>NC_132864.1:17277441-22077441 GCF_048164855.1 Canis lupus baileyi | reverse complement strand
TTTAGATGAAAAGATGTGCATAAAGCATATAGCAGACACTCATTATAATTACTGTGGTTGTTACCTATTGCTATGGTTATGTAAATGGACATTTCATAATGGACTGGTCTGTAGGTGGTGTTCACTCTGCAGGCCCTTCCACAGACTGTCAGGCATTGCATCTGCCCCATCTACTTACTTTAAAAGAAGTTCGCCATAATGGATTTCTGACATCCTTTTGGCTGGCTGGAATTTATGTCTTTCTTCCTCCTCGAGTTTCTGAAGTTGCTGTTGCTTCTTTTTCAAGGCACTCTCCTCTCGCAGCATGTCAAAGTATCCACGGCCTGCCTTCACTGACTGAATCAACATGCTGCAGGTAGGGGGTTGGGGGAGAGGGAGGGAGAGAACAACAAAGTTGAGCTGACCATTAGGACAGGACCATGCTATCCTGGGATTGATCATCTTTGAAGGGCATCCTCATACCCATGAACCTTCTTGCCTTTGGAACTCCAGAGTCAGATGGACCTGACCTTGATGGACTTGACCTCTCTAGTTTTAGTTCCTTCCTTGCTCTGTTATCCAACAAATATTTATTCAGCATCTACTATGTGCCAGGCTCTCTGTTAGGTGCTATGAAATGAACATAATAATCCACACCCCACAGGAGGAGACACTTTTATGCACGGAAAGGGGCTCATCCATGATAATCAGCAGCAGATCAGTACTGTATGGCCCAGTACCATATGGCTCCTGGCCAAGGCTGCTTTCTCTCAGATTTGCCTAAATGCTCATATTTGCTTCATATGCTTCACAACGGCTGCGGAAGTGGAGTCAATAAAGTGTATAGGTGCTTGCTGTGTCAAGTAACATAAGTTGAGACTTCGTGATTCTTTTCTTGCTGACTCAACCACTGTTTCCTAATCAGACATCTTGATATTGGCTTGATGCCAAGACATTCTGTGCCTGAGGGTCTACACACCTCCCCCACTTTGCCATCTGTCACCTCAGGATTGGAATTTGGCAGCACTCTGGTGGAGAAGGGGTAAACACATCTCTCTGTCTGTCCACCTGTCTGACTGTCTGAGAAGTTGTCAGGCGCCGTGTTGAACCACCACCACGTTTCCCCAGGCATGAATGTTGGTTCTGAGATCCACTTTCATTCCCAAAGTTCCTCTTGAGCAACCAGTATGTTCTGGGGACTGTGCTGACACTTGGAGATACAGTGATGAACAGGATGCTGTTCTAAGAGTCAGTGATGATACAGAATGATGAGGGTGAGAAGGACTCTGAGCTTTGTAGGTGGAGGCACCTAATTCAGACTAGCGGGTGGATGGAGATATCTTCCTCGATGAAGTGAGACCTCTTCTTTTTTCTGAGTAGCTTCTTTCTGTCTCCTTCTCTTTCTCTTGTGCTTAGTTTTGGATGGGAATATTCTCAGCAAACTTTCATGCTTAGATTCTGATGTGATTAATTAATCCTTGTTCATTTTCTAGGAAGAATTAAGGTATTACTGAGGGCATTGTCATTTCGGCAGTGGATTCTTGTAATGTCTACTGGTAAAATGCTGGGAGGTAGGAAGTGGAGCTTTTCCAGGATTTTTCAAATTGCATTACACAATGATAACTTTTCATTCATTTATTTCTATAGCAGGCTTTGCCTGAGAACCCGCTAGTCCAGGTACTTATGAGGAGACCAAAGTTACACAAAGCAGTAAAACAACAAATCTGCCCCCAGAAAGTTAATAGTATCATAGAGGAAGCACACCCACAAACATACACTCTGAACACAATGTACAAAGAGCTACAGGGACCTAGAGAAGTCTAAGAAGGCTTGCTGGATGAGGTGACATTTGTGGGGGTAAGAAGGAATTTACCGGTAGGAAAACATGGGAAATTGGTGGAATAGCAGTTATAAATGCAGAGAGGTGTATTATGGACCAAATGTTTGTGTCCCCTTAAAGTTTATGTGTTGAAACACTACCCCAAGGTGATGGTATCAGAAAGTAAGTTTTGGGGAAGGTAAGTAGGATTAGATTATAAGGTTATAGATTATTAGATATTAAGGTTAGAGTCCTCATGAATGGGATTAGTACCCTTGTAAGAGTCATGGGAAAGCTTCCTTCTCTCTGCTGCCCACCATGTGAGGATACAAGATGCCAGCAGTCTACAACCTGGGAGAGGGTTCTCATCAGAACCTGACCATGCTGGCACCTTCATCTAGACTTCCAGTCTCCAGAACTGTGGGAAATAAACTTCTATTGTTTGCAAGCCGCGTGGTCTACCGTACTTCATGATAGCAGTTGGAACTGACTAGGACAGGTGAGTCTGAAGATGGCCCATTTAAGAAACTACAAGTATCTTTAAAAAGCTGGAGCACAGAAGGAATGTAGGAGAATGGCCAGAGCTAAAGCTAGCAATACTAGCAGGGAACAGGTGGTACAGGGCTTTGGGGTCTGGATTGAAGCAAGCCATGATCTGGGAATTGCTAGAAATAGAACTTCTAGAAATGCTTCAGGAATCTAAAAAACATTTGAGTTTTCATGAACAATATTTTTTAGCTAATAACAATACAAAACCACAAAACATCCTGTCATACACCAGATCAATTCATTTTGTACAAGCTTTTCTTGCCATTTATATGGCATTGACCAATTCTGTAATGCATGTTTTTTCACATTTTAACATGTTTGAGATGATGCCACCCAGATGGCAGTTGTTTTGTGTTTATTATCATCTACACACTCAAACTTGGTTGTAGTTCCAGACAGCCAGACCACACACAAAAGCCTCCCCTGATGTTTTAGATCACAAAACCAATGGATCATGATCTGGGGTCTGAAACACAGTTTTTTTTTTTTTTTTTTTGGACATATTCTTATAAAATCAAGACAGGGCCAGTATCAAAATTTGTAGACTGGGGGTCAGCATCTAGGAAGAAAATCTTGGTGAAAATAGCAAAGCATCGTTTTAAGAAATCTTGCATCCAGCATTGTTGACTCTAATGGAAACGTGATTCAGAAGAGCTGGACATTAAGTATGAAGAAGTTTGAAGAACATCTTAAGCAATGTGTTTCTCTTATATTTTTCCTTTTATGCAAACGGTGATATGTAAGAAATTAAGAGTGAAGAAAAGCTTTAAAAATCATGACAATATTTTTATGAAAAAAAATTCTAAGGGATGGAATAGCATTGTTTTAACTTAATTGGCAGTGTTTTAATCTTATTTTGTTTTAAGTGATGTGTCTTAGCTTCAATGGCAGCTTAGACCAAATATGGTATTTGAGTTTCTTATCAATATGTCATGGCCAGGTCATCAGTGATCCTTTTCTAAACTGCTTCTCAGCTCATGTCAACTTTTCTGAATGTCTACACTGTATGTCACATGTTCAACCCAGACAACCAGTTGTAGGGAAAGATCCATCATTTTCTGCTCAGTTCATATTTTGGTCATGGCAAAATAATCTATTTCCTCTCAGACAAAATTGTGCAGAAATAAATGAATGTGTAACCTAGGGTAACTCAGTGAAACCATATTAGAGATAACTTTGGCCCTTAATTGTCAGTTCTAGAAGCTTTTGCCTGGCTTTTATTTTTAGGCTTAGGAATGCGAGTGGTTGATATGATGTGGAATTGGTGTTTGAAACAACAATGTGCTTCTATTTTGCTTTCAAGTTTCTGAATTCACTAATCAAAAGAGTGTCCTGAGGTTACAAGATAACCTGATAAAAAAGAAAATATTTACCATTGGCAACCCCTTAATTTCACAAACCCCTTAATTTTCACAAATGTGCTAATGTCTGTAGCACAAACAAAGCAATTGCAGAACCAACCTGGGGCCCGAGGCTGATGTGACAGCAACCTTTGTTGTGTTACTTCATTGAGACCCCTTGCCCAAAATTTGGTTCAGAGGTTGAAACTGACACCACAGATGCACTAAAAATGTGTGAAGCAACTTAATACTCACATAATGAGGTTTTCTGGGCAGAGCAGGGAAGTCTCCCAAGCAGGTCTGAAATCCGCCTGCAAGAGCAGGGAGGGGTGACTGGTTTCGAATTTTATCATGGTCAGGGAGTGGGGCTGGGGTAAGCAGTCTCTTGTCTGTGGCTTGAGCTTCCCTCCAGCACCAAAAGCAGCAGCAGTTGGACTTTCTTGTTAACTTGCCCAGGTGTGGGCAGAAGGGAAGGAGACAGTGGGGGAAGCTTGAAAGCTATCAACTGTCACACATCAAAAATAGAGTCAGATTCTTTATTACATTGATTCATGCCCATCTTGATATTTGTCTGTCTGCCTAAATAGCTGCATCATTATCAACCATTCCACAAAAATTTATTGAATGCTTACTGTGTGACAGGCACTATTCTAGGGGCTAAGATACAGCAGCAAACAAAACAGCCACACAATTCCTGCTCTCATATAAGTTTAGGGGGAGACAGACAAAAACAAAGAAGTAAACTGTAGAACCTAAAGTAGGGATGTGGGGAGAGTAGGACTGCCAGAGGTGGGGGTATGTGTGCAATTTTAAACAGATGATCAACTTTGGATAAAGAAGATGTGATATATATACACAATGGAATAGTATTCAGCCATCAAAAAAGGAAATCTTGCCATTTGCAATAATATGAATGGAACCAGAGGGTATTATGCTAAGCAAAATAAGTCAATCAGAGAAAGGCAATTATCATATAATTTCCTTCATATGTGAAATTTAAGAAGCAAAAGAGAGAAGCATAGAGGAAGGGAGGAAAAAAACAAAACAAGAAGAGATCAGAGAGGGAGACAAACCAAAAGAGACTCTTAACTATAGGAAACAGTGTTCGCTTCGGCAGCACATATATTAACTATAGGAAACAAACTGAGGGTTGTTGGAGGGGTGGGACGGTGGGAAGATGGGGTGGGAAGATGGATGGTGGGCATGAAGGAGGGCATGTGATATAATGAACACTGGTGTTATATACAACTGATGAATCATTGAACTCTACTTCTGAAACTAATAATATACCATATGTTAATTGAATGTAAATTAAATTTAAAAAATAAATATATGATCAACAATAGTTCTTGCTAAGAAGGTGTCATAGGGGAAGAGTGTTTCAAGTAAAGGGAACAGCATATGCAAAGGCCCTGGGCAAGTATAATTTTAGATTAAGAAAGTTTACTTTTCATTGAATAAAATGTAATATTGTACAATACATTTGTGCTACTAATATATTGGATTTGCTACTAATATATTATATTTAGATATTGGTATTTTATTTACTTGTGGTAGAAAGGTCTTGCTTAAAAAAAAAAAAGAAGAAAGGAAAGAAAGGAGAAAGGAAGAAAGGAAAGAAGGAAGAACAGAAAGAAGGGGAAAATGAAGGAGGGAAGGAAGGAGGGAAGTGCTGTGCTCCAGACTTGAAAATGTAGGGAAATACCAGGGGACACTCCTGGTCCGGGGACCTGCTGCTTCCACACAAACTTGCTCCAGGGTGCTACTCCAAGAGGCAGTAGATTTTACCATTTTAATTAAGAAGCTCATTGCTAATAACTCGATCTAATATCCTCTTGTGCAGGACCCCAGTATCCCAGTTGTAGAGGCCCCTCTCTGCTGTTGGATGTCAGTAAGACTTAATGCTTCCAGCATGCTCTTGCGATGCAATAAACCATGCAGATAAGAGGCCTTTGTAGGGAACTAGACAATTATGTGATTTCATATCTGTGGTCGAACTTAGCCCTGCCCTCCACTGTTTCTGGGCCCCACCCTCCTAACTCCCTCACTTCTGGATACATGGGTTAACTTATTTATCCTCACAGTAAATATTTAGGTGCTGCCATATTTAGGTGCTGCCATTATCAATGGGTCTGAAACCAGGTAGTAGGTTCAACTGTGGAGTCCAGCTGTTCAGAGTGCTGGCTTATAAAATGTCAGACTACTTCCATTGCAAAGTCTCACCTGCCTACCCTGGAAATCCCTTTCATTGACTTTAGAGATTCTATGGGCCACTGGGTCCTTGGCTAGCTTGAGTGAGTTGTCATTGACTGGCAGGTGTCAGAACTCTCCTATAGCTGTGAAACCTCCCTTGGTGCCATCCAGATTCTCTTAGGAAGTGGAAGGATGTCAGTGAAAGGCGTCTGTCCCAGGACAGTTTGGTGGGCTTTGGGCTCAGATTTTAGTCAGAGAGTGGGGGCAGGCATGGAGAAGACTCATCATGTGGGACGATTGTGCACGACAATGGGAGGGGTCCCACGGTCATGGAACAGGCATGGCCAATTTGGTGGGCTTTGGGCTCAGATTTTAGTGTCTGAATTCAAAGCCTCTGTCTTCCCCTGAAGAACCTGTAACCAACTAGATCCTGAAAGGTGTGTATTATGGATTGAATTTTGTCCCCTCCCCCTCTACAATTCATAGGTTGAAGCCTTAACTTTTAGTATCTCAGAATGTGACTTTATTTTGAAATAAGGTCATTGCTGATGCAATTGGTTAAGATGAGGTCATGCTGGGGTCAGGTGATCCCTCATCCAATATGACTGGTGTCCTTATAAAAAAGAGGAAATTTGCGTCCCAGGCATGCACACAGGGAGAATCCTATATAAGCAAGAAGGCAGAGGTGGGGTGATGCTTCCACAGGCCAAGATGACCTGCAAATCATGAGAAGCTAGAGGGAGGCATGGAAAGAGTTTCCCTCACAGGCCCCCAAAGGAACCAACCCCCTCCAACACACTGATCTAGCCTTAAGAAGTGTGAGACAGTATATTTCTTTTGCTGAGCCACCTGGTTTGTAGTGCTTTGTTACCACAGCCCTAGCCAACTATTGTGATTGGTGTGATACTATTACAATGGAACACCATAACTGTTTTTATTGCCTTTGACTGTGATGGTGAACATCATCCTTATTGAACTAATTTAGAAAGAAAAAGTGACAGGCTGATGGTCCATGCCACAGCAAATAGAAAGGGCTCGAATATTATGTGGCACACCTTAGGTTGGACACCTGTGATATTTTGGATTCTGTGTTAGGCACATAGTCTGTGTTGAGTTTTGTTTGAGGCACTGACATTATGAAGGTGAACACATCCTCAAAGAACTCATAGTCTTTACTTTTGCATCTTAGTTATCCATCTTTTTATAGAAATTAAGAGGTTGGTGAGAGATTTATTTCACTTATTTATGCTCTTATTCCAAAAAGTATCAGGGGCAAAAAAATTTTAAAAACTGACAAAGGCAGGCAAAACAGGAAGGCAAAAATCAGGTCAGACGGATATCAAAACCTGCACCACATGACCTAGTGCATTAATTTGGCCCTGAGCTTCCCCGTGTCTAAAGCAAAGAGGGGAAGCACAGTCCCTCATGTGATTCCTAATGGTCATAAAATTTTTTAAAAACTGTCCAGGAGATGTCTACTTATTCTTGATGATAGGAAGAGATTTATCAAGATGCCTGGGTGGCTCAGTGGTTGAGCATCTGCCTTCAGCTCAGGGTGTGATCCCAGGAGCTGGGATCAAGGCCTGCATCAGGCTCCTTGTGGGGAGCCTGCTTCTTTCTCTGCCTATGTCTCTGCCTCTCTCTTTCTCTGTCTCTCATGAATAAACAAATAGAATCTTTAAAAAAAAAAAAAAAAACCAGAAGAGATTTATCTTACGGATCTGTACAGGGAGGGCACTGTGTAAAGCCAGGTCTGTAACAAAACCCTAAATACTGCTAGTGATGAATGCCTCTGTAACTTACAGAAAGGGATAGGGGAACCCAGTTTGGGGAATCTAGCAACCAAGTGTTCTGTTGAAATTACCGCCCCTTTTCAACCAAAGCAGCCAGACTCCCAGCTGCTAGATCTTCTGGAAAGACCTGGGTGAAAGATGAGCAGACCCTCATGTCAGAGACACCAGTCTATTCTGGGAACCTCAGGCTACAAGATGTTCATTCAGTGAGCTGTGAAGTGCTCCCACAGTACCGTGGAGGCCCATTTAAAAATACTTAATATTTTAGCAAATTCTCATTTAATTCCCTTGTATGTTCCCTACATTTTCTCCATCATTATTGCTGATTACCAGGCTATTTGTGTGAAGGGAGCTATTTGCAGGGAAGAGCAGTTTTCGCCTTTAAATCCACTCACCCGGGGCCTCCTGTTCACTGCTTTCCATGCCGTAAAACTCCCCTGGCTAACATCGCAAGAGGAACGATGGGGAGTAAAATAATCAACTGCATCAGGCAAGCAGAGGAAGAAGCTGATTATAAAATGGAAAGTTTCATCTACCCAGTGCAACTTATTCTTAAACCAGTGCATGGGGGTGGGTTTTTATTTTTAAGGGACATATGTTCTCTGTACGGGAGTCTGCATGTGATCCCATGAATGGAGATTGCTCACTTTGGCAACAGGAGTATTCTCAGCAGGGCTTAGCTGAGACAGACCAAAGGCATAGAAGTAGGGAAGCACAGGTTTTTCTCCCAAGTACCTTCAGACTTGAGGAGCAGTAAATACATGGTGAGGCTTGCAGGGCACAGCCTCTGCATGGGACCTTTATTTTGTCTCTTAGTCAGGTTTTAAACCTCTCTGAACTACCTGGGCACCTGGTGGCTCAGTTGGCTAAGTATCTGCCTTCGGCTCAGGTCATGATCTCAGAGTCCTGGGATAGAGCCCCTCATTAGGTTCTCTGCTCAGTGGGGAGCCTCCTTCTGCCTCTCCAGTCCTTCCTCCTCCTTGCACTCTCTCTCTCTCTCTCTCTCTCAAATAAATAAAATATTAAAAAAAAAAAAAAAACCAAACCCAACCCATCTCTCTGAACTACATACAGCCGCTTTGTCTTCGAACTAGAAAAATCTCAGCTCTTGCCTCAAAGGGCCTTTGGGAGGATAGATGAGATGGTGGACACAAAGACCTAGGACTCAATAATTGGGAACCAAAATCGTTATTGCCAACTCACTAACAGTCCCGAGAGGTTGGTGTGATTTATAGGGGAGAAAACAGGGAAAGGGGTAAGTAAATGATGAGGATCTGAAACAACTGGAAAGTGGCAGGGCAGTAATTGGAAGCCAGGAGGGCTGGTTCCAGAATTTTCCTCTTTCCACCTGCATGCTCCAGGGTCAAGCACATTCAGCAGGAAGCTTCAAAGCTTTGACTTTGTGTGTCACACAGGCTCTATACTGTGTGCAGACTCCATCTCTAGGCATGTAGAATAGAAACTGGTGGCTTACCTTTTCCCCCTTTAGACCATGTTTTACCCAATCCAAGATACTACCTATGGCAGATTAAGTCATTATTCACATCCCCCCCCTACCCCGTTCCCTGTATTCAAGTGTGGAATATACTTCCCAGCACCCTGACTTTCGGCTTTCATGTGACTTCCTTGGCCTATGGATGTTAGCAGATATGACTTGAACAGAAGCTTGAAATAAGCTTGCTCAATTGGGTCTATGACAATAACAAAACCCACTATTTTGCTAAACCCAGAAGAATAAGAGAGGCATGAGAAACAGAACTGAACCCACCTAAACTCAGCTGAGATCGGCCAAACCCCAATTAACCTACAGACACATGAGCAAGGGAGAAATACTTATTGAAATTTGCTGAGTTTAGGGCAGCTTGTTGCATAGTGTTATGGTGAAAATAGCTGATCAATACATGATCTATTATAAGATGCACTATTATTTTTGAGCCACAAAGAAGGAAAAACCCCTGCCAATTAAATTAAGACATAATTGTACATTACATCCCCAGTTCAGAGATGTTAAAATGTGGAGGAAAAAAATGTCCCTCTTCAATATGATAAAATATGATATTAAGAAATTGCTGAGGAGTATCTAGCATACTTGATAAATATTTGTGCAAATTTCTGATTTCTATGGGTGTTAGATTTACCCACACAGCTTGCCCATCAGACTTTTAACAAGTGTATTAACCTTTAGCTAACCATTCTTCCCTTGAGTCATGCTGTCTAGTTCCTTGCTACTCAAAGTGTGGTGGTCCTTGTACTAGCATCATCAGCATTACCTAGGAGCTCCTTAGAAGGCTAGAATCTTGGGTCCCACTCAGACCTCCTGAAGGAGAATCTGCATTTTAACACCCCCAGGTGATTCATATACACATTGAAGTCCGAGATGCATTAGTCTAGCAGTCCTCTTTCCCCTATTAAAAACAATAACAACAACTAAACAAAATAATTCTCCAGAAAGAAATCTTTGAACTGGCTCAATTAGAAGCCTACTTCCCTTGCTACAGGTTTGAAACAAAACTTTGACACATGCTAGCAATCGCTTCATCTCGGAAAATTCTTTAAGCACATCAGTAGCAGACATTGTCACCCTTTGAGGCCACTCTGCTAGCAATGAGTCTCCCATTACCTGAATCTGCCTCCATCCTGAGGGCCCTACAGGAAACTAGGACTGAACAGCATCAAAAGCAGCCCCACCTCCCTTTACAGGGGCGTTGCAAGAAGCTGCGGAGTTCTGGAGAGCTGGGGGGAGTAGCAAAGAGAACTCATGTTCACCCTTTCTATTATGGGGGGCATGGGATTAACCACTGCAAATCACTTTGCTAAAAACCAACAGCCCAGATGTACCTTAAAAAAAAAAACCAAACCTAACTTTTAATGGTATTACGGCTCTGCATCCAGCTGGTTTTCACTCACATTTTCCGTCTTTGCCTGCAAGAAATATGAGGCTATAAAGCCAGGAGTGCTTCAACGGGAAAGGCTGAATGACATTAAAATGAACAAACACTCCTGGCAATCTGATTTCAGGGATGTCCTGCTCTCAAAGACAGGAATTGCCTACACGGGAAATTTTCACTTAACAAATTTTACTGTTTTCAAATAATAGCAAATAAATCAGTTTCTTTTCAGTTTGTGGAGGCTGAAGACTTGGAGAGCCCTCTTCATCTGGCTGGCTCAAGCCTTGCTTTGTCAGCCCATCCAGACATACTGATTTCAGAGGGGGAGAGAGCCAACCTGATGGAAAGAAGGGATCTGAAACGCCATCCTTAAATTCTTGAATTTTCAGGCAACCCATACAGGCAAATTAATAACGCAGCCCCAGTTCAAATGCACCCAGCAAATATTTTGCATTTAAATTCCCGCATTAGAATGCCCTGTTTATACAATAACTTAATAAATCTAGCCTGGCTGCCAAATTGACAAGAAGGTGAGAATCATTCATTAAAATGCAAATGCAATTGAGATGAAATTTGGAATACATTTATTACAGCAATTGAACTTCAGTCAACTGTAGTCACAACACAGATTTTGAACTGCCTTTCAGACAAAAGGACGTGTTGTAGTATTTCCCCCACCACCACCCAAGTTAATATCTTTGTCAGCATGCAAATTAAAGCCATTTCCTGAGTGCTAATGATTTGCAATGGAGGATTTCACTCTTCTTTATAGGACAAGATTGCCAGAGATAAAGGTCAACTGCATACACAAAAGATTGCACTGGTAGCATATTGTGTATACAGCAAATTGATGGCAAACATATTCTGAGTGCTTATTGCAACCACATTCTTATTAAATCACATCCGAACATCTCTTTACCATCCCAGGGTCATTTGCTAATTGTAATGTCCAACAATGGGAGATTTGCCGAGTCAGGATTTCACCTCTCAGATCAAAAGTTTCAGATGGATCTGTCTCCTTCCTGAATGACTCAGCCCCCAAAGAAATCCCTTTTGTGGGTTCCTTTTGATCATAAAGCAGATGGAAAAAAAAAACATGGCTGGGACTTGATCCTCAAAGGAGATGTCATTATTTATCTGCTTCAGTTTTATTCTCTCTGGCTCCTTTGCAAAAGTCATGTGGCATTTCCGAGGTGTGGGTACAGCACCTAGCTGACACCATTTAAAATTTATTTTTTAATTTAAAAATTTTTAAATTTAAATTCAATTTGCAAACATATAACACCCAAGACTCATGACATTATGTGCCCTCCTTAATGCCCATCACTCAGTTACCCTATGCTTCCACCTACTTCCCCTCTGCAACCCTTTGTTTCCCACAGTTAGGAGTCTCTCATGGTTTGTCTTCCTCTCTAATTGTTCCCCACTCAGTGACCCCTTTCATTATGGTCCCTTTCACTATTTCTTATATTCCACATATGAGTGAAACCATATGATAATTGTCTTTCTCAGACTGACTTATTTCACTCAGCATAATACCCTCCAGTTCCATCCATGTAAATGGTAGTAATATTCTAATGGCTGAGTAATATTCCATTGTGTATATATATATATATATATATATATATCACATCTTATCTATTCATCTGTCGAAGAACATCGTGGCTCCTTCCACAGTTTGACTATTGTGGACATTGCTGCTATGAACATTGGGGTGCAGGTGTTCCATTGTTTCACTACATCTGTATCTTTGGGGTAAATACCTGGTAGAGCAATTGCTGGGCTGTAGGGTAGCTCTATTTTTAAAAAAGATTTATTTGTTTGTTTGTTTGTTTACTTATTTATTTATTTGAGACACAGAGAGAGTCAGAGACACAGGCAGAGGGAGAAGCAGGCTCCCTGCAGAGATCCTGATGTGGGACTTGATCTGGGGATCCGGGATCACGCCTGAGCCCAAGGAAGATGCTTAGCCACTGATCCACCCAAGTGTCCCAGCTAGTTCTATTTTTAACTTCTTGAGGAACTTCCACACTGTTTTTCAGAGTGGCTGCACCAGCTTGCATTCCCGCCAACAGTGCAAGAGGGTTCCCCCTTTTTCCACATCCTCGCCAACATTTGTGTTTTCCCATCTTGTTAATTTTAGCCATTCTAACTGGTATAAAGTGGTATCTCATTGTGTTTTTGATTTGTATTTCTCTGATGACAGGTGATACGGAATATTTTTTCATGTGCTTGTTGGTCATGTGTATGTCTTCTTTGGAGAAATGTCAGTTCATGTCTTCTATCCATTTCTTGACTGGATTATTTGATTTTTGGGTGTTGAGTTTGGTAAGTTCTTTATATACCTTGGTTACTAGCCCTTTATCTGATATGTCCTTTGCAAATATCTTCTCCCATTCTGTAGGTTGCCTTTTAGTTTTGTTGACTGTTTCCTTTGCTGTGCAGAAGCGATTTATCTCGACGAAGTCCCAAGAGTTCATTATTGCTTTTGTTTCCCTTGCCTTCATAGATGTATCTTGCAAGAAGTTGCTGTGGTCAAGGTCAAAAAGGTTGCTGCCTGTGTTCTCCTCTAGGATTTTTATGGATTCCTATCTTAAATTTAGATCTTTCATCCATTTTGAGTTTATCTTTGTGTGTGGTATAAGAAAATGGTCCAGTTTCATTCTTGAGCATGTGGCTGTCCAATTTTCCTAATACCATTTATTGAAAAGACTGTCTTTTTTTCCATTGGATATTCTTTTCTGCTTTGTTGAAGATAAGTTGACCGTAGAGTTGAGGGTCCATTTCTGGGTTCTCTGTTCAGTTCCATTGATCTATGTGTCTGTTTTTGTGCCAGTACCATATTGTCTGGATGATCACAGCTCTGTAATACAGTTTGAAGTCAGGCATTGTGATGCGCCCAGCTTTGGTTTTCTTTTTCAACATTCCTCTGGCTATTCAGCATCTTTTCTTGTTCCATACAAATCTTAGGATTATTTGTTCCAACTCCATGAAGAAAGTCCATGGTATTTTGATAGGGATTGCACTGAATGTGTAAATTGCCCTGGGTAGCATAGACATTTTCACAGTATTTATTTTTCCAATCCATGAGCATGAAATGTTTTCCCATCTTTTTGTGTCTTCCTCAATTTCTTTCATAAGTGTTCTGTACTTTTTAGAAAACTCTTGGTTAGGTTTATTCCTAGGTATCTTATGGTTTTTGGTGTAGTTGTAAATGGGATTGACTCCTTAATTTCTCTTCCTTCAGTCTCATTGTTAGTGTATAGACATGCAACTGATTTCTGTGCATTGATTTGTATCCTGCCATGTTGCCTAGCACATACCATTTGAGTTCCAAGAAGGCACAACGTAGAGTTGTCTTTGGCCACAAGAAAGTGTGCTGTTTAGGATAGCTCTAGGATGGCAAAAAGCAGTGTGTTTGACCTGTAAAATGGAGAGATTACTTTTGTCCCCTTTACCCTCTTCATATCCATCAACTGATCATGAAGTGATGCCAACTCTACTTCTTAAATATCACCTGACTATCTTCCTTCCTGTTGCTGCCATCTGAGCCAGAAACCATCATTCGTTGCCTCTGTTACTCCAAGTAGCTTCCTGGTCTTTCCACTTCACAACCTGTGTCTACCTTTTAAAAAGATCCACAGAGCTCTTTCTAAAATGCAAACCTCATCATTCCCATCAGAGTGCTCCAGGCCCTTCCATGGCTTTCCACGGTCTTCAGGACAAAATCTAGACTCTTCCATGACAGGAAGGTTGTCTAGGATATGGGCTTTATCTTGATTGGAAGTAGAATATGCCATCCCTAAATATGCCTCTGTGGCATATTGATTATTTTGAATTAAAATTACTTAAGATACAGCCAGTGCGAGGAGGACACTCTGACCCTCCTTTGTCCCCCTGAGAGCAGGAAATAAATCTCCCTTGTAAAAGGTATCCTCCCTGTACCAGGAGAAAGGCGTCCTTACTGATGTGGGAAAGAAAGGCAGAAGAAAACTTACTAAATTTCCTTACTACCTACAGCCCATGGATAAGTTCTTGAAACAGGCAGAGTGACATTCCTCTAGAAACTCAACTGCCTCGATATTAATACTTTGCTAAGGGCAAAAGGCAATCTTAGCCCAATCCTCAGGATTCTGTAAGTCTACTTTAACATAAAAAATTCCTTGGAAACTTTCTATATCTCTACCACCTCCCCACAAGATACGTATTGGTGATCAACCCTCAAGCATATGACCTACCGATATATATCTGAAGGGTCTCATGACTCGGATTTTATTAGATAGTAATAAATGACCTTTTCCCAACAATAGCTAGCCCCTTGAGGTCCTGGAAACTTTGCCTCCAAATTCTTTAGAGACTTACACTATCCTTAACCCCTTCCCAATTTAAAAGTATATAATGGGCCACTCCTCATGACCCTGGTGCAGCTCTTTCTGCCCATGGATCCTGTCCCTGTGCTTTAATAAAACCACCCTTTTATACCAAAGACATCTCAAAAATCCTTTTCTAGCCATTGGCTTCAAAACCTAACATCTTTTCCACATCACTTATCACAGAGAGGAAATTCTCTAGTGGAGAAGGCTGTGTGAACAACCCTTGTTGCTTCTCCACTAATTTGCTACCCCAGGCCCAAATCCCTTGCTCATGTCAATTCTCCACAAATGTGTTGTTTCTTTGTTCAGAAGGTATCAAAAGTGCCTGCTTTGGGTACTTCTGGGTCTCATATTTCTATGGATACCTGTATATACAAAATTAAATTGTGGTTTGGTTTTGGTTTGGCTTTGCTCCTGTTAATCTGTCTCTTGTCAATTTAATTATTAGACCAGCTAAAGAACCTAGAAGGAAAGAAGGGGAAAGTTTTCCTGCCTAGCAATCTATAACCACTTATCCAGCCATTTCTTTGTGATTCTCTACCCCTTAAAATTGCACATGATTTTGCTTCTTTCTGCAGTAACTGCTGCTTCTTCACTTGGCTGATTGCTGTTTGTCCTTGAGAAAAATTGTCAACTGTCCACCATTCAATCTCATACTCCCCTACTCCCCCAGCTCCGGATTAGTTCAAGTACCTCCTCTGGGGATCCCCCCATCCTGCTGCTTGTGCTCATCTGCTCCCCATTATTGCACTTATCACACTATATGGTAATGCCCTATTTTTTGGTCTGCTTTTCCTACTAGACTGTGGCGCTCCTTAAAGGCAGTGCTTGGCAGAGAGAGAATAGGCGATCAACACTTGCTGGTTTTCCTTCTCTGCCTCCTTTCCTTCTTCTAAGGGCAGAAAGTGATGGTTACCTGCCAAATATTCTTTTCCCCAGCTTCCTTGGTAACAAACCACATTATCTTGGGCATCCAAAGGCCTAGATAAAAAAAAAAAGTCAACAAAACGAAGCAACAACACACAAAACTGTATTTTCCAGTTCCCCTGGCAGATGGGACAAGCCAGTGAGTGGAAATGGAAGTCATTGGGAGGAACTTCTGGGAAAACTCTTTGAAGGGAGTTAATACAGCTGGGGGCCTATACCCTTTGGCATTTTCCTCCTTCTTCCTTCCTCCTGAGACTTAGCTGTAATGGCTGCAGCCCTAGCAGCTATTGTGTGAGCATGAGGAAATGCTGCAGATGGAAGCCAGTATTTAGGATAGTGGATTAAAAGGCAGAAGGAACCTGGGCCCTAGGCTGTAAGTGACCATGAAGCTACTGTATTTGTACTTCCTTCAGAAGGTAAACCTCTTTAAAAAAAAAAAAAAATTATTCATGAGAGACAGGGCAGAGGAAGAAGTAGGCTCCATGTAGGGAGCCCAACACGGGACTTGATCCCAGAACTACCAGGATCATGCCCTCGGCCAAAGGCAGGCACTAGACCGCTGAGCCACACAGGGATCCCAAGGTAAACTTCTTTTATGTGAGATGGGTAAGTCTTTACCTTGATTAAGTCTTGATAGCCTCCAGCTTTGGTCATTATGTAGCAGAATGTAGTCCCAGCTGAGTCTCTTTCTCTCTCTGTCCCTTTTTTCCCCTGACTAAATTGTAATGATTCTCACCTTTAATTTTTTTATATAAAGATGTTTATTTGTTTTGTTTATTTTGAAGATTTAATTTATTTATTTGAGAGAGGGAGAGAGCACGTGCTCATGAGTGGAGCGGGGGTGGGGGGCGAGCAGAGGGAGAGGGAGAAGCAGACTACCCTGCTGAGTGGGGATCCCCACAGGGGGCTTGATTCCAGAACTCTGAGATCATGATCTAAGCCAAAGGCAGACGCTTAACTGACTGAGCCACCCAGGTGCCCCATGATTCTCACCTTTAAAATGCCATCATCCTTGTCTAAATCACTGGCCATGGACTAGGGAAAGAGGTTGGGGAAGGTTAGTTTGGATGGTGGGAGACAGGCATGGAAATTTAGAAGCATGGCACTCTGCCAAGAGAAGTAGATCTCAGAGAGTCTCCACTGAGGGTGTCAGGGCAGTGAAGAAAGAGATACAGGAGAGTCTGAGCCTGTAGGAGTGAAGGCTGTGACTAGGCAGGGCAGGCAGGGCAGTGGCTGTAGCTGAAGAGAAGCCATTCCTGTTGGGGGAGATGGAAAGATGTGCCTGAGCATAAGTGCCTGAGCAAGGTGCTGAGCTAGAGACTCAAATACGCATTATCTCCTTGAATCCTCACAACATCCCCAGGAGGTAGGTAGTTATCCTCATTTTGCTGAGGAGCAAACTAAGTCTCAGAGGGCCAACTGGTCTAACCATAGGTTAGTAAGTGGTAGAGATGGAATTTAAACCCAGGTGGGGGATCCCTGGGTGGCACAGTGGTTTAGTGCCTGCCTTTGGCCCAGGGTGCGATCCTGGAGACCCGGGATCAAATCCCACGTTGGGCTTCCAATGCATGGAGCCTGCTTCTCCCTCCATCTCTGTCTCTGCCTCTCTCTCTCTCTGTGTGACTATCATAAATAAAAAAAAATAATAATAATAATAAACCCAGGTGGTTTGAACCAAAGTGTTGCATGAGGAAAATGTACCAGTTTTGGAAATGATCTGTTCTAGTTTTAACTGGCTATCATTTCCTTATCTCTTGGTGTCTATGACTTTGGATGAGTCACCATCCCCTCTTCCAGATGTACTTGTTCTCCTCTGTAGAACTGGAATAAATGAAAACCCATTCTAGGACATTGTTGAAACCACACATGGGAGACAGTGTGGTGCTTGGCACCTTAGAGATATTAAGTAAATGGTAGCAATCATGGTTTTCATCATCACCGTCGAAGCCATGACTGGTTGCTGTTACAACTCTCTGGCTGTGCACACAGCCAGGGGGATGGTTTGGCTCTAAGCCCTGCAAGGCTTCTGGGAAGTGGCACTTGGTTCAAGAGGTGAGCTTAGGAGGTTCTATTCTTGGAGGGTGGTGGCAGGAACAGTGTAATTAGACCACAATTATTTTGGGATTTGGTAAATTGCATTATGCAGTAATTCATAAAAAGGTCCGTGCTTCGGTTGCCCATAGTGGTGGTGGGAAAAACACTTGGTTATCATGTAAGTAATGAAATTTATTAAGCTAAAGGGCCAGGGTATTAACCTCTGCTCTGCTGAATAAGAAATTACATGCAGAAACCTTCTAATTATTTTAAGTGGTTTTCTTTTCTGGGTTCTTCCTTTATTTAATCTCTATCTCAAATCTTCAGTAAAAATAAAAAAGAAGGAAGATGAAGGTGAGGAGGAGAAAGATGAGGAGGGGGGAGAAAGAAGATGGAAAGAAGCATCTAAGGAACCCATATTACAGCCCAGGTGGATGTTTCAGAGGGAGACTGCTGAACAGTGAATTCAAATCAAACCTATGGGTTTAGGTGAAAGTGGGATGTACTTTAATGTCAGTTAAAAAGCTAGGTTCTAGGGTGCCTGAGTGGCTCAGCTGGTTGAGTGACCGACTCTTGGTTCGGCTCAGGTCATGATCTTAGAGTTGTGAGATTGAGGCCCACATCAGACTCCACACTCAGCGGGGAATCTGTTTGGGATTCTCTCCCACCCCCTCAGTTTCTCATCTGATCACAAACACACACACTCTCTCTCTCTGAAATAATTAGATAGATAGATAGATAGATAGATAAAAATCTTTAAAAAAAAAAAAAAGCTAGGTTCTAATTCTCACTCTACCAGCACCTGGCTGTGTGACATAGGCAGAATAATGAACCACTCTGTTCTATCAGCTAGGGAGAACCATCACCATCACCACTACCATAACCATCATCACCGCAGCTAGCACATGAATAATTACTATGTGCCAGGAACTATAGAAAGACTTAACAGCTCCTAGGCTCTTTAACTTCTTTAAACAATTCCACAAGGCAGGTAGTAGTAATAGCTGCATTTTACAGTAAGGAATCGAAGTACAGAGCGGTTCAGTGACCTCTTGTGAGGTTACCCAGCTGGGGCAGAGTGGAGGCTTGCACCTGTCCTGCTCACCTGTTCAAAGCCGAAAAATGAAGAAATAGATGTGAAGGCATTTAAAGAAGAGGTCATGCGAATGCCAACTGCAGTGGGAAACCGGAGATTCAAAACTGCTTTGTGAAGAGGAAGGATCAGTCCTTCCCACCTAATCACAGTATTGCTAATTGCTAGGGCCACAATCAGAGAAGCTAACCCTCTCATCAGCACAGGGCACGCAAGTGTATGCATGCACACACACAGAGGAGGAGGTGAGGAGTGAAATTGAGCTGCAAAGAAGCTGTGCCTCTATTTAAAAACAGTTTCAGAATTTGGGCTAAACTCATCTCTAGAAATTAAATTGCTTGAAGGTATTCACCATATCACACTTAACCACATCTCTTTTACCCCTTCCCATTCTTTGGCACATGATAAGAATATACATATAATATCATTTTTGATTGCCAATTTTAAAAATGGCTAGTTGACTCAGTGAATTTAAAAAAAGAAGAAGAAGAAGATGAAGAAGGGCTGTGTTGATTATTTGATCCCTGTTGGAGGTCAGTTCTCTTCTTATCTGTCTCTAGAATTAGAGACCGGCATTTTCAGGCAACATTTCTCATTGACTCCCAAATTGACTGTTAGTATTTACCTAGTCTAAATCTCTTCACTGCTTGCTGATCCCATTTTTATGTATCCTGCCTACTTTTGAATACAATTCATTCGATTCCTTCCTTCCTGACATCCTTATTAGACATGAACTGTATACAAGGGTGCGATGTGAGGCCAAAATCAAAGGATTTGCATTCTAGTTGGTGTCTGGTGTCTACTGCTTGGCCTTGGGAATTGTCCTGCCCCGAGTCAGAAGCTAGACTGAGTATTTTTGGAGGTGAGAAGTCTGTTGGGGAGAGCTCCAAACCCTTGTTTTTTCAAATAAAGAAACAGGTACGGAGAGGAGAGGTAATTATATGCCAAAATCAGAGGCAGAACCAAGATGATGATGGGGTCTCTGGATTTCCAGTCCAATGCGCTGTGTCTAAACCCTCTGCCACCTCAGGCACCACTCAAAGAGCTGAAAAGCATGACATGTTTAGCTGGGGGCTTGATATTTGAAAATCTTGGCATGACCCAAATGTTTTTGCTTCTTAGCTCTGCTCCTCTGATATTTTGGTCCTCCATGGTGCACAGAGCCATCTTTCTCAGCATGAGGATGAACTTCTTGTGAAAAATGTACCTACTGCTCTGCTATGTTAAGTCCTCCAATGACTCCCTTCTGTCCTCACTGCTTTGTCTCCAGGCTCTACCCCTCTGTGGGGCTAAATCCTAAAGTCTTCCGTCCTGGTCACCATGCTCTAAAATCGGGCTGTCATCATGTCTCCTCTGGGTATCTGCTCCTCCCTCTTCACTGACATCTCTGCCTTGGAGCTCTTCTCCTCTTCTGTCCTTTCCAATATTGCATATTATTTCCAGAATTCCCAGGGTAGCCCCTGAGGCTTTGCATGAGCTGGATTTGTCCCATCTCCTTGGTCTCTTCCTTGTCAAGTGACACTCTAGCAATACTGAGCTGCAAGACCATGCTCTTCCTCGCCTCAGTTCCTTTGCTCATATACTCCCCTGCCTAGAAGGCTCTTTCCTTCTTCACCTAGCTAACTTTTACTTGTCCTTTAGAACTTGCTCAGGTAACCCCACCCCACCCCAGAAGTCACCTTGGCTTTTCCCAAGCTGTATTAGGCACCCCCGAGCTGCTGACTGACTTGTCTGTCCATGGATTTCCTCCTCCCACCCCAACACCAGACTGAGCTCCCAAAAGGTGGGGCCAATTTCTAGATGTTTTCTCTCTCCCTAGAACCAGCACAAAGGAAATCCTCATAAAATATTGATTGCATGAATAACTAAATCATTTGACATTCCTGTATTTCAGAGCCTAATTAAATACATGCCGACTTCCTGGCACATAACAACACCACCACCCAATTTTGATGTGGTCCATTCACATTCTCCTTGGATGGAGCAGGCATATAGAACCGTCTGTGCAGAAGCTGAATCATCCAAACAGGAAAGAGATAAATGGACGCCTTTGAAATATATATATTTTTTCCAACTGGGAGCTAGAATATAGCTGTGTTCTAAGTGATCAAATGAAACAGGCTCCCCATGTGCCTCTCAGGAAAGTTATTTCCTTAGCTTGTAATGTGGTCTCTGACCTACCTATGCCAAATGACTACAAGTGGTGTTTAAATCCCCCAAAGGAAGCCACCTCCAGCATCTAATATTAGGTTACACAGTATGTACATGTTGTGCTTTGATTGAATTTCCTGGACTTTGCAAGTTGTATGTGACCTCACTGTTCACACATATGTATACACAAACCCTTGTGCACACACCATCCTGCCCCCCAGAAGTCGCCTCGGACCTTGTAAACATCCTGACATGCAAACATGGTGATGGTGACCTGAACTGGCCATATCATCAGAGGACGTGGACCAAGGAGGCTGCCAACCCCACTGGCTTCTATGTGGTTAAAAGGTGCTTTGGCCGAGGGCTACTCTTTAATGAATGTGAGTCAGCATTTGTATGAGAGGACTGCATCTCTTCTGGAAGAAGAAGAAAAACCTGCCAAGTGTCAACAAACAGTTCTACATGCATCCCAATTAGGGTGATTTCTGGAAGGGAGCAGAAGCCCACCACAGCTCGGTTTCTAGGCAACTGCTATAGGAGTTCTGAACCTCACTGGGGACAGAATATGAGCAAGTGTGCGTGTACCAGAGTCTAATGTGCTTCCTCCTGCTCCCCTCAACTCCCCACCTTCCTTCTTGTCTGTTTGCCCCGTCATATTTACAAGCAAATTATGACTTAGAGGGGGAGGGCAGAAGATGCTAAATATCCATGAAGCCCAAAACCCTGGGGAGGACTGAGTCTTGGAAAATCATCCTAATTTTAGCCATTACTTACCAGAGCTCTTTCTGTGTGGTGGGCTGGGCCCTCGTGCCTCTCCCCGGGTTAGCTCGTTGAATCCCTCTACTAGCCCCACGAGGCAGGCACTATAATTTCAAAGATGGGGAAAGTGAGGCTGACAGAAATTGAAGCCTAAAAGTCACCCAATGAGAAGGTGGCAGTGTCAGGATTTGCACTCTGGTCTGTCTTAACTGCTGTGCTCCTCAGCACACAGGTGCTGACAAAACAGAAGCTTGATCGGCTTTCAGTTCTGAGATAAACTGGTTGACTATTTTTTTTTAAAGGCATGCAAACCCCACCCTACAATACAATACATATTATTACCTATTGTGCTTAATGACTAAATGGAATGGAAGGATTGTTTTTCATGGACCTGCCAGGGTGGACATAAAAAATTCATTAGCAGGGTGAGAGGCTTTTTTTCTAGAGCATACCGGCAATCTCCAAAGCACTCTTGGCTTCTAATTGGAGATAGATCACAGACAATGGAATAAGGCACAAGACTACCAGCCTGCGATCTTTGGACCCGTGTTCTCCTGACTGATTGTTGGTGGAGATGACTTACTGGAGACAGGGAACACTCCTCAGGAATTTGCAATGGCTACTTCACTAAGCATCAGGACAAGGGGAGGGGTCTGAGGCGTTGGTGCCATTGGTGTGTGTGTGCACTGGGTGGTGGTCAAAGGCTCCCCTTCTGGATTTACAACTTGGGTCTTGCCTGTCACCATAAGCAGCAGCTTCTAGTGGCCCCCTGATCATAGGATGGTTGTCTGCTGCTGCTTGTCCTTGTCATAGTACATTAAGAGGTATCCCAAAAGGTGTGAAACCTCTGCCCAGGACCACAGGCCAGCTGTCTCCCATTCACTCAGGGTCCGCTGAGCCGCATCAGCCTGAAAGCTGTTCCTGTCACTGTTTGGTCCCTGGGGTTAAGCTGTCATCTCTCATCTTCCTCTCATGTTTGAGATGACCTTACATCAAGTCCTAGCCTGGTGCCTGACACAGAGCAGGAACTTAGTAAAGGATGTCTATAGTCACCCAGCCTTCCAGGTCCTGTCCTGACTATGACCATGTACATAATATTTTCTCTGCCTGGGATACATCCCCCTACACCCTCTATATGTTTTACCTGGTCTTTTTCTATTCCCTTTTCCAGGCCAACCACTGCCAGTAAGTACAAAAATCAAAGACCTACGTTGGATATTGCAGGTAAGGGTACATGAGCCTGAACACATGCCTTTTGAGGCTGTATGTAGTCTTCCAACCACCAGAGACACTCTTACCAATAATCTGGTCTGTGATTCATTCTCTCTCTCTCTTTCTCCTCCTCCTCCTCCTCCTCCTCCCCCTCCTCCTCCTCCTCCTCCTCCTCCTCCTCCTTCTTCTTCTTCTTCTTCTTCTTCTTCTTCCTCTCTTCCTCCATATACACACTTCCTCCCCTAAGCCCTGAGAGCTCTTTAAGCTATTATTTTTATCTTTCTATGACTACCAATAAAGGCTGCTCAATTGTACAACCCAAGGGCGTTATTAACATTGTATTCTACAAATGGCCTTTTGGGGGCACTATTCCCTTGGAGCACAAATTGTGAATGGTGCCCCTGGAATTGTACAAGGGGCAGATGCACTCTGAACATATACTGTCTCCCTGCAAGTCTTTATGCTTCCCTGAAGCTTTCAGGAAAAGTTCAGAGGATCGAAGTGTTGGTTTGCAGCTACTGTGCACTTTGGGCTGTCTCAGGTCAGGGATGGGGATTCAGATTCCTGCTTTAAGTAGTCGTTTGGATCTTGTTCTATTGAATAGATTCCTGGAAAAGCTCTTCTGATTTAAAGATTATCTTGCAAGGGGTGCCTGGGTGGCTCGGTTGGTTAAGCATCTGACTCTTGATTTCGGCTCAGGTCAAGATCTCAGGGTCGTGAGATCAAGCTGCTGCATTAGGCTCCATACTGAACCTGAAGCCTGCTTAATATTCTCTCTCTCTCTCTGCCCCTTCCCCGCTTGTGCTCTCTCCCTCTAAAAAAGGGGAGGATTATCTTGTAAAATAGTATTCTAATTGATTTTTTTAACTTTGCATCTACCTGCTGCCAGGAAACTCTTGTCTGGAGCTAGTCTGACTGAGAATGATTCCTAAAGCTAAACACACAGTCAGATGTGCTGAAGGGCCAGGCCATACATTTTCTTTAAACGACACCACTGGGACTGACAGGGCAGCCCAAAACATTCAGAAATTCCTGACCCTCAAACTTTGTCTGCTTCAGACATACCCCAAGAGAACTTGCTGAAACATCATTAGACCCTTCTCAGGCTCTTCGATTTGGCTGTCCTGCATTTTTTTCAGCTCAGGGCAGAAAAGTGCTGCTGTGAGCATTCTTGCTGACTTTACTCTTGTTTTTGTGGGAAATTTTGAGGAGATAAAGTCCAGGTAAATTTCTAAGGGGCCCACCTGATCTGGTGGTATATGACAAGGTGTGGCTGTGGTGGGGTTTGATTTTGGGGAAATGTTTCACTCCACGTCATTACCCATCTGTTAAAATGATTTATCTAACATATCTGGGCTTCACCACCAAAAAAAAAAAAAAAAAAAAAAGGAAAGAGAAGGAAAGAAGGAAAGAAAAAGAAATTGTGCTCTCCGTGTAAGTATTTTTTTTTTTTTTTTTTTTTGCAAGAAAAGGGCCAGAAAATGCCTTTGGTCAGACAGTTGGGCAGCTTCCCTCAGATTGAACAGGGATCATTGAACATCCTGGAGTCCCTAAAGGTAACCTCCCATGTGTAGGTAAACTGATTGGGGGAAGACATCTGTTGAAATCCTATGGGTTTTGAGAGCTATGATGGTGGGATCAATGAGATATGAGCAAAGAATGGCCAGTATGGTCTGGGAGATCTTGGAGGACCCATACTCTACAGAGACACCTTGTGGTAGTAAGAAGCAATAGCAGCAGTGAGCATTAGCTCTCTCCTCCTCTGAGTGTGTGTGCAAGGTAACCAGTAAACCTCTGTTTAGTAGACCATCCAAAGGGAGAAGTGAAGCTCCTAGAGTGAGACACTTGACTTCCTGAGACATTTCATGTGATGGTTAACTGGAAAAATAAAAGATATTTGACTTCAATTTGTAGCCTCTTTTATGTTACAAAATACATGGTTCGATGATGTAGTTGTTTATTTTGTTCTCGGTGGTGAGAGTGTGGGTATGGAGGAAGGACATAGGTTGATAGGTTGGTTCAGTTGTCATCCATCCTTTTCTCTCTCCACTGATTCAAGCTGCTTACTCCACTTCCAGTAAAAGTAATAGTAATATGAAGATCCCTAATAATGACAAGAGCCAACACTTACTGTGGCAACTCTATTCTAAATGTTTTCTGTGTATTGTTGTCTTAAAAGCAATGTCTGAAAAGAATCAGTATAGCTCTTTGTCTCTCCAGGTAAAGAGCAAACTATAGCATCTTTAACCTTCTTACAGTTCCATGCTCTCCAGCACCTGGTTTTCCAATCAGACAAGAATGAGACATCTCCAGGTCCCCTCACAGGTGATAAGAAAATCTCACCAGGGCAGCCCCGGTAGCACAGCGGTTTGGCGCCGCCTGCAGCCCGGGGTGTGATCCTGGAGGCCCGGGATCGAGTCCCGCGTCGGGCTCCCTGCATGGAGCCTGCTTCTTCCTTTCCCTCTGCCTGTGTCTCTGCCCCTCTCTCTCTGTGTCTATGAATAAATAAATAAAATCTTAAAAAAAAAAAGAAAATCTCGCCTAAACAGGGGACAGAAGAACCCCAGTAGCATGGTCAAGCACTTGGGGGAGGTATACACACCAGCCATCAGGAGTATCGGCTCTTCTGGTTGTATTGTGTATTTAGCACTTAAGCAATCCAAGTACATGATATATGCATCTTAACTCATTTTATTTTTATAACGCCCTGTGAAGAAGTTTTAATTATTATCCTCATTTTACAGATAAGGGCAATGAGACTCTAAGATAGGTCGTTTGCCCACTTTAAACACCTTATCGGGGGCAGAGCCAGGATTCATGCTGGTTCCAAAAGTCATGACACATTATACTATCCTCAGTACATTATTAGGTCAGGTGAAGTGCAGGTGCCTGGGAAACTGGTTTTAAAGATGTTTCTTGTTCTTAGCCACTTCTGGCATAGAGTCATGAGGAAATTAATACCTGTTGAAACATATTTACAAGCATTAATTTTGGAATAACAGGGTTTAAGTTGCCTGCTATTTTTATTATTGTTATTGCTTTGTGCTCCTGTGGGTTGTGGGTTGCACAAATGACACAGTGTCACTTTTCTCACAGTGGGCTGCCAGATGTGTTTTGGTCCAGCATCCCAAGTGTTGCTCCTGAGCACTTGTTCAGGTGGTCTGAGATGAGCTTGGCAAACCTGTGAGGTTTCTGGCTTTTTAATGCAATTTTGTTTCCTTTTACTTATAAGTGAAATCAAGACTGCAAAATGTCAGTTAACACTATAGAAAAGCCCCAGGCAGAGAGAGATGTGGTCAAAGGCTATAGTCTGTTCAGAAAAATGGGAGTTTTCATTTGCATTGCAGAAGGTGAATGAGATGTAGCCACTGGCAGTAGGCACATCTGGGTGCAAACAGTCTGGCTCATCCGGTGACAACAGTCACTTCTGGAGCGGCTGGGGGATTACAGGAAGCGCTAAGTAGGACAAATATTTTACGTGAAGAATCCTGGAGATGGTAAATGATCTCACTGATGCAGGCTGGCTCTGCCTGTGGCTCAGCTGGACGTTGCCAGTAAATTTAGGGAGGGGGGGTTATTTCATGAATACTTCACGTTTTCATTTTGCTTTCCATAAGCTGCTTTTATTTGCTGCTGAAGATGATGCTAAAGGGAAAACGGGCAAAGTCATGTCTGAAGTATTTTCAGCCTCTTACCCTGTATTTCTTGCTTTTCTCTCTCTTAAGAGAGAAGAATATTTTGTTTTCAAACATTTTCAAATTAGCTACTTTTTAGCAACTGAAACACAGTGTAAGTCTAGAGGACTTCAGTGAAGGGTTTAGAACCTTAAAGCTGGCACACTTTAGGAATTTATCCTAAGGAACTAAAGTAATAATGATCTAACTCTGAAGATGTCCATCCTTGTTTATGTAATGGGATGAAATTGAAAATAACCAAGAAGTCCAGTGATAGGAAATGGGTTATATATATTATGCTACATTCTTACAATGGAATATTACACAGCTATTAAGATGGTTGCTATGCTTGAGTGGATATTTGATATTGAAGAATTATTGCTATTTTTTAGATGTGGTAATGTCATTGTGGTTGTGGTTTAAAAAAAGAGTCCTTCTCTAGATAATCATTTAAATATTTACAGATAAAATAATAAATGCTTCAAAATAATGAAGGAAGGTGATGTGTAAATGAAAAAAAATGGCTATGAGTTGACAATCATTGATCTTAGCAATGGGTCTATAGAGGGTAATTATATTATTCTGTCTGCCTTAATGGCTATTTGAACATTTTCTTACTAAGCTTAAAAAATGAAATTGTAGATGGGCATGTATTGACTTGGAAGATGTTCATAATCTATTGGTAAGTAAAAAAATCAGGTTACCAAACAGTTTATGCACTTATAAAAATTACATGTCCATATAGAAAAATATTGGAAGGTGATATGCCAAAATATGAATAATCATTCTTCTGTGATGTAATTGTGTGTGATTCTACTATGTATTTATATCTATTTATCTGTATTTTCTAGTTTTTTTTTCTAGTTTATTAAGATTGTTTTATTTGTGTATTTTTTAAAGTTCTTTAAAATATAGGGCTTGGGATACAGGAAGTGTCTACTAAAGCTGACCATATGCAAATTCAAAGAGCCCACAATTCCACTTTTAGGTATATTCTCAACAGAAATACATATGTTCAGTGAAACTCATGTGTAAGAGTGTTTGTTCTGTGGCAGCTCTGTTCATAATACCTTCAAAATGGAGACAGTCCAAATGTCCATCAATACTGAAATAGAAATGTCATGCTATCTTTTCAGAATGGAAACTAGGTAGACATTGAGAGAGAGAGAGAGAGAGAGAGAGAGCAGACTCCATCCAGCTGAGACAGTGTGGATAAACCTCAGAAACATAATAGTGAGTGGAAACAACCAGGTACTATAAGAATGCCAACTATACAATTTCATTTATGTAAAGTTCAAAACAGGATAACCTGATCTCAGTCTTAGAAGCCAAGATAGCTTTTTTTGTGTGTGTGGGGGGGGGGGGGATAGGGTGGTGACTAGGGGGTGTGGCATGAGGAGGCTTTCTGAGGCACTTTGGTAATGTTGCTTTTCTTGATGTAGGTGTGGGTTACCTGGGCGTGTTCGCTTTGTGAAAAAGTATTGAGCTGTTTGCTTAATGATTTGTGTGCTTTCCTGCATTATATTATATTTCAATAAAAACTTACAAAAAAGTTACAGGGCTTAATGCATGCAATATCTGCTCTAAGTGGTGGATTAGTGCTTTATTGTGTAGCCTGTGGTTACATCCATTAGAGTAATGGCTTGTTCAACAATCCCCATAGGAAGAGATTTAAAATTAATATGGAAATCCAGTACTAACCGCTGATTTGCAGTCTCCACTTATGAACTATCCATCTTGATTCCCCCCGCCCAATCATATTTGCTCCAGCTCTCCCTAAAACATGACCCTCCAAGGTTCAGAACCTGGGGTTAGGTGTGACATTCTGCATCTCATGCCAAGGTCTGCCTGGAGCCCCCTGAATCGGGGACAGGAAGGAATCCATGAGCTCACGATCATATTGTAAAATAGCTACAGTTAGTCACACAGGGTACATGGATGAGGTAAGATACACAGCTATGATTTATCAAGCACTTACCTACCATAGGTCAGGCACTGTTCTAAGTGCTTCACATATATTAACTCTTTTAATACTTGCAAGAGCCCTGTGAGAGGGAGAAAGTATTTATGCAATCTCCATGCTGGGGCTCAGAAGAATTAGGCAGTTTGTTCATCACTAACATGGCTTATAAGTGGTGACTGAATTCCCTGGTCTTGTCTGTTCTCAGAGCATTAGAAGAGCTAAGGGAAGGAACCGAAGCAGAAAAGGTTTTGTCTCCTTTTGTCCTCATCAAAGAAATCCCTGGAAGGGAGCACTGATTCCATCCTACAGATGAGAAGCTGAGGTTCAGGAAGGTAAAATGACCAGAGTAGGGTCACTCCACAGGTAAGGACAGGGTTCGGACTGTTTGTCTCCAACACTGATGCTTTTTTTGTATTACGATGATCTCACAAAACTAGCTGAAAAATCAAGACTACCTTTTATTTGTTGATAATTCCTCACCCATATATTCCTCACCCACATCTGTTCTCACAAATACCAGCAACAGTGGGAAGATCTTGTTTTCCCTGTATCCCATACCATAGATAAAGAAACTGAGGTCTAGAGAAATGAATTGATTTGTTCATGGCCACTTAGATAATAATTGGTAGAGCTGGGATTTGAATCCACCGCTGACTCCAATTGTTCTGATTGTATTATGTAAGCCCTCCAAGCCTTAACTATAAAACTGAGCACCTTGCCTGTGATCTAGGAGAGAATTTCAGAAAACAAGGTTTTGTGCAGACCCTTATGTAATCAAGGGTTCAAGGGTTCAAGATATTTTGGTACTTAAATTTGACAACATGGTCTTTTGGTTGAGTTCTTTTTTATGTGGGATCCTCTGAGGTAGCCCTAGCCACAAGGAAAGGAATTAAAAAGATATTTACCCTCAGTGGAGAGTGGCACAAGAAAAGCAGAGAAGAAAACTTGCCCTAGAACTATGGTTAACTAGAGGTGTCAAAGACACACGAAGACATCAGTAAGAGAGAAAAAATAGGGGGAGGGCCTCTGGGTCACATTCAAGATGATAAAAATGCAATTAACTTGAGTCAGGTTCCTTCAGCCCACAGCAGTGACCTACCCGTTGGGCATGTGGCTGTGTTTATCAGTTCTGGGCTGAGGACCCAGGGCCAGGTGCTTGCCTTTATGGAACATGTCAGGGACTCATTAATGTCCACTCGCTGGCTGCAGGGCGTGGGGATGATGTGACATGGTGGAGGAAGAGGGATGGTGCTAAGGTCTTCTTTGAATGATTCATGAGGTGCAATTCAGAAGCCTTAACTTTGCCTACATCCAAGGCATTGACTGGCATATAAATCCATGATCTTGAACAATTCTGGGGCTTTGAGGCAAGTCTCAAATCAGGAGTTGGGGGAGGGGGCAGGTAAGGGTTTCAGAGGGGGAAGAATCAGGCTTGAACTTCTAAATGAAGAAGTTCTGAGTTCCAGGCTGTGAATGCGGAGGTCCTGGGTGTTGAATGGTGAGATGCAAAAGTTACTGAGAGCTGTCAGTGAATGTCTGAGGTCAACTATAATTTTTCCAACTATTTAGGTCCACTGATTAAAAATCAGCCTCATTCATAAAGGGATTTGGGTGAGGTCTGTTTCTTCTACTGGTCTTTTATGTGCCAACCCTCAAATCGAGTTAACAAGGTGTCATTATAGACCTAAAGTCTCCTTAGAGTCTTTTAGTTTAGAGATGACAACTAAATTATGCCCTGGGTAGCAACTCTAGTCCATAGTGGTGCCTATCTGGAGTGCTGGGTTGAGAGGATTCTTGAATCCAAATCTGGGCTCATGTGGAAAGAGTGCTGTGGTCCACTAGTGATGTCTGCCTTGGGCACAGGATAGAGAAGTGGGAGAACGTGAGCCACATATCTATCATCCTGGATCTAACTTAAATTAAATTATTAGTCTAATCTCTTCTTGTTTCAAAAAAAAAAAAGTTGGGAGAAACTCACTCTACCTATCAGCTCAGACACAAACCATATCTCAAAGCGAATGTCCCTTATTAAACACTGTCAAATCATAAATAATTAATTCATCCCATCAACAAACACTTACTTGTGGACCACGACAGTGGACGTGATATAGTCTAGGCTATGACAGATCTTACTTCCTGGTGAGGAAGGCAGAGATGAAAACAAGCTATTGTAGCACATGGGCTCTGCTTTTCCCCTGTCCCTCATATCCAATCCATTAGCCAGTCCCTTGGCTCCAAATAAATCCTGAATCCATCTACTTGTCTCCAGTTCACTGCTATTTGCCTGCCAGGCCATTGTCAACTCTTACAACCTTTCGACTGGGCTCTACACAGCAGAATGGAATGTTCTCTTAAAAATCAGATCATAGCCTTCTCTTGTTCAGAGCCCTCCAATGGATTCTCATTACATTTTAGGCTAAGACCCAAATGCTCACCATGACCTATGAGGCCCAAGGCCCATCTCTCTAATTTCATTTCCTGGTTATCTCACCCTCTCTCACTCAGCTCCAGCCACACTGGACTTCTCTCTGCTTCTCTAACACTTCCAGCTTGTTCCATCTTTGTCACTCATCCCCCTTTATTGTCCTCTGGAGTTTACCTGTCGTCCTCTACCTCGCTTCCTCCTGTATCTTTATGTGAATGGTTCTTTCTCACCATGAAGATGCCAGGCCCTGGGCCCCCTTTACAGAACAGCCTCCTCTGATCACTCTAGCTCAAGTAGCAGCTTTCTCCCATTGCCATGCTGTATGCATCACCTTGTTTTATATTCTCATAGTATTGAGCCCAACTGCCCCTCCCATCCTGTTTAAGCACTTGCTAACTTGTTTGTTGCCTTTGCCCCATTTTAATGCACATTATTGCTTTTCATTCACTGAGGACAGGAATTTTGGCGATTTTGTTCACTGCCATGTCTTCAATATATGCAATGATGCCTGGTGTATACCTGGCGGTACTTGATGTTCAATATTTGTTGAAGAAAATGAATGAACACAGAAAACTAAGGAGGAATCAAAAAATGCCTAATCTCATACAAAAAAACCCTGCTTTTTCCTTTGCCAAAATTCCACTTTTGTTATTTCTAACTGCCTTGAGTCAGCTGTCTACCAAATGCAGCTAGGAAGCAAAATCTCAGACTTCGGGAACACTTTTGTAATCTGTACCCTGCTGGGGTCTGCTGGGGAGTATGGGGAGGAGGGTAACTCATCAGTGTTTATTTGCGATTTTGCCTAAATAAACTTTGGGCAAATCATGAATTCAGGTCAACATTGCAGTTGTCTTAGCTTTAGAGATGTTTATTTTACTTAAAACACTTGCAGTAAAAAGCGCCAGCCGCTTTGGAGGACGATATGTCATTGGCTGCACGAGTCATCCCAGAACTGGGCACATGCAGATGCCCTAATTGTCAACTTCCAGTAGGAGAAATTCGACAAGTAAGCGTAGAGCCTGCTGCCTAGTTCCACCAAACATCTGGTGGAGCAGGCGAAGAGGAAAGCAGTTAGATTTTTATTCTTTTTAGCATCATGTTAAACTGGCCATGAAACTGAGGATGGTGCAATTGAATTATAAGAGGGCTGAAGTATTAAATAAAAATCTAAGAGGTAGTCAAGGTGTTTGGTTCGTGTTAGGCTAAAGTCTAATAGGAGGTGAAGCGGGTTTGAAACGCAGTAAGTGGAAAAGACAACATCTTCTTTGCTAATAATTCGCTTCATTTAGTCTTGGGAGAGGGGCACATGGGGTTTGCATCCCTTGGAGAGGTGATTTCCCCTGCAAAGCAGGGTGTTTCCTTCTGGAGGGGATGTGCTGTTCCCTTAAATGTCAGTGGGATCCGGGAGTGTGGCCAGGTGGAACATTTTATTGTTGTTTCTTATTTTCTTGCTTGCGGCTTTTCTGCTGGCCTTTTCCACATTCTCTTTCATGTCCAGTATTTGGACAGGCTAAGCCTGTCCAATGAGGATGTTCAATTCTAGTGAGTTGCAGAGCCATGGTAAATGCATCTGGCAGGAGTGACAGTCTCAGCTTGCCAACTCAAGGGTGGCAGAAAAGCCACTGTCTTTATCACCTTTTGACTAAAGCCCTATATTCTGCTGGATTAGTTGTAAGTTCAGCCTTAGTCATTTGGGGGGGGGGGCATGTCCTCAGGGATGTGCCTGGGAACACTTAACAACTGTCTCTCCGGGGGTACAAATAAGCCCTGATTTGTGGCATTTGTGGATTTCTGTGACATAAATATTTCCACTGTGGCTGATTTCGAGCTACCAATGTGATGTCAGTAAACATGGAGCCGAGAAGACATTTGCACCAGCCCGTTATACAGCGTTCCCACCACAGATGCCATACCCAGAAATATCATCAAGAGCACAGATAACAGTAAAATGTATAAAATCATTAGGAAGTGATGGGTTTTGAGTCTTTATTACCTTCATTTTAATATGATGTATTTAATTATAAGTTTATATAATTTTATTTTTAACCATAGCTGTGTTTAATAATTGGCTTGCAAATTTCCTGAAAACTTAGTGCTCCATTTTCATTACAAGCTGGCTCAGCACTGCTCGTTGCCCTTCTTGGGCTGGATGGAGTCTACATAGATCAAGCCATCTGTTGGTATCTTTAGTTATCAACTATTTGTCTACAGGATACAGATAATTGTGTAAACTCTCATTTTTCAGGCTTTAGTGATTCTGGTTATTTGCACCTGGAGCTTTGGGTCAGACTCCTCTACCTTAAGGTTGATAGTATTCAGCTGGTAAGAACCAACTTGGTCTAATGGTTGTATGGCCAGTGTCTGTTCTGATTGATTGGTACCCATGACATATGGTTGCTCTGTGTTTTGAACCTCACCTCTGATCCAAGTTCCATGCTGCACTATTCCTTCTGAAGCCTCGAATATCCTCCAGTCACGACCACGGATCAGAAGACAGATCCCCTGTTGAGGTGCTCATTCTCTGCTGTGCAATCCTCTTTCTCTGTTGCCTGTCCCTGATGCTGCCCCCATTCCGGTAACTCTTGACTTCCTGATGCTACCTCTCACCATTCCCAGAGGCCCCAAAGTTCCCAAGGCATCAGCCTCAAAAGCCCTCTACCCTGCATTCAAACACTGTAAGGCCAATATGTCCACAACTAACAGAGGAGTCCTTGTGGATCTTAGCCCTCAATTCCCAGACCCAAGTTCACATGTCATCCTTGAGCTCAGCTCCATAGGAGAGTCTGAGACTGAGGTCCATCAGCTCTCTAGCTGGGGATATTCTCTGCAGGATTATCTCAACATTGACTATTAAATTAGTCTGCTTGGGCTGCCATCACAGAATACCATAGACTGAATGGCTTAAGCAACAGACATTTATTTTCTCTGTTTTGGAGAAGCTCAAGATCAAGGGTATCAGTAGGATTGGTTTCTCCTGACGGTTCCCTCGTTGGCTTGCAGACAGTAGCTTCCTGATGTGTCTTCTCTTCTGATAAGGACACCAGTACTGATGAATCAGGGGCCCATCTCTGGGACCCCACGTAACCTTAATTACCTCTTTAGTGGTCATAACTCCAAATATAGCCATTAGGGGTTAGGGCTGCGACATATAAATTGTGGGGGGCAAAGTAGGGGAGACACAATTCAGTCCATAACAACCACTGAGCAGCTGAAAAGTGATTGGTCCAAACTGACATGTGCCCTAAGTGTAAATTCATCGCTCCTCATTTTGTATCATTTTGTCACTTTTCATTGTGTATGAAGAATGAAATATAGTATTTCACTTATATTTTTTATATTGACGACATGATGAATGATAACACTTTGGATATATTAGGTTAAGTAGAATTTCTTTCACCTGTTTCTTAGCTTTTTAAAAGCAGCATGGATATTCAAAAATGTAAAATTACATGCATGGCTTGTATTATGTTTCTGCTGCACCATGGGTGTCGGTACTTGCCTTAGTCCCTTCATGCCATTCCTCCTCCCCACCTTCCAGGCCCACACCTTCCAGCCTCCTCTTGGGTTCAGTTATCCCATCCCATTAGCTGTGCTGCTGGATGGAGAAGGGGTGGAGGTGCAGGTGGGCAGTGGAGACAGAAGGGCTTCCAGAAGAGGGACAGGAAGGAAGGAAACATGTTGCCTTGACTCTCTGTGGTCTGGCTCAGAGTGGGAGACATATGAAATAAACAGGCCTTCCACAATGCCTATATGACCCTGTCTTTGCACATCCTTATGTGTTTCATGCTCAGAGAGTCTCCATCCTTTACTCTGCCTTGACTTGCTTTGCCAAAAGTCCCATTTATGATCCCACCTTGGAACCATTCCAGATCCTAGGACAGAGTCAAGGGGTGAGAGGGAGAAAAAGCTCAGCTCACCACCCAGAGATGACTAAGATGTGATTCTGGACCTCAGTTTGCCCATACCATCATACAGGAAAGAGTTGGGTGGGGTGGGGGGGAAGGATACAGACGGCGTTGTGTTTAAGGCCTTGCAAGGCGCACTTTGCATGCATTATTTCATCCAGTCCTTCTAGCAACTGCTTATTATATTCATTTTACAGGTGAGAACACAGAGACTCAGGGAGGCTAAATAAGTTCTCCAGTGTTACCAGCTGGCAGGTGGCAGGGCCAGTATTTGAGACTGAGTCTATCTGACTCTGGGCTACCATACTGTGCACCTGGAGTCAAAAGGAGAGATTTTTCTGGAGTACATGGGAAATCTCTTGAGTTGGATTCAGGTACAGGAAGGGAAGCAAAAGTAATTCTAGGCAAGAACTGGCATGAGCAAGGGTGGAGAGGTAAGTCCAGTGCAGGTACTCCCTGAAAAGTCCAACCAAGGGCTACCCTCCTGTAAGTCTTCTGCTTAATGTTTAGGGTTGGGGGACTTGGCAAGAACTTGTAGGTACTGCCCCACAGCCTGCTCATCCCTATCAGGTTGTCTATGGTTTATTCCTTGCTGGGCTCACTCACCGGCTTCGTGTAAGGTCTTTTTTGAGGTTTATTATTTCCTTGTCCATATACTTGATGCTCCTCATTGGCTTGTCTGGCACCTGATGAGAAGGCAAGAAGTGAAAGATAAAAGTGTTAGAACAACCGTTACAAATGGAGCCAGACTACAGGAAGCTCATGTATTCATCTGAGATCTCCGACCAGGTTGGAGGGGTCCTGGATGATGCAACAACCTTCTCTACACCAAAGAGGGATCATATATACAGTGGAAATAGCAAAGGCTTTGGAGACGGGCAGACCTAAGCTCTGACCACAGTTCTGTCTGGTAACTGGATATGTGATCTCAGACAAATTACTCAACCTCTCTGAGCGTCAGTTTTTTCTGCAGAGTGGAAGAATAATTCTTATCTTGTTGTGACAGTTAAAGTCATTGCCAAATTCCTGACTCATAGCAAGCGTTTGATAAATGGAGGCTCTTATTAGCATCATACTCAAAATAAAGCAAAGAATTAAAGGTTAATAATCATTGTTGGTGGCATAGGTAGCTGATTTGGAGAGCTAAATCCTGTCAATGTAAAGATGCCAAGGTCCTTTTTATCCCCTCACTGTCCCCATAGCAGTGTTTTATGAGTGATTTATCCAGGTGGTTGTTCATGTTTTTTTCCTTCTCTTTCCAGTATTCATTTGCTTTGCTGGGCCATAAGGGAAACCTCCCAAGACTTAAATTCATTCCTCAGAGGTTGATACCAGGTCAATGTAAAGAAGAGAGTTAAATTAACTGTATTCTAATGTAAAAGTCACTTTTCTCGGCCCCAGTTTAGTGAAACAATAATAAGACCATTATCTGGATTACCCTGTCTTGAAATGAATTCCTGCAGTACCATTTTTTTTTTTAATCAGAGGAAATCTCAAGAAATTATGGGAAAATGGGTGCTTTCAGATGAAGCTGGTGGGAGAATACATTGCAGTGACTTTTCTGAAGGGCAATTCGTCAATGCATACTAAATGCTGCAAAAGTGCACTTGCCTCCAGATCTAATGATTCTTCTGCTTCAGGCATCCTATGGGAATATCCCTGCATGGGCACAGAGATCCATCAACAAAATTGTTCACTGGGATGCTGCTTGTGAGAGCAAACTCTTGGAAACGACCTATACATCTTCACAGTGGAAGACAGGTTAAATAATTATGGTGCATCTAAACAATGGAATAGTATGCAGCAATTAACTGTGGTGACAATATGATGATGGAAGTGTATTTATTGACATACAGAGATGCCTGAGTTCTTTGAGTGAGAAGACATGTTACAATATGAAACGCACAATTCTGCTTTTGTTTTTTCGGAAATGATCCTTGCTTATGTACACAAAGATACGAAAGATACACAAAGCCATACCCCTCAAGTTCGGAGATTCTCTCTGGGGGTGGGATATGGCAAGTTTTACTTGACTTGTCTTTAGCGTATGTGAAATTCCTGTTGCTCTACAATAAATATGACTCAGGTCTGTGATAAACAAGGAGAAAAGATTACAAAAAACAATAAGTGACCAAGTAAAGTTTGGCAAAGGCCGATTGATAGTACTGTGTTGAGAGTGTTTTCCCAAAGGCAGAGTGAGGATGGGTGGTGTGCTTACTGACAGAAGTCACAATATGGATGTGTCAGAGGGGAGGTGTGCTGTTTCTCCAGCAGCTCTCATCACCCACTTTCTCTGAAAATGAAATTGTGCGGTGATGCCCTCTGCTCTGGGCCTTTTATGTGGAACGTGGAAGGTAAGGAGTGTGGCTGCATCAAAGGTGAACGCTGTCTGTGGCTGTGTGGTGGGAGTGGACAGTGGGGTCTGGAGCCAGGGAAAGGGACTGTCACTGGTCTGCCTGATTCCCAACCTTTTTTCTCCTGGGTCACCCAATACATGTCCTGTGCAAGGCAGCTCATATGAAGAATGGAGAGTCTCAGGGTACCTGGGGGCTTAGTCGGTTAAGCATCTAGCTCTTGATTTTGGCTCAGGTCATGATCTTGGTTATGAAATTGAGCCCCATGTCAGGCTCTGTGCTCAGCACGGAATCTGCTTGAGATTCTATCTCTCCCTCTCCCTCTGCCTCTTCTGCCAATCACTTGTGCATGCTCTCTCTAAATAAATAAATAAATAAAATCTTAAAAAAAAAAAAAGGAGTGGAGAGTCTCTGGCAATCCCCCAGAGTACTTGGTACTAAAGTTCCTCTCATCCACTAAGTAAAATATATAGGGTACAGAAAAGCATCTGGGATAGCCTTGAATAAACTCAACTAGATATGAAACAGTGAAGTCATGTATAACCTTTATCTCTGTAGTTATTGTTATCAATGAATTATAGTTAATACATCTTAATATACCTGGGTATTTTAACCCTTGGCTGAAAATTCATGGCAAACCTGTTAGTTTTCATCTTGAAGGATGGGTGAAGTGGGAGAGGAGACAGATCTCCAAAGAGGTATGTAAAGATCTCCTGAGTACTTTCTAAAACTTCTACATAATGGACATTTGCTTTCTTCACACCTGAGCATTGCTTCACCCACCCTCTTGATACAAGTTCCCTCATTAGACCATTTGCCCCTCCCCCATGGAGCACTTGCACCCTGCGAAATAGTCATGGTAACAGCAGCAGCAGTGGTCCTGAATGGCTGAAGCCAAACAGCACAGCCCATCCTCCAGCACAGTGACTGGTTCAGAAATGGTCATGTGATATAGTTTGGGCAAATGATATGCAAGCAGACATTTGCCAGGGGCTTCTAGACAGCATGATTCCTAGATCTGAGGAACTACAGGCAGAGAAGTTCTCTTTCCTCATTGACTATAATTGGAGAAGCAGATATGTCTGAGTTAGTTGCTGGCAGCCACGTTTGCCTCTGGGGGCACAAGCCTCCAGTTGAAGAAGATGCGGGGGAAGGCAGGGGGAAGAGTCAAAGAAAAAATTGTTCCATGGTGCCTCGTTAAACTGAATCAAGCACCACTAGACTTTTCATGAACATCTCCTTTATTATTCAAACCACTTTGAATTGGATTTTCTGTTACCTGCAACCATAAGGTTTCTATCTGAAATATGTCCTCCCTTGGGTGTGCCAAGGCAGTCAATAGATCAAGAATTATTTTAACTCATCCTCTTTTCTCTTCCCTGCTTTCCCTTCCTCTCTTGGTTGATCAACATCAGATGACATCCATCTTGGTCCATACTGAGGTGAAAGCAATGAAATTGGCCATGTGAAACATTTGAAGTCAAGGTTACCTCTCTTCCTAATCCCTCTTTTTCTTTTTTTTTTTTTTTGAGCACCTCATTAACTCTTTACTACAGGACCAAAGTAACTTCCTTAAAAGATATTATGAACTAAAAATATTTATGAACAAAGAAAAAAACCAAACACACTCAAATTTCCCTGCCAGATAATTTGAAAACACACAATTGAAAGCCTACTTGAAGTCAGCTTCAAGTAGTGTACACATCACTTTCCTATATGTCTCAAGTTTCACCCCCTCAGGAAGCAAATATGATACTATCCAAATTTCACACATTCACCCCTTCCCTCCTCATTCAATCTTGTCTATGGATAGCTGTCTATAAAAGAGAATTTGTATTGACTAGGGTTGGTGCTGACCAATTTATAGCAGTAAAGCCAAATATCCCTTTGACTTGACACAAAACTTTAGCAGGACAGGATCCTCGCCCCAAACCCTGCAATTATGTCAGCATTTCAAGGGTTTCTCAGGAAACCATTTTCACTGTGACCATTGTTTAAGCAATTATAATAAGCCAGCGGTAATGATTGGCATCGAATGAGGGAGTTCTGGTTGTCAGGACATTTATTAACACCTTTTAATATTAGCAAAATTAAAAGTGTATAAGATATCCAGGATTCACTATCTCTACAGCTTTCTGTAGGGCAGTTTAGCCATGTGTATATGTAACCTTAAAAACACATATGCTCATACTCCCAGCAATTCTACTTTTATCCAAGGAAATTTTGCAGCAAGGATTAAAAGATTTATCCATGAGGATGCCTATCATGGCTGTATGTATAATAGTGAAAAACATCTAAATGTCCAGCAAAGAGCATCGAGGGGATAAATCATGGTCTATCCAGATGATGGCAAATGATGCATTTGACTTTGGTGCTACTGTTTAATGTTGCTATTGATGTATATTTGTTACTATGGAAAGGAATATAATTTCAAGTGAAAATGTGTGTTATAAAAATATAAAGAACTTAGATCATAGAGAGTTTTAAGATTCATTTTCATAGAAATCTATGGATATTTCTAAAAATGCATATATGCTAATACAAATTATGTTTTAAAGCAATGATATACAGCAAGGTATATATGCAAGGACATAACTGGAAGTAAATATAACAAAGTGTTAATAGGGATATCATCTCAGGGTGTTTGAATTACGGGTAAAGGGTAATTTTTTATTTGGGTCATCTTTTTCCCCTTCTTTAAAAATAATTTACCTGTATTAATTATCTAATAAAACAATAGTGTTTTCATGTTTATAAAGCAATTCGAACTGATTCTATCAATATAAGCTTTGAGGGGCTGGACCAGGTGTGTGTGAGCCAGGCTCCAGAGTGTGCAGCGGAGAGCAGAGGTGGAGTGACGGATACAGAGGGGGAATGGGATGTGGATTCAGAGTCCCAGCTCCTTGCCACTCTAGCTCTAGCTGTGTGACCGCAGGTCTGTCACCCGCCTCTGTCCATCAGCGCTCCCACCTGGCATCTGCCCAGTCTTCATCTAAGGGCTTGTGAGGGTACTAAGAGGCAGCTTGGTACGTAGGCTTTGTGAACCAAACGTGTCAAAGAATCGTACTGTCATTATCACTACATAATAAGCATCTGGGATTTTTACAAAATTGAATCATAAGTTAAAGATAAAAAGCATAATTTGAGATTGCGAAAATACTCCCAGACACACTCACGAAGAACCCATAAAGGCTCTCAGCAACCGCGAGGCAGCCAGCAGCGGTAGCGATGCAGCGGTACACCAGTAGGTGGCGCTAGATGCCATAGCTTTCAGTCGAGTCCAGGTTTCCTTCAATCTCTTTCTCTGCCACCCTCCACTCGCTCTTGATTGAAATGGGAATTGGTTGCCAGCATCAATGAGCCCCCATCAGCCCTGGGATTGAGCAGGCCTGCCAGCAGCCAATGCGCTATATTCATCCAGTAAAGAAATTAAAAAAAAAAAAAAAGAATTAAATGAATCAAATACGTTAATCTCATAAGCTCTTTTGAAAGACTAGATATGAGGGGCCAGCAGTCCAGCTGTTGGACAGCAGCAGTAGCCAATGGGAATCCATATGATGGGCTGCCATTCAATGTCCTGGAGGAGCTTCTGGATACAGGCCCTAGGATGTAACAACCATCTTGCCAGCAGCACTTCTGTTTGATAATCATGCCTAAATTTATGCCTAAGTAATTATGCCTAAATTTTCAGGACCTCCCATGTGTCTGAAAAAGTGTTAGGCTAGAGATGGCAAATGGGCTCCCACTTGAGTGCCAGCTTCAATCTACATTAGTAGCAGTGGCGGTCTGGAGTTCCCTGCGGTCCCATCTCATCAGAAGACTTCTGTGATTGATTAGCAATGTCTGCCATAGTTCCTGGAAGGAAAAGTAGCATCTGAGTGTGACACAGAGGTGCCATTCCCTCGCTTTACCTATGTGTGTGAGGGGCGGGTTGGGGTTGAGTTGGGAATGTGTGTGTGAGGGGGTGTTAAGCCCCCATACGTCTTCAGTTTCTTTTCTCTTTCCCTGGAAGAAGATGAAGTCAACATCTCTGCAAAATCCCAGTGAATCCCTTGAAGGTCCAGAGAAACCCAGCCTCCCCTTGGTTAAGCTCATTTAACCTCATTTTCCACATGAGAAGCAGAAGCAGAGATGAGGTTAAGCCAGTGGTGAAAGGGAGAAGAGCCAAGTTGCAGAATTGCTGGTGGGGGCTTCAGTTCCCCTGGGGATGAGCCTTGATGCACCTCCATGACTGCTTACCTAGGATTTCTGCAATGCTGTCCACAGGAGGCTCTCCAGTGGCAAGTTACATGGACCACGTCAGGACACTGAAGGAGGGGCAAGAGTAACTCAAATATTTCTTACGTACCTACTGTGAGTTAGAAAGTGGCCATGGATATGATGCTGAACAAGACAGCCTTCCGGCCCTCAAGGAGCTCACAGTCCAGTGGGGGAGGCAGGTAGCAAACAGGCAGTTCAGCTATAATGTGGTGAAGTGCAGGCACTGATCCCAGCTTGAGGCTGGTGAGGGGACATTATTGACTGAGGCTCTGACTAAGCTGAACACAGAAAATGGAAAGAGAACTGCTTCAGACAACTGCTTCCTACATCTTGAGGAGTTGGGATGTAGGTATGATGGGGGAGGAAGAGATGATGAAGGTTCTCCTGATGTCCTCAAGCCGGAGAAAACATACCCAAAGCGGGCAATGCTGCTAAGAAGCCACAAGAAGCTACTTCAACAAATAAGCTCTGAGATAAGGGAGGGCCCTAGCTAAAGAGTGAAGAGGAAGCCTCGAGTTTTACTTCACTTTTTATCTTAGTTTTTCTTTTGAATAGGCAGCATTTTCAAATGGTTTAAAAACAAATAAAAGGGTATGTAGTTAAAAAGTATTACTTCCATCTATTTGTTTCAAGCTATTCATTTTCCTCCCCAGAGATGACTAGTGTTACCAAGTTCTTGTATATCCTTCCAGAGAGATTTTATACTTTAATAAGCAAATGCACGCACTCGTGTGCACACACACATACGCCCGTTGCACCATCTGCATGGCACGTTCATGCCAAGGGCATTCAGAATACTCCCTCCATGGCCCCAGAGGCCCTCTTGGTGTCTTGCACCAGCCCCATGGGCATCATGGTGACTGGTCTGGCACCTCTCTGATGAGCAGATGTTTGTTCCCAGCTGCTCTCAGAATGATATTTCCAGCCAGTGTGTTCTGGACCAATGCATCCCATGCTGCAAAGGCTCCCTACTGATGAAGGAGCTTTATAAACACAAAACAAAACTGTAGCCATGATGCCTCTCACTGCCTCTCCTTCCCTGGAGGAAGGATATAATCCCCATATGTAAAATCTTCTAGTGTTCCCGCTTTAGCCTCAGGATCACTGTGGGGAAGGCAAGTGGGCCATGGTCTGAGCACCAAGACTCTTCTTATATTCCCAAAGTAAAAGGAAAGCCAGCAGTTCTTATTTAAAATTGTTACTATATTCAGCTTACCTCTTTATCAGATTTCCTATTTTTAATGTAAAGTTAAAAACCACTGATTTAAGCAGCTGTTATGCTTATGTAAATGGTGTGTTTTCCCTCTGTTCTCTAAATTCTAGCTTTGCAGTGCATGCAGGGAGTGTGACCTTGTCACATTGCTTCTTTGGTCTCTGGCACAATGCCAAACCAGAGTGGTTCCTTGGCAGTTGTTTGCTGAGTGGGTGGATGAACCAGTGCAAATAAAGCTGTAGCATTCCTAGATTTTCAACTTTTAGACTCAACTCGTAGACAAAGCCTGGAAAACTGAACCATGGGCCCGGAACAGAATGTGGGCTTTCAATCTTGATGATGGAAACATAGTAGTAAAAGACACAAGGAAAAAGGATGAGCTAATCTCCTTCTCAGACAAAGTGAGGAGTCAAAGATGCATTATATGGTGAATGGGGGCGGAAATGCAAGTATAACATAGGTTTTTTTTTTTTTTTAAGAAAAAGACTTTATTTTGATTTAATTTTATTTTAAAATTGAGCAGAAGTACAGAGATTTCCCATATATTCCCTGCCCCCACACATGCAGAGTCTCTTGCATTATCAGCATCCCCCACAGATGAATGGACTTCTTACAATCAATGAACCTACACTGACACATCAAGTTCATGGTTCACATTAGGGTTCACTCTTGGTGATGCACATTCTGTGGGTTTGGATGAATGTATAATGACATGTACCTGTCGTGATAGTATTATACAGAAGAGTTTCACTGCCCTAATTAACACGTTTTTTAAAGTTGCAGAATTAACCAGTGACAGAACTAAAGGTAATACTATTTTGGGGAGGATGGGGCTTGGAGGTGGGGAATGTGTAAGGATGCCAAGCAGCCAGATTATCGTTTTTCATAGCAGGAAGTCATTAAAGTCTTAAACATATAAGCTGGGAAATAAAAGTACAACTTGAATAATTTGGAAATGTAGATCATTGGAAGAAATAATAGGAAAGCATTAGAAGTGGCCGCCTGGGGAATGTCTTCAGAAATGAAAAGTGCGCTCAGAAGAGGGACTCCTACTCTTTAGTATTCTTTTTTAACCAGCATATGTTTTACATTATTTTTTTAAAATTAAAATAGTTTGAGAACCCTAGTTAGAAGGAATGAAAATACAGAGCCCCACTTTGTTCCTGTGAAAACCAACAAGCACAACAAGCCCCTAATATCCATTCTCATTTCGGAGTCAAGACAAAATTAATTTAGAAAAGAAAATACAGCCAGGGAGCAGAGTTAGCAACCTCAGGAAATTCAGGGAAATGTAATTGAGTAAGAATTATCTCCTTAATTACTTCTGACCAAATCAATAACAACGCTAGATGAGAAACCACGGTCGTCACCAATGAGTATCAAGTTACTGAGAAAGGAATTGGGGTTCAGACTCGTTTGAAATAGCAAAACATCTGCTTCTCACAGTCAGCAAACATGGTTCCTGGGTGGACGGTGAGCAGAGGGAGGAGAGGATGATGGCTGGCAGCCTAGGGTGGGTCACCTGCTTATTGTTTTCAAAAGGCAAAAGCCTGCCCTGAGAGCCTTTCTCCAAAGAGGTGAAAGCATGGATGCCCATGTTGAATGGGGGCGGAAATGCAAGTATAACATAGGTTTTATGTTCATCTCCATTCTTTGGAATGTTCATCAGATGTTCATCTCCATTCTTTGCTGGTGCTCACCAGGGGAGAAGCTAGTTAGCCATGTAAATTAGAGGGAGGTGAACCAAATACCCCAGAAGTAGTGAGTGGGAGAGTGTTTTTGTTTTCAGAGCATAAGTCTGTGCGTGAAGGACACAGATTTCTTTGAAACCAACTGAACGTGCCTTTTAATAAGCAAATGCACGCACTCGTGTGCACACACACATACGCCCGTTGCACCATCTGCATGGCACCATCTGCATGGCACGTTCATGCCAAGGGCATTCAGAATACACCTCCATAGGGAGGTGGTGAGGATCCTTGTTCCAAAGGAACCCTGCTCAGCACATCTTCTAGATCTTTCTGGGACATGGTATTTGGCCTGGGTTAAAATTCTATCTAGAGGGGCGGCCTGAGTGGCTCAGTGGTTTAGTGCTGCCTTCAGCCCAGGGCCTGATCCTGGAGACCCAGGATTGAGTCCCACCTCAGGCTCCCTGCATGGAGCCTGCTTCTCCCTCTGCCTGTGTCTCTGCCTCTCTCTGTCTCTGTCTCTGTCTCCCATGAATAAATAAAATCTTTTTTAAAAATTCTATCTAGAGCTGGAATCCAAGTGTGCACCATTTACCCAACCTCATGTGGACCTACCTATCTCCATCAATTTTGGGGTCTCTTGACAATTGTCTAGGATCTTCTCACTTTCCCCTCACACTCTGCGCCTTACTCCTGGCTCTCCTGCCCCCTTGGACTTGTCAGTGAGTCATCCCCAGGACACACTGGATATTCTTTTGTCCAAAAAGAATTACTGAGTCCCTGTTAGGGTTCCAGCTCAGTGGTGGGATATACACATCCTTCCCAAAACTACCACTCAGTCTTGTAGAGGGTAGGCAGACGATTAAGTAATACCATGGAATGTAGGCAGGGTTGGGAGTGGGCCTGGGAGACTGTGGGTGCATGTGACTCAGCCAGGGCAGGGATGAAGGAAGTGACTCCTAAGGCCCCTAGTATTGGAGGTGGGACACCAATTTGCACCTTGAGCTGATTAAAGCCCAAAGTTCTGCTCTTAGAGCCCTAGCCAGGGAAATCTGTGGACAGCTGGGGCTGTGGTAACCTTCTGGACACAGACCCAGCAATCACCTTCCCAGGGGAGCTGCCTCTCCAAACCTCAATCCATGTGGCTCCAAGGAGGGGCACATGATGCACCCCTAGCCAGGGAAAACATGCTCAGCAATTCCCTGCCTCCAGTGAGGATTTGCTTCTTTTATGAATCTGAGTCCCAGCAGATTAATGGGTCTCAAATATTAATGGATATTTGCTGTAGCTATTAGGAAAGAGATCCCTTTCTACAGGGGTTGCTAAACTGGGAGAATATGAGCCTGGAGTTCTTAGTTGGTCATCTTGATCACCATTTTGGTAAAGCCTACTTGAGAATGAAGCCAACACAGGAGAAAGAAGAAATAAGATAAAGATACTGTTGGAACACCTGAAGCTAGACTTACCTATGGGCTTTTTGTTTGCTTGAGACAATTTCTCTTTTACTAAGGCCCCTTTGTTTTTTTTTTTTTTTTTTTTTTTTACTAAGGCCCCTTTGAATTGAGTTTTTTTTTATCATTTGCAATCACAAGGGCTTGACCATGATTTTGTTAGCATATTGCAAAATGGTTGCCATATTGTGACTAGTCAAGATGACCCCAAACTATACCTTATGAGAGTTACACTAATATCCTGTCTAAACCAAAACCCATGGGAGAACACTGATTTTATACAGCTTTTTAAAAACATTTTATTTATTTGATAGAGAGAGAAAGAGAGTATGTGAATGAGCAGGGGGAGGGGCAGAGGGACCAGCAGACTCCCTGCAGATTATGGAGTCCGACGTGGGCTCGATATCAGGACCCTGAAATCATGGCCTGAGCTGAAGTCAGATGTTTAACCAATTGAACCACCCCATTGCTCAGGAGAGCACTGATTTTAAAGTCATCAGAGATCATCAGAGTTGAGAGATTACTCAGCACAGCCTCCTCCATCACATGACAGATATACTAAAAGGGGCCACCATTTATTGAATGCTTACCAAGTGTTATGTGCTGTGGTGGGCACTTTACATGTAGAAACTCATTTCACTCTTGCAACACATTTTGTGGATAGGACTGTTCTTTTAAAAATATATTTTTTATTTATTTATTCATGAGAGACCCAGAGAGAGAAGAGAGGCAAAGACATTGGCAGAGAGAGAAGCAGGCTCCTGATAAAGCAGGAGCCTGATGCAGGACTCAATCCTGGGACTCCAGGATCATGCCCTGGGCTGAAGGCAGTTGCTTAACCGCTGAGCCACCCAGGCATCCCTGATAGGACTGTTTTTAACTTCATCTCACAGATTACAAAACGGACTTTCAGAGAGATGGAGTAAATTTACAGAGTTACATGACAAGCCAGGGACAGAGGGAGTTGAGGTTCAAGCCGTAGCTTGGTTCCAGAGAGGTACTCTCCCTGTCCCACAAACAGATGAGCAATCCAAGACCCAGAAAGGCTGAGAATTTTCCTAAGGCCACACAGTAAAGCAGCAGAGACTCAGAACAAGAATATACAGGGCCTTCTGTCCTCACATGCCACCCAGCAGATACAATAAATCAAAGGGCAGCTATGAGATTTGGAGCCACACAGACTAGCCATAGCCAGAGTCTTTGGCAAATACAACAGCTCTTTGCACTTCAGTTTTTTCGTGCACAGAGCCTACTTCATAGGGTTGTGATGGAGATTTAATGTGCTAATGTGTGTCAAGTTCTCAGGACAGAGCTGGGTTTATAGGGTCTCTCAATAAATGCTAGTTGTTAATGTAATTGTTATAATTAATAAGCTATGCTGTTAATGAAGGTGTAAAACGCAGGTGTCTGCCACATGACCACGGGCAAGTCGCTGAATTACAGTGGCCGTTGGTCCCATTGCTAAAATAGGGTTATTATCTGCCCTTTGCTCATGACACCAGAGCATTACGAGGATTAATTAGAAGTTTTATAATGTGCTGTGCACTTTGATGCTCTATAAACAGAGAAATGTGATGGTTGAATATTTATATAATCCCCATTACTGAGGATCTTGAATTGCTTTACTGATGTCAAAAAAAAAATTCCAATTTCCCAAAGGTGTATAAATCGGTCTGAGTTGAATAAAAGATTGGGACTTTATTATCTGCCAACAGCTTAGGAACTCAGCAAGACTGGGCATCTGGGCACCAGTGGGCTGACTGCATTGCTAAAGTCTTGGGAAGGGAGAAGGAGAAGTTGAGACTGTAAGACTGTCTCTTCCTTTTCATTTGAGCTCCTTCAGGGCTAAGACTGAATCTTGTCCTCCAGTGGATCACAAGCCCAGGGCTTGACATGCAGCAAGCATGGGATGAACACTTGATGAAGGGAAGATGAACAGATGGGATGGATGTCATCCTTAACCTTTTGATGATAAAAGAATAGGTGAGTCTGGCCCCAAAACTATGGCCAAAGTAAATGTGGAGCCACATTGGGTATTGGACAGAAAGCTGCTTGGGCAGTGTGACAAGTTGGAAAGACATTTGGCACCTCACAGAACTGGGTTACCAGCTGTGTGACCTTGGCCTTGGATCAAATTTTTCTCTCTCTTCATCTGAGAATCATAGTAATGTCTCTTAGGATGCTTTGGGCTGAAGGCAACAGGAAACTCTACCCACCCTTCCTTAAACAATTGAGAAATATCTTACTTCACCTAACAGGGAGACCAGATTACTAAGGTTTAGGGTTGGCTTAGAGGTTCTGTTATGCCCCTGTGCTGCCCACAGGGTCAGGTGTCCACAGAATCAGCTTCATCCTTAGACACCTTCCCCTCACGTTTGTAAAATGGTTACTGGTAGCAATCAGAGTCAAGGCTTCCTTAGCCCTGGCAAACCTTTCATGTCTCGTTAGTCCAAATGGGCTTGCGTTGGTCCATCATTTGAACTAATCATTGGCTAGATGAATACGATTGCCATGACAAGACCCATGCTGCTCACACTGGGGTCCATGGGCCAGTATCATCAGCATCACTTGGGAGCTTATTACACCTGCAAATTCCTGGACCACATACAAGACCAAGTGAATCAGGACCTCTGGGGGGGAGGTCTAGGAATCTTCTCTACCAGGCTCTTCTGGGGATTCCTCTGCCTGCTACAGTCTGAGAACCCCCAGGTTAGACGATTTGGCTAGGATGGATGTTGGTGAGTTAGCTACAAAATGTAGATGATAGTGCCAACTAATTTTGGAGGTTGTTAGGGAAACAGAAATATATGTAAAAGACTGGCACACAGTAGGTGTCTAGTAACTTTCAGTTTCCTTCTCTTTCATTCTCTAGTGATGTCTAATAGTTACTCTTCCTCACTAACTGTTACTTCTCCCCACCCCAGGGTGCTAAATGTCCTCATGCAACTCTGACCTATGGAAACCAATCTGTAAACTACTTTATACTAAGGTGGGAGTGACATAAGTTATCCCTGAGCCCAGTAACATTTTCACCCTGAAAATGGAGTGCAGGGAGTAGGCCATGCTTAACCCAGTAGTGTGCTTTAAAATGGTATAATTTCAGGAATACACCAGGTGTAGTGTGTTGGGGTATGTTTTAGGGTGAGACCATGCTGGTCCATCTTCAGATTATACGCCATGGGTAACCTGCTACTCTGGCCACACCAGGGGGACCAGTTGGCTGATCAGGATGCACACTGGTAGCCATCACAGGCAAAAGCAGATAAGCACAGGAAGCTATGGTGGGCTTGGATAGATGATGGAGGGCTGAGGTCAGTCAGGGTGATGGTTTTAACCTCTGCCCTGTCTTTCCCCCTGTTTTCAGAGTCCCGTTGGGGCGTTTAGGGAGGAATGTGGCTCCTCTTGATCTTTGTGTCTGTAAGTTCCAGATTCCTTTTGAATAATAATAATAATAATTTAAAGGAAAAACCCTACAAGTATTAAACACACACACACACAAACACACACACACACACACACACACACACACACACAAGCAGACACCAGATATCTGGGCATGACAGGCTCTGTTGGCAGTTTCCTGATTCAACAGCTGGCTCTACATGTCAGGCTCAAAGGAAAAAAAAGTTGGCCACTCGTTTGAAGGAGCCCTTTTCTCAATAAGCTGGAGCTGAAAAGGTCCCTTAATCCCCAGAGAGGAAAAGTCTTCTTTTGGAACAGACGGGAGGGCAAGGGAAATGCTGGCAGGAAGAAGGGGATTAATTAAGTCGGAGCCCTAGTCTCTCACTTGACAGGAGGGTACCCTTCTGGGTCCTATATGCATCTCCTTCTGCCCCCACAGACTGGGGTGGGGAGGGTGACCCTGGTTCATCATCAAAGCTTCCAGAATGTGTATTCCAAGCAAGGGACATGGCACCTCTTTCATTTGGACAGAGATAAATAGGGGCTACTTGGTCAGATTTTCATACCCCACTTCCCTAATCCTTTTTCAAGGGTGGGCTTAAAAAAATGATCCTTGGGATCCCTGGGTGGCTCAGTGGTTTAGTGCCTGCCTTCCACCCAGGGCGTGACCCTGGGGTCCCGGGATCAAGCCCCACGTCGGGCTTCCTGCGTGGAGCCTGTTTTTCCCTCTGCCGGTGTCTCTGCCTCTCTCTCTCTCTCTGTGTCTCTCATGAATGAATAAATAAAAATCTTTTTAAAAAATGATCCTTTTTATTTTAGAAATTACCTTAGGCATCACGTGGCCCTGGGTGTTACTTCAGCTTTATCACCCTATGACTGTGACCCTGGGCAAGTTATAACTTCACTGAGCACAAATGTTCTCACCTGTCAAATGAGGACATTCATAATGCGGCTTTTCTTTTCAGACACGATGTGAGAATCACAGCTAATGAATTCAAGGCACCTCACATAGCACCTGGCATTTAGTGTGTGCTTAATAAATGTTGGCTATTAAGACAATTATGAGCTCTGCCAATAAGCTCAGCTCCTGAAGGCCCTGTCAAAGCTAAACCTTAGTAGAAAAAGCCAGTATGCATTAAAAACAATCTTACAAATGTAAAGCGATCCTCGAGAGAGGCTATCTGGTTGTAAAATACTGGTTCCACCACTTAATAGCCTCTGTGACCACGTTTATCAGTAAAGAGAGAAAAAGTAGATGCTTTGATTCCTAAGATCCTTTCCAACAGAGCTCACTAGGCCATTACCCACCCCCCCCTTGGGAAAAGACCCACATGAAAGTCCTCAGGATGGAGATGGGCCCCTCTTCCCCTTCCAGGCCCCATTCTTTCTCTGCAGTTGGCTTCATGTCTTCTTTTGGGGGTGGGGTGAGGTTCTCACTGACATTCTTGCCTCCTCACAATCTGTAGTGGATCTCATAGTGTCCTCCTTCCAAACCCATGGTCCACCTGGAACTTCAGAATGGGGCCTTATTTGGAAATAGGGTCTTTGCAGATGTCATTAGTTAAGATAAGGTCATACTGGATGAGGACAGGCCCTAAATCTGATGATGGATATCCTTAGAAGAAAAGGAGGACACAGAGGAAGAAGGAGGCAGAGACTGGGGAGACACAGGAACGCCAAGGATTGCCAGTAACCCCTGGGGGGCCAGGAGAGAGCTTAGTCTCTCCAGAAGGAACCAACCCTACTGATACCTTGATTTTGGCCTCCTGACCTCCTGAACTGTGAGAGAATAAGTTTCTGTTGTTTTAGGCCACCTTGTTAGTGGTAGTTAGGGTAATCCTACGACACTAATATGCCATCTCCTCTCTAACAAATCTTACTATCAGTCTTTTACTGAAAGCCCTTCAATGGCTCCCTGTTGGCCTCAAAGCAAAGTCCCAGTTCTTTGCTGTTTTCTGCAGAGCCTTTCACTCCTACATCTGCTAGCTATACCTCCCCCCTCCCCCCAGCACCCTATCTTCTGCTTCATCTCTCTAAATGTCTTTGAAACATGTATGCTCCTGGGAACACGTTATGTCTCCTACAAGGAATGCTCTTTCTTTCCTCTCCCATTCTGAGAACTTATACTCATCCTCTGAGACTCGATTTAAATATCACCACCTCTGTGAAGCCTTCCCAAGCACCCCCTTCTTCAATTCTCCCTCTACAGGCCAAGTTAGGCATGCTTCTCTGTTCCCGTTGTGTATTGACAAGCCTCTCTCCTTGGAACACTGAGCTCATGCACTGGAGCTATTTGTGTGATGCATCTGTCCTGCTCCTGAGATCAGATGATCTTGTCTTTGTAAGGGATCAATAAGTGTTTGTGGGTTGACCAACTGACTGTGGAATGTGTAACGAAAGAGGGAGGGGACTAATGTCATTTCATAGGAGATGCAACAACTGGAAGGTAGCAGAACATATGCAAGGTTGAAAAGGATGCAGAGGACCGGGATAATCAATTTTCCTAATCAGTCTTGGGGAGGCCAGTTGCCCATGTTCTGTCGTATACCAAGCCTTGGTCACCTGTGAGAATGACTATTTTCTGTAGAGCCAGACACCTGCCCACTCTGGGAGCAATTAGAAGGTGCAACTGTGCTTTTAAGGGGATGCCTGGAAGCAGGCGGAAGGCTCTTGAGGCTCAGCAGGCATCAAGGGATAGGATCCCTGCATGGACTACCATGTAGTGAGGTGGCCAAAGCATGTGGACCTTATACTCTGCTTCCTTATGGCAGGCAGAAAGAACTAGAACAAATGCACTTAGAAAGCTAAAGGTGAGGGTTGGAGAGCACAAGAGGCCAAGAGCACGGACTTCAATGTCAGACATGGATTTCAAATCCTCTGTCTTCTACTTCCTGGTGGGGTCTCTTTGGACAGGTGCTTTATCCTCTCAGAGCCTCAGTGTTCTAATGACTAAAATGGGGAGGAAGTTGCTCATAATAATTCCTGCCTTGCAGGGTGCTTGTGACCAGTAGAACTAGGGTATGTAGAGTGGCATGTAGCCAGCTGTTGGTAAATGGTAGCTGTCTTTTTTTTTTTCAGTCTAGCAAGAATATTATTAATTTGACAAATATTTTCTGGGGACTCACTGAAGGCTTGTTATTGTTCCCGGATCTTGGGACTCAAAAATGTTTAAGCTCAAGATGCGTGAGGCTGTTAAACACTTCCTGCTAGACCAAAGACGGTGTGTGTGAGCCTTCTATTTTTGAAGGTGCTTGTTAATGCCTGATGGCTCCACTGGAGCCCAGCTGGACCAGAAAAGGTCATCTGACCTTTTGTCATCCTGTCCACACCGCTGAGGGGGAGTTCCATTAAACGAGTCCTTATTTCCTTGCTGGATTTCTTCACTGAAAATGTCACACAGACGCAGGAAGCTACGGACTGATCTTTTCCCCTTCTTGAAACCTGCCCCAATGTGGAGACAGGTATTACTTCTAAGGCTCTTTTCTAAACCACCGGGAGAAGATTCCTCTTACAAAACTTTTTCCTGTGACTTGCACTCTGCAAGCAAGTTGATGAATCATGTTTGTGTTTGTCCAAGGCACATTTCAAAAGTCGTTTGTTGCAGCTACATTTTAAACATATAAACATTCTCCCTGTTTAAGGCAGGTACAAATCTCCAGGATGTGCATTTTTGAGCCTATGGTGTAGGTGGAGACTCAGACCAAATAAATACTGTTTAGAAGTGAACACACAGAACAGGAGCCATTCGGGGAGAGGGAGAATGACCACAGAAACTATAAAATGAGAAATATGCTGTGGAACTTGATGATGCTATTGTGGGATGCATTTCTCCCCACCTCCTTGTCAAAGGAAAACTCAGACCATATTTCCTGCACTATGAGCCTCGTCTCTGAAATGGCCCAAATCTCATTTTAACAAATACACATGATTGAGTTTGTCTAACTAGAGGTTTAACGACCTGTAAAATGTATCATGAGCACCTGGCAACTCTCAGAACTCTTAGATAGCACCTGTACCTCACAACACGAGGCCCCAGGGTTGTGGGATGTTCAACTTGGGTTTATTTAGGCGACCAAGTCCAGTGTTTGGAAGAAAGAAGCATTTTGCACAAACATGAAGTCTGTGTGTTGCTATAACTGAGCACCGTCAAATAGCATGGCTGCAGCCTCTGGCACGCTCTTGTTGACTGGTTGATTGATTGATTGATTCATCTAATAAATATTTATTGAGCACCCACTATGTGCTAGCTAGGGAGCTTGGTATTTGGAAGAACAATGATAATATCAGAAAAACTCTGGGTGCCTGGGTGGCTCAGTCAGTTAAATGTCTGCCTTTGGCTCAGGTCATGATCCCAAGGTCCTGGGATCAAGCCCCACATTGGGCTCCCTGCTTAACAGAGAGTCTGCTTCTCTCTCTCCTTCTGCTGCTCCCTCTGCTTGTGCTCTCTCTCAAATAAGTACATAAAATCTTAAAAAAAAAAAAAAAAAAACAACCAAAACTTTTCTGAGTGCTTGCTGTGTGCCCTGTGTTGGACTAAGAACTTGGCATGGATTCTTTTTACTACTTTCACCACCATCTGACAAGGTAAATATTACTATCATCATCACTCTGTTGCACAGGAGAAAACCAGACAAGACTAATCAGTCTCAATTCCAGATTCCCAAGGAAGAATCTGATTGGCCCAGCTTGGGTCAGGTATCCACCTCTGTTCACAGATGAGGTGAAGAGGGCACCACTGTGGTGCAGCGTTCAAAGCTGTCTACAGTCCAGCAGAAAGCAGTTCTCAGAGGAGCAGCCACCTTCTTCCACATATGCTGTTCTGCAGGGAGTGGATGTGGGGAGAGATGAAGGGACAAGAGGTGAATGACAATGTCCTAGGTTCTGGAACCCCTCTTGGGAGGCTCCACTGTAGCTTCTGCCATTGAATTACACAGGACATCCCTCGTCCTTAGGATAAATTTTCTTCTCCTCCCCCACACATTTTTAAAAAGATTTTATTTATTTATTCATGAGAGACAGAGAGAGAGAGAGAGAGAGAGAGAGAGAGAGACAGGCAGAGGGAGAGGCACGCTCCTCGCAGGGAGCCCAATGTGGGACTCGATCCCCAGACCCCAGGTTCACACCCTGAGTAGAAGGCAGCTGGCTCAACCACTGAGCCAGGTGTCCCAAGTTCTCCCTTTTTAATCAAACTTCTCTGAAGGGGTTTGTGTTTTATGACCAAGAGGGCATTGATGAGCTGATCTTGAAATAACAAATCTCTGAGTACTTCCAAGGGCTTGCCCTGATTTCTGGCTTCTGTACTTTGTAGTAGTGTGCTCCGCAGTGGAGTAGAACAGGTGAGTGTGCAAGTAGATGTCTTGAGCACTTAGTGGTGCCAAGCAATCCACAGGCACACTGCAGGACTCTGCTGCAGAGGTTTCTAGAAGTAGCATCTTGAGGCCAAGCAATTTTCCAGGGTTCAGAAGGAAGACACCAGACCTTCATTTATCTTAATGTAGAAAGGTCTCTTCAACCTACACATCAAAAACTGTCTTAGCTTTCTCCAGGGGGTATTAACCATAGTAACATAGCAGCAGTAACACCCTCTCATTCATTGATACTCGCTAGGTGCCAGATCCTGCACCACACACTTGACACACACTATTCGATATTATGTTCACAGCAGCCCTTTCAGGTAGGGATTATTATTACTGTCACTGTACAGAGATGGAAACTGAGGCTCAGAATGGTTGAGTAACTTCCCAAAGTCAAGTCACACAGCAATGAAGTGTGAGAGTTGGTCTTCCAGTGCAAATCAATGAGATTAGAGTCCAAGCTCTAGCATTTATTTCCATGCCTAACACATTGAGCCATTATCTGGTACCCCAATAATTTAATGGTTAGTGTCCAAGTTCTCATAATATCTTCTATAAATCTTGAAGGCAATCCAATGTGGATGGCACTTAAAGAAGATAGAATGTAAAATGGTACAGCCACTATGGAAAACAGAATGACCATTCCTTGAAAAAATTAAAACTGGAATTAGCAAATGATCCTGCAATTCCATTTCTGGATATTTACTTGAAAGAAATTTATATTCTCATGAAGCTTAGAGTCTTGTGGGAGAAGAAGACATTCAACAAACATCTATTTTGTTATTATAGTATGTCCACTGTGCAAGGGTCTGGTAAGCACAGCATACACAGTGTTACAGGGGGAACTGGACTGCTTAGTGACATTTGGAGGGATGACTAGGGAAGGCTTCTTTAAGGAAAGTGGATGTTTAAACTAAGACTCGAATAATGACACAAGTGGATTTATTAAGGGAGTATTCTAGAAGCAGGAGCAGCTGGAACAAACGTGTGGAGGTGGGAAGAGGCTGGGTGAGTTGAAGAGTATAGGCTTGTCCCCTGAATTTTGACAGTGACATTTTTGCAGCACTGCATGTAATGGTGAGACATTAGGAGGCCCTCTCCTCATCCTCCAGGAGAGATGTTTGGTGACCTTTTTATTTTATATATGCACATATGCATAGTTACAGATAAAACAGACGTTTCCAGTGGAGAAAGTCCTTCACATGGCCAGTCACTAGAAGGAGTCAGGGTTCAGGGAGAGAAATGCATCTTCATCTTCCTGTTTGCATTTTCCATCACCTTGTAACTCCCCAACCACGAACAGTAGCATGAGCCAACCACCACAAACAGATGGCAGGCTTGCTGTACATGCGTGCATGCATGTGGGGCGTGTGTGTGTGTGTGTGTGTGTGTGTGTGTGTGTAGTATTTGTGTATGTGTAAGTGAAGGTGGTAAATACTCTAACCCTCAAGATATTGTGGCCCTGGACCTCAGACCCATCATTGTCTGCAACACTCTGCCTTTTTCCATTCTGCCCATTCTTCTCCAAATCTGCCTAGGACATTATGGCTTTATGAACACAAGGAATGTATTTGGGAGGTGATCCCAGAAAACACTAGTAAGGGAGTGAAATAAGGAAAGGAAAGTGTGCTAATGAGCCAGCAGGTCCCTACTGTGGGCAACCTGAGCTCATTCCACTGGGACCCCAAGGAATGGTATAGAGCAATGGTCAACAAACCTGTGTTGAAGGGGCCAGAGAGTAAATATTTTAGGCTTTGCAGGGCATACAGCCCCTGTTGTGTATGTAGCACTACCCTTGTAGTGTGAAAGCAGCCACAGACAGTATGTGCAATGTATAAACAAGTGGGCATGGCTATTTTTCCAATAAAACCTTATAGTAGCAAATGGTGGCTGGATTTAGCTGGTGAGCTCTGGTGTGTCCATTCTTGATACAGACTGTGCATCAGATTGTTGCACCTAAAGGCAGTGCAGTCCAGGTTCTTATCCACCAACATTTGTCTGCCATTGATGGAGGGCTGCTCCCGAGGGCATTACCTTCCTGCCCCTTCTGGACTGCCTCAGATCACAGGCAGAGAGTTGAGGATGTGCAGAGTAGGGGAAGAGCCAAGGACCAGGAGAGCAAGAGAGCATGGGTGCATTTACTACACTCCTTAAAAGCCATGTGAGGTCTATGGTACATTGAAGCCAATAAGGCTCAGAGAAATGGAATGATGGGGCTGAGGTCACACAGCTAGGGAATGGTCATGATGAAAAAAAGCGCTGGTCCCGTTGGCTGTTTGTGTCTTGTAGGACTCCGAAAGACAGATATTTTATGTGGTACTTCCAAAGTGTGTTGTAACATCTGGCAAGGCACTTTTGTTCTGAAGCACCCAGTTTGGAAAGCATGTCACCGTAACCTTTTCCACAAAACGCAATTTCTTCCTTTGTTTCCTGAACCGTTATAGAAACCCTTGAGAATCCAAGGAAGGACAAAGATGGATGATTTAAGTGTTCTTTACTCTTTACAACCTTTTAAAATCTCTTGATTATGTGTGTCTGGGATGTATGTATCGAACTCAAACAAATCAATAAAAAGCACAGCAAACTACCCAATAGAAAATAAGGCAAATGATACAAATAGGCAATTCTCAGAAGAGAAAATACAAATGAACAATAACTACGTAGATGATCATCCATCTCATTAGAAATCAAGTAAAATCAAGAAAAAAAGATGCCTTCTTTGCCCATCTTAGCAAAAATTTGAACATCTTATTAAGAACAGGTGAATATGTGAAGAAACTGGTACTTGAGTGCTATTGGTAGCCTGCAAATTGATACATATTTTCTGGATGGCAGATTGATGAAAAAAATCCATTTTCTCCCCCATCTTCCTCCAAGATCCAGAGGAGGAATCATGCCAATCAGGGTAGTTGCATTGCCCTTGCCAGGGACAGGACTAGGTGTTTGCTGACAGCTCAGTCTAGGCTAAAAGGTCCAAGGAAAGCTGGAGATATTTCTGCAGCGTCACCTAGAACATCTCTAGCTGTTATGTGACCTCTGGAGGGAGGCATTCCCACCTTCTAAGGGTAGCAGAACAGAAGGATGGAAAGGAAACAATCTATATCCCTGATGCTGGAACTGAGTCCTCAAATTAGCCATCTTTGGAACTGACCTATATTAGACTTCTTATAAATAAAGTCCTTGTTGCTTAGTCATGCAGCCAAAAGTGTCCTAATTGATATAATAGTGTCTCCCCTATAGAAAGACGGGCTCATATGTCCAAAGAGGCAACATATGAGTATTTCATTGTAGCACTACATACCATAACCAGATGCTAGGAATCACCTGAACATGCATCAGTAGGGACCTAGTGAAATAAGCTATGGTTTATTCAGTTGTTTATTAAACTACCAAATTCTAGCCATCAATTACAAACAAAAAGTTAAATTTTTATGCACTGATTCCACCATGCAGAGATCCCCAAGAGTATTCTTAAGTTCTTTAAAAGTTGTGAAATAATACATATGTTAGAGCCCCACTCATGAAAAACAAAATTATCCTCAAAAGTAAAATACGGGTAAAGATTCACATGCATACGTTTATACTTATAGAGAATTCTACTTTTGTGTGTACAGCAGTTGCCTTCCTGGCAGCCAAAATGGATTTCATTTATGACTTTTGCCATTAAAAATAATGTATAGAAAACATCCTGCATGCTCATTATAAAAAAAGTGAGTAAATTCCAGAATGTACAGATGCAAGTTTTGTTCAAACAATGCAAGCCAGAGATTTTTTTTTTTAACCACTATTTCAGGGCAGCCGGGGTAGCTCAGCGGTGATCCTGGAGTCCTGGGGCGTGATCCTGGAGTCCTGGGGTCGAGTCCCACATTGGGCTCCCTGTGTGGAGCCTGCTTCTCCCTCTGCCTGTGTCTCTGCCTCTCTCTCTCTCTGTCTCTCTCTCTCTCTCTATCTCTCAGGAATAAATAAATAAAATCTTAAAATAAAATAAAATAAACCACTATTTCAGGCTGGGAGCAAAGGGAAACTTCTCTTTGGGCCCTCAAACGTTTTTCTTGTACAATTACTTGGGCAGAGTTCAGGGTTTTTAATCAAAAGCTACTTGTTGAGTAGGCAATGTCACTTTTCCTAGCCTGCATAAACACAGCTTTGTGGGAACTAGGTTTGGAAAATAGAAGAGCTGTATCACGGGGACTGAAGTGTGTGTGTGTGTGTGTGTGTGTATGAGAGACAGAGAAAAGGAGAGAGAGAGAGAGAAACAGAGCAGATTCATAAGGTGCTCTGTATATAATTCTGGAAAATTCTCCATTGAAAGATCTGCCCTGTTTTCCCCCAGTTACCAGCTCTTTTCTTTCAACTACTTAGCACCATCTGGATTTGACCTCCCAGAGGGGAAGGGCTTCTTGCAATGCTCAGATGGTAATGACAGAGTTGTAGGCATGGACTGTGTGATAATTGCCTTCCAGTTGTCTCCTACATTTGCCTGGCTCTGATTTCTGGGTTGGGTACCATTAGTCTCAAGGTTCCTGTCATGCTGCCATTATTAAATCATTGTTTTTTCTGACAGTGCTGTTTCTGGAGGGAGAATACTGTGCAGTCCCTAAGACAAGAATGCCGCCACCTGGTCATTATGCCCAAGAGCCCTCGCATGGCTGTTCCAAAGACTCATGCCTTTGTTGTGATGCCAGTGTCTCCCAAGACTGAATGGCTCTGTTGTGTCTGGTGTTACCCCCACCCTTTTTCAGAGTAGAATTATCCTGGTGAAGAAGCACTCACCAGCACTAATTTAAGAGAAGAGGTCTGGCAAATGGATGCAAAGAATGTCAGAAGAAATATTTTTCTGGAAATCAAAAAAGATAATTCTCTAAGTGTAATACTGATTTTTTTGTTTTGTTTTGTTTTGTTTTTTGTCTCCCTCAATGAGACAGAAAAGCAAAAATTTCCAGACAGGGTTCAGCTGTCATCTGAAGTCCATGGTTGAGAATGGTGAGATTTGGGGGTCTGCTGAACACAGATGGGAGGTGGTGGGAGGAACAGTTCTGGTGACCAATTTCCAGCAGCCGAGCTGCAGCTGAATAAAGAAGATATTGGTCAGCTTTTGGCAAAGCACCAACAAGCCAAGGGCCTGTCCTCACTTTGGGGGATCAGAATTCATTCATTCAACAAATTCTGGTGGTGGTTCCTTGCCGGGCATTCTTCTGGGCCCCGAGGATAGAGTCATGAACCAGGCAAACTTCCTGCATCCTAGCTGGGCTCCCACTAGGAAAGAAATGGTGCACACAAACCAAACATTCAAGGACAGTTGCAGCAAGACACTATTTACAAAGGTGTGGGCAGGGTATAGAGGAGCCTATAGGGGATGATGTTGTACTTCTTTGGGGCTAGCAACAGCAAGGAGCCATCCCCACTCTTATGCCTGGGAAGGGGCAAAGCCGGGGAGCAGAGCCAAACAGGGTAGCTGTATGGAGACCCGGGCTAGAAGCTGTGGCCCTCAGTAGAGTCTTGACCCACCACATCAACAAGACAGAAAGGACAAAGGAGCAATACTCTGACCTCTCTCTCCTCCTACCTTTTGATCTTCTAGTGGTGCCTCCTATTGGCTGAATCCAACCAGAAGCCTGAAAGGAAGGGGGCTCACTGAAGAGGCCATGGAGGTCATCCTCTCCAGGCGTGGAGCAGGGAGGAGGAGGGTGACAAGGGGACCTGGAGAGGCAGCACAGTCACTGCCCTGACGGAGCTTATATTCTACTTGGCAGAGACAGACAATGAATAAGCCAAGGGCTCTCAAATACAATGTTGCCGGGACTTTGACTCATCCAAGCAGCACCTTTATGCAAATTAGGAAAAGCCACCCTCACTCCAAAGATATGCAGCCCTGCACCAGAGTGATTAGTGATTAGTGAATGCAGCTCAGCTGGATATCAACCTACATTTGCCCTGTGGGTCTAGGCCCTTGTGTGGGGCTCCTCTCACAAAACATGATATCCTTAACTGTCAAGTAGTTGAGATAGCATACGTAAAAAGATCAGAGGACAGTGGTAGAGAATACAAGGCAAAGGAAGACAGTGGGGCTGCTGGCCGTGTTTGATTCCTCATTGGTCCAAGGCCCTCTGCCTTCCTATTAGCTCTGCTGCCACTGAGGGCCACCACCATGACTCCAGGATGGGCAAGTGACCCACACAAGCACCTGTCTCAGAGCTTTAGGTTTGGTCTCACTGGTGACATGATACAAACATGGCTGATGAGGCGCACTGAGGTGGCCAAAGAAATTGCTCACCCACAACCAGCACCCCCAGCAGCCCCCGCAAACCCCACAGGCAGGTAGAAGCCAGGGTGGGTCCCCCGCTGAAGTCAATCACTGATGGGAGTCAGTCACCTCCCAGAGCTGGCAGGGGATGGCCTGGCTGTCTCTTCCCGGCTCCAGCTCCCTGAACTGTAATGAGCAATTTGTCTTTCAGCCTTGATCTGCTGTCAGCGGGGCTGACACCAACTCTGAGTATTAATTTCTTCCCGAGCTGTCTTACACTGCAGCCAACAGAGGGGCGTAAAATGAACTGGGACTCGCTGGGTGCAGAAGCCCATTGCCTGGCTGCTTTTATTAGTAGGAAAGCCATGGTGAGGGATACAGCCTGAGCTGTGCTTCTTTCTTTTATTAAGAAGCAGAATCGGAAAAAAGAAGGAGAAACAGCAGCAGCAGACATTGGACCCCTACCAGGAACACTTTTCCCTCTGCCCCTGAACCATTAAGTGCCACCACAGCACTCTGTACACTCTGTCCCCTCCTCTGCCACACCCATCACAGTGGCATGCTTGTTAGGATGTCCACAGAGGGCAGAAGTGATGCCTGCCCTACTTCCCTTGTACCCAAAGTGTGCCTGGCACACACTATGGCACCAGGTAATGTCTGCTGAATGGGCAAGTGTTGAAAAAGGCTGGAAGAGACATCCATGCTTCATAGCCAAATGTGACAGACTGCAATTGAGCCCATTCACAAATTTTTAAAGAAGTCTTGATGACTATTGGCAAAAGGAAAAGGATGATGATTAAAGCACCTGAAAATTGGCTCTCCAATTGCTGGGGCGTGGGGGGTAGAGAAGTATGAATTTGCCCAGATGAGGGTCAAGTAGAGCCTCTCTTCTCTCTCTCCTTCTCCCACCCTACAGTCACCGTGATAAAGTGGGATGATCACAAGAAGGTGACAAATGCCTACAGAGAGCCAGCCTGCTGTGTGTTCTCTTACTGCACATTCTTCTGACTTTAGAAAACAAGACCTTTCCTTAAAGGGTCTCTGGTCATAGCATGGACATCTCCACCTTGTCACCAGCTTTAGCTTCCCATGGCGGGTTTGAAGGTCTTCCCATGGCGGGTTTGAAGGGCCAGAAATCCTTGTCATAAGCTAAGAGCACTGACTTTGGAGGCTTACAGGTCTGCCTAGGAGTCCAGTCCCAGCTGCTCATTGGCTGGGTGACCTTGGGTGAGTGACTTCATGTCTCTGAGCTACAGCTACCTATCTGTAGAATGGAGTAGTGACAGGAGAGAATTGCAGAGCCGTGGTGAGCTGCAGGGGAGACAATGAGACACTGCATGTGGAGTTCCCAGCGTGGTATCCAGTGCACAAGAGGCTGCAATATGGAGCCGTCATCAGCTACCATTGAGTCTCAACATCCGGACATCACATGGAGGCGCTGGTTAGTCAAAGGACATAGAGAGGGAGCCAGTGGATGTAATTCTAGAGCTATTATGCTTCAAAATAAATTATCCTGCCACTTTTGCTTGATTCCTCCTATAAAGGCAGAGCTGCTTCTATGGGAGAAGCGTTGACAAGCCAAAGGCAGAACCAGATCTTCAGGAACATTATGGCTTAGTTTGCCACAAAGCCCCCAAAATCCATGACAATGAGTGGGGATTTTGAACCAAGGACGAACCAAGAAAGGAAATTAGAAAGCTTGGGGACTATGGATTTTTAGTTCAAGAGGGGACTAGTATAGAAAATACACTTAGTTTGAAAATGGTGGTGGTCTGGTGGAGAGGAAAACAAAGTAAGCCTTTTGTAGTTTTTAATCTTCTTCTCCTTCCTCTTCCTTTTCCTCTTCTTCTTCTAGTGGGCTCCATGCTCAGTGTGGGGCTTGAACTCAGAACCCTGAGAGTCTTGTGCTTTACCATGCCAGGCACCCCAAGCCTTTTTGATTTGACATTTCACTGATTATGGTTAACAGAAGGGATTCTTTGAGAAGGTGACTTCCCTGTGGCTGGATCTATTCAAGGGAAGCCTTCCTGACTCAGGATACATCTGTGTTCCCCATACTTGCAAACCATCTTCAGGAAATTCATCATTTCTCGGTACCATCTGTATTATCAATCGCTTCATATTTGTCTTTAAATTGGCCCACTTGAAAACACGGCAAAAAGAAAACTGGATGCCACTACTGTAGCTAGAAATCCATTATTGCAATGGCATGTAACTATAAATGCAAATACGATAAAGCAAAACAGTGTTTGCAGGTACAGCAAGGTGGGGTTGCCCGCACAGAGGCTCTGAGCTGGGGCCGGACCTCCCTTTGTTAACAGGGAGAGTTACAAGTGTTAGAGAGGCGTTAAAGACTGAACTAGCACCAAACTGAGACTTTCTCCTTTGCATAATAAAAACGGACAGGAGAGAATTGAAAAATGATTACCTCTTCCACGATGCGATTTCATGTTACCGTCAGTATAACACCAAAAAAATCATCTCGCTGTCTGCTAGTGGTGCCTGTCTCCTTGTCAGGGAAACCTCTAGGAGAATTCCAGTGCCAAACCTGAGACTAGGTAAGGATCTAAAATCCCTTCCAAGTCGGGAGATTTTATGACCCCAGGATATACTTTCTTGATATGAATTTCCCAGTAAATTCTGATAAATGTTGAACAACCTGCTCTCCAGCAGAGACAAAAAAAAAAAAAAAAAAGCAAAAACAACCCAGCCCTGATTTGTAGTGTTTGTCCATTCCAATGGTGTCAATACTCCCACCATGGCTGACTTCAGGTTATCATATCAACATGGTGTCAGTGAAGGCAGAACTGGGGAGACACGAGAACAGTGGGTTCTTGGGAGACAGCATGGGCTGGCGCTAGCACAGGACTGTCCCCACCCATCTGTGGTTGTCCTCTTAAGGATATAAAATAAAACTGCATTGAAGAGACTTAGATCCAGTACTTTGAAATATCCAAAATACCACTGAGACCTTTGGCCATCTCCTAATGCATGAGCATGTGGAGAAATGAGCTAGAAGACTCTTGCAATCCCAACTTCACAGGCAGATTCCATCTGTGCCCATTTCAGGAACACGGAGACCCTTGTTTCATGCATCCCCAGACAGATAATTTGGTAACCACTAGAGCTGGGCTTGACTTTGTCTACTTTCTTCACAGCTGAATTTAATTCACATTTGCATTTCACCTGCTCAACTATAGCTTTCCCTATATCCCAGCAAGGTGTTCAGACGCCTGCCTGCTTAACTGTGAAACCACAACACGAGGGTTATCACCCCCTCCAGTTGCTTCTCCAGGTCACTTCACACCAGCTGCCACCTTTCAAGGGCTAGCATCTCCCACATATCAATTCCTGTCTGCATCTAGAATTTAGATGCAGGTGAATTATTGTGCATTATTATTGCAATTAAATCTTCACCCGATCTGTTTGCACATTTCACAGTAAATACTTTCAAGGAAGGATTGGGTCTAAAAGAACATTTTCACTGAGGGCGCACTATGTGCCAGGCATTTTGTGATTATGAAATGAGTCTATTTCACAGAATGGTGGCAAAGATCAAATCATATGCTAACCCACCTCTACCACGCTATGCCATGCTTTCTCTTTATTCGTGTTCCCTAACAAAGCCCAGAATGGTGCCCTCATGGGCCCCCCCATCAACACTCACTGATGGCAATAGGGATGCCAAGAGCTCCAGATGCAAGCCCTGGCCATTCTTCAGTCTGGCCCTCCCAATATCTCCTGGGTACCCAGACCACAAAGCATTTGAGTGTCCTCCACCTGGAAAATGATGTTCTATATATCATCACTTAAGCTTAATTGTGAGTGGCTTGGAGGACACCCCACATGGGACGATTTTACACAGGGCTATTATGTTGGCATATGTGTTTCATGATCTGTGGCCATCCGCAGCAATGGCTATTTTTAGCTTCCTAACAAAAATTTGGCACAAGCCCTTGTCATGGTTTTTTTTTTTCTTCCTCCCCCTTCAATGTCAGAATTGGCCACTGTCTGGTATGACCTCACTAGGCCAAGCTGGGAAGTTTCCATGATAAGTGAAGAAAGGCAAGACAAAGCCGGTCATCCAATGACTGTGCCCCGCAATCCCAGAATTGCCGGAACATGTTGGGCTGAGTATCAACCGTTAGCATTAGTGGCTCACCATCATGTATGGAGGGAGGATTCTGTCATTGGGTCTGGTGTCTGCACACATCCGACAGTCCCTCTGCCTGGGGTGTTGACAAGCCTGGGTCAGGTCTGGCCTGGGCACAGGGCTTTTCCCATGATGTCATCTAGGGTTGTGTCTTGAGGAATTTGGGAAAAGAAAGCAATTTCAGCAATGCACTTGCCACTTGTAGGGAGGGAGACTGAATTTCAGTTGTGTCCTGGGAGGTAGGCGCCATAGTTGTCAAGAACATGGACAGACCTGGGTTCAGATCCCATCTCTGACACTCACTATGACCAGTAACAACCTTTCTGAGTCTCAGTTTATGCGTCAATAAAATAGGATCCGTAACACCAGCCTTCACGGGATTGACGTAAAGACTAATTGAGGTACCTAGCACCGTGCATGGCACGTGGTCAGCCCTTCTTCCTACTTCTTGGCAAAGCATTTGAGAGCCTGTACTCACAGAGCCTGTGTTCAAGAGGTAGTTATGCATGGTTGTGGGAGAAAATGTGTAGAGGTAAAAATGGAAAGACTTTGGAACCTGCAAACCCTCTCTTGTCCAGCCCAGAGTCCTTGCAGCCACAGAACAACTTCCCTCCGCCAATATTCTGAAATGGGGAAGTGACCCTCACTCCCAGTTACCAATACCCCATTATCTCAGCGTGGCCCCAATGTTGGGAATATACAGGACAAATGGCTTATAGAATAGGAATCTATATGAGAATCGAGAACAAACAGAACAAAGCCAACATCCTGCCTTGCACTCAGGTCAACCCACTGAGTCATTTAAAAGAAAAGGCTTGGAGCTGAGGACACTCATTGCCTGGACAGCCTTAGCCAGTAACAGAGCACCATGAGAGTCCTAGGGCTTGGCCATTTCTGTGCAATGTGGGGCTTCTCCAAGAGGCAGTCTTTGTTCTGGAACTCTCCATGGGTTTGGCCAAGACTCTAAGAGCTCCACTGCAATCTGACACTCTTCCTACTCAATACCCCTTCTCCTACCTTCTCTTCTTCCCCAGGTGTTGGATTTCATCCAACACCCCAGTCTGAATGCTTTACCCTGCTCAATCCTGTTCCCTCTCCTCTTTAGCCATCACATGCATTCCCCCAACATTACCTCTTGCTCTCCTAATTCTTGTCTTGGTACTTGTTTTCTAAAGGACCTGAACTTACACAAGTGCCTATGCTCCTCTGGCCACAGTGAGCCAGCTTCTTCCTTCTGGTTAATTGGACACCTGCGTGTATTTGCAGAAAGGCAGCACAGGAGGACGCATGGTGGTGGAGGAAGAGTCTTGTGGTGTAAGGCAGTTTGCAAAACCCCAATCATCGGCCCAGAGAGGGATTCCTGCATCGCTGCTCAGGTGGAGAGGGCTCAGATTCACTAGGGGTGGCAGCAAGTGGGTTCCTCTGAGGGCGGCCACGCTTTCTTAGTTATTAATGAAGTACAGAGAGGAAACGTGTCCAACACACGAATCTGCACGGGAGAGTGGGTGTGCAGGCCCCTTTCCAACACAGTCCCATTTCCTGGTATAATGTGACCTTTCCGTCTGATTACCAGTCTGCTCTTTTCGCCAAAGGAAAGCCAGGAGAAGAGGTATTTTTAGGAGACAATAGTCAAGTTAATTAGGCGGCTCTACATTTGTCAGGCTTTACATTAAGAGCTCCGGAGGGAGGGGGTGACCATCGCAGGAAGGAGCCACAGACTTGATTCATTTTGGAAACGGGCTCCAGGGCCTTCAGGGCAGCCTCCCACATTACATTTTTGCGTGCACCAGAAATACATGAAATTTTAATGACAACAGAGCCACTTCCCTCTCCACAGCTCCATGCTGTTCATTTTGCTGAAAAGTGTCATTGTTGTGTGCAGGGAGCCATTGAGGGTGAGGAAGGACATTGTTCCCCTACTCCCCAAACCCACACCCCATTATGGACTGATCCAATCAAACACCGCCTTTGGTGAGCTACTCACAGCGAGCTAATCCTGGGCCTTATGCACACATTTCATCTGCACCAGCACATTCTGTGATGTGGCCCAGAAAAGACAGCCAAGGGAGCCTTTCCAAGGAAATTATTGGAAGTCAGGTGGGGAAAAAAAAAAAAATGCTGTGCTAGTTTGTGAAGGTGACTTGGTGTGAGCTGACTGTGTGGGTCTCCTTCCCAACTCGGCCATCTTGGTGAAGCAAAATCGGCCACAGTGGGGGTATTTACATGACAGAAATTGGCAAACACTACAAACTAGGGGTTGCTTGTTTGTTGTTTTTCTAGAGAACATCAGTGGGGCAAACATTTCTGTGAGTAAAGACCCATTCCTGAGAGACATTTTTCCCTAAACCCCATCATGCCTTAATAGCATTTCTTATCAAACTCTCTTTCCCAATTGTAATCATCTCTGTGTTTACTATTTCCATGATGTTTCCTTTCCTGGTTCTACCGCTCACTACCTCTGATGCTGGACTAATTAGTTAACCTCTCTGTGCCTCCATAATTTTTTTAAAAGTAGGCTTCATGCCCAGCATGGAGCCTGACACAGGGCTTGAACTCATGACCCTGCTGAGACCAAGGCCTGATCTGAACTCAAGAGTCAGACGCTTAATGGCCTGAGCCACAGGAGCCTCATATATGTTTAACATCTTAATACATCTAGTCTTTACAATAATCTGGTGGCATAGATATTATCATCCACATGAGAAAGGGGAAGGCCTCCAGATTTCAAGTAACTGGACGGAAGTCTCACAAGCAGAGATGGGATTGGAACCCGGGGCTTTTGGGATCCCAAAGTCATGTGTCTAAGCCACCACACTGAACTCCCTCTGTGGTGTAGGCCTTCTCCTTTGGGCAGGCCAGCTTCCCACCACACAGTCTCAGGCAAGCCCTGGCGATCTGCCAGGAGCAGGAAAAAAAAAAGGATGAAGCTCTCATTCCCTTCAAAGAAACCCTTCTCACCCCAAAGAGAGAGTGAGAAAGGAATTGGTTTAAGTTCATTTGGAATTCGGAGTTCATTATCCACATACTTAAAGCCTGTCGAGATGACAAATGAAATGTGAAAAACGTAGTCCATCACCCACATGTTTGGTCTTTGCAGTGTCAGAACTGGTATACTTCAGAAACATCTGGATGGCTGGAAAAGGGGCCAAGCCAAGCTTCTCTTTTAATGAGAACTTGGAGGAATGAATGGGGACCCTCCTCCATTTAATGCCCTCAGAGGGGAAATTCCTTGCCTGAGGTAACATGGAGTTTGGGTGGCAGTGTGGGGCTAGAGAGTCTAACTGGTGTGGTTTCAAACCCATTCCACTGTTCAGGGTTGGACGGACTGGTCTGGCACGGTGCCAGGCCTACAGGCCCACATGAATAAGCATGTAGTGTGGGAATAAACTTCTCATGCAAGTGCCTTACCTCTAACAAGCAGAGCTGATCTGGTGAAAAATCACCATTTGCGGGTTAAGGAACTAAGACTTAGGCACCTTGCTTAGGGTCACAAAGCCGTTGGTGGGGAGGGGTGAGATTGGTGCCTCTGCTTAAGCACCAGGCATTTCATGACTGGACAGGAATTGGAACATTTCTTTTTAGCATCAGGGAGTTAACATTGCCCTAGGGCTGGGACCTGACCTTCATTTCAGGACTTAGTAAAGACAACACCACCTGTTCTACAGATTAAACTCGTCATTTCCCCCCTCTTCAGTCTGATCCCACAGTTTTCATCATCCAGATTCCCACCTAGAGTCATCATAATCCATTGTGGTGTCCATGCACCACTTTTACTATTCATATTCGTCTTTAACATTAAACAACAACAACAACAAAACCCCAAAGTGTCTACTTTACTTTTCTCCTCAGCAATAATATCCGTGATGCTATGCTTTTCAAGTGCTTATTAGAGTTTTCCTGATGCACCGTCAAAATTAACACACAATTATTAAGATTAAAAGTGGCTGCAACATACAAAGTCATCTTGCTTACCACTGGTGGCTTGTATAGCAACCTCTGGGCAGCATGGTCTGGGTGTTGTGTGAAATCTATGTCACGCCTGCTGACAAGGTGGCCTGCCCAAGCACCAAGATGTTTCCTGCATGGAGATTCTTTGGTGGGTGCTGAACAGGGAAGCACTTTCAAGAAGGTTAGGAGCAAGACACTGCCTGACTTCCATGGTGTGGGGTGTTCCTCACATGTGCATCAGACCTCTAAGGTTTTGCCAGATGATGGTCTTGGTCTCGGTTTTTGTTACCCTGGGACCCCCAGGTTCGTGGCTCGGAGGATGGCTCTCAGCTATCATGTTTCTTATGTATCAACTCTTAAAGCTTACAGTCCCTTGTAAGATTCCCATTATGCCTCCACTTTCCAGATGAGGACTCAGAGGCAAAGTGGCACAGCTAGCAAGCAGAGGAGCCCTGCTTCAAGCCCAGGTCAGCCTAACTTCAAAACCCAGACTCTTTATTTTTTTATTATTTTTATTTTTTTTATTAAGGATTTAGTTATCTATGTTAGAGAGGTAGTGGGCAGAGGGAGAGGCCTGGAGCCTGATGAGATGCTTGATATTATGACCCCAAGATCACAATCTGAATCGAAATCAAGAGTTGGATGCTCAACCGACTATACCATCCAGGCCCAGGCCCCAAACCCAGACCCTTAAATATTATGCTCTCAGCTGTCATGCTGGCACTTGTCCACCCCCATCTGAGACCAGCAGATTTAGGAGGGTCTCTAGGTGGGATCATCACCACAGGAAGTCAGCACAAGTGCCTATCAATAGTGGATTGAAGGCTGCTGCTGTTGGTATCTCCAGCGGAGAGAGGGAGACAGGGTTCTTGGCCAGGTTCTGCTGGAGGGAGAGGAGCTTTCTGAGGCAGTGTTTTTCTTGAGGTCTGGAGGAGAGCCTACGGAAGAACACAACCTGTAGGGTAAGAAACCACAGCTGCTTGGAGAAATGGGTGGATGCTGGGCTTTGCTTTAAAAAATCTAAACGGCAGCTTTAGGGCAGCTTCTGAGATTCTGACAGTAGGAAAAATGAGGCTCAGACGAGTAGTGTCTTGACCATGATTTTACAGCATATAAGTGGCAGATCTGGGATTCTAATCTAGTTCTTCTTCTTTTTTTTTTTTTTAAGATTTTATTTATTTGAGAGAGAGGGAGAGTAGGAGCAGGAGGGGGTGCAGAGGGAGAAGCAGACTCCTCCCGCTGAGCGGGGAGCCCAATGCAGGTTTCAATCCCAGGACTCCAGGATCATGACCTGAGCTGAGGCAGACACTAAACCAACTGATCCACCCAGGCACCCCCTAACCCTGTCCTGACTATAAAGGTAGTTGTATTTCCTGACACACAGGCCACTGGGTTGATCGTTCATTCCACAACTGTTTATTAAGTTTGAGATTGGGGCACTGGAGTCAAATGCCTGAAATTTTCTGGATTTAAACTCCCCTACTTTCAGCCCCCACTAGATGCAGATATCACCTGGGGGTCCTGCATTTTTTTGTTGATTATCTCAATTATCTATTTACTGGTGTAGACACAATCTCACGATCTCGATCTCTTATAGAAGGAATCAATTCCCCAGTGATGGTTGCTTAATGAAGAAATATGAGGATGTTTTAAGATACAGAATCAGGTAGGGAGAGCAAAAGCCCCCAAGAGCTGAGGTGGCTAGGTCCTAGGGCTCAAGCTGATTACAAACCTGCTCACATATTTTCAACCCAACAGGTGGAGCACAAGGGTTTTTGACGAATGCCCCTACCACTTCCAGGCCCATGTTATTACCCAGTATATGCATTTTCACCTTTAAGTCCTAGGCTAATGAGAGGATGGCAGAGATGAAGCTGAGATTGACAGGGAGGAGCAGAATGCTCTACCGGTGAGACCCCTTCAAACAGATTTCAGACCCTCAAGTACACGTTTAAGGAGCTGTGTTGAAAAGAAGCTTCTCTCATCCATCCAACTGTGATGCTTGGGATTGTTGCCTTGTAAATGAGGTACAAGGTGTCACCTTTGCGAGGTACTTCTTTTCTCAACCCAACATGATGTCTTGGATCAGTTCCCAAGCCTGAGTGAGCATGGCAATTCATTATTATGACAACTTAAGCCACAGTCCCAGACATGGACCGCACAATGGGTGTGCCAACTGCCTGACATGGGCAACTTTGCCAAGAATTTAGCAACAATGCGTGATTGTGTTTGATATGCTTTCCTTAATTCATTATGGATACTGTGGTTTGGAGAAACTGAACTTTAAAAGTGGATTGTGTTGTTTGGAATCATCTTGAGTGCGGGGATGGGGCTGGGACTGAATCAGACATTGGGCAGGTTTGGATAGGTTAAGGGAACACTGTTTCTGACCGGGTCTCAAGGCTGGATCCGGCCAGGACTTCCCCAGTATTTGAAAAAGAGATATGTGTCGTCATCTGCAAGCCTAGTTGCTCATTTTTATTTTTTTGCCTAGCCAGCGGGGGCATTTAAATGAGAAATCCTTGCTTTTAGGAAGTGGATTAAGAAACAAAAGTGTGGGTAACAGAGGCACTTACCGATTCCCTTGGCAGGCCTCTGGACCCCCATTCAATCACATTCATTCATTTGACAATTGTTAACTGGTAGCTACTCTATGCCAGGCCCTGTGCTGGTGCCAGGGCAGCGGACAACAGTAATTAACACTCGGTGAGGATTACTTAATTTGCCAGGCGCTGCTTCAACACGTGACCCGTTTATCCTCATAACAAACCCTCAGGGTAAGTATTACTGTTGTCCTCATTTTACAGATGGGGATGCTAAGGCTCAGAGGGGTGAAGTAACTTACGATGGTTGCACAGCTGCTAAAGCCATATTCTTAACACATTACTGATTCTCAGGCAAGAATAATTCCTGGGGACCTTACATTAGCTTTCAATAATTTGTCTGGCTTTAAACTCCTGCTGCTCTCTGACTCTCACCCAATCTGCACGTTTGAGGAAGGCCATGTGATGCAAGTGTTGTTGTTGTTTTTAATCCAGTGCAACCAGAAAGCTTCTCCCTCCCCCGAGGAGTGCCATTTGTCAGGCCTTGGCTTTGCGATCTTCACCCCTTTCTGGACTTCAAGAAAGACTGGTCAGAGATAAGCCTGGGAGCATTGTACATTGTAAATCATTTTAAAACTACACTGCAAGCATCTTCCTCTCCAAATATAGTGAATTCAGCAGCCTGGATTCGTTGTCCGTTCCCCCAGCAGAGGCGAGGAAAGCCCCATATAAGGTCACGCCTGTGTTGTTTGCATCTCCTTGTACAAACCTGCCTGCCTGGTTTTCATGCCCGTGTCCCTAGTTCCACAGCCCTGAGTTCTATCAGCCAAGATGTCACCATGTGCTCCAGTGTGAGATTTACCTTTGCATGGGTCCCTCCTCTCTCGCCCAAGAGAACCGGTTTTGTTTTTCCTCCCCTCTTTTCTCCCTCCTCCAGAGGTATTAATTAGGAAAAGCAAGAAAGAAGAAGAAAGAGGAAAAAGCACTGCAAAGTTATCAAGTTGACATCACTGGAGGAGGAGAAATAATTAGAGCCTATTAAATTTGGGGTATTAAAAATAAAATGGCGAGTAAGCGGAGGTTAGCCTGAACCGAGGAGCAGTGGTGCAACCCTGGCCACGTTAATTAAGCTCAGGGAGTCTCCATGGAAACCCAAGCTGGGCACATTTATGAACCTGCATTAATTATATGGAAATCTCTGCGCTGGAAAACGGTGCTCCTAAAGGGCAGGAGATGTGCTCCAGACACCCTGATGTATTCCTGCAAGTCACGGGGCTTTGGTGGCTGCTAATGGCAAACCGAATTTCCAGTGGTTTCTCTCGTGGTTACAAACTCTAAGCTCAGAAGTGTGTAATTCTTTGCTGGTTGGCTCTGTGCCCCCCTGGCCACCCCGGACCATCTCCTGCACCACCTCCTGGACCCCCTCGTGATCCAGTAGCCAAAGGGCTTAGAGCTCGTCCAGAGTCCTTGCTATGCTGATTGCTAAACATTTTCATATCATTTGCCATCATCCTCAGCTATTATTAGACAAGAAAAAGGAGGCTCAGGCAACTGGCAGGAGGTTGCACAGCTATACAGCTATAGGCAGATGTGGCATCTGAACCCAATCAGTCTTGCTCCAGAGTTTCCTCTTCCTCCTTTCCTCCTCCTTTTCCTGCTCATTTCTTCTTCTTCAACAGCTTTATTGAGATATAATTCACATACCATCCAATTCACCCATTTACGGTGTACATTTCCATGGTATTAGTATACGCACACATCTGTGCAACCATCATGATAGTCAATTTTAGACCATTTTCATCAGCTCAAAAGAAACTCTTTAGGTATCACTCCATTATCCCCCCAGTCTCCCTAGCCCCTGGAAACCCCAGACCTATTTTTTGTCTCTATCGGTTTTCCTTTCCTGAAATTTCATATGAATGGGTGATATTCTGAGTCTTTTTGCATCCAGCTTCTCTCACTCAGGATCACGTTTCCAAGGCTCCTCCACGTTGTTGCACATATCAGTACTTTGTTCCTTGTTTGTGATCAGGTAATATTCCACCGTATGGGTACGCCTTGTCTTGTTCATCCACCATCGGCTGATGGACATTTGGACAGATCTCATGTGTTATCTGTACATCATATAAGCTTAGAGAAGGTCACAGTGAAGGGCAATCCTGGGACTCAGGTCCAGGTCTGCCTCCTGAGCTCCTGCATGCAACACCAACACGGAGTGCTCATTCCACATTACTGAAGAAAGATGTGATGCTCCTCTACGTCAGATGCAGAGTTGGGAGTAACTCAGGGAACACAGGATTCAAGAATACCATGTGGGGAAGGAAAGCCATGAGTGGCCACAGAGGAACAAGGGGAAGCCTTCACGGCCCTTTCTGGAGAGGTATAAGGCTATTGTGTGAAAGGTGGGGGGTGGAATTAATTCAGAGGGTGGGAATGTGGTCCCAAGTGACCTCAGAGAAGCCTCTTGACCTCTCTGTGCCTCCTCAGTTTCCTCTTCTATAAAACAGGGGGATGATAACAGTGCCTACCCTTTAGGGTCATATGGAAGCTAAATGAGTTCATTTTTGTGAAAGTAGTTAGAACAGTGCCTGGCACATAGGGAGTATAATCAAAGTGCTTGCTATTACTTCTATTTTTACCTAGGAGATGCCTTCTGGAGTGGCTCACCTTGATCCTACCAGGACACAAGGGCAGGTCCCTGAAGGCTCTATTTCCTGTGAGAAACAATGACAAGGCCTTGCTCTGGACCTCAGTCTTCCCATCCATCAAATTAGGAGGATGGGCACATGCATTCTGGTAATGTTACGATTCTTTCTGACTGCCTGGGTGTCTTCATGGAGCATCTTCTTTCCCCTTCCATCCTCACAGCATAATTTCTCTATCTCCAGGGGAGTGGGGTTTGCTCAGGCCTTCTAGCAGGGAGCATCTGTCACCCCATGCCCCATAAAGCTAAGGTTTAAAATGAAAGGCTTTGGTGAAAGTAGAAGGGACTGCTGGTTCCATACCCTCAGCTTCATCCTTAGTTTTCTTCCCTCTAAAATGGGGTTAATTAGGTCATCTCCTTTCTATGATTGGAGATGAAATGAATAAGAGCATGCGAAGCACCTCAGTGCAGTCTGCATGTACCAGGTAAGCAGTCAGTGCATCTCAGATTACTATTACTAGGAAGCCGGGAAGCCAGGTGGGAGGCACAAGTCTTTTATGTATTGCAATTTCGGCCCCAATGCCCTTCCCTTATTAAGCACACTGCAATTTGTGAGTTTACTGGAGAGAAACCGTCTCTGATCTCCATCGGCTGTTAGGCACCCGCCTGTGTGTTTCCCATCAAAGTCAGCATCCGATGGTATTCTAATCACATCCCTCAGTTAATACCACACATTTCTATGTGAAAAGGGGGCAAATTACATGCAGACGCCACCAAATATGAAAACTCCCAGCGACACTTTCATTGTTCAGGCAGCGTTCTCTGCTCACTGCTTCTGAGAATATAAATTAATTGGCAGTACTATTTATCTCACTTTGGCTAACTGATAGATAGATCTCTCTACCCTTTAGTTTGTAAACACCTCTTGGTATTTTTCTGATCCCACTTTCTTCTAGCTTTTGCCTCTGATCACATAATACACGCACACACGCGCACACACACACACACACACACACACACACCCTACCACTGCCACCAAAGTCTACACTTACATAACATGACATTGTGGGGCAGAATGGACAGGATTTGGTAAATGTGGCAGTGATACCTGTTTTTGTTTTTAAGCAATTAGGTAAATACAAATGAAGAAATATGCTAAGGGTTTTTTCTTAGATATTTATTCACTTAATAAATATGTTTCCGGGGGTTTTGTTTTGTTTTGTTTTAGTGTCCACTGATCTTTCTCCAATCCATTCCTATCTTTCCATCTCCCCTGCACTCAACCGAACCAGGGTTGGCCTTAGGTCAGGAGGGAAGCATGGATATTGGAGCCAGACAGAGCTGGGTTTGAATCCTGGTTTACCACTGATGGTGTTACCTGGACAAGCTATCTCATTTCCCTGGATCTCAGCCTCCTTGGTAAAATGGAGCTTGATGTTTTGAGGATTAGATGAAATATTTTTTTGAAAATGCCAGTCATAGTGTCTCTGTCACTGTGTAGATGTTCAATGATACACTAATCCCATCTGCCTTCCATGTCTACTGAATTTTCTTTTATACCCCAGACCCTGCCTCAAACTTCACCATGTTCCCTCCCTGTCATCCTTGATTTTCATCTCAAATGCTTCTCCAGGGAGCTTTTCCTTAAGTCCTGGACTAAATTAGGTGTTCTTGCTGTTTGCTCTGTGGCAACCTGTGTTTGCCTTTCTGCAACACTCATCATGCTTGAGATTATTCATCCAACCTGGATCTGACCTCTAGACTGAAACTTACACAAGGGCCAGGTTCACTAGGATGTGCATCAATTATGAGATGCACTAGCAAATTTCTTATAGCATTGCAGATTTTAAAAAGGAAGAAAAATGAACCAACTCAAATGTCCATCAACAAGAGAATGGATAAACTCTGATACATTCACAGTGGAATACAATTCAGCAATAACAAGGAGCAAACTACTGGGATTATCTGACAACGGGGATGAGTCTTAAAGACATGTTGAATGGAAAAAAAGCAAGAGACAGAAGAGAATGTATTGTAGGATTCAATTTATAGGAAATTTAAGAGCAGGCCAGAGTCACCTAGAGTGATCAAAAGTATATCAGTGGCTGCCTTGGGCTGGGGTGGGAGGAAGGAATCGACTCCAGGGGGGCAGGAGGGAACTTTTTCAGATGCTGGAACTATTCTCTTTTTTAATTGGGGTGGTGAGTGGTTATGTGGGTGCATACATTTGTCAAATCTCATTAATCTGTAGACTTAAAATGTTTGCATTTTATTATATGTAAATTATATTTCAAAAATTTGATTAAAAAAATAAACAAATGAGGGGATCCCTGGTAGCTCAGCAGTTTAGCACCTGCCTTCAGCCCAGGGCATGATCCCGGAGTCCAGGGATCGAGTCCCACATCAGGCTCCTCTCTCTGTGTCTCTCATGAATAAATAAATAAATAATCTTTAAAAAATTAAAACAAAATAAATAAAAGCACAATTAAAGAAGGGGAAAAAGAAAGGAGAGAACAAACAAACAAATGAAAAACAAGGTAAAGGGAAAAGGGCAGCAAGCTTGAATTCTCCCTAGTAAGAGGTTGACTTCAGTTTCTGAGTTAATATGGCAGTTAGTGGAAACCACTGTTCTCATTGCCACAAGAAGATAAAAAGATAAATGACAAAAATAATACTTTTCAAAGACACTGAAAAGTCATGGAAATAAGAGTAGATGGACTAAAATTCCATAGAGGGAAAAGTCCTTTCTAGAAATTATAAAAGCCAACAGACAATAGAATAACGTCTCTGAGCACTAAAAAGCAAAACAAAAATCCTGCCCACCTCTAGTTCTGTAGCCAATAAAAATATCCTTCAAAAATGACAGCAAAATAAAGACATTACAGACATACAAAAGCTGAGGGAATTTGTCACCAGCAATCCTACATCATAAGAAATGACTAAAGCAAGTCTCCTAGCTGGAAGAAGTTGATCCCAAATGGAAATAGGGGTCCATGAGAAATAATAGAGACCAGAAAGAGTAAATGTGCATTCACAGTGTTAGAAAATTGACTGTTTAAAGCAATACTAGTAACTATGTCTTATGGCTTTACATAAACATAGGAAGAAAACCACTAACTGTAATAAAAAAGCGTTGACAAATCTGACTTCATTAACAACTATGGCTCATCAGTTGGGCACCATTAAAGGAATAAGAAGAGCCTGGATGCATTCAAATTGGCAAAGAAGAAGTCAAACTCTCCCTCTTCGCCGATGACATGATACTCTACATAGAAAACCCAAAAGCCTCCACCCCAAGATTGCTAGAACTCATACAGCAATTTGGTAGCGTGGCAGGATACAAAATCAATACCCAGAAATCAGTGGCATTTCTATACACTAACAATGAGACTGAAGAAAGAGAGATTAAGGAGTCAATCCCATTTACAATTGCACCCAAAAGCATAAGATACCTGGGAATAAACCTAACCAAAGAGGTAAAGGATCTATACCCTAAAAACTATAGAACACTTCTGAAAGAAATTGAGGAAGACACAAAGAGATGGAGGAATGTTTCATGCTCATGGATTGACAGAATTAATATTGTGAAAATGTCAATGTTACCCAGGGCAATTTACACTTTTAATGCAATCCCTATCAAAATACCATGGACTTTCTTCGGAGAGTTAGAACAAATTATTTTGGGATTTGTGTGGAATCAGAGGGGACCCCGAATAGCCAGGGGAATTTAAAAAGGAGGGCCATATCTGGGGGCATCACAATGCCAGATTTCAGGTTGTACTACAAAGCTGTGGTCATCAAGACAGTGTGGTACTGGCACAAAAACAGACACATAGATTAATGGAACAGAATAGAGAACCCAGAAGTGGACCCGGAACTTTATGGTCAACTAATATTCGATAAAGGAGGAAAGACTATCCATTGGAAGAAAGACAGTCTCTTCAATAAATGGTGCTGGGAACATTGGACATCCACATGCAGAAGAATGAAACTAGACCACTCTCTTGCACCACACACAAAGATAAACTCAAAATGGATGAAAGATCTAAATGTGAGACAAGATTCCATCAAAATCCTAGAGGAGAACACAGGCTATACCCTTTTTGAACTCAGCCACAGTAACTTCTTGCAAGATACATCCACAAAGGCAAAAGAAACAAAAACAAAAATGAACTATTGGGACTTCATCAAGATAAGAAACTTTTGCACAGCAAAGGATACAGTCAACAAAACTAAAAGACAACCTATAGAATGGGAGAAGATATTTGCAAATGACGTATCAGATAAAGGGCTAGTTTCCAAGATCTATAAAGAACTTCTTAAACTCAACACCAAAGAAACAAACAATCCAATCATGAAATGGGCAAAAGACATGAAGAGAAATCTCACAGAGGAAGACATAGACATGGCCAACATGCACATGAGAAAATGCTCTGTATCACTTGCCATCAGGAAAATACAAATCAAAACCACAATGAGATACCACCTCACACCAGTGAGAATGGGAAAAATTAACAAGGCAGGAAACCACAAATGTTGGAGAGGATGTGGAGAAAGGGGAACCCTCTTACACTGTTGGTGGGAATGTGAACTGGTGCAGCCACTCTGGAAACTGTGTGGAGGTTCCTCAAAGAGTTAAAAATAGACCTGCCCTACGACCCAGCAACTGCACTGTTGGGGATTTTCCCCAAAGATACAGATGCAATGAAACGCCGGGACACCTGCACCCCGATGTTTCTAGCAGCAATGGCCACGATAGCCAAACTGTGGAAGGAGCCTCGGTGTCCATCGAAAGACGACTGGATAAAGAAGCTGTGGTCTATGTATACAATGGAGTATTACTCAGCCATTAGAAATGACAAATACCCACCATTTGCTTCAACGTGGATGGAACTGGAGGGTATTATGCTGAGTGAAGTAAGTCAATCGGAGAAGGACAAACATTATATGTTCTCATTCATTTGGGGAATATAAATAATAGTGAAAGGGAATATAAGAGAAGAAATGTGTGGGAAATATCAGAAAGGGAGACAGAACATAAAGACTCCTAACTCTGGGAAATGAACTAGGGGTGATGGAAGGGGAGGAGGGCGGGGGGGTGGGGGTGAATGGGTGACGGGCACTGAGGGGGGCAGTTGACGGGATGAGCACTGGGTGTTATTCTGTATGTTGGTAAATTGAACACCAATAAAAAATAAATTTATTATAAAAAAAAGAAGAGCCTGGATGAATATATATATATATGTATATATATATACATGTGGCAAAGGACTCATATCTAGAATATATAAAGAATTCCTACAAATCAATAATAAAAAGACAAATAACCCAAATGAAAAAAGAGAAGACTCAGATACTTCACAAAAGAGGACTCCACATGACCAATCAACATTGGAAAAGATGTTCAACATCATTACTCATTAGGAAAATGCAAATTAATGTCACAATCAGCTCTCCCTACCCATCTACCAGAATGGCTAAAGCTTAAAAGGCTGTTTTGATGAGGATGAAGAGCAACTGGAACTCTCATACATGGCTGACACTTTGGAATGTTGGTGATTTCTGATAAAACTAAGCATACCCCTATTCTGTGACCCAGCAATTCTTAAAACAATTGTGCATATATATGTTCACACAAAACACATAAAAGAATGTCCAAGCAGCTTTGTTCATAATAGTCCCAAACTGGAACCATCCTATATATCCATCGATGGAACAGTGTATAAATAAACCATAGTATGCAAGCAATGCAACACTACCCACCGATAAAAAAGAATGGACCACTGATAAGTTGCATAGATGTAATGGTAGCAAAAGAAGTCAGATGTAAGAGAGAACATGCTTTACGATTTCCTTATATGAAGTCCAAGAATGAGAAAAACCAATTTCTGGTGAAAGAAGCTAGAAGAACCATTACTTCTGAATGAGGACAGTATTGATAAGGAAGAGACTTGAGAGCATCTTCTGGGATGATTAGCATGCATGTTTCCTATCTTGATTGAAGTGATGGTTACAAGGTATACAGATATGTAAAATTTAATTGAGGTGCAACTTAAGATTTAAATAGTTTACTACATGTACTTATACCTCAACAAATAAATAAAATAAAATAAAATAGGGATCCCTGGGTGGCGCAGCGGTTTGGCGCCTGCCTTTGGCCCAGGGCGCGATCCTGAAGACCCGGGATCGAATCCCACGTCGGGCTCCCGGTGCATGGAGCCCGTTTCTCTCTCTGCCTGTGTCTCTGCCTCTCTCTCTCTCTGTGTGACTATCATAAATAAATAAAAAATTAAAAATAAATAAAAATAAAAATAAAAAAAATAAAATAAAATAAAGTATAATATACCCCCTTTTCCCTCTTCTCATACTTCCTACAGTCAATCTTCAGGTCTTTTTTTTTTAAGTAAGCTTCAGACCTAATGTGGGGCTTAAACTCATGACTCTGAGATCAAAATTTGCATTCTCTACCAGCTGAGTCAGACAGGCACTCAACTTTCAAGTCTTACTAAGTAAAGACAAATATATATATATATATATATATATATATATATATATATATATACACACAGATGGGTAGATAGATTACAGACGTAGCTATATAGAAATTCGAATAAACATGGGATTATAATTTTGGCCACTGTTCATATGTATTTTCCCAGGGCAATCTCCAGTTATATATGTTGTCCCAGCATAATTAATTATATCCTTCACCCTGTTAAGTGTCCAGTTTGGACAAGAAATCACATGTTCACACTCATTATAATGTACATATAGCAATCACCCCCCCCAACTATATACATAATGGCCATCTTTTCATGTCTATACATATGGATCTACTTTATTTATTTTAGAGGCTGCAAACTATTCTGTAGTATGCGTGTATTTGACTCTCCTATTGATGTAGATTTCAGGTTGTTTCCAGTTTTAAAAATAATATTGATGCTGTTGGAGTAGATATTTTCTATTTTTGCCTTTACAGCATTTGGGTTGCCTTCTTTGGATCAAAGCATCTGAATTTTCTTCTCAAGAATTTACCCTTCCCCCACCCTCAATACGGGTGTGGGTGACACCACCACCACCCCCCGCCCCGCCCCAGTCTGTCGACCCCAGGGATGGGCAATATCCAAGTGGATGGCACTCTTGATGATTCATTTGGGAAAGAGATGCTTTTTTTCCCTAATGTTATTACACCAGAAGAATTTGAGCCTGGAGCTACTGATGGTCATTTTGAGACACAATGGAGAGTTTTTGCATTAGAATAAAATCAGCAGGGATGAAAGTGGGTACAGTGAATATAGGTAGGCAGATTCCTGATGACTTTGTCTAAGCTGGATCCTGGTATAATGGAAGCCATATCCCCTGGAGTTTTCTGTAACGTGAGTCTTAACACCTCCTCACCTTTTTATTTGCTTGTGCGAGTTTGAAGAGGGTTTTGTCACTGGCAACTAAAAGATTTCTGACAAAAGCTAACTATGATAAGCATCCTTCTGTGTGCGTGTGTGTATACTCAAGAACATATGTGTGTGTGTGTGTGTGTGTGTATATATATATATATCCAACAATATATGTATATTTTGAATATATACACATATATTCTGAGAACAGTAATTATTGGAACATTATTTTTTTATCTAAATTCAATTAGCCAACATATAAAATATCATCAGTTTCAGATGTTCAGTAATTCATCAGTCGCATATAACACCCAGTGCTCATCACATCACGTGCCCTCCTTAATGCTCATCACCCAGTTACTCCATCCCCCCAACCACCTCCCCGTCAGTAACCCTTAAGTCTTTTTCCCATAGTTTAGAGTCTCTCATGGCTTGTCTTTCTCTCTGATTTCTTCCCATTCTGTTTTTCCCTCCCTTCCCCTATGATCCTCTGTGCCGTTTCTTATATTTCTCATATGAGTGAAATCATATTGAAAATTGTCTTTCTCTAATTGTCTTATTTCACTCAGCATAATACTATAGAAACATTATTGTAAATCAATACCAAAAGTGAAATGACTGGATAAAGAATCTTAATGTATTTGAAACTATGCTCCAAAAACGTACAGATTTTCACCTCCGACCTGCACTGTTTGAAAGTGCCAGTTTCCCCACACTTGGCAGGGGATCTTAGATGTATGTGACAATGAGAAAGTGAGCAAGAGAGTTGGACAGACACTTCACAGAAGAGTGTATCCAAATGGCCAATAAACCTACAAAAAGATGTGAACCTCATTTGGCATTAGGGAAATGCAAATTAAAACCACTAGGTGATACCACTAAACACCCACTCAGATAACTAAAATTAAAAAGGACTAACATCCAGTTATAAAATAACAAGTCACGGGGATAAAAAGTACAGCATAGGGAAGATAGTCAACAATGTTGTAATGATAATGATATCATATGGAGACAGATGGTGACAGCACTCATTCGTGATGAGCACTGAGTGATGTATAGAATTGTCAAAGCACTGTGTTGTACACCTGAAACTAATTATAACCCCATACTTCAATTAATGGGGGCAGGGGGTGCTTGAGTGGCTCAGTCGGTTAAATGTCTGACTCTTAATCTCAGCTCAGGTCTTGATCTCAGGGTTGTGAGTTCAAGCCCCATGTTGGGCTTCATGCTGGCATGAATCCTAACTTGGAAAAAAAAAAAAGAGACTCAAGATACCAAGATTATTGAGGATGTGGTACAGCTAGAACTCTAATACACTGCTGGTGTGGATGTAAATGGCTACAGCTACTGTGGATAGCTGCATTGGTGGTTTCTACTAAAGCTGAAAATATATACATACCCTGTGGCCAGCGATTCCACCCATGTGCACATACCTAACAGAATCTGCACATTTTTTTCATTATAGGACATGTACAAATGTCAGCGTTTTTGTAATAGTCTCATCCCTTCTTTCCTCCCCCCAAAACAACACAACTCAAAAGTCCTTCACCAGGTAAGTGGATAAATTGTGGTAATTAAGACAGTAGATATTATACAGCAATAAGAATGCATATCTGATAACTACACATGAAAACATAAATGAATCTTATAAACATAATACAAATGAAGCCAGATCCGAAAAAGTAGATACTATATGATTACATTTCAATGACATTTTAAAAACAGGTGACCCAGGGGCGCCTGGGTGGCTCAGTCAGTTAAACATCTGCTGTTAGTTCAGGTCATGATCCGGAGGTCCTGAAACCAGGCCTATGTTGGGCTCCTTGATTCATGAGGAGTCGGTTTGACCCTCTCTCTGCCCTTCCCCCTCTTGTGCTCTCTTGCTTGTGTTCTCTCAGATAAATAAATAAAATCTTACTATATATATTATTTATATATTATATATATTTTATATATATATATATATATATATATATATATATATATATATATATAAATAAAGGTAAACCACACTGATGGTAATCAAAATCAGGAAAGTGATTACTACTGGAAAGAAGGGCTTATGTCTGGGGGTTAGTTTGGTGGGGTTTCTGGGGCTCTGGTAAAACTCTATACCTTGACTTTGGTGAAGAAGTTGCATAGATTCTTTTCACTGTAAAATTTCATCAAACTGTACACTTATATTTGCATACTTTTTCTCTGTATATGTTATGCTTCAATAAAAAAAGTATTCTTTGTTGTTTTTTTTAAAGCATCCAGGTGAGAATAAAATGATTTGGGAAAAATCTAATAGTGGGAAAAGACTTCAGAACACACAGGTGAATGCTAGAAACTCCAAAATCAGTCCTGACACAAGATGCTGCAATGATGAGAGGCCAGTTCTTTAGGCCTTTGTTACAAACCCAAAGTGAAGCATCTTATATATCTCTCATTTGCATTGCCAGGAATTTAATCTCTGGACAGAAATAGGAATGAAGTGAAAAAGGAATCGGGAAGCAACAAAGGAGAGAAATTTTGGGAAAGCTGACCACAGCATATTGTATCTGGGGCTTGGTATTGTATTGTGATTAGACTTGAGAGAGAGATGTTCTAAAAAAATTTGGTGGAAAGGTTGATATGAACTCATGGCCAAAGGCTCTAGAAAGAAACATGGCACTGGATGGGTAGGGACTCTGGAAAATAAAATTTTGAATGAAATGAATTAAATGGAGAATGAATGAATGTGAAGGACATGAAAGGACTGAGTGAGCAAAGTTCTGATAACAAAGCAAGGGTTGGGGGCGGGGGGCGGCGGGCAGCATTTAAGGAAATCTAGTCTTCTATAAAGCACTAGTGACCTGAGATAGTCAAAGAAATTTCACCAAAGATGGCAAGGAGGGCGTGTTCCTAGAAGTGAACAGGCTTCTAGAATATTGCCAGAAAACCTAAAGGCAAGGAGAAGTGGTAGCTTAAAAGAATATGTCCCAAGAGTAATACATTTTAAATGGGATTTTTATTGTTCAGAGCCAGCAAATGTATAAGGAGATAATAGGTCCACTCTTTGAGGAAGATCTTGAAATAATTTAGTCAACAAATATTTATTGTCTTCCCCGAGGCTGGCACGTAATAGATGTGCTGCAAATAGTTGTTGAATGAATCGATGAATTCAAAGAGCATTAATGGAAGTCCCTGCTTCAGTGACGTTTTCTGTTGGTGGGGACACAAGACCCATGAGCAGGTGTGCGATGGGACCTAGACTATGGAACCCCATAGAGCTGGGGAGGGAGGAGACAAAGGAGAGAGCTGGAGAAAGCTTCTTGAAGAAAAGAAGCTCCTACTCTGTCTTGTTACAATAAGCCCTGAATACCTCTCTGGACCAGGTCAGCATTTTTATCAAAACCCAGGAAGAAAATATAGATCAGATCACATCTAAGTACTGCACCCACCTCTGGTCAGCCCCCTTTGAGACCAGATACTCTGGTTATCTAAGTTATAAGGATCCTAAAAGTAGGAACCACCTTTATCCCTATTTTGCTGATAAGGGAATTGAGGATTGGAGCAAGAGGTGATTTGCCAGGGTTCTACAGCTGGGAAATAGCAGCGCAAGGTTCATCCTCTGCCAGGTGGGCTCCAGAGCCACCCACATTATCATCACATGCTTCTGCTTTGGCTAGACAGCTGGATAGATGCCCTCTAGGACTCTAGGGTTCTGGGTGACGGCTCCTCATCTTCAGCATTTCTCAGAACTGGGGAATCTGTTGGACTGGATTGCTCTGCTTCCTGAACCTCTGGGAAGAATTCTTTGGCTTGGTTTCTGTTGGCCTGAAGTCTATCTCTATGTGAAAAAAAAGAGGATGTCTGAATGCTTGGTGACCCTGATTGAATCAGCAGCAACGGCACAGGCACACCGGTATATTTGCGCTTTCCACACGACTGTACCATTTCTGCCTTGAACCCGCTGGGCCTTTGTGGCATCTATTCATTTTTAAAAATTCACTTGGGGCCAATAATATGCTTTGTTGCCATCCAGGCTTTGTAAAATGAAGGAATTAGCTGCAATGACATCGCATGGTCTGTATTAATGAATTGTAACTGGCTATCAAGTTCATTATCAAAACAAACCCCCCATTTGCCTGAAGCCCTGTGCTCTGGGTCTAGGTGGAAAGAAAGCTCCTTTTTCTTTGTTAAAGCAGGAAAGCCAAGCTTCAGAAAACGTTGATTTATGCTGAGAGAGCCCTCCACACCCTTCACCGACACAGCATGAATTGTGGTCCTGTCATTTACAGCTGGAGACACCCTCATACTCTTCTGCCTTTGATGTAAAACATTACCTGGGTCACCCTGTTATCAATCTTATCCAACGATCTATTTACCTAAAGTACACAATTACGGAAGGAGCTCCATTACAATCCAGGGCAGACGAAAGAACATTAATGAAACCGTGAGTCTGTGGGATTGGATGGTTTAGCAATTGGTCTGAAATGCTGCCTTCCCCTGGCATCCAAACAGCCACGCTGTCTGGGGCTTTTCTTTTTCTCTTTTTAAACACATGAAAATGTTACAAGAATTAACGAAGCTAAAAGGAAGCGTAGCATTTGTCAGCTAACAAATATTGTTAAAGCATTATGATACAAAGGCAAGAGAAGTGGGGCAGTGGTGGTAGAGACAGAAACAGAGACAGAGATGCACAGCTTCCAAACCTGCAGTGAAATAAAAGCTGCTTTCTGGGGAGTGGTGGTTTTTTATTTTCCCTGAATCGGGCCTGGCTGCTTCAGGGGAGTGTCTGACCTCTGGCCAACATCCCCAACCCTTCATTAAGGGCCCTACCCTTACATTAAATTCAGGTCCTTTAGGTGCCAGAAGTGGTGATCATCCCTCACAGGTAGACAAGGAACAATAGAGTCTGGCTTCCTTTCAAGTCAATTTGCAGTAGGACCGTGTTCTAATACCAAAAGGAAGAAAAAGGACACTGTTTTGTCAGTAACCATGAGACAGCTGCATTTGATGTGACTTCTGTGGACAGTGTGACATTCTCCCCCAGGATGCTCCTGTAACTTCTGATGAGCTCAGAAAGGCTTTGGTGACAAGAAGGATGTGGCTGTAGCAGCAGCGTGGTCTGGAACTGAATTTGGACACTTGAGGATGAAGCCAGGTCCCCATCCTAAGTGAATATTAATAGCTCTGGCCATGGAGCAGAGAGGACAAAACGGGACCTTGGAGCCATACTGGCCTGGGTTTGAGTCTTGGCTTCTCCATCACCCAAGTCACCTTTTGTGTCTGAACTTCATTTTTCTTACCTATAAAATGGAGGTGGTAACACCTCCCTCACTGGCTTCAAGATAATGTTTGTAAATCACTGGGCACATCGTGAGCCCTCAGGACATGGCAGGATAGCAAGGTGTGTTAACAGGTAGGATGGTATAGATTGGGGAGCTAATCTACCCAGGCATCATGCTCCAAACAAGAGAGAAAGAACACCTTGAAGGAATCACCTTCGAGGTAGCCGTAGCAGAATGGGCCCCTCAATCCTTAGCCACTTTGAGAATAGAGAGTGGAAAGGGAGAGAGGGAATTCTGGAGGGATTTCTTCCACGACACCTGCTGGGAGGCTTTGAATCCTGACCCCAAAGGGAGGAGAATGCTTCGAGTCCTTCACTTCAAATGGAATGACAGAAAGGCTTTGGTGGCACTGCTGAAGAGGGGCTGGGGGACTGCTGAGCTGGTCCCTGACCCTCTCCTGGCAAATTCAGAAGACAGAGGACAGGCTAGGGAGTGCTCCTAGGGCTGGGGCTAGGGCTGGGTTAGGAAGTGGTTCCTGTCTTCAAATGATGGCGTGTCAAACGGATGTAAAAGTTGGGCACTAGATGGGACACGACAGGCGGGAATATCACCCTGGGGTTCTGCCCTCAGTAGCTCCCACCAGAAGCCCAGGGGACTCTAAGGTCAAGAGTCTGGGTGGAGCAGACTACTGGTAAACCAGAATCTGGTTTACCTGATTGACAACATGCAGAAAGCTGGAATCATTTGGAAAGCTGCCAGAGAGGACTTCCCAAGGGCCAACAGAAGTGCCTACTGGAGAAAAGTGTGGAGGCCGAAAAAATTAAGGCCATTCCACTTTAAGTTCAGCATTAGCACAAGTACAGCCATCCCAGGCCCCTGTGAATAAGAGCTGAACTTTACATTCCTTCAGTTACAGGAGCTTACAGCTTGACGTCCTAGAAAGCCCCCTATTAGAATGAGAACAGAGCCCAAGCCAGTGGCAGGAAGCCCTATATTAGAATAAGAACAGAGCTCAATGCCCTTGAAGGCCCCATATCAAAATGTAAACAGAACTTGAGGAATTCCTCCACCCCTTCTGGAGGTCCCCTAGACCAGCCCTTAAAACTAAGCTGAAACCCACCTCGGGGTCCAAGTCTCTGCTCCGCTGTGTCAGGTATACTTGGACCCAAGCTCGAGCTTGTAAATAAACCCTCATGTGTTTGCATCGGTGTCGGCTCCTTGGTGGTTTCCCGGATTCGCAATCTTGGGCACAACAAAAAGAGCCAGCTTTAGACACCTGCGAGGCCCTAAAAGAATACAGATCTCTTACGGCAATACCGCTGAGAACTTATCTGTTCTCCCTATTGTCCCTTCCAGCCAACACAGAAAGCTAAAGGGAGCAGGGGCCCCTCTGTGGGTAAAGGAAGGGGCATGCCCCACACTGCCCTCCCTAGTGGCAGGTGGCCTGCAGCTGTCCTCCACAGGTAGGAGAGGAAGCACACTGTTCGCCCTGAAGGAAGGTTGAAATGTTGCTTAATATATTAATACCCAGAATCAATGCTTTTAATTTCTGAATCGTGACTGTACCTTGTGACTTGGAGAAACCACGAGGCTGGCTACCACCCAAGGGCAAGCAGAAAAGTCCTAGACACATCATCCATATGCTGGGGCCGCGAGAAAAGCTTCCCCTAGTGAAAATCGTTGAAGGGAACAGGGGAGGCAAAAAAATACATATATATATTTTTTAATTTGTGTTTTGATTAGATCCTGGGCTTCATGCAACAGAAAGGCTGCTTTTGTAATGCTGGTATTATAAAAGATGGGATGGAGGCTTCCCATCCATGCGATGGATGCGATTTTTGGCAATGGACTAGAGAGAAATGAGAGTCCTGTGCAATGCTTGCCAGCTGCCGACTTCAGGGACTTCTGGGGTGACTGGAGTATCCTTGAAACACCCCCTGAACTTTCACTTTGGCCAGTGAGGACAAGTTAGAAGTGAATGATCTATGAGATGTAGTCAGTATTTCTTCTACTTTCCCAAAGCCTATCCTAGTAGGGGGTTTTCCTTCCTCATGCTCCTCTTTCAAGAGTAGGGACATATTTGCCCTCTACCCTCAGAACTGGTCAGGCTTACTTTGCAAAGTAATATATACATAATGTTTAAGGATGGGAACTTTGCAGTCTGACCCAACTTGGGTTTGAAGGCCAGATGGGCCCCTAACTAGCTGTGGGACTCTGGTCAAGTTATCTCTCAGCCTCAGTTGGCTCACATGCAAAATGGGATAACTAGTGCCCACCTCTTAGCATTGTCAAGTCGATGAAATTTGGTAATTCACATAAGAACTTGGCATGGCACATGGGAAGTACTCTACCAATAATATCAGTTATTGCTAGTATCATCATCACAACTATCTAATATACCACTTATTTAATTTTGAAACATCAGTGTCATTTTGAATCCCATGGTGCATACAAAAGCATACTTCACTTTGCTATCCCCAGGACAACTTTGAAAGAATGATGATTCATGAGACGATAGATTTCTTTCTCAATATGATACCATCTTTCATGACAAAAAAAAACCGGCATTACGCAAAAAATTGGCATTACACACAACAGAACATGGGGCAGTTGGGATGTACATAAACACCAAGAGTTGAAAGGGTATTAATCATAAATCAATCTCGGTTATTATTCTGGATCCAGTCTTTATGGACATTATCTTGAATCTTCACTAGATTTAATCACATTTGAGAAAATGCAGCATCAGAGAGGTGAAGCAGATAGCCTAAGGTCACAGAGCAGGTGGCAAACAGCAGCAGAACCAGAACTCAAAGCTTGGGTGATTCATGGATCTCATCCTAACACAATCACGCTAAGACGTGAGTTTGGTCAGCCGAGGAAACTCAGAAATTGCCTTTTACTGAGATAATTTATTTATTTTTTTATTTTATTTTTTTTAATTTTTTATTTATTTATGATAGGCACACAGTGAGAGAGAGAGAGAGAGAGAGGCAGAGACACAGGCAGAGGGAGAAGCAGGCTCCATGCACCGGAAGCCCGACGTGGGATTCGATCCCGGGCCTCCAGGATCGCGCCCTGGGCCAAAGGCAGGCGCCAAACCGCTGCGCCACCCAGGGATCCCCTACTGAGATAATTTAAATTGCAAGCCCTGGAGCTGCAGGAAAGGAGGATAAGGAAGGTGATTTGTTGATTTGAGGTAGGGAGGGACAGGTGAGGAGGGCTAGTTAAGGCATCCGGGCTTCCTACGGTAGTTCCCATGGACCCTGCAGAGAATGTTCCCCAGGCCTGCCATTTTTCCATTCCATTTCCATCCTTACAAGGATGCCAGATTTGTAGCTCAAATTCCTTGGTACCTGTCAACAAGCTTGGCTTCCTGAGTTTTGAAAGGCCTCTTTTAAAAGGTCTAAAAATATCAAAGAAGCAATTTGATTAGTAGAAGATGGGATCAGCTAATAAGCAATAACAACACAGGCAAGTCATGTACTAATTGCCTTTTGGGCATTTTCTTCAAGAGCTCTCGGAAATGCAACATTTTCGTCCTGTTACTCTTTTGGCTGCCTTTCCCTGAATGCATAAAAATGATCAGCATGAGAGTCATCGTCTTTGGAAATGTCAGTATTTAAATGTTTTAATGCTTGATATTTGGGAGCCCGTGGCTTTGATCTCTAAGTGGGAATATGAAAAGATAGCATTTAATAAGCACTTACTATATAGTAAAGGGAATACTCATAGCCAGGGGCTTTTCTGAACATCATCTCATTGAAGCTCCCAATAACCCTATAAAACAGGGACTGTTATAATTTTCCATATGTGGGACAAGAAAATTGAGGCATCAGAGCATAACTTGTCCAAGGTCACACACATAGCAAGTACTAGAATGGTATCCATGTTTGTGGAGCACCCAGCATATGCTGGGGAGGACCTGTGAACAAAATACTTATAGCCCTTGTCCAGATGGATTTACAGTTATCTGAGGGATGTGCTGCCTTAGTTGGTATCTGAAATTATCCTTGATCCTAGAAGAGATGCTAAAGAATATTGAACTTTGGGCAGCCCCGGTGGCTCAGTGGTTTAGCGCCACCTTCAGTCCAGGGCGTGATCCTGGAGACCTGGGATCCAGGCCCACATCAGGCTCCCTGTGTGGAGCCTGCTTCTCCCTCTGCCTGTGTCTCTACCTCTCTCTCTCTGTCTCTCATGAATGAATGAATGAAGGAATGAATGAGTGGATAAATAAATAAAATCTTAAAAAAAAAAGAATATTGAACTTCTATCCATTGCCAGGCATTGCACTAGTCTCTGGAGATAGAACTGTGAGCAAGGCATGGTCCTTTCCCTCAAAAAGCTCCAAATGGTGTGGTGGAACAAATAAACAGGCAGTTATGATGCAGAATATTTTTTTTGGTAGAAAATAAAAAATTCAGTGGGTCAGACCTTGGATTCAGACTGAATCCATTTAACTAGATATTTGCCCAAATTATTCAACCTAATTAAGCTGTTTACGATTATCAACATCTCAGACACATACACCCCAGAACCTCATTCCTCATTAGCTGGCCCTGTCTTCCATTCCATTTTATCTAGCAGGTCTTGGCAGCATATTGACCCAGGATCAAAATATGCCTTTCTTAGAAATGTGGCTTTAATTAGAAATGGCTTATAAATCTTCATTGAAGTGAGCATTATTTAGAAAGATGAGTCTAAGCCACATCCAGGGTTCCCCCCACTCCATCCTTAGCTGTGTTTCTCTTCCAGAAAAGCTCACTAGCATATTTTAGCAAGAGCTCAAGAAAATGCAAATGTCCTTGTCTGTGGTCACGGGCACAGTCACATTCTTGTTTGCATTGCCTACAGCTAAAATTGGCACTTTCCTTTTTCCTGCCAGATACTTCTGAATATATGCTTTAAAAATCGAACCAACAGATGCCCCATTTGGAGAGATATTTGTCTACTTACTGCCCACTGTTACTGCAGTAAACAGGCTTATCTTAAGGGCACTGGGTCTCTCCAGTTAATCAGTCCTGGGTTCAAATCCTAACTCCACCACCTTCTTATCTGGGTGTCTCGGGAAGTTACAAAATCTCTCCATACCTCACTTTCCTTCTCTTTGCAAATAGAGGTAATGATAACACCTGCCCATATCATGAGGGGTTATTTTAATAGTGTACACAAAGCACCTCATGCACAACAGATGCTCAGTAAATGACAGCCATTATTTGCTCCCTAGAGTCACATGGCAAGGAATGAACCCCAAAACTGTGAACTTAGATTTCCTTAGGTTCTGCAGATGAACATGAAGAAATCGAGAAAGGTTAAATGATTTGACTAGGTAGTGGGAGAGCTGGGATTGGAAACCAGCCATCCCTGCCCAGAACTCTGGAAACTGTCCAGAGCTCTGGAAACATCTTGTCATGGAAAATCAGAGGAAAAGGGGCAGGGGATATTTTAGAAGGAGGAAGAAGATGGAGAGCACGACATACTCAAAAACCAGGCTGGCTTCTGAGGAGGGGCCAAGTAATGACAGATGAGGCAGGGAAGTTGGCAGGGACCCGATCCTGCAGAGCCTTTTAAACCTCATTAAAAACATTCATCTTCATTTTTGAGGGCATCGGAGGGCCATTTAATTGTTCTATTCAGGGTAATGACAATATCCTACTTGCACTGAAAGAGAATGGGTTGGAAGGTCAAATTGAAGGTAATGAGGGCAGTTGGGGCCAGTAGAATAGTCCAGGCTACAGACAGTGCTACCAGATAGTGACCTCGGGGAAGGAGGCAGTGTTGTGTAAAACACCTGCCCTGGGCAGCTGGTTGGACATAAGTGTTGATGGGGAGGGAAGGGTCAAAGAGGAAGTTTGGGTTTCTGCTTGAACAATTGGGTACACGATAGCATCATGTATTTAAGTTAGGGGAATGCCTCACCATCAACTGGAGCAATGGATTTGGGACTGTGGTAGTTCTCCACTGCCAGGTTCTCTACCAGGGATGATCTTGCCTCCTAGGGGACATTCAGCAAGATCTGAACACGGGTTTCATTGTCACAACTTGCGGAAGGATGTCACAACTGATGTCTAATGGACAGAGGTCAGAGATGCTGCTCAACATTCTCCAAAGCACAGGACAGCTCATTGGCCCAACATGTCAACAGTGCCAAGATCGAGAAACCCTGCTCTGCTGAAATGCAAAGACTTGAAAGAAATAACACATTGGACCTTTCTGATTATTGAAAGCTTTTCTGAGAACCCATGGAGTAAAATCCTCTCTAATGTGACAACCCCCTGGGATAGAAACCTGGGTAATTTTGTGTATGAAGCGGGAGAGTATGGAATGGTTTATCTACTGGAGCTCTGTGGGGCAGCATTTTGTCATTTTTCCAGGAAAGAACGTGCTCCTTGGGGGAGCGTGGTAGTCCTCTGCCTCCCCTCCCTCCTGTATTAGAAAATAAGTTTTAGCTTTGGTTCAATGTCTTGTATCACCTCAATCTCCACCTAGCCAACGTTGAGGATTCAGACCAGATGGCTTCACTGTGTATTTCTTCCCGTGACAGAACTTATTTCTACCTCTAAACTTCTATGTTTTTTGCTTTTCTTTTTGGTGCTTCTTATTTGCTGTCTTGATTCATGGATATTTCTGAATTTGTTATTCAATGGAATTGTGGGTGCCTTGAGAGAAGATGCCTGCCCCCCCCTCACTCGCAAAATCTGTCATGGTGGGTGTTAAATATATACCTCAGAAGGTGACCCTGCCCATGTCCCAGACTACTATGGGACATTATTCTCTGTCTTTTCTCTGTCCATTCTGTCATATTTCTCTGTCTATTCTAGAGCCCACCATGGACCCTCTGAAGCCCCGACATCGCTGAACCCATCCCAGGAACCATCCCAGCCGTATACTCTTCTCACTTTGTGAAATCCAGAAACCCCGAGGCACTTCCAGGCTTGCAAACTGGTGGCCAGACGTGGCTAATTTTCGAGTTATTAAATAAAACTACCGATTGCATAAATTCCAATTTAGGCAGAGATATACTCGATCAAAATTGAGCCCTCACAAGAAATTTTCTCAGCAGAGTTTGAACACAGGAATTCAGAAGGGAAAAATGCCACCATCTCATGAGAGAAGGTAAAATCCCATTACCAACAATTATGATTTTGCATTTAGCTGTCAGAAAGAGCTCTGAGAGAAATGTGTTGGTTTACTCAGTCCAAGAATGGTTTAATTGGCTTCTCTCATATTTTTGTGTGGGTGCTTACTTGCCACCGAACCCCACATGGATTCTGCAGCTTCTGAATTTCACAGCTTACAGCTGGGTATTTGGAGGGTAGGAGGATGCTGAAAGGGGGTTGGGGAGAGGGCTCCTTCCACAGTTGTGCAAGGGCTTGTCTAACTAACCAAGTTTCTTCAAGCTCCCTGCCCCCAAACGGTGGAACCAGATGGGGGTCATAGGAATAAAGATGGCGCACATTCTACTGTCTCCGCTCTCTCTCTTGTCCTATTATCCCTCTAAGGATATACTTTTTCAGAGTTTCCAGAAAGGTGTCTCATGTAACCACATGAGAAAAAAAAACCACGTCTTTTTTCACTTCTGTACCCCCAACACCTAGCGTCATGGTTGGCACATACAACTATTCATTGAAGGAATGAATGCTTCCACTGAGGGCCTACACCCTTTCCCTGGCCCCAGAGCCCCACTGTCACTGGGTTGCTTGGGACCCCTCAGTATCTGAGTTTTGGAGAAATCACTTGTGAGTCACATTAACTTCTGATTACTCCATCCAGTACCTATCTCCCATACTTTCATCTTTCCTTTTTCCTTGTTTTCCACACTCATGCTAGATACACCCTTTCCCAGGCTGTCTTGTAGTTAGAAAAGGCAGGCAACACTATTCTGGCAAAATGAAACATAAGAGGAAATAGGTAAAGTTCCTGGAAAACCTTTGTTTGCCTCATAAAAGGGACAGACATAGCTCACACTCTCCACTTTCTCTTGGTGCTGGGATATGGGTGCCTGGAGCTGGGGCGGCCATTCTATGACCATAAGGGAAAAAGACCTGCCCATTCCTATATCAGCGAGCCTCTGAAATGATACCAGTAGGCACTCACCTCCAGATTTCTTATATGAGGAATATAAATTCATGTTTGTCTGTATCACTGCTTTTCAGTGTTTCTCTTACTTATAGCCAAAAAATGATCCTAATTGATACAGAGAGTTTTCCTTTTTTCTCACTTCCTCCTGGTTCTCCATGGGATTCAAACATGAGTTGATGGGACTGGGCAGAGAGTTAAATCCAAGAAACTCAAATTATGCTAGGGGCACCCCCTTTTCTACAACAAGGTTTTTAACTGGATCAAGCATTTCTGCCACCAGAATGAACTTTCTCCTGCAAGGACCTCATCCTTCATGCCCATCTAGTCTTGACCCACTTCTTCCTTTCTACCCTTAAGCTGGGACTTGGCCTCACTAATGATGAGCCCCACTGTGGGACTTTGCAGTTAACACTCAGCCTCTTCCAGATTTCATATCGGGGCTCACACATTCTCAAAGTGGTGGGCAGTGACACTCTTGTCTTGTCGGAGAACAAGGAACACTAGTAATAATTACTGCCATCACTTAATGGGCTGGAGGTGGGAATGCTAAGTGTGTCCTGAGACTGTGCTCAGTATTTCACATGTGTTATTTTATTTAATCCTTCCAAAACATCGATGCAGTGGACCCTATTATAATTTGACCCATTTCACAGAACCTCCTACCAAAGACTGTCAGAGAGGGGATTTGAGGGCACCTTTGTATAACCTCAAAAGCAGAGCTCCTACCTCCTCACTAAGCTTAGATCACATCAACTACACTCTTTGATGTGTTTCTTCTACCGCCCGACCACCTCCCTATGCGGAGCAGCTGCCTGTTTGCAGCCCAGACAAAGAGCTGGCTTCATTTTGTCCAGCATAGAGAAAGTGCCTATCCCTCTTCCTGTGTCAGGAGGTAATGAACATGCACCTTCCCCACAATTTATCATGAAGGGGAGCTCGCTGTCACATGGACCTGCAATTAGACACAGCAAGATTCACCAAGGCAGGCATTACCAGTCCAAAGCATCAGGGCAGAAAGAAAAACAACAAAACAAAGCAACTTGAATTCTGCAATTGTCTCTTGCAGTTAACAATGGAGCCAGAAGAATCCCTTGGAGAAAGAAAAGGACTGGCTGCTATTTCCCTGGCCTAAGTCATGAGTCGTATAAAAATGAAGGTGCAGCTGGCAGGATTCTTCAGAATTGAATCTCAAGTGGTCAGGAGAGCTTTTATTCTTTCCCGGCCCCCTCCACCCCCACCCCAGCATAATCAGTGATTCAGGGCAGGGGGCGTGGTGTCTGTGATTAGAGGCCGGAGAAATCACCCAGTGCTTAGCCCACTTCCAACAAAGACGGGTGGTAACTCACCACTTACCTCTTCAGGCCACAATTTCTCCTACCTGGATAAGGAGGAAAATCATTTTATGTTTGCAGCTAGAAATGTCTTATGCTAAGAGTCCAGGTTTCTCTTGTTGGGGGGGTGTCTCTTTCTAAAATACGTTATTTCTCCTTTTCTGATTCAAGGCAGCCTGACTCGGTGAACACTGGCTGGACTCCAGAGACCTCCTCTAGGCAGTTCTGTTCTCATCACAGGGGGCGGGGGAGCAGGATGCTCAGGCCAAGGTCTTCTCTATACCTGGGATTCTGTTTATTTTGCCCCTTCTTCCTTCTTAGCGGAGAACTAAACCCTGGGGCTCTTCCAGCCTCAGTCTACCCAGGTCCTAAAGGCAGTTAATAACAACAATCTGAGAGAGGATTAAGCAAAGCCATAATGGCTAACAGCGCATGGTATTTACTCTGTGCCAGGCTCTTTTCTAAGAGCTTTTTTACCCATATCAGTTCATCTAATCCCCATAACACCCTATGACAGGAGAGCACTTTTAGCTGTTTCATCTATTCTAAGATGCACGTTTCCTTTCCACATTTAGCATCTCTGAAACTGGGGCACATCTTATCATTGAAAGTAGGTTATAGTTTAATCAGTAGATTTTTTTTTTCTCAGTGGCACAAAAAAAGTATGATGCATCTTGAAATGGAAGACAGATTAGATAAAATGTGATATGCCCGTTTCACAGACATGGAAACTGAGGCTCAGGTAACTCATGTGCTTAAGGCCCTACAGCCTGGTAAGTAGCAAAGTTGGGGTTTGAACTCATGTGGTTTGCTGCAGAATCTTCTCTTTAAAACACTAAGCCTGGATATGAGCAGAGTGCTGAGTGTGATTCCTGGCTGTCTCAGGATCTGCCCAAATTTGGGACATGTCTTTTCTCTCTGGGTGTTTAATGACAGCGAAGTGGAAACTTCAGGCACCAAGAGACAGAGCCTGTCTAAAGGATTCCACAGCTTTATAGTTTTTGCCAAATGCCATTCCTGCATTTCCATTCTAAAACGTGGAGGGGGGTGGTGTGCTATGTGTGTCTCTTTTTTTAGCCCCTTTCAAGGAAGAAAATGTACAGTCCCTGGTAATCTGCACCCTCCCTGCTCCCCCTCCCTTCCCCATGGCTAATCCCATTAGCTTTCTCTTTTGGCTTCCTTGGGAAACAAAGGGAAAAGGAACTCCCTAAAAGATTAGGGAGCCCAATATTAGGGCGAGCTACAAGGTTTCCTCAACAAAAGACATTCAAGCAGAGGATTTGCATATATTATTCATGTTTTTAAAAACTACATGAAGGCATTGTGCAAGGCAGGGTGCCATTGCAACATTCCTTACGATGTAGCACCTTCCATCCTGTGAGAAGGAAAATGCCTAGCTTCGGAGAAATTCAGGACCCTTTTGGGGGTGTCATTACACTAGAGCACAGTGGATCTATAAGTCGGTGGTATTACCATGTAGCCCAATACACTTGGTATTACCAAGTGAGGCCATGTAGTGTGGCCTCACTTCCTCCTCTGAGAATCCAGCTCCTCCCTCAGTTACTCTTCAGTGGACACTTACCTGGCTGCCTGGCATTTGTTATTCTCTATGTGGCACACCCTGCCTCCAAATAATAGCTTTTAGCTATCTGAGGCCAGTGACTGCACTTACACCTTCTTTTTGTAACCCCCTGTTGTGCATGCTAATCTATCACTGCCTGATTTAGCATGGGAGGGCAGGAGCGCTTGATCCCTGGAGACAGACAGACCCAAGTTCAAATCCATTCCCTGCTGGCCAGTGCCCTTGGATAAGGGATCTCTTCTCCCTGGGCCTCCATCTATCTTGTGAGGAGGTAGCAGCTCATCCTGAAGTGTAGATGGCACTGAAAGCTCTAGGTCAAAATCTGGCAGGTGGTAAATACTCAAGATATGCCAACTATTACCATTGCTACAACAGTGCTGTAATTGTTACCAGTTTGACACCAGAAGGTGATCCTAATCTGTATGGATTTTCTTGTGGTTTGTCACTTTCTAGTTAGCCTTGTTTAGGTTAACCAATGCTTTACAGCGACTCTAAAAAGTTGCAATTTCTAAAAGCATGATAATTCAGATGTGAGCCAGTGACACCCTAGAGTCTTCATTATTTCCTAGAAAGTGGGGCAGGGGCAGCGGGATTTCAATGAAGCTTTCGTGTCTGAAGTCTTGGTTTATCCAAGTTCCCTGGAAACCTCTTTTCCTTTTCTTGACCTTCCTGAGTTCCACCAAACCTCTTCCCAAGTAAGACGTGGTCACCCTCTGTACCTTCCTCTACCTTCTTCGACTCTCTATCCCAAGATGGAAAACTCTATTGTGTATACCTGGGTATATGGTTTCTTTCCCTCCGCAGTTCTGACACACAGGTACACACACACATGCAGACAAGCCTGAGTTAGCTGTCCTCCTCTGAGTTCTCACAATACCCAATGATGCTTTTCACTTTGCGTTATAATGATCTATTTCTTATCCTTCACTTCCCATCCCAAATAAACACACTATATAGATCATGAAATTTTTAAAGGCAAGTCCCATTCTTACAAGAGCAAATGTTTAGCATGTAACAGGGGTTCAATGAATGTTTGCCAAATGGAGGAAATAACCATGTAACTAAATTCTAGGGAGTGTTCGCTATGTGTCAAGAGAAGGTACAATGAGATCCCCCTTTGACAGATGGTAACACTGCAGCAGAGACATTCTGTAAATTGCCCAAGATCACAGGGCTGCTAAGGGGCAGATCCAGGATTCAAACCCAGGCTGTTTAGGTCCACTGTGCATGCTCTCACACTCCCCTCTGCTTCTAAAAAGCCCACCTCGCTCCTCATTCTCTTCCCCTACTGCTAAGGAAGTTCGGTCCCAGAGGGGACTGCTCCAGATGGAACTCACTTCTGTGCAGCATTTTGAGATGAAAGGAGATACATGAAGACTGCATCTTGCAGAGTGAGCTCACTAAGAGAGCTGAACAATGAGGAGTGAGTACAGATGTGCTAATTCTTAGAAGGTAGAAGCTTAGGAACACTTTGGACTACCAGAGAAGCATGGGTGAGTTTTAAGCTCTCCATTGTGCACCAACTTCTCCCCAGGCCCTCCTTTCTGGGATAGAACTCTGAGCTGTAAGATATGCCACAGTGGGCCGGGGTTACCTGTGACCCTCTCTCCCACTCTTCACCTACCTTGGCCAATCAGTGGTGATATACAGGTGTGCGGATACAATAACAGACAGAACTAGCCTACCCAGTTATGATCATTTGAACACAGGAACACTTGACTGTGGTCATTAAATACATATTAATGATTTTTCTCAAAAAAAGTCAGTAACAATAACAATATGTTATATCTCAGAAATCAATAACAATATTTTATATCACATATAACTTTATATCATATGTCATATATCACATAAACAGTATATAATTTTATATCACATGATAACACTATCAAGTGTTAGCATGGTGTTAACCAATTTCCACAGCTTCCTTAGTCCTAACATTGTTTCTGCCTAGTTGATGTCCTTGTTCTCACTTTGCAGACATGAGGTAATAAGGGCTCAGGGATGCACAGCGTCTTGTCTTATATCAATAGTTGGCGAGTAACAAAGTCAGACCTCAAAACCAAAAGTTTGACTCTGCAGTCTTTCCATAGAAAGAGGATGTGCCCATACCTCGAGCCCAGTGGATCTCTGAAAATAATTTCTGCAATGGCAAACCTACAATTCATCTTAATTTTTTTCTGATGTTCTACAGTGTCACTGCCGATTTATTCTATCATTTTGGAATTACTGGCTAATAGGATGGCCCAGCTCAGTGTTCTGGCTGGCGTTTTCATTCTTTACGAGAAACCAACCATTGATAGCAACAAGGATGTGTCTCGACAATTTAATTACACCATGACTCCTCTCTTCCCCTGTCCCTTGTTGGCCTGAAGGCTAATTTCTATTTCACTTGGTCTTGAAAACATGATTGGTTTCGGCAGATAGGGGAGGCCTACCTGGGTTAGATGTTCTGAGGCATAAAAGGGGGCCGCTCCGTTGGGTATACTGTGCATCTTCTTGATGGGTGGTATCTTGGTCATCTTGGAAATCTCTCAGGCAGAACCTGGGCCCCCCCAAAGAGGGTTTTTCCCCCAGAATCTTCTACTTCAGCAGCCACTGGTGAAAAAGCCTCTAGCAATTTCTTCCTGATTCCCAAAGCCAATTACACAGACTCCAAAGAGGCTCTGACCCAGGAGTAAAGAAAGCAAGTCATCTGGGTTTCCCACAAACAGGATAAGGAAGTCCAGAAGGGGTGGAATCAAGCAAGCCCGGAATTACTCACGTTTTTAGAAAGCTACAAACTTTCAGGAGCTTCCCCCCTCTTTGGAAGGTGTTATCTTTCTCTAATATAAACAAAAATAAAACATGAACTAAAAAAATAAAAAGCCACCGACAAAATCTGAAGAAGGCCCACCGAGGGGCCACCAGACCCCTACCCTAAGGTGTCCCGGACATGAGGCTCAAGTTTTCCTACTGCTAGGGAGAAAAAGCTGGCTAACTGCCAGACAGGAGCCAACGCAGTTGCTTGGCAACGAGACGCCGTGGAGGGCTTCCTCATTGGCTGGGATTGGTGGGGGCGGGGTCGCGAAGTCCCGGGAGCAGCGGGGATGGTGGCTGGGAGCTGGCAATCACCAGGGAGCCACACTCTCCAAACTCCGGTTTCTCCTCTTACACCTGAGGACCTTGACCTTTTCTCTCCACCTAACTACAAGCAACTCCTTCCTTCCAAACTCTGCTCTGTCCTGCTACTAACCTGCTAGTGATTTCTTGTGCCTTAGGTTGGTAGTGCAATTACTTTAACTTGAGATGCATATTTCTTCTCTTTCCACACGACAAACTCCTATGCATACTTCAAAGCCCCCATATATATGTATGTGTATATATATACACACACACACATATACATGTATACATCTAACGAGTATTTAGAATGTGCTAGACACTGCTCTGGGCATTTTACATATATTGACTCACTCCCTGCAACACATCTTCAAGGAAAGTGTCTTATTACCCTATTTAACAGACTAGGAAACCGAGGCACAGAGAAATTGAATGATATGCTTCAGGTCACACAGAAATCTCCTGAATTGGGATTCAAAACCAGATCTGTTTGGGGCACCTGGGTGGCTCAGTCAGTTGAGCATCTGACTCTTGATTTTGGCCCAGGTCCTAATCTCTGGGTGGTGGGACCGAGTCCCACATGGAGCCCCATGGCTATGTGCTCACTGCTGGGTGGGGAGTCTCCTTGAGATTCTCTCTCCCTCTGCCTCTGCCCCACCCCTCTGTGCTCGGGTTCTCTTTCCAAAATATATAAATAAATCTTAAAAAAAAAAAAAAAAAAAAGCCAGACCTATTTGAATCTAAAACCCAAGTTCTTAACCACTTAGCTGCGTGACCCAGGATAAGGTGCCTGATTTTGCTAAGCTTTGGCTTCCCTATCTTTAAAATAGGAAAAATAACTTTTCCACAGGTTGTCAGGGATTAAAACAGATAATATATGTAAAGGCTGAGCACATGAGGAATCCTAGTGGCAACTATTATTATTTCCTGACATCCCATCCTCAGAAAGAATTACTCATTTTTACATGCAGTGTTCATTTCACAGCTGATATTAATACTAATATTTATTTATTGATCATTCACTCCATGCCAGGTGCTCTACTAAGCACTTTCCATACATTAATTTATGTAATTCTTCCAGTAACCCTATGGGGCCGGTCCTCAGCTTGCAGAAGATTTATTGCACATGTTCTGATTTGCATGTGTTATCCTTGGCATTATTTCACACGGAATCAATCTGATTCATGTTTTATCTCTAAACCTGGAGCTGCTGAGGATTATGATGCCATCATGGCCATATGAAGACCTCAGTTTCTCTTCAGAAAGCACCTGCTGCAAGATGACCCTCCACCAAGTACAAAATGCCCCACCACACAGCTCCAGATGCTGATGCTCGAAAGTCATCAGTTTCTTGCCATTGCCTGAAGACTGAGTCTCACCTTCCCTTTCACAGGGACTTTTGGCCCTCCTGCTTCCTTTGTGGGCTTCACAAAGGAACCAGAAAGTTGCAGATAAACTGGACTGTGTTCAGTAGATAGGGTTCGGGAGGAGATAGGATGAGAAAGTGAGATGGCGTGGAAAGTGTTCAGCTCTGAACAGGAAGACACAGGGCTATCTTCATACAGCTTTAAAGGGCAGGCTTGATAAAGAAGGACTCAGCAAGCCCTGTTACGCATCCAAAGAATAGGAAGAGGGTTTGGGCTCAACATAAAGAAATACACAACAGAGTACCATTTAAAAGGCATACTCCAGGTACCTGGGTGGCTCAGTCAGTTGATTTCAGCTCAGGTCATAGGATCGAGCCCCATCGGGCTCCATGTGCTCAGTGCAGAGTCTGTTCTGGATTCTCTCCCTCTGCCCCTCCCCCTGCTTGCTCACTCATGCACACATTCTCTCTCTCTAAAATAAATAAAATATTTATAAAGAAATAAAAGGCATAGGCTCTGGAACCAGATTGACTTGGCCACTGAGCTGCCTCAGTGATAATCTTATAGGACTCTGAGGAAGACCAAACAGATAGTCCCTGGGAAGCACCATGCCTAGCAAAAAGGAAGTGCTCAGTAAATGCGAGCTCTTATTTCTTTTGTGATTAATACCCATCCGTCAGAGCCATGTAACAATTGCAAGTAGAAAAGGTGTGGAATTGAAAAGACATGTGTTCAAATCTTGGCTCTGCCATTGATTGGTAATGAGCTCCTGGTCAAGGGATTTTTATCTCTCCCAGTTCCAATTTCACCACATATGTAAATAGTGATGATTATGCCCACCTGAGGCAGTTGGAAGCACTAAGTAAAATAGTGAATGTATAGAGCCTGGTACCCAGCTAGGCCTTTAGCATGCTATTTCTCTTTTATGTTTAAGAAGTGGTATATTCCATAGGGAAAGAATGAGTTCCCCAGCAAGAGAGGTATTCAACAAAATAAGGTCACATTCTATGGTACTGGGGGTTAAGACTTTAATATATGAATTTGAGGGGGAGACAGGAGAGGGGACATAAATCAATAGGCCAATAGCTCACACAGTGTTGGATAGATGTCACTTTGTTTCCCTCAAATATTTAAAATATCCCTATTCATTCCTGTGAATTTTCTGTGGCACCCTAGGGTGCCTTGGTGCAGAGTTTGGGAACCACAGGGCCATAGGCTTGTCTTCCTTTTGAACTGAGCAGCCTGGATGTGCAAGAAGTTAACACCCACAGGGGTAGCCGGAAAGTAATGACGAGCAGGAGGTGATGGTTAATATGTCCCCTACTCCCCCTTGGGTAAGACATCTCTGGCATGGGCCCTATACTCCCCCAAAGGTCTCATTCAGGACTGACTTGCCTATAGCAATTGCCTGTTCATGGATGAATGACCCAGCATTGGCTTCTTCTTTTTCCATTTTACTTCCCCACTCCCTTGAAGGTACTGCTTGGATGGGCCCCAAGGAAACCACTTCTATTCAAACTCCTGTTCTGGGTCTGCTTCTGGGCAACCTGACGTAGGTTGGACCCTCCTCCTTAGCTAGTTAGAAGGTGGACTTGCCACCTTTTTTGACGACCTTGCTCCAAATCCCTTTCCTGCTGTTGTTCTTATGGGTATCCCAAAGAGTTTCTTTATATTCTCCACATCCCTGATGTACCGAGAGGCCAACATGTTTCCAGATATGCAAATGCATCTCCCAACAGTGAAATATTTGACAACTAAGATATGAAGTGATTGTTTAATTCTTAATTCCTGGTTGATTTATGCAAAATATGAACTGAAAGACGCGGGGCGACAGGCACTCTCTCCTCCCAATTTGCCAAAAAGAAAGGCATCTGAAGGGATTAAAAATAGACGTATCAAGCAGAAGAAAAATTGTGGAATGTGTCGGACGCCAGCTGGGGTAGTTGAAGTGAAATCTCAGAATCTGCTAAACACTCGAATTTCGGCGAGGAGTACATATGTTTGGCATTAAAAACCTATTGGAGAAGTCATCGTTTTCTGAATATCTTTAATATACTTTTCTGTGTTGCAGCTAGCACCCAGAGAACTCCTTCTGGGTGTTTTTACTGAAATGCCAGTACTGGATTTACAAATTATGGGGCCCAAGGCAAAAGTAAAACTCGGGGCTCCCTTGACACCTGGTAGCTGGCAATCTATCCATGAATTGCTGCCAGAACGAAATACCACTGCCTAATGGGTATTTGCACCACCTCCGAGGACTTCCGTATTTCATTAGATTGAAGAAGACTTTCTGCTGGCTACATTGACCCTTGGGGGGGTCAGAACCCATTCCTACCTTATCTTCCCATCTGCACTCTAAGAAGGGTGGATCTTTGTAAATGAGGAGAAAAAAATTCAATGTTTATGATCCTCTCTCTCCTCTTTCCTCCTCTGCTTTGGTATACCAGGTGTGGTTGCGGGGTTGTGGTTGTGGTCTCCAGGAATATTCTTTTTTTTTTTTTTTTTTTCCAGGAATATTCTTAGTGAATTTCCCACACTGGATTCTAGGATGTGGCCCAAGCTACCTCCATGAATAATGCTCTCCTTTTGGACATGCTTCATCTCCCAGCATCCTGGGCTGGGGACAGGTTGGAGGTATGGGATAATTAATCCCATTTTACAAAAGCAGAAATTGAAGTACTTGGGATTTTGCACTTTCTTAGTGGTGCGGATTGTCTGAGACAAACCTAGGTTTTATGATTGTGAATTCAATGATTGACTTCAGCACTCTGTCACATGGTCTTGATGCTCTTTTATTTAAAGGGTGTATGTATGTGTGTGTGTGTGGGTGTATCTCAGCAGAACAACCTGCAGTCATATCTGCCAACTCTGCCAACTCTCTAGCCTTTTGAGGGGAAGCCTTATTTTATTTCACATCCACAGAATCCCACCCCCATCCCAGGTAGGAAAACAGTCCCCTGCCCGGTATTCCCATGGATTTTCAAGTAGCCCACAATTTCCTGTTCAGTATGTGCCTCCTACCTGTGTGGATGGCATTGTGTCCCTCTCAAAAGATGTTTTAGGTTCTAAACCTTGATACCTGTCAATGCAACCTTATTTGGAATCAGAGTCTTTGCAAGTATAATCAAGGTACCATGTGGGCCCTAATGCCATGACTGGTGTCCTTATAAGTGGGAAGAAATTTGAATGTAGAGACAGAAGACACGCAGGCCGAACGCCCTGTGACAATGAAGGCAGAGACTGTGGTGATGCCTCTACATGCCAAGGAACACCATGGATTGCCAGGAACAACCAGAAGCCAGGAGAGAGACGAGGCAGGGTCTTGCCCTAGAGCCTTTGGAGGAAACCCATCCTTGCCAATACCTGGATTCTGGACTTCCAGCTCCAGAACCACAAGAGAATAAGTTTCTGCTGTTTTAATCCACTCATTTTGTGATGATTTGTTCCAGCAGGCCCCACGAAACAAGTACACCACAAATTTTCCTTGGGTTTCACGTCCCTCTTCACCCCAATTTATTTATGCCCTCAAAATGTGACTTTGCAGGACCTGGATATAGCAGGATTGCACCAATGGCTTAGGATAATAAGAAGGAGGCTCAGCACAGCTCTGCAGAGTTGGTGACTTAAAATTAAATAGTAAGCATCACTGAATTTTCAATTAAATAAAAATAAAGTTCCCAGATGATTCTAACACACAGGTAGGGGTAGGAACCCCTGCCACACATCCTGTTTGTAAGCTGCTGTTTTACATAAGATAGAAACATTCATTTAAGCTAAATAGAACTGAGTTTCAGTCTGGATTTTTAATCCTGTATGTTGGCTGTGTGACCCTGGGCAAATTTCTTAACTTATATAAGCTTCCATTGCCTTATGATGAAGAATAAAAACCAAATCACTGAACTTAGAGGGCCTTTAGCGGGTTAAATGACATAATTATTGATCTCTCTGCCTATATTTTTCTATCGTCTACATATATTAGATACAAAAACATATGTTAATACATATGCTGGGTAAGAAACATAACACATAATAGGCACAAAATAAATTCTGGCTGACATAATTAGCTCTTTGTCCTGGAAAACTGAACTAATTTCTTTCCTTCCTTCCTCCCTCCCTCCCTTCCTCCCTCCCTTTCTTCTTCTTCTTCTTCTTCTTCTTCTTCTTCTTCTTCTTCTTCTTCTTCTTCTTCTTCTTCTTCCCTTCCTTCCTTCCTTCCTTCCTTCCTTCCTTCCTTCCTTCCTTCCTTCCTTCCTTCCTTCCTCTCTTCCATCTTTCCTTCCTTCCTTCCCTCCTTCTGTTCTCCCTCTCTTTTTCCCTCCACCCTCCCTCCCTCTTTCCCTCCTTTCTTCTTCTAGTTAGAATCCACTGATGGTCTATACTATAAGACTGACAGTAAAGAGCAGCCCCAGTGGCGGAGCGGTTTAGCGCCGCCTGCAACTCAGAGCGAGGTCCTGAAGACCAGGGATTGAGTCCCGCATCAGGCTCCTGCGTGGAGCCTGCTTCTCCCTCCTCCTGTGTCTCTGCCTCAATCTCTCTATGTCTATCATAAATAAATAAATCTTAAAAAAAAAAAAGAATGACAGTAAAACAGGAAAAGGACTTTCCTTTACAAAGGCCAAAAATCAGCTTTAAACCAACTCTCTGGCTAGATTAAGGTGGTCTTCCCTCTTCTAACTGCTAGAAATCAAAACTATCCCTCTCTGAAGAGTGACATTATTCAAAACCTCAAAATATTTATATAATTTTTTTCAGAGAAGAGAGCTGTGCTGGTGGAGGAGCTGTGGCCTTCTGAAGAGGGAAACAGCCAACCACAGCAACTTGGCAGGGAGGGTGCAGAGGCATAAACACCCAAAGCTCACTCTCCTCTTGCAGACACTTCCGATCTATAATTGGCCCCCCAACGTCAGGGCCCAATTTGATGCCACAGGGCAAAGGAGCCCATTGAGGCAGAAGCTGTGCAAATAGAAAGCATCCAGCACAATCTTCAAGATATGTTAGGTTTCAAAAACAAAAGAGAGGAAAACAAAGTGTATCATATGCTAGCTTTTAGGAGAGAGAAAGCGAGAGAGATGGAGAGAGAGAGATTAGGGCCCAGCAGGACACAGATGATAGAGTCAAGGGGATATGAGGCAGGATTATCTACCACATGGTCACCTACATGAGTAGGGGTGTAGGGGTACACAGGACAATGTGCCGTCCCTGAAGGCTAGAATCTGTGAAGCTGTGGCCATCTGTATGGGACAAGGGGAGGGAATGATTACCTGCCCTTGAAGGGCAGAGATAATGGAGAGGAGGCCTTGGGAGGAGTGGTGATCCATGTGTAGGTGAGAGGCACAGCCAGTCTGAAGCAAATTCCCAGGGAGGATGCCCCAGACACCCCCTGATCCTTTCCTCAGATCTCCTGCCAGTGGCTCCCATTGGCTCAACCCACCCACCAGCCAGAGAGCACAGGAGCCAGTTGGTGTCACACAGGTGGAAAGTGAATCTTCCACTTGAGGGTGGGGTGGCAGGGCCAAGCAGAATATGTATGCATAAAGCATAACTTCCTTTACACTGGATGGCCTTTTGTACTCTTTGAAATTTCCCTAAGCCACGTGCATGCATCACTTTAAAAACACAAATAAAAGTAACTCTCACTTCCTTTCCCCGTTTTGCACACAGAAGAGAAAAATATTATCCTCTGAAAAGAAGAGGGAAGAACCAATGGCTTCCCATTCCAGGCACAGAGCTTGGGCACAACAGCTTCTTCCCGGGAGCCCAGAGTGCTGAGCATCCCAGATGAGGCTGCTAGCCTGACAGTTAGCAAGACAAGGCTGAAATGTCCATATCTGTGTTTCTCCGACCCCAAATGCATCTCTTCCCCGGGCTGCATCCCCACCCCCACCCCCGCCCCCGCCCCTTCTCCTGAAAAGTGACAGGTAAGAATTTCGACTACCACTATTGTTCCCTTTACCCCTCTTCCTCCTTCCTCTCCTCCCTCCCTCCCTCCCTCCCTCCCTCCCATTTTTTTCTCCTGTAATTTCCTTTTATAACTTATAATTTTGAACTCACAATTCAACTAACCATTTGGGAGGCAATTTTCCTGCTCTTACTTTCTTTCAGGCATCATTGTTTAGACAGTCTGGACGAGGTGGCCCAATTTTTCAATTTCCTGACAATACCTTCCTTGAAGAGACTCTCTCTGCCTCCCCTCTTTGGGGTTGTCCTCTGCTGCTGGCTGCATTCTGGTCAAGGACAGCCTTATAAGTACACACCTGTTTCTTGTCTGGCAGTCCCCCCGACTTCTGGCACTTGGGTAGAAACTGTCTCTCTTTCCCTTAGCTTCAGTGACAGTTCCTTCTCAATAAAATATGCTCTTTCAAACAGGTGCTGAGAAATATGACATTTGGAATATATAATAGCGGCATTCGAATATACACCTTCATCAGACAGTAGCTAAAAGAAGAAAGGATGCTCACTGATGTGGAAAATCCATTCAAAGGATTTGCATATATTCCCCCCACCCCCACTCCGCCCTACCCCTTTACTAGGTTCTGGTTTTCCCAGTTTTGTCTGCAAACTTCTTTCTCCCACTAAAGAATCCTGAAATTAAGACAAATCCTTTCCCTCTTATTTTTCCAATAACACCTGTCGGTGCCAGAGACATTTAAAACAAAGAGTTAACCAAATAGAAGAAGAAGAAGAAGAAGAAGAAGAAGAAGAAGAAGAAGAAGAAGAAGAAGAAGAAGAAGAAGAAGAAGAAGAAGGAGGAGAAGGAGAGAAAAGCACCGTTAATATTTGAGTGTATTTTTCTTCCAGATGGTCTTCTTGGAAGGTTTTTAAGAATCTACTTACCTTTCAAAATAAAAATAGGCTCTAAAATTTTAAATTTACTGTAGGAGCAAATTAAATTTAAATTTACTATAGAAGTAACATGTTTTTTTAATTGTTTTAAAGATTTTATTTATTTATTTGACAGAAAGAGAGAGGGAAGGGAGAGAGAGAGAACACGAGGAGGTCAGAGAGAGAGGGAGAAGCAGGCTCCTCACTGAGCAGGGAGCCCAATACAGGGCTCAATCCCAGGACTCTGGGATCATGACCTGAGCCGAAGTCAGACAGGTTTACAGACTGAGCCACCCAGGTTCCCCATAACATGTCTTTTTAAAAACACGATTTAAAAAGTATACACAGGAAAATGAAAAACACCATAATCTGCCCCCCCCCATTCAGGGATAATAATTTAATCTTTTGATATGCATAATTCTGTATATTTTCCAGATATAGCCACAACTACATCCATATCTTGTCTCTTCTGTTGTTTACTTTGACAAAATTAGATCACACTACATATACTAATTTTTTTTAATTTACTGATATCTTTCATGTCAGCAAGTACTGATTTACACCATTAGCTTTCATACCTTTTGTACCACGATGAGAAATACATTTGAAACTATGATCTAGTTCAGTGTGTGTACAGCACCTCTCAATTTCTAATTGAAATAAAAGTTTCATGAACCACTACTCACCTCTATTATGTATGATGTACTCTGGTTATTTTCCTATTTTATTCTTTTTCATTTTTAAAAAATGCTGGTTATGACCCAGTAAATTGATTTCAAGACCCACTAATGGGTTATGACTTACATTTTGAAAAACATTCTCCTAGGCCATAATTTTAATGGCTTTATTGTATTTTGAACTACAGAGTTTTTAAGTTGCATGGAATCAAAAGGAAGTCATGTTCGGCCTCTTCATTGAATAGGCAGGGGAGTGAAAATTTTATTTTCTCAGTAGCTAGTACGGGAATTCCCCTCAGGGAGAGAATTCTCTTTGTTTAAGGAAATACTTCTTTAACAGTTTGTAGGGGGGAAGGGTGGGAATAAACATGAATTTGGAATGGAAATCTGTGAGCCCTGTGGCAGAGGTGGGCAGACGCTTAGTTAGCAAAACAAAGAATTTCTAGGAACAAGACTACCTGATATTGAATTTGTATTCTTTGCATTGCTATGCCGTAAATTCATCTACCTTCTCAAGTTTTCAGTCAGGTTTATTATCAGATGTCTTTGGGAGCAAGTGATGGAGATAAAAAATCAGATTGGATCAAGAAAAAACAAGCCAGGAGTAGTTTATTTGCTTATGAAATTGAATACACCAGGCTCCGCTGGGTCCAGGGCCTTACATAACTATTGATACTTAGTGTCTCTTTGTATTTCTTCTCTTTTTTTGGTTCGGTGAAAATTAAGAAAAGGAAACCTCCTTTAGGATGGCGTTGGGAGGCCAGCAGGGGGAGCTCTCATGCAGACCAGACCCAACGGGAGAGAGGGACCTCGCAGGTGGATACTACTTTATTTTCCTAGCAGAGGGAGTAAGGCTTTCTTCCAGCCCTGGCAACAGCCCAGCCAATGAGAGACTGTCACAAGTCCACAAGTCAGCCAATGAGAAGCCACTCTACTTCAAACTCCCAGTTTACTCCAATGGATTTTTTTGCTTATTACGGCATTCCCAATTCCCACCGTCTTCTATAAAAGAGGGTTCCTCTCCTTAGATCCGAGGACTTGCCTCTGGTTTTGCAGTAGGTTGCTTGTTTTGTATTGTAATCCTCTATTTCCCAATAAACGTTTTTTTTTGTTTTTTTTTTTTTTTGTTGTTTGTTTGTTTTTTTGCTGCTAAATTAACCAGCAGTTTTAATTTTTAGGCCAATAGTTCATTTCAGGTATTGGTTCCTCGTAGGTTTGTTTTTTTTTTTTTTTTAACAAAAAGACCCAGGGCTAATTCTCTTTGGATTGACTAGAATGATATGGCCATCTTTGATTGATGATATGGCCGTCTTAATCATTGTGGCCATGGCAATGGGATGCTCTGATTGGCCAGGACTGGATCACAAGCTAACCCTCAGAGCCAGAGACGGCCTCACATCCATACTTATTTGGTTTGAGGTAGGTGAAGAGTGGTTTCCAGAAAATTGGGTTCTCATGGGAGAATCAGAGGTGGGCATCAAATATGCTATATACATGCTTCATGTGAGCAGTCAGCTTGGTGGGGATTGGGGTAGGAGGTGAACTCATCTTCCTGCCCCAGTGTCAGAGGGACCCCATGAGTGGCACATCCAGATTATCCTTAAATAGAACTAAGAACAAAACAAAAGCATCCTTGGGGGGTACACAGAAATCTTGGGAAGGAGATCAGATTTTCTATAATTTGTACAAAGATAGCTGTATCGATCTTGTCTAGATTACAAAGGAAAGAGGATCCTTAAGGATACCTGGTTTGCATGAACTGGGAAACCAAGTCCCAGAGAGGCTCAGAGATCTGCCCAAAGTCACAAAGCTAATTTTTATTAGAGCCCAGATTGAGCACCATCTCCTGCTGAGGCTCAGCAATATGGCCTGCTCATGCAACATTCCCTCTTTTCCACAGAAGCCTAGAGATGTCCCAAAACTCTTGCCCCCACAGTGCATGCCCTTGTGAGCCCCCCACCCGTTCGTTGGGGCTGCCTTGGACCTCTGCATGGAGTCTGAAGAAGGAGCCTGTGTAGGAGCCAGGCTCCAGTCTCTTTAAGAGATTGTCAGCTTAGAAGTCTGAAAGAGAGGCTCAGGATGCAGAAAGGGGATGCCGTTTATGCCCCACTTTCTATTTATTAGATATCTTAGTACATTATTTTATTTTATCTTCATAAAAATTTTAGTTTCAGGGAACTGGAGTGAGGGGAACTGGAGTTGAGAATGGCAGTCAGCAGGGACCATGCTGGGAAGGGTCTTGAATATGACCGAATGAGTGAGTGAATGCATCCATGGAGTTTACACTTGCATTAGTCAGCTCGGGCTGCTGTAACAAAGTAGCAGGAACTAGGTGGCTTAAACAACAGACATGTATTCCCACACGGTTCTGGTTCTGGAGGCTAGAGTGCAACATCTAGGTGTTGACAGGGATTGGTTCCTTCTCAGGGCTGTAAGAACCTGCTCCATGCCTCTCTCCTGGCATCTGGTGGCTGGTGGGCAATCCTGATGCATAAGCCCGACCTCTGCCTTCATCTTCTCGTGTCCTTCTCCCTAGTGCATGTCTGTCTGGGTCCAAGTTTCCCCCTTTTATAGGCACCCAGGCATACTGGACTAGGGGCCCACTGCACTCGAGTATGACCTCATCTAAACCTAACTGATGGCATCTGCTCTGCCCCTATTTCCAAATGGGGTCACATTCTGAGATACTGGGGGTTAAGACCAACATCTGAATTTTGGACACACAGTTTCCCCTGTGACGACTGATAAATGGCATCTTGAGAAAAGTGGAGCTAAGCAAGATTAAATGGATGTCTTTACTTTGAGGCCTCTGTAGAGCATTTACAAGCTTTTACAACCTAGCTGCAAAATCTCTCACAGCCCTCCTATTGAGAGGTGGGGTCTTCATCCCCTCCCCTGGAATCTGAGACCTACAAAGTGCAGTGGAAATAACACTATGACATCCGAGGGTAGATCCTGAAAGGACACACCACTTCAACCCTGGAATATCAAGCTGCCCTGTTCTGAGGCACACAGGTATACTCTCCAGCCAGCAGCCCCAGCTGAGCACATCCTCCGGGTATCATCCCACCATGGTGCCAGACAGGTGAGTGCAAAGATACCTGGGAATTATGTCTTTTGGCTGTGGCTTTAATAGTTCCAGCTGTTAGAGGAGGCATCAGAGTTGAAATCCTAGCCACAGTGGAATAGAGATGAATGGTCTCTGCTGTATATAAATACATACAAATATACATACACATTTTATATACCTTTACATATATAAAATATTAGTATTACAAGATGTAAGTTTTATATAAGATATATATATCTATATATAAGATTATCTTATATATATAGATATAGTATTAGTCTGGATGCTTTAGGTAAATACAACCAATAAGGTATATATATGGTGTTCAAAATCTGCAGGGTGGGTTGATAGACTGGGGACTGGAGACATATGAAAGGATTGAAACTGTGGCTTGAGTCTCAAGGCAGTCTGTGGGCAAAATTCCCTTACTTTTGGGAGGTTGGTCTTTTTTTTTCCTCATAAGACCTTCAACTGATTGGGTGAGGCCCACCCACATTAGGGAAGATTTATTTGCTTTACTCAAAGTCTATTGATTTAAGTGTTAATCTCATCTAAAAAACACCTTCATGGCAACATGTAGACTAGTGTTTGACCAAACACCTGGGTACTGTGGCCTAGCCAAGTTGGCACATAAAATCAATCATTTTTGGCTATTGGTTATGTAGCCATAGATAATCGGAACAGCCTGTGACAACCTTCTGCTTGTGTACTATGACTTTCCAAGTGGGTGATAATATGCTACATTTTCCAGTTTTATTTGGTCAAACTTCCCAACCTCCTTCCCTCTCCCCCTGTTTTGTGTTATATGTGTGTGTGTGTGTGTGTGTGTGTGTGTTTTAACAGAGACCTTTGGATATGGTGTTCTCCAGAACGCCTCTTAAGAAGCTTGAGTGTAGCAATTAAGAGCAGAATCAGGTTCAATTCTTGACTGTGTGAGTTTTTAGCTGTGTGACCTTAAGTAATTATTTAACCTCTCAAGGCTCAGTATCTTCATCCATAAAGTGAGCTAATCATACTGGCCTCACTGCTGTTGTGAGGAGTAATTAAATGAGCCATGGAAAGGACTCACACCAGCAACTGGACACACAGTTTTCATTCATTCATTCATTCATTCATTCATTCATTCACAAGCAGAACCCAGATTTTACCAGTATGTGGTGCTCTTCTTTCTTTTAAGGCCTTTATTGTGATGCTCAAGCTCTCATCCCACTCCATTTCTAGAGGCTTCTCTCCTTTCCAGTTTCTCTTTCTTCCTATTTTTCCCTTTTCCTTTTTATTTTCCTTTGTAAAATCAGGTTTCTCCTCCATTCCTGGGGGACATGTGCATGTTTCACAAATTCATCTTGTTTGTCACTTCAGCCAGCCGCTGCTCTCTGGACCACTGGTTCACATTTCCCACGAGGCTCTGCTGTCTCTGCTTCAGCTCCCTTCCTTCTGCCTCCAGCTGCTGCTGCTCTGCCCTGTGCGCCTCCCCCTGAGCACAGGACAGACCTTGCTGCCCATGGTGGCAGGAAGAACAGGCTGCAAATTTTATGCTGACTACTGGATGTTCTAGGATTGAATGTTCCAGATACTTCCCGGAGGTAACATGTTCGGAGCCCAGGATCCAACCCCAAAGACATTTACAGAGCATCCCCTGCCCTGTGAGCACCTGCAGCGCTCATGGCATTGCCTGCCTGGGAGTTCACACTGCCTGCTGCCCAGCCTAAGACCCACCTTTCTGCCTCCTTATCACCTGACCTTGTTCCAGGATGTCTGTCAGGGGAAATTTTCACTCCTTTAAGCAGGCCCCATAACTCTGCAGGTGATGTGCCCTAGGGCTCTCTGCTGGACACTTTGAATAGTGTTATTATACCTTTTTCTCCTAGACTGAGGTTAAGAGAAATGAGAAGTCAGGATGACAGTCCCACACTCTAGCCCATGTGCATCTGCAGAATTGCACTCAGACTATATTCTTTTTTTTTTTTAAGATTTAATTTATTTATTCATGAGAGACACACAGAGAGAAGCAGAGACAGAGGCAGAGGGAGAAGTAGGCTCCCTGTGGGAAGCCCAATGTGGGACTCGATCCCTGGACCCCGGAATCATGACCTGAGCCAAAGGCAGATGCTCAACCACTGAGCCACTCAGGTGCCCCCATACTATACTCTTGAAAGGAATTTCCCCAAGGTCCACTTTCCTCCCCCCGTTGTATGATTAGAGATGAATTTGTCCAAGGCAGTAGTAGCCATAACTTCATGTGGCTACTGAGCATCTGAAATGTGGTGAGCCAAATTAAGACATGCTGTCAGTATGAAACATATACATGGGTGATCCCTGGGTGTGGGTGGCTCAGTGGTTTAGCTCTTGCCTTCGGCCCAGGGTGTTATCCTGGAGTCCCGGGATCGAGTCCTATGTTGGGCTCCCTGTGTGGAGCCTGCTTCTCTCTCTGCATATGTCTCTGCCTCTCTCTCTGTGTCTCTCATGAATAAATAAATAAGATCTTAAAAAAAAAAAAAGAAACATACACACGTTTCAAAGATAGTACTAAAAAATAGGATGCCAAAATATCTCAACAATTTCCATATTGCTTATGTGCTAAAAGACAATATTTTTTTGTATATTAAATGAAATAGCATATCTTACTAAAATTAATTTCACCAGTTCCCCCTTTTTTAAAAATGGCTCCTAGAAAATCTAAAAATGCATATGTGAATAGTGTTATATTTGTACCAGACAACCCTGTTGTCCCTTTCCCTCTGCCCCAGAAGTACTCAGAACAGATCTTGGGGCATATTCAACAGTTTACAGATGAATAAGCCTCTGAATAACAAAACTAGGAAAGGGAGGGAATTTGCTAAGAGCCAGGAAGCTCCGGAGATCTGGGGCCACTTTCTTAATGTCACCCTGGCCCCGGGGTCCTGCCCTAACCCTCTCAAGTGTCTCAATACTGGGAATGCACTCCCCTCCTTTCTGCCTTTGGCCTTCATATGGCTCATCTCTTCTCTTTCTGTCTAGGGTTAGCCCCTCCCACTTTCATCTCCTCTGAGAGGTATTTCCTGATACCCCAAATCATGCTAAAAATGTCATCTTGCTAGGGGCATCTGGGTGACTCAGTTGGTTGAGCATTTGACTCTTGGTTTCCAGGCTCAGGTTGTGATCTTTGGTTGTGGGATCCAGTACTATGTTGGGCTCTGCACTGAGCACCGAGTCTACTTGAGGTACTCTCTCCCTTTCCCTCTGCTTCTGTCCATGGCTCATGTGCATGATAAATAAATAAATAAATAAATAAATAAAATCTTTAAAGAAAGAAAAGATTTCATTCTGCTAAAAATGTCATCTCCAAAGTGCTCACCCAACCCTGCTATTCTCTTCACGACATTTCCTAATGAAAGTCTCTTGCTTATTTGTTTGTCATGTTTTCCCAGCTAACGTATAAATTCCATGAGTACAGGGTCTTGTCTATCTTGCATCTTCTCATACTTCAGAGTCTGGCACAAAATAGACTTCCAAAATTTTTTTGATGAACGAACAAAGAACATGAATTCTTACTGTTCAGGTTTGAAGCTTGCTTCAAGCTTGTGTGAATTTGCAATTTTAATCTCCTCCTCCTTACCCCAGGACTTTAGCAAAGTGTACAGACATGTCTTGAGTGAGTGGATTCTTTTTCTGTGTGGCAAGTATGGGCTGAGTTTCACATCAGCATCAATCCTGTATTGAGCAGAGAAACCCGTCTGGAAACAATTACCCTAAATGAAGAGTGACCATGGTGGCATAAGCCCCAGGAATGTGCAAGAATCTGGGTGGAGCTTAGGAGTCTCTTAGGGATTGAAGTTAGTCATGAGCCAACCACCTGGCTTGACATTTTCTCCAAGGATGCTCTATTAGTTTCTAGGGTTGTTGCAAAAAAACAGAAACCCTACCACAGCTAAGTGGCTTAAAAAACAGAAACTTAAAGTGTCATAGTTCTGGAAGCTAGAAATTCAAGGTTAGGGTGTCTGTAGGGTTGGTTTCTTCTGAGGGTCATGGGGAGAATCCATTCCATGCTTCTCTCTTTGGCTTATAGATGGTTATTCTCATGTTCACATGGCATCCTCCCTGTATATGTGTCTGGGTCCAAATTTCTCCATCTTATTAGGATACCTGTCATATTGGATTAGGATCCACCTTAATGATCTCTAAGACCCTAATGAGGCCCTTTACAGAGGTGATTATCTCTGTAAAGACCCTGTTTCCAAATAAGGTCACATTCTGAGGTACCGGGGGGGGGGGGGGGGGGGGGTTTATGATGATATCAACATATAAACTAGGGAGAAGGAAGATAACACAATTTAACCCCTAACAGTTGTTGAAGGACCACTTCCAAGCTGCCCAGGAAAGACTGTGGGTATTCTACAGCCCCTACCCCAGGGAATACTCTGAAGGTCCACTGTTTTCACCTGCCCAGCATCCATCTCCCCTCTTCTGCATAGAACACCCAGATTTTTCTTTGGGGATTCACCCACCTGTCATCCTCAGTCTGCCGGATTCCAACAGAACTGGCCTCATCCTCCAGGTATAGCACTGGGCATCTGACCCAGATTGAGCCAATCAGTGTATTTCTCTCTTTGGTCACAGGGATTGGTTCAAGTGTGGGCACATGACCCAAGTTGATCCAATGCCATTCAATTCTAGGAAGCTTGAGAGTTCTGGGGACCTTCTTTCCCATGAGAAAGAAACGAACAGAGAAAAACAGGGGAGAGGTGTAGAGGAGCCTGAGCCCAGTGCAATGCGTAAAGCCCCTGAACTGAGCTATGCCTGAACGTGGCTTTATGGTTGACTTTTCACTTACAGGAGCCAATACATTCCCTTTTTGGGCTTCATGCCATTCCGATGTGAGGTTAAATGATTTGTAACCGAAAGCCAATGTAACGTTGCCTCCTCCCTGCTCCTGTTTGTATACCCTGGGCATTCCAGGTAGCCTGCAATAGGAACATTTCACCAGGAAAAGAGAATTTCTTTCAGCCTTCCTGCGTTGTCTCAAAAGAGCCTGGTTTAAAGCCCCAGTGGAGATACTTAGACGGCCAATGAGAGCAAGGAGCCAGGGTGGTGAATGTGTGCCAACAAATAACTCAAGCGGGCGGAACTCTTGGGGTTTTATAATTATGTGAAAAAAACTGAGATTTCTGTAAGGCAGGGGGTCAGCAAATTAAAATTCTCCCAGGAGCTAAGGGCTTCTGAATGCTTGTTTCTGATAATCTTGTTTATATCCTGGGGTAAATAAATCTGTCTTTTGTTCTGTGTTATTCAACTCTCAGCACTATTTGTAATTAAAGGGGTGGAGGGTGGAGACATGAGTGAGTTCTTTAATTGGCTCTGTTCTGGGTGACACAGAGTAAGAAAAAAAGGCCCTTGTGGGCCGGAGTTGGGGGTAGCCTGCTTTGCCCTGGGAAATGGTGATAAAACTTGGGCAGCTGGTGATCAAGTGGCAAAGGGGTGGAAATCCATCGTCATTAGTGTGATGGATGAGCACAGGCTGAGTCTCTGCTGGGCTGTGCCAGGGTTCTTTCTTTCTTTTCTTTTTTTTTTAAAGATTTATTTATTTATTTATGAGAAAGAGAGAGAGAGAGAGAGGCAGAGACAGAAGCAGGCTCCATGCTGGGAGCCCGACGCGGGACTCGATCCCGGGACTCCAGGATCGCGCCCTGGGCCAAAGGCAGGCGCCAAACCGCTGAGCCACTCAGGGATCCCCGTGCCAGCGTTCTGACACAGAGAGAACTAGAGTGAGTATCTGGTTTCAGAAGTCACCCGCATGCCAAGAGGTACAATATAATTCCTGGTGGACTTATTACTCACCCTCCACTTTCCTTTAAACATATCTTGGGGGTGGTGGTGGAAGGGATGACAAGATAAAGCAAACAATCCTACTGGATGGCCAGATAAGCCACACTTATGACATGTTCGAGAGGGGTTAATGAGCACAAATCATCATAACAGATACAACAGCTAACATGTGTTGTGCACTTTCTGTGTGCCAGACATGATGTTGAGAGCAATACATAAGTCATTTTTTTCTTTTCTTTTGATGGCTTCTCTGAATGCTCCCAAGAATTCCATGCTATTGGCACAACCATCTGCACTTTTTAGATAAAGACATTGGGACACAGAGAGAGGTCAAATAACTTGCTGGGGGTCCCCCAGAGGATGGAGCTGGCATTCATCTCCAAGTCAACCTGACTACAAAGCTCTGCTTACGTTGACCACATTATGCCTCCCTCATGTCTTCAGGGAGCCATGCTCTGCCCTTCCATAGGTTTTTTTCTTTTAACTCTTTGATAATTCTCATACTCTCTCTGAGTCTCAGTCTTATCTGTAAAATGGGGATAAGAACACTTTTATGTAGCAGGGTGCTTGGATGCAAACAACAGAAACAGATATTGGTTAATTTCAGCAAAATTGGAATGTTCTGGAAGGATTTGGGGGAGCTCACAGAGCTCTGATCTCTTCTGGTTTCATGGAGGAAACAGGTGAAGCTTCCACTGAGAATCACCCAGTGGAGGATTTTCCCCCAACAGAAAGGGTGCTCAGATGCTGAGTAGCCAAAATAACCTCACCTTGCCTTGACTTTCTAATAGGGCTGCGCCATGATGGATGTCTTTAGCATCAGGCATGACACACAGTAAATGTCCAGTGAATGGAAATTATTATTATTATTATTATTATTATTATTATTAATGCCCAGAAAGAGGCAGCTCAGTCTGTCTCCATGTCTGCTGTACCAATTCTGGGCCGCCTTTCCTGTGGGATGATTTAGATGTCCTTTATGAACAGGACATAAACGAAGCTAACATATCCTTGAGACAGGCTGCTGGCATGTCTTCAGATTGGTCACCAAAGCGTGTCCTAAATTGGGAAGAAATCAAAACAGATTGCATCTAATTTCTCACTGTTCCAAGCAAGAAATTACCTTTTGAAGGGAAACACCGTGACTTCCAAGCTGTTTGCAAACAGTTTTTGTGAAGTGCCTTGTCTTGGGCTTGGCTTGGTTTTCTTGCTTAAATTATCCTCATGGGGATAGCTGGGTTTTCAGAGAAACACAAAGAATCCATTTATCTCACTTCTTCCTCATGCTATTAGGAGCCTGATGCCCCCCCCCCCCCCCACACACACACAGGTGGCTGAGTGAGTCATCACATGGTAAGTGCGGGCTTTGGAGCCAGAGACCTGGATTCAAATCCTAAATCTACTGTTTTCAGCTATGTAGCCTAGGGCGAGTCACTTTACCTGTGTAGGCCTCCATTTTCTTATCTTAAAAATGAGATAATCATGATTTACTTCCTAGAGCTCACAGTGGCCTGCAGTAAATGCTTTTATCTAAAGCAGCTGCTATGATATCTTTGCATAAATTAGAAAAAGGCATCCTTCTTCTAGCAGATTTACCTGGAGCCAGGGTGTGTGGCTGGCTGAGCAGAGCACAGGCAGGATTTTATTTCTTCTGCTGGCATCCTTGTACAGTATGCAACCTGCAAAAGGATGAGAATATAACCCAGTTCTGGCCAAATCATCTGACCACACACAGTGATTGGTCCAAGGGATAGGCATGTGATCCAGGCAGTCCAATCAAAGTTTTTCCTTGGGATCAATATACACATATTGGGAGAAAGTAACATTTTATAACCATTGGGAACTTGGCGGCCATGGTCCCTTTCAGATAGAATAGGCCTGTCTGTAGTAGGAGGAAATGTGGTCAACAGGCAAAGACAAAGAGAGAGAAGTAAAAAATGAGACATGAGAGAGGAAGTTTCTGGAGCATGTTGTTGAGGCTGTTTCCTGCAACTCTTCCTGTGATTCTAAGCACGAGCTCAGTTCTCCTCTTAGTTTACATGAGTCCAAACAATTTCATTTTTGCTTCAGCTAGTGTGACTTGGTTGTCTGACACTTGCTACCAAGACAGTCCTGATAAAATTGAGGAGTTGTTATAAGAGGGATCATGTAACGGAAAAAATCTTAGCTTACAGTGGCACTCCATAAATAATAGTTGTTCTTACTATCACACCGAACCAGTGTGCTTCTTTGGAGTGAAATAAAAAAAAATGCTTTGTTATAATTGAGGATGTCAGATATTGTCACCAGTCCTTGATCTCATGTTCATGACAGATATCAGTAACTTATTAATGAAAAACATTAATTGATAAGGCTATGGTGGCTTTTGGTTGTTGTTGATTATTTGGTTTTGGTTTTGGTTTTTTTTGTTGTTGTTGTTTTGTTCTTTTGCTTGCCTGGGAATGGTCTCTGAGTCCTACTAACAGGTGCTACAGGCAGCTACTGCTAATCATTTGGAAATGAAATAGGAGATGAAACCAAACATTTTGATTTTAGGCAATTTGTGACAAAATCCATTTCAATTCATTTTTTAAGCCTTTAACTCATGGAAGAATGCCAGTGGAGGTGAGAAAATGTTGCTTTAAATTAATGCCAGAAAGTAAGGGACTCAGAATAACACCACAGAAGCCTAAATGGCTAATGATGTTTGGCAGAAGGTTTTTGTGAGCATGTGTAGGGCATCTGGGTCAACAGGCAAGTGAGTTCCCAAAGACAAAAGAAAAGATTAGCTCTGCCTCCCCCCAACCCCAGCATTTTGTCCAGGGTAAATCTCACTTCTGGTGGTCTTTTGGGTGTGGGGGAGGGTTTCTTGGTGAATTTTCCAGCCAGAGAAAGGCTTTGTGATGGAACAGAAAAAAGAACCAAATAAATTTGAACAAAACACTCCAGATTTTTCTGCCCAGCTTAGAGAAGTCCAAGATCTGTCACTGACTGCTTAATCTAGGGGAGCCAAAGGGGTCACATTTGATACTGGAGAATGTACATCGATGTTTTGTTTCAAACACACCTTACTTTCTAATGTGCTTCCCCTGTAGTGAGATGTAGAGTTTTATTGGGTGCTTAGTATGGGTTTCTTTTTTTCCATATTGGTTCCTGGAGATGCACCTGTTTAAGTAGAATTGATGAAGTTTTGGAATATAGGTGAGGTTTGGTGGAGTGAGGTCTGGAGCCAGGAAAGAATTCTTGAGATGTCTTTGGTGGAAGATAGTGGTTTTATTAAAGCCCAGGGACAGGACCCGTGGGCAGGAAGAGCTGCTGCCCCAGGCCCATGAGGGGTGGCTAATTATATACCTGGGAGTCAGGAGGGGTTTGAGGATAGCATACTCTCTTAGGAATTTTGGAAGCAAGGTGTCCAGGACCTTGGGGGGGCTAGCTGTTGTTGGGAAAAGGTCACTTAGTACTGTGTAATAAAACCTTAGTCATGAGACCCTTCAGATGTGTATCCATGGGCCATGTGCTTGGGGATGATTGCCAGCCCGTATCCTGGGGGAGGTGGTAAAGATAAAGGAAGTTTCCAAGGAATTTTTTTGTTTGTTTGTTTTGTTTTTTATTGGAGTTCAATTTGCCAACATATAGCATAACACCCAGTGCTCGTCCCATCAAGTGCCCCCCTCAGTGCCCGTCACCTAGTCACCCCCACCCTCCCGCCCACCTCTCTTTCCACCACCCCTTGTTCGTTTCGCAGAGTTAGGAGTCTCTCATGTTCTATCTATTCAAGGAATTTTTATATGTTAAAGTAGATGTACAGAATCCTGGGGGTTGAACTAAGATTGCCTTTTGCCCTTAGCAAAGTATTAACATCGAGGCAATTGAGTTCCTAAAGCGATGTCACTCTGCCTGTTTCAAGGGCTTGCCAATGTGCTGCCCTGGGCTTGTGCTTTGTCCTCAGCTACTCCTCTGTTCCCCTGTCAGAAGAAACCCACAGACCAAATTCCCCCCAAATAACCCTTAATAACTGCTTTCAATTACTGATCACTTACTGTATGCTGAGGTGTGGGTTTTTTGTGTGGTTTTTTTTTGCACAAGTTATCTTTTAGTCCTTACAACAAACTTGACAAAGCAGCATTTTTACCCCTGTTTTACAGATGGAGAAACTGAGATTCAGAGCGGTTACTTCGTAACCGATGAGCCAGCATTTAAAAAGTGTTTCTCATACTGACATTCTTGCTATTTCTGCCATCACGTGCCACATGGCTTATATTTTTCTCTAAAAAAATTACAAAAGTAACGCAAAAAGTAGGGATGTACATAAAGTAAAAAAAGAAAGAAAGAAAGAAAGAAAGAAAGAAAGAAAGAAAAAAGAAAAAAGCCCTCCTAATTAACTAGGCCTTCCCATCTCTATTTCCCAGAGGTAAACTATAGTACTAGTTGGGTGTATGTCTTTCAAGATCTTAGGTAATGCCACAAATAATATTTGTTATTATAGGAAAGTCAGAAAATGCAGATAAGCAAAAAAGCAAGATAAGGTGCCATAACTCAGAGATAAGTGGGGAGAACATGCTGATGTATTTCCTTCCTGTGGGGTGTGTGTGTGTGTGTGTGTGTGTGTGTGTGTGTTTAGAAGAAACATTCATGGTCTCCCTGTCATGTGACCAGCCCTATGGGAAAAACAGATGAGACCCCTCCCTGGCCCCTAGGTGCCACAGCCTAGTGGTAACAGAAGAGTTGTCACCTTTTCTTTGCCATTCTGTGGACTTCTATCTTCGTTTTTCCTATGGGGCAGTGAGGATGGGCTGGGAGCCCCCTGAGATGGGTGGAGCACAGAAAGGGTGCCCATTTCCTGGGGATGAGGTCCTGTGTGAAGTCCTCACAGTTCCTCTGCGATACAGTTCCCATTCTACAGATGAACAGACTGAGGCTGCAGGAGGTGAAGGTGCTTGCCCAAGGTCACAAAGCTAAGTGGCACAGCTATGGTGCTGTGGCCCCTGGCCCCTCAGGCCTCACATACTACAGCCCTCCTAGAAGTGGTCAGCCCTTGTCCACAGGGAAGTGGGCTGAGTCCATGGCCACAGGGCTGTGGGAAGGATGGTGTCACAGGGAATGTCAGAACACAGCCTTTAGAACTGGGAGATCTGTGGATCCCTGGGTGGCTCAGCGGTTCAGTGCCTGCCTTTGGCCCAGGGTGTGATCCTGGAGACCCGGGATCGAGTCCCACATCAGTCCCTGCATGGAGCCTGCTTCTCCCTCTGCCTGTGTCTCTGCCTCTCTCTCTCTCTCTCCCTCTCTCTCTCTCTCTCTCTCTCTCTATATATATATATATATATATATATATATATAATGAATAAATAAATAAACTCTTAAAAAAAAAAGAACTGGGAGATCTGGATTTGAGTCTCCACTCCTCCTACTTCCAATCTATGTGTCCTTGGGCAAGTGATTTCACCTCTCTGGGTCTCAGCACGTCTGTCAAATGGGGACCATTATCCTGCTTGCCTCATTGGGTCATCATGATGGTAAAATGGGCTGGTGTCGGTGAAGTGAGCCTGTAAATGCTCAGCACAAAGCAAATTGCTCAATAAGTGTTACGGATTGTTGTTACTCTGAGTCCTTCCAGGAAGCCTTTGATTCAAGGACAGTTAGGTCTCTTGGATGATCAGATAAGGAAACGTCCCCTCCCTGCCAGGGGCTGCGGCTCCACTTTAGTTTCTGATTGCCTCTGGGCACGGGCTGCTTGGCACCACTGTTCCAGGCGCTTTGGAAAAAACAAAACCTGGTTCTGGCTTTGGGCTTCTTCTGTTCACCCAGAACCCTTCATGTGAAACCCTCTCTTTTCCCTGCTTTCCTGATCCTAACCTGTCTAGTGCCTGACATGGGGCCTGACATTCAGTAAATAATTGTTGAAGATTGAATAAAAGATGGAAACATGAAATGCCTGGCAGATAGAAAGAGTGGGAAATGTTGAGAAATCACTTCAAGCTTGATGACCACCTCGGTGTCATGAGGACAATAATACCCACCTCACTGGGTTATCAGGAGGGGTGCGTGTACACCATATATTAGGTGCAGGCACAGCCACCTGTCAGGGGTGGCTGCAATTGTTACTTCCTCTGACCTCTCCTTTGGCCCTCCAGGGGGAATTCCCACTCCAGAAATGCACACTTTTCCATGTGGGGTCACGTGGTCGAGTTGCATGAGAGAGGTGCACTCTATTCTGTTCTCATCACTCTCTGATGCTTAGGGGAGAATATGCTGGCACTTCCACTTGGCAGCCAGCTGCTTCACCTTCAAGGTCCTGTCCTGTTTCCTTTTAGCTTTGTCCCTAACCACTCCTGCCCACACACCCTGTGGCCTGGCCTGTCCACTCCCCTGAAGCACTCTGCCTCCCTTCCACGTTCTTTCTATACATTAAGGTTCTTGAAATGGCTCAATAATGTGAAAAGTACTAAAAGGAAACCTCTTTAAGATGGAGTCCAGGGGCGCCTGGGTGGCTCAGCGGTTGAGCGTCTGTTTTCTGCTGGGGGCCTGATCCTGGAGTCCCCGGATCAAGTCCCACCTATCAGGCTCCCTGCATGGAGCCTGGCTCTCTCTGCCTGTGTCTCTACCTCTCTATCTCTCTCTCTCTCTCTCTGGGTCTCTCATGAATAAAGAAATAAAAATTTTTTTTAAAAAAAGGAGTCCAGATGAACATTAAGGAGGGCACATGATGAGATGAGCACTGGGTGCTATATGCTGGCAAATTGAATTTAAATAAAAAAAAATTTAAAAACCCACCTTCATTAATTAGATAATAAATAAATAAAAATAAATAAAATGTAGTCAGAGACCAACAGGGGGAGCGCTCATGCCCTACAGTCAATTGCAGTCAATTGCAGACCCAATAGGAAGAGACACACCTTGCAAGTTAAGTCATACTACATATTACTCTACTACCCCAGCAGAAGGAAGAAAAGTTCTTCCCTGCCCCGGCCACAGCCCAGCCAATAAGAGACAACAAGAACTCAGCCAATGAGAAGCCTCTACACTTCAAGCTCCCAGTTTCTTCCAATGGGTTTTTTGTTTACAACAGCCTCCCAACTGCACCCCCTGTCCTCTATAATGGAGAGTTCCTCTCGTTTACTCTGGGTAGTTGCATGTGGTTTTGCTGTAGCTTGTTTGTCCTCAATTGCAATTTTCTTCTATTCCTGAATAACCCCCTCCCCCTTTTTTTGCTGGTAAATTAAATGACAGTTTGATTTTTTAGTTTAACAACAGCAAAAACCAAACAGGCCCTGGCAGCCACACTGGATGAAGATATTTGATCAGAATTCACAAAAAGTGTCCTAGTTGATCCATTTTGCTGAACAGAGCAAATTGAATCCAATTCAGCCTGGACATAATGTTGGCCGACAGCCATAATGGACAAGAGCCACATAGGTCGCCTCCACTGATGCAGCAGGGGTCTATGGAAGCAACAATGTGACTAACCTGAGTTCTCTGGCCACTCACCCATCCTCAGTGCAACCCTATGAGAGAGGATGGTATATCACTGGTTCCATTTCACAGATGGAACAGCAGAGGCTCAGATAAATTACTAAGTAGAAAACTGACTTGGAGGCCAGTGGCTTGAAGCAAAAGATACATCTATTCTCTTTGACATGTGAGAAATGTGTGAAAATGTTGGGGTTGTCCCATTGGGAACTGGGATGCTAAATTTGATTTTAGCTCTGAAGCTGAAGTGTCATGCAAGATTACTTTCCCTCAGGACCAACTGGAGGCAAAATTAGAGCATGAGGCGACTACAGAAGGGATCTTCTTATCTGATAATGAGAAAGTATTTTCAGCTCTGACAGTGTCTATAGATTTTTACCAAAAATGGGAAGTGTCTTGAGTAGATGAATGATCCAGCCATTTCTTCACTGAATTCTGTAAGAGAACCAGAATTGTCTGGACACAACTGTGAGGAAATGAGAGGATGTCCATAGGAAATGATGGGGGCCCGTCACTAGAATCAGTGTATTACATATGGTTATGTTTCCTCCAAACTGGGAGGTAGGTATTTTTATCTTCATGTTTCAGATGTTGAAGCCGACCCTCAGAGAGGTGAAGTGACCTATCTGAGGTCACACGGCTACTAAATGGCAGAGTTAGGATTCAAGCCATGATTTGTGTGAATTTAAAGCCTACTGTCCTTTTATAGCTAGCCTGAGCTAGGTCTCTGGGATTCATATGTGAAAGCAGATTCTAAAGTAAAATAAACTTTGCTAGGAGAGTCCCCTGGGAGGATGTGGAGGATGTGGAGGATGTGGAGGAAGCAGGTCCTATGAACTCTCCTGTTTCAATTCTTGGAATACCAGGACAGTTTGATTTTGAATTGCCTTTCGTCAGTTGCATCTTCCGGATTGCATCTCCACCACCTCCTAGAACACATCTTTCTACTTAGGACGACTACAATAGAGATAATACAGCATCTGTTGACTAAATAGCCAGTTCTGTAGTAGAAAGTCAGTTTAACTCTGTCAATACCAAGCATAGTTCTCTCAAAACAAGTTATATGGCTTTTGCTTTTATAATCCTTCACTCCCCACTTGCAAGATCTGTCAACTTGGACTCCTGAGCTGCAATCCCAAGGGCCCCAAGTAAGTGCTTGTGGTTGTTTCACAGCCTCTTCTTGGCTGACACAAAAATGAACTGAGTCACAGCCCCTGCCCTCAAGGAGCTCCTGTCCTGCAGAACAAAATGCTAGGTCAGTTAGAGTTCCGCGCTGAACGATGAATCATGTGTAGATAGAAAGCAGCCCATATCCATCCCTTTCCAGTATGAAAAGAAGGCAGTGAGTGCACAGGATGTGTGTAGAAATGCCTTTGTCTCAGTTCTGATTTTATTCTGTCAGCACCTGCCTGGGATCTGAGCTTGGGGTGAGCAGTTTGCTGTGCTCTGATGCTGCTATAGGCAGCAGACCGTCCTGCCTGCCACCTCCACTGCTGTCCTCAACCCATCCTGAGGTTTAGCTTCAGGAAGAATAATGAGCAAGTCTCCTTCTACAGTTGCAGTCACGTGGGAACAAACGAGATTCCCTCCTAGGGGCCAGCACCATGAGCACAGCAAACATAGCCTTCCTGGTCCTGATGCCCCACACCAGTAGTGGGGTGCAGGGGACCTTCACGTTCTGCTTGGTGACACAGACCATGTTCTCTGTCATTTATTTCCTCCCACTGGGCTGGGAGCTCGCACAGCCCAGGGCTGATCAGCCAGTTCCAACATGCTGGGAGTTAGCTCTGATGGTCCGAAAATGCTGGTTTAACCTTCACCTGAACAATTGGCTCATAATGACAAGAGCTGCTGTTTATTGATACACTTTAGATGCTTCCTATATGTAACACCTGTGGGATGCTTTCTCTAAATAACCTGTATAGTGAAAGAGCAGGACTTATGGGGTACAATCATCAAGCTACTTCTGTTGTTCCCCCAGTTGTGCAATCATGGGACTGATGCTCTCTGCCTCTGAATGAATGTCGGACTGCTCCTTTAGCTCATCTGCTTATTGGTGGGTTATAAAAATGCCTTTGGCTGTTCAGTGATTCCTGTGTCCAATCTGGTGCAAGGGACAAACCCGTTGGTTTCATTTGCTCAGGTTTGCTGCACACAGAAGCTACCGAGCAAAAGGGACCAGTCAGCTTTTTGCGTTTCCCTTAAGTGAGAGGTAATCCTGCCCTCCAACTCTGACCCCAGCCAGGCTGCCCTGCCTCTCTGAGATGGGTGAGGGTGCAGCAGGGAGATAAGAGAAGAAGCCCCCTCCTCCCCCCCCACTGGACTACCATGGGCTGGGCTCTGCAGGCTACTGCTCTCCCCTGAGCTGCTTGGGTGAACTTTGAACCTCTGTCTCCATTGGCTCTGAAACACAACAAAACCTTTGTGGGAATTAGAAAAAAGATCTGCCCTGCCTTCAGATACAGCCTTGTGGGTGCTCAGTTTGGCTCATGGATGCTGTCTTTTGCAAGTTAGGAAAAGCCTTCCCCTTCTGCTAGGTGTTTGCAAGCCCACATCGGTGTGCATGACCCGAGAGCAGAGCATGGCTGGATTTCTGCAACACACACCCTCTTGAGCCAGCACCTTGTTCAGTGCACGGAGTGCACATCTGTCTGTGGGGAGGCCCTGGACACACATCTCTCACCTGTGGCTGTCTCGCATTAGAAATGCTCTAACTGTCCAGTAATGACATTCCATCTGGCTTTGGTTGTTCATGGTCCGTGTCCATGGAGTGGGGGCTCATCATTCCTCCAGAGGGCCTTATTAGGTGAAGCGTCATTCAAATACTCTGGATCAGCACTTTCTTTCTGTCTCTCTCTCTCTTTCCCCAAGGAAACACTTTGGTGGGAGAGCAGCTGCTTGTCAAACTCCTTTGCATCTCTTCAGCCTGCTTTGCATCTCTCAGATTTCTCAGGCACAAGTCAGACTCCAGCCACAGGGACTCCAATCTTCTGAGGACACAAATCATGCTCGTGTGTTCCCTCTGAGCTCCCTCCACTAGGCTTCAGGTAAGGGGAGCATAGCTCTTCTCACCCCTGTGGGGTTGGGGAGAAAACAACGTTGCTCTATCCCACTCCCTCTAAAAAAAAAAATCCTCCTTCCAATTGCCTACTCTCCTCGAATTTGATGAGAAGCCCAGGGTAATGAAATAGTTTGCCCATCCTCTTGAGGGTCTTGTGCCTCTCTTTGGAATGTGAGAACACTTGACACGTACTGTTTCGTTCTTGGTTGACTTAGGGGACCCAGGCCAAGCTGGGACAATGTGTCATCCACCAGCAGAAGTTGTCAGTACCCCTTGGGGACTGCCCATATCAGGCCAACTTCCCTCTGCTAGTATCAGCATCTGTGTGCCTGGGGGTCTTCTCAGAAGATGGAGAAGGCAGTCTGCCACTTCCAAGGCAGACCAGAAGTGCTAGGCAGTGAACAGCCCCCAGGAGCAGCCCTCAGCGAATAACTGATGGGAGTCAGTGTATACAATTCCCAGATCCCTCACTAAGCCAATACTGAGACCTGTGTTCTGCGTGATTTCCCAGAGTTGCCCATGGGATGAGTTCCGGTGCCCACAATTGTCGCTGGCATGATCATAAATCCTTACCTGGCTTCTTTCTCTCCCCACCTCATTCTCCCACTTCCCTTCCATCATCTCCCAAATAAACTGCTTGCACTCAAGTCCTTCTGTTCCTTATCTCAAGGTCCCTTTCTGGTGGAACAAAACAATACAAAATCCTATTACACATGACACCTCCAGTATCACTTAGCACAACCCTGAGCCTCTCCAAGCCTTTCAAGATAGAAGTTTTCTTTTCTCCATCGAAGAAGCAGAAGATCCTAGGGGTGAAGTGGTTTAACATCAAGCATGGTAGGACTGGTATTCAGTCTCAAATCCATATTTCTCCAAAAATGTGTTCATTCACTATACCGCTCTGCTCCCCGGCCACTGTCAGCCATTCCCTCTAGCCAGTAAAACATGGTCCTTTAAGTGGCCACCCTTAGCCTCAAAGTCCATTCAATCTAGCATGCTCTTAATGTTCACAACTTGGTTCTGAACCATGTGCTCAAAAGCCACACTTTACTCCCCATTTCATCCCACTCTTATCCTCCCAACTTCTAGTCTTAACGTGCTGTGCTGGGTGCTGTCTTTCTGGCCCTTGCCTGCGGTCCAGGATCAAGCCCCATTGCTTAGACTCATCTTGAGCAACACTCTTCCCAGTATTGGACTGAGCCCCACAACCCCTGGCCATGGCACTGTCCATTATGGATGCTGTTCTGGTTGGTTCATATCATGGCTGTCTCTGCAAATCCTCTTTCCTCCATGCCCTACCAGTCCATAACCTTGGCAGGAGCAAAATGGATTATCATCCATTGCTCAAAATTAGAAAACACATCCAGAAAGTCGTGCACGCACACTAGCTGAGCAAACCCAAGTGCTTTTCAAGAGGAGTTGGGTACCACTGCTGGGACTCGCCTAAGTGGGAAGACTTTAATTGTTCCCAGGCTCATCTCATCCACCTAATTTCCTCTAACGAGCACACACAAAGCAACGAGGAGAGGTGCGGGATTGGATGGCAATTCAATGCCTCATAATGCCAGATGAATTGCGGCGCCTGCTCCACAGTATTGCATTTGCCGATGTCTGGGAGACAGTCTCCATGGATGCTAATTCAATTATGCTGAAACATAGAAGGAAATTGTCAGCTAAATTGCTGCCACACTGCCAAGCTGCACCTAGCCTGTGTCCCCAGTGCTGTTTTCCTGCTGATTCAGCAGCAGACGGCCCTTGAGTCTGAGAATGACCAGGGGCTGTGTCCTACTTGCTATGGCTACTTGGTTCTTCAGGCAAACATCCCGTCTTAGTCCTCCAAATAGAGTGGGGAACATTGCTGGTTTTGTTGTTGTTCATCTTTCCCTTGCTTCTCTTCTTTCATGAAACATCTGTTATTTATCATCTGTTCATTTAACAACAGCAGAAAGATGTGATGAGTTTTAAAAGAAAATATATCACCCAACCGATCCATTTTGACTGAGCACCAACTATGTGATAAGCACGATCCCAAGCACCGACAGCTCAAGCAGGTAACAAAATGGGCAAAAACCCATGTCTTTAACAGTATTATCCTCTTTCACCTTCTAAGGAGGTAGGAGTATTTTCACTTTCAGGGCCTTCTTTGCTTTCTGGTATCTAGAGAATGAATGGGTGAAAGGGTTAAAAGAGAGAGAGGGCCAAGTTAATTATAGGAGAAAAGGCAGCATCAAAAGAGAAGGCTAGAGAACTCAAACAGCTGGTTTGGAGAGTTTAGGGGGTTGACAAAATAGAATTTTGTGGAGTGAACTATGGGAACAGCGATGGGGAGAAGAAAGTAAATTTCAAGTTTTGCCTTGTTTTCTGGAGAAAATGTATCTGGGCTCTGTGGTTTTTTTTTTAAGAGACTTCAGTAAATGCAGCAAACTGTGGAGTTTTTTCTTTTTAAATAAAAAGAGGGGTGACTGGCTGGCTCAGGAGAGAGAGGGAGACTCTGGATCTCAGGATTGTGAGTTCGAGCCCCATGTTGGGTGTGGAGATTACTTAAATAACAAAGACTTAAAAAATAAAATGAAACGATCAGTCAACAAATACTTATGGAGTACGTACTATATATGACAGATGCAGTCTTTGCCTTATCAGGCTTCTAGTTCTGAGGGAAAGACAGACTAGTACATGATGGGTACACCAGAGGGGGTGACACTTCATTTGGAAAGACAGAGAAGGCTTCTTTGAGCAAATATGATTTATGCTGAACCCTGAAGGAATTGCAATTTGTTAGGGGGTGGGATGTGTGGCTGGTTTTCAGACTCAAGCTTTCGAGAAAGCTTCATGGGATGGAAGACTTTCATTCACTTGGCCATAGCTGCCCCATGGAAAGAAACAATGCTGGGAACTACTCTACAAGAATCTTCCCAACACCTAGCTTCCAGAAAGCAAAGAAAATGGAATGTTCTAGGTAAATTTCTAGAGTGGGGGCATGAATCTATCTCACTGCCCCCTCTGAGGCTCCTTCCATGAGCTGCCCCCATGGTCAGGGAGATAAAGCTGACAGGGCTGGGGCAGTGGCATTAAATCACTCCTCAGGCCGGCTGTCTGGTCGTCAGAATGAGGGTTTCTTTGCATGGGGTTCTGTGTTGCGGTAGCTTCAGGACTGGAACAAGCCAGCCAGGCTTTATATGAGCTACATTTATTAGGCACCTACGATATACTCAGTTCTGTTCTGAGTACTAGGAAACAAAAGTGAAGAGCAGATATGGTTTGGTACTTGCCAATGTTGGTCGGGTAGAAAGGCTTTCAAGAGGAAGAGATATGGTCAAGTAACAAGGCATTCACAGCATCTCCATGTCTTAGGAGCTATGACAGTGTGATAATCTGCTCCCAGAGTCCCCTGGGAAGGTCAGAGAGACTTGATTTGGGGCACTGGCTCTATCAATTAAGAGCAGTGTGACTTGAGGCAAGCTCATCCTCCTGCATCTATATTTTCTCATGTGTGAAAGTGCGGGTTAGAACACCCAGCTGGAGGGACTCCAGTGAGCATCTGAGATAACCTGTGTGTCACCATCCCAATGAGCAAGTGGTACACAATAGGATATCAAAAAAGACTTTGCCTTCTTTTCCACCTTGTCCATTGACAAGGCCATGGTGAGCTAAGCTTTCTCCGCCGCTGGGTAAAATCTTGAGCAACCTCCATCACTTACTTCACTGGTTCCTCCTGCATAATAAAATGCCTTGCAGTCATTTCCACTCACAGAATAGTTCCATCTCGGTAATTAAAATGCCCACTCTTAAGTAATGGTTAAAAAATCTGGGTCAAAGCTTTTTCCCACACAAACCAACTGTAAAATAGATACTTCTGAAATTGGACTCATTGGAGAAATTTGAAGACTGACTGAATTTGTAGATGAAATGAGGGGATTCTTGTTAATGGTGTCATGGTAAATATGTATGTGGAGTTTGGTGTTGAATTCCTAAGGATGAAATAATGTGATATCTGAGATTTGCTTTTTAACAACTGGGGGCTCTGGGAGGTGGGTAGGGATGGAGATTCACTGCACACTGGACGACTCCCTCCAAAAATCCTCTCCCCGGTTTTCAACTCAACCTTTTGAGGCCCTGGAGGTGGTGTTGGATCAAGGGGTACAAAACTATTTTTACCTGGAATGTTTGTAAGGCCAGCATCTTGCTCTGAAATGTCAGGTTTTTGAACACCTTATTTTACTCTTGCCTTCAGCTGAAACCAAGACCCAAAGCGTCCCATTTAATATCCTCTTTCACACGGGAAACAGTTGGTGTTCAATGATAGTGTCTGTTATTTTTTTATGTTGTTGTGGGAGGCTGACTACACAGATGGACACAATCAACGTTCTTTCTGCGTCTACACTCTGCCATGTGACTTTGTAGTTCCTCCCATCAAGGGATGGACTCTTATTTCCCGAACCTTGAATTTCAGCTAAGCTTGTTTTGGCTTTGACCAACAAAACATGGCAGACATGATACCTTTTCCATGCCTGGGATCAAGAGACCCTGCGTGTTGTTGGCTTTTCTCTTGGAACCCTCCCGCTGCCCTGCCAAACAAACTTGTGGGTAAGATGAGAGATTGTGTGGAGAAATGCTGAGTCAGCCCAGTTGTCCCCGACAAGTGAGACAGCCCAACCGAGACCAGCAAAGCCACCGAGCTGACCACAGGGATATGTGTGAACTCCGTGGTACTCAACTCAGGTGATCGGAAATGGCCAGTTGACCCATTGACATGTGATTGGAAATTGTTAGGATATATGCCACTGAGGTTTTGTGGTTGTTATGTGGCATTCCAGTGGCAGTAGATAGCAGATACAGTGTCCACAGCGAGCTAATAAGGGAGCTGTGTTTGAGAAGGGTCCTCCCAAGTACCAGGTGACAGAGCTGACTGCCAGCTGGGCCTTGTCATCTGTATACATTCCTCCCAGAGGAAGAGTGTTTCCTTCCTTAGACATACTCAGCTTCGGCCCAGATAGATTCCTCCTGGGCTTGTCAAAACTTTCCAGAACACAGTACTGCAAACAGGGCTTCCTTTGGCAGCTTGTTAGGATAATTGAAATGTGGGTGGAAGCTCATTAAGCTCCCCTTCGTCAACATTCTTCCTTCCAGGCCCGGGGAAGCTGCGAGTTCTGTCAAATCCCATTAGCACCGTATCTGGGTGGCTTCCACACCTTTCCAGGCAAATCAAACACGCGGGGTCCACACTGAAGGGAAAATGCGTTTATTCCCACAGAGAGGGGTGTGTTTATGGAAATGTAAAGATGGATACATCTGGCTGGGATGGATGATGAGAAAGAGAGTGAGAATACCTAAAAAATGCCTGGAAGGTGTAAGGAATGCACTCTGTTATTGTACATGTTAAAAATCTGCCATCTGAAGTCTTCACTGGACATCCCCACGTTCCCTTCTCTTCTTGCCTCCTTCTGTCACCCTACAAAACCCTATTTTATAGAAAGGATTTTAGAGCCAAAAATATGTTCACATCCTGACCGGACCACGATAGTAACAGTGATATTAACTTTTTGGAGCAAATTTCCTTTGGCAGGCTCTGTGCTAAGAGTTTTATATAAATAATCTCATTTAATCCCGGACAGGAAGCTCCCTGAGGTCAGAGATGATGCCCATTTCGTTTCCTTTAGTATGTACCAAGCATGTAACACAATTCCTGACATTAGAAGTTCAATACATGTTTAGCAGACAAATGAATGACAGTCTTTGGGGGAGAGGTAATTACTCCCATCTCTAAAAGACTAAGAAAGAGATCCCTGGGTGGCTCAGTGGTTTAGCTCCTGCCTTCAGCCCAGGGCGTGATCCTGGAGACCCGGGATCGAGTCCCATGTCGGGCTCCTTGCATGGAGCCTGCTTTGCCCTCTGCCTGTGTCTCTGCCTCTCTCTCTGTGTCTCTCATGAATGAATAAATGAAATCTTAAAAAAAATAAAAGACTTAAGAAATGGAGGATCCAGGACTGACCCAAGCTCCTCATAGCTAGGTAAGTGGTGGGAGGGGCCAAAGGCAAGAACACTATTTTCAAGGGTTGCTCTTGGGACAATGACATAAAGCAGCAAGGATAAACATGTCGGAAATGACTTGGTACCCAATAAGAGCACAAATGTTAAGTTTCTGATGTTGTTGTTTATTTTTGTGTCTTTGTTTTCTGTTAAAGTGCATATGAAAAAAGGGGTGGTAGGGAACCAGAAGGAGCCTCATGGCATCACAGAACCAACATGACCTGGGTTCAAGTCTTGAGCCCTATCACATAATGGCGCCATCATTTGGTTGAAGCCATGTAAAATTCAGGTAGTCCTATCTCCTACATGGTGTTCCTGCAGCAGTGGCGAGGACTCCCAGGAAAGTGTGGGCATAAAACTCAACACACTCATCATTAAATGCTTTATATCAACAAACACCATATGCTTGTGCAAATCAATCAACAATTAGTTTTTTTAAAAATGTAACAACATGAAACCTGCCTTATACGATTGTTTTCAAGATGCAATTAAGATAATGCTCAATGATGCCTAGCACTTGGTAAGTGCTTAATAATAATAGCTAATAATAAGTAAAGCTTACCGAGCATATACCATATGCCACGGCTTTAAACGCATCATCTCATTTAATGTTCTTATCAAATCTATGAGGTAGATACTGTTAATTGTCCCATCCTACAGTTGAGCAAATGGAGGGACAAAGAGATCACATAACTTGTCCAAGGCTAAACATCTAGTAGGAAGGCTAGTGCGTCTTTGGACTGGGCACATTCTCTGGAGAAGGAGCGGGAGGGCAGAGCCTGGAGCTGCTCAGAGCTGGCACCAAACCCCAGTCTTTCATAAGCCTGAGCTTGGATGGCTTCTGGCTTGAGGGGTCTCTGGCATTCCTCGCATTCGTAAGAAGCTACTGTTGTGGTCCACTTATGAGGTCTGAACCCTCTTGAAAGGGGTACTGTGATGATCTTCAGTGCAGAGGAAATGTTCTTTAAAGGGGCATTGTGTTTTAGCAACCACAAGAAGAAAACCCTTCGAGTGGGATCATTTAAAGTAATTGTGCTCTGATCAATTAAATCCGGGATTGGCTAGGTTTCATCACACTAGTCAACTCTGTTCTGTTGGTTGTACCTGGCTGGAACCCCTTATTTGAGAAGGATCTCAGCAAAGATCAATGTGTTTGATTAGTAATGTCTGCTGTGGGCAATGGCTGGAGAATATAGTTATGTATACCATGTATTACTGACCCTGCATCATTTATACGCCTTGAAGGCGTACCCTAGAAGGGAGTAACATTTCCCTTTGTCAAAGTTTTGGGGTGTGTACGTCCTGAGTGCAATTACATATTTACATAAAGAAGAGCCACTGTGTCATTTGAGCATTCTAAGAGTCTTATTCAGGCTTGTCATTGAACCTCCACCATGTGATCAAGACTTTCTCTAGATCTTTTCTTTTTATTCTCATATTGGGCAGAAATTATTTCCAGTATCTAGAAAAGTAAACAAAGTTTCAGAGAAGTGAATGAACTTGTTCAAAGCTACACAGCACCAAGGGCAGTTCTGACACAGAAGCAGGCAACTGATATATCAGTTGATTGATTGATCAGCTAGTAAGTGGCAAGGCCATTTAGACTGTAGGTTTTAGACATTGAGACGAATGCTTATTCTTTGGCACAACAGACACCTCTGATGGGGGTTTAGGGCCGTGCTCAGATGCCATGGTAAACACAGAAATAAGTAGCAAACTCAATGCTCAAGGAACCTGCACAGTCTTCTAATCTCTTTCACCTCCCTTCTAACCCCCAGACACAATTCCAACTCTTCTAGAAAAAGAAAGAAAGGGTCACTGCACTTTATTTGGCTACAAAGCACTAAATGGTAAATTGCCTTTCCATTTTAAATTGCTGGCACCATCAGATTCACTATGAATACAAGTGCATCTTCTGGGGGTAATAGCCATTTTTATGCTGCTAATCTAGAAAAAGGAAATACAGCTCAGAGAGCAGGCTGACGATAAGTTGGGGTAGCAATCCTGAGGCTGATGTGGTCTCAAGAAAACCACGAGTCTCTCTGGGCCTGTTTTCTCCGTCAGAAATTATATTCCATCTGTGTCTTGGTAACCACAGCAGGGGAGAGTTAAGAAAACCTAATAAGGAGTCTCCCGGCAAAGTTTCTGTGCAAAAACACAATAATGAGAATTCTGCACAAGGAAGTCCCTTTGTGTTAGCAATATGTCCAGTCAATTTGTTCAGTCCCCAAAGTTCTTTCAAAGAGCTGCTTCTCACGTGATCATCCCAATGAACCTGCAGGTTGGTGAGATGGTGGACGTGTGGGGAGGTGGGCTCAGGGAAGGGAAACGACCTGTCTAGTATCACGCAGGCCAAATGAGGGGCAGAGCCAAGTCTCCAGGATTTGGGTCAGTACTGGATCCTCCATTTCTTAAGTCTTTTATTTTTTTTAAGATTTCATTTATTCATTCATGAGAGACACAGAGAGAGAGGCAGAGACACAGGCAGAGGGCAATGCAGGCTCCATGCAAGGAGCCCGACACGGGACTCAATCCCGGGTCTCCAGGATCACGCCCTGGGCTGAAGGCAGGAGCTAGTGCACATCTATCTGGATCTCGGTTGCAGCAGAGAATTACTGAGAAGGACGCATAGGTTAGGAGCTCCCCCCAACAAAGCAAATGTCTGTTGAATGAATGCAAGCCCTTGAGTAAGATGGTGGGTGAACATGCTCCTGGAAGCCTTTCTGAGGGTAGTTTTGCTGAGTGTTTACAATGCCTTAAAAATACAAATTCCCTCTGGCATCATTCATTCCCCTTCTTAAGCATTTATCCCAAGGAAATAATCAGATAAGATATGAAGATGTGAAATGCAGACATTTGTATCAATATTACCTATAGAAGCTGAAAAATTGCATGTAATATCCAGCTGTAGGGCATTGGTTTAAATAAATGAATAGATCATATAATTTATGACATGCCTGCATTCTGGGCTTTAAAACTGTGATGAATAGAAGTAAGCACGTGTATGGTGGCTTAGCTAAAGTGGTGTTTATTGCGGTTTTAAGAGCAAAAAGAATCTAAAGTTAAATGTCCAACAACGAGGGTTGTTGTGCAAGGGTTTAGGTTCATAAATACACTGGAATACTCTACAGGTTTTTAAAGTAACAGTGCAGATGGATATTTATGGACTTGAAAAGAGGTTGACAATATAGAAGTTAGGTGGACGATTCAGGACTAAGAGTATGTGTGGCATGCTCTTTTACACTCTATATATCTGCAAGTGTATATGTGAAAATGCGAATAAGGGTTATCTTTGGATGATAGGGGTACACTTGTAAACAATAATAATTATTTTTTTTAATTTATTTTATTTTATTTATGATAGGCACACAGTGAGAGAGAGAGAGAGGCAGAGACATAGGCAGAGGGAGAAGCAGGCTCCATGCACTGGGAGCCCGACGTGGGATTCGATCCCGGGTCTCCAGGATCACGCCCTGGGCCAAAGGCAGGCGCTAAACCGCTGCGCCACCCAGGGATCCCAAACAATAATAATTAAAGGTGCTTATGATACAATAATTCTTATCATTGTGCTCTTCCTATGAGCTCTCTGTGTGTGGATGTGTGAAGCTCACAGAACTGACCTATTCTGAACATAGCACAGGTATTACTGCATGAGGGGATAAAGACCTCAAGCAGGGGGCTGGCCTAGAAGGATGATGCAGAAGAGATAGGAAGGTGCCTGACTTTAACAAACACCTGCTCTGTGCCAGGCACTTAATGTATACATCATTACATTGAATCTTGCACTGATTATTCAGAGTAAATTTTATCTCCCACTCATGTATATAAAACTTGAAGCCCAGAGGGGTTGAGTATCTTCTTCGAGATCACCCAGCTTGCAAGTGGAGCCTGTCTGTCTCTAAAATGCACTCCACCTTGCTCTATTTCTCAGAATACTTGTATCTCCTTGGCAACAAGGCCATGGCCAAACCCACTGACAAGCAGAGGCTCTAAGAGTTTGGTAGGGCCTGGTTCTCATCAAGTCCAGCCTTGTTGTACAGTGAAGTCAGAGGAAGAGTGTGGTGTGAGATCTTAGTATCCTCATGCTGAGCCCAGCTTCTATCTTCTGGGACAGGGGTACATTTGCAGCTCTCCAGCCCTGTCTTTGACTTTGGAAATGGCGACGTGGTAGTAATACCAACTTTGCATAACTGTAAAAATGGACCTTACTTCTCTACTTGGTTGGGTCACCACAGAATCATTACTTTACCCCCTAAAGCCTCAGTTTCTTGACCTGTAAGGTGGAGTCCTATTGCTCGTCTCTATGGGGGTTTTCACGAGTTCAGAAATAATAACCTGCAAAACATCTGGCCCAGAGTAGGCACTCAGAATTTATAGATTTTTTTTTCTTACTCGTCCTAAAACTGTAGGAGTGATAACAACACAGGGCATATATGCCTTTATGAAACTAGCGACATAGGCTAGGCAGATATGCATGTATTTCGAAGCCCCAAGGAAAAGCACTTCAAATCTTCTTTGCCAAATTAAAGTCGGTTCCACCTTAAAATTTCCCTCTGCAAATGCTTGCAAAGATGGTATTTAATTGATCATAACATCCTCAGACTCTCAGGCAAGCTCTTTCCTCCTCTTGCTCATCACTGCTGATTACTTGAGATATTTTATGTAAACAGAAAATGGTTCCTGCATAATTAGACCCATCCACCCTCCCACACTCCCCCATTTGCTCTGCTTCTAGCTTCCTGGAGCTGCCCAGCCACCTCTGAGGCTAATCAGTTGAAGGTCCTCTGGGCTGCTGAGCTCTGGGGATCCTAAGAGACACTCACTTGGAGGGGCTGTCACCTGGGGCCATGGAGACTGCTAATAAAGGGGCAAAACTCCACACCCTCTGTTTCTCCCTCTTGGTTCTGTCCAGTGCAGCCACTATGCCTTTGCTTCCTGGGCTCATGTGCCACCTATTGCACCCATCAGGAGAGACTCTCTTTTCAAACATAGCGGTCCTGTGTCCCCCTCTTCTGACTTTCTGTTAGGTAACGCTGAAGGGGAAAGGGTTAATCCTAAAATAAGTGAACCCCTTGTTTGTGCATTACACCTAGGTGATGCGTTCTTGCTAGAGTAGCTTCCTCGGGCATACACAATGTTAGAATTCCTTGTTTCCATCTTGGTCTCCCTGACTCCCACCACCTTGCTAGATTGTTCCATAGACCTCATGATATCATTGAGGACACGGAGTGGACTTTACTGTCTCCTGCATCTCCAGTGCTTGGTTCAGTTCTGAGGATTAATAGGTATTCTGTTTGGGAACTTCAAGGAGTTCAGCTGAGAAGGTGTAGTCCACAGAGGTAAGTGAGATTGGATTGTTGAAAGGTTTGAGCTTCATCTTAAAGCCCCTGAAGAGTTTTTGGGGGTTTTTGTTTGTTTGGTTTTTTTTTTTTAGATGAGACAGGAGGAAGGGCAGGGAGAGGGAGAGAGAGAATCTTAAGCAGGCTCTGTGCAGAGCTTGATGCAAGGCTTGGACACTTAACCCACTGAGCCACCCCAGGCTCTCCTTAAAGCCCCTGAGGAGTTTTAAGGAGGAGGGGTGAATAACCACACATGTGTCTTAGGAAGATCATACTGGTTGCCTGATGGAGAGTGTATAAATGGAGACATGAGAATAAGGAGGTTGTTAAAATAATCCCAGAGACCATGGCCTGGATGGGGGTGGTGGGCCAGCTGCAAGAGCCTCCTCCAAGCTTTGCAGCCTCTTGTGCATTCTCCTGGCAGATGCTGTTGGGATTCACCTGTGTTGCCTAGGCCTACCCCCCAGACTGCAGTTTTTGTATGCTCTGACGTCTCTCAGCCTCAGGGTGTTCTCCGGCTACGGCAATGTGCTGGGTATCCCTCGGAGGAGGCAGGGAAAGCCAGAGAAGAGACATCTCAGGAGTGTCCCTCAAACAGTGAGGAACAGGAAGAGATGGGCAAATACCATGCCCCTCAGTGGTGGAGCAGGTTCTCCCCTGCCTCCTAGAAGTCCCCAGCGGGACTGAGCAGCCCACAGTGGGAACCAGCTCATTAGTGTACTCCGTATTGGATGTCTTCCCTTCCCTGGCTCATTGCATCTCCTGGGATCCCTCACAAATGAGCTCCTTGTACCCACATTCTCATCTCAGGGTCTTTTTAGAGGAACCCAAAATTAGACAATGGTATTTTATAATGAATGGATAAATATCCATATATGTTCATGCATTCAGTCAGTCAATCATGTTTTACCATGGTACTTATATTTTAACATGTAAGCTGTATTCTCTAAGAAGAATACACAGCTCTCTGGGACACTAAGATCTTCTAGAACTTTCTCAGGTACAGCATTTTTTCATTAACAGGATCGCCATGAACAGACCCCAAATGATAGGATGAGGCCCAGAAATGTCCCTGGTTTTAAATTTTGAAAGTCAAGATGCACACAGTTCGAGGAAATAAATACCCACTCCAGGAGGTCCCATGGAGAAGCTGGAGGTAGCATAAGCACCTGTTGGAGGTATCACTGCTTATGCTTCCTTCGCTTGGGAAGACACAGATGAACTGTCTAAAGGGAGTGAACTTTATGGGTAGTTGATATTACTTCCCTTTTTTTCCTTAGAAAATACCCCAGCCTTAAAAAAAATATATGACTTCAGTTGCCCCAGTGCTCAAGGCAAAGGGATGCTCTGTACTTCAAGTTTATTGGGAAAATCTGTAAGGCTTGTATAAGAACGTGTCACTCATCCATCTAGAGTAACCCATGGTTCGAGGAGGGATGATTTTGCTCCCAGGGGACATTTGGCAATGTCTGGGGACATTTTTGGTGGCACAATTGGATGGAAGTGCCGCTGGCACCTAATGGGTAGAGGCCAAGGATGCTGCTAACCATCCTGTAAATGCACAGGACAGCTTCCGTAACAAAGGATTATCCAGTCCCAAATGTAAATAGTGAGAGACCCTGCTTTGGAGGAATCTCTGCATCTCTCAGCTTCTAGTTTTCCATACAGGCTTGGGGAGAGAAGGACTGAAATCATGGGGCATTTCTGGGGATGCCAGCAAGGGGCAGTAGAGGATGGTGAAAATCCTGTGTCTGCTCACATCGGGGAGTGATGATGATGGTGGGGGTGGGGTGGACACAGACCTGGCAGCATTGTTAAGGGCCTTGTTTCAAGTTGGCCTCAACTGTGGGAAGCTTTAACAGCAACCAAAGCTCATTTTAAGTGGAAATGTGATATCATGACCATAAATTAAAAAAAAAAAAACAAAAAACAAAACAAAACAAAACAGGTTCACTTGTCATGATTAGAAGGTAATCGCAATATGAATTGAATGAGAGTCATCAAATATCATTGAATATTGGTGAGACGAGCAGCCTGGGAATCAGAAAGCCTTGAGAGAGTCTCGTTGCCATTCTGGGCTTCAGTTTGCACATCTATAAAATGGGATTTGGCCAGAATGGTGTTTCCTGAAAAGTGGTAAGGATAAAACATTTTATGCAGAGGAGAGAATTTGTGGTTATATGCAGAAGCAGTGTTAAATAACAATGAATTGCTTGAAATTAATCCCCTTTTTTCAATTTCCTTTCAATCCATCTAAACACAACCAGGAAAAAGTCTCAGCTTTGGTGCTCACATGTCTTTAACATCTTTTGAACTCTTGCTAATTTTTCCTTTCATGAAAGACAGAGGAGTCCACAGAGTCAGGACATTGGTCAAATTCCAATACTCAGAATTTATTAACATTTTATAATTTCATTGTATTCATCTTATGCTTACCTTCTATTCATGTAAAGTGGTACTGGTTTCCCATTTATAGAGGATTATAGAAGTTTCCTGTTCAAATACATTTATTCAAGTTCTGTGAGTGAATCAATTTAAAAATACTAAAATAAAAGTGAATATATGGTATGCAAAAATGGAAAAGATTATAAAATTAGCAGATATTGTAATATAAGGAAGTCAGGCTATCCTTCTAGGGATGACCTTAAAATTGCTCTGGTTTTTAATTTTGAAGTTAATAATTTGCAAATAAAATGCAAACACCTGTGCTTTAAATATTATCTTAAAATTGCATAGGACTCTTGAAGTGAGCAGATGCTATCCACGAATGCTTCTAGTTTTATTAGCCATTCACCCCTCACTGGACTCATTCACAGTCTTTTTTGTGGGAAGTATTTTTTCTAGACCTTACATAGTACTTGGCACACAGTACATGCTTAATAGGTGCCTATTAGAAAAAAAATGCATGCAATCAAAAATGAAGCTTTCAGTTACTAAGGACAGAAAATCCACCTCAGTCTGGTTTAACAACAACAACAACAACAAAAAACCCCAAAAAACTAAAAAAAAAGAGAAGTGTCCAGAAATAAGGTGGGCTGTGACGTGTTTTGGTCCACAGGTTCAGGGTGTAATCCAGACTCTAACTTCATTTCTCTATAATCTTCTCAGATCTGCCATCCTCTATGTCCTTGTGCTCAGGAAGGCTTGCCTTATTACAGCAAAGTAAGGTGCCCCAGATCTCATACCCACAGACCACAAATCCGGAGGAAGGGATTGTCTTTCCTCCAACATTCCAAGGAAATGTTTTGAGATTCACTCCAATTGGCCAGTTGGACCATTTGGGGTCACACATCAACCCTGGAATCAATCTCTGAGGCCAGAGGGATGGAATTCCCTGCTTGGCCTCTCTTAGGTCACTTGTCCCATGCCTATAGCCAGGAATGGTGTCATCTTCCCCAGAGAAACATGGGTCCCCAAATGGGAATTAAGAGCTGTTGGAGGGATCCCTGGGTGGCGCAGCGGTTTAGCGCCTGCCTTTGGCCCAGGGCGCGATCCTGGAGACCCGGGATCGAATCCCACGTCGGGCTCCCAGTGCATGGAGCCTGCTTCTCCCTCTGCCTATGTCTCTGCCCGCCCCCCTCTCTGTGACTATCATAAATAAATTTAAAGAAAAAAAAGAGCTGTTGGAAAGAAGTGGGAGGAAGAAACAGATGCTCCCACAGCATGGCCACATGATGGATACCCATTCCATCCATGAAAGGCAGAACACACTGATAGAGGGTACACTGGTTCATGATCTCTTTGTTATTTGCCATGACAAGATAAACACAGAAATCAAGGCGAAGCATTAAGAAACTCATAGAGCAATTTAACATTTTTTACAATATCCAAGTGTGTGATAAGTAGATGCATCTTGTTGAACAGAATATAGACCACAAGTCTTAACTTATGAAAGATTGGGAAAATGAATTAATCTTTCACAATAACTTGAGAAGCATTGGTTTAGAAACTGTGCCTTATGGGTTGACTACTCCATTACCAGGTTGGAAAGTCTGAGTTGAAAATCCTAGATTCATGTAATACTAACAGATGTAGGATATTGTGAAATTTGGGTTTGAGTGAGCCTGATGCCAAGATGTTATGAGCATCCTGACTCATCTGGAGCTGTTTCCAGACACCGATAGGTAGGTATTGTGGATCACAAGATGCCAAAGACCTACAGGAAGAAAGCATCAAGGAATTGAGAATGATTGAAAATGAAGTCTGGATTTTCAGGCAAGCTCCTTTCTTTTTTTAAAAAGATATTATTTATTTATCCATGAGAGACACACAGAGAAAGGCAGAGACATAGAGGGAGAAGCAGTCTCCTCCAGTGGAGCCCGACATGGGACACAATCCTGGGTCTCCAGGACCTTGCCCTGAGCTGAAGGTAGACATTCAACCACTGAGCCACCCAGGCATCCCAGGCTAGCTTCTTTTATTAATTCTGATGATGTCCTTACTACTTATTATGAGTTTCTATAGTGACAGGGGAGGTAAAGGGGATTGTGCAAGGTGGCATTGCAGATTAAACTTCACAAAACTTGGCTTAACTTTCCTTGTGGAATTTAGATTTAAACATCTCATTGCTGCTGCCATAATACCATAGGCTTTCTCAAGGACAATAAAACTTCCAAAAGTTCTGCTAGCAAGATTTCCTTTGTCTTCATTCCTCAAAGAACAAGACCCAGTAAGGACAGGTCTTGGTTATGCTAAAGTAATTATTATTTCCTCAGGGCCAGTATTGTAAAGATTGTTCCTTGGATTGAGCCCAAAGGCATTGGTAGGGTTGGTCCCACATTATAGAGGAAGACTGAGCTACTTTTGAAACCAGGGGTAACTGGAAAATGACAATCCTCACAATCCTGAGTTCCAACCAGAGAGATTCCACCCATGTGCAAAGGCAATGTGTCAAAAAGGGCTTCCTATTTCCAGATGAAATAATCTGATGTCAGGTGTTTCCTTGGAAACCCTCTGGAGAGTGGAATATAGATGAAACAAACTTGGCCAAAATATGATGAGTACATGGGATTCATGATACTCTTTTTTTATTTACCTTTGAAATCCCCATAATAAAAAGTTAGAAAAGAGGCCTTAAATTTCCAATTTTCCCTAATATAAATCATACAGGAATTAATATTAGTCACTCAACAAGTAAATGTTGAGAATCAACTATGTACCAGGCCCTTTGGTGCTGATTGGGTGACACTCCCACCCCCGAACCACACACACATTGAGAAAATGGGATAGATTTCTATCTGATCACCTTTTATAAAGTCCACTGGTTGAAAAATCCTGTGAACAAGAAAAAATTCCAATTGGCTATCTAGTTTTTTTTAACTGATAAATATGTTACATGGCATTACATGTCAGGACATACAATGATTGGCCTGATGATTTTTAAGAAAAATCTCTATCGGGGATCGCTGGGTGGCTCAGCAGTTTAGCACCTGCCTTCAGCCCAGGACTCCAGGATCACGCCCTCCAGGTGTCCTGGGACTGAGTTCCACATCGGGCTCCCTGCATGGAGCCTGCTTTTCCCTCTGCCTGTGTCTCTACCTCTCTCTCTTTCTGTGTCTCTCATGAATAAATAAAATCTTAAAAAGAAAAAAGAAAAATCTCTATCACTATTTCTTATATTCCACGTATGAGTGAAACCATATGATGATTGTCCTTCTCTGATTGACTTATTTCACTCAGCATAATGCCCTCCAGTTCCATCTACATCAAAGCAAATGGTGGGTATTCATCTTTTCTGATAGCTGAAAGTGATTTTAAGTGAAAGGGATTATAAGGGAAAGGAGGGGAACTGAGTAGGAAAAATTATATAGAGAGACAAACCATGAGAGACTCCTAACTCTGGGAAACAAAGGGTTGCAGAAGGGAGTGGGTTGGGGGGATGGGGTAGCTGGGTGACGAGCACTGAGGAGGGCACTTGATGGGATGAGCACTGAGTGTTAAACTATACATTGGCAAATTGAATTTAAATTAAAAAAATAAAAATAAATATACCCGACCAAAAAAAAAGAAAAAGAAAAATCTCTAACATGAATATACAAAGTTAACACACAGAAATCAAAAACTGGATGAAAACAGATGGAAGAGGAAAAGAAAACTAAAGTAAAACAAAAATAAAAGAAATACATAATATCCTTTTTGAGATCAGAGAAGCTGTTGCATCCATGAAACAAGAAAAGGATACTACCAAAAGGGACAGTAAGAGTTAAGAATGAGTTACTAAATAATTTAAAAGAACATGGATGTTTTATGATAAATCGCTGAGGGTATATCTTCGTTTTGTGCACTTTTCAGTATGTATATTGTATTTTACAACTGAAAAAGATTAAACGTAGAATAAAATAAATAATACTGCTAAAAAATTTCAATACAGAGTGTATGAGGAAAAGTTGAAAAAATCTACTGTAAGGTGGGCCAAGAGATGGAGACTTAAAAATTAGGAAGGAAGAAGTAAGGACATTAGGGATTTGGTGTAAGAGGTTCAAAATGTGAATAAAAGGAGTTCTAGAAAGAGAATATTTTAAAAACGGAGTAAGATCATTAAATAAACAGTACAAGAAAATGCCCCAGAGCCATAGGATATGAGATTCCAGATTAAGAGGCTCTTTTGAATTATCTCCATCAGAAAGAGGAAAATATATCCACATTAAGCCATACCACTGTGCTGTTTTAAAACAGAAGGGAGAAAAGGAATATCATAAAAGCATCCAGAGGGAAAAAAAAAATCAAAGTACAGGTTACATGCAAGAATCTGAATGGCGGGGATCCCTGGGTGGCGCAGCGGTTTAGCGCCTGCCTTTGGCCCAGGGCGCGATCCTGGAGACCCGGGATCGAATCCCACGTCGGGCTCCCGGTGCATGGAGCCTGCTTCTCCCTCTGCCTGTGTTTCTGCCTTTCTCTCTCTCTCTCTCTGTGACTATCATAAATAAAAAAAAAAAAAAAAAAAAAAAAGAATCTGAATGGCATCGGTTAGCTAACAGTAATATTGGAAGACTGAAATAAATCCATCAGTGCCTTAAAGTGTTATATATATAAAGGTATTATATATATAAATATTATATATAGAGAGAGATGTGGGGGCTGTCGTCATGACATAAGATACTTAAATTCTCATCTTCCATAATAGAAATATAATAGCTAATGCTTCTAATTGATAACCCAATAAATAGAAGTATTGGTATGTTACTTAAAATATGGAGATAAGTACTCGAAAAGACAGCCCAAAGTATTGAAGGTAGGTGCCTTGGTGGAGCAGAATGCAGAAGTGTGTGAGGAAGTAGAAGGGACTTCTGGAAGTTTGTCATCAATTTTGTTACAAATTGGTCTTTATGCACATGCATTATTTTTGTTAAAATAAAAATCAACTTGATTTTTAAATATCCCCTCCAGCTGCTGTGGGGACCACTGCCTGCAGGGAGGGAAATAGAGGCAGAGAAACCAACCCTTGAACCATCACTTTGAGCCTTTCACTTTACCAGTAAAAACATAGAATCACTCACCTTTAGTTGTTGTTGCTGTTATTGTGCTTTTTGGCTTTGTCACTCAGGCACAGGTGGAAATGACATAATTTATTAATCTGCTTTATGAACAGGCTTGGTACTTTGCTGCCTTGGTCAAATCAGGGATCCTGCCATTCCTGAGCTTTCTTCTGTTACTCTTCTTCCCTTGCATTCGGCAAAGATCCCTGCAATGTGAACAGAAGGAATTGAAATTCCAGTCGTGTCTCTCCTCAGTTCGGTCTGATTTTCAGAAATTGCAGTAAATCAGTGGCACTGAAAATTGGCCTATTTTTTTTTCTAGGGATGTTGGTTTGGCTTGATGAGAAAGCAAAAACAAATGGAGTTTATAAATGTAACTAATCAGGAAGTTAAAGAGAGGTTAAACCTAATGGATTAATCAAGTTTTTCTGGAAAGTGGGAAGGAAAGGTGAGAGGGTGGGAGGAAGAATGATGGGGCAGGCTTTTGTCCAGACTGATTGAGTAAAAGCCCTTCAGTGAAATCAGCTCTTTGAGTGTCTTGGGTCTGTCTGTCTGTCTCTCTCTCTGTCCATCCTTGGAGAACGGAGAGGTGCCCAATAGTAGTAGTCTGGCATGCTGAGTGGAGAGAACACGGTACACCTGCTAGGAGACTCAGCTCTGATTTCTGATTCTGCTGCTTACTAATTGTGTGAACTTAGAGATATCCCATCACCCTTTGAGCTGCTATTATGCTTACTGTAAAATGGGGTGAGTTCTCATTTTCCAACATTGTAAGGCTTGTAAAGGTCAACAGAGGTAATTCAGTAGAAAATGATAGCTGGAAATGGAGGTGGGGGACCAGCCAACACTCACAGGACCCTTGGGCAGGAACAAGCATGCCCCAGGTCTAGAGAGAGCAAAGGAGCAAGTGGTACGAGAGGAAGCCAGTGGCTGGGGCTGGAATTTGATGAATCAGTTCAGATGACATTAAGGATTTTCCCTTGAGGGACACCTGGGTGGCTCAGCGGTTGAGCATCTGCATTTGGCTCAGGTCGTGTTTCTGGGGTCCCGGGATCAAGTCCTGCATTGGGCTTCACCCAGAAAGCCTGCTTATCCCTCTACTTGTGTCTCTCATGAATAAAAAATAAAATCTTAAAAATTTCCATTTTTTCAAAGTACTCTTCTAAAACCCAGATATGGGGGATTCCTGGGTGGCGCAGCGGTTTGGTGCCTGCCTTTGGCCCAGGGCGCGATCCTGGAGACCCGGGATCGAATCCCACATCAGGCTCCCGGTGCATGGAGCCTGCTTCTCCCTTTGCCTGTGTCTCTGCCTCTCTCTCTCTCACTGTGTGCCTATCATAAATAAATTTAAAAAAAAAATTAAAAAAAAATAAAATCCAGATATGATTGTTACTTCTCAGGAATCATGGAACTATGGACACTTAATATATGGAGCTTAAAGGACCCTTAGAGGTCTTTTAATCTAGATTTCTTATTTGTTGACTTGGCTTGATGAAAAAGGAAAAGCAAATAAAGTTTTCTGTGGGCCTTCCACAATAAAATATATACTATTCCAGATGTAAAAAGTAGAAGTGCTTTCCTCTGGAGAAGACCCAGAATTTCCAGCAGCTTCTCACAGGTGCTCACCAAAAGTTAAAAATCTCCAGTAACTCTAACTGCCTTGTTTTGTAGACAGGGAAACTGAGGCTTACATGTTCAAGTTCACAGAAAGATTCAGTGGCAGAGCTGGAACACAGTCCCACGCTCTTTTTCTCAGATAGGGCCACCAATTGGGAGTCAGTGGAAGAAATGTGGAGGCTTCATATTTCTGTCCTTGAGGATTGGGTGTCCATTTTCACACAGACTACTCAAATTGGACTCACATCAGTAAGGGCTGGGTTGCAGTTAGTACCCATAAGTAGAAGTCTTAACAGAATTATTAATTATATACATTTCTGTTTACAGGAGAATTATGCTGTTAGCCCCATTAAGCACCATTATCGATGTGTGATCTAATAATTTCAACATAATGAAACTAATATATTTTGGAGGAATAGAAGGAAATATTCCACAACAGCTGCAAATTGGATTATTCTGGACTAGGATATCCTTATGGCAGTGATAGTAATTGTTCTGATTTTTGTCGCATATAATTGGCACGTGCTTTACAGTTTATGTGTCATTTTCACATACCTTATTATCTTATTTTGTTCTTCTAGAAATTTGAGGAGGGAATAAGGCAGAGAAAACAGTGTTCTAGTTGGGAATACTGTGGTTGCAAGCAACAGAAAATTCAACTTCTACTAGCTTAGGGAAGAAAGAAATTGGGGAGGGGGTTGAGAAGACTGTTGGCTCATATAACTGAATTACCCTGGGATATTCTAAATCAAGAATGGTTTGATCCAGGGCTTCATGCTGTCATTAAGGCTCTGGCTTTGTTTCTGGATGATTCTCTCTGCTGCCTTGTTGGCTTCTTTCCCAAGGTTGATTCATTGCAGCCTCCAATTTTTACATCCTTGCATGGCAATGCTGAAAAGGGACACAGATGAATTCTGATAAGTCCCATGCAGGGCAGAGTATTTGTCTATCCCCAAAACCTCAGAAAACTTGTCCTCATGTCTAATTGGTGAGAACTAGGTTAAAGGCTTATCCCTCAATCAATCAGAGTGGGTAACAGGTAATATGCCCTCATTGACTTAAGCCAGTCAGGGCCCACCATAGAGCTGAGGGCAGGATCAAACTGTTGTCACAGTTGAACAATATGCCTAGCAATTCTCTACATTTCTCCACCAACAACTGTGGTGGGGGTGGAGTGACCCACTAAAAAATGTGAATGCTCTGGTGGAAAAGGGGTAAGTGAATTGGAGAAACAACCCAAAGCATCCATTACACAGCAGCTCAGAGAGATCAAGAGGCACACAGACTCTGACTTTGGGGACCAAGATATAAATTCAGGGTTTCTGTCTCAAATCTAATGTTGTAAATGTCAGGCTTCTCTTAGAAACCTGAAATATTATCCAACTGCCCTTCATACTTATCTCCTACCTCTGTTCTTAAAAAACAACAAAACCAAAACCAAAACAAAACAAAACCCACCAGAAAACTCCTGACCATCTTTCTGAGCCAGGAACTTCCTGTCCATGCCCATTCAATACAGAGAGCCCAAACCCCAGATAATAAAGGAAGCGATAGTGTACTTGGCATTGTCTGGAGTGTGGAGGCATTCCAGTGTTGTCACCGGAACTAGCTGTAGGGAAGCAAGTTTCAGGGTTTTGGCTCAAGGACCCCCCCCCCCCCTTCTAAGGTATACAAGTGAATTGTTATGTCACAAATCAAATCACTGTGACTATTACTTCTCCACCTTGGCCACACTGATTTTTCCAGGATTCGAATTCATTTCCATAAAAATCGCTTATGCCTACAGCTCCTGGAATTGGCTAACAGTACATCTAGCTTCCTATGTGGCAGGGAATATTAGCATTTCTATTCTATAAACAAGGGCACTGTGACCCAAAGAGTGAAAGTAGCTCCTCCAAAGTCATTACATTAAGAAAACCCCAGTTTTTCCCTCCTGTGTGTTTCCTTTACTACTCCCACAGAACACTTCACCTCAGACACTTTGGGTCACCCAGTATGTGGTGGGTTTTCTCCACACCAAACAATTCTCCACAACACTGCCTGGGTGTCCTGTGATTTGACTCAATTCTGACACTATCTACCTGAAGATAGTATCAGATCAGATCCCACAGGTTAAGGTCTTGGTCCCTCAAGACTGTCCCCAACTCCACTTCAGATGCCAACCACAAATAGTAGGTCCCCAGGTTACCCACAACTTCTGTCAGACTTGGCTACAAATCAAAGATTCCCATGAGCCCCTCCTCAGGTTCGATTAATTTGCTAGAGTGGCTCACAGAACTTGAGGAAACACTTATGTTTACCAGCTTGTTGGAGGATGTAATAAAGGGTACAGATGAACAGCCAGCTGGACAGATATACAGGGAGAGGTCTGGGAGGATCCTAAGTACAGGAGCTTCTGTTCCTGTGGAGTTGAGGTGCGTCACCCCAGTCAGTATGTGATGTGTTCATCAACCTGGAAGCTCCCCAAACCCCATGCTATTGGGATTTTTATGGAGGCTTCATCACAGAGGCATGATTAATCATTACCTCTATTCCCAGATCCTTTCCCTTTGCTAGACAATGGGAGGAGGGGAGGGAAGAGGGGCTGAAAATTCTAAGCCTCTAATCATGGCTTGGTCTTTCTAGGGAGCAGCCCCCATCCAGGAGCCTTTTTAGAGCGAAAGATGTTCCTCATGCTCTTAGCCTTTAAAATATTACAAGGGTTTTAGGACTCTTGTGTTAGGAACCAGGGGCCAGAGGCCAATATATATATTTTCTATGATCTCATAGCCACTCAACTACTGAATGTTGAAGGTAGGATTTAAGTTCATGTGCGTGGCTCTCACACGCCCTGCTCTTCAGTAGCGCCCAATACAGGGACATGTCTTGGTCTCATTTGGAAGCACAAAGAGACGGTTGATTGCACAATTCTCTCCTGCCTGGATTTGACATCAGAACTCCCTTTCCTGTTGCCCATCACTCATATCCAGGAATAAAAACTGATTGAAAGTCTTGTCCAACAATGTGGCTTTAACAGACCACCTGCTCAGGACACGGAAAGTACAGACAGGAAACATCTGCCTTGGAAATACTGGAGCTTCTGTTGATTGAAATATACAAACAGAAAAGCTGTCCTTGAGTCCAGGGAAATTCTGAGCTGAGATCGTGGTATTATCAGCCATATCCTGCACAGCTGGACGTTGGAGGACGTGGGTGGTGACAAGCATATCCCAGGCCAACTGGGACCCTCTTGGGTCATAATAATAGTCAATCACTGCCAAATATTGTTCCTTGAAGGAGGGAGGAGCCCTTAGGTGTTCTGACAAGTGGGTAAATGAGTTCCTATCGAAAGGAGTAGTGATGGCTTGGCTCACCTCACTTAGAGCCAAGGGTGGTGGTCTCTGGGTAAGCCATGCAGAAAGGCAAACCTGCAGGGCATTTTTATCTGTGTGTGTGTCTGTGTGCATATGCATGCATGCATGTGCACGTGTGTGTGTGTGTGTGTGTGTGTGTGTGTGCTTGCATGCGTGCTCTGAGTCATATCATGGTAAGACTGCTCATTTCACATAAGAATTTGTCACAAGATTCTCTAAAACCTTGACTTTCCCCTGGGGTACTTCAAATAGAATTGGGGTTACAAAATCAATTTGGATTGAGTTATCTACAGACTTTCCATGGTATGCATACCTGTGCACCTCCTCCTTCCTCTTCCTGTCTCACTTTGATCCTTTTATTTAACAAACTTTAGTTGAACACTAGTTGTGGGCCAGATACTGTGCTGGGTATTAGGTAGTCAGAGATGCAGAAGACAGTCTAGGGGTGGGGATGGGTGGGCATCTATAGCCATGGTTTTCTTTTTTTTTTTTTTTTTTTTAATTTTTTTTTTTAATTTTTATTTATTTTATGATAGTCACAGAGAGAGAGAGAGAGAGGCAGAGACACAGGCAGAGGGAGAAGCAGGCTCCATGCACCGGGAGCCTGACGTGGGATTCGATCCCGGGTCTCCAGGATCGCGCCCTGGGCCAAAGGCAGGCGCTAAACCACTGCGCCACCCAGGGATCCCTATAGCCATGGTTTTCAAACAGGGCTGATGCCCCACCTCCTACACTAGGAAAAGTCCAGAGCATCTTTGGCCATCATAACTTGGGGAGAGGTGCTACTGACCTCTGATGGGGGAAGGCCAGGGGTGCTGCTCAACATCCTGCAATGCACAGGACAGTCCCACACATGAAGTGTTATCTGGCCACAAATATCAATGGTGCTGGGGTTGAGAAATTGGATCTACAATATGATGGGAGAAAGAATTGGACAATGCTATGTTCGGTCCTGGCTCTGACTGTTGCTGGCAGAAGGCCTTGAGTGAGTCCCTTGACGTCCTTGAGTCTGTTTCCCATCTGTCAAAGGGAATGAAAATGGAATGATTGAAAGAAGTGTAGGCATGAATCATGCCCTTCATTACCTAGTACCCAAGAAACAATAGCCACTTGGCTTCTCTAGGCCCAGGCCTCAATGGACTAGAAGCTACCAGTGGGCCCTGGTGAAAGTGAACTCTATAGATATCATTTATCGCAAGAGGATGCCAAAGGGGCTGCCATGCTCTTTTCCCTTCCTGGCCTCATTGCAACCTGTAGCTATACATGGATTTGTACACATCACGGTTTAATGCCCCTGTCTTCTACTAGATCATAAACTCCATGAGAGCAGGGACTGTGTCTTCTGTTCTTTCTGTATTGCCAGCACCCTACAGGGTCTGGCCTTATGGTGTGTGTTCAGTAATGGAACCAGACTGCCTGAGTTGAAATCCTGGCTTCTCCATTCATTAGCTGCGTGATCTTAGGCAAATTATTGAACCTTTCTGTGCCTCATTTTCCTCCTTTATAATATGGGACTAGTTTCTCCCATCAAGGGTTGTGGAGAAGGGTAAATAAGCTGCTATTAACCAGTTGAGGGCCTGGCACCTGGTTAGTGCTTATGAGGGTTAACGATTACCGTCATTACTTTGTTACTGTCTTAAAGGTAATTAATAACGCTGCGCTGTTACGGATGCCGGCATAGCACACAGGCATGAGCCTGCCTCTGCCTTCGGGGAGCATTTGTTTCTGTGAATCATTTGGAGAAAGATCCGAGTTTGCAGAGAGGCCGGCAGCTCACCTAAGCAGAAAAGTAGAAGCCAAAGTGATTTCTTGCTGGAGGTTCACAGAGGCCCCCTGGGTCACCGAACAGCCTTTCTCTCTCGCCTGGAAGAAATGAAAATTGATTTGAAGCTTGTCCCATCTGAAAAGGTCTGTCGGTAGCCAGCACCACTGCATGTTGTCAAGGATGCTTTGGGTTTCTGGGCCAGGGAGGAAGTGATTCACGACGATTCGCTTTCCCAGGGAGCGAAGCAGACCCAGCGGAGACACAGAATGAGGTCCCAGGGGCCTGCTGGGCTGGCCTGCTTCCCTGGATAGCAGCAAGAGAGGAAAATTGAAGGGCTGCTAAGAACTGATAAACCAGGAGAGGAGACCCACTGAGAACAAAATCAGAGGATAAGGCTGCTGGGAATATTGTGCAGAGGAGACAGAGGATCAGAGCGCCCAAGATGGTGCAACTGCAACAAAAACAATGATAATATTTCCCACTAATTGAGTGCCTGCTATGTGCCGGACATTCAGGTGATGGATGGATATGTGATGCTCCTGATGACCCTGTGAGACCGCATAACCCGTGTGTGGCAGGCCTCATCGCCCTGTGGATGGTGAAAGAGATCACACTTTCTGTATTCATTCATACCTTCCTTTAGTCATTCAACAAGTGTTTACTGGGCACCCAGCATACAGCAGGCACTGTTCTGGGTACTGGGAACACAGCAGAAGAGCAGATGGACCAGGAGCCCATGCCCCCTGCCCTCGCTGGCATTCCTGAGGGCTAAGGGACCACTGAGGCTAACAAATGAGTCCATCTTTTGTGTCAGGCAAGGAGTGGTGGGAGAAGGGGAGAGCACAGGATGGGGGTGGCCTTTGTCGGGGTAGGGTGAGGTTGCAATTTGCAATTTTAAGGAGTCTGGTGAGGGAAGGACTGCCTGACATCTGAGCAAAGACCTGAAAAAGGCAGTTATTTGGGTTTCTGTGACAATTCCGGTGTGTGTGGTTGGCGGCTCCAAAACGTCACCAAGCGATTCTCAAACATCAGGAGGATATCTGAGAAGTCAACTTGATTCTGACGCTGTCTACCAGGGATTCCACAGGCTAAAGGCTTGGTCCCACGGCACTGCCCCTTCCACCTCCTCTTTCGACTCCAAGTGGAAGTTCAGGTTGTTACCCGCACATTGGTGCACTGCCTATAAACTGGAGGTTCCCAAGTCCTCTTCCTTGGGTTTGACCAATGTGCTAGAGTGGCTCACAGAACTCAGGGACATTTTACTTACTAGATTACTGGTTTATTATGAAAAGATCTAACTCAGGAACAGACAGTTGGAAGAGATGCATAGGGCAAGGTATGAGGAGAGGGTGTGGAGTTTCCATGCTCTTTCCAGGCACGCCACTCTCCCCAAATCTCTGTGTGTTTACTAATCTGGACGTTCTCTGAATTCTTCCCTTTTGGATTTTTACAGAGGTTTGTTTCACTACATAGGCACAGTTGATCAATGTGTTGACCATTGGCGATTGATTCAAACTCCAGCCCCTCTCTGCTTTCAGGAAGTTATGGGTGGTACCGAACGTTCTATTCCTCTAATCATATGGTTGGTTCTCCTGACAAGCAGCCCCCATCTTTAGGTGGGGGGGGGGGTCCCAAAAAGCTCATTAACATAACAAAAGCACCTGTATCTCTCTCATTACCTAGGAGATTGCAAGGGTTTTAGGAGCTCTGTGACAGAAATGAAGACCAAATATTGATTTCTTATTATAAATTACAATATCACAAGTAAAAAATGAGCCATGTGCAAATTTTGGAGAAGTGTATAATAAGAAGAGAAGAATGGCAGGTGCAAAGGCCCTGTGGTATGTTTGGAGACTAGAACAGAAGCCTGTGTTCAGGAGCATAGTGAGTGAAGTGGAGAGTCGTGATGGGTGGGACCAGAAAAGACACAGGTATTAGATCATTTGGGCCTCATGGCCATTGTAAGGACTCTAGCTTTTATTCTGAATGAAATGATCCATTGCAGAATCTGGAGCTGACAAGATTCTAACTTAGGTTTTAACAATTCTTCTTGCTGCTGTGTTGAGAAGTCTGTGGGAGGTGAAAAAGGAAACAAGAGACCAGTCAGGAAGCTCCTGCAAGGATCTGGATGACAATGGTGGCTCAGACCAGGTGGCAACAGTGGGGCTAGTGAGAAGTGGTGGGATTCCATATCCATCCTGGGTTGGCATGAGTCCCAGCCTACTCATGCAGTATAGTAAGGCTCTTGTCTTGTGCTCTCCAGCTCTCACCTGTGCCCAGGGGCCCAAAAGGCAGGTGTACGCAACATGTGCCATCAGACTATTCTATTCCATTCTGGTTCCACATGTCCTCAGTCACTGAAGCCACTCAGAGTGGTGACGTGGCCACCACTGTGCTCATTATGAGAACCTCAACATCATGTCAGGGAGGCACCTCAAAGCTAGTGGTCTTGGGGATGCCGGGGTAGTACCACGTGCCATGCAGTGACAAGGAGAAAGGCCTCTGGGCCTTACAGCTATTCTGTTTGTGCCCGTGTGGCACAAAGACTGTCATCAATATTTCTATCAGCTTCTGGCTGGTTCTTCCTCCCTCTCTTGACATAGGAGCTCATTCTAGGCCTTGGATTCCGTTTGCTCCCTCTTTCTCCTCAGTTAACCCCATCCTGCTTCTCTGGGTGCAACCAAAACAAGATTCTAGAGGAGAGCAGAGAGAGAGAGAGAGAATGAGAGAAGGGAAGAGAGGGAAGATATATGTGTCATAGGTTGGGAGCTGAACAAAGCAATGTGTGCCAACTCAGTGTTGACACTGTTGTTCCAGTTTACAGGTGAACAGATAGGAGCTCAGACAGGTTGGGATGCCTGGGTTGAGCCTTCGGCCCAGGTCGTGATCCTGGGATCCTGGGATCGAGTCCCAGTTTGGGCTCCCTGTAGGGAGCCTGCTTCTCCCTCTGCCTGTGTCTCTCATGAATAAATAAATAAAAATCTTAAAAAAAAAAAAAAAAGAAGAAGAAGAAGCTCAGACCGGTTAAGTGATTTGCCCCAGGCCATCTCTTGTGTATGCAAGCTCTCTAGTATTCCCTTTTCTTCCTCAATACAAAAACCTCAACCCCATAGTGCCCATTCCGCCCCGCCCCCCAAATCCAAAATGGCAAAATACCATTTCCTAATAGAACAGAATATTTAGAATTGAACATTTGCATTTCACACCTTGGCTGTGCAGTGCCTGTCACTCATAGCAGACAGTCGTTAGAGAAAGCCAGCCTTGAATCACCTAGGAAAGGATCATACTTTCCAAGATAAAGAATTGTGATCCATGCAGTTCATGGGGGCATAGGGAGGGGCAGGCAGGTTTTGATGATAAAACAGAATATTTGAAATTCTAAAAAACTGGAGGAAGGATGTCTGATTACCAACCTCCTGTCCACTCACCAGACTGGAGCTGCCTGGAAATTTGGGGATTCTGGTCCATCATCTCAACAGACCGTAAACTCCACGAGGTTGTGAACGATGCCTTTAAAAAGTTCTTTTTCCCTACAGGATCTTGAAAATAGTTAGACGCTTTATACAAAGACAGGCAGATTCCAGTTAGTACTAACAGCCCATGTTTACTGAGCACTTGCTTTTTTTCCGGAAACCACATTAAGTGCTTTAGTAATCATTACCTCAATAAATCCTTAAAAAGAAAAAGAAGGGCAGCCCGGGTGGCTCAGGGGTTTAGCGCCGCCTTCAGTCCAGGGCGTGATCCTGGAGACCCGGGATCGAGTCCTGTGTCCGGCTCCCTGCATGGAGCCTGCTTCTCCCTCTGCCTGTGTCTCTGCCTCTCTCTGTGTCTCTTGTGAATAAATAAACAAAATCTTAAAAAAAAAAAAAGAAAAGAAAAGAAATGCAAAGCCCAGATGCTCAGATGGTAAGTGCTATTATTATATTATATTATATTATATTATATTATATTATATTATATTATATTATTATGATCATTTCAAAGAAGATGAAATGGGGCTCAGAAAAGTTGAGTAAATAAAGCCCAAAGTCACAGAGGTCCTGGAGGGGTGAAGTATCTGAACCCAGCTATGGGGGCTTCTGTTATTCTGACAGGATGCTGACCTTGGAGTCCATTAGGTGTGGGTCAGAGCCCCAGCCTTTCTCTTACCTGCTGTGTGACCTTTGGCAAGTCACTTACCCTTTCTGAGCCATATTTCCCTCATCTGCAGAGTAGAAGTAGTAAGACATCTCATCGAGTTGGTGAGAAACGGAAAAAGAAAATACAGAAGGTGGCTGGCATTGTGTTTGTCAACAGTGGCCACTCTGAAGAGCTAGATCTCTCTCAACACTTAACAAAAATTGATTGCGAGAAGAACTATTTCCCTTTTCCAGCACGCAGAGGGTTAACTCAGAACCTCAGGCTGTTAGCATTTCTCTAATCTTGGTGCTAATTATGTACAGAAATCATTTTGCTTCTGCCACGTATAATGAAAACGATTGTACAGAAATGGAATTTATCATGCTATGTGTTATGAGAGGTTTTGTTTTTTTTTTTTTAAATACTACCTCAATTTCCCCCACTTTTCTTCATTTCCCCCTCTCCTTGCCAGATAATCAAATACAAAAGTTATATTAACCTCCCAACCACTTCAATTAAAATGCTCATCCAAAATTTGAAAACAATTAAAAAACCCATTATCTCAGATTTAACGTTCTCTGATTCCGTGTCTATTTTCTGCCACAGCATAAACGGCAGGTAACATTATCGCAGTAGGTGCCTTCTAGAAAGCAATGTCTCATTCTCTGCCAGTGGGTCCCACGGCTGCTCTCCCAGCACAGGCCTTATTAAAAACCCACACACCCTGGTGTACTTTGTCATGTCCAAATGCATCAAAATAATTGATTGTTTTTAATGAGCCCTCCATCTGTCTTATTTTCTTCTGTCTTTCTCGGTAGTGGGTTTCAGAGAGAAGAAAGGATAGGCTCCACTCTTGGGAGGTCATGGACTCAAAGATGGGAGGGTCTCTGACTTGGATCTGCCCCCCAGGGGTTCTGAGTTCTCTGATGAAATTAGAAATAGTTTTCCCAGAGAAGACCTTGCCAGGAAGTGCGTTAGGGGTTATAGTTAGGGGCTGCAAAGGACACCAGAGCCATTATCGATCCAGCTTAGAAGAAAGCAGCGTCTTCAATCAGTCCTTGTGTTTTAAGTTTGGGTCAACAAACATGTATTGAGTCCCTGCTGTATACTAAGACACCATGTCAGACAGTGGAGACATGGTCTCCAAGATCTAGAATCAATCAAAATATTCCTTGCATCAGACATATTCATACACTACTGGTGGGAATATACCTTTTTGCAACCTTCCTGAAGTGCAACGTAATGATATCTATCAAAAGATTTAAGAGATGTGCATGCCCGTTCACCCAGCAATTAGCCTTCTAATCATTTATTATAAGAGGATAATCACTTAATATGTTTGAAGATTTAGCTACAGCTGTTTTCTTTGCAACATTATTTGTAAAAGCAAAGGAAAAAAAAATCTTGAAAAGCCTAACTGTCAATGACAAGGAATTACATAAATTAATGACGGCATATCCTTAGAATCAAATAATTTAAAAGCATACTTGAGAGGAATATGTATTGGATGGTAAAAAGTCTATGATATACTGTTAAGTGAAAGAAACCAAATAGGATAGCAAGTAGTATGATCTCAGTTTTATGGGGGGAAAAATATATATATATAGCACCACTCTGAGAAGATGAGAATAAGGGTTATTTTTACATTCTTTTCTGAGCTTTTTCTGTTCTGATTTTTTTTCTGTTCAGAAAAGAAAAAGTTATTTCCAAAAGGGATATGTGTGAATTGCAGCCAGAAATGGAAGAGGAACATTTGGGAATTGAAGCCGCTTTAGGAGCTAGCTGGGTCCTCTTCCGGCACGGCTTCTCTTCTGTGTTCTTCCTTACTCACTGTGTCTTCCGCTTGCCCACTGTTCTGCTTCCTCAAAGCCTCTTCCAGCTCCTGGTCCATCAGAGCCTCCCCAGCTGGAGACCCACCCTGATACTTCAATGCCAATGTCTGACTCTTTCAGCCTCTGGATATAGCTTAGTCCACACTTCCAGGAGAGAGACTGTGAGTGGCCTGACTCCTCTCTTTCTGACCAGGCTGTGGCCTGTGTCACCAGCCAGTCTATATGGTCAGGTGGGGTAGGTCGAATCAGGTGTGGTCTAATCATTGGGCTCAGAGCAAGGTTGTCCAGAGCCATCTCTTAACGAGGGGATGGGGGAGAGGTATTTGCCTTTATGAGGCTCTGTGGCTGGGCAGCCACAGTGATAGACATCTTCAGCACAATGGTCCAATCGAAGAATTTGAGTAATTCAGAGCCCACACAACCACAGGGGACCAGATCCTTATGTTTCTGTACTATACTTTGATCAAATAAATTAAATCATTATTGATCCTGGTGACCTTTGGCCTGACATCACAGCTTACACAATATCAGGGGGAGGGCATATAGCATGAGTATCTGACCTAGGCTTTGTTCAAGCTATAGATGCAGACAAGGCAAAATCACAACTGGATCATGATCAGGGAATTAGAGCAGTAGAGCCTTCCATGATTATCATAATAATAACAGCACCATGTTTCATACAATGGCATAGTTTACTACACGCCAGACACCGATCCTCCTGGGTGTCATCCTGGTAACTCCTTGAGCAACCTTACAGCCTAGGTACCTGCTGGTAGTTCCATCTCATAAATGAGGAAACCAAAAGTTGGGGAGTTGAAGCAACTTTTCTCAGGCGTAGCTGGATCAGAATTCAAGCCTAAGCCTTTTCTAATTTCAAATCCTGCATCTGTCACTACCTCTCCATACCACTTAAATAATTTCTGTCCCAATTCCTTATTCTGGAATAATTAGCAATAACTATTGCCACTTCTTGACATTCCCTGGCTTTTAAGCCAGAGCAAGATAAAGTTCTGGCTCAATTTGTCCCAGATCAGACAAGCCACAGAACTGTAATAATTAGAATGCTTTTTGTTAATAGATAATGAGAATCCAACCAAACTGGAAATTCATTAGTCCAACCATTGAACAGTCTTATGCTTCTAGTGAAGATGAAGTAACATGGATGGGAGTTATCCTCCTGCCTGAGGCAATAAAAAAAATAGATGTAAAAATATGCTACAATGATTTTCAAGCTATTTGGGGCTCAGGAAACAAAAGACAGTGACCTGTGGGAAGCAGGAAACTAATGAGGTGAGTCCTAGGGGTCCCCCAGTGTTCCATAAGTTTCCAGGTTACAGTATGGGCAGGGGGGAGCCTGATGAATCCCCCAGAATTGAGAATACAGAGCTGAGAGTCTAGGGAATCCACAGTCGTTAGAGTTTCTAGTTAAGGAGAGATGAGAGCCACACAGAGAACTTCAGAGATGAAGGAGGTACTGATCAATCCATGAGTGCAAGGAAAGAACCACCTGTGAGGATTAGAGATAACAGCACTAGACATCCACATTGGATTGAGCCAGTAACTGTCCCCACTGGACTGCATGGAAAACCTTAGGAATCTCAAGACACCGGAGAGAGTACAGAGGGATCTTGTCTCATTGGTAGGGAATAATTAGCTCTAGGCTGAACATGTTGTCCATAAAAATCTATCTATAAAGTGGAATTCCCCATAGCTGGGATATTTAATGATATGCATTTTTTCACCCAAAATCAGAAAGAAGATAGAGATCACTATCATCTCTTCTGTTTAACAACATCCTAGCCAATGAAATAAGGCAAGACAAAGAAATAAAAGGCATTCAGATTAGAAAGGAAGAAGCAAGTGATCTTCATTTTTAGACAACAGGACTATCTGTGTAGAAAATCCTATGCAATCTGCAAAAAAGCTAATATATCTAATAAGTGAGTTTAGCAAAGAATTATTAATAACAACAAAGAATTGTCTGGCCCAACATGTCAATAGTATGAAAGTTCTAGAAGAAACTCTGCTTTGGAAGAATATGTAAGAGGAAATTTTGGGGGCACCTGGGTGGCTCAGTCTGTTAAGTGTCTACCTTCAGCTGAGGTTATGATCCTGGAATTTTCAGTTTGAGCTCTGTATTGGGCTCCCTGCCTAGTGAAGAGCCTGCTTCTCCTCTCTCTGCTTCTCCTCCTACTTCTCTCTCTCTCTGTCAAATGATAAAATTCTTAAAAAAAAAAAAAAAGAAGAAGAAGAAACTTTTGTGACCTTGGTTTAAGCAAAACATTCTTAAACATGACATAAGCACAATCTATGAAAACAAATGAACAAACTGGACTTCATAAAAATTAAAATCTTCTGCTAGCCTGATGGGGCTGCTATAACAAAATACTACAAACTGGGTGACTTATAAATAAGAGAAATTTATTTCTCAGTTTTGGAGGCTGGAAGTCTAAGATCAAGGTGCCAACAGATTCAGTGTCTGGTGAGGACCCACTTCCTGGTTCATAGACTGTACTTCCTCCTTGTGTCCTCCAAGTGTGAGGGTGGAGAGGGAGCTCTCTGGGCTCTCTTCCATAAGGGCACAAATCCCATTCATCAGGGCTCTGTCCTCCTGAATTTATCACCTCCCAAAGGCGCTTAGGATTTCAACATATGGATTTTAAGGAGACATAAATGGTCAGTTCATTGCATGCTCTGCAAAGGTACTGTTAAGAGAATGAAAAAATAAGCCACAGACTGGAAGACAATATTCGCAAATCATATACATCTGATAAAGGCTTTGTTTTTGTTTTTGTTTTTAAGATTTTATTTACTTATTCATGAGAGATACACAGAGAGAGGCAGAAACCTAGGCAGAGGGAGAAGCAGGCTCCATGCAGGAAGCCCAATGTGGGAATCAGTCCCAGGACCCCGGGATCATGCCCTGAACCAAAGGCAGATGCTTAACCACTGAGCCACCCAGGTGTCCCTGATAAAGGCTCTGTACTCCAATTATATAAAGAACTCTCAAAACTCAATAATAAGGAAACAAATAATCCAGTTAAGAAATGGACAAGCTTTGAACAGACAACTCACCACAGAAGTATGTTTGAGTGTATTTTGCTGAGCTTACTTGCCATAAGTAAGCTCAGCAAAATACACTCAGCATCATTAGTTGTTAGGAAAAAGCAAAGTAAAAAACCCACAAGATGACATTACACCTATTAGAATGGCTAAAATTCCAAAAACTGACCCTACGAAGCACTGATGAGGAGTGGAAGAAATTGTAACTTCTCTTATATGCTGCCAGTGGCAACGTAATATTGCACAACTATTTTGGAAATCAGTTGGGCAATCTTAAAAAAAGTAAATTATACCTATTCTATGATTCAGCTACTGTACTTCTAGGTATCTACCTGAAAGAAACGAAAGCATAGGTCCATATAAAGACTTACACACAGTGCTTGTGGCAACCCTAATTCTGAGAGCCCCAAACCCAAGTGTCCATCATCAAGAGGTGAATGGATAAGCCAACTGGGATATCCATATGATGGTATACTGCTTAACAATAGAAAGGAATGAAGTGGTGATACACACAACAGAGATGAACCTCAAAATAATTGCGCTGAGTGGGAGAAGTGAGACCAAAAAAAAAAAAAAAAGGTAAATACTGTGTGATTCTTTATATAAAATTTAGGAAATGTAAAGCTTATCTTTAGTGACAGAAAGCAGATCAGTGATTGACCAAGGCGGGAGGGGGGGGAGGATTAAGAGAGGTAGAAATAAATTTGGGGGAGGATGATAGATAATGCTCTTTTCTTGATTGTGGTAATGTTTTCACTGGCGTGTACATACATTAAAATCTCAAACTGTACTCTTTAAATCTGTGCTGGTTATTGCATATTATACCTCAATAGAGCCCTTAGATTAAAAAAAGAAAAAGTGTGAATACACAGATTTGAAAAAATTGGTTAACAGAGTAATTCTGGCTCCAAGAGTATCTGGAGGAAAAAAAAAAAAAAGAGCTCACACGGTATCTTCTTTTTGTAATGTCCCTTTCTCTGGTTGCTCGGCCTCTCCCAGAGGGGCTCTTCTCATGTGGCCAACAGGGCTGCCACAACTCCTGGACTTCATCTTTCTACATTCAGATCCAGAGAAAAGAAATCGATGTGCTTTCCCCAGCGATCTTCCCTAACCTCTGAAACTCTCTTTAATTGGACCAGCTTAGGTCACAAGCCCATGAACACAGCAACCAAGCAACCAGGAGACTGCGATGCTCTGAATGCCTCAGATCCAAGTCCTTGGAGTGAGAGCGGAAAGGGGATGGATTTCTAAAGCAATTCAGGACTGTGGTCCCAAGAAAGGCAATGCAGACTGTGATGATCAGACCTCTGGCTACAGGAAGCAGGGTGGATGGGGGCCTCAGCAGCTGTGCTCTGAAACCTGCCACCTTGGTGGTGTGGAGGTGCTGTCTCCCTGGGGCTGCTCCCAGGCAGCGGCTGAGTGCAGAAGGAACACTAAGGCAGGCCCATTCCAGGAGACACAGGCCTCCCCTCACAGGTGCCTTTGCCTCATGGACTCCCCAGGGGCCTTGCTGAATGGCCCTTACACCCTTCTTTCTTTACTCCTCTCTACCCCTCACTTGACATCCGTCCTGCACCAAGGTGACGGCTCTCCCAGCCTCTCCTGGCTTCTCAGAGCTTCCCTTCCATTTCCCCTAATAAATCTCTTGCGTGTTTAACCCCATTTAGCATCTGCCTTTTTTGGAACACCCGGATTAACACAAGTGCCAGGGAGGCAACTAACAAATCTCTACCTTTAATCAAAAGTTCTAAGTTTTACTTGGTATGTTCTTCTCCCATATTTTATTTGACTTGTGGCTTTGGTTACCGAAACTGCTGGGGACGCAAAAGCCTTGAAGTTGATATAACAATATTGACTTATTGGCTGATAACCCTGCCTTCTATTTGCCAAGCACTCAATGATTTACAAGGCCTTTTATGGCACATAGCTTCATCTGAGCTTTACAAAAATGCAGTGAGGCAGGTGGAATTATTTGATGTTAGTCATAGGAGACTGATACTCTGAGAGGTCAAAATGAATTGTTTAAAGTCCCATAGATTTATGTCACTACTGTGCCTAAAAAATTTTCAATAGCTCCTTGCTGCCTTCAAAATAAACACCAAGCCATTAATGTGATACAAAACTGCCCTGTGCTTTGGCACTAGACATATTAAGCTATGTTCAGGGTCCCAAGAAGGCCACCTGGCCTTTGCACGTGCTGTTCCGTCTTCCTGAAATTCCTTTCTATGGCCTCTTCTGGTATCAAGTAATTCTCTTCCTATAAGAAGATATTCTTTAAGACTGGATCATGTGTCCCTTGGGTTCCCCAGCAACCTGTACTTATCCATTTCATAGCATTCTGCAAAATATATAGTAACTTATACTGTAACATATACCATAATTGCCACTAAGTAGGGCTGATAGTCATCAGTTGCCAGAGGAAGAAACAAAATTAGGGAAGTGGAGTGTATTAGTCAGAGTTCTCCAGAAAAACAACCAGAAGGAGATAGGCAGATAGATAACATAAGGAATTGGCTTGCACAATTATGGAGGCTGAGAAGTCCCAGGATCCACAGTTGGCAAGCTGGGGACCCAGGAGAGCCGATGTGTGATTCTAGTCTTGAGTCCAAAGGCCAGAGAACCAGGAGAGCCAGTGATACATTTCTAGCCTGAAAGCTGCTAGGCTTGAGATCCCAAAAAAGCTGATGTTTCCATCCAAGTTTGAAGACTGGAGAAAGACTAATAGCTCAAACAGTCAGGCAGGGAGAAGTTCCGTCTAACACAGATTTTTCTTCTATTCAGGTCTTCAGTTGACAGAATGAGGCCCACCCACACTGGGGAGGCCAATTTACTTAACTGAGTCTACTGATTCAAATGTTCATCTTATCCAGAAACACCTTCATAGACACATCTGGAATAATGTCTGGCGAAATGTTTGAGCGCTCAGTGGCCCAGTCAGGTAGACACATAACATGAAACACCACGTGGAAAAATTGCTCAAGGTTGCATGACAGCTGGTGGCAGAGCTGGAGCACAAAGTCTGTCTCCAAGGATCTTTTTATACAGACATGTTACTGTCCCTTTGGAAAAGACAGCCATGGGCTGGTGACACCTACATGATCCATCTGAAGTTCCTGTATTTCTTAAGGATGTACAGGTACCAGGCTGTATGCTTGGCATTTTACTTACATCCCCATGACCTTGGACTGTCATTGTCTACAGATGCATGGACATTTGTTGAGTGAACAAATCACATTTGCCACTGATTATGGGATTCAAACCCAGGACCGTCTGACTCCACAACCAGTGCCTCTTACATTGCATTGTCCTTCTCGAAAAGGAGAGCTTGTTGTTCCAACCTCTGATTTCTTTTCTCCTGGAAACATGTCCTCCTGGGGCATGACTTTGTCTCTCCAGATGGCCGCAGGCTGGGCGGTACCCATTGCCAGGTCCAGGAACTTAAAATCACAGCTGCCCAGGACCATGCCTAGTGAGGAGGCATCATTATCCCTTTGCCAAAACTGATTTCCCCAGAGCTCCATGGTGCTGCTGAATAAGCAGGCAAGCAGACCTTGAGTGCAGGAGCCTGACCACACACCTTGCAGGTCAGCTGGCATTCACTCTGGGCCTTTCTACCCAGGTTCCCTAGATGCACAGGGATGTGCTGGGTCTGCAATGCCAAGTGGTAGCTCTGTTGAGGAGATTTGTATTTTTTTGTTTCTCTTCTCTGTTTAAATCTCAGCAGCAGCTGCTCCTCTGTCCATGGCAGGTTCTGAGTGTCTCAGAGAGGCATCAATATTGACAGATGAGGCCTCACCACCCAGCAGGGGATGCAGTTTCAGAAGAGGAGCTGAGCAAGCTCATTAGGATGGTTTCTCAGTACCCTTTGGCAGCCCCAATTACCTGGCTCTGAGCAACATGAATATGGATCAGTGAGAGGAAAGGGATCATGTGGATTAGGGTGTTTTAAAAAAAACAACAACAACACAGAGACAGTATAGAGTAGGCTTTTAAGGTCAGTACTTTTGCAGTCAGAGAGACCTGTCTTCCAATTCTGTCTCTGCCCTTTGCTACCCATGTGACCTCAGGAAAGGGCATTCAGCACTCTGAACCTCAATTCCTTTATCTGTAAAATGATCCTCATGATAATAAGTACTGCAAAGGTATGTTGTTAGGATCACATGACTTCATGTATTTAGGACAGGGCCTTGCATACTCTGAATGTTCAATAAATGTAACGGTTCCTACTGTTCCATCTAGAAATGGTCACATCCAGAGCAGCTGGTTTCTCTCCTAAGTGTGAGGAAACCTTTTCCAAGAGTCTCCCTGCAGACTTTCCCTTATGGTTCATTGGCCAGAATTGAGTTATATGCTCACTCCTGGGCCAGTCACTTGCTGGAGGAACAGTACTTCTATTACTGGCCTCAACCAGTGCTTGTCAGACAAAATTAGGTCATGTGACCACTCCTGATTGGCATTCAGTTGAAGATTACCAAGCATGGCAAGAAGCAGGAAAATACAACTTATAATGAGGAGAAAAATCAGTCAATTGAAACAGACTCAGAACAGACACATATGGTAGAATTAGCTAACAAGGACATTAAAACCAGCATTCTAACTATATTCCATGAGTCTCAGATGTTAGGTAGAAATAGAGAAGCCATAAAAGAAAAAAGGCCCAGATTGATCTTTTAAGGATGAAAACTCCCAAGTGTGAGATGAAAAATATGCCAAATGCAATTTACCACAGATTAGATGTCGCAGAAGAAAAGATTAGTGAAGGTGAAGACTCAGCAATAGAAATTATCCAAAGTTGAACACACAGAGGAAAAAGAATTTTTATTTATTTTTTAAAAATTAAAAAAAAAATTTTTATTGGAGTTCAATTTGCCAACATATAGCATAACACCCAGTGCTCATCCCGCCAAGTGCCCCCCTCATTGCCCATCACCCAGCCACTCCAACCCCCGCCCACTTCCCCTTCCACTACCCATTGTTCATTTCCCAGAGTTAGGTGTCTCTCATGTTTTGTCACCCCCACTGATATTTTCACTCATTTTCTCTCCTTTCTCTTTATTCCCTTTCACTAATTTTTATATTCCCCAAATGAATGAGACCATATAATCTTTGTCCTAGGAAAAAGAATTTTTAAAAAATGAACAGAGCATCAGTGAGCTGTTGGACAACTTCAAACGGCCTAATATAGGTTTAATTGGAGTCCTTGAGGGAGAAAAGAGAAACAGGAGATGAAAGATGTGAAGAACAAATGACTAAACATTTACTATATTAGATGGAAAGCTTCAGCATTGAGTATATCCTGGTTCAGAGCTCAGGGTATGCCACTCAGAACCTGTGCGAGCCTGGGAATGTTAAGTCACCAGCTCTGAGCTTTGTGGTGAGTCCAGATTCACCGAGTAACCTCCCTCACAGGGTCACCATCCCACAGGAGATACGGTTCACGGAGCACTTGCCACAGTGCCTGGAACACGATGAGCCGCTGGTACTGCTCTGCTATTACTTCTATCACAGCCTTTTCCAGCTCTGGCCTTCTGTGGTTTCCAGAGGTTCCAGTGTTGACCCTTTGGTTCATTTATTTATTTGTTTGTTTATTTTATTATTTTAAGAGAGAGAGAGAAAGAGAGAAAGCATGCATGTGGGCACATGAGTAGGGGGTGCAGGGGATGGGAATAGAAGGAGAGGGAGAAAGAGAGTCCCAAGCAGGCTGTACACCCAGCATGGAGCCTGAGGTGGGGCTCCATCTCCTGGCCCCAAGATCATGACCTGAGCTGAAATCAAGAGTCAGCCACTTAGCCAAATGAGCCACCCAGGTGCCCTGAGCCTTTGGTTCATTTAATAATAACTGACATTTATTGGGTACTTATGATAGCTCAAGTTCTGTGCTAATTGCTTTATTTGTATTAACTTATTAAGTACTTACTACCAACCTCTGAGGAATGTGTATGTTTATACCCAGCTCCATTTTATGGATGAGAAAACTGAGGCCCATGGGTTTAAGTAGTTTGCCTAAGGCCACAGCTGGTGAAGGCAGTCAGCTCTGTTAACCCCTCAGAGACTCTGATCATATCTTGCTCAACCTCCTTATTTTATAGTTCATGAAACTGAGGCCCAGAGAGGCTGAAGGTCTTGCCAGAGGTTGCACAGCAAATGAGTGGGAGAACCAGGGCTAGAATCCAAAGCCTAGCCCCGAGCTGGTTTCATTCCTTTCCAGGACCTCTCTAACAGGCTATGATTCCCAAGGCTTTTTAGTCAATGTATTGTCAGTATCTGCAACCAATTTCCCGGGCTCAGGCTGGAGCCTGGTGCAAGATCTCCTTCTTTTCCTTCACTTATTTTCCAGGGCAGGTGAGCAGCTCATTTAAGTCCTGTCCTCTCCAGCCAGCTTCCTAGAGCCTTGATGGAATAATTTATGCAAACATCTTACTTTCAGGTCCATTTGCATTCAAAAGCACTGCTGGGAGTAAAAATGCTTAACCTAAAGTAAGGAGTTTCCGAGGCAGGTTTTGAGGCCTCTGTGCTAGGGATGTTTTGTGATGGGCGTGGAATCTCACTGGGCACCCCTAAATCACACTAATCACTTGTTCTGTCTTGCTTTATTCCTTCACTTTTTTTGGTTATCTTTCTGGGCACTCCCAAGGGCCAGGGATTTTGCTTGGTATTGGCAAAACAAAAGTAAAGATGGTAGGGCATTTGTTCCTCCCTTTGGGGAAGACAGAGAAAGGAATTCATGACAAAGTTGTGACGATATGTGTTATGACACAGGATGGAATGCCTACCTCACTACTTGAGCCCATTCGGGTAGGCTTCCTGGAGGAAGGAACATGAGTTGAGTTTTGAAGGATTAATACAATGTCATCTCTTCCCACTGGAAAGAGCTCCGTGAGCACTGGGTTTTATATGAAATGTTGGCAAACTGAATTTAAGTAAAATTTTTTTTAAAAAAAGAGAGCAGTCAGGACAATGCCCAGCACTGCAGGTACTCAATAAATATTTGTTGAATGAATGCATAGAAAAATAGAGATCCAGGAAGGGATTCCAGACAGAAGGAACAGCATGTGCAAGTGCATGAGAATGCAAAAGGATACAACACATTTGGGAATGGCAGGAAACTCACTGTGGCTTTAGCACAGGGTCCATGGCTGGGGTGGATGAGTCAAGGCTGTGGGTCTGAAAAGGAAGGTCCTTGAACCATAGGCCAAGTTTGGACCTGAGTATAGACTTAGCCCTGAGGGCAATGGGAAGAAATAGTTGGGTTTTATTAAGCAGGGCAGTAACATGACCAGCTTTATGCTACAAAAGGATCATCCTGTTTATTGTGTGAACAAGAAAATAGGGATGAGGGAGAGAAGGGAGTATGGGGCTGGAAGCCCAGAGCAGCATCTGTTCTACTAGTTTGCACAAGGACTCCTGGTGAGAAAGCCAAGCTTGATTGAGGGGGCACAGGATGGGGTGGCTATTGAGGCTTGAGGGAGACCTCGTCCCAGCTACACCTTCCTTGGCTTCCTGCTGGAAGGCATGTGGTCATGCGGAAAGCCCATTACCATCCCACCAGGAGAAGCTTCCCCTTGTTAAAATTCTGGACCATGGTGTCTTGTATTAAAGCTGATATTAAGCCATAAAATGTAATATGTTATGACACCATAAAATGCAGTGTAATTGCTATAAAACCATAAAATGTAATGTAACAGGCACAGTGTCCATTACACTGTTTCACAGTCTAAAACAGCTAGCTTCCACTCTGCTTTTAGACAAACAAACAATTCCTATTCATGACTACCTCTGGAGAAAGGTATAGGAAAATCAACCCAGAGGAGCATGGATTGTAATGTGAATGTTCAGGGAGGAGGCAGTGCTGTGTGGAGGAAGATCCCCAGGCTTTTAGTTAGACAGATCCTAGCCTCCAACTCTGTCCAGTGATGTCTAGCTCAGGATCCCAAAAAGCAGAACCAAAGATGGGAATTGAGACTAGATTTCTCTTGAAACCACATTAGCCGAGCTCATTCCTCTGCCTTAATCTGCTTCTTGCACTCTCCTCCTGTAAAGTAACTGGTGGGCTCTCAGACCCCCACATGAGTCAAGTCAGAGGTCTCAGAATCTCCTCTTCCAGAGGGACACCAGCCTCCAGGCCTCTCTGAGCAAGGTGTGCAGGTATGAGATGTGAGCAGCCCACATTGGTGGTGATTAGTGATGGGCGCCCTGGTTATGGGTGATGTGTGCGCAGGAGGGCGGTACTGACAGCGCGAACAACAACAAGCTTACAGTTTGAAGCTCTGTCCCTTTGGCTGAAAGGCTTTCCTCTCTAAGCCTGAATTTTCTCTATACAAAATGAAGCTTAGTACTATCTTAGTGTAAGGGGCTGTGTAAATCAAATGGGATCCTAAGGAGTCCTGTCTAGTTCCAGGCCTATACAAAGCACCTTCCTATGTAGATATCCTCTCATAAATAAAGCCACATACACCTAGCATCACCCACATGTAATAAGCATCACATAACGCACATGCTTTGGGGAAACACCAGCCCAAATGTGTCTATAGAAGGTGGTATGCAAATAGAAACAAACACACATTTATTATTATTATTTTTATTTATTTATGATAGTCACACAGAGAGAGAGAGAGAGAGAGAGAGAGAGAGAGAGAGAGGCAGAGACACAGGCAGAGAGAGAAGCAGGCTCCATGCACCGGGAGCCCGACGTGGGATTCGATCCCGGGTCTCCAGGATCGCGCCCTGGGCCAAAGGCAGGCGCCAAACCGCTGCGCCACCCAGGGATCCCACAAACACACATTTAAATGTACATATAGAAACAGTGTCAGGTACATAATAAAGCAGTCCTAACAAAAGGGGTGTCTTTTTTTAAATTTCTTTTTTATTTTTTTTTTTAAGATTTTGATTATTCATGAGAGACATACAGAGAGAGGCAGAGACATAGGCAGAGGGAGAAGCAGGCTCCCTGTGGGAGCCTGATGTGGGACTTGATCCCAGGACCCCAGGATCACAACCTGAGCCAAAGGCAGATGCTCAACCATTGAGCCACTCAAGTGCCCCATGTCTTTTCTTTTTTAAGATTTTATTTATTTATTTATTTGAAAGAGAGACACAGAGAGAACACAAGCATGGGGAAGAGCAGAGGCAGAGGGACAAGCAGACTCCTCGTTGAGCAGGGACCTGGACGCAGGACTCGATCCCAGGACCTGAGATCATGACCTGAGCCAAAATCAAGAGTCAGATGCTTAACTGACTGAGCCACCCAGGGGCCCCACAAAGAGGATGTCTTGATAAAATAATAACTCAAGGCAGAGAAGAGACAATGATGGTATGATAAGAGGCATTCAGTGTGGCTGCACCAGAGGCTCAATTATCTTGTATCTGCTCCATCCTGAAGCCAAGCTACAGAGAAGGCATCTTTGTAGTGAGTCAGGGGTATTTGCAATGGATGGTATACTCCTGTGTTGGTGTGTGATGAGGAGATGGGCAGAGTACTAACATCATCTGCTACAGACATGAGAGAAAGAGAGAGGTCTCCAAAGAGGTGATAGGGATGTCCCATGGCCATTCAGCAGTGGGGGAATTATTTTTTTGTTTTTGTTTTTATTTATGATAGTCACACAGAGAGAGAGAGAGAGAGAGGCAGAGACATAGGCAGAGGGAGAAGCAGGCTCCATGCACCTGGAGCCCGACGTGGGATTCGATCCCGGGTCTCCAGGATCGCACCCTGGGCCAAAGGCAGGCGCCAAACCGCTGTGCCACCCAGGGATCCCTGGGGGAATGATTTAAAAAGAGAATAGACAGCCCATCTCCCCACCCTTAGGGGACTCTGTTCAGGTGGAAATGCTTGACGGCAGCATAATGATAAGGTCCTGTGGAGGCCGAGAAAAATTAAGGCCATTCCACCTCAAGTTTAGCATTAGCACAAGTATAGCCATCTTAGGTCCCTGGGAATAAGAGCTGAACTTTACAGGAGAAACTGCAGATTGTCCTAGGCAGGGAATCCCATATCGGAAAGACAGTAAAGCTCAGAATGCTCTGGCAGAGAATCCCATATCAGATCTTAAGAAACGCCCCCCTACCCCTGGACAAGCAGAGCAGGACTAACTCCATTCTGTGCTACACCTGCCATCTCCTGTAAAACCCCCCACACGACCTGCCTATTGTTTAAGGCACTCCCTCACCCTAGTTTAGCTATTAAGCGCACCCTTATCAGAAACTATCACACAGAGGAATGCGGGATCTCTGACCTTTAATCGCCAAGGAATGAAAACCTCTCGTTTGCCCGCCAAACCTGCGCACCAATTCTAACCAGAATAATAGGCTAGTTCAAATGGTCACTATAGGGTGAATCGTAATTCAATTGGCCACCTGCGTGTGGGCCGACATGACTGTGCAACTTTCTACATACGTTACTATCTCATTGGCCACCGACCCCTATAACACTACTATGCTTCTTAGTCTCGGGGTCCAAGTCCCTGCTCTGCTGTATGGAGTATACTTGGACCCAAGCTCGAGCTTGTAAATAAACCCTCGTGTACTTGCATCGGCGTCGGCTCCTTGGTGGTTTCTCGGATTCGCAATCTTGGGCACAACAGTCCATTCTGTGTGTTTGTTTGGATGCAGGGTATATGAATGATTAGCACATGGGAAGGCGTTCGATCATGTAGTATGTATCCCTCCCCTTCCACTCTTAATCGTGCAATACGTGGTGCCTGTTGTACCATTTCAGATTTCTATTCAGCTGCAAGAAACAGAGACACAAAAATATTGGCTAGCACAAGTTGGAAGATTATTCCCTTTCACCAAACAGAAGCCCAGAGGGAGGACAGTCCAAACTTGAAGTCCTATGGGGCCAGAAAGTAACGTAAACATCTAAAGAGAGCGGAGCCATGGGTACCCAGCTTCACCCAATTGCTGCCAGGAGATACCACGTGGTCTCATTGTTGCCTAATCTTTTGATCTTTCAAGAGAAGCTTAAAACCTGGATTTGGTATGTGTCATCTGACTCCTAAATGTCAACAACGAATTAAAAATGTTGAAAGCGCTGAGGACCTAGTAAAACCTGTGTGACATATTTAATCCAGGGCTGCCAATTTGTGATGGCTGATTTAGTCGGAACGATATAGAAATTCTTGTGTGTGCACATACACATGCATCTATCACCGTGTGTGTACCTCAATATTGTGAATGAGTCTGGAGCTTTCTTACCGAGCTGTTTTCAAGTGGTGGGTGTGCTCTAAGTCCTGGGGATTCAGCAGTGAATGATGGCATTAACCTGAAAGTTTGAGAGCTGGAGTCTGGGTACCAGGCTCTGCAGCAGGTTGGAAAAGCAGAACCATTATGAGTGGTCAAAGGGCTTTATTATAGAGCTAGACCTTCTGTGATCAGGGGCATTGGTGGGGCTGCCCGTGTAAACCCATTGCCTCTGCATCAGATGCTGAACCTGAAGTCAACAGGGCTGCCAGTCACAGCATACGGACATGAAATGAGAGACAGCAAGAGCAAAGTAGAACCCGTGAAGATGGGCTGGAACCCCCAGCTGTCTTTCTCTGGGACCCATGGATGGCTCTCAGGGCCTCCAGACTTCAGTGATGCTGTGATCTATAGGAGGACCATGGAGCTGCACCCAAATGTGGCCTGGTGTTTGGAGAAGGCAGAAGAGAAGATCTGGCAGGAGAGGGAGGGGCCATAGGCCTGTCTGTTGCCCCTAAGCCCCCAGCAAGATGGGCCACCTGACCCATGACTTGGTTGGAACGTTGTGATAATACCTGAACTTACTTTCACCCTCCTAGCATAAACGTGGCACATATTGTCAAAGTTCATAAAAATAAAAATAAATAATAATAATAATAAAGAAGAAGGGATGCGTGGGTGGCTCAGCGGTTGAGCATCTGCCTTCGGCTCAGGTCATGGTCCCAGGGTCCCAGAATCAAGTCCCACATCGGGCTCCCTGCATGGAGCCTGCTTCTCCTTCTGCCTGTGTCTCTGCCTCTCTCTCTGTGTTTCTCATGAATAAATGAATAAAAAAAAAAAAAAAAAAAGAAGTAAAACCAATCAATTACATAGTAATTACTAAAAGCATACTGTGCAGTCAGTCACCAAAAAGAGTTTGCAAACCCTGGAGCACTCAAACCAAGACATGGAATGAAGTTCAGAGATACAAGGGATACATTGTGTTAACCCAGTTTATGTGGCATGTAGGCAGTGAGTGTTTGTTTATTCGCAGGCCGGTTACAATATTAGAATGCTCTTAAATGAATGGGAATGTTCCTAAATGAAAGTGGTGACCTCGTGTCAATTTGGGTGAACAATTTAAGCTTTGCTTATAATTTTCAGAGGCATAAGCAAGAAGTGACCCAGGTCAAGTTAGCCCCACTTGTCTTAGAAAATAAGCTTAATTAAGCTATGCTGGTATAGCTAACTGCTTTTGTGTGATCAGGGAATTCTCAAGGGTGGTCTCCGTGTGTGTTTGACTTGAACAATGTCCACCTTTAGCTCACCCAGATTTCTCTTGTGGCCTACTCCTTGCAGGGGAAGTAATTTGGGACAGGATTTGCACTTCACTAAGAAGACACCATAGGAAGCCACTGCAGACAGAGAAGACAAAGAGTGACAAAGGAAGTGGCAATCCTGTTGAAGAGAGTTCTGGAAGGGGAAGAGAGGCGGCCTGTGGGTGCTCACCCAACAGAGGCCTCAGGCAGAAAGACCTGATGCTAAACTGAGAAATGAGCTGGAGGTAGGAATTAGCTTGGGGAGATGGGTGTGGGGGAAGCAAGTAGTGTGTGAGGGAGGGAGAGGGGGAGGGAGGGAGGAGAGAAGGAGGAGTCGAAGGAGGAGGGAGAGAAGCAGGGTAAGAGAGACCTGTAGAAACAGAAGAATAGAGACAGTGAAAGAAAGAAGCATAGAGAGACGGACAGAGATTGGAGAGAATTAAGGAATTTAAGAAGTACATGTATTTAGAACATCAAATGGAAGAATACTATGAAATGGGCTGGAGAAATAAGCCTGGACCAATAATACATGAACACTCACACACACACACACACACACACACACACACACACACACACACACGTTGTGCCCAAGTTTGTGAATCCAAGAAACCACCAAGGAGCTGACACCAATGCAAGCGCCCGAGGGTTTATTAGCAAGCTCTAGCTTGGGTCCAAGTGTGCCCGACTTGGACCCCGAAGTGAGTTACAGCTGGGTTTTTTATAGGCTGGTCTAGGGGATTTTCAGAAGGGGTGGAAGAATTTCTCAAGTTCTGTTTACATTCTGATATGGAGCTTTCAAGGGCATTAAGCTCTGTTCTCGTTCTAATATGGGACTTTCTACCAAGGGGGGTGGGCTCTGTTGTCTTTCTGATATGGGATTCTTTGCCCAGGGCAATTCTGAGCTCTGTTGTCTTTCTGATATGGGATTCCCTGCGAGGACATTGAGGACATTCTGCAGTTTTTCCTATAAAGTTCTGCTCTTATTCACAGGGGCCTAAGATGGCTGTACTTGTGCTAATGCTAAACTTGAGGTGGAATGGCCTTGGTTTTTCTCGGCCTCCACAACACACACACACAAATCAATACATATGTATATATAAATATATAACATACACTTGGATGTACACAATTTACCCAGTTAACACAATAGGCATCCACATCTGCCCATACAGATACACCAAAAAATACATATAAGTCCCCAGTGATTTCACTCCATTCCCCTCACACCCCAGGAGCAGCAGGGGTTAACTCTGGTCAGATCCTGGAGGTGTTTCTGCCATTGACTTTACCATTGGAGGGGTGGTATGGGCACTCAGCAAACCACAGCCATCCTACCCCCTTCGCCCCCCACCAGTAGGCAGCCCTGTTAGACATCTCATTTTGTTCTGGGGGTAAAGATGGCCCTTCTGATAACAATAGCAAAGCCTGACTGCCAAACTCGGGCTTGGCTTCTGGAGGCCTTGAGATGAGGCTTTGTTTCTTCTTCTTCTTCTTCTTCTTCTTCTTCTTCTTCTTCTTCTTCTTCTTCTTCTTCTTCTTCTTCTTCTTCTTTTGAGGTCTTGTTTCTGATTCACCTTACAATTCATTTTACGGTGTTATTAATGAATATAACAGACCATAAAAGTAGGGAGGAAATGAGACAGCAGAATGTCCACACTGTGAATTTTGGTGAGACACTGGTGAATGGGAAGGACACAGAGCTGTCAGCCAGGACAGTGTTATTGGGAGCTGTGGTTTGAAAGCAGAAAGGAACAGAATGGACAAACCCAGGGTCTTCCCTCCCAACTCGGCTGCCTGTGTGCCTGTGAGGGCCTGAGTGTGACTACATGAGAAAGAACTATGTGGATGCATATCTACAGGTGTCTGTTGCATGCATATTTGTATCTGAGTATATGGGAGGGCAAATCTAAAACCCCAGGAGCAAACTCTAAGGTTTCTACGAAAATACATTTTCTTTTGCACCAATGACCCCCCTCCCTTCTGTTTACAGTGGGAAAAGTAATCATGATTTCAAAATTTCTGCTAATGCTTAGTGTCCAGTTGGAGACCTGGGTTAGATGCATCTTTCTTTTCTAAGGATGCACCACCAAGAATTTTGAATAGTGCCACGGAAGGTCCTGGAGCTGTATGTGATGGAGATCAGAAGAAATATTCATTTGCTTCACAAAATAGAATAAAATTTTGCAGATATCTCCTGGCACAGGAAGTTGGAGAAGGATGTGGATCCTGGGGAGGGAGAAGGCATAAACAGAGAAGGAACCAGGCAGGGACCCAGGGGGAAGGACAGTCTGTGAGGCTCTAAGGAGCTTTAAGAATGGAGATGTTGAGTGTTAACAGTTTAGGGTGTTTCCTGTTTCACACTGTGCTGTAATTCACTCCCGATGTCACTAAACCTTCCATAAAAGTCTGCGTATTAGTTGAGGTAAAGGTTAAGCTGCTGTAACAAAGAACCCCCAAATGCAGTGGATTAAAGAAGACAGAAGTTTATTTCTTATTCGTGAAGCTGTCCTGAGGTGAGGGGTAACTGGAATATGTCAGGCTTTGCCCCACACCCTCGCTCAGGGAACCAGCTTCCTTTCCCAGCATTGTCCTTATCTGCACGGTTCAGCTACATCCGAGCACATCCCTAGGCCTTAGTATAAAGGGGAAGGAAGAAAACGAACATGATACACAATTTTCTTTTAAGCAAATGGGGCAATGCTAAACACATCACTTTCACATTCCATTGGGTAAAACGCAATTCATATGGGCTCATCTGGGCCCCAGGGGACGCTGGGAAATGTAGTCTTGGCTGAGCTCAGCTCTTACTTGGGAAGAAAGGGAGAATGGAATTTGTTAGAAAACCGACAATATCTATTGCAATCTTAGTCCCTATCTGAGTCACCATAGCTTCTTACCTGGGTTATTGTAATAGTTTCCCGCCTGCACTCTGGCTCTCTTCAGTCTATTCTGAAAGCAACAGCCGTTAAGTCCTGGAAAAATATATTATTCTCAGCTCAAAAATCTCTGATGGTCTCCTGTATGCTCCGAGTAAAAGCCAAAGTCCTTGGAATTGCTTACTTCTAACGTCCTTTCCCATCACTCCCTCCAGTCACATTATTCTCTGTCTTCTCCAAAAATGCCAGGCATGCTCCTATCTCAGGGCCTTTGTACCTCCTGAACTGTCTACCTGAAACACTTTCCCAAATATCCACGTGGCTCATCTCCTTCCTTCCTGAAGTCGTCACTCAGATGCCACCTTCTCATCAGTCAGGCCTTCCCTGACTGACCCCACTCCATTTAAACTGACAACTCTATCTCAATTCTCTTTAACTCTCTTCCTCTGATTTTTCTCCATAGTACTATCATAGTACATATATCATATATGGCATATGTGTCCATGTGTTTGTGGTATGTGTATGATTTATTTGGTTGTTTTTCCATCAGAATATAAGCACCAGAGGGCAGGGATTTTTATTGGGTCCACATGTTCATGCCTTCAAGTTATACTAGACTGGGATGAGGAGGCTGGATCTTTAGCTGTTAAAATGACCAGTCTCTATACCAGCTGTCTTGGAAAGGGAATGAGACATTGGGCAAGGTAGCTCTCCTCTGATGTTTGGGAAGGGAGGCTGAAGGGGGATCTGGTCAGTGCAGCATAGTGTCCCTTACTGGAGTCATTCTATGAATGAGAGGAGTAAAGAGTGAGTGTAAAAGCAGAGAGACAAGCTAGAAACACCTGGTAGGGAATGACTCTCCAGGTTGGGGGTGGTGGGAATCCCTAGTGACCAAAGGAACAGAGGTGGGAATGCACAGAGGATCTTCACGGATTGTGAAGGGCTACCTTTCCTCTCTGGGAACAATGAGTGACACTTGCAAATGAAGGTTGGGGCTTTGCTGTTATTTGGAAACTAGATGCTCCATCCAGGGAATAAAACTCCCTGTCCCCACACTTCAGGGCTGGCTCTTTAAGATCCAAACCACAAAGCAAACCTACAGAAGAAACATTCTTGGCAACCAGGTGCCTCCCAGTCAGTCCTCAGTTTTCGGACAAGCTGTGATGGAGCGATTAAATTTTGTGCCACACAGACTCAAGTCCTAAATAATGTCTCTGTAAGAGACTGTCTGAGATGCCAATTGCATCTTCCTTGTATTTCATGAGGACTCCCAAGGCAAAACAGAGCCAAATAAGTGGGGAGAGGTCACAGTCTGAGCACTTTGCATTCTGCAACAGTTCTTTGGGGTTCCACAGAGAGGTCATTGAATTGGGGCTTCCAAAATCAAAATTCTGGGCAGGAACAGAGACTCACTGTGTGACTTTGGGCAAGACATTTCCTTCTTGGGCTTCAGTCATCCCATATGCAAACCAATGGGGAAAAACATTCATTGCTCCCTAACGGGTCTTGAATATTCATAACGTTTTCCTTTTAGGGAGGGCTTATGCTATGTGGAGCTTTTTATAAGGGTTATCTTATTTAATCTTTACAAGAATCCTATGAGGTAAGGGTTATTATGTGAGGAAACTAAGGCTCAGAAAGGTTAAGTAACTTACTCAGGCAGCACAGCTATCTAGTGTGGGGGTGGGATTTTAATGCCAGCAATGGAGCTTACAATCTAAATCCCTCTGTTTTAGTTTTGTTAACAATAATCCTAAGGGTTCAGACTATTTTTAACCTTACAGTCTAGGGGAAGATGATTTATCCAAGGTCACATTCAGTTAGGTCTGCAACTTCCAAATGTCATTCTGATGCTTCGCCTGCTAGGCTTGCTCTCTGATCCTCTAGGCTGTCTTGCCCTTGGGCTGGAATTGTGTGCAGGACTCCGTAGAATGTACTTTGATTAGTATTGTTCCAAGAGGGCCAGAGTTTGGGGCAGATGTGTTGGGGAAGTCTGGACTTGACCCTGACAAGACTTTTCAACAGTTATTGACAAATCTTATCCTGGCAAATAGCCAGATCTCATCCTGCCTCAAGGTTCCCTGGACTCTACTTCTTAAATTCTCTGAGCTGAAGCCTAAGGAGACAGCTAGGTCTGCTCTTGCTTCCTCCTAGAACAGCTAATACATCAGGCAGCAGGCAGGGCATCCCCTGGGGCCAGCCACTTGCTGCAGGAAAGGAAACTAACCTGAGATGCCACTTGGTCGCCTGTGAACCTGGTTAGAGTTTCGTGTTGGTCAGAGTTCAGGGAGAAAGCACTCATGCCTTCTGGGGATGGTGGAAATAGATACCTTTCTGGAGGAAAATTTTGGTCACTTGCATCGAAACCCTTAAAAATGTGCATTCCCTTGTTGGAGATGCGCTCATTAAATATATAAATATATTTGCATGAAAATGAGTGAACAATGGTTATTTCTGGGTGATGGGTGTTTAGGGATATATATTTCAAAATTATAATAGGCAATTTTTTTAAAGAATTCATTTATTTATTCATGAGAGACAAAGAGAGTGGCAGAGACACAGGCAGACGGAGAAGCAGGCTCCGCAAGGGGAGCCCAATGTGGGATCGATCCCGGGACCCTAGGACCATGGGACCATGCCCTGAGCTGAAGGCAGACGCTCAAACACTGAGCCATCCAGGCATCCCTAATAGGCAATTTTTAAAGCAGTTTTAGATTTACTGAAAAATTGAGCAGAAAGTGCAGAGTTTCCAGCACCTCGGCCCCCCCTCCCAAGGTTCCCCCATTATTAACATCTTACACTGGTCTGGTACATTTATTACTATTGAACCAATATTGATACATTATTAATAAGTCCACAGTTTACTTAGGGTTCCCTCTTGATGTGCATTCCATGGGTTGGACAAGAGTATAGTGACATGTATCTACTATTACGGTGTCATACAGAATGGTTTCACTGCCTTAAAAATCCTTCCCTTCCTCCCTCTTTCCCCCCAAACCCCTGGCAACCACTGATCTTTTTACTGTCTGCATATTTTGCTTTTCCCAGTATGACATACAGCTTTAATCCTACAATATGATGCTTTTTCAGATTGGCTTCTTTCACTTTGCAATATACATTTAAGGTTCCTTCATGTCTTTTCATGGCTTGATAGTTCATTTCTTTTTAGCACTGAGTGCTATTCCATTGTTTAGATGGACCACAGTTTGTTTATCCATTCACCTGTTAAAGGACTTCTTGGTTGCTTCCAAGTTTTGGCAATAGTGAATAAAGCTGCTGTAAACATTCAAGTGCAGGGAGTTTTGGTGGTTTTTTGTTTTGTTTTGTTTTGTTTGTTTTTAGAGATGAGTTTTCAACTCATTTCAGTAAATATCAAGGAGTACAATTGTTGGGTTATATGGTTAGTTTCAGAAGAAACCACCAGTACTGTCTTCCAAAGTGGTTGCACCATTTTGTATTTTCACCAGCAATGAATAAATGTTTCTATTGCTCCACATCCTCACCAGCATTTGGTGTTGCCCATGTTCTGGGTTTCAGCCATCCTAATAGGTATGTATTAGTATTTACTTATTGTATTAACTTGCATTTTCCAATAAGCTTGATGTTGGGCATCTTTTCAAATGCTTGGATCCCATCTATGTATCTTCTTTGGTGGGGTGTCTATCTAGATCTTCTGTCCATTTTTTTGTTTTGTTTTGTTTTGTCCATTTCTTATTTGGGTTGTTTGCTTTCATATTGTTGAGCTTTAAAAGCTCTTTGTATATTCTGAATACCAACCCTTTACCAGATATGTGCCTTGCAAAGATTTTATCACACCTGTGATTTATCTTCTTATTCTCTTAATAATGCCTTTCGCATAGTAGAAGTTTTTAATTTTAATGGAGTCCAACTTGGCAATTTATTTCTTTTGTAGATCATGCTTTTGATATTGAATCTAAAATGTCATCACCCACCCAAGTTATCTAGATTTTCTATTGTCTTCTAGGAGTTTTATTATTTTTATTTTTAATCTTTCCAGGAGTTTTATAATTCTGCATTTTACAGTCTATGATCCATTTTGAGTGAATTTTTGTGAAAGGCATATTATCTATGTTTGGAATCTTTTTTTTTTAATTTTTGCATATGGATGTCCAGTTGTTTCAGCACCATTTGCTGAAAAGACTAGCCTTTCTCCCCCAAATTGCTTTTGCCCCTTTGTCAAAGATCAGTTGAGCATATTTGTATGAGTCTATTTCTGGCTCTCTATTCTGTTGCATTGATCTTTTATGTATTCTTTCACCAATACTACCTTGTCTTGATTATAGTTGCTTTATAGTAAGTCTTGATGTCAGGTAATGTCTGTCCTCCAACTTGGACCTTCTTTGTCAATATTGTGTTCACTATTCTGGGTATCTTCCCTCTCCATATAAATAAACCTTAAAATCAGTTTCTCAATAGCCACAAAATAACTTGCTGGGATTTTGATTGGGTTGCTGGGATTTTGAATGGGAATAATTTTCCTTTCTTTTGCTTATTCTAATTTTCTAATATCTCTTCAAAAGCTTGATTACCCAGTGCATGGACTTTTTAGAGCCTTCAAATCTGGGTCTGGATTCTAGTTCTGGTATTTATTAATTTAACAAACTTTTTTTTGGTGATGTTAGCTATGTACTAGGCATTATTTGAAGCAGTTTACAAAGATTCACACATCTAATCTCTGTTACAACTTTAGAGTCTCCATTTTACAAGTAAGGAAACTGAGACACCGAAAGGTTGATTTATCAGGGAGAAGTGTAGAGAGGATATGTGGCAGACAGCTTTAAGATGGCCTCCTTTGATCGATGATGCCACCTCCGGTGTTCTTATCCTGTGTAATTCCTTCCCCTTGAGTGTGGGTAGGATCCATGATTTGTTCTAACCAATGGAATATGGCAAAGGTGATTATTTTGCATAAGATCATAATGTCCATCCTGCTAGCATACTGTCTCCCTTGCTGGCTTTGAAGAGGCAAGTTGCCATGTGTAGGGGCTCATATGATAAAAAAAAAAAAAAAAAAGGCAAGAAATTGAGACCATCAGTGTGATAAGCCTTCAGAGACTGAATATTGCCAACCATCAGATGGGTTTGAAAGCAGGTCCTTTATAACACTCAGGTGAGACCCAAGCCCTTGTCAATGTCTTGATTGCAGCCTTATAAGAGACTCTGAAGCAGAGTCTAGACTCCTAAGCCACTGTGATATAATAAGTGTGTGTTGTGTTAAGCCTCTAGGTTTGTGGTTATTTACTTTGCAGCAATAGAAAACTAGTACAGGACATAAACCAGGAATCCTTTCTGGTTTATCCATCCAAATCCCATACACTCCACCTTTCCACCTTGCTGTCTCCCTTCTTCCCAGTCACAGGGCTTTGGGCAAGCTATTCAATCTATCAGTCTTGGTTTCTTCATCTATGCGATGAAAATAAAAATAATTCCAAATTCATATAAGGTTGCTATTGGAGATGAAGGAGAAAATCGAAGATCTTGGTAAAATGGTGGCCATTCAATGGAAGTTATCCTGTTGTTGAACCTCACAGCATCTGGAAGGGCACACGAGTTAAAAAGAATGCAATCATACACTAGGAAGCTGGTCTCAAACTAAACAGGGGGTCCAGAGATTGAGGCAAAATGGCTTTTCCATTCTATTCCTTTGGGTTCCCCTAGAATTCAGCTGTGTCTTTTCTACTTGGCTTTTGTTCATCTTCTCTCCCTTTGCTCACATTCCCTTGCATCTTTCCACCCCCTCTTCTCCTCCTGTGTCCCATCTCTCTCCCAAATCAGCACAGAAGGTGACAATCTCAAAATTTAAAATTGCCCTTGGAAATCCCTTAGGAGCCATCCTATTACAGAGTTACATGCTATGTCTCACTAAATCTTCATCTAAAATTGGAGCTGAGGACTATTTATTTGGTTTCTGTTAGGAATCATGTTAATCTACGTCTGTCTGTCATCTATCTATCTATCTATCTATCTATCTATCTATCTACTTGTGATATATTTATCTAAGTAGGTATATTATATGTATCTGTGTGTCTTTAAGCTGTAGAACCACCTTCAGTGTGACAAAGATATCTTCACCCTGAGAGACAAGTAGGAAATGACACTAACTGGGAATTTGATAAATTCACATTTCTCATCTCATGCCTATTCTGGGGCATACACTTACTGAGTGGAATAAGGGAGCATAATTATCAGCACACTTGTGTTGATATTTCTCTTTTTATCTTAACTTTTGAGGCTCCCACTAATCGTATTTCATCAGTTCTAATTCTAAGCACACTATCAGTTCTAAGTACACTTTTTCTAATTTTAACCTGTCTGAAATGGAGATGCATTTTCCAGTCTGTTGTCCGCCAGCCAGCAGGCAGGCACAATGTGGTTCCATTCCCCATGTCCAAGCAAATTTGGTCATAGCTGTTCATATTGCCGTCACTTCCACCAAGTTATACACACTGCCGGTCCTTCACAGGTTGATTTTAATTGCTGCTTAAAATGTCTTTGAAAAGATTACACTACAATATGATCTGGTATTGAAGTGGAAAGTTTCCGAGTACACAGAAAGGACCCCACGCAGAACAGTCGAGTGGAAGTTTCACATTAGTGAAAGAAATGCTTGTCTTTGGAGGAATGACTCCAGTTTTAAATGTTTTGAAAAGTAACAACCAAATTTTACTGAATGCCTAGAAAGTAAAAGACCACTGTAGGTGAGTCTGTATTGCATTTTGTCACCGAGATTTGTGCAGGAGTATTCCTTGTCACACACCAAGCCAGGCAACAAGAGGCAAGAAAAATTGCCAAATCCCTCAGCAAAGATGGAGGGAATTTTAAATGAGGCATGGTGTGACTAATTTAGGTGTTGAAAAGGACTATAAAGGCATCGGTTGGTAATTTAATTACAAAAGTTTATAAAAATTTTTTTTTAATTTTACGAAAAATAACCGTATATCAAGATCAATGATGGAGTGATAAGGGTGCCTGGCTGGCTCAGTTGGAAGAGCATGAGATTCTTGATCTTCAGGTTGTGAGTTTGAGCCCCACACTGGGTGCAGAGATGATGAAATAAAATAAAATAAAATAAAATAAAATAAAATAAAATAAAATCTAAAAAACTATAAAAAAACAAAAGATCAATGATGAGTTTAATGAAAGACAGTTGAATTCAAGTTAAATTTCTGTGATACAGTTCCAATTTCATGATCAATGAATTCTTGTGGTATAACAGTGTATTTTTAAAAACCTCTAAGCAACTCCCTCTATCTTTCTGAAAATGTGTCCCAACAAGAGGTAGAAAAGGGGGGGAAAAAAGATTTCAAAATGAAATCTATATGCATGTGTTTTATGGACATGCAACAATAAGCAGCAAAACTGTGTGTTTCCATTAATCTGGAAAGAAAGCATGAGTGAATGCAACTGTTTAGTTGCTGGGAGGGATGCTTACCTCAGCTTTGTTTATAAGAATGAAAAACTAGAAATAATTTACCCGTGTGTCAATAGGAGTGAACTTAAATTATAAGACATTCATATAATGGAATTGTAGAATAGGCATTAAAGACGAAGTCAATGTTTATTGGTATTAGAAGGTATTCATGATACATAATAATAAAAAGGAGGATACAAGCCAAGCTTGATACCATTTTTGTAAAATAATAATCATCATAATAGTAGCGATAGGGTCTCTATATTCAACACATGAATGTTGAAGAGAAACAAATGAAATATAATAGTAGTTGCCTCCTGGAATGCCTGGGTGGCTCAGTTGGTTAAGCATCTGCCTTCGGCTCAGGTCCTGATCTGGGGCTCCTATGATTGAGCCCCACGTCTGCCTCCCTGCAGAGCTCCCTGCTTCTCCCCCTCCCTCTGCCCCTCCCCCCAACTTGGGCTCTCTCTCAAATAAATAAATAAAATGATTTTAATAATGTAGTTGTCTCCTTCTCCGAAAGGGGGAATGTGATTTTTATTTTCGTCTGAGTGTCTGATTCTCCTTAAAAAAATATTTTCATATAGTTAAAATAATAAGAAGAGGGGGGAAAAAAGGAATTGATATAGATCCTAGGAGATAAATGAAGAGGAGCCGCGCCAGCGCAGGCTTCCTCTGTGATGTCTCTTTAGATGTCCATAGGCTCCTATTCCAGTAATGACTTTGTCTGCTGGAAAAAAAAAAAAAATCCTAATCATGCCATTAATGAAAGTATTTTGGTGGCAAATGTTTTTAGTTTAGTAAACTAAGACGGCAGTAGTGGAAGCCCCCAGTGTGTGTTTGCATTTGGGTGGGGAGGGCTTTGCCAAATTTGTGAATACTCCAAGCTTGGGTGAGTTTTTCTTTCTTTTGTCTTTCCTCTCCCTTCCCTGCAGGAGGGAGGAAGCTTTTGTTTTGGCCACCAGCTATGTCTTTCTCAGTGGGTGTGTGTTAAGAGACTGCAGCAGGGAGGTGGTGATTACTGGAAGTGGCTCTGTTTGGGACTGAAGATTTGTGGCCCCCCCCCCCCCCCCCCCCCCCCCCCCCGCCAACATTCATATGTTGGAGCCCTAACAACCCCCGCCCCCCGTGTTTGCAGATGGGCCTCCAAAGGAAGTAAGTATAGCTAAATGAGGTCATAAGGGTGAGGCCTTGATCGGATAGGATCCGTGTCCTTCTAAGCTTACTGTGTGTGTGAGATTGCACGTATGCATGCATACGCCCCTGCAACCGAGGAAGGGTCCTGTGAGAGCACAGTGAGGTTGCAGCCCTCTGAAAGTCCAGAAGGCAGGTCTCACCAGACAACAAATTAGCAGCACATTGATCTTGGGTTTCCTAGTCTCCAAACTGTGAGCGCTAAATTTCCACTGTTTAAACCACCTAGTCAGTAGTATTCTAGGTGACCCTGCATCCATTCTGGCTGCCTCTCTCTCCAAGACGCTGAGATCGCTCCTGGCCTGAAGGCAGAGACCATTATTCCTGATCAACACTTGAGATGTCTGGACCCTCATCCCCTGTGTAGCCCCCTCTTCACCTGATTCCTTTATTAAAAAAAGATTTATTGGGATCCCTGGGTGGCGCAGCGGTTTGGCGCCTGCCTTTGGCCCAGGGCGCGATCCTGGAGACCCAGGATCGAATCCCACATCAGGCTCCCGGTGCATGGAGCCTGCTTCTCCCTCTGCCTGTGTCTCTGCCTCTCTCTCTCTCTCTGTGACTATCATAAATAAATAAAAATTAAAAAAAAAAAAAAAAAAAAAAAAGTTGAAAAAAAAAAAAAAAAAAAGATTTATTAATTTATTTGAGGGGGGGGAAGGGAGAACATGAGCAGGGGGAGGGGCAAAGGGAGAGCAAGTAGACTCCCGATGTGGGGCTGGATCTCAGGGTCCTGAGATTGGTAACCTGAGCCAAAAGCAGGAATTGGCTTCCTAACTGACTGTGCCCCCACCAGACACCCCTCACGTTGATTCTTTGAGTCTCCTTTTCTTCATGCCAAGAGCATTCCGACAAATGAAACTGAGCATTCTCATTGCTGCCTTGTTCTGCTAACGCTGGACTCTCTACCTGGGGTTCTGGGGTGTCATCCCCTTTCTGCCCCTTCCCCCTGCCCACACAAGTCTCTTCCTGCTCCTGCCTCATGATCATCACAAGGTGTGTGTGGAGGCCGAGAAAATTAAGGCCATTCCACCTCAAGTTTAGCATTAGCACAAGTACAGCCACCTTAGGCCCCTGTGAATAAGAGCTGAACTTTACAGGAAAAACTGCAGAATGTCCTCGGCAGAGAATCCCATATCAGAAAGACAACAGAGCTCAGAATGCCCTAGGCAGAGAAACCCATATCAGATCTTAAGAAACTCCTCCACCCTTTCCCCCATATTGGAATGAAAAAAAAAAATTCCTCTACCCCTTCTGAAAATCCCCTAGACCAGCCATAAAAAACCCAGCTGTAACCCACTTCAGGGTCCAAGCCCCTGCTCTGCTGTGTGTAGTATACTTGGACCCAAGCTCGAGCTTGTAAATAAACCCTCATGTACTTGCACCGGTGTCGGCTCCTTGGTGGTTTCTTGGATTCACAATCTTGGGCACAACAGTGTGTGTGCCTGTGTCACTCAATGGGCCCTTGAGTTGGTCTGTTCCCTACCAGGAAATGTGTCTTATCCTTCATTTTGATGTTGTTTTGGAATCTAGGTGAGGTTTGGTGGGGTGAGGTCTGGGGCCGTCGACCAAGAAAGAATTCTTGAGACATCTTTGGTGAAAAATGGTGGTTTTATTAAAGCACTGGGACAGGACCCATGGGCAGGAAGAGCTGCTGCCCGAGGGTTGTGAGGAGTATCTGATTAGGAGAAGTGAGGCTTTCAAAAGAATTTCTGTATGCTAAAAAACCCCTACAAGATATTGGAGGCCTTGCCATTGTTGAGTTAAAGTTGTTTTTCCCTGTAATAAAGCATTAACATTAAGATAGTTGGGAGCTTCCTTCTGGAAGTTAGGTTACTGATAAGAATGCTTTTTTCCTTGTAAATCACTAAACCATTTTGTAAATTGAGGGAGACTCACGTCTATAGTACTATAATCTCTATAAATTAACTATTTGTTTTTCCTTTCTCTTAGCTTTAGGGTAGCCAGGAGTGCCTGAGTAATGTCACACATACCCAACCTGGGTTGAGGTGGGGGGGTGGAGGTGGATAGATGGGTGGGGGATGTCAGCTTGTGCTTTGTCCTCACTAGCCTTCTGTTCCCTCATCAGTTGTATCCCCAGCACCTAGAAAAGTCAGGCACATAAGATGCACCCATTAAATATCTGTTGTAGAATAAATGAATGAAGAGGAATGAGTAACATAGGAGTGCCTGGCCCCTAACAACCCCAGATTCTTGGACCTTCTGAAATAATCTAATGCAGTTTCCAAAACTCATTGCTTTCTGGATCCCTCAACACTCTTAAAAATTATGGAGGACCCCAAAGCGTATGTTTGTGTGATTAGATCTATCATTAGTTACCATATTAGAAACCAAAGCTAACAATTTTTAAAAGTATTTATTTAAAATCCATTTAAAAACAGTAATAGGCCCATGAAATGCTCAGAGAGGGTATGTCAGTTGTCCAAGATCACACAGTAGGCCAGTAGCAGAAACTGGGATTCAAACCCCGAGTTAGGGTTTGAGTTTTGGCTGAGTCCATTATTCACATTCTCAGAGCATAACTAAACGCTTGTGAGTTGAAAAAAGGAGAAGAGGTTAGGTTTCTCCCAAAATGTGGGCTTCCCTCAGAGTTGATAGAGGGTAGGAATACCCCAGCAGGTCAAAGAAGAGCTGAAGGGTCAGGACTGGCTCAAGTTGGAGGTGAATCTTGGTGGATTTCCCTCAGACTTCATAAGAGATGCTTTGAGGCCAATCCACCAAATATCAAATCCATGATATGTAGTTCTCTGAAAAATCAAGTTGCTAACGACCAGTTGCTCAAATTAGTCAAATTTTCCAATTTTCCAAATCTCATTTAAGGAAAATTCTCATCGAATATAGTTAATGAATATCAATATACTCCTCCTGAATATAGTCAATGACTACATTCTTCTACATATGGTGTTTTAATATGCTCACTGATACTACTCAATGAATTTATACTTCTTGAATACTCTTAGCCCCAAATTTATTCAAGATATTTTAATTATATTCAAGATTCTAAGATATTCAAGAATATATTTTTCATTAGAAGATAGTTATAAGAAAGCTAAATAGCTCCCATGATATTTAGCTTTAGACAAATTGAGCTGGAAATGCTGCTGAGAATATATTCAAGACCAATTTATTAAGCAGATCATATTCATAGTCATTGGAAATCTTTAAGAAAGCCAGTCTTCAAAGCATGTTTGGCAAATACAGCAAGCTGATGAGTTGGTGGTCTGGTTGTTAGCATGTGTCAGGCCAAGGCCTCTTGTGCCCATCTGGGGCCATACATCTCTCAATTCTGTGGGAGATGCAGGAGGAAGAAGTCCTATTACAAGACTATGAGTCATGTCTGGACCCTCAGAGGATAAGAAAACATTGTGTCCCCAAACACTACCTGGACCCATTGGTCACCTTTTTGAGAGGGAAAAACACAGAAGAGAAAAAGAGAAAGAGGGACTCATGTGGGCTGCATCATACTGCCGAGGACTTTGTAGGCATTATTTCTCTTAATCAACCCAAAGTTATGAAAATTATCCCTTTTGCTAATGAGGACATTGAGCCTCAGACATGTGAAGTGACTGGTCCAACATCATCTAGTTATTCAAGGTCAGAGTGCAGGTGTGAACTCGGGCAGAATGGATGTGAACTCAGGCAAAGTGGGGATGTGAACTCAGGTAGTATGGGGATGTAAACTCAGGTGGAGTGGGGAGGTGAACTCAGGTAGTATGGGGATGTGAACTCAGGTGGAGGGCAGCTTGGGTGGCTCAGCGGTTTAGCACTTGCCTTTGGCCCAGGGCATGATCCTGGAGTCCCAGTATCGAGTCCCACGTCGGGCTCCCCACATGGAGCCTGCTTCTCCCTCTGCCTGTGTCTCTGCCTCTTTCTCTCTGGATTTCTCATGAATAAATAAATAAAATATTTAAAAAAAGATAAACTCAGGTGGAGTAGGGAGGTAAAGTCAGGCGGAGTGGGGATGTGAACTTAGGTAGTATGGGGATGTAAAGTCAGGTGGAGTGGGGAGGTGAACTCAGATGGAGTGGGGATTTGCACTTGGGCAGACTATGCATTTGGACTCAGACAGTGAGATTTCAGAACTAGAGGTCTGTGCCATTGGACTATATATTCTCCCACGAAGATGAAAGGGAATCAGTGAACAGAGAAACAGACATTGGAGGTGCAGGGCTTTGCAGCGAAGGAATCTGGGAGCTGTAATGGGATTTGATGGCATGTCCACTTGGATGTTAGACGAACCAAGAGAGGAAGCAGGAGAGGAATTATGAGTCCCATGGACAAGCCCCCTTTCCCTTCTCTTTGCCATGTAGAAATGAAAATGATAGAAATTCTGATGATCTCCTGGTCTATTTGTTTTCCCATAGTCATGTGTCCCATAGTCACTTAGAGCTTGGATCCAGCTATATTATGTTCCCTGAAATATAAAAAAAGCTAAGCACAAAGAACCATGAGAGAGGAACACTAGCCACTGGCATAGAAGCTTGCACAGCTTCCAGCAGCAACTTTATAGAACTTTTCCAAAATACTCACTTCATTCTTTCCAGGAGAAAAAAAAAAGCCCTTTAATTTTGTTCTTTATTATCCAAGTAAGATGCACACTGCATGCATATTGCTGATAAACAAACAGACAAGACACATGTAAGCTAAAATACTAAAATAAAAATCACCAATAAATCTTCCCTCCCCTAATCCAAAAAAATCATTGTTAATAATGGATATATTTTTCCCAGGGCTGTAGTTTCTATGCAATTTTCAAATGAGATCATATTGCACATGTTATTTTGTAACCTGAATGTATTTGTAACCCTGAATGTATTATGATCATATTCATAAGAGCCACTTCACATCATTTTTATTAATTGCAGATTTGTGATTGTTGATGACTTTATTCCCTGTCCCCAAAGAGGTGAGAGATGGGGAAACATTTTGGGCCTACCTAGGGTGCGGCTTGCCAAATCAGGGACCCTCAGACGGGACATTAGAGGGCTTTACTGGGTGGATCTTTAAGCCACCTGCAGTCTCCCCTTGGCTAGTCAGGGCTCAGGAGCCTTCTGATGGGGAAAATTTGGGGAGCCCTTGCAATAATATTCCACCAATGTCGTGAGGCTGTGAGCAAGTGCCCTCACTTTCTTAGGCTCCTCTGTTGAAAGAGGCTGTTTTGAGAATTGTATGTAATAAGACTGTTGGGTGCCCAAACAGGACCTGCTCCTTCTCCCTCTGAGCTCTGTGGATCTAACACAGACACTTCCATTGACACTGGAGGGTCTGCAGAGCCCTCCCAAGGACAATGGAATTTAGTGGTGGTGTTCCTCCAAGACAATAATGTTTGGCAGGGCACAGCAGAACTTGGCAGGACTGCGTGACTGGGCTCCTCTGAATGGCAGGAATTTGGCCCCGGTGCCCTGGGCCTCAGCATTCTTTTTTTCCCCATGGGCTGGCTTTCCTACCCCCAAGTCCCCCTCTTCTGCTTCTGGCTTGGTGTCCTTCGCGGTTCCCAGCTGTGTCTTTTTGCGGAGACCCAGAGAGGACAGGCTCAATGCAGTGGATGTACTGCTGGTGATAATGGGAAGTTGGTGAAGCCCTTGGGTGGTGACCTGAGGCTGGACAACCTTTTCCTCGATGTCATTTAGCATTTGAGAATAATTGCAAAGAACAGACATCCTCCAAGTAGTCATTTTCCTATGCAAGAGAGACTCCTCCAACAATAACTTATTTCTAGCCAGTTAGTGAGATAATGTATATGTAAAAACCTCACCCCAGTGCACATAGGAAGCATTGCATATGTGCTATTCCTATGCTTATGGTCACTTTTAAAGGCATAGAAAGCATGAGGATCCTGCATCTGGGCAATGGTGGGGAGGGAGTCTGAGGCCCTCTCTCCACTCCCACTCCTCGGGCAGGATGCATGCCAGGGAGTATTTTCATACCCCCTCACTGCCTGAAGACAGCCAGGGTGTCACCAGGCAGATAAATGTGCTCATCCTCTCCCGCTAAAATTGGCACGTCCGGTGTGGAGTTTCGATGATTTATTTACCAGTGACAGTTCTGCTCTGGGGTGGAAGTGCCCTGGTTTGCGGAGTGGTTCATTCATTTGTCTTTGTTGGCAGTCCAGGCCCGTGGGATCCCCATCTCAGCTCCCACCAATGCCTTATTCCTTCCATATATTGCTGCTCTCATTGAGGCAGGGAAGATAAGGAGTTCATGGTGTGCTTGCCTTCCCACCTGCAGAAGCACCCTCTTGGGTCTGTTTTGGGTGGGGGTGGTCCCTCGAGATGGTGCTGGAGGTGGGAGGTATATGTGGCATTAGAGAAACCACATCTTACAATCATGGACCTTTTTAAGATGCCACGGGGAGTCAGATTGCTCTGGGCTCAAATGCTGTCTCTGCTGTTTATTAGTTGTGTGGCCTCAAGCAAATGGCCTGACCTCTCTGATCCTTGAATTCCTCATCTGTTATGAGGGAATAATAACCCGCATTTCCTGCTCTCTTGTGAGGATAGAATACGTAAAGCACCTGACACATAGTAAAGTGAGCCTGACATATGTAGGAAGCTCTTAATAAAAGGCAGCAGTTATTCCTATCTTCATATACTCATTATTATTCCCCTGGGCTCAGAGCTGGTCCCTGGAAAAGAGGGAATGTGTTCCCTTTACACTTTTGACATACCAGAGGGGGAAACAACTTCTAGGAAAAGCCAGACAGCTGGGATGAAGGTCCGACTCCCTATGCTTTCTCTGTGTGAGATCTTGAGGGAAGGTACTCTGAGCCTCTGTGTTCCCATCTGTAAAATGGAAAGTAATTGGCTTCAAGGGCATTCTGTGAAGATCAACTTTCTTCTACCTTCATTACTTGCAAAATGCTTTACGATTTACAAAGGGTCGTGACAGTCATTATCTGATAACGGATTTTCAACAGAGATACTCCAGCCCCAGGGATGGAACATAAACCCCGATTCATGAATAGAGAAACCAGGGCTCAGGGAAGGACAGCAAATGATACTGTCCCAACTCATATTCATTCACTTAACCAATATTTATGGAGTGCTTACTGCACACCAGCTACTGTTTGAGGTGCTTCAGATACGTTGATGAGCAAGACAGGCAAAAAAAATCCCTGTCTTCACAGAGCTTACATTCTAGGGGTGTGACATGGATGGAAAAAAAAAACAATGGAAATAATAAATACATTATTTATGTAACATGTTAGAAAGTGGCAAGTCTTGTGGAAAGAATATATCATGACAGGAGGCTCAAGAATGATGGATGAAGGAGGGTGGGCTGCAGTTTTAAAGAGGGTGTTCAGGATGAGCCTCATTGAGAAGGTGACAGCTAAGCAGACGCTTGAAGGAGATGAGAGTGTCAGCCAAGCAGATGGAGGAAGAGAATTCCAGGCAGAGAGAATAGCATGTGCAAAGGCCCAGAGGTGGCAGCGTGCCTGAGGTATTCACAGAACAGAGAGGGGTAGAGTGGGGAAAGTGGAAAAGGATGAGGTTGGAGGGACACAGAGGTAATGCAATGTGCATGCAGAGAGAATCCTTTAGGGCTTTGTAGGCATAATAAGGACTACAGCTTTTACACTGAATGAATTAAGGAGTTATAGGAGGGTTTGAATAAAGTTGAGCCATGGTCTGAGAAATATTTTTCCCAGGATCACTCTGGCTATTGTGGATGAATTGACTGTGGGGTGTCCATCAGTGGATGGATGTATAAACAAAATGTGGTCTATCCATACAGTAATATATTATCATATAGCCATTAAAAGGAATGAAGTTCTGACACATGGGTGGATGAAACTCGAAGACATGATGCTAAGCGAGAGAAGTCAGACACAAAAGGACAAATATTGTATGATTTCGCTTTTACGAGCTGTCCAGAGTAAGCGCACTCACAGAGATGGAAAGTAGGTTAGAGATTACGAGGGACTGGGGAAGGGAGGAATGGGGAGTTATTGCTTAATGCCTGCGGAGTTCTGTTCGCAGTCATGAAAAGGTTTTGGAAATAGATAGTAGCGATGGTTGCACAAATTGTGACTGTCATTAATGCCACTGAATCGTGTACTTGCACAAAGGGTGAAATGGCAAATTTTATTACATGTTTTATTTACCACCATGAGAGTATTTTCAAAAGACTGATTGTGGGGACGAGAGTGGAAGTGGCCTCTGCTGTAATGTCCGTGGGCTCAGATCAAGGTGGAGGTGGAGAAGAGGTGAGAGGTACTCAGATGCCAGATATGCTTGGGAGTTATGGATTTCCTGAAAAGTTGCAGGTAGAGCTATTGATTCCCAGCACCATGTTGGAAACTGGGTCTCCAGAACCTTCCCGAGGACCCCAGGATCACACAGCAAGTGTGTTATACTCACTGCGGGTCATGCTCTTCCAGCTGCCTGCAAGGTTTCCTGCTCCTGGTCACCCTGCCAGGACTGGGAGGTGGATTCCTCTGGTCCTTCGGGGCACATGGTGGTAACTATGTAGAGTGGATGTTCTGGGCTGGAGCCCTGATGGACGTCAGCCGCCCCTCAACCACCGTCACATCCTGGGCTGGCACCAACGGTCCTGCCCTGGTGGTTCAGCTATGAGTTGGCAGGTCCCTTCTGTTTGTTGCATCACTCTGTTGTTGTCTTGGAGATGAGCTGCAAGGTCATGAGCCCAGTTTAGGAACTAGGTGGAGCTAGGTGGAGCAGATGAGCTCATGAGCAACACTGTTGCTGTTTGCAAGGGGGACCTTAGTAACCGGCCACAGAGAGATTGGCCCAAATCTTCCTCCTCTCGAATTCGGGCACCATAGACAGGGGGTCCTGGGGAACTCAGCATGGGTTATGGTCTCAGACAGTCCTGGGTTCAGATTCCAGCCCTGCCTCCTACTTCCTGTGTGACTTTGGGCAGATTGCTTCTCTTCTCTGATTCCCCATTTCTTCCAGTTGGGATGATACTACCCAACTCTGGGACTTCTAAGGGTTAAGGGATAAGTAGATGAATGAGTGTTGTAAAGTGACCACAGCTAGACAAACAAGGACTCATATGACAGAGGACATCAGCATATGGACCATGCCTGGTGACAGGTTGACAAGGAGGGGTGTATATGATGCCATGTTCTGAAGAGGCAGAGAAAGGGAGAGAGCCGTTTGCAAGAAGAGGTACTGAGTTCTTTTTTGCCCAGGTGGAGCTTGAGAAGTCCCTGCATGGAAATGCCCAGGAGGCATTTGGGGCTCAGGAGAGTTGATCTGGGCCAGAAAGAGGGACTGGGTGTGCTAGCTTAGACAAGATGGCTTAGTGGAGCAATAGGATGTGTGATGATCCCAGGGAAAGCATGGGGGAGCTTAGGACAAGGTTCCCAGCACCACTGCATTCATGGGATGGTTCCAGGAGACAGGATCAAAGAAAGAGGTGGAGGGATTTGCCCAGTGGTCACAGGAGTCAGTCATTGAGCTGGACTGGATGTCCAGGTGTCCCCTTACAGGTGGCAGGGGAGATGCTGCTTGGCCCATCATCTCTCCCTCTCTTTCTGTCTGTCCCTCTCTCTCACTCACTATGATAGCAGCTGGCGATTGTCATTTTCAAGTGAAAGAAATAGACTTTAACTAATTTAGGGGAAAAGGATGTGGTATAGCTCGTATAATTGAAAGAAAAGCTAAGCATTGGACCCCAGGAAGGACAGGAATGGGGCTGCTCCAGGGATCTAGCAAGTAAGAAAAATGAACATCTCTTCAGGGTACTGTCACTGGGATGAATCAGATTCAGCTATTTTCCATCCTTGAGTCTCTGCAAAAAGTTTCAAATTCCCACGAGAGAAGCCCTGATGGCTTTAGCTCGGGACGGGGCTCTTTGATGGAAAATCCCCATGAAGCCACACATAACAGTGAGGATACCCCAAAGATATACGAAAGGGCCCCAGATGCTGCCAGGTGGAAGCCATTGGTGCGCACCCCCGGGGCCTGCACGGAGGCTCTCTGGGGTTTCTGCAACAGGGCTCAAAGGGCATCCCTGGAGGAGGTAAGACTTGAACACAGATGAATGGGATTGGCCACCTGATTCATTCATCACTGCCCACTTACGCCTGGCAGGATCCCAAAGGGATGAGACAGCAGGTGGGACGGGAGAGCTTTAATGAGAGGAGGAAGAGCAAAACAAGACCCTCGCCATTCAGACTAGTAATTAGGGATGCAAGCAGGGGATAGGGGAAGGTGTCCACACTGCCTGGCTTTTTATATACCAGGAATTGCTCTAAGTATTTTACATATCTCAACTCATTTATTCCTCACCACATCTCGACAAAGCACCACATCTCTACTCCTTCCTCACCTCTATGGTGTTGCCCGTGAGCCCAAGGCACAGAGAAGTTAAGACATTTGCCCAGGGTCACCCAGCTAGTAAACGATGGAGCAGAATTCAAACTAGGGCAGTCCTGCTCTGCAGTGTGTACGCGTAATCATTTCACTCTACGGCCCTGCAAATCCCATGTCGTAGGAGAGGAAGGGAAATCTGTGTCAGGTGATCTGTTCCATCAAAGTGTCCCTTATGAGAATCAAATCCTGGATTTAACCACTCAGTTTGCTTTTTTTGTCTCAAAGTCAATATATTCTCTCTGCAGAATATTTGGAAAACCCAGAAATGCACAAAGGAAAAAAATAACTTGAACACCACCTTTTTTAGAAAAATAACAATTAAAAAAATATTTATTTATTCACGAGAGACACAGAGAGAGAGGGAGGCAGAGACACAGGCAGAAGGAGAAGCAGGCTCCATGCAGGGAGCCTGACATGGGACTCGATCCCGGGTCTCCAGGATCACGCCCTGGGCTAAAGGTGGCGCTAAACCGCTGAGCCATCCGGGCTGCCCGAAAAATAACAACTTTTATGCAAATTTGTAACAACTACATAACTAAAATGCAGCTGTGATTTTATATTTCTTGTAAATAGATGATCATACACACTGATTAGCTGAGGCCAACTTTTCCCTTGTCCTATTGCTGTGACCCTAAATCAGTTTTAGGAGCATAATAGTTAATGGCTGCATACTTTTCCCCTCGTATGGAAGTACCCTCATTTGTCCAACTAACCCGTGTAGTGGATCCATATTGTCATTTCCAATTCTCTGTGAGTATAAATGCAGCAGGCATTGCCGGTGGTCTGCTCAGAGTTCTGCGTCTTTAACCGTCTGTGCACCCTCCTCGCCTCTGCTTCTGGGTGGGTTTGCATCTGTGACTCTTCTTTGCAGAACCCCTCTGGGGCTCCTAGAACCACTTTGCTCACAGGGTCAAAGTGTCTGCATCCCCCACTTCCATCCCGAGGGCAGACCGTAGCCAATGAGCGTTGGCGTGGGAGACTTAAAGCCCAGATTCCTTGACTGGGTTGGAACACATTCTGACCCGCTCTCCACTCCTTGACAGGGATGCTGAGCGACAGCATGCAGCAGAGGCGATGTCTTGCCATTTTCAAGGCTGGATCACAAAAGACATGACAGGCATGCCTCTCTCTTACGTCGTCTCCGGGATCACCTGCTCCGAGGGAAGCTAGTGGCCGCATCATGAGGACACTCAACCAGCCCCCTGGAGAGGCCCACGTGGTGAGGGACAGCCTGGAGAGTGAGCTCGGAGGCAGACCCTGCAGCCCTAGTCAGGCCTCCAGATGACTGGAACCCTGGCCGACGTCTTGACTCAACGTAATGAGGCACTCAGACCAGAACCACTCAGCTGAACTCAGCTGAATTCCTGAGACTTAGAAACTGTGCCATAGTATTTATTATTTTTGGTCAGTACGTTTTAGGGCTCATTTGTTATGCAACAAGAGCTGGCGGCTACACTTCCCTTTTGCATGTTCACGATGCACCCTGGCAGGCCAAAGGAGGGTGTCGAAGCTGCTCTATCCTGGCACTTTCCAAAACTGTTTGACTATAGAGCCCACCCCACTCCCCTTTCTTCTGATGGAACTCACTTTGGGAGCTGCCAATCCAGTGTGAAATCTGGGACATATCCAGCAATTCTCAATTTCTGTCGGTTCCGCAAAGACATTATTTGTCCTCCAACAACGGTGTCTGTGCTGGCTCAGATCTGAGGGTCTGGCGGGCGTGTGTGCGTGCACGAGCATGCACAGCTATCGGCAGTAAGCTCTGTCATCCTGTCTGCCGTGGGTTTTATAAGCTGTCACTGTCAGAACCAGAAAAGGCCAGTCTGTCATGCATCTCTGACACTGCACGAACAGGCATAGGAAAAATGAAATCATCCCGTGATATCAGGTCACTCACGAGGCCTCGTTTCCAAGACAGCTGGCCTTTGCCTCTCCTCTGCTCTCACTGCTCTCCTGAGCTGCTGAGGTCACATCTTACTGTAGTTTGCAAACTTTTTTGCTCATCTTCGCAGCCACCCTCTGGAGGACAGGCAGGGTGGCAATGAATGAGTCCTGCTTTAGAGATGAGGAAACAGAAGATTAAGGGTTCTGTTTTGCTTTGTTTTTTTGTTTTTTTGTTTTTTTGTTTTTTTTCCCCAAGACACACATCTACTTGAACCCACGCATTATTCCCTTTGCCAGGAGCTCTTAATCCTTCCCACCCCTCCTGCTCCCTGGGTCAGATAACACAGTGCAACGGCACCTGTCTGCCTGAGCCTCTCTTTCTTTTTTGTTTCTCTCTTTTTTTTTCTGCCTGTGTTTCAAACTGTCTTAGCCACTCTGCCACTCCCACCTGTGGGGCCTTGGGCACCTTTCTGGATCATTGCAGTTTGGCTACAGATTAAATGGAACAATGGATGTGAGGAGCATATAGTAAATATTCAGTAACACTATTATTAATAATACTAATCCTTCGGGTTTCAGCTCTGACATCATTTCTTCCAGGAAGCCCCAGGTCACCGTCACCATTCCCACTGTATCTGGGCAGAGTCTAAGCCTGCTCTGGGCTCCTGCTGAGCGGCCTCAGTCTCCAGTGGTCCCTAACCCTGGCTGCAAATTACAATCTCCTGGGGAGCTTTTAAAATATATCTCTGCCCGGGCTTCATTCCAGACTAATAATATCAGAATTTCTCGAAGTATTTCTATAGCATGAGCTTACCCTTGTTCTTCTCTTGGGCCAGTGAGGGTGCCTAGAAGCTGGGTGTCTGGGCTTCAGCCTAGGAGAGAGTCCCCATACTTCCATTTGGGGCCTGGATGGGGAAAAGTGTGAACCCAGGCAAGCAACATTGCCCACCTGTGTCTGTCCTCAGTTTCCAAGTCTTCCAGGGAGGAAAATGCTATAGTCTACCGTTAGCATGTTCTTGGCCCCTTCCTTCCCACACTGTTCTCTTTAAAAAAAAGAAAAAGAAAAAAGAAAAAAAAGAACACTTTCCATGGTTTTGCAGGATAACCAACAACAACGGTGATGACAATAGCTGATATTCTGAGAACCCGCTTTGCCCTAGGGACTGTGCTGACAGCTGAGGGGCTACAGCCATCCTCCTCTTTTCGTTAAACATGACATAATTCAGATCTCAAAGTTGCATTGACAGGTTTCTCCTACAGTACAATACAGGTTCATTCCTGGGCAGGAGGTGGGCTTGGCCACTGAGATTATGGAGATGTGGTGTCACAGTTACCTCTAGACCTTTAAAATACCTTCCATGTCCCTAATTTCTGCTTTTCTTCTCCGAGATGGAGACACTGGGGACTGGGAAGCAGCTGGGAAAATGTCCAGTGGCTCAGTAACCCACCGTGGGTCCCTGGACGACCCTGGACTCAGTTTTTCAGGAGGGACCCTCCACACCTTACTTACTATGGTCCTACCCTGTGTTGGCACCTGTGGGCTAAGCACCACACACACACATTTATTCCTCATCTTAGCCCCAAATCAACATCATCCACTTTTGTGAATAAAGAAATGAACACTTGCAGAGGTCAAGGGACAAAGTCACGTGCAGTGGTGAGCAGCAGTGCTGGGGTCAGAACTCAGATCTCTGTTGGTCCCCCTGCTTCCCGATCTCAGAGCCCATGCTCAGAACTGCCCTGGGACCTGCTATTTTCTTTACTTCCTCACTTACTGCCTGGGACCCCACTACCCCCACGAGGGCAGATTCCTACATCTGTCTAGTTCTCCAGTGTCTAGTGCTGTACTGATACAGGGTAGGCTGGGCAGGGCAGAGTAATATTCAAATCTTTGACAACTGGGAGGCCCAGGGCACTGACTATTCAGAATAGCCACTGGTCCAAAGGCAGCTGCCTATTCTCAGAGGGACTGGCAGGGCAGGGAAGGTATCTATATTTTAGAATGTAACTTTTATTATTATTCAGTCATGGCCAGGCTGAACGACCAAGAGAGATGTTTGCTATTCAAAGAATAGCCTGTAGGGGCACCTACCTGGGTGGCTCAGTGGTTGAGCATCTACCTTTGGCTCAGGTCGTGATCCCGGGTCCTGGGCTCGAGTCCTGCATCAAGCTCCCCATAGGGAGCCTGCTTCTCCCTCTGCCTGTGTCTCTGCCTCCCTCTATGTGTCTCTCATGAGTAAATGAATAAAATCTTAAAAAAAAAAAAAAAGAAAAAGAAAAAATAGTGTTATACTCACAGCTCCCAAGAGGAGAGGGCTTGCCACACCAGAGTCAGTTTAGAGGCAGACGGAATAGGCGGAAATATGAACAAGGAGCTTTTACTGTGGTTTCTGCAAGAATGAACAGGTGAGGCAGAGTAGGCAGGCTTAGGTTTGGCTTGTTTGAATAATTTCAGCCAGCGTTGGGGCGCAGGGGCTGTCTCCTGGCATCTGGCACCTTACCTTGGATGATCAGGGCCGGTGGATAGTGGCTTGGAGAGTTAAGAGTGTGATGAAGAATGTGGTTGAAGTGTGGGCTCTGGATTGGTTGATTTTCCCATGAAAAGTGTGCCTGCAGGTGAGTCCTTTACTGTGTGGAGGAATTAGCCAAGCTGGAGAGGGGTGGTCCCTCCAGAGTCAGCAAGCCCTCAGGTGATCAAAGCATCAGAATAAAAAGACATGCTTAATACAGGCCAGGACAATGGGGTCACCTTGGAGGCTCAGGAGGTGTTATTTATCAAGTGACAAACACTGAAGGATTTCAATATTTGGACACCTGGAGTCCCGTATCTGTGCATGCAATTGAACTGATGAAAGGCAAGAAAGGCATTGGTAATACACCGTGAATTGCTGAATTGGGGGCACTAAGCCTGGAGTCCTCCCCCCATCCCGTGTATCTCAGTTATCCCTGGAGAATGGCCATAGCTGTTGCACGTGGCTACCTTCCCCTTTCCCTCAGGAGCCTCCCAGGTAGCTCGTATCTGCTTGCACCCAGGAGGCCTGGAGCTGGGAGTCTGGTGCATTGACCCTGCTGCAGTCGGGGTGACTCAGCCAACCCTCAGCAACCAGGCAGCAGATCTCACAGCCGGCCTTGAGCCTCCCACCCCTTCTGACAACTCCCGGGCTCAGGACAATGGGTGAGAAGGGACCTCCTGGCAGCCCCACACCCTGCCAGTTCCAGGTGTTGGCTCATTTAAGAGACAGTATTGATTTTCACATTATGATGCATAACTTGTGAGGCATGGGGTGGGGGTGAGGGGGTGGGGGCGGAGGGAGAAGCCAGCCGCTGATTCCCGGAATTTATTTCGAGACACATTAATTTGTTTCTTCCCTTCAAGGTCAAATCAAGGCATCTCCATACATCACCATTGGCAGCTGCTGGCTGGCAGGCAGTTGGGAGGGGGCAGAGGTGGGCTGCGAATAAGACTTTCTGGGGAGCTGGGTCAAGGGAATGGGGTGGGGGGAGCAGGTCCCCGGCACCCCATGTTCCAGCATCATCAAGGAAGTGAGGGTTTAGGAATAATACCCTCTCATGTGGCTGGAGATCTACAAAGGGCCCGGAGCCCTCTATTTTGACGACAAGGCTGTGTTTAAGCTGGAAGCTCCCAGAACTGAAAGGAGCCAGGTTTCTGGGGTTTGAGATCATGCATTTGGCCTAATTTTCCAGGGTGACCCACACTCACCATTCATTCGCTCAGTACATATTTATTCCTTGATGTGCCAAACATTGCACTTGGCACAGAAGACACAGAGGGTGGGTTCGCTGCCCTTCGTGCTCGGGGGCTCACCATGCATAAGCCCAGAAGTGGCAAACATGGCAATAGTGGCTTTGTTTTGCTCCCTCTCGCAGCTACCCTCACAGTGTATAGACACGGATCTGACTCCCAGTACGACACATCATACGTGGTGGGTGCTCGGTAAGTATTTGTTGAACAAACATCACATGAGTAGGGATTTCTCCCTTTGACTTGAATGATTCCTCCTCCCACCCTTGAAAGCAGGGCAGTCAAGGTCAGTTGGGTTTTTATGATTGTTATTTCTTCTGCTGCACAGATGCCCATGGTGTTATATGGTGTGCTGTGTGGGGACAAGGGTAAGCCAGAGAGGGCTCTGGCCACTCTGGTGGAGTCTGAGCTGAGACCCTAAAGATTTAGCCAGCGAAGAGGGTCAGAGAGTAATCGTGGAGAGAGAGAACAGTGTATCAAAAGTTCTGGTAGCAAGAGAAAACTTGTCTGGTTGGAGAAACAGGGGGGAAGGTAGGTGGGGCAAGAGGGTGAAGGTGGGGGGTTAAGGTAGGGTGGAGAGAGTTAGCCGGACGACAGATCCCATAATGTCTCGCATGTCTCACAAAGAAGCTTGTACTCAGTCCTTCCAACAGTGGGGAACCATAAAAGGATGTTAAAAGGGACATACCTTTAATGAGGGCTCATGTGTTTTCTACTGCCGATGAGGCCCCTCCCAACCCTACCCTTCCTTGCTCTCATCTTCAAGTCTGACAGGAGCACCCTCATCCCTCTCTGATAAACCATCATCCCTACCCGCACACCTCTGCAAAGCCCAACTTGAAACACCATCTCTCTTTTCTTCCCACAAGGTGGACAAACTCCCTGAAGCCACCCTTAGATTTTCTTTGTTGAGAGAATGGCAGAGCAAGGTCCTATTTCATAGTAGGTCTGGAGTCCGATAGCCTGGGCCCCTTGCTTACCAGGTGTGTGATTTAGGGCAGCGCCCTTAACCCTTCTGGGCCTCTGTTTCCTTATCTGTAAAGTAGAGATGAGAGTTGAACATACCTCCTAGAATTGCTGAGCAATGGAGCTGTGTGGACACATGAAGCCCTAACGTGGTGTCTGATACACACGAGGGAGTAAAGTGAGGGACAGGCCTGCTTTTATCTACCTGCTTGTGTAGGTAGGTCAGTGAGCTCCTATGGCCAGAAACTGTGGCTCATTGTTCACTCTATCCTTGGCTCAGGACCCAGCAGGTAGGTGTTCAGGAAATATTCATTGATTTCTGCTATCATTTGGGGGTTTAGAGATGCCCTTGAAGATTTCTTTGCAGCCCAGAAACAAATATCCAGGTTCAAGCCCTGCCATTATCCTGTGACTTACCAAAGTCGCTGAGCATCAGCCTCCTTTTTTTTTTTTTAAGAATTTATTTATTTATTTATTTATTTATTTATTTATTTATTTATGAGAGAGAGAGAGAGAGAGGCAGAGACACAGGCAGAGGGAGAAGCAGGCTCCATGCAGGGAGCCAGACGTGGGACTCGATCCCGGGTCTCCAGGATCATGCCCTGGGCCAAAGGCGGCGCTAAACCGCTGAGCCACCTGGGCTGCCCAGCATCGGCCTTCTTCATTGTAAAATGAAAGTCTACTTCCTAGGTTGTCATGGGGGAAAAAATGGGATTGGCTCCAGGGATAGAACATGTGGCCCTGTTTTGGTCAATGAGATAAAAGGGGAAGTCTTCCAAGAGCTTCTGGAAAAGATCTTGCTCACTGATAAAAGAGAAAGCCAGATGAGATGACTTTTTTTTTTTTTTTTTAAACTCCTGCCTTCTCTTCCTGTACATTGTCATAGGAAGATGAGATGATTGGAGCTGCTGCAGCCATCTTGCAAACAGGAGGACAGATCTAGACTTGTCAGAGATGGCAGAGGAAAAAGATCTCTGGGCTTTGGTGGCATATGAACTGAATAAATAACTCGGAAATCACTCATCTCTAAACTTGTAAAGTTAGACAATAGATGTTTAGGTCACTTAACCCACTCTTTGTTGGGCATCACTATTTGTGGCCACAAGCACTCCTAATTGATAGTCTCTCTAAGTGGTATAGCATTTAGCATTCCTCATTAAAAGAAGCACACAGGCTAAGAACATCAGCTCCTTTATTAGTATTATTTACTGTTATTCCCCCCCTAAACAACAGCACAATTCAAATAACAATGACACACACATCCCGCTCATATACATAATACCACTAGCCTGCCTGCCAGCCTGTCTGGCCTTTGCTTGGTTCCTGGCGGAGCTGTTTGGAGACAGCCCCCTCTGTAAAAATCCCAAATTGGACATAGGAGGCACAAGAAAGGGGGGACTTTAGCCAGAGAATAAATGGGCATCCAGAGTCCTCAGGGAGTGCCAACTTGGGGACATGCTATATAAATGCTTGGATGAAGAGCAGAAGGCACTATTTTCATGTGGCTGTTGAGTAAATCCCATATATGGGGATGTAAGACCTATCTATAACCCTTTGCAGGCCAGGGCTGCTGAAACACAGCAGGGTGAGCTCTAGGCTCCAACCACCAAACCATGGGGCAGGCATGGAAAGTAGGAGCCCAGAACAGGAAACTGGGTGACAGGGAGGTCCCCAGAGAAGAACAATCCTTGCATTTGCTGCAAAAGGAAGATACAGTGTGAAATGTTATGTCCCCTTTTATCTGTTTTGCAGCTATAGAATGTGCAACATTTTCATTATGATAGAAAAGGTAAAGAAAAAAATCTCCCAGCATTTTGGCCTAATGCAACTGAGCATGACCTGCCAATTGCGCCATCCTGTGGAAAAACCTAGAACTACACTATCCAGGGACTGGTCAGTCCACCCCCACCCCTAACATTTTAGTCACACTAAATCTATGAATTCAGCTAAAGTAATGTACTCTGGAATCAGAGAAGCCTTGGGGCTGGGGAGGGAAAAAGATGGGTCGAGACTGGGTTCTCAGGAACAGGTGACTTCCTGGCTGTCTTGGGGAAGCTCATTGTTGAAGTTGCTCTCTCCAAATGGTGAGTAAGGGGGAACCTGGGGAGCTTCGATGATCAGCAGGCCTTCTGGGGAAAGTGAGGCAAATACTGTCACAGGATCCACCTCTGCGGGAAGCCTAGGAGAAGCACAAGATATTATCCATGTGTTATTATTATTATTATTATTATTAAAGATTTTATTTATTTGAGAGAGAGTGAGAGGGAGAGAGCATGAGCTAGGTGAGGGGCAGTGGGAGAAGCAGACTCCCTGCTGAGCAGGGAGCCCGACGCCAGGCTCTGTCCTGGGACCCTGGGATCATGACCTGAGTGGAAGGTAGCCACTTAAGTGACTGAGCCCCCAGGTGTCCTCATGCATTATTTTTAATATAGCTTAAACATCCTTTTGTTCATTTGGAAGAAAATAGTTTTGACATGAGTTCAGGTTCTGAGGGCATCCACCGCTGGGTCTGAATCCCAGCTCTGCCCCTCGCTAACTGTGTGATCTTGGGAAGGTCACTCAATTGCTCTGAGTTTATGTCCTCATCTGCCAATGGTGGTAGCAGTATAAACGTGTGTAGTAATTTGAAGTGAGACAGAGTCTGAACAGGCTTTGCAAACAGTAAAATGGTGGTTCCAACAGTAATTTAAAAGATCGCCATGGCCCAGATGTCTGGTCTTTGGTTGAGGTCTCTACCCACATCTGCCCAGTTGTGGGCGGAAATGGCCAATACTACCGTCCTGTAATAGAACATAGGTAAGATGCTACAGCAGGTAACATGTTCTCATTTGCCATGTGTCTGTTTAACGTGCTTTACTACACAAGGCATCACTGGCAAATTAACGACAGAACAGGCTGGCCACATGGGAACATTCTCTTACGTTTAGGATGAGCCTTGATTTGGGTCACAGCTGAAGTACCCTTAACAGGTCATAATTGCTTTTTCCCCCAAACACATTTATAGGAAATGACCTGGCCAGAACTGTATAAAGAGCCCAGAACAGCTAATAGGTAGGAATGAATATGCCCATTGCAGAGAACATTTAGCAAAGGCTTGGGGTAATCAAGTGGCAGGCTCAATGAGTGAGAGCCTCAAAGGGATTTCGGAATCCAACTCTGGTTCCAGTTCTGAAGCTATTTTTTATGAGTTTTTGATTGTTTTGGGTGAATGAGACAATCTGGGACCTGGCTCCTTCCACTAACTACCGGAATTGTGAGAACATGTTCATGGCTTCATTTGGATGCCATTATTAATAAAGATTATGAAAACTAGGACCTTCTGAGCACTTTCTATGTGCCAGGTACTTCGCGTGTGTATCATTTCATTTAATCGTTAACAATAATCCCACCAGGCAAGTTCTGTTACCGTCCCAATTTACAGACAAGGAAATTGAGGTCAGAGAGGTGAAGTGATTTGCCCAAAGTCACACTGCTGGTAAGAGGCAGATGGGAATGGAATTGGAATCTTGGTCTCCAAACTTAGAGTAGCTGATCATGATGTTCTAATGCCTCCCCTGGTACCAGACTTTTTGGGAAAAAAGGGAATGCCAGAAGGGTCAATCAGCACAGATCTTTCCACTGGTCCAGGATGGCCTGGCTGTTAGAATTGCAGAAGTTTTGATGAAAGGACCAAGCAATGAGGCAAACCCATTCCTGGCCAGGGCAGGATCCTTCCTGAAAGGGGGTGGGGAGTTTCTGCTGTGAGTAGCAACATGTAGCCACATGAGCAGTATCTACCCAGGAGACTTACAGAGCCACAGAGATTAATGAGGGACCCGCTGGGAAGGAGGGAGGAGAAAGAGGGAGCTTGGGCAGATGCCAAGTCAAACTTCTGAAGCACAGAGGAGGCCTAAAGTCTGGACCTCCCTCCCACTGCTGGGGATGGGCCGACTCTGTTTAACTATTTGTAGGCTAACTGGTAGCACACCTGGTACGATGGGGCAGGGCAGCTGTGAGCCAGAGCATGGCCTTTGCAGGCAGGCAGACCTGAGTTCAAATTCTGATTCTTCCTGACTGTGTGTGACCTTGGGCTTGTGACCTAGCCTCTCTGAATCTATCTCCTTATAGGAAAAGTGGGTTAACGATGTTCACCTCTTAAGGTAGTGCAAGAATTACACAGGATAATGAGAGAAAAAGGCTTGGCTCGACACCTGACATACAGTAAGTGCTCAATAAGTGTTAGCTTCAACATCGTTACTGTAGTCATGACTATTCAAGTGGGCACCCTGGTGGCTGTGTATATTTTAGCACAAGTGGTCGTATCACTGAACCATAAAATGCCAGAACCCAAAAGAATCTCCTTGATTGTTCAGGACAGTGCTCTCATATTACACCTAGGGAAACTGAGGTCCAGAGATGGGAATAGACTTGTTCAAGGTCTCTTACCAGATGACCTGTACATTGAACCTCCATGGTAGGAAGATTATTCCTCTTCCATTCTCTTTGAATCCTTCCATTTGCATCCAAAGGAACATCTCAACTAAGTGTTAACATGACTTTAACACCTTTAGCCTCTATCCCTTGCTATTTTCTGTTTTTAACAAAGAGAGGGCTGATCTAAGGCTCGGATCCTTTTAAGCAGGCAATGCTATCTATTTAACTGCATTTTTCTTTCATTGGATTTGTTTTATGATTGCCCTCTTCAGCGAACATTTTAGCAAAGGGAATTTAACTTTCTCAAAAGTGATCTAATCAGAAAGAAAAGAAATCTGAAGCAAATAAAAATATGGGAATATAAGCATATAAGGCAAAAAGTAGTTGAAGATGGTCTGTGAATGACCGCAATATGGTCTCCCCTATCCAGGTAGGAAGGCCATGGCCTTTGAAACTGGGGAGACCTGTGTTCAAATCCCAGATCTGGCTCATGACTAGCTGGGTGACCTTTGTGGAATTCCAAAATCCCATTAAACTTCAGTTTTTTCATCCACAAGGTGGGCTTAATAATACCCACTTTATAGGATTCTTTTAAAAGTGGAATAATATTAAACTAACCCCTTCTTTAAACCTAACTCCCTCTTCACATGGCTCTTGACACACTGCAGGTGTCAGTAAATGGCAGAACAGATATCTGGGAAGATGTGGAGCAAGGAGCTAAAGTTTGCTTTGGCTCTGAACATCTTCCATGGATGATTTCCTGCATCCCCTGCTTCCTGTCCTCTCATCCAAGTTGGGTGTGGAAAGGCCCCATCCACACACAAGTCTTGCCCTGCCCCCAACCTGATCAGCAAATTCCAAGATCTCTCCTGCTCCCCCTCATCCGGTCAAAATGGTGCCTTTCACATGGGGTTGGATGTGTTGGCAAGAATTTCCTAGCCGTGACAAAGGCAAACAGCTGTAGCATCCTGCCTGGGAGGAAATCTCCAAGGGTCTCAGTCTGGCTGAAGGAACTTCCCTGTCCTCTGATGACTAGAGTTTTTCCTGGGAGAGGGAATGGAGCCTCCTGAGTGTGGGCCAGGGCCATCCTTGGTGTCTAGAGTCTGGGCAGAGCCAGGGCATCCCAGGAGGTCCCAGCTGCTCTCATGTGACTCCAGCCTTGCAGAATTTTTAAATAACATTAGTCCCCACGGACTGAATGCTGAGTCTGGACCCCATGCTAAATGCTTTACACACATCCTCTCATTTGCCATCCCAACTCTGTCCACGAGGGAATCTGGGGACAGAAGCTCAGAGCAGTTGTTCCAAGGTATCTACTTTCTTTACCAAGGAACCAGGACTCCCTACACCCAGAGAAGCTTCAAAATACTTAGCAACTGGCACAACTAGACAATGACCAGCCAGAATGGATGGAAACATGCCATAAGTGATGGAGGAGGGTGCTGGGGACCCCTTGCTGTTGGAATGTGGGAAGGTTCAGAGGGTCCTGGGGACAGGATCGGGATGCTGGGCTGGCAAGGGAGGGCACTTGGGGGTGCTCACGACAATGGCTAGTCTAATACTGTAACAAGTAGCTCAGCTAAGCTGCTGGACCCCAGCTGTGCCTTGAGCAGCTTTAGGCATTTCTATCTAGTCAAGTCACCCCAGCAAGCTGCTTTCCCAGAGGCCTCAGAGATGGGGAAATCCACATTTCATAAAGATGATTAACCCCCTGACTTCTTTCCATCTCCTTCCACAGTGCTGTCCTGCCTGTGACTCCATCCTGAGACCTTATTTGAGTCTCTTCAAAGAAACATCAGCTCCCCCTGCATTTTTCCCCCTTTCCTTTCCCCTGTCCCTCTCAGCAGCCTTTGATCTGGCTGCTGTTGGGGGGGGTGGGGGGAGGTGGGGTGTTGGGGATGGCAGGCGAGCCAGCAAGCATGAAGACAGCCGTTTGCCTTATGAGGAAGCGTCTATGGGGTTCTAAGGACTCCAGAGGCGCTGGGTGTATCAGTAATGGGCACAGGGCAGGAGAGAGAGGACTGCAGAATCCCAAAGCTGAAAGAGGCCTCAGGATTCAAGCCAGCATACTCTCTTCCAGCCCCAGGAAATTTTCTTTTTTCTTTTTTCTTTTTTTTTTGGCCAGGGCTAGAGGTGGAGTAAAGTGCTCAACAACATGGATAAAGGGAACAACAAACTGCCACTTGTGGGGGCCTACTGTGTGCTGGTGGCTGTGCCATGATTTCATTCCATTCCCAGCTGGTGGCTCTGGAATCACCAGCCACCCCATCCCTTTTACAGGTGAGCAAAGGGCATCCCTTGCTCCAGGCGTGAGCACTGAACTCAGAGTTCAGGGATTGGTTTGGGGCTGTCCTAAATTCGAATTCTCAGGACTCTGGGCAGGTCTCTTCACCTCTGGGGTAGTTTCCCCATCATACAAGGAGGGTATGATGATTAAATGCATGGCCTGGGACAAGACTTTGGAGCTAGAGTATGTGCAACGGAGAGCTGCTGGGTAGAGGGTGCGTCTGGGAAGAGGTGTCTGTTAGCTCCTTGCTGTGTAGACTTCCTCCCCACAGCTGTTGCCATGAGGGCCCCTGTGTGGCTTTGATTCACTGGCCCGGCCTGGTGGTTTTCCTGCTGCTGGCATGGTTCCCCCAGGCCCAGCCCTGCCCGCACCTCTCAGCCAAAATTGCCCCCCATGCATCCCAAAGTCTCAGCCTCCAGAGCCCTCCCAGTGGGCAACAGCAATGCCATGATCCCTTCTGGCTTCATTCCTGTGGACACTCTAGGGAAGGCGCACACTGTCCCGGTGGTGGGCCCCTTAGGTCCCCCCTTGCAAGCAAGCTTCACAAGATTCTTCTGGGCATTTGGGCATCAGGGGAGAGTCTTTCCTGATGGTGATGGGGATCCTGCCCAGGCGGACCACACGCATAGGAGAGTGGCCTGGTTTTCATGGAATCACAGACAAGTCATTTTGCCTCTCGGACTCTTCATTTACAAAGTGGTGGCATTGTTAATTCCCACCTCACAGGGCACTGAGCAGGTGTGACAGCATAATTTATGCCCCCCCCCCCCTTTCTGGGACCCAATGGCAGGTTTGCTGTGACACTTTTGTCCCTTTAGGTGGGAGGGTTCAATTCTCTCCCCTGGGGCTTATCTTGGAAGAGAGAGAGATGCCCAAGAGGGAGACACTCCAGATCTTGGGTCCCAGGCACTACTCACTCAGTCACCCCCACCCTGGAACCCACACCACCAGGTTACTTACTGGATTTTCTTTGTGAAATTCTTGGAAACGATGCCACCTTCTTGTTGCTTCTCTTCGTGTTTGCCTAGAAGGGAGAAGAATGCCACATGTAAGAATATATGTCCCATAAACTGAATCACATGTTGCACCTTATCTTCTAAGCCTTGCACCTTCACCCCTTCCTCCTAGCCAGCCACAAGAACCCAGAGGCTAGCATCCCAGGAGGCATGGTAGGAAAGAAGTGGGGTCACGTACCGAGTGTTGGTTTGCCACCCAGTGGGCTTTACAACTCACAGGGCCTTTGCTAGCTCTGAAGGTGGGCATCTTTCCCCCTTGCCTACTGATGGGGGAACTGAGGCACAGTCACCACCAGGCCTGGCTGTGAACCAGCTCCCCCTGAATCTACACCAAGTACTGGGGTCTCATGCCTCTCTTTCTGTTCCAGCTTGCAATTAGCTCTTTGAGCCACATTATCCATACTTACAACAGATGAATTGCCTGGAAATAATGCTTCAATCTGCTAAATTAAAAACAAAAACAAAAACAAAAAACAACAAGACCCAGAGTCTCCAAAGGGAGCTCTCCTTAAGAAATGGCACATTAGATACCACAGATTTGAAATTCCACCTGCCCTGCCTTCTACAGGGTGACAGGGGAAGGCAGTTTTTTCTTCCTCAGGAATGAAAAGATAAGATTACAAGGGTTGGGCCCAAACCAGCTATCACCTTGCAATTTATATAGCAACCTTTTAAAAAAAATTTTATTTATTTATTCATGAGAGACACAGAGAGAGGCAGAGACACAGGCAGAGGGAGAAGCAGGCTCCATGCAGGGAGCCCGACGTGGGACTTGATCCTGGGACTCCAGGATCAGGCCTTGGGCTGAAGACAGACCTCAACCACTGAGCCACCCAAGCGTCCCTATATAGCAACTTCTGAGCCTTTTGGCTGCTCCTTTTTTTTAAATGGAGAGAACCTCTAATTTCTCTCTCTCTCTTTTTTAAAGTTTTTATTTATTTATTTGAGATAGATAGAATAAGCATGAGATGGGAAGAGGGGCAAAGGGAGAGGGAGAAGCATATTCCACACTGAGCAGGGAGCCTGACAAGGGGCTTGATCCCAAGACCCTGAAATCATGACCTGAGCTGAAGGCAGCTGCTAAACTGACTGAGCCACCCAGGCGCCCCTCTAATTTCTCTTTAAATAAGCCAGAGTAGTGCCCAGTAGAGGCTTCCAGCTCCTATCTTTATTTGTTCATCTGTGGGGCCACATTCCCTGGCCAAGAACCCTCATGTGTCCAGGGACACTCTTCTGAGAAGCTTTGGAATCCAGACTGTAAATAACCTTGTGGGATTTTTTGCAGCCCAGGTTTATTAAAAAACTGACAATTAATAGGTGATTCCATTATTAATTGCTTTTTAAATTATTAATAATTGCTTTATTCATGACTGTTCTGATATTAATACATGTATTATTCTAGAAAAATGTAGAAAATAAATAAATAAATGATCGAAACCACCCATAATCCTATCACCCCAGTAAAACCACATTTTTATATATGTTCCAGACTTTTCTTTCTATGTTACTTAGGCACACATAAATGTTACATAGTATAGATGTATATGACGTATTTTAGCAAATGGGATCCTATGTTATGCTCAAAACTGTTATCTCTTGCTAACACATTATAATTATTTTTCCAGGGATGCCTGGGTGGCTCAGCGGTTGAGCATCAGCCTTTGGCTCAGAACGTGGTCCTGGAGACCCGAGATCGAGTCCTACGTTGGGCTCCCTGCATGGAGCCTGCTTCTCCCTCTAGTTCTCTGACTCTCTCTCTGTGTCTCTCATGAATAAATAAATAAAATCTTAAAAAAATTATCTTTCCATGTTACACCAAATATTCTTCCACAATGTGATTTTTTAATGGTTGCACAGCATTCTGCTATAGGGATACCTAAGTTCATTTGCCAATCCCTGGCTTTTGGGCACTGCAGGGGGTATCTGACCTTGGAAAGAACCTCACTGCACCGAATATTCTTACAGCTGGATCTTGCATCCAGCCTGATGACATCCTTAGGATAAATTCTAAATTCTAGAATGCCTGAGCCTTGATCTGTGATGCTATACTGCCCTTACGAAAGGCTGCATCAGTGTATTCTCTTACGGGCTGAGCAGAAGGGGGTTCAGGGATAGGAATTCGTTTTTGAACCAGAGTGTCTGGTTACCCAGAACACACAATGATGTGAAGGTGCTGCTGCTGGGAGAGTTGATTTGGACCTGCCAAGTCCATGTACCAATTGTCAAGCTCTAACCCAGGCCTGTGGCCAGGGGAGCACTGTCTGTTCCCTGACACCCTCCCCACGGCTTGGGCCTCCAGAGGCCTGCTTCCTCTGGGGACTGGCCAGTGCCTCTGACTCAGCCCTTTTGCACACTTGGTGTCCTGAGAATAGTAAACAATGATGATGATCGAAAGAATAGCAATAACAGACTCTTATATAGCGCTTACTTGGTGTCAGCCACTGTCCCAACCCCTTACTATGGCTACTTTAATTTTCACAACCTTAGAAGTCAGGGACTTTCGTGATTACCCTTTTGTGGATGGGGAATGGAAGTTCAGAGAGGTTAAGTGATAAGCCCAAGGTCACACAGCTTGGAAGTGCCAGAGCAGAGGTATGTAGGTTTTGGACTTTAGTCCCTGCTCTAACATTTGTGAGCACATCTCTACTCTTCTCTGAGCCTCAGTTTAGTCTTCTCTCTATAATAGGGTGACAACTGCTTCCTAATTATTGGGTTGCTGAGCAAATGAGCATGAGTCACAGAATTGTTTTCTAAGTTGTAAAAATGCTGTGTGAAGGTGATGGTTTGTGGCTTATTTTGATGTTCGGATAAAGGACTGCTGCTGAAAGGCTAAGCTGTCCTATCCTTGCCCTGAAAATAGGGTACTGGGGTTAGGGAGGGGAGGACCTCTGAGCAGGCGCAGCTCCAAGATTTTCATAAAGAGGAGCCTGGTTGAAAATGGATGTTGCTACCGGAGGCTCATCGTGAAGCTTAATTTGCATATAATTTGAATATCTATTTATTGGGGCAGCTTAAGGATTATGAGTGATTTTTTAATTTCTTATTTTGCTTTCCCATCTACATTTTCTACTGTGGAAATATTTTATTTTTGTAAACAGAAAAAAGTAATTATGATTCTGTTTTTTTAAAAAGAACTCATCCAGAGGCCAGAGCAAGCCAGAGGCCCCTCACTGCTACTATTTTTTCAGCATGCCTCAGAGAAATGTAGGTGCCAAGAAGCAGGCATCAGCACTTCGGGGAAAGCCATTGGCCCAGCTAAAGAAAGAAGGTGCTGTTTCCAGGGGAGGCAGAGGCCCTGGGATTAAGGAGAAGGGGTGGGAATAAGGCCTCTGGGTTTTCCAGTTCCTTCTTGGCTGGGACCTAGCCCAGTGGCCCATGAAGAGAACATTTCTTGGCTGGTGGCTGCAGGGTGGGAATTGGGGTGTATAAGGCATCATGGAAAGCATCTAGTCTAGCATTTTCCAAATACTTCCTTGGAACTGGACATTCAAATGTGGTCAGATAAGACAGGGCTGCCTCCAGAGATCCACAAACTACTTTAGTAAATTCAAAGCTCTGATAAGGCCTGCAGTGAGGAGACCTATTGATCATTTTGTTTCCTCTGGTACCTTTTGAAATTCCAGACTGCCTATCCGGCATTTCTTAGATGCCTATTGATATCTTAAAATGTACCATTTGGCAAATACTGATTTAGTTCAACTCTTCCTAAGACCAACAGCAAAACTGAGGGCCAAGAGGTGGCAGGATTTGTCCAAAGCCGCATAAGCTGAAGAAAACTCAGCCATCCTGACTTAGAACTGTCTAAGCAGGCCTGACTTTGAATTGCAATGTGCCATGGAGGATCTCGGGGGTCTCGGGTGAGTTACTCTCTCTAAGCCTCAACTTTCTCACTTGTAAAGTGGGTATCACAAATCTACCCATATCTCCTTGAAAGTCCATGTCAGGAACCAAGGAGTCAACATACAGAGGCATTTAGCACAGTGCCCGGCACCAAGTGCTTGAGACAGAACAGGTCTGTCGTTATGTGATGCAGGGTGAAAAACTGGATCTGATTTTAAATGGAACCCCAACATCAATGTGATTTCTTGAATCCATTTTCTGAGAGTCTCTGTATGTACTCTCGGGGGATTTGGATTCTGTCAAAGCTGAGGTAGCTACGTGCACACCTAGGAAGCATTTTACAACCTAAAAAGGCTTCGTCTATCTCACTTAAGTGCTCAATGACCCCATTTTAGAAATATGGAAACCGAGGCTCCATGACTCACTCAAAGCCTCTTGTGGAGCCGCTGGATTTGTAAGGTACACTCAGCTGGTGTCTCAGCCTGGAGCTGCCACAGCCCAGTTATTAAGAAGCACCCAGAAAGGAGAACGGAGGAAATATCCTCCAGGAGACCACGGGGCATGGGAACCCCCCGACCTGGGGTGGAAATCTCTGGAATCCTAGTTAAAACAAAGAATTTCTGATTAAAACAGAATTTCTGTTTACAGAGTGCCAGGTGGACACTATTATTAGACCCATTTTACAGTCTCTCTGCACTTACTATCAGAGATTGTCTGTGTGTATTTTTAATATTCTCTACAGACTTGCAGGGCCAATCATCATGCTCCCCATTTTGCAGAGAAGGACACTGAGGCTCAGAGTATTGAGAAGACTTTCTTGTCCATATCCATCCGGCAGGGTCGGGATCTGAACCCAGGTCTCAAAGAGCATCTACCATTTATGGTTTACTGGGGCCTTACTCTGGGTGCAGCATTTTAGTAACAGCAGCGTCACAGCAAGATGAATACTGATCCCCCTTGCTCCAAGCAGCAGGTCCACACTTGACACACATCGGCTCATGTCATACAACAACGATCTCCATACAGTGTAGCCACTGGCACCCCGATTTCCAGATAAGGAAACAAAGCACAGAGAAGATAAACAATTTGTACATCCTGCTGGTCAGTGGCAGAGCCAGTTTGAGAACTCCGGCCTGGCTCGGCAGCCAACTCAGGAAGCCCTGGCTACACCCCTCCATCCCCACGAGGCCCCAGCGTGTCTCGTGTGGCCCACCACACCCGGCCCGAGCCTCTGATGTTTATATTTCTGCCCTGCGAGGCTTTGAAACTCCCCCTACACGGCGCCCTGCCCTACCGGGCTCGTCTCTGCCCAGCCTGGCTTTGCAATGGCTTTTATTGATTTTCTGGCCTGGAGCCTGCCAGACACTCTTTTTAATGGAGCATTAATTGGGAGGGAAGAGAGAGGAAGCGGATCCCGGCTGCCCGGCTTAATGGGGACTGAGCCTCTGGTCTCCTCTTCTGGGATGTGACCTGGGCCTGGAGTCCTGGGCAGGCCCAGACTCTTCCTGCTGCTGACTCATGGTGTGACCTGGGCCAAGTCCTGCTTGGGCCTCGGCCTCCTCAGCTGTAGAATGGGAGTAGAGGGCCCGTGTCTCAGGGCTGGAGTGAGGGGGGATTATTTGGTGGCAAGAATATAAGAGTTTTAGCCCAGTTCTTGGTACCTAGCAGGCGCTCAATAAATCATCAAATTGCTTCTGGCCTTCCAGTTCCCAAGACAGCCTGGGGTAGAATCCAGGAGGCTATGGGCAAGTTACTTTAAGCCTTCTGTGCCTCAGTTTCCTCATCTGTAAAAAGAGGAGACAAACAGGCCCCACCTCCTCCAGTTGTTCGAACTGAGATGCTACAGGTAAAGCGCATAGCAGAGAGTAAGTGTTCAACCAAGCTTACCAGTCAGTGTCATTAGAGTGACAGTCATGCCTCAGTTTCCTTATCTGGGACAGGGGAGGTGTGCCTCTTGAAACCTGTGCTGATTCTTAGCTCTATCATGCCACAGCATTAAACACACCCTTCTAGACTGTGCTGTGACACCAGGGTGCCAAGGGCCCTATCTCTTCTTTGCCTGTGTATTTCTTCTCTTTTGACTTATGTTTTATATATATATTTTTTTCTGTCAAAACGTGTGACGTGGTTTCCATTTCCCTGCCTGTCCTCTGATTGAGACAGCACCCAAAGCCCCCATCAGCTGGGTCAGGTTGAGGCATCTCCTGGAAGCCAGGAGAGGAGTGCTTTTCCATAGATAACTTCTATGGGCTGCATTCCTGAGCCCTGAAGTCACCTGTGTCACACGCTGTCACAGCTCACCCTCTAAGGGAACGTTCTCTTGGCTATTCCCGGGGCTGAGGCCTACACCCCTCTCGGGGACCTGTCTCACTCCTGCCCCTCACTCACCGGACACCTCCACGTATCCATCCTTGGTCTTCACCATCAGCTCCTCTGGCTTAAAGCTGTGCACGTTGACACACACTTTCCAGGGCTCCCCGGGGAAGGGTGGGGGACTCCTGCCCTCCGCAGGTACCCCAAACCTGGCTGCGGCCGTGGGCCCCCGGGGCACCATGCCTGACCTCAGGGTCCCAGGCCACCCGGTGGAAAATCGAGGCAGGGCCCAGTTGCGCCATGAGGAAGTCAAGTCGTCGGGGAAGGGGTCCATGCCAAAGTCATCATCCAGCAGGCGGGAGGGCAGGGGCGAGTCTCGGAAGGGGTCGCGGCGCAGGCGGCTCGGGTAGTGGCAGGAGAAGGGCATCTGACCGTCAGCCATGGCTGCGGAGGCTCAGGGACAGGGGCCACCTGCCCAAGGTCACCCAGCGACGTGATACGGGTGCCTGGCCCTCCAAGCTTATGCTTCGGCTTCAGAAAACGCCGGACCATCCACTGCCGAGGACGGAGGGCGCGTACCCGGCTGGGGTCCCAGCCCCGAAGCCCCCGCTCCCGGCGACGCGACGGCCGCAGCCCCGTGGGCAGGCGCCCGAGCCGAGCCGAGCCGAGCCGAGCCGAGCCGAGGGGCCTCCCGCGCACTGCAGCCCCGCAGAGCAGCCCCGCCCGGCCAGGCTCTCCGCCAGCGCCGCTCGCAGGGCCGGAGCAGCGTCAGGAGCTCAGGGAGCCCCGGGGACGGAGGCCTAGAAACTTCTCCGGGCTTCTCCGGGCGGGCGGAGAGCCTCCTATTTATTGCTGCCTGGGGCCGGGGGCGGGTTCTGCAAGCGCCTCCTGTCACAGGAGTATTCGGAGGTGATGAACCAGTCCCCGAGAATCCGCGGGGAGCAGCTGGGCTCCCGGGGCGGGCGGGGAGGGCCCGGCGGCCGAGCGCAGCCCGCGGCCCGCCCCGCTCCCCCCCCCCGCCCCCGCCCCGCTCCCTCCCCGAGCCTCGGCTCCACGCGGGCCGCAAAGGCCCAGACGCTATTAATAACCGCTCCGCCTGCTGAGGCTCGGGTCACCCCAGGCGCGCCTCCCCCCGCCCCCAGCGTGCTGCGTCCTGCCCCCCCCCGCCCCCCAGGAGCCCAGAGGGCTGGGAGCCCCGTGCACCTGGGCTGCCGTCCCCACTTAGAGCCCACGCGGGAGCCCACCTTCAGCGTCCCCTGAGAGCAGTAAGGTCATTCCCTTCAGCAGGAAACTGAGCTGTCGGTGTTCCCACCTGTAAAATGGACGTACTGGAGCCACCTCGGGGGTGTGTCACGAGGATCACACGAGGATCACATGTGGGGGCCCCTGGGCGGCTCAGTGGGTGAGTGCCTGCCTTTGGCTCAGGTGGTGATCCCCGGGGCCCGGGCTCCCCCCTCTGCTTGGGCTCCCCATGGGAGGCCTGCTTCTCCTTCTGCCTATGTTTCTGCCTCTTCCTGTGTGTGTCATGAGTAAATAAATAAAGTCTTTGAAAAGGTATCGCATGAGGGAATCATCTTTAAACATTTAGCAGACTGACACATACTCAATTTTGAGTTCTCAGTTCCACAAGGCTTGCTACATGCTAGACCCTGTTCTAAGGGCTTTCCAAATATTAACTGGTTCAACCACAACAACCGTCCTGTTGAGGACACTGCCGTGGGAAGTGTTAACCAAGGGTAGCCTCTATTATTAGTAGTCATCCTTGTATTATGACTGTTAATAATGCTAATTATCAGAAAGTGCTGTGCCAGGCAGCCTGTCGGGTCTGGAACTGGAACCCCAGAGAGGACCTTTCTGCTAGATTTCTATGCCCCTCCCACAGAGCTGGGAGAATGAACTCACAGACTGTCCATTGACCTAAGAGCCCCCCTGAGCTTGGGTGCCAGCCTGATCTGTCCCCAGCCACAGGCGGGCAGTTTGGGCGTGCAGCCCTCCCTCTGTGGGCTGCAGGGTCTCAGCCCTGCCTTCCCCGCGGGGTGGGGTGGGGGTGTTAAGGAATTCAGTGAGTCACTGGTTGAGAAATCGGTTTGATGTTAGGCAGTGCCCGCATGAGGCCGTTTGCTAAAAATAATAGTATGGAGAACAACAGCCACCATCGTTTACAGCCTCCTCCTCTGTACCTGCCTCGGTGGGGAGCACGTGGCTGCCACTCTCACGTGAAACCCTCACAACAGCAGTGAGGGGGTTAGCACCACCCCCATTTTGCAGGTGAGGAAACAGAGGTGCAGAGCGTTGCCCCGTGCACAGAGCTATGGGGTGGCAAGGCCTGGGGGGGAGCACCCGGGCCCATGCTGAGCCGACTGGTGGAGAACCCCCTCTCCCTCCCCCGCTGGCCGAGAGAGGGAGACTGAGGCGCCCCCACTGCCCCTTCCCGAGTGACTGGGTCCCCACTTGACTCTGGTGAGATCATCGGGCTAGAAGCTTCAGGCTGACGTCATGGCTGGGCACCGCAGCCTCAGCTCTCCCCATAATTACCGCCGGGCGGGGCGGCTGGGTTCGCAGCCCCAGTGGGGAGACGCTGCGCGACACCGAGAGGGAAGCCGGCCCTGCCCGGGACTGGGCTGGGGCCAGCCGGAGGCTTCCGAGTGGGTGGCCGGTCCCCGGTTCGTTTGTGCGTGGATCTGAGTGGGTGGAGCGGCTCGTGTGTTCATGCAGGGACCGGGCTGTGTTCATTTATGGGTGAGTCTTGGAGGACCCTCCCGCTCCTTCCTCTCTAGGCTTCTCCCCACAACCCCACGGAGCCTTCTCATTTTGAGGATGCTTGCAGCACCGAAGCCAGCAGCAGAAGAGGGAGGCTGTGCAGCTAGAAAGCAGAAATAGCAATCATTAGCATTTACCCAGTACTTTCCACGTGCTGGGTTCTGTTCTAAGCCCTTTGAATTTATGTATATTAATTCATGGAATTCCCCCCCTACAACCCTACAAAGAAGGGGCTTTTTTTTAAATCCCCATTTTACTGCCCAGAAGACCGAGGATCCGTGAGATTATGTGACTTGCTCAAGTCTACACATCCGGTTAAGTGTCAGAGCTGGGACTCAGACCTAGGCAGTTTGGCTCTTGACCACTCTGCTGCACTATCTCTCCCTTCCCCCCCTCCCCCCCGCCTTTTAAAAAAGATTTTATTTATTTATTCATGAGACACACACAGAGAGAGGCAGAGACATAGGCAAAGGGAGAAGCGGGCTCCCCGTGGGGAGCCCAACATGGGACTTGATCCCCGGACCCCATGATCACGCCCTGAGTCGAAGGCAGATGCTCAACCACTGAGCCACCCAGGTGCCCTGCACTATCTCTTATAATCACAGTCATAACTCACATTTATTGAGCACTGACTGTGTACCAGGCCATGTGCTCAGCACTTTTTATTCATGACCTCACTGGACCCTCATGGTTCAGAGAGGTGAAGCCACCTGTCACAGGCCACACAGTAGGGACCTGGGAGCCCCCAGTCTCATCCAGTGATCTTTCCACATGCTTGCTGTATGTTGTCCCCGCCCCTGTCCTCGCCCCCAGGTTCTCATCACTTTTCTGGGTCAGGCCACCCTTCCATTTTGGAAAGCTGAGGAAGGAGGAAGTTGTTCATCCTGTTGCCCCAGCCACCTGGAGAGGAGTCAGTAAACCCTACAGACTGTCATTATCCAGATGAAAATATGGGACCAGGCCCAGGAGAAGACAGAGAGGGGAAGGTGCCTCCAGGTTGGCTCTCCCTGGGAAGGAAAGACTCTGCGGAACCTGTGTGTTGAAGCAACCGTAGACCCCAGGTTCCAGAACAAGTGTTCTCTTGGCTACCTTCATCCTAGAGCTTTCACATGGGAAGGACCACAGTTAATCCTCAGACAGATAGGCCTGGGGGAAGGTGATATCACCCTGCAGTCTGGGAAACGGGCCCCAGGAAGAAGCAGCAGCAGCCTGAAGTCACACACGTTGGCTGCCCAATTCTGTGCTCTTCCTTTTCATGGCAACCAGACCCCACATTATCTCCTCCCCTAGATATTTCCAGCCCTAACCCTTGCCCAGTATCACACCCCTTTACCTGCAGGTCCAGCCCTAACTCTATGTGGCATGGGGGGTCTGTAGGTGCTGAAGGAGGGGCCTCTGTGATTCCCTCAAAGGCATGGCTTTCTGGACCTCATTTTTGCTTAGTGTTTTCTCTGCAATTCTAGGGGTCTTGTTCCAGGCGTGGAGGCCGAGCCTGGAGGCCTCCTGCATTCACTCAGGCTCCAGATCCAGGAAGACTCGGGCCAGAGTGCCCTGCATTGGACACCCCTGGAGCCCAGCACCTGTTTCAAATAGGAGGTGCACATGCTCATGTCATTTATTCTTCCCTTTCAGACCCACAACAGGGACAGCACTAGGGGAATTTCCAGCTCACTCAGCTCCGGGAGGGTGGGACCCACGGGTGTCTTGTTCACATGCAGTATCCCCTGCTCCTAGAAGGGTGCGTGGTGCATCGTAGGAGCTCAGCAGATCTCAGCCGAGCCGATGATGTCACGTTAGCAACCTGCCTCAGAATTGCCCTGCTCATGTGTGTCAGACCCAGTGCACAGTCACAGCATCAGAATATTAACTAAAATTTCCAGAGTACTTAGAAGAGGCCAAGCTAAATGATTTCCAAGTGTGCTGTTTATTTATTCCAGCCCCCCCCCCCCGCCACCGAGAAGTTCACCCCATCATTATCCCCATCTTCCAGATGAAGAAACTGAGGATCAACGTGAGGCCACTGGCTTAGGGCTTCTAAACTCTGCTGTGTGTCAGCCTCAAGCCCAGTGCTCTTTCCTTCGCCAAACACTCCTGCAAAAACAGATGATTAATAAATAAATAAAATAAAATAAACAACCCACATGGTTCCTCCTTATGCAAAACAATGCCTTCACAATCCCACGCAGCTAATGCTTATCCATTGGGCTCTAGCTTCCTCTTACCATTATCTTCAAAATTCTTTCCAGGGATCGTTTCCTCTGACCACCTCCACAGGTAATAATAATTATACCACTTATTTAACCTTTTGTAAGAGTCATATTTTGCACAAATCAATTTCTTTAATCCTACTCCAAACTGCTCTAAGATAGGTATGATTATCCCTGTTCACAGACAACATAGAGGCACAGAGAGCTTCAGAAACTCTCTCAAGCTCACCCTTAAATGAATGTGACACTTTTTTGAGCTGACGCCCCAATCGAGGCAGCCTGGCTCCAGGCCCTGTGCTCCTAGCCTCTACATGATTCTGTGAATAACAACCACCCAAACCACAAAACAGTAATGGTCCCCACCATTATTTGAGACCTCTTATGTGCCAAGCTCTGCTAAATCCCCGATATGCCTTACCTCTCTTCATCCTCATGACAACCCTACGAGGCGGTAGTGTATTGTTAACCTCATTTTAGGATGAAAAGTAAAGGCACAGAGTCAGATCTGTGCTGTTTGATGGCTAAGCCAGTCCTCTTTGCTGCCCAGTGGGCTGTGCCACTGTATGCCTTGTGAGAGCGGGGGCTTTCGAAACCCAGAGGGACCCAACAGATCACAGCTGACCTTTAGGTCACCAGCCCACTTCTCCCTCTACCTTCTTGCTGGGCTCCTTCTCTGGAAACTTCTTTTAGCCCTTCCAGACTTTCCCAGTAGAACAAGTGACACCAGGAACTCATAGCATTTGAGAGCCTAAAGGCTGCCTGGGACAAGCCATCACTGGGTCAGCCAGAGGGATCCTTCTGTGTCACCAGTGTGAAAGCTGCTCAGAGCCAGGGCAGGGGCCAGGGGTCCAATGTGCTCAGTGGGAGCTCCTCTTAGCTGTATGTGTCTCTGGGAGAAGGGAGGCCAGGGGTCAGCTGTGGACAGAGAGGCTCATTCCATCCCCTCCATCCATCTTCAAAGAGGGGTGCCTCCAGCCAAGGGCTCTCAGGGGCCCCTCTACTTACTCCCATGCTTTTATTAGGGCTTCCAAAATCCCGTTTCATAGCCTGAATAATTATTCTGCAGCCTGGTAAATAATATTTCCACTAGCCTGATTTTTAAAGAAGTGACAGTGTTGGCACTTAAAGCTTAAGAAAGACAGTAAGGCCTTGTGGATAAGAACTTGGACAGACCTGGCTGTGCTACTCTGGGTCAGTGGCCTAGCCTCTCTGAACCTCTGCCTTGTCATCTGTTAAAGGGGGATGACAGCAGTACCTATCTCAGCGGGTAATTGTCATGGATCGTGAGGTGGGAAATGGTTGTGGAGGTGGGTGTGGGCTAGGTATGTAGGGCCTTGTGGACTGCATTGACAAGCTAGGCTTTGTCTTGGGCACTTTGAGGAACCATTGAACTGTTTGGAGAAAGGAAAAAGGAGTGATGAGATCTGAGTTCTAGGAAAATCACTGACCACTTGTGGAGAGGACACTGGAGGGTAAGACTGTCTTAGGGTCCAGGGAAGATGGCAGCTTGGGTTGTGTTGTTGGCTAAGAAGAGAGAAAGGGTGCATATATAATCCATGATCTATTTAAGAAGCAGAAGTATTTTGACTGAGGGATTGGCCTGGAGGAGAGGAAAGGGAACATCGGATGCACGCCCAGTGTTTAGATGTGGGCATCCGGTGGGTGGTGGTGTCCGTCAATGAACATACGCAGAGAAGCGATGTGGGGAGTGGGGAGACTCCCTTCATTATTCATCCATCACATATTTATTAAGTTCTTATGTGCAAAACACTAGCCTAAGGGCTAGAGATGAGACAAAAGTCTCTGTTCTCATGTCTATCAAACAAGTAGTCAAATCAACAATTAAAACAATTTTAGGGGGGCACCTGGATGGCTCAGTGGTTGAGCACCTGCCTTTGGTTCAGGGCATGATCCTGGGGTCCTGAGATGGAGTCCCACATCAGGTTCCCTGCAGGGAGCCTGCTCCTCCCTCTGCCTATGTCTCTGCCTCTCTCTCTGTGTGTGTCTCTCATGAATAAATAAATACAATCTTTGAAAAAAAAAACAATTTTAGAAATTGAGAAGTTTCATGAAGAAAATTAAGGCTCTCAGCTGCCTTTCTGATCTGATTCCCTGCTATCATCACCCTTTACTTGAGTCTTGTGGCCTCCTTTCTATCCTTCGGACAGAAAAGTCACACATATTTCTGCCTGAGGACTTCCCTCCTGCTGTTCCCAATGCCTATGACACTGTTCCCTCAGATCTCTCTGAGACTGGTCTCTTACTTCATTTGTGTCTCTACTTAAATTTCACCTACTCAGAGGAACTTTCTCCAACATTTGATCGACAATCAGCTTCTCTCTCTCTCTTTTTTTAAAGGATTTTATTTATTTATTCATGAGAGACCCAGACAGAGAGAGAGAGAGAGGAAGAGACATAGGGAGAGGGAGAGGCAGGCTCCACGCAGGGAGCCCAATGTAGGACTTGATCCCCGGGCTCCGGGATCACGCCCTGATCCAAAGGCAGATGCTCAACCACAGAGCCACCCAGGCATCCCTACAATCAGCTTCTCTTACATTAGCTGATTTTTCTTCATAACTCCAGTTACTAACTGACATTTATACTTTATGTCTCCGTTATTTTTTGTTACCCGTCTCTTCCATTAGAACGTAAGCTCCTTGGGGGCTGAGGGTGGGAACTTTGGTCTGATTGTTTAAGGCTGTGTCATCAGCATCTAGGACAAATAACTAGCACATAGTTGGGATTTAGTAAAATTCAAGGCACAAGATAGGAAGCAACGTACTTCCTGTTGCCATTGTGGTTGGTCAGAGCCACATAACTAGCTGTGGCCAGTGAGTTGTGTACAGGGAATAAGGTCTGTCACTGTCAGTTCATAGCATGTGAGTAGCCCATGGGAGACCTCAGCTCCACAAAGAGAGGACCCTTAGGTGATTTTTCTTCCTTCTGCACAACATCACTGATGAATAGAATGTCACCACTGGCTCCCAGGGGGAATGGGTGAAAAATGAACCCTTATTCTCTTAAGATTCTGAAATTCGGGATTTGTCCATGGCTCCGTCATAACACAGATGATTCTGATAGCTAGGCTTCCAAATTCTGTCCTTTTGTGGTTGTTGTATTGTTTCAAAGGAAATTCTTCAATGTTATTATCATTCTAATAAACTAGTCTATCTGCTTCTCTGCCCAACGGGCCAGCCTGAAAGTGGTATCTATTCCTCTCAGCTTGGGACATTTAGGTAGAGGGCCATTGGAGGCACTCCTGCAGAGGGGTGGTTCCGAGATCTTTGGAGGGAGGGAGAGCTGGAGAGTCTGTAATCTTGAGCCCCAACCCCCCTTCTCCAGATACCTCTGAGATCAGAGTAGGAGCTGGTTTGACCAGTTGGTGACCATGACACCAGGCAACTGCTTTGGAAAGTTTTGTTTTTGTTTTTGTTTGGGTCTGGGAGTGACAGCTCTTTGGAGGGTTTGGCCTGAGAAGGTTTTCATGGTTTGTGCTGGGAGAGGAGGAAGGTTGCAGTTGCTGAGGAGGCTGCATAGAGATAGACCAGAAAAGCTATAAATAAGGTATATCCTGGGGACTGTCTTACTTTCACCCTGAATATGAATTAGGGTAATTTTAGTTGTGAGCAATAGACAGTCTAAATAACAGTAACTGAGAGAAAAGGGAACATTATTTCTTCTTAATATTAAAGTCCGGAGACACTCTGTCTCATCGCTGGCATGGTACTCCTGCTTTGAAAAGCCCTCAGAGACTGAGGCTTTTCCATCTTCTTGCTCTGTTTGTTTGGGCTCAATTTCCAAAGCCACCTCATGGACCAGGGAGCCACTTGAGTGCCAGCCATCATGCCTGCATTCCAGCCAGCAGGAAGAAAAAAGAGATGAAGAAGAAAAGGAAATGCACAGGACAAATCACTTTTATAGAAATGTCTGGAAGCTACTGTGGAAAATGCTCCCTATATTTCATTGGCCAAAGTTAGTCACATGGCCACACCTAGCTGCAAGGAATGCTGGAAAATAACATTCTTTATTCTGGGTGGCAATGAACCTAGTTAAAATTATAACTAGGATGAAAGGGCACTGGCTGTTGGGAGGCAACTAGAAACTCTGCAGCATTGTGAAAGAGTAAAGTATCCTAAAGGCTTCAAGTTGGGTTCCTTTGGAAAACTAGTGGGGAGTATGTAGTTCTCTGCACCAACAGGCTGATATTTTCATACACAAAAATGTTTGCCTGGGATTTCAAAGGATCCACAGATTCTCTGAAGCCCAAGCATAGGGGGCCATGGATTCTTGATCTAGAAATAGGGTTCAAGGTGAGGGAGACTGAGGGAAGAAAACCAAACTGTGTGTGTGTGTGTGTACACCTGTTCCAACCCTTGTTGATTTGGCAACATGATGTGGTTGGTGTTGTTTGTTTTAGATTTAGATTTGAGAGTAGATTGTCAAAGGTACACAGTGTTATACCTTGAGAAAGTATTGGATAGTTTCACTGGCAATGGGAAAAAAAAAAAAAGACAGAAAGAAAAACTGCCATGAGTCATCTCATCATGGGTTGGCCATAGCTGTAGGTTGCTTTGGAGTAAGCATTCAGAGGCAGTGGAAATGCTGTGGCTGTGGGTAGAAATGCCTGAACAGGGCCCCATGTCATTCTAGCAGATTGACGTTAGAACTACTGTGGTTGAAAATGTTGATGAAATACCAGGGTGGAGATGGACCTGGGGAAATCGCCAAGGTCTTGGGAGACTCTAGATTCCTCTGATTGGAGGGAGGCAGCCCGGAGTGCCTCTCTTGAGAATTTGGTATTCTAGGTGATGAAAGGTGAGAAGAGAGAATGTTGGATCTTGGCCAAGGTGACCTGGAACCCGCCCAGAAACTTGACAAGAGCTTATCTAGGCAAATGAACTTACCCCCACTTTTTTTGATATCAGTAACAATGATACTAAGTCAGGTGCTGGGCCAAGTGCTTTACACGTATCACACTTCATGGCACCCTTATGAGATTAATCCTTTTAGTATTCCCATTGGAAAGCTGGGGAACCTGAAGCTCAGAGAGATCAAGCCACTTACACATAGGTGCATAGCTAGGAGGTATCGGTCAGGCTCGAACTCAGGTCTTCTGATTCCCAAGTCCTTGCTATCAGCCACTGCCTTTTAAAGAGCACAGCAGTTTCTAATCCTAGGGACTATACCCCTGAGCCAGGCACAGTGCTGGATGAATAGTGGGTGCTCACATCTGTCTGCCTCATCCCCATGCTGCCTTCTCTCACACCCAGGGAAGGACACAGCCCCTCATTGATAGAATGTGTGCATGAGACATCCTTAGGGTCCCTGTGTGGGACACGCCACTGTTTTGCCACAGTTTTCCTAGCCATACTCCCCACCGTCTACCCAAAGTAGAGATTAACCAGTTCAAAAATGCATGGGACTTGGAAGGAAGAAGATCTGGCAACTCCAGGCAGATTTAATCGCTTTACAGCCACCAGTGCTGGGCATGGCACTCCCTGTGGGCACACAGGGATGGGGGATGAATGAGGCAGACAAAGGCTTCTCTCCTCTTGGAGATGGGCTATAAACAAGTAAACAAATAAGCCAGTTACAGACAGTAATAGCACTAAGGAAGGAATGCACAGGGTAGGCAGGGGACCAAGAGCCTACTTTTGGCAGGTGGAAGTCATTGCTCTGGTCCTGTACACATGCAATCGCCCCTGCCCGGGATCCCCAGTCCTCCCTCCTCTTTCCTGAGCTCCTTCTCCTGGCCTGATCCACTCTGCTCACTTCCCTCGCATCAGCCAAGATGTCTGTTTTTCTGTGATGTCTTCCTTGAACCTCCTAGGCTGCCTTAGGTGTCCCTTTGGACTTAGCCACATCCTGGTGTCCAGTTGTGCCACTTACTAGCTATGTAGGTGGGGCAACCAGTCTGTGGCTCAGTTTCTGCATCTGTAAAATCAGCATAGAAATAGTACCTGCCTCATAAGGATGTTGCAAGGATGAAATAATGTAATTTATGTTAATATACATCAAGGGCTTGGGATCGTGTCCAGCACATAGTGGGTCTTATGTGAGTGTTGAGTGTTGTTGCTGGTGCTGTCATTACCATTGTGGCAGCTAGCTGCACACCTATGTTATCACACCTGAGCAGCACACAATATGTATAATTCATGTAATTCAGTGGTTCCCAATCCTGGCTTCATATGTGAATGACCTAAGATGCTTTTAAAAACACCACTACTGGGCAGCCTGGGTGGCTCAGTTATTTGGTATTGCCTTCAGCCCAGGGTGTGATCCTGGAGACCTGGGATGGAGTCCCACGTTGGGCTTCCTGCGTGGAGTCTGCTTGTGTCTCTGCCTCTCTCTGTGTGTCTCTCACTAATAAATAAATAAAATCTTAAAAAAAAAAAAAAACACATCACTACCTGAGACCGACCCTCAGCCATCCTTATTATTGGGGCTGGGTGGGACTCAAGTGTGTGTGGCTTTGTAAAGTGCACAGTTCATTCTAATATGTAGCCGGCATTCAGAACCACTGGCCTGACCCCACTTCTTTTAACAGGTAAAATAACTAGGACCCAGAGGGGCTTAATTTGTTTAGGTCACAAGGTGAACTAGGGGCAGGAGTCTTGGCTTCAGATGTCCTCCTGAGTCCCCTGCTTCTCTGACTGCCTTCACCCTGAGGAGAGGCTGTGTGTGTCCCTGGGATTGCATAAGTAAAGGGGCTGGCTGCATGCTGCCTCGGCTCCATCTCTGGGCAGCTGCTAATCTGGCCTGAAAGAGAGCCATCTCCCAAAGCAGCTCTCCCTCTCCTGTGGCCAGGACAGAGGAGGCTGGGAGGGGGTGGGGTGCTTCTTCAGACCAAGAGCCAGAAGAACACCCAACTCCTGTAACTGGGAGCCAGAGCAGGAGGTAGAAAGGCAGATGCCTCTTTTATGAGTCACTGAGGGATGGCTGGCATCACAGGGACAATCGCCTGGCAACCACATTTTCCAGAAAAAGTCATTGGGGATCCTTACAAAGGGCTAGCTCTGAGTTTTGGGGCTCTCACCTTCAGAGGTAAAGAGTTAGAGCAGAAATGGACCTGGAGCCCACAGACCAAGATTCAAATACCCTCTAGCTATGTGGTAATCCCTCTGTGGCCCTCAACTTCCTCCTCTGTTGAATGGGGTTGTCATGAAAAGGAAGTAAGTTAATGCATGAAAAGGGCTTGGTACATGATCATTGATCTACAAAAGGTAACTTTTATTATTACTTCTATTATTATGCATTGACGAAGCCTCATAAGGGGACACTGGTTGCTGCCTGTTTGAGAAGAAATAAATCAGCATGTGGTGGTGGTGGTGGTGGCTGCGGCTGCTGGGCCTCAGTAGTCCCAGTCCCAGTAGATAGCAGTGGCTCTACTCCAGGGAGTTTGTCTCATTCAAATGACAATTTTAAGAGAGATTTCCAGAGGGGCGAGATACAAGGGGAGGTGACAGTGGTAAGCTATCTTGTTTGCTCTTTCTCTCCTAGCTGATAACCTTGTGAGGCATAGACTGGGCTGTACTGCAGACAAGGAAAGGGCTGAAGGGCTCTGGGGATGGGAGGGGGATTGTTGTCTGGCCCCTGGGATGACATACATTATCCATGCATGTGTTTGTATAAATTTTTTTGACTTGCATAGTGTTTGAAAAAAGGAAGGACACACATTTTAAAAAACAGGAAATTTTATCTGAAAATTCACTCTCTTGAGAAGTGGGGAAATCTGGCAACACTGAGCTGAGCTAGCACACACCTGGCAGTGGTGTACTGGAATTCCCGATCCCCACAGTCCTAACCCTGCCCGCTTCCCTCACCTGCCTGCCCCTGTGGGGGTTTTCTACCCCTGTTTCCTACAGCAGGAAATTCTGAAGTTGGGCACTGAGGGCATTTCCGGAGGCCTCCACAGGACCTTGCAGGAACCCCGCTGTTCCCAGGTGGCTTATGGCTGTCTCCATGAGCCCTGCTTCCTTAGCTCTGTCTCGGTTTAGGGAATAGTAGTCATGCTCCCTAACATTCACTGAGGGCTTCCCATGCATCACCATTCCATTTGGTTCCCACAGCAGCCCAGGGAGGGAGCTGTTGCTGTCTCCATTTTAAGGATGAGCAAGCCAAGTCCCAACGGGGTGTCATCCTTGCTCGGTGCCACACAGCTAGTAATGGCAGGGCCTATCTCAGAATTCAGATCTTTGGACTCCCAAGTCTGTGCTCTACACACTGAACTTCCTCCTGCTTATTAAGGCCTGGGAGAGAAACCATTCTACCAAAGAGAACTGATTACTCTCTGCAGCAACCAAAGTGTTGTGGAGCAGAGCAATGCAGAGTCTGAGGGCTGGAGTCAGCCTGTCTGGATCCTATCATTGGCTCCATGGCCTTGGGCAAGTGAGTTTTGCTTTTCAGGGCTTTAGTTTCCTTCTACATAGGAAGGAGATTCTAATGCCTACCTCGCAGGGTTGTGGTAAAGACTGAGATAATGCACATAAAATGCTTAGGGAAAGGTTTCCCATGGCACTCCGTGGATGCTAAGAATGTCTATGCAAAACCAAAGTGTCTACAGGTTTGCTTTGAAGACTGAAGAAATGAGATGAGCAATGCGACCACGTGTGCACACAGCAGGTATTGCCCAGGTGTTCTCTGTCCCGGTCTCCCTGCCGCCCCTCTTCCTTCCCTGCTTCTGGGCACCCCACATAGACAGAGGATCCTGGGCCACAGATGAGAACACCATACCATGGAACCTTTTATTAGAACAGAGACATGTTTTGTACAGGCTGAAAAATCGGAAACCCCGGGAAGGTTATGCTTAGCTGTGGACACCAGAAATCAAACAAGCCACGGCCGCTGTGTCACAGGGTAGAGGACAGGGTCCCAGGATGCTGGAGGACACAGGAGCTTCTCCCCCTCCGATGTGGATGTTCCAGGAAGAGGCTGGCTGCTCAGGCTGAGCTGGGCTGGTGGTGGGTCCCCTAGCTTGGGGTTTTCCAGATGGGAATTCCAGCCCCCGGTGTGGAGAAATGGCCTTGGGGTGCACCAAGTCTGCTGGGCTGATATGGTGGATTCTGTGAGGTCCTTGGCCTATGACTGCTTGAGGGAGCAGCCAAGAATTGGGAGAGAAAAGAACCTGCCCAAAGTCCTCACAACAGGGACCTGGCATGAAAGAGCTACCAAGCGAGGGGGGCATGGAGCCAGGTGGGTCTGAGCTCAAGGGAGTTCAGGCATACCAGTTCCCCCTTCCCAGGCCTCAGTTTTCTCATCTGCAAAATGGCACCATGACCTATGTCACTAGCTTGTTCAAACAACTGTACAAAATACAGCCCTGACACAATAAACAGCGGTGAACTCCAGAGAACAATGAAGTCTTCTTGGTCTCTCCTTTGATCACTCTGGACGGCTGGGCTTGGAGAGAAGGTCAGGCTAATAGAGGGGGCTTCTTTGACCTGGGCTACAAGAGTTGTATCAGGTGGCAGCACCCGGAGGCCTCCCATTTTTGACTGCAGGACTCAGCTACTACAACCTCACCTTGCAACTGAGGTCCATGCCCTGGGTTTTTATGTCCCTTCCTTGGGAGACATCCTTCAACCTACAGTTGGCAGAAGACACAAGGGACTGAATATCTGACGGTTCGGAGCTCACAGCATCGGAGTTGGAAACCCCACCCTCCACCGTGCCAAGAATGCTTAGGCCAAATCCCATTTTACAGATGATAACACTGAGGCCTGACACCCACCTCCCTTTCATCCAGACAGACACACACAGGCCAGAGAATCACAAAAGAATGTTGTTCCAGTCTCTTTGGCTCAACTTGTTAGATGAGGCATATCTTTTCTTGGCCAGAGAAAAGGAATTACAATTTGGTCTCTCTCTCTCTCTCTCTCTTTTTTTCAAAGAGTTGTGACTTTTTAATAGAAGTTGGTTCGTGCACAGGCATTTTATTCCTCGATTAATTTCCATCAAAATGAGGTTTTTCCCGGAGATAACCAGTGTTTTAGTTCCATTTGAGCTTAATTTGTATGACCGAAGACTCCGTTTCTGCCAATTCCAATTTGCTGGGTGATTCTAGCACTCATTACCTGAGTGAAAATGCCCCTGCTGCAGACAGCCGCACCCAGAGCTGAGAGATGGACCGATTTCCAATAGCAATTCAGGGGAAGAGGTGGTCCCTCTCCTCTCCCGATATCACTCAATAAATAGGGAATAAATTATTAAATAAGCCAGGTTCTGATGAGGGGCCCCCATCATGATATTTACAATGCAAAACAATCATCCCCCCAAAAAACTCCTCAATAAATTAAAAAAAAAAAAACCAACCAAAACAACAGCCACAGACAGAGGGGAGATGCCAAGTCTATTCGTATCACTCGCTCATTGGTGCAGAAGTGAGGAGGAAGAGGCTGCAGTAAAGCATTGCGGGATGATACTGGATCCAGCATAAGCTCCTTAGCTGGATGCAGCTGGCTAATGGAGGAGGGAGCGTTTTGAGGAATTCTGGTTTGTTTTTTAATCACACTCTTCTATTTAGCTGGAGAGCAAGCAAGGCAAGACACACGCTTGTGAGATTATTTTGAATATTTGTGGAAAAGAATACAATGGAAGAAATGATGGGAGTGGGACTTAAAAAAAAAGTGCTTGAGAACCTTCGGGAACACCCAAATGTCAGCCATCTTCAAGCAAAGCCTTTGGCAAAAAGGATGCTTCTGAGCTAATGCATGATAGGGACTCTCTGAGACAGAGACCCTTGTGTCTCGCAAGCATCTTAATTGTGTTTTGCTTCTGAAAGATTGCCTTTCCTTCAAGGAAGGGAAGAAACAGAGCTAGGAATGCAGTGGAATCTCGAGGAACTAGAATGTTCCTGGATGAGGGTTTTGAGGGAGTTAGCGTTTCTTAATTTAACCGAAGGGAGTTCACATATTGTTTTCAAGTTTTACTCTAATGACTGAGAACCTCCGAAAAATATTTAGGTTCTTTTTCTTTTTCAATCCTGGTGAACTCATTCTGTCTTTAGACAGTTTTCTAGGCCTCAGGTCAACATTCTGGATTCTATCTCAGAAACTCCCCCACTTCTCAAAGGGATTGTAATCTTTGGCCCGGAAAAGGGGAGCAATCTGTCCAGGGTCATTCATCTAGGCAGGCAGCAGGTCTTGGGCTGCATGTTTACTGGGCCTCAAGCCACATCCCCCAATGCTGGCTTGTAAAATAAGCACATGCCACGTGCGGGTTGCAGGTGATTTGTCTCACTCCCTGGAAACAGAAGGTAATGTGGGCGAAGTAGGCAGAGGAACAGTGATGCCAGGAATTGGGCCACAACAAGGTTACCAGCGCCCCAAAAAGCATTTATATTTGGATGCATAAGAAAGGAAATGTAAGGGAAATTAGAGAAGGCTATTTGGCAGGAGGTGGGGGGACAGAGATCCCCACCCCCACACCAGGAGGCATTTAAGCAGCCTCTTGCAAACTTTCCCCTGGCTGGGAGTTAGAGCTGGATAGTCACATTGCCAGGGAAACAACCAGGGATATTGCAAAAGTCTCACTAAACTCAAAGCTGGACCACAGGAGCCAGCAATTTCAAGGCAGTTGAATGGTGACTTTGGAAAGAGTAGGGCCCTCTCTGGGAAGCAGCAAGTAGACAGTGCCAGTCAGAGAGGCAGGACTGGTAAAGGCCTCTAGATCCTGGCTCCATGGGATCCGAGATGACCTTCTTGCGGGGACCTTTGGCTGCTCCTTTCATCTTGTCTCCCCACCCCCGCCCCACCCGTCCCTAATTTCTGGAAATAGCATTGTGCTCTCGTCTGATGGAAAGCAAGAGATCACAGTAAAAGGCTTTAGCTCTGGGTCTGTGTATCTCTCTTAGGAGGGTGGACCCTGCTTCCAGAAGCGGTGTGTGTCCATGGGCAGAAGGAAGAGAGCAGCCTGGAAAAACCTCAGGGGATGGGGAGAAATTAGCTTCAGTGGAGGTGGAAGTATTTGTAATTTACACAAAACCCACCAGGCATGCTCAGAAAAGCTAGCGAGTGATCCTGCCCACTACCTGCCGCCCTGGAGTAAGGGTGAGACCACAGGTGCATCTCCTCTCCCCTCAGTCAGCTCCATTCTTGCCATATTCTCTCCATGTCAACTCCAAGTTTGATCCCAGCGCTAAGCCAGATGTCACTTCAACCACTGTGGCCCCCCAAGCTCAAGACAGCTACATCAGTAAATACTGAACAACGCCTCCTTGGTGAGCCAAAGGACAGTATAGCTGTCTCCCAGCAGGTGTCTCCCTAAAGTGCTCACCCCACAATTCCTGACTCTGCAAGTTGTGCCTTAGTTAGGTTATGCTAACTTTAGACTCAATCCCCACGTGAGCTGTGACTCCACTATATCATTTCAGGGCCTTAGCTCACAAGCCTCGTGGCTGTTGTTCATCCTTCCAATACCTCAGTGAGGCAGCTGGTGGGCAGGGAGCTGGGGCACAAGCCTGAAGCTCACCGACATAAGGAACCTTGGGTCTGAAACACTCCCCCACCCCCTCAGGCCAACTCCAGGATGTTTGGACTTAGAGCTTGTGGGTGTCACCTGAAGGGACAAAGCCAACATCCCTACTCACATCCCACCTCTCAGATTTCATCCACAAAGATGCGAGGGAAAAAAAGATGCACAAAAATAGAAGCCCCCCTCCCCAAACACACACACACACACACACACACACACACACACACACCTTTCCATATAAATAAATAAATAGTTGAATACTGCTAATGGCAACCGAGAGAGAGAGAGACAGACAGACAGACATCACATAAATAAATAAATAAACATAAATAAATAAAATAAATAATAGGTTTGCTAGGAGCCCCAGGCAAAATGGTCCCCTAGAGTTGTCTGAAGGCAGTCTGATGGGAGGCTCTGGGGCCTCTCTCACTGCTGTCCTGCTAAAGAGGTTCCGTGGCTCGGAGAGCCTTGGTCTCCATGATGGGAGACTGGATCCCAGTTTGGGTTCCTGGGCAGGGAAGAGGGTTATTTACAGTTGCTGTACATGCCCTCCCAGGGCACCTGCCCCTGTCCCAGGCACCTGCCATCCGGCCTTCTGTGGTGACAGCATTGGCATCCATCAGTCTGGGTGGGTGGGGCCCAGGGCTGAGCCAGAGGGCATCATGGGAAGGCCAGCTTGTCCAGTGCTGTCTGGGGCACCTCGCTCCTGTGGGTGGTTGGGGGGCAGTTTCTGGTCCCATGGGCTGATGTAATGGGAAGGATTGGGGGCTGGGGGAGACGGTCACCTTTTTCAAGAAAAAAGGATTTTTTTTTCAAATGTTTTCCCTGGGGTGTGAAGGATAAAGAGTGTTTGGCTCCCCATTGCTGGCCCCAGTATCCAGAGCCAGAAGCCGTGCCCCCTCACTGTCTCCCTCCAGGCCCTGTCCTGCCACAGTTGCCACTGCAAACTTGAAACTCACCCACAAGGCTCCGGAAAGCCGGTCAGCTGGTGAGGGGGATGCCCAAGAGTTTATTTTAAGGATCTTCCCCCTCACACCCCTGTTTGCGGTGCCTGCTGTAGATGAAGCAACTGGTGGTATTTGCGTGTTGGAGATCAGCTTACCCATGCTGCCCAGCCCTGGGCAGGGGGAAGACAGGGTGAGGGCCGAAATGAAGGGCAGGCTTGAGCTCACAGGAAGCCTCAGAAGCCAGCAGAATCCCAAGCTATGGAAGATCCAAGGCCCTGTCCCCTCACACTCTCGGGATTTGGGTCTTTCCCCCCAAACCTGAGCTGCTGTGCCCCGTCCTGGCAAAATTCCTGAGAGGCAAAGGGGGTGGCTGAGGCCGAGGGTGGGTGAGTAGATGCTCGGCTGCACGGGGTGGGCTCCAGGGTGTGGCAGTCTGGGAAGTGGGGGAGGGCACAGGCAGGCACCAACCCGAGGGTAGGGCCAGACTGGCCGGCGCTGGGGACTGGCAGCGGGCCATGGCACTGGGGAATGTTCAGCAGATGGTCTCGTGGAATTAAGTCAGTGCCAGCTAGTGGGGGCTGAGGCAAATTTAGGATCTGGGGCTGTGGACCAAGCTGTCCTGACTGTCCACTGTGTCCTTTCTCAGTGAGGTTCAGAGGCCCTGTGAACAGCCAAAGGGCTGTCTAAGCCATGAGGTGGCCTTTCCACTGCTAGAACCTACTGGACTGCTTTTCCTGACCCCACCAAGATAATGGGGGAGGGGGCAGCAGAATGACCCCCTGCCCTTTCATGTCTGTACTCACAACCAGAGAACCCATTTCCTAGCTCCTGACACTTTGTACCAATCGAAATATCCGTGCTCCCTACTCAGGTTAGGTCCCCTTCTCTCCCCACTCAGCCTTCTGGCCTTTGTTCCAGCCTGTTTGGGGAGGTGGAAGGCCTGACACGCGCCCCTGGGCCTGACTGCACCTGGTTTCCTCTCCTCTGCTCCCATCCTACGAGGGTCCACACACTCGCGTGGTGAGACAGGCGAGGATGAGGGCAGGGGGATGAAGCACTGCTAGCCTTCCTCGTGCACCCTGTGAGCAGTAGGTTGGCGGAACTTTGTTTTCCCGGCCAGGCTCAAACGTTTGAGTCACGGACCCATTTCTTCTTACAAAACCCTGTGGTTTTTTTGTGCCAACAGAGGGTGGTTCTCTCCATATGCCCAGGCCTGAACTGAGCCCCAGGGTGGTGCTGGTGGAGGCTCCTAGCAGCTTGACATGGAGGCTGAAGGCCCCCGGTACCCTCCTCCTCCTCCCCAGGAGAGCAGGAAAGACAGGGTCCAGGAGCCCTCAATGTCTGTCACCGAGGAGAAGGCAGGGTGGGCAGGGAGGGGTGGGGGAGGCTGGCAGAGTGAAAGGGGCCCCCTGCAGGCAGCTGGCTCAAGGAGGGCCCGTGTTTAGCGCCTCGTGCTGGAGTAGCTGTCTGCGGAGCTGTAGCTCCGGCTCCGGCTCCGGGAGCCCAGGCTGGGGCTGCGGGAGCCGGAGCTGCTGCTAGCGCGGGTCCTGCTCCGGCTGCGGCTGCGGCTGCGGCTCCGGCTGCGGCTGCGGCTGCGGCTGCGGCTCCGGCTGCGGCTCCGGGTGTAGCTGCGGCTGGCAGAGCGGCTGCTGCTGCTGCTGTACCAGGAGGAGGTGCTGCTGAGGCTGCTGGATGATGAGGGGCTGGGCCGGTAGTAGGGGATGGGGCGTTTCCGGGCACTGCGGAGACCAGAGGGAGCGCGCTGGAGGACCAGACCGCCCAGCCTCCCCCCGAGCGCGCCCGCCGTCCCCAGGGGAAGCGGACTCCTTCCTCCATCCCAGGCTCTTGGGGAAAACACCCTTTTGCGCGCTCCTCCTGCTGTCCTGAGACCATCTAGTGCTGGTGTCTCGAGAAGTGACAGCTCTCACTTGAGAGCCAAGCAAGCCTGAGGCTGGGAGTCTCCAGCTGGCAACCGAATCTACATCTAGACTTTAATTGCACGTTTTGTTTATCTCTTTTTACTTTTACTGGAACCTTCTATTTATGGTAAGAGAGGCTGATCTTCCATTTGCTATGGTATACTGTGGTGCATTCCTTTTGCATTAAATGTATGGACCTCTAAGAAAGAACATATCTGTGTAAAGAAAGGTCAACAACAGTAGCTTACTAAACAGGTAAGTGCAAAGTGCTCGGATGCCGCTGGATGCCTAAAGTTTGGGAAACACTGAATGGCTCATCAGGATGGATTATCTGAGGTTGACTCAGGAGACGAGAGACTTTTAGAAATGCCAGTTTATCTCAGCCTTCTTCTAAGTCCACCCCAATGGCACCTGTGGTCCATGCTGTGGGAGTAGGACTCCCTTCGTGTGTGCCATGCTGTTCTATGGGATATCCGAGAAGGTGATGCCATTGCCCCCATTCTTATTGTTTGGAGTCACAAGTGCTTTTCCCTCCTCCAGGTCATCTCTAGGGAGGAGGCCCAGGGCAGCCAGGACATCGAAGCTCCATTCCTGTGAGTCCCTGGATGGAATGGCTGACCCTTGGAGGGCCAGGAGGAGCTGATTGTCCGGAGCCAATTTCAGGACAGCACTCAGCCATTCTTCCTGCTTTCAAGGCCTAAAACTATGTGTCCATTCAGACCTCAGGTTTTTTTTGTAGGGCTTTTCTTATCTAAGACCTTAACTGTTAGAGGCAACCTGATCCACCTAATCTGACCATTCAATCTGTAACAATGACACAGCGAGGGTTCTAGTGTTTTGCATTTCAGTTTACAAAGTGTGTTCCCATCTCTTTGCCCCCCTTTTTTTTCATCTTCATGATACACACTCCTGAAGGAAATATTCATGGATGAGAACTGAGAATCTGGGAGGTGAAGAGACTTCTCCAGCTTACCAGGAAAGTGGCACAGCCGGGTTCCACTCCAGATCCAGTGCTCTCCCCCTGGCCCACCGAGGCTCCCTCTAAATTCCTTTGGCACCTAAAGATCCTTCTTGCCCTCTCCACACTTGGTGCCAGCTATGATCAGGGCCTATTAAAGCCTGGCATGTGGTCTGACCGTGATCCGTCTTCGCTGGCCGGCTCCACCCCCAGGAAAAGACCGGTCCCGCTGCTTTGCCCCCTTCGCCGGGATGCAACCTCGCAGCCCTCTCCGCAGACCCCGGCCACACCCCCTCCTCAGGCTGTCCCCACCCCTGTCCCGGGGCACCCATCCTAGCCCCGCCCCGAGGCCCTGACCTCTCCTGTCAGGCCTCGCAAATTGCCTGAGCTCCCACAATCCTGAAATCCAGCTCCACGGGGTGCAGGGGAGATCCCGAGGCCCCGACGGGTGGGAGGGGTGGGAGTGAGGGTGAAGGTGGGCACCCCGGCCCTCCTGGCCTCACCTGGTTATCCTCCGCGCCTCCAGGTGGCTCGGGGAGTCTCTCCGGCGCTTGCGCATGGGCGAGTAGGACCGCCGTCTCCGACGTGCTCGCTCGCGCTCCCGCTGCTGCGAGTCCTTCTCATTGTACTTGGGGTCCCGCTCCCTGAAGGGGTGCGGGGGTCACTGGGGAGCCGGGGCTGGCTTTTCCGCATGAGCCAGGGGCACTCACTTCCTCTTCCCTGCGCCCCGCACCTCATTGCAGCAGGTGCTGGGTTCCTCCCGGGGCCCCAGGGAACGCGGTGGGGAGTAGGACAGGGCTCTGGTTCAGTATTGTGGGGAGACCAGGCGTGGGCGCGGGTGTCGGCCTTCGAGGGTGGGCGTTACAGGGGCCTAGGTGCTGCGGGGTTAGGATGTGGCGGTCCAGAGGGCCCTGGTGCATGCGTAACAACTGCGGCTCTGAATAACGGGGATCAAGGGTAATATTAGGTGCGTGAAGAGGCTGAGGGCCGGGGATGCGAATTCTGGGGTGTGGCTGGCTGTACTTTCCAGGGGGGCCGTTAGAACCCCAGGATATGTTACACGTCTCCACTCCAGCCGAGACCAAAGAAACTACGAGGATGCTGGGTGGTCTCCCCATCCCTACTCCCTCAAGGCTGGACAAAGGGGGAGCTGGGGCGGGGCTTGGGTGACGCTGCGCAGAGGCCGGGGGGAGGGGCCGCGAAGGCGGAGCCCGGGCTTGGGGGCGGGGCTGTACCTGCCGGGGCTGTACCGCGAGTAGCTGGGGCTGCGGCGCGATCGCGAGCTTCTGCTCGGCGGGCTCCTCTTGCCAGACTTGGAGGAGTAGCTGGAAGAGCGCGAGTAGGACCTGCGGGACACGGTAAACAGTCCCCGAGGGCCTGCTGGGCTTCGCCGGGGCCGTGCCGGGGTCGTCCCGCAGGGGTAGGGTTGTATGCGGCTGGTCCCCCGAGGGCGACTTTGACTTTCTGGACGCCAGACCCAGGAATCTGGCCCTTTCCTGAGAATGAAATTCCCTCTCTTTTGGGCGACTAATAATAATATTGGTAACTCCTCCTTACTGAGTTCTTACCATCTAAGGCCACTTACTAGTTATGTGACTTTGGACAGGTGATCTCACCTCTCTGAGCCTCTGTTTTCTCATCTATAAAATGGGGATAAATAATCATACTTTCCCTATACAGTTGTAAATTCAATGAGTAAATCACTTACATACCTCACATAGGCAGCACACAGGAAAGGTTAGCTATGACTGTTAGGCTGTTAGGTATTTCATTGAATTAATGCTTTGTGTGCATTTCTCATTGAATCCTCAACACATTGTAGGGCGAGGTACTATTATCAATCTCATTCCACAGATTGGGAAACAAAGACACTGAGAGGTGAATGTTTTCATTTTGCAGATAAGGAAACTGAGGCTCAGAGAGGTTATCTGAGCCACCAGCTAGGAATGGGTACAGTGGGCATTCAAACTCATCTGTCTGACCTCCCCCCCCCGCCCCCCACCAGGGCCAAAGGACATTTCCAGTTACCATAACTAGCTCCCTAAGGAGGAAAGCTCTGCAGATCAGAGGCCAAAACTGCACTCACCTTTTTCCAGAGGAGGTGGATCGGCTTCGGGTGTACCTGGGGGAGACTCTGGGGTTTGGGGATCGGGAGGAGTGGCTGGAAGAGCGGGTGCTGGCATAAGAAGGGCTGCGGGAGCAACCTCTCATAGGGGAGCTCCGGGCTGTGGATGGGACCAAACCAGACTTCTTCACCTCTGCACATTCCAGACATGGCGACTGAAATCCTCTGCAGATGTGGGGAGAACTCCTGTCAGCACTGGCTTGCCTGCCGATCTGGAGGCATCTGCTGATACTCCTCTGCCTACCTTTGCCTAGGCTGTGGTACTCTCAGAAACCCCTTTCCACCTATTCCCATCTTACTGCCTCTGGAAAGACTTTCCAGAGCACAGATGTTAGAGGAATAGGAACAGAGGGGAACACATTCCACAAGGGCACTTCAGAGGATTTTAGGTCAGTGGGCATAATGGTAAATAACACCAAATCACATAGACATTTATTTCCTTTGGAGTCTTTTTTAATCCTGGTTACATTAATGAGAATGGGTTGGGTAGTAGTGGGTTTTCCACTATCTCTGTAATACTGGCAGTCACCCAGACATGGTGCTCAGAGCCTTGGGAAGGCAACTGTTGCTAACTAGAATTAAATACACTGTCTTTATGTATTTTCATATATAAATCATGTATTTTGCAAATGCTTTCTATTTAGGACAAGTGCTACAAATTTTCTATGTAAGGTAGTAATGTAAGTTTCCTTATATAAAAAAGTGAGTTTATTAAAATAATATCAGTAGTATAGGGATGTGATTAAAATCAACAAGGGGCCATACAGGTGGTTCAAGTTTGGGAAGCTTTGATGTAGCCCATTTTGCAGATGGGGGAATTGGGACCCAAAAAGAGTGAACGGTTGTTCAAAATCACCCAATGACAGGATCCTGTCCTCTGTATTCCCACCCTGCTTAGAGCCATGTGAAGCTCACGTTGAGTTCTCAGTAAGGACCTGTTCATTTGGTTTGAGCCAAGAGTCAAGTTCCAATCATGTTAATATGGTTTCCAGGCTCATCATTATCTGGCCCCGCTTACCCCTCCAGTTTCACCTCTTGGCACTTTCCTCTCTTGACTCCAGCCATGATAGACTACTTGTTTGTCCTGGAATATGCCTGTTCTTTCCCTGTCTCCAGGCTTTAGAACATTCCCACTGCCTGGAACCCTCTTCCTTCCCCTCCTCACCTGACAATAACTATTCATGGTTCAGACTTCAGTTTGACCACACCTTTTCTGGGAGGCTTTCCTTGACATCTCCCTGCATCTAGTTGGGTGGCTTTCCATATGTTACCGCAGCCCCTAGCCTCTATGCATCCCCTGTCCCTGGAAGAACTCACTTGGTCTTACATTTTTCTTTTCCTCCCCCTTGGCTATTGAACTCCTTGGGGGAGAGGACTCGATTCTAGATACTGTATCCCAGCATCTCACATCTGTCCAAGGTCATGAATAAATAGTTGTGAAGAAACATATTGTCATGGATGCCCTCCCAACCACCTCAAGAAATTGGTGCTAGCCTCTCCAATTTAAAGAGAAGACTCAGAAGGGTTAGTTACTTCCTCAAGGCTACCCAGAGTCTCAAGCTCTCATCTGTCCAGCTTCAAAGCCCCTGTCCCTGTCACCTCACCAGTCCCCAACCTTTACTCTCCAAGGTTCCATGGATTTAAAGCTGATAATGTCTCTTCCATTCAGCCTTCTGCTCATTGCTGACATGACATAAATAATCATTAATTTAGAGATCATTTGTATTTCAAAATGAAAGGCTGAGTTTAAATTATTTAACTTGGCTGTCCATGTAGATTAAAAGAAGCAGGTAACAGCTAGATGCCACTTAGACTTTAGCTTCAGTGCTATGACAGATCTGTGTTTGAATCCCAGTGCTGTCCCTTATTAACTGAGTTTCTTAACTACTCTGAGTCTCAGTTTCCCCACCAGCTAAAAGAGGTCAATGCTAATACTTATCCCATAAAGGTTCTATGAGGAGTTAAGGAAGATTATCCATGGCAAGCACTCAGTGTGGACCCTTGCATATAATCAGGGCTCGACACATATTAGCAGTCATTGTTATTATCAGTTGTTATTACTATTGCTATTCTGGTTCTTTTTCTTTCTTTTCTGCTATGGAGTATAAAAGTAGACACTCGTCCTCCCTCTCTCATCCGGGAATTTCACTGTCTCTTCTTGGAGACATTGATGTTTGGTTTGACCCAGCTCCAGCTCCCAGGCAAGCTTGGGTGTGAACTGAGGCCAGGGATGTCCTAGGGCAGGCAAACCAGAGGCTACATGTGGAAGCCAAGCTGTTTGTCCAGAACTGAAGTGGGCTACGTGTTGGGAAGAAAGGGCGCTCTGTCCTTAAAGCAGCCTTTAACTGCTTCACTGCTAAGGCTTTGGGGCTATCATCCTGACATCTTGGCCACTCCAAACAAAAGCAGGCTCCCACCCCCAGAAGAAAGAAGACCCCACTGTTAGCCTTGCAGAATGTACCAGCAAACCTTTTCCACTCCTCTTGCATCTACCTCATTAATTATATGCTCCAGAGAAAAAGGATCATGCTATTTTTATTTCTCCAGCACCAAGCTGAGTGGTTGGCTTATCGGAGGTACCTGATAACCAGGAGAGGGATAAGTAACTGCATGAATGATCTAGAGTAAATGATCAGCGATTTTTACTAGCTATTATTGTGACATTATCCTCAGTGATTAGCATTTTGCTGTGATTTCTTGAATGAGAGGGTAAGGGGTAATGAAGTAGAATTATAACTGGCTCATAAGCAACTGCACGGAAGGGTTCTCTGCAGGAAAACTGCATCTAGCAAGTGCACTAAGAGACACACACTATACATGGGTGTGTGCGCGCATGTGCACATGCACACATGCTCACACACAGGTTGCAGGTCTATGGGAACTCTCTGTACTCTGTGCATCTACAACCCATCCTACTATCAACATCCCACACAAGAGCGATACATTTGTTACAGTGAACCTCCGCTGACACTCCACCACCCCAAAGTCCACAGTTTCCATTAGCATTCACTCTTGTGAACTTAATGGGTTTTGACAAATGTAGAATATGTATTCACCATTGCAGTGTCGTACAGAATCCGTACTGCACCTGTTCATCCCTCCCTACCACCTGCCCTCTCTACCTCTCTCTACCCACTGATCTGCTTACTGTCTCCATAGTTTTTTTTTTTTGCCTTTTCCAGAATATCATAGAGTTGGAATCATACCATATGTAGCCTTCAGATTGGTTTCTTCCACTCATTTAAATTTCCTCCATGTCTTTTCATGGCTTGATAGCTCATTTCTCTTTAGTGCTGAGTAATATTCCATTGTGTGGATGTACTACAGCTTATTCACCTACTGATGGATGTCTTAGTTGATACCAAGTTTGGGCAAGTATGAATAAAGCTGCTATAAACATCCAGGAACAGGTTTCTGCATTGACACAAGTTTTCAGTGCATTTGAATGTTTTTAAATAGCAGGGACTTTAAATGAATTTAATGTTAGGCTTTCTCCTGAGATTACTGGTAAAACTTTTTGCCTGCCCAGCCTCCATCCTCCCTGATATCAGTATCCTGACTTTTCCTTCAGAGAACCAGACATCCCCTATGTTTTGTGTATGTGGGAAGACTTCTCACGAACTCTGATGGTGGCATGTGACAAATTCTTGCCAAGAGCACAGCATCTCCTGGGCCACAGTGATTGGTCCAAGGGTGGGCAAATGACCCAACATGGACGAAACAATGAGAATCTTCCCTGGTATTTTGCTAAATTTTGGGGAAAGGAGTGTTCTCCTTCCACTGGCTGGCTAAACCGATAGAATGGTTGGCATATGTGAATGCTGCTTGGCACATGTGCCCATGCTTTAGGAGGATCTGCTTGAGAATGAACCCAATAGAGAAGGAAGCAGAGATGAGACATGTAATGGGAAAGACAGATTCTCAATGATGTATTTTTGAGTCCCTGGATCAAGGTGTACCTGAAGCTGATGTCCTTGTCCCCACCTCATGCCCCCCACCCCCAAAATTTTTTGCCAGTTTGAGTCTTTTCTCTCTTGCAAATCAAAGGCTCCTGGGTTAGGGGTGGGAAGTAGGTGGGTATAGGGCTAAGGTGAAAGACTGAGATAGTGGAGATAAGGCATATCGCCCCTCCCCCACCCGTTCTCCACCTCAGTGACACTGACCTTGACTCTCTGCCCCTGCTGGTAGGGGAGAGATTCTCCAAAGTGGCCCCCTTGTTCTGGGGTGAGGAGGTGGTGAAGGAGTTCCCTGAATCCGATGTGTTGCCACAGTTGAGCTCCCGGCTTTTGTTTAGGCCCCCACTGGGGCTCCCCTTCTCTTGACCCCGCGACCTGGCTGAGCTGATTTGCGTGGAGGGTGGTGAAGAGGTGTCATTGCCTGAGTCATACTCCTGGGAGCGTCCTCGGGAGGTGGTGAGCGGGCTGGCTGTTTTGGTAAAGAGGTCAGCTGCAGACCCCGACCCAGTGATCTGAAAGCAAAAACACCCGTTGGACACTGCTGATCACTGGGCCTGTGTGTTGTGTCTAAATAACCAAGAAATGTTTACCGTCATGATGCACTGTAACGAAAGGAAAGAGAGAGAAGAGGAAAGAGAGACGCCAAAAAAAACAAAAGCACAAATTCCTGAAAGAATTCCACAGAAAGGAGATTTTTTTTTTACCCCCTGCTAGAATAACTGGAAGATTTAGGTATCATGCAGAGAAAAAGCATGCGATCCAGATTAAACCAAAGAAAAAGGAAATTATACAAAATTTAATTTCTAATGAATTAACTCAAACAAAAGTGACAACTCAATCGAAAGGGGGGTGTGTGTAACACCCTTAACCTAAAACAATAATAAAAATAAAGGAAGGGGAAGGGGGAAAAGAAATGGGACCATGGGCATGAAAAACATGTATCTTTTAACTTAAAAACAAAAGAGAGAGATAAAGCCAAAATCTTAAACTTCAACCAAATCCTCAAACGAATTTGACTTTTTTTTTTTTTAAATAAAAAGTTCCCTGCATAGAACCCTACACAAATATCGCATGGGGAAAAGAAATGAAATAAAGAGAGTTTTTTTTTTTTTTTAATATAAAGTCAAGGTCACAAAATGACATTTTGGTCTTTTTCAACTAAAGGGGAAAAGAAAGGGGGACAAAAAAAATGGAAGTCAAATAGTCTGACTGAAAACAAACGAAAACAAAAGCTCTCTACAGATATCTGTGTGTGTCCTTTTCCCCCTGGAGAAGGTAGCTAAGGCTCTCGAGTGGCTTCTAATAAATTCTCTCATGTCTTTGCGGATTTTATCCACTTACCAAGCAAGAGCTCCTCCTTTAGTACGTAGGTAAGGTGTAAGAGAAAGGGAAGAGCGGGCAACGTCAGTCCATCATTAGAGTCGAAATTGACAAGAAAAAACACACACCTTTCTGCACACCCTCACACTTGGCTCTGAGCTTTGAGTTTTGGTTTTTTGCAGTGTTCCTAAGAGGTTGAGGCATCACTTCAATTTGGTTTTCTCAGCAAGGGGACCTCAAGCCATCAACGGTAACCTTGTTCGTCCCTTGGTACCCAAGTTGGATCAAGAAACCCTTGCTGAAGACGCAGTGTGTGTGTGTGGGAGTGCTAGGATTTGCCTCCATCTATGTGTCAAGATCCAGAGGGTGTGTGCTTGTGACAAAGCGCTTTGGGATGGGGGGGGGGCACTTGGACATTTGGCTTTGGGGTGAATGGGAATTGGGGGGGTCCCAGAGTCCTGTTTGGATCTAATCTGGGACAGATGGAGGAGGAAAGGGGGTGGAACCAGCCCTTGGGAAGGCAGTGGATGGTTTTCTTTAGATATTCAGACCAGTGTCACAGCTGTGATGACACAGGGGGTCTGGTCTGGCCCCTGCCAACAGTACTATGCTTATTTAGCCATGGGCAAGTCGGACTCCTGCCTTGGGTCTCCTCCAGCAATTACCATCCTTATGAGGCAAGAAATCTGTGGAGCTGGGAGGGTACTACCTGGAAACCACTTCCCCTGATACTACCTTATGGGTAGCTGAGACCCCAGAATTCTCTGTTTAAATGGCCTCTGAGCCCCCTGCCAGGGACTCTGCAGGCTCATCTATGGATCTCTTCTCCTGGGGACACACCTTGCTTCAGGTTTGCACACTCTTAGGTCCAAGGGTGGCCATTTGGACAGAGCTTTAATGTTCAGGCTGAGGTGTCCACGTGCATGTGTGGGAGGCCCATGGTGTAGGTTGGTGGGAGCGGTAGGAGGAGAAAGGGAGGGACCAGGGCCTTGAGGCAGGGTCCCCCACAACACACTGCCATGCTATTGCCAGCCACTCTGAGGGGGCTGAGATTCTAAAATCAACCCGGACTTTCCGGATCATTTTAAAGGTATGTTTGCCAAGATAGGAGAACATATTGTGTTTGTTTGCTGGCTTGACTTATAAACATTCAGATATCTAGTATGTGGGCCTCCTTCTCTACTCTTGCGCTGGGCCCCATGAATATTAGTGAAGCCTGACCATCAAGAGCCTGCTTCCTTCATACCCCTTATTCCTTGTGCCTTGTGCCTAAAGGAGTGGGACTTTTGGACTTTCTTAGAGAACCATTTCTGCCTTCTCAGCAACTGGTCATGAGGGTGAGACAGAGACACCAGAACTATGAGGGTAACAGCAAACTCTGGTGGCTCAGGATGTCAGCTTTTGGGCTGGGGAGGTGGAACTTCCTTTGTGGATTCTCCCATAGGCTTTGCACACAGACAAAGTGATGGTCCAGCTCTACCTAGTTCTACCTAGCACAGCGGCCACTTTATGTGCTTGGTGATCTGGGGAGCTTTGGTCTGAGACAAGGGACCGCAAAAGGCCCTGTTCCCATTCAGTGCCTCCATTTGTCTTCCTATTTGCAGTAGGGAAGCTGATCTTCCCCATCTCCGGGAGTTCAAAGGCAACACGTGTATTTCTACCACCTCTGTCAGGAATGAGAAAACGTCATGGGGTCTGATGGGCTCTTGGACTGGGCCTTGGTCCAAGGATGGGTACAGATAATCTTTGCCTCGGAAATGGTGAATGTTTGGTGGTCAGAATATCACAAGTGAATCAGGCAAGCCATTTTTGGAGGGAACCAGGGGCCTGTGAGTATAATGGCCTCCATTTTCTATCCATGATAACTGACTTGCTACTTGGGGGCATCCAGACTGGCCTTCCTCTCCCCGGATACTTGTTCCCAGCCCTGACTGCCAATTTTCAAAGCATTTGTCCTGGTGCATCGTGGGTCCCCATGGGCAAGGAGTTCCTGAGTGTGAGGCCCCTCCAGGCTGATGGAAACAGAAGGGAACTTTGCCCTGTTCACCTTCTCATCCCTATACCCTGAGCTCACTTATACACTTTCAGCATGTCTCCACCTGACCATGACCATTATCCACGTGTAACCTGTGTAATTATAACTGAGAACTGTATAAAGCATGATGCTTTATACAGAGAAAATAGAGATAAAGGTCCTCTGGAATGTTCTCATTGGGTTAACCCTAGTGCCTGAAAATATCAACATCTCCTGCTTGTTTAAAAGTCTCATTTCTTTTGATGAATATAAATTCTTCAACATGGGTGACAATATCCTTTACAACCCAACTCAGATCACAGACCTCATCTCTTCCACATACCCCCACAGTGGCCTCTACAACCTAAGCCAATCGGTTAGAATTTTCTTGGTTTTGCGATGTCTTGCTCTCCCAACCCCAGGCCATTTGCACATGCCATTTCCTCTGCCTAGAATACTCTTCCCCATTAGTCCATTTCATATCGACTAAATTTATACATCCTCCATATTATATATCACCTCCTCCAGAATGCCTTCTCTAATCCCCCAGATCAGGATGGCACAACACTCCATAGTTCATTCATTCATTTGACCTTTCATTCGTTCACTCTTTCAAAAATGAGTTGCTTCTGTGTGCCACAGCACTGTTACTCAGTGGGGTAACATTGCTTGTTTTATTGCCTGTCTCTCCATCTGAGTGGGAGTTTGTTGAAGACAGATGCCATGCATGACCAGTTTGGTACTATACCCAAGTAACCACCAGTGCCTGGCACAGAGTAAGTAAGTGCTCACTATATTTGGCTAAATGAGTAAAGCTGCTCCATAGCCCCTTACAAGACTGAACTTGGGAGCCTGGGCCCATCCTAACTTAATTCAGTGGTGAAATGGCTGTCATCAGACCCTGGGGAGGTCCAACTGGGTAACTGCCAACTTGGGAATTTGATGGCTTTTTAAAGGAGGGACTGACCCCCATCATATTCAAAATAGTTCTAAAAAAACGAGGTGGATTATTAGCTGAAGGCTGGTATCTCAAGACCAGCTCAGGGTTGGCTGTGTGATCAAGAGATAACTTTAGAACTGAGTCCTAGTGCATTCTCAAAAGCCTAAGTTCCAGGCTGAGATGAAAAGCTCCAGTTCTGAGAAGACTTCCAGATGAAACAAACTATGCTTGGTCTCCTTACTTCCCTTCCACTCTTTACTACTCTAGGAGGTAAGCTTAGAAAAGTGGCTGGATCTGGCCACTTGCACATAATAGGGCTGTTAGCTCATACTTTGTTCAGATTATAAAAAGGTGCTCCTTCTGGGTCAGGCGTTAGAAAACAATGCTCCCTTGGCCAGACTCATCTGGATAGTTTAATGGCTTCTTAGTTTTAGACTCCACCTTCTCCAGAGCTCTCTATTCACTCCATGCAAAGATGAGGAAAGATATTGAGGGGAGCCAGAGATAGAATGCGTGTGTGTGTGTGTGTGTGTGTGTGTTGGGGTGTGTGACAGCCATGATAATGCACAGAAGACCTTCATGATAGGCAGACAATGGAGGCCTCTGTGTTCTTGTCTCTGCTCCTTCCTAGACAAGTACTCACTCACATAAGATGTCAATAGTTGTTCACTCGATATTGACATGAGAAGATGGCTCCTCCTTGCTCCTCATTTAGATAACAGCCCTCTCAAAATTCATTTTTGAAGAGATCTTCATCTGTTGGGCATTAATTGACCTTGGCCCCTGTCCTCCCGGTTAGGCTGCAAAAACGATGCTCAAGATACTTGCTAGGAGGAGTCATTCTATACCCACAGTTGTCCAGGAACAATGCCCTCAGGGTACATGGGGCCCTGGTTTAAGACCTGGAGCCCTCATCCAGGGCACTCCTCTTTGGTCTACTCTGACCCCTTCCTCCATATCAGCCTTGTCCTTTTTCTGTCTTCACAAAGGCCTACCTGTGGGGCTTGGCATAAAAGCTCAGCCACTGTAAGATCTGTTTAATTACAAGATGAAAAAAAATCTGTCTTAATGTGGATTATCCCCAAAATCAAGACAGGAATTTGAATGCTAGTAGTTTATTTGAGAGGATAAGGAACTTCTGTAGGGGAGTGGGGAAATGAGATGAGGGAGAAGAGCCAATGAAAGATAGGTTATCAAACCAGCTATCATGGAAGGCAGTCGGAGGACACTCTGGAAGCCAGTGAGGAACTAACCCAACCAAGGAGGGAGCTGGGATATTTATACACCAGTTCTCCACCACTCATAGACTGAAGGCTGCACCCAGTGGGTGTCATTTCTCTAGTGTGCTCCTACTGCTGCACGACCAAGCAAAGTAGTCTTTGGTGGCCACAGAGCATCTTCCAGGAGCGGGAGCTGGCCTTGTGCCCTGAAGTGGAGAGTGTGAAGGGATGTAAATGAACAGTGTCTGCTTCAACATCCCAAATCACCATCGGAAAACCAACAGGCCAAGCTATGTTTTGCTTTAGCCACGTTTTCTTTAGCCCACTTAGTATATATGTACTTAGATACATAGCCTGCTTGACAGTAAATTTGAATTAGTTGCCAACATTGTAGAATGGGGTAGTTTCACATAACAGCTCTATTTCTAGTTTGTGCTGAAGAATAGGATCTGACAATGCTTGGTTCACATTTCTGCTCGCTAAGAATCAGCTTGAGAGAATGCAGCTGCCCGTTTTAGGCGGGGCGTAAACTTTTTTGGCCCCCAGCCCTCTGTGATCCCAGATGCTTATATTTATTAAGGCTAGCCCCTGAGACATCTGAGTTTGTGACCCTCTCTTCTTAGTGTCTGCTGCCACCCTGACCACTCCAAAAGCACCACAAACACAGTGAATCCTGTATGCTCCATCTCTCCCTTCCAGAACTATGAAATGGATTGCTCCATCCTCTCCATCTCAATCCTTTTCATCCCTCTTAGGCTCTTGCCAATGGAAGGAACCAGAAGACCAAAGCCAGACCCTGACAAGATCCTCCCTTCTGGATCAGGATCGCTAATCTCAGATTTTTTTCCTCCCTAAGGACAAACTGTATTTCACAAACTCATGGCCATTGGAAGAAAGCAAACAAGCATTTTCCTTTTACTCCCTTGGCCCCCTCCAATGTGAAGCTCCGATTTTTTTTTTCCTCTTGAAACCATAAGCTTGACTCATCTCCTTGTTCCTTAATATACTCAATGTTAACACGTGGGTTTTTCTAATAAGTAATTAAATCCCCCCCACCACCAACCCCAGCTCCTGGTATTTCACTGGGAGTCTCTCTCAGCCCTCCAGGGAAGCTGGCACTGTTATTTATTGTTTTTGTTTCAAATCATTATTTAATCAAGAACAGGGAAAAAAGGCAACCTCTCACTTACACTTCAAAATTTAATTTCAGCTGAATTCTGAGATCAAGAGGCAGCACGGCCTAATAGGTTACAAAAATACAATCAAGAAGAGAATTCCAATTAAACTGAACAAGTCCATTTACTGAGCTTCAAATGGCCCCATGGAGAGAGATGGCTATAAATTTTTTTCCCCTCCCTGCCATATGGGGGACTGGAAATTCTCATGTGAATATAGAGCTGCATGGCAGAGCTTTTTGCTAGAGGGTTCTGGTTATTCCTTAAAAAAAAAAATCCTTTTGTTTCACAAAGACATTAAGTTTATTTTCCTTGCTGTTGTTCATCTTCCTTTGTACACTAATTAGGAAGACAGAAAAAGAATGGGTTCCTTGACCTTTGTGAGTCCGTGTGAGAGGAGGCGGGATGCGGGGACAAGAAGATGATGGGAGTCCTTCAGGGCTGGGGCGATCCCATGGGGCAGTGCAACTGCAATTGACTTTGGGCCCATGTTTGTGGCCTGGCTTCCTCCGTCTCTGCCACCACCACCCCGTCCCCAGCCCAGGCGGGAAGTTGAGGGGAGATGGCAGCTCTGGGGCTAACATTCCCCTGAAATCCTCCCTGCTGCCCCCAGCCTACGGGTTCTCAATCTCTATATGGATCCACTCAGACAAATTTTGCACCAGGCCAAATTGAAATGGAGACAAGTTAAGTTCAATGTAATGAGTTTTTCATCCAGCTAAATGCATTTGATTTAAGGGCTCATCCTTGCGTCGGAGGCCATGTCAGTACCACCTCTTCTGGTGGTAAGATGTCACTTTCGTGATAGAAAATGGTGCTTTTCTTTTATTCCGAACTGACATGGTAAAAGTAAAAGTTAACAATGCTATGCCACTTTCCATTAAAAAATCACCACCACCACAACAGGTCCAAGTGCCCGTCTCATACCGCCCTTCCTCCGCATTCTTCTGGTCCCTCTCTGCTCGCAACTGCAGTGAATGGTGTGGCACGTGGAGTCTCTTGGCTGAGTGAGAGCTCGAAGGCTTTTGCAGAATGTGTGAGAGCCTGGATCGGGGTCCGAAGGCTGGGGCTACCACATGGTCTCCCTTAGCCTCCTTTTCCCTGTCTGCAAAATGGGATGCATCCTTTCATCCTATCTTTCTCCTAGGCTTATTCTGAAATTCACCTCAGATTGTAGATATGATTAAGCTTTTTGAACCCAGAGATACTTCAAAAACATCACAGCTAGGATGATTAGGAGTAAGCTTAATATAACCACTGCGATGACAAATAATAACGCTAGCAACGACTGCATATTGAGTGCTAGTTATGTCCTGTGCATTGGGCGAAACTGCTCACACAGAACTGAAATTGAATGAGGCTAGGATCCTTGTCTGTCTTGTTTACTGCTGCTCACCTAGCACTTGGAACAGTGTCTGGCACACAGTAGGTGCTGAATGCAATTTTTTTTTAAATGAATGGATACCTCAACTCACTCCATCCTCACAACCACCCTATGAAATAGGTATGATTATTAGCCTGAAGTATAGATGGGGATGCCGAGGCCCAGGGAAGTGAAATGACACAAGGGAAGTCATGTCGTTAAGCACATGGATTCTGAGGGCACACTTTCGTGTTTGGATCCTAATTTCTCCATTTCATTTAGCTGCCTTCCACTGAGTTGTTCTAGGCCATGGCTTCCTCAATGTAAAATGGACATATTAGTAGAAGTTCCCTTGAAGAGCTATTATAAGAAATCGATGAGGTGGCACAGGTGAAGAATTCAGCCTAGCACCTGGCACATGGTAGGTGCTCAATTGGTCTTGGTTGTTGTTGTTACCCAGGGTCACCCAGGGAGGCAAGATCAAGAACCCCAGAGTCTACAGATCTGCCTCAAAGCCCATGACTTCCTCAGTGCCCTCTACAGCCTCCCCCGTTGACAGGTTTCACAAGGCTCTTTTTTATGGACCCCAGGTTCTTTCTGCTGTCTTTCCTGTTCTTCTTCCTTTTCTCTTTTTTCCTCTTCTCCTCCTTCCTCCTCCTCTTGTTTCTCTTCTTCCTCTTCTTCTCCCTCTCCCTTTTCTCTTTCTCCATCATCTTTTCTTTCTCCTCCCTCTTCCTCTTGTTTCTCTTCTTCTTCCTCTTCTCTTTCTCCTTTCTCTTCTTTTTCTCCTTCCTTTTCTCTTTCTCCCTCCTCTTCCTCTTGTTTCTCCTTCCTTTTTCCTTCTTCCTTCTCTTCCTCTCATTCTTCTCTTCCTCGTCCTCCTCCTTCTTCTCTTGTCATGGGATCTGCAGGTTTTTGTTGGGAAGGTACACATGGCAACTACTGGCCCAAGCTGGAGGTGGAAGGAGGAGAAAAGGAGCCCGCACTTCTCCTTGGTCTAGCTTCCATTGTGATCAGCCCTCTTCCAGATTCCCTCTCCCGTAAGGGCACACTTGACAGAGAGCTCCGTGCCCTGTGACAACAGGGAAAGGACTTGGCCAGGCCTTGGCCAAACCTTGGCACCACTAACCCCTCTGTCCTCCAGTTGGTCCTCTGGCTATCAGAGGAAGCTTCTGAGACACAAGCCACGATTCACACCAGCTCTCCTTCCTCCCAACTGGGCCACCTACTGAAGTTACTTCAGCTCTGTGAGCCTGTTTTCCTGTCTGAAAATGGTGGTAATAATTGTATCTATCTCAAAGAACTGCTCTGTGGATCAAATAGCAACAACAACAACTGCGTAAAGTATGGGACAGTTTCTAATGTTACTTTACTTTTGTCCCTTTGTTCTAACAAAAGTACCGGTACACAGAGGTATCTCCCTCTCCTTTTATTCATTAGTCATCTCCATTTCATCTCATCCTTCAAAGCCCAGCTCTAATGTTCCCTTATTTGTAATGCCCTCCCAGGCATGGAGACAGCATTGTCTTGTCCCTTCTCTACATTGTACTTACTTCCATCACCACCAGGGTGGATAGCCTGGGTATTCAGCAACTGGGGAGGATGGACATTGCCCCATCCGAAGGTAGCTGGCCTTGGTACTGAAGGCTGTCAGGTAGCACTTTCTAGTTGCTGAACTGTGAGGAAGTCCCGAGGTACCAGGGGAGGGAGGGAGTAGCTTTGTTGACTTGGAGGGTAGGGAGGGTAGGGTGGTGACTTGGAGGGTAGGGTGGTGTCTATTAGCCAACTAGCGCACAAGTTTTGGAATATTCTGACAACCGGGAAGGAACTGGTGCTCACTGACTCAATCTCAGCCCTAGTTACTTATCTCACTGTAGTGCAGCCTTCTGTTGACTACCAGACTGAGCTCTGGGGTTGAGGAAGAGTGTTTTATTCATCTCTGTCTCCCTGATGCCTTGAACAGAGATGGTTGAGTGGAGATAAAGAACATGAATGGGGCTGTGAAGGGTCCCTAAATCATCTCCTTAGGACCCTCCATTTGGATTTGGGCTCTGACTGAGCAAGAGGGCTTCAGGTTATCTTTAGCTTACCAACTAGGATTTCAATAAGACACAACCTGAATTTGCATATTCATATATGCAAATATGCCCCTTGATGTAATGTGCCTGTCTTTGATTTTTTTAAAGAGCCGTGCATTTGAAATACCTGCAGCGGAGTATGTCAGGAACCAGGGTGTAGGAGACCCTCTGTGCTAAGGCTCCTGTTTATCCCCAGAACCCCATCTCTTGCTCTGGAATTCCACCTCCATCCCAGACTCCAGAACCCCATCTCTTGCTCTGGAATTCCACCTCCATCCCAGACTCCAGTCTCCGTTTCCTGCTTCCTTTGCCTGATTCTTTTTCATCACTAGTTTCTCAGTGGTTGCCTTCTCTGCCTTAACATAATACTAACCCTGGTATCCCTTCCCTGCCTGCTTCCTCCTATCCCATCTCAGCATCTCTGCATTAATTGTGGTGCATTGTCTTTTGTAGTTTTTACTTTGTCTCTCTCCTAAGAAGGCACAGGCCCTTCTATATTCACCAGATCCTGAGAGCCATGGCAGAGCTTAACCCTTGATAGATGTTTTGGGAGATAACTGGCAGATTTGAATGAATGATTGGGTGGGTTTTTCAGGGGCAGTGACTTTGCTGTTCTCTTTACCAGGGAGCTCAGGAAAATCCTGGGGCCAGGACTCTCAGAAAACCTGGTCCAACCTGGCATCTTCATCCATCTCTGCCTTTTGCAGGAGAGAAGAGGAGAAAGAGTCTAGCATGGAGGGCACTTGGAGGGCTAGACTTGGGGGTATCTGATGCCCCCAGAAGTCAGGCAACTATGAGTAGCGTGGGGCTAGCCATTAGGGCTGCAGCTGCTATTTGGGATGGAGGAAGCTGAAAGCAGAGGCAGCGGGGGCCCTGGCCCTGGTCCCAAGTCATGCACTGACTAGCCCGGGCCTGGAGCCATACTATGATTACTATGACTACTCCTACTACTACCAGTGCTGCTAACTATTGTCACTGCCCCACTACTATTTCCATGGCTACTCTTACTGCTGCCACTACTATTATCGGCAGTGACTATGAAGCATTTCCCCACTTGCCTGTTGCAATCTAAAACATTTACTTACATTAAGTCACTGAATCTCCACACTATGCCTCTTCCGAGGCAGGTCTCATTGTTTGCCTCATTTTGCAGATTTAGAGAAAACTGAAGCACAGGAAGTTTATGGAACTTGCTCAAGGTCCCACGGTTGGTAAGTACCCGGAATGCTGTAGTTGTAACACCCACAGGTATTTTCTGAGTTTTTCCCCTGTGTCAAGCACCAGACCCCAATACTTCACAATATTACTTTGCTTTTGTCCTAACAACAGGGTTTTTTGAAGAGACTTATTCTCTGCATTTTTTTAACAGATGAGGAAACAGTAACTCAAAAAGGTTTAAGTAACTCTCCCTAGCTCAGAGCCAGTATTTGATGGCATCATCATAGCACTGTGTTTTGAATGACTTTGACTTGTGATAGCCCATGGAAGTAATTCTCTTCTCTGAGTCTCAGGTTTCCAGTTTCCCTTTTTGGAATCAGGGCATTGTGCTAGGTGAGCTCTTTAATGCCAGGCATTTCTAGATATGGGTGAGCTTTCAGCTCTTCTGATAGGGGTTGGGCCCATGGGAAACATTGAGTCTTCAAGAACCAACAGCCAATCTGGTTCCTCACCAGCTGGTATGGGAGGACCACACATTTTCTTTTTTTTTTTTTTTTAAGGAACGTCCAGCCTTTTGCAACATCTTGACAGACCTAGCCTATTAGGAAACCATCTCAGGCAGGTGATCAAACAAGCCAGCTGCTCCCAATGGCACTTTTTAGCGAGGGCCAGTTGGGGCCACCAAGTGGATTGCCACAAATACCAGGACCAGAATGACTGGGTGATTTTGACTCACTTAAATTCTCTACCTCTTATTGCTTTTATTTTTATTTATTTTTAAATTGCTTTTATTTTGAATTGATTTCTAACTTCACAACAATTCCTCTGAGAGACAAATGAGATTGTCATGCTCATTTTCCAGGTGAGGAAGTTGGGGCCGGGAGGGGTAGAAGGAATTGTCCAGCCAAGCCAAGACTCCCACCCATACCTCTAGACTCTCTGCCATCTTGAAAAGACCTTTAATAGGACATCAGCAGAGGAGGAAATGCAAAATATCCAGCAACCACAAGACAGCTCTACAAAGGGGGCGCCTGGGAATGTTGCAAATGGTTCTAGTTGGGCAAAGGATTTGAGCAAAATGAGGCACAGGGTGCCTCAACTGGTAAAGAAGAGCTTCTCAGAATGCACTGCAGGTGATAACTTGCATCAGATAGTACCAACTAGTGTTTATCATCACCTTCCCTTTCTGACCTTCCTGCAAGCACCCCAAGCTTCTCCTCATTTTCACCTCATCCGAAAATTTCAGATTTACTCATAGCTAGAGGAGATAGGTCCCTTCCAGCTGCCAACTGCGATTGTAGGCTATGTCAATATTGTGTCTCCTCTCTTTTGTGTATCTGTCCTTTTAGCATCAACAAAAGGCCTTTGCATACTTTATCTTACTGGAAATCCCGACAATCCCATATGAAAATGGTATTATTTCATGTTTACCAATGAGAACACTGGGTTTCAAAGAAGTGAAGTGACTTTCCCAAAGCCACACAACCAGGGAGTAGCAAAGCTAGGACCTGAGTTCAGCTCCAACCCTACATCCCTTGCTCAGGAAACTTCCTGGCATCTGAAGTCACATTCCGGCTCCTCTTTGTTGACCTGAGAAAGCATCACATGATTCCATTCAATGGTGGGTTGCTAAATCAGATTCACTCTTGCTTTGCTCTGTGGCTTCACCCCAGACAGTAACCTCTCTGAGCCTTGCTTTTTCTGTCCCACCTGTGGAAGGGACCAATGAGAGCAGCCATGCCCTCGATTCCCTGAGACCTTGTGTGGATGCATGAGAGGACCCAGATCAAGTGCTATGAGCTCCTTGAAGGAAAATCCTCATATACATTCAAGGCCGTGTTTATATAGGTGAAATCAAATCCCAGCTGCTAATCAATGCTGCAGGCTAGCTGGCATCAAAGATACAGACTTCACTGAAAAGCTCGGAATGCCTCGGATACATCAAAGACCCCCTCTTTTCCTTCCTCCCCAAAGAAACCTCCTATGGGTGTCTCACACATGCATTCCTGCAGATGTCACTCTGGAGACCAGCGTGCAGTTTTCAATGTTTCCCCGATAGAAAGCCTGGGTATTTAGCTTTACTTCTCCCCCACCCCAACCGAGTGCTGCCAAAGGCTGGTGAATGACCATTTGGTTAATCAATAATGAGGGCTGAAAGCCAGTGGCATGTTTGCCCGAAGCTGAATTAAAATGTGACGTACACTGCCCTGAACTTGTGCTTCCATCTCCCCCAAGTGTCATGGCCAAGACTGGCCGAGGAGGCCGTGTGGAATACTTACTACACCCCTGGCCGACAGGAGGCTGAGCATCTGGAGGGGCTGGCTGGGCGGGTGGCTGGAGCGGGCCTCCGGGCTGGCCTTGCCGAGGGTCCTGGAGCAGCGGTGGGAGTGCCTTCGGCGGGACTTCCGCCCTTCCTCGGGGGACCTGCCGCGGTGCCTGGGGGCCGGGGAGAGAGGAGAGGGTCTTCGGAAGGGGAGTGTGGCACAGGGCTGGCTGTAGGGCCAGTAGGACCTGAGGACTATGGAATGTGTTTGGGGATGTTTATATGAACTATGTGTGCTTCCATCTATCCCTCTATCTGCCCCCCCGCCACTCCCACCTGCTCTTTCATTCAGTAGCTTGTTCTCTCATTTGTTCCTTCCACAAAGGTTTATTCATGTACCTGACTCTGTTTGGGGGCCTGGGAATGCAGCTGGGAAGACAAAAAACATCCCAGCCTCATTCGGTTTCATGTCCTTGCTGTATGTGTGACGGTCTATCAGTATGTTTGTACGTGACTGTGTGTGTATGTCTGGGTGTGTGTCCATCTGTGTTTGTCTATAAATATGACTGTGCGTATCTGTATGTCTTTGCATATGTGACTTCGCCATCTGTAAAACAGATGCATCCCAGCGACTGTCACCCAAAACTTTTGGGAAAAGAGTAGCTGGAAAAATGACAAGGGTGGTCAGACCCTATAAGCTGGTCAGACCCGGGCTGCCCTGTCTGCAGGAGAAAGCAAAGGAGTCTCTGACTCTTTACAAATGGTATAGTTAGACTCTGTTGGCCTGGCAGCTCTGGGCCATGGTAGAAAGAAAAGTAACACCTCATTGATTTGCAATCCCTTCTGAGGGTAGTTCTCAGTCCTCTCTCCAACTTGAAGATGCAACACAAACAAGGCAGGTGGTTCCCATTTTACAGATGAGGCAGCTGAGGCTCAGAGTTGTTTGGGGACCCACCTGAAGTCACAAAGCTTTGCAAAGTGGCAGAAGTAGGACTGGGGTAGGGTTTTCTGAGCCAGGAGGAACTGAGCCTCTCAGTGTGGAATGTCCCTCTGTGCTCTGGGACCTCCGGATCATTTCAACTGGGTGTGCGTGCCCCCAGGGCCAGCTCTCAGTTGCTTTGATGCCTGCTGGAGTGTCCCTCCGGCCCATCAGGCACTGGAGAGCTCAGGCAGCAGCACCACCAGAAAAGGTGACCGTGGAAGAGGACTAAGGCTGTGGTCTGCAGAGGTAGGCACTTCCCGAAGAGGTAAGATAGACTGCGAGCACCAAGCTCTCCGCACCATCCTCTGACCTAGGCCAGCAGGGCTTAGCTGCTGAAAGCGATTTGGCCCCCGGCTGGAGGTGAAGGGCTCCGGCTGAGTCACCTGGACCTGAGTCTCTGTCCCAACACTGTCAGTCACCATGACCTTGCTCAGATAGACATCTTTGCTCACCAAGATGCAGTTTTGTCAGCTGTACCGCATCAGTAATGCAATGGAGCTCAGTGAGCCAATGCCCTCCAGACAGAGGCCACCAGGAGCTTGGTGGCTGAATAAGCGTGTTCACTGCTCGCTGCGGTGGTGGGGAGCACACTCCGCAGGAAGTGGAGAATGTCCCTGTACAAGAGTGTCAGAAAGAGCCTATCATGGGCAGGTGGCTGGTGCCCCACTTTAAGGAGCATGGAAGGCACTGGGGCTTTGTCCAGGATTGGATGCTGTCCTTAAGTGGGGGTGATACTCTGATTATGATACTCTTCATAAATCTTGGAGCCTAGACCAAGGCTAAAGCCCCAACTGGTAAAGAAAGAGCAGTCTCCCGTGTGAGCCAGGATAGAGAGATGCTGGGTCACTTTTGTGTTTTGTTCCTATTCCATTTCGGCTCTGACCTGACTACAGAGGGATCTTCCTCTTGTCTTTATCACTCAGGGTCGCAGAGCCACCTTGCTTGATGTCAACACTCTTTACATTTGCCGGTGTTCAGTGGGCACACCAAGGTGTCCCAGTGATAGCAGCCCACACCTCAGGGGCTATTTTTCTCTTCCTCCAACGCTTCTCACGCTGGGCTCCACATTTGCATTGCGGGGGGGGGGGGGGAAGATTTAAAAATCTCGCTGCCCCAGCCCCGCCTCATCCCAACTAGATCAGGACACCTAGAGGGTGGGATCCAGGAATTGGTATTTTAAAATTTTTTCCAAGGTGACAGCAGAGTGCAGCCAAAGTGGAGGAGCCCTGGTCTGGTTCATGGTGTTAATGGGATGATGTAGAGAGGAAATGTATTTGAAACTCTAGTCCCGAGTAGGACTTAGACCAATATTCCCCCTCCCCCTCCTTCTGCTTCTTCCTCCAGACTTTGATTTAACTGGGATGCTGTGGGACCAGGGCAGTGACGTTTTTAAATCTCCTTGGGTGACACTAATGCATAGCCCCAAATTAAGAAACTTAAGTCCAAATTAAGTGTGTGGGAAGCACGTACTAAAGGACAAAGCAGCTTCTGGCATCCAGAAGCTGGCCTGGATGTGTCCACTGGATGTCAGCGGTTTCAAACATCAGCATTAACACACCCCCATGCTTCGTTCTTCTCCCCTGTGGGAGCCCTACTTCCCCTTCTCAGGCTGGGATGGCCAGTGTGTCAGCACAGAGAGGGTCCAGGTTAGGAGTCACCTGACTTGGAAGGGCCTCAGAACAAGGTACTTTGTGCTGTGTGGCCTTTCCCAGGTTGCTCAGCTTCTCTGTGCATAGAGCAAGCCTGAGAGAGAAGGCCAAGTCCAGAGCCAGCCTCCCCAGCTCCATCCTAGCTCTGTCACTCAGTAGCTAAGCGAGTGACAGGTTCTTATCCTCTCTGTGCCTCAGTGTCCTCCTCTTAAAAATGGGGAAGAGAAACAGTAACTACTTCATAGGGTAGTAGAGGGGGTCATTTTCTCTACAGGGAGGTGTTGATGGTGCCAGGCAGGGGCTGTCCCCTTGGGCAGTAGCTGGGTGGGTGGGGGGGAACTCCCTGGGGAGAAGCGGTTACCTGCTCTCACAGCTTGAGGAGCGGGACTCCGAGCTCTGGGACCTCGAGGGATAATGGTGATGACGGTGGCGGTGAGATTTTCGGGGCCGGCTTCGTGATCTTGGGGATAGGGGGTGACAGGGAGCGAGTCAGAGGGAGGAATGAAGGGAAGAGAGAGGGGGGAGGGGAGAAGGAGAGGGAGAAGAGGGGAGAGAGGAAGAGAGAGATTTTGATCTTGTGACACATGTCATCCTCTGTACCCAAGTCACTGTCCCTCCAAAGTTAGGCATTTCCTCCTGCCCCCCCCACTCCTGCCCCCCCCCCCCACTCCTGCATCACCACAGCTTTTTGCCTGGGCGTTTGGGGGTCTCCAACCAGCTGTGTTGAACACAAGTGAGTGGCAAGGGTTCCTCTGGAGGAGCCAGCGTGGGTGACTCAGACTCCCAGCCTGCCGAGGCAGCCCTGAGGCAGCCCACATCTGGACAGGAGTGTCACCTCCACTCATCACCTCTCTCCCACTTAAGGCAGGAGTCTCAGTCTCGTCAGCTACCATCATGTGTGAATCAGTCAGGCAAGAGCTAAAGAAAGAAGTGGCTGTGCTTCCAGAATATTGGTGTGGTAGTGGATCTTCTAATTTTTCAAGTGAATGGAGAAACACAGATTTTTATGTAAAATATCTCTATTTAAAATGGAAGCTCATTTTTAAAAAAGACACTGTTTTGGGGGCAAGGAAAAACACATTTGCAGAGTAAATTAGGCCTTTGGGCTGCCAATTTATAACCTCAGACCTGGAAAATTAAGTCCAGATTCTTCACGTGGAGTCAAAAGCCTATTTTCAGGGTTACAAACATCACTGACAACAAAAATTATAACAACGATTAACAACCACCACGACCACGAATAAGAATATTATTACAGGTTGCATCAGTTCCTCCTGAATGATAATAAGGGCTCAGAAGTACTAGCAGCAGAGGCAGTGGTCACTGAGGATGTACAAGGAATGTCAATAGTCTGGGCCAAGGCAGGAAGCCAGTGGGAGTTAGAGAGGGCTCTATCGGGAGGCAGCCTGGTTATCCCCAACAAAGGACTCAGCTCTTGTTAATGTGACAATCAGACCATATTCCTTCCCTGCTTTAAATCTTTTTATTGCCCTCATGTCAAGTCCACACTCTGATCTTGAGCCCCAAGGATCTTGAGGAGTCAGCCCCTGCAAAGCTCTCTAGCTTCCTTGGGTGACATCGCCTGCCCTGGCTGGGCAGACTCGAGCTAGTCCCAACTCCTGTATTCTGGCTCACTTATGTCTCAGTTCACGATGTCCTCGCGATGGTGATGATGACAGGTAGCCCGCACCCCAGCGCATACCGCCTGCCAGGCACCACAGTCTATATGTTTTCCTTAAATGGACCCATCTCTTCCTCACAGCAACCTATGAAATAGGTTCTTTTTTTTTTTTTTCCCAGATGAAGAAACCACTTGCCTAACCTGCAGGCTGGAACAGTTAACTCCATCCTTAGCCTCAATCTAGATACTTCCTCCTGTGGGACGCCCCTGCTCACCACCAAGCCTTCTCGCCGTGACCTGCCCCGTGTCTGGCTCCTGTGTTTTGCTGGGAACCCTGAGGCTGGAGACATTGGCTAATTTCTGTCCTTGGGCCTAGCCCGGGGCCTGCCATGGTTTAGATCCTTACTAAGGGATGCTGAATCCAAGGAGGCTGGGTCTCTCCAGTGGTCGCTTGTTTAGAAGCAGCCCTGGCCATGGGCCTGGGCAAGAAGAGCCATCTTTTATCTTAGTGGTGTCTTGTTTTCTTGCTTTTCCCTCTCCTGACTCTCTATTTTTATTTTTATTTAAAAAAAATTTTTTTTAAGATTCTATTTATTCATGAGAGACACACACAGAGAGAGAAGCAGAGACACAGGCACAGGGAGAAGCGGGCTCCACGCAGGGAGCCGGACATGGGACTTGATCCCAGTTCTCCAGAATCACACCCTGGGCCGAAGGCGGCGCTAAACCGCTGAGCCACCCGGGCTGCCCTGACTCTTTTTTAAAAATCTTGTGTAACCTAGCAATTTCTGGACTCATCCAGCTCTTGGTACCAGGGAGGGTGGCCACCTTGCTGCCCTCAAGCGGGCAGTCCCTGCCTCAGTGATGATCCCCTCGTTGCTCCTGCCAGTGCTCTTAGAGTCGGAGTGCAACCCCTGGCTCTGTTTATACTGCAGCCCCACTGGGCAAGTGATGCCACAGCCTCTGAGAATAGGCACTCAGTCTTGTCTGCGCTTAGCATGAATGCAAACTCAATACATGTGACCGATGATTGCCTTTTGACTTGAATTGAGCAAGCCTGATGATCCGGAAGTTGTTTCCTCAGCTCTACTGCTTCCTTCTGGAGCATTCCCTAGGCCCCCTGTGGGAATGGCTCAAATGTCCTCCTTTGCACTGACCTTGGATGAAGTGACCCTTTGGGCAGCAAAGCAGGGTGCCCCGCCTCTGCATCCCTCCCTCCTCTCTTCCCTCCCCAACAGCCAACTGCCTTTCATCCTATTGCCTTTGATCCTCACTTTAGAAGCTCCTTGGCGGGAGATAAAATATTAGTTGATTGGAAAACACACACACTAAACATTTGCAGGGTATAAAGTAGGTGGGTTGTAACCACATTTACTTTTAATTTGTCTGGGAACTGAACTCCGCAGGCAGCACTAGCTGATTTGAATTTCTACTACCAGCCATAAACCGTGAACCAGCTGGGGCCCCGAGACCAGGGGTAGGAGCCTCACTGCTATCTCCATGATGTAAGCCCAGCAGCCAAGGCTCAGACTGACACACACACTCACACCTGTGCTCGCACGTGATCACGCCCCCATCACCACTCATGCACACATGGCCCACCTGTGTGCACAGGGAGACGCCACCCCGCACCCTCCACGTGCATGGTGCACACAGGTAAATAAGCAGTGCACACGCAGAGTGCAGAGAATTAGCACACGGAAGGAGACAGTGCACCTATTGGCACATTGTCTGCCTTCACGCTTGCATATAGGCAGGAGCACCCAGAATGCATTCGTGTGAACACAAATATATACCACACACACACTGACCCCACTGCATATGTTGGTACACACGGGCACACAAACGTTTGCAGGATGGAAAGATGTACAGAGATCTACAAACAGTGTGCACACTACACGTAGGTGTCCTTCATAAAGATGTATACACGGTGGCCGCCGGGCACACAGATGTGCAACATTCACTTTCATGCACACACAACACATGTACGCACACATCATATACACGCCCTTGTGCATATACCCAAACCCACAAGGGCAGTGCATCCCAGGCCCTGTCCTTTCCCTGCTCCTGTGCCTCTCACCCTCCTCACTGCCTCCGTCTCCCTGTTTATTTGGCAACTCCAACACTCCAGCTGTTATGAGGCCAGGTTCCCCTCCCTCCCCAAACTGGAGAGAATGTTCCAGGTGGTCTCTACTTACTGTTTTTTGTGCCTCTTCTCATCTCTCCTTTTGCTTTTTGGGCTTGAGGAGCTAAAGGAGAAATGGCCAATTAATTGACAGATGCAAAATTCCAGTTACAGATAAAAAGAAACGAGCGGCTAAAATGCTTAACACACAGTGACCACCAGATCCAGGCAGTTTGGGAACAGACGCGAATCACTTCCGAGACCAGAGCAGTCACTGCTGCTGACTTTGACCGGCAGGTTCAGCCACAGGCACAGACTCGAACACTGACCGAGAATGGGGTGCGGGGGGGGGGGGGGGGCATGACCAGCTGTGGTAGCTTAGTAAGAGCAATGGTGAATAAAGGGGATACCTGCCATTTTTGGAGGACTTAGTAGAGTGAACAGTCTGCTAAATCCTTTTTGTCAGCAGTCTTATTCTCCCTGCAACCCACGGGGAGAGGCATGTTTAACACGGACTTATTTTACAGATGTGGAAACAGCCTCAGCTAGGAGAAGAAGCTTGGCCAGGATCACACAGGGGAGCTGGGATGTGGCCCCAGACCGTGGACCCCCAGAGCCCATGCTCAACAGACTGATGTTCAATTAATTTATAAGAGAGAAGGATGGAATGTTCAGGGAGATACTCTGAAGCTTCACAAAGCTTGGCAGAGTCACAAACGTTCTGGGCATGGATATTTAAGTATCTGTATTTGTTTTTTAAGTCAGAGGGCTGGGGTATGCGTCCAATGGACCGTGATGAGTGGGAAGGTTCCCAGCATCCTCCAGTGGAGGCCCCAGGGGGTGAATGCTATTTGGTAGCTCAAGCCAGACTGGCTTTGGAGAGTCACCAAGAGGGCACGACTGGTCTAGGTCCTGGAGAAGGGGAAAAAACCTCATCCAACTCATCCAACTGAAATTGCACCTTGAGGTTAGAGCTGTGTGGTTTCTCTCCACGTTTGAGACTCAGCCTGGGCAGTGGAAGAGCCCAGGGCCTCGCTGAAAGATCCAGGTTCATGCCCCAGCTCTGCTGCCTACTTGCTGTGTGACATCAGGCAAGTTACCTGTCCTCTGGAAGACCCGGTTTCCTTGACCGTGGAGTGGGGCCATTGCTCAGGCTGCTGGGCTGAGGGGATGGATGACATTGGTAACCACTCTCTACCTGTTAACTGGATAAACAAAAGGACTTTGCACTCTGCCAACTGCTCTAGATGTGGATGTTACTTCAGACACCACGGTAGGGTGTCCTGGTCCTCTGTCGGACAGATCTGGGTTTGAATTTTGCCTGTGCCTCCTGACTGTGTGTGGACATGCCTGTCCCATCTCCTGCCTGAATCTCAGTTCCTTCATGTGTAAAATGGGAATAATAAACATATCCACTGTACTGGGTTATGATGGAGACCAGCAGAGACTAAACCCGCACACACAGGGCAGAGGCTTGGTGCAGGATCCAGTTTATAGCGACTACCCTGTCAGTGACAGCTCTCTTTGTGCTGACTTCGTGTCTCCAGTACAGTGGGACTTGGCCTCTGTCGCTTGGCTACAATCTGGGGAGGCTCTGGCAGGCCGGTGGGGCTGATGTTTCCCTATATGCCCCAATCCAGGATTTCAGCTAGTGATTTCAACAAGTGGACCAGTGCAGTGAGATGTTCCAGGCAGGGGCATCGGTGGGGGCTGGTCAAGAAGCGACCATCTGCCCAGATGGAAACCAGCCCCAGGCTTTCATTTTGGAGGAAACTGAGGCCCAGGAAGATGAAGGGGGCGTGCCCAAGAGCACAGAGACGGAGACAGAGAACTGACCCCAGAAGCTGCCTTGCTATGAAAGCAGGAAAGAGAGCAAGCAGCCAGAGGCAAAAAGGCGAAAAGATTCTTACCTGTGCCTTCTCTTCTTGGAGAATGACCTGATGAAAGGAACCAAAAGGAAGAGAGGCAGGGAGGGAGGCAAAGGGAGCGAGGAGGAAGGAAGACAGGGATTGAGGGAGGGAGGGAGGGAGGGAGGGAGGGAGGAAGAAAAGACAATAAATAGAGGTGAGCTGAGGCTCGTCTTCCTGGGACAAACGTCTCGTGTATTTGTGATCATGCGGCAGGGGGTCAGGACACTGGCAAATCCTCCTCCTCTCACAGATTTCATAAGACCATTTTGAATTTCCAGTCAAAACATCCAGTGCTTCAAATCTCACCCTAAAGGGTTCATGTCTATCTCAGATGGGGGTGGGTGAGGGGACATACGAGCATCCTCTGCTTCCTCCTCGATCCCCATCTCACCTTCACCTTTCTCTCCCTAGTGGTGGATTCTTCATCACCATCTTCCTCCTCATCAAGGACAACCAGCTCCTGTACGTGGAGCTCTTAATGGGTGCCAGGCTTTGTGCTAAGCATCTCTCACACACAGTCCCACTCAATCTTCACCCAAACCCTGCGAAGTTCTACTAATATCATTTTACAGACACTGAAGCTCAGAGAAGTTGGTTAAGCTGCCCAAGGTCACAAAGCTTCACCCTGCTCATTCTTCAGAGTTCCACTCAGATATCACCTTCTTGTAGCATTTTCTGATGCCATCAGGCTGGTCGGTGCCAACCCTCCACTCCTGTAAGCTTGGGTAAGCTTCTGAGCTTAGCCTTATAATACAGACCTCTGCACATTATAATTATGCATCTCCCCGATTAGAATGTGAGCAACTCCAGGCCAAGGGCTGGATCTTGGTCACTGACTGTTCTCAGGACCTAGATTCCTCATTCATGAAACATACTGGGTATTCAATAAACGTATGTGAAAAATGTTTTTTTTTTTTTTTTTTTTTTTTTTAGCCCTGAAGCCATGCTGATTGAGAGGAGAAACAGAAAAATCTCCAAGCATTCCCCTGCTCCTAAGCACCTATTTCCAAAAAAGTCAACTATCATTAATCCAACATCTCAAGAGCTTGGAGAAGCTGGGCCAGAAGTAGGCTGGTGCTCGGTAGGTGCTTTGGAAAGGATCACCAACAGTATCTCCCTCTCCTAATCTCTCAGTGATGGGCCTCCTTCACTCCCCACCTCCCCTCCTGGGCTGGCTGTGGCTGGCAGAAAAAGCCTGCCTTCTGGCATGGTTTCTTTTTCATGAGTAGAAACCAATGAGTGAGAAGCCACTTGATTTCCAAGATCTGGATATGGAAAGGTCTCCCAAATTGGGACCGAATGGTCAGCGTAGGAAGGTGACAGGATGGCAGTCTCAGTCAGGGGCAGGGCATTGCCTCCACAGGAGACCTCATGTTGGGAAGGTTTTCTAACACCAAATTAACAACCTTTCACTTATTGGCTTGCCCACGTCTTGTGTTAAGTGAGACTCAGCATCAGTGGAGATGTCTGGGCAGGCAGTGGACATAGCTAGTGAAAAACCAAACTGGGCTGAGACCATTCTGGCCATGAGGGCTGAGACATGACCACACTCTTGGCTTGGGAAAAGCCACTTTGAGGCAAATTTGAACAAGGAATGAGAGGGGGGAGGAAAACCAAATGAACTCTAACCTTTTATTCTACTGTGCTTGTCTAATGGCACAAGTAACCCACTACTGATGCAGATAAGCAAAAAAGAGGATACACATCACTCTTTCCCACTCATCCACAGCCAAACACAGCAAATAACTTATACAGGGAGTTTCACACTCCCTGCCCCCAGGGGGTCAAGCGGGCTTCGTAAATGAGGGGGGCTCCGTGGGGCCTGTAGCAAAGCAGAGCACCTACGCTCTGTCTAAATGCACAGCAACCCCTGAGCCTAGTCAATGGCTTCCTGTGGGAAAATTGGTCCAATGAATACAGAGCTGCTGATTTTACAGAGGAACTGGAAAACTTGGGGTTTTTCATTGCACAATCTCCTGATTATAAAATGTTGAGTTGGCCCATGAACCACAGATTTGAGTCCTCTGGTGTACACTTTCAGTTATTCCCCCCTCCCCCCGTGCGTGCGTGCGTGTGTGTGTGTGTCTGGGTGTGCATGCATGGAGTGGGCACCTTTTGGAATGTGTGTCCAGCTCACAAAGTCCCTTAACTACCATCCGTAAGGGTGGACAATCCCAGAAGCCATGTTTTACACAGTCCCGTCCTCTAGGATGGGTGGGACCAACCAGAGAGGCCTTTCCTTGGGAATTTGGAATGAGAAACATGACAGAGGGCTTCAGTGTCTTCTTGTGGCGGGGCTGGCCACACGGGGGGGATGGGAGCAGGGTGCGACCCTGTCTCCCCAGGTAGAATAGGAACTGTGTATCTTGCTTGGGGTGCCACGCTTTCCACTCCTTGGTTCTAGATCCTCACGAGGCCTGGCTGGTCCCCAAGACATTCCTGTCTCCTTATTATCAAACAAACCCCCTTTTGCTCAGAGTTTGTGGTAGTGGGCCCTGGGTCCTTGCAACTAGAGTTCCAAGTTGTATGTATGTATGTATGTATGTATGTATTTATTTAAATTTAATTTAAATTCAATTTGCCAACATACTGTATAACACCCAGGGCTCATCTCATCGTGCTCCCTCCTCAGTGCCCATCACCTGGCTACCCCATCCTCCACCCCTCTCCCTTTCTGCAACCCTTTGTTTCCCAGAGTCAGGAGTCTCTCATGGTTTGTCTTCTGTGAGTCCCAAGTTATACAAGAAAAAGGAAATAATAACACACAGATGAGTATTTTATGTAAGTGAAATGAGAAGCTTCCCAGTGAACTTTTGGGGCCACCTACTCTCATCCCAACCCCCAGCACCCCCGGGGCATCCCTGGTTGTCAAGGCGAAAGGACAATACCTGTGTCGCTTATGCTTTTTGGAGCCTTTCTTCTTCTTTTTCTTGACAGGCGATGGACTATATGATGGGGACCTGCCAGGGAAGGAGACATCTTCAGAGGGAGCTCCTTAAGAACTGGGATTGGCTTCAGAGACCCTTCTCCAGCCCCCACACATGGTCTCACACACACGGATAATACCAATACTGATATTATCAGTACTTGCATTTACTTATTTGATATAATCAGATTCGCATTTGCTTTCAACATCACCGTGTATTTTATATGCATTCCCTCACTCCGTCTTTCCTAACTGTGTCTTAGGCAGGTACGACTGCTACCTTCCTTTTACAGACAAGGAAAGTGAGGTTCAGAGAGGTAAAGCAACTTGCCCAAAGACACACTGCTAGGAAGTGGATAAGCTGGGATTCAAATGGAAGCCTCACTGATGGCAGGGGCCTTGTTCTCAATCCTTTTATCATCCCCTGGTTAGGCCAAATATTTTGTGTCTCTCGTTCTCCCTCCAGCTATACCCCTCCTCTCAGATACTTTAGTCTCTCCTCTTTCCTTACCCTGGCTCCCTGCTAAGATTGAGCCCCCGGAGGAGACCTCCTCAGGCTGTAGTTAGCATGGATGGTGCTATCAGAGGTTCCCAAAGAAACAGAGCACCCAGGACCATGATTATGACTATGACTATGACTAAAGACTGAGGTTCAAGCAACCCGAGTTCCAATCTTGACTATACCCCTAACTCATGAAGTTACCTTGGGCATGTCACCGCTTTCTCTGGGTCTCTTATGTCCCCGGTGACAAAATACCAATATCAAAAGATTGATACAGAGAAGGAGGTCAACAGGGGCCTCTCAGAGAGCAGGCTGGGTGCAAGACAATAGGGAGCGGTGGGGACCGTGGTGAACCAGAGACCATTGGCCTCTCAGATCAGCCGAAGCTCTCATGTGGAAATGCAGCCCCAAGCTTCTGGAACACCTGCCTTTTAAATAGAAGTCACCAGCAAAACACATCTTCATGTGAAATCCCCTGGTTTTTGAATGTTGGCCACCAATTAAAATGACAAAAGAACACCTTGTGGTCAAACAGAAAAAATCCACAGGCGAAACTAGGGCTGAGAACCACCTGACTATTAGGGAACCACAGCACCTGTCCTCAAACAAGTGCCCAGTGGACATTTATTGAATGAACAATTGAATTAGTGAAGCCTGACTTCCTTCTTCCAAATGTTTTGCCCACCCCTTAAATCAGGGACCTCAAGCCCCTTGCCCCAATTCCTACTCTCACCCTACAACATAGGGTCTGCATTCACATTCCCTTCTGGGTCTTCTTTGGGGCTGTCCTCTTAGAACTAGGCTAAAGGGGTGTGGAGGCGGCAAGAAGCTGGAAAAGCAGTTGTTGGGGCCCGAGTCCGCCAGACACTGCTCTCTGCTGCCCCCTGCAGGTTTATCCAAACACTGCCTCCGAGCTTCCCCGTGATCTTCAACCCACCCCTCTGGGTCTGGCACACTGGACGTGATTTTAGTCTAGTGAGCGGCAGGCAGCCTAGAAGAAAATCTGGAAATACCTTTAAATTAAAAAAAAAAAAAGAAAAGAAATAGTACATAGGGAAAAATCCACGGGGTACTGCCCACACAGTAAGTTTTCAAACAAACAAACAAACAAACAAACAAACAAAAAATCAGTATTCGTGGTCATGATTATGCTGATCCACTGGTCACTTAAGATGTACCAGACACTTGTGACAGCGCCTTCCACATCCATTTTTCTCCGTCTGATTCTCAGCGAACGCTGGCGATAAAATAGTATCACTATTTTATACAAGTGGAAACAGGCACAGAGAGGTGAAGTGTTTTGCTTAAGGTCACACAGCCTAAGAGGCAGAGAGAGGACTCAAACCCAGGGGGAGTCACTGTTTGACTCTGAAGCCCACTTGACCCTATTTTGTCCTTTGCTCCATCTTCAAGCTTTCATCTCCCCTCAGGACGCTTACCTCCTTCTCTTCTTCCGGGTAGATTTCTTCTTTTTCTTCTTCCCCCTGGAGGAAGGTGGTGGCGTCAAGTCTTTGTCTCGGGAGGCACTGTGGGGAACACAGAGTTGGGTATTAGATGACCCAGGATGTCCCCTCACCCCCAACCCGGGCTGTTGCAGCCAGGAAGAAGGACTCCATTCTTTGGAGGAAGAAGGACCCATGGCGAATGCCTAATCACCCCCTCATGGCTGATTCAGTCCTATTTCAGATTAAGTGCTTCAAATAAGGAGTTAATGCCAACCTAATGAGACAGAGGCTCTATCGTTACCCATACACCAATTGATTATTTAAAACAGAGTTATAGAGGTTAACTGCTCCTTAATAGATTTATTATTGAATTTGCAAATAGCTCACCTTGGTAAATAAATCACTTTTTAAATAATTAATCGGCAGTTCAGCCCCCCTCTTTCCCCAATACTTCATGTCCATAGTTCCTGCTGGAAATTTAATAGGAGGAGGAAGTTATGTTAAGTAGCAGCTGATTATTAAAAGTATATTTGCCGAGGTCTAATGTAATGAGATACATATCTTATATCGCTTCACAGAACCTCAAAAACCTCTGCTCTTCAGGAATAATTATTTCCCATTCAATTAAATTCAAATGCTCGGGCTGCAGTTAAATGAAGTCAACTTATCTCCTTCTATAATTGGGGCAGGCTCCAGGGATTTTTTAAAACACTATCCCATGGCAAAAAGAGATGGGTTTGGGATGAAAAACTGCTTGGGAATTGAAACATGCCCACCCAGTTGAACTTGACTGAGAAAATGTAATATTAATAAGAATACTATTGTCATTATCAGCGATAACACCACCACAGCTAATTCGCTTATGATGTGCCAAGCATTTTCCATTCTTTTATACTCACAAAAACACTTTGAGGGTGGTATGATTCTTAGGGTCTAATTTTACAGGTGGTGAAGAACATAACAGGTATGGAATCATGAATTGGCTTGTGCATGGGTGCATGGTTAGGAAGCAACTGAGCCGAGATTTGGCCTCTGTGATTCCCATCCTATTTATTTATTTATTTATTTATTTATTTATTTATTTATTTATTTATTGTGATTTCCATCCTGAGAGCTTTCCCACATAACCAACTGCCTTCTTAAAGTTGTTTATGTAGACATTCTTCTGGAAATCACCTGGTTTTTTAGAGACCATCATGAAATGCTGCCATATTGAATTCCATTCTAAGAATCTGGATCATTATGGTTGGTGGAAAAAATGCCCAAGTGACTAGACTATATGTGAAGGTCTTTGCATTGCCAAAGGGTAGAAGTCATATAGCTATATGTAGAACATTTTTAAGAGAGTCACTTTAAGCAATTTAAAATAAAATACCACAGGGATTAAGTACCTAGCTACTCAACTACACTTATATGTTATAAAGCACAAAGCATGATACACATATCCAGGAAGTAAACAGGCTGCTTGTGTAAATGTGGTAGACCATTTCCAGATTTTTCCGGCAACAAGTTCTTGACACAGAGTAAAAGCTTAATAAATATTTGTTGGGTGACCAAATGAGAGATGAATGGATGAAATAATTTAGCCTCTTGTTAAATTATCTTGTTTTATATAAACACTTCCCAGGGTAACTGTTGCCAGGAATTTGAGAGGAAAACAAAACACTCAGGGGAAAAAAAAAAAACCCTTAAAACTGTGTCTTATAAAATAGAGACAGATCTCATTGTTTCAAACAATTATTCTTACTTCTTTCAGGAACCCCAGGGTTTCAGGGAAGCAGATTTGGAAACCACTGTCTTCCACTCACATGTGAGTGATGGAGTAAGATGGAGAAAGACCTTGAATTTGGATAGATTTGAGGTCTGTGAGAAGGGGGAAAATCAATCCCTTCAACAAATCCCAAATGCCTTTATCTAGGTAGGTCTCCAGTGCCTCTACCTTTTTTCTTCTTCCTGTCCCTGTGTGCCTTGGTGTGCCCTCCCAGCAGGGCTGGAGGGGCCAGAATAGTGTTTATATCAGTACACCACAGTTATATAAGCAGCAGTGAAATATGCAGAAGTTAAGTCTGTGCAGACATAGAGTGGTTCAGTACACGGTGGTCAAACATACAGAGTAGGCAACAATAAAGAATGCTGGCTTTAGAAGCTGACACACCTGCACTTACATTCCTGCTCCATTACCTCTTAGCTCAGCGACCTCTCTGAGTATCACTTTCATCATCTGTGACATGGAAATAAAACAGGAGACCTGTGTCCTAAGTTTGTCACAAGAAATGAGGACCTCACTCAGGTAACGTGCCCTGGTCTGGCACAGAGCAGGTTCATGTAAACGCCCTTTCTATTATTATAATTATGCATAATAACACAACTACTATATATTTATTTATTATATGCCAAGTGACTTTTTATTATCACCTTTAACATTATCACCATTATTGTGTTTTTTATCACGTCGGAGAGTGGGTCTCAGATAAGAGAAGGGAGCAAGGCAATTCCACAACCAAAGGGACACTCCACGATCAAACTGACAACATGGCATCATTTTTCAGATTTTCATGCCCAGAACCTGCTCTTCTGGCTCCGTGAGGCCCTAGCCAGCATTTAAAGCACCTCTTGGGGCACCTGGGTGGCTCAGTTGGTTAAGTGTCAACTCTTGATTTTGGTTCAGGTTGTGATCTCAGGGTCTTGAGATTGAGCCCCGCATCTGGCTCTGTGCTGGGCATAGATCCTGTTTAAGATTTTCTCTCTCCTTATGTCTACCCCTGCCCCTGCCCTGCATTCCTGCCCCTTGCATGTGTGCACTCTCTCTCTCTCTCTCCAAAAAAAAAAAAAAAAAAAAAAGCACCTCCCATATTCTAGGCTCACTGTCAGGATCCGTACTTATGTGATCTAATTTAATCCTTATGAGAATTAGAGCTCAATATTCCCATTTCATAGTTGTGAAAACTGAGGCTCAGGAAACCAACTTGCTCAATGTTGCCCAGTTGGTACGTGATGTGTCTCTTATGTTTTCAAAGTACGAAATGGGTAATGTTTTCAAAGTACGAATTCTCCCCTCTCTCTCCATCTCCCTCAGCCTCACATGAAAACCACTTTCTTTTGTTTCCTGGAGACCATTCTCCAGATCTGATAATGACCTTCACTTCTCTAAGCTGACAGGACTTCACTGTTTCTTCCCTGTTGAAATCAGAGCCTAAATAAAGCCTGCAGCCAAGATGGTAGCCTGGGTGGAGGATCAGACTTCATCTGTGAGAACCACGCTGGCTTCCCAAACCACTTCTTCAGAATTCAGGTTCTTAACTAGACAACCTTGTTCATTGGCCCCAGAAGTCTATGAATTCTCTGAAATGGTACGTGGAATTGGGGGAGTATTTCTGGAGTGTATACACTTTCTCTGGGGGCAGCACTCCTAGCTTCCATGTAATTCTCAGATGGGTGCCTAATATGGTTTAGAACCTCTGCCTTAGGAAACCAAGAACTCCAGGATACAAGGAAAGAATCTGGACCAGATTAGGGGTCTTCAGGCTAATCTTGACCCTGCCACCTATGTTTTTCAGTTTCCCTATCTGTAAAATGGCTCGACACCCTCTGATTCAACAGGAAGAGGCAGGGATTGTATCTGGGGCTCTCTGCTGGCAAGCACACTATGTTCATTTTCCTCCTGTCCCTGATGGGGTAGATACAAGCCCAGGGTAGCACGAGAGGGGCAAGTTAGTTTGAGGACTAGGAATAAAGCCTCCAACCAGCTGGTGAAGCCAGATTATAAAGACAGTGCTGCCAACAAAATTGATTCTCTAGAGGCCAAAGACAGACTAGGCTTTATGTATGCACGGTGCAAAATTTAAAAATAGAAGTCAGGGGATAGATTGGCTTTTTCATTAGCATCGATGTATAATGTGGTAGATGTTAGTCTAGGATTTAAGATCAGAGAGACCGTAGTTCAAAATTCACTCTGCCACTTACTGGTTGCTATATTTTGGGCAAGTCACATTACCTCTCCGAGCCTCAGTAAAATGTTGTGTCTTCAGATGGCAGCACAGTGCCTGTCACTATTGGGTGCTAAAGCCATCTTGGCCGAATAACTGAATTTAAGGAATGAATGCAAAGATCTGGATCTTAGGAGACAGATGTGGGCTGAAATCATGACTTGGGAATCAGTGGCTCATAGAGTCATTAAAATGGACAGGAACTAGCTCTCTCATTTGAGACAGGGGCCACAAATTGTGGCCCCCAGGCTGAATCTAGCCTGTTTTCATAAATAAAGTTTTCTTGAAACACATCTATGCCCCTTTGTTTACATATGGTCTGTGGCTGTTTCGGTGCTATGATGGCAGGCGTGAGTAGTTGTGGCAGAGACCATCTGGCCCTCAAACTTAAATTATTTGCTATCTGGTACTCTACAGAAAAAAATCTGCTTTTTCTTTTTTTGAAAAGATTTTATTTATTCATGAGAGACACACAGAGAGAGGCAGAGACATAGGCAGAGGGAGAAGCAGGATCCCTGCTGGGAGCCCAATGCGGGACTCGATCCCAGGACCCTGGGTTCACCACCTGAGCCAAAGGCAGATGCTCAACCACTAAGCCACCCAGGTGCCCCAGTTCGCTCATTTTTTATTGGATTTAAGCGTCTGAAAGAGGAACTTGGAAAGGAGAAGTGGGTATGAAGGGTGACCAGAAAGACAAACTTCATTTCTTCATCCTTAACTTGAACTTCCTCATTGGACCAAAGAGAGGGTGGGGGTGGCATCTCACCTGCGTGCTCTGGCAGGACTGAGCTCCCGGCAGGCCTTGTCTCTCTCCCAGCTGTTGGTGCCCAAGGCCTCGGTGGCCAGATGCTGGCTCAGCTTCTCCGAGGGTCCATCCTGAGCTGGAACCAGAGGGCTGCTTTGGGGTTCTGTCCTACAGGGGAACAAATAAGGAGATGGAAATGTTAGGATATGATAGATTTTTTTTTTCTTTAAGGGAGAGAGAGAGAGAGAGTGTGTGTGTATGTGTGTGTGTGTGCGCGCGCGCATGTGAGTGGGGGTGGGGAGGGGCAGAAACAGAGGGAGAAAGAGAATTTTAACTCAGAATTTTAATGACCCTGAGATTATGACTTGAGCTGAAATCAAGAGTAAGACCCTTAACCAACTGAGCCACCCAGGCGCCCTAGGATATGACAAATTCTTAATGTTCATCAAACATTCACACACATCCTAATATTTCCCAACTTCCTTTGCACTTAGGTTGGGGCCATAAGAGATTATATCTAGCCACTGGTCTCTGGGTGAGAGTGACATGAGTCACGTCTGGCTTGAGGCAGTAAGGTTTGTGTGCTTTCTTCAGCTCTCTCTCCCTTCTTTGCAGTGACCTCGGAGGCCACATACCCCGAAAAGTGAAGCTTACTTGCTGGAGGAGATACCTAAGCCACATCAGACTATGTATGTTAGAAATAAGCCTTTGTCAGGTTAAGCCACTGAGATTTAGGGGCTTATTTGTTACTGTGGCATTGCCTGGCCTATCCTGACAGAACCACAGGGAGAGGCTGGAAACCAGTGTTTCACTTCCTTGTTCAAAGCAGAAGAGGAGGCCAAAACATGATAGGATTAGTTTCAACTCCCTTCACCAGTTCCGTCCCATTTCCCTGCCTTATCTCTGTATGGGATGGATATCCCTGGACTCAAATACTATTTTCACCATTTAGTAGATAGAGGACTCAGTTTCTCTGTTTTACAGTTTCCTCAATGGTAAGACAGGGAATAACATTAGTCCTTATGTTGTTGAATGGTCATGAAGACAAAATGAGATAACACGAAGCAAACAAAAAGGCCTTTCCATTTCCCTTTACCTCCCTGTGAACCAAACCTCCACACTCTGGTGTCCTTAGCAGGTATAAGCCACCTACTTGGGATGCATGTATTTTGCATAAAGGCCTGAAGTGCCCTCCTCTGCCTCTGAGAAGAGTCCCAGGCAACTCTAGGAAATTACCTGAGTCCCACCTCCTTCTTTGAGTCCTGAAAAGATGAAGGAGGTGCCGTGGGTACTCTGTCTTTGAAAACACTGTCACTCATACCTCTGGGCCCCCAACCAAGAAGAGTCAGGAGTTTGAGAGGCGCAGGTGGATTTGGCACCATCCAGTAAACTCGCCTCCCTCCTCACTCTGCAGAATCCAGATCAAGCACTGATCAAAGGCATTAGGATTTCTCCTCCACCAAGCACCTGCAGCCAGTGCCTCAAGACTGGTTTTATGACTCAGGATGAATGCATCTGATAAGCCTCCTGCTCCTTAGGGCTGCCTAGAGAGCAGGCCAAACCCAGTCAATATTGAAGGAAGGGCAGCAAAACACATCCATCTCTGTCAGCTGCTGATCAGTGCATCTTTAGAAGCAGAGGTGAGAGATGCTGCAAGCCCAGGAGGGATGGGGATTCTTGTCCAGACCTCCTCACCACCAACTCTAGGCTTCCTGAACTTCAATCTTCCATACACCTCTCTGCCCTGCTTCTCTTACTGTGAGGGTTCCATTTCCATGCCTCCAGTCTATTCATGCGGAATGCTGCCCTGGATCTTCAAACCACTCAGAGCTTGCAATGTCTGCCTGGTCCCCAGCAAAGCTTGCCTCTTCCCATGGTTGACCTGGCCTGGGCTAACCTGTGTCCAGGTCAGTTCTAAGTGTGGGGCTGCAGAGAATAAGGGGGAGTGTCCTCTGTGATAATGGAATTTACATTCGAGATGGAGGTATAAGGACATACACAAGTAATAATATGACTTACTGGATGGTAATAAATTATGGAGAAAATAAGCCAGTGTAATGGGAAGGGGTGACTGTTCTTTCGTAGAGAGTGTCAGGGAAGACCACTCTGAGGAAGTAATGGGATGGAGGTTTAAAGGATTAAGGACTAACCTTACAGTTTGTGGTGGTTTTAAAATGTGTTCACAGATTCTTTGACAGCCCTGCCATCAAAAGATGAAACCTAATTTCTCTCCCCTTCAGTACTGGCTGGGCTTAGTGATTCACTTTTAATGACTAGAAGGCAGTAGAAGTGATAGCGTGTGACTTCCAAGACTAGGTCACAAAGGCAGCCTCTGCCTCTCTCTGTTTGGATTGATCACTCGAGGGAAGCTGTCACCATGATGTGAGGACACTCAGGCAGCCCCGTGGAGAAGCTCTTGTGAAGAACAGCTGAGGCTTCCTGCCAACAGTCAGCACCAACATGGGCATGTCACCTCGGAAGTGGATCCTCCAGTCCCAGTGAAGCGTGAGATGACACTACCACCCTGGATGACATCTGACCACTGTCTCAATGTGAGATGGTCAGCCAGAGTCGCCTGGCCAAATTCCTGACTCACAGAAACTGTGAGACATTATTTGTTGTTGTCCTAAGCCACAAGGATTTGGGGGGTAAATTTGTTGTCAGGTAATGTAGAAGTTTGCATAGGTCAACCTGCAGGAAGTGGGAAATGTGCTCTAGGCTGAAGAAATGGCAGGTTCAGAGACCCTTGGCTTATATATATAATATATACAAGAAAAGGCAAGCAGGGCTAAAGTGGATAGAGGGGAGACCACGGACCAGGGTTCAGGTCTTGTAGGTCTTGTAGGTCTGTGGCTGAGATGGGAAGCCTTTGGAACAGAGGAGTGACATGGTCCAGCTTACATTTGGAAGCATCACTCCAGTCGCTTGAACAGAGGACAGAAGGGAGGGATGACAGGGACAGGGACACTAGTGTAACTGTCCAGGCTCTGATCAGTGGGTCAGGGATGAAGATGACAAGATGTGGTCAGGTTCTGATATTCGAAAGTAGAACTCGTATCATTTGCTGCTGGTTAAATGTGGGATGGGAGAGAATAGGGCATGGGAAGGGTCAAGGATGACTCCCTGGTTTTGAGCCTGAGCCACCAGCAGGGAGGAATCTCCACTGAAGAGGTGGAGACAGTGATGTCGGGAGCAGAGTTCTGGGGTGGCCTAAGCCCTGTTCCAGGATGTGACAGTCCCGTTGCTACTATGACTCCTAATACACGCTGTTGACATCTGATTGTCTTCTCTCATGCTAGACTATGAGCTCCCTGGGGGTAGGACCACGTCTTACTGTCCCAGAGCCCGCTGTGTGGTAAACACTCAACATTTGTTTAATGAATAAATGAAAGAGCACACGCTTTGGCTAAAGAGAACATGCATCTGTTTCAACAAGTTAGAAAGGGCTTTTGCGATGCTTTGAGCTAATCCGTTCATGTTAGAGTTGATGGAGATAAATCAGCCAATGTCTTGGTCAACTCAGACAGCTCAGTCAATACATTTTCTCTTCTACCCCGTATTTCTCTTAGAAAAGTGACCAGTGAACTTATCAATGTATGTGCATTGCCCAGAAGAGTGTTGAACTAGACATACACAAGAACAGCATTTTGGACTCTGGGGCATGATAGGAAACCATCACACAAATCTGTATCAAAGGCAAGCCCTCAATAGGAAAAAGAAAAAAAGAAAAAAAAAGAGAAAGAAAAACAAACTGATGTGAGCAATTTGGCAGTGAATGAATACATGATGAGTAAGTGCTGGCATTGTGTGGAAGGTCTCAGTGACTTCCGCTAATGGAGGGAGTGGAGGCATGGGTTATCTGCAGGGCAGGGACAGATGGGGGATGCTCTTGCCGGGCGCTGGGGGACAGGGCTTGGGATGAGGACAGCGCCTCATCCATCATTGCCAGCATCAGGGATGAGCAAATCCTGATGATGGTTTGATGAGGAAAAGGTACAATGTGGTTGCTGCATTTATAAGCTGACACACCTGACGTGTTCTCATTTTCTGTAGCCCTGGCTACACCATCCTGGCTATACAGACCACATCCCAGATTTTGTAATAAAACAAACAAAAAAACCTGAGCAAAACCAGAATTAATTCTTACCAGGCAGATAGGGAGTTGTGAGGGAAGGAAGAAAGGAATTCTCCATAATATCATAGAACTTTTAAGATCCTTTTTCAAGACGGTCTGACACTTTGCTTCTCTGCTTTCTTAAAAGTGAACGACTCAGAGGCCATGTAGGCCCAGGTTTCTAAAACCTGGCACACTATCAAAGGCTCCCAAGAAGCTGTTAAAAATATAGACTTCTCAGTCCCATCCCAGCCATAATAAATACAAGTCTCAACGGGGTGAAACCAGGAAATGCACGTCTTGAAGAAACGTCCCTGGTGATCTTGCTTCCTCTGGATTAAGAGTAAATCCAAACTGATTACCAGGTAATCTGTACCAGGTACCCGATAAAAGGCTCTGCATGATCTGGCCTCTGCACCCATCTCCTACCCTTCTCTCTGTCCCTTACTCTGCTCCAGCCACATGGCTTCCTTGCTGTCCCTCACATGGAACAGGGCCTTTGCTCAGAGCCTTTGCCCTTTGTTCCCTCCACTTGGTATGCTGCTCTTACAGTTCTGTGCATGGCCACTTCATTCAAATGTCACCTTCTCAGAGAGGCTCTCTCTGACCTGTTCTGTGATTTTGCCCCTGTGTTCACTGTCTCCATCACAGTTGTCTGCTGTGCCTTACCCCTGGACATTCGTTACTATTTGAAATTACTGTTTTATATGTTTATTTGCTAACCATTGGTCTTCTGGACTCAGATGTGAGCTTCATGAGAGTGGAAACTCACCTCTTTTCTTGCCAATGAATCCCCAGGGACATAGTGCCTGGCATAGTGTGCCTTTTTGCTCAATAAACAATTGTTGAATGAACGACTGGATGGATGGATGGATGGATGGATGGATGGATGGATGATGACTGATCCCATGTGGGAACCATAGATCAGAGTCAACATCTCTCCTATGTATAAAGAAGCAGTAGTTCAGGGAAAAGGGCCCATCTGATGTCACTCAGCATTTCAGTGAACTCAGACCTCAGCCATGGCACCCCCTCCTCCCTCATAGCCCCATTCTCTCTTCTCTCCCCGCCTCCCGATCTGCATCCTTACAGGGCTTTAAGAAAAATTTTATGTTCTATCTTTGCTGAGGAGTCCTGGCAGCTGCCTCGTTTTTACCACACGGCCCTTCGATGTTGCATAAAAAAGCACTTAAAAGGAGGCAAGATCTTCAGGGGACAGCTAAAACAGTGAAGTCAAGGGCCGCACACTCCACTTCACACAAGGAGGGAGGGGGCCATGCGTGCTGAATTCCTCAAGGCCTTCCAGCTCCGTTCCTGCTAATCAGCGACCTGGAGCTTAGATGCTGCTCTCCGTAGTCATGGCAACCAGCAGATTCCCAGCCTCTGATAAAAGTCAGGCCTGAACTTTCTACAAAACTCTCCAAGATGCCTGGCTCCCTAGCTGCTTCCCTGCTTCTCGCATCAAAGCACCCTGCTCTCAGCAAAGTGCTCAGTCAGCCCTGGGTTGGATACAGATTCTCATGCCCCAAGCACTAGATTGAGTTAAAGACCAATTGGGGAATCCGAGACAAAAACAGTGTTGGAGGAATAGGAAGCGTCCCCAGCCCTGGCTCTCCTCTGTATAGAGTAGGGAAACTGAGGTCTTCAATAGGCAAGGGGACTTGCCCAAAGCCACACGATGAGTGACTCCATCAGAGCTCTTTCCATGTCATGTAATTGTAGCAGCAGCCAGCATGTATCAAGCACCTGCTCTGTGCCAGACACAAGGACGGTCCGAGCACCATCTCGTTTAAGCTTCCACAGAAAGCTAGGAATAGGCATGGTCATCCCTACTGTACAGGTAGGAGAGGAACAGACCCAGGGACAGTAAAGTGGCAAGAACACTAGCTGCTCTGCTTGTTTATGAAAGCATCAACTGAAGAAAAAGGAGAGAGATCTGGAAAACACTTTGAAAATGTAAGGAAGTATTAAGTGGGAGGATAGGGTGAAACTTGGTAATTTCATCGCAAGACAGGGATTTGCCTTATGTGTTTGGAGGAGGGGCTATATCTCAAGTTTGGCTTGAATGTTATATTCCACAAATAGGAAGGACATTTGGTCATTAGACTGGGGACACTTATTGCCTCCATCCCACAGCTAGCTTCTCCAGGGTGTTGAGTACTAATCCAGCGTCTCAGCTGATGCTGACAACTCTCTGTAAGTCACCCAGGTTAGTGAACTCCTCCCCATTACACAGATGAAGGCACTGAGACATGGAGAGACAAAGAGTCTTGCTTTCCTTCCAAGGCTCATGCCCCAGCTTCTTGTCCTGTGCCTGCATTTAGGCCTATGAATGATTCATCCTTGTCCCCCATACTTGGCCAGACACCTGTAACCTGCCTGTTTCAGGAGAGAGTGAAGGCTCACACCTTCGGCTCAAGAGTCCACCAGAAAGCTCAAGGCTTATCATGGGGCTGAGTCAGCCCACAAACAAGATGGATTTGGCTAATTTGTGCCTTGGTTCTTAGGGCTTCAGTCCTCGCCTAAGGTCTAGGTGCCAAGTCCTTTTTAAGGTTAATAAAGCCTGGTGAGGGGTGGGTAATCTGTGGAGGCTGTGGTTCTTTAAGCTTTGCTGTCATGGCTAGGAAAAGTATTGGAGCTTGGGAGAAGACTGGGGATTCCTGAGAGCCTCTGAGGGAGATGGCCCTGGAATCAGGGTCATTTGTGTTCATCCTAGTAGGAACAGAATAAGAAATAAGATTTTTTATGGAAGCTTGGCATGTCTCTCATTATGTCATTCATTTATGCAACAGCTGTTTGCTGAGCACCTACTTAGTATCAGATTTCAAGGACTGTGAAGTAACTAAGACTGGCTTCTGCTCTCAGCCTGAAAGGCAAGATAGATCCCTCTACTGGGAATTACAGTACAGTACAGTGATTTCAGAGGGCCATGGAACCACAGAGAGAGCACCTAATCCAGCCTGGGGAATGTGGGCGGATGGCCATGGAAGGTTTCCTAGAAAATGTATGGAAACTGGTCAGAAGAGTGGAGTAAGTAGCATTTAGAAAGAGGTCATGGCAGTTATCCGGATAAGACAGAGGGGCTGGAGGGGGGAAGCAAGAGTGGAAACTGGTTGATTTCACCAAGCAAAATGCCCATAAAGTCCATCCAGGTTGCCACAATGGCGGGGTTTCCTTCTTTTTTTGTGGCTGGGTAGTAGTCCATTGTGTACATATAAAACATTCTCTTTACCCACCCACCCACTGATGGACACTGATGGTATTACCATGTCCTGGCTATTGTCAGTGATGCTACAAAGCATATGGGGTACAGGAGAAAAGAAGCTGAGACTGGGGAGGAGGCCAGGGCCGGGGTCCTTCAGGGTCATGTGGAAGAGAGACAGGTGCTTCCCACCCCTTCCTTGCTCCTGAATCCCCTGGGGATCTTATTAGGCTGGAGGTGCTGACTCAGCAGGTCTGGGGTAGGGCCTATGCTTCTGTGCTTCTAACCGATGTGCAGGTGCTGCTGTGGCTCCGGGAACTGCACTTTGAATAACCAGATTGCAGATTTTATAAAGGATTCAGACCCGCCCCTGCAGGGTGGCCTACACAGACAAGCACAGCCCTCTAGCACACTCTCTCTTCCAGCAGGACGACGATGCTTGAGTTCAGCTCTCAGGGCTGAGAGTGTGTGAGTGTGTGAGCATGTGTGTGTGTGTGTGTGTGTGTGTGGTAAACACTCCTGTATATCAAAAATTGTCCAGGTCCCAAGTTCAGGTCAAGGGACGAAAGAACCATATGGAGAAAAATCAGCTCAGCACTTCTTACCCAGCTCAGTCAAGCGGGTCAGGCACCCAACATGCCTGGGTTGTGGACTCTCATCACTGAACACATCCATCCTCTGCCCTCCCATCAACCCCAAATTCAGCCAGTCATCTCTCCCTCCTCAGGCTGGCCTGCCGATTGCCGATTTGCCTAGTGAAAAGGCAAGCGGCTGAGAGGGGGACATTTGATTCTTGGGACTGCCTGGAATGCAGGCTTTCCCCAACTTGGGAAATGGCCAAATTCCAAAATGCTGTGGTTTTCCACTTGAATGGGCTGCAAAAAGTAATTAGGTGATGCTGAGAAAGTGCACAGGTCCTGGGATCCTACTGACCTGGGTTCAAGCCCTGATCCCACCCAGCTGGGTCACTTGAGACAAGAGTAACCTCTCTGGCTCCAGCCCAGGGCCCCCTCAGAACCTTTCTACAAGCTTTCCCTGCAGACAGGGTTTAGAGTTCTCCATGGAGCATGAGCGGCTGACTATATTTTCTTGCCAGGGGAGGGACATTGCTAGGTGAATCCCTTTGGGCGTCATTATAGCCACTGCTGGAGGAGGCACCAAGCAAGCAAGACCTGCTGGGAACAGGACAGAAGGCTCCAGCTCATGGTAGGAGGAGCCTTGGATTCAAGAGGCAAGAGCAGTAAAGACTGGTCCCAAGAAGGGCCACCAGGGACTACTCACTTATTCTTCATTCAGTCACTGATTCAATAAATATTTACTGAGCACCTACTATGTGTAGGCCATGTTCTCAGCACCGAACATGTAACAGAGAACAAGGCAGAAACAATCCGTTTGGCGGAGCTTGCATTCTACTGGGATGGGCAGAGGGAGGGGGAGCAGAAAACACGCATAACTCAGTGGTGAATACAGAGGCTGTTGGAAGTTGCAAAGAGAAGAGAAATGGAGGATAAAGAAAAGTGGGGATGCTACTGGGAGAGGGCTGGAATTTTAAATGCACTGAAACTAGAGCTGAGTGAGTAAGGGGAACAAAATCTGAGAGGGGAAGGCATCAGAGAGGTAACAAGGGACCAGATCACGGACAGGCTGGTGGACTACTGCAAGAATCTGACTTTTTCTCTTAGTGAAATGAGAAGCCATTGGAGGGTTCCAAGAAGAAGAATGATGAGATCTGATGTAGGCTTTACAGGGTCTCTCTGGGGGCTTGATGAATGCAGTGCACAAGGGAGCCGGGATAAATGTAGGAGGACCAGCTGAGATTGTTGCAACCATCCACCTGAAGAGAAGATAGTGGCTGGGGTCAGTGTTGTCACTGCCATAATGCCAAGTGGTCAGATTCTGGACACAGACTGAAGTTGGACTCAGCAGAGTTTGCTCATGGATTGGATGTGGAAGTGAGAAATAAAGGGGTCTAGAGTGACTCCAAGGTTTGGCTCTGAGCAATAGAGAGGATGGAGCTGCTGGCTACTAAGAAGGTGAAGACGGGTGTTTGGGATGCCAATTAGACACCCACGTGGAAATGACAGGTAGCAGTTTAATGCCCAAGACTAGAGTTCAAAGAAAACATTAGTGCTGGGGAGGTGCCTCTAAGAGATGTTGGCATTTAGATGGCATTTAAGGCCGTGTGATCAGATCTTCTTGGGGGTAACATGGAGTACCTCACTAGAGTGAGGCAAGAAGCTGAGGAAGTAGGTAAGCTCTGCGCCAGTGAGGTTTTAGAATAACAGGATGGCTCAATAGGACTGTCCCAGGCTTGTGGACTGGCTCTTAAAATACACAATTGACTACTGAGCAACACACGGATTGGGGGTGCCAGCCCCGTGCAGTCGAAAATTCATGTATCACTTTTGACTCTCCCCAAACTTAACTACTAGCAGCCTGCTGCTACGGATAACATAGTCAGGTAACACATGTCTTGTATGTCATATGTATTAGACACCATAGTCTTATAACAGAGTAAGCTAGAGAAAAGAGAATGTTATTAAGAACATCATGGGGAGGGGAGGTATCTGGGTGACAGCTGGTTAAGCATCTGCCTTCAGCTCGGGTCATGATGCAGAGTCCCGGGATTGAGCCCCACATTGGGCTCCCTGCTCAGGGGAGCGCCTGCTTCTTCCTCTCCCCCCTGCCTCTCCCCTGCTCACATTCTCTCTCTTGCTCTCTATCTCTCTCTCTCTCAAATAGATAAATAAAATCTTAAAAAAAAAAGAACATAAGGACAATGCACTTACGGTACTATGCTGTATTTATTGAAAAGAATCCACATAGATGTGGATCCTGTGCAGTTCAAACCTGGGTTGTTCACAGGTCTGCTGTGCTTATAACGTGTCTGACTCCTCCTGTTCATTCATTCCTCAGCTATTCATTAATTCATTCATCTGCTAAGCATCATTTTACTTCTGGTAGAGGGTCATTTCGAAATGCTCCAGACATGCTCCTTCCCCCAAGGAGGCCTTCCTCAGAGTCCAGAGGAAGACGTGGGTCGGGTTCATGAGAAACTCTCAGGAGCCAGAGTGACCCAGGGAAGAAGGGAAGAAGTCCTAAGGAGAGCAAGGGCAAGGTTGGAGAACATCTGCAGGGAGCGGGCAGGGTGACCGGTCTAGGGAGGGTTGGTAGAGCATGGTGATCAGATTCATCAAACAGACTCTCCTGGCCGCTCCCCAGCTGGGTGACCTTGAGCAAATCTCTTCACCTCTCTGGTGAAACACAAACTGTATGCACCTCAGGGGGCTGTCACGAGAATAAAATGGCATGATGTATGCTCGGTGCTTCCATGGCGGTCCTTTAAATACCAGCCACACTTTCCAGGGCAGGTCACGTTGTTCTCCAGCCTCACTGCTGATTCTGATCCCCTGTCCCCAGATGGCCAAAGGCAAAGGATTCTGGGAAGAGGAAGGACAGAGAGGTTGGCGTGCCCTTGAGCATCTCAGGAGTTCCTCCCTACACTGGGACCTTGCCTCTCTACCGTCAAGCGAAGTGGCTACTTCAGAACCCAGCGATAGCCCATTCCATGCCATGTCCAGGCATCTTTCTCTCTCAACAGCCCAGGGATGACTTTGTCTCTCCTTGTTGTCCCAGAGCCACCCACTGGAGTCTTTCATCAGCTAGAACTACAGTTGGGCGGGGGGGCATGGGGCTTCTGAGAGTTTGGTGCAATTAGGACTCTGTGTTCCTGCACACACACACACACACACACACACACACACACACACTCACACGTGTGCACGCACGCCTCCTTCCCCGGGCTGAGGTTTGGAAGAAAATTCCTAACAAGCAGAGAGTAAAGCTGCCACTGAAATCTGCAGAGAGGACAGAACAGACAAGCCACAAATCTCGATGGCAGGCGGCGAGCAGGCGGTGAGCTCCTGAGGTCTGGGCTCGTTAGTTTTAAAATAACACAGCAGAGCAGTGAGATAAAGGGCTTCAGTGGGGGAAGCTGTCAGACACCTCGCCTCACACTGTTGGAACCACCCGAGGGGCCCCATCTCTCCTCCTGGGTTACAGAAACGCAGACTGCCAGCCGGGGCGGGGGCTGTGCGGCCAGATCACAGTCAGAGCTTGTCAGACGTAGGCCAGGCCTTGGAGGACTTTGAGCCCAAGCCTGGAGAAGTGGGGGTCTGGGGAGGCTGGGTGCTACACTCAGAGACCCTTGACAAATGAGCAGCTGAGCAGGGCCCACCACTCGGTTCCTTTGCTGCTGTGCCGGATGCTCTTGGCCACCTACGAGGTGGATGGGAATATTGGCTGCAGATGCCTCACAGGCAGCCCTTTGCAGGTTATGCCAACCCCACCCCCCCCGGGGTGGGAGGGTAGGAAGGCAGTCCACAGCTGATGACTAAGTGACCTAGAAGTCCCAGAGACCTGCCCCCTTGCCTCAAGGTAGCACCAACTCTAGGCTGCGATCCACACTCCGGAGCCCCCCCTGGGAGCAGGCTGAGGCTACACTCGGGTGAAACCACACTTTCCCTCTGCTTTCTGCTCCTGCCTTAACCCACTGCCTCACCTCCTTTCTCATGAGAGCATACCCTCAGTAGGTCACATGCACCCCACCCTCTGTCTCGGGCTTTGTCTCTTGTGAATTCCATCAAAGACTCAGACCCAGACCAAGTTTTTCCTCTATCAAACTACGGTATGCAAAAGCAATGGTCGGGGAAGTACTGTATTTTTCAGATGGTCATGGGTTTGAATCTCTGCTTTGCTACTTCCGGGGTGTGTGACCCACAGGAAGTTAAATTTACTATCATCAGGCCTTAGTTTTCCCATCTGAGGATGGCAAATGTTAATGGGGGTTGTTCATAGTACCTGCCTCATAAGGTGGGTGTAAAATGCTTAGCACGTTTCCCAGATACATAAGAAATGCTCAGGATATGTTATTTGATGATGACGACGATGATGAAGATGGTGATGATGAGGATGGAGCCCCAAGGGTGAGGTTGGTCCCTGAGAACCCCATCAAGCAGCAGAAAGCTCTCAGAAGACTCCGCCCCTGCAGCTTCAGCACCAATGGCCAGTGGGTTCTCAATCCACACCCTTCCATCCACCAGGGCCCCCTCCTTTAGGCTTGTCCCAGAGGCCCCATCCTTTGCCATCATGGTTCTTCTCTGACAAAGGATTCCCTGTGGGAGGGAGGGACCTCTGGAGGGAGCAGACGTCTGGCTTTACACAGAAGTGGCCATTTCTCAATGCCAGCTCAGGCATCCCGCTGTCCCACCTGTAGGAAATGGCTCCTCCACAGTAATTCTGATTAAAGAGTTGATGGGAAAGGTCTGTCCCTCCACTGGGACTTTTATCTGCTTTTTAAAAGTCAAACCCATTACTGCAGGATTGCGGGTTTATTAGGGAGCTTTATCTTTATTAGGCAGTCAGTTTTGTGATGATTGCCCTCCAACTCTGATGGGTTCCTCTCAGCTCCGGGAGGGCTTGGGCGCAGGGGTGGGTTGTGGCAGGGACACATCTCAGGAGGTGCCAGGGGATCTTGGGACAGCCCCTCCCTAGCACACCGGCAGAGATCTTTCTAAGCTCCGAGGTTTAGCTCAGGGCTCATGGTCCATGGGCAGCGACGGACCAACCAGGAGCCACCCAGAGCTTTGGAATCGGGTGGCCCGGAGCTCGGAAGCTGGTTCTGCCATTTTCAAGCTGTGATCTAGGACAAGTCACTTCATTTCACTTCTGCAGAACAGGGTTAATGATACCGTCCAGCTCGTAGACATGATGCACGTAAAGTGCGTAACACCATTCCTGGTGCAGAGTAAGCACTTAATCAATGTTAGCTGTCACTGTAATTGTAATTATTCATTGTAAATAGACTTTGGGACACAGATGCCTGAATCTCTGTCTTTGCTCCAGCTGATCCCTCTACCCGCAGTGCCCTCTCCTCCTTTCTCTATAAAAAGAAACCCACCCATCCTTCCAGGTTCAGCTCAATGAGCTCACCCTCGTTTTCTGACCCTTACTGCCCATCCTCCTGAGGGAGCACATTCTTTACTTCACCATGTTTCAGGAACTCTTGGTAAATCCCTCCAAGATATTACAGCATGACCTTGAGCAAAGCCTCCCCTCTCTTTGAGCCTTGGTTTTCCCTTTTTTAAAAATGGGGATAAAACCTCATCTATTGAGGTGGTTGTGGAAAATATATGAATGAATATTAGACTAAGCAGAGTGTCAGATTATTGCTAACTATTGTTGCAACTATTACTGAAAGAGATTTGGTAGCTCCAGTATGAAAAACAATTTCTGCTCGGCGAGGAGCCTTATGGCTTAATCCTTTCCCTCTCATTTTTGAGGAGTGCATAGCTTCTAATCTGCCGGGAATAGCTTGGGACCCTGAAGGCCAGCTCCAGTGACCTCTACAGAACCTGTCCAATTACAAGATTTTTGTAAATCAGAATCTTTCTTGGGTCTAAATTGTCCCTAGCTTCTGACCTTTTTCTGAACACACTGGGGATGGGACAGTAGGGCTCTGAACCCACTAACATGACCCGTTAGCCCCCAATTTAAGGATGAGAGTTGTCACCTACAAACACATCTTCTCGGTGCCTAAGCGGAAGCCTGGGCATGCTGACTTCTCTAAGTCACTGTGTTTAAAGACATGGGATCTCACATTTATTGAGCACCTATGATGTGTCAGGCACTTCATCAGGCTTTTAAAACTCACTATTTCATTTAAGTCCTACAATAAAACTTTGGGGTGGTTATTGTAAGGGTTGGTTTTAGATGAGAAAACAGAAGTTCAGAGAGGCCTAGCGGCTTGTCTAAGGACACAAAGCAAGCAAGTGAGGGAACCCAGAGTTCTCAAGGAACTGTGGCTGGGTGTCCCTGGTCTCCGGACTGAGTATGGCTACGTGTTTACCCAGCTTTGGGGGTAACCATGTCCCTTTCTTCTGCTGACCGTGTCTTTGCCTCTCCTATGCTGACTGGTGTTCTGTCCTCCTATTTCCTCGCCTGCACCCGGTTCCTCGGCTGCTGTCTGCAGTCTATTGACCGAGACACTCAATCAATCAGCCAGCTTGCTCCGACAGCTAAAAAACACCCCGTCGACCAATTTCCCCTCCAGCGCCTTTCCGCGGACCATGAAACCTCACTAATTTGGAATTTGCAATGATTTCTGACACAGAACCTGCATTTCTCATTCCGGTAAAAAACAGTCTGAATGAAATGTCATCACAGGAACCCCTGGGGGGTTTTGAGCAAGGTCCCAGCAGCCAAAAGGCCCTTTTTGCCACTTCCTCCCTTTTGTTCTTGCTCCTGATTTCTTCCATCAGTATCCATTTTTATGTTGGATTCTAACTGACAGCACCATTATAAATGCTACCATTACCAATAATAACAGTGGCTATTCATGGAGCACCAGCTATGTGCCAGGCACTGTGCTAGGTGCTTTGCATTTGTTTACTCTGCCAAATATTCACCTTAATTCCTTGGGGTTGGTACAAAGAAACTAAGGCAAGAGGAGAATCCACTAAAAGGTGGGAGAGAGGGAATTTGAACCCAGACAGTCTACCTCCAGAATCCATGGTCTTAACCCTTAAATAAAACATAGTGCCTTTGGGACCGGGCACTGTGGGGGCCATCTGTGAACCCTGTGAACCCCAAAGTGCCTCCTGCTTTGGGTTTCTGAAAGCATTATGCAATGAGACAAGATAGCTCTGTGTCCTACAGCTGCATGATGGATGTCAACATCCAGGGTCAGCAGTCGTGGAAAAGCTGCCTCCTCACTCCACCACCAGGAGCAGTCCTGAAAGACACACAGCCTTCAAAAGAAACTGGTGGCAAAAGTCTGAGAAGGTTCAAAATCCTGTTTGAGAGTGTTGGTTGCCCTTGGGGACGCACCACTGACCCAGAGCTCTGGTTTCTTCCTATAGATATTTTTCTATATGCCGGTGGTAGAGATGAGAAACACACAACCAGAAAGCTATGCACTGTCCCACTCAGACCTTCCTTGTGCAAAGGTCCTGTGGCCTCCTTTCACATAAGCCCAGAGCGGATCTGCCTTTGTAGATTTGCAGTAGGGCATCCTCCTTTTTCATGGAGGGAGACATTGGTCACTCAGATTGCTTTGGGAATATGGTTTGAGTGGGAAAGAAAGATATACTATTAAAAAAAAATCATTGAAATGTTTTGATCCTACCAATTACCCATTGAGCTGGTATAGACTGAGCCTTGGTTCCCTGAACAAATCTCTCAGCCCCTGGTGGTGGGACCTGAGGCCAGAGACAAGTGTAGCCTGCAGGACTGAAGCACAGATCTTAAGACCAATCCAACACTCCTCAGACATAATGATGCTGCCTCCCTAGGAAGTGCATATTCGTGGTCACATTTTTACTTGCACCCAGGAACACATAAAATGGGTCCAGATGTGTGTGTGTGTATGCGTGCGTGTGTGTGTGTGTGTGTGTGTGTATAAGGCAGGGTGAAGCCTGGACCAAGATGTTCTCTGTATCAAGATGCATCATGTGGCAGGGTCAATTATGTCTAGAGTGGCCATGTAACTCATTGTCCAAACCAGGACCCTGGGGATTAAAAGGGGCGCTGACGGTAAGTGTCTCAGAGGGTGTATGGTCATCCTAGCCATCTCCTGTTTCTGATCATGAGTCTTGAGTGACAACTGCCTCCTCCACGTCTCCTCCCGAAGGGCCTCTGGCACCTCAAACCTAACCTGTGCAAACCTCACTACCCCGTCCATCCTCCCCCAGCTCCCCCTTCCAGCTTCTCATCCAAGCACTGACCTAGCCATCACCACGGACACTCCTCACATCTGACCCTTCTCACTCCAGGGGGCCTCGGTACCCATCTTCTCTCCACCTGCTCTGGCACCCACCCCGCGCAGGGGTCCAAGGCCTCTTCATCTCTCGCCCAGACAACAGTGGCTGCATCTTCTGTCACTCTGGCCCTGTCCAGCCCACTCTCCATGCGGCAGGCAGGGTCATTTTCCAGACACAGGCTTGAACACGTAGCTCCCTTCTGCGGAGCCCTGAGAAGCAAGCCCTCCCTCTCGATGTGGTTCTGGTTGCCTTCAAGGCCCAGGGCGGTGCTCTCCAGGTATGTCATTGTCTGAGGCTTCTCGGCCACTGTGCTTAAGCCTCCTGAAGTCCTTGTAGGGTCCCTGCCTCCTGGTGATCTGTCTGCCAGATGCAACTAAGGGCGTAGCCTGGCGCCAGACCGCTGGTTCAAACCCTGGTCTTGCCACTCTGTGAGCTTGGACAATTGACTTCCCTTCTCTGGGCCTTCCTTCTTCATCTGTAAGATGTGGATAGTGATAGTATAGGTACTATACTATTGGGTTATGTCATGGATTAACAGTGCATATATGTAAAGCTCTTGGAACAGTGCTTGGCACACACAGTAAGTGCTCTGTGTTTACTAAGAAATGAGCCCTCTTATCTTGCCTACTTTATGTTGAGGGCCTCCTGTCCATTTTTCAGATTTCAGCTTAGAATGTCACCTCCTCTGGGAAGCCTTCCCAGACTGCTAAGCGTGTTGTGTTCCTTCTCTATGTTCATAATACCCTTCCACTGCGATCATCTATTTAATTCTCTGTCCCCCTGCCCTGACCAGACTGTGAGTCCTTTGAGGCAGAGCCCAAGCCTTTTACTGCATTGTATCCTCAGCACCTAGGCGAGTGCCAGGCCCATGGTGTATCTTCAATAAATATTGGGTTGGATGGGAGAACTGAATGGATAAATAGCCTAATCAAGCAGTGGCTACAGACAGCCTTCTTGGGAGAGTTTCTGAGTCCCAGGACGCCGATATTTGTAACAGATGTCTCTGCAGGATAGGCAGGTACAGAAAGGCAGCCAGGTTTCCCCTGAGGACACTGCACACAGAAATGGCATGTGGCTCTCCCCCTGGTTTCCTGCTGCAGATGTCCATCCGTTCCACCTTCCAAAAATGAGCCCCTCCACTCCAGGGTAAAGAGGAAAAACTGAATCCCAGAGCTTGGTGTCCAGGAGTCCCCACCTGTACTGACCTCCCTCTGCTGTCCTCCAGGTGTCCCCTCCTCTCCCACCCAGTCAGCCTTTCTGAACTCAGAGGCCAGGGTTTGAATCCCAGCTTTGCCACATACTAGTTATAGGGCCTTGGGAAAACACATTCATCTCTGTTCCTGGTTTCCCCATCTATAAAATGGAATGTGTAATAGTGCCTACATCACAGGGCTGTGGTGAGGTCACACATTTTGTGATGTGCCCAGTACATGGCAAGAGTGCCACAGCGCTTTTCAAGACTTTAAAAACAATGATTCCAAATTCCATGTCTTGTTCACGCTGTGCTGCCCACTTCCGAAGCCCTCTCCCCATGTCCCTACACAGCCATGTCCTACAGGGTGCATTTCTCTGTGTGTCTGGATGCCCCAGCTGCTCTTATATTCTCTAGTGAAGATCCAAGGCTGCAGGAGACACCTGGCAAGATCTGGGCGTCTGCATTGTCAACTTGGCTCTGTCTAAACACAGTGGGTTTGAGCTCTTTTCTGAAGCACCAGTTGGCCAGCAAATGTCCCTGGGCCATCTTGGGAATGGGACCATTCTCTTAACAACCAGCCTTAGAGAGAAGGACTAAGGGTCATGTATTTGTGATGTGATGCCAGGAAGCTCTGGTAGGCAGGCGAGGAGGCTAGATCAGGGAGGAAGGAGCCACTAACGGGTATGTTGTCTAGCCAGCCTCCACTGCGGGTGCCTGGGGCATCATCCCGCCGGGGAACCCTGGAACCAGCAGACCACACGATCCCATGTTACTTTACCCAAGGCACCTCGAGTCTTTATTCTTCAACTCTTAGCAGTCATGGTTGAAGGCTGCTGCCAAGGGGCATTAATTCCTGCCCTGTGTCCCGGCAGAGTGGGCTTGGTGGCCAGAGAGGCCCAGATCCTGTTGGTTGGAAGTCAGGCTGGCACGCTCAGGAACTGTGGGCATCAAGGGCACAGGGGCAGGGCAACACCAGCACCCCATCTGCAGCCATGCCTGCACACCTGCACATTGCGTGGGGCATGTCCTGAAGAAAGCCAGCCACCAGGCAATTATCTAACCTCTCTGGACTTTCACAAGGGGGCCCTGAATTCTGGGAAAAGGCAGACTTCATTCCCCTTGTCAGATCCCCCACTCCTGCTCCCTTTTCTTTTCCACCTTCGTTCTCCTTCCCCAGATATTCTCGAGCTTCTGCTCTCACAAGCATTTTTAGGGTGCAAAGATTGGACAGGATGCTCAAGTCTCCCTGTCCAAACCCTTCTTCCGAAACCAGCTCAGCGAGGGGATCTGGCCTGCCCCAGGGAGTGGCAGATACCAGGTCCCCTGACATGCTGGGCTTCAGGCCCCTCCGTGGTGCTCTTCCTGGAGGCCGCATCCCTGCCCGTCCTGCCCGTAGCTTCCTCTGGCTGGAGGGGGCTGGGCTGGCGCAAGGCCGAGGTCAGGCTGGGTTGCCCGGCGCGGGGCTGGCAGCTTGCGGAGCCTTCCTCCCGCCTCCGCCAGGCCTGCGTGGCTCAGCATTTCAAACACATCCTTATGTACTGGAACAGTCTCAGGAAGAAAATAGGATTTTGCCTTTTGTTGCAATTTAAAAGAAGTGGGGGGGGAGCCACAAACACATCCTTCCCTCTCGCCAGAGAACGGCCCATTTGAGAAGATCAATCAAATGTTTTCAGCCAAAGCCTGTACAGGTCCACATTTTCCCAAATTACATCAGCTCAGCTGAAAGGAAGATGAGAGACACGGAGGAAGGGGCTGGGAAGCAGGGGTAAGGGGGCTGGTGGTGGAATCATCCCCGGGGGAGCGGGGGAGGGGCTCCACTGTCTGTCTACACACCTAAGGGAGGGCAGGAGGAGCGGGGACAGAGACTGGACAGCAGGTAGGACTCCTTCTCTTTGTGGAGAGTCTCGGCTCCTGTTAGGAAGAGCTGCAGAGCCCCGCAGAGACCCCCACTGGGAGTTCAGCCCACTTTCAATCGCTCTTGTGGAATAGGAAGCTGATCCTGAGACCCATAGCCAGAGCCAGGGAAGCTACCAACCCCGGGGGAGAAGTGTCTCCCTGCAGAACGACTCAGTGCTTATCAGGCACAGCATGACATGTGGATCCGTCACGATCAACTGTACGCTCTGTCATGGGTTTGTTACTAAGGATTATTAAGGCAAAAAATTGGGGAGGAGTTTCCAATTAAAACAGATGCGTAAATATATGAATCTTCATCATCTCAGTTTATGGCAGTTCCTTTCAGGAGGGAACCTTGATGTTGTCCTTGATCTCTCTTTCCCAAGACCCAGGTCTGACCTATCAGCAAATCTAGATGCTACCTTCAAAATACACCCAGAATCCAATCACTTCTTTCCTCCTGGGTGGCTGCCACCTGGTCTAAGCCCCCATCATCTCTCACCTGTGTTTTTTCAAGAGCCTCATAATGGAACTCCTTCCTTCCATCCTTGTCCTCCTGCAATCTACTCCCCAGAAGGCAGCTGGAGGGATCCTGCTGAAACTCAAGCTAGATCCGGGTACTCCTCCCTTCAAAACACTCCAATGGCTTCCCCAAAGCCAGTCTAACTACAAGGCCCAGTCTGGCTCCTGTTGTCACTCTGGCCTCACTTCCTACTCTTTTCTTCTGCCCCACTGGCCTCCTGGTTGCTTTTTTGACATGCCAATTATAGTCCTGCCTCAGGACCTTTGCACATGCTCCTTCTGGAGACATCTGACTGCCTGAAACATCCTTCCTCCAAATATCCATGTCTTCCTCCCTCACCTCCTTCAAGTCTTTGCTCAGATGTCACCTTCTCAGTGACATTTCTTCCCTGACACCCCTACATAAACCCTATTTAAAATCACAACCCCTCCCCATTGTATGCTTACCTCTTCCTGCTTTATTTCCCCCTATAGCACTGTACACTTTGTATTGTGACATAACCATTTCCATGTTTATTTTGTTTAATGTATGCATCACCCACTCCTGCCCCCCCACCAGTAGAATCTAAGTTTCATGAGGGCAGGGATTTTTTTCATCTCTTGTGTTCATACCTGTTTCCCCCAGACTCTTGGAGAGTGCCCGGACAACATTCAGAGCCTTGTTGATATTCATTAAATGAACAAGTGAATGGATTCTAGACTCCTCCTACAATAGAATCCTTTACCCTGAGTTGTATTCTGCTATGCTTCCCTGAGCTGGAAAGAAAGGTGTGGAATTAAGTTGGTGGGCTGAGATTGTTATCATTATATGTGATGCTAGGTTTATGCGGGTGCATGTGATATGTAGGTGAACATCATCTGTCACATGTCTGGGCTGCTGGGGAAAAAAGTTGAGAACAACAGGATCAATGAGCAGATTTAGGGCATGGTATAGGCCTTAAGTGCTGTGTGATGTTGAAGAAGTTGCCCGCTCTCTCTGAGAGATAGCTGAGGAACGAGGGGATCGTCGCTGCGCCCAGAGCACTTTGGCTCGGGTCCCAGTTCCGCAACTATTAGCTGAGTGACCTTGACTAAGGAGGCTCTATAAATAGAGGCTCAGGTTCAATAGGGGAGGAAAGAAGCCACCGAGTAGGAGGGGCAGCATACGTGGATGTCAGCTTTGGAATTGAGATGGGGGCTTGAATCTTGGCTCAGCCACTCAGGAGCTGTGAGCTCCGTTTCTATACCTTGAATGGGAATAATCCGATCCCACAGCAATATAGAGGAGTAAATGAGTAACCGGACAATGATACAGAAATAATAACAGCTAAGTAATATTTTTAGCACTTCTATTCCAGTCACTGTTCTAAGTCTTTTATGTATAACTCGTTTAATCCTCATCACAAGGCTATGAGGATGACATTATTATTCCTCCTATTTTGAAGCTAAGGAAACTGAGGCACAGAGTGGTTAAATAATTCACCCAACATCACACAGAAGAGCCAGGTTTCAAGATCTAAAACCAGCCCTCCCTGAACCACCTGGCTCCTTAGCATCCTGACACCTCTCACACCAGAAAACCAAGGCTGGGGCTCCCAAATCGACACCCCCCATTTTCCAGGCACGGCCCTACATCTTTAAGCACTTGAGTTCTCCTGAGCCTCTGAGTGGTGAGGGGCACCAGGTAGCTGAATTCGGGTTGATTAAATCAAGGAGAAAATCAATTAAATTTAAATAAAGAAAAAAGATTGGAAATCAGGCACAATGCCTTCTTAATTACAGCACCTAATCACTGGCTGGAAAAAAAATAACTCCAGAACGTTTCATTTCATATATGGCCTTGTGTATCTGAAATGAGAGGCTTCTAATGAAATGCACATTACCCCACTTGACTAGTAATTGACTAGGCAATCCTGACAGTTTCAGGGTGGACATTATCAGGCACAACAGCCAGGGCTTCTAGAGGAAGTGGCAACACAGGATGCTTTGGAGTTTATGGAGGGGTAGCTGACCCCAAGGTCCCCTTTCCTAGCAGTACCACTCGCAATGCTCCCGACAAAGAATGTGGCCGCTGGGCAGGGCTGAGCGTGCAATGCAGCAGGTGAGCGTGATTACATGGCTTTTCTCTGCACTGTGTGGAGTTGTTGCAAACACACGGGGCCAGGGAGGATCGCCAGCAATCAGTGACCAAATGCCTCAAAGAAATTACTCTGACAAGTATCTCTGCAGTTGAGATCCTGGATTGTAGCCTTCTAATTGGTCTCCCTTCTCAGGCCTCTCCAATCTCTCTCTCTTCCAATCTCCTCTGAAGCTAGGGGCATCTTTGTAGAGCACATCTCATTAAGTTACTTCCTTGATGAAAATCTGTCACTGGAGTCTTGATGTCCCTACCATGGCTCAGGAGACCAGACATGACCTGATCCCAGGCCATCATATCTCCAGTCCTCGTTTCCCTCTCCTGTATCCTTTGTTCCTCTCCTGTATCCTCCACCAACCTAGTGGAGTTTCCACAAACCTTTCATGGGTTCGTGAATTCATGCCTTTGCATGTGCAGTTCCCTTTTCCTGAAACACCCTTCCCTCCCTCCCCCACCTGACTAAGTCCTGACATCATGTCCTCCTGAACCACTTCCTCAGTGACTGGCTGGGTTTGCAGCCCCTCTTTGATGCTGTCAGAGCAGCCATGATGCCACTTCCTATGATGGCAAGAGTAGCCATGATGGCATCTCCTATTACCTGAAATAGTAATTGTAAGCTCAGTGAGGGGCAGGGTCTTAGGGCTGTTCATTCATTTTTGTCCCCAGAACCTAGGACAGAGTACAGCCCTGCTTAAAGACATTGTTGAATGAGTGGGCGTAGACTTCACAATGACGGCTGTGACAATGTGGGGGATTTGCTGCCTTCTTGCAAAGTAAAGTATCAAAACCACCATCTCTCATCCAGGATGCTTTCTTGTCTTTTTGACTATGAGTGAGTATGATAAGGCTTAACGTTTGCTTGTTCTTTGGCCCTCTTAGAGTGTGGGCAGCAGTGACCAGAGCTCTTAGGGACATCATTGATTGAGTTACTCAGTCATGCAGTCAACTAGACCCCATTTATGATACATCTGCAGTTGCCCAGCATTGAGCTGGGCACCCAAACTTCAGAAAGCTGACCAAGGTGCAATAGCTCACAGCTCATGCACAACAGGTGTGCAAATGCTCACACCAAGCAGGACATAAGGGATGGACAGACCCCTGTAGAGCCCCTTTTACAGAGCAAGGGACTGAGGCACAGAGATGTGCTGTGGCTTTTCTGGGATCACAAATACGATACCCAGCAAGTATGTGAATAACATTCATCCCACCTGCCTCCCCTCAAGATCCCCATGTCTCCTTGAGACAGGGGGGATCTAAAGAGCTACCAAGTAAGCCAGATTCAGTAGAGTCATTCCTCAGATGGATAAGGTTGCAGGTGGAGCAGGTGGGATTTAGGGTGACCTTAGGACTAGTGTTGCAACAGACATAGTAACCCCAAGAAGTGACGGTCTAGAGGCCAAGAGCCCTTGCATTGAGTGCCTGTTCCTTACAGTGTTGGAGAGGGGACAGTCTCCTAAAGTCACTCTCGTTGTCTATTGTTTGTGGAAGATAAGCATTGAACCTCTCACTGAATTCATTCCTCCAACCATTCACTCATTCATTCATTCAACAGATCGTTGAATCGTATGTGGTATCTGTTATGAGCCAGGCAGTGTGCTAAGAGCTTTGCAGACATTTTCTCATTTAATACACAACCCTAGAGTTAAAGCTGATTTTAAGGTAGCATTATAATTGTTCCCACTTTGCATATGTGGAACCTGGGGTCAGAAAGGAAAATAACTTTCCAGGTAGTTATAATGAACAATAATGATAATAGTTAACATTTGCAGATCATTTATGACATGGCTGGCAGGGTACTAAGCTATTATGTTGAATTCAATCCTCACAAGGGAGTTACAGGGTAGGTACCAGGAACAGCCCATTTTACAGACCAGGTGATTGGTATTAGAAAAGGTGAGGTAACTTGCCCAGAGATATAGTAGCTGCTATATGACGGAGCCAAAATCTTACCTTACTTAGCTCTGCTTGACTGCCCTGTCCAGTATTTCTCAGTATGGTCCCAAGATCACCTACCTCAGAATCACTGGGGACGTCTGTGTGAAACGCAGAATCCTGGGCCCCACAGATCTCCAGAATCTGACAGCAAGGCCCAGGAATCAGCATTTTATACAAAGTTCCCCGGCAATTTCTACACTCGCAAAAGCCTGGGAGTTTTGTTGCCATCCTATAGGTATAGACCCAGCAGCTTTCAGCAGAGAAGAGGATATTCCATTTGACTTTCTCACTCAGTTGCTTTGGAAAAACATGATGAAAGGGGGAAAAAATCAGTGAAATGCTCCCTGGATCCCAGGAGGGCTGCAAGAGATATAAAATGAAGACGGCAAAGACATTTTGATGCCAATACTCCAGCAGATGTGTTTACGCAAGTCGGTTTGATTACAGGTGCTAAAAATACCCCCTTTAAATTTAGGAGCCCAGAACATTTTCCACTGCTTTACCATAAAACAGCTAAAAAAAAAAATTTTTTTTTAATTCATTCCTAACCTTCTTCAACTAGTTATTAGTATTGATGCTGGAGTCCCAGAGTTTGTTATCGAGAATTATAATGGCAAATCACAGAGACATTTCCTCTGATTACACAGATTCTCAGTGTATTTGGCTCCCACCTCCTCGCCAGCCGTTCCTCTGAATCAGCAAAGTGCCAGCTGTACTCTTCGACTTCCTTGGGGCGGGTGAATACCAGACCTCAACAACTTCCCAAAATAAATCTTTCCATCCAGCGGACCCAGCCCCCACTTCCTTTCCCCAATCTCTCTTATTCTGTTTTTGTACTTTACATCTTTGAATCATAAAATTTTAAGACTCGAGAGGTTCAAAGACGTAATTCACACATGAGAGAAACTGAGGCATAGAGAGGAGAGAAGAGTAACACTTCTGAATTGACAAAGCACACGAGTGGTGGGGCTGGTTCCAAACCTGAGCATCCTACCTCCAAGCCCTTGCAAGGGTCTTCTGATCAGACCAGGCTGCTTCTCCTGGTATTCTGATCTTCACTCATACTAGCTTATATACAGTTATAAGCTAGTTATATAAGCTAGCTTATAACTGTAGGTTCCTAAACCTCTCTGAGTTTTCTCATCTGTAAGAGGAGGAAAGTAAAAATACTACCTCAAAGGGCCATTGTAAAGATTGAATCAGATAATCCATGCAAAGTGTTAGGAACAGTGGCTGGTACATAGTAAACCCTCAATAAACGGCAGCCTATCACCATCATCCTCTTCATCGTCATGCGGCCCAGAACACATGCAAATGTATTGATGCAATTCTTTTTTGATTTTTTTTTTTATCCTGCTCGCCTTTTTTTTTTTTTTTTTTTAAATAAGAAGAAACAATGCCTGGTCACCAACATAAAAATGTTCAGTAAAAATCGGTGGGATGTTTAGAAAACAGTGTGGAGGTTCCTCAAGACATTAAAAATAGAGCTACCCTTTAGCAATTGCACTACTGGGTATTTACCCCACAGACACAGGTGTAGTGATCTGAAGGGGCATCTGTACCCCAGTGTTCATAGTAGCAACGTCCACAATAGCCAAACTGGAAGGAGCCACTATGTCCTTCGACAGATGAATGGATAAAGAAGATTTGGTATAAATATATACAATGGAATATTACTCAGCCATCAGAAAGGATGAATATCTGCCATTTACATCAACATGGATGGAACTGGAGAGTATTATGCTGACTGAAATAAGTCAATCAGAGAAAGACAATTATCATATGGTTTCACTCATAGGTGGAATATAAGAAATAGTGAGAGTCCATAGGGAAGTGAAGGAAACTAAATGGGGAAAAATTAGAGAGGAAGACAAACCATGAGAGACTCTTCAACTCTGGGAAACAAAGGGTTGCAAAAAAGGAGGAGAGTGGGGGGATGGGGTAGCTGGGTGACGGGCATTAGGAGGGTACCTGATGTGATGAGCACTGGCTCTACACTATATGTTGGCAAACTGAATTTAAATAAAATTAAAAAAAATCAGTGGGATGTTTTAGGAATGAATGGGAAAATCCAAAATTACTAACCTCAAGGTTTTGACAAGCTTAATGTTTATTTTAACTGGAGTTGAGAGATGATGACCACTGGCTAACTTCACACAACAGAAAGGACACTGGCTTCTGTCACTGTTCCTCCTTCAAGAAAGACTCACTCAGATCTTCCCTCCTCTTCAGATTTTCCTCCATCCCACTTCCTCTAAGCTTCACCCACATTGCTTTTGGTCTTCAAAAAAACTTTCTCTTCCATCCCATATGGGAGCTGATTACTCCCATTCTGAGCTGATTACTCTCCATGTCTGAGATAACCTAAGGACAAGTATGGCAACTGTCCTTGTATGGGTGTGCCACACATGCTGGATGGGGGAACTCATCGGCTTATTTGTAGTCGGCTATTGCCCATCTAGGACCTCTCCCCTCTAGAACTGTGGCGGCACATAAGAGTCACCAGGGAAGTTTTCTAAATATGCCATTGTCTAGGCCCACCACCCATCAATTTAACAGAATCTCTAGGGCAGGGGCCTGGGCATTTGTGTTTTTTAAAAGCACACCCTTCCTCCCAGAAGTTTATTCTTGTATAGAGCTAGAGGTGATAATGACTGCTTTGGACTCTTTAAATAATTTACATATATGATTTTCTAGCCCGCCTGGCTGGGTGCTCAATGGGAATGGATCTTGTTTGTCTTTGCACCTGTAGCCTTACCTAAGCACTTAATGTGTAGTGAATTAAGTGGTGATAATCTTTTTTTTTTTTAATTTTTTTTTATTTATTTATGAGAGAGAGAGAGAGAGAGAGAGAGGCAGAGACACAGGCAGAGGGAGAAGCAGGCTCCATGCACCGGGAGCCCGACGTGGGATTTGATCCCGGGTCTCCAGGATCGTGCCCTGGGCCAAAGGCAGGCGCCAAACAGCTGCGCCACCCAGGGATCCCGGTGATAATCTTTTATACAAAACACCATGACCCTTGCTGATTCATGAAGGTGGTATTTCTGATCTCTGTGACCTCTGAGTCTCAGTTTCCCCATCTCTACACTGGGGGTGAAGATAACATCTATTATCTTTATGGTGAGCCGTCAGTGAGACGATATTGGTGAAGTGACCTAGATGGAGCCAGGAACATCAGAAATGCCCACAAAATGTGATTTTTTCTTCTCTCTTCCTTTTAGTAAAGTGCCATGGAAAGCAGCCAGAGGGAAGGAAGGTACGAAGCAGTGTTTAGGGGCAGTGTACCCACTACCTGATGTGGCCATGCCACGCCACCAACAATGTCACCATCAGCCACAGCATCATTAATGAGACCAAACTCTGTGCAGGCTCTTTAAAAAGAATAAAACAGGGGCACCTGGGTGGCTCAGTCAGTGAAGTGTCTGCCTTCAGCTCAGGTGATGATCCTGGGGTGCTGAGCTCCAGTCCTGTATTGGGCTCCCTGCTCCATGGGGAGCCTGCTTCTCTCTGCCCCTCTGCCCTTCCCCCTGCTTGTGCTCTCTTTCTCAAATAAATTAACAAAATCTTTTAAAAAAGAATAAAACAGAACATTTTACATATATGGTTCCTTTATGCCAATGATGATCCTATAAAACAGATAGTATGACATTGGTTTTCAGATGAGAAAAAAAAGCTCCAAAAGGTTCTGTAACTTGTCCAAAGTGGCGCAGTGAAGTAGTAATGCCAGAGTCAAACCCTCTCCCATATTCCTCACTCCTCGTTTTCAGACAGACCATTCATTCTGCAAACTAGCTCCTGGATTTTGTTCTTTCCTTGGAGTGTCACATTCTTTCCTTTGTTATGTGTCCAGCTGAGATGACACAGGCCTCTTGTCTCAGCTGCTCACTCGCATCACCAGACCATGGACAAGTTGGCTGTTAGGCGTTGGACCTATCTCATTTAGTTGTTTACTTTCAGAGGCAATAGTGATTGCGGGTATTTGTGAATCCACCTGAGCTAGAGTCAGCTCAGTGACTTTTGGGCAAATGTCTTAAAGCAGCTGAGGCCTCAGTTATTCCTTCTGTACAATGGGGCTAGGGAGAGTGGCCAGTCCGCTGGGTGACTGTGAGGATAATGTATGCAAAGTGCCTGAATCTAAGTGGAGGCCCAAAACAAGCTAGTCACTGGTAGTCATGGTAGTTACCGTTCCTCTTTGGGGAAGATGGTCTAGCTGCCCAGGGGTCGGCCACCTGCCCGTAACTGGAGCAGACTGGCTGGCTGGGACCCGGAGATGTCCGACGTCTCCGTTCAATTACCTCCATCTGTGGGTAAAATAGCCCCTGCGTAATGGACTGATTAATCTCCTTATCGCACGGAGCACACAGTGTAATTACATCAGAGAATTCAGATCCCCAAGCGCGACATCAATCAACTCAGAGAGGGCAGCTTCGCCCTCCCTTCCTCAACAGCCTCGGGGAGAAAACACGTCTTCCCTCTGCCTCCCTTGTTCATGTTTCCCTCAGATGTGAGATGGGGGACCAAGAACGCCTGGGAAGGGCTGCCTGGGGAGCAGGTGGGAAGGAAGGAGAGAGGAGGGACCTTTCTTCAAGTCACTTGCCTCTCTGGTTCTGTGACAGCTGCTACTCTTTCCCCTTCCCCCTTGTAAGGTTCCTGCTTGAGTTTGGACTGAATAAGTGGGGAGGGGGGAAGCCCTACTGGTTTTGTTGTTGTTGTTGTTGTTGTTGTTGGTTGGTTGGTTGTTGTTGTTGTTGTTGTTGCCCCACTGTTTTGTAAAAGATGGCTGGACAGAACAGTAATAACATACTTGCTTTTGATTAAATTCTTACTAATATGCCTGCAAAGACATTACCTTTCTTGTCTCACAACAAGCTGATGAAGCAGGTGCTTAGTCCCCATTATGCAGATGGAAAAACTGAGGTTTGGATTGTGCCTCGCCAGACTCCAGGGGGTTAGGAGGAGGGTAGTCTCCGGACCAGAATAAAAGGACAACAGGAATAGGAATTAAAGCCAATTCTCAGTAAAGAGAATTTGGCCCTTGTAAAGCCAGGAAGTGAGGCTTTTCTTGCTGGTTTGGTGGCTGACTTCTTCTGTGTGATTTCCTAGTCTTTCTGTTTATACACTTGATAGGCAGCTAAAATCTTCCCCTCCATAAAACAGATAAAAATAGAGCTCTTCTGTTTGAAGCAGGGGTAGTAATCTGGATACCCAACCACTCAACCTTCTCCTCAGGCTTCAAGGCAAGCCCAGGGATAGTGCCACACAATGCAGTTTGGAAGCAGCAGACAGAGGTGGACTCTAAGATTTCCAGCTCTAAAATATGACAGATCTGTGGCTCAGAGGGCTCTGGTCTGTCTCATTCATAATTGAATCCTCTGTGCCTAGAACAGTGCCTGTTCCACCACCACCACCAAAAACAGATGTTGAAAAGACAGGTGATTTGAAAGTCTGTTCATTTAGTGGCTGGGTAAAAAGTGGTCAGGTGCATTTTTTAATTTCTCCCCTGTGTGAAGAAGCTCCTGCAACGAATAAACTCATGAACATGTTTTGCTTGGCTGCATTAGTACTTTTCAAACATTCAAAGTTATTGCAAACATTTCCAAATCAGGGATTTCGCGCACACATTTTAGTTTTAGATCATGATTGGGGACAAGGGACCTACATTCCTCTCCTGGGGGAGCCATTGGCCAGATCAAGGTGGCAGTGGCTCCCCAAATCATCTTAGTCCCTGCCTCTTATCCTCGAAAGCATGGGGAGTGCACAGATCTGGCCACCCTGAGTCTGGCCTTGCCAAGCAGCTTTAACTTAGGTGATAGTTGGTAACCTGGGGTGATTCCAGGCACTTTTTAAGAAATGAACTGGTACCTATAAGGCTGGGCCAGAAAACAGAGGCCCATTCTTTTTCTCATCCAGCCAGGAACAAGAGGGCAGATGTACATCTCATTGGCTAAGAGAGCACCAGGAGCTGCCCACCTAGCTCAGCACCTGTGCTTTCATTCCCCTTGTAGGAAATACACAACCAGCCACCCACATGCTCCCTTCTCTCACAGGATTCTTTCTCCCAGGTTCCAAAATGCAGGCTCAGCCCCGATCAGGTTTGGAGAGTGCCATGAAGCTGACACTGTGGTCTCTAGCTGCTGGGATTATATTTTAATTATCAAAATCCATGGTTCCCAAATGTGTGTCCACAGCCCGTGCTGATTGGGCTTCTTCAGAATCATGGAAGGCACTTTCTGTAAACGCACGTTCTTGGGCCCCGCCTGTGGGGATTCTAATAGGTCATGGTGGGGGAGAGGTGGACTCTAGTTTCTATATCTATAGAAAACTCTCCAGGCAGGTGAATCTAGGGCCCAGCCCACGGGGGAGGACCACAGATAACAGGCCAAACCACTCACTTTGTTCTACGTGCTTTGCTTTCCATCTCTTTAAATGTTGACTGTACTATGTGGGGCTTTCCTGTTTCTATTTTGCCTCACCTTGAACTTCCCTCAAGGATATCTCCCTAAGCCCGATGGTTCTTTCCCTCATTTTCTCCCTCAGCCAGTTGAATTATATCCTTTGGGCTTAGCTCAGTCCCCCAAATGCCCAGTTTCACAGTGCTACACAAGCGGGGAAGAAAGGACACCCCAGAATAGTATCTGTAAGGAGAGACACTGCCTTACTCCCATCCGAAGCCTGCCATGGGGATTTCTCCCAGACTCCTTGTTCCTTCTCATCCCTGTCCTCTCCATTTCTAAGCCTTGCCTTCTTTTTAGGATCAATTAATGGGAACGAGTGCCATTTTATCTGTAGGCTTTCGAAATCCATCAGCTGTTCCCGACACCTCCATGGCGGGTACTTGGAAGAAGTCAGTTCTGAGCGAGAGCGATAGAAGATCGGTGGCATGCGGAGTGTGGATTACCGTGCCCAGGGGTCCACCGTGGATGGGAGATAAATATCTGAAACTCCCAAAGCCATGGAAACAGCGGCTCTTCAAGGTGATTTTGCACACACACAAAAGGAAAAGAAAGTGGAGTACAGATGAAGCCCCCACCCCCACTGCAGCTACCCTGCCTTTCTCTTTGCTGGTTGGAGAGGGCAGTTTACGGAGGGAAGGGACAGGAAGGAGAAAGAGGCAGAACAGAGGATTTGGCTGTGGGGTAAGCAGTCTGCACAAAGCCTGCTTTTTCTCCCTTTTTGTCCTCCAGCTCCCAGGCTGGGTCACAATAGTGATGATGGTGGTTATGATGATGATGACAGCCAGCAGGTAATTCAGTGCTTTGCCATGTGCTGGCTCAAGCAGGGCACTGTTCTGCGTGCCCTATTTGCATTGGATCCTTGCAACAGCTATGACATATGCCCTATGTTACCATTGCTGGATCACATATGAAAAACCAAGGCATGGGAAGCTCTGAAACTTGCCCAAGCTCATGCAGCTGGGAGGTGAAGGAGCCAGGCACTTCCCAGTCTGAATCTGGAGCCTGACACTGAAGCACCAGGTTATGTGGCTATGGTCCTAGGCTCTGTCCCTACTTAGACATCCCCAGTTGACTTACATTTCATGAACATCTGCAGAGTAGGGTTATGCTACCACTATATGAGGAACTTGCAATGTAGCTGGAAAGGCCCAATTTAATAAAAACAAATTGTTAGCCCTAGTCTGCTAGGCTAAGAGTTTTATATGCACCACTTCATTGGATCTCCCCAACCACTCTGTTATCCTCATTTTACAAGTAAGGAAACTGAGGCTCAAAGAGTTTAAATCACATGCCCTGGATCACAGAGGGTGTGGGAGGAGGAACTAGGATTCAAATCTAGACCTGCCAGCTTCTAAAGCCCAAGCTCTGACCTAACAGATTCACAAAAATGTAACAAATCATACTAGGGTAGTTACAATATGGTAAGTTGTGATTGAAAATACAGGGCTCCCAGGTCTTGTTTGTATAAATTCTTGAGACCTGTTATGTGTCAGGCATGGTACTAGGCTCTGGGGATAGGATGTTGAGAAAAACAGATATTATTCCTCCCCTCATGGAGATTACAGTCCCGTGAAAGATGCCAAAGGTATGTAAGTAAACTGAAGAACTATGAAGAGAAGTGGACAGTACTGGGTAGACATATAGTAGGGCTGGGTGAAGCAGAAGGAGGGAGCAAGAGGTGAAATAAGACTGGAAGAGCAGGCAGGAGCCAACTTTGCAGAGCCTGGCTGGCCATGGTACTGTTTGAACTTTATCCTGAGAGCAGTGGGGAGCTATTGATGGTTATTGGTCAGGAGAGTGACATGGCCAGTTCCACTCTTTGGAAAGACCCTCCAGCTTCAGCATATGTATGTTATTATGAATGTGTATGGATGTATGCACATATGAATAGTGGAACATGGCCAGAGCCTGTGGTAGGAAGGTAGGCAGGAGGCCCTTGCAGGGATTCTGACGAGATGATGGTAGGTTGAGGAAAGAGGAGGTGGTTTATGTAACTTGTTCCCCAGCACAAATTCCTTCCCTAAATCCAGTTGGTGCTGCTGGTCACAGGCAACATCAGGTGAAGGGGTGTGGATAATTCAATATAAATGCATCCCTGAAATGTAAGGAAACAACATTTCTGAGTTACAGCAGTGTTTCTCAAGCTGGAACATGTATCAGAAACACTTGAAGAGTTTATTGTAGCACAAATTGCTGGGGGCCCCCTCCTGGAGTCTCTGATTTGGTAGATCTGGGCTGGGTCCCAAGATTTGGCATTTCTAACAAGCCCCAGGTGATGCTGCTTTTGTTGATGTGGGGACCACATTTTGAGAACCAGGAGTGTAGAGTAAAAAGCACCCACTTTGTGGCTACACTCAGAGTTGAATTCAATTTCTGCTGCTGTTTAATCCGAGTGGACCTGGACTGACATCCAACAACCTGTTTTTTTCATCTGTAAGATGGGGCCAGTAATATCAACATTGTGGGTTTGTTGTAATATTTATAGTAAATCAAGTAAAAGGCTTATTACAGTACTTGGCACATAAAGAAGTCTCAATAAATAATAGCCATTGTTATTACTCACGGCATAAGTTTAAATCAGCCCTTGACCAATGACATACCAGGACTGGGACTACAAAATGGTATCTTCAGTGAGCACTCAAAACTTGGGGCATGACATTTATGAAAAAGCCCACAGTGAATATCATTCTCAATGGGAAAAACTGAGAGCCTTTCCCTTAAGATCAGGAACACAACAGGGATGTCCACTCTCACCACTGCTATTCAACATAGTACTAGAAGTCCTAGCCTCAGAAATCAGGCAACAAAAAGAAATAAAAGGCATTCAAATAGGCAAAGAAGAAGTCAAACTCTCCCCCTTTGCAGATGACATGATACTATATATAGAAAACCTAAAAGACTCCACCCCAAGATTGCTAGAACTCATACAGCAATTCGGCAGTGTGGCAGGATACAAAATCAATGCCCAGAAATCAGTGGCATTTCTATACACTCACAATGAGACTGAAGAAAGAGAAATTAAGGAATCAATCCCATTTACAGTTGCACCCAAAACTGTAAGATACCTAGGAATAAACCTAACCAAAGAGGTAAAGGATCTATACCCTAAAAACTACAGAACACTTCTGAAAGAAATTGAGGAAGACACAAAGAGATGGAAAAACATTCCATGCTCACAGATTGGAAGAATAAATACTGTGAAAATGTCTATGTTACCCAGGGCAATTTACACATTGGATGCAATCCTTATCAAAATACCATGGACTTTCTTCACAGAGTTGGAACAAATAATATTAAGATTTGTATGAAATCAGAAAAGACCCTGAATAGCCAGAGGAATATTGAAAAAGAAAATCAATGCCGGGGGCATCACAAGCCGGATTTCAAGCTGTACTACAAAGCTGTGATCATCAAGACAGTGTGGTACTGTTACAAAAACAGACACATAGATTAATGGAACAGAATAGAGAACCCAGAAATGGGCCCTCAACTCTATGGTCAACTAATATTCGACAAAGCAGGAAAGAATAGCCACTGGAAAAAGGACAGTCTCTTCAATAAATTGTGTTGGGAAAATTGGATAGCCATGTGCAGAAGAATGAAACTAGACCATTCTCTTACACCACACACAAAGATAAACTCAAAATGGTTGAAAGATCTAAATATGAGACAAGAATCCATCAAAATCCTAGAGGAGAACACAGGCAACAACCTTTTTGAACTTGGCCCACAGTAACTTCTTGCAAGATACATCTATGAAGGCAAGGGAAACAAAAGCAAAAATGAACTATTGGAGCTTAATCATGATAAAAACTTCTGCACAGCAAAAGAAACAGTCAACAAAACTAAAAGACAACCTACAGAATGGGAGAAGATATTTGCAAATGACCTCTCAGATAAAGGGCTAGTATCCAAGATCTATAAAGAACTTATTAAACTCAACACCCAAGAAACAAAAAATCGAATCATGAAATGGGCAAAAGACATGAACAGAAATTTCACCAAAGAAGACATACACATGGCCAACAAGCACATGAGAACATGCTCCGCATCACTGGCCATCAGGGAACTACAAATCAAAACCACAATGAGATACCACCTCACACCAGTGAGAATGGCGAAAATTAACAAGACAGAAAACAACAAATGTTGGAGAGGATGTGGAGAAAGGGGAACACTCTTGCACTCTTGGTGGGAATGGGAACTGGTGCAGCCACTCTGGAAAACTGTGTGGAGGTTCCTCAAAGAGTTAAGAATAGAGCTACCCTATGACCCAGCAATTGCACTACTGGGAATTTACCCTAAAGATACAGATGTAATGAAAAGCTGAGACACCTACACCCCAATGTTTATAGCAGCAATGTCCGCAATAGCCAAATTGTGGAAGGAGCCATGATGTCTTTCAACAGATGAATGGATAAAGAAGATGTAGTGTGTGTGTGTGTGTGTGTGTGTGTGTGTGTATGTAACATATATATTACATATATATGCATATATAGGAATATTACTCAGCCATCAGAAAGAACAAATACCCACCGTTTGCTTCGATGTGGATGGAACTGGAGGGTATTATGCTGAGTGAAATAAGTCAATTGGAGAAGGACAATCATCATATGGTTTTACTCATAGGGGGAATATAAGAGATAGTGAAAGGAATTATAAGGGAAGACAAACCATGAGAGACTCCTAATCTGAGAAACAAACAACGGGTTGTGGAAGGGGAGGCGGGAGGGGGGTTGGGGTAACTGGGGGACAGGCACTGAGGAGGGCACCTGATGGGATGAGCACTGGGTGCTATACTATATATTGGCAAATTGAACTTCAAAAGAAACAAATTAAAAAAAAAAACCCAAAACCTTGGGGCATGAAAGCACCAGGTAGCTAATACTGGTGAATAGGAACAACAATTTGGTAATACATACAGATTACTCTTTGTTAAGCAAGACTTCAAAGGCAAACAGGAAACAAAGGCTATTTCTTCATGGCTGCTAAATCAGCTTGTCTAACTATTTATCCATCTATTAATTGTAAAATCCCTTCTTTCCTTCATTTATCCATTTTTCTATCCATCCATCCATCCATTCATCCATTATCCAACCATCCAACTACTCATCCATAGACTTTTCTAAACCCCTACTTTAGACAAAATACTGTCCTTGTTACTATGAAGTTCAATGGGAAAACCCTCAATCAAGTGGATCTACCATTTGTGCCCTTCTGGCATTCCATTCCAACTGGCTCATATTTCCATATTTCATCCAGAAGATCTGACTCACCCAGAACAGACTACAACCTGGCAGAGGCAGGCAGGGGGCAACAAAGAGTAGTGTGTCCTCAACCAACATGAAAACTAAAGGAGAGAAATGGTTAAGAATTGAGGTCCCAGAGACAGATCCAAGGTAGATTCTTGATTCCTTACCCTTTTGCAGTCTAGTAAGTTTGGAAATTTGTGAGCACTAATTTTCTTCTTTAGAAAACGGGAGTGCTAACAGTACCCATATCATGGGGGGGGGGGCGGTTCTGAGATAACACATAATATATATAAAGAGGTTGGCATGATTTCCTGGTGCATATTAATTAAATGCTAAACAAATCCTAACTATTATTGTTAGCAGTGGAGTAGGGGACATGGGGTTTATGGGGCAATTTGCTCAGATCAATGTCTCCATTATCAGCAGAAGCCAAACTTTGCTTGGGGTTTTCCCTGAGACTGTGTATAAATTCCCAAAGGGACAAGCAAAACGGGTCGCCTGTCCTTTTACACAAATTTCTGCCAGATAAATCAGTGTCTGATTCAAGAAACAAGGAAGAGAGGCCCTTGTCAATAGAATTCTGGTTTTTATAAAGCACTTTCTGCATTTCCAAAGCATGTTTATATCTTTTTCTCTCATTTTGTCCTGATAAAACCCCAAGCTTTAAATAAAGTTTTCTTAGTCTCACTTTGAAAAGAAGGAAACAAGCCTAGGGAGGTTAAGTGGCCTGCCCATGGTCACACAGCAAGTTAATAGCAGGGTTATGCCTAGTTTTCCTAAACATTCTTTCCACTATACCACATAACAACTTAAGTTCAATTTCTTGGTTTTTCCCTTTTTAATAAATAGGAAACCAGAGGACTTTGGCTGACTCCTCTGGTCTTTTATACTCTAATGCCATCACTGAAAAAAAATATGTATATGTGTGCATTTTTGGCGATTGTGAATTATTAATGACAATCTCTTTAGTGTGTCAATTCCAATTCTTTGTTCGAAACATTCCTTTTGGCATTGGCAACAGCACTGAAATAAATAGTTTATTTGCCAATAACATAGCTTGTTAAATTTTAATCAAATAGAGTATTGTAAGCACGTAGTTACTGGGATATACCCCTTGGGAGGGAGAGAGATCACTTTAGAAATGAATTAATAATGGAGCCTCTGGAAGCCAAAATGAAATGGCCAATGGAATCTTCATGTGGATTATCCCTATTTGAGCTGTAAATCAATGGAGTTGGTCTCACCCTACCCCCATTAAAATTTCCTTGTTAATTATTTTCGGAAGATAATAAGAACAACCAGATGTGGGGGTATTGTTTTGCCTCCTGTTTTCTTCTGAAATGCATGAGCTCTTTTATGATGTTTTAAGCATGTAGTCTAATATCATTGCGTGTTAAATCCTAGGGATCTGATGTTATAGCTTAGGAACAAAGATGAGAGGCCAGATCCATGGCTTCCACTAATTTCTCTCTCTTTCTCTGTCTCTCCATTCTTTCTCCCTCTTTTTCTCTTGTCTGCTTTCTCCTCTAATGCTCAAGGGAACATGATGCCATATTTTGTGTGCGGTGTTGCTTCTTACTCATTACCAGAAGGATGGAACTATTGAGTTGTTTCACTCTTGCTCACAATACTCCCCTACAAGCCAATGATTAGCATTTGTGAAATGGTTGTGTAGTAGTTATTAGGACTGTTAATCAATATCTCAGTTCTTCTTTCAGGCACATAGTAGGATTGCACTTAACCTCCTCCTTGACTTTAGGTATGATGCCATGGCTTGCTTTGATTAATGAAGTGCGAAAGGAATTAATGTGTATAACTTCAGGATAGAGGCCTTTAAAGGCAGGTGTGCAGTTCACCATTTTCCCTTTCCCTCTTCCCTAGTAACTACAGACACTCCAGATGGTAGAGATTCATTGAGTTTGGGCTCTTGACAGAGGACTCTGGAGCAGAGGTTCCTGTAAACCCATGACGGACATGTAGTGTGAGCACAAAAAGAAACCTTTGTTGTTTTAAGCCTGACATTTGGGGCTTAGTTGCTACTGCAGGACAACTAAGCCTATCCTTAGTGACACATGCAGGATAAAGTCTCATGCATACTTACCATGGGAGTCACATGCATTTATGACCAGGAGATCAAATCTGGGACTTCTGAATCTTTGGGAAAAGAGGCTGTAGCTTGTTCATCTTTGAACATCCATTGCCTACCAGAGTGCCAACCATTTAATGGATACCAGTAATGCTTTCTGAATGAATGATTTAGAAATATGACAGCACAATCTCTGGAGTTAAATGGCAGAGATGATAATGATGATTATGGCAACCACTTTATTGATGATACCAGCATCTACTGAAGGCTTAGTGTGTGCCTTAGCACTATGCTAAATAAGTTGGCAAGCAATATCTAATTCAGTCCTTACAGTAACCCCATAAGGTAAATATAAATGTTGTCTTCATTTTGCATATGAGAAAGAAGAATCATGGAGCATGAAAACCAATTGCCCAAGGCCATGAGTAAGTGGCAGAACTAAGATTTAGATCTGATACAGCTATTCCACAGATTCTCAATAAATGTGAGAGATTTTGCCCTCAGGGGGCATTTGACAATGTCTGGAGATCCTTCTGGTTGTCACAACTGGGGAAGCACAATAGGCATGTAGTGTGTACAGGCTGCAGATGCTGCAAACATCCTACAATGCACAGGGCAGTTCCCCAGACAAAAAAATTATGTAGGCCAAAATGCCAACAGTAACAACAAACCTTGATATATTCCTATTATGCTCTTAACAATTATGTTATACTGCCTCTGGACACATCTATCTTTTCAGAAATCAGGGAGACCAAAGCTTCAAAATTCCTACACTGTCCTCCTGGAATATTTATTTGAAATATATAATTGTGTTTCTGAATTGATCACATTATAAAATAGACTTACATAGAATTTTTCAGGAGCACAAATTTCTTATATAGTGAGAGACACCTGAAAGGTGATGTAACTAGTAGGTTCAATAGGTAAGGATGGCTGGAGTTGCAGCCAGGTAAATGTTTCATGGTTGGATGCACTGCAGCCTTAAATTGTTTAATCAACGACTGCTGTCCTCGGTGCTGAACCAGTCAGGCTCTCAGGGACATGAATCAGCAAAGCCCCTGGGTTTCAGTAGAAGTTCTGCTCACACGCCAAGTGCACACACAGGGCTACACCTTTTTCCTTTCCTAGCCGCTGATCTCAAGGACATTGTCCCCACCTTTTGAGCAAGCTAATTAACATGCAGGAAACATTGCTATTTTTGAGTCCATCTTGAAGAATTTTTGGTCTGGGTCTTGACAAGGTGGCAATTGTTTCCCTTCCATTATTCATTCTTTCAACCTTCAAGGACTCTTCTGCCACTGAGCACACAGCCCCGCCACACATGCTGATGCATGTACACACACACATACACACAAACACGGAGTCCACATTAAGAGAGGCAGGGAGCGGGCAGGCAAGTCAGACCAGGTTGTCACAACTGGGGAAGCACAATAGGCATGTAGTGTGGCAGGGAGACCAGGAAGTAGGGTATCCTAAAGAAGGACGTGAGGGAGTGAAGTGATGGAATATAGGACTTCATTATTGAAGTAAACTAGCCAGTGACCCGGATTTGGTTGGCAGGTGGTGATTATTCTCCTTCCTCCCATCTCAGACTATGATCTAAGGTTGATAAGATGTTTGATAAGTACAGGAGTGAGCCCATCTCATCCCAGAAGCCTATTTTTGAAGGTCATTATGTCCTTCAGGAAGTTGAAAGACTTGGAATTTGAGGTATGTAGGATCCAGCATATGAGAGAGGTTCTCCAAGGCTTAGGTGGAATGGGAAGTTGAGTATTATGGAGCTGAAGACCCTGTCCTTATTCTTACACTACTCTGGACCATAATTGGGAGAGATTCTTGTCAAAAACATTACTAACAGTGCATGGAGGGGTCAACTAGTTCCCAATCAGCTGTATCAGACCTCATCTCCTTAGTCTCCACTGAAATTTGGTTGAATACCTTAGGACGAGGGATATCCTGATTTATGTAGGCTCTAAAAATGCAAAAACTGATTCTGCTGTATGTGTGTTCGTGTGTACCCAACTCAGACACAACTGCAGAGCATTTACAGAGACCTGACCCCTGTAAAGAATATTTGAGATGCTCAGGGAGTTTAGGTAAACGGATGAGGGTGTATATGAGTGTGCATCTATGAGCACACACACGTATTCATTCATGTCATGTATGTGGAAATGCTTGTATGAACACATATGGAAATGTCCAAGAGTGTAACAGTATGGGATAGGAGTGCCACATCAATAGCCATTTCTCCTTTGGAACCATGGTTCTCCTTAATTTTGTTTTTGTTTTGTTTTGCTGTTTTGTCCATCTGCCACCAAAGTGGTTTTAAAAGGGGGGTTTTGATCATGGACTCACATATGAGATATTTTCAGGGTCCCAGTTGTCTCAAACATAATTTTATTCTCCTTTGATTCCCATTATACTCATGGAATGTCAAAGCTGCAAGGTTCCTCCAATCATTTCATTTTATAAATGGGAAAACTGAGGTCTAGAAAAGTAAGTTAAATCTACACAAAGCCACAGAGCAATCAAGGTCTGTTCCTGGACTTAATTCCTTAAGGCTACTTCTTTACTAGTCATGTTTCTAAGGGATTGCATTTGCATTAAGTAGAGGACTGATTTATGAGGCAATCAGCTCAAACCTCCATCTGATGCCTCCCAAAAGGGACTGGCCATCCTCTGTCCTTTCCCCAGATTTGCTGAATACTTCAATATTGGAATCGGGACTACTGTGGGCTACCAGGATCTGACCTGGAACCTGGATAAAGATCTTCTGGGAGAAAGATACAACAGAGAGGTCAAGAACCAGGTTAGCACCGACATGAAACACACAGAAGATGCAAATGCCTCAAGCTTTCCATGGCCCCCGTTGCGTTTAAGGTAAGATCCTGCTCCTGTGATGCTCAGGAGGATCCAACCCCTTCTTATACTCCCCAGCTCCTTCTCTTTCAACTCCCAACTACCACTCTATATTCTAGCCAAGGTGGTATTTCCCTAGGTGAGCCAGGACCTTTTCCACCTCAGTCTGCATATGTTGAGGTCATCTTCCATTACTTCTCTCCTCTTCCCTGGTCAGTTCTAGTTTATATCTCAAGTTTTGTCCTGTTTATATCCTAGTCATCCATTATCCTATTTGTCCTAGTCATTACCTCCTCCAGAAGCTGTCCCTGGTTACCTAAGTCCTTTATAAATGTTCCTCTTCTGTTACCGCAGAACCCAAAGCAAGTTAAACAGGTTAAGTTCTTATCTGGTGTCTGCATCTGGTTGGTTCAATGTTGTATCCCTATCTAGTGGCTCAGTGTTGTATCCCCAGAGTCTAGTTCAGTATCTTTCATAATAGATGGATGAATGAATGAATGAATGAATGAATGAACTAACAAACACCACTCTGAGTCTCTTCAACAGAGTAGGCAAGGGACTGGGGGTGAAGTAGAAGCCCCGGGGACTGGGGTGGGGAGGGGGCACTTAATTGGTAGAATCAATGTTTCTTCAGCCAAGACCCATACAGAAGTGATTTCAGGCCTGAGAATGCCATAGAAGCCCTGAAATGCTGCTCTGTTATTCACAGGCCTTCTGCTTGCTGGGCACGCAGGAGGGTTGGGCGGAGGTGTCTCTAGCTAAATAGCTGCAATCCAGGGAGAGGTAATTGCAGGATCTGAAGGCAACTTTTTTCTATGTCTGGCTCTGCTCAAGGGAATACGTGATCACAGACCTCTCAACTGGAGAGTCTGCCAAGTATCAGTGACAGTGGCAGGTGAGGTGATGGTACTGAATTTGGTTGCCATGGGCAAGGACAACCAGAGAGAGAAGGTGAAGGGTGTTAAGGGGACAAGTCTGGGGGAAAAAAAGGGTAGAAGGGAGTGGGGGCAGGAACAGAGGAATGGGGCCTGAGGGTGTGTTCCAGAGAAGACACAGTGGCTGGCTAGTCTCCAATGGCAGGAAGTATCAGAAGAGGTGGAGGGGGATTTTTCAAGCAGCTCATACTTCTCAAGAATGCTCATGCCGTTATTTCTGGAAATCTTCTGTATCATGATGGACCCTCTTCCAAAGAAGAATTACAGGAGGGGCAAGATGACCACTGGGTATGAGTGTTTGATTTATGCTGCCTAGATTCCAATTCCAGTTTTTCTACATACTTGGGTGACCTGAGAAAGTTACTTAATGTCTGTAAAATGGGCACAACTCTCATACCAGACTCAGAGAGTATATCTTATTGTTATGATGCTTAAAAATGAGACAGTCCACATAAGGCACTTCATACAATGTCTATGCTACAATATGGGCTCAAAGATTAACTAGTATTATTAATGTCTTGTGTTACTATTTACATATTTATTTCTGATGCCTCCCCCAAATATCTGGCATATAGTAGATCTTGAGGAAATATGGCATAAATAAATGAATGGATGGATGAATAAATTAAGGAAACATTTGTTATATGTTCGGTGCTTGCTATGAGACACTTACATGCCTTGCACTTCCTGTTCCCTCTGATTGGACCACCCTTCCCCCTTCTTTTTTTTTTTTTTTTTTTTTTTTTTTAGTGATCAACTATCCATAAACCAAGATTTAGCTCAGAATCTATTTTCTAGAAGGGAACCTTCCTGGCATCAGTTGGGGGAAATCACAGTGGCATCACTGTCCTAAAAGCAGCTGTGAGGGGTAGTAAGGATCCTGGATTGAAAGTCTGAGGATTTCAGTTTTCATTTCTGTTCCATTCCTAGCCTTGAAAATGACCTTGGAAAATTCCTTGATACTCTGTGCCTCTGTCTTGTCATCTATTGAATGGGGGGAAGCAACCATATAACATTGTCAACATATCTCTCCTTCAGCAATATTTATGGAGCTCCTCTTATGGGTCAGGCAAGACACTGTGCTCTGGAGAAAACTTAGTCAACAAGACAGGTAAGGTCTCTTCCATAATGAAACTCACAATTGGGAGACAGACATTAAAGAAATAAATGTTCTGGAAAAAATACAATTATAGTTTGTAACGGGAAAGACCAGGAAAGACTTGCTTGAAATTTGAACTGTAGGAAAGAAAATGGCCATTCAAAATAGGGCTTGGTAAGAGCATCCCGAGCAGAGGTAGCAGCATGAACAAAGGCCCTGAGGCAGGAGAGAGTACTTAGGGAGTCAAAGAACTGAAAAGTGGTGAGTAGGACATGAGCAAAATGAAAAAGGGGAATAGAGGAGTAAGATCAGGTCAGGAAGGTGGGGTCATAAAAATCAGGTCTGGCAAAACCTTACAAGCCATAGCATAGACATGATAAATGAGACAGGGATTTTGGCTTTCTTAATAAATGGTAAAGCCACATAAGACCATGTCTATGGACCTATAACTAGCTTTTTAGTTTTTCCATCAAGGCAGTGAGATAATATCATCCAGCCACCACCCCCATCCAGGTATAACAATGGGTATGACATCTCCTCGCAAGTGAAACCAAGTGACATCTCTACCTGATGGCATAGTATACCTAAGCCTAATTGTGCCTACATCTCTGGTTATGCCAGCATTTAGACAGGGCTGAGCTATTATCAAAGGGGAGGAAGCATCCTGCAGAGTGTTTTGCAGCCATGATGTATGTGGCTATTCTGGGCCTGGTGGGAGGGAGGCTGGGAGGGGGCCTGGCCGGAAGAGCAGAGTTATTTCAGGACATTGCATCAGGCAATTGGTAGCCTGAGTATACGGAGCAAATCTGGATAGACTGGAGGGGCCAGAGACCCTGAACTACTAGAAGCTAAAGGACATCCCTAGATGATCCCAAAAGAGATGTACCCTTGTTGTAAGGCATTTCGGCATGAGTCCTGGAGGCAGACAGGGCTAGAATTAGTGCTCACTGTGTGACCTTGGGAGCGTATCCACATGGTACTAGGCATGTTGTCAAGCACTTTATGTTCTACAGCTTATTGCGTCCTCCCACACAATATGTTCTGTGTTGTTCCCATTTTACAGATGAGGAAACTGAAGCTCAGGCTTGCTGAGGTCCTGCTGCTATTTTAGAGACAAATCTGAACTCACCTCTCCAGCATTATTTGTATTATTTGAACTTGTGTTATTTGAACTCAGCTCTCCTGGGTTATTCATCCTGCCTCTTATTACCCATGACAAAACAGTTGTCAGGACAACGAAAGGAGGTGGTACTTGCAAAATACTCAGCACAGCTTTTGCCATGTAGTATTTTGGCATGTAGACATCTTAGTAAGATGTTCCTGGATTTCACTTGTGCTCTTTGAAACTGCTTATTTCAAAGTGCATACCAAATGTTATGGCCCTTCATTTCTTGTGGCACTTTATTCGTGATAAAGGCAAGTCTTAAAAATAAATCAGGGCTTGGCTAAATGGGGATGGTGAGAGGTTTACTAGCCATTTGGGAAAAAAAAGCAACCCCCAAAAACCTGAACTAAAGTATGTTTTTTTATAGAAACCATGGAGGAAGAAAAGCTGCAATGTTAATTACATTTATAAATAACACTATTGCATGTGCTCTTTAAAATAATCTTGCAAGGCATGATGACAAGAAGCCACTGAACTGAAGACACAGAGAACCCTAGGACTTATGGAGTTGTCCAAGGTCACAGAGCGAACCGGTGGAAGAAAGGTGATGGGACCCCAGTCTGCTCCTTCCTGAGGCAGGCCCCCAGCCCATGAATCGTCTGAATGAAGACTGTCAGTAAGATTTTACAGGCAGCATAGTTTCCCCTGCTGAACATCCATTTGCTGAGGTTACGATATAAGTGGCGGACTCTTCTTTGAGGGACTACCAACGGACTCAGGCACAGGTGTCTATATGCCAGCTCCAGGGCTTAGTGATTGGCTCATGGGGAGGCACCTATCTCAGCCAGGCCAATGAGAGCCAGTAAGATTCAATTCTGGGACTTCTACTGAAACCATTGGGAAGGGACCCTCTTTTGCTAGGAGTTGTTTAAAAGGATAAGATGAAAGCTTAGGGTTACTGGCAGCCTTCTTATAATCCCAAGAGGCAAGACTGCCTAAGAAATGAATAGGGTGACAACATTTAAGTTCCTGGATCCAGCTAGATCTGAAGCTGGTCTTTTTGGTTATGAGAATCAATACATCCTCTTCATTACTGGAGCTACCTTGGTGTGGTTTATGCCTCTCTTGTAACCAAGGCTTCCTAATACAATCACTCTCATCATCATCATCAACAACAACAACAAAATACTGTGCATCTACAAAATATAGGAACTTCTGGTATCCACAAGAGTAGTAGTTAGGAGCATGCATGCTACAATCAGTCTGCCTGGTTTTGAGGCCTGCCTTTGCTATCTTCTAGCTGTGTGACTTTTGGTAAGTTCCTTTACCTACCTATGCCTTATCTGTAAAGTGAGATACTAATATCCCTTAACCTTGCTGAATCACTGGGATCATTAAATAATATAATACATGTCTAATGCTTAGGACAGGGATGAACATGGAGTTATTACTCAATAAATATTACTATTACTAGGATGTTGATCAAAAAGAAGGTGGTTTTATCCCAAACCCGGGACCTTTACAGGCACTATATATACAAATTGATGTTAGTCACAAAATATGATAGTGGGGGTTGCCCCTTTCTGAGCCCTTACTATATAACATATATGATTATTCCACATCAATCATATAAAATGGGTAACCTTCTATCCTCACTTAATTGACTATAAAACTGAGACTCAAAACCTTGTTCAAGACAACACGGTTGGTATGTGATGGAGCTGGCCCATAACCCAGACTTGCTTTCTCCAAAGCCATGTATCCCTCAAAACATTTCCTAAACCTCAGTTTCTCACCCAAGACCAGTTATGATTTTTGTCCATTTATGCATGTGTTTCTTATACTCGTATTTGTTTGATATTAGTCTTGAAATTTACTTGTTTTCTGACTTAATACATTTAGTTACAAAAGAAACCTCCCATCACATCTGGAAATGTTAAATGAGTGTCCTGGTCAGAAAAACAGAAAATAGCCTTAAAAATAAATGATGGAAACACAGGAACATTATTAAATCCTAGCTATCTACTGCTACCTGCCCCAGGCTCGGAGCCCGACACCTGCACCCTCTTTTGTTAAGAAAGGAAGATTAGCAAGTATTGAGAGATGTTAAAAACATAGTAGTCCCAAACTGAGACAATTCTTTGACAATAGGAAGGACAGCAAGAAGACAATCGCTTTCCCACCTTGTTATTACATGTTATTTCAAGCTATATCCATGGGCCCACCTAAAATATCTCAGACAAAAAATAATATGGGTGCTCAAACTCTGGAAAATACAGCACCCCAAACTCCAATTTATGTATCCTCTAAGGGCTCTCCCTTTCTATACTCCACCATATCTTCTCTCTCTCTTTCTCTCTCTGTCTTTCATCATTTGGGCACCCTAGAATATCTCTATGCTGGAACTTGGAATTAAGCTAAACTAAAAACAAAGTCTTCACTACCCAAGGGTCTCTCCCCAGGTGAGTCTTGCAAACATTGTATCATATGCTGACGCATATAGCCACCCAACTGCCACCTGGCAGACACACATGGTCCTTATTAGCTGACACTCACTGCCCTAGCCCTCTTTTTTGGAGGAGCCAGCACCCACCCACATCTCCTGCTACATGGGAGCCATCGACATCCACACAAGAACAACCACTGTTGCCACGGAGATATATTTTAAACAAGGCAGGTGATGTAATTCTCTTTGGGAATGTGGCATCAGAGACATGATTGGGACACATTGCATCTGATCCCAGCTCTTGAGCAGAAAGACTTCACATTGAATCTAATATGCTCCCAAGAGTCAGAGAGAGGAAAATGATAAATAAATGACTGCCAAGCTCAGAAATGTATACTCTAGTTGTGTGGCCTTGGGTGAGTCATTTAGCCCAGATCCAGACACACTTAGATGACTCCCCAAACACCAAGACTTGCCTGTGGTCACATAGACAGTAATAGAAGCATACAGAGACCCAAGGACAGAGGGATTGTCTGATAATTCATTCCATGCCTGACTAAGCTATAAAGCTGCATTTACCAAAATTCATTGCATGGAACATTGGCTCTACACTAATGATTGCTTGCTCCCCTACATGGCATGAGGATGGGGCTGTCTACTTAAATGGGATTGAGAAACACAAAGAATCAGGTTTTGTTGCTACATGAGTTATCAGAGCTTGTTCCGTGTTAACTGCAATGTAAAAGCCCAGAAGGGAATGCGTTATTATGCAGCCTTTCTCAAAAATCTGTGGTCACAGAGCCTTTGTTTTGGTAATCTAGTGAGCATATATTCCATAGAATATTTTGGGCAACACAGCTCCATGGAGAAATCTCAGCCAGAATACCTTCAATGAGGGGAAAGTCCTGCTTGAAGAAAATCCGGCTGGCTAGAAAATTCTTCCTTAACTGAAAAAACTCAGCCTCCTTTTAACTTGTACTCTTGAGTTTCATTTCTACTCCCGTCTGAGACATAACATCTCTGAGTCTTGCCTTCTTAGTCCCATAAAGTGGGGGTGATCCTAGCCCTAATTATCCCCCAGAGTTGAGAAAATTACATAAGACAATTCAACTTTGTAAACTGTCGACTGTTGTAGAGCTGTCATCCGTACAGTAGCATCACAATCTCATGTAAATACAAACTGCCTCAGGTAGGCGCCCTGTGAACTAGCCCTCATGGAGATGGCTAATTCAGAACAGGGCTTCTTAACCTCAATACTATTGTTGTAGGGGGCTGTCCCGTGGATAAAGGACGTCGAGCAGCATCGCTGGCTTCTATCCACTAGATACCAGTAGCAACCCCTCAGTTATGGCAACCAGAAACATCTCCAAGCATGGCCAACTGTCTCTTGGGACAGAAGATTGCTCCCAGTTGAGAACCACTGTTCTAGATCAGCAATCTTTCTGTAATGACAGAGACACTCTGTATCTTGTATCTGTGCCATCCATTATGGTAACTCTAACACATGTGGCTGTTAAACACTTGAAACACAGCCAGGGTGACTGAGAAAATGGATTTTTAGTTTTAATAATAAATTTCATATTAAATAAATAATATAGTTAATAATGAAACTAATTTTATTTAATTTTTAATTTAAACATATAGAGCCACAGGTGGTGGTTACCATATAGGTCTGCCTATTAGTGGTTGAGCATCCGAGTATTTGTTGAGCACCTACTGTATGCCAATCATGATGCCACATACTGAATATGTAGTGAAAAATGACAGACATGATACCTGTTCTCATCAACTGCTAGACACCAGCAAGTAACCTGGAATACAACATGTGCTTCAGGTTCCATTGAACTGCAAGGTTTCCAAATGAGGAAAATTTATTAGTACCCACTGATGTATCAGGATGAGTTTGTTTATGTAATTAGCTACACTGAACAAATCCCAAAGAGCTTTCTGAAAGCAGAGCCCTATCTTGCTCATCATTATCATCACCAGAGCCTGGCACAGTGTCTGGCACATGTAAGTGATCAGCAAGCGCTTCTTGAAAAGAGATACAGGAACAGATCCAGAACAATCTGTCATGTATGGTGAAAGTTCTCAAAACCATGCCATGTCAAGAACAACTGAATGACCTCCCTGTACTTGCTTAGTATAGTATCTCAATACCTGACACAGAGTATGTGCTTAATAAATATTTGTTGACTAAGGAGTGTGGGGAAGGGAGCGAGGAAAGTCTCAAAGCCTGTGTCAGTCCCTGGGAGGTATTGTTCAGATATGAAGAATGTAACTGGCCTTGACAAGAGAGGTCCTAAATGGGGCATAAGGATAGTAACAATAATTTACTCTTACTTTTATTATTACTATTTGTTATGAACTGATTTCATTGTGTCTCTCCTCAAATTCATAAGCTAAAGTCCTAACTCCCCAGTACCTCAGAATGTAACTGTATTTTGAGATAGGGCCTTTAAAGAGGTAATTCAGGTAAAATGAGGTCATATGGATGTGCCTTAGTCCAATGTGACTGGTGTCCTTTCAAGAAGCAGAGATTGAAGGCACCTGGGTAGCTCAGTGGTTGAGCATCTGCCTTTGGTTCGGGTCATGATCCCAGGGTCCTGGGATCGAGTTCCGCACCGGACTCCCCACAGGGAGCCTGCTTCTCCCTCTGCTTATGTCTCTGCTTCTCTCTCTGTGTCTCTTATGAATAAATAAATAAAATCTTTTAAAAAAAGCAGAGATTGGGACACAGATAACTCAGAGACCGAGGGAGGACCATGTGAGGACATAGTGAAAAGGCAGCCATCTTGAAAGAGGCCTCAGAAGAGACCAAACCTGCCAACACCTTGGTTTTAGCCTTCCAGGCTCCAGAACGGGGAGGAAATAAACTAGAGTTTAAGCCACCTGGTCTGTGGTATCTTGTTATGGCAGCTTGAGAGGACTTACATGCTACTGATCATTTAAAACATACCAGGCTCTGTGTTAAGAGATCCACATGCAGTACCTCATTAAATTCTTGCCCTGGTCCCCCTAAGTCTATTCTCTTTCTAATAGAAGTCAGACTGTGTCCCTCCTTTTCTCAAACCCAGGCTGACCATCTCACTCCAATATAGATAGTATAGATCAAAGTCCTTATAACCACCCGAAATCATTGCCCCAACTACCCCACTGTTGACTCTCCAATCTTATCATTCTCCACTTCTCTCTAGTTCCTCCAGCCATCCTGGTCAAGTATGTTCCCACTTCAAGGCTTTGGCATTTGCACATCCTCCTGCCTGGAATGCTTTCTTCCCAGATGTCACCTGGACTGTTCCCACACTTCCTTCAAATCTTTGCTCAAATGTCACTTCATCAGTGAAGCCTTTCTTAAATATGATGTAGAAGGTACCTGGGACCCCTGCCCAATTCCAGACTTTCCCTTAGCCCCCTTACCCTGATTCATCATTCTCCTTAGCATTTACCACATCCATCATGCTGTGTATTTTCTTGTACATCTGCCTATGGCCTCTTTCTTTCTATTAAAATTTAGGCTCCACGAGGGCCAAGTCTTTCTTTTATTTATGGCTACACTTCTAACATCTAGAATGGTATCTGGCACATGGTAGGTACTCAATAACTATTTCTTGAATGAATGAATAAATGAATGAATGGATGGATCCTCAAGACCTCCTTATGAAATAGCTATTGCTATCCTCATTTCAGAGGAAGGAAACTGAGGCTCAAAGAGGTCAATTAACACACTTAAGATCAGATTCCAAATAAGAGCTAGATATAGTATGTGAACCCAGTTCTCTTTTCCTGAAGTTCCCATGCCCTTCAACACCAGAAGGCATTTGGAGAACTCCACTGTGGGAAGATAGTTAGAATAAACCCACAGCATACAATTTATGCTTATCCTTGCTGCTCTGTCTTGCTCCTTCTCCCCTATCACATGGGCAGGCTGAATATGTCTTGATGATTTGATTCTAGAAAGAAGAAGGAAGGTAAGGGACACTGGGAACTATCTCCTTTCATATGAGATTGTGGATTGAACCCTGATTTGGGGCTAAGGTAGAGGGACCTGCATTCAGACCCTGCTTTACCACATTCTCCAGCTGTACGATCTGGGGGTGAGCTCCATTACTATTCTGAGACCTAGTTTCCCTAACTGTAAAATGGGTATTCTAATTCTTATGTAGTGGTGAAGGTAATATGCAAGAGCATTTGAGAAAGGGAAATTTTAAAAACTATAAGCTGTTATGCACACAAACACAGAAGCAGTATTGGTTCTCAAATTACCAAGTTCAAACATTTGTCTCTTTTAAGAACTGCTAGCATTTGGGGGTGCCTGGTGGCTCAGTCAGTTGCGCATCTGCCTTCGGCTCAGGTCCTGATCCCGGGATCCTGGGATGGAGCTCTATGTCTGGCTCCCTGTTCAGCGGGGAACCTGCTTCTCTCTCTCCTCCACACTTGTGCACCCTCTCACTATCTTTGTCTCTCTCTTATATAAATAAATAAAATCTTAAAAAAGAGAACTGCTAGCATTTACTATATATTATGGTAGGTTGTATTATTATTCTGTTCTTCCCGCTTCCTTGTGTCCACACCCTTTGTCATGTGACTTTGGAGGAGGTTTATTTCTCTACCCCATTAGTGTCGGGTTTGCCACATGACTTGCTTTGGCCAATGGAGTGTGGGTGGAAGTGACAGTCTAAGTTCCAAATTTGGACCTTAAGAGCCATGATATTTCTAATTATCTCTCTTGCACTTCTCCCATTACATGAGAACTTGTCCTGGGCAGTCACCTGACCCAAGGAAATGAATGCATGTGATGCAGATCTAAACCCAAGTCCAGCTAGACACAATCTAAATAAGCTGATTCCCAGTTGACCTGCAGATGCCAGAATAAGAATAAATGATTAATGTTTTAAGACATCCTGGGGTGATTTGTTATACAGCACTATTGTGGTAATAGCTAATTGATAAACGTATTTGCTAAATGTTACTTTATGGACATTATTGTGAAATATGTGATAGATTCAATGACTACCTCCATTTTAAAGATAAGGAAATAAGAACAGTTTTAGAGGTTTGCTTAAGCTATCCAGTAAGGAAATAGAATAGCCAAGCCATAAAACATTGAACTTTGTGAGTATACAATCACCACATTTTATATTCCAAGCTATGCTTTCTTACACCTGGGAAATAGAAGCCAAATTGTATTCAGATAATTCAGGCTGAAGCAATGCCATATCAGTGTTCTGGATATTTCAAGAGAGATTGGATAATGAACAGCTCAGGTACCATGGTGAAATTAAACACAAACAAATGAAAGATAGTAACAACAGGTTCAAAAGAAACCTGGATTTTGATCCCAGTTTTGCCACAAACTGACTGTGTATCCTTGGCCAAATTCCCTCACTTCTCTGGCCTTAACTGTACAACAATGAGGCTGAATTCTGAATCCTTTATGAAAATAATTATAAAATGTCCATTAAGCTCCATGATGTTTCAGAGGTTTTCTTAATTAATCCGTACAATCTGAGACTCAAAAAATTTGAGTAACTTGTTAAAGGCCACACAGCTGGAATTTAAATCCAGACCTCCAAACTTAACCCTGGTTTCAGGGTCCCTTCCAGCTCCAAGATTCCCTGGGTGAGCTTCATTGTGGACGGGAGCCAAGAGATTGCCTTGCTCTGGCTAAGGGGTCACACCTGCTTTACTCCTCCTCCACCAGGGGCTGTGGCTCTTTATAAACAGGATCTCTGCTTGCCTCTCAGACTGTCCAGGCTAGGCTAAGAAGAGATAAAGGGGTCCTGAAAACCAGCTCTGGGATTATTAATGGTGCCCTAAGCAGACCTCTTTTCTCCATCAATGAGTCATTGAGATTGTTAATTATTTTCTTTATAAAAATAATTAATTCCAATCAAGACAGGAGCTCTTCTAAATTACAGTTCATTAGCTGCTCATGCATTTTTCTGTTCCATAAAAAGTCATATCATCCCCATTTCACAGATGAAGATGAGGATTACTGGTCCCTGGAATCAGCAATGGAGGCAAAGCCAGCCATGTTCACAGACCATTACTATCAGCCCTGTTGACTTAGCTTCTGTAATTATACTTGGGGATGGGTGTGTGTCTGGAGGTCTATGCATGTGTGTGTGTGAGGGATAGTGACAAAGACCTAGGAGTTCCAAAGTCTGGGTCGCAATACTCTGCTCTCTCTCCAAATGAGGCATCTGCATCAAAGATGTGGCTAAGGCTTAATTCAGAAGGAACAAGCTACATGATATTGGCAATGCGGATGTGTTGGAATGAAGGATCATCACCTGTGGGAAGTGTGACAACATGGAGAGACTCTTGAACAGGAATTCTGGAATCTTGGGAAGTCCTAAACCAACAGTCAGGTCTGGGTTCAAATTCCAGCTCTGTACCAACTGCATGTGACTTTGGGTGTGTCCACCTTTTGGTCCTTCGTCCCCACATCCATATAGCGGACCCTCAATGATACTAATAATGACAGCTAATATATACTTAAACCTACTAGGAATCAGACTCTATTCTAAGCATTTACTCTGTATTACTCATTTGAACGTGAACAATCCAATGAGGTAGGAACTAGTGTCATTTCTGTGTCACAGATGAAGAAATGGAGGCACAGCGATGTTACTAACTTGCCCAAGGTCACTCAATAGCAGAACTGGAATCTAAACACAGCCATTCTGGTTTATAGGATTCATATTCATAACCATAATGCCATATAGCCCTTTCAAGTCCTTGCTAAGGAGAATCTGCCTGACTTGGCTGGGTGTCTCAGTGTCCTCTTTTATTAATAATGAAAATCATAATATATCAAGTCCCTTGTATGTGCCAGGCTTTTCCAGATATTTCTGATATATTTTTATCTCTGTTGTGCCTCTCAGCAACCTTGAGACACAGGGGGTATCTTGATCTACATTTGGCAGAAAGTGCAACTCAGAGAGGTAAATGGACCTGGGCAAGGCTGCATAGCTGGGTCTGTTTGGGTCCAAAGCCTGTGCCCACAACCACTGCGTGACACTATCCCAACAACCTGTTGTCGGGCTCCAACTCTGATCTGGGAGGCAGGATGAGCACTTTGGAAACTTCACTTCTGACTCTGTTCTCCTTTTTTGGGCACTCATCTCCCCATCTGTGAAAGAGACTGTGTCTTAGCAGCTCTGAGATACTACCCAGCTGGATCTCCTTGTCTCCTGAGGTACCCAAAGGGAGCTACTCATCTATGCTCTCAGCCATCATTTAGATGGACAGAGCACCAATGACAAAGAAGAGCTTCCTTCTCAGGAGACTGGAAAGTAGCCTAGAGCTTGGCAGATTTCTGGTTCCAACCTAGGATCAGAAGTCCAGAGAATGTCTGGCCACCCAGTCCTCAGGAGATGCCTGGGACATAGCTGTGTGTGTGTGTGTGTGTGTGTGTGTGTGTGTTTGCAACTCATCATTCCCTTAAACAGGCATATCTAGTTTTATTGCAATTCATTTTATTGACCCTGGCAGAGACTATATTTTCTACAAATTGAAAGTTTGTGGCAACCCTGTGCCGAGCAGGTCTATGGGCACCATTTTTCCCAACAGGATTTGCTCACTTTGTGTCTCTGTGTCACATTTTGGTAATTCTCACAATATTTTAAACTTTTTAACTATTATTATATTTGTTATCGTGATCTGTAATCAGTGATTATGACTGGCTGAAAGCTCAGATGATAGTTAAGACCTCTTAACAATATTTTTAAATTAAGGCATGGACATTGGCTTTTTTTTTTGAGACATAATGTTATTGCATACTTAATAGACTATAGTATAGTGTAAATATAACTTTTATATGCACTGGGAAACCAGAAAGTTCATTTGACTGGCTTATTGTGATGATCTGGAACCAAACCCACAATATCTCTGAGAAGTGCCTGAACTTTTTTCTTCCTTCCAGGCATCCTCTCTCTTGTTTGCCCTTTCTTCGCTTTGATGCCTCTTTGTCTCTGAGCATCTCTACTCTGTAGCCATCTGACTCCCTTGGTCTCCCAGGCCGTCCTGAATTCCTCTCTGCTTCTTTTCCTTCATCTTTCTTGTCTTTCCCATCCTGACCCCTTCTTCTCTCTCTCTATCCCCTTCCCTCACCTTCATACATCCTCTCTCTCCCAGTCCCCTACTTTCCTTCTCTCCCATCTCTCATCATCCCCACCGCCTCTTCTTTTCAGGTTTGTTGCTGTTTGTGAAGCCTGGCAGTGTCCTTGGTGGGCGGTAGATCACGCACATCAGAGGTTTGAATCAAATCAAACTGCAACTGAATTACACTAATAAACCAATTAAATGCCATTCAAAAAGTAATTTCTGTAGCATCCCTCATATTTATTGCAAATCTTATTTATCTAACATGGTGCCGTCTCCTGTTCCTTCCCCCATATCCCTTCTTCCCTCCCCTTTCCTTCCTGGCCCTTTCTTTCTCCTCCATCCTCAGCCTCTTTCTAGTTCCCTCTCCCACAAAGTCTGCCTGCAGCTCCCCTTCACCCACTCACCCCACTACATAACCTGTTTCCCCAACCTTGGATTCAAACTACATTACAGAGCATTGGTCAGATGAAAAGAGCACTGACCTAGGAGTCAGAAGGCTTGGTTTCTGGTTTTCGGCTCTGCCACTAATTGGCTTTATGTTCTTGGGAAAGTCCCAGAGTCTTTCTGAGGTCCTTTGTCAGTTGACGGCATTGGGCTATGTAATTTCCAAGGTCATTCCTAACTCCTGTGGTCTATAGATTCATGACCAGATTGACTAATTAGGTCCAGAGAGAACTGGATTTGAATCCCAGCTGTGCACTTATTAGCTGGGTGTCTTAGGCAAATGGCTTCACCTGTCTGTGTCTCAGTTTCCTCTTTTGAATGATGGGGTAATAGGAATACCTCTCATATAGTAAGGATTATTATGAAGATCAAATAAGCTAATATAAGTAAGAAGCTTAATATAATGCCTGGATCACAATAAACAATCATTAAAGGACAGCCTCCATTACTACCGTTGTTTGTGTTGCCACTGATGCTGGGACAGGTGACTTTTTTCTCCTTCCCTCACATTTATACTTTGCCTCTTAGAGGAGGTGACCTCCACCCACTCTCTCTTTACTGTGGGAAAGTTATAAGGAGAATTTCTGGCATCCTCTCCTCCCCATATTCACTCCCTTCCATGTGAATGTTGTTGGTCCAACTGGTCAGAGTATGGAAATAACTAGGTCATGTTTGATCAGTGTGTGGGGTCACTGCATACAAAGGCAATGCACATGCTCTACACACTGTCTCCTCTCTCTCCATCTAGGTAGGTGAGGAAAGCTTTCTCGCCTTCCAGCTGCTTCTGAAAATGTGGATGTCAAGTTCTGGGAATTTTGTTCAGGTATCAAAGGCAAATGTCCTAATTCCGCCTCAGACTCAGGTCACAATTTCTTTTGCAGCCTTATTAAGTTCAGCATTGGATATGCATGTCAGTATTTTATCTTTCATTTGGTTATTCATCTGCCACTTTGTTCATATATCACATTGGTGAGATGTCCAGCCACCTTGGTTTGTCCAGGACTAAGGGGCACTCCTGAGAGAAGGGACTGTAAGTGCTAAAACCAGGAAAGTCATGAGCAAATCGGGACAAATTGGCCACTCTACACATTGGTCCAAACTTTGAAGTGATGAGTAGTATGCTAAGTTCCCTAATCAAATAATAAAAATAGTAGTGATACTAGCGCTAAAACATGAAAACTATAGAACATATGAAACATGCAACAAAAAAAGGAGAAGGAGGAGAAAAAGGAAGGAACTGAAGTCATCCATAATCCTATCATGTGGGGACTACTCAGCCAGGCCTGCCAGGAGACATCCCTGTATATTCAAGGACATGCCCTCTACATGGACTATAGCATAAACTGGCTTCTTGGCACTGTGCACTATGTCAATACCAACCACGGCATCACTAGTCGTGTTACCAAGGGGAGCACCAGAAAGCTCTACAGAAGAACATGGGGTGTCGGTTGGCAGTGAGAACTCATTTGATTCAACTATTAGAGTGTTCTGAAAAATAAAGCTAAGATGATGCCTGTTGTGTTTGAGCCAAATCCCATCCCTAACTTCCTTAATTTCTGTGGCTTCCTGTGCAGTGCTCTTGTATTTAGACAGTATTGAGATAAAGGACTGAGGTGGATCAATCTGCTCTCAGTAAGTGGTGCCAGATATCAAGACAACAGCTGGACATAAAGAGGCCAATCCAGCTCTTTTCTACCCCCTTGGCTCCTGCCTTCATCGGAGGTGAGGGGCAGTGAGTGAGAATCCTAAACTTTCCAGGGAGAGCTGATAATACCTGGGTCTAACTGGGCAGTGGGAGTACTCAGTAGCAAGTTCCTGGGGATGCCACACCCTTGTAGCATTCCATGAAGATGTGGAAAAGAGGAGGATAAAAAAAGAGATGGGGGAGCATGAATGCAGGACATTCCATGTTGTCTAATAAGAAGGAGATAAAAGATCAGACAAAATTAATGAGAAAAACTTTGCTGAGCTAAAGAACGACTTCTGTTGGCAAATCAAATACACTTAAGTTCTGGGAACAAATAATGAGAAAAGACAAACACCTAGAAATCTTGGCAAAGATTTCAACTTTCAAAGATAAAGAAGCAAGTCTACAAGCACTGTAGGGAAGAAACATTCGTTATGTGTTCAGCCACCGGGCTGTGAAGACTGTGATGGTGCCCACCTTGATCACAGTTGTGTCCCCAGCACCTACCAAAGGGCGGAACCCATAATAGTTGCTCAACAAATGTTTGCTGAATGGACATAATAGTATTATTACTTCCTGCCCATTCCTATAGTATTTATGGTTAGTCATTCCTATAGTATTTCAGCCACAATCAAACCTCACTGATGTGCTGGACCAGCAGGGAATATTACCACCCCCATTTTACAGTTGAGAAAACTGAGATTCAGCCAGGTGATGTATTTATGTATTCAGAAGTTGAGAGAACCTGGATGAGAACCCAGGTGTCTCAGTTGGCAGCCCTGGACTCAAGCCTTAACTGCTCAGAAGCAGCCCAGATACATTCTCATGCCTTCTCTTCTCCTTATCTTTAGCAAATGTGTTACAGGGATTTTACCACATGCTCAAGCAACACATATATAAGCCAGCTGTCCCTGCGGTGATCACAGTCTGGGAGGCCTAATAGACACCCACAGGGTACACATATAAATAAATCAGCCATGTTGACCCATAAAGCAATTCCATGTGATAACGTGGCCCTTGGCAACAAAACCTTGATTCACGCAGATCTATTTTTCTTGATAGGCCTGGGATAATTTTTCACCCAGACTGTAATGTGATGGGGAGGCACACAGACATCTATAAACAATTTAAGAGAAGGCCAATCCTTATTCTGAAGGGTTAGTGGTGCCCTATCTCTCTTCTGGTCCCCCAGTCTCCCCTCCAGCCCCAACCACAAGGCCTGGCTCTCTGCTTGCATTCTGAATAGCAAAATCTGTTTTCTAATAATGGTCCTTAACTCCTAGGGCATTTTCCTCCTTACATTGCATGGCACTTTGCAGTCTGGGTGTCATTCATTCTGAGAGCTCTCTCACTCTGCTTCCTTCCCTCTCCTTCCCCTCTGCCTCCATCCTCCTTCCATATCCATCTGAGCAAGAGAGGCCAAACCAGTGATCTACCCCAGAACTGGAAGAAAAAAGATAGCTAGCACAGCCAATGAAGAGGTGGAGTTACCTCCTGCTTTTATCTGCAGAGGGTGTGGACATATGCCTTACCTCCAGAATCCCTTGTGGCTCCCATCACAACCTATTTCTAAGACATTTTGGAAATAAGACAAAAAAATTCCTCTTGGTGCCCTTTTCCCCCAGAGCAGCAGGTGGTAAAAGTGAAGAAGACTGGCAAGGAGTTTACTCAGAACAGAACCCTTAGCATAATTCTCCTCAAATACCACCAGAAGATCTGGGGCCATCCCAGGAACCCTGGACATACTTGGCTAGAGCAGTAGGAGGTTTCATAAGGTACAAGTGGGCATCACAGACCATCTCAAAGGCTCATTCTTTTTTCTGTCCTGTATCTTCTTTTTTTGCCACGCTCTTCCTTGCCTTTCTGCATTCAATTTATTTTTTCCTGTTTCTTTCTCCCTTAAACTTGGACAGTTATTCCCTTGGGCACTACTCATAATCACTGTCACTCAAGAATTCCCCAGGTCTGTTACCCAACTTACTTCCTTTGTGGTCTTCAAAATACCATTTGAAATGACCGATAGACTATAAACATAGTGTTGCTCCTGTATTCAACCATGAGACGCTCTGTTTATGCTAGAAGCTGAGGAAGGGTAACTCTCACAAGCCAGGAGAACATCCAAGGATTCAGCAAGGTATAGGGTTGACAGGGTAAACACAGAGGAAGGCCCAAGTTCAGTGTCAAGCCACTGTGTGTTCAGAACAAAGGGCCTGGAAATAAATGGAAGAGATGCTGCCTGAACCTTATAAACATCTGGCTAGAAGGCTGGGTGGGCTATGAACTCATCAAGGGACAATTCTGGAACCCATCAATATCTCTGGAAAGTGAAATGAAGCCAATAGCCTCACCAAATGGAATTTACTGTGGCACTGATTCATACTTGGAGCATGAAGAAAGTCAGGGCACTTTTGGGATCCTGCTGACCAAAATTGGGGCCACTTCTGGCATCCCTACAAACAAGAAAAAGAAAATTTTTTGCACAGGCAAAGCTCCTTGCCAAAGATATCTTTGGCTCTGGCTACCTCTCTTATCTCTCCAAGCAGCTGAATCTATGAAAAGGAAAAGGAAAATTACAATAAATCTAAATGTTTCCCTTTTCTCTCCATCTGGCCTGAAATATCCAACCAAAGATCTATTAAATCCCTCTTAGAACCCATGCCGGCTTCCAATTAATGATAAGCTTGGACTTTGCTCAGTAAGCATGGGCAAACAGAGAACAATGTCTGGCCATATGAAAAGACTCAAAGTTCAGAAGAAGGGAATAAAGAAGACTCAGTGATATAGATGAAATACAAGGAGAAAAGTTTAGGAATTTCTTGATGAAAGAGGGCACTGCTTTTATATAGCTAGCATAGATAATCAGAGAGGGGTACCTATGAAATCTGGAAAATGTAGGGCAATGAAAATCATGTTGGCTGAATTAAATATAAAATTACAATAGAAGCACTAAACAGTAGGTTGCATATTATGGAGCATTAAAAGAAAAATGTATAGATAAGCTCAAGAAAACCTCCCCCAATTCAGAAACATGTAAAGGAAAAAAGGAAAATAAAAGACATAGAGAACAGGTCCACAATATCTCATTGTAGAATGAGAGAGGCAAGAACACTAAGAAATAATAAAGAAAACTTTGCTGAGCTGAATAATTACTCTTATCTGTAGATCAAACAGACTTAGCAAGTTCCAGGAAAAAAAAAATGAGGAAAGACAAACACCTAGATATCTTGGTGAAATTTTTTCAATTTCAATGGTAATGAAGCAATTTTACCAGCAAAGCAGGGAGAAAAGTTAATATTAAGAAACAAAAAACAAGCAGTCCTCAAACTTCTATACCATGAAATATAATGAACAATACAGTTTTGAAGGGAAATACCATGAACCAAGTATTACATACTTAATGTAGGTAATGTATCAATTGAAGAGTAAAAAGTCTACATTTAAAAAATGTAAAGATTAAATGCTATAATTTATATACTCTGAAACAAAATTTAAAAATACAGTGCATCCAAGTCAGAAACTAATCAAAACAATGAATTATATAGCTTATACAGTAGACAGAAAATGAAGCAAATATTAAAATAAGACATAAAATAAGATGCTATATTGGTTATGACTATAAATAAAGGAATTAAATTCCACTATCAAAACACCAGTACTTTTAGTTGTGTATCAAAAATTAAAATTTACTATATGCTTTTTGCAAGGGACACACCTTGAAAATAACAGAAAATGCTTGGAAATAAAGGTATGGCCAAAGATATATCAGACAAACCAAAGGAAACCAGGGGTGAAAGTATCAATGAATATAGAATTCAAACCAAAGAAAATTTTCAAAGAAAGGGTTTTACGTGGGCAAGAGGTTCATGCCATAATGAAGACACAATATTGTGGATATTAATGTATTGAACGGCATAACTTCAAAAGGCATAAAGTGAAAGCTGTAAAAAACCAAAAAGGTAAAAAACACAAGAAGAAACAGCCAAATCATAATTACTTTAGAATACGTTACCACTCCTCAACAAAACAAAGAGGTAAAAATTAGTAAGTTTGACATATATACATATATGTTAGATATATATGTTCTCTCTCTATGTGTGTGTATATATAATATATACACATATATATGTTAGATATTTAACCTTCCTAAGAATAAATAGGATTCTTCAACATTGGCAGATCATTTATAAAAACTAAATCCCCAAACTTAGAAATTCTGCAGCTGTAGTGGAGGCTGGGCTATCCTGCCCAGATTCACTTTCAGTAATGAAGAGTGTATCCATTCTTCCAGCCCCTGGGAATCCTGTCAGCAAAGAGCACTCAGTTGTCAGACCGACCCTTCAGGGACTACCTCTCTTGCAAGAGTCCAAAGCTCTTCCCCTTCCAGGGGCAGCCTGCATTCAGTGATTGATGTAGGCAATGAAGGTATCCTCTCACCCCCAACTCCAGATAACTCTGAAGGAACCTCCCAACTTCAGAGCTCTTTGTGGGGTTAGCTGAGGCTTCCACTGAGACTCCTTTGCAGCTCAACTTGTTCCTCTGCCCAGTCCTTCCTTCCCTTCCCTTTCCTTTTGTAGGTGTCACCTGACCCCAAGATCACTTGCCATAAATCCCTTGCAAGGTAATCTTTATCTCAGAACCTGCTTCCCAGGGAAAGCAACCTTTAAGACAGACCATACTGCAATATAACTAGAATTGCTTCTAAAATATTTAAACAAGAAAGCCAGAGTGACATATATGAACATATGTATTAATTTCATATAGTTATTAGATCAAGAATCAAAAGTTTAATTTGTAGCTAACTTTGAAAATAAGTCAGTCGGAGAAGGACAAACATTATATGTTCTCATTCATTTGGGGAATATAAATAATAGTGAAAGGGAATATAAGGGAAGGGAGAAGAAATGTGTGGGAAATATCAGAAAGGGAGACAGAACGTAAAGACTGCTAACTCTGGGAAACGAACTAGGGGTGGTAGAAGGGGAGGAGGGCGGGGGGTGGGAGTGAATGGGTGACGGGCACTGGGGGTTATTCTGTATGTTAGTAAATTGAACACCAATAAAAAATTTTAAAAAATTACATATCAAATTTATTTATTTATTTATGTATTTATTTATAAACAGTTTTTTTTAAAGATTTTATTTATTTACTCATGAGAGACACAGAGAGAGAGAGGCAGAGACACAGGCAGAGAGAGAAGCAGACTCCATGCAGGAAGCCCGCAGGACATGATCCCAGGCTTCCAGGATCATGCCCTGGGTTGATGGCAGGCACCCAACTGCTGAGCCACCCAGGTGTCCCTACATATCAAACTTATTAATATGTGCTACTAGTTATGTACTCAAAAGTAAATTCATAGTTTTAAATGCTTTTCATACTATATAAGAATTAAAAAATTAAGAAAAATCAATCCAAAAAGGTGAAAAAGGAACCACAAAACATATCTGAGAAAATTAGAAAAATATTTTTTAAGAGATGCATTCTGAAGTATGCAGTGATGAAATAACATAATTTCTAGGGTCTTCAAAAAATATTTCAGCAAATAAAACAAAGGAAAAAGAGAAAAGGGAAAGATGATGCCAAGGGAGCAAAATCTTGATATTGCCGTACATGGCGATAGGTACATAAGGATACCTTATACTATTAATTTTGAGTGTGTTTGAACATTTTTGTAATAAAATAGCAAAAAAGAGAAGAAAGGAATAAAAATAAATAAAGATTAATTAATTCGAAAAAAAACTGAAAGCTAATAGAATTGATGTATAAATACAAAAATTCATTCTTGGAAAAATCAACAATAAAATAGATGATTCATCATATCTAATCAAGGTTAAAAGAGAGAACAAATGAATATATATAATTAGAATATAACTACAGATCAAAATTTAGGTTTAAATATGACAGGACTATAATTATAACTTTTAGCTAATACATTTTAAACACTTTCAATGAAATGGCCAATTTGTATGGGAAATATAAATTATCATATTAGCACAAGAGGCAGAAAAATGGACTAGACCAGTGATGGCAGAGAATCTGAACATTTGTTACATAATTACTCTGTTAAGAGCCTTGGACCCACCCAAAAAAAAAAAAAAAAAAAAAAAGGAGCCTTGGACCCAGATGACTCTAGAGAAGGATCTTTCAAACCTCCAAAAACCAGCAATCCCATACCTATAAGGTAACATGACCGAAAAAGGAAAAAGTTTCCCAAGTATTTAATAAGATTAATATAACCCTAATACCAAAATAGTAATGATGATGATGATGATGATGATAATGACCAATTATCTCACCATAAATATAAATCCTACATTGAATATTAGCAAATGAAAACCTCAAGTTTATTGAAATAAATGTGCTACAACCCATGAGATTTATCCTAACAAGTCAAATATGAAAAAAACACGAGGGTTGTTTAAATTAACGCCCCCTTAAAAACCCAAGACTCATGAAAGATAAATTTGAAATGTTCCTGAACTAGGAATAAATTTGATCAGAATATCAATTGCAAAAGAACAAAAGAACATCATGCTTAATGATGAAACACTAGGAACATTCTTGACAAAGACACCTGCTACTATCTCTTTTATTTTACAATTTCCCTCGAAGGTTCTAATCAATGCAGGAAAGAAAAAAAAAAACCCACAAAAACAAAAACCTGAAATAACAGAACCAATGTCTCCACCCTCCATCTTTCCCCTTCATGCAACTGAGAGAGATTCTAACACCCTGCTTGGGGCCCCTTGTTCCCAGTCAGAAGTCCGAATGAAAGAGGTGCAGTCACACCATCACTCAGGTGAGACAGTTGAGAAAAGATGAACCACTGGTTTGAAGAATTAAAAATAAATAAGGCAACTATGAAATGACTTTTAAAAATAAAGTTTAGATGCTAACCTATCCGATGTGGGGGTGGAAATAATAAAAGAAGAAACAACAAAGCACATAACTGTCAGATTTGACCACGTAAGATATTATTTTTGTAAATTTCTTAACCAAGATTTTAAAACAAATGACAAAACCTGAAGAATTTCTAAAACATGCATGACAGACAAATGGTTATTGAAATCCTTATTATATTAGAACAGTGAACAGCCTTTAAAAAAAAAAAGGACAAGGACATGTATTGGCAATTTACAAAAGAAGAAATACAATGACCAGTTAATAAAAAGATTTTATTTTACTCATTTATTCATGAGAAACACACAGAGAGAGGCAGAGACACAGGCAGAGGGAGAAGCAGACTCTCTGCAGGGAGCCTGATGTGGGACTCAATCCTAGATCCTGGGATCACACCTGAGCCAAAGGCAGATACTCAACTGTTGAGCCATCCAGGTGAAATGACCAGTTAATAAATGAAAAATAAAAAAGTTATTGAAAAAATAAAAAGAAAAACAGGACATCACCTTTTCCTTAAAAAATTGAAAGGATTAAAAAATTAACAATAGGCAGCATTGGTGAGACTGCAGATGGGTTGGACCTCTTGTTTACTGCTAGTGGGAAGGAAATTCATGCAACTATGGCGGGGGTAATTCCTCCATAAAACTCAAAACTCTGAAAATTATTCATATCATTTTATCTAGCAGTCACTTCTGGAATGTGATGAACAGACTCTAAGATGATCCCCCTAGAAATCTCCACCTCTTGGTGTTCACACCCTTATGTAATCTCCTCCCCTTTGAGATCTGTGATTTGCTTCTAAGCAAAAGAATATGGCAAAAGTGATGGGCTGTCCTGTCTGTGGCTGGGTTACATTAAGATTGCAACTTCCATCTTCCTAGCAGATTCTTTCCCTTACCGGCTTTAATGAAGACAGCTGCCACATTGTGAGCTCTTCTATGGGGAAGTCACATGGCAAGTAACTGAAGGTCTCAAGTCAACAGCTAACAAGGAACTGAATCCTGCCCACAGTCAGCTAAATAAACCTGGAACCAGATTCTAACCCAGCTGAGCCTTCAGATGAGACCTCAGCTCTGGCCTGTCCCTAGATTTCAGCCTTGTGAGAGATCGTGAGGCAGAAGACCTGGCTAATACTGCTGCATGGAAACTGAGCTAAAAATGTGTGTGGTTTAAGGTGCTAGTATGCAGAGAGTTAATTTGTTACACAGCAGTATATAACTAGTGCATAGGATTTACCAGAAGGAAATGATCATGCATGTGTGCAAAGATGTGGACACATGAAGTTCACTGCAAAATTTTTATAATTGAGAACATTTGGGAACAGTCTAAATGTCAATGAATATCAGGCTAGAGAAATCAATTATAATACCAGTGAACCGTATGAAATTGTCATTTTTGTAGGTTAAAACAGGTTGAATATCGCTAATTATATACATCTCAACCTGATGTATTCATACAATATAGGCATTAAAATAGTATTCATGGGAAATAGTTTTCAATGTGGGGGGGGGAGCCTCATGAAAATTTCATGATATATTGTTAAGTGAGAAAAATAGTTTTGTAAAACGGAAAATATTTTAATTTTGCAAAAACAGAGAGATGTATGTATATGCAGAGACAACAGACTACAGGGATATTGATAAAAAGTTAACAGTATTTATCTTTAAAGTATGGGATTCGGGGTGATTTTTATTTTCTTTTTTTGCTGTACCTTCCTGAGTGAACACGTATTATATTTTTATAGTCAGAAAGCAAGCTTAATTAATACAAGTCAACAATGGAACAGATTCCTAAGCCAGAACTAAACTTTCTGCCTAGAACATGGTCCCTGGTTTCTCACAAATCATTCTGCTTGATTTCCTGGGCTTATGGAATCGCTAAGAGTGCATTTATAAGTGCCCTATGATATCATCAACAGCTCTGCCGGATTATCTTGCTGTTTTCTGGAAAACTGTCATCCCTCCCTAGTGGTTAGGTTCTTTCTCATCCCACAGCATACCCCAGGTTCTTTGATTTGCTCTTTACAAATCCCTTGGTTTCTGACATTTCATGATGCTGGGCAGTAGAGGGAATTCTGAAGACAACATGTGTTCTGAGAAAATGTGGAAGCTCACGGTGTATTTTTTCTCCCATGTTTCGTACTTCCACCCTTCTGTCGCTGTTCAGATTCATCTGTTATCCAGCTAATGACCCTATTAGAAAGCTGAAGCGCTCCCCAGCTTCATCGTGAATGGCTGATGGATTTTCTCTCAGACCCCAGAAATGCCTTGGGACTGCTGTGCAGGTCCCTGAGGGATGGGCCATTATCTGGGAAGTCATCCTCATGAAGAAACACATTCCCTTACATCAGAATGCACTCCTATCACGTTTATGTGGTGCAGACTCCCAAATGTGTCCCTGACCATGTCATGTCTGCATTTAATCCAAGGCCCCCACTCCCTGGAGGAGAAAGGGCTATGAGTGATGTGATTTTTGGCATATTCAGCGAATTTCATTACAACCAAAGCATGTGTTATCACTGCAGGAAGAAACGGGGGTGTGGGACAAGGGTTAGTTGTGACTGTACACATTTCCTCTCACTGAGAAAGGACTTAAGATACTTTAACTTCAAAACTACATGTAAGTTACAGCAAGGTGGACTTAGACCAATCATGAAGACAAGAACCACCTCTCTTTGATTCACCAAGTTCTTAGGACCATTTCTGGCACATAGTGGGCTCCTGATGGCTGGCTGGTGAAAGGCTAGGTGACTGGATTAATAAATGATATCAAGAATTATTAACACGCTTTTAGTTTGGAATTTCTACTTATTGGCCCAATTTCTAATCCTGATAACCACACAGAATAAACCTTCTCTGTGCTGCGTATAGTTTTCGAAATGTTTGCTCACTCTTGTGTCTCTGTCTTCATTGATTGTTTCCTTGAGGCTTAACAATTGCAGTGCCTTCAGTCACAGAATATTATCACTTTTCACTCAGTGACAAAGGAAAAATCACTGTCCTTGTCCTTGGCTTTGATTGAGGAAATTAGAATGGGAATAAGGGAGCAGGTTCTTGTGGGCACATATCCAAGCCATGTTCTTCATTCTCACTTGAGGGAATGAATGGGGATGTCTACCCATCCCCTCTCATGAAAAAAAGATACTGTAAGCTATACTCCTCACCATTGGGTATGGGGCATAGTACTTTCCCCCCTGCCTACCTTTTAAGTGGTTTCCTTAATCAGTCCCTGCCTGACTCTGCTATCGTCCTGTTCCAGGGTATGTAATCTGCCTAAACCTCCCTTTATGGAGCAACTCTGACTGCATATCCTCACCACAATACCTCCCACCATGTAGAAATCCAAGGCAAGAGTGCTTACGTAGCTATAATGTGGCATGATAAGTGTTTCTTTGGTCATGTCTATAGTCTGGAGTGACTAATTTAAGATCATTTTCCTTCATGGTTTCCTCCTCCTCCAAGAAGCCTTCCCTGAGCAGCCCACAGTCTTCTCTCCCAAATTTGTGATGCATTTCTGTAGCCTGGTGCAGTCTATCATGCAGATAGAACATGAACTTTGGAGCCAGGCTTTTCCAGGTTCAAATTCCGGGTCTGGCACTTACTCACTACAAGGTAGGGGCAGATGATTTATCTACTATAAGCCAGTTTCCCCACTTACAAAATGGGGGTAGTAATTCCTCCTTTACATAGTTATTCTAAGGTGGTGGCTTTCACAGTGCATTCAGTATCACCTGGAAACTTGTTAGAAATGTTAATCCTATGGCTCCCCTTCCTTTCTCATATCTGCTGAATTAGAAACTGGGGATGGGGTCAAGTTATGCTTTGATAAGCCTTTTAAGTGTTTCTAATGCATGCTTAAGCTTGAAAACCATTAAGGATCAGCAACAACATGTGCAAAGTACCTGTATCTATGGGTTTAAGAAACTTAGCTATTATTATCCTGTACATATACCACTTGGCTTGATGCTCTCTTGCATTAATCAATTTGTTATGAGAAGCAGTATAGCATAGTGGTTAAGAGTAGAGGCTCTGGAGTCAGGCTGTCTTACATTCCACTTATACCAGTTTTGTGATCTTGAGTGACTTAGTAGCATCTCTGTGCCTCTCTATCTGTGATATGGAGACAATAGTAATAATAAATATGCTGTTGTGAGGAATAAATTGTGATAAGCTATGTTGAATACTTATTCCATTGTCTAGCACATAATATGTGCCCTTTAAAAATGATCTATCATTTTAGTCTCCAATTATGTTAATTTCTACTCAGTTATATCAAAGACTCTTATTAGCAGGGCTAATAACTAGGTCACTTACATACTCCACAATGATTTGCATCATGGAGTATACAGCAAGGGTACAATTAGTACTTGTAGATCTGACTCTCATTGTCCTGTATTTTAATACCATACAGGGCAAGAGCCCTTGGTTTATCATTTTTTGTTGGTCTGAGTTGACATCAAAGAGGAAAGCTGTCATTGCCAAAGTTAAGCGATCTTGTAGGAGGATCTGGGATTGTGTCCCTAGTCTGACATCTATCAGCCATGTGACTTTAAGATTTCATTTCTTGTGCTCGCTTCGGCAGCACATATACTAAAAAGATTTCATTTCTTTATCTATAAAATGGGATTATACAGAACATTGGCTCAAATTGCTGCAAACTATAAGGAAATATGTGATCTTAATTCCAAAAAGTCCGGTGCTTGGGTGGGCTACAGGGTTAGGTTTATTGAGTGACTCAGTAATGTCACTGAGAGCCCAGGTTCCTTCTATCTTTTTGCTCTCCCACCCTTGACGTGAGGGCTGTGCTCTCAGGCTGCTCTGCCATGATTTTAAGCTGGCTTATAGTCCCAGACATCATACACAAGTACCAGAATGTCCAGAGAAAGACATGTGACTTCCTAAGGAGAGATCTTTCAAAAGAGACCCCTAGCAGACTTCTCTTTATGTCTTATTGGCATAAATTGGGTCACACACTCATTCTTAAAACAACTACAGGTAAGAGAATGGGATGCCCACAATTAGCTTAGGTTGATCATCTGGCCTGGTGGGGATGGATTGGGATGCACCAATGCTGCTCCCTAGAACCACATTTACTGGATTGTTGTGGCAATTAAATGAAATCATTGTACCATATGCTATATTTAGCACACCAATGACACCTGATGGATATTCCCTTCATTCTCTGTCTCTTCCTCTTTGAGTCCTTGATCTCACCTCTCACATACAACCACCAAGTTCTAATTATTTCTCCTTAATAGAAATTCAATTTATCCATCTCTGTATATGACTGACCCCATCAGCCCCCAAATCCCTTTTCCTGAAATTCTGCAACCACTCCATCCCCACAGTTGTTGTTGTTGTTTAACTCATTCTATGATTGATCTTTCCCTACCTATCCTCTTCATAGCAGCTAGAGTGATTTTTTAAAAAATAACATACATTGCTTAAAACTTTCTGTGGCTTCCCATTCTCCCTAGAATACAATCAAACACAGATGAGGCAGTCATGAGCATGTATATCCCAGATTTCCTACTACTACAGGGAGCATAACAGACCCAAAACCCCCAGTGCTGACAACTGTGGGAGTGAAGATCATACTTCCCACTGGCTGCTTCTAGTCAGTGGCTGGGTGGCCAGGATACTAATGCTTGGACACATATGACTCCCTTATGGCCAACTTTGGCTTGAGGGCTCCCCAAGAGCCTTGCCATAACTTTCACAGACTGTACAGCTGGCTAGGATGCTTTCACTCAAGCTTTCTTCCTCCTCTTTGTCCTTTGCTCAAGATCTGATTCCCTTCCAACCTTCTCTATTTCCCTCTTCTTATGCCCATTTATCTCTCAGGCAGTTCCCCTAGTAAAATCTTTATCTGTGCAGTCCTATCTTGGCAACTGCTTCTGGGAGGACTTGAACTCACAGAGCTAACACCTCCATGATCTGGACTCTGTTTACCTGTCCAGCCTCAAATCTTACCACTTATTCCTCACACTAGATCACCACCCTGAAATACAGATAGCTCCCCCTTACTTCCTGGTCTTTGCTTATGCGGTTCCTCTGCCCCAACGCCACCCTACTCCTACACTCCCTGTTTGGCTAACATCTCAGTACAAGTGTTATTGCTTCTGGAGATCTTTATCTTCTGTCTAATCACACACATACACACCAGGGTTCCAGTCTTTGCTCTGGATACTGCAGAACACTCTTCCCAGACCCTCATCAAGGCACTCCTTAGTCTATCATTTTTAAAAAATCATTTATTATAATTTGAGAGAGACAAGGAAAGCAAGTACTGGGGGGGGGGGGAGCAGAGGGGCAGACGAGAAAGAGAGAGAAACTCAAGCAGATTTCACACTGAGTGTGGAACCTAATGCAGGGCTCGATCCCAAACCCTGAGATCACAACCTGAGCCAAAAACCAAGAGTCAGACGCTCAGACAACTGTACCACCCAGGTGCCCCTATGTTGTATTTTTTTTTTTTTTGATTCAGGTTCCTCCCCACATACAATGCAAGCCTTGTGTGGGGCAGAATTATGTTCTCTCATTTTTCCTATTTGCCCAGTACCCAGAACAGTACCAACACACAATAGGTACTTATCAGTTGATGGTCCCCTTCTCTTATAGCCCTAATACAAGGCTGGAAAGACACACAGAGTCCCTGATAGAGCCCTGAAAGACATGTATGTTATATCTCCAACATTGGTCTGGTTTGGATGTAGAAGGACCAGAAAATATCCCAAGGCCCCCAGATCCAGCTTAGAGATGTGGCTAGCCTGTCTGTCCTTGTGCTTCCACAGGAGCAGGTCTCAGCCCCAGGGAGGCTCAGTTTAAAAGCACATCAATCATGCTCTAGCGAATCCTGGATTAAAAGATCAAAGCTGACAAGCTGCCTGTTGGAGGAGGGGGCCAGCTAGGACATACCACGAAATGTTTGGAGTAGAATACACACAAAGCAGGGGCTTGTGAAGAGCAGGACTTCTCTGTGTATGTGTGCAATTGATGAGTTGCACAAAGGCTGGTCCAGCCTAAGGGCTGGTAGGGGCTGAAGCCAGCCCACATTCTCTCCACCACCCTGTGTGCCATGTTGTCAGGCTGCATCAGCCAGAACACAACCACCCAGAGAGGGCACCCTTGGCAACCACACAGAGATGCACTATCATCTTCCCTTAGTGAGGAGGGGCCAGACTCCAGGAAAGAACTCGGGGCTGGAAGCCAGCAGAGTTGGGTTCTGGCCCTTATCAGCCCCTAATATGCTGGATGATGCCAGACCACCCCCTTCCCGGGGCTTCCGCTACTATTTTTAAGCCTGTGATGTGCCAGGCACTGGGAATATGAGAAAGGCAGAAAGATTAAACAGTCCTCTTGAAATGCACAAATAGAAGGAGAAAACAGACATTAAACAAATAACCATATAAATACATCCAAACAATTATGATAAGCACAGTGGAGACAAGCCTCCACTCACAAGTTCTGTGAGACAGAATTACAGCAAGGGTTCCATTTGCAAGAAGAGAAGAAATCATCAAGGAAGAAGCATAAATAAAAAGGAGTTCACTAGAATGTGGAGGAAAGGAGGTAGGACTTTTGGTTAAAGAACAGTAATTATCCACACGACAAATATTCTTTAAGCACCTAGTATGTGTTGGGTTTGGAGTAATGAAGAAAGGGGAAAAAAATGTCCAGCAAAGGGTGGAGAGACAAAATGGAATGAATTTATGTGGGAGGTGGAAGAAAAAGCCAAATCATTTTGCACCTTGGAGAGTAATGTAAGGGTTTGGAGTTTTCTTTTGGGGATAATAAAAAAGATGTTGGAAGGTCTTAAGCAGCTTCATGACACAATCCCATCTGCATGTGAGAGCCCACTGGGTGCTTTCAGGAGACCAGAGTCTGGCATGTACTATGGGCTCATGGCCTGTGGGCTGCTATTGGGATGATGTTAAGGACACACCTAGCTCTGCTCCCCCAAGACACAACAAGCAGCCCTTGGCCATGTAACCTGAAACCTGAGACCTGTGGCCTCTTCCTTTGTCATATCCCTCCAACCTTAGGGGAACCCCTGGTCTCGAAGGACTGAAGGAAGAATAAAGATACCCCACCACTCAAGTGGTAAGCTGTTCACAGTGCTCATCCCTTTGCAAAGTTGCTTTCCATTTTGCGATCCAGGGATGAGTCCTTGTTCACCAGAATCTGGATTCTGTTCAGGCATTTGGACTGGGGGAAGACAACATGCCTCATTAGGGGAGGCTCAGCCCTCCCACAGCACCAGAGAATGAATCCTGATTGACTGAAGCCAATCACAGATGCCCTTTTCCTTAGCAGTACCTGGCTTAGGTACAAGCATGGGATATAATTCTGGAAGGCCAGGGGAAGATTTTCTTTGTTCCATAAAGAGGACATGAAAAAGGATGCTCTGTCTCATTGTGCCTGCACATAATGCATGGAGGTGCTACAGCCCTCTTGCAGTGGTGAGGAGAAACATCCTTAACATCTCCGAGAATGGCGGAACCAAATCTGAGGTCCAGTTGAGTTGCTAAACTAACCGACATTCCCTCCCAGCTTCCTACATTTCCCTCATTATTTCAGTCATTTTCCATTATGTTTTCTGGGCCCTATGACTGAAAACCCTATAACTGGTGCAGGCTCTCTGGGCTTCAGTTTGAGGTGTATATAACAATGATTTACAAATTTCACAATCCCTCTGCTAACATGGGGTAGGCTATGGCTAGCAATTCAGCTCCATGATATATGAAATCTATGTCCAGTAAAGCCTCCCTCCTTCACATCAAGGAAACGTTCAACTGAGTTGCAGTCAGGAAGTTCTGGTTAGCATCTGGCTTAAATTTTTGCTGCTGCTTTAGGGACTTATTCCCCGTGAAGGAAAGCCTGTGGAGATCTTCTCTTTGCCTTAAACCACCACCTCAAATCTTGGCCCCATGGGGTGATCGCCTTGATTATGGCTGGATCCCTGGCATCTAGACCAGTGTCCAGCACAGAATGGGTATTGAAAAAGTGGGTTTCTTTTACATAAACATGAAGTCTTCATCAGAGGGTAGAGTGGAGGTTTCTCTGTTAGGGAAAGAAAACAAGCATTCTCCTCTTCCAGCTGAGACACAAATGCATCCTTATCTACTAACTTCAGTTCAGGCATGGGGCCCCAGTGGGATTGGACAAAAGCTGGAATTTTCAGCCCTAGAGGAGAGGGATTCTGGCCTCAGTGGGCACTGTGGGGGCAGTAATTCACACATTCCCTCATGGGTCTCTGGTCTTTGGGAAGTTCTGATCCACCCAGGCTCCTGCCTGCCTAGGTGACCCAAGGTGTCCTAAGAATCCTTTTTCTCTCATGAAAGCACACACTGCCCTAGATATAAATCAGTGGATCTCTCCTGACTGTCATTTTTCCTCTTTTCCATAACTCTTTAGATTCCATCTCCTTGAAAGACCATCCATGGTCAGTTCATTTTCTTTGTTTAGGTAAACGTTTTTGTTTTGTTTTAAATATTTTATTTATGTATTCATGAGAGACACAGAGAGAGAGAGGCAGAGACTCAGGCAGAAGGAGAAGCAGGCTGCACACAGGGAGCCTGACATAGGACTCTATCCCGGGTCTCCAGGATCATGCCCTGGGCTGAAGGCAGCGCTAAACTACTGAGCCCCCCGGGCTGCCCTAGGTAAACGTTTAAGAAAACCATAACAGACTTACAGAAGAGTCCCCAAATCATCAAGGTAGAACTCAATGAATTCCACCAGGATAAGAAACAGAATATTCCCAACACCCAGAAGCACCCCCCACCCCCCGCCATGCTCACTTCTGGTCACTCTCTCATCTCTCTTTCCTGACTTTTCTAACTTCTAGATGAGTTTTGCCTGTTTTTGCACTAAATGTAAATGGAATCACACAGTAGGTACTCTTTGCACCTGGTTTCCTTGGTTCAACACTAAGTTTGTATCTGTTGCTGCCTAGAAGAGTAATTCACTCCTGCCCATTGTACAGATGAGGACACACAGGCCGAGGAGCAAGTGCAAGCAAGGTCAGCCAGACAACCAATGGCTCCTCTGCACTGCCTTGGAGTCCCTTACCTGCTGCCACTATAGTGCCCCTCTGTGGGGTGATCACCCTCTCCTTTTCCCTTCCACCCTACAGGACCACTTTGTCTTTAGAAAAGACCACCTTCACCCCTGTTTAAAAAAAGAAAGAAAAAAAATAAAATAAATAAAAAAAGAAAGAAAAATCCCTTCCTCATTCTTGGCTCCAAAATAAGATCCTCTTTATTTCCCCAGCTCTTTCCTTCCTGTGCTCTTGATACAAAACCTTTCGCCAGCTCCGCAATTACCACTGAGAGAAATCTCATCTATTTTGGGCGATTCATTTGCGCCTTCACACTGGGCCTGTCTTTAACACCTGAACAATCCTCTTCAGGACAGCCTCCCCCCTCTGAGTGGCACCTTTTCAATGCCACCAGCCCAGACTCACGCCCCCTCCATCCCGACTCTTATCCTTTTCATGATTTCATTCCTTGCACTGTTGGAAATGGATCATTCAACCCAGACTGTACTGATAAGACGAATAGCTCTTCCCTGCCCGGGGCCACTGGGTTTACCAACACTTCAATGTAAGCATCTTCTACAAGGATTTAATTTAGATATTTAGACAACAGATTTTTATCTGCCACACTGGTGGCTTTGCCTCAGAGTAGAGTGAGGATAATCAATTGACTATTTAATCAGGACGTAGGTGGGAAGGTCTGTGTATCCAGGGTGTGGGGGATAAAATAAAGACTGGGAGTCAAGACTCAATGTGTGACCTTGAGAATGTCACTTCCCCACCCCAAGCCTCAAGGTTCCATCAGTAAAATGTGCATGAAATTGGAGAGGGAATGATCTAGCAGAAAGTCCACAGGGGGCCACCACCCTCAATCGTGCAAGTGGCATAATGCTCAGGGATACCCTGTTCGAGGGGTAAGTGGAGGCTGAAGCCCACCTATAGAAAGGAGTTCCTTTTCCTAATTCCCAAAGGTGACTTGTGGCTAAGCAGCAACTCTGGTGCTGTGATATGTGTGTGATTTTTCTGCGGAAAAAAAAAAAAAAATGCCTTTCCAGCTTCTCAAAGCATCCTAGTCTGAAGGATTCCAAACCATTAGTTTGCATAGTCTCTTGAACCCCTTGCTTCCCCTTCCATAGGAGGCAATATGACTCCAGGGAGACTGAGGCAGGATGTCCATGGAGAGAGGAAGGGACATTTATGAAGTGTGAGGTAAAAAGATGAATAACCTGTTATCTGGGGTGGAGGTGGGGTAACAGGGTGAAGAGACAGCTGCTGTCAGTGAAGCAAAGAAGCTGCTCTTGTTTGGGGTTTCAGGCTGAGTAAAAAAAATAAAACAAATGTGGCTGAGATGGGTGGGTGGTGGGAAAATGCCTGGGGGAACAGGAATCTTCAGGGACTGCCTGACATCTCTGTTTTACCCATGCCTTCTGCGGGAAAGGAGACAGCAGGCTTGGATCTGCAGGTAGCAGATCCTGCAGAAAGTCTGTGACTTCAACCCAGGGATGGTTGACATGTCTTGGATTAGGGCTTGATCATTCAAATTGCACAAAGGATTTTGTATTCAACTTTCTTTTTTTAAGCCTCTATTAAATATTTAAGGAACTGGTCTCTCGAGCATTTAAATTAGGATTTGATTTACGTCAAATTGCTTTGCACATCACCTTTGCCAATCAGGTCCTCTTTTCAGAGAATGTGGAACTGGGGACAAGGAGACTCAGTCTGCCTGTTGTGGGGAGCAGACCTGGAAGGTTATATAGAGCCAAAGGCTGAATCTAGCAATCTGAAGCAGTTGCATTCTGGAGTAATTTCTCTGTGATAAACCCCTTTCCACCTGAGGGTCATTGAGCGAGTCTGGGATTCTTGCAACCAAACCATCCTAAAGGAGACACAAACTTCAGCCACCACTGGGGGTGATGATAGGATGGATGCTCTAGAGTCTTCAGGGGGGTCCTCATGTCTCCTAGGGGGCTTGGGAGCGGGTTATGCCCCACTTTAAATAAACCCTAGATATAAAATTCCAATTTACAAGAAAGCATATTGGATAGAGTAATTGTTTTTGTTTAAAGATGTATTTATTTATTTTTAGAGAGGAGGGAGGGGGAGAGGGAAAGAGAGAATCTTAAGCAGGCTCCATGCCCAGCCAGTGCTCAATCCCACGACCCTGAGATCATGACCTGAGCCGAAATCAAGAGTCAGATGCTTTGCTGACTGACCCACCCAGGCGCCCCTATCCAGTATTTTCAATTAAACCCATTCATTCCAGTTCTCCTTCTTCAGGTGCCTAAACAAATGCACCTCCCTACCCATCTCTCTCTCTGTTTTTCTTTTTCTTCCGACAATTACAACGCCTATTATGTTGTGGGCTCATACATACTATGTCCTAATGCTGTGTTGAGCCTTTTGTTGACATTATTTCAACTAACACTCACAGCAACCCTGCTAGGTTATTCTCCCCTGTGTCAATGATTAGGAAACTGAGGTTCCCACGGGTTGAGAAACTTGCACGTCACACAACTGCTAAGTGGCAGAGGCAGGACTCAGGCAGGGCAGCCTGAGTCCAGAGGATGAGACAGAGAGGAGCTGGCAGGTGGGAGCAGAGAGCTGGGAGGAGTTAGAGAGAGCTGAGCTTGTTGAAAGCAGGAAAGAGGGGGTTGAAGGAGGGTCTATGCTAGACTGAAGATGAGATGGACCCCTCCCTGGAAGATGCTGGAAACCCTCACTTTAGATCTCTTTCACTCACTCTTCACCCCCTTCAATGGATGCCACTTGTTTTTGGCTGCTTTTAAGAATCTCTAAGTCCCCAAGATTCTAGTCTCCCAGTGTCCTCCGCATGGTCACACTCCCCCATGCATGTCTCTGCCCCTGCTTCTCAAGACCCTTCCATTCCTGCCACCCTCACCTCCTCCTGCTTCCCTCCTGGCTTCTCCAGCAGCTGCCTGTCCACTGAGCAGGTGTTGAATCTGCAGCCCAGACACTAAGGTCCAGAGTCTGAAGTGTTCTCCTCCAGAAGAAAGTATCCAGAGCAATGTCTCACCCAAGAACGTGGGGTGTTAATGTCCATTTCAGACACAGAATCAAGGAAACCTTAAAACTGGAAGAAACCTAAAAGGTGTATAGTTTCAGGATAAAGAAAGTGAAGTCCAGAAGAGGAGAATGACTTATCTACCATCATGCACCTAATGGGCGGCAGAACTAGGTTAGTTTCATCCATCTATCCATCTATCCAAGATTTCTCAAGTAGCTATCATGCACCAGACATAGGAACTAGAAATGCAAAATGGAATAAAACAACCTCAAGGAGCTTATAGTCCATCTTGATGGTATAGCTCCCATCTTAGAGGATGCTTTATTTCATGAAGATATTAAAGTTGGTTATATAACAAGCATAAGAGTATTTACCATGTTCTATACCTCCTAGTATTTACAATTATAATCTCAATCAGTCCTCACCACAGCCTTATAAGGTAGGTACTATTTTATACCCATTTTGCAGATGAGAAAATTGAGATACAAAGGCAAAGCCCACCCAGCTGGTAAGAGGTGGAGCTGGGATTCAGGCTCGGGCTGCCTGGCTGCATTATGCCTCCTTGCCTTTCCCAAGCACTTTCATGGCATGATGTTGTAAAAACAAAGAGAAAACCTACCAACATGCTCTTCAAACCACAAGTAAAACAGGTAAAACATACAAATAAAGAATGCAAAAATCAGAATTCAGAAAAATAAATGACACTCAGAAGTCAAGCGTGATGAAGGGGAAAACAAAACATGGAGTTGCAAGGTATCATCTTGCCTAGGGTCATGAGTGTTCGACCACAATTGGGGTATGAGTCTCCTGGCAGACAAAGAGAAAAATTACAAAGTCTGAGTTCCAGTATTTTCATAATTCTTTTTTTTTTTTATTTTCATAATTCTTGATTAGAAAACTAGTTCTTTTGGAGAAGTGCAACAGTCTGTTTATTTTTTCTTGATGGGCACTGAGGGGGGCACTTGACGGAATGAGCCCTGGGTGTTGCCAACTATATGTTGGCAAATCGAACTCCAAATAAAAAAATACACAAGAAAAGTCATATATTACTGACCCCTGAACTCTTGAGAGCAAAGACCACATCCTATGCATCTCTCTGAAGGATCCTCTGATAGAGCAATGTGGAGGTTATTTGGGGGAGGGATGTATTCATTTCCTAGGGCTGCCTTAACAATGTACCATGAATTGGGTGGCTTAAAACCATAAGTGTGTATTCTGTCACAGTTCTGGAGGCCAGAAGTCCAAAATCAAGGTGTTGTCAGAACCATGCTCCCTCCAAAGACTCTGGGGGAGAGTCTTTCCTTGCCTCTTCCAGCTTCTAGTGGCCTGGGTGTTCCCTAGCTTATGGCCACATCACTCCAATCTCTGCCTCTGTCTTCATATGGTTCTCCCCTGTATGTCTGTGACTCTTCTATTCTTATAAGGACACCAGTCATGTTGAATTAAGGGTCAACCCTATTCTAGTATGACCTCTAGTATGATCTTAAATCACAATTGCAATAACTATTTCCCCAAAAAATGTGACACTCGGAGGTTCTGGGTAGACATGAACTTGGGGGGAGACATTTTTCAGCCCACAACAGACAGTCAGAGAGGGCTTCCCTGAGCAAATAATGTTTTTGCTAAGCTCTAAAGAATGAGGAGGATCTGGCCATGCACAAATCTGGGGGAAGGAGGAACAGTCCAGGGTAAATTGTGAAGGTTCTAAGTGTGGGATGAATGTGGTGTGTAGGAGGACCAGCAAAGAGATCCCTGTGGCTGTAGCAGCATGGGAAGGAGGGAAGTCGGGGGCAACTGGGGGCAGGGAGGAAGGGCAGAAAGGGACTGAGGCCATTTGCCAGGAGCTTGGGATTTTATTATAGCACAGGAGTACAGGTTTTGAGGAGAGGAGTGATGTGAACTGGTTTGGCTTCTAAATGATCACTCTGGTGGCTGCATGCAGCATGGCTTGGAGGGGGAAAACAGTGTAAACAGCCACAGAGATTTGGAAGACTGTCCCTGTGAGTCCAGGTGAGAGATGATGGCAACTCTAACTAGTTCAGTAGCTGCGGGGATGGAGAAGAAGGGATTCAGGCTATATGTGTAACTGATAGACTTGCCAATGAATCAATTTTATGTTAGGGAAGCAAAGGATGATCCTGTGGTCCTAATTATTGTACCATACATCTGTCCACCTGCAGCTGGCATTTTTCACTCAACAAACACCTTGGTTCTCTTTCCATGCCCAAACTTAGACTTCAGCTCCAGTCCTTTTAACTGCTTCATTGTATTCCATAGCCTGAGTAGATCGCAATTTATAATTTCTAAATTCTCCTCTTGTTGGACACTTAGGTTGTTTCTAGTTTCCCACAGTTACATCAATAATATAATAAAAAAAAAATTAACCCAATCACTCATGTCTTCAACCAATTTCTTGAGCAGAATTTGGACACCTGTCTGAGGGTGTAGGCTAGAAGGGGTATAGCTGGGTGGTAGAATTCTCTCATTCTAATGGGATTTAGGTTTTTGCCAAAATACATACACATGGGTTTGGTAGCTATTGAACTCACTGAACAGAGAAAGCTCATCTCTTCCCCACCTTCTGAAGCCAAATAGTCCCAGAGGAACCCCCTAATTCCTATGCCTCCCTAAAATTAAAAACTATGGAGTTTCTGTAGGCCATATGCTACCTTATGTCTGGTCTTTAAAAACATGGAGTGGCATTTTGGCAATGGGGACCAGGCTGCCAACTATAGTTTGGATCTGGGAAATAGTAGGGTTCTTTTTGCACACATTTCTTTTTTCTCCTAATATAGGCCTTCATTTGAACCCAGGTCCAGCAGGAGAAGAGGAGATTTAACCCTCATACCTGTTCTGACTCATGGAGGGAGACGGAATCCAGCTTCATTCTCTATCCTTTCTCTGAAAGCTACCTATGATTTTTTTGGTCTGTTCTGAATCTCTGTCCTCATCAGCAACAAAATAAAATTTGAGGTAACACACATGACAGAAGAATAATTTCTTTAATATGCAAAGAGCTCTTACAAATTAAAGAAGAAAAAACCCAACTCAATTCCATTAAATAGATGAAGGACACAAAGAGGTAAAACAATCATAGAAAATTATAAAATGGCCAACAAATACGGAAATATTCATTATTAAAGTAAGAGAACTTAAGCAGGCAGACACTACTTCTAACTCGCAGAAGGGTGTGGAAGAAGGAGCTTGATAATCTCATCTTGCAAAGGTCTAGGAAAAAGACTCTTTTTCCTCTTGGGAGGGGAGGATGCAGACTTTGGGTAGAGCAATTGGGCAATATCTCCTAGGAATTTCTAATAATCCCTTTTCTATGAATATATGGCATATATACACACCCCAAAGTGGATAAAGATGTACCAAAATGCTCACTGTAATATTTTTTGTTGTTGCAAAAATTCTGAAAACAGTCCTGATTGTGAGTCACAGGACACTGATTAAATAAAAAATGGCACATCTATACAATAGAATACAATACAGCTACTACTAACAAAGAACAGAGAAGCTCCAAATGTAGCAATATATTTTAAAACCCAAGATACAAGGACATCTGAGTGGCTCAGTCAGTTAAGTGTTCCATTCTTGATTTCGGCTCAGGTCACGATCTCAGGACCATGAGATCAAGCCCCATGTCGGACTCGGTGCTGAGTGTGGAGCCTGCTTGAGATTCTCTCCTTCTCCCTCTACCCTTTCCCATTCGTGCACACACACATACTCTCTCTCTCTCTCTCATTCTCTCTCTAAAAAAAAAACCAAGCCAACAAAAATCCCAAGAAATAAGTTAAGAAGAGACAAGTTTTCTAGTACAATATATAGTATTCTTAAAGGAAACATTTCTGGAAAAATATATAAGAAAGCACAATAGTAACTGCCTCTAGCAGATAGCAGCAGTGAAAGGCCTTTCACTTTTGTATACTTCTGTTTTGCTTTCAATAAACTATTACCATGTGTTACTTTTATGATTAAACTTATTTAAAAAATATTTAGCAGAAAGCTGATGGTTCAGGACTGTGCTTGAAATCAGTGTTTCTGAGTTCATGTTCTATTCGTGTTCTATTCATCAGTTCATGTTCTATTTAGACCTGTGTTATATTGAGTTAATTGCTCAACCTCTCTGGGCCTGATTTTCTGTTCACTGAACTGGAGATGCTAGGAGTTTGTTGGTGGTGTTGTCATTGTTGATGTTCTTCTTTATGCTGCCGGAGGGATACACTGGTACAGACAAGTAAGCAGCTTAATTGTTTGGCTTCAAAAATTGTTTTGTTTGTTACTCATGTGCAAACATCGATCTGATATTCTTGGAGATCACGTCACTTAGTTAAAGAAATAATAATGATGCTTCCCCACCGTGAAGGCATATCTGGAGATGTTAGAGGGTGATCCAATTTTCACCTATCCTTCTGTTAATTCCACCTGTAACCTAGTGCATGCTGGGAGTAAATAGCATTACCTCCCAGGTTGATGTAAAACACCTGGTGAGATTTTTCTCTCCTGCCTTCCCTGAAGTTGAGAAGGTAATTGGGTCAGACTGTCTTGGATAGGAGCAAACAGAGACATAAGAAATGTTGACAGAGAAAGCACTAAGCAGGGGAGATATTATCAATAGGGACAGGAAAACTAGTGATGCTTAGGTAAGGGGGGGTAACTGACAAAATAATAAAAGAAATGTGCAGGGTCTTTGCAGAAAAATGGCAAAAAATCATGTTTTAAAGAGCAAAGATGGCCACATGGGATCGAAGGAAGAAATTGGTTGAGTAAGCAAGAGTGCAGTTGAAACAAGAGGTAGGGCCACTGTGGCAGACAAAGACCATCTTGGGGGAGTTCACTGGTTGATTGAGAAAAGAGTGGGGAGGGGAACAGGTCAAAGAACAGGAAAAATCAGAGAAAATTGTATTCTTGAGATTGTTATCAATTTGCCCCAGTTCCAAAGTGAGGAAAGAAGACAGGTGGAACAGGCTGACTATGGAGGCAGGGAAGATGTGTGGCAGAGAATGTTTCACAGAAAGTTTTGTCTCCAAGCAATGTTGCTAAGTCAGAGGATGTCCTCCTGGGAACCTTGATTAGATGTCATGGGAACTTTGACTAGAAAGATACCCACGTGGGTCCCAGCTCAGATGCTAGGTTATAATGGAGTGTTGGAGCTCCTCATGGGCAGGACTCTGTGTCGGATTCATCTCTGTGCAAAGGAAGTGGCCCATAGTGAGCATATGGTAAACTCTTACTGCACAAAGAATGAACGATGCCCATTTACTTTGGGGCAGACATCTGGCCTCTTGGGGAGGAGCAAAAGAAACTCTGATACCCTTCTCCCTGGAAATATTACTGGCTTCTATCAGGACATTGGCTAATATTCAATTTACAAACATTGCCCCACAGCATCATGGCTACCATTTACTGAGTACTCAACCGTATCAGGACACTGCTAAGTGCTTGCAGACATTGTCTCATGTAATTCTCAAACCCAACCTCCAAGATGGATTACGTCATCATTCCCCTCCACCCCCCCAGATGAGGAAAGACTTAGGACGGTGGAGTGGCCTGCCCAAGGTTACCCAGTTGGAATTTGAAACTAGATATGTTTATTTCTGCCCAAGCCATTTGTATCAAGATGCCCGAGACCTGCAGTGGCCCACATGGAGGAGATGCCAGTCTCCGTTTTATAAATGTGAAGACAGTCACCCAGGGAGCTGACATCCAGACTTTCAGATTCCAATCAGGCTCCTTCCACTAAGCAACTGTTTCTCCATGATCCCAAAGGGAGGCTGGAGACCACTCAGTGTGTGGTTTTGTTTTTAGTTTCCAAAACTTTCAGACATCTCTTGATTTGTAAATAAGCTGTCTTAAAGTCCTGACTGTCCAGCCAATTTGGGCTTCCAGGACTGGGTCAGTGGGTGTCAACCAGTGGCAATTTTGGCCCTCAGGGGACATTTGAGAATCTCTGGAGATATTTCTAGTTGTCACTCTAGGAGGCAGGGAGAGATTCTACTGACATCTAGTGGGTAGAGACCAAGGATCCTGTGGGGACAGTCCCCACAACAAAGAATGATCTGGCCTCAAATGTCAATAGTACCAACGCTGAAAAAACCTATGAAAATCCCAAGCTTTTTTATAGGACTTTTTGTTAATTTGGGTTTTTTTTTTGCTATTTATGTGTCCTCTACCTATTCTTTTTTAAAATTAATGTTTGTGTACATAACTAAAACAAAGAAAAATCTTGTCATTTATGAAAACATTCTCATTAAATACATAAGCCACAGAGATAAAGCTAAATATCTGCTCAGCCTCCCTTCTGCGGCAGCAACATCATCATCTGCCATTTGGTGTACATCCTTTGAGACATTTTTCTATACATACATATTTATATACAGTATATGACGTTCTTTTGTATGTTATTTGTACAGACACCCAGAATGCTTTGGTGTATGCATACCACATAAGATGTTATCATCATCCTGCAAATTGATTTTTTCTCTCACAATCTCTTTGCAATTTATGTTAATACACTTGGATCTCCCACATTCTTTTCAGTTGTTGGTTTCTATTCTGCAGTGATGCATAGTTTATTTTACCATTTCCCCCGCTGAAGGGTATTTGGGCTATTGATAGTCTTTCTTCCACAATGAACCCAGCTGCAATGAACACTCTCGAATTCACTTCATTTTTCCTCTAGAAATGATATCAAAAGCTGGACACGGAGTCAGCAACCTTTTTCAAATTTTTTCTTTGACAGATGCTAAACTATCTACAAGTTTATACTCCCACCAGCAATGTACAGGTGTACCTGTGTTCCCACGTCTTCATCAAAATATGCTATTATCACACATTTTAGTTTGTATCAGTCTGTAGGGTGAAAAATGTCTAGTTTTTAACTCTAGAAGAACAAAGAGAATTTTTGAAGTGGTTAATCCCCTCTTGGCCTCCCATGTAAGGGCTGGTCCTTTTCACCCCCAACCACTTAATATACACAGGGTGTCTGAAAACATTTTCTGAGCACCTGCTATGTGCTGGGCCCTGAGCTTGAAGCTGTTCCATACAGGGAGACTATATTCCCATTGGCAAATAGTCATGAAATATTAGAGCATCTACTTATGGTAGTGCCACACACCAGCTCAGGAACTCAAAAAGAAAGGGGAGAAAATTGTTCTGACTGACACCAGTGGAAGAGAAAGCATGTGGGAAAGTTGCTTGAAGCAATTGGCATTGGGGCCCTATTCACAATTTATTTATTTTTTACTAGTTGGTTTCCTTGTTCACTGTTTTCACCTCTCTCCACCCCAATCTGTCTTATGTTCTCTCTCAGTATCTCTGACTCCTAGCATAGGGCGGGGTATACAGCGGGCCCTCAATAAACATTTACCCTTTGAATGAATGATCTTATCTGATTGACAACCCTGAGTAGGTATTCGTGTTTTCTCCATTTTACACCCCAAGGCTCAGAGACATGAAGTAGTTGGCTCAAGATCGCACAGCCAGCAAGGAGCAGCAGTGAATTAGAACCCAGATGTAGAGTCCAAAGTCCTGCCCTTGACACCAAGCTCTGGAAGGCGGTCCCACTGCTTAAGTGAGAGGAAGTCATGTAGGGTACAGGACCCAGGAAAAGAGGAAAACTTGCAACTTTTCCAGATCTTTTCTTCAACCCTTGGATTTGAGAAGGTTTGGCTCTTTGAGCCTGGGAGCCACGTGAATCTCCCGTCACTCCTCTCCTTTCGCTAATGCATTCCACCCTTTCTTGCCCCCGAATGGATTCTCTTATTTAATTGTCTTTCTCTCCCCTGCCCTCCCTCTTCCCCATTTCGTCCAGTCCCTAGGGGCTGCCAAAGATGCCATTCGGTAGGATAATTAAAGTTCCCCTCCTGTTAGCATCTTGCTCCTGAGCCCTCCTAGCAGCTGTTCAGTCGGAGCAGGCCAGGGAGAGCTGCACAAAAGCTTTGCTAATAATTGTGTCTACAAGCTGCATGTGTGTGTGTGTGCGCGCGCGCGTGCGCGCTCACACTCGTGTACAAGGCCAGCATGCGTCTGGTCTCACCCCACCCCCTTGGGCGGGGGCCACAGATTCATTACAGATTTTTCTTGGTGGCTCTGAGAAGAGGGAGGGGAAGGGGACCAGATGGCAGACAGGCGGGTGGCGGTCGGGCCTGCCTCCCCCTCCTCTCACCAAGCAGATGCCCTAGGAACAAGGGCCCCTGAGGCAGAGGCAGGATTAGAGGGAATACTCCGTATCAATTAGTGTCAAAGGCCGGAGAGCTGATGGGGGAGGGGTAGCCCGTTGGCTCTGGCAGGTGGGGGAGGGGAGAAAAAGCACTGAAAGAGGAGGGGAGCCAAAACCAGGCCTGCAGGGGTTAATGTGCATCCTCACAGGGAGCTGGGAGTGAGAATGGAATCACCCTCAGAAATCTTCAAGGCAGCATCCTGCTTCCAGATGGGTAAACTGAGGCCAGAGGAGGCAAAAGGACTTGTTGGAAGTCTTAACAGCCCCTGGACTGGGGCTAATACTGCAATTGGAGCTCTATTATCAGATATTACATGGCATGAGATAATATTAGAAAAAGCTAATAGATATTAGATAATAATGTTATTATTCATATTCTTGTAAGTTAGAATACCAAAAATTCTAGCAGCAATGGAATAGTATTAGCCTCACTGTCAGGTACCCACTATGTGCCACATACTTGGCAGACAATTTCTTATCTATTTTAACCCCCCCATGGCCTAATAAGCTAGATCTTAATGGTCTTATTTTATGGATGAAGAAATTGATGCTCAGAGAGGGGAGTGAGGCTGCCCAAAGTCACACAGTCACACAGTCAAAGATGGGGCTGGGATTCTAACCCAGAGTTGAGCAAACCAAAAAATTAATAAACAAGGCTTCTCTGGACTCTGTCTTGGAGTGTGACTGGGTCCATGCTGGTGTAGAGTATCAGCACTCTTAAACCCTCACTTCTTATACCCTAAAAAAGATGACTGTATTTTAAGTCCCAAGACTGAAATTCAAGTTCAAGATCTTATTTACAAGCTGTGTGAACTTGGGCAAGTTACTGAGCCTCTCTGAATTTGTTTCCTCTTCCATCCTATGACATTACCCACCAACAGAAGATGAGTAAATTGCTTTTGATAAATGTATGCCGTGGAACACTATGTAGGCATTAAAAATGATGAGGTGGATGGATATTTCCTGGCATAGGAGGATACCCAGACTATATTGTTAAATTAGGAAAAAACCCGAAGTAAAACAAACAAACAAAAAAAACAACCTATTATTATTACATACTGATTAAGACATAGCAAAAGAAGTGGTAAGATAAGAAAATGAGAGATAGGGACACCTGGGTGGCTCAGCGGTTGAGTACCTGCCCTTGACTCAGGGCATGATCCAGTCGTCCCAGGATTGAGTCCCACATAGGGGCCCCAGCATGGAATCTGCTTCTTCCTCTGCCTACATCTCTGCCTCTCTCTCTCTGTGTCTCTCATGAATAAATAAATAAAATCTTAAAAAAAAAAAAAAAAGAAAATGAGAGAGAAAAAGAGTAAGAGTCTAGAAGGCCAAACTCCAAAATATTCATGGTAGTTATCCTATGCAGTTGTATTTTCTTTTCTGTACCTTAATGTTTCCAAAAATTAGTAGTCATACAAGTGACAAATATTAAAAGTATGTTCAGGGATGCCTGAGTGGCTCCGTGGTTGAGCATCTGCCTTTGGCTCAGGGCGTGGTCCCAGAGTCCTGAGATCGAGTCCCACGTCAGGCTCCCTGCATGGAGTCTGCTTCTCCCTCTGCCTGTGTCTCTGCCTCTCTCTCTCTTTCTCTCTCTCTCTCTCTCTGTGTGTGTGTGTGTGTGTCTCATGAATAAATAAATAAAATCTTTTTAAAAAACTAGTATGTTCAATCATCAGTCTTGGTCAGTTCTGAGGATTATGAGAATCCAGAGTCTGGCTCTGCATACTGTTAAGTGCCCCCCCACACAAGAAATGGTTTGTCTCTTGGGCTGGGGAGGAGAGTGGTAAGATATGGGCCAAGGTCTAGTTTACAGCTCAGTTAGAGACCTGGCAACTTCCGTGGGTCAGGTCAAAGTCAAAACGAACCATGTCTGAGGGCCACTGGAGAGGGAAGGGTTAATGTGCAAATCCATAAAGCTGACCCTGGGGTGGCCCACTTAGGAGACCATCTGCCAGTAGGCCTGCAGCTGCCAATCCCAAGCAGGCTCTGCCTTCTTCCAGGCTCCTCCCAGCCCACACAGCTCGGAGCAGCCCCCATGCCTCTGCCTGGGCCCTGTTCTCCAGCCAGGGGATCTGGCCTGTCACAACTCCCTCATCCCCAACAGTAGCACTAGCATTGGAGGTGACAGAGGTTACAAAATTTCTCACTTGTGGTCTCATTTGACCTAGTGACCAAGATAATGAAGCGTTGGTTTTCCCATTGCCTAGCTAAGGACTCTGAGTCTCAGAGGAGTTAAATGACTTGGCCAAGATCATGAATTCTCTTTGGGAGCCAGCGCAGGCCTCCAGGGGTGAGCAGCAAACCCCCCTGATCTGATATTCTCTCACAGGTGCTAACTCTTCCAAGAGAAGTCCAGGGACTAGATGAGGCCTGTGTTCCAAAGCCTGTCACCAAGAGCTCAGGGAGGTGAGGATGGTGGGGGAGAAGAGCTCTAGGTGGGGGGCCAGGACACTGGATTTGAATCCCTGCTCTACCTCTCCAGTCTGCCTCATCTGCTGCTCCATCTAGATGGTCTCAGGGACCTTCCAACTCCTCCGCTGGATGAAACCCAAGATCTCTGGCTATTTCCTAGCCCTGAGGAGGGACTAAGACGAGCACCTCTCTTCACACACCATCACCACACACTCTGGAGTCAGATGTTGGGCCTCATAGACCAGAAGAGGGGAGAGAAAAGAGTTAACTTGAGGGGCAGATGGAGGAGGGACAGAAGCCTCCCTGGAACCTGCCCAAATGTCAGACTGAGCAGTTCAGGACTGGCGGCCAAAGGAGGCAGAGAGAGACCCAAAAGCTCCCAGAACAGATGGGCCAGCCAGGGCACGAGGGGGATGAAATGGCCGTCATAATCATAATATCTCAAATTCCTCTGGTGCATTCCTGTTTCCAAAGCTCATTCAAATCCATTATCTTATTGGAATCTCACAACTCCTCTGGACAGTAGATGGCCAGGGGCTGTGAGATCCATCTGGCAAGATGAGGCAACTAAACTCAGAGAGGTTAAGAGATCTGTCCAAGGTCACACAGCTCATTTGCTGTCAGAACAAGAGAATCAGGTCTCTTGAATTCCAATTTATCCATCAATGGACTAGCAATCCAATCTTCCATTTCCCAATGTGGGGGCTTCGAATGATGAGATATATTAGTAATACAATCCCAACAATAATGACAATAATAAAACCAACAAGTATTGATCACTTACAATGTGATTGGCAATGCATTAAGCACTTAGTGTATCTTACCTTATTTAATTCCCACTCTGACCCTATACGGGGTAGATATTACTATTAGCTCCAATTCACAGATAACGGACACTTAGGTGCACATGAGTGAAATCACTTGCTCAAGGACACAAGTGTAAAATAATGGAGCTAAGATTCAAATATAGATCTCTCTGCTCCTTCACAACTGCACTGGCAGGTCCCAATCATCATTGCATATTAGAATCCCCTAAAGGCTGTTTAAAAATTCCTGATGCCCAGATATCACCTAGAATCAATTAAATCAGAAACTCTGGACTTGGGGCCCAGGCGTCCATACTTTTTAAAGAGCCCCAGGACAGGCTCCCTGCTCAGTGGGGAGTCTGCTTCTTCCTTTCCCTCTGTCCCTGCCCCCTGCTTGCGCTCTTTCTCTTTGCCAAATAAATAAATAAAATCTTTAAAGGGGCGGGGGGCGGGGGGGGGTGTGCCTGGGTGACTCGGTTAACCAATTGCCTTCAGCTCAGGTCACGACCCTGGGGTCCTAGGATCCAGCCCCACATTGGGCTCCCAGCTCAGTGGGGAATCTGCCTCTCCCGCTCCCTCTGTACCTCCCCACTGCTTGTACTCACTCTCTCAGTCAAATAAATAAATAAAATCTTAAAGAAAAAAAAAAAAAAGAGCCCCAGAGGATTCCATTATGCTGCCAAGTTTGGCAACCACCGTACTACAATCTCCTAGGGATTATTCCACATCTCATCTCACAAGGGCTCCCGAGTGCCTCTCTTTCTGCATCTGTACAATGGAGCCCCCTCAGCTTTGAGAGACTAGGATGCAGCCTCTCTAGGCTCAGTCCAGGAAAGCATCAAACATCCCCCCTGTCCACCCCCCTGCACGCTCTGAGCTTTGTGCTGAAAGCTCCAGAAGGCAGACTGATCCCAGCTGTCCCTTCCCTCTCCCTCAGTCAGTTAGGGTTTGGGGAGTCTGCACCCAGAACCAAGCCTGCTGTATAACTTTTATTCTGTTTATCTCAAATTAGGCTTTTGTGCCGCAGCAGATGCTGGAATCTGCAACCACAGGGACTGTGAGGCTGCTTCGCAGCGTTTTCTGTCTTCTCTGGGCAAACCAGTTAGATGCCCCCGAAATACAGTGAAATCATAATGGAAGGAGGATCCGGGGGTGCTGCCAACGGAACAAAGGAAAGAACTTCCCAAGAAGAGCCTGTGGCTTGGTGGGAACCGGGATGCTCCGATTGTCCAGGCTCTGGAAATTGTCTCCACTTCTTCCCCAGTAGGAAGCAAAGGAGCCTTCTCTACATTTGTTCTCCTTTCAGAGTCTGGGGAAGCAGAGTGTGGAGAGAAGGAATCTCTTCCCTAGGTTCAAGTCCTGACTGTTGGCTGACTTCTGAGTAGACTGCCATGCTCCGGCCCATTTCCTGGCCTGTAAATGAGGCGGCTGGAGCCCCTCCTGACCCTGACCTACCTAGTTCTCTCGACAGATCTGTCAGCCGCAGGATGGAAAATAGAGAAACCCTAATGAATATAGAAATCCAAAGAAAAGCAGGCCTCCTGAGAGAGCTCTCTGCTCATTTGCCCCTCCTCCACCAAGAGCAGCTGCCCTTGAAACTGCAGTGCTTTGCTGAACCCCCTGAACTCACCAGCCTGGTCTGCAAATATCTGAGGCACATGGGGGGGGGGGGGGACTTTGAGGATGGTGAAGTGTAGGAATCAAAGGTCCTACAGGACTCTGTCTCCTAGGAGGCAGAAATAACCCCACCAGCTCAGCTGGTGACAAACGGCAGATCCGTGGATCATAAAAATCATGGTTTTGGAATCTTAGAACCAGGGGCATAATCAGATGTGCGGGACTTGAAGCTTACACAGTTTGGGAGCTCCTTTTTAAGAAAAAGAATATGAAATCTGAAAAATAAAGTTAGGTCCTCAAGTGAATATTTATTTGGAATGAGAGGAGAACATATGACAAAAATTTAAAAGCCAGGAAAACCCACCAACATCCTCAATCCAGAATATAACACAATTTTTTATTAATTAATATTCTGAAATACCTCTACCATATTTTATTCCTTAGACTTTTTGGACTATATATTCTGATCGCCTCTTCATATGCCAGGTTTGTAATACTGTCATTTATAGAGAGAATAGAAAAATAATTCTGCATTTTTTTCCAGGATGGCTTGTTTAGGAGGACTTTGGGGTATGTGGGTGATAAGGTCCAAAGGTCCCACTGAGATATGGGAGGACAGGTACCTTCCTGTGTCCCTCTGATCTTTCTCCTGCCCATTAAAAGGACTTCCTTCCAGAGCCATGCTGGGAGTGGTGTCTTAGTCTCATCTAGATATCTATGCACTGAAGATACCTCACTTCTAGTTGGTGACCTCCCCTCATAACCTCTACCAGCTCTCCTGCTTAACAATCTCGAACCCTTGGGAGAAAGCAAGTAGAGGAAATAGGAACCGAAAATGTATATAAAATTGCTCTCATTTTTGATAGTCTGTGATCTACACAATTGCTGACTTCAATCTTTTGCAGCATGTCCCTGAGACCTTCGGGAGTCAAGGATGCCACAGAACCCCGGGGACCAGGGCTCAAGACAGCTGGAGACAATGAGGGTAAAGAGCCCTGTGTTTCAGTGGTTTGATTGGATGACACTGTTCCTGGGAATAAGGGGAGGTAGGGAAGTGCAGCCCCAGTGAATGGGTTCAATCCACTTACCCCTGCTCCTTGACCAGGCTGCACCCCAAGCCTAACAAAGCTTTCCCACATGCCCTTCCTCCCTAGGGCCCAAATATAACTACACAGAAATAATGCAGCAATATGGTATAGTGGTTATGAGCACAGGGCCTGGGGCTCAAAACCCTACTTCATTTCTTATCAGTTATTAGCTGTGTGACCCTGAATGAGTGCCTTCACTTCTCTGAGCTCCAGGCTTCTCAACTGTAAAAGGAGAATGAAAACATATTCACTTTATGAGGTATTTTTGAGGAATAAGTAACATAGTTCATATACAATGCTTGGCACAGTACCTGGCACTGGAGTAAACAATAAGTGCTGAATGTTACTATTAACTACTCCTGTCCAGCTCGGCCTTTCTCACCGCCAGAGCCCAGTGAGAGTCCCCACCCTTGTATTCCATCCCAACCCCCAGCTCTGCTCCTTGAGAGCAGAGACCCTGTTTACTTCATTGTCACTTCCCAAGCATCCAGCACCAGGTCAGTCACATAAAATATACTTAATAAGTTACTGAATGTTTGAGTGAATAAATGGGAGGCTAATTTGCAAAAGGAAAAACTATCAGGGGAGATTACTTCCTGAAGATCAAAGAGGAACTTTCTGGCAACTAAGTTATTTTCCTGTTTTCTTTTTTGTAACCAATGTTAAATAAATGTTAATGGTGTGCCATGCCCCGGTTCATCGCTTTATCTATCATCACGTCAAATCCTCTCCCCAAAACTCTTTGAATATTGCACTTCACATAGGCAGTTCAGTCTGATGGTTAAGAACTATATTCGGGGATCCCTGGGTGGCGCAGCGGTTTGGCGCCTGCCTTTGGCCCAGGGCGCGATCCTGGAGACCCGGGATCGAGTCCCACATTGGGCTCCCTGCATGGAGCCCGCTTCTCCCTCTGCCTGTGTCTCTGCCTCTCTCTCTCTCTCTCTCTCTCTCTGTGACTATCATGAATAAATAAATAAAATCTTTAAAAAAAAAAAAAGAACTATATTCAAATCCTAGCACCAGAAGTTTCTAGCTGTGTGATCATAAACAATTACTTTCTTTCTTTGGGGGCTCTCTTTGTCTATAAAATGAGAACAATATATACTTGACAGAGTTAATACGTTAAACATGCTAATGCATATGAAGAGTTTAGCATAGTGCCTGGACCATAGTAAATGATCGTTGAACACTAATTTATTTTTCCTTCCCTCTTCCTCTCGTATGGAGAAAAAAACCCTTTGCAGATAGTCCTCGATGCTCACACTAGAAGTGTGATTCTAGGAATTATAGGCAATTGCAATATATGGGAGAGGATGGCACCAGACCCCCCTTCCTTTCTACCCAGATGCTACTAGGTTATACTTCCCAGTTCTCTTGGCACCTAGATGGGATCCTGTAACTAGCTTTCAGCAATGGAATGTAAATAGATGTATTGGGTCACTTCCAGGTTGAAGCAGTCAAGAGCAAGTTGGGACTTCTTTACCTTGGTTCATTTTCTTCATCTCTCATGCCATATAACCTTGAAGCCATGTCATGGAGGTGGGTCCCTGTATAACTACATGAAGCAAAGTCCTTCTTCAGCCTACATGGGACTAAGATATGAGCAGGACATGACTGGATCATATTAAGCCACTGAGATCCTAGGATTTATCTGTTATAGCTGTCATTCTTGCCTACCCTAACTATATTTTTCTCATTTAATGACCTTGAAACATCCAAGGTGACATCTATTCTGCTTATTCTTTGAGTTCAAGTAGTATCAGCAGCCAGTATATATTATCTCCTCATCAGAGAATATGTTCTTTGGAAAAAGGAGTGCTAGGAATTGATTGCAGTGGTGTGAGGGATTCATAAGAAAGAAGGGGAGTGTGTTGACAGAAGTCCCCATCTCTCCAGTGACACTGCCTCCTAGGTTCCAATGGTCAAACAATCCCACAAATGCAGACAGTGCTAAGCTTTCACTTAGGTTAGGCTCTGGTGAAATGCCTCCATCTCTAGCTGTTTCTTGAGAAAACTCAGAACAAGCATAATTACAGCCCAAGGATAGGGCTGTGCACGGCTAGATGACTTGTAATCACAAAATCTATGTTCCAATGGTAAATACATTTTCTGTGTTCTTTTTGCCTTTACTTTTTCAGAGATGCCTCTTACACCTAGAAACAGTTTAACCCAATGCTGACTAAAGCTGTGGTCTGGCTTTTCCCAAGTGGAAACCACTACCACCAAGGTCTTGAATACGGGACCTGTCACCAGAAATGCAGGGTCCACCAGGGTTAAATAGAATAGAGATTTCATGGCTCCTGGGTCGGAGTCCCTTTCTTTCCAGTGACCAGTTATACAGGGAAGAGAAGAAGATGCTAAGAATAAACATGGCATGACTTCTCAGTTACAGATGACTAGGCTAACTCTGGCCAGTCACTTTGTACTTGTTCATCCCCGTCCTTAAAGAGAACCAGCAAAGGAAGTATTTGCTCACTCTGATAAAATGGTGGGCTCCATGATGGAAGTGGTACATCTTCTTTGATGTGCCAGGTATGTTAGGCTCTCCCAGTTTACCAGCTCCAATGGTCACAGTAACCTTGGAAGAAAGTTTTTTCCCCCATTTTAGAGATGATAAAACGGAGGCTCGGGGAAGAGACATGCAGTGCAGTGCAGGGGTTACTTTGTTGTACTATTCAAAGTATCATCTATGCCATATGTACTGTACAAAGCATGGTACAGAGCAGAGCCGAAGCACCTTTCCAACCCTGGCACCATTTCTGACGTGTCAAAGGATGGGAAGCAGAAAGAATACCTCTTCTACAAAAGCACGAATAGCCATAGAGGATTTGGAAAACATAAAACTATATAAATGCAAGTTTAACTAATAAGTGAGTGAGTTGATCCAGAGGCAGGCAGTAGAGCATGGAGATAAGTGCACAGGCTCTGGAATCATATGGGACGGGGTCTGACGAACTTAGGACCCCTCTGAACCACAAGTCTCTTCATCTGCAAAACAGAGACATGAAGAGTCCCCATCTCATAGGCCATCATGAAGCTTTAGTGAGTTAGCACATATGAAATGCTTAGCCTAACGTCTGACTTAGATTGTTACAGTTGTTACTGCAATTATTACAAATAACTCGATTAGACTTAGTTTTCTTATCTGTGAAACAGAAATCATTCTACCCATCTCACGACGCTTTCATAATGGGAAGCATGCCAACTCTGCAGATAAGATAAGTCAACCCCAAATTTAACAGAGGCTGGACAAAGCTGAGAAAAGGTGTGGCAGGAGAAGACTGGGCTCCATGAGGACACCCCTTCCCACTGCCTTCCCCCTCCTGCAGGGCATTCAGGTGCTCCAGGCAAGATGAAGCTGGCATTGTCCTGACTCTGAGTAAGCCCCAGCAGCAGATCCGGATCCTGCAGCCTCCCAGTCTCCTGCTGGTGAACACAAAGCCAGAAATAACTCCCTTGGTGCAGGACACCCGTGTCCTCCTCCTCGTCCTGCTTCAGCTCCCTGACTTGCCTGGGGACATCATGAAATGTGTCTGCTTAGCTTGGCATCTTGAAAATCAGCAGTGGGCAGGGAAGCCTGTCTTCCCTGTCATTATATGTACGGCCAAATCTCTTTCCTCTCCGAACTACCCCTCTTAGGGTGTCTAGCACAGGCACTGTTCATAGTTCCAGGTAAATATGCACTAGGTGTCGGCTGTGACCTGGGCCCCATGCTAGATGCTGAGTGTATGGAGATAAACAAGACAAAGCCCTCTGGTCAAATATATACATTTACACGCTAATTAACACATTCTGGGATTGCCCATCTATTGATATTCTATTCATCAACCTAATGGTTTATGTATTTACCAGTAGTTATCAGAGCTGGTTAGCCACTGACTAGCTTTTTGAACCTTGGGAAACTGACCTGACCTTTCTGAGGTTCTCTTTTCTCATTTGTAAAATGGGGGTGAGGCAGAGTCCTGCGATCAACAGTAATTGAAACAATGAATGCAAAAAGCACTGCACCAACAGCATAGCAAGTGTTCAATGGTTGGTGCCTGTTTTGCTCCTTCCAAGAGCTGTAGCATTCCCATCCTGGGAAAGATAAATACATAGCAGGCATATTGCCACCTCCCTCTCCTGCACCAATGACAGACACCACTAATCGATGGAAACACTCTTTGCTACTGATCTCAGATACATCCCCAGAAGCCATCTCAACACAGTGCTTCAGGCAGCTATTTCCAATTAGTTGAAGCTGTTGACATTTCCTATGGAACCTTTTCCACCATCCTGTCCTTACCGACTCAGGTGTATAGGTCTATAGTTTGGAGGAATATCTTTTTCCTCTAAGAAATGTCTCTTTCCTCTCTGGAACTTTATTCTGGGTTCAGTTGAGTATAACCTCCTTAGAGACTGAAGAGCATGAGCACAGGTCATATGTGTGCAAGGGTTGCTCACTAAATGTAGGTACACATTGATGTGCCTGCAGTTAGCCAGTTGAGTTCCCATTCTGCTCACTTGCTGCATGATCTTGGGGAAATTACTCTTCGTCTCCGGACAATCTTGATGTATGCATTTTTTTTTTCTCTCACAGGTAGTGTGTTAGTAGGACATGTTGGTTAAGATCCTGACTATGGGAGGCTTATAATCTGGTGTTTGAATCCTGGATCTACTTTCTGGCTATGTTACCTTGGAGAAGTCACATTATCCTCCTGAACTTTAGCTTTCTTACTTATTAATTGGAGATACTAATAGTACCATCTCAAAAACTTATGGGGTTTAAGGAGATGTGAAGTGGGGTAATAGTTTGAGATATTGACCCATGTGGTTTTTTTCCCTCCCTGGATATTCCCCTTGTGTTTTTTGTTTTGTTTTGTTTTTGTTTTTGTTTTTACCATTTAAGCAGATCATGGGTTCTACCCTCATCACCTCAGGGGAGGCATGTGTCAGGGCTAAAAACAGGAAGAATATGAGTGTTTTCAGCTTTTGCATTTTGGAAAAGTCAAAGCCTGCAGGGGAAGGGGATTTATGGGTTTAGGAGAGAGTCTTGAAGAAACACAAAGGAAGAAAGATTTCTCCAGAGTAGAAAGAGATTGCCTCCAGGCTAGGGATAGAGAGACAGTGTGTGTGTGGGGGGGTATCCACAAGACCAGAAAGATGCAGGAAGGTTGGATGTCTCCATGGTAACACGCGTGAACTGACGGCCAATGGTCTGAGCTCTGCCAAGCTGGGCAAATGTGGACAAGTAAAATAACCTCTCTGGAAGGCTGTTTTTAATCACTCTCCAAGTTAGGGCAAAAAAGTATAAAATTGGTGCTTAACAAATATCTATTATTCTACTCTTCCTCAACACCAGTGATTCAGCTTGTGGTCCTCTGCATTGCCATCTCTGAGTTTAGCTCTGGTCAAGAAAACATATGGTTAACTACCAATATCTCTTGTCTCTTTGTCTTGAAGGGTTATCCCTCTTCATGGATGGTTCGATAATCCTCTTGCTAGGAAGAGCACTTCTAGCATGAAAGGCACTTCCCGCTGGCTGATTCTCCTTCTGAGTGATTGCCCAGTGTGGGAGGAGACCATCAATACCCCAGGGCAAGCCCTCACTGAGCCCAGAGCCCCATGAGGTGAGGTTGGCCTCACTGCTGCGCAGTCCCTCCCCCCTCTACCTGAGCCCAGTCTTGGAGTAAGCCTAGTGTGGAGTCATCATCTAGAAATTTAAAAGTAGGAGAATAGCTAGGCCTCACCAGTGACATTTTGTGCTCCGTATCTTGCCTCTGGGGAAGAAAGTGTTGGGTAAGAGTGAAGTCTGGAGCAGCATACCTGGGCTGTCATCCTAACTCTGAGTTGCTTAAATCCTCTGAGCCTTACTTCTACCACCTACAAAACGGGGACAATGGATATGTATCTCCTACATAGGGTTGGGGTGAGGATATAGTGAATAATATCTACAAACTGCCTAGCATAGAGCTTGATTTATAAATAGGCAGAGAGATCTAAAACTGCAAGGCATCACAACTAACTTGTATGACCTTGGGCAAGTCGCTTGTTCAGACTCTGATTCATTTTTTGATGATATTAACTCCTGCCCTGCCTGCTAATTGCTGGTTATTTATAGACATGTCTCCCCTGCTAAAATGTAAACAACTTGACAGAGAAAATTGCATTCATTATTATGCTTTGCCTATAGTAGAAGTTCTGTGCTAGATGAAGGTATGAATGAACGATCAAAAAGGAAATATAAAATCCCTTTGCACAGATTCAAAAAGGGGTCCTGGCAATTGTGGTTCTTTGTTTCTGATAGGAATGAATTTGGATCCATGTTAGCACAAGTTCTTGAGGTCAGAGATGTTTTCCCACTGTGGGATGGTGTCAAGAGACCCGGGGTTTATTCTGTATCTTTATAAGACCTTGAGCCTCGGTTTCTTCATCTGCCAGATGGACACAAAACTGCCACTTGCAGTTGTGAGGACCAAATGAGAATAAACAAGGATGATGATGTAACATTATTTCATGCTGTGACTTCAGGCAAGTCATTTCACATCTGAGACTCACTCATCCTGTTTGATAAATGGGGATACATTAGTTATCCTGCCTTCTACCCCCAAAGAACTCTGAGTAGTGTGGTATTTGAAGACTAGGTGTCAAGTGGGCCCACATTTCAGCTATCACTCTGGCATTAGCCTCCTGATACTGCATGGAGTGTCCTTTGCTTTTTCTGTGCCTTAGTGTCTCCCCACTATAAAATGAAAGGCTGAATATGAGTTCTTCAAAGGTCCCCTCTGGCCCTCCCATCCTGACTGCAGGCCAAACGTCCCAGTGAGGTGATGCTGGTTTGTAAGGATCTGACCAATGGAAGGTGCTCTTACAATGACGGGTTCCTGCGGGAGACAACTATCCACATGATTAACAACGGCCCTGAGCCCATCCTTGCACCACTGCCCAGATACCTACCCTTATGGAAGTGGGCTGAGCCCCAGAATCACCTGCCACCTGGCTGTGGGAGGGAGGCTGGCTAAACAAAAGCCTCCTTATCAGCTGGAAGCTCTGAAACATGATCCCAGAAACAGCCAGAGCTGCTCACCTGTTCTGCTAGGCACAGGCTGGGTACAGATGGACATCTCATCAGGATCCCCAGACCAGGCTTCAGGCAGCATATGCCACAGGAGGTCTCTATGGGGCAGGATGCCATATCTTACTGCAGGGGGTAGGGTGGTCAGAGAGAGCCACGTCTGGTCACCTGATCACAGCAGGGAAGTTCAAACACAAACATGACATTGGGCAAACACCACTTCACTGAACCCAGAGCTGACCCAGGCTGACTCAGTCTATGAATTTGGGCAAATCCCTCCTCCTTTGTAAGTCTCAGTCTCCCCCTCTGCAAAATGGGGATCTGAATTACAGCAGTGCATCCTAAAGATCTTTCAATCTTATGTCTCTCTAAGTAAGAAATTTTGAAAATGAAACCCACATATATGTGTATTTATTTGTGAATTACACATACACACTGTGGTTCCAATATATTATGCATAGTATAAAACATATCCCTCAGACCTCTGCATGTACAATGAAATTGGATGATCTCGAAAACCCCTTGAGCTCTAAGATTCTAATGCTGTACCTCCATAAGTCTCCTAGTTTCCTCATCAGTACTATGCTCGTATTACTACATACCCTCATTATTTATTCATTCAACAAACATGTAAAGATCCTCAACCATGGACCACTGTCCCAGGTGTTGAGATAGAATAAGGAACAAGACAGACATGGTTCCCCACCCTACCCCTGCCAGCAGTTCAAATGTTTCTCTTGCAAATCAAAGGAATTAACATTGCTGTCTTTTAATATTGGCATTTCCATATGCTTTAGACTATTAGGTGTGCAAGTGACTTGACGGGGGAAAGTGTTACAATTCATGCATCCAGCAACACTTGTTTGGCCCCCTGCTGTGTATCAGGTGAAAGAGATTCACCAGTGAGCACACAGACATAGTCTCCATCCCCATGATGCTTTCAGTCTCTTAGAGGTACACTTTAATAATGATCTCACAAATCAATATAAAATCACAAGCATGTTGAGAACCAAGAGAGGTACTGCCATAAGAAAGTCTGTAATTCAAGGTATGATGTAGTCTAGAGCACTGTGGAAGGAATCCCTAATGAAATGACATTTGAGCTGAGATCTGAAAGTGCAGTAGGTATAAATTAGGCACCAGGAGAGAGGGAGAGCCTTCCTGGCATCATGTGCAAAGGTCCGGTGGCAGAAAGGGAATGGAAAATTTGAGTGACTGAAAGGACAGGGGTGTGGCCAAACAGAGGGAGGGAGAGGGGGGCAACACTTCAGAAACAATATTGGGGGGTAGGCAGACAGATGCTGAACTAGAGAGTCTTTAGGCCTTAGGAGCGGGGGTAGCTCTGTATTCTACAAACCAAAGGACAGTGATGGAGGGTTTTAGATGAGTGGAGGGTGTGTGTATGGTCTGACTTGCCTTTCAAAAAGGTTCTTCTGGTTTGATGGGGAGAATGGGTAAGGAGGGTCAGGACAGAGAAAGACAACATTACAGAGAATGGTGTGAGTTGGGATTATAACAATAGCTATTGCCTAAGTGGATTGGGCATAAAATAAGATGAGTAAAATGAAACAAATACACCCACAAACTTAAAAGCTAAACCATAGTGACAAGAGGTAGAGAAGAATGTAGTTGCAATCACGCAGACCCGAGTTTAGATCCTAGCTTCACCTCTTACAAACTGGGTGACCTTGGACATGACGCACCCCACCACCTCCCTGGTCTCAGCTGTTCCTCCTCTGCAAAGTGGACTAGACTATAAACACATCAGTTGAGAGCTCTGGGTTCTTATCCCAACTCTGACTCTTACCAGCCAGCAGTCCTTGAGCAGGTTACTTCTGCTCTCTGAGCCTCGGTTTCTCACCTATAAAACAACCTTTAAAATACTTCTCTCCCAGAGTTACTGTGAAGATGGAATCAGGCAACAGATAAAACATGATTGCTTATTAGCACAGGGCTGGGCATATAATGACATAAGGAGCTTGGCATCCACTTTCTACTGTGAGCGAGTGTGCACACACACCATGAATCCACACTCTTCAGGCCCAGATGGCACCTCTCACCTCAGAGGAGTGGTGACTTGTCTTGTAAAATTCCAGCTCACTTGCATAAGCTTAACTTTTAATGAAGCCAGAGAACAGTGATCCACTGGTGTTTCTGCTCAGCGAAGCTGTCAGCGGGAGGTAAGCCCAGGGAATCCGGCAACGAGGGGATTCTCCCGATGTGAGAAGCATTTGCGTCCAGAGGATCTTAATATTTGTTTTGAACAGACACATGTAGACGTGAATTACTTAATGACTGTTTTAGGGTTCGGCATTGTTCTGTATTTGGTTTGGCTTTGTCTCTATGACATCTTAATTCGTGTTTTATTTCACGGAGCTGCGCACACAGGCTGTGGCATATGGGAACTCCCTCAGCAAAATCTCAAATGAAGATGGGGGGAAGGGGGGGTAGGGAGAGAGAGAGGGACACCAAGAGTAAGCAGACTGTAGCTTCAAAGGTGTGCAGTGAAGGGGGGCGGCTGGGTGAGAGGGATAGTCTAGATTTGCACGCATGGATATGAGATAGACCAAACCCGCACCGTCATGGGAACAAGATTTTCCACTGCTATTTGGAAGTCTAAACAGTGTGTTTTTCAATTTCCTAATCTGATTGATCACAATCAGAGAGATTGTAAATTTCATGCTTGTCCATAACACATGCAGGGACCAAGCTAAGCTTCTAACACTGCTATTCGAAGTCATCCTGGCTGTATTTGAGTCAGACAGAAGAGCCAAATAGAAGCAGATCAGACACAGGACCCTGACTGAGAGGGAAGGAGCCCCCCTGTGATCCCCCTTCCTGCTCCCAGCCTAGGAGTCAAGGACCTGGGAAGTCCTTAACAGGCTTAGGATGTTAATTGCTTGAAATGTTTCCTGCCTACATCTAGGGAATCACCCCTGTTAGTCTTCCCCTCACTCACTCTGCTCCAACCATACTGACTTCCCTGCCATCTTTTAATCTTTTAATACACCAAAGGCCCTGAGGTGGCTTCCACCTCAGGGCCTTTGCACTTGCTATTCGCTCTGTCTCAAAAACCTTTCCCCCTTGGTGATCCTCATGGCTTTTTCCCTACTTACATCCAGGTCCCTGACCACTCCATCCAACAAAGAAGCCCCCATCCTCATCCTTTATCACGTTCCCCCTGCTTTATTCTTCTTTATAACACTTACTATAACCTGACTGTATATGATGTCTTCATTTATCACCTTTCTCCCTCACGAGAGCAGGGGCTTAGTGTCATTCACTGCTATATCAAGTAGGAGCTCAATAAAATTGTTCAATGAATGAAAGCATAATTTTATTTTTTAGCCACATGTGGCTCCTTCCTTTTTGTGATTCATTCCCAGTAGTTTATTTTCTGTTTGACCTGTGGGCTCACTCTAATCCCCCAATTGGTGGCTGCTCAAGGAATGCAAACTGGATTTTGTTCTAGCCAGAGCTGGACCATGAAGGACGAGAAACCTAATGGTCCACACCAGAGTCTGCATCCTTGAGCCAATGACAGAGGAGTTGGAAATTTTATACAAGAAAGGCAGTTCCTTTCCACAATCGCCCTTTATTAGCACTCACTCTGACTCCCCAATAGGTGACAGCCCCTCCAGAAAGTTTAAATTGCTTTTTCTTCTGGAGAGAAAAAAAAAAAGTGTCTTTTGAGACTCTACTAGCAACAAAGGCCTTATTCATTCTGCTCATTCCTTGCATTTGTAGGTAAAATTGATGAAATAAATGAATCATTCCCATTTCACAGATCAGACCACTAAGGAGAACTATGTGACTATAAGCAAGGGACTCCATGCCTCATGGAGGGTGCCTCCCTCCTCTGGTTTTCCACATCCCCTTTTACCTATTCCCACCCACATTATAGTACTTAAGACAGTCTGCCTCATGTTGTTGGTACTGGTGTCTGTGCCCACCTTTGCCACTAAATTCTGCAGCCCTCCCAGGGAGAGACTGCATTTCATTCACCCTTTTCTCCTTGATGGGCCTGGCATGTAGTAATAATAAAAACTATAATTTATTATTAATAGTAAGAGCTAACATTGATGGAGCCCTTGCTCTGTGCCAAACAGCACTTTCTATAAATTAGCCCATTCAGTATTCTCAACAGCTCTTGGAGGGGGCTGCTACTATCAGCCCCATTTTATGGATGAAGAAACCAAGATGGAGAAGGTCAAGTTCTTGCCAAAAGTCACACCACATCTGCAAATGGTGAAGTGTCTGGAAATAGTAAAAGGAAACATGTATTTTGATTAGTGTGCCTTCAGGGTCCGTCAGATTTTTTTCAACAAATCTCCACATCTCGGTGGCTCTTTAGGGAATGCCAAAACCACGCTTAGAAATGAATACAGAGCACTGGAGTGGTCAAGTGGGGAGGCCAAGGAACCCCAACCATCACCACCAAGCAACCCGTCCAGTCCCGGTGCCGAGGGGCGTGGCACTCTCTCCAGGGATCTCATCAGGTCGTGGTAACAGGAGCACTGTTTATGGACATCTCCCTCTGTGCCAGGCACTGTGCCATGTTCTTTCTATGAACGATCTGGTCCACTCCTCACTGCAATCCTGTGACATCAGTGTCTCACAGGTAGGCAAACTGAGGCATGGAGAGGCAAAGGGATTAGCAGAGTCCAGAGGCAAGAAGTAGCACAGCAGGATTTCACCTGACCTGAGCCGATCTGACTTCAGAGCCTAGGTTCTTCGCCATTCCACTCTCTCCCCCTCAAAAGTGTGCCCTCACACCTCAGAGAAATCTTAGTAACAAGCAATTAAACAACTCTGGTTTTGCTAAGCCCCTACAAGCACTTCTACCTCACAGGAAGGTAAAGCCAGCCAATCGGGAAGAAAGGATATTTTTAAAAATTTATTGTGCTCCTGCAGCATGCCTGAGGTGCTCACAAGAGCAGGAGGCGGGTGACCCAGGCTTCCTTCTGCATCACAGGAGTTAGGCTTTTAGGGGTGTTCCCCAGCCCCCGGCATTTTTTTTTTCAGGAGTGGGGGTAGAGTTCATAGAGGCTCGCACAGGCCTGGAAAGCACTTCCAGGTGGCATTTGGTCCAACCTCCTGTATCCATACCAGCTGACGTGTCTACTCGCCCAGCCAGACGGACATCTATACCCAGACAGCTTCATTCTGACACGGGTGCGACTTAAATCTCTCTGCAGAGTGTGTGTCTCTTAGGCTGTGTTGAGCAGAATCCCCAGCCTGTCAGGAATGGAGGTGGGGCTGGGAGAGAGCGAATCTGATACTGGATTTGGACCGCGTGTACTCATTCAATTAATGCATCCAACTTTCATTCAGTGTCTGCTGCAGCCCGAGAGTCTCTAAGACAGCACGGTTGCCAAGTGAAAACAGCCGTGTCAGAAATAATGCCCCCCACTGACCCCTGTACACCATTCAGCAAATTTCACCTTTCAGAAGGAGAAAGGTTTGCCCCTAACAATAACTCTCTCTTTCCTGCGGGGGGAAAAAAAACAAAAAACAAAAACAAAAACCAAAAACGATCATTCATCGCCAGGGCAAGCATTCTCCATGACCCCTCCGTACCTTGGTTTTTAACCACAGGCTGTCAAGAAATCACCTCCCAGCTGCCCCTCACTCTGCTCCCGAGGACAGAGTCAGCACAAATGTGCTAACTGATCCCTTGGCACAAAGCGGAGTCTGGAATTAAATGATTCAAAGGCATTTTTCCTGCCTTACAATTTGGCCATCTTTCCCTTTATGCAGTAAAATCTCCCAATAGTTTGGAATTTATGATCCTTTGGACAGACCTGGGGCCGAAGTCTGCTTCTGGACTATTCTGCATAGAAAGGATTTTCGAAGAAAATTAATAGCTTGCCAAAAGAATTGTAAAGGCAATTGCTTATTCTATTTAAGAGGGCTGCCTTTCTAGACCTTTACAAACACTCCTGCATCCACAAACAATTGATATGCTAATTTCAAATGGTTTTTACATGTTCATTAGGTCTTTAGCTACTACTATTCGGTGATATGATTATTATACTTAGGTCTAGCCTCAGACACTTAAGTTTTCCACTTTGAGCATAAACTTTTTGGGTACAAACTTTCTGGAGCAAACAAAAGATAAAATTAATTAATGTCAGGAAAAATGACTGTATATCTTTGATGGGGACAAAAGAAGGATCTCTTACTCTCCAACTACCTATCTTCCGGATTCATGCTGACTGTCTTCCAGCCCATATAGGGCGAGGCTTCAGTATGGCCACCCTACACCCTCGTTTGCCTGAGATGGGTTCCCGTTAGATCTTCCAACCTGGAATAACTAATCACAGCAATCCTGTCACTCTTGATAGGAATAATAAATTATATAGTCACTCTAGATTTGATGGAACTAGGGATTCAAAGTAATTTTCAAGGAGTTTGAGCCTTCTTTGGACTGGCAGTACCTGGTCATCTCTACACAAATGAAACGAATACTCCACGAGGCTGTTATATCAATACATTCTGAATCTAGGTAATTCTTCACCAGCCCTACACCTCCTCACTAAAAAAGTCACATCAGAAAGCAGCTAACCTTCCCTCAGGGAAGAAAATTATGGGACCACTCCCACCCCACCTCCTGTGTATTAATTCCATCTCAATGCATTGCCTGTCAGGAGCTGAAATCCCACAATGTTTACTGCCAGCATCATTTGGGAGAGCAATGGGTAGGCACAAAGAACACAATACTGGAAGGAAATGTGGATTTCCTTTGGCCATTATAAACTGAGCTGTTTGTTTTAGAAGCAATGTCTATTAAGCAATCACTATGCGCCACACAATGTAGGAGGTGTTTTACCTGACTCAGTCCTCATAATTCAATGCCTGAGATGGCTACGATTATTATTTCTATTTCAAGATGACAAAACAGGTTCAGCAAGGTAAAGCTTCTTGTCTAGGACACTCAGCTAAATGGTAGAACTGGAGCAGGAATCCAGCTTTGTCTGAAACTCAAGTCTGAGCTCTTAACCACTATGATATACTGCCTCCCACTCTGCTATACTGTTCTGACATTTGAGTCAGACATCTGCTTGCAATTTGATACACATAAAGCTATTGCCTCATCAAGTATGCCTCATGGAGGGGGAGAGGAAGGCGGGGGGGGGTACTATGGGAGGTTTTCCTTGGAGTGTGATTGTATGATATATGCATAGTGCTAAGAAATCAACCAATTGAATGGAAGCTTCTATCCTGGTACTAAATTATCTTCAGAGATAGACTTAAAATATCCTGGGGAAGTTCATTCAGATGAGGGGTAGCCCTCGTCTATAAACACATATTAAATGTGTAACCAAGGGAACTGGTTGGTGTTTCATCCAACCCCTCCCCCATCTTCCTACAGATCTGCTGCCTGTATGCTGGTCTTGACTCATGGAACTAAATGACATTTCTGATGAGATCAGGTCCCTAGACTGCCTCCAGAGGAAGCCACTGGGGCTTAGCTGATGTTATACCAGTGTCTCTGTCTCTTTCCTTCCTGAGAACTCAGCTTTGGAAACATGGTGGTACTTTCACTGTTAAGTAAACATACAACATTAGAAGGGAGGTGGAAACTGACCTCACTGGATGTGGCTTGGATGAGGATGGGGATGATTTGGGTTTTATAGACAGTCTGTTGAAAGACGACTCAAACCCACCCTTCCCTAAAGACTTGAATACAAATGTTCCCCACTCACTTCCCACCCAAACTATAAAACTGGAATCTATCCTATCCAGCTATAAAACTGGAATCTATCCTACAGAGAGGCTACACCTGTTACAGAAGTACTGAAGAGGGTCCTTCCCATATGACATAAATTAGGAGCTTATGACTCAGACTTTCACCCCAGGAGTGGTTTCCAAGAGAAAGGAGACCCAGGACGTTAAAAGACACCTAGAGGGAAATGACAACAGGGGGAGGAGGGCTGGCTATTGTTAAGAGTCTCAGATGCATTATGTTGAGATTTGTACAGTGCTACAGAAAGCATGAGGGTTAGGTGACTTTGGGCAATTCATATGATTGAGAATATGACTAAGAAAAGGGCATGACAGTAACAGACAGGCAAGCGGTGAAGGTACCAAGTCAGGTGGACTTAGGCATTTTCTGTATTAAAATATCATCAGGAATCCGCTCTTCTCTTCCTGTAGCCCTGAAATATATGGCAGACTCTGGACCAAATGTCACACTAGTAGTTTTCAATGAAATTGTCTTTAGTTTCTTCTACAAGGGCATATTCTTTGGCCAACCCAGCACCTGATTTGCCAACAGGAGGTGCACTCCAAAGGTGGAATGGATGGCTGAAACCCAGGAAGATAAAACTGCTGACGTCAAAACTCTCTACAAAGAACCTTTTTCCAAGCAGACAGACATCAGTTTCGGACGGCATTTGGTGTTCTGATTCCCCTTCTCCAGACTGTGTCACAAGATGTCCCCTCCCTCCCATCTGCAAATACTGGTGGCTGCTGCTGCTTGCAGCCTACCACATCTTGCTTCTAGTCCACACATTCCCAACATGGGGAACCCATTTTTCTAAAGACTTGTGTGAGCGAGGTTCCTATCAGACTATGAAAAGTTGTCCAGCCTGAGTTTGATTCTTTAGATAGGATTCCCCATCACCCACCCCATACCCACTGGAAAGTTCAGAACCAGTTGTGCCAGAAAAGGCTTTCTGGTCTGAAGCACTTTCACAGACATGTTTTCAATCCACTCTCTGATGTAGCCAGCCAGGATTAATAAATCCTCCAAGTGGTCTCCTCTAGTCCACTTCTTTCTTTTTCTCCCACTGAACCACTCATCCAACACCAGCAAAAGATGAGTTTTCATATTGCCTTGATTTTCCCTGAAAGAGGGCAGAGCCGCCTTCCTTTCATTTCAAACTCCTCTAAATTGAATGCTTTATGAAAAGAATTGGGTTTTCTCGGTCTTGGAATGTTCTCCCCAACCTCCTCTCCATTTTACCCCACATCCTCTTCTCTCCTTCTTTCTGCCTTTCTTTCTTTTCTTCCCTTAGTCCTCCCCATCACACTATTTTCACCATCTACAGGTCTGTTCTCCTTGAGTTCAAAGCAATCAGATCCTATTTGAAAGCCCAAATAAAACTCTTCCAAGATCATCTTCACGATCTTGGAAGGCTCCTCCCTGACTCTTGAGCTCAGAGTACTGGTTTTGGATGCTGGAGAGGAGAGAATTCAGCAGCAGTGGCAGCCAGAAAGGCGTGGAGGAGGGTGCTGTTTAGGGTGTATTTGAAGGAACAGCATATGGGGCTTTTGTCAAAATGTTCAGAGCTCGCTAGTTTTTGAGCTGAGTATAGAAATGTGCCGTTACCTCTGAACGCTGCTTGAGCTGGTTCAACCCTCATCTTCTCTTCTTGTACAACAGCCCCAACCACCCCAAATCCACCATTCCTTTGGCACCCCCCCTCCCCGTCCTCTGAGCTCTGATACCAAGAAAAGTTTCTTAGTTAAGTCCTAGCTCACCTACACCGCCCACCCTAAAGAAAGCAAAATCTCTCAAATAGCAGCTGCCAGGTCAGCAGGCCATTGAGTGCTGCTCCCCCTAAAGAATCCCTGTCCCTTCTCACCAGCTTCCACCTCGCACAGGCAATTAGTTCCCATGTTCCAGCGGGAGACACCGAGTAGTGACGGGAAAAGACAAGCGCCCTGGCCCAGCTGCCTGCATTCACCCCTCAGGGCTCTGGGGCACACAGGCCAGGAAAGAAGGACCATCAGGCTCTCTCCCCTGTGAAGAAGGAGGTCATTACCTTGGCAGCGGCTTGCGGGCCGTGATACTGGCGACAATGATGCTCTCGGGACGCGGGGTGGCCACAGCTTTAAAGGTTCCTCGCCAGAACTTCTCGAAAAGCTGCTTCTCGCCTTGCTGAACGCTCGCCATAGCCAACCCAAGGGGGCCGGGGCTCCCGGGCGCTGTCCGAAGTGCTGAAACGTGGATTCCAATGGGGGCACACCCGGCTGCGGGCTCGGTCCGCGTGAAACCCAGAGGGGTGGGGTGGAAGAGATCGGGGTTCAGGGCGGGGGATGGGGCGCCTCAGCCCGGGCAGGCAGGGGAGACAAGAGGTTGCTCTATCGTCTTTCTTCGCCTTCCGTGTTGCCTCTGGGCTGAGCTCTGAGCTTGCTGAGCCTCCGCGCCCCAGGAAGGGAGGGAGGGCTGGCTTCCTCGGCAGCGCCAGGAGAGAGGAGGCGACGGGGTCGTCTGTGTGTGCGTGCGCGTGTGAGCTCAGGCGCGCCCGGGTTTTGTCTCTCGCACAATGTGACGTTGGAAGAGGAGGCTGGTCGCGCGAGCTGCACTTTCCTCCCCCCGCTCCGTCTCTCCTCCTCCCCACCAACTCCCTCCTCCTCCGGCACAGCCTCCTGCCGCCATCTGCATAACAAAAGCCCGCAGGTCTTGGGAGGAGAAAGGGCGGGGCGAGTGCCTGTCACCAGGGCCCCGCGGCGACGGAGTTGCAGCGCTGACCCCTCCGAGGAGCAATCCCGGCACCCCGAACTGAACCGGGCAGGAGATCCTGCTTCCCACACTGTTCTCCTTCCCAGCCATGGCAGGCCTTCCCCCTGCCCCCATCGCTTCTGGCGTGCCCCCTGGGCCCCGCCACCTCCCTTCTCAGCCCGTTTGCAAGTCTTGTAGCGGATCTTCTGGGGGGTTGGGGGGAGAGTAAAAAAATACTTAACCTACCCGCCCAAGTCAATCTGACCCCCTCACTTCTGGGAGGGACCGCCTAGGCCAGCAAAGGGGGTCCCTTGCATTTCTCTTTGCGCCTGGGCGCCGCGAGATCCCCACCACCCAGAAAGTGCCATTTGATGGACAATCCATCACCAATTCGGCTTTTCGCCATCTGCCAAGCCAGGTCCCCGCCCGCGGAGGGGCGCAGCATTACATCTGTGCATGCGGCGCTCTAAGGAAGATTTCTTTTGTGCCTCACAGTCAGCCAGCCTGATGTCCCCGCTGCCAAACTCGTCCAAAGGAAAAGAGTGCTCCCACCCCACCCCACCCCACCCCACCCCAGCCCATCCCATCCACTCCTGGGGAATTCAGGCGCAACCACTGAAAAGTGGTTAAGAAATTAACAGCTTGTCTCAGGAGTGGAGTCCCTTTCAGAAAAGTAAAGTGCTTAGGGAGAGGGATTTTGGGGGGAGCCGGGGGGGGGGGTGTTAGGATTCCAGGAGGAATAAGTTACTTTTAGATCTCTTCCCAACTTCTACCATCTCCCCCCCACCCCCACTTGAACCCTAATCCCAGAAAGTGAGAGTTCAGAATCACAAATAAATCCTTAGAGGCAGAGGGTCTGGGGAGAATTTCTCTAGTTTCACCCCCAGGGTTTTCATTAAGAAAAAGAGACAGTAGCAGGACCCCACCCAGCATCTCTCCCTCAGGGCCCTTGCATCTCCAGTTACTACTCCCACTCCCCAGATTGTAAATTCCTGGAAGGAGGCCTTGCCAACTCTTAAAGGCCTCCAAGCACCAGGTCTGGGCTACAGCCAGAATAAACCCTTGCTTCTTGCTGATGCTGATAGGGACAGGGACCAAGAGACTTAGGCACCAATATGAACTTCAGAAATTCTTGCAAAAGGACGGTGTGTGTCGGTGGGGGGATGGGAGAGAAAGGGGGAGAAGTAAGGCAAAGAAATAAGATGGGGGGGGCAGAAAGAACCCTGGAGATACAGAGTATGGATCCAGAAACGTTCGTAGCTTTGGATACGCATTTGGGTATTTGTGCGCCCGCTCTGGAGGGTGACTGAAAGCACTGCTCGCTCTGCAGCGACCCCTTCTGGTTGACAACTAGAGATGCATTTGCCGGCTTCTGGAAGTGGGCTGCAGCAGCCGGGAGGTGGGGTTGGGGCTGGGAGCTCAGAGGAGGAGGGAAGTGGAGGGGAGGTTCTACGTGTCTCCTGCCCACCCTCCAGCCCAAATTCCTCTGCTCTCACTCTCAGGTCCAAATGCCCACCCTGAAGTTGACCGAAATTTTAAATGCCATTGAAAGCTGGCCCCTTAAGTAGCCTGGGATATTTAAAAGCATCTTTAGTCATGACATTTAGGGTCTGAACTGAGTCACTTGCAGGGGAGATGTAGCTGGAATCCTACCCCCACAAGAGCAATCAACATTTCTCAGCCTGTTCCTGTTCTAAGTTCCCAGAGTGTTGATAAAGTTCCATTTGCATCACATTGCCTCTTTTGACCTGGGAACTGTAGCAAGAGGTGTGTGTGGGGGGGGGGCGGGGGGGCGGTAGTTGCTCTTATTCCCTTTTAAAGGTGAGGAAGGTGATGTGTGGGATGGTCAAGTGACTTACCCAAGGTGGTGCTGTAGGGATCAAAGGATGTCTGCGAAGAAAACTAGTTTCTGTTTTTGCTGGGGGTGGGGGGGGGGGGTGGAGGGCTGTCCTTGGGACACCAGGCAATCCTGAGTAGAACTGGGTAAAAAAGATCAGACAGCAAAAAACTATGTATAGAGTCATGGTGGTAAGGCTTCTTCTTTTTTTTTTTTTTTTTTTTTTAATTTTTTATGATAGTCACAGAGAGAGAGAGAGAAAGGCAGAAACATAGGCAGAGGGAGAAGCAGGCTCCATGCACCGGGAGCCCGACGTGGGATTCGATCCCGGGTCTCCAGGATCGCGCCCTGAGCCAAAGGCAGGCGCTAAACTGCTGCGCCACCCAGGGATCCCTGGTGAGGCTTCTAAATGGGAAGTCTTGGGTGATAAATTCCAGGAATCAAAGTCAGACTACTTGGGTTCAAATCCCGGCACTGCCACTTTTCAGCTGGATGGCCTTAGGCTAGTTACAAATCTCTGCCTCAGTTTCCCCATCTGCAAAATGACGATATTAATGAACATTTCATGGTAGTTGTGAAGATTAGATGAAATATTTCCTGTAAAGAATTTAGCTTGGTGTCTGATTTATAGCAAATGCCCATTAAATGCTAGGTGTTGTTGCTGCTGCCGTTGGAATCATCCCCTACTGGCATTGTAAGTCCTCATTTGGTTCAATGAGCATTCATCAATGCCTAAACTTAGTTAGATACAATCCTAGGCACGGAGGGTTCAATGATACACAGGGCATGGGCCCTTCCCTGATGGAGTACACGGTCTAATTCACCTTCTGGGAACCCATTGCCTAATATTTGTCCCCTTTCCACCTTATCAAGTCTGGAATGCCAACACCAACCAATTAGTAGCTATCTAAAGAATGTGTTGAGAAAGATTCTGAAGTCATGTCCCAGAAAGAGTGCTATGATGGATTAGTGATATTTGCCACTACAGAGATAGGCAGTGATTATGCCACGTGTGACTTAGACTGTAGGTCTGGCTTCTCCGATATAACATAAACCTCAGTTCTTCTATCAGTTTAGCAAAATATAACCAGCTTGTTCTCATTCCCTCGGGGAATTGTCTGTTTTCCCAGGGGCAGGAAGTCCACCTCATAAATTGAGACCTATCAATATGCTGGTTAGTGAATACAAATATGTGGCACAATTGCTGCCTATCCTCTGTGGTCAGCTGGTGGCAGACATCCACAGCCGTCCATTAGTGCATCGCAGCACTCTCTCTGGGACGAGACCTCAGACTCTTTCTCAACACATTCTTTAAAGAGCTTTCCCTAATTGGCTGAAGTTGGTATTCCAGATAAAATCAATTTGCCATCCACATCTAGAGGGTGCTTCTTTACTTGATTAATATTGTTCTTTCATTAGAAAAAGGAGAGACCAGGGAGAGTTGCAAATCCAGGCACTCTAGAGCATGAGCTAAAGAGATTCTTATGCATCCTTCCTTTTAGTGATCCAAGGAGGCTGCACCTCCAGCTCAGAGAAATAGTTACCCCTCACCCTAAAGCAGTTCAAATCCCACCTCACTGATGTTACTGTGTTACGTTGGGTAAAATCGTTATTCTCTCTGTGCCCATGACTTCTCTGAGTATAATGAAACTAATCATTATCCCCCAGTATCAAGGGGCATAAGGGTACTTGACAGTCTGTACCCATTTCCAGATGTCCAGTGAACAGTGAATGACTCAAATAATTTCTGGTAATGGGGAATGTGATAATGAGACCAATTCATCCATCCTTGTGCCTTTAGACTTTGTGCTAAACTATTCAAATTACAATATTCTGTATTTCTTCATATAGACTTTTGGGGAGGAAAAAATGATTGCACTACTAGGGTTCACTAATCTTCACCCCTTGAAAGAAAGTCTAATCTGAATCCTCCCTTTAGATGTTAATTGTTTGTCTCTCTTCTGGTACATAGATATACGCTGCTTCCATAGCCCCTGAACTAACACAGATAAACCAGGAATCCTTTTTCCCTGGCAATGTAGTTCCCAAGAATCTATAAGATGAATACACTCATTGCTGTCTCTGATACTAATAACAGTTGTGCTTATCATGTATATGCTTGATGTTAGATGCCACTTGTACTAAACCTTCGATATACATTATCTCATTTAATCCTTGCAAAACTCTATGAGCAACGAACCATAGTCTGAATTTTGCAGATTTGGAAACTGAATCTTAAAATGGTGAGAGGATTCTCGGTATATGCAATGACTTCACATTGAAAAAGAGTTGAGTATATTCAAGGAAGAGGCCAAAGACCAGAGAACATAATTAGTGATGGGAGAGTGTGCTCTATGCAATTATTCTGCCCAGTTTTAAAAGCCAATGATATTATACTGTTATTTCTTAAAGTGGTGTTTCTTGGAACCCCGGTGGTACTGTCCAAAGTGTTTTAGGTGGCACCCTGGCACCCAGGCAGAGAGAACATTAAATAACATTGGAGTGTGTGGTCATATACGGTGAGAAAGTATTCCCTTTTATCACTTTTCTTCCTAGCCATTAGGTTACTTCCAGAAGTAAAGCTCCATACCTTGATTTTCTTGAAATGTCTTGAACACATCTCTGAGTTCATACTCTTCAACATTGAAAAAAATGACCAGATACAGAAGCTTGGACAATGAGAATTTATTAATAGCTTTGCTTTCATTGAATTTATTTTATAGTTATTTTCTACTGTGAACATGTGATACTGGTTTTTCATTTTCTAAAATGTCCTTTTTAAGTAAATTTGTTAGGTAGAGAGGTAAGTCACTTTTCAAAAAAAACTTTCATTATAGAAAAAAACTTCAAACATATACAAAAGTAAAGATGCTAGCCATAATTAGCCCCTGTATCCATTTCTAATTTCAAAGATTATCAGTACATAGTTGATATTTTTTTATCTTACTCTGACCCACTTTCCACACTTCTAAATCATTTTGAAGCAAATCCAAGACATTATATTATTCCAGTTGGAACTACTACAGGATGTATTTCTAAAAGATAGAAACTGTCTTTTTTTAAAAGCATAATTGTAATATCATCATCACATTAGACAAAATTAACAATAATTCCTTAATTTTGCAAATATCCAGTCAATGTCCACTCCCCCCCTCCCCCACAATCATCCTTCAGTGTTTGTTTATTGCTTTGTTGAAATTGAGATTCAAATAAGGCCCATTCATTGTGGTTAGTTGATGTGTCCTCCCTAAGTATCCTTTCACCTGTAAATCCAATCCCATCCCATCAGCTTTTCTTCTTTATTTTTGATAAGAAACTTGGGTCTTTGTCTAGCAAACTTTCTTATAAACTGTATGTTCCTGATTGCATACCTGTAGCACTGATAGCATTTCTCTGTGCCCTCTATTTCCTTTTAGGTGATGGTAGGACCTAGAAGTTTAATCAGATTTATGTAAAAAAGAAATTCCACCAGGTTACTACTGTGCGATTTCTTCTTTTCTTGTCATGCCGACACTAAAGATCTTTGCCTAATTTATTAATTTATTAGACGTTGCAAAATGGTGGTGGTTCTAGCATTTATTTTTCATGTATTAGCTATAAAACAGTTCTATAGAGAAGTATCCCCTCATTAACTAGTTGGACAACTCAGGATACCATTGTATAGGAAAGGCATAGTAAATACTTGATCCTTTTTCTTTGTTTACTAGTTCAAAAATAATGGGTTGGTGTACTAACATCTTTACAAGGTATTACTGAGTGATTTTTTTTTAATCCTGAAGATGAACTTAAGATTTAAATATAGTTAGTATGTTTCAATTAGTTGCTATTATTATCCTTAATGATGCTATAACTGTCCCACCTTTAGTCAGGAGAGTTCTTTGTTATGATCCTAGAAGCCTTTGATAGTTTTGTTGCTTTCTGATACATTAAGATGTTTCAAGCTAAACTGTGCAGACCTAGAATTATCCATTTCTCCAAATAGAACTGGTTCCTTTGGTAGATACCAGAGTTACTCAGCCTTACTGGGTTAGTCAGTCACTGTTTCTAGGACTTTTTAGCATAGTGCCCTAGGAAATTTTATTTTTAGACAAAAAATATATTAAGGTTCTACTGACATTTCTAGCTCAAATAAGAGCTGAAGGTTTTTCTTATAAATCATAAATCTTACATTTGTATTTTCTTGTTGACATGCCAAAAATCCAAGTTTAGCAACACCAACATTACTCATTTCCTTTATCCCACAATACCACACGTGCCTATTTCAGAACACCCAGACTTATACTACCACCTATAATAGGATTACTGAAATCAGTTTAAGATTTTTTTTAACCTCAACTTACTGAATATTAAAACTAATTGGAATAAAATCACATTAATTTTTATATATTTACTTTTACTTTTGATTTTTTTTATTTTTTATTTTTTATTTATGATAGTCACAGAGAGAGAGAGAGAGAGAGAGAGGCAGAGACACAGGCAGAGGGAGAAGCAGGCTCCATGCACCAGGAGCCCGATGTGGGATTCGATCTTGGGTTTCCAGGATCGCGCCCTGGGCCAAAGGCAGGCGCCAAACTGCTGCGCCACCCAGGGATCCCTACTTCTGATTTTTATGGATTACTTCTTAATATAACTTCATTTTTAAAAAAATATGTCAAATATTTACCTGGTTCTAAAGTCAAAAGTGCCCAAATGATATATTTAGACAAGTCTAGACACTCTGTCCTATGTACCCCCTCTTCTCCCTCTCCATATATAATTTTAAAACATTTTATGCTTTATCCTTCCACTAAAGATAGTATTTCTCAATCAAAGTCATTTCATTTCAAATAGTGCAAATAGTAAGAGCATAGGTGAGGCAAAGGTGCTACAGAAATTCTAAAGCTGTATTTAAATTGCTAACATTCAGGGGATGTTGTATTATTTCTCTGTGCAACAGCATGACCCTGACTTTTCCAGGCCAGGCCAGGGACGCTGCCAGGGTGGGATTCAGCAGCCTTTTGTGCACAAATGTGTAGCATAGCTCCTTTACTTAAAAGCAACATGTATTTGTCATGTACACAATGCAGGCCTCACATCTACTACACTAAGCTGGTATAATATTTAGATACGTATGTGGACATATAAATCCATGCTCTTCTAAACAGAGAGCTAAAAAAGAGAACTTGCCTAAGAGAATCCAGTTTTGCATCTAAAAGCAGCCTTCCATCTGCCATGGCTCACCTTAGTGTGTGTGTGTGTGTGTGTGTGTGTGTTTGTGTGTGGTGTGTTATATTGCTTCTAGTGCTTTCTGCTTTTAAATGATAGGATGCAACTTCTAAATGTGGCTCACTTTGTTTTGTCTGTTACTTCTTTTCTCCTGAAAGGAATACAGAATTCTCTCTTGGAATGTTTTGAAGCAGAAGACAAAGGCAACTGACCTTTAGTTTGGGGGAAAAAAAGACAGAACAAGAAAGAGAAAAGTAAGTCTGTTCATACGCCCCTGTACACTGCAGATCTGGAGGCAGAGCCGAAGCCAGGCATCTTCTGCAGCCAGGGGCTTTGGGGATACCTCTCTGCAGCAGCACCCTGCCTCCCACTTTGCCCCTGGATTGGATGTTGCAGAAATAATTACCAGACAAATCGATAGTTAGTGTAGTGATGTGATCACAGTTGCTAATGCATCATTTTCCTCCTGAAAACTTAGTTTGCCTTACAGGCAGGCCAGATTCTACACAAGCTCCTGACAACCCAAAAGCCCAGAATAACTTCTGGACTATTTAATCTTTTCTCCCTGGACAAGCACTGTATGAACATTTTCACATTTACCTCTTGCAGTGACACTCTGAAGCAGGCTCTGTAGGAAGCGATGGGACTGGTCTGAGAGTCCATAGCCAGAATGGCGATGGTACATTTCTCTTTTACTCTTTTTCTGGGGGGAAGGGAGGCTGATTAAATGGACATGTCCTAGAATTTTGGTTTTAGAAAACTGATAAATGCTGCTATATATTTTTAAATCCCTCCCAACTAGACTTCTTGGAGAATTCCCTAGGTTTATTATTTGGGGACAGGCTTATCACTCCCAGCCCCTTTCATATCCTTCAAGGGATCTTTATGTGAGGTTGGGCAAGCCACAGAGGGCTTGGAGGGCCAGGATGCCTGGCCTCCCTGAACCTGAGCATCTCTATGCCTAATTCCAGCCTCATCTCTCCCATCTGTGAAGTTTAGGGGTTGGGCTCTTGGAGGTCTCAAACTGGCAGCCCACAGAATGAGTCTGTGTTCTCTTTGATATCCACAAGGCATGTAGAAATAGAGTTTGAATAACTACAGGTCAAAGGCAAATGTGCTCATTTTTTGCCCCAGATCCCACCGCTCCTAATTGCATCTCATCCAGTCTTCTTTATGCACACACATTTCCACTAGAACTCTGTGGAAGCTCCTGGGCTTGAGATGTTCAGTGCAGCACCCCCCTCCACCCCTGAGGGGTGGCCTCCTATAGTCTCTTTATGTTTTTTTTTCTTAGACTATTCATAACAATAATTTTAATAACAGCAGAATTAGCATTTATTGAGCAATTACTATCTGCCTTGCTGGGGATTAAGCATTAATTAATTAATCAATTAATTTATACATCATCTCATTCTCTCCTCATAGCAATCCAAGAGAGAAGCTATTGTTGCAATCCACCTTTTGTGTATGGAAGTAAGGCTCGAAAGGATACACAGGTGATGGTAAGTAGAAGGGCTGGGATTTAGATCTAGGTTTTTGTAATCCCCAAAGCTCATGCTCTTAACCAGGGGTGATCTTCAATACACTTTACTGGTACAGCAGGGGCTGACTAATCAGATGGATGTTAGGTTCAGGGCAGCCTGGGTACCAAAAATATGCCTCTGGTGACCAGGACAGTGCAGACAGGGGGCCCTGGAGAGGGATCAGAGGAGAAGCCTCTATTGAGGTGAATAAACATACTTCAATATTAAATGTCTGATGTGGCTGTAAATGTGCTTTCTGGCTGAATGACAGGACTGCTCCTAACCATTTCGCTCGCTAATGTCTTGCTGAGTCAGAGGCCCTGAGGAATCTGTAGAGCCAGTGTTCAAGAGACACAAAGAACACAGTGCTGACCAGACCAATGCCAGGTGATTTTAGGGGTGGACAGGGTCTCCTGAGAGATGGGGAGGTGGGGAAACTCAGAAACAAAAGCCAGACTCCCTGCTTTCAGAAACCTAGAAATAAGGAAGGGAGATGGTATTGACCAGTTCTGTGGGTTTCTACACGAGCTGAAGGAAGCCAGAGTTAATATTAAATGGACCATTTAATGCAGCTCTGGCTCCAAACCACGGAGAGTGTGGCTGACTCTCTGCAAAGTGATTCAAGTCATGTGACCCTTCTAATTGTTATCACACATTTATAAAACTTATTGGGCACAGGCTACGTGCCAGAGATTGTACCAAATGCTGAGGTCAACAAGAAGTAAGAAAATCTCTGCCTTTGATAGGTTCGCAATCCCAGGTTGCGGATAGACTAGTAAACTGGCTGTGACTTTGTGGTGTGATCAGTGATATTTCAGGCTAGACTCAGAGGTCTGAAGATGCAGAGAAGGAGCCCTCTTCTCTGTGTTGGGGCAATCAGGGAAAAATGAGACCTGAAGTTTGAGATATCCAGACCAAGGAGGCAGGGAGACAAAAAGAACGCTCCAGGGAGAGAGCTCTTCCATAGGAAGACTCAGAAACCAGACAGAGCTTAGAGTATAGCAGTGGTTCTCAAAGTGAAGTGCAGACCAGCAGCAGTGGATTTCCTGGGAACTTGATAGAAATGCAAATTCTTGGGCCCTGCCTTAATCTTACTGAATTTCACATCCTAAGAAGTAGGACCCAGAGAGCTATGTTTTGACAAGCCCCTCAAGTGACTGATTCAAGTTCACCTTTGAGAAACACTGAGACTGGAATTTTTGCTCAAGAGTGATCAGAGTATGCCTGGAGAGGAGGGTGAGGCCAGGTCCCAAGAAGTCTTGTATGATTGAGGTTTTATCTTGTGGGTAATAAGGAGCTTTTGAGAAACTTTAAGAAAAGCAGGATATGACTTTACCTTCCTAAGTGTTCCTCAAAACTGATCTGGTTCTAAGCCATTGCATTTGCTGTTCCATTTGCCTGGAACATTCTACCCCAAGGTTTTTTGAAATAACTAACTCCTTATTCAGATCTCAGTTCGAATGCTAGTTTCCTCTGACCACACAGTAAACAGTTCTCCTGTTCTCATTTCCCCAATCAGCTTGTTTTATTTTCTTACAGCTCTTATCTCCACCTGCAATCATCTTGTTTATGATGTGTTTTTTTCCCCTGTCTCCCTCTACTAAAACATAGCTCCATAAAGGAGGAAACCAGTCTGCCTTGCTCACTCCTATGATCCCTGCACACACACACACACACACACACACACACACACACACCCAGGGCAGGTGGTACCCAGCACACAGCAGGTGTTTTCAATAACTAAACTCGGAGAATGAAAAAATCAGAAAGAATGACAAAACATGAGAGACTCCTAACTGGGAAACAAACAAGGGGTAAGTGGAAGGGGAGGCGGGCAGGGGGATGGGGTGACCGGGTGACAGGCACTGAGGGGGGCACTTGACAGGATGAGTACTGGGTGTTATGCTATATGTTGGCAAATCGAACTTCAATAAAAAATACACATATGAAATTTTAAAAAAATAATAAACTCAGAGAATGAAAGACACAGGAAGCCCAAAACAACTCCCACAGTGAAATTCCCCCAATGGTCATTAAAATATACAGACACTGAGGGAGCTCAGAAGAGAGGAACACTGGATTCGACTGAGACAGCTTCCAGAAAGAGGCGGGGCTTTTAATTTTCTTCAGGACCCTAAGGTATGGTAAAGAGGAGAAGCAAGGAAGCAATATAGAAGAAAAACCCAGAATGAAGTCAGAAGCCAAAAGAAGCCAGTTGAAGGCAAGGAGCCCAGGTGGGTTAAGTGTGCTAGAAAAAAGCAGAGAAGGGGAGTGATGAAGAAGGTGGGTGGGAGCCCGAAGGCAGGGGTGAGGGATGGAGGGGATCCTCATGAACTCTAAGACCACAGATCAGCATCCCTTTTCAACCACTGCTCGAGGCATCATGGAGCCATCTGTCCCTCTGTCCATCCATCCCACCCAGACTACTGACCTCTTCTAGGTTAGAAGTGAGTGTTTCTAGATGTTGAGTTTCTGCAAACAAATACAACTTTTAAAATATAAATAAAGTAGAGGGTGCCAAGTTTTTTTGTTAGGTGTAAATAATTATGATCATTTCACGAAATCAAGTATACTTTACACCCAAAATGCAGGAGAGAGGAAAACATGATCTCAGAATAAAGAATTTACTCCTAAATTGATAAATCTCACTTGTTGAAAAACACAGAATATCATCCATAGTAGTTTTTTTTTTTTACTTTTTTTGCCAGACTGGTGGAAAAGACCCACATCTGACCAGGATTAAGTACCCAGAACACTGCCCTAGATGCAATACAGCTAGCCCCAAAGGAGGTTGGAATGTGGATTAAATGTGTATATTTAAAATAAATAGTAAAAACAGTGGCTTCTTACCCAGCTTGGAAACTCAAAGTCAAGTTCATTGAATCATTAACCTTACGGATCCCTCTGTCCAATCCCCCTTCTCCCACTTTTGTTTTTTTGCATTTTGTATTGTGATAAAATATAAATAACCCCAAATTTACCATTTTAATCATTTTGGTGTATACAACTCAGTGGCATTAAGTACATTCACAATGTTGTATAATCATCACCAATAGCCATCTCCAGAACATTTTCATCATCCTGAACAGAAATTCTGTACCCATTAAACACTACCTCCCTCTCTCCCATTCACCCAGCCCCTGATAACCTATTTTCTCCATTCTGTCCGTATGAATTTGCCTATTCTCGGTACCTCATATAAGTGGAATTATACACTATTTCTTTTTCTGCCTGGCTTATTTCACTTAGCATAATATTTTTGAAGTTCATCCATGTGGTAGCATGTGTCAGAATTCATTTAAGACAGAATAATATTCCATTGTATGTATAGATTAGTTTTTGTTTATCAATTCATGGTCAATGGATGCTTGTGTTGTTTCTACCTTTTGGCTACCGTGAACGATGCCACTATGAATGTTGGTATACACATATCTGCTAAAACCCTGTTTGAGTTATTTCGGGTATATGCCTAGAAACAGAGTCCAGGGAGTTGCTGGGACTGCTAAGATCATATGGTGATTCTACGTTTGATTTTTTTTAAGGACCTACCCCCTCATTTTATATGTCAAGCAACTGAAGGCTAGAATGGGTTCAGGATCTGCCTAAGGACATATAGCATTGAGGAGGTGTTAAGAGTAGTAACTAGACTCCCAAACTCTCTACCAACCCCAGATACTGGGCATAAGCCAAGGCAGGGGAAAAACCACAGGGCCAACATCAAAGAGACTGACAGGGGTTGGGCGTCTCCTGGGCAGAAGAGTTCACCCATTGGCAGTCTGTTTTTCTGTTACTGGGCCAAAGGCACATACAGTCAAGCATCTACAACTATAAGCCGAAGAGGCTGAGTAAGCAGTACGTTATGTAAAAAAGAAGGGCAAGAATGAAGAAAAATTCAAAACAGTTTTGCTCAAGTGCTCAGGGGAAAGTTCCTACATTTTAGGAAGAGTTAGGAAGCAAAGAGAATTGATGGGAAAACATTTTGGCTTTAGAACTCTAGGCTAGTTCTATAGAAGAAAGGTTCACTCCTAAATTAAAAGTCAAATTTGGGTGGAAAATATCCCCACCCATGAGACAAACTCACACATTAGTACAGCAAGAAAAAGAAAAACTTCTTTGTTGAATACAGGTTGGGGAAAGAGCCTAAAGACCTGGATATAAATTCCTGGCTCTTCCACTTATCAACTTTGTGACTTCTGTAAGAGATAACCCCTTTCTAAGCCTCAGTTTATATGTCTATAGAGTAGGGGTGATAATAGTACCTACTTCATAGGAAATTGTTATGATGACTCTAACCCGAGTGATGGTGGACCCTGGCTGCAATTAGAATCACCTAAGATATTTCTTAAAATTCCTGATGCTTGGGCCCCACTCCCAAAGATTCTGATTCAATTAATCTATGATGATGTCCAGTCCTTTTTATTTTAAGCTCCCCAGATGATTCTAATCCAAAATTTAAGAATGGTGGGCTGGATCCAGTGCTTTTCAAGAATCACCTAGGAATATTATTAAAATTCAGGTTTTTATTTAGTAGGTCTGAGGTAGGTCCAGAGATACTGCATTTCTAACCAGCCCCCAGTGATGTCATGGATGCTGGTCTACAGACCTTTGACTAGCAAGATTTAAAAATGCCTAGTCTAGGGCAGCCCTGGTGGCCCAGTGGTTTAGTCTGCCTTCAGCCTGGTGTGTGATCCTGGAGACCTGGGATCGAGTCCCACATCAGGCTCTCTGCTTGGAGCCTGTTTCTCCCTCTGCCTGTGTCTCTGTCCCACACCGCCCCCCCCAAGTCTGTCGTGAATAAATAAATAAAATCTTTTTTTAAAAAATGCTTAGTCTAGTCCTGGCCTCACCCACAGTAAGTACTTTAGTATGTGTCAGCTCAGAAGTAATAATGATATTTAGTGGGTTCTAGAGTTATGGGGAGTTATGGGGACTTCAGCAAATCTGAAGTCTCCTAGAAGAAGCTTCAGTGTGGAGTTTATTTGAAGTAAGTAAATCTTTAGAGTGGCTTCTGTTGCTTATGGAGATGGGAGTTGGAAGTCCTGAGTGTCATGATAATTGTGAATCTTGCCTGGAAGTCAGGCTGGAGTCTATGTTTATGCATGGAGATTCAGGTCAAGCAGGAATCAAAGCTACAAGGCAAGGAAGTGAAATTTCGGGGACAAGTTAGAGTACTCCAGTACTTTATTCAGGAAATATTTACTGAGCATCTACTAATGCACAGTACTGTAGTAGGCACTGGGGGGTCTAACTATAACCATAGTTCCTGACCTCAAGGAGCTCACAATCCAGTAGGAGGAGGCCAAACCACTAACCAAACAACTCCAAAATTCAGAATGACTGACATTCCATTGGAGAAATTTTGAGAGGGATCCTTGGCTCAGCCCAAGGGAGTTACAGAAAGATTCCTAAAGGAAGCAATGGCTGAGTTGTGAAAGATAAATAAGAGTTATCCAGGAGAGGAGGTGGGAGCAGAGATGGTCCCAGGCAGAGGGGAGAGCCTAGGCTAAAGCAGGTGGATAGGGGAGAACAGAGCCTCTTCCCAGAAATAGCTCAGTTTATGGATACTGGGGCTGAGGATGCAGCCAGAGAAAAGCCTAGAGCTATAGAGAAGACTTGAATGTCACTCTAAGGTATGTGTACTTCTTTCTGAAGTCAGAGATCTATGAGGTCAATGAAGCCCCTGAAGCTCTCTGCAAAGTTTGTGTTTATGTGTCTGTGTATATTACCTAGGATAAAACTATTGGGTTTCCATCAGACTGTCCAATGGATTCCAGATCCCCAGATAGGTAAAAATCCTAGGAGCTGTAGATGGGATCTAAACATCCTGTTGGTTAGTGCTTGCTCTGTGCAGGCAAGGGAATGTCACAAACCCTGGGATGGAGAATTTGGTGATAGAGGAAGAGCCTACCACCCTGTCCTTTTTTTCCCACTTTAGTCTTTGCACATCAACTCTCTCTGCCTGGGACACTCTTTCTCACCTCTGCTGCCACCCACAGCTCACCTTGTTAATTCTTATTTATCCTTCAGATTTGAACTTGAAATCTCCCCTTTTTGGACAAGACTAGCTTGACTTCCCCCATGAGGTCAGCCCCCTCCCATAATACACACTCATAATTCCTTTGAAACAGTTGCCACATGTTTAGTTACATAATGAATAATGTAATTCATCACTCAAAGCTGTCTGCATCCCTCCCATCTACTAAAATACACACTTTTGTTGGAAGATATTACCTGTTGTGTTCACAGCTATAATGTCAATACTCTCAACAGGTCTTGGCACATAGTGGGGACTCAATAAATATTACTGAATGATGGCATAAATATTTGAATGAGTGAATGAGTGGATTGACTTGCCTGATGATTACTGCCTGAATTCTTTCCCTTCTCAGCCCTAACACTAACCCCCCTCCAACTCTGCACTGTGCATTTTAAGCTCTGACCCTTGAGAACCAGATCACTGCATGTTACTTGGTGGGAAAATATTGTAGCAGGGAATTGACCAAACCAGCCAGATTCCTGAAGCTTGCCCTAGTGGCTTCATATAGATGCTTTTAATCACTTAGTGAACAGATGTAGTCTATGGGCTAGAATCCAGAGACCTTTCCAAAGTGGTCAGGCAAACGCCATCATTGACTAGCACCAACATGTCACTCATGCCTGTATTTGGAAAATCCTGTATCTGTTTCCTAATGAGCAAGTTGCCCTTATTTGGCTTATCCCTTATGAGTTTTCAGGAAGGTGGGAAGGCTTTCACTTGTTCTACATCATCCCATGTGAAGAGAAGAGGAGAAGAAAAATACCTACATTACAATAGCAGCTTTGGGTTTAATATTAATTTGGGTGAGTAATCCTGAAGGCAAAGAGAAATGAGGGTGAGTCAACAAAGTTTTTCAGTGGGTGTCAGATTAGCAGCATGAACCTCTATGTTCTAACTCCTACCCGATGACCATGACTCCCCAAACCTTCATCTTGTATCATCTAGTCAGAGCTTCCATGAGTCTCAGTTTCCATATCTGTAAAGTGGACAGAACAGTATTTATCTGATAGGATGGTTGGGAGCATTAAATGAGATAATGTATGCAAAGTGTTTGCCTCTATATTGCCTTCTCCCCATATACCAACCCCTACTTCCTACCAATCTTAGGATTAATGTAACTATCAGACTCTAAATTCTACACAGCCCTAACATTACAGAGGGCAAAAATGTGAAGTTCTAGGTCAGAGTGTTTGAAGATAAATGGTAAAAGACAAAAAAGAAAGAAACTCTGTAGGACAGCATTAGGTTTCATTAGCCCAAAAGGTTTGATTATGCATCTTTAACCAACAAGGAACTTTCTCTGCCTTTTCCATGTAGTAAGCATTTCCCTTCTGTCTTTTTTTTTTTTTTTTTTTTTAAGCTGATGGAACAGGAAAAGAAGAAGGGAAAGAAGCCACTCTTTTTTCATTTCTTCAAAGGCAACCCAAATTTGATCCCTTTAGTGAATGGCTCAAGATAAAAACTCCACTTCAGTCTGCTTTCTGTGATTAAACAACCCTCTTGTTTGTCAAATAGCAGGGAGAAGAGAAGAAAGGAAAGCTCTTGTTGCTGTTAAGTGCTCTGAAAGTGTACTCCCCTCCCAGCTCCCACCAGTTAGGTGCACCAAAGCCTACAAAGAGATTCTTGAGATGAGGCAAAAGCGGTTGCCTAGAATAGGAGAGAAAATGAGGATGGGGTGGGAGGCCCTATAAAGCCCCCATAGGATTGTGGATTCCTCAAATTGAAAGGTCTAGAACTCTTCTGCTCCTGCTTTCTTTTTAGGGACATCACATCATTTGAAACCAGTCTATTCCAGGACATCTCCATACAACAAATCATATCCTTGAGTGAAATAAATAGACTGTCAGGAAAGATCTGGGGGTTGAAGAGAGCTAACCTAAATCCATCTTGCTTCACCGAAATCCAATTTCAATGTGGCAATGGGAGAACTTGAGTTTTCACGAGAGGCAAGAACTATTTACTCAAATCACTCTTAGAGAACTCAAAGTTCTAGTTGGAAGATAAATGGGAAAGTGTTGGTTTGTTGATAAGGTGGACAGATGTACAAATAAAAATACAGAACACCTAGTGAAATTTGAATTTCAAATGAACAATGAATTATTTTAGTATAAGTATGTCCCATGTAATGTTGGGGACATACTTATACTAAAAAATTTTCTCTGTCTATTTGAAATTCAAATATAACAGGGCATCTTGTATTTTATTTGGCTAGCTCGCCTATTGACAAGGTAACCCCAGCAGGCATTTCCTGTTTCATTTCCTTATAAGTGGTATCGGGAATATGGACAAGAGCAGGGAGACAGTGAAGGCTTCCTGAGGAAGTTTCTAGGGTGGTTATATCCATGGGTTTAGAGTCAGGCAGGGCTTGATTCAAACCCTATGCCTAACTCTTAAGTGATCTCTGGCAAGTGACTTTCCCAACTGAGCCTCTTTTCTTTAAGGCAAAATGCGAATATAATATCCACCATACAAATTGTGGAGATTAAAATGAGGTGACAGTAAAGCACCTAGCCCCCTGTAGATCCATAAATGCAGCTCTTACCATCTTGCCTTTCTACCTCTCCTCAGCAGCAGTTCCTTCTGCCTGGAATGACTTTCCTCCATTCCCTCCTCCCTTGGGAAACTTTCTCCATATTTCTCCTTAGCACACCCATATTTTGTCTAAGCTTCTAGAAATGTCCCTGTTGTTCTGAGATATTATATTGGAATCAGCTTCACTGTTCACAAATGTTCTCCTCATCAAGATTGAATTTTCTGGCTCAGATACCAAGTTTTCTTCATCTCCGCAGGTCTAGCAATTAGTACAGGGCTTAACATATAGGAGGAACTTGATACTTCCTGAATGAACATGTTATCAAACCATTAACATCTTAGCATAAATTGCCTATGACTTCAGTTTACAAATGGTAATATAGTACATGCACAGACACATACACAAAATCAGTAGAGGGGATTTTCTCAAAAAGCTAAAATGATTCCATTTAGGAACTGCCTTTTAGTTGAGGCTATCTTTTCTCCTTTGGAGAAAAAAACCCCCACGACTTGTCATTTATAAAATAAGTTTTAAAAGGTATTTGACAAAATAGAGAGTTAGCAACTTCCATGGTGAGATACGTTCATATCTCTGGATCTCTATCTGGATCTCTATCTCAACAAGGAAGTTTCAACACTGAAAATGTACTAGTACTTGGAATTCAAATTCTGAGTACCACCACTTCAATGAGATAAGAGAGTAAAAGGAACTCGAAGGACTGCAACTCATGACTGGTGAGCTTTGATGGGAAGAAGTGGGAAAAGAAAGACTGTAGCAGGAGATGGCCAGGGAGGTGCATTTTATTTGAATAAAAATGTTACAGAGTCTGGGAGAGGAATATGACAGGTGGGGAAAAAAGAAGCAAACAAACTTCCCCTACTTCCCTAGGACAAAACCTCACCATCCCAGAGTTCAAGATCTTCATGAATTTGAGTCGGAGGCCTCCCAATCACCCCTCCCCCAATTGCTCAAGTCAGCAAACTCCTTTGAAGAATGACAACAAGGAAGGATGTCCATCCCATTGACCTCCAAGGACCCTCCTGTCTTTGGACCCCGAGTTTGACCCCTCCCTCTAAAAGAGACCAGCTGTGCCAGTGCCCCAGGCAAACTCTGGGAACTTGCCCTTGCCTTGGCCTCAGAGTTACGTTTCTGCAAAGATAGTTCCTTAAATCTCTTAGCGCCATTGACCATGATTCCAGGCATTGTTAGGTCACTTCTCAGTCCTGCCTCCCCCCATCCCTCCCCTTTTTGTCTTATCCTAGATGGACACATCTGTCACTTTTAAGTCCCCATTGCTCATCTGTCATGCTCCACAACCAGGAAGTACAAGGGAAAAGGCCAGAGGAATGTTCTGCCACTAAAAGGAAGACTTTGACACTTTTAATTCCTCCATTTCTCAGGGCCATCGTGTCCCCCAACCCAACTTAGAAATAATAATAATAATAATAATAATAATAATAATAATAATAGCAACTATTTAACTACTTGTTGAAAGCTCATCCAATGACAGGAATTGTGCTGAGTACTTTCTAGTGTTATTCCATTTAAATAGAGTCATGTTACAGATGAAGAAACTGAGGCTCTGAGAACTTAAATCATTTACCCAAGGAGTGTCTCCCAGCTGGTAAAGAGGAACTGGAAAGCCAGTGTTTCTGGTTTCAGACTTCTGTGTGTAACTTTACATAATACTGCCTCCACCCAACCAACTTCAGGGACTTCTAGTGGTTCACCAGATGGGACCCAAAATGTTCCTGTGGGCTCTCAGGACCTTCTAATGCCTGGTCATCGTCTGTTTCTACAACCTCATCTCCTGCTAAGGCCCTCCCAGAATTTTGGAGTTCCTTTTACTTAAAAAGTCTCCCACCTCTGAGCCTATCCCCCCATACTGTTCCTCACCCCATAGTGTGCTATTTCCTCTTCCCAAATCCACCATATTGCAAGCCCACATCCAATGTCACCTTTCCCAGGACACCAGACCCAGTGAGCTCACCTTCATCTCAATCTCTTAACACCTGGGGTCTGCTGCATAATACAGCTCATGCCACAGATGATGCCAAGTTGCTAGCTATTCATCCCTCACATAGGAGTTTCATCTTGCCAGTTTGACCGACACCCACAGGGTGTACCATGTTACGGCACACATGCCTTTTGTATTACCTTACTGGGAACAAGTAAATGTCCAATCAGTGTTTGATGACTGATCCCCTTCTCTCCTTTTCCTTTCTCTTCTTATTCATTCTTTCCTATCTCCTCCTCATTCTCTGTTTTGGCATTTCCTCCCTTTTGTACCCCCCCCCCCGCCCCCCCGCATCCTCTCTGCATTTTTAAGTGTGGTAAGCAGCTGCTGACATGGCTCCCAATGATCTCTGCCTTCTGATATCCACAGCCTTTTGTAATTCCCTCTCCTTGGTGTGGGCTGTGCCTAGTGACTTCCTTCTAATGAACACCACACAGCAAGGGCAATGGTATGTCACTTCTATGATTAGATTACAGGGGACTCCGACTATCTCTTGTTAGTGCTCTCTTGCTGGCATTCTTTCTTGTCCTCTCTCTTGCTCACTCAGATAAAGGCAGTTCCATGTTGTGAGATGCTTTATGGAGAGGCCCATATGGCAGAGAATCAAAGAAGGTCTCTAGCCAACAGTTCATAAAGAAGTGAGGTCCAACAATCCACAAGGAACTGAATCCTGCCAACAACAATATGAGCAATCTTGGAGGTGAATCCTTCCCAGCTGAGCCTTGAGATAACTGCAGCCCTGGGCCATACCTTGATTGCAGCCCTGTGATAGACCCAGGGCCAGAAGACCCAGCTAAACCATGCCCAGACTCCTGATCCACAGAAACTGTGAGAGAGTAAGTTGTTTCAAGAGGGTGAATTGTTAAGCAGCAATAGATAACAAATATACTAACTATTCATTTGCTCCAACATTTGTTGGACATTTAATATGATATTCTTGTTAAATGAGGGGACATTTTGATGACTCAGGAATGGTTCTCTAGTTTTAAAAATCTCTATCCTTGCTGGGAGTTGGGGAGAGAGACAGTCATCAGAATAGTCATATCATATCATTTTTAAGAGTTCTAATAGAGAAAGGAAGTAGAGATTTAGTAGAGATTTGTAGAGTCAGCAGCTCATTCTGCTTAAATCTGAGAAGGCTCCAAAAAGGTGAATGTTGAGCCAGGTCATGGAGCACAAGTGGGAGGTCACCAAATTGAGGGAGCTTGTCATGGTGGGTAAAAAAAAATGAGAAGTTCAGCATTTCCTATTTTGATGCCTCTATAACAAAAAGAACAATATACCTTTATTCAGTGTTCACTCTGTTAGTTTTAACACTCAGTATCTCATTGAATTCTTGTCACAGTCTATGAAATGGAAAATGTCCATTGACATGTGAGGAAACTGAGGCTCAGAGAGTATTAGTGTGTTGCTCAAGGTCAAGAAGCAAGTCAGTGGATTTGATGCTGATGTGCCTGACTCTAGAGACCATCCATTGCCTGTGTCACATTTCTAACAGGCGCCTCAAGAGGGAGAGGCTTCAGTTTCTGCTGGATAGGACAAGTCTCTAAATGCCTGTGGACCCACACACTCCTCTCACAGCCTGGGATGCAAACAAAGAGAAAAAACTGGGATAGTCATGGAGGGCAGTGGGTAAAGGCACAGGCCTAGGTCCAAACCCTGGCTTCCCCACCTACTAGCTAAGTGACCTTGGGCATGGTATTGAACAACCTCTGAGAATCAGTTTTCACTTTAGTAAAATGGAGAGATGATAATAGCACCTCCTTCATAGAATCAATGTGATAACCCATGGAAAGCAGAAACGGTGAAGGAGAAAGGATTCAATGAAGTTGACAGTTCTTAGTAAATCTCTCCGTGTAAAAATCCAGTAATGAAGGACCTGAAAAATTGAGTGGGAGAGAGCCAGGTGGCCGTATATATTTTGCTCAGATTTTGATAACTTTGCAATGCTGAGTATCTTATCTCCTTAAAACCAATATGCCATTTTCTTCATTTCTTCAGACAATTGATATTGTTGGGGGTATGGAAGAGGGAACATGTATTCCCTACTTTTCATGTTTTCCTATAGGGGGACCTCTAGTAAAGTAACACTCTGGGCTCCTGCCCCACCTGACTGGTGCATGCTTAGCTCAGTATTCTCTTTTGGGATCTGCTTACCTACAGAAAATACATTCTGAACTTAGCAGAACAGGCTTTGTTCTATGAGTTTGTCTTATGTTAGGGTTGGGGGTAAGTTCAATTCAAAAGAGTATTAGTAAGCGATGTTCTCCCAAGAGTTTTTAAAGTCAGTAATAAAGCTGGCACTGACTCTTCCCTGTCTCTTGCAATTAGTCTGATACCACCTTGAAAATGTTCACTCCTCTCTCCTGATGTTACTTATTCCAATCCTTCATTAAGTTTCCTTGTCACAATTCCAGATGGCTATCCTTTCTGCAAAGACAACTCTTGCTTTGGCTTTCTTCTCACTGATATTCTCGTTCCCCACTCACCCAGGTCCTGAATCATGGAGCAATTTGGCAGATTCACTTTATATCCATGCCTTCCCCTCTGCCAACCCTGCAGATGCTTAGACATATCCAAGTCTTTTCTAATTACTCCTTGGCTGATAACTATTCTAGCAATCCCTTCATGTCTGGTAAATGTTTCAATTTCTCTACTTTGTCTTTCTCATTGAATCCTTAAAAAAAAAGCTTGGTAACTCTGGCATTTTTGAATCATCATTAATTTCAAGCTTGTCTTCTTTTATTAGCTGTCCTATATTCCCACCGAGAACTCCTTCCTCCTTGATCCATTTGAAAGCCCCCATTTAATTTTCTTTCCCATTACTGAGCGAGGACTAGTTTGGACTAACATGTTCCAATAATGTCCCCACAGAAGCAGCAGCAGACTGAATCAGGATGGGGGCAGAGGGGGTTCCCAGCTATAGACTGCTGGCACTGTGAGTCCTCAAAATATCTCTTCCCGGGGCTTGCTGCTCTCTGTCTATTCTGAAATACTTTCCAAGAATCACTTTTTCTGAACTAATCAGAGGTAGGCAAAAGTTTCTAGAAGGACATTAATAATGTACATGTTTATTGAGAGGAAGGTGAGCTGATCAAATAGCTTTCTCCCATTAACAAGTACAAAATGATTTTCTTTTCTCTGTCCAGAGGCTCTCTTATCACCAGTGGGAATTTCCCTAAAGGGATTAGGGAACCGAAAGAGGAAGGGGACAGAGAAAAAAGGCAGGCTCAGAGTTTGATTATTAGTAGTGCTGTCCTGTAGAATGCTCTGTGATGATGGAATGTTCTATATCTGTGCTCTCTGATATAGTAGCTATCAAACTTCTATAAAATGTGGCCCCTGTGACGGGGAACTGAATTTTTAAGTTTATCTAACTTTAATAAATTAAATATAAACAGCCACAGGGGCACCTGGGTGGCCCAGTCAGTTAAGTGTCTGCCTTCAGCTCAAGTCATGATCCTGGGATCCCCAAGTCAGGCTCCCTGCTTTGCAGAGAGTCTGCTTCTCTCTCTCCCTCTGTTCCTTCCCCCACTCATACTCACTCTCTCTTGTTCATTCTGTCTCAAATAAATAAATAATCTAAAAAAAAATCAATCTAAACAGCCACACATGACTTGTGGCTACTAGACTGAATATCATGGCATTTGGGGTTATCTAGAACTTCCCCTTTCATAGTAGCCATAGTTCCTTGAAATCATGGAATAATACACAAGAAGACAAAGATCCATCTGACTCAGTATCCAGGGTCAGTGAATGGATGTCATAATGCTCCATGTCCACAGGAGCTACACTCTAGTAGATGTTTCAAACAGAGGTCACAGGTTGGTGATCTACAGGTTAAAGTCAACCTGAAGGCATGTTTCACTCACACAATTAAAAATAATTAGTTGCTGGGGCACCTGGGTGGCCCAGTAGGTTAAGCGTCTGCCTTTGGCTCAGGTCATGATCTCAGGGTCCTGAGATCGAGCCCCATGTTGGGCTCCCTGCTCAGTGGGGAGTCTGCCTCTCTCTCTCTCTCTCTCTTTGCCTCTCCCCCTACTTGTATGTGCTCTCTCTCTCTCTCTTTTGTTCATTCTCCCTCAAATAAATAAATAAAATCTTAAAAAAACTAATTAGTTGCTGACATTTAAAAATCAAAAGATTTCACATCAAGATTTGGATTTCCAGCTTCTCTTGAGAAATTGGAAGACCTCACCTGACAACATTCAGATGGAGATGAGTAGCAGCAGCCTCCTTTATTCAGCACAAGGGCTTTTCAATTTGCCAAACTCCCACTATTCTCTATGGTCTAAACATCCCAGGCAGGCATTTGGGTTTGTTTGTCCTTGTGTCATGGTTCTAGGCATGGGCTTTGTACGGCATCAGACAACCTGAGTTTGAATCCCATGTCTGCCTTGTAACAAGCTGTGTGACCTTGAGCAAGTGACTTTACCTCTGAGAGCCTCAGTTTCCTCCTATGTAGAGAAGGTAATAGAATGGGCCCCAGAGTGTTGTGGTAAGGACTCAGTAGAACAATACTTGTTAAGACTCTTGATATAGGGGGCACCTGGGTGGCTCAGTGGTTGAGTGTCTGCCTTCAACTCAGGTTGTGATCTTAAGGTCCTGGGATCAAGTCCCACATCGAGAAGCCTGCTTCTCCCTCTGCCTATGTCTCTGCCTCTCTCTGTGTGTCTCTCATGAATAAACAAATAACACCTTAAAAAAAAAAGACTCTTGATATCAGGCTTACAGTAAGTGCCCAATAGATGGTAGCTGTTGGAAGGAAATGGGGAAAGATGGGGAAATGGAGGAAGAGGAGACAGAAGAGAAAGAGAGGAAGGAGGAGGGGCAGGAGGGAGATAAGAGGTCCTAGTCAGTTTCCAAACACATCTAAGACCTAACAAGGGGTGGGGGGAGACCTCTTTCCTTAACTCCCTATAGCTTTAGCTTCCCTCCAACATAATACCATGACCACCCACTTTGCAAACCCATGGACACAGGGTGGGAGTTGAGAGGTTAAGAAGGGATGTGTGAATAAAAGCAAGGAAATAAATCAGTTGGCCGCTGGGACCTTTGCCCTTGGATCTGCCACCTTTGCCCTGAGAACCAGTTCTCCTGCCCACTTCTTGGGAACACTCAGGACCTTGTGACAGAAACACCAAAGGGTTCGGTTTCATCACACTTGCTGGAGTTCATGTCCCTCCCCTATGTCCAGCATCTATAATCAGAAAAGGTCTCCATGTGGCATAGTTTGTACACATCTGTCAGAATAAAAGCAAGCCCCTTGAAGACAGATGGAGGGAAAATGTACAGCTAGCTGTCTGCAAGAAATGAAGAAAAGTAGAGCACTGGACTACATTCCCAAGCAGTTATGACCTCAGGTTCCTAGTGTTTAACTTTGCCCAGTTTCTCAAAGTTGATTCAAGGACCATTGCAATTCAGAATATGCTGGATGAGGGTTGCTGAAATGCTGATTCCTGGGCCACACACCCAGACCCTTGAATTCAGTTCATTTGGGGGTGGGGCTAGGGAATCCATATTTCATTAGAGCTACAAGCTCATTTACTTTCTATGATTCTCTTAATCAAGGCATATTAATACTAGGAAGCATGGTTTGCAGCTGGTGAGAATAGCCCAACACACCTCCCACCTCTAGCGAAGCATGAAGATCACTGAAAAATTGAATGGTCAGGGAAGGTTTCTCAGAGGAAGAGAGCTGGCCTTCTACTGGATCTTAAGGTATCTAGACAGAAGCCAAGGGACGAGATTCACTCATTTATTTATTCATTCAACACATGTTTCCTGAACACCTACCATGTGCCAGTTTTGTTCTCGGTGCCAAGAACAGAGCAGTAAACAAGACAGAGAAAGCATTCTGTTCTCATGGGTCTAGTTAGGAGAGGCAGGCAATAAACAAAATGTATAAGCAAAATACTTAGCTTGTAAGATGGTGATAAGTACTGAGGAGAGAAGCAAAGCAGAGACCTTTGGTAGAAACATGATTCAAATTTGGATGTAAGCTGAGTGAAGTAAGTCAGTCGGAGAAGGACAAACATTATATGTTCTCATTCATTTGGGGAATATAAATAATAGTGAAAGGGAATATAAGGGAAGGGAGAAGAAATGTGTGGGAAATATCAGAAAGGGAGACAGAACGTAAAGACTGCTAACTCTGGGAAACGAACTAGGGGTGGTAGAAGGGGAGGAGGGCGGGGGGTGGGAGTGAATGGGTGACGGGCACTGGGGATTATTCTGTATGTTGGTAAATTGAACACCAATAAAAAATAAATTAAAAAAAATTTTTTTAAATTATAAAAAAAACAAATTTGGATGTGAGGTTATATTATACAGGCATGAGTCCCTGTCTAGTGATCAGATATTGGCAGGAGGCCTTCCATCATAGTAAAGCATCACACCCCAGATTTATCCATCCATCCATTCATCCATCCACCCATTTAGCCATATATCCACCCATCACACACCCATCTATCCACCTATACACCTATTTAGCCATCTACCCACCCATCAACCACCCATCCATCCACCTATACACCCATTTAGCCATCCACCCATGCATCATTCATCCACCCACTCACTCAACCACCCATTTAGCCAACCACCTACTCATTCCATCCATCCATCCATCCATCCATCCATCCATCCATCCTCCATCTATCCATCCATGCATTTAGTCATCCACTAAACCATCATGCATCCCTTCATCCACCTATCCATCCCATTACCCATCCTTCCATATTCTATTCTTTCCTTCCTTCATTTATCCAATCTACTTAGCTATGTGCTAGACCTCCCGTGAAGTTCTGCAGATAATGAAAATAAACAAAACAGACACCGTTATGGAATGAATTATGTCTTCTTTCAAATTCGTATATTGAAATTCTAACCCCCAGGGCCTCAGAATGCCACTGTATTTAGAGATGGCACTTTTAGAAAGGAGATTAGGATACAATGGGGTCATTTGGGCAGGCCCTAATCCAATATGACTGGTATCCTTATAAGAAGAGGAAATTATGACATACACGCACAGAGAGATGACCATGTGGATACAGTATGAGACGGTGGTCTCCTGCAAGCCAAAGAGAAAGGCCTTAGAAGAAACCAAACTTGCTGACCTTGGTCTCAGACCAAGCCTCCAGAACTGGGAAAAAAATGTTCTGTTGTGTAAGCCACCCAGTCTGTGGTATTCTGCTACAGCAACTCTGGCAAACTAACACAGACACCATCATATAAGTAGGTGCTCAGAATTCAGAGACAGAGAAGGAAAATTAAACAATTATAATACAAACATACCTCTTTGCTTTGCCCAGAAGTCTACCGATATATATCCATTTGCATTAATCTTTGCTCTCTCATTAGTCCAACAAATATTTGTTGAGTGCCTACTAAATTTCTGGGGCTACACTAGACACTGGGAATAAAATGATAGATAAGGTAGCTATATCAAGATTTGGATTTCCAGCTTCTCTTGAGAAATCGGAAGACCTCACCTGAAAACATACAGATGGAGACAAGTAGTAGCAGCCACACTCTAGAAGTTCACAGTTCCTATGCCCCTCCCTAGAGACCTAAACACTGTTCTCTACCCAGATTCAAATAAGGGAATGCAGTGTTGTGTGGTAGATACGATCACAGATTGTGGAGTCAGACAGATCTGGGTTTGGGTCCACACTCTACCATTAGTGGGCTGTGTGGCCTGGGGCAAACTATTTAACTGGTCAGAGCCTCAGTTTATCTCTAAAAGGCAATAAGGTTGTTGTGAGAATTAAGAGCATGGACATAAATCAGAATAAGTACTCCATAGATGTTTGCTTCAGCTTTATCACTGCTGCCTCTGAAGCAGAGCCAATCAGATAATAATAAATATTATCACTAATATGGAGTGCTTTCTTGATACCAGAGAACTCTAAGTAATTTGCATTTATTATAATTGTATATCTATGAAGCATCTTCCCCACCACCCCAGCCTTTCCTAGTTTAATTTTCTGGTTTCTCTTTTGTCTACTTAGTGTTTTATCACTTCCAGGAAAGCACTTAAGGCCCAAGATAGTCTGAGGCAGAGGCTTATACTCTGTCAGGAAAGCACTGTCTCTTTCTCCTCATTCATAGCTCCCCCTGTCTCTTCAATTGGCCCCCTGGCCTGGGCAAACCGGAAGGGGCATCTGGAGGTGACAGGGCCCCAAGGCTCTCAGTTATAGCTGCATTCACCACCAACACATTTGATTACACATCCCCATTAAGGAGGTATTGGTGTTTCTACAGATGTCATTCCTGGTGGGGTTTTTTTTTTAATTTAAATTTTCCTCCAGAGCCATTGGGAGGTAAGATCCGCCTTCCCTTCTGAGGGACTAGGGACAGGAGCCAGCAAGGAGTTGTTATCATGGAAACCACGTCTTCCCCTGGGCCCCAAGGGGCACTTCTGGAAATGGTTCGGAATCTGATCACAGTCTTCAAGCATAAGAACTGTGTTTAAAAGCTGTTATTTCCTCGCTTCTGATAAATGGTTGTCGAGAAGCTGCCAGTTCTGGTTTCGCTGGGGGAGATTGGACTCGGGGAGGACATGGGTCAGAGGAATGGGAAAAGATGACAGGATGGGGGTCCTGGAGCCTCAGACCCACACAGCACCCCAAAGTGAGATGACAGTTTGGAGACAGTCCTGCCTGACTCCTTGTCAAGAGTGAGACAGTCAAAGGGACAGTGAGATTAGACGGGGTGAGTCGTAAATGGCTCACCCTCTCAGGTTGGAAGGAGACTGGGTGTTAAGTAAGGAATTGAAACACCTGGATACGAATCATCAACTCCTATGGCTTTGAAAAAGAATTCCAGATATAGGAGTTGCAAACTCAAACACCTGCAGGTACCAAGAGGAAAATACCATTAAGTAAGTGGAAATGAGCTTGGCAATATGTTAGGGAGACAGAAGAGTATGCTCCACACCTGAGGGGGGCAGTGGCCACCAGCTCCAACTACTGGCTGCCACATGGGCCTCCGGCCCCAGGTGATTATCCACTTCTCTAGGAAAAGTCCCAAATCTGGAACTTGAGGTGAAATCTCCTGACATTTACCTGTAAGCTATGTGTTCAAACATTTTTTTTTCGCTCGAACATTTTTAAATCACATTGCAGGTCTAATAGAACATGTCTGAAGATCAGATCTAGCCTATTGGTTCCAGTTTGCAAACTGTGCTATGATTGTTGAAGAGAAACTCGAAATTCCACAGGCAGAAGGGAATTTTAATATATTATCAATTACCACAAAAAAAACACAGTAAAAAGAATAGTTATGATTTGTTTAGTGCTTACTGTGTGCTTAGTAATTTGTTTATATTACTCCATTGAGTCTTCCCTGCAATCCTGGGGGGTGTAGGAATTTTAACCTTGCTTAGGAGGAAACAGAGATTCATAGAGGCTAAGTCACTCATCCAAGGTCACACTTCATGATGCTGGAATCTCTGCAGAGGGAGTAATCATTTCCCCATGCACCTCCCTCAGCACAGAATGCCCTAGTCACTGTCAAAGACTTCATTCTCATCCCAAATTTTGCCTTGCTATATGTGTTAGGCTTGTTCCAATGCAATGTGTTAGGCTTATTCCAATGCAATGGCTTTTAATCAGGGGGCAACTTTGCCCCCCAGGGGACATGTGACACTGTCTCTAGGCATTTTGGGTTGTCACAACTGTTGGGGGGTGAGGGGAGCATCTGGCATCAAATGGGTAGGAGCCAGGGATGCTACTAAACACCCTGGAATGCGCAGGACAAGCCCCTCATAACAGAGGCATAACTAAATGCCAGTAGTGCCAAAGTTGATAAACCCTCGTCTGAAAGGATTAGAGGAAGAAGAGTTGAGAGCTGGGGGTTACTAGAGAGATAAGAAGAAGAAGCATATTTAAGATGCAACTTGTAAAAAACAGCTTGATTATTAGAGAAACTGCGTGATTTAACCAAGGGTTTCTCAACCACACCGTGCACTGGAACTTCATGAGGTCCCTGAAACACATCTTCTTATTGCCATTATGCCGATAAGGAAACTGAGGCCCAGAGAAAGAGATTTTTATTTTCCCTCAGGCTTCATGAATGGCATTCATGCATTCAGGTACAAATATTCATTGAGTACCTGGTATATCTTGGTTCTAGGTAAGGGATCTGACCCTTCTGCCAACATTTATTCGGTGTTTTCTACCTGCCAGGCACTGTCATTATTCAATCCTTCTAAGCAACTTAATGAAATGGGCACTCTGCATACCTCTATTTTTACAGTTGCTAAACTGAGATTCAGAGAAGTGAAATCATTCGACTAAAGTCATCAGAATTTGAACCCAGGCATTTATGATTTTGAACAATGTGCTCTTAACCACTGCACTGCATGCCAGGATAAGCAGCCCATGACGCTTATTCAATGAGTTCCCCATTTCAAAGAGATTGAGGATATACAAGAGCAATTCTTATATGCATCTTGACTTCAAGGAGCTTACATTCAGATGGAAAGATCAAGCACATTCACTACGAGCTATTTTACACAAGATGAAAAGTGATTGATTCATAAAGAAGAGTAAAGTGTTGTCACACAGGAGTTGGCAAACTATGGCGAGGGTCCAAATCCAGCCTATGGCATATAGTCATGCCCACTTATTGATACAGTGACTGTGGATGCTTTTGAGTTAAGCAGTTGCTACAGAGACTACCTGGCTGGCAAAGCAAAAAATATTTACTATGTGGCCCTTTATAGAAAAAATGTGGGGGGCCCCTGCTGTAGAAGGAAAGAAAGATAACCAGTACTAAAAGTTACCCACCCTTTGTGCTTCTCTCTAGATCCATCAGTGATTGATTGTTCCTCATAAACATTGGGATGATTATCCCCGGAGATGGCTGTAGCAGCAATGACATTAACGAATCCATGAACTGGGTGCTGACTGTGTGCCAGACACAGGCCTAATCCTCTCCAGTTCCCCCAACAAACCCATCAGATAGGTATCATTAATCTCTTTTATACATGATGAACATGAAGCTCAGAAAGGTCAAGAGGCAAATGCAAGTTCAATTAGCTATCAAGAGACAGAAGCAGGGTCTGAAGGTGGACATGTACAGCTCCAGTGCTTTTAGCCACCTGCATGTGAAATCACTCAGCATGAGTCCTGGCTCTGCTGAGTCAGAAAACTCTGATATGTTTACCATAAAGTTTTCCTTTTTTTTTTCTTCCTTGACCAGGGCTCCCACCCTTGTAAACCAGTGTGATACCAGGATTTTTTAAAAAGTTTTTAATTCCGGGTAGTTAACATATTGTGCTACATTAGTTTCAGGTGTACAATATAGTAATAAAACAGTTCCATATATTACCCAATGCTCATCATGACAAGTGCACTCCTTCATCCCCATCACTTATTTAACCCATTCCTCACCCACCCCTCTGGTAAACATCAGTTTGTTCTCTATAAATGAGAGTCTGTTTCTTGCTTTTTCTATATCTTATTTTTCCCCCATTGCTTGTGTTGTTTCTTAAATTCTTTGTATGATTGAAATCATATGGTATTCATCTTCCTCTGAATGACTTATTTCACTTAACATTATACTCTCGAGCTCTGTCCATGCATTGCAAATGGCAAGATTTCATTCTCTTTCATGGCTGGATAATATTCCATTGTATCTATAGACCACATCATCTTTATCCATTCGTCAGTCAATGGACACTTGGGCTGCTGCCAAATCTTGGCTATTGCAAATGATGCTGCTATAAACATAGGGGTACATGTATCCCTTTGAATTAGTGCTGTTGTTAGTGTCTTTGGGTAAATACCCAGTTGTGTGATTGCTGGATCATAAGGTAGTTCTGTTTAACATTTTGAGGACACTCCATACTGTTTTCCACAGTGGCTACACCAGTTTGCATTCCCACCAACAGTGCACCACGGTTCCTTTTTCTCCATATCTTCACCATTACCTACTATTTCTCATACTGTTGATTTTAGTCATTCTGACAGGTATGAGGTGATAACCTCATTGTAGTTTTGATTTGTATTTCCCTGATGATAAGAGATGATGAGTAAGATATTGGGATTTATAATAAAAAATAAATATATTTGGTCTTTGTCCCCATTCCTGGCACAGAGCTCGTAAAACCCTTGGAATTGCCTAAGCTATGAGAGGATGATGGTGTCTGGTTATGTTAATGAGGAAACATTTTGGGAATGTTTGGAAAGGCCCTAGCTAACCCAAGGATAGGGACTAGTGGCCAGGAGAGCAAACCATGCGGTTGGAGGGTTGAAACTTCCAGTCCCACCTCCATGACCTCTGGGGAGGGTGCAGGGGATGGGGGCTGAGTCCAATCACCAGTGGCTAATGAGTTCATCAATTATGCCTATGTAATGAGGCCTCCATGAAAACCCAAAAGGACAGGTTCTAGGAGCTTCCAGGTTGGTGAACATATGGATTTGGGGAAGAGTGGCTTGCCTAAGAGGAAACATGGAAACTCATATGCATCTCTTCCATCTGGCTGTTCTGGAGTTATGTCCTCTGATAATAAACTGGTAATACAGTAAGTAAAATGTTTCTCTGAGTTCTGTGATCTGCTCTAGCAATTTAATTGAACACGAGGAAGGGGGTCCTTGGAACTTCCCATCTATAGCCAGTTGGCCAGAAAGAAACACAGGTGACAACCTAGACTTGCAACTGGAATCTGAGGTTGGTGGTGGGGACAGTCTTATATTACTGAGCCCTTAACCCTTGGGGTCTGGTGCTATCTCCAGGGAGAAAGTGCCAGAATTGAGTTGAATTCTCAGTCACCCAGATGGTGTCAGAGAATTGCTTGGTGTGGTGATGGAAAAACCTACATGTTGGAATTGGTGTCAGAATTGTAACCATTAAGAAACTCTTGCCAGGCCCAGAAAGGCCTGGAAGCTCTTTTCAGAACTCGCATGCCTTTCTCAGAGCACCCAGCAAGTCCCATGTTTCAGTGGGTTGCAAAGCTGCTCACTTAGCCTCACCTCTGGGAGCTGTGGCTGTTTCCAGACTGGCTCAAATGCCTTCCCACCTCAGCGGTCCAGCAGCTGATATTTACACAGCACTTTACAGTCTCCCTTGGTTAATCCAGCGTGTTCCCAGGTCACTTCTCATTAAGCCAAGCGTAGCCTCCTTTTCACTTGTTCTGAATCAAAGTGTCACTTTCCCCAGCAAGGAGCTTCAGGTGGAAAATATAAGCCCAAAGCTTGGAAGGCAAGAGAGGGAAGAGGGGACAGCGCCCAGTTAGTTTCTACTCCCTTTCTTCGAGCCACAGTGATGCTCAGCAGCCCCTCCCACCTGCAAGTTAAACAAAAAACAAATCCCAGTATTTTGAAGATTTTCAAAAACTGAGGGTATTGAGTCCAGCTGGTGCAGGAAAATATCCAATGACAGCAGTTGGACCTGTAAATGTCTTTCATGGTATTCCTGGGCTAGCCAATTATCCCAGCTGTGCAGCCAAGGCCCACTCAAAATGTTTTGAAGGAACGAGCTCATAGCAGAAGCACTGCTCTGATTCCAGTTGTCCCCAGTCAAGGCACCCAGTGCCTCTTAATTCTCTCCAGCCTGATATCAGACCATGAAAGCCAACTGCCTGCCCAAGGCACTCACTGACTGACAAATTGCTGCCCAGCAACGTAGAAATGGTTACCAGACCTCCCTAGGGCAGCAAATCCAGGAGTAGGAAAAAAAAAAAGAGGCTGAGTATTTTAATGGAAAGGATTTGGGTTGAAATCCTCCAGTTCTGTCTCTTCTCAGCTATGTGATTCTGAGCGAGTGACTGAGCATCTTGGAATCTCTGTTTTTTCTTCCATAAGATGAGCTGTCATTAGGGTTGTCTTCAAGGTGTAACTACATAACAGGACAATATTTTAAAAATTGTAGTAAAATAAATATATAACATAAGATTCATCAGCATAACCATTTTTAAATGTACTGTTCAGTGGCATTACATACATTCACACTGTTTTTTTTTTTAAGATTTTTTTTTTCTATTTATTCATGAGAGACACAGAGAGAGAGGCAGAGACACAGGCAGAGGGAGAAGCAGGCTCCCTGCAGGGAGCCCAATGCAGGACTCAATCCCAGGACCCCAGGATCACAACCTGAGCCAAAGGCAGATGCTCAACCACTGAGCCACCCAGGTGCCCAATATTCACGGTGTGGTACAACCATCACACCAACCCTCTCCAGAACTCTTTTCTCTTTGCACACCTGAAACTCTGTCCCCATTAAACAACTCCCTGCTACCCTTTAACCACCACTCTAACTTGTCTCTACAAATTTGACTATGAAGTAGGCACTTCATATAAGTGGAGTCATACAGTATGTATCCTTTTGTGATAGGCTTATTTCACTTAGAATAATGTCTGTCAGTTTTATTATCTTGTAGCTGGTACCAGAATTTCCTTCATCTTCAAGGCTGAGTAATACATACAATGTAAATTGTATGTATTCACCACACATTTGTTTATACATTCATCCATTGATTGACACTTGGGTTTCTTCTCCATTTTAACTCTTACGAATAATGCTATGAACATGGTTGTACAAATAGCTCTTTGAGTTCTGTTTTCAATTCTTTGAAGTATATATCTAGGAGTAGAATTGCTGAATCGCATGGTAATTTTATTTTTTATTTTTTTGAGGAACTGCCTTACTGTTCTCATTAGCAGCTGCACTATTTCATATTCCCATAAATAGTGCACAAGGGTTCCAATTTCCCTACATCTTCATCAACACTTGTTATTTTGGTTTCTTATAGTAGCTATCCCAACGGATGTGAAGTGGTATCTCATTGTGATTTTTGACTTAGATTTTCCTAGTGATGAGTGATGTTGAGCATCTTTTCATATGCTTGTTGGCCATCTACAGCAATATTTTTGATTAGTGCCTGGAACATGTTGGGGGTGGAGACCTGATGCCCATAATTACAAACTGTAAAATATACATCATGACTCCAGCTGAATCTTTCTTGCAGGCCTGAATGCTTCTCTGCTCCAAGGCTCAGAGCTATTTAGAGAGGAGGAAGCTGGTGCCTTCTCCAGCTGTGGAAAGTCACGTCATTTCTCTGGGCCTCATCAAGATGCTCTGAAGACACACAGAATAAATTCAAAACAACCTTACAGATGGTGGAAAGATCACTGCACTAAGAGTCATACAGATCTGGGTTTGTATCCTGCTCTGCATTTATTAGCTGTGTGATTTTGGCCAAGTTATTCATTATCTATTTAACAGATATCCATGAAGCAATCCGGCAAATATTCCACAGATATTTATTAAATAGATAAATGAACGAATGAATAGATGAATGAACGATCTCTTTCTCATCAGCAAAATTATACCTATTCCTGGAACAACCTATCAGCTAATAGAATGAGTTTGCAGAGAGCTTTGCAGTTTGAAAATACTTGGGATGAAGTATGGCTGTTGGTTCAGAATATATTTTTGCATATTTATAAATAAACAAATCTCAGTATGAATCCCAGATCTGCCAATACTGTCCATGTAAATCTTAGACAAGTTGTGCATTCTTCTAAGCCTTGGTTGCTGTTTTTAATTATGAGGACGATAAGACTCCTTGCTGTGCTAGCCAGCCTCCAAGATGGCTTCCAATCATCCTTGATTCTGATATTTAAGTTCATATATAGCCCCCACTGAATATTAATACGGCTGATCCATGCAACCAATAAGTTATCGCTGAGATGATGGCATACATAAAGGACACTTCAGCCTCTGCCTCGGAGACTTGCTCTTTCTTGGATCAGCCAGTCTGGGGGAAGTCAGCCATCAGGTCTCAAGGATATTCAAGCAGCTGTATGAACAGAGGTCTTCATGGTAAGGAACAAGGCTTCCTGCCAGTAACCAGCACAAACTTACCAGCCATGTGAGTGAAACACTTTTGCAGAGGATCCTCTGCCCCAATCAAATCTTCAAATAAGACTGCAACCTAATGGGACACCTTGAACTGGAACCACTAAGCTAAATCACTCTCAAATTCCTGACATTGGATGCAATGCATGAGGTAGCAAATGTTTACTGCTATTTTGAGATGTAAAGTTTTGGGGTGGTTTGTTACACAGCAATGGACACCCAGTATACTCACCTTAGAGTGGGCCCCTATGAACTTTAAATGCATGTGAAAGATCTGCCTCGCACAGTGCCTGGCCCAAAATTATAGCTCAGGAAATATCACTTGTTCTTGCTATTTTTGGCCATAAAAAGAATTATTTGCTCTTTGCTCTGATTCAGACTCAGGGGGTTATGTATGTAAAAATATGTACTGGAAGATATATCAATAAATTACTTAAAGCACAGATGATCCAGGGCCAAGAATATAACCTTTTGGGGCACCTGGGTGGCTCAGTTGGTTAAGAATCCAACTCTTTGGCTCAGGTCATGATCTCAGGGTCATGGAATCGAGCCCTGTGTTGGGCTCTGTGCTAGGCATGGAGCCTGCTTGGGATTCTATCTCTCTCCTTCTTCCTCTGCCCCTCCCTGACTGCCTGTGTGCTCTCAATCTCTCTCTCTTAAAAAAAAAAAAAGAAGAAAGAAAGAAAGAAAGAAAGAAAGAAAGAAAGAATTAAAGAAGAAAGAATTAAAGAAGAAAGAAAGAAAGAAAAAGAAAGAAAGAAAGAAAGAAAGAAAGAAAGAAAGAAAAAGAAAATAATCTTTCTGTTACCCAAGCTAAACAGGGGGGTAGAGATGGGGGAAATAAAAGTCTAAAGGGCTGAAGGTTCTTTCCAGCATTGCAAAGATTTAAGTAAGCTAACGGCAGGGGCTGTAATGCCCAGGAAATACAAACTATGAAGATTAAATACAAACTATGAAGGCTGGAATGTTCAGAGTACTGTATAAACAGACATGTTATTATAGTTTCCTGCACTTATAAAGTCTACAAAGTGCTGGAGTTATCTCTTTTCAAGCTTGCAATAAGCCCACAGGATGGTTATTCTTGTATCTATTTTAAGGATGGGCCAACTGAGGCTCAGAAGACACAACCTTCCAAGGAATATATAGTTAACAGGTGCTAGTGATGGGTTTGAGACCCAGGCCCCCAGTCCTCCCTAGGACTAAGCCCAGTGATGGTTCTGTGCTGCCAGTCTTCAATCTTTTCTTCTCTCTGAGTCTCCATTTCATTAAATGTAGAGTTTGGAAGAAACCAGAAATCACATGTTCAGAAGCTTAATGTACAAGGCCGGATTATTTAAATGAGAAGAACAAGTCAATAAAGAGTGAATTTTCCACTACAAGGAAAACAAGAGCACACATGCTTGGAGTGGGGGCCACGGGACCTGGGAAGGACTCTGACAAAATGAAAACCATATGTCCATTCTTGAGAGGGTCTTTTCCTTAGCTCTATCCAGGTGTGTTGCCACGTAGGAATAAAAGTCCAGGGCTCCAGATCACCTATTTCTTGAAGAGAAGCCCAGACCTGTATTTCATATGAATTATCCCCAAGTTTAAAAGTTAGCTCCAATGAAATAAAAGTACACAAAACATTGTCTGAGTCAAGCACACATACCTACAAGCCAGTTCAGCTCATGAGCCACCGTTCAGTGACCCCTGGACTAGATAATTTGCAAGGTCCCTTCCTGTTCCCAGACAGCCTGTCTTCATCAGTGCTCAGCATGCACTGTTTGTTTACACAGAATGCTGGACAGTCTCATAAATATTCCAAACTGGTTTTCATGTGTGAATGTGAGCCGTGTCCTCAAATCAATTCCAGACTCTCTGAGGTCAGGAACCAGGGGGCAGGAACCAGGTCCTACATTTCCCATGGGTTTCTGCTTCTGACTCTCCCTGCAGGAGGTATAGCCCCTTAGGGTGAGGGATCATCCATAGTTAGGTCAGAGGCTGAATGATTTTCCCCAGGCAGTGGCTCTGGAGAGCTCTGAGTCTTTCACATCACTTGGGAGTCTGAGCTCTGGATTTTTGGGAGGACAGCTTCCATCATTCCCAGCATTCTAAGTAAGTGAGGCAAAGGAATCAAGGTTAATGATTTACACTTACATCATGTCTGCTAGATTTACAAAGGAAGCTTCTGTTTTCTTTGGGAATCCTGCCTGCTACTGGGCAGATGTGGCTGCTTTTGCAGAGGGAAGGGACTTCCTCCAAATCAACCCAAATGAACAGGCAGGTTCCTCTGAGTGTCCTCTCCTTGGAGTTCTAGTCCATCACATCTGTGGCTTTGGATGACATAGTACCTAAAAGCATGGCTTCTGCCACCTTTCCTGGGTTCGAATCCTAGTTCCTCTACTTACATATTAACAAGACTGGAGTTGCTCCTTGATCACCCCCATGCCCATAGTGGTGAAGAATCTGTGTTGAAAAATATGACCTATGTCCTCTGCCCTCCAGGAGCTTATAATTTAATTGAGGAGATGGAACAAAAAAGTTACAGAGGCTTAACACAGATATGAAAAATTATGGTCCATGGCAATAAATGATCAATAGTAAATGAGTTGTGCAAAAAGAAGCACCAGAACAGAAAAGAGGAAGAAAATAGCAGAGTGAGACTCATGTTGCATTCATTCAGGAGGGTTAAGCTTTAAAAACTGCTAGAGCTGGTGGGGGAGCAGGGATTTTCTGCAGGGAGCAGAGGAGCACTAATGAAAAAAAGCTATGTTTGCCCCACATTGAAGAAGACAAGGTTGAACAGAGGTTAGAAGAAACACAGACTCTGGAGACAGACCTAGGTTTGAATCCTGAATTTACCATATAGGATTCTCTCAGTTGAAAGTGACAAAGACCGACTTCAGTGGGCTTATGCCAAAGGGGTATTGCTTGGTTCACAGAGGGAGGATGGGTTAGTTCAGAGAAGAAACAGAGGTAATGAGGGCAGCTTCTGAAACCTCAGAAATTGGAAGCCAGTGGCATTGTCTGACTCTGTCCATCTCACTCCAGTTTTTTTTCTGACCAGCATCACACTATCCTGTAACAGACAGGTCTTCTCTATAGGGCAGAGCATATGGCACCTCACAACCTCACAGTCATGGAAAGGTCCTTCCAAGTTCCATGACCCAAGAGAATAGGCTATTTCTCCCCCAGCTCTAAGCAAAATGTCCTAGGAAAGAGCTCTGATTGGCTTGGCTTGGTCACATGACTTCCACAGGTCCTTCTCAGTGACCTGATGGCTGTGGTCCTATGATTAGATAGACCTGAGTCTTGGATGGAGTCCTGAGATTGACAGCTCATCAGAACCACAGAGGTAGGGAGGGTGTGGAGAGAGACTTTCACTATTCCAAGAAGGGTAGAATATTATCAATCCTTTGTTTTGGAAAAAGGTCTAGAAATAATCTAGGCCAGTGTTTCCCACACTTGGATAAGCTTGCTAAAATTCATATTCCTAGGCATCACCCAAAGCTGTAAACCTTTCTCCAGGGACTGGAGTCCAGAAAAATGTTTTTAACCAGCTTTTCATGTGACTCCAGCGATTGGAGAGATATGGGAACAATAAGTCAATCTATCCCAATCCTCTCATTTTAGTGAGGAAGAAACTGAGGCACAGAGAGGAAAGCAATTCACCTAAAATCACAGATCCAAGTAGTGGCAAAAGAGGAATAAGACCTGAGTTCTCCAAAGCTCCCTGCTCATTCTCCTTATAGCTCCTTGCTTTTCCAAGCTGTTTCAGTGGGTCCCCAGACCACAGAGGAGGACCCCATGAACATCTCCTCCATGACCTTTCTACAATTGGATTTCCCTACCACTGTCCCAAACACTGACCCTCTCAACACACACACATACGCACGCACACATGCATAGAGCTTGATATTCTTCTTCTCTTCCCAATAGCTGTGACTTCCAAAACACAACTATAATTTGGCAAATAGGACCCAGTGTTGGGGAGGAGAGCCTAACAGACAGTAGACAATTGGATGCCATATAAGAGGCTGCAGAGGAGGGTACTTCAGGCAGAGGAGACTGCCAGTGCAAAAGCCTGGAGGCAAGAACAGGCATGAAAAGTACAAAAAATGGAAGCCCCAGTGGCCTGAGATTGAAAGGATGATTGAAAGGAGATAGGAATTTAATGAGGCTGCAGTGGGATTGCAAAGGAATTTAATGTCATGTTCCCGAATAAGGAATCTGGTGGGGGAAAAGGATGAACACAAGACACATGTGTCGTGAGTCTTCAGGCCACGATGATTGGTTCAGACATGGGCACATGAGAAAGGCTGGTCCAGTGAGATTCAGCCTTGGGATTTTACTGAGAACAGCAAGGGAAATTCATTTTCTTTCCCTTGGGTTTGCTTATCTGGTGGGAGGTACACTTGGAGCAGCCATCTTGGAGAGCTCAGCTGAGAAAGAAGACAACAGAGGGCAAGACAGGACTGAGGGATGGAAAAACTGAGTACATATTTCACTTGGACTTCTCGATCCAGACATTCTTAGAGTTCTTTTCACCTAAATTTTTAATTTCTGTGAGTTAATACATTTTTTATCCCCTTAAGCTGGTTTCAGTCATTTAAAAAAAAACCCTTCTATTAAAGCATTTATATAGTTTAAGAGGTCTGAATCACCTAGCAAACATTTACTGTGCAACTATTATGTGCCAGACCCTGAACTATGAATGGGGCTGGAGGAATAAATATAAATAAAACACATCCTTGCCCTTAAGCTGCCCACAGTCTAGTGAAAGACAGACAAACAAAAAAGTACATAATCTAATACAATGTGACACATGCTCTGAGTTATATACAAGAACTCAAGGGAGCAGAGTGGGTATAATATGATGGTGTGAGGTAGTCAGTCAAGCCTTTCTAGGGGAGATTGAAGATCTAAATCTGAGATTTTGATATTTAAAATGCATTAGTGTATGTCACAGGTTAGGTTCTCTGGGAAGCCAACTCTGAGAGAGATAGATATCCATGTGCAGGATGCTTTTTAGGGGCACCTGGGGATCAACACTTAGGGAAGGGGGAAACCAAAGCAGGATTGGGTGAGACATACCCTAAGATGGTCATGGCTAATCCCATGGGGTGCTCTGAAGCTAGAATGGCCCTCCAGAGTTGTTCCAAGTTGGGTTAAAATGGTCAGCATTCACCTAAGACAAGAAATGCAGCTCTATCTGTTCCTGTGTTCACATCATCATACCTTCCAAATAGCAGTATACAGATGGTACTAGATTTTTTTTCAAAATTTCTAGTTTGGACTATACCTCTATGGAATTGCAAACACTGGGCCCATTAAAAGAGCACTGAGACAAATGACAATATAATGATAATAGCCCATATTTATAATCCACATGAGTGGCTGCAGCCAAGGTGTAGGGGAAAATGTGCTTGTTAAAACGTGAGAAGGTTCTTTGACGGGATTCCTTGGTGAAATGTAAATATGCTAGTAGTTATCAGCAATATCCAGTGGATCTAGTTAGATGATTTATTTTCAGGTCTTCAAAGATGAACATTTAGTGGCAAAGAGCATGGGTCTCAATGTCAGCCAGACCTGGGTTCAAATACTGATCCTTCTACCTCCTGGCTTTGTTACCATGGATCAGTTAATTCAACTTCTCTGAGCTTCTACAATGTTCCTGGCACACGGTAAGTGCTTGACCAAAATTAGTTGTCTTAATCACTAGTAGTAGTAGTGCTAATACTACTATTATTCTACTTCTAGTATTACTAACTCAAGTACTGCAAAGACTTCTGGGGCCAGAGAAATCCGCCAACTCAGTGTATTAGCTTTCTCCCTATGAGTCTGACCTAAGTCATGGATCCAATCCCTGTGAACACTAATTAATTCATTTTGCCTTATTAAATGTATGCTCTCTTAGCTTAATTAGCAAATGTTTCAGTCCTATATTTCACAAAGTGTAGAAAACAGTAGGCATACCGATATTAATATTTGTTCCTAGAAATAAGGATCAAATAAGATTGGGAACTTAGTTAAACAAAGGCAAACATTTCTTTCCTGCAGGACTTGTCAGAGTCTTTTGTGTTCCAAAGGGATTTGTGTCTTTCTAAAAGGCAGATATAATACTGTATTAATCTTGACAGTTTGGGCTGCAAATGGTAGAGGCCCAATGAATTTAGCTTAAGTACAAAGAGAATTTATTGGTTCATATAACTCTAAATATTAGGATTGTATATACTTTAGGATAACTGGATCCAGGGGTTCAAATTACGCCACTTAATCTCCCTCTCCCTCTCTCTCCCTCTCTCTGCCCTTTATCTTCCCCCCTCCTCCCTCCTTCAGTTCCTTTCTCCCTTTTTCTTTCTCCTATATTTTCTGTTTATCGATTTGAACTTTTCTTCTCTGTTTGGTTTCATTCTTAGTCTTTTGCATATGATATCAATATTGCTCCATGGAAGTCTCAAACTTACAGAGGAAAAAAATATTTTTCCACAGTCTGCCTTTCTTGGGTCAGGACCCACGTCTTATTCTGTTGCCATGACCTGGGGTATGAAGTAGTCTGAATGGACAGGTGGAAATAAACTAAGCATGGGAGAGGGGAAAAGCATTTTCCCAAAAGAAGAGTTGCAATAAAGTCAAAGATGATATATCCACTCTGAATATTTAGCATTTCACCTTACTGGGCTAGTATTTTTTAAGAAATGCTGACAAACTCAGTCTCATCAGAGGAAAAAGAAATTACCATTTTGGGATACTATTTTTGGGTATCAATTATGTGCCTGTTACTGTTCAGGAAATTTGGATACAAAGATGAATGAGATCCTGTCATTGTCTTCCGGAAGTTCACAGTCAGGCAAACAAAGATCTGAGGCAGACAGTAAGAACTGGGCAATATTCTAGATATTATAACAGAGGCATGAATAAACTGCCACAGGAACACAGAGAGGCTGGATCATTCTTCCTTGGTCATGACAAAAACACTTCACAGAGGAGGAGATAGGAGACTTTCATGTTGAGTTTGGGAAGAGGCCAAGTTTGAGAAGGTCAGGTTATCCTGACACTGAGAACTGCCCAAGAAAATTCTTCTGCTTGAGAGCACATGGCTTAATCTGGAAGCAAATGATAGTTGTGTAATTCAAAAACAGCCCCTTTGGTCAGGCAAGAGATGGAGTTGAAGAACACTGGTGCTAGGTTGGAGTGCTGACTTGCATGCCATCTCTTTTCCAACACTTCTCCAGAGAGTTTTCTGCATAAAACAATGGAAGATGAATACTGTTGCTCTGCGTCTGCCCAGTGAAGTTCCTCAACCACTTTCTCAGGTCCTCAGGGGTTTTCATATGAACCAGGCTGAGCCAATCAGGTTTTGTATTATCTGTTCACTGTGATTGGCCTAGGAGTGGTCATGTGACCCAGATACAGCCAGTCATGTTGTATCTTGTTTTTTGGAGCGACATATTTAAAGATGGTTGATTTTTTTTTTTTCCTACTGTGGGTAACCAGGGGAAAATATAAATCTAGGGTTGCCCCAGTATCCTTCTATGCTACATGCATTTGCAACTTAAATTGGATTTCTGTCCCTTGTCTTCAAAAATGGTCACTTTTCTCCAAATTTACTGAAATGCTGCAAAACCTCCCTGTAGGTTCTGGAAAAGGGGAGAAAGTCTTTACCATACGGAAAGAAGTGGTATAGCCACTAGGTAGTCTTAGGAGCAATGCTGAATAAATATCATGCTTCTCAGGACTGTGATCATGATATGGAGGTCAGAGTCTGTCAACCTAATTCTGCTTCCATGAATTGCACCTCCTCCCCCTCTCCTTTCAAGATCTATCTAACTTAAATACCTGACTCCAAGTCGGCCTCCACCTCTAATGTACTCTTCACACTGCATGCAGTACCCTGCATGGATGAGCTCATATCTGACAGTGTCACTTGTTACAGAAACCAAGGTGTATCGATGGGGAAAAAATAAAAAGGCTCCACTTCCTCAAGTTAACCTGCAAGATCCTCCAAAGCTTGATTCCTGACAAGGTTCCAGTCTCATCTCTCACCACTCCTCATAATTTGCCCTCTATCAACATTGGATAGCTTCTCTTTCTCAGAGTATAGCATTTTTAGAGCCTCTTTTTGTTCTTCAAAAATACCATCCATCCTTTAAAATTCAACTAAGATATCTCATTACTTCTATGCCAGGTATCCTAGAAGGACTCTTGTGTACCCCTATCACCACAGTTCTATCGGCTTTATAATTGTATGCTTGGGTGTCTGTTATCCCAGGAGAGCAAAGGGTCTGGTCTTCTTCTTTCTCTCATATCTCATATCCAAATCATATGCAAATATTGTCAGCTCTACCTTTAAAATATATTAATATATTCTAAATCCAATCATCTGTTATCACTACCAAATACTACCTAGGTCTGAGCCCTTACCATTTCTCATTTACATGTTACATAATGCATCATTATTACATAAGCCTTCTATCTACCGGTCTTCCTTAATTCTGTCCTAACCACCTTATAGGTGGTTGTCCATTGTCAAGACTGCAGTCACAATGAACCTTGAACAACTATCACTCAGTTCCTCTTGGTCCTCTGCTTAAAACCTTAAATTAAACTTCTCATTCACTTAGAAAAAAAATTAAATCCCTACAATGGCTTACAAGATCCTACATGATTTGGTCTCTGTTCCTATCTGACATCATCTTAGATTATTTTCCTCCCACCTCATGCCACATCAGCTCCAAGTGGTCTTCTTGCAATCCGTCAAGCACACCAGCCATGCTTCCGCCTCATGGAGCATACATTTATTATTCCTCTGCCTGGACTATTTTTGCACAAGTTTTGCTCCCTCACCCACATTCCGGTCTTTTCTCTGATGTCACTATCTCAATCAGGCCTTCCCAGATACCCTGTTTAAAATATCCCCCTTCTTCAACACTCTCTATCCTCTTTATTTATTTTCTTAATTCTGTACCATTATACCATCTATTTTACTTGCTTATTTAATTTATTATGTGTCTCCTGAGTAGATCCCCATCCCTAAAAGATAAGCTCCTTATTGAAAAGGACTTTTCAGTGTTCTGTTCTCAAATATATATTCCTAGTGACTAAAACAGTGTGTGGCATGTAGTAGATGTCCAATGAATAGTCATCAAATAAATGAATAAACAAATGAATGAGCAAATTATTTGAAACCAAGTGCTTAGCATATAGTAGGCACTCAATATAATTTATTGAGTAAATTAATTAACTAGGGAAGGCTTCTGATAAGTCTAAAAGAGCTTTTTTCATGGCATTTTCATGTTTCTCAATTCCCTTCTCAAGATTCCAGGTCTCCAGTTACCTAATCAATTGCCCATGGAGATTGTTGCCAGTCTCTGATGTGATTCTGTAAATGTCTTCTCCAGCAGTAAGAACAGAGTCAATCAATGAGTAGTTGACAATGAAGGGTCATATCTCATCTGACAAAGCCCAGCTCCATTCAGGAGAATCTATCATTCCTAGTGACACAGAGTGAGGTAATGCCACAATTCTTTATCATGAGTTTCCAAAATATTGGGCTGGACATTCATGTGCACATAAAACTAACTAAACTCTTCGGATTCTAGGGTTCCATAAGAAGGGCTGATGGAGAGAAATTGATATTGAAATCATCAGGATAGCCCTCAAAGAACATGGGGAATACATCTGAAGGCAAATAGATTTCCAAACAAATAGAGATGTGCACAAAATATGTCTCCACTCAACCTCTATGAGACCCATAGAGAATTTGACATTAAAGAGTAATAATTAGCATGAACACAGAACTTAATAGTTTGTAATAAACTTTCATTTGTATAATTTCATTTGGGCTTCCTAACTACCCTATGAAGAAGAGAATATTATTATCCCAGGCTATTCTGGTTCCAAATTATTTGCTGTCCTGCCTGTAAGAGGGTTATATGACCCTGCTAACCATCATGTGGTTTGCACTGCCTCTCTGTGGGAGAAGTATAACATCATGCCCCCATGGCAAATGAAATGTGAGAACAAAAGTGAATTTGGGGGGGGGAGGGTGTCTGGGTGGCTCAGTTGGTTAAGCATCTGCGTTTAACTTACATCATTATCTCAGGGCTGTGGGATTGAGCCCTGCATCAAGCTCCCTGCTCAGTGGGGAGTCTGCTTTTCCCTCTCCCACTGCCCCTCCTCCTGCTCGTGCTCTTTCTCTATCAAGTAAATAAATAAAATCTTTTTTTTAAAAATTGTGAATATAGAGGACATCTGAGCAAAAACTTAAGAGAAATTCCATTACTCTATATCATCACTCTCTATCCCTTAGGTACCAAACCAAGATTGGAAGTGGATGGTTCTTCATTTTGATCTCAGAATGAAAAATCTATATGGAGAGGATCCACAGAACTATAGCTGAGAGCTGGCCAAAACAGAAATATGAATGAAAAATAAACCTCTGTTGCTGTAAGTCACCAAGATTTGGGGGACTATTTGCTACCACAGCATAACTAACACACCCATTTCACAGATGAAGAATCTAAGTCTTAATAAGATCTGTGCCTTTTCCTAAGGCACTCACCTAATAAGTAGCAGAACCAAGACTAAATCTCAGGATGTCTCACTCCCCAAACCATGTCATTCTACTATATCATTCTGTTTAAAAACAATGTCTGCTTCTGCACATCTCCTAGAGTAATCTGGGAAACTGGGTAGTACCAGACTCCAAGCTGGTATGTCTTTCACTGATGAGAGCCCTTTCCTCTCTGAGCCCCTGCCAAGTCAGAAAAGGGTTCTAAATTTCACAGTTATTTAGGAAAACAGAGTTGGCTCCATATAGCTGTTTTCATAAACTGCTCTCTGGACATGATCCCAGTCCAGGGTAAAATATGAAATTTAATCACAGTGGGAATTGATCCAGTACCACCAAGCCCCATTGACTGTTCCTCTTGTTTCTTTTTAGGACTCAATTGTTTTTCAGAAGCTCTTAGATGGATCTGGAAGTGCTCTGGGGGCACAGGATCAGAAGGTTAGCTTTACTTAGGCCTTTCATTCTTTGGGATCTTGCCTGATATTCTTCTTAGGAAAGAGAAGGATATCTGGGGACCCAGGCCGGCTTACTACCAGGCTAATATTTCTAAACATGTACATTCTATACACATACAATTTGTTCCTTAGGGGACACAGTTCAGTGCATAAACATTTCATTCTCAAGAGTTAAAATCTGGGCTAGAGGTATCAAGCATATAAAGAAATTGTCCATGTCACCCAGGCAACCTGACTATCTAGCAAGGTTTCCAAGAATTCTACAAAACAAATGTCCTTGGACCCTCCTGATACAAAGTAAAGGTTGGCGGTACCTGGAATCTGCTCATGAGGAGGGAGGAGAGAAAGGTTGCAGTTAACTTGGATGTTTCTCTACCTTACTATTAGAGCCCCAGGATCATATACAACAAAGCCCAAGAGGAAATCAGCTAAGTATGGGCCTGGTTATTAGTCCAGGAGCTATGTAGCAATATGCATTGGAAGTTTCATCTACATAACAAACAAACCTTTACCTAGCACTTACTATAGGCCGAACACTTTCCTAAGCACTTTGTAAATATTCTTATTTAATGCTGGCAACAATTCTCTCTGAGGTAGAAACTCTTATTATCCCTATTTTAAAGATGAGGAGACTGAGGCATACAGGGGTTAGGTGATTTATCCAAGGTCTAGAAACTAGATGCAGAGAAGGCAGGATTTGGACCCAGAAGTCTGCCTCCAGAGTCCATACTCTTTACCTCTATGTGATGATGCTTCCAGGTGTCATGGAAGAAGTAGACTCTGGCACACATTGAAATGAATTCAAACTCTGGCAATGCCATAGTTTCTCTTCCAGTTTGCACTCAGAATGAGATGGGGGAGATCTCACTTTCCAAGGTAGAAGGTGAATGCAAGACACTTTCTCCAGGGCAGCCCTGGTGGCTCAGTGGTTTAACGCTGCCTTTGGCCTGGGGGGTGATCCTGGAGACCCAGGATCAAGTCCCACGTCGGGCTCCCTGCGTGGAGCCTGCTCCTGTCTCTGCCTGTGTCTCTGCGTCTCTCTGTCTCTCATGAATAAATAAATAAAATTTTTTTTAAAAAAGACACTTTCTTCATATTTCATGTCCCTGGGAAATTTCTAACTATGAACTCTCAATATGCAGGAAGAGAGCCACTCTTTGTAGTACTGTCTCCATAGCACCTAATGCAGTGTCTGAATCAGAGAATGCCAGTAAGTATTTATCAGAGGGAAGGGAGGAAGTGCGGAGGGGGACAGGAAGGGAGGGAGGAAACTATTTAGTTCTCAGTTACCTATCATCTTATCTCCAGTTACCAGTTAGCTGGGGAGAGCCTCAAGTGTCGCTCCTGAGATGGATGTTTAGAGATATTCTCAAAATAAGTAATTTCAGCAATTGCCATGACTTGTGTCCCCTCTGGTTCTTTCTTCTGCAGTATATTCTCCCTGGCTTTCCAGATCCCTTAGTTACTGCTGAACAACATATGCACACAAGCACATGCATGCACACACATATACATGTACACATACAAACACATGAGTATATACATACATGCACACATGTATATGCATGCACACACAAGTATATGCATACACACGTACACACACAAATACATGCATACATACTCACAAAGCACTGTACACACATGTATACCATTCTACACACACGTACATGGATGCACACTCATACTCATCAATGCAATACACATGTGCGTACACATACAACTACATGCATGCATACACTACACACATGTACTTGCATGCATTCGCACACACACACCAACAGAACACTGTTTACCCAACTAGCTAAGACATGGGACTTCATACTCTATTATTCTTTCCTGTCTATAAAGAACAGAGAAAGGACCCAAGAAGGGGCATCACCCTGACATCTCCATGCTTTTGGCAGAAGGAATGTCCAGAGCTCCAACCTCTTTTCTGGCCATGAGAATCTTAGCTACTAATAGCAACTAGCTGTGAAATGTCACAACATCTGAGAATGCAAGAGTCTAGAGGGACCTGTTACATCACCCTGTCTGAGAATTCTGAATCTTAATTTTGGGGATCTGTTAGTATGTCCCTCCATGGCCTGACCCTTTTCATTATACTACACTGTCTTTCTACTCTCACATCTTTCCCTATTACTTCCTTGGAACAACATCGTCAAACAAGGCAGTGTAGCATTTCTGTTCAGAGTGCTAGGATGATGCTAGAGGGGACTTTGGTTCAATCCTAGGCTCAGCCACTTACAAGCTATGGAGGCTTAAACTCATGTCTTGCCCTCTCTGAGCCTCAACTCTGTCAGAGGTAAAATGGAAGTAAGAATAGAACCACACCATAGAATTTTTCATGGAATCAGTGAAACAATGCACCTAACCACTTAGCACAGAGTCTAGCACATAGGGAGTACTCAATAAATACTTATAACTATCTCAATTTTTCAGGTTCTGTCCATACTCCACACAGCAGCATCATGTTTGTGATGCCACATGATTTCGCTTGTTTCCAGAGTTAGGAAAAGCCCTCCCTTGTTAACCTTCATTTGGAAAGCAATTTAACTCTCTGACATTAAAAATTAAAATATAAACAGCCCAGCGCCTGATTTAATGGACAATTAAAAATTAAATTAACAGTTAGTAAGTGATGAGCTAATTTCGTTATTGTAACCACATTAGCATCATACTTGGAGGAATATAAAAAAGGGAAGTAGACCCTTTAAAATAAAAGGAAAATTACAGGCAATAAAAGATTTAAACTCATATATCACAGTCTTGACAGATTCATTCTTTGAAGCTACTCGCCCCAAAACTCAGTTGTTTGATATTCATGCAAAAATGTTTAGATGACAAAGTAATGAGAATTAATGACCTGGTAGAAAGGCAAAGAACACTAACATAATATTTTATTGTAATATATATGGAGCAAACAGCTTGGCAAAGTAGTCTGGGTCATCTCACCCTGTGTGGTTGGTGGCCTCAGGAGAGACCAAGGATTTTCTTACCTTGTTTTCAAACACGTGGATCTGCCAGGAGTGCTAATTGCAGGTCTTAGGTCCACACTCTCTTTTGGGATTTCTGCACTTAGCTTTGACAGACGGGGAAGGTGAAAAGCAGCCCACATGACCTGGAGAGCCAACAGCAGAAGATGGATCCGGGAAGAACTGTCCATACTCCAAAGAAATCACAAGTCAGAGAAGCTCACCTTTTCTTCCCACACCCTCCTTGTTCCATACCTGTTTCCTCCTCTTCCTCTGGAGCCTTACTGCTCTCAAAATCACTTTGTCATTGAATTTTTATGTATCTGTCCTTCCCCATGGTCCGTAAGGTGCATGAGTTTAGTGATTGCTTCTGTCTTCATACAACAGGTGCTCAGCATTTGTTGTCGAATGGATTTAGTGTTAATGAACGAAAAATTTGTTCAATCTCAGATGTTAAGGATTCAAAATGCTGCCCTTTCTAGAGCTGTTTGCCTGATGAATGGGGGATTGGAGATAGTGATCCTGAATCCAAAGAGAAAGCTCAAACTTGGTATGATTTCAGACATCAAGAAGTGGCTAGGGGCTAAAGGGATAGTGTTGGGAGGGGAAGCTTCCAAGAACTCATCAAATTGCAGCTTGTAGATGTCTATTTGCTCTGATTACATGCTGGTCTGGCTTCAGTGAACAGAAACTGTCTTAGGAGCAAAGAACACCACTCTGTTCTCACAATGTGTGAAGTGTCTGACAAAATACGATCTGATTCTGATAAGATGTGAGCTGAATGAGGCAGCCTCCTGCCCAGAGGGTCCTCCTCCCCTCCATTTTTAAAGATCCCCACTGTCATAGTCTCTGCTTTGGAGTAAAGGACATTTGTGGGCTTTTGGTAGCCCAGGATCTATTCCCTGTAGCATTAAGAGCTCCTTATTATCCTCTGGGATATTTTCCTCTCACTCATTGTGTGTAGTCAATGACACCAAAAGCCAAGGCACTTTACCTCCCACCCAAGGGTATATGACTCAACTATGGCAAAGCAGCCCTTTCCTGCTACTACTTTAAACCTTGAGTAGAAAGCCATAAAGAGACAAAGTAGATGACATCACTTCTTCCAGAGTGACACATTTTCAGGTCTGTCGTCCACTTCATCCCACCCAAATACCAAGGCATTCCTTTCCCTTTCTGAACTAAGTTCTTCAGCCTTCTCATTGATTCTGGGATCCAACAGTCTTAATAAATTTGTTTTCTGCTTAAATTAGCCTGAGTCTGTTTTAATATCTTATAATCCAAGATCTCTAACTAGCATTTTTGGGCTGAAGAACAAGTGCTGAGGGTAAGAGGAAGCTCAGATGAGGGCTCTCATCCAGTTACACGCACTCTTCTGGTTACAGATAATTTATCACATTTATTAGTTAGCTTCTTCCAAGGAAAATAACCCTAATGAATTCAATGTCTAGTGAAAGAAAAGAGGAGGAGATATAATAGGGTAGAATCATGAGGATAACAAGTCCTAGTGGTGGTAAGAAGCCAATAGGAGAAGTCTTCTAAGACAATCTTTTGTTTTGTTTTGTTTTGTTTTGTTTTGTTTTTCCTATTGTGTTTGGCTTCAATCCTTGGTAAATTAACAGATCCTTTTTTTTTTTTAAGATTGTATTTATTTATTCGAGAGAGAGAGAGAGACAGAGGCAGAAACATAGGCAGAGGGAGAAGCAGGTTTCCCTTGGAAAGCCTGATGTGGGACTCAATCCCAGGACCCAGGGATCACAACCTGCACTAAAGGCAGATGCTCAACCACTGAGCCACTCAGGCATCCCAAATTAACAGATCCTAATCAATTTAGCCTCAGGTAGGGAGATGGGGATTCTGGATGACTCAAAAGGCTTTCCTGATTTAAGACCTCCTTGATCCCAGTTTCTCAGTCTCATTTCCCAGAGGGTCCAGGTATTCAGCCATGGGATCCCCACCTTATCTCCACATAATGGTCCAACTTCACAGGCTTTACAGAAGGAAAATCTCAAGAATATACATTGTGGGGACACCATATCTGAAAATAGCATAGCTTTCCAGCAGTCCATATGTCAGTAAAAAACTAGAGACTTGTGAAATTGGCTTCCTCCTTTAACTGCTACCAGTCATGTGCCACAAGAGTGTATTAAGTTATATTATAGAATTGAGTATTAGGTAGAGTCTCTACAAGGAAGGAAAAGCAAAAAGAGGGTCACATTTGAATGTCATTCAGTGTCTGCCCCCACATCCTCCATCATTTCCTTCCATTGACCTCCTCTCACCTGCCAGCTAATTGGCTCATGTGTGCTCTAAGACCCAAGAACAATGGATCCAAAATATGGTAAATGATTCATGATACCCATGGCCTGGGATAAAAAGATACATCTCGCCAATCAGATTGCTCTAAAATGTTGAAAATTATAAAGCTGGGAAGACTAAGACGGCACAGCGTTTGAGGATGAAAATACACCTTGAGATACAAAAGACAAACCATCAATAATCCAAACTTCTGCGTGAGCAGAAAAGATGAAGGGTGTGAAGAAGCTAGCAAATGGAGAGAAAGGAGACTGAACAAATGATCAGAGAACAGAGAGAGGAAGAAAGAGAGAGAGAAAATCAGAGAGACTAGTTCCTAGAACAGCCACGGATCCTGACAGCTTTCTGGTTCTAATTACGGTTCAAGGCTATCCTAACAATATACCTCTGTTTTGGAGGTAACTCAGAGTAGTCTGTTTCCTGCAACTGAAAGAACCAAACTGAAACAAAGGGAATCCAGTACACAAAGACAGAGGTGAAGAACACATGAGCCAATTCTAATTTTCTCTGGCCCAAGCTATATAGCCAGAAATGGATCTGTCTAAAATAATGTCTTGTGTCTGGAGCATGTTATATTTCTCAGACTGTGTGCACTATTATCCCATTTGAGCCTTATGACAACTCTCTGAGATAATAATGTTGGACACACATTCATTCAACAAACATTTGTTTAGCTCCTGCTGCATATATCACCAGCACTCTTCTGGGAGTGAATGGAGAAAGGAAAGAAAGGCCAAAGAATGAAGTCCCCTGCCCTACATGAGGATGCCAGCTGTGGACAGAGATATCCGCAACTTACAAAGGAGGAGACAGACCAAGTTAGGGGGTAGGTGTATTCAAGTTCACCCAGCTAGTTAGTCAAGGGGATGAGATATTAGCTTAGGTCTCCTGAAATCATCATCTCTCTAGACTTCTATTGCAATAGGATCCTGTTTCTCTCACTCTCATGACCCCACAAAGGGTTGGCAAACTTTTCCTTCAAGAGCCAGAGAGTAAGTATTTTAGGCTTTGTCAGTCATGTTCGGTCTCTATTATGACTACTCAACTGTGCTGTTAAAGCACAAGAGCAACCTTAGGCACTCCACACAAAAACAGGCATGACTGTGTTCCAATAAAACTTTATTTACAAGGAAAGTGGTTGACTGGGTTTGGCCTGTGGGCCATAGTCTGCCAACCCCTACTAAATCCTGTGTGCTTGAAGACCCCTTCACCTCCCATAGCTATGACTTGTTAAGAGTCCCAAGAGCTTAAAGAAGACAAAGCTGTGTGAGTCAAGTAACATTTAGATATTTTATTAACCTTATGATGCTTGACTGATTGGACCACAGGAGGAGATAATTTGCCATCCCTAACCCGACTTAGAAATGGATCATTTCACATAGGTAATATATTTTCTCCAAGAGCCTCTCAACATCCCAGCTGCCCATCACCATAACAACCCACATTCTATAATGAAAAAGTGGAAGCAATAACAAATAAGGGAGAATGAATTCAGGCTTTGACTTTTTTGGATATAAGTTTTGACATTTCAAGTTATGCTACTAACAGACTAGTCATCAGTGTCTTCAAATATCCTGAATTTCTTGGATCCACATGCTATAGTAAATGTATTTGTGTTTTTCTAAAGGCCAGTAGTCACATATCAAGAATCTTAAATTATTTAGAGTATATATACATACCAAGAAGAAAACTCCGTCTGTATCAGAAGAAGCAAAAATACAGAATCAGAGATGATAGATATGCTAAAAATTAACTGAGGAAAGCTCATAAAGGCTGTTGTGTAAATATAGACAATTTAGTTTTATACAAATTGCTGGTGAGGTAGATAAAGAGAAAGCCAGAATTTATTTCACATTTTTCTGCCTTTCCGAAGAATGCATTCCAATTGTTTGAATATTAAGCCTTCTTGTTGAGAATGTTAAAACTTTTCTATTAACAGAGTCCACAATGATTAGGGGGATGAAAGACAGACTTCTGAATTAGACACATATCCTCTCCACTTCTGCTGGGTCCCCAAGTCATGGATATCAGCACATTATGCCCTTATCTTCTATATAAGCCCACGCAATTCCCTGAACTGTAGGAGGGGCTGAAGGGCATGGAATGATGGTGGCTGCTTGCTCAGGATGAAGCCTCCAGAAAATATCCTCTGCCCTGTGGCTCCCTGAAAAATGAGGAGGGTAGCTTCCTTTCAAAGCTCAGACAAATTCTGCCCACAGTGTCCTGACTCCTGAGGAAAATGGTTTCCTGGAACTGTTGTTTAGAATTCTCAAAGCTGTTCCTGTCCAACTATAACAATGGCTTCGTTTTTGCTCTGCCTGTAGTCATGGGTCACCTGGGGGCTGCCATTTCAAGCTCCCCAGCAGTGGTGGCTCATGAATGTTTTATTAAATACCCTCCTTGGAATAGTTCTTAATGAAGGCAAAGAGCTACTCTCTTTAAGGCTACTATGAGCATCTTTTCAAGCTTCATGTTTATGGGACTGACCCTTTTCCTTGCTCATGTCTGGAAGGTACCAAATAACAATAAAGATAATTATATCTGACATTTATTAAGCCCTTACTGTGTGCCATGTGCTCAACTAAGCATTTTACAGTCAATGGTAGCATTTAATCTCAAGAACACTTTTGAAGTAGGTATAAGAAGTATCCTCATATTATAGTAAGGCAGTAGATTATGGTGCTTAAAGAGCATGAACTCCGGAACCTGATTTCCTGAGTTCAGATCCAGGTCCTCTACTTACTAGCTGTGTAATCTTGGGCAAGTGACAAACTTTCTGGTTGTGTAAGTCATCTATTGCTGCATAACAAATAACCCCACTACTTATTGGCTTAAAACAATACTCATTTATGATCGCACAGTTTGGGGCATGGCCTAACTGGGTCTTCTTAGTCAGGGTCTCTTACTAGGCTATAATCAAAGTGTCAGCCAGGGCTTCGGTCATCTCAGTTATGACTGGGGCACTATCTGCTTCCAAATTCATTCAAGCCTGGCAAGATTCAATTCCTTGAGTGCTTGTTGGACTGTTGGTCTCAGTTTTAATATGACAGCTTGCTTCACCAAAGCCTGCAAACTGAGAAGGCAATTGGAGCAGTCTTCTAGCAAACTGAAGTCTCAATTTTTTGTAACGCAACCAGGGAAAAGGCATCCCATCATCTTTGCCATATTCTACTAGTTATACGCAAGTCATTAATCTAGTCCGCTCTCAGGGGGAGGGGAATAACACAAAGGCATGAAATCCAGGAGATCGGGATCACCGAAGGCTACCTTAGAAGTTGGCCTTCTAGACTGGTCTCAATATCTTCAACTGTAAAATGGGGACACTAGTACCTACTTGGTAAGGCTGTTATGTATATTAGATGAGTTATTACTTGCAAAAGCTCTTAGATTGGAGCATGGCATATAGAAATGTTGGGTATTATTATAAAGAATAACTATAACACTGGGAGTTTAAGTCACCTGCCCAAAGTCATTCAGCTAGTGAGGGCCAAAGTAAGGACTGAATCCAGACTATATTCACTAATTTTCATCTGTGTGCTTTGAGATGCAGCATTGACCAAGACAGACACAGTCCCTGCCAACATTGGACATCCGGTCTGGAGGAGGATGGACATCCAAGTAAGAGGGCTGTCTAACCTAAGTATGGCTTACCAAGAAAAGTTTCCTTAAGGTTGTGACAGACCAACTGGAACTTAAAGGATAAAAAGGAACTGCTTGGAGAAGAGGGGAATCATGTTCCAGGAACTTAGAATAGCCTTTGGGAAGACCCTGGGGCAGAAAACCCATAAACTTGATGACATTTTCCCCAAATCTCCCTCTATAATCTCTATTCTCTTACACCCCATACATCAAATGGCAAATCAAATACACCACAGGTCAAATACCACCTCACCCATGCAGGCGTCCAATATTTTTTTCTTTCTAGTACCTGGAAATATTCCAGCCGTTCTCCCGCTGTTTTGCTTTGTCCAGTAAGTTTGCATCTGAGCTGTCTTTCCACCACTCTGCTTGCCTGGGAATTCCTTAAGGGCAAGGTCCATGGACCTCTCATCTCTTCCTCTCGGGGGAATGTTCACTGTCAAACTTTGGGACCAGGAGACAGAGGTGGAAAGGAGCTTTGCTCTGTACACTGCTGCACCTTTGGAGAAGAAATTAAAATCAGTAATAATGGGATTGGGGGGAAATGTTGCAGAGTTAGAACAGCATACAATTTGGAATCAAACATGTGTATCTGTGCCTAGAGATTCTAGCTGTGTGATTATGGGTAGGTGTCTTAACCTCTCAGAGCCGGTTTTTTTTTTTTTTCTTCCTGTAACAGGGCATTATACCACTTCCTTTGAAGGGTTGTTGTGGTACTTACTACATGTGATGTACCCAGTGAAGTACCCAGCACACAATAGGAGCTATGATCTCAATAATGCAAGTCAGTGGAGCTATTATCTCTTTTTATCCTGTTGGTATTTTAGATAGTTTAGCTCAGATTTTCCCTCCTCTACCTGCTAGTGGTATGGGGATCATCCAGTACTGAGTTGTTAAGCATTTATCTTAGGTGAAGGAAGAGAGCCAAGGTCTTTAAAGATGTGCGAGACGGAACTCAGGCAGCCTCCCCCACAATGTTTTTCATGCAGCTGAGCAAAACTGAAGCTATATAGAACAAAGGACACATTTCAGGAAGCCAGGATGCCTTCCTCATGAAAGTTCCCCTGTTGGGAAAGAAATCTGAGTAAGCCAAGGGTTTGTAGTGGAGCAAGCTTTGGTGCCAGGCAAAACTCAACTGAAACAGTGTATTTTCCTATAGGCTAAGACTCTGGAGGACAGGGCTACATCTTTTCATTCTTGCATCTCAAAAGATACCACTAAGCACATGTCATAAATAGTTATCAAATCGTTGATCCGGCCAGCCAGCTATTTACCCAGCCCTCTGCTTTCTTGTGAGCTCTGAAATTCTTCAACTGATTTCACATACACGAAATTCCCCAGTTATGGACTCAAACTTGGACTCCCAACCCCAACCACACACAACACAGGTGGGTTTTTCCACAGATCTGTTCTTCAGAGAGGGGCATGTAGATGAGGGGTAGCTGTACATAGAGGCTAATAATCCAGGCACCAAAGTCAGACATCTCAATGTTAAATCACAGCTGTGCCACTTCTTAGCTCTGTGACCTTGGCTATGTCATTTCAGGTCTCTGGATTTTCATTTCCCCAAGTGTACAAAGGAATAATAACAAATAGCTAATATATATTGGGTACTTACCATATGCCATGTGCTGAATGAGTACTTTACACATATTCATTATCAATGGTACCTACTTCATACAGCTGATATGCAAACTAGGTCAGTGCTCAGCATAGAGAGCAGCACACAGTCATTTGCTCAATAAATGCTACTTATTGCTGTTATTACTCTCCCACTGGGGCTTGAAGGCTTGTTTAAGCCTCATACCTAAGACAACTTCCCAGCCACTGCCATCTATCCCAAATAGGTGGACGATCTTTCCAGTAGAGAATAAAAGCTCAACCACAAATCATGGGCATTAGTGTTCTGCACTTGTGAGGATATTGGGACCCACATTCTTAGCAACAGGTGTTATTACAGCAATTCTAAATACATTTACAAAAATTCCTTCTGGTCTAATGTGAGATAAATGCTGACTGTCATCCCTTTCCGCAGTGTCTGCTGCCCTTAGGGATTCACATGTTAAAACACTCACGTGCAAAAGCCATATCCTTACTCAAGAGGAGCTTTTGCTACAGTGGCTGTTTTTAGTAGCATAGTTGAATAGCGTTTCCATTGCTTATAAACACACCTGCCTCTGGCACATGCTAGAAAGATAACAGGAAGCAGAAGCCCCTCTCTCAATTTTGGAGCCCCCTCAACATCAGGTACCATTCAGCTCTAATGATGAACCCCAGACCTGCTAAATTGCTCCTAACCCTTGTCATCTTCTATTGTGCATTACCACTTCCACTACATTGCAGCATTAATTTGATTTATGGCCCAGACACCCCACCCGAGGCCTGAGAAGATGGCTCCCCTCCGATCGCTTCCATCAGCAGTGTAAGTGGAAAGTAATAAAAACCCATACGTGGCTCAGACTTTCAATTTCAATTGGAAATTGAAACTGTGCAATATGATTAAAGTTTAATCTGCATCATCAATAAACATGTGTGCTAAAGCGATGAGGGTTGCTTCACCTCCTGGTCACAGGCATGGATTTGATGACAGCGTGTTTGCTGTCTCTTGTCTAAATGCTGTGTTTACTGAGGTTGCGCACACCAATATACATGCGTGAGCATGCAGGGAGTTGACGTTGTAAAAAAGATGAAAATAATCATATGGACATGATGAAAAGGTTGTTCATGCTCAGATGAAACTGGATTGAGTCAACAGCTCTATAAGGATTTGCTCAGGTGCAATGGTTTTTTAAGGAGCACTAATATCCATGTATTCATTCATTCATTCATTCATTCATTCATAAAGTACTTATTGCGTGCCTATGGTATGTCAGACCCTGTGCTGGATCCTGGGGTCATAATGGTGAGGGGGAGAAACAGACACCTTTTCTGCTCTCACGGAGCTTACGGTAATGGTTAAGCAGAATGTCAATCAAAAAATTAGGCAATTAAAAGTAAAACTGCTCCCATATTAAGTGCCTACATTAAGAAGCTTACAATGTTCTGAGTGCTACAAAGAGGGAAATGCGACCTATTCCATGAGGTCTGAGAGAGCTTCCTGGAGGTGGTGATGATTGAGCTAAAGAGTGAGGTCTAAAGAGTGAGTCATGTGGGGTTCACTAGGCTGGGGGCAGATAGAGGGGTTGGGAGCAAGGACAGAGAGAATAATGATCCAGTCACAGGAGGCCATACAAAGGCTGGGAGGAAGAGGAAGCATGACATATCTGAGGAAGGGGTTGAAGGAAGGGAGAGCAGCTCGAGCAGAGAGGGGAGGAGACTCAAGATGAGCCTTTAGAAAAGTCACACAGGACTTTGTAAGATGTCACCAAAGGACCTAGACTTCTTTTTCTACGTGCAATAGGAAGCTACCAGCATGCTTAAGCAGAGACATTATATGATCCATTCAAAAGGCTGATGGACAAAGAAGGGAATGGGGAAACAAGAGTGGATGGGCAGAGACCAAGGAAGGGGCTGTGTCTGTGGTCCAGGGGAAAGGGAAGGATAACCTAGACTCAGTGAGGACAGTGGAGGTGCAAAGCAGACACACCTTCTACAGGGTAGAAGTCAATGCCTGCCCTTCAAACACATAATAAATCAGCTTATCTCATCTCCTGTCTCATAGCCTTTGCTCAATGACTCCACCACTTTCATTCCCAGATTTCATGAAAGCAAGCCCTTCAATACACATTTAGGCAACTCTGACTTCTGCTTCCAAACTTGCCTGCATCTTTACCCCATCCTTACCTATGTCCATCCTCCAGTGGATAAAAGTTAGGCACATTTGCTTTGGCTTCCAGACTTTTGCACACATTGTTCCTTCTTCCAAGAATACACTGTCCCCATCCCCTTCATCCAGCTACCTTGTATTCAGTTTCCACATCTTTGCTCAGTTTTTCCTTTGAGAATTATTCTCTGACCCTCTCTAAACAACTTGCTTAGAGATCAGGTATCACAATACCCATAACAGCCTGCTTAGTTGGATCTTAGCAATCAGTAGACTGGAAAAACCTCAAAGAGAAGATGAGGCCTTGTTTCCCACTACATCCTTCAGGATCCTGTACAATGTCTGGCACACAAGAAGAACTCAATAAATATGTGTCGGGTGATTGAAGAGCTCTCCTTTCTTTCTAATGCCAACCCCTCCCCTCATGCTGTCAATCCTAATGCTTGCTACTTCAGCAAGATCTTGTTTATCAATTGTTTCTTCTTTCTTGTATATATTCAAGCTCACCCTCTTAACTAGATCCTTGCTTATAAGAAATTCCCCATCCTAAAGAGCACCTTCATTCAAACCTAGCTTTTCCCAAGGGTAGAACCTTCCCATAAGTTTCTACTGTTCAGTCAAGCTTCTAGAAAATATAGCCTACACACTCTTTCTATTCCTCACACCTTAATTCCTTTACCATCTAGCTGCCATTCCTACAGTTCCACCAAGATAGCTCTAGAGAGCCTTGGAGACCTCCCAATGCCAAGTTCAGTGGTCAGTGTTTAGCTTTTGTTCTATTTGACACCTCAGCAATATTTGATGCTGTTGAACTACCTGCCTTCTGCTTGAAAATCTCCTATTCCTTGATTTTTACGGTAACATTTCCCGGCTCGTCACTTACAACATTGGCTGTGATTTTTCATTTATTATCCTTTAGTGAATTTCAGGGGTTTTCATGCCATTTCACAGATGAATAAACTAAACATACAATAAGCCATGTGATCATGAACAAGTCTTCATCTGTTGGAGACAGTAAAGTACTTTTGAGTGAAATAATGTCCTATCTTGGAACTGCTTTAAAATACTACATATGTGGGATGCCTGGGTGGTCAGCAGTTGAGAGTCTCTGCCTTCAGCTCAGGGCATGATCTCGGTCTGGGATTGAGTCCTGCATAGGGCTCCCTGCGAGGAGCCTGCTTCTCCCTCTGCCTGTGTTTCTGCCTCTCTCTACGTCTCTCATGAATAAATAAATAAAATCTTTTAAAAAATAAAATACTATAGATGTAATCAAATATTATTAGTGTAATTAAAGAGGTAAGTATAAATAAAAAATAAAATAGTTATATGATTCACCACCATGATTCCATTTTATGAAGACCCCTTTGGAGTCCTAAAACCAAAGGTCTTTCTTACCACAAAGATCAACATACTTCAGGTGATGGTCTTGGTCTGACCAAAGATTCATAGTGTTTTCTGCCTTACATAAGGGGGACAAGGGGTCATGGTGTGTATGTTCTGATAGAGGAAACATGTAACATGAACATGTTGCCAGGAGACCTGAGTTCAACGTTTGACCCTGCCAGGATCCATTTGTAGGACCCTGAATGGCATATTGATCCATGCCAAGGTGAGTCTTACCATATACGTAAACATACTTTAGAAAAATAGACTTTCCCAAGGGAAATCAAGTTTGGATTTCTCAAAGCTTAGAAATTATAACTATCAAGAAATCTGATGTTTTGTTATTTGTAAAAAAAGGCAGTGACTTGAGTAAGTCAGTCCCCTGCTCCATGACTACTAGCTAGGTGAACTTTGACAAGTTATGGGGAGCTTCTGAGTCAATCTCTATATATTCCAAAATAGAAGATCAATTCCTTACCCTGCAGGGTTATGGAGTAGATTGAAATGTGGAAACATCTGAAACATGGTAGACAGCTCCAAATTCTAACTGGGGGGTGGTGGCCAAATAGGAGGCAGGGAGGACTACTGGCCCTCCAGAAGAACCTTAGATCCATCCCTCTCCCTATTTCCTGTGCATCTCACTCACTCAGCATGATTTGCAGTTGGTGGCAAATTCAGCCCTGGGACCAGAGATCTGAGACTGGTGATAAAACCGTCAGCCAAGATTTGCTACATCTTTTTTTCCGCCCCCTAGTCTCCCATTAAAAATGATTTGTCGTTAGGGCGAAACATGGGAAAACAAACGTGATTAAAATTTTCCCATATTAAATACCTGCGTGGCAATGGCAGGCCTGAGCTGAGCTCTCTGAAAAGGCTTTGATTCATCCATCTGGGGGGGAGGGGGTGGTGAGCAGCTGGCAGCATCAGGAAGCAGAGGAAGAGTCTGGGTTTTTTCTCTGCTGCCTTACACACATCCACACATCTTCTTCTATCTGGTTGACTTCATCCCATTGGCTAGTCAAACACAGGTACAGCTACTTGTGTTCTAAGTCCCCCACCCCCAGCACATGCTAGAAGCCAGTGAAAATTCCAGCTAGAAAAACTGCCTTCATCCTAGGCTTCGGTGAAGACTCACAAATAAATTTCCAAGGAAAATTAAATACACACACACACACACAGAGGTATAGCTAATCAGGGATTAAATATGTTTGGGGCAGGGATGGGTATTACCATGGCATTGGGAAGGTGGAAGAGGTAGGGAGGGAGTACATGCTCTACTCTCCTACTCTGCCTTCTCCGAGGTGAAAAAATCTCTTGCAACTTTCAGAAATGTGATAGATCTGTCAAAAATCCATGAGGTCAGTTACACAGGTTATAAAACTCACTTCACAGCTTTTATATCTCTCAGAAACCTCTTGCTTCCTTAAGGTCTCTATGTGGTAGATCAATTGCAAAATCACCCACAATTCTTCACCCCTCCCTGAATCCATGCCCCTTTGCAATATGGCTTTGCAATTCCTCTCACTGAGAGGCAGAGATTCTTCCCAAACTTTGATATGGCATGGTCTTGTGACTTGCTTTGGCTAACTGAATGCAACAGAAATGAGCATGTACTGGTTCCAAGGTTAGAGCTCAAGAGATCTTGCACACTTCATTTTCTCTCTTGTAACAAGTTTAGGTTACTCTACTGGGTGATTCAAGATACATGACCCAGGTACCACCCATCAGTCACTCCATCCAATAACCAGCTAACTTCTAGATATGTGAATAAGGCCATCCTAGACCAACTAGTAAGCCTACAGCCAAACACCATCCAGTCACAGATTGATGAATAAACCCAGCTGAGATCAACGTTTCTTGTCCTAGATCAGTAGAACTGCCCAGCTGACCCACAGACTAGCAAAAATAAATATTTATCATTTGAAGTCACTGATCTTTGAGGTGGTTTGTTGTGCAGTAAAACTAACTGATATGAAGTCCATATGTGTTGTGACATGCCATGATCATCTTCATAACATGTGTCTCCCCAACTGCTCCAGAAGTAATTTGAACTAATCAGGCCCCAAAATTGAAAAGGGTGTTGTTGTTTGTAGAATATGGTAAGAACCTTGGTTAATGTGAAAAGCCCTCCCTCTGGGCTCAGACAACAGCAATTCTTTCTTAAACAAGCTAAAGTTTTCAGTTACTCAGGGACCAATAAAGAGATAAGCCCTTGTCCCACCAAAGCCACCTGAGCATGATCCATGGGGCTCCTATTATCTCAGTCAAGGCACAATTTACTAAACTGGTTTCTTCTCGCAGTGATTGTAATATGGTTGATTGATAAGAAATTTGGGGTAATAAGAGAAAGAACAAAAAGTATATTTTAGTCATGTTCACCATTCTCCAAGCTTTCCTTTCCCTCACTTGATCACCAAAGATGGGGAGGGTTGATCTGGATTAGCCAGGCCAACATTAGCAAGCTGCCCTTCCACCCACTCTTTTTTTTTTTCATGAAATTGGAGAGAAGATACTACTTTCTCCTTCTTAAGGAGGGACACTTCCCACATCCCCTTGGAATCCAAGGGAGAATGAAAGTGAAACCCAGAGGAAAGGCTCTCTATGCTGGTCTAGAATGGGGAAGGAAATTATCCACATGGGCTCCAGCACATAAGAGTATAAATGGTAGTTTGAGAGTAGGATCCACATGTTCTCCTAATGGCATATATGCTTTTAATATACCCCTTCCACACCTGCTCCAACTCCATTTCCTCCATTGAGGAAATGCCTCTCCCAGAGGACAAACATGACTGAGATTCCGTGGAAGGATAAGGAAAGGAGTGTATGAGAAGTTCTTGACTCAAAAGAAACTAAAGTAGAATGGGCTACTGATGACATGACACTAATGATAGGAAAGATGGAAAGGGCATCAGCGATGTAGAAGGCTTGGAGTTGTAGATGAAACTGCATTTTTTTAGTATTCCCATGGAAAACTAGGATGTAACAAGAGTGTCTGAGATAGGGCTGTCTTTGACATGAAGATTATCAGTCATAAACTGATCACAAAATGGGGATCTGAAAACATAAGGGAAAATGCTAAAATTGTATCCCTAAACATAAATCTTTTCTCCTCAAATCCACCTCTAATTCCCCAACTCTTAACATTGTCAGAATTATTATTACAAGGCCATTTCTCCATATTTTGGCCCCTGCTTACTCTCACCAACCCTGTTTCCTAATACTCCCTTTCTACACCTTACCTTCCAGCCATTATTCCACCATGGTGAAGTGGGTTAATTCCTCTCTCTGGGTTCGTACAGATACCTTGTCTCGATCTGGGACCTTCTTGTTCCTTCTGTCTTCTTAGATAACTAATTCTTTTACTCATCCTTCCTAGATAACTCCTCCTCATCCTTCATGTCTCAGCTGAGATGTTCTCTTCTCCTAGAACTTGTGTCAAGGGACCCTTAGGTGGTCATGTTTCAGCAGGTGGAGAATTCCTGGGCATTTTATATGTGCCATTGCTTCCTTTCCTTGAAGACACAAAACTGGATAAATTGTCACTTGGGGATCATAGTACCATAAGGCTTGGGCCATTTCATGCCCATGACATAATTTCTATGAGTTACAACAAGGGAAGAAACAAAACCATGACCCTTAAATTCATCTTGCTTTAGGTCATAAAATAAATTATATGCTTACTATCACAGTATATAGGAAGCCTGTTCCTCAGTGACCAAATGTAAATAAAAATTATAATTGGATGTCATCACTGTCAATCGCTCTGGCTACACAGTGGAGGGCAGGTCACTCCTCCTAAGGAAGGAATAATGAAGTAGTGACCAGGCAGTAGTCAAGGATGAATCTTGTTCTGTCCTCTTTCCCTAAGACTGAGGCAGGAGAAGGGAGATGGACGTGCTTTCGTTTCAGTTAGATCTTTGAAATCACTAAGGAAGAGCCTCATGAGCAGAGAGTTGAAAAACCAATGGGGTAAAATCCGATTATTTCTTTATGGTACCTTGAGTAGACAGTAAAGACATTTCTTGGGGGGGAAAAGGTTGTACTGGTTGATTTCTTTTTCTTGGAGTTGTGAAGCTTTCCCTGACTGCTTAATAAAAAGAAGCAACTAGTGAATGACAACTGACAAGAAGACAGGTAATCCAACCAGTTGAGTAAGTTTACCCCTAGCATAGATTTTTTTAATCCTGCTAAGAATAGGTTTGAGGTTCCTCCTCTATCCCCCACAGACCTTGTGGAGGGTAGAGGCAGACCCCACAGTCTTTTTCTATTCCCTCTCCTCACTATCAGTCTATGAGCTTCTTGAGGGCATGGGTCATGTCTTATTCACATCAGTATTTGCTGGTCCTCAGAACTTATGGAAATGTTAACCTATGAGTCAGGCCCACACTCATGGGTCAGCTTCCCTAGAGCTAAGCAACAAGAGAGGATCTCACCACCAGTTTGGTTCAGACCAGCATCCTCAGATCCATCAATTACCAGCTTTGGTCTCACCAATTCAATTTACTGAAGCAAATGGCCCTTGACTCCATCAGCTTGTATATTTTCTAGTGAGCATATGACCCCACTGGCAGTTCATCTGCCTTAGGTATCAGGTATTAGAATAGAATGGGTATCAAATCTCAGTGCTGTAACTTATTTGGCAAAGTTACTTATCTTTTATGTTTCAGTTTTTCATCTATAACATGGGGATAATAATAGCACCTCCTCTACAGGGTAGCTGTAAAGAATTAAAGAGAAAAAATATACATATACAGTTTTTGAGGTATATGGTAGACCTATATGAGTGCTTGCTATGATGATAAGGATAATGATCACATTGAAGATGGCATCATAAATGATACAATGATACTTCACCTGTTCCATTCTTGGAGAGTGTTGATTGCCTGGGAAATAGTCCAAACAAGATGAAGAATGGATATGGACCCAGTATATATCTAATACCCAATACTGACTTAAACATAATTAGCATCCTTTGGGCAGGCTGACAGGGTGTTTCTGTGTCCCTGTTTATATTCCTTCCCCCTTGTCTTTTAGTATTTTTATCAGCTGGTAATTTGCTATGCACAAACATTTCCTATTGACAGGAAAGTCAGAGAAATTGCAATCCTACAGCTCAGATATTAGTTCAGTTGCTCCGAGTCTTGGTGGTGTGATTGATGGGAGTTTTACTGCAAATATAAAAATCTGCATTCCTTTCTTCCTGCTTTGGCACATCAATGTTTTGGTCTTGCACAACACGTCCTGGAGCACTGATGATAATAGAGCTCTAATGTGCTTGATGGCTCTGCATCAAAGCCAGTCAATGCACCACTGGCATCGACTTGGATGACAGAAATGACTGGATTAACGACACTCAGACACCCACTACCCAGCAAGGACAGAGAAAAGTCCCAGAACCAGAAATAGAGAGTATATGCCAATACAACACCAATTCCACCAACATTTATTGAGCACCTACAGGGATGAAGCTTAAGCCAGCATATCTCCTAGTGCATGAGTAGGTGAAATAAATTATTGTTGGATGAATGAATGGATGGATTAATGGAAGTCTGTATACTGCAAATCCATGATGCTTCCTCTTTGGGAAACTGAATTTTCAAAAAGCAATCAAACGCAAAGGAAATCAGCTAGAAGAGATAATATATGGCAAAACCCCAAAGATGTTAGTCCAGCTGTTGCAAATGTGACAAATGCACAAACCCAGGGGGAGGGCGTAATGACTTGGATGCCAGAGAAGGAAATCCACAGACTTAGCTCAGTTTCAAGGAGAAAGTGTTTGATAATCAGCCACAGGTATAAGTTGGATCATGCAGAGATGGTGAGGATGGCCTTTGTGCTTCAGAAACCTTGATGTCATTCTTCTCAGGGGTGGCAGGATTATTGTGGGGCGGGTTTAGTCTTTAGAAGGGGAGATAAAAAGAATCTAGGCTCAGCACCTAGAGGTCCTGCTGGTCTTTCTCACTGACTATCTCCACTAGCTAGCACAGTGCTTGGCACATGGAGGATACTCAAAATATAGTTGAGTGGATGAATGAAGACATCTATAAAGCATATTACCTATCTCTATTAGGATGTAACATGTTACCTTCATTGTCAAGAAAGAAACAGTATATAATTTACATGTTGTGTATCTGATCTGCATTACTTCCATGGTTCTAGAAGACAACATTTCATCTGTATTATTTAGTCTATAATCTATGCACTAGATACCATAATGCAGAGGAGATAACATTGTATGGGCAATAAGAAGACAGAGAAATGCCTTCAGACCTGGGGAAATTAGGAAGGATTTATGAAAGAGGAGACATCTAACACAGTCTTAAAGCAAAGCCAGAATCTAGACTGCCAGGACATTGCAAAATCCAGTCTGAAGAAACAACAAGAGAAAAATTTCAGCAAAACACAAATAAAGAGAAGTGTTTCTCCAAATGTATCCTAAGGAACCATTTACACAAAACCACCTGGGAATCACCATCCCTAGCCTACTGCTTCAGGATCTCTGTTGGTAAGAATGAGGAATCTAAATTCTAACAGACTCTCTATGTTATTCTTATGAGCTACATTTTGGAAACAATTTCCAGAAGCACCAAGCTCACCATTTCATTTCATCCTCTCAACTATAAAAACAGGTAGGTTAAATTTTCAATTTATAACTAGGGATATTGAGGTTCAGGGAGGTGATGTGACTTGCCTGATGTCACTCAGCCCATAGGTCAAAGAGTTACAATTCAAACACAGAACATAAGACATTGAACCTTCAGTCTTACCCACCATTAGCCACAGCCCCTTTGAATACAAGACTACAGGACAAGGTGTGTGGCAGGTGGCTATAGGAAGTGACTTTATTCTGATAATAATAGTAGTAGAGATCGATAAAGACAATGATATTGTTTTATATCTCTTAAAAGAATGAGAGAACACACCACCACTCTGGCTGCAGCAGACTTTATCAGGAGGCTCTGATTAATGAGCAAAGCACTGGACCCTGCTTCCTAATAGATGCCTGTTATATCACCAGGAGATTTCCATCTCAGCAACACAATGCTACAGTGTGCTCAGGCAGCCCTGCATTTGATCAGCCTCATCTCTGTTTTTAAATAAAAAGGTCAAAAAGTACATGCATCCAGTAAAGAAATCAGAGATGGGAAGATGAAGTTAAAGCAAATGTTACATAATTATTGGTGTTTAGCTCAGCACTGGAATGTAAACTGTGCAGCTGGGCATTTCATTTAGGTCAGCTAGACAGGGAAGGTTAAAACATCTGAGGTCAAAGGTCCAAGGCCATGGGTCCAACTGACCAAGGGAGCCAACCTTCCTTACTGTTTGAAAGCCTCACTTGCCTTCCAACCCTATCTAGCCACCCGAAAAATCCATGGAGGGGAGACCTCCTCAGATTTGGTGATTCGGAAGTCCAGCCTGCTCCCTCTTTTCCTCTTACTCCCTGATCTCATGTCAACTTCTGAAGGACTTCTCTCACCACCCACTGGGAATGGCATGGCCTCATCCTTCCTTCCTGGGCTTCTACACCTCCTTCCTTTCCTTTGCCTTTGTCTTTTTTCATGACTCAGTGATACCCAATATAATACTATCTCCCTATTTGTTCTTTTGTTTATTGCCTTTCTCTCTCCACTAGACTATAAGCTCTACGAGGCTAGACACCTTTGTTCTCCATTTCCCAACATCCAGGGTTGTGCCTGCCACACTGTAGGCACTGCATAATTGTTGGGTCAAAGAACAATATGTTGGCACAAAAGTGTCCTCTAACTCTGAGGAGCAGAGTTCACTCTCAGTTCTAACTGCCTTTGCTTGGTGATATCACTTAAAATAAAACCTTTGTTTCTAGTTAAAATTCTCAAAAGCTTTTTTTTTCTCATCATCCCTAGAATAACACATAAATGTTGTGAGGTGGTTTGGGCCAAGCTCCCCACTCTGGACCATCCAGTGCCCCTTTCTGTCATGCATTTGCATATCATACATTCTTTAGGGGGACAGTAGTGTCTGCTTCCCCCCACTTTCGGTTCTTTCTATATGCACCCTCTCATCCTGAAACCCCTTTTTCTTCCTCCTTCCTTGACGGGTTAGTTTCTGGGCATGCTTCCCCTCTCAGCTTGCCCATTACTTCCTGGGGTGGCCTTTCCTGAATTCTCAGGCTCAGCTAGCTTCCTTTCCTACATTTCTCCATAGCATCCTGTCTTTCCACCTTCTGCCACATGTAAACATTTGAACATTTGTTCAGTGTTTGTCTTCCTTGTAGACTCCACTTCGTGAACTCCACCAAGGCGGGGATGGTCTCTGATCCTGACATCAGAGTTCCCAGCATTTAGCACACTTCAGGAGTCAGTGCTCAATAAATATTGGCTTTATGAGTGAATGCATGCACACATGAATAGCAGAGCCCGGGAGTTATCTCCTACTGCAATTACTTCCAAACACAAGACAAACAGACATCTCCATCCCCTGAGATGGTGTCTGAGGACCCATGGATGATTTCCAGTCTCAGTGTTGGCAGCAGAGCCTCACTCATTGCCTTCTCCAGGTCCAGCCCCTCACTGTGCAGATTAATATCCTTTGGATTACCAAAGATCACCCTACCAGTTGAGGTCATTACCAAGTCCACACCATAAATGGCGAAGACATTAGAGACCTGGATCTTTTGCAAATGTATTATTTAAGCCTCTAGCTAAGGTGAAAAAAATTGCAACTAACTCAGCTAGCAAAATTTGAAGCAATCTAGAGAATTGTGCTGAAATTGCAAGTGGGAGGCCAAGGAGAAGAGGCCAAGGGGAAGAGGCCATGCTCACTTTATATCTATGGAGAATCCAGAGCAGGTCTGGAAACCACAGGGGAGGAGGGGAGGAGCTGAGTAGGGGAGAAAAACACATGGAGACCTTTTATTGCTTTTGTTTAACTCCAATTACAAAAATCATAAACACATGCAAAAATCTCCCATAATTAACCACCCAGAGATAACAACTTTTAATATTTAGCTGCATGCCCTTTTGGTACTGAAAGATGGGCTGGAGGCTGCACTTATATTTAATAGCCAGCCTTCTTCACTTAGCAATGCAACACGATTATATTCCAATGGGAGGCAGATGGCATTGGTTAAAAACATAGACTTTGTAATCAGAAAGACCCGCATTTTACTCTTGCTGAACCACATAGTATTTTGTTCTTTTGGCAAAATGCTTAAACCTTAATTTCCTCATTTACAAACTGGGGGTGGGGAGTGGAATAGATCTCTGTGTCGAGAAAATTAAATCAAGTAAAATATGTAAGTTATTAACACCGAGCCTGTTGCATAATAGATGTTTGACTTGCTATCATTATTATTGGTATAACATCAGCAAGTACTTCTACCCAACATCATGTCTGATGGCCAAAAGTGTTAAAGTGAATGGATTTGTTTACCCAATCCCCTACTGTTGGACATATACACTGTTGTTATTTTTCTTTTCTGTTGGGTGGGGTTTGGGGATAAGTAGCCATGCAAGGGTCCCCAGGAGAAAAGAGAGCACAAGAAGAATGTATACTTCCAGAAAATGTCCTGCTGCCAACGGTGGCAGTGCCAATGACACGTGAGTTCCCAAGAAGGAAGGAAGAGGAGAAGTGGGGAGGACAGGTGGGACCATTCAAAGGAGGACAAACAACTCTTTCTCATTTTTACACTAACTGACCTAATTGTTTCACTGGATTGGAGACAAAGAGTGATGGAACAGCCCACAGCAGCTAGAGTGATACTGTAAAATATAACTCAGACATACTTTCTCCCTTAAAACAAATCCATTCCCTTTATCTTCACCTCCAAAGTCCAGGATGAAAACCTGGCGTCTGTCTCCTCTGATTATCTCTCTTATCACTCTCCCCCCTTTGCTCACGCTAGTCTGACCATGCTGGGTTCCTTGCTAGTCTTCAAAATTGCAATGCTCAATCCTGCCTGAGGATCTTTGCACTTGCTGTTGCTTCTGCCTGGAATACTCTCCCCCAGATCTTTGCATAATACACTATTCATGAGGAAGGTCACTGTACCCTCCTCTGAAAGGTCTTCCCTGTCCACCCCATCTCAAAGAGCTCCCCTCTGTACCACCACCACTCCATCACTCTAAAACCCCTTTCATGTTCTGTTTTCTTCTATATTTCATTCTACATGGAAGTATACATGCTTTTGTTTATTGTCAGTCTTTCCTACTGAAGCATAAGCTATGTATGGTGGAGCAGGGGCTTCTTGTTCATTAAGTATTCCTGGTGTCTAGAACAGTGCCTGCAACAGAGTTGGTGCTCATTATTTATCTTTAGAATGAATGAATGAATGTCTAAACTGGCTTAAGGTCCCGGGACCAACATTGTCTATAAAGTAAAATAAGTTGACACATTTCTGGTCCTCAATATACCAGAATAGTTAAAGGCAGAGATTGAAGCATTTGTTGGTATGCTGGCTACATACATCACTTCTTGGCTTTGGGACCTTGGGGAAATTATATGACCTCTGTATGCCTCAATCTCTCATATATAAAATGAAAATGACTGTGACACTGACCTTATAGGTTGCTGTAAGAATCATATTAGAATTAAGTGTAAGTAAGTTGCTTAGCAGAGTGTCTGGTACTTAAGCCCTCAAGGAAAGTTGTTTCTTATTATTCATCAATTAATTCATTAAGTCATTCTCTCTCTTAGGTCTTTCAGTCATCTATTCATTCAAATATTCACCTACAGAGCTAATATTATGAAAATGTCCATCTACCAAAAGCCATCTATAGATTCAATGCAACTCCTATGGAAAATTCCAATAGCATTTTTTTCACAGATGCAGAAAAAAACAATCCTAAAATTTATACAGAACCACAGCAGACTCCAAATAGGCAAAACAATCTTGAAAAAGAACAAAGCTTCACATTTCCTGATTTCAAACTGTAATTACAAAGGTATAGTAATCAAAACAGCATGGTACTGGCATAAAAACAGACATAAGCCAATGGAACAGAATGAAGAGCCCAGAAATAAACCAACACAGTTAACTAATATTTGACAAGGGAGCCAAAAATACTCAGTGAGGAAAGGATAGTCTCTTCAGTAAATGGTGCTGGGAAAATTGCATATTCACATGCAAAAGAATGGAACTGGACCCCTAAGCTAAACCACTAACAAAAAATTAACTCAAAATGGATTAAGGACTTAAATGTAAAGGAATTGGAATCATAAAACTCTCAGGAGAAAACATAAGAGAAAAATCCTTTGACATTAGTCTTGGCAAGAGTTTTTTTGGATAGGACACCAAAAGCACAGCAACAAAAGCAAAAATCAGTAAGTGGGACACATCAAACTTAAAAGATTCTCACAGCAAGAACAATAACCAACAAAATGAAAAGGCAACTTTCAGAATGGAAGAAAATATTTGCAAACCATAGATCTGTTAAGGGGTTAATATCCAAAATATATAAGGAACTCATATGACTCAATGGCAAATAATAATAATAATAATAATAATAATAATAATCTGATTAAAATGGGCAGATGACCTGGATAGACATTTATACAAAAAAGACATACAAATGTCCAACAAGTACATGAAAATGTGCTCAACACCACTAATCATTCAGGGAAATAGAAATCAAAACTACAATGAGATGTCACTTCACACCTGTTACAACGGCTATTATTATCAAAAAGACAAGAGATAACAAATGCTGGCAAGAATTAGAGAAAAGGGAACCCTTGTGCACTGTTGGTGGCAATGGAAATTGGTTCAGCCACTGGGGAAAACAATATGGAGGTTCCTCGAAAAATTAAAAATAGAACTACCGTATGTTCTAGCAATCCCATTTCTGGATATCTATCTCAAGGAAATAAATCTTGAAGAGATATCTGTACCCCTCATGTTCACTCCAGCATTATTCATAACAGCCAAGATATGGAAACTCTCTACAGGTCTGTTGATGGATAAATGGATAAAGAAAATGTAGGGGTGCCTGGGGGGCTCAGGTGGGTCAGATGGTTGAGCATCTGACCCTTGATTTTGGCTCAGACCATGATCCCAGGATCATGGGATTGGGCCCGTTATGGGCTCCACACTGGGTGTGGAGACTGCTTGAGGTTTTCTCTGTTCTTTTACCTCTGCCCCTACCCTACTCCCCTGCTCAATTTCCCTCTTCGAAAGAAAGAAAGAAAGAAAGAAAGAAAGAAAGAAAGAAAGAAAGAAAGAAAGAAAGAAAGAAGAAAATGTAGTATAAATATAGGATGGAAAATTATTCAGCCACAAAAAAAGGAAATCCAGCCATTCATAACAATGGATGGATCTTGAGGGCATTATACTAAGTGACATAAGTCAGACAGAAAAAGACAAATACAATATGATGTCACTTTTATGTGAATCTAAGCAAGCCGAAGGCAGAAACAAAGACCAGATTGATAGTTGCCAGGAGTTGGGGGTGGAGAAAATGGGGAGACGTTGGTCAAAGGATACAAACTTCCAACTATAAGGTATGTAAGTTCTAGGGAATCCAATGCACAGCATGCTGATTGTAACGAGTGATATCATATTATATACTTGAAAGTTGCTAAGAGAGTACATCTTAAATGTCCTCATCACCATCACAACAACAACAACAACAAAAGGTAATAATATAAAATGAAGGATGTGCTAACCTTATTGTGATGATCATTTTATAATATATTGATGTATCAAATCATCACACTGTGATGCCAATATTATGTCAACTATATCTCAATAAAGGTGGGGGGAAATAAATATTCATCCATTTATTTCTTCATTTTTCAGTGATTTTCTCATTCTCTCACAGTTCATGCTTCTATTCATCCATTGAATCCATTCGCCCCCACATGTCCATCTATCCATCTGTGACTTAAACAAACATTTACCAAACTTACTATGAAGGACGCTGAGGCATCGGTGGGAGGATAAGAAGCTTCAGATTATAACAGCACTGGCATGTTTAGATGCCAGTGGAACCTGGTCCAATTATGCCTGGGGGCCCACCCAAGTATGTGCCCCTGTGCCCACACCCTCCACACCTCCTCCGTCCAGCTCAGGGACACGGGCCCCAAACCCAGTGTCCATTCCTCCAGCTCTCTGCAGCCTGGGGTCTCCTTCCCTCTCTTAGCCACTGTGTAGTTTGCAAACAGCTAATTCCTTCTGAGCCAAGGGAGCACACTTTGCCCCAGCCCGACACCCTGCTAAAATCTCTTCCTCTACCTCATACTGGGATGGCTCCGTTCCCCCAGGTGCCCAAGACACCCAATGTTGCAGCAACTGGCACCATCCCCTAATCTAGCTGTTACTCTTAAAGTCTCAGATTTTAAATGTCCCAGACGGATCCCAGCCATGGGCTGGCAGGAGACAGCCTTTCACATGTGAAATGATGTGAGTGGGATTAGACAATCAGATTCTCCCTCTTAGCAATTTGAACCAAGAGAAGAAGATAGTTTCTAGGGAGTTGCGGGCACTAGAACTTAGAAAATCATGGTGACTCATGGGCCACTGTGAAGACTGAAGCCAAGAGCACCTGGGTGGTTCAGGTCATTATCTCAGAGTCCTGGGCCCCAGGTCATTCAGGCTCCCTGATCAGCGGGAAGTCTGCTTCTTCCTCTCTTCCTGCCCTTCCCCCCAACTTGTGCACTCACTCTTCTCTTTCTGTCTCTCTCAAATAAAATCTGAAAAAAAGAAAAAAGACTGAAGCCATATGGCAACAAAAGGAAGATGGCAGAGTTGCACAAAAGCAATGTAAAAAATACAATAATAACATATTAATAATGGTAACAATAACAAGAGCTAACAGTTCTTGAGCAGAGAGCATGTGCTAAGCCTGGCACAATCATTAACCCATTGAATACTTGGCACAGACCTACAGGCAGCTTCAGCCCCTGTTAAGACTGAGGCAGAGAGAAGAGAAGTCACTCAGCCGACCATCTCCAGCAAGCAACTGGAGAAATCTGTTCACCACCATCATCCTCTTAGTTGTTCATATTCTTCTTGCCTTTCCTGAGGCCCCACTGGGCTGCTTTCTCTCGAATCCCATGAGACCTTTCTGCATCTTACTGCAAAGCCACAGTTGCCCCTGAGTTGTCTGGAGTAGGTTTCTCTTGACTCCAAAGGGAACCTAACTGAAGCCCCTGGCCTTACCTGTGATTTAAATGTCCCTCTGGCCAGGAATTGGATTTCCTTAAGAACAATGCACATGCCCATCATTCTGATCGATTGCCTGGAAATTTGAAAAGGTGGGTTCACACATTTTTCAAGGAGCTAAGGAGGATGCATGAAGATTAATTATATTTAATCCATTATCAAAATTTAATATGCATACCCTGTCCATGATGGTTTCCCTATTTAGATGCCACCTTTGCTTAATTTTATGTAAAAGAAATTTTACCAGAACTCCCACACTTTCACTTGTGACCTGATACTTGTGACAACATAACCCAATTTCCCAGAAAAGATCCTAAACTTCAAGGGCTTGAATTTTCCCACCACTTAAACTTGCAGGGAACTAATGCTTGCTTTATTAAGGAGACTTTTTTTTTTTAAATCATAGGTAACTAATTTTTTGAAAATTAGCATTCTTCAAAGTACAGTTAACACAAATGACAGCAAACATAATTGAATCTCTCTCCAATGATTTAGAAGGTACTTCTGAATGCCACTCCCCTTTATTCAAGACCACTAAAAAAATCTGGATAATAAAATTAAACCCTTACCTTTGCTTGTTGGAGATTTCCAGGTATTACATGGTTGCAGGACTAAGTCAAACATAAATGTCACATCTGGTTTCTTGGGCTGTTTATCAGAATCATTTGTGTCACCATGACTGATGTGAGAAGATACTCAGCTTTTTTGTCTGGGGTCAGTCTGCTGATTCCACCTGCACCAAACTGGTTATATGCCTAGATTGACTCCCTTAGAAGCTGGATAGTAGCTCTGAATTCCAAGGTGGTTGAGAAAACTAGGGAGTTTTCATGTTTGAGAGATAATAATTCTCATCTAGCTAGAGTTGTTTTGAGAATTTGCAATTTATACGCCATGTGTGTAATCCAGCGTCATGTGCTTAGTATGTGATCAAGAAATGGTAAGTGTTAATAAGTTGACAAATACCTGAGCACTTGAGAGGAGCCAAAAATCTATTATTCTTCTGGGTGTCTCCAAAATATTCCAACTTGTATTTGTTTTCATAGCAGATGGAAGACCAGTTCTACTCTGTGATGTTCCCCTTCAGAGAACAAGTCAAGTCCCTTTTAGTAGAGGAATATCCAGAAAGAAGCAAAAGGAATGCAGGAGTGTTGAAGTCCTAGGCTCAAGAAAGCTTTGGTGTCATGAAAATTCACGGCAAAGGACTTGGATTTGTGTCCCTAATCTGTGAAGCCAGCCCTGCTGGACATGGTTCAATAGTATGTAATGATTTAATGGAATCCACATCTCTTTCTTAAACTTCTACCTACTGGCTCATTTGTTTCCTCTTTGATTCAGCAAAAGTATACCAGGCACCTCCCATGACCCTGCAGCTCTTTTTGGTGCTGAGGAGACGACAGGAACTGAATCAGACCAGAATGTGCCTCCACAAAAGGTTCTAAAGGAGAAGGGCACAGTGAGCCCAGAATATGTGATGACTTTATCCATTCTCGGAGGTAAAGTGGAGGAGGTTCAGACAAGGCTTCCTGAAAAAAGTGACATTTAAGCTGAGACCTAGAGGATGAGAAGGAGTTAGCCTTCTAGTTTTTCCTGGAAGAACAGCAGAGAAAAGGTTTGTACTTTTCAAATATTTGAAGCCAGCTCTCTGACCTCACTTCCTATTACGTACCTATTTTCTCACACTTCTCCGGCCATTCTGGTCCACCCTGTGGAGTTCTATTCTCCAAAGTAACATTCTTTCTCTGAAGACAACATAATTCTAGGCTCTTATACCACTCTGAATGACCCACTATCAACAGGTTCCATTTGACCTAAACTTCTTAAAAGGATGATGCCTCATTAATTTCTCCTTAGCCATTATGCTACATGGACTAGTGATAAGAAGTTATACCTTGATGGCAACAATAAGATTGGAATCTCCTTGTGTCCCCAAATCAAGAATGTGTTTCTTTTCCTCATTTGTTTGGAAATGTTCCTAGGACTCCAACAATGTGCTGACCAATGTCCCAGACACTAGGAGTTTCTGCAAGTGGGGTTCCCCAGGAATCAGACACAAAGTAAAGAATGCAAACAGGTTACTGGAGAGTTCACAGATGAAGGGGAAAGTTGGAAGCTAGATTGGGCAGGAAGAGTCATTAGATTCCAGCACAGATCTAACAAATCTCTATAAGCCCAACGGGAGACTTTGGAACAAAGATTGGTAAAAACAATCTGGAAAAAGAAGAACAAAGTTGAAGGCTTCCCACTTCTTGATTTCAAAACTTACCAACAAGTTACAGTGACCAAAACCCATAGAATGGTAGAAAATATCTGCAAATGATCATCTGCAAATCTCATAAGGGTCTAGTATCTAAATATATAAAGAACTTCTACAACTCAACAATACCAACAAAAACAAAAGCACCAATTTAAAAGTGACCAGAGGAATCACTTAGACATTTCTCCAAAGAATATATACAACTGGCCAATAAGCACATGAAAAGATGCTCAGCATCATTAGTCTTTTGGGAAAAATGCAAATCAAAACCAGAAGAGATACCACTAGGATATAAAAAAATGGAAATTATCAAGTATTGGAAAGGAAGTAGAAAAACTGGCACCCTGTACATTGCTGATGAGAATGTAAGATGGTGCAGCCATTATAGAACACAATTTGGCTATTCCTTAAAAGTTAAAGAACTACCATATGACTCAGCAATTCCGTTCCTAGCTTTATACCCAAGAAAACTGAAAAACATGCATTCAAACTAAAGTGTGTATACAAATGTCCACAGCAGCACGATTAATATTTTCCTAAAAGTGAAAACAACCCAAATGTCCATCAGTGGATGAATGGATAAACAAAATGTGGTATTTCCATACAACGGAATATTATTTGGCCATAAAAAAGAATAAAGTGCTGACACTTGTTACAATGTGGGTGAACCTCGAAAACATTATGCTAAATGAAAGAAGTCAGTTTCAAAAGACCATATAGAACATGATTCCATTTACATGAAATGCCAGGATCCATAGAGACAGAAAGTAGAACAGTGTTTGCCAAAGAGGAGAAGAGAATGGGTAGTGACTGGTTACTGGGCACAGTTTCTTTTTGGGGTCATGAGAATGTTCTGGAACTGGATACTGAAAATGGTTACACAACATTGCAAATATCCTAAAAACCACTGAATTGCATACTTTTTTTTTTTTTTTAAAGATTTTTATTTATTCATGAGAGGCACAGAGAGAGAGAGAGAGAGAGAGAGAGGCAGAGACACAGGCAGAGGGAGAAGCAGGCTCCATGCAGGGAGCCCGATGTGGGACTCGATCCAGGGTCCCCAGGATCACACCCCGGACTGAAGGCAGCGCTAAACCACCGAGCCACCGGGGCTGCCCTGAATTGCATACTTTTAAAATGGTAAAAAGAATGAGTTTCCTGCTATGTGAATTTTATCTCAATTGAAAAAGGGAGAGGAGAAAGAAGAGGTACAGCATGTGGTGAGAAGAATTTTTAGGAGGGCCTTGCCATGTCTGGAACAGTCATGGAAGGCTTGAGGAAGAATGGCTTTCTTTCATTGTTCTTGAACCCCATCTGCTGACTTTCAGGTGCTACCTTGCCCTGACCTCTGGGGCTTTGATGACTCATGGGTCCAGAGGTGGATGACCTCGGAGAGCACTCCTGGTCTGGCTTATTTATCCTCCCCCGCCGACTATTAGAACAGAATCGGGGACACACAGGCATGATCTAGGAGGAGACGAGGGTGAGGGTGCGGGTGGGTGGTGGTGAAAACATTGTTTTCTTCCTTTTGTCTCTGAAGCCAGGTGACAGAGAATGAAAATGGGGAATGTAGATCAAAATGTAATTTCCCCTTACAAGCTGCGGTGAGGCCAGGGGCTGGGGAGGTAGCCTGCCTTGGGGAGCTGCTCAGGCAGCCGTAAGTCATCCACAGCTCTGCACAGACTCACCGCTTTATTAAAGGTCAAATGGAGCCAGTGGGGGAGGGCAGATGGAAGCAATCAAGGGGCACGGGCAGGGGGAGGGGGCTGGCTCTGATTAAGATGTTGTCCCAAACAGGGCAGAGGCCAGTCATTCAAGCCCGCAGGTGGTGCCCCTGACACCCACCAGGGACCCCTGGGCTGGAAAAGGCTGCTTCTGTCTTCATGGCCTGAGAATTTCCCTGGCCCCATGCAAAGATCAATGGTGAATCAATACAACTCTGGCTTGTATAAGAAACAATTATCAGCAAGCCAGAAAAACAGCATTGGAAGCCCTCTGCTCCTGTCTATGCGCCAGTGGGTAAGAAAGTCACTAAACTGTCAGAAATCAGGTAGCTGAAGAATGACCTAAGCTCACAGGTGCCCAAGTTGGGCCACTTCATCATCGTCAGTTACTTCTATTATCTGCCAAAGCTTCTCCATGACTCATTGTCTTAGTGCATCCTCTCAACAACAGACACATGAATGCTGCTATTATTCCCATTTTACAGTCAGGAACAGGAGGCTCAGAGAGGTGAAGTCACCTGCCTGACAGCACTGACCTAGTGAACGGCAGAGTCAGGGTGGGACCCCATCTGTCTGACTGAGATGCCTGTGTGCTTAACCACCATGCTTAACTACCTCTCACAATAACCATATGATTTTCAAGAGCCTACCATGTGCCAGGCCATGAACTCTTTGTTGGGATTTGGGTAATTTGTTTCTTCTCTCAGGGTCTCAGCTTTTCATCCACCTGCTGCAGGGTTAGTGCTGATGTATGTAGGAGGGAGGTTCTGAGTATCCAGTGATATTCACCGATAACCATTTGGATATCCAAGTCATTTGGAAAATGGAAAGTCTGTGTGACTAAGAAGTTATCCCTCCTTGCGTCTTCCCCACAGGGAATGCTGTCATGCCTAGCAGGCAGTGCAATCCTGACACAGATGGGCATCGCAGTTTCGAGCTGTGATGAGAACAGAATCTTTGAGTGTCACTGATGCTGCAGTAGACAGCAAATGTGGAGCCCAAAGGGGTGGGAAAATGAAAATGAGGTATTGCAGTTGACTTGGTGATAGCCAGGTGTAGGCATTAAATAGCAGGCATGACCCAAACCATCAGGCCTCTGACCCATCCCCATGAAGACCCTCAATAACCCTTTGCTGGTCACAAAATGGCCCCCCAGTGCTAGGCTAACATATTTTCACTTGTGTATACCAAGTTTTTAATTTTCTTTAAACACAAAGGGTTATTTTCTTATTATTTTTATTTTATTTATTTTTTAAAAATAGGCTCCATGCCCAATGTAGAGCTTGAACTCATGACCCTAAGATCAAGTGTCAGCTGCTCTACTGGCTGAGCTGGCCAGGCACCCTAAATTTATTTTTATTTTATTTTTATTTATTTATTTTTAAAATATTTCTCATTGGAGTTCGATTTGCCAACATATAGTCTAACTCATCCTGTCAAGTGCCCCCTCAGTGCCCTGCCACCCTTTATTTTCATTTTAAAAGAGCTGTGGATGAGCTCTTTTATAGGCCTCACTTGGGTTGCTAGTAAGGGCTTCTTGGAAAGCTTGCAAAGCATCCACTTCAGCAGAGAACAGGGCTACCGAAAAACAATTTTTCCCCCTGACAAGAGAAGAAAATAATTTAGGAGGTAAAGAGGTAGTAGAGTAAGAGTTGAGGAAGCGTGTGTGTGTTCTCATAACAGGTGTTTAACATTAGAAAGCTCTAGGGCTTTTATTTTGGCTTTTAAATATACCTTTAATGACATTTTAATCATTTCCTCCCGACCCAGTAACATCTAGGAGACTTGATCACTCAGACAGTGGCTCTGCCAGCAACAAAAGATGCTTCTGGTGCCCAAGCCACAGTCCAATAGCTCATCCTTGATGGTGGCCTGAGCAGCCCAAGCACCTTAACACCATTCAGCTTTAAGCACCTGCCCGGAACCCAGAACCTTCTCTGCCTCAACGTTTCCTCTGATGCTGTAAGAACCTGCTCAACTTCAGGCAGGTGAATCCCAAAAGCATGGGGTAGCTCACACCCTCAGGCAACCCTCGAATGCGTGACAGAGCCAATAGATAACCACCTCAGATTTCCTGCACTCCCATGCTTTGCACAGAGACTTCTGGTAGGCCATCTGCACGCTTCTCAGATGCCATACGGGAGTTGAGCCCGACTGCCTATAGGTTTTTCACTGGTTCCTGGTTTCACTCCTCCTGCTTTTTTACTTGTGTTTCCTGGGATCAGTTCCCAAATAAACTATCTACCCCCAGGTACTTTGAGTTTTGATTTGCAGGGGAATCTCAAGTAAGACCCCAAGCCTATTTATCTTTCAGGAATGTAATTTCCATGGCAGCTGTACCACCAGTCAAGGTTCAATCAAAGCAGCAGCCCCCTGGGAAGTATATGTGCATTAAAGAATTTGTCCCAGGCACATGCCCTTACTCAGCGAGGATTGATTAAACAGTCTCTGTAAGGTTGTGATCTTTGCCTTCAATGCTCAAGTTTGAAATGTGCAGGTCAGGCAGTCCAGAAGGGTAGAAAATGTGAAGTGGGGAAGAGCAAAGACAAGCTGGGATCCACGAGCACACGCTGGAATCCACAAGGACACAGACTTGAGCCCATGCCAGTTTTTTCTGCCTTTGACTTTGATGGTATGCATGTCTTCAAAGAAAAGTTGGCACCCTTCATCAAGGCACCAAACATACACCTGGCCCAGGTGTTAAAGAAGCTGAAGGAGGACCCATAGAAGCATAGCCCCATATCAACGATGTGAACCCAAGACTATAGGTGTGAGCTACAAAGTGCGTTACCTGCCCTACAGAACAAAACACAAAATGGCTACAGCCTCACTACCACCTTTCAAATTCCTCACATAAATCTCACTTGTGGCTCTGAAAACAGTGGGGAGGGCATTCTGGGAAATGTGGTTCAGCTTGGCCAAGTTAACACTTTACAAAGCCACCACAGTAGTGAAGGGTTCTTGCATTTATAAAACACCAGAATTGGACAAGACTTGCCCTCAGGACTCCTTGTATTTGGAAATGTCTCACCATGACTGACAAAGATTGTAAAAAGCAGCTTCTTCATTCTCAGCTGCTAAAGGCAGAGCCACTGCATGTGGTCAGTGGGGTTGTGCACTGCACAATTCTAGAGTGTGATATTCACAGGGATTATGATGTGAATGGTGTCCCACTGAGTGGGGCCCTCCATGAAAAGCAGCCACACCTACCCACAAGATCTTCAGCTGGTGACAAGGAGGAGCATATCTTAGATTCCCATCCTATATTGATTGGGAGGGCAGCCATATCTTGGCCAACAATTAGAATACCGTTAACAAGACTGGACTAACCAGAAGTGAGGGGACAGGCAGGTGGGTCTGGGAAATAATGGCAATATAAGAAGTCCAAAGAGGTGACTTAAGACAGGTAGGAAGAAGCACCTGGCTCTGAAAGCAGGTAGAGAGTAGAGCCTGAAGGAGCAGAGAGGCAGGTGAGTACCCCCTGAGGATAAGCTCCTATCTTTGTTCTCCTGCCTCGATGAGGCCACCTGGCTCTGGGTGTACCTACCTTAACTTTACCCCCAGAGGACCTCTGCGGGGCCATTTTTAAGGGTCCTGGAAATGCCAGTGTTGAGACAGAAAGAGTTGGATTTGTAACTGGTGCCCCCTTGAGGTTTGTTCCTAACCAACCTCCATTCTCTGTTTCCTGAGCATCATAACAATTTCCCTGGTGGAACATCTCTGCCCCAGCCTCAACCCGTGGGCAGCCCAGTTCAAGTCAAGTAGACCAAGGCTCGTGAGCAGGTGAACCAACTAGCCCAAGGCCATAGCGCATGGCGAAGCCTGGCTAAAACTCATCACTTCAAGGCTGCAGCTGTTAACCGCTCTGCAAGTCCACCACCAAAACTGGTGAGCGAGCCCTAGATTGCAGGGCTGGGTCAGCTTTGGGGTGAAATTCAAACAGCAGCTGGAATTTGTTTTCTCACCTTTGTCCTCCCTCTCCTGTTCAGAGTAAACACTTGCATAGCACAAGCCGGCAGAGAACTCCAGCTCATTAAATCGCTAATTCACTCCCTCCTGTGCCATCCCCAACACGGCCCGAAGTCAGCAAAACCCGTTATCTGCTTAATCTGATTTTATGCCAGGCCGCAATTTATTTTTGAAATTTTTTTCCTTGTTGGATAATGGCAAGTCTGAAAAAGCTCTATTGATTTCTTGACTGCAGGTTTATCGGGGCTGAGTCAGCCCAGCCCTCCGCCAACTGGAGTCTCCATTCAGATCTTTATCTTGTCAATTCCTAGCTTGAAAGACCAAGTTTAGTTAAGGCCGTAGGGATGGGTCCTGAGGGCTGCATTCATACTCATAATGAAACAAAATTAGAAACTGCTTGAGGTCTTAACAACCACTGTCTCCACCGTGCTGAATTACACACAGAGGAGAGATGGTGCAGACGGAGGTGAAGCTGGTACTTTGCACACGTCTGTAGGTCTAACTGCAGCCATAGAACTTGGGACAGGGTAAAGCAGACAGAAAACCGAAACTTGGCCCTGGTGTTGATACTGTGTACTCAAGTGCTCAGCATCTCCAGGGCTGTTCTTCATCCCCAAGTGGAGGAAATATCTTCTACTTCCCTTAGGACATCACAGACTTATCAATAAAATTGATTGTCCTCAGTAGAAAAATACTTGAGGATAGACGGTCATTATCTACTAAGCTTTCCACACCAAAGAGGCCCTGAACACCTTGCTTCTTCCAAGAACCCTTCCTTCATTTTGCATTTCATTATTCATTCAGAAAACATTGGGCAGCCTGGGTGGCTCAGTGGTTTAGCGCCGCCTTCAGCCCAGGGCGTGATCCTGGAGACCCAGGATGGAGTCCCATGTCGGGCTCTCTGCATGGAGCCTGTTTCTCCCTCTGCCTGTGCCTCTGCCTCTCTCTCTGTTTCTCATGAATTAAATAAAAAAAAGAAAGAAAGAAAAGAAAACATTCACTGGGCAGATACGAAAGATATAAATTATCCACCCACACTCACCCTCTCTTCTTAGACAACCTGGCCACACCTCCTGCGAGCAGCTCACATCCCCTCGGCCCACCTTTTTGGCTCCTGCCCCTGCTGCAGCAAATCACCTGTACACAGAATACCCCTGCCAGCACCTTGCTTGAGCTAGCTGTGCCACGGACAGCTTGCTTTCTGCCCTAGGGCTTGATAGCCATTCTGGTGCATGCACAAAACTGGAAATGAGATGGAGATTACAGCCTTTGGGGCAACTCTGACCAGTGGAGGACAGGAGCTGGTGGATAAATCCTTCCATCTCCCATTCTCAGGAGGACATTTCTGCATTCTACACAGACCTCATGGGTTCTCTGTTGAGTATGAGTCACTCGCCCACATCAGCTCAATTACACACTTTGGACTGCGTTTCTCTCCTCCTCTATTTTGCTCTTCCAAGTCTTCCCTCTCCTGTTCCCTGGCATCTCTTCCTGACCAAGCTACTTGCATGCAAGCCATTCTCTCAAGCTCTGTTTTCAGGGGAAAATCTGAGCTAAGGCCTCCTTAGTGCAAAGAGTTACTCCGTCTCTAGAGTGGAAGGCCACGTGATCCCAGTCCCCTGCCTCTGGCTCCAGTTCATTGGCTCAGGAGTGAACACCTGACAGGAGTTAAAGCCAATCAAACTTTCTCTTCCTTGGGGATTCAGAATGAAGCTACTATTCAAGCTCTGAGTGAAGTTCAAAATGGAAAGCTTGGGGCACCTGGGTGGCTCAATGGATTAAGTATCTGTTTTTGGCTCAGGTCATGATCCCAGGGTCCTGGAATCAAACCCCGCATCAGGCTCTCTACTCAGTGGGGAGCCTGCTTCTCCCTCTCACTCTGCCTACCACTCCCCCTGCTTGTGCTCTCTCTGTCAAACAAATAAATAAAATCCTTTTTAAAAAAGTGAAAAGCTTTATAAAACCCAGCTGGGGACATCCATATACCTACAAAGCAGAGAAAACCAGTTTGCAATGAAAAAGAAAGAGACATCATGCCTCCTTGGGGAGACAGAGAGAAATTGCTAGTCCCTGGTCCCTTTCTTTTTCAGGGTTCAAGTTTCTCACTGGCCCAACTTTCTTTCCCACCGTTGGGTTCTCTGGGACACTTTTATCCTTCCACTAATTCATTTTTCTACTTATACTAGCTTGAGTGAGATGCTGTTATTTGCAAACAAACAGCCTCTAAATCAGAACATCTTCTTAACACAGCCAGACAATGTGTTAAGCTTTAAATGTACAACGATAGGGATCCCTGGGTGGTGCAGCGGTTTGGCGCCTGCCTTTGGCCCAGGGCGCGATCCTGGAGACCCGGGATCGAGTCCCACATCGGGCTCCCGGTGCATGGAGCCTGCTTCTCCCTCTGCCTGTGTCTCTGCCTCTCTCTCTCTCACTGTGTGCCTATCATAAATAAATAAAAAAAAATTTAAAAAAAAAAAAATAAATGTACAACGATGAACAGGACACAGCCCCTGCCTTCGAAGAGTTTAGCATTACCTGATTAAGAACAAAAATGAAAGAGTAGTTCATATTTCCTATGCTAACAGAGAGCTAATCCTTTTCATCATAGGCCTTGTATACCCCAAATAATTAATTTATTCATAATCATTGTAATAATTGCAATTTCCTATCTTTGCCTTGTGCAAGGCACTGTGCTTTACACATGTCAGATCTTTTCACTCTTTACTGAAATGGTTCATTTCTTTCGTGTCAGGGATACAACAGTAAATAAGATCATTTCAAATTGTGGTAAGTGCTGTGAAGGAAATCAGTCTGGTGAAGTGACACACAGCTGGTAGCCAGGGTGGAGAGAGTAGATGCAAACTTTTAGATGGAGAGAGGAGAGGGTCAGAGAAAGCCCCTCTGAAGAATCAACATTTCCGTGGAGGCTTACAGAATGAGAATCAAGCAGCTGTGCAAAAACCTAAGGAAAAAAAAACTCTCCAGGCAAAGAGAAAGGAAAGTGCAGAGGCCCTGAGGCAGGAATGAAATAAAGGATTAAATGAATGACGAGGCTCCAAAGAGGACAACTGTCCCTGACCCTTGAATCACATCTGTCATTTCCAGGTCTCTCGCCGCACAGGAAGGTTTTTAAAATATACATGTTTAGGCTAGTCCCCCAGAGATTTAGACTTAATCAGCCTGGGGTAGAACCCAATCACATGTTTGTTTTTAAGCTCACCAGCAATTCTAAGGCACAGAGGGCATGGGGAACGACATACCCAGATGTACGTTGGTGTAGCACGATTTACGTAAAAAGGAACCAAGCATGGTGGGGAAATGTGATGATTGGGTATCTCCCAAATCTTGGATCAATTTCGTGGTCCTATGGCCATAGTCTGTATGGAGACAACAGTTTCCCCAAATGTGGGTTTCTGGAGACTGGGTGAAAGATACATCTGAACCAAGAGGTACTTCACTAAGAGAAACCTTGTGAGTGTTGCCAGACCTTCTCCCAGGCTGGGTGAGGCTCCCACTTCTCTGCTTCTCACCCTCACCCCCCGCCATGCTTACCCTTATAAAGCACATATCACATGGTGTGATATATGCCTATGTATTTGCTCATCAAATAGAATCCCATGAAGGCAGGAATTGTGTCTTCTTTCCCATGGCATCTCATGTACCTCTCAGGTCTCAGTTTAGATGCCACTTCCTCCAGGAAGCCATCCTTGACTTCACCACAAGAACGTTTAGATGCCTCCATTTATCATACCAATTATTGTCCTATATTTTAAAATACATATATTTATACATATATTTTATGTATATATCCCTCAGTAGTCTGGGAACTCTTTGAGTCTACAACCATACCCATTGATTCATTCCACAAATATCTATTGATCACTTTCTATGTGACACACACTGCTCGAGACATTGAGGATACAGCAGTGAAGATAAATGAACCTGCTCCATTGGAGCTTATGTCACCATGGTGGGAGGACAGACAATAAACTTGTAAAGTACGTATTATGTCAGACAGTGATAAGTGCTCTCGGTGTGATGGGAAGACATGGGATGGTTTTAAATAGAGGAGTAAAATGACCTCACTTTCCTTTGAAAAGCACCACTGTAGGCTCCATATTAAGAAGAGAGTGTAAAGAAGTGAGGACAGGTTCCAGAGGGCATGTTATGCGGCTGCCTCAATTAACCAGGTGAGAGCTGATGGTGGTTCAGCTGTAGTGGTAACAGCAACAGAGATGTGAGAAGTGGTCTGATTTCTGGATATGCTTTTAATGCTTTTTATTGAGGTTGGATTGGCATACAATAAACTGTATGTATTGAAAATGCAATTCAATAAGCTTAGGCATCTGATACCCCTGTGACACCATCACACAATCAAGGTAAGAAGCACACCCAGCCCTCAAAAGTCTCCTAATGTCCCTTGGCAATTGCTCTTGCCTCCTCCCATCCCCAGGCACCCACTGATGTGCTTTCTGTCACTATAGATTAGTATGAATTTTCCAAAATTGTACATAAATGGCATCATACAGCACTATTTTATGTTTGGCTTCTTTCACTTGGTGTAATTGTTTTGAAATTCATTCATGTCACATACACCAATAGCTTGTTCCTTTTTCTTCTTGAGTAGTATTCCACTGTATGGAGGTACTCCAGTTTGTTTAACCGATTATTTGTTGATGGATGTTTGGATTATTTTCCAGATTCTGGATGTATCTTGAAGGATAGAGGTGAAAGAATTTGCTGGTGGAAAGGCCATGATATACTCCAGAAAGAGCAGAACCACAGATAATGCCCAGCTTCTCCACGTGACCTAAGAAGGTGGAGTTGCCAGTTGTTGAGATAGGGAACCCTGTAGGGCTAGGGATGTAGAAGACCCCTAACGCATCTAGTGCATGGTAGGAGCTTAATAAATGTTTGCTGAAGAAAGGATGAGGGCAGGGAGAACAAAAGAATGAGAAGTAAATTCTATTTGGGATGCTGGTCATACAAATCTTAAGCTTCAAGCCAAACTACACATATTCTCTCCTTTTCTACATCCCCCATCTCCCTCCTGGAGCCCAGGCAGTTATAACCATAAAGAGAGTCCTTGGGCACCAAGGAGGTAGAAGGCAGATTCAATTAGAGCAGGATCCCTTGTTCTCAAATGGCCTCAGGTCCAGGAAGCATTGTTTTCTCCCCAGCATGGGGCTGAATGCACAACTGTCCTCTTTGGTTTGTGAACAATAAGCTACCAAATTACTCTCTGCTTGGCGGATCCACTTGAGATCTAGGGGTACTAAGAAGTCCCTTCCCTCTTCCCCATTTACCCTGAGCTTCAGTTGAAATGTGTCTAACTGACACTTTATCAGGGCTGAACCCTAGTGTGAACTGTTATTAAAATCCACACATACCAATTTTTTTAAATGACAAGGGATGTAAAAAGTCCACTTGAGAATAAATACAAATAGCAAAACCCCCAAAACAACAACAAAACCCTCCCCCCAAAAAAAACAGAAAGGAGGTGGGATGCCCAGTGTCACTACACTTAAAGAAATGGAAATTCCTACAGTCTTGAGAAAACATCTTTTCCCTATCAACTTGGCATGACTAAAACAAATGCAAATAAGCTAGCATTGGCAAGAGTGTGAGGACACAGACAGGAATGTACTTTGCTGGTAGAAGTGCAAATTGGTACAACCATTCTGGGGGAAGCTTAAAAAGGAGCCATAGTCTTTGATCCAAAAATTCTACATTTAGGAATTTGTGCTGGGCGAATTGTTATGGATGTCTGTAAAGACATTTATCATATCATTATCTATAATAGGAAATGTCAGTAACAACCCTAATGTGTAAAGAACTCATGACACCGCCCATCAAGAGAAGAACAGAAAATGCACTGCATACTTTCATACAATAAATTATATGGCACTGAAAATGAACAGACTTGTACTACATGCAATAACATGGACAAATCTTTCAAACATAACATTAAATGAAAGAAGAAAAGAATACATGGAGGATGTGTCCATCATATAAAGCTCAGAAACAGGCAAACCTAAACTGTATTGTTTGGGATGCAAACACAAATGATAAGACTCTAAGAAAAAACAATAAAGTGGTTTCAATAAGACAATATAGTAGTTAACTCTAGGGGGGAGCGAGGAACGTATAGGGAACTCCTGGAACTTGGCAATGTTTTATTTCTTGCCCTGAGTGGCAATTTTGTGGGTGTTCATATTGCTGTCATTCTTTATGCTGTATTTTTCTACCCTGATCCATTCACTGCTAACCAAGATAAGGAACTGAGATTCTTTCTTTCAAAGTTTATGATGGAACCACACAAGGCAAAGTTTGACCATTTGTATCTAAAGATTCCAACAAGCTTAGCATGAATAATTTGTCTTTAAGATTTATCCTCCTAGAACTTTAGACGATCTAAATTGCCGTACTTTGATAGGACCGTCCTGGAAGATAGATAATAGGATGATCCCATGTCTGAATTGGTTGAAATTTGGCATTAGAGGCAGATGGTGGGGGCGGGGGAGGAGGGGAGAAAGAGAAGGAGAAGAGTGGAAGGACAGAGAGAGATGAAAGCATAGCTGACACAGCTTGCTAAAGTTCTGCTCCTTAAACGAATTATTTAAATAAAAATGTGGCTGAGTTGGGGGTAGTGGTAGAGGAGAGAAAACAAATGGCAGTTAATCAGGGGGTCACAGATTCAGCCATGAAACACAGAGCTCTGCTAAGTGCTAAACACTGTGCTGGACATTGGAGTAGAATAAGAATTGGCCTTAGAAACTCATCATGCAAGGGAAGGATGCAAGAGAGCAGTGAAATCAGTCCACTTTGGAGGGTTGAGAGTTTGAGGCCATACAAGAAAAAAAGGATATTAGTGTCTGTATTTCTTCTCTGAACCATTCTTTCTATTCCAGCCAAATTTAACAGGAGTTAGGAACCACTTGGTACCCAGGATGAAAGAACCACCTTCTTCTTCCTGCTTAAGTGCCTAAATCCAAGAGCACATCAGTGCATCTAGAGCCTTCTGCTAGGAGGTAACAGGACTGTCAGTCCATAGGAACAACAGGCTCTCTCTCTTATCAAGAAGATGTGGGAGCTTAAACCCTCTTCATGTTAAAGATATTCTGCATCTAATTCATAAGTCAAAGTGTTCATTTGTGATTATCATCAATTAAAACAACAGCAGCGGCACCAACAATGAGGATGCTGATTATGAAATTTATTGAGGACTTAAAGTATTGGAGACTTCGTTTCCTCACACAACAAATAGGTAATATTTTAAAATATTATTAACACATCCATTGTACTAATGAGCAAATGGAAGAAGGGAGAAGTGAAGCTACTCAATCAAGGTCACACAACTGGTTGGTGGTGAAATTTCTGTTAGAACCAGGTCTTCCTAACCCAAGCACTGTGCTAAGAGGTACTACATGAATACAGCCATGGAGCAGGTCCATACTCCATGAGGGGACCTTAGTCATTTTGCCTTGCTTTGCTCACTCCAGAACCACTTGTTTGTGAATGAGGGGATCTCCAGGCCAAAGCGGTAGTATAGCACAGCAGAAAAGGAGGGCTGTTGAGTTGATTTGGTGAATTATTCTCTGACAGTGATTGTGGGGCTTAGGAGGATGGCCAAGCATCTTGAGGTCCTAGAGACAGGTGACTGCCTTGCTCGTGTATCTGTAATTTACAGAGTAATCTCCACTTTCTCCTTCACACTGGCCAGGGTCTTGTAGACTGAAGTTTCTCAGGAGTGGACGGAGTGGAAGAAAAGTTCTTGGGCTCTGTCAAGTTGCTGGAGAAAGGATACAGGAGACAGAAGATTCCATACTACGGGATATTTCCTTCATCCCTTGTGTCAAAGTGATGGGACTTCTGCTGTCTCCCATCAAATCACCTTCTCTGCATGCTTTGGAGTCAGGAGGCTACAATACTATGAACTGTGGTTCATTCTGATGCTTCTGGAGATCACTGTCAGTGAGGTAGGCCTTGGAGAGGAAAACAGGTCTGAACAAAAAGATCAAGAGGATAGGCAGACTTACGAGAACTCAGAGGGAAAAGGGTAAAGCTATATAAGGATTTTAAGAGTGGTTCTGATAAAACAAGCACTTACCAGATGTCAGCCTCAGTGTTTAATCCTTTGCCTTTATTATCTCATTAAAATATCACAGGAAACCCAAGAAGTAAGGCAAAATTTTAGAAACAAAACAGATGAAGAGAGGAGAGAAAGAGAAGAAAAATCATCAGAGTACATCGTGAATAGTGAAATAGGAAGCAAATATCAAACAAATATGAACCTGTGTTCCCTACAGTGTGTGTACGCAACCATCACCAGGTTGCAATGTAAAATGGTCAAAAAGGTTTTGAGAAACACTGCTTTAAGGTCTCTGGTGTCCTCATTCATTCTTTCAACAAAAACCAAGTTCCAAAGTGGTAGAAGTTGCTGTCCAACGTATTAGAAACATAATTATTAACACAAGCACCTTCTCCAAGGAAAAGTCCAACAGAAGGGAAGACTTAAATGATGCCATATGCCAAGAGCTATGGGCGGAGGAAGCCCTAGAGGCTGAGGGGAAAGCATATGGAGGAGAAGTCTTAGGGAAAGATTTGCAGAGAAGGGTCCCCATGAGCTGAGTCCTGAAGTTGTAAAGGCACATAACCAATGAGGTTTCTGGCAGAAAAAAAACTGCTTTATCATCCCTACAAGAAAAGGGAACATGAGATGAACTAGAAATCCATCCCCATGCTTGCTTCATGATAATAATATTGGGTATTTATTGAGAACTTACTATGTGCCCATATGACTGACCCCACTTTACAATTCCAACAAACATACAAGGCAGGTCCAAGATTACCACCTTTAATTTACAGAAGAGGAAACTGAGCTGAGAGAGCAATTTGCTCAAGGTAGAGTGGATAAAGGAAGGACCAGTATTAATACCTAAGCAGAAAACTTTAGTGAGCATGCTTCTAATCACTACTATATTCTCCCTCTCTAACCAATTCATGAAAGAGTTTGGAGAGAGGGAAGGAAGAGCAAGAGCGAGGACTGGGGTAGAGGTCAGGTGACCTTGAGATCATCACTTTGTAGACATAATCCCAACAAGCCTTGTGAGGTAGGTATGATTATCATTCCATTTTATGGATAAGGCTCAGAATGGTAGGGTGATGTCCTTCTCAACAACCACATCCATGTAAACTCTAGTTCTGGGTCCCCACTGCCCAGGTGCCTGCCTCCCTGCTCCAGAAGCTAGAAAATCCCTTTCCTCCCAGGCTCTTGTAGGGAAGCCTTCACCACTGGCCAATCTGATGAGATATCTCGTCTCTGCCTGGGAAATGTGGAAGCCATGCACCAGTAGTCCGGAGCTCCAGAAGAGGAGAGGCCACTAATTAGATGAGTCTGTTCTGGTATCTGCTCAGACTCTAGCAGACAGATGGGGATGAGACAGGAATCCCAAATCACCTTGTTTGAGGGCCTCTGAGTGTGGTGCCCACATAAGTTGACATTTCTGAAAAACGGTCATGGGGTCTGGGTCTGGAAAGAGACAACAAGGAAGGGCTGCAGGAGGGAAGAAAACTTGGGCTGTGTGTGAAGAGTTGATCCTTTCCCCTTCTCAAAGCAAAAAACCTGAGGTGAGCACTCACTGACCCAGTTTTAAGTCCTGGAAAGTACTGGCATGAAGAATTAGCTTTGTAAAAGGGGAAAGCCCAGAGTTTAGGCATAGAAGACAGGGTATGAACTCTTATTTCCCCTTTTCACAGCCACATGTATCCTCATCTGTAAATGGATATAAAATTTGCCACACTTAACAGGGATGTAGTACTCACTATGTGCCAGATTTTGGTGTAAAGACAGTGCCACTTTTCATAATTCACTAGTTTAATCCTCAGAATAGTCTCAGGAGTTAGATGTGTCCACCATCATTTCCCATTTTACTAAGTACATATTACATCCATGTGCTCTCATTTAGTCCTCCTGATATTGGTCTCATCGCCCCATTGTACAGATGGGGAGGCGCTAGGGCCTGGGGATCTGCAGCCATGTGCACATGGTTCCACAGAGACCAGGACTCCATCCCAGGTCAGGCTGCTTCCCAAGCCCATATACACAGCCACCACATTCGTGGTTCCCCTGTCCTGAGAACCAGAAACATCACCTAGAAGAGTGCTAAACATTCAGATTTCCAATTCCATTTTTTAGAGCTGGTCTTGAGTAGGTCCCAGGGATGTGAATGCTTGAAATAACACAAGGTGATCCTAATTATCAGTCATTAGCCAAACCTGACATGTTAGAATTACATGACATAGGGAAGGAAAGCATCAGTATATTTCAAAGTGAAAATGATATAAACTGTGATTTTAATAGTAACCTATTTCATTAACAGTAACAAACCATTGTAAATGTTGAGGTATCAGGGAATGTGTGCTAGGTTCTACAGAGCCTAACAGCTGAGAAACAGAAGACACAGTGATTGACCTCAGGAAGCTGGCAGTCTGAGAAATGAGATAAATGGTGCATTTTGGGTTTTGGGGGGTGTTTTCCAGATGTGAGTCATAAAAAGGACATGTCGAGAAAGAACAAGATATTTCATGCTACTGTCAGCATAGAAAGCTGGTAGGCTTTCAGTTATCCACATACACAGAGCTGAAGGATGCTGAAGGATTCAAACATGTGTTTGAATTCCTTGAACCCACTCTGTCAGAGAGTGGACAAAGGGGTTGAGAATATTCTAACCAGCAGAGAGGAGGTGCTATGTTAGATTATGAGCTGAGCATCTGGGCATAGGGGCGGGGGATCCTGTCAGGAATGTGATAGAACTGGCAAAAGAACAGTTAGGGATCTATGACTTGTCTGACAGTGTGTCAAATCACCCAACTGTCATCAAGATAGAAAAGAAAAACAAACAGTACAAGCCACTTAGTATTAACTCCAATCGAACTGTGTCTCCTTGGCCAGTGTTCTGCCTGTATTGATGGAAGCCACAACTCTGCATTCTTAGGAACGATACATTCCTCTCCCTCCTTCTACATTCAGTTTATAATACATTTGGCCATGTCTCTTTAAGTCCTCTGTGATTCACTGAAAACCCAATTAAAACAAAAGATTCTGGGCACCCTGTCCATCAACAATCCTGGCAAACCATTTCTAAATTTCCTAGTGGTTTCCCCAGGATCCAACTACACACCTCGAATCTGAAGACCAAAGGAAGGTCGGAGAAACTTGTATTTTTAATATGATTCCCCAGTTGACTTTTACATGTACCCAGGATGGAGAGACTCAGGGAACTTCAGAAAACAAATTCATTCATCCAACAATTACTTACTGAGCACCTACGATACACCAGCTTCAAACTAAGCCCTAGAGATAAGTGATGAACAAAATCAGACAGGGTCCCCATCTACATGGGATCTAGAATCAAATGGCCTCACTGGAAGTGACATAAACAGTCCAAGAAATGCATGTCAATTACATGGTTGTATAAAATAGGAAGAGAGAACTATGATAGTCAGCCTAATTTAGATTGGGGATAGCAAGTGGCCATTTTAATGAGGACCTAAAAGATTAAGTGTAAACCAGGAAGAGACTGAGGTACGGTATGGGGAAGTGGAGAATTGCAGGTGTTAAGACCCCAAGGCTGGAGGCAGAGAGGTCCCAAGGAACAGAACAAAGGCCAGTGGGGCTGCAACACTTTGATCCAGGTTAAATAGCGTCACAAAAACAGGCTGGGGTGGAGACAAGGGCCAGGTTAGCATGTGTTAGGAGATACGATTCCGTCTTAACAGGCAGAAAGAAGCTGCTGAAGGGCTTTAAGCCTCAAGTGACGTGCTCTGAATTTACAACCTTTCAAAAAACATCACGGGGCTTCCTCTCAGCTTTGCACTATTTTAGTCATGTAATGCCCATGGATGAGACTCTGCTCTGCAAAAAAATGAAAAATGGATTCCCTTCTAGAAACTCCAGAGGAAAATTCACTAGGAATTGGGCTCTCTAGATTCCAGCCTCCTCCCGTGTCCCCTCTCCCAGAGAGAGGGTGAACATAAGTCCCTTTTAAAACTGTGAGATCATGGGACAGGAAGGAGAAAACCTATCATCCTGTGCCCTGCTTCCCTCCTACCACCTGTTCAATTACACACCTGCTAGAAATCAATCGCTCTGCTGTGTTCTCCAGAAAGCAAAGTTGTCAAGAGCCTACTACACAATAAAGTCTGAAGAAGAGTCTGTGGAGGCCCCTGGGGCAATGTCCATGTTGGGCCAGAGAAAGCCAGGCCACCCAAGGAATGTGGGTGACAAGTATTTAAGATGCTGCAGTGGACATTCTGTTGTGCCTGCCCAGAACCAAGGCCTCCTTCTAGTTTGGGTGGGCTGGCTGCACACTTGGTTAGAGTGGGGATGGCTGAGGACTGGCCAATCAAGTGTTCTTATTACCCTGATGTTATTGATCGATGAAATGATGGAGTTTTGGCTCAATGAGGACCAAAAGGGCTCTATTCTTTGACTTCTAGGTAAATACTGGTATAGAGAGTACCCTCTTTTTTTAAATGGATTTGCTGAAAGGATGGGATGTAAACCTGCTGGTGGCCTTCTTGTCATCACAAGGGGGAACCTGCCTGAGAATGAAGGCTGCATGGAGGAAGTAAGAGCTGAGATGGGGAGAGGAAAGAGCCAAAGACAGAGACTCTAAAGCATGGCTTTTGAATCTGTGGATCCACTGAAACAACCAATTATTCAGTCATATGAATAAATATCATCTTTTGCCTAACTCCCTTTGAATTGTGTTTCCATATTCTGGCATTCAGAGTCCCAACTCTTACAGGTGCTCCTCCCTCTGGCCTCTAACTCCCACTGCACAGGCTCAGCAAGCTTTGGAAGTGAACAAGATGGAGGTGGATCATGCCAAGGAATGTCTACATTGGCTGTCCACCTTTAGACACGAGCAACAGGAGAATTAGAATTGTGCCAATGGCACAAGTATGATTTGAGCAAAACTCCTGGAAAGATTTCTTCAGCTAAAGGATTCTGTTTAAAAAGAGTATCCTTCCTGCCAATAGCCTTCCCATGATCATTCTCTTCATTGGAGCAGGCAGCTCTTTCTCAAATTGGCTGTTGGCTCTGTCTCCCCACCAACCTACAAAAAAAGGGGGGGAGAGAAGAGAAGGGGAAAAAAAGAAGGAAAAGGGGGGGGGCAGGGAGGGGGAAAGGAGAGAGAGAGAGAGAGAGAGAGAGAGAGAGAGAGACTCCTAAACCAGTAGTTCTCAACCCTGACTGCGAACTAAAAAATTTCTGAAAAATAGTGATGCCCAGATTCTACCTCTAGAAATTCTGATTTAATTCATCTTGGATGGTAGGAATCATTGGTATTCTTTTTCTTTTTTTTTTCTAAGATTTTATTTATTTATTCATGAGACACACACACACAGAGAGAGAGAGAGAGAGAGAGAGAGAGGCAGAGACACAGCAGAAGGAGAAGCAGTCTCCATGCAGGGAGCCTGATGTGGGACTCGATATCCCAGGACTCTAGGACCAGGCCCTGGGCCAAAGGCAGGTGCTAAACCGCTGAGCCACCCAGGGATCCCCAGTCATTGGTATTCTTTGAGAACCACTGAGTAGCACTGGTATATTCCGAATAAAAGTGTGGTCCTCAGACCTGCAGCATCAGCATTACCTGGGAGCTTGCTAGAAATACATGATCTCAGGCCCACCCCAGACCTGCTGAATTTGAATGTACATTTTCACACGATCCCTAGATGATTTGTGTATACATTCGAATTCAAGAAGCACTAAGATACAGGGACTCCCCTGGAGTCAGCTTCTGTTCTGGGCAGCATAGCTCTGTGGCACTTGCTGTGTTATGGAGGAGTGGTCAGCCTTGAGGTAGGGTAAGTGTGACTCCAAAAACAGAGAGGGCCACTGGTATGGCCCATGTCAAAGCACAGGCTGACTTTGGCCAGGGACACACATGGAGCTAGCATCCCCACTGCCTCTCTATCACCCCTGATTTCCCAACACACTTCACTGTGCTGTGTAATGGGCACTTAAATCACCTGCAAACAGAGCAGCCCAGGGTTACAACTCCAGAGCAGCATCATATAATTACACCGAGGAAATCATTTTTACGTTTCATTAGTGTTCCTTAATAGAGACGATCTGCTCCCAGGTGTGACTGCCTCAGTGACAGACTGGATTGTCTGTGTGCCCCTTCTACCAGCCAACTTTGATATGCCTGGGAATCACTCAAAAATTCTGATTCAGGACATCTGGGGTAGGACTGGGAGTCTGCCCCTTTAACCAAGGTGCTGCTTGACCCTTTAGCCACTGAGAAGGCCTTAGATCACACAGGCATATCCAGAAGGCCCAGTAGGAAAAATTCCTGCACCAAGGACTTTCTCTGGCATGATCTCATTTAATCTTAACAATGCTGTAAAATGGAATTATTTAAAAATTATTCCCGCTTTCCATCTAACTCGAAACCTCAGTGAGCTGAATTCCCAGACCTGGCTGTACATCAGAATCAACTGGGGACCTTTTCAAAACATACTCCCTGGAAGGTTTCAGTTCTGAGGTAGGTTCAGGAATATGTATTTTTAAAAGGTCCTTGAGCGATTGCAATGCAACTAGTCTGAGAACTGACTTGCTTTGGGAAATTACAGATTGAGACGTCACTGCCTGTCTAGAGCCGATCAGAGCAATTCTTGTGCTTCTCACTTCCCCCACAGAGTAACAGCTTCTTATTTTCTTTATGTCCTTGACACCAAGCCCAATACCTGCCAAAAAAGCAAGGGCTTAATAAGAGTTATTGACTCACTAACTGAATTGAGAAATGGATGGTGGATGGATAGATGCACGCATGCATACATGCAGAGAGGAAGAATGGAAGGAGGGAGGAATCACGCTGGGGGCTTCTAGAGCTTGGCATTTACCCACACACTTGAGTCTCTCTTCTTCTCCCACTCTCCTTTCTGATGTGCATTCTCTTTGTCTCAATTTCCTGTCTTCCTATCTGCCTGGTCCCCTGGGGGTATCAGAACATCATTTCAATGTTCTACGTTCCCCATTTCCCCCTTTGTTAAAAGGTAAATTCAGGATCACTTTCTCATTAAGACCCTTCCTGCCGGGATCCCTGGGTGGCTCAGCGGTTTGGCGCCTGCCTTTGGCCCAGGGCGCGATCCTGGAGACCCAGGATTGAATCCCACGTCGGGCTCCCGGTGCATGGAGCCTGCTTCTCCCTCTGCCTGTGTCTCTGCCTCTCTCTCTCTCTCTCTCTCTCTGTGTGTGTGACTATCATAAATAAATAAAAATTTAAAAAAAAAAAAGACCGTTCCTGCCACCATTGGGAGCATAGATCCAGCCTTTGTACAACTGTGAATTAAATCAAGGTGGTCCTCATATTCCCACCATCCCCCAGCCCCATGGGAACTCATGCGACCCTTCTCTACCCCTCATCAAATAGCCATTTGACTCCGAAATTTCTATCTTCCGTTTCAACTCATCCCCTGACCTCCAGGCTTGCATATCACTTGTGTGGTTAGGATCACCCCTTGAAACTCTAACAGGGATCTTCAATTTAATTTATCTAAAACCAAGCCTCTAACTTTCCTCCACTGTCCTCCCATGGTCCTCCCCACCTCAGCTGTGGTATCAACATTTGCCCAGTTGCTCAGGCATCCCCGGCCACATTCCTTCTGTTATTCCCAGGGCCAATTCTACAGCAAGTCCAGAGAGCTCAATCTTCACAACGTATCTCAAATCTGACCCCTTCTTATAGCCCCTCTGCTACTACCACAGTCCCAGCCACCATCACCCCTCTCCTGGATAATGACAACACCCTTCAAACTGATCTTCTGGCTTTTCTTCTTGCCCTCCACCATAGTCAGTTTCCATACAGAGGCCAAAGCAAGACTAGGAAAATACACATCAGCTTACATCATTCATCTGCTGAAGACCTCACAAAGTTCATCACCCACCATCCAGACACGGCCCCCACTCCATGGGCTTTAAGGATCTGCACGATGTGGTGGCCCCCAGCTACCTCTTCAGTGGCATTTCCTCACATTTTCCCTGCTCACAATGCTCTCAAGTGCTTCTGTCTCCAACACTAAGCTCCTTCCTACTTCCCTGCCTTTGAACTTGCTGCTGATCCATTTTTCACACACTCACATAGTTTACTTCCTTCTTCAGATCTTTGCTCAAATGTCACACCTTCAGAGTGTATTTAAAGTGTCCCATGACTCCGACTCTCTGTACTGATCCAGCCTTGTCCTTCATACCATCTTCACTGTCTCATTACACACACACACACTCACTCACATATGTATTTGTTGATTATCTGCCCTGAGATTCATGAGACCTTTACTATCCTGATCTCAACTGTATCCCTCATGCCGTGGTCAGTGCCTAGAACATAAAAGGAACTCAATCTACTTGTTGAGCAATTAGGTGAACTGTCTGCCCTTACCTTGCTCAGCAGTGTATTAATGTGGATTATAAGAACCATGCTTTATTCATGATCATACAGTTCATCATCCTGGCATCTTGATTTTCAACAAATAAGCTCAATAAATGCTAACTATCAGAGAGCTTGTTAAATAAATGATACATTCACGTCACAGAATTTTACATATTCTTATCCTGTTTTTGTTAAAAATCCATAATGCTAATGTAAAAAAAGAAGAATACACCCCAAATTGAAAATGAGATCATCTTTGCCTTGTGAGATTATGTCTAGAGTTTAGTTTCTTCTTTGGCTCTTCTCCATTTTCTAGTTTTTCCACAATGAAAATTTATCATTGTACAATCAAAATCTAATTTTTTAAATGTAGGATGCCTGGGTGGCTCAGTCAGTTGAGTGGCTGATTCTTGGTTTTGGCTCAGGTCATAATCTCAGGGTCATGAGATTGAGTCCCACATCAGGTTCTATACTCAGGGTGAAGTCTGCTTCATTATCTCTCCCTCTCCTTCTGCCTCTCCCACTTGTGCTGGGAGAAACGAGTTCTTCATCAGGCAGCCCTTCTGACTCCCCTAGATTACCATTATTAGTTAAGTAACTATCCACTGCTTATGTGCAAGACCTGAGTTTCATAGGTTTCTCTTAAAATTACCCTTCTAATGAGGAGGGGTACAGCAAGACCTCAAAGCAGGAGATGGCACCAAGTGAAACCTTCTTTTTTTCCTTTTCCCCTTCAGGTCAGGTCCAGATTCCCAATGGCACCCCATAACCTGCTCCAACATGTATACATGCATATGACTAAACAGCCTTCATTTGAGTTCTGATCATTTTCCCTTTAAAAATAAGTGCATCTGACAATCTGTGATATTTCGCCCAAACTGAGCTGAGTGCTGCAGACCAAGGATGATGGCAGACACCAAGCACTGGCTCATTACCCTTGCCTAGTGTCTTCTACCACGTCTTAGAAAAGAAGGCTCATTGAGCAGCCACCAAATGTGATCTCCATTAGTCTCCTTCCCCCTATAGGGGCCTCAGTTTCCCCATCTGTAAAATTAGGAAGATAGGCTAGAAAAGGGAAGCAGATAGGCATATTTTACATATATCTCATTTTCTGGATACCCAAAAGAAATTAACCCAGACCTTTATCCCATATACAGCAACAGACTGCTTTCTTGGTCTGGGAATGTTTGGGGCAGGGGACAGGGGCTTGCATTTCTCTGTCTCTGGATTCTCTGTTTTTTCTGAGCTGGTTCAGTTTATGGATCATATTCCCTGTGTTCTCTTCTTTTCCCATATCATCTCATCACATTCTGGACACTACCCTCATTCCTCCACTTCCCTCAAATGCCACCAGCACAAGCATCAGTATGTGAAACAGACATTGTCAGTTTGGGTTGACAAACTGTACATTGCAGTGAAGCAAACTACTTAAAATTGGAAATGAGGTGGGGGCACCTGGGTGGCTCAGTTGGTTGAATGTCCAACTCTTGCTTTTAGCTCAGGTCATGATCTCAGAGTCATGAGATTGAGCCCTGCATTAGGCTCCATGCTGAGTGTGGAATTTGCTTGGGATTCTCTCTCCTTCTTCTCCCTCTGCCCCTCTCTCTGCATTCTCTCTCTCTCTCTCTCTCTCTCTCATATAAATATACAAACAAATAAAATCTTTGTTTTAAAAATTGAAAATAAGGTATCCTGATCTTTGAAATCTTAGGCTGTTCTATTGTCAGGAAGTCCCCATGTTGTCTTTTCTGGCCTTTGGGGTTTAGCTACCCATCATGTGGCTCAGCCTCCCCTCTCATACAAGCTCCTTACCCCCATCTGTCTTATCTACAACCTTGAATTCATATTATTATGCAGAACAATTTAGTTCTCTGTTTTGCTGTTTTCTTACAGCTTATATTCTTTGGGGCCCATCTTCAATATCTAAAACACCTATAAAAATGCATTCTAAAACAAAGAGTTTTCCCTCTAAGAGGTGTTCTGATGCCAACTGTGTATAGCTTTCCTGACACCCTTCCATAAGTTCCTAATTCCATGTCTGAAATAGACATCACTAATCAATCTCACCATTATTTGCCACCAAGTGGATCTCTTCCCAATAGATAACTGTAGGCAGACATTGCTAGTCGATAATAGCTGCCCCCCTCCAAGTACAAACTTTTTGCAATTTTCAATCTCTGAGCCCCAGATGACCTCAAAGTTTCCTTTCAGCTTGAACTGTCTAGGGTCTGGTGAGAGTAGAATATTCATCGAATGAAATCAGCTGAGGACATCATTGCCATTTGCATGAAAATACTCCACACAATCTGAATAGGACATAACCCTGCCTCAACTTCCCCCTCCCCCCAGCTGCAACAGTCTGCCACATATCTGAAAGGAGCCCACATTTGATCACTCCTTTGGATTAAAACCTGAAAGATCCTGGTTAAGTAAGAACAGCACGATCTCATTCTCTGCCCAGAATGTTCTTGCCTCATCTTTTTCCTTGATTTAACTTCCTATTAGTCAACCTTCTGGGCTTAGCTGAAATGTCACTTTCTCCAAAAAGACATCTTTGAGATCCCCTTCTCCAAAAAGTTGGTCATATCCTTGATCCCTCACTATACACTCTTAAAGCATCCTATGCTCCCCTCCATAACTCTCGTCATCATTTAATTATATAATTGCTACTCAGTGTTTCTCTTCCCAACTGGGTTCCAGCCCCAGTACCAAGACATGCTGGCATATAATAGATGCTCAGTAAATATTTGCTACATGATGGATTGATTATTATTATCTACATTCTCGGTTGAATGTGAGGATGCACATGGTATATAACATGTTTAGCAAAGTGCCCGGCACATAGAAAGTTCCCCATAAAGGACAGAAACATGAACATAATTGATAGATGGCTCTGTGTCCTTTCTCTATGTATCATTTTATTTAATCTTTGCAAAAACACAGGCAAAGGCACTGTAATTATTCCCAGTTGAAAGAGGAGGAAATTGAAGCTCTGAGACATGAAGTCACTTGCCCATCACTGCAAGGTGGCACAGTTGAGATGGACACCTAGGAAGCTTAGTCTCAAAGCCTCTGCCTATGGGCTGTTCAAGGGGGATCAGTCATTAGGATGGAGGGGGGCTTGAAAGTGAGTGAGGCTTCCCACTGAAAGGAAAGGGCAACTGTCATGGAGCAGCTAGTGCTTGAGCCTTAGAGTCAGGTCAGCCTGGGCTTCAGTCCCTCCCCAGCCGCTTCCTAGCTGGGTGGCATGCATAAGTGACTTAACCTCTCTGAACTTTGTTGTTCTCCTCTATAAAATGGGAACAATAATACTTTTGCCTGTAATCATGATAGGCTGGTGTAACAAGATCCTATAAGTGCAGCACTTGGTACACTGCCTGATATATTACGCAGTGCTCTTAAAAATAGAAGTCAAAATCATTCATTCCTCCTGATTCTCTCCTGTCCTCACTTCTCCTCTTCCTTTCTTTTCTTTTCCCTTATCCCTCCTTACACTTATATACACTCTTTTATTCTTAGAACTCACTCTTTTATTCTTAGAACTCACTTAGAACTCACTTTTATTCTTAGAAGCTGTGTAGATACCTCTTTACCCACTAGCCAGTGGTATATGTGTTTTGGGGAGAACTGGGGTTTTTCCCTAATGTCTAAAAACAAAGAGACATTATTGGGTACAATTAATTGTTTAAACTGCCAGAGATTTGGAAGTAGAGGGAATAAACAGATGTTGCTCTGAGCTCTCTGCTCATTAACTCAGAGAAAAGATTCATTTCCTATGCATGATTAACTCCCCATCGTCAGTGATTTACACAGCAGATGATCAAAAGAGAATTCATTATTCCACAGACAGAGAGTCTGAGTACTAGGCATTCAGCCTCCTTGGAACAGCTCTGTCCCCTAAATTCCTGGGGTGTCTGTGGTTAGTGCCTTGACCCAGCAAGATGTTGTTTGTCATTGGCTCAGTTCTCCCAAGAACTCTCAAAAGAATGACGATCAAAAGCAGCATAGAGGAATCCACAAGACTTCCCTGTTCTGTGACTGGAAGGAACCCAGAATCCAGCAGCCATTGGTTTCATTACATCTTGCCATTGCTTAAGGGAGCACCTGTACTTTGAAATACAAAGCCAAGCATGGCAGGACTGATGTTTTTCTGTTGAAAAAGCTCCCAGGACCACAACAAAGAGTCAACATCATAGGGTTCAAGACCCACAGGGATCTGTCAAGTGTTTATTTATTGAGCATCTTCTATAATAATGCAAATCAAGAAATTCATAGCCTCTTCTCCTTATACTGGATAGGCAATATCTTCCTGGAAGGCTAAATGAGTACCTTCAGTGCTGAGTTAGCAGACAAGCAATTCTACATTGCCTTTGCTTTCCAGAAAGGGTAATTCCATGGCAACAGCTTTCTTTAACCATACACAGTGGGCAAAGGATCAGGAGCCAAAACTATTCTGAGAAAAAGAGCAGAGTCTCTGCCCTTCAGGATGTTCAATCAATTAGCCTTACATTAGTCACCATGAGCCAGGCTTTGTTAGGGAGATAGTGTTGCATTAGACACATTCTCCTCCCACAAAAAGCTGAGGCTAGAAATGGCAATGAGGTAGGGATATGAAGAATTAGAAGACAAAGTTTCTAAATACTCCTCTCTAGTCCAGAGCTTATCTGTGATGAATTCCTTACTAGGACTCAGAAACAAGAGAAAAATAAAAACCATCCTTGTATGAATTTTTTATAGAACAAAATTACTTTCATTGTTAAGATGATTCCTTATGTTGAAATAATACCCTTCCTTCCTTTTTTCTCTGTGTCTAAAAACCTTCTTTTATGAAATTATGGTGTTGATAAAATTTGTTTGTCGCAAGATCTTTTTGGCAAAGTCAATAGCTGCTCCTCCCTTTTTAAAATGTTACTGGTCCATGAAATCTCTAAATTGGGCACCCATGGCTATAAATGAAGCTAACACAGATAAAGCTCAATGGGAGCTCAGCAAGGAAGACAAGATGTCTTCTCACTTGGGTGAAATCAAGAAAGGCTTCAAAGGAGTTGACATTTGGGTTGAGACTTTCAGGATGGATGGGCTTTGTATACAAGCAAAGACCTAGTTTAACCGGAATACATAGTGAATTCCAATTTGTGAGCCACGGCCTCCTAAAGGGCTCTAGAGGTATTGCAAGGTATCTGCCAATTTATAAGCCCATTTGCCAATGTCTCATCCCTAGTAGAACTACTTTTCAAGTCTGTAGATCTATTTTTCAAAAGCATTCCTGAATTCATAGAGGCACTTGGTCAACAAATAGTTTCTTGAGCAAAATATGCTAAAATATCAACTGATATCTTGCGAATCTATGAAATTTTTTTATTGTCATAAGAGAACATCATGATTCCCTATCCATTCATTCAACAAGAATTAACTGAGAGCCCATTATGTGCCAGGCATTATGCTAGACACAATTTGCTCTGGTGAGCAAGAGTTGGAACACGGGGATCAGTGATAAGGATGCTATAACCTGGGTTTAGGTTGAAGTAGAGATTGGATGGGGATGGTAACAAAGGAAAAGATGAAAGGTAGCCAGATTGGGGGCATATTTTGAATGTAGAATAAATCAGACTTGCTGATGGATTTGATGGTTAAGGGTCAGGAAAAGAAAGAAAGGAATAAAAAACCATTCCTAGGACTTCAGCCTGGACTATTGGGTAGATGATAATACCACTGCATGAGAAAATAGGAAGAGACTGGAAACGATTGGACAACAGCATGAGACTTGTGAAGGTGGGTGAGAAGGTCATTGGCAATAATCCTGGAGGCCAGCTCAAGAGGGTGTGGGAGCCTTAAATGCCAAAGCAAGAAGTTTATACACTCACAACTGAAGGTACTTTCTTTAACCACCCCTCCAAAAGCTGGCAGCCTGGGATCCCCAAGAATGCCTGGAAGAGATGCTCTTCAATCAATTATATTTTTCTGAGTATCAACTATATACAAAGCACCATACTTGGCACCATAGGGGATACAAAGAAAAATATAATTTCTGTCCTGGAGGCATCATATTCTCCTCAGATGAGAAAAGCAAGCATCCTATCTTTGAACAGGAGCACAATTAAGATAGGTTTTGGTGTAAAGGTGGGATTCTAGAAATTGTGACAATCTCCATGAGGAATAAGTGGGAAATATCTTGGGTTACATCAGGGTGGGTCTTCCCTGCATCTTTGTGTCCAGAGGTTTGTCTTCATGTTACATAAAACCAGTCTTGACACACACACTTTGTCCAGAGTTCCCATTCCACATCTTTCACCCTGACAATTGAAATGGAGCCCATTGGGGCACACCCAACCCTGATGCCCTTTAGTAGCCCAATGCATCCATCTCCAGATGCTGTGAGTATTGGCTGCCAGCCTCATCTATGCTCTAGGGGAGAACTGTTCTCAAACAGGAGCCACCTCACCCAGAAAGCCCACTTTGGTACCTTTTGGACCTCCCCCAAGTCATTCTATATACAATGACTAACTGACCCAGGAGTTTAAAAAAGGCTCACCTCATTGCTTTGAGGTGGGATCAATTCTGCAGCATAGTTCATACTCGAGAGCTCCCTGTTGGATCACACTATAGCTAGTCTCCAGATAAAACCACATCCTCGCTTAGCTCCTCTTCCTTCCCTTTCCCACCTTCCCCATTCCCTTGCTTCTGAGAGCTCGATGTATCACCCTAGTGTCATACTCTGCTTCTAGGGAACCCATCCTAAGATATAAACCTTATACCTCACTCCTTAACACACTACTACCATTAATAATAGCTAACTTTTTGAGCTCTTATGATGTGCCAGACAACAAGGGAAGCACTTTCTTACCTTGTCTTGTATGATCCCAAAGGTTCAATACTATAACCACCATTTAACAGATGGGAAAACTGAAGCTCTGAGACATTACTATGTATGGCATCCTAAACACATTTCTTATGGCCTCGTGGAAAGAACACAGATCTTCCAGGGAACTGCACCCCTCATTCTACAAAATGATCTTTTCCTCCATTTTAAATATTCCTCTGAACTACTCCTCCTCCCTTCTCACTTCTCAGATTCATCCCCCTCTGAAAACCGGTGGTCAATTACATGGGTTTCATTGCTCAAGATCTCCTAGGGCAGAAAATTCAATTTATTTCCATCTGTGTTAGTTTTCTCTCAGAATGCCTTTTTTAAATTGGCAATAAGCACTTGAGCCCTCCCAAGGATTGTTCACTCAACAACATGTTCCTAGCGTTTCTAATAGGTGTGTGTACTATGAAGAGAAAAAGGATGTCCCACCACCTTTTCTTCCAAGTACTCAAAATAACTGATGCTATCTGGGTCTGCTGTATAATCACGGAGGCTTGTCTCTCCCAAAGAACCACAGTTCAGTGTCAGCAGAGTCAAAGAGTAAGTGTTCCAAAACTCCAAACCCTTCCCTCAAAGAAAAGGCATTAGAAACCAAGGGTGACTTATATTGGCCACTGCAAGCAAGCAATAAATAAATAAATTAATTAATTAATTAATTAATAATAAATAGGCAGTGTGGTGAGCATAGCAAGTGACAGAGGAAATAAAATAGGGAACAAACCTACTTGATTTGCATAGGTTGTTCCTTCTGCCTGGAATGCCTTCTCTTTCTCCAACTGTTGAACTCTTACTCATGCTTCAAAACCCAGTTTAAATGTCATCAGCTCTTAAGATCTGCATACACTTCCCCAACCACTGCTTTCTGTGGACATACAGAGTACCATCTACTCTCAGAATATAGAATGGCAGGGGGCACATGGGTGGCTCAGTCGGTTGAATGTCTGACTCTTGATCTCAGGGTTGTGAGATTGAGCCCCACATTGGCTCCATGCTCTGTGCAGGGTCTGCTTGGGATTCTTTTTCCCTCTTCCTCTGCCCCTCCCACTCTTTCCCCCCTTCTCTCTCAAACAAATAAATAAATCTTTAAAAAAAGAAAAGAAAGAAAAGAAAAGAAAAGAAAAAAGAAAAAAAGAAAAGAAAAGAAAAGAAAAGAAGAAAAGAAAAGAAAAGAAAAGAAAAGAATATGGAATAGCAGGTAGTTAGGAGTCCCCTCCTGCGTGAGATAACCCAGGATGAAATCCTCGCTGCACCATTCAGTGGCTGTGCAACTTCATGCAAGTCATTCAACTTCTTGAAGGCTCAGTTTCCTCATCTGTAACATGCTAACACATACAAACACTTAGCACTATGCCTGGAATGCAATGAATGCTCAAGAAAACGGTAGCAAATTTCTTTATTACCGTCATTATCACTCTGTCCTCTGAATTCCCATAAGCACGATTTTCCTATTGTCCATTCCACTAATTTGCTATTTACCCCTATGGCCTTGTTTTGTTAATTAACATCTCATGTGTGCATATCTTCTTTCCTTAACCCATGGCAAGGTCCCTGGGGACAGGAAATGCATCTTATACTGTTATATACAGCTATACAGCTGCAAGAACTTTGCCAAACACATAATACATGCTCAAATATTTGCTGAATAAATTCTTAAATCTCTGTCTCCCAATATAGGTGCTTATTTTGCTTGGCAACAGAACAAATAACATTTTATATTTACATTCTTGTTTCCAAGGCTAATTGATGTGGGTCTTATAAGCATAAAAACCCCTCTAAACTCTCCCCTAATAATGGCAAAAGCCATCAATTAAACAAACCATTAGATGTATCAACAACCTATTAATCTGCTCTTAGTGGAGGGACACTGGTTGCTTTTCAGCTGTCTGGCTGCACAGTGGAATTGGGTTTAACCAGAATATTCTGTTGGGTTTCTAGCTCTCCATCAGCACTACTTACTCTATGAAATGAGGATTAAATGATAATGTAGCTAATATAAACATAGAGACAGAGAAAGATACACAAACAGCATTTAACCCAGTTCCTGCTACACTATAAATCTTTAACACATGGTGGCTTTAGAACTCTGGGGTGGGGGTGGGGGGAGCATGGAGTAAGAGAGTAAGAAGGAGACCCAAGCTTCTGCTCTACCATTTTAGCTCATCTTTAGTTTCCTCATAAGCAAAATGGGGATACACATATCTGCATTGCAGGGTTATTTTGAGGATTAAATGAGGTTAGGTGATAGGACAGCTGGCACGAGTGATACAGTACAGAACACAGAACAGAGTGCCTGCCCTTATGAAGTTCATGGTCCAGAGGAAGATACTGACACATAGTCAATTAGAACAAGAGGGTAGTAACACAGGGGACACACGGAAGGTAGGAGACCAGCCAGGGCCTGTGTAGTGGGGGTCACTGAAAGCTTTCCCCTAAGAGGTGTGTGCTAGCCATTCTCATCACCCACCCTTCCAGCTTCCATGTGGGCTGCAACTACATCCTGGCTTTGCCACCTGATTCTTGGTAGGATGATGCCAGACGAGACAACAAGGGTGGAGGAGACTACAAGAGTTTCCAAGGGCTGCTGTAACAAAGTACCATGAAAGTACCATGAGTAGTTTAAACAAATAACTTATTGTCTCACATTTCTGGTGCCTAGAAGTCCAAGTGTCATCAGGGTTGGCTCCTTCTGAGGGTTGTCAAGGAAAATGTATTCCTCTCTCCTAGCTTCTGGTGGTTTGCTGGCAATCACTGCCATTCCTTGGCTTATAGTAGGAATCTTTGCCTTCATGTTCCCAAGGGCTGTGTGACTGTATCTGTGTTCAAATTTCCTCTCTTTATAAAGACACCATCATATTAGATAAAGGGCCCATCCTACTTCAATATGACCTCATCTTAATTAATTATGGCTGCAATGACCCTATTTCCAAATAAGGTCACATTCTGAGGTTCTGAGGGCTAGGATTTCGTCATATGAATGGGAGTGTGGATTTAACCCATAACAGAGGCAAAAGGGACTGTTCCTTCCATCCTTCCAGCCTATATCCCATTCCTATTGGTGCCAGTGGTTCCCCCTGGTTGGTTCCAGAAACAGCAGCCAGCCTCTGTTCCATGTGTTGTTTTTTTTTCTTGCACTCCTAGAAACAGCTTCATTGTATCCCACCAGTATCACTACAATCAGCTGGACAGGGCCACCCTTTCAGTGGCAATCTCAGCCCCATGGGGACCTTCTTCCAAACTTCTAGATTTTAAAGCCCCAGCCTCTTTCCTTTGTCCCCCTAGCCCTGTGGGTATTAGCTTCTTCCTGCCTGTGAGGGGCAGTGTCTGGCATTGCTCCTAGTAATCATACCCTTGTGTGATCCATTCCCCCGAAATGCAGGAAGGGCTTACTGACTCACTTTACTAGCAAACAGCAGAAGTGATGGAATATCACTTGAGAGATTAAATAATAAGAGAGTATGAGGAGTGTCTTATTCACTTGCTCTGATGAAGCCAACTGCCATGTTGTGAACTGCCCTACAGAGATATCCATGTGACAAGGACCTAGGGGAGGTCTCCAACCAACTGACAGGGATAAACTGAGGGCATCAGCCCAACAGTCCACGAGGAACTGAACCATTTGAGTGAGCATGGAAGTACATCCTTCCACAGTCACAGTGTCTAGAACCCAGCCTTAACTGCCACCTTTATTGGTGCCTCATGAGAAACCTTGAAGCAGAAGGTCCAGCTAAGTGATGCCCAGAGTCCTGACCCATGGAAAATATGAGATAGTGAATGGTTGTTTTCAGTTACAAAGTTGTGGGCTACTTTGTTATGTGGCAGTAGATAACTAATGCACTTTGGTTACTATCCTTGTAAACTCAGTGTAGTCTTTTTACCTTTTCCCTGTTTCAATAAGTACTTAACCAACTCCCTATTAAATTCTCTCAAATTAATAAATATAATTTCTTTTTCCTGATTAGACATCAACTGGCACAAGATGACATCTAAGATGTAACCTTAAAGACAAGTGGGAATTAACTAGGCAAAGAGGATGAGGAGGGTATTTCAGAAAGAGGAAACACACAAATAAGGGCCAGGGTACCACTGGTTCTTTAAATATATTTACTAAGCACCTATTATATGCTAGGCTTCCTGCCAGGTCCTAAGAATGAAATTATGAATGAGAGAGCAAGGTCCTACTCCCATGTTCAGAATAAGGCACCAATGGGACAAACACTAGCTCTAGTACATAGGGGCCAGCCCATACCCTAGGCTTCCTCACCAGTGACACGTGTATCCTGTTAGGATAGGAGCACTTGCCTTGGTGATCTTAATCTAGGCACCAGATGAGTAACCACCTTCCAGCTTCAACATTGCATCTATAAAGCAAGGATGACAAGCTCTCCCTCCCAGGACTGTAGCATTAATCAAATGAGGTTTGGAGGCTTAAAGCAGTTTTGTATGGGAGACAGAGCTCTACTACTGTTAAGACACAGTAGTCTTACTATAACAACTGGTGTTCTCAATTCAGAATGATCCAAATCCTTCATCTGCCCAGTGGCTAGCAGCCCTCTGCTGGCCCAGAACTTGCTGTAGCCAAGACCTGGTTAATAGGATTAAACAAAGAGCCTGTTGCTTCTGGACTCAGACAGCGGGTTGCTGGTCATTGATAAAAACAGGCTGTAATACAAAGAGCAACCTCCCCGCGGCCACTCGCCCCATAAATCATCAGCTACCAAGGGCTATTGAATTACCTTTAGAAGATGGATGACACCGGAGCTGGAAGGCTGCTTGATAAGGGTTCCCTTTGAATAATTCCATGTAGAAAGCTGGGTTTGAGAAATGGGGTCTTTCTACTAGCTCAGCTCTATCCATGCTGTCTCTGCCAGGTGCTTTCAAGATAAACACGTTTCCTTATGGGCTGCCAGAGCATCTGTGATGAAGGAAGAAAACTTAGTGCCAGGCCTCGGGGAAGTATCTACTTCTGCCCAAGGCACAAAAAGGGTTTTGTTTATTATTATTATTCACTGTTCATAGTACTAACTCATTAAAAATAGCTATCATTTTATTAAACATATTCCATGTGCCAGGCAATGTGCAAAGCATTTGAGCTCACTATACCCTTCAATAACTATATGAGACCAGTCTTATTACTCTCTCCATTTGATTGATGAAAAATTAAAATTCAGAGAGGTGACATGACTTTCTCAAGGTGACACAGCCAGTAAGTGTTGGGGCTGAGACTCAAACCCATGCTCTTAATAGGAGTCAGCAAACTTTCTGTGAAGAACCAAATAGTAAATATTCTAGGTTTTGTAGGCCATACCATCTCTTTGGCAATTACTCACCTCTGTCCTTGTAGTGCAAAAGAAGCCACAGACAGTACATAAACAAATGTGCATGGCTGTGTTTCAATAAAACTTTATTTACACAAATTGGCAGAAGGCCAGTTTGGTTGATGGACCACACTATGACAACCTCTACTCATAATAGTCTTATGGCATTAACTCTCCCATTTGGACTTTGCAGTGTACTCCATTTGTCTACTTCCACATAGGAAATATGCTAACTTGGGACGCCTGGGTGGTTCAGCGGTTGGGCACCTGCCTTCAGCTCAAGTCGTGAACCCGGGATCCAGGATCAAGTCCTGCATTAGGCTCCCTGCGAGGAGCCTGCTTCTCCCTCTGCCTGTGTCTCTGCCTCTCTCTCTCAGTCTGTGTCTCTCATGAATAAATAAATAAATCGTAAAAAAAAAAAGAAAAAAAGAAAACGTGCTGGCTCTTCATGGAGTTATTTAATTTATTGAACTCATTTATAATTCCTTTATTGAGCTCTTGAAGACTCCAGCTCTAAGAAAAATATAGAGATCTTGCTAGTTTAAAAAGCAAGATGTGTAAAATATTTCAATTATTCCTTATATTAGTGAAGAAAGGAACTGTTATGCTGTACTAACATAAATCCAAGATCTCAGTGCCTTAGAAAAGGGTTTCTCAATCTTGGCACTAATTAATACTTTGAGCTAGATAATTCTTAGTTATCCTGTGCACTGGAGGATGTTCTGCAGCATCTCTGGTCTCTACCCACCAGATGCCAGTAGCATTTCCCTACTGGTGACAAAAATGTCTCTAGACATTGCCAAAAGTCTCCCAGGGGACAAAATCCCTCCCAGTCGAGAACCACTGAATTAAGACAACAAAGTTTATTTCTCATTTATAAGAATTTGGAGATGAGTCATGACCTCTCTCTGATGAGTTTCCCTGGTGCCGCAGGGACCCAAGATGTTTGCCTCTGCAACTCTGCAATCCCAAAGCTCTTTGCTTCTTGCCCTGCGAAAGGAAGAGATGCAGAATGGAGATCTCCCCATTTCTAACCTTCTCAGATAGGAAGAGATAGGAAGTGACATGTTGCTTATGCTCACCGGCCATTGGCCATAGCCTAACTGCAAGGAAGGAAAATTGGGAAATGTCGGTGAGCATGTGGAATATTTGCAATCTCTACTGGTCAATCATTCACTCAACAAACATCGAATGAGTACCTCTTCCTGTCAACAGTATACCAATGCTGGGGAAATATATCTCAGTGAATAAAACAGATTTGTCTCTGCCCAAACAGTGTTTATATTCTTTACCTAGTGTGCTCCTTCGGGTTGCAAAAAAAGAGCATGAGTTAGGTTTGGTAACAGAGATTACTGAAAGGATACATAAAGATGTGCAAAATAAGATAAAATTATCTCAGCAATTATGCTAGGTCCAGAACTCCTGAAGCCTCATTAGAAACCTGAATAAATACATCAAAAGTCTGAATCTGAATGATCTTTCTTTCTTTTGTTCACCTACCCGTCATATGTCCTAAAACAGAGGCTACAACTGGATTAATTACCATCCAATAATGAGCCTTTGTTCACCAAACCACTTAAGCAGTCAGCTTTCCTTAAGCTACTGTTATCACAAACAAGTCCAAAATGGCCGTGGCTTACAACAACAGACATTCATTTGTTGCTGATACACATGTCATCTACAAATTGGTTTTAGCTCTGCCAACATCTTCTTTACTCCAGAACCAAATAAGGGCAGGCCCATTCTCAGTCATGAGTTCGAAGGAAAAGAGCAAGTGGAATCACTGTTGGATCTTAAAATTTCTTTTCAGGCAGGACTTCCACATCTGCTGAAATTCCATTGGCCATAGAAAGTCGTATGGCCAAGTATGACATTAGTAGGGCAGAGAGGATATTTATCCCACTAGAAGGGACACAAGAAAGGGATGTAGGGAGGGGTCCATCAACTAGAGAAGGTCTCTAGCACCTAGTGGGTAGAGACCAGAGATACTGCTCAACATCCTACAATGGATAGGGCAACAAAGAATTATATAGCCCTAAATGCCAAGCAAATATTTTGAATACTTAATATAATATAACACCATGGTTCTCAATTTTGTTCCCCAGGGAACATTTGGTAATGCCTGGGGGGCATTTTTGGCTGCCATAATAGAAGAGATGCTACTGGCTCTTAGTCCATAGAATAGCCAAGAATGCTGCTTAACATCCTATAGTACATAGGAAAGTCCTCCACAACAATGAGTTATCCCACTAAATGTCAATAGTGCTGAGATTTGATCCCATATCCCACTAAATGTCAATAGTGCTGAGATTGAGAAACCCTAATCTACCACAAAAGGCAACTAGGCTGCTTTATTCATTCATTCATTCATCGTCATCAGAGATTTATTGAAAGTCTATTGAGTATCAGACACTGTGCTAGTCCCTAGGAATAAAATAGAAGTAAACATAAGTACAATTCCTGCTCAAATGGATTTTATAGTTCACTTGGAGAGGCAAACATTAATCAAAGAATCACACTAATGAGTATTTCATGACAAACTAAGATAAATGAAAGAATGGAACAGATTCTCCAAGAGTTTATTCTCTGAGAGAGATTAGGTGAGCCTTTCACATGAAGTGACAAGAATTATGTAGGATGTGTAGGAGTTAAGTAGATAAAGAGGACAAGGGAGTTCTAAGCATAGACATAGAAAGGAACATTTTTCTTCTGGAGGAACTAAAAGGTCAGTGGAATGAACACAGAAAGTAAAGAGTGAGTGGTGTATGATGTAGCTCATAAGGACATCAGGGACCAGATTATCCAGGGCTATGTATGAAGACCAGTTTAGAGAGTTTGGTTTTTCTCTTATGAGTAGTAAGAAGCCACCAACAGGCTTTAAGCAAGGAATGAGTTATTCATTTTGCATTTTTAATATATCACTCAAGCTACAAGGTGGAGAATGGCATAGAGGGGGTGTAAAGGTGACCCAAGGAGACCTGTAAGCTGTTACCATAATCCAGGTGAGGGATGGTGGGAGCTCAGTTGAGGGTGGGGGGAGACAGAAAACGCTGAATATACCTGAGAGCTAATTGGGACGTGGGATGGGAAGAGGGGAAATGTATTCAGACTACCTTCTAAATTTCTAGCCTATATAACCAGATGGATGGTTATTATGCTCATTGAAACAAGAAACACTGGAGAAGGACCAGGTTTGGGGGCAGGGGAGTAGGAAGACAATACTCTCTATAATAGAATATTAACTTAAGTTGTCTTTGAAGCAGCCAGGTAAAAATATCAAGAAGGCAGCTGGATATTCATATCTGTGATTCAGAGGGCAGGCAAGGGATGAAGTTATTAATATAAGAATCATAAAATATAGATCCTCAACCCTGACATTGCAGCCTTTGACTTGGACCCCAATCCCTGGCTTCATCATTTGTGGCTGGTTATCCTTGACTAAATGGCAGTAACCATAACAACTCTATAAAAATTGAACCACTTGTCTGTTTCCCACAGAATTCAATCATTCATTCAATGGTTTTAGATCTTATCATTTGTGACTGGTTATCCTTGATTCAATGGTGGTAGCCATAACAACTCTACGAAGATAAAACCACTTACCTGCTTCCCTTAGAATCCATCCATCCATCCATTCATTCATTCAACAGTCTTGGATGTTATTGTCCTTGTGGGCTGATGATACAGCAGTAAATGAGAACAAAAAAGGTTATGATCCTTGTAGGCATTTGATATTTTATGACTTCTTTCTTTGTGTGGATTGCTGAGAACATCTGACCCTTGTTCTTTCACACCCAGTTTGGAATACATCATCCCACACTGAAGGAAATGCCTGAAAATGACCTCAAAATTGTAAGAGGATAATAGAACTACAGCATTTCTACCTTATGTTGGTAGGATCCATTCAGTTCACTCATGTAAAATAGATTTCTTCACACATGCCAACTTTAATTGATTGGTAGTGGCTGCATGAAGGGGTAGGTACAGAATAATTCAGCTGGAAAAGTGATCAATTAGTGATGTCTGCCAAGGATTTGATTTGGGAGAGTGGAATGCAACATGCCCACAGTTCTGATCTCAGATCATCCTTTTTATATACTGCTGAATTCTATTTGACAATATTTTGCTAAGGAATTTTGTGTCTATGTTAATGAAAGATATTAGTCTATTATACTTTTATAATGTCCTCATCAGATTTTCTTGTCAGTTATGCTGGCCTGATGATACAAGTTGGAAACAATTCTCTTCTTTATTTTTTTTTTAATTCTCTTCTTTATTTTCTGAAAGAGTTTGTATAACCTTAGCATTATTTCATCTTTAAATATTTGATAAAATCGGCCTCAGTTGTAGGGGATAGAAGACAAGGAGAAGTTTTAAACTGTGAATTCAATTTCTTAGATTAGACACAGGGCTATTTAGATTTTCTATTTCTTCTATTAATTTTGGTAATTTATATTCTTCAAGGAATTTATACACTTCATCTGACTTGTCAAACTGAACCCATTCATTTAAAAGGTGAAGAAACTAAAGCTTAGATAGGACAACTGGCATACCCCAGGTCTTATAATAAATGAGAGATCAAATATATACTCTGGTCTTGAAAGGCTCAATTGCTCTCAACCTACAACATCCAGATTTATCTTATTTCCAAAGCCACAGGGAAACTGTCTACGGATCTTTCCAAAAATGGCACACACACATTTTAAATGCCCACATGCTCCAGTATTTGGCATAAGCTAGGAACTTGGAGATAAAAAGCTGTCCAGGGTAAAAATCACCTACATTAGCATCAAACTGGACCCTTAGACTTTAATCAATCATATCCACCAAAGTCTGAGGCTTTTTGAGAAAACTCATGGATCAAAAGAAAAAGAAATCATTCTGTTCAGGTTGCCCTGGGAAGCACCCAGTCCACCTTTCCCCCTGGGTGCCCTCTGTTCAGTGTATAAAGCCAAGCTGTCCACGCAGATTATTTCCCTCTGAGTCTGGGCCTGGTCACTAGAAGACAAAGTCCCTAGGGAGCTTCTCTGCCTGACCTGACCTACTTAGATGTGTCATGCCTGATCAGAGTGGGAGTGAAGCTAATGGGAATGGACAAGAAGGCAGGCTTGGGGGGGCCCAAGGGAGATGCACTCACAGAACCTGGCTCAAAACATTTCTAGGAGAAAGTCTCTCTATAGGAGAAGCATCTGTTAAATCTGACCACATCAGTAGCTTGCCTGAAAATATTCAGCAATACCCTTGTACACTCATGAAACAGTCCAAATTCCTTAATATGGCCTCTATGGTCCTGCATGGACCAGTTCATGTTTCTTTCTCCACCCTTCCCCTGATCACTGTCTTCTTTGAGTGAAGTAGACCTACTTTCAGTTTCAACGTGGCAACAAGCTCCCTCATCACTCAGGGCCTTTGTATAGGCTGTTCCCTTTGCCTAAAATATATTCTCCTCCTATTTTCACCTGGCTTGTCCTATTTGATCTTCAGGTCACAGCTTTAAAAATCACATACTCCGATAGCATTATCCAACACCACAGGTCTGTGCTCCTTCTTGGGTCATTTACAGTCCACTGCACTCACTCTATGGCCACATTTATATGTTGCTTTGGAATAGATTGCCTATCTATCTACCAGTATCTCCCATAATGTGGCCTCTCCCAAGTCCCACAGTCCTATGACTAACTGCCTTCTTGACATCTTCACTTTGATGCTTATAAACACATGAGACTTAACACGTCCAGTACTGAGCTAATTCCCCCTCCCAAACTGTCCCTTCCATCTCAACAAATAGCATCTCCATCTACTTAGCTGTTCAAGCCAAAAGGCTCTAACTCCTCTCTTTTCATCACATTCCACATCTTAACCATCACCAATTTACTTTATAAAACATTTATAGAAGTCTGGCACTTCTCAACACTTCAGTGCTGACTAGATCTGAGCCACCAGCACTCCTCACCCAGATTATTGCAATAGGCTCCCAACTGGCCTCACTGATCTGCCTTGCTTCCCTAAGTTCAATTTCTAACACAGCAGCCAGAGGAATCCTTTTAAGACAAAAGTCTTTGCTTATATCTCCCCATCCGACTCACAAACTGAAGAAGTCCTTGCAATATCCCAACAGGATCTGACTCCAGCTACCTTCTGTCATCACCGATTCCAGCTCCTCCTTCCTCATTCCATCCAGCCACTCTGGCTTCCCTGCTGACCTGGAACATGCCATGCATACTCCTTCCTTACGGTCTATGTGCCTGTCATTTCCCCTACCTGGAATGCTATTCCTCCAGATGGCCACATATTTCCTTCTTCCATTTCTTTCAGGTCTCTGTTCACACATTATTTTACAAGTGAGGACTCTCCTGGCCACCCTTATGTAAAATGGCAACCCCTTACCAATCCTCCACCTCCTCCTACTCCTCCATCCTCTCTTGCTCTGTTTTAGTTTTTTCATAACACTGATAATCTCCTGACTCTATTTACCTATTTATTTCCATATTTACCTATTTATATATTTTAATGTTCATATTTACCTATTTATTATTTGTCTTCCCCTCCCCCTGGAATCTAAGCTCCATGATAACAGGGACTTCTGCTTTTTCACTACTGCAACCCCAGTGAGTTGAAGTGTCTGACCATGTTGTTGACTGAAAGACTTTGACTTCTGGCAGCATGGTATGTTGACTGGTATGGACAACCCCCATGCCACAAACATAATATCAGGACAAAAAAGAGATCACACAGAGTCAGACTCAAAAATAAGGAAAAGAACATCCTAAGAGGTCAGAAGTGAGAAGAAACCTGACATTATAGCAGTAAGTTCCAGGTAAAAGCCGGGCCATAAGGAGGTATCAGACCTAGAACACAGGCCCCAAGAGGTGGAGGCCGGCATTTTAATGGTGTCAGGACAATAGGAGACATGGCCTTGGGGCCATGCAAGGAGAAGAGCCGGATGGGAGACCCCTGCATAAAAACATACTCTCAAAGAGAATAAACAACCTTCCCAACAGCTAGGAAACTGCAGACTAATGTGCTCTCTGTCTGGGCTCTTGGTGATCTCTTACCCTGAGCTCCTCCCAAGCAGATCCTGAAACAAGGACTTGGGTTCAGGTAGTTTATTGAGGAGGTCAATAAATTAGGGAGCGTATGAAAGCTAGGGAGAAGCAGTGGAAGTAAGAGAGAAAAAGGAGGAAAGCCAGTAATGGTTGCATAAGAAGCAGATTACTATTGGGGGAAACAGACTTGGTTCTGCTGGAGACCCCTGGGAGACTGTAGAACACACCTTGGAATTGTCCCATGGAGGGTAGGGCATGATACATTTATCCACAAATGTGCATCCCCCAATCACTGAGGTTGCTCTGAGAATGTTAACCTCTCTTATGCTTAAAGGTTATACCAGACCTCAGCCAGACAAGGTCTTAGGCAGAGAAGAAGAAAAGCAATTGGGATAAAAAGCTGCCAGCAGCATGCTTGGGTATGTCTGCAACAAAGGAAAACTCTTGCAGATAAAAGGGATATAGGATGGGGTATCTTCTATGATGGGGAGCAAGTCCCTGGTAAGAAACTGGAAACCCAAGCATCATGCACCATGGCACAGGAGCCTGGGTTTTATTCTTCCCATGTGACATGGAAATTCTCAGCCAAGAAATTAACATAAATATAAATCTGGATTTTGAAGCTCTTGAGGCCCAGGAGGAGCAAAAGCAAAAACACCATGTAAAGATGGAGTCCATGACCAGGAAGGTCTGCTGGGGCTTCCATCCATCTGCACTAATTCCATGGATACTGAGCCAGACCAAAGGAAATGACCAATGGAAAGAGGACAGCTTGCACTCCTAGTGTGGGGATGCTCCTACGTGGATACGGGAGTTAGAATGAACAGAGAGGAGGACAGTGAGCTCACTAATGACGTCCCCAAAACACACCCCAATGATGAGATACTACTACACACCTATTAGAATAGCAAAATTACAAAACACTGACAATATCAAATGCTGGAGAAGATGTGGAGCAACAGGAATTCTCATTTATTGCTCGTGGGAATGCAGTATGGTACAGCCACTTTGGAAGACAGTTTGGCAGCTTCTTCCAAAGCTACGTGCACTCTCACCATACAATCCAGCAAATATGCTCCTTGACAGTTACCACACTGAGTTGAACACTTATGTCCACACACAAACCTGCACACTGATGTTTACAGCAGCTTTACTCATAACTTCCAAAACCTGCAAGCAACCAAGATGTCCTTCAGTAAGAGGAATGGAAAAATAAACTGGTCTGTCCACACAGTGGAATATTATTCAGTGCTAAATAGAATTGAGCTATCAAACCATGAAAAGACATAGAAGAACCTTAAATGCATCTTACTAAGTAAAAAAAGCCAACTGGAAAAGTCTACATATGGTATGATTCCAACTATATGACATTATGGAAAAAGATCAATAGTTTCCAGGGATTGAGTGGGGGAAGGGATGATTAGGCAGAGGGGGATTTTTAGGGCAGGGAAAGCGTTCTGTAGGATACCATAAGGGGGGACATATGTCATTATACATTTATGCAAACCCATAGCATGTACATCACCAAAAGCGAAACCATGGATTTTGGGTTTTAATGATGCATCAATGTAGGTTCATCAGTTATGACAAATATACATCACTGTGGCCAGGGGTGTTGATATGAGGAAGGCTGTGCAGGTGTGGGTGCAGGGATATATGGGAACTCTCCTTTCTCCTCCATTTTGCTATAAACCTAAAACGGCTCTAAAAAAATAAAAGCTTATTAAACAAAGCAAAAGAAACCTCCTCTTCTCTCTCTGCTTCCCACTTCAATCAGAAGAAAAAGGGGCTGGCAAGTGTGGAGTGCAGCGGAGAGAGCAGACCTAAGTACAGCCAAGGCCAGGACACAGAAGGGGAAGCTCAGAATGAAATCTAAGATTGAAGCTGAAAAACAGAATGGTGTCCAGGTTCTTGTTAGCCCAAGAAGACTGACAAGTTATGGAATCCAACTGACTTACCAGGTAGCAGGAAGGTGGGATGTGGGTGGGAGGTGTACCAGAGACTGGCCTCATAGTAGTTACTCAGAAAAGTAAAACAATTTCATGTTCATTCCTCAGTGAAAGGAGACTTCCCAATTAAATAAGCTCCAGTGGCAATTTCTGAGCTCTCTCTACAAATCAGATCAATTCTCCCTTAAGGATGCACATGTGCATGCACGCATGCGCACACCCACCCACCCACCCAGCTACCCACGACACACACTGTTGAGAAAGGCCTCTGTGACTGGCAACATCCCAACACGTGTTCTGGTCTTTCTGACAGAACACAGGGCATTTTAACAAGAATATTTTCTGGCTCTGCTGAGAAGCAAAGTATCAGTAACAATCACAATCACAAAATCTCACACTTCTATTCCATTTTGTTTCAAGAGGTTTAAAACGCTTGGCAGACTTTAATTCATTAGCATGTGCATACATACTCTCCAGCTGTGAGAGGAACTGCAATTAGGAGGTGCTCCTGCCCACATCTGCTATGGTGCAATAAGATACCTGTCAGTCACGTGGTCCTCTCAATCATTCCTGAACTGTGTCGCATGAATGTTCCACAAGGATTGAAACAAGAACTCCCTTCAAGGCTTTCTATGTCACCAGTGGCCAAAGGGCTGCCATATTGGTTCTCAGCCTTTATCTACAGTGGTTTCTTACCATCATTCTGACTTGGGTCTCACAGCTTCTAGAGATGTATAGAAAAGATTGCCCAAACCCCTAGAGAAAAGTTTTGTAACAAGAGTAAGGATTATTATGTTCCTGATCCCAGCTGTGATAGTGAACCTCTCCTCTTCCCCCACAAAGCACAGTAACCCTTTTAATTAAAAACTTGGCCAAGTGCTGGAAAAATGCCCTGATTCTTACCACTTTAGAGAACCAGGGAGACAGATGGAAATGGGTAAAGGAGAGCTTGCTCATCTGACATGTTCCTCCCATTACAGGACTTTTGCAAGGGCTGCTCCCTCTGCCTGCAACACACACAGCCCCTCGTTCTCCTCCTCACTTAATTCCAACACCTTTTTCAGATTACAGCACAGGTCACTTCCCCAAGCATAGAGCAGTGCACTTTGTTGGAGCCGTTCTGACTTGTACATATTGTTTGCTTTGTAACAATTTACTTAGTTTTGAGATCTAACTTCCATGAATACTAGAACCATGGAAATTCTAATCAGCAACACAGCTCTAGAATATAGCAGGTATACTCCTGGTACACAGTAGATACAAAATAAATATGTCATGGATAAATCAACTAATCCTATTTTACAGAGAAATACAAACACATTCAATAAATATTTGTTGAATAAATTAACCAATATCTTTAAAACTGTCAGAATATTAGCACTTACTTAATAATAGTATCTACTTCATAAAGTAATTAGGAGAATTACATTGTTAATGCAAACAAAACTCTTAAATAGTACCTGGCACATAATAAGCACTCAATAGATATGAGTAATCTTATTATTAATATGTTATTCCCATAATAGTAAGATACTTTGAATTATGATCTAAAGTGGGTTTTCTCCACATTTTCTGGTAACTCAGCCCTTCTTTCAGCATGGGCAACATCTCTAATGTGGAATCAGAGACCCACAGGGATCCTGAGCTGCACAGCTGGTAAATGGCAGAGCTTGGATACCAACTCACATCTCTCAGGCTCCAAAACACTAGCACGTAACCCACTTTCTCTCAAACTATCTAGCAATGATCAAGTGAACAAATACAACTTCAATGTTATTCATTCTGAAACATCAACTTTTAAAAAGTTTGTCCCCTGAAGAGTACGTATTACATTCCTGAAGAATCACCACAATTAGAAAAAGCACCTAAAATGATAATAATCTCACACCTTGCTAAGAAATAAATTCTCCCTTTTTATTATAACAAAGACAATGGTGTACCGATGCATTATTGGAAACAATTATCTCTATACTTGGTTTGGGCTGTAGCTCACCAGAAGCTGCTGCCTCAGCCAATATTACTTAAAGGCAGTGATTTTTTTCATTTTGTTTTAGTCCTGTGAAATGTATTTCAAAAGGGAACAGGAGACCCTATTTGAAAAATCGATTACATATTTCCATTTTAATGTAAACATTTAGTGTCCAACACTCTGCCTCACCATCTCATTAGCCTTTGAATGCAAGGCACCACTGCAGACATTTATTTCAAAACCTTTTTTTCAACCCCCCACCCCCACCTCAATCAGAGAAAGCGAATTGAGCAAATAGTTACCCTGGCAGATAGTTGATTAAATGCAATAATTGCGAAGATAGTTGGGGTACAAACTTCCAGAAGAAATGAGAAAATGTAAGATAGCTTTAAATCCATCTTCTCGGGGCACCTGGGTGGCTCAGTGGTTGAGCATCTGCTTTTGGCTCAGGTCTTGATCCCAGGATCCTGGGATCCTTCCTCTGTCCATGTCTCTGCCTCTCTGTGTCTCTCATGAATAAAATAGATAAAATCTTCAAAAAAAAGTAAAATAAATTCATTTTATCCTGGGACCTGTTGTTTATTTGTATTTTTAGAGAAGCTTTCTCTAAAGAAGAAGCTTGCAAAGCTCTGCTTTGCTAATATTACACCCTCAAAACAATAATAGTAAATAAATAAAATGGATTTTATCATGGTCCATTTAGGCCCTAAATGACCAAATACCCCTACCCTTTTTCTTTACGTTGAAAAGTTACTTCCCTGAGGTTACTAGAAAAGGCCCTTTGGAAATCCATAAGGGTCTGAAAGGAGAGTGTATTTGAAGCCCACACTGGGTTTAAAATCCATTCCCCCTAGTGAGCTGGTGTCCTGTTTCCAAGCCTGAGAGGGCAGCCAGTACTCCTCCTGAGAAACCACCAGCCTGTCTGCGCAGCACAACCAGCACACCAGGTACAATTGAGGCAATTTAAACTGAGTGCAAAGTGCTCCATTTCAGGCTGAAATCACGCCAAGGTGTCCCGACAAAAGCTACATTCAGCACCTCCAATTCCACGTTCCATTCTGCGCTTTGTATGCCATTATTACCCAGGATTCCAAAAGCACTTGGCAGCATTAAAGGAGTCAGGAAGGACAACAATAGCAAGGAACTGCTTGAGGACACAAAGCTGGAATCACAAAGAAGGGAGCAGCCAGAGATGTCAGCAGAGCTCTGAAAACAGATATGGCTTCATGAGTGAGAGAGAGGCTGGGTTTCTGGAAAAAGGCAGATTCAACCTGGTGAGAACTAGATCGTCACAGACTGCCGATGGGTGCACCTCGTTTCAGCCACTTGGGAGGGCTATTTGGTAGCACTTATTAAAACTCAAAGATGCATGTGTCCTAGGATACAGATATACCTCTTCCTGGCATCTATCCTAGAAGAGGATGTAAATGGATGTAATGTGCACAAGGAGGGATACACAGAGATTTTCAACAGAGTTGCCTGTAATAACCAAAAGGTGGAAAATGATCTAATATCCATCTACAGGGGAGGAATCACAACGTGGAAGGCCAGGTGAGGGGCTATGCCCTGAAACTTTGAATACTTATGACAGTCCGTGAGAGGATTCTCTGATTATTCTCACAGGGCAACTAAGGTGCCAAGATGTTAAATAGCCCTGTCCAGGATCATCACGTACACAGGTGTTTAAACTCAAGGGGCAGCCCGGGTGGCTCAGCGGTTTAGTGCCACCTTCAGCCCAGGGCCTGATCCTGGAGACCCGGGATCGAGTCCCACGTCGGGCTCCCTGCATGGAGCCTGCTTCTCCCTCTGCCTGTGTCTCTGCTTCTCTCTCTCTCTCTGTCTCTCATGAATAAATAAATAAAATCTTAAAAAAAAATCTCAACTTAAAAAAAAAATAAAATAAGCTCAAGCCATCTAGCTCCAAAAGTCATATTGCTTTTCAAGGAATTTTAAAAATGTATTTTTTCCCTTTGAACTAAAAAAAAGCAAGTTGCAAAATGATACACCCAATATGCACCCACCAGCCAGAGGCTCAGCTTTGTGGCCTATGGCCTCCTACTTCCTGAAGAGTATGGAATGGACTTGGCCAACACCTGCCTCTCACTCACCTCTTCTTCTGTTTTCCAGGCTCACCATTCCCTTTGGAGAGCACTGTATTATACATTTAGATATGTTCATACACTGTTAACTATCAGGTTTGTGGTCCTGGAGGCCCTTTTGTCTTTTTAGGATGTGTCTTGTCCAAAACCAAAACCAGAAGTGGGAGGAGAAAGTACATAGAATGATTCAGAGAGTGGATTTTGGGGTCTACAAAAATCTAGGTTTGGGAAAAAAAAAAACAGAAAGCTAGGTTTGAATATGTCTCCATCTGTGTGTGCTTGGGCAAGTGATTTCACCTTTGTGAGCCTTGTTTTCCTCATCTGTAAAATGGGGTTGTTAACAGTTTCTACTTCACAGGTTGTGAGGATAATGTATAGGCAATGCTTAGTACAGTTCTGGTACTTCATAAGCCTCTGTCTGGTCTGTGCCTTAGAGGATGATCACATCTTCCTATTCCTTCCTTCTTGGGGAGGCACCTCACTCCATGCAAAGGTGGAAGGGTAGCAAATTCAGTTTAACATGTAACATTTACTGACTATATCAGACCAGAGGCATTTGCCATCAGGAGCTATCTGGTATACAACACCTCCTCCTCTTAGCACACTGATTTTCATTTTTCCCCCATCAAATTCCCATCCAGAGTAGTCCTGAGATAAGTACCCCTAACCACTATGGAAGGTGTAAGGGGAGAATGACCCAGGTCCCTCTGGCCACACACTTTCTTGGGACTTGGAATCTGGAGCCCATGACTGAAGGACATAGAGATGATTAAAGTCATGAACTGATTACTGCTGTCGATCGTTTGCCTCTGCAAGCCTGCTCCTCTAGGCCATTATTCATTCCATGTACCCCCATATCCTTCTAATATATTCTCTTTTAGTTGAAAAAAGCCAGAGCCAGGTTTCTGTCCTTTGCCACCAAGAAGCCTGGCTCATTACACCTGCTGTGCACAAGATGCTGTAGGTACAGAAACTAAAGACACTAGTAGTCCCGGTGCCCAAGCTGTCCACAGCCTTGCGGAAAAGTCTGGAGCACTTTCATCAGGTGCTTGGTTACGTAGTAACCTCTCTTTCCACCTCCCCCCGTACAGGCAACATCTGTTAGAACCGAGATGAGAGAGAACAACAGAAGAGCCATGACTGGACCAATGGTATTTGACTCCTCTCCCTACTCCACCCCTATTCCAGAGACCACAGACCATACCCAAGCTTGGTCTTATGGGTCTCTTTAGAAGTCTGGCTAATTAATGGCTGTAAAAGCAGTTTGAACTTTGTAAGCCTTTTATAATGTGCCTCACTTAGATGTAATGGGCTCAAGATTGCCTCTGGCATCCTCAAGAAAATTAAAAATCCAGTAGGCAGTAGAATTGCCCCAACGTGGTTTACCTATTACTTTTATTTTTATTATGATGGCAAATAGTGGCATTACTAATGGTACCTTGGACGAGAAAGCCTTTCCGGGGAAGGCCTTGCTGTTTCCCTACATCCACAGCATGATTTATTGGTCCTCCAGCCAACAGCATGCTGGCTCTTCCTGCATGATGTCATTTAACTCTTGCCAGATGGAAGGGAGTTGGAGGGTTCCCTAACACGTGGAGTCGATCCTAATGTGGGGCCACTACAAACAGAGACACCATTCCTTACCCTCCAGCTTGACAATATTAGTCCTAATTGGTATTTGTCTAATCCTTGGCTTTGGACAAGCAGGTGTCTTGCTTTTGTGGGCTGGGCAAGACTTGGTATTCTGGAACTCTGGGCTAGCATACAGTGCAGAAAGATGGCAGTGTATAAACTGGGCAGAAGAGGCATGACTAGTAATAATCACAATCATAACGCTATCCATCAGGACCTTTAGTTGCAAACAATCAAAGTACCTCTACCAGTTTAACAGAAGAAAAATTTTTAATAATATCAAGAATTTCCTGGCATCTCCAGTGAGGGCCAAAGAATCACGATCAGGAATGAAACCCAATCTATATCCCTTCAACAAAAACAACTGCTACCACTACTTCTCACAGACACCTCAGCTAATATCAGTAACTCTGGGTGTGAAACATCACTCTCTGCCCCTGCTGCCCCTAAAAAGCTGGGTGTGGTGTGTCTGCCATGCTCACTCAAAGATGGATTCAGCTTGTACCTGCTGGCCAGCATCGCCTACTGCCAAACTGAATTTTTGCACAGGTGAATCAAATTGGTGGGATTAAGTCAATGGCATGCCAAGGGCAGTGGGAGTGGTCTGCAAAGAGGTAAGAGACTGTATGATTAATAGAGAATTTAAAAGCAAAATAACAAAACCAACTTTAATCACTCTGCTTTAATTATTAGCATGAGCCAATAATTCCAAATAAAGTCAATGATACAATACACCTTCTGGATTGGGCAGACCATACCCATCCCTCCTCCTAAGTGGGCTGCTGGATTAGTTCACATTTCTGTAGGTGCCCCACCTACAGGACAGAGGGTGTACCTGATAACAACAGAACCTACCTCATAGGGCTATTGTGAAAAAATAAATTGATATTGTAAGGATGTCATTTCTCCTCAAATCAACCTAGAGACCATAATCCTGATCAAAATCCCAGCAAGTTTTCGTTTGGGTGGAAATTTATAAGGTAATTCTAAAATATGCATAGAAAATCAGAGTCAAGATTATTCAAAGTAGAACAAAGTCAGTTGGTTTTCACTACTGGATATCAGGATATTATAAAGCCAGAGTAATTAAGGGAGCATGCTTTGATACAAGAAAGATAAATAGACCAGTGAAATAGCATTGAGAACTCAGAAACAAATCCACACATGTAAAGACCCTTGGTTTATAACAAAGGTGCCACTGAAGAGCAATGGAGAAACAATGGCTTTTTCAATAAATGGTGCTAGGTCAATTGGCCATCTATATGGAAAAATCTGAATCTTTATCGCTATATCATACTATACATAAAAATCAATTCCAGTGGATTGTAGATCTAAATGTGAAAAGAAAAAATAATAAACATCTTTGAAGACAATAAAGGAGAATATCTAGAGTTTGAGGTGGGTAAAGATGTCTTAAACAAGATACAAAGGAACTTGGGTAGGTGAAGCCTCATTGTGCAGGTGGTTCAGAATGAGAAAACTCGTAAGTCAAAGCCCTTGTCTAAGTTTTCTCCCATAAAGTTTCACAGCCTTAGAACATTTTTAAAATCTCAGAATGTGCAGTCTGAAGCATTCCAAAAGAGGGGGAAATTTCCCATGATGCTCTTCATGGAAAGCATCTATGTCTAGGCTACTTTTATAGAGGCAGTAACTATGATATCATATATAGTGATTGTTGACTATGTGCCAGGCACTGTGTAAAATACTTTGCAATCATTTTCTTATTTACCTATATTTCAGCCAGTTGATGCCTGCAAGTCTGTCACCATGGAAGTCAACACAAGAAAATATACCTTTCAATCTTTCTCTGCTACCTCCTCCTTTAATATCTAAACTTCTTAATTTATAAAATTAAGACTCAAAGAATTAATCAAGAAATGTCTAAGCAAATGTTTTGTACTGTATTGTTTTATTCAATTTACAGTAAACCTTAATAAGAATTTGATAACTTTAAACTTACAAAATATATTCCAATTCATTTCCTTATAGAATCTCTATGAAATAGCTATGGCAGGCATTGTAATCCCCATTTTCCACATGGGTAAACTGAGGCATACAAAAAACTCCTATTAGGGGCTGCAATCCATGCTAAACATTGTAAGCCACATCCAGCATGAGTGGAGGAATTGGCTAGTTAGTTTTGCAGAGGCATGCTCAAGTGAAGAATGGAATTACTGTATCTGGGATTTCCTCCTTAGAAGTAAGTAAGTGGAGAGGATGGGGCAGGCGCGTGCTGAGCCTTCACTTCAATTACCCTAGCTGTGAACCTGCTCACCTCATTCCTAAACGTGGTCCTCCTGTCTCTAGCTTTCCTTGATTCCACACAGCTCATGGCAACACTTTCAGATTTATCTGTCTATAACAGAGCTCTGATATGTCACTTCCTTGCCCCTAAACCATCAACAGCTCTTCACTTTTTAAAAAATACAGTGTTTGTAATCAAACTCCATCAGAAATAAATCTTAGCTCAAATTTTAATTTCCTTAGCTCAACAGTAGCACTTACTAATTCAGTATTTTTGGTCTACTTACTTAACTTGTCTGAGCCTCAGTTTCTTTGTCTATAAAATGGGGATAAGATTAGAGTTGATGAGGGGGGTTGTAAAAAGAGAGATTTTAAGTATAATGACTGAGTGCATTGATGTGCTGGTTTTAAAAGAGAAAAAGAACATTTGATTCAGTTAACAATAAAAGCTTTCTTTTTTCCCCTTTCTTTCTCTTTTTTCTTTTTAGATCTTGCTGTGCATCAGTTCTACGTTCGCACTTTTCATGCAGGCCATTAGCAAATCTGCACAACTACCCCCTGAGGTTAGAATTACTATTTTCTGCATTTTTATATACACAAGGAAACTGAAACTCAGAGGTGTCACCCAGCTGGTAAATGGTAGAATTTAGTTTTCAACTCATATCTCACTGAGTTTTAAATTCATACTCTTCATTGCTATACTGGGACCATCAACATCAAAGTCACCTGGGAGCAGGAATTGCAGAAATGCAGAGCTCTGTGCCCTAGTCCAGACTGTGAGACTTCCAACAGAATTCATTCTCATCTCATTTTTCTTGGTGGCTGGGAAAATGGCTATGTAGCTAGAGTCTATTTTCCCTGTCCTTTTTGTAATTAGATTGTCATGTGACAAGTTCTAGCCAGGGCAATGTGAGCAAAAGTAACAGATGCCAACTCTAAGCCAAGGTGAGTAATGAAATAGATGCATTTTCTCTAGCCCCTCCCACTGACTAGAACCTAGACATGGTAGGAACTTGATCTTGACCAAGGAGAGGAGGACAAGTTTATAGAAGTCAGAGGAGCCTCATGATGGGAGAAACCTGAGTCTCTACAACTACCCTAATCTTGGTCACTTCAGAAGTAGAAGTCATTTATTGGGCACATAAATCTATAATTTGAGCAGGGATTGATGGGGATGGCACCACGTGGGAAGGCTCCACTGGACTAGAGAGTCTACTTCTGTAGTGAATCATGCCCGTGGTAGGAAAGTTGATTCCGGCTCTCAGCCTAAAGCTTAGCTGGGGCTGACTACCAGGAACCTTAGCTCTTCTCCACAAATGCTGCTTCACAGGCTTCTGGGCTCCCAGCATGGTAGTTGGGTTTCAAGAGTAAAAAGCATTAGTCTATAGTCTCTTAGGGGCTATGCCCAGAAACTAGCACAGTGTCACTTTCACAACATTCTGTTGGTCAAAGCAGTCACCAAGACTGTGCAGATTCAAGAGGAGGGGACATCAACCTCATTTCTCAATGAGAGGAGTGTCAAATACATGGTCATCCTCATCCACATCTCATGAAACAAGTATACCTACCAATAAGGAACACTCACTTGGATTGTAATGTGTGTGGGAGAAGTAGGTTCTGTGTTCTCTAAGTCATGCTATTATGGGGCCATACAATATCTTAGCCCTTTGCCATGACAAATACTCCTAGTGAATCAGAATGGAGACTGGCGATAAAGAATCTACAAACAAGCAACTTGATGGCTTCATGCATTCCAGAATTTTAAAGCCCACTCTGCTAAGCAACATGGCTACTCCATTCAGTTTTTGACCTCCCAGTGACTCTGAGATAGATAAGCTCTTTTATGTGATTGCTCATGGGGTTCACATCTTCCAACAATCTCTCCAAAAGTTTAGCCTGAAGATTCACCACCTCACTAAATCCCACTTGGAGATACTCAGAAGGGCCTTGGGAGTTCACCTAGTGAAACCTCTTTGGTACAGAGGCCCTAATACTCTAGGATTACAAGGATGCTCACATCAATGACAAAAATTCCAGAAGTCCAGGTAAAAGGAAGTGTTTTCTGAATGTCTTTTTAAAGATGTGGTTGAACTATTTCAGAAGCGTGGAAAAATCAGAAACTGAAAGTCTAACAGTGTTGCTTAGCTGAGTGGATCTTGAATACCACAGATACAACATTAATTAATAGTGAATCACTTTGTGGGTTACACACATTTTACATAACAGGGAACTGGCTCCCCATACCAACATGTTAAAACTAAGCAAGAAAGTTGCAGAAAAGGGCAGCAGTATTTAGAGCAATTAGTGAAGACATCCAACCAACACAATGACAGTTTTTAGACAAACATCTGGTTATTCAAGGCCCTTAGCACCTGGGGAAGGGAATATCTTACAAAATCAAGTCTCTGATTCAACAACTTTCTCCTCTTCTTAGTTTAGTTCTGTTTGAATATTTAGCTTCCTCATGGCTAATATTGGGTCCCTGCAGACTTAATTTGGCAATCTTCCTCAAAAGAGATGGTAATACTAGCCCTGTGAGGTTGATAAAAAGATTAAAAAAGATAATAGAGATGTTCATGCGATGAATATTCGCAATGAAGATCCATAGAACATGCAGTACAATGTTTAGAGCCACATTCTGCATGGTAAACAGAAGTCCCTCTGATTCCTTCTCATTTTGAAGAAATAGCTTCTAAACCAGGAAGGGCAGCAATTATGAGCTAAATGTTTGTCACTCCCAAATTCATATGCTTTGAATCCTAACTCTCAATATAATGGTATTATGAGGTGAGGACTTTGGGAGGTGATTAGCTCCTGAGGGTGGAGTCTGCATGAACAGGATTACTGCCCTCATAAAAGGGACCCCAAAGAGCTCCCTCACCCCTTCTACCATATGACACCGTAAGGAGAAGTCAACCATCTATGAACCAAGAAGCCGATTCCCCCAGACACCAAATTTGCCAGCACTTTGATCATGGACTTACCAGCCTCCAGAACTGTGACAAATAAATGTTTTATCCACACAGTCAATGGTATTTTTGTTATGGCAGCCAGAACAGACTAAGACAGCAGCACATTGATGTTTGGTTTGGTTAGGTAATGCCTTTTTTCTTTAATTTTTAAATGAGATTCCAACACAAAAATCAGAAAGGTTTTACATGAAAATTCAGGTTTCTGATTTCTTCTAAAGGAACAGAAGAAGCTTTAGAAACACAGACCACAGCTCTAAAACATGTTGCCTACAGGTATGAGTTTGAGAACTAGGACCTCATACTGTTCTCTTTCATCAAGTTTTGTCTCCTAGGCCTACTTTCCTGAGCTCTAAATCATCTTCTTAGACTGGGAGAGTGAATAGGGAGTTTGTTAAAAGCTCTAACATCATCATGAATTTTGAATGGAGACAACTGTCTTTGATTCTTAGCCAGGTGCTAGGTACATGCACTGACAAAAGATGTGCTAACAGCAAGTGTTGCTAGAAAAGATAACGCATCTTCATTATGGCTTGCTTAGCCAATTAGCACCCAGCCAGAAAACTGCTTTCAAGGTCATTGTGTTTTATTTACCTATTGATTTGGTAGAGCCCTACTAGGCTCAGAGCACCATGTTCTGTCCTACAGAACATAAAAAATTGGCAAGAAAGAGACATCATCTGGCTAACCCCTGTTCACTGTTTAAGTCTTAGTATTTTTTTAAGATTTTATTTATTTATGAGAGACACAGAGAGGTAGAGACATAGGCAGAGGGAGAAGCAGACTCTCTGTGGGGAGCCCAATCCTGGGACTTGATCCCAGGATCCAAGAATCATAACCTGAGCCAAAGGCAGATGCTCAACCACTGAGCCACCCAGGTACCCCTAAGTCTTCATATTAAAGAAAGTCCCTTCCTCCACAAAGCCCTCCCTCATTGCTCTAACTAGGTTAGATATATACTCCTGAACTTTTCCTTTGTTACATTCCATGAACTTGATCAATGTCTGTATCTATCCCCTTCCTTCAGTCCCTTATGATGTCCTTTATTTGCTGCATCTCAGTTCCTAACACAGTACATGATATCTGTTGGGCCCTTCACAATATGCTGAAAGAAAGAATAAATGAACAATTGCATGAAAAAATGAATGAATAAATGAATGAATGAATGACAGAAGACTTGATGTTTATGCAACTAATTGCAATAGAAGTGAGGAGTGGGGCAAATGTATTTATTGGTCAACTGGTCATTTGTTAAACATGTTAAATATCACCCCTGAATACAGAAGACTTAAATGTCCAGTGTATTAATGGCTATAATCAATTAATAGCTATAATGATTATGAGCTGATAATTAGAGTACTTTGCATGAAAGAGGCAATTGTCTCCCAGTAAGGAATTCTGGTATGAAGTTCCTTATATAAATTAAGCTCCTGGAACATAATAGGTGCTTAATCCATGCTATAATAGTTCTTATGAGAGCCAAGATTTATAATATTACACCTGTTATCCTCACTGCTATACTCTCAGCACAGAATCTGCTACACAGTGTTTAATAAATACCAGGTAAATAAATTACTTAATTAATGATGAATTAACAATATTAGCTTGAGGATAAAAGTTAGTCTGATCTCCTAAGGGTTGTTTGGATCAGCCATAAAGACCCTGAGAGTATTCTGGGATACTGAGGGTCAGTGATAGGAAGGTCAGTTCTCAGCCTGGGGAGGAGTGGAGGGCACTCCAGGATCCCAAAGGCTATGATACTTATCTAGTCTTTTTGAGGGTCACGCCCAAGGCATTTGCTACAAAGGGCAGCTTATCTCTGGCAGCATAGGAAACTGAGGGCCGGGATCCCTGGGTGGCGTGGCGGTTTGGCGCCTGCCTTTGGCCCAGGGTGTGATCCTGGAGACCCGGGATCGAATCCCACGTCAGGCTCCTGGTGCATGGAGCCTGCTTCTCCCTCTGCCTGTGTCTCTGCCTCTCTCTCTCTCTTTCTCTGTGTGACTACCATAAATAAAATAAAAAAAAAAAAATTAAAAAAAAAAAAAAAAAAAGGAAACTGAGGGCCCCAGATAAACCCTGAGGGTGAGTGAACAGACCCAGAGGGGGCTCCTGATTAGAGTCAAACATTCTGAGATTTGCAGTGGTTTCAGGTCTGACCCAGGATATTTCAGACTTCTCCAGAGAAGAGTCTCTGGATTTCACATAAAGCTGCAGAGCTGAGAGGCTGGGAGGTGGGAGGAAGAGAGAAGAAAAGGACTGGAGATGGAGAGCAAATAATGGAAGCACAAGCGCACGCACACACACACAGATGGACAGGAACAGAGAAACAAGAGACCCAGAGTCAGAGCAAGAGCCAGGACAGAAAACAATCAGAGGCAGAAACTCACAGAGATGCACACAGCAACAGACCCAGGAAAAGGGAGAGACAGAATAGAGGCAGAGGGGGCAGAGTCTCAGAACATTCATCCAAAGAGATGACATAAAATAGAGAGAGTCTCAGAGACACAGATGGACTAAAGAAGGAAAAACACAGACAAAGATACAAATAAATGTGGGAGATTAAAACAAAATAAATCACAGAGACACTGAACAAGAGGTGCACAAGGTGGAGAGAGAAGGAAAGGTAAGGATGCAGAGGAATGGAATGAGTAGGTAATCCTGTAGATCAGCTCATCTGGAACAGTTCTTTGCACTTGCCAGAGATTCTGATTCTGTAGCCCTGGGGAGGGCCTGGGCACTGTAAATTTTAAAAACTTCCCAGGTGACTCTCATGCACAGCCTGGCCTGAGAACCACTGCTTAAAACAAGGGTTTTGGTCAGTGGAAGAACAGTGTGAGAGTTACATGGGCTATTTGCTAAAAACTCTTGTCTCTTGGGCCCTTCTGGAGCTATGAATAAAATCTATGAGTGTGGGGCCCAAGAACGTGTATTTTTACATGCTTCTCTGGGGATTCTGAGGCACACTTCCGTTTGAGAAATATTGTCCTAATCTGGTGGATTGAGAGAAGTTGCACACACACACACACCCTCCTCAGAGCATGCTTGGTAATGGCGTCCCCATGGACTGGGACTGGTTTCTACAAAACCTCCCTTGCCCAACCTGTCCTTGTTTGTGGAAATACAAGATTCAAGGTCAGAAAACCACATCATAGCTCTGTCTCTTAAATGCTGAATGGCTCCAGACATGTCACTTAACTTCTTGGAGCTTCTTAATCAATACAGTGAAGTTAATAATCTCAGCTCTGCCTAGCCAACAGGCCCTTTTGGTAATGAAATGAGATATAAAATGTAAAAATACTTTACAAGCTGGAAAGCACTATAGTGCTATCATCATTGTCATTATTAACAGCATCATCATTATTAATAGGTGTGGCATCTTTTTCCAACACCCATAACCAATTCTCCAACTCTGAAAATACCTGGGTGTCCAATAATTCAACTACAAATTCAAGGGCTCCTCAGGTTTGATGATTTTCTAGAATGGCTTACAGAACTCAGGAAAGTGCTATACTTATGACCACAGTTTGTTATAAAGGATACAAATAAACATCCAGATGAAAAAGTACTTAGGGGCAAGGTCCAGAAGGAGCACAGGAGCCTCTGTGTCAATGGAGTTGGGATGTCCCATTCTCCCAGCATGTAGATGTGCTCGCCAACTTAGAAACTCTCCACATCTTGTTCAAAAGTGTTTATAACTTACTCTCCAGCCCTCCTCCGCTTCCCAGAGATAGGAGAAGCTGAAAGTGACCAGTCCCATCAGGAGGTTTTCTAGGGGCTCCCCGTTGAGTCACCTCATCATCATAAACTCAAATGTCTAGAAAGAGGAAGAAATTTATAAATAACAAAAAGCACCCCTATTACCTTGGAAATTCCAAGGGTTTTAGAAGCTCTGTACCAGGAACTAGGGACAAACACCAAATATATATTTTATTCTACCGCAACATGTAACAGTCACTGAGTGCCTGAAATCTTCGAAGTGCCCTGATAAACACTTCATATGCTTTATTTCATTGATTCCTTGAAATGATTTTATGACATGAAAATATTATTATTATTATTATACCATTTTATGAATGAACAAACTGAGACTCATAGACATGTAGCATTTTTGCCCAGGGTCACAATGCTGCACCCACTTACAAATAAGTAAATGACAGTTTCTTTATCATATATCTGAAAGGAATATCAAAGACAAGTCCATATAACAATCTTTCTCTATAATGAGAACCACTAAAAGTTCAGAGAGATTAGATGCCTGACCAAGATCATAGAAAAAGTCACTGCTATATCCTATTCAAACTACTTTAAACAAATTGCAGTCATGACTGACAACATGCTTGTGGATGTAGAAAATTCTAACGAATTCACACATATAAAAATCTACTAGAATAAGTGAACTTAGCAAAGTCATGAAGTACAAGTCAATATATAATTTAAATAAGTTTCATTTCTACGAGCAACATTAAAAAAGCAAAGTTAGAAAAACAATAGAATTTACAAAAGCATCAGCAAAGATGCTATTTATTTATTTCAATAATTAGGAATAAATTTAGTGAAAAGGTACAAGATCTCTATACTGAAAGCCAAAGAAGAATGCTAAAAGAAATTAAAAACCTGAATAAATGAAATGATATACCATGTTCATGAATTAGAAGACTCAATGTTGTAAAGATGCCCATTCTCCCCCAAATTGAATGCAATCCCAATCAAAATATCAGACTGAAAATTAATAAACTAATTCTAAAATTTCAGGAAAAAGCAAGAGACCTATGTAGTTTGCTAGGACTGCCATAACAAAACATTACATATTGAGTTCTAGAGGTTAGAAGTCCAAGACTGAGATGTTGCTAGGACTGGTTCCTTGTGAGAGCTGTAAGAGAAAAATCTGTTCCACATGTCTTCCCTAGCTTCTGACAGTTTGCTAGCAATCCTTGATGTTCCTTGGCTTGTAGAAATATCACCCTGATCTCTTTATATTCACATGTTCTCCCCAGGTGTATGACTGTATCTAAATTTCCCCCTTTTTAAAGGACACCAGTCATAGTGGTTTAAGATCCAACCTACATAACTCATTATAACTTAAAAACCTCTATAAAGACCCTATCTCCAAATAAGGTAACATTCTGAAGTAATGCAGGTTAGGACTTCAACATATGAATTTTGAGAGGATAAATGACAACCTAGGAAAGCCAAGACAATCTTGAAGAACTTACATTACTTGGGATGCCTGGGTGGCTCAGTGGTTGGGTGTCTGCCTTCAACTCAGGGCATGATCCTGGAGTCTCGGGACCGAGTTCCACAACGGTCTCCTGCAGGGCGCCAGCTTCTCCCTCTGCCTCTGTCTCTGCCTCTCTCTCTGTGTCTCTCATGAATACATAAAATAAAAAGGTATAAATAAATAAATAAATAAATAAATAAATAAATAAAAAAGGAATACAAGTATCACTGGCATGGAATAAAGATTCTAGAAATAGATGCATATGCTATAGTCAATTTGTTCTCTACAAAAACACTAAAGCAATTCTATGGAAAAAGGAGTCTTTGACAAACAATACTGGAATAACTAGATACTCAAATGAAAAAAAAAAAAAGAATCTCAATCCCTATATCACGTATACCAAAAAATCAATTCAAGTTGACTCCTAGATCTAAACATAAGAATTAAAACTATAAAATTCCTATAAGGAAACATGGCAGAATATGCTGTAATAAGCAAACTTTCTTAGGATACAGAAAGTACTAACCATAAGTTCTTTTATTTTTTTTTATTTTTTTTATTTTTATTTTTTTAAAATTCATAAATTGGATGCCATAAAAATTTAAAACTTCTGTTCATTCAAAAGACACCATTAAGGAAATTAATAGGGAAGCCATAAACTAGAAGAAAATAGTCATAATACATGTGTCTGATAAAGTACTTGTTTCCAGAATATAAAAAAATTCCTACAACTCAATAAAAAAAAGAAAAATAGTCTAATAAAAATGCTCAAGAAATCTTGAGCAGACCCTCCACAAAGGAAGATAAACAAATAACCACTTAGTAAGTGAAAATGTATCAAAAGTCATCAGGAAAATGCAAATTAAAACCAGACTGAAGGGATCCCTGGGTGGCGCAGCGGTTTGGCGCCTGCCTTTGGCCCAGGGCGCGATCCTGGAGACCCGGGATCGAATCCCACGTCGGGCTCCCGGTGCATGGAGCCTGCTTTTCCCTCTGCCTGTGTCTCTGCCTCTCTCTCTCTCTGTATGACTATCATAAATAAATAAAAATAAATTAAAAAAACAAAACAAAACAAAAAAAAAACCAGACTGAAAAAACACTACATGTCAATCAGAATGGTTTCTAAAAATCTAACCAACATAAAATGTTGGCTAAGATGTAGAACAACCAAAAGTTCCAAACATTTCAAATGGAGATATAAAAATATACAACCACTTTGATGGAAGAGCTAAAGTGTTTTGTAAAATGAAACATACATCTATTCTGTAACCCAAGGAAACTAATTTTTAACAATTTCCCAAAAAAGAAAAACATATTCATACAAAGACTTGTACATGTTTTATTTATAAAAACCAGAAATTGGAAATAGCCCAGGTGTATAGTAGTAGATAAATAGGTAAATAAATCGTGTACATCCATACAATGGAACACAATACAGTCATAAGAAGGGATAAATTGCTGCTTCATTCAACCAATTGAATGACTCTCACTGACATAATGATTGGCCAAGAGAAGACAGACATAACAGAATACATACAGTAGGGTTCTATTTTATATGAAGTTCAAAAATAGGCAAAATGAATCTGTAGTGAGAGAAGTCCAAAGGAGTGATCACTTCTGAGTTGAGTATTGACGGGAAAGAGGTATGATGGTGCCTCCCAAGATGCTGTGAATCTTCTCTATATTCACTGGAGAATGATTATATGTTTAAGACTTCTACACTTATGTTATCCCTCAATCAAAAAAATCATAAATATCATAGCAAGTCTATCTCACATTTTAAAAAATAAAAAGCCAGTACTTTAGCACCATATAAAATAAATACCAAAATACTGGGATGGCATGTTGGTCATGATTTCAATTATTACCCATGAAGGTGACCATGTTTGCAGGTAGCTAAGAACTGAAACGGTAACACTTGTGATTTTGTCAGGAAAGTGCAGGGCGTTGGAACCCAACCAGCTCATCAAGGCAGCAGTGGTTTCCCAAATGAGAAGAACTCACGACCCTAATTAGAAAGTGGGACATTACTGGAGCCCACCTATGGGAGGATTCAATCCATATACAAATGTGTCGCTAGGAAATGAATGCAAAGCCATGGCAGTGAGTGCTCTCCATAAATGGCAGAGCAGCAGAAATGAAAATACTTTTAAAAATTAAATGGATGCAAGTGCCAATAAAACAGTATGGTGATTACTGACCTTGGAAGGGCTTGAATTTGGGTTTACTGGTGCAAGATGGGGCTGGACAGGCCTGGTGCCTGTCTTCTTAGGAGCAAGGTGATCAGCCAGGTAGCAAGCAATGATAGTTTAAGGTGTCTCAGATCTCATTTAAGGAGGAAAGCAAGGACCAATTGGGTTCATTGATGCCTGCATTTACTAATTTCTATTCACTGAGCATTTACTATGCACCTGGTATACACTTTAGACAATTTATCATAACAGTTGTGGGGTTAGATTCCTTGGACTCAAATACTGGCCCGAGAGCTTATTAGTATGTACCTTGGCCAAATGACTTAAAACCTCTGTGTCTCAAATTTCTCAGTGTAAATAAGACATAATAGGGTTAAGCCTAATAAATGATATATAATAACTGTGAAGATTATCTTATGAATGAATCCATGTAAGGAATGCTTAGAACAGTACCTACTACATACAAATGACAACTGTTTCTGTTAATGCCTCCATTTTCATGGATTGCAGATGCACAAGCACACAGATACACATACACACGCATACACACAAAAGAAATGCAAAAGAAGTGGCCAACACATGAAATCTGTTTAATATTCATTAGTTGAGTACATAATACATGCAAACCCTCATGCTGGGAATGACTGCAGTGATGAACAGTAGATGCCCTTGAGGAGAAAAGAGTCTAGCAGAGAAGTCACAGACAAGACAAGCAATTGCAATACAATACGGTGGACAGATGTAATAATAACACAATGAGAAGAATGATAAAGCCCTCTGTAGGGAAGAGGAGGGTGGAAATGAGAAAGAAATTAAACTGAGACTTGAAAAATTATGAGAGTTTTCTAGTTGGTTGGGGAAAGAGAATTTTAAGCAGAATGAAACAAATTTTAAGTTTAACCTAGAGGATTCCAACTCTAGCATGATAGTGTGAGCAGCTCTGTGAACCCACTTCCCTGACAGATTGGTGAAAATTATTTTAAAATTTTAAACCTCTGCAAATGGTCCATACACCAAGTAAAGAAACAGTTATTCAAGAAATCCTATTAAAACTAGGTAGGAAAAGTGAGGGTCAGTGGTATTTGAACTTAGACTCATACCTTCCCTCCCCTTGCCCAGCTCAGCAAGATAGAAATTCCACTCCAAACTGGAACAGTCAAGAACACAAGCTTCCTTCTCTCCCCAGTTCCCAGTCAGAGGGCTATCTTCCTGAAAGGAGCAGGACATCAGCATTTCTCATCTGGCTGCCTGTTGCTAAACCTGTTGCTAAAGCTAGGTTCTAGTGAAATGCAGCTGAGAGGCTTCTTCTGCACAGCCTGCTGGTGGGACAGAGGCTCCACCTTGAGCATAGCACTGCTGGAAATATTGGGGTCCTGAGCACCCCTGCCCTAGTTCATGAGGTGGGGGAGGGGTTTCCATGGTGGGAGAGGCAAGCCAAGGAGACCTGGAACCTCCAGAACAGAGGTGTCACTCAGAGTGAAGTGCAGCATGGTCTACTCCCAATATCATAGTCACTTACTCAAAGGTCATACCCGGGGAAGAGAAGTAGACCAGAGCAAGAAGGGCTCTTAGTTTCTTCCCAAAGCAACCAAGTCCACTTACAACAGTCTGAAGGTCAAGCCTAAGGTGTTTTAAAAAAAAAACAGTACAGGTGGCGAAAAGCTACTGGGCTTCATTGGGCTATTGATGGATTCACTGGAGGTACAGGCTAAACCATAGGCCAGCTAGTGTAGTTTTCTTTTGCTGGAGAAAAAAGGAAAAGACATGTGGGAGGATTTTGTCATTACAAATTTCAAACACTGACCTCAGGAAGCATCCCTTCAAAAGAGCCCAGGTTTAATTGTATCAGTTTGTGGAGCAATTTATGCCCTAGGGCATTATTGAAACCTGCTTAAATAGAACAATTAATGGAATTGAAGATTTAGTGTGGTCAGGGAAAGAAACAAAGGCAGCTCTGCCAAAAGCACTGTCATTCTAGTGTGACTCTGGGCTTATTCCAGGCTGCCCTCTTTGATGATAAGCATCATTCACTGCAACAGGGAGGCGGACAGACTTTATTGAACTAATTCAGCCAGCCACCAACCTGGTTAAGTAAGCAAACAGCAACAAATAGTCTTGTCAACAAATAGTGCTTGGACAATTGGGTAGCCACATGCAAAAGAACGAAGTGTGAATTACCTCTACCATACCCAAAAATTAATTCAAAATGGATCAAAATTCTACATGTCAGAGCTAATACTATAAAACGTTTAGAAGAAAAGATAAGGGTAAATCTTCACGACTTTGAATTTGGCAATGGACTTAGATATAATGCCAAAAGCACAGGCAACAAAAGAAAAATTTAATAAATAGAACATCAAATTCAAAACCTTTTGTGAAAGTGAAAAAACAAGCTACAGAATGAAAAATAAATTGCAAAAAAAGAACTTTTACATAAAATTTAAAGCAAACGATCCTGAAACTTGTATGGAATTACAAAAGAACCCAAAAAGCCAAAGCAATCTTAAAGAAGAAAAGCAGAGTTGGAGGCATCACAATTCCAGATTTCAGGCTATATTACAAAGCTGTAGTGATTAAAACAGTGTGGTACTTGTTCAAAAGCAGACACATAGAATAGAACAAAAAACTTGAAAATGAACCCAAAACTAAATGGTCAATTAATCTTCAACAAAGGAGGAAAGAATAACCAGTGGGAAAAAGACCTTTTCAACAAATGGTGCTGGGAAAACTCGACAGCAACATGCAAAAGAAAAAAACTAAACCACTTTCTGACACTATAAACACAAATAAATTTAAAATGGATTAAAGACCTAACTGTGAGACTTGAAACCATAAAAATTCTAGAGGAGAACACAGGTGGCAAATACTTTGAAATCAGCTGTAGAAACTTTTTTCTAGATATTGTCTCCGGAGGCAAGAGAAATAAAAGCAAAAATAAACTATTGGGACTACCTCAAAATAGAATGCTTCTGCACAGTGAAGGAAACCATTAACACAACTAAAAGTCAGCCTATGGAATGGGAGAAGATATTTGCAGATGACATATCTGATAAAGGGTTTCTATTCAAAATATATAAAGAACCTATAAAACTCAACACCCAATAACAAATAATCCAATTAAAAATGGGGAGAAGACAGAAATAGACATTTCTCCAAAGAAGACATCCAGATGGCCAATAGTCATAGGAAAAGATGATTTATATAAAATGACCAGAATAAGTAAATCTTTAGAGAGAAAAAGTAGATTAGTGGTTGCTTATGGCTGGGGAGGTGGGAGTTTGAGGAGATGATAGCTAAAAAGTTTGAGATTTCTTGAGGCGATAAAAATGTTCTAAAATTGTAGTGTGGTTGTACATATCCCTGAATATGCTAAAAACTACACATTTTAAATGAGCGAGTTATGTGCTATGTGACTTCTCAATATAGCTGTTATTAAAATATTTTGAGAGATATACAAAAGATGGAACCTAGAAGATAAAATAACCAATAATATCTCCTAAGTGTTTATTTTGTGTATACCACCTGGAAAAAAGACTTATGAGGTACTCACTATGCACCAGGCACTTCTCTAAACTCTGAGATACAATGAATGAAACAAATTTCCTGCCCTTATGCAGCTTACGTTGGAGGAGAGAAAAGTAGACAATAAATACATATTTATTGCTATTATCAATAAATACTACACTGGTAATATTATAAATATTAATGTTATTATGTATTAATGTATTAATATACTATATAAATAATGTTAAGTAGTGGTAAGTATTAATAAGAAAAACAAAGCAGGATAAACACACAGAAAATTGGGAGGGGGGCTGCCATTTATAGGGGATGGGCCAGGGAAAGTTTTTCTGATAATCAGAGCTAAAAGAAGCTGGGCCTGGGGGTGCTGGAGGGAGGGTAGCACAGAGCGGTAGAATCAGCTGAGTGCCAAGGCTTCGAGATAGAGATGTGCTTGATGTATTACAAAGAGCAAAGAGGGCAATGTAGCAGGGGAGGTTACTGAGGAAGACAAGGGTGTCAAGGAGAAAGGCGGGACTTGTGAATTGCAGTAGGATGTTAAGAATATTTAGTGCTAGAATCTGTCTCGTTCCTGTGGACATACCTGTCCTTAACTCTGCAGTAACACATCAAAGGCACCATCCAAGTGCCCCACACATGAGTCCGGCAACCACAGCCTAGTCCAACGTTTTTCAAAATGTGGGCTGCATCCTATTCCTGGTGATATAGTATTAATTTAGCAGGTTGAAACCAACATTTCTTTCTGGAGTGGAATTACACAGATTGGAATAGAATGGAAAACATCTCGGTTCAGGAGCTGTGTGCGAGCATGTGTGCATGCATGTGCGTCAATATGTGCATCTGTGCCATGCACTTGTTGTGATATAAAATGTATTTCTCACCAAGGATCACATCAAAATATTTGAACCTGACTCTAGCCCATCCCCAGCTCATACAGCTCCATTGGAGTGCATGCAAATCTGCACCAAAAGGCACCTTGGCTATTGATTCGTATGTAGCCCTCCTATGCTGACTGTCAACAATTTAATTGATCCAAAAGATGAACTAGCCTGCAGCTATGGAAAGAAAAAGGTCTTCTGTGTTAATTGAGACGTTTACTTTAAGCAAGGCAGGAACCCCACGTGTGTGTTCGCATTGTAATGAGTGTTTACTTTCTTGCCTCGTTCAGTCATCACAGTCCCGGTCTGCAGAAGGACCCCAAGATTAAGCCAACAACATCCCTCTGGGTACAGATACAACAGGTGGGGGAGGGGCTGGTGGCCTCCTCTCAGAAAAGCACTAGGACCGTCAAAAGTGGAGTGTTGGGTGTCAGACAGGTATAAACTCCAATTCTGACACTGTTAACTCCCAACTGTGTGATCCTGGACAAGTGAAATCACTCCTTGGAGCCTTGGTGTCCTCATCTGCAAAAAGAGGTGGTCACTGTAAAACCAGATAGAATTGCTGTGGGTTAATAATAACGGTCATCTATACCTGACACAGCGCTTACAGTGACTATGTATATTAACACATGTCATCCTCACTACAACTCTGGAAGATGAAGGAGCTATTTTCCCCACTTAACAGATGAGAAAACTCATTGAGCTCATTGTGTGAGAGCTCACACTCATTGAGCTCTGTGTGTCTGATGAAGTGCTAACCGCTTCACCTACCACAACTCTTTTACTTGATCACAACTCCACACAGAGTTCCTGTTATCATACCCATCCACAGATGAGAAAACTGGGACTCCTAGAGGTTAGTTAAGTGCACTGCCCCACTTGACAGATGAGAAAACTGAAGGCAAAGAGGTTCAGTAACTTGCCCAAGGTCACCCAACTGGTATACTGTGAGGGCTGGGCTTCCTACCCACTCTCTGCTCAGTTTTAACAATGGCTGTTTAATTAAAAAAAAAAAAAGAAAGAAAAATCAGAGCCGCTAAAGAAAATATCTAAGAAGATTCTGATAATCTTTAAGGCTACTTACCAAGGACTTTGGGTCCATAGTAGGGTTACTTTTCTTGAAATTAGATAATTTGCTTGCATTAGCCAATAAAATATTGGTGGAAGTGATGTGTGCCACTTCTGGGCAAAAGGTTTAAAAGAGAGCATGCAATTCAGCATGTTTCTCCTCTTCATGCTGTGGTGATCACGAACACATATTAACATGGACCTCCATTAACCTGCTTTTCTGCAAAGTTAGGACAAGCAAAGACCTCCCAGCCAAATATGCCTTTGTCACACTACATGAATAGGAAATGAAGTCTGGCTATGTTAAGACTCTGATACTTGGGGTTATCTGTTACTATGGCAACACTTAGCCATCTTGACTGACACAGGCTCTTCCCAATCTGATGTAGTGTAGCTACCACTCATTGAGCTCTGTGTGTCTGATGAAGTGCTAACCGCTTCACCTACCACAACTCTTTTACCCCTGATCACAACTCCACACAGAGTTCCTGTTATCATACCCATCCACAGATGAGAAAACTGGGACTCCTAGAGGTTAGTTAAGTGCACTGCCCAACTTTACACAGCTCAAAAGGGGTGCACGGTCAGGACCCAAACCTAGACCACAAGTAATAATTGCTTCCACCAGTCATGGGAACTGAATCAGCAGGGTACTGGAGCCAACTTGTACAAGCTTGTGAGAGCTGATTCTGGACATCTCTTCTCACATTCACATCCAGTGAGGTTACACTGGTTACCCTGAAATCCACCATGATGGGAGGATTGACACCACGGAAATTGGCAAATGCTACAAATCGGGGCCTTTCTTTTTGACAGAAGAACCAATTTGCCACTACATACAGATTGGACTCATATTATCAGAGTCGGCCATGCTGAGTTCTAATCCACTAAACTTACCTAGAAAAATTCCCAGGTGTTCATCCAGGACCCCTTGGGATTCCCAAAAGTGTTTCTAGTTGATAACAAAGAATCTGTAGTGAGACTAGCACAAAGCAGGGGCATTGTAAGGTGAACTGTTAAGAGCAAGAAGAGAGAAGGTGCTCTACAGGGTAACTAAAAAACAGGCTGTGAGAGCAAGAGGAAGAGGAAAAAAAAAAAAAAAAAAACTCTAGTGGAGGAAAGAAAGGCCTTCCAGTCAGGAGAATAGAGTCTTTAATCTGTGGAGCGCACATTTTGTTAAGTCTGCATAATTCATGAAACACAAGAACATCCCGAGGACAGCTGAAGTTCAGGGCAGAAGATCAAGTTGACAAGATTGGCTTTGGGGTAAAACACGCAGGGGGGCCTGGCTGCCAGAACTGACCTATATTTCTCTGTGTTTATGCCGCAGCAGGAGCTGTCTCTGCTCATCCATCATCCCAACCAGGCTTGACCTGCAGCCTGGTTCTCCCTGAGGTCATGGGCCCTGGAGAGCATGGAACCATAAGGATGACTATCCTGTTGGGTTCTGGTGACTATTTCCACATATCCAGACTACTATATTCATTCTTGGGGCAATGGCACAGTCACTCTGCTAATCACAGGTGTGGGGTGACCTTGGGCAAATGATCTTACGTCTCTAAGCCTCAGTTTGTTCTTCTGTGAAGTGGGGCTGCTAAGAGCTCCTATTTCATAGAGCTGTCATGTACAATGCCTGGCACCTAGTCAGTGCTTAATAAATGGTGGCCATTAACGTTTATGACTACGGGGAAGGAGAATAGGAATAATAATATTTAACAGTGCCAGATACTACTCTGAGAGCTTTGCTTAAAATAAACCCTTTAATCCTCACAGTGAGCTTATAAGATAGGTACTATTAGTGTCTAATAGGACTAAGGCAGGAGAGGAAGCATTTGCCCAGGTAGTGAGCCAACCAGTTATCGAGCCCCTGCTAAGTACCAGAGTGCTTATAAACATTCTCTCTCATCCTCATCTGCACAGCTTTGATAGTTAGGTGTGTTTGTTTCCATTTTAAAGATGAGAAACTGAGGCCTGAGGAGTCAAATTAGCTAACCCCAGGTCACTGAGCAATTAAGCAGCAAAGTGGGAATTCGAGACTAGGTCTTTTTATCTCTATCTCTAAGTGCTGGTTCATTCAACCATCTCCATTCTCTGAAAGAAAAGCAGCCGCCGTCATTAAGACTAATTAACATGCATTTGGCATTTAAGATATGAAAGACACTAAGCTTTTCACAGGCATGCTCTTATCACAACAGCTGCAGGAGGTGGGTACTTATCCCCACTTGACAGAGGAGACAACTGAGGCACAGAGAAGTTGGCCACGTGTCCAAGGCCACACAGCTAGAAAATGTCAAAGCTGAGATATGAACCCAACTGTCCTAACTCCAGAGCCTCCTTGACCTAAGTTCTGTTGAGTTATATATAATACCTATTCAACAAATTTCCCCGACCTGTGTCAAAGAAAAAAAATTATTACTATTTGCTAAAAAATGGTAAGGCAGGCTTTATTCAGGGGGAACTACTACCATAGTATAGGGACCACAGCAGTGGGATTTTACAGTAAGGATGAAAGAGTGGGGGGTCAATACAAGGAAACACGGGGCTTTCTAGCCCAGGAGCAGTTCAGTGAAGGGAAAACTAGTGAGAGGAGATTCTGGCTAAACAGACTGATTCGAATTCTTGCTGAAGGCAGGCCAGGATGATGAGACACCACCTGGCGGATGGCAGAGGATGAGGCACACAGTCAGGGTGATCGGAGACCAAGGATGACTAAACTAACAGAGCAGAGTTCTTGCTAAATGTGGAAAAGAACACAGAAATCTAAAAGCCAGGGCCTAGCTGAGAAGAGAGTTCAGGACCAATGGACTGGACCAACCCTCCATCTCTCTGTCCTCCCCATCCTTTCTCCCCAAAGAAGGAATTCCAGGCCTATCCCAGGTATGTCCCGAAGTCTTGGAACTACCAATTAATGCAGAACTAGGAAGATCCCTTGGTTTCTTTGGAGACTGAGCAACTATCTCCAGCTATATGCCTCCCTCTACCTCTCCTGACAAGGCAGCAGTAGGGACCTCCACTGGGGAGTCCCCTCTTTGGCTTTTTTGGCTAGAAAGATATATTAAATCAGAACCTTCTAAAATGGGGCACCTGGGTGGCTCAGTGGTTGAGTGTCTGCCTTTGGCTCAGGTCGTGATTCTGGAGTCCTGAGATTGAGTCCCACATCAGACTCTCCAAAGGGAGCCTGCTTCTCCCTCTGCCTGTGTCTCTACCTCTCTCTGTGTGTCTCTCATGAATAAATAAAATCTTAAAAAAAATAAAAAAGCTTAAAAAAAAGAACCTTCTGAAATGACAAAATCAAGGTCAGAGGCTGTGGGGTAGATGGACTTCCAGGCTGAGTCTGATACAGTTGGGCCAGGAGCTGAGGCACCCTTGGCTCCATTACCACCTACCTGACCTCGGTACAAGTTTGGCTTGGGGGTGGCCCAGAGGCAGGGCCCCACTCAGGGAAGAAATGTCATGTCTCCTTCAGGTGCTGGACTGGATTCCAATTTGGAGAAAAGTCCATCTTGCAGGGAGCTCACCCTCTAGAACCTCCAGACCTGTTCAGGGTTTGTTAGTGCTGTGTTTCTCCTCTGTGTAGGCCTCAAATGGCTGCCTTGACATTTCCCGGGTGGCCTAAAAGACCCTGAGGGACCTGGCCTCTCTCATCTTCCCAGCTCATGTCACAGTCATCTTCGAGTCATTCAAGAAATACTGCACTAGCATGCAGCTCCCTGCCTACTGTAGGCTGTTTGTCTTCTTCCAGACTTGTCTTCTTGTCCCTGCACCTAGAATCTCCTTTGTCCCCTCCTATCCTTCAGTTACACCAGGATGACCCTAAACATCCTTCCAGATCCTCCTCAGACTTCCCATTTGTTGTCCCCCTCCCCAGTGTGGAGTCAGGTGCTGTACTAGTTCTGTAGGGCTGTAACCAATTACCACAAACTGGTGGCTTAAAATAGAAATTTATTCTCTCACAGCTCCGAAGCCTAGAAATCTGAAATCGAGGTGTCAGCAGGGCCACATTCCTCACTTGTTTCTTCCAGGTTCTGGAGCTCTAGGTGTTCCTTGACTGCCCTTACTGCCCTTGGCTTGTGGCCACATCACTCCAACTTCTGCTCTGTCTTCACCCAGTCTTCTTGCCTGTGTCTCTTCTCCTCTTCTTGTCAGGACACCAGTCACTGGCTTTAGGGCCCAACCTAATCCAGTATGATCTTATTGAACTAATTACATCTGCAAAGACCCTATTTTCAAATGAGGTCACATTCTGAAGTTTCCAGGCAGATAGGAATTTTGCAGGGACACTATGCTGCTCAGTATAACCACTTTACAGATAGCACCAGTATTGCAGGCTAGTATGATCAAGGAAAGCTTCCAAAAGAAACTGGGTCCTTGAGGTTGGCTCCTGCTTGCATAGGCAGATCCTCCATTTCAGGAGACCTACTTGAGCCAACACCCAAAGGTAGGGAGCCAGTGACCTCTTTAAAGCTTCCCTGATGAGTTCAAGTCTGTGCCTGGTAATATCTTTCTCAAGACCCTCATGACCCCTCCCATTTGCTTGCCCCACTTACAACGATCTGGCAGCAGCAGAGAAATACTCAACACTTTTAAACAGAACCCATCAGCTAATAAAACTGAAAGCAATAATCTGTCACTTTGAAAGTATAAACCAACACATTTCTCAGGAAGCTTTCCATTCTAGTAATAATATTGGACCAGGAAACTGCTTGCTTCTCTCTCTCTCTCTTCTCTCTCTCTCTCTTTCTCTCTCTCTCTCAGCTGTGCATTTCCAAATAATGAATGTCAAGTCATCTTTAAGAGTATTAAATACCCAAGTGGCCAATGTAAATGGAGAGCAGGCACATTATTCATTCCAAAAGGCAAGGGAAAAAAATTAAACCCAAAGCAATGGAGAGGATGGAATCAGAGACTTGAGGGTTCAAGTGCTGCCTTTATCACTTACTGACTTCTGCCTCTGTGACCTCTTGAGCCTCAGTTTCCTTATGAGAAAAACAAGGGTAATAATCACACCTTCCCCTCTGGTTCATTTTGAGATTAAGTGCCTGACAAAGAGTGAGCACCCAGTAATCTTCTTAAAATAAACATTTTTGGATAATCATAGGTTGTTGTAATAGTTCTGAAACAATATATTTGTATTATAAAATAAAGCAAATAAGCAGCTTATTTCATGTCATTAGGAGTCAAAGTTTTCACTTTAAAAGAAATACAAATATAAAATCAAAATAAAAAACAATGTGTCCTCAGTTGAATTAGAAATAATAGTATGAACTTGTGATATAGTTTCTCCTAAAAAACATATGCATTTCCTAACGGTCCTCTTAAAATGCGTTGAAACAGTAGCTAACCCAGGAGCACTGAGCACTTCCAGCACCTAGACTATGATCCTTTTTTTTCTTAAGATTTTATTTATTTATACATGAAAGACACACAGAGAGGCAGAGACACAGGCAGAGCAAGAAGCAGGCTCCCTGCAGGGGATGTGGGGACTTGATCCCCAGACCTGGGATCACACCCTGGCCAAAGACAGATGCTCAACCACTGTGCCACCCAGGCATCCCTAGACCATGGTTTTAAATATCATTTTCCTACTCAAAGACATCCAAACTCCTTGGAAAAATGGCTGATTCCTGGCCTTGGGCAGAAGATATACAAAATGAGCCAGAAAGCTTTATCATACCAAAGGGTAAAAAAGATGTTGATATAGTAGGGTCATTTCCAAAGGACTCAAAAGCCAACCTGAATAATCTCCCACTAGCCAAAGATGAGATAATTTGAGCAGTAATAATAAAGTACATCAAATATGTTAAAGATCTATGAATTCATAATGGTAGAAATAACTAATTCAGTTCTTTCATTCAATCCTCACTTCAATGCCTATGAAGAAAGATCTAATTAGCTTCTTTGTCATAAAAGAAACTGAGGCTCAGTGGTAGTCTCTCACCCAAAATCACACAGTTTATAAGAGAGGGAGCTGGAAGCCAAGCCAGTTCTGTGACCTTGCAAAACTGCAGGAAGTATTCAATAAACAAACTTTCCCTCCACTACTCCCACCACATCAAGGCTATGGGAAGGCAGAGAAGAAAATAGAGAGGATAAGAACTATCAAAGTTTCATCCTGAAGCCCCTGGTTACAAGCGATAGATGTTGGCAGTTGAGTGTGTACTATGATACACTTGGAAAATGATAAAAATGGACCACTTACAACCTTTCACTCTCTTGAAAATCCATGACAGCCATAGAATGGTCTTTGGTTTTAAAGTGGTAGCTGGCAAGACATTTCTAAGGTACTTCCTGATTCATGCCTATACCTCCTGCCCTTGAGACCAAAGTGTCTTACAGAAGTGGTCTGGGGACCATTTTTGCCTATCTCTCACAGTACTGCTTAAAAATGCAGATTCATGCACCCCATTTCAGATTAAATCCATTTCTGGTGGGCAGGGCTCCATAGTCAGTATTTTAGTCAACTTTCCTGGGAGGGATGTTACAACAATAAAATTTGAGAGGTGCTGCCCAACATCCCCCCACTCTCATGGGAAATACCCTCTGTCGGGGCCCACATCTTCCCCATTCAATCTACTCCACACTACAGCCAGAGAGATCTTTCTGAAAGACAAATCTGAAGTGGCAGCCCTCTTAAAACCTTCCAATGGCTTCCCAGTGTCTTTAGGATAAAGTCCAAATAATTTAACTCATTAATGGTCCCCAGACTTGTTTGCCATTACTCCCACCACTCCCACCACCCTCCATGCACCCCCATCATGGGAAATTCCTACCCTTCTCCACATTCACTCATGCATCTACTCTTCCAGAATGCCTATGCCCACCCCCCCACTCTAATGTCCACCTCTCCAAAATCCTACTCATCCTTCAAACACTCTTCTGGATTCACCTGCACTTGGCCTTCCTTGGTGCTTCTGGCTGAGTTAAGTCACACTTTCTGATCCCATCATCTCTCTCATACAGCACATTTCAAGATACTTAGTAACTGGCAGGTTATGTGCCTGTCACCCAACCCTCCTATACATCCCTGGAAAACAGAGGCTATGTCATATTCATCATTGTATCTCCATCATCTGGCATGGCTCCTGGCACACTGCAGGCTCACAAAGCTTATTATATTAGTGAATGAATAAGTTAATGGATGAATGGCATCTCCTTCCTCATCCTCACTCCACCACAATACACATCTTAGCCCATCTGTCCTCTCCCATCCTCTGAGATCTTCCTATCCTCCTTCACTCCTTATTCAATAACAATTTTTTGCATGCTGCCCCTTGGGTCAGGGCTGTGATCTGGGCAAAAGAGGTCTGTTCTTGGCAAAGGTAAGTGTTTTGCTTCAAAGATGCCCCTTCCACTTAAATAACACTTGATAGTTTACAAACTCCTTCAATAATATGAACTTCTTACAACAGTCCTGGAAAGCAGGCAAGATTAATCTTGGTATCCCCTTGATGGAAGTGAGTATATTTATGCAGATAATTCAGGGTGCCCATTTTATTTTATTTGACAGACCTTGCTAATGAGTTGGCCACAAGTAGCCAGTCATGTTATAAATGCTAAAAGCCTCTCCACTTGCCCATATTTGACTAGATTGGGGCTGTATGTGTTATTTAAGTGACTCAATCAGGTTCTCTCTTGAGAATTTGAATTGAAAAAGAATTTCCTTGAGGGTGATTTTTCACATTTTCAATCCTGACAAACAGAGCCAGTGTGCAAAGAAAAGCAGAGAGGGGGTCACTAGGTGGTTTTGGAAAGACAGAAAGAAAAAGACTAGTTTTCTTGGTTTCAGATATCTGTTCAGTGCCTGGATGGTCTCTTGTAGAATCAGCTTGAGTCCTGACGTTGGGTCTCAGGAGCACCTTTCCTGTCCTTCCCATTAATCTCCCCTTACTAGAGTTCATTTGTATAGGTTTCTGTTCCTTGCAGAACACAAACCTTGACCCAGATGCAGATGTGAGCAGAAGAAAGAACACTGGGCTGAGAATCAGAAGACCTGGTGGCTTTGCCACTGAGCAACCACGAGTCCTCCAGCAAAGCATTTCATCCCTTCAGACCTCAGTTCCCACTCATGTAAAGTGGTAGTAGTGATGATGCCAACCACACAGGATCAAATGAGTACAGCATGTAAAAGCATTTTTGTAGCTACATAATTATTAAGTGAAGTAACCTGTCCCAGGTCACCTGGATGGTAGGAAATTTGGGCATCACGATATGGACCAAAGGAAGAGCTACTAGAGAGAGCCTGAGTGTCATTTGACCAAGAGAGTCGCTTGGTACAAACAGCCTCCGAGGAATGAAGCCACCTGGGAATGAGGGGTGCGATGGCCCAATCCAGGGGTCACCAGCCTTAAAGAGACACCGGACTAAAGAGTACATCCCAGCCACTCGAAGGGGGAAGAAACATCTCCCTTTGGTCCCGCGAAAGCATCCATTTCTCCCCCTGCGTCTGTGAGCTCCAAGGATAGAATGGTGTCCGTCCGTCTTGCTAACAGTCCTCTCTCCAGAGGGCATACAGCAGGTGCTCATGGCTGGATGAGTATCTCCATTTTTCTCTGTCTCTACTTCTGTTTTAATGTCTCTCTCTGCGCTGCATCTCTCTGCTTCTCGCCTCCCTGCCTCACCTTGTCTCTTTGTTGTCTCTGTCTGACCCTCATCTCTTTAGACTCCCTCTGTCTTACCTGTTTGCCTCCACCCCTCCCACATCCTCTCCTCCCCACCTCGCCCCATACACTCACACCTGCCCCAAACCTCTCCCTCACACAGGCTCCTTTGTCTAGGTCCCTTTCCCGTTGCCTGGTAACGGCCCTCCCCAGCAGCCCCAGTGAAACCATAGCAACGGGCAGCCTAAGACACGGCCATTCGTCTCCCTTTTGTCCCTTGCATCGCACGTGGATGCTCCAATTACAGGTACTCAGGCGGCGCTGCCTTTGTCCGCGGCCCATTCTCTGCGCAGTCGGCTCCCCGGCGCAGAAGCTGTTGGGTGCTGCTGCACAAAACACCTTTGTGCTTCCTCGGCACTCCCGCCGTGCCATGCTCAAGGACACAGAGATCTCCAGACTCATGCTCTGACATCTGTGCAGCAAGCTGGCGGTGGAAAGGAGAGAGGAAGGTGGGGTACATGGACTCACAGACACAGTGACTCAACAGCCCCTAGAAGAGAAGCCACAGGCCAGAAGGCTAGGAGGGCAGTGGCCCTGGCTGCCCCACTGCTGGCAGAGCGCCGCTCTGGGCTCTGACCTTCCCTCTGTCCGTTCTTCTGGTGCCTATCTAGGTAATCCTTAAGCCACAGAACCAGGATACATTCTGTTCCCTCTAGCCCAGATCTTCCTTCTCTTTGCACACTCAACTCCCACTCCCACCCTCAGATGCCAGCTCCAACACTCCTTTGGGATGAAGCCTCCTGCACCCCCTTCACTGGCTACCACAGCTCCCTATGTTGTGTTGTACACGTGTTCAATTATATATATATATATATATATATATATATATATATATTATATATTATATATTTATATTATCATATTATATATATAATATATATATAATGTTTTTGAGTGGCATATTAGTTTCCTAGGGCTACTGTAGCAAATTACTACAAACTGGGTAGTTTCAAACAACAGACGTTAACTGTTTCACAGTTCTGGAGGCTAGGAGTCTGAAATGAAGGTGCCAGCAAGGCCATGGTCTCTAAAGGCTCTAGGGAGAAATTCTTGCCTCTTCTTGGCTTCTGGTGGCTGCCAGCATTCCTTGCCATTCCTTGGCTCCTGGACATATGACTCTGATCTCGATGTCCACTGTTACATGGCAGTTTCCATGTGTCTCTCTGTCCAAATTTCTCCCAAAGGACAACAGCCATTGGATTAGGGCCCATCCTAATCCAGAATGTCCTTATCATAACTTGATTATATCTGAAAAGAATCTATATCCAAATAAGGTCACATTCTGAGGTTCAAGGTAAACATGAATTTTGCAGAGGGCGGGTGGGGGGAGACTATTCAACTCAGCACAGATCATTATTTCTCCTCTGGACTTACAAGGCCTGTGACCTCAGCAAAGGCATGTACTTTGCTCACCACTCTGGCCCCCCAGTGCTCTCCGCACAGTGCCTGGCCAGTGAAGAAGTCAGTCACTATTTAATGAAGGAATAAGCTAACAAGACTTGCTTCACCTGCATGAGGTTTGATACTCCTTATGCAGAAAGCAGGAATCATAGCATCACTTCAAAGGATCGATGAAGAGTAATCCACACCTGACATGCAGAGAAAGCTCACAAATTGGTAACTGTGTTTTAGTTGCCTGCGACTTAGTTATGACAGATTAACACAGAAATCAGAATCAAGGTGTCAATAGAGCCATCCTCCAAAGGCTCTAGGAAGAGCCTCTCCTTGCCTCTTTCATCTTCTGGTGGCAACAGATCTTCCTTGGCTGTGGCTCTATCATTCCATATTCACATGGCCTTCTCCCCTGTTCTGTGTCTTCTAGAGACACCTGTGGTTAGATGTAGGCCCACTTAGAAAATCCAGGGTGATCTCCTATCGAGATCCTTATTTACACCTGCAAAGACCTTTTTTCCAAAGTCCCATTCACTGGTTCCAAGAACTTAATGAGGACATATCCTTGGGGGCAGGCAGAGGCACATCATTCCACCCACTATCCCATGATTATTTTTTTCTATAATTAAACTTCAACCTCTCGTTGTTGAAAATTTATATTCAATCAGCATTGATGAAGAGCAAGTAGTTACCCATCCTAGAATCTACTCATTTTTATTTAATTTTTGTAATTTTATAATGGCCCTGAGAATGTGTTCTCCCCATTTTTAAGTTAAGGCAAAAGAAGCAGAAGAGGTAAAGTGATTTTCCCTCAATTTTCAAACTTAGGAATAGGGCAGAGTCCCCAAATGCACCTTGGTCTCCCTGCCAGTGTGTGCATAGCCATTATCCTGTTGACTCCCTTTATTTTTCCTGCCTTCACTGGCTGGGTCCAACAGACTCTTTCTTCCTGGATGTCTCCTCTTCAAGAGGGCTTCTCTAATCCCCAGGCTGTGTAAGTACCCCTCTTTTGGTTTCCAAGACATCCTCTGTAATTTGGTATCTATTTTTGTCTCCTTCCTCTGAAAGATAAACTCCTTGAGGGTAAGAACTGAACCTAGTTCAATGTTACATCATCACAGTTTACTATGGAGCCAATCATTTGAGCAATAGCTCTATAAATATTTATTGAAGTGAAATTATAGATGTATTATCATTGTCACAGACTTATTCAACTGAACCATATTAATATCAGTTACATTATTATTATCACTTGCTTAATTGAGACCTCAGTCCCATAGAAATCCTGGTTTTGAGAAGGCTAGTGGATATTTATTCCCAGGATTCAAATAATTGCAATTTTAAGACTGGATCACAGTAAAATGCTAGTGCCATTAACAGAAATCCAGAGAATCAATAGGGTAGACCAATGCTTATCAAACATTAATGGGTACACAAGTCACCTGGGGCTTGTTAAAAATGCACATCCTGGTTCAGTTGGTCTGAATTAGTGGCAGGGCTTGAGATTCTGCATCTGCAAGCTCTTGAATGAAGCCACTGTGGCTGGCCCTGGAGGAAACTTGAGAAGCAAGGATTCAGCTCATCTGAGCATGAGGTCAAAGATGATGAGTTAGATCTGCAAGGCAAGTTTGGGTGGCTGAAGTGATTCTCAAATGACTATTTCAATGGGGTGGTTGTAAACACAGGGCCAGGACTTGGAAAGAGAGGCAGAGGCCACACCTTCTGATATGGCATGCCACATAGGACTTTGATGAGCTTTTGCATGGCCCAGGAAAAAAAACCACAAAGATATTGGGGAAATATTTGGGAGAAGGAAAAAGAGAGAAACAGAGAAGAATCAGGAGAGAGAGGAGTTGGGAAGAGAGAAAAACCAGGACAGTACAGACTCACAGGACAGCCAGCTGCTATAGCAGATGTGGACAAGCCACGAACTTGCTAATGGAATTTACGACCTTCAAATAAAGGTTTTACTAAAGTTCAAGGGTGTGTAGCAAATGCCTGATCCCAACCCCATATGCCCTTGGCCCACCTGAATTCACCCAGAGCCACAGCCAATAATTTTCCCATGTAAGTGCTTCCCACCTTGAGGGTCTATGTCAGTCTGTTCTCAACTTGAGGACTTCCTCCAGCAGCAGAGGACCTTGCTTGGCCATAAGTAGACTCAACCCACATGTGTAAAGGAATTAACACGCAGGGGGCAGAGTGTGGGAGTGGTGAGGGAGGTGAGGGAGAACTCACCCTACAATGGGTTAGTAGCCATCCTACAAGGGACGAAGCGGCAAAGGACAAGTGCATTATCACAAGAAATGGAAGGAGGTTTAAGCCAGTCTTGCAAATAGGCCTTCATCCACTAGCCCAGGCAAGTCAATGAACTGAGCCAGGCAAGTACTCTAGTGATTGGATTCACTGATTTCTCATGAGAAAGGGAAAGCCTTTGGGGGCAACTCCAAAGGAGCACTCTTTCCCACAGCATCAGCACCACCAACAGCCCCCTTTCACATGAGAGCTGACAGTTCCTAGGAAATTGGCAAAGCTCGAGGAAGAGGATAAAATTTGCCTTGCTTGGTTCACGTCTCTGAAGAAACTCTGGGTGCAGCTGAGGTTGCTTCTATATATAACACAAAAGCACAACTAATAAAACTGATTGTAAAGCACTTTTCAGATCCAAAGTGCCACATAAATGCTAAATAAGAAAATTAATCTTCACTACAAAGAACTCACGTTGTGAGACTGGAATGGTTTTGAGATGGTGCCAGGGGAAGGGGAGCGTGTGCAACCTCCCCTCCTACTCTGCCTTTACTCACCCATCCCCAACCAGTGTATGCCTATGCACTCCTGAGCAGTATGCGGTGCTCCCATGTGCATCCCTGGCTTGCACACACACACGCATACACATACACATACACACCCTAATACATATACCTTCCCCACACACCAGCCCACACACATATGCACAGAGACATTTTCAGAGCCATACATATATACTCAGATGCACCCTGACACACATACTCACCACCCAGAGATGCCCTCATAGGTAAGCACATGCACCAAGACACACGGATATACAAATACCCACATGGGTTCACTCACATACACTGCTTCTCACACACATTATATCGTCTAAAACCCCTCAGATAACTTCTTACACATGTAGCCACAAATTCATCCCAAGGATTCCTCACACATGAAACACCCTCTTACATGCGTACCATCACACAGCCTCACACAGAAGTCTTCATACATGTTGCAGTATCTCAAAACAGTGTTTGAAATTCTTCAAAACCTCCTTGTTTTAAGTGTCCATTCATGCCCCCTGTCATGTAACTTCCTCTTATTGTGGATGTAGTTTCTTTTCCCACCCATTGATGGTGGGTCTTGTCCACATGATTTGCTTTGGCCTATGGAATGCTAGCAGATGTGAACAGAACGATTTAGATAGGGTGGTGAGCCTCAGATTGTTCTCTTAATCTCCAGGGATCTGCCAGGAGTAGAGCATGCCCCTTCAGCCTGGCCCCACAATGAACATGGAATAGCTATGAACTCAGCCAGGCTGGATCTATAGCCTAGAGTAGAGCTGCCCAGCTGAGCCCAGTCTAGATGAGCCACACCATGATTGCCTCACAGACTTATAAGTTTCAGACTACACTAGAGGTTGGAAAATTGTAGCCCATAGGCCAAATTGGACTTCTGCCTGTTTCCGTAAATAAAGTTTATTTAGAACACAGCCATGTCCATTCATTTATGTATTGTCTACACTGCTTTCATTCCAGCAAGGTAGAGTTGAATGATTACAACAGACACTGTATGGTCAACAGAGCCGTCTGTCCCTTTACAGAAAAAAATTTCCAATACATGGAATAGATGCAAGTTGTTGTAAGGCATTGGGTTTTTGCATTCAGTTTATTCCACAGCATTATCACAGTAATAGCTGATTAATTCATTTGAAAAAATATATTCAGATATCTTCTCATATCCATTGATTTTTGTTCCCATGTACCTATAGACACCCGTATTTCTTTTTTTTTTTTTTAAGATTTTATTTGTTTATTCATAGACACACACACAGGCAGAGACACAGGGAGAGGGAGAAGCAGGCTCCATGCAGGGAGCCCGATGTGGGACTTGATCCCGGGTCTCCAGGATCACACCCCAGGCTGCAGGCGGCGCCAAACTGCTGCGCCACCAGGGCTGCCCGACACCCATATTTCTTTTTTTCAGCACTTTATTTTATTTATTATTTCTTTAAATTCAATTTGCCAACTTATAGTATAACACCCAGTGCTCTTCACATCAGGTGCCCTCCTTCATGACTGTCACCCAGTTACCATCCCCCATCTCTCCTTCAGCCACCCTCATTTTGTTTCCCAGAGTCAAAAGTCTCTCATGGTTTGACTTCCTCCAGAATTTTTCCCTCAATCAGTTTCCCCTCCTTTCCTTATAGGCCCTTTCACTATTTCTTATATTCCACATATAAGTGAAACCATATAATTGTCTTTCTCCAATTGACTTATTTCACTCAGCATAATACCTTCCAGTTCCAACCATGTCAATGTAAATAGCAGGTATTCATCCTTTCTGATGGCCAAGTAATATTCCACTGTGTATACTACATCTTCTTTATCTATTCATCTGTTGATGGACATCGTGGCTCCTTCTACAGTTTGGCTATTGTGGCCATTGCTATGAACGTTGGGGTACAGATGCCCCTTCATTTCACTACATCTATACCTTTGGGATAAATACCCAGTAGGCACCCATGGTTTCATCTCATAAACTTACCCATAGGCATCATCAGATACAAACCCTTCCATGATCTTCATAGACACAGATGCCCACACACTCTCACACACATATCCACATACAGAATCATACATAAGTGTGCATGCATGCACACACACATGCCTAGGACAGTCCCACAGAAATGCACACATATAATGCTCCCAAACCACTCAGAATTGTTCCACATGCCACTCATATATTCACATGCCCACATGCTTCCACATGAAAACACAAGAATATTTGTACAAGCTTTTTGGTACTACTTCAGCTTTCTTGTCTGTTTAGAAAAGCTTAAATAGTCCAATAAGTCCAGGGTTTTCCATTAAAATTCTTTGGGCTACCAGGGGCGCCTGGGTGGCTCAGTCCCTTAGGCATCCAACTCTTGATTTCAGTTCAGGTGATGATCTCAGGGTCATGGAGTGAGCCCCACATCAGGCTCTGCACTCAGCATGGAGTCTGCTTGGGATCTCTTTCTCCCTTTACCTCTGCAACTCCCCCTGCTCTCTCTCTAAATAAATAAATAAAATCTTTTTAAAAAATTATTTGGGCAACCAAAAAGTGTTCATACAAGCCTAGATCTCAAAAGACTAAGAGCTTGACTCAGCTTGACAAGAACCCTCCCCAGAAAGAGGGAAATAGGCTAAGATTTTGTACCCCATGAACTCCAATTTCTGATATTGTTGAGAGCAGAAAAAGATGCATGGCCACCAAATGGACAGACTGTGCCTATTTGACAAACTGATTTCACTTTCTGCCCCAGCAGCCCCTCTGTTCCTAAGTTTTCTTCCTTTGAGCACCTTCAGTTCACTCTTTATATGGCTTGTCTAGTCCTCATTGCTATATTGTGGCAGCTCTTGTAATACAGCCTTACACTGCTACATAGTTGCTATGTCCCTCCAAAATTCCTATGTTGAAGCCCTAACCCCCATGTGGTGGTATTTGGATGTGGGGCTTCCAGGAGGTTTAGATGAGGTCACAAGGGTGATACCCTCATGAAGGGATTAATTCCCTTATAAGGAAAGATACCAGAGATTTTGTTTTCTCCCCCAAACCTCTAAGTACCCAGCAAAATGGTGATCATCTACGTCAGGAGGAGAGCTGTAACCAGAAACTAACTTTGCAGGCACCCTAGTCCCAGCATTCCAGCCTCCAGAACAGTGAGAAAATGTCTGTTGTGCAAGCCACCCATCTATGGTACGTGCTATGGTAGCCCAAGCTGACTAAGACAGTGGTATTTCCCATGGCTATGTGCCACTAGAGAGTAATGTTCATGAGACAGAGATTTCTGTTTGTTTATTCCTGGAGCCTGAGCATGTAGGACAGCGTCTGGCACATCCTAGGTGCCAAAGTAAGATTGTTGAATAAATGAATGCGTGAACAAATGCAGGTGTTGCTTCCATGGCAGGATTAAAAATGTCTTGAGGACATGAGCTTTATTTATCTCCTTTGTATTTCCCACTGAGGTTTTACAACTTGCACAAATGAAGGAAAGAAATGGCCAGAAAGGGGAAGAGTAAAGGAAAAGAGAGAAAGAAGGGGAGAAAATGAGAATTACCAGAGGGAGGCAATTTAAAGGAAAGAAGAAAGAAAATAGGAAGAAAAGAAGGAAATGAAGGACAAAATTTGAATTCTTCGCCTGTCTCTACAGCTGTGTGACCTTGGACATGTTACTTAACCTCTCTGAGACTCAGTTATTGTCTCCAGCAAAATGGGGGTGATAATAGTGGCTAACACGAGACTTTCTGAGGATAAAATGAGATGATATATTCAAAGCTCGCACATGTGGAGTGCAGTAAGTACTCCAAGAAGGCAGAGCTACAATCAGAATGATAATGAGATGACCCTGGGGGTGTCGCCAATTAACAAAGGGAGGGGAATTAACAAAGTAAGGATGAAGAACTGACTGATTTGGAACCACCCTTTGGAAGGAGATTCTGTGGCACCATCCACCACTTTGGGGCTTCATTTGCCCTCTGTTTGTGCCATTCCTCTAGACCAGTGGTTTTCAACTCTGGCTGCCCATCAGAATTTCCTGAGGAGATTTCAAAATTCCTGATGCTCAAGCCACACTCCAGACCACAGAACCTGCATGTGAGAGAGGTTCAATAAATACTGCCATGACGGCCATGGGCATAAGTTCTCCCTCCCTTGAACAGCTGTAGAGACAGAGGGGCTTTTCTTCCCAATGGGCCCCTCAGAAACCCCTTCTTGAACTTCCAGATCTCACATTGGCTTAAATAAAACATAGCACCCGTTTCTGCACCTACTTGTCAAGCACAAACAAAGTCAATAGCAGATTTTCCACAAAAAGAGAGCAGCCAGTTGAGCCCAGACAGGCACATGGATAGCCCTCACAAGAGGCTCTCACAGGGGCATCTGGGTGACTCAGTGGTTGAGCATCTGTCTTCAGCTCAGGTCGTGATCCCAGGGTCCTGGGATCAAGTCCCACATCAGGTCTCCCTCTGCCTTTGTCTCTGCCTCTCTCTCTCTGTGTCTCTCATGAATAAATAAATAAAATATTTTTTAAAAATAGAGGCTCTCACAAAACTCTGAGAAATTACAGTCCCAGACAGGCAGAGATGTCTAGAGCCTTGATAAATCAGAGCATCTTGTGGCACCCCAGCCTGGTCAAAAAAAGGAAGAATTTAGGCTTTGGATCACCTTCAACTCCCAATTACCACATTTCTACTTAATGATGGAAGGCCAAGGTGGGAGATGTACATCTGGAGTTCAGGGAACCACACAAGCAGGGCAGGTAAGCACAGAGGGTTTTGGAGCGAGCCAGATTGAGGTTCAAATACCAGTACCGCCAGGGTGGTCTTTCTTTAGCTGAAAGACCTTGGGAAAGTGGCTTCACCTCTCTGAAGCTCCAGGTCCTCATCTGCAAAATTGGCATAATAAAATACCTCCCTGTAGGATGGTTTTGAAGATGACAACTGACATAGAAGGTAGTAAAGTGCTTGTCACTTAACACACATAAGATAACTGGCCCCAATTCCTCACTGCCCAAGTGTCAACATTTATGGATTTTCTTTTTTTTTTAAGATTTTATTCATTTGACAGAGAGAGAGCACAAGTAGGCAGAGCAGCAGGCAGAGGGAGAAGCAGGCTCCCTGCTGAGCACAGAGCCCTATGCTAGGGCTCAATCCCAGGACCTTGACATCATGACCTGATGAGCCTAAAGCAGACGCCTAACCAACTGAGCCACCCAACTCCCTCATGGATTTTCTTTAAATACCTGAATGACCTTGACTTTTTCTCTGTCACAGGCATTATCCTATTTTTTTTCCTTGTTCTTTCTCCTTTATTATGGAACATTTTAAAAACCACATGTTCATTCAGCTATTTCTCACTACTTTAGTCTTGTTGCCATATAAACATATACAAATAAAATAAAAACCATTTTAAAAGAATTTCTTTTTTTCCTTTAAAGTTTCTTTAATAATGGAATTTCCGTAAAGCTCTGAATGGTACAAATGCACCCTATGTAATTTTTTTGTGCATGAACTATTTTTACACAAATGTTTGCTGAAAAAAATAAGCTATGCATTTGGTAATGCCCTGTTCCTTATGTGAATTTGTCATTATAATATAATTCATCATTTTATTATTATACCCTCTATCCCTTGTCCTAAGAGTAAGCGTTTAATAAGTTAGACCACACTTAACCCCCCAACCTCCTTTTTTTTTTTTTTAACCCCCCAACCTCCTAATGAAATTGTTACCATTTGGATTACAGAATTTAAAAAATTTTTAAGTACATTATTTTATTGAAGTATAGCCTATATTCAGAAAAGTATACCTATCATAAATGCATAAATTGATGAATTTTTGCAATGTGCTCATAGCTGTGTGACCTGCACCCAGATCAGAGGCCCCCATGTGTCCCTAAGACTAACTGCTATCCTGATTAGCCAGTTTGGCACTTTATATAAATGGCATCATGCAGTATTATTATAAGCAGAATAATGACACTGCCCCCACCCCAAGATGCCCGTGTCCTAATCCCGAGAATCTCTGAATGTGTCTGTCACCTCGTATGGCAAAAGGGACTCTGTGGCATGACTAAGTTAAGGTCTTGGAAATAGGGAAATTACCCTGGATCTGCATCCCTGTTTTAAAGAGGCAGTCAAGATGGATTTGTCTAAGGTCAAAGGTCACACATGATGCGGCAAGGCTGGGATTTGGATGGAGGCAACATCTAGAATCCATACTTTGAACCACTGCTTCGGGTGAGGAGACTGGGGCTGTACAAGATGGTGTGCTGAGTGTAATCACACAGGTCACATTCACAGAGCTGGGATGTGAATTGGACCTTGGCCTGCTGACTGATGGTGCTTTCTTGCTGGGCTGACATGCTACAGACATTTCCTACCTGGATCCATGATGCTGGAAGCTTCAGCTGTAACATACTCTTCCCAGTCTGCCAGTCTTGGATGCCTGCTCCAGGATGACAATAGCATGAGCCACTCACCAGCCAGAGGGCAAACTCAGTTGACTCCTAAGTGTCACCTGCTGTCCCCACCTCCTCAGAGGGAAAGGAAATGCTGCTGAGGAAGGCTGTGGTCTCCAGGCCCCTTCACACCAGCTTCAGATAGCAATGACCAGGCAAAGGGAATGTCAGTTGGATTTTCTGCATGGCGTGTAGACTGTGGAATAGTTCAGCAGAGATAGGGCTGTATATAATGGCCATCTGGAAAAGCTCCTTCTGGAGTTCTTCTTCCAGGGAAACAGGAGATTTAAGCTGACCAAAGGGCTACATGCAAAGTCAGGGTCCCCACCCAAGGTCAGATAGGATTCATAGGCTACACAGACTAAAAGGGACATTTCACAAACCCCTTAACTCCCAAGATGAGGAAACTTAACACCTACATAATACTTGCTGGTTTTTATTGAGCATCTACTATGCACTAGGCACTATGACACTGTTTTCTGTATAATCCTCACTATAGTCTAAAGACATAGGCCATTATTAGGCACCCTTTACTGAAAAAGGATGGAGCTCGGGAAGGCTTGCTCAGGGCCATGTGCCCAGGCTTGGAAACCTGACCCTGGAGGTAGGGTGCCCACCCACTACAATTTATATCTTCCAGAGGGAAAGCTTCTTATCATCATCAAGAGAAATCCTTTCACATTCCCTTGATGTTATATCCTGATGTGACACCTGGTACCACAGTAGCCATCCTGTGGCTTTGAGAGGAGCAGGCTGAGGGCAATTCCATGAGCTTAGAGATGAATAGAACCCAGGTTAGATGACATTGCGAAATGCTGATTAACCATAGAACCAGATGTCCCCCAGAATGCCTGTTAGGGAGCATTATGAAAGTCCTTCTTGCTTAAGTACATTGAGTCAAGGTTTGTATTACTTGCAACCAGAAGCACCCTCACTAATACGATAAACGCTAAATTCTGTTGTCAGACTGCATGGGTTCTCCTCTCCATTCGACCAACAATTAGCCATGTGACCTTGGGCAAGTCTCCTGACTCTTCTAAGCCTTGGTTTTCCCCCACTGTACAATGTCGTGGGTAACCATAATCACCATAATCCAGAGTCATAGTGAGAGTACAATGAAAGCATAAAAGTCGAAGCGCACCACAAATAGGAAAGCCTGAGGTAGTGCTGGCTATTACTGTTGCTGATATTATAGACTCAGCAGGGCCAGAAGCAGCCTGGAGCACCCTGGGGGTCCCAGAGCCTGCTCTTGTTCCTGGCGAGGGACTCAAGGAAGGGAGCAGCTGCATGCACTCAGATAAGCCCACATTTGCATTCTCCAGCCTCTCCTGCCCAGTGTTCTGCAGCGGAGCCAGACAGCAGCCCTTCCCGGGGGCACACGGCCAGCAGTGAGCATCTGATAGAGGGACAGATGCTGAGGCAGGGGTTGAGAAGATGCTGCACCCCAGCTATGGGAGCCCCACCAGGGAATCATATTCCAGTGACAGGAGAATATTCTAGCTATCCTATCCTGACAGTCTCCCGCATAGTCAGATCCTTTGCTTTTAGCCTCTCATCTTTTAGCCTTCATAACAACTCTATGAAGTAGATTTATTCCTATTTTATGGATGACAGAATTGAAACTCAGAGAGGTTAACAAACATGTCCAAGTTTAAGCAGCCAGGAGCAGAAAGGCCAGGTCTGTCTGAAGCCAAAGCCATGTTCTTCTTAATTGCTATGCTATAGCAGAGAAAATTGGCTACTCCTCAAGCTGCATGAAAACAGGAAGGGAAGAACCATTCCTGGGAGAGTTAGGACTTCAGTGTTCACTGACCTTGCCTTCATGGAGTTCACCACCCCAGCCTATGGCTGAAGCATTCTGACTCCAGCTCTTCCAATATTTTGCCTTTGACATCCTTGCCTGTCTCAGAACTTTCCAATTCCTTCTGTGTCAGCTCCCTAGATAGGGGTCCAATCTCATGAGAGACAATGATGCTCTGAAAACGGCTTCAGAAGAATGCAGACAACGCCTTTCACTAAGATTCTGGGAGCCTAATAGGCAACCAAGAAGGAGTATGTGAAAGTGGGTTGGTTATTCTCTGCTTGTGATATACCCCAAACCCAACCAGATCTACTCTGCATTCTCTACACTTTCTATGTCTCCAGAGGCTGACCCATATGGATGGCTTCAGTGGACCCCCTGACCTCTAGCTTCCCAGTGGGCTTGGTCAAAGGGAGGCACCAGGAGGGGTTAGAAAGAAAGAAGAAAGAGTTGGAGGTATTCTCCCATTGCCTCTCCCACTTGCTCCCCACCTCAGTACTATGCTTCCAGCTGAGGTCAAGTTCTTCCATGGCCACAGCTCCTTCTAGTACCACCTCCCTGGCTCCACCTTTTACCAGGTTCTGGAAGCCCACTCCTCTCCTTGTATATTCAAGCCAAGGCTAACTGCTCCCAACTCTGGCAAGTCTCTGGGTGTCTCAGCTATCCTCTTCCATCCTCCCAACCTTGCCTACTCCCCTGTGAGTAAGCCTTATATTAAATGTCCTTCAAAATCCCAGTTTTCTGTTTCTTCATGGGGCTCTGAGTATTAAGGGGGTGTTTTTGGGGTTGAGAGGCCAGATGTTAATTTGTTCTTGAGAAGTTGGACTGCCTTGGCTCAGCTACATGGATAAATTGCCAGTGGGATGAGCTTTAAGGAATTGCCAGTCTTGGTGATGTCCCATGTGATCTCATCACAGAAGAGTGGCTTGGTGGCTATGGCAGTCTATTTCTAGGGTATTTTGACTATGACAAGCCAAATTCCATCTGGCCTAGTCTGCCTGGCTCACAGTGAGATTCAGAATGGTAAAGAGGAGACAGCTAATGGTGATGAAATGGTACCTAGCTCTCATACATGAAAGCTCCCTCTTTTCAGCCACCCAGCACTTTCAGATTGACATTGAATTCACTCATCTGAGCCTCACAACAATCCTGTGAGGTGATGGATAACGGCCACTTCCCCTCTTTTACATATGAGAAAATTAAAATTTAGAGGAAGGGACACATCTAAAGTCACATAGTCCAGCAGATGTCAACCCCAGCCATAGTGATCCCAAATCTGAGGCCCTTTGAAACACACTTCACCCTTCTGGCTGATACACCCTTTGCATTAGTGGCTACAGGATCACTTGGCAAACCTGAGAAAGCTGTCCTTCTGCCAAATAAATAAATAAACAAATAAATAAATCTAGAATTTAAAATAAATAAATAAATAAATAAATAAATCTAGAATTTGATTACTGAGCACTTGTTATATATGAGACATTGAGCAAAATACTTTACACTTTATCCCTTTTAATCCTCAATGACACTGTGAGATAGTAATGATTATCCCCCATTCAAATGTGGAGGAAGCTGGGGTTCATAGAGGTCAAGTGATTTACCCAAAATCACATAGCTAGTGAGCGTTAAGAACTGAAATCTGAAACTAGACACATTTTATGCCTCTTGTGCTTAACCATTGAACTAAACTGCTTCTACTCCAAATGCTTCCAACAAAGAGCATGTGAAAGTGGACATGATGAGTCAGAGGCATGCCTGTCCCTCCTGCCAATGACTGGAGCTATGTGAGCAAGTGGAGTGCTGCATGTTGAAACTTGATCATCCTGTAGGCAGCACTCGTAGTAAGGCACCCCCTCTTCTGGTGGCTTGTCTTAAATTTTCTGGTCCAGCACAATGTTACACTGAACTTGAGAAGATAAGGGAGCCAAGTTTCCATAGATGGAATGAAGGACACCTCCCATACGTCTAGCATTTCACATCTTAAGATAGGCTCTGATACCTCCTAAGCTGTTTCATCCTTATGGTAAACCTGTCGGGTACAATATTCCCAAACCTCTCTCTTAAAGAGAAAACTAAGGATGCAAAAGAAAAAACAGACTAACCCAAGGTCACACAGCTGGTAGAGCCAGAGTTATGCCCTACATAGATTGGGTTCCAATACTTATGCTTACTCAACTGTAAAGTGCTGCTTGGCTGAGGATAAAAATCTGAGAAGGGAAATGACTGGCCCAAGGTCACATAGCAAGACAGTGTTGCTGGGATTAAACTCAATGAATACACCTGGCTGCGTCCTGGCAGCCCCTCAGACATCCTCTTCTCCATCTCCTTTGCCCTCTGGAAGTTCCCCACTCTTGGAGTTTCTCCCCTTCGAGTTCCTCCTCTAGAAGCAGCTAAAACTAAGGGATGTCTCCCACCCCATGGCCTCCTTGGACAGGATGGGAAGGAGGAGGAGGGAAGACTAGCAAGAAGGAGGGGAAACCACCGTGGGTCTTATTTGCATGAGCTGGTTATAGCATGGTTTCCTGAACTCTTGGCAGTATCGCCTGCTCTCTGCCTGCAGAAAGGAGGCAGAACAGCTGTGTGCACATCTGCCGGAGGAATTCTTTAAAGAACAGAGATGACACTATTCTTCTACCAGCAGTAGCAACAGCAGGGCAAGTGCTTGAGGCTCATTTTGGGTTTGCTCCCTCTCTGTCTGAGGTTCATGTCTTTAGAACAGCTGTGCATACAGAGCAAAACAAGACTGTAAGGCAAGGAGGCCTCTGAAGCAAGCTCAGGAGCCCTCTGGTCAAATTCATGTGAACTGACTATTCACAGAGGTTGCTCACAAACAGAAAATAATAACAAAGACTCACTGTGTGCCAGTTAGCGGTCTTCTAAGCTATGTTTATATTTAAGCTATATTTATATTTACTTATTTCACTTGTATATTTCACAGTATATCAAACTTGTCTGAGTGTAGGTGTATTCCAAAAAAACTCTAGGCCATAACTAATATGATTATCATCAGTGGTTCTTAAATTTTCATGTGTTCAAGAATCACCCAAGGCATGATTTAAAAATCAGATTCCTGGGTCCCTGCCTTCTCAGTTCAGGAGGCCTAGAGAGCCAAGGAATTTGCATTTTATTTTTTATTTTTATTTTTATTTTTTTGGAATTTGCATTTTAATAAGCTCCCTTGTTTGATTCCTGTACAAACCGCAAGGGACCATTCTTTAAGATTGACAAAGGGAAGCTTTCATTCTCAAGCTTTATGCCGGCATCTATGACAGGCCCAGGGGAAATATGGATAATTAATTCTAATGCTGACTACCATTACCTCAGTGATAATCATATTCCAGGCATCTTGCTAAAAGTCTTATATTTACTAATGTTTAATTTATCACAACAACCCCCAAATCAGATAATGTTATTACCTCCGAGTTACAGATGAGTAAACTGAAGTCCACACAGATGAAGTAACTTGCCCAAAACCTCAACTGCCCAAAGCCTCACAGAAAAAAAGCAGAGGAACTGGAATGTGAATTGCAGGTCTTTCAATTCCAGGCACTGTGATCTTAACCATGGATGCAGTCTCTATCCTTGTATAACTCCTGGAGTAATGGAAGAACAAACTGGGGACCTTAACAGTCACTGAAACACCATTAAAAAATAAAAAAGAAGCAGAGAGCAATATATTTCAGGTGTTGTAAAGGTTAATAGAGAAGATACAGCACTTCCTATCAATGGACAACCCTGGTAGGCTTCCTAAGGGAGGTGATAATTATATAGTCTTCTTTAAAAGGATAGGTTTGAACATAATAATGATGAGTGTTGGAGGGAAGAGAATTCCTGGAATAATGATCATCATAAGCAAAAGCATTGATGTGAGAAAGAACAGAAATCTGATGGGAAACATGAGCAATACCACTTGGTTAGTGTGACTATAGGCAAATCTGAATGGCTCACTTCCTCATCTCTTTCATGTGTTTATTCAAGGCCTTAGCTTATCACCCTATTTGCAGCTGCAGTGAAAATTCTGTCCACACCCCCCCATTCCATTTCCCCATTTTACTTTTTCCAAAGCATTTTCACCTAATATTGAATTTGTCTTCTTTTTTTTTTAACTTCTTGTCTAATTCCCCTTCCCCCCCCTACCCCCCCGGAGAACACAAGTTCCAAGAGCGCAGGTATCTTTGTCAGTTTTATTCCTTGTTGAATTTTTGGCTCTATAACAGGGCCTGGAATGTGATTGGTGCTCAATAAATAAGTGTGAAAATTTGAATGAAGAAAGTAAGAAGGAGCATCAAGGCAGAGCGCCTGGAGGATTCAGCACCCGGGACAGCGATCCACAGTTCCTTCTCTCCACTGCTTAATCTACGGTGATGAGACATCACGTCACATCCAGCTGTGGCAGCCTACACAAGCCACTCCTACTGCAGCCATCAGTAGAGTTTCCAGAATCTTGATATTCGAATAAACAATGCCCCAAGTCTGGAAAATACAGGTGTAGTTCTCCCATTAAGGCAGGCTTAGCCCCCTGGGGCAATCCCTAAATCAATCCCCTAACACACAACAGCCTTCTATACTTTCTCTCCACTAAAACATCTTTGACAAATCCTACTCCTCTCCCTCCTCCTTTCTGATGAGTCCTCAGACACTCCAACCAGTCTGTTCTGATTCATATTTATCAGTTTGGGGCTGTCTTCCCTTCCACCATCACCCTCGTATTCTCCCCCAAGTTAATTGGGAAAGACGGATGGATGATGGTGCTCTGTGTAACCTAATTAAGATAAAAGCTTCCACTGATCTTCCTGCTGGAGAGACAAAAGATGTTGCCAGCAATAACTCCTGATGCTGACATGTCTGATATGTGCAGCCCCCATGGAGGAGTCAAGGGTCTTAGCTGCCTTCAGAACCAAAGGATCCCAGTTACACAAGTCCTCATGACCTGACCAGCTGTGAAGTGTGGGGCAGATAAATCCTTAATCTCATGTTTGCTGAAAACTCTTAGTGTCTGTATCCAGGATCTGACTATTCCTCACCACCTCCACCTGGCCCAAGACCTGCCCTGTGTCTTACCTGGATTATTTCAGTAGCCTTCTAATTGGTCTCCCTGGTTCTATACTCAATACATCCTCAATACAATAGCCTGGTCATACTGTTGTGTTCCTTTAGAATCAAATTGATTCGAGTCACTCCTCTTTTCACAACCCTCCAGTGATTCCTCAAATCACTCAAAATAACAGCCAAAGTCTCCACATGGCCCTACCTGTTTGGTCCAGTTAATCAAAGAGCACATCTTTCATTATTCTCTTCTTGCTTACCCTGTTCCAATCAAACTGGTCTCCTTGCTGCTGCTAAAATGCTCCCAGCATACTATGGCCATCTGCTCTGCATGGGCTGTTCCCTTTGACTGGAATGCTCTTCCTCCAGGTAGCTGCCTGGCTCATTCCCTCACCTCCTGACCACCTTATTTAAAATTGCAACACATATGACCAATCATCTTACCCTGATTTATTTTTTTCCTTTCCTCTCTTTTTTCTTTTTAAATATTTTATTTATTTATTCATGAAAGACACAGAGAAAGAGGCAGAGACATAAACAGAGGGAGAAACAGGCTCCCTGCAGGGAGCCTGATGAGGGACTCGATCCCAGGACCCCAGGATCACGACCTGAGCCAAAGGCAGACACTCAACCATGGAGCCACCAGGTGCCCCCTGATCTATTTTTTCTACAGCATTTGTCACTTTCTAATATGCTAGGTAGCTCATTTGTCCATTACCAACTAACACATAAACACCACAAAGACAGATTTTGGGTGTTTCATTTGCTTCTGTTTGCCTGTTCCTTTACCTAATGCCTGGCACATAGTAAGCACTCAATAAACATTTACTGAGTAAATGAGTCAACAGAAGTATAAAAATTTACATTATGAGAAATGGCTAAAAGGAAAAAAGGTAACTGTGGCAAAAACAAAACCAACATCAACCCTGAGGTATAATCATCAAGTGCTTGACAATGTACAGGTGTGCAATCCATGTCAGAATTGCAGCTCATAAGTAAACCTGAGGCCACATTAACAGTTTGGCTCTGCTACTCCCTCACTGTGTGACTTTGGGCAACTTACTTAACCACTCTGAGGTTTGCTTTCCTCATATAAAATATGAAGATAATAGGGATCCCTGGGTGGCGCAGCGGTTTGGCGCCTGCCTTTGGCCCAGGGCGCGATCCTGGAGACCTGGGATCGAATCCCACGTCTGGCTCCCGGTGCATGGAGCCTGCTTCTCCCTCTGCCTGTGTCTCTGCCTCTCTCTCTCTCCCTGTGTGACCATCATAAATAAATAAAAATTTAAAAAAAAATAAAATAAAATAAAATATGAAGATAATAATACAAACCTATATCATGAAGTTGTTATAGAATTAAATGTTTTAATACATCTAAGTGGCTTAAAATAGTGCTATAAATTAGTGGGCAGTTATAACTTAGAGCCCACATGTGCTGACATAGGTCCTGAGCCATTGACTGGAGAAGGGACAGAGAGCAGAAAGCTGAGTTTCATGGTTGGTCAAAGCCATGGATATATCCACTAGGAGCCACCATGAATCCTCAGTGGCCAGAGCAGTGGAGATAGAGTTTTCCTTAAGTTGGGCTCCACCTTAACCCTAGGAAGTCCTGCTTAGGTCCGAATCTCATGTAGGTCTTGAACCTGACAACTTTGACTTTTCCAACTCAACTGCTAACTTCATTGGAGCTCAAAATGAGGCCATTAACTAGATGTGTGGGTGGTCATGGGTAAGGGAAGAGACATACACTTGACTACACTTACTACTCTATTCTTCCCTCCCCAATCCTCCCTGGCCCCAAATATCCCTTCTCCTTAATCCCAAAGCAGCATTCCCCATGCATGCCATGAAAGCAAGCAGATGCTAGCTAGACATTATGTGTATATTGTGGAAGCTGCTAACTTTCTGGGTTATTTGTTATGCAGTAATAGATAATTAATATGTCTGGGATGGGACCTGAAAACCTGCATTTCTAAAAGCTCCCAGGTGATGCCTGTGCTCCCATAGACTATACTCTGAATAGCCAGGAGATTGGATGATTTACCCAAGAATACATAGCCAGTCATAAGTGGTTGAATATGACTCTGAACTTAGATTGACCTGTCCATATCCCTTTGGCATTCACTGTTCCAACATATGTTTGAGAGTTTTCTACTGCAAGGTTCTACCCAAGGGTTTTCTCCCTGCCCACTCTGGACATACTAGGAGTTCTAGGAGTTAATGCCCAATAGCAGTACTTGATGGGTGGGAGCTGGAAGATAAAAACCCCAGCTTCTTAACTTCTTAAATGGGATAGCTCTGATGTGTGCTCTACACTTCTCCCAAGAGTCCCCAATGAGCTGAGTTCCAATTGTCCACAGCATTCACATGCTCAATAACAAGCCTTTATTCCCTTCTCCCCCTTCCCTATGTCACTTCCTCACTTCCCTACTAGTAGTCCTTAAAGCCATCTGCCAAATTAACCACTTGCATTCAAATCCTTGTCCTGGAATACTGTGTACCAGCCACTATGCAAAGAGTACTCGCGTGTCTTTCCTTCTCTCTCTCTCAATATATATATCATATTGCACCTCATTTAATCTGTACAACTGATATTCTCATTTCATAGATACCTGAGACACAGGGAAGGTAAATGACTTAACCATACATTACACAGCTAGGAATGAGCAGAGCAGAGTTTGAATGCAAGCCTCTCAGACCTGAGATTAGGTTCTTACAATTCAATCCACACTTCACCCACTGCCATCAGCCCTCAGTCTTGAACTACCCATCTCCATTCTCAGATCTTTCCCCTCCTTGCAAGAAAAATTCCAGGCCCAAGGCCCATCCCAATGTAGCTCCTTGCCCCACAAAGGAAGAGGCCAGTAAATCAGTATGAATGTCCCTAAAACTACTACTAAGTCACTAAGACCTTCTCAAGACATGTCCCAATAAAGTGATCTCAGCAATGAAGGATATAAGCAGGCTTTATTTTTTTTAAGATTTTTATTTATTTATTCATGAGAGGTACATAGAGAGAGAGGCAGAGACACAGGCAGAGGGAGAAGCAGGCTCCATGCAGGGAGTCTGATGTGCGACTCGATCCTGGGTCTCCAGGATCACTCCCTGGGCTGAAGGTGGCGCTAAACCGCTGAGCCACTGGGGTTGCCTATCATCAGGCTTTAAAGCACATCTTTGAGTGTCCAAAGACAAGTGGATCCTAAGTCAATTATTGCACGTGATTATTTAATTCAGCAAACTACAGGGCTTTGCTCTGGGAGTGGGGGTAGGAGTTTCACTTAGTACCCTCTGCCCAACTCATTCCCACAAATGTTAAACAAAATCTACCCAGTGTCTAGATGATAACAGGTTCTCAGTGACTATTTCTTGAATAAATGAATCAATCAGTGGATCAGTGAATGAATAAATATAGGTGCACCACCTAGCTGGGCACAGAGTCCCCCACTCCCATGACATCTCCTGCCCATTTGACAAAGTGGCTAAATGCTCAACCATATGCACTAAGAATCATAACTCTTCATGTGGAGCACTTCCCAAAATTTTCAAGATCATTCCCTATGTGATGTCTCATTTTCTTCTCCCCTCCCCCACAACAAACTTTGAGCTTGTTAAAATAGGAATGGGCAACACTTGAGTGTGAATGAAAGAACTTCAGCCTTTAAGTCCAAGAAATGTTAAGTTCTAGCCCTGCCTTTGCCATGATTTGCCACTAATTTGTTACCTGACATGGGGATGGTTTCTTCCCCATTCTGAGAAACAATGTCTTGTTTTTAAAATGAAAGAGGTTAAGCTGAATTTAAGATCAAAGATTTCCTTCTGGTGCTAACCTATTACAATTCCAATATCCATCCAGGTAGGAAGGAAGGGCCAAATTTTACACATCACAGATTTCCCAATGCTTCGTCAAATCTCACCTGTGGATCTCTGGGTATAGTTATTCCTGCCAATCATAAAGGCTATTTTGTTGTATGCTCATCATGTTCCTGGGACTATGCAGGAAATTCTCCATACACTATCTTATTTATTCCTCACAACAACCTGTGAGCCTGAGCTTGATGTATCATTTATAAATCCTTTTGGCTGCCAGTAAATGACTACCAATGGCTTAAGCAATAAGAACATTCTTAACAAGGAAGTTGGACATCCCACTGCTGACTTAGCATCTCAAAGATATTACCAAGAATGTAGGCTCCTATATTCTTCTCTTATCATTGGCAGAGTGCTGGTTTTTCATTCATGGTTTGTTGCCTCATGGTTACAACATCACAACTATGGCTCAGACATCATAACCCCAGACAACAACATTCAAAGCAGAAAGGAGGAAAGGGAGCCAGAGATCTATCCAGTAAAAAAATCTCTTTTTTACTGGAGAAAAATCACTCCTAGAATCTTCTACACCAACTTCCCTTTCATCTCATTGGCCAAAACTCAAGTCACATGGTCACCCTTGACTACAAAGGAGGCTACAAACACATCTGTTTTTTTCAACCTCTAGAGTGAAAGGATGGCATAAGAAAAAAATGAGGCATGCTATTGGCTAGGGAAGCGACAGTGTCTGCCACACGACTTATCTCATTTGAAATGAACAAAACTGAGGCTTAAAGAGGTTAAGTAACTTGTCCACTGCCATGCAGTGGATAAGTGGCAGAACTATACGCAAGGTTAGGTCCAACTCCAAGCCTTTGCTCTTAACTACTGTCAATCCCCAACTAGGCACCAGTTAGACCTTTAAAAGTCGAATGTTGGACAATTTAAAGTGAGTCACATTTTCTAAAAGGATATTGAAAGAGAAAAATTTCAAGTCAGGCTAAGGATCCAATGATGAGAGAGGTAGGAAATGGATCTCCTCTAGAAGGCAACAGGATGCTTCCCTGACACCTGATAGGCTGGTGAAAATGAGGCAGCATCACCCTAGTCCTTGGCATCCTCCCCCTCTAGAAGTTTGACTTCAGAGGGCTTTGCCTTGCCCTCATCAGCATAAGCAGCTGAGTCAGAAGATGATCATCCTAGGAAGGGAGGCAGGAGCCCTGGGACACACTGGTCATTCCTGGGCCATATGTCAAGGGGCTCTTAATAGCATAATCACTCTCTCCCAGGAAGGCCAGTGGTGACAGGCCTTTTAATGAAGGATAATGGTATTTAGCATTTAAATATACTCAGCCACTGACTCATTACTGCAGTAGCCATCAGAAAGACAAGTAAATCGGAAGAGGAGGAAGAATTTTTCAGGCTCAGAGAGAAATCAGGCCAAGATGTGGACCACCAGGGACCCTCATGACTGCTCAGCCAGCATATAGCTCCTGAGCCCTCTTGAGTAGAAAAACGGACTTGGGATCCCTGGGTGGCGCAGCGGTTTGGTGCCTGCCTTTGGCCCAGGGCATGATCCTGGAGACCCGGGATCGAATCCCACATCGGGCTTCCGGTGCATGGAGCCTGCTTCTCCCTCTGCCTGTGTCTCTGCCTCTCTCTCTCTCTCTCTGTATCTGTCATAAATAAATAAAATATTAAAAAAAAAGAAAAACGGACTAGATGGTACATTTCCATCGTCACAGAAAGTTCTACTGGACAGCCATAACATGGAATGAAAATGGAGGAGAGTTGGTTTCACGAAGGAAAATCAAGATGCTGGGACCCAAAGAAGGATGGATGGATGCTAGGGAAGTAAAACTGATGCCCACTGTAAATCATTCTTAATTTGAAAGTTATAGATAACTGGGACTGAGGGAAGCTAGGGACCTCCCCACCATGAAGGGGAAAAAATGCAAACAGTTTCATAAACTGAATTCTGCTTAGAGTTTCAGGGAGGTCATAGGCTCCCTGGAGCCAAACAATGAGCAATGACCCCACTTCAGAAGTCCGGTGTCCAAGGAATTTTAGCAAGACAGTAGGTGGGGATGAGAGGGCTGTAGGGAATAACTTTTAAAGGCTTTATTGCCTAGTGCCATCTCCAGAGCTTCCTTAATTCTCCACCCCAATGCCCTTAGTCTGAGAACAAGAAGAATTTGTCTCTACTCCTAATTATCGGGTAAGACACAAACGATGCAAATATTATGCTAAATGAGGCCCCTTAAAATAGCAGAGAGCAAACCATCTCAGAAGATGCCTTGTCATTTGCAATTTGCAAACGAGTTTGATGCCTTTCTTCATTCTCTCCCCACTCCCCACCCCTGTTGTTGATGTTAATCTGAATTCCTGAAGGAGTCACCTTCCCCCCAGAAAGGTGTCCCTTGAGGGGAGGAGGCAAGGAAAATGGGGGGATGGAATTGCAGCTTGATTGCCTACATCTGATTAGTAATTACAAGCCAAGAGCTGCTCTAGAGAGAAACACTGTCACCCTCTGATGAAGAACAGGCTTTGAGAGGCAGGTCTCCCAGGTGGAGGGTGGTAGGAAGGTGATGAAAAGAGGAAAAAGGTGGTGAAAGATATGCAGTTGGAGGTCTGCTGCTATTGGGTTGGGGGGGCAGGCAGGCAGATTATTCCATTCTTTGCCAGCATGGATGACCCTTGAGCTTTGTGTGGCTTACACTGTGTGCCTCAGTCTCCTTATCTGTAAAATGGGAATAAAGCTGCCACCTGCTTCTTACAGCTGTTGTGAAGATCGAGTCAAGTCCTATTATAGTGCATGCATCCAAATAAGCTCCAATTTGGCCTCCAGCTGTCAGGACATTGTGCTTGAGACTCTGTAAGGCCTCAGGAAGGTCACCTTCATCTCTGCCAACCTAGCTATAGATATCTCCATCCTTAAAAAAATGGAACACGATAGCCCATAACCAACTTTTAACTCTTGTGTCATCGAAAGTATTGGTGGCTTGGGCAATCCTAGAGAAAAATAACCAAAAATAGCATACTAATTTTAACTGTTTTCATGAACTTAACCACCCTATGTGAAAAATGAGAAAGGAGATATGACTTATCCAGCATCCTCAGTTGTTCAAAATGCAGACCAGACCTTGGAAGGAAAGATTCCCATCAAGTCCCCTCCTAAGGGTGGATAGATGGCACAATACCCAGTGCCTCCTCATTCATCAAAAATGAGAACATGAGACTCAGCCTACAAATTGTTAGGTGACTTTGGGCAACTTACTTAACCTTCCTGGTGCTCAGTTTCTTCGAAAGCAAAATGAAGATAATAAAACCAGTCCTCTGAACTGCTTTTTCCTCCCTCTGCATTTCCTTTTCTCTCCAAATGGCATAGATGAGAGACTCTCTCCCTCAATCTTTCTGAAGAGGATATCCACTTTCCCCCATGGAATACAGTGCCCTTCCCATCCCCCAATATCTGCCTGGCTTCACCACACCCTGTTTTCTGCTCCAAGAAAGAAGACTGATTTCTATTGGTTACTAACTACACTATACCAACTGACTACAATGAGCCTTCCCGTCGCGGGGGTGAAAAATGAGAATAAAGCAGTGGTCCTTAGGTGTGGCTGCCCTTTGCACTCAACTGGAAAGATTTTGAAGAGTTGATGTCCAGGTTCAACACCTGCCCTAAGATTGATTTAATTTGTTTGGGGTATCATTTAGGCATTGAGAATTAAAAACAAAAACAAAACCCCAAGCAATTCTGATTTGCAGTTATTTTTGATGACCACTATGCTAGAGAAACTAGGGCTAGTGAACAATCTATGGTGATAGGGTAAAGTCTTAAATCTATCTTTTTAAACTATAATCATAAGGAAAATAATGATGTATTTGGTGATGATTTTAAAAAAAAAAAAAAAACCTAGATGTTTTTTGCTGCCCCCAGAATCACAAGCCAAATTAGGAAGCCAAACAGCCAACTTCTTAGAAAGAAACTATAATAAATATAGACGCCCAAGAGGAAAGTATGCCTGCCTCCACTTACCCCCAGACAAGTTTTAAAACTGTCATACATAAAGAGTTCTTACAAATCAATAAGAAATATAACACTGAAGCTCCAGTGAAAGATAGTGAAAAAACGACATGAAAAACAATTCTCAGTAGAATAAATACATGTGTCTAATAAGCTTATGAGTTTTTTAAAAAAAACTCAGCCATTTCAGTAATCAAAGAAATGCAAGAAGAAATAAGATACTGCCTTTTAAACCTATTAAATTAGGTTTAACACACAAAAAAAAAAAGACAAAAAAGAAAAACCTCTATGCTGGCCAGAGTGAAGAAAGCACTCTGAAACACTGTTGGTGGGACTGTAAATTAGCTCAACCTTTCCAGAAAGCAATTTGGCAGGACAATCCCAATTATGTTAAAATATATATATGTACATTTAGGCATATGAAAAATACTGGGAGGATATAAAACAAATGTTAACAGCAATTTTCTTTCTGTAATAAGATTAGGGTGATTTTTATTTTCTTCTTTATACTTTTCTGTATTTTCCAAATTTCCACAGTGAATATGAATTGCTTTCATAATGAGGAAAAAAGAAAAACAATGAAAAGAGACACATTTTTTAAAAACCTTGTTATGTTCTTTTGAAATGTGTCTTTTTGTTTTGTTTTGTTTTTTTACTGTTTCATTCCAGGATGCTTGGTTTTGCAATGCTAAGCTCTTTCTGAAGAGTTTTGTACTTCATCCTGAGAGAGTTGTCGAATAAAAGGAACTGGTTATTTCAGTAGATCTAGCAAGAAAGAAAGCACACCTGCTCTGCACTCAGCAGCCCTGTGTAAGTATTTTGGCATTTCCCTTTCTTGGCTGTGTGACCTTGGATGTGTTATTCAAACTTTCTAAGGTCTAGATTCCATATCTTTAAAGGAAGACATGTAATCATTCCTACCTCACAGGACTAAATGAGATAGCTTCCATAAAGTGTCTGAACAATACCAGGTGCTTAGTAGGTGCTCAATAAATGATAACCAGAACAAATGAGGTAGTGGAGAAAAGGCATGATAGCCTTCTGAATGGGAAGCAGTCATCCAGAGAGAAAATCCATCCCACTTGGGGAAAATTATTGCACTTCATGTCAGCATTCCCATTTTACAGAGGAGGCTTGAGATGCACTCAGAAAGATAGAATGCTTTGTTCAAGGTGTTCCCAGGACTTCAGGATTAGGGGATGAACAAGCAACCAAGTCCAGCTTTCTTTCTTCTGGGAGAAATATTCCCAGGCTGTTTCCCTAGTGGAGAATCACATGTAGCCCATCTTTCCACATCTCCAGGCCAACAGCCTCTCTCACCTTCCACCAACACGACCCTTTAGTGTTCCCTGCAGCACATTATTAATGGGAACATTTTTAAGCTCTCTAAATGTCTATGAGCTCCCTAAGGATAAGGACTGTGTCCATTTTGCGGTCTGTGTCTTGAGTTTCTTTGTTTGAGTCGAGTCGAGCTAGACTAGAAAGGAAAGAGAAGGATTCAAAGGGTTCCTGGTCCCTGGCTTATTGGCCAATCCAAATAGGTGATGTCATTCTTCCTCCACTGCTATCAAGCAGAGCTGAGGGAGAAAGTCAGCTACTGGATAAACATCAGGGACAGATCGTGGAGGGTCTATCTGGTGGGCTACAGTGATGACTTTAGCTTTTAGCTGGAGGGCAGGGATTTTTGCCTTTTTCATTCACTGACGCATCCTCAACATCTAAAACACTGCCTGTCATACACTGAGCACTCAATAAACAGTTGGAAAAGTAAATAAATACTATGTGGCCAACAAAAATTCTTGCCATAGAAATATATTTCTGAGGTATTACTTAGTTTTTTTTGTTTTTTTTGTTTTTAAGGCAGATTACAAGAGAGTATGTAAAACTAGGGAATCACAAATTGTTTACCATGGCTGGTTTGGGATAATGAATTTAGGTCCCATTTTTTCCCTGTTTTCCTAACTGAATATTTCTCCCCCCAAAAAAGCTTATGATATTTGTGTAAGAAAGGAGAAAAATAGGGGCACCTGGTTGGCTCAGTGGTTGAGTGTCTGCCTTAGGCTCAGGGCATGATCCCAGGGTCCTGGTATCAAGTCCTGTATTGGGCTCCCCGCACGGAGCCTGTTTCTCCCTCTACCTATGTCTCTGCCTCTCTCTATCTGTGTCTCTCATGAATAAATAAATAAAATCTTTTAAAAAAAAAGGAGAAAAATAAGTGAAGAAATTGATAAGGATTAGAAAGGAAGAAAGGAAGAAGCTAGGAAGAGATTAATTCAGACTGTAGAATCCCAATGTTCCCCCCACATCCATCCTACACACACACACACACACACACACCTCCTTCCCTTTCTTGGCCCTGCCCTTAGCTGCATGCCACACTCTCTCTGCTCTTGGCAGCAACTTCATATCCTCCCAGAGGCCAGTGCCTTGCCACCCTGGCCACAGGGGAGGCTGCATGGATCCACAGACAAAGGCAATTAGCAAGGGCCTGCTGCCTGGCTCCTCTAATTGCCCACACTCCTTAAAAGAAGTAAGTGATAACTCTTTCAGAGGAGAATAAAAACATCTCAGCCATTAGAACCACATGTATGCAGATCGGGTCTCTCCTAGGAAGACTCAGAAAGTGCCAGAGATGGGAATCACATGACCAGAAGGCCACTGCCCCAGGAGGGATGAGGCCAACAGATCAGAAAGAATGGCTTCTTGATGGACTCTCTGGGGACCAGCCGCTAACCCTCTACTGTGAAATCAGACCTCTAGAAAGATCTAGGTTCAAATCCCATCTCTATTATTCACTAGCTGGGTGGCTGTGGGCAAAGCACACTGCCTCTCTGAGCTTCAGCTATAAAATGGGAGCAGAAGCAGCCTCAAGGGATCCTCGTGGCAGCTAAGTGAGAAAGTGCCTGATTAAGAGCTGCTGATTGTTGGTATTTGGGAACATACTTTTCACTTGGTCTGTGCACCATGGCCCCATCCCCTTCTATATAGCTCAATCCTTCCTGCTCATCCTCCAAGATTCAGTTCAGATGTCACATCTTCCAAGATGCTCCCTGACCCCTTCAAACTGAATTGGGTGCTTCTGCCATGGGCACCCGGTTTACACACTACTTTTCTGAATAGGCCAGGGCTCATTGGTCGTGAGTGACAGAGACAGCCTATGGCTAACTCAAACAACAAGGGAGTTTATTGGAACGATGTCAGAACTCAAGAAATCAATCTGAGGTTGGGTTGGGCCTTGAGAATGAACTAAAGATGCTCCAGGGAGCCAAGGAATAGAATCTGGGCACGAAGCCACTGCTGGGATGGAAATAGAGCCTTGACTTCCAGGTGCCTTGTCCCTCTGCTCAGAATCAAATTCTAGCGAGTGGGTCATGGACCTTGCTAAGGGCACAGGTCCACCCCTGGTCAGGGGTAGAGCAGAGCTTCCAATTATGGCCCTGCCATACTGTCTCCAGTGGGGGAGGTTACTCCCAATTACAGAAGTAACTTGTGAAGTAAAGTGGGTGCTGGTCATGAACAACAGGTGTAGGAACTAAGAGCAGAAATCAATCTCCAATGTATGCAGGGATTTCATCCCAATCTTTCTCCTTGGGGTGTCTTAAGACTTTACTCATTGCCTTGCAAAGTGTGCTGGCTGGCTGGCTGGCTGGGGAAACCATAGGACCCAACTGAGGCACAAGGAATGACCATAGAAGACAATGATGGGTAGCAGTTAGAAGCAGACTCGAGAGTCAAAGTTGAGTTCAAGGTCAAGCTCTGCCTCATTGCTGATTTTGCTATCTTCGAACAAACTGCTTCCTCAGCTTCAGTTTCCTTAATGTAAAAATATCTTTGTAAGTTTGTCTTAAGGATCTGAGGAGAAGTTTTGTGTGCAGAACTGACACAATGCCTCCTGGGACATGCAAGCTCAATAAACCACACCGTTAATACTCTTGTTTTTTTTTTTTTTTTATCACTTGTTATTACTGCAGGAATTGAGGAAAGAAAAGTGGTCTGCTGACTGAGCGTGAGCCTTACAGAAAAGGGGTCGCTGGGATACATGGGGGCTCAATGGGAAACCTAGGGCAGGAACCCTGCCCTAGAGAAGCTCAGAGTTGAGTGAGGGAAACAGATGAATTCTTACCCCAAATAAAGTAAGAAAGTAATATTTAAAAAAAAAAAAAAATGAACAAAAGTGAAAGTAGTATAGGATGAAAAGCACATGCAGCCAGAACTGGATCAGAAAGAAGCAAAAGCTAGTGAAGACTTAACATAATGTGCTGAATTCTGAGGGTGGTAAAGAAACACCCAAGCCCTGGAAGGGAGGAGGCTGCTCTAGAAGTCTTGGCAAGTCGGCACTTGAGCTGAGGTTTAGGGTAAATCTGGACAGGTTGAGGAGAAGGAGGGCACCCCAGGAAGGCAGTGTAGAAGTCAGCCTTAAAGGACTCTTAGCTTGGGGTGTGCCTGGTGGCTCATTTGGTTAAGCATCTGACTCTTGGTTTGAGTGCAGGTCATGATTTCAGGGTCAAGAGATTGAGCCTGCATTGGGCTTGTGGAGAGTCTGCTTGAGATTCTTTCCCCTCCCTCTCCCTCTGCTCCTCCCCCACCCCCAACTTATGCATGTATGTGCAGCCTCTTTTTCTAAAATAAATACAATCTTAAAAAAAAAAAAAAAAGACTGTTAGCCTCCTTGGGCTGCTTTGACAAATACCATAGGCTAGGTGGCTTCAACAATAGACATTCATTCCTCGCAATTCTGGAGGCTGGGAAATCTAAGAGCAAGGCATGAGTAGATTTGGCCCCTGGTGAGGACTCTTTTCCTGGCATACAGATGGCCTGCCTTCTTAATAGGTCTTCATATGGCACACAGAGAATGAACTCCTGTCTCTTCCACTTCTAAGAATACATCAATCCCATTATGGAGGCCCCACCCTCAAGATTTCATCTAAGCCTAATTACCTACCTAGGACTACACCTTCAAATACTGCCACATTGGGGGTTAAAGCTTCAATATATTAATTTTGGGGGAAGGGACACAAATATTAAGTCCATACCAGAGATCTAAGTAATGGGCAAGGGAGGAAAAAAGGAGACTATGGTTTTGCAGGTGGCTTCCATTTTTGATAGGTCCTGTCTTCATTCTAGATTTGTATGGCTATAATTCCAGCTCAGCTAGGGGTACCCAAACCTGGTCTCGCATTATAAGTACCTGCTGCTGTCTCCTTTTACAATTCAGAATCCTGGGCTCTGCCCCAAATAACCTAAAGCAAAATCTCTGGGGACAGAGCCAGGAAATCAGATTTTTTTTTTCATTTCCTCAAGCGATTGTTTTTCATTGAAGTAAAATTCACGTAACATGAAATTGACCATTTTAAAGTATGGTGGCTCTTAGCACATCCACAATGTCATGCAACCACTACGTCTATTTAGTACCAAAATACATCCATCACCCCAAAAGGAAACTCCTTACCCATTGAAAGGAAACCAACATCCCATTTCCCCCTCCCCTCAGCCCCTGGCTTTCTGATTCTATGAATCTGCCCACTCTGGTTATTTTGTATAAATGGAACCTACAATATTCATTGTTTCCTGTCTGTCTTCTTTCACTGCACATAACGTTTTCAAGGTTCATCCATGTGGTAGCAGGAAGCAGGAATCAGTGTTTCATTCCTTTTTATGACTGAATAATATTGCATGGCATGGAAAGACCACATCTTTCTTATTCATTCTTCAGCTGGTGGACATTCAGATGGTTTTCACCCATCAGTGATTGCAAACAGTGCTATCCCTAGGTGATTTTTATTTCACTAATTTAAGAGTTGCCATTCGGTAACTGTACTCAGGTTATTATCAGTTAAAAAGAGCAAGGTTCTCAAGCTTCTGTGTGCCTCACTCACCATCACCTGGAAATCACCTGCTAACACTACAGATGCCAAAGCCCCACTTCCACATAGTCTTGATTCGGTAGATTTGGGAGGGGCCTGGAAATAACTTTTAATGAGGTCTCTGCCTCCAATTCCTAGGAATCCAGGTGCAAGTGACCTATCCACCCTATTCTGTATGGAAGAGTGATTTTTTTTTAAGATTTTATTTATTTATCTGAGAGAGAGAGAGAGGAGAGAGAGGGCATGAGCAGAGGGGAGGGGGAGAGGGAAAAGCAGACTCCCCACTGAGCAAGGAGCTCCCTGGAACTCGATTCCAGGGTCCTGGAATCACAACCGGAGCCGGAGGAAGATGCTTAACCAACTGAGCCACCCAGGCGCCCCAGGAACAGTGATTTTTTTTTTAAAAAAAGAGAGATTTTATTTATTTATTCATGACAGACACACAGAGAGAGGTGGAGAAGCAGGCTCCTTGTGGGGAGACCCATGCGGGACTCAATCACAGGATCCTGGGATCACAACCTGACCCAAAGGCAGACGCTCAACCACTGAGCCACCCAGGTGCCCCAGGCACAAAGATTTAAAAGGAGGTCATCCATGGTTGAATTATGGGTCATTGTTTTCCTTTTTTTTTTTTTTTAACACTTGACAATATTTGTCAAATATTCAACAGTGAGCATGGTTTACTTTTATATTCAGAATTATTTGAAGTATCAATGAATAAAGAAAAAAAGAACAAAGGCTCTAAAGCCTCACTTGATTCCCAGCCTCTGCTGCTCTCCCGTCCCACCCGCACCAGCCAAGACCTCACGACCCCTCCCCCTGCACTCCCCCAAGCCCAGGCTCTTTCTGAAAAGCACACACACATATTAAGAAAGTCAACATCTGATTGCTATGCACAGAATACTTCCGCCTCCGGCATGTCACACAATTTGGTTACTTACTGTGTGCTTTTTGGAGCATCTGAGGAAATCAGAGCTGGGGGCTGGATCTCTGTTTTCCTACAGATAATGGTATTCTCCTACCACCTAAGTTAATAGATTGAGGCTCACAGGCACTTATGAGTGGTGTCTTTAATATGGTTCTGGAATATTTGCCCTATAAATTCTTAAGAACAGACTTATAGATCGCCTATTACCAGCATTATGGGCTATTAATAAATCAGTTACAGCCACGTATATTTTTTTTAAATTGCATTTTCCCTTTCTGTTCACATTCTAAGCAGCTAAGAATTGCTGAGAGACGGAACACCCGTGCTGGAGGAGGGCTGTGATTTCCTGCAGAGAGATGGCAGGGGAAGGGACTTGACAGCTAGGTCTGAAAAGGCACTTTCAAGCAAGGAAGAAAGAGAGGTAAAGGGACCGCCCCAGCCGGCGTTGTTGCGGAGCTTTAGAGCCACAATCCATCTCCCCGTGTCCTCAGGCAGCGAGGCTGAGCCCACCACCGTCCCCGTGACTCCTCTGCTATAAATTCCCCCTGGTATTTCTCTGCTCAGGCTGTTCTGTGTTAACTTTGCATGTAATGATACGCTGCGTGGTGTGGGGGTCACCTGAGCATCACCAGAACTCTCCAGCTGGTGTGTACAAACACGGTCACGTGGGAGGACGGACCTGAGGTTCTCCAGCTCTGCAGCCCCTTCCCCTGGCCGGGGAAAGACCCCCCGACTTTCTTCAAGGCTCCTATCTCCATCTAGAAGTGGGGGAGTCCCCAGGGGATGACAGCTCATCTCATTTGTATCTGGCACTCCAGTCAGCTGTTGTCTTTCCCCCACTGCCACCGAGTCACTGTTTCCAGCTGTGGGACTCAGGGCTCCCTTGCCTGGCAGGAAATGCTGTGCAGAACTTACCCCAAACCCTGCCACATGGGAGGACCTCATGCTTGGGACCATAGCACTACCCTACTTCGCAAGACTGCATAGCCTTCTTCTCTCAACAGTGCCAAATCCGGGATGACTAAAGGAAGAGCACGTGTGTGTGTCCCAGGTACTCTTTCCTCCAACTCCCAGGACTTTGGGTTAGGACTCGGTCACTATGCCCATGAATGTTTTCCCTACTGGTGGATTCACTGGAACAGAGACCTCTTTGTTACTTTATAGTCTCTTCTCATTGAGCCTCCTCTCCCCACTCCATGCTGATTCTTGGTGTGTGTGTGATTCTTGGTGTGTCTGAATACCAGCCATTGGGGCTGATGGAATTAGTTTTTCTAGAAGCCTCTAGTGCAAATCAGTAGGTGCAAATAGAGAGGAAAGCAGTTTCTGGCATGTTATACCTTGTGTGAGGTAAGAAGGCATTGCTAGCTGCTATTACAAACCAACCTAATACACTCAGTGTGTATTAGGTGCTAAAAGATGTATATTATCTTACTCAAAACCTACAACAGTCAGATGAGATTACCTTTATGACTGTCCCCAAGGCCAGGCAATACATGATGTGAAGGGAATTAGAGCCAAGGGAGGAGATTCTAGAGTCCTTGCTGGCAACTGCTACATTAAGAAATACATGGTGAAATATTTTAAAGATCCATCTCCACCAAATGTCCCATATCCTCCTGAGAGGACTCCCACTAGAAGTGTCTGAGCAAATGGGGGGACAGGGGTGTGCACATAACAATCCTGCCACGTGCTTGTGGCAGGGTCATGTAAGGAAAGACACACTGCCATCCTGGGAGACACAACTACATGAGTCCACACCTCAACCCCTCAACCTGACTGGTGCTCAGTGTGGCTGAGGCCTCCATTAAAGTCTCCCAGCTTCTCATGCACCCTTGCACCCACACCACCCTGGAGACCATTGCAGGCAATACCTCTAGTCCCACCCCTTTCCAGATCAGGTGCCCCCTGGAGAGCAAAGCCCCTACAGATCCTGTCCCAACCTCCCAGCCAGAAACAAGTTGGGCAACAAGCCGAAGTTCACCAGGAGACAAGAGACCCTGAAAATCCTTAGAGGCTTCCCCAAATGTCTCTCCCACTCCAAGTACCTGTGTCTGAATCACAACCTTGCTTAGAAGACTCAGTCCCTGCATGAGGGAACTATCAGCAGGAGGCCCCTGTTAAAATGCTCTTTCAGAGGAGAGCCCCTCATGTGAACTTGCAAAGTTCACTTATCAAATGAGCTCATGTACTGATTCATTCAACGTCGCTGATGCCCACAGGGGTGTGGGACCGGGGAGACCCTGTGAGAGCAGCAGGCAGAGTTCCACGGGATGAGGACACAGGACAGAAGTGGACAACACTTGATCGGGTCGTGGGGCCCAGGAGTGGGGTAGGGGCCGTCCGGGGCACTGAGTGTGCACCACAGAGCTCCAGGTCTGAAAAACAGGCAGAGAGAAGGGTTCTCTAATGATTTTGCCTGAGGCTGGCATTGCCCCTGAGATGACTTTGTCCTCCAGCCTCTGTCACATCCTCTGGCCTATTTCTTTGAAGATAAGGTCTGGACTTTAAAACCAGAGGCTTTCATTTATGTAAACATAAAATCCTCATTGGCAAGATCGCTTGGCACAAAAGAAAGGCTGGACTGGAAGGCAGAAAACTGGCTCCCGCTCTCGCTCGTGTCCCCATGATGAGGGGTCTATCAGCAACCCTCCCGGGACCTTGCTTGCTCTCCCCTCTGGCCCAGGTCATGGATGTGATGCATGAGGGTGTGGGAGCAGCCATCATGCAACCATGAGGAAGGGAGCCATGCCATGAGATGGCAAACGGCAGAGCAGGAAGACAGAGGGAGCCTGGGTCCCAGAGATGTGCTCTCAGATAAAATCCTGAGGGTCTGACAGCAAGCTTCCTGCTTCACGGGCCAAGTCAAACCCCTGACCGAGATGTCAAGTCTTCAGTTACTTGTGGCCACATGTCATTCTGATGGACCTTGAGCCAGTCACTGCTTTTCAAAATAAATATTGACTGAGCATCCTCTCCATGACAAGCATGTAAGTACATTACATCGATTTTCTCCAACTCCCCGTAACCATCCATGTCACAAATGTGAAAATTGAGAATCAGGGAGGGTAATGCACTCCAGGTGAGAGATACAGGGTGAATTTGACCTCTAGAACCTAGGTTCTTCATCACAAACCCATGCTTCACCTTCCTGGGCCTCAGTTTCCCTCTCTAAAAAATGAGACGGTAGAAGGCAGTGTTGTCAGGAAGCTAAGGCTTTGAATAATTCAGGCCAAGTTCAGTTAAAATCCTGCCTCCACGACTTGGTGCTGTGTGACTTGAGCAAGTAGCTAAACCTCTCTGAGCCCCAATTTCTTTTTCAGTAACTGGTGACAATGAGAGGACCTACTTCATAGGGTTGTCATAAGGATTTTTTTTTTTTTTTGTCATAAGGATTAAACATCAAGTAAAGCTAATGCACAGTGCCCAGCACAGAGCAGGTGACTCTCTGTGTCTGGGTGAGATAACCTCCTCTCTTCCTTCCAGCACAGGATTGCCAAGACATTGGTGACTGGTTGCATACCAATGCTGAAATATCCAATGTCTTTCCCTGGAGGAAATGTGCTCCTGTGGCTTTCTAGTACAGGAGAAATTGAATACAGAAATTTTTCATCTGAAACCAACTATTTTTAAAAACAACCGTTTACAACTTCATTTACTCCTGGCAAGGGTTAGACCAAGGCATCCAGCCCCTCCTCGCTGTGGGTAATGGAGGAGAGAAAGAAAGAGGGAATCACTCTCCAGGGGCCTCCCCGGACTCCACAGCTAAGCTAAAAACTTAAAAACCTGAAAATGGGAAGGAAAGGGGGAGGCGCAGAAATAATATGAAGCAGGTTCCAAGGAGGTTATATAAAAACAATGAAATCGCAATATTTTCCGCGACAGATTTCATCAGTGCCGCCTGAGTGCATTCTATTAAACCTCATTTATTAAATTTTGAGGAACATAATTTAGATATAAGATCCCGGACAAACAGGTTGCAAAATAGCTGATTCCGGACGCACTGACATCCCCCCATGTGTGGAAAACAGGCTGGTGTTTTTCATTTTGACGGTCTCACGGGGCTTTCCTGCTACAGCTTGCATGGGGGAAGGAGACAGTGGGATGGAGGTGGAGGGGGCTCTAGGCTCTTCCTTGCAGTGTCTCCCCCCACAACAGCCATTTGGAGGTGGTGTGCTTCCTGTCCTGTAGCATAAGCATCTCTGAAGTTGAAGAGGCACACTTAATTGTGTTCTGGAATTTGTGGGCCGAGAGGTGTGCAAGGCCAAGAAAGCAATGGACACACACAGCGCAGATAGTTTGTTTATCTGAGCACCTCCCCCAAGCCTCCCAAGACATCCTCCACCCTCCAGAGAATCTCATTTGCTGGTATTTACAAGGCAGGAAGTGGCCAGGGTCTTCCTGATGGTTGAAATAGATTCTTATTCTGGGATTTCCAGGTCATTGGGAAGTCTCTCTGCCGACACCAAACTCCAAGCCCCAAATGCTTCCCCAGACCTGCTTTCTCATGCCCAAACAGCCCTCTGAAGGAGTTAACATATGCCAGAGACTGTCTGCATCAGTCCATCGACTCCTCTCCTCAGCCCATTCATGACATAGATTACTGATCCCATTTCATGGATGAGAACACTGAGCTTCAGACAGGTGAGGCGCTTTTCCCAGGATCACTCAGTGATTAAGTGGCAGAACCAGAGATTCAAGCCCAGAGAGAGTTGTAGAGGATATCACCATTCTCTTACTGGCAGGACACAACATACTGACACTTGGATAGATGACAGGCAGAGAGGTCTTTGTTACAGCTCCAAACAGGAAGAGGCCACCATGCAAGGCCAGGTAAGGGTTGTGTCCAGGGACAGGGCAACATGAGCTGGAGCTGCTGTAGGGACAGCTTCCCTATGGCAAGCAGAATGGGGTTATCTTGTTTTCTTGGGCTCCCTGGAAGTTGGCTAATTTGAGTAATTTATGGGGTGCTTTGGGGCACAGAGGCCCTCTCTAGTTGTCTGGTACCTGGCCCTGGCTTGATTAGGGCAGGTGCATAGTGACCCTGGGGCATGAAGCCCGATAAGGGAACTACTTGGAGTGTGAACTTAATTATCTGCTCAAGAAGAAAAACTGACCAGCCTCTAGCCAGGGCCTCAAAACTAGGTCAAGACAGAATTGAAAAACAAATAAACATCAATTTTTTGTGGGTCCAGTCCTAAGCCCCACATCCTCTTCCCCTCTCTCTGCTGAAAATGCCTTGAGCATCACCAACACTCTCCAGCCGGTGTGTACAAACACAGTCACATGGGAAGACAGACCTGAGGTTCTCCAGCTCCGCAGCCCCTTCCTCTGGCCGGGGGATTTTCTTCAAGGCTCCTGTGTCCCTCTAATTTTTTTTTTTTTTTTTTTACTTCTGATAGAGAGAGAGAGAGAGAGGCAGAGACATAGAGGGAGAAGCAGGCTCCATGCACCGGGAGCCTGATGTGGGATTCGATCCCGGGTCTCCAGGATCGTGCCCTGGGCCAAAGGCAGGCGCCAAACCGCTGCACCACCCAGGGATCCCTCCTGTGTCCCTCTAGAAGCAGGGAAGTCCCCAGGGGATGACAGCTCATCTCATTTGTATCTGGCAATCCGGGCAGCTGTTGTCTTTCCCCCACTGGCACCGAGGCATTGTTTCCAGCTATGGGATTCAGGGCTCCTTTGCCTGGCAGGGAATGCTGTGCAGAACTTACCCCAAACCCTGCCATGTGGGAGGACCTCATGCTTGGGACCACAGCACCACCTTGGGGTCACCCATCCTCTCCCCATATTTAGTTGGTCACAATGTCTTGTTGCCCCACCACTTTAAGAAAAGTCTCTTAAATCAGTCCCCAGGTGGAAAAAGTCACGTTCAGATCTCTTTTATGAACTACAAGGCCCTGCAATGGTGCATCACTATGGTTAAGAGTAAGAGAGGGAGCTCACAGGCCAGCCCATCTGGGTTCCAGCTCTAACAAGGCCCCCTGACAGCTGCAGGACCTCAGAAATCACCTAATCTCTCACTGAGCCCCACCTTCCACTTCTGCACAATGGGAATTAAAGAGTGACCTGCAGCTGGAGAAGGGGAGGATTAAGGGAGATTATCTACCTGAAAATCCTGTCACAGAGTGAGTCCTCAGTGAATACACTCAGCACTGCTACTGTTGCTACTGCTGTCATTCTGTCCACTCTGGCACTAACCTGCAATTTCAGCCTGACCTCTCTGCTCTTGCCAACTTCATACCTCACCTCCCAAACACTGCCATGCCTTCTTACCTTTCAGCTGCAGCCGGGATATTTTTCTCTGCACCTTTCTCACTTCCTAGCTCATCTGTTCATCCCCAGCCCCAAGGTCACTTCCTCAGAGAAGCTTCCCAGAGCCCCTACCCTGATCCCACAGCTTCCACCTCCTCCCACCCAGTGTTCCCTCCCATCCCATCAAAGTCTGAACCAACCATCTGGTGAGAAGGCAGTTGGGATTCTTACCTGGCTCCCCGACAGTGAGCTCCTCAAAGGAAGGAAGCTCCTTAGTCACATAGCACAGTGGTCAAGGGTGCAGATCTCCTGCCAGGCCACCTGGGTTCAAATTCTAGGTCCACCTACTGCCACTGCTGTCCCACCCCACACATTCCTGCTTTTACCACTTCCTCCTGCCAACACCTGCACATCTTCACTTGAGGGCGTCTGCTTCATCACTGAGTCTGCTTTGCTACCTGTAGGGCTGGGAGGAAGTCAGTGAACAAATGTCCCCCTCTTGACCCCCACCCCCACCCAGGAGCAGCACTCAACCAGTGCCTGCCAGAAATGAATATAGAGATCTCTAATTCTCTCATCCCTCAGGTAGGAGATTTCTGACATGTGTTCTACCCCCCTCCCAGAGCTTCTTCAGCTCTGATCAAGCCCCACTTGCCCACAGAGGGAGCTGGCTTGATGTATTGGTGATGTACTTGCTTCCCAGAACAGAGCATGGGCTCCCCTGCTGACCCACCCCACACCAGCTCAGCAAGAAGAGACCCTGGAGGTAATGGAGAACAGGAGTTCCCCAGAGAAACAGAACCAACAGGACCAATAGATGTATCTATGTCTCCCAATAGATGGTGATAGAAAAAGTCTATAGATATAGATCTCTATCAACCTCTGTCTCTATCTATATGAGGATATTTATTATAGGAATCAGCTTATGTGATTATGGACACTGGAAAGTCACACCATCTGCCATCTACAAGCTGGAGACCCAGGAGAGCCAATAGTGTAATTCAGTTTGAGTCCAAAAGTCCAAGCACAAAGAGTGCCAATGTCCAAGGGCAGGAGAAGTCGGATGTTCCAACTCAGGCAGAAAGACAACAAATTTGCCCTTCCTCCACTTTTTGTGTTAAATATGTCCTCAAAGGATTGGATGATGCCCACACACACTGGTGGGCACATCTTTACTTGGTCTATAGATTCAAATGCTAATCTTTTCTCGAAACAACCCCCATAGACACACCTAGAACTAATGTTTTAGCTTCTATCTATTAAGCATCCCTTAGCCCAACCTAGTTGACACATAAAAAACTGTACTTGATAATACAATTCCAGTAGCCTTCCCCTACTCCCTCACCTTGGCTTCTCTACTTGCACTTAAATCCTTGTCTCAGGAGCTGCTCTGGTGCAATCCAAATGAAGACGCATTACCCCTGCTAGCTGCAAGAGCTTGAGCATATTACTTAAACTCTGTGCCTCAGTTTCTTCATCTGTAAATAAGAATAATTTTATTTATGGGATTGAGGATGAGAAGAGTAATGCCATGCTTGGAGAAGTGCCTAATACACAGAAAACACTATAAATATTAGGTCTTTTCTTCTCAAGGTCTAGCAGAGAACCTGGCATATGCTAGGGCTTCAAAAAATGTTTGGTGGTTGAAGCACACTGAATCTCTAGGGATGAAGAAGGGCTGTATATTAATCCCTTTCATTCCATGCTAGGTTCCTCTGGTTGCCAAAAACTCACTGAAGCTAACACAAGTAAGGAAGCTTGTTTCAAGGAGGTACCTACAGGAACAGAGGTGGGCATCTCTGGGGAACTAGAGCAACTGGCCAAGCAGACCTTACCAAGGCAGGAGCATAATCAGGGAACGCGGGGGTGGTTCCCATTCCAAGAACAATCCTAGCAGTTGAGTTACTTGTCACCCCCCTGAACTGCGGAATGTTCTCATATCTTCCCTTTAGAGAGTTATCACTACCATAACTCTTCTCTCTCTCTCTCTCTCTCTCTCTCTGTCTTGCCTCTCTCTCTCTCTCTCTGTCTTGCCTCTCTGTCCAACATTTTGGTCCCACTGAAGTCTCCTAGTTTCTTTCCAGTCACATCTCTTCCCCCTGACGGTTTTGATCCAAATGAGAAAGAGTCACAGGAATCAAGATAGGATGAAGGTACCAGACTCAGAGGTGGTAAATCTGAGCTAGAAAGCACAGCATAGACTTGTAACAAGACGTAGGAATTCTACTACTTCCCCCCGGGTCTATACAATGGAGCTTCCCAGAACACAGTATGGGCTCCCCTGCTGACCCACCCCACACCAGCTCAGCAAGAAGAGACCCTGGAGGGATGCAGAAAAGGTCATTTCACTATGGCAAGCAAGAGCCTTCCAACAGGACCACTCTGCAGCCAGAACTTGAAGAAGCAGCTGAGTGAGCCATACTGAGATTTATCCAACATTCACTCCTACTGAGTAGAGAGAAAGGGAGGGGAAGGATGGGCTGAAGCTCTCCCTATTACTTCCAAAATGGTGGAAGTTGTTATTGTAATGGACCGTGGTAGACCTGACAGGAGAGGGATGAGATTTTTCTTTTTCCTGCAGCTCCATGCTGACCAACTTTGCCCATGTCTCTAGTTCAAATTCCCAAGAGAAATGACCTGATTGGTGGAGGGACTCATCTTTATCTCTGTTTGAACAATCTCCATAAAAAGCCAGTTTAGAGGCCATTGGCCAGCCCACCCCTTAGTGAAACCTGAAATCACAAAATTATTCATTTATTTGTTTATTGTGTGCCTCCATCTCCCCAAGAATGTTCTTGAGAGACAAGAACCTTATCCATTATGGTCATTTTTTTATCCCCAGCATCTACAATAGTACATGGCTCAAAGTAGGAGCCATATAAAGACTTAATGAACACATGACTGAATGAATGATTAATGCAATGAATAAATGCGTGAACAAGTTTATTAAGAGCCCTCTCTATCACTGAAGCCTCTTTCCTAACATTCAGGGAACTCAGCTCCACTAGACAAGTTCCATCAGGTAATGAAACCCCACTTACCCAGAAGGCAATTGAGTGAGTTTCTACTGCTATGGCAGTATGCCCCTACCCCCACCAAAGCAACTTGTCCAGATATTCCTTCCAACCATATGCTGGAATCTTTCTGAGAGATGATCTGGCCAACACAATTTTCTCAGTCGTCTTCTCTGTCCAGTGATGTTTTAGCCCCTCTTGAAACTGGACCACTGCCCTGATTACCTGCTTCTTAATCCAACTCTGTCTGCACCAGTACCTTTGATTAACTTGTTTTCCAGTACACAATGATGTCTCCCTCCAACTCACTCACCAGGGCATTATTTAACAGAAGCCTAAAACCAGCATGCCAATGAAAACAACTCTTGCAAATAATCCTTTAAAGGGATTCTTAGTAACCAGTCCCTAATAAACAGATGCGGAATAATGACCTTTAGGAGTCCACTAAAAACCCACAATATCCCTCCCTGGCCTTGCTATTCTTTTACCCAGAATAAAGTAGGGATGAGGGTACAGATAATCGAAAGCACCAAAACAAATCAGTCCCAAGTTTCATCACCGCTGAGCCTCTAACAATATTAGAAGATCCAGGAGAGATCTGAACTGTCCCTGGAGAGATCTAAAGAACTGAAACTTCAGGGTTGCCAAGAAAAATAGCTGGGGATGGCCCAAATGAAGGAACTTTGTCCCATCTTCCTCAGCATTGGTCAGAGGGTCTGGGAAGCATAAAGGCCCTAACCTCTAGTGAGCTACACTTAAGAATAAATAAGACTTACATAGTCATTGTGCAGATCAGAGATAATATGTGAAAAGTGCCAGCACATAGCAAGTGTTCAATACATGGTAAATGTTGTTATGATGCAAATCACATGCCGATGCCTATAACAGCAGAAACCTAGAGAAAGAGGCTTCTCAGCCCAGGACCAGGAGTATCTTGGAACCAAAGGATGTTCTGCTCTCAGCCAAAATGGAGGCTTTTTAGTTACAATCTTTGCAGTTCCTGGGCATGACTCTAAGGGCCTCTAAGACCACAAGGGCCAACACAGAATGGTCCTAAGTTAGATAACTGGTTGACAGGCTAGAGCAGAGCCTCCTCTCTAGAGAGCAGAGGTCAGGGTGAACCTTTCCAAGCCCGTAAGTCTACACTGGACCAACCTTTCTTTGCGTTCCTCTTCAAACTAGCAGTGCCCTTCCTTGCACCCATTCTCACCAGACCTGTCTTCTGATTTTCAGCTTTATGCTTACCTCCTCCAGGAAGCCTTCCTAGGCATTTGCAAGCTACATATTCTCTTTCTCATCCCTATATCCCCATGACACCCAGTCTGCAGCAAACACTAGCCTCCTCTTCTAACATTATGCACTGGCTTTAGGTCTATGAGATCTTGGAGCCCCATTGAGAGCTGAGACTGTGGCTCATATGTCTCATGTAGTCCCCCAGGAATCTTGTGAAAAGGTGATTTTGATTCTGTAGGTCTTGGGTAGGGCCTGAGACTCTATATTTCTAACAAGTTCCCAAGTGATATTAATATTGCTTTGAGGTAGCAAGGATCTAGCCCATCTTTTACAACACTGTTTCTTCAAACTTTTAATGTGATACAGACTTTAACAGAGAGAGAAACACATTTATTCCAGGAGTAATCAGAGCCTTCAAGGGGCATTGTGAACCTCCAAGAGAGGGACACAGTGTGCAGCACCTCCCAAGAGAAACCTTTGTTCAAGAAACCATCCTATAACATTTATCTCATTATCAGACACACAGCAATTATTAATAACAAGAGCAAATATTTATTTCCTCCTTACTATGGGACAAGAGTTTTACATGCACCTTCTTAATTATTCCACTGACCTCTACGAAGTAAAGCACTATTGGGGGATCCTCACTTGAGAGGAGAAAAGAGAAGGGAAGTAAGTCATTTGTCCAAATGCATGTGGTAGAGTCAGGAATTAGACTGCATCTCTCTCACTCCAGGGTCCTCCTCTTCAATTCTCTGCTTGATCTCTCAGCCTGGACCAAGATCTTCTTCCTGTCATACATAATGGCTAAGGGGCCAGGTTTAGTGAGGACAGGTGACTGTCTCAGCTGCAATCAGTTTTTAGTCTACTCTTAAATGGCTGTGGGTTGGTGTTTTTTTTTTTTTTAATATTCCTATGGTGAACATTTATTAATCACATATAAGAAAAGAAGAGAGCACACTTCAAATTTAGCTTAGAATGTATCTGGTTGCAAGTCACAGTAGATAAATATGTGTTTGTTCTAATCACATTACAGGAAGTACAGAGGTAGATAGTAGTAACTTTAGTTATGCGATCAGGAATCCTGGCCCTTTCTTTCCTTCCAGGTGTCATGGACACAGAGAAAGTGCATGTCTTGATTGTGGGAGGAGTTAGTATAAGCACTGTTTTTATCCACCCTTTGATTTGAAAGACATTTAAAAATCCTTCCATGTGTTGGCCAGTGGGCTTTGGAATAAAGACGAAAAAGACAGGACTCATTCTATGGGACATTAAGATCATACAGATAACTAATCTTCTGATTACAATATCACATAATGACTACTATTCATTTCAACCCTGGCTTTCTACAGAAAAGATCTGAGGAGCAGATGTACTGTGATAGGTATTATAAGAGAAGTGAGCATAGGGGCTGTGAAAGCCCAGAAAAAGGGCCTCTTGTCTCCATGGGGGTGAAGAAGGTCAAAAGGGGTCAGGGAAGGAAGGGATCTGAGTCTTGTAAGGCAAAGAGAAATTAGTAGCAAGAGAATTTTAAGTAGGCATATGAATAGTCAGGATACTTTCACCTACATCTTGTTTTGGCTTAAAAAACAGGGTGGTTGTTTTGAGGGTGTTTTGTAGGGTTTTTTTCCCTCATAGAAAAGAAGTATAGGGGTAGATGATCCAGAGTTGCTTCAGTGGATCAACCACACAAGGGTCTTAGATCAACTTGTCTGCAATCTCTTGGCCTCATAGTTGTAAGATGGCTGCCATTGCTCCAGACCTCACAAAAGGAGATAATAAAGGTCTCATCTTTCTCTGTGGCTTCTTTCCTGAAAGCTTTGCCCTTCTAGGCAAAGTTGCTCACTTTGCAGTGTAGCATAGTACTTTGTGCACAAATACTAAAGGGTTAAACTAGATAAGATTCACTGGAGACATACAAAGTTCTCAAAAGAATCATATTTGAAGAAACACTGTAATCTTGAAACAAAAGGGACAGAGAGAATACCAAGTGAAAAGGGACATTCAGATCACCAAATTTCTACAAGCAGATGGCAAACAGAAAACTCTTCCATGCAAACACATACCACTCTTTATGTAAAACAAAGCATGACTCAGAGGGTGGAACTGAGATCCTAGAACCATGGAGAATTACTCCCAAGCCTTGTGTCTGAAGCAAGGAATTGTTAATTTGTCTAGCTGGATTTCAGAATTTCTATGGGCCAGTGACTCTTGTGTGCCTCATTCTTTCCTCTTTGTGAATAAGGACGTTCACAGTGGTTATTCTATGCCTGTCCCACCACTGTATCTAAAGATAGTTTGCCATCAAATACTGGCTCTGCTGCTTGGTACTGTGGGCACCTCCAACCATAAGCATTGATTTTCTCATCTATGGAATGGGGACAATTCTAGTGCCTACCTATTTTGTAGGTTGTTATGAATACCCAGTAGTATTACTATGATATGTATATATTCACTCCACACAGTGCCCAGCACATAGTAAGCAGGGCTCAGTAAATGCCTATCATTATTATTTTTCATTATTCTCTCCTTTGTACCCTGAACAAACCTCTGGCACCTGCCATCCTGCACTGGAATTATGCCTGTCTACCCTGGCAGGGTCTGAGCATGGGGAACAGAGAAGATATCTTAGTTATATTTGTATCTTCAATCCCCTGGCATATGGTAGATGCACAAAAAGTGTTAATGAATGAATATCTATGATTCCACATTCCTTTATACTGGCTTTTGGTACTTGAATATCATGGTTTTCTCTCCTGGATGTTGCTGTGGGAGATGATTTGAGAAAGCCAGGGGTCATTCCTGTCAGTAATGATGACTGCACAATTCTGATCATCTGTGACGGTGAACATTCCAGAGGCAGTACCTACAACAGGAAATTGCTGTGGCTGGGATGAAAACCCTGGAGGATGAAGGGCTCCTCCCAATTTGGAGACATCAGAGCTCCAGAAACCCAGCTCCTCTTCAAGCTACTTCTCTTGCCCAAAGCACTCTAATAACCACTCTTCCCCCAGTTCTGTGTTGTGATAGGATAAAGTTTGGTCACTTGAGATTTCTCTTGTGGTCCCAGGCAACTGAAGGCAAAATGGGATGTACACGCAAGAATGGATTTATTGACTCTCCTCCAGTGCTTCAGGGAATACCACATTTGGCTAATTTAGGAAGAATATAAAAATAAGGATACCCATCTGCATGGGGTCAATTAAGAACAAAACTCTTCATGAAGCAATGGGCAATGGTGACTATGGTGACCTGTGACCTCCTCCTTCAGAGCTAGGATCTGTAACAAGTACCAATGACAGTCCTAGCATCAATGCCAACAAAAAATTCTCAGCACAAATGATGCACATCACTCATAGCATACATCACTAATCAATGATAGCACTCTTTCACCCCAGACACAGCTTCCCATCCCATTGATTCAATCAAGTCACTACTAATTGCCAGGCAAGATTAAACCACTTTCCAACCCTGGACCTGTATGTTCACACTACTTGTATAGTCTTCATGATTATAGTAATCTCCTTAGCTAGTGCCTCCTCCTCATGTCCCTAACAACACAATCTTAATGGCATCATATATCATCATGGAGCAGACATCTTATCATACTACCTTCACTCTCTAGGACCCTCTTGCTTTTCTGAATTGCACTTTGGTGGGACATAAAGTGAAGCAGTCAAATGAAACTGTATTTACTGTAAGAACATTGTTGAGGATATTGTTCATTTTTTTAAGATTTTGTTTATTCATTCATGAAAGACATAGAGAGAGACAGAGACACAGGCAGAGGGAGAAGCAAGCTCCATGCAGGAAGCCTGATGTGGGACTCGATCCCGGTACTCTGGGATCACGCCCTGGGCAGAAGGCAGACGCCCAACCGCTAAGCCATGCAGGCATCCCTGTTCATTATTTTACATCGTGTCTTCTCTAGGAGGCTCTGGAGGGTGCGGGGGGGGGGGGGGGGGGGGGGGAGGGGAATGCCTCCCTGATCTTTGAATCAATAATGGATGTGTCTCTCTTGAGCCACCAAATTTTCTTCTGCCTTGTGACTCTTGTGCATTCTGTACCTGACATATTTCCCTCTTTGCAATGGCTGCAGGAAGTTTACAGACCAGGAAAGTACTACTTGCCTTGTAATTCATGCACTAGTCTCTTTCCTGAATCCATCTAATTTTTCTGGGTTGTTTCCTTCCTTTGTCCTATTTATCTTAATTTTCATTTATTTTAATCTGCTGCTTTTTGCACTTCCTTGTAAGCCTCCTTGAATATTTTGGGGAATAAGCTCGGTATAAATAAACAGATAGGTAACGAATATCCAGATGAATGTGAAGCATCATCTAATCTTTAATATCTAATCCATGTGCAAATGTTGGGGATGAGAGTGCACTGGACCATGTATATTGGGGGATAGGAGCATGTAAGACCATATTTCTTTGCAAACTCCCACCCTTGCTCCTCTTACTCTGAGGGACCTAAGAATGGGATGTGGGTGTGTGTGCATGTGTGTGCGTGCGCATGTGTGTGTGTGTGTCCTTGCTTCCCTGCTTTGCATATGCTCTTACAGACCTGATAGTCCTTTATAGCAACCTAAATCAGCTTGCCCAGAAGCATACAGTTTAACCTTAAATATCCAGGGTACTTAAAGCACCAAGATGAAAGAACAGGTACTCTTCTCATTTCCTAAATTCACAGCTCTCTACTGCCTAAAATACTTATCCAAGCCACTTAACACACGGACTTTGAAGCCATACATACCTGTACTGAAATCCCACCATCCAAAAATGTATTTATTTAACTTCTTTTTCTAAACTTTAGTTTCCTCTTCTGTAAATGCCTGCTTTCTGGGGTTGAAGGATGGCTTAAGTGACATAATATACAAAAGCATTTAGCGCAATGTGTAGCACATGGTAAGTGCCTGACAAACAACAGCTATTACGTTACAGCTTTTATTAACCTGTCTCCTTTAACCTTATAAACTGAAGGCTCTGCTTCACTATACTTGGTGGAAGGAGAGAATAATTTGGTGTATTACACCCTTGCTAGCTCAGGGTCAAGTACATGGTAGGTGTGTAATACCTGGTTGCTGAAAATCTGGAAGAATGTGCCCTGGGGAAACATGAACTATTAATATATTTACCATGCAGGGCAATATTTCATCATATTGTACTACTTCCTCCTCCCTAGAATGACCTCTCTTCAATTTGCACCAAATGCATTCACAGCACCCTCTGCTGTGGCAGTAGCAACAAATAGCCTCCCAAAGTCAACATGAGATTTACTCCAAAGGAAAGCAAAGGAAGAAAATGTACATGTATCGAGTCCATGCTGTGTGCTAGCCAATGTCCTGGACACGTCCATCATCTGCACATGAAACTGTGTGGTCGGTGATTGAACAGCCACATCAGTCCCCACTGGGTCAATTCTCCCTCTGTGTAAATTCTACAGCCTGAGCACCTAACAATCTATATTCTTTTCCAGGTCAAATCAAATGACAAGAGGATTAAAAAAAAATGTGTCTCAGAAACTCATGGACAGAGCCCAAGAAACCAGCAACAGGGAGAGTCCTGGTTAATTTCAAGATGCCAAACAGCCAGCTTTCCATCAATTTCCAGGACCTCATTTTCCCCCTTCATTTTCAGAATTGATGTTTATGTTTCCACCAGGATAGAGACCAATTCTCCTTGGCATCCTCCGTCAGAGAGAATCAGAAATTTTCCACCTGGGATGCTACAAATTGCATTTCTCAACACAGTTCTGGAATACAGAATATGACCAGCATAACTAATGCTGAGTGATCAAAACTCAGGTGCTCTAACTTTATAAGAATCATCATCAGGCAGTCAGCGTTTCACCAAGGGATGGAGCCTCTTGTCCTCCAAGATTCAGAGAGCAAGAGCACATCGACCTGGAAGCAGCTCCTGGGGAACACTGTAGCACAGAGTAGGCTAGATAAAGACTCTGCTGCTTCCTCCTGTATAACTTCAGCTGTATTACTGTGTGGCTCCGAGCCTCAGTTTTCTCATTTTTGAAATGAGGATAAAAGCAGGACCTAATTCAGAGGACTAGTAGGGGAGTAAATAATAACACATGGAAAGCACTCAGCACATGGCCTGGCTCATGGGAAGTGTGTGGTCTTAGCTGGGCTGTGGTAGGCAACCTGTCTGGTGTTCATCCTTCTTTAAAAATATCACGATCACCATCCTCCTTGTCCTCCTCATCATCACCACCACCATCATCACTATCACTATCATAACCATCACAGTCATCAGCATCCTCATCATCTTCAGCACCACCATCCTCATCATCACTATCATTATCATAACTATCACGATCACCATCCTCCTCCTCATTATCATCACCATGATCACCATCATCACTATCACACCCATCATGATCATCACCATCCTCATCCTCATCACCTTCTTCATCACCATCACCTTCATCACCATCACCATCATCACCATCGTTACCATCACTAATGGCTAACACTTATTTAGCAATTCCATTCGGCCACTCTTGATATTGAGCACTGTATACATTGTTAGCACATAACAGGACTCTGAAGAAGGTGCTATTACCATCTTTATTTTACAGACGAGGAAGTTGAGGTTTTGTGAGGTTACAAGTCATGCATCTGAAGTCACCAGGCCTACCTGAATCTAGAGCCCACCCTGAAAGACTGTACTCACCTGGTGGGCACGGGATGCACCTCCCATTTCTTTTACATCTCCCATGATGCCTAGCATTGTGCTGTGCATTCAGTAGCTGCTAAAAAAACATCTGCTGAGGTGATGGAAAACGTGAAAAGGAACAAGAAGTGCTGAAAGAGCAAGGGTTAAATGCTCCACTCCAGGTCACCAGTAAAGACAGCTGGAAAGCTAGGCTCTGCACACCAATCTCCAGGCACAAAAGGGTCTCTTTCATGTTGGTAATAAAGATGCTTGTCAAAATGCCTTTCGATGTGGGGCCGGGAGGCTGACAGAAGCGTGCCAAGCATCTCAAAGGCTGAGGTTCACTGCTCAGTCCTTTACCCTATCTCCTAGACTGAGCCAGGCCATGAATCAATGCCAGGGTGGTCCCCTCTCACCCCCAATTCAAGCCAAGGAGACAATTAGAAGAAGGGAATACATTTAGTGAGTGTTTATATATGCCAGGTGCTGTGCTAAGTGCTTTGCTGGACAAAATGAGGCATGCTGAAGCCACCTGATAGTATAGCTCAGTGATTAAATGCACTGGATCTAGAGCCAGACTGCCTTAAACCCTGGCTCTACCACTCACTGCTTGTTTGGACTTGGGCCTCAGTTTCCTCATCTGTAAAACAGGGATGATAGAATTAACAGTACCTTTTTTGAAGGGTTATTGTAAGGGTGAGATAAGTATGTGGTTAATGCTTCCTAAACATTAGTGTGTATTACTTAATACAATGACTCTATGAAGTAGGTATCATTAACCCATTCTGCAGATGAGGATACTAACCAAGGCTTGTAGGCATGAAATGACTTGCCCAATACAACCCAGCTAACAAGTGCAGGGACTAGATTGGAATCTAGGTTGTTTGCACTCCAATCCTGGGCTCTGTACCATTCATACTATCATATTTCCAGGGTTCATGGAACTTTCAGCCTCGGGGGAGGGGAAAGGTCAAGCCCTTTGTCTCCTGCAGACCTTCTATCACTCTTTCAATGGCTTAATTTTCTCACTCACACACACACACACACACACACACACACACGAATGTGCTGTAGGCATAGAGAAGTCAAGAGGGTTTCTATTGCTCATTTATTCATTCACTACATATTTATTATGCCATGCACTAAAGAGAATACAGTAATGGACAAGACAGACTTGGCCTCTGATCTCACGGAGCTCAATTCAGCAAGGGATGCAGATATTAATCTAAGAGTCATGCACATGTATAATTGTGGCGATACATGTGCTTAGAAGGAGCGATATTGGTGCTCAGAGGGACTATGTAGGAGGAACCGACCTAGAAAGGAGGTCAGGGAAGGCTTCTCTGAGGAAGTGATGACCGAGCTAGGGTATGACTAAGAGTAGTGATTACCAACATAAAAAAATGGAGGGAAAGCTATTTCAAGTAGAGGGAACAGCATATGCAAAGGCCCTGTGGCAGGAGAGAGCACAGAAGTAGCAGAGACTGAATGGGGGCTTGTATAGCTGAAGCAGGGAACAAGGAGGAGTGTGTTACATGTGCAGTTAGAGTAAGGAAGTACGTGTTATGGAGTGCAGTGAGTTGATTCTGAAGTAGGCAGTTCTCCAAAAAGACTGTTGAGAAATGTTCTAGAACATTGCCTGGTGCATAACAAGTGTTCAGTATAAATGTGACAAATGAATACATGAATACAGAGGACGAAGTCACTGGCTGAAAACAAGCTGTAGCCTAAGACTAAATGCTAAAATAGCAAAGGCACATAGAAAGAACTAAGGAAGTGCATATAGGAATGCAACTGCAGGTCCTCTAAGGCTTCCAGGAGGAGGTGATTTTTGAGCTGAAATCTGGAGCCTGTAAGTCATTTTCCAGGTGGACAGAAGGGGAAGCCCCCCAAGCAGAATACACAGCACTGAATGCAGAGCAACTGAGGACCAGGACACACCTGGGGGAGCTGATGGAAATGATGCAGCAGGGGAGGCTTTCTCTGTCCAGATGACCTAACCTGAGAGTCCATTGTTGGGTACCATCAGGTCTTTGGTGGCCCTTACCTCAAGCGGCTCCCTCCACTTGAATTTGTGTCAGAGCCCCCTGTGAGGGGCACCAAGCTCCACCTTAACTGCCCTAGACCAGACTCACTGAAAAGGGAAATGCCATGCTCAACTGCCTTCTGATTAAACAAGTATGACATGACCACCACTGAGCAGAACATTAGCAAAACAAGACAGACTGTCTGAGAGGGAAGAAAGGGGGCAGTTTCATCTGTAGGCAGATGTGGAGCTAAATCTGTCACCTGTCCAAGGTCTAATGCCCCAGTTGGATGGGACTCTACATATGGTGAGGAGACACAGGGTAGATCCGGGATGCTTAAAAAGTAGCAGAGGAGGGTGAAGGGGGCAGTCCCATCACCTGCTATGATGCCCACCACCATCACCAAGCCTTACTGTTTTGTACACGTCTTCTGAGGAGATTGCATTTGAGCCAGGCTATAAACAACAAGGAAAGAATATTGAGTAGAGGGAGCAGCAAGTGCAAAGGCCCTGTGGCAAAAAAATTCTGGTGGGTTGTAGATAGTAACAGAGGCCAGGGGAACTGGTGTGTATTGAGGGAGGGAGAGAAGCAGTTAGGCCATGGAGGATAGTAGGCCCCAGGTCATGCAGTGCTGAGTAGGGCAAGTAAGGAGGCCCGATTTTATCCTAAGCCTGACAGAAAGGTAATAAAGTGTAGTAAGCACAGGAATAATATGATCTGATTTACTAAAAAAGAGGACTCTGGCTTTTATGTAGAGGATAATTCCTAGGCAAGAAGTAAAAGCAGAGGCCAGCCAGGATGTTACTATAATAGTCCAGGAAAGAGATCCTAGTAGCTTAGACTAGAGTGTTCAAGGTGAAGATGGAAAGGTGCTCTGGTATACTCTGAAGATAGAACAGTTGAGACCTGACCTCATATTTGATGCTGAGTTGAGGGAGAGGAAGGAGTTAATGGGACTCCTGAGTTATGATCATACCATGTTTAACGAGTTCGTCTTTTTGTTTTATTTTTACAGGTGTGCTAACAGGCCTAAAGCAATCATATAAGTCATGCAGAGTAAATAACCACTCAGCTTGGACCAGTCCGATCCAGGCCCTGATCCCCAGCAGTCTGACCCCAGCTCCTGCACTCATAACCAACCGAGCAATTACACACGGAGTGCAGGAGAGTCAGGAGACCAGGCACAAGCACTGCTCGGCCACTCACCGTGTGTTTCAGGCAGACCTCTGTACGTGTCTGACCCTCAGTTCCCTCAACTGCACAGCGGAAATTATAAAAGTTTCACCAGGAGGGTGATGGGAGGATTACAGGAAATTTACTCATTCATCCAATAAACATTTATGAAGCATCTCCCACACGTGCCAGGCGCCATCCTAGGCACGTGGAGCATACTGATGAGCAACACTGGAAGAATCCTGTCCCTGAGCTGCTTACCTATCAGGAAGGAGACACTCAATAATCCTCATAAATGAGTATATTAACTAGTATTTTAGAAGGTGAGAAATGCTATGGAAAAACAAGGTTGTGGGCAGCCCCAATGGCCCAGTGGTTTTGGCACCACCTTCAGCCCAGGGCATGATCCTGGAGACCGGGATTGAGTCCCACGTCGGGCTCCCTGCATGGAGCTTGCTTCTCCCTCTGCCTGTGTCTCTGCCTCTCTCACTTTCTCTCTGTGTCTCTCATGAATAAATAAATAAAATCTTAAAAAAAAAAAAAAAGGTGGAGCAGCATCGGGGAGACATATATAAATGTATATAGTCAACACCTTAGACTTACACGTCATGTGTCCATTATATAGCACTAAAAATTAAGAGAAAGAGCCACTGCAGCGATCATGATTAAATATTTGTTATGTAAATAATTGCTTTTTGACAGATCTTTTATTTTTATGGCTTTCCTTGCCTGGGATAATAAATTCCTGCTCCCTCAGTTAACTCCAGAGGACAAAAGTTCTTCCCACCCCAAGAAATGCCTTTCATCGTTAAAAACAAAAGCAAACAAACACATAATCCTTCCACTGAAAGTACCGGATAAGTGGACATGTAAGGTCTGGTGAAACAGCTCCAGCGAAGAATTAAGTCCCACAAAAGCCTTGGGGCCCCAAAGTACCCTTTGTCCTGAAGCAGAAGTAATCAGTGGGAGTGGTGCTACCCCCTAGAGAAGCATCTGGAAATGTGGTGGTGGTAGGGGTATGTGTTTTAGATTGCCACTAGGCTTGGGGTATACAACGTATTCACATAAACGCCCTCCCCGCCAGACACTTACTCCATGAAAAATAAATATAGTCAGGTGAGCCAAGCTCTAACTTCTTTGTATGTGTAAACAAAAAAATTATTTCCTGCATGGTTCAAGCATCCATTGGATTTAAAAGGAATACAGCTACCAGGTTAATTGAGCAACGGTTGGTCTTTGCCCTACTCAGAACTTTACCAGAGTGCACCGTTTCGGGAAACTGGGTCGTGGGCTGCAGCACTGTGCCTGGTATTTTTTTTGTAGGTGACACCGCACATCTGTACAAGTTTGCCTTCGTAGCTGTGACAGTCACAGTGATTATATATAGAAGCAATTATCTGGCTATATCATTATGTTTTATAGGAGTCATATCTAAGCATTTACATATTGAAATATATACTATCTTATTACAGACTCCTTTCACTTTATTCTCCGTTAGGATATTGTTAGGACATTATATTGATTTCTTGAAGTTATGGGTATATATAGATTCTATTATCTGTGAAATTCATTTCTGGATAGTAAAGAGCATGTTATAAAAATTTTTTTCTTTTATAAAAAGGGGCATTGAATCTGACGGAGTATGATGTCATCTAAATGCTACTATTGAGCTTTAGGAAGTATGCCCTGTGGATTTGGGCACAATTACTATCCGATCTCTCCGTATTTCAAGAGAAACCAGGCATCCAGAAATAGACATGCAAGCTCCTGATTTTTTAGAGAAATGGCACCAAATTTTAAATATAAAATCACAGTGAAATGATCAGTGGTATCAGAGATTTGGATGAAGAGAGGAAGAAAAGCCAGAGGCCCAAGGATTTCTAGGGCAGTGAAACTATCCTGTATACCAGAATGGTAGATACATGTCATTACACATTTGTCTAAACCCGCAAAATGTAGTACTCCAAGAGTGAACCTGAAAGCAAACTCTAGTCTTTGGGTGGTAACAGTATATTAGTGCAGGCTCATCAGTTGTAATAAGTGTACCCCTCTGGTGGGGATATTGATTAAAGGGGAAAGCTCTGCACAAATGGAGGTAAGGGGTCCATGGGAACTCTCTGTACTCTACCCAATTTTGTTGGTGAACCTAAAACTCCTCTACAAATGAGGTTTATTAAAAAAAAATATATATATATATATATATACACACACACACACATATATATAGTTGTAATATATATTGCAAAACACTTTTGTATATTGTAATATAAATTGTAAAATAAATATTGTATATATAAAATAAATAAATATAAATATTTCTATAAACACTATTCAGGTCAAATAATCACCTTATGGCTAAATGTAGGCCCAACTATGATCTCAGCTTTAAAACTAGATGTATTTGATGGGGAAACCAGAGAGATGTGTGAGCCTCTGCAGTGTGTGTGTGCAACGATTCAAGTGGTCATTTATTTAACATACACTCTGTGCAGTTTGCTATGCATTACACACTTCATTTCACAAGAAGTCTCTCAGATACACAGTGTCCATGTCACAGATGAAAAAACTGAGGCTTGGAAAAATGCACCACCTTGGCTCAACTCTTATTAATCACTGCCAAAAGCATTTTAGTGTTCACTCTGATCCTGTGTACAGTGCATTTCATATATTCTTTTGTCTATTCACTGCAATCACTATGTTTGGAGCCATATTATTTTTATCCCCACCTTATAGACCATGCAGCTAAGGCTCAGAGACCAGCCCTTGCCCAGCCAGGCCTTTCCACTCAAAAGTGCCAGTATAATTTCAGAGTGACCCCAGCCAAGCCTGGTTGATTCCAAAGCTCATATAGTCAACCTCAATTGCTGTATTTCCTCTCTAAAAGATAAGCAACACTATTAGTGTGGGGAGGGGTCATTCACTTGTCATCAAAGGAATGCTTTATCCACTGTGTCTACACCAGAGACAGTCAACCTTGATTACATGTCAAGAATCACTTGGACATTTTAGAAAGTATTCATGAATGGATCTCACTCCATTGGTCTGAGATATGGCCTGGGCATCAAGATTTCTAAAAGTTCCTCTAGGTGATTCCAAGAATGGGTCGTGTATTTCTCATAATCAATAACAAAACCCGGAGTTGGGTGGGAATCTTGGCTCCACCTCTTGAGCCAAGCCAACTCATTTCTCCATGCCTCAGTTTTCTTGCCTGTGACATGGACACCACTTATCTTAAGGTTCCTGATGATATAAGAATGACCTCCAGGTGACCCACACACCAGGTTAATGGCTTTCAACTCCAAGTTTGTACTAGAGTCATGGGAGTTTTCACTCCTGGTTACTAATGCCCAGGTCCCATTTGCAAAGATTTGTTTTCAGCTGATCCATTTGTTGGATGTAGACTAAAAAGCCTCCCAGGTGATTCTAATATGCAGCCAAGGGCCAGAACTGCTGAACCAAGTGTACTTAATGCCCTATTTTGCTTATGAAGTAACCGAGGCTCACAGAGGTAAAATAACTTACACAAGATCACATTCCTAGCAAATTGTGCTTTCAACCACTATTCTTTGATGCCCCAGAACTAAAAAAACAAAAACAAACAAACAAAACAAAACAAAAAAACACCTCTTTCCTGGCCACTAAAAACAGATTGTCAAGCCAGAGTCATAGGACCTCAGGTAAGTATGTCCCTTACAAAGGCCACCACAGTCTTCTGATGTAACCTCTCACGCCAAATGGTTACCATGGTTCTAACTGGTTCCTCTGGGAACAGGAAGATCATTAGCCCTTAAGCAGCCCACTCCAGCTTTGGACAGCTCTGATGCTTAAAGAGAGCTGCCTTACCTACTGCACAGCGGTTGAGAATTTTGAGATAGATCTGTTTGAACTGCTACAGAAAAATCTCAAAGATAAATTATTAAGCACAAAAACCAAGTGAAAAGACTGCATGCCTGGTATGATCTAATTATTATGCAAAATACAAAACCTTCTCAGTGTGCATGTAATTGCATAGGAAAAATACCTCGTATCATAAGAACAAATCAATAACAATGGTTAACTTTAATAAGAGGAGGGGCATTTAGAGGGACAGGTGCACATTTTTTTCTGAATTGTAATGATTCATACCTAAGAGATTGTTTTGGAAATAAAATGGTATAAAGGAAGTAAAATACATAACATGTGCCTGTCATTATAGGCATACTCAGTAAATGTTCACTAAATATTTCTTAGTCATAGAAAAGTTTCAAAGGATATCAGTGGTGATTATGGATTTTTTTTTTTGCTTACCCATTTAAACATTTTTTTCAAAAATGAGCATTTATTATTTGTCAACAAGAAAGTGAAATCACTTCTGTGTAAGCTTGGAATATTACTTGCATTTGGCTGCAAGTAACATAAAATCTTAACAGGGGCTTGGACCAAAAAAAGAGGGGGAGGGGATTGGTTTACTCATCAGAGACCTGGGGCCACTGGCCATTCTCAGTACATCAGCTTTTATCACTATGCTTTGCACTTCATGGTTTTAGGGTGGCTACTGCATCTGCACACACTGCATCCGAGCAGAAAAAGAAAGGAGAGATGGTGCAAACTGTGTTTTCCCTTTTATTGGGAGATACCCTTGTTCCCAGAAGTACATACAGCAGACATCCATTTAGGTCTCATTGACCTTATCTGTATCACTTCTACCTGCAAGGGATGCTGGCAAAGTAAGAACCAAGAGGGTCATAGCTGGCTTCAAGTCATCACGGCTCATACCTGTTTAAAAGCAAAATGTTCTATCAAGGAGGAAGGGGGATTTAGATACTGGGCGCACAAGTGTCTGCCACAGCTTCCATTCATGAAGCACGAAGCTCTCCCTCAAACATCCACATTGATCCTGGTTGTTATTTACAAAAATACATGCATTATTAATAACTCCACTTGTAGGCTGCTTACAGTGTGACATATAACTTATTTAAAATCTCATGGGGAACCCAGCAGGGTCAGGACTGGGATTTACAGAGTTCTGCCTGTGGAGATGAGTAATGCTCGTTCCCTCCAAGTATTTATTTACATCTGACTATAATAGAAGACAGGGAGAAAAAGAACTTGAAGCCTATCCCTAGTTGGGACATACACGTGTTCGAACACGGCCTGACAGAGAAATGGACAAAGTGGAGCAGGTATCAGAAACCCACTTCTAAGGAGGGGTGGCTCAGGTCCTGAGAGAAATTTCATCCTAAAAGGAAAAGGAGACTGGCCCAGAGAAGACTCAACAACAAAGTCTGAAGGGCAGAAGGAGGCGGGAGGTTTGGGGAACATGCAATAGCTGGAACTAACCCTAATCCAAATGATGTGATGTGTGTGCGTGTGTGCGTGTGTGTGTGTGTGTGTGTGTGTGTGTGCCTGCCCTGGGGAGAAAAAGAGCTTTCAGAAATAATGATGTAAAATCTCAAGGGTAAAAAGGATGGGGAATTTGTCTTCTCACTTCCTGACAGAGCACTAAGCTACCATGGCAGCGTGAGAATCAAGAGCCCAGACAGCTTGCATAGAAGAAGGTGAGAGCTCGGATCCTGGAATCAGATTGGTAGGTGCACGCTCTACCCTACTATCTACTAACTGCTGCGACCCTGGGCAAGATGCCTAACCTTTCATCAGTTTTGTCCTCTGGAAATTAATAATAATAATAATAACAGTAATAATAATAAAATAATGTCTATCTTGAAATATTGTCATGAGCATTAATAAGCCTGGAAGTATCTGGCACTTACTTGCTGTTTGTTAGCAATTGAAATTATTGGGCAAGAGACTCAAGACCACCAACAATTACGGGGAGGTAGGCTCAGAATGCTCAAGGCCAGCTGTTATTAGGAACTTTAGCTGATTTAAGCCAACTCACATAACCCTAATCAAACAGGTTCCCACATGTCCATGCCTGCAGCACTACAGAATTTAGAGACACTCAGTCCAGCCAACAAAAGCACTCCAGGCCAGTCTTCCTCCATCTCTTGGTTAGAAATAATGAGGATCCAATTCATGACCTACTGAAACTCTCTTTATAGGATCCTTTTGTCAAACACACCAGCTCTCCCCTATACCTCGTTGGCACATTTCTCACTACTCAGAATCCCTCCCCACCTCCAAAGCCCCCTACCCACCACATACCCTTCTTCTCTCATAGAGCTCTGCTCTCTTTACCCTCTGACAAGCCTATCTTTTCAGAATAAAATCCCACCATCATGTCTCCAGTTCCTCATCCACGCATAAGCACATTCTGCATTTGAGCCTAGGGTCGGGAGACAGGGAATGGTGCTAGATGAGCGCTACCAGAAATCATCCTGAGGGAATGAGGGAAGAGGAAAATATTATAATCAGACATTCACAAATGTTGTTTCTGCTTTGTTACAGAAAGCATCTTCCCTTTGCTAATAAATTCAACAGATATTTATTTGTGCTGGGCACAATTCTTGGCACAGGAACACAGGAATGGTAATTAATATGTGGTCTCTACTCTTAGGAGCTAACCGTCATCTCCTCCTACCTCAGTCACTTCCCAGGATAGAGGATGCCCCAGATTACCCTGGACTCAGACCAGAAATGAGTGCCCAGCCCACCAGAGTTCTCCTAAAGATCCCCGGTGGATGATAGGAAGGCAGCCTGATGACTGTTTGCAGCCTCTCTATAACAGTCTGGGGAAATGAAGACACTGAGTTGACAGTGGCCTTGGCAGAGCCAGAGAGAGATCTCAACACATTTATCACCAGCTGGGGAGCTGCTGTTCAGCCTCACTGACCTGTAAAATCCACACTAAACTCAGGGCTGGCTCTTCAGCTTCTGAATTTGATTTAGACCCCAGGAAAGGCCCCCAAGGCCTGATAGTGACAAATCACCATTTCTCAGTACGGTTCTACTTAAGTGGATGTTTGAAGATTGCTAGAAGCCAGTGCGGAGAGCCAAATTGTCTCATGTATGAGGGACAAGGGGTGACAAGATTCCTACTCCGAAAGTACCTCCTCAGTTTGGCACTTCTCCCCCATATGCTCATCACATTTAGAATATTAGAAATCTGTCTTCTCTGAGGGAATATAAGCTCTAAGAGGGCAAGGTTCATATTGGATTTATTCATGGATGTACCCCCAGCATCATGCTCTACATGTTGTCCATTGTAAGTGCTCGATAAATTCTATTGATTTCATCATATGTGATACTAGTTTCATAACATACCTTGAAAAACTCCAGTCAATATTGAGTCAGTACCAAATAGGGTGCTAAGTGATTTATATTCATCATTTTAAATAAAAAGATCAGAGATACAGTATCTATATCCTAATACAACCATTTCCTAAATGCGTAACTTTGGGCAAAGATTTAACCCCTCTGGCCTCAGTTTCCCAACCAGTAAGAGGAGTATACAGTAATAATACCAATATGTATGTGAAGTGCACAGCATAGGAGCATTTTTTTTAAAGAACCCAGGCCCCCTGCACTTACCAAAATTTTAACTTCTAATGCCCATTAATTCCCAGTAATTATATTTCCAAGAGTTTCTCCAACAAAAAAATGTGCACACCGATAAGAGGACAATGTACAAAAACATTTGCTGTAATGTTGTTTGAAATAGAGAAAACTTACAGTAACCCCAATGTTCACCAACCAGGGATGATCACACAAATTACAGTACAGTGCAGAGCTGCTGTAACAAATTACCATAAATTTGGTGCCTGGAAACAACAGAAATGCATTCTCTCACATCTGGAGGCCAGAAGTCTGAGATGGAGGTGTCAGCAGGGCCAGACTCTCCTCCACAGGCTCAAACAGAAAATCTATTCCTTGTCTCTGCCAGCTTCTGGTGGCCATCAGCATTCCTTGGCTTGTGGCTACATCTCTCTCTGCTTCATCTCCACACAAACCTTTCCAGTATGTATGTGTCTGTGTATAAAATCTTCTCCAGAATCCCTCTTACAAGGATACATATGATTGCATGTAGGACTCAAGGATAATTCAGGATGATCTCCACATCTCAAGACCCTTAATTTAATCACATCTACAAGACCTCTTTTCCAAATAAAGTAACATTTACAGGTTTGTTATGGACTGAACAGCATGCCTCCACCCCCCACAAATCCACAAGTTGAAACCCTAGCTACCTCCATCCCTAGCATGTGATGGTATTTGCAGATGGGGACCTTGGGAGGAAATCAGTGTTAGATGAGGGTAGAGCCCTCAAGATAGGATAGTGCCCTTATAAGGAGAGATACCAGAAAACTTGCTCACTCTCTCCTGCAGTGTACATAAAAAGAGGTCATGTGAGCACTCAGCAACTAAATAGCCATCTGTAACCAAGGGAAGAGCCCTCAGAATGAAACCTACCTTGCTGCCACCTTGATTTTGGATTTCAAACTTTGAGAACTGTGAGAAATAAATTTCTGTTGTTTAGGTGACCTATCTATGGTGTTTCATTGTGGTAGCCCAAGGAGATGAAGATAAGACTCCAAGGATTAGGACATGTACATATCCTTGGGCCACACCATTCAGCTCATGACATACAGTATATGAAGACTACAAGGCAGTCATCAAAAGGAACAAAGCTATTTCATTGTTCAGTGACAGATCACGACTTGCACTAAAGAGGAGAAGTGAAGACTGAACAAAGGAAACACATTCTAGATGTTTCTGACAGGAGAGCTGATAAGACTTATGTTTTGAATGTGGAGGATGAATGAAAGAGAAGAATTCTCCTTCAAGTCACTGCAACAGGAAAAAGAGGCCCAGAAGGTCATACTGGATGATTTAAGGGCTAAGTCTAGGTTCTGAATATATACATATTTTTTATTTCTTATTGGAGTGTAATATACATACAATAAAATACACAAACCTCTGGCATACAGCTCAATGAATTTTTACATTTGTATTCACCATATACAAACCATGCAGAGTGCCTTCTATAACATGCTCGGCACCCCAGAAGGTTTCATTGTACCCACTCTAAGGCAATGCCCACACTAAGGGAACCATTTTAACTTTTATATATTTAGACGTTCTTAGATTCTTATAAATGCTTTTATATTTTTGACTTCTATAGTTTTAGATGTTTTTGAAACTCATATAGACAGAACTCTTTCACATCGGGCTTCTCTCACCTGTTATTACATCTCCAAGGTTCATCATATTGTTGCATGTATTCATACTTTGTTCTTTTTTATTGCTGTGTTATATGCCATTGTACCATCATGGAACCCATGGGATTTGCTGATGGAGCATGAGAAGAGAGGATTTGGGGATTTTCTTCTGAGTCACTAGAGGGTGGAGTTGCCATGCACCTGAGATGGATTACATTGGGGGAAGGCTGGCTATGAACTGGGCAGAAGATAAAGGTCAGAAGCTCGGTTTTGAACCTGGTAAATCTGAACTGCTTATTAGACATCCAAGTGTGGATGATGAGTAGGCCATTAAACCATCAAGCAATGAGGAAGAGGGCCAGTGAGGGAGATAATTACAACAATGTGGGTAGCAGGTGATGGAGAGATAACAGGAGATCCAGAGCTTGGGCAAGGAGTAAGGGGGCAGGGTGGGGGGTGAGGGGAACTGAGAAGCAGCATGCATGATAAAGGAGGATGCCTATCTTCCCTCCAAAAGTACTATCAGACTCAGAAGCAAGTGCAAGAAAAAACATCTGAGAAGCTCTGGGGGAAGGTGCATCCTCAGGGCAAAGCCATGTTATAGCAACAAGGCAAAGAGAATGTCTACAGAAGATGTTGTGCTGTGCCAGACTCACAAATTTTCCAGGAGCTTCTCATTCACTCATAAAGCAGACATTCTACACCCGCCTGCAAAGGCATATTAACAGCCCCACTTGTTGAGTTAAGGCTGTTGCTCAGCATTAGCCATCCAATCAATCAGTTTTCCCTGCTGTTTATCTTCTTGTTTTTCCTAACATCTATAAGGTAATATACAGGATTATGATGGCATGCATCATGACCATTCCCCATGCTCACCAAGTGAATTAGCTACATTCTGCACAACACAGAATGTAGCCTTCACCAAGTATCAGGACACCAGAGCTTCAAACCCATCTCTGCTGCTAAAGTAATGTGTACTTTGAGGAAGGCCCTACCCTTCTGACCTCAGTTCCTGCCTCTATAAAAGGACAGAGAGAGAAAGTATGAGGGGTGCCTGGGTGGCTCAGTCAGTTAAGCATCTACCTTTGGTTCAGGTCATGATCTCAGGGTCCTGGGACTGGGCTCCATGTTGGGCTCCCTGCTCAGTGGGGAGTCTGTTCTTTCTCTGCCCCTCCTCTTGCTCATGCTCTCTCTTTCTCTCTGTCTAAAATAAATAAAATCTTTTAAAAAATTAAAGAAAGTATGGGTTTTGGGGTCAAGCAGACCTCATACAATAAATGAGGTTTGGTCTCGTTTGTGGCTTGGCCTGCCTAGCATTCATACCCTCTTCCAAGAAGAGTATCCTGGTTTTCTTCAAGGAACACACACACATACACACACACACACACACACACACACACAGGCATTCTTAGCCCATGATGTTCAGATGAAGCTGATGACCCATGCCCCAGATCCACGCCTGGGCAATCAAAATCACAGAATTTATTTCGAGATATGCACATGACCTAATTAATGTCAATACACAGCAACTCTAGGACTTTGATTGAAACCACTGGGGAACAATGTTCCCTTTCACTGTATGACTAAGTCAGTAGACTGTAAGACTACAGCTGCTTGAGGGCATCATGCTTCTTGCAATTTGGGTCGAATTGTGAAGAGCCTTTTATGCTCTGCTAAGAAGTTGAGAGCATCTCCAATTTTTTCACCAAGTACCTACAAACAGCAGAAAACAAATCAGCAGTTATCCCTCCTAAAGTGCTGAGCTCATGAATTCAACTATAAGATTTCCCCAGCAACATCTGTCTTAGCTTGTGTACATGCATGTGGGGTTTTTTTTAAAGGTTTTTATTTATTTTTAGAGGAAAGAAGAGAGAACACGCAAGCAGGGGGAAGGGCAGAGGAAGAAAGAGAGACTCTCTAGCAGACTCTGCACTGAGTGTGGAGCCCAATGCAGGACTCAGTCCCACAACCCTGAGATAATGACCTGAGCCAAAATCAAGAGTCAGATGATTTACTGACTGAGCCACCCAGGCACCCCCATGCATATGTATTTTAATTATTTGTTTATACAAATACAAACAAAAATATTTGTTTAGTTATGTGTGTGTGTGTGTGTGGCTTTCTGCCTGGTTCATTGTCACTCATCTTCAGGGCTATAGGTGCCCCCATTTGAGAATATGGCTTTAAAAAGAGGCAGCATGAGAGATTTTTGTGGAGTTGTGTAACCTGATCTTAACTGTATGTTTAGAACATAACTGGGCCACAATTCCCTTTCTCCACAATTTCCAGGCTCAGGGTTATAGCAAATGTCCCTGCAATCCCATGTGAACCTTGATAAGAGGTTAAACCTGTGATGCCATTCCGGAATACTCCAGGCACCTTACTCATTCACTCAAGACTTGTTCACACATAAATTGACCTTTCCCAAGGACACCAGAGTCTCATCACTCACATCAAATTTGTATTTGCCTATGGGGTCACACACTATGAGGAGATAGCTACATCCCTGCTAAATTGCTTTGATAAAGTTGATTATGGACCACAGATTTCTGAGCTTTTGGAAGTTACATTAAGCCTTTGGACTAAAATCTGTCTAAAATCTGTCTTAGTATCAACCTAATCCTCAGGAGCATCCACTTCGGCTTTCTCTATGTCACCCTGACATGTGGAATCCTTACATTCTTGAGGAGTGACCTATAACTATGCGGTGGGGGGAGGATCACAGACCCTTTTAAGAATCTGAAGGAAAAGTCTTGGACCCGTCAAGCCAAGAAAAAATACCTTTGCACAAAATGTTAGATACAATCTTGAGAGCATAGTATATACTCCAAAAACCCCATTCTGAGGCTAAGTTAAAACCCAGGGATGAGAACATCAAGATGGGAAGAAATCTTATAAATTACCTGGCCCAGCTGGCTCACTGAACAATAGTAAAAATAATCATCATAATGATAAGAGCAATCATCTATTTAGTACTTACTGTGTACTAGATACTCTGAGACTTTACATTCATCATGTCATTAAATCGTCACAATAACCCAGCCTATTTGGTACTTTATACTACTTTATAGAAAAGTTAACTGAGGATCCCAGAGTCCAAGTCACTGGCTGTGGGTAGGGAACAACTGAGTGGCAGAAGTCAAGTGACTCCTAGGTCCATGCTTCTAACCACTGTGCATTAGTACCCATCATCATAGTACTTATCAGCCTCAGTAGCAAGTAACAGGAACCCACTGAAGCTAGCTTAAGAACAAAGGGGGTTTGTCACAAGGAAGGATAGCAGGGTGTCACAGTATCCATAGGCAAGGACTTAGCTGGACTCCAGGAATCACCTGTAACTAGACATTGGTTTGCCATAGGAACCAAAAAGATCATCTGTCTGTTATGGATCAAACATTTGTGTCCTCCCTCAAAACTCATATGATGAAGACCTAATCCCCAATATGACTATATTTGGAGGTAGGGCTGGTAAAAAGATGACAAAGGTTAAGTGATATCAAAAGGGTCAGACTCTAATTTGACAGGGCTGATGCCCTTAGAAGGTGAAGAAGAGACATGACAGGAAGGCATCTGTCTGCTAGGCAAGAAGAGAGTCCTCACCAGAAACAGAAGCCTGCCAGGATCCCAGTAGTGAACTTCCAGCCTCAAAAACTATGAGAAAATAAATTTCTGTTCTTTAAACCACACAGTTTATAGTATTTCTTTATGGAAGCCCAACCTGACTAAAACACTGTCTCCCTCTCTCTCCCCCCTTTCCCCTCCACCCTTCCAGCAAAAAGAAAGAGAAAGAAAGAAAGAAAGAAAGAAAGAAAGAAAGAAAGAAAGAAAGAAAGAAAGAAAGAAAGAGAAGGAAGGAAGGAAGGAAGGAAGGAAGGAAGGAAGGAAGGAAGGAAGGAAGGAAGGAAGGAAGGAAGGAAGGAAAGAAAGAAAGAAAGAAAGAAAGAAAGAAAGAAAGAAAGAAAGAAAGAAAGAAAGAAAGAAATCAGCAAGGAGAAAACTTAGGAGCTCAGTTTCCCAAGCATGAAGGTTAGGTCACCAGCCAGAGTTGGCCTCTCAAAACAGCACATGCCCCAAATGAGTGCAACCATGAAGTTGCAAAGGTCTCAAACTTAAATGCATGAAAGAGCCAGGCAGGGAAATGTGTGAAATATGCTGGCTGTGCGGGGAAGGGAGAGGTGGGAACTGAGAGCCTCATAGAAAAGCCATGGACACTTCTCAGCATGAGCCAGCCTTGCCATGGAGATGTACAAGTCCAGTGTTGGCAGATTGCCCCCTTTTGTTTCCAAAAAAGAAACTCATAGCCTGCATTTTCACATGCAATCTCCAGACTTTTAAACATTGCACACTTGTACAGTCCAATCTAAACACATTCATAAGACAAGCTATTTCTAGACTGAAGGCAGCCAGTTCGTGGGCTATGTGTACAAAGTCCACATAAAATTCAGCTGAGAGAGATGGAAGGCAGTAGAATGAGGACATGCTATGGAGACAAGGCCTGGGATCAAATCCTACGTCCGATACTCACTTGCTGTGTTACTTAACTGGTCACTTCACCTCTCTGATCACTCTGAGCTAATCATCTTCTAATCCTGTTGTTACCAACATTTTATCATTACGAATAATGCTGCTGTAAATCCACTGCCACTTTGCATTGGGCAAGGGTATCTGGAGGATACATTCCTGAAGGGGATATTGCCAGGTGTCACAGGTTGGATTTTTTGGAAAAGACACCATAAGATAGAGTTTAGGTTGCAAAGTGTTTCTTAAGAACATATGTCCACACAAAAACTTGTATGTGACTGTTCACAAGCCTTATTTATAATAGCCAAGACTGTGGAAACAACCCGAATGTGCATCATCTGATAAATGGGTAAATAAGATGTGGCACAACCAACCAATAGCATAGTATTTGGCAATGAAAAGGAATGAGCTCCTGGCACATGCTACAGCATCAATAAACACTGGAAAAACAATATGCTAAATATAATAACTGACACAAAAGACTAAATGATTCCATGTATCTTAAGTGTCTAGAAGAGGCAATTATTTAGAAATGAAAAGTAGGGCAGCCTGGGTGGCTCAGCGGTTTAGCACCACCTTCAGCCGGGGTGTGATCCTGGAGTCCCAGGATCGAGTCCCACATCGGGCTCCCTGCACGGAGCTTGCTTCTCCCTCTGCCTGTGTCTCTGCCTCTCTCTCTCTCTCTCTCTCTCTCTCTCTCTCTGTGTGTGTGTGTGTGTGTGTGTTTCTCATGAATGAATAAATAAAATCTTAAAAAAAAAAAAAGTATATTCGTGCTTGTCTCGGGCTGGAAGTTTGGGGCGAAATGAGGGATGAATGCCAATGGGTATGAGGTGTCCTTTGGGGTGATGACAGTGTTCTAACATCGTGATTCACAATTCTGTGAATATATTAAAAATTTACTGTATACTTTAAATAGGTATATTATGTGGTTTGCACATTATATTTCAATTAAGTGATACAAAAAGATATTAAAGGGGAGGAAGAAGAAGCAGGATCAGGCAGACAAGTCTAAACTGCAGTGCAGCTCAAGAAAGCCAGTCAACCAGGCAGAGAATGGCTGAGCCCAAACAGCCAAGCCTCCTACCCTGTTGTGCTCCATGACGGGAAGTTGACTGCTCCAGGAGGCCGTGACCTTGGGTGAGGGAGCTCTCTGCCACTGTCAAAGGAGCTGACAGCTAGAAGCCATCTGCTGACCACACTCCCCACAGCAGGGCAGCAGTGTCCTCCCTTGAAGCGGGATCTGAAAAGCATATCTCCACATGCACCTTACCAAGTTAAAAGGCAAATAATGAATTCTGATAACTATGGCCATACCTCGCGATTGTCACTATTATCATTGACATGAAAGAATTCCCTAACTGCTGGCAATGTTTTTATATCTGGCAGATGGAACACCATTGAACAACAGGAGGGGATACATTTTAAAGGACCACACTGAGGAATATCCATAACACCACATGAAAGACTTGTTATTTTCTCCTGTAAGGATCAGGAGCCCTGGCATGGCTCTGTTGTTTTCCCAAGAGAGCTAGTAGGATGTAAAGCTGTATCTTGGAACACTCACTTTAGTGACACTATGCAAGACAGATTGGAAGGGGGAGACCCAGAAGCTAGGGAGACTAATTAAGAGATCGTTGGAACCACCCAGCCATGGGGTAGGGAGGCCCAGTGGTTGCCATAGAATAGAACAGACAGAAGGAGGAAGTTTTAGAACAATGGGGAATGATCAGACCAGAGTATAAGGGAGAAGGCAACTCTTTTTAGTTTGAGCCAAGGGGCATTGGAAGGATGTCCTGGCCCTATCCTGCCATGATCCTAACCTTCTATAAACCTTCCCTAGCCACCCACATCCCTCCATCCCCATTATCACCACCTCCACCTCTTGCTTGGACAACTCTACACCTTTCTTACTGACCTCAGAACATCCATTCTGGCTCTCTGCAATCTATTCTCCTTAGGGCAACCAGAGGAACCTTCTTTAAAATTAATTCAGGTCCTGTCACTCCCACATTCAAACTCCTCCAATGACACCTTACTGTCCTTGTGATGAAGCACTATGTCTACGAGGCCCTTCATTAGCTGCCCTGCCCACCTCTCCAACCTCATTTCCTACCCCTCCTATTCCCTTCTTTTTTTTTCTTTTTTTTTCTTTTTCCCATTCCCTTCCTTGCTCACCTGCATTCTCTCAAAGTTCCAAGTTCCCTATTGTCTCTGGGCCTTCATACATGCTGTTCCTCTATGTTCAATATTCCATGATCTCTGGCCTACTTCTGCTTATAATACTGTAGGTGTCCGATTAGATGTTGCCTATTCCAAGAAGACTTCCCTGACCACCACCCCTCAAGAATGGATGAGATGCCCATGGAGATTGTGCAAAAATGGCACCAACATTTCCTCCATCTCCATATGCATCCACAGTGCTCCTCCTAAAGTGAGGCATAATGTTTCCGCACCCTTTCAGTCAGGCTGATTTTTTACTTCCTTTAACCAACAGAGTACATCAGAAGTGACTTTCTAAGGCTTCAGATTCCAGACCTTAAAAGGGAACGAAGCTGCTTCTGCTTTCACTCAGGAAGTCCAGGAGAGAGAGACAGAGAGACAGAGAGACAGAGAGACAGAGAGAGAGAGGGAGAGTGAGAGAGAGACCATGGGGAGGAGAATCAAAGTCCCAGACAATGAGTGAGAACCAATTGCCATGAGAAGAATGGCTCAGCCACTCCAGCAAATCTCTGGACAGTCAAACCATCCCCCTGAAGTCCCACACATGTGACAGGCCATCTATAGGATCTTCCCGTCCCAGTCCAGTTGCCCCAACCAAGGCCACATGGAATAGTGACAAGCCATCCTACTGAGCCCTGCCTGAATTCCTAACCCATACAGTTGGGAATCACAAACTGTTTGCTTTAAGCCATTATATTTTAGAATGCTTTATTATGTAGCAATGGCGAACTGATAAAATGCCCCTCCCAATTTCTTCTGTGATGGCATCTACTTTCTTATCTCCATGGTTGCTCGCTTACCCGCCTCCACCATCTACATATACGTTAACATAGGAGGAAAAGAGCTAAACTGTGTGTTGTTTAGCACTACCTCTCCAGGGCCTGGCTGATGGCAGATGCTCATCAAGTATTTGTTGATAACACAATAAAGCAAACAGGGATACTCTTAGCAAATCCAACACTTGCCTTAATAAAGCCAAGCCATCTCTCAAGGTGGCCAGGGGAAGGGTGAATTTCCACATGGTAAGAGGTGAGTGGACCTCATTACCAGGCTTTCTCTCCTCCCTTCTCTCAAATTTACCCAATCGCTGGCTCCTTTGGATAATCTGGACTTTTTTCTATGGAGGGAGCTATGAGTGCCCTGCCTTATCTTTAAAAAATTACAATAAACTTATAACCATTCATTGCATGTTAAATACATGCCAGGAAGAGTGCCAACCACCTGTATTAGTTTCCTGGGGCTGTTGTAACAAATTACTACAGATCTGGTGGCTTCAAACAATGCAAATTTATCCTCTTTACAGTTGTGGAGGCCAGAAATCTGAACCAGTCTCACAGTGTTCAACTCAAGGTGTCAGCAAATCTGGCTCTACCTAGAGCTCTAGGGAAGAATCCTCTTCCTTGCCTTCCATAGCTCCTGGAGACCTGCTGCATCCTTGGCTCTCGGCCCCTCCTTACATCATAACAACCTCTTTCTTCCACCCTTACATCCTGGTGTCCTCCTTTGTACTCAGAGCTCCCTCTGCCTCCCTTTTTTAAAGCCACTTGTGATTACGATTAGATTCACCCAGATAATCCAAGATAATCTCCCCACCTCAAGATCCTAAACTTGGGATGCCTGGGTGGCTCAGTGGTTGAGCACCTCCCTTCGGCCCAAGATGTGATCCTAAAGTCCCAGGATCGAGTCCCGCATCAGGCTCCTGCATGGAGCCTGCTTCTCTCTCTGCCTGTGTCTCTGTCTCTCTCTGTGTGTGTCTCATGAATAAATAAATAAAATCTTTAAAAAAAAAAAAAAGGTCCTAAACTCAGTCACATCTGCAGAGTCCCTTTTGCCATATAAAGTGACAATCAGAGGTTCTGGAGATTAGGGTGTGAGCATCTCTGGAGGTCATTATTCAGCATGTCACAGCATTAACTCACTCATTGTTCTGAACAACATCATGAAGAAGTTCTTTTGTTATCTCCATTTTACAGATGGGGAAACAGACTTAGAGAGGCGAAGTGATGCTCTAGATCATGCCGCTAAAGAACAACCAGGCCACACTGGGATCAGGTTCTGTATGACTAACCACTCTGCATAGCTGCCCTTGTATCGTGGCTTAATATAGGGGCTGACAATGGCATTTTAGGGAGAGATCCTTTGGGAGAAAGTGAAACTCAGGGAATTCTGATTACAAGGTCCAGCTTCCCTTCTTTCTACATAAAAGGTTTGTTGATTTTCTTTAGAGTCACCTGGAGGACAAGGGTGGTGTTTCACTAAGGAAATCAATGGGAAAGGCTGCCATTTGGGACAAGTTGAGTTGGAGGTGACACTGGTGAGCTCTCAGTAAAACTGGGATTGCTTGAAATATCTGGGAAGCTGGGTCTCCAACCTTATGCCTGCAAACCATGCATATGTGGCAGAAGAATCAGTTCTTGTCTTCCTAAGAGCTTCTGGAGCCCCATTCTTTTCCCAGACCTGCCCCCCTTAGTCATGAGGTAAAGCAAGGGTTTGCCTCTGGCACAAGGGGATGTGATGGTAAGGAGTTTAAGGCAGCCAGTGCCTACAGGACAGGCCACTCCTCCCTTATCCTTGGGGAATCCTACATCCTCAGAAGTGCCCCCCAGACCCTCACTAACACATGAATCTCAAAGCCTGGAGGACCTTAAGGGCAAAGGATGCACATTACCCTTTCATTTCTGCACTTCATAACCCAGCACACCTCTTGGCTCTTATTCAATAATCAGGTACTTTGTATATAAGCTAGAAAGAGAGGAAAGAGAATAGACTGGATATAAAGGGAGGGAAGAAATGGCATTTGGTGCCAACTATGCAGCCTTGGGCAAGTTACCTAACCTTTCAGAGCATCTTTCTTCGTCATCTGTAAAATGGGCATAATGATGTTCTGATCGCTAACATTTACTGAACACTTATTATGCGTCAAACACAGGAACAAATGCAAGATCTTATTCAATCCTTATACCCTCAAAGCAGCTAGCTACTCCTAGCTATCTGCACTTTGTTTGGTTTTGTTGCCTATATTTAGGCTCAAAACTCACCCTAATTTTGTTTCTTGATTTTTGCAGTTATTTTTTAAAAATTTACAGATGAGAAGTACCTGAGTGTTCCATCTGATAGTGTCCAACTCTTGATTTCATCTCTGGTCATGATCTCAGGGTCCTGGGATGGAGCCCCACGGGCTAGGCACTCAGCACAGAGGGTGTTTGAGTTTCTCTCCCTCTGCCCCTGCTCTCCCATTCACATGCATTCTCTTTCTTTCTCTCTCTAAAAATAAATAAATTTCTTTAAAAAATATGAAACATGTGAAAACATCCTTCTTATAATCAACGAGATATCGTAAGAACATCTTTAGGGGCAGCTGGGTGGCTCAGTCAGTTAAGCATCTGCCTTTGGCTCAAGTCATGATCCCAGAGTCCTGGGATTTAGCCCCATATCAGGTTCCCTCTGCCCCTCCCCCTGCTCATGTTCTCTCTCTCTTTCAAATAAATAAATAAAATATTTTAAAAAAAAACAAAGAACATCTTTATACAGAGTTGGCAGTATTTGAGCAAAACAATTTTTGAAAAACTGAAAAATAATTATTGACATATCCACACTCCATACTTAAACTCTCTAACAGTTCTTTTTCCATTTATTCCTTTTCTTCATCTTATCTTTAACCCTAGGCTGCTGAAATTTTAGTCCTTGTGCTATTCTGAGGTATTTCCTTTGGAGACCTCATCCATTCAAAAGAGCTTCAAAATTCTGTGCCAATCTATCTATGACTATCACTCTTAAGACTCTGAAGAGACAACTGAGAAATTTAGACTATAGAAAGCACCTTTTCAGGACACCTGGGTGGCTTAGTCAGTTGAGAATTCAATGCTTGATTTCAGCTCAGGTCATGAACTCAGGGTTGTGAGATCGAGCCCCACATTAGGGTCCACACTGGACATGGAACCTACTTAAGATTCTCTCTCTCTCTCTGTCCTTTCCTGCTTGCCCTCTCTCTCTCAAAAAAAAAAAAAAAAATTCACAGATGAGGAAACTAAAACACAAAGTAACTAGCTAACTCACCCAGGATCAAACAGCTTGTAAGTGTTGAGTCAGGATTTGACCCCAGTACTCTGCAAGCACAGAGGGTAGTTATGAGGATTATACAGGGTGATGAGTGAAGGTCAGTTTGAATGGGTTGTCATTAGGGATAAGAAAGGAAGCCAGGGAAATGGGGACAACATCAGATCTAGCCTCCAGTCTCTCTAGTTTCCTTCTTGTGCCTGCCTCCCCTCCCCGCTACACAGAATCAGATTAATCACCAGCTAGTGAATACCTGTTTATTTATTATTTGTTAAATAATATAATGAGCACCATGGACTCACCACCCAAACCAAGAATCTAAATTTTAGCAATCATTTCATCTAACTGTGTTCCCATCCCCATCCCATGTCCTGCCTTTCTCTTTATCTCTTTTTTTTCTCTCTTTATCTCTTAAAGGTAATCATGATATGAAATGTTGGATTAATCATCCCATTGATTTTCTCTTTCATTTTTCATTACATATATTTCTTTCATTTTTCATTATATATATATATATGTCTAACAAGAAATTATTTAGCTTTGCTTGTCTTTAAGTTTCTAATTTCCAGGTCTTTTAATTATAGGCGCTTGCTTCTTTTAATGTAGTTGAACTTTATGAGTGCACCCAGGCCACCTTGTGTGGGCTCTTTGGTACATAAGGACTCCCACTGAGGGTGTAGGTGGGGGGCTGGAATGCAGCATGGAGCTCCTCTGGCCTTTTTCTTTTCTTTCTTTTTTTTTTTTAAGATTTTATTTGTTTATTCATGAAAGACACAAAGAGAGAGAGGCAGAGACACTGGCAGAGGGAGAAGCAGGCTCCATGCAGGGAGTTCAACATGGGATTCGATCCTGGGACTCCAGGATCACACCCTGGGCCGAAGGCGGCACTAAACCACTGAGCCATCCGGGCTGCCTGGCCTTTTTCTTTTCTTTTCTTTTTTTACAGAGAGACAGAGTACACACATATGTGCATGTGAGTTGGCGGGGCGGGGGGTGGGGTGGGGTGTGGAGAGGGAGAGAAAGAGAATCTTAAGCAGGTTCCATGCCCAACACAGATCCCGATGAGGGGCTCAGTCTCATAACCCTGAAATCATGACCCAACACTTAACGGACTGAGCCACTCAGGTGTCCCTGGCCTTTTTCTAATTAGCACAGAGGTGCCATTCCTCCACCAAGTCATGCACCTGAAGGGAGCATCTTTTTCTAATTTGAACAAAGGATTGTAGGGGCTAACCAGGGCTCTGAGTTAACTCCCATAGATGCTCAGCAATCCCTCTCAGCCACTCCATATTCAAGGTCGAGGTCAAGCACATAGAAATCATGGACAGGAAATGACCCACAGTGACAGCCTCAGGAGACAGCTGTGTCATGAGACTCCCTGTTCCTGCTAGAACCTCACTGGCCTCCCTCCGTCTGTCCATCTCTAACCCATCAGGAGGGATTTCCTAATCAGGTTCCAGGGGCTTTAAGATTTATGTCAAGAGGCCTCGATTTATTGAATTAATGCTGCTGAGCAGAACCGTAGCTGTTAAACAGTGTGGAGATCTGGATTTTATAGCAATGTAACTAATAAGGCTATTAACACAAACTGGGCCTGCCGCTGGCATTTATAACACCATAAATCTCTCTTCCCACTGGAAGTATTTATGGGATGGCATGCACTCAGAGTCCACTGCCTTTTCTGTGCTCTGCTCTCAAGGATTGGCAAGGAGGAGGTGTGGCCCAATAATGGGACTAGTCTGGAGGAAGGAGGGAGAGAACGGGGTCTGCTTCTCATCCCCCATCCCTTCCGTCAACTGGACATGCCAGCCATTGCCACAGACAGACTGTTTTATGTTATTACTCATGTATTTATGTCCCATTTGTGGACCACTGACCACACACTTTGCAAATGCAGTGACTATGAACTCCCTAGCATCTTCTCAGGAGTGAAAACCTGTTAGCTTCTGTGTGTTAGATGTGGATGTGTTGTCTCACTCAACTTAAATTCTGTCTTATGCCCCCCAAATGCTCTGAGGCAGAACATTTAATCTTGTCACTTCCAGCTAAACACAGTCATTTTAGTGATTTTTATTTTTCTTACTGATTTCAAGTTAGACCAAGTCAGATTGTAGATTTTCTCACTTCTTTCTTCTTGATGGAGAAGATGCCAAGTTCCAAGGGGTGTGCAAATGTCCCCAAGCCATCCGTGCACAGGGGTAACCGGGTCTGTATTTTCATCTGTCCATGTCCTCTAGAGCATCCATTGAGACATAACTCATGCCACAGTGTCACTTTCCATACTGGTTGACCCCTGGGATTAGTTTCCATAACTCATCTGGTCCTCACCACCTTTGCTGCTGTACCTGTGTCCCTGTACCAGGGAAAGCCTTGCACGACTCCTGTCTCATTCTCTCCCTTCCTTCCTCCTCATCTCCAAGTCCCACTTAGGGGCCAGGGATCATGATACTCCATGACATTGGCAGGACACACTCTCTCTCTCTGGACTTCATATGCCTGGCCATACCACCCACCATGTCCATGTGTTCTCCAGCTAGTACACCACGATTCCACAAGGGCATTGGGTGCTTTCCTGCCACCTCCATGAGACCTGCCACCTCCCTTCCCTCCTCCCTCCTTTCCTTCCTCCTTCCTTCCTTGCACAACATATTGAGTCTTTCTCTGGCACTGTTCTAAGCACTTTTCAGGATGTGCTCCATCACTCCTATGAACAACCATGCAGGTTAAGATCCACTATTGTCCCCTTATCCTAGATATAGACACTAAAGTCCAAAAGTGTACATCCCCCGTGTAAGATCATGCAGCCATCAAGAAGTGGAGCTGGTATTTGAACCCAGACATCCAGGCTTCACAGAGCAATGAGACATCCACAGAATTCAAAACTAGAAGTGGAGTCCTACTCCCTAACACACTTCCAAAGCCTCACCTTCACAGAGCAATGAGACATCCACAGAATTCAAAACTAGAAGTGGAGTCCTACTCCCTAACACACTTCCAAAGCCTCACCGTATGCACTGCTCAGAGTCTCACATGCATATCAGTGTTTACCTCTCCTCCCTTCCTCCAGTCTGGAGTTTGGGGAGTTTGGGGATAAATGGCTCCCTAGGAAATCTTCCCAAGCTTCTGTTACTATCAAGACCTTAGCCTTTTGGACTTCCAAAGCTACAGATGTCACTGTATTCCTTTTTTCCCTTAGGACAGTGGAGGCTAAGACCTGATCTAAAGAGAGTCTAGGATAAAAGGTGAGCTTGAGTATTTCAGGGACAAAAAAAATCCCCACAAAGGTGGAAGCTTCACTCCTCATCCATACCCACATCATCACATTCAACCTCACAGCAGCCCCACCAAAGAAGATACAGTCCTCCCCTTTGTACAAGGGAACAAAAGCTCCAGCAAACTCAATGCAATGGCTTTTCCAGATAAAAAGTAAAATTGACAAATTGCAGAATGAGAATTTGGATTCAAGTTTATTGAGTTTCTGGGGACCACTAACCTCTCTTCTAGGGGCAGAAACTAGTTTTGTGGGTTTTTTTTTTTTTTTTCCCGTCTACTCAAATAGTGGCAAAACTGGCCCTGGTACAGAGCTGTCCAGAGCTTGAGACTGTCTTCCGGGGACTAGGCCACACATGAGAGCTTTGTCACAGAGAATGCTTGGCTGTGCACCCTGACCAGACACCTGCTGAGGTGGAATTCAGCAGATCCACTCTTCTGATGCTTCTTAGTTTTACTCATTTGCCCCTTCCTCCTTCTTTGGCCCCCATTGTTTTATTCAAAATATAGTGAGCCCCTGCTATGTATTAGGCTCTGTTCTAGAAACTGGGAAGAGAGCAACAAGCCAGACTGCCTCCTCAAAATCTTAGTGCCTCAGCATGACCAAAGTGAAGACTATTTGTCTCCAGAGGGCAAGGTCTATGTTTGCACGCCAGGGCCCCACACAGGTCCTGGCACAGAGTAAGTCATCAAGAAGTCGATGAAGGGTTTTCAGTTCCCATCAACTACACAACCTAGGTCCCATCAACCTAGCACAACCTTCTGTGCTCCCCAGACTCCCAGCAAGGCAGAGACATCACAAACGGTCACTAAAAAGCTTCTGTGATGGCTGATGTAAAAGGAGACAAGTAGATAAGAAAATACCCAGACTCAGATAGGAACCCAGACATGAGCCACTGTTGTGGAAGGAGAAAGGGCCTCATATGTTCTGAGAGCCAACTCTGTGCCAGGCCCTGGCTTAGGCACTTAACTCAGGTTTCGAATCTCATAACGGACTAAGTGATGGGCACTCTTGCCAACCCTGCAACCATTTTTCATATATAAAAGAGGGCTCCATTATTGCTCAGTGTCCTGTGGACAAGGAGTGTCCACTTCCCATAGGTGCTGAATTAATCTTCACAAATCAAACTAGGGTAGAGTTCTGAGCCAAAGGATCCCTGAATGTCCCCAAGTGAGGCAGGCATGTGGTTGGCTAGTTTGTTTCATTTTCTCAAATATCTGTTTTGTTAAAATAATGTGCTGTTTTTCTTTCTTTTTAGTCAATACACATACATAGTGTGAACTGAAAAAATGCAAATAAGCAAAACACAAAAGAGAAAATTCACCCTAATCCCATCATTAAGAAATATGTAGGGGATCCCTGGGTGGCCCAGCGGTTTAGCGCTGGCCTTTGGCCCAGGGTGTGATCCTGGAGTCCTGGGATCGAGTCCCACGTTGGGCTCCCTGCATGGAGCCTGCTTCTCCCTCTGCCTGTCTCTGCGCCCCGCCCCCCTCTTTCTCTGGGTCTCTCATTAATAAATAAATAAAATCTTAAAAAAAAAAAGAAATATTCATCCTTACTACTCTGGTATTTACTTCCCAGGTGCCACACACACACACACACACACACGCTTATCCATACAATAAGACATACATATAGGTGTGACACATGACATACATGTCACATGCATACATCACATATATGCACACCATTAGCATATACTCATATACATATGTTAATATTCATATTCATATACATGTATATCTTCTGTGTGCATATACATGCCATATGCATACATGTCAAATATATTTCATGTGCATATACATGTGCATATCATAGGCTATATATCATGCACATATCATATACACATACATATTTTTTCAAAAGATAATTTCTTACATTGTGATCTTGCTGTTTTAAAATGTTTTCATTTCACTCAAAAATACATCATAAAAGGATTTTCTGAACATTAAATATTTCTATTACATCAACAAAAGCCATTATATGTATATGCCACATTTTGTTTACCCAATCCTAACTCTTAATTGTTAAGCATTTAGCTAGTTCAGTATTATAAAAAATGCTGCTATGAACATCTTCAGAGCTATAGCTTCAAGTGCATTTGTGATAATTTCCTTAGAATAGATTCCCATAAGTGAAATTTCACTCTTGGGGGCTTTGCATATATGTATATATATATGACTTTAGATACATTTTATCAATTTCCTTTCTATAAAATTTGTGTGAATTTACCCTCCCACATGGCTATATAAGACTGCCCACTTCTTCACATTTGTACTTTTATTGGATGCTGTCATTTTTTACATATCTTTCAATTTGAGAGCTGAGAGATGACATTTCAAGGATAGTTGAATTTGCAATTTGTATTATAAGTGAGGTTAAATCAATCACCTATTAACTGTTCTGAGATCAGCAAAGAGAAGGTGAGTTGGGAGAGGTGGTAACAGCTAGAAAGTCATTTATCAATAGAAGGACCATATAGTAGGAGACAGCAAGCCAAGAGGCAGCAAGAGTTGACACAGAACTAAGTGCTAGAGGAGGTCAAAGTTGAGTTCAGGAGAGAAGGGATCAGTGTCTGTCCTGAAGCTGGAAGACAGACCTAGAAGAGGAGGAGGACCAAGGGAAGGGGAGGTGGAGATGAGGGGAGAGGGCAGGGGAGGAAGAGGGAGAGGGACTGGGAGGGGGAGGAGAGGTGGAGTGACTGGAGCTCTGAACAACGCTGGTGCCCTTCATGTGCTCTATTCCTTTCAATTCCCCCAAATGCTCCAAATCCTCTCACCTTCCAGCCTTTGTGCATGCTGGTTCCTCTGTTCCTGTCTTTCACTTTGCTAAGTTCTCCTCCTTACCTCTCAGGCTACACCTTAAGTGAGTCTTCCTCATCTCAGAAGAAGCATCTCAGCCCCAAGCAAAGTCATGTCCCATATTATATGACCTCCCTGTGTCCTGTGCTTGTGGCTTAAAAATGTGTATTGTAATGCTGGGGTGCCTGGGTGGCTCAGTCAGTGAAGCATCTGCCTTTGGCTCAGGTTAAGATCTTGGAGTCCTGGGATGGAGCTCTTAGCCTCAGGCTCCTGCTCAGCAAGAAGTCTGCTTCTCCCTCTCCACCCCACCCTCCCCAGCTCATGTTCTCTCTCTCTCAAATAAATAAGTAAAATCTTCAAAAAATATATATGTATCATAATGGTGACTGTGTGTGTAATTATTCATGTAATGTCCTGGAACTGTAAATGCTGGACTGGAAGCTCTGAGTCTGGGTTCCAGGCTCAGGGGTCCCCTCTGGGTTCCCAAGACCTCACATGGAATCTGTACATAATAGCTTTGCTTCTCTTTAGCTCTCGTCATTCAGATCTACATCCACCCTTCCCAGTCTTCTACCCTGTGCTGCTGCTGCTACACCTGGAAACTACTTTTCTCCTTTGCCAACTAGATTTCTTTATTTCTGTCAGTGGGAGGGGGGAAATATGAAGGCTAGAGGAGGGAGGAAGGACTTGCTCCTTTCTCCTGTTGGTGTCCTGTCCCTTTGAGCACCTCCCTAACAAAGCAATACCTCCCAATCCCCTCACCCCATTCCCATCCCAGTTTGGTCAGGTGTCTAGTCTCCAATTGCTTTCAGTACTCCCCAAATCAGCCTACAGGTGGTCTTTCACAGGTATCAGCAGCCACCAGAGATGTCCTCTTAGCAGAGGTCTAAGCCCCAGATCCAAGGGCTTCTCCTCCCAGCTTCTAGGTTTTCTGGGGCTTTTAAAATTCCAGTTAGTTAACATACAGTGTAATATTAGTTTCAGGAGTATAATTTAGTGATCCAATACTTACATATAACACCTTGTGCTCATCCAGCTTGTAGGCATTTGTTTTTGTTTTTTTAAGATATATATGGGTGGGGGGAACCTCAGACTCCCTGCCTAGCAGGGAGCCTGATACAGAGCTCAGTCCCATGACCCTGAGATCATGACCTGAGCCAAAACCAAGAGTTAGACACTTAACTAACTGACTGAGCCACCCAGGTGCCCCCAGCTTCTGGATTTTGTAAGCACATCCCTTTATTCCACCAGCTATAGGGGCAGTAGCTGCTTCCCGTAGTCATTACACCCAGACTATCTCATTGCTCTGCTGTTGCTTTTTCATTATTCCTACACTGTCCACCCAATTCCCTATATTAAACTCTCTCTATTAAAATACCTAATGTGATTTCCATCTTCCTAATGACATAGTAGACATTCACTGAGGCCAGGGACCATTCTGTGGTTAGAAAACAACAGGAAGAAATCAGATTCACTGTGCATGACTGAGCATCTACTATGTGCCTGGTACTGTGTGGGGTCCTTTGAGGCTCAGAGATGAAACTGAAACAGAACAAACCAAAAGTGCCCAAAGCGCCTTCAGAGAGAGAGTTGAACTCCCTTTCTCCCACCCCATTCCCCCATCAGAAGCCTCTTTAAGGGGAGCAGTTGAAGCTAAAAATCTCTCTTGCTGTGTACTTTGCAATGCTTTTCAGTGAGTTTCTATGGGCATATATATGGGAGAATTCTTTATTGTGTAGGGCTGACTCTGCAAGAAGTTTAGCATTTTGGGCCACCTCAACTACATGTTAACACCCCTAGTCCATTGCTTTGTCTGTCAAAAGTGCCCCCCCACACACACACACATTAATAAATGTACCTTTTGCAGTGTCCACCCTCCCTGACCACTACAAGGTTACCCATGGAGGAGATGCCCCCAGAGGATGTCGAGTTTGCTAATTATTTCTGACATTATCAGCTCCAATGGAGAAACCTTTAATAAATGTGGAAGATGGTGTAGTTTTGTGTGAGATCTGCAAATTAACCAAGACAAGCAACAGAATGAAATCCAACAGAGGGCGTGATGGGGTGGCAGACTGGTAGGGTGGTAGGTATAGAAAAAAGGCAGCCAGGAACCTAATTAGCCAGGACTGCTCATATCTGAGCTGCTCTGCACACCCAACTGCCTCCCGACTCATGACATGTTGAAAATGAATTCATCAAGAAGCACTCACATAAGCCCCTTGTTAGAAATGGGTCCTGAGTAGGCTTAATTAGAAGAAGAAACGTGGGGAAGAGGTAGGGCATGGAAGAAGAGAGTTGGTGGGTGGCAGTTGACTGTGGGTCCCCCACATATACAGCACTGTCCAAGGTGGGGTATTTTTGAAAGAACTGAGATTTCCTTCACTTCCTCCCACTCCCTTCCTTCTGTTCCACCCACTGGTGACTCGCTGAGCACCAGTTTCCAACAAGGTGGGTTGGCAGGCACACTCTAATGTATAGAAACTGATAATGAAATGTGGTCAAAGCAGCCCCACTGTGGTTGAAAATTAATAACAGCAGTGTAAAAAAAAGTCTGATGATTTTCTCCCCTCTTTTCTTCTATTCCTTTCTTCAATCCTTGAAAAAAAATAAGTACAGTAGTTTCAAGGGGCACCTGGGTGGCTCAGTCGGTTAAGCATCTGCCATTGGCACAGGTCGTGATCTCGGGTCGTGGGACTGAGCCCCACATTGGGCTGCCTGCTCAGCGGGGAGCCTGCTTCTCCCTCTCCCTTTGACCCTCCCCCTGGCTCATGTGTGCTCCCTATATCTCAAATAAATAAATAAAGTCTTAAAAAAAATAAAGTAGATTCAAGTTGTCTCTCTAATAACATCATTCTCTGGCACTTATGTTCCAATGTCCTGTCTTATATGTGAGAGGAAAAAATATAGAGTTCCAGGTATGATACACAACCCCAATCAGTCTCATCTTCCCCACCCAATTATAAATTATATTTATCATTATCACAATTTACTTCCTGTATCTTTGACACCCCAACCAAAGAAAAATGTTTTTTTGACTTTTGAGGTCAGCATAGCATAGTATGAAATGGACAGTGGAGTCAGATAGGACTGAGTTCTAATCCTTTCCTGGAAAGGATTGTAGCTCTGGGATCAATAGCAAGTTACTAACTACTCTGAACCCCACTTTTCTTCTCCACTGAATATAGCCATTGCATATCAGCCTCCAGACCCTGGATGCTGCCGATAATTGAGGACACTATTATCTGTGCTGCCAATCTCACAGGATTATTGTGGAGAGCTAAGGAGATGAAAACAATGAAGGTTCTTTGTAACATTAAGTCATTATATGCACAGATACTCTAGGGTCTTGGTTATTTGCAAATGGCTTTTGTGTTCCATTGAATACCTATGTCTGCCTCCCTGCTCTGCTTCACAACTGACCCTACATGAGAGATCTGGTCAGAGTGGATGAATGACAGGCTCTCTTGGTTGCCCACCCAACAACCACCCACCCTTTTCCTCCTTCCCAGCAGAACTCTGATTTTATTCACTCTCCTAACAGCTAAGCAATTGAAGTTGGACTTGTACCCCTCTCTGAATCAAGGGAGGGTTAAGTCTTGACTGGTCAAAACCAATCAGTAATTCCATTGGCCCTTCAGTGACTAGAGCATGGACATGTGGCATGATTCCCACCAGAAGACACGATGAGAAGTATGCTGGGGACTCTGGGAAATGCATTCCTTGTTCTTATAGTCCACACCTTTGAGAATGTTGATGTTTTGATGCTTGGAGCTACTGCAGCCATCTCTTAGCTTGATGGGAAAAGTACAAGGGCAAAAGCTAGCCACTGAGACTATGAGAGCCTCGATGTTTTGCAATGGACTCTAGAGCAATCCTGTTTAGAGATATCTTGATATGTAGGACAATTCTGGTGATCAACCTTGTCTTCATCAGCTTGGGCTGATATAATAAGTTGTCATAGACTGAGTACCTTAAACAGTAAGAATTCATCCCTCACAGTTCTGGAGGCTGGAAGTCTGAGATCAGAATGCCAGCATGGTCAGGTTCTGGCGAGAAACATCTCCTGTCAGGCAGCAGAAAATGGACTTCTCCTTGTATCCTCACATGGGGTAGCTAGCTCTTTGGCCTCTTCTTACAGAGCACTAATCCCATTCATAAAGGCTCTACCCTCATGACCTAATTACTTCCCCAAAGCCTAATCTCCAAATACCATCACACTGAGGATTAAATTTCAACCTATGAATTGGTTGGGTGGGGGGAGGGGAAACACATTCAGTCCAAAACAATCCTGGTTTTCCTGGCACTGATCCAGTTTACATTTGTGCCAGTGTACTGTCTGCTTCAGCATTTGTACCGAACAATAGTTTCCTGGCTTGAATGATAAATGATATCCCTATTCATAATAAATATCCTTATTACTCAAGTCACTTTGAGCTAGGTTTATTCTATACAGCCAAAACATCCTAATTACTACAGGGCTAGAGAGAAGTACAAAGATGTGTGTGTACCTATGTGTGCACACTTATGCATGCATACAAGCACATGCAAGACTATACTAAAGCTAGGAATGGATGCTTTATAGTAACCTCTACTTAAAATTTTCCACGCTTTCTCTTATTTCCTCCTTACTAAACATCATTATTGTGGAAACAAACCAAAAAAAAAAAAAAAAGAAAGAAAACATGAGGGAGAAACAAACAGTAACATTATAATCTGAGAACTCATCTTCTCCCAAATGTGTTATGAATCTTTAAGGCAGAGGAATGTGTGCATCCCTTCTCCCCACACTCTATATTTTCACTATTGTCTCAAACAGCAAACTCAGATCTGTCTCAATGCATGCAGCTCTTCAACTTTTCCCAAAGTGATAAATCCATTGTCAGATAATGCATCTACCAGTCCTTGTTCTCTCTCTCCCCTTCATGTGACCTTCCCCAGTTACTCCATTAATGGCTTCAATTTGCCAGTTGACCTTTCCCCTCACGCTCGGATCAGCAGGGCGGGGCTGACTTGGCCACTGTCACAGAGAAAACTGAGCAGTCTCCTGATGTAGTGTGTCGAACAACTGCCCCATTAGTTTTTCTATCATCCAGTGTGCCTCATCCATTAGTTTGGCTGATTTGACATGAGGTTTCAAGGTAAACCTAGCAGGCAGACACTCTACCTTAAGAGAAAAGCAAGTTAGAACACTCAATGCCTACCCAGCCTGGAAATGGCTCTTGCAGATAAATTCTCTATCTCTTTCTCTCTCTATTCCTCACCTGATCCAAACATCTGAACTCAGCCTCTAAACATCCAAGGTCAGGAGCATCTGGACTTGGAAATTAGAATCAAGAAACTTGAAAGACACTCATAGCTGTTACTATTACTATCTTCAAATCAATGAAACAGATACTCCTCTATCCTGAGGGCAGGAATAGAAAAAGTAACAACATTTTGAGAGGGCAATATAAGAGTTTGTAACAAAAGTCTTAAGAGTGTTCATACACTTTGATTCAACAGTCCAATTTCTATTAATTTATTCTGATGAAATAAGAGGACAAATATATGCATATTTAACAATGCTCATCACATAACTGTAATAGAAAATATGAGTGCTCATTAGCAGGGAATTGATGAAATATTTTATGATATATCCATGCAGTGGAGCATGGCATATTATTAAAACAAGTCCTGGTCAGTTTCACAGGTAAGAGGATAAACTGACACATCATTCCAGAGAATAATCTGGTATTATGCATTGGAAGTCTGAAAAATATTGGTAAGGGCTGGGTATGAGTATATCTTGTGAGCCTTCTGACCACTTAGTGACTATAGTCACTAATGCTGTTCACAATGTTTCTGACTTTCTATTTTCCAAACATGGAGTAGAACTGAACTTCATGGTCTTCTAGTTACCATCTACCTAGTCATTATCCATGTGACTGGTTCTGGCTAATGAGTTGTAAAAACAAAAAAGTGGTTAAGTACTACTTCTTGTCAGTGTAACACCCAGGGAACTCTTCGTCATGCCAGGTGACTATCAATATCTGAAATGGTGGCAATGCCACCAGCATTGGTCACAGAGTGAGAAGACATAAGCATAACTCAACTGGATACACAAGATGAGAGGGAAATAGGCCTTTGTTGTTGAAAGATTTTTAAAGTTGTTTGTTATTACTGCATATCCTACCTACCCTGACTGATACATCCTTTGATCTTGCATGCCCATTTCTAGAATTATAAGGAAACACTTGCACACACAGATAAATATGTTAGAGGATAGTTTGTATACATAGATACATATTAAGGATATTAATCACAAAATTGCTTTAAACACACAGATACAAAAACACATAGAAGTCCTATAGCATACCCACAGTGCCAATACAGGTAGGTCAGAAGATATGGCAACATCATCCATATGCTACAATATTTCCTAAGAAGACCTGGGCCCTGAAATAGAACCAAGTCACCATTCCAGCTTCTTCCCTCCCTTCCTCATGAGTTTCCCATCAGAGCCCCCAGAGTCCACTCAGTTGATTTTTTTTTTCCACTTTTTTATTTGTGATAGACAGAAGCAGAAGAATAGGCAGAGGGAGAAGCAGGCTTCCCACGGGAAGCCTGATGCAGGACTCGATCCCAGGACCCCAGGATCACAACCTGAGCCAAAGGCAGATGCTCAACTGTTGAGCCACCCAGGCATCCCCACATAGCTGACTTTATTAAGATTTTCCTAGTCCATCAAAAATAATAATATGAACCTCAATCTGTTTTTTCCCAAGAATCCCTGAGTTTCCCTATGCAAATTTATCTAACACCTCCACATAAGCCATCAAGGTCCATAAAACAAGGAATAGAGGTAGAAAAAGGCTTTATCTATCCCCATACATACCTGCTATGTGTTTTTCCCCTGGAGCAATGAATACTTACATGCTTTGCATCTACATAACACACTCAAGCAAAGTTTCCACCCCTACAAATAAAAGCAGCTGGAAATGTAGCAACTTCTCTCAACATTGAGGAAAATCACTTTTAAGTTTACCAATTCATCACATTAGTATTATTAGGAATTATGTTGACCACGTAAACAGTGATGAGAAAGAAGGATGAAGTAGAGAGATGTGACAGGTTTCACCATCCAGATTAGAATTTGCCTTGGGGTCTTCAAGGTGACCCTTTCAGCAACAGATCTTTAAAATTTAATGGCCCTACTGGGTATGGGTATATCTTCTGAGCCTTAGGAAGTAGTTGGTGAAGAGAATAAGCAGAGTGAAATGTCCCTAAACCTCCCAAAGGGATGGTTTCTCGGCTACTAGAAGACCTTATAAAGTTGCTAGTAGTGGCAATTGTGGCAGTGGTGGTAGTACGGGTGGTGGGGGTGACAGCAGTGGTGATAATGGGTAAACATGGTAAAACTTACTCATCAACCCAATCCTGACCTCTCAATTCACAAGGCTGAATTAATGTGACAGTGATGGGGCATTAATATTTACTAGGATTTAATATTTTATAGCCATTCTCTCACTCTAGAAATGGATTGAAAACAGAGAGGTCAGCTGTCATCAGGGAAAACAAACAACTCAGAGCAACAAGAGAGAAGGGAAGCAATAGGGGAGGGGCAGTAAGTAGAGACAGGGGGACCAGCCAAACTCTTGGGGCACCTGCCATCATAGGCTCTAAGCCTGTGAGACAGAAGCATTACCAAAATATCCGGTCAACCACTTTTCCCCTATTTATCAACTTTCTAGAACATCCTGACTCTGTAAGTTCACCTATCTCCTCCCATGTGGGATAAGAAAGGAAGGAAATATCCCCTTTCATACCTGGAAGTCCAACAGGCAGGTTTCAGGCAGCAAATCAAGTTGGGTTAAGACTATGATCCGAATTAGTCATTGGCTGCTCTTGGGATACCTCCTCTCTGGGAATAGGTGAACCCAACTGAGGATCACCGTTTTTTCCAAAGTATGTTCAGAGATGTGGTCTACAAGTTGGCCTGGCAGCTCTATGAGGGCAGGGACCAGGTCTATCTTGATCACCAATGTTCCAGCACCAAGAGCTGGGAAAATGCCTGCAATATTTTCGGAGCTTAATGATTTTTGTTAGATGAACAAATGAATAGATAGTCCTATGGGATGTTGTATTTAAAAGTTTCCATAGTTGAGTAATTGGAGGAAGGATGTAGATCCTAGTGTATCTGTCCTTGGAGAATTACAATGTAATATCCAAGAAGCCCTTTGTCTAACTATGTTTATCACAGAAGGTTTCAAATTTATTTGAACATATGTTACCTCCTCCCTTTTTATGGAATGCTTTAACTCTATTTCTATGGGACATGCTTTGGATAATGCTGATAAGTGTCATTTCAGCATGGTGGAAAGAGATGAAATCTGGAGTCAGCCCAAACCAAGGTTCAAATTTCAACTTTACCACTCTTCAGCTGGGTTGCCTTGAACAAGTTGCTTCATCTCTCTGAGTCTCAGTGTCTTCATTTGTGATATGTGAAAGATCACAGTATCTCCTTTATGTACCTCATGTGGCTCGTTATAAGAATCAAATGAGCTACACATGGAAAATAAACGGCTTGCACATTACAGTCATTGCTGTTTCTAAAAGCAAGGATCATGTCAAGTTGATATTGCCCAAAGCGATTTCCATTTTAGCTTCAGATCCTGCTAAAAGATGTGCCAAAGTCTGATCTCTGGAACCTCCCTAGGCCTTGAAGGTAAATTTCCAGGTACAGGTGAATTCTAATATCTTAGAAAATTAATATTAGAGTTTCTTAAAAGGCCACATGAAACACTATAGTAGACACTGATCTTTCACAATATCTTTATTCCTTGCCACCTCCTACTACTTGAAAGTTGGAAAACCAAATACTAAATTGCCAGATGTCCTTGAAGCTAGGAGAGATATGGTTTATTAAATATAAGCAGAAATATTTAATGAGGCTTCTGGGAAAGGCTTTGGTTTTCTGATTTAATACAGAGTCAGAAAAGACTAGCACAGCCATCTCCCCATTCCCTTCTTGAAATGAGTGCAGATGTGAAGGCTGGAGTAGCAACAGCCATATTGTAACCTGGAGAGAAAATACAAGAAAATTACAAAGGCATCATTCTAAAATTATTGAGCCAATGCACCAAAGCCAGAAACCACCTTTCCTCAACTTCATATTATTAAAAAAAAAACTAAATCACTGTAGTCAGGTTTATGCTACTTGCAGCTGAATAAAATCCTCATAAAAATAGTAGGGGAAAAAAAGGTTTGATTGGGAGTCTGCATTTAAAATCAAACTTAACATCATGAAAATGTTTTTATTTCATATTAAAACAACCTGAAGTTGTAATTAAGTTGCTTTATTCCATGTGCTCATTCTTTTTTTTTTTTAAAGATTTTATTTATTTATTCATGAGAGACAGAAAAAGAGGCAGAGACACAGGCAGAGGGAGAAGCAGGCTCCATGCAAGGAGCACGATGCGGGGCCAGATCCTGGGAATCAGGATCATGCCCTGAACCAAAGGCAGATGCTCAACTGCTGGGCCACCCAGGCATCCCCCATGTGCTCATTCTTAAAACTAAGTATATATTATTGATTTATTTGGTATAGAGCATAATTCTTCTAGCCACATTACATCCCAGCATAACATGGAGATGCTTCACCTCATGTTGGACTTTCACAGAAAATTTGGGAAGATGAGCTACATCAATTTTCCTAGAAATCTCTTTTAAATCCTCTGCTATTCTTCTCCCTCTCCTTTGCAGTTCCCATTCTAAGGTCCTCCTTGTAGACTTTTGTCTTTCTTAATTGCCTAACTTGGCCAGGTGCTCAGCTGTCAAGGGCTTTGCATGAGATGTGAGCAGCTCATCAGGCATCACCATCATCAGCTTCATGAAATCCCACATTATATGCAAGATTTGCAGTTTTACTTTATAGCCAGTTTGCATTATATTTCCTTAACACCACTGGACATTTACAACATCAGATCATTGGGGAAGAGGCTGACTGAGACACTGACTAGAGAGTGGGGACAGACTAGTGTTGAGTAAAAAATGTATGGGGATCAATGTTTAAGTAGACAATCCATTGGTGAATATTTTCATGCACTGATGGCATTCAAAAGTCTACAATTAATGTTCAACTTGATACAGTCATAAAGGTAGTAATTGGGAGTTAGAAGACCTGTGTTCCAATTCCACTTCTGTCCCAATTTGCTGTGTGACATCAGGCAAGTAATTTGTCCTTGTTGGGAAAATTATGTTTCCTTAATGGTAAAATGGCAGGCTATGTACATTCCAAGATCTCTCAACTTCCAAAATGTCTATTTATCCTTGAAATGATTGGCAATGGATAGGGGTGGGTAGCAAGCTTCAGTCCAAAAGCTAAGGGCCTCTGGAAAGGGTGACCAAAAACCCTAGATGAGGTCTTTTACTAAATCTGACTCAGGCTACATGTTTTCATTTTGAGGAGGCCCTCGATCTCTTAGCAGCAGAGAAACTAATTAGATTTAATAAGAGACAAGGCTGTTAAATGAAAGTACATGAGAAATATCACATTGCTGAAGATTAACACATGTTATGGTTTATCCTCAGAATAAAACCAGGGCTCCTATTTATCCTGGAATCTGTGACCCAGACTGAATGAGAGAAATAAGCAGCTTGTTCATGAAATAAAAGTAAAAATTTCATCCCAAAGGAAGAACAAGGAAAACACGTGCCACTGGAATAGACAATAAAAAGTGGTTAAGAGGTCAGTCTTTTCCCCTCACTCCTCTGCTTCTAAATGCTCACAAAAGCCCCTAATGTTGAAAATTGTTCAATGGCTCTTCACTGAACCAATATATCCATTTGACAAGGTGTTCAAAACCACCTGTGATCCGTTCCCTGCAAGTATCTCTGCCCTTGTCACTATTTCATGGTCTCACTTTGTACTTCAACATCAAGACATTTAATATTTTAAATATTTAGGAACATTCCATTTACACTGCACTGTTTCTCCCTTCCATGATTGCATTTTTCTTTTCTTCTCAGAATTCTTTCCTCTCTTCCACCCTATCCTGTGGCCAAACAATTTACAGTTCCCTGAGCATGTGCCTCCAGCCTCCTTAGTTTTGCAAATGCCATGTTCCCTTCCAGGGACATTTGATCATTTCCAATACATTTGACTACAGTTAACAAAATATCCAACTATAAAGAGCTTAAACAATTAGGAACTTAAATTAGTTTGTTCAGCAGCTCAACAATGTCAAGAACATTCTTTTTGTTTCCTCTCTCCTTCCCTCCCTTTCTTTCTTTTTCCCCCCTACTCCCCAAGACTAAGTAACCCTCTATCATGGGCATTCTTTCCACCTTTCCACTCTACCATCTTCCTGTTGACTTTTAGTCTCAGGCTTAACACTCTATCACCTTTCCCCTCCTCCCCTCCAGGTGGCAAAATAGCTGCCACAGCTCCAGGCATCGCAACTCATACAATAGCATCCAAAGGCATTCAAAAAAGGACTTTATCTTCTCAACTCTCTTTTCATGAAGGAGAAAAACCTTTCTCAGAAGCCCTTGCACCCAGAAAAATTTCCCTCAAATTTCACTGGCCAGGAAAGTTCTTAAAACTTCCCAGGAGTAAAACTTTCAAGTACTTACTATCGGTTCCATTCCTCAATGTCACCAGATCTCCTCCTAGCCTCACTTCTCATTTTGTTTTTCATTGCAGCGGCATCCACGGAGTATTACTAAGTGCTAGGCACTCTGCTAAGCACTCTACAAACATTATCTATTTATCCCTTAGAACAACTCTGTGATTATCGCCATTTTGGGGTTAAGAAAACCAAGGCCCAGAAAGGTTAAGCAATTTGCCTAAGGATGCACAGCTAGAGAGGTAGATTCAGGATTCAAATCTAGAATGTCCAAAGCCCAAGCTTCTAGCCCCTCTTGATCCTTCTCACTCCTGTCTCCTCTTGACATTCTTTGCCCCTTAATGGTTCCTTTTTTTTTTTACACAGAAGTCTCCCTGTCTAACTGACCCTTTCCCTCTGCTGAGCAACACCTTCAGATCTTCGCTATAACTAAAGAAAAATGAGAGCCATTTCCTTTCACGCTGTTGTCTCCTCAATCTATCAAACTTCGCAAAATTGCCTCTTCACACTTAACTGATTCCACTTCCTCAGCACACATTTACTCTTTGCTTAATCTTGCATCCTCTCCACCTCCCCACTGACATGCTCTGCCCAAGGTTTTCAGCAATAGCCAATCGAATGGCTTCCCCCATGTTCCCTCCTCCTAGATGTGATTAATTAGTAGGGCAGCCAGGAAGCAGCCCAGGGCTCCGGTCTATATGGAACTCTAAAACATCACTGGAAAGGTAACAAGATGAAGAAAATTGTGTTTACCAGAACTCCTCTTAGGGATAGTACTGTGTGCAGTTGTAAAGTAAACTTTGATAAGTTACTGGGTAAGACAGTGAGATCTCCCCAAGAGGCATGCTTGAGTAACAACAAATGCTTTCCAACTGCCCTCCTCTGAGGGTTGATCTCTTTAACTGCAGGGTTTTTGTCTTCCTTAATAGGAAATGCAATCCTGCAGCTGGAGTTAATTGCTTGGGTCAGTAGAGCAGAGGCCTTTGCCCCATGTCAGGCTCAGGATCTCCTCCAAATTAATGCCAAGAAAATACTTAAAGAATAGCAGTTTGAAGGGTGCAAAATTATTAGCCTACTCTATGAACCCATATTTCTCAGTCTAGATCTATCTGTTGCACATAATATGACTAATACACTTCCTTCGTTCCTCCATGGTCTGGTCTGCCTTCTTCCAGGCACCAGCATTCCACTGGTTTGTTCTTACTCCCTCTCCCTCACTCCCTGTACCCCCTTCCCATAGGGAGATCATGCAGTGCATACAGCTAACAACCAGGGCTTAGAATTAAGCAGACCTAGGTTTAAGTTCTAGTTTGGCCATTTCCCACATGTGTGACCTCAGGCAAGTTACTGAATCTTTCCAGGCTTCAATTTCCTTCTCTGTCAAAATAAAATCTACCTTGGGACACCTGGGTGGCTCAGTGGGTTAAGCATCTGCCTTTGGCTCAGGTCATGATCCCAGGACTCTGGGATCCAGCTTCATCTCCCTCTCCCACTCCCCATGTTCATGCACACATGCTCTCTGTCAAATAAATAAATAAAATCTTTTAAAAAATAGTATCTACCTCATGCAGCTATTTTGAGCATTGAGATAATACAAGTAATCCTCTTGACACAGGGCCTAGCACAGCAGGGTGCAATAAAAGGGAGGTTTTGGTGATGACAGATGATGACAGTAGTGATAATAGTGAAATCTACCCAATTCTCAGCAACAGTAATCACCAACATTTACAGAGAGCTGCTATGTACCAGACATTCTAAGTACTATACATGCAATAAATCACTTAATTATCACAGTAACCCTATGAACTAGACATATTATTACATATTATTATGTCCATTTTATATATAAAGAAACCGAGGTGGGGATGCCTGGTGGTTGAGTGTCTGCCTTTGGCTCAGGTTGTGACCCAGGGTCCTGGGATCGAGTCCCACATCAGGCTCCCCATAGGGAGCCTGCTTCTCCCTCTGCCTGGGTCTCTGCCTCTCTCTGTGTGTCTCTCATGAATAAATAAAATCTTTATTAAAAAAAAAAAAAAAGAAAAAAGAAACAGAGGTGCAGAGAGGAGAAGTGGCCTGACCAAAGATACATACAAGCCAGCAGGGAACAGAAAGAGAATTTGAACTCAGGTCCACTAGTCTCAGAAACTCAATAGAATTTTAGGAGACACCTAAGCCCAGGGCTCAAGGAATCATAGTGGTGTGTATGTGTCTGCGCAGGACTATGCATGTATAACGTGTGTGTGTGTGTGTGTGTGTGTGTGAGAGAGAGAGAGAGAGAGAGAGACTCGGAATTATGTGTGAGGCTATACACATGTGTTAGGCTGTGTGTATGTGCTCATGCTCATACTGTATAGGGTAGAGAGAAAGAAATTTATATTCTGGGTCACAATTTGCATTCTCTTTGCATTGGGGCATGTAGCTTTTGGTTACAAAAATTCTGGCTTGTATGCTTTCCTTAGAACTCTTCTCTTTTTCCTTTCCTTTTTATTTTTTAAGATTTTATTTATTTATTCATGAGACACACACACACACACACACACACACACACACACACACAGAAGGAGAAGCAGGCTCCAAACAGGGAGCCTGACATGGGACTTGATCCTGGGTCTCCAGGATCACACCCTGGGCCGGAGGCATCGCTAAACCTCTGAGCCACCTGGGCTGCTCTCTTCTCCTTTTTCTAAACTTGTGGTTCAGGGAATGATGAAAAAGCCCCCATTGGCAAAGTGGAGCCTGCCTCTTAAGGGCATATAAAAAGAACTACAAAACTCACTTAAACCTTTCCTACTGATAAATTATAGGGAGATTTCCTCAGTAAAGAAGACAAATGAATTATACAGTATTTCATTCCAATGTACTCTCCTCCTTCGCTCTATATATTTCTACGACATTACAGGAAGAAGAATAGCTCTGTAAGAGGTAGGCTCTAGTCAGCCTGCCAGTGTCCCTCTCCACCACCCCCAGACTTGATGTCTTCCTCACAATGGCTTCACAGCTTTGTCCCCCTTCCCCACCAAGATGTCTCCATCTGGAAATGACCAGCTCTGTCTCTCATCGACAAAACCCACCTGCTGTGTCTCTATCTCTTTCCCTCCTCTGTGTATCACCTTAGGATTTTCCCCTTCCCTCCTGTTTCTAACTCTTTATCCTCCTCCCCGTTTCTTCCTTCTTCCTCCCATCCTCACTCATAAAATTAAGGAGCAGGAGTGGTTAACAGGCAGGGAATTGGTATCAGACTCAGCCCTGCCATTTACTATCTATATGACCTTGAACAAGTATTTAACCCCTGAGAATCTCAGGTTCTGCATCTGCAAAATGAGGGTTATGGCAAGGATTCAATGCAATATGTATGTAAGGAGCTTAGAACAGTGCCTGACACACAGTAAGCACTAAATACATATTAGAAGGGCCTATGAAATTCATGGTGAATCACAAAGGGGACAAGAAAAATATTTTCCCCATTGAATGGTTATACATCTGTTAAGAATAGGTTTATCTCTGATCTTACCTCTGATTCTTGATCTCTGGTTAAGAATGAATTAGTTCATTAGTTCAGGGTTCAAATGTGAGCTCTATGATATACTGGCTTCACGACCATGGAAGAGACTAAAACTCTCCAGACACCAGTTTCCTCAGCTGTGAAATGATGACAGTAATATTCCCCACCTCACAGGGAGGTATAAGGAATTAGTTTAAAGTCCTTAGTTCAGAGTCTGGCGTATAGCAAGTGCTCAGTAAGTGGCAATTATTAAGAGTTGGCAATTGTTAAGAGTTGCGGTATCCCCCTTGCTCTGCAGCCAATGACCTCCCCTTGCCCATTCGCAACCCTCTTCTCTATTTGGCTTTTAACCCTTTTCACTCCCCATTCACACACAAAACTAGGGAAGTTCATAAGAGCATCTATTCAATGCTGTATCTGTCATTTGTTGCTGTCTAACAAAACATCCCAAACCTGAGTGCCTAAAACAACCACAACCATTTATTTTGCTCACAAATCTGAAATTTGGATAGGGCTTGGCAGAAATGATTATTCTCTGCTCCAAGCAGCATTAGGTAAGACAGCTCTACTGGGAGCTGGACGATCTATTTTCAAGATGGCTCTTTCACAGGTGGGCTCATTGGTGCTGGTTTTAAGTAGGGAATTCAGCTAAACCTATGGACTGAAGAGTTTGGTTCCCCTCCATAGGCTCCTTGAGCTTCCTCACAATATGGCGCCCACATCCCAAAAGTGCACATCCTAAGAGAACAAGGAGGAGGAGCATAGCATTTTTGTGAACTAGCCTGGGACGTCATAAAACACCATTTCCATGATATTCTATTGATCAAGGTTGGAGGGGAAGTGACATGGACTCTTGATGGGGAGTAACAAGGCTCTAAAACATGTGGGATCAGAGATAGTGTTGTGGCCACTTTTGGAAAATACAATCTGCCATACTTAGGTACTTTATACATCACACCTCACCCCCAGCTTCCACCCTTCAAGGAAAACTTTCTAACCTTAGTTATCTTCCTTTCAGCAGATTAGAGCTAAAGAAAGCCAAGCCAAGGACCCCATATTAAGACATTGAACTGATTTCATCTCCACTTTGAACTTATTTGGATTTTCTGTGTGAATCTGCTGGCTTGGGCAGCATTGACTGTTTTCTTCATGTGGTCATTCACAGGAGGTGGTTCTGAGAGAGGAGAGGTGGGTGGGGGCAGCAGCATAGAATACCACAAACACTGTGGTCAAATTCAACCACTCATTCAAAACTGTAAAAATTCCTTAGGCAATAAGTTTCTATGTGATGCAATATGAGCCCACCCTTTCAAGGACAGCTGATTGGCTTAGGTTTAATCACCTGACCTAAAGGCAGCCATCCCAAGTCCTAGGACATAAAGATAAGCTGAACCAAACAGATCCTGTCTCACAGGAATGCGAACGAATTAAAAGGAGGCATCTGTTCATGGGAATGGAAGGCATAAGTTCATAAGGCAGAGTAAGTATGGAGCCACCTTAAAAAGTCTTGTATCAGCTGATATATTGGTAAGCAGAAACTGAATTACAGATAAGGTAGGTGTATGGAGAGTAGAACAGTCTCAAAGTAAAGATAGAGACCACTGAATTAGTAAAGAAAAGAGATCATTAGAGATATTTTTTTTAATTTTAAATTTTTTTTTATTTTTTATACTTTATTTAAGTTCAATTTGCCAACACACAGTCTAACACCCAGAACTATTTTAGATTCTGGTGACTTTCCATTCTAGTTCCAGGGACTTTATGGTTAAGTCCCTTTCATTCCCAGAGTAGGAATGCCAAATCATATATGATTATTTTATTTTATTTTATTTTATTTTATTTTATTTTATTTTATTTTATTTTATTTTATTTTATTTTTTGAGGAACCTCCATACTGTTTTCCAGAGTAGCTATACCATTTTACATTTCCATCAACAACACACAAGGATTTCCTTTTCTCCACATCCTTATCAACATCTGGTATCTTTTGTCTTTCTGATAGTAGCCATCCTGACAGGTGTGAGGTGAAATGTCACTGTGGTTTTGTTTTGCTTTTCCCTGGTGATTAGTGATGATGAGAATCTTTTAATATTCTGGATGGCCATTTATATGTTTTCTTTGGAGAAATGTCTATCTAAGTACTTTGCCCATCTTTCAATCAGGGTTTTTTGGTTTTGGTTTGAGGTTTTTGTTTTGTTTTGTTTGCTATGAATAAAGAAAATGTGAGATAGATATAGATATAGATATAGATATAGATATAGATATAGATAGATATAGATATAGATATAGAGAGAGTATTATTCAGCCTTTTAAAGGAAGGAAATCTTGCTATATGCAAGAACATGGAGAACCCATAGGACGTTATGCTAAGTGAAAGAAGCCAGTCACAGAAGGACAAATACTGCATGATGTCACTTATATGAAGTATGAAAATAGTCAAACTAATAGAAACAAAAAGTCGAATGGTAGTTGCCATGGCCTGGGGGAGTGGGAAAGAAATTAGGAGTTGCTGCTGTTCACTGAGGATAAAGTTTCAGTTATGCAAGATAAGAACATGCTCGAGAAATCTGCTGTACACTATTCCTACAGTGAATGATACTGTAGTGTGCACATAAGAACTTATGAGAGTATCTCTCATGTTAAGTGTTCTTATCACAATTTTGTTAAAGTCTCTTTTTATTTACACTGGCCTGTGTTCACTCCCAGTTCTCCCACTGCCTTATCTCACTAAAACATGTAGAATGTATTCACCCATTTCAGGGATATGGAAACTGAGGCTCAGAGAGGTAGCCAACTTACCCAAGGTGGCACAACCTTTGAGCAACAGGGGGGCCTGGAGTGTGAGCATCTGGGATGGCAAGTCCTTTCTTTCAAGTATTTTTGAAAGGTCATCTCTCTCGGACCTGGCCCTTTCGCTGTTCCTTGGAGGCTGCTATGAAGAGATTTCTGCAATAACCCTGCCCTTGAAAGATGAGTTTTGCCTTGAGATTCCATCTTCCTGATGGAATTCTTTGATTCTATCCCTTCCTCGAGCTAATTGCCAAGACTGGGGAAATCTCACCAGCTCCTCAGTTCAGCCAGCAGGACCCCCATCCTTAACAATGCAACTTTCTGACAAAGTATGATAGATGGCCTCAGACAAAACTTTCCTAGCAGGGGATTAGAAAGGAAAAATAATTAAAAGCACAATGGAAGGGAGGGGGGAGAGATTTCTTTCCATTGATTTCTTTGCCAATGAGAAGTCTTTAAAAATCACTTTTTAGCTGTAGCCCTTAGATGCGTGAGCTGTTATGCTGAGAGGGAGAGAGAGAAAAATCAAACTCTGAACCAGATCAAACTGTGATCTTTCATTCTCCTGAACAGATGGCCATCTTGGTAAAGAGCAAATTAGAAATCCAAACAAAAGAAAGAGGGAATGTCTGGGGTAGGCTCAGCTTTGGGCAAAATGCGAGTTGGCAAAGTCTGACCTTAGAACCATGCGGTGCCCCCATTCTTCCTGTGATACCCGCCAGAGACAGAATCTGCCTTGAGCTAGGTGAGAAGAGGACGAATTTGGCTTTGCCTTCCCCTTCTACTTCCTGTAGACCTCCTGTCACTGGTTCCACCCACTATAGGTGTGACCTGTCCCTTCAGTGTTCTCTGATGCTAGTAACAGACCCCCAGGAGGGGATGCTAGTTAAGCCAACCTTTGATTCTGTTGATTAGTTCATAATAAAATCTAAACTGTAGCTACCCCCTCCCCACCAATCTCAAAGGATATTTGAGATTTGATACAGTGAGCTCTTCAAGGCACACTCTCTGATGAAGGAATAGCAGGCAGTGTATTGACTGAGGAACGCAGTGGATGCTGCCAAGATCCCCCTTCAGAAACGAAGGATGTAACAGCTCAACTCCTGAAGTGCTCTTAGGAGAGCCCTTTGCAATCAGCCCCTTTCAGGGATTGCCTCAGCTGGAGAGAGCTACCTCATCTAAGGTCATGCCCAAGGTCATGCTGCCTTTCCCAGGCAACCTGCACCAAATTACTAATTAATAGAGGGTATACAGGCCCAGACTTCTTGCTGAGACAATCTCAGAGACAAATTGGGAAGATCACCCCCTCTTCAGAACTCTCCCTTAGGTTTTCTGAGGTTTCTGTTGAATTACAGCTCGATTTCCTACTCTTTTCAATCCTGCTTCCTTCTCTCCCATAAGTATTGATCCCAAGAGCTCTCCCTAACAAACCCCCTGCATGCCGATACCCATCTTGAAGTCTGCTTGCCTAAGGAATCTAACCCATGACAGTGCAGTAGAAGGACCTTTCTGGCAGAGCCAACATGTTGCCTAACTCCAGGGTACCACATTTCCAATTGTACTGTTTGGAAATGGTATTCCCTAGAGTTCAGTGATCCTAAAACGTGCTTCCTGACAGTGCCTCAAATCACACTGTCCAATCATAAGCATGAATTCATGTGCACCCAGCTAGTCACTTGACCAGCCTCTATGACTGGCTCTTCCAAGTACCTGAGTCTTTCACTGTGGCCTGTTTTTGCCACTCTGTAGTGTGCTTTCTCTGGACCACTACCTCACCTGCTAAGCTATTTCCTCACACCCTGACACTTCTCCCACATCTAGCCTTCCTCAAAATGTGCACTCTCTGTTTTTGCCACTGTGTGGTACTGGGCAAATATTTACCCTTCCGAGCCTCCACTTCCTCACTTATACTGTGACACAGACTGCCAGTTGGCCCCCAATTTCCATATTCCCTTCTTCCCCTCCCTGAGCATATGGCCACCCATCTAGATGCTTCCCAGCCTGCCTTGCAGCTAATGACATGCAACCACATTCTGACCAATGAAATGTAAGTAGGAGAAACTGCATGGTATGTGGAAGCTCTATATTGCACTCCTAAAAGCAAGCTGTTTTCCCTCCACATCCCCTTTCTTTTTTCTTATGGCTAAGAAATTACATGTGGAACAGTTACCTTGAATCCAATAATGGAAGCCAGCTTCAAACCACCAAACTCCACCAGTACATAAGGGAGAATAAACTTCTATCATGTTTAAACCACTCTATATGGGGGCCTCTTGGATATAGCATTTGAGCATGTAACATAACCAATACATGTGAAACGAGGTAATGACCCTTACCTCACAGACTACCTAACATCTGGCCACCCTCAATGAGTTTTCCTCATCCTGTTTTTGTTGAATCTCACCTCTAGAATGAGGAATTTAAAAAGACTGATCTTAGGGTGCCTGAGTGGCACAATCGGTTAAGCATCCAACTCGGTTTCAGTTCAAAGTGTGATCTCGGGGTCTTGAGATTGAGCCCTACGTTGGGCTCCATGCTCATCATGGAGTCAGCTTAGAACTCTCTCTTCCTCTCCCTCTGCCCCTCCCCCCCCGCCTCTCTCTCTCTCAAATAAATAAATGAATCTTAAAAAGACTGATCTCAAGAAATAGAGATCAACACAAGCAAAGATCCTGAGTTCAGGGCCCAGATAAACTGGAGTTCACACTATACAAACTAATCCAGAGCCAACTCACTTAACCATTCCATGCTTTGTTTCTTTCACTGTAAAATGAGGATAAGAATTATAGTTAAATCACTGGGTTGTTGTGAAAGTCAAATGAGAAAGCATATGTAACATGTTACATAAATGTATGCTATATCATAGATGCAAAAAACAGACTCTCAACCAAGGACAGCTATTATCACCAGAGAGGCCACTCTGTCCAAGGAATATGAGCAAATGCTCTGGAGTTTATTTATAAACTTCACTGCGGTACTAAATCTCTCTGGGTCATAATCCCTCTATGAACTAGGGATTGTAATAGTATCTACCTCATAGGTTCATCACAAGGATGAAATGAATTGATAATTTTAAAGTCCCAGTAGAGTGCCTAGCAGGTGGTGAGTATTCAAAAATTCTACCTATTGGTTATCATTATCAAGACTTCCTCCAGGGCTGATATATTAGGACTCTCCTCACAAAACTGAAAGGCAGCAAAAGTCCTAACCAAGCACACTCCAGTGCTCTATGAAAATGAGATTTGCCCTTGCTGACCTGCTCTTAGCTGAAATTCTCATTATTAGAACCACATCTTCAAATTGTGGTGTGTTTTCATAAAAATCCTAGCCCCAAACCAAAATATATTAACAGAAAATGAGACTACTTGGCCTGTTTTATAATTCAGCAGAAATATACTAGTCATTTATCCATTTAAACATTTTCTAAGAAGCTATAAGCACAGTTCAAGATTCTTAAGGTATAAAAACATAATAGAAATCAGTTTCCCGGGATCCCTGGGTGGTGCAGCGGTTTAGCGCCTGCCTTTGGCCCAGGGCGCGATCCTGGAGACCCGGGATCGAATCCCACGTCGGGCTCCCAGTGCATGGAGCCTGCTTCTCCCTCTGCCTGTGTCTCTGCCTCTCTCTCTGTGTGTGTGTGTGACTATCATAAATAAGTAAAAATTAAAAAAAAAAAGAAATCAGTTTCCCTGGACCACTAGCTCAAATTGTAAAGAAAAGGGACAATGGAAGACACTGTTCATTGCCTCAGCAATATCTACTCCCCTCTTTGATAATGAAACCAAATTTCATTTGGAAAAATAAAGCACTAAGTTCAGGCAATGGGTTGTCATTGGTCTACACTGATTATGACCATCTTGTTCCCTCTTCCCAGCCTCTCTTGCAGCTAAGGATGGTTAGTTAGGTGACCCAGGTACAGGAAACAAATGGGAATAAAATCTACTAATGGAGCAGTTCTGAGAAAGCATTTGCTTTCTACAAATGGAAGCAAAATCTACTGACAGAAGTAATAGTATAGTGCCTTTGCCTTTTCAACCTTTCCCATCTTCTTCCTATCTTGAACACATATGTGATGTCTGAAACTAAAGCAGCTATCACATGGTTTTAAGATAACGAGCATAAAAAAAAAAAAAGATAATGAGCATAAAGGAAAGGCTGAAGGAAGAACAGATACACTGGCCCTGGCATTCCCAAGCCACTCCCTGAACCAACACCAGTAACCACTTACTTCCTAACCTCTTGTTATACACTACTGCAGGTGAGTTTCACCTGCAGCTAAATATATTCTTATTTATACAGGTCCTTCCACAGAATATGGAGCTATAGCAGGCAGGTCCAGATAGCAGTTTCCAGGGCATGGGGATATGTTCTTGTATCTAAGTCATGGGGATGATATGAAGGATGTGAAGAAGGTACTAAAACTAAACCATTCAAACTTCATTATTTTACCTGTAATTATCATCTAATTCAACCCAGTCCTTGGTGAATTTCCCAAGCACAGATACAAGTAGCTTACTAATAATACTAAGGGGGCACAATTCACCCAACAGCATACAGAATATGTGGTCTGCTGTCCTCAATAGCGCAGCTCAGTTTGGGCAGCCACCCTTCCCAGCCCACAGCATCTTTCCTTTCCTAACATTTCTCTTCTAGCACATAGCAATTCTGTCTCAAAGGCTTCCTGTGCCTTTTTGACTCTGCAATCACCCAGCAGTTGGTAAGACCTATTAATATTTCAGTTCATTTTTCAATTGCAGGGCCATTATACTCATTGAACACAGACCATCTATTCATCTGCCACAAAACACACCCAAGTGTCTCAAAATGCCCTTCTGGTTACAAATGAGATAGTTAACAAATACCCTTCAGGACCTCAGAGAGCACCCTTCCAATGACATTCCAGGTCAATGCAAGGTCAATTTTTCCAGGACTTCTTCCACAATCCAAGGCATGACATTGTCTTTTCTTGGCATTATTAACCAGGAAAAACAAAAACAAAACACTGGGTGGAGTAAGACAGCCATTTCTTTAAAACAAAATGTGGCAATCTGCCTCACGATGACCCTCATTATGGGTAATAATAAATGCAGCTAAAATATATGGAGTACATATTTTGTTTCAGGAATGGGGATAAATGTTTTAAATCCATTATTTAATTTTATTATTTCATTGAGATCCATATAGCTAGAGTGACCATATATTCTGGTTTACACAGGTCCACCCTGATATACACTTGCTATTCTAGCCTTATTATTAATAGCACCCATTTCACCCACAAAAGAATGATACTTTACAGTTATAAAATAAATTAAGTCACAGGGATGTCATGTACAGCCTGGGGAATATAGTCAATAATATTGTATTAACTTTATAAGGTGACAGATGGTAACTAGACTTATCATGGTGGTCAGTCCACAGCGTATAGCAAATGTCAAATCACTATGTTGTACACACGAAACTGATTCCTCAATAAAAGCAGCTTTTTAGACAGTAAATTATATGGCCATCTTTTTTTTTTAATTTTTATTTATTTATGATAGTCACAGAGAGAGAGAGAGGCAGAGACACAGGCAGAGGGAGAAGCAGGCTCCATGCACCGGGAGCCCGACGTGGGATTCGATCCCGGGTCTCCAGGATCGCGCCCTGGGCCAAAGGCAGGCGCCAAACTGCTGCGCCACCCAGGGATCCCTTATATGGCCATCTTAAGTATGGTCAGACCACCTGGGTTAAAGTCTAGTACTCTATTAAGAGCTATGTACTACTTGCCTCAGTTTCATCACATAAAATGAGACTAATAATAGAAGTATCTCTCACTATCTAAATTATTTTAATCCAAACTCAAGAACATGGGGTGCCTGGGTGGCTCAGTTAAGTGTCTGCCTTTGGCTCAGGTCATGATCCTAGGGTCCTGGGATTGTTGCCCTGCATTGGGTTCCCTGCTCCATGGGGAGCGTGCTTCTTCCTCTCCCTCTGCCTGCAGCTTCCCCACGTGTGCTCTCACTCTCCTTGTCAAATAAATAAATACAAATCTTTAAAAAATTTAATTTAATTTAAAAATCCAAATTCAAGAGCATACAACATAGTAAAATATATCAGTAGGAATTATAGGATTGTGTGTGTGTGTGTGTGTGTGTGTGTGTGTGTGTGTTTGGGAAACATATATTTAAGGTACATATAAGCTTAGTAGACTATTGACATTTAGTAAGTGTTCCACAGTGTGGTAGCTGTTTACTCCTGTTTCTCCATCTGTAAAATGGCAATAACATCTTATGTTTCTGGCACATATCTGGCATTTGGTGAATGGTTCATATTATTATCTTAATCTTGGTCAATAGCTCCCTCTGAGATGGAAGGCATAAAGTGATCTAGAGATACATAGTGGGGATCCCTGGGTGGCGCAGCGGTTTGGCACCTGCCTTTGGCCCAGGGCGCAATCCTGGAGACCCAGGATCAAGTCCCACATCGGGCTCCCGGTGCATGGAGCCTGCTTCTCCCTTTGCCTATGTTTCTGCCTCTCTCTCTCTCTCTCTCTGTGACTATCATAATTAAAAAAAAAAAATTAAAAAAAATAGAGATACATAGTATCATTAAGGGTTTGCTTAACAGGCCTCTTCCATCCTGCCATCTTCCTTTGGAAGGAAGCATCAATTCTGGCACATGACATCTGTCCTATGTAAGCAGTGCAGGGCCAGAACACGAGATGACTCAAAGCCCACCTGCCACAGGTTGATGGATGGCAAACCAGTGAACTGCTGAGACTGGCTCAAACTCCCATCTGCCGCATGCCAGGAAAGAAGCTAGGGCTTCTAGCACAATCATTGATGTCTGTCCAGGTATCTGATATTTTAGTTAAATTTAGACTGGCAATCAATAGAGACCTCTCCGGAGGCCTCATTTTCACAGGTTCTTACTCACCTCACCAGCGTGTCATTTTGCAGTGGTGAAACCTGCATTCAGGGCTGCTGCCTCTGTTCTTAAGCAATTGTCTGAAGTTCCCCAGTCCTATCTCCACTTTCCTCCATATCTTAAATCACTTCATCTTGCAACAAGGAAACCATGTGACTGATGGCCACTCTCCTCTAGGTAAATTTACAGATTATCAAATCGCACAATCATGGGAAATCTACATAGAGCCAGATTGCTTTCAAAGTCTCTAGTCTGATGCACTCAATTTACAGATCAAGAAACTGAGATTCAACTAAGAGAAGAGACTTGCCCAATGTAATATACAAATTATTTTAGCATTAGAAATAGGTTGGGGGCAGGACACTGGAGTCAGATTGCCTGGCTTCAGATTTTATCTCCACCGTATTCAAGTTACTTATCTCTCTGTGACTCAGTTTTCTCAGCTATAAGATGAGACTAATCATACCTACCTCCTTTATTGTGGTGAAGATTAAATGAGACATAAATCCCTTAGCACAGCTTCCTCGGGCTTAAAATTAGCATTAGATCACATTGCTTTTTATTATTTTTAATATTGATGGAGCTGGTACAGGATTCCACATCTCTTAGTAGGAAAAACTGAACTTGTCGGATTTTGGGTGCATCCTCATAAAAAGGAATTTTTTTAAGGTTTTAGATTTTTTAATGTTTTTCCTTTATAGTATTTAATGTTCCCAAGGCTAATAAACTTGACTAGTATTTCTTAAACTGCATTCCTCAAATGACTAGTCTTCTTCAAAGCTAGGAATTCCTTGAAATTCCTAGTTTGGTAGTCAGACAAGTTTAAGAAATATTGGACCTTTGGCTTCCTCCTCCCCTGCAGATTAAGAATGCACACGAACATATTAAAGATCTAGGAAGTCCTGCAGGAAAGAAGTTCCAATGTTGTTATTTAAGCTGTTACTTCCCAAATATACTTGACCATAAAATCCTTTTGAATATCCCCACTGACACCGGTTATCACACAAACACAAATTGAGAAATTTTGAATTAGATCAAAGCTTCTTGAAGTCTCCCACTCAAAATCAGAAGCCAAGCCACATCACCTGACATTCCACAGCTTCCTAACCTGAACAAAATCTTCCTAGCAAATAACCTATACTTGACACCTACTCCTGAGCCCAAGACTCCCACAAGGCATAAAGTCGTGACAATCATGTTTGTAGAACTTTGCCACCCCACCCTTAACCACAGCTGATTGGCCCAGAGGTGGACATCTGACTGAGGATGAACCAATAAGACCCTCTCCGTATAGAGTCTAGTGTAAGGAGGTGTCCCTGCCCTTAGGTTAAAGACTCCTTTACAGACCAAACTCCTACTGCTAGAGATCCAGCTGCTATTCTACTGATAGTTTCTTTCCCAACTCTCCCCATATACTGGTAGAGATAATGAGTAGCATCTTCAGCCCACATCCTATTCTTCCTTCTCCACAATTAACTGAGTTTTGTTGGCCCTGACTGGCCCTACATAGGTCACTGACTCATCCTGAACCAATCACAAGGGACGTGGGCTTCTGATTGGCGGGGCCTGAATCACATGACCATTTCTGGAGCTAAGATTGACAAAATTCATCTGATACTCACAGGTGGGAGAATATGGGAGGAGTAGTTTCCCACAGGAAAACTAAGGTTCTGTGACCAGAAGAGGAGGGACTAGATGGTGAGCAGATAAAATAAAGATGTTCACGATACCCAGGGCCACATAATGAGTTTTATGGATTTCAGGCACTTTTAACTTTAGAATCCCTTCCTCCATAAAAATACATAGATTTATATTTTATGACTATCTCGGTATAAAGACAAATAAATGCTGGCTAGATTATATTCATGGGTTTTTTTTTTCTGATTTTAAAAGAAATTAAAATATTTTGGCGCATCTGGGTGCCTCAGTAGGTTAAGGGTCTGCCATTGGCTCTGGTCAAGATCTCAGGGTCCTGGGATCAAGCCCCACATTGGGCTTTCTGCTCAGCAGAGTCTGCTTCTCCCCTCCACTCTCCCTCTGTGCTCTTGCTCTCTCTCTCTCTCTCTCACATAAATAAATGAAATCTTTTTAAAAGAGAAATTAAAACATTTGTGTAGACTCTACACACTGCACCTACTGTGCCAATGGATTAATGAGCCCTGACTGCACCTGCTCTCAGATGAAACCCTTTTCAGCAGAAACTTGTGCCCACTGATGAGCAAGTATTCTTATGCCTGCCTTCCACACCACCCTCCAAGCTCAACCTGAGAGCTCATGAGTAGAGGCAGCCAATTTTCCTGAAGAGCCAACCTGGAGAAAAGAGAAGCCAAGAAAATTATGGGCTTCTTAATCAGTATAATCTCCCTGCTAAAAGGCTTATCTGCCAGAGCACCTTAATCTGCTTCCAAAGTTCACATTAACTGCCCAGTCTTGGAAAGGTGCTGATAGGCTCCTTCACAAATCTCTCACTTGCCATAACTGACATTATATTCATGGCTATTATTTTTAGGATTATGTGAAGTCAGTGACCTTCTACTTTCTTCCACCACAGTTTGAAGAAAGATGAACTAAGAGAATATTTTCATGGAGAGGAAACCAAAGAACAGAACAAGGTGAAAAGAAGCCCTAAGTACTTTGGAACCAGAAGTCCTGAAAGGGACTTTCTGAGGTTAATTGGAGTATCTCTTGTCCCTAACTAATTTACCCTAAAGAATTCTGAGCAGCATGGTGTGGTGCATGCATTTCCATCTGTCATTCACTTTCTCAATGTTGGTGGGTTTTTGCCATACTTGTGTATCAACTATAGTATTATTAAATCTTTGTTTAAACCAACTCACTTTTCCCCCACATAACCTCATTCTAAACAATACCATCCAGGAGATCAAAAGTTTGATGAACCACTTATATTTTTCCTGATACATTTAATTAAATGTTAAGTATTCAAATAAAAACTATTCGTAGATGTACCTCCTAAAACCCTTCATGAATACTCCCAATGACATGCACACTGCAGGTAGGATACCTGCCACTAATTAGCTGTGTGCCTTTAGCAAGTCACTTACCCTTTCTGATCTTCAGTGTCTGGGCCCAGCTGACCTCTAGAGGTCTATGATTCTGCAGTTCCAGAGAGGGAGTTAGGCAGTTGAATTCTGTGTGATTGTGTTCCACTTTCCACCCTCCCCTTAACCTTACTATCTTTTAATTTTCTGAATAGTAATTTTTAAATGAGGAAAAGCCTATATAAGTTTTAAAAATAAAATATATCTTATTTATAAAAAATACATATATTCTAAATCCACTGGATTTTTTTCCCTTCAGATGTCTTTCACTTGATGTCTGTCCATCAAGTGCCTTCAAAATTTCAGAGGTTTTGTACATGCTTTTCTCTCTGGAAACAATCCTCTTCCTATAAGCTTTTGTATCTACTCATCCCTCATATCTCAGCTCAAATGTTCCTTGCTCAGGGGAGCCTTTCCAACCTATTACCACCATTTCCACTATAAGTCACATTCCTCCTATTAAATGCCTCCATATTATTGTTTCTCCAGATATAATTTTATTTAAATTTGGGGGGTCATTTCATTAATGTCTGACCTCCTCTCTAGACTATACATTTCATGAGGGTAGGAAGAGTGTTTGATTTCCTTGCCACTGTGTTTCCAGAAATTTCTTTTAAAAAAAAAAGATTGTATTTATTTATTTTTTTAAAATATTTTTTTTTTAAGATTTTATTTATTTATTCATAGAGACACAGAGAGAGAGAGAGAGGCAGAGACACAGGCAGGGGGAGAAACAGGCTCCATGCAGGGAGCCCGACGTGAGACTTGATCCTGGGTCTCCAGGATCAGGCCGTGGATTGAAGGCGGTGCTAAACCGCTGAGCCACCCCGGCTGCCCTATTTCCAGAAATTTCTATAGCGACTGGCACACAGTGGGTGCCCAATTTGTTGAACAAATGACATTTCCAAGAGGAGGTGGTTTTGAAATTTCATAGCAACTAACATTTCTTTTGGTAACTTGTTCTAGGGTGCCTCAACCTCTTCAGTCACAAAATCATCCCTAATGTCTAGCCTAAGTTCCTCCTCACTCTTGGCAGAGAAAACATTTTACAAATGGAGTTATACCTGAATGCAGTAATCTTTTGAGGACCAAGGAGACAAATTACAAGCTACTTCTCTGATGGAGCCCTGGGAATTTCCTCCCACTCCCCAGCCAAAGCAAAATCCAAATGTTCTTGATGTGTGTTAATTGCGAATGAAGCCTACTGTTACCTGGTTCAACGCAATTATCTACAAAGCTGGTCAGAAATGCTCAGATGGAGGTGGTTTAAGAACAAAGACGAAGGGAGAATATTATTTGAGCAGCAAGTAGGCAAGCAAAATCCATCATGGTTAATTATTTGCTCTTAATTGTCAGGAAATGAAGGATGGATGGAAGAGGGTTTAAATGGAATAATACTAAAAGTGTTCTTCTACCCAAATGCTGTAGCCAAATTTGCAAGTGAGACTTTTCATAATCCACGGGTTGTTAATTATCTAAACACGGGTCCCTTGGAGCTGCCTGAGTGAAGATTAATTAGTTTTTGAAATAATAGCTAAATTGATGCGTGGAAGGCGTTCAGACTCCAAAATAATGGCTGAAAATTAGCCATCCTATTTCTTCATTTCTCTTTGCTGGGTTCCTGGAGGACATTTATCTCTGTTGCTTTTGCAGAGAGCGCTCATTAATCAAACAGGCAGATGGGCCTTCCCAAATTTGTGACGTGGGATGAAAAAGCAGCCCCACAAAGTGCACAGGAAAAGAAAAGCTGATGATTTTCTGTACAGACTTCCTTCCAAACTCAGTCATGGCTAGATACTTCCTTGTCAATATAAGCAAGACAAGGCATAAACTTCAAAACTCAATTCTTTTCTCCTGGACTGGAAAATGGGTCTGTGGACAGAAGAAGGTTTTCATGGTCCCAAATGTCCAATCCGAAGACTGAACTTCTAACTCAGAGAAGGACTTAGTTTCATATAGTCTTTTTTTTTTAATCTATATAAGTAAAATTAAGAGGGTTTTTTTCCTATTTACTTACCACATTATATTTAAAAAAAAAGCAGAGCAGGTTTTCACTAAATTTGGAAAGTATGTTTAGGTTGATCAACTAAAAAACAGAAATTAGTTAGAGGTGCCTGGGTGATGCAGTCAGTTGAGCATCTGACCTCAGGGTGGTGAGATCAAGCCCAATGTTGGGCTCTGAACTCAGCATGGAGTCTGCTTAAGTTTCTCTCTCCCCCCTCCCTCTCTGCCCTTTCCCCCACCACACATTCTCTCTCTTTCTCTAAAATAAATAAATCTTTTTTAAAAATTGAGATTATGTGAGGTTGATGAATTTACACATAAGCAGTTGTCTGACTTTAGGTTCCCCCAAAATCAGATGGTGGACCTGGATGCAGGTAGTTTAAATGGGAGATGAACCCAGGAGGCACAAGTGAGGAAGTGTGAAATGTGAGCCAGAGAAGGGTAAGAGCTAACAAAGCATGCTGATGAACTGAATACCACCATGGGCAACAAGGACTCATTCTCTTTAGAAGTCTCATGAGGGGTGCCGGGGTGGCTCAGTTGGTTAAGTGTCTGACTTTGGCTCAGGTCGTGGTCTCAAGGTCCTGGGATTGAGCCCCATGTCTGGCTTCCCACTCAGTGGGGAGTCTGCTTCTCCCTCTCCCTCTGCCATTCCCCCTGCTCATGCTCTCTCTCTCTCAAATAAGTAAGTAAAATCTTTAATAGAAAAAAAGAGGGACACCTGTGTGGGTCAGTGTTAGAGTGCCTGCCTTTGGCCCAGGGCATGATCCTGGAGTCCCAGGATCGAGTCCCACATCAGGCTCCCTGCATGGAGCCAGCTTCTCTCTCTGCCTCTCTCTGTGTGTCTCTCATGAATAAATAAGTAAAATCTTAAAAAAAAAAAAGTCATATGAAAAATCATGTGAAATACAGCTCTACATGGTCTCTCTGGAGGATGAGGACGATGGACTATTCAATGATTATCATGCCCCAGTATACTGTTGAGGGTTTCACCTACGGCATTAAGATCTGACACCATTCTCCCTGGTACCAAGGAAACCCAAGGGCAGAAGATGGAGATGCAGGTGGAAACTGTCCATTGCTGCATATGAGTCCAGATGGATTGAGGGGGATAAGTAGTGGGGCATCAGGAGCCATTGCAGTAGCCTTGCCCCAGAGTAGGTGACACTGGAGTGCAAGAAGTTAGTGACTATCCAGATATGCTATATTACAAAACTGTGGACAGAGAAAACATACAGTGGTTTCAAAGATGAACCCCTAAATGAAAGTCTTAAGTGTAGATACTACAAAACACAGCATTATAGCTTCCCACAGGGGTAACTCTACATACTTTAGTGTACTTTAGAGAAGATGCAGAGAGGTTTATTTATGTACAAATGGTGAGAGATTCCAACAACCAAGTCTAGGGGGAAATAGTTGATACAAAGTTTGTGTTGATATCCAAAGAAATACCCCCTGTCCTTACTCATTTTCTTCCAAAACCACTGGGGTTTCATGTCTTTTCCCTTCTGCCCTGGAACTCAGACTGAACCAACTTTATTTACCCAGCTTATTAGCAAGATCTAGTATTGTCTTGGGTTTGGTTCTCCCAGAAAAAGCCAGAAGGACAATTATTCAAGGAGTCTGGGAGGTGATTCCAGGAAAGTTGGTGTCACTGGTTGAGTTCCCCAGAAAGTGGACTTGGTGAAGGAGTTAGCATGTAGGATGTTTATTAAAGAATGCCCTTAAAATCAACACCTATAAAAGTAAGGGGAAATAATCAGGGATGGAAAGCAGGGGGAGATGAGCCAGCATGCAGGCCCAGCCATACCTGACCCGACATTACAGAGAGCTCTGAAACTCAAATGACCCTGTAAGTAGTTCAAAACTTGGCTAGGATTGATAAGCCTTATAACCATACACACACAAGTTGTTAGGTGTGGGCTTCCCCCAGAATGAGATTTGTCTTTGGGCAAGGCATTTGTCTGCAGCTAGATGATCCCTAGAGGGCTGACAGTTGAAAATCATCTGTCAACAGCACTCCCAGCATCTGGGGCAACAAGTCATTCAATGAAGGGACATCTGCATGTTGTATCCCACTATACAGTAGGGGGTGGAGTAAGTGAGACAATGAAAGGAAGGAAGTCAATCAACAGTATGTTATTGGAGAGGTTACCACTGAGCAATCAGATTATCCCACCTAGGGTGGCAAGGGAGCTCAGGTATTTCTCTACCAACCCATGTCAGTCATGGGTTGAGAGCTAATCCTGTGGACCATTAACGTCCTGGACACAGGCTCGTGGGGTTCCAGTTACCAGAGAGAGCCATCAAGCAGAGTCACTGTGAAGCCCCCTAGGAGCCTTGAGCTGAGTATGTATAAAGTGGTGCCACAGGTATATGAGCAGACACCAAGATTATCTGCCAAAGTACCAAATTGTTAACCAAGAGCAATCCAAAGAGGGTTTTTCTATCACAAAAAACAGCTCTGACTCCTCTTCTCAACTGCCCAATTATCACAGAATCATCCTTTTGCCAAACTGCAATTAGAGTGATCTCCTTAAAGTACAAAATCAAATATGTCACTCCCTCTGCTTAAAAGCCCATCCTGCCTCCCTCTCTGTTACAAGAAAAAGTCCAAATTTCTCATTCTGGCTTAAAAGGTCCACCTCTAAAGCATGACCTTACCTCACTTTATCTTCCACGACCTCCCCAGTTAAACTACACTTATTTATGTCCCTCAAATTCATCATGTTCTCTTCCTTTCAGGCCTTTGCATGTGGTGTTTCCCTTGCTTTTAATATTCTTCTTCATTTTTCTCCACTCCTGTAGCTCAGGTCTGAGCTTCAGGTCTCAGTCTGGTGGTGCTTCCTCCACGAAGCCTTCCTTCCACCACAAAGTGGGTAGATGTTCCCTCCTTACCATCCCCTAGCATGCTGAACTTCTCCATTGGTAATGTTTTATATACTGCTTTGTATTTTTTGGTTGATGGATCTGTCTCCCTCTCTAGGCTAAGCTTTGTAAGGGTAGAGACCATGATTTGCTCACCAATATGCTGTCAGTACCCAGCACAAATGCATGGGACAAGGCAGTTACTCAATAAATTGTGGGGGAATAAATGTGGAGACAAATTTACCCCAAATCCACAATGTATGATGCTCTATATCTTTTCCAATGTGGTCCAGCTCCAACAACAACTTTTTTGTTTGTTTGTTTGTTTTAATTTTTTTGAGAGAGCATGAGGAGGGGGAAGAGTAGAGGGAGGGTTAGAGAAAGAGAATCTTAAGCAGGCTTCACACTCAGCATGGAGCACCACATGGGGCTGGATCTCACAACCCTGAGATAATGACTTGAGCCAAAATCAAGAGGTGGACATTTAACTGAGAAACCCAGGCACTCCCCAGTAATCACTTTGAAGCAATACAGACAACGTCTTCACCAAGGAAATCTTTGCTGTCTGATCTACTCTTTTGTCGATGGGATGATGACTTTTCATGCCTCAGTGTTGTGAGAAAACTGACATTTAGCATCAGAAGAAGAAGGACTCAATGATTCAAGTAAGGAAAGGCTTTTAAAACTTCCAATTATGAAGTGTGGTGTGTGAAGGAACAGAAGTTCCTACAAATAAGAATGGTTTGGTTAATCAACAGGAGAAATATGGATTTAATGAGGACTCTTCTGTGGCTGAGGTACAGACCTAATCTTTTACAACTGCCCTCAGTAAGAAAAAAGCAGATGATAAATCAGAAATCCAGAATCATTTCCAAGCTGCAAATATCCAGTCCCCACACTAACTGACCTCCAGAAATGACACTGGAGTTTTGGAATCTAAATACATCTAGATGTTGGGCAGCCCAGGTGGCTCAGCGGTTTAGTGCCACCTTCAGCCCAGGGTGTGATCCTGGAGACCAGGGATCGAGTCCCACGTCAGGCTCCCTGCATGGAGCCTGCTTCTCCCTCTGCCTGTGTCTCTGCCTCTTTCTCTCTCTCCATGTCTCTCATGAATGAATAAATAAAATCAAAAATAAATAAATAAATAAATAAATAAATAAATAAATAAATAAATAAATAAATAAATCTAGATGTCCAAGCAATCAATAATCCCCAGGGAAGGTTCCTGGCCTAAGCTTGAGTCCTGGCCTCCCGAGTCACCCTCTTGCTCTCCGAACAGCATGAGCTTCACCACCTGCTCCACCTTCTCTTCCAACTACCAGTCCCTGGGCTCCATGCAGTCGCCCAGTCACCAGGACCGGCCGATCAGCAGCAGCGCGGCCAGCATCTATGCAGGCATGGGGAGCTCGGGCTCCCGGATCTCTGGATTTCTGTATCCCACTTCACCAGCTTCCGGGGCAGCTGGGGGTCCGGGGGCCCAGCCACGGGGATGGCCGGGGCTCTGGCAAGCATAGAGCACATCCAGAGCGAGAAGGAGACTATGCAAGACCTGAATGACCACCTGGCCTCCTACCTGGAGAAGGTGAGGAGCCTGGAGGCTGATAATCAGAGACTAGAGATGAAAATCCGGGAACACCTGGAGAAGAAGGGACCCCAGGTCAGAGACTGGGGGCATTACTTCAAGACCATCGAGGACCTGAGGGCTCAGATCTTTGCAAGTGCTGTGGACAATGCCTGAATCGTTCTGCAGATTGACAATGCCTGGCTTGCTGCTGACGATTTCTAAGTCAAGTATGAGATGGAGTTGGCCATGCGCCAGTCTGTGGAGAGTGACATCCATGGGCTCCGCAAGGTCATTGATGATACCAATGTCACTCGACTGCAGCTAGAGACAGAGATTGAGGCTCTCAAGGAGGAGCTGCTCTTCATGAAGAAGAACCATGAGGAGGAAGTAAAGGGTCTGCAAAACCAAATTGCCAACTCTGGGGTGATGGTGGAGTTGGATATGCCCCCAAATCTCAGGACCTGAGCAAAATCATGGCAGATATCCAGGTCCAGTATGACAAGCTGGCTCAGAAGAACTAGGAGAAGCTGGACAAGTACTGGTCCCAGCAGATCAAGGAGAGCACCACAGTGGTCACCACACAGACCGCTGAGATAGGAGAAGCTGAGATGACCCTCATGGAGCTGAGATGTACTGCCCAGTCCTTGGAGATCAACCTGGACTCAATGAGAAACCTGAAGGCCAGCTTGGAGAACAGGCTGAGGGAGGTCGAGACCCACTACACGATGCAGATGGAGCAGCTCAACAGGGTCCTGCTGCACCTGGAGTCAGAGCTGTCCCAAATCCAGGCAGAGGGGCAGCACCAGGCCCAGGAGTATGAGGCCCTGCTGAATGTCAAGGTCAAGCTAGAGGCTAAGATTGCCACCTACCATCACCTATTGGAAGACAGGGAGGACTTCAGTGTTACTGATGCTCTGGACAACAGCAACTCCTTGCAGACCATCCAGAAGACCACCACCCACAAGATTGTAGACAGCAAGGTGGTGTCTGACACCAACGACACCAAAATTCTGAGGTGTTGAGGCACCAAAACAGGCCAATAAAATGTTCAGACGTCAAATAATCATCATCGCCATTATCATCATCATCATCATCATCATCATCATCATCCCCAGGGAAGCTAATCGAGTTAGCTGGGGCCCAGCAGACATGGCCTGAAAGAAATTGGACAGAACCTAAAGGAAATCCATCTGTAGGCCAGAAATGGAACTGAAACTGGAAAATAAGGAATTGGTACTACAATTCTGACAATGGATGCTTCTTCTTCCAATACATGATAAACTCCATGAAGACAGGAATTCTATCCATCCTTTTATAGATGTCCATCCTTTTATAGAGTCTAGCATAGCACCAGATATGTAGCAAGTCTTCATCACATATTTGTTGAAAGAGGGAATGAATAAATAATGAAATGCTCTAACACTTTCTCTTAAAATCTTGCAACATCATATTGCTGACAATTTCTCCAGTTGTATGTCTCTCCATTCTCCACAATGCAAATGAGTCTCTAGCCAAGGCAAAAATGTGGAGGAGCTGAAGCTCTCATCCATTGATGGTAGAAATATAAATTTGTACAAGTGCTTTGAAAAACTATTTGGTGGTGTCTACTAACATTGAATGCATACTACATGACAACCTAAAAATCCCATTCCTAGGTATATGCTCAGTAGAAATATGCACATATATTCACTAAAAGACATACATTAAAGGTTCATAGCATCACTATTCACAATGGCCCCAAACTGGAAACTCTTGAGATGCCCATCAATGCTAGAATGGATAGAATGAATAAATATGTTGGGGTATGATCACACAATGGAGTGTGGTAATGAGAATGAAGAAACTATAGACAGCAATGTGGATGAATATGGTAAATACAGTGCTGAGCTAAATAAACCAGACACAGGATACTAGTGTATGATTCAATCTATATAAAATTCAAAAACAAGCAAAATAATGTATTCGGTTAGAATACAGGAAGTAGATAACCTTGGGGATGATAGTGATCAAAAGGGGTTATGGTGGATATTGACAAGCGCTTGCAATAATCCATCTCTTGATCTAGGTTCTGGTTACATAGATAAGTTCAGATCACAACGATTCATTGCACTGCATGTTCTTATGATTTGTGATTTTGCTATATTTGGGTTATATTTAAATTTTTAATTTTAATTAAAAATAATTCAAATAAATAAACAAACAATTCTAGCCAATGACTTGCAAACCCAAATACCTGTGTATTTAATGTATGTGAGAGACATGGGTCATAGGGCCAGCTATGAGGATAGTAAGGAAATGGTAAGGACTAAGTGAATAGGGAGTCAAGCCCCTCTAAAGACACTTAAATTCAGATTTTGAAAAATCTGTGCTCACTCAACCAAACATGACCAGTGGCCCAGTTCAGCCCATGGTGTGACCAATTATTAGTCTTTTCAGGTCTGCCCATGCTCAACCACCCACAGTCTGTAGATACACCTGACAACCTGCCTCTAAGCCTTTGCTCCCACCCTGTCTTCTGCCACCTTCTCCCATGGCAATGCCTTCATCATTGTCGAAGATCTAGCTCAAATGTTTACCTGGTGGAAAGCCTTGCTGACCCCTCCTCTCTCAAGCACTAACAATCACTTTCACCTTTGTGCTGCCATAAAATTATGGTCACCCCATAGAGTATAAGCTCCAAGAGGCCCGGATTCGTCTTGTTCCCAGCTTTACTGCCAACACCTAGGACAGCACCCTGAACATGGGAAATGCCCAATATAGATGTTGAAATATAGCTGGGGAAAAATATTTACTATAGCTCTGTAACTATGCTCTTTATCCAGAAGGGTGTGGTTACAAAGCTCATAAACAAACATGCATAGCCTGTCAGTCCTCCATATCAAATCCAGAAGACTATAAACAGTTCCTTATTGGGATTTGGGTGGTATATTCCAATCCCTATAGACTCCAAAGAGGATAAAGATTTTGAAACTGTTCCCCTGTTCTGTTATAACACTCTGCCAATGCCAACAAGTCAATTTCTTCCCCCTCAGGAATTATACCCCATGAGGAATTATCCATTTGGAAGCCTCCTCCACTCGGACTCTCATTCTCTACCTCCCCTTTCTCCCAGACCCTTAGCTTATTCAAGCCATTGCTCAATCTTCTTACGCTTAGTTTCTAGTGCAATTTTTCAGCCATGTGAATCCTCCTTTTGTTTAATGATTGGGCTGGAGATTGTGGCATGAAGAAGGAGCCCAGATCCTTTAAGGAGAAGAGGAAGTGTACTCAGCCTGGCTTCCCTCACAGTGGATTATCAAAAAGTAATCAGACTTATACTGCCAAGATTAAAATCTTCCACTACCTCATCCTCTAGTCATTATTAGGCTTAAAATTATCTATCTCCTTGGTATTTACCACAGAAAGATGGGAGTGGAGGGAGAAAAATATGTTCCCTCCACTCTGCTGTCATAATAATCATCACACTGTATTTTGGCTAGATGTATATAATCTGCTTCCTTTAGGAGACTAAGCTCCCTGAGGGCGTGAACTATGTTTTATTTTTCTATACATCCTCAGGGCACTCACAGAGGGATGGAAGTGGGTGCCATATGGTGATATGCTCCATTGGGTAGCAGTTGAAAGAAAAGCTGCTGCCACTGGCGAAAAAGGAGCATTTTAAACCAAATTCATGTTTGCCTCCAACAGATTGCATCTGTCCAAAGTTCTGTACTTATGCTACAGAAGACAAAAGGCATCAAGTGGGAGTTTGGGCAACTGAAAGCTTGGCCATTCAGAATGATGCGTCTACATATAGCTCTCTCTACTGGAAGCTTCGGGTGCCTGCCTTGACTTCAGTGTTCAGAATACTGCATGCAGGGTAGAGGATTTAAGATGCTATAAATACATTCTCTAGACTGTAAGAGCATTCACTGGCACCATAAGGTGCCAGGACCATACACATGGTGGAGATGGGGTGAGGGAGATTCTTGTTTAATTAAAAATAACTTTTTTCTTAATATAAGCATCATATATGTGAATTGTGGAAGATTTCAAAAGTACAGGGAAGCATGATTTTTTAAATACATGTGATACAAGTACCTAGGAATAAACATCATAACTCCTTCCAGGCTTTTATATACCAATCCTGGCACTGGTCTCAGAGAGTGCTTGGCTCTATCTTCATGTGAATTCAACTCTGCTACACATGGTTTCTGCCAGGTGTAATCCTTTCCTCTGTGCCTCATCTATGCCCACTGCCATGTCCAGTTCCCTCCAGCATGGTAACTCTCATCTCTGGTGGACACTATGCATCCTTTGCAGCTCATTCTCCATTCTATGTCACATGTGCAGTTATGACATAAACTCTGTGCCCTGCTCCTCTCGTCCCTCTGGACTATCAAAAGCCTATTTGTAAACCAAAAAAAAAAAAAGTGTGATTATGTTCCTCCTATATCCACCCTAATTCCTGTCAAAGTGAGATAGATGCCTTGGACTAATTAAAAAAGCATACATACTAGGAAAATGAGAAAATACTATACACACACACCCCAACATTTCTGCATTTCATCAAATCCAAGATGCTAGAAATTATAAGACACCATTTTTAAAAATCTTATTGAAGCATAGCAAACAGAGAGAAAAGTGTATAGACGCAAATGCATAGCTCAATGAATAATCACAAAGCAAACACCTGTGTGACCACCAGCTGGGTCAAGAAATAGGAGGATGCCAGCCTTTCAGAAGTCCTCCCCTCACCCCCGCCCCCACACTGTTATGTTCCCTGTATCCTCTCAAAGGTAACAACTGCCTTGACTTATAACACTATTTCTTGGTTTTGTCTGGTTTTTTTGAACTTTATGTAAGTAGTATCATACATTATATATTCTTTTGTTTATGACTTCTATCATTCAACATTATATTTGTGAGACTCATCCTTGACTCACCACTATTTTATGTAGCCCTAAGAAAGAAAAAACACTACCAATTAAACTAGGGCACAAAGCTTTCTTATCACTTAAAATTTTTATTTCATACCTACTTAAAGAGCTATTTTAGATTTATTTGTTCAGACTTTTATCACATATTATTCTTATGCATTCATAAAAAAGGGAAAATATAAGCAAAAGATATTGGTATGGTGTTCCTAAAAATCCTATGTGTTCAGAATCCAATTCTTCTGGGGGTCTGGGGGCACCTGGGTGGCTGAGTTGGTTAAGTGTCCAATTCTTGGTTTTGGCTCAGGTCATGATCTCAGGGTCCTGGGATTGAGCCCCACATCAAGCCCCCAATTGGCTTCATGCTCATTAGGGAGTCTGCTTGAGGATTTTCTCCCTCTCTCCCTACCCCTGCCTCTGTGCTTGCTCATACTCTCTCTCTCTCTCAAATAAATAAATAAATCTTTTAAAAAAAGAATCCAGTTCTTCTGAATCACTTTTGACTAACAATCAAAAATGTCCATTTCTTTTTTCACACAATGACATTCATCATATTATTGCATTGGTGATTTGTTTTTTCTTCAGAGTATACCACTATGGTCTCCAGAGTTTTCTCCAAGCTGATGACCCCAGGCTGAAGAGTTGGATGCTGGAAGTTTCTTAACAGAAGCAGCAATAGAAGGTTTTTAGACAATAACCAGAATTCACAGTCCTTCCTTCAATGGTCCTTAATGGCTGGGTGACTAAAAGCATTCTGGAGCCAAGTGATCCATTTAGGCCACCAGGAATATGAGCCTAGTGTGCAAATACTCAAGACAATGACAACCACATAAAAATGGCTGTCCAGCTGGCAGGGATTGTAAGATGCCACTGATGCCTAGATGCATACAATTTCTGAGCTGACACAATGCTATTTAATGTGTATTTTAGAAACGGCAAAATGCAATAATATTTTAATGTATTTATCTTGCTTTTTCATACAGTAAAAATGGCCATGTGGTAGGACTATACTTTCTTAAGACTAGGAGGAGAAAAGCATACAACCAGAGAGGAACAATCCAAAATGTAAAGAACATATTTTGGTGGGAAAAAAAACTGAGAAGCTTATTCCAGTTTAAATATAAAATGAAGTATAAGATGGATTGGGCTGAATTTATTTAAATTTTCACTAAAGAAATTATTTGATGCTTATGTTTTATTTCTCTAATGATTTCACAGTAGCTAGGTTCAACATCACACAGAATACCACCACCATCTTCCACCCAACTTCCCAAGCCATAAACTTAAGAGATATCTCCCTTGCTCATGACCCTTACAACCAATCTGTGTCTAAATGGCATCTCTCTACTCACCTGAAAATCTCTCTGATCTGCCTACCCCCCTTCCCTTCATCACAAACATTCCAGCTCAAACCACCATGACCACTCACTTTGATGACTATAAATGTATCCTTACAGGTCTATCCCAGTCTCTTCTAGGCCCATGGCCATCCATCTTCCACCTAGCAAAGAAAGGATCCTTCTCAAATGTAAGTCGGGTCAGGCCATCCCATCGCTCTAACAAATAATGTCGTTACCACAGCTCCTAAGTTCCTGTGTTTTCTGGTGGGGAAATACTATATAGAGCCATCCTGAATGACTATAGGGCACATGATTCTCTAGATTCTGATCTACTGTGCTGCGGAGATGTGTCCTATACAATTTATCTAACCACACACAGCAGCCATCATCTCTCAACCTCTCCAGCCTCATTTGTACCACATTACCTTTGCTCCCCACATTGGACCCACATGGACCTTCTTTTAGCCCCCAAACATGCCAAATTCCTTCCCAACCTTGTCTATGCTATTCTTTCAGGCACACTTACCCTCAATTCTCACTCAAGTAATACTACTAATCTCCCATGTCTGTTTGAATAATACTTCTTCAAGAAAGCCTTCCCTGAGTGTCCAGGCTTTCTGTACAACCTGTCATAGACTTGGTTAAAACTGTTAACAGATACTTTTTCATGTGCTTTATGACTGAAAACTCTGTATTCTCATCTGGCATATAAACTGCCCAAGAGAAGAAACTGTCTCCTCATTAATATATTCCCAATGCCCAACATAATACCAGGCACAGAGAGGGTGTTCAGTAAGTAGGGGATAAATGAATGAAGGATGGATGCAGGAAGGATGGATAGAAAGACAACTGAATTAAAAAACGGAATGGATCCCTTTAACACAAGCAGAAGCAGCATTACTCCATTGATTTGGTATCTTCACATTCTTCTCTCCCTCTTCTTCCTAACCTGTCACCTACTTCATTTGGTCTGAGAACCAGGACCCTCCAGTGGGTACAAAATTACCTTTAACCTAGGATAATCAAACGCAGTGCATAAAACACAAGATAACCTAGGGTAACAAAATGCAGTAAATAAAACACAAAAATAAAACCACATTGCTCAATGGTTAAGCATATGCCTTTGGCTCAGGTCATGATCCTGGGGTTCTGGGATCGAGTCCTGCATCAGGCTCCCCACAGGGAGCCTGCTTCTCTCCTTCTTCCTGTGTCTCTGCCTCTCTCTGTGGGTCTCTCACAAATAAATAAATAAAATCTTTAAAAAAAGATATACAGTTACATATGAAATCAGATAAGCAATGAAATTTTTTAGTATGTCAAAATGAACAATAACAATTTCATTTTGGCATACTTATTCTAAAAAAAAATCACTGTCAATTTGAAATTCAAATTTAACTGGGAATCTTGTGTTTTATCTCGTAACCATACTTCAACCTCTTCAAACCTGGGTCTATTTGTCCCAGCCCCAGCCCCTGCCTTTTGCTCACCTCTCTATCACTGGTGGCTGACATCTGTGGACTACATTTCCCAGGGACCATTGCTAGCTGGCTTCTAGGACTGGCCAGTGAAAGGCCCAGGTAAGATAGTGGTGGGGGACAGTAAGAGAGGAGTCAATCTTTCCCCCTCTTCTTATTAGCCTCAGGCAGCATCTCTAGTAGCAGACATGTCACTTCTGTAAGTCCAGCTCCTGTTAAAAGATTCTCTGTGGTTCCAGCTTCCATAGGGTGACCTCGGCTCCTGTTCACACCATCCTATCTTTGTCTCTTGGGCCTGAGCCAGAAGGAGCTTCCTGCAATTGCCAATCACTGAGCTACCTCACCATTTCACTTTCTTAAGCTTCTCTGTTCTTTGCTCATCTGTGTAATCTATTCCCCACATTAAACTCCTTTGGTACCAACACCTCAGAAGGTTTCTGTTCTCCTGTTTTGAACTCTGACTCATACACCTAAGTCTCTAACTTCTTGCATGGCCTGCTGACCTGGTTGTTGAGCATAACTCTTCCTCCAAGATTATAAGCCAAGGGTACCATCTACAGTCCATCCTCAATTTCAATGCTTCCCTTGGTCTACTTTTGGGGAAATGGTTTCATCATTATTTTTATGAGTAATAATAATAGAGCTAATATTTATTGAGTAGTTACTATGTGCAAAGCACTACATCCATTTCATCTCATTTACTTTCCAATGCAACTTTATGACTTGATACTATTATCCCTATTTGCCAGATAAGGAATTTGAGGCTCAGAGACCAAGGTGATACATTTAGGAAAAGCAAACCCTCAGCATGTGTGACTCCATGCTCTTAATCATCCCCCTCTGCCTGGGACTCCAGTCCCATCCCCCTCTCACACCTTCTATAGGGCATACTCTTAGAGCCAATGTCAGTTCTCTTGGGAGGTTTGGGTATCTTTAGAAGCTGTTGTGTAGGCTATTTCTGGAGGGGCCTTTTGAGTTTTTCAGCCAGCAGGCTGTATCTTGAGGCTGCTTCAAATGAACCATTCTCAGTGGTATATGTATGTGTGTGGCGGGGGTGTGGGTAGGTAGGGGTAACCAAGAGGGAGTGACCTTGAATTTTGAAATGAAGTCATTCTGTGTCAGCTGTCAAAGTGGTGAGAAGCCAGCCAGGCAGCTCCACAGGGGACCCAGGGAGACATGAAAGGCACACAGAGTCAGGTTGAAGGAGATGTTAAAAATCAGGCAGAGGGACTTTTGGCACCAAGAGAGTATCTGCTCAACAAAATATGAAGTGTCACCCAAGCAGCAGTGTGATAAGGCCTCTTGATGTATGTTACCTGAGAATGGCCCATTTTATAGCAAAAATAAATAATGAAATGAGATTGACACCTATCCCTCCATCACTCTTTCATGTTTCTGGAGAAATTGCAGCTAATAGAGCACTGCATGGCTCTGTGCTTCACAATGAGGAGCCCACAGAATTACCCCCAAAGGGATTCAAGTCCCCAGGGGCAACTCAAATGCTACAGACCTCAGCCCTGTTAGCCACCAGCTGCCAGCCTCACACAGAGCCAGCTGTTTAACGTTTACCAACCGATATCTATTTTTAACATGGCACAGGTGTCAGAAAGTGGGCAGAAAACCAGGCAGGGATGAAGTTAGCACATTTTGATTTGGCCAAGTTCTCTGATCTGGAGAGTGGTGCAGTAGAAAAGGCAAGGTATGGTCTGGTAGAAATGGGAAGCAGACTATTTGTCTGGCAGTTTCCTTCCAAAGATTCCCCACATGAAACACCCAGTGCTCTCCAAAATCATATTCATTCAGTGTTTAACAAGTAATTATTGAGCATCTACTATGCCCTTGGCATTGTGCAGGGGGCCCTTCCAGACTCCCTCCATTAGGGAGGACTTTTCCCATCTTCTGCCCCATTTGCAGCAAGGTCTTGCTTTCAGGTTCTTTGTTTCATTCTATTCACAAAGTATTAATTAAGCACCTACTTCATGTTAGGCACTATAGTTAAATATACAGCCGTGAATAAGCCAGACCTAGCCAGTTACATATGATAGCAAGAGTAACAGATCTGAAGGCAAAAGATAGACTTGGGGCGGGGGGAGATTGAGTTTGGACAAGTTGGTTAACCCCTTAGAACATCAGTCTTCTTGTTGATAAAATGAGGATGATCCTACCCATTTCAGAACCTCAGAAATAAAAGATGTAAAAATTACTAATTATATCTAAAAGACCCTATTTCTAAATAAGGTCACATTATGAGGCTCTGAGTAGACATAATTCTGGGGGAACACTAACTCACTACAATTATATTAGGTTATCAACTAATTCATATTTTTTTAGGATTGACTCTATGTTTATGTCCCTTAATACCCACCCCATACTCTCTCTCCTTGAGATCAGGAAATGTGCATAGTATTTTTTTGGATCCCCATTTTCACTAACATCTAAATATATATTGAATGAACAAATGGACTAAGGGATAATAATAGGAGAATGAAAACTCAAGGGCCAGGCTGGTAACAAAAATGAGGGCAAGAGTGGGTCTGCTAGAGTGACCTGGAGGAGGGCATTGCCACTCAATTCCAGCCAACTCCCTTCATGCCAGAAGCAAGCCCAGAGTTGTGTGACCTTATGTTTTTTTCAATAGAAGCAGAAAATGTAGCTTTTTATATGAAATCTCCCCAGTTTAAAATGTTGGTCATAAATTAAACTTTTAAAACACAGCACAGAATAAACAAAATACATTGATGAGCTGGATTTGGTACAGGGACCACCACCTTATCACTTCTACTCACAACTCAAGGAGTGACTCTGAAATTATCATTTCAGACAGGCCAGTGCTAAAGACATCTTTGAGATGGTTGGCCTTGTGGTGTTTCTTCTCTGCCTACCTGTGCGTGTTTATGGAGCCCTGCAAAGATTTACAAGTAGAGGATTCATATCCTTATCAATTCATGCATTCAAGTATTTACTGAACCATCATTATTTGTGATGCTTTGTGCTAAGCTGGGCACACAGACAAAAATCAAACATCACACCTACCTTCAAGGAGCATGGAAAGGGAAAGAGAGACCAAATCGATCATTATTCCAAATAACTATTTAATCACAACTATGGCGAACTAAAAACAAGACAGGAGCAAATTTTTCCTCGCTCAGGTTTTTGGTATTTTTTTGTTTAGTTTACTTGAAGAGAGAGCTAGAAGGGGGTCACTATTTTGGGGAACCCAATGTGGAACCTGAATATTCTCATCTGGATTCTCAGCCTCAGTGCAACTTGGTCAGTACTTTCCTCTTCTCTTCCTTTACTTTCATTTCAGGGACTTTTCAAGGAATACAGTCTTATTGGAACATTCTGATGCCAACTGCTCAGGCTGCAATTCCCTAGCCCATGGCTACTCTACAGGGAGGAATAAAAGCCTGCCTTTGGCTGGAAACTTGTACCCTGGCTGGAATGGTAATAAGACCCTGGAGTGCCTGGGTGGCTCAGATGGTTGGGCATCTACCTTTGGCTCAGGTCATGGTCCCAGGGCCCTATGGTCGAGTCCCATGTTGGGTTCCCCACTCAGTGGGGAGTCAGCTTCTCTCTCTCCCTGTGCCCCTCCCTGGTCCCCACACTCATGCTCGCTCTCTCGCTCTCTCTCAAATCAATAAAATCTAAAAAGAAAAAAAAAGACCCAGAAATTCTTTTTAAAAGATTTTATTTATTTATTCATGAGAGACACGGCGGGGGGGGGGGGGCGGGGGGAAGTCAGAGACACAAGCAAAGGGAGAAGCAGCCTCCATGCAGGGAGCCCAACGTGGGATTTGATCCCAGGACTCCAGGATCATGCCCTGAGCCAAAGGCAGACACTCAACTGCTGAGCCACCCAGGTGTCCCAAAGACACAGAAACTTGATGCCCTTTCTTCATTTTTGTCCTTATACAAAGCTGGCTATCCTAGACATGGGACACCCACCTAAGTTACCAGGACAGCTGTCAATCTTAAGACTCCTGTGTTAGGTTTCTTTGTCATTGGTCTAATGTGATCTCCTCCATATCTCTGGTCTAGCCACTTCTAGCCATAAAGCCTCTGCTTGGAGCTAGTGGAAACCAGTACCCGACTGAATTAAAACCCAACAGGGACCCTTTCCTAGGGAAGGCAGCTGTAAAAGACTACATGTGTTAGAATGTCACTTAGACCAGGATGGATTTCTAAGTTTACTACTCTTTGTCAACATCTCCTACTACTTAAATTACAACATGGAGTAATTTCCCCTTGTAAAACTTTTCTAGTGTTTTCCCTGGATTAAAAATGGCATGTTCGGCATGGCATGGTATATCAGTCCATTCACTGGCACCCATTTGTAGTCTAGAATGCAATGGAGAAGCAGGGCAGGAGGGGAACGGGGGGCAATCCCTACTACAGGGCAAGGTAGTGTTCACAGCAATTTCATTTGAGGGACACCTCCAGTTGTTTGGACACTAGGAACTTCTGACACATCCTACGAGGGACACCACTCAATAGTTGGGGGGGCAGATTTTTTTTGTAATGGACCTTCTCTACTTTTCTAGGAGCATGGGATCTCCTTCTCTCAGCCCCCAAGGAATGTCCCTTGGATGCCTTTTAACCTACCGTAAATGATTTGGATTGCAAGATTTAAGAAAAGGCTGATCTTCTGTAACACTGAATGGCCTCAGTACTCTTAGGAGTTGAGGAAAAATGACCCATTAATGGGACATTAAGCTTCAATATGTTTTATCAGATCTCTTCTGCAGGGCAAATGGATGGAGGTACCTGTGTTCAGGCATTCAGGACCCTAAATTAGGCCCAACCTAAGGGCCTCTTGCAGAATGTGTCTGGCCACTAACCAGGCTAGTGAGCCCCCCTCCTGATATACTGGATGATAATTGTCTAAACAGGTGTCCTCCTAATAAACCCAGGTTGCTGGAGGAAACAGGTCATCCCTGATGAAGGGGGTGCTGACTCTCTCACTGTTCCTCCTCCTAATAGACCCAGGTTATCCTCATTGTCTGTGGGGGCTTCTTCATTCATTTCCTCGGTTAATGGCTATGCTAAGGAAAGCCAATTGTCTCTGGTTAGTCTGCCTCAGGACAGGGACTTTAAGGAATGTTTCCAAGCAGCTGCGGAACACCTTCTGTTTCCAGGAAGTTCCCAGTCTTCTCTGGCCCAACATGGACCTGCCTATTTTTATTTGTTGATGCAAAAAAAAAAAAAAAAAAAAAAAAAAGCAAAACATGCATCTGTTCATCTGTCCAAGCTGATGAGCTTTAGAACTGGGAGTCCTCTTTCTCTGCCCTCTGTACTTTTATCCACCCTCCAGTCTTGCTGGTGGCACCTCACCTTTTCTGCCTTCCCCCTCTCCCTAGTCCTGTTTCTGCACCACCTCAAGTGTGGCCTGCGTAACTGGCTCCTATGCCATCCTGGATGCCTTCAGCACCATTGGCTCCTGCTCCTCCTATCCTCACTATCATTGAGCCCATCCAGGAGAATAGAATTCTTTAAAAAGTGATTGGAGGGGCACCTGGTGGCTCAGTCAGTTAAGTGTCCAACTCTTGATTTCAGCTCAGGTCATGATCTTATAGTCCTGGGATTGAGCCGTGTGTCGGGCTTAGCTTGTCTCCCTCTCCCACTGCCCCTCGCCCTGCTCATACTCTCTCTTTCCCTCTCTCTCTCTCTCTCTCTTAAATAAAAATAAATAAATATATATTTTTAAAGTGATTGGAAAAGTCAATAACAACAGCTTCCACTGAATCAGCACCTACTATGTGCCCATCGCTGTGCCAGACACCTTAAATATGATTTCTTTAACTTCCAAACCAAGCCTGCAGGGGAAATATTGTAATTTTCTAAAGGCAAAACACTAAGTTGACAGAGATTGAGCTGCCCAAGGTCAAACAACTGAGTGAATGGCAGAGGCAAAGCTTTATGCCACATGTGTCTCATTTTACAGCTTATAGTCTTTCAGCGACCCAATGCTATCTCACAGCAACACTAGAACCAATCACTACCAAGTGAAAACTCCCTATCCAGACTTCCAGCCATGACAGCAAACTACACCCAACAGGTGTGTTGGCTCAAAAGTGATAGAAATTTATGTTTTTCACATGTGTGACATTCCAAAGCAGTTTTCCCAAACAGCAGGGTAGCTCTTACCAAACAGTAACTCAAGAACCCAGAACTTTATATCTTCTGGTTTCACCATCTTCAAAAACAGAATGGCCTCCAAGATTAACAAGGTGGGAAAAGAACAAGGAGGATTGTGGGTGGGAGGTTTTTATGGGCAGCATAGGGGGCAGGCCACATCATTTCTGTTTACATTCCATTGGCTACACCTCAGTCACATGGTGATGCCTAGTGCAAGGGAGGCTGGGAAATGTGGTCTGTGAGCCTAGAAAGAAAGGAAACAAATTTGGTGATCAGCCAATACTCCTGCCATACTGCTTCCCAATAAATCCAATAATTCTGGCTGTATCTTTTGAGTACTTGCAAAAGTTCACTGAAGCTTACCTTCCCTTCTGGAGCATTCAAAGAGCTTTTATTCATGTGCCTTACAGTTTTATATTTACATTGATAGCTATTTAAAGTCTGTATAAGTGTTTGACACTATCATTATCTTGCATGCTTCACAGAGGTTGGAGTCTCAGGGAGAGACCTGCTTTCTTTTCCATGGATTAGAAATGAATACAGCCCCCTATGCAATCTTGCCAAGGACTAAGAAAACGATATAAAGAATGAAAAGCTTTCAAAAGGAAGATATTACTCATGTAGTCATCCAGGACTAGGTCTGCAAAGGAGATATGAAAATACCATAAGCCAATTTCAAGCAAATGTCATCCAAGACTCTTAAGAGGTTCCCTCTTGTCAAGTTTCCCTTTATGACACATTGAAAATTTTAGGGTACATTAATAAATCATGATTTGCCATTTCCTTCCAAAGCCCTCCCTATTGTGAAATTCCAAGTAGCTAATCCCTAGAACAATATCTTTTAGAAGATTTTCCTAAGTATGTCTGCATTTATTTTATGTTGCCCTTTATTTAAAGAAAGAACTTTTGCCCTATTCCTTACCAGCAAAGGATGCACGATGAAATGGGGTAGTTCAGGGTTTTTTGGTTTTGGTTTTTTAGGGTTGTTGGGGTTTTTTTTTTTTACTCATTTGGGGAATAAATTACACACAGACTTAAATGCTTCTCCTACAAGGGGAATTACTCCAACTGTGTTTCATGGAATACTCTTCCTATGGATGTTAATGTATGTTCTGAAAGAAAATAGGAAGCAAAGAAAGGATTCTGGAGAAAAAAATAGGGCAGGACAAACTGGGTTAAAGAAAGATAAAGAGGTTTCTTTACTGCAGGACTTGTAGAACCTTTTGTATGATAATGGTGGACTGAATATTGAAGAGAGGGCACAGGTTGACTCTGAAGATGGAAACAGTTGTTATCCTTTCAAATAGAAGATACCTCTAAATGCTTTGCATTTATCTTTATATCATCCTTCTGAGTTTGAAAAACAAAGGTCTCAGCTCTGCTCAAAATACTCCCAGATGGGGATCCCTGGGTGGCGCAGCGGTTTGGCGCCTGCCTTTGGCCCAGGGCGCGATCCTGGAGACCCGGGATCGAGTCCCGCGTCGGGCTCCCGGTGCATGGAGCCTGCTTCTCCCTCTGCCTGTGTCTCTGCCTCTCTCTCTCTCTCTCTCTCTGTGACTATCATAAATAAATAAAAATTAAAAAAAAAATACTCCCAGATGGGATATTGGATACATTTCCTGATCACCGACTATAAGTCATGGATCAGAAAAAAAAACTCTTCATTCTATTAAGTTAAGAACAGCAACTTTGGAGTTGAAAGACCTGGGTTCAAAGCCTTGTTCTTCCACTTGCCTTTTTTGTAAAACTAGTCTTAGTATCACTTCTTCATGCTTCATTTCCTCACAGGTGAAATGGGGATTATAATAGTACCTACTTTATGAAGACATAGAAAGAATTAAGTGAGACAAACTCTGTAAAATATTTAGTAGGGTTCCTGGCATACATGAGTTACCTCCTCTCCAGATATATAAGCCATTTGTCATCACCACTATAGCATGTATTTCCCAGATTTATATGGCACAGGTACCTTTTAACACAAAATGTGCATTAGCATCTCAAGGAACTCTGCAGATCCAAGTCTGGGGAATGGCTAAGTAAGAGGGCATCCTATGAAAATGACATCCTGTGATGTCATCCTGTGATGATGACAGACCACAGGGGAGTCTGAGGGATCCAGAGGAGATGCACCCAAGACCTCAACATCATGCATGTGAGCTCTCTATCCACCTTTCAGAATCCAAAATGGTACATCTGGAGATGGTGCCAACTTCACGGGTCCACCTGCAAAGTCCTGGTGTTGGGGGCCTTCTGCTCACCACATTCCAATCCCATCCAGGACCTACAAAGTTTGGAAATGACCGTTCTTTGTTCAAAATGAGGATCTTCTGGCTGAAGATCACATGGGATTGTCAGAGCCCACAAACCACCATTATATCTAGCACTGAAGTCAATGCTTCTCTGTCAACTCCTAGAGCTTACTCTGCTCCGGTGGTGGAGGGCACTCTTCCCCTTTGAGCCTGATCCAGTTTGTCTGCTCCAGGTTCTCTGAGTGATGAACTCCCACCAAAGGCAGTTATAGCAATTTGAGTTTCAATGCATGTCCAGAGTAAAATTATAGTCATCTCACTCTTGAACACTTCTGATATGCCAGGCAGTGTACAAAGCACCTGAAATGCACCAATCTCATTTAATCCTTACAAGAACTCTATAAGATAGGGTCTATTATTGTGTCCATGTCACAGATAAAGAGAGAGGTTTGAGTTTTTTTAAGATTCTTAATTTATTTATTCATGAGAGACACAGACAGAGAAGCAGAGACATAGGCAGAGGGGGAAGTAGGCTTCCTGCAGGGAGCCCAATGTGGGACTCAATCCCAGGACCCTGGGATCATGACCTGAGCTGAAGGCAGACACTCAACCACTGAGCCATCCAGGCACCCCAAGAGAGAGAGGTTCTAAGAGATAAAACGACTTCCTCAAGTTCTCAGGGTAAGTTATGATCTGAACTCAGGCTAGGTCTCCTGAATTTGGTTCATCTACTTCCCACCATCGCCTTTGTCTCATAGTTTCCCTCTGTCTCCTGCCTGTTCTCTGCCGTGATCTCCAAGAAAGAATTGGATGGATTTAGGCAAGCAGAAAGAATGCCAATTGGACATACTGGATTTCAGAAAAATAGCTTTCTGTTCACTGATGTTCAACAAACTGGCTTACTTCCAGCATCAGAAATGGCACTTGGTGGGTTATTCAAGAAAGCCAAAGTTAAGAATCATAAAACATAATGCATTCATAGCTTATGTGTTTTAGTTTAACCTCAAACAAAGCAATGTCATTTGTTCGCCAATCTTTTGAAGTAGGAGAGGTCTTGTCTTGGAGCGCTGGAGTCTTAATGGAATTCCCTTCCCTTTTTTTGCCATAAATCACAACTGTAATATATTACTTTTGATAGCCAATTTCAATCTGTTTGGAGTGGTGGACTTTAAAGAAGGCACATGTGAAAAGTAAACTGCTGCATGCTTCTAGATTTTTGTGATTTTCTTTTTTTTTTCTTTCTTTTTTTTTTTTAGTTTTCCTAATCTCTTAGTTTTCATCCCCTGGTTTCACAGCATTTCTTTGCAACTCAACTTTTCAAGCCTTTTCAAAGCATTTAACATAATGTTCATGGAAACAACTCCTCTCTTTTAACTCCTGTATTCATCTGTGATTTGTAATATTTAATCAAACTACACTTAGAACAGAACAAAATGTAGGAACAACGATTTTCCCCCAGATATCTGCCCAGTTCATTCCCTTGCTCAAATGTTATCTTCTCAGTAAAATAAAATTGCAACACTCCCTTCCCTGTTTACTTTTCCCTCTGGCACTCATAATCATCCAAGATACAGAACAGCTTATTTCTTGTGTTTATTGTTGTCTAACCTTATTAGAAAGTAAGTGCCATGAAGACAAAAATTTTAGTCTATTTTGTTTGCTAATCTGTGTCTAGGGCCTCGCACATAGTAGGTCCTCCATAAATATATACTGAATGAATAAATGAATGAACAAAACGGCAGCCATGATTTCAGCAGATACCAAAGAGATCTTGAGAACCTCCATGTTTTAAGATGAGCCACTGAACTCTGAGGTCAGACACCCACCTCAGAGGCTCACTGAGAGAAGTACAACCTGACCCCACAACCCCCCAACTCTCCCAGTCTATAAAAGAAGACAGAGCTACAGCATGGTGAGTAATGACAGGTGACCCCTAACCCTCCCTACAGTGTGAGATGATGGGGGGGTACTTTTTGCCCATCCTGAGGTCAGAGATTTTCTCTGTGCTTTGGTTTCCTATAAATTTTCTAGAATGTGCCTCGGTATTGATTTTTTTTTTTTATATTTATCCTGCGTAGGGTCTGTAGGGCATCTTATGATGGCTTGATACCTTTCATCAGTTTTGGGGAAGGTCTTTGTCACTATCTCAACAAATATCTCCTTCTGCCACATTCTCTTTCTCTGTCCTTGGGACTCCAGTTCGATCTTCTCATCTTCCTTCTCTCCCGAACACACCATCCTTTTGTCTTCCTATTCTTGATTCACAGTATTTTCTTCTGACTCGTCACATGCATAGTAAGCAGAGCTATTCTCAAGTGTGTCTGATAACTTCAATATTTGGAGGTTCTGGGGGTCTGTTTCATTTGCTGTTTCCGCTAGTTGTTATTTAGTTTGCTCATCTCTTCATGTGCCTGATTATGGTTTTATTGGATGCCAGAAACTGCATTTGTAAACCTGTTTGTGAAAATAATCTGAGGCCTTAGGATGATGTTATTTTTCTCCAAGGATAATTTATATTTGCTTCTTCCAGTTTTCCGTAGGAACCAGCAGTCTGGGGTCACCTCGATACAAAAGCAGGGATTGAGATGAGCAGTTGCTGAACTACCATCCCTGCAAGAGCCTATTTTCATTTCACCTTTACTACTAGGGTGCAGCCCTTTGGGATTCTGTTCAAAATTAAGGAGGGTTCACCAAGGCTCTCTTCCCCGGACAAGTACAGAATTCCAATCCCTGTGCCCTGACCCTAAGAGGCTGCTAAAATTCACACAGAGCCTCTTTGCTGCTTATCACACCTGGAATTGCCAGATACTGGTCATCTCCCTAGAACTCCAGCCTCCCCAGATTCTGGTCTATTTTTACTATGTCTTAGCCCTATAATGTCTTGAAGCACTGTGTGTGTGTATGTATACATATATATATTATACATATATAAATTATATATTTATCTGCCTAGTGGGGGGACTGGTCTAAATTACCTTGTCTGCCATTATCAGAAGCAGAAATGTCCTCCTTACCTATGTCAGGGTCTGGCTAGGGTGAGGCAAGTGAGGCACTAGAGTGTGCCATTTGAGGATACACTCACTCTCAGGTCCATGAAATGCAGACCTGAGAGTGAGCACATCCTTATACTGCGCACCCCAATACCTTGCTTGCCTTAGCCTCAACCCAGTCCTGATCTACGTATGTCTGCAGAGGTTTAAATACCTAGACAGACACTGCTAGGTGAATTTACATCTGGAAAGTGGGCTGGGAGATACAGACTTGACTTGCTCTTTATTCACTTCTAAATTGTTTGGCTGTTGGGGATGACTGGGTGGCTCAGTGGTTTACCATCTGCCTTTGGCCCAGTGCTTGATCCTGGAATCCCGGGATCAATTCGCACATCAGGCTCGCTGCATGGAGCTTGCCTGTGTCTCTGCCTCTCTCTCTCTGTGTCTCTCATGAATAAATAAATAAAATCTTAAAATTGTTTGGCTGTTCTTACAAACCCAGACATTACTGTTTACTATATGCTAAGTGCCTGACATGCCTCATGCCATCTTTATCCCTGGTTTGCCTATGAGGAAACAAAAGCACACAGAGATTAAATGACTTGTCCATGTTCTCCAAACTGAATGACGATGGAGTCAGGTTTTGAACCCAGCCAAGTTCCTAAGTCTCTATGTCCAATACACACGTAGCTACCCATTATGGGTCCTGTTAAAAGTGCCAAATTACTTTTGCAATTTAAAAATATAGTGTAATATAAAATAGTATCTTAATTAATAGTACATAAATATATTTTATACATCAAAATATATATTAAAAGGCATTCTTATGTCCAAAATTGCAGGACTTCCAGCCCATCCTGCAACAGTGAAAATCCGGAGTCCACAGCCCCTCTACACTTCCCATCCCTGGCCTTTTCACGCTCCCCAGCACAGAGGAAAAATGGCCCAGGGCCTGTTCTCAGACATGTCCAGGGCCCAGACTACTGCCCAGGCCACATCGGTCTGCCTGTTGTTACCATGTCAACTCAGGCCTTTGTCCACGACACGGTGCCCGACTCCCATTACTCACTCTGTCCTTTCCTGTCCAGCTGTGCCAATAAAATGATTTATCAGCAGGAGCTCAGGACAGGCTGCCAGGTTCTGGGCAGAGGAAGGAGGCATGGGAACTGCTTTATGAAATAAAGGGCTGGCACCCAAAGGACACACTTCACAATCTCAAATCCTTTCCCACAAGTACTGAAAGTTGTATTCATTCATTCATTCATTCATTCATTCACCCATTCATTCAACAAGTATTTACTGAGGACCTAGAGCTGACCTAGGCCTGTGGAATAGGGTGGTATGTGAGGAGGTGAGCTCTCTGCCCTCTTGGGAGTTCACAGACCTATGGGAAGGCAGGCGAAGATCAAGTCACTTATGGGTACATTCAAATAAGCAAGTGGTGTTACTAAGGCAAGAAGCAGAGCCTCCACTAGCCCAGGAGTCAAGAAGGCCTCTCTAAGGAGGTGATTATTCTTGAGCTGTGATCTGAAGGCAGAATAGGAGTCAACTCCACCAAGACAGAGGGGAAAGCGTGCCAGGTGGATGAACATAGCACAAGCAAAGTCCCTGAGGTCAGAAGGAGCTTGGAATTCATGAGATCTATAAAAGGAAGCATGGCCAGCAAGCAGAGAAGGGTGTGGGAGCAGAGAGGAGGAGGCTAGGGAGGCAAGCAGGGATCCAGTGATGCACAGCTTCACAGGCTTTGTAAAGAAGCTGGTCTTTATGCAAAAGAGCTTGCAAAAAATCATTGGAAGATTGTAGACAAAGGCACGTCAGGATCCTGTTTGCATTCTAGGAAGAACACTGAGGAAAACAGATTAGGAAGGGACCTATGTGAAATGAGAAAAGCCATTTAGGAACCTCGAACAGTGCTTTGCAGATGATCTGCAGGGAACAACTACTTTTCCTTCAATCCATCATAAATCTATGCTTTTGTAAAATACAACAAAAATTCGCTTGGATGTCACAGCAGCATCAAATTGCTATAGAAGTCATAAACCACTTCTGATTTCTTGACTTATTGTGAACCAGTAAGAGTTTGCTGACTGTCACTAGTACCTAGATGACAGTTTTGAGTGGCACTGGTGTAGCATGAACGAGGTCCCCAAAACAGGCTCAATTGTCCACCGAGAGAACAACTCTATTTTCTAGAACCTGGCTCAGTTTGACACCTGGTCTCTGTTCAACCTCATGTAGGAAACAGTCTCAGGCCTTCCGAGTAAACGTGCAGGTTACTACTCCTACATAGTTGAGTGTTTACTCTCCTCCCTCCCTCCTCACCCTCCTCCATCCTGGCACATGTCAGGGAGCTCATACACACTGCAGCCCTGGTGGTCTTGGTAAAGAAGAGGCTGCTCCATTTGATCTGTATTTGCCTCTGCCCAGTACCCATTTCTGTCCTAGATATAACTTGCCACTTCTGTTCTTGAACTCGTCTTCCCTCCTGCACTGACCTTTGGTCTTGCAGCCTCTTCTGGTCCTCAGCTATTTAGTTCATCAATGCATCCTCTGCTGCACAAGTTACATCATCTTGGGCCCAGCCCTTCCTCCCTCCATCCCTCCTCTGGGCTGACTCCCTTACCATCCCCCTTTCCTGGGGCCACACACAATCCCCTGCTTTTGTCAAGCTTCCCTCTGCCCAGCACTCCTCCCAGCCACCCCTGACCTTTAGCTCTCTTGCCACTGAACAAAACACAGCTGCTGATTATCAGAGTCACAGCAGGCACAAACAAGACACAGGTGTCTCTTCACCCTCAGATCCCTGTACTTAGAGTGTTACCCCAAGAATTCAACCCAAGGAGGTAGAGTGAGCACACTTATGTAAAATTCTCTCTCTTCCTCCTCTTCAAACTCACCCTTAGATAGAAGGAGGGGAACTGGATCTGGTTAACGCTGATTTCCTGAATCCTTCTGCCTCACAGCTAGGTCCAAATTTGGATTCAAGAGGTGATAAACCATCACCCTTATTATCAGCTCCGATTCCACAACCCACTCCCTGGGGTAAGGATGGGAGTGCTGCTTGCAGATATTTCCAGTTCTTCTTCTTTCATTGTTCCTTTGCTCCTGTGAATTAAATGTGACTCTACAACTACCTAGGGCCGGTAAGATGGGAGCGGGAGTGACACCTGGCACTCCTGAGAAAGCATGTTTTTGCTACAGAGGAATCTCCTCCTGCAGCAGTTATAGAAGCATGTTTTCTTGTGCTTGATATGAAAGATTCATAAGATCAAAGCCGCCAGGAGGACAGCAGCCCCAGAGCATCACCATGACTGCAGCCAACTTTGCATGAGTGCAAAGTAGGTCTCTGTTTTGAACCCACTGGTCTTCTGTTATAGCAGCAGAGCATTGCCTATCTTGACTAACACACCACAGTTCTGGTTCAAACAGAGGATGGCAAAGTTGAATAGAAAAGTAGTCCCTAGCTAATGTCTCAGCAAGTCACCCATCTTGTGGTAGTTGTGGCCATTCCCCAGGCTAAAATAATGGTGGCCCGGCTTGTAAAAGTGGTGGCAGCAAAGATGACAGAAGTGAATAGATTGGACAAGTCCTGTTAGGTCAGACTGAGGGGGATGAGAAGAGGGATATGTCAGGTCATATCTTGGGTTCTGGCTTGGGAAATTGGGGAAGTGGCAGAGCCATTAAGTGACATATGAAACATTGAAAAATGAGCTGACTGCATGTCTCTGTCCCAGAGTTCTGAACATGGCAGGTCACAACAGTTGGGATGAATAGTCTTTATTGGGGTGCTCTCCTGACCCCAGTTTGCAAGCTTGAGGATGAGTTTTCTCAATTATGTGGCAGACAGACGCTCAGTGGAACAGCCAACAGGACTCTGCTGTAATCAATCCCATTTATAATCATCAGGAAAATAGCAAACTACAAGGAAGAATGCTGTACTCCAGAAACCACTGGCATTTGAGCGCCTGACAGAGCTGCCTGTGCTGAGGGTTTGATGGATGAAGAAGACTGAGAAGAATGTCTGATTTAATTGTTTATTGTATCAACTAATTACATGGTATTCATTCATCAACACAGGATGGTGAGAGGGTCCCCTAAGCTTGAGACCCAGACAACTAGGTCTTGGTTCCAACTCTATCATTCATGATCCCCGGCAAGGTAATTCCTTGCCCTGGGTCTCCCTAACCCTATAACCCCAAGGTCCTTCACAGGGGTCCTATGCATGCCTTAGAGACTCATTAATGGGATGGAAGGATCCCCAGAAATTATAGTCAGCATATTGTTTGAATGTGCAGATGTCTACATACTAGAGAAGTGGGTCTATGACCTTCATCAGGGCTTGCAAAAAATTAAAAACCACTGAAAGTGGAAATGGACACACCCGAGGATTGTGAGGAATGAGGGAGAATACGCAGGAGGAGGTTTGCTTCTAGTTCTCTTTTCCAGGTGTCTTTAGGCCAGCCCAAATGCCAAATACCAAAATGCTCAGGAACGGGGTAAGAAGAGAATAATGGAATCATTTGTGCACTATTCATCCAACAGCCATTTGTTGCAGGACCAGAAACTAGGGGTGTTGCAACAAAGAAACAATGAATGGAAGCATGGCAGAGAGGTGTGTGTGTGTGTGTGTGTGTGTGTGTGTGTGTGTGTGCCTGCATGTGTTTGTGCATGTGTGTATGCCCTGGTGTGTGTGTGAATGTATGTCTGTGTGTGTGTGTCTCTGTGTCTGTATGAATATATGTATGTGTCTATGTGTGTCTCTGAATAGGCCTGTGTGAATGTGCCTGGTGTGTATCCATGTTATGTCTCTGTGTATGTCTCTGTGTGTTGGCGTATATGTACATCTGTGAAGGTATATCTCTGTGTGTCTGGGTCTGTCTGTATGTGTGTGTCTGTGAAGGTATATCTCTGTGTGTGTCTGCAAATGTGTGCCTCTGAAGGTGTCTCTGTGTGTCTGTGTGTATGGATCTCTGTATGTGTGTGCTGGCCCTCGGGGCAGCTGTGGGCTGGGAGCCCATCACATGCTCTTCTCCACAAGAGTCCAAATCTGAAAAGCTTGGGGGCATCATGCATGTCACCGTTAAGAACAACTCACCCTGGAGCTGCAGGGCAGAGAAAGGGATGCCAGGGAGTCAGAAAAGCCTTCAGGGTCTTCAGATGCAAACCTGGTTTACTGGGAGGGGCTGTCCCACCCCCTCCTCAGGAGGCTCCTCCCTCCACTCCTGCAGGGAGCCAGTGCTGCATTCCCAGGACCTGAAAGCCTGCTAGAAGTGGAATGCCACCATTTTTCCACACCTGCCCCGACCCTCTGTGACTACCTAAAATCTGACCTGCAGAAATTCAGAGTGATTGGTACATCTATTCACTGCAAACTGAAAAGACCAAATACGATCTTCCTGGACATACTATGGGATTACATCCTAATAAACCATCATAAGTTGAAACTATTTTCAGCCAGAAATTTAATATTCTTAACCTACTGAGCATCACAGCTTAGCCTCGCCTCCCTTACACATGCTCAGAATGCTCACATTAGTCTGTAGTTGGGCAAAATCATCTAACACAAACCCTGTTTTACAATAAAGTGTTGACTAGCTCATGTAATTTACTGAACACTGTACTGAAAGCGAGACACAGAATAGCTTTAAGTGTCATGGGCCGTTTGCCCTCCTGATCATGTGGCTGCCTGGGAGCCGTGGCTGCCTGCTGCTGCCCCACAGCACGAGAGTATACAGTCCCACAGATCGCCAGCCTGGGAAAAGATCCAAGTCCAAAATTCAAAGTACAATTTCAACTGAATGTGTATCGCTTTTGTGCCATCATAAAGTTGAAAAATCCTAAGTTGAGCCATGGAAAGTGAGGGAGTGTCTGTACTAGGGGCTTTCCCCAGTGCAAAGAACCATGACACTGCCTCTATTTGAGACTTGCGAGGCTGGCTTGGCACAGCACACAGAAATGGTGGGAGTGGTCAGAAGCAAGGCTCTGAAGTCAGAATGGACAAGTCTGAACCAGTGACCAGTGTGTGCCTCAGTCCCCTCATCTGTCCAATGGGATGAATGCAAGTACCTACCTCCTTGGGGTGTGTTAAGAGTCAAATGAGTTAAGACCTATAAGGGTTTGCAGTACTACTGGCACATAGAATTAAATAAATACCTATTATTATTACTGTTATTCATGAAAAATAGTTTCCTCATAGTCATTTGAAACTGTGCACTGCTGGAAGAGAAAGAGAGAGAGATGGCAAGAAAATAAGATGTTACACATCTACCCATTAATGATACCAGGCAAGAGAGGGTGAATCAATTTTTATGACACATTAGTATAAATATTTTATCATATTAAACTAGCTTGGACTTTTTCTCAACTGAAAGGCATTTCTTTCTCTCTTCTAAATTAACTATGCCATGTTTCACTTGAAAGGAAGAAAGGAAGGAGGGAGGGAGGAGGAGGTGAGAAAGGAGGGAAGGAGGGAAGGGAGGAAGGAGGGACAGACAAGGGAGGGAGGAGGGAGGAGCTTTGCAGAAACTGCTCCCCCACAGTGACTGCTGTGTCAGTGCATCACCTGTATAGTGTCTTATAGGTTCCTAAGAATCTGCAGTTTACTAGCTTCCTCTGGCTGCCCGCAAACAGCCCCATGAAGCTTATATTCTCAGCTCCACTTTCCAGATGACAAGACTAAAGTTTAGACAGGCTGAGTAAAGTAGCTCATGGTTACCCTTAGGCAACCAAACCCCCAGCTCCTCTGATCCCCTGCCCAGGAGCACTGGGTCCTCCTCCCACTGCCTCTAGAAGTTCTTTACTTATTCATTCCACAGTCCTCAGAGTCTGTCCCTGTGAGCTGTGCTGCAGATACCAACATGAATGCACTGCTGTGGCTTCATGGAGGCAGCGTACGGTCCGGTTACAGGAGGCATTTCACGGGGCTATCCTCTGGAGTGGCCTTCTCCAATGTGAGGAATCCCAGAGCCATGGGAACGTGCACTCCCCTGGTCAAGTCCTGACTCCTCCACATACTGTTGTATGATTTTATGACCCAAATGACCTCTCTGGGAGCCACTTTCCCCAGATGACAAATGATGATAGTACCTACTTCCCAGGGTGGTGGTGCATCTTCCACAAAGCAATTCCTGCAGAAACACTCAGCCTGATCTGGGAGAGACTCCTTCTGAAAGGGAAACTTGAGATAGCCTCCCTGATGGGTCTGAATACCTTGAAAGGAGATTTAGACAACTGGCAAAGAGCTGGGGATTGAGTCTGGGGCAAGCGCGCAGATCACAAAGCCAAGGGGAAAACAGGCAATTATTAACTTGAGGGAAAAGGGAAGGTGTTGCAAAAGGGGAAAGCAATCTGAATCAACTGCAGAGTCAGCAATGCACCCCATTTACAGTTAGGGTAATACAAACACTGAATATTGATCCAACAGAAATTACAAAGGATCTGGGGGAGGGGGAGGGTGTCATGTTTAAAGGCAGAAGCCGTGGGGATGCAGAAAGGAAAGAAAGCTAAGTCCTCACTTTCCCGTGGAGAGAGGCCAAGGGATAGAGTCTGGAATGGAGTCATCAAAAAGGTACAATATCACCAGGCTATTTCGAGACCTGTAGGTAAACAAAATAACCCACCCTAAGGGCAAAGGTGGTGGCTTCCGGGGAGGGAGAGAGGGAGAGAGGGGCAAAGGAACTGCTGTTTTGTATTACATGCTTTGCAAAACTAATTGAATCTAAACCAGGTATTCTCAACCTCAGCACCACTGACATTTAGGACCAGATAATGCTTTGTGCTAGGAGGTGTTTCGTGTACTGTAGGATATTTTAGCAGCATCCCTGGCCCCTACCTACCAGATGTCAGTAGCAAACTTATCACCCCCACTACTAACACCAATTGTGACAACCAAAAATGTCTCCAGACACTTCCAAATATTTGCTTGGGGCCAAATCACCTCCCTTCTTTCACTGAGAAACACTGACCTAAATTAAGTACATGTATAGCTTTAATTTTTAAAAAAAATATTTTATGAAATGCTTACATAGTGACCAGTGCATGGTTAGCATTTTATAAATGCTAGCAAGGACTGTTATTTCCCTGACCTTGCCAGGACTGCTTTCTCAACCCACCCGTAGATATTTCCTGCCATACCCCAGTGAGCTCCTAGTCCTTCATATTTGAAGACAATACCACTGCTACTAATCATATTAACAGAGATAGCAATAACAGTATACCATGTCTGGGATTAGCACAGTGGGGATCCCAGAAGAGAATAAGTACATTCACAGTAATACCTTGTTGCCAGGTTATTGTACATGATTAGTGGTAATTTCATCCTCATAAAAACCCAGAGAGGGAGGAGAGAGGATTCTTCTTCTCATGTTACAATGAAGAAACTGAGAATCAGAGAAGTTAAGCAACCTGCCTGAGGTCACACCTAGGAAGTGGAAAGGCCTTAGTTTCAAACTTAATTCTGTCTAATTCCAAAGCAAGTCATCCCCCACCACACTAGGGAGTCCCAACTTTTGCTATGTATGCATTAGAGTCAACTGAGAGATTTTTAAAAATAATGATGCCATGGGACATCTGGGTGGCTCAGTTGGTTAAGCACTAGTTCCTGGTTTGGGCTCAGGTCATGATCTGGCAGTTATGGGACTGAGCTCCAGATCAGGCTCCACACTCAGCAGGGAGTCTGTGTCAAATTCTCTCCCTCCCCTGCTGCTTCTATCCCTGCTCATGCGCTCTCTCTCTCTCTTTCTCTCTCTCTCTCTCAAATAAAGAAATAAAATCTTTAAAATATAAAATAACTAAAATAAAATAAAATAATGATGCCCAAAGGAGATAAAGAGGTCTAAACTTCCAGTTACAAAATAGGCAGCCTGGGTGGCTCAGCAGTTTAGTGCCGCCCTCAGCCCAGGGCATGATCCTGGAGACCCGGGATCGAGTCCTACGTCGGGCTTCCTGCATGGAGCCTGCTTCTCCCTTTGCCTGTGTCTCTGCCTCTCTCTCTGTCTCTCATGAAAAAATAAATAAAATCTTTAAAATAAATAAATAAATAAGTCACGGAGATGAAAAGTACAATATAGGGAATATAGTAAGTAAGATTGCAATAACATTGTTTGGTGACAGATGGTACCTACACTTACTGTGGTGAACACTGAGTAATGTATAGAACTGTTGAATCATTATATTGTACACCTGAAACTAATATAACACCGTATGTTAATTATACTTCAATAAAAGAAAAAAAGGCTTCATATTCCTCCCACTGAGATGATACAATTAATATCTTGCCATATGGCAAATATATAAGTTTTTGTACCATTTGACAGAAAGTTGCAGAATGAGTACTTTATTTTCAAATAACATGTTTTTCTGATCATATAAATAATATATGCTCAGTATGTAACTCTTGTAAACTAGAAAAAGAAAATGATCCTTCTCCAAAAGAAAAAAAAAGAAAAGAAAAAGAAAACAAAGTTCACTCCCAACCCTGTCCCCAGCCAAAAAGGGATACCCAGACTCTAGACCAAACCAATGAATCAAAATCTGTGGGGGAGGGGCCCACACATCTCAATTTTTTGAAAACTCCCCCAGGTGACCCTGATGCATAGGGCAAGTTGAGAAGACCAGCTCTAGATCTAGATATGCACGTAAGGCACACATGGTTCCTCAAGGTATCTTTTTAAGATGTGGGTTCTAGTTCAGCAGGTCTGGGGAGGACCTGGGACTGCATTTCTAAAAGGCTCCCAGTAGTGGTTTGCAGACCACACTTGGAGCACCAAGAAATGAACCTGTTGCCTGTCCTGTCTTGTTAACCCTACCTGCCAAACTTACCTTAGACATTTCCTAAGGTAAGAGGAAAACTAGATTTTTTTCTCCAGGGAAAAGAAATAGTAACAACCCCACTTACTGAACAGCTACCATGTGCCAAAGTCTGTGCTGAATATGCTTTCAAAATATCAGCTCTTTTAATCTCCATAATAATCCTGTGTCATAGCAACTTCTGTTTCTCTTATTTCATGGATGATGCAAGAGGTGCAAAAAAATTAAGTCCTTTTTTCAAGAGTAATACTTAGTAGTTAGCAAAGTAATCAAAATTCATACCCGAATCTCTCTTGGAACTCTTGATCCCTGCTTATCCTGCCCACCTTAATTCAAAGCCCATGCTCCATCTATAACTTTAGACATGTCACTTGACCTCTCTGAGCTTCATATTTCCCAACTGAAATCTGAGCATAAAGATTGTCCCTAGATACCTCACATTGAGAGAATACATTTTGACATCCAACAAGACCATATCCCTATAGACACAGCACATTACAAATGCCTACTCAAAGGGTGGTGGGGTACTGGTTTTTTTTTTATCTCAAGTAGGTGGGTGGAATCGTGGCCTCCAGAGAACACAGCTGTGCAAGGGGCTGGGAAGCAGGTAGGCACATCTGCAGAAGGAGATAAGGTTTGCTCCATCTCCAATGACTAGAAGCTTATTACGGAGAAATAGCTAGAGAGATGATATCTCCCCAAATGAAATATCGGCCGGCTTATCTCTGACAGTAACTCAGCCTGGGCAGGGGAGCAAAGGCAACAGGGTGATCACTTACAATGCTTCCTGCTCTCCAAGGATGCTAGAGGCACCCCCAGCCCATGACTGGTGGGGCTGAGCACCTGCTCAGGTGTGGATGAGCAGTCCAGCCCCTCAGAAAAATGAGGTGAGTTGCAGGTTCAAATTCTTTCTCAGGGTACAATATATATCCAATTTGGAAAATGATGGAAGCTAGAGATAGAACCAGAAGACTTATTCCAGCATGTTCTGGCTGTGGGAGCCTGGGCTCTGAGACTGAGAGAAGACCACAGTGATGGAAGCCCAGGGAGAGGAAGAATGGTTCCAGAAAAATCAGGAATAACAAGTAGGAGCAGATCATGTAGCATTTTTACATGCCAGAATAGAGAGCCTGGGGTTTGTTCTAAGTGCACTGGAAGCCTTTGGAGGCTTAACTAGTTGGGTCACACAATCTTATTTAAGATCACTCTGTTCTATAGAGTATAGATTAAACAGGGGAACAGTGGAAGCTGGGTTATTAGTAATGAGACTCCTGTAGTTTTTAATTAAAGAAATGATTGTAGACATAAGGGCTCATGTCCCCCAAAAGAGGTATATAGGAATGCCCATAGCAGCATTACCCATAATAGCCACAAACTGGACACAAGCCACATGCCCAACCACAGAAGAACATATGAAAAATGTGGGACATTTATACAGTGGAGTACTACACAGTAATGAAAAAGGAGGACCTAGTGCTACCCACAAGAACATGCATGAACCTCCCAAGTGTGCTGGGAAGCCCACAGAATTGTACATTCTGTTTTATTTCATTTATAGGAAGTCAATACAGGCAGAATTAACCTGTAGTAAAGGTGACTGGGGAGGGGTCAACCCTGGGGTGATACTGACTGGGAGGGAGCATGAGACAGCCAGCTGGGGTGGCTATATAAATACACATTTATTCCTATGTAAAATCCATCAAGCTGTGCACTTTGATCTATGCTCCCTATTGTGTAGGTGTTATATCTCAATTTTAAAAGAAGACATTTAGGGGCACTCAGGTGGCACTGCCAGTTAAGTATTCCACTCTTGGTCTCTGCTCAGGTTCTGATCTCAGAGTCATGGGATCAAGCCCACACATCAGGCTCAGCAATGAGTCTGCTTGGGACTCTTTCTCCCTCTCCCTCTGTCTCTCCCCTACACCCCACCACCACTTCGTGCTCTCTCTCACTCATGCTCTCTCTAAAATGGATAAATAAGTCTCAAAAAAAAAAAAAAGCATTTAAAAGTAAAAACAAAACAAACCAAAATGTTCCTCAACTATATAGAGCAGAATCCAGGTCTCCTAACTCCCAGTTCTGTTCTATTCTCTCCAAGCCACAAAACCACATGAAATATTTCAGTAATGCCCTCAATTTAGCCTTAATCAATATATATCCCCCCCCCCCCCATACACACACACAAAGGAAAAACTGAGAATGGCTCATCCCGGCAGCAGAGAATGAACACAACAGGTATTCTGGAAGTGAAACTGGCCTCTTGGGGCCACTGACAGCTCTGTCTCATGACTTGTGAGCAGCCCTCTCTCCCGGAGCAGAAGCTGTCTGCCAAACCAGGGGTGACTCTGCGGCACCCACAGCCCCAAGGGACAGGATTCCCCCAAGAATACTGGAAATGTCTGGCAAGAGGTCCAGAATGGTGAGCTCCAGCTCCCCTACGCCTGCCAGCTGAACCGAGAAGTCTCAAGCTGCTGGAGGAATAAAAGCCCTGCCGGGATCCCTGGGTGGCGCAGCGGTTTGGCGCCTGCCTTTGGCCCAGGGCGCGATCCTGGAGACCCGGGATCGAATCCCACATCGGGCTCCCGGTGCATGAAGCCTGCTTCTCCCTCTGCCTGTGTCTCTGCCTCTCCCTCTCTCTCTCTCTCTCTCTGTGACTATCATCAATAAATAAAAATTAAAAAAAAAAAAAAAAAAAAAGCCCTGCCTGGTTTTAAGCAACATTTGATCTCTGTCAACCACAGAGCTGCATCAGAACTGTTAGAGCTGGAGCAGCAGAGGCAGACTCAACTCCTTCTGCCTATTTTTAGACCCAGCAGCCTGCACTGCGCTCCTTCTGTGTCACAGCAAAAGGACTTCAGGTTGGAGCCCTGCTGCTTGGGGAAGCCTCCAGAAAGGGTTCCCACGTGCTGGTGGATGATGGGCTGGGAGGTGCTTTGCTTTCTTGCAGTCAGACATGTGACTTTGATGTCTCTTTCAAAACTTTAGGAAACCTCATAAAAGCAACAAGAAAAAATATAGAGATATCTTTATAAATAAATAAATTATACACATACACACACAGTACAAATGGAGTCTCTTCCTAATGGCTTCTTCACTCAATAACTGATCTTAACTATCTTCCAGTGTCATTTACTAGACCTCAAGTACATCTGTTTTATTAGCTCCATAATAACATAATAATCGATAACACTAGAATTCATTCACTGCACACCGTCCTAAGTGCTTCTCATGTTTTTGAGCCTTTAATCCTCCTCTAAGAGGTAAGTTCTATTATCATCACCCCCATTTTACACACAAGGAAACCGAAGCTTAGGCCAAGGTTGGGATACAGCCTTGGCTTCAATGCAGTTGCATCTGACATCCAGGGGGTCTGCCCTTTACCAGCACATCTGCCGGCCTTGGGATCCCACCTGATGAAAGTGCTGTTGTGTCTTGAGTTGAGGGCTCCCTCATCATAAATCCAGATTGATTCTGTGTTTTGCCATTTGTTACACAGCGGGGCTGAAGAACATCCCTGTGAATAGCTAGCTAAGTGGGGGTCACCATGACCATTTCTTGGGATAAATGCCTGGTTGTGAGACAGCTGGGTGGAAAGGTAATGCCCCTTACCAAGTTAACTGTCCCCTGAAAAGGCTGTAGCATTTACTATCCCAACAGCAGTGTGAAAACTGCCTTTTACAACTTCTCCTGCTTTCAAAATCTCAGCCAGGAGTGACTCTCCAGCCACCTTTTGAACATATGGATGCACCACTGATTGAGAGTGACCTGGGAGAATGGGTGTATGTGTTTTATCCTCTCTGCCAGAACACAAGCTCCTGGAAAGCACAGACCAAAACTTATTCATCTTTAGGACACTCCCTGCCCCAGGGGCAGCCATCTGTGCAGGAAGAGGTCAGATCCCCAAAGTAAAGGACAGTCTTACCTCCCAGGTTTTGCATGTGCTACTTCCTCTGCCTGGGTCACTCTCATTCCACTTCCCTATCTATCCTCACAGGCTTGGCACTGGCACTGCCACCATCACCACCTGCAGGAGGCCTTCCCTGGTCCCCAGGCTGGAGCCAGCTGTACATCCACAGCCCCATCTTTACCCCTGACATAATACTGATCACATTACTTTATACCAAATTTCTTCAAATTCAAGCCACCACCACAATTGTGTGCAACCCTAAGAAAGACTCTGGCACAATGCTTCTCCCTTTTTAACTAAACATCTTTACGAAGATATAATTCACAAACCATACAAGTTGTCCACTGAAAGCATGCATTTCAATGCATTTTAGTATATTTACAGACTTGTGCAACCATCACCACCACTGTCCATTTTAGATGGGTCTCATCACCTCTAAAGGAAACCCTATATCTGTTAGCTAGCAACCCCTTGCCCCTACCCCTTCATCCCTACCCAGTCGTAAGTGACCACTCATCTACTTTCTTTCTCCAGATTTCTCTACTCCAGATTTTTTGATATGAGAAGAATCGTAGAATATGTGAGCTTATGTGGCTAGTTTCTTTCACTTAGCATAACATTTTTGAGGTTCACCCACATTGTAGTATGTATCAGTACTTTATGCTTTCTTATGGGTGAAATAACATTCCACTGTAGGGAGAGAACACATTTTCTTTACCTATTCATCAGTGGATGGACATCTGGGTTGTTTCCATCTTTGAGCAATTGAGAATAATGCTGCTATAAGCATTTGTGTACGTGTTTCTATGAAGACATAGTTTTTCATTTCTCTTGGGTATATGCCTAGGAGTCATGGTGCTTCCTTATCACTGAGAATGTTTATTTCTACTTATTTAAAAAGTGCTTTTAGACTTAATTTAGACATCAATGTTTTATCACATATCATGCTGACACATACTTTAAAAAAAAGAAGCAAAATATATTGGCTAAGATATTCCAAAAAAACATCTACACTGCAAAGTCCAGGCCTTCTAAATCATTTTTAAAGTCATGAGTGCCCACTGTCCAGGTTTTTGTACAAGAGGTCATCCTCTATGCCATTTAGAGCATTAGAGATATAAGAATTCTTAAAAGATATAGGCCCACTCCAAGCAAGGCGCACCTCACCCTGACTGTTGCTGGTCAATGGTGATTTTACACCATTGATTAGAAGATCCATCCAGATCTCAGAGAGGCTCATATGAGGGGAAATGTGCATCTTAGAATTCATGAAATAAAGTCATCTCCTGTCTACTTGCCTATACCTCACACAAAAGATTTTAAGTGTCTCAAGGACAGGAACCAAGCTTACCTACCCTTGCATTCATTCATTCATGCTCATAAGTCAACAGAAATATATGAAGTGCCTAGCCCACACACGATGCACTAATGAATGAACGCTGACCTCCTTTGGAAAATAAAACTCACTCACCTCCTACTTGGGGACCACTGTCAATTAGTTCATCTCTCTGAGCTGTTTCTCCAACTGTGAGATGAGGGTAGGGTAGTGCTGAGATTGAAAATAAGCTCATGTGTGCAGGGTACCTAGGAGAGTTCCCACATACAGTGGGCTACTTAAAAATACTTGTGGAACGAAAGGAGTGAATGACAAAAGAGTTACCATCACAGCTAAAATTTGTTGCACATTTGTCTGTTGGCCAGACCCTGCTCTATGCACTTTATGTGTGACAACTCGTTTTGCTCATCCCTCATTTAATCTTTACAATGACACCGGTTTGGTGTATGTATGAGGTACAGAGAGGTGAATGAATGAATGAACACAGGAATGAATGAATGAATGCTGACTTATGTTAAAATCCCAGACATCCAATTTCTAGAGGGTAAACCTAGTCAGTCCAATGAGAAAGTAAAATGGAGAAGTAGATCACTTGTATCTCACAGGTGGGTGCTGCAGAGGGTGTGAATCTATGTGTGTGCAGTACCTGATGCAAACAGACAAAATGAAGGCTGACCCATTTGCTATGAGGAGGCTTTCACTGCTTGAACAGGTGACCTTGGGCAAGTCTCATAACTTCTCTGACTTCATTTTCTCATCTGTAAAGCACCCTACATCCCCAAGGTGGAGGTGAGGAGGCTTGAGATTGCCTCCGACAAAGCCCCTAACTCAGCCAGCCATTGCCTTAGAGGAAGCTTCACACTGATTAGTGGTCCTTACCCAGCCAGGTCTGCTTTCTGGGAAAGCCAAACAGCCCACAACAGCTCCTCTTTCTCAAGCCAAATCTAACATGTGCCTGTAGCGCCAACCCTTCGAGCTGTCAGACAGGCTGGGCAGAACCCAGTGGGTGCACTCTGCTTCCCCCAGATGAATAAATCATTACAGGAGAGCGCTATGCATCCCACCAGCATCCATAAAGACCTGAATTATATATAACGAAGCAGCAAAAGCAATTTATCCCAGGCACGTGCAAGTCATAAAATGGGAGTTCTCGGGTGCCGGAGACAATTTTCAGATATTGCGGTTTTTATCAAAGCAATAAGGCCCACCAAAGGAGCACCCTGCCCCACGGGTGTGGGGATGCCTTAATCGGGTTTATTTATTATCAGAGGAGAGAAATCTAACTCTCTCTCTCTCTCTCCCTCTCTGCCACCTCCCCCACTCACCGCCCCGGTGTGGCTGCTTCTCAGCTCAGGGGTTCTGAGATCTAGGGATGAGCTGCCAAGAGCAGTCGCCCATCTAGTAGGAACCATCTGCTGAGAAGCTGGAGGTGGGACCAGGTGTGCTCCAAATCCCTAGAGGAAGAGGGGAGAGGGAGATTGGGATCAAAAGAAGAGAAGATGGTATGGTAACAAAATCTCTAAATCAGAGCTCAAGGGCCCCACCTTTGCCACTGATTACAGGCAGGGAAACTGAGGCACTGAAAGGTTAAATAACTACTTGTCTAAGGCCACACGTGGAGAGAGGAGAGGAGCTAGAATGACAAGGAAGTTAGTTTAATAGACATTCAGGCTACTACATGCCGGCAGTTGGGATTTGAAGGAGAGCTGTCCTGGCATGTGGGACAGCTGACTCCTCTCCATCTGCATTCAGCCCACAAGCCTGCCTTGCTGATGATGCTCAAATGTGCCAAGTACACTCCTATCTCAGGGCTTTTGTACCTGCTATTCCTTCTGCCTGTGAACACTGTTCCTCCAGATCTTTACATAGCTGACCCCTCACCTCCTGGCCTCTGCTCAAATGTCACCTTCCCAGGCAGGACTTCCCCAACCACCTCATCCAAATTTGCAAGCGTCTCCATGCCACGATGCTCCATCACCTTGCCACGTGTTGGATTTTCCTAAAGCAAACACAGAGATGGCGTGTGGTGTGTTGAGGGGAAAGCAAGTGTGGACAAAAGATGGATGATAAACTATGACATCCGTTCAACATAGCTCCATCCACCCGCAACAAGCTCTTCAAGCAAGTATACACCACAGGCATGTCCGGAGTCAGGCTGAAATGGCCAGGCTTTCATACCCAGCCTCACGTTGGCACTGGATACAGGTTGCCCCGGGAAAGGTGTGAGCTTGGGCAAGGTGGCTTTCTGCCACTCAAGCAAACCCTGAGGAGGAACAGGGGGGCTATCTGCTGACCACCCTCCCCGCAGCTGAACAGCAAATCCTACTTTGAAGGGGGATGTGGGTGGCACATCTTCATACCTACTTACACCCTTTATCCTGCTCTATATTTTCTCCCAGTGCTTTACCACCACTCAACATTGTATGTAGCTACGTATTTCCTTGTTTGTTGTCTTTCATGCAACTTCCCATGAGGTTCTCAAGGATATAGGTAATAGCTGTCTTGTTCTCATTTCTTGGAGCAGTAGTTGGTGCATAGCAGATACCCAATAAATATTTGCTCAATTAATTAATAAATGAATGAATGCCCTCCATTGCTCCCAATTTAACAGAAGAGACTGACAAGTGAACAATTACATTTCAGTGGTGAGCACAGCTGGAATCCCAGGGCAGTGGGTGTTCTCTAACCCAGCCTGGGATGGGGAGTGTCCAGGAAGGGCTGTCTAACTTCAAGTCCAATGCTATTCCCACTATACCAGGACAGGATGCACGAGACAGAGTCAGCCCTTACTGCACTCGGGGCTACCCCTCATCTTGATATGCTGCTTGCGGTTCCTTAACCATTTCATGATTTTATATATTGCCTCTCCAACCACAATAGAACTTCTCTGAGCCTAAGGAGCACATCTTGCATTTCTTCTCTTTATCGTACTCAATGCAATGGTGGTGGTTTGGGCACCACTGTCATTCCCTGAACCACTACTGGGTATATGAAAAGGGCCTTTAGAGATGTAGACAGCACAGGTGCAGGTGACCAGGTTTTCTAACCTCCAGTTCAGACATAAGGTCTATAGAGATAAAAACAGCCACTGTTCAGTGAGTACCATGTCCAGCCAGATACTCTGCCAAGCACTATGCATACATCACACCTGTCAATTCTTATAGCCACCTTGCAAGGCTGAATGTTGTCTCCATTTTACAAATGAATAAACTGAGGCTCACAGAGGAGAAAACATCTGCCCAAGGTCACACAGTCAGTATGCAGTAGAGCCAACAGGCACATGTGAGCTGATGTTGCTCTTAACCATTACACTGACTTTCAAGGTTAATGAGACAGACTGTTTTAGCTCACAATAGAATCATAAAGCCTGAGTGGTGAGCTCAACATCTCCATCAACCTGAAATCACCATGGTTTCTGAATTCCTTCAGGGAACAGAACAAATGGCCACTCAGCCTTATTCAATCTCATCTCTGTAGTAATTCCAGATGTCTTTGCTCAGCTGTCAGTTGTGTCTCCATCAGAAGAAGGAACCAGCAAGCTGTCTCCCAAAGAGATTCATATGATAGTATGAAGGTTGGGTGATTAAACCCAGATCCTTACAAACAATGGAAACCTGGCTCTCTCAACACACTGACAGGGGTATCATCCCTCAGGGTTAGACTCACATTAGCCACACTTTGAGACTGATGTATAAACCAGATGGCTACTTTACTTATTTGCAAAGAGAGATTACTATCACAGAGATTGATTCAGAAAATCTATACAACCAGTACTTTATCTCCTGGTAAGAAGACTAGCCTGATAAAATGAATAATAATATTGTTTCTTGATGTATAAAATTGGGACAAGAAATGGATGCATTCATTTAATGTCTAGTGGCAACAGACAGAAATGGTTGGGAATGAGCTTTTTTTTTTTTCCAGATGGAATTATAACTATCATAAGTCAACTGGCAACTGGCAATATCTGCATCTATCTTGTGGCAGATATTTTTTTGTTGCTGCCAAAAGGCCACTGTCAACCTCCTTTCTCATGGCCACTTCATACTGTAGAGATTAGATAAGCATATATTCACTCTCCTTGGAAAGAAGGGTGGTCATCTCTGGCCAATGAGACCTAATGGAAGTCACCTGAGGGGCTTCCAGCAAAAGGTACAGGAGGCAAGAGAACAGCTCACAGGTACTCTTTTCCTTTCTTTTTGCTTTAAAAGTTGATGTGATACTTGAAGCAGCAGCAGCCATCTTGCAACCATGAGGAAAATGAAAAGCCAATTTCCTAAGAACTATGGAATAGAAAGGAAGAAAGAACATGGGATCACTGATAACATTGTTGACATACTGCTCCAGAACTGGAACTTCCTACATCCAGAATTTCCATCTGAGAAGTTCATTAAATGCTTTTATTGCTTAAACCATTACTGTTTCAGTTATCTGTTGCACTATTACAAATGACCCCCAAAACTTAGTGACTTAAAACAAACACCATTTAACACCTCTCATGAGTCTGTGAGTTGACCGGGCTCAGTGGGATGGTTATTCTGCCCATTTGGGGTTGGGTGGGACTGCAATCATCTGGAGGTTCAACTGGCAGGAATGCTCAAAGCAGTGCATCTGCATGACTGGCAGCTGGCTGACAGCTCAGCCTTTCTCCAAATGGCCTGGGTTTCTCACAGCAGCTGGGTTCCAAAAGGTAATCTTCCAGGCATGCAACAGTAGAAGTTGCAGACTTTTTGCAGCTTGGAAATGACACAGCCCCACTTCTTCATTCTCTTTATTTGAGATGAGTCACAGGGTGAGCCTTGATTCAGGAGGAAGGGAAAGAGATCCTGCCTTTTAATGGGAGGATGGCAAGAAAGTCTCAGCCACCTTTAATTGACCATAGTTATCAATCTGCTTTTCCATGGCTTGTAGTTGAAAGCAGTTCTCTACATCGAGCCTTGCTGCTAGAACAAGAAATATTCAAAAATCAAGACTCCTTCTCCATTGAAACAAACTGTAGTGGCTGCAGTCAAGGTTGGCATTTGCAACTCTCTGTCCTCCAGGCTTCTGTGGCAGATCATGATGGATACAGTATTTCTTTAAATATGTTAATAAGTTCAATCACATGACAGACAAGTCTTGCAGGGCTCGCCATCCTGTCTCTTTAAGGTGACTTTGCATTGCTCTGCTTTGATCTATAATATATTGACTTCATGGTGTAACTCTCAGAAGGCAATCTTCACTCCCTGTGCTTTCCAAGGACTTGATAAAACACTGCTGTAGCTCCCTGGACCTGGCAGCAACCTTCATGAAGATCCTTACCCTGTGCATCATAGGGCTGTTGAAAGCATCTGATGAGATGAGAGCTACAAAAGTGCCTCAAAATGGTTAAGAGGGATTATTGTTATCCTAATCAAATAAGCATTTGTGTCAGGTACGGCTCTTTTGGTAACAAGTGACATAAAACCCAATTTGAACTAACTTAGCAAACAGGAGAAATGCTGGCCGGGAGTCTGAGACTCCTTCCAGTTTCAGGCATGGCAGGATCCAGCAACTCAAACATCATCAGCAGGACCTATTTTCTCTCTGCCTCTTGGTCCTGATCTCCTGCAGGTTGCTTCATTTCTCAACAAGATGGCTGCAAGCAGCTTCAGGTGTACCCCCTGCTGGGTTTGCTCTTCCTAACTCTTGAAACAAAGGTCCTTCTCCTGATTGTTACTGGCCCAAGTTGAGCAATATGTCCATCCTTTAACCAATTCTTATGGCCAAGGGGATAATGAGCTGACTGGCTGGGCCTGGGTCACATAATGACTTTGGATCTGATAGGGTTGGCTTCACTCAAATCTTATGGATTGAGAAAATCTAGGGTACTATCAAGGATGAGTATGTGGCCACTGTACATGACACAGTAGAAAAGGATTAGGTAAAGGACTCTGGAGCCTGTGACTATCTTGGTCCTACTGGATTACTGACTCTTGCTCCCAAAGCTTTCATTTGGCCCAACATGACCTCAGGGACTCTCTATGTTGTGTTGATTTACTATCAGGTCATCATGGTATCCTACTAAATCTAACTCTAGTCCTTAGAGACTCTTGAGAGTGAATGCAATTAGTGCATCTCGTGTCCTTTTTATAAAGTCTAGGCCTTGGCCAGGCTATAGAATAGCTGCTATTGTATCATGGGCTACCACTGGTCTAAGAAGGTATGGCTGGGGAGGAAAGACACATGGTATACAACATGGGTAACTTACCAGGTACACCATGAGTGAGGAGGCACACAGATGTGACGACAAGCAGGGAAATGGAACCAGTGTAGCAAGAAGTAGAAGGGAACACTATGCAGCTCCATGAGAAAAGGCAGGAAGGACTCCCCCATCCCCACCTCCCCGAGAGAAAAATCCATTCAGTAGAAAACATTTAGAATGACTCACATAATACTGAGCCCAAATTTTCAGAGCAAATCATGGAAGAGAAAAGGGGTTTGATTTGGAACTTTATCTTGAAAAATGAAACTGAGCTTATCAACATAACAAAATTCAGGTTACCATTTCAACTATGCATGAGTTCTTATGAAGAACGAAAAATGAATTAAGCAGTGAATTTTTTTTTTTTGGTGTAATTTTTGTGACAAAATCCTTCACTTCAGGTTTGGTTTTCACAGCATGATAGCAAAAAGGTCATTTAAAAAATATTCAAGGGCTTCACCAATTTTTCCTAAGGCCCGTTAGAATCTTTTGATATTTAAATCTTTCTCTTTTGATGTGTTCACCATGTCACTTTCCTTGTCATTTTTTTTCTTCAACTGTTAACTCTTTTTTGCATTGATATGATATTCAAAATATTTAATAATCAGTGTGAGACAAGTATCAATTGACCAGAGCAATGACCACAACAGCCAGTGTGGCTGACCCTGTGATGTTGTTCAAAGGCCACCTGATTCTCTTGGATTCGCTGTGATTTTTCTGTTCTTTAGGCATGTTTCAACACCACTTTCATCAGCTTCATGGAACTTTACATCTTGGGCAAGATTTTCTTTTCTTTTTTTTTTTAAGATCTTATTTATTTTCATGAGAGACAGAGAGAAGCAGAGACACAGGTAGAGGGAGAAGCAGGCTCCATGCAGGGAGCCAGACGTGGGACTGGATCCTAGGTCTCCAGGATCACGCCTTAGGCTGAAGGCAGAGCAAGATTTTCTTTCTTTCTTTTTTAAAGATGTTATTTATTTATTCACGAGAGACACACAGAGAGAGAGGCAGAGACACAGGCAGAGGGAGAAACAGGCTCCATGCAAGGAGCCCGACGCGGGACTCGATACCAGGTCTCCAGGATCACGCCCTGGGCTGAAGGCGGCGCTAAAACGCTGAGCCACCCAGGCTGCCCTGGGCAAGATTTTCAATCGACCATTTGCAGTTGGATTACATTGCATAAGCACCAGGGTCAGACAGTGAAAAACTGATTTTCTTTGACAGGATTTGTTGGTTGGAAGAACCAGCAATCCATTCCAGGACATATGATAGGCACTCACAATTCAGGGGGTCCTTCAGAGAAATTGAGCTACAAGAGAGTGAACACGGCAGAAAAGGATTCATGCTAGGGGTGCCTGGGTGGTTTAGTTGATTAATCATCTGCCTTCAGCTCAGGTCATGATCTCAGGGTCCTGGAATTGAGCCCCACATCCAGCCCCCTGTTCAGTGCGAGTCTGCTTCTCCCTCTCCATGGGCCCCTCCCCATCACTGGTGTGTATGCTCTCTCTCTCTTTCTCTCTCTCTCTCTCTCTCTCAAATAAATAAATAAATTCTTTTTTTAAAAAGGATTCATGCTAGGGAACATAATATAATCAGTAAAAGCTTTAATAACTGAAGTTGTATAATTATTGAAAAAAAAATTTAATGACAAATTTTTGCTTTTCTGTACAACTTCACCAGGTCATGGACTCAGATGATAAATACTCAGTAACAAAGACCCTGAATCCTGTTTGTGAACTGGCTTGCATGGATTGGCCTTTCTTGCTACCACTGAGTCCTAACAAAGACCAGCTGGATTTACAAGTTAGGGTCACCAGATGATTTCAACAGAAGTATCAGAACAACTTGGAAAAACTACGATGACCATGTATCAGTCTGACAGCCTCTGAATTTGTTTCCTAGTAAAACATTCAAATATCAGCCTGCATTTCAAACTAGAAATCCTATTTATAAAATTCAGGACAGATCTCTTTCTTAGCTGTAGACTTTACGCCCCCAGTTCAGACAGGGACGGGGCTTGCCTAGCTAATCACAGAACAGAACACACTGTAAACACACAGGACTGGAAGGAGCAGATGAACTGAGGAGTTTCTCCATTGGGTCTTCTTGCTGAGGCTTTGGTGTTCCAATCCTTAGCCTCAGGAGTCAGGGTTGGGGTGGGTTGGGCTACTGGGTATTTTCCTGCCCCCAATTTTGAGGAACAACAGCAATTACTTCATGTTCTGCAATGTTCATTAACTTGACTGGGTCAAAGGCTCTCCCAGATCAGAAATAGTTCTGAAAATGGACTCACAAATTCTGCAGACTGTGAATTTTCCCTAATTAACATATTAACATACTTCCTTCCCCTGCCTCAAGTCAGAGCTTTTCAATCTTGGAGTAGGAAAGCAGCAGAATCTAGCTGTCACTGGCTCTCCAAAGAGCACAGTGATAAAAAGCTAAGGTTTTGCAGCCAGACAGGTGTGGATATCAATCTTGATTCTACTACTTGCTGATTGCACGTTCCTGAGTAATTCACTTAATCTGTGTGAGACTCAGTTTCCTCATCTGTAAAATTAGGACAATAATTGTATCTACCTCATGGGGTTGTTAAGCATTTCAATAAGGTGTTTCTAAGCCTAATGCATCACGAATGTCCAAAAATTATGATGAATCTGACCAGTGGTAGATGATCCATCTCTTTTTTTTTCCTACCAAGAGTTCATTATTCTTCCCTATGGTAACAGCTCCTTGGGTTTCCTTTGACTAATTACTCCTGCTCTCTAGGGTGGTTCAAGGGGTACTAAATAAATCCACCCCAATTTAAAGGAAGGAAACTGTGTACTATTTTGCTAAGGCTGCATAGAGTGGGTGGCTTAAACAACAGAAATTTTCTCACAGTTCTGGAGGCCAGAAGTCTGAGGACGAGGCATTGGCAGAGCTCATTTCTCCTGACACCTCTCTCCCTGACACAGATATCCTTCCTCTCCCTGTGTCTTCACATGGTCTTCCCTCTCTGTGTCTGTCTCCTAATTTCCTCTTCTTATGAGGATGCCAGTCGTGCTGGATTAAGGTCCACCCCTATGACCTCACTGAACCTTAATTACCTCTGTAAAGGCCCTATCTCCAAATACACTCACATTATGAGGTCCTATGGGTTAGGATTTCCACAAAGGAATCTGAGGAAGTCACAATTCAGCCCATAACAACCTGACCTAGATTTGGCCAAAACACTCCCTTCCCCCGAGTCAGAGTGATTGATTCAATGCTAGACTTTTTTAAAGTTAAGTACAGGGAATTTCTTCATCTGTAAGATGTGTGTTGCAAAGGTAACATGGAATGGAGCTGTTGTTGTCACCATGTGGGAAAGGTCAATACATAAGACAATATAAAAGAGAAATGGAAAGAGAAAGACTTAGTCCTGAAATCATCAGCTGAGCCCCTGGATCCATCTGAGCCTGAAGCTCCATTTGTCAGTTCACTCAGAGAATCCACTAAAATCCCCTTTGGTGGCTTATGCCAGTTGGGAGTTTCTGTCACTTGCAACCAAACAAGTCTTGACAGAGATAGCCCCTATTTAATTATTAAGGAGCTTGTAGATCCCAAGGAATAGAAAGGGAAAGGGTTGAGAAAGAGAGCTGGAAAGTGGAAGAACCATTTACAAAACAAATTAGGCAGGTAACCTAAACCATACTATGCAGGAATCAGGGTGGATTCAATAACAGATGTGTATTCCTTTAACTGAACCTAATGTAAGACAGTTTGACTCTGCACAGTAGTGAAGGCAAGGAGTTCTTCACTAAACCATAGGCTTCTCAAAGGCAGCAATATTGTTTTGTTAGGTGCAATGTAGCCCTAGTGCCCAGCATGAAATAGGCACTCAAAAGATATTTGTGGACTTGGACAGGCTTACTAAGGAATCTTTTGCATTTTATGGTTCAAGATAGATATCTTTTGCCATAGTATTATATTTGCACTCACTGTTAAAGAGTTACATTGATAATCATATAGCAGCCAAGTATTAATGTTAACAATGTTTGATAACTCAAAGAAAAAACCTTCAAGTGTATCCTCTCACCATTAGTGGACCTGTGACTTCCTTTAGTCATCAACTGCATTATGATTCTCTGCTGGAATGTGGAACTGCTCTGCTTGGCACCCATTACAGCCCCCTGTAAAAGTGGTTTGGATGGGGAAACAGAAGAATGTGTATATACGAAACTGGATAATGGCATGGAGTGAGCAGAGCGTGACCTTGCTCTACATGGATTACTGCACCACTGGAGAACCCTGAACTTAGAGGAGACTCTGAGTTTCTACCAAGCTACTGGTTACCTGCCTGTCCTTCCCTCTGGAGAGAGAGAACTCCTTACCCTGGAAAGGAAGTACATGTCTCTGGGATATGGGGGTTATCTCTAGGTTTACTGCCTCTGAACATAAGCCAATATCCTCTAGGAAGAGAAAAGAACTTCATCACCCTGGAATGTCTCCAGGGAGAGAGAGGGTCTCTACCTTCAGTCTGCTATTCAATCATCCCTAAACAAAGACCATACAAGAACCCATGAAATCCAGGGAATATGGTCTCCAAAAAAAACCTCTGTTGAGATGACAAATGGAAGGAATCTAGATTCCTGAGTCAACAAATAGAGGAGAGCCTTTGACAACCTTTGCATAGCCACGAAATATACTTTTGAGATGCTCAACTCCTGAGATTTCAGATCTTGTCTACCACGGTAGCTAGCATCAACTATCCTGATCAATAAAGAGAATTGTAATGTGCACCAGACAAATCATACTTGCATGAGAAATAAGAGAACTACACAACATGTAGTGAGTGCCAAATGATAAGGATCAGGATGAGATTTGGGAGTGGGCAAAAGATTATGAAGAAGTCATCACCTTACTAGTGACAGAGTAAAAGGACACAGAATTTGAGAGACCAGCTGCAGCTGTCCAGGGACACATCCCCCGAGGTTCAGCACATCCAAGTGTCATCAGTACCCCCACACCCACTCTCGTTCACAAATATTACAGTGAGCCAAAGCTGTGAATGACTTTCACACAGTTTAGAGATTTTCAGATCATCTTAAGCTCAATTACTGCTAAACCAATAATATACCCCAAACATCATTATTGGAAAATCACCAACCAGGCCCACTAATTGTATTTGCAGCTTCTTCATCATATTAGTAAAGTCATAAGTGCAGCATGCTCTTCCCAGGGGAGAGCTGTTCACAAGGCCAATTTCCTTAGGATGAGACTTTCATATCACATCAGTTTGAACTAATGCGTCTCGGGAAATAAACTGTCAGATCAATAACATTTGCAACCAGAAAATATTTGGAGCAAATAGCAGAATACAGCCTGTGGTTGAGACTAATATAATCCTTACCTGACACTTGGAAGCTGTCATGACTCCAAACCTTTGGAGCTTTCCATGGGGTCAATTTGGAGATACTGTAGAAACACAAAGAGCCTTCGTTCAATACATTGTGACCTTTTTCTAGGAAGCTCATCATACCATCACTAATCTGGAAAAAGCAAACAACAATTATTAAGCTCCTTCTATTGGCTTGATGCCTTGATCAGTATATGTAATGATAAGCAGCAGTCTTTATAGTAGTCCATAAAGGAGTTCAAATTCTAGATCTAGGGATGCCTGGGTCGCTCAGTGGTTGAGCATCCACCTTTGGCTCAGGTCATGATCCCAGGGTCCTGGGACCAAGTTCCACATAAGGCTCCCTGAGAGGGGCCTGCTTCTCCCTCTGCCGATGTGCCTGCCTCTCTCTGTGTGTCTCTCATGAGTAAATAAATAAAACCTTAAAAAAAAAATTCTAGATCTAAAACTTCCTAAGGCAAGTTTCTTTACTTCTCTGAGTCTTAGTTTCCAAATCTGTTCAATGGAAATAATAATGGATACTCTCCAGGGGCATTTGGTGACTGAAGAGAAGGTACGGATCCTGCCTATTTTAGTGCCTGGCACACTGTAGGTGCTCAATAAATAATAGTTATTGCTATGATTCTAGGTACCTCTGTAACTGAAGTTAAACAAATTAATGTTTCCCCCTCAACTAGGCCATTTGAGGGGAGTAAGTTTACGTGCCAATCTGGGTTAACCCCCTTAATCTTTCTGTGGAAGTATAAAAGGCACACCATCTGTTTTTGAAGTAACAGAAAGAAATTGTCTGCATCTCTGCTTTAATTTTTCCTATATTCTCAAGTAAAGCCCTTGACCATAACCTAGTATTCTAGGAGTACCAGATAAAGATTGAAAAGCCAGTAAAGAAATACAAAAAGGATGGAATGCTGAGAAGTATTTAACAACCCAGAGTTGAGGTTCCCTTTGAACTGGTGAGGCCTGGGACTGATTTCTAGATCAGGCACTTAGCAAAGATGTGACCTTAGGAAAATAACAGGATTTCTCTGAGCCATGGTTTACTCTATGCAAAACAGCAACACTGTCTGCCTCCAGGAGGTAAGGTCAAACTAAATAAGATAAATAGCAAAATTGTAACAAATGTTAGTTCCCCCAACCTGGTTCTCATCTCCTATCATTATAAGCCTCAAATTAATTCAGTAAACATGTATTGGGCACTGTGGTGGATACTGGGGATATCAATAAATGAGACTGACAAGGTCACTGTTTTCATGGCCCAGATGACATTCTGGAGGGAAAAAGATAAATTACTGAGCCAATTCCACAAATAAGTCGCAAATTACATTTGTGAAAAGAGCTAGAAAGAAATGATGCAGGGCGTTAATGAGAGTTCGCTAAAACCACCAAGCTGAGGCGTTAAGAAAGGCCTCCATGAAGATCCAACTCACCTACCCATTCTGGGTTGTAAGCTTACTTCTTAATGGTGAAAGGATAGGAAGTGGCACTGGGAGAGTAAGCCAGGGCCCATATCATGCTGGGCTTCACAGGGTGGACTGTGGGGCCACCACGTTCCACAACCACAGGAGACGTCAATTATGCTAAAGCACAGCCTGTGTTGCAGAACCAGCAGCCCTGGGAGACAACAAGCAGAAAACAGAAGTCGCAAGGGACCAGAAACATAAATAAAAGGCAAAGTGTGTCAGAGAAAGCATTCAGAAGCAGAAACAAATGATGGAACTTCCAAGTATGGCTATGATAGAGTAATTGAGGCAGACCAACGTTCTTACCACGTGTAACTAGAAAAACCAGACAGGACACAAGCACAAAAAAAATTGTGTGTGAAATCCCTGGGGTGCCTCAAGTATTTGCAGGACAAAAATCCTGCAAAAAAGGTAAGTTTCAGGGGCCCCTGAGTGGGCCAGTCAATTAAGCATCTGGCTTCAGCTAAGGTCATGATCCCTGGGATCAAGCCCGGTGACAGGTTCCCCGCTCAGCGGAGAGTCTGCCTCTCCCTCTCCTTCTGCCTCTGCCTGCTGCTCCCCCTACTGTGATTTCTCTTTCTCTCTCTCTGTCTCAAATAAATAAAATCTTTTTTTTTTAATGTGCATGCATTAAAAAAAAAAAAGGAAGAAGGAAAGTTCAGTGAGATGAGCCTGACATTGTGCACATCACTTTTTCCCTTAGGACATTGATGACTCTCAAGCATCATGGGGGGAGGCTCTGAGGCAGGGCAGAGGGTCACTGTTCAAAGGCAGAGAAGCTGGGGAGCCTGGGTGGCTCACTCAGCTAAGTGCCCAACTCTTGATTTTGGCTTAAGTCATGATCTCAGGTTGTGAGATCAAGTCCCACATCAGGCTCAGTGCTGGCTGTAGAGTCTGCTTAAGATTCTCTTTCCTTCCTTCTGCCCACCCACCCAGGTCACACACATGTATGCATACACACGTGTGTGTTCTCTCTCACTCAAAAAAAATAAAATAAAAGTAAAATGCAGAGAAGCTATCAAAGTGGTTAGGATGCTTCATGAGGGCGAGAGACAAAAATTAGTATTTGGGGATGTCAAAACAGGTAGGAGTTGAAGGCCCAAATTATTCTTCCCAAGGCAAGGATGTAATGAGAAGTGATCCAAAAACACTGTAGCTATTTCCCCCCATTTGTGCTGTATAAGGCAGGCAGTTTAGAATCAAAGCAACTATGTGAGAGCTGACCTCTCACCAGATGTGATGGGAGTGAAAAGGCAATGAAAGGAGATGATGTCCAAGTTAGAATTCTACACATACTGAAAATAACCTTCAAGGATGAAAGTAAAATAAAGTTATTTTTCAAACAAATTAAAACTGAGAGAATCTGTCACCAGCAGATCCAACTAAAATAAATACTAAAGGGGGTTCTAAAGGCAAAAGGAAATGATCCCAGACATAAATGCAGGAAAGACTTGAAGAGCAATAGAAAAAAAAAAAGTATGACTAAATCTAAATGAATATTGAAAACATGAGCAATGATTTCCTGTGGGGTTTTAAATACATGTACATTTAAGTAAATACAATTAAAAGCATAAAAGGCATAAGGAAAATAAAGTGTAACAGGCCCTAGAATTGTCTGGAAAGTGGTATAAATACTGATTTATATCAGACTCTAATAAACAAAGGAGGTATGTCTTAATTTCCAGGGGAACTACAAAAAGAAGGCATAAGTAACAAGTTAATAAAAGAAAAACTGGTTCAATTAAAAATTTTTTTTGATTGGCCCACATTAAGGCAAGAAAGGAGAGGAGGGGAATAGAACAAATAGAAAGAATAGCAATATTATGGATATAAAACCAAACATATCAGTAATTACATGTAAATAGACCAAATACTCTAATTAACAGACCTAGCTTGTCAGATTATATCAGAATCAGTCATATGCTGCTCATATGAGATACACCCTAAACATAAGGACACAAAAAGGTTGAAAGTAAAAGGAAGGAAAAAAATAAAACAATAACCAAAAGAAAGGTAATAGTTATACTAATATCAAACCAAGCAAACTTGAAGACAAGACATGTAACTTGATATAAAGAGAAAAATTCTAATAAAAAGGTTAATCCACCAGGAAGATACAACAATTTTATATTCATAAGCACATAATGTCATACTTTTAAAATATACAAATTAAAAATCCAAAAAGAAAAGTAGACAAATCCATAATGGTAGTGGAATATTTTAACAGCCTCTCTCAGGAGCTAATAAAAGGAGACAAAAAAGTGGTAGGAGTATAAAGATCTAAACAACATGATTAATGAATTTGACTTGTTTGACATTGGACTCTAGCAAGAGATTGGACACAGCTTAAAAAAAAAAAAGAAAGATTAATGAAACGGAATAAATCAGTGGGAAACATCCACAGCACCCAATGATACCAGAATACACATATTTTCAAGTGTACATGGAGCACTGACCCAAAATGATTGGAACACTGGGTCATAAAATAAATGTTAACAAAGTGCAAAGATGAATATTACGTAGAATATATATTCTTACTACAGTGCAATTATGGCAGGAATCAATAATAACAACTTAAAAATCTCTTAAAACCTGATTGGAAATTAGGGAAAAAAAAGTCACAGGGGTGCCTGGGTGGCTCAGTTGGTTAAGCATCTGACTCTTGATTTTGGCTTAAGTCATGATCTCAGGGTCGTGACATTAAGACCCAAGCTGAGCTCCATGCTCAGCAGGGAGTATGTTGGAGGTTCTCTCCCTCTCTCTGCTCCTCCCCTCAGCTCATGCTCCCTCTCTCTCTTTCTCTCTCTAAAATAAATAAATAACCTTTTTTTCTAATCACCAAAAAAGAAAAAATCACAAAGGATATTAGGAATATTTTAAACTGAATGATTATACAAATAAGACAGGAGAAAGTATGGTAAGTAGCTACCACTCTTGTTAAACAAAAAGTTACAGCTCTAAATGGATATGCCTGAGAAGAAACGAAGATGGGAATCAATAATATAAGTATCCATCTCAAGAAGTTAATAAAAGAACAACAAATCAAACTCAAAGAAACTAGAAGGAAGGAAACAACAGACATAAAAACAAAAATCAATGAAATAAAAAGGAAACTTATAATAGAGATAATCAACAAAACTCAAAACTGGTTCTCTGAAAAGGCTAATAAAAATTGGTAAGTGCCACGCAAGATCCTACAGGCATAGCAAAAAATAATATTATCCTAAACAGTGAGACAGAATATTATAAACAAGGTTATGCCAAAAGAACTTGACGATGTATTTATTTTTTAAAAGATTTATTTATTTATTTATTTATTTATTTATTTATTTATTTATTTTAGAAAGAGAGACCACAAGTACAAGTGGGTGGGAGGGGAAGAAGGAAAGGGAGTGAGAGAATCCACAAGCAGACTCCCCACTGAGTGCTGAGCTCAAAGCAGGGTTCAATCCCAGGACCCCGAGATCATGACCTGAGCTGAAACCAAGAGTTGGCTGCTTAACCAACTGAACCACCCAGGTGCCCCAGAATTCAATAATTTATATAAAACTATACAATCTAGAAGAACACTCCTTACCAAAATTGACACAAGGAGAAATAAAACATCTGAATACTTCTGTATCTATTAAAGAAATTGAATCTGTAATTAACATTCCCTCAGAGAAATCTCCAAGCCCAGATACCTTCACTGGTAAATTCTTCCAAGCATTTTATTTTATTTTTTTTTAATTTATTTTTTATTGGTGTTCAATTTACTAACATACAGAATAACACCCAGTGCCCGTCACCCATTCACTCCCATCCCCCGCCCTCCTCCCCTTCTACCACCCCTAGTTCGTTTCCCAGAGTTAGCAGTCTTTACGTTCTGTCTCCCTTTCTGATATTTCCCACACATTTCTTCTCCCTTCCCTTATATTCCCTTTCACTATTATTTATATTCCCCAAATGAATGAGAACATATAATGTTTGTCCTTCTCCGACTGACTTACTTCACTCAGCATAATACCCTCCAGTTCCATCCACGTTGAAGCAAATGGTGGGTATTTGTCATTTCTAATAGCTGAGTAATATTCCATTGTATACATAAACCACATCTTCTTTATCCATTCATCTTTCGTTGGACACCGAGGCTCCTTCCACAGTTTGGCTATCATGGCCATTGCTGCTAGAAACATCGGGGTGCAGGTGTCCCGGCGTTTCATTGCATTTGTATCTTTGGGGTAAATCCCCAACAGTGCAATTGCTGGGTCGTAGGGCAGGTATATTTTTAACTGTTTGAGGAACCTCCACACAGTTTTCCAGAGTGGCTGCACCAGTTCACATTCCCACCAACAGTGTAAGAGGGTTCCCTTTTCTCCGCATCCTCTCCAACATTTGTTGTTTCCTGCTCTTCCAAGCATTTTAAAAAGATGTAATACTGACCTCACCAAACCACTACTAGAAAATATAAAAAGATGAAACATTTCTCAACTCATTTTTTGAGGTCAGCATGACCTTGATACAATCACCCAGATACCAAAACTTGACAAGTAAATTGCAAAAAAAGAAAATTACAGTCCAATCTCTTTCATAGACCCAGATACAAAACTCCCAAACAAAATATTATGAAATCAAATGCAGTACTTCCATAAAAAGGATGCTATATCATGACCAACTCTGGTTTATTCTAAGAGTACAAAGTTTCAGGTCTGCAAAGAAATCACTAAAATTCTCTATATTAAACAAAGGACCAAAAAAAAAAAAAAAAAAAGGATTCATCTCAATGATGAGGAAAAGCATTTGAGAAGAGTTAAATACTCTTAATCTTAGCACACTAAGACAGTTTTGATAAAGGGTAGCTAAAATAACTAGAGCCATCATACATAATGGTGACATATTGAACATTTCCTCTCAGGCTGGGAATGAGTTAAGAATGTCCATTATCACCACTTCTACCTCTACATCAGAAGTCCTGTAGACCAGCTGTTCAGCCCATGTCCTCCTTCCTCCTCCTTCCTTCTATCCAGTAAGACCAGTCCTGCAGGTCAGTTGTCACCCACACCTTCCTGTTCTCCATCACTAGTGGACTGGATGTTTCTATGGCAGCCACACCTCCAATCAGGTCTGAATCTCAGTCTAGCAATGAGGAGAGGGTCCTCCTAAGTATCTTCACTTATTCACTGCTTTCTCCAGTTACTCCTCTGCACCCCTTAGAATCATGTTCTACCCTTTGAAATAACTATCCACCTTTTTACTAGTTGTACTAGCTAACACACTTTCATGTGAAATTATCCTTGTTCAAGTAACTGGTCTGGTTTCTGTCTCTTCACTGAACCCTGACTGGTACAAGACCTAAAGAAATGCAGTAATAAATAATGTTCATGGACTGAAAGACTCAATATTGTAAAGTCATTTTCCCTAAATTAAGATACAGATTTAACAAAACCCCAATCAAAATCCCAACGGGTTTCTCTTTTTTGTTGGAATTGATATGCTAATTCTATAATTTATATGGAAATAACAAGGGCCAAGAATATCCATGACAATCTTGATGATGTCAAGATTGGAAGATTCACACTTCCAGATGTTAAGAATTATGATAGGGGCACCTGGCCAGCTCAGCTGGAAGAGCATTTGACTCTTGATCTCGGGGTTGTGAGTTTGAGCCCCATAGTGGGTATAGAGAGTTCTTAAATAAATAAAAACTTAAAAAAAAAGAATTACGATAAAGCTACAATAATTAAGACAGTGGGGTAATGGTTCAAAGTGAGACAAATGGATCAGTGGAAGAGAATACAAGAGTCCAGAAACAAGCCTACAATGTATTGTTACTTGATTTATGACAGACACTATTGGAAGTAAGGTAAGACAATATTTTTGAAACCTGGGGCTTAGTCCCCAGTTCTACTTGGTGAAAGTTCACATGGAAAAAAAAGGAACTTTCTTCACACTATAAACAAAATAATAAAAATAAGTTCCAGGTGGATGATAGACTTAAATGTAGATGTACAACAATAAAGCTTCTGAAAGACAAACCTAGAATGGGCCAAGATTTTTTTCCATCAGACCTATAAAGCACTTTCCAATTTAAATGATTTATACATTGGACTTGTGGCTCAGTGGGTTAAGCATCCAACTCAATTCTGGCTCAGGTCATGATCTCAGGGTCCTGAGATCAAGCTCTGCATTGGGCTCCATGCTCACTGGGGAGCCTGCTGGTCTTTCTCCTGCTCCTTCACACAGACACACACACACACACTCTCTCTCTCTCTCTCTCTCTCGTTCAAATAAATAAATAAATAAATGAGAATCTTTTTAAAAAATTAAATAAATTAGAACTCATTAAAATTAAGAACTTCTGTTCATTAAACTCATCAACAAGATAGTAAGGAACTGCCAAACTGGTTTCCACAGTGGCTGCACCATATTACTTTCCCACCAGCAGTGTATAAAGTCTCCAATCTCTCCACATCCTTGCCAGCACTTGTTTTTTCATTGCATTTTTGTTTTTCTTTCTTTCTATTATGGTCATCCAAGTGGATGTGATGTGGTATCTCCTTATGGCTTTGATTTGCATTTCCCCAATGACTCACAAAAGAATTGAGTATTGATCCATGCTACAACTTAGATAAACCTAAAAAACAGTATGTGAAGTAAAAGAAGCCAGACACAGTAGGCCACATATTATATGATTCTATTTATAGGAAATGTCCGGAATAGACTAATCTATGCAGACAGAAAGTAGATTAGTGATTGCCAGGGGCTGGGGGAGAAAAGAATGGGGAGTGAGTGCTTAGTCAGTTTCCTCCTTGGAGTGATGAAAAAGTTCTGGAACCTGACAGGGGGGAATGTGCTTATACAACATTGTAAATGTACACAAAGTCACTGAATTGTACTATAAAATGGTAAAAATAATAAGTTGTATGTGTTTATATTTTACTACAATTTAAAAATAAAAAACCAAACACCTCATAAGAGGTGAAAGGGCAAACCACAGGGTAGAGAAAGATATTTGCAATACACATAACTAAGAAAAGCCTCATAGCTGTAATATACACCATCAAATATACAAATCAATAGAAAAGAGATAGACTATTCATTTTTTATTTTTTTAAGATTTTATTTATTGATTGATGAGAAACACAGAGACAGAGAAAGAGGCAGAGACACAGGCAGAGGGAGAAGCAGGCTCCATGCAGGGAGCCCGATGTGGGACTGGATCCCAGGTCTCCAGGATCACGCCCCTGGCTGAAGGTGGCGCTAAACCCCTGAGCCACTGGGGCTGCCAGACAATTCATTTTTTAAAGGGGCAAAAGACTTGAACAGGCACCTCACAAAGAATATATAAATAATCAGGAAACATAAAATATTCAATATCATTCATCATTAGGGAAATGCAAACTAAAATTTCAGTGAGACACCACTGTACACATGCCAAAAGAGCTTAATCCTTTTATTTTTTTTTTTTTTTTTTTTTTTTTTTAGAAATTTTTTTTATTATTTATTTATGATAGGCACACAGTGAGAGAGAGAGGCAGAGACACAGGCAGAGAGAGAAGCAGGCTCCATGCACCGGGAGCCCGACATGGGATTCGATCCCGGGTCTCCAGAATCGCGCCCTGGGCCAAAGGCAGGCGCTAAACCGCTGCGCCACCCAGGGATCCCAGAGCTTAATCCTTTTAAAATGACAATACCAAGTGTCGTTAAAGAAACAGAGTGACTAGAACTCTCACTAGTGGCTAGTACAATGAAAATTGATACATTCACTTTGGAAAAGGTGTTTGGCATTATCTAATATAGTTGAACATACATACACCCTATCATCCAGCAACTCTACTCCTGAAAACAGCCCCAAACCAGAAACAACTCAAATGTCCATCAGCAGCAACATGAAGAAATACATTGTAATATATTTTTAAATGGAATATTATAGGGCAATAAGAATAAATTACAGCTACATGAATATATTTGCAACCATAATATTGGCCAAAAGAACCCAGATAGAAGAACAAATTTCATATGAGCCCATATCTATAAAGTTCAAAAATAGGCCACAGTAGCCTATGGAGAGAGAAGTAAAAACAGAAGTAAGGTTACCTGGAAGAGGGCATAAAGGCACTGGCAAGATTCTAGTTATTAGTCTGGGAGGTGCTTACATGGTTTGTTCATGAACTCACCAGTTGGTATCCATATATTTGTGCACTTTCTGCTTGAAATGTTATGCCTCAATTAACATGTCTTTCTTATTTAAGTGGCTGGATAAACTAATTGTAGCACAGCCATACAATTGAATCCTACTCAGCAATCAAAAGGAATGAACTATTATCATCTGTAACAACTTGCACCAATCTAAAAGCCATTTTGTTGGGCAGCCTGGGTGGCTCAGTGGTTTAGCGCTGCCTTCAGCCCAGGGCGTGATCCTGGAGACCAGGGATTGAGTCCCATGTCGGGCGCCCTGCATGGAGCCTGCTTCTCCTTCTGCCTCTCTCTCTCTCTCTCTCTTGAATAAATAAATAATTTTTTAAAAGGCATTATGTTGCCTGAAATAAGCCAGTCTCAATAGTTACCTACTACATGATTCCATTCACATGACAGTCTCTGTAAAAAAAAAAAAAAAAAAAAAAACCACAAAACTATAGGATGGAGAATAGGTCAGTGGTCACCAATGGGGTTAGTTTGGGCTTGCAAACTGGTCCTTGGACTCTTGGGGCAAGGGGAAGTTGAAGAAAGGTGGGTCACTCCAGATTGGTAGGTGGCAGATTTAATAAACAAGGGAACTTACTTAAGAGGCTTGTTTCAGGTGGCCAAAAGCCAAGTAGATTCCTACACAACCCACCAAAACCTTAAAAGTTTATCTAGGAGCCTTAACTATAAGATTCCATGACAGACCTGGTCTACATAGTCTTAACATCTCAAGTGGGTGAGATCTACATTCCAAGGATGGAGGAAGAGTAGTGAGCTTCCAATTGCCCAGATCTAGTTCCCCGGTTAACTGGTGGTGTCATCATCCAAAAGTTAAGATGGGTCAAGATGGGACACAAAAGAGTATTTTGGGATTATGGAAGAGTTCTGTATCTGATGGTGGTGGTAGTGGTTATACAAATATATATGTGTTAACATTCATAGAACTGTATGCTTCTCTTTCCCCAAAAGTCAGTTCTTTATTTTTTTTATTTTATTATTTATTTTATATTATTTATTTATGATAGTCACACAGAGAGAGAGAGAGAGGCAGAGACACAGGTAGAGGGAGAAGCAGGCTCCATGCACCGGGAGCCCCACGTGGGATTTGATCCCGGGTCTCCAGGATCGCGCCCTGGGCCAAAGGCAGGCGCCAAACCGCTGCGCCACCCAGGGATCCCAAGTCAGTTCTTTATATTATAATTTTGTAAATGAAAAATAAAGTGCAGGCTTTGCAGTCAGTCTTCCTCGGTTTGAATAACATACTAGCTATTTATCTTGTGATAAGTAACTTAATATTCCCATTTCCCAGTTTCCCCATAAGAATAAGAATTATTTCCCCAAAAGAATAACAGGGCACCTAGGTGGCTCAGGGGTTGAGTGCCTTTGGCTCAGGTGGTGATCCCAGGATCCTAGGATCAAGTCCCAAATCAGGCTCCCCGCAAGGTGCCTGCTTCTCCCTCTGCCTATGTCTCTGCCTCTCTCTGTGTCTCTCATAAATAAATAAATAAAATCTTAAAAAAAAAAAAAAAAGAAGGATGGAGGTCATGGTGACCACCCCCCCCCATAGGGTTGTGAATATTATAAATATGCTAAAACATACAAGCATTTAGAATACCTGGTAAGAAATAAGTGCTCAACAAATATTCATGGTCATTATTAGAACACATATACATCATGTGAAATTTGTTATAAAGCATGTAATTTTTATAATGTATTACTTTTCCGTAACCCAAATGTTCATTAGCTGATGAGCAGATAAACAAATGTGATATATCCACACAATGAAATATTATTCAGAAATAAAAAGGGGTGCCTGAGTGACTCAGTCAGTTAAGCCTCGGACTCTTGATTTTGCCTCATGTCTTTGGAGTCCTGGGATCCAGCCCTGTATCAGGCTCTGCACTGAGCATGGAGCCTGCTTAAGATTCTTTCTCTCTCTGTCTCTTTCTCTCTCTCCCTGTACCCCTTTCTCGTTGCCCCTTCCCCCACCCCCACACAGCTCTATTTAAAAAAAAAAAAGGAAATACTGACCCATGCTACAACATTATACATTATGCCAGGTAAAGAAGCCAAATAGTCACATATTGTCTACTGCCACCTATATGAAATGTCCAGAATAGGCAAATCCATAGGCACAGAAAGTCAACTAGTGGTTGCTGGGGCATGGAGAGATATGAGAATTAGGACTTTCTGCTAATAAGTAAGGGATTTCCTGTTTGGAATGAAAGAAATGTTCTAGAATTTAAAATGGTAATCTTTGCATAACTCTGTAATATACCAAAAACCACTGAATTAATATTGGCTCAGGTCATGATCTCATAGGTTATGAGATCCAGCCCCACATTGGGCTTCAAGCTTACTGCAGAGTTGGCTTGGGATTCTCTGCCTCTCTCTCTGCCTCTGTCCCTCCCACACCTGTCCCCTCTCTCTCTAATAAATAAACAAATAATCTTTTTTAAAAAGGGTGCTCAAGAAAACTATTATTTAAAAAATACTAATACTTAAATATGAGCTCACTGCCCAGTCAACTCTGTCAACTTCCTGGTCACCTTATATTGTCTAGAGAAGCTTCACATGTATTTTAGTTAATTTTGCTTCTTAGTAAATTATATCTTCTACATTCTTCTATAATAAATCGGGTTACAAATGACCAGAGAGATTTTTTAAAAAAAAACAGATCATCTTGACTTTAAAAGATTTAAGTGTCCATGGATGTGAAATGATGTTTTAAATAACTGCAAATAGTTTTAAATAGTATTAACTAAAAAGAGGTGTGATAAAAACCATTTAATGGTTGTTAATCTGAATAAATAGGTCTTAAATCATAAAGTGGCACTTAATTGACCTGCAATAACTGGCTTGTTAAATCTAAATTAAATCATTATCTGAGGCACTTTAAAAAAAAAAGTAGAATTCTTAAAGATTTGCAGAAAAAAATTAGTTAAGTGTGAAAAATAGCAATGCTAGTTGTATACTAAAGCAATTGTTGAAGCAGCTTCTATGTCTTTTAATTAGGACTCTTGGTATCAATTCCATTGTGTGTCTAGGGAGGCATCCCTCCCCCCCCCCCCCCTCACAAATCCAACAACACATCCAATAATTCAACTCAATTCTGACACTATCTACCTGGAGATAATAATTGGTTTCACAGGTTAAGGGTTCACTGCCCCCAACCACTTCTGACACCAGTCGCTAGTATAGATTGTTACCTGTACTTCCCACCCACTGGCTATAAATCAGAAGTTCAACTAATTTGCCATAGCAGCTCACAGAACTCAGAGAAAAATTTTACTTACTGGATCACTAGCTTATTATAAAAGGCTATAACTCGGGAAGAGCCAGATGGAAGAAATGCATAGGGCAAGGTATGGGAAGAGGCCTCAGAGCTCCCATGCCCTCTCAAAGGGCACCGTTCTCCACAAATATCCATGTTGTTCACCAACCCAGAAATTCTCTGAGCCCTGTCCTTTTGAGTCTTTAAAGGAGGCTTAATTACATAGGCATGATTGATTAAATCATTGCTATTGGCAATTGATTCAACCTCTGGCCCCTCTCCTCTCCCAAGCCCAGAGGTGGAGGTGGGAGGGGGGCTGGTATTGAAAGTTCTGACCCTCTAAATCATCTGGTTGGTACTCCAGGCAACCAGCCCCTATCTTGAGGTTGAGTCCAAAAGTCACTTATTAAGATAACAAAAGAAAACCTTAATGGCTCTCCTCACTTAGGAACTAAGGGTTTTTAGGAGCTCAGTGCTGGGAACAGGACTAAGGCGGAGCATATATTTGCTATTATAAATCACAATATCACACCACTGCATCACTCACATGTGGTTTAATAAAAGCTTACTGACCACTTGCTATGTCCAAGTATTGTGCTAGATGCTGGAAACACAGTGGTAAAACAAGAAGACAAGCTATCTATCCTTTGGGGCCCTACAGTCTAGCTATTAGTACTGTTCAATAGAAAGAAAATGTGAGCCACATCCATAATTTTAAATTTTCTCCTGGCCATGTTAAAGAAGTAAAAAATAAATAGTTGAGAGTCATTTTAATATTATATTTCATTTACCCCAATACATACCATATATAATAATTATAACATGTTACAATACAGAGAAGTATAAACAAGATATCTTAGATCTTTTATTCATACTGCCTTTAAAAACCAGTATGCAATATACATTCAGGGCACATCTCCATTAAGACTAGTTGTATTTCATGTGTTCAACTGCCACATGCAACTAGTGGCTACCATATTGGACAGTATAGGTCTAGCTGTACCACCATTTCATTTTTTGTTTGTCTTTCTTTTTTCTTTCTATTTCCCCTAACATTCTCAATATGTCACTTGGACCCTGGCTTTACGGTTAGAATTAATATGGACAACAGAGTCTGCACAGGAAAAGGTACACATTACCATACAAGTTTTATAATAAAATATATAAGCACCATCACACAACATACTTGTTAAATTGCCCAATATTTGGCATCTTGTTTGGCTATGACATTCTTGATACCAGGCACACTGTAGGTATCCAAAAAATGCTTACTGAATGAGTGCTAGCCCAGTAAGTGCTGTGAGTTTCCAGATGGGAGGAGTCCCTATAATTGAAAGGGGCTGAGATGAGTCCTTCAAGAAGGACTCATTTATTCATTCAACAAATACTTACTGAACAACTACTATAATGGGTTTGGAGTGGGCCTAGAAACATCAACAGGACTAGAACAATGAAAGTAATATCACTTGGTTGGTTCCTCATGTTGATCCAACCATTGCTTCACAAAGTTCAGTTTTTTTATCACCTTAACAGTTTTCTTCAAAACCATAGGCACTATTATAGTATTTCTTTAAATTGACTCATATCTTTTTAGTAAAATTCTAACTTACAAATTCTAGCATATCAACATTAAAAAAAAAACACTATTCCTTGCCATTCTTAGAAGTTAACTGCAAAAAAATAAATAGAATGCACCCAATTCTACTAAATTCTCTATAGCTACAGTTGCCCCTGGAGACTCTCAGGCTATGCCCTGCTTTCTTTTCTTGTTCAAAGGTAGACTAGTCAATGTTAGAGAGGTGTTAGAAACATATTAGCACTGTGTTAATACTTTTTCACCTCTACAATCAGTAGGCAAATCATTTGAAAGGAAAATATGTTATTCAACTGTATGTAGTGTTCAGTGATATCAAGTTACCCTGTGCATACCCAGTGGTACACATATCATACTTTGTTCAAAGAACCTGAGTGGACTCCCAGGAAACAAAACAGGGGGCCTGTTTTATAAGTGAGCAAGAACACCACACTTGCCTCTAAACCAGATTCTCAAAGACATCGTGAACCTCAAGTTCAAGGCACATGCTGTTTCCAAAGCAAGCACACTCTCTTCTCTTTCTCTGCAGTAGGAGGGTACCCCAATGTTCATGCCTCAGAATGCCCATAAACTATATTCCTAATGTGAAATCTGGCTAGAATTGGTTTTTAAGGGAAGTAGTATAGTTCGATGGTTTAAAGCCCAGGCTTTGGAGTCAGACAAACCCAGATTAACATCAGGCTCTGCCACTCTGTAGCTCTATGATGGCAGTTAAGTACTTAACTTTGCTAAATCCATGCTATTTGCATGTAAAATGGGAATGATAGCCCTCGCTTCTAGAATTACTGTGAGGATTAAATAAAACAATATACATAAAGTACCCTGCACAGTCTTGACACTTAAAAAACACTCCATTAGTGTTTCTTGTTGTAGTTCCTGTTGTTATTCTGATGGAAATACTTCTGTATCAACCAGGGTTCAACCAGAAAAGCAAAACCACTATGAGATGATAGATAAATTTTCACATGTTAAAAAAATATGTAGATATACACATACGTTTTAAATATACATAATGATATAGATTTTGTATGTGTAGATATTATATATAAATATATGTAAAACAAAAGGGATTTGTTGCAAGGAATTAGCTTCATGCAATTGTGAGGGCTGATTAGGCAGTTGCTGTAAGGCTATTGTCTTCGTATCTCATGCTGGACCTTGAAGTCCTCAGGCAGGCAGTCAGAAAGAGAAGAGGGATCTAAGAACATGCTGGAACACCATGAAGGCAGATTGAAACCAGGCTCCTGGTGCCTCTGGTATTAGTGGTGTGAGTATCCTGAGGAAGCAGAGCCCTTAGTCATAGAGCTGAACACACACACACCTGCACACCTAAACACACACACCTGGCCCAGGAGTGGCAGGTGCTGAAGGTAAAGCAGTTTGCAGGCCCAGATGCTGCTCATCATGCCCCGCCCCCCCCCCCCCCCCCCCCCGCCGCCCCGCATGATTAAGCAGATCAGCAGGAACAAGTATGAGCTCCCCTATATCCTCCCCCAAGAATCTACCTGGAGGCTCACCCGATTTTGAAACAAACAGGAAAAGTATTCTGGGGCAAGTAGTTCATATTAACCAAGTTGACGGACAAAGCCACCACCCCATCTAAAAACAAAAGAATTCCCATGAAGGGATTTTCACACTGGAGGGCCAAGGAATGTTCCTTTCATGGCTGTGGTAAGGATCAGCATTTTCATTCTCTCTTTTTAAAAGATTTTATGTATTTATTTGAGAGAGAGACAGTGAGAGAGAGATCATGAGCAGGGGGAAGGCAGAGGGAGAAGCAGACTCGATCCCAAGACCCTGGGATCATGATCTGAGCCAAACAAAGGCAGATGCTCAGACCATGTTTTCTAAACAGTCATACTTGACATGAATCTTTCTCTCTCTCATGTATCATTCACAAATCTATGCACTCACATGGAAGGATCTCTAAGACCTCTTGTTAAGTGAAAAGAGTTTGCCTTAAAGCAATATACATAATAAAATCCCCTTGAGGTTAAACATATGTGCACCACACACATACCAAAAACTGTATACATGTACAGAGAGAGACAGAGAGAACACAAGCAGGGGGAGCAGTAGACAGAGGAAGATGCAGACTCTCCACTGAGCCCAACAGGGGGCTTGATCCCAGGACCCCTGGCTAAAAGCAGATGCTTAACTCACTGAGCCACCCAAGCCCCCCTAAAAAAAATTTTTTTTAATTAAAAAAAAAAAAAAGAAAGATCCAGAATGATATATACAATGCTAACAGTGTTCATTTCTGGAGACAGGGAGAAAATTGGCATGATGAAGGAGATCTTTCCCTTTAGAATCTGTACATGTCTGACCCATAAACATTTTATTTGAATGAAAGTTTTTTTTTTAATTTAAATTAGTTGCCAACATTTAGAAATCCTAAGATTTCACATAAAAATATCCTAGGGGCACCTGGCTGGCTTAATCTGTTAAGGTCCAACTCTTGATTTCAGCTCAGGTCATGATCTTGGAGTCCTGGGATCAAGCCCTGAATCAGGCTCCACACTCAGCAGGGAGTCTGCTTGAGGATTCTCTCCCTCTCCCTCTGCCTTTCCTCCCTGCCAAAATAAATCATCTTTTTAAAAAAATCTCGAGTTCTGGAATTTTTTTTTAATTATAATGTCTGGCAACACTAGGTCCTCACCCTTATGGCAACATTGGGCTGGACCCAGTGGTAGCAGAGACCCTGGACAGAGCACAGGTGCTCCAGGTCTCCATGGTGGCCAAAAATTGGCTGCCTGACCCACTGCCCTCCCATTCTTGTTAAAGACCTTGATTTTGCTCCTTAATTGAGCAGCTGCATGCCCCTCCTCAGTCCTGGGTGCAGATGTAAGTCTTGCTTGACCTAAGTCAGTTATGGTGGGCACTTGTCCCTTTCCAGGAACTTGCTTAGGCTTAGACATGTGACACAGGCCTAGTCAATGGTACTTGGGACAGGCCTTCTGGAAAATATTTCCCTCACTGATTAAAAACAGAGATTCAAATCAACAGAGAAGAACATAGCCTCAAATTCATTCACTGGAATGACAATGTAGGAATGTGGGAATATAGGAAAAGTGACTCCTTGGTGACACTGAGCTGCCAAATTAGTCATCTGGAATCACTTCCCTCCTAACTTCTTGAGATGCAACACAATTTTTTCCTGATATTTGAACCACTTCTGGTAGGGCTTTATTTTACTCAAAGGTCAAAGCATCCCAACTAATACAGACTTAGGCTCAACCCTGTATGCATACAAATCACTGGTCCCCAAATGTGCCACCCACATTCTCATCTTCATGTTTTTATTCTGCCCTGGGATCCTCCCTCAACTCCCCCATCCTTAGATTCCTGGCAGGCAAATTCTTAGTCACCTCTGAAAGTCCAGGTTAAGTATCAGTTATTTTCATATAGTTTCTTTAATCTCTAGCTCTGGGCCAACTTAATTGCTCTCTCTTCCATGTTCCCATAAAATCTCCATTCCAGCACTCTCTTTCTTGAACTTTATGAGTCTATCCCATGCAACAGCAATGCTCCTGGTTTTTAGTTCTAGATTCTTGGGAATCTTTGAATTCCCAGCATTTTGCAGAACTGAATCAACATCTTAGGCATTGTCCATGACCTCCAGGCTCACTCAGCTATTCATTCATCTCAATAAAGATTTCCTGTGCATTTAGTACTCAATGTCATAAGGGTTATAATGGGAAACAAGACAACTGGCCAAGGCTTCATGAAACTCAACCCTTACTGGGAAAGAGACACAAATAAAAATATCATGTGATAAATGCTATGAAAAGCTAGAGTCATACCCAGAAGTGGGACTCCTGGGTGGTAAAATAGTTCTATTTTTTATTTTTTGAGGAATCTCCATACTGTTTCCCATAGTGGCTGCACCAATGTGCATTCCATACCAACACTATACCAAAAAAAGATTCCTTTTTCTCCACATGCTCCCCAACACCTTGTCATCTTTGGTCTTTTTTTTTTAAGATTTTATTTATTTATTCATGAGAGACACACAGAGAAGCAGAGACATAGGCAGAGAGAGAAGCAGGCTCTCTGTAGGGAGCCTGATGTGGTACTCGATCTCAGGACCCGAGGATCATGACCTGACCCAAAGGCAGACACTCAACCAATGAGCCACCCAGATGTCCCATCTTTGGTCTTCATTTAAGAAATATCTATCAAGATCCTCTGCCCATTTTTTAATCAGGTTACTTGGTTGTTTGCTACTGAGTTGTAGGAGTTCCTCATATATGTTGGAATATGAAACCCTTACCAGACATATGGTTTGCAAATATTTTCTCCTATTCCATAGGCTGGCTTTTCATGCTGCTGTGTTCTTTGCCATTCAGGTGCTTTCTAGCTTGATGCAATCCCACTTGTCTATTTTGGCTCTTGTTGCCTGTGCTTTTCTGCATTGTGCCTTTGTTTCAGTGACATCCAAAATATCAGTGGCTAGACATTGAGCTTCATTGTACTGATTATTTCACAACATATATGTATACCAAAACATCAAGTTGTACATCTTAAATATATAAAATTTCTCTTCGTCGATTATGCCTCAATAAAGCTCAAGAGGGGGACCTAGGGGGGACAATGAGCAAAAAGAAGAAATGTTGAACCCAAGCATGAGAAGGCAGGAGATAGCTCCTAGAGGGGTGCTATCCAAGATAATACCCAAAGGTTGAGTAAAAGGAGCTTGGAGAGTATTCCAGATAGATGCAAGAGCATGTGTAAAAGCACAGAGATGAGAGACAGCAAGGAAGCGTTTAAAAGTTCAGCTTAGCTAAAGTAAAAAGGCAGCTGGGAAGATAAGCAGAAGGTCCTATTACAAAGCATGAGGAAAAACCATAGTAAAGGATTTGGTACAGAGTAACATTCAAATGCCTTATCATGGCTACAGGGCATTGCGTGATCTGGCCCCTGTCTACCTCATGCCTTCTCCCCCTCTTTATCCACTCTGAGCCACATTCTGTCCTATACTGTTCCTTAAACCCACCAAGCTCATTCAGATGTCAGGGTTCCATACTTACTGTTCCCTCTCTCACCACCTCTATTTCTCAAGATCTACACACGACTTGCTTTTTCTCATCATTCAGGTCATCATGGATCAAGGGACTTTACCAAGGGACACCTGTGTGGCTCAGTGGTTGAGCCTCCTCTGCCTTTGGCTCTAGTAGTGATCCTGGGGTCCAGAATTGAGTTCTGCATCGGGCTCCCTACGGGGAGACTGCTTCTCCCTCTGCCTATGTCTCTGCCTCTCTGTGTGTGTGTGTCTCTCATGAATAAATAAATAAAATCTTTAAAAAATAAAATTAAGGGGCAGCTGGGTGGCTCAGCAGTTTAGCACCGCCTTTAGTCCAGGGCCTGATCCTGGAGACCCGGGATCGAGTCCCATGTTGGCCTCCCTACATGGAGCCTGTTTCTCCCTCTCCCTCTGCCTGTGTCTCTGCCTCTCTCTTTCTGTGTCTCTCACTGAATAAATAAATAAAATTAAAAATAAATAAATAAATAAAATTAAGGGACTTTACTTCATTTTATAATATATCTCTATCACCTAGAACAGTGCCAGGCACATGGCAGGAGCTCAAAAAGCACTGAATGAGTGAACTTATGTTTGAATAGCATGACACCAAATGACTCACTAGTCTGGAGCACACTGGGCTGGATGAATGTGATAAAATTTCTTTCCTCTTACCACTTTCCAGATGAGGGAGAAAAAAAAAAAACCTCCAAATAAATAAATAAATAAACCAGTCACCATTCTTCCCTTTGGTGTGCTGAAACTATTTTCTCACATCAGCTTCAGTTCATTTTACAGGGAGAAAAAAAGCAAAACCCACCTTCTGCTGGTTAATTCAAAGCTCCAACATTGGCTGACAAATGATAGATGCTACATAACAGCCCTTGTCTGTCTTATGTCTTCAGCACAGACCTCAAAAAATATTGGAGAGAAGGAAGGAAGAACTGATCAGGTCAAAAAGTCTTGCTTCTTAATGCCTGGGAAGTCCACTCCTTAGCCCTATTTGCTCCATAACTTTAAATATTCTGCAGGTACCTTCAAGAGTCCAGCACTGTGCTAAGCTCAGAGAAACACAGAAGACAGAGACAGGATCTTCAAAGAACAAACAAGTTGGATCCTGCATAAGCCAGAGGTTGGAATAAAAATTCAAATCCTGACAGAGTCTAATCCTAATCTAAGCACACTCACATTTCCTCTGTGGATGATCTCTTGCCAGTTCAGAAGACTTGAGAAGATTACATACTTTTTGAGACTCAGTTTGTTCATCTATAAAAGAAAGATATTATTAATCCCTGCTTCAAAGAGCCATTGCAAGAATTTAAAAAGACACATACACATCAATGTGCTCATCACAGAGTCTGGCACATCCTAAGTACCAAAATGGTCAGCTATGAACATTATTATTACGAATGGCCTTCCCCTAATGCCCCAAGCCTCAGTTTCCACACCTTTAACGTGGTGGTGGTGGGGCTGGGGAAACGGGTGGTTCATGTTTTGTGTGCGTGTGTTTGTGTGTGTTTAATGAAAATTAGACAAATAGTTCTGTCTTTTCAGCATCTTAGAATCACTTAGGGGGATTCAAAATCTGTCCCCTCAACAGTTACTCCCAATTACATCATAATCTATGAGGATGGGGACTAGGCATAAGTATTTTTTAGTTCCTTAGGTGATTCCAATGATTAAATGAATTTGTAGGCACATAGTAGATGTTCAATAAATGTCCCTACCGTCTACCTCTCAAAGGACTCAGGGGAAATGAGTTCCTTGTAGGGTCTGAAATCTTTGCCACTTTTAAGATCTCATGAATAGAAATGACGAAGCTTTTAGAAATCAAATAAGATATAACTTCACAGACCCGAGAGGTTATTCAAGTTGTATGCAAATCATCAATTAGTAATGCAAATGCTCTTGTGGCCCTTTAACTATTTTATAGGGCCCAGATGAGGCCCCGAGAAGACTTCATTTGGACATACCCGCATGAAATGATAGCCACAAGAGAGAAAGTTACTATCTCAACAACAGATGTTCCCCAAACAAGGCAGCTCACCTGAGTATGACAAAAAATGGAGAGACTCTGCAAAGAGGAAAAAGGGCTTGTTTTGGCTCTAATAAAAGAGTAGCTAATCTTTATCTAGGGTTTAATCATCCCCAAACTAGGCCCTACCTCTTCCTGTCTCAAGAAAAATATCGAAAAGGCCTGGTGCAGGGGGACAGTAAATTATTAATACCAATCGCACAAGGTGTTTTTACCTTGCTTTTATCTGTGGCTTTGGAGGCAGTTTATAAATATTAGCTAATTAAGCCACCCAACAGCTTTGCAAGGAATATATTATTATCCTGATCCTTCAGATGGATGAAATCACCTTTATTAGAAGACAGTACTAATCCATTATCCCAGAATTAGCCATGGCAGTTGTAGTGGAATCGATGACTGCATTAAGAAGGCAGGACTCCCTTGCTCTCTGCATTCATTCATTCATGTAGTCATTCATTCATTCATGTAGTCATTCATTCAGCAGCCATTTCTTGAGGGCCTACTAGAGGCTCTGGGCTTGGTAGGGAAATGCTAAACCCTAAGGATTATGACTTAGTCTTAGCTGCATGCTCAGAGCCTAGAACAGTGCCTGGCAAGTAGTAAGTTCTCACTGCAAATTGATTTTAAAATGAAATGAACATTAATGAGTGAGACCCCATCCCTGCTAAACCCACCGAGCCTGCTTCAGGCTTCATTCCCCTGCCTGAATAACAATCACTGCTAGTTACTGTGTGCCAGACCCGATACTACAGGCTTTAGGCACACTAACTCATTTCACCCTAAAATCAACCCTAAGAGGCTGGGGATGGGACTTCCATTGGAGAGAGGAGAAGCTGAGCCTGCTGGAGTCCACATGCCCTGGTAGAAATCCCAGCGCTGCCCCTTACTAGCTCATGATATGGCGCATGCTTCTTAATCTGTCTTAAGCCTCCAGCAACCTCATGTGTGAGGAGACCTACCCCATGAGAGTCATTTTCAGGGTTAAATGAGATCATGGCCCAGCACTAGCAGCAGTACCCAACATACATCAAGTGCAGAATAAATGTCACTACAGCATCTACTCAAGGCCATGCCTGGTGGTGAAACTGGCATTGAAGCCCAGTCTGCTAGCTACTATGATCGTCCTGCCGCAGCCTGCTACTCAGCTGCTTCTCTTCTTGTCAAATGATCCCATATCCCAGGATTGTCCATGTTAGCCCATTGTCCTGTAGCCTGCCATCCTTCCTTCTGGCCATCCTATTCTGCAGGTCTTGTTCTCACACCATGATGGTCTAGACATCAGCACCATTTTCCCCTAAGCACATGGGGCATTCACAATCTGCCAGGCTGCCACTCTCCTACCCAACTCACACTGTCCATGAAAATGTGGATCTGGGTTCAAAACCAAATCCCTCTACTTATTTGCTGGGGGCAATTATAACACCTATTTCTCAGGGTTGTTTCGAGGAGTAAATGTAACGCATGAACATGGCTTAGCACAGTGGTGGGCATAGAGAAGCACTCAGTGAATGTGAATTTGTAATGCCAGTCCTCAATTCATTGTTCTAAACCAGGGGTAATTTTTCTCCCTAGGTAGGGTTACCTGACTTGGTGGTGGGGTTGGAGGGTATGGGTAGAACAGGATGCCCAGTGTAAACAATAATAATTTTTTTTTCTTTTTTAGAGAGAGAGTGGGGAGGGGCAGAGGGAGAAAGAGAATGTTAAACAAGCTCCTGAGCACAGAACCTGATGAGGGATTTGATTTCATGACCCTGAAATCAGGACCTGAACCAAAATCAAGAGTTAGACTTTTAACCAACTGAGCCCCCCAGGCGTTCTAACAATAATACTCTTTTATTTATTTTTAAAGATTTTATTTATTTATTCATGAGAGACACAAAGAGAGAGAGAGAGGCAGAGACACAGGCAGAGGAGGAAGCAGGCTCCATGTAGGGAGCCCAATGTGGGACTCGATCCCAGGACTCCAGGACGCCCTGGGCTGAAGGCAGGCACCAAGCCACTGAGCCACCCAGGGATCCCCTCTTTTAATATAAGTATGTCCCATGAAATATTTGGGATATGCTTATACTAAACTTTATTGTTTATCTGAAATTCATATTTAACTGGGGCCCTGAGTTTTATTTTACAATGTTTACACCCAGGAAACATTTAGCAATGAATGTCTAGAGCTACAATTGGCACCTAATGGGTAGAGGAAAAGGATGCTACTGAACATCCCTCAAGGCACAGAACCACCACCACCACCCCACGGCTTTTCTAACCCAAATGTTAACAGTGCTCAGATTGAAATAAGCAATATCATAATAATAATATTCAAGGGGAAAGGATTGAATGGGCAGGGCTTTACACCCCTATAATGGGTTGAATTTGTCCCCCCAAAAGATATGCCCAAGTCCTAGTCCCTGATACCTGTGAATTTATTTCGAGGTAGGGTCTCTGCAGAACTGAGTTAACGTTCTCCAGATGAGATCATCCTGCATTTACAGTGAGCCCTAAATCCAATGACTGATATTCTGCATCTGGCACTCTTGGTTTCAGCTCAGGTCATGACCTCATGGTCCTGGGATCAAGCCTCCTGTCTGGCTCCCATGCTCAGCAGGGAATCTGCTTGAGACTCTCTTTCTCTCCTTCTGCTCCTCCTCTGCACACATATGTGTGCACATGCTCACTTACTGTCTCTTTTTAAAATAAATAAATAAATCTTTTAAAAAGAGAAAAGAGAAGGAAATATGAGATATACAGAGAAGGCCATATGAAGTCAGAGACAAACAGTATAGAAAGGAGGCCCCACACCAAAGGCATGCCAAGAGTTGCCAGTGGTTATCAAGAGCTAGAACAGGGGCACGGAACATATTCTCCCTTAGAGCCCCCAGAGAGAACAAACCCTATGTTGGTTTCAAACTTCTGGTCTTCAGAACTGTGCAAGAATAAATTTCTGTGGTTTGGGGCCACCGACTTTTAAATAATTTGTTATGGAAGCTCTAGGAAACTAATACAAGCCCCTATGAATGAATTTAAACTCAAGCACCCCCCTCTTTTCTTTTTCTTTCTTTTTAAAAATTTTAATTATTATGGAATGCCTCAAGCCTGTAAAAAAAAAAAAAAAAAAAAAAAAGGAGAGACTAATATAATGAGCACCATAGACTCATCACCCATCTTGGGAAATGAAGCTTTACATATACTAATGAAGCCCCAAAGGCACCCCATCCCTGCCCGCTCTCTCCCCCAAGAGGCAATCACTCTCTGCTGAATTTGGTGTTAATCATTCCCTTATGAGCTTTTATACCTTTATTACATATGTATGAATTCCTAAATAACAAATAGAATTATTTTGCCTGTTTCTAAACTACATAAAAAAATGGCATCCTAGAACATGTGTCTGCCTTCAGCTTGTATTTTTACTGGACTTTTGGTTTTGAGATACATGCTAATGCACGTGATTCAAATTCACTTATTTTTCACGGTTCCACTATGTGCATATTATCACAAATGTCCTGATAAATTCTCTTGTGGATAGAACTTTCAGGTTGTTGGGTTTTTTTTCTTTTCTTTTCTTTTCTTTTGTTTTTTCCCCCAATTTTTTGTGATTGTTATTATAGACAATGCATCAGCAAGCCTTCCTGTTTCCTGGTCTGCATGTGTAAGAATTTCTCTAGGGTTCTGTTTCTCAAAATGTGGCATGAGACCAGCTGGTGAATAATGAAATCATTTCAGTGGCTCTGTGGTCAATGCGGTGGGTTTTTTTGTTTTTGTTTTTGACAAAAGAGAAGAGAAAAGACTAAGGGTGCATCATATAGCAAGGGTAAGTATTGCTTCATAAAACTTTTGTTTCAATTATAGATAAGTGCATTGTAGGTTGCCATCTAGAATTTATTTCTTACTGGCAGTCAGAACCCAAAGAAGTTTAAGAAACAGTTCCCTTGGGCCTTGCTAGTCAAACTGTGGTCCAAGCATCACTGGGGAGCTAACCAGAAATACAAATCTCAGGCCCCCATAGGACCTACTGCATCAGAATCTGCATTTTAATAAGGTTCCCAGTGCTTTGTCTGCCCACTAAAGTTTGCAGACTGGTTCTCTAGGGATACCAACAAGTGGATTGCTGGGTCACAGAATGTGCCCATGCTTATGGAGCTTTACTAAATATTGCAAAAAATGCTATCCAGAGTGTTTACACTAAGGGTCTCCTTGACACATCTACTCTCCATGTTAGAGGTCACAGTAAGATTCCATTAGACCAAAGCATCCTGCAGCCCCCAATTTTTATTTTCATTTTTTAAATGAAAAATGGGTGGGTAGCTCAGTGGGTTAAGCTCAGTGGGTTAAGCGCCTGCCTTTGGCTCAGGTCATGATCTCAGGGTCCTGAGACTGAGCTTCTAGTCAGGCTCCCTGCTCAGCGGGGAATTTGCTTCTCCCTCTCCCTCTGCCTCTGCTCCTCCTCCGCCCTGCTCATGTTTTCTCTCTCTCTCAAATAAATAAATAAAATCTTAAAAAAAAAATCACAACCCTTCTTTGCCGCTTTCCTGAGACTCCCTCCTCCTCCATCCCTCCTGGCTTTCTCTGGGGAGTGAGAGAAGCCTGGTATAAACAAAGCCCCCTTCTGGGAGAAGGGGCTTCACCCAGAGAGGAAACAGGGACAGCTGCTCTCAGGGAACCACCTGAGATGTTGAAACACCTCGTCCTGGAGAGAGACCAACCCCAGGAGAATGTAACAGGCTGGCTCTCTGGCAGCTCCTGGCTTTCCTCAGGCTAAAAGAGCCACAGTCCTTTTCAGCAAAGCTGACATTGTTTCCTGGCTACAGCAGCCCTACTCCCGGATGCAAAGTTTAATTTGATTTTTTCACTTGAGTAACCAAAGCATTTCTGATGCATTGCTTTTCATGAGGTCCTGGCACTGCACCAGCTGAGCCATTTCCTCGAGCCTCCCCTCTCTGCTCTGGTTTGAATTTTCTTTTCCTGGTGCCTGACTTACTTCCTTATGCAGTATCCACTTCCTTATGCAGAATCAATGCAATAATACACCCTTGCCCTGAGAGCCAACACCTACTGACAGTCTACAGTGGGCCTGGCGCTGCCCTGGGGACTTCCACACACCACAGATACACACCATTATCCTCATTTTGTGGCTGAGGTCATCATTCCAAGTTGCACATCAACACATTGATGAAATGGGAATAGGTCGATCAGAATATTCCACCCCCAACCACAGTGATTGGTTCAGAAATTAATATAAGATCCAACTTGGTCTAATGACACACCATTATGGTATGAACCACTGGAAAAGAGACCCACTCTTCCCACTAGGTTTGCTGAGCTGGTTACTGGCACCCCTATTACTGCGAGAGGCCAACTTGCCATCACAGAACAGAGGGGCTGCCTGAGAGTGAAGCCAGCATGGAAGAAGGCACAGTGGCATGATGGAAAGAGACTGGTGATACTATTTAAACTCCTGAATCCAGCTGTGCCTAATTCCCCTCAACTCTGCCATTTTGCAAGCCAAAAGGTTTTTCTCCCCTCGAGCCAGATTAGCCTGGGTTTCTATCACTCATAACCAGGAGAGTCCCTGTATGACAGTTCCTATGGCTATTGGGTGTGATGACATGAGATCATGCTGTGGGGCACTTAGCACAGAACCTGGCACATAGGAAGTGCTCAGTAAATGACTCACTTTGTCATCCCCAGCCTGAACCACCTCATCAGCTTCAAAATAATTAGCAGAGCAGTGGCCACGACCCTGAGGATGAAGCTGCTGACTTGGCCTGGCACACCCACTTACTTCTCCCTCACTGCCTCTCGGCTCCCTCTGCAGAAAGCTCCAGTGCCAGATGGCTTGGGGAGGAAGGTGACAGCTGAAAGCTGGTACAGTGAGGGTGGTATCTGCTCCCGATATACAGAGAGGACTTTGGAGGGGTGAGAGGAGACAGTTAAAGGCTAAATGAGCCCGAAGGACTTCTGGACCTCCAGACCTCCAGCTGCCGGAGGTTCAGGCCTTGGCATGGGCAGGTACCCCAGGCTCCCTGGGCCCAACGACCTCATGCCAACCTCATCCATCTAGCAGGGGACTGAGACAACCCCTCTGGCTTCTCAGCTGCCTGCATCCTTTGCTGAATCACATCCTCGCTTATTTCTGCACTGTGAGTTCTCGGCACTTTGCTGAGGACGGTCAGGGACACTGTGAGGATGGCTATTGCCAGTGATGGTGTGCCAGAAAGACAGAGGAGCCAGGAGGCTGCTTTTTGGTTTCTCTTCGACTCAGAAGAGGATGAGAGACCTTCTCATATTCCCCATCACCTCACTCATGCCCATTCCTCCCCTTGCCTCCCCTCCTTCGCTCCTCCTTCATCTCCCTCCATTGCAGACAGCTGTGGATTGTCCCCACCATCGTGGACACCAGACCCCCTTTTATAACTTCAAGCTTCTGTATACATTGCTGCCAAAGCCTTGCACCTGTGACCTTCTTCAAAGCAGTGTCTTTGAAGTCCTGGAGCCGCGTCCCCCACTGGGAGAGACCCAGGAGTCCCTGTGAATTCATACACCCAAGGAAGCCCATTGCTAATTACTGGTTCATGGGTACATTTGGCCAGCTGTGCCTTAAAGTGAGACATATTCTTGAGGCATAAATTACATTCCAGAGCTCCTGATAGGATCTGGCCAAGGCTGGGACTTTACCTGAAGTCACACCCTACCTAGACTCCCTCGCCTTTTGTTAGCCTGCTTCCCCCACTCACCAGTTTCTCCCATATGCATTTCCTAATCATTTACATGCACACAAATCTCTGGTCTTCTCCTGAGAGAACCCAACTGAACACACCTGTTCAGCACCCATTCCCTTAGAAGAACTGTCCTCTCCCACTCTTAGTCCCTGTGGTTTGTTTAAAGCTGATGACCCTACCTGCCAGTGTGATCAAGGGACATGCCCCAGACGTAACATTCAACTTACTTTGTCCACCATAACCTCAGTGATTGGTTCAGAATGGGACATGACCCAAGATGATCCAATAGGACTCAAGGCCATAGACTTTGCTATAGCTATATGGAAAAAGATCTTGTTCTGCTGGGTTTATGGGTAGCACATAAATCTTGAGCTACTGGGGATCAACTTGCCACCAGGAGGAGAGGAACTTCCTGGGAGCAAGGCCAACACGAATGAAAGCAGAGCTGAGGGTGTATGGAATGGGACCAGGGCATGACATCATAAGAGTACCTGGATCCAGCTATACCTGAAGATCTAATCCACAGATTTTAAGTTCTTTGATACTGCAGAAACTCAATCAGCACCTACAAATATTAGTAATAACATCTATTTACTGGGCACCAATAGGTGCCAGGCACTATGCTAACTCCTTTCTACAAATCATTTCTTTTTAAAAAACTTTTTAAAAGATTTTTATTTATTTATTTGAGAGAGAAAAGGTGAGCAAGAGCATGAGCAGGGAAGGGGCAGAGGGAGAAGCAGACTCCCTGATGAGCAGGGAGCCCGAGTGGGACTCGATCCCAGGACTCCAGGATCAGGACCTGAGCCGAAGCCGGATGCTTAACTGACTGAGCCACCCAGGCACCCTCTACAAATCATTTCTAATCCTCACAAGAAACCTGCATACATTATCATTTCCCATTTATAGAAGCAGAAACTAAAGTCCAGAGAGATGCATCAGCTGTCCCAAAATCATACAACGGTCATATGGCAGAGCTGGGGACTTGAATCCAATTCCCCACAGCCCCTCTACCAAGTAAGTATTCAATCAATGCTTTTTGGTTTGAATAAACTTGGCTTTCCAGCCTCCCCCAAACAGCCAATGTGTGGCACCTAGATATACTAAGTTTGGGCTGCCTAACAGTGGAGGTCACCATACTCATAAGTTCATGCCCACAACATCTTTCTGTCCCAAAAACAACTCCCCAAATACTCTACTCTGGGCCCACACATTCACCCAGGAGGCTAAGCCACTCCTTGACTCTCAAATGCTACTGGCTCCCTACACAGCCCCTATGAAATAAGAACCATTATATCCCCATTCTTCAGATGAGGGGCTCAGGGAGATGCAGTCACTTGTTCCAGATCACACAGGGGCTTTAGCAGAAATCAAGACCTTTGGGAAAAGAGACTCCATGGGACTGTATCTCATCCTATCCATGCTCAAACAAAAGGAAATAGCAAATGCTTGCTGCACGCATGAATGAATGAGTGAATGAATGAGGATGGAAGGAGAAACAAACATGTACTTTTCTACTTTCAATATTTTTAAGAAGGTGAGAGATGGTTGTGACTGATGAGAAATAATCCTTCCAACCTATAATTTCCTCACTTGAAACTCTGAGGAAAGGGCCAGGGGCTAGCTTGGTGTAGGAGCCAAGAGAATTAAGATCTGACTGTGCTTTTATTTCCACAGCATCAGTGATGCAGTGGAAAAGCCAAACACCTTGGAGGTAAATCTGGGGTTAAATCCATCATCTGCCAATTATTAGCTGTGTGACCTTGAGCAAGTCACTCGCCTCTCTGAGCCATTTTTCTCATCCATAAAAATAGGCAATTCAAAGATGCATCTCCCAGGGTTGATAAGATAAATCGCATACAGGAGGCATTCATTAAACAGCAGCCTCCTTTAGCATTTTCCTTACTCCCCCGGGAATTTAAGACAGCGATGACTAGAACCCTTTCCAGACGAAAAGAACTGAGCATTGCCAAAGCTGTTTCACGTAATAGCCTCCAGCTGCCTCGCTGGGGAACTGGCGGCTTAAATGGGACACTACCTATGAAACGCTTTGAGGGACTTGGAAGAAAAGGGGTGAGAGATCCGGAGGGTTATTATTACACACGGAAACGAGAGAGCCGGAGCCCACACACGCCTCTCATATAATCAAACTGACATTGAGGTTTACAGTGCATTGAACACTGCGTTCCAGTCCAGGGAGCTAAAAATGGAAATCTGTGAAAACAGCAGCTGGGTTAAAAAGAGAGCAGGCCTGGTTTGCGATGAGCAGGCTCCTTCAGGCTGAGAGCAGAAAGGACGTCAGGCCCTCGCCTCCTGAGCTGGGGTGGCCCCGGGTCTCCTGCAAGCTGGGACACACGCTCCACGTGCCACAGAGCCCCAGATGGGCCTGAGAGCCTGTGGCCTTGCAGGACTCTTGTAAACAAACAAGCCAGGGCCACAGCCTATTCTTGTGCAAAATACTTCACCAGTCTGGGCCTCAGTTTCCCCATCTGCAAAGTGGAGATATTCTGAGGACTGTTATTAGGATTTAATTAGCTCATAAATGAAAGTGCCTCGCTTGAGTGTCTCACGTATAGTAAGCTTTAATAGATGTGAGGTTATGCTGCTGTGGGCCTTGCTCATCCTCCTAGACCCACCTGGATCATTCCCTCCCTCCAGTTTCACTTATTTCTTCCTAACTAAATCCTATCCATCCTATAAGCCAAAGTTCAAATTCCATGTTCTGATAAAACCATACATGTGCTGGGAGAGTCATTCATTCATTCATTAGGTACCAACTATGTGCCGAAGCTGTCCCAGATCCTGAGTCTACAGCTATGAACAAACTAGACAAAAGTCTCTGCCCTCTTGAACTTCTATTTTAGTGCCTTGTTATATTTTTCTAATTATATTAATATAATTACATAACAATGAACATTTTTCAGCGTGTCCTCCTACCTCTTAGAATCAGCTCATACACTGAGAATCCCTGCGTTGATGCTTCAGATATGCAAATCTTCCTGCAAAACAGGCTGCTGAACTGCTGCAGGGCAGGAGGGGCCCTATCCCTCTTCCCAAAAGACTCAACTGGTCCCTGTTCTGGAGGGAGAAGAAATCTGACTGCCTTGAGTTGAGAAACCAGGCCATTTGTATCTCACAGTTCTCTCCCCACTTACCCTAAGAACACCACCTTCTGCTAAAACAATCCTTCCTACAGCTTGCCTCTCTGCTTGCATGTCCCTCATCACTCTGCACCTCAGATGACATTTCGGCAGCCTGATCAGCCCTGCCTAGATCTCTCCCCAGAGGAAAGAGGCTGATTTCGGTGTCTGGCAGTGTCTGGCACAGGTGTGTATCCTTTGATAGACTTGGCCTTGGGGACCTGAGGGCAGATGTTCTAAATGAACAGCACCCAACTGCCAGTAATCATGTTGGCCTTTTCGCTTGCAGCTCCCAAAGCCCCCTGGGAAATGGAGTCTACACTCTGCTCACACAGGATAAGAGGCTGGGAGGCCCAAAATCTGCTGACAGATGCAAAGGAGTGTCAGAGCCAATGAACCTCAAGCCTCTAAAAAGGGGGTATTCTTCATCCTCACATGCATCACAGAAGCCATGCAACAGACTGGGGATCAGAAGATCAGACCTCCCATCTAACATCTAACCTGTGGAGTGTCATTACCCTCCGTGAAACTCATTTTCTCTGTCTGCAAAGTGGAACCAAATAGCTTGTCCTGAGAAGAAGTGAAATACTGGTCAGGGTGGTATTTTGTAGCCATCATCCGCTAACTATATGACGAATACTCTCTGTGCCTCAGTATCTTCATCTGTAACATGGGTTTAACAGTAGAACTTTCCTCAGAGATTTGTTGTGAAGTAAGTGAATGAGGTCAGTAAGAAATGTGGGTTTTGAGAAGGATTAAATAGGGTGACCAAGACTCCTGGTTTGCTCACATCCTATGGGTAGGGGCTCTTGGGATGGAAAATCACCAGCAAATCAGGACGAGCTGATCACTCAAGGCTTCAATGAGTGAGTACAGTGGCTGGCACCTAGTAAGATCTGATAGGCATTAATTAGCTCAGTGAGTCATGCTCAAACCAATGGGCTCAGACTCTAGAAGCTTCCAGATGATTCTACTGTGCAGCCGAGGTTCAGAATCATGCGTGGAGGAAGATGAAATCCCTCTACTCCATGCTTCTCAACCTTACCTGCAGATTGGAATCTCAACTCTACCTGTAGAGAACTTCAAAAATTCCCCATGCAGGGCCCCCAGCCCACACTAAAGAAATGAGAAGCCCTGGTGTGGAGCTGAGCATCATCATTTCTCACAAGTTCCCTGCCTGAACCCATCTCAGCCATTGAAAAGAATGAAATCTCGCCATTTACAATGATGTGAATGGAGCTAGAGTGTATTATGCTAAGTGAAGTCAGAGAAAGACAGATACCATATGATTTCACTCATATGTGGAACTTAAGAAACAAAACCAGATGAACAGAAGGGAAAGGAAGGAAAAATAAGATAAAAACAGAGAGGGAGACAAACCATAAGAAACCATTGTTTCTCAACTATAGGAAACAAACTGAGGGTGGCTGCAGGGAAGGTAGGGAGAATGGGGTAATTGGGTGATGGGCATTATAGAAGGCACTTGATGTAATGAATGCTGGGTGTTATATGCAACTGATGAATCACTAAATTCTACACCTGAAACTAATAATACACTATTTATTAACTAAATTGAATTTAAATAAAAATTATTTTAAAAAATCCTTCCTTCATGGAGTTATGAGTTTTAAAGGCATGAAGGTGGATGGACACCAAATAAGAACCAAATCGGTACCTGGGGCACCTGGGTGGCTCACTCAGTTAAAGGTCTGACTCTTGATTTTAGCTCAGGTCGTGATCTCAGGGTCCTTGGATTGAGCCCCACATCAGGCTTCATGCTCAGTGTGAGTCTGCTTGGGATTCTCTCCCTTTCTCCCTCTGCCCCAATCCCTGCTTGCATTCTCTCTCTCTCTCTCTCTCTCTCTCTCTCTCTAAATAAAATCTTAAAAAAAAAAGAACTGAATCAGTGAGATAAGGTGTGTTATTATTCTTTATCACACATAAATGAACCCATTTTGCAGATGAGAAAAGTTGAGGCTTAACTAGCTTGCCCAAATCCACCCATCTATGAAGCACTGGAGCCAGCAGCTGTCAGGTCTAGATGGCTTGCTTCTTCTCACCGTGTTCCAACCCCTGGCCTCACACCTTCCCTCTCCCTGGTCCCGTGTCTGTCCCCCATGCTCTTCCCACCAATCTCAAAATTTCAAGTTCTGGGCCCTGCAGTGATAAGGAGACACACCATGTCAATCACAAAAATAAATTCTAAGTTGAAGATGCAAATGAAAACAGGGTCCCTGCAGCCAGGTGGGTTTTCCAGGTGAGAGGCTCAGAGCCTATCTCACCACCTTGCCCTTCTCTGTGGAGAATCCAGACCCTGTGGATACCTGAGGACCATACATGCCAGGCCTGGTGTAAGGGCTTCACGCATATTATTCATTTAATCCCCACAGCAACCCAATAAGGTAGGTTGCAGTAGTAGCCGCATTTCACAGGTGAGCATACTGAGACTCACGGAGAATTAAGAAGCCTGCTTCAAGAGTTCACGAGCTCTGACTCTGGAGCTGTGTTCTTAACCTTATCCTGCCTCCAAAGGCAGGCAAGGATCAGTCCTCGATGGAGAGGGAGGCAAGGATGCAAGTCAGAGAGTGGATGTCAGGTCAGTGGACTGTTTGGGTTTTTGTTTATTTGTTTTTGTTTTGTCTTTTTGTTTCTTTTGTTTGGCTTTTACTAGCTCCATAGAAAAATCCCTGAGGCCAAGAGTGAAAGGGACAAGAAGCAGTTTTCAACAGAAAACAGAGAAGAGCTTTCCAATCTTTAGGACAGCCCTTAAAAAGAAAGGTTGCCTTGGCCTTTAGAAAGCATGTTGGAATAATTACGTGTAGTTAGCCCCAGGGAGGTGGTGGCAGAGCTGGGAGCAATAGCCTTAAAAGCCAGCTTAAAACTTCTAAAAACCCTGAGCTCTGGTAAAATTATATAATTCTATTTCTAAAAATCCAGAAAACAAGCATAAAGAAGGCCAACACATGCTTTCTTTGAAATATCAAATTATCTGTGTCTCAACAACAAGAAAAATGAGAGGACCTCCCACACCTACCCCTTTATACTACTATTTGGATAATCCAATTGGAGGAAGTGGAGACACCTTTATTTCCTATTCCGCAGACTTCCCCACTGGTTGACTTTTGGACAATGAACATGTGCTACTTTTACAGATAAAATAATGTAAAAATGATCTTAAATGGTTCTAAAGGGTATTTATGATAGGGGAATATTTATGATGTCATGGTAAGTGAAAAATGGCAAATCACAATGTAACCTTTTTTCTTTATTTTTACTTTTATATACCTAAACATTAATAGTAGTTGGTCGGTGATGCTATTATGGGTGGTTTTTATTTCTTTTATGCTTTCCAATATTATTTTCCCCTATAATCCACATGTATCAGCTGTGTAATAAAAAATTAGGGTGATGGGCAGCCTGGGTGGCTCAGCAGTTTAGCGCCGCCTTCAGCCCAGGTTGTGATCCTGGAGACCTGGGATCATCAAGTCCCGCGTCGGGCTCCCTGTATGGAGCCTGCTTCTCCCTCTGCCTGTGTCTCTGCCTCTCTCTCTTTCTCTCTCTCTCTCTCTCTCAGTGTCTCAGTGTCTCTCATGAATAAATAAATAAAATCTTAAAAAAAATTAGGGTGTTTTTGAAAAGGTGATGATCCTAGCCAAAGACTGAGCTCCCTCCCATGACCAGAGAGAGTCACACAGAGGCAGGGAGAGAGAGTGAGGGAGATCTGCCTGGGGAGAGGTTAGAGATTTGAACTCACAGAATCTCTGTTACTGAGGTTTATAGAACCCAAACAGCCACACCAATGGTGGGTGTGCCAATCAAAAAATGGAATGACAGAAGAGGAATCTGGAAAATGAAAAAGATACTGAGTTTGAGATGATCTAACACATCCATATAATTGGAGGCTATAGACCTAGGAATCAGGGGGCACGTGGGTGGCTCAGTCGGTGAAGCATCTGCCTTCAGCTCCACTCATGATCCCAGGGTCCTGAGATCAAGTCCCACATTGGGACTTGTGAGCAGTGAAGAGTCTGCTTCTCCCTCTGCCTCTGCCCCTCCCCCCTGCTCATGTGTGCTCTCTCTCTCTCTCAAATAAAATCTTGAAAAAAAAAAAAAGATCTAGGAATCAGGGAAAAGAGCAGGAGTTGGAAAGTTAGATTTGGACATTTCCTTAAAGTGATCAGTAAAGCTATATAGAAAAATCCTCAGGAAGAGAATCCTGCCTGGCATTTCTCAACCTTGCATCTTAGCATGGATTGTGTCAAGTAATTAAAAATTTCTGGTCATAGGGCCTGTGCATCAGCATTTTTAAAATAATAGACTTTTTCAAAGAAGTTTCAGTTCAAGTGAAATTGAGCAAAAAGTACAGAGAGTTTCCACTTACCTCCCGGCCACACACACACACACACACAGACCCATCATTATCATCCCCCACCAGAGTGGTACATTTGTGACAGTTGATGAAGCAACACTGACATATCATTATCACCCAAAGTACACAGTTTCCATTAGGGTTCACTCTTGGTATTGCACATTCTATGGTTTTGACAAATGTAAAGACATGTACCTCAGATTCAGTGTAATCCCTATGGAAATACCAATAGCATTTTTCAAAGAACTAAAACAAATAATACTAAAATTTGTATGGAACCACAAAGGGCCCCAGTTAGCCAAAGCAATCCTGAGAAAGAACAAAGCTGAAGGTATCACACTCCCAGATTTCAAACTATACTACAAAACTATGATAATCAAAATAGTATGGTCCTAAACAAAAATACAAACAAAAAACCAGTACGATACTGGCACAATAGCTGACATACAGATCAATGGAACAGGAGAGAGAGCCCAGAAATAAACCCAGGCATATATGGTCAATTAATCTACAACTAGGGAGACAAGAACATACAGTGGGGAAAAGACAATCTAGTCTCTTCAACAAATGGTGTTGGGAAAACTGGTCAGCTACATGCAAAAGAATGAAACTGACCACTTTCTGACACCATACACAGAAATAAACCCAAAATGGATTAAAGACCTAAATGTGAGACCTGAAAGTACAAAATTCCTAGAAGAAAACATAGGCAGTAAGCTCTTTGACATCAGTCTTAGTAATATTTTTTTAGATCTAATTCTGCACGCAAGACAACAAAAGTAAAAATTGTTTATTTTTTTAATTTTAAAATTTTTTTTTCAAAAGTAAAAATTTTTTTAAATGGGACTACATCAGGGCAACTGGCTGGCTCACTCCATAAAGCGCTTGATTCTTAGTCTCTAAGTTGTGAGTTCAAGCCCCACATCAGGTGTGGAGTGTACTTTTAAAAATTAATTAATTAATAACTAAGAAGAAGAAATGGGACTACATCAAACTAAAATGTTTTTGCACAAAAAAGGAAACCATAAACAAAATGGAAAAGCAACCTACTGAAATCAGAGAAGATATTTGTAAATGAGATATCCAGTAAAGGGTTAACATCCAAAATATATAAAGAAGTCATACAACTCAATATCAGAAAACAAAAACCAAAAAAATCCAATTAAAAATGGGCAGAGGACCTCAACAGATATTTTTTCAAAGACAACATATAGATGGCCAACACAAACACATGAAAAGATGCTCATCATAACTTACCATCAGGGAAATACAAACCAAACCCACAATGAGATATCACCTCACACATGTCAGCATGGCTATTATTAAAAGGTAAGAAATAGCGAGTATTGGCGAGGATGTGGGGAAAAGGGAACCCTCATGCACTGTCTGTAAGAATGTGAATTGGTGCAGCCACTATGGAAAACAGTATGGAGTTTCCTTTAAAAATTAAAAATAGAATTTCCGTATAACCCAGCAATTTTGCTTCTTGGGATTCATCTGAAGAAAAAGAAAACACCAACTTGAAAAGACATATGCACCCCTATGTTCATCACAGCATTATTCACAATAGCCAAGATATGAAAGTAATTTAAGTGTCCCATTGATAGATGAATGGATAAAGAAGATGCAGTATGTATATACATATATACACACAGTGGAATATTACTGAGCCATAAAATGAGTGATATGGATGGATATGGCTGGTATTACGCTAAGTGAAATCAGACAGAAAAAGACAATTACTGTATGATTTCACTTATATGTGGAATCTAAAAAAGCAAAACAAAGGAACAAACAAAACAAAACATAAACAGATTCACAGATACAGAGAACAAAGTGATGGCTGCCAGAGGGGAGCAGGGATGGAAGGGTGGACAAATAGTTGAAAGAAATTAGAAGTACGACCTTCCAGTTATAAAGTAAATAAGACACGGGGATGTAATGTGTAGTGTAGGGAACAAAGCAATGTTGTAAAAACTTTATTAAGGTGACAGATGGCAACTGCTCTTATAATTGTGATCTTTTCATAATGCATATAAATATCAAATCACTATGTTGTACACCTGAAACTAATATAATATTATATGTCAATTATACTTCAATAAAAAAAAGAAAGATGTGTATCCACATCGCAGTATCACACAGAATAGTTGCTCTGCCCTAAAACTATGGGGATTGGTATTTTTTGAAAAAAGGTGATTCTAAGGTACAGCTAGGCTTGGGAAGCACAGGTGTAGCCATCAAGAAGAACAATAAGCATGAAACCTTGAAGAGCACTTGCTCTTGGCAGAGAGGAAGAAGTGAATTTTGAAGGAGAAAGATGAGTAAAAGGTTACAGAGACGGCAGAACAGCATCATGAAAACCAGGGAAAGAATTTTGCAAAGGAAAAACAGAACGAGGGATCCCTGGGTGGCGCAGCGGTTTGGCGCCTGCCTTTGGCCCAGGGCGCGATCCTGGAGACCAGGGATCGAATCCCACGTTGGGCTCCCGGTGCATGGAGCCTGCTTCTCCCTCTGCCTGTGTCTCTGCCTCTCTCTCTCTCTCTCTCTCTCTCTCTCTGTGTGTGTGACTATCATAAATAAATAAAAAAAATAAAAAAGAAAAAGAAAAACAGAACGAGCTATAGGAGTGAAGAAAATTGCGAAACAAAGAGAAGGAGAATGGAGAGTGGAGCGTTTCATTTCCAAGATCTCCGGTGGCCTCTGAAAGTTTGGAAGCAACAGAATATGTGGGTGAGGTGGGGTGTAGGTGCAAATTTACCTGGGGGTGGGGTTGAGTGGGCAGTGAAATGGAGGCTGCAAATATTTTTTAAGAAGAAGAAAAGAAATATGGGAATAAAGTAGCCAAAAAGAAAAGCAAATTTCACGAAAAAGATCTTTCTTTTTTAAAGGATATTCATTATATATATCCCTTAAATATTTCACACACACACACACACACACACATGAACAAGATTGTAGGCAAAGAATCTGTGAACAGGAGCCAGAGCACAGGATAGATTCCGGGATGAGACCTTGGAAGGCAGTGCCTAGAGGTGTGTTGAAGAACACAGGTGGGTTCACTTGTAGGAAAAAACCCTATTCATCTACAAATGAAAAAGACCTTCATCTAGATGGTTAGGAGAGCCTGGGACCAAATGTCCCTACAAACCCCATCGCCCAGCACAGCTACCCATAATCAGGAGGGAACTCAAAACCCAGAGCTGCTCCAGGAGAAGAGAAGGGTTTCAAGCCCATGTTGGGCACCCCAACTTTGTAGACCTGCAGTTGAGAGACAAGCCCCCCAAACATCTAACTTTGAAAGCTGACATCTCTTAGACCCACAGGACTACAGGGATCTGAGAACAGGCTGGTGGACCCACTGCCCCAGGTCCAGCACACAGGAAGCCAAGACTTTTGTGAATGAGGCTCATTTGTGAATGAGGCTCATTTGCTCATCTCAAAGTGGTGGCCTGAGGGGCAGGCATCTAATTTTGCACATACCTAGGGGCCTGCTGGCTGGCGGGTGCTATCTTTGGCTCTGCCTCTGCCACACTCCAGAGCACCAATAGCTCCCAGGAGGAGCTTTTATGTGCATACAGTGCTTTGGTATTTGTGCCTGCCCAAGGGACACCCCTTTATCACTTGACTCTGGAGGCCAAAGAAGCTTGCCAGCCTACCTCCCACAGGATTGTAACAATCAGAGACACTCCTTGACAGGCTACCTCCCCCAGAATACTGCAGAGAAAGCAGACAAGCATACCCCCATCTTCCTGAGGAAGAAGCCTATGCTTGTGCAGAAGTTTCGGCCTGATGGGTGGGCTACTGGTCTAGCACACAGCTAGGAGCCTATGGAGAGGCTCTCAGGAAACAGAAGCTGATGGGCACAAACTTTGTGCTCTCACTCTCTGTCTGCCTCTCTCCACTAGCTGGTTATCTCCTGGAAAGGCATTTTATACCCTTGTCTGGTATCCCAATTTTCCCATCTATTGTTAGAGAACACCTCTACATCACCTGGTTCTGGTGGCTCATGGGGTTTACCAGGACTGTATATATTTATATACCTTAAGAGCTGCTGCCTGTAGGTCTGACTTCTTGTCATCAGCCTGATTCTAGGTGCAGAGACTGAGATCCTTTCCTTTGGGACAATGACATGTCTTGGCACACCCTTGACTACTGGGAGCCATAAAAATAAAACAGGCTACTTGGACAATCACAAAAGTTTGAGAGATAACCAAGAGCTAAGGCAGGGTTGAATGAGAAGGCTCATACCCTACAGAAGGCCACTCCTTCAAGACTGGGAGAGGTGGCTGTTTTAGGATATGGATATCCTTGGGTGGGGGTGAGGGTGGGGGTGGGGGTGGAAGGTCATTATTCTACCTACCACAAGGGACAAGTAAGGAGTCTGCTGTTATAAACAGATAGCCAGGGGATCCCTGGGTGGCGCAGCGGTTTGGCGCCTGCCTTTGGCCCAGGGCGCGATCCCGGAGACCCGGGATCGAATCCCACATCGGGCTCCCGGTGCATGGAGCCTGCTTCTCCCTCTGTCTATGTCTCTGCCTCTCTCTCTCTCTGTCTCTCTGTGACTATCATAAATAAATAAAAATTAAAAAAAAAAAATTTAAACAGATAGCCACAGCTAATCATAATACTGGGAACACTCAGCAGACTTGAGGGCTAGAAGTAACTTTAGATGGTCCAGCAGTATACTGAGCAATTACCACATGCCAGCCCCTCAAGTGGGGCCCTAGAGATGGCTAAAGAAGATGGAAAGATGTAGAGGTGAGGTTTAGGGATCCTTCCCAGGTTAGCAACCTCTCCTACTTGTTTTACATATTGGATTGTATTTTTTTTTAATATTCTACTACATTAAAATATTTTTTTGAAAAGCTCTGATCTAGTCAAATGTTCTCATTTCCATGATGAACTGAGGTCTGAGAGCTTCTGATAATTTATACCCCTGAAGTCACTGAGAACTGAGCTCAATTGGTCAGTCACCAGGCAATCCTTCTGGAGGGAGTGGCACATAGTGGTAAAGAGCATGAACTTCAGGTGAGTTCAAGTCCCACCCAGACACTTGCTGTGCAGTGTGTTTCTAAACCTATTGTAAGGGTGGATTAAGAGAGATAGTACACTCTAAATATCTCTTATCTCCAAACTATACTGCAAGTTCTTTGAGAGTAGAACCTGAAGGGATCTGTCTTTGTGAGACGGCTGGGTGCCTCACTCCCTCTGACTGGCTCCTACTCACCTTTCAGGTCTCAGCTGAAACATCCCTTCCCTGGGGGAAGTCATCCCAGACCACCTAGAAGGCATGAGGTCTCCTATTTTATACTCTTGTAGCATCCCAAAGTCTCCTTTGTAGCTTTCACCCCACCTACTGTTAAACAATTATTTATGCAATAATTTGTTTCTCCGACAATGCAAGCTACAACACAAGCTCTCTAAGGAAAGTTAAGCACACCAAATATTCCATGTGCTCCCTCCACATTTCCCAGCCTCCTTTACAGTAAACTGGGGCCATGTGACTAATTTTGGCTCATGGGTTGAGTACAGAAGTGATACATGTCACTTCTGAGCTGACATAAAGAAAAACTGGCACAGTAACTCTCCAGCTGTCAATTTCCCTAGGCAGTGATTGGCAAGATTCCAACAGCCTGGGTCCCTGAGTGACTACATGGAGGATTGTCTTCTGTTGATCCACACTGGATGATATGTAGCATGAATGAGGAAAAAACATCTTTGTCATTTTAAGCTTCTGGTATTTCAAAGTTAACTTGTTACAACAGTACAACCTCATCTATCCTGACCAACACACCACTATATTCCCAGCATTTACACATAGTGTGGGGCACACAGAAAGTGCTCCACAAATACATATTTGTTGAATGAATAAGTGAGCCTCTGAAACAACAGATAGAAGTTAGAATACATGATATTTCTTAAGTGGAAAAGGATAGCTTTACACCATGAAACACACACCCATACACACACATGCATATACATGTGCACAAAAGATTAGACTACTAAAAATTCAAATACCAGGATCCCTGTCACTTAGGACAGAAGCTAGAAAAGCAATCTCTTTGACCTTGGAGCTGCTGGACTCTGAGTCATTGTCGTGTTACAGCAGGTCACAAAAACATTCAGTGATGCTGAGGACAATTAGGTACCCAACAAAGTGATAAAATCCACTACAACCAGAGCCATTAGTCACAGGGCATTATTTAGAAATTGTTGCAATTTATAATATTTATGAATTGATTTGCAGGAACCCATAAACATTGCTCATCAATGTAACTAATTGGCATTTATGAGCTCGTTTGGTTGGCTGATACATTCCGGCTGGTGTCATCATGGTCTTGAAGAAAAAAGGAACCCACACATGCTGGGGCCTTCGGCTGTGGTGTCAGCATTCTGACAATTCCATTGGATTGGACAAGGAATTGAGTGAAAGTGGTACATTTATGAATTGGAGGAAGCACCAGTAGAGAAGTGAGGAAACAGCAGCTACCACAGAGGACAAGAGGAACCTAATCCCATTGTTTCCCCATGAGGACAGGTGCAAAACATATCTTTTCCCTCCTACTCATCATTCAGGTCTCAGATGAAATAATCCACCCAAGGAGAGAGAGAGCTGGGATATTTATATATCAACTCCCAAGAGTCACTGGTCAAAGACTGCTCTTGAAGCAGAAGGTGTTAATTTCTTGACAGTCTGGCCTGCCTCTCATGGGCAGTTTGAATTCTGGAAGTTCCAGCACATACATGGATCCTGGCAGTCGACAACTGGCTAGAATACACTGAAAGGTAGGAGGCCTATGGATCTCTGCTGCATCCTCTTCTCTTCCTTTGATCAAAACAAAGAAACTCACATAAGCCCATGGTTGCTGAGTGCCTTCACTGTACCAAGCACCATGTGGGGGGTTGGGGATAAAGTCTTGAGTTTGAAAGGCATGACCCTATCACTGCAGACTCAGAGTCTACAATATAGAGGAGACCCAGTCAATCTCAGTAGAGTGATAGGGTTATAACAGGAGTGATCATATGCAGTGGAGAGGTTTCTTGCTCAGTCTGGCTGGAAGAGCATAGTTGGGAAGTCTTCCTAAAAGTATAGAAGGCCACACGGGTTATAAAATGAGTCTGAGTTGGCCACATAGAAAAGGTGGTTATGGGAAGAGTGTTCCAGATGGAAGGAACAGCATGGGCAAAGGTACAGAGGCATGAGGGAACATCTAGTGCTCAAGGAACTGTAAGTTCCTCGGGAGGGTGGAAAGGTGTGCTGGGAAGTGATGGGAGAGGTGGTTGGAGGGGTATGGAAATTGTGAGGGGTATGGAAATTGTGCCCAATTTGAAAAGTTTGAGATTCTGATTTGCTAACTGGCTTAGGCAAAAGTAGTCCAAAGTAGAAGTACCTGGGATTACCATAAACTACCCAGCATCCAAATATCTGAGAGAAGGGCAGCTTAGAAGAGCAAATGCAGGACTGGAATTGGGAGAGCAAATTAACCATGTAAACTTGGCCGGGCCCTTCCCCAAACTGGGCCTCAGTTTCTCATGTGTCATCTGCAAGGTTCCATCTTTTCATTCATTCATTCATTCATTCATTTATATTTCAACAAATATTGGTTGAGTTCCTAGTATGTGCCAAGTACAGAGGATACAGCAGTGAAAAAAATTCCACCTATCACAGAATTTACCTTCTAGAAAGAAAAAAAAAACAAGAAGAGGCAAACACATAAGTAATACAACATGACTTATGGAAAATCCTATGAAGAAGAATACAGCAAAGTCAGGAGTAAAGGATAAGCAGGACTCTCTGAGGAAGTGATATCTTATTAGAGATATCAGCAAAGTAAAGGAGAGAGTCCTGGGAATACCTGGGGAGAGAACATTCCCATCTTGGTGTGTCCAAGGAATAGCAAAGAGAAGAGAGGAGTCAGAGAGGGAGGTATGAGCCAGATGAGGTAGAACCCCCAGCTCATGGTGAGAGTTTGTGAGTTTATTCTGAGCTTAGAAGACATGAAGGAGTCAGCATAGGAGTGACATGCTCTGACCTACTATATAAGTGTCCATAGCAGCACTAGTCACAATAACCAAAAAGTAGAGGCAACTCAGACGTCCATCATCTTATGAATGGATAAACAAAACGTGGTCTACCTATTCAATGGAGTAATACTCAGCCATAAATGGAACAAAGCACTGACATGTGCTCTAACAGAGATAAACCTTGAACATATGATGCTAAGGGAAAGAAGGCAGGCACACAAGGCTACATAGTGTACAATTCCATTTATAAATACCCAGAGTAGGCAAATCTACACATGTAGGGAGTAGATGAGTGGTTACCAGGGCCTGGGGTGGGCATGTTCCAGGGAGGAGTGGGGAATAGCTCTCATGGGCACAGGGTCTCTTTCCAGGGTGACTAAAAATTTCCAGGATCAGGAGTTAAGACAAAATTCCTCTTTAACCCTTTAAAGGGTTCCAAAATGTTGCCAGTCTGTGGGCAGAGATATTTTCTCCCCCTCTCATCCACATAAAAGACACTCGCCTTAACCAAGCATAAGTAAAAAGGGCAAGTTTATTATAAGAATATTGGCGAATTTCATGGAGCTGAAAGAATAGGAAATACCTGGACTAGGAAGAATCAGCAATCTGTCGGTCTCCTCTCTCTCTCTTCCTCTCCCCCTCTTCCTACACCTCCCCTGGAAACAGATTTCTCTCTCTCCCAGTCTTCTGGGGCAAAAAACAAAACAACCATCCACCATTTTCCATTCATTACAGTTTCAGGTAAGAAGGACTGCCTTTCCTTTAGTCTCAGACCAGACCCCAGGGGACTATTCTAACAGGTCCAGGGCCCAGCATGGGTCTGGGGTCTATTCATCTAAGGCCAAAGGTGAGGCTCATTGCAGTAACAACAGCTCTCTTGGTGCTCTTGTGATTAGAGTACTAAATTGGGGTGGGGTGGGCTTTACTTGGAAGAAAAGAGAAATTTTCCAGAAATAAAGACTTGTTAAATGAATGACCCTTAAGATCCCTTTAAATCAGAAAAATCTTAAGATAAAGTGTTTATGGTCAAATGGTATGGTAATCAAGTGATTTTTAATGAGGCTATGTTTGGCCAGGGCTGGCACCATTCTAGAGCTGCAAGAACAACAGTATGGCAGCATTTTGTGCCCAGCAAGGCCTGCGGAGAGGAGCTTGGGTTTGGGCACAAAGCAGATCTCTATACCCCTCATCCCAGCCCCACACTCCGAGAACACAGTGACCCCACAGGATACCCACATGAGCCTAGAGATGATGTCCCCTTGCCAACTCAGCTGAAATGCATTTCTCCAGATCACACAGAGATGGTCCTGGATCTCATCGATATGGCTCTCACTTGAGCCACAGATGGCAAATGGAATGCTCATCCCCGCCCCTTGCTCCCTGGCCCGGCTGCTTCCACATTCCTTGACAATAATGCTGGTTCAGAAGCTGGCACTGGAGCCAATCCTTACTAGGCACAGCAGGGTGGGAGAGGCAGAAGGAAAGCTGGCAAGGTGGGAAATAGGGGCTTTTGATTTTATGCTGGCCCTAGCAGCCTGGAAAGTGCTGTGAAAAGTGGGCAGCAGGACTGCAGCAGATGACAAAGCTTTATCAGGTAAGGGGTGGAGCTGGGGGTGGGGGGCAGGGGGCAGGCACGGAGAAATTATAGCCCCACTTGCCAAGTCTCAGAGACACCTGTGTCTAATTTAGCATAAGGAAGATATTATGGAAAAGGGGCTGCCACCTTCCTCAGATGACTCTCACTCAATCTGGTCTATTCCAGCTCCTAAATCTCTCTAGCCCCACCCCACCTGCTCTAAGCCATCACCATCTCTTGCATAGAGAGCTGTGACTGCTGCCTAAATTCTCTATTTGCTCCTTGGCCACAACAGCTCATTCTCCACCCAAGGACCAGAGTGATCTAAGTTGCAGGTCTGATTAAGCCTCACTTCAGCTTAAAAGCCAACAGTGGCTCCCCAGAGGATAGAGTCCAAAATCTTTCACAGCAGTTCAAAAGGGCCTTCGCGTGCTGTTCCTGGCTGACTCCAAAGCTTCAAGCATCAAAGGGGCTTGAGGTATGTAGCAGAGGCTCTGGTTCCCTGCTGGGTCGTCTCGCCTTTACCATACTGGCCCAACTTCCAATATAGCCAGCACCTGCTCTCATTTGCTTGACAGCTTTCTCTGGTGACTAGAAGCCACTTTTGCTCACATGCATGACAGGAGAGAAGTGCCAGGGAATTAACATCTTCCCCTGCCCCAACTGACTGCAGCCCTCCAACAATGACTAATGGAAGATGGTGTATAAATACCCCAGCTCCATCATCCATTGGGTGGAATAACTGAGATGCATGTCTGACTCAAGCCCCCACAGTTCCCCACTTGCCCATAGTAGTAACTTGTTTGATTATGCATCCTTTCCCAGCTTCTTCCTTCCCCCGTCTCACCTCCCCATTCCTCAACTGGTATTCAGAATCACCTCCCAGATGAAGCTCTTATGTTCAAATCTTTATCTCTGGGTGTTCTTTGGGGAAGATCCCCGAAAAAAAAAAATTGTTTTCCATAACCAGGTTTTCCAGCTATGTACTTATTTGCACATGTTGGTAATGAATGTTCCATGTCTCTGCAGCCTCAGGACCTTTGCATAAGCTGTTCCCTCTACTTAGCATACTCTCTTCTTGCCCCGCCCCACCCCTACAGTGCCTTCTATCTCCCGGGTGGATCTTTAGCTCTATCTTCAGCTTAGATCTACATTCCTGGGTAGAACTTCTTTGACCCAAGCTCCCACACAGACAGGGAAGTTTTCATTCACCTGGAATTTATTCTCCCCGCACGCTATTTCTATTTCATTTCACTCATCTCACCTATAATTATTTGTTCAAAGCCTGTATTCCCTGCTGATATGTAAGCCCTATGAGAACAGGTACTGTATATGTGGGATCATTTCTGGATGCTCAGAATCAAACATGATATAGATGCTCAAAGTGGAGTCAAAGAAATAGTGCTTTGACTTCAAAAAAATTGGAAGAGAAGGTGTAAAACTCACTCAGAAAGGGAAATGTCAACACATATGTATTGGATAATCACAGCCACCATGGCTCAGCACATAGTTGGCCAGACACTTACCAATTGTTTCACAAACATCACTTTTTAAATTTGTTTAATTCAATTTGCCAACATACAGTCTAACACCCAGTGCTCAACTCATCATGTGCCCTCCTTAATGCTCATCACCCAGTTACCCATCCCCCAGCCCACCTCCCCTTCTGCAACCCTTTGTTTGTTTCCCAGAGTCAAGAATCTCTCATGCTTTGTCTTTTCTCTAATTTTTCCTCACTTAGTTTACCTTGCTTCCCTTATGGACTTTTTCACTATTTCTTATATTCCACATGTGAGTGAAACTATATGATAATTGTATTTCTCCAATTGACTTATTTCACTTAGCATAATACCCTCCAGTTCCATCCACGTCGATATAAATGGTAGGTATTTATCCTTTCTGATGGCTGAGTAATATTCCATTGTGTGTGTGTGTGTGTGTGTGTGTGTGTGTGTGTGTGTACCGAATCTTTATCCATTCATCTGTCGAAGGACATCTGGGCTTTTTCTGCACTTTGGCTATTGTGGGCATTGACACTATGAACATTTGCCTTTTTGGATCACTATATTTGTGTCTTTGGGGTAAATATCTAGTGGTGCAATTGTTGGATTGTAGGATAGCTCTATTTTTAACTTCTTGAGAAACCTCCACGCTGTTTTCCCGAGTGGCTATACTAGCTTGCATTCCTACCAACAGTGTACAAGAGTTCCCCTTGCTCCACATCCTTGCCAAAACTTGTTGTTTCCTGTCTTAATTTTAGCCATTCTCACTGGTTCACAAACACCACCTTAGATTATAATATTATTCCTATTTGCCAAAGGGGGAAGCTGAGTCAAAGAGAGGCCAAGTAACTTGCTAAAGGGTACACAGGTAATAGGAGGCAGAGCTGGGATTTGAACCCAGAAGATATGGCATCAGAGTGCACATATTTAACCACTAAGCTCTCCTGCCTCTTACCACATGGAGTGAGATGCCAATTATTAAGCAGTCCACAGCATCTATATACAGAGCTTCTTCCCCTCAGAAGGCGTGACCTGAAGAAAGACAAACAGAATCACTGGCCTGATGGCATTCATTCACCAGACCAGATATTATAAAGTACCTACTATGTGTGAGGTACAAGGACAGAGTGGTAAACAAGACAGACACAGTCCTTGCACTCTCTACAGTACAGTAGGAAGGACAGTGCTGCATGAATAAACACACAAATGGTTTTGTCATTACCAGTTGTAAACACTGTAGAGACAAAGGGGATGAGAAGCACCTAACTTAAACAGGTCAGAGACAACGCTGAAATGAAGACCGGAAAATGAGAAAAATTCAGCCACCCTAAGGGGGTGGGTAGAGAACATTTTCCACCAGACCGTGGGAAATGTTGGCTGTTATTCTAGGTGCAGTGGGAGGCCACTGGAGGGTATTAAGGATTGGAGATGTGTTCTGATTTACATTTTCAAACCTCCCCTCCAGCTGCTGCGGGGAGAGTGGGTGGCAGGGAGACAGGAGCGGGAGCAGAGACCAGCAAAGAAAGCTGCTACCAGGTTTTAGGTAAGAGAGCATGGTGGCTCCAGCAGGGCTGAGAACAGGGGAGATGGAGAAACAGGCTCCATTCAGGATACATTTGGGGGAAAACCAACAGCAGAACTTAGTGATGGCTTGAGTGTAAAGGCCAAGGAGGTGGAAGGAACTGAGTTGGTTTTCAGGAGTGGGTGATGAAATGTGGTAAGCCTGGCCCAAACCTGGCAGCTTTCACAGTTTTATCCAGAGAGTGTCCTCAAGGTGACATCTTTTCCAGTCCCTCCCCTCTTCACTCTACAACCACATTCCATAATAAGTCCTTGAGGCATTTTAGGAAAGCTGGAAGAAGCAAACCTCCAAATAATAAAAGTAAAAACCAAAGCAGGTGAATTTTGCACACTCCTCATGGACTAGGCATATATTTCATGCAATTATCTCAAATACACTATGATGAAAGGCCTATTATTATCACCATTCTACTGATGTAGCTTAGAGAGGTTAACTAATTTTCCCAAGGCTTACACAGTGGATCAAACTCAGGACTGGCAGATGATAAAGACAAATCCCACCCCTTTGCTCCCCATTTGGAGGACCAGTTGGTAATATTTTCTCCTTCTTCTCTTTCTTCTCCTTCTGATCCCCTGAGGACCCCAGGACTACCAGTAGCTGTTTGTGAAGCCTGGAAAGATGCCTAGAGATGTTGGCTCTCAACCATTGCCTAAAGCCTTGTCTTCACCAATATCCTGCGAACACCCCCCACTTCCATACCTTCCACTAATCTCAATCCAGACTAAGGAAACTTCAACCACAATCAAACAATGGATAGATACCACCAAAGAGAAGGGGAGAAGAATGTGGGCCTGAAGTATCCACTGATCACACCCCTATTCTGTTCAAGCAGCTCTCCTCTGATCTCCTGCCTCATTAAACTCTTTCACGAACATTATCTCATTCAATCAATGGGTACATACCATTCTACCCATTCCCACAGGTGAGTAAACTGAGGATCAGCAAAATGAAATGACTTGCAAGCTCAGAGCCAAATTCTGAAACCAGGGCCTCTCAGCCTAAGTCCACTAGCCTTTCTAACATCACTCAATAGCTTACCATGAAAACCTTCTTGGAAGTGTTCTTTTTATGGATTTTGTTCTATGTGCATTTTTACCACCTCAGGAGCAGCCAAGAATTGGAGAGGGAGGAGGGGAAATGGGGTGTGGAGAGGAAACAAGGGAGGCTTGAAAGCAGTAAGCGCGTGATCTCAAGAGGAACTGTGATTTGAATTGAGTAGAAATTGGTTTCCTGTTATCTTTGTAGCCACTATGTTTGCAATTCGGGACCTGATGCCCATGTATACAGGCCAAACACTGCCACCGTTTTCTGATCAAATCGCCTTCCTAGGAAGACACCGTTAAAAAATTCTCTGTAACCTATCAGGCAGCCTAAGCTCCTCTAAAAGACTCATATTGCTGAACAAGTTCACAGAGGACTCCCTCTGCAATAGAGCCAGAAAAGAAGCCATGTACTGCCACATTGCAAGGGGCCAGGTGGTAAAAGATAAATTCTCCCAGGCCTGTAAGGAGCCAAAAGGAAACATGGCAATACTAAGATACCAGTGACAGCCCCTGCTGTCCTGTGTGCCATATGACTGATATCCAGCCATCACACACAAATACAGGCATACTAAAGGTTATCATGTTGAAATCCTGTGCACCCTGACAAATTACCCTTTTGCATATCCCTGACAAAGTCTATCTAAAACAATAAGGAAACGTGTCATCTTATCCAACAGGAAGTCCATATGTAAGGAGGGTTTCAGGTCTGGTTGATTTGACTGCTCAAAGAAGTATTGGATTCTTGCTGTCCCTAAGCTCTGCCAAACACAGACTCCATCCAGAGTGTAATGCCTGCCATGGTTGTAAGACGGTTGTGGGTAGCACTTGATGCTGATGCTTTCTTGTGTAAGTCTAAGGGGAGGGACAGAGCCTCTCTCCAAATCATGGACTATAACCCCTTTACCATTAGTCCATTTGGACTAGCTCAAATTCATATGACTACCCTAGACCAATAACAGTCACCAGAGAAATGACCCCAGTGACATTTGATAATGGTCTGAAACATTTTTAGCTGTCACACTGGGGATGAGATGCTGCTGGCATCTACTGGGTAGAGGCTGGGGTGCTATTAAACATACTATAATGCACAAAACAGTCCCCCACAACAAAGAATTATCTGGTCCAAAATGTCAATGGTGCTGAGATTGAGAAACCCTGCCTTAGAGTAATCTAGATCAGGGTTGGCAAACTACCACCTGCAGGCCACAATTTGGCTCATTGACTGATTTTATAAATAAAGTTTTATTGGAGCACAGCCACATTCATTAATTTACATATTATGGTTGCTTTTACACTACAACAGAGAGTTGTCACACAACTAGTTGTGCCAGAGCCCATATTCAAACCCCCTCACCACTAAAAGCTTAAAGTATTTACTCTCTGGCCTTTTTCTGGAAAAGTTTGCTGATCCCTGATCTAGGTCTATCCATAAAGCTGTCATTGGAAGACTATATAATAAGATTAGGGTTCTATTAAGGAGAAACATTCATATTGAGAAGAAATAAATAGTAACCACTACCAAGATAAGTCTGTTCTCAGAGGACACGCCATAGGGCATAGCTCTCAGCAGGGGCTTTCCCAACAAAAATTTATTTCCACATACAAGATTGATTATAAAAACTAGGAATTTAGGTCTTAAATAATCTTTAAGTTGGTGAGAGGTGGTGAAATATCCAATTCTCATCACCCCCACCAAAAAAAAAAAAAAAAAAAAAAAAAAAAATCAAGATTTTCCTTCATTCAACTCCTACCACAAAAAGAACTGATCTTCAAAGGCTGGTATGTTCTGAGTCCACAAAACCTGAGTCAGGCCTGGTGTGGGCTCTATGGCAGGCCAAGGCCACACTGAAATCGAGGGAGAAGAAAATGCAGGAGAGGAAATTACTGAGTTAAACAGACCACTCCTGGGAGAGGAAATTACTCAGCAGGAAGGATCATAGGACAGATGAAAGAATCATCTCCAGCAAAATGGTGACCTGACAACAATCCTGCCCCATAATGCCCTGGGGTCCTACAAGATTTCTCAGTGTCCAATAACTCCTTTTCCTTCAACAAATCTAGTTGGGTTTCTGATCCTTGGAAACAAAGGATTCCTGAAAATACAAGACTCCTTGAGTCACTGGATACTGTTTCCAGGGCCTGCCCCTCATTGCCTCAGGGGGAGGGTAAATATTTGCCCATTGGGTTGACTGGTTTCTCCTCTCTCCTTCCAGTCCAGTTACCCAGAGGCTCCTGACCCACTTGGCAGGAAATTGGGTAGACCCAGAGGGCTGCCAGAGAGTTAGGAATTAAAAACTACGAGACCCAGGAGGGAAAATGGTATCTGACTTTTCATAGTTATTTTATTATTTTTAAAAAAGATTTTATTTATTTATTCATGAGAGACACAAAGAGAGAGAGGCAGAGACATAGGCAGAGGGAGAAGCAAGCTCCCTCCAGGGAGCCTGATGCAGGACCCGATCCCAGGACCATGCCATGGGCCAAAGGCAGATGCCCACGGTTGAGCCACCCAGAGATCCCTTCATAGTTATTTTAAAGGTTTCTTATTTTAATAGCAACTATGAATAGTTACTAGACTTGTCAAATAAAAGTCAATATCAACTCCTACAAAAGACAAAGAAGGGAAAAAAACTTTTTTAAGTGGGAAAAAAAATTCATGGCCATGTCTTTCCCACATGAGATAATAATGTTACTTTGATCTTCTGCTCAGTCTGGTCCTTATCTGAAGCCCACCACTACACACCCTGTTCCTATTACTTTCCCATTTGATATTTTAATTGAATGAGAACCGTCATATCATTTCCCATCTGCTGCTTCTCCAGTTTCTCCTGGGAGCGCCTAGGGCAACACTTCTCCCTGGAACAAATTCTACTCTCTGAGTTTCTTTGGAATAGATTATTTCTCCTGAAGCCAGACCACTCACCTTTGGGATGCAGATCTGTCCTGGAGGTGTCCCTCTGGGGACCACCATCTTGGTTTTTGGACTGCCCTTATTGGGTGGAGGGTGGTGGTGCCAAATTTTTGCCTCTGCTGTTTCCAACCCACTCTCCCCAAGCTGAGGCTCGGGAAAAGGAGTCCCCCCATTTGAACCGCAATCAAGACCAAAATCAAATCGTGATTCTGAGTTAAGCAAACTGCAAGCAAGATAGCAGTGAAGTCAAACATTTCATCAAGAACATATTCAGCACACATGTCCCACCTAAGTGCTAGATTGTTCAGAGATGAGGAAAGTACAGTTTGTATGCTCAAAGCAACCAGTCTTGAACAACACTGTCCAGTGTAACTGGAGGAAAAGCCACACTTGCAATTTGGAAGTTTCTAGTAGCCACATTAAAATAAGTACAAAGAAACAAGTACTACCAGGCACTTCAGACACATTATTTTCTAATTTAATCTTCACAGTGAGCATATGAACCAAGAACTTTTATTTCCTCATTTTACAGATAGCAACACTGAGGAACACAGAGTAGTTAAAACCGTGCTCAGGGTCTCACACTGGTAAGCAGCACAAAGGGAATTTAAACTAGACAATTTAGTTACAAAAGCTATACTCTCGCTTGTTGTAGGGAAGTGGTTATTTAGAAAGGTCAAGAAGCCTTTTTCCTTTCATCCTCTAATCTATTCCAGGCTTCCAAATTCAGATTCTGAAAAAATCTGGGTTTTTTTCCTGTGGCAAACATATCAAGCCAGGACATTAAATTCAGACCTAAATAAATATGCTTTTATCAATGCTACAAACAGGTTCTTTGTTTGGCCTTGTTTGTCTGCAAAATACTTCCCTACCAACCTTGTATCTGTTTGTACCATCCAGCAGGGGCAAATGGAGGTTAAGTAGCTGAATCACCCTTTCCTGGGGTTTCTGATCCATATACTGGGTCCCAGGCGATTCTTGTCCGAGATATACAACCTCTCAGAAAGGGAGCCTTTCCCCCAGAGAGACAAGGGATTAAAATGGGGGTTCATACCTATCATGTGCCCACCATTGAACTGGATGCTGGGGTTAAAGAGAAAAAGTCAAGACCTCTCTGCCCCTCGTAGAACTCACATTCTCTCATAGGCTACAGACACAGAATGAGTGGCTACAGTGCCATGTGATAAGAACTATAGGAGAAGGGTGGCACCACATGGACGGCTCCAGGGAATGGGGAGAATCATGGTCAGTGCAAACTTCCCAAACTGATGCCTGAATTGAGCTTTGAAGAATGAGTGTAAAAAGGCAGAAAGACAACAAGGTCAGCCAGACATGAGGCCCGAGAGACAGGTAGGGCCAGATCACAAAAGGCCTTGAGTATCCAAATGAGGAGTTTGGACATTTCCTTGAAAACAACAAGAAATTGTGCCTCAATTTCCACATCTAATATAAGGAAAATAATCATATTTACCTCATAGGCTTGTTGTGAGATTAAAGTGCTTAGCATAATAGTTCATATTAAATGCTTGATGATCATAGTTCGTATTGAAAAGTTTTGGAGAGGGACACCTTCGTGGCTCAGTTGGTTAAGCATCTGCCTTTGGTTCAGGTCATGACCTCAGGATCCTGGGATCGAGCCCCATATCAGGCTCCTGCTCAGTGGAGAGTCTGCTTCTTCCTCTCCATCTGCAGCTCCCCCTGTTCATCTCACTCTCTCTCTCTGTCAAATAAATGAATGGGGTCTTTTTTTTAAAAAAAAAAAAAAAAGGCTTTAGAGAGACTAATAATATTAATAACTGGTGATATGATGACTACCATTAACATCAATATGTGCTAGACAGTGTACTAAGCCCTTCATGTACATCACTGTTTTTCTTCTAAACATGTGTCACTAACTGAAATCGCATCATGCATTATGTGGTTACCACCTGTCTCTCTCCTGCTAGAATGAAAGCTCCATGGGAGCAAGACCTGTTTGTCTGTTTGCTGCTATCTCCCCAGTGACTATCATGGAGACTGATGCATGAAGTAGAAGCTCAATACATCATTGTTGGATGAGTAAATGATGATCTCATGTATGATAATCCAGAGAAACAAATATTATCTCCTTGATTTTACAAATGAGGAAAATGAAGGGTAGAGAAATCATTCAAGCTGCAATGTGGACAAAAGATGCAAGATGGGAAAGGCTGGAGGAAAGGAGACCAGGGAGGAGGCTACTGCAGACATGCAGGGAAGGAAACTGGGATGGAAAGAAGTTACTAGATCAGAAAAATATTAGAAGGTGGGTGGATATGTGGCTGATGGATGGACAGATGGGCATGTGGATGGACAGGCAAGTGGGTAGATGGGTAGATGAGTAGATATGTGGGTGAATGGATGGGTGGGTGAATTGATGGATTGATGGGCTGGTTATGAATGGGAAGATAAACAGATCTTCAGAGGGTTCTAATATACTTGCATGAAGCATTTTACACATAGAACAAAAATTTTCACTAAGAGTAACCAGAATGAATATTAAAATATTTTCCAGGTAGGAGCACCTAAGTGGCTCAGTCGCTTAAGTGTCAGACTCTTGATTTCGGCTAAGGTCATGATCTCAGGGTTGGTGAGATTGAGCCCCATGTCTGGCTCTCTGCTGGGCATGGAGCCTGCTTGGGATGCTCTCTTTCCCTCTCCCTGTGCCCCTCGCTCATCCTTACTCTCCCTCTCTTAAAAAAAAAATAAAAATAAAAAGTAAAAGTAAATAAATAAAATACTGTCCAGGTAATGAAGGCACAGTCTGTAACATCATGAGATTCATGAGATTCAGGAAATATAGCAATCCTCTCCAATATGCCTTTATACCAATTTTGTCCAAGACTCATGTGCTCAATTATTCTTTCCTTTACCCCTTTCAAGACAAATAAGGCATAAATCAGCCCTTAACCTGTCATTCCTTCAGCTGATTTCCAAATCCAGAATGCTGAGGCTTTAAATTATTCTGTATCTAACTTGGTTAGCAGTACCTGGGTCTTCATAGGATGATCTTATTGTCAAGGAAACAGAGTTGGTCTGACCTGCAAAAGCTCCTGCTGATGTGGTTGCTATTCCAGAGAGAGAGTTAAAGGCAACTCAGAATGGCTTTGAAAGATGATTCCTGTCCAGTTGAGTTCAAACAGACATTCAGTCATAAAAAATCCCAGTTGGGTCACTCTTCCTTATGAAAGGCAACTGTGGACAGAAGAGTCTGGTCTGTTCTTTCTCTTTCTTCAGCCCCTCCTTTCCCTGTGTCTTGAAAATACACACACACACACACACACACACACACATACACCCACACACACAGACTCATATATGCATGACCATGTTCAGGGCCAGAGTAGGTGAAATATGGTAATATAATTTAAAAGAAAGCCCTACCTAAATCAGTACCTTCCTGATCTTTCCTTGAAATTCTCCCATGAGCAACATACTCTTTTGGGATAAATATTACCCACTTGAGACCTGATGATCTCTTTTTAAATAATATTCAAGAATTCTACAGGCTTGACTAGGAAGAGTCAGTATGTCCCTACAGAAGCTTCCTTTAGCCTGTAAATTATTTAAGTTACTCAGCATATTGGTTTGCTAGGGTTACCGTCACAAAGCACCACAGACTGGGTGGCTTAAACAATGGAAATTTATTTTTTCACAGTTCTAGAGGCTAAAAGTCAAAAATCAAGGTCTTCCCTTTATGCCTGTGTCCTAATCTCTTCTTATAAACAAACACACGAATCACTTTGGCTTAGGGCCCACCCCAATGACCTCACTTAACCTCAATTATCTCCTGAAAGATCCTATCTCTAAACACAGTCATATTCTGAAAGACTGGGAGTTACAACTTCAACCTATAAATTTGGAGACATGGTGGGGAGGTCACAATTCAGCCCATAACACCCAGACATAAAGCAGCCCAGGAAAGCATCTTGTCTAACATTCACATCTCAATGTGGGGGTAGTGGTAGGAGAGGAGGCTGTTCTTCAGTAGGATGGGTGTTGGTTGACTCTGTTGCTTGACATCCCAAGGAGAAAATGGAATATCATGCTATGACTGGCAATACTGGGTCACTCTGCAATGGTCTCTTGTTGGGCCAGATCCTGGACATGGCTACTATCTCTCTTATAAGGAAAATAGCATCATTCCATCATGCCAATCTGGCTGATCATACCGCTCTTAGGTTCCCTCTTTACTTACTCACCTAATCTCAAACCAGTATTTTCTAGAGATAGTAAGATATGTAAGTCAAGAGCAAATTTTTTTTTTATCATGGTAAAATATATATATCACAAAATTTGACATTTTAACCATTTTCAGGTGTACAGTTAGGTGGCATTCGGTGCACTCACAGTCTGTGTAACTAATTCCACTGTCTTAATTCATTCAGGCTGCTGCTATAACAAGATAAGGTGGCTTATAAACAACATAAAGTTATTTCGCACAGTTCTAAGGCTGGGAAGTCCATGATCAAGGCACAGGCATAGTTATGTTCTGGTAAGTAAATCTCTTCCAGGTTTCAGCCTCATCGTGGTGTCCTCACTTGGTGAAGGAGGCTAGCAAGATCTCTGGGATGTCTTTTTTAAGGCCATTAATCCCAGTCAGAAAGCTCAACCCTCATGACCCAGTTACCTCCCAAAGGCCCCACCTCCTCATACCATCACACTGGGGATTAGGATTTTAACATATGGATTTGGGGGAATGGGTAAACACAAGCATACCATCCATCTCGAAAACTAGTAATTTATTAGCCCAAACAGAAACTCTGTATTCGGGGATCCCTGGGTGGCTCAGCGGTTTAGCGACTGCCTTTGGCCCAGGGCGCGATCCTGGAGACCTGGGATCGAGTCCCACGTCGGGCTCCCGGTGCATGGAGCCTGCTTCTCCCTCTGCCTGTGTCTCTGCCTCTCTCTCTCTCTCTCTGTGTGTGACTATCATAAATAATAAATAAAAATTAAAAAAAAAAAACCATAATCCTGCACAAGTAAGCCACCAAACAAATATTTATTGAACAGCTATAGAACAGGATATTAAAATAATTTCCACTCTTGGAGTTGAACCAACACCCTGACATCCTAAATTAAGGTACCATCCTACTTGCATAGGACATGCCAAGGGCCTATTAAACTGGATTGGCAGGCATTCACCCTGCCACATTTCCAGGCTACAACTATGAGGTTGAGGTTTGAAGGAGCTGGAATGGGGATTTTGTGATGGGTATTTGTTGGAGGGCTATACTTCTTCCTGCCCCTTGGCCACTTCACAACAAGGGCTAAGGAGTATGTCCTCTCATCTCATCTCAAGCCAAACATTGGAGGCCTGAGAGAGCTGGTATGTACTTCCTGGAGTCTGGTGAACTCAGGGTGTTGGGTCCTCAACAAAAGTGCAACAAGACAAAAGGCTGTGTCTGGAGTTTTCCATGCTAGGGAGTGGAATAAAGCTTCCCCACCACTGGCAGGATGGGGAAGCTCAAAGGAATGAGCTTCCTGGACATTAATATGGTTCCCACAGAAGGAAGCTGGTTGGCATCAGTCTAAAGTGTATCCTGCCCAAGAGAACCATTTGGAGATACTCAGGGACCAATGCACAGCTAGAGGGTTGAAAACAGAGTCTATAGTCAGAGACCCAGGGAACAGGCTTTCCTGGGAACCCACAAAAGCACCTCATAGGAGAATCAGCTTTGACTTCCATTCTGCCCAGGTATAGCAATCTCAGATTGCAACAGCATCAGCTGCATGATCAGCTGCAACTTTTTCTCTGCCATCCCATCCCCTAAACCAATCTCTCCTTCCACCCACTCTCCTCCAACCGGGGGTGAGGGAAGCAGAAATCACAGACTGCCAAAGAGAAGAAAAGAAACTATAGAACCAGTGAAGTCAGCCCATGTGCCCTCCCCCAGCTCTGCTCTTTCAAAGGGAGGAGGAGGAGGAAGAGATTTAAATTAGAAAAGAGAGAAGGCTTTGGAGTCACTACAAAGAGCCTGTCCTTGTAACTGAATGGTTCCCCAAAGCTGTGAGCCCTGCCGGAGGTTTCTTCCAAGGTCAAGAAAGAACGAGTCCACCGGCAATGTACTTCTTTCCTCTACGTACACCCTACCACGTCAAAATCATCTAAGGAACTCATAATACCCGCTATATGCACTTTGCAAGGCACTAGGGATTCAGAACTAAAAAGACATAAAGTCTTGCCTCAGAGAAATCTTTATATAATCCTTAATTTATTATTGGAGGATTGTTTCTTGCAGACAGGAGCTCTGTGTAAAGAAGGGATCAGGTGCTTGCTGGAGAAGGAAAGACTACATATATAAAGGATAACTCAGATTCTAGGAAGGTGACAAAGACAGTGACATGGTTTTAGAACTGCCCCAAGTGCCCCCATAAAAACAAAGACTAGCTGGGAGAGTGTAGTGGATGCTAATGGTACCCGCCCCCCATACCCCTTTACTGGGATGATGTACCCATCTCCCACTTTAACAGCTCACAGCTGCGCCCTTCTCTGGAGAATTGCTCTCAATCCAATGGGAGCCCTTTGTCCAGGAATTTACACCTTTCGAGGCAACCCACAGCCAATAACTGGGTGACAAGGGGGGTAGAAATGTGACCCCCTCCTTAAGGCAGCACAACTCTGTTGTGTAAGTCATACCCCAGAACATCCTGTGGGATCAGGCTAATGCTCTTCTTCATCTGAGATCCCATCTTCACTTAACTCCTTTTTATGCTGCCTCATGCTTTTCTCCTTACTTTTCTTGGAGAGCACTTCCCCCAATTAACCAATCACATGTACTAGAGTCCCTATCTCAGGCTCTGCCTCTAGGGATGATCCAAAATAGCAAAACAAGACAAGATCTACAGCAAAACTAGGTGATAGTTATCCCCACAAATCCCAAAATATGAGTGGGTAGGGACAATACATCAGTAGCTATTGGACCCACATGATTTCAGCATCTTTGCAAGATGGGACAGAGGGAAGAAAAAGGGGTCTTCTGAGACCCCAAAACCAACTGATGATCACAGCGAAGCAAGGCAGGCTGACCTGAGAACAACAGCTGGAACTGGGAAGGAGTCTGCAGGTTCTACTTCAAGTGAGTGCAAGGATCAACATAAGATTAAGAAGGTCTAGATACTGGTCTCAAAGCAAACTAACACCCTTCCAGGACAAAGCCCTGGAAATCACTAAAAGTAGATTCCAAAAAGGGCAGGGACAACAGGAGCAAAGGAAAGACAATGCCCAGTATAAGCAGAAATGGAGGGTAGAAAAAGCACACAGCTGAAAGTATGGGGCCACATTTTTATCACATAGTGAAAACAACTAAAGATGGGAACTCTAGAAACAGGAAGCTTGAAAAGCTATCTTAGCTTAATTTTCTAAATAGAAATATCGGAAAACTTACTTCACTTAAAAAGTGAGTAACAAACTCTGGGAAACAAACTAGGGGTGGTGGGTAGGGGTGGGGGTGACTGGGTGACTGGCACTGAGGGGGGCACTTGATGGGATGAGCACTGGGTGTTATTCTGTATGTTGGCAAATTGAACACCAATAAAAATAAATTTATATATATATAAAAAAAAGTGAGTAACAAAAAAGGATCACTGTCAAATACCATTAAAAATTATAAAAAAACAGAGACAAGGAAAACATGGCAGAAATATATGCCCACCAAAAATGGAAGAAAGAAAACTACATTATAACCTGATGCGGCAAAATGGGCTAAAAGAAATTAAGAAAGTAATAGCTATAGAATATTCATACAGGGGCAGCCCTTGTGGCCCAGTGGTTTAGCACTGCCTTCAGCCCAAGGCGTGATCCTGGAGATCCAGGTTCGAGTCCCATGTCAGGCTCCCTGCATGGAGCCTGCTTCTCCCTCTGCCTATGTCTCTGCCTCTCTCTCTCTCTCTCTCTCTGTCTCTCATGAATAAAAAAAATTAAAAAAAAGAATATTCATACAAGTCCCTTGAAAGAAATCCAAAACAACAAAACAGAAAAAACAGAATCATAATTCAAGAAAATCAACCCAAAATGCCTAACACTGAAACAGATCCAAGAAAATTACTGGACTTAAAAGAGAAAGGGGGGAAAAAAAGATTATACTCTGGGCACCAAGCCTAAAAGATCAAGTCACTTATAGGATAAATAAAATCAGATTATCATTAGTCTTTTTAATAGCACTTTATGCTAAAAGAAACATAGAATCATATTTAAAATCTTCAAGTAAAAAAAAAGTGGGCCGAGAATTTCTATCCTGAACTGACCTTCAAACAAAATTAAATTTAAAAGTAATTCCTAAAAATTCAAAGTAAAATAAAATAAATGAAACTAAATATGTATTCACTCAGTATTATATAACCACACAGGGAAGAATTTTTTCAAGTAACTTTAAAATATAAAATCTGACTAGATACCCCTCATGGAGTATATCCCAAGAATAAAAAAAGGAATGCAAAAAGCAACATACCCACAAGAATTGAAGACAAAATATTCAAACAAAACATGTACAAGAATGTTCATAGGATGGGATGCCTGGGTGGCTCAGTGGTTAAGCATCTGCCTTTGGCTCAGGTCGTGATCCTGGGGTCCTGGGATTGAGTCCTGCATCGGGGTCCCCTTGAGGAGCCTGCTTCTCTGTCTATGTCTCTGCCTCTCTCTCTCTCTCTGTGTCTCTCATGAATAAAATCTTTTAAAAAATGTTCACAGCAGCATCATTCATAATAGCCAAATATGGAAACAACCCAAGTGTCCATCAATGAATGAGCAGATAAACAAATGTAATCTGTCCATGCAATGGAATATTACTCAGCCATTAAAATGAATCCAGTACTGATATATCCTACAACATAAATGAGCTTGAAAATACACTAAAAGAAAGAAGCTTGGCACAAAAGACCACATAATGCATGATTCCTTTTATAGGAAATGTCCAGAAGAGGCAATTCCATAGAGACAGGAAGTGGATTAGTGATTGCTGGAGGAGGGGAGGGGGCCTGGGGATGGGCAGAGGAGAGAATAGGGAGTCCCTGCTGAATAGGTACTCGATTTCTTACTGGGATGATGAAGGTGCTTTGCAATTAAATAGTGATGATAGTTGTACCACATTGTGAGTATACTTAAATCCACTGAATCACATATTTTAAAGTGGCTAAAAAAGAAATGCAAAAAAATTTTTAAATGCATAAAAACGTGATTTTTTATGTTATGTGTTTCACTTCAATTTTAAAAAGTCCTCAACTATTTGTATTAATCAAATTGATGGTATAAATGATGATATTGCTATTTCTAGACTGGTGTGTGTATTGAGGGATTTTTGAAGCAAAAAAATAATTATCATAGTATCTTTGGGAATCAAGATTCTCACCACTAGGGGAAGGAAATACAGAGTTCAGAGTGTTGAAGTTAAATAAAAAGCCCTATTTCTTACAAAACTAAACATGCTCTTACCATACAATTCAGCAATCACAGTCCTTGGTATTTACCCAAAGGAGCCACCATTACCCCATGTGGCCACTCTCCATCATCCCATGTAGCCACTCTGAATCATCCCATGTAGCCATCCTCCAAATGTACAAAACCCACTCACTTTTTCCCTATCCTACACAAGTCTGAATTTTCCACACTAAGGCTCAAGGTTATGTGCCTAGGTAAGACCAAAGTGTCAGAATTCTGTAGTTTTTGCCAACTTGAATCCATTCACTCTTCTCTTGACAAAGTATCCTGAATTGTCTCTGGGGAATGCCACCTTTCCAGTCTCATCCAATGTGCTACAGGTGGGGCTCCATCCCCAGCCCACGGTCAGAACACAGGACCCAGGTCCAACTGAATTAGCGCATTAAACATTAAATCCTGGGGCACCTGGGTGGCTCAGTTGGTTAAACATCTGACTTCAACTCAGGTCATGGTCTCAGGGTCCTGGGATCGAGGCCTGTGTGGGGCTCTGTTCTCAGCAGAGTCTGCTTATCCCTCTTTCTCTCCCTTTGCCCCTCCCCCGGCTCATGCGTGTACTCTCTCTCTCAAATAAATAAATAAAGTCTTTAAAAAATAAAAATAAATTTAAAAATGAACATTAAATCCTCTGGTTAAAATGACTGGTTCAGGGATAATCATGAGAGCCTATGAGATTTAATAGGACGTTTGCTGGAAAGGTGCCACAAAGACTGTCTTATTTTTCCCATTGTGTGTACATAGGGAAGGATGTATTCCTGGAGCTTCTGGCAGACATTATAAGACCATAAAGGGAAAACTTGCCTATGAATGGAATCAACTCAAAGAAAGCAGAGATGGAGAAAAAGAAGAGACGCACCCTGCTATCATTTAGGCTCCAGATCCTGACTTGCCCTGACCTACCTCTGGACTTTTCAGTTACTTGAGGTGATAAAGTCCCTTCTTTTCTTAAGAACTTTTTAAAAGAACAATGGGAAGCCCTCAACAGGCACTAATAAGGAGAATAATTTGTTTCGAAAAAAAAAAATCACTTTGGTGGTTGTGTAGAGAACAACATAATAGTTGGAGAGAACAACACAACAGTTGGAGGAGATTTGGAAGAAGACAAGAGTAAAAGCAGAGAGGTCTGTTAGGAGGGCTTTAGAAGTCTACGGAGATGATGGTGGCTTGAACTGTAATAACATTTATCCAATGTCAACTACCAAACACCAGTGGCAACATGGCAATTGCCAAAATTGCCAAAATCCCCATATACTATCTCTGACTTTTTGCTCTGTTATTTTCACATAAATGAATTTTGTCCTTAAATAAATTCTTCCTGACCTTTAAACAATAATATTCATGAAATCACAAGGTTGATTTACAAGATATATGATATAATACATATCACCTATTGGTATATTATGTATTATATGTTATATATGTTTCTAAGCCACATTAAAATAAGTACATAACTATTAATCTTTTAAATGTTCACATACAAGTCCCTGAAGCTCAACTTGAATACCACCAATAGGAGACAATAAACCATCCAAAAGACTGTAGGAGGTACAGGGAACAGAAAGAAGTATTTCTTTTTGTAATGCAGAGGAAAAGTGCTACTTGGGATGAAATAAGGTAGTTTAAGGTTAGTAGGGAAATTTTTACCTGTAGATGGACTTTAAGAGAGAACCCAATTTAAAAAAAAATAAAAATAAAAACTCAGCTGAACAGAGAAATAAGAGGGTGGTTATTTGAATGACATCCTTCCCTTTTACAAAATGGCTCACCACAGAGACCCTTTAAACTGAGAGCTCCCCTACCTAGTACCATCATTAACTACTTGACAGAGAACCTGGGGGCAGCTAGGGGAGGAAGGAGGAGGTGGAGAGGAATTTTAAAGCCAAGCTCTGGCCCATTTAAGACCAATTTGAAACGAAGATTTCAGAAAGTCTGAAAGTATAATTTAAGTGAATGCACTAAGTAGGCTTCTGTGAATAACTCTTCCACTTAGACAATGTTCCTCAAGAACACCCTACTCTGTAGCCATTAAAAAGTGTGTTTTAGGAGAATATTTAATGACATTGGAAACATCTCAAAAGCAGGTGGCAAATCAGCATGTACAGCATGATTCCAATTTCAGATTTAAAAAAGAAATTCTATACATGGGTGAAAAAAAAAAGACTAGGAGTCTACATTAAAATGTTAACAGTGGTTATATTTAGATGGTGGGTTAGGTGGAAGATATATATTTTCTTCTTTGTTCTTGCCTGTATTTACCCAAGTTTCTGATAATTTTATAAGCAGGGAAGGACAAATAAAGGGTGTTTTTCAAAATAAGAATCCATTGATGGGATACTACAAATTGTATCAATGCTTATTGACTGAAAACATAAAACAGGAAATCTCTTTCTAGAAGGGCCAAATCTCTTATTTCATCTATGATGATAAAATGATAGCTAACATTTGTAACCACTTATTATGTGTCAGGCTCTGTGTTCAGGACCTTATATAATCATGTCTTTGACAATGACTCTTCACAACCACCTATGAGATGGGTATTTTTATGCATGCCCCCCACCTCAGTTTTCCAAATGAAGAAACTGGAGCTCAGAGCAATGCCATAAACTGTTCAAGGTCACTAACTGGCAGGTGGCAGAGAATCCAGGTCTCCTGATTTCTAATTCAGGGCCCTTTCTCCTCCATAGTATTGGGTTTCTACAGATGCCCTAGTTTATGGGCTGAAAATATCTCATAATTACCCCATAAATAAGCCATCGAACTTATTTATTCCTTGCATTTAAGTTATTATTTAGCATTTAAAGGACACATTACATTGAGCAAGAACCATCAATCTTTCACATAATGCTCTGGTTAATAACTTGGTAATTATAATCCACAGTCACAAACCTGAGCATGCTTGTCATTTCCATGGTGCCAGATTCTCTTTTAAAGAAGAGAACTCATCAATTATCTCTGACCTGCTTGCTCTATGAATTTACATCCTTCCAAAGAACCAGCATTTACCCTGGTGGTCGGAGTGTTTAAGAGTTAACCACAGAGCTTCTAAACCTAAGGATTTGAAAACTGTGTGTTTATAATCCCCTCTAACATGGTATCAGAGTATCATTTAGCCATTCTTTGATGCTAATAGAGCTCCTAGTTATAAAGCATTCACAGGTGTATGCAAAGACCTGAACTAACTGCTTTGCTTACAGAAGGAATATCAGAATGCACTGCTTACCAATCTTATCAGAACCAACACCTCCTTGTATCAGTCAGTTTCTGCTGTGTAACATACAATTTCAAAATCTCAGTGGGTTACAAGAAAAAGAATACTTATTATTTTATTTATGAGTCTGTGGTTATATATTTTACTTATTCACTCTGTGGTTTTGCTGAGCTCATCTGGGATTCCATGAGCCTGGGTCCAGGCTTTAGGTTAGGGTCATACCCATTCTAAAGGTCTTCCCACTCTCCGTGGAGCAGTGGCCATCCAAAGCATGATTTTCTCATAGAAAATAGCAGGAAAACAAGAGAACAACTGAAAACAGATGATGTCTTTGAGGACCAGACTCAACACTTACACATTTGCATTTCTGTTCACATTTCATTGGTCAAAGCAAGTCTCATGGCTAAGCCTCAAATTAATGAGGCACAGAATATTCTCCATTTACACTAGTGGGAGGTACTACAAAGTCACATGGCAAAAGGTACTGATGTGTAATGCCATTTAGAAAGAGAATGAAGTGGGAGCAATGATCCATTCTACCCACCCTTTTGTAACAAATATATTGTAATGTGCCCTTTATCATCCTGAAATGAAATTCTGAGATAATGCAACCTATACATGTATAATTTTCAAAAATCAATTTCATGTGTGAATTCTAGAAGACACAGTAAGGTAGTCCGATGTTGGCACATAAACCAAGAACCACTGTATGCATAAGTGCTACAAATGCAAGCTGAATCAGAGGTGTGGTGTGAGCACCTCAAATAATTTGAACAGCTTTTCCATTGTTTATATGATTTTTCTGAACTGCTATACAACTATGAATAAAGTTTTTGGCAAAATAAACTACAACCATCCCTTGATGCACACTGTAAACTACATTCCTAGAAGAATCAGAGTATGCTAAAACCATGCAAAATAGGGGTGGCTCAGTTGGTGGAGCATGTGACTCTTCATCTCAGGGTCATGAGTTTGAGTCCCATGTGTGGTACAGAGGTTACTTAAAATTTTTTTAAGATGCAAAATATATTCTATGTTCATATGTAAAACAGGCTCAGATGACAACATATTTTAGTATATGTGCTGCTGAAGCGAGCACTCAGATGACAATATATGAGTTTTTCACCCACAAGAAGATCTGGCAGGACAAAGGACAGGTCCTCTACATTGTTGAACATCTGCTCACCTGGTCCCCTAAAGCAAATCATGTCTTCATGATTTTGTAACTCCCCATAAGTGTAACTACCAAAAGTGAGCCCACTAACTTCTGGAGAGAGTTCTAGAGGGTAGTATTGCCTCTGTGAGAACCACTGATGTTGTATTAGAGTTAAATCTTTAATATTCTACAGCCTGACTTTGAATCCAGGCTCTACTTCCTACTCATTAGCTTTGTAACTCTGGACAAGTTACTGAACTGCTCTGGGCCTGCCCCATTCATAATGTGGCTTTAAGGATTAAATGAGCATGCCGGCACCTGGGTGGCTCAGTGGTTGAGCATCTGCCTTTGGCTCAGGTCATGATCCCAGGGTCCTGGGATCAAGTCCCACATTGGGTTCCCCTCAGGGAGTCTGCTTTTTCCCTCCAACTATGCCTCTGCATCTCTCTCTGCATCTCTCATGAATAAATAAAATCTTTTTTTAAAAATTAATTAAAATTAAAAATAAATGAGTGTGCAAATGGCAAAGCATTTAGCACAATGTTTATACATACTAAGTGTTCAATAAAAGTCAGAGCCTAATGTCACACTATTCATTTAACTTATTTCCATTTCACAGATGAAGAGATTGAGGCTTAAATGAGTTGCCTTTCTTCCTCCTCTCCCTGCTGTCTTCTATTCTGAAGATAGGCACTAACTGATGTTCTGCTGAAGGTCAGTTTGAGACGAAAGGTTGGACTGGAAAGATCGTGGGATTGATAGATGAGTCTAAGAATGGAGGGGATCTGGATTCACATTGTAGGCTGAAATATATAGGACGTTCACTCTGAAAGAAGCACTGTCTCACATCTCTACTGGCATCACTATTTGGCATGTTCAAGAATGGTGGCACTGCAAACCCACCCAATAGTGGTCCAGAGGAGGATACACCCTTCAGTGGTAATGCCAGTAGAGGTTTTAGAGAGGCAATATGGAAGACAGACTCTGGATCTAGAGGTCAGAGCTCTGTCACTTACCATTCATGCATCCAGGTAAACATCCCCACCCCGTGCCTCAGTTTAATCATCTATAAAAGAAGAATACCAGTGCATACCTTACAGGGTTGTTGTGGAGACCAAACAAATATAGAAAGTATTTAGAACTATGTTAACATATAAGAAGCTCTATGTAATTGTGCACCACTGTACAACTGATGTCCACCCATAGGTTCAGTTCAGTCATATAGAGCCTGACCTGGTGGTTGATAAAAAAAAATGGCAAAAAGAATGGATGAATGGATGGACAATGGTTGGAAATAACTATCAGCTTCAGAAACATGTCATTTCTGGCTTCCAATTGGGGGGATCTGGAAAGCTGCAATGGAGTATTTGTGCTTATCAGCATGCTCTCAACCACTATACTGCATGGACTTTCAAAACCACAAAATAAAACAAAACAAAACTGAGGTATGTCAAGGAGTGCTCACAGCAGTTAACACTTCAACTGAACTAAAGCCAACAGCATCAATCTTATACACACTTGCCCTAATAAGTAAGGCATTTTTTATCCATTGTCGTCAACATTTATAGAGGAGAATGAATGAAGAGGCACTGATGAGAAAAAGAATGGGACAAAGGGAGAAAGGAAAGCAGATGGAAGCAGAGTGCTTAGTACAGTGTCTGATGTACAGAAGGCCCTCAAGAGTTATTTGTTGAATGAGTGGATGGATGGATGGATGGATGGACAGACGGACAGATGGGAGGGTGGAGGTATATATGGATAGATGGGTAAATGGATGGATAGGTTGATGTCTAATCTTTTCTGCCCCAACTTCAAGCTTCAAATCAAGACAGAAGCTTTCCAGAGATAAAGTCATCATCACTGTTCATTTTTTAAAGCCAACAGTTTCCTCAGGAGGAAATATGAAAATGCCATGTTATCCCATGTTAGGCAAATCATAAATATCTCAAATTCTGGTGAAAGTTCTGCCACTAACTAGCTATGTGACCTGGATTAAGTCATTTTGATTCTCTAAGCCTCATTTTTCTCAGAGGTGGTCTCTAAGAATTCACTCAGAGCAGACATCATATAATATCATGAATGATTTATGTGCATAAGTATGTACTCATATTTGTAGTTTATACTCAGCACCCAATTTGTTAGCTTTATTCATTCCAAACCTCTTATCACTATTATTACACAGCATGTTATTGTATATTGGTAATTCTTTACTTCCACATAATACTTAAGAGTTTGTAAAGCACTATAATACCTTGGCTACAAGTCATTTAGCACTATGTACTTTCTCATAGGTCCTCACAACTCAGTAAGTAGATGTTACTAATTCTGTATCAGTCATATATTCTCCCACTATTGCTACATAACAACCAACCAAAAAAACTCCAGGGCACCTATGGCACCTATAATAAACATTTATATGCAGTTCAGGTGACCTGGGCTGGGCTCATCTGATTTTTCTGCCTTGCTCACATGTCTATAGTTAATTGCTGGTTACCTAAGTGCCCTGTTGATTTTGGCAGGACTTACTCACATGTCTGGGATTTGGCTGGCTGTTATCTGATCTAATACGGCCTCAGCTGAAATGCCTGCTCCATGACACAGCAGGCTAGCTTAGAAATTTTCTCATGGTAGTCGTAGAAAAACTAGCTCTGCTTGTGTCACCTCTGATAATATCCCATTAGCCAGTTTAAGGCATGTGGCTAGCATAGATTCAAAGGACAGGTAAATGGACCCCACCTCTTTTATGAGAGGACCAGGTAAGGCTGTGGTATTTTGAGTTGAACTACCTGCCCAAGATATGTATGTTGAAGTCCTAATCCCCACTATCTCAGAATGTGATGCTATTTAGAGATAGGGTGTTTATAAAGGTAATCAAGTTAAAACGAGGTCATTAGAGTGGGTCCTAATCCAATCTGACTAGTGTCTTCCTAAGAAGAAGAAATCTGGACACAGAAAACCAGAGGGAAGACAATGTGAAGACACGGGAAAAACAGCCATCTACAAGCCAAGGAGAGAAGCATGGAATACATTCCCCAGCCCCCTACTCCCCGCTACCCACTAGCCCTCAGAAAAAGCCAATACTACCGACACCTTGATCTTGGACTTCTAGCTTCCAGATCTAAAGACAGTAGATTGCAGCTGTTTAAGCTGCCCAGTGTGTGGCATTTTGTTAAGGCAGCCCTAGGAACCTAACAGAAGGGGTGAAGAATTAAGGTGTTAATGAAATCAGTCCTTAATACTCTATTTTACAGGAAAGGAAACAGAGGCTCTCAGAATTCAATTTATGTATCACCCAAGGAGCATCAGAGTTGTGAGTAGAACCTGGGTCTTCCTTATCAGATTTCCTTATACCTCTAAGACATTTCTGTTCACAATCTTTTGTCTTTTCCTAGGTGGCTTCCAAAAGGGAGGCACTGGCATGTGCAGGACTCTGTTCATGCCCAACTAGGCAATTCTGTGCATGTTGCTTCAAAGCTTCTGTTTTACAATCCTTAATGATCTAGTAATTGTGTTTATGCCTTTCCAATGAAGTGTGCAGAGCTCTGATAGCCATGACTGGTTTCTTGAGGGCCTTTATTTGATCTGAGACTGTGTAGAGCTTCTGATAGACTAAAAAAGGTGTGTGAGGGAAAGAGGAGAAAATTTGGGTCAAATATTTTACAGAATGGTTTTCAGCTAACCACTCCACACATTTGAGCCACCAACTACATTTTCATCAAACATACTCAATTATTTGGGAAAACTCTGAAGCCACTGGAATGATTTCTCCCACAGAATGAAATAAATGGAAAAGAATTAGGCCTTTAACCCATATTTTAGTCAGGGTTCTCCAGACAAACAGAACCAATAAGACATACAAATCTCTTCTACATAAAGAGATTTATTATAAGCTATTGGCTCCTGTAATTATCAAGGCTGAGGAGTCCCACAACCTGGCTTCTATAAAGTGGAGACCCAGGAAAGTCTTCCATGTAGTTCAAGACCCCAGAGCCAAAGAGTTAATGGTGTCAATTCCAGTCTAGGTCTGAAGGCTGGAAACCAGGAGTGCTGAGGGCAGAAGCAGCTCAGTCAGACAGAGTTCATTTAAACTTCTTCCACCTTTTTGTTCTATTTAGGTCCTCAACAAATTAGGGCCATCTGCTTTACTGAGTTCACCAATTCAAATGCTAACCTCTTCCAGAAACATCCTCACAGATATACCCAGAAATAATATTTAATCAATTATCTGGGCAAGCTGACAAAAATTTATTGAGTGCCTACTACTTGCCAAGCACTGTTATAGGCTTTGGGATACAGAGATGGGTGAGGTACAATACACACACACACACAAGAAGCTCACTGTCTCATATTTATCCAATATTCACTCATCAAATACTAGTTTTGAGTACCTACTGAGTGTAGTCGCTCTCTGAGTCACTGAGGTTACTGAGATAAACAAGATAGACATGATCTCTACTCTTGGCAGTGTCCAGAGGTGAGCTCGTGACACTGTTATTGAATAATTCGTGGCACAATTAAGCAGTGACATTTGTGAGGAGTGCTGCAAAGGAGAAGCATACATTGCTGAGGCTAGTATAACAAGAAGACCTGATCTATTCACTTTCAGGAGGTGAATCAGAAAAGACTATCCTTAGGAAATGAGTTCTAAGCTGAGATCTGAAGGATGAGGAGGGATTAGCCAAGCAAAGAGAGCAGAAACTTCCTCCTGACAGAAAAAAAAAAAAAAAGAAGCCACCCTGACCGTCGATAAACTGGCCTGGTACGACTCTGGTACTCACTATCAGCATGGCCTTGGTCTTGCTGTGAGCTGATCTCCTGGCACTCACAACTAGGGCTTGGTGTTCTTCTTTTTTCTTTTTTAAAAGGTTTTATTTATTTGAGTGAGGGTGAGTGAAAGAGAGAGAGCACAAGCAAGGGGAGGGGCAGAGGAAGAAGCAGACTCCCTGCTGAGCAGGAAGCCCAATACTCCCGCATCCCAGGACTCTGGGATCATGACCTGAGCTGAAGGCAGATGGTCAATGGACTGAACTACCCAGGCGGCCCCTTGGTTTTCTCCTTTAAAAAGAAACAACTGCACAGGACACCAACAGCAGACAAAGCCACTCTGAGACCACAATAGAGCAAGACTATGTAACTGAGACCAAACACAAAGAAAAATCACCAAAATTCCCCCATCCTGTCTAACACGAGGGACTGCTATCTCTTTACCAATTTATCAAGTTGCCTGGAATGTCACTGTAGTCTTTTCTCCTTTCTGACTTATTAACATGCCCAAACACAGAATCACTCTCACTTCGGGTCAGTACCCAACCCAGAGCAAAGCCCCATTTTCTTAAACACTCCCTAAATTGTCCAACCTGGGTCCACATCCTAGACTAAGTCTCTCCTAACTCCCTCCTACCAAGATACCCACAGGTCCCACTGTACATTTCTCCCCAGTGCTACAATGAAGGATAATCCCAGCTTGTTCAACTTTGAGTATGTTTCTAGTGGTCTTTAGCTGAAGGGCATTGACATTTGGTGAATGTTTTTTTTTAATATTTTATTTATTTATTCATGAAAGACACACACACAGAGAGAGAGAGAGAGAGAGAGAGGCAGAGACACAGGCAGAGGGAGAAGAAGGCTCCATGCAGGGAGCCTGATGTGGGACTCGATCCTGGGACTCAATCCTGGGACTCGATCCTGGGACTCGATCCTGGGACTCCAGGATCATGCCCTGGGCTGAAGGCAGGCACTAAACCACTGAGCCACCCGGGGATCCCCCTGGTGAATGTCTTTTAAGAGATCTGAGGGATCCAAACCATCCTCTTCCAAAAGAACTGCTAATTTATATAAAGGAGCAAGAAAGATCATCATTTGGATGTTTAATTAACATTTACCATAGCTAATGTCTTAGTTTTATAGTGAATTTAAGATGGAATCATGTTTTCTTATGCTGTATATACACTTTGACAATACATTGAGAACCTTTTTATAATTAATGTGTCTAGTATATACTTAGATTTGAAGCACAGTTTTTTTTTTTTTATTTTTATTTATTTATGATAGTCATACAGAAAGAGAGAGAGGCAGAGACATAGGCAGAGGGAGAAGCAGGCTCCATGCACCGGGAGCCCGACGTGGGATTCGATCCCGGGTCTCCAGGATCGCGCCCTGGGCCAAAGGCAGGCACCAAACCGCTGCGCCACCCAGGGATCCCTGAAGCACAGTTTATTATCTTATATCACTAGGAGGGCTTAGAATTCTCATAGCTCTGCCTTTGGCCTATCTCTAGTTGTCAGTTTTGTTCAGAGTCCTAACCTGGATTACTAATGATTTGGGGGCATCCACGGTGCTTTTGGCCAAAAAACTTGACCAAACCAAAACTCATTAACTTTTCCTAAAAGCCTGGATACCTGGCAATTTAAAATAATTTATCAAAATTTTAAATGTGCTCAACTTCTGACCCAGCAATTCTGTGAAAAATGTATTGTATAAATCCACTGGACAAAAATTCAAAGATATACAAAGACATCTATTGCTTTGTTGGTAATAGCAAACATATGAATAAACAGAAAATTGGAAATTACCCAAATTTCCCATCAATAGTCAGTTGGCTAAATGAATCTTAATATACCCAGGGAGTGGAATATTATGTAGCCATTAATAATAGTGTTATAAGCATATATGAACTGGTTTGGAAAGAAGCACATAATATATTGTAGGGAAAAATGCAGAATAATGTAATCCAGGATTAATACACACACATATGCACAAACATAACAACATATTTTATACCATAATAAAATTGAATTATATCTAGGGGTTAGGATTAGAGAATTTTACTCTTTATACCATGTTCAAAAATCACATTATGTGATGCCTGGGTGGCTCAGTGGTTAAGTATCTACCTTTGGCTCAGGGCATGATCCCAGGATCTGGAATTAAGTCCTGCATCAGGCTCCCTGCAGAAGCCTGCTTCTCCCTTTGCCTGTGTCTCTGCCTCTCTCTCTCTCTCTGTGTGTGTGTGTCTTTCATGAATAAATAAATAAAATCTTTTTTAAAAAGTCACATTCTATTGCTTTTACTTTTTCTTTTAAGATTTTATTTTTAAGTAATCTCTATGCCCAACATGAGACTCAAACTCATAACCCTGAGATCAAGAATCACATGCTCTATCAACTGAGCCAGCCAGGTGCCCAGTATTGCTTTTACTTTTAAAAAATACATTTTTGGGTCCCATTTGCTATATTCCTTTTCCAGATTCACCAACCACCAAATCCCCACCTAGGATCTTACTGTCATTTTTACCTCCTCTCTCTCTCAGCCCTATATTCAGCCATATGCTGAGTCAAACCTTTCTACCCCTGAACTGTTTCTCATATCCTCACCATGCCCTTCCTGTGGTGAAGGTCAGTCTCATGTCGCAGGCCTCCCTGATTCTACTTCCTTACTGTTCCAGTGTATGCTCTGTACTGCCACAGGGGACTCTTTCTAATTTATCTAATCATAATCATTCCTTTGCCCCAAACCTTTGGCTCTTCTGGACTAACTGACTAAGCCTCAAACTTTCACCATAGACTTCAATTCACTTTAGGGGGATCCCTGGGTGGCGCAGCGGTTTAGCGCCTGCCTTTGGCCCAGGGTGCGATCCTGAAGATCCAGGATCAAATCCCACATCGGGCTCCCGGTGCATGGAGCCTGCTTCTTCCTCTGCCTGTGTCTCTGCCTCTCTCTCTCTCTCTGTGTGACTATCATAAATAAATAAAAATTTTTAAAAAATTCACTTTAGGTTCATTTTGCATCAGTCTTAAGTCAAGCCTCTGAAGCATCCATGCCAGTCCCCCATCGCAGTCAAGGCAGCATTAAGGCCCCCTTGAATGTCAATCTGCATTTTCATACCTACAAATCTCAACTCACATTGTTCTCTCCTTCCCTATGCCCCTCCTTTTAATTTGCATCTTTAAAAATACAAAGGCCTTGACTTATGTTTGATACTGTAAATGTTTCTTTTTGCTTGTACTGAAAAATAGCCTTGTATGTTGGAAAATGCGCAGATTTTTGAGCCAGATCATCTGGGATGGAATTTTAGCTGCTATTTATTAGCTCTGTGACATTTACTTCACTACACCATACCATGGTTTCCTCATCTGTAAAATAATAATAAAAGCAGCCTCATAAGCCAATATTTGCAAAGCAGAGAAGTACTGAACACAGTAAACACTTGAAAATGTTCATTATTATGATTACTGGACTCCCAAATGGTATTCTCTTCTGTTGCTATTGAGCATGTTGGATTTTTGCTCCTAAATTAAATGCTCCCCTCTCAAAGCTCCTGAGCCTTTTGAGTTCCTGTGGCTGCTTTTTATAGCTTTTTGGCCTTAGTCTCTATGCATAATAATTAAGAGCCTAAGTCCTGAAGACAAGTTTTCTGGATTCATGACCTTGACTCTTGTCTTGGGCAAGTTAACTGAGTTAAGCCTCAGTTTCTCCATCTATAAAATGAATTAATAATGAGTTTCTGCCTCATAAGGTTGGTTTGGGAGACTGAATGAGTGAAACTCTAGAAAGTGCTTAACCTGAGACTAGCACATATTAAGCACTCAAACATTAGCTAGCATTATTATCAGTGAGACAGAAGTGAGGGAGGAAAAAAATATATTCGAAGAGTTTAAATAAGGTGGAATTTATTTTAAGGGCCCAGAAAAAAAAAGATACTACCACCAAAGGGCATTATTGACATTTGGGGTTAGATCATTCTTTGTTGTGGGGGCTGTTGTGGGCATTACAGAATATTTAAGCAGTATCCCTGTAGCCCCTACCCACTAAATGCCAACCACATTCCACTCACCCATTCGTGTCTATTAAAAATGTCTCCAAATAAAAGGTAAATAAATAAAATAAAAATAAAAATGTCTCCAGGCACTGCTTAATACCCCCGTGGAGGAGAGGGATGCTGGGTACAAAAATCACTTTCTGTTGAGAACCACTGTGCTACCCTTACATGACCCAGAAAGTTGCTGGCCCACAGGACTCTAGCCTCTTGGCTTCTTTCTACTTCTTAAATTGCTCTACAAATCTGCTTCCTCTCTCAGTTTCACCTTCCTGCTCCTCTAACTTAAGTCTAGCTGGTCTTTAGCTTGCCATGACCCAGCCCTGGCTCTCATGCATACCCACACCATTTAACAGCTCCACCACCCAACATGGTTGATATCTAGTTCTCTTTATGCAAATTCTCAAGAAACAAAGATTCCAATTGGTTGAACTACAGTCAAGTGACCACCTTCAGTCTAATCAGCTGTGACCACGAGAGAAGAGGCAACCTGGAGAATGACCACATCTTGTGCAGGTGCCTTGGGATGCCTCCAAAGAGGTGGGTGTGGTCAAGTCAGGTGTAGTCTGTCTCTGTAGCATCTGTATTCTCCCTTTACCTCAGACGGTCCTCAAACTTGTCTCCCACTGCCAGGGAGACTGCCGCCACCAGTTTTTGCTTCTGGTCAGTCAGAGGCTTTTTAGCACAGCTTTCAAAGGATGAACAGGCTTCAGTTATGGGTCCCAGGCAGTGTCCAGACATTTATTTTGCATCTTCAGAGACTTCTGAACTCCCTTTGGATTCCCAGGATTGATTCAGATAATTAAGATTGCAAGATGAGTGAGCTATCTCTATATGTATTGAAGGGGATCAGAATATGCTACCCCACAATATGCTACTTTCTCATGAGGCTTGTTTGGAGGTAAAAGTAATTAAGGAGGAGCAAATACAAAGCGCTCTTTTTTTTTCTCCCTCTTTCTACCTCAGAATAGGACATACATTTCCCTATGTGAGGGTCTTCCCCTCCCTTCTGCACCAGGAGAGAAAACAACCATTAACACTGGAGACAGAGTGTGAGCACCAAAATGGGCCTTCAGTACAAACTTCACTAAAATAAGTCCTATCTTCCCTTAGTTTCCCCCATATATTTGCCTTTCCACAATTTACTATACCTAAAAGACCAACCCCTTCTCCTATGCCTTGTAGCTTCTCCACAAATGTACTTTCTTTTGTTATGATAGTATATAAGCCCCTCAAGTCTAATCACCTCTTTGGATCTACATTTCTTTTCTAAGAAGGCCTCAGGCCTCTGTGCATGCTTAAAATATATAAATAATATAATATAAAAATGTATTAATTCACCTCTTCTCCTGGTAATCTGCTTTTTGTCTAATTTGCAGGCCCCATCTGCAGAACCTAGAAGGTAGAGGAAAGTCTACCTCACATTATTATAAGCACACTAGACCAATGTGTTTTCTTAGGTTTTGTTGGAACAAAGACCCTTTGCAAGACAAGATGCAACATTTCTAAGTTGCATAGAGTTTCAGGGTGGTTCATGGTCCTCATCCCAAGGCCATTTCTTGGATCCTAGAAGACTTTACTTTATATAGGAGAATAAGATATATGTAAATCAATTGAACATCTATTGTATCCAGGGTGTTGGCAACACACACATTTACCTTATCTGAATTCAATTATGAGAAAGAGAGAAAAATTTATCCTGCGGCTCTTAAAACCAATCACACTAGAATTTGGCTCCAGTGCCCCAGAGAAAGGAAGGTCACAATCAAAATGCAAAGAGAAACAAGATAAGTTAATTCTTGCCTTTTGCCCTTGTAAAGACCCAGGGCAATTTAAGGTAATTTGGGCCACACAAGATTTTTGCCTTCAGCACTAACACTAGAACCTACACCTTTAACCTCCATTCAATTCGTAACCCCACATGCTTTCCATATCAGTGGTTTTCAAACTGCAGGCCTCCACCCACAGGTGGTCATAAAATCGATTTAGTGGGTCATGACCAGCAGTTTTTAAAAAATTGAATAGAATGGAATAAAAAATAGAGTGCTAGTTTCATAGTGTGATTGAGTATTATTTCATAAAAGTTTTGCTTCATTTGTGTGTGTGTATGTGTGTGTTTCTTCATCTGGTCAAAAACATTTGAAAGTCATTGTTCTATATTCTGTGCTGCCCAGTACTGGTAGCCATTACCACATGTGGCTATTGAGCATTTGAAATGTGGTTGGTCGGGATCCCTGGGTGGCGCAGCGGTTTGGCGCCTGCCTTTGGCCCAGGGCGCGATCCTGGAGACTCGGGATCAAATCCCACATCGGGCTCCCGGTGCATGGAGCCTGCTTCTCCCTCTGCCTGTGTCTCTGCCTCTCTCTCTTTCTCTCTGTGTGACTATCATAAATAAATAAAAATTAAAAAAAAAAATGAAATGTGGTTGGTCAAAACAGATACGTGCTATTAAGTATAAAATGCACACTGAATTTCAAATTAAAGATGAAAAAAGAATGTAGAATATCTAACATAATTGTTATATTGATTACATGTTGAAATAATAACATTTGCCTTTGGATATAGTATGTTAAATAAGATACTAAAATTAATTTCACATGTTTCTTTTTACCGGCTTACTAGAAAAATGTTAATCATATATTTGGTTGTTATTATATGCCTGTTGGACAGTGCTACACTGTATGTTTTAGCAAAATATACAAGTACATACATATGACATGCTTATAACCTGGCTTATAATATAGCATCTTTAAAAAAATGTTTACATTTATTTATTTCTCAGAAAGAGAGAGAGTGGGGGCGGGGGCAGAGGGAGAAGGAAAGAGAGACTCTTAAGCAGACTCCATGCTGAGCGTGGTCCCAGTGAGGGGCTTGATTTCACAATCCTGAGATTAGGACCTGAGCCGAAATCAAGAGATGGAGGCTTAATTGACTGAGCCACCCAGGTGCCCCAAAATAGCACCTTTATTTTTTAAATTTTTTAAATATTTATTTATTTATTTACTCATGAGAGACAGAGAGAGAGAGAGAGGCAGAGACACAAGCAGAGGGAGAAACAGGCTCCATGCAGGGAGCCAGATGTGGGACTTGATCCCCGGTCTCCAGGATCATGCCCTGGGCTGAAGGTGGCGGCTAAACTGTTGAGCCACCTGGGCTGCCCAAAATAGCACCTTTAAATAGCATCTATCACCTATTATTACATAGCACTTAGAAAGATTCATTCAGTGTCAAAATGGCTGCCCCATTATCTAACACCCTTACTTCCAATGCAGAGAGTGCCTTTTGACTCAGTCTTAGCCTGACTTAGTTTAATGTTGCAGGGCCTTAGTAGAGGTGACAGATGCCTTGGAAATGTTCTATTTATTCTCTTAATTTATTCAGAAAGGATTATGGTCATCCTGTCAATGGTTATGCATTCCAAATGACCACACATCCTGAATTAGGCAGGAAATGATTGCATATCTATTTCCTGTGTTCTCTATAAATCTCTCTGTGCATCAGCTTTACCTCTCAACCTCATTCCCCATATTCTCCTTTCCTCTCCTAACTCAGGGAAGGTTCTATTACCAATCATAATCTGAATATTCTACTTGTCAAAGGCATGCTACAATGACCCTCCCAACATGCATGCACAGGCAGGCATATGTATATGCACACACAAGCATGCACACACAAACACACACACACACACACACCTGCCCATCCTAATTAGTTCTAGCCTCTCTGGAGCCACTCATTTTTCTCTGGCTGACCCCTCTACATCCAATACCTCTCATCATATTGATCTTAGGAATTCTTCCCTTCCTTGAGGTAAGTAATAATAAGAATAGTAATAACAGTAAGGAGCTGTCTTTTATAGACCACTTGTCTTCCAGACATTATGCTAAGCACTTTCTCTCATGTAAAAATCATTAACAATCTTGTTGTGATGCAAATACTTTCCCATTTTAGAAAAAAAGAAACTTTGCTATATGAGGTTATCTAAACTGTAAGATCCATAATGCCTTGCTCACTATACACCCAATGTGTACAAAAAGTGCCTGGCACATATATGTGTAAGGGCTCAGTAGATGTCTGTTGAATAAATAAGTAAATGGATGGATGATGACATACCGCTGTCTACTTTTTTTTTTAAGATTTTATTTATTTATTCATAGAGACACAGAGAGAGAGAGAGGGGCAGAGGCACAGGCAGAGGGAGAAGCAGGCTCCATGCAGGGAGCCTGACTTTGGACTTCATCCAGGGTCCCCAGGATCACACCCTGGGCTGCAGGCAGCGCTAAACCGCTGCGCCACCAGGGCTGCCCCCACTGTCTACTTTTACTTATAGTTATGTCTATGTATCATCAATCTTATTAAGTTAAGCTAATTGATGATTAAATGATTTAAAAAATAAGTGATTGGGATGCCTGGGTGGGTCAGTGGCTAACTGTCTGCCTTTGGCTCAGGGCATGATCCTGGGGTCCTGGGATCGAGTCCCACATTGAACTCCTTACATGGAGCCTGCTTAACCCTCTGGCTATGTCTCTGCCTCTCTCTGTGTCTCTCAGGAATAAATAAAATCTCTAAAAAAAAAAAAAAAACAAAAATAAAATAAAATAAATGATTAAATGTCACTTTCCCACAACTTCAAAATATGACCATATCTTACCAAGAATCATTCAATGGCTTCCTATTACCTTTGGGCTAAAGCCCAAATTATTCTTTATGGTCTATAAAGATTCCCTCACCACTTGAGCCTCATGTCTTGCTACTGAGAGCTCCAGCTATACTGAAATTCTTTCAGCTCCTCAACTTAGTTGGGGTTAGGGTCAGAGTTCTACTTCCCTACTTGGAGCCTTTCACCTGACCATTCTCACCTGTTCCTAGCCCCAGTGCTATGCCCTTGACCTAGCCAAGTTTTTCTCACCTCTTAGTGAAGCCTTTCCTGACCCTCGTCTAGATTAATTCCCCTCAGAGAGTTCTCACTTTACCTCATACTTCTCCTTTAGTGCTTATCACAAGGACCACTCAATAATTATTTTTACTTTTTTTTTTTTTTTTTGGCTAGCATTTAAGCCCTATAAGGTAAGGAGCATGTCTGCTTTGTATACCATGATGTACCTTATGTCTTGCCTAGAGGTTGGAAACCAATGGTCCACACATGTTTTTTGGCCCACCTTCTGAATGTTGTCTATATAGAGAGAGACAAATTATATATATATATAATTATATATAATATTATATAGTTATTAATATACAGCTATATAATATATGTGTATATATTAACTATATAACTATATATAACTATACTATATATAATTATATATAATAACTATATTATACAGTTATATATAGCTATATATTATATATAATTATATATATAGTTGCCATATATATGGCATATATGTATATATGTTATATATGTTATGTTATATATAATTATAAAATTTTAAATATACATATTTCACACACAAAATATCTGGATTTATGGCTACTCTCAGTTGTGGGGGGAAGCATCTGAAGGTCTGGAATACTACATATATAGTCAGGATAAGCGAGCAATGCTATAGATAACAAGGCCAAAATCTCAGACTGGTTTCTCACTCACTACATGTCCATTGTGGGTAGTCGTGGCTCTGCTCCCCATCTCTCTGAGTTCCATGTGGAACACTGACAGTCACCATGGTGGAAGGAAAAAGAAACACAACAAACCAAGTTTACTGTTTTCACCCAGAAATGACACAAGCCTCTTCCACCCACATTTCATTGGCCAAAGCCAGTCAACGGTGAGGGGATATAATCCCTTTACAGAAAGTCCACTGCAAGGAGGGAAATGGGATGCCTAGAAAGCACTATTACAAATCTATCCCAGGGAAACAACCTGCCTCCTTTAGATGGGAGGACATACATTTCTCTTCATTCATAACTCATCATACATCACATTCATTCTTTGTTGGAAGTTAGCCTTGCAATCACTATAGTAAAGAGTAAATATGTGAATAAATGAACAAAACTTTCTATATATTATGGCACAAATGAAAACTAGCTCCTTGGAAAGCAAACTTTCATGCCAAGCTCTGGCTACTCAGTCACTGCCTTTCTTGGGACACCTTGCATGGACTAGCTCCACCTCCTATGACTACTTCATTGGCTGGCTGGAGGTGAATAACACCTCCATGCAGACTCCCCATCATTGCAACACAAATGGAACATCTGTCCCCTAAATGACTGAGCAGCCATTACTCATGGCAGGCTGGCCAACATTTATGAAACAGATGGGACTTGGTAGGGTGAGAAGCTAGGGTCTATGGCAGGTAGGAAGCACTGACAGGTGGAAAAACACTTTGGGGTGCAGCCTCATTATTATGTTTCTAATGATAGGACTGAACATTAATCTTGAATGCCTTGCTTCCCAATAGTGACAAGAAAGGATTCTCTTTGCTCTGTTAATGGGCTTATGGGCATAGAGGGCAGATTTCCCACACTTAATTTCTTTCACACTGTAACGGTAAAGGCGATCCAAGTTTTCTCTAGACTTTCATTTTTTTGTTTTAAAGATCATTTATTTATTTTTAAATTTTTTTATTATTTATTTATGATAGTCACAGAGAGAGAGAGAGAGAGGCAGAGACACAGGCAGAGGGAGAAGCAGGCTCCATGCACCAGGAGCCCGACATGGGATTCGATCCCAGGTCTCCAGGATCGCGCCCCAGGCCAAAGGCAGGCGCTAAACCGCTGCGCCACCCAGGGATCCCGATTTATTTTTAAAGAGAGCAGAGAGAGCAAGCATGCAGGCGGGGGGGGGGGGGGGGGTGGGCAGAGGGAGAAGGAGAGAGAGAATCTCAAGCAGATTCCCTGCTGAGCACACAGCCCACGGGGCTCCATCTTACGACCCTGAGGCCATGACCTGAGCCAAAACCAAGAGTTGGACCCTGAACCAACTGAGCCACCCAGACACCCCACTGGATTTTTATTTCTAAGAGGCCTTAAGATGCCATGATAATACCACCTGCAATATGAATTATTATTAAAACAATCTCCTGCCCCAATCTGTATCAGCTCTGTTAACTTCCTTTCACCAGGCTACTAGATTTTGAGTTATCTACACACAAGCACCAGTGTTCCTATTTGCACACTTATGGTGACATCATTACATTTTTAGCCATATTCCAAATTGTCCCCTGATTCCCATCTGTTCCCTCTCTCATACTTGCATGTGTGAGCAAACATATATACACATACACATTTATGAATGTATATGTAAACTTTATTATTTCTTCCAATGTACATTTAGTACCAGGCTAGGCAGTTGGGGTAAAATGTGAGCAATACAAGCAGGGATGCTAACTCTTCTGGAACTCAGAGTCCTAGCAGAAAAATAGAAATAATAAGAAATTGTTATAAGTTCTACCATAAAAGAAGTTCAAAGAACTACAGGAAGCCTAGACCAGGAAGGTTCATGGACCACTTCCCAGAAGAAATGACATTTTAACCTAAGACCTAAAGGTTGGCAGTAATTAGTGAGGCAACTCCAGACAGAGGGAACTATGAGAAGACCCAGAAGCTAAAAAGATGGGATCTTTAAAGAACAAGTGGGTTCATTTGAGCTAGGATGTGAGGAGCAGGAGACAGAACAGGAAACAGGTGGGGAAACCCTAAGAGCAGCAGCTAATGAGGAAAGCCAGGGCCAGACCTTATAATGCCTGCATGCCCTGTGAAGCAGCTAGAATTTAATTTCCAGTGAAACGGGGAGTCAATGAAGGGTTTTTTTTTTTTAAAGGTTTTATTTTATTTTTTTATGATAGTCACACAGAGAGAGAGAGAGAGAGAGAGAGAGAGAGAGAGGCAGAAGGAGAAGCAGGCTCCATGCACCGGGAGCCCAACGTGGGATTCGATCCCGGGTCTCCAGGATCGCGACCTGGGCCAAAGGCAGGCGCTAAACCGCTGCGCCACCCAGGGATCCCTCAATGAAGGGTTTTAAGTAGGAAGGTGATATGATCCAATTTGTATTTTCTCCATGGGAATATTCAAAACAGGCTGGAAGTCTTGGTACTGAACCCATCACAATGGATTTAGTCAGGGTCCTGAAGGTGCCCTGCTCTTCTGGGCATTCACTCACTGACTACTGAAGGTCTTAAGTGTTCTGGGGGAGGGGCTGGACTGCCTGGGGGCCAGGGGACTCAGGTAAGTGGCTATTTATCACTGTATGGTATTAATTTATCACCACATTAATTCATAAAGATCTAAAAGTATACATAGGAGAAACATGAAGAAAATATACACCAGCAAAACTTGTCTTGTAGGATGATGGGATTAGTGGTATAGGTCAGAAGTATCTTAATGTTTCAACCACCAGTATGGCCCTCCTGGGGCATAACAGCTAAATACACATGCTAATGTCTGCACAGAACAAATATACCAGGATAATATTTTGAAAGATTAACTGATGTTCTTTTCTCCTACTACCAGTATGTCTTGTTATCCCATGACCATTCTCTATTCAAGGGGTCAGACCATGGTTAGATCATGAAAACAGAAAAAAAAAAGCTTTAAAATTTCAAAAGCCTGAATTTTGAAGGGACTTGGACCAATGGAAAAATAAACTCAAAGAGGCAGACTAGGATTTCCTGCCTCTAAGACAAGATAAAAAGAGAAAGCAGAGGAGTTTGGGCACTGGGGAGCACTTGCCCCCCAGTCCACTAGCGAGCCCTATAAGAGAGACCACAGTAGGAATCAGAGTACTAGGGATATGTGCTCTTAGTGGTTCGCCCAAGAAACCAGCGAGAGCCCAAAAGGGGAAATGGCTAGGATCCAGGTACATGAAACAGTCTTACTGAGTTCCTCCCAGAGGACTGCATGCCTCAGCCCCTGATAACCTCCAATACTCAGATATTATTTAAGTCTCCAGAAACTTAAGAAAGAAAGATGATCTCAGAACCCAGCTATGTGAGACATTCTTGGGACAACTGGGGATTTATGAATATGGACTAGATTTTTGATATTATGAAATTATTTTTATTTTCTTAACTGTGATGATGGTATTCCAATTACATCACAAAAGTCCTTTTACTTAGGAAAATGCATGCTGAACTACTAAGAGATGGAATACTCGAACTTCTGCAACTTATTTTCAAATAATTCAACTGACAAAACATACAGAGGTACACGAGAGAGAAAGCAAATCCAGCAAAATGTTAACAATCCAGAAAGGGGGGAGGGGATATGGGTGTTTAAGATACTGTTATTTCATTTTGTCTATAGCTTTAATTTTTTAATAATGTATAAACATTTAAAATACTTTTTTATAATAGAACTCATAAATGCTAGAAATCATGAGGAAAAATGTTGATCTGATAATATTCATTTAAAATGTTTTAAGCAGGGGATCCCTGGGTGGCGCAGCGGTTTGGCGCCTGCCTTTGGCCTGGGGCGCGATCCTGGAGACCTGGGATCGAATCCCACGTCAGGCTCCCGGTGCATGGAGCCTGCTTCTCCCTCTGCCTGTGTCTCTGCCTCTCTCTCTCTCTCTGTGACTATCATAAATAAATAAAAAAAAAAAAAATTAAAAAAAAAAATGTTTTAAGCAGCATAGAGAATGGTTTGTATTATTACACATAAAGAAGATGAAAGTGCAAGTAACAGTTGTTGAATAGAGTAGTTGGGATTATCTGTGGCATTTTTCTCTATTTTTCATCTTTCTGTGCTTTTATAATATTAAAAATCACTTTTAGATGTTATCTTAAAGAAAGATGGGTGGGGAGAAGAGATCCTGAATTAACTAAGATTAAGTATCTGCCACCCAAGATAATGGGGAGTTCAGAATAAAAATTAGAGTGAATTATGGAGAAGTGAGGAAGTTACTGCTGCTTCTGGGTTAGTGGACAAGTCAAGTTTCCTAGGTGTAAGCAACAGAAACCAACTCTGGCTCCTTAAAGCATTCTGGGGATAGTGGGGAGCTCACAGAACCACCAAGAAGGCTGGAGAGCCAGGCCTGGGAAGTGGACAAAAAGAAAGAGAGGCTGGCCAACAGCCACAGTCACTGCCAGATCTAGGTGACAAGAGCCAATCAGAAAGGACAGGACAGTAGCAGCCACTGAACTGGGGTGGGCTACAGCTCAGACCTCTGCTCCTCCTGTCCTGAGCACTGAGTGTGGACACTGGCACCATCACTGGCCTCTAGAAGCCTACTGCTGCTCCTACAAAATCCTCTACTGGCCCTTTTTTTGCATAACACTGCTCCCATTTCTAAGTCTTGCATGTATGCATCTGATGGGCCAAGTCTGAGTCACATCTCATACGTGAGCTGCAAAGGACACTGGGACAGCCATGACCTCATCTTCGGAGCTCCTCTAGTGGGAGGAGGGCCCTGCCTCCCACTAAGACTCATATAATGGGAAATTTTCCAGAAAGGTTGGAGATTCTGACACTGGGCACCAAAAAATGACAAACGTCACCATGTAGTGAACCAGGTATCCCATAAGAGAAAACAAGACCAAGATTTGGCCCTTGCCCTCAAGGAGCAACTTTGAGAGTGGATATTATATCTTATTATTCTTTGTTAACCCACAGTGCTTAGTGCAGAGTAAACACTCAATGCACAATTACTAAATAAGTAAAAATAAATGAACAGTCTGCCCTGGACAAATCAAAAGACCTTTTGTCGGCAGAAGACTGAATAAAAGAATTTTCTAGAACCTTCTAGCAAGATGATTCTTAGAATTTATGGCCTTACCTGAGAATGCCTGAGAGTCTTAGTGATGTGACATTCCAGAGACTGGGAACCAGATGCTAGAGGAAAACTGTACTGATGCACTAAACCTTACCAAATATTAAAATTTTTAAATGGATCCACCTGGAAAACCAATTCAAATATAGTCTAAATCCAAATAGCTGAAACAATTGAACAAGAAAGAAATTTGTTCTGAGTCCTTCCTCAAGACTGAATTTTCTTATCTTTTAAGCAAAAAGCCCAATGTCATTAGTTTTGGTCATATGTTGGTCTGTGGTGTCATGCTAGGCTTTGTCACAGCACACATCAGCAATAATTTTATAAATGTGTTCTCCCCAACTGCCTACCTCTGAGCTTGAATCGATTTCCAGCCACAGTTTGCACATTTCATGCCAAAAGGCTGCAGTGGGGGGTGGCAAGGGCTGGTGTGAAATCACTTGTTCTGCACATCTTTAAACATGGATAAGAATCATCTCTCTTTTCAATGGTTTTGGTCTCGGTTTAACTAAACACAAACTTGCTACATCCTGTGCAGTCTCTAGACTTATCATTAATTCACTCATTTAGCAAATTCACACTGACTGCTCACTATGAGCCAAGAACTGTGCTAGACACTGGGGATATAGCAGTGGCCAGAAAAGATATGGACCTTGAATTCATGGCACCTAAATTCTAGGTGAAGACCCATATGTGAATATGCAATTACAAAATGGAATGATTAAAGGAGAAAAACAATCAAACTGGGTGCTTTATACAAGAATAATAAGATACCTAATTTGGATTGGAGTTCCTCAGGAAGTGACATTTAACCTCCAACCTAAACACTGAGAATAGTTATGGGCTGAATTGTGTCTCCAAAACTCACATTTTGAAGCCCTAACCCCCAGGACTTCAGAATGTGACTGCAGGGTCTTAAAAGAGGTAGTTAAGTTAAAAAGAGGTCATTAGGATGGCCCCTAATCCAACAGGGCTGGTGTCCTTATAATAGGAAATTTAGATACAGACACACCAACACAGAGAAACCCACACCAGGACACTTGGAGAAAACCATCTACAAGCCAAGGATAGAGGCCTCAAAAGAAACCAACCCTGATGCAACCTTGATCTCAGACTTCTAGAACTGTAAGAAAATTGTTTTTTAAGTCACCCAAGCTGTGGTACTTTGTCATGGCAGCCCTAACAAACTAATACAAGGGTTAACCAGGTAAAGGATCAAGGTAAAGAAGAGAGAGGTCCAGGCAGAGGGATCAGAAAGAGCAAAGACCAGAAGCAGAAAAGAGTCTTGCCCCATCAAAGAATTGAAAACCCAAAGACTTAAGTGTTTGGAGCTGAATAAAGGCAAGGAAGGATGGGACAAAGTAGGACCAGAGAGAGAGAGAGGCAGAAGCCAGAACATATAGGACCCAACAGGCCATGTTAAGGATCTTGACATTTAATAATTTTGGAGAAGGGGGAGGAGGCAGTGATATGGTTTGTTTGACACATGGTTAAATATTGTATTGTCCGATGAATGGAAGGGCACTGCAGCAGGGGAGTCAGCTAGGCCAGTGATGATGGTCTTTGGACAGGTGGTAGCAGTAGAGAACTAGTAACAGACACATATTTAGAAGGTAGAACTGATAGGCTTTGCTATCCTTTGGGTGTGGGGGCTGAAGGAGGTGGATGGCAAGAAAGGTACACTGCTTTCTGGCTTGAGTACCTGGGAGTGTTAAATAAAACACATTTTCCTATGTGTAGAGAAGCTTTGGAAGCCATCTTTTGGCTGAGACACTAGACAAAGAGGTACAATCTCTTTAGGCAAAGGTCAAGGCACTCAGCCTGGAAAACAAGGTTCTTCTAAATCGACCCCCTCTCTGCCTTCTCAGCTGCCTCTTCCATTACCTGCCCTCCTCCCCCACATTTCATGCTCTAGACACACCAGATTTCTCAGTGACCATCCTTGCTCCCCCTACATAGAACATACATACTCTACACCCCTGGGAACCCCTACCCATCATTCCATATTCTGTGCAAATAACCTCTCCCAAACCTTCCTTGATTCCTGTGTCCACCTGGACCTCACCTCTCCCTCTAGTGATGGTTCTTTATATCTCAGTTTGACCAAAGCACTAATTATATGCATGCTATTCCCTCACATCGCACTTTTCTTTTTTTTCCAATCCCTATTCCAATTTGTAAATATATATTCATTTATGAATTTCCTTCTAGAATTTAAATGCCATGAATGCAAGGTTACGTCCATGTGGTTAAATTCAAGGGGTACTTTTCCCTTTTTATGTTTCCTGACCACTCCACAAAACTCATTATGTATTCTACTTCTTTCTTTTTTTACATTTTAATTTGAAATGCTTCTATAGAAAAGTTGTAAAAATAATATATTGAATACCCATGTCATACTCTAATCTTCACCCAGATTCTCCAATTAATCTTTTTTGCATTATGTGTTTATCTGTTTTTGTTTGTTTTCTGGGCCATGGAAATGTAAGTTGCAGGTATCACAATGCTTTACTCCTAAATACTTCAAGTTTCCTAAGAACAAAGATCTGTTACATCATCATAGCACAATTATCAGATTCTACAAAAATAACATTGATGCAATACTACTGTCTTAGTCTGTTCAGGCTGTTCTAACAGAATACCATAGACCAGGTGGCTTGTAAACAATAGAAATGTATTCCTCATAGTTCTGGATGCTGGGAAGTACAAGATAACGGTGCCTGCAAATCCAGTGTCTGGAAAGAGCCACTTCCTGGTTCTTAGATTGCTGTCTTTTTACCATGTCCTCACATGAGGGATGGGGGCAAGGGAGGTCTCTGGAGTCTCTTTCATAAGGACACAAATCTCATTCATGAGGGCTCCACTTTCATGACCTAATCACCTCCCCAAGGCCCTGCCTCCAAATACCATCACACTGGGTGTTAGGACTTAACATGTAAATTTAGGAGGGACACATTCAGTCCACAGAAACTCCTATCTAAAAGCCCATTTTAAATTTTGTAAATTGGGGCACCAAGGTAGCTCAGTCGGTTAACCATCTGACTCTTGGTTTCGGCCCAGGTCATCATCTCATGGGTCATGAGACTGAGCCCCACATCAGGTTCTGTGCTCAGTGGGGTGTCTGCTTGAAGATTCTCTCCCTCTGCCCCTCCCCCAACATGTGTCTTCATGCATGCTCTCACTCTAAAATAAATAAACCTTAAAAATGCAATTAAATTTTATAAGTTGTTCCTATAATTTCTTTTATAGTGACTTTTCTGATCTAAGATCAAATCTAAAACCACATATTGCATTTAGTTGTCTTGTCTTTTAGTCTCCTTTTATCTGGAACAATTCCTTAGTCCGCCTTCATCTTCCAAGATGCAAATATTTGTGTGTAAAGTACAGCTCAGTTTTGTAGAATGGCCCTCAATCTGGGTTTGTCTGGTGTTTCCTCATGACTGGATTCTGGATATGCATTTTGGGGTAGGAATATCACAGAAGAGATGTTGTGTCCTCCTCAGTACATGACATCAGGACACACATGATACTGGCTCATCCCATCATCAGTGACAAACCACTTCCTTGAAGGTCTCTCTCTTCCCTTGGCTTCTGTGCCTTCCTCCTACCTCCCTGGTAGATGCTTCTTGTCTTTTTCATGGGCTCCTCTTCCTCTGCCAACCCATAACTGCTGGCCAGACAGATTCCTAGGCTAGGAGCCTGTTCTAGACTCTTCACTCTAAATTCTTCTCCATCACATTCTTCTGTATCCTGACTCTAATCTTCTGTAACTTCAATTACCACCTTTGTCCTGCCGGCTCTCCAACTTTCAACTCTCCTCACTCTGGATATCCCTCCTAAACTCCAGACCCAGAAGTGCCTACCAGACAGCTACACCAGGATAGCACAATGTCCAAGAAAGAATACATCATCTTCCCCTGCCCCTAGACTGTTTCTCCTCCTCCTGTGATAAATGACAACACCCAGAGCTCAAGTCATTCATCCATCTTACAAACATTCATTGAGGACTCAGAACTTTTCAAATTTAATTATGCAGTCTTCCTTCATGGAGTTTCAATTTCTTTAAATAAGAGCTGTATCTGTTTTCTTTGTTACTGTTTCCCTAGAAATGTCTCACCTTTGAAAATGGTAGCTGTTTCTAATCAAACTCTCAGTTTCCTCATCTCAAAGGTAGAAATAATGATGGATACCTCACAGGGCTTGGGTTAGGAGCAAATTAGATTGCATATGAGCAAGTCTTTTATAAATCTAACATTGTATCTATCCCTTGGCTACTCAAAATGTCCAAGATCAGCAGCAGCAAGCAACACCTGGGAACTGGTTAGAAATATGAGTGTGGGCTCCATCCTGGCTTCACCCAACTGCTGAATCAGAATACCTATTTTAACAAGATTCCTAATGATTTATGTATACACAGTGAAGTTTGAGAAGGACTGCTCAATCCCAAGTGAATTACAGATAGACACATCCACTAATATATCACCCCATTTGTTAACATTCAGTTCATGGTGTTTCTCACACAACAAGTCTTTCCTGGTCAAATGAAGAAACGCTAGGTTCACATGAAGGGCACAGCATCAGAGAAAAAGCAGGCTTTGACATCCTAACTTCTCAGTTCTCTCACAGAACTATGTTCTCTTAACAGTTTTGAGAGTACAAAGGTCCGGGATCACTGTGATGCCTAGTGAAGATAATATACATGAAGGATCACATACAGAACATGGAATGTGATACTCAGAAAATTATATTTGGTTTTGTTTTTAAGTATGGAAACTCACATTCAGATGGCTTCCCATTTGCCACGCATGTGTAATCTTTGAGCTTGTCCATGGGCTCTACCTAGGTTATAAGAGAACAGGAATCTCTCCTTATTCTATGTCTCAAACAAATTACCATTTCACAGAGATCTGGATGGGTGTGTGTTTTTTAAGCTACCATTTGCTGAATTCCTACTGTGTGCCAGACACAAGCTGAATAAAGTGAAAATGTCTGGTCTTTCCATTCTCCATGTTGGTTCCAGGCCTATAGCACATAAGGTGGGCAGGGGCTAGAGCAGCAGAACAGAAGGTGGGGAAGGAACAGGAAGGAGGAATTGATGGTTAAAAGAGTAGATTGGTGTCCTTAGGCTCCTTTTGCCAAAGTTTATTTCAATCTGGCTGGGTGTTTTTTTTCAAGCTTCAAATTTAACAAGCTCAAGATAATCCCCACTGCTGCTTTCTGCATCTAGTCCCTTACCTAAATAAAGGTGCTTCTTAAATATCAAGTACCACTCATACCTAAGATGATTGTGGCTCTTCAAAAAGAAAGATGTGCCAGGCTCAGACATCGCAAAATTACAAACTGACATTTTCCAAAACCCCCAATGAGATTCTAATGAATGCTATATTGTGCACCCTGCAAAAAGATAATCATACCACAGACACAAAGTTTTGCATACAATGTCAGGGAAAGAAGGGTTGCAAGCTTTAAAGGAGACTCAAAAATTTTCCACTTAAAATCTCCAGATTTGGGCAGCCCTGGTAGCTCAGCAGTTTAGCACCTGCCTTCAGCCCAGTGCGTGATCCTGAAGACCCAGGATCAAGTCCCACATCAAGCTCCCTGCATGGAGCCTGCTTCTCCCTCTGCCTGTGTCTCTGCCTCTCTTTCTCTCTCTGTCTCTCATGAATTAATAAATAAAAAATCTTAAAAACAATCTCCAGATTTAAGGTTCACTTGCTTCTCTTCACACAAATCTTTTTGTACCAACACACATGTGCTTCCAGACATACACACAGAGTGCATTTTCACTTACTTCATTTACCTCTCTAGATCCAGAAGCAGAATAAATTAATATTTTCCTGGCAGGCAAGTGGAGACATGTTTTGTCTAGAGATTACATAGATTAAGCCATCAAGTGCCATAATCTACCCTCAATAAGGCAGAAAGACAGTAAGACAGGAAAATGTAGACATAGCCATCTAAAGTCCAGGAGGAAACAGTAACTTCGCAGCTCATGAGTGCCCCAGCCCACTCACTGGAAAGCCCACATAAAAAAGAAAAAAGAAAAGAAAAAAGAAAGCCCACGTGTTTGGGCATCCCACCTGGTCTAACAGACATTGCTCAGAGGAAAACACATCTCTGTAGAACATGATTCAAAAAATAAATAAAACAAAACCATGAAGTCAGAAAGACCACAGTTGCTTGGAAGCCACTAACAGATTCATTATACTCAAAATGGGCTTTTAAATCCAAAGGAGACATTTGGGCAGCAGAAAGGACAGTCCAGTGGCTAAATGCATGGGACTCATATGGTCCCAACTCCCTGGTTTTGTGTAAATACTTGCTCCACCCCTTCTTCTGAGCCTCAGTTTATTCGCACAGAGAATGGGGCAATATTAGCATCTACTTTGTGGAGCCATCCCAAGAGTTCAATAAGGTGAGCTGTGTGAAGACCTTTGTATGGCACCTGGTATGTAGCAAGTTCTTGACAGAGCCTCCAAACTATGGCATGGATGTCTCGGAAGTCCACAGAGTCTAGTCTTAATGGCCAGAACATGGCAGGAGCCCTCAAGTCCCAGCTACTCCTTCCCCTCAAATGTTCTATCATGTACCAGGGCATTTTGGTGATGCACTACACCAAACACTACAGGACTTAACAAAAGTTGATGACTTTAACGCACTGGGTTTTTTTGTTAAAAGATTTTATTTATTTATTTGAGAGAGAGAGAGATAGAGAGTATGAGCAGAGAGAAGGAGAGGCAGACTTCCCAGTGAGCGGGGAGCAGGATCGGGGTGGGGGAGTGGGGTGGGCGGCTCTATCCAGGATCCCAGGATCCCAGCCTGGGCCGAAGGCAGATGCCCAACCGAGCTACCCAGGGTCCCCATCATTTTTTTTTTAATTTTATTGTAGGAATGCATTATAATTGTATTTATTAAATAAAAACAAATTTTAATAGATATTTATATTTATATATGTGTATTTTATAAAACACATACATATAGAAAACATAAAATTTGCTATTGTAACCAGATTTAAGCATGAAATCTGATGGCATTAATTAAATTCACAATGTTGTGCAACCAACACCATTACCTATTTTCAAAATTTTTCATCACCCCAAATAGAATCTCTGTACTTATTAAGCAATAACTCCATATTCTCCTTTCTCCCAGCCCCTGGTAACCCTTTTTTTTTTTTTTAATTTATTCATGAGAGACAGAGAGAGAGACAGAGAGAGAGAGGCAGAGACACAGGCAGGGGGAGAAGCAGGTTCTATGCAGGGAGCCCGATGAATGACTTGATCCCAGACCCGGGGATCACACCCTGAGCCAAAGGCAGACGCCCAACTGCTGAGCCACCCAGGCATCCCCCACCCCACCCCCGCCGGTAACCTTTACATCACTTTGTTTCCATGAACTTGCCTGTTCTAGATATTTTATGTACTGTAAATCTCCCTTTATCCATGCAGAATATGTTCCAAGAGCCCCAGCAGATGCCTGAAACCACAGAGATTACCAGACCCTAGTTATGTTTTTTCCTATATGTACATACCTGTGATAAAGTTTAATTTATAAATTTGACATAGTGAGAGATTAACAACAATAACTGATAAAATAGAATTATAACAATATGCTGTAATAAAGAGTTATGTGAATGTGATCTCTATCTCTTGAAATATGTGACTATACTGAACTCATCCTTCTTCCTGGAATGGTGTGAGAGGATAACATGCCTGCATGACAAGATGGAGTAGGTGTATGACGTAGATGTGATGACTTAGCATCAGACTACACTGACCTTCTGACAATATATGAGGAGGATCACCAGCTTCCAGGCCGCAGTTGGCCACAGGTAACTGAAACCACAGAAAGCAAAACGGCAGATGAGGGGAGGCTGCTGTAAGTGGAATCATGTAATATTCGTCCTTTTGTGTCTGGCTTCTTTCACTTAGCATCATGTTTTCAAGGTTCATATTGAAATTCACATATTGTATATAGCCTGTACCAGAACTTCAGCCCTTTTTATACCTGAGTAATATTCTATTGTATGAATATGCCACATTTTGCTTATCCATTCATCTGTCCCTGGACACTTGGGTACCCTCCACGTTTTACTTACAGCAAGTAATGCTATGAACATTAGAACAGAAGGATCTGTTTGAGTCTCTGCTTTCATCTCTTTGGGGGACATACCTAGGAATGGAAATGCTGAATCATAGGGTAATTCTATGTTTAACTTTATTTTTTTAAAGAATTTTAGGAACACCTGGGTGGCTCAGCGGTTGAGCGTCTGCCTTTGGCTCAGAGAGTGATCCCAGGATCCAGGATCAAGTCCCACATCACATTCCTTGCAAGGAGCCTGCTTCTCCTTCTGCCCGTGTCTCTGCCTCTCTCTCTCTCTCACATGAATAAAATAAAATCTTTAAAAAAAAGTTTTTTTTAAATTTGAGAATGAGAGAGAGAGAGAGAGAAAATGCACAGAGGGAGAAGCAGCAGACTCCCCACTGAGCAGGGAGTCCGATGTGGGGCTTGATCCTAGGACCCTAAGATCATGACCTGAGCTGAAGGCAGACACTTAATTAACCAACTGAGCCACCCAGGCACCCTTCTATGTTTAACTTCGTAAAGAAATATCATACTGTCTTCCACAGTGGCTGCAATATGTTTTACTCCCAGCAGCTGCTGACAACAGCTCCAGTTTCTCCACATCCTGTTATCTTCCATAACTCTTTATTTTTAAGAACATCTCAAGACTATCCCAACAAGATAGCAAACTTACTGTTCTAAAATAGCTAAGAAGCAAGTAACTCTAGCAGTTCTCACTCATTTCACTAGGGACAGCTTTGCCAGTCTAAGGAACATTTGACAATGTCTAGAAACATGTTTAGTTGTCATAACTCCCCATAAAATTATTTTACATACTGGTCTTCCCTGTAAGATTTCATTCAAAGTTCTCACTTCTCTTTTATACTTAAAAATATATTTTAAAAACTCTTATTTCCATCAAATTGGTTTGGCTCCAAGTAACAATGGCAAATGGAGAGTAGCTAAAAAATAAAACATCTCAAGCTTTTTTTTTTTTTAAGATTTTATTTATTTATTCATGAGAGAGACACACAGAGAGAGAGAGAGAGAGAGAGAGAGAGAGGCAGACACAGGCAGAGGGAGAAGCAGGCTCCATGCAGGGAGCCTGACGTGGGACTCAACCCTGGGTCTCCAGGATCACACCCTGGGCTGAAGGGAGCACTAAACCGCTGAGCCACCCGGGCTGCCCACATCTCAAGCTTTTAAAAGTCTGGAACTATTGAAGTTTAGTAGTTCAATAATACCACCAAGGACACAGGCTTTTTTCATCTCTCTGCTTTACCACCCTTGACATTCCAGCTCCTATCCTCAGATTTGTCTCCTCGTGGCTTCAAGCTGATTGCTGCAGATCCAGGCATCACTTCCCCACACAGCCATGTACAAAGGCAAGAAACAGACATTTATTTACCTCTTTGCACCCTAGAGGAAAACCTATCTCAGCATCCAGATAGCAAACTTCCCCCTGGGTCTCATTCACCAGTGTTTTAATCACTTGTTCATGTCTAAAATGGTCACTGGCCAAAAACTAAAATCACTATATTAATTTTAGGCTAATCAAAGTTTATCCCATAAAGCTGGAGAGAGATCACCTCCCTGAGCTTATTATAGGAGAGTGAAGGCCCAAACACTAGGAGATATTGAAAGTATTAACCAATCTATAGGTTGTTTCATTAGTACTTCAAAACTACTTTACTTGTCATTTGGTTTCAGATGCAAAAGACAAAAACCTGTTTGTTTGTTTGTTTGTTTGTTTGTTTGTTTGTTTGTTTGTTTTTTAAAGAAGGGATGGACCCTGGCTTCAGATACACATGGATACTGGTGGTTAAATGCCATCACCAAAACTTAAGTGTTGCTCTCTCCAGCTCCCAATTTCCTCTGTATGGGCTTCATGCTCAAGCTGGCTTTCCCCTCTTAATGAAAGGCCAAAACAAAGTCCCAGAACTGAGTTCTAATCAGCTATGATTGGTCTGGCTTGGATCACACGGCTCCACCAGCACAGCGGACAGAGGTACTATAAGCAGGATGGGTAATGGATGCTAGTTTTGTGAACATCAGCAAATATGCACTACACAGATACATGGGGAAACAAATGTATATATTTTTGGCCTCCAGTAATCTGGATATTATAAAAATGCACTAATTCATTCCACAAACATTTGTTGCACTGGAGAGGTAAATAAGACACAGTGTCTTCACAAGGAAGCTAATCCTCTGCTATTTAACCTGTATGACCCTGAGGAAGCTTCTCAACTTCTCAGATTCTCTTATTCATCATCTGTAACAGGAAATGGCTGGAATGCATGACTTTTCCAATTCTGTATTCAATCAATTCCATGACTTCCTTCCTGCAAATTGCTTTGACTTTTTTTTTTTTTCCTAAATGCTACCAATCAGATCAACTGGACTCTGTTTGCATGGCTTGTTGCCCACAGAGGAACAAATGAAAGAGGACTGAAATCAACCCAGCGCCCCTCTGTGACTGAGCAACTGATTTTGGCATCTAGAATTCACGGACTTTTGCAGCCAGACAACTTGTGGGTGACCAAAGTGAGGAAGCCCAACAGAAGGGAGGTCTGGGCAAGAGGGAGTGGAGAAGCCTACCACTGGGAAGGAAGCTTCAGGCCACAGACTTTGCTCTTTACCACCTCCCATACCCAGTCTGGGCTATTTACTTCCAAATCGTGTCTGTAAAGGTGCTTGGCAAAGAGACTCATTGGTACCTCTGCAGACTGCATGCTAAAATTAGCAGTGGGTGTGAAGCTGACTCCTTCAGAGTGATTGCAGGGCTCTGGGGGTTCTGGCTTCTGCTGATTAGTCATGATGCTCGCTTGTAAGGAAATAGTGTCAGGTGCTTGAAATGTTTAGTGACCCTTAAATGACAGAATATTGTAGCTAAGCTCAAGTGAATATGTCTGCTCTAAGAATTGTAAATTCTTTTCCCCAAAGTGATGAGCATACTAATGGTCAAGAGGTAACAGGCTCGGGCAGCCCAGGTGGCTCAGTGGTTTAGCCTTCAGCTCAGGGTGTGGTCCTTGAGTCCTGGGATGGAATCCCATATCGGGCTCCTTGCATGGGCCCTGCTTCTCCTTCTGTCTGTGTCTCTGCCCCCCCACCTCATGAATAAAAATTTTAAAAATCATATAAAATAAAGAGGTAACAGGCTGACAGCCCTCACATGAGGAGTTATACAAATTGGGCACTGCACAACTTTAGGGGTGCCACTGCAGTCTATGGAAGCCTAGGTGAGTGGTGCCCCCTAGAGTTATGCAGTGCTCAATCTATACAACCACATGACTGTCCTTAGTGCCAACAGCAAAGCCAAGGTGAAAAGGCTGCCATGGTCAGAATCCAGAGATTTTCAATCAGTCAACACATAATATTTTGCACTGATGATAAACTGAAATGCTATTTTGGACACACTGGGTTAAGTGAAATGTATTAATTTCATCAGTTTCTCTTTTTAACATGTCTGCTAGAAAATTAAAAGTTATACATGTGGCTGGCATTTGTGGCTTGTATTATATTTCTACTGGACCATACTATCTTAGAAGCTCCACAGAGGGATGGTGTAATTGCCCAGTGGGGTAACCCATTCTCTGCCACACCCTTTTGCCTTTCTTCCTTGCCTATCTCATTTTCCTACTCTTTCACCTACTTACAACGGATCACCTCACAAATAAACTAGACCCAAATTTGTCTCAAAGCATGCTTTCAGGGGTAAAGTAAGAAACAGATTTGCTATGCACAGGGAACCACACTAATATGTACATTTCGTTATACCTGATTTGCATATGATCAGAAAAGAGGTAAAGAAACCAACACAAGAAAGGTTAAATACAGGATTTTAAATAACAGAATACCTGCCAAGTGAGTAGTAGAGAGTAAGTGCTAAGAGCTTGAAGGAGGAATGATATTAATATGGAGTATTGTGGTTGGGAAGATTTCTGCTTGGCCCCAGAAGATCTAAGTGCTGCCAGTTTACTGCCAAAGAATGAGTTGTGAAATGTGAAGTCTCAGCAAGGACCTAGACTCAAGGAATGGCTTTGGTGCTGATGACATGTGCCACCTATTTTGTGGGAAGTACACTTTGAACTGCAGTACGTGCGTGTGTGTGTTGGGAGTGAGACAGGATGCTACGATTTGATTCTCTTCTATCACTCATTCTTGTGAACAAAGCTGGCAGGGGGAAGTAATGCAGTCTATTTCAGAAAGCACAAACAGAACATGCTTTCCAGAAAGGGATCAAACACTCTACCTCTTTCCCATTAGCGCCATGCTTTTTGTGACTGAGATGAGCAACTATAAATGTCACCATAGGAGAAGGACACATTCATTCTATGAGCACTATTGACCACTCACTATGTTCCAGGCACTACTGAAAGAGCAGTGCAGAAAGCAAAAGCAAATGCTTTATAATTTTCAAGATGGAAGAAAAAAAAACCTGCCACCATTCAGTCTTTAAGCAGTGAATAAGTCAAAAAAGTACAGAAAGGAAATAATTAAACTGTCCTGAAGAATAGATGTTTTGGTAGTTACCCATTCTCTTATTTATTGTTTTCTTTTATAGAAGTAACAAGCATTTAAAAAGTAAGAGCCCAGAGTTAGTCGGAATTTAAGAGTGAGCTAAGTACAGTGTTTCCTCTGCAGAATGAACTTGTGCCAAAGAAGCAGAATGGTGCTGCCCAAGGTACTGGTGGCTTCTCAGTACACCTCACTGGGATGTGAACACAATTATGATTCTCCCATAACTTTACAAAGATAATATTTTGCCCTTAATAAGTAGGTGGACATCACAATCTATAGTTACATGTATAGATTAAAAATAGCTTTCCTTTCATCTATTCTTATTTTAAATGTCCCATTCAGATTTAAAGATAAATTCCATCAAAATACATAGAGTCAGAGTGAAGGTTTTCTATTGATTCAGTTCAGTCGAGGTTCTAAAACACATTTCCCCTTGTAGTCGATATTCTTGCCTATACCCAGCTGAAATCTCTTCTGCTTGATTGAATGAAGTTACAAATTCAACAGTCTACAAAGATCGGAAGGCAAAGCAAATGATTAAAATGGGACTTTTTAAAAAAGGATTTTTAATTTATTAATTTATTTTAGAGAGAGAAAGAAAGTGCATAAACAGGGAGAAAGGGGGAGAGCGGTAGGGAGAGGGACAAGCAGACTCTACACTGAGCCCGACATGGGGCTTGATCTAACAACCCTGAGATCATGACCTGATCTGAAGTCAAGAGTTGGATGCTTAACTGAGCCACCCAGGTGTCCCTAAAATGTGACATTTTAAATAATAACTGACATGCCTTCAGTGTTGGGAGAACAATAGTATGATGGGACTGTTTACTAGGACAGCATGTGTTCTGTCTAAAGGGAGAAGCTTCTACTCAGCTCCAGCCATGTATCCATGTGGGACAACAAACTCTGTCTTGCAAAGTTATCTCATTATTTAGAAAAGCTCAAAAATCTCTTAATCTAATCTAAAAATGTCTTAATTGACTCAATTTCTTACAATTCACTGGGTGTAAGCCAAAAGGCTGGATTCTATCTTTGCCATCTCTTTTCTTTTTTTTTTTTTAATTTTATTTATTTATTCATCAGAGACACAGAAAGAGAGAAATGCAGAGACACAGATAAGAGGGAGAAGCAGGCTCCATGCAGGAAGCCCGACATGGGACTCGATCCCAGGTCTTCAGGATCATGCCCTGGGCCGAAGGTGGCACTAAACCGCTGAGCCACCCAGGCTGTCCTGCCATCTCTTTTTTTTTTTTTTTTTTTTTAATTTTTATTTATTTATGATAGTCACAGAGAGAGAGGCAGAGACATAGGCAGAGGGAGAAGCAGGCTCCATGCACCGAGAGCCCGACGTGGGATTCGATCCTGGGTCTCCAGGATCGTGCCCTGGGCCAAAGGCAGGCGCCAAACCGCTGCGCCACCCAGGGATCCCTCTTTTTTTCTTTTTTTAAGATTTTATTTATTTATTCATGAGAGACACACGGAGAGAGAGAGAGAGAGAGAGAGGCAGAGAGACACAGGCAGAGGGAGAAGCAGGCTCCACACAGGGACTCCACACAGACGTGGGACTCGATCCCAGGTCTCCAGGATCAGGCCCTGGGCTGAAGGCGGCGCTAAACTGCTGAGCCCCCAGGGCTGCCCTGCCATCTCTTTTCAATGCCAACTCTCTTGCTGGCAATGTTAGAGACTTGAAATCATAAGATGTAAAAAAACAGATATTTTCTTTCCCATTTCACAGATGGGGAAATCAAAGTACAAAAAAAATATCTCAGATTTCAATTCATTTTAGAAGAGTTGAGAATGCAACCCCAAATACGTTCAAGTACTCTAAATTAAAAACAAACATTAGACAATTAGTTTGTGAGCAGTTAGAAGAATTCACTGCAGAAAAAAAAATATACTATTGGTTGAGCACAATACCCAGTTTGGAGTGAGTGCTCTATAAATATGTTTTGTAGAGACTGCCCCATACGTCAGCTTAGCCCCATACCGTGGTTGTGTATCACAGCAGTGTGGTGTAAAAGATCTTGATTCATACTAATTTAGAACTGTACCAACAGACAGCTTACTATCTGTAGGACATTCTCTCAGACTCAGCTTCTGTAAAATAGGAATAATATCCAATTTGCCTATTAGGAGGATCTGAGATAATACACTACATCATCCATGTCTACACATTTTATATACATAGTGCCCATTATTCCAATTGCTTGACAGATTACCAGACTGGCAAGTCAGGAAAATGTAGTAGAAAGGGATAACAAGGTTTAGTGGAAAGGTCAATCAGTCCAAATTGAGTTGGATTCTAGGGTCTGCCACTTGCCAGCCTGGCTACCCTGAGTAATCTACTCTTTAGTAATACCTTCACTGGGCTGTTGTAAAAAAATTAAAAATAATTGAGCACCTATCCTATGCAATGCAATTGATATGGAATGCTTAGCACTGCCTGGGCTATAGTAAGTGCTCAACTAAGAGTAGGAAGTGTTATTATCAGCATATCTGAATAGCAGTGAGCACTTAACACCATTCAGGAGAGCTTTGGGAGCATAATGATAAATGTGGGCTGGATGGAACCATAATTAAGTGGGTTTGTGAAAGAGGTGAATACACCACAGAGAAAATATTAGATAATAGTTGAGAGCCAAAAGAAGCCCGCATGATCATTTAGAACCAGGTCAGGGAAGTTTCTTTGTAAAAGGCAAGGTAGTAAATATTTTTGGCTTTGTGGGTCAGTCACTGCAGCAACTACTCAAATTTGCCCTTTTAGTGTGAAAGGAGTCATGGATAGGACTTAAACCTACAAGTGTGGCTGTGTTCCAAACAAAATTTATTTACAAAAATAGGTAGCAGGCTGGATTTGGCCTATTGGTCGTGGTTTGCTAACTTTTGGTTTAAAGTAAAAACATGACGGCATGTGATAAGATAAAGTGCGCTGTTCAGATGAAGAAATCAAGTGCATAAGCACTTAAACCTTTGGAATTTAAATCAAAACTCAGGATGATCATGGTAGGTGAGATCCCAAAAAACAAAAATGAAATTGCTAACATGATTTTAGCCCACAAAAGAGAAAATTCTATCCCAGTCTGCTCTGGAGGGACCATGCCCATGTTGATTCTGGATAAAGTAAGGTGAACTACAGCATGTTCAACTGAAATTGGTGATAAAAAACCAGCCAGAAATGGCTTACATGTTTCATCTGGCGAGCCCACCACTACACCTCATTCCCAGTCAATTGCTAGTAGCTGTAAGGAGCACTGTGTAGACAGATTTCTGAATCCTCACATCTGGGCCTAAGGAGAATGAGAGCCAAGACTGATTAGTAAGGTCTTCCCTGGGTACAAGGGGAAAGCCATGATACGTATGCTATGTAAATGCCACCTTGAAAACCCTATCTTATGAGGAATGACCCAAATAAGTTATATAACCCAAAATATAATCATCTTCAAGCTGGCAAGATAGTACTACACTCTAAATATTAATCTGATCTTGCTAATAATGGACATATTCAAGAGTTTTTATTACAGTGGGCAGCAGGGGACTGGACTAGTCACCTGAATATTCTTCCCAGCCCTGCATGACACTATGTGATTTTTCAAGATGCCTTATTGTACTATCACAGCTGTGTTCCAGGTGGCTTAGTCTTTCCTAACAGCTTTGCTTTGAAGACGTCATGAATATTTAAATATACTTTAGGCTAAACATTTTTCATGCTTCTCAAATCACCCAGAGTCTGAAGGTGGGTTTTGGATGGCAAGGAGGCTCATTTTCAAGATGTGTTGTTTATGCACATATATGCATATAAACCCAGAGGCATTATTTTATATACACACATTCAGACCTTCAAGGTGCATGTTATGTAAATTCTTCTTCTTAAATCTGGACACTCAGTTTTGAAGTCAAAGTCTGCAGTAAAAGGCTACTGACAGGTCTTCAGACACAAACTAGCAACTCTGCAATAAATAAGAATGTTCTGATTATTTGGAAATGACCTACTAAAGTTCTCACTGCAGTTGTTCATCGATTGTGACCTAAGAACCACAGTGACTGTGAGCTAGCCAGTATCCCCTTCACTGTTTCGAGGATGCTGAATAAATCACAGAAGGTCCTGGAGACAGGGAGGTTAGGTAGGTGGGCAAGGCATGAGGGCTGAGGTAAAGAGAATTGGAGATAGATAGATAGATAGATAGATAGATAGATAGATAGATAGATCTGTTCTTTTTTCCATGAAATCCCACTGAAACAACTATAAAAGTGTTTTGTTTTACTCTGTTTTAAGGACTTAAATCCACCAGAATGGAGACAATAGGTGAGGGGAAAAAAAACATATTGTAGAATCTGAATGTAGATTTAAAAAAAAGCACAACAAAATCTTAAGTTAACAGTGGAGAAAGCTGAGACTCCTAGATTAGCAGCACCCAATCAGAATTGAAGAACTCTCTAGAAATGAGGGTTAAGGCAGTGAGAACTGAAATTCAGTTTAAGAAGCTGTCAGTTTCCAGCAAATGCACTACTAGGTATTTACCCAAAGAAGACGGAAATACCAATCCAAAGGGAATGTGCACCTGGATGTTTAGAGCAGCATTATCTACAATAGCCAAACTATGGAAACAGCCCAAGTGTCCACCGACTGACAAATAAAAAAGATATAGTATACAGATACAATGGCATATTACTCAGCCATCAAAAGATTGAAATCGTGCCATCTGCAATGACATGGATAGAGGTAGAGCATATTATGCTAAGCAAAGTAAGTCAGAGAGAGACAAATACCATATGGTTTCACTCATATGTGGAATTTAAGAAACAAAACAAATGAGCATGGGGAAGAATGGGGGACAACCAAGAAACAGAGTCTCAACTATAGAGAACAAACTGATGGTTACCAGAGGGGAGTTGAGTAATGGGATGGAGGAACTAGGCAACGGAGATGAAGGGGGGGCAGTTGCTGCAATAAGCACTGGGAGATATAAGAAGTGCTGAATTACTAAATTGTACACCTGAAACTAATATTATACTGTATGAACTAACTAGAATTTAAGTGAACACTTAAAAAAAAGCAGCTGTCAGTTCCTGAGCTCTGCTTCCCTACTTCATGCAGCAAGATTGCCGAGAGACTAACCTGGCCACAGACCCAAGGTTTCTTCTCTAAAGAAGATAAAACAAAAGGTCTCTGGATGAAAGGACTCTGAAATGGGTACCACTCTTTAAAAAGAAGAGAGGATTTAAAATCAGAAAACTAAAATAGTTTTTAGAATTTTTTTTTAATGAAAAAGCAAAGTCAAACTCAATGTAAAGTTCTGAAAATAAGGTGAAGGAAATCTCCCAGAACAGAAAATAAAAAGATGAAGAGAAAACAAGAAACACTAGGAAATAAAAGCTGAAGACTATTATAGAAGTCTATTATCCAAGTAACAGGAATCCCTGACTGTAAGACTAGAGAAAATGGAGGGGGAAAAAAGCATCCATTATATATCTGTTACTATATAACAAATTACCCCAAATACTCAGTAGCTTCTGACATTTATTCTCTCACCTGGTTTCTGAAGGCCAGGAATCCCTGGGAGCCGCTTAGTTGGGTGGTTCTGGGTCAGGGTCTCCCATGAGGTTGCAGTCTCATTTGAAGGCTAGACTGGGGCTGGAAGATTTCTTCCAAAGTGATTCACTCACATGGCTATTGGCAGAAGTCTCAGTGCCTACCTCGCTGTTGGCAGGAGGCCTCAGATCCTTGCCACATGGACCTTCCCATATGGCTGTTTACATGGTAGTTGGCTTGCCCCAAAGCAAGTGATCCAAGAGAAAGAGAGAGGCACAACCAAACACAAGTCACTGTGTCTTTTATACTTCAATCTCAGAACTGAATTGCTGTCACTTCTGCTGTATGCTACTGGTCATGGAGACTAACCTTGGTCCAATAATGACAGTGAACTCTACAGGGGCTATGACTATCAAGAGGCAAGGATCAGGGCACCATCTCAGAGGCTGGTTGCTATATCCATGAACTCTGTGTGTGTGTGTGTGTGTGTGTGTGTGTGTTAAAAAGTGTGTTAAAAAGTGTTAAAAAACACCTCCCAAATCCTGCAGGAAAATGATTTCCAAGCTAGAATTAAACCCACCAGAATGGAAAACACTGGAGAGGAAAACAACCAAACTTTAGAAGCTGCAAAGCAAATTAAAACAAAACCTGAATCTTAAAACTGACAGCAGAGAAACCTGAGAATAATGAATTTAGCAGCACATGGAAGCTCTCAAAACGAAGGTTGAGGGAGGAAGGGGCTGGCTGAAATATAGGTAAGTGCTAAGTGCTTTGTGGGCCTTTTCAATTCTGGAAATGGTCTTAAATTCTGGGAATTAAAAATGTAGTTATACCAGCCAAACCATCAATGAAGAGAGCAGAATGAAAGTGTTTTTAATCATGCTTGGTAAGTTATTGCAAGATGCATTCTGCCAAAATGGGAGGAGTGAAGCAGAGAAAAAAAGAAGACAAAGGAAATGAGTGAGAGATCCAAACCCAAAGAATGACAAAGGGGGGACCCAGGATGGTGGTAAAGGAAGACTCCAGAGGGATAGCTATGTGCCAGATGGGGTGGAGGGGACCAGTCCAGAATGGGCAACCAGGTCAGAAATCCTCAGGGCGGGGGAGGAGCTTTTTCAGGGTAGATGAAATCTACCTAGCGCATCTGAGTGTCTTAAAGGGAATGTAAACACTTGGTGAAGGCTTTGAGATTGAATTCCTAATAAGCACCTAGGAAACCAAGCATACAACAAAATACAAGACAATTATTAACTCCTGGGGGGGAACGCTGTCAAGGAAAAAAAAAAGGCAATCATACTTTACAACAGGGCTCAGCTGTGACTAGCGTTTACATAGTCATAATGTAAACACTGAATATTGACCTAATCAAAATTATGAAGTAACTATATTGGGGGAGGACTGCCATGGCCAGAATTTAGTAGAGAATGCATAGAACTGAAATATCTAGCATTAGTAATAAGCAGAGATAGAAGTGAAATACCAAAAAAATCAGCTGAAAGGTGCAATGGTTGCTTCTGAGAGGGGAAATGAGGCAGAAAATAAGAGACTATTGTATTTTATGGCCAACTTTGTAGAATCCTTTAATTTCTAACTGCATATGTCATTAGTTTGATCTTAGAGATTAATATGCTACACTAAGAAATGAGGAGACAACAGCCAATCATTCATTCAGTAAGCATTTAAAGAGTGCCTACAGCGAGCAAATCCCTGAGGATTAAGGGGCTAGAAGACCCAGTCCCTGTCCTCCCTCACAGGTCAGTAGGTTTCTCAAACAGCCTGTGGGGTGGGGGTGCGGGACAGAATTTCAAACTCTTCTCTAGTGAGGCGTTAATAAGGTGGAGAACAGATGCCTGGACATCTGCTTATCTTGAATTTCAAGGTTCCTGGCTAGTGGCAGGGGTACCCTTGGAAGGTTGCTGTAGGCTTAGCTTCAAAGCATGCTGGGACAAGGAACAGGTGGGACTGACAACTCCTGAAATTACAACAGCCCCTAACATGGGCAGCTGGCAACAGAGGATGTATTCTCTAAAGCGCTAGAGTGACCCAGGCTAGTTTCAAGCAGGAGGGTTATTGTCGTGGCTGCTTAGCTTGCAGGACCTCATTTAATCCCCACAATGAACTGCTGAGGTGGCTGTCATTAACATCCCCACTTTCTAGATGGGAGCTCAGACAGGTTATGTGACTTGCCTAAGATCACAAAGCTTGTAAAACCACGGAGCTAAAATTCAAACCCAAATCTTAAGTCCATAGCCTTCAGGCTCAGCCTGGGTCTTCCCTCAACTGTTGTGATAAGGGGTTGCAAGACCTGAATTTAGTTTCTCCCCTACCATTAATCACGGTGTGATCTTAGGCAAGTTGCTTCCCTTCTCAGTGTCTGTTTCCAGGTGTGGAACATAGAGGGGGTTGGCTCAGATGATGACTAAGCGTCCTTTACACATGGGCAGTTTATGGTAGGAGGGGGTAAGTTAAAAGAAGAAATGTATAAATATGGTGCAGAGGTGAAGCTTTTTCTCCTCCAAGCCTCAATTTCCTCATCTGTTAAAATAGGAATCAAGACATACCTCACATGGGTGTTGCGTGTGTTAAAAAAGATAACGTAGGGGATCCGTGGGTGGCTCAGTGGTTTAGCACCTGCCTTTGGCTCAGGGCCTGATCCTGGAGTCCCAGGATCAAGTCCCACATCAGGTTCCCTGCAGGGAGCCTGCTTCTCCCTCTGCCTGTGTCTCTGCCTCTCCTTCTCTCTCTCTCTCTCTCTCTCTTTCATGAATAAATAAAAATCTTTAAAAAAAAAAGATAATGTAAAGTACTTGGCACTTGTGCAGGCAGGCACACAGTAAGTGCTCAATAAGCACAAGTTCTTATGTATTCCTATCACTCATGTACTGACAGGTGCTCCACCATGCTTGGATTCCTGAAACTTCCACCTGTGGTAAGGTCAAAGCACCATGTTTGCAGGAAGATGAGTGATCAAAACAGAAGAAAGGGAGTCAAACAAAATTACTGTCTAACAGGAATGTGTGCTGTTGCCCTTTATTGGTTTTACATACGAGTTAGTTTACGAATACTTTCAGGAGCATGTAAGTGTGAAATTGGAAAGCGTCACTCCAAGACTGCCACGAGCCACCGCACTGGCGATATATAAGGGGGAGGAGGGGGGGAACAAGGTGGGCCAGGGAAGGGAGAAAAGGAGACACACAGGAAAGGAAGGTGAACCCAAAGTGTGGAAGGACAAAGAGATATAGAGCAAACGGATTTTAAAGTTCAAAGCTCATTCATCCAGATTTATTGTTGAGCACACACACTCTTATTTAACTTTTTAGACACATTCCACCCCCCACCTCTGCTTTTACTCCAGCCTTTTCCTCCCTGTGCAATTCCTGCTCCCAGCCATGGACCCTGCTCCAACCTGCCTCGGCATTCAGGCCAAGTTTAATTTTATTTTCTTTCAGAAGACACTGTAAAGCACTCTTGGTTCAGGAGAATGTAGACTTTGGATCAGCATCAACCTGCTCTGGAATCAAACTGGGAGAACTTGAGCAAGTTTAATTGTTTCAAACCTCAGTGTCCCAGGCTGTAAATCCCAGATGTATAACAACAAATTCAGAGGGCACAACAAACTATTAATGAGATAATGCATATGAAGCACTTAACCACCTGCTCCATAACTCTCTCTATGCCTCAAGTGTATCTATCCCCTATTCGGTGGAACTAGGAACACTGACAAGCATGGCTGTCCATCCTCAGTGTCCCAGAGAAAAGGAACCATGCTTTTACTTCTGAATCCTCCATAAGAACCTAGACTTCTACTCAATAAATGTCACATGGATTGACCGCAGGAACTATGTCAATCCTCAGGCTTGTGATTATTTACTATTTCAAGTAGAAGATGAAACATCCCAAATAATTGACTCCACGTGACCAGATGATCATGCTGAGGTCTCCTGTCTTGCTTGGGATGACACTGTAGTTCCCCAGGAATCCATTCCATGGCAGGAATCCTTTGTTCCAATGATAATGAAAACAAGAATAATAAACCAACTTATATTAAGGATTTACTGTCCCAAACACTCCTTGCGAGTACTTTAGCTGTTAAGAAATCAGTTAATCCATGGAATCAGCAACTCCATGGCAAAAGGCCAATTCTCATCCCCACTTTACAGAGAAGGAAACTGAGGGGGGGTGACCAAATATCTCAGTTTGCCTGGGTCTAAGACACTTGCTGGGATGCAAGACTATCAAAGCTAAAACCAGAAAAGTCCCAGGTACATTGGGATGTGTGCGCCCAAACACTGACGCACACAGGCATTAAGTAAATATCCCTAAGTTAAGGAGCAGCCAGGCCAGGCTTATGAATAGAGGACACCCATCGCCTCTCTACCTACAGCTAGCCATATTAACTTAGGCACATCATTTACCATCTTTGGGTCTCAGCTGTTTTCATGTTCAAAACTAAGGGGTCAAGCTAAATCAACAATGGCAAATCAATGGGCTCCCTTGCCCATGGCAGACAAAGTTAATTGACTAAGCCACTCCTCCATTTTACCCAACTTGGGCTTCAGAATCCTTCTCAACTCAATGCACTGGGCACTCCCATTTGTAGGAACGGATGCTTAGCATGGTCTCCAAAGCTGGCAGGTTTACCTTCACAGTTTGTTGGCACTAAATCAGCTTCCTGAAATCATTCTAGTCTTGTAGAATTTGGGAGATTAGCATCCAAAGACAGAGAACAGATAGATGGCAGCAGCACTAACAACAGAAGGGACAGTCTCCAGAGATGGGGCACTCCCTCAGTGTTACATATCCCTCAAAGCACAGTATGGTGAATGAGAGCAGGGACTCTAGAGAAACTGGGCTCAGAATCCTGGCTCACCATTTACCTGCTGTGAGATTTGGGACAAGTTATTTAACCTGTTTCTCGATTCCCTCAACTACAAAGTGAGAATTATAATAGGAGCTACCTAGCAAGGTCATTATAAGGATTCATTAAATTAATATGGGTAAAATGCGTAAGTGTTCTATGCGTTAATATCAGAATTCTCAAAATCATGCTCTGGGGTGGATATTAGTATCTAACAGATGAGGGAACTGAGGTTGAGAGATTAAAGTCACATAGCAGCTAGTTAATTTAAGTAGCAAAGCTGGATTCAAATACTGATTCCAAAGCCTCTGCTTTGCCACACTGCTACTACGCTTCACTGCATCTCAGGAAAAACTCAAAAACTTATTAAAAGAATGCTGGGAAAAAAAATGTTGAAATAAAAGTGATTCTTGACTATCTGTAGGGACTTGCCAACCTAGCCACTGTCGTCCTACCTTCAGTACCTGTTTATCCCCCATTGGTAGTGCTTTCCTAGAAGGCTCCGAAATATTGCCTACTATGACCCCACACCCATTCACACCATCAGCAGGCAGAGATGGTGCCAACAGATGGGCAGCATCTGCTGAGTCTCCAACTTCTGAGAAACACGTATCAGTAAAGTGAATTTTGTTATTTTATAGATCTGTATTTTTTAGGGAATTGAACAAACACAGATTAGGGAAAATGGATAAAGGGATTAAGTATCTAGGTACCCATGCTGTATCTTATCTTCCTTGCTCCCATAGAGATCTTCCTAAACATGTATATTTTGGTCTTAATAATCATATTCACAAAAATATCTACTCTGGTAAAAACTAAAATTCCTAAAGCTAATATATTTCTCACCATGTCATTATGTCCAAAGAGAGTAAGCTGGTACCCACATTTCTAGTGCATTCCATCTACTATATTCCTTTTAAAAGCAGGAAAGGTGCTCAGCTTTACACAAGATGGATTTGGGCCATCTCTAACACTAGTCAAAGAGACCAGAAATTGCATTCGTTCCTGCCTCTCTCCAAATACTCAAACCCTGGGTTTGGTTGTTATGCGGTTTGTTGGTTGAGCTGAGCAGGCAGTTTAAAGCAGGTGACATTGAACTGGTGTGCTCTTTCATTCAGTGACTCTACTAGCAGGACATGACATGACAACGTCCACTAACATCCAGAGAGCAGCCAGATGTAGGATGTCCTGCTGTCTACATTTTTAGAAATCAGTTCAACGGCTCCTCCTCCTCTTACTTCAGAGGTGACAAGAAAGGCAAGCAGGGGACACCTGGGTGGCTCAGTGGTTGGGCAGCTGCCTTTGGCTCAGGGTATGATCCTGGGTCTGGGGATCAAGTCCCACATCAGGCTTCCTGTGGGAAGCCTGCTTCTCCCTCTGCCTATGTCTCTCCTCCTCTCCATGTCTCTCATGAATAAATAAAATCTTTTAAAAAAATAAAAAGGACAAGCAGGAAGAAAGTGATCTGGTGGGGAGTGGGGGAGGGGAAGACACATGTTTTCCTCCAAAGGCTCTCATGTTGCTTATTAGATAAAGTCGGCTCCATCAAGACTACTCAGTCTTTACATTCTAAATGGTTCCTTGTTTTTAGAACTCTGACACTCCTACCCATGCTGTTAACAGAGGAAAGCAACCTCTTGGCTAGTAACTGTGGCTCTCTCAGCTCGATTACCAAGGGAGAAGCCTGGAGTTATTCAGCAGGGGAAAGGGTCCTAGAAAATAATAGTGTTTTTGCCTCTAAAATCTGCTAACTCTTGTGTGTAAGAGGTGAGAGCAGATAAAAACAAATTCCCAGGGAAGGGCTGGAGAAAGGTGGAAATGCTGAATGTAATTTTAACAAAGGGAACTAGGAACAGACTGACTGCACAGTGCAGTGGTTAGGAACCCTGGCTTGGAATCTGAAAGATCTGGGACTCTGCAACTCAGCGTGTGACCTTGAAGAAATTACTGAACCATCTCCTGGGACTAAAGGAATGTGTTTCCTCCTCTGAAAACTGGTAGTAACAACAGTGTCTTTTCTCCGGGGTTGTTATGACGCTTCGATGAGACACAGTGAAGGGCACAGCACCTAGGGCTGGCGTTCTTATTATTCACCAGTCTGCCTGTCTCTGCACATCATTTTACACTAACGTTATTGGACAACATTTACTGAGCGCTTACTACGAAAAGGGACAGTGCTGAGCTCTGGGTTTGACAGGAGAATTAAGTCTCAGACTGACTAGGTTAATGAATATATCAACAATGTAGCATATATAAACAAATTACATTAAAAAATATGTTGTGAGTATTAGTACTCAGATCATTACAAGGGCTAAGTGAGAGAACACCTGCCCTGAAGGGGTTTAGTATAGTGCCTGACATATACAAAGAACTCAAGTGAAGGTGGATATTCACATCAAGGGCAAGTCCCACTGGCCTTGGCGACAAGTGGGAGGGAACAGGAGTAACCTGGAGGGTTTTCACCTCCCCCATTTCGCCACATCCCCATCCTCTAACATCCTTGGCTGGACCCTAGCCTCCACCAGGCACTTGGCTCTTCAAAACAACTATGAAGAACCCAGCAGCTCAAGAGCTTGAAGATTAAGGTGATTAAAATACAGAAAACCGGTCAGGCTAACCATTACCCTTTGAGTAGCAGCAAGCTGAAGAAAGTCTGCTCAGGGCTGTGAGTGCTGGCTGTACTCTTTTCTAGTCTATGTGGACTAGGTTATGTGGACGCATTCACTTTGAAGAAACTCAACTGCTACAATGAAGATTTGCGCTCTTTTCTGTACAAACGGTATGTTACAATAAAAAATGTTAAAAATAGCCACTGCCTTTTTCCAATACCCAAAGCACAGAGCAGCCCTTCCTGATGGCATGCCACACTTGGGTCGTGAGCACTCCAGGTCAATCACCTGTGGCAGCCAGCAGCCACCTCGATCTAGTCACCAGGGAGCTGTAGAAATACCAGTAAAATTGAGAAATATTGCACTAGAGTACCAAATGACAACATCCTCCTCAATCACAAGAGTCTACCTGAAGGTTTTCCCTATCTAAGGTCAATTTTATTGACTCAGTTTTTAATGAGATTGTTTTATCATCTCCAACAAGGAGAGAATACACCACATTTATGGGTCAACACTCCTAGACTGCTCTTTACAAAACTGAGAGCTTGTCTTTGACATCATTCCATATCTTACTCTTCATAACAAACAAATATCTAGCATATCCCTCCCTCTTTCCCGATTTCCTTTCTCCACAATCACTGGGGGGAGGGGCGGAGGAGGAACATAAAATAAATTTCAATCATTTATCAAGTCAATGGATATAACACAGACTACATGCTGGTTTTCTCTTTGAAAGTTTATTGTTATTAAAAAAAAAAAAAAAACAACCCTATACTTTTTACATTTTACATTCACCTCTCAGAACATTTAATGATACCAGTTAATGATGATATATAAAAAGCCCACCAGCTGCTTGAAATGGCTGCAAATTTTTACCATGTACTGGTATTAAAGTGGTTTGAACTCTTTGGAAAAATTGGTGTAACATTAAGTACCGAGATTTCAACTTCCCAGATTAGAAGATTTTTAAGTCAGGAGGAAATTTAGTAAAAATTCAAGGCCTTAAAAGGAAATGTTAATAGAAAAACAAAAACAAAAAAACTGTAAAAAATAGGATTTCCCCCCACCCCCAAGTTAGGTTAAGAAAAAAAAATGCAACCAACCCCAACCCATCCCCAATATTTCTCTTAGAAAAGTCACCCAATCCTGAACACAGGGTCTCACACACAAATACAAGTAGCTTCATTTGCAGATCAGCCTCTGGGATCTTACACTGGCCCCAGTTCAAAGTTTAAAAAAAAATTAAGTTAGGTAGTTAGATATCCATAAATACTGGTATTCAAATGAATGAAAACATCCTAGCTTTGGTATGGCTACGAAAATCTGGAAATTGTTCAAGAGGACACTGGCTTTGGAAGAGGAGTCAGAGGGTGGGGAAGGCAACACAAACCCCCAAGCAGAGGTAAAATAAATATTGGGATACATCCACAGCACAGTGTGTAATACTGAGGCAAGTGCCTCAAACAAAACACACATAGAGGTTCTTGATCAAAATAACACAAGTGCAGGTTCTTGACCAGATTCACACATATACAGGTTCTTCCTAAAAGCTGTCTAGACCAACCTTTATCAAAGTATTATTTGCAAGAAACAGTTTGAATCTGGGAATGCAGGTGGTATCAGGAATTCAGTCTGGTTTTGCCCATCACAAAAGCACCTCCAACTCCTAACAAGGGGGCTCGACCACCCCTGATCACCACAGGGGCCTGTCCAAGGGGCTGAACTGCTCAGCTCATCTCTGCAGTGATGAAAAAACTCAACCTTCTGGGATTAAGAGTACAATTTACTATGCTGTGTCACAAGTCTACTTCCCACTTGCCCTCATTCCCACAGTCTTGATTACGGATTGTGAGGATATTGAGAAGCAGAAGGCAGTGATGTGGCTGAGGCCGGAGCATGACCTCATCACCCTAAAATTTATAGAAGAGTCCAACTTGCCCATACCCTGGTCTTCAGATGAATAGTTACTTCACAAGAGCACAAAGGTGCTACCAGAGAAGGCGAGAAAAAAAGGCAACTTGTTGCTTTGATGCTTAAATCCCCAGTAGTTATCAACACAAGCCTTTCTAAAAATAATAACAACAACAAACTTTGGTGTACTGCTAGGAAGCCAGTAAGACAATCATCCAAAAAACAACTTAGATGACCACACATGCTGTATCTAAATAAATTTCCATTGCAGGGCACTAGTAGAGAACAGACAGACAGCCACCTATGATGGGATGTTACACACACCACAATGACAATTCAAGTGACAGAGGCCCTCTCTTGGAGCAAAGGCTATCAAGAAGAAATGAAAGATGAAGGCCCTGTTTACTGTGGACTTGGTTCACTCCAGTAATCATAATGGGGGCTGCGGGCAGAGGAGAAGCACAGAACATCCAGGCAACTCTAAATAAACAAGCATCATTTACCCTGTTCTCTAAAGGAGACTCCAACACCAGAAAAAAGAGAGAGAGGAAAAAACAACAAATGGGTTATAAATTAAAAACCAATCTGTACAAGTCTTTACTCTGAGTCAGTAAGGTTTGGTCTCTGTTGAAGCCAGGACTTAGAGGAAGGTGATTCGCTTCTCATCATGTACCCCCCAACTTGCTTTGGGGTGTATACATTAAGAGACAACACGGAGAGAATCACCGGAGTCCGAGGGTACGGCATACAAATATTTCCTAGAAAGTGTAAGGTCTACTGACTACCCACAGAAGTGCTAACAGTTGCTCTAACCCCAAATTCTCTAAATATCCTAAGGTGGCAGCTACAATACAGAAAACTCCATCTGCCAGCAAATCATTTCTCCAGTGCTGGGAATGAGGGGCAGGAGGCAGGGAGAGTGGGGAAGCTGTTTCACCAGGACTCCTTCGGTTAGTGGCAGCCACAGCAGAGCTTTCCTTTGTCTTCAGCCTGGGCCAGACTCCTGGGAGGCTGGGGGCACTGACAACCAGGCTCCACGGGCTCAAGACAGTCCGTGTGCAGTAACAGCATCAGCAACAAGAGTGTGAGTGGAGTTATGAGAGTCTCTAGATCACTGACAACTGCCCTATCATCCTCCCTCCCCACCTACAAGAGACAACCCAGGCAATGCACCCACGCCAGGTACCACTTCATCTCCTTAGGAGCAAAGAACGGAAGTGAATTAGAAATAAAAACTTCTGAAATGACTATTTGTTCTGGTTCAGGCTAGATCAAATGTGCCTGAATCAAATACTCACATTAAGTAACATTTACACTGCAGTACCTTCAGTACTTGAGGAGCATGAGACACCCCCTCCCCCAACCCCATTACTTTAGCACACGTAGCCACCCAGGCAAATTTTTCTGTCACTCAGCCAGTGGAATGGATGGCATACGCCAGATGTTACACAAGGCATTTATTTCTCAGAGAAAGCTGAGAGCCAGGAGAATTAATCTCCTTCTGCTAGGACCTCTGCCCCAAGCTTCTGGAGAAACAGTGAATTGGGCTCGACAAGGGAAAGAGCTACGTGATCCACTAATCAGATTCAAACCATGAAAATGCAATGCAAAGTATATCCCTTCCTGGTAGAAAGACCTAAAGACCAAAAAAAAAAAAAAAAAGATGTCCCTTTAAACTCAAAGGAGGCTTTAAAAAAAATAAAATAAAAAGGCAAAGTATAAGCAAAAAAACAAAGAAATTAGTAAATCGAACTCGCAACACTCCCAAAAATAAAAGTTCGTGGTGACTGCCGGCTGGAAGAGGTCGAGGCAGGAAGGAGTAATGCAAACACCGGAGTGGCTGCCACCAAAAGCGCCTTGCAGAATCCACAACAGCTCTCCCTGTTTTCCAAGGCCAAGGAGCAATTCCCGAGTTAAAAACTTTCTATTTGGAAGAAAACAAAACCAAAAACCACTCCAGAAAAATGGTCAAGGGAAGAAGAACACTGTAGAAAGTCAAGCCGCTGACCTCCGGCGGATCACAAAGAGCCCGCGCTGAAGCTGGCCCAAGTAGATCCTCATCTTGGTGCTGTCACTGGTCTTCCTCACCCAGATCTGCAGGGGAGAAGGAGAGGGAACAAGATGAGAGGGTCCAAGAGTGAATTCTGAGTAGTGAATCTTTCAGAGCATCAAAATATCTGCACGAGTGAGGTGTGGGCGGAAAACTGGCAACCTCTTCCCAGCAGGTTTCCCCCTCCAGGAAACCTCTAGCGCAGAGTCAAACATCACCCTAGGACCTCCTTTCTCCTTTTTTCTCCCTTGCTCACACCTCTCATTAAGAAAATGTAAAGCACAGTGATCTCAGGTTCTATTTTTGCCTTGATCTTAAGGACTTTTTTTTGATTTGGTTTGATTACAGCATTATCAACATTCAAAATACATATATTCATGAATATAAACTTTCAATCAAATTTGGAAATATTTTCCTTGCCCCAAGGGACTTCTATATTACAGTTTTTCACTCCTCTGGGTTCCTGGCAATCAAGGCTACCAGTCATGGCAGAAAAACTAAAAAATAACAAGGAAAAAAAGAAAAACCCCATGAGTTGAGTTAAGGCCCAATTAGGATCATCAGAAGGCTAAATTAGCTTAAGACAGCCCTTCCCTCCTAACCATATCCTTTTCCCACAGATAGTATCAGAGGTCTGACATTTCACAGGGCAGATGCATTCGTGCATAGAATGGAAAATGAACTCTTGGCAGCAGGGTGACCGCCAGAGCAGACAAGGGCACTGTCATCCCTGTGGCCAGGACTGGGAAGAAAGCCACCTCCTCAGTCACCTGATACACCTGAGCTTTTTCATCTTCAGAAGAACCCTATAAAAGTAAGATCCTCACCCCATTTTATAGAAAAGGAAGGGCAGGTCAAACCCATCCAGTGTGAATCCTGGTGTCTGCTCTCAAAACCCTTTGCTTTCTCTTGTCTACTAATCAGCTGACTCTTCTTCTCACCTGTTCCTCATCCCTTTGGTTAAAATGCCATCAGATGGGGCCAAAAGCTGGATTAAGTTCCACGTCTCGCCCACATATGCAAGTACAAGTCTACAGAACAAACTATCTTCTCCCTCCCCCGTTCAGCTCTCAGGTTTTAAGCGTGTCCTCAGTCTCATTTCCTTTGATGTGATTATTTGGCAAGAGACTTTAAAGTCAAATACACCGGTTTGAAAATAAAGTTAAAGGCCTCACAGGAAGCTGAGCCTCTAAGGACCTTGCAGAAGCACTTTACGTCAAAAAATGACCCCACAAAGGGCTGATGTGTGTTTGCGGGGGCTCACCACCAAGCACAGATCCACTCAACAAATGTGCCTGGAGTCAAGTTATGCCTAGGCCAACTAGCTCCAGGGTCACTTAGGAAGTGACCTGAATAATCAGCCAGAATACTTCCGAGAAGTGAGAAATGTTTCCCTCTGTTGCAAGCCTCTGATGCACTGAGGCTTCCTCCCTCCAGGTGACAGGGCTCAGTGTCATCATTTTCTTGTCAGACCTCTTTGACACTCTATTATGTCAAAGGATGACAATCTTCAACAGAGAGAGAAAAAAATGTAACTTGCATTTTCTCTTTTCCTGAAAAATCTTGAGGTGTCATGGGGAAGATGAGACACTGGTTCTGATGTTAGGCTTGGGTCCTAGGAGGGCCACATAGCCGGGCACAAGGACTCTGCTGTGAAGTCACAACACCTCTTGCTGACAAACAGCAGGTCTCTCCATCAGATCCCATGTTCTGACTTGGATGACTCACAGACACCCCCTACCCCCAAGCCCAGAGAGAAAAGATGTTCATTCATCTGGGAGGCTCTCCCTAACTTCTGAGGAAACAATCATTTTGCAAACTAGTCACATTTGAGGGCATTTTCAATTCCGGAAGCTAGGAGAATGGAAGAAGCTTAAGTTATTTCATAATCCAGTTTCATTAGATTTCCTGTGCACTGACACGAATAAGTTATAGAGGGTAGGCACATAAAAATCAATTTCTTTGCAGACATTTTGTGGACTGATAAAAGATCAAGCCAATTGAGCTATTAAAGTTTTAAAAACTTTTAAAAAACTACTAACAATACAAGTTACACATTGCTGACATCCCCCTAATGAAGGGCCAGAGAACTCACTCGCCAGTCATCCCATCCTTGAGCATAACCCCTCTGAACTGACTTAGAACCAGTCTCTAGCCTACAGGAGAGACCCAAGGAAACCAATACCAGGGGAGCAAGAGCCTGGCAGCTCACCGTTGAGAGGCACAACAGGACGTGTCAGATCATAAAGACAGCAGGCAAGGAGGAGTGTGTAGCTCAGATCAGGCCAACATCCATTTACTGAGCACTTACTATGTGCCAGACCCTGTGCCAGGTTAAAACCTCAAAGCATAAAACAAATCTCTTAATAGACATGAAAGCTCTAGAGAAAGAACATAGATGGAGTACGCTCCACAAGCAAGTTCCATTGTTGGTACACAGTTACCTTACAAAGCAGCAGGACTTGGAACACATAGAGATCGCACAGACTCGCGTTCTATTCTTTCCTGTAGTCTAAGTGGCTCCCAACTCAATTACTGTATGTGGAGCTCACCAGTACCATTAGGAATATACAAATCCACGTTATGTTGGTAATCAAGGAAAGTAAGGGATTTTCAGGGATCCTTTTATCTACATGCAATTTCTGCCAGGAAGTGCTTACTTAGATCCTAACCCACATATAACACACAATTCCTGTACTTCTGTGGTGGCACCTGCACTGCAGGTTGGTCACACTGTGCTCTCCTGAGGGGGGAGGGAGTTCAGTCCCTACCTCATTGGCTCCAACAGAGCTGATCACACAGCTCAGTTTCTGGTTGTCCTTTGACTCTAAATAGATGGCCTGGCTCTTGTGGTACCTGTCAAAAACAAGAAACAGTTTATTTATATTTTTAGCCATTTTATCAAGGTAAGACTGACATGTAAAAAAAAAAAAAAAAAAAAAATGCCATACAGATTTACTGTTTATAACTCAACGAGTCTGGGAATAAGTATACACACCCGTGAAATCATCACTACCACGAACATATCCAACTGCTCCCAAAGTCTTCTCCTTCCCACTTCATCATTATATATATATATAATATATATATAATATAATATATTATATATATATATATATATTTTTTTTTTGGTAAAAAGAACACTTCACATTCACATAAGGGCTATACTTTTAACAAACTTTAAGTCAGTAGTACAGTACTGTTGAAGGCACAAATTTTAAAAAAGAAAGAAAAACACCCAAAATATAATTAAAAGAATCTCGGGGCAGCTGGGTGGCTCAGTTGGTTAAGCATCTGCCTTTGACTCAGGTCATGCTCCTGGAGTCTGGAATTGAGTCCTGCATGGCTTTGCACTCAGCAGGGAGTCTGCTTCTCCCTCTCTCTCTCTCAAATAAATAAAATCTTTTTTTAAAAAAGATAAATAAAACAAGAGTCTTAGTTTACATTTGAGGAAAATTCTGGATTTCAGGTTTAATTTGAAGGCCTCCATCCTTTGATTAGATCACATGGCCTCCTAATCTTCTCCTAAATCTAAAACATATTCCCTGGTCCTTCTGCAGAGGGGAAAAAGGAAGTGGAGGAAAGTCTGGAAAGCTAACTTATATTTACTTTCTACTTGGACTATATACCCAATTTAATCAAAAAGTATATTATAATTTTTCAAATAAAACCTGTTGCTGCTTTCCGCCCATTCCCAAAACACTAAAGACAGCTGGATGGACAAAATAAATAGAAGGGTCTGAACAACTGATCTATTATTTATTTTCAATGCATCCAAATAGGTCATCCACAAGAAGGTAGGCCAAAATCAATTCTTACTATGGTCACTCATTCAACAAATGCTCATTCATCACTTATTGTGTACCACACCACTGAGTATGTTGGAGGTTGGTGGTGGATAGTGAACAGGTCCCTGCTATCACACAGCTTCAAATCCAGTAGCTGTGAAGAATACGGAGTAATCCCACCTGGTAAGTACTAACCAGGCGAAGTTCTGAGTGTCAGGGTGTACCACAGGGATCTGATTTGGCCCGGTTAGTCAGGAGAGCTGCCTTGCATGGAGCAGACCAGACAGACACTCCATTTCAGCTCTGGTAGCTATCCCTCTTGGCCTGTAGCACAGGATCACCTTCAACTTCTACAAGTTCATGGATAAGGCCAAGGATGAAAGTGAGGAAGCCAGGGCCAAAGCCCAAATGAGACAGCAGCTGCCACAGGATGAAGGAGCAGCTGCTGGATTACAAAAGTTGGAAATATCAGCTGAGCTATGGCTGGCAGCCCTGGCCGGGGCCAACCCCAGTCAGTCAAGAACATAACCTCTGGTTAATTCTGGCTGCACAGATCTGGCTCAACAGACTCACTAACTCACGTAAATTCTACCAAAATGCATCTCCCAGGAAAGCACGGCATTTTATCATTATTTCTGTGGGGGAAAAAGGCACACTGTTTTGCTGGTTTAATGAAATGATCTATTGCCCGGATATCACGGTAAGAGATATACTTCACTTCCAAAATGAGCTTTTTCCAATCTAGGTTCTAAGTACTCTTCAACTTGTTACTTAGGAGCTGAAAACTCAGGTTTCCAACTCAATTTACTTCCTGAAAACACTGTTAAAAGAAATCGAATCATAAATGCAATTAGAACAGCAAGATTGGTTTAGACTCAGCTTTAAAGTTGCTTTTGGCCAGAGATCAGTTGGTAAACTGGGTCAGGGGACCTTCATTATGCTAAATATGTAATATCCACAAGGCCTGAAGTATACAGTGCGTGAGACAAGGCTGAATTAGTTCACAGCATGACTCAAAACCTCCAGTTTCCCTCCTCCATCTAAGCCAACTCTCCTATGTAAATAGTAACATCTCGAGTGATGGTTAAAATAAAAATACAGAGCGGGAGAGCATTCACAGTTATTCTATGGGGATTGTGAGTTATTAAAGAAATAAACACAAAACAACATGCACCTGGCCTCAAGTCATTCTGATACTGTTTTCTAAATACTTTAATAAAGAAAGGTCACAGTGAAGTGAAGGAGTATGTTACTAGTGTGGAAACATGCTCAATATACTGCTATGTGGAGGGGGAGAGGAATCTATGTCCATTACCTTCCTGTGCTTATTAAAAAAAAAAAAGAAAAGAAAAGAAAAATGCATGTCACCTGTGTATCATACATACAAAAAATTGGGTAAAGTTATATAGCTAAGATGCATAATAAAACGTGTATTACAACTTTATAGAAATAAAAAGTGTATATTAAGAATGGTGTTCTTTTTATTCCATGGCTTTCTTTTTACTGAAATAAACAGATACTACTCATATTAAAAATTAAATAAGTCATGGTTCTAGAAAATACCTAAATAACAAAGACGGGTAAAAACAAAACTTGATGATACAATTAACATCTTAATGTCTGTTAAGGACAACAGCTAACTCTGGGAGGCTAGTCAAACAATTCTCATGAGATGTGCTTCATTTTCCTTCAGATGTGTGTAGAACCCAAACCCCAACACCTATGATTGGCTTTTATATGAATACCGGAAGTAAACAATGAGATCGATCTATTACCCTCACACTACCCCCCCAAGAAGTGGTCTGGGACTTGAGTATCTGGCCACCTCCCAAATCTGCCTGCTTTGGGGTCACCAAATGGTGGCGACTTGAATGTCCACCATTGGTCACCATCTGCTCCACAGCAGAGCTGTGGAATTCCCAAAGCAACCCACTTCCAAGACTTCCAAGCCAACAGATTCCCAGATCTTCCTGAACCAGAGTCTCACACTATACAACAGTCTTGGAGAACCATTATCCCTAGATATCAAATCTATTCAATTATCCGAATTCCCTAGAAGAAAAAAACCTTTAGCAATTAGCATTCATATTTTCAAGATGAAACTAAAAATTCTATGACAACCTTACCATACAAATTTACTTTTTAATTTCTAAAGACTAATAAAAGAGAGGGAAAGAATTCAAAATAAATAGACATAAAAACTGTTAAAAAGCAGCAACAATGGAGCTAATTAATAAAAATGTACATTATCACCTTTTTGCCAATTAACCCATTTTACAAGCTGCAACTTATCTGAGATGAAAAAAAATATTTTCAATAGCCTCAGAGAACAAGCCCCAAAAGTCAAATCGATTTTATTGCTTTATTACTAATGGAAATCCTGACCTGGGAATCCCAACAAATGAGCTCTTAGAGCTTTGCTTCTACTATTAAATCCAATGAACTAGAATCAACACTACTATTATAGAAGAAAGCAATTTCTCCAAAAGGTGGGTCAAAAAGGAGGGGGGTAGAATTAATTTAATTTTATATCCTACTGGGAATCCTGATATTAACGTTTCATTTCCCAAAAAAAATGAATACTATGTTACAACTCTGGAACCTGAGTCCCAATGCCAGTTGTAAATATTCACCGCCTTAATAGTCTGTCAGTTGATGGCTGGAGGAAGCAGGGGACTTCATCCCTGATTCACATTAGCTGCCCCACATTTAAAGTGAGAAATAAACCAGTCCACCAGCACCATCAGTTAGTTATTTTAAAATATCAGCTACTTTCATGGTACTTTCTAAGAAGGGTCATCAGTCCAAATCAAAATGTGAGGAAAACTTACAGCAGGACATAAAATGCCTTAAAAGCACTACCAGAACAAGGCAAAGTGAAGATGCTTATCTTTCAAAATGAAATGTAGCTTGATAAGTGTTCATGCCAAGATGGGAAGCCTGAATCATACTCAGTTTGCTGAAGTCATTTAAAACTCAATGAAACATGTTTTGCCAGAAATAACATTGCACCAAAATACTCCATACCCCTGGAACGAGCATAAATCGGTTCACTTGCCTGTTTAGCCACAGGCCATGACTAGTGAAAAAAGAGGAAGAATGAAAGCCTCCCAACTGAAAGGGCACAAAGGCCAAATATCAGGTTCAGCCTGCTGAGAGATGAGGCCAGCTATGCACTAGTCAGTGCTCACCGAGACCCCCATGAACACCTTCCAAATGTAGCAGGAAAAGGAGACCCAGCTTCCCACAAATATGTCATCAACTCTGACTGCCAAGGCCAAAAGAAAAAACACAGAACAGATGAAAAATCAAGAGTCTCCATATTCAACAATAAGCAACTTTAAATTCACTGAAAAAGGAAAACGCTCCGAGAGACCTTCTTTTAAAAATTTCAAAAAAAAAAAAAAAAAAAAAAATCTGCAGCCCCTATGAGAAAGACAGTGAAATTCATTCAAAATGCTTAGGAGGTCTAGCACAACAAATGCAACCACTCTGTTTATGTTATGAAACATCAGGCACCATGTATCCCTTCTTTAGAAAAACAAGAACTTTACCTTACTGCATTTTCACCCTCACGTCTCATAAAGTCTGAAAATTAAGCCTTAGAAAGATCTGAAGCAACGCAATTACAAAATGAACATCATTTGAAATATCACATAGCTTTAAGACTCATAGATCCATAAAAATGTTAGTGATAAATCTCATCATTTTTGAAGACGGCTGTTATGTGCGGGCTTGATCTTTAAAGGTTATTTGGTTTTCATTATTAGAAACATTTTTCATCTTACTTTGCCCCTCAGTGTGATGAGCTGTTAGGGCCTGCCACCCAGTGGCGATACGTTCTGATAAGCAATTTTAGGATACACTAACTGGCCTCTTTGAAGAAAACCAAATAGAGGGGCAGAAGTCACTCAGATCAGGCTCCCAGAACAGAGGCGGCCTTCAGCATTTACCAGGTAAAAAATTCACTGTAACCTAATATTTTGGGAGATAGATTTAGTTCAGGCATGACTAGAGAACTAGATTTCTAAGCACTTCTGCCAACTTCAGAAGTGTATTATTTTAAGGTAATCAACTAACAATCTTGGGGTTTTTCTTCTTTAACAAAGCTCAAACAACTCAAAATAATCATTACTCTAAGTTTAGAACTTTGGGTTAACATACTGAAACTCAAAAGATCATTATAAATGATAGCCGTCATAAATGATCATTACAGAGCATAAAATAACACCAGATAAACATTTTCCAAACAAACAAGTGGAAATTCAGAATGCAAATATGTGTCTACCATGACTTAAAGTGAGTATATCTGCATATGGACAATGAATAAAGTGATATATCAGAATTAAAGAGCTGTGACAAGGTAGTAAGACCTGGAGTGGCTTAACACCTAGCACAATCCCTAGCTACAGAGCCGATAGTAATGTTTGTTGAATAAGTGAATGAGTTTGTAAACCCTCTCATATTGCTTTACAATTTCCTCCTGATGGAAACACTGGTGGTCTCAAGCTTTTAAACTGTCTTTATTCACAAGTATTTCTGGCATATTAAAAAAAGTAATGTAACATACCTTATATTCACATGTAGCTATGAAATAATAATACACAAAAAGCAGTTAAAAAAACTATTTTTAATATAAACTGGTAACATTTTAGGATTCAATTCCCCCAAGTATGTTTCTCATAACACTCCTATAATAGGATGATGCATACAAAAAGGGTAACCTGGATCAAATCAGTAATACCTGTTAACATCTCAGAAATTCACGGCGCGCACAAGTGTATCAGAGAACCCAAAGGGCACCTACAGTGAAGAAACGCATTTAATTTAATTAACATGGTCATCCCCCAGACTCACATGACCACAAAATCTTTTTTTCCACAGAACAGCTATTAATTTTAGTGCACAAGGGCAGAGTTAAGAAAAGGCAGAGAGGGACATAAACCCTGGCCTCCGTCTACAGGGCACCACTAAAGAATGGATGCCAGCAAATTCTAGTCTGATGCCAGTGGCACAGAGAAAAAGGACAGCTCCCATCAGAACACATTTTTGGGAAGCACTGCCTTCAGAGATCAAATGAGCAGTATCAAATGACTCCTGAAAAAAAAAAAAATTTTTTTTGAGCCCCAACATGGGGCTCAAACTCATGACTCTGAGATCAACAGTCACTTGCTCCACTGCCTAAGCCAGCCAGCCTCCCCAGTCCTGATGTACTTTTAAATGTTATTCTGCTTCAGTACTACATAAGCTATGCGGCAGCCATGCTCAGAAACAATGAGAACAAGCCGCAGCCCTCTTTCCAAGGGGTTCTTTTGAGACTCTTAACGAATAATCTTGTGTTTATCATAACATACCATCTTTTATCATAGTACAGCTTCCCGTCTTCTATCCGAGCTTCAAATCTCTGGGCTGGAGACTCTGCCGGTGTGGCAGGCAAGTGTTCAGGAGAGGATGGGGATGCTGGAGGTACCAAAGATATTTCAATGACTAAGCATGTAACAAGAATGTGGTCCAACTGCTAACATGCTTTAACTGCAATGCCATTAAAAAGTGGTAATAATCAGGATTGCTAAGTCCTCAGGGGTATAAAAATGAGAATTCAACAAAATTCTTGTATATTATATCTAACTTGCTCCTCAAAGCAACCCTGTGAGGTAGGCAAGGCAAAGATTAACCTCACTGCACAGAGAAGAAACCGGGGATGCAGGCAGGCTGTGATTTACCCAAGTGTCCATCAGAAGCCCAAAGAGGCAGCAATTAGGAATATCTTTTTAAAATTTTAAAACACCTGGGTGGCTCAGCAGTTCAGCATCTGCCTTCGGCCCAGGGCATAATCCTGGGGTCTAGGATCAAGTCCCACTTCGGGGTCCCTGCATGCAGCCTGCTTCTCCCTCTGCCTGTGTCTCTGCCTCTCTCTCTCTCTCTCTCTCTCTCTCTCTGGCTTTCATGAATAAATAAGTAAAATCCAAAATAAATAAATTAAAATAAAATAAAATAAATAAAATAAAACTAAATAAACAAAATACAATACAATAAAATACAATAAAAATTTAAAACTAAAGTCATTTCTAGATCTATTTATTACTAGACAGAGCAGGCTTGTAGTTATGAGCTAATACAGTGTCAAAGGATCTAAATTCACAGTCACATAATCCCCTCCCCATCATGCCTTCAGAAACACAGAACCTCTCTGTGGACCACGGTGGCTCTCAGAAGCAAACTGCTTAGAGAAGAAGAAAAAAAAAATCTTGTTTCCTTCCACAAGACTTGGTGAGTGGATAGACATGTGAGTAATCATGGTGCTTAAACCATAACAATGCCTTGCCTCCAGAATTCTATTTTGCAGCCTAGCACTTGAGTGCCACTCTGGAAGGAACCACCTCGAATACTGGGCTGGCCCCTTCTGTAAGCTAGGACTGTCAGTCCCTCAGCAGACTCAGGACATGAAAAGCCACTGAACAGCAGTGCTTAGCACTCAAGTCCACAAAGCAAGTAATACTGAAAAATCCTTCAGGTTTCATTTCCACAAACGGGGGTGTACTTAAATCTTATGCCTGATGCCTACACAGAAGGAAACTTTTACCAAAACGGGGGGTGGTGGGGCACATAAGGTTCCCTTCAGTTTTCACAATGACTACTCTGAGGCAAACGATGAACATTTTATTTTTGAAAACTGCAACAATTCCCTGTCAGGTATAAGCATGCTTCCCCCACAACATGATAAAAGAGACTGCACAAATGCCAGCAACACTGTGCACTTACCTGGTCTCTTGGGTGACTTAAGCTGTAGGAAAAACAACAAGAAATCTTAGAGCAGATCATTTCAGATGCAACGAAAGGTATCAATAGGTATCAAAACGATTTAACAAGTAACACGTGAATGACAGCGCAGAGACCTATCAATCAAACCTAAGCTGTCAAATAAATCAGAAAATCAGACTGTACCTTATTCAATGTTCTCAGATCCTCCATGATCTGTTCATCTGTTAACAAATAGTTTAGCTGGGGTGTTGAGAGTTAAAGGAATGTGTCCAAGAAGCATGGGTTTTGAGCAAGCAGAAATCAACAGCACAGTACCAGGATTTTAGGATTTACAGAGTGACTCTGCCAGATGCTGCTTCTACAACCTTTTGCCCCTCACAAGTTGCTGGTTCTACTCAATGTAGAAGCACATGCTTGTAGTGCCCAGGTACGTAAAAGAACTCACAAATTTCTTTCAAAGGCCTCTAAGTTGTTTGCAACTTCAAGAATGAGAGCACAGGACACAATACAAGGAGAACTTCCTTCTTGATTTATGAAGTGCTTTTGTTTCAAAGATCTGAAGACTTGCACATATGTGTGCAAGCCACACAGATGTGGGCTTATTCTTCCTCCAATAACTTAAACCCTCAGTTGTGAAGACAAAGGAATCTGAAGTTAAGCCCTTTTTCGGCGGCAGACAACTGAATCATTTTATATAAATGTCCTCTTCTCAAGAGAACAGAAACAGACCTTTGCCGTGTGTGCCCTCTTCCCACTCCTCTATTTTTATGATTAAAGGGCTTTTTTATGTGACTGAAATCTCATTTGCTTTAACATAACAACTTGAGTTCTACTGTTTACAGGATATAGATAATAGAGGTACAAAATCTTTGACCTCATTTTACAGGTAGAAAAATTAAAGCATGTGAAATCTGAGGTCGCCCTTGAATCTCCAGATGTTAAAAACAGGTTGAATTTTCAACACAAAGTACCTTTCCAAATAACTGCTCTCTACAAATTCCTTCCACTAGAAATAGTAACAATTGGGGACTCGATAATAAAATGGCCATTCCCAGGTGCTTGGGTGGCTCAGGGGGTTAAGAGCTTGACTCTTGGTTCAGACTCAGGTCTGATCTCAGATCTCTCAGAGTCATGAGTTTGAGCCCCACACTGGGCTCTGTGCTTAGCATGGAGCCTACTTGGGATTCTCTCTCCCTTACTCTCTTTCCCTCTTGTGTGTGCACACCCTAATAAATAAATCTTTGAAAGAAAAAAAGGCTATTCCCTAGCCCAGGGATAAATACACATGCTTGCCAATCACATTCAATTTCTGTAGGACAATGGCCATGTATATTCTAGCAAACAGATAAGCAAAGGATTCAATAATCTCAAGAAAAAAAAACGATTAAAGTTTGATGCAAATGGATATCAGGAGCAGGTTTTCTCCTCTTGTCTGGGATGGGGACAGGATCATTTGGTCGCCTCCGCAACTTTCTGGTCATGATGGGTTTCACTTCCATAGAATCTGTGGCAAGAATTGAATGGGTAAATCTATCCAACTCCCACTTGAAGTCAGTAAGAATCACTGTGCTATAAGAACATCTGCCCCACAGCCACCCAATCAGAACTATTTTACTGGGGACATTTGGTTCACACATGGCCCAAGCCAGACACCTGTATCAAACTTGAGAAAGAGTGCTGTGTTAGAAGTTTCAGACTAGCTGGCCTCAGCACACGCCCCTCTCAAAAATGTAGCCCAGCCATGCAATCTTACTTGGGGAAACATCTCTCCAGCATCCCAAAAACTAGGATTTTCCTCCTCTTCCCTCAAATTAAGAAGCCACAGAGTGGTAGGCTCCTGGGATCAGAAATCCTTGGATCACCTAGGTCAACTAATTCCTGCTGTTCCCACCAAGGGAGGAAGGAGAGCTGAAGTGTGCTTGTGCACAAGGCTCCATGAGAGGCCATGGCCTCAGTGCCACCATCTTTATAGTACATGTTCATTTACAAACTGGGCCATTATTTAATTTAAAAACCTCTTACAGCTATTTGACTATCAAGAATGATCTAATGAAGGCTTATAATAAAAGCTCTTGACTTCTCTCTGCAGTCAGACTTTGTTGCTGACTCTTCCCCTTGCCTTAAAATCTCTCCTCCCCTACCCACCGTTGCACAGATCTCTCCTCTCCTGATCTGCCTCCTTAGCTCCTTTCTGCTGGTGACCACTGGAGTCCAGTCAGTTCTCAGCCTGTGTCCCAGTGAGCCTCCATCGCCAATGCCAGCTCCCTCAACCTTGTGAATGGCAACCTATGCCCACCGACACCATCCACTCTCATCCCCTTGTCCCATCCTCATTGCCCTCAGAGCAATCTTCCAAAGACACCGGTCAGGTCATTTTACACATCCCCCTTCTTATTCAATACTTGCATGGCTCACCACGCTTTACCAAAAAAAGGCCAAGTCTCTTTTCTGGTCTTGCTTTTTTCATTTACACACACCATGTGAGAACTTCTGGCTAAATCTCTTACCCAAGGGCGCATGCCTTACCACACCCTAAAGCCTTTACACACTCTCCCCTCTGCCTGGTCTTCTCTTTTCTGTTCAGGATACTCCTATCCAACATCCCTTAAGAACCAGCTCAAGGCTCCCCGTTTCAAGATAGCTTCCAGAATCACACATCTTCTAAGTAACCAGAGCAAACCTCTGTACCAAGCACCAAACTGTAGGGGACATTTTCCCCAGAGACACCTGAATTCCGATCCAGCACCTAGCAATAGTTTGGGCATGCAGTAGGCACTTCACAGAAGAGTTTCCTGCAGAATGACTAGATGAGGTCAAGCCTGGTAAGATCATCCATTCATGACCATGCAAACTTATCAGCAGAGCAGACAGGACAGCCTTTCAAAATTCTAGTGTAGCCCTTCCACCACAGCAATGCACAGGATCTGCAAGTATATAATAATATGTAGAAAAATACTTCAAAAAATACTTCTGTGTGTTGCTCTTAAGGAGGAAAATGAGCAAAACTGATCTCTCCCCCAAATATGGAGGGAAAACAATGAGAGCCACAGACCTAATGAGGGTTTGTAAAGATGTGCATGAGAGTGGGGGCAGGAGGGAGGAAGACAAACATACTCGCCCCTGAGAAAAAGTGAGGAGAGAAATTGTCCTCTCTACGAGAACTCTCTACCTTCTCCTGAGCTGGCAATCCTAATCCAGTTACTTACTGGCCAGTGGGTGTAAATCCCTGCTGCAGCTGTGTGACTCAAGGTGCACTATGTAAGCACTGTCTCAACTTTCTTCATCTATAAAATGGAATCATCAGTAATATTTCCCCCATAGGATGCTGTGAGGGTTATAGGAAAAGATACCAGTAAGGCCCTAAACACAGTGCGTGGCACAGCAACGCTAATTCGATACTAGTTTTTGTTATTGTATCTGCATCCAGGAGAACACTATACAAAATCTTAAAAAAAAAAAAAAAAAAAGTCAAGATGCCAAAGAGCTGAATGAAATTACTTGAAGACAACTGATGTCAGCTGCAACACTTTGCAACATTCACGCCTTATTAGGAAAATAAGGTGTAAAGGGAGCTTACCCAACCCAAAGCCACTAGAGAAAAAGCACCTAGTACATGAACAGCATGGAATGTTCTGTCCACTGAAGACAATGGCCCAGTGTACCCTGCCCTCTGGGCTGCCGAGTCTTGGGGGTGGGGAGGGTAGGCAAAACACGGACAGAAGTAAGCCAAGTAAAGGCATAGCTGAGAGAATACAGGAATAACCCAGTCCAATCATGGCCAATAAGCTCAGAAAGTTGTAACTGCATCACTCACAGATCAGAAAACATAATCAAATTCTTCTTATGGAATAATGAAAATCATCCATTTTATTAGCCTAGCCACCACAATAACCTAATCAGTTGTCATCCAAAAGACAACTTCAGCAGAAGGAAGGTGCTCTGAAAACACCTCTGAAATGTACTGGCCTGTCCCCACCACCATCTAGGAAAGAGGGAGTGGGGGAGCAGATCCTGCCAGTGGTCCAGGTGAAAGATGGGATTCACAGGAAGACCAACATATAAGTATCACAGCCCCAAAACTACACAGCAGATTACCTACTCCACCCTCTTCGCTCCAGACTGCCTTAGATTTTTCACGGAGGTAAGGGACAGCTGACTACCTGGAACTTCTATTTCTCAAGGGAAGCAAGAGGCTGGCATTCTGAGTCTATGACATCAGGATCCTTGGAGTTTTGCCAGCAAGAGTCCCAAGGAGTTCACTCTGAATCCACCACAAAAATCAAACCTCTGGAAGTGACACTCAGACCCTGGAGGGTGGCCCCCCTGGAGATAGCAGTTGAGGAGAGTATCAGTCTTCCTCGCAGACAAGCCCAACACAACTCTAACTGGCTTAAATCAGAAAGCCTCCCAGAAAACCTAGGGCCCTTCATGATTTTGTTCTCTTGGGGATACTCTCTGTGATCTTACTGAACACCACACACACCAGAGATGGGGGGGGGAGGGTGCCGGTGTGCGGGGCAGACAAGAGACAGAGACACTGAGCAAGTGCTCCCCGCAAACCACCTTGTCTATGTGATATTTAATAACGCAAATTCTTCTGCTCTGTTTACCAGCAAGGACAGAAGGAATGGTCACACCCGAGAGAGGCACACTGGGCATCCTGGCTAAGAAATGGGAACGCAGGCTGAATCAGTGCTGGGCAGAGCCATTACAGCACCATCCCTAGGGAGATATATTCCCAGTAACATTAATTACCTGCAATTACTATACAATTAGCACTTCCCTGCTGGCCTTGGGTTCCACACTTCTCTGGGCCTTGTCTTTCACTCCAACAGCTCACCTATCTATAGCTCATGTGTGCAGTAAAAGCTTGATGTTATTAAAACAAACCCATGCTGGTTCAGCTACTGAAAAATAACAGTTGCAGTGATTCAAAGCAGCAGCCTTAAGGAAAAGAATGTAGGGGCACTTGGGTGGCTCAATCAGTTGAGCATCTGACTCTTAGTTTCAGCTTAGGTCATGATCTATGGGTTGTGAGATCAGAGCCCTGCACTCTGGCTCTGCACTCAGCAGGGAGTCTGAGTTTCTTTCCCTCTGCTCCCCCCCTCCTCCCCTCTCCTTCCCCCACCACGCTGGCTCATGCTCTCTCACAAATACAAAATTAAAAACAAATCAAAACAAAAGCCACTGTGGAGTAACCACTGTAGCAGATCGTCAATTACCCTCAAAGCAGGAGCAGTGCAACATGGCATGGGCCTAGAGGCCCAGAGCAAAACCCAGCACATCCAGGCCCCTCTCTAAGAGGTTGGCAGACTCATTAGCATCACAAATGGATGCTGTGCCTGTGGGAAGTGAGAGAAGAATCAAGGTTAGTTGTTTAGTGACCAACCAGGTTAAGAAGGAAGGGCCCAATCTCCCTCAGGCCAAAGCTGTCCAGAGAACAGGAATGGTGTTAAGAGAGTGAACCAGTCAAGCCTTCTCACGTCTGCACCCTGAGACACCTAGATTCCACGATGGCAGCACCAGCAAAGAGTATCTTGGTGACAAGCCTGCTCTGCCCAAAATCCAGTCATCTCTTCCATTCTCCCCGCCTAGATATCTGTGTGGGGCTTCTTCTCACCTGGACTTCCAAGGTCCCCCCTCTCTCTGGCATCTGTTCCTCATTGTGTGAAACTGTGCCTGCATCAGTACAACCAGAGAGACCTCTACAAGGTTTTACAATCAGTAAAAACAAGCCCGAGAGATCTTCACCTTCATTAGGAGCATGCTTTCTGGACACTGCCTTATGCTGGGCAAGACAAACAAGCTATGTCAGCCTTGTAACTATCAGAACCCAGGCTCCTTGAGGACACAGACCTCACCTATTAGCCTCATTTTATGAATCACTCAGCACCACATGAAGCCACAATACTTCCGTGGTAGAAAGTCAGTATACTGTGGTGGTTAAAGACCAATTCTGGGGATCCCTGGGTGGCGCAGCGGTTTAGCGCCTGCCTTTGTTCGGCCCAGAGCGCGATCCTGGAGACCCGGGATCGAATCCCACGTCGGGCTCCTGGTGCATGGAGCCTGCTTCTCCCTCTGCCTATGTCTCTGCCTCTCTCTCTCTGTGTGTGACTATCATAAATAAATAAAAATTAAAAAAAAAAAAAAGACCAATTCTGGCTTAAGCCCTCTCACATTGGGGCACTTTGAGCCAACACTCTGTTCCTTTGAGGTTGCTCTGTCATGTCAAGTCAAAGGGAGTGGCAGGAACCGAGGGATATTACAACTTTCCAAAACTTGTGTGATTATTACTAACTGCACCAGCTGCTCTTGGAAGCACTTTATAGGTACCATCTCACCCGATCTGCACACACTAAACCTCCGAGGTAGATCTGACCATCGCCTTCCTAAATGAGAAAACCCCACCACAAAAGCAAGCTCAAGACAGGCTGGGATTCATCCACATGTCAGCCTAATGATAATGAGGCAGTGCTAACATTTTTATGTAACACCTGGCTCAATGTAAGTACTTTTAGCGTTATGTTTTGATATTATAATTTTGATTTTAATATTATCAATACTCATAACTCTAGCTAGAAATCCAGTTATCTCCTAAAGGAAACTCACAGGCTAAATGAGGTCATGAGTAGCTTCCACAGGGGCCAGAGGGTTGAACGATGCCCCAGTGAGGCAAAAATTTACAAAGGAAAATGATGTAGTGGTTGCTGGGCTCGTGAGAGAAAGAAGAAAAGGCAACCATCCTCAAGACAGGAAGAGGATAACTTGACAAAAAATAATAAGACTCCCCACACTTGAAAAATCACTGAGTTCTCACTGATTATTTGGGTTACTTATAACCTTCGCCTGAATTGCAGGGAAAACTCACACTCAAGTAATTCCACCTACACCCTGACTACTCAAAGCATGGTCCAGCCAACAGCATCAGCAGCCCCTGGGATGTGGTTAGAAATGCAGGATTATAGGCTCCACCCCAGGCCAGCTGAAGCAGCAACTGCACATCATCAAGACCCCCAGCTGACTCATGCACACACCCAAGCGGGGGGAGCATGAATAATTCATCCCAGTCTCCTCACCGACAGTACACCTTTCCACCAGCACAACCTGTTGTCCTTAAGTTCTTCTCAAGCAGTGTGCACAGTGAGAGAACCTCCCACTAATTCCCACAGAGTCTGCAAATGCTTTTGGTCCTGTCTGAACAAAGCAGGTCACTTGATCTCCCTGTTCTCAATGGCTTAATTTGGTCTAAGTTTCCCATCAGTCTATAATTCAAACTTTGTTTTTCGAGAGATCTTCATATTGAACCAGAAGAGGAGATTTTAAGAGGTATCTTTCCTGGGCAGAGCTGGGCAACGCTGATATTGGGCATCAATCCACAAAGGTGAAATAAGTCACTCAATGAGAGGAATGAAATCAGGCCTTTAATCCAGCACCATAGCAGCACCATCTGTGGAAATGCTAATTATCCTTCTAGCTCCACTGCCTTTTCTTCTGACACTCTATCATTACCTTGGCAGAGCTTTCCATACCAAGGGTACCAAATGGCTTGAGGAAGGACATCAGTACCTTTAATGCCCATGGCTAGCTTTAAGCACTTGTGTAATCTATTTTACTGCGTTACAAATGACTTCCCTGCATTTATTTGTCTTTTCTACCCTGGCAGGATCAGCCTCAAGTCACTGGGGATGCCTCCTATCCCAGTTAAGATTCTGGCTGCAAATGGCCTGGCCAAACAATGTCTATTGCTTGTCAATAATCAGTATGCCAAATCACAGGTAAGTTGATGATATCCTTCCCTGCAGATGGAAAGGGAGCAGCTATAAACTGACAGTATTTCCCACTAGCCTAATGAAGACTCCTGAACATCTGGTGGCTCTAGCAGAGAGCGATGAGGCATCAGTGCCAGAAACAGCCACCGTCAAAGAAAATGGTGTACAGTTCAGAAAACAGGCAGAGAGACTGGTATCAAACAAGGTAGCACAGTGCTAATGGTCTAGTCAACAAAGCATGGCCACAAGAACAAGACAGTGCTGTCTAAAGATGCTATTTTTAGCGTCCATTCCTCCCCCCCGCAAAAAAAATTTCTGAGCCTCTTTCAGAGGCCTTCAAGGAATTCCTTCTGCCAAGTCTTTCAAGGAGAAAGCTACCAGAAGAGACTTTCAAAAATGAGACCTCCCACTTCAGACACACCACATTCTCATAGGTGTATCTTGGGGGTTGGGGCCAAAAGTTTATGTCAACTGAATGGCCATGCTGGGTCACAGCAACAGAAATACAGAAAAGGAAGTACTACTTAACTGTTACTTTTAAAGTCCGTCCCCAAGGACTTAACATGAAAACAAAGCATTTCTTATGGACCCCTACCAAAATCACACATGCCAGACCACCTTCAGTACATGATAAGAGTCAAATCTGGGCTGTGCAGAAGGCCTACACTTACATGTCCAGGTGACAAACTTCGTCACTGTCTTGCAGTATTCACTGATAGAAATGTTGCCAAGTTCCAAAATATCCAGTTCAAGCCACTTCCTGCCCTGTATCCTTCTAGGATTCATCAGTCTACATATAGCAACAGAACAATCAAACCCATATTGCTTCTCCCTTAAACTTGCCTACAACCTGCTGAGTTCTGTATGCAGATGACTAAAACCTAGAAGGCAAGGGAGGGATTGGCACAGAGTCTAATGTAACTTTACTACCTTTACAGGAAGCTAGTTCAGTTTAGCTACTCCTGCCAAATTTGTACCAACTCTGTCTGAAATGTTCACAGTAACACCTGGGGAAGGGATCTAAGAGCATAGATGATATAGTCAAACGCCTTTGTTCTCACATCTAGGTCAAAGGAAGACAATGCTTTTTCTGTAATTAAGGCAGACTGGAAAAAAAAAAAAAAACAAACAAAGCAGATTCCCACCACCACAGAGGGACTTGGATAAAGAATCTACGAATATAAGCAAGATGAGAGTGGCAGCTGACCTGGAATTAAATAAAGCACAAGCCAGAAGTTGCAGCCACTCCTAAGGGTCTCCCATTTCCCGAACACCTGGTACGCATAGGGCACTATGCTAGGCACTCACATTTCTAAGCACAATCCTGTGAGATGAGGTCTGATCAGCCCCATTTTGTAGAGAGGGAAATAAGCTCAGAGACATTCAGTGGCTTGACCAAAGTCACACAGCCAATACCCAACAGAGTTGGAACTCTGAGCTGTCATATCAAAGTCCTATCAAAGCCCTCCTTTGGGCTCCCTCCACTCGGAGGAGGAACTAAGACAGAGGAGTGATTGTCACACCCCTCTGGGCTCTACCCAGGGCTCCTGGGACCCTGCTCTGGGGTGCTTTCATACCTCCAGTCAGCTCCATCGTCAGCTTTTCATTTTCAATCATTTTCTTCTTCTCTTCTAGCTCAGCAATCAAGTTCTCTTTCAGCTCCACCTTCTTGTCTTCAAATTCTTTCACCGCTGCTTTCTTTTCTTTAATGTAGTTTCTCTCCACCTGTTCTGTCTGAGCAAAAGATAAAGCACAGGCTAGGCTTCCATGGGGCCCTCACAGCCAGGGCTCCAAGTCTGGCTCTGCACTCCGGAGCCCAGAAAACACTTTGACGAGAAACACAGGAAAGCTGAACTCACACGTGCACTGGCAGAACAGGATGTCTGGGAGCAAGTTTTCCAAGAATGCATAAAATGAACCCTATGACTTCTACTTGCCTTTACGAGTATCCCCTGCTTGCTACTCATATTTCCCCTCCTCCACATCTTACATTGCACAGCAATGTTGAAATAAAACTTAAGATTCTCAAAAACAATAATCTCTTTTATAGACAATAATTTTAAAGGAAAATAGTACATCCTGGATGAAATACCTACATTCAAAATTATGATTACAAAATACTGAATCAGGGCAGCAGGGGTGGCTCAGCAGTTTAGCGTCACCTTCGGCCAGAGCATGATCCTGGAGACCCAGGATCAAGTCCCGCATCAGGCTCCCTGCATGGAGCCTGCTTCTCCCTCTGTGTCTCTGCCTCTCTTTCTGTCTCTCTCTACGTCTCTCATGAATTAAAAAAAAAAAAAAAAAAAAAAAAACCCGAATTAAGATGGCCCAAGTTACTATAATTGTTGACATTTATGCCAAGATAAAGATCAACTAGAGTAGATCTGTTAGATACCTGAACACTCAAGTACACAAACACTGAAATAATACTAAATAAAAAAGTTTTCATTTTTTAAATCTCACCATTGTATTAAGTGAAGAACAAGGGAGCTTATGGTGGGCTATGGCTGCAGATCACACAATCTTGCTTACAGTGATTATGTGTGTTGCGCTGACTTCAGTAGTAAAATGGTTTCCGATTATGTGCTCTATTAAAATGTGACCTCCTCATACTTGTGTGTGGTTCTGATAAAGTCAGGACTCCCCCCACACATACATTCTAGCACCCCAGGAACAGATCATCATTCAAGATTCAGGCTCTCATCTCTGTACTACCACTGTGCCTCCAAAGAACCAACATTCAGATGTCTGCTGTAGGAAAGGAAAAATGTTAAATCCGTCCTTCCTACTGACCCAGACTGCTTCAGCTGTAAAACCACTGAGCCAATTCAGAGACTGGGCTACATCAAGGACTAATATTTATTAGACCATTAGAATTCAGACATACTCCTAGGTGGCTTTAACATGAGATAAAAGTTAACAAGAAAGCAGTGAGGGGGGTGTATCCCCTAGCCCCCCTGTGATAAGCAGAGGCTGCCCACCCTATAAATGAATAGATGGTAATTTCAAATTGAGACCCAAAATATCCCTTAGTGAAACAGAACACTGATGAAGGCTTTGCAGCTGGGGGCTTCTTAACTGTCCCTTTGGTGACAGAAGGAAAGGTTCTCCGGTAGGAGAGCAAGATTCCTGTCTCTGAAAGAGACTGCAAAACCAGAAGATCCAAGGTACTTACCTCCAGCTGGAGGAAGAGTTCTGAAAGAGATAAAACGTGCAATTAGACTCGCTAGGCTGTGTCACCTTTCTAGACAGTGATGGTACGATTCATTTAGAAGCAGTAATTGCTTTCTGAAAGCACAGTTACACAGAGCAAATGTTTCCATCAGTAGAGCGTTGATATACACGAAGGGGAAGGATGCAAGAAGCACTCATGTCTAGTTAAAATTTGGCCCTGAACAGAATCACTTCTGGCAGTTCTGCCCAAGGGCAAAAACAAGCAACAGGAAACAAACTACCCTGGCAAAATAAAAGCGAAAGGCATCCCTTCTTTCACTCAGTACATGCCGTCCAACAGTCCTACAGGGTAGGGTGGGTCAGGAAGGAACAATGCAATTACTCCAGGAGCAGAGTCAACAGGGATGTTTTTAAAGCATGTATGAAGGGCTATGTGTAGCAAGGATGAATACTGCTGGAGAACTCAGAGCACAGAAGCTCTGAGCCCTCCTGGGGCTTTCTTTACAGGCCACCAAGCCTCTGCATACGGCTGCACGTGTACAGCCACGCCCTCACGGTCCGAGTGTAATTCCAAGCTTCAGATCTAACGTAGCCCTTCCTGAGGAAGATTCTCATTCACAAATGTGGTAAATCCTATGATTCTACTGTCTCCTACAAAAGCATATATATGCACATCCACATGTAACTTCATAGAATTTTGAGTTTCAGGACTCCAGATTAAGAACTTAGATCTCAATTAATAGATGTTGAATAAGAAACTTAACTGAGGAACAGCACTTGACTGGCTCAGTGAAGCATACAACTCTTCTTTGGGACTGTGAGTTCAAGCCCCACTCTAGGCGTAGAGCCTACTTAGAAAAAAAGATGCCTCAGGAACTGACTGCAGTGGGGGTGACCTCAGGGGCAAGCAGGATGCGGGTAGGCAGAAGGCTATATTTCCATTTCCCCAGCACCTCCCACGCCCTCCAGCTCCCCTTCTCTCTGTTGGTATACACAGGACATCTACACCCTGGAGGAAAGGAAGCTGGGGAAACACTGGATCAGAAAGCAAGAGGACAGCAGCCTGAGGAACGGCACCCAGACCTCATCTGAAAACCCAGCGTTACTTTTACCACTACAGGAGCAAGCACCACGCTTGCACTCAAAATGCTGGCTGACAACGAGCTCCCAAATGGGACCATTGTGTTCCTGTGAGCCCGGGAACCTGTGTTTATACCCTGAATGGTCATCACATTTACTTTTTGCGTGAGTATTTACCTCAGAATGTCCCTTAACTTTTCCCACGTTGTATGTCTTGTCAATAAAATCCCACACTTCCTCGAGTCAAGGACAATGTACCCCACCCATTTCATTTTGTTCAAAGCTTGGATGTAGCAGGTGCTCAAATTCTTACTGAATGAATACATTTACTATGTACAACAAACCAAAGCATACTCTTCCCCTAATGCTTATAATGCTTGAGAGAAAAAACAACAGAGCACCCCTTCCTCCCAGAGCAGAGAATACTAGAAGAAACAAACTTCCAGTTAAGAGTGAAAAAAGCTCCAGTTCTTTCCCATGTAGCTCCTCTGATAGTCCATTTAGCCAGCCATGGGTAAATGTGGGAACATAATAGCATGGAGACATCAATAGCATGGTTAAAATAAGCTCAACCACAGGCCATTCATTAGCCACTGGAAAAAAGATGAACCAGTTTTACACAACTGCAGCTTTGAAGTCTTTCTGCATCAAACTCTCCCCTCCACCTCATCTGAGAACATATGCCATGCATTCTCAACAACAGCTTTTATGGCCATGCTATATCGCTGATTAGCAAAAAGCAAGAACACCTGAAGATGATTTACTTCCACCTAAGAGCCTCACCTGCATTTCGGATCCTCTCTTTATACTGCTGATCTAGTTTTTTCATCCTCTTCTGATATTCCTGTAAGGTACCTGATTTAGAGATTTATAAAATAAAATGTTACTTACTTTAGGATCAATCTGCTCTATATTTCAGTTCCTAAAACTATCTAACACCAGCAGTGATTGTTTTAATAATGTCAGAGTAAATAAAACACAAACCAAAGAAACGCACGTGCAAACAAAGCTAACTGGACTCTGGTTCTCAACCAAGGCCCAGAGCAGAAATCACCCCACCTAGTGGATTAAGACTCTCTAGCAAGTGATGGGGAGTAGAAAGGCACAGGCTTTCTCAAGTGATTGGGATCACCTGCTGCTACAATTTGAGCCAATGGGCCTCCTTTCCCAATTTCCTTCAGTAAGGCCCAGATTAGTGCAAGTAGAACTCTCTTTGTAATGGCAGAAATGTCCTATGTTGCACTGTCCAATATGGGAGCCACTAGTTATACGTAGCTGCTGAGCACCTGAAACAGCAAGTGCAACTGAGGAACTAAATTATTAATTTTATTCAATTAAATAGCTACACACGGCCAGTTACAATTCTGGCCAGCTCAGGTACAGACCTTCACCAAATGTCTACACATGTCATTGTTTTACCCAAAAGCAGCGAATGACAAGGGTCACAATTAGTGCGGGAAGTGTTTTCTGATCATAATGTAGTAGGGTATCTTTTTCAAAATCTGTCACTCAACCGTGCCAGGTATGCCTCACAGACTTGCTGGAGTGGAATGTATTTCTTTCTCTGGTAGTAGTTCTATTATCGTGGAAAGGTTAAAACAAAAAAACCCACAAAGATGTGTAAATGCAACTCATGGGAACATTTTTTCACTATTAAGCAAAAATCAATGTCCAATGGGCTAGTCCAAGCAATGTAAGTACCTACTGGAAAGTTGCTTCACTGATGTGAGGGTTCCACAGAAATAAGCCAAAGAGCTGCTGTCCACAGCTGTCCCTGAATTCCCAGTGCACCACCCCACAGTGCTAAACACCTGTCATAGGTAGTCACATCTGCTTCTGCTTTCCGAAGTTCAAAGGTCAGAAAACAAATTTAAGCAAAAGGAAGTGATGTGCCCAAGGTCAAATTTCCAGAAAGTGGTAAAGTTAGAATTCAAGCCTATGATAGCTCTTAACCTGATGCTGAACTGTCTTTAGCAGGAAATAGCATTGGATAAGACAAATTCACTTTTAACTTACCAAGCAAACGACACAGAACATCATGAGGATAACCCAGAGTTCATCAGTATTTAGTTTAGAAAGAATGGTAAAATTTCATGTATTCTTTGAAAACAAGATCCTTCCTAAAAAGGTCAAGCTTTAGGCTCACAGTTGTTTTCAGCTCATGCTTTTCAGAAGGCCCTAGGTTAGAGTTCAAAAATGTTTGAAAGCCACCACTTTACTGACAGCAGAGGATAGCAAAATGCATACTGGACAACTAAAAACAGCCGCTCAAATTTCCCACAGGGGAGTGAAATACATAGATTTCAAAGGCTTGCAATACTATGTATATTTAGAAATGAAGGGTTAAACCACACACCAACCTTCCTGCAGTTGTTGCAACTGCCTCTTGAGAGAAGCCAGTTTATCCTGATACATCCTGAAAAGAAAAAAAAACGAAAACCATGTTGAAAGACAAAAACGTTCAATACTCAATTCCAAAATAATCTACACACAGGAATTACCTCGGTTGTTACAGGAATGTCATTGATGTCCTTTAGGAGACAGGGAAAACTGAAATCTGCCAGCTGGTTTAAAATGTACCAGCAGCTAAAGGGATCAGAAAGGGACAAGGATTCTGTGTTCTTGAATCATATCCCAATTCTGTAGATTCTCCTGTGTTATCCCACCTTTAGAGAATCAGTCTGAAATCTACAAATATGAAGACACGCAGATTTTAATAAATAAATGACAATGATAAACAGGCAAGAAGATACAAAGAAAAACTGAAAGCGTGATGCCATTTTCTTAGGGGTTTAAAAGTATAAACAATGCACACGAAAATGTAACAAAGGCATTAAGCTCATATCAACTCTACAATTAGATTATAAATTCCAAAGGAATAAGATTATGTCTTTGGCATGTTTTTCTATATAGACAGCATAGCTGTGTAAGCATCAAATTAATAAACCTTTATGTCATTTTTAAAAGCATTATTCTTTTAGGATCAGAGAAATAATAGTAATTCAGTACCAAAAGTTAAAATGCAGGATTTATTTGCAGCCCCAGCTGGATAAGAACACATAGCACACACAAAGCACAAGAGCCTAGCGTGTTATTCTCCACCCCCCACCCCGCCCCAACCTCGAATGGATTATAAGCAATTATATACTCTGGCAAGTCTGTTTGAATGGCGGATTCCACAAGCAAATCTTATTTCAACAATATTTTTGCTTCTACCTGAAAAACACCCTCAATTTTACAGTGACAAAAACAAGATTTGCAACCTGAATGCGCACTGCCCAACAGGTAACAAGCAGGATAGCTTTCTGACTGCTCAACTAAGGGCTGTAAATACAACCCAACTATCTACACAGACAGGAAACACTGGGCAGAATCTGGGGGTCACATAGGAGCTCTGATCAAGACATCAGTGACAACTGAGATGTGCTCTCAATACCCACCGTGAGTCACACAAGGCATTCAATTTTGATCAAAAGTTTTTCTGTATCCAACATTAAGAGGCACATTTAATTAAAATATGGTCTCAAGAGAAGGCTTAAATATGTCGAGTAAGAGGAGGGGAAACAATGTGTAAACTACACAGTTAAGTATTTGGAGCCCAGCATGTTCAGTTTTCTGCCACATCGAGTGCAGGAAACAACACCTTTGACTTCTGAGTCTGTCTCTGAAAGGGAATATTAACAGAAGAAAAAAAGAAACAAGCGAAACAAATTTAGATTTGGGGAAAGGAAAGGTATGTGGAAATGGTTCAAGGTAAATCAGTAAAAAACATGAAGAGAATAAAAAGCAAGCACAGTTTCAGGAATGAAGCTATGAGAAAAATCACATGAATTATTAAAGTAATCCTTTATTCAGCACTGGTGGATTTTAGGTGAATTGCCCTTTTGGGTTCCAAGCCTGAAAAGAATAACAGAATCCAGAGGATGTTCACGAACCATTTGCAAATAGGACCTATAAAAAAAAGGAATGTGGATCATCTAGTTTAAAGTAAAAGAATTTAAAGTTAAATCAAGATCCTCAAAATACATTAATCAAATACTTATGGAATATGTTTTATAAAGTCTTCCATCTGTGTTTATTACAAAAGTGAGTGGTTTTCGTTTCTCTGGGCGCATTTAGAGAAGGCTTGAGCCTGGATGTGTGACAAGTGGAAAGAGTACTGGAGCAGGAGTCGGGAGTCTTGCTCTCCAGTCCAGGACTCCCTGAGCTCTCCGGGCATCCTGCACACCGTCAGCTCTCAGCAGGGTCACCCCCATCTGAGAACCAAATAGCTATGACACATCCTTTACTCTGAGTAATGGTTTTCACATATAGAAAAGAAAAAAAAAAAAAAAAAAAACCTCAAAGGAGTGGGAAACAGTTCTCTCCTGATGGTTTTATTTCCCTGGGATCATCTCCCTCAAGGTTCTTCCTAGCCAACCCTCAAAAGATTGTTTTAACAGGAAGATCGATTAAACAGGACAAATTTAAGGGGGAAACTGTACACATACACATGATCTCTGGAAGCTCTATGGTCAAAATCATAAATACAAGGTCACTGTCATGACTTCCCTGTCAACTGTAGATTCCAAACAAGAAATTTAAGACTCATACTCACTGTTCCTTCATTTCTACATAGTCCTCTTCATCATGCTTTGCCAGGTCAGTTTCACTAGCATCTTCTGTGTCTAAAAAATCAGGGAAGAAAGGTTAAAATCATAATTCATAAAGTTGGTATCACCTGACACAGTGACACTTAAACTTCTGTCAAATGAATGCAGGCCTGCATGAAGCCATCAGTGAAAAATATTACAGTTACTTCAGGAAAGAAAATGCCCTTTCCAGTTTAGACATGACCAGATTTATGCAACGAGCTGCCTTCACCTGAAGTGCAGCCAGAGAACAGGGTGCGGTGCCTCAGAGGTAGGCAGTCATGGTCAAGGCTGCAACTTCACGAGAGAAGTCATGCTGGCAGTTCAGTATCTGGAGCTGCGAATGTCAGGACAACTACAGGCGGACAGGCCTTGCTTGTTACTCCAAAATGACCTAATGAGTCCATTCTCTTCTGGTCTACCCCCAGTTTGGAACTTTCAGCAGATTTGACAACCCTATATACACAAAGAAGAATCCAAACCAATGAACCCTAACAAACTAAAATGTTTTCAAAGTTACAATAAGGGGATTCCTGGGTGGCTCAGCGGTTTAGCGCCTGCTTTTGACCCAGGGCGTGATCCTGGAGTCCTGGGATGGAGCCTGCTTCTCCCTCTGCCTGTGCCTCTGCCTCCGTGTGTCTATCATGAATAAATAAATAAAACTTAAAAAAAAAAAAGTTACAATGAAAGGGGGAAGATGATCGAAGAGAAAGTGTTTCAGAACTTTTCAAACGCTGTTCTTAGACTATGTCAATAGTGAAGGGTCTACATTATTTCAACAGCCCTACTCCAGGCCGGGAATAAAAATCAATTTCGGCTTCTCGGCTCCCCCTAGTGGGCATTTAGAGCGGTCCCAAGTGTTTCACTTTCAAAACCCCTAGTGAAGCCCCGTCCTCGAATGTAATTCAATCAAACGCAATTAGTTCCTTGGACTTGGATCATGAGCACACGTCTCTGCCTCCTTAAAGGCTGCTGCAGCTCCGAGTCTCCACAGAGCCCTGGCCTCTCTCTCAGTCAGGAGGCCTTCGCTGAACTCCTGTCATCGGCCGGCCACCGTGGGGAACTGAGAGGAACCAAGCATGTTCCTTGTTCCAGGCAGCTAGCCCAACCTTTTGCTCCACAGCCAGAATATTCTACCCACATGCTGGTCTCTATCTCCTCTCTTCTCCCGTCTTTTTTTTTTTTTTTTTTTTTCCCCTCACCTTTCTCCGTCTCCAGTAAGCTCCTTCCTCAATCCCTCCAAAACAGTCTTCCTCACACTTGCCAAACCGAAAAGCCCAGTCTGAAGAGCCAGGCTCTGAGAAGGCAGCAATGATAACACGAAGAACGTGGGGCTGAAGACACAACACCCGGGCACCATTAGGCAAATCCCGATCTTCGCCTGGGCCTGCTTCCCCGGCGCGGTGGAGACCTCCTCGGCCGACCGGGCCCAGCGCGGCCCGCACGCCCCCTCTAACCCCCACACGCCTGCGCTAGGAAGCCCCGCTCCGGGCTGAGGAAACTGAGGCTCGCAAGCTCAAGTAATAAGCGGCCTAAGGTCACGAAGCTGGGTTCGGCGGGGCAAACCGAGACCCTGACCTGGCTGGTCCCAGCGCCTTCTCAGCAACCCGAACTCTCCACCTGCACCGGGCTGGCCGCACGGTCGGGGCGAGCAAGCTGGGGACCTGGAGGCCAAACTGGCCTTCACCCGGAGCCTCTCCGGACCTAAAAGGGGGCGGGTCCTCAAGGTACTCTGAGGAAAGCTTCCTCATCCCGACCAGCAAAGCCCGGAGCGCAGGCTCGCCAGAGGCGCTTGCGGGAGTGGAAAGGAGCCTTAAAGGGCCCTCCGGCTCCGACAGCAGCTCCCCCAGGCCCTCCTTCCCGCGACCGTGAGGGCACGACGTCCCCCCCGGACCCCCCGCGGCCCCGGCCCCAGAGCCCGTGGGGGTCACTTCCTGCAGCCGCGCTCCTCCCAGCGGCCCCGTCAGCTTCCCCCGGGCCCGGACTGCGCTCCGGGCAGCGCCCTCACTCCCGCGGCGGCGGCGGCGGCGGCCCCGGCCCCGCCCCCGCCCCCGGCGGCCGCAGGACGCACCTTCGTCCGACTCGCGGCCCCGGCAGCTGCGCTCGTCGTCCTCGGCGCTCTCCAGCTCCTCGTCCTCCTCTGGGTAGAACTCCGGAGCCGGCGGCGCTCCAGCCGGGGCCGGGGCCGGGGCCAACAGCCCTGCAGCGCTCATGTCGCCTCTGGCCGCGGCTGAGCGTCCCACCCAGCGGCCGCGGCCGCGCGCCCTGCGGACTCGACGCCCGCCTCGCAGCCCCCGGGGGAGCCGCCGAGCCGACGAGCGGGAGCCGCGGCCGCCGCGGGAACCCCTTCCCCGTCTCCGCCAAGCCCCGCCCCGCGCGCCCGCGCTCGGCAACGGGGGCCTCGCGCCGGCGGCGACTTCCGGGTCGTGGGCTGCCCGGGGACCGCCCGACTCCGTCATCCCTGGGGAGGAGACGCCGCCCGACGCCCCCTTCGTTTTAACCTCAGCGACTTCATCGCAGTCTTAAAAATCCTCGACGGGCGGTGGGAGGGGCAGAGACAACGTTCTCTAGAGTTAGGCAAATCCTTGGACGTCCCTGGCCGCGGCTAGGACCCCCGAAGCTCGCTGGCCACTTCTGGAAATGGCCGCCAGGCGGCGCAAGGAGCCAGAACTAAAGCGAGGAGCCTTAGCGACCTGAGAGGCAGAGGGGTTGAAGGGTCCTGGGAGGTGGAGGTGACCTCCTTCCATTGAAACGGCTGAACGGCTTGAACCACCCCCTTTATAGGTTGGGAAACGCTGACATCTAGAGTTTTTGTGATCATCTCCCAGAGCCTGGCTCCTCCCCTAATTGGAGCTTTATTGAAAACGAAAAGGCAAAGATGCTGATATTCCATCCGTGGGTCAGCAAAAGGATGTTTTTCCCCGTCCGTGGGAGTCCTTTCTGTTTGTCTAGGTGTACTCAATAAGGTATTTCTCCAATTTTACAGATGAAAACGTTTACCTAAAAAATGGTAGCGTCCCGGCTGCCTTGTTTACATGATCACACCCAAGCGCCGTACATTACTGCCGCCTCTTATTTCTTAGAATATTAATTTTTTAAAAGGTGCTCTTCCCCACCCAATAACTTGCTAACAACTCCGAACTGAGCAAGCAGAACATTTTGCCTGCAGGAAGTTAATTACGCCGACATAAGGAAGGTGCTGTGTGGAAACTTAGAAAGGGAGAGAACTGGGGGAACTTGGGTGGTTCAGCGGTTGAGTGTCTGCCTTTGGCTCAGAGTGTGATCCTGGGGTCCTGGGATCGAGTCCCACATCCGGCTCCCCATAGCGAACCTGTTTCTCCCTCCACCTATGTCTCTGCTTCTCTCTGTGTCTCTCATGAATAAATAAAATCTTAAAAAAAAGAGAGAAAGAGAACTGAATACCCACATAAATTAATGCATATGATTCCATCTGAGTAGGAGACACTGTTATTAATGAACAAATTTAGGATGTCCCTTGTCTAGCTGTGGGTAACAAGAAAAGGGATGTTTATTTGTTTAAAGTACCCCTGCCCCCTTCATGTTGCTCCCAAGACTCCATAAAATAAGTAATTTATGAGTAGTAAGGCTGAACACAGATGTAAAAGCTAGGGTGGACCCCAGTATCCTGATTCTCAGATCCTTTGTGCTCAAATTCGTCTCTGAAGGGGACCCTGCAGAGTCTTCTCAAAGTGAAAAAAATTTATTCTCATCCCATTTATTTCAACATTTATTTTCTACCTTGTCTTAATGAAAATCTTGGTTCTGTTTGTGGGAGATTTTTTTTCCTCCCAGCAAAACAACAATTTGCAAACTGGACTGCTGCAATATCTTTCCATGAGTTCTGAGGTCTTCTGAAGCTCCTTCTAAGTAAGAGTCATTCTTGAGGCTCACTGTAGAGCCACCGTCTGTATTGAAACTAGGATTTTAGAACTGCCTCTTGCCCGAAGGATGAAGTCATTTCTATTTTTATATTAGATCACAGCTAACTTATTTGGAATCAGCTATATTGAGCAACTTGGGTTTCCATCAGAAGCAATAATCATAGACCAGAAAAAGCACCATTTTAGAAATTAGAGTTCATTGATATAATGAATCCAAAAAAAAAAATTTGGCTTCGTTGCTAATTGGTTTCTTCAAGATATGGAATTTTCATCTTGCTTATGTTTTCTTTCTATCTTCTGATTGCAAATAACATCTGTTAATGGTCATGCATTTTTTTATATGAATAGACACAACTGAACACTGGTAGTGAAAACTTACATTTCTTCAACCCATATTCCCAACTGCAGAATTGCTAGGATGAGCTCTTAATATATGTTCTTTAAAAGAAGGAGGACCTAGTCAAAAAAGTTCTGTCATGACTTCAGCCTTACCTGACCTTTATAATTGTTGAATATAATAATTTTCAGGGCTCCTGGGTGGCTCAGTCGGTTGAGCATCCAACTCTTGTTTTCAGCTCAGGTCGTGATATGGGCTGATAGGATCTGACCCAGCCTCGGGTTCCACACACAATGGGGAGTCTGCTTGGGATTCTCTCTCTCCCTCTGCCCCTTCCCCACCTCCTCTAAAATAAATAAAATCTTAAAAAATATATATACGTACATATATAAAATAATCTTGGATAGTCTCCCTGGACCTATAAAAAAATCAAGTTCCCCTAGAACTACCTTGAAATCTCTCCTCATCCCTTTCCAAAATGCCAGTCAACACTGCCCTGGGGCACCTGGGTGGCTCAGTGGTTGAGCATCTGGCTTGGGCTCAGGTCATGATCACCACAGTGTCCTGGGATCCAGTCCCACCTCAGGTCCCCTACAGGGAGCCTGCTTCTCTCTCTGCCTGTGTCTCTGCCTCTTTGTGTCTCTCGTGAATAAATAATAAAATCTTTAAAATAACTAACACTGCTCTGGAAGCATCCACTTCAGAACTCACCCCAAATGAAGTCCTGCCAGCTTCATTTCCACAGGCTCTCTCTGCATACCCTATACCCAAATTCAAAGGGGAGCATTGTAATTTTAAAACACTAGGGAAAACACGTAGTGTTTAGAAAACAAATTTTGCCAGCAGGAGTTACACACAGGAGTTCATGATGGGAGAGTTTCCAGAGAGCAAATCTAACAAAGGCTTAGGATCGAATAGTGTGCCTGAAAGGAAACAATTTCTTCAAAAAATGCTGAATTGTCGAAGTCCATAAACTTTGGGGCTTATGAATAAGGACAGCAGATTTCGATTTTTGGTATTGACTTAACATATCCAGTTTCAAAAAAAAAATATATATATATATATATATATATGTATAGAAGGGCTGAGTGACCCATGCCCTTTTACCCCTGGCAGACGAGTCTCTCTGATCATCACAGGTTGCCCTTTGGCCATCAGTTCACACAGAATCATGACAACATTAGCCCTAAAAACGAATACGCTGACTAATCTCGCTGAAGCCTACCACACAGTTCCTGTTCCTACGGTCGAAATGATTATCAAAACCCACAAACTGATCATTTCTCAAGTTTGGTCCTTGTTCCTCCCCAAAATGAGCCCCAACGGTGCTGAAGGCTTTCCTGGCGCAGAGTACAGACCTCGTATAAAGATCTTCCCCTCCTCCAACAGCATTAAACTGACGTGTGTTCAACGCAATGCAAGGGCACCTCCCTTGCCAAAGATCTACAAGAACTGAAATCCAGGAACTATTTACAAGGCCGGAGTAAATGCACGCTGTATTAGTTGACGGCGCAACTACTTAGGGGACTAAGCCAGGACGGAAGAATGGAGACCCCCTCCAAGACTCCCCACACGGTGGGGCCCCGCCCCCGCCCCCACCCCACCCCGGAGTCCCAGGGCTCGGCCTCTGGGAGGCTCCCAAGAAAAGTGAAGGCTCAGAGGAGTGCCATGAACTTTGACCCCAGCGCCGCGCAAACAAGGCGGACCGCACCCCAGGCGGGCCCGCGGGGTAACTGAAGCTGCCAGATCTTCCGCGTCTGAGAAAACCCCGCCCCGTCTCGTCCCGCCCACCGTCAACTCCGCCAATCCTCAGGCGCCATCGGCGGCTCGGCTTCCCAGGCGCTTCCAATCGAGTACCTATGCCAGGCCCCAGGCCCGTGCCCCGCGGTCAGGGGAGGTCAGTAGAGAGCCTATTGGAGCCGAGCTGGGGGCGTGGTCGGGGGCAGGGGGCGGGCGAACTGAGACCGTGGGGCGGAGCGCGCTCGGCGCAGTCGGGTGCGATTGGCCACCCCTGGCAGGAGCCGCACCTCGGACAGCAGCAGCGGCGGCTGCGGGAGGGTCCGTGTGGCGCCCGGCGGCGACGGCGGCGGGGTCCTGCCTGAAAGAGTGGGACCCGACCCCGAGACCGCGGGCGGAGGCTCTGCGTGGCCGGACCCGGCACTCAACGACCCGACCCGGGCATCCTCCGGGGGACCAGCGGCAGAAGAGCGACTCGGGAACAAGTGTGGGAGAGGAAGCGGCAGAGGCGGCGGCGACGCCGGGCCCGGGGGTGGTGACAGCAGGTCTGAGGTGAGAGCACTGGGGCGCGGGACGGTGACAGAGTGAGCCGAGGCAAGGGGACCCTGGGCGGAGTGAGGTCCGGGAGGACTCGAGCGGCGGGAGTTCGGGAGAGGGTTTGTCGGGACTGGGGAGAGGAGACCCCGAGAGCTGCTGAGGTAGCGGGTCTGAGCGGGAAACGCGAGAGGGCTCGGGACGCGCTCTGAGGAGGGGGGACCCCAGAGGGCTCGGGACGCGCTCTGAGGGGAGGGGACCCCAGAGGGTTGGGGCAGGGGGTCTGAAGAGAGGGGACCCCGAGAGGGCTTGGGACAGCGCTCTGAGGAGGGGGGACCCCAGAGGGCTCGGGACGCGCTCTGAGGAGGGGGGACCCCAGAGGGCTCGGGACGCGCTCTGAGGAGGGGGACCCCAGAGGGTTGGGGCAGGGGGTCTGAAGAGAGGGGACCCCGAGAGGGCTTGGGACAGCGCTCTGAGGAGGGGGGACCCCAGAGGGCTCGGGACAGCGCCCTGAGGGGAGGGGACCCCAGAGGGTTGGGGCAGGGGGTCTGAAGAGAGGGGACCCCGAGAGGGCTTGGGACAGCGCTCTGAGGAGAGGGGACCCCAGAGGGCTCGGGACGCGCTCTGAGGAAGGGGGACCCCAGAGGGTTGGGGCAGGGGGTCTGAAGAGAGGGGACCCCAGAGGGCTGGGGCAGAGGGTCTGAAGGGAGGGGACCCAGAGGGTTGGGCAGGGGGTCTGAAGGGAGGGAACCCCAGAGGGGCCGGGACAGCAGATCTGATAGGGGGACGCCAAGAGGAGCCAGAACGGAGGGTTTAGGAGTCGCAGAGAGCACTTGGGACAGGGGGTCTGGAGAGAGAGGACCCCGAGAGGGCTCGGGACAGCAGGTCTGACGGGGAGGACTCCCCTCCTCGAGAGGGGTCTGGACAGCGAGTGTGAGGGGGACCCAGAGACCGGGTCAGAGCGCGCGAGCGGAAGTGGAAGAGGGGAGCATGCCTGGATTGGGGTCGCTGCGCCGGGCGATCCGAAGGCTGGCGGCGCGCAGTGAGGGGACGCGTGCTGCCCCCAGGGTCCGCAGCCAGCGGATCTCCCCGACCGTGCTGCGTGAGACGCGGGACAGCCCGAGCGCCCGTGACTCTGTGGGCGAGTCTGGAGCCGGGATTATGTAATGAAACCTCCCCTGAGTAGAACTCAAGGGCTGGAGGGTCTGGCAGAAGCGCCGAGGTCTCGGCAAGAGCGAGAGACGCACTGCCCGACCTCTCTCCTCACTGGCCCCCTGGCTTCCGAGGTGTTCCTCAGAGTTTGGTGCGGATGCCTTGAAAGTGAGGGGCTTCGTCGACCTTGATACCTTCTCCAGAACCTGAAAACTTGGACAGGGCTTCTCCAGGCCACCACAAGCCAGTTGAAAGGGAAGGACCCATGTTTGGGATTTATTGGGATGTTGGTGGTGATAGACTCAGGTATTTTTTATTTCAGCTCAAGGAACTAAGATAGGTTTTAGGATTTGGCAGCGCTTTGGTATCAGTATTTACAATGCAGATTCAAAGGAGCTATATACACTAAGTTTGACTGTTTAACTTTGATGTGTTGGAGATACTTGGGAGGTCAAACTAAATTTTGAAAGGAGGTATTGGAGTGCCTAAACTGACAGCTCTTTCCAATTAAATTTCCCATCCTAAACGCTACCAGGATTGAGCTTTAGGCGTAATTCCAGGACAAGTGAAGGAGAGAGATAAGCCTGTTTAAACCAGACATTGTGCCCTGGTAGGAGGCAAGTGTGCATCTATTAAAATGCTGAAACAAAATAGTGGAAAGCCAGAGGGGGTGGGAATTGGGGGGCAGCTTCCTACTTTGATGGATGTGAAAATTAAACTAATGACCAGGCTAGTTGTTCATAGTAGTTAGGATATGTTAATACTGCCCTGACTACCTCCCAGATGTTCTCTTGACTGCACAAGCTTTGTCACAGTTGTACCAAGCAGTTTTGCACTTGAATCTTTTTACCTTTTTCTCTATGTGTTGCTCCTCCTCACCCCTTCTCTTTGTGACTGGTTTCTTTTCTATAGAAGCAGACTTAGAAAATGATGGTTTGGGGAAAATAAAGAGGAATGTCATTATCATTTCACAGTTACTTAGATATCTTCTTTGTTTCCGGTTTAGAATGTGTCTTATTAGAAGCTTTTTACCCTTATGTAGTAATGGGCAGCTTTAACGAAGGGAAAGAAAGAAATGCTGCTTTATTTCCCCAAGACATAATGGAGAAAGCTTACATAGAACTGCCTATTTAAATCCAAGACAAACATTACTGAAGTCATTTTCATCAGGGTGATAATAAGTAGAGGACATGTGTCATTTGGGGATTTTATTTGATATTACCTGATACAGAGCAGTTCTTATATGACTGCAGAGAGTGTGTAGCTGGATATGGTTATGAAAATTCCACCAACTAGAAGTCCTCCCCTAAGAAATAACAGGGACATAAGAAGAGCAACAACAACAAATACAAATTTAAAATATGACACTATGATTTATTTAAGATGTATTATGATTTTTTACAGTAAATATATTTTTCCAGAACTCTAGGTCAAATTCAAGTAAAAAAAATAAAGTTGGTTCATTCAAGGGGTTATTTACACAGTGCATAGATTCATTATGTAGTGCTTATAACTTATGAAACGGTCTGTGGAAGGATTGGGAATCTCAGTACCAGTAATTCTGCAAAGTAATAGAAATGTTTGAGCAGATGAGCTTTTTGATCATACTTGTTAGATCATTTCTGACTGGTACAGTGGTAGTTTCTTAAGACAGAACTAAATTAATTCCTTTTAAGAAAAGAAAATGTTCTGGTACTCCCTAGAGTGATGACTAAAGCAGTCATTTCAACCACATTACATTATGGTATTGATCCAGAGATGATGAAGAGAGATTCTTCATAATAGAATTTTTAGTGATAGAAAAGGCCTATAGTGACTTTTTTTATTCCTTGGGGTGATGAGTGGGTAAATAGGAGGGTAGGAATTGTATGGGAATTTATTTTCATTTATTTCACAAAATAGAAGGACACCATGAGAAACTATAAATATGTGAAGTCATTGAACCTGTGCTCATTTAAACGCTTTCTTTTCAATTAAAAAAATATACTGAAAAGAAATTAAGAAGGAGCTTCCCACTTCTAAGGGAATGATTGTAGCAACCACAGAATGCAAGTCCTTTTGATTTGTTGGAGTTCTTAAACTATTCTTACTCTTGGTTTAGCGGGATGCAAGTACTACCCAGTAGATACAATAACCCATTTTACACTTTCTTTACCACTTGAGTCATACACAATCAAACCATTGTCATCACAGAATCTACCTTTTGATAGCTGCTTTGGTTCAATATTTAAGGAACCAGAATAAATGTTCTCATTGCTTGACAGTATGCATATTTGTTGTTTTCAGTAGTATAGAGATGAATGAAAACTATTGATACTTTCATTTTAGAGTTTCCTTTGAAAGCATCTTTCTTTAATAATCTTTTCTTCTAGCCTTTGTTTCCTCCCTGCCCCCCAAAAGAAAATACACTGACAGACAGACAGAAAGCTTCTACCCAAAAGTGTTTTATGACTCTGCTAGGGGAAGACTTCTTTTCAGTCTTCAATGAGATTCAATGAGCTCATCTTCAATGATTCTGTCAACCAGTGAGGAGTTTTGAATAAATAGTTTTGAGTTGTGAGATATTATGCAGTTGTAGTTCAGAATAGGAGCTTTAGATTGTGATTATTTAGCTTTATCATTCATTTAATTGGTTGCTTTGTTATTTATGAGGATATATTAAAAGTTTCTTACTGTTTCTTAAACTCAGACTGAGTAAAAACGAAACATAAGTGGCATCTATCAGTCTAGCTGTCCTTATAGATAGGTATATTGAGTTTATGGACCAAAATGTGATCTAATTCATTTCTAAACTACAGACATCAAATTAAAAACAACAACTATTTAGAATTTTTAGGATAACTAGCAGGAATTAACTTGATCATTACAGCTATATGTTATATTAAATCTACCTAAATATTTTATAAATCAACCTAATGCGATTTTTTTTTTCTGTCTGACCTGAGATTTGTTAGAGACATTGAATCTAAATTATTTCTATTTTGTAATAGAATGACTTAGGGGTCAGTTTCTTGGTTTGTTTACACAGATCAGCCTCCTAACCATTGTCAGCTATCCCATACATACACATTTTTCATCTGTAGAATGAGTGAGAAAGAGAATTGGCCTTGGAATACTTTATATCTAGGAAGAATATTTTATGCCTAGGAAAACCACTCCCATTAAACAAAGAGGTGTGGCCCATGTGGCTTTAGGTACTAACATGAGAATTTACATGCTGGAGCCTAGTCTTTGGGGCCCTTCCACTTAGCCTCAGTGAAATGATGGATAGCAAATTCAACCCCACAATATACATTTTGTTATTCTTAATATTTTAGTCAATTATTGAAGTACCAATTAGAAGACTTCAGTTTTACTTCCATCCACTATTTCTGATGGACAATGGGATAACCCTTTATTTCCAGATTAAGCAAGGACTCTGGGCACCATGTTTATTTTTATGTTTCAGCTCTGTCTCATGACATACATAGGCTTATGTCCACAACAATCAAGGCTTATGACAATTCAAATAGATTTTATTTACCCGTTACAATAGATGGCACTAATTAAGGCAGAATGCTTTCTTACATAAACTAATAACCTAATAAGTGTTGGCAGTAGACACACAGAACAAAGTCGTAGTTTGTGTCCAATTTTCCATTCTGTTGTGGACATTAGCCTTTCTTTTTTTTTTTTTTTTAAGATTTTATTTATTCATGACAGAGAGAAAGGCAGACACAGGCAGAGAGAGAAGCAGGCTCCATGCCGGGAGCCTGACATGGGACTCGATCCCGGGACTCCAGGATCACACCCCGGGCCGAAGGTGGCGCTAAACCACTGGGCCACTGGGGCTGCCCTAGCCTTTATTTCTTGAAGAGAGTGTGTGTGTAAATATACAAATATTTCCAAAAAACACATACAGTTTTTAAATGATTTAGGTCAAGAATTAATGGCAGAGATAAAAAATTAACAATATTATGTTTCATTACCTTTATGTTTCTATTGTCTCTTGTGCAAAACTTCTCTTCTGTCATTGTATACCAGTTCCTTTTTTGCATGCATTTGTCTTTTACTAGCCTGTGAGCACTTCAAGGCAGAGCTGAGTAGTATTCATCTTTGCATCCCCCATGCCAAGTTTAATACCAGGCAGAAAGTATGAAGGATGCTCCATAAATGTGAATTGAATGAGTGAATTAATTAATGATGAGCAAATTATTAGATCATATTTACATTCACACTTTGTTTCTTATACAGGAAAGAGACAGGGATTCTGTTGGAGCACATGAGTGAATGTTAGCATTATTCATCTGTTGTCTAAGAAACAGCATGATACGTTGGAAGGAGAAAGGACCTTTCACTCAGAGAGACCTAGGCATCTACTTTGGCTTTGTCATTATGCCAGCTGGCTTTCCCTGGGTAAATAACTTAAGTCTTAAGGCTCTCCATTAAAAACGACAAATACCCACCATTTGCTTCGACGTGGATGGAACTGGAGGGTATTATACTGAGTGAAATAAGTCAATCGGAGAAGGACAAACATTATATGGTCTCATTCATTTGGGGCATATGAAAAATAGTGACAGGGAATAAAGGGGAAAGGAGGAAAAAATGAGTGGGAAATATCAGAAAGGGAGACAGAACATGAGAGACTCCTAACTCTGGGAAACGAACTAGGGGTGGGGGAATGGGGGGGGGGGGACAACTGGGTGACGGGCACTGAGGTGGGCACTTGATGGGATGAGCACTGGGTGTTATTCTATATGTTGGCAAATTGAACACCAATAAAAAATAAATTTACAAAAAAAAAGTCTTAAGGCTCTCCATTCTCTCATCCATCAAATATGAATACATACTTCACAGGATTCTTATAAGGAATAAATGAAGTTTATATAAAGTGCTGAGCACAATGACAAGCACATGAAAGTGTTTAATAAATGGTAGCTGCTTATTATTTTAATCACTTGAAACAACTTTTTATTGTTGTTTTCTATTGTTTTTGCTCTATTCCCATTATCTAATCAGTTGATAAATCCCATGGCCCCTGACTCCAAAAAGAATAATTAATAGATTCACATATGAGGAAATAGAGACAGTAAGAGTAAGTGACTTCCCAAGATCAGACAGTGGTAAACTTGACCCCTGTGACCTAGATTTGGTTTTCCAACTCACTACAGTTTCCACTTCATACCTCTCAGTGGTCTAAGAAGGAGCTAAAGGACTACTGTGATGATCTTGCAGTCTCTTTTATACGGTTGCTCTTACTCTACCTAAAGTACAGCTCTGATTTTGTCACTCACATGTTCAAAACTTTAATAATTCCCTATGGTCTACTGAATTTGTCCAGATTTATCAGATCTGTTTCTATTGCTCCTAATCTCTGTGTGTGTGTGTGTGTGTCCTGCACCCCAACCAGATGGGCCTACATACTGGTTGATTGCTTACTGATTTACCATCTCCAGGTCTTTGTTCCTGCCATTTCTTTTCCCTAGCATGCCTTCTGTTTCTTCTTTTTCAGACCTACTTTCATGCCGTCTTCCCTGAAGCCTTTTTTGATCATCCTCCTTGCTTCTCTTGCCTTGAATTCCTTAAGTACTTTGTATGTTTTCTTATTACATTAGTATTCCCTCTGATTTTACATTATAAGGTTTGTACTTGTCTTTCCTAGATGTCCGTCTTCTTGGTTTTAAAAGGATGGTGTCATACACATCTAACTAAGTATCTTGCACCTATTATCTGCTCAGTAAATATTTGTTGAATTGTATTAAATTTAAATACTTATTTTAGGTTCAAAAATAATATTTAAATATAACTGTTGCTCCCAGTGAAGATAACAGAGAGAATTCTTAAATGAAACATTCCCTCCTGACCCTGGCAGTTGGTAAATTCAATGCCAATGCTACCAAGGACTGGAAAGTTGTATGCTCATATTTGGCTTGATAATATTCCCGAAAGTGAATTTTGACTCTTGAGTGTTTGGGATTTGTTATTTTTGTTTCCTTACGTGTTGTTTTTATCTGTAAGGAATAGGTTCTAGCTTCAGGTCTTCGGAAGTTTCCAAACTTTCTCTGGGTATTAGCAACAAATAAAATAAGATTTCCTTTCATTTGCAACAGAAGATGGTCACTTGAGTCAAAGGTAGAGTCTGGGAGAGATCTAACAGTTTGCTCTTCCAGAGAAAATTCCTTACTTTGTGACATAAACAATTTGCAACTATTAACAGATAAAATTATTATTATCTCTAACTTCCATATTGTATTCTTCTCCACAGTGCTTACTACCTTCTAACATACCAAATATTTTATTTATTTATCTTATATATTTAAACTAGAATGTAAGTATGAAAGCAGAGAGTTTTGTTCTATTCATTGCTGTATCCCAATTCATAAAACAGTGCCTACCATGTAGAAGGTATTCAATAAACACTGAATGACTAACTAGCTCAATTTGTCTTTGGGAATTCCTCCAATTTGTTGGCTAAAAAGACGGTTTTGTTATTTTAAACATGCAAAGTAAAATCCTAAGGAAGTAAGATATAGCTTAGAAGAGTAGTTTATCTGTATATCTTACTCTCTCTGGATTTTACATTTATCTTTGAGCTGCCTTGAATTTACTATATTTTTGTTTTATTGATTTCAAACAAATGCCATTCTTGCTACCACACCATACATCCAAGACGACTGTGTCTCAGTCTGGCTAAAATCGAAGAAAACTGTTCATTGTAACAAAACCCAATGGACACTTGCTAGCACAGCTCTTAGGCATTAAAGAATAGTAAAACCAAAATTATAATAAAATTCAGTATAGAGGCATTATCCCCTTAAAATCACTTCAGCTGTTTTTCTTAGGTGGTAATATTAACCCTGAAAATTGGTCAGTCAAGCTTCTGATATTATCAGTTATCAGTTTTCTGCATATATAAGTGATTGGGGTTGAAATGTGCTTTAAGCCTGAATTAAAAGAACTTAGTCACTGGTGACTCATGATGAGTTTTCCCTTTTCCCTGCTGGAACATATGCTATTGCCTCCAACTTGGCTTTTTTGAAACATTGAAAACATAAAGAATCCTGCTTTTGTGTACTATGTTCTGGAAAAGTTCTTTTAGGTTTAAGGTGAGGGCCTTAATTACGATGTTGTATAGTAATGAGCTCTACATTTGACTTTTCAAATTCCCATACAATTTTTTTTAGTCACTGACTTTATGGAAGTTTTCTCATCATATATGAAATAATCAAAAGTCTACTAGATAGTGTGTGAATGACCACAAGGACTTTGTCTGTTTTGTTCATTACTATATTCCTGGTGCCTAGAACAGTGCTTTGTACAGAGAGAGGATTTTCATTTTTGAGTGAAGTCACATACATTCTTAAAAACAGTGCATCTTAAAAAAGTAATGAAAGTCTGTTGAAATGAATTTTCTCCAGCCCTGTTGAATTAAATAATCGTCAATTCAAAATCAAGCTATTGGGGGAAGCTCTGGAATTAGCCCAATGTAGTTCTACCCTAATAGTTCTTAGCATTGATTGTGCCAACCTGAAATCTTCAGTGGTTCACTTAGAAAAGGAAGAGTTAAATCGGCAACACCCAAAGGCACTTGCACCTGTGGGAACCAATGGGCGTCCTAACAGGAAATACTTTTAGCTTGCAATACCCATAGTAGTGTGCAGCGCCCAGGACATGCTGTTTTATCTGCAGTTCCTTATTAGGATTGTACATTTCTTCAAGGTTTACATATATATGTATATATGTTTAAAAGAGAATGCACTTTAAATTTGAAAACTAAATTGTGGATGGTTATTTCCATTTTCTTCATTGTCAAGGAATTGGTGAGTTGTCTTCCTTTAAGTAAGTTCTTTCTTTACCTTCTAATGTTCTGTCCCCTGAAACTTGACGGTAGCATACAGGGAGGGGGGGAAATGGAGGGTACGTCAGTGTAAAATAATTAAAACTTAAACTGATATTATTGTCAATAGGAATAAGCAGTTCTAATATTTACATGATACCGTGTCAGTAGCTATTGGTAGAATTTCGTAGATCTTTACATAAGATGTGTTTAGCTCGACCAAGTTTTTCTCTTTTGTAAGGACCGGGGGCGGGGGGGGGGGGGCGGAATTCAGTGAAAGTTTTTAGAAAGTTCTTTCCAAAATGTCAAAATGTAAAGCTGTATACGTTAATGTAGAGCTGTTAACGTTAACTCTCTGACCAGGAAGTACTCTCTTGAAGCCTCATTTATAAAACTGTGTCTATAATAACTTCCTTTCTCGGAATGAAGGTGCTGATAGCGTGGTGTTGTTCTTACAACTTAAGCTGAGCTTAGTTTTATCTTTCCTAATGAACAAGAGGCGGCTTTTTAAAGAAAGTCATCTCTGGGGCAATCTTACTTATTGCTGGAGCTAAATAAAGAATTTTTAAGGTTTTTAGTATGTTGGATTGGAGATGTAGGACATGCATTTGAGAAGATCTGTGAGTAAGCTTACTTTTTGTTTTACATTTAGCATTTTATTATAAATATGGTTTGTGTCTAAGCATTGCTAATAAACTTTGTTGAATTTCATGTGAATATTTATGGCTTTAGCTCAAAGTCCAGCTGAGAGTAATCAACCTCAAAAATCACTGGATTCCTATGTTCTATTTATTTTAGTTTGTAGTTTCATATTATACAAATAAATATGAGTGAGAACTTTTTTCAGAAATTGATTTTTTCCCTTTTTCTGCATAAGTAAGGTAAATACTCAGCTGCAAATAAAATATTAAAATCTTGTCAGAAGAGTCTCTTAAACAAAAATTTTAGATATACTGAAGGCTATTTTTATTAAATGAATAGTTTGTGTTTATGATTGATATTCCTGTAAAACAGTATTTCAAAATGAATCTGCTCAAAATGGCACACTATTCATCCTAGAGATCTTAAATAATATCAAGGCCACGTCCTATTTTTCTTCTTTTCCAGAAGGGAAATAGAATAGAACACAGAGCAGTTTCTTGAACATAATGCCAAATTTAGAGACAGAAAAGTCAGAAGATAGGATCATGTTTATCTTGTTTTGTAACTTTTTTGTTTTAATACATAAGATTAGTTACTTATTAAAATATAAAAATAAGATATCTTAGCCATGAGGTAATAATTTATGGCACTACTCTAGTCCATAAAATGAAATTAGATGAAGTAGAAAAGTAAATAATTTAACAGTTTGTATGTTGAAAAAGTAATGCAAAATATTTCATTAGCAAAGAAAGCTGCCTTAATAGTTTCTTTACTAATTTCTCTAGGCTCTTTAAAACAAGGTTGAAATGAAATGTATATAATCCTGACTTCCAAACTCCTGATACTTTACGTGTTAGATGTGTAAATCAAAGCCTTACAACCGTAGGTAGGATGAATTTTCATTTCAGAACATCGCAGTAGGGATACCTGGGTGGCTCAGTGGTTGAGCGTATGCCTTCGGCTTAGGCCATGATCCCAGGATCCGGTATCCAGTCCTGTGTCAGGCTCCCTGCGTGGAGCCTGCTTCTCCCTCTGCTTATGTCTCTGCTTCTCTCTCTGTGTGTATCTCTCATGAATAAATAGAATTAAAAAAAAAAAAAGAACATTGCAGTAGATATTACTGATTTGGGAACTATTCCTCTGATATGTAAGAAAATTAAAACTTTCAAATAATCTTTGAAATGTGATATTTTACAATGTGTTTTTTAAGATTTATGAATATAAAACACTTAACATAAGTTGTACTTTAACTTCAATTTTCATGGTTCAGGAGGCCTTTTTTGATTGTTCTATCAGCACCACAAGTAACCCAATCATAGCTGGGGTGAGGGTGGGGCAGAGGAAGTAGATGGAGCTTCACAGCAGTGACAAGATTATTGCAGATTATATGGCTGCCTGCCAAAAGGCCACTAGTTGGAAAAGTGGAAGTTACTAACTGCATCCTATTAATTTGTACATATTTATTTGTAACCATTTTTAACTGTTTGCTGGTTTCACACTGATGATGAGTATTAAACTTCTGACTCACTTAATATGTGCTTAATGTTCTGTTCTTTAGTTGGTCATATTCCTTGCGTACTCTGCAAAGATCACACTATTTTGGGGAAGACTGTGTGTTAGCAGAAAAAAAGGGGGGGAGGGGTGCACAGAACTTTAAACCTTAACTGTTTTGCTTTCTAGTTAAAAGTGTTACAGAGTTAGGGATGCTTGAGTAGCTCAGTGATTGAGCATCTGCCTGCGGCTCAGGGTGTGATCCCGGGTTCCTAGGATCAAGTCCCACATCAGGCTCCCCTATAGGGAGCCTACTTCTCCCTCTGCCTGTGTCTATACCTCTCTCTCTGTGTCTCTCATGAATAAATAAAAATCATTAAAAAAAAGTGTTAGAATTAAAATGTAAGGCATCCCATCAGATTTGGCAATTTCTGTAAAAATACAAATAAAAATAATGTCTTGTGAAGGAAATTGTAGTTCTCAATTATATTGGTTCAGTTTGAAATTGAGATTCCTACTGTTTTCAACATACAAGAAAGCTTTGGAAGCATAGAGGAAATATGACATCTCTGCCCTGATGCATAAAGAGGGAATTACAGTGGAGAGTTATTTTTAGAGGTGTCTTCTTATGAATATATTTTATGTGATGAGAAGTATCTCAAAGTTTAGTTTCTGTTTCAGGGTCGCTGGCAGAAGTTAAAAAGGCTGTTCAGGTCACTGGATATTCTATTAAGAAAATACTTTTAAAAGCATTCTGATGTCACCAGCAAGCAGCCTAGTTAGTCTTGAGCTGGCTGATCTCAGTGATAGCATTTTTCAAAAATGTAACCAAACTGAGAAGATATTGAGATGCTATCAGTACCATCAAGTAGTAATATAAGTGTCCTACTAAAAGAGGGGACAATTAATTTCCATTTCATAGCAGTGTCCTACTCCTTCAAGAAAAGAGTGCACTGTTTTTAGTATAAAGAAAGATTATAAGTGATTCGAGAAATCTGTTCATTGGTCTCTGACAGCTCTTAGATGTCCCTCCCTAATTCTTGTACAGTGAATAACATGTCCAGGTTTTATTACTTTTGGTCCCATATGTTTTGAGGCTGGCAGTTAATTTTTTTTAATTTTTTTAATTTATGATAGTCACAGAGAGAGAGAGAGAGAGGGGCAGAGAGAGAAGCAGGCTCCATGCACCGGGAGCCCGTCGTGGGACTCGATCCCGGGTCTCCAGGATCGCGCCCTGGGCCAAAGGCAGGCGCCAAACCGCTGCGCCACCCAGGGATCCCCGAGGCTGGCAGTTAATTAACAGAGCATATCAGCTGAACATGTCTGCCTCTTACACCTCACCAGCTTTGTGACCTTATACAAATCCCTTAACTCTTGAAGCCTTGGTTTCTTCAACTCTAAAATGGACACAATCATAGCACCTACCTTATGGATTATTGTGAGGATCAAGTGAGATTACATATTAAAGGAACAAGTTTGGCTGCACATTATAAAGGGAGATCTCAGTGAGTGATAGTAGCTATGGTTATTTTTGCTGTTTTTTTGGACATTTCAGTTCTTATTCACAGTCTACCCGAAGATGATTCATGGGAAGAGATATAAAACAATACATGCAATCATGTATAGATAATAGAATCAGCCTTACTGGGATCCCTGGGTGGCGCAGCGGTTTGGCTCCTGCCTTTGGCCCAGGGTGCGATCCTGGAGACCGGGGATCGAATCCCATGTCGGGCTCCCAGTGCATGGAGCCTGCTTCTCCCACTGCCTATGTCTCTGCCAATCTCTCTCTCTCTGTGTGACTATCATAAATAAATAAAAATTAAAAAAAAAAAAGAATCAGTCTTATTATGGTAGAAGTATGTAAAAATACCATGGGAGGGGGCACCTGGGTGGCTCAGTCTGTTCAGTGTCTGCCTTTGGCTCTGGTCATGATCTCAGGGTTCTGGGATGGAGCCTCTGCATTGGGTTCCCTGCTCAGTGGGAAGATGGCTTCTCCTTCTGCCCCTCCACCCCAAATAAATAAATAAATCTTTAAAAAAAAATAAAAAGCACCATGGGAGCACTTGAATGAAATCTATAGGTCTTATTTATTTATTTCACTCTTACCACATTATATACTTCCTATCCTCAGGGGAGAGGGGAAACAAGGGAAGAGTCAACTGTAGATTTAATTCATTAGTATAAAAAGTTAATGTGCCAAATTCAGCTTTAGCAACATTTTGTTGCTGTTTTTCACTTCAGAGAAATTTCCTCCCAATAGGATATAGCACAGCTTAGGAAAGCAACATGGCTAAGTGTTGATTTTGTCATTAATTTTCTCAACAGTTTGTTTTCTTCTAACTGGATCACCATCAGATAAAGTTAGGACCATGTCTAAAGATTCTAGGTCAGCTCAAAAAAAAAAAAAAAAGGTTGGGTTTTTTTAGGAATGTTGTTCTAGTTTGGTTTGGTTTTACTTGGGTAAAACCACACAATAAAGAATATGCATTTGAGTATAAAGAAGAGTGTTTTCTGGTTTTGTCTTAACATCAGGGGTTGATACCAATAGTGGGTCAGTTAACTTTATGTATTGAAAAACAACGAATTTTTACATTAGCAGATTTTCATGGGGGCTGTGTTAACAAAGCAGATGTGAGATTGGGGTGGGCACCTGCAGTAAAGAAAGCAATGAAACTACTTATAGGGTATTTGAAAAACATTTAAGGTTTGTGAGTATATTTTTAGTGTTGGAAATTTCCAGATTTTTTTTTAAAGATTTATTTATTTATTCATGAGAGAGAGAGAGAGAGAGAGGCAGAGGCACAGGCAGAGGGAGAAGCAGGCTCCATGCAGGGAGCCCGATGTGGGACTCCATGACCACGCCCTGGGCCGAAGGCAGGTGCTAAACCACTAAGCCACCCAGGGATCCCCATCCAGATTTTAATCTATAGCGCAACCCCTTTACCTGGTTGGCAGCCTTTGCATTAGTCTGTATCTCATTCTTGTTTCTGATACCCCCTAATTTTATAGTCTGAAGGCCCAGCATGTTGCTGCTAGAAAACACAGTTTCTCTGTGCAACTGTCTTACTTAGACCGTTAGGCCCTCATCTCTGGATTACCACAGTTGCCTTCCTCAATTTCTGTCTGTTTTTTTCCAATTCATCCTGATTAACCTTCTTTAAATGCTACTCCTCCCCTTTTCAGAAAGCTTCACTGGTTCTATGTTTCTGCTACATTAAATCTAACCTCTTCTGCTTGACTTTCAGCGTCCTTTCTAATCTGTCCCACACTACTCATCCAGCTTTATTTCCTATGTTCTTTGGCCTCTTCTTTCTGCTCTATTGAAGTCAGTCTGTTTCTGCAACACACCATACAAGTTTAAATCTGCACCTCTGGTTCTCTCCTTCATTCAAAAAGCCCTCCTTCCTGGGGGGACACCTCGGAGGTTCAGTCAGTAAAATATACAACTCTTGATTTTGGCTTAGGTTATGATCTCAGGGTTGTGAGATCGTGCCCTGCATTGGACTCTATGCTCGGTGTGGAACCTGCTTAAGATTCTTGGTCACCCTCTGCCACTCCCTGACTCAAAAAAAAAAAAAAAAAAAAAAAAGGCCCTCCTCTGCTCTCTCTGCCTATTCAAATTTTACCTTTTCTTCAAGATCCTGTGTAAAGTTCACTTCCTGTTTGAAGTAAAATCAATTTTGCTGCAAAATCCCAGATTTTTAAATTAGCAAACCATCGAACACAAATGTGCATAGTATCTTAAATCATCCAGTTTTATCTTCACTAATGATGTGAACACTTTGAGTACAAGGACCATGTCTTACACTTAAATCTTTCAGAGTTCCTAGCAGAATGCTGAGGTACCTGACCTTCATTTGAAGAAAAAGAAAAGAAAGTAAATCTATTTCATCCTGCCTATCTAAAGTCGAGTCAACAATCCTAGTATTGAAGAGACCTGAATGTTTCTCCAATTTGAGTCAGGTCTGTCACTTCATTGACAAAAAAATGTGAGGCAAATGAAGACAATTTTGTAACTGATTATAGATTGACATGTTTGCTTTTCTTTATAAGAAATTATGTGTATATATAGATATTCATATATATGTGTGATTTTGTTTCCTTTATTAAGGAATGAGATAGCCAGCTACTCTCAGAGAAGTTTAGTTTTGGTATTAACAACTTTCCATGCTGTCACTATAGATTAAATATGATCAATAAATTTTATGTAATCAAGGAGTATTCCTACCCAATTCTTTAAGTGACATAAGTGTAAATGTCTAATTTTAGGCTGTGTGAAGGGATGTTGAAGTTAATTACATATGATCCCTTCCCTCATAAAACTGTTAATTCTATTAGGGAAAAATATATATATACTCAAAAGCTTAAACATAAGAATACTTGTTAGTTCAAGTGGATGCCTATTGCTTTAATTTTTAGTCAGTCTCTTGTCTTTTGAAATGATACATGCTGGGCATCCCCAGTGGCGCAGCGGTTTAGCGCCGCCTGCAGCCCGGGGTCTGATCCTGGAGACCTAAGATCAAGTTCCGCGTCGGGCTCCCTGCATGGAGCCCGCTTCTCCCTCTGCCTGTGTCTCTGCCTCTCAGTCTCTCTCTCACTCTCTCTGAAAAATAAATTTTTTAAAAAAGCTTAAAAAAAAAAAAAGAAATGATACATGCCTTCTTGTATTGATGCCAGAGACCATATAGGATGAAGAAATGAAAGAAAATTTTAAGAAATTCCCCCATCATTATTTTTCCAGTTTATTGAGGTATAATTGACATGTTAGTTCAAGGTGTACAACATAACTTATGTATGTATAGTGAAATGATCACAATAAATTTAGTTGACACCAATCACCTCACATAGTTACAAATTTTTTCCATCACGAGAATTTTTAAAATTTACTCTCTTAGCATCTTTCAAATATACAATACAATGTTAATTATTATCACCATGCTGTACATTACATCCCTAGAACTTATTTATCCTATAACTGTAAGTTTTTACCTTTTGATCACCTTCACTTAATTTCCCCCTATCTTCCACTCACTGCCTCTGACAACTACCAATCTGTCTCCAGTATCTATGAGTTCAGTTTTTTTAGATTCCACATACATACAGTATTTTGTTTCTCCTTCTGACTTATTTCACTTATCATACTGCACTAAAAGTTCATCCATGTTACACAAATAGCAGGATTTCCTTTTTTTTTTTTTTTTTGGCTAATAATCCATTGTATACAGATACTACCTTTTCTTTATCCATTCATTCATTGATGAACACATATTATTTCCATGTCTTGGCTATTATAAATAATGCTGCAGTGAACATGGGAATACAGATATCTTTTCAAGATAGTGATTTCATTTCCTTTGAGTATATATCCAGGGGTGGAATTGCTGAGTCATATGGTGGCTCTGTCTTTAATCTTTTGAGGAGCCTCCATGTTTCCATAATGGCTGCACCAATTTACATTCCCACTTGTTTTTAATGTATGCTTTCCTTTGTATTGATGCTAAAGAGCATAAGGGACACCCAAATGAAAACTTTTAAAATACAAAATGTTTTACATATGTAAAAGTATGGATATTTGGAAATGTCTAGTTAATGCTTTATTTTTTAAAATACTTTATTTAAATATTTTACTTATTTATTCATGAGAGAGGCAGAGATATAGGCAGAGGGAGAAGCAGGGTCCTTGCAGGGAGTCCGATGCAGGACTCATCCCAGACTAGGATCACACCCTGTGCCAAAGGCAGACACTCAACCACTGAGCCACCCAGGTGTCCCAAGTTGATGCTTTAGAATTTGTTTTGATGCTTGGTTTTAGATACTACCTTTCATTTCAAAGATTAAGGTTCAATAACTCTGTGAAGTATTGTACTGTTAGTGCCCACAGAATAAGTGCTATAAGTCCAAGATGCCATTCAAATATAACAATAAAAGCTGGTTATCTAACTTACCAATGATAAAAAGCTAAAATTATGGGCTATTCAATACAGTTTATTATTTTAAAAAACTATTTTACAAAATAACAAGGTTTTTCATTTATAAAGGGCTTTAGAATTTATATAATGATTTCACATTATTTCATGAGTCTCACAACTTTGTGAGGTATTATTCTCACTTTATAGATGAGGATTGAGGCTGAAAGAAGTGATGTACTTAAGATCACACAGCTAGTCAGCTAGTAAGTAAGTGGCAGAGTTAACTTAAACCCAGATTTGCTGATTTAAAGGTTAGACTTCTTTTCCTTTAAACCACAAATCCAAATTGAGTTATTTGGGGGATAAAACTCAGTTTTTTCCTTTTTCTAGTTAAGATAAAGTTCACATAACATAAAATTTGTCATTTTAAAGTTTATAATTCAAGTTTTTAGCATATCCACAATGTTATGCAACCATCACCACTGTCTAATTCCAGAACATTTCCATCACTCCAAAAAGAACCCCTGTACCTGTTAGCATCCCATCTCAATTACCCCCATCCCTTGGCAACCACTGATTTTCTATCTCAATGGATTTTCCTACTCTGGATACCTAATATAAATGGAATCATAAAATATGTGAATTGTCTGACTTCTCCACTTAGCATGATGTTTTCAAGGGTCATCTGTGCTATGGCATGTGTCAGTGCCTCATTCCTTTTTATGGATGAATAATACTCCATTAGATGGATAGGTCACAGTGTATTCATTCATCAGTTGATGGACATTTGAGTTATTTCCATTTTTTAGCTATTATGAATAATGCTACTCTGAACATTCATATGCAAGTTTTTGTGTTAATATGTTTCAGTTCTTTTGGATATATACCTGGGAGTAGAATTTCTCATAATTATTCTTGTAAAATAATTCAAATGGAAGTGCTTTGAAGTTATTTCTTTTGAGTTCTTTATTCACAATTGTCACACACATATGCACAGAATGGTTTATTTCGCTAATTTGTTTCCCACATCTGTTCTTCAGAAGTAAGGCAGAGGCAAACTCTAGCTTAGATTTTGGACAAGAAGTCTCTAATTCTAAGTGAGTGTAGCCTGAGTTCAACACTGCCTGCTACATTCAAGATACTGTGGAGTTCAAATAATTCAATAGTATTTCTTTTGCTAGTCATATTCAATTAATGGAATTAAGAAATGTCCGTGTTCTTTCAAAGTAAGGCAGAATGGCATCAATGCCACAAGAAGTACTTTCTATATATGAGAAACAAAGAGATTACTTCCGCACTAGGGTGATGGAGTAACTTGGAGATAGAATTTGAGCTGAGTCTTTAACATTGGGTAGTTTTTCAGCAGGTGCAGTAGAGCATAATCTGTGTATTTCTTAGCCTAGTTCAGACATTGTGAATAAAATATAGGATACTTAGGGACGGTGGCAAATCAAAGGCCCTTGAATCCTGTACAAAGAGATTTGAACTTTGAACATTCAGTAGTGGAGAGCCATTTAAGGTGCTTGAATAGAAGATACTGATGCAATCAGAGCCTCTGAAAGATGACTCCTTCAATAGTTGGTAAAGCAACCAAAAGATAGAAAGGGATTTGGGATGAGGACTTGGACTGGTAATGAGGTTCTGGAATTAGGACAGCCTCAATGCAAAGAAGAAAAGCAGCTTGTGAGAGATTTAGTGAGGACATTGGCAGCTTGAGTGAGATAGCTGAAAGCATAAGAGTGAATCAGATCAATAAGAGAAAGTACAGTGAGAAGAGAAGGGGCCCAGTATAGACCTTTGTGTTAAGATGTGAGCAAAAGAGGACAAGCCAAGAAGGTGGGTTGGAAAGAAACTTCTAAGAGGAAAGTGCCACACAAGCCAAGAAATAAGATATTTTTCATAAAGGTTATGAAAGGGTACGACCTGAGAAGGATCCTGTTGGAGACTAGGAAGTTAGAGCTAGTGAGTCCTAGGGAAATAAATAATAAATAGAATCTTCAAAAAAGAGAAATAGAAAATATCTTGAATTACCTCAAGCTTATGTAGAAAGATCAAATTCTGTCTTTCCATCTTATATTAATATTCACTTTTTTATCTGTGTACTGAACATCTTTGCCAATTCTTTTAAATGTGCTTTCCTCTCCAAAACATAGGAGACCCAATATATAGACTACCAGTTATGCTTGTTGAGTCCATTTTTCTACTAATTTTTCAAGATGTGTATTTTAGTGTTAATATTGGCAACTCAAGTACAGTATTTAAAAGTTCATAGTCCTCAGTTTGAATTTTTTTTACATATTTTTTTCTAAAAAATGCCCCAAACTAATATTATTGTGCTTTCTGTAGAATAGAAACTTGTTAGTGATCCATTATAGTGTAGCAAGCACTGTGGAAACATTGTAATCTGTACAATATTTTTTTGGTTAACAGTAATATTGATGAAAAAAACAGTAATAATCATGAATAGTCATTCCTGTTGTAAGATGTTGCAGAATTAGTTCCTTATGAGTCCTGAAGTTTGGAGTTCCCAGCAAGAACACTTGTTGGTAAATGAGTAGAAATGGAAGCAGGTATCTATCTCCCTTGTTCCCATTAATATTTTCTCCTATTCTCTACAAAATGGTGGGAAGTCCTTGACCCAAGATAGCTCTTAGGTAATTTTTAACAACTATATAAATAACATATGCTTTTCATTTTAACAAATAGAAAATATAGATGAGTAATTAGAAAGTAAAAGTTATCTTCTATACTCAAATATATTTTGACATATAACTTCCCAGACTTATTTTAAAATATACTTTTTTTAATGTAGTGATTAAGGGGACACCTGGCTGGCTCAGTTAGAAGAACATGTGACTTTGAACGTGTGAGTTCAAGCCCCACATTGGGTATAGAGATTACTCCAAAATAAAATCATTTAAAAAATAATGATTAAGAAGGTTATATTGCATTATTTTATGGTTTTATAAGCTGTTTTTTAACTTCAACAGCAGTATATCATTATACCACATAAATAATCATATTTCTATGCCCAAATGTATTGTTTCCATATAATTTCCTTTTTTTTTAAGATTTTATTTATTTATTCATGAGAGACAGAGAGAGAGAGAGAGAGAGAGAGACATAGAGGAAGAAGCAGGCTCCCTGCCAGGATCCTGATGTGGGACTCCATTCCAGGATCCTGGGATCACAACTTGAGCTGAAGGCAGAGGCTTAACCACTGAGCCACCCAGGCATCCTGCTTCCATATTTTTATTTATTTATTTTAAATTTTTTATTTATTTATGATAGTCACACAGAAAGAGAGAGAGAGAGGCAGAGACATAGGCAGAGGGAGAAGCAGGCTCCATGCACTGGGAGCCCGACATGGGATTCGATCCCGGGTCTCCAGGATTGCATCCTGGGCCAAAGGCAGGCGCTAAACCGCTGCGCCACCCAGGGATTCCCCATATTTTTTTTTAAACCAGTATTACTTTATGGATATTCAAGGTGAATTTTTTTGGTTAGTTTTTATTCTTAGAATTTATCCTAAATAGCTCCTTAGTTTTTCATCTCCATTAAAACTCTAGATTTCTTTACAGTCATAGAAGATTCTACAGCAGATGGACCATAAGAACCTGATTTCCAAGATCATGGTTTTTGTTTTGTTTTTTTTAGAGTTTCTTAAGATTTTATTTTATTCATGAGAGACACACAGAGAGAGGTAGAGACACAGGCAGAGGGAGAAGCAGGCTCCATGCAGGGAGCCTGATGTGGGACTCGATCCTAGGACCCCGGGATCACACCCTGACTCAACCACTGAGCCACCCAGGCGTCCCTCAAGATGATGTTTTATTTTGTTTTCTAAAAAGGGGAATAGCATTATTATACTGTGTGTTCCAACAAAGGCTCCCAATGCTTAAGAACTGTCCTCTTTCCCCACCTGCTAGAAGCACAAGCTAATAGCGTATAACAGTTCTGTCGACCAAAAAGGGTTTGAAAGGATGCATACTTATCTCCCTAAACACATGGCTTTTTCCTTGGCCTTCATCTCCTCCAGAGGAACTCCAGCTCCCCTTCTTCCTTTAGACTATCACCAGCCTTCCTTCCTCTTATATTCCTGCCTATTCAGGATTTTTTTGTTTAATTTTTGCATTCAAACTTCTTGGTTAAAAGCCAAGATCATCATTAAGAGGGGGAGGGGAGACTTTGGATTTGTATAAAGTAACCAATTACTACAGTTATTTAATTAGTGAATATTTTATGCCCATTATTATAAAGGCTATATTTCAGCCTCCTTAATTTATTCTATTTTGTATTTTTTTAAAAAACTGTTTCCTGAGCTGACTGTAAAATATAGATATTTTCATTCTCATCATACTAAAACTTTTACTTTAAATTTATATTACTACAGTAAATATGAATATAAGTGTAGAAGGTGTTCAGTAGGTTCAGTAGGCTTAGTTTTTAACATTTTATTTAATGGCTAGGTGATTGAGTAGACTAAGCTTATAAAATTTGCTAAGTGATCCTTAACTGGCTAGCATCGTAGGAAAACAAATTAAAGTTGTAATTGTCCTTGACAAGGTGAAGGGGTACCTCAGTATTAACAAGAAGTTAACTAGAGGACTTGAAGTTAACCAAGCGATTCAATGAATGACTTAAAAAAAAAAAAAAAAGAACTGCAGCAGGGGACATCAGACTTTCAAAAAGCATGGCAGAAAAAGAAATAGTCTTGCTAGTTAGAGTCTTGTTAATTATGGGAGAGTAAACTACCATTGTCATTTAAAAAGCTGTAATACTGTAAATAGTATTTTTTTTACTTTATTTTATTTTTTTTTAATTTTTATTTATTTATGATAGTCACACAGGGAGAGAGAGAGAGAGAGGCAGAGACACAGGCAGAGGGAGAAGCAGGCTCCATGCACCGGGAGCCCGATGTGGGATTCGATCCCGGATCTCCAGGATCACGCCCTGGGCCAAAGACAGGCGCCAAACCGCTGTGCCACCCAGGGATCCCTGTAAATAGTATTATTAATAGAGCTTGATTTCTGTTGCAGTTAAGGAGACTTCAGCTGAATTCCACTAGTTTCTAATATGTATTGACAGAGAAGAGATGTATGCAAGTGATTAAAAAAAAAAAAAAAACAGAGGTGAGATCAAAACATTCTAATTGCCACATATCTTTCATTTTACTGAACGTATCATAAAGCGATAGTTGCTGATACCACATTTCTTAGATGGAAGTTCCATCACTGTCAGTGTATGAATAGGTATTGTTGATGTGAAAGCTCTTCTTGTGAGCCAGGTAAGATGAATGGTTCGGTCAGAATGTGGCGTTCTGTGTGCTGTATATATCAACAGAAATTTACACCTGCACTTTTATCTAACAGAACAAATCAGCTCTGTAATTGCCTTATTTGAACCTAGTGGATTATATGTACTGTGACACCTGCTTTCACTTTGCTTTAAAAGAATCAAGACCGGGATCCCTGGGTGGCGCAGCAGTTTGGCGCCTGCCTTTTTGGCCCAGGGCGCGATCCTGGAGACCCGGAATCGAGTCCCACATCGGGCTCCCGGTGCGTGGAGCCTGCTTCTCCCTCTGCCTGTGTCTCTGCCTCTCTCTCTCTCTCTCTCTCTGTTGACTATCATAAAAAAAAAAAAAAAAAAGAATCAAGACCTTGAGTTTTAGTATTTTGCCAAATCAGAAAAAAAAATTAAAGATGTATGCAGGATAAAGGGCAATTAGTACATTAGAGACTCTGGGGGGAAATGAGTGAAGTCAATATAAAAAACAAAAATGAACAGGATCAGAAGTCAGTCCATTGTCACTGTTCTAAATTTGTAAGTGTATACAGGATTTCTTATGTTGCAGAACTTGGAAAAATTAAGTTCTAGGGAATTTTTAAAGAATCTCTAGGTTTTGGGTTTTTTTTTTTTTTTAATTTATTTATTCATGAGACACAGAGAGAGAGAAGCAGGTTCCCTGTGGGGAGCCCAATGCGGGATTGGATCACGCCCTGAGCCAAAGGCAGATGCTCAACCACTGGGCCACCCAGGTATCCCAAAGAATCTCTAGGTTTAAAAGAAAACCTAGTCTCCAAAATTCCCATCTCTGAATTGCTGTCTTTAAGTACTTCTTTAAGTTTAAATGTATTGATGGTTTAATTTGGTATCATTCTGACACTTTATTTTACAGTTTGCTAATGCACCTAATGCAGTTCCTTGTACATATCAAACACTCAGTATTTTAAATTTTTTTACTGGGTATTATAAGTCCTAGGTTTAATATAAAGTGTCACATATATGGAATGTACAGAGACTCCTGAATTTCCATGACAAATTTTTGCTGTTAATTAATGAATTTACCCCACAATGTAGTGCTATCTAGATTCTACCAACATATGTGGAAGGGACCTGTGTGTGTGTGTGTGTGTGTGTGTGTGTGTGTATAACCTGAGAGATATGAATAGAACCTGATGTGTGTGTATATATATAGATATATATATTTATTATATATGTACATAACCTGAGAAATATGAATAGAACCTGATATCCAAATTTTTGAAGACTTTAATAGGTCTTTTAGTTAAGGGTTACAATGGGTTTGTAAACTCTACAAAGTAGGGTTTACAATTTTTAGTTAGGGTTTACAATGTCTCACAACCAACCGAGTATCATCCATTTATGTTGTATTATATATTTTATTTATTGATAGCACACGAGTTTATAACTCTTTGTTATTTTACCTGGGTGAAGAGTCTGACATTTACTTGTTGATTTCTTCAGGCTTCTGGGGATGATAAGTTTCTAACCATTATTTTTGTTTGTTTCTAACCATTATTATTTCAAATCTTGAACTAAATGTACTTCCTTCCTACTTGTTTAACAAGATCTTTTAAACATGTTGGAGAAAATATTCTTTACCAAGCTTTTAAAAAGGGTAAAATTCAAAGTTAGTTTATTTTGTACTAATAAAACTTTTACTGATCATATTTACATAGTAGGCTCTGTTAACATAGTCTATAGCTATCAGCAAATTGATTTCTTAACCTAGCTTTTCACTGGAAGCACCAATAATATAATAACATCAAAGCTGACTGATACGAGGAAGCCACATGGTCCCTCCCAACTCTGAAATCCTGTGATTTCAAGCTAATTTCAAATAAAGAAGGAAGCTTTGGCTAAAGTAAGACAGTGAAAATATTAAAACAAGCAAGTGAGGGATTATAAGTTTTTTAGCAGGGTTTAGTGAACTTCCTTGATAAAAATCTTATTAAAACTATTATAATAGGCAGTTTTATAGTTAAAACTGTGAACAAAGAAGGAAATGTTTTGAAAACAGGCAAAAATGAAATCAGCGCTTCCCCTTACTTTTCTTCTAAGTTTGCTTAGTTTAACCACACACCCATACATTTGTAGCACGCATGTTAACAGAGTGACAATCTGGTTACTCCTTTTATATTAGATTTAATTATTTAAATTAGTTAAAACTTCTGGTTAATTAAAAATTTTAAGATGTATTATTGCTATTAAAATAAAATTTGGCCAGATCAACTAACCAAAATATTTATACCTAATTTAGACTCATATAAAGACAGTAAGATAAAAAAAAAAAGAGAGAGAGACAATCTGGGAAATTTAAAAATTTGACCTTATATTTGATGACATTAAAATTTTGTTAAATTTTAGGTATACTGATGGAATAGTTATTATGTTTTTTAAAGTAGGTTTTTTTATTTTAAGATTTTATTTGAGAGAGAAATAGATATATAGTGAGAGAGAGCACAAGCAGGGAGGAGAGGGAGAAGCAGACATCCCAATGAGCAGGGAGCCTGACATGGGGCTCAATCTCAGGACCCTGATATCATGACCTGAGCCAAAGGCAGATGCTTAGCTGATTGAGCCATCCAGGAATCCCAAAAGTAGAGTTTTTTAGATGTGCAGTCTGAAATGTTTATGGTTGAAATGGCGTATCCAGGGTTTGTTTCAAATAATGCGAGTAGATACAGTGGCGAAGTCATGAGTTGATAATTTAAAGCTGGGCATGACACAGTTCAACTTTTCTTTACATTTGACATTTTCTATAATAAAAAAATTTCAAAAAATAACATTTAATACCCATTCTATGAAGTTTTACTACAAAACTATTTGAAATGCCTTTTTATTCCTTGTACAACGGAAGAAAAGCAGTACCTACAATAAATTCAACACCTTGCCATTTTCTCCTCATAGTCCATGTTCCTGATCCACTCTTTGGTGTTGACAAAGAGCTGTTAAAATTGCCACATGGTAGAAAAAGAGCAGGGGGGAGAAAGTCACTTCATTGTGCCCAGAAGGAATTATATTTAGCTCCTTTGCTTTTCTTCCCTCTCCAACCTAGTGGAGAGTTTTCTCCTTTTTTGGGAGTAGGGATGGAGGCAGCCAAGTTATCATTAGGTAATAATAACAAATATATATATGCACAGAAATGTATGGAAAATACTTATAGTTATCTCCACAATTCAAATTTATAATTTATTCTCTACAAAGATCAATATTTTAGTTATCAAAGCTCTAACTTGTTGCTAAAATAGTCACTTTGTGTTTTAAGAGAAATAAGTGTCATTTCTCACTAGCATGAATAGTTGTAGAAATGGTCATTTTTGATGATCAAAATAAGCTAACCACAATATGCAAGATTTTGTGAAATATGAAGAATAGCTTATTATTTCAAAATTTTAGAAATTGAGAAAAAGGAGAATTTCAAATAAACTAAACAGCATGTTTGTATTAGAAGAATCTGTAGAAAAGAACAACTAAAATTCTCAATAAATGTCTCCACTTCACAGCCCTATGATATGATTCATTACACAGATTTAGAGATAACAATGTTAGATTCAGGCCAATAATTTACAAAGAATTAACTTCACAAATGCAGTACAATTGACTTTTGGTAAATTGAATATTATGAAGAACTGAGACTTCATTCACTTCAAGCCCTTGTCTTGGTTTCTCAGCCTCTCTCTCCTCTTGCTGCTGTGTGCATCCTGCTCACTGCCATCAGAGTTAACTTTCTAAAAGGCAAATCTGACCATCATTCACTGGCTTCAGAAACTCTACTGTCACCCACATTGTTCATGCAAAAGTCCATATTGCCTTAGTGTAGCATCCAGAGTCAGGCCACTAACTTCATCCTTTTTTTGGCCTCTCCTAGGAGAGAACGCTAAGCTCAAGCACAACAAAGTCTTTGTTGCTGCTAGGGAATCCTATGCTTTTCTGATATGATTGTGCTTTTGAATGCCCTGTTCCCTCAGCTTAAAATGGTTTCAACACTTCTTACTGCCTCCTCTGTTTTCATAAGCACTTTTCATTATGTCACTATTTTTTTGTACTATATTCTAACCACTTGGTGGTGTTTATCACCCTTTCTATTGATTTATTATTTCATTCAGTCATTTGTTCAAGTATTAAGTGAGAAGTTACTATGTTCCAGACACTGTTGTAGCATTGGAGGTAGAGTGGTAATTAAAATTGTCATGGTCTCGGGGATCCCTGGGTGGCTCAGCGGTTTAGCGCCTGCCTTCGGCCCAGGGCGTGATCCTGGAAACTCAAGATCGAGTCCCACGTCGGGCTCCCTGTGTGGAGTCTGCTTCTCCCTCTGCCTGGGTCTCTGCCCACCCCCCTTTCTCTCTCTTTCTCTCTCTCTTTCTCTGTGTGTGTGTGTGTCTCATGAATAAATAAAATATTTTTTTAAAAATTGTCATGGTCTCTAGTGGAGGACGCATATATTTGTAGATTGCCCACTCTGTCTTCCCACCTCCACCCACCAGCACAGAAGCTAACCCCTCACACTGAAGAATTGGCTCAGTAAATGCTTAATAAAATGAGTGATGTGGGCAGCCCAAGCGCTGCCTTCAGCCCAGGGTGTGATCCTGGAGACCCAGGATCAAGTACGGCACCCGGCTCCTTGCATGGAGCCTGCTTCTCCCTCTGCCTGTGTCTCTGCCTCTCTCTCTCTCCCTCTCTCTCTGAGAATTAAAAAAAAAAAATGAGTGATGCATGTATAACTATACGGATTTGTTAGGTTAAAGTTTATTTTGAGATTTTTGTGGATTGACACAGTTGTAAAAAATAAAGATATTTCACATACTCTTTACTTATTAGTCTCCTGCAAAGATAATGTCTTACAAAACTGTAGTATAGTACCACAACTAGGATATTGATGTTGTCCCAAGATTTCCCTGTACACTGGTACATGTCTACCTATATATATTTGTGTGTGTGTCTTTAGATCTGTGCAACTTTTCACATGTGTAGGTTTGTGTATTACACCACCACAGTCAAGATAAAAAAAACAGTTCTACCACCACAAGGCTACATCACCACTCCATCCCCATCTCTCCAGCCCCTATCCTTAAACCCTGGCAACCACTAATCTGTTTTGCATCATTTCAAGAAAGTACACAAATGAAATCCTATAGTAGGTAACCTTTGTTGATTGGGCCTTTTTTCCCCACTCAGTATATTTCTCCAGGGATTCTTGAAGTTGTTGCATGTATCACTGGTTCATCCCTTTTATTGCTAAATAGTATTCCATGGTATGGATGTATAACAGTTTATCATTTATCTGTTGAAGGACAACTGCATTGTTTTCAGTTTTGGGCTATTACAAATAATGCTGCTGTGAACATTTGTGTATAAATCCCACTCAAATTTCCATTTCTCTTGGATAAATACCCAGGAATACAATTAATTGCTGGGTCATCTGGTAATGTTTAGTTTTATAAGAAAGTGCCACAGTTTTCCAGAGGATTGTAACATTGTATATGTAAGAGAGCAATATAGGGGAGATTCAGTTTCTCCGTATTCTCACTAGCATTTGGTTATATCACTTTTTTTTAATTTTAGTCATTATGGTAGGTATGTAATAAAACCTCATTGTGGTTTTATTTGCATTTCCCTAATAGCTGATAAAGTTGAATATCTTTTCATTTGCTTGTTTGCCATTTGTATATTCTCTTCAGTGGAATTTCTTTTTCTTTTGCCCATTTTCTAATTGCATTTTTGGCTTTTTTTTTTAAACTGTTGAGTTTTGAGTTTTCCATATATTCTACATATTACTCTTGTTGGATATGTGGTTTGCAAATATTTTCTCTCACTCTATAGCTTGTCTTTTCATCCTTTTAATGAGATCTTTTGCAAAAGAAAGGTTTTAAATTTTGAGTAGGTACAATTTATCAAATTTTCTATTTATGGGTCATGCTTTTGGGGTAAAATCTATGAACTCTGTCTATTGCTAGATCCCAGAGATTTTCACCTATGCTTTATATCTAAACATTTTATAGTTTAATGTTTACATTTAAGTCTGTAATCCATTTTGAGTTAACTTTATATAAGGTATGAGATTTAGCCTATGGATGTCCAGTTGCTTCAGCACCATTTGTTGAAAAAGGTATTCCTCCTCCATTGAATTACTTTTGCACCTTTGCCAAAAATCAGTTGACCATATTTGTATGTGTATTTTTCTGGGTTTTCTAATTCTGCTCAATTGATGGATGTATCTATCTCCCCACCAGTACCAAATTGTCTTGATTACTATAGTTATATACTAAGCTGTAATATTGGAGAAAGTGATATTTATTCTTCCAGGTTGTTTAGCTATTCTAGTTCTTTTCCCTTTTCATAAACGTTTTAGAGTAAGTTTGCATATGCCTACAAAAAAAACTGCTGGAGTTCTGATAGAAGTTGCTTTAAAACTATACATCGGTTTGGAAAGAATTGACATCTTTTCTATGTTGTCTTCTGATCTGTGAACACATTACATCTCCTTTTTTATTTAGATCTTTGATTTCTTTTATCAGCATTTTGTAATTGTGAGCATGCAGATTCTGTCCATGTTGTGCCAAGTTTTTTCTCAAGTATTTCATTTTCTTTGGAGTGATTATAAATGATGCTGGTTTTAATGTCAGTTTCCCCATGTTTAATGTTAGTATATAGAAATTTATTTTTATGGTATGATCTCATATTCATATCTTTGTGACCTGGCTCAACTTACTTATTAGTTTTTTATTTTTGAGATTCCTTGGGATTTTCCATATTGACAAGCATGTTTCTGCAGTTACACTGTTATTTCTTCCTTTCCAATCTGTAGGCCTTTCTAGTATATGTGCTGCCGAAGCAAGCACTCTGTAGGCCTTTCTTTTTCTTGTCTAGCCACCTTAGCTAGAACCTACAGTACAATGTTGAATAGAAGTGGCAAGAGCAGACATCCTTGTCTTGTTCCTGATCCTAGGGAGAGGACATCCAGTCTTTTACCATTAAGTATAATGAGATATATGTATGTATGTATGTTTTGGTAGATGTTCTTTACCAAGTTAAAGTAGTTCTCTATTCCTAACTTTCTAAGTGTTGGGTTTTTTGAAAAAGTCATAAATAGGGACGCCTGGGTGGCTAAGTGATTAAGCTTCTGCCTTCAGCTCAGGGCATGATCCTGGAGTCCCAGGATCGAGTCCCACATTGAGCTCCCTGCATGGAGCCTGCTTCTCCCTCTGCTTATGTCTCTGCCTCTCTCTCTGTGTGTGTCTCTCATGAATAAATAAATTTTAAAAAAATAAAAAAACATTAAAAAAATAAAGTCATAAATAAGTGTTGGGTATTGACACATGCTTTTTCTTTTTCTTCAGCAATTGATATGATCATAGGATTTTTCTTTTTTTTTTTCATAGGATTCTTCTTTAGCTTGTTGATGAGGTAGAGTATATTCAAATGTTGCATCAGCTTTGAATATCTTAAATGTCTTTTTTTTTAATTTTTATTTATTTTATGATAGTCACAGATTGAGAGAGAGAGAGGCAGAGACACAGGCAGAGGGAGAAGCAGGCTCATGCAGGGAGCCCGACGTGGGACTCGATCCCGGGTCTCCAGGATCGCGCCCTGGGCCAAAGGCAGGCGCCAAACCGCTGCGCCACCCAGGGATCCCAGCTTTGAATATCTTAAATAAATTATGCTTGTTTATAGTCTATAATTCTTTTTATACATTGTTAGACTTAATTTGATAATATTTTGTTGAGGATTTTAAAAATTTTATGAATATATTTAATAATTTTATTAGACCTTTTTTTAAAGTAATCTCTGCACTGAGCATGGGGCTTAAATTTACAACCCCACAACTCTTACCGACTGAACCAGCCGGGTGCCCCTGCTTTGCTGAGAGTTTTTGTGTCTAAGTTCATAAGAGATACTGGCTTGTAGTTTCTTTTTTTGTACTGCCTTTGTCTGGTTTTGGTGATATGATGACAATGCCTCGTAAAATGAGTTGGGAAGAATTCTCTCTTCTACTTTCTGGAAGAGATTATATAAAATGTGGTAATTCCTCTTTAAATATTTGGCAAATTGAGATCCCTGGGTGGCACAGCAGTTTGGCGCCTGCCTTTGGCCCAGGGCGCGATCCTGGAGACCCAGGATCGAATCCCACGTTGGGCTCCCGGTGCATGGAGCCTGCTTCTCCCTCTGCCTATCTCTCTCTCTCTCTCTCTCTCTATGTGACTATCATAAATAAATAAAAATTTTAAAAATTATATTTGGCAAATTTTTCCAATTCAGCCATCTGCGGGCCAGGGATTTCTTTTTCAGGAGGCTTGACATTACAAAGTCCTTTTTTTTTTTTTTTTTTCATGGTTATAGGACTATTCAAATTATAGTTTAATGTTGGTGGATTTTTAGTGGTTTGTGGTTTTGGAGAAATTGGTCCATTTCTTCTAAGTTGTCAATTTGTGAATATAAAGTTGTTCAGAGTATTCCCTTATTATCCTTTTAATGACTGTAGTGATCTGTTGTAATAGCTCCTGTCTCATGGATAATTATTAGTAATTTATCTGTCCTCTCTTTTTATTTTTATTAGTCTTGCTGGAGATTTATCAGTCTTACTGATTTTTTCCAAAAATTCATCTTTAAATTTCATTGATTTTTATTTTTCCCATTTTCAGTTTCACAGATTTCTGCTCTTATTTCCTTCTTTCTGCCTACTTAAGGTTTATTTTACTAATATTTTCTTAAGTTCTTAAGGTAGAAACTTGGATCACTACTTCCAGACCTTTCGTCTCTGCTAATATAAGCATTAATATTATAAGTTTCTGTCAAGGACACATGGATGGCTCAGTTGGTTAAGTGTCTGATTGTTGATCACAGCTCAGGTTTTGATCTCTGGGTCCTGAGTTCAAGCCCTGCATTGCGCTCCATGCTGGATATGGAGCCTACTTCTAAAAAAAGTTTCCCACAAAGTACTCCTTTAGTTGCAGCCCACAAATTTTGATATGCTGTGTTTTTTTTTTTTTTTTTTTGTTTTTTTTTTGATATGCTGTGTTTTTATTTTCATTCAGGTCTATGTATTTTTCATTTCCTTTGAGAAATAAAAAGCCATGCATGGTTTAGAATGTGGTGTTGATTTCTAAATGTTTGAAGATTTCCCTGTTGTGTTCCCATTATTAATTTCTAGTTTGATTTCATTATGGTCAATAAACATACTCTATATGATTTCAGTTATTTTAGATTTATTACAGTTTGTTTTGTTGTCCCAGGATATGGTGAATGCTCCATGAGCACTTAAAAAGAATGTGTATTCTGCTATTGTTGGGTAGAGTGTTCTATAAATGTCAATTACGTTGGTTAATGGTATTCTCCAATTCTTTTATATCTTTGCTAATTTTCTGTTCAGTAGTTTTATCAATTGCTGAGAGTAAAGGTGTTAAAGTCCTCAATTATAACTGTAGGTTTATCTGTTTCTTCTTGTAGCTTTTATAGCTTTGTCAGTTTTTGTTTTGTATATTTTAAAGCTGTTGTTTGGTGAAGCACATTTAGGATTGTTGTCTTTTTGGTGGATTCATCCTTGTATTCCTGTGTAATGTCCTTCTTTGTCCCTAGTAATTTTCTTTTCTCTGAAGTCTGCATTATCTGATGTTACTATAACTACTTCTGCCTTTTTTGATTCAAGATAGTATATCTTTTTCTGCGCTTTTACTTTCATCCTACCTATGATGTGATATTTGAATTGAGTTTCTTATAATCATCATATTGTTAGGTCATGTGTTTTTATCCATTCTGTCAATCTCTGTCTTTTATGGTGGCTACTTTAAAATCTTTGTCAAATAATTCCAACTTCTGATTCATCTTAGTATTGGCATTAGTTGATTGTCTTTTCCCATTGAAGTTGTGATTTTCATGGCTCTTGGTATAACAAGTGATTTTTTTTTTTTTTTTTTTTGGTATGCTGAACATTGTAAGTATTATGTTTGGAACTACAGATCCTATTTAAATCTTCTATTTCACCAGGCAGTTGCCCTGTTTAGATTCAATGTGTAGGTTCTATCCTACTTTTGTGGGTGGTAGTTTCTTTTTTTAATTTTAATTCCACTGTAGGGGCGCCTGGGTAGCTCAGTCAGTTAATCATCTGACTCTTGATTTTGGCTCAGGCCATGATCTTAGGGTCGTGAGATTGAGCACTGTATGGAGCTCCATGCTCAGCTTAGAGTCTGCTTGAGATTCTCTCTCTGCCTCTGCCCCTCCTCATGCTTACTTACATGAGCACATGTACTCTCTCTCTAAAAATATAAATAAAATTTGATTCCAGTGTAGTTAACATACAGTGTTATATTTATCTCAGGTGTGCAATATAGTGTTTCAACAATTCTATATGTAACTCAGTGCTCGTCAAGATAAATATATTCTTAATCTCCTTCACCTATTTCACCCATTCCCCCTACCATGTGGGTGGTAGTTTCAGTGATAATTTACTTGTTGTCCTTTCAGTGCTATCTTGGTCTTACTTCCTTCTTCTGGTTCCACTTGAGCTCCCCACTGGGATCCCTGCTGGTACCACCTATGAGGATTGATGACACTTCCCTGGACCTCCCTGGGCTTCCCATTGTCATTAGGTAGGGGGTGTAAGATGCTGGATTTCCCCCTTTTACTTCCACTCTGTCTCTGATGGTGCTTCTGGGAGAAGAAAGCATCTACCCTGGGCCACCTGCTGCTGCTGATGGAAGGTCAGGAGCCAAGGGATTTAGGTGGCTCTCTGCTACTTGATACAGTATATGAGACCAGGCCTGGTTCGCTTTGGGCTGTTGGGTAAAGGGCTGGGAGACACCTGGCCTGAATTGGCTTTTGCCACTGAGTGACTGGCCAGGAGCCACCAGTGTTGGGTGGTTCTCTGCCAATGGGTAGAGGCGGAGAGACATCAGCCCTCTTGGGGTCACTAGAGTGGATAGAGGTGCACACCTGCTGCCATCTGTTGTGAGACAAGAATTGATCAGCCTGCTTGAGTTCCACTGTTGCCACTAATGTGGCAAAATGGGTCCCACTGCTGCCACTAGATATGAACCTTCCTGTGAAGTCCCTGATATGCTTCCTCTTTCCCAATCCTTTGGCCAGTGAGAACAGGGGTTTTTGTTTGGTTTGTTTGGTTTTGATTTTATATGTCTGTTGCTGGTTCAGTGTAGACATTTCCCAGGCTCAGATTGGGATATAAGGGAGATAAAACGTAACCTCAGGGAAACAGTCAAGGTGCTCTTTAAGTCCTGAAATCCCTAGCCAGTCTGCACTCTTGTTTCTACTGTTTAGGGTCCTTTATGATCGTGTCTACTGAATCATTTCCAGATTGTATAGTTGTATTTAGAGGGGGAAGAATAGGGAGAAATGCATCATCTCTTGTCCCAGATTCAGAAACCTACATGGATTTTTAAAGAGAAATACTGTACAAACAGCACTAAAACAATACTGGACATAACTGAATTTTTGATGATGTATCTGTTGCAAAGTATAAGTTGTGTGTGTGTGTGTGTGTGTGTGCGTGTGTGTGTGTTTAAACAGCATAGAAGATGGTGAGTTTACTAAACATTTCCTTATCCTAAGAGAACCACGATTTTCCAGTTTTTATTATGACAAACCTGAGGTTCTTCAGGTCTTTCTCTTCTTTCTCCTTAAGCTGGAGTGGAGCAAGCTGGCCAGCATCATGAGTGTCACAAAAGTTGGAGATGTTTCCTGGACACAGGCATGAAGCTCCTGAATATCATTTTTAATGCACAGTAAAGAATAGGATCTTGAGTTAAATTTGTGGTGATTAAGTGACATAATCTGTAAGTGTGTAATATTAGTTTATTTAGTATTTGTCTCTATTTTATAAAAGTAGAGTTCAATTTTTAAAAAATCTTATTTTGGGTGAGGATAAATGAGAATTTAATCTACTTTTACATGATTTCAAATGTTTAATTTAAATTTAAAAACTGCTTGGTGATTGCATGATCTAATTCTACCACCTACCCACACCACTGTGTTAGAGACTGTGCAGTTCTCCTTATGGAAAATGATATCACCAAGCAGTGGAGAATGACTAACTGATTTAATGACAGGACAACAGCATAGCTTCTTTCTGTGTATTCTAAGGAAGGAATGCAGTAAAAAAAAAAAAAAAAAAAAAAGTGAAGGCACTTCTTTATTCTGATCTAAACTGTAGACTTATACTGGAAAAGAAGTACAAGATATATAGGTGCTGCTGAGATGTTAGTTGGCTTGCAAATAGAGGAGAAACATTTCTGTAGTGGTATTTTTTAAAAATAATTAATTTCAAGAAAACAAGGAGAAGAGAATCCTACAAGATAGGTCTACTAATAGAGAAAAAAGGGGGGAGCAAAGGAAGAATACCTTAGAAAAAATAGCTTTGTATATAACCCAAGTGTGAGAAAATAAAGTCATATGATAGAAACCGAAGACTGGATAGTAGGGGGAAGGGGCAGTAGATGACAAGAAGAAAATACATAAGGAAAGACTATCCTTAGTTCCTAAAAGTAATTAGTGTAAACACATATTTTTCCCTAATTTTTTATCCTATTCACGGTATCAAAGGTGTTAAAAATAAATTTATTTGTAATGTGATAATAATCATACTTTACTTTCTTAAGTTTTAAAAGGTTTTTGCTTACTAGTAGTATATAATATTTATAGCAATTTATAATATACCTTTACATGCATTATTTTATTTGACCCCCAAGACTGTCATAAGATTTGAGGTTATTATACTTATTTTGGAGTGAACCACTGACCCAAAGTCACAAAGCAAGCAAATGGTGTGGCCAGGACAAAACTAAGCTCTTTGCTTTCTAATTTAATGAGGTACAATGTATCTTCATTCCCTCTTTACATCAATTCAAAACTCAAAGGTTAAATGTTATTATAGACTTTGTTCTAGAGAAAATGGAACTGAATTCCAAGTCACATTTCTATTCTTTAATAACTACTCCCTCATAAAAAATACTAATTATCTGTATGCATGTTTCAAGAAATCTTCCCCCTCAATAAAACATGAGACTATGACCTGTGTGTACCATAACTACAGTTTTATATTGCTTATTTGACTTTTGATTGTTTTTGGTAGGTGGCAGTTAGTCACAGATAAGTTCCATATTCTTGTTCTTCACACCAAAGGAAACAGATGTCTCACATTTTCATGAGGTTTATGGCAGTTTCAGACTTATGAACCTCATAAAGACAAATGAGTACTGTCAAACCAAAGGCTCTTTGTTCACCCAGATTGCCTTCTGCACCTTTCTACCCATTTCTGGGTCTTTCTTACTTACTTTTCCCTATGTTTTTCTCTCTCTTCTTTTTCTACCTTCTTCTTTCCTTTCCTTATTCCCTCTTTGCTTGTTTTGACCTCCTATCCCCCCCCCCTTGATTTCTTTTTCTTTTTTTGCTTATTATCAATGAACACATTTAAAGTTTAATTAGCAACTGCCTTCTTTTGTAATCATAAGGAGCTGCAGTGCAGTATACTTCCTCTTTGTGATAGGTTCCTCTTTGCCCTACTATCAACCGGGACCAGATATACACAAACATGGTATCTTAACTATCTGGAGGGTGCCTAGGGCCTGAGTTATGATAATTGAGTTGGGTCAAGAATGTGAACAATACCTAAAATTACACAGAGCTACTTTGGCATAATTTAAAATTCATTCAGCAATGGAACTTTTTTCTCTACCACCAATAGATACGTTTATATTGGCTTTGTAAAAATACGTATAGCTATTCTTTGCCCACAAGGGAAGTTGATAAAGACTTATCAGACCTCACTATTCTACTATAACTCAAGCAATCCACTTTGAAACAATTTCATTCATAGACTTGAATATAATCTTTACATTTACTTTCTCAACTTTCATTTTTACTTTTTATAGTGAGGGCTTTGTTTTTTGTTTCCCATCCTGACGTCTCTAGACATAATTCTCTTAAAAGAAAAAAGACAGGAAATGAGAGTTCAGGTTTTATTTTAGGACTTCTGTCATTTTGTAGGAAGCACATGCCATTGAATCCCCTAATGTATTTTTCCCACTAAATATTGACAATCTCCAAATATTTTTTTGTGCTGTTGAGAACAAACAGTTCTAACTTAATGGCAAACATTGACAGTGTCTTACTATTCTTCTGTCATTGCTTAAAGAATTAAAAAGCTCATAATCTATTGTTCTGTCTTTCTGATCAGCTACATACCAGAGTTGCATTTTCAAGTCACAGCAGCAGTAGCTTTATATAGCCACTTCATTCAAATTCTGATTGTTTTTACCAATATCATGTCAGAGAAGTCATCTTGGATTCATATGGAAGACATCAAAATTGAGGAGATATTTGTGTTTACATGTCCTTTGGTTTTTATTTAGTTCTACAGTGGTGGCTAAGTGAACACTACTCACATTTAAAATGGGAAGAGAGGGGTGCCTGGGTGGCTCAGTTGGTTAAGCATACCCCTTTGGCTCAGGTCATGATCTCAGATTCCTGGGATAGAGCCCTGTATCAGGGCTCCCTGTTCAATGCTTCTCCCTCTCTCTCGTCCCTCTGTCCCCCACTTGTGTGCTCTCTCTCTCTTAAATAAATAAAATCATTAAAAATTATAATAATAAAAGAAAATGGGTAGAGAATGATCTTTTTCCTAGTGTAAGCCGAAGTCATGGGATATAGCTAGCTTTTTATCTTGATATAAAAGTCTTGTTCCTCCAATCCCTGTAAGTATGGAACATACAGAAAAATAACTCATGGTATAGAATATAGTCTTTTTGCTACTTATGGTTCTGGCCAATATTTATTCTTAGTACATTATCTTCTTTTTCTCCATTTTACTTTTCCTAATTATACTCTGAAAGAAATGATGTATAGTATTTTTGGTATTTTGCTGGGTTTTATTTTTTTTTTTTTATTTTTTATTTTTTTGCTGGGTTTTAAAACATTGAAAGTTTTGAGTTGCTCTGGAATTCAAGTCTTTCAGGACACAGAGTCCTGGTGTATTCCCATGTTCTTCTGGAGAAAATAATCCAAATCCCAAGAAACAAACCAACCTTCTTAGTAGAAGGGACTACCACATAATTTCTTTTAGGAAATATCACGTAGTGTTTAAAGGAGGTTTAAAGGCCCAAACATCTATATTCTGTTATCCAATCTATTGATTGTGTTCATTAGTTATTAACTCTGTCATGCTGTCTTGCCTCCAGGCTTTTGTGTTAACTACTCCCACCTCAAACACTTTTTGGTTTCTCTGGGACTCCTTTACCCCCTTTCTCAAGAGACTAGATTAGATATCCTTTATCTGTGCTACACTATTCTGTTACTGTCTATACTTCAGGCCTTGCTTTTCATCAAATGTCATCTCCTTGAGGACAGAGATTTTTAACATGTTCATGATTATATCTTTGCTACCTGGCATGAAAACTGGCATATAATAGATATTAAATAAGTATTAGCTGAATAAATGAATAAAATTACAGGAAAAAAATAATTTTCATATTTTCTTTCATATTTAAAAACCTTTACAAATCCCTTATACCAAGGTGTTTGTTATCTTGATTAGTACTACACTTCATTATACAAATGGAAAGTTTTGATTATTTGGTTACATTTTATTTATTTTTTAAAGATTTTCTTTATTTTGGGGGGCACTTGGCGGGATGAGCACTGGGTGTTATGCTATATGTTGGAAAATTGAACTCCAATAAAAAAAAATTTTTTAAACCCTCTAAACACTTAAAAAAAAGATTTTCTTTATTTTTTATTTGAGAGAGAGAGTGGTAGGGGAGGAGCGGGCAGGAGTTGAACAAGCACATGCCATGCTGAGCTTGGAACCCAATGCAGGGCTTAATCTCACCATCCTGAAATTGTGACCTGAGTCAAAATCCAGAATTGGATGCTTAATGCACTGAGCCATCCAGGTATCCCTATTTCGTTACATTTTAAATTAGGGACTGGCAAAATGGATTCCTTGGTAAGAGATCTTCAGTTTTCCTTGAAGAAAAAAACGTTTTAGGTCATCTACCCAGAGGAAATAATTAATATAACCTGTTACCCCTTAATGTGATTTTTCTGAAATAGCTAGATTTTGTGTTTGTTTTATTTTATTTTTTGTGTGTGTGTTTGTTTTAAATAGCCTGCTTCTCCCTCTGCCTGTGTCTCTGCTTCTCTCTCTGGTCTCTTATGAATAAATAAATGAAATCTTAAAAAAAAGATAAATAAATCATTTAAAATTCATCTTAGTTCTTTGTGTGAACTCTGTGATAGAGTGTAAATGGCCAATATATAGAGTAAACTCACTGTTTAAATATAATATACTTTCTGAAAATAATCCAAATCTGTTTAGATTATGAAAATCACAAATTTGCAGTCAGTTTTATATAATATGGTCACTCTATCAGGAAAAGTCGGTCTAAAATTAATCCAAAAAGAGCAAATGGACTTTTCAAATTTTATCTAGCAATAGAAGTTGAGAAGGATAGTGTTTGTGGTCACTAAGTAGATCTTTATTCAGGGAGACATAAAATGGAAACTCTAAATGCCAATAATCCTGAGGTTTATTTGTGAACATTATGGTTTAGGGTTTTTATAAAAGTTCATCTTCTGCCAGAAAGGAAACTGGAGTTTAAGAACTAGTCTCCAAGGAGTTGATAATATTGAATGAACTTAACTCTTTGTCTGACACAGATTGATTTTATTATTTTTGGCACAAAGTCAAAATAGCTTCAACATAGCTTTTATATGAATGTTTGGAACATATTCCTTTGGTATTTCTCAACATACGTGAGTGCTTTTCTTTCCAAGTGTTATATGCTCACCTTCTATGAACAAGTGCCTCAAACTTGTTTAGACTTGAGCTTTCGTGCTGTGATTAGAAAATCATCAAATGAACTTTCTCTAGTTCTGGTTCTTAACCTTTCCAGAACTTCAGCTTCCTCATCTGTGAAATTGAGTTAATAGTGCCTACCAATTAGGATTCTTCTGGGAATTAATTAATATAATATACATAAAACCTCTTGCACTAAATATGCATGTTGTAGATAGATGAGTGATAAGGTAGAATCAATACTTTGCGTCATTAAAGCCAGATGTTGGGATCGAGTTAGGTATTATGCTTGCCTGTTTGTGTTTGATCATTGTGTCTTTTAAATATGAAATACCAGTAAGGAATACTTTGCAGTTACCATGTAGTAATTTAGGCTGATATGTGAAGATGTACATCAGCAAGTTGCAGTTGGTATTATAGTATGACTCCATTTGTGTAATAAAAAGGGTATGATCACTATATGTCCTTACAGATAAATTTTTAAAGAATACACAAGGGGCACCTGGGTGGTTCAGTCAGTTAAGTGTCTGACTCTTGGTTTCAGCGTAGGTCATGATCTCAGAATCATGAGATCCAGCCCCACATTGGGCTCTGTGCTCAGCATGCAGTCTAGTTGAGACTCTCCCTCCCTTTCCCTCTGTCCCTCGTGCTCTCTCTCTCCAAAATGAATAAATCAGGGCACCTGGGTGGTTCAGTGGTTGAGCATCTGCCTTTGGCTCAGGTTGTGATCCCAGGGTCCTAGAATCGAGTTCTGCATCGGGCTCCATGCAAGAAGCCTGCTTCTCCCTCTGCCTGTGTCTCTGCTTCTCTCTCTGTGTCTCTCATGAATAAATAAATGAAATCTTAAAAAAAAGATAAAATAAATAAATCATTAAAGAAATACACAATAGTTTCTTAGGAGTAATTACCTTTGGGAAGTGAGAATAGGGAGGCTATCCCTTCTCCACCCCTTTGTACTTCTGGAATGTTGTTGGAGATATATTACTCTTATAATAAAGACTGTTAAATGTTTTGGCAGCAGTTGGTGGAATGAAGACTGTAAGTAGAACCAATAAACTGCCTAAGTGAAACCTAGTGAAATCTAAGTGTGATTTTTTTATCATAACTAATAATTTTGGTAGTTATATCCATAATTATGAAAATGAAGTGATATGGATAGTTTGCTGCTCAAATTATAATGAATCCAAACTGACAGTGCTGTATGTTCTGTTAAAAATGAGCACAACAAAAAAAAAATGAGCACAACAAAAATTGAAAATGAAATTCCTCCCTAATGACACCACCATTGACATTTACTTATTGATAGTGATCTGGTATATTTTTCTGGAATTTTTCCTGTGGACATTCATAAGCACTCACATAATTATAAGCATGTATTTCTTTTTTTTTTAAAGATTTATTTATTCATGAGAGACACAGACTGAGAGAGAGAGGCAGAGACACAGGCAGAGAAAGAAGCAGGCTCCTCGCAGGGAGCCTGATGTGGGACTCGATCCCAGATCCCGGGACCACGACCTGAGCCGAAGGCAGGCGCCCAACCGCTGAGCCACCCAGGCGTCCCATAAGCATGTATTTCTTAAAGTGGGATTTTATTATACGTACCATTATGTAACATGCTTTTCTCACTTAATATATTTATATAAGATCAGTACATATGTACTTATCTTCTTTCAATCACTAACCTGTAGTACCTTCATTTATCTAATGTTACTGATGAAAGTAAAAGTTGTTTGCATTACTTTACTACATTGAACATTACTATTTCTCTTGTGTATTTCAGTAGAGCAAATGTCTAGAAGCAGAATTGCTGGGATGACAAGCTATCCCTGTTCTAAAATTTGGTAGACATTGCCAGCTTGGCCACCAGTGAAGCTCTCTTGTTATACAGACTTGCACAACCGCCCACCCACAGGGTCTGATACGTTGCCTCTTTACCCCTTCTAACACAGTACTGCCCTGGTATGAATAAATTAATATGATATAATTTAATTTACATTTATTTGATTATCAATGTGATTAAAAAAAACTCTTCACATGTTCATTAGCTATCTATAGTTCTGTAAATTAGCTAGTCACCTTCTTTTGCCCATTCCCCCTTTATATTGGTAGTTGCTCTTTATACATTTTGGAAAATGGTTATCTCTGTAGTATATGAGACAAGTATTTTCCCCATTTATTGTCTATCTCTTACTAGTATTTTATGCCAAAGGAGCATCAATTTTTATTTTTACTTTTATTTTTATCAATATTATACATTTATACAGTTTAAAAAGTAAAAATTTTCTTCAGATTGAAATGAAAAATTATTGTGTCCTGCCTCATATCTCTACTCCCATTTCTAAATCCTGCACTTCTTTAAAGCAACCACTTTGAGGGTTCATAGGGGTTTTCTCTGATTTTCTTCTCCATATTTCTGAAGACTATATTTATTCTGCCATCTCAGAATTTTAGTTTTAGGTGAACGGTGAGAATTTCACTTTCTTACACATAGGTTTTGCCCTCATCTTCTAGATATAGTTATATCATAATTTTTGGTTAGCTCAATATATGATATTTCCATTACCGTGTATATTATTCATGGCTATGATTTTTTTTAAGTAATCTTTCTGCCCAACTTGAAGCTCAAACTCATGACCCCGAGATAAAAAAATCTCATGCTCTACTGATTGAACCAGCCAGGTGCCCCTGCTGCTGTTTTTTTTAATGTATTCTGAATAAATTTACCTTTTTTGCATAACATTTTGTTTTCCCTAGGGCAAATAATTGTTTTACTTTCTTTTGTTAATATGGATTAATTAATTCCCATATTTTATGCCAAATGATAAATAACCCCTCAATATATCCATTCAATATATTTGGTAACTATCTATTTCATCTTTTTCTTAAAGATTTCCATACAGGATCCCTGTATCCTTTCACTCCAGTCTGGCCTTGTGGTTCCTAGAACACAATTATCCTGAAATTTCCCTTCAGCATCATCTTAGAGATTTACATTTTTATTTAGCAAAAATAATTAGTGTTTCTCTGAGTTTCTATATTTTGTGTCACACTTAAAATCTGAGATCATACAAATATTCATCCATATTTTAGCTGTTTAATGGTTTTATTTTTTCCATGTATGTTCCTAAATTATCTTGGTGTAATGAATGAGGTAGAGGTTTATTTTTATTTTTATTTTTATTTTTTTACACTTTGAATGATTAGTCACTTTTCCTTACATCATTTTATTGAATTAGTAATTCATCTTTACACACTGATTTGAAATGCTACCTGTATCACATATTATTAAAAACCCATTTGTATTTGGTTCTATTTTTGCGGCCTTCCTTCAGTTACATTGACCTTTCTGTTCTATTCCAATGCCGGATCTCAATATTTGATTTGTTGTAGTTTTATAATTTGTTTTAATATCTGATAGAATAAGTCTTCCTTCATTACTCTTTTTTCTTCCTAAATTTCCCTGGCAATTTGTTAGATGTTTATTTTCTAGATTAGAAGTTTGCAAATGATAGCCCATAGACTGTATCTGTCCTGCTGCTTGTTTTTGTATAAACTGAGAACTAAGAATGGTTTTTAAATTTTTTAATGGTTAGGGGGAAAATGAAAATAAAATTTCTTGACATGAAATTAAAATCTCAGTGTCCAGTAAAGTTTTATTGGAACATGTGCTCATTTATTACTTATTATCCATGGTTGCTTTCACACTACAACACAGAATTGAGTAATTATATCAGAGACGGTATGATCCACAAAACCTAAATTATTACAGATACTTTATAGAAAAAGTTGGCTGACCTCTGTTCTAGATCAAATTTTAAACCATTAAAAGGAAATCTATTAGAATTTCATGTAATATATAGATTAATTTAAGGAGAAATAATCTCTTCAATGCTAAATTTTACCATCAAAGAAAAAAACACTTCTTTCATTTATTTAGATTTATTATTATATCTCTTAGTAGGAATTTATGATATTTGTTCCATCTGGTTCCTGTACATTATTTACAACTGGATTCCTTTTTAAAGATTTTATGTATTTATTCATGAAAGACACAGAGAGAGAGAGAGGCAGAGACACAGACAGAGGGAGAAGCAGGCTCCATGCCGGGAGGCTGATGTGGGACTCAATCCCAGGTCTCCAGGATCACGCCCTGGACCAAAGGAAGGCCCCAAACTGCTGAGCCACACAGGGATCCCCCTTGGATTTTTTTTTTAAGATTTTATTTATTTATTCATGAGAGACACAGAGAAAGAGAGGCGAGAGAGAAGCAGGCTCCATGCTGGGAGCCTGATGTGGGACTCAATTCCAGGACTCCAGGACCACGCCCCGGGCCGAAGGCAGACACTAAACCATTGAGCCACCCAGGGATCCCATATAACTGGATTTTTTTGGATTGCTGTAAATACAATTGTGAATGAGATATTTTCTTCCATTCTATTTTCTTTATAAAAAATTAGAAACATATACTCATTATAAAATTGTGAAGATGTATCATAAGGTCATCACTGAGTAGGAGCAATCTTGCTGGGCGCATGGGTGGCTCAGTCAGTTAAACATCTGCTTTCAACTTGGGGCATGATAGCAGGGTCCTAGGATTGAGCCCCTCATCAGCTTTCCTACTCAGTGAGAAGCCTGCTTCTCCCTCTTCCTCTGCCACTACCCCTGCTTGTGCTCTTTCGTGTTTTCTGTCAAATAAATAAAATATTAATTTAAAAAAAGCAATCTTGCTATCTCAATCAGGTAAGTGAAACAACAAAGAAGAAAGAAATTGGTACAAATATAGGTATTGGTAAAAAATTATTTACCTGGAATTTTACATTATCATTTTTTGGAAATGTCTTGTGATCTTAGTTTTTTTTTTTAAATAAGATTTATTTATTTATTTTAGAAAGAGAACGCAAGAGCATGGGAGGGAAGGGGCAGAGGAAGAAGGAGAGAAAGTCCTCAAGCAGACTCCCCATTGAGCATTGAGCCCCACTTGGGGCTGGATCTCAGGACCCTGAGATCATGACCTGAGCCAAAATTAAGAGGCAGATACTTAACCACCTGAGCCACCTAGGCACCCCCTTAGTTTCTGTAGTACATGTTTTAATTGTGAGTCAAAGACAAAATTACTCTAAAATTATTATTTAGTTTAAAATTATAATTTATAGTTGAAATTATTTTAAATTAAAAATATACTTCTATTTTATTGTTTTAAGATTTTAGTTATTTATTCACAAGAGACACACAGAGAAGCAGGCAGAGACATAGGCAGAGAGAGAAGCAGGCTCCATGTGGGGAGCCTGATGTGGGACTTGATCCCAGGACTCCAGGATCACACCCTGGGCCAAAGGCAGATAGATGCTCAATGGCTGAGCCACCCAGGCATCCCAATATACTCCTATTTTAAATACCATAATGCACAATATATAAAGTAGATGACCCCAGTCAAGTAAAAATCCCCAATCATACCAGCCTTTCCCACAACAGATAGTCACTATAGACAGTTTGAGAATATTCTTCTATATTTCTCCTTTATGCTTCTTAACATTGTTCATATTATTAATGCTACTTTTAAAAACATATCATATTACTATTTACTTGATATTTTAGTATATAAATCTGCTTCTGGTTTTATTAGCTACATAGTAGTCAAGTGTGTAATTGTTCCAGTTCCTCTTTGATGGGCATTTGGGTTTTTCCAAATGTTTTCTATTACAAACCATGCTGTAATTATCATTATAAATAGCAGCATGATTCATTTTCAGTTCATCTACTCTGACTTCAGAATATTCCAGTTTAGGGACCCTCTTTCTTCATGAACTCCCATTAGGATAAGGGCCCCTTTACTTTAAAGCAGTGTGCTAACCAGCAGTCCTTTCTGTCTTTTGTTTCTTTAAGAATAAAATAGCCCTTTTAACAGTGAACTTACAGTCTAGTATGGTTGGCCAGGGATACCCAGTTGATCATAACTATGACTAATTAATGTTGTTTGTAAAATGTCAATCATTACTATGAGCCAATAAACTTAACTTGCTTTGGGCTTCCAACAGATTGTGGGAGAGTGGGTTGATTAATCCAGTATAGGAAACAGTATATATGAAATGGTAGCAAAATGCTGTTTATTGACGGGCTTGTGCCAAAACGTATCTCTCATCTAGTAGGCTAAAACTACATATTTTAACAAGGGGGGAAGAAAAGGGGGAAAAGAAAAAAAGGATGTAAATCCTATCCTGGCATTCCAGGATATGCTATCGTGTTTCATTATTCAATATGTGCTAGCAGCATCAGCTTCAAGAAGTAATGGTTGGGGACGCCTGGGTGGCTCAGCCATTGAAAGTCTGCCTTTGGTTCAGGGCATGATCCTAGTCAAATCCCGCATCCGGCTCCCCGCATGGAGCCTACTTCTGTCTCTGCCTCTCTCTCTCTCTCTCTCTCTCTCGAATAAAACCTTAAAAGAAAAAAAAAGAAGTAATGGTTGAAATACATGTAAACCTATTTTTCAAAATATAATTAAGTCACTTAACCTTTATTAAATCTCAAAATTTCACTAGACCTCTAATCCTATGTTTACTAGGACATGTGATTATAAGAGTACAAATGATTCATATGAAGTGAAAAAATTATTAACTTTATTAATAATATAGAAATGTAAATTAGAGGGGCATCTGAGTGTCTCAGTTGGTTAAGCATCTACCTTCAGCTCATGTCATGATCTCGAGGTCCTTGGATCTAGCCCCATATCTGGGTCTGGCTCGGCAGGGAGTCCGCTATGCCCTCCCCTTCGGCCCCTCCCTCCTGTTCATGTTCTCTCTCTCTCTCAAATAAATAAATCTTAAAAAAAGAAATGTAAATTAGAGTTAATGTTAAGTGTCTTAATTATTATATGCCTTTTGACAAATCAATTGCATTTGTAGAAATTTATCCTAAGGAAATAATCATGGGTACATCACCACATGTATTTCCAGAACTTTTTTGTTATCCCGGACAGAAACTCCGTACCTGTTAAGCACTAATCTCCATTCCGCTGTCTTTGCCCAGCACCTAGTGACCTCTTACCTACTTTGTCTCTATGAATTTGCCTATTCTAGATATTTTATACAAGTGGAACATATAAAATTTGTCCTATTTTGTCTGGCTTATTTCAATTAACATAAGATCTTCTTATCATGCTGTAGCATATACCAGAACTTCATTCCTTTTTATGGCTGAATAATGTTCCATTGTATGTATACCATCATATTTTGTTTATCCACTCATCTCTTGATAGACACTTAGATTGTTTCCACGTTTTGGCTATTATCAATAATACTGTTATAAACATTGGTATACAAGTATCTCTTTGGTCCTTGTTTTTGATTCTTTTGGTTCACCCAACTCTACTTATGCATAGAGTTGCTGGAATAAATGGTGATTCTGTTTAACTTTATAAGGAACCACCAAATTGTTTTCCATGTTCCTGTACCATTTAACATTACCACCAGCAATGTAAGGGAGTTCCAAAGTCTTCACGGTTTCAACAACACTTGTTATTTCCCATTTTTAAAGTAATGGTTATCCTAATGGTTGTGAAGTGGTATCTTAATTATCAGGGAAACGTGATTGTTAATAATTAAGAGTGTGGAGCATTTTTTTCAAGTGTTTATTGGCCATTTTTATGTCATTTTTGGACAATTGTCTCTTCTAGTCCTTTGCCCATTTTTAAATTAGGTTGTTTTATTGTGTTGTTCAGATGTAGGGATTATTTATATTCTAGACGTTAAACCTTTATCAGATATATAACTATAAATTATATAATTTTCTTCCATTCTCTGGATCATCTTTTCAATATTGTATCCTTTGCACATACATTTTTAATTTTAATAAAGTCCATTTTATTTGTTTTTACATTTCATTGCATGTGCTTTGGATGTTATATTTAAGAAAACTTTGCCAAATCCAAGGTAATACAGATTGCCCCTATATTTTCTTTAAGAGTATTATAGTTTTAGCTCTTAAATTTAAAGCTTGGATCTATTTTGGGTTCATCTTTGTATGTGGTATAAGATAAGGGTCCAGCTTCATTCTTTAGCAAATGGATATACAGCTATTTAACAAAAACAAAAACAAAAATTGCCTTTCCTCCATTGTATTGTTTTGGTACTTTTGTTGAAAATCAGGGATAGATAGATCGATCGATCAATGTAAGAGGCTTTATTTCCATGCTCTCAAATCTGTAGCGTTGGCTTGTATATGTCTGTCATTAGGCCAGTAACACACTAGTTTCATTACTGTAGCTTTGTAGTAAATTTTAAAGTCAGGAAATGTAAGTCTTCCAACTATGTTCTTTTTCTTCAAGGAAATGCTATTCTGTCTGGGTCCCTTGAAATTCCATAGAAGTTTTACAATGGGCTTTCCCACTTTTGCACAAAATACCATTGGGATTTTGGTAGGAATTGCATTGAATTTGTGTATTGCTTTGGATAGCATGGTCATCTTGACAATATTAAACCTTCCGGTTCTTGAACACAGGGTGCTTTTCCATTTATTTAGGCCTCCTTAAATTTCTTTCAACGCTGTTTTGTAGCTTTCGGTATACAAGTCTTCCATCTACTCAATCAAATTTATTCCTAAGTATTTTAGTCTTTTTGATGGTACTGTAAATGTAATTGCTTTCTTAATTTCCTTTTCATATTATCCATTGCTAGTTCATAGAAATAACAACTGATTTTGTGTGTTTATTTGTATCCTCCAGATTTGCTGCATCTGTTTATTAGCACTAACAGATTTTTTCGTGTTCCTTGGGGTTTTCTAGAATGAAAATCATGTCATCAAGGCAGAATGGGTTGATGCATGGGTTGCAACCAAGAGTCAGACGCTTAACTAACTGAGCCACTCAGGTACCCTGAAGCAGAATTTTTTTAACATCATATCTTCTCTGAGTAAGAAAAAAAAACAAAAACAAACAAACAAAAAAAAACAAGAAACAATTTATGTCAAATAAGTAGAAGCTCTTCAGTTTTATGGTTTTTGTTTTGTTTTTTTTTTGTTTTTTTTTGGTTTTGTTTTTTCAGTTGGGGAACCATTTCTAAATGGTTTCTAAAAAGGAACACTTGTAATAAACATAAAATTTCTGAAGGAAAACTAGTGCATTTAACCCAATTCTTTCGAATAATAGGTATGCCATAGTTAAAGGGGAAATTATAAGAGAAGTTGAAATGATAAGATTTATATAGACAGATTCATGATCAGCCTTTGTTCAGACTCCTTTAATTGAACATTTTAATTTAAAACATTATACTGCATATAAATATATTAAGAAGGCAGAATCATCTGCAGATCACCCATGTAGAATGCCTATTCTGTAATAGGCAAAAGTGGAAACAACCTGAATGTCTACATGTCTACTGTTGGATGAATGGATAAAGAAAATGTTAGACAGACACACACATACACACAGATGTTAGCTGTAAAAAAAAGAAAGAAAGAAATCCTGCCATTTGCAACAACACGGATGGACCTTGAGGGCATTATTCTTAGTGAAAAGAGAAAGACAAACACTCATCTCACTGTGGAATCTAAAAAAAAGCGAAACTCATAGAAACAGTAAAATGATGCTAAGCAGGCACTAGGAAATAAGGGAGATTGGGAGATGTTCGTCAAAGGGTACAAACTTGTAGTTATAAGATGAATAAATTCTGGGACTCTAATATTCAACATGGCAACTATAGTCAATAATCCTGAATTATATACTTGAAAATTGTGAAGAGAATAAATCTTAAATGTTCATAACACACACAGGTGAGGTGATGGATCTATGATTAACTAATCTTATTGTGGTAATTCTTTTGCAACCTATACATGTATCAAATCATCACGATGTACACCTTAAACTTTTACAATGTTATGTCAGTTATGTTTCAAGGAGGAAAAAAGGAAAGCAGAGTCAGTCATCCATTAGCATTAGGAATAATTTGAGGAGATATCTAAGAAGTCAAATAAGATTAAGTTTCTAAGTTATATATATGTGATATCCCATCCCCTGTGCAATCTTTCTTGATATCAAAACCTCATAATAACCTGCCTTTCACTGCACCATCCTGAAAATATCCTAGCAGCAACCTGTTTTTATCAATACCACCAGCTCATGGTGAACTTGGAGAATTATCTAGTCCAGAATTCACAATCTCCTTTTATTTACTTAATTTCTTCTATCAATTTTGCGTTGTGATTTACACTTAAAATTTAGTTCAATTTTACCCCAAACAAGTTTTTTCTCTTACATGTATATGCATATTACAAGTCACTCTTTCCCCAGACTCTCAAATAAACTATTCAATCTAGTTTCCTCCCTGTTTAGATCTGCACTGGGGGAGGAAGGCAGGGGAGGAGGATTATTTTCTTTTTTAAAAAGGTGAAATATTTCAAAAATGGAAAATGTAATATCTATGAACCTCTCAATTTTTTAAAGAAATACAGTGTTATATAATTGAATTGTCCTTTGTACCACTTCCTAGTCCCATTCCTACAATCTGTCCCAGATCCATTTACTCTTCTGAGGTTAGTGTTTATTCCTGCCCTTCCATTTGTACTTATATGTGTGCTTCTACAAATAATATGAATGTTTTTGTGTTGAAATTCGAAATAAATTTCAATATATCCTACATGTGATTCTTCAGTTTGCTTTTTCCTCCATTATGTGTTTGACATTTATCTATATTAACCAATTTAGATTAAGCTCATTGCCTTAAACTATGATATGGCATTTATACGAGGTGATTATACCACAACTATCTTTTTCCCTATTGATAGATGTTTAAGTTGTCATTTTTTACCATTACAATGCCTTAATGAATATTTATGTGCCTATGTGGGGGTTATGTAGTGTACATGTCTCCAAACTTACTAGATATTGCTAAATTTCATTGATAAAATGATTATGGTAATTTTTTAAATTTTATTTGTGAGCAAAATATGGTGTTGATCATGACTGATAAGCCTTGTTATAATGGAAAAGACACTGGATGAGAATTAGGATGGGGTTTCAGCTCCAGAACTAATTGGTTGGATACCTTGTATTTTTTCCATCTGTCTGAGTCTCAGTTTCTCCATCTCCAAATTAAGATCAGATTGAATATGATCTCTGAAGTCTTTTCCAACTAGATGTTCTGTGGTTTTCGTGCTGATGATATATTGTATGTCGAAAGACAGAAGAGCCATACATTTTTAAACGAAAGTGGATCCAATAAAGAACTAATGTCAGCAGTCCCTAACATCCTTATTAAATAATCCAAAAGTTCAATTCAGAATGTCTTCAAGTCTGTCATTTTTATGTACTCATTCTTTTTGTTTTGTTTTGTTTTTTGTTTTGTTTTTTAAGATTTATTTATTTATTTATTCATGATAGACAGAGAATGAGAGAGAGAGAGAGAGAGAGAGAGGCAGAGAGAGAAGCAGGCTCCATGCCGGGAGCCCGACACGGGACTTGATCCCGGGACTCGGATCCCTGGACTCCAGGATCGTGCCCTGGGCCAAAGGCAGGTGCCAAACTGCTGAGCCACCCAGGGATCCCCTATGTACTCATTCTTAATTCAAGATATAATTTTTAAATTACTCAATTAAATGTTTTCTGATTTGCATAATTAGTTGTATTTCAGCAGTACTTTTTTGCTGTTGTTGTTGATCTCATTAACTTTATTGTAGGGTAACATTGAACATGTTACAGAGGCAGGATGTTTGACTTGCGACATAGGTAACCCTAATTTTAATCTGTGCTCTTAGCAGTACTTTTTAAAGGTATTTTAAGTGCAAAATAAATTACTAGGTTTGATTATAGTTAATATACTCTGTGGACTAACCTCAAAACCTAAATTCTATATGAAACATTGATTTGTGGATAAAAACATACACAGTTATAGATAGATAACTAACTTGGAAGTGCACATTTGGAACCCAACCCTTTTGCAAGTTGGAGACTTCCTGTAACATTAATCTCAGGAAATCCTAGGCAAATATACAATTATTACTCCAGAAGATATATAGATGATATGTACTGTGATGGAAATTAAAATGTCACTGCTAAAAGATTTGCATTTTGTGGGCTTGGAAGGCTCTGGACTTCCATGTTAGGCTTTGTTTTCTCTACTAGCAATATCATTCATTTTACTACTCCATGAAAAAGCAGGCAAACATAAAGGCATGGAAAGGAGAAAGTTTTATCAAATAGTTTGCAAAAGGCCAAAGAGACAGATTTAAGGGCAATGATAGTAAATAACTTTTTTAACTTAGTCACCAAATAAGATAGATAAGATAGAGCTGCAATTACTTATTCCAGTTTGAGTTCTTCATAAGAAGTTTTTCTGGATTTCCTTTAATGTAAAAGGTTTGGTTTTCATTTCTCTAAATTTTAAGCATCAGATTACTGGGCAGTTTAGACATTGCTGTTATGTATAAGTTTACTATTGAAATATCAGAGGGATGCCTGCATGGCTTAGCAGTTAAGAGTCTGCCTTCAGCTCAGGGCGTAATCCTGGAGTCCTGGGAACGAATGAGTCCCACGTCCCCACATCGGGCTCCCTGCATGGAGCCTGCTTCTCCCTCTGCCTGTGTCTCTGCCTCTTGTCTCTCATGAATAAATAAATAAAATTAAAACAAAAAGAAATATCTGACACAACCTTATGGGTTACTATTGACAATAATCTTTGAAATATTAGAGTGCCTAAGTCTTATGTGAAGTTCTAAGAGACGGCCTTTTGTTCTTTGTAATACAGCTGAAAACACCTTTTTTGCATAATGTCTTGCCTAATCTTTCTGCTGGGATCCAGTATTACCTAGAGTTGGTCGGCTATCTTTTTATATAGTTTTTAAGCTCATTTTTTACAGATTTCATTTTGTTTGCTTTTAATTCTTTTTCAATAGCTGTTCAGCCTCTTTTCTGCATTTTTTCCTCTCTTTAATGATAGGGATTTTTTTTTTGTCAGTTTCATTTTCATTCCAGTTTTTAATACAAGGCTCAGCAGAAAAGAGCCTCAGCAGATAAGCACTTTTGATTGACGGAATTCACATCTGTTGTGTTTCCCCAAATGTATTTTTTTCCTCCACAGTCTTTCAACACTCTCATTATGATTTTGTTGTGCTAGATCATGATACTACAGGCCTCTGGTTAAGATCAGTGTTACTCAGTAGCCAAAAATAATGTGAGAGTGCAAGGTTGTAACAAAAGCTGTGAGAGAAAAACAAAAAATCCGAGCAGAGTGATACTCTTCTTCTGTTGACTCAATATGCAACTTTGGGCAATTCATTTCCCTTAGCTTTGCTTTCATTTCTTCATCTGTAAAATGACACAGAAGTTGTCTTGTGGATTTCTTAAATAATTTGATTATCAAACATTTATAAATTGTGATGCCTACAAATTGGCTAATAATAACCTATAACAAATAAATTATTTTAAGAAGCTAGTCCTTCAGTACTGTCCAATTTCCTACTCCCAAGAAAAATACCTTTATTTATCTGCCCATGGAACACCTGGGTGGCTCAGTGGTTGAGCATCTTGGCTTGGGTCGCGATCCCAGGGTCCAAGGATCAAGTCCCGCATCAGGCTCCCCGCAGGGAGACTGCTTCTCCTTCTGCCTATGTCTCTGCCTTTCTCTGTGTGTCTCTCATAAATAAACAAATAAAGTCTTAAAAAAAAGAAAAGAAAGAAAGAAAAAGAAACTGTCCAAGGCATGACTAGTTGCAGATTCTGGAAACATGGGCAATTTTATCAACCATAATCCATAATTATGGTTGGTGGTGGTGTTTATTTTAAAAGTCACAGTTGTTTATATATTTCTTCAATGGATTTTTAATTATTCCTAATAAATGTTAAATTACAAACTAGATACTAGATTTTCTTAAAATTTTAATCCTTAAAGGGATTAAAATCTGTCTTAAATTTTCATAGCTATGATTTTTGTCTTTCTGGTATAAAATAATTAATACACACAAAACCTGTTTTGTTGATTACTTAATTTTTAAGTCAGTAACTCAAGTAGAAGAATATTGGAGTGACAGTAGTCTCCAGGTAGAAAATATTCTCAGATTTGTTCTTGAGCCTTTTTTGCCTGATTGCCCGAAGACTATTTTTAATTTTTGGAATTTAGTAGCTTAATTATGACTTGTCTTGGTATTTAATTATTCTATGATCATTTTCTCTGGTATACTGTGTGTCCTTTCAAACTGTAGCTTTTTTTAATTCCTAGAAAGTTTATCATATTAATTTTCAAATTTTATATTTCCATTCTCTTCTTCAAGGATGCTTATCATGAATATGTTCGTTTGTATCTATAATTTTCCCTAATTTTTTTTTATTGGTGTTCAATTTACTAACATACAGAATAACACCCAGTGCCCGTCACCCATTCACTCCCACCCCCTGCCCTCCTCCCCTTCTACCACCCCTAGTTCGTTTCCCAGAGTTAGCAGTCTTTACGTTCTGTCTCCCTTTCTGATATTTCCCACACATTTCTTCTCCCTTCCCTTATTAATTTTCCCTAATTTTTAAAAAACTTATTTACAGCCCTTTTGTTATTTTTCTCAATTCTGTATTCCATGTCTGTGACCGTGCTTTCTTCAACACTACAGGTTCTTCTTTGTCCTGCTTCCAGTGGAGGCTTTATTTTGGTAGTGGTTTGATCTTTACCCACATCTCTCTTGACTTCTGCCAACTCATGTTTCATTCCCTTTTGGCTCATGATATCTTCCATTAACTCTTCTATCCCTGCTATGAGCTCCTGCTTCACATATCAACTACTTCATCGAGGTTTTTTTTTCTTTTTCTAATTCATTGTCAGTATGTTCTGACATAACTTCCATCCAATGTATGACTTTTTTTTTTTCTTTTTTTTTTCTGAAGAGAGTTCTTCACCTTCCATTTCTTTTCCCTATTTCCCTTTGGTTTTCTTTTTGTTTTCGTTTTCACAAATCTTTAGGTAGACCCGATACAGTTTCCTTTTTATAATTATTCATCTCTAAATGAGATGAATTCTCCTTGGTCTTGTGGTATTCCCATGGGGAAGAGTCCAAAGCCATGTTTTAGGCCAGCAAGTGTTTTCCCTATTTAATGATGAAATCCTTATAACAAACTTATTTGTGAGTTTTTCAGTCTTTACTTTTACTGAGACCATGGATTTGCAGTTTCATTGCATTAATTTGAAGAAAGGGCCAATACAAATCTCTTCTGGACACAGTTCATTTATTGTACTTAAAAAGTTCTGCATAAATATCCATGAAACATTTATAAGAAAAAGTAAGGTTATAGACTGTGAATATCTATACACATTTTGTGGATATAGCCATTAGCTATTATTTACAGATGGACCAAGGAAATAATGTAGCTGTGAAATGTCCTATGAATGCAATTAGTTTTCCCACTGCCCTACAACTCTAGATTCAGCACATATTAAGATGATACTCATTGTAAAGTTTACACATTCTTGACTCCTTTCTGTCCCATACTTTAAATCCCTCCTCCATACTCTCCTATAATAGAAGAAAAGACCTACCAACTTCACTAAGCAGATGTGGTAAATCTATTTATATGACTAGTAACAATTCAATAGAAAGGTGATTATAAACATTGAACAAATTATATCAAATGGATATATGTTAAATATACAATAGAAATCCGAGCAAAACAATGGATAACTTTCATATTTCTATTTTAAAACAATATACAAAGAAAGGAAAGGAAAAGTTTCAGGAATTAAATTTGAGAGCTCAATTAATAACGTGAATATCATAAGGAAGTAGATTATAGGCATTTTTTACAGTGTGCACTTTTCCCAGAGCCATTTTTTGGGTAGCATTCTTGCCTTGTAGAGGTATTGGTATACTAGAAAACATGAAAAATCAGATACTAATAAAAAAATCAGAATAATAACAATTGATCTTTCTATACTACTAGGATGTTAACATTATTAAATGTGATTAGGTATGCTTTATACAAATGTAAGCTTTTAATGTTGTTTGTTAAAATATAGAGGAGACCGAACTTGATTCTAGCAGTCTCTTTTAGTCTCTCCTGTAGTGACAAACTCTTTTATACTATGACCTGTAAAGATGGTAACAAGTCTTAAAACTACTCACTGGAGCAATACGCAACCTAACATTTGTAGTATTTGAGTAATAAGGTATCGTTTCCTTGGGTAGAGAGTTCAGCATTTTGGAAATCCTTTAAGGCAAGAACTCCCTGAACTTCGTTAACAGTTTAGGGAGGACACCATTACCTCTAGCTATTGGTGAGACTATACTATCAAGTACTTGGAAACTTCTCTAACAGGAAGAAGGAAGGAGAAGCTATAGCTGCTCTTCTAGACCGTGAAAACACGTATTCATACATACTCTCATCCTTCCAATTGCTATGTGATAACTAAATGCCATAGTTCCTGTTTCCTATTGTGGTTCTCTTTCATTCCTGTTTAAAACAAAGACAGCTGGTCTCAGAGCTAACTAAATGTAAGCAGCCTGAGAAGATATTAGAGAAAGACAAGGCATCAGTGGCAATATCTCCATCCCTCAGAGGTTAGGCCACCAAAAACAACTGAATTCCCTTAGGAGCCTCCTTAGAGTTAGACTACTGGTTAGAATTTTAGATCTTAGCTTTTTGTTTTACAAATGATTTCAATGAAAGCGTATGAGGCCACTAATGAAAGCAGGAAGGGGGAGGGAGAGGCTGGTAGAAGGTTGATTCTTAAAGTGGTAAAACAGTGTGAAACCTCAGTACTCTGGGAAACGAACTAGGGGTGGTGGAAGGGGAGGAGGAGCGCGAGGGGTGGGGGTGAATGGGTGACGGGCACTGAGGGGGGCACTTGACGGGATGAGCACTGGGTGTTATTCTGTATGTTGGCAAATTGAACACCAATAAAAATTAATTTATTATTAAAAAAATAAAAACCTCAGTACTTCTTGCTCAATTAGTCAAGAGCTGTGTCAACAATTCCTGAGGCAATGATACAACTTTTATAGCTAGTTATAAGAATCATTATTATTCATTTTCATCATAATTACCAATGTTTTTAAAAACTATCTAGAACTGTGCTTTCCAACATAGTAGTTGTTAGGCATATACTACTTAAAACTTAACAAAATTGGAAATTCAGTTCCTCAATCACACTAGTCACATTTCAAATGCTTAATAGCCACATGTGGTTAGTGGCTACCCTGTTGGACAAATGCAAAGATACACTATTTCCATCATGATGAAACATTCTATTTGAAAGCACTGATCTAGAACAAACTGAGAACAAACGTATAATGTTAAGCATATCTAGTTTACAAGCAAATGACTGAAGTCCAAAGTACAGTATGTAAAATGATGACCTTTTAGAGATGGAGTCTACCATTGTGGCTTGGTTATTCTAGGCATAAATAATACTTCTAAAATGAATCAGTGTCCACTAAAAAGGACAAATAGATGTTAATTTTAGGCTTGAGGGAAACATGTAAGATAATGAAAAATGTCTTTCTATTCACAATCCTTCAGGATAAGTCAAAATGAAGAATTTAGAGAAAGTATTCATATAATTAAAGTTATTGGTAGAAAATAAAACATGAAAAATCTAATTCAAACAATGACACAGGGTACTTATAAAGTATGCAATATTATTTTATGAAAATATGTCCTCTTGAATATATCTTAAAAGTGGTTTCTATAATAAAATTTAAGCATCAGTAAAGAAAGAAGGTTTATCTAATTCTTAGTTCTAATACAGTAATGAATGTTATTACTGTATCCAGAGCAATAGGGGAGAATAATTGAATGCCAATTGAGCTCATTTTTTGAGCTATTTACTATTCATAAATAGAATAGTAAAAAAATAACAGCCAAATACTTTGTAATTTATAGATAGGCACTATACAGATTTCACATTTAAGTATTTCATTTATTAATAGTAATAGATGAAATTTACTGAATGTGTGCTCTGTGCCAACCACCCTATCACTTCACATGCACTATCTTATTAAATTCCCCCAGGAAACAATTCTATAAGTTAAATACATTGGTTGTATTCATTTTACAGATGAGGAAACTAAACCTTGGAGTTTTGATACTTGCCCATGCTACTTAGGGACAGACTGGAACTTGAATGTAGTTCTGCTCCAGTCCAATTCCCATAATCTTAACTGTGATTGCCTTTCTAAGTAGCAGGCTAAAGATCATAGTAGTAAGCAGAAGAGTCGTATTTAACAAGAGAGCTTTGAGGGTTCTAGTGTTCAGTATGAGAAATATCACAAAACGTGAAATATCTAGAGAGTAAAAATCAGAAGTTCTCTTTAGTAGAATATCCCCTGAAGTGAATGAAATGTAATTCAGCCAGTTGAATCACTGAACTATTTTATTGCATTGGAACTCATAAAAGAATTTTGTTTGAAAAACACTGCTTGCTGTTTCAACAACTTAAAACAGCAGTCTATTCAATCATCTCATAACAAAGTAGTGTGGAGAATGACTTCACTGAAATAGGGCCAAACTCTCTTGAGCAAAGTGGAGTTGGTATGAGGCACAAAAAAGGAAGGGCCAGGGATGTAAAGAAGAGTTAACAATACTTTTTTATTATTAGCTAGCGTTAAAATATGAAAGCAATAAAGAAATAATATGTGGAACATCTTCCAGAAAGTTATTCTAATTGAGAGAAACCAATTCATATGAAACAATATGAGATTTGTAAAGTGACTAACATAGGAAAATGATACATCGTTAAAAGTCAGTGCAAAAATATTTTACATCATTTTGTAATAGAATTGATTGATTCAGTCTTTCATCAACTATTTTTTGCAGAATTATCAATTATAGTCAAATATTGTTTCAAGCATTGGAAATGCAGTAGTTAACAAAACAAACTAGAAAACCTGCCCTTAATAGAGTTTACATTCTAGATGGGGAGACAGAAAATATACATATTATGCAAAGTACATAGTATTTTAGAAGCTGATAAGTGCTATGGAAGAAAAAGCAGAGAAGATGGACAGGCAACAGGATGGGGGAGGAGGTTGCCATTTTAAGAAAGGTAGGTAGGGGCTGTGATATATCTTTTATTAAACTTGTATTAGTCTGTAGAAACTGAAGTTGAAGCAGAGCCAACGCTCTTCTCCTTAGTGAAGTAAGAAGTGAAAGGAATTTAGTGAAGGGAATGAGAATGGTGTCAGGTACTTTGTTGATCCCTTTCCTGATTCTGGATGTGTTCTTTTATTTGTTTGGGTGGGGTTTGAGAAGTACATACGGCTTTTTGGTGGGTCAGTTGGCCATTTAGATAAAATTGGGTGATGGTTGTAAGATATTATCCCTGATAGTACAGCACAGTTCCACTCATCTTCCCCTGAACTCTGCAAACAGTTACATTCCATTACTATGGAATGATATTTCTGATAATGGCATTTTCACTTTTTTTGCTCTGTCCACTTAAAATCTTGAGAAGTAATCATAGTTAAGAAAACTCTGCCTACCTCTTACCAAACCCCTCTAAAACAAAGTTGATCAAGGGTTTGGCATTGAATTATTGGCATTGTCCATTCATTGAGTGACTAATGTGCAGATGTTTGCTTTTTCAAGTGTATTTAAACATTTCCTACTTTGCCATGTTTTTTTTTTTAAAGATTTTATTTATTTATTCATGAGATACAGAGAGAGAGAGAGAGAGAGAGAGAGGCAGAACATAGAGGGAGAAGCAGGCTCCATGCAGAGAGCCTGAGTGGGACTCCATCCCCAGACTCTGGGATCACGCACCCTGAGCCAAAGGCAGACCCTCAACCACTGAGCCACCCAGGCATCCCTGCCATGATTTTTTTTTAAAAAAATTTTTAAATGACTAAGTATTAGCTGTCCTTGTCTCTTCCTCTCCACCGACCCCTTCCCTCTTATCTGTAGGCAAGCATAGATCTCTACTTATCTACAAAAACCTGTTCTTGACCCTGCTACTTTATTTTGTTTTACTCTGGTGTGCCTATAAAAATATTCCCCCTGCCTTCATTTCCTTCACTTTCTACCACAGTCCCAACCCAACCCCATTCCAGCTAACTGAAACAGTTTTCTCAAAGATCATCAGGAGTTCCATTTTGCCAGCTTTAATGATCTTTTCTAAATCTTTATTTAACACTTAATCCTTTTTCCCAGTTGTATGCTAATGGCATTGAAATGGATGCCTGTAAGAATTGGTGTTCTATCCTATTTCTCTGGACTGTCTTACTGTCTTACAATTCAAACTGTTTAAAACATATTTCATCAATATAACTTCAGATGGTACTGCCTTCTAGTGATTTAGTCAATGACATTCTCATCATCCTAATCACTCAGACTTGAAACCATCCTTAACTTCTCTTTTCCATTTCCCTATCCTAATTCACATCAGCTGATACCGTGTTATTCCCAAGGGCTACACAAATACATGACTAATCCTTATGTGTCTGATACAGATAGTAAAGTCAATCTGAGAAGTGTCTTCATTACTTCCCTTTGGTTAAAAACTTATTATTGTTCTCTGTCATTTTAGAAACATACAGTGAAAAAAACTAAGAGCTGTTGGAAATTTTATATTTATTGGAAACTTTTTTTCCAGTATCTTACATAACTGGAAAAATGACACATGTCACTCTAGATTGTTTCCTTGATCTGTACAGAAAGCCATGTTTTCTTTTTTTGTATTTTCCCCACTTAGATATGAGTAAATTGAGACATAGTGACCAAAGACATCCACTAGAAAAACATCAGAAAGCACACAAAAATTCTAAAAGAAGCACTTTGTCCATATATAATGTAATTCTATGAAAGTTAAAGGGAATTAGTCTGAGAAGAAATAAATATCCATTCTTTCTCACTTTTGATGCACTCATTCTTGTCATGCTTTGAACTCTAACATAATTCTGACCACAGCTTCAGGCTTTAATAACTGTAAATCAAAGTGAAAAAGAAAGCATTTTTGCTGAATCATGAAGAATTTCATGAATTCTTGCTTTGGGGAGGAGTCTTAGTTACAAAGTACAAGATTAGTTGTGATGAGAAAGTTCTTTAAAACTTCAAGAAAACACTTAAGCAAATGTATTACTGAGTTCCTTCTATACCAGGCAGTCAGCTAAGTGCTAGGATATTTTTTCAGCTTCTATCAGCTATTTTGCTTTGATGTCTCCACCTCTTTGCTATTGTAATCAAGCCTTCCGGATGATGACATCTGCTTCTACCTGTGCATTATACTATGTATCTAACTTTGTCAAGTGCCAAGAGAACCCAGGCCCAGGATAGGAGTACTACTGAAGAAGAAACAAAAATGTGAAACTCACTAAAATATCCATACTGGAAGGAGAACTGGATTTGGTCATTTTTGGCTGTAGGAAGGAGGTAAAAAAGAGGATGGGAGAGATCCTTAAAAAGGCATAAAATGATCAGAGAATGAGAACACATATAATTGTTGAGGAACAAAGAATAACAGAAATTTAGAAAGAAAAAGCACTTGGCAAAATATCCTTCAGTATACTAAAGATTTTTCTTTTTTCTTTTCTTTCTTTCTTTCTTTTCTTTCTTTTTTTTTTTTTTACTAAAGATTTTTCAGTGTGTGTACATTTAATATAATGAGGTTGTTTAGAAAACCGGCTCTGGGCTCATCTTTACTTAGAGTGAATCTTAGGTTTGAAAGCTGGCTTCTCTATGATTAATCCTTGCCTCTTTGGTACTCAGTCCCCACCCGACACACAAACGCAGAGTCTCTGAGAATTATCTCTTTTATCACTTGAAATTCAGCTCGCATTTACTTACTCAGACTTTTGGAAGTTACCACTCAGACAGATGCAAATTCAGTATTATGCCTGCCAAAATGTGCAGAAAAGAGACTTTCTTTTACACCTTCCATCTTTTGAGCTTTTGGTCCTGCTCTTTCAATCCTTGCTAAATAGTAAATGGGGAGATTGTTGTTCAGATGAACACGAGTGCATTTGCATTACTGAGCTTGCTGTTTCTAGTTCTAAAGAGATTCTTTACAATTTCCTTATCAGCAAAGGAATCGCCTTGATTTCCTTTGATGATGTTTCCCGGCTGATATTCTAGAACTAACTAGCAGTTCATACTCTCGTGAAATAGCTCTTGCTGGGTAATCCTGCTTAAATTGTACATATTAGGTTTTAATTTACAAGGTTAAGAGGATGGATAGAGAAGAAAGTAAAAAATACCCACTGCCCCCAAACAGAGCTCTATCAAATCAGCTTGACTCCCTCAACAGAGACTTGCAGAAAGAATACATTTATATCATAACTGTTTTTAGCCCTAGTTGCCAGCCATGAAGAATAAACACTTAAGACTAGTAATTCAACCTGAACACAGATTGTGTTAATAATAGTTCACAAAATTGTGAGAAACCCTGAATACCTTAGACTTATAAAAAGCATCTCAAAACACATTTGTGCCTTTTTTGATATGCTATTAAGAGCTATTTTTTTTCATGGGTACCATATTCTGATCTCAAGATAGCTGTGAAGGTCATATGAGTCTAAGTGTTTGTATTAAGTTGAGAGAAGTTTACCTATGGGAAGTAGAAAACCAGTGCTGAAATAAATGAATATTCTTCAAAGGTTTTGGAAGATTTTAATATTTTATATATTTGAGGAACTCTATTTTTTTCTTTTTAAAGCATAATTATCCTTTTAATTTATTCTTACATTTCTAACTACTTAGTCTTTTTCTTTTTTTTTTTTTTTTAAGATTTTATTTATTTATGAGAGACACACAGAGAGAGGCAGAGACACAAGGAGAGGGAGAACCAGTCTCTTTGCAGGGAGCCTGATGCCAGGCTGCATCCCAGGACCCCAAGATCAGGACCTGAGCCAAAGGCAGATGCTCAACCACTGAGCCACCCAGGTGCCCCTAACTACTTGGTCTTTAAAACAAAAGCTAGGGCCAGTGTAACTGAAGTATTTAAAAGTTGTCATATGGGTTAATGACCTACTGAGAAATGGCAAGGTTTTAAAACAAGAGAAAACCATTTTTGACTAGTAAAATTATCCAAATTAAACTACCAAAATTAATGCTCCCTTTCTAACTTTAACACTTCCATAAATACTGATTAAAATGAAATTTTTTAGAGCATTGGAAAGTAGAAAAAAATGGAGCTTTTAAATGTACTTTTCCTTTTTTATTTAATTAAGTTTAAATAGTTGATTAGTTGAATAATTCTGATTAAAGGGCTTGCCTTGAAAAAAATAATCCAGTTTTGTAAAAATGGGCTTGCGTTTATGGGGACATGGAGTGGGTGAAGGGAAATTAATAGGCACAGCTGTATGGAAAACTGACATCCCCTTTGTAGCTTTCAGCTGCCTAGCATGGTCTTCTCCTTTCCAGTGAATAGAAATATACATTTTTAAATCATAAAAATATAATGACAGAAGAGCATTGTTTTTACAACTTTATTTTGTGCCTTATAATTCAAAGGTTAGTCCATGGACCAGCTATAAGGGCCTGGAGCTTGTTAGAAATACAGATTCTTTGGCCTCAATCCTACTGATACTCAGAATCTGCATTTTAACAAGATACTCAGATGGTGGATGTCCATCAAAGTTTGAGAAATACTGATCCAAGACTTGCAGTTTGAGACTAAAAATCTTAGGAATAGTAGCTAAATTTCCCTTTTATTTTTAGTGACCTCTGTAAGCATGTAAAAGTAGCATTAATTGAGTCATTTCAGACTAATATGTCTTTCCCAATTAATATCTTACTGTGAAAAAGAAATTGTGAGAGTACTTTGGAATTTGAGAGGCTTGTAAGGATGGATTGAAATATGGAGTTATTCCCAGTTTCTGAGAAATAGTTTGGGTTAAAATAAAAACTACCTTATATTTGGGCATATACCCTGGCATTACCAACTGTGTTATCCACATTCCCAAATATTATTATATTTTTGTTATACTTTAAACAGTATGCTATATCTGAATAAACACTAGTTCTTTTGGATTTTCAGTAGGATTTAACAGATCACTTTTTACCATGTGATTGATTCCAGTATAAAAATATAATTTGAAGGTCACCTGGGTTCCTATATGGAACTCAGTCGGTTAAGCCACTGACTCTTAATTTCAGCTCAGGTCATAATCATGGAGTCGTTAGATCGAGCCCCACATGTGGGACTCTGCTCAGTGAGGAGAGATTGTCTCTCTCTCCCTCTGTCCCTTCCCCATTCTCTCTCTCTCTCTCTCAATAAAAAAATCTTTAAAAAAAAAAGGATATACTTTGGGTATCTCCTTTTATTCTTCTAACAAACATTTGTTGAGTGTCTATTATGTGTAAGAAAGTATGAGAGAATGTAGCAGTGAACCGAACAGACAGCAAAGAAACAATAACAATGTAAACAAAATAATTTCAGATAAGTTTAAGTGCTATGATGTAAAGAAAACAGAATGATGATAATCACTGAGAGGTAGAAAAAGCACTTTAATAAGGGTGCTTTGGGAGAGGGCCCTCTGAAGTGGCCACATCTGAGCAGAGATCTTAAAGCCATACCCCTGCCTGGCCTTCCTGATTCCCATCCTGCTCTACTTTTTTCTTCCAAAGCACTCATCATTTTTTTTTAAGATTTTATTTATTTATTCATGAGAGAGAGAGGCAGAGAAAAGGGAGAAGCAGGCTCCCCTCAGAGCAGGGAGTCCAATATGGAACTCAATCTCAGGACCCTGAGGCAGACACTTAACTGACTGAGCCACCCAGGTGCCCTCATCATTCTTTAATACATAATTTACTTTATTATGTTTATGGTTAATTATCTGTTTCTCTCCACTAACATTTAAGCTCCACAAGTTAGGAAGCTTTGTTTTGTTTCTCGAAGTACTTAGACTGGCACATGGTCAGGCATTAAATAAATATTGTTTAGTGGATTATGAATTAAATTGAAAGTGCTGCTCAAGTCAGCCTATCTAAATCACATATTTAAAAATGACACTGTGCTCCAAAAGAGCACAGGAAGAGAAGAATCACTTTTATGTGGAGGAAAAGATCAAGGATCCTACTTTCTAGTTGAGAAAACAAGTATGTTCACAGTAAACTGTTCTTTTAATATCAGCTGTAGATGATATATATTATAATAAGGTTACAAATAAAGTACCATGGTAATTTTGAATTTTAGCTGTCAGAGGTAAGGAAGAGGTGTGGAATTTAACTAGGTCGGATTAGCAGTAGGATTTTTTGACTTGTAAAGAAACAAGATATTCCACTCTAAGTAAAAAGTGCAAGCAGTGAAAAGTATGTAGCACATTTAAGGAATAACTAGATAGCTGGTAAACCTGGATTGGAACCATATCTTAGCAGCCTTGAGTATCTTTCTGTGGAGTTTGGATGTCTTCATCAAAGATATTTGAATAGCCGAGTGATACTATTAGAGCTCACTGTCTCAGGAAAATGACATTTCAGACCAGGTATGGGAGAGGTTGAAAGCAAGAAAACTTAGGAGACAATTGAATTTACTATAGTAAATAGTGTCATTCTTTGCTTATGTGACTCATCTCTTCTTCTTCATATAAAATAGCTAAAGGATAAAACTTGACTGTGTAACATTCTTCTGCATATTAAGTCCGGTTCCTGTTACACTTTACCCCTTCAAAGTTAAGGACTTTGGAATACCCCAAGTCTTAAGGACTTAAGGACTTTGAGAATACCCCAAGTCAGTTGTTGTAGGAATGTTTACTTTTAAAAAGCAATTTAATATTGGATTTCAGTGTTTGCTTGAAGAGATAGTCGTACTTTTTTGAAGGCAGTCCTATAGGAGAGAACTGCTGAAGCAGGATAAGGCAACTCTCAACAGGAGCAAACTGCTCTAACATGTATTCTGCCAACATGTATGGGTGCTTGCCCTACCTGCCAGTGGCAAAGCAAAATTAAAAGTGACTAAGAACACTGAGCTACCCTTTCAACATGGGAAATTAGGCAAGAGTTTCAAGTTTTAAATGCTTTTAGCATATAAGTGCATCTCTGAAAGTCCCAGGACAGAATTACCTTAGAAGATTTTAGATACTCGGGCTTCTTTTGCCTTTAAAAGGCACATTACTTTTTACTGAACAGAAATTCTCAGGGATGACTTTAACTTTTTTAAAAGCACAAAGTGAAAAGAAAGTTTTAGATGGAAGGATCTTAATCTTCTGGTTTGGCCTTAGGTAAAGCAAATCACAATAATTAAGCAGTTAACATTCAGGAATATTTTAGACTAGATGGAATCCTTTTTATTTATCAAGGCATTAATTTCTGAAATCTCTGATACAGTGATTTAACCGAAAACTGCTGTAGTGTTAACAAGAGTAGCCTTGAGATTAAACAGGCTAGCTTTGAATCCCAGCTCTACCATAGAGGAGGTCTGTGAAGTTTGACCTCAGATTTTTATCTGTGAAATGAGATAAATAATAGTAACTCTTTTGTAGTGTTGTATTAAAGCTTAAATGAGGTAATGTACAGTGCCTGGCATATACTGAGCATTGAATAAATGTTACTATGTTGATGATGCTGTTGATTACATTAAACTACGCCCTACTAACAAAAGTAACTCCTCTTTCGGATCCCTGGGTGGCTCAGCGGTGTAACACCTGCCTTCAGCCCAGGGCGTGATCCTGGAGTCCCGAGATCAAGTCCCACATTGGGCTCCCTACATGGAGCCTGCTTCTCTCTCTCTGCCTTTCTCTCTCTCTCTCTCTCCTGTCTTTCATGAATAAATAAATAAAATCTTTAAAAAAAAAAAAAGTAACTCCTTTCTACCTTTAGTGCCTGTGGTAGTCTAAAATAAATGACTTCTTTCTATTAGTTCTAAAATTAATTCATTTATCAAAGGTAACAATGAAGGAATATTAAAAAATCCTAATAAAATACTGAATGATGTCCTATAAACCAATATAACTGATATTTTGGACTTGGTGACTAAAAGCAGGCCTAAGTAATGGATTCTAAACTACTTGGGTAAGAATATCATGTATTATAACTGTGCATAAGGAAAAAATATTACATAGCAGGATTGAGTTTTTGTTTAATGTTAGTTTAACTTTTTTAAAATGAATACATATAGACTTGAACTCCAAAGGTTTTTCTAGATGTTAAAATAGGATAATATCAACTGCCAGTTTTTTAAGATAACCACTAAAACAGATCGGTTCTTAATAATTCTGATATTAATATTTGGGTACCATGTGGTTCAATAAAATACCAAATTTCCATAATAAAGATCAGGTTCATTTTAGGTAAAGCAAGCTGTAGATATATTAATTTAAAAGACACATTAAGGGGTGATGGTTACTTGCTTAACAAAAATGTTTGCTCTAGTAGTCCTTAAAATCAAAATGTTTTAATATATTTGATATATGAATTACTATAATTCAAGAGCATATTTTGGCCACATTTAGTAGGACAGCCAGCATGTTAGATACTGGTGATATAAATGTGATCCAGGCCCTCTAACAGTTTATGGTTCTGATCAGAGACATTTACCTAAGATAATCTAAATCTTGTGTCTATATGATGTATATGAGAAATGTTGCAACATTCTTCTCTGGGGAAAAAAACCCACCCCAACTTAGGGGAGAATCAGGAAAGTTTCCCTGAAGTGATAGTATCTGAACAGATTCTTGGATGAATTCTAATTATCTAGAAAAAAGGAAAAGAAACAGAATGCCAACAGGTACTTCTTGATATTCCAAGGTAGTGGTTTGAAGTCTCCAGGGCATCCAGGGTGAGGCCCTGGCATTACTAAGGACAAGGTTCAAGAACAGACAAGGAACAGATCACAGAGGGTTTTGTTTGCCATCTACCTACGGACAGCTTGAATTTTATATCCTGTACGTGATGGGATTCAAGGCTTTTAAAACATGGAGAAATGGCATTGTCATATTGTCCTTTCAGGTTGATGATGCCTGGCAAGTAGTTTAGGAGATGAATTCCATTCACAAACAGCTTTAAAGAGTTTTTAAGATCAGGTGGTATATAGAGAACTGATAGAGTTCATTCAGTTTCCAAATTTCAAGTAAATCACTCAATCATGAAGAAATTGTTTTAAATACCTAAACAAGAAAGTACTTGTAATCACTTCTATCTTGTAGAAATTACACATTTGACATTCATATTCAGAGGCAGTATTGTTGAAAGATCAAATAAATGTGAAGAGTCTTTGGAAACAGATTTTAGGTCAGGATTTTATACTTAATCAAGCATATGTATTCTGCATTTGTGTTTTTATGTTATTATTATTATTATTATTATTAAATCATCATAAACTTTTTCTTGTAATTCAGAGTATTTCCCCTCAGTTCTTTGAAGTATCAAGATATATATTTTTTAAAGAAATGTTTTTATCTTTTCCCTCTGCTTTTAGGCAGCTTTAAAAAAAAAAGATTTTACTTATTTATTTGAGAGAGAGAGAATGCACGTGCACAAGCAGGGGGAGCAGCAGAGAGAGGGAGAAGCAGGATCCCCCCTGAACAGGGAGCCAGATGTGCTGCGAGCTCCATCCAGGACCCTGGGATCATGACTCAAGCCAAAGGCAGATGCTTAATGGACTGAGCCACTCCCAAGGTGCCCCAAGATACATTTTTGAAAGGAAAAGGATTATCAAAGGATCAGTTTGTCTAGCTACCTGGGAAAGAATATATTTTCACTCTTAATTTAGTAACTATTCAAATATTGCCCAAATCTTAGTCCAGAAATTCCCTGAGGAGGCTCAGGCTGCTATAACAAAATACCACAGACTGAGTAGCTTAAACAATAGAAATTAATTTTCTCTCAGTTCTGGGAAGTCTAAGATCAAGGTGCCAACAGATTAAGTTTCTGGTGAAATCTCTCTTCCTGATTGCAGAATGACCACCTTCTGGAGTTGTATTCAAATGGCCTTTTCTCTTTGTCAGTGTAAGAGAGGAAGAGAAAGTGGAGGGAGTGAGAGACAGAGAAAGAGAGGAATGGAGAGAGGGAGAGGAGGAGGAGGAGGGGGAAAAAAGAGAGACAGAGAAATGAGATCAAAATCTTTCTTGTTTCTTTAAAAGCCACCAGTCCTGTCGAATTAGGGTCTCACCCTTCTAACTTCATCTAACCTTAATTACCTCCCAAAAGCCCTATCTCCATATACAGTCATTTTAGAGGTTGGAATTTCAAAATATGAATTTGGGGGTGGGAGAAAGATACAATTTAGTTGATAGCAGAGGCTAAATAGACCTTTTCCAAAAAAGTAAATATAAATATATACAATTTAATTTTGGAGTTTTGGGGTCCCTAAATCTGATTGTGCTAATGAAAACTTTTATTTTCAGGGCAATGAAGTGGAGATAGGAGAAAAATAGTTCCAAACAAACACAAAAAGAACTTGCTAATAGCTGTGACATTTTAGAGAAATTGCATGCTAGATAATCCTTCATTAGTTGTAAGAAGGTTTATTTTCAAAGCTCTTATTTCTACATGTTCTATTATCTCCAGTGTCTGGCATTGTAATCCTGTAGCAGGGAGTCAAAAGTTATAAATACAGGACTCTCACTGTGCCTTCATGTATTTGGTGATCAGTGGCAGGTAAAATTTGCAGAGACTAAAGGTGTTTACATCTTGGGTTTTTCTTTTGTTTGACTTGGGAACAATTAAAGATTGCTGGGAATTTTGGTTATAGAGAACTCAGGGTATTTGTGTGTATGTGAATCTGAATACAAGATTTTAAATCGAGCAACTTGCCAAAAATCATAGAATTTTAGGGTTGGAATAGAACTTAGAAATTGTCTCAGCCCCAAGACCAGGAAACTGAGGTTTAGAGAAATTAAATAACTTGATCAATGCCACAAAGCCATTTAGGGACCAATATGGGACTAGGATCTATGATTTCTGTCTTCCAGTTCAGAGTCCTTCCACTGCACCATAATGGTGTTCCCCATTATGATTGGCAAGTATTCTTTGATCATGAATTCAATCTAGACTATAGTACTAAGTCATTAATATTAAACTACTTAAAAGAGAGCCTCCTTGAGCCCATCTTCAATACATTCTAAATCTGAAATTCTGATTACAAAATGAATGTAAAAAACATTTTAAAATATATTAATAATGAAAAGATCAGTTGGTTCACTTTATTGCTATACTGCACATATTTTCTTTTTTAAAAAATACATTTTTTCCATAATTGATATGAAGTAAAAATTTAGATTCATATAAAAATCTAAATTTTATTTCTTATAGTATTCTTTTGACTATTCATCTCAATTTGTTAGACTTAGGGAAGTAATTTTGAACCTTTTGATTGAATGGAGTAAAATGAAGAGAATGCCTAATTATAGAAATATAATATTAGTTTAGCATTTGTGTAGCATTCACTAAGAATTCAACTACAAGATATTTCCCCAAGATTTTATTCTCAGCCTTCTCTTTTCTCTCTATTCTTTACCTGAATTACTATAGTTCCTTCTTGAATTTCTTATCTACCTTATACAAATAATTCCACATCTGAATGTCTAGCTGCCATTTCCCCTGAATTCCAACTTCATTTCTTACTACTTGCTGTATATCTCTCCCTGGATGCCTATCTAGCGCTTAAAAGTCAATTTGGCAAGAAAGCACTCATCATTCTTCTACCATTGAACTTGTTCCTTCTACTAAATTCCCTATTTTTGTTCACAGAACAATGATCTCTTTTGTCACTTGTTCTTACAGCTTCAGAGCTAACTTTGACTCCCATGTCTTTTCCAGGCTATTCAGCGTCAGTTGCTGACTTTAAGCTGTGTTATTGTGTTATTCTTGCATCCAGAGTCATGGTATCTGCCTCCTGATTTCAGTTTTATTGCCAACGTTCTAGGATATGACTATTATTCTTTCTAGTTCCGTAGCCTTAACCTGACCTCCCTGATCTAGTCTCCTTTAATTCCAATTCAGTCTTTTAAAAATATTTTTTTACTTACTTTTTTCACTGGAGAAAATATAGAAAATACATAAAGATAAAAAGAAAACAAAATGCCTATGTTCCCAATACTCAAAGATAACCACTATTAACATTTTGGCCTATAGTCTATCAGTTTTTTCCTATAGTATTTTTAAACAAAATCTTCCCAATTCAGCCTGTATATTACTGCCAGAGAATTAGAGTATTATTCTTGAAGCCTGATTCTAATTTAAAATATTTTTTCATCATTTTCAAAAAAAGCTTAAAATTATTTGCGTGATATTCAAGATCCTTGAAAATCTAGACCCAATAGACTCTTCTATGTCTTTTTCCAAAGGATTCTTGTCCCTAATCTGCAGAACGAAGTTACTTGCCATTTCTTAAAATGCTGCAACCTCCCATCATATGCTCAGAGCATTTCCTAAAAATTCTACCTGTTCTCTGCAGAGCAATCTAAATGTCATCTCTTCCATGAACCCATCAATCACCTGCCCATCCCCATCCCCTATTCTTTATAGAGTTGGAAGTTCTCTTTCCCTAATTTGGACTTCCATAGTACTTACAACATTCGCTGGTTCTAAGTAATTAGTTTCTGTGTTACATATTTTTCTTAACACTTAGCACAATGTCTTAAGCATAATGGATATCTAGTAAATGTTGAATGAATAAGTGAATGAATGAATAGTTGAGCACTACTTCAAGGTCACTTTACCTCTTACTAAACTCATGAAAATAAGATTTTATAGATACAGAAGAAGCTTAAACAAATAAAACTTAGGTTAGAAGGAATTGATTAAAGAGACAGAATTAGATAGTGGAATGCTACAAATCCAAGTTTATCACTTAGCTTCTGGGTTGTGATATGGCTTTTGATCATTAATGAGTAGATACTTATAGTATGGGTTGCCCACTGCTTAATTATCCTGTTTTGAATAGAAGGGAAGCCATGTTACTCCTTCTGCTATGGATATGGAAGAAGAACAGGTAGATATTTCTATCTCAGTTGCCTGGCAGCTGACATGTGGACATGTGACCTTGGTAAATCAGATGTTCCCACCCAGGGCTATGAATCTTGATAGCTCAGGGCACAACAGAGACAGGTTTTGGCAGTTGTGAAGGGGTTAAGAGTTCAGTAGAACAAAAGCAAGTAGCAGTGGCAGCTCAGACATTTACTGTAGAATGATCTTGAATGTGCATTCGCCCTTTTAGGGCTCATTTTCTGAGCTTTCTGGTTCATTCTGTGAGATAGCGTATTCTAATGTGTGTTTTCGAAAACCAACAAACAATTCAATTCTGACACTATGTGTCTGGAGCTCATGTCAGACCCCATAGGTTAAGGGCTCTGTCCCACAGAACTACCCCCCAGACCCCCCACTTAAGATGCCTGCCAAGTCCAGGTTGTTACCTTTGCTTCAGACTGACCAGCTACATATTGGAGGTTCTCATAACACTGTCTTCGGGTTCAGTTAATTTGCTAGAGTAGCTCACAGAACTCATAGAAACATTTACTCGTTTACCAATTTATTGTAAAGAATATTATAAAAGATACAGATGAAGAGGTACAATGGGTGAGGTCTGGAAGAGTCCCCTGCGCAGGAACTTCTGTCCCTGTGGAAATGGAATATGTCACTCCCTTAGATGCAGATGCATTCACCAACCTAGAAGCCCTCCAGACGCCATCCTTTTAGGCTTTTATGGAGGCTTCATTATATAAGCATGATTGATTAAATCACATGCCATTGGTGATTGAATTCTTTATCTCCAGCCTCCCTCTCCTCCCAGAGGTCAGGAGGTATGGCTGAACATTTCCACCCTCTAATCAGGGTTGGTTCCCCTAGTAATCAGCCCTCCATCTATAGGGGCTTTCCAAAAGTCACCTCATTAACAGAAACTCTGGAGTAATTGAAAAAGGACTTCTTATGAATAGCAAGACTCTCTACGTTATTGCTCTTATCACTTAGGAAATTCTAAGGTTCTTAGAGTTTCTCTACCAGATGAAGACCAAATATATATTTCTTATTCCAAATCACAAATTCACACCTATAAAAAAAGTCTGGCCTTGGTTAGCCAGAGTTGGTGTCTATCACTTGCAACCAAGGACATCATAGCAACTGTTATCTTTGGTATATGCAATGGAGCAACATCATACATGGATTTCACCTATTTCCCAAAACAAAAGGTGAAATTCTACAGAAATGAGACCACCAAAGCCAAAAGGTATAGGAGTGAGAGCTATTCAGTGGAACCACAGTGGAAAATGCTAAGTTATTCTCTACAATTTTTAAAATAACAGTGTATGCTATATGAATGTGATCAAGGAAGAATTACATTCACATCTAGCAAATCTTCCTGAATCTACTAACATGCGTGGCATGTTATTTAATCCTCACAATATTCTATTAATTTCTATTAATAGAACTTATAGAAGCTTGACAGGAAACAGAATGAATTAAACTCTATAAACAGGCAGGAACTCTTTAGAATTCCTCACTAATATCCACTTATACTGGTTATCTTGAAGAGAGAATGGTTTGAATGCCCAAATTTCTGTAGATGAAGAAAGGTGTTAGAAAACATTGTTTTGTTTTTAGTAATTCTAATATATTAACGTTGGCAACAAACCACACAAGTATAACAATATCTGAGACTTTGTCACCAGTCACCAATAGATATTTTACAATATAGTTATAGAAATCTCAAAATATTATTTATGTTCATTGCTCTTTGAAATTATTGTAGTTATTAGACTCCCTACTAGCTCTCATTACTAAATGAATAAAGCAGCATATATATTACTATATCACAAATTTTAAAAAATATTTTGGGGATCCCTGGGTGGCTCAGTGGTTTAGCACCTGCCTTTGGCCCAGGGCGTGATCCTGGAGACCCAGGATCGAGTCCCATGTCAGGCTCCCTGCATGGAGCCTGCTTCTGCCTCTGCCTGTGTCTCTGCTTCTCTCTCTCTCTGTATCTCTCATGAATAAATAAATAAAATCTTCAAAAAAAATAAAATAAAATAAAAAATATTTTGGTAACTTTATTTCAGCATAACTGCTTTCCTTTGTAATTCCAAATGGTTAATTTTTTTCTGTTAAAACATTATCGAAGAAGGACGTGGACTTCACTAGGCTGCCAAAGAGATCAATGTCCTGGAAAAGGTTAAGAATTATTTTTATACTGAAATTAATATAACACCATATGTTAACTATACCGGAATTAAATTAAAAATCAAACATTTAGAAAAAATTGAAAACGTTTTTTAAGAATTACTTTTATAGTTTTCTTTTTCTCCATTAGACTAGCTCAATGGCTTCAACACTTAACTATGCATGAGAATTAATTTAAAGGATTTCACAAACAGAGCCATGTATAGTTGACCCTCGAACAACATAGGGTTTGAACTGCATGGATCTATTTATATGCATGTTTTTTTCAATAAATGTAGCAGAATATGATAAATGTCTTTTCTCCTTATGATTTTCCTAATATTTTCTTTTAACTTTATTGTAAGAATACAGTATATAGTACATATACATACAAAATTGACTGTTTTGTTATCAGTAAAGCTTCCACTCAACAGTAGACTATCAGTAGAAGTTTTGGGGGAGTCAAATCTATATGCAGATTTTTTACTACACTGGGTGTCAGTGCCTCTAACTCCTGTGTTGTTCAAGAGTCAACTGTATACTGGATTCCCAAAGATAATCTGCACTGTATGAAGTTTTGGCCTTAAGTGTCGACCTTTGTACCTAACCACCTTGGGTAATATATGATTACAGTCTAAAGTGTTTTCAAGTAGATCCACAGACTCCCGGAAATTTAAATACATGAAAATAGCTCTAAAAGTTCTCTGTGAGATTTTTTACATGTCATATCTATTTTGATGATTATCTCCTTAAAAAATGCATAGTGAGTCATGTGGATAACCACTTTATTACCATACTTCTGTGATTTGCTATTATTTCAGGGCAGGAGTTTGTGTTTGCCGTAGCCCCAGTGCCAAGTGGTACTACTCTGTCTCAGAGTAATAAGACAAGTATAGAAGTGATATTAATGCACAGATGTTGGGTTCTTGCCTTGTGAAGACCAGATGATGTCAAGTCAGGCTGTATAAATGAATTTTCTCCAGCAGTACAGTTAGAGAAAAGTGGTGGGAGAATTAAGCCATCACATGGTGAGTAAACATAGGGCCATGTTTGTTTTGGGGTTACTATATCAACATAATAATACATCTATTATATTAAATCAGTGTTGTTAACTTGGATTTGAGGAGGTTTGTAAATTTGTTATATGTTGTATAAAAGCTTAAATAAGAAATTTATCATAGTTTTATAAATAGGTAGTTTTAGTAGTTCAGGCCACAGACTTTTGAGTCCTCTCTTCTTTACTCCCCTCTTTCTTACTCAGTAAAAGCAGCAAAGCCCATTGTCTGTTCCTTCTCAGTCATTCCAGAATTAATCCATTTCTCACTAGCTCCACCACTACCTTCACCTTGGTATTGACTACCATCATTTCTTGCCTGGACTTTTGTAACAGCTCTTTACAGGTCTCCCTGTTTTTGGTTTTTAAGATTTGTCTATTTATTTTAGAGAGAGTGAGAGTGAAAGAACATGCCAGAACACACAGGGGGAGAGGCAGAGAATCTTAAGCAGAATCAGTGCTCAGTGTGAGCCTGAGCCTGAGCCTGAGGCAGGCTCAGTCTTACAACCCTGAGCTTACAACTTGAGCCAAAACCAAGAGTCAGGCACTTAACCAACTGCACCACCCAGGCACCCCAGGTCTCTTTGTTTTTAACTGTGTTCCCATATAAACTGCACACAGTTGTCAGAGTGGTCCTTCATTTATTTTTTTTTTTTGAGTGGTCCTTTAAAATATATGTCACCGCTCTCCTAAAATGCTTCATTGGCTTCCCATCTCACCATAAAATCCAAGGTCTTAATCATGTTATGAATACCTTATCTCTTCCCCTGCCACACTCCCCATTGCTCACTCTGTTTTAGCCATACTGGCCTGAATTTTCTTGAAATACATCAGGCAATCTTGCTAGGCTCTCTGCCTGGATTGCTCTTCCTGGCTAGGTATCTTTAGAACTTCTACTTTACTTCCTTTAGCCTTTAAGCCTCTGTCAGTTTTTATCAGAGAGATCTATCCTGACCACTAACTTTGTTTTATTTTATTTTTCTTTATAATATTTATTAGTACTTGACATGTCCATATTCACATGTTTCTCTCCACTAAAATATAAGCTCTATGAGAAGAGGGAAGAACCTAAAGCCTTGTTCAGTACTGGACATATGTTAGGCCCTTAATAAATATTTGCTGAATGAATGAATAAGTAAATAAAGTGAATAACTAAAAATAAGAAAATTTTGGGATCTGTGAGAATTTTTCATGAGGGATTTGAATATTAATCAAGTTTAAGAAACTGAAAGAGTAAATTATCATTATGTATTACAGTTATTTAAAGTTTTCATACCATACACATGGCTAAGTGCAAAGTGAAGACTTCAAAGCCTGGTCAAATCTTTTAGAATAGTTTAGGATTTATGTAGACATGCCAGCACCATTTTTGTACTGGTATTGACTTACATTAACTATCACTTTTTCCCCAACTTGATTCATCATAGATTTTAAGTTGCTAGCTTCATATCAAGATATCAGAACAAAAATTTCAGTGTTAAATTTATGAAATCCAAAGGAGCTTCTCCTTTCCCATCTTTCTCTCAATCTAAATGTATTTTTTTATGGAGGGGGAAAATGATATTCATTAATAAAACAATATATTTACTTTTTAGCACACATAAAGGTTTTTTTTAAGATTTTATTTATTTTGAGAGAGAGTATGCACATGAGTTGGGGGGAGAGGTAGAGGCAGAGAGAGAGGGAGAGAGAGAGAATCTCAAGCAGACTCCACACTGAGCGGGAAGCCTGACATGGGGCTCAGTCTCACGACACTGAGATCATGACCTGAGCAGAAATCAGGAGCCAAATGATTAACCTTGAGCCACCCAGGCAGGTGCTCCACACATAAAGTCTTAAAGGGTGACTCATAAGAGTCCTCTTCAAAATATTTAACATCAGTTGACCCAGAAGTAGACTAACAGTTATCATTGTTATGATAATCAATAAACCCCAGCCACTTCTGCATTATTTGCTGAGTAGAAATCAGATGACTTTAAGGTCCCTTTCCAGTTATCAAGTGCTATGACATATCATCACAGTGGGCTACATGATCATAATGGCGTAAAAAGCAACTAGCATCTAGTTTTATTTTCAAAGTGAAAGTACCATGAAAATGGTTTACTTCAGAATAACGATTACATATTAGTGGCAGAGAGTAGCAGCAACAGTTTTCTTTCTTTAAAAACAATTCTCTTCAAGTCTGTGTGGGTAGTTTATTATAGGAGGGAGAATAGCGGGACTAGTTTTGACTTTGAAAAAGTCCTATCACCTGTTTGTACTTCATTTTTCATTGCTGTAAAATGAAGATTTTACCTGCTTCTACCCTCTGGGAGCAAGATAGTGAATAAAATAATAGGAATTTACAAGCTAATTTAGAGTAAGGTTTAAGTTTCAGAGCCCCTTGTTTGTACCAGCCCCTTCTGAGGCCCTAACGCTTATTTTTGTGTGGGAATTAAAAAAAAAAATTATCTTAAATAGATACCCGAATTTTTTTATACTTCAGCCTACATAACTGAATCTACACTACTTACTCAAGTGTTATGAAATATTTTGGAGCAAAAAAAAAAAAGAAAAAAGAAAAATATTTTGGAGCAATAATAACACAGAAGGCCGATTTTATGTTTAATTAAACTTTTCTTGACCACCCTCTCCAATCTATAGCAAAATAAAAAACTTTTAACTGTTTTGAAGTCTGACTTAGACAGCTTGATTCAGAAGGAGGTTTTCTGGAGTGGGGATCAGAAGACCTAGATTTTAATTTGAGGTAACTCCACTACATAGGTGTGATTTGACACTTAAGTTTCCTGAGATTCAGTTTAAAAAAAAAAGAGTTGAAATGTCTGATCTCTCAAATCTTTCCAATATGAAACATTCATTCTTACTTCCTAATGCTGAAGTGTTGTGGGTTTTTCAAACTAGTTGGCTTCAGGTTTATTATTGAAGTAGTTGTGACTACAACATTGAAAGTCGACTAAGATCTTCCATGAATCATCTTTCTTGAAAGTTTCTGGGAAAAGGGAAATAATGAAAATTATTTATATTTTACTCTGTATCAAGTAGTCTTCCTTATATTAAATTAGGATATCTGTGAAAAATAATGTACTTGATTATCATTGTTGAAAGATTTCCATTTCTTAGAATAAAGAGTGAAGAAAATTATTCCAGTTACACTTCTCTGATGAAATCCACTACTCTAAGCTGGCTGGGTTGTTCAGTTGGCCCAAGGGCCTAAGACCAGAAATACTGCATTCTTGGCAGAGTTCTCAGTTCTCACTATAAATGCAGTATCTGAGGTTGCAGAGGTCAAGGAAGAGGGAAAAAATAATTCCATGCATGTCATTTCATCTTCAGTTAATTCTTAAAATGCACTCAATCCTCTTAAAGGAAAAATGTCCTTGTTCATATTTTGAGGAAAGGATGAATTTATAGATCACTTTGAGAGTAAGATTGGAATAGAAACAGGAAAGAGATTTCAGCAGATTTTTATAGAGTACCTGCTATGTAAAGATGTCACAGGGCCCAGCAATTCAACTCTTAGGTATATAATCAAGAGAAATGAAAATATATGTCCACACAAAAAAATTGTGCACAAGCAATTATAACAGCATTATTCATAGTAGCCGAAAGGTCGAAACAGCCCCAAATGTTCATCAGCTTATAAGTGGATATACAACATGTGATATATTTATATAAGGAAATATTATTCAGCAATAAAAGAAATTAAATACTGATTCATGCTACCACATGGACAAATCTTCAAAACAGCATGCCAAATGAAAGAAGCCAGTCACAAAAGACCATTCAAAGGAAATGTCCAGAACAGGGATATCTATAAAGACAGAAAGTAGACCAGAGATTGCTTAGGAATCAAGGGGTGGTAGGGTAAGAGCTAAAGAGTATAGGGTATCTTTTTTTGTGGTGATTAAAATATTCTAGAATTGACCATGATGATGATTGCAAGTACCAGTGAATATGCTAAAAACCATTGAACTGTACACTTTAAATAAATAGGTGAGTTGTATGGTATGTGAATTAGATCCCTCCCAAAAAAATGGCTTTTTAGAAAAGATGTCATGGGAAACAATGATTAACCAAAACATAGGTTTAGAAATGTATCCTCCTCTAAAGAAGCCCTTGTCATCCAGTTAAAGTATTAATATATATGTATTTAAACTAAAGGGAGAAAATGGCAGGTCTCTTACCAGAGGTTATGTTCACCTGGACTGTGAGAGTGGTTGGGATTTGGATATTCTAGTCAGAGGGAACAGCATAAACAAAGACAAAGCTATGAAAATGTAGCTTCATTTTTTTTCCTGATTATAGAGTTGAAGAGTTTTAGTTAAAGTAGTGGTTTAAGGCCAGTTTTGAATGTTAATTAGGTAAAGTTATGCTTTATACCATAGACCATAGGGAGACACTGAAGGATTTTGAGCAGAGATGTGATATTATCTGACCTTTGCTTCAGGAAGATGATTATGATAATAGTGTTTTCAAGATGAATTCCAGAAAAGATAGACTAGAGTTTGACCAAGTAGAAGCAGAGGAAAGAGATAACAGAACTGGAAAGCAAAGATACAGATACAAAGAAATACTTAAAACAGAATTGTGAATTAACAGAGACAAGGGCAAGGGAAAGGTTAAAGTTAACTTAAGGTATATATGAGAGGAAAAACCAAAAAGATATCTGAAAATATAGGTCTGGGGCTTGAAAAGGAGGTCCGCACCATGTAATGCCATAATATTACTGGAAACCGTTGAATGGACAAAAATTAGGATAGCAGCTCACAGTCCCAGAGCTTCTGGCAAATACTTGGAGGAACTTTCATTTAGAGATCAGAGAGAAGAGAAATTGTAGAAGGAACAATTTGGAAAAACAAGAAAGAATAGTTTTATGGAACTCAAGAGACCTTTATAAAGAAAGAAGGGAGCTTGTAGAATGAAAGAAAGCTGAGAACATCCCTTAGGTGTAATGGGCAAACTTCACAGTATAGCTTTCAGTATCAATGGCATGTGCAGTCTTCCAACAGAGAAAAAGAAAGATAAAACCAAGAAAGTGTAATTCCTAGAAGTTGTAGGCTTTATTTTAGAATATTTAAAGAGCTATGCAACTGAAGATAGAGAATACATGTTAAGAAAATTATGTAAGAATGAGGAAGTATTTAGAGAAAGAAAAATACTGAGCGTATGTGTCCATAGCATGTCCAAATGAAGTGAATAGTTCATCCTGCATTTGAAATTAGGAAATGAGAATGTTAGTAAATGCCTTATTTTAAGTTGCTTTCTTAGAAATCTTCCAACTAGTGTTCCTCTAATAACCTAAGGAATATTTTATTGAAGCTATAGTCAGATTAGATTAGCAGGATAGATATGCAGACATGGCAATTATCAATTGGTTTGATGGTTAGTTAAAATGTGGTACAGAATTCAGTTTTTAGCTGCCACTTAATCTAACATTCCACAGCCAGAGAATCAGAGTGAATAATAAAAATAATGAGAAAGATTAGTTTATAAGTATAAACTTGAGAGGAGTTTGGGATATTCCTCATTCCTCAACAGGAAAAATGTGAAAGTGGAAGTCATTATCTTTTTTCTAGTTTTCCCCCCCTCTATAAGGCCTTCATCTCCAAAGCCAGTCAGATTACTTAAAAAGTATTTCAATATGCATATTATATGTTTTAAATTGTTATATTCTTTGACTGAATAACTCTAGTTCTAGAAATCCATTCCAAAGAAAACCCTAAAACGTAAATAATGTACACAAAGATCTTCAAAACACAGTAATGTTTAATAGTTCAACAAAGAGTTGAATATAGCCTTGGTTTCTAATTGTGGAGAAGGAGCTGTTGAAGGAACCCCCAAGATATACGTTGGGAGATACACACTGAGCAGTCATTAAAAATGAGCTTAGTAAATAGTGATAACATGGCAAAAATGTTTGTAATCTAGAATTAGATAAAAGAGGTAGATTGTGGAATTATATGTACAAATGATCTCAACTGTATATAACAAAATAAGTATGAACATGAAGAAATAAATATGAGCATAGAGAAAAGTATGCCAAATTGTTGATGGATTTTGTCCTCGGTAGGATTATAGATTTTTCTTCATAACAATATTTAGTTCCCAGATTTTCTATATTGGGCATATACTTCTTTAATAGATAATAAAGAATAAACATTATGCCCCAAATGAAGAAGACTAGTTACAGGGGAGCCTATGAACAGGGAGATAGATGAACCGATGTAAATCATCATGCTGATTGGAAAAGCAATTCAGAATATAAGCTTTACTGACAATCAGCAGCATCACTACATGCTATCAGATTAGTCCTGTCTACTGGTAGACTCTATTGAGTTTCCCTGGACCCAAACAAACCAAAGGAAGTCTTAATGTAGATTCTGAAATATAAGGACACTTTCAGTTTCCTGATATTTCCTGTGAAAATGTAGCCCAAGTCGTTGATATGAAAATCTTATATTTTGCATTTGTCATTCACAAACATATGAAGATAAAAGTTTTAAGTTTGTAATATTACATGTGTAAATTTGTAAAGCTACCATATGATCAATTATTGCTTCTTTAATTTTGGTATTATAATTATGTTTTATTCTTCTTTTTCCATAGGTACACCATAAATACAAAAGACTAAAGTTTTAAAAGAGGACAAAGAGTTTGCTGCTAAGATGAATCTGAGCAATACAGTGTATTTTGTGCCATTCACAAAAAGGTATTGTCCATAGATTAATGACATAGCTTTCTCCTATAAAGTGGAAAGATATAGTATCTTCTAGTTTTTCAATAATTAATTTTTACTGTATTTGTAAGAAAAAATAGGAAGTAAAATATTAATAAAATCAGGATAAAATATTCTTTTATAAAAATATTTTAGTTTTAAATTCTTTCCTTACAGATTTTCATTATTCTCAGTCATAGCTTACAATTTAGAGAAATACTTGGTTAAAAGAAATGAGCTTACCTCAGGTTTTTTGTTTTGTTTTGTTTTGTTTTTTAAAGATTTCATTTATTTGAGAGAGAGAGAATAAGCAGGAGTGGCAGGGATGGAGTAGAGGGAGAGGGAGAAGCAGACTCCCTCCTGAGCAGGGAGCTCAACACCAGGCTTGATTCCAAGGGCCTGGGATCATAACCTGAGCCAAAGGCAGATGCTTAACTCACTGAGCCACCCAGGTGCTCCTTACCTAAAGTTTCTTGCCTCCTATTATCAAATTATTTTCTGGAAATATATATTGGCTTTTTTGTTGTAGTGCTTTATAATTAGACTTTGAAGTAACAAAATTTTTCACATCACTTTTCCTCTGATTATAGAAGTAATAGACTTTGCAGAAAATATAGAAAATATATATAAGCAAAAAAGAAAGAAATATAAAATTACCTGAAATCACAACACCTATTTCAGATAAAACAAGCCTGTAAAGAAATCCAAAGTTGGAGATGAAAGAAGCCATTATTTCCCATCTTCATGGTCTCATCCTTCTTTATGCTCTTTTTACTTATATCCTAACTTTTTTGCTAAAACAAAACAAAAAAGACATTGCCTTATATAAATTCCTAGAAGAATATTACCTGGTCAAAAAATGTATCCATTTGGGCAGCCCGGGTGGCTCAGCGGTTTAGCACTGCTTTTGGCCCAGGGTCTGATCCTGGAGACCCTGGATCAAGTCCCACGTCAGGCTCCCTGCGTGGAGCCTGCTTCTCCTCCCACCCCCCACCCCGCCGTCGCTCATGAATAAATAAGTAAAATCTTTTAAAAAATGTATCCATTCTGTTCTTCCAATAATATATAAAAATGACTGTTTCCTTATGCCCTCACCAAAAACAGTATCTTTTCTCTATACTTAGTCAGTTTGGTAGGTGAAATGAGGTGTCTTATTATTTTAGTTTTTTACTTCTTTGATTGCCAGTGAAACTGTGTATGTTTCATATCATTAATAGCCACTGCTATTTCTTTTTAAAATTTCTTATATATGACCTTTGTGTAGGTATATGTATATGTAGGGGTTCACCTGTCTGACATGTTTCTATTGAAGTATAATACAGTATTAGTTTCATGGGTATGATATAATGATTCAACAATTCTATATATCACTCAGTGTTTTTCAAGATAACTGTACTCTCAAACCCCTCCCATTATCTACTTCACCCCTGCACCCACCCACCTCCCCTATCACAACAACTACTGGTTTGTTCTTTGTATTTAAGAATTTTTTTGTCTCTTTTTTTCTTTATTTGTTCATTTTTCCTAAATTCTACATATGAGCAAAATCATATGGTATTTTTTGTCTTTCTCTGACTTACTTCATTTAGCATTATACCCCTTAGGTCCGTCCATCCATGTTGTTGGGAATGGCAAGATCTCATTCTTTTTTATGGCTGAGTTAACATTCCATCATGTGTCTGTGCATGGGCATGGGTTTGTATACCACATCTCCTCTATTCATTCGTCCATGAATGGACCCTTCAGTTGCTTTCCTATCTTGGCTATCGTAAATAACATTACAATAAACATAAAAGTGCCTATATCTTTTCAAATTAGTGTTTTCATTTTCCCTGGGTAATGGAGAATATACTGAATAATGGAATTGCTGGCATATATGGTAATTCTATTTTTAGTTTCTTGAGGAACCTCTGTACTGTTTTCCACAGTGGCTGCACCAATTTGCTTTCTTACCAACAGTGCATGAGTGTTCCTTTCTATCTGCATCCTCACCAATACTTATTATTTCTCATGTTTCTTATTTTAGCCATTCTGACAGGTGTAAGGTGATATCTTCTTGTGTTTTTGATTTGTGTTTCTCTGATGATGAATGATATTGAGCATCTTTTCATATATCTGTTGGCCATCTACATGTCTTCTTTGGAAAAATGTTGATTCAGGTTCTCTGCTCATTTTTAATCAGATTGGGCTTTAGGGGTGTTGAATCCTGTAAGTTCTTTATATATTTTGGATATTATCCCCTTATCAGATGTATCATTCCCAAATATCTTCTCCCATCCAATAGGCTGCCTTGTTGTTTTGTTGTTGGTTTCCTTCTCTATGCAAAGCTTTTTATTTTGGTATAGTCCCAATAGTTTAATTTTGCTTTTGTTTTTCTTATCTGTGGAGACATATTTAGAAAAATGTTTTTATGGCCAATGTCAAAGGAAGTATTGCATGTGTTTCCTTCTTAGGAGTTTTATGGTTTGGGGTCTTAAATTTAGGCCTTTAATCCATTTTGAGTTTATTTCTATGTATGATATAAGAAAGTGATCCAGTTTCATTCTTTTGCATGTAGCTGTCCAGTTTTCCCAGCACCATTTGTTAAAGAGACTGTCTTTTCCCCATTGCATATTCTTGCCTCTTTTGTTGTAGGTTAGTTGGCCCTATAAGCATGGGTTTATTCCTGGGTTCTCTATCATGTTTTTTGATCTATGTGTCTCTTTTCATGCCAGTACTATTCTGTTTTGCTTACTAAAGCTTTGTCGTGTATCTGGAAATCTGAGATTTTGATACCTCCAGATTTGTTCTTTCTCAAGATTGCTTTGGCTACTCAGGGTTTTTTTGGTTCCCCAGAAATTTTAGTATTCTTAGTTCTGGTTCTGTAAAAAATGTTGGTATTTTGATAGGGATTGCATTAAATCTGTAGATTGCTTTGGGTAGTATGGACTTTTAACAATATTGATTCTTTCAACCCATGAGCATGGAATGTCTTTCCATTTTTTTTTGTGTCATCTTCAGTATGTTTCATCAGTCTTTTATAGTCACCTGTCTGATATTAAGAATAACTTTTAACCAGCACATATTTTGCAACATTCCTACTTTATTTGCCTTTCAGTTTTGTTTATTGCATTGTTTTAAAACAACCTTCTTGGCTTATAACTAACATACAATAACCTGAACATATTGAATGAATATGTTATGCCATCATATATATCTGTGAAGATAGTAAATATATCCAACACTCCCAAAAGCTCCTTTTTAATCCCTCCATCCCACCTCTTCTCACTCAGCCAATTCCTAGGCAACCACTGATGTGCTTTCTGTTACTTTGGATTAGTTTGCATTTTCTAAAATTTTATAGAAATGCAATCATAAAGTACATACTTTTTTTGGTGGGGGTCTATCTTCTTTTCACTCAACATAATTATTTTAAGATTCATCCATGTTGTAGCATGTGTCAATAGTTCATTTTATTGCTAAGATGCATTCCATTGTCTGCATGTATGACAGATTGTTTATCTCTTCCTTTGTTTTTGTTTTTTTTTTTTAAAGATTTTATTTATTTATTCATGAGAGACACACAGAAAGAGGCAGAGACACAGGCAGAGGGAGAAGCAGGCTCCATGCAGGGAGCCTGATGTGGGACTCAATCCCAGGACTCCAGGATCACGTGCTGAGCTGAAGGCAGACACTTAACCACTGAGCCACCCAGGCGTCCTGCATCTGTTCCTTTGTTGATGGGGTTTTGGGTTGCTTCCAGTTTGGGCTATTAAAAATAAAGCTGCCACAAACATTTGTGTACAGGGCTTTGAATGGACATATGCTTTCATTTTTCTTCCATAAATACTTAGGACTAGAAGGGCTACATCATATGATAGATACATGTTTAACTTTTTAAGAAACTGCCAAACTGTTTCCAAACTACCATTTTTACATTCCCACCAGTAGTATATGTAAAATACAGTTACTTCACATCCTTGCCAACATCTGGTATGCTCAGTCTTTTTAAGGTTAACCATTCTAATAGGTGTGTGTAGAATTTTAGTAAGATTTTAGTTTGTTTCTCCCTAGTGAATAGTGATATTAAGCATCTTTTGTTTAGTTGCCATCCACATATCTTCCTTGGTGAAGTGTCTGTTCTAATCTTTTTTCCATTTTTATTATTTTTTTTAAGATTTTGTTTATTTATTCATGAGAGACACACACAGAGAGAAAGAGGCAGAGATACAGGCAGAGGGAGAAGCCGGCTTCATGCAGGAAGCCCTATGTGGGACTTGATCCCGGGACTCCAGGATCACACCCTGGGGCCAAAGGCAGGCACTAAACTGCTGAGCCACCCAGGGTTCCCCTCTTTTTTTCCATTTTTAAAATTGGGTTATTTTCTTTTATTGAATTTTGAGGATTCTTTATGTTTTCTGGATACAAAAGTGAGATTATGAGATATATTTTGCAAACATTTCTTCCAATCTGCGGTTTGGCTTTTCATTCTCTGAACAGTCTTTCAAAAAGTGTATATTTTTCATCTTGATAAGCCTAATTTATCAATTACTTCCTTTATAGATAATGCTTCTGTTCTTTTATCTAAGAAATCTTTGTCTAACCCAACCTCAGAAAGATTTTTTTTTCTTGGATTTTTTTCTTGGATTTTTTTTAATTGTATGTTTTATATTTAGTTCCATGATCCATTTGAAGTTAATTTTTGTATATGGTGTACTTAGGTATGGATCAAAAAAGATCCTTTTTTTTTGTATATATTTATACAGTTATTCTAGTACCATTCATTGAAGACTTTTTTCACTGAATTACCTTTGCACCTTTATCCAAGTTCAGTTGTCCACAAATGTGAGGGTCTCCTCTGGACTTCCTATTTTGTTGCATTTATTTGTTTGCCTATATATGCTAGTTTCACACTATCTTGATAACTGTAGCCCTATGATAAATCTTGCAATTAGATTATGTCAGCCTCTCAACTTTGTCTTCCTTTTCTCAAAGTTGTTTTGGTTATTTTAGGTCCTTTAGCATTTTCATATGCATTTTAGAATCAGCTTCTCAATTTCTTTTTCTTTCTTTTTTTTTTTAAGATTTTTATTTATTTATTCATGAGAGACAGAGGGTGAGAGAGGCAGAGACATAGGCAGAGGGAGAAGTAGGTTCCCTGCAGGGAGCCCGATGTGGGACTTGATCCTAGATCTGGGATCACATCCTGAGCCAAAGGCAGATAGATGCTCAACCGCTGAGCCCCCCAGGCATCGCCCAATTTATTTTTCTAAAGAAAAATCAATATTGATTCTTCTGACCTATAGCCACAGTTACCTCTCTTCATTCTGTCTTTAAGTCCTTTCACCATTATTTTATAATTTTCAATATATAGGTCTTGCACATTCTTTGTCAGATTTATCCCTAGGTATTTCATATTTTTATGCTATTATGATGTTTTAAAGTTTTGATTTCCATTTGTTCATACATAAAAGTATAATTAAGGTTTATATATTGATCTTGAGCTTGTATTTGCCACTTTGGTTAACTCAGTTATTAATTCTAGTAGCTTTTGGTAGATTGCATTGAATTTTCTACTTAGGTGGGTTTGTTCTTTGTCAGTAAAAGTATAACTCCTTCCTTTCCAATCTTGATGTCTTTCATTTCATTTTTTTCTTGCCATATTGCACTTTATAGACCATCCAGCACAATGTTGAAGAGAAATGCTAAGAGCAGACTTCATTGCCTCATTCCTGATCTTAGGAGGAAATAATTAGGTATTTGACCATTACATTTGATATTAGCTATAAATGCTTCCTATATTTCCTTTATCAGGTAGGGGATATTACCTTCTATTCTGAGTTGGCTCAGAGTTTTTTATCAGGTTTGAATTTTGGATTTTGTCAAATGATTTTTTTTGAAATCTTTAGAGATGGTCATTTGGCTTTTTATCAAATTGTTGATTGGGGGAATTACATTGCTTAATTTTTGAGTATTAAACCAACATTGCATTCCTGAGATAAATCCCATCTACTTATGATATATTATCCATTTTAAATATTATTGAGTTTTATTTGCTATAATTTTGTTATCAGTTTTTGCATCTGTATTTATAAAGAATTTTGGTCTGTTTTCTTTCTTGTAATGTTAGTTGTTTCTGGTGGCAGATAATAAATCCAGTCACTGTTACTCCATCTTGGCTGGAAACAGAAGTCCATTCATTATATTTTTCAAGATAAAGAAGTTATAATTGTATATAATCAAACTTACTGATTTTAGTTTATGACTTTTGCCTCTGGTGTCTTGCTTAGTGATTAAAGATTCACCTGAAATTTATTTTAGAAGTTTTTGTGGTCTCTTTTTTATATTTAAATATCTGTCTCTTTTGAGAATCATTTTAGTCTAGAGTATGACATCTGTGTGTTTCCTCCTAATGATTATCCATAGTACTTAGCTTTATTCACACTAAAGCCAAAATATTTAAAAGTTTGGAATACATTTTGATGATTGGAAAGGTCACAGATTTTTTTTGTTTTTCCTAAAGACAAGCTCATAATTTGCTTTTTTTTTTTTTTTGGCATAGTTTCCAAAAGGCATATCTTTGATTTAATGCATAGTTTCCCTTTTCTGTTCTCAAACATAAGCAATAAAAGCAATAGCACTTTTTGAATGTTAGTTGTGTACTTTTTGTCACTTGACTGACTAGATTTTTGTTACTTTTTCAAGAGTATCGATATATTGACTTTACGTTTGGTTATGTCGGCACTTATGGATTGTCAGGATTAGTGCCCAGGATTATAGGTGTAGTATTGCAGGGGAATCCTTTTTTCCTATTTAAAATCTTTTATGGGGAAGCCCCGGTGGCGCAGCGGTTTAGCGCCGCCTGCAGCCCAGGGCGTGATCCTGGAGACCCTGGATCGAGTCCCACATCAGGCTCTCTCTCTGTATGATGCCTGCTTCTCCCTCTGCCTGTGTCTCTGCCTCTCTCTCTCTCTGTCTCTATGAATAAATAAATAAAATATTTAAAAAAATATTTAATGGTTCCCCACTACCCTCAGGATAAAGTCCAAATTTCTTAATATGGTCTAAAAGGCCTGTTGTGATTTTCCTTGGCTTAACACCAGCTTTATATTTTCTCCTTCCACCTGTTACATACGTCCATATTGAATGATCTACTTTGATTTTTCCTAAAAAGGCATGCTTTTTTATATCCAAGAAAAAATAGACTGGGTCACCCTATTATATCTTCTATTAAATTTTTTGCCCTTTCATCATAATAATCATTTATAACCATTTTGTTATTTGTATCATGATATTGTACTGTTTATTCCTCCATAAGACTCTAAACCCTTTAAGGACAGGGACCATATCCCATTGTACATGGGACCAACATCCAGTACATGCCTGGAGAATAGTAGGGACTCAATAAATATTTGTTGAGTCAGGGAAAGAGTTGCCTGGCTAGATGGATAATTAGGTTGATGACCTGCATATGCTAATTATTTAAATAGACTAACCATATGAAGTAATGTACATGGTCACCTAAGGCTTTCATGCATGTCACAAGAGAAAAATGCTTCTTAGCACTGACTACTGATACTTCTGTATTAACGACACTCATTTTCTCCTCTCCTTGAATGAAGCTTGTTGGCTCACATTTTTAAAAATGTAATTTTATTGACCAATAACTAAATGTCTAGCGTATTTATCTAGTGGGTCAAGGAAGAAACACAAACTGTCTGGTGATAAGTTCTGTGTTGGAGTGATTGATTGATGGTGGCAAAGTATTTATGATAACAGAGGAAAGTTAATATTTCAGTTTTTTTTCCAAAAATAAAAAAGGATCTATACCAACTAAATGTAACTATTAACAACTAATATATGTCAAAATATGTCATTTTATAAAAATGTTTTTATGTATTTTTTTCATGAGAGACACAGAGAGAGGCAGAGACCTAGGCAGAGGAAGAAGCAGGCTCCCTGCAGGGAAGCTGATGTAAGACTCAATCCTAGGACCCTGAAATCATGACCTGAGCTGAAGGCAGACACTCAACCACTGAGTTACCCAGGCATCCCAAAATATGACCTTTTTTTAATATAAACTATAAAATCAGAATATTTTGTGTAGCAGCAGAATAACCTTCTTCTTTAAGTGAATATTTAGCATAATCTTCAAATTAGAGCAGTTTGTTACTTAATTACCTATTCTATATGTCTGTATTGTATATTAATTAAGATCCTGGGCTTTACAGTTAGATCTGGGGTTGGGCCCCAGTTCTGACAAATACTAGCTGCCTGATTATGGGGGAGTAGTTTTGCCTCTCAGTTGTAGTTTGTTGTATAAAATCAAAGTAATGAAGTCCTACATTATGAAGCTGCAGTAGGGATTAAAGAAGATAATATATACATATATGGAATTTAGTGTTGCCTGACATGTGCTTAATAAATCTTAGCTTTTATTATTTCAATATTAATTAGACCAAAATACTTTTAAAAACAGATTTATTGAGGGATGCCTGGGTGACTCAGTGGTTGAGTGTTTGCCTTTGGCCCAGGGCTTGATCCTGGAGTCCCGGAACCAAGGCCTACATTGAGATTCCTGCATGGAGCCTGCTTCTTCCTCTGCCTGTGTCTCTGCCTCTGTGTGTGTGTGTCTGTGTGTCTTTCATGAATAAATAAATAAAATCTTTAAAAAAAAACAGATTTCTTGAGATATAGCTCATTTAAAGTATACAATTCAGTGGATTTTGGTATATTAACCATTGAGCAACCATCACCACAATCAATTTTAGAACATTTTCATCACTCTAAAAAGAAAGCCCATACATTTTAGCTATCACTCCCAAACTCTACTTCCTCTAGCCGTAGGCAACCAATAATCTGCTTTCTGTGTCTATATATTTAGTTATTTTGGGTATATTCTATAAATGGAGTTATTTACTATGTCATCTTTTGTGACTGGCTTCTTTAACTTCACATTATGTTTACAAGTTTTATGCATCTTGTAGCATATATTGCCGGAATAATATTCCATTGTACAGATGTACCACATTTTGTTTGTTCATTCATCAAATGGACATTTGGGTTGTATCTAGCTCTGGCTACTATGAATCATGCTGTGGTCAATATCCGCCCATATAAGTATTTATGTGGACATATGTTTTTATTCCTCTTGGGCCTATACCAACGAGTAGAATTTCTGATTCAAATGGTAACTTAATTTTTAAGTTTTTGACGAACTGCCAATCTGTTTCCCACAATGATACACAATTTACATTCCCACCAGCAGGTTTAGAGGGTTCCAATTTCTCCACGTCCTTACCAATATTTATTTGACTTTTTGATAGTAGTATTCCTAGTGGATTTAAATGGTATATTACTATGACTTTAATTTTTATTTCTCTAATGACTAATAATGTGGAGCATCTTTTCATGTGTATCTTTGGATAAATGTCTATTCAGATCCTTTGCCCATTTTTCTTTCGAGTTGTCTTTTTATTATGAAGTTGTAAGACCAAGGTATTTTTTAATGTTAATTTATATTGCCACCAACCAAGATGTTTTAGAAATAAGTGAATGTCAAACCTTATTTTTCTACAGGTACTAAAAACTTACCTCCCCCTCCAAATATTTATAAATGAGAGATAAGGCTGACTGGGATATCAAAAGCAAGACGTTTGCAGATATTGGTCATCATGCGTAAAGGGGTGCCAAAGGACCCAGAGATTGCTGATCTCTTCTACAAAGATGACCCTGAAGAACTTTTTATTGATTTGCATGAAATTGGACATGGAAGTTTTGGAGCAGTTTATTTTGTAAGTAATTTTAGAATTGTTTAGAGAGATTAAGTTAGAGAAGTTTGAATTCTGTACATTCCATTACTTGTAAAATATTGGTTTTAATGTTTATTCTGCAAATTAAATGTCTACACTAGAGGCAAATACTCATTGCTGAAAAAAACAGTCCTAGAGTTCTAGGCATTATTAAAGTCAGTGGTATCTCTATCACCACCTGACTCTGCTATCAAGGAAGTCCAAAAAATGTTATAAGCCTGAATTTTGGCCCTATGCATTTCTTCTATATGCCAAGCTATTTTTCTGCCTCAGGGCCTTTATACATTCTCTTCCTCTCACCTGGAAAACTCTGCACATTGCATCCCCATCCCTACCTAACTCCTGCTTATCCTACAGATTTCAGCTTAAGTACATCCACAAAATTGCCTTTCCTGTTCAACTGTCCAGCACTAAATTAAGACTTTCTTTATGATCTCATAGTAGACTGTGCTTGCATATTGTTGCATTTATCATGGTTATAATTAAATAATTATGTGTAAGACTTTTTGACTCATGTATGTCCCTCCTCCTACATAAGTGCCATGAGGGTAAGGATTATGTCTATCTTATCATTGCTATATCCCCAGTAACCTATATAGTGTCTGATAATAGTAGGAACTCAATAAATGATGGATGGATGGATGGATGGATAGATGGCTACTCAGAAAGATGGACCAACAAATATTTTTAGTAATATCCATGTCAAGTCATAATTTTAAGTTAAAGGATATAAGGTTTATACCCTAAAGTCAATTTGAATTCTAAGACTGTGATTATCTTCTGATGAGGAGAATGGGAAGTGACTGAAATGTTAGCATATCTCATTCACTTGAAATTCATTACAGAAAATGTACTTTTTAATTTATTTATATAACCTTAGAAGTTTGCCTCATCAAAGTCATAAATATTTTTAAGAGGCCTAGTCCATTAAAGCAAGTAATGTTTAAATACTACTTATTACTTATTTCTCCTCTAAACCTGTTATAGAATAGGTTTTTTTCTTAAATGGTATTTGACTTTTAGGTGATCCTTTATGTTTTGGCATCTGGGTAGGGCTTATCTTCAGTTGTCCTTACAGATAAGATTTTATTAATTGCTTTTTTAGCTCATCTTTTTGTTTCTAGCCAAATCTTCAGCCTGGATTTTCCCTGAACTTTCTCATGCTTTTGTGTCTGTGCTCAGCACTACCATCACTTCTCCTTTGCCCCCATCTAATATTTGACTTCTATTCAAGTATATTTTATCATTAAGTGGCCTTCCAGGGCTGAAAAGAGTGCTGATTTTCTAGTCAACAGTGCTATATTAGTCTTTGAGTTTAGAATCCTATTTAAGGCCCAACCGAAGTCCTGTCTTCTTCATTCAAAGGGATGCTTTTTTTTTCCCCTTAAGTTTATTTGTTTGTTTGTTTATAGTAATCTCTGCCCCCAACATGGAGCTCAAACTCACAACCTTGAGATCAAGAGTCACATGCTCTGCCAATTGAGTCAGCCAGGTACCCTAGGGATGCTTTTTTAAAAAGAGGATTTTTAAATTATAAATATACATACAGAAGTGTGCACAAATACATACCCATATATTTTATTTTATTTATTTATTTGTTTGTTTGTTTATGATAGACAGGGGGGGGGGCGCAGAAACATAGGAGGAGGGAGAAGCAGGCTCCATGCGGGGAGCCTGACGCGGGACTTGATCCCGGGACTCCAGGATCACGTCCTGGGCCAAAGGCAGGCGCCAAACCACTGAGCCACCCAGGGATCCCCCCCATATATTTTAATATGTAACTTAAAGAACAATTAAAAGGTAAATCCCTTTATAAACACCTGCCAGGCCAAGAAATAGAATATTGCCAGCACCTTGGAAGCCCCTCTTAAGTTTTGTCTATTTTGAATTTTATGGTGATGATTTTCTAGCCTTTCTTTGTATGGAGCCCACTTTCTTCTGCATCTTAACAATATAATTTGGTTTTGCCTGGTTTCGAACTTTTAAAAAATAGAAATATCCTGTATGTATTTATTTATGACCTATTTGTTTTGCTCCAAGATACTTTCCTCAGTCATATTTTCTTACTTTCCTTCTATTTACAACTCCATTCATCCTCTCAGAATCTTTCTTGGCCAGAGTCAGAGTAGTTCCAATCTCTATTTGACTTTAATATTTTACAAAGCAGCTAGATGTAATGAGCACTGGATGTTATATGCAACTAATGAATCACTAAATTCTACCCTTGCAAACAAAAAGACCCAATACATTAACTAACTTGAATTTAAATTTTTAAAAAGTAAATTTTTTAAAAAAGCAGCTAGAGCCCTCTCAAAATTCACCTTTGACTACAAAAAAACCAAGCATGTTTTGAAACTTACCTGCAAGCCTTTGTACTAAGGACTAAATGAGACCTACTTTGTAGTAGGCTGCAGAAGACCTAGTGATCTATTTGCTGTTTGGGCTAAGTCCTGTCTATTTAGCGAGAGTATATGCCTTTTGAAAATGAGGACTGTTTCTTTTTTTTTTAATTTTTTATTTATTTATGATAGTCACAGAGAGAGAGAGGGAGAGGCAGAGACACAGGCAGAGGGAGAAGCAGGCTCCATGCACCAGGAGCCCGACGTGGGACTTGATCCCGGGTCTCCAGGATTGCGCCCTGGGCCAAAGGCAGGTGCCAAACCACTGCGCCACCCGGGGATCCCATGAGGACCGTTTCTAATATTTCTTTATAACTCTAAAGGCTAGCCCAGTGCCTTGTTTACAGCAGACACTAAATATATGTTATTTGTTGATATGATAGACTAGAGAAATCATAAGCATAACTGAGTGGTTTTGAAAATGTAATCATTAACTATATAGTATCACCCGTATGCAAAATGAATAATACAGGCTCATAGAAACCCATAAAGCTGTAAAAAACAGATTAAAGAAGAATTAACTTATACTTTACAGTAAGACTTAGAAAAGCTTAAACCTTTCATTCATAAGGGTCACATAGGTAATACCTTAAAAATGGAGTTCTCACTGGCCACAGTAATATTTATGTATAATTCCTCCCTCAGGATTAATAGATTCTTCCTCTAGTTACTCATACCATGAGAACCCAGAAGACTATCGTCTTTTCCTTGGACAACTGCAATATCCTCCCATCTTTGTGTGTCCATTCTAGGTCTGTCTTTAGTCTGTTGTCTGCACTACAGTGAGCTTGGGAGAAAAAGAAGTAAATCCGATCACATCACCTTTATCTATAAAGCCTTCAGGAGCTCTCCGTTCTTAGGCTGAGATCAAAACCCTTACTGTACCCAGCCTAAAAGGTCTTCCACGATGTGTCCCTGTTTGTACTGAAGCTATATCTTGTTCTCATTGCCTTAGCTATATAATATTATAGCTTTCTTTTGACCATCATCATAGGATCTTTGCATAAACCATTCTCTCTGGAATGTGTTTCCCCTTTTACCTCACCTTCTTAACTCCTGTTTCTCTTTAAGCTCTCAGCTGAAGCCTCATTTCCTCAAGGACCTCTTGTCTGACATGCCCAAGTCACATCCCCCGGTTTTTTTTCTCAGAGTAACACATACTCTTGTTTACAGCACCTGTCACAATTGCAATTTTATATTTGTTGGTTATAATGTTTTTGTTACTGTCTATGCTGCTACATGAGAGATAGATAGTAGACACATTTACTCATAATTCTTAGCCCAATACCTGACAATTTTTGAATACCTAATAAGTATTTGTTGAATGAAGGAATGAATTATAGAGAGCTCAGAGAAATTGGGAGCACTGCTAATTAGTACTTTTCATGAATCCTGGTCGTGCTAGCAAGCCATTAAGACCAGATTCTAGCAACCAACATTTTTATACCTAAACACTATAATTCTGTTAGATTTTTGTAGTTTATAGCTTTTACACAGAATGATGCCAGGAAGTATGTTCAACGTGAATTATAAGCTAGCTCAGCTCTTATAGGATCAATCAGCTGAGAGTATATTTAGAAAAAATGGAAGCTGTTAACTTGATGAAATATCACTGTGTGTCTGGATTTACATAATTCAGAAATTAGCAGCATGAACAGATGAGATAGTAAGAAATCATATTAAAGGAAAATAGAAAAGGGCCAAGCATGCTCATTTTTGTATTCACTTAACACGACTATGTAGGTTCTTCATTTCTAGTGTTGCTTTGTTGAACTTAGTGTATCTTCTATAATCCATCTAAGGCTAATAATTTAGTTCTGTTCTTCTGGATATAATTACCTTTTAGTTTTAGTTGAGACTTAATAACAGCAAAAAGAAAAGCTTATTTTTAATTTTTTAATTTTTTTTATAAATCAGCAACAAGTGGATGAGAATCAAATATAGCTGGAAATGGTTAAGAAAATATCAAACACATAGGAATCTAAATATTTTTTGAGTTAATGATCTTGCTTAAAGTTACTGAGATCAGTGAGACTATTGGAAGTGTTAAGTATGAATGTAAGCTTCAACACAACACTTGAAACGTGTAGAGGTTGTAATCATAATATTGTTTGAAGTACTGGAAAGCTGAGACCCCACTGATAGTTAGCTTTCTCTGTATTAAAACATTGATTTTTTTTTTAAGTTTCTGAATTTTAACCACTATAAAATTATATTAAAAATTTCAGGGCAGCCCGGTGGCTCAGCGGTTTAGCGCCGCCTTCAGCCCAGGGTGTGATCCTGGAGACCTGGGATTGAGTCCCATCTCAGGCTTCCTGCATGGAGCCTGCTTCTCCCTCTGCCTCTGTCTCTGCCTCTCTCTCTCTCTCTCTCTCTGTGTGTGTCGCTCATGAATAAATAAATAAAATCTTTTTTTAAAATTCATATCTAAATAGACTCTTTAGAGAACACACTAATGGTTAGCAGAGGGGAGAAGAAGGGGATGGGTGAAACAGGTGATAGAGATTAAGGAATGCACTTGTGACAAGCAGTGGATGATGTATGCAAGTGTTGAATCACTAAATTCTACACCTGAAACTAATATTACACTGTATGTTAACTAACTGGAATTTAAAAACTTAAAAAAATAAATTTCACATCTAAGAAAAATCAACATGGAAATGTTTTTCAAATATTGAGTCAGTGCTCCAGTAGACAGGTTCTGTAAGCAAGTGTACTTACCAAGTCCTAAGTAATGATTACTCTGTAAATGTAAGGAAAAATATATATGCTTTTTAAAGATTTATTTATTTATTTTTGGAGAGAGTGTATCCGAAGGAGTGGGCAGAGGAAGAGGGGGAGAGAGAATCTTAAGCAAACTTCCCTCCCTGAGTACAGAGTCAGATTGGGGATTATATCTCACAACCCTAAGCCAAAAATCAAGAGTCAGATGCTTAACCGACTGAGTCACCCAGGCACCCCAAGAAATATCTTTTTATTCTAGGGTGATTTATTTTCAAGTCTCTGGTACCAAACAAGCACTGATTATAAATAACCTTAATAAGCAATTAGATAATACCTTCTGATTCCATTTGTGTGGGTCTTTTCTTTTCTTTTCTTTTTATAAAGGTTAAGGATTTGTTTTTTAAAACCCCATTACAGGTTAAAATTCCTCATTGCTTGAGCATTTCCTTACGCACCTTTCCCAGGGTGCGTAAGCTGCACAGTACATAGATTCATCCCCCAAAAATCTACTTTTCAGATATAATCACTCTAACCTTGCTTGATTGTAATACTGAATTCACATCAGCTTGTCTTTGCTGCTGTCATATAAGCAGTCTTAGCATTAAATTTTAAAAGCCAGCAAAATGTGAGAGACTTTTGTTGTTAGCAAAAATCTATCTGTACCTTCTAAATGAGCAATATACCTAAAAAATGCCTTTGTATAGACCTACTGATTTGAAAACTCTTAACTAGGAGATACTTTATTTTTATAATAGGTACTTTTTCTTTAGTGCTTGTAGAAAAATTTTTTTTCATTAAGGGTTCATTTGCTCAGTATTTTATCAGTAAGAGTCTGGGGTTGAATTTTTTATATCAAGTTATTGTTCATTTTTAATTTTAAAATATTTGAGGCAGACTGGGTGGCTCAAAGGTTTAGCACCGCCTTCAACTCAGGGCCTCATCCCAAAGACCTGGGATCGAGTCCCATGTCAGGCTCCCTGCATGGAGCCTGCTTCTCCCTCTGCCTATGTCTCTGCTTTTCTCTGTATGTGTCTCTCATGAATAAATAAAGAAAATCTTTAAAAATGTATATATTTTTTAAGTTAGAAATAAAAATTTTTAAATTAGAAATTCATAGTTTTACCTGAGGAGCTTCTTTAAGAGTATTTAAGAAAGTGATTATGCATTTTTCTCTAAAATCAGTGACCTGATAGAATTTTATCAGTGAGTGAATTCCAGTCTTTTACCTCAGAACCATTGCTATAGCTTTACTAGTTTACAATAATAATATCTTAGAACCAAAATAGCTTACTGACATCAGGAGTGTGGCACTGATACAGAACCCTGTTATTAAAAGAAAGCCAAAATTAGATAATCTTTTAATGTCTTATATTTATTTTTCTGAAATTTTTTAGAAAAATATCTAGTTTTAAATCTCTTATGTAAATTTGGAGGAAGACTGTTATTTGAGTTATTTGTTATTTTCATGTGTGCTCTCAGTGAACTATTATATTTTGGGTAGCAAAAGATATAGAGATAATTATGAAAGAAGGCAGTCTTTGTAGATGACTACACACATGTATGTATATATGCAACACATTCTTATTTAAAACATAAGTACTTTTGGAAGTGAAAGCCCCTCTTAAAATTTTACCTTCTGCTGCATTGTTCAGTGCAGTAGCCACTATTTAGGTTTAAATTAATTAAAATATAAACTCCATTTCCTCAGTCACTGTAACCACGTTTCACATGTTATCATATATAATGTAGATATAAAAAATGTCCCTCAAGACAGAAAGTTCTGTTGGACAGCACTGCTCTAGGAATTATCACTGATAGATACTCTGGTATAAATTCTTTCACATTGTTTCCACACATACACTCACATTAGTGCTGTTTTGCAAAAGTAAGATAATATGCAGCTTGTTTTTGTCATATTTTTATATCTTTCCATAATACTGTATATTCATATAGGTTACTTCATTCTTCAACTATTTATTTCATCATATGATTGTACTACATTACCTAACTGGTTCTCCAATGATGGACATTTTACATGGTGAAGCCAATATGGATATTTTGGAAATTTGACTTATTTTTGTTTGATTGGGTGTATTTTTTTAAACTCCAGTCCTTTGTAGTATTATAGTCTTTGCACATATATGGATAGGGATCAAGAGAAGCTATACATTACAGTGGGGTAGAAATGTCTATCTAGCCTATGAGAAGTTTCAGCATCTTTAAACTGTGATAATGAAGTGTGAGAATATTATTTAAAGTCTCTAGTCAAATATTTACATTAAAGTGGCTGAAACATCATTCATTCTTTTTATTTTTTTTCTTCTGCTCTCTCAACACAGGCCACAAATGCTCACACCAATGAAGTGGTGGCAGTTAAAAAAATGTCCTATAGTGGGAAACAGACACATGAGGTATGTTAAAGACAGTTGTATACCTAAACTGACATGAGCCAGTTAGTATGAAACTGACAGTAGAAACAAAGTTCTTTAAACATTTCTTTATCATAGTTCTTTTTATTCTTTTTTGTGAAGTGTATAATAAATATTCTTAATATTCTATCTCAATCATATGGATTTCTGTGGAATAGAACATAAGGTAGTATGATAGATTTGCTAAATATTTGGTAATAGATTTACATTTACATATACTAAAATTAAAGAAATAACACAAATTTAAACAGCTTCTTCACTTAATTAAACCTTTACCTTGTCCATTTAAAATAATGAAAAGGATACTATATATGTATACTTGATAATAAAATACTATTTCCAGCCTAAAAATCATACCAGTTTCTTTATTACTTCAATAGAAATGGCAAGATATTCTCAAGGAAGTCAAGTTTTTACAACAATTAAAGCATCCTAATACCATTGAGTATAAAGGTTGTTACTTGAAAGAGCACACTGCTTGGGTAAGTCAAAGGACCTGTATTATCACTTATTTCCTATTAAAATTTTTTCTGTTTTTTGTTATCTCTTTGATCTGCAGAATTATCAGTCCCATTTCTGTCCCATTTGACTTTTGTTATCAGTATCTAACATTTGTTAGTGTGTGATATGGTAAACATTCTATAAGATTAAATATGATATCTAGCCTATCAGAAATTTTATTCTATAAACAATCAACAAACAGTAAAAAGTTAATATTGTTTTATAATGATTTATTTGCAGAAGTAAAAGGCAGAGTCTTTTATTCTCATCCTAGAATTTTCATCATTGCCATTTCTCATTCCTCATTCCAATTCCCCCCAAATTTAGAATTATGTTTAGTATTACTGTCATGGTCCAAGTTTTATCAGAAGGGCCTAGCATATGATTAAAATGACAGTCTTGGGTGCCTGGGTGGCTCAGTCAGGTAAGCATCTGACTCTTGATTTCAGCTCAGGTCATGAGATCAAGCCCTGCATTATGCTCTGCACTGGCTGTGGAGCCTGCTTGGGATTCTCTCTCTACCTCTCCTTCTGCCTCCTCCCCCACTCCCCAAAAAGTCTTTTGTTTCACTCTATCTTTTTTTAGTATGTTTTCACATGATTGTATTTTTTAGGTTAGCACCTTAGGCACTATTTAGTACATGAAAATGCTATACTTTGTGCTGTATCAAATCTTAAATTCCAGTTTAAAGTCCAATCTATCATTTATTGAAATTCATTTATTGAGAATTACCAGTATAAGTGCTTTCCTATACATGATCTCCAGTTAGGGAATATAATTTTTGTTCCCAGATAGACAACCAAACAATATACTTAAACATTTCTTTTCAAGCATCTTTTAAGATATCTAGAGCCATCACTTCTGTTCTGAGCCAAAGTAATTAATCAGAGGAGTATCTCATTATCCGGCAGTCAGTTCTCCTGAGGAGAGTCAGCCACCTTAAAGGAGTCAAGAAAGGGATTTTAAGCAGGCAGGATAAATGTTACACAATCAAGTGCTAAATATCGTGTTTGGAGTCTTCAGAAATTCCTCTGAGCTCTTATTTAAAGCTTATTTACTCTTAGGTTACATAGAGTGCTAATAAGCTTGGTTAACGGGTCTCTGCCCACAACAGATTTGATAGGCTAAATAGAAGATGCTCATAGGAACTAAACTGCCAGAGACATGCATACAAATAGCCACAAGACTGATTTGACCAGAAAGAAGAAACCAGGGAAGTTAAAAAGCAGACTTCTAATTTAGAAATAGAGGGATGCCTGGGTGGCACAGTCAGTTGAAAGTCTAACTCTTGATTATGACTCAGGTCATGATCTCAGGGTTGTGAGACTGAGCCCCATGTCAGGCTCCACCCTTAGTATGGAATCTGCATGAGTTTCTCTCTCCCTCCCCCTGCTGGCTCAGTCTCTCTCTCTCTCTCTCTCTCTCTCTCTCTCTCTCAAATAAATAAATATTAAAAAAAAAAAAAGGTAGAGCAACTAGAGCTATTAACAACTGGCCTCAGCTCAGGTGTCCATATGTTATGGAATAATAAGAAAAAATATCCATGACAAAAATATACATTAACATATAATTTTTAAAAATATAACCATAACTGTAAACATATTCTCTCCATTTGGTTTTAAAGTTCTATGTTCATATTCCATATACTCAGTTAAAGGAAGTTATATGTGCATATTAATTTACTTACTTTAGGAAATCTTTCCATCAAAATTGGTTAAACAAAGAAATAGTGTATGTCAATTATACCTCAATAAAGAAGAAACAAAATAGTGCGCCTAAAAAGCTAATGTTTATTATAATATTGATTTAATGTGGAATCTTTCATTTCACAATAAGAAATAAAATTATACTTCACATCAATTAGAATGGCTAGTATCAAAAAGACAAGAAAAAAACAATTATTGGCAAGGATATGGAGAAAAGGAACCCTTGTGCATTGTTGGTATGAATGTAAATTGGTACAGCCACTGTGGAAAACAGTATGGAAGTTCCTCAGAAAATTAAGAATAGAAATACCATACAATCTAGTAATTCTACTACTTGGTATTTACTCAAAGAGAACAAATGGCACATTTGAAAAGCTGTATGTACCCCTATGTTTATTGTAGCATATTTATAATAGTCAAGGTATGGAAGCAACCTAAGTGATACTGACAGATGAATGGATAAAGATGTGGTGTACATATACAACGTAATATTACTTAGTCATAAGAAAGAATGAAATCTTGCCATTTGTGACAACATGGATGGACCTAGCAGGTATTATGCTGAGTGAAATAAGTTGGACAGAGAAAGACAAAAGCTATATGATGCCACTTATATGTGGAATCTAAAAAAACAAATGAACAAACAAAAAACCAGGAACAAACTCATATACACAGAGAACAAACTGTTAGTTGCCAGACAAGAGAGGTGGGGGAATGGGTGAAATAGGTAAAGGAGATTAAGAAGTGCAAACTTCCAGTTAAAATAAAGAAGGTGAAAAAAGTACATGGGGAATATAGTCAGTAATATTTTAATAACTTCCTACAGTGACAGATGGTAACTACAATTAGGGTAGTGAGCATTTCATAACAGATAATTGTTGAATCACTATGAAGTATACCTGAAACTAACATAATATTGTATGTCAACCATACTTCTATTAATAAATAAATAAAATTAATGTTTCTGAATCTGCTTATTTTAATGTCAAGCAGAAAACTATAATAAAATTTCAAAACTTTAAACTTCTATGTTTCTCATGTTTTAAATTATTCTGGTAATGAAATAATTTTAACATATATAGTTATATATTTAGTTACCTATATAAATACGTAACAAATTTAATAGTTTAGATGTAAATATGTCTCTATTATACATAATAATATGATATATAATATGTATTATGTACCTGGCATTATTAGATTTATATAGAAGAATATGATACTATAAATTAATCTTATATAATGCATTATTATGTATAATAATATATAATATTATGATCATAACATTATGTATCATGTATTATATAATTTTATCTCATATTCTTCTAAATTATTCCAGTAATACAACATACATAATACATAAACATCTATTTTTGCATCAATTATTTTAAATGAAAAGAGCTAATATGTTAATAGTGATTATGTGTAGATGATGTTAGGAAATTTATATTTCAAAAGGAACATAATGATGTTTTTTAGAATAAGAAAATAGTATGTAGAGTGTATGTGTGTGGAGATTGGTCACTGAGAACTCGTGGTTCTGACCTTGTCTATAAATCAGTAGTCTGGGATACCTAAAAAAAAAAATCTAAGATGAGAGTAAAAGAATTTTCTCCTTTTTGCTTTTGAAAAGCTTCCCAAGATTGCAAACCCAGGAAATAACAATAGTATGTTAATAAGATTGTTCTAGAAATATTTTAATATAAAAATTTAAATATCCCATTTCAGAGATGCAAGATAATGTAAGGCTACATAGCAAGGTACATCTTCAGATTGAGTTCCAAATAATATTTTCTTGTTTGGAAGTGTTTTAAATGTGAAAATAAGGGATTTACTACTTACTGGTTTATTTTATTTAGTTTTCCCAGTATAGATTATATTAGTATTGTATTTGGTTGCCACTTTCCAAGGTACAAAATTTAACTTAAAGTGTAACCTAACTACCTTAAATCTTTTTGAAACAAGATGGTGTAGAACCTAGTAAATAAGTAGCAATCTCAGCTTGACCATTTCATATCAGTACCCTTATAGTCTTAGAACATTCCAGTTCCAAGGAGGAAATGGCAAAACCATATGATAAGTTATAAAAATCAATTAGTGTCGGATGACCAAAATTTAATCCAGATTCAAGTAGGTCAGAATACTTACTCTCCTAGCGTCCTTAGTTCCTTGGTTACTTGGTTGGTTTTAGCAGTTTCTTATTAACTGTGATTATTTTGGTTATTATTTTAATCTATTACAGTTGGTGATGGAATATTGCTTAGGCTCAGCCTCCGATTTGTTAGAAGGTAAGAATAAAAGCACTATCCCCTCCTTTCTGTTATGCCTTGACCAGAATATTATCTACTCCTATATTAAAATGAAGTTTATTTGTTTATTTATTTATTTGGGCAAAGCAAATGGATGATGACTTAGACCTAATGGTTGTGTGGATGAGCTGTGCAAACTTTATCTCTACAGTGGCTGAAAGTGAATTAGTAGCCTTCCTGTTGTTGAATACATGGCCCATCCAGGGCAAGTACTTACAAAAATGTTTGGCTAATGTGATCTAATGTATGTAGCCAAAAACGTCAAATTCACGTGTATGTATGAAAGAGAGGTAGACGGTATCAAATTATATTGATATTTAACTCTTTCAAATATCTTGACTGACCCAGTTCTCTTCTCCAAATGCTATTATAAACAGAGATTGAGTTAAAAATTTACATTAAAAAAAAACCTTTTTTATATCATCCTTGATCTCTGAATAGAAATTGCTTATTAGCTGCTTTCACAAATAATGAAAACCTGTAGTTAGAAGAGGTAATTATAGATGCGCTGTGGAGAGGAGAATAATACAACCTAAAACACTCTAGGCATTTAAAATGTCACAAAGGACTGGTAAATTTGGGCCTGGCCAATTGGAATCAGTGGAGGCATTGACTTGCAACTGACAAGTCAATTAACAATTCATTACAGTGAATATCAGGCTTCGTTTTATTTTGTTTTAAGGAATTTGTTTGTTTTTGTACTTGGGTTTCCTGTTAACTGATTATTTATTGCAATTCTATAGGAAATATGATGAATCTATTCTCAAATTGTCATTTGAGAGTATGTAATTCAGTATGATACAATTGTATAAGATATTAAAAAGAATGCAATTGATTACTATTTCTGAATTTTTTTTCCCTTTCTCAGTTCACAAGAAACCACTTCAAGAAGTGGAAATTGCTGCCATTACTCACGGTGCCTTGCAGGGGCTGGCCTACCTGCATTCTCATGCACTGATTCATAGGTAAGATTAGAGACCAGTTACATATTAGTAACAGGGCTCTCCAAGGAATCTTGAAAATTAGTGCATGCTCCACTTTTTAGGGTGCCTGTAGATTTATAGGGAGCAAAGAGATTGCTGCTCCTGCTGCTGCTGCAGCTGGATATAAGAAATAAGGTTGTCAGAATGTAGCTCCTGTCTCTTGGTCTGTCCCAGATGTACACAAAGATTTTCTACACCTCTGTTCTGTCAGGAACTGTTCTCCAAGCTGGCTGTTGCAGGGAATTTTGAGGAAGGGCCCAACAGCCTTTTGATACAATGCCAAGAAGAAAAAAAATTAGCCTTCCTTGCATATGTTTATTTTCTAGCTGAGTTTCTTCTCCTTTTCCTATTTCGAATAACAAGTCAATCCTCTATAAATATATGCTGTTTTATCACTTTAAAACATTGTGCATTTCTATAGTCTACATAGATATTTAGGAAGATATTATTGTATTTATCTTGGCAGATGAAGAAACTGGGACTCTGAAAGATTTAAATAATTGCCCGTAGTTTCACGGGTTTTACATAATAAAGATTGAAGATCAGATTTCTTAACTCCTAATCCAAGGTTTTCCTCTACCTTTTATTTTCTCTACCACAACTCCACTGTCCTTCCTCCAATCTACTTCCTACCACTAACTTGTCTTAAATAAAAATGTTGTTCTTAATCTTTCCTTCTCTCAGTAAAGAACTTCTAGCATAGTTACCTTAATGAATGGGGGTAGAAGTAGTGGAATATGAGGTAGATATAAAGGATCTCAGATGACTCAAAAACAAAAGAAAAAACTTTTATATTTACTAGGAAGAAATGAAACTATTACATTGTAGGTTCCCCTTTTGCTTCTGCTTTAATCACCATAGAATAGCCATTACCAGTTACTGGTATGACAAAAACAGAACTTCCTCAAGATAGGCAGACCAAAATTCCTGCCATGAATTTGGCTTACTTATAAATACATAGAATGAACCTAACCATATCTAATAAATGTTGATAAAATGGATTTAACCATAATGTCTATGGATTTGACAAAAAATATTTTAGTACATATTTTTGATACCAAAATGTCATTACCAAATGCCAACTTGTTTATATGTGATTTTGCCAGTTCCTATTTAATTCCATGGTTCATTTTTTTGTGGCTTTGTTACCAAAATCTGCACATTAATTTAATGTTTTATATTCTCTATTATACTTTATCTTCTTTGCTATATAAAAGAAGTTGGAAAAAAAACTTTTAAAATTTGCTCCCTATTTAAAAATAAACACCACATCTCAGATTCATTATTTTGATATGACAAGTCAATGTTCTAATTGAAGGTAATAGAGAAAAGATATTTTTCTGTTATTAGAGAAATGAATGTTTTTTTAGTTCTCTCTGACAATACCTAATGTCATCTTGAGTAAAGAAACTGAATTTTCAAGAGAAGATTTTTGGAGACTTTGTTTTGGAAGCATTTGAACCTTCTCATCTTCAATTTAAATTTTCCTCATTCTCTCTTTGTCTTTCCACGGCCCATCAATTTATAAATCTTGATTCCTAGTATTCATTACATCTCATGCTTTTTTGGAAGAGAATCAAGAGTACATCCACATCTTTTCATTCTAAATTATCATCCTTAACAACGAGTATTTTTAAATCATTTTAAAAACTTTCTGCTGCATACAATATCTAATAGCTTTAGTAGTAACCACTTGCGATTCTTTGTCTATACAATAGAAATGCAATTTCCTAATCCCTAATCCTTGTTTGTTTTGATCTTTCAGGGTCTTCTTTTTACTGTACAGTGTTATTTTTAAAATAACACCTTCTATATAACATGTGCCCTCAAATGCCTTAGAGTTGGCAGTTACAATTAAAGCAGAGAGAAAGGGTCACAGGCAAGAAAGAAAAGGTATGTGTGTAGTTGAGGTTTATTGGTAGGTAGACAATATAGAGTTATTGAAAGTTGGTTTAGACTCCAAAAATGTTTTGTAATTTTGGGGGAAAAAAAAAAGGCAATTACAAATGGCACCGGTTTTCCCAGCATAAAGAATACTGTTGATGACTGGATTTAGCATCTGAGAATATGCTTTTTTAAGTGTAGCAACTGAATAGGGTTTCCTGTCTGCCATGTCTGCCTTTTTTCTCATTGCATTCTCTCCCTCTAAAGAAAGCTCTACCTTTTAGTAATTACTTTGACCTACCTGTAAGTATACCCAGGAATCCGGGCCCCCTTATAACATGCAGTAATTACTAAATCCCCTTCTGGCTAACTGAACAAGATTCTTTTTAATAAACTTTTTGTCTTATTAATTGCATGCTCTGACCTATTCCATAATCAAAGATGAAAAGTAATTTTCTAACCCTCTTATTTTGTCCTATAGGGATATTAAAGCAGGAAATATTCTTCTAACAGAGCCAGGTCAGGTGAAACTAGCTGATTTTGGATCTGCCTCAATGGCTTCTCCTGCCAACTCCTTCGTGGGCACACCTTACTGGTATGTAGAATTTAAAAACTAGAATTTTAAATGAGCATACATGAACAAGATGAGCTCATGGCACCGCTTTTGTTTTGTTTTTTGACAGTGTCTCACCATGTTCCTCAAATGAGATTTCATTAAAGGATAAAATCTTACTCCAAAAAAAAGAAACAGTATAAAATTTCCAGTGACTTTAAATTGTTCAAATAAGGTTGATGTCACTGCGTGTAAACCGAATAGGATTATCAACTCACTGACCAAGCTCAGGTTTTAGATTTCATTTGAAGTTTCTTTTGAAACTTTCTCTTGATGCAGGATCTCTAGGCAAAGACAAGGCAGTTTCTTTAACCTTCTCTAACTAGTCAAAAGCATAAATATTACCTTTCAATGAAAGAAATCCAGGTTCCCATGTTTGTTGAGTTCTCTGTTACTATAGTTTGTCACTAACTTAAAATTTCACCCCATCTATTTAAGATGCCTTTCCTTCTTTTCATAGATAAACTGGAATTTCATTGTACCTTGGAGAATGACTTATATCCCTGGTTAATTACTTACCTACAAAAAAATATATATATCAGCTACTATATTGAATTTTTTTGTTCACGATCATCAGAAAGTATTTACTAAGCAGTCACACATAGTAACAGGAAAAAAAAACATATTAAACTGATAAGGCCCCTTCTCTCCTATGGAAAGCCATTCTGGACAAACAATATCAATTACCGTAGTCTGTTTGTTTGTTTGTTTGTTTGTTTGTTTGTTTGTTTTACGTTGTAATATTTTTTAATATCTTTGAAATATCTGATTATATTGTTTTTAAAAATTCCGTAAGTACGGCAGCCCGGGTGGCTCAGCGGTTTAGCGCCACGTTCAGCCCAGGATGTGGTCCTGTGGACCCGAGATCAAGTCCCACATCCGGCTCCCTGCATGGAGCCTGCTTCTGCCTCTACCTGTGTCTCTGCCTCTCTCTCTCTTTCTGTGTCTCTCATGAATGAATAAATAAAATCCTTTAAAAAAAAATCCGTAAGTATTTTTCATGTTGTCTATAGTTACTTGTTTAAGTGTTTCATACATATTCATCCTTTAGAAATCTCTTGGAGGTATCTACTAGAATTCTCTCCACATTACAGTTGGAAAAACTGATGTACACAGAGGTTAAATAATTTATTCAAGGTAAAACTGATAGATAATGATGGAACTAGGACTTATTGAAAATAATGTGTTTCATATAAATACTTGAATATCATATTGCAGTGTCTCTCCAAATTACTTGGATAAGGGAATAATATCTTTATTAGACAAAATTTCAGACTATGCACAAAAAGCTATTTCACTGAATTGCTTTATGAGATGAATTTTAATTTGCAACTCAAGTTTTGCCCATTATGTTTGGCAGGATGGCTCCAGAGGTGATCTTAGCTATGGACGAAGGACAGTATGATGGGAAAGTTGATATTTGGTCACTTGGAATCACCTGTATTGAAATGGGTGCGTAAAAGAGTTGTTTTTATTATACTTTTGAGAATCACTCCTTACTATGATTGTTAATTCATTCATCCTGCTATTATTTAATGGGTCACTGCTATATGTGAGCCAGGCAGCATGAATTTATTATATTTTTTTCTATGCTTTTGTATAACATCAGAAGATTACTTTCTCTTTGCTACATTTTCATGTCATTAGTTTAAAAGAGTTTGAGCAGGGACACCTGGGTGGCTCAGTGGTTAAGCATCTGCCTTTGTCTCAGGTCATGATCCCAGGATCCTGGCATTGAGTCCTGCATCAGGCTCCCCGCATCAGGCTCTTCCCTCTGCCTACGTCTTTGCCTCTTTCTGTGTCTCTCATGAATAAATAAATAAAATCTTTTAAAAAACTTTTTTTGAGCAGATAGAGCAAATATCAAATGTGGGAATACATAATAGTAAATATTAATATTTGAAAAATACCCATTCTCCATATCATGAATGATAACTTATGTCCTTCCTTCCCAGTATTAATTTAATTTCCACATGTACAAGGAAAATCTGAAAAAGTAACAGCAGGCTTATCTAAGATTTGACTGTAAAAACTGTATTTGACCCATTTACAGAGCAACCTTCAAGAAAACTTTGTGTTAGAAGATACCCTCTGCTTTAAAGTTGTTCCCCAAGTGTTGTTGTATTTACGTAAAATTGTCTAAAACACCGCAGATTCTTGATTCTGGTTGTATATTTGGAACTTTAATGTATCTGAAAGTTACCTTTATCCAGGGCTATCTTGACAGATTTAACCAATAATTCTTAGGTGGTGGAGAGATAGGATTACTATGGAGTTGAAGAAAGGGATGCACAATTGACCTTTCAAAGCCACTGAGAGCCGGCTTTGGCACAACACTGCCTTTATCTAGATTTGTTATTTAAAATTTATATAAATATATTTAATTTTCTAAAACAGTTTTAAAAAATTTCTTCATCTAGTTTTTTTGGCTAATGTCCTCTATTCTGGTATCCAAATTTATCCTATAAGAATTTCTGAGCTTCAGTTTGATTCTAAGACTATAGTTTTCTTTTTTCTAAAACTAAACAGGTAAACTTTACCAGTTTACCTGTTTAACTGGTAAAGACAACTTGGTATACTTTGTATTGCATTTCCAATTGCTTCACTTGAACTAAGTGAATTTCCAATTCCCCTTCCTTGAACTAAGAAACACATGATATACATGACTTCTTTTTTGTTTTGTTTTTTTTTAACTTGAAGAGATACTAATTTTTTAAAAAACTGAGTTCAGGGAGGAGAGTTAGAATATTTAAATATTTGATTTTTAAAAATAAGTAATATTCATATGGTTTATAAATCAAAAAGCTAAAAAGACATGCAGCAAAAGAACTTCTTAGACCTCTGGCCCTATTTATCCATTTCCTTTCCCACCCCTGCCAGTACACACAGGGCACCACTGTTACTAATTTCTTGTATATCCTTCCAGAGTTTCTTTGCAAATATATAAACAAATATGAGTATACATGTATTATATTCCTTTTCTCACCCACGTTAACATATACAAGTGGTTCTGTTCATTGATTTTTCACTTAACAACATCTTAGAGATCTGTTTTATATTGGTAGCTTAGACCTCTTTATCATTATTTTTTACTGGCATCTTCTTACTCCTCCAGTATTATGGATATACCATAATTTATTTGGTCCTCTGTTAAAGGATATTGAAGCGGTAGATTTCTTTTTTACAGTCTAATATTGTGTTATTCTCTCACTGCAAAGGAAATTAATCTAATTTATTCATACTGATTGGGATGGGGAGACCCAGCAGAAATAATGGCATACTTTTCAAAGGACATATGAGGGGTGGCTCAGTGGTTGAGCATCTGCCTTTAGCTCAGGTTGTGATCCCAGATTCCTGGGATCCAGTCTCACATTAGGCTCCTGAGGGAAGCCTGCTTCTTCTGCCTATGTCTCTGCCCCTCTCTGTGTCTCTCTCATTAATAAAATCTTAAAAAATAAATATATAAAAATAAAATAAAAAGGACATATGATGCACTTCCAACAATACCATATAGAACTTGACAGGGTAGTTTTAAAAGTCAGAGGGCCAAAACTACTCCAGACAATTTTGAAGAAGTAGAATTTGAACAGAAAACTCATGGTAAAAAAAAAAACAAAAATTCATGGTACCAAAACCCATACCATCATAATTAAATCAATACACAATTGATATAGGGAAAAACTAATATCCAATAGAACAAACTATAAAACCTAGAAATGGGGGGGGCGCCTGGGTGGCTGAGTGGTTGAGTGTCTACCTTTAGCTCAGGGCACGATCCTGGGGTCCTAGGACTGAGTCCCACATCAAGCTCCTCACATGGAGCCTGCTTCTCCCTCTGCCTATGTCTCTGCCTCCCTCTCACTGTGTCTCTCATGAATAAATAAATAAAATATTTTTTTAAAAAACCACACTAGAAATGGACTCATGTGTACGTCAGATTTTGGTGTAAGACAGGAAAACAGTACAAATCAGTGGGGGAAGGATCGCCCATTTGATAAGTAATAGGCAACTTGTTAATTATATGAGAAAAACTATAATTAGACCCAAGCTTATGCCATGCACAAAAATAAAATTCCAGATTGGCTAAATACCCACAAGTGAAAAGTAAAACTTTAAAACTTTTAGGAGAAGTCCTCTTGTGACTCAGTTTCCTCATCAGCAAAGAAGAGATAATAATGCTACAAAGTAGGTGCTATTATTATGAAAATTGATGAATAATATATAAAAAAATTATTGATGGGTAGTCAGGCTGCTTCTGTATCTTGGCTATTGTAAATAATGCTTCAATAAACATGGGAGTGTGTATGTCTTTTTGAATTAGTGTTTTCATTTTCTTCGGGTAAATACCAATAGTGGAATTATTGGATCATATGGTCTTGTCTATCTATTTTTAATTTTTTGAGGAACCTCTATATTCTTTTCCACAGTGGCTATACCAGTTTACATTCCCACCAAAAGTAATGAGTAGAGAAGATGTGGTATGTGCGTGCGCACGCACACACACACACACACACACACATACACACAAAGAGAAATATTACTTAGCCATAAAAAAGAAATCTTGCCATTTGTGACAACATGGATGCACCTAGTGGGTATTATTCTACGTGAAATTAGTGAGACAGAGAAAGATAAATACTATATGATTTCACTTATATGTGGAATCTAAAAAATAAAATAAATTAATAAACAAATGGCAGAATCAGACCCATAAATACAACGAACAAACTGATGATTGCCAGACGGGACGGAGTAGGGGATGGGCAAAATGAGTGAAGGGGAGTGGGAGTTATAGGCTTTCAGTTATGGAATGACTAAGTCACAGGAATAAAAGTCAGAGGCATGAGGAATATAGTCAATGGTATTGTAATAGCATTGCATGGGGACAGATAGTAGCTACACTTACAGTGAGCATATCATAATGTATAGAGTTGTTGAATCATTGTGTTGTACTCCTGAAACTAATGTAAAATCCTATATCAACTATACTTCATATATATATAATTATATTATATATATATGACTTCATATATAATATATAATAATAGCATAATATAATTATATATATATGAAGTATAGTTGATATAGTTGATATATGAAGTCATATATATAATTATATATATGAAATAAAATATGGTAGCCATATAATAGGCACTAAATAAATGTAATTATTGTTACTATTATTACTATAGGAGTACATACCTTTATGGATATTGGAAGAATTTTCCTAAAAATATTTTGAAAGCATTGACAAATGTAATTTTTTGTACTTTAAAATATAAAGCTATGTAAAATGCAAAAATTAAAAGATGAGCCAGAGGCTAACAGAAAGTAGTTGCAACATATCTAACCAACAGAGTATTGGCCCAGAATTTTGAAAGGCCTCGTATGTATCACATTTCTTTATTAAAAATAAAAAGACAAACAGCCATTAGAAAAATGAGTCAAGAATGATCAACAAGGGATCCCTGGGTGGCGCAGCGGTTTGGCGCCTGCCTTTGGCCCAGGGCGCGATCCTGGAGATCCGGGATCGAATCCCACGTTGGGCTCCCGGTGCATGGAGTTTGCTTCTCCCTCTGCCTATGTCTCTGCCTCTCTCTCTCTCTCTCTCTCTGTGACTATCATAAATAAATAAAATTAAAAAAAAAAGAATGATCAACAAGTTCATTGAGAAAGAAACCTAAATGGACATCAAACATTCATAGATACTAGGCTCATTAGTAATAAAGGAAGTGCAAGTTAAAACTTTTTCACATTGGGGCACCTGGGTACCTCAGTCAGTCAAACATCTGACTCTTGATCCCAGCTCAGGTCTTGATCTAAGGGTCATGAGTTCAAGCCCTGAATTGGGTTCCATGCTGGGCTTGAAGCCTACTTTAAAAAACAACAATAAAAACAGAAACCTTTCACATTTATCAGACAGCAAAAGTTCTTCAGTCTGAGGATAATAAATAAATTTTGGGAGGCTACTAAAGAAACAGGAACTCATTGACTATAGGTAGAAATGTAAATTGACCTAACAACTTTGGAGTATAAATTGGAAATATCTAGTAAAGTTGATGACGAGTAGTCTCAGTGACCCAAAATTTCACTTCAAAATATATTCCTTAAATAAATATTTATGCATGTACACTGGAAATGTGTACAAGAATGCAACCTTGTGTAGAAGCTAGAAAAAAATTGAAAAAAACTAAATTCTTATCCAAGGAGGAATGACTAAATCAATTATGGAATACTGTATCTCTGTTAACTGCATGTATCATCATGGACAAATCTCAAAAATTGTAACATTGATGAAGAAAAAGCATTTAACAAAATACAACATACTTTCTTGATTAAGAAACTTCAACAAAGTAGGAATAGATGGAACATACCTCAACGTCATAAAGGCTATATATGGAAGACCTACAGTTGATATCCTTCTCAATAGGGAAAAACTGACAGCCTATCCCCTACACTCAGGAACAAGACAGGGATGTCCATTACTATTTAACATATGATGCACTATTTAACATAGTACTGGAAATCTTAACCTTAGCAGTCAAACAACAAAAAGAAACAAAAGGCATCCAAATCAGCAAAGAAGAAGTCAAACTTTCACTATTTGCAGACGAATAATAATCTATGTAGGAAACCTGAAAGACTCCACCAAATACTTGCTAGAACTAATTCATGAATTCAGCAAAGTTGTGGGATATAAAATCAACATGCAAAAATCTGTTTCATTTCTATACACCAATAATGAATCAGTGGGAAAAAAAAATCAAGGAATAGATCCCATTTGCAGTTGCACCAAAAAGAGTAAGATACCTAGGAATAAACCTAACTGAAGAAGTAAAATATCTGTACTCTGAAAACTATAGAACACTTATGAAAGAATCTGAAGATGACACAAAGAAATGTAAAAGCATTCCATGCTCATGGATTTGAGGAACAAACATCTTTAAAATGTCTGTGCTACCAAAGCTTTCTACACATTTAATGCAATCCCTATCAAAATAAAACCAGCATTCTTCACAGAGCTAGAACAAACAATCTTAAAATTTGTATGGAACCACAAAAGACCCCGAATAGCCAAAGAAATCCTGAAAGAACAAAAACTAGAAGCATCACAAGTCTAGATTTCAAGCTATATTACAAAGCTGTAGTCATCAATACAGTATGGTACTGGCTCAAAAATAGACACAGAGATCAATGGGACAGAATAGGGAATCCAGAATTGGGCTCACAACTATATGGTCAACTAATCTTCACCAAAGCAGAAAAGACTACCAATGGAAAAAAGACCATCTCTTCAACAAGTGGTATTGGGAAAACTGGACAGCAACACACAAAAGAAAGAAACTAGACCACTTGCTTATACCATACACAAAAATAAATTCAAAAGAATGAAAGACTTAAATGTGAGACTGGAAACCATCAAAATCGTAGAGAAGAACACAGGAAGTAACCTCTTTGATCTTGGCTATAGCATCTTCTTACTAGATACATCACTGGAGACAAGGGAAACAAAAGCAAAAATGAACTCTTGGTACTTCATCAAGATGAAAAACTTCTGCACAGTGAGGAAACAACCAACAAAACTACGGAATGGGAGAAGGTATTTGCAAACCTCATATCAGATAAAAGGTTAATATCCAAAATCTAGAAAGCTTATTAGCTTATCAGACTCAACACCCCAAAAATAAATCAGTTAAGAAATGGGCAGAAGACATGAGCACTTTTCCAAAGAAGACATCCAGATGGCCAACAGATACATGCAAAGATGTTCAACATCACTCATTCTCAGGGAAATACAAATCAAAACCACAATGAGATACCACCTTATACCTATCAGAATGACTAAAATTAATAACACAAGAAACAACTGGTGTTAGTAGGGATATGGAAAAAGAGAAACCCTCTTGCATTGTTGGTGGGAATGAAAACTGGTGTAGCCACTCTGACAAATAATATGGAGGTTCCTCAAAAAGTTAAAAATAAAACTACCCTATGACCTAGCAATTGCACTACTAGGTATTTACCCAAAGGATACAAAAGTACAGATTTGAAAGAGTATGTGCACCCCGATGTTTATAGTAGCATTATCAACAATAACCAATCTATGGAGAGAGCCCAAATGTCCATTGACTAATGAATGGACAAAGAAGAGTGATCTATATATACAATGGAATATTACTCAGCCATCAAAAGAATGGTATCTTGCCATTTACAATGATGTAGATGGAGCTAGAGTGTACTATGCTAAGTGAAATAAGTCAGAGAAGGACAAATACCATATATCTCAGTCAAGTGGTATTTAAGAAAGAAAACAGATGAGCATATGGGAAGGGGAGGGTGGAAAGAGGGAGAGAGGGAAATAAACCATAAGAGATTCTTAACTTTTTTTTTTTTAAGATTTTATTTATTTATTTATGAGAGACCCCAGAAAGAGAGGCAGAGACACAGGCAGAGGGAGGAGAAGCAGGCTCCATGCAAGGAGCCTGACGTGGGACTTGATCCCGGGTCTTCAGGATCACGCCCTGAGCCAAAGGCAGACACACCCAACCACTGAGCCACCCAGGCATCCCGAGATTCTTAATGATACAGAACAAACTGAGGTTTGATGGAGTTGGGTGGATGAGGGCATGGACTACATGGATGAAGGGATTTGAGGAGGGCACTTTTTGTGATGAGCACTAGGTGTTGTATGTAAGTGATAAATCACTGAATTCTACGGAAATCAATATTTCATTGTATGTTGACTAATTTAACATTAAATTTAAATTTAAATTAAAAAATCATAATGTTGAGTATTTAATAAAGAAAGTTGTAAAAGTATAGGTGCTTTTAAATTATGAAAGTTTTATAAACACTTCTCTATATTTGAGTGTATGTTAATATATATATTAGTACATACATATGTATTAATAAAGCATAAGAACAGAGATGTAAAAGATGTAATTTCAGAATAGAACATTCTCTGCAGGGAGGAAGAATAAAGTTATACCTACTTTATTACTTTGGGAAGAAAAAACTTCTGAAACAAATATCACAAAATACTGATTAAATGGTAGGTATCATCTGCAAATTTTTACATATGAAATATTGAAGAATTTAACTTTTTTCAAATATTTTATTTATTTATTTGAGAGGGGGAGGGGCAATGGAAGAGGGAAAGGCAAAGAATTTCAAGTAGACTCTGCACCTAGCGTGGAGCCCATCATGGGGCTCAATCCCATGACCACTAAGATCATGACTCCAGCCAAAACCAAGAGTTAGATGCTTAACCAGCTGAGCCACCCAGGTACCACAAAGAATTTAACTTTTTAAAAATGAGAAATAAATGTACATTCCTGAGGTTTAAAAAAAAAAAAAAACACTGTCCTCTGCCTAACATAGAGTTAGCAATTTATTTTTTTTAATTTATTTTTTATTGGTGTTTAATTTGCCAACATACAGAATAACACCCAGTGCTCATCCCATCAAGTGCCCCCCTCAGTGCCCATCACCCATTCACCCCCACCCCCCGCCCTCCTCCCCTTCTACCACCCCTAGTTCGTTTCCCAGAGTTAGGAGTCTTTTAGAATAAATTTTAAAATGAGTTACCCTGGATTTGAATTTTGGCTTTACCAACACTTAGCTGGCAGGACATCGTATTCACATAGTCTAGGATGTGAATGACACCTTTCAGAGTTGTGTAGCATGTTCATCCTGACTGTGAGAGTTTGGACAACTCTCTCAAATTGCTTGAGCCTCAGTTCTCTCACCTAGGTCAAAATAACAATACACATGCCCTAGATATTGTCAGACTTCAATAAGATAACATATGTATTTAACATAATGCCTAGCACATAGCAAAGGCTCAATAACAGCTAATTGCATTTATATGTAGGATTATTCCTTATGTTTGCCATTTATATTCTAAAAAGAACAAAAATTATACTTGTAACACTGAAGCCGTAGCAACTCGTCTGTTATGAAAATTTAAGAGGATGTACTACCTAAGTTGAACTTTATAGCTAATTAGTGTCCACCCATTGTTTTAACAAATTTTTTTCTTACCATACATAGTCTTTCTAAATGTAATATGAATTCTACCCTTTCCAACCTTCTTAAATAGAGCAAACAACATGTATCTTATGATGATTCATATAGATATCATATCACTTTTTGAACTGTGTAGATGTAGTAATGACTGAAGTTTCAAATAGCAGTTCACACTGGGTGAAATATAGGTACTTATCCCAGAGATATTTTTAAAACTTCCTTTCTTGAGAGATCCCCTGCTATGTGCTTAATTTCTGATTTTATTTTTTACAAAAATGAATTAAAGTATGTATGAAAACATGATGTCAGTATCAGACTTTGATTGCCTTTTGTAAAATTTTTGAAATAAAGAACAAAGTAGCCACCTCCTGAATTGCCTTATCCTCCACAATGGCTATTCCTGCAAATTGATAGATGATACTATTGAATTATACTTGAAAACATAAACTCTGTGGTCAAACTTGAGTTCTAATACCAGCTCTGCCATTTCTCTCTGTCTCTCTCTCTTTTTTTTTTTTTAAGATTTTATTTATTTATTCATGAGAGACACAGAGAGAGAGGCAGAGACACAGAAGGAGAAGAAGGCTCCTTGCAGGGAGCCCAATGCAGGACATGATCCCCAGACCCTGGGATCACGCCCTGAAACCAAAGGCAGACACTCAACCACTGAGCCAACCAGGCGTCCCTCTGACATTTCTTAGTTGCGTGACTTTCATCAAATTATTTGAATTCTATAAAATTTGCATAATAAGAACCCCTAGTTTACCAAGATTGTCTGGATTAAATGAAAATATGGATTTAAAGTGCTTATCATTACAATCCCTACATAGTATACTTAATAAATGTTAGCCACTAACAACACAATCCTGATATATATCATATTATATCCAAATTTTTATTTTATTTACTTATTTTTTAAGATTTTATTTATTTATTCATGAGAGACAGAGAGAGAGAGAGAGAGAGAGGTAGAGACACAGGCAAAGGGAGAAGCAGGCTCCACGCAGGGAGCCTGATATGGGATTCGATCCCGGGACTCTAGGACCACGCCCTGGGCCGAAGGCAGGCGCTAAACCGCTGAGCCACCCAGGGATCCCCTATCCAAAATGTTAATTTACCTTTTAACATCTCTTCCAAACTGGGAGATATTTGACAGGCAACAGCATTTTATCATTGGTAGCATTTTCCCCCCAAGTTATACATAAAATAGTAGTGCATTTTAATAGTGGAATATTTTATAGTCAGTGGCATCTTAGAATCAGAGAAAGATGGTAGTAGATGCTCAGTTAATATTCATTAAGTAAAATTGTTACCAAGGACATTTAACTTATCAAGAATTTTTTAAAATGTACTATATTGCTAATGCAATAGACCATACAAGTATCTTTTTGACAGCTTTTCTTCTATATCTATATATCTATATATTTTCTATATCTATATCTGTCTCCCTAGCATTAGTCTTGTTAATGGACATATAAAAGAAGGGTATTTTTTTACATGAAAAAAGAATAAACTGTTGCATATAAAACCCTAAACAATGATTTTTCTAAGTTTTCTATATGTTTGAAATACTTTAAGTTGTTGTACTTTTAATGTTGAAATTACTTTGAAAGTTGCTTTCCTTGTGACATTTCTTCTATAATACTGTATATTTTTTTAAAAGCTCCCTAATCTGTAATTTAAATTGCTAAAGTCATATCACAAAGGAGGAAGATGATAATGTTACTGGCACTGTGCTTCTTTCCTGCAGGAATCTCTATAGTTCCTAAGTGGTGAAGCCTGTTCCACAAATTATCTTTTGCTAAATTAATTTTCCGCTGAAAGAACTAGTTAAATGCAAGAATCCTCAAATCTTTGAACACTAAAACTGTCCAGTCAGCAAATATTTTATTTTTCAAGATTATTTCAAAAGAAGTTAATATGATGTTCATTTGTTTAACCTGCAGACACTTAGTTCACCTGCAAAGGTCACTAAAGAAGCTACAAATGGTCCATTAGCATTGAATTTACTGTGCTCAAAAATGAATTCTCCAGGGAAAAAAAAAGAAATCTCACACACACACACACACACACACACACACACACACACATTGTCATGTAGGTTTTTTGCCTGGTATTTTCATCTTCCACATTAGCCACTCATTGTTTATTGTTAATAAATGAATGTTGTGATGGCTGTTGGGGAGAGGCAGGCATATTTACTCTTCTTAAAGCTGCTGATGCTGCTGATGCTGCTGCTTTTTTTTTTTTTTTAAGTTTATTTAGTTTTTTAGTGATCTCCACACACAGTGTGGGGCTCAAACCACCCTGAGATGAAGTGTCACACCCTCTACCAATTGAGCCGGCCAGGCATCCTCCCCCCTTTTATTTTAAATACCTGTACAATCTCTCATAAAATGGCACAGGGTTGTTGAAGATGCACTGAGACCTTGTGAAAAGAACACATTTCTTGAATTCTTACATGATGGGTTGAGATCCCAGTTTAGCTACTTACCATGTGACTTAGTTCCATTATTTAGGCTAGCTGAACCTCCGTTTCTTCAGCTGGGCAATAATGCTTATAATAATTACACTTATCCTGTCAAGCTAGTCTGAGAATCGTGAATGACATGTAACATGTGGTGAGTGCCTAACCTACGGTAGGAATTCAGTACATGGTTCTAATTATTGTTATTGCTAATTATTATGGTTTTCAGCCACATTTGTTCATAAGAAATCTGTTGCCACAAAAACTTGGTCATTGTCTTTATTTTTTTTTTTTTAAATTTTATTTATTTATTTGTGATAGTCACAGAGAGAGAGAGGCAGAGACACAGGCAGAGGGAGAAGCAGGCTCCATGCACCGGGAGCCCGACGTGGGATTCGATCCCGGGTCTCCAGGATCGCGCCCTGGGCCAAAGGCAGGCGCCAAACCGCTGCGCCACCCAGGGATCCCGGTCATTGTCTTTAAAGAGAAATCTTTATTTTCTTTTACTTAACTCAGCTTTTTTATGCTCCCACCCTTTTCCTTTATTTTGAGAAATTATGAATTATATATCATAAGGTAGCTCCTAGTTCCTATTTTGCTGCTTCTGTGGAAGATTGTATGCAGACTATTACATTCCAAAGTAAGGGTTGACAAACTTCCTGTAAAGGACCAGATAAGTGTTTCAGGCCATACATTCTCTGTCATAACTACTCAACTCTGCTGTTCGACCATGAAAACAGCCATAGAAAATATGTTAATAAATAAATGTGGCTGTAATTCAACAAAACTTAACAAAAACGGGTTTCTAGGTAAATTTGGCCTACAGACCATAGTTTCCCAACCCTTGCTCTATGGTGTTCTGGCTTAGCAATGAGTCCTGTCCCCATGACTCAGAGGATTATGTAGCACATCTAGCAAAGGATTTGAACGTAGCTGAGGCCATCTGAAACTAATATTTAGCAAATGCTGCCGAGACCATAAAGCTGTTTAGAATACCTTTAGTCGTGTACTTCTCTGCTATAGCTCTTCTATCATCATGTGGCTGGTTGTAATCTTGTCTCGTTCACAGCAGAATGTTGGCTACTTACAACCTCACCATTCCTGTTTCAAATCTGAGCTATTGCCTTTCTTGTCACTACTGAATTGAGTTTTGTTGTTGCCTTTTTTTCCTTCATCCTCATACCAAATTTGTTTTTCTTCTTCCTTTAGTCCTCCTTCCTGGCTGTTTCTCTCAGGCAATTCAGTGTTCTTCTGAGCAGTTTGAATTTTTTACCTTTTGCCAGTGAGGGTTCCTGTCCTTCTGGCAAGGAATGAAGCCGTCACATAGCATCTGATGTAAGCCCCAAGACTTAGTCCCTCCTTAGTCATTTTTGTGACTTCTTGCTGCACAAGATTCTTTGTTGACAAAGTTTCTTCTTTCCTTTAATTTGCCTTACCTTAATTTATTTATTTTATAGTTATTTTTGGACCACCAAAAATATATACCAGGTGCTATGCTTAGCAGTGGGAATGCAAAGATGAACATAATAGACACTGTCTTTGCCCTCATGAAGTTTAGCAAAGAGGACACACATTAGACACACATAATGTAAAGAATTACACAAATAATTATGGTTGCAATAGATAGTGGAAAGGGAAAACATAATTTGCAGTCACAAAATCTTTTTTTTTAAGATTTTATTTATTTATTTATTTATTTATTCATTCATTCATTCATTCATTCATGAAAGACACAGAGAGAGGCAGAGACACAGGCAGAGGGAGAAGCAGGCTCCATGCAGGGAGCCCGATGTGGGACTCCATCCCGGGTCCCCAGGATCACGCCCTGGGCTGAAGGCAGGCGCTGAACTGCTGGGCCACCCCGGGATCCCATGCAGTGACAAAAATCTAATAGGACCTAGTAAGTGTATAATAAGCCTTGAATAAATATTTATGAAATGAATGCAAAAATGCAATTATATTTAAGGTGAAACCTGAAAGGTTTGCAAGAATTAACCAGATAAAGTTTAGGGAATCAGAGTGAGAGGCATGTCCAGACAGAAGAAGCAGTATATGTGAAAGGCTCTGAAGCTGGTTCTCTCGGTGAAGCAAAAGATGATTTGAGAAGACAGGGGAAGCATTGCTTCTCAGAATGAAATGCTAGAGGTCACCAGGATCATGTTAATAAAGGCAAATAGGCTATGTGTAAGGATCTGGACTTGGTCCTAATAATGGGAAATTGTTGATGGTGACATGAGTTCCTAGTTCCACATGTCAGAAGGCCAAGCTCTAGAAACTCTCCAGAGTGTACCTCATGAAAAATAAACTTGAACCTAAACTTGAACTCTTCTACATTTGAAATAGATATAAATCCATTTGTCTACACTACAACTTTCAAATTTCTACTTGTGGACAGTCCATGCCCCTATAATAGTGGTAACTATTACATGAGTTTATAGTATCCTGTTGAGAGGCTAATAAAAAATATTTGTAGAATGGTAGACTATGTGTTTTAAAAGTATCAGGGAACGTTTAGTCAGGACTATAAGAGGCCCCTCCAAAGTATCATGGAAAAATAACCATTGTTGTCTTCTGCTGGGATACTGCCAGTGCCTTAAAGTTCACTACTTTTAAAATTATTCATTCCAAGTGTTTTTTTTTTGGGGGGGGGGGTTCTTTTGTTTTCTCACCCTGGCTTTTCACAAGTTCATCCTTCTGTGAATGAAAATGTGTTTTGTGTTACTTCTGCTCTTAGTTCTTATTTCTTAGAATTGCATAGAATAAGCCCATTTTACCATTTTAAAAGTGCTTAAAAACCAAAATGTTTTGATAAAATCTGAGAATTAAATTATAAATTACAAGATGGAAGTGTGTAAAGAATCCATTAAGATAAGCATGGTAGAATGAGATAGTGATTAATCTTCTAAGGCATACTAACTAGTAAATAATATAAAATTAACTGTATTCAGAACTAAAACCTGTTTCTTTCCTTTGGTCAACAAATTGAGCACTTAATATGTGAATAATATTATATATTGCTTGAGGAATAAAAGCATAAGAGTATTAAGGTTGTAAGTCTTACTCATAGAGCTAATGATTTCTTTTGAGAGAAAAGATTTGTATGTTTATGTAAGTGCAGTAGGAGAGCACATGCCAAATAAACAGTATACTAAAATAGAGCTATAGAATTTCCAAAAAAAGAGACAATGATGGGCTGAGATGGAATAAATCTATTAAAAAGTACCTAATTTCACTGAGTTTCTCCTTAAAGATTTTATTTATTTGTGAGAGACACACAGAGACATAGGCAGAGGGAGAAGCAGGCTCCCCCCTGGGAGCCAGATGCAGGACTCAATCCTAGGATCATGCCTTGAGTGTAAAGTAGACGCTCAACCACTAAGCCACCCAGGCATCCCTGAGTTTCCCTTAAAAAGGGGCTGGATCAAGTCTTGATTATGATTTATCCTCCACTTCCACCCATTTCCCCTCCACTATCACCTGTACCATTTATTTGGCCTGAATGAGCCTTCAGACAGTGTTTATTGAATTGAGTACTTAATCTTCCTTGCTATATTAGTAATGTTGAAGATGTTCCATTCTATAATAATTTTTCTTATTCTATTCTGTACCTTATGGATTTTTTTCAATGAATACAATACATAGGTTTAAATTAAAACACATACACTTATTGTGTGAACACAAGACCAGCCATTTGAAGATATGTGGAAAAAAATAATTTTTCTGAATCTTTTGAAATGGTTCTGTTAGGAGCTTTGCCAATGTATATTAAGATGACCAGCAGCTTCTTCTGAATGGCTATCCTGGGCTGACCTTAGAGATTAAAATAAGTGGATTATGTGGCATGAGGACAGTAACGAGCCATGATTTAGCAGCAAAGCTTTGATCACAGATCCTTATTTCTCTATCTGCCTGATTTCTTTCAAGAACACTTAATCATGTTTCTTTTCCTTCAGCGGAACGGAAGCCACCCCTTTTCAACATGAATGCAATGAGTGCCTTATACCACATTGCCCAGAATGACTCCCCAACGCTACAGTCTAATGAATGGTAAGACTCTGCTCTCATTTTAAATCTCTTAAGGGAATCACCATATGGTTTTAGGCACTTTCATTAAATCACATTTTAAATATCTGACCTAGAAACCATACATTCTTTCATTGCATGTTATAGTGACAGTGGTGCTTTATAGGTGTGAACTGGCTATGCACACACACACATTTTTATTTCTGCCCTCACTGTCATTTGTACTGTGTTCTTAATGTGTGTGTAGGAACTGAAATTCTACAGGGAACACACCCTGCTATCTTCCTAATAAGTCTCTTCTCTTATATCCTGACAGTCTTGTATTGATCATCTCAGCTTTTATCACTTCTTGGCAGAGATAAAGTACCTTCTCTGATGTCATTATTTTTCCAGTTGTCATTTCTTTTATTACATGTATATTTAAATATGTTGACACAGAACATACACTATCTATTTAGAAGACATATCATTCCTTACAGAGAATTATGACATTTTGATAACTGTTTGGGCCACATGAGTAATAGAAGAAGGGCAATTTTAAAGAAGAGTGGACAAAATGGAATTCTTAAGAGAAAGACATTTTTTCATCCAGAAACCGTATTCCTAAATTCTCTTCCCTTATGCTTCAGATTTTACTACCTGGTTATGGTGGTAGGTGATGGAGAAGTTACCAACTGGCAGTGAAGAATATAGGCTTGAGACTTATAAGAGTTGTTATCTTTGGAAAGAAAAATATATATAAAACTATTACATATATAAATATAGTATTTTTCATTTTCTGACATAAATTATGATTTAACCGTGCTTGTATGTTAAGATATGTTTAGGTGTTGACCAATTTGAAACTCTCTACATTCATTATCCAAATATTAATTTTTAGCAACACCTGGGTGGCTCAGCAGTTGAGCGTCTACCTTCGGCTCGGGGCGTGATCCCAGAGTCCGGGGATCAAGTCCCACATCAGGCTCCTTGCATGGAGCCTGCTTCTCCCTCTACCTATGTCTCTGCCACTCTCTCTCTGTGTCTCTCATGAAGAAATAAATAAGGTCTTTTAAAAAACAAATATTAATTTTTAGATACCATAAACTTGAAAATTGTCCACTTCTAATATTCCATATATTTTATTAAAAATCTCTTAAAATGTAAAACTTTCCCATGAATGAGAATTATTTTAAGTACTCAGTGTATTCCAGAGACCTGATTTTATTTTCTTTCGATGTATTTGCACATACAGGACAGACTCCTTTCGGAGATTTGTAGATTACTGCTTGCAGAAAATACCTCAGGAAAGGCCAACGTCAGCGGAGCTATTACGGGTAATTTTTCAAATTTATATTTGAGGAGGGGGATTTAAAGTCATGTTGTAGTAGAGTATAGTAAATCATTTCTGTGGCAGCTTATCATAACAAACTGGATTAGAATGTGTTGCCTTGTCATTTATCCAGAGATAATAGCTAGGCATAAAAATAGCAAGATTATCACAATGGATGGTGCTATATATTCCATTTGGACAGTTTTTTCCTCATCTTTTCTATCTTTTCTTTTTTCTCTACCCTCTTTTCTGCCTTATGACAACAAGTATTTCTCTTTGCTCTGGTCAGGGTGTTCCATTGACTAATATCTGCATGAACTTCAATACAGTGCTTTCAGGACAGTCTGCCAATGGTTCACATGCCAACTCAGGGATTTTCAGTTAGGTTGTTGCCAAATCATCAAGCAGTGAAGATGTACCATAAATATACAAAACATGCGTCTACATGACATTACATCATACATGTTGGTGACAAGAGTATCATGTTAACTTCATTTATTTAAACATCTTATTTTGGGGCATCCCTTCATGTAACATTTTATTATAAACTTTATATGTAGGCTCCATCAATATCAATGAGGTATGTGGAGACTTCTACAATGTAAATGTCTTTTATTTGGCACAAACTAATCCAGATTTATTTAACCTCTTTCTATATATATTTTTTCAACTCTTTTTTGTTGGTTGGTTGGTTTTAAGAAAAACTCAGAAAGATTATATTGCCTAAATTTGAAAGCTTAAAACTGTCAGCTACCTTTATAATTGAAGAACACCTTGTCTAGGCTGCACATTTTTGGTTTACATTTTCTTTTCCTGAGAACTCTGTAAATATTATTCTATTTTCTGGAAGAGAGAGCTAGGTCTGAAGCCAACTAGTTTTTCCTTGGAAAATTAAGTTATTTCTTCTTGTAGAGAGCAGCCCACAGGAATATGGTGGCAGAAGCAACAGGGCAAAGGACTCTGTTTAATATCCTTTTGGCATAGGGCTATCGTATGTTCTAAACATGAACTCTACTCTGTATGCCTTAGCAACAGCTCTACATATCTGCAGGGAAAATGACAACCAGAACAAAAGCACCAGGTAACCCAAGATAAAATAATATCTTTATTACTTTGAAGTAGGTGAAGATTTTTTTTTTAATTAGAAAGTACTACCATAAAGGGAAAGAAAGATAATTTGGGGGATGGTATTAAAATCAAACGGGAAAAGCATTTCAAAGAAAAAGGTACTACAAGGATTCAGAAATGAATTTTTGGGCACAGACACCAAAGAGGTATGAAAAGCAAGTGGGCAGAGGTAAGAAAAGAAATGGAAGAGAAAAATTTAAACACAGAATCATAGACAACAAACTAATGTAGTAAACTAACCCATGTAGAGTATTTCCAGTGACAGAAAGTTGTAGGGAAATAAAGTTAATTGCAAGAGGAAAAATTGTAAAGATGATCATAATGAAGATGACACATAGGGAAGACAGGAGTTCTCATATACCCCACCTATTATTCCCGAAGAAGAAAACAAAGCACATCTAGCAGAAGATATTTAAAGATGTAACTGAAGAAAACTTTATTGGAAATAAATGTTGATTTTTATTTGACTTGATTTAGTCTTAATTTGATTTGATGGACAAAATCACCTGAGACTACCATTTACTCAACAAATATTTACTGTCTACAGTGTGCCAAACATTGTTCCAAGCACTAAACACACAAGTAAATATTTATCAGTTCATAGTAAATTCTTTGCAGAAAAATAAAGCAGGGACAGGGATGAAGAGTGACAGGATCTGGCATCCTTTTTTAAAGTAAACTCTGCCCCCAACATGGGGCTCAAATTCACGATCCTGAGATCAAAAGTTGCACATTCTCCTGACTAAGCCAGCCGGGTGCCCCAGGACCTGATGTTTTAAGTGAGGAGTTAGGGAAGGCCTTTCTTGGGAGATGACTTTTAAGCAGAGCCCTGAAGAGAGATACCATGGAACCAGTCATCAGTAACTCTCTTTCAGTGTTCTTTCTGCTGGGCTTCCTTTGAGAGGTCATGCAAAAAATTGTTATAAAGGAAGCTAACTTGTTTCTTCCCAGTTGGCTATCTTGTTCCCAAATATTTTTAGTTAATTCATCTTTTCTTCACATTTCCTTCCTGACATTTTAAAATGTCACCTTCACATTGAATCCATTTAAATATAAAGCCAAAGTAAAATAATGTATATGGCTAAAGAGCAGAATGTAAATGCTGTAAACATTGACGATGTAAAAATACTAATGTAGAACAAGTTATGGGTAGGAAAGAAAGATAAGTGTACTAATTTTCCTATTTTTCAGAGTAGATGGTCAATAATAATTCCTAAGTTGAAATGGCATAGTTTAAAAAAAAAGTAACTCTAATCTCTGTCATTTTTTGTTGTTGTTCATTTTAGAGGGTCTTTTAAGAACTGGTATCTCTTGGTGAAGAAATTATAATTAAAGTTAAGCTTAACTTCATTGTCTTCTAATTCCGCTGTATTTAAGTATACCCTGATTTAACAGATTTTCTTAAATTTAGCATGTATAATCTTTCCACGTAAAATTGTTTCTAGATATCTATTATCCTGAAAGAGAACGTCTGAAATGATATTCTTTAATTTAACAATATTTATTTCTGGATGGTGAAATTTGGAATAATTTACTTTCTTTTATGCATTTTTCTGTATTATTTAAACATTTCAAAGAAATATACTTTCAAGAACAATAAAACCATTATTTTATAAGGATCTGGGGACATTTTAGTTGTAGGGGTTTCGAGAATAATGAGCTTTGGAGAAGAGAGAGGAGATGGGACTGAATCTTTCTGCAGGCATAAAGAACATAAGCAAAGGCATGTAGGTGTGAAACACATGGCATGAGTCCAAAACTATATAGAATGTACTATATGTATTAGATGGGAAAAAGGACTAGGAGTGACTAGGTTTGAACCTAGAAATAGAACCATGAACCTGGCTGTAAAAGGCCAGATTTCATCATGGAAGCATGTGTTTAAGATGTTGAGTGTATCAGTTTTAAAAGGCTTAAACAGGGAAGGGTTTAATTATCTTGTGAAATAAGTCGAGGGCATTGAGAAAGGAGATGTCATAAACAGTCCAGAACTATAAGCAGCTCAACAGTGTCATCATGGATCCAAGCTCCTTCCATTTTCCTACTTTATTATTTTTGGTATGTGGCTTTTATCTTCTTAGTCACAAAATGGCTCCTGCATCTCCAGGATTCGCGTCTTTATCCCAAGAGGGAAAAAGGAGGAAAGGCAGAGTGGAAAACCTCTTATCTTCAGATGCTTTGCCTTTTTTATTCTAGAAAACAAAACTTTCCTCAGGGACTTTTCTGCCTCTACAGTACAGCTTAATTTACAGTATCTCATTCACCAGATTTTAGTCATATTGTTATCTCTAACTACAAAAAAGGCTGGAGTTCAACTCTTTTTACTTTCTAGTGCTTACAATAAATGAAGGCAAGGAAAAGAGTTGGAATGGGGGACACCAGTGTCTGTCACAATGAGTGACACAATCAAATCTATGTCTTAGAAAGATAACAGCAGTGGTAGACCACCAGAAACAAACACCAAATGAGGAAATGTAAGTTGCATGCCTAACTCTTAGTTGTGTAAATCATTTAACCCCTCCATGGCTGAATTTCCACACCTTGAAAACAAAAGAATTTCTAAGAGCTATTCCTGCTCTAAATTTCACTGATCCTGTTATAGCTTGAAATTCACTGTAAACCAGTTTGCTCTTATATAATCACAAGCACTAGAGGAGCAAAATAATTTACTTTCTTCTTTTCATGCTCATCTGGAAATATGCAGGCTGTACTCACTTCCGGGAATAGTGTTTCATTTTCAGAAAGGATTCTTTGCAGAGGAAGAGATATTTTATAAAAGCAGGAGCAAAAGCCACAATTCCCCTGATAGCAAAGTCAGGGTGAAGAACCACAAGACATGTACATATTTTTCTCACAGTGGCCCTACTCTTCTTTTATGGCTATTTAACTTATGAAGAGATGAAATCTATTGTATCATCTAAGGCTTACCACATTATATCCCATTTTCCCAATGTCTTAAAATTATAATTTCACAGAAGTGAATTTTCCACATAACAAACTTTTCCTTTAAAAAAACAAGACTTCTTCCTCCCACTTTTGATCATTTTCTGCGTAATCTTGTCAAAATACACGATGTACTTCTCTGCCTTCTTAAAGAAAGCATAATGAACATAATTTCACTTCTTGATGGCTCAGAAGCAGTAGTATTTCATCAACTCTTGGAGTATAAAAGGACTACATGAGGAGTATCTTCCTCTTTGCAAAATAGTCCACAAACCTTTGTTCATTTTTATGTGATTGGTTAGTAGATGTCTTAGTCATGGATTTTTCTCTCTTTTTCTTTACTGTCAGGCTGCCTAAGAACTTTCAAAAGATAGTTCTTTTTACAACAAATAACCTTAGTTCTAATAGCTCTCAGTCCTCTATTCTCCCACTTTTATTCCTTTCTTCTAAACTGATAGAGGCTGAGAAACCAAGAAACCAGAATATGTGTAAAGATCACTGATAATGTTGAAAGTAAGAGCCGTTTGTACCATAAAAGTTTATGAACTTTGGGGCAGTTACTTTCACTCCTCAAAGTCCCTTGACCCTTATTTCTGGTTGTACAGCTCTGTAGAGGCAAATGGAGTTATCCAAATTATGATCTCTATATAAATTGATTAGTTGCCATATTTTCAAGTGTACACTAGATATGACCCCAAGAAAACAAAATATTCAGAAGTCTGTTTCAACAGGGTAGTGTAGGGTAGGTAGGAGGATTGAAGCAGATTATAACAATAGTACCTATGACTCTACATTACTTCTACTTATATATATTCAAATCTTTCAGATTTGAAAGTAACAAGCCTCTAAGGTGCTAGTCATTATTACTTATGTGTTAAAGTAAACCTCAAGAATTCTCAAGTAAACTCTGGACAAAGTCCACAAAATGGGGTTTAAGGAAGAAGAGAAGAGCGTAGTTATCTCTTTATAAGATTTATACAAAATGAAAGGCTATATGAAATGAATCATATCTTACTATTTCTTAAAATCAATAGACTTACTTTATATCTATTTACTTTTATAATGTAAATCTTGCCCCCCAAAATCTGTTTTCTCATTTTCAATTTCTGTTTTTTCTCTTCCCTCAACTAGCACGATTTTGTTCGACGAGACCGGCCACTACGTGTCCTAATTGACCTCATACAGAGGACAAAAGATGCTGTTCGTGAATTAGATAACCTACAGTACCGAAAAATGAAAAAAATCCTTTTCCAAGAGACACGAAATGGACCCTTAAATGAATCACAGGAGGATGAAGAAGTAGGTTCAGTTTATTTGAGTAGGCACTGATAGAATGCCTACTACATGGGAAGGTTCTGGATAGGGCACTATGAAAACCACTTTTGGTGATAAAAATGTAATTGGTGCTCTGTGCTTCAACATGTAGAGTTGCAAAAGAGACATTCATAAAATTACTCTTATATAAGACAAAATATAAAAAATACTATCGAGATATGTCACCATGCAGCGGTCCATAGTGTGGATAAAATTAGCCTGCTGGGGGGCATTAGTAAGTTTGTGTAGAGGACATGATGTGGGTGGTTTCTAAGAGACAGGCATAGGGCATTTTAGACTCAGGAAAGTATTGTGCTTTAGGAAGATTATTCTGGCAACAGAATGTATTACAGCAGACTTGAATGTGTCACATTCTGTATAATAGTCCATGCAAGAGGTAATAAGGGCAATGTCAATGGAGATGGGGGGGGAAGGAACACTTTTGAGAAACACTGTAGAGGTAGATGTGATAATACAGTGCTTCTCATTAAAAGTGGTAGTGACAGATGAGGAGGAATTTAAAATGATTCTGAGCATTTTAGCCCAGGTGACTGTACAATACCAAGAACAGAGAAAAAGAACCAAGGAGAAAGAGTAGGTTTAGGATGATTTCAGTTTGGTGCCTGTTGAGTTTAAAGTCCTGGCATCCTATGCTGCTGACATAGTATGCAGATGGAGTTTTCAAAGGAGAGGTGACTTTCTGGTTTCTCATTCAAATAACTTAAGAAGGATTGGTTGAGACAAGGGTAATGACAGTCAAGACACCTGACTGGTGATGTCTGGCAGTTGGTTAGGAAATTCAAACCCAGAACATAAGAAAGAGGTCTGGGTAGATGGTTGGCTGGGGGTCAAGAGCATTAAAATGATTATAAATCAGGAGTTGAATGTAGTATGGGAAGAGGGCAGTGCCATATGAGGGACCCTAGGAAACAAACATCAGAGGTGTTTGAGAGTCCACGACTTCAAGGATGGAACAACCAGTATCATCAGATGCCATAGACAAGTCAAGTTACACAAAGACCAAAAAAAGAAAAAAAAAAAAAAAAAACAGAAGTTTTTTTTGTAGAATTTAAACTGGGTTTTACAAGCAGGGCATTCTTGATGACCTTCGTAAAAGCAGTTTTACAGGAGTAGTTACAATAAATAATAGATAACTGTGGGTTTATAGAATAAATGAGAAGTGAAAAAATAGAGACAGTGAAAGTTAGTTATTTTAAGATTCATAAATTTAGCTAAGAAGGAAAAGGGACAAAGGGCAGTATGTAGAGAGGTATGTAAGTATGGGGGAGGTCTCTTCATATTCATAGGCAGAGTGGCAGAAGCTGAGACAAAAGCTTTGAATTTAGAGACAAGACAGATGTAGCTAAAGAAGTAGGATCTCTGGAAGTACATGAGCTAGGAGTAAGAGTACTAGAACCTTGAACGAGAGAAAAGACTCCACTTCCTCTGAAACTAGATTAAAAAAGAGGAAAAGAATGAACAATGAATTTTATTTTACCTTTTTAACATAAAAGAAAAATTATCAATAATTATAAAAATGAAATTCAGAAAACTGAATTGGACTTTAAAATCTCTTGATTGCAAATATACAAATGATCCCCTTTAATTGGGAAAACAAATCTGTTAAAAATATTAATGTATTATCTACCATTTAATTTTTTTTTTTTATGATAGTCACACAGAGAGAGAGAGAGAGAGGCAGAGACATAGGCAGAGGGAGAAGCAGGCTCCATGCACCAGGAGCCCGACGTGGGATTCGATCCCAGGTCTCCAGGATCGCGCCCTGGGCCAAAGGCAGGCGCTAAACCGCTGTGCCACCCAGGGATCCCAATTTTTTATTTTTTTAAAAGATTTATTTATTCATGAGAGACACAGAGAGAGAGAGAGAGAGAGAGAGAGAGGCAGAGACATGGGCAGACGGAGAAGCGGGCTCCATGCAGGGAACCTGATGCAGGACTCGATCCTGGAACTCCAGGATCATGCCTAGGCCAAAAGCAGGCGCTCAATCACTGAGCCCCCCAGACATCCCTATCTACCATTTTAAATTACCCAAATTACCTATGTCAGTGATTCCTTATAGTGCCATGACTAAGTAACAATTCATAAAGTTATATACATACAGTATAGTTCTCTGAAAATAGGATTTTGGGGGAACTAAGTTGCTTTAATTATATTATTTAATCTTATATCAAAAGATATCCCACTGTGATGGGTAAATTACATATTCTGATTATTTTACCACTTCTCAAATAGTAGTCTTTGGACTAGCAGTGATGAATACCAGTATTATTTAACAGATACATTTAATAAGATTACAGAGGTAAGCATGATAGAATTGCTTGAGGGAGGCAGAATTTAATTACCTGTCCAGGACAGTAGAATTAATATCCCTGCTTAGACATGAAGTTACTCAATAATGATTTGTGAAGGAACACATTGCTTGTCAAATCTCTGAATACTCTTTTCACTCTATTTTAGTTTCAAAGACAACTGCCCTATTTGTAAATATACCAGAAGTTACCTGTTCAGTTGCCTACAGTCTTTCTTTAGCACCTTGATGTTCCTGAAAGTCTCTTACACACCTGGCCTGATTTCTGCTTACTGAATAGCAAAACAATAATATGATAGTTGCATATGACAGAGGAAAGCCCTGGGATAGCCGCATTTGGAGCCTTATGACCCATATCCAGAATGGCCCCAGAGGAAGGCAGAGAAGTGAATTTGAGATGTCTGAAAATGATGAGGGAGTATTGGAGTCACTACATAAAAAGTTTATCTTTGCAGATTTGGCAGAAAAGCAACTTGGCACTGCAGAATTGAGTGTGCTTAATAGCTCACTATTGTGTGCTTAATAGCTCAGTCAATGGATTGGCACTTTATCTCCAGTCATTTTTTTTTTAACCCCCATGCCCCATTTTTATAGGACACTGAACATGGAACCAGCCTGATCAGGGAAATGGACAGCCTGGGCAGCAACCATTCCATCCCAAGCATGTCTGTGAGCACAGGCAGCCAGAGCAGCAGTGTGAACAGCATGCAGGAGGTCATGGATGAGAATAGCTCTGAACCTGTCCTGATGCACGATGATGAAAGCACTCTAAATTCCAGTTCCTCTGTTGTGCCCAAGAAGGTAGGTTCCATTGTCCCCTTTGTAGCTCTAGGTTTTGTCAATTGTCGTGAAATCACCTCAGGCCACTTGGTATCCAGACATTTCAGTGTGCCTTTCTACAACTGAAATATGGGACTAAACTTAGCACTTGATAGTTCTCTTACAGTATAAAGATAGTAAAATACTGTGTAAAGCTATAGCTGGACCTATTTCTTCATCTTCCTCTCCTGCTACTCTGATGTCTTCCATCATCAGTAAATAAAAATAAATCCATAAATCTCCAAGTCAAAGAAATTAATAAAATCCTCTCTAAACCAATAACTTTAATACCATAAATCTTAACAGCTTCCCTAGTATAGGCTGTTGGTTGTGCCCTTTTAGAAGTATGCCCTCAGAAGTATGTTTCTTTTTTTTCAGAAGTATGTTTCTTAATGTATATTCCCAAGATACCATTTGTTTTATAAACAGTTTCTACTCTTTTCTATTGCTCTTATATTTATTTCTAATTCTAAAACTAGCTCTGTCTTGTTAAATATTCTGACTTTTGAATAAATGATTCTGTTTTTTATTTTTAATTTACTTTTCCAATTAAAGATCCACCTGGGGGTGGCTCTGTCAGTTAAGAGTATGACTCTTGGTTTTGGCTCAGGTTGTAATCCCAGGGTCATGGGATCAAACCCTGCATCCAGCTCTGTGCTCAATGCAGCATCTGCTTAAGACTCTCTCTTCCCCTCCCTCTGCCCCTCCCCTGTTCTCTCACTCTCTCTCTCCCTCCCTCTCTCTAATAAACAAATCTTAAAAAAAAAAAAAAAGATCTTCCTTTCATACAGGCCTACCATGGTTCATAAGTTGAAGTACTTCATGAAAAAAATGAAAAAAAGTTTTAAGGATTCTTCAGAGTATTTTTCTATGAGTATTTTACAGGATTACCAATAATTCTTTGGAATAAGTCCCAAAAATGTTTTGAGTGACTTTAGGTACGCAGTCTACAGTGTAGAATTATATGAAAAAATCCCTTTTTCTTTTTCCTTATAAGGTAAATATGTACTTATTTTGATAAATGCCAATGATTGCATTCTAATTTCAGTGACAGAGCATGTTTAAGAATTTTTTTTCACTTAGACTTCAACTGGTGCATTTTCCTTTGGGCAAAAAGGAAATTGAACAGATAAGGATGAAGGGCAGGAGAAAATATATTGGTCCCTGGTCATAAGTAGTGGAAGTATACACATTTATCTTCTGAATGAATTAACTTATTCATTTATTCAACAAAAATTGGTGAGGACTTCTACTACATACCAGAAACTATGGTTAGGCCCTGTGGATGCGTAGGAAACAAAACAGACATACTGCTTCATGAAACTTATTATCTGTGGGGGAAATCAGGAAAATAATTGTACAAATAATAATATAATCATGTAATTATATCATGTAATTATGAAACTTCTGCTCTGGGTAAAAGGATTTAATCTATCAGGGACTAGTGGAAAACATACTCAATGAAGTGACATTTAAGCTAAAACTACAAAGATATGTTGAAGTTAGCTAAGTTGGAGTGAGAGATGGGGATGAGTCAGAAAGCAACAAGCACAAAGGCCCTGAGACAAAAAGAACTTTGTATGTTCAAGGAAGAGGTGAAAGGTCAGAGAGGTTAGAGCTTGGTGAGCAGTATGAAAAGTGAATGAAGTCTAGAGAGACAGCAAGGACCAGGTTATCAGAAAGCCATGTAAGCATTTTGAGTAAAGGAGTGATATCAGAGAGATGCAGAAATCTGCTAAGAACTCAGCATTGGCAGCCAGGCTTCTCTAAACATGGGCAAGTGATCGTATATATAAAGAGTAGAAAAGAAGGTTTTTGCTGGGCTCTTTTTTTGGAAGGAGCTATCATGGATCCTGACGAATGTGGCTCTTTCCTTTCTGTTACCTCTGAGCCTACATGGGAATAGAGACCAAAAGAAAAGGAATTCCACTGGATCTTTTTACTCCAGGACTCCTCAAATGAGAACAGAATTAGAAGAAAGATACTACTGGCATATCAACAAGAAAGAAAAGCCTAGTCTTGAACTCATTGGAGATTTTAGTTCTAATTTTGCTATGTGATAGTACAGACCTATCTTGTGATAATATAGATTTTTCAATACTTTTTTCTCTTGCATGGTGTAATTACTTAAGAATAGATAGTAATTTATGGGGCACCTGGGTGGCACAGTTGGTTAAGTGGTTGATTCTTGGTTTTGGCTCAAGTTGTGATCTCAGGGTCATGGGATTGAACCCCACATCAGGCTCCCTGCTTAGTGATGAAGTTTCTCTCTCCCTCTGCCCCTCCCCACCCACATTGAGTCTCTCTCTCTTCCTATCCCTCTCTCAAGTAAAATAAACAAATCTTTAAAAAAGGATATTAATTTATATTCTGAAATAGAAGGTAATTGTATTTGATCCGTGCAAAATGTTTGTTAAGAAGAACGTAAATTAAAAAAAAAGAACTTAAATTATGTAATGTATTTCTGTTTTATTATGAAATAAATATATAGAGAAAATGAGATTAAAAAATTGAAAAACATATGCAAATGAAACTAAATAAATTAACTGAAAATATAAGCAGGCTAACCAAAAGACAGTTTCAACAGAGCAAAAAAGCAGCCTACAGAATGGGACAAAATATTTGCAGATCATACTTTGCATATCTAATATTTGCATATCTAAGAAGGGACCAATATCCAGTTAGAGAAAGAGCTCCTAAAACTCAACAACCAAAAAACAACCCAAATAAAAAATGGGCAAAGGATTGAATAGGCATTTTTTTTAATAGACTTTTTTTTAAAGATAAATAACCAATAGGCACATAAAAAGAGGCTCAATATCATTAATCATTAGGGAAATGCAAATCAGAACTACAATAAGAAAATGTCAATGTTACCCAGGGCAATATACACGTTTAATGCAATCCCTATCAAAATACCATGGACTTTCTTCAGAGAGTTAGAACAAATTATTTTAAGATTTGTGTGGAATCAGAAAAGACCCCGAATAGCCAGGGGAATTTTAAAAAAGAAAACCATATCTGGGGGCATCACAATGCCAGATTTCAGGTTGTACTACAAAGCTGTGGTCATCAAGACAGTGTGGTACTGGCACAAAAACAGACACATAGATCAGTGGAACAGAATAGAGAATCCAGAAGTGGACCCTGAACTTTATGGGCAACTAATATTCGATAAAGGAGGAAAGACTATCCATTGGAAGAAAGACAGTCTCTTCAATAAATGGTGCTGGGAAAATTGGACATCCACATGCAGAAGAATGAAACTAGACCACTCTCTTTCACCATACACAAAGATAAACTCAAAATGGATGAAAGATCTAAATGTGAGACAAGATTCCATCAAAATCCTAGAGAAGAACACAGGCAACACCCTTTTTGAACTCGGCCATAGTAACTTCTTGCAAGATACATCCACGAAGGCAAAAGAAACAAAAGCAAAAATGAACTATTGGGACTTCATCAAGATAAGAAGCTTTTGCACAGCAAAGGATACAGTCAACAAAACTCAAAGACAACCTACAGAATGGGAGAAGATATTTGCAAATGACATATCAGATAAAGGGCTAGTTTCCAAGATCTATAAAGAACTTATTAAACTCAACACCAAAGAAACAAACAATCCAATCATGAAATGGGCAAAAGACATGAACAGAAATCTCACAGAGGAAGACATAGACATGGCCAACATGCATATGAGAAAATGCTCTGCATCACTTGCCATCAGGGAAATACAAATCAAAACCACAATGAGATACCACCTCACACCAGTGAGAATGGGGAAAATTAACAAGGCAGGAAACAACAAATGTTGGAGAGGATGCGGAGAAAAGGGAACCCTCTTACACTGTTGGTGGGAATGTGAACTGGTGCAGCCACTCTGGAAAACTGTGTGGAGGTTCCTCAAACAGTTAAAAATATACCTGCCCTACGACCCAGCAATTGCACTGTTGGGGATTTACCCCAAAGATACAGATGCAATGAAACGCCGGGACACCTGCACCCCGATGTTTCTAGCAGCAATGGCCACGATAGCCAAACTGTGGAAGGAGCCTCGGTGTCCAACGAAAGATGAATGGATAAAGAAGATGTGGTTTATGTATACAATGGAATATTACTCAGCTATTAGAAATGACAAATACCCACCATTTGCTTCAACGTGGATGGAACTGGAGGGTATTATGCGGAGTGAAGTAAGTCAGTCGGAGAAGGACAAACATTATATGTTCTCATTCATTTGGGGAATATAAATAATAGTGAAAGGGAAAATAAGGGAAGGGAGAAGAAATGTGTGGGAAATATCAGAAAGGGAGACAGAACGTAAAGACTGCTAACTCTGGGAAACGAACTAGGGGTGGTAGAAGGGGAGGAGGGCGGGGGGTGGGAGTGAATGGGTGACGGGCACTGGGTGTTATTCTGTATGTTAGTAAATTGAACACCAATAAAAAAAAAAAAAAAAAAGAACTACAATAAGATACCACCTTATGCCCAGTAGGATGGCTACTTTCAAAAAATACAGAAAATGACAAGAATTGGAAAGGATGTGGAAAAACTGGAATCCTTGTGTGTTGTTGGTAGGAATGTAAAATGGTATATAGATGCTGTGGAAAACAGTGTGGTGACTCCTCAAAAAGTTAAAAATAGCATTACCAAATGATCCATCAATTCTGCTTCTGGACATATACCCCAGAAATCAAAAATAGGGTCTCAAAGAAATATTTGTACAACCATGTTCATAATAGCATTATTCATAATAGCTAAAATGTGGAACCAACCGAAATGTCCATTGATGGATGAATGGATAAGCAAAATATTTAATTTTTTTTAAGATTTTATTTATTTATTCATAGAGATGCAGAGAGAGAGAGAGAGAGAGGCAGAGACACAGGCAGAGGGAGAAGGAGGCTCCATGCAGAGAGCCTGACGTGGGACTCGATCCCAGGACTCCAGGATCATGCCCTGGGCTGCAGGCGGTGCTAAACCGCTATGCCACCGGGGTTGCCCATGGATAAACAAAATACTGTATTTACAAACAATGGAATGTTTATTCAGCCGTAAAAAGGAAAAGAAATTCTGATATACACTATGACATGGATGAACCATGAGGACATTATACTAAGTGAAATATGCCAGTAACCAAAAGACAAGTAGTGTATGATTCCACTTAAATGAGGAATTTAGAGTAGCTAAAATCATAAAGTAGAATGGTGGTTGCCAGAGGGTGGGGAGAAGAAAGAAATGAAGAGTTGTTTAATGGGCACAAGTTTCAGTTTTATAAGATGAAAGAGTTATGGGGATAGATGGGGGTGATGGTTGCACAACATAGTGTATTTAATAGTACTGAACTGTATACTTAAAAATAATTAAGATGGTTAATTTATATATTAAATTATATATATTTTCCTTCCACAATAAAAAGGGGGAAAATTTAAGCAGGCAGGAAAAGTAGAATATGTTATCTATGAAAACTGGAATGTTAAATATGATATATCTTCATGAGACCCGTTTAAATCCTATACCTGGGCTTAAAAATGTATCATTTTAAACACAACAGAAAATTTTTAAAAATTATTCAAGAACTTTATATTTGTTGGGGTACTTGACTTCCCAAAAGTTTTCCACTTGGGAACATAAATGAAATAAGATCTTAAGCTCTCAATAGAAAATTTTATATAATCATAGGAATGAGGAAACTAGTTTATAGTTCTGTCTGCCACACTGTTGTGTTCATTTACTTTAGACAAGTCACAAACCTCTCTGGGCCTCAGTTTTTCTATCTGTAAAATTAGGAGTTGTTCTGTATGGTTTCAGAGATCCCTTCCAGCTCAAATTCTGCCTTTCTATTCCTGTAATCTTTGAGCAGCAGATCTTTGTGACTTTCAAACTGTTTTGTAGAGAGGTACCTCAGGAACAGGCCTCATCCATACCTCCTCCAGGATAAGACTGGCTTTTATCTCTTAGGTTATATGATTGGATTTCACTTAAGATTTCACTTAAAAAGGGCATTTTTCTAAAAGCCACTGTTCTGATCAGTCCCTCCTTTTTCACACAGATGGCATAGCAGTGACACTGTATTAAATGTAGGAACAGCTAACATTTACGTCATGGGTTGGATTCTCTGGGAAGCAAAGCTGAGACGGTTTCAAGCAGCAATTTGCTTATTAGGAGTTTCCTTTGGGATCAACCCCTGTGGAAGAGAGAAGGAAGCAGCACTGAGCAGAGGGCAAAGTTGAAGTGAGATGCAGACCTAACAGCAGCCTCAGCCTTAGCAGTCTAAGGGAGCTGTGGGGCTCTAATGACACTTCAGAGTTGTCCAGACTGAGTCAGAATGGCTGGGCCTTGTTACCCTCACCCAGACCAGTCATTGAATATGAATAACCTGGGAAGAGTGTGAACTTGCTCACAGCTGCTCCCTGCAGCCAAGGCAGCCCCTAAATGGACCAACAGCCCCTTCTGACTGCCAGGATTCTGGCAGCAATCTTTTCTTAGAGGCGGATCTAGGTGGAGCATTTCTGAGCCTACCATAATTTGTGACCACAAAGATTATTTTTGAAAGAAAGCAATCAGTATTATTTTTTAAAACATTTACTAGTTTTGCATGGGTTTGTGACCAAAATCTTAGAAAAGCCTATATATCACTAAATTATCATATTACAACCTATATTCTACTCATTATCCTATTTTATTTTCTTTTTAATACTTGTCACTATCTAATATTATATATTAATTAGTTTATTATTTCATTAGTAGAATGTAAATGTTACTAAGGCAAAGATTATGCCTACCTTGTTCCACACTGTATCTCAACACCTAGAACGGTGCCTGGCATAGCACAGGCATTCAGTAAATAAGTATGCAATGAGTGAATGAACGAACAAACAAAAAACACAAGGACTGAATTAATGGCCAGATAGAAAACATCATTGCTATTTTGGTTCATTAAACATATAGATTAAAAGAATTAAATAATCTTATCTTTATGGTTTGAAAGACTTAAATAGCATTTCTCCAACAATTACACCCAGACAGTAAGAACATGCTTAATAAATATCAAAATATAAGAATAAGGGTGGGGGATCTTTTTGCCCCCACACACACATCTTGATTATTACAATCAAGCAGACATTATCTTAAATTAGTCAAATCATAGATATGAAACAGATGACCATTTTATATAAGAAGTAAAGGCCATGTGTAACCAGTAAGAATGTGACTTGCAATTAACTGCTCTGCGTCCAGAATAAAGATGCCCTGATTTTAGCAGGACAGTTCTATCACAGATCAAGCCCCCAAAAATGTAAAGTGGGACACAGAAAATTTTCCTTTGACATCAGAATTTCAGGTTATTTCTTTTTCTCCAGTCCTGACCTCTGCTCTGAATGGACCCTAATCTAATCTTCCTTGTGAGCAAAAATGACTTGATAAGTCTAAAAGTATATTCTGACAAACTTTAAGTACTTTTCCACTTCCTAATGTTGCCACACTGCTTTTTCGAGTAACAAGAATATCTCTAGACTGTTACCTCCTCAAAGACATCTCTCTTCTGCTACCACCCAGCACAGTGTCTGTCACATTGTAAGCACCCAATAAATGTTTTGTGAACTAAAATGAAGGTGAACTTTTATAGGACACAATTCTACATGTGCCTCAATTCTCATTTTTTTCCAAATGACTCCAGAGCAAACTCCAAATCCAGATTAGGTCTTTTGCCACTACCTAGCCTCCTTCTGAGCCTCCACCCTACTACTTAAAATCACTGTGGATGTAGCAGCAGCAAACAGATTTTTTTTTTTAATTTTTATTTATTTATGATAGTCACAGAGAGAGAGAGAGAGAGAGGCAGAGACACAGGCAGAGGGAGAAGCAGACTCCATGCACCAGGAGCCTGACGTGGGATTCGATCCCGGGTCTCCAGGATCGCGCCCTGGGCCAAAGGCAGGCGCTAAACCGCTGCGCCACCCAGGGATCCCAGCAAACAGATTTTAATAGCATTGTAACCAACAAAATCTATTCTTTTAATTTGCCAATTAAAAGGTACACTTTTATCTTGTTTAAGTCTAAAATCAGTTATCTTTGCCTGCTACTGCCTTATATTAATATAGATCATAAGACTTTAAAAAAAAAAAAAAAGAAAAAAAAAAAAGACTTTAATATATTAAAGCGTTTGGTCATTAATCACTGTTATTTTAGGTATGCCTAATGAACTTTAGTCATCGTGACCCCTTTTTAGAGATTATTTTTGAAAATCACTCTATCCTAACTTCTAAAACTTTATTTGGCCTTTTTCTTATTCATCAATGTTCTTTTCCACCCTCTTCTTTGAAAAAAGAATGTCTTTCACCATTTTTGTGGGGAAAAAAAAAAGAGAGATGTCCTTGAGGGGATAGGATGTTCTACTTTAATTTTAGCTTTCTTTCAGGGGCCTTTCCTATCATTTTTTGCTGAAGAGAGGGGTGGGTTCTTTGACTCTTCAACTCACATTGGCCAAAGTAAAAGTAAATTAACATATGAATGTAATGTCTTTTAAACAGAGCAGTCATACAAGCCACCTCTCTATAGTAGCATCATTATCCTCTGCATTCTAGTCATTTTTTTCTCCCTAGTAGCTATCCTACCCTGTAAAGATAGCCTATCCATCTTCTTCCCTTCCTCTAGCCCTAGCTTTTGATAGCTATAATGGCTTATACAATAATTTAATACTTCTAAAATGAGGAAAAACAAAGGAGAGATGGTGGGTTTGTTGATCCTTTCTCCACACCATAAAAAGTGTAGGAGTAATAAAAAGACTTCTCATCATCCAATAAAAGCCGTTTTTAGATCCTCTTCCTGCCCCCAAGTAAAAGTGTGCTTGTCACTATTTTACAACTTTCTTAGAGTACAGATTGGCAGGTTTTTTATGAAATACAAATTTGAATTCTGTTAAATAATATAAGAGAAAATGTCATTGTCTCAATCTTCTCACACCTATATTCTTTTTTTAAGATTTATTTATTTATTTATTTATTTATTTATTTATTTATTGTTTATGATAGACACAGAGAGAGAGAGAGGCAGAGACACAGGAGGAGGGAGAAGCAGGCTCCATGTCAGGAGCCGGACACGGGACTTGATCCCAGGATCGCGCCCTGGGCCAAAGGCAGGTGCCAAACCGCCGAGCCACCCAGGGATCCCCCTCAGACCTATATTCTTGAACTTATTTATTCAGGAAACATTTACTGAATGCCTACTAAGTATCAAGCACTAGATGGGGGTCCTAGGGAGACAGATTTTTCAAGCCACATTTACTCTATTTTCGGAAAGCTCACAGTCTCATGGACAGACACATAAGGAAATATGTGATAGTATGGTAAAGGTAAACCCAAAGTATAACAGGGTCCAGAGAAGTAGTTTCTAGGGTTAATTTCAAGTTAATCTGGAAACTAAACAAGCAGCTATACCATGAATCTTAATTTGAGAATCTTAATAGATACTTAGAGAAAAACTTTTTAATAAAAGTAAAGCTTCCTGTTCAGGGTATAAATAGTAAAGTTGGTGCTTCATGTTTCATGTACTTCAGTATATTATATAAAAGTTCAATTATTTTTTGCTAAAATCTGAACAAAATTTACAACAGCTTTTTTTAATCTGAAGAAGTTTTATTTTTTTACAATGAAAGAACATTATAAATTTACCTGCTTAACATAGAATTACTTAAAACTGGTCCTCAACCATATTGGTGTTTCAAAGAGCTATTTTGTTTATTCCCAGATGATAATGTTTTAAAGATAAATTAAAACAAGACCTATATTTTGTCTTGGTAAAGTAGAACATGATATTTGTTCTTTAAAAAAAAATTGTTTTTGTAGGTATTCTCTACCTTCAACATAGGTTCAAACTTAGAACCCCAAGATCAAGAATCACATGCTCTACCAACTAAGTCAGCCAGGCACCCCAATATTCTTCATCTTCTAAAATCATTCTTTAACATCAAATATGCTGACCCTCACATCATTTGTAAATAATCTGCATCAATGCCTAACTGCATAAAATAGCAAATTGACTCTTTCCACTATTAGTCTTAAAATGTGTTCAGTTCAGAAAGTCTGGGAGCCAAATATGGTGGTCATTTTCAAAAGGACTGCTATTTTGAAGGGGCAGTATAACCAACAGACAATATACCCAGTAAAGTCAATAGTTTCATTTGTTTGTACTTCTCAAGTCAACTTTCCCTCATTTTAAAATTGCTTCATTGTTTAAGTTGTCTTCAGAGTTTTAAACTTGCTTTATGCAATGGAATTGAATATTTTAAAATTCATTTTCCTATGCATTTGAAATGGATATTCACTGTTTTTTACCTCATTTTGTGATCTCTTGCATAATGTTTGAAGACTTTTAGTGTAGGGATAGGTTATGAAGCTGTTGTGGAAAACTAAGAATTCTTTTGTAAAATGAAAAAATTTTTAAGCTGAAATAAAGAATTATACTGTTAACATTATTTACTGTATTTGAAGTAGATTAAAATCTTGGGCCTATTCTTCAGATTAACTTTTAAAAAATAGCATTATTTTAGGGGGATGGCAAAAAATAATAAAATAGCATTATTTTAAATATATACCTTAGTGGATTATTGAATTAGCTATGTGTTAACTAAAATCACTGTGATTTCGAATTTTAACTTTCCCAGTGTATTCCAATATCCTTGGTTTAAAAACTTAGCAAATAAATGTGACTTTTAATTTGCTAAGCAAGGTCCTAGCCCATAATTTTTATCTGAGAGAGAACACACTAATAATATTAAAATTATACATATTTGTACATGAATATGTTTCACTTTATTCTGTTAATAGATTCTAGTGTCACTAGTTATCTTTGTAAATCAAGTTATTACAATTTAAAACTGAGCTGCTACCTCTCAGTGTCAATGTACTTAATGTTAGCTAATTAATAATCACCAAACTGACTTCTTAAGGCCTTCAATGAAACCACAGGGCTCTACTTAGTCTGTCTCATCTGATTGTTGGCATTTAGAAGCTTCTTCTTTTTCTGGAACTGTAATATTAGGTAAGATCAATTTTTTAGGTAAGGTCAATAAATGTGACTTATTAATAAATACTCAGCAATGTGAATGGCAGTAGATCCCAGTGCCTTCCTCTCAGAACCTTAAACCTAGTGCATAAATTCTAGTCCCATACTTGATCTCTCTTTGCCCTAAAAAATAAGAGGTTAGATTTCCTGGGAAATAGTATAGAAGTTTTAATTGGCCTATCAAGGTTTTTTTAAAATAAATCTCAAAAATATGGGTTGAGGCACATTTTTAACCTGTAGTACTGTCTAATGGAACTGCTTGCAGTGATGGAAAGGATCTTATCTGCAGTGTTCGGTATGGTAGCCATAGTTAGTGGCTACCTTAAACATAGCTGGTGTGACTTAGGAACTGAATTTTATATTGCATTTAATTTAAATATCCATGTGGCTATGGCTGTCCTTCCAGCACAGTAATAGAACATCCTTGAATTTGATGTATATGTCCTCAGTGGCATTAAAGGTCCCTTCATTATTTAAAAACAAAATAGACCTCAATACAGTATATTGAAAAAAATCTCTAAATATAGATGTAATGGTAGATACCTTCCCAACATTCTAGAGCATTCTAAATTTATAAATGGAAAAAGAAAATCAGCCCAATGGTAAATTTAATCTTGCCTCTTGGCTTTTACCTAAAAACCTGGATATAAAATTTAATTTCCCTCAAGAATATATGTGTCTTGAGTTTTCAAAATTTTAGACTATGTAATAAAATTTTGTGTTTTCTGAACCTCGACAATTTTTGTTTTCTGCTAAAAGAAAGAGCAATTTTTTAAAAAAATTTTCAAATAGTCATAGACAAAATGCAAAACTGACTTCTCACAAATGGTTTCTCCTAAAACCCAAGAGCAATTAGGAAATTAATTCCTTCTTCCCCATCCTGAACATGTACTGTTTAAAAATCCCCCATGGTTGTACATGTTTTTGAGCTATTATTATAGTGTCTTTTTTTCCTGAAGGGTTAGAGCTACTTACTGACTGACCACTCCATCTTTTATAGAGAAAAGCATCACCCTTTGAAAGCATTTTCCCCTTTAAAACTCATTTAAATTGCATTTAAGAAACATCCATTATTACCCTTCCAGGGAGTGTTATTTTTCACTGGGCATTACAACAAGATTAATCATCTCTGCCTATCAAGAAGCAGATTTGATTAAATCAGCCAAAGACATTAAATCCCAGCCTTACTCACTCTAGTGACCATATCGAGACTGAGTTGAGGGAGAATTTGTGAAAGTATCATTTGGTTAAAAATTGTATGCCTGTCTCTTTAAATCTAAAAAAAAATCCTTTCAGAAGCTGTAGAGAGAAGGTGCTAGAACTGTGTACGATCATGACTGGAAAGCAGGATCCCTCAGTGACTGCCGAATCTTCCCAGCACAAGACAGAGAGGCAGCTCAGCACAAGCCTACACTGGTTCTAGGCAGAACGATGATCCTACCGAACAGATCTCAAATAAAATTAAATTGAGAAAGCAGATCTTTCAAGGGAATGAGGCGGAGGCTCGCTTTTATGTTAAAAGCAACCAGCATCCTCCTTGCTAGACATGGACATGACATTTTTAAAGGAATTATTTGGTTACAGCGTTTTAAGCAAACTGTTCTAAGGAGTCTGTACATTGCATTGTTTTTTCTATTCTTTTTTTCTTTTGCATATATGTAATTCTGGAGGTAAAGAAAAAGCCTGCCAGGGATTCAGAAGGCATCCCACTAGCGATCAGCTGACATTCCTAACTGAAGGCTGCAATGTGTTGCTTATTCATTTTGTACCGTGGGAGCTGCGGGGACTAGCAGAGAGCTAAACTATGCATTTCAAACAGCAGTGCTTGTGCAGAAAGAGGGGTGAGAGAGAGGCAGCCGGCGAGGAAAGAGCACAGCTGGACTTTCTCCTTGTTTTTATCCATTTCTGCAGGATCATGTATTCATAAGGGATGAGGCGGGCCACGGCGATCCCAGGCCTGAGCCGCGGCCTACCCAGTCAGTTCAGAGCCAGGCCCTCCACTACCGGAACAGAGAGCGCTTTGCCACGATCAAATCAGCATCTTTGGTAAGCAAACACCCCTCTACCCACCTTCCCTTCCTTCCCCTCCTCCCCATCTGGCAGCCTCTCGCCCTCCCTGAGCCTCTCTCGGCTTCATGGATGGGAGGAAAGGAGTCAAGAATGTTTTCTCCCTCCTAATAATTTTATTCATTTTAGAAAAAAATCTGTTGGCATGGCAACCTGATTCTCAGATATTTTAGCATTGTCTTCGGCATGGAAAAAAACCTTTGTGTGTGTGTGTGTGTGTGTGTGTGTATTTATATATGCTATATGTGCAAAATAAAAGGCCTTTAAGATGAAGTTGCTAACCTATCCAATATTTTAAAAGCTATGTGTCTTTTCATTGAAATAATAATGCTAAAAAAATTTTAAAGGTATTTGATGTATGTGTATGCAGGGCACTAGGCTTCTTTTTGTATAGATGCATGTGTATTTGTAATGTATACACACATATCAAAAGATAAAAGAATTTTTTAAAATGTATCACTGCTGGCTAATGTATATAATTGTAGAAAATAAGATACTAGCTTCCTAGGGATGAATTGCTGGTTCGTTCTGGTTCATTCATTTATTTATTGCAACAATGGTAGTGGCTGCACTTCCCCATTTAACCCCTGAAGAATTTCCTGGCACCAATAAAGCAAGAAGAAGGGCTTTGTAGGAGAGGATAGGGATGGTTGTGGAAGAAAAGATACTGTAGGATCCTTCAGCATTTTTACTATTGCAAATGTGATTGCTGGATGCCCTTGTAGTAGCAAAAGGGGTGTGTGCTGGAAGAGTTAGTTTTCATGCCTCCTCCCCTTGGCCCCCCACGCGTGCGCGTGCGCGCTCACATACTCACACACACACACACTCACATCGTTTCATCCTTGGTACTCTAAACTCTCTTTAATCTTTTGCTTCTGAATCTCACTTCTCAGCCAAAAAATTATTGAAATATTCATTGTTTTGCCCAGATTGATGTTAGAGGTCACATGGGCAGGAAGAGTTAGTGTACACTGCCTGGCTATTACATTTAGATCCTATGATGACATCATCCAAGGCCGACCCAGAAATTATTTTTCTTGTCCTATTTTTTAAACCTGATTTCCACTTTTATCTCTCAAGTCTTTGAAAGGCTTCAATTATCTTTGGAATCAATAATGGATTATGATCCTTAAAAACCCAAATATAAGGAAAATGGAAGTTAAAGCACCTACATATATTGCTATACCTGCTGCTATATAAAAGCAAGCAATTTAATTGAAACTGCTTATCAGTAAGCCTACCTTTAAGTTCCTTTGTATAGAAGTTTCTTGTTATCTCTTTAATGTACAATTTTTCACTTTACATGAATGTTATACTGTGTAATGGAGATATAAAAATGTCCACTATGTATTTGCTAATGATTGCTAAGCAAGTAAAAAAAAAAAAATGCTTTGAGTCTAAATAAAGCATCATGAAATTATTAATAAATATTTTCATGTCATGATACCTGACCAAAAAAATATGGTATTTATGTAATATCATTACTTACCACCGACTCTTGTGAGACTTGTATCTTTATCCAGACATGTTCATGTTGAAATGAGAGGAAAAATAGTGAGCAGCCACTGAGACTCAGAGCACCAGAAGCAGGTTTTGAATGTGAAACAAACATTATACCCAAGTGGATTTTCCCCATCTGGAACAGGTTTCCTTCTTTTGTCACTTGCCACACCCTCATTCCCACATCATATATTCATGACCTCTCCTACCTCCTAGTAAGATGTTACTACTGCTATACCACAATGATCTCATGCTCACGTTTATATACTCACCCAGGGCTACTCTGTGCGCCTATCAGCCATCACAATCCTCTCTGTGGTTGATGAAAGCTGATTCCCTACTAGGCCACCTCAGGACTATAGGCAAAGTCCTTAGGAGCCCCTCTGAATCATATAGGCTTTCTAGTGCCCAGCCAGAGAATAGCTGAGATCAGTCTCTGATGGACGGTTGATTTGCTAAAAAGGCTCCCTGTCCCTATACTAAGTTAAAAACTGAGTAGCTAATAGGCTGTTGCAGTAGCCACTATAAAGTAAGTTGTTTAATGTGGATAACCTTCTCTCCAAATGTAATGCTTTGGGAGTCATGGTGGGATTGATGGAAGTTTATCAAAGGTCAGTGGTTTTTAAAGAAGAAAAAAGAATTAATAGAAGGGAAAAGTGATATGATTCTATATGGTCTCATTTTGGACAATCTAATTATTAGTGTGAATATTTTAAAGTACTACAGTTCTACTGCCTATGCTGTTTTAAAGGCTAACTCCAATTTATAAATCAGGACACTGGAATATCAAAAAGAAGTATCTAAATTTTAAAAGTATATCATGAATCTTACTGCTTTTCATGGATCTCTGCTCAAAGGAAAAGGACTAAGTTACTTAAATGACATAAAAGTAGGAGCAAGATCATGGGAAAATGAAAGTCTAGTATAAAGAAAAATCAAGTCATTGTTGAAACCTCTCTTCACTTCCTATAGGTGGTAATAATACTGTATTGATTTCTTTAGTTTAGTTTTAGTCTTTACAATCCTCAAATAGAAATGCTAAGAAGCCACAGAGTGATTCAAAGTGAACAGTGAAAAGAAAAAAGAATGTAGAAATTATTTTTAAATTATTAGATAAATAAGTAATGAGTGTATATTTTTTAAATGAGTGTACATTTTAAATAGACTTGCAAACTGACAAAAAAAAACTTATAGTTTCTTAAATATGTTTTATCAGCCTACCTCTTCTACATAAACCTAAAAGAGGCCTAAATCTGTGGGATTTGCCCTTGGCATTTTTTCTACATTGTGCTTTTGAATGGGTCATTGACCAGTGTATGTATGTAGCCCATGGGCTACAGGCTTTTACTGCTCGATGTTTTTACCATTTTGACACCTTAAAACTGAGATTTTTATGTTACTATGGACTACTGCACAATTACATTTGTAACAAAGGAAAAGCAAGGACTATGAACCTTGATATCAGAGTTAACTCCGAGGAAACTTTAGAATTATGTATTTTTTTATTATAATTATTGAAGGCAGCAATTATTGACCATATTTTGAAAAACTAGGAAAAGGAAGGGCATTTTATAGAACTTTCTTTGTTTTATCCTTTCTTTTTCTTCTTCTGTAAGAAAATTCATAATGGACTGATTCATGATCTGGAGAAAGGAGTTGTTTATATAATTCTTCAGAATTACTCATCTGCCTTATTGGGCCTTTGAGATGTCCTGCCTTAAGTTTTTATTGTTGGTAAATGGAAATCCTAATATTTTAATTGGATTAGTGACCCATGAGAGTGTTTTCAGCTGTTGTTACATCTGATATCATTTCTTAAAATTTCATAATGTTCTGGATCATATGGTAGTTCTCATAGTAGATGTTACTATAAAGAGCACAAGTCCATATCTGTCCGACAATTCAGCTTTTGGTCTTATGAAGGAATTCTCACTGGAATGAGTGGTCTTACTATAACAAGTGAATTATGTTAAAATACATATTGGTCCAGGGAGCAGGAAGCACGTGGAAGGCTGAGTTGGTAGAGCATGCAACTCTTGATCTTAGGGTTGTGAATTCAAGAGCCATGTTGAGTATAGGGCCTACTTAAAAAAAAAAAAAAAAAAAAAAAAAAAAAACACACACACATTAGGAACAGGGGCATAAAACTCTTAGTTTCTAATCTCTAGTAAAGCATGTAGACAAAAATGATGTTCTTTCCATACAAATACGGATTTTTAAAATTTTTTTTTTACATTCAGTAGGAAATGTAAAGACTCTATAAAAATGGAGTCTTCATTTCAGTTTTAAAAATGCAACCTAAGTTTCAGCTAATCGTGAAATTGGATATCTGAAGAGTTTGATAGACAAGCATAAAAATATTAGAGCCTCTGTAGTAAATGCTGTTTCACCCCTCATGAGCCCCTCTGTTCTATTTCTAAAGGCTTAAAGATGTGTTCTCTTCCTGGATAGTGTACCAAAGGATGCTTGTCAGAATATTTTATAGCTCTTCTTTCCTTTTCCTTGGCTTCTTAATCTCACTAAGATCATTACTGAGAGCATTTTTCATTTATGCTGCCCAGTCAATCTGCCCCAACCCGCATGACCGAACTCTCTCCATAAACATGTTGAATCAGTGAATGAACAAATGAATGAGTGAAGTCTCTTCTAGCCCTGCTAGCACATGAGAATTTGGATTTGCAAGTATACATTTCTAAGTGCTTTGTTCAGTGTTTCTGTATGAGACAGAATTGCCTGTTATCCATCATTACTTTTGCTATGAACTTAAAACATTTTTCCCTAGGTGTTCTAAAGAGTGGAATATGAAATTTCTAATGTCAAACTGTGACCCAGTGTATTCTTTTTAAGAACTTGCTATAAATTTCATTTATTCTAAGAGCCGAGGTAGGCAGTTTTATCATATGCATTATTTTGATTCTTACTCATAATTAATCTTGTAAGTTGGCTTTGATCTCTTAAGAGGGTAACATTATCAGCTGCTATGCTCCTCTTTTATGTTCAGTAAGTTGCTTATTAGCCCTCTAGTGCAGTGTTCTTCACTTGGTAGGCAGATAGTACACTTTGGATGTAGTAGTGTTTTAGGTCCAAATTTTTGCCAAAATTAAATAAGATGAGATGAAATAGCTATAGAAACTTTTTGGGAAAAAAAAAAAAAGAAACTTTTTGGGAAAAGTTCAGTCCCTTATGGCTCTTAACTTTTATATATTACTCCAGGTATGTGAAATGGTTAATAATTCAGAGTCAGAGATTATGCATACTTATTTTATAAGCCATGACCTGGGTACAATTAAGTTTTATTTTTAAACTTGCCCTTTTTCTTGGATCCACTCCTCTGATCTATGTCCGTATCACTAGAAATGCTTGGTGGAGGGAAAAAGAGACATACTACTCAGACCCTGGCAGGACAAGGAAGGAAATCAACATATATCAAACATCTCTTATGTGTCAGACATCTTGCTGGACATAAGTGTTATCCATCAGTGATCTCATTGTAGCAGTGGCTCCTCTTTGAGAACCTTCAAGAAGTTAAGTAATTTGCCCAAGGTCAGTAATACAGTAAGGGACAGAATGGTATTGTGTTCAAGCAACCTACTAGGTGTGGCAAGATGCTACTGCCCACTTTCAACTAATCACATTTTTGAGACTACCATTGTGAATACTACAGTCACTACATTTCTGTAACTTCCTTTCATTTTTAGACTTATTCGGTTTGTAGTTTAGACTTGCCATTCTGTCCAGCTTTGACTTTTTGGGGTGTTGATTCCTTCCATTACTTAATAATAGAAAGTTTCACTCTGCCTTAATGGGGTAAATTTCCTCAGGCAATTCAAGAACCATAGGACCTCAGTTCAAATCCCAGGGTTTATAAAAATTAGAGGTAAATTGCATGTGAAAGTATATTGTAAACCATAAAACATGGTAAAATTTAAAATTATGAGCTATTTTTTAATTCTGTTGACCAAATAGTGTATTTGGAAGACATGCAGTATAAACTTAAAACCTGCAGGTGTACATAACTGTAGATAATAATTTTATATGTTTCTAGTTAGACTTCATACATGAAGCATCTGGCCAGACTTGTATTTAAATTTGTCTACTTTGCTTGAGTATGGGATTGTAAAACTCAGTATCTCCATTTGTGTCCAACAAGGTAATTAACGTTGAAACATAGAAAGTTTCATTGCAACATATTGAAGGTGATATTAGGAGTTTAAGAAGGTGATTATCCAAATTATGGAAAGCATTAGAAGCAAAGTGTTTCTCCTAGAATTCAGTGATAAACAATGATAGCACATTGAGCTTTGTAAATTTGTCTTAGCCACACAGTTGTGTGATCTGGTATGCAGTAGGACCACCCTTTTCACAGGGACTCACCCACCAGTTAGGATAGAAAATGTTCTTGAGGGACGCCTGGGTGGCTCAATGGTTGAGCATCTGTCTTTGGCTCAGGGCATGATCCTGGAGTCCCAGGATCAAGTCCCACATCGGGCTCCCTGTATGGAGCCTGTTTATCCCTCTGTCTATGTCTCTGCCCTCTGTCTGCCTCTCTCTCTCTCTCATAAATAAATAAAATATTTTAAAAAAATGTTCTTGACACAATTCATTTTCACTTTAGATTTAGGTACGTAGTTTAGGGAAATGGCCATCCTGAGAATATTGACCACAAGCTAGTCAGACCTTCTGTTGTCACATTTTAAATGTGTCATGATAGCTTTAAGGTGTACCATATCTCAGTTTGGGGAATTTGATTAAAGAAGGAATACTAACATAAGAAAAAATAAGTTTAGAGATAAAACATATCTCAAATGCATTACCCTAGAATGGACACTTTACTGACATATTTGTATGAAAAACAAGTGAATTTAGTAAGGACTAGATGGTAGTCCCCTATAGTTGAACTTTAGAAAGGTGTAAGCATGAGGAAGGTGTAAGCATGAGGAAGTAAAATATACAAATATATTTCAAATGACTTCTTTCTTTCCTTTTGTCATGAGGTACGTCCATTAAAAAGAAACATGATATTGTGATGACAAAATAGATTTCCTTTAGAGTGTTAGGTGCCCCTTTGGTGATGCTGTCCTTCTTTTGGTCTTGAAATATCTTCTGCTCTTATTCTTCACACTTTAAAGAGGATTGTCCTTTAGAAAAGAGAAATGAATATGAAACCTAGTGTTAGTTTCAGTTGGAAAGGTTTCAAAGTTCGGCTTATGTTTAATGGTGTACTTTGATAATACTATCCAGTTACAGAACAGCACTCTCTTGATAGTAAGGACTCAGTCTGGTATGCAGGGACACCTTCTAAAAGGAGCAAAGAAACAAACTGTTCTTTGTACAAAATGCACTTTGACCCATAAACTGAAAATAGTAAAGAGAATTAATAGCAGCATGGAAATTTCTAGTAAAACTTGTTTGAGGGTGAGGTTAGGGAGAATTGGCTTATGGTAGATAGTAATGACTAAATTGCTTAGCGATAAACAAAGCTGAAGTTATAATTTTGTAATTTTTTTTCTAAAAAAGGAAAGATGAAAATGAAGTGAGCAGAGAAAATAAAGGGAAAATAAAAAGAGGGGTGATAAACTGAAGGAAGGAGTAGAAAATCAGAAAAGGCGTAATAGAAAGAAACAAGAGATGCCAGAATTCATATTTGCAATCTTGAATTTGTTGGATATTCACCTGAGAATGGGTTAAGGAAAAATTACTAAGAAAAGCCATCTAAAAATCATAGAAATGCTTTCTCTTTAGGAGAGCAAGTAAATGTATTATAATTTGTTGACATCTCTTCTGTGGGGAAGGGGAGGTGGGAGAGGGAGATTTTAAAGAAGAGAATGCTGTTTCTCCTCTCTCCCTCTTCCTCCTTTCACCCCCACAGCCCCCACCTTTCATATTAAGAATCAGAAATAAATCTTGTTCAAACAACTTTAGGAATATAATCAAAATTCCTGTGACTGTTAGAAATATCTTTAAAAACAAGCGGTGTAATATAATGCAGTGGTTCTCAACCAGAGGGATTTTGCCCCCCAAGGGACATTTGCCAATGTCTAAAGACATTTTTGATTGCCTTGACTTGAGAGGTATACTGGCATCTAGTGGGTAGGCCAGGGATGCTGCTAAATATCCTGCAATGCAAGGACAGCCCTTCAAAACAAAGAATTACCTGGTTCATTGTCAATAGTGTTGACATTGAGAAATCCTGGTGTAAGGGAAATAGCATGGCTCTGGAACCAGACAGAAATGGGTCTGAATCTCAGCTCTACCATTTATTAGCTATGTGACCTTGAAGAGAGATGCAATAATATGTCAAAAATATGTAAATTCAATTTGGCTGAATGAATAAGTTAATTGCCTCAAGTCTCAGTTTCTTCATCTATAAAATGGAGGTGGTAACAACTAACCTCATTAATGACTAAAATGAATGAGTGAATGAGTTGGTTTTTAGGATTAGAGATAAAGAATATAAAGAGGACAAAGCATAGTGCCTGATACAGGTGAGCATTCAACAAATAGGTAAATTGATGGTGGCAGTGATAGATAGAATTCTGCCAGAGGGCTCCTCTACTTTCCTTGAAAGTTTGTCTTCCATGAATCTGGTTACCTGAGTTCTGTTCACCACCCCAAATCAGGTTACACGACAGATCCATGAGCATGAGCAGGAGAACGAGTTGCGGGAACAGATGTCAGGTTATAAGCGGATGCGGCGCCAGCACCAGAAGCAGCTGATCGCCCTGGAGAACAAGCTGAAGGCTGAGATGGACGAGCACCGCCTCAAGCTACAGAAGGAGGTGGAGACGCATGCCAACAACTCGTCCATAGAGCTGGAGAAGCTGGCCAAGAAGCAAGTGGCTATCATAGAGAAGGAGGTCAGTGTGCACACACATGCCTTTGTGTTGTAACCAAGCCAGGACTAATCGCTTCTCGGCCTTTTGGCTAAGATCAAGTGAAGCCAGGACTATTTCAGTCAGTGGCATCACATGAGCAAAAGGCAGGATGGGTGTGCTTTTTGGTGATAGAGGAACAATGTTGCCTTGGTGGCGGTAGTTGAGAGGAGTTAGATTTTGTGGGGCTACTTAAAATTGCCATTAAAATAGTTACTGCAGGCGTATATTACATTCTTGTCTATTCAAATATATTCTGAGAGTCAGTTCCTTGAGGGGGTCTGGTGCATATAAAAAGAAACAAGTCGCTTCTATCCTGTGGAAACTTGCACAGTTCAGACCTGTTATCATGCCTGCCACACCCACAGTCCTCTTCAAAAGAATACTGCTCTACAGATTGTCCCTTTCAGTGGTGATAATCCCTGCCTACACTGATTGGACTAGGAATGGGCACCTGACCAGTGGCAACAAGTAATTAATCCTCTATTGCTTGGGTCTTCTAGAAGACATCTCTCTTCCCTATCTATGTTCTAAACAAAGAAGAGGCTAAGGCAGACAGTGAGTCAAAATATTACCTTTATTACTAATAAGTGTTAGATGGGAGAAGTGATTTATGTCTGAAGGGAAATGCACTAATAATACCGTACAAAACTGAACAGACTTGCCTATCTAGGCACTGGCCCTGTGCTAAACCAGTCACCTTCCCTGCTGCCCTGCCTCACCCATAAGACTTACATAGCGTGGGAAAGCAGGGGTGAACATATGCTCCTTGGGGATGAAGTGACTGGAGACAGAGTGCCAGGGGTGTTTTGGTAATTAAGCTTTCTCTCCACGTGGAAGGGAACATCAGAACTGCAGATGAAGCATTCCCCCAACAGCCATCAAGCTGTAAAGCAGCCTGCCATGAAAACCTCTGCCCAAACAGGGATGATATTGATTAAATAAGCCAATCAGATTCTTTCTTGGGGATTTTATTTGGTAAATATGTAGAGAAAATTGTTCATGATGGAAAAATTATTGATAATAGAAGTTAAAGGTGAAAAGATAACATAGAACCATGAAGCATAATTCCCTCCCTGTCTCCGAAGCATCTCATCTTACATATGTGTTGCATCTAATGGTCCCAGAAACTTAGATTGGTCACTTTCAGGAGCCAGTGTTTATTGGGTTATCTTTATTTGGTCTGTGTTCTATCCATTTTGGGATCCCTCGATATGTCCCAGTGTCTGACTATTGTGGATTGCAGCAGGTGCCTAAGAAAACAAAATGTTATTCATCAATTAGAGTGAGTTTCTTGAAATAAAACTGGCCCGTCATGGTTATTTAACCATTTTTATAATTTAATCTGTGGGCTACCAACATTATGAAAAAAATCTTTTATTAGAATCCTTAGTTCACTTTTCATCCCTTGTATATTTTGTATGTTCAATAAAACATGTTTATGGCTTGCTTTCATATTTTTCCCATAATTGGGATTGTATTTTTCAATGGTAAAAATTCCACATTTTTTTAAGATACAAGAGAATCAGAGCAAATATTTATTTTGTTTTTTATTAAGTGTTCAAAAAACACCACATTATTCAGCACTTACGGACTCTTTCATGCATTGGAAGATATAGACAGCTGAATTCTGTGTGAAAAACAAATTATCCTAGATTGTATGTCATTTTATCAGGCAAAGGTAGCTGCAGCAGATGAGAAGAAGTTCCAGCAACAGATCTTGGCCCAGCAGAAGAAAGACTTGACAACTTTCTTGGAAAGTCAGAAGAAGCAGTATAAGATTTGTAAGGAAAAAATAAAAGAGGTAAGAGTACCAATATTTGTTGTCATCAAGTTGCCATTAGAATGGCTAGAGCTTAAGGGGAACCTGGCTGGCTTAGTTGGTGGAGCATGTAATTTTTGATATTGGGTTGTAAGTTTGAGCCCCATGTTGGGTGTAGAGATTACTTTAAAATAAAATCTTAAAAAAAAAAGAATGGTTGAAACTTAAAATTGATTAATCTTATGTTGTCATCAATAGTCTAAACCATTTATTCTCAAACTTTATATCACCTGAAGCACTTATTAAAGTGGATTGCCAACTCACTAGAGTTAGTTTTCTGATTTTCTGATTCAGTGGGTCTGGGTGGAATTTGAAATGTGCATTTCTAACAAGTTCCCAAGTGATGCCAATGCTGCTGATCCAGGCATCAGATTTGAAGAACCATTGATTTAACTCTAAACCATTCTTGCCTACTTCCAGTTTATTCTTCAGCCACTTTAGCCAGAGTGATCTTTTCAAACCATAAGTCTTGGGGCATCTGGGTGGCTCAATCAGTGGGCATCCATCCTTGTTTTGGCTCTGGTCATGTCTCAGGGTCCTGGGATTGAGCCCCCGTCAGGCTCTGTGCTAGTCAGGGAGTCTGCTTGAGGATTCTATCTTCCTCTGCTCCTCCCCCTGCTTTCTCTCTCTCTCTGTCTCTTTGTCTCTGTCTCTCTCTCTCACTCACACACACACACAAAATAAAGCTTAAAAAAAAAAAAAAACTCTAAGTCTTATATCTCCTCATGATTTTAACATTTGTTGGCTTCCCATTGCTCTTAGAATAGATCAAAATACTAGAAGTCCCTAAGTAATCTGCTATCAGCCTCCCCTCTAGTCTCACCTCACACCACTGTACCCCCACCTGCTTACCCCACACCTGACTCTTTGCTGCTCCTGCCACAGTGGTAACCTTTTGGTTCTTCAAATGCATCAAGTTTCACTTTTCTCCAAGGCCTTTGGAGAAGAGTGTTTCTTTATACTGTTTCTTCCACTAGGATGCTCTCCCAGCCCCCACCTCTCCCTCTGCTGTTAATTCTTACTCCCTCCTCTTGTGAGATTTAGGATTATTTATTAATACCCTACCTTGGACCACCTGGCTGGCTCAATCTGTAGAACATCTGATTCTTGATCTCAGGGTCATGAGTTCAAGCCCCACATTGAGCATGGAGCCTACTTAAAAAAAAAAAAAAAAAAAAAAATCATTTCCTAAGGGAAGCCTTTCCTGCTTCCTCAACCAAGACAGGTGCCTCTGGTTTCATAACACTAGTTTTCAAGTATTCCCCCCCCTTCATTTTTTTTAGTTTACAGGTGTTTGTTTTGTTTTGTTTTGTTTTAGTTACTTACCCTACTAGCCAGTAAGTGATAAGAGCAGAGACCATGTCTCTCTCTCTTCCCCCTCCCCCCCGCCCCCGTGACTGTATCCCTGCCTGGTACATGTCTTTATCAGAGGATAAATTATTGAATGGTTCTTAAAACTTGGATTGAAGTCCACCAATAGAAATGAAGAGCCCTCTGATGAACTGCAGTTTGATCTGAAAGCTCAGGTTTCTAAAGTTCTCCCGCCAGTGCTTATAGTGAATGGCCTGCATGCAGTTCCCTAAGCTTTGCTCCTTGTAAGACTTAGCATTTCTTATTTGTAGATTACTGGTGTGTTAAGATTTTTAAAAATTCAATATGGGGCATGGTTTCAGTATGTGAAATCATTTATTTGAGCTCTTATTCTAGGTTAACAAATGGAACTTATCAAGGTTCCTCTCCAATTCTGTTTTACTTAGGAAGTGAAAGCAAGTGGGTTGGGGTGAGCCTCAGGACTAAAGTCCTGCCCAGATGAGCCATGGTGATTGTTGAGACTGACAGAAATTTGTATTTAACCCACACTGCCTAAATGGGAAAATCTCTGACGCTATAAAGGTCTAGAAAACCAGGCTGTAGGGAGAAATAGCCCAACTAAGAAAGTTCATGTTCTATCCATTTTCTCTGAGTTATTGCTTGAGCCTAATTATTATATCATAATAGAAAGATATTGCTGGATCACAGAGATAACATTGATTTTTCTATAAGAAATTTTGAAAAAAAAAAGAAATTTTGAAATATTCTCAATTACACTTACATTCTTATTTCTAACACCATGTGTTTACTCATGCTCTATAGGCCACACTTTGTGACTGAAGCCACCATTTTGAACTTTTCTAGCACTGAGGTATTTGGAGATTGCATGAACTCAACCTGTAGAAGATTCTCCCACAGAACAGCATTCGAGAATCCCCACTTAATCCTCAGACATCTTTGTTACTCAGATTTATGAGTGCAGGAAACCACAGGCCTAAACTTACAAGTCTTTCAACACTCTCATGAGGAAAAACAAGCCTAAACTCAGTTTGAGATAGCCTCCGTAAGCCTTTCTATGCAAAGCTAATACTACTGCTTATGAAGTAAAGTTCAGTTCTGATTATTTAAGGTGCCATGTATATTTAGACATTGATATATTTTTTTTTTTAATTTTATTTATTTATGATAGTCACAGAGAGAGAGAGAGAGAGAGGCAGAGACACAGGCAGAGGGAGAAGCAGGCTCCATGCACCGGGAGCCCGATGTGGGATTCGCTCCTGGGTCTCCAGGATCGCGCCCTAGGCCAAAGGCAGGCGCCAAACCGCTGCGCCACCTAGGGATCCCGACATTGATATATTTAAAGGTATTGCCCTGGGGGTAGCAAAACAAACTCCATTATTTCCACTGTTTGATAGACAATGGGGATGTGAGCAATATGGATGATGGGTGGTCCAGAAATAATTTATTCTTGATTTTGGAGTGACTTTACATGGTCACATTTGAACTTGGGTGTGCAATGTAGTGGTTAATGCCAAACATAGTAGTGAAGTCAACATCAAGAGATGAGTCACCAAGCCTTCCTGTTGTGATTCCAGCTTACTCCATACTCAAAACAGCTTTCTCCCTTGTTGATTCTGATATTTCACTTAAGACTTCACTGGAATAGGAAAGTTGAAAGTTGATTTACCAGGGCTTCTTGACTAAGTGCAAAAATAATCTAAATAGTATGTAATATCTGCATCACAAAACATTAAGTAAAATAAGTATTAACAAGATTAGTATTAATTAGTATTAATAAGATTTTCACTGAGTAGTTAACCAAATATTATACATCAAGCTTGTCAGTATGAACAAAAAAGAGTGCACTGTGCTTTCTCTAAAAATGCTCTTCTTTCTCCGTAAAGTTAACATCATCTTAAGTGTTCTGATTCTCTGCTTTCTTTTCTTTATCCATATAGTCTGGAAAAATTGTGAATTTTGTCTTTTTGGAAATATAGGTAGTTCATTTACTCTCTAATAGCAAATAAAGAATGTTTTTTCCTGAAATTAAAACTAATGACATTTACTGAGTTACCTCTTATTTGTGAAATCTGTCCACTTTTCCCGGTCTTGTCTCCTCCACTCTGTTCTTCACAAGGCAGCAAGAGTCTTCTTTTTGAGATGCATCTCATTCTGTCATTCCAACATGTATAAAATCCTTGTCTCCTATGCTACAGATCAGTGTCTTTAATTTGGCCAGTAAGACTTCTGATGGTCCTACTTCATTTCATGTCACACTGCACCCACCACCCTGGCCTGCTCTCTGTTTCTTGATTGTACCATGTTTCAGTTAACATACCTTCTACCCAGAGTATTCTCCCCTCCTCCTTTTCAGTGGTTAGCTCCTACAGGTTTTTCAAATTTCAACTTAGTTTTACCAAAACCAAGTATGTTCTTTTAAGCATCCTTGTAAAATGAAGTACTTCACCTTCACAGCAGCTATCACAGTCATTTTCAGTTCATTTCCTCTGTTCTTTAATTTTTGCTTCTAGACTGTGAAGCCCCATGATAGTGGTAATCATGTTCTTTTGTTCATCACTGTATCCTTGTGCCTTGCACAGTGCCTGTCACATGTTAAGAACTCAGTAAGTGTATATTGATTGAATGAGTGAACCAATTATTTCAGAGAAAGAAGCCAGAGACATGGGAACTAATAAGCCTTCCTCTCACTTAATACTCAGTTAATCAATAAACAAAAGTTGGGGGGGGGGTGGATATGCAGTGCCAAGTCTTTCTGTCTTTACATTCTCAGTTGCTCTCCAAATAATTTAATCTGCCACTGCAATGAACTATTAGTTCCTTTTACTTGATGAGACCAGCATGCTGATTTTGTTTGTTTTTGTTTTTGTTTTGTTTTGTGAAGGAGATGAATGAGGACCATAGCACACCCAAGAAAGAAAAGCAAGAGCGGATATCCAAGCATAAAGAGAACTTGCAGCACACACAGGCTGAAGAGGAAGCCCACCTTCTCACCCAGCAGAGACTGTACTACGACAAAAACTGTCGTTTCTTTAAGCGGAAAATAATGATCAAGCGGCATGAGGTGGAGCAGCAGAACATTCGGGAGGTATTTATTATATTCATTACTATCATTACTGACTTCTGAGACAAGAAGTTTTGTGAAGATCATGACTGTTGTGTCCATTCTTACATCCTGAACCTTTACAGTCTTTAGTATAGTGCCTGACACAAAGTAGGTGTACAAAAGTAGTCAGGGAACAAATTCACTACTGAGACGAAAGAGAAAGCCCATTTACAGAGTAAGGAATCAACATTTTCCAAATAAACGTAATAGGGTTTTATTGAGCACCCATTATAAGCCATATTATGCGGTGGAGAATCAAAAGGTATAAAGAATTTCTGCTTTCAGCCTGCTTGTCAAACACTGGGGTTTTGCTCCACATGAAATGCTAAGTAATAGAATGATGCTCCACAATTAAGCCATCTAGTCATCCAGTGCCCCTTAGTGCTAGGCACTGTGCCGGAGATGCCAGGGCTCAGGAGGAGCTATACTTCCTGCCTTCAAGTAACCCTAAATCTAAAAGGAGAAACAGACATGTAACAGATTAGTTACAATGTAACACATCAGATACAATAGACATATAAATAAAATGTCCTGGGCATGGGGTCCTGAGAAAATTTGGAGGACTCAGGGACTGATGAGAAATTGAGCTTTCCACAAAGTGGAATGTCAGAACAAGGGTAATTAGAACCAGAAGGCAGAGAACCTTTTTTGTTAAGACACGTTATTTCAATTTTAGCCTGAAGGCAGTTGCATGACCATTTGAGATTTTTAAGCAGGAGGTCAAAGAGAGTTTTCTTTGAAAGAAGTAGTGAATCAGTGTGAGAGTAGGCTACAGCAGCAAGAAGCAAAGTACAATGAGATCAGCTAGGACATTCTTTCTCTAGCTTGACCTGGAAGAGACAATGGGGAGAGATTAGATCTGAAGCAGAACTGACAGTAATTCCAACCAAATGGCATCAGAATTTCAGAAGAGAGAGGAGTCAAAAATGACTTCAAAGTTTCTAATTTGGGAAACTGGATGAATAAGACATTATTCACTGAGATGAGGAGCACAGAATGTGATTCAGTTGTAGATACAAAGTTCCATAGGAAAACATCTTGACCTGGAGTAATCAGAGAAACCCTCATAAATGAACTAAGTAAGACATTGGTAAAAATATGAAAGTTTGCAAAAACAAACAAACAAACAAACAAAAAACGTGTTAGCCCACATAAGAGAAACAAGCACTGAAGGCATATATAATGGGAATGTGCATTGGTACAGTGTAATAAGCTCTTTGGAGAGCAGTATTCAACTGGGAAGGAGAAGGAATGGAATAAACTAAAATTTGTCAAACATGTGTGATGAGTCAGGCTCAGGTCCTTTATCTGTATTGTCTCATCTCACTGAAAGAGGGAGAAACTGCTGACCATTTATTTTTGAGCCAGGCAATGAGTGATATGGCTAAAATTTTACTTCTTTTTTTTTTTTTTTTTTAAAGATTTCATTCATTTATTTGACAGAGAGAGCACAAGTAGGCAGAGCGGCAGGCAGCAGGAGAGGGAGGAGCAGTCTCCTCACTGAGCAGAGAGCCCAATGCAGAGCTCAATCCCAGGACCCTGGGATCATGACCCAAGCTGAAGGCAGACATTTAACTTACTGAGCCACCAAGACACCCTTAAAATCTTACTTTAAAGAGAACAGCCCGGTTTGGGTGGGTGATGGACAGATTGATTCAAGCATACATTCTCAGTAGAGGTGATACTGTCCCTAAGGGAGTGAAAATGGGTTCTTGCAGGGGAAGGGTCGTAGATACTACAAGACTCAGGCCCTCTCAAGTGCCACAGTACATAAACAGATAATACAGTGTATCGGTGGTATTCACATTTCATAGATGGAATTGATCAGGGGAGGAGAAAGTCTAGAAAGGCTCTTTATGATTAAAAAAAGAAAAAGAATGATAATGGGGGGAAAAAGGTTGAGAAACATTGAGTTAGGGGTTAGAAATAAGAAGCAAAGTACTCAGGTGGTAAGAAATAGGGTATAGACAAAGATGGTCATGGCAGCTAAAAAAGAGAGGCAAATTGGAAGCATATCTTGAATATAAAACAAACAGGACTTGGCATACCATAGAATATGAAAGAAAAGACAAAGGTAGAATCAAAGTTATTTCTGTTGTTCAGGACTTGGTTACATGTAAATTTGGGCAGAAACCAAGAAGCTTAGAGAGAGGTATTGATAAGAAACTGATTGATTCTGTATTAGACATGCTGTCATTTGTTAGAAGGCAAAAAAATCCTAATGAAAAAAGTCCAAAAGCCATTTGAAAATAAGATATTTGGGATTCTTTTCATCTGGCTATTATTATTGTTCTGATAGCACATATATGGAAGAAGTCTAAGGCCAAAGAAACAATTAGTGCCAATAAAAACTGCAGAAGACAGTTATTCCCCAAAAGTGATAGAAACTATATTTGTGACTTCATTAGTGTCAGGTTCTAACCAACTGACAAAGTTCTAGCCCTCTTACAAGAGTAGTTTTCTTACAAGAGTATTTTTCTTAAGAGTCTAAGTTTTTATTTATGAGAACATAAAAAAAAAAGAAAAACATAATTGAGTAGTGAAAGTTGATAATCCCATTCCACTCAGTCTCTGACCTGACTACCATTAACTTGGTATCTAGATTTCCAAATTTCCTTTTCTTTATATATATGTATACATACATTCAGCTTATATATAACTTTAACTTTGCAAAAGTAAGATTACATTAGTATCAGTGGGTTTTTTTTGGCTTGCAAGCCATAGGAACAAACACTGGCTGCCCAAGACTGGAAAGGAATTTATTGAAAGGATATGAGTTAGATGACAGAGCTGAAGAACCAAGCCAGAGAAGATGATGACCTAAGCTGGAAAAGTAAATTCCATGACCTAGAGAGTAAGAGCTAATGGACATTCCTCAGAACATTGCCATATGGATGTATTTCCTCCTACCATGTTTAATCTTTGTATCATTTCTGCTTAAGATTCACATTTCTCGGGGAGTGAGACCTTGATTGGGCAATGCACTTAGTCCCTTACTCAATACTCTGATTACAGATAGGGTGGAGGAGTTTCTCAAGCAAAAACAGGAGCCTGTTAATAAAAGAAGGGGAAATGGATACTGAACCTACAAAAATGTCCACCGTACTGTTTTGTAACTCTTCTCTTTTTCTCATTCACTGTCCAGGACATACAGCTCTTTCTGTTTTTTTTTTTAACCATTAATAATGAATTTTAAGGGTATGGCTATAAAAATATTTATTTAATGAAGTACTTCTCAGTGGATATTTTGTTGAAGTTTTACAGTATTACTAACAGTGCCACAGAGAGCATCTTTTTATGCAGATCTTTTTACACATATGCAAATATTTTGTAGGATATATTCTCAGAAGTGGAATTTTGGGGTCACAATGTATATGTGTAAATTTTCGATAGACATAGCCAGATTGCCCTTGAGGGGTTTATACTCCCACCAACAAAGACCACCTGTTTTTCTGTGTCTGCGAAAACTGAGTATGAGCGATCCTTTTGGTTAATGAAAACATTGAAAAGGCTCACCACAGACTGTACACAGTCTTCCCCTATCATCACTGTACACAGATGCTGGCTATTTTCTTACCACTTATGAAACCAAGAACTGAAACTAAGAAAGCATTGAATGTGATAGGCTAACAACATCTCCATTTAAAAGTTTAAGTTCTAGTTCTTAACTCAACCTCACTAGGCATGAGGACACAATTTTTTACTTGAGTGAGAGCAACTGCTTTTAAAGTAGTAGCACTTGGGTCATGGTTGGGAAAGGTTTGTCATGGGACACACCCTGATCCACATCTTACACAGGAGGTAAATTCATAAAATACAGTCATTTGTTCAAGGGCCATAGCATAAGAAAAGTACATGTGTTTCGACACTAAGCTCCCTCTCAGCTTTGGGGAAGGTGCACACAGCATGTGATGTGAGCTGAGGGAAGGGGAGCCCACATGTCTCTCATTTTCTGCTGCCTCCAGGGCATATAGATGTGGAGAGCAATGGTGGGCAAAATCACCTATACCATTACATTTGCTTTTGTTTTTGCTCAGCTCATTTTATGTAATTGGTATAAGCTGAAGGTGACTGCACATTGTGCCATTTGTACAGACAAAGCAACCACTGCATCATGTCTAGCCAGAGCAGAGGGATTCTTCAGAATGTTGTGTCACAGGCTAAAAAAAAAAAAAAAAAAAGCATAAAACAGGAAAATATAAACCATTTGTTGGGACATCTTTTAATGGAAACTGTTGAAAACTCCCAAAACTGAGTTTTAGACTCAGTTCTGCTTTATAGAAGTTGTATGATCTTATGTTAGTCTCTCAATTCCCAAATGTCTTACCATCCTATGGAAAAGGGGTAAGCCCTTGCAGTCTTACCACCTCATAGGGGTGCAAGTGGGACTGAGTGATATATAAGAAATCACTTTTAAAAATTTAAAGTAGGGCAGCCTGCGTGGCTCAGCAGTTTAGCACTGACTTCAGCCCAGGGTGTGATCCTGGAGACCTGGGATCAAGTCCCCACGTCGGGCTCCCTGCATGGAGCCTGCTTCTCCCTCTGCCTGTGTCTCTGTGTCTCTCATAAATAAATAAAATATTTTAAAAATAATAATAATAAAAATAAATAAAAATTTAAAGCACATTACACATCTTTATGTAGGCACAGCAATAGACTCATAGGGAGTCAATAATAATAATAATAATAATGTAGACAGTTTATCAACTTACACCCCAGCAACTTAGATGTGTGAATTAAAGGTAAAGGGAGCAACTTAACAATTGTAACAGAAAAGCAATTTCATTATCCTGCTTATCTCCCTTTTTAAATCATTTATTAAAAACTAGATTTAAGGTATTATATGCCAGATTCTCACTTCTGAATACAGAAAAATAATAATAATATGTTGATATGTTCTGAAGCCTTTCTGAAGATTGTTCCTGGCCTTTCACCTCATCTTCACAAGAATGATTGTCCATGGTATAGGTACTGTTATCCTCACTTTACACCTGAGGAAACTAAAATGCATGTTAAAAGACTTGTCCAACATCATACATGATTGACTCATACCCTGAATATTTTTCTATTGATTCTCAAACTTTAGTAAGTATCAGAATTAGCTGGGTGGCATGTTATTACAACCAATCACATGTAGCCCAGGTGATTCTGATGCAGGTATTTTGTGGGTGGCATCCTGAAGCATCCTATGAAACATAAAGCAAAGTATTTGATTTCTTCTGAAAATGTTTGCTTTGTGTCTTTTTTTCCCCCAGAAGTTTTAGGGCTCTTGGCAGCCCAGACTCAATATTGAGAGACCTGGTACTCAAAAGTTAAAAAAGATATAGTAATCTAGGAACAGGATCTTTACCTATTTAAAGGCTTTCCTTGGCTTTTTTCTTGGTCATTGGTCTAGAATAGCTTTAGTTCTGAGAAGACTTCACCATCCTTTGGTGCCACCTAGGGGCCAGTTAGTGACTTTTAAAAGAATACATTCAATGGCCTAGGCAGAGTAAAAGTAAAATAAGGGAAAGCAAAATGCAAGAAGGGGCGAGGTGAGGTGCTCTAGGTTATCTTTTGTCCTTAAGACAAGTGTAAATTGCATTTATACTTTGTTTCTCCACTAGAAAATAAGCTCCATGAGGGGATGTACTTGTTCATGGCTGTATCTCTACTGTCTACAACAGTGCCTAACACATGTGAAGTGTGCAACAAATATTTGTTGAATAAATGAATGAATGACTAGTGACTTTGCTCCAGGTACAGATGCTGTGCCGCTTAAAGGACTTCTATAAATAAATAAATAAATAAATAAATAAATAAATAAATAAATAAATAAATAACGGGCTTCTCTTCGAGTGGTTAAAAGAGCCAAGTGTGCAAGATATTCTCAACAACCAATATGCAGATGTTATTGATATTAACGTATCTGAAAATAAATGACTTACACTTTGTCCCACAGTGGATGTCATCAGAGAAGAGAGTCACTCTTGTTCTCACTGAAAGTCCAGCTCACAAACTTTCTTTTCCTTTGACCTTTTTTCTAAAAAGAAGAAGAAGAAGAAGAAGAAGAAGAAGAAGAAGAAGAAGAAGAAGAAGAAGATTTTATTAATTTATTAGAGAGAAAGAGAACACAAGCAGGGAGGGGCAGAGAGAGAAACGGACTCCCTGCTGAGCAAGGAGCCCAATGTGGGGCTCGATTCCAGGACCCTGGGATCATGACCTGAGCCCAAGGCAGATGCTTCACTAACTGAGCCAGCCAGCCACCCCTTTTCTTGACTGTTTTAACTAGTAGTAATACCACCCTTTCAGAAATCTTATGGCAGAAGTTTTTACCTTTTTTTATAGCATTTATCATTTTTAACCTTGTTCTCTTTTTTAAAATTTACACATATAACTTATTTCTTTGTGTTAATTAAGGTTCTTTTGTTTACATGTTACTAAAATTTATTTGAGCGAGTTTAAGCCAAAACCAGGGAATTTATTACAGAACTAGAGGAATATTTCACAAAATCCAGTAGCAGTAATACAGCTGGGCCTACGAGAGAGCTATGAATACAGCATCATCCCCAGTTATGAACATGGGCACCAGCATATTCCCTGCACGTCTGTCTTTCCCTCCTTCATTCTTCATGTTCTAAGCCCAGATTTCTCTAATCCTCAGCCCACCTAGTAGCAGTGGATGGCTACCACATATGTAGTTTTTATATGCCCCTCAGTTCCAGCCACAAACAGAGACTTACTGTCTCTGAATCCCAATTCCATATTCCCAGGAGAGAGAATAGATTCAGTCAGCTGTGAGCTAAGCATATAGTACTTCAATAAATGTGTAGTACAGTTCCCTATTAGAGTGTTAGCCAGTTGAGAACAGAATCCTGGCTGAGTAAACATCTTTATATACCCAGAGCACATGGTTCAGATCTTGGATGTGGTGCCATAAAGGAAATATTCTTGAACTGGCGAATGAAAAAATTTTGCCTAACTACCTCTTTTTTTTTTCTAGTTTTCTTTCTTTCCCCCTTAAAGACAGACCAGACAAGACAGAGAAAGAAAAGACAGACATGAATAAAACTAGAAAGAACAGAATGATTCGACCTAGAAATGATCAAACTAACTAATGGAAAAAATGGAAGGAGAGAGCTCTCATCTGCTTTTTTCCCAGCCTGCCCTTACTCTGAGATTTTAAAAAGCAGATAATTGGTCTACTTCTAACACATGCAAAAACAGGGTTTTTCCCAGAAAACTAAGAACATTGCAGACATTGCCAATTTAAGTCATTGATTTTCAACTCTGACCACATGTTAGATTCACCTGAAGAACTCTAAAAAATAGTGATGTCAGAGTCATCCCCTCTTTCAAACATAAAGGTTAAAACAAACCTTTAAGTCTGAAAAGGTTCCTCACATGATTTTTAATGGGCAACCCATATTGAGAGCCACTGTCTTGACTAAAGAAACATTTATTCACACCTGTGCGGAAGGCATCACCTATGTAGAGTTCATAGCAGCTCTGAGGTAAGAAGGGGTCAAATAGAATTAATCCCATTCTATGGATAGTGTGGTTGTGATGCCTGCAAAATCGCGTTTTACAGATAGTGTAGTTGCCCATCTTATAAATGATGGACCCACAAACAGAACCTAAACCTCCAGGGATTGTTAATCTAATCTCATTAAGTCATGCTGCCAAGCACTAATGGGTTTAATTAAGAGACAGTTAGTAGTACCATTCCTTGCCATCTCTCACTTTGTTGTGAATTCCTTCCAGATCACCTCCAGTCATCTCTCTCCATTTATCTTTTGTTCCTGAATGCAGGAACTAAATAAAAAGAGAACCCAGAAGGAGATGGAGCATGCCATGCTAATCCGGCACGACGAGTCCACCCGAGAGCTAGAGTACAGGCAGCTGCACACATTACAGAAGCTACGCATGGATCTGATCCGTCTACAGCACCAGACTGAACTGGAAAACCAGCTGGAGTACAATAAGAGGCGAGAAAGGGAACTGCACAGAAAGCATGTCATGGAACTTCGGCAACAGCCAAAAAACTTAAAGGTAAGAGGAAATTCAAGTGTCCCCTTATGTGTGCTCCAGGATACAGTTAGACTGGATCAGTAGTTCCTGCATCTGGATGACTGTCAGATTTCCCTGGGCAACTCTTCAAAAATTACAAATTTCTGGGCCCTGCATCTATTGAATCAGAATCTCTGGAAGTGAAGCACAAGAGTGTATATAACAAACTCTTGAACAGATGCGACTCTGGAAACCATTGTACTGGATGATCTCCATTTTTCTTTGTATCCATCATACAGTTTCTCTGATGCCTTCATGACCTGCCCTCTTTAAAATAGTAATTTATGGACAAACAGCAGCCCATAGTTCTAATCTCAGGAAATAAGAAAGTTACCTAACAGGTATAAGGCAGATAAATTTTATCTGTCATGCCATTTATTAGTAGTAACTACTTTGAGTGCTGCTATATTGAGAAAGACTAAATAAAGCCACATCCAAGCTGAGTAGGAAAGAGTATGATTTATTAGTGACATCTGTGATGGACATGGGACTCAGGAGTGAATCTACATGTACCAGACATTTAGTATCCCTGCATTAGAGATTTGGAATTCCTTTGGCCTTTACTGCCTCAGATAATTTTAGCTGACTGCTAATTCACAAGCTCTATGGACTAAGCCATTGCTGTATTTCAAGGAGGTCGTTGTTGTTATTTTTTTTTATTTTATTTATTCATGAGAGACAGAGACATAGGCAGAGGGAGAAGCAGGCTCCATGCAGGGAGCCCGATGTGGGACTCGATCCCGGGTCTCCAGGATCATGCCCTGGGCTGGAGGCAGCACTAAACCACTGCGCCACCCAGGCTACCCGGTCGTTGTTGTTATTAACACAGATAGGAGGTCCACCTCAAATGCACTGGCCGTGTTCCTGTCTAGCCAAATCCTAACCCGTCTAATTAGTGTTCTGTGTCATCACAACTTCAAGCACTCATGAAATGCACATGCAACTCTGAGGCAACCTGATGGGTGCCTTCTGGACTTAAATAAAACAGCCAAAATGCATATTTGATGTTGCTACATGAAAGTATAACCTCTTCATGGGGAAGAAATCTAAAATCACATTTTCCCTTTCCATTTATGCTGAAATCCAGTGGAAATAGGTCATGATGTGAGGTATTATCCAGATGTTCTTATTTATTTATTTATTTTAGATGTTCTCCTTTATTGATTTGCCAAGGAAACGCAGAGCTGTGAGAGCCAGTTTATACATTGCCATCCCCTTTCTCACTTAGAAATGGGTAGGGGAGGACATGACAAAAAAAAAAAAAAATGGGGGGAAAAAACAACAAACAATAGACGACACTGAAGATTTTGACTAGGAAGCCATTAAAATAATGAACAACCCTTAACAAACTAAGCTTCATATCATTCTACAATCTGTTAGGAGTTGTGATCCCCTTGTAATAATTCATTTCTTAAAATTCATTCATAAGTTCAAAATTACTTTTACTCATTTAACAGAAGGCCAAAAGTATTGGTAAATAACTCTTGTCTGTGTCATATGTATTATTTTTTCATTATTACTGACTAGTAATATAGGCCACTGCACCAAAAGACAATTGGTCCCGGCACTGTGTTGTACTATTAAAATGGAAGGGATTCTGTTTTTAGTAATGTGTCTTTATTTTCCTTTTGTCACTTCTACACAGGCCATGGAAATGCAAATTAAAAAACAGTTTCAGGACACTTGCAAAGTACAGACCAAACAGTATAAAGCACTCAAGAATCACCAGTTGGAAGTTACTCCAAAGAATGAGCACAAAACAATCTTAAAGACACTGAAAGATGAGCAGACAAGAAAACTTGCCATTTTGGCAGAGCAGTATGAACAGAGTATAAATGAAATGATGGCCTCTCAAGCGGTAAGTGGTTAGGTTCAGTGCCACAGCTTCAAGAGCTTTGGGAATCAAGAAAATTCAAGATCCAGCCTTTTGTTCCCAAGATGATTCTTGCACAAATTTAGGATACTGGTGTTTTTTCTGCCCAAAGAACTAAGGAAGTGACGACGCTGAATAAAGCCAAGCCAATGTGGATACTTGCTGGAGTATGTCTTATGAGATGGAACTCAAGGAGTAACATGCTCAATCAGACCCGTGGCACATAGGGACTTTGAGGGCAATATATAATAGATACCTCATATAATATGTTTTCATTCATCAAAACTGGCGCAACTAACATCAGGCACAAATGAATAAGACACACAGACACATTCATTCAATAAACTTTTACTAAGCATCTGTGTTCAGCACTCTGCTGGGCTTAGAGAGAGAGTGATAAGCTAGAGAGACAACAATTGGTCCCTGTCTTCACACTTTTTGTTAGTCAAGCAAGGAGGTCATATAATTAAGCAATTTTTAAAAAAGCATAATAAATGCTTTGAAGTGGGAAGTGCAGGAAGCTATGGAGGATAACTAAGAATAACTATCTGGTCTAGGAAAAGCTTCCCAGCAAGAGCCAAGAAGCTTGAAGGAATGTATTAAAGTAAGCAGGCCCTATGGGAAGGGTCCTACATGGCCAAAGGTCCAAACACTGCAAAGTGTGTATTTGGGGCCTGAAAGAACTTTGGTGTGAGTCCAGAATTTAAGGAGGATTTATGGGAACCCAAAATGGAAAGGTTGTAAAGGTCTTGATAACCCAGGGATGGGAGCTTTCCTGTGATTCAGTGCAGCTTTCACCAGGAGATGAGTCTTAAAGAGTAATAGTTTGTCAAACAGACAGAAGAGGAAAAAGTTATTCCCAGCAGAGTACCCAGTGAGTGCAAAGATATGAGGCCTGAAAGAGGATAGTGTATTTGAGGAACAATGAGTAGTTGATATGGCAGGAGTATAGAGGGAAGCATGTGGATGGTTGGGGATCAGATCCTCAAAAAGTCAGGAGTTTGGACATCATTCTATAAGCAATGGGTAGCCTGCTGAAGCCTATTTTAAGAAAGAGAGTGATGAGATCAGATTTGTCATCTAGAAAAATACTGGCAGTAATGTGGCAACTGTAGGTAAAGAGACCTGTTAGGAGACTATTTTATAACCTAGGGGAAAAAGTAATGAAACCCTGAACTGAGAACATGCTCCTGGAGATGGTGAGGCGGGAGAATGATTTGAGAAATATTTAGGAGTTAGGATAGATGGAGCTCAGTGACCAATTTGGGAAGTAGGTTTGATGACAGTAGAATGGGTTATCATTTTACCAATAACAAAAAAAAAGAAGAAGAAGAAGTTTGGATGCCTGGAAGAAATTGACTAAGTTGTGACATGTTACCTGAGCTATGTGGGTATCCAGGTAGAGAGGTACAGAAATGGAAATCTATATCTCAAAAGAGTGTTGGAACACAAGACGAATAGCTAGGCATCCATGTTAGAGGAGGGAAGTTGTAGCTGTTGGGAATACTTGAGGCCTTCTAGGGACAGGAGATTTTATCAGGAAGAGGACAAGGGGCAGAGCTGTAGACATCACCATTTGAGAGTGGAGGAGGAGCAGATCAAAGAAGATGAATAATCAGTGCAGGAGGGGAACTGGAGAGAGCACATCACAAATGCCAAAACAAAAGCTTCTAGCTGATCATTTCAGATGTGGCAGAGAGACCAATTGGATCTAGCAGTGGATTTGTCCAATGACTGTCACAGTCAATCAGTGGAGTAGTAGGAGCAAAATATATTGTGGTGCATACTACTATACGTTATAAAGTGAGGTAGAAACTGTACGCAAGATTACTTTTCCCAGCTGCTCATCAGTGAAGGGAAGGAGAAAGAACTAGCTAGAGGAGGAGACAGTTGAAGGAGGAATTCTGTTTTTTTGGAAGGGCTTAAAGGTGTTCTTTAAACGTGAGGTTGAGGGTATGAATCCATATACCATTCATTCATCCATTCATCCAGTAAGTATTTCTTGAGCACTCTATTGTGCCCCAGGCACCCTGGGATACTGTGAGGAATGATAGTCATGTATCATGTCTTCATGGAATTTATGGAAAGGTGAGGAAATGCATTGAAAAAATCTACTCCATGTAATGGCAGAGCCAAGTGCAAGCTTGCCAACTGATTGTAACCAGGAGAGGAGGCTGGTCTGGAGAGTCAGGAAAGGCCTAACACAATAAGTATTGAAGCTGAGGTGTAGAGAGCACATTCTAGGCAAAGGAACTGCATTGGTAAAGATGGGAAATAATGGCACTTTGACAAATTCAGAGTCCATTATATTTGGAATATAGAGAACAAGACAGAGACCAAATGAGAATAAGACTAGGGTAAATGGGCCAGATCATGGAGGGGCTTGTAAGCTTTCTTAAGGATTTTGCTCTGGATCCTAAAAGCAATGGGAGGCCATTGAAAAGCATTAAGGAAGGGGACCGACATCAGATTTGCATTTCTGAATGATCACTCTGGTGACAGGCAGAGAATGGCCTGGGAGATGGTCAGATGGATCTCAGGAGATCATATATAAAGTTGCTGCTTTTACCTGAGCACAAGCAAGTGGCTAGACCAGAAGGGGGGAGATCAGATGAAGGAGAAAGTGATGAAATTTGAGAGATAGACAGGAGATAGAAGTGAAAACGTTTAGTTCCAGAGTAAAGTGGAGCATGAGGGACTAAGGACGACTCCCAGTCTTTAGTTTGAACAAAACTGTAGATGACGGTGCTACTTAGCTTTATGATAAAGAAGGAAATGGAGCAGCTTGGGGAAGAGGGAAGGGAATGATGATAACCTAGTAGTCATGCTGAGCTTGAGGGGCCTGGGCACCTTCTAGGTGAAGGTGTCTCTAGCAGACTGGGGAAGCTAGCCTGGGCGTCAGAAGAGAAGTCTGAAATAGAGGTGAAGAGGTGGGAATCATCCACATCTAGATGATAGATAAGATTCCTTAGGAAGAGAAGTTAGAAGAAGTGAGCCCATATTTAGTGGCTGGAAAGGAGAGGAGGGAGGGAACAACCAAGAGAATATCTCAGAAGACTAGAGAAAAATTTCCAGAAGGGAAGGGGGAAATCCACAGTATTAAATGCTGCTGGGAGTTAGATAAGATAAAGACCTCTTGCCACCTAAGTAAAGGGTAGGATGGGAATGGGAGTGCAGGGAGAGCTTAAGAGTGAGGAGGGGGAAAGAGAGTTGGTTGAGACACCAAGGCTGATAGGATTTTTGTCTTGTTCATCTTTGTGTCATTGGCCTCTGCAACAATTCTTGGTGCACAGCAAGTGTTCAATAAGTGCCTGTTATATAAGATGGACAGAATGGGATCAGGTATAGAGGTTCACTATTGACCTTGAATAAAAAGAGAGAAATTCCCATTTTCCTGAGGCAGGGAGAAGATAAAAGTAGGTATGATAAATGCTACTATCCTTAGTGACTCCTTACCATGGGCCAGCCACCACTAGGGGTATGTTTTAAGTGTTATTTCATTCTTGTGCAACCCCTTTGACCTTTGAAGTGTTTACTGTTTTAACTCTACCTGCAAGGTATGGTTCATTGAAGTAAAGCCACACAGCAAGATTTGGCAAACTTTCTGTAGAGGGACAGGTAGTAAATCTTAGGTTTGGTGGACCCCAGGGTCACTATCACCACTTACTCAACTCTGCTTTTGTTGTGCAAAAGCAGCCCTAGGTAGTACGTAAATGAATGAACACATCTGTATTCCAATAAAACCTTACTGACAAAAAATAGGCAGCAAGCCAGATTTGGCCCTTGGGCCAGAACGTGCCCACTCCTGGCTTAGGGGCTCACATAGTGGTAATTAGCTAAGTAGTGATGAAGCTGGGATTTGACCCCATTTCATGGGGGAGCCAGTAAGTCTGGTCATACTACATTATGTGGCTGCCATCACATCCTTTTATTCATGTTAATCCACTTAAGGAAACAGACACTATTTCTGTATTTCTACCTGCTATTGCTATTTACCTATATTTCTATAAAACATTTTAATGGGTTTGATATGTGCAGCTTTGGGGTGATGAATATCAGATAACGGAATAACCTCTCTGATTTCTAGACTGGCACTTCTACAGAGTCAGAGCTAGTACAAAATAACATAGTTATGGACCTTAGTAATAGAATGCCAGAAATAAGAGAATATAGAGATGTTTAAGAGAAGATAGAGATGGTCTAAGCTGCTGAGGAAGAGCCTCTCACCCATTTGACCAGGACTCATAACAGTTAACAAAGATGAGTAGAAAAGAACACACTATCATTCCCTTTGTTGGTAAGGAAACTCCCATGTCAAGAGGGAATTGGTAAATCTTACTGGGAGCCAGTAAACCCTTTGGCATTTATCTGTAAGGCTGTGGAGTGGCTGTTTTATCTTGTGTCTCCTCTCCCTTCATTTCTCATTGGGAAAATAAGAGGTATCCTCTTCAGTAGATTTTAGTGAAAGCTGGGTAAGATTACTAGAAAATACTTTGGAAATATGATTACATTATTTCATGTTCATATGATATATTTCTCCAAAAGTGCTAAAGAATACACCATGCAGATAACTTGCTAAAACTAGTGTAAAAAGATTTCCAAAAGTTTTTTAATCAATATATTGGGATATATTGTTAAATGTCACAAATTGTACAGATTAGGGGGGAAGAGTATAAAATGGAGAATAAGTGTCTGTATGGAAACATGTGGATAAGCTCAGAGTTGACAGAACTGTCTAATTCAAGGATTTTTATCTCATGGTTTCAGCTGAACTGAGGGCCTGATAAATTTAAACAAAACCAAGCCTGGGACAGGAGGATCATCAATCCCAAAACATAAGTCCTACTAATGGCCCCAAACCTCCAATTATGCTCATTGAAAGAAGAATGGCTGGCTTTGCCCATTCCTCATACAGAATCAGTACTGTGGTGTGTAATACAAAGTTCAGGTGCTATTGGGAGCAAGAGGACTCTATCAGCCTACTTTATAATCTGGACTTTACTGCTTCAAACCATAACATGCCCCATAAGATCATCCAAGCTATCTTCTGCGGAGAAGAGATTTTTGAACAGCTTGAGTTTTAGATTGGCTGGCCTGTAGGGTAATGTGTATAGCCAACAATAGGGACTGACATTACTTGCTAGGAACTATAGGATGTCCCCAAGTGTAAATGGAGATTGGGCTCATTTTTTTAGAGTTAAGGATATCTAAATGTATGATGGTTTAAGGGTTAAAGATATATAAATATGGAAATGGTTAGTCAAAGCAAAAATAATGATAACAGCTACTATTTACTGAACACTTGGTATACATCTAGAACTATGCCTAGGAATTCATATGAATTTTTTTGTTTAATCCTCATACCAGTCTTAGACAGTAGGAACTATTACAGTTACTGTTTGAGAGAAAAAAAAGTGAGACTTGGAGGGGTAACTTCTCAAGGCGACATACCTGAGTGAATCGTGGAGCTAGATTTCAAGCTCAGGAGTCTGCCTCCAAAACCCACAGGCTTAATCACCGGAGCATGTAGCCATCCTGACTCCTGCTAGTGTGGTTTTAAGAAAACCAGTTTTTCTTAAGAATGTTTTGTTTTCTTAAGAAAGAATCTTTAAAGAACGTATTCAAAGAACCTTGTAGACCATGGGGCAGAATGTACTATTTTTTATTCCTCACTCTGAATGTACTTGGGGCATCTGTTTTTCTGAGGGGACCTGTTTCAGTCCAAACAAGGAAACCTCTTCCAGCAGTCACCAGGTGCCATAAACTAGCAGTGAATTACAGTGTGTGTCTTTTGTGCCCGCAGTTACGGCTAGATGAGGCTCAAGAAGCAGAATGCCAGGCCTTGAGGCTACAGCTCCAGCAGGAAATGGAGCTGCTCAACGCCTACCAGAGCAAAATCAAGATGCAAACAGAGGCACAACATGAACGTGAGCTCCAGAAGCTAGAGCAGAGGGTGTCTCTACGCAGAGCACATCTTGAGCAGAAGGTATGAGAGTGTTACTCTGGGTCCCATACAGTTGGATGGAGGATGGACCGTGGGCTAGGGAACTGCCTTTTATGAAGCCCTGCCTGTATACCTGAACTAGGCACTGTTCACTTCCTATCTGGTTTTATCCTCCTAGTACTCCCTGAGAGATACGAATCATCTCCACTCGACAGGCAGGATTCTAAGGCTCCAAATGGTTAAGTTACTTGCATAAATCTGACCCCACAGCCTAAGCTCTTTCTATTACTCTGCTAGGAAGCCCTACACCTTCACAGCCAGAAGCATAGTATGATAAGACGTTTGTGAAAGGTGTTATGAGCTGATAGCATGACTGCTTAAACGGTATAAGGAAGCGAAATGCAGATTGGATTTTTATTTTCAGCTATTTCTAAACCAAAGAAATCACCAGCAGGGCTCCATAAAAAAAATTAAAATGAAGAGAGGCTGATATTGCCATGCATAATAAATGTTATCAGAATGGAAATATACATTGCTTTAAATATTGCTGAAGAATATGAAGTAGAAAAGATTTCATAAAGTATCTCAAAGCTGTTAAGCATTTATTTACTTAACCAGTTATTTGTACTTTCTTCTGGTACTTCCCTGAGACCAATGTAAGAGACTATTTTCACAGCTCCTGTTCTAGAACTAAATTGCTAATGACCCAGGGGGCATTTGGCTCTCTATGGGAAAGCAGCACAATCTAATTGTGCTTGAGTATCTTTTAGCTTCTCCTGAGCCATCTCCTGCTGAGACAGGACACTGACCTAGATCAGCCCAGCTGCTTGGTTTGCTAGAATGGTAGTGCTAGCCCCAGGTGGGCCCCAAACATTTTAATTCTTGTGAGCAAATTTTAAATATAATGGATTAGATACAAGACATTTATCCCAGGATTCTCCCAGCCTTCCCCAGTCTAGTTTACACTTAGTTCCTGTGTGCTTGTGTGTTATGTGTGTGCATGTATGTGAACATGTGTGTTTGTGGGTGCCTGCAGGGAGATCCTTTCCATTAAGAATTGCTCATTGTGCTTATTTCAGATTGAAGAAGAGCTGGCTGCCCTTCAGAAGGAACGCAGCGAGAGAATAAAGTACCTATTGGAAAGGCAAGAGCGAGAGATTGAAACTTTTGACATGGAGAGCCTCAGAATGGGATTTGGGAATTTGGTTACATTAGATTTTCCTAAGGAGGACTATAGATGAGATTAAATTTTTTTGCCATTTACAAAAAAAAAAGAAAAAAAAAGAAAAAAAAGAAAACAGAAAAAAATTCAGACCCTGCAAAACCACATTCCCCATTTTAACGGGCGTTGCTCTCACTCTCTCTCTCTCTCTTACTCTTACTGACATCGTGTCGGACTAGTGCCTGTTTATTCTTACTCCATCAGGGGCCCCTTCCTCCCCCCGTGTCAACTTTCAGTGCTGGCCAAAACCTGGCCATCTCTTCTATTCATAGTACACGTCACAGTATTGATGTGATTCAAAATGTTTCAGTGAAAACTTTGGAGACAGTTTTAACAAAACAATAAACCAACAACAACAACAAAAAGTGGATGTATATTGCTTTAAGCAATCACTCATTACCACCAATCTGTGAAAGTAAAGCAAAAAAATAAATAAATAAATAATAATAATAATAATAAATGCCAAGGGGGAGAGAGACACAATATCCGCAGCCTTACACCTTAACTAGCTGCTGCATTATTTTATTTTATTTTATTTTTTTGGTATTTATTCATCAGGAATAAAAAAAACAAAGTTTTATTAAAGATTGAAAATTTGATACATTTTACAGAAACTAATTGTGATGTACATATCAGTGGTGACATATTATTACTTTTTTGGGGATGGGGGGTGGGTGGGGTGAAGAGATCTTGTGATTTTTAAGAACCTGCTGGCAAGAGTTTAACTTGTCTTCAGCATATTCTGATTGTATCATAATCATTTTCTGCTGTTGCAGAGGATGTGAATACACTTAAGGAGCTCACAGAATCCCAGTAGCACAAATTGGGCTTTGGCAAATCGTGTATTTTGTGTATAGAAGGAATTTAAGGAGAGGTATTACTTATTTTCATATTGTATTTTAACTGTTTCTCTGATCAAATTTTTTTACTTCCTCCTCCTATTCCTCCCGACCTCCCTCCTTTTCCAATTCAGTATTTGGAGTTCAACACTGTCTCTCAATCAGATCATCTTGATCTTTTTCTTTATGTCCCTTCCCCTCCCTGAGTCCCATATCTTGGTCATAAATATTGCATTATTCACACTTTCAAACTGTGTATTTTCTTACAATAAAAAATGATGAAAAAAAAAAGGCTTTACTTCTTTTGCATGCACTTTAAAAAAAAAAAAAAAAACATTTTTCAGGTTCCAAGGAAGAGCATGATAACTGTCAGAGCTTTTAATTATATTTGTAAATAAAATGTTCATTACATCGCCTTGCTGTGTTATTGTAGCAGGAAGTTTCCCTTCTAGGTTCAGCAGTTCATGATTCAGAGGGAGACCTGCCCTCCAGAAACCATTTTCCACAGCCCTGGTTGTTCCAAGAAGAGCCATCTCTGTTCCAAGAGATTTTCAGGTAAAGCTATGTCTTCCAAGTTCTACGGAGCTGAAGATAATGTTGCACTGTTTCAAGTGGTAAGTTGCACCTGTTTGCCCTTTAGAAAAAGGCACATGTGCATGCATGTGTGCCAGTCATATATAGGCACATGCACTGCTAAAAAGTTATACACTCTTACAGGAAAAGCAAGCTATTAGAGATTATGACCAAATATTTGAAATAGTCCCACTATAATAGATCCTCTCATATTCTGCTTCTCTTAGAATAATTTTATGTGCATAACAATGAGGTAGTAATATATATAACTTCTAAGATATGTTTTTAGGGTCAAGACCATTTCAGTAAGATCTCCTATTTTTAGGGTTCTAAGTCCTGGACAATGAAAATTTATGTTTAGCATGATGACCTGAAAATCATTCTTTTATCCTACAGGCTGTTCAGTCATCCTAGATAATATGACCAGCCGTGTTCACTATGATAGACTAAAGCAGAAAGATATACTTAAAAGATTATACAATAATTATCAACAGAATAATTATCGAGTATCCAAAATAAGTTTCCTAAGCAGCTTAGTTCACTGACATTTCTGTATTAGATCCATCCAAAAATAACACTGGAAAAGGCTAGAATACTCATAATTGTCCATTAAAAACATAACCTGTATTGCATGCTTATGCTTACTATTTGATGGGATACAACATTAAGCATTTTACAGATGAGGAAATAAACTCAGACCAGGGTAAGTGGTAGAAGTGGAGTCTGAATCAAGACCTATCTTGGGCAGCCCGGGTGGCTCAGCGGTTTAGCACCGCCTTTGGCCCAGGGCGTGATCCTGGAGACCCAGGATCAAGTCCCACGTCGGGCTCCCTGCATGGAGCCTGCTTCTCCCTCTGCCTGTGTCTCTGCCTCTCTCTCTCTCTCTCTCTCTCTCTCTCTGTGTGTGTGTGTGTGTGTGTGTGTGTGTGTGTCTCTCACGAAAAATAAAATCTTAAAAAAAAAAAGACCTATCTGGTTTCAGAACCCACACTCCTAAGCATGGGTCACACAGCCACTCAGACTAAATCATTAAGGCAGAAAAACTTCCTATAGTTTGTTTCATTTCTCACTAGCAAAAAACATCTAGCTAACTTGTGAAAAAGCTTTATTTCTGTGAAATTATAGTGCTAATCTCTAGAAAAAGTTCCCCTCCACAAGTTTGTCAGTGATGTGCCGCAAGGTAAAGTTACTGGAAAGAAGGAATGTAAGTCCCTGCTCCTAACACCTGAGTCTTCCAACTCCTAGTACCTGCCTAGGACCAGAATGGCAGCAAAAGAACTGGTACAAAAGAGATACTAAGGGTGGAAGCAGAGAGCCTGTGTCCTGTATTCTCCAGTATATACTTTTTTTTTTTTAAAGGATGGAATTCTTTTTTTTTTTTTTTAATTTTTATTTATTTATTTATGATAGGCACACAGTGAGAGAGAGAAAGGCAGAGACACAGGCAGAGGGAGAAGCAGGCTCCATGCACCAGGAGCCCGACGTGGGATTCGATCCCGGGTCTCTAGGATCGCGCCCTGGGCCAAAGGCAGGCGCTAAACCGCTGTGCCACCCAGGGATCCCTCTCCAGTATATACTAATCTCCCCTGAGTTTAAAAAGGAAAGAATTATTACAGGTTTGTCATATGTATTGGTAAGGGCTGCTTATATTTTATTTGTAACTATTTATTCAGTGAGTACCTTGTAAGTCTGCCGCAATGCCAGATGTTTAAGATACATCAGTATATCTTAAAGAGGTAAAGATCCTTGCCCTATGACAAAACATAAGAGACACCTAACTCTGGGAAATAAACAAGGGGTAGTGGAAGAGGAGGTGGGCGGGGGTTGGGGTGACTGGGTGATGGGCACTGAGGGTGGGGGCACTTGGCGGGATGAGCACTGGGTGTTATGCTGTATGTTGGCAAATTGAACTCCAATAAAAAAAAACTAAAAAAAAAAAAAAAAGATCCTTGCCCTACCGGGGCTTACATTAGGAGTAGGAGGAAAATGATGACACAATTTAAAAAAATAAATGATCTTACGTGGTCATACATGCTATAAATAAAAAAGCAGAGGAGATATCCAAAGTGCCAAGATCAGCTCATTCATTCAAAAAATGTTTATTGAGCATCTATTGTGTGCCGGGGTGGGGAGATACAGCCCTAAATAGGGTGGATGGGGGTCACTACTCTGCTGGAGCTCATGGTTTAAATCTCCACAGAAATAAGGCACTAAGTTAAGCAACAGTGGACAAGCCATGACAATGCAAGTTGGGTACTACCAGGAGTTCAAAGGAACTGAAACAATTACAATCATAGGAAATATCAGCGAACACTTACCAGTGATATATAATTGAGTAAAAAAAAAAAAAAAATATTTCTTGAATTTACCACCATCTGAAATTATTATGTATCTGTTGAAAAACCATATTTTGGGGCATCTGGAAACATGCCCATGTATGAACTCCATATACCCCTGTGATTTTAATTTAGTAACCTACTTTGCCATAGAAATGGTATAAAAGATATATTTTTATTCTAGTTTGGCATAGCAGTATGTTTTTCCCTCTGATTACAACTAAAAACTAGACCAAATGCAAAAGCAACTATCTGAGGACACTGAAAAAAATAAAAGCAGGTGAATTATGGAAAAGCCACCTACACAGAGGAATGAGGTAAAAAAAAAATCCTCAGATGAAGAAAAATTAAAAGAAGTTACTGTCAGCCGAAGTATTCTACAAGAAATGCCAAAGGGAGTTCTTCATACTGAAGGGAAATGATACCAGAACGAAACCTGGATCTCTGGGAATGAAAAAACAACAAACAGTAAATACCTAGATAAATATAAAAGTTTTTCCCCTCCTATAATCCTTAAAGTATATAAAAATATATAGTCTTTTCATTGAAAGCAAAAATTGTTGTCTGGGGAGGGTTTTGATGTATCTAAATGCAATCCATAATAATATAACAATGGCTGGGGGTTAAAGGATGCATATGGTTTCCATGCTTCTACATTTTACATGAAGAATTTACCATTCTAATTCTCAGCAGACTATGAAAAATTAGTTATGTATATTGTAACTCCCAGAGTTAACTACAAAAACAAAAAGAAAACCCAAAGAGGTATAATAGCCAAAAGGCCAATAGATAAATTAAAATATTCAATAAATCCAAAAGAAGGTAGGACAAGGGAAAACAGCCATAAAAAGAGGAGCAAAAAGAACACATAAGATGGTAGACTTAAATTTAAATAACTTATATTAAATATGGTTTCCAAACAGTCCAGCTAAAACTGACAGAGTGAATTTAAAAAAAGACTGTTTGCTGATTATAAGAGACAAACTAAATAAAAAGACACAAATTGAAAGTAAATGAATGGGGAGGGGAGTACCATGCAAATAGGCATAAGGCGACTATCAACTAAAATAGACTTCAAGACTAAGAGCATTATCAAAGATAGACATCCATAATGAGCAAAGGAGTACCAAGAAGATATAATTTTAAATGTTGAAAAAAATCAATTATAGGGGCGTCTGGATGCTCAGTTAAGCAGCCAGCTCTTGGTTTCAGCTCAAGTCACAATCAGGCCATGAGATTGAGCCTCGCATGGGGCTCTGTGCTCAGCATGGGGTCTGCTTGAGACTCTTGCTCTTTCCCTCTCTGCCATCCCACCACCACCCTGCTCTAAAATAAATACAATCTTAAAAAAAATAAATAAAAGATACAGATTCCTGAGTAGAGGGAACACCAGACTAAGATCAGCTTTCTGATATTTATGGTCAGAATTAGAGAGTTGATAAATGGGCTTTAGAGAGCTCTGTAAAACTGTTGTATGTGAATTTTTGTAGAAGTATACATTTGGGAAGAGGAGAATGAACCTTTAGGATATGGCATATGAATATAAAGAAGTCCATACTCCCTAACTGAAGAACCTCTTTACAATGATTCCTTCAACTGATGGTCATTAGATTTCTTATGTCCAATGCTGGAAATACTAAGCAGGACATTAGTTATCCTTGCCTTCAAGAAGGCTCCAGGCTAATGGAGAAGATGAACATTAAACAAAAAATGACACGTTTACTATTTTAAAATTACAACAGTAAAATGTTACAATGCAGTGGTACAGGAGAATCCAGCCTAGTCAGGATTTCCTGAAGGTCAGTTAAGGGATACTTAAAGGATAAATGGGATAATGTCAAAGAAAGTGGAAGAGGAAGATTCCAGGCAATGTTTGTAAGGGACCAGTCTGGCTTGCCAAGGAACTGAGAGGCAGCTGGCAAGTTTGGAGCTTAGTGAGAAGACAACCACAGGAAGCTAGAGGCAAATGGGGGGGGAGGGGTCACATCATATAGACTCTCATAGGCCATTTAAGGATCTGGTCTACATCACAGATCAACTCAAACAGCTGCCAGGTTTTAAGTGGATGCTGAGGCTCTTTGACATAGCACCAATTTAAGAATAGAAGTCCTTTGCTCCCTGACCCAGGAGAGGATATAGGCCATGGGCTGCCATGCCTAAGTATTAGATAGATACCAACCTTGTGTTCCCAAGATCTGATCTCATCTGTTGATCCGGTTTAATTTAGGGTTTCCAGAGTAATGACCACATCTGACACATTTGGCCATGAAATCAGAATGAGCACCAGTTCCCGAGATTCCAGGGTTGTTAGAATACTGGCCTCTGGCAGGGCTGCTCCAGCTGTACTGTAATGCAGAGTAAAGACTCCCGTATCTCTTCATTCTAAACCCTTTATATAGAGACACATTTTTGGCAACATTCTAAACAGGAAAGCGCCTTGAAGAAAGCTGGTCATTTGTGAACTTTGTTCCTACGTGTGAATCAGGTCAACCTCATCATTTCCACATACTCACTTCATCTCAACAAAAGACCATTTTGTTCTCCAACAACCCTGGAGGTAAATATGGAGACTGATGATCCCCTGCCTTTGCCTGCCCTGCCACCACTCCTTTTCCACAGGAGGCTGAGCCTCAAAGGGAACTTGTGGGTTTGTGGTTATGAGCTGGGCTCTGAGACCAGAGCTAGGTTCAGAATCCAGATCACCCACTTCCCAACTAGGTGCCCTTGGGCAAGTTCACTTCACCTTCCAAGTTTAAAAGGGGAGACAGGCTATCCCCTTGCTTCTATGCCTCCTAATATATCTTTTCCTATGTATTCTTTTCATGTGAACGTCTTCCGCATACACTTCACCTTTTTTGGTTGGGTTGTTTGCCTTTTTTCTGAATCATTTTTTGAGTCTATACCTATTTTAGATAAGAAAACTAACATACCACCATAATTCCTAATTGATTTTTCAGTCTCTGTGACTGACACTGGGTGTTATATGTTGGTAAATTGAATTTAAATATTTATTTTTTTAAAGATTTATTTATTTATGTATTCATGAGAGACAGAGAGAGAGAGGCAGAGACACAGGCAGAGGAAGAAGCAGGCTCCATGCCAGGAACTCGACGCAGGACTCAATCCCGGGTCTCCAGGATCACACCCTGGGCCGAAGGCAGGCACTAAACCGCTAGGCCACCCAGGGATTCCGAACTTAAATATTTAAAAAAATAAAGTCAAAAGGGCAAGGGGCAGTAGGTAGAACATACGACTTGATCTCAGGGTTGTAGGTTCAAGCCCCACGTTGGGTGTGGAGCCCACTTAAAATATAAAGTCAGCGGGGTAGTTGTTTTCTTTACATAATTTTTGTCTTGCAAATTATTTAAAAATTGAATTTTAAAACCCTGAAGTTAGAAAATAATTATTCTCTATCTTCCCCCTATAAAGATTACACAAAGCAACATTTTGGAGAAGGAACTGCAGCAAAAGGTTGGGAGAAAAACCCAGCCTCGCTTAATTAGCACAGGCCCATCCATGATCCCTTCTCTGACACAAACCAGGTCAGTGATATGAACTTTCAAATACTTTCAAATCCTTTCCTTTCTTTTTGGTACATCAAAAGGTATGAAGGTACAGTGGACCCTTGAACAACGGGTTTCCACTGCGAGGGTCCACTTTTATGTGGAGTTTTTTCAGTATAAGACTGTAAATGTGTTTTCTCTCTTCCTTATAATTTTCTTAGTGACATTTTCTTTCCTCTAGATTACTTCATTGTAAGAATACAGTATATGATACATATAATATGCAAAATGTGTTAATCAACTATTTATGTTATCAGTAAGGCTTCTGGTCAACACTAGACTATTAGCAGTTTAAGTTTGAGGGGAATGAAAAGTTACACAGACTTTCAACTGCACAGGCAGTGGGTGCCCATAATCCCCATGCTGTTTAAGGATCAGCTGTAATCTCCCCCCACCCACCCTTTCACCTTTTGGGTGTAGATTCTATATGGATAACAAGTCAGAACAGTGAGAGGTGTGGCCTATTTCTAAGTCACTATTCCTGTGAGCAGCACCACCAAGGGGAAAGGCTTCCCACTGGTTTCACACTCTGGTGGAAAGGACCGCTTAAGAAAAGCAAAGGTACTTTTTGAGCAAGAGGAGCTGGCCTAAAGCTTTGTGATTTTTTTTTTTTTAAACCCTCAAGCTAGAATGGTTGCTTCTGCTGTAGTTTGATGGCATGTGTACAAACATGGATCCTCTGTTTTGGTCCCTGAGTGAAGTCCCAGTCATCACTAATGGTCGAAAGGGACCACTTACCCTTAGAGGTTGTCTCTTGACTTCCCACATTTATGAGGCCCCCATAGCCAAAAAGGGCAAAATACCTGGAGACTGGGTTTATCCACACAATGTTTTTATTTTTATTCACTATAAGCAAACAGCAGAATTAACACAACATTCCGCAACTCCAGATCAGCTTTTCTATAGACGAAGAGTGACTGGTTCAACAGGCAGAGGCTAAAGGATTTTGACAACCCGCTCAATCAGCCCTGCAGCTCATCCAGATGGCTGTGCCTCAACTGCAAAGCAACTCTCCCTATTGCTTTTTTCCAGTACTACCCTTGAGAGAAACCAGAGCAGGACACTGACCCCTAGAGTAAACAGTCTGAGATGTACCACGCTGGGGGTTAGTGGACACACCAGCCTGTGGCTGTCATGGTGAGAGACACGGCCATGAAAACATGACCCAGAAGTGCCATCGGGCACAATTCCGGACTCAGGCTGACAAAAGCAGAGGCAATGAATCTTTTTTTTTAAACCTCCCTTAAAGATTCTTTGATGCTTGGTCCTATTAACTATAGACCTGGTCTTTCACCTCAATTTTCCTTTCTTTAAATTCTGGGTTGCTCTTCTTATATTAACAATTTGATAACCCCAACATAGTACCAAAATATCCTCCAAAATGGAGTTCAGTTTTGATCAAAACATAAACCCGAGATGTGACTCTCTAGAATTATAAAGGATAGGCAGGAGGAAAAGTCACTCTAAACCACTATCTGATTGCTCAGGCCTCACCTGTGAGAACGGGGACAGGGAAAGTGGAGAAATCTACATGCATCACTGAACTTGAGAACACTGCTTGAGACTTCTGGGACAGCTACTGTCTCCCAGCACTGCCCTACTTCCCAGACAGCTGTTCACAGAGTTTGGGCACATAGTCATCCCACTCCGCCTGGTAACACGTGCCAGCCACCGGGGGCCCAAGCTCGTACTTTTTGCGAAAAGATGCCACTTTGAATTTGCCACGGTGGTCTCCAGATCGGTTGCTGAGAATGGGCTCATCACACTTCAGTGGCCCACTCTGCTCGTATACCAGCCAGACGTATCGATGAAGGCCTGGAGAGGGAGGCAGGAAGATGTATGCATGGTAACACATCAGGGATGGAGACGTCCCCCATTTTCACAAAACATGCCAATGTGGAGGGCCCCAGCCACTCCATCTACAAGAGGAACACTAAGCACCCACAGAGGTAGGAATCAGATCATTCAGCTCCTGACAATCACCCAATAGCTTCCCACTGCAATGGGTGTCAGGTCCACACCCAGCCTTACAACCTCTGAGGCTGCTGCCCACCCCTCCTACCTAGCCTTCAATGCTTACTCACAGTGCTCTAGGCTCCCAGCCCATCTCCACTGGGACCCAATTGCTAGCCACTACCCCCATGTGAACACCCCTTTCACTTCTGTGATGGTAACACTTCTCTAAAAGTCTGACTTTTTCTCACTAGAAAGAGAACTCTAGCATAAAGCAATGGTGTTTGTCTTGTTGACCGTTCTCACCCCAGAACCTACCCTAGTGCCTGATAAGACTCACTTTAACCAACTAAGTAGCAAAGATGCTGAGAAACATCTTGTTTTCAAAGATGCTTACATGGGTCACCATCTATCAGTCAATATTCACAGACTAAAACTATGCTTTGGGCATTTTATTCTCTGTAAATTATTCTAAAAGGATATTTTTTAAAAAGCAAGAGGGAAGGGAAAAAAGTCGTCAAGGCTTTTTTTGTTAATGAGAACAAAGCTCCTACTTGAGAGAATTGCTTTATTCTCATGTGTGCACTTCCCATAATTAAACTGCCTAATTGTATAACTGCCCTTGAGAACTTAATAGATTCCTGGGAAAGATGTACCTTTACCTTCCTCTTAGGAACACAAGAGAGGGCCTGAAGCCATCAGAAGCTTTGAGGTCTACAGATAAAGAATGAGTCTAGGGCCAACTGTTCCTGTCAGGGACCTTCTTATACCTCCTCAGACTAGACAACATGTCTCCCCATCGCCACTCTTTCCTTGTTCCAGCAAATGAAAGCATCCTGTAACGCACAGTAAAGCATTAACAGAGCAGCTTCCACTATCATTAGCTTATCCGACTTGGAGAGTTTCAATGCAATATTCTCTTTGTATATAGAATTATGATATATAACACAACACAATACCATGTGTGTATCTTTAGTATACTTCTTAAAGCCTTCCAAATCTTTTCAAGATGATACCACCCTAGATTTTTGACACAACGGAACTACAAAGAGATAAAGAAGCCAATGTCTTATAATTAGGAAACTATGATCATTTCTGAGATCTTTTGTGGGAAGTGGAAACTCAAAGATCCCACAGGTCAAAGGCTGAATACAGAACTTAGATGGGTTAACTGCATTCAATCCATGTGCAGCAGCACATCCTACCCCCCACCCCCCAGCCCCCACCTCTCCTGAAAGTTGTTCCAAGCTTTCTGCAACACTGCTTCCTTAGAATCCTCTCTCAGACTTTCCCGCATATAAAGACCTAGTGGCTGAGAGGCAGTACTAATGGACAATCCACCTGACCACAACCCAAGATTCTAGCCACCCGATGCTACTGTAGGTGTCAATGTCTCTGGCAGGCCACTGCCCGGAAGGTGAACTACACTGTCTGAAAGCTCCGCTAGGCTAAGGGATTGGGAGAACCAGACTAAACTTTGCAGCCCTTTGGGCCAATCCTAATGTGTACACACTGCCACTCCCACCTCCCCCACAAAGCAACCTTTACTGACCTGTGCCCTTGGGAGGCCCAGAGCCGACATAATCGGAAAGGACTGTGCCACTGCTAATGTCGTTGCCCTTCATGTTGACCACCAGAAAATGGTGCCATTCCCTAGGACGAGGAACACAAGACAGCACCACAGGAAGTAAGTACACACTGACTGCACAGCCAGCATGCTGTGAAACATGCAATGAAACACATGCTCTGAACTAGGCTGCAGTGATGAACGAGACTGAGAGTCCTGCCCTCGTAGGCACAAACCTCACTTGGTCTGTAGAAGAGAGGGCCCCGTACCCCCCTCCCTCCTTCTCTCCCTCCAAGATGCTCTAAGCAGTATCAAGCAAATTTTTTTCCACAGGACCAGACAATAAACGTTTTAGTCTTTGCCATGCACACTGAAATTTGAATTTCATGTAATTTTCACACGTTAACAAAGTATTATTCTTTCAATTTCAATCACTTAAAAATGTAAAAACCATTCTTAGCCCATGAGGCTATACAAAAACAGGTGTTGGGCCGATGTAGCTCTCCACTATAGTTTCCAGACTCCTGCTCTAGGGACTGAAGGAGGAGGAAATGGCTTAAGCGTGGGTGCAACCATCCCAAACGGGGTCTAATTCTGCTGGCACAGCATGTCCAGCAAGGGTTTTACACACTGCCAGGAAGCACCAGATCATACTTGGATGACCTGGTGCTTCCCAATCTTTCCTCAACTTGCCTGTATTTGGGGTCCTTCCTGCTGGGAGCGTCTGGATCTGTCAGGACCAAGGTGTAGAGTTTACCTGGATCAAGACCATCCCATGCAATACTGGTGGGCCGGTTCTTAACCTGTAGGAAGGAACCACTTTGGAGTTAAAAAGAAAAATGCTGAAGAAGCCAACGCTAGGGATCCCTGGGTGGCGCAGCGGTTTGGCGCCTGCCTTTGGCCCAGGGCGCAATCCTGGAGACCCGGGATTGAATCCCACATCGGGCTCCCGGTGCATAGAGCCTGCTTCTCCCTCTGCCTATGTCTCTGCCTCTCTCTCTCTCTGTGACTATCATAAAAAAAAAAAAAAAAAAAAAAAACTCCTTAAAAAAAAAAAAAGAAGCCAACGCTATTTGATTTCAGGTTCTTCAGAGGTAAAACACAGTAGATTATTAATAAACGCTAAAGTATTGACTCTGCTAAAAGCCAGGAGCTTAAATTCAATATACATTAATTTATTTTAGTTGCAACAACAGTATAGGGCTGGCATGTTATTAACAGAAAGGATCTCAACCCTGGTGGTGATGGAGTCTTCCAAACTACAACCTCATATGGTATGGAATGACCGAGTTTCTAGATCTGGTGACCAGCAGCTGAGCTAGGGCCTGCTAAAGTGAAATCTGAATTAACTGGACACTTAAAAGTGCACAGAAAATGAGAAAGTCGAGGTGGCCAGACTGGACAGTGCGTCCGGGAAAATGGCAGGCTGCCAGAGGGGCACTTTATATTTAAACATCTAAAGCAATAAGCTGTGTAAATATCCAAAGCAATAAACTGTCAGCGCAGTTGATTCACATCATTGTCCCGGAGTTTCACGACCAACAACTGGCAAGTACTGGACGCTTTAGTTTTCCTACTTGCGGTCGCCAGAACCTGACCTGGTCGCGCGCCAAACGGCAGAACAAGGCCGTTGCCCTAGAGCCTTCCAGCTGCACAAGGCTTGCTTAGCTTTGGGTGGCTTCGTGCCCTAGCCCGCGAAGACAAAAGGAAGAATCGCTGAGCGATGCTGGTCACCGGTTACATAATGCGTCACATGCCTTCGGATGGGGCTTTTGCTCCCCAAACTGAGGCCTAAAATCCTGAGACCTGAGGGGAGGTCTGGAGCCCAAGGGGTGGCCACGACCCAGCACTTCTCGGGCACCGCCGCCTCCTCGCCCCCGCGCCAGGCCCCCTGCCCGTGGCCCCGAGCTGTTTCTGGGCCTACGCCCCAGCCTACGCCTTGAAGTGCCCGGGAAGTAGATCACTGTCTCCTGCAGGCCGAGCCCGCCCGCCACGTGCGGGTGCCCGCAGGTGCCCGCAGGTGCCCGCAGGTGTCCTTAGGCCTGCGGGGTGGGCACCGCGACGCCCTCCCCTCGCAGGAGCCGGCGCGCGCAGGCCGGACCCTCCTCCCCACCTCCGCCGGCCCCCCGCCCCGCCGGCTCCACACCTCGAGCAGCTGCACCCCCTGCGCCCTTGGGTACCTGGGTGGGCGTCAGCACTTTGCCCAGCTCGTCGACCTCCGTCCCGGTGTATTTGACATGCAGCGCATGCTGCGGCCGCTCCTCCACTTCCTGCAGGCTCAAAGGCCCGGACCACTTGCCGAGGTCCACCGGCATCACGGAGCCGAGCTGAGCAGATGAGAGGGAAGAGTTTCTGCAGACGGGACACAGGCACGCAGCACCGACTGCCAGCAGTCAGCAAACTGGCCGGAGGAGGCGCGGGCCCAGCGCTGGGGAGGCGCAGGCGCAGGGCCCCAGTCCCGCCCCACCCGCTGCTGCAATCACAGGTGAGGCCCGACCCACTCTGCTCTCTAATTGGTTAAAGCGGGTAGCGCGAGGCGTCTCGTGCTCCGGGTCAACGCGTAGGTTTTGCCTTTCTGTTCGCAGCGTGAGTAATTTGCTACCCGCCGCCGCCGGGGCCCATGGGAGCTGTGGCTCGGTTTGCAAGGCCCCTTGTTTCAAGAAATGAAACAAAAATTGCTTTGAATTTTGTTTTGTTTTGTTTTACCACTTTGCAGGATTCTTTGTCTATTTTTTAAGTGCAGAAAAAGCCTTGCTATTCTCCCCACTTCTCACAGCCAGCTTGTTTGCTCTCGCCTCTCTGTACTTTTGCGCATGCTCACTGTTTTGGTAACTGCTGCATGAGAGGGCCTGTGTCGAACTTTTGAGCATTCTTCTCAACGCGCAAATATATTTACACATATATTTGATCTCCTTGCCCCTGCTTGGTGCAAACAAGATTCCTGGGAAGTGATTTTTTTTTTTTTAATTAAATTTTCGAACCATTCTTAACTCCTGTTTTGCTGACAAGGGGCTCTACCTCTGCCAAAACTGCTCTCCCAGTGGCCAACAAATGCTTTCTTTTTACTAAATATAATGGGTACTATTTAATAGTCCTTATCCTGTTGATGTTAGGACAGCTATTGACAGTGATAACCTCTCCTGCCTAGGGAATTAAAAAATTCTCTTGTTTTTAGTGTTTATATACAAGTTCATTGTAGAAAATTCAGAGGAAAAAACCTAAAAGTAAAAATTTTTATTCCACTATTTGGATATAAACATCAGTAACAATAATTTCATTCCATTTATTCACCAAAAAATTGCATTAAACTCCGTTATAGAGAACCCTGGGTGGCTCAGTTGGCTAAGCCTCATACTCAGTTTCTGCTGAGGTCATGATCTAAAGATCATAGGATCCTGTGGCTGGTGCTGGATGTGGATCCTGCTTAAGATTCTATCTCTCTCCCTGTAAGCCTCCTTCTAAAAAATAAATTCTACCATTATAGACTATATAAAAAAATAGATCATTATTTTAATGACTTCTAAATGCACCACAATTTATTCAACAATTCTCTTGATGTTGGACATTCATGCTTTTTGTTGATTTTTCCTTTTTATAAATATCAAGGAAATGAACATCGTTATACACATATATTAGAAACACTTGGTAGATAGTTTCAGGAAAATCTTATTAGGGATAATCTAGGCCAGAGAGTACTCCAATCACGACCACTGCCATTTATTGCCCATCACCACTGCCATGTGGGGGCCCTGGCCCAAGGAAAGCCTTGAAACTCCACGCCTCATTTCATCCTCACACCAACCCAATGTGGGAGGCACTGCTGTTACCTCATTCCATAGATTAATAAACTGAGTCTTAAAAAAAATAAAAATAAAATAAATAAAATAAACTGAGTCTTGGAAAGGTGTCAGTGACAAAACCAGATGAAAGTCTGCCCGGCTGGCTGCAAAGGCACAAAGTCCTTAGACACACTCCACCTGGGAGTGTGGAGGATATCACAGAGGAGGCAGTCATGATCTGGCCTCTAGAAAGCTTCCTCTAGTAAAGGTGTCACCATGAAGACCCCACATGGCAACCATGAGAATGTGCCTCTTACTTGCACAGCCATTTCCCCTAATAAGTTCTTTGCACAGCTTCTTAGATGACCAAGAATGATGCTCCCAAGTTTAATAGTATGAAAACAAGCTAAAGTGGAGGCAAGCTTGGGGTGTTGGACCTTGGAACAGTGCAATGGACAGGTTTTATTAGAATAGGGCACTTAGGTAGGGGCAGATGGGTGGCATAGCAATAAGGCTGAATAAGGCTAAAGAGAAAGGAAAAGGAATATCCTTTTATTTTTTTAATCTATAAAAAGTTTAAATTTTTTTCTCAATACACAGATAATCAGTTACATAGCATAATTTAAGGGCATGGGTATGGGAAACAGAACACGTTCATATTCTAAATCTCTCACCCATTACCTATGAAATCTTCCATGTGAGAGGCAGAAGAATGACCTCCCAAAGATGTCCATATCCTAACCCCAGAGTCTGTGAATATTGCATAACAAAGAGAAATTATGGTTGCAGATGGAATTAAGGTTGCTAATCAGATGCCCTTAAAGTTGGGAGATTATTCTGGATTATCTGGGTGCCCAAGGTAATTTAAAAGTCCTCAATGGGAGGAGGAAGGCAAGATTGTCAAAACCAGAGTGATTCCGTGTGAGAAAGCCATTGTAGCTTTGAAGAGGGAGGAAGGGGCCATGAGTCAAGGAGTGCAGGTGGCCTCTAGATGCTAGAGAAGACAAATAAACAGATTCTCCCCTAGAGCCTCCAGAATGAATGTAGCTGTACTGACATGTTGATTTTAGCTCAGTGAGACTTCAGACTTCTACTGTCCAGAGCTGTAAAATAACAAATCTGTGTTGTCAGGGAACCTGGGTGGCTCAATGGGTTAAGCATCTGCTCAGGTTGTGATCCTGGAGTCCTGAGATCAAGCCCTTAATCAGCTCCTTGCTTAGTGGGGAGTCTGCTTCTCCCTCTCCCTCTGCCCCTTCCCCAGCTCATGTGCATGCACACACTCTCCCTTTCTCAAATGAATAAATAAAATCTTTAAAAAAATAATAAAATACAAAATACATCTGTGTTATCATAAGCCACTGAGCTTGTGATCATTTATTACAGCAGCCACAGGAAACTCATAGAGCATATGACTTATCCTCACTAAGCCTCAGTTTCTCCCTTTCTAAAATGGGTTTCCCAACATCCCTGAAATGATCATTGTGAGGATTGAGTGAAACTCATACGGGAACGCCTGGGTGGCTCAGCGGTTGAGCATCTGCCTTCGGCCCATGGTGTGATCCTGGAGTCCCAGGATCGAGTCCCACATCAGGCTCCCTACATGGAGCCTGCTTCTCTCTCTGCCTATGTCTCTGCCTCTCTCTCTCTATGTCTCTCATGAATAAATAAATAAAATCCTTAAAAAAAAAACATATGATGTGCTTCACACGCAGCCTGGCACATCCAAGTAGGAAACTATTACTTTATTACATGTTCATTATATAAAACTCATAAATAAGCAAACATAACATTAAGCCCATTAGTAGTCCTACCACCCAAGGCAATGAACATCTTGCTGCATTTACTTCCCGACTTCTTTCCTCTTTTCTTTTCCCTTTCTTTCTTTCTTTCTTTCTTTCTTTCTTTCTTTCTTTCTTTCCTTCCTTCCTTCCTTCCTTCCTTCCTTCCTTCCGAGAGCAAGGGAGACAATCTCAAATTGAAATTGACAATCTCAAATGCCCAGTGCAGAGCCCAATGCAGGCCTCAACCTCACAACCCAGAGATCACCACCCAAACCAAAATCAAGAGTCAGATGCCAAACCAACTGAGCCACACAGGCACCCTCTTCCAGACTTCTTCTTCTTCTTTTTTTTTTTGGTATATAAATAAGAATATGCGTATATGAAAGTATGATTTCAATATAACATACATACTGTTGAGTAATTTGCCTCTGTTCACTTTTTCCAATCATGTCTATAAATAAATACAGCAACATTTGTTAAAGATTATATTTATTTATTTTAAAGACAGAGAGAGCATGAGCAAGGAAAGGAGCAGAGGGAGAAAGAGAGAATCTCTAACAGACTCTGATCTGAGTGCTGAGGGCAGAGTCCAACAGGGGGCTCGATCCCACAACCCTGAGATCATGATCTGAGCTGAAACTAAGAGACTCTTAACTGATTGAGCCACCCAAGTGCCCCAATACAGAAACATTTTAAGAGCTGAACTGGATTCTATTGTGTGGATTGTCCCTTGTTTATAAATGAAAACCCCCCTTTGGGAACATGTAAGGCATTCTCACTATTATGCTCTAGAAACATCTGTGCAATGCTTATCCTTTTGTGTGTACCAGAGCACTTATTTGGTTGGTTTGTTTTCTCTTGAGGATAAAATCCTAAAAGTGGGTCATGGGTCAAAGAGACTGTGTTCCAACCTGGTTAGGGCGTCTGTGATTGGTTGATTTTTAAGTTGAAAGGGAAATTAGTGATCAACCAGGTCTACTCTGTTATTTATTTCAAATACTTCAAGTTCCACAAAGTTTTATTTTCATGTTTTTGACTATATATATCTATATAGATATATAGAGTATATTATCCACATAAGAATACATACATAATTCTGCATTATCTCCCATTTAATATTTTAAATGTGTTCTTTCTTTCTCCCTTTCTTTCTTTCTTTCTTTCTTTCTTTCTTTCTTTCTTTCTTTCTTTCTTTCTTTCTTTCGGGAGAGAGAAAGAGAGAGTGACCACGAGCAAGGGTAGAGGCCGAGGGAGAAGTAGGTTCCCACTGAGCAGGGAGCCCAACATGGGACTCGAGCCCAGGACCGCAGGATCAGTATCCAAGCCAAAAGCAGATACTTAACAGACTGAGCCACCCAGGTGCCCCCACTTAACATTTCATTTTGAGCATTTTCTGATGTTAAATACATTTCAGATAAAGATTTTTTTTAAAAAATAAAAATATGATGGTGTTGTGAATTATCTAATTATGCATTTGTTACTAGATATTGAGGCTGTTTCTCATTTCCCCCCTCATTTGATGGCTGAGGAAAGAGAAGTGCAAGAAATTCAGAAATTTCAGGGACTTGCCAAAAAGGCTGACATCCAGCTGAGAGGAGAACCATCTGGTCTCTGGTGAGTGCTCTGCAGAGTCCAGAGCAGGTCTGGACAGAGAGGCAGGGCACCCGAGAGAGAGAGCTTCTGCCAGCCAGAGTGGGAGAGCCGAATGCTCCTGCAAATGCCTAAGGAAAGCCTTATTTTCACCCAGAAACCAAGCAGTGCCCTAGAAATCCAGGTTAAAAATCCAACCCTGGGGGAGTTAGGAGGCTCCTAGCATATAGCAAATGCCCTAAATTACTGACTACTCAGAGCACTGTTCTCATATTAAAAGAGGTGAGGAAAGCAATTTCTTAAAAAGAAAGCAGAGAAAAAGAAATGTTATATTTATTGACACATACTCGCTATATACTTGCCTTTCCTGGATTGTAATTCGTCTGTGTGTGTGTCTCCTGTAGGTGTTGCCCTTGGGTCGACTCAAATGAATGAGTCTGAAAAACCGCAGCTTGTTTTTGTTTGTTGAGTGAGGAGAGGAAATTCACTGATGTGGTTATTTGGTGGAATGGCTTCATTCCAGTTTTGCTCCTTGTGCTTCTACTAGAGAAAGTGTTTCACCAGAGAGGTCTAGACTAAAATAAAGCTCTGTCCTGTGGCTACAGTTTAGAAATTGTTGCTGAGACCATACTTGATTTGGAAGTGTGACTCCGGGGGATCCAGAAGCTGGCTGTTGGCCATGGAATCTGGACCAAGATACTATTCTGGAAGTTGACCAGGATCTTGTTCTCCAGGATTCCCCTTGTTAGGTTTTTTTCTATTGAGATTTTTGCTTTTCTGCTATGGGAATTTCAAAGCTTTTTTTTTTTAAGATTTTATTTATTTATTCATGAGAGACACAGAGAGAGGCAGAGACACAGGCAGAGGGAGAAGCAGGCTTCCTGCAGGGATCCTGATGCAGGAGTCCATTCCGGACACCAGGATCACAACCTGAGCCAAAGGCAGATGCTCAACCACTGAGCCACCCAGGTGCCCCAGCACTTTATTTTATATTTAAAGATTATATTTTTAGGTAATCTCTACAACCAGTGTGAGACTCAAACTTAACAACCCCAAGATCAAGAGTCTCGTGCTCTACTGACTGAGCCAACCAGCCTCCCCTCTACATATTTTACAACACCCTTGACATTCTCACTGCCATCTTCTGCATAAATTACCTGTAGAAAAAAATAGAAAATTAATTTTTTTTTGAAAATTAATTTTTAAAATGAGCAGATTCTCTTTCCTCAAAAAATTTAAGATAGAATCACCATGGTCCAGCAATCCCACTTTTGAGTATATATCCAAAAGAATTGAAAGTAGAATCTCAAAGAGATATTTGCACATCATATTCAAAGCAGTTTTATTCACAATAGCAAAGAGATGGGAACACGCCATGTGAACTAATGGAGGAATGGATAAACAAAATGTGGTCTATCCAGACACAGAATATTATTTAACCTTTTAAAAGAAGGAAAACCCAGGGGTGCCTGTGTAGTACAGTCAATGAAGCCTCTAACTCTTGGTTTTGGCTCAGGTCTTGGGATCTTGGGGTCATGAGATTGAGCCCCATGTCAGGCTCTGCACTCAGCCAGGAGTCTCCTTGTGTTTCTCTCTCCCTCTCCCTCTGCTCCTCCCTTCTATGTTCTCTCTCTCTCTCTCTCTCTCACAAGTAAATAAATAAATCTTAAAAAAAAAAAAAAAAAGAAGGAAACCCTGTCACACACCACAACATGGATGAACCTTGAGGATATTAAGCTAAATGAAATAAGTCAGTCACAAAAGGACAAATACTGTATATGAAACATACATGAAATATTTAAAGTAGTCAAATTCCTAGAGACAGAAAGTAGAATGGTGCTGCCCATGGGTGGAGGAAGGGGTAGGAGATGGAATGAGGGGTTGTTTAATGAGTATAGTTTCAGTTTTGCCAGATGAAAAAGTTCTGGAGATGGATGGTGGCTATGCTTACACAACAATGCAAATGTATTTAATGCCACAGAGCTGTGCTTAAAAATGAGTAAGATGGTAGGGGTACCTGGGTGGCTCAGTGGGTTAAGTGGCCGACTCTTGATTTCAGTTCAGGTCATGATCTCAGGGTCATGAGATTGAGCGCTGCCTCTGGCTCTGCACTGAACATGGCGCCTACTTAGGATTCTCTCTCTCCCTCTCCCTCTCCCTCTGCCCCCACCCCACACTTGCACTCTCTCTCTCTCTCTCTCTCTCTCTCAAAAAAAAAAAAAATAGTAATGGTTTAGATGGTAAAATTTGTGTTACCTATATTTTACCACAATTAAACAAAAAATAAAATAAGAAGCAAGCTAATCTGGTATACACACACATGGAATATTAGCCCATAAAAAGGAATGAAGCACCCATACTTACTACAATGTGGATGAATCCTGAAAGCATAATGCTAAGTCAAAAAAGAATGTATAGGGATCTCTGGGTGGCGCAGTGGTTTAGCGCCTGCCTTTGACCCAGGGTGCGATCCTGGAGACCCGGGATCGAATCCCATGTCTGGCTCCCAGTGCATGGAGCCTGCTTCTCCCTCTGCCTATGTCTCTGCCTCTCTCTCTCTCTCTCTGTGACTATCATAAATAAATTAAAAAAAAAATTTTTTTTTTAAAAGAATGTATAGGGATCCCTGGGTGGCGCAGCGGTTTAGCGCCTGCCTTTGGCCCCGGGTGCGATCCTGGAGACCCGGGATCGAATCTCACGTCGGGCTCCTGGTGCGTGGAGCCTGCTTCTCCCTCTGCCTGTGTCTCTGCCTCCCTTTCTCTCTCTATCATAAATAATTAAAAATTAAAAAAAAAAAGAATGTATATATGACTCCATATATATGAAATATCCAGCAAACTAAGTAAGTCCATGGACACAATGCAGAATGGTGGTCACCAGGAATACAAGGAGCAAGGACTGAGGAGCAACTGTCTAATGGGCGTGGGGCTCTATTTTGAGGGGATGAAAATGTTCTGGAACTAGATAGAGGTGGTAGTTGCATACCATTGTGAATATACTGAATGCCACTGCTTTGTTCACTTTAAAATGATTAGGTTTATGTTATGGGAATCTCACTTCAAATTAAAAAAAAAAAAAAAAGCAAATTCTAGAAGTCCCCTGCAAATGTGTTGGTAGGCTCAGAAGTTGTTTGCAGGATTATTCCACAAATAGTACATGCTTTTAGAGACTGGCAAACAGAAACGGACAGATTAACAAGTGTAGACACTAGTGGTGTTTTGCCAGCATTCATTTCTCTTTCAAGTAAGAGCACCCCACTTTTCCTTTGGGGAAATCACTCTTCTGTCACTCTCAGGGCATATGGTTTAGGTGGGCCTCCAAGAATGGTCATGTGACAAGATACTGGCCAGCCAGAAAGCATTGCATCTCTCTGGCTGAGCCATTGGTTCAAGGATGCATAGGTGACCAAACCAGACCACTGAGACTCTGCTTGGGGACGTTGGGTAGGACCACTGGGAAGAGGTCCTTCTAGCCAGTGCTGCAGTGGAGCAAGGATGTCATCCTGGAGCTATAGGTGATCATCTTGTCACCAAGACAAAAGAGGCCACTTGAGAACAAGTCAACACAGAGGGAAGGTAGCACCAAGAGAGTCTTCATGCCATGACAACATTGACACTGACCTCTGGATGGAGCCAAGCATGAAGCAAGAACTACCCTGGGACTTTGCAGATACATGAGCCAGCATATTCCATATTGGACCTGTGCCTGTTTAAATTGGATGTCGTTCACTTGCGACAGAAAGAGTCCTTAGTTAATGCAGATGATCCCCTCATTTAAAAGGAGCTAGAAATAGAAACCAGTTCTCACAAATTGTGCAAAAATTTGGTAAAGCTTCATTCATTCAGACTTTAGCTATCACATTAGTGTTATTCAAACTGGAATCTTGACCACCTTCATGAAAATGGCTTGCTTCATGTCTTTTTGCCTGCCATGCCCAGGGCAACTAGGAAGCCCTAATGAGTCCACGCCCAACCCACCTGACCACCAATCCACAAACATGTCAAACCGCCTATAAAACAGACACCAGCTAGAGCTCAAGAGATTGACCCAGCCCAATCAGACTTGACCTCTGGAATCTGCGCTGGTGTATAAAGAGAGACAGGCAGGTATGAAGCGCAGGTGCTAATCCAGAATGGAGAAGATGCTCAGAGGGTGCAGAGGGGCCATTGAGAGTCTTGCATAAGCTGGAAACCAGAGGCAACAGGGAGTTTGGGTAGAAGTATATATAGGATAGAAGAAAAATGGCCCAACAGCCATGTGAAAACAACAGATTCCCAGAGAGAAGTAAGCACTTGGAGAGAGATCTCTGACCTTTTCCACAACAGGGCTTCCAGGTGGGTGCCAGACCACCAGTATCCTTTCAGCAAATACCTTGTCCTTGATGTGACCTCAGCACCTCTCTATCTCTGGAAACCCAAAGATTCTGGCCAACTGATTTTTATGTTAATCAGGATTCTTTCAGTTTCAAGTGACTAAACCCCAATGCAAATCAGAATCTTAAAAAAAAAAAAAAAAAGGAATTGTTTAGGTCTTGGAACACTAATAGGTGGTTGGCTTCAGAAGTATCTGGGTCTGGGGGCTTCAGTGGTACCATAAGTATGGGTCTCTGTTCTATTTCTCAGCCTTGCTGGCCTCTGACCTGGTTTCTTTTTCTTTTTTTTTTTTTTTTAATTTATTTTTTATTGGTGTACAATTTACCAACATACAGAATAACACCCAGTGCTCATCCCGTCAAGTGCCCCCTCAGTGCCCGTCACCCATTCACCCCCACCCCCCGCCCTCCTCCCCTTCCACCACCCCTAGTTCATTTCCCAGAGTTAGGAAATATGTTTATAAATATGTTTATGTTCTGTCTCCCTTTCTGATATTTCTCACACATTTCTTCTCCCTTCCCTTATATTCCCTTTCACTATTATTTATATTCCCCAAATGAATGAGAACATACAATGTTTGTCTGACCTGGTTTCAATCTCTGGTAGACTCTCCTTTTATGTTGCCAGAAAGCCACTGGGGTAGCAGTTTCTAAGAAGGCCCTGGTGATCCCCACCTCCTGGTATTCATGGCCTTGTATAATCCCTTCCCCTGGAGTAATCCAATTTTAGCCAATAGCATACCACAGTGCTAAAGGAATGTCACTTCTGTGATTAGGTTACGTGAAATTGTGCCTTACGGCTTGCTAGCACACACTCTCTACAGCCTTTTCGATTTGCAGGCTTTCATGAAATGAGCTGCCACGTGGAAAGGCATATGGCAAGGAATTGGCCTCTGGCCAAGAGCCAGTGAGGATCTGAGGGCCACTGTCCAATAACCCACAAGGAACTGAATCCTACCAACAACCATCAAGAGAGGTTGGAAGCCATTGATTCCCCAGTCAGGGCTTCTGATGATGAAGTGTCAGGCTCCTGATTTAAAACCTACGTGTGACTCCCCCAGGCCAGCCCATAGGCGATGAATGATAAAGGTGTTAAGACCTGGTGGGCCTCAGAGGGGAAAGCTGGCCTCCCCACACTGGCCTGGTGCACAGCAGGCAGGGGACAGTTTCTGAAGGGAGATGCATCAAGGACTCACACCCCTCTGACCAGTCATGCTCTTGTGTGTGTTTGTATTCTGAGCCCTGGCACTTTTACGCCTAGGTCTCTTTATCTGAAGTCTTGGCCAGAGGTCCTTTTCAGATGCCTGTGCCAAGGCCACCTTCTGGAGAAAGGATAGGACCTTGAAGACACTTCCTCCACTCTGACTCAGCACCAGTGATTTTCCACTCCAAGCCCTGCTCCCTCATCTTCTGCACCCCAGCCCGCAAACTCTAGGATCCAAAAAACTACCAGAGTCTTTTTTCGGGGTGCTTTCAACAGCGAGGTGATCCCCATGTCTGTGCTAATTGCCCTGTGCCATTTTATGGGGGGGGGAGAGGGAATACAACAGGGAGATGAGGTGCTTTCACCCGGTTCTTAACTGACTGAGCCACCTGGGCACCCCAGCCCCCAGACTATTTAATTTGGTATAAATTTAAATTTAAAAAGCACATTTCTTTTTAAGTCAACTTAAATTTCTCTCTCTCTTCTAAGTGAATATATTGGCATTCACATAAATTATATATGTAGATAATGTACCTCCATTGCACAGTAAAAAATATCACAAATAGGGGCACCTGGCTAGCACAGTCATTAGAGTGTGGGACTCTTGATCTCAGGGTTGTAAGTTCGAGCTCCACATTGGGTGTAGGGATGACATACAAATATAAAAAAAATATTTTAAAAAATATCCGAAGTAGTCTACAGATGGGAAAGGGTGAGCATATGGAACATCTCTTTATACACAGGCAAAGAAAGGTCTCCTCTCTCTAATTTGAAAACTCCGATATCTCAGATATTAAAAATCCCATTTAGAATCAGATCAGCCTCATGGCTACACTGGCTAATGATGCAGGCCTCCTTCTGCTTCAAATAGATAGAAATACTAAAAAATAATAATAATAAATTAAATTTAAAAACTATAAAATAAACTAACTGGTTAAAAAAAACACATAACATAAAATTTACCATCTTAACTGTGTACAGTTTAGTGTATAGTTCAGTAGTGTGAAGTGTATTCACATTGGGGTCACCTGGCTGGCTCACTTGGAAGAGTGCGCAGTTCTTTATCCTGGGATTGTGAGTTCAAGCCCCATGTTGGGTGTAGAGATTGCTTAAAAAAACAAATGTATATTCACATTGTTCAACCAATTTCTAGAACTATTTCATCTTGCAAAACTAAAACTCCATACCCATTAACCACTAACTCCCCATTTCCCTCTCCCTCCAGCCCCTGGTAACCACCATTCTGCATTCTGTTTATATGAATCTGATTGCTTTAGATACCCCATATTAGTGGAATCATACAGTATTTGTCTTTTTGCAACTGGCATATTTTACTTAGCATCATGTCCTCAAGGTTCACCTATATTGTAGCCTGTGATAGAATTTCCTTCCTTTCTAATGCTGAATGATATTCCACTGTCTGTATATACTGCATTTTGTTTGCCATTCATCTGTCAGCGGACATTGGAGTGCTTCCACCTTTTGGTTACTGTGAATAAAGTTTCTATGAATGTGGATGTGCAAATATCTTTTTGAGATGCTGCTTTCAATTATTTTGGATATATACCCAAAAGTAGGGTTCCTAGTTCATGTGGTAGTTGGACTATTTGTAATTTCTTGAGGAACTACCATACTGTTTTTCATAGCAATTGCATCCTTTTACAGGTCCCAAGAACAGTGCATGAGTGTTCCAATTTCTCCACATCATCTCTAATACTTTATATTTTTCTGGGGGGAGGTTTAGAATAGCCTCCTAATGAGCTAAGTGATATCTAATTGTGGTTTCTTTAAAAAGATTGTATTTTACTTGAGAGAGAGAGAGAGCACAGCCAAGGTGAGAGAGAAAGGAAGAAGCAGACTCCCTGCTGAGCAGGGAACCCCATGCTGGGCTGAATCCAGGTCCTCCAGGATCACACCTGAGTCAAAGCAGATGCCTAACCAACTGAGCCACCAGGGTGCCCATCATTATGATTTTGAGTTACATTGCTCTAATGATTTGTGATGGTAAGATTGTTTTGATGTACACAACAATGTGAATATGTCTAACGCTACTGAAGTGTACACTTAAAAATAGTTACGATAGTAAATTTTATGTTTTGTTTTTTACTACAATTTAAAAACATTAAAAAAAGACTTTATTTATTTATTTTAAAAAGGGAGAGAGAGCATATGTGAGTGGGGATAGGGGGAGAGGGAGAGGGAAAGATTCTCAGGCAGACTCACGTTGACCGTGGAGCCTATGTGGAGCTGGATTCCAGGTCCCTGGGATCATGAAATCAAGAGTCCGATGCTTAATGGACACTGAGCTCCCCAGTTGCCTTTATTTTTTTATTTTATTTTATTTTTTTTCCCAGTTGCCTTTAAAAAACATCTTTAGGGGTGTGATCCTGGGGTCCTGGGATCCAGTTGCACATCACGGTCCCCACAGGGAGCTTGCTTCTCCCTTTGCCTATGTCTCTGCCTCTCTCTCTGTTTCTCTCATGAATAGATAAATAAAATCTTTTTTAAAAATTTAAAAACACTTTTTTTTTAAGATTATTTATTCGTGAGAGACACACAGAGAGAGGCAGAGACACAGGCAGAGAGAGAAGCAGGCACCATGCAGGGACCCCAAAGTGGGACTTGATCCCAGGACCCTGTGATTGTGCCCTGGGCCGAAGGCAGGTGCTCAGCAGCTGACCCACCCAGGCATCCCTAAAAACTTTTAAATGAACAACAAAAAAGGAATGAAGTGGATGAATCTTGAAAAAGTTAACTGAAAGAAGCCAGACACAAAAGGACAATGTTGTATGATTCCATTTATAGGAAACAGCCAGAAGAGGCAAATCCATTGAGACAGAGGCTAGATTAGTGGTTGCCAGGGGTTGGGCTGTATGAGAGGAGGACTGCCAATGGCCATGGGGTTCTTTTTGAGGTGATAAAAATGATCTGGAAGTAGTGGTGGTTGCACAACCTTGTGAATACACAAAAACGCACTGTATTGTATACTTGATGCAAAATGGTTTTTAAAAAAGCAAGTGTCAGGTTGCTTGGGTGGCTCAGTGGGTTAAGCACCTGCCTTCTGCTCAGGTCATGATCCTAGGGTCCTGGGATTGAGTCCCGAGTCAGGCTCCCTGCTCATCGGGGAGCCTACTTTTGCTTCTGCCCCTCCCCAGCTGGTGCATGCTCTCTCAAATAAATAAATAAAATCTTAAAAAAAATCTTAAAAATATATAGTGTATGATCTTATCTAGATTTTTTAAAAAGCTGTATCTTTATATGTCATCTATAATGCATATATATGTAAATACGTAACTGGAAGGATAAACAACAAATGGCTAACCGTGGTTTCCCTTTAGAGAAGAATACAGAATTTAAAATTTGTTACAGAGACTTTCACTTCTCACAATTGGACTCAATTGTTTTAAATTATATTTTTGCTTCTGACTTGCTAGCACAAAGGGATTTAAAAGCTAGGAAACTAAAGTAAGCCAAATAATTAGTATGACAACATTGATTATTTGAGATACAAAATGTAGAGAAATAATAATTTTTATCATTATAAAAGACTGTAAGTTATGAGCCATAATATAATTTTATAATACAATTATTGCATTATATTTTATTGATATGTTTTCATATGATTAAAATACAATAAATTAAAATAAAATAATATATACATATTATTCGTGTCCCAGATGGCATGATGATATTTATGCAGCTCTCATCTTTGCCAGGTTCCATGGTAACAGGTAAGGGCAATAGTTATCATTCTCATTTTAAAAATTTTTTCTAAGATTTTATTTATTTATTCATAAGAGACACAGAGAGAGGGAGAGTCAGAGACATAGGCAGAGGGAGAAGCAGGCTACCTGCAGGGAGCTGGACTCGGAACTTGATCCTGGGACTCTGGAATCATGACCTGAGCCAAAGGCAGATGCTCAACCCCTGAGCCACCCAGGTGCCCCTCATTCCCATTTTATAAAGGAGGAAACTGAGGCTCAGATCTTGTAGCTTAGAAGCAATGGGCTAGACATAAATCCAAGTGTGTTTGATACCAGAATCCAGGGCCTTATCCGTAGTCGGTTAGAAAAGACTGACATGCAGGCTGGAAAAGAGTGCATAAGAAAATGAAGAAGTCACTAAGGAGGTAGATGTTGAGGACATGAGCAATGAACCCATGACCTGCTATATACTTAGATGAGGATGCCCAGGAAGGATGGCCCCCAAACACAGGCTGTACCCTGAAGCAGAGAAGATAAGCAATTAAAAGGAGGGATGCAATTGGGTAAGCCTCCAACTCTTGGTCTCAGCTCAGGTCCTAATCTCATGGGTTGTGGGACCAAGTTCTGCATCGGGTTCTGTGCTCAGAGCAGAGTCAATTTGAGATTCTTTTCTCTCTTTCTTGGCCCTCCTGCTTGTGCTCTCTCTGTCTCTCTAAGATAAAAACATCTTAAAAAAAAAAAAAAGCAACTGAAGGGAGATCAGATGTCTCCTGGAAAGAGAAAGCAAACTGATGGTCAAGAAGATAATTTCTGGCAAACAAGAATCATCTGTAAGATTGTAGAGTTTTGTGAGCAAGAGTGCCAAAGTAAATCCTCTCCCAAGGACTACATTCAGGTCCACTTTGGCTAGAGCAACACTCTTATTGGTTTACTTGCTATTTACTGAACATCTGTTATGTGCCGAGTCTTGTGCTAGACCCTGGGGACCCATAAATAGACGAGACACTATCCATACCTTCAAGGAGGTTCCAGCCTAGAGCAGGAAAGACAGACATGGAAAGCAGTGATTACAACTCAGAGTGGCAAGGCTTATGATACAAATTTCTGCAGGGTGCTAGTGGAATGCAGAGGAAGGGCACATGCACCTCCTATATGCACCATAGAAGACTTCCTGGAAGAGATGACCACTTGAGCTTGAAGAGTTCCAGATGAAGAAGGGCACCCTTGTAGTAGAAAGAGCAAGAACATGGTTGGGGAACAGGGGCATGTAGTGAAAACATGGCTTGATTGAAACAGCTGTTGTCTGATGTGACTGGAGCTTTGGGGATAGGGATGAGTTCCTTGAGACAGAGGCCACACCGTGTCTGTTCCCTGGTATCTAGCACTGTGCCTTGTCAGAACTCCAGTAAAGACAGGGAACAGAGGGGAGGGGCTGGCCTCTAGGCCTGCAGTGTGTGAGTGTCTGAAGGCTGTGCATCTTTATTTTTACTTTATTTTATTTATTTATTCATGAGAGACACACAGAGAGAGGCAGAGACATAGGCAGAGGGAGAAGCAGGCTCCCTGCGGGGAGCCCCATGTGGGACTCAATCCTGGGACTCTGGGATAGATCATGCGCTGAGCCAAAGGCAAATGCTCAACCACTGAGCCACCTAGGTGTCCCGGGTGTGCATCTTTAAAAGAATTAACAAATCTGCTATAAGGTGAAATTTCACACTCCTTGGGGTTTTGCCTTCTAGGGGTCTCATAGTTGTAAAAATACAATTTCACTGCTATTTTACCTTTGGAATGGTCAGAAATACATGCTGAAAAGAAAAAGGAGATCTAGGGATATTGAACCTCAGGGCAACTTACTTTTCCAGGGTCTAATCTTCCATTTCCCTCCTGTTCCCACACATGCTCTCTATCCTATGAAAGCACCCAGCTGGCACTCAGCCTCTCCAGCACCCAGCTAGGAGCTGGGACTGCCAAGCCACAAAACCTCTGTCACAGAGTCCCTAAAGGAACAGGAACTTTTCTTCTTCAGTGCCTATGTATTCTTATTTTCCATAGTGTTCTTTAAAAAAAAAAAAAAAAAGATTTTATTTCTTTATTTGAGAGGGAGAAAGAATGAACACAGAGAGGGACAAAGGGAGAGGGAGAAGCAGACTCCCTGCTGAGCAGGGAGCCCTATGTGGGCTCAATCTCAGGACCCTGATATCAGGACCTGAGCCAAAGGTAGACTCTTAACCAACTGAGCCACCCATGAACCCCTTTCAGATTGTTCTAATAAGCTTAGTCATGTAGGTTCCAAGGAAGAGTGTACATAAGTAGCAGTTAAAGTAGCAAATTAAAGTAGCATATTGACAGTAGCAAGAACTCCAGCTATATTATAATAATATAACTATATTAATAGTTACCAATTAATTGGGTATCTACTACCTGTTGGGCACTTTACTGGCACATGCCTCTTGAAATCCACTCAAAAACACCCAAAAATTGGGATCCCTGGGTGGCGCAGCGGTTTGGCGCCTGCCTTTGGCCCAGGGTGCGATCCTGGAGACCCGGGATCGAATCCCACGTCGGGCTCCCAGTGCATGGAGCCTGCTTCTCCCTCTGCCTGTGTCTCTGCCTCTCTCTCTCTGTGACTATCATAAAAAACAAAAACAAACAAAAAAAAAACACCCAGAAACTGAGGCTCAGAAAGAAGATAACATTCCTAAGGACACATAGACACATAAGTAAACCTGACGCACAGGAGGACCAACACCTGTGTTCAGTGCCTCACGCAAGAGTGGAATTAACAGAGAAACAGCAGTCTAGGACCATTTTGTGTGGGCGATAAATCCCCCTAGTTTTGTACAGATAGCACAGCACAGGAGTTAATGTTCACAATGTACACACACACAAAAGCTCATTGCTTGAATTGTCATGAGAAAATACCGCATTGTGTCCATTGTGTTCTGTTCAGAGTAAGGGAATTATGTGATACATTTCAGAAATATGTGAACAAAGATAAGTGGGTGAGTCCTGGCTTTGTCCGTGAGCTATGACCTTGAGCAAACTCCTTAGCAACTCTGCGCCTCCTCTCCTCCTCTACGTGGTGAGGGTTACTGTTTGAACCAATAATCTCTGAAATTCTTTTGAGTTCCATGCAGCTTGGACCAACTCATATCTCTTAGAAGACCTTGGCCTTGGGGACCCAAGTCCTTTCAGGGCTGAGAGCTCCACCTGCTGATTCAAGCTTGTATGTGAGCTTTTTACCTACCTCTTGGGCCCTGCCAAAAGTTTAGACCTACAGACTTAACCCAGTCTGTTATTTTCCTAACTCCTTTAAGTTACTTTTATTTTTTTTATTTTTTTTTAATTTTTATTTATTTATGATAGTCACACACACACACAGAGAGAGAGAGAGAGAGAGAGAGGCAGAGAGACACAGGCAGAGGGAGAAGCAGGCTCCATGCACCGGGAGCCTGACATGGGACTCGATCCTGGGTCTCCAGGATGGCGCCCTGGGCCAAAGGCAGGTGCCAAACCGCTGCGCCACCCAGGGATCTCTACTTTTATTTTTTTAATTGCTTTTAAAATGCTGGGAATAGGTGCACCTAAGTGGCCCAGTCGGTTAAGCATCAGCCTTTGGCTCATGATCATGATCCCAGGGTCCCTGCTCAGTGGAGAGTCTCCCTCTCCCTCCCTCCACCTTGCCCATGCATGCTCTTGCTCTTTCTAACTCTCAAATAAATAAATCTTTTAAAAAATGTTGGGAATATGTGCATCTTCCTAGAGAGAGGGTACAAAGTTTTCATCAGCAGGTTTCTTTTTTCTTTTTCTTTTTCTTTTTTTCTTTCTTTCTTTTTTTTTTTTTTATTTTAGTTTTGTTTTTAAATCATCTCTACTCCCAACATGGAGCTTGAGCTCACAACCCTGAAATCAAGAATCACATGCTCCACAAACTGAGCCAGCCAGATGCCCCTCATCACAAGGTTCTGAATCCTTGAAGTGTCCCCCTAACCCAAGTGTTTACTCCTCTGAGTAAATGTGAGGCCTAGAGCAGGAGTGATTCATTTTATAAACATGGGCCTGAGGCTGTGACTTCATTAGGAAAGTTCTTCTACCTCTCCAAGCCTCAGCTTCCTTATGAGTAAAATGTAGGTAAAAAATAGTACCTACTTCAGAAGTTTGCTCAGAGGATGGGAGGAGACATTCCATGGAGAGCGGGCCTGGCAAGAGCAAATAGTGTACGTTCTGAGGGAATTTTCTGGAGCTCTTACAGGAACTCAGCCATCCAAAGAGACAGGAGGCAAATGGTTGCCATGTCTCTACCAGTTTAGCAAGACTAAGTTCTCCTGGACAAGGAATGCAAAAATCTTAAAGTTGACTTAAGTTTGGCTTTGAGAAATAGGATGGAACTTTTGCAGGTTTGGGAGAAAGAATTAAAGCAAGCGATGATCAGATGCTGGAACCCTAAAAAGTTGAGAATTCTTGGCTGTGTATCTCCAAAGGAGTAGGGAAAAAGGAAAAATAATGGCATAAAATGCTACTTGATTGAATCCCTGTTCAGGTGCTTTGGAATATACAGAGCTCAAGCCAGGTAAAGAGAGGCAGGCTTTTGTAAATGCCAGCCTGCTCGTGGTAGAGCAGCAAGGGCAGCAAGAATGCTTTCTTTCCAGAAGACACACATAGAGTGATGGGTAAGTAAGGCAGAGAAAAAACTAGCAAAAAGGTGCCCTGAGTTCTCTGGGTCACATAGTGGCTTGAATGTTTATTGACTATCACCTGATGAATGGATAAATAAACATGTGGTATCTCCGTACTATGGAATATAATTTGGCCACAACCAGGAATGAAGTGCTGATAGATGCCACAACATTGGTGACCCTTGAGAACATTACGCTGAGTGACAGCAGCCAGACACAACACACACTGTTTGATTCTGTTTCTGTGAAATGTCCAGAATAGGCAAATCCACAGAGATGGGAAGTAGATTCATGGTTGCCAGGGGCTGGGAGTGGGGAGCATGGGAGGTGATAGCTAAAGGGTGAGGTGTTTCTTTTGGGGTGGCAAAAGTAAGAAATTGTTTGTGGTCACGACTGGACTGCTCTGACAACTAGAAGCCAAGTTTGTTTGTTTGTTTGTTTGTTTGTTTATTTATGCAGAGGGGAGAGGGAGAGAGAGAGAGCATCCCCAGCAGATTCCCTGCTGAGTGGGGAACCCGACGAGAGGCTTGACCCCACAACCCTGAGATCATGACCAGAGTGGAAATCAAGAGTGGGAAGCCCAGGGCAGCCCAGGTGGCTCAGCAGTTTAGCGCTGCCTTCAGCTCAGGGTGTGATCCTGGGGCCCTGGGATCGAGTCCCACAGGGAGCCTGCTTCTCCCTCTGCCTGTGTCTCTGCCTCTCTCTCTGTGTCTCTCATGAGTAAATAAAATCTTAAAAAAAAAAAAAAAAAAGAGTAGGAAGCCCAACCAACTGAGCCACCCAGGTGCCCCTGAACCAAACACTTTAATTGAGTGAATTCAGGGATGCCTGAGTGTCTCAGTCAGTTAAGTGTCCAACCCTTGATCTCTGCTCAGGTCTTGATCTAAGGATCCTGAGATCAAACCCCATGAAGAGCCTATTTAAAAAAAATAAATAAATAGATGAATGAATTCATAGTATATAAAGCTGTTGGGGAAAAAAACCCTCATTGAACTTTACACATCTGGGTAATCATAATAGCCAAATCTTCTATCATTACATAAACTTTGAAAATACAACTGTTGATGGCTGTATAATATTCCAACAGGTACATGTTAGGTAACCAGGAAAAACTGTAGTTTCCAGAAGTTGGCAAGACTGGGTGTTACTGGGAAGACGACTGGGACCAGGGGGAGGTGGGCAGAAGACTTACCTTTCAGATATAATTGCTTGGATTTTTTTTGGTATGACTCACTTTCTTTCTTTTTTTTCTTTTTTTTAAGATTTTTTTATTTATTTATTCATGAAAGACACAGAATGAGAGAGAGAGAGAGGCAGAGACACAGGCAGAGAGAGAAGCAGGCTCCATGCAGGGAGCCCGATGCAGGACTCAATCCCAGGATTCCAGGATCCACGCCCTGGGCTGAAGGCAGACTGTAAACCCGAGCCACCCAGGCGTCCCTGATTCACTTTCAATTCACAAATACAGAGTAAAGTATCTCTGTTCTCTGTCCCATGTATGTATTATTTTTTTCTCATCGTTCTCCCACTTCCCCATTTTCTTCTGCATTTAAAAAATTTTTTAAATTGTGGTAAAATATACATAACATAAAATTTACCATCTTAATCTATTTCAGCATACAGTTCAGAGGCATTAAGTACATTCATATTGTTGTGCAACTGACACACCATCTGCTTCCAGAACCTCTCCATCTTGCAAAACTGAAACTCCATACCCATTAAACACTAACCCCCATTTCTCTCCCCTCAGTCCATGGCAACCACCCTTCTAATTCTGTCTTAGGAGTTTGACTACCCTAGGGGCCTCAAATAAATGGAATCACACAGTACTTGTCTTTTTTTCTGACTGGCTTATTTCACTTAGCACAATGTTTGCAAGGTTCATTTGAATTTTTTTATCATAATTTTTAAAATATTTTATTTATTTATTCATGCTAGACATAGAGAGAGAGAGGCAGAGACACAGGCAGAGGGAGGAGCAGGGAGCCCGACGTGGGACTTGATCCCAGGTCTCTAGGATTACGCCCCGGGCCAAAGGCGGCGCTAAACTGCTGAGCCACCCAGGGATCCCCCATAAAAATTTTTTAAAGTTTTCTATGGGTATTTTATTTTTTAAAAAAGATTTTATTTATTTATTTGAAAGAGAGAGAGCACAAGTAGGGGAAGTAGGGGAGTGGCAGAGGGAGAGAGAGAGAAGCAGGCTCCCCACCCAGCAGGGAGCCCAATATAGGGCTTGATCCCAGGACCCTGGTATCATGACCTGAGCTGAAGGAAGACTCTCCACTGACTGAGCCACCTAGGTGCCCTTTTACCATTAATGTTTTATTACTTTTCCAGTTTAAAAGACTAGTTACTTGTAAAAAAAAAAAAAAAAAAATTACAACAATACTTAAAAAGCTAAAGAAACAAGCAGGAGTCAAAACTTTGGGTGAAATGTCATTACAACTTTGTAAAAACAAAACCACACACATTGGAGCTCAGCAGAAATGACTAGAAGGTTCTAATGATGTTAGTGACTATTTCTAGTTGGGTTATGGTTACACTTTATTTCCTATTTTTCATTATTTTAGAGTGAGATTGGTATGCTTATAATCAGGAAAAAGCAAATGCCATCTAAGAAATAGGTTTGTCAACTTTGGAAAAATGTTTCATCCAAGTTTTCTCTGGAAATCCTGAGTTTACTAAGGTCTTCTCTTGCTGTAAATTAAATATACTTGCTGTTATCAAGCCGTATGTTTCAATTTGAAGGTAGGAAAATCACATTTATTTTGGCCAACAAATGGCATTCAATAGATGAGTGGTGAGATAAAAAAAAAACAGGACACTGATCAAAGAATGTTTTCTACCTGAGTCATCTGTTTGGTTCCTGGGACATCTGGTCAAAAGTTTCCCACCTTGGAGTTGTCTCACTGGGGGAAAGCGATGTATTCCAGGGGTGCTGGCTTGGGAGAACTGATTGTACATACTGTGAGGTCACTTCACAGTGATAGCCTGGAATTGGTTATGGTGGAAGTATTTATACCAGAGAAATTGGCAATCAGTACAAATCAACTCTTACCCCTGCCCCCCGCCCCCCCCCCCATCACCACCAGCAGGGGAGTCTCTGGTTAAACATTTACCAGGTTACCTGCTGGGTTGCATTCATCTCTCCGGGTGGGTGAGCCATCCTCAGCCCCCTAGCTGCCAGTTTCTCAAGGAACTGGCTGGTCATTTCCTTCATCTGTCTGTGGCACCATTTTGCTTTCTGGGTTTGGGTCCATCTTCCACTTTCTGTGGTTCTTTGTCACTCAGAGATACTAAACTTCACCCTCCTGGTCTCCAGTCCAGAGAGGAGAGGCTGGGCTCTGGTCAAAAATAGTAGACTCATTTGACAACTTTCCATTTTTCCATTTTCCTATCTCATCCTGCCAGCCTCTTCTTAGAACTTTGCCTGATTTCAGGAGCTTTCCTGGTATGGCCTCTGCATGCCAGTTCTTTTCTTCTGGGAAGAAGGCGGAGAAGTGGTATTTTGGGAAAATTTAGCATGCATTCTTTTCCAGAGAAAGGCCAGGTTGGTTCTGTTGTCCCTGTTCCTTGAGATGCCAGCCTGTGGGTCCCAGGCCTTTCCACAGTGTATAGGTAGGACTGCCATCCACCTCTTTATGCCTCTTGAAGTGAGGGGGTTGCAGAGCTTACTGAGTAGCCAGGCTGCTACCCCAGCTGTTCCCAACTGGCCTGCTCTTTCTGAAGCCCTCAGGAGAATATCTCTAGGTTGAACAGAGAAGCAGGTTGTTGCTAAGAAACCTTTCAGCATTACCTCTAGGGAAAGGACAGGAGAGGAAGAGTACTGGGGTAGAAATAATAAGTAGCTTGATGGCCTCAGAGACCCAGGCTGTAGAGGGCTGGCTACAGAGTCAGGCGGGAGCCCCGTGCTGTCCCTCCCTCTGAGAGTGAAGAAGACAACTGTGCCTTAGATCTGGGTTCAGATCAGCCACTGCCTCCCACCCCACTCCTCCCCACCCCCATTCACTTGCTATGCCACCTGGCCTTTCTGAGCCATCTGTAAATCCAGAGTGATAATCCCTACCTCTCAGGGTTGTGTTGAGGAGTGAGTGAATTAATGTAAAAGCTCTTAGTGGAGGGGAGTTTTTTTTTTAATTCATCAGAGGTGAACACAAAATGAAATAAAAACAGCCTTGTGTGGCAGCCTGAGCAGAGAGGTGTTTGCACCTCGTGTTTAACATGTGACTGTTGGATTCAGGATTTATATATGACTGTAGATGGGGGTTGATGCCTTAACAACATTTTTTTGAGTCCTTTCCTGCAGGTCAACTCACTTTATCTTTCCAACAGCCCATCATAAAACTAAGGCTTTGAAAGTCCCTGTCTTGTTAGGAACCCCATGGTGAACCCCCATCTCACTGGTCACTGTTTTAGACAGGATGCTTTCTACTGTTCAGAGCAGCCTGACACACTACGGGCATTTCCTGAAGGTTCCTGTCTCAGGGTTAGCCACATCCTGGACCCAGACCAAAGAGGGTGGATGTTTCCTGGGCCACACAGCTGTTCTTGGAGCCCTGCTTAGGGACATGCCCATGTCTGCTGGCCCAGTGACACCCAAAGCATTCAGCCCAGGGTAGCCTTTATATAAGGAAATGATTTTGTTTGGCAAGAGTTGGTGTGGGACAGAGATGGGCTCCAGTCCTGGCTTTATCAACCAGCTTTGTAACTTGGAGCTTACCCTCCTGGAGCACCAGGTATCTCATTCATTAAGTGGGATTGCATGATTTCTTAGGTACAAGGGTTGTAGGGAGGGCCCAATGAGATTAAGTTTCTACAGTGGCTTTGGAAAAAGGCCCCAGCCATGCACACTAATTAGCATTGTAAACCATCCCAAAAGAAGTTGATCCTTCTGGGGTGGAGAACTGGTCATAAGCACTTCACAATTTGACTCAGTAAATATATCGGAAGGGCCTGCTCTGTGCAATTCCACACTTAAGGTACCACCAGGGTCACAAGTTTCTAGATCCTCTGCTGGAAACCAGCCAGTTATTGATTTGACTTCTATCTTGTGCACTTCAGGATGAAGAATGTGAGGTAAGGAGCTTGTCGAGAAGCTACAGTATCAAAACTGGTGAACTCTCCTTTGTTTACTTAACAAATACTTAGTGGGCGGGTTATAAGCTGCCAGGCACTGAAAAAACAGGAAGAGCTCATCTGGGATGGAGTTTACCTTCCATCACAAAGTAAAAGCTGAAAACAGGAAAGTGAAGGGAAAGTAGGAAAGTTGTCAGGAACTGGCTGAAGAGTTAAATCCTTTCGCAAAAGACAGTAAAGGGAAGAACCCTGCAATTTTATGGCTCAGCTCATCAGGCAAAACATACTTTTTTTATTAGTTTCAAGAGGATTTCATCATGGAAGAAGTATTTCAATAAGGGGCCTGTGGGCAACAGAACAGATGATGTTTCTTAATAGTAATTTTTGGGTTTTGCTCCAAGATTTTTTTTTTAAATTTTTTATTGATTTATGATAGTCACAGAGAGAGAGAGAGAGAGGCAGAGACATAGGCAGAGGGAGAAGCAGGCTCCATGCACCGGGATCCTATCCCGGGTCTCCAGGATCGCACCCTGGGCCAAAGGCAGGCGCCAAACCGCTGCGCCACCCAGGGATCCTGCTCCAAGATTTTATGATGAACATTTTCAAACATATGGAAAAGCTGAAAGAAGGCAAACACCCAATACACCTACCTCCTAGAGTCCACCCCTAATATGTTACTGTACTAACTGCGATTTTTGTTTTTTTTTTTAAAGGAAGTTCCACCTAGGGCAGTTTCAAGTGTCAGCTTTTCCTGAGGATATGGTAACCTTGTTTTTCCTAGGACAGGATGGGGTGAGGATGTGGCAGGGAAGAGGGATTTCAGCTCTCTGGGAATCAGACTGTATGGGGTTTCGGTTGGGGGCGGGGGTGCAGAGAGCTCCCGAGAACCAAGTTCTGCTGACCCCTGGCTTCTCCATCTTGCTGTGTGGTCTCAGCTAATTCACAGGAAAACGGGAGTCTCGTGGCTGCTTTTGGCTGGAGGTCTAAGGGATCATCTTTCTCCTGCTCCAGACTTGCCTTAGTCCTGCAAAGGGTAGAAGACTGCCATGGCGGCCCTGGCGTCCGTCCTGAGCACAGGCAAGCACAGGAGAGCCCCAGCAGAGCCAAGCGGGGACGCCGGGGGGACCCTGGATTCGGCAGCTCGGCAGCTCGTCCCGGCTGCGGCAGGGGGAGCGCCGGGGAGGGGAAGCGGCCGGCGGGCCGGGAACGGGGCCGGGGCCGGGGCCGGGGCCGGGGGGCCGTCCTGCGGCAGCTGCACGGCTTTGCCGGGCCCGGCTGTCCACGACTCCGGGCTGCCGTCCCGGGCGGAGGGGGCTTGGCGAGGGACCGGCCTCCGCGCCCCACCCCCGGCCGGGCCGGCCTCGGCTCCGCGCGCCCGGGCGCGCGCCCTTTGCATAAAGCCCTCCTCCCCGGCCAAGGTAGAGGAAGTTGGGCTCCCGCCTGGATGGGAGGCGGGAGGGAGTCCCGCTCCTGTTGTTTTCGGCGAGCGGAGTGGGTGGCGGGCGCGGAGGGCGGGGTGCGCCCTCCCACCCCGGGCCGGGCGCTCCGGGAGCCCCGCGCGGCTCGCAGCTCGGGACCTCGGGCTCAGCCCTACGTCTTGGTGGGCTCTAGGGGAGCGGGCTCCTCTGCGCTTCTGCGGGCCGGGGAGCCGCGCTCAGTACCCCGGCGGCCCGAGCCCTGGGGCGAGATGGCCGCGGGCGCCCGGGCGTGCCCGCCGCGGGTCCTCGTCTGCCTCGGGGTGCTGCTGGCCCGCTGGGTCGCCGCAGGTAAGGGGCCGCGATCCCGAGCGAGGAGTGGAGTGTGGCCCGGCAGAGGCAGGCGGGGGAGAGCGGGGACTCGGCGGTGGCGGTGGCGGTGGCGGTGGCCGCGGCCCCGGCCCCGGCCCCGGCCCCGGCCCCCGCCCCGGCCCCGACCCCCGCCCCGGCCCCCGCCCCGCAGCCGCCCCGGGAGGGTCTGGAGTTTCCTGCCGCTGCTCGGCTCCCGGCGCAGGAAGGAGTATCCGCGGGCGCCTGATGGAGGGCAACAGAGCCCCGGGCTCTCGGATTGGGCAGCGGGCGAGGCTGCAGAGGGCTGCGGAGAGGTGATGGGAGACCTGGGGAATTTGAAGATGGGAAAATTGAAGAGGCACGTGTAGGGGGGGAACGTGGTGTTTTGTTGCTGTTTTTTTTTTTTTTTTTTTCCTTTTAGCGTCGGATTTAAATTTGCGTTCTGGTTTTACCTGCTGCGCTGGGGCTCAAACTCGAGGCTCCTTTATTTTTCTCTCCTTCCTCTGCCCACGGTTGAACTCGCCTTACACCGGTAACCTGTGGATTTCCCTACACACCCCTGCAAGCCGACCTGTGCAGACTAGCACATTCAAAACCGTGCCTTCCTCCTTCGCCTAAACAAACAAAAAAGCCAAAGCCTTTTTATTTTGAAGTGATTTCAGACTTTCAGAAAACTTGCTCTTACGCTTGACATGACCTCCTCCACTTGACACTGCCGGTAGAAGGTCTTAAATGCTTCATCTAGGCTCTCTCTCGTGACAGTAAGTTTACGGAGTTGCTTACAAAAATATATAGGATGTAAAAATATTGAACAAGCATTTTTGAATTTAATTCACCAGCGAATGCCGTCCTTTTGTGTGCAGGGCAGGGTGACAGCAGTGAGAGGGAGGACTCAGGTAGAGGGAAAGGAGATGGGGCCAGGAAGTGATGCAGTTCACTTGGAAGAATACTTGGGAGTGTTATTTTCTGTGTAGCCGTCGCCCGCACACACTGCTGATGGATTCTCGTACGTTCCTGAAGGAATTCCCCCCTGAGCTTCCTAGCAGCAAGTGCCAAAAGTCCCTAAGCCTTAGGCTCTCATAGCCTTCTATTTTGTTTTGTTTTCAGTAATCATTTACAAGTAGTACAATTTCCCATAGTCTAGGTTTCCAGTTTATCTGGAAAAATCTGATGACATGGCAGCACAGGGCTTTTCCAGCTGGACCTGAGCAGTGGTCACCCCTTCTATCCTGGGCACGGGACCCCAAATGTGCTCCACCTGTCCTGTTGTACTTACCCCACCCTCTCCAGTTAGGGACCTTACCTGCTGCCCCCCTGCAGGCATTTGACTTGTGGTCACCCAGAGCTTCCTGGAGAGGAGGACAGAGAGTCTCCAATTGGATCTCTGGAAATTAAAGGTGATTCCCTTCTCCGTGCTGTCTGCAGTGTTTACTGAGCTGTGAACATCAGGGGCCTTGGGACATCAGAACCCTGGGTTGAAATCATCATTCTGGAATGAACCAGCTTTAGTCTGGTGGCAGTGCACACGCAGGGACTCTTCCTCTACTGCCCAGCTGCTTTTCACACCGAGGCCAAGTTCACCTTCGTGGGCTTCCTTCAACCGGTGAATTTTTGTTGTTTGTTTTTCAAATTGAGAGTTATCCTGGGGGGGATGATTGTCAACCTCGCTCCAGACAATTTTCATGCCTGCACTGTCACCTCAGATTGTAAATCTTTTGTCATTCTTGGGGAAAAGTTGGTAGGAGAAAAGTGGGTACAATCTCAACTCTGTAAATGATAACATGAGGGCAGCACTGGGAAATGGTTGTTTATATTGCTCCCTCCTTAGGTCCGTATTCTGAATTTAAGGTGGTGTGGGGGTGCGGAGGCATCCCTGGACCCTCCGGATACCATGTAGACAACTTCTAGGAACACAGACTGCTATGATGTCTTATTGTCTCATCCTGTCTGATCGGAAGAACAGAATAAAGCCCTGTGACCCGAAGGATTGAAGACCTCAGTGTCAGTCCCAGCTCTCCCAGACTTGTGTGGGCCCTTTTGGAAATCCCTTAAGCTTTCTGAACCTGTTTTCTCATCTGTAAAATGAAGGGGCATGGAACCAGTGCACCCTCAAGGACCGCCCCGCGTGTCTATCATTAACTGAGAGGGGGCTCAGCCTGCCTCATCTTGAGCCCAGCCCTCGGGACTGCCACATCTCAGGAATAAATGACCTCCAAGGTCACCTTCAGCTTCAATGGCTAAAAAGAATGGAGTGAGCAGAGCCAGGAGGAGTGAAATGCCTTAAATGGTTTCTTTTGTGATTGTGTCACTCTCCTTGCAGGAGGAGACAACTCCTCAAGTTCTAGGACTCGACTTTTGCCAAGGGCTTTTCCAAATTCATTCTTTATTCCTTCACCAAATTGCTGGGAAGGAGCAGGTCTGTAGGTCTCATGAACACATGCCGCATCTGTAATATACTGCAGTTCATCTCTCCTCTGTGGGCATTGCCACCGATAGCTTGGGTTCTCAGGCCTAATTGTTCAAGAATAATTTCTCACCTGCTTTTCTTTTTCTTTTCTTTTCTTTTTTTTTTTTTAAAGATTTTATTTATTCATGAGAGGACACAGAGAGAGGCAGAAACACAGGTGGAGGAAGAGGCAGGCTCCCTCCAGGAAGCCCCATACGGGACTTGATCCCAGGACTCCGGGATCATGACCCAAGCCGAAGGCAGATGTTCAACCACTGAGCCACCCAGGTGCCCCTCTCACCTGCTTTTCAAAGTAATTATTCAGAAGCCTTTCTTGCTGGGTTGGAATCTCTAGCATTAGAAGACATTCTCTGCCTTCCAGTGAGTTGCTTAGAGGGTTTTTTTTTTTTCTTTCCATGTTGTCCTGGCATTTGGGAGTGGTGTGGTTAAGATGTGAGAGAGTTGGAAAGTCCACTGGCTCCAGGCTGCCTTCTAATCTTTCAAATGGAGCCCCTTCTAACCAGACAAAAGGCCAAAGACAGATCACTGTTACTCTTTCTTTTATAACAGGGAAGGATTTTCAGAGGCAGGTGGCAGTTTATTTATTTATTTTTTTACTGCTTTACTGAGATATAATTTACGTACCATAAAATTCACTCTTTTAAAGTATATAATTCAGTGGGTTTTAGTATATTCACAAGATTGTGCACCATCACCACTGAGTCCAGAATGTTTTCATTACTCCAAAAAATAGAAAAAGCTATATGCTTAACTATTAGCAGTCACCCCTCATTACCTCCTTCCCTGCAGATAAGCCCCCCTCCCCCCACTCTAAACAACTGCTAATCTAGGTTCTATCTCCATAGATTTGCCTGTTTGGACATTTCATATAAATGGAATCACACAGGATGTAGTCCCTTTGGAGTGCCTTCTTTCACTGACTGTAATGCCAGGATTCATCTTGCTATAGTATGCACTTCATTCCTTTTGATGGCCAAATAATATTCCACGGATATGGATATACCACATTTCATTTATCCATTGATCAGCTGGTGGGCATTTGGGTTGTTTCCATCTTTTGCAATTGTGAATAGTTCTGCTGTGAAGCATGTGCATGTGAAGTCTGTAGACATAGGTTTTCATTTCTCCTGGATCTACACTACGCCTCAGAGTAGAATTGCTGAGTCATACCGTAACTTTAACCTTGGGAGGAAACAACCCGCTCTTTTCCAAAGTAGCTGCACCATTTGCAGATCCTTCCAAGGATGCATAAGGATTCCAGTTTCTCCGAATCTTTGGTAGTATTTACTAATAATAAATTAGTCTTTGATTTTAGCCATTCTAGTGGAGTGAAGTGATAGGTGTCTTATTGTGGGTTTGATTTGCATTGCCCTAGTGACTAATGATGAACATCTCCTCCTGCGCTTATTGGCCTTTTGTATGTCTTTCTGAAGAAACTCTATTCAGATCCTTTGCCCATTTTTAAATGGTATTTATTTTTTTATTGTTGAGTTGTGAGAGTTTTTTATATTCTCTGAATACAAACTTATCATCAGGTGGCTTGCAAACATTTTTCTCACAGTCTGTGGATTGTCTTGTCACTTTCTTCATGGTGTCCTTTACCTGTCATAAAGGAAAGAGTAACAGTGATCTGTCTTTGGCCTTTTGTCTGGTTAGAAGGGGCTCCATTTGAAAGATTGGAAGGCAGCCTGGAGCCACAGGACATTCCAACTCTCTTCCCGCCTTAGCCACACCACCCCCAAATGCCAGGACAACATGAAAAAAAAACAAGTTTTTATTTTGACAAAGTCCAACATACCCATTTTTCTTTTGACACTTGTGCTTTTAGTATCCTGAGAAACCATTGTTTAACTCAGAGTGATTTATTCTTTTTTTTTCTAAGTATTTATAGTTTTAGCTCTTACATTTAGGTCTATGGTCCATTTTGAGTTAATTTTTATATATGATGTGAGGTAAGGGGTCCACCCTCATTCTTTTGTACATGGATGCCCATTTGTCCCTCTATTGTTGTTGAAGGCAATTTATTTTGTAATGAAATACTACCTTTTGCAAACCCCAGTGTATTCACATACTTTGAAAACTTCAGGGACACCTGGGTGGTTCAGTGGTTGAGCGTCTGCCTTAGGCTTGGGTCATGATCCTGGAGTCCTGGGATCAAGTCCCACATTGGGCTCCCCACAGGGAGCCTGCTTCTCCCTCTGCCTATGTTTCTGCCTCTCTCTGTGTCTCTCATGAATAAATAAATAAAATCTTAAAAAAAAAAATAAAAAAGTAAAATTTCTCTTGTGGTAGAAAGAGAACATTCTGGAAGATAGCAAGAAGTCTAGTTTCTGGTCCAACTTTGCTACCTTTTCACTGGAGGATTTGGATTTAGCCTGCTTTCCTTCTTGGCATCACACTTTTCTCATCTACTGACTGTGACAGCATGAGTGGAAGACTCCTCACAGGGTCTTCCCAGGCCTGTGGCCTTTTTGTATTTGGGCATTGATTATGGAAAAGGGGCCGGAAAGTTTCAACACTTCTCAGAAAACGGGCTGCATTTGTGTCTTGTTACCTGGTGGCAGTCTGTACTAGATCAGTCACTCTTCGCACCTGTCAGTCATGGCTGAGCATCAGAATCACCTGGAGGGCTTGTTAAAATGCAGCGCTACTTCCACTCCACCCCTAGATAGGTTATTTATGTGATTTAAGTGCTCCAGGATAGGACCTGATAATTTGCATTTCTAATTGCGCTACTGCTGCTGTTAATGCTGATCTGGACTTTTGAACATGCTGTTCTGCCTGGGAACCCCGTCTTCTTGTCTACCTGGCTAATTCCTACTTGTCCATCAGATCTCAGTGTGGCCTCCTGGAGGAAGCCTTCCTGGCAGTCACCCTAGCTGGACTTAGGAGCCCCTTCTCTGAGGCCCTGTCATGGTATTAATCACACTGTATTATAATTGCCAGTTTATTGTCTGTTTTCCACATTAGACAATGAGATCCTAGAGGTCTCTCTCTGTTTTTGCCCATCCTTGTTTCCCTGGTGCCTAGCACAGGGCACGCCCAAAAGTGGAGTGGCAAGAGAGCTTTGACTTCCAGGATCATTTGCGGCTGAGAGGTGGCGAGAGCCAGCAATAGGAAAGTGGGAACAGAGCCCAGGCCCTCTTCCTTCCATCCCTTCTGGATTTCCAGGCAAACAAAACCACTTGGGTTCCATATCGATTATTTATTGCCACGGTAGTGCTGCAGACCAATCACAAAATGACCAGAAGTGCTTATTGCTCAGAGGTTGGAGTCAGCTCTGCTGATCTTGTCTGGGTACCCGCACATGGCACTGTGTCCATTCTGTAACTGAGGACGAATCTGGAATGGCCTCAGCTCAGATGATTGAGACACCTGGGGTCCATATCTGTAGCTTTCATCCTCCTCCTGAGACCTAACTTGGGCGTGTCCTTCTCCAGGTGATGGCAGGAGGTGAGAGTGTACAAGCCCAGTTACATGAGTGCTTCTTCAGCCTCTGCGTGCATCACATTTGCTAACATCTCACTGGCCAGAGCAAGCCACGTGACCCCACTGGGAGTCAGGACAGGATGGGAGAGCAGTCATGCAGTGAAGGACATGGATAGTGGGGGAGGGGGATACTTGGGGCTGTTTCTGCGATTGCCATTTACTGCAGATTCATCGACATCAGCACTGGCCAATAATCCTCACAGGGTGCCTCTTAAAAACACACACCTGCTTTTTGTTTTTTTTTTTGTTTTTTTTTTTTAATCCTAAAGTAGAGGGACTGTGCACAAGGGAGGGTGCTCAGAAATGAAGAAATGTAGTAACAGCCTGACCTTTCCTCATACAGGGTTTGAGGCTCTGGTCATCGGAGAGGTTCATGAGAACATTACTCTGCGCTGTGGCAACGTCTCGGGACCAAGGGGCCCAGTAACCTGGTACCGGAATGACTCGGAGCCTGTCTTCCTCCTGTCTTCCAATTCTAGCATCCCACCAGCTGAGCCACGCTTCTCTCTGGCAAATGCCAGCTCGCTGCACATCAAGGTGCTCAGGCCTCAGGATGAGGGGAACTACACCTGTCGGGAGGTCCTGAACGAGACTCGCTGGTTCCGAGTGTGGCTACAGATGGCCCGTAAGTGCAGTGGCAGGGCACTGAGGCTGGCTGGCCAGACACTCGGAGCCTTGGGCGGGAGGAGGGCTTTGGGAGTCAGGGCTGGCTTTCATCCTGGGTTCTGCAAGCCCAGTGGCCTCTCACACCTGGATTTTCTCATCTGTGATATGGGGATGAAAAGAATTCTTGGGTTCTAGGATGGCTGTGAAGACTAGATTCTGGTTTATGTAGATAAGGAGCTGCTAATGGCTCCTGGCATATTAGTTAGCGACTACTTACAGCTTGTTAGCATCAACCTTGCTGTGAATACCATTTTATTATGCACCTGAGTCAGAGTATATAACACGATGGGGTCAGACTGCCTGAGTTCCAACACTTAGGCTGTGTCACCTCAAGTAAGTTGCTTAATATCTCTGAGCATTAATTTTCCTTATTTGTTAATTGGGGATAATATATCACAGACCTCGGTAGATACAGTGCTCTTATGCTACAATGCTCACTACAGGGCTTACTTGGCATGAGCTATTCTTAGATTACATGCTGCACTTCCTTAAAACAGTATCTTACCTGTTGATATACACATATGAATTTAGAATAGGGGTTGGCAAACTATAGCCGTATCTGTGGGCCATATCTGTCCTGCAGGCTATGAATGTTTTTTACATATTAAAATTTTTTTTTGATTTTTACTTATTTATGATAGTCACTATTTATGATAGAGAGAGAGAGAGGGAGAGAGAGGAGAGGCAGAGACATAGGCAGAGGGAGAAGCAGGCTCCATGCACCGGGAGCCCGATGTGGGATTCGATCCCGGGTCTCCAGGATCACGCCCTGGGCCAAAGGCAGGCGCCAAACCGCTGTGCCACCCAGGGATCCCTGTTTTTTACATTTTTAAATGGTTGCAAAAACCCCTAAAGATGAATGATATTTGTGACATGTAAAAATGATATGAAATTCCAGTGCCCGTGAAGAAGTCTTTATTGAGACACAGCCACACTTATCCATTTACATCTTAACCTCTGACTGCATTTGGTGCCACCACAGCAGAGTTGAGTGGCAGTGATGCAGATCATATGGCTTGCAAAGCCTAAAATTTTTACTCTACAGCCCTTTACAAAGAAAGCATGCTGTTTACTGGCTTAAAAAGATAACAGTGTTCTAGATCCAGAGTGTGTAATTTGGTAGAAATATACATGTGATCCCTATTGCTCCCTAGTTTCCTCATCTGTAAAATAATTTACTTATTTTTTTATTCAACATCTATCCATTGAAAGCCTGGTGCCAGGCACTTATTCAAGGCACTGGGCCCCAGGAGCAAATAGGACAGACAAGGCCTCTGCCTGCATGGGGATGGCATCCTAGTGGTAGAAGACAGACAGTAAGGAAGTACATGAATGCATCAGGCACTATCAGAGTGATGAGTGCTATGCAGAGAATGGAGGTGGGGTGATTCTCTGAAACACTTTAAAGTAGGGAGGGCAGAGAGAACCTTTGGGAGGAAGTAACAACAGAGCTGAACGATGAGTAGGAGCCAGTTATGCAAAGGTAAGAGTAGTCCAGGGAGAACTAGATCCAGTGCAAGATGAGTTGGGTGTGGCGTGTGTACAGGTGGGGAGAAGGCTGATGTGGTGGGAGGTCAGTGGGTGAGACGGTGGGACTTGTGTTATGGGTTGAAATATATCCCCCCAAAATATTGAAGTCCTGACTCCTGGTATTTGTGAATGTGACTTTATTAGGGAATCAGGTCTTTGCAGATGCATTCAAGTTCAGATAAGGTTATCGGGGTGGGCCCTAATTCAAACTGACTGGCATCCTCCTAAGAAGAGGAAAATGCATGTATACACAGAGACACACAATGAGAATATTGTATAACAACAGAAGCAGAAAGTGGAGGGGTGCAGCTAGAAGCCAAGGAATGCCAGGGACTGATGGCCACCCCCAGAAGCTAGGGAAGAAGTAAGGAAGGATTCTCCCCTGCCCTCCTGACGTGTTGGTTTCAGACTTCTGGCCTCCAAAATTGTGAGAGAATCCATTTCTGTTGTTTTAAGCCACTTCATTTGTAAAGTGAAGAGGTTTCCATCATACGAATGATGGACTTTGTAAAGGCAACCTCAAGAAATGAATGTACCTGGCAAGGAATTGAGCTTGTTGTTGTTGTGGGTGCCAGAGGAAACTCCTGGAGCTTTAAGCATGTGTGGCATTATTTCAGTTACACACACAGAACGTATGTGTGTAATCTCAAGGACTGTTAAAAATAGGTAGGCCAATTGGAGCCACAAGATGTTGGTGGCCAGAACCAGGGTAGTAGCAATGGCCTTGGTGAAAAGGCACAGCTTCAGAAATGATTTTGGAGGTAGACCAGTAAGACCTGCTGGCGGATTAGACATGGAGGATGAAGAAAAGCAAGTTTCAAGGACACTTGTAGGTTTTTGGATGGTCTCTAAGGTTTCTGCCAACCTGTAAGGCTTATAGAATTTGGGAGTGCAGTGTTTTTGTGTTTGGAGAGGCCACAGTTGAATTACTGAATTGCCAAGAATGAATGTGGGTGCATTAAAAATGTCAGCCATCTTGGCCCAACTCTGTCTAGTTCTCACTATGAGCCCATACAGCTTACTCCAATGCCAGTCATTAATAATTCCTTATGTCCGTCTCCTCAATAAATGCTTGCTCTTTTGACCACAGAGTAAGATAGCATTACAACTTGTTGCCTTTTTTTTTTTTTTTAAATCATCATTCTTGGGGATCCCTGGGTGGCTCAGCGGTTTGGCGCCTGCCTTTGGCCCAAGGCGTGATCCTGGAGTCCCGGGATCGAGTCCCATGTCGGGCTCCCGGCATGGAGCCTGCTTCTCCCTCTGGCTGTGTCTCTGCCTCTCTCTCTCTCTGTCTATCATGAATAAATTAAAAAAAAAATTAAATCATCATTCTCTTCAGTTTATGATGACTTTATCAGACATTGATTAATCATTGGCTAAGTTTATTGGAGGGTAGATTAATTTCATTATTGCCCTGAAGGGAGATAAATGCAAGGCCTCTTTATGATGAACATAAACTTAAAAGAATCTTAAAAGAAACTTAAAAGATTCTTAAAAGAATCACTAAACTTAAATGGCTCTTGGGGCTCCTGAGTTATTATGATTTGATTCACATAATGGAAGCTTCTTCATTTGGAAACATACGGTGTCCCCGACTGGTGTGGGCTTGTTTGTGAAAACAAGACGCTGACTGTCTTAGTTTGGGCTGCTGTAACAAAAGTAACATAGGCTGGGTAGTTTCAACAACAAACACTTCTGGCAGTTCTGGAGGCTGGGAAGTCTAAGATCAAGGTACTGGCAGATCCAGTGTCTGGGGAGGCTCACTTCCTGGTTTGTAGATAAATCTTCTCATTGTGTCCTTACTCGGTGGAGGGCAGAGAGAGGAACCAAGTCCTGGGGTCTCTCCTTAGATGGGCACCAGTGCCATTCATGAGGACTCTACTCTCATGACCTCATCAAAGGCCGCCCCACCTCCAAATACTATCATATTCATGATTAGGTTTCAGCATGAATTTTGGAGGGGATACAAGCATTCACTCCATAGCACAGATGTCCTCTGTTTTCACATGTACCAGAGCCCTCCAGAATCTCAGATCTTGTTCCCATTCTAGGACAAACTCTGGCAAGCACAGACACCCCTGGGCATCAGGGAGCCCCTTGCTGCTCCTCCTCAGACAGTGGCTGAAGGGGAGGCCTTGACATCGCAGATCAGACTCTGCTTTCATTTTGTGCAGAAGATTTTGGAATATGGATTAGGTCTGATCCAACCACTATTTCTGGGAGGGGAAGGCCACGATACTGCTGAGTAGCTAAGAGCATACACTGAGGACCAGCTGCCTGAGTTCAAATCCAAATGCTGCTGGCTGTTGTCCTTGTGACATTGAGGAAGTCCCTTGAACTACTCTCACTTCAGTTTTATCGTCCGTGAATCAGGGGTAGCAGTAGAACCCAGGAACAGATTCACTGTGTGCATTCTGTGTGCATTCACGAGATTAACATGCTCAGAGCTGGGCACATGGTATGCACTTGGTTCATGTTACCTCGACCAACTGGTTAAGCAGGTGATGGGGTTCCTGTGGGAAAAATGCATCTCAGGTTCCCAGCAATCAGTTAACATCCAAGCCTTTTGAACAGTACCTCCTGTGGGTCAGGGATTCTGTGTGTCCAGATCTTGCTTTTCCTGTCTTTTCACTGACGTGTTTGATAACTTAGTCTCATAGGGAGAAAAGTTTGGAAACATTCTAATGTGGCCTTGGAAGCAAGGGGAAAAAATTCTGAGATGTGACAAATTATTATCTGTAAGTGACTCTGAGTGTGTAAGTGGACAGAGGTGCTGTAGAGACACAAAGCTGGCTGTATAAGGGCCAGTAGCTTCTCCCTTCTTACCATTTGGATCTCTGCCTATTGATCAGGGGGCATTTGGTGGCTCTGCCTTCCAGGGCATCAGGTTTTCTGTAGGCTGGGATGATTTAATATTCCTGGAATGGGTACTGCAAACTGATTTTGTTATTTGTCTCAGGACAAAAGACTGTACTATTACTTGTTGATTTAATGGTGCAGTTGAGGAGTCTTGCCCTCTAGATTGGGACTGGTGCTCCTGAGAATACAGAAATCCTTTAGACCAGAGCAGTTCAGGGCTGCCAAGGCTATTTATTTCATTGACTTACCCATTCTCTTCTGCCTCCAAATTGGAGTGGGCATGAGGTTAGACCTGCTGTGTGTTTACTTGTAGGAAGGCTGGAGGGATCGGCAAGGTGTGACCTTAACGCATTCCACTAGACTTTGTTCTTTAAAGATATCAGCCTCGTGCATTGGGGAGCTGAGTGATCAGATGAACCCGTGAAAGCCCACAGTCAGACCTCGTGTGCATGATGACAGACTCTCCCTGTGTCTGTTTTTCTTAGACCAAGCAACTATTAAGGGGGGCATTTGAACTGGATGGCATATGGACTGTGATGAAGCTGGTTTGTGTCAACCTCCAAGAATCTCTTTGGAGTCAGCTGGGGTTTGGGGAATGGGGAATGCTCCCATTTAGCAAGTGATGTACCTTTCACATCAGGAAAGGCCAGAAAAGGGGCCTAAAGAAAGTCCCATGTTTCCTATTTGTGTTCATCTTTTTTTTTTTTTAAGACTTTATTTATTTATTTGACAGAGAGAGCACGCGAACACAAGCAGAGGGAGCCACAGGCAGAGGGAGAGGGAGAAGCAGGCTCCCCACTGAGCAGGGAACCTGATGCAGGGCTTGATCCCAGGACCCTGGGATCACAATCTGAGCTGAAGGCAGATGCCTAACCAACTGAGCCACCCAGGTGCCCCTAATTGTGTTTATCTATTTGATCTATGATGCTGATGGTGATGCTGTGCCTCATCACAACATAAGGTCCTAGGGACAGAGTGTGTTGGGTGCACTGAAGAAAGATTGTTGGTCCCCTTCAGAAAATGGAGGACGTTGTCTGGAGATTGAGTCTTGCCAAGCTGATCTGAAACAGAGATGGGTGTTTATAAGAAGCTGAAGACCTCTGTGGTCCAGCTTTTTGTACAGATCAATAGTCACTCAGGAAATCCGGAGGCAATGGGGTTGTTGCATGTATCTCTATGTTTGTCCCTAAAGGTAATATCAAAACAGTCTCTGTGAGTTTCCCCAAGGATCTCATCCCACTCTAGAACTACAGGTATGCCCACTGATTAGCAGAAACTACCTGATATATTCTTAGGTCATTTTTCAAATCAAAATGCTAGTATGAAGAACAAATGCCTGACAACAGCTCTTCCTGTTGGCAGAGAACCCAAGACACTGTGGTGAGAATCTTCCATTTTATGGAGTTCTAAGTCAATGCTTTGAGACTCTTGACAGGCCAAACTATGGTTTTGGAGGGGAAGGAAAGAAGTGAGTTCCTTTGTCAAGAATATCTGCAGAGACGAGGAAGGGCAGTGGCAGTGGTAGATCATTCTAGACCAGGAATCAAACTTTTTCTGTAGAGGGCCAGATGATAAATATTTTAGATATTATGGCCCAACTTGTAAAGTCAAGGATGTTGTATAAAAACTTAACAAGAGCAAAAACACATTTCCACATTTTTTTGTTGACAAAAATTCAGAGTATAATCATAATCATAAATGCTTTCTTTGTAGTGTAGTATAGTGAGAAAAATGGAATTCCTTTTTGTGGGGGATAACATTTCACTTAATGATGAAAAAAAACAGATGGTGGGCCACCATTTGCTGATGCCTACTGAGTCAATCTACAAGTATATTACTGATAATACCAGATCAGATTTTTAAAACGTTGACCACATGTCAAACACTAGGCCAAGTGTTCTGCTTATATTTTCTCATTGGGTCCTTCAGTACCCCCAGTGATAGGTGTTATTTCACTTTGTTTTGTTGGGTTTTTTTTCCAAGATTTTATTTATTTGAGAGAGTACATGAGCAGGGGAAGACGGAGAGGGAGAAGCAGACTCCCCACAGAGCAAGGAGTCTTATGTGGGGATCGATCCCAGGATGCTGAGATCATGACCTGAGCCGAAGGCAGACCCTTAGCTGAGCCACTCAGTCTCCTGTATTTCTGTTCTTTTCATTTCATAGGAAAGATGAGAGAGAATGAGAGTGATGGGCACTTGCCCAAGGTTGTTTGTCTATAAGTGGCAATAGGATTTACACCCAGGCCTATGAATTCAGAGTACAAGTGCATGACCACTAGGCTAAGGCATCAATCCAAGAAAAAGCTGAGAACTCAAACTGTAATAAACAAGGCCTCAGTAAGACATCAAACCTTTGTAACTACTCTATATTTTTATTAATTTGTGTCTTACTCTTGTCTCCTCTCCCATCTATCTGTCTGAGTGATTGCCACCATTACTCTGGAAGCAAAACTGGGCTGCTGAGTTTCTGTTTGGGAATAAATATCACATGGGTGGAGAGAGCCATGGAAAGGAAGGAAATGGGTACCTCCTTCTTTGTAGCAAAGTTAGAGCAGGGGAGGAGGCCCAGGGAATCAAGAAATTGGTGTCAGCTTTAATTAAGAAAGCAGACTCAACCCAAGGGGTTTATAGATGAGCTGTAACCTCTGAACACTTAATTCAAGAGGCCTTTCAAGTTCTCTCATTTGATTTATTTTTCTAATCCTTCCACCTGGTCTTTCTCATCCATGCCCTGTATCCAATGCTGTTTCTTGCTGAGAATTGTGGTGGTCAAAAGTCCCTCCCTGCTAGTTTCTGGGGCTCCACACTGTCCATGCCAGGTCACTGTGGCCCTCCAGACCACAATTCAGAAGACCTAGGCTGTCTAATCTAACGTACTACTTTGCCACCTGAGGCTTTGGCTGTTAGTACTATAGAGATACCCTCTGCTTCATTGGGTGCCTGCCAACTGCCAACGCCCTGCTACCTGTTGGTCTACATACCTAACCAACTAGCCAGCAACAGTAAATGGTGCCTCCCAAACTAATGGCATAATTTTATCCACAGACCCTCTATGTGAGGTGACAGGATTCCAGGAGGTCTAGACAACCATTAGGAGCCAGCTCCGACCTGAGAAGCATACTGTTAAGAATATTGTCCTGGGAAACCTACCATTTCTATAGTTATATGATGGCCTCAGGCATAGGTGAAGTAGATGCTGTACTTTGAGGGGCTCTGGGAGAGCCTTTGCCTCCCCGGAATAATTTTTCTCACTACTGTATTTCTGTTCAAATTCTACAGTCATAGATGTATTCCTTTGTTCAAGCATTGCCCTTCCTAGAGTCTTTTTTTTTTACTTAAAGATTTTATTTATTTACTTGACAGAGAGCACAAGCGGGGGGAGGGGGGGCAGCAGGCAGAGGGAGAGGGAGAAGCAGACTCCTTGCTGAGCAAGGAGCCCCACATGGGGCCCAGTCCCAGGACTCTGAGATCATAACCTGAGCCAAAAGCAGAGGCTTAACTGACTGAGCCACGCAGGCACCCTCTGGATTCTTCTTCTTTCTTCTTTCTTCTTCTTCTTCTTCTTCTCTCTTTTTATTAAGATTTTATTTATTTATGAGAAACACACAGAGAGAGAGAGAGGCAGAGACACAGGTCCATGCAGGGAGCCCGATGCGGGACTCGACCCCGGGGCTCTAGGATCATGACCTGGGCCAAAGGCAGGTGCCAAACCACTGAGCCACCCAGGGATCCCCTGGATTCTTCTTTTTAAAAGAGGGAAGTCTTGGAGCACCTGGGTGGCTCAGTTGGTTAGGATTGAGCCTCTGCATTGAGTTCCCTGCTCAGTAGGGAGCCTCCTTCTCCTTCTTCCTCTGCCCCTCCTCCCCTGTTCATGCGTGCTCTCTCTCTCTCAAATAAATAAAATCTTTAAAAAAAAAATAAAAGGGGTAGTCTTGAGAGAGGTAACACATTCAAAGGCTTTAGTCTAAATAGGTGTTATATTCCTCTGATCAAAAGAGATGCATCAGGGTATGCTGGGTACCAGCCATTGGAGAGCATTTCTGGGGATGAGAAAGAAGTTCAGAAATGTTAGGGGGATCCAGAGAAGACCCAGCACTTACCCAGTGCTTCCAACATGACTGGCATTGTTCTGAGTGCTCTACTGTACTCACTGAACCCCCTGCAGTGGGTTCTAGCATTGCTCCCATTTTACAGATGTGGAAATGGAGGCTCAGAGAGGTTAAGTAATCTGCCCAAGGTCACACAACTAGTGAGTGGAGTCCATAGTTCGGCCTGGAGCCAGTGTTTTTTGTCTTTCAGAGTGAAATTGTGCTAGGAGTCCTCAAGCCCACCCCCAGGCTCAGTGATTCTCTAGGGGAACCTATAGGACTCAGCATGTAATTTTTTATAGTGAAAGGCTACAAAACAAAATCAGTAAAGGGAAAAAGCACATGGATTTAAGTCCAAGGAAAACCAGGAGCAAGCCTCTAAGAGTCCTTTCCCAGGGGTGTCACATGGGACATGCTTAATTCCTCTGGGAGCAAGTTATGGCAACACGTGTGAAATGTTGTCTGCCTGGGAAGCCCCTTAGACACCCAGCACCCTGGATTTGCCTTGGGGGCTAGTCACATAGTTACCCTCTGCCTAGGACACACCAAAATTACAGATTCCCAGAGGGGAGGCAGGTGTTCAGCATAACCACAGTTTGTACAAATGGTTCAGGCCCAGTGAGCCTCACTCTCGTCAGTTGGGGTGAATGACAGAAACCCTCCTGACATTAGGTTGTGGTTGCCAGCCAAGCCCAGCCACGCAAGTAGGCCTTTTGAAGGAAAGCTGACTCAGGCCTGCTATGTTAACTCTGTTAATGCACAGGTAGCCCATCCATTCACCAGTGTTTCTGAAAAGGTATGATTTGCATTTTTCCCTTTTCTATAAGGATTGAGCCCCAATAAATCTACATTTATCTCAGGATTAGAATGCATAATGGCATTTAGCAGAGCATTTGTCATATAGTGAGTATTTGGTAGATATCGTCATCCTCACTGATGATTTCTGTGTCTCCTAGATCTGGTAAGGAGCTCAAGTTCACTCTTAAGTAATTAATACTTTCCCCATTCCCCTTGTCATTCCCAGGAGGCCCCTATGAGGTTGAAGTCAATATCTCCAGCACTGGTGCACTCCCCAATGGCACCCTCTATGCAGCGAAGGGCTCCCAGGTAGACTTCAGCTGTAACAGTAGCTCTCGGCCTCCACCGATGGTTGAATGGCAGTTCCAGGCCCCAGATTCCAGCACCGAGACCTTTGGAAACAATCTGACTGCCAGCTGCTTCTCTCTGCTGCTGATGTCACAGAACCTCCAAGGGAACTACACTTGTTTGGCCACGAACATGCGTAGCAGGAGACAGCGAAAGGTGACCACCGAGCTGCTGGTCTACTGTGCGTAAGAAGCGCTCCCCTCTCCCATGTGTCCTCACTTTGACCCTTGATGAACTAACTGCATGTTTGTGCCTCTTCCTTCTGTCTATAAAGGCATGCCTGCTGCACGGGTCCTAACGTGTTTCTGTGGCTCCCTCAGCACATGTACACACCCAGGGCTGTGTGTCAGAGAGGGAGTCGCTTCTAGAAACTAGCTGCTAAGTAAGGATACAGGAGAGTCCCTGTGAGCCACAGAGAGAAGTTAGTGCCAAGTCTCATGCTTGCTTTTTTTTTTTTTTTAAATTGAGGTGAAAGTACATAACAACCATTTAAAAATGTACAACTCCGTGGCATTTAGTATATTCACAGTGTTGTGCAACTGCCACCTCTGTCTAGTTCCAGAACATTCTCATCACTCCAAATGGAAATCCTGTCGCCACTGAGCGGTTACTACCTCTTCTCTTCGTCATTCCCTGGCAACCGCCTATCTGTGTTCTGTCTCCCTCCATTTGCCTCTTCTGGATGTGTTGTCTCATTGGACGCATACAGCATGTGGTCTTTTGTGACTGACTTCTTTTACTTAGCATCATGTTTTCAAGGTTCGTCTATGTTGTAGCAGGTGTCCGTCCCCCTTTCCTTTCTGTGATTGAGTTAATATCCCATTGTATGGAAAGCTCACGGTTTATTTATCTATGCGGCCGTCCCCCTTCTGTCCGTGAACTCAGGGCCTCTAGCGCTGTCAGGACAGGCAGTTCATGAACTTTTATTTTAGGGGCAAAACACGTTCCTTGGATGACAAGCATTGTCAATGTGTAGAGCGGACTCATCAGAATCCATGCTAATGAAAGGAAGCTTTAGAACAACAAATTAGCAAACAGGATAATAACACCTTTCTTAATTCATACGTTGTCTGGAACCTTTATAAGTGTCTGTGTTCTCTGTCATAAATGACAGCCATTGTAAATGAAGTCATAGGTGCTTGTTAGAGGAAACAGATGAGCATAAAGAAGAAAAGGATATTCTAACCATCATTTTGGTGTCTTATCAATAATTTATTTTGTAGATGATATGTGTCTATCCATCCATGTAAGATCCAAATTTATTTCTATTTATGTGTATTACATAAAATATATAAAACATAGTATACATATATAATACATACATAATATACATAGATACACATAATATACACATATAATGTGTGTGATTTTTCATATATAGTTTTTTTTTTAAGATTTTATTCATTTATTCATGAGAGAGAGAGAGAGAGAGAGAGGCAGAGACACAGGCAGAGGGAGAAGCAGTCTCCCTGCAGGGAGCCTGATGTGGGACTCGATCCTGGGTCTCCAGGATCAGGCCCTGGGCTGAAGGCAGCGCCAAACCGCCAAGCCACCTGGGGGCCCATTCATATATAGTTATTAACACATGGGTTACATTGGATTTCTAACTTTATAACTTGTTAAATTTTTATGTGTTTAGTAATATATGCACATAATAAAAAGGTATATGTTAATAAAAAGGAAATATATGTTAAGTAATATATGCATATAATAAAAAGGAGGTATATGTTAATAAGAGGTGGGAGTGAATCCCACCTGTAACTCCCCCTGGGGACCAGCACTGTTCAGTAGGACTTTTTTGATGATGGAGATGTTCTATTCTGTGTGGTTCCATACAGTGGCCACCCACCACATCTGGTTCTGGAGCCCTTGAAATGTGTGTGGTATGATGGAAGAACTAAGTTTGTAATGGAATACAATTAATTTAAATGCAAATAGCCACACTTAAAGGCCATTGTGGCTAGTGAGAAATGCAAAGATGAATGAGGCCCACATCCTTGGAGATGTAACACTTAGCCCAGGAGATAAGTTGTGACACAACTAGTTTGTGCTAAGGATCTATTTCGGGGTATGCTCACTGGGCATGATGTTTCTCTGATACCCTGGTTCTGTAATCCCTAGAGCCAGCTCAAGGGCTGATCTTAGAGCCTGTGACTAAGTCCACATCCTCTGGTGTTTTTCAGTTCCCCCTCCATCAGCCCCTCAGTGTTGGGCAGAGATGTCACAAGGATCGCTCATGCTGCAGCTCACCTGTCGCTGGGACGGAGGATACCCAGACCCAGACTTCCTGTGGACAGAAGAGCCAGGAGGTGTGGTCGTGGGGATGTCAAAGCTGGGGGTAAAGATGCTGAACCAGTCCCAGCTGTCAGATGGCAAGAAGTTCAAGTGTGTTGGGAGCCACATAGTGGGGCCGGAGTTGGGAGCCAGCTGCGTGGTACAGATCAGTGAGTCTGGATTGCCTTGTCTTGGGTTGGGGTCCACCCATCTTTATTCTGAGAAAACCATCTGCAAGGTCTGGGAGAGAAATCCCAAGATGTCACAGTGAATTGAATGTTTCTTCTTTTCTTTTATGTTTCCTTCCTTTCAAACTTTAAAGATGCTTAACCAAGCTTTCTTGGTTCTCATCCAAACTGTTTTCCACTTGACAAATACTAATTAAGCGCTTGCTACATGCCAGATACAATTTCTAGGTATTGGAGATGGAGCCTGAATGATATGGGTGTGGTTCACTTATTAGCTATCTCCTATTATGTAACAAACACCCCCAGACTTAATGGCTTAAAACAACAAATCGTTTGTTTATCCTATGATTTCTGTGGGCCAGGAATTCAGACAAGGTACAGTGAGGATGGTTTGCCGTGGCTCTATGATTCCTGGGTTTTAGCTGCAAGACCTAGTTGGGAGGGTTGAAATTGTCTGAAGGACCTATTTCCAAGGTGCTCACCCACACGCCTGGCAGGTGGCTTCTTTTCCACATGGGCCTCTCCACAAGGCCCCTTGTCTGTCTTTACAACATGGTGCTGGCTTTCCCCAGAGCAAGTGATGCAAGAGGGAGCAAGCCAGGCAGACACTAGCTATCTTTTCTCTGAACCACCCAGCTTCAGTAGTCACAAGGCATCCCCACTGCCTATTCTGTTCATTAGAAATGAGTCACTCATTCTGGCTCCACTTTCAAGGGGAATGGATGGAATTGGGCTCCACTTCTTTTTAAGATTTTATTTATTTATTTGAGAGACAGAGAGTGAGAGAGAGAACATGAGCAGGGGGAGCAGCAGAGGGAGAAGCAGGCTCCCTTCTGAGCAGGGAGTACCCCGGGATCATCATCTGAGCCAAAGGCAGATGCTTAACTGACTGAGCCATCCAGGCACCCCTGGGCTCCACCTTTTTGGAGGGAAGAGTGTCAAATAATTTTTGGATATGTTTTTGTTTTTGTTTTAAAGATTTTATTTATTTATTCATGAGAGGCAGAGGCACAGGCAGAGGAAGAAGCAGGCTCCCTGCATGGAGCCCGATGTGGGACTTGATCCTGGGACTCCAGGATCACACCATGGGCCAAAGGCAGGCACTCAACCGCTGAGTCACCCAGGCATCCCTTGAAAGTGTTTTTGAAACCACGACCATTCCTCTTTCATAGAGCTCAAATTCTTTTGTGTGGGGTGGGGGGTGAAAAGAAGGCAAAAAGTCCAAACACAAGTGAGGTAGGTTCAGATAGTGATAATAATTGTGAGGAGGATAAAGTGGGGTGTGTTAAAGACTCTTCCTAGGGGGCAGGGAGATCTCCTTGTGGCAGTGGTATTTTGAGCAGAGGCCTGAAGGATGAGAAGGATCTGACCAGGTGGACCGAGTATTCCTGGCAGAAGGAATAGCAAATGCTAAGGCCCTGAGTTGGAAATGTACATGGCACTTGAGGAACTGAGTGAAGGCCAGTGTAGCCAGAGTATTATACATGAGGTACCCATAAGGCTAGATGGCTGTTGTGTATTGAATTGTGTCTCCCTAAAAAGATCTGTTCAAGTCCTAGTCCTGGGTACCTGCAGATGTGGCCATATTTGGAATAAGAGTCTTTGCAGATTTCATTAAGTTGAGGTCCTACTAGGTTAGGATGGTCTCTATTCCCCTGACTGGGATCCTTACAAGAAGAGGGACATTTGGACACAGACACATGGGGACAGTGCCGCATGGTGTTGGAGGTAGGGACTGTAGTGCTGTGTCTATAAGCCTGAAATGCCCATGATTGCTGGTGATGACTGGAAGCTAAGACGGGGCATGGGATGGTGTCTCCCTCAGGAACCTCCAAAGGAATCAAGCCTGCTGACACACTGATTTCAGACTTTTGAGTTTCTGAGCTGTGAGAGGATGGATTTCTGTAGTCTTATGATGCCGAGTTTGTGGTACTTTGGTATAGCAGCCCCAGGAATCTAACACAATAGTAAGCAAGGACAGAGAGTGTTGGGTTTTGTTGGCCATGCTGAGGGTTTTCCTCACAGTTTATCAGGATAATCCTCAGAGATGTGGCCATGGAGAGCTGGCCTGCTGAGAAGTAAGCCTTGCTATATTCCAGGACATGCTGGTTTTCTCAGGCAAGTGGCATTCCCATGGTTGACACTCCCCCACTGACTCATTCAGCAAACATGCCCCGAGTGTCTCATCTGTGTCTGGTACCTGGCTGGTCTTGGGCAACATAAGAGACCAAGATTCACTTTCTGCATTAGAATAGGGCTTGGCAAACTGTGGCCCATGGGCCAAATCCAGCCCAACTGATACTTTGCAATTTTAGTTTGAATGAGATATAATTCCCATAACCTCAACTTCACTATTTCAAAGTGTCTAAGGTGGTAGTTTTTAGTACATTTACAATGCTATATTACCATCACCACTATTTACTTCCAGAACATTTCCATTACCTCACAAAGAAGCCCTCTACCCACTGGCAGTGACTCCCTTCTAGAAAGACCATGTGAGAGTACTTAGTTCCCTGTGTTTCCACTGACCTTGAGTGTTATCATTAATTTTTTAGACTTTTTTCCTATTTGCTCATTAAGACATGGCGTAACTATTTCGATTTGGGTTTCTTTGATCCTAGCAGAGTTGACAATATTTTATGCTTACTGGTTCCCTATATCTCATCTATGAATTATCTCTTCATGTCTTGTCTATTTTTCTATTAGGTTCATCTTTTCCTATTATTCCCTAGGAGTACTTTTTCTTTTTTTTAAAGATTTTATTTTTTTTTATTTTTATTTTTTTTAAATTTTTATTTATTTATGATAGTCACACACAGAGAGAGAGAGAGAGGCAGAGACACAGGCAGAGGGAGAAGCAGGCTCCCTGAAGGGAGCTCCATGTGGGACTCGATCCTAGGACCCTGGGATCATGCCCTGAGCCAAAGGCAGACGCTCAACCGCTGAGTCACCCAGGTGACCCCCTAGGAGTACTTTATATTAACTTTGTCAGTTAATTTCATAGAACTATCATGCGTGTCATAGGTATTTTTCTGTCCTCCTTGGCTCCTAAACTACATTTATGCCTCATTTCTGCTGGTGTTCAGCAATTTCTGATTTTGAAGGTCACCTCTGTCATAACCTGCTTTTTTTAGGTTTCTGGGCTCTGAAGTTCTTTTCCTGTTTCCAAATCATTAACATGTTGTTTTCCACCCTCCCAATAACCTGCAGGTTAGGACAGTTTGTAAGTTGCAGATGTGACATGATATGAATGGACTCACCCAAGATCACCCAGCTTTGGGTGACTGGGCCAGCACTTAGCCCAGGGTGGTCTGACTCCAGAACCCTTGCCTCCCTTGCGAACCCCCTTCCTTGGGACCTAATCCAGCAAATCTTCCTGGGCAAGAGTTATGTACTCAGCATGGCACTGGGCACTGTGGAGGAATACCGAGTCCTGACCTTTGAAGGACGTGAAATTTACTTGGAGAGAGAAGTCTGAGAAACATGAAATAGGGAAGTGGCTGTATCACAAGGATAGTGACATCAACAGTTATTGAGTGCAAGGTGCTGCGCTCAGTATTTGCCACACAGTATCTTGCTTGTGCTCACAACCACCCTGTGAGCTGAGTGTTCCTATTATCTTTGCATAGTAGTTTCCTGGGGCTGTTGTAACAAAGCACCACAAACATGGTGGCTTAAAACAACAGACATTTATGCTGACCTAGCTCTGGAGGCTAGAAGTCTGAATCTGAGGTATTGGCAAGGTCGTGTGGTCATTGAAGGCTCCAGGGTAGAACCCTTCCATGTCTCTCCTGGCTTCTTATGCCACCAGGTGTTCTTGGCTGGTGGCTGCCATCCCTCTCATCTCTGCCTTTGTCTCCATGTGGCTTTCTCTATGTGCTTGTCTCTCTCTCTGTCTTCTTCTATTGTAATATGATGTCAGTCACTGGGCTTAGGGCTCACACTAAACCCAGGATGATTTCATCTTGAGATCCTTATCCAGTTACATCTGCAAAGACCCTGTTTCCAAATAAGGTCGCATCCTGGGATTCCAGGTGGATGTGAATTTGTGGCAGACGCTGTGTGTTCCCTTTTACGGATGATGGAGCAGAGGCAATGGGCTTGACCTAACCTCTGCAGCAGGAAGGAGGACACACGCTCACTGTGGTGTCTGATGAAGACTTCTGAAATGGGCCATGGACAGGAAGTCCCAGGACATGACTAAGTAAGCGACTGACCTTGAGAGAGGGGGAGATGGCAGAGGTAGGTGACAGGTTTGGTGTTATTTCCTCCATCCCTTAGTTTTTTCTGCAGATCCTGAGTCGCCATTCCTGTGGCTTCTGAGACTTGGCCAGTAATTTGAATCTAAATATGTGCTCAGAATTAAGAAATATGTCTGGAGGAAAGAGCTGACTAGAAAGGAAACAGGCACAAGAGCCTAGAACCTTCCTGACTCTGACGTTGTCCAGTTATCCCCTGTCCCTTCTTGGTCACATGGGCCCAGAGCATTTCAGCCTTGCTGTCCATCCAGGTCACCTGGGGGTCTGGTTAAAAGGCAGATTCTAACTCTCTATGTTTGGGATGGGCCTGAGATTCTGCATTTCTAACCAGCTACCAGGAAGTGCTGATGCTGCTGGTCCAGGTACCGTACTTTGAACAGCAGAGCCCTTGGGGAAGAAGGAGTCTCTAGATCATTTCACTTGGGAGGACCAGTAAGTCATTGAAAAGTAATGTTAGTAGTGCCTGGCTGGCTTAGTCTGTAGACCATGTGACTCTTGATCTTGGGGTCGTGAGTTCAGACCCCACATTGGGCATAGAGCTTACTTTAAAAAAAAAAAAAAAGGAAACGTGATATTAATGCCCACCTTTGGGATGCAGAACAGTGTAGTCCCCAAAATGATGAAAAGGGATGCTTTTGGGGATTCGTGCTGCCTACACCTTTCTTTGAATTGTTGGTAGCCTCTATGCTGAAGAAAACCACTCACACCTTGGTAAGCGGAAGCACTAACCAGCCCCTGATGTAAAGGCCCTTGTTTTGTCCATCTCTTACAGATGTAAGGGCCCTGCATGCCACCCACCTCCACCTTTTTTTTTTTTTAAGATTTTATTTATTTATTCATGAGAGACACATTGAGAGGGAGAGGCAGAGACATAAGCAGAGGTAGAAGCAGGCTCCCCGCAAGGAGTCCAATGCGGGACTCAATCCTGAATCCTGGGATCACCCCTTGAGCCGAAGGCAGCCGCTCAACTGCTGAGCCACTCAGGCATCCCCCCACAACCTCCACCCTTGACTCCACCCCTGCACGCAGCATCCCACCCTTGACTCCATCCCTGCACGCAGCATTGTCTTAAGTGAAAGAAACTCTTTGAATTTCTAGATGCCATACCAGCCATTTGGGTGATTTGGCTTTTTGAGGGTGAAAGCTCAAAAGGGGCCACCAGGTGGATAGTTTGTTTTGCTTTTTATACAGGGCGAGGAGGCCATTTCTCAAACTTTGGTTTGGGGGCCCCTGAATTCCAACATACTGATGAAGCTTGTCACTGCTTCAGGCTTTGTGACCCCAAAGGAGATAGGAAGAGGGGAAGGTATGATTTAGCAACATTGGAGGACCTGATGGTTGATCCAGAAAGGGGCGTAACACATGAGTTTCCTGAGCAAACCTAGGTTAAGAGGACTCTCTTGCTGACCTGATTTAGGGGGAGAGGCTCTGAGCTGTTCCACACTCCCAGCTTGCCCTCCACATGCATTCATTGCCCCTTCTCTCCTCCCAGGGTGCCAGCAGTGAAACCCTAGATTGTCTCTTGGAACAACTGCTGGTAGGAAGCGTGGGGTTTCATTCTCCCAGGCAGGAGCTCAACATGCCACTTGGTATCCTTCAGCTGCCAAAAATATAGGCTTAATATATCACCCAAGATGAATTTTAGACCGTTCCCAGGAGGGCGTATGTTTTGGGAAAAGGCTTCTGCCATAAAGAGAATAAATGGATCGCTGGAGGAGACGTTACAGTTCCCTGTGTCCCACTCGGATCAGACCCCAAGACCATGGGGATGCTTCGCTGTCTAGGACAGACTTGTGATAGACAGACTAATGCTACCCACACAAAGATGTCCATGTCCTAATCCCTGTGACTGTTTTACCTCACATGGCAAAAGAGACTTTGCAGCTGCGATTAAGATCTCGAGATGAGAGATTATCCTGGATTATGAGGGTGGGCCCCACGTCATTACAAGGGTCCTTCTAAAAGGGAGGCAGGAGGGTCAGAGTCAGTAGCAGGAGACATGATGACAGATTGAGGTTGGAGCTATGCAGGGAGGGGCCAGGAGCCAGGGAATGCAGGTAGTTTTGGAAAGCTGAGAGAGCAAGGAAATGGACCCCTCCCTGGAGCCTCCAGAAGGAATGAGCTTTGGCAACACCTTGACTCAAGCCCCATAAGATCATTTCCAGCTTCTGGCCTCCACAACTATGAAAGAATAAAAATGTTTGTTGTTTTAAATCACTCAGTTTGTGGGAATTTGTTACAGAAGCACTAGGAAGTGAATACAGCTGCCTTACTGTCCCCTCGAGTGCTCTTGGCAGGCTCTGCACCCATTTTTTTTTGTATGAGCGATGTGGCTATGGAAGCCTATAGCATAGACGTGAGGGGTGTGGGCTACAAAAGCCTGGTATAGTCTGGGCTTATAAGAGTAACCAACTCTGAGCACCTGGGTGGCTCAGTTGATTGAGAGTCCAACTCTTGATTTCAGCTCAGCTCATGATCTCAGGGTTGTGAGACTGAGCCCCACACCTGGCTCTGCCCTCAGCTGGGAGTCTGCTTGGGATTCTTCCTCTCCTTCTCCCTCTGCCCTTCCCTCCCTGCATACCCCCCCACCCCCGCTGTTTGCATACTCTCTGAAATAAATAAAATCTTTAAAAAAAAAAAAAAGTAACCAACTCATCCTGGTTTGCCCAAGACTTCTCTGAAAGCACCATATCTCAGGAACCCCCTCAGGCTTCAGCAAACTAGAACAGTTGGTTACCCCAGATCCTCAGTGCATACTTACCTGGTTATATGACTTGAGCAAGTTATATAACTGTCTGTGGGTCTCAGTTTCCTCACCTGCAAAATGGGGTCAATAAGTTTAATAGTGCCTAGCCCATAGTAGATGCTAAATAAATGTTAGCTGTTATTATTAAATGACACCAAGCACAGTACAGAAATTCCTGGAGCTGCTTCATTAAATATTCTTTTTCTTAATTAATTAATTGAGAGAAAGAGAATGAGTGGGGGAAGAGGCAGAGGGAGAAGCTGACTCATAGCTGAGCAGAGAGCCTGTTGTGGGGCTTGATCCCAGGACCCTGGGATCATGACCTGAGCTGAAGGCAGACCCTTAAATGACTGAACCACCCAGGTGCTGGGAAGGTAATAATAATCTTTTTTTTTTTTTTTAAGATTTTATTTTTTTATTCATGAGAGACACACACAGAGAGAAAGAGGCAGAGACATAGGCAGAGGGAGAAGCAGGCTCCATGCAGGGAGCCCGACATGGGACTCGATCCCAGGTCTCCAGGATCAAACCTGGGGTGAAGGTGGTGTTAAACCACTGAGCCACCCGGGCTGCCCAGGTAATAATATTCTTGAAAATTTCAGGCCACAGCTTGAATCTCCCTGAACATTTGTCTTTCTTTACCTTCTGATCACCAGGGAGCCCCTCCCTTCTCTCTGAGCCCATGAAGACTTGCTTCGTGGGGGGCAATGTGACACTCACCTGCCAAGTGTCTGGAGCCTACCCCCTTGCCAAGATCCTGTGGCTGAGGAACCTCACCCAGCCTGAGGTGGTCATCCGGCCCAATGGCCACTATCTCATCACGCAGGATGGGCAGAGCTCTACTCTCACCATCCGCAACTGTTCCCAGGTTGTGGATGAGGGCTACTACGTCTGTCGGGCTGAGAACCCCGTGGGGGTGCGAGAGGTGGACATCTGGCTGAGTGTGAAAGGTGAGTGAGGGAAGTGGCCCCAAAGTAAGATGTTTGAGAGCTTCAGAGGACCTGGCACTGGCATAGGGAGGGATGGTTTGGTTCTTCCCTATACTCAGGTCACTGCCATCGGGAAGCAGGTATATCTGCTTGAGTGTGACTTGATGGGGTGGAAAAATTATTATCCAGTCCTAAATCTCTAACACTGCATAGGGATAAAGAAATAATTTGGGCAGCCCCGGTGGCTCAGTGGTTTAGCACCGCCTTTGGCCTGGGGTATGGTCCTGGACACCCAGGATCGAGTCCCATGTCAGGCTCCCTGCAAGGAGCCTGCTTCTCCCTCTGCCTGTGTCTCTGCCTCTCTCTCTGTCTCTCATGAATAAATAAATAAAATCTTTAAAAAAAAACAAAAAGAATTTTTGTTGGGGTACCTACCTAGCTCAGTTGGAAGAGCATGCAACTCTTGATCCCAGGGTGGTGAATTTGAACCCCACATCGGGTGTAGAGATTACTAAAAAAATGATAAAATAAAACTTAAAAAACAATAACTTGTTACATGCCAAAGAGTATGTATCAAAAATGTATTTTAAAAATATTAAAAATGTGAGTCATGAAGCCTGATAGTAAGGATATCTGAGAAATGCCATCCTGCTTAACATACAGAGCAGTGCCCACAATGCTGCAGTTATTTGTAGGTAGCATGGCCAGATTTAGAAAATGACAACAAAGCTAAAACAATGCCCACTTGATTTGCATTTCAGAAAAAACAAAGACTTTTTTTTTAGTCTAAATATATCCCACATTTTACATGGGACATACTTATGCTAAGACATGATTCATTGTTTATCTGAGATGTAAATTAAATGGTCATACCATATTTTTTCAGGCAACCCTACCTCTAGACCCCTTTCTAGTCTCATCCTGGGCCTCCTGAAAAAAGATAAGTACTATCCTGAATTTTTTTTTAAAAAAGATTTTATTTATTTATTCATGAGAGACACAGAGAGAGAATCAAAGACACAGGCAGAGGGAGAAGCAGGCTCCCCGCAGGGAGCCCAATGCGGGACTAGATCCCTGAACCTCGGGATCACGACCTGAGCCAAGGGCAGACACTCAAGGCGTCCCTGAATTTTTTTAATTCAAGAAGCTTTACTACATATGTGAAATGCTTGCTGCTTCCACTCCAGACTTTGTTCCCAGGATTTACTCATGCCACTGTGTAAATTATACTTACCTCTTCACTACTGTAGGATTATCTACTGTGTTGTGATTCCACAACTAAGTTACTAATTTTCCTGCTGATGGACCTTTGTATCGTTTCTGATTTTGTTGTGATGAACAAAAGTGATGCTATGAAAATCTTCTACCCAGCTCCTTGTGTACATATACAGTAGGTTCCCAGGCCAGTATTTCTCTAGGATATATGCAGAAGGAAGAGAAAGGAAGGATTATGCACATTTGTATCTTCATGGGATAATACCAAATTATTTTCCAAAGTGGTTGTACCAATTTCTGTTCAGAACATCAGCATTCAAGAGTGTTGAGTTTCTCCATATTTTGGCTTTGAGGTTTTGTGATTTAAGTGGAATCTTACTGTTCTGATTGGCCCTTCTATGGTTACTAAGAAGATTAAGCATTATTTCATGTTTATTTGCTATTTGTGTTTCTTCTGTGAAATAACACATTTATGTCTTTTGACATCTTCCCCTTTCTTACAGATATGTAGGAGTTCTTTAGAAATTCTGCATACTAATTCCTTATAGTTTTACATGTTAGAAATATCTCCTTTTAGTTTGTTCATCCTTTTTTTTTTTTTTTTTTTTGCTTTCTTTCTGGTATCCTTTGATTAGCATTCTTTTATGTAGTTGATTTTATGAATCTGACCTCATTAGTTTTTTTTATGTCTCAAGAAATCTTATCTCTGCCACACCATAAAGATACTATCCTATACTTCTAAAAAGTTTTAATATTTTGCCTTTCATAGTTAAATCTTTGATCTGTCTAGAATTGATTTTTGTGAATGGTATGAGGATCAAGTTTCTCCCTGGCCCAATTTTGGATAGCCATTTATTCCAGTACCATTCTTGAATAATTCCTCTTTTATTGACTAATCTGTTATATATCAAATTTTCTTTTATGTGTAGACTGTTCTTGGATTCTTTGTTCTGTTCCCATTCATCACTGTTTCTCATAGCCCCAATAGCCCCCATTTTTATTTCTGTGGCCTTATAAAGTCTTGATGTCTGACAAACACATGGAGATTTTAACTTTCCTTTTTTTTTTTTTTTAATTTATGATAGTCACAGAGAGAGAGAGAGAGGTAGAGACACAGGCAGAGGGAGAAGCAGGCTCCATGCACCGGGAGCCCGACGTGGGATTTGATCCCGGGTCTCCAGGATCGCGCCCTGGGCCAAAGGCAGGCGCTAAACCGCTGCGCCACCCAGGGATCCCAGATTTTAACTTTCCAATGTTCTTTTGCATCACATGCTTCATTTGCTACCCACAAACTGTCAGAGGGAGGGAAATGAGATATTTATCTTGCTTTATGGAGAGGTCATATGCCTTGCTGAAGATCATGGAACCAAAATAGGACTAAGATCCAGGCAGAGGAAGGGAGGGAGGTGTTGCTCTTTTACCAGCATGTGTATCAGGTGGAAGAACCAGTAGTGTGATTTGTCTTTGCAGAACCTTTAAATATCGGGGGAATTGTGGGAACCATCGTGAGCCTCCTGCTGCTGGGACTGGCCATTATCTCAGGGCTTATGTTGTATTATAGCCCTGTGTTCTGCTGGAAAGGTAAGGATTTCTTGGGTCCCCCCTTCGTTTACCTTTTAGGCTTCTTGAAAGGGAGTGGGTGGGGGAAGGAGGCCCCTGTTGTGCTCCCACCTCACATCCCGTTCCATAGGCTTCTTCACTGGGTCCTGGTGTGCAATAATGAATAACTTAAGTATCATTCCTGAACACCCTGTCTGTCACCTATCACATTGGGTCAATTTTTCTCAGTTGTCAGTTCTTTTGTAAATGTTACATTAAAAACTTTTGTGAGGCTGAAATGGATGTTACTGGATATTAATTTTTTTTCCTTTCTCCCTTCAGTAGGAAACACTTTCAGGTGAGTGTTCCTAGAGTCAAGTCAAAAACCCATTTCCATGATCTGTCTTCACTGCCATTTTTGTTTTCTTTCATAAAAGCAATAACAGCAGCCACTGTTAAAGACCTGGCATGAGCCAGACACTGGTGCAGAGGCTTCACTGGGCATTATTAGAAACTCTTTTGTAATTTCTTCAGCCTGGTGGTGGCACCTGCATTTTCCCAATAAGGAGATGGACGCTCAGGGAAGTAAAGTAATTTCTGCAAGCTCACCCAGGAAATGAATGGCAGTGCCTGTGTTTGGATCCAGGTCTAAGTGATTCCAAAGTCTATATGTTCTTTTTTCAATGCCAGACCTCAGGGCAGGGCACCTTGCTGGGCTCTCATTGAAGCATAAAGACAGTGTGTATGCCGTGAGCCCAGTCATTTGTGCCTTTATTTAATTTTCTAAAAAGGAGCTGAAAAGAATAAGTCATAGTCTTATAGCATGTTTTAGAAAATTAGTCTGAGCATGCCCAGAAGCCCCTTCCAAAAGGAAATCTCAGAATGGGTATGTGGGTGGCTCAGTTGGATAAGCGTCCAACTCTTAATTTTGGCTCAGGTCATGATCTCAGGGTCGTGGGATTGAGACCTCAGACTCAGTGCTCAGTGTGCTCAATGTGCTCAGTGTGGAATCTGCTTGTCCATCTCCCTCAGCTCCTCCCCCTCCCTCAGCTCCTCCCTCAGCTCCTCCCTGTGCTTGTGCACTCTAGCTCTAAAATAAATAAATAAAAACTTAAAAAAACAACAACGGGGGAACCAGCCCCCTAGGGGCAAGGTAACTAAATGGAATTTGTGTATTTTTTTTAAGATATTATTTATTTATTCATGAGAGACATGCAGAGAGAGGCAGAGACACAGGCAGAGGGAGAAGCAGGCTCCATGCAGGAAGCCCGATATGGGACTCGATCCCAGGACTCCAGGATCACACCCTAGGCCAAAGGCAGGCGCTAAACCTCTGGGCCACCCAGGGATCCCCAGGAACTTGTGTATTTCATTTCCTAAGGAGATCCTGGGTTAGAGCAAAGAACTCTTCTCTTTGTTTCTCTTAACCAGTTTATAAAGGGATATTACAGTTCTGGGGTCATCTTTCATGGGAATATGTTACCTTTACTGCCCTGTATTTGAGGGCCATCTTCCCAGGGAATCTTTCATTCCCCAGGCTTATTTCTCACAGGAGAAGGCAGCAAGGCATAGTGGAAAAACACTTTGGAACTAGTGGACCTGGATTCAGATTGCGCCTCTGCCGTTCCCAAGCCCTATGTTCATGGAAAATCCCTGACCCTGTCTGAGCCTCTGTCTCCTCATTGGTTTTCCAGAAGGAGACTGTGAAGATTACAGGAAAATTTAATGCTCCTAGCATTGTGACTGGCCCATCACATGTGTAAGAAATGTACAGGTTGATTGGGTAGGCAGAGCCAGCAATGAACTGGAGAAGAATTAAATGCTAACCCCCTGGGCATGGACTCCCAAGTGCAATCATAGTTCATGGCTTGCGGGGAGGAAGAGGACCTTACCTGGGCCTTGAATAAAGAGTAGGAGGTGAAATTTCAGTAAGTAGAGAAGTAAGGGGCATTTTAGGAAAAGAACACAGCATTCGTGTACGAGCTGCGGGGGGAACTAAAATGGTAGGTCCCTGAAACAAAAAGTCCTACTTGCCCAAAGAGCAGGGGGGAGTAATGAAACCCACCTAGGATGATATGTGATTTCTGTAGGGATCTGTGGCAGCATCTCTTTGAGAGATTATAGCCACAATGTTCTCTCTTAACCGAGCTGAATGCACAAGAATTTTCCATGTTACAAAAGAGGTTGCCATAAATCTAGTGTTTTCTATTTGGCGAGGGCTGATGTTAGAGAAAAATGGAGTACCGTCTTGATTATTTCTCTCCCTTTGGAAATTAGGGGGCAAGACATGGGTGATGTCATGGTTTTGGTGGATTCAGAAGAAGAGGAAGAGGTAGAGGAGGAAAATGCTGCAGAAGAGGAGGAGGAAGAAGAGGAAGAAGCAAACGAGGGGGAGGAGTCACCAGAAGAAATCCCTAAGCATGGTCACATTCATAGAGTGACTGCACTGGTGAACGGGAATGTTGACTGGATGGCCAATGGTCTCCAGGCTTTGCAAGGTAAGCTCTTTTTCTTTCAAAGCACTCTGCTGGGTTGCAGTGGGATTCCCAGTGAGCATCTCTCTATGAGGTGTGTTTCATTTTTGTTGTGTTTTGTTTAAGATTTTATTTATTCACAAGAGACACAGAGAGACAGAGACATAGGCAAAGGGAGAAGTAGGCTTCCTACGGGGAAGCCTGATATGGGATTTGATCCTGGGACTCCAGGATCATGACCTGACCAAAGGCAAATACTCAACCACTGAGCCACCCGGGTGCTCTGAGTTTCCTTTTTTTTTTTTAAAGGGTGGGGAAGTTAGTTAACGTTTAATCTAGGATCTACTGTCAACTCCGGACACTACAATTAAACTGGCAAACATTTATCAAGGCCTTGCTCCAGGAAGGGCACAATATTGGCATTGTTAGGAGAATATAAAAAGACCGATCGTAATTGTACACAGAGAGCTTTACAAGATCAGTTAGAGTGTACCGAGGAACACTTGGGGAAAATTAAAGTGGAAGCAAGATTTAACCGTCACTGTGAGAGAACATAGAGAAACCGTCACAAGGAGGAATCTGATTATTGCCAGATGAATGATCGGCTTAAAAATAACAGGACCTCAGAGAGGTGAATGCCTTGAGGGGCTCTGCCTTGGTCGGGAGAAGCTAAATGGCGGAAGGAGGAGATGAGGCAAGTCTTTCAGGACAGTTGAGTTTGAAGAAGCAGAAAGGCAAGAGAGTATTCCAGATGAGGGGAACGGCACACACCAGGTTTATGCAGGGTAGATAGCATCAAGCACGTCTAGAGGATTCTGAGTGAAAGAACAGGAGAAAAGGGGAACATGCATCTGCCCCACCTGCTCCCCCATGACTTCCAGTTCTGAGGCCGACCAGTAAAGAACTGGCAGGTGCAGTGATTGCAAACTGAGGGTGTAGATAGAATGACCTCTCGCTGAGCTCCCTCAGATGCGGATCTGCTTTTCCCTCCTCTCCAGACAACAGCAGTGAGGAGCAGAGTGATATCATTCAGGAAGAAGACAGGCCTGTTTGAACAAGAGAACTGTCCTCCACGATCCTGTCCTAAAAGCTTGGAAAGCAATGTCGAAGATGAGCTTTTCATTCTGCTTTGACTTGACTTGTGCCCCTGCCTGAAGGCTTAAAATGGTTTGGGACTCTCAGCAAAACAAAAAACAAAAAAACATGGATTTTCTTCCCCCCCCCGGCCCCCCGCAAATTGGCTTGATTTGCTGTAAGTTTTCTCATGGATGTTAACAAGTGTTGGGGATGGGTAGCCAATAGGGGAAAGATGCATTTGCCCCCTGAGGTGCCTGTTCCACTGTGACTTCTGGCTTCATCTTGGTTGATGCTGATGCGGAGGTAGCAGGAGCAGGAGGAAGCACTTGACTTCCAGGCTCTCAGTGCACTATTTGTGGTCTGGGAGTAGCTTGCCCCAATACACAAGGGAATAGCATGCAGTGATAGAGACGCCTCCTTTGTCACTGTGCAGGGAAGCTGGAAAACCAGACATCCCCTGGAAAAGGTTAAGGAGGTGTCAGCCACTGATGCTAGTCAGAGGGAGGCACTTTGGCTCAGGTTCTGGAGCTGGAAACACCTAGGCTTGAGAGTAGGCCTTGTCACTTGCTTGTTCCTGGGCTCCGGCACGTTGCTTTACCCCTCCCTGGGCCTCTGTTTCCTCATCTGTAAAACAGGTGAAGTGATTACCTGCCTTATGGCACAGTGGGGACTGAATGAGGTATCTGTGGATGTGAAAGTGTCCAGGAGGTATTCAGTAGACAATTTCTTACCCTCTGGACTTTGCCCTCTCTAGTGGAAGAAACAATGTCAACTGTAAATTAGAAGCTGTTGCCTGGGTCTCTTGTTCTTTATAGAATGGTTTCAGAGGAGAGCATTATCAGAGCTCTCCTGACCATATTTGCTTCCCTGGAGGTATATAATTCTTTTCAAAAGAGGTAGGGGCCCCTAAGAGGAAGTGCCTTTCATTAGAACCTCTCATTTTGCAGAGCTTCATACTAATACAAAAGCCTCTTAGGTGATACCCTGGTAGCTTTCAGACTCTCCCATTCTCCTCTTTTTTCCTGTGGCTCCGAAAGAAGGCAGGAGAAATGTTTTGCAATGGAGTATCTGGTGATAAGTACTCCCTGGGCAGACTAGTTCATCTGGCCTCAGTTTCTCCATCTTGGAAATAGGAATGGGAAAAGTTGCTTCCTTCCTACTGCTTCTCTACACCTTATGAGGATGCATTGATCAATAATACTAAGTTTTGAATTAAATCAAATAACATCTGATGAGTTTAAGCTGTCTCCAGATCCCTATACAGCCCAGAGATTTTTCTTCTCTGATTTCATCCAAGCCTCTTAAATGTCAGAAACCTAATAAGGGTGCAAAAGACGTATGCTGAACATGAAAATCTGACTTGACTTTGCACTTTTTAATGCTCATATCCTGCTTAATAGGCAAGACCTAGGGCTTCAGAGAGAGCTTCCTTTCTCCAAATAACAGGGACTGGGATTCAGGTAAGATAAGAAACTGGTTATCTGCAGCCTTCCCCTGCAGCTGTGGTGTAGAGGGGGTCTATTTTCTTGGATGGATGAAAAGGCTGTACTGAGCAAATCTCTAGAAGTGAGCCCTGTCCCCAGCTTGGAGCCCTGTGGATCGCAGGAGCTGACTGCACTTTCCACCCCTCAGGAATAGGTGCGAACTGCAATTCTTGCGTGCTCAGGCTTCTGTTGCCTAGTACTTCCTGTACTTCATCCCTCTGGATGGCTAAATTAGTGTTTTAGAACAGGAGACTTGAGTTGCTTCTAAAGTCACTGAACTCTGAGCTCATGTCCCTTTAGAATCTTCTGTGATTCTGTGAATTTGAGAGTTCACTCTACAGAGTCAACCATATTTAAAAAAAAAGAAACAGGAAAAGAAGTCCCTAGATACGAACCCAGAGAATGATTTGAAAGATGACTGAGATGCTTTCCATAACTACTTCTTCTCTTGCATATGCACCTGATGATGGGAAATCTCTGGAGAAGGATTTTTCCACTAGCAGTTGGGGGCTTCCAGGTCTTATTGCCAAACACTATAAACCCTAGGTTAGCTGAGCCACAACTTCTGTCGCTTGTTTCTGAGCCCTGTGTGTACATCGATATAGCTGGGCCAGTTAAGAGCACAGGTACTGGCGGTCTTCAAGTTTTAAGGATTTTTAAAGAATTAGGGCTTTCTTTTAAGATGATCCAACCCCAAACTACAAACATGTTGATAGTGGGTTACAAACTGTGTGGCAAAGTCCAAGTTGTTACATTGTGCTGTTACACAATCTTATCTGAATGTATTGTGAACTCCAAGATCTGTTTATCAGGACCAGGAAGATAAATACTTAAGGGCTATCACAACTGACATTTCAGAAGGCAATCCTGTGGCTTTGAAATTAGTTCTAATTCTCACAAGCACATACAGGCCCTATTCCTGCAGATAGCCCATGATGAAAAACTTCCATAATGCATGCACCGAAATCTGCAAAATCATCCCTGCCAGGTAAAATTTATTGTGATGCAGGAAGTACCAACTGGTAATTCTCACCACGGACTGACCAGGAACTGTTGCGAAGAAGAATGAGCAGATCCCTCTGCATTATTTACATTTTAATATTTGGTGTGTGATGGGGGTGGGGGGAATGGGCAAGAGAAATTTATTCTGAGGTATAATATGGATTTTTTAAAAAAGATTATGGAATAAAGTTATTTTTAAATAAATGCTTTCATGATCTTGATTTAGATTTGATTAGTAAACAAAGATTTGGAGAAATGGATTTGCCTCCCCTTGTTGTTGTTTTTCTTTTTTTCCTACCTTTACTACCAATACTTACCTGTATTGGTGATGATAGCATTCTCATTGCCATTTTATTGTTTGTACATACTCTCACACTCACTGAGACACCTGCACCTTTCCTGATCTGAGAAACTTGTTCTTCCATTTTTAAAAAAATTATTTATGAATGAGAGACACAGAGAGACTCAATCCCAGGACCCCGGGGATAACGACCTGAGCCAGACCTGAGCCAGGCCTGACTGAGCACAAGGCAAATAAATGCTCAAACACTGAGCCACCCAGGTGCCTCTTCTCCATTTCTTTCCCCCCCCCCCCTGCATACGCATGGTTTTGGTCAGACTGCATGCTTTCTAACATGAAAGGACTAGGGTAGCAGTCTTCAGGGAGAAGAACATGGATCTGCTTGGACTGTCTGAAATGATGAATGCTATCAGCTGTCCTGTAGCTCTGAGCGGCCTTGGAGTTCTTCACCGCACTCAGCTAACTGCAGCCCCTATAACATCTACACATCCCTCCAGATTTCCTGCTCTAGACCTCAGTGCTTAGAGGAAGCTTTCAGTCCCCCTCTTAGGTCATTCCTCCTCCCACCAAACCCGCTTTCTTTACTGCGCTCCAGGTTGCCTCTGCTGCCCCCCACTTTGCTCCCCAGCTCTTCTTATTCCCTAACAAAACCCTTAACCTCAGTATCCCAGGTTCCTTTCAACCCAGCCCCTCCCTTTGACTATGTGTGGGGTTTTTTTTTTTTTGTTTTTTTTTTGTTTTTTTTAATTTTATTGATTCATGAGAGACAGAGACACAGGCAGAGGGAGAAGCAGGTTCCCTGTGGGGAGGCCGATGGGGGACTAGATCTCAGGACCCCGGGATCACGACCTGAGCCAAAGGCAGATGCTCAACCACTAAGCCACTCAGGTGCCCCTATGTGTGGGTTTAATCCCCCCAAGAAGGTTCCTGAGCCCCCACCGTGCCCCTGTTTCACTTCTCTCCGTGCAGTCCCCCAACACCTCTTTCCGCGACCTCCAGCCCTCCCGGGTCACACCCATGTTTACCCAGCTTCTCCATTTTTGGACCCCCGCTCTTCTGGGATCCCCCCCTCTTTTGGTCCGGCCCGCTGCCTCTTTCCTCACCGCCCATTTTAACCCGGACACGCTCGTTTTCACCCTCCATTTCCCGCTGGGCTGGTCTTTTTCTGGTTCCCACGCTTTAGAAGCCGGGGCGCACCCCGTCCTCTGGTCCTCGTTCATTCCCAGCCCCGGAGCTAGGCTCCTCCGCCACGGCTCCCGTGTAACCTCCGAGTCCCCGGCCCCAGCGCCCCCATTTATTCCGCAGTCTCGTTCCTTCCCTACCCCCGTCTCAGCGGCTCCAGGGGGTTCCCGGGCCCCCCTCCCCAGTTCTCTCCTCGCCCTCCGCCACCCCCCAGCTCCCCCGATCCCTGGCGTCTTCAGGTCTTCGCTCTCCAGCCGCAGTCTCCGTCCTGCTCGCCGCCCCCCTCCCCGGTTCTCTTCTCAGCCCTGCCCCCCACCCCGGACTCCCTGCCGCACCCCGTCTTCTGCCTTCAACTCCCGCGCCTACTGCCCCCCCCGCCGTTGTCGCCGCGTTCCTTCCGCTCCCGGCTTGCCCCCACCCGGCTTTCACCCCTCCCCGGCTTCTCAGTCCCCGCAGCCCCCGGCTTTGAGCCGGCCCCGCTCACCTGCATCCCCCACCGCCTTCCCTCAGCCCCGCCCCCGGATGCATCCGGTCCGCAGTCACCTGCCCGCCCCCCCTTCCCCCGGCCCCGCCCCCGCGTTCCTCCCAGCCGTCTGCCGTACCTCCCCATCCCGGTCTTATTCGGCCCCCCCGCCCTCCCACCCCGTTCCCCCGAGGCCCCGCCCCTTCGCCCCGTGCCCCGCCCCCCGCGCATCCCCGCCCGCTCCCGCCGCCATGTGACGGGAAGCAGCTGATGGCCTCTCCGGGCGGCGGCGGGCGCGGCGGCGGGGCCGGGGCCGGGGCCGGGGCCGGGGCGGGGGCCGGGGCGGGGGCCGGGGTGGGGGCCGGGGCGGGGGCGGGCTGTTTGGGGGCGGCATGAGGGCGGGCGGCCCGGGGGGCTGAGGCGCCCGCCGCCTGCCGCGGGGCCGCGCGCGTCCTCCATGGAGGCCGGAGGTGAGCGGGGCCGGGGCGCGCGGGTTCCCGCCGGGCGGGGCCGGGCCCCTTCCCCCCGGGGCGAGCGGGGGCGCGGGCGCGGGCGCGGCCGTGGGAGGGGCGCGGGGCGAGCGCAGGCCGGGGCTGTCCGCGCGGGCCGGCGGCTGGGGGCGCGCCGGGCGCTCAGCTTTGTTTCACTTTCGCTGTCAGAGGCCGCCCCCCGGTCTCCCGCCCGCTGCGGACTGGACCCGAGGAGCTGGAGCCACTGCGTGCCGGGGGTCCGCATCCCCCAGGACCGTGGGAGGCTCCGAGGCCCGACGCCTACGCCCAGGGGGACTGCGGGGGCCGCCGGGCCCGCAGGGGGTGATAACCCCGGGGGTGGGTGCCCAGGTGCCGGGTGACGCACTTGCAGGTGTGGGTGGGAGTCCGCTCCGTCCCTTGCGAGCGGTGTGATCGCGCACCGGCCGCTCAGGTCGGTTTTGTATCTGCAAAATGGGATAATAATAGGACTTGCCCGGGTGGGTGGTCGGGGGCTTCCCAAACTTGCCTGTTCGTAAGAATGGGGTTTGGGTCCCTATTTAAAAATATCTATTGCGAGTCTCTCCCAAGAGGAGACTTATTCTAGAGGTGGGGTGGGGCTGGGGATGCTGATCCTTGCTGGCATGTTTGATCGGGCAAGTTTAGGATACATTGATGGGTGAGGTGCATGCCTTGTTAACAGCTGTCATCAGAAAACAGTGTCGAAGTCAGAGTATCGGATGTACTTGGAGAGTCGGCCCAAATGAACGTGTGATCTAGTGTGCTTGTTATGTGTGCTTATTAGGCACAGGCAAAACCTCCAGACTATCCCTCTGTCTTCTCGCTTCCAACCACTTTGCCTCTAAACTCTCCCTGTACAGAAATTTTGGGTGGGCTTGGGATGTATTCTGGGAGTTCCAACTCTTGAATATACCCCCGTGCTTAAAGGCAGTTTCTTTAGAGAAAATTCTCAGAAGGGGTCAAGGCCTGAGGTTTAGAATTGTTGCAGAATGTCTTGGTACTCTTCCAGTGAAGTTCAAGCCTCGTCTTGCTCTGAAGGATTCTGATTGTTGATGTTTGCGTTTCCCTGGCTAGTTTGATGGAGCTGGGGATTGTGGGTGGGTAGGTTCAAATCAGGGTATTCCCTGGGGTGGTGTAACTTTTTAATTTGGGAAATGACATTTCTTTGTTTACTGTAGTCAGGCATTCAGTAAAAGGTGTAGAGGCAGCTCTCTCTGCCTTCCCATCTAGATAAGGGCTTTCTTTTCAGTGAGTGTTACCACTTTTTAAATGGCCCCTACTGTTTGTCTGAATCTTATGTGAATCTTTTTATAGCTTCCGCTGTTGTTTCCATTGACTCCTTATAGTTAAAACTGAAAGCGATCTGTAGCTAGTCTCCCTTTTTAGCTGGAATCTGTTTCCAGTTCTGAGTTTTTCCTAAAGATTGACGACTGTGTTTTGGGGTGTGAGCAGAGCTGTTGAGAGCTGCCAAGTTGCTGTAAAAAAAAAAAAAAAAAAAAAGGCTAGAGACTTTTATGTTCTTTTGAAACTGAATAAAGCCCATTGTAATGGGATTACAATGGACAACAGTAGATATTCTTCAGAGCACTGGTTAGAATTCATTTATTCTTTCGACAAATATTTATTGAGTATCTACTGTGTGCCAGGCACTCTCTAGGCCAGTGCTGACCAATAGAACTAGAATGCCACAACTGTTATTTAAAATGTTGTAGTGGCAGCATTAAACAACTGAAACAGGTGAAACCAGTTTTAAAATTGTATCTGTCAATCCAACACATCTAAAATATTACCATTTCAGCATGTAATCACAATTATTGATATATTAGGTTTTTTTGGTACTAAGTTCTAAGCATGACGTGTGTTATATACTTAAGAGCCCGCCTCAGTTTGGACTTGGCATATTGCAAATGGTCAGTGGTCAAGTGTGGCTAGCGGTTACTGTATCGGACAGCTGCAGCAAGCAGATAGGCAAGTTTGGGGGTGGGTGGGGAAGAGATAGACAGTAAATATATAAAAACAAGCAATCAAGGCAAGATGAGCGAGTACCTATAAAGAAAATTGAACGGAAGGAAAGGAAAGTGACTGAGCCACTTCAGATAGTGAGGCCAGGAAGGTCTCTAAGAAGGTGACATCAACACTAAGCCCTGAATGGAGTCCTCAGACAAAGATCTGGGCCCACCATTTTCCGGGTCAGATGAAACAGCTAATGTCAAGATGCTAAGGCAGGAAAAATCAAGCTTCTTGCTGGCTGGAGTGAGCCATTGCTTCCATCTCTATGTTCAGGTGAATGTCCTTGCGTGGAAGAAGCCAATAATAAATATATTTTCCATTCAGCCTGGTTGTCCAAATACAGCCCAATGTTTAACTAGAAGACCCTGATCCGTGGGCCTTTTCACCATGAAGGACCATGGCATGTTCAGTCCCAGATGAAAGCTGAATCCTCTCTGCTCTGTTTTTTTTTTTTTTTTAAGTTCTGCACTAATTATGGCTTTTCGCCCCCAGCAGCCAAGTTTAGTTTGGGCCCAGACTCCACTTCAGAATTTCCTTAGTTCTAGAAATGAAGAGACAGGAGTCCCTGAGTTTTTTTCTTCTTTTAGCTCCTGGATTCCTGAGCCTGAAATAGCAGGAGATTAAATCTCCAAATCACAGAAATAGAGTGTGAAATCTGGGTATGGCTCTTGTTTAAGAAGCATTTCATATGAAATGTTTGGCATAGGCATCATAATACTTTAAGGGGCTTCATTTTGTTTATATTTAAAGAGGTGTACCATGTTTATTTATTCAACAAATACTGCCTGCCTGCTCTCTGCCAGGAACTCTGTTCAGCACTGAGGATAAACATACGAGGTCCTTGCTTCTCTGGATTTGTCCTGGTTGGGGGGAGATAGATAACTAGTCATAATGGTGACTGTGTTGTAAATAACATGACGTGAGGAGTTGTGAAGGAGATTGACTCGAAGGAGTTATTTGAGCCAAGACCGAATGAAGAGAAGGTGCCAGTCATGGAAGGGTATGCCAGGTGAAGAGACTAGCTTGTCCGGAGGCCCTCAGGTGGTAACTAATTGAGCACAGTCAGGGGGTGAGGAAGGCTGGAGCCTGGGGCAGAGAGGGGAGAGTTATAGGCCCAGATAGGAGATGAAAGCCTGGGGTGAGGTTATACAAGGCTTCAGGGGCATGGTAAGGAGCTTGAATTTTATTCTAAGAATGGTTGAAACCGATCACTTGAGAATGGATGGGGAGGAGCAGAATGGAAGCTAGAACAGTTGGAAGGCTGCTTAGTGAGAGATGACGTTGATGAGATGGTTTGCATAGATTAGAATAGTAGCCATGGAGATGGAGAGAGGTTAGGTTTGCCAAGCCTTTTGGAAACAGCCTTGATAAAACTTGTTAATGGATTTGGTTTGGGAAGTAAGGAAAAGAAAACAAGGAGGACCCCTTTTTGTATCGGCCAAGCCTTCTTGGTGTCAAGAGGATAGATAGTTTCTACAGCCTGTTGTGGAGGAGGTGAACCAAGTGTGAATATTATCAGGGTGGAATAGATATCTATCCTCCAATAGATAAAAATGTTCCTCCAGATCAATCGATGTCATTTAATATTTGACTACATCTGAGTTTCTCAACCTTAGCACTATCGATGTTTTGAGCAAGATAATCCTTTGTTAGGGAGGGCTGTCCTGTGTACTCTAGGATGCTTAGTAGGTTCCATGACTTTTTTTCATTAGATACCAGTAGCTCCACCCCCAATTATGACAACCAAAAATGTCTCCAGACATGTCGGCGTGTCCCCAGGGGGCACCATCCCTTCAGAACCACTGGATTGCATGAAGGAGGTATTGACAGTTTAGGGCTAGATCACCATAAGAAAATGTCTAGGAATAATGAGAATGAAGACAATGCAACAGAGTTGCTTGGTAATATTGAGAGACCTGTTTTGGATTGAAAATGTAAAATAACTTTTTAACATGCATATATTCCCACCTAAAGGAATATGCTCATACAGACAGTAATTGTGTAAATGAAAAGATGCCATGTACAAACGTACAGATTTCAGGAGAAATCCTTTGTTTAGGCCTAAACAAATGCCAGTTTAGATAGACTTAATGTATTAAAACCTAGATTTATACATAGAACCTCGAAATGAATATTCTCTTTGCAAGGAAACTTAATTTTTCTTTAAATGGCAAAACCACCAAAGGTCTCATAGATTAAAATTCTATTTAAAGACAGAATCTTCAGCAACACATTTATTTTATAAAATGAGGTAGTTACCTACATTATCTTCTATATTATATATACCAGGAAGTATTATATATATACATATATAAATATCATATACAGATATGCTTCTCACTACATATGCATGTTTACCATCTGTTTCGTTGAACCCAAGATACCATGGTTTATATGTATCACTGAGAAAAAAATACTGCCTATTTAACTATAAAAATTCATCATGTGTAAGACACATCCTGATTTCAGTGAGGTCAAAGTGTGAGAAGACCTCTAAAGGTGTATCCTAAAATATATGAAATAGGGGCTGTTTAAATTAGTATCTATCTGGTGACAGGCATAAAAGGGTCAAGGTCTCAAAACTACTGAAGTGGAATGTAGCCATCAGGAAGTGACCTCATTCGGAATGGAAGCCAGTTTTTATAGGAGTATGTATCATAATCATAATTAGTGATCAAAAAAATTCTGAATGCCTTTATTTTTTAATTTTTTTTTCAAAGATTTTATTCATTGGGCAGGCCCGGTGGCGCAGTGGTTTAGCGCCACCTGCAGCCTGGGGTGTGATCCTGGAGATCTAGGATCGAGTCCCACATCAGGCTCCCTGCATGGAGCCTGCTTCTCCCTCTGCCTGTGTCTCTGCCTCTCTGTCTCTCTGAATAAATAAATAAATCTTAAAAAAAAAAAAGATTTTATTCATTTATTCATGAGAGACAGAGGCAGGGACACAGGCAGAGGGAGAAGCAGGCTCCATGCAAGGAGCCTGATGTGGGACTCCATCCCAGGATTCCAGGATCACACCCTGGGCCGAAGGCAAGCACCAAACCTCTGAGCCACCCAGGGATCCCCCTGAATGCCTTTAACTTATGATCTGCATCAGCCATTTGAGAACCTTCTGTTAGAGTAGAGACTTGACCTAGAAACTGCCCTCCAGGTGGCTGAAGAAGCGCCAATGCAGCACCCGCTCTTCACAAGGCACCATGCACAGCCCCGAGGGAAAGGAAAATGAAATCATTTTGGTGTTCGAACAGGGTGCTTAAATTCTGGTAGAGGGTAATTTGTAACTATAGGAGATAATGAAGTAAGCAGGATGGGACTGATTTCTGCCTGGGTAGAGATCAGGATATGTGCTTGGGATTCTCATCAGTTCAGGTGTGAACCTGAGTGAGCTGCTTGGGGTGTGGCCAGAGTGTGGCAGGTGGCCAGAGGTCACAGGAAGGAGGCGGGCCTGGGCTCCGCTGCCCTCACTGTGTACCCAGGTGGGAGCCTTGGAATGTGAGGGAAAGGTGATGTGTGTTCCAGCTTTAGCAGAGTTCCTGGGGCCAGGAAAATCAGGGCTGTCTTATAAAAGTTCTGGGCGAGATTGGGATGAAGTTTAAACTAGAGCAGAGATGGAAATGGGAGGCCAGATCAAGGGGTCTGAACGACAGGAAGCATGGCGGGTGCTGCACATTTTCGCCTTGATGAGGAGGAGGATGCTGGTGAGTGACCGGGAGCCTTTGAGTTTCAGACATTCCTTCTTGCACTGGCTCCCCAGCTGGCAGGTTCTTTTGGGGAGACCTTAAATCCATTGGAAGGCTTCCTAATCTGTACCATCTAGCCTGGTCCCAGCCTGACCGGCTCTCCTTTCTTCCTCTTCAGGCATTCATAGGAAAATGAGGCCCCCATTCACCCGGGTCACTCGTACAAAGGTTACTCTGAGTCATGGTTAACCGGCAGTGGCCAGTGCCAGGGCTGAGTAACTGCGCTGGAATGTGGCCTGTGGCTCCTGTGATTGCCGCAGGTCATTTAAATGACAACTCCCTCCCGGAATCCAAACTATCACCCATTGCCGTGGGGAGATGGTGGCTTTCCTGGGTCTGAGTCAGCAAGGTGGTCCGGAGCCTGGCTCCCTACTTCCCTCGCCCCTGGAAGTGAGAGTGTTTATTTGAAGCATGCTGTCTCCTGTCTCAGAGGAACCGCTGCTGCTTGCTGAGCTCAAGCCCGGGCGCCCCCATCAGTTTGATTGGAAGTCGAGCTGTGAGACCTGGAGTGTCGCCTTCTCCCCAGATGGTTCCTGGTTCGCTTGGTCTCAAGGACACTGCATCGTCAAGCTGATCCCCTGGCCGCTGGAGGAGCAGTTGTAAGTTCTCACACCCCCAAACCCAGAGGAATGGGGAAGTTCTCATGGCGGGGAACCAGAGTGGGTTCCCACTTTACTCCCTGCCCTTTGGGGTCTCCCTGCCTGAGCACAGGAAGGGGGGCATGGCTGCCAGCAGTTCAGAAATTGATCATTGGGGTTTCCAGAGTCCCACGGTCAGTTCGTGTGAAAATTAATTCTGTGGAGATCATGTTAGCCCTGCTGTTATTTTTTAACAGCTTTAATGAGATATAATTTACATACCATACAATCTGCACATTTAAAGCACACAGTTCAGTGGCTTTTAGTATATGCAGGGAGTTGTGCAACTCTCACCATGATTAATCTCAAAACCATTATCATTGCCACAGAAAGCAGCCCCACATCCCTCACTTGTCATCCTCCAATCTCCAGCCCTGAGCGGCCTCAAATCCCCTTTCTGTCTTTGTTGACTTGCTTATTCTGGACTTCTGTACATTGAATCTTACACCGTATAGTCTTCTGTGATAGGTTTCTTGCACTGAGGATAAGGTTTCCAGTCATCCCTCTTATGGTATCAGCATTTCCTCTTACTGCCCAATAATCCTCCATTGTATGGAGACAGCTCACCTTATGTATACATTTATCAGTTGCTGGACGCTAAGGTGGTTTTCCCTTTTTGGCTGTTTGCATAATCCTGCTGTGCACATGTATGGATGGCATTCTTTTGCATGGACACGTGCTTGCAGTATTCCACCACTTGGAAAACAGACTGCTGCTGAAGGTGGCTGTGCCATTTTGCAGTCCCACCAGTGATGTGTGGGATTTCCATATCCTCCACACCTGTTCCATATCCTCAACACTTTAATTATTTTCTGTCTTTTCCATTTTATTTTTTTTTTAAAGATTTTATTCATTTATTCGTGAGAGACACACAGAGAGAGACAGAGAGAGGCACAGGGAGGAGAAGCAAGCTCTGTGCAAAGAGCCCGATGCAGGACTTAATACCGGAACTATGGGATCACGTCCTGAGCCAAAGGCAGACACTCAACCACTGAGCCACTCAGGCGTCCCTGTCTTTTCCATTCTAGCAGAGCCATCCTAGTAGAATGGGAAATGGCATCTCATTGTTTGGATTTGCATTTCCTGATGGTTTCTGACTTGGAGCACCTTGTGGTATATATTCTTTGAAGAAACATCCATTGCACATCCTTTGCCCACTTTTAAATTTGTTTTTTGTTTTTTTTTTTTTTTTTATCAGCCAAATTGTTTCTGGTATTCACTGGTTTCTTTCTTTGGGCTGGACAGGGCCCAGCGTCTGCATGGTGTGAGCTCCAGGTCAGATGGCCCAACCAGGGACAGGGCAACTCCACATGGGTCTGTGTTTATTCAGGCAGCATTTGTTGGAAATCTTTGCCTGACGTTGAGCTAGGGGCTGGGAATCTTGAAATAAACCCACTGTGGCCCCTCCCCTTGAGGGTCCCATTTATTTTTCTTTAGGCATTTCTTATAAATTGCACATTAGATTAAAGTGTTTTGTAAGTTCAGTCTGGAACTTGTGGCCTTGGTGACAGGTCCCACCAACAAGAGCTTGCTAAGACAAGTATTCTGGGCACCACTAGGATTGAGGGGTGTACATCTGGCTTTTCGGCATTCTGCATCAAGGACCTTGAAGATGTTTTTCCTGCTACTAGGAATCTCAGAAATGGGGTCATCTATTTCTATACACTGACTTTCATCACGGAATTAGTTCTATAGTAGGGAAAAATCAGAAATCACTTAAAACCTGGTAGTGAAAGGATGGTAAAGGAAATCATGGCATTGTCATAGAATATTTTTGCAGCCTTCAGAGACTTTTTTTTTAATCATGATTTTCAGTTCCTTCTGTGGTCAGTTTAATGAGAATGCTGAGGTCTTTCAATTTTTTTATTGATATCTTACCCTAAATGCAAGAAACTCAACTTTATATCCAGTCTGGTATAAATTTAGAGTCTGAAAAAGAATTTTTTTTAAAAGTGTACAAATGAAAACTCTGTTTTCCTGAAAATCATTCTTATATTCAAACATATATGTCACTACAGGTAAATATATCTATCTGTCCAGTATAAACTCAGGGAACTTGAGTATTAATCCATTTTGTGTATCTGTTGCTTAAAATAATAAGAGAAATGTTATTGTTTAATATGTTAAGTGAGAAGTTACTTGTTTTAGGGAAAAATCACACATTTTGAAGAATAATAACTTAGGAAAATGTTTATAAGACTTAATAAAAAAGTAAGCTATAAAACCATATGTGTAATATCCAAATTTGTCTTTTTTTAATGATTTTATTTATTCATGAGAGACACACAGAGAGAGAGGGGCAGAGACACAGACAGAGGGAGAAGCAGGCTTCACACAGGGAGCCCGATGTGGGACTCGATCCCAGGACTCCAGGATCACACACCCTGGGCATGAAATGAAGGCAGGCGCTAAACCACTGAGCCACCCAGGGATTCCCCCCAAATTTGTCTTTGAAAAACTTAGGTACATATGCATAAATAAAAACTCAAAAGTGAAATGTTTACTCTGGCTAGAGTAGTGTTAGGATTATGGGTAATTTTTATTTTATTACTTGTCTCACTTCCAAATTTTCCCCACATCTTTATTACTTTTATAATTTAAAATAATTGTTATTTTAAAAGTCCTTTAAAAGGGGCAATCAGAAGTTTTTAGATTCTTGTTTGAAGTGCTGCACACTTTTAAAAAAATAGTGCTTTTGGTATTGAGGAAATAGTTGGTACTAACCAAATAATTGTACTACCTTGTGCAGCTTTTAGAAACTTGAATTTCAGTAAAGTTAAATTCCCCCAGTGACTCTGCCCTGCCCTGAGCCATCCCTTTCCTGTGCATGCACCCCCCACGTAACTCATCCCTTGATTCATTGGCAAACTCTGAAGTCCAGGGGATCTGTTAAGTAGTAGGCTTGGATACCCAGGACTTAAGTTCTTGTTCCAGTTCTGCCCCTGATTTTGTGAGCCTAGGAAAATTAACTCTACACCTAAAATGGAGGTTTTAGTATCTCTTTCTAGAGAAATTAAATCTATGATGTTAAGATGAATTAATATGCAGATGTGCCTTAATTCCTTTTCAATAAAGTAGCTACAGATTTTTCCTTAATCAAATGCAGAAATTAGGATTTTATAAAAAAATAAATGTAGGTTTGGTGGTACCAAACTGTCCTAACAGAGCTTTCCCTGTGGCTTGCCTTTTCCACACGGCTTCCCTGGATAGCAGACCTAGACCCCTGTGCCAGGCCTAGGCAGCTCTGGGAGGCATGTGGATTGAGCAGGGTCAGTCAAAAAGACATTCATTATCACATTCAGATGTTTGTCAGGACAAAGTTTTCAAGCTACATTTGACCTTTGAGACCTGGGATCAGCAAACTTGTCCTTTGAAGGCTCAGGTGGGAAATATTTTTGGCTTTGGGAGTCATATAGTCTTGATTGAGACTTCTCAGCTCTGCTGTTACAGTGTGAAAGCAGCCATTGACAGCATGTGAACAAATGAACGTGGTGGTGTTCAAATAAAACCTTATCTATAAAAACAGATTGCTGGCCTGGGCGTAGCTTGCCAACCTGTGATTTCGACTAACAGTTTTAGAGCTGATGGAGCCTGTTTGCCTCAATTATTCCCTTCTAATTTTATTGGTGAGCTTGGTTAAAATTCTTTTTAAAAGAATGTTAAATTTAATATGAAGTATTAAAATATTTCAACCACACACTTGGCAAAAATATGACTCACAACTTTGGGGCAAGTCTAATGCATAAAGAGGTCTTAGTTACATATACATTGAATATAGGATTTTTCATGGAACTGGGTTCCAGCTTCGTCATCTTCATTTCCCTAGTTTAATACACCCCAGAGTGTGTTCAGGGTCACACAGAAAAGGAGGACTTACTACTTGTACTGATAAAGTATACTGCAGACAATAAACTTCGATTTTGAGCCTCAGGGCTAACCAACTGCTCAAGCCTGTTAGATTTGGTCTGCTGTGGGGGTGATGGGCAGGGTCTAGATCTTAGGGAATTAATCTCATGCAGCTCATCTGGGCCTGTGTTTCACCATAAGTAGAACATAAAAGGAGCGGTTCAGGCCATGGGATCTTTGAGGTCAGTGTAGCTCGCCACAGTTCTGTGGGCTCTTTCCCCCTGCTGGTTGGTTCCTGTGCTGGATGTACCCAGAGAAGTAAGTGAAAGAACCTCACTAATTGGTTAGAACATAGTGGAGGTAGAAACCAACTTGTACCAAGCAAACTGTGTGAGCCAAAAAAGGCTTTATTTTCTTGCTCCTTGGGGCTTTCTAAGCTAGAGATAAAAGGACTCGTCAGGCAGGGAGCAGCAGATGGCTATTCAAGTTCTAAGATCTGTCCTAGTTCCAAACCTACAGCATGCTTTCTTCCTCATGGGAAAAACTGTGTGCATCTTTCCTTCCATGCACCAAACCTGAGAGAACTTTCTGAGGAAGCGTATGGCTCCCTGGAGCTCCTGTGATCTAGTTATCCCACAAGGCAGGTCATCCCATTGCAGGACTATCACAAACGGTATGAACTAAGGCTAGTGAAGTCTTTGTTATGGGAATTCTAAAAAGAAAAGTCATGCCAGAATTCACCGAAGACCAATTTGTTTCTAGAACCTTAATGTCTCAGCATGCCAATATCATGGCAGGAAAAGTTGGTTGACTCAGTGGCAATTTTTGACTTACGAAGAAATCTCTGCTTCCTGCAGCATCCCTAAAGGGTTTGAAGCCAAAAGCCGAAGCAGCAAAAATGATACAAAAGGACGAGGCAGCCCGAAGGAGAAGACTTTGGATTGTGGGCAGATTGTCTGGGGTTTGGCCTTTAGCCCGTGGCCTTCTCCACCTAGCAGGAAGCTTTGGGCACGCCACCATCCCCAAGTGCCGGACATCTCTTGCCTAATCCTTGCTACAGGCCTCAATGATGGGCAGATCAAGATTTGGGAGGTGCAGACAGGTAGGTCTTTTCTGGCGGGACAAGGTCCCAGGGTGCATGTTCTCCGGGACCAGAGAGGCTGCCAGCCTCCTCGTTGGTTGAGGGGCGTAGTCATGACCAGCAGACTGGCTGCTGCCTCTCCCACTGACTGAGTGCTCCTGCTCCCATGCCAGGGCTCCTGCTTTTGAATCTTTCTGGCCACCAAGATGTTGTGAGAGATCTGAGCTTCACACCCAGTGGCAGTTTGATTTTGGTCTCGGCATCTCGGGATAAGACTCTTCGCATCTGGGACCTGAATAAACATGGTATGGAAGTGATGGAACTACTTGGTAGCTCTAAAAATACTATATTTGCCCTTTCTCTACTTTACCAGTATCACTTTTATCTAGAATAGTGTTTCTCAACTGAATTTCCTAAGGACTCTTTTAAGACCTTTTTTCCTAATCACACACCTGCCTCGTCCCCATGAGAACATCAATACCAAAAATACACTGTTTATGCACTGAATGCATATGTATACTTTGTACATGATTACTAGGAATCAGTTTTCACCCCTGTCGAAAATAGATGATGTCACATAAGTTTTCTCAACCATGGCACTATTGACATTTTGGGCACACTAATTCTTTGTTACAGGCTGTCTGTGCATTCTAGGATGTTGAGCAGCATCCCTGGGCTCTCCCTACCAGATGCTAGAAGCACTTCCTGTAGTTGTGACAGCCAAAACGTCTCCATACATTGCTCCCTGTCCATGTGGAGGCATAGTCTCCCTAGGTTGAGGACCACTGATCTAGAGGAAGTCGTCCATGTTGGGTACTTCCTATTAGAAATGAAGTTTCTTTGTGAAGTGTAATCTTTGCCCAGAATCCTCTTAGCTAGAGAGGTTCAACTTTGGTGGAATTTTGCTTTGGGCAGAACTGTATAGAGAGGTGGCCCATACATCTTCAACTGGAAAGGTGATATAGGGAAGGGGAATTTATTGCCAGGCCCTTTATTCCCCATGTGGGCAGGACGCAGGGGCTGGAGGGCGGTGGAAGGAGGAAATGGCAACATGAACAGGTAAAACAGAGGCACACCCACCCCCAATAATACCAAGGCGCCGGTACTCTTGCCCCAGCCATGACTGCTAGCTTTCCTCAACCATGAGGGGACCTACTCCTGCCCTCTTAGAATCACGGCTGATGACTTGTCAGACTGCCAAGTTGGTGCTTGTGGTATCCTCATCTGATAGGATCTGGTCACCAAGAGAACTCTGGGTAGTCTCTGCCCTCAGCTGTGGAACTTGAAGTCACAAGATAGATCTGCTGATGGGAAGGCTTCTCCAAGGCAGTACCATTTTTAACGTGTATCCAGAGGCAGCTTGTCACCATCTAAAGAAGATCCTTGAAGTGACTTTAAATCTTTCCGTGGTTGGGAAGGGAAGACTAGCTGAAGGGGACTGGGAGCTGGCAAGCGCACTAGGACTTTCTCAGGAGGGGAGGGGGCTAAGTAGTGTTTGTAGGTATGGAGCCCTGCCCAAATTTGTTCAGCATTCACAACCACCCCGGGGGTTGGGGGTGGGTGTTGGTACTACTATTCTTATTTGATGGCTGAAGAAACCATGACTTATTAGTAATAACACTATATACACCCATACACACACACACACACACACACACACACACACACACTCTTAAAGGCATATGCATAACTATTATGTTCATAAAAGTTTTTTCCCTTTTTTGTTTTGGTTTTCATCCTCTCCATCTCTTTCCCTATTTTGTCCACCCCACCACTGCCTTCCCTGTAATCACCCTGTAATCATGACCCATGCTAAGAACCTTTTGTATTTCCCTCTATACTTGCATGATCCTTCTTAGACACTTAAGACACTTATATTTGTGGGCTTTGGGATATTGTTCCACAAAAATGGGTTCCTCACATTTTCCCCATAAAACGGAAAATCTAGATCCTTAGTGCCATCTGAATTAATGGGGTAGATGTATTCCATATATCCACATGGTCTCTTATGCTTATGGATGGGCATTTAATTTTTTCCCAAAACTCAGAACTGGAGCAATTATGTGAGTGGGCCTGGGGTATGTGCTGAGTAATCAGTGGAGTCAGGGTTCAAACACAAGTTCTCCTGACTGCAGAGCACATGGCCCTCGTTATTCTGCACCGTCACTATCCAGACACTCTGGTGAGGGTGAGAGAGAGAGCAGTGGGACCCTTGGGAGAGGGCGAGACCATTAGAGTGTAAACTACAGAAGTGAAGATAGAACATTCTTAACATTTGAAAGGATGCTTCAAAGTACTAGAGGTAGTCGGGTGGGGGTGGGCGGTGGGTAGTCTGAAAAGAATGTTTTCTACTATCAAAGGGGTTGGATCTGATCTATGTACAGCCTTTATCCTACTGATCTTGTGGATTTTGGTGAAACGGGAGGTAATGATTTCCTTGGGGATTAAAATATTGTATTAATAGATATCAGGTGTTTAAATGACAAATCATGGTGTATTTCTTTCTCTGCATTAAAGAAAGTGGGCCTTTGGGCTCAGTTGATAGAGAACCAGGTGAATATATTGGGTAGGTGGGCCATTACTACCAGTCCTGTCCCCTAGCTGTATGGTTATGGGAATTGGTTCACCGTTTGCTCCTTTTCTGTGCCAGGTAAACAGATTCAGGTGTTATCGGGCCACCTGCAGTGGGTTTACTGCTGCTCCATCTCCCCCGACTGCAGCATGCTGTGCTCTGCAGCTGGAGAGAAGTCGGTAAGGCTCGGACATTGGGTGCCATTTCCTCTGTTGCCAGAGTCTAGCAAGACCTGGAGGTCTGAACGGGCCTTATGTGTGAGAGGGCAAATAAGCCCAGTGCCTCAAAATCCATCTGCAAACCAGCTCTAACAGAAGGCATGCTTATGGGCCAGCACCTCCTCCTGCTCTCTTTTGATTTGCATTTTGACATAAACCAAAAGAGAGGAGGTGTTTAAGTAGATGGATTACTCTCATCACTGGAGATGGGCTGTTTGTTTGCCTTTACAAAATAATAAAACTGTGCTTTTTAAATTTCTTTTCCCCTTGGAGTCTCAGCTTTTTAAAAAAATTTTTGGAGTCTCAGATTCTAGAAGTTGTAACCCATTTCTCTGTTCAGATTTCCCTCTGAACAATTTAATTAGAATCTGTGTAATTTGGATTTCCATTTCAAATCAAAATGGATGGTTACTTAGTTGAACGGTGTTCTGACGTCTGTTATTTAAGAAAGTATTAGAAACTCAAGAACAATTTGGAAACAGTTTGTGTAAATTTTACATCTGTATTGAACTGTTTGCTGTGACTACCTCGGGAAAAGTTGAGTTCACTATGTGGTACAGGCCAGGTGGTTAATCATTTATTTAGGGTTTGGAATGATGTGGAATCGAGTTTAAAGGGAAGAAAATAAGATCTCATTTTTAATGATTCTCAAAGACCTTTCAAGTGATGAACCACATCAGATCATATGTACAGTTGTAGGGCAGATTCCCACCATTCTGTAAACACATGGTGTAAAATGTACTGGCAAGGTGCCACTGCTTTGTTGGGAGCCCTGGAGCTCACCTGACCCCTGTTTTTGGTTTTAACTGAAAAGACAAGATAGTTCTTGGCTTGAGTCTTCATCAGAACACTGATTTTGCAAACAGGGCTCAGAAGCAAAACTCAGAAATCTAATGGTACATTTTGGCAGGTGGTCTTCCCAAGGTTGGCTGGGTTTATTCTCCCTCAGAGCAGGCCCCTTGAACATGTGTACTGGTTGGGTGTCTCAAGAATTCAGACCTATTCCTTTACCTTAACCGCTGTGATGCATTCTGGGAGAGCTATACAAAAGTGGAGAGCTTGGCTTCACCTGGCCGTGGGGTTTGACGTAGGCATTGCTATGTCATTTCACTCACTGTTCACATTCTAAGCACTTTATTGCCACCCTTAACCAGGCACCTATTCCTTTCCACAGGTGTTTCTATGGAGCATGCGATCCTACACATTAATCCGGAAGCTAGAGGGCCACCAAAGCAGTGTTGTGTCTTGTGACTTCTCCCCTGACTCCGCCTTGCTTGTCACCGCTTCTTATGATACCAATGTGATCATGTGGGACCCCTATACTGGCGAGAGGCTGAGGTTACTCCAGTAAGGATGGAATCCCTGCTGATGACTTTCGTGGGCAGGGGGTCGGGGTGACTGATGAGAAAGCTGCCTTGGGTTAGGCACAGCCCTCGTAGAGTCCGGGGCAGGGAAGGGGACAGCCTGGGTAAGAAGCACTGTGCATTCAGTGCTGCTTCTGAGACAGTGGCATGCAGTGGCACTCCATTGTCACTTATGTTCTCAAATCAGACCCAAGTGCCTTCGAGGCTACCAGTATAGGAGGCTCTGTGTACTTCTCTGGATTCAGTGATAATGAAACCTCAAAATGACTGTTTCTTTCCATTTACTAATAACTGTAGTAGCAAGTTCAGAATGATCCTCTTACTGAAACTGGTATTTCCAAAATGAATTTTCATGTTCTCTCAAACTTGGGTCTTTTTCCTCTCTGTTGTTTTCTGAAGCAAATAATAGGTAGTCCTATAATTATCATGTATCTTAGCTGAAAAAAGACTTTCAGTTTGTACTGTGGCATTAAAGTGAGGGCTGACCTACTTTGCGTAAGGAAATTAGTACAGGGAGTGTGACTAACTCTTTAGCCCCTTCCATGAGACACTTAGGAAATACGCTTCTTTTTCCAGTCTGCTTTTCCCAAGGTTTTCCATATGGGGTAAGACTAGGTCTTTGAGCCTATCATATAGCCACAGCATTTGGGCCACCTGCCCAGGAATGAAGGTGAAGGGTGGAAAGTGGCTGTCACCCCAGGCCTACTGTCCTGTTTCTTTCTCCTCAGCCACACGCAACTTGACCCCCCCATGGATGACAGCGACGTCCACATTAGCTCCCTGAGATCTGTGTGCTTCTCTCCTGAAGGCTTGTACCTCGCCACAGTGGCAGATGACAGGTAATGAAGAGAAATTCTGTGTGTGGCCTCAGAGCAAATCTCTGCAAGTCACTGTAGCATCACCCTCCGGGTCTGGCCCCAGGTCTACTAATGTGTGAACATTTCTTTTCTCTATTTCTTGTCCAGACTCCTCAGGATCTGGGCCCTGGAACTGAAAACTCCAATTGCATTTGCTCCTATGACCAATGGTCTTTGCTGCACATTTTTTCCACATGGTGGAGTTATTGCCACAGGGTATGTATGTGTCTGATAGCTGAACAGATGGAGAACAGTTTCTGCTGAGTGTACCATGTAGCTTTTTAAGGAAAGAAAGAATCTAGAATGTTCTTGCCTATGATGAAGGCTTTAAGGAAATCCAAGATGACACAAAATTCTAATATTCTTTTCTGCCATTATAGGCTATCATTTACTCTTAGTATTTAATCTAAATGTAACTAAAAAACTATGATTCGTGCCACTTAATGGGCCAAGTCCACAAGGAGGCGTAAGTTGAGATGATGCAGAATCGCTGGAAAACCATTTAGGGCAGAGACCACCTTATAGGGAGCATCTATAATTCAGGAGGCAGCACTCTTCCCTCTGATACATTGGAACTCACAATGTGATTGAGAAGGGGCCGTTGCTCACAGATAGCACTTTGGTAACAAAGGTGTCTCGAGTTCTTACGATCCTCTCAGTGGCCTTAATTATTCAGCATTACAGCCTTAACGTTGATTTCAACCATCAGGGTTGCATTTAAGGGCTGCATTGCACTCCCTGGGTGTCTCCTGCTAATGCAAGTCAGAGTAGAAACAGTAATATCCATCACAGTGAAAACATGGATTTCTAAGGTCTGTCTTAAAGCGCTGGTTTCTCTTTGGTTTCAGGACAAGGGATGGCCACGTCCAGTTCTGGACAGCTCCTCGGGTCCTGTCCTCACTGAAGCACTTATGCCGAAAAGCCCTTCGAAGTTTCCTGACCACCTACCAAGTGCTAGCACTGCCGATCCCCAAGAAAATGAAAGAGTTCCTCACATACAGGACTTTTTAAGCCACGCGCCATAGTCTTGTTTTCTTGTAGCAAGATAAGCCTTCCTGGCAGAGGAGTAGCTGGAACGATGGGCCAAACGTCTGGTCTTGGATTGAAATAGAATTTCTCTTTGAGATAGTGAACAGAGTGTAGCAAAAGCAGATTTTGGTGGACTAGTCATCCGTTTCTCTCCGTGACCTGTGGGACTCAGCCACGGAGAGGATTCCTCTTTCATGGCAGCAGAGCCTCACCTGAAATCCTCAGCCCACTTAGAGACGGCAGTATCCAACGCTTTTCCAGGTCATTTTGATTCAGAGCGCAGTTACTCCTGTTGATTTGATAAGCAGAGTAACAAGGCCTTGAGAGCCTCTCTGTAGTGGCAGATTATTCCCTTGACTGGCAAGTACTGGCAAAGTATGGCTTCTGCCTCATACATGTCACTATCACATCTAGGTGCAGTGGTGACATTGTTTAAAGTTCTCTCCTGCTGTGTCAGAGTGGCTTTGATGTTGGCAAGTGCTTTCCTTCCTCCAGCTCCCTCTGACCAGCAGGACCAAGTTTTCGTGGAGCCGTCTGCTGTGAGGTATTAACTAAATTACAGGTGACTCAGAGGCCGTACTCCTGACTGATACACTATAAATGGCTTTTTTTTTTTTTTTTTTATAAACAGTGGTGTGCATGTGCAGGAGATGACAAATGTGTATGTCCGATTACACAAGGATGTGTTCCTAAACTGCATGACTGTTCAAATGGCTACTGAGTTGTCAGTGGTTTGCCATTTGTAGCATATTTATTTGTATTTTCTCAACAGATGTTAAGGTACAACTGTGTTTTCCTCCGTGGTATCTAAAAACCATAGTTCTTAAGTCGAACAGTTGTGAAGATGTCTCTTCTTCATTGTGTAGAGAATTGTTGTCACCCCTTTGGCTGATTTTCACGTACGGTCTGACTTGCTGCTTCACCTCAGCAGACTAATCAGCCAGTTTCAACTCTACCCCTTAACAAAAATAGCTCCTTGAAAGTACTGTTCTCCTTCAGTGGTGTGTAGTTATCGATCAAGACACCTCATTCAAATGAAATCTGCCTTTGGAAAATTTAATATATTTTAAATTATTTTAAAAGAAATGCAACATCTTATCCTTTGGCTTTCTTACTAGGTGCTTTATGAAGGCCAGTGTTAACATTATAAAACTTGTTGCAAAAGTACAAGAGTCTCCTCTACCACCTTTGTTGCTGAAGAAAAACATTTCTTTTCAAGATGAGAGGCTTTCATTGAAGGAAAAGTTAAAAAGCTCTTGGCTCACTGTTTCATTTTTTCCACTAAGAAAAAAAAATCACCTTTTAAAACAAGTGAGTACAACAGGACAGTGGGGAACGGCTTGGGCAAATTCTTAATTTTGTGGTTATCTTGAAATATCAGTGTAGTCTGAGAGGTTCTGGGTGGCTCCCCAGAGGTCCCACTTGGCCAGGGGCTTCAAACTTTGGTATCTTTGGGGAGTGAGTTGTATGTGGATGATGGAAATAACCAACCTCTCCCTTTTGATAGTATAAGAACCTACCACCTTTATAAAGAACAGCCTCCTGAGTAAGCTGATTCTATGATATCAGATGGGGGAGGCTTTTTCACATAAACGCAAGTTTAATAAAGTCCGTGTCTTTATAACTGGTGAAGAAAAGAGTCACTTGTAAGACAGCCAACATGCCAGCTTCTTTATTTTTATTGAGAAGAACACTATCATAAAGGCAGTCTGTTTGCTATAAAATAAACTGCTACACTGGACACTGGGCCTACCCTTTCAGCACTTGGAGGTTTAGAGTCTGGCCCGAGCCCATCAGCTCTCCATATGTTAACAAGGGAGTACTATACAGCCTTGCCCCCACAGCCATACAGTGACACACTGTCCACACCACAATTAGGAACCTGCTAGCAGGTTGCTAGCAGGTTGTAGCAGGTTGTAACCTGGAGAAATTAAAAGACGTTTTTAAAGTAAGAGAACTGAGCACATTTATAAGAGTACAATAGTTTGGGCCAGAAATCTATTAATACCTATTTAGAACAGACAGACTGACGCAGATTGAGGTTTAGATGCAGATTGAGGTTTATACCCTGAATTGTGGAGATGCTTTGTTTACCTGGAGTTAGGAGGCAATGGCACCATGGGGGGGTTTGGAAGCCTTTTAAGTTCTAGACCAAAATAAGGGAGGGCAATTTCCTGCCACCCAACCAACTGAATGGTTAAAAGCCTTAAGGCTTAACAACAACAACAACAAAACCCACACACAACTTTTTGCACTTTCTTTTTCCCTGTAAAAAACACAAACAGGCAGCACAGTAAGACAGCTGTCTGTTCCAATGGTTTTGTACCTGCTCCAAATAGCCACAGACACGGTACTTTTTCAACCTTTCCCCGCCGGTGTCAGGGACAGAGGTTTCCACAATTCGGGGCGACTGGCTTCACTATCCAGCCTGGGCAGCATATCATCCTGTGACTCAGTTTCCTGTTCTTCAGTCACCGCGGGGCCTGCGAACCGCAGTGAACGGGCTTCAGCCTCTAGGCCTCTGTAACAATCAGGTCCCTGGTGACCTGGAAAGCGGCAATGAGAGAGCTCAGCTGAATCTTCTCATTGGTGCCAACAGAAAGTCTGTACCTAAGAGAAAGCAAACGAAAGGTAAGAATATGGAATATTATGGACAGCAACCTTTTGACAACAGAATGATAGAGTTTGAAGGTGGAACAGTTTGCTAGAGAAAAGCAGGTAATAAAGCTTCATCCCAGACAGTCATCTTCAGTATGTGCCCTAACGTTTTCTTCTCATTTATACATTCGATTCAAACTGGTAAGGGGAGGGCAGCCTGGGTGGCTCAAGCAGTTTAGCACAGCCTTCAGCCCAGGGCGTGACCTAGGATGGAGCCTGCTTCTCTCTCTGCCTGTGTTTCTGCCTCTCTCTCTCTCTCTCTCATGAATAAATAAAATCTTTTAAAAAATGGTAAGGGGAAATTAAAAATTGATAGTTATCAATGACAGTGTTCTGAACTGAACTTCATGCTGGCTCTATAGACATACACAGAATTTACATGATAAGGATTTACTTCTTCACTCACAAAATGCATTCAGAGAAATTGTTCCTCTTTTTTATAAGTTTTAAAAACTTATATATTTTTAAATTTATTCATGAGAGACACAGATAGATAGAGGGAGGAGCAGGCTCCCTTCAGGAAGCCTGATATGGGACTCGATCCCAGGATCCTGGGATCACGCCCTTGAGCTGAAGGCAGACACTCAACCACTGAGCCACCCAGGCATCCCCATCTTGCCACCTTTCAAGTGCCTAGTCAGTGGAGGCAAAATCATGACACTCATTACATGGAAGTGGTGACCTAATGTGTGCATGTGAAGGCCAATGACAGCAAATTAGAGTTGATTCTCTGTTGGTGTCTGTTTCAAACCCAGTGCTCCTCTCCACCTAAATACTAGCTGCTAGCTTCACTGGGGCAAATACCTGCATTTATGGAACCAGGCAAAGTGGAAAACAGAATTTATGTTTACTCTCCCCCCAGTATGGTTTGCTATGCCAAAATGCTTTCATAACAGCTGGATGGCTGGTTGTCCCTGAATAACCGAGATGTTGTAACAGCTGCGGGCCTCCCACAAGTGGCTCTTCTAGAACCAACGTGGACTCTAAGCCTTTGAGGTGTAAGGAGAGGCCTTTATCTACAATATGTAACTGAGCTGAACCTGTCCTTGTATTTATTCATGTTCTTTAAGCAAATCCTACCGTTCCTGTTTCTTTCAGTGATCCCACCAAAAACTAGATTGTACCACAGGGGATTGATGCAGACAAGCAAGTTGGAACCAACCAGGCAGAAAAAAAAAAAGAAAAAAAACACAACAGGGTAAAAAAGGGAAAAGAATCAAAATTGGGGTTTACTCACTCTATGTCTGCCATTTTGGTCAGTAAATGTACTCGAACCGAAGATGGAAAGTCAACTAGGGAAAAACAAAACTGAGTGAACAAGGGTCTGCCATCCCCTACTACTAAAACAAAACCAAACACACAATTATGAACTTAAACAGCAGGAGACACTAAACTTGTCTAGAGGGGGATCCCTGGGTGGCACAGCGGTTTGGCGCCTGCCTTTGGCCCAGGGCACGATCCTGGAGACCTGGGATTGAATCCCACGTCGGGCTCCCGGTGCATGGAGCCTGCTTCTCTCTCTCTCTCTGTGACTATCATAAATAAATTTAAAAAAAATTAAAAAAAAAAAAAAAAAACAACAAAAAAAAACTTGTCTAGAGGCCTGAGGTCACTAGGTGCCATACCTCTAAGGAAGTGATCGCTGCAGGAGTTTTCAGTTTTTACCTATTTGGTGAACAGGTTCCAAAGCAATCACAAGAACACAGGGAAGAGTCAACCACGCTGCTTTAGCAGCAGGGTAGGTTTTAAAAACAAATCCATCGATCTGTAAGTATTCATTTTCCACAATCAAAGTGCAGAGCTGGGCTTGAGCCGACCATGTTCTTGGGCAGCGATCAACCTGCTGCTTGGCCCTGGGGAGGCCCACGGAGGCACTGGCAGAACAAGCCATGGACCTGTCGGCAGTTGGCTGTGGCAGAGGAAAGAGCCTGATGGAAGAGGCCTCGGAACAGACCACCCGGAGAGCCTGAGGAAATCCTGATGCTTGCTTGGTTCCCCCCAAAAGGCCAAGTGACTTGGTCTGGGATGACTACTATGTGCTGCCAAGGTGGAGAACCAGTTCTCTGTATGGTAGATACGGCCAAGTGTGCAACTTAAGATGGTTTAGTTAAGACTGCTCTGGTTTACATTGAAGATAGTTCCTTCTCTTTCTCTCCTTTTGAGGGAAAATACCTTTAGAAATGTGAATGAAATGTACTATTTTACTGCTGTAAAATTTAAACCCTTGGAGGAAATAAAGTCAGCCCTCTGGAGCTTCTTCCCTCAGGAGCTTTAGAGGTTAAGAGTAGTTTTGGAACAGTTTTAAATACTAAAGAAAATTGACTGCAGGGCCAGGGTTTATACTTCATTCTCATCTCTTTGCTTCAAAAGCGAAGCCTCATGTTCCCTCCCTCCCTCCCACCCTTAACTCCACTCGCCTCCTCTCCCATCTCAACTAGGGAAGAACGAGAGTTACCTCTGTGCACAAACAAGTGTATCTCTGTCAGGATATCATGGAGTGCCAAGCCCTTCAGCGTTTTCAACTCCATTATATCTAGAGGAACAGTTAAGGCAGAGGGCACAGGTTCCAGAACAAACACACACCATGGAATTCTGAACCCAGATTCCGGTGAGTGGGAAGGAGGGCTTTTAGCCCCAACCAACAGAGTGGTTTCTCTCAATCTGAAGTTGCATGAGGTGGACTCCACTTGTTACCTTTTCCATGTTTCCCATTTTCCACAAGGGCTTTCTGGCAGAACTGTGTCTCTGCCTAGTAGAGAACAGAGCCCACCCATTCCCCTGAAGGCTTCCTATCACTGCCCCTGGCTTTTAATTTCACAGCAAAACAAGAGTAACACCTGCCACCCCAAGATCTGACTGCTGCTCTCCTCTGTGAGGAAGGTGGCTTCAAGACAGACCTATGTCACACTCCTTCAGGAAGAACTTCAGGGCATTAAAGACAGGACCCACTCCACCCACAGACACCGTTCATCCACAGCAAGCCGACCAGCCTCTGGAGTAGCCGTGTTTAGCCAGCAGGGTGCAGGCACTGGCTGCACCCTGGGCTCCCAGGTCACACTTGGGCCTGAGATACAGCACCTACTGTCAGCAGGACACAAGGAAGGATACTCCTGTAGGCTGTGGTGAAGTCTTGATTCAACATCCAGTCCAGAATGTTAGCAATGTCTGACTTGAGGGGGTGCCCGGTACAGGTGTAGACCGTTTCCTCTGTCACCTTCCCGAAGGCCATATTGGTGCTCTGTGCAAAGAGGGAGTATCGTGGCTGTCACGGCAGCCACCACGGTGCAGGCGGATCAGGAGGAAGCTGAGGCAGCACTGCACATGCGCAGTAAAGTGACTGGGCACAGGTCAGCTCGAACGCTGCACAGTTTACCTGGTAAGACTTGGCCTCAGCTGGAAGCATGAGAAGATGCCGCTGCTGTGTGCCAGCCAGAGTCCTGCCCTAGCTTTCCCTCACTGGCAGCACGTTATTCTTTCAATTATTTAAAACCCAAAGGTGGGGGGGGGGGGATTGTTGGTACATGATGAAATTGAGATCTTACCGCTCTCTAGATTTCTGAATTTGTAGGTTGGCTGTGCTGCTGCCTACCTAGAACTCTTCCAAAGCAGCAGCTTGAGATCTGCTACGAGTAGTACTGTACCTGCAAAATGTTCAGAGCCCTCCGCATATCTCCGCTGGAAAGGGTCACGAGCGCTTTCATCCCGTCCTCACTTAGGTCCACTCTGAAAGAGGCAGGAGGAATTCAGAGGCCCCGAGAGCACCAGCACTCACCCAGGGAACGAGATGCCCCCCAGAACAACGAAGGCTTCCAGTAACAAACGAGAGGGGACGGATGGAGTTCACAGGACTCTCCGGATCTACCGCCGGGGCCGGATCCAGAATTCACTTTGGCTTTTAGGGCTGTGGGCTGCACGCTGGCAGTCATGGCCACTGCAGGTTGGGAAAGGCCCTCACCCAGGACCAGGCACTGAGGACCAGGTGAGCAAGCGGCTTTGCATGCTGTTCTGCGAGGCCCAGCCCGGCGAGGCCCGGCCCGGCGAGGCCCCGGTCACAGAGCCAGAGCGCCCCCTTTCAGAAAGCGGCAGCTCGGGCGCCACTGGCGAGGCAGCTGAGTACACAGAAGGTAACGTCTCAGCACCTTCCCTTCTGGCCCGAAAAGGCTGGAGGCGTCGGCAGAAGGGGCGCTGGCAGCCTGCAGTCTCCAGTGACAAAAGAAGAGTAGGAGGAAATCGGGACAGCTTCCAGGGGGAGGATGGATCAGGAGAAGAGCCCAGGGCCCTTATGAAGGCTGCCCAGGAGATGCCAGAGGGCGGCGGCGGCGAGGGGGCTGCCCACCGACCCGGCGGCCTCCCGGGGTCCCCCTCCCCGCCCCCTGCCGCCCCCCCCCCCCCCCCGCCCACCGCACGCAGCCCGCAGCGCCTTCCGCTCCGGCCGGGCCGCGCTTGCTTCTCCTCACGGCTTCTCCTCACACGTACTTCTCCTCTCCTACGACGTGCTCCAGGCGGGGAACCATGAGCTCGGGGGTCAGGGGGCCGAATCGGAACCTCGTACACCGGGACTGCAAGGCCGGGATGATCTTTGACAGATAGTTACAGATGAGGCAGAACCGGGTGTTCTCGGTGAACTTCTCGATCACTGGCAGGGGAGAGGAAACGGGCGCTGAGGGCGGCGCGGGGCGCCGGGAAGGCGCAGGGGCCGGCTCCTCGCGGAGCTGCGTCCGCGCCGCCCGCCGCCATCTTAGGAGCGGTTCCTTGCAACGCGCCCCGATTCTGGACTCTGGCGTTCGAGCTGCGCCGTTGCATCAGGCTACGAAACGCGGGGCCCCTGTCCTTTGGCCTAGAATCCCGCTCGGCAGGTTGATGAAGCGGCGGAGGGGGTGGCCGTCCGCGGCCTTCCCAGGGGACTCGGTCTCGGGGCCTCGGAAGCCCCAGAGCGCTGGGCGGAGGGAGAACTCGAATTCAGAAAGCTGAGGGAACACCGGGGATCTGCCCAGACAGTCCTTCTGCAGAACAAATGCTGAAGAAAGGCTGCCAAAGCTTTTAAGATCAGAAGATGCTCTAACTGTCCTCCCCCCCTCTTAAACCCGGCCTGCACTCCACTCGTCTCGCCAGAACTCCGACAGATCACCCCGCTCTCCTAGCTCATCACCTCTGAATCTTAATGCGAGAGGTGACCGATGTCCTTTCACAGAAATCCCCTGCACCAGGTCCCTGAAGACAGACAACTCACATGATACTCCCTCGGCAAACAGAGGCGCCATGTCAGCTCTGAGTGCTGCCCCATTTCCTGGATTATTCTCCCGGCTACTGTGTGTCTCCGGGTACCAAGAGCAGAAGGGTCTACCCAGCAGCCGCTTAGGAACCACGGGCTTTCCCTACCCCATCCTCTCCCTCACCTAAGAATACAAATTCCCAGCCCCAAATTGAACCCCGTGGAAGAGGAGGATGGGACACCAGTGTCTGGTCAGACTTAAAAGTCCCATCAGGTGAGGCCCTTATCTTTAAGCTGCTGAAAGAGGGAAACCCCAACATTAGAGATTTGGTCTAGATTGACAGCAAAAGGTCAACCGATTTCTCTGGGCCGGAAGATAAATGAAAACTGTCAACCATCCATGCTGTTATCTCACATCCAAAGTTCCCAGTTCTCTTTCGAATGCACTCAGGAGCCAACACACTACATCTGGGAGCTCTTCTTACCTCTCCTCAAGGCATTCTGGGCGTCTTGAGTCATGGCGTCAGCTTCATCCAGGATCACTAGTTTGAAGCCTTTCCTAGGAAAACAAATGGTACCATCTGCATATCTCTTCGACCTCATCTCAACTTCCAGGCCCAACCTACATTAGTGCCTCGAGGCCCTGCTGGGACAGTCCCTTCCTCCTTGACCTCCGAGCGAAGCAGACATCTGTGCTCACACAGGGGACACGCCCATTACTCTCTGCTCTTAAAGGAACTAAGGTCTGACTTCGGCATGTTTGCTGCATCGTTTCCTCTGGCAAATGCACCTTTGTTCTGCGCACGCAAGGTATCCTGCTCCTCAGGGGCCTTGCTTTTTTCTATCACCTTCACCCTTCACTCATGCCTGTCTTTTCATCTTTTACTTTGTTTACCATCATCCCGGTTATCCATCCTGATGTCAATTCATTTTGGTTTAAATTCAAACCACCTCATCCGGTCTCAGGATGTTATCAGTCTTCAGTTAACTAAAAAAAATGAAGTTAATGCTTCCCAAAGAATGTGCTGATACATATATATAGACTTACATAATATTTTGATACTTGCATTCTTTCCTACTCCTGTCCTTGTACTTTCTTTCTGATGCCTACTTTTTACAAAGTCATTTTTAACCTTTATAGACTGGCAAAGGGGAGGATTGAAAAAACTAAACTCTGTCATCCCACTGATCAAAATCTCCAGGGAGAGAAATTATGCCAATAATTCTTACTTAAATATTGTCCTTGTGCTAGCGAAGCTCAGGATTGGTCCCCGAACAATATCTATTCCTCGGTCGTCTGAAGCGTTCAGCTAAATGTGGGAGAGAGAAGTCGGAGTAAATTAGAAATATGCCGGTGTGCTACCTATGAATTAATTCATTTCTTCATCAGTCCCACTAGGCAGGCTAGGTCTAGGTCTCTCAGTCTAACAGCCAAGAGATAAACACCTATTAAAAAACCACGATCACAATTGTATTTAAAACTCATAACTCACTAGATCGTTACATTACATTCTGAAAGGCAGATGAATGTGTTTTCTTCCCCTTTCAAAGACAATCAATGACATACTCTGGAGGAATAATTAATTGGCCCGGTCACAGTGAAGAGCACCTCTGGCATGAGCAGAATCATGCTAATTTTAGCTACCACAACCCACCCAGAGTGATCCAGAAGTTACCAAGTCTTTAATACATTGAGGTAAGAATACTGGTGGCAGCCAGGTTCTAAGATCTCTAACAAAAAAAAGAAGTTAAACATTTTTTTCCCCCGGCAATAGATGATATTTAGAATTTTGTAAATCTAAGTGTATCAGTCAAATCTCAGTGGCAAACAGATGGCATACTCAAATTCAGTGATTTGAAGAGAATTACATGAAGCAGTATTTTAAAAGGTGTTGGTGGGGTGTGGGGAAACCGCAAGGGCTTTGCGATACCTCTGCAACGACTAGGGCCCATTACCGACCCCAGGTCTTAGGTGAGTGGGGGAGCGGTGTGGGCACCTAGAGAAGGCTATGTGATTTGCCCTGCAGGCGGGGATGCTGTCAGCCGGTGGTGACCCCCAAGACAGGACGAGGCATCCTTCCTCTTCCCCTGACTCCAGTCAGGGCCACTATTGGCCAAACCTAACCAGGAGCCAAAGAACAAGGCAGCCTGCAGTCAATACAGCACAGCCTTCCAGCGCAAGAACAGGGTGGAGCCACGTGGAGGAGAAATCTGGACAGGCACATGGGAGACAGCAAGCTACTTAGCAACCACTCACTGAGTGACCACTGAGTGCTTGAGTATGAGTTGGCAAAGGCAAAGAAAAATACCTAGCCCTACAACTGCCCTCTAGCTGATGCCAACCAAGACCAAAATGTCTATTCTAGATAAAAAGTGACTGGAAATATTCTAGGTCTGTTCCTTTCCCCCACCTCCAGTACAGCAACTTAACTTGTGAAGTAAATCAAAGAATACTAAAAGTAAGAGACTCGAGTTCTTTGCTGAGTAAGAATAATCTTCCTGTTTACCTCCAAGACCATGGAGCCAAATTCCTTATCTTTGTATAGCTGTTTTGCACAGGCCAGGATGGTGGAAGTCTTTCCTGTCCCTGGAGGACCATAGAGGAGCAGGTGGGGCAAACGGTCTTCACTGATAAATTTTTGAACTGAGGAAGAATGAGAGAGCCCATCAGTTTCAAGAGTTACCTGATTTACCTTGGGCCCTTGGGGTTGGCCTGAATGCACTTCAATCCCATGTTCAAATCAGAGACAGATGCAGGAAAGAAAAATCCGAAGGACCTAGCTCACAGAGCAACATTCCATACAGCTCAGTCAGATACTTCGAGGTTATTACTCAGCAGAGACATAACCAAGAAATTTATACAAGTCTTCCAACTAGAATGACAGCAACTGACACATGGATGCTTACTGGTACTCAAAATGTCCTGATGAGAAATCAGATCATTCAGCGTCTGTGGCCGGTATTTTTCAACCCTGAAAGACAATTTAGCAGGGATTACAATATATACCAATGCAAGAACACACTGTTATGTGCAAAAGAATCCTTTCCTACCCTAATGAAAAGAGGAAGAGAAACAAAATCCTCTAAGTTTGAATACAGACCACTGGTTCTCAACCAGAGGTAATTCTGTCCTCCAGGAAACACTCAGTGATATCTGGAGACATTTTCAGCTGTCACAATTGGGTGGAGGTGCTACAGGCCTCCAGTGGATAGGCACCAGGGATGTCACTAAACCCTACAATGCACAGGACAGTCACCATGCCCGCCTCCACCAAGCGTCTAGCCCAAAATGCCAATAGTGCTGCTCTAATTTCACTTTCCCAGCTGTCTGCCTATAAATAATCTCAACCTGGATGGGCACCTATTATTTCAAAATAAATTAAAAACTGAACTCATTGGGGCTCCTGGGTGTCTCAGTCGGTTAACCATCTGCCTTCAGCTCAGGTCCTGATCTCAGGGTCCTAGGATCCCACTCTGCATCAGGCTCCTTGCTCAGCAGGGAGTCTGCTTTTCACTCGCCCTCTGCTCCTCCCCCACACTCACGTTCTCAAGTAAATAAAATCTTTGTTAAAAAAAATTGAACTCATACCCAACTATACATCAAAAGATGAATGGATAAATAAATGGTGGTCTATCCATACAATGGAATATTATTCACCCATAAAAAGCAATGAAGCCATGACACCTGCAACAGTACAGGTGGACCCAGAAAACATGATGCTGTGAAAGCAGCCCAGTCACAAAAGGCCACATACTGATTCTATCCATGTAAATATCCACGGTAGTCACTCCAGAGGCAGAAAGCAGATTAACGGTTTCAGCAAGTGGAGTCTGGGGGTGAGGGGGGAGATGGCGAATAACTGCCAATAGGTGTGAAGTTTCCATTGGGGTAAAATGAAAAATTTTGGAACTAGACAGTGACCTGGTAGCACAACATTCTCAATGTACTTAAAGTCATTGAATTACACACTTTACAATGTTTACAACTGTAAATTGGATGTTATGTGTTCTTTCCATGAGAAAAGCAAACTGAACTCAAGAGACAAGACCGACCAACTTGGAGCTTTCAGAAGAACTCAAGCTGAATCCCATCAGTTTCTAAAACACCATCCAGATGCAGCCGTGGAAGTAGGATGCTCAAGAGGGCAAGCTCTGATTTCACCTGGATGCAAATCCCAACCTATTTTCCTGCTCTGGACCTCAGGTAAGTCATTTAACCTTTTTGTTTTCCAACGGGAATAACGACCTACCTCCTAGGGTGTTTGTAAAGATCAAGCATCTAACAGGGTCCCCGCTAATCTAACAGGAAGCCATTTAAATACAACTCGACTGGGGAGCATTATTAGGACCGTTGTCCTTTCCGTTGAGAATTTGAGCAACATTGCCTGAGGATTCCGGCAAGAGTGGAGAGACTACTTTGGCCCGAGGCCGATGCAAAGTCAGAAGAGGAGGGACTGAAACCTCTACGCTGTCACCCAGTGAATACCAGGAATGGGGGCGGTGGGGGTGGGGCAGCGGGAAGACCTGGAAAAGGCCTAAAAGAACGGAGGGCGCTGGGGGTGTCAAGGCGAAATTCTGGGGCTCCGGCCGGCCGCAGGTCGGGGGCGGTCGGGCGAGGTCACCGGTCCCCTTTCCCGCGGCTGCCGGGCCTCCTCCTACCAGGGCAGGTTTCTGATCTTGGCCGCCGCGGGCTGCTGCTCCTGCTGCGCTGAGGTCTCCATGGCGCGGTGAGAGAGGCGTCCGGGCCGGCCCGCGTCGTCGCGGCCCCCGCGGTCCCGCACAGCTACCCGCCGCGAGCCGACCCCGGCCGGGACCCTGGCTCTCAGAGTTCGCGCGCAAAAGCAACTCTCGCGAGATGTAGCCTCCTGCTTCCGACTTCCTCCCTGGGTCCCGCCCCCTCTCTGTTGCCAAGGGGTCGGTTACCAGGTTACCGGGAGGCGCCGGCCGCACGCCTCCCTCGGAGTCCGCCCTTCCAGCCCCCGCTGCCCTCCCGCGCGCGCGACGGAGCTTCCCGGGCCCCGGGAACCCGGGAAGCTAGAGAGGCGAGGCCGTCCCCTGCAGCCGCCAGTCGTCTTTACAAACTAAGTGTCACGGCCAGAGCCAATTCCAGCTACCAGCAAAGTTCAAACCCTCACCGTTCAGAGGAACAGAGAGCGTCCAGCCCTAAAAAACAAGACAAACAAACCCGAGGATAAAACAACCGCGATTCCCTAGGAAAAAAGACTCCAAAAAACCTTTTGGCCCCAAAGCTGGGAGGTGAGTACTTCGAATTGATGAACAACTCCAAACACACACAACTCCAATTTACCTCCCAAATCCATGCCCCTCGCCCAACAAAATCTAGAGAACCAAGTTCCGGAAGCAACCCCAGTGAAAAACAAAAAATAAACTTCCAGTTAGGTTAATGTGTGTGACTGGAAAGCGCTAGTTACCAAACATGGAGGACAGGGACCCTGTGATCTGAAGATAGGAGAACCAGTATTGAAATTTTTTCTGCAATGAGGTGATTATGGAGCACTTTTATTTTCTTCTATTTTGCTGATCTGTATTTCCCAGCAATATGTATTACATATTACAGATCACATGCTTTATCCATAATAAAGTTGTTTGTTGTTATTTTTTTAACATGTTGAGAAGGACATGAGGAAGAGAAGGGAGAAGACATGAGGCTGGCCTGAGTCAGGAGTGTACAGATGCCAGAAGTAGCTACTCCTAGGCCACCTGGGTGGCTCAGCCAGTTAAGCACCATCTGCTTTCACCTCAGGTCCTGATAATTGAGCCCTGCGTCATTTACCTGCTCATCAGGGAGTCTGCTTTTCCTTCTCCCTTAAATTAAAAAAAAAATTTTTTTTAAGTAGCCGCTCCTTGCATCTTATTACATCACTGGCACCTGCCCCAGGAACAGAGTAGAGGGACAGTTGGGCAAATACATGATGGTGACTATGCTTCACACTAGCCCCTGCCTATAGACTCAGAAGAAGGTGGGGAGGGCGGTCAGATGTGGTTTGTAGTATGACTGTGGCTAACTCTAACTCTGGTTGTTGAGGCCCTTAGTGTGCCACTTTGCTGCTTAGCTTTGGGCAGCTTGCCTCTCTTCTAGTCTAATAACCTCTACTCCAAAGGTGTCTCGAGAATCAAGTAACACATGTGTGGCATCTGGTACATGGCCACTTTACTCTCTTCTTCCCTTCTAGCACTTTCCACCCACCCTATTTGTGTTTCAAATGTTTCCTCTCAAGCAAAAGCCTACTCAAGAATTGGCTGGTGTGACGATGCCCACCAGGGTCGGTTTTATGTGTTGACGTGACTGGACTCTGGACGCCCAGGAAGCTGGTAAAATATTTGGAGGCTGTGTCTCTGAGGGTGTTTCTGAAAGAATTTGGCATTTGAATCGGTGGCCTGAGTAAAGATTATCTCACCAGTTCTGGGGGAATCAAAATCCACTGAGGGCCTGAATAGAATGGAAAGGCAGAGCAAGGGTGAATTTGCTCTTTTTGAGCTGGGATATCCATCTTCTGTTGCCCTCAGGCATCAGCACTCTTGATTCTCAGGCCTTTGGGTTCAGACTGAATGACACCGCTTGGCTCTCCTGAGTCTTCAGTTTGCAGATAGCAGGTCTTGGAACTTCTTGGCCTCCCACATCATGTCAGCCAATTCCTAGGATATAAAAAAGATGAATATATATATGTGAATATAAAATGAATATATATGAATATAAAAATATAAAATATTTTAAAATACAAAATATAATATGAATTATGTTATTGATGTAATGTATAAAACTAAATCATATATCATATATAATGTAAAAATATTTTAAAGCCTACATAAATACAAATATAATTGACATATAGATAGCCATTCTGCTAAGGGGTCTTTGCAATAGAAAGAAACATACCACTACCTCCTTGAGCTGGAAGATATGAGTGAGACTGAACAAAGTTCTTGTAAAACTCTGTGTGCACCTGCTTGTTCAGTCAGCTTGGGATGTAGAATTCTTCTGTGTGACATATTTTATATTTACAAAGTCATGTATTGTGTGCCTCCCCAATGGATTGTAAGCTCACTGGGAGGCAAGGCTTTGACTTATTCACCTCTGTACACCTGGTGCCTGGAACAGTGCCTGGCTCAAAGGAAACACTTAGTTAATAATTGTTCCATGAATAAATGAATGAATGAATGATAATAGCTAATATTCATTAGGCAGTTATGATGGGCCAGACACTATTCTAAGTGCTTTGCTTTACATTTATTGTACTCACTCAGGTGTCAAGATAAGCCTAAGCCACTGTCATTAATCCCATTTCATAGACATGTTAGGTCACTTGCCCAAAAATTTAGTAGGTTTTGTGACTTGATGTAAGGGGTACAACCGGATCTTTTGTGTGATCCTATAGCCCAGACTGATAGCCACTAAGCTAGTGTGGTCCCTGGCCTAGCAGCAGCAGGTGTATCCCCTGGGAACTTGTTAGAAATGTTAATTATTCTTCTCCTCACCCCAAACCCACTGAATCTGAAACTCTGGGGGTGGGCCCAGCCATCTGTGCTGTAACAGGCCCTCCAGGGGATTCTGATGCACTCAAGTTTGAGAACCACTGCCCTCCCCTCTACTGTTTCTCAGTCCTTGAGATCTACTGTTTCTCAGTCCTTGAGGTCCCCATCACTTCACTTTCTAAGAATGAGAATGGGTGCTCACATGCATACTCTGGAAAAACAGAGGTGTCCATTTAATGTGTGTGTGTATGGTTTTGTTTGTTTCTGTTATTAATTGAATTAATCGGAGGTATAGTCCTTTGGGCAAGTTACTTAATACGTCTTTGGACCTCAGTATTGGCATTTGTAAAATGGGCGTGGGTAGGAGGCTGGCCTAGACTGAGAGATGACATTAAGAGCACCTGAAGATTTTACAAAATTCCAATACCTGAGATCCAGTCTGACCCATTAAACTTGGCCTCTGGGAGTGGGACCAAGCCTTGGCAGTTTAAAAAAGCTTCCCAGGTGATGAGAGTCAACCCAAGTCGAACTAGGGCCCATCCTGAGCCGATCACAGCAATCCTAGTCCCCTGATTTGCATAAAGGTGAGCATGTGACCCAGTTCTGCCTAATGAGATGGAAGGGGAGGAGGGGGCGGGCCCTCTGGGAAACAACTTCTTACGAACTTTGTGGAAGCTTGTTCTGAGTGGTCTTTCGCCTTTCTCCCAGGAGAAAGATTTTGTCACTTTAAAGAGAAAGAGGTAAGAGACCAAAATTACAAGCTCACCTGTGTCTAAGCAGCCTGGGAGTTAGTATCTAAAGCAAGAGGGATGGATGGAAGATTTAAGCAGAAAAGGAATGCTATAACAAAATATTGGCTGGCTCACTATCCATCAGAAGGCTGGAGACCCCGACTTGGAAAATGGGACAAAGACAGGCCAAGGAACTGAAACCATAGTCCAAATTACACCACGGAACCAACCAGTAAGGAAAGTGTAGCTGCTTCCGACCTTCAGAGGCCCCTGCCCCCTCGCTGCCCCTGGAAACTGGATGTTGCTTTCACCATTTCCACTGTCGGAAAGAATTCACCCATTCCTTCCCTGGATGCTAACTGAAACTAGCACCCCATTTCGAGTCTGGGAAGATATGCCTGCTTGTCCAGGCTGGGGCTGCATGCTAGCAAGTCCCTGATACAGAGCTTGAATGGCAAGGACTAATGTCTGCCTCCCACCAAGACTTGTGAACTGAGGACATTCTTGAATATAGAAGAGGGGTCAGATGCTGGCGACAAAGGATCACAAACATCCACTTTGCCAGTATCCAGCTATGAGGGATGGCTGCCAAATGTTGCCAGAATTTAGGATTTTTTATTTTATTTTATTTTTTTCAGAATTTAGGATTTTTAAAGGCAAATCATAAATTTAGATTTTTTTCTGTGAAATTACTGTATTTTTTTAAAAGATTTTATTTATTTATTCATGAGAGACACAGGGAGAGAGAGAGAGAGAGAGAGAGAGGCAGAGACACAGGCAGAGGGAGAAGCAGGCTCCATGCAGGGAGACCCACGTGGGGCTCAATCCGGGGTCTCCAGGATCACACCCCAGGCTGCAGGCAGCACTAAACCGCTGCACCACCAGGGCTGCCCCTACTGTATGTTAAATATTGACAACTAATTAAAAAAAAATCTGGTCAGGAACATATGTTGGATCACTTTGTGACTTTTTCTTTCTCAAGTACAGATGACCAGGCAAAAGATGGAATTATCCCTTCTTACCCTCTGCCTAGATTAAGGGTAAGAATCTGGGCAAGAATCTGGGGGAATTAAGGGTAAATCAAGCTGGTATCTCCATGCGAATTGTGACATTCATGAGCATAGGCACAAACTTTTCTTATGTAATCAGAACCAGATTTGGAAATGCTTTAATAAAACAGCAGGTCCTAGAGATGGCAGGATCAGAAGTTACAAACAAAATTACCAACGAAAGACATTTGCTCTTAAATTGAATTAGGGAAAGGGAGCCCTGGATTTTATTACTCTCAGCTTTGGAACAAACTTGGCTTTAGACACAGCACTTACTGCCTTAGTTTATTTTTAAGATTTGTTCTTATGAGAGAAAGGGATGCGAGGCTATCTTTGGAAGATGCTGGCAGAAGAAAATCAAAGTGGGTCTTTCTCCTGAGCATGTTTATACTGGTGAAATCATGTTTAAATGAAGAACAAGGACTTGAAGAAGGAAAAAAAAATCCCAAAGGGCAATTTGAAGAGTTTGTGTAGAGGAAGGGCCATCTTCTTTGGTGACCACAGCAAAATCAAAGACTGATAAGGGACATAAATCCTTGGGGACATGTTTCCCCTTCAGTGACTTTCTCTTGTCAGAAGCCTCAAAATGCCCCATGTCAGAGTTTAGGGAAATCCATTCATCATCCCCTAATGTGTGTTATTGAATAACTAAGAAATGGTTATTTTTTTTATTCCTGAATCTGATATGCTTTAAGTTTGAGACTGAGAGTGTGATTCATATCAATTTTCTCCAGGGGCTCAAAAAAAATTCACATTTTAAAATTTTTCTAAATTAAATATGTGGCTCCAAGTCCTCCACTGTCTCTTCCTCAAGCCAAGGGAGTTTGGAAATTCATTCTGTGGGAGTTGGGTCCCTTCCCTTGCCTGGCGTCATCCAAGAAGGCTGAGAGGTTGTGGGGAAATGGGCCGGAACATTTGAGGAAGGGCTTTTAGTCTTCAGTTTTTCCTGTAGTCTGTTGGAATAGACGCTCTTTGTCCTAAAGTTAGAGGTTTAGACTTCCCTGTGCCCCTCCTCTGAAATTCTTCCACCTTCTCCTCCTCGCCTGCTTACTAACTCAAAGTGAGGTTCCAGAACCAATAGTATAAGCACTCCTTGGGAGCCTGTTAGAAATGCAGAATCTCTGGACCCAATCCAGGACTCCTGAATCAGAATTGCATTTTAACAAGGTCTCCAAGCAGCTGGTGTGCAGATTTCAGCCGAGAAGCCCCAGATACCACATAATGTCTCTCTCTCCCACCATCTTGCTCCTCACCGCTGTTCTGCATCTTTAGGGTGGGATTCTTCAGAGAGTAGGGCCACTGGTCTCTCCAGTACACTCCCACCTCTCCTCTGCTAAGCGCCTAGCATTTTGATAATTCAACTCCAAGTCCCAAAGTTTCAAGGCACCTAAGCTCCCCTGAGCTGGGCAAACCCAATGCTCCAGGATTCAGAGGCTTAATTGCTTGGGGAAAAGAAAACAAAACAAAACAAAACAAAAAACCTGAGTTTTTTTGTGATGAGTCTGCAGTAGAAAGTAAGTCCAGCTAATTTCTCAGTCATACTAATAATAGGCCCTCTGGGCTGATGAAATTTTAAAAATATTTCTTCTAGAGTCTTCCTGATTCCTTCCAGTTTGAGTCCAGCATAATTGCCCTGGGCTAGAATCTCTAGGGCCATCTTGATTAAAAAAGAGGAAAAGGTGTTCATAAGCAGTGGATGGAAGTGTAGTTACATTATCCTGGCTCTGTCTAGTAGGTCCAGCCATAGACCACACTGCCTTTGGGTCTATGCAACAGAATCACGAGGCAAAAAGCAGTTGGTGTGTACCTGTTGTACAGTCTGTGTTGCAAAACAAGGGGACTGTTTCTCTCCCCTCTCTCATCATAGCAGGGACCCCGGGGGGGGGGGGGGGGATGTAGTGAAGTAAGAAATAGACCTTAATATTGGCAAAAGACTGCAGATTCAATTCAAGGACGAATAGTAATAAGAAAATGCAAATTACTATCATTATTTACGTTGCATGGCAGAGTTACACAACACTTTATTATACAGTAGATGCTATACAAAGAACTGCTATTTATAGACATTTCGTCCTGTTCCTCCAATCTCCCTAGACTCACTCTTTCAAAGCATCTGGCCCAAGTTCAATGGCAATGTGATAAAAAAAAAAATACATATTTTATTTATTTGTTTTTTAAAGATTTTATTTATTTATTCATGAGAGACACAGAGAGAGAGAGGCAGAGACCTAGGCAGAAAGAGAAGCAGGCTCCCTGTGGGGAGGCTGATGCAGGACTCCATCCCAGAACCCTGGGATCATGACCTGAGCCAAAGGCAGACGTTCAACCACTGAGCCACCCAGGTGCCCCAAAATACATTTATTTTAAATAAATGCAATACTGAAAAATAAAACAAGAGAGCAATACTGAAAATTGAAGAACCAAGGGTTCCCCAAGTCAATGTGAAGAATTTTTAAACTTGAAGATATTTTAAGTGTTCCAAAGATCTAGATGTTCAAAATATATTTTAAAAATTCTTGGGCAGCCCAGGTGGCTCAGCGGTTTGGCACTGCCTTCGGCCCAGAGCCTGATCCGGGAGACCTGGGATCGAGTCCCACGTCGGGCTCCCTGCATGGAGCCTGCTTCTCCCTCTGCCTGTGTCTCTGCCATTCTCTCTCTCTCTCTCTCTCTCTGTGTGTGTGTGTGTCTCTCATGAATAAATAAATAAAATCTTTTAAATAAATAAATAAAAATTTTAAAAAATCCTTTCAACTTAAGAGAAAGTTTTGTTGTTGTTGTTGTTGTTTTTAAAGCGAGGCAGCTTAGAAATCAATCTTATTCCAAACTGAAGATACTTGGCAAATGTGCAGGAAATTAGAATATCTGGCATGTTCATTAATATGAAGATTGGACAATTGTGTCTTGAAAAAGTCTTAAAATTTAAAGGTCATTTAAAGTACAGATTTTTAAAAAATTAATGAAAGCAAATTTCCTTTCTTAAAGGGGTATCTAATTAAAGTTTCCTGAATTTCATGGGAGTAAATTATTTTGTACCCTCTGCTTTAATTTTTTTCTTAAATTTTTAAGGGATATTGGACAAAAACAACATATTCAGTATGTCATATTTTGGCAAATGTCAACTAGAACTGGCTCGTTAAATGTGGGTTATCTTCAGTTTATGCCAATTAATTTAAAATGCTTTCTTTAAAAAAATTTTTTTTAAGATTTTATTTTATTTTATTTTATTTTTTTGAGAGAGAGACAGAGAGCACACAAATGGGAGAGGCAGAGGGAGAAGGAGAAGCAGACTGCTGAACAGGGAGCCAGAAGTGTTTCTTGATCCAGGGACTCTGGGATCATGACCTGAGCCAAAGGCAGACACTTAACAGAATGAGCCACCCAGACACCCCTAAAATGTTTTCTTAATGCTAAATTCAAATAAGCTCTTGGTTTTGCTACAGCTTCTAATTTTCTTTTGTTGTTCAGGTGATTTGAAATTATAATTGAGAATAAATTTTGCTAAATTAACACATAAAAAGGCATCACTAGAAACGTTTTCCATTGCATAATTCCAAATGCCATGGAAATAGTTGGCATATTTGGATAATCATGTAACTTAATTCCATACGTACATATTTCAAAATTATCCATCTGCTTAACACCAGGAAGGGTTTCAATGGTAAGATCTTGGTGTACCCGATTGTGGAGAACTTGGTGTGATAAAATTTGCAAAATCAAAATCGTGTTGTTTCTTTAAAAAAACAATTAGTGGGATTAGAAAGTTGGTCCAAGCCTGCAATATGTTATGAGAACAAGAAAACAAGATCATGTATTCATGTGTCCCTGTACTCCTCCTATGTGACCACCAGGGAGAAGACACACGCAGAGGTAATGAACTAAAGATCCTCCTAGGTCTTAAGGACTAGGCGACTTTAGCTTAAGCTTTACTGTTTTTAACCAAGCAAGACCATCTCACTTGAAATTATAAGTGCTGAAAAACTACAGTGACATTCAAACCCCGCCTTAAGTATATTTTATTGGGAAAATACCTTGACATCTTTAATCCCAACTACTACAAACTATCCCAATACTAGTACTAAGCTATGGTAGATAACTTCTCCTTTGATTTGTAACAACTTTATAAACAGAATGGGTACCAGTTATTTATAAATACATAAATAAAGAGACACCTGAGTGGCTCAGCAGTTGAGCATCTGCCTTCGGCCTAGGCTGTGATCCCAGGGTCCTGGGATCAAGTCCCACGTTAGGCTCCCTGCATGGAGGTTGCTTCTCCCTCTGCCTATGTCTCTGCCTCTGTGTGTCTTTCATGAATAAATAAATAAAATCTTTAAAAAAAAAAAAAAAAGAAAAATACAAAGATACATAAATAAGGTGACCGTGGTAGATTGTCTGCAAAGATGGTTGCTGCCCATTCCTTCTGTCCCAATGGGCTGCATGCAGCTCCTGCTCTCAACACCTGGATTCTATTTCCTCACTCCTTGAAGGCTGGTTTTGACTTGCTTTGACCAAGAGAATGTGGTGACAGTGCCATTCCAGAACTTCCAAGCTGAGGCCTGGAAGGCCTTACCCTTTAGCTAGAAGGAATACCATCTGCTGTGTCAAGAAGTCCAGGCTTTTCTGCTGGAGAAAGAAGCCAAGGTAGGGGGACTCCAGGAACTCAGATGATAGCCAGAAGGCCCCAGAGACATGAGGGAGTCCAGCTAACACCACAAGGAAAGAAGCCCAGCTGTCCTATGCGGTCCTCAGTTGTTCAAGCCATTCTAGCTGAAGCCCTATGAGTGAGGCCATCTTAGGTCCTCCAGCCCCACAGGGAGCCACCCCAGCTAACACCATGGGAAACACACATGAACTGTCCCTTTGAGCCCTGCCCTAGTTCCTGGTCTACAGATTCATGAGCAAATAAAATGGTTGTTATTTTTCACCATTACATTTGGATGTGGTCTATTATATAGCAGCAATAGATAACATCACAGTGGCAATTTTCTATTAAAATTGGGACTTACCAACTCTTTTTCTTTTTTGAGATTATTTATTTATTTATTCATGAGAGACATAGAGAGAGACAGAGACATAGGCAAGAGGAAGAAGCAGGCTCCCCCAAGGAGCCTGATGCGGAACTTGGTCCCGGAACCCGGGATCACACCCTGAGTCAAAGGCAGATGCTCAATTTCTGAGCCACCCAGGCGTCCCAGGACTTACTAACTCTTGAAACATTTTGGAGGTTGAAAGGAAAAGACAAGTAGAATATTCATTAACCAATGCTGTCATAATGACGGGAAATTTTAAAGTCCTTTTGAAAAAGTTTTGTGGCTATGCTTATAGACAATCTTATTTGCTAATAATTCTGTCACGGGGAGTGATTTATTTATAAGTTAGCTAATATGTAACCTTGACTATAGCAATGACAAAAGTAGTTTTTTCAATACTTATCTCATTTTCACTTGGTTATGATGTAAATGAGAAATTTCAAGGAAGCTGTAAGAAAGAACAGCCTTACAAACCAGACCCTCTGCTAAGCACTCCTAGGCTGCTAATATAATCTGTATAAAGTACACTTGATATACTTGTATATCAATAGAAATGCTTGTCTGCATGTATTCCTAGACCTAAGGCCAAAAGAAATTTATCTAGGCCTAAAACATGTTTTAAGTAAGTTAGAATTTTTATTCAAATTATAAATATGACTTGCAATACTAGTACTGAATTTTTAAAAACTTGGCCACCTCATGTTACCAAATTTGCCAGCATTTTGACAATGGTATGTATGGAAACATTGCTAGCAGTTTTGTCGACCTCAGGATTTTTTTTTTTTATCTGCAAAATTGGGATAGATTTTTTTTAAGAAAAGAACATTTAAATTAGCAGGTGACATATGGATCAGATACTAGCTATATTTGGTGCCTGTTCACTAGAAAATTACATAAAAGGATAGTTAGGAAAGGAGGTGAAAAAGAACCAGTAATAGGAGCCAAATACTAAGGGAAGAAAAGTCTAGTTTATACATAAGACATTATTAGCTTAAGGCATTTTGTTCTGTAATGTAACTGTTGTAAATGTAGGAAGAGAATAGGAGAAAAGTGGTAAATATACAGAAAATAACAGGAGAACAAAGTGACTTAAAAAAACAGGTTCATGCACATATACTGAGGGAAAGAATATAAACTAGTCTACTGAGTTTCCATTTGGGGACATTATTTTGGACTAGATAATGTAAAAACTTTCCCCACAGTTAATAATCATCTAGATAATGCTGGATAAAATATAACACCACCAGAAAACAGGAATAATCTTTAGGAGTCAGAAAAACAGAAGGTGAAAACCAAACTGGTAAGGATTGTCTACATGCATCAGGGGAGGGGTTTCAGTTGTAAAAGTCCCAAAGACAGGGGACAAAATTTGGGGGGAAGGGAATTGTGGCCTCCACCCAAAGACCCTCAAAGAGCTACACCCTTATAGAGAAAAGGATGGAGGGACTAGAAAATTTCATCTAGCCAACATAGGGAGATAACAAGGAAGCTTATTTCGTTTATTCTGGACCCAGAGTGGGAAAGAAATACCCCCTTAGGGCAGCCCTGGTGGCGCAGCGGTTTAGCACCGCCTGCAGCCCAGGGTGTGATCCTGGAGACTCGGATCGAGTCTCACATCAGGCTCCTTGCATGGAGCCTGCTTCTCCCTGTGCCTGTGTCTCTGCCTCTCTCTCTCTCTGTGCTTCTCATGAATAAATAAATAAATAAATCTTAAAAAAAAAAAAAAAAAAAGAAATACCCCCTTAGAATTTGTCACAATAGGACTATACTAATTTAGGCTTGGGGTTCAAATTCACACTATGAGGAACCCTCAAACCAAGAAATGAGCTAAACAAACTCTGGAAGGACAAACCTTCAGTCTAGATGTACTGGATTCCCACAAATAAAGATCTATGTGTTTGAAATTACAAAACACACAAAGAATTCACCATGAGCAAGAGTCAACAGAAACAACAAACAACAAGATCAGATCCCAAATGCTTCAGATAATTGGTTTACTAAAGACCCATTTAAAATAAATTGGTTTCCAATGATTAAAGCCACACATAAACTAATAAACACAAGAAAAGGACAACTCTTAAAATAGATGAAGTACTTTTGAAAAAGAAACTAGGATGTCTTCATCTTGGTAAGTGATTTTTCTCTTTATCGTTGTCAGTGGAACCAAATATTCAACATGAGACTGCACCTACGCATTGTATATTAACCAGAAGCGGTAAAATTTCCCCATGAGTCATTCATTATCACTCATTTAGCAAACATTTATCAACACCTGCAATGTGCCATCAACTGTGCTATGCCTGGAATGAGGTCATGGGGGAGGCGTTCAGCAGGTGAAGGAGACAGACCCTCCAGTGGGGCAGAGAGAATTTCAGGCAAGACAGACGTGGAGTTCATTTCTAGCATGATGCAGGATGAAGGAAATAAAACAAAGACCCAGGCTAGGAGGGGCCTAGAAAAAACCTAAGGAAGTGATGCTTTAGCAGAGACTCCAAGAGTGATTAGAATTCAGGAGATAGAGAGGCAGGGAAGAGGGATGTTGGAAGGCCTAGATTCAAGGCAGACTGTGCATTTAGTCTGCAAGAAGACCACTAAGAATGAAGAAAGCCAGTGGGGGGGGGCGGGGAGGGCATGGGTTGTACGTGTAGGTCTACCATGGGAGGCTGAATAGCTCTAGGGGCCAGATTCTTTTTTTTTTTTTTTTTTTAAGATTTTATTTATTTATTCATGGGGGGCGGGGACACAGAGAAAGAGAGGCAGAGACATAGGTAGACAGAAGGAGAAGCAAGTTCCCTGTGGGAAGCCTGATGTGGGACTCGATCCTGGGGCTCTGGGATCACGCCCTAAGCTGAAGGCAGATGCCCAACCACTAAGCCACCCAGGCATCCCTGGGGGCCAGATTCTGAAAATCACTTTCTGCAAGACCAACGGGCACAGATTTGGATTTATCCTGTAGGTATTGGGGACATTTTGGAGAGAAGAGACCTTCAAATTTAAGCTTTGGTAAAACCGTTCTGGGGACAAGGCACCAGATGGTTTAGTAAAAGGTAGATCTCAAGGTTGTTGTAGCCACAAAGAAAAGGAATTTCTTATCCTGGCAGTTTTTGGGGAAAGCACTCAAAACTATTTTGATAAATATCAATAGGGAAATGAAACAGTTAAGAGAAAGCAAGCTTAGAAATGCATCCACTGTGCATTCCTAAGTAGAAAAACAAGCATAAGAATAATATATAGAACATACTTCCATTTTTAAAAATGGAAACAAAAACCTAAAATCACCCCTACCTACATGTGTGTGCATGGTAAATATATATATATTAATATGAAAAAAAAAGCTCCAAAGAACTTCTAGCCTCCTTTTCTTGTTCCTCAGGTTCCAATTGTAGATAATTGTCCAAAAACAATAACAATGACGCTTCCTGTTTTCAAATTCATCGCTGATTGTGCAAAAGAATAAAAAAAGAGGGAAATTAAAAATTACTCTGAGGTCAAAATCATGTACTCCCTCCCTGAAAAGTGAGCTCCCTGGAAATGAGCCACATGTTTTATTCATTGTTGAATTTCGCCAGCGCCAGGCACATAAATGCCCAATAAAAGTTTATTGGATGTGAGAATAAGAATATGGGAATTTGGGAATGGCCTAATGGTTGTGTGAAACTGGCAGGGGATTACATTTTTCAGAGTTCGATCCAACAAATATTTATAGAGCCCTTATACTGTGCTACCCCGAGCTGGCATGTAGGGTGAAGGATGGTGGCTGTGGCTGGCAATTTAAAGACCCAACCTGGGCAGCCTGGGTGGCTGAGCGGTTTAGTGCCACCTTCATCTGCGATCCTGGAGATCCGGGATGGAGTCCCACGTCAGGCTCCTTGCATGGAGCCTACTTCTCCCTCTGCTTGTGTCTCTGCCTCTCTCTCTCTCTCTCTCTGTCATAAATAAAATCTTTTTTTTTAATTTTTATTTATTTATGATAGTCACACAGAGAGAGAGAGAGGCAGAGACACAGGCAGAGGGAGAAGCAGGCTCCATGCACCAGGAGCCCGACGTGGGACTCGATCCCGGGTCCCCAGGACCACGCCCTGGGCCAAAGGCAGGTGCCAAACCGCTGCGCCACCCAGGGATCCCCATGTCATAAATAAAATCTTTAAAAAAAAAAAAAAAAAAAAAAGACCCAACCTTAGCAAAAAGCAAAGGAGGATTAGAAAGACGTGATCAAGGGTACCAGTTTTGGAGTCAGGCTGACCAGGATTTAAATCAGGATTCTTCCATTTACCGAGGGTTTGACCAAATGCAAATAGCTTAACTTCTTTGGGTCTCTACTTCCTCATCTGCAAAATAAAGATTATAATAATAGTGCCTATCTCAGAATTGTTGAGAGAAATAAATGAGGTATTCGTGTTGAGCACTTAGCACAGTACTTGAGTCAGAATAAACTCTGGATTCACATGAGATATGATTGCAGACAAATGTAGGGATCACATTAATGTACCTGGTTGGTGCTACTCTTACCAGCTGCTCTAAAATATCTCTTTGGTAACTTTGGTAGGCAGAATAATGGTCCCCCAAAGATATCCATATTCTAATCCCTGGAACCTGTGAAGATGGTACCTTACATGACAAAAGGGATTTTGCAGATGAGATTAAGTTAAGGATCTTGAAATGCAGAGATTATCCTAGATTATCCTAGTGGGCCCCTGGTCATCATGAGTCTTTATAAATGAAAGAAGGAGGCAGGAGAATCAGTAAAGGTGTGACTGTGGAAACAGAGGTTGGAGTAATGTGTTGCTAGCTAGGGGTCACAAGCCAAGAATTGTGAACAGTCTTTAGAAAATGGGAAAGGCAAAGCCATGGATTCTCCCCTAGAGGCAACCAACACCTTGCCTTTAGCCCAACGAGATGATCCAGGATTGTAAAATAATAAATGTATGTTGTTTTGTTTTTGCTAATTTGTTACAGCAGCTGTAGGAGACTCAGACTGTAATGATGGACAGTGAGATGGGCTGCCCAGATCCTATGCAAGGAAAGACTACTATCCCATTGCCAGGAGAATCATCAAGAGATGGGCTCCGCTGTTAGCTCCTTTGGCTTCAAGCCTCAGCTGGGGAAAGCTGCTCATCTAAGGTCGTGTCCTTTCTGGGGAAGCTCATACCGATTGGCTGAGGGAGGCAGGAGTGGGATGGAACCTGTTACTTCGGCCTCCAGGAACCTGTTACTTCGGCCCAAGTCCAACAACTCCCACAGGCAATCATTGCTGCAGAGCCTCCTGTGGTTTGGGCGGAGGCTTTGTTGGGTGCCCACTCTAGCTGGACTTTTCTCTCTGCTCAATTCTGCTTTGTTTAGAAAAAACCCCAGTTCTCCCTCCTGTGTTTTTCCTTTACTTTCACAGGACTACCACATTCACAACACTTCTGACAACAGATATGTGGGGGTTTTCCCTGCACCAAGCAATTCTGCAATACCAGCTGGGTGTCCTACAATTCAACTCAATTTTGACACTATCTATCTGTAGGTAGCATCAGATCCCACAAGACTGTCCCCTCAACCCCCACTTCAGATGCCTGTTGCAATAACCAGGCTCAGCAACTGTACTTCTGACCCATTGGCTATAAATCAGACTTCCCACAATCCCCTCCTCAGATTCAATTAATTAGCCAGAGCATCTCACAGAACTCAGAAAAACAGTGACTTACTTTTACCAACTTATGAAAGGACACGATAAAAGATATAGATGAGGAACCAGATGAAGAGATACACGGGGGAGAGTCTGGGAGGGTCCGGAGTGCAGGAGCCTCTGTCCTCGAGGAGTATGGGGTATGCCACTCTCCCAGTATGTGGATGTTTTCTCCAACCTGGAAGCTCTCCAAATCCCAGAGCATTGGGATTTTATGGAAGCTTCTTCGTGTGGCATGATCAATTATTAACTCCATTTCCAGCCCCTCTGCCCTCTCCAAAGAATAGGGAGTGAGGCTGAAAATTCCAAACTTCTAATCCTGGCTTGGTCTTTCTAGTGGCTAGCCTGCATCCAGGAGCTCATCCAGGAGGCCAGAGAGAGTCACCTCTTTGATCAAAAAATTGTCCAAGAGTTCTTATCACTTAGGAAATCACAAGGGTTTCAGGAGCCCTCTGCCAGGAGCTGGAGGGAGAGATAAGCATGTATATTTTCTATTATCTCACATGCTTTTTCCTGCTTCTTTTCACAAATGTTGAGTGCTAACTTTTATACTTCAAACTGTTTCAGTATTCTTTCAGTATTCTTTCAGAAAAATCAACCTGTAGCAGAAACCCATTTGAGAGTAAAGGACAGTGCCTTTGAGATTGTAGACCACTATTTAACTGTCTGGGCTTTTTTTCCCTTTTCCTTTTTTCTCTTTCTTTCTTTCTTTCTTTCTTTCTTTCTTTCTTTCTTTCTTTCTTTCTTTCTTTCTTAAGATTTTGTTTGTTTATTCATGAGAGACACAGAGAGATAGAGGCAGAGACAGGCAGAGGGAGAAGCAGGCTCCTTGCAGGGTGCCTGATGGGGGACTCCATCCCAGGACCCCAGGATCATCCCTGAGCTGAAGGCAGACCCTCAACCACTGAGCCACTCTGGCATCTCTAACTGTCTGGGTTTTTTAAAGCTTTTAAATTTCTCTAAAAATACAGAATATAATGGAAATCTGGGTGGCTCAGTCGGTTAAGCCTCCAACTCCCAGTTTTGGCTCTGGTTTGAGTTAATAGGTTGAAGGATCAAGTTCCGTGTTGGGCTCTGTGCTCAGCAGGTAGTCACCTTGAAGATTCTGCCACTTTGCCTCTCACCCCAACATGTGCCATCTCTCTCACAAATAAATAAATCTTTAAAAATTAATTAATTAATTAAAATATGGAATACTAGTATTTTAATCATAATCCCTTCACCAATGTATTTAATTACTTTTCTGTCCCCTTCTTAAAAATAAAAAAAGATCGAGATAAAAGCAAAAATCTGATTTAGACCTGGAGATCACATATCCTGCTTATTTTTTTATACTTTGTTTATAAATAGGAAAACCAAGTCTGATTGCATTTGTAATTTATGTGCACAGGAAGCAATTTGCCTTGTTTAGGTGTTAGCCAAGTTGAGCTGAGGAGTATAAATCTCACAAGAGAGTATAAGGTTATCTTCTCTCCTCAGACAAAGAGAAAAGAGGGCAGAAAATCCATCCCCTGGAAGGCTCACCTCTGTTCATATGCATGGATATTTTATTATATGATTCAAGGTATTTGAGTTTTATTTAATAAACCATTGTGGAATTTCCAATTAAAACTAGCATATTGGGAGACATCTTTATTTCTTCTTCTTCCCAAAATCTGGCTAAAATATAATAAAGGGATGAAAATGTACTAACTTACAAGGACAAAGAGAATGGGTGGAGAGACAATAACAGATAAAAGATTTCAACAAATATTGAGAGACAAAAGGTTGTTGGAGGGATTTCCAGTTGAACATGAAAGAGCAAATACTTTACATTTGTCTTTGTGCCTCTTCTAAAAACCTCACTGAAACAACATTAAGGAGTGGAACCTGGCTGGCTCAATCCATAGAGCATGTAGTTCTTGATCTTGGGGCCATGAGTTCAAGCCCTGCATTGGGCATAGAGTCTGACAAAAAAATGTTGAAGCTCCTGGCTGGCTTCATCAGTAGAGCATGCAACTCTTGATCTTGGGAATGTAAGTTCGAGCCCCACATTGGGTGCAGAGATTACTTTTAAAAATATTTTAAAAAATAAAACAACATTATGGAATAATAATTTAAAAAAGTATGTATTAGACATAGATGTACCATACCTGAGGGGAGAGTAGTCACCAGCTTTCCAACCTAGAATTCTATACCCAGCCAAACTATAACTGAAGAGTGACATTAGAACAAAGGTATTTTCAGGGAGGCAGGGACACAAACTACCTCTTTTTTTAAAAGGTTTATTTATTTATTTATTTATTTATTTATTTATTTATTTATTCTTGAGTGACACACAGAGAGAGGCAGAGACACAGGCAGAGGGAGAAGTAGGCTCCTCGCAAGAAGCCCGATGTGGAACTTGGTCCCTGGAACGGACCACGCCCTGCGCCAAAGGCAGATGCTCAACTGCTAAGCCCCTCAGGCATCCCTGAACTACCTCTTTCAATAAGCTTTTGGAAATGTACTCCAACAAAATGAGAGCAAAATAAGAAATAGTGAGAGAAGACTTCAAGGAAGAGGAGATTCAAAATGGACAAAAGGCAAAGGAAATTCAGAGGATGGTGGCAACGAGGTGATTCAAAATGACAGCTATGCAGCAGGCCCTAGAGAACAACTTATCCTGATTGGAGCAAGAAAACAGTCTCTGGGATGAAATAATCCAGGAAAAATATGAAACTGATTCTTTGAAATGTGGAAAACATATTGTAGACAGACCTATAGTAGAGATGTTGGAGCCCTTAGAAAATACTTAGAAACAAACCACCTTTACTAAGGTTTGGTAGAAAACAAAATTTATATGGTCATAATATAAACCTTTATTCAAAATAATACAGTTGAGGGCAGCCCAGATGGCTCAACGGTTTAGTGCTGCCTTCAGCCCAGGGCCTGATCCTGGAGACCCGGGATTGAGTCCCATGTCAGGCTGTCTGCATGGAGCCTGCTTCTCCTCTGCCTGCGTCTCTGCCTCTCTCTCTCTCTCCGTGTGTCTCTCATGAATAAATAAATAAAATCTTAAAACAAAACAAAAAAACAAAATAATATAGTTGAAAAGCACATAACTTAAAAGAGCTTTCTTCTTATGAAATTGAAGACTTGACAAAATATTATCAGCATAGTGGGTGGGCAATAACTCTGGAGTTCAATGATCTGCTTTTTAGCTTTAACTCTGCCATGTACCTTGGATAAATCACTTAACTTCTCTGAACCTTGATTTTTCTTGCCTATATGGAGGGGGATATCAATAATACCTATGTCATAGGAATGATTTCAGAATTAAATGAGATAAAAATAACAACAATAACAACTAAGGAACTGTGCTAAGCTCTTTGTACATGTTATCTTATTGAATCTTCACAATCTGTCAGTTTTATGAAGAGCAAACTTATCACAATGCCTAACTGTTTGATTATTAATTATTTAACAAACATTAGCAGTTTTCTGTCAGTAGTTTTATAGGAATGAAGACAAATAGAAACAGAATGAAAAAATAAAAGATAAACTCAGTGACATTCTGCTTATTTTGAGACCAGATTTGTGATGTCCTCTGTCCCCCTATTACACATAGTCTTGAATATGAAATAAGAAGAAAAAAGTCACCAGGGTATCAAAGTTCTGCTCAAAAGTGACAGTTTTTGGCTTAGCTCTGCACTCTTTTTTTAAAAAAATTGTGGTGGGGCGTCTAGCTGGCTTCGTCGGTAGAGCATACAACTCTTGATCTTTGGGTTGTGAGTTTGAGCCCCACATTGGGCATAGAGATTACTTTAAAAAATAAATAAAATTGTGATAAAATATACTTAACATAAGATCTACCATTTTAACCATGTTTAGTTTAGTACCATTAAGCACATTCACATTGTTGTGCAGCCATGACCACCATCTGTCTCCAGAATTTTTCATCTTTGCAAACTGACACGCTGTCCCCAATTAAGCACTAACTCCCCACTGCCCCCTGCCCCAGCCCTGGGAAACCACAATTCTATTTTGTGCCCCCATGGATTTGATTATGCTGGGTATGTCATGTAAGTGGTATTTGTCCTTCTACGTCTAAGTTAAATAAACTTAGCATAATGTTTTCTTTTCTTTTTTAAGATTTTATTTATTTATTTATAGAGACACAGAGAGAGAATGAGAGGCAGAGACACAGGCAGAGGGAGAAGCAGGCTCCATGCAGGGAGCCCGACATGGGACTCGATCCAGGGTCTCCAGGATCACGCCCGGGGCTGCAGGCGGCGCTAAACCGCTGTGCCACCGGGGCTGCCCAGCATAATGTTTTCAAGGGCTATCCATGTTGTAGTATCTCTCACTACTTTGTTCTTTTTTTTTTTTTACTTTGTTCTTTTTCATGACTGAATCATACTTCTTTGCATGTATATTCCACATTTTGTTATTTATCTGTCAATGGACACTTGGGTTGGTTCCACTCTTGGCTATGATGAGTAATGTTGCTGTGAACATCCAGGTGCAGATATCTGTTTGAGTCCTTGCTTTCAGTTCTTTTGAGTATATGACCAAAAGTGGAATTGCTGGATCACATGGTAATTTTTTGAGGAGGTACCATACTGTTTTCTGCAGTGACACACAAGGGTTCTAACTTCTCCACCTCCTTACCAGTACTTGGGGCTCTGCACATACTATTCTGTGCCCATGAGGAAGAGATTCTCTTGCATGGATTTTTAGGAGTAGAATTGCTAGGTCAAAGAGTATAGGTCCCCCAGAGGAGTTGTACCCATTTACACTACCATTCTTATCTGCTATATTCTTAGATAATATTGCACTCTTTAATATTTGCAATGCTGATGGACCAATGATACTTCACTGCATGAACTTGTATTTTTTCTTTTTTTTTTTTTAAGATTTTACCTATATATTTGAGAGAGAGAGAGATTGAGAGAGCACACGAATGAGCAAAAGTGGGGGTGGGGGAAGGGGCAGGGCAGAGGGAGAGAGAGAAGCAAGCTCCCTGCTGAGCAAGGAGTCTGATATGGGACTTGATCCCAGGCCCCTGGGATCATGACCTGAGCTGAAGGCAGATACTTAACTGAGCCACCCAGGCTCTGAGCACCCCTGTATTTTCTTGATTACTATTAGAGAATTTTTTTTTTGCATTTTTATTGGATGCCCATGTAATTTTGCTGTGTTTTAATCAGTTCTCTATCGGTGGACATTTGTCTTGGTTATTAGCCCACTTCATATGTGGAATGGCCAAAGAAGAAGGTGAATATGGGAAGGTGTTAGAAATGTGTCCAATGACAATAAAATTACTGCAGAGACATTCAAAATAATAACCTTGAGTCATCAAGCTTCACTGTATTTAGGAAACAAAGAGTTCTATCAAAAATGGTTAAAAATATGAAGTCTTGGTAATTTTTAAAAGCTACCATTTATTGGGATCCCTGGGTGGCTCAGTGGTTTAGTGCCTGCCTTTGGCCCAGGGTGTGATCCTGGAGTCCCGTGATCGAGTCCCATGTCGGGCTCCCGGCATGGAGCCTGCTTCTCCCTCCGCCTGTCTCTCTCTCTCTCTTTCTTTGTCTATCATAAATAAATTTAAAACTTTTTTAAAAAGCTACCATTTATTGAACATCAACCACTAGTCATCCTCTGTGTTAAGGCTTTTCAAACATCATTTGATTTCATCTTGGCTTAAACAAGTATGTCATTTTATGTTGTAGCAAAGAAGGTTTCTGGAGACTTGCCCAAGGTTACAAACCACAGATGAGTGGGTAGTTGGAGCCTAATCCAGATCTGTGACACCCTTGCCCTTTGAGAGTGACATCTGAGGGAGGTCCTGGAGACTCATGGACCACAGGTCCTGTACTTATCAGCATCTCGAATGGCCCAGGCCATTGTTTTTGTTTTTGTTCTTATTCTTGCAAGTCCAGAGTCAGTAGACTTTCAGGCAAAGATTTTATTGTAGTCCTGCACAAAGCGTGCACCTTGACTCACTAGGAAATGACTTTAGGTGGTGCTTAGACACAACATTCAATGACACTGAATCACCCAGCGAGGAAGCTACTCTCCCTTCAGTCCCTCTCAATCATGTCATCAAGGAGAAAGTCTCCACTCGGTGGTACCAAATCTGTAACACCTCTCTGACACTTGCTGATTTTTTTCTATTTAACAAATGCTGCTGCAGATTCAGAGCTTCAGCCAGTAACAGTGTCTATATGGAATTTAATCACATTATTTTTTTAAAATGATATTTACTTTTACAGCTATCATCTAGTTGTGACAAGATGTCTATTTTTCATTTGCACTAATGAAATAAATTTCCCTTTTTTAATTATTTTTGAAAAGATTTTATTTATTTGACAGATTGCGCAAGTAGGTAGAGCTGCAGGCAGAGGGAGAAGGAAAAGCAGGCTCCCTGCTGAGCAGAGAGACCAATGCAGGGCTCCATCCCAGGACCCTGGGATCAATGACTTGAGCCCAAGGCAGACGCTTGTTTGTGAATAAAGGTAACACTTGAATGATGTTTGGGAGACACTACTTTCCTGGATTCATAAGAGTAGTCTCTAGGCTCCATGGATATCACTCTTTGTTAATTCTAATCATACTTTCCCGACTTGAGGGTACATTATATCACATGAGATGCTTGTTAAAAATTCAGATGCCCAGACCTTTAACCCCAAAGAGCCTCAGTAGGTCTGAAGACAGGGTCTGAGTTTTGCAATTTTGATTAAGCAACCCAAGTGGTTCTGATATGAGCTGGTCAGCACATGGCATTTGAAGAAATTCTGAACTGGATCTTCCCATTTGAACCCAATATAGATTAAAAAAAAAAAAGATTTATTTACATATTTTGGGGAAGGCAGAGGGAGAGAGAGTCCTCAAGCAGATACCCTGTTGAGCGCAGAGCCCGACATGGGGCTCAATCCCAGGACCCTGAGATCATGATCTGAGCCTAAACCAAGAGTCTGTTACTTAACCCATGGAGCCACCCAGGCCCCTGGTGATTTAGATTTCTTTGGAAATAGATGGGGGCAGAATGTTGCATGCATGTAAATCTGGCAGGATGCGGGCATGCTTCTGCCTTTGTATTATTCTACTGGGTTCTGTTTCTGGGGCAGGAGCAGTCACCTCTAATTTTCAGGCAGCACTGTAAGCACTTTACACACTTTGAGTCATTTCATCCCCAGCACAACCTGGGGAGGCAAATACTATTATTACCTTCATTTTACAGGTGGGGGAACCTGGACACAGAAAGGTAAAATCACTCACCTAAGGTCATGGGGCTGGGAGGTACCAGAGCTGGGATTTGAACGTGACCATCAGATCAGACTCAGAGCCAAGACTCTTACCCGCAGTGGTCGGCTACCTCACCTGGACTTGTCTCTATTTGTGATGATAAAGGTCCATCACCCCCTCTAATTCTGTAGATTCTTGTTGTCCTATCAGGAGATCAGACTCTCTACTTATAATCAGAAATTAATTGATAATTGAATTAAATGAATGAACGAATCTGGACTAGGTAAACATCCCAGGGCTGAGGACTGCTAACCTTCCAGCTCAGTTGAAACCATGGATTAGGCCTGTCTTTAAAAACTAAAAGCCAACATTTGTACTTCCTATGACAAAAATAAAAAGTATTCTTAATTTACCAGGTGAAACAAACCGGTACTGATTTATCTGATTCTGTGCACAAAAGCACAAGATAGGGGAAAACCTGTGATCTGTCCCACTCAGCATTTCTAATTTTTCCCCCATTTCCTCAAAGAAGAAGAAAGTCTAAAAGTCACAGAAGAGACTTATAAAAGACCATCAGTTCAATTTTTCAGACTGAAATATAAGAAGAGTTCCAATAAACCCAGGGTCTGTATCTTTCAGAGGGCAAATCAAATTGTGGATGATTTGAAGCTCATCCAGGACAACGTGGGCAATTTGGTTCATCTACCACATACATTTCTTTTTTCTTTTTTCTTCCTCCCCCTACCCCCCACCCCCAAGTCAGAGATGGGGGTGCTGGAAGCTGAGCTAATACTGCCACGAGTTGCAGACAGCTGTGGTGGGGTGGGAAGAGGAGGCACATTCTGCTTTTACTGACCAGACAAATGGCCCACAGGTGAGCTGGAAGGCAGGCGTGGGCTTCATTTCTGACCTGGGCATTGCTGACTGCCGGAAAGGTGTGTGCAAGGGGAGGTAACATGCCTTGAATATGTCCAGACTATGGAACAGGTTTTGTTTTTCCTGCCAGCAGATGCTTTTTTATACTGTTGGAGAGCTTGGTGGAGGAGTTCACCAGCAGAAGCACATGGAAAATGCATGGCCAGGATGTCAGCAATTGCGTCACGGTTGCACTCTGGAAAGGGGTGATCACTTTGAACAATGCACACGTGTTCACATGACAAACCATTAAGACTCCAGCCTGGGTAAACAGCACATGTTCTTTATCAGATTGCTTCCTTAGTCTCTAGCACAGCATAGGTTAGAGCCCTTCATGCTAATTAAACAAATACAGGGTTAAGTTCCAGGTTTTTATGAGGTACATTCAATGCTGTTTTTTGATAATGAAGCCACAGGGTCCCCTACAAAAAATAGACTATTTATTCCTATGTTTCTTGTATCTGTCAAGATAACTGTCGAGCAGCTGAAGATGGCATATGTTTGTAGGGGTAGCTATCCAGAACAACAAAAGATATTTACTTTAAAGTCAAAGCTTTAAAGATTCTCAACGCATGTGTAGTTTGATCTGTGACATCTGAGGCTAGAAAAGGTGCAATTCTCTAAAAGGAAGATGTAAAACAGTACTTCTCAACTTTGGCTCCATATCAGAATTCCCCGGGGAGCTTCTGAAACTCCCTGCCGGGATCACACCCCAGACCGAATTTTTTTTGGGGGGGAGGCGGGGGGTGCAGGCACCAACATTTTTAAGTTTCCCAGGTGATTCCCGTGTGCAGCGAAGGTTACAAATCATTGCTTTAAGGGGAAATTTCCTCACCTTTTTGAAAGTCGTGTGTAACACTTTTGGGGAAATGAATCCACTGACAGCTCATTGATGGATGAATGAAAATGGAAATCACCATATCGATTGCCTGATTTCCATATTTGATTATCTGCCTCTCTTCTAATTGTTTTGTGAAAGTATTGGAAATCTGCACTTTAGCGCCCCTGGGACCAAGCAGATAGAGCAGATAAGGATCCCAGGGGAAAGAAGGCAGAAGAGGATCCGAGAAGCTCAGCTCCAAAGCTGAGTAGCTGTTCTGCCTTCCTCATGATGCTGCTGGGGGCAGACGGAGCTCAAGTGGGGCCTGGGTTTTGGATTTTTCCAACTAAATTGCTCATCAGAATTTTTGTATGTAAAATATCCCATTTTAGAAGCGTTAGCCACAAATTAAAGACTATTTATTTATTTATTTATTTATTTATTTATTAAATTAAAGACTTTTTATAAAAAACCTCCATGCAGCCAAGTGAAACTCGTCTGCAGGCCAAATTTGGTCTTGTGGGCTGCCTTTTAGATCACCTGATTTTTACACCTTTTGGGAAGCAGGGATTCTTTTTCTTCTTTTTTAAAAAAATTATTATTGTGGTAAAATACACTTTCCATAAAATTTATCATTTTAACATGTTCAATTCAGTGGCATTAAGCACATTCATGGTGTTGTGCACCCATCACCTCTGTCCAGTTCTAGAACTTTCTCATTACCTCAAAGAGAAAACCCATACCTGTGAATCCCCTTCTCCAGCCCCCTCACAACCACCAACCTGCTTCTCTATGGATTTGCCTATTCTGGATATTTCTTATCAATGGAATCGTTCAGGCCGTGGCCTTTTGTGTCTGGCTTCTTTCCCTTTGCATAATGTTTTCAAGTTCATCCATGTTGTAACATGCCTCAGTGCCTCATTCCTATTTACAGCTGAATACAATCCCATTGTATGGATATGCCACATTTTGTTTACCCACTCATTAGATGATGGTTTGTTGGGTGTTTTCCACCTTTTGGCTGTTGTGAATAGTGCTGCTGTGAACATTTGTGAGCTTGTTTTGTTTCAATAGAGGGATCATCCTCACATAACAGATACCCCCATAGCACTAATCTCAACTCTGAGCACACTAACAGGTGCTCGAGAGTCGGGGACTTCACTATAGGACCAAATTGTCCCACTTTGCCTTGGATTGTCCCGGTTTTACCATTGAAGGCCCCACATCCAGTAAACCATTAGAGGGAAGTCTGGCAGTGCCACATCCCATCCACCAGCAAAAGCCTTCTCAAGGCAAGGCTAATGGTTTTAGTATTTTGATTGTGACAAACATGTTTCTTGCAGTTGTCTGTAATCACCAGTGATTTCGGGGTGCTGTGCTTTGGCACAACCAGTCCCTCCGTGTTGTTTAATCAAAGCTTTCAGAATCACGTCCTCAACAGAACCTTCCAAGAGACCTCCCTTGTATAGGGTAAAGGACTCCTCTCCTTTATTCCCAGAGCATAGAATAGTTATAGGATGCACTTGCATGGGTTTCCCCCCTTAGACCATGACTCCCTCAAGGACAGTGGAATATGACTGTTGTTTTGGTCTGTCCAACATCCATCCCCTCTTCTGACAATAGCATTTCCCCCTTTCCTTTGGAGGGACCAGCTCTCCCCTAATCTCATACAGCACAATAACACTTTCGCTCAATGTCTCCACACTGCATTTGGGTAATTCTTGCAACATTTCAAACTTTTTCATTATTATTATATTTGTTATGGTGATCTGTGATCAGTGATTACACCTCACTGAAAGCTCAGATAATGGTTAGCATTTTTTGCAATAAAGTATTTTTTAAAGATTTATTTATTTATTTGGGATAGAGAAGGAGCATGTGTGCACATGCGGAAGTGGGGGAGAAGGGCAGGGGGAGATAATCTTTAAGCAGATTCCCTGCTGAGCACGGTCCTGATGTGGGTTTGATCACATGACTCATGAGATCATAATCTGAGCTGAGACCAAGAGTCAGATGCTTAACCAACTGAGCTGCTAAGGTGCCCCAGGAATAAAGTATTTTTATTTCATTTATTTTTTATTTTATTATTATTTTTAAGATTTTATTTATTTATTCATGAGAGAGGCAGAGACATAGGCAGAGGGAGAAGCAGGCTCCCTGCAGGGAGCCCAATAGCGGGATTCAATCCTAGGTCCCCAGGATCACACCCTGTGCAGAAGGCAGATGCTTAACCACTGAGCCACCCAGGTGACCCAATAAAGTATTTTTAAATGAAGCTATGTACATTGCTTTTTTTTAGACATAATGCTATTGCATACTTAATAAACTGCAATCCAATGTAAAGGTAACTTTTATATGCATTGGGAAACCAAAAAATTCATTTGACCTGCATTATTATAATATTTGCTATATTTATCATGGTGGTCTGGAACCAAATTCATCTCCAAGGGATTCTCATATGCCCAACAGAATGGATGACAGGTGTTCAAACAACTGGTACACAAATGTTCACAGAAGTGCTACTCACAATAGCCAAAAGGTGCAAAAACCCAAATATGCACCAACAGATGAACAGGCAAACAATGCAGTCTATCCGTATGATGGAATATTACTCAGCTGTAAAAAGGAATGAACTACTGATCCAGATTACAACATGGATGAACCTAAACATTATGCAAAGAAGCCAGACATAGGAGGTCTGATACTGTAAGATCCCACTTCTCTGAAATATCTAGAATAGGAAATCTGTAGAGACAAAAAATAGAATTGTGATTGCCAGAGGCCCGGAAAAAGGAGGGAATGCTGAGTGACTGCTAAATGCATATGGGACTTTCCTCTGGGGTGATGAAAACATTCTGGAAGTACAGAGTTGTGATGATGGTTGTACAGCGCTGAGTGTCATAAACGTCACCCACGGTAAATTTTAGGTTATGTATACTTTACCACAATAAAAACAAAACAAAAGAATCAGGAACTTCACCAGGGCTGCTGCAGATGGATGCCATGCAGGTTGTTTCCTTCATCAGGTGCCCAGACCTGGGAGGAGAGGGGCATGTCCTAAATCCAGACTGTGTTCTGCCCCCAAGCTGCGACCCCTGGTACCTGAGCAGAGCACCTGCTTGCTTCAGATTCACCCTTTAGGAAAATGCAGAGCTTCGCAGACAAGATGGTGTAAAAAGTAAGCAAGTTTGGTCGATGGCATCACTTTCAGGTAATTGTCAATGATACTCCTTCACTGTGTTCTAAGTGGTCGGCAAGTGCCACAGTACACATCCTCTCCCATCCTGAGGGTGCTGTCTGAAAATTCACAATGCATTGTTGAGTGCCTAATTTGTAAAGCTAGCATAAATCACTGGACTAAATTGTCCACTACTGTGAGCTCAAGTTATCTGGCCATCAAGAGAGTGATCTGGTTGCTTTGTTTGCACTGGAAAATTAAGAGACAAAGAGGCAAAAGGCCAAAAGGGAAAGAACTCTAGAAAAAGTCAGTTTTCTGATGTTGGAAAGACTTCACAAGGTTAAAGATAGGAGCATTCTGTCTGCACTCATCAAAGGTATTTTTTTAAAGCCATTTATGGGGATCCCTGGGTGGCGCAGCGGTTTGGCGCCTGCCTTTGGCCCGGGGCACGATCCTGGAGACCCGGGATCGAATCCCACGTCGGGCTCCCGGTGCATGGAGCCTGCTTCTCCCTCTGCCTGTGTCTCTGCCTCTCTCTCTCTCTCTGTGACTATCATAAATAAATAAAAAAAATTAAAAAAAAAATAAAGCCATTTATGTTTTGGGGATCAATGAGTTAGAACAGAATAATAATAGTCCCCTTGCAGCTAAGGAGAACTTGGTTGTGTCCTGAGGGCTGGCATTCTGAGATTGCTGCCCACCTCCCCCCACCCCCCGCTCCACCCCCACGCCCCCTCCAAAGAATCAGTAGAAAAAAGGGAAAAGGGGGGAAAATGCCCTGGGAAAGCAGTATGTCAAACCCTTCAAGGAGAAGTCAGTGTTAGTTTTGTTCAGTTCCAGGAGCATTGGCCACCCTGCTACTTCCTAATGTGCCACTTTCCCATTTGGGTCCCTATTCACAATGCAACTTAGAAAATATCGGGGACAGCTTATCACTAATATAACAAAATGTGGGATGGGATTTTTTTCCTGTTGACCCAGAACTTCACCTGAAGCTTCAAAGCTGAGGGCAATGGGCAACCACACTTCCTCCTGTCCAGAGGCAGTCAGATTGGTCCCTTGACCATCAATAACCATCAGCCTCCAGCCTATATAAAACAAGGTCAGATTCTCCGCAAAGGACGTTTCTCTGACAGGTCTTTGTAGGGAATTTTCTTCTCCCCTCTGATCGCCAAGCCAAGAGAGGAGAGCTCAAAGAAGAATCACTTGTAAGACTGGGGGCACCAAGACGGGGTGTGGCTGGCATCTCCCTGCCAGCACATGGGCTGCCCATGACAGCGGAGCAAGAAATGAGGGCAGAGGGCAAAGGTGCATCCTATTTCCCACGGGCCAGACTATGTATGTAGGTCTGAGTCATCCTGAAAAGACTCACCCAGAACCTCAGAAAAAGAATTTGGGGGTACTTCCTGGGGTATGAATGGAAAAGAGGAGTGCAGGAAGTCACCCAGCATGTGCACTGAATCCCTACAAAGTTCCCACAGAGTTCTCCAAACATTTCCCCAGTGCGCCTCATGTAAAAAATACACGTGAGCGCTTGCCAGCACATGGCAGGGGGTGGGGGGCATGTGACACTTGAGAGAACTATACCTGTTCTCAGCAAAGGGTCCCTTTCTGCTTGTTCCTCTTCTCCCATACTTCAGCAAGGCAACCCAGGAAGGGGCAGGAGAGGACACACCTGCCCTAGTCTCCATGCAGATTCCTGAGCCATCTGTGGGTCAGACCAGAGTGGGTGGGGGAGAGGTATTAAACTGCATATAAGAGTAGAATTTTGATTGGACTGGATTTCTTTTTTTTTTTTTTTTTTTTTTTTTTTTTAATATTTATTTATTTATGATAGTCACACAGAGAGAGGGAGAGAGAGGCAGAGACACTGGCAGAGGGAGAAGCAGGCTCCATGCACCGGGAGCCCGACGTGGGATTCGATCCCGGGTCTCCAGGATCGCGCCCTGGGCCAAAGGCAGGCGCCAAACCGCTGCGCCACCCAGGGATCCCCTGGACTGGATTTCTAATATGAGACTGTTCTTATAGTTGAAACTAAAAGCTGTAGGATCTGATGTGATATTTCCAAGCTCAGCTCATTCCATAGCCCAGTAAGAATAATTTATTCCCACCATTGATAAAGGCACTGTGAGACATGGAGCATCCAGAGTGCTATGCAGTTTCCAGAACAAAGTCCCAACAACCACAGCACAACGCTGAGCAGTCAGCTCCAGTTCTCCAAGCTGGTGATTGGTGAGATTTCTATTGATCTGAGGTGCAAACTACCTTAAGTTGTACCAGGGGCAGCAAATCTAAATAATCAATGAAGGGTGTTAGGTGGGGGCCCTGGGGAACTGGAGAGCCTGTGTCCCATCTGAAAGGGACAGCTGTCTCTCAAATCTAGCCAATTGTTGCCAATGAAGCCAGATCTTCCTGTTTTCCCAGAAATGCCAGAAATCTCCATTTTTGGTAGTGTCTCCTGATTTCAGAATTGTTGGTAAGAATATCAGTTAGGGTCCTTTGTGGCAGAGACACAATGTACTCCAGGTGGGTCAAGTAAAAGTGCTTTTACAGGGTGGTACTATGGACTGAAATGGGTCCCGTCCACATTCATATGTTTAAGCCCTAACCCCCTTAATGTACCTTTACAATGCTTAGGAGGTAATTAGGGTTAGGTGAAGCCAAAGGGTAGGCTCTAATTCAAAAGGCAATGAATGGCCTTATAAGAAAAGGAAGCCATGTGAGTCATGCCTGCCATGTGAAGACACATCAAGAAGATGCCCTCTGACATTCAGAAAGAGGGCTCTCACCAGAACCCAAATATGCTGGCACCAACATCTCCAGCCTCCAGAACTGTGAGAAAAATAAATTTCTCTTGTTTAAGCCATCCATCAATGGTATTTTGTTAGGTTAGCCAAGGCAGACTAAGACAGGTGGTTAGAAAGTCTGTAGAATCTCCAGGAGGACAAGAGTGCTAGTTTCAGACTGTACAGCTGGGAATGATGCTCAAACTGCACAATCGGACACTCCTGTGAATACCATGCCATGCCTCTCGGCACAGACCCCATGCTTACACAGGGGCGGTCCACCTGGAAGCAGGTGCATTGGCTGCTGTGCTTACTATCAGATAGACTCCTCTTTGTTGCTCACTTCCAAGTATAAATCTCATGTGACATGTGTAATGGTAGAGCCCAGATCACATGAAACTTGCTTGCGAAGGAAGGTTCTGGAGGAGTGCTTTGGCTTCTCTTATGGAGAGATGTGACTCATAATGTAGGTATTTTCCAAACATAGGAAAGGTATTCAAAGGGGGCTGGATGCAAAGCATAACAAATATCCACTATAGCAATTAATTGAAAAGATGTGGTAGTGGTTATGCGGGGGTGGGGGCAAACAATGCCTTTGTGTGCTTGCTTACAACCCTGCCAGTTGATGACTTCCGAACTATGGGCTAATTTTTTAAATGTCTGTTTCCTCTGAGAACAACTAGAAAAGCCAAATCAAATCATCATCATCATCATCACCATCATCACCATCATCATCATCATCATCTACTTAAAGGCATTCAGAAAGCTGCTGAATCAACCAGAACTAGAGGGGCCAAAATTCTGAAACAATGTTGAGGTGAGTTGACAAACTGCAGCCACTTTTTCCCTGGGGCATTTGCAATTTTGGACACTTAGAAATCTAGAGTTTTCCTGGGCAAGGATACTGCTGCTGGGGGACAGAGAAACCAGCAGAATTTCAGCAGTGTCTTAGGACTGGAGAGACTATCCTAGAGAGAAGGGAGGGATAGAAAAGTGAGCTTGATGTTGGCATTTTCCCCCTTAAGATATTTGGTAAATTCTGAAGCAGTGCAGGCCAAGGGGCTAGAAGCCAAACAGAAAGCCCCTGAAAAACAGAGCAGAGTGTCCAGCAGTCTTGCCATGTTATGGCTACAGAATTAGAGCACAGGACCAGGGGGAGGTGCCTCGGTGAACATCTGAAGTTCTCAGTTGGACTCTCTGAAAGGCAGAGCCTTAGAGGGGGGAGCCAAAGTCAGATGGTCTCTTATTAAAACTGCAACCCAGCCTCTACCCAGCTCAGCCCCTGATTGGATTAAGATGCTTAGTACCCCTGCCACCTGCATGCAGAGAAAGGGCGAGGCCTCCCCAGAGTTAGATATTACCTGGAGACTTTATATATATATTTTTCATACACAGATGTTATATGCATTCAATAAAAATTACAAGGCCTGCCAAGAGACAGGACCAAATCCCTGAAAACAAATAGAAAAACAGGCAATAGAAACAGACTCTGCAGGTGACTGAAGTACTGGAATAAAACCAAGGTGTTAAAATAAATCATGATTAATATGTTCAAGAGAAACAAAGCAAAAGAAGGGGAAAATAGAGGGAATAAAACCAAGGTGTTAAAATAAATCATGATTAATATGTTCAAGAGAAACAAAGCAAAAGAAGGGGAAAATAGAGGAAAAGATAATTTTATCAGAGAATTGGAATCCAGGAACTTCACAGTCCAAAAGAATGAGGACACAGAGAACTTGCTTGAGCACCTCATCCACAGATGGATTTTGAAAATGCTGAGTCAGCTCTGTATGAGCCATAAAACCTCATGGCCCACAGTCCAAAAAAAAAAAAAAAAAAAAAAAGTTTCCATCACTGTCATTCTCTCTACTTCTCAAGTGGCTTCCTCTAAGGGATACATATTGTACCATGTGTTCTGAGTCACTCTGCTCTATAAACCCAGTTGCCTGCCATGGAGCTCTGTTTACCTGGAGAAAGAGGAGCCTTTTGCTAATTATCCTAAATACATCTTTTGAGCAATGTGTTGGGAGTACTAGTAGTTAAGATGACCATCAGGAAGATGAAGCCTCTCTGGGATGATATTTGAGTCGACACCAAGTGACAAGGAACCAACCAGGGGAGAATTAGAGGGAAATGTGGTCTGCACAGAGGTGATATGGAGAGCAAAGAACTGAGGCAAGAATATGTTTGCTGATTTAGTCAGGGGTGGGCAGACTTTCCTGGAAAGGACTCGATAGCACGTATTTTAGGCTTTACAAGTCATACAGTGCCTATTGCAACTACTCACTTCTGCTGTTAAAACACAGCAGTAAATGCAGACATAAAACGAATAGGTGGCAGTGGTCCAATAAAACTTTATTTATGGACACTGAAATTAGAATTTCTTATAATTTTCACGTCACAAAATCTTTTGATTTTTCCCCCCCAACCACTTAAAAATATAATAACCATTCCTAGCTCTGGGGCCAGAGTTTGCTGGTGTAAGGTCGTTTAGGTAGGCTGGGCTCAGATCGTACATAGGACCTGGTAACAATCAGATTAAGGCAAAGCCCCTTTCGCCGTCCGAATGGAAAGCTACCCGTCAAGGTAACTGCAGGCCAGGGTACCAATTCTAGGGGTGGCAGCTTCCTAGAGCTCATGGAAGACGATCAGGTTTGCATTACTCTTCCCCAGTAGCAAGAAAGGACAAACGAACGCACACGCACACGCACACGCACGCACTCTGGGAGGCAGCTTCCCACAGCTCATGGAAGATGATCATGTTTGTTTTCTTTTCCCCAGTAACAAGAAAGAACAAACGAACAAAAAGACAAACAGATGCGCACACACACAGGGCTCAGGGAAGATGATCAGGTTTGTTTCGTTTTACACACACACGCCCCGAGCCAGAGAGCCAGAGAGGACGTGCCCAGGTTCACGCGGCCGCTTCTCCAGCACGCACTAAGGGGCTGAAAGTTGGGTGCACACCTGCTCCCAGCCCGAGCGCACCTGCTGAGCGGTCCTCCGGCCTCGTCTCGCGAGAGCGTGCCGTAGTAGTGGCCCCCGCCCCCGCCCCCGCCCCCCGCCCGCGCCCAGCCCCCGCGCCCGGGCGCTCTCCCCGCAGGCCCCCCGCCCGCGGGCTCGCACGCACGCACGCCCGGTAGTAACTGCACTCCGCCACGCGAGCTCCGCGGCCCCGCGAAGCCCGTCCCCGCCCCCCGCGCCCGAGCCCCGGGCCCCGGGCCCCGGGCCGCGCCGGAGCCGCAGCCGCAGCCGCAGCCGCAGCCCGAGCCGGCTCCTCCGCGGGCAGGTGCGCGAGCCTGCGCGCGCCGCGGCCGCCTCCTCCGGCGGGTCCCTGGCGCGCCGGGCCGGGGCGGCTGCGCGCACGGCGCCGCTCCACCAACCCGCTCCCCGCAGGTCCCTCGCTCGCTCTCCATCCCTCGCCGGCGCTCCCCCCCCCGCCCGCGCTTTGATTGACAGGCAAGATGTCGGTGCGGAGCGAGGCAGGAGCGAATGCAGCAGCCGTCACCCCCGGAGCCCGGCGGCGGCAGCAGCAGCAGCAGCAGCAGCGCGAGGAGGAGACAGCAGCCAGCCGCAGTCGCCGCCGCAGCCGCGCGAGCCATGCAGACCGCATCTTGAGGACGCGCTAAAGCACCCCAAACGGCGGACAATGCCGTGTCACTGCAACTGGGAGGGGGGCAAAGCAGAATTTTTTTGACATAAAAGCCAGCCAGCCAAAAATATATACATTTGTCCTTCACGGAGCCGGTGTGTAAAGAGTGAGCGCTGTTTTCCTTCGCCTCCTCCTCTCCTCCTCCTCCTCTTCCCCCCTCCTCCTCTTTTTCCTCCTCCTCCTCCTCCTCCTCCTCCTCCTCCTCCTCCTCCTCCTCCTCCTCCTCCTCCTCCTCCTCCTCCTCCCTAAGTGTACAGACAGCATCACATCACCTGGTTTGCTTCTGAGAAACAGCATCTCTCCTTTTCAGGGACCAGAGACTCAGAGAGAGAGGAGACATTCTAATGGAGTCTGCCTGATACCCCAAAATAAAATAATAAATTTTGGCTCTCGTCCCCTCCTCCCACCCCACCCCCTCAACCCTGTGTGAGATGTTGGGTTTCTTCTACATGAGACATTGTTGAGAAGTCGCAGTGGTTGGAGAGCGTAGGGGGTAGACTACCTCTACTCCCCCCCCCCCTTTTTTCTCTCTGGGAGGAGGAGGAGGGGAAGGGGGCTTGCCGAGCAAGCGATGGATGAGGAAAACATGACGAAAAGCGAGGAGCAGCAGCCTCTGAGTTTGCAAAAAGCCTTACAGCAGTGCGAGTTGGTCCAAAACATGATAGACCTGAGCATCTCCAACCTGGAAGGGCTTAGGACCAAATGTGCCACCTCCAACGACCTCACACAAAAAGAGATCCGGACCCTGGAGGTAGGTGTTGCCTATGGAAAAAAAGCAATCTTTCCTTACCTCTCCCTGCTCCCCACCACCCCCTTTCCTTGGATTCTGTTGGTTGGGGGGGGGGGGGGAGGGCAGGAGGGTGTGGAAGGGCAGCAAGGTGGGCACGATTTGATTTTCTGTGATTTATCCTCTTTGCAAAGCCTGCACTGGATGTCCCTTTACTGTACCGCTGTCGTCTACGCTTGGCTGGGTGGTGGTAGTAGTAGTAGTAATTGTGATTCCTTCTGTATTATTATTCTTGCGGCTGTTATTATCATTCGCTTCCTTTCCGAGGAGTGAGTTCTCTCTTTTTTCCGCTTGTGGATTTGTTTCTATGCCACGGGGGCTTGTGTGCTGGGTAAGACATCAAGGCGCTGCAGAGAACCCACGTGACCTTGCGCATTCTGCAGGTGGTCAAAAGGTGGTTTTTGCTCGCGGAATGGGGCTGCCTATAAATATAGACCTCTTCTGCTCTCGGCCTCCTTCCCAGCCCCGATTTTGCCCCTTGGATTTTGCTTTTTGTTTTTGTTTTTGTTTTTGTTTTATTTCAGTGGTATACATGTCAGGAGGCAAGAAGAAAAAAAAAAAAAGGAAAAAAAGAAAAAAGCAAAAAAGAAAGAAAAAAATCCCATTGAGCTCCCCATTTCCAATCAAATCATTTGATGCAGGGAACTGTTGCAGGCCTGAAACGCATAAAAAGAACATAAAATATGCCTGGATCAGCACACCCGAGTGGTGTGGGAAAATACTCTTGAATCTTGGTGGGACGGTTCAGGAGAGGGGTCGGAGGAGGAGTTACCTCTGTCGAGTTGTAATGTTGTCTCCCACGGAACTTGAGGGGGAGTTTGAAGCAGTTTGGGGGGATGGAGTTGGATTCAAAGTTACTCTGAACGAAGATGATAGAAATTATTTCTTCCCAAGGCCATTTGGTCAAAGGAGGAAGGTTTCCAGAGCCTTAGAAAATGTCTGGCGTGCACGTAATCATTGGGCATCCACGTTGTTGGAGACATCTGAAGGGTTCCACTCACTTCTCCCTCAAACCAGCTGTACACATAGCTTGATTAAATTTGGGAACTCCCATTAGCTGGCATTTGCTGAGGGTGGTGGCTGTGGGGCTGGGAGCAAAGGAAAGTTCTCCCTCTGGTGAAGTGGGCATGTGCAGTGCTGGGAGGTTCCCTCTTTACAGCCCATGAGTGTCTAAGGCCTGAACTCTTCTGTCCCTGATGAATCTTTGAGCCCTGTTCTGGCCTAGGATAAGCCCCCCTCTCTGATTCACTTTAAAATCTTTTTTTTTTTTTTTCCCTTTCCATGATTTTAACTTCAGCTGGTTGTCAGCACACAGGAAAGGTCATCGATTTGAAAGTGGAGTGTGTGTGCGTGTAATATGCTGTTTGCTACCTTAGAATACATGTCTGTGTGCACCTGTCATCTGGGAAGATGATCCTCAGAAATGAAATAAAATAAGTGTCAAGAGATATCAGAGGAGTGGAAATTCAGTTGGGAGGCCAGGTATTTTCTTTCTCAGAGCTTCGGGAGAATAGTCTAGGCTAGGACTTTGTTGCTGGAAGAAAAAGTGTGGGATGCCCTGGCCCAGCCTTCTATTGTGTGTGTGAGCAGTGCTCAAGGTAAGATTCTGTTCAGAGCTGCAGGCAGTGAATAAATAAGTAACCCGAAAAGTCGTCTTCTGGTCCTTTGTGCCAGGAGTCCCAAGTGCTAGTTCTGGTATCACTAAGTTCCTTCAATTTTCTTTACCTCTTTTCAAAGCATGCTTCATCCTCTGATAGCTCCTTGAGTGATGGTGATGGTCACAGTGGACCCTGGTCCCTGTGGCTTCTTCCCTGCACAGTGGTTTTCTTTGAAAACCAGGGGATGGAGTTGAAAAAGGTAGCAATTACTCAGAGTGCATCTGATTGTTAGTTTCCTGGTCCCAGGATGCCACAGAGCAACCTCACAATCACTTTCCCCATATTGCATAGGGAAGGGTCTCCAGCATTCAGGCCAGTCTGTGCTTCTCAGGTCCCTGGGGCAAGGGTGGGGCCACTGAGGAAGGGTGGTGACTCCAGGTACAGCCAGGTCCCTAGGAGCCTCTCCCAGGTGTTGGACCAGACAGAGGTCCTTTATTCCCCCAAACCTTCACCAGAACCCTGAGGGAGCTTATTTAAAATGCACATTCTCAGCCTCTTACCCCAGAGGTTCTAATTCAGATGGGACTGGGGGGGGGGGGGGCGCGGAGAGGGGGGGGAAGGCCCAGAAATCTGCATTTAAGAAACAGTCCAGGTGTTTCTGATGCATGCTTTCACATCGACACTCTGAGAAATACCCACCTATTAGGAGGTAGATGGTGTATTTCTGCTATTTGATGGTGAGCACTTCCTGCTCACAAACACTAAAGTAAGTGGTGAATTGAACAGACCATCCCTGAAAACCGTAATAATAGGCACAATTTAGTAGCATGCATATGACCCTATGGGAACAAAAATATACAGCGTGGAGTGAGCCTTCCCGAAGTGTCCTGCATGATTAGGGAGACAAGGCTAATAATATACATGTGAAATAATGATCAAGTCCAAACAGCAAATAATATGGGAGGGCAGCATGTGGGTCCATGAGGAATGTGTTCAAGCCGCATGAACTGGAAAATCCAACCACAGTGTTCAAGTGAACAGTGGCTGCTTTTTCTCATGGAGCAAGAAGTCTGGAGGTATATGGCTGCTTGAGTTGGCTCAAGTAAGTTAATAACATCAGGGCCGATGTCTCTTTGAGTTCTCAATGGCCTCTTTCTTATGGTTGCAAGATGGCTCTTGAAGCTTTAGCCATCACACCCAGGTGAGGCGTGTGCAGGGATAAAGGGTTCATCATGTCTTTATATCACTTCCCCAGGATACCTGCAGTTACCTACCCCGCAGATGATGTTTAATTATGTCTTCTCGGCCAGACTCAGTCAGATGGCTAGTCCCAGCTGCAAGGCTGGGAGGTGGGGAAGCGAGAACACCATCGTGAGTGGTTTATATGAGTCGTGGTCCATTGCCTCAGTTGATCTGTTGCCACTCCATACAAAATCAGGGTTCTGCTGGCATGGACGAAATCACGAAGGGATATTGGGTGGATAGCCAGTAACATTGGCCTTGGCATGTTACCAGGAGGTATTCTGGGAGAGAAGAAAGATCATGAGCTTTGGAGTTAGACCAATAAAGTTTTAAATTGTAGTTTTTCTACTTTATCTTGGGCTAGTGATTTAAGTTTTCTGGACCCATGGTTTAATTTTTTGGCAAAATGGCAAGAAAAAAATAGCATTACCTACTTTGGTGGTTATGAGGATTAAAAGAGAAGATATTTTCAAAGTTCTAGGACTATGTGTAGCACAGCCCTCAGGGGCCAAATAAATGATAGTTCAGATGATGATATGATTAGCATTACGTGGTGTGGGGTAGATAACATGGAAGGAACAGCTCAGATCTGAGGGAGAAAGGGAAGAGTTTGAGCAGCATTTCCAAAATATGTTCTGTGGAACCCTAGTTCTGTGGGCTCTTGGCATTTTTTTTTTCTCTTGGCATTTTTTATTCTTCCAACAAGTACTTGAAATCCATGGACTGTATTAGATGCTGGTAATTAACAAGTACTCTGTAAACAAAATGAATTCCTTGGTTCAAACGTCTGGGAAAGGTTGAGTTAAATAAACAAGGGGAAACAGACTTCTCAGAGCCTTTACTCTATCAGGTATGTGTGTCTGGTGACTCCAAGAGAGGATAGAGTCTGCTGCGTTTCCTTTCTCCAAGGATATCCCTTGGGACTGATGTTCCATAGAATACACCCAGGGAAACATTTGGCAAAGCAGTTAGGGTAGCTTTCTTGGTTGGGGACCTGGGGACCCTGAGTGGAGAGAAGGATGGGGAAGGTTGAGATCACAGCAGGTTGGTAGAACCTGCTCGGCAAGAACAGCCAACCAGATGAAGGCATATCGTGTCCATTCATGCCTTCATGGGGCAGCCTCGAGACCAGTTGGTCCAGAATGGAGAATACTGGAAGAATGTCATAGAAAATGAATTTAGGTCACAGACTCTTGAGATCTGACTAAGGACAAGGGAGTCAGACTGACCAAATTTCATTCCTTTGAGGAAGGAGATTGAAGTCTTCAAAGGTTTTGGAGTGACTACGATAAAACGTTGTTTAAAGGTTAGTCTGATAGCCCTGCAGCAGGGGCCAGCAAACTTTTTCTGTAAAGGGGCAGGTAGTGAATAGTTTAGGCTTCGTGGGTTACACAGCTTCCATCACAGCCACTGAGCTCTGCTGTTGTACTGTGCAGCAGCCGTGGACGAACTATCTCCACAAATGAACGTTTTCCAATGCAGCTTTATTTATGGATCCTGAAATTCAAATTTGATATAATTTTCACATGCCAGAGAGACATTATTTTCCTATTGATTTTTTTTGACATTTAAAAATGTAAAAACTATTCTTAGGTTTTGCCCCTTACAAAAACAGGCAGTGGGTCAGTTTTGGCCTGCAGGTTACAGCTAGTTTGCTGGTCTCTGATCTGTAGGGTGATGATCTAGTTCTGCTGATGTTGCCTGGGTCACTCATGTGGTTGTCATCATCGGATGGCTCAGCTGGGCTGGATGGTCCAAGATGGCCTTGCTCACGTGGCTGGTGGTTGGTTAGGGTACCTTGGTTTTCCTCCACATGGCCTTTCCAGTGGGACAGCCAGATTTCTTACCTGGTGGAAGCATCAGTGTTCCAAGAGAACAAGCCCCATTGCACAGCCCCTCTTAGGCCTTGGCTTCCGTAATGTTTGCCAATGTCCCATTTGCCAAAGCAAATGGATAAGCACAGAGTCAATGTAGAAATTACTATCTAAGGGTATGTAATCTAGGAAGTGTGGTTCACTGGGGGCCAATGAACAATTTAATGTAACAATGTACTGCAGCTATGGGAAGAACCCAAAATCCAAAATAAAACCAAAATAGCATGGGAAAGAGGGAGGGTCATGGAATGATCAGCAAAGGTACCCTCAAGCAAGCCAAAACATATCTTTGGAATGCACTAGGCAGAGGAAGCAGCAGATGCAAATTTCTTGGGTGGGAATGAACTTGGCATGTTATTAGAACAGCAAGGAGACCACTGTGGTTGGAGTGGAGTGGGTGGGTAGGGAAGGGGTGAGGGACACAAGGGAGGCAGAAGCAGAGTCCTGGTCATAGAGGGCTTTGATACGATACTTGGATTTTGTTCTAAGTGTGAACAAGGAGGTGACTGATTTATGTTTTTAGAAGGTCCTTCTGGTTGCTGCAGGGAGAATAGACCATAGAGGGTAAGAATGGGAGCAGAGAGACAATTTGGGAGATCATGGAAAAACCAAAGCCAGAAGTGACTGTTATGCTGGTTGGGGGAATGGGGCAGGTGGCTGGATTCAGAAGGTCAGGTGCACAGGAGGTGCTCACAAATCAGATATAGGGAAAATAAAGGATGGAGGATTACTTCTAGGTGTTTGGCTTAAGAACTGAGTGAAAAAGAAAAAAAAAACGAACTGAGTGAATGGTGGTGTCTTTATTTGAAATGTGAGAACTGGAGGTGGAATAGGTTGAGCTTGACAGACAAGTCTGGTTTGGACACGTTCCGTTTGTCAAGTGGATAGTTGAATATTCGAACCTACAGCTCTGAGGAAGGCTAGAGACTTAACATTATAAATAATACCTTAGTAGACATTCTTGTGATTTGTAACTGTCCTTTAATTCCAGGGGAATTGCTAAATCCCAGGGTATGCAAAGTTTCAGGACTTATGATAGGTTTTGCCAGATTACCCTTCACCACGCATGTGAAAAGGGCCTGTTTTCCCCTTTCCTCAGTGTAAGTTCAGGCTTTTTTTTTTTTTTTTTAAAAGATTTATCTACTTATTTTTATTTATTTAAAATAAATAAATTCACTTATTTGAGAAGGAAAGAGAGAGCGCACGAGCAGAAGAGGGAAGGAAAGGCAAAGGGGGAGGGAGAGAGAATCTTAAGCAGGCTCCCACTGAGTGTGGAGCCTGATGTGGGGCTTGGTCTCCCGACCCATGAGACCAGAAGGCAAGCTAAAACCAAGAGTCAGATGCCTCACCAACTGAGCCACCCAGGTGCCCCTGAATTTATGGTTTATCTTTTGGTTGCCTATGTTTTGATGACTGAGAGCTCAAGGTTAAGGAGGCAGCTGCCTCAGGTTAGAATCTCATCTTTCCTGTTTCTAGTTGAGAAGGACCTAGGGACTTGTAGATATAAGAGGAGTACTTGGTTTTCCATACAAAGTGACCAGCCTGTAAAGACCTAAGCCTCGTCCTTCTTCTTATTCTTATAAAGATATGGGGAGAGGGGTGGTCTCACAACTCCGAGTCAGTGGCAGAAGTTATTTCTGAAGGGTTCTCTCTCCCCCCTGGGTATTTGGATTGGATTCTGTTAGGGAGCTTGGTATCCTTCTTCCTCCAATGGGCAGAAAACTGGGGAGTCTTCTTCCTCCCCCAGAGTATCAGTCATTTTCTGGGCTCCCACCCACTGGGCTCCAACTGTTGGGACCTGGCCTTCCTCCTCGCCCCCAGAGTGCTGCTTTGGAGCTGGGGAGTGGGGAGGTGTTCAGAAGCTGAAGAAGACAAGGGACACATGGCAGCTGGGACGGAGGACGGAGAAGCCAAAGAATGGGGAGGAGAAAGTCAAAGCAGAGAATAACTGTCTGTAGGGTTTCCATGACCCTTGCAACATCTCTCCAGTGGGCAGGTTGCTGTTTCACAAGTGAGTTTACTAAGGTTTAGAGTCACTGATTTGACCCAAACTGGAGGCTGAGAAGAGGTTTACTGTTCTGCTGTGGGCTCCCCAAAGGTGGCGTGGCCTGGAAGAGAAGAACGGAAGAGTGAATAGAAGGCAAAGGGGAGGTGCAGGCGATCATGCTGAGGTGGTCAGAGGTGATAGCTATCAGGTTAGTGAAAATCATCATGGTGCAATACTCTCAGATACTTTCATTTCATGGTGACTTTTATTTATTTTATTATTATTTTTAAAGATTTTTATTCATGAGAGATACAGAGAGAGGGGCAGAGACATAGGCAGAGGAAGAAGTGGGCTCCCTGTGCAGAGCCTCGATCCCAGGATCCCAGGATCACAACCTGAGCCGAAGGCAGATGCTCAACCACTGAGCCACCCAGGTGTCTCTGATAGTGACTTTTATAGGTGAAAGCTATTGGGGAGAAAAATAGAACCAATGGAGACAAAGTAGGGCATCCACAGAGGCAAGTAAGGATGAGACAAAGAGAAGGAAACAGATTCAGGATGTCCAGTATGGCAACCACTTGCCACCTTGGCTCTTGACCAGTTGAAATGTGGTGACTTCTGACTGAAATGTGTCATTGGTATAAAATACACACCAAGTTCTGAACCTTTAGCATGAAGAAGAGAATATAAAATATCTTATTAATAATGTTTTATATTGACAACATGCTGCCATGATATTTTGGACAGATTGGGTTAAATGAAATCTGTTAAAATTACTTTCACCTGTATCTTATTATTCTTTTTCTGGAGGCTACTAGAAAGTTTTAAATTACACAGGTGGCTCACTGTGTATTTCAGCTGGATAGTGCTGCTTTTGGCCATTGAGATGATTTGTCTATTTTTCCATAATAGAAATCTTGTTCTTGGTAAAGACTGAGATTGTTACTAGGGGTTACTAGGCAGCCATTGTCCTGAGTTTGCTTGGACCAGTAGAAAAGTGAGATGAAGACTCAGAAATAATAATTGAGTCTTTAGGAATTTTTGTGGATCCTTAAAGCAGTATAACCTAGTGCAAGCCTTGGGGTCCACCATAAGATTGCTTGGATTCCAGTCTGAGTTCAAGATAAACTAGCTAAGTAACTGGGGGAAATGAGCTCTCCTTTCTGAGCTTTAGTTTCCTTGCTTTTAAAATTAGGATCATGGTTATTAGGATTGTTATGCTGATTACAATGGAATCATGCATTAAATTGTTGAGCAAGGTGCTTGGCACATGGCAAGTACTTAACAGCATTCCCTCCAATAGATGGGCATGGGAGGGGGAGGTTAGGGTATCTCAGCCTTCCAGAGGTTCCATCTTTGGTTGTATCATTCATTTATTCAGTGAATCTAACTGAGCTCCCAATGTGTGTGAGCAAGGTGTGAGAAGAAGAAACCCATAGAAGCCTTCGATGGGATAATGGCACACCTGCTGGGCTGCAGGTGACGTAAGTGAACAAGATTCTGATACTAGGTCTGGATCTTTGAATTCGCCCACAGATGACTCACTTCCCATCAGTGCCTGGCAGGCTTTAGTCTTTAAACCATGTGCTCATCACAACGCTAAGTTGGATAACAGTTATGGGGTTGGGCCTCATAGCTCCTGAACTTCCCTTAAGCTTATTGTGATTGAAAGAACTGTGGTATCTAATTGCTTGAAAATTGTATCCTCTCAAGGTAGGAGGACCCTTAAGAGGTTGGCTAGGCTTACCTCTTAGCCAGTGTCCAGCTTTGGCGTGGTGATTTGGGGTGAGCACTATCTCCCAAGGCAGCCTTTAAAAAAAAATCTTTTTTATGGTGGTAAGTATATATCCCACAAATTTACCATTATAACCTTTTTAAAGTATGCAGCTCAGTGGCATGAAATAACATTCATAGCATTGTGCAACCATCATCGCTATCTATCTGCTGAACCTTTTTATCGTCCCAGATAGGAATTCTGTACTGATTAAGTAGTAACTCTCCCCAGCTGCAGGGTCACCTCCATTTCCTATCTATATGAATTTGACTATTTGAAGTATCTCATAGAAGTTGAGTTGTACACCATGTGCCTTTTGTGTCTGGCTTCTTTTGCTTAGCACTGTATTTCTAAGGTTCATCCAAGTTGTGTCAATGCTTCATTCCTTTTTAATGGTTGACTAATATTCCATTGTAGGCATAGACCACACACATTTTGTGTATCCAGTCATCTGTTGATAGATACTCGAGTCATTTCCAGCCTTTGACTATGGTGAATAATGCTGCTTATAAACATTGATGTACAAGTATCTGTTTGAGTCCCTGCTTTGAATTCTTTTGGGTATATGTCTAGGAGTGGAATTGCTGGGTCATATCATGAGTGTCTGTTTGATTTTTAAAAAATATTATTTTCAAGAGAGAGCATGTGCACACATGTACTAGTGTAGGGGGGATGGGCAGAGGGAGAATCTCTAGCAGACACCTGCTGAGCACACAGCCCAATGTCAGGCTTGACCTCACGACCCTGAGATCATGACCCGAGCTGAAACCAAGAGTCAGATACTCAAAGTGACTGTGCCACCCAGGCACCCCTCCATGTTTAATTTTTTGAGGAACTGCTATACTATGTTCCACAGTGGCTGCACCATTTTATATTTCCACTGGTAATGTACCAGGGTTCCAATTTCCCTACATCCTTGCCTATATCTCCTATTTTCTTAAATTAAAAAAATTTTTTTTTTTTAATTGTAGCTATCCTACTGGGTATGAAGTGGTATCATTGTGGTTTTGATTTATAGTGCCCTAGTGACTAATGATATTAGGCATCTTTTCATGTGCATATTGGCCATTTCTATTTCTTCTTTGGAAAAATGTCTATTCAAGTTCTTTCACAAGGCAACCCTTTGATCTGGGCAAGTTATAATGGTTAGAATTAATCTCCTTCTGTTGAGTTTGATCTGTTCTCTGATGACTTCTAGCCTTTGACTCTACTCTCTGGAACAGAGAGAATGAGGCCACTCCTTATTCTGGCTGAAAAAAATAGTCTCAAGAAGAGTCTGTATCTAGATTTGGAAACTACCAGGTATAGACAAGAGATAGCCAGGCCCACAGACTCCTGACAAGTCTCTGACCCAAATTTTGCAGCCACCACCTCCATATTCTGTCCTGTGTTAGTTCCATTCCAGAATTCCAGAATCTGGGGTCACAGGCAATGGTGAATTTCCCCTTTCCTGTGCACCTCTTAGTCATAGTATCATGCCACTCAGACGTAGTCATGAATGTTTCTCTGTGAGCTCAGCCCCAAAGGCACTAGGATGGTGCTTAGGTAGGATTGAGTGGCTTGGACTCAAGCAATGAGGCAAATAGGTATGAAAAAGAACTCATCAGTCAAGTAGGGAATCCAGGGGCTTTGTTTTTATTAATAGGTGGCAGAGCAAGTTTATTTTATTTTAGTTTCATTTTTAAAGATGATATTTGTTTGAGAGAGAGAGAGAGGGAGAGGGCAAGAGAGGGCAAGAGATAAAGAGAGCACATAAGAGAGCTGGAGGAGGGGCAGAGGGAGAGGGAGGGAGAGAAGCCCAAGCAGACTCCACACCGAGTACAGAGCCTCATGCAGGGCTGACTCTCACAACCCTGAGATCATGACCTGAGCCAAAACCAAGAGTCGGACACTCAACCGACTGAGCCACCCAGGCAGCCCAGGAGGCAGAACAAGTTTAGATGTCACTTTTTGTATTTTTACCTTTATCTGGCTTAGACAAAAGTGCTTTGTGATAAATCCTAAAAGCAATATTATTCTCTTCATATATTGCTAGATTTAATCCATTAATATTTTGTTAAGGATTTTGAGTCTGTTCATGAAGGATGTTGCCTATAGTTTCATTTCTTGTACCATCTTTGTTCAGTTTCAGTATCAGGGCCTCATTAAACGAGTTGGGAAGCACTCCCTCCACTTCTGTTTTCTGGAAGACATAGTACACACACAATTGGCGTTATATCATCTTTACATGTGTTAAATGCTGGTAGAATTGAGCAGTAAAACTATCCAGACCTCGAGATTGTTATTGCTTTTTTTTTGCACATGGAAGTTTTTATTTATTTATTTATTTTTAATTTTTTAAAGATTTTATTTATTTATTCATGAAAGACACAGAGGAGAGAGAGAGGCAGAGACACAGGCAGAGGAAGAAGCAGGCTCCATGCAGGGAGCCCGACGTGGGACTCGATCCCAGGTCTCCAGAATCAGGCCCTGGGCTGAAGGCAGGCGCTAAACTGCTGAGCCACCCAGGGATTCCCACACATGGAAGTTTTTAAACTAAAAATTCAATTTTAAAAGTTTGTTCTTGGGTGAATTTTAGCAGTTTGTGGCTTTTAAGGAATTGGTACATTTTATCTGAATTGTTGAATTTACATGCCCAGAGTTGCTCATGGTATTCCCTTACTATCCTTTCACTGTCTGCAGGATCCTTCATCCCTGATGTTGGTAATACGTATTCTTTTCTCTTTGATTCTCTGCCAGTCTGGCTAGAGGTTTATCAATTTTATTCTTCTTTTCAGAAAACCAGATTTAGGCTTCATTTATTTTCTGTTTTATTTTTTCAATTTGATTTTTTTTTAAATTTAGTTATTCATGAGAGACACAGAGACATAGGCAGAGGGAGAAACAGGCTCCCCGCGGTAGCGGGTGGGGGGAGTGGGGGATAGCAATGCGGGACTTGATCCCGGGAATCCAGGATCATGCCCTGAGCTGAAGGCAGACGCTCAACTGCTGAGCCACCTAGGCGTTCCAATTTGATTGTTTTTTGTTTTCATTATTATTCCCTTCTGCTTTGGGTTTATTTTGCTCTTCTTTTTCTGTTTTCTTAAGATAGATGTTTAGATTGTTGATTTGAGACCTTTCTCTTTTTCTTAGTGTTTATCACCACAGATTTCCCTTGAAGGACTACTTTAACTACTTTAACTGCATCCCACAAATTTTGATGTTATATTTTCATTTCTTCCATTTCTTCCTGTTTGATACCTGTGTTCTTTATTTATTTATTTAATTTTTTTTTATTTTTTATTTTTTTGCCTGCGTTCTTTAGATGAGTGTTTTTTAATTCCTGAGTGTTGTGGTTATTTTCTGGTTTAATTCATTTAGGGTCCATGAGCACATTTTGTATGGTTTCAACTATTTTAAAGTGCTTAAAGGTTTATTTTATGACCCAGAATATCTTCCCTCTTGGTGAACATAACATGTGTCCTTGAAAAGAATGTGTATTCTGCTGTTGACAGGTGCAGTCATATAGCCATCATTTAGATCCAATTGGTTGATAATATTGTTGAGACCCTCTATATCCTTGTTGATTCTCTCTCAAATTGTCTTATATTGATTACACAGAGAGGAGTGTTGATAGCTACAGCTGTCATTGTGGATTTGTCCCATTCTCCTTACAGATCCATCAGTTTTTGCTTCATGTACTATAAGTTACTATTCATTCCTGGAACTTTATCCTTGCTCTGAAAACTATTTTCTCTGATATTAATATAGCCACTCCAGCTGTTACTTCTTTAGGTTTTTAAAAATTGAAGTAAAATTCACATAACATAAAACTCACCACATGGACTACTTTACAGTCTGCAATGGAATGGCTTTTGGTATATGCTTCATGTTGCCCAGCCATCACCCTTATCTAATTCTAGAACATTTATTTAATTCTAGCCATCATCACAACCACAAAACACACAAATACCTTGCACAGGCACACCTTGGAGATACTGCGGGTTCAGTTCCAGACTGTTGCAATAAAGTGAATATCACAATAAAATGGGTCAAATGATTTTTTGGGTTTCCCAGTGCACATAAAAGTTAGTTTATACTATAGTCTGTTAAGTGTACAATAGCATTATGTCTAAAAGAGCAATGTGAATATCTTAATTAAAAAATCCTTTATTACTAAAAAATGCTAACCATCGGGACACCTGGGTGGCTCAGTGGTTGAGCATCTGCCTTTGGCTCAGGTCGTGGTTCCAGGGTCCTGGAATCGAATCCCATGTCGGGCTCCTTCTGGGGAGCCTGCCTCTCCCTCTGCCTGTGTCTCTGCCTCTCTATCTGTTTTTCTCATGAATAAATAAATAAAATCTTAAAAAAAAATGCTAACCATCATCTAAGCTTTCAGGGAGGCATTATCTTTTTGCTGGTGGAGGGTCTTGCCTCTATGCTGATGGCTGCTAACTGATCAGGCTGGTGGTCACTGAAGGCTGGGGAGGCCGTGGCAGTTTCTTAAAATAAGGCAGTGATGGAGTTTGCTGCATTGATTGACTCATCCTTTCAAGAATGATTTTTTTTTTTTAGTAGCAAGTGATGGTGTTTGATAGCATTTTACCCACAGTAGAACTTTTTTCAAAATTGGAGTCCATCCTCTCAAACCCTGCTGCTGCTTGATTGACTAAGTGTATGGAACATTCTGAATGCTTTGTTGTTATATCAACAGTCCTCACGGCATTCTTACCAGGAGTAGATTCCATCTCAAGGAACCACCTTCTTTGCTCATCCGTGAAAATCAACTCCTCTCATCAATTCAAGTTTTTTCAGGAGTTCTAGCAACAAGAATCAACTTCTTGATATTTTGACCTCTTCACATGAACTGCAAATGTTCTTGATGGCATCTAGAATGGCGAATTCCTTGCAGAAGGTTTTTGATATTTTTTTTCCTAGATCTATCCGAGGAATCACTGTCTACAGCAGCTATAGCCTTAGAAAATGTATTTCTTTTTTTCCTCCCTTACTCCTCTCTTCCTTCCTTCCTCCCTCTCTTCCTCCCTTCCTCCCCCCCCCCCCCACCTGGCCCATCTTTCTTTTCTTTCTTAGTTGGCTCCATGCCCAGCATGGAGCCCAGGATGGGGCTTGAACTCATGACTGTGAGATCAAGGCTCGAGCCAAGATCAAGACTCCAGACGCTCAACTGACTGAGGACCCAGGTGCCCCACAAAATGTATTTCCTAAATAATAAGACTTGAAAGTTGAAATTACTCCTTGCCCCATGGGCTGCAGAATGGATGTTATGTTAGCAGGCATGAAAATAACTTTATCTTGTTGTACATCTCCACTTCATTAGAGCTCTTAGGTGACCAGGTACATTGTCAATGAGCAGTAATAGTTTGAAAGTTATCTTTTTTTTCTAAGTAGCAAGTCTCAACAGCTGGCTTGAATTATTCAGGCAGTCTTGTTGTAAATACATGTGCTGACATCCGGGCTTTGTTGTTCCATTTACAGAGCATGGGCAGAGTAGAGTTAGCATACTGCTTTAGGGCCCTGGGACTTTCAGAATGGTAAGTGAGCCACTGGCTTCCACTCAGAGATACCAGCCTCATAAGCCGCTCACAAGAGTCAGCCTGTCCTTGGAAGCTCTGAAGCCAGGCACTGACTTCTCTCTAGCTATGAAAGTCCTAGATGGCATTTTCTTCCAGTGTAGGCTTGTTTCATCTACATTGAAAATCATTGTTTAGGGGGCACCTGAGTGGTGCGGTTGGTTAAATGTCTCAGGTCATGATCAGGTCCTGGGATCAGCCCTGCGTTGGGCTCCATGCTCAGCATGAAGTCTACTTGGGATTCTCTCTCTTCCCCTCCCTCTGTCCCTTCCACTTGTCTGTCTCTGTCTCCCTTTCTTTCTCTCTCAAATAAATAAAATCTTTTTAAAAAATTATTATTTAGTGTGACCACCTTCATGAATGATCTTAACTGGATCTTCTGCAGAACTTGCTGCAGCTACTCCATGAGCACCTGCTGCTTCACCTTGCACTTCTGTGTTATGGAGATGGCTTGTTTCCTTAAACCTCATGAGCCAACCTCTGCTAGCCTCAGATGTTTCTTCTGCAGCCTCCTCACCTCTCTCAGCCTCCACAGAACTGAAGGGAGTTAGGGCCTTGCTCTGGGTTAGGCTTTGGATTAGGGTAGTGTTGCACCAGGTTTGAGCTTCCCTCCAGATCACTCACACTTTCTCCAGATCAGCAATTAGGCTGTTTTCTTTCCTTATCATTTCTGTGTTCCCTGGAGTAGCACTTGTCACATCCTTCAAGATCTTTTCCTTTGTATCCACAACTAGGCAGATGGTTGGTGCAGGAGGCCCAACTTTCAGCCTTTGTCAGTTTTTGACGTTCCTTCCTCACTAAGCTTAATAATTTTTAGCTTTTGATTTAAAATGATGAGATATGCAACTCTTCCTTCTACTTGAGCACTTGGAGGCCACTGTAAGGTTATTAACTGGTTTAATGTCAACATTGTTGTGTCTTAGGGAATGGGGAGCTCTGAGGAGAGGACAAGACACAGGATAACAGCTGTTGGTAGAGCAATCAGAACACACACATTTACCAATTAAGTTTGCCATCTTAGGACACCTGGGTGGCTCAATCGTTTAGCATCTGCCTTTGGCTCACGTTGTGATCCGGAGGTCCTAGGATCAAGTCCCATATCAGGCTCCCTGGAGGGAGCCTGCTTCTCCCTCTGCCTATGTCTCTGCCTCTCTCGATGACTCATGAATAAATAAATAAAATCTTTTTAAAAAGTTTGCCATCTTATATGGGCATGTTTTGTGGCACCCCAAAACAATTACAGTAGTAATATCAAAGATTACTAATCACAGATCCCCATAACAAATATAACGATAATGAAAGTGTTTGAAATATTGTGAGAATCACCAAAATGTGACACAAAGACCCCCAAGTGAGCAAATGCTGTGGAAAAATGGGGCTGGTAGACTTGCTTGACACAGGGTTGCTACAAACTGTTAATTTATGAAAAACACAACATCTGTGACCACGATAGAATGAGGTGTGTTCCTACCTACTTGTTATCATCAATCCCAATTTCCCTGCCCTCCATCCCCTGGCAAGCATTAATCAGTTTTCTGTGGCTACATTTTTCTTCTATTCTGGGTATTTCACATAGATGAAATTATACAATCTGTGACCTTCCTTGTCTGGCTTTTTTCACTTAGCATAATATCTTCAAAGTTCATCCATTCATAGCATCATATGAGTACTTCATTCCTTTTTATGGCTGAATTGGATTCCATCGTGTGGGTTTATCTGTCCATCAGTGGATGATTGGGTTGTGTCCTCCTTGTGGCTATTGTGAATAGCTGTGGACATTTGTTTGGCTAGGGCAGCAGGGGCACTTTGGGAGTAAACCATTTTTCCTTGGCCAGAAACTAAAGAAACGTTCAGGCTGGAACATGGTAAGGAACCCTAGAGTCAGAGGTTCCTTGCCTACGTTTGGTAATTGTATGTGGTGGTCTCTATGATGCTTTCTGGGAGCTCTTAAGGGTGCTTAGTTGGCTAGTCCAGTTATCTATGCCTGGTTATGAATTGTTCATGCAGATCTCAGAAATAGAAGTCATTAAATAAAAATGTCATTGTAAAGACAGACATTTATAGACATCAAAGCAAACCGTATTCATCATAAGGAAAATAGAATATATGCAGAATTAAAAATGCACACACTTCTCCTGCCACCCACAGATGAACACTCTTCATACCTTGTTACAGAGTCTTCTAGGCTTCCCCTCATACAAATCTGTGTTTTTATGTGACTTTTAAGAATAACTGTATTTTATATATTTTGTAGTCTCTTTTCATCTTAAAAGTTGATTTAAGATGTGAATGTCTGTCCCTGTCAAAAGCATTTCAAATGACTAGTAACATTCCAGGCTAAAGAGAGAGCATAATTGAGTTGACCGCCCACCTTCAGTGAGTTATTTGTTTTTTTCCTTACTCTCAGAAACACAGCCTTAATGACTACTTTTGAAGCGAAATCTTTGTGAAGTGCTTCTATTTGTTTCTTTAAGAAACTTCCCGAGAAGTAGAATTCCTACGTGCTTATGAGGCTTTTCCTCCTCTCTGGCCCAACAGTCCTTTCGGAAGATCCCCACTTATAGCCTTTGTAGAGTTTACAAGAGTGTGTCGCCTTGTGTTTTTCAGGAATGACAACGGTAAGAGGGAAATGTTCCAATAAATCTGTGGCTTAATAAAAAATATATAAAGTCTCTTTACTGCATCTGTGAATCAACTTGTAATGAGTTGAGAAACTTGACGCAGGTCTGGTTTTTGACAATGCACACTTTCTGTTGAATTATTACTTATTTTTAAAGATTTTATTTATGCATGAGAGACACAGAGAGGCAGAGACATAGGCAGAGGGAGAAGCAGGCTCCCTGTGGGGAACCCGATGCAGAACTTGATCCCAGGACTCTGGGATCATGACCTGAGCCAAGGGCAAGATGCTCAACCACTGAGCCACCCAGGTGTCCCAACCAGATGACTGTTACTGCACCAATAATTACTTAGATATTTCCCTAAATCACAAATCAAAATACCTATACACAAAAGAGAATTGTTTTTTATTTTATTTTTATTTTTTAATTTTTATTTATTTATTTATGATAGTCACAGAAAGAGAGAGAGAGGCAGAGACACAGGCAGAGGGAGAAGCAGGCTCCATGCACCGGGAGCCTGATGTGGGATTCGATCCCGGGTCTCCAGGATCGCGCCCTGGGCCAAAGGCAGGTGCCAAACCGCTGCGCCACCCAGGGATCCCACAAAAGAGAATTGTACTTTTGAAGCAGCCACAATGGCAGGCCTTTGCCTTGCCCTAGTTCTGCTGGCATTACGTAGGACGTTCTTGAAAACTGTCTTTAGAGTCACTTTACGAGAAAACAAGTCTCTTTATTTTTTGTCTTTATCCCAAATGGTAAAGCCTTCATGATGGCTCTTTGAGTCCCAATGATTTTTGTCTATTTAGAACATAGAAATATTCAAGTCTGCTCTCAACGAACAGGATGTGTTGCCACTGAAGAGGATCACAACAGAGTTCTGGGCACAGTGTCTGAAAGGAAACTCAAAGAGAAGAGTCATAGCTCTGGTGTTGGGCTATGTCTTCAGCTACTTCCAGTGTCTGCTCTGAGAGGGCAACTAGTTGGTTAGCTTCAGCATGTACCCGCCCTCTATCCCTCCCGCTTGGTGTTAAATGCATTAGCTATACTGAGGCATCTTGCCCCCATGGGCAAGTACTGAGTGCCAAGTACTAGGTACTGTGTTAGGTCCTGGGACACAGTATTTGCTTGTGTTCTAGTGATGTGATATTCAAGATAAGACTTGAAAGATGGGATTATCAGAGGTGAGGAAAGGCTGTTCCAGGTAGAAGGATGGTGTGTGCAAATGCCTAGAGGTAGAGAGATCATGGGGTGTTTGAGGGGCCAAGTACGTCCAATGTGGCTGGAGTATAGAGGATCTCAGGACCATTTGAAGGCGAGGTAATGGGATAACCCTTTCTCCTTTGTCTAAACGGGGTTCCTTTGCATCCTTTTCCTGCCTCATCTCCTCCTCATTATAGAAAAATGAGGCGGTCTCATTTGCCAAATTGAATAAAAGTCTAATCTATGATCTCCATTTCTGAAATACGATTTGAAAGCATAACATGAATTTATTGGTCCCCCAAGGTGGAAGCTGGCCCTTCCACACCACCACAAACACAGGCCATCCCATTATAATAATACACGGGCAAGACCTCCAGAGGGGTCGGTGAGGGGCAGGGGGTGCAGGGGAGACAGAATCAGGCCAGGAGGAAAGAGGCGGCGAAATGGAAATACATTTCAAATCCCATGCTTTGTGGTTTATTATTAACAGCAGCGCAGAAAATGTCTCTACAGAGTTATGAAAAATTCATTAGGAGCGTGCTACAGGTCTGAGAAGCTGGTCATTGTTTGATCAGATTAACGATAATGAGAGCAGTCTTAAATTAACTCAGATTAAGAGGAGGACTCTCCCCCTTACTGTTCAGTCATACGTGTATAATCACATTTCCTCACAGCCAGTCGCCCTTAGTTGTCTGCTGAGATGGGAACGAGGGGCTTTTTGCAAAGGTGAAACCAGGCTGGCAGACGGTGGGCTGAACCCAGATGCCACATTGAAACTGGGGTCTGATGGAGCAAGAGTCCCTGGACACTCCCTCCCGTGTCCTCCAGCCTCTGTCTCGTCTCCCTGACACTGCTCTTCTGTTTTCCAGACCTGTTTCCTTCTTCCTGGGTCACGATTTCCCAGCATATAATGTCTACAAAATGCCATGCAGTATTCTGGGGCGGGGGCTGGGGGTGGAGGAATACATCCGTTGAGTAAAATAGGCAGAGTCCTGCTGTTGTGCCTAGTCAGAGGAGACAATACATAAACATAAGAATAATCAAGAGTGGTGAGTATAGCAAAAAAAAAAAAAAAAAGTAGAGTGAACTTCATGGAAAAGGTGACATTTGGGCAATGATTTAAAGGAAGTGAGCGAGTGAAGATATCCAAGGCAGGCAGAAGAACAATTATGGTGAGGCAACAGCTTGTGCAAAGGTCCTGAGGTCTTGGAGGAACAGCCAGGACGCTTGTGTGACTGGACTGGAGTGTTGAGGATTGTGACAGAGCAGCGAAACAAGACCAGTCTAAAGACTTTTACTAAGTGAGGTGCACTGGAGGTCTTTGAGCAGAGGTTAACATGATCTGACTTGAGTTTTAAAATTATCCTTCTAGCTGACGGTTGAGAACAGACTATAGGGTAGAAGCAGAGGAGTTAGAAGACTATTTAGGTGAGAGACGAAGGTGGCTCACGTCAGACTGGTGAGCCATGGATGGACTTTGGATATATTTAGAAATTACAGCCAACAAGATTTCCAGATTAAGTTTTTTTATTTGAGTATCATTGACACACAATATTACATTAGTTTCAGGTGTACAATAGAGCACTCGACAATTCTGTACGTTATGCTGTGCTCACTGCAAGGGTAGCTATCATCTGTCACCAAACAACACTGTTAGAATACCTTGACTATAGTCCCTATGCTGTCAGGATTTCCAGATATATATATATTTTTTACCTTGCCTGTTGAGTGATGTGAAAAATGATAGCATTTACTGGTTATGTTAGCCTGAACATTTTGGTTGCAAGTGACAGTCATGTACCTCAAATTTCTTATGCAAAAAATAGGAATTCTGTTTCTACAACTTGGAAGTTTCTAGGATAACACTAGCTTCAGCATGGCTGTACCCAGGTACTTGACGAATGTAGTTAGGGACCCTTCCCTCTGTCCCTGAGCTCTGCTTTCTTGCTGTATTGCTTTCATTCAGACATCTTCCTCGTGGTGCTGGGATGGCCATCGGAAGTGCCACTCCTCCATGTGGAGAAAGAGCATGATTATCTACCGGTGACTCTGACAGATGTCCTTTTTGCTGGTCACACTTGATTCATTTCTCCAACTCTGGGGTCAGGAGGGTTCTGCATTCTCCTAGTTTGGTTCTGGAGGGAGGTCAGCTCTTCCCAAGTTCCCGTGGACCAAGAATGAAGGTTCTTCAAAGGAAAGCTGGGATGTTAAATCCAGAAAGTAGTAAGCTCAGGAAGAAACAATAGATTCTATCATCCCAACATAGCTGAAATTCTTAATCTAGAATTCTAGCAAATGCAGGAAGTTCTAAGCAGGGTGTAGGAATCTAAAGTGTAAAGCATACCCTGGGAGTGTCTGGATGTTCAGAGTGGAACATTTCAGAGACCTTTAAACTCAGTACTCATGAAGTCAGCTGGGTTTTACATAATAGCCCCACTCCACTAGTCCATTCTGGGACCAAGAAACCTTTGCTTCCAGCATGTTCTCATGTCTGGCCTCCCAAGATGGACCATATGTCTTTGTTGGGACAGAAATTAGATGGAGGACCAGGACAAGGTGCCTGTTTCCAGCTCTGCCACCCTCTTGCCACTGTCTGACTTGGACAAGTTACATAACTGCACTGAACCACAGAGGGTACAGGGGGAATCCAGGGAAAGTTTTAGTATTGCTTCTGGTTAAGCGGTGCTTAACATTCGCTCATCATTGAGTTGCCAGGTAGGAAGATACAGGATGCTCAGTTAAACTTGAATTTCAGATAAATAATGAATGCTTTTCAATATAAGTATGCCCAAATATTGCATAGCACATATTCATGCTAAAATGTTATTTTTGTTTATCTGAAATTCACATCTAACTGAATACCCTTTTATTTGCTAAATCTGGTAGCACTAAGCGATCGTAACAAGGCAAGTGTGTTGTTATTGTTCCTGACCACTCATGACTACCCCGAGACAACCACTTCATGTTAGGATTAGGAACAACAGTACTCTGGAGTGTAGACATCATTCATGTTTTCAGATTGGATGCGAATGAACATTTTGTTCTGTCTTTTGACTTTTTTTTTTTTTTTTTTAAGATTTACTTGTTTGAGAGAGGGAGAGCATGAGCAGGAGTGACAGAGGGAGAGAGAATCTGAGGTAGAGTCCCTGCTGAGTGCAGAGCCCAACACAGGGCTCAATCTCACAACCCTGCGATCACGACCTGAGCTGAAACCAGGAGTGGGACTCTTAATTGACTGTGCTACCCAGGCACCTCTTGAGTATAGGTTTATGCTAATTTTTATTTCTCGAATTTGACTGTATACCTATGTCAATCCTTTTTTTTTATGTCAATCCTTTAACACCACATTAAAAGATGTTCATTTTGAGATATCTCAGGTTTGAGTTTTGGGTAACAGTGTTGGCTAATCCAGTTTTGTGCCATAACATTGGACTTCATCTTCTCAGCATCTCAGTTTCCCCATTTGTCCACATAGAAAAGTGACATGCCTGCCCATAATGTGGTTATAAGGGTTAGCTAAAACGTGCAAAGTGCTTAGCTCAGCATCTGGCCTGTGACGAGTGCTCTTAAGTGTTAGCTGCTGTAGGTATAGTAAATCTATAGAGATTAATCTGGCTGGTCTAGAATAACCCGCGTTTGCTTTTCCAGATTAATTTCTCAGCTCTATTTTAAAGTTTTCTGGTTGAATATTTCTTCTGGTTTGGGCTCGCACTTAGCAGGTCATACCCCTGAAGCAGAATGACAGGATGCAGTGTTGCACGTGTCACGTATGAGAAACTTTCAGCTCCAAGTTGGGGGAGGAAAGGAGGAAGGAGAGGATTGTTATTTCTAGGTTTAATGGGCATGATTTTGACAGTCTTGACTCTACATTCTACCCTGAGTCCAAGCAGGCATGCCCTGGTTTGCAAGGGGGATGGACATAGGAGTGTACCTTGAATCCAAGCCATGGACATGTGTCATTTTTTGAGTAGCCCTGGTCTGTAGCCCTGGTCCCTAACTCTTTCCATCTATTTCTCACTTGTAGGCCCTGAGCAGATGCTGGGGACAGGTGGAAATGAACTCTGGGGTCTTCAGAAGTTTTTTGGGGCTGCCCAAGGACAGGGGGTAGACAGGGCTAGCCCGAGGTTCACCCTGGTGTGTTATGCATGCTTCTTTTTGCTTGAGATCATTTAAAATGGAAATGTTTTTCAAGCTTGGTGTTTTTATCCATATGCTGCTTAGAGAGAAATGTTTTTAGATGACTGTGGGAGACACAGCCGCTGAAGTCTCTGTTCTGCAAGGCTCTTGTAGCTTCTGTAAAAAGAATGTGCTTGGGGGTTATGAAATTTCAGAGGCAGATCAAAATGTGCTTCTTTCTTCTTGAAATGAGCATTTTACCAGTGAAAGACAAAGTTGTTGGAAAAGTCTGTATCAACTTCAGTGTTTATCTTGTAACCATAGCTAGCATTTGCCTGGCTCTGACTGAATCCTGGGCACTCGCCTGAGCTTCTTGTGCATGGCTGCCCAAAGTGTGGTCCATGGGTTGGGTGGCATCGGTGCCACCTGGGACCTGGTGAGAAACGCAGAGCCTCATACCCTAGTTCAGACTCACTGAATTGCGTTTTAACCCAACCAGGTGATCTGTGTGCACATTAAAGTTTAAGAAGCACCAATTTAATCCTCAGAACACAGTTATTAATTCCATTAAAATGTGTATGGTGGCAAAACATACATGGCATTTATCATCTTAACCGTTTAAGTGTATGATTCAGTGATGTTAGGTGCATTGACAATGTGGTGTAGTCATCACTACTAGCTTTGCCCAAAACGTTTTTATCATCCCTGGCCAAAACTCTGTACTCATGAAATAGCACCCTCCTCTTCCCTCTCCCAGCACCTGGTAACCTCCACTTTCTGTATTTATGAACTTGCATGTTCTAGGTACATTGCATAAGGGGAATCATACCTTATCGGTGTTTTTGTCTGTCTTATTTTACTTAGCATTCACTCTTGAGGTTCATCCGTATTGTAGTGTGTATTGGCACCCCATTCCTTTTCACAACTAAATAATATTCCATTGTATGAATAGACCCCATTTTGTTTAGCCACTCATCTGTTGATGGGTATTTGCGCTGGTTCTATTTTCTGGCTCTGGGAGGAATGCTGTTATGAGCATGAGGGTACATATGTCGGAGTCCCTGCTTTCAGTACTTTTGGGTATATTCCTAGGGGTTTTATCTCCCTTTACATATGACAAGAGCAAGATGCAGAAATGACAAGGACTTCCCTGAAATAACACAGCTGTTCAGGAGTGGTGCTAAGTTTCTGGATTTACGTGGTCCCTTCCCTTGACCCCCAAGGCCACATGCATATATACCTTAAAGAGAAGGATGGATGTTTTTCTTCCTTTCTAGAGGTGACAACACAGCTGGTGGGAAATCTTGGGCTTCAGAGTCTTTTAGATCTGAGTTCAAATCCTAGCATTTTCCCTTGCTAAGCTGGGTGTCTTGGACACATTACCTACCCAATTTCAAGTATGTCCCAAGGTCTATTTTCTCATCTGTAAAATTGAGGTGATGATGTCCAAAGCAGTGGTTGGGAGGATTAAATGAAGAAAAAAAATAATCCAAGTGCCTGGTGTATAAATATTCGACAAGTAGAATAATTCTGCTTGCTAGTAGAAATAAGGAGGTTCCTCAAAAAAAATTTAACATAGAATTACCATATGATCTAGCAATTTTACTTCTGGGTATATACCAAAAAGGATTGAAAGCAAGGGCCTGAACAGATATTTGTACACAGTTGTTCATAGCAGCATTATTCACAGTAGCAAAAAGGTGAAAACAACCCGAATGTCTATTGATGGATGAATGGATAAGCCAAAGGTGGTAGATACACACAGTGGAATAGTAATCAGCCACGAACAGGAGAATACCACAACGTGAATGACCCAAGAAAACATTAAAGCTAAGTTAAATAGGTTGGGCACCAAAAGACAAATACAGGTGACCCTTGAACAATGCAGGGGTTAAGAAGACTGACTCCCCCCATGTGGTTGAAAATCCACATATAACTTTTGACTCCCCTCAAACTGAGCTACTGATAGCCTACTGTTGAGTGGGAGCCTTACCAGCAACACCAAAACTCAATTAACACCTATTTTTATGTTGTATGTATTATATACTGTATTCTTACAACAAAGTAAATTAAAGAAAACATTGTTGCAAAAATCATAAGGGAAGAGAAAAACATTTACAGTACTGTACTATATTTCTCGAAAAAAAAAAAATCTACATGGGAGTGGGCCCACACAGTTCAAACCCAGTTGTTACAGGGTCAGCTGTACTGTAGTATTTCATTTATATGAGATACCTGGCATGGTCAAATCCACAGAGGCAGAATTGTAGGAGCCTGGGGCTGGGGGAGGGGCAACGGGGAGTTAATGTTTCATGGGGACAGAGTTTCAGGTTGGGGAGATGGAAAGTTCTGGAGATGGATGGTGTCACGTGATGGTTGCACAACAATGTGAATGTACTTAATGCCACTGAACTGTACACTTACGGTTAGAATTGAAAATTTTATGTACGCATCTTTTACTACAATAAAAAAAATAGGAGGAAGAAGAAGGGAATAATGGATTCTAGGTACCGATATTGTAGTGGAATGCATCAATTACCTTGTTTGCCCGTAGCAGTGTCTGATTAGTGCCTGGGAAAGGCCTGGTTCTTTTTCTTCTTTTTCCTTTTTACATAAAATGATGATGATAAAAAATCATTACTTGTAAATGATCGGTGTCAGATACTGGGCAAAGTACTTCCTATATGTTACCCTGTTTTCACCCACACGGCAACCTGAGAGGTGGGTGCCATCACATTTGACACCCGACAACTGAGAGATGAAATGTTTTCTGAGAGACACAGCTAGCCATTGGTGGAAGCAGGATTTTAGAGCCTTGCGATGTGATATTCTACAGGCCACGCTGTGTTGCCTCCCAGGCTGCCTGCCCAAAGGCAGTTGACCAGGGGGCACTCTTAATTCTGCCTCCATGTTGCAGGGAGAGGCTGGGTGCTGTGAAGGTCGCCAGGCCACCTCTGCCAGAAGCAAGGCCATCTGTGACTCTCACCGCCGGTGGCTGCTGAGTGATTTTTCTCCTCTGGGTTGGTGTAAACACATGATGAGGAGAATGGATGTTCAGGGAAACTTCCTCAGTGCCAGAAAGTGCTCTTGGAAACAGCACCATGAGAGTCCCTTCTGGGAGAGACCAACCAATTTCCTCCATCTGAAGCAGCCCTGACATATGCAAATCAAACTCGTAATTCACCTCCAAAGCAGCAGCTTCCAGATTCCTAATTGAGAGATGCTAATTAGGAATTATGGAGTGTTTGTCATCCTTGGGGGTGCTTTGCACATGATGTTCAGTGCTCATAGCATCCCTGTCAACAAGTTATCAAGACTCCTGTTTTTGTTCCAGAAAATATGATGGGCTAGTGAAGCTTTGCATAGTTCCCTCAGGAGCAAAATCAAGGCTAGGATGGGGAGACAGCTGGTTTTTCTTCTCTTTTCTCTGTTGTTCAATTCCACATGTACATGAGGAAGATCAGTAGGCAGCCATTACTTGGTCTCTGAAAAGGCTACATTGCACCATAGATAAGCACACACTTTGGAATCGGTCCTTTGTTCAAATCTCAGATTTGCTGTTTATTAGCACTGTGTCTCTGAACTGCTCTGTGTCTCAGTTTTTCCATCTGTAGAATACAGATAATCACAGGACTTTCCTCTCAGGGCTAGGATTTCTTTCTTTCTCTTTTCTTTCTTTTCTTTCTTTCTTTCTTTCTTTCTTTCTTTCTTTCTTTCTTTCTTTCTTTCTTTCTTTCTAGATTTATTTATTTATTTATGATAGACATAGAGAGAGAGAGAGAGGCAGAAACACAGGCAGAGGGAGAAGCAGGCTCCATGCCGGGAGCCCGACGTGGGACTGGATCCCGGGACTCCAGGATCGCGCCCTGGGCCAAAGGCAGGCGCTAAACCGCTGAGCCACCCAGGGATCCCCCCAGGATTTATTTTTTAAGGATTTTATTTATTAAAAAAAAAAAAGAAAAAAAAAAGGATTTTATTTATTTATTCACAAGAGACACAGAGAGAGAGACAGACAGACAGGGACAGAGACATAGTTAGAGGGAGAAGTAAGCTCCCTGCGGGAAGACCCATCCTAGACGGGACTTGATCCTAGGCCCTGGGGATCACCACCTGAGCCAAAGGCAGATGTTCAACCACTGAACCACCCAGGTGTCCCAGGGCTAGAATTTAATAAATAACACCTGTAAAATGCTTAGCCTTATATCAGGCATGCAGGAAGTAATAATATGAATAGCTTATGGCTGCTGCCATTATTCTATAATTATTATGTAAAATACCACCACCTGTTAAAAATGATCAGCATGAACTCTCCTTTAAGGAGTAAGGTTAATAGGAGACAATTTATTATTTTTCAAGTCCTTTTTAACAAAATTTTAACACCCAAGAAAAAAAATGGGAGAATGAGCTTTTGTGTCTCTATCACCCAGATTTAACAATAATCAACACTGGCAATCTTGTTTCATATGTCTTCATCCCACTGTGTTGTGTGTGTATGTGTGTGTGTGAGAGAGAGAATTTTAAAGCAAATCTCGATTATAGACTTATATCTTTTATAGACTTTTATCATGTATCTTGAACAGATAAGGACATTTATATAAACACAAAGCTCTTACCGCAGCTTACAAAATTTTAAAAAACCCCTAATTTCTTAATATAATTTAATACACAGTCCTTGTCCAAATTTCTCTGGAGGTTTTGAAAATGTCTTTTTGCAGCTGATTGGTTTGAATGAGGATTCATAAGAGGATGTCACATTGCATTTGGTTGCTTAGTCTCTTAAGTTCTAAATCTCTATAGTTCGCCCTCTCTTCTCCCCACATCCCTTATTTGCTGAGGAAATGGAGTCATTTGTTCTGTAGGTTTTGTGCTTCCTTGGTGTATGATTTACTGTGTTCCTATATCCCTCTATTTCCTGTCAGATGATAGCTAAATCTAGAGATGGTCAATTAGATTCAGGTTTATTTATTTAGTTTTCTTTTGCAAGAATACCTCACCTGTATTTGTCATGCTTACACAGGAAGGCACACAGTACCAGGGTATGGTGCTTTTAGTGATGCCAAGATTAATCCAGTAGGATCAGGTGTTGTCAGTCTTATCTACCCCTTATAATGCGTCCCTACGGTCTTTTACCCAATGACTGGAATCTGCTGACAACTATAGCTAGCTCTCTTACTCTGTTAGGGGTTGCAGTATAAGGCTTTTCAAATTCTATCATTCCTCTTGCATTTGAAGCTAGAATTACTTTATAAATAACTTTTGTTTATCACCTATATGGTTACCTTGAAGTCCAGTTTATATGGAAAGGCAGGATAAATGCCTGTTCTTTCCCTTTACTTACCAATTTTTCAAATATAGAGTTGGTACACTGGCACATCCAAAGATGACCAGTGATTTTTAAGAATGTTATTATAAGTTAATGGATTAAAAAATTTACTTGATTTGTTTCAACCCATTGTGGCCATTATTCTTTTTGAAGCTCAAAATGTCCAATTTTTGGCCAATGGGAGCCACTTTATGTTGCCTCACAGGTTCTCTGGATATGATCTCAGTTGTCTAAAATGGTTTCCATGCCTTTTGGTACAATAAGTTGTCCCAAGATTATTTTGTTTCCCCTTATCTCTGGGACCAGCTGTTTCCCAAAAGAAGCCCTGATTCCAGGGCAGCTGGATGGCTTAGTGGGTTCACTAAGCCACACTAAGTGTTCAACTCTTGATTTTGACTCAGGTCATAGTCTTAGGGTTGTGGGATCGAGCCCCTGATGACTCAGCAGGGAATCTGCTTGAAATTCTGTCTCCCTCTCCTTCCCCTTACTAGCATGCACACTCTCCCTCTCTCAAATAAATGAATAAATATTAAAAAGAAAGAAGCCCTGACTTCTTTTAGAGAGAATGATATTTAGAAACCACAGTTGGGCACCAGTGGTGCTCATTGCTACTGGGTTATCATTTTAGTAGATAGAGTTGGAAAATACATATTTTTTAGAAAGGGAAAAATGAATTCAAGATGTTATTTTCAACTGAAATGTAAGATTATATAATTTTATCTAACTATTGATTTTCTATTTGTATCTTATTTCTTTTAAGCTAAGAATCTTGGCTTCTAACTACATTGACCTGGATACCTATTGTATATGTTTCAAAATAGTGATATTTATACTGTTATTTTTAAATAAGAATACTTTTTAAAAAAAAGATTTTATTTATTCATGAGAGACACACTCAGAGAGAGAGAGAGAGAGAGGCAGAGACACAGGCAGAGGGAGAAGCAGGCTCCATGCAGGGAGCCTGACGTGGGATTTGATCCTGGGTCTCCAGGATCAGGCCCTGGACTGAAGGCAGTGCTAAACTGCTGAGCCACCCGGGCTGCCCTTAAATAAGAATACATAATATAATTTAGATAATACTATAATTGTATATGTCTCAAAATCATATTTATATTGTTACTATTAAATAAGGAAATAATTAAAATAGTACTTAATACAATTAATAATTTTGAAGTTCTTTTTGTCATTGGGATACATCCTGCTAGGTACATATATACTCAAAACACTGTTTTATAAGAAACATCTGTATAGTTACCAAGGTGACATGCAGATAACTTCCTTTGTTGAGTTTTTATTTTATTTATTTATTTAAAAAGATTTTTTATTTATTTATTCATGAGAGAGAGAGAGGCAGAGGGAGAAGCAGGCTCCATGCAGGGAGCCCGATATGGGACTCGATCCCAGGTCTCCAGGATCAGGCTCTGGGCTGAAGGTGGCATTAAACCACTAAGCCACCTGGGCTGCCCCCTTTGTTGAGTTTTTAAAGTTAATTTTAGTTTTAGCCTTCATCAACAAAACAAATATGCATGTATATATTAAAACATATTAATTAGGGTATTACCTGGGTAGCTCAGTGGTTGAGCATCTGCCTTTAGCTCAGGATGTGATCCCGGGGTCCTGAGATCAAGTCCTGCATCGGGCTCCCCGCAGGGAGCCTGCTTCTCCCTCTGCCTGTATCTCTACCTCTCTCTCTGGGTCTCATGAATACAATAAAATTTAAGAAAAAAAACATCAATTAATACTACCTCTTTCTTACACAAATCTGGACTACCATGAACACTACATACTCTAATAATCTAAAGTACGGCACTCCCTGTTTAGTTCAATTTCAGCTTAGTTGTTTGCTTCATTGCATTTATAGATTTGAATTCCAGTCGATTCTTATTATTCACAGTAGTTATATTCTATAAAGTCATCACTGAATTAATGAGCAACTGAACCATTGTTCCAGGGGAGACAGGGTTGGGTTCCTGCAACCGTCTGGTCACGTTTCCACCGACTGATCAATACATAACCTTGTTTTATATGTGTTTCTGTTCAAAAACACCTTATTTAGCGTACATTAATGTTGAACTCCTGGCCAACACTACTGCTACTCATGCTTAAATGAAGCTTCTCAAACACAAATTTTCTGTGTAAGGCACATCATAGCCTTCTTGTGGTTAGGAGCACTAGACTGTGTGTCACCACTATGCTTGGGGACCATTTGAAACAATGAAAATCACCAAAAAAAAAAAAAGAAAAAAAAAAAAAGAAAAAAAATTTGGTTCTAAATAAACCATAGAAAGAGGGGAACAAGAGGCTAGAGTATCACTTTGTTTGACCTCAGTGGGTGACTCAAATGGTTTATTGCCCTGCGTTTGTCCCCAAATGCCTGAAAGCACCATGTGTATTGATTTCAGGGTTACAAATACATTTTAACAAGTAGGCAAATCTGCAATAGGAAATCCGTGAATAATGAGGATGGATTGTATTTTATTTGCCTGTATTCATTTTCTTTTTCCTCCATCTCTGCAAAGTTATAGGCCTCAAAGGGGGAGAGACCATGCTTGTGTGTGTCTTGTACCTGGGAGAAACTTAAAAATACAAATGAACGAATCCTCAAATGAGAATGGATAGTTTCTACTCTGGGTCTTACAGCTCTAAATATTTGTGTTTAATTTGGTTTAGATGTATTTCCACTCTTCTGCAATAGTAGTTTTTTGTCAATAACACTGGTCTGACACATCAGTCATCAAAGCTTTGAACTCTATTAATAAGTCTCGGTCTTTAGAAATGACTGAACCCAAAGTGAAGCTCATGTCAAATTCCCCAAGTCCTTTACTTTCGACTGTTGTTCACCCTACCAGATGATCTGCCTGGATTTTCTTTAACTAGGGAACTCTACTAATATGTGCAAACTGTGCTTTCATTTGCTGCAGGTTGACGGACATGTACTCTTTCAGCCATACAGACTCTGACCAAGAAGCTCATTGTCCTGATAGCTGATATTTGAGCCATGAACTTTAGCCTGTTAGGGAGAATTTCTCATAGAATTTCTCTGAGCAGAAGTTAAAGCATTTGCATTAGATTGGCTGATGAGATTTTGTAGGATGTTGCTAATTTGAGACTCGCTGGGTTTGCCCTGTCTTCAGATAGGTGGGAACATTTCTGGGTGTGATTAGCAGCCTAAATATACCACATCAACATGCCTGCAGAGGAGCTAAGCTTCCAAAGAGCTTGGGAAGGAGCCCTGGCTTCTGTCTGGGGAGTGCTTCTATTAGAGTCTTCATCATACTTTGTTTACATTTAGTGCATCAAAATCTAGGCAAATAAAAGTATACAGCCTCCATAAATAGCTGTCACACAAACATACATTTGCAAAACTCTTCAGGGATTTGCATTCATATATGTAAGAAGAACATCTACTATTTACTGATTACTTCTTTTTCTTTTCAAAGGTTCAAACTACTTTACTAGCTATGCATTCTCTGTGGTTGCCATTATCACATTATTTGTTATGGAAAGCTGTTGGGTTAAGTGAGTCCAGTGTATTGACTTAGTTGTTAATAGTGTCATTTAATGAGCATATGTTATGTGCTGGGCGTGGTGCAAGGAGTTTAATGCTGATTGGATTTAGTTCTTAGAGCAGTTCTGAGTAGATCATATCAACATCTCCATTTTACAGATGACTAAATGAAGCTCAGAGAGATGAAGTAACCTACCCAGAGTCACACAGCCTGTTAGTGGCAGAGTCTAGGACTTCGTGACTCCAAAGCCTGTGTGCTAACCACCTCGATTAGAAGTGTCTCTAAAAGTTTCCTTGTGAAGAGGTCTTTCTTTGTGGTCTCAATGACAGCCTATTCAACTTGTTTAATATTTACTGGACAATTTATCATGTGCCAGACACCACAGGTGGCATTTGTGCAATTAAGAATCACAGCAACAGTGGCCAGCATTTATTTAGCATTTAATGTACCCAATGCTCTTCTGAGGCTTTTGCGTGTATTGGCTCATGTAATCATTTTAACAACCATTGGAGGTAGGTCTGATTATTGCACTCATTTTACAGATGAGGAAATTGAGTCCCAGAGAGGTTAAATGAGATGTTAAAATCACAGAGTGAGGGAATAGCAGCCAGGATGCAGACTCAGGCACCAGGGTGTGTGAGCTAGACTACTACAGTGCTAACTGCCTCTCAAAGATAAACAAAACTCCAGTTTCAGGAGTGAGAACAGGACCTAAGGAGCTGTAATTTAATGGGGGGAGGGTTGTATGTCCATCTATGGTGAGCCCACAGTTTCATAAGTTTGGCAACCCCTGCCCCAGAACTTTGCCACCTGTTGTCCACAAATCCATTTTGAAGCCAGGTGGGCCCTAAATTCAGAAATTCTGTTTCTCTGTGCTCCCTTCCACTCCATTCTGGGCTGTGCTTCAAGTTAATGCATATGAATAGCTGGTTTAGTTATTAGCCTACAGTAAGTGCTCAATAAATGGCCTCAATGCATTACTATTATTGATCTGTTTTATTTCAATATAGGTAATGGTCTTATTCTTCCTCTTTTCCAGGTTGAAGCCACTATCATAGGACCTCCTTTATTTTCTCTCATCTAAGTCTCTCATCTAATAAATCAAAAAATTATTGATGGGATACATGACTCATTTTCCTGGTTAAAAATTAGAGTATTACAGATAGCACTAAAATATTTTTGACCGCCCCTCCAGGTCTGGGGGCTTGTTCTCTGCTCCCCTGAACTAACTAGTATTGACAGTTTGCTGTGTATCTTTCTAGACTACATACACACCCTTGTTTTGTGTATAAATGAGTATTTTATACATTTACTATACACATCATTCAGTAATCCTCTTTTTTCACTTAGTAACATTTCCTGTTATTCCTTCTTTTTCAAGTCTTCTCTGTTCTTGCCTATTTTGTCTAGTTCTTCTATCATTTACTGAGAGTGGAATATTAAGATAAATTAAATATTAAAATACTGAAAGGATAAACAGTATTTATTGTTATTAAATTGTTTTTCCCATCAGTTCTGTGAGTTTTTATTTCATGTGTTTTGGGGGTGTGTCATTAGGTGCATATATGTTTATAGTTATTAGCTTCATCTTTTAGAGTACTGCATTATATTCTTTGGAACGTGTATCAGTCAGCATGGGCTAGGATATGATGCAGTAACAAACAGCCCTCGAGTTTCAGTGGCCCAACACAACAAAAGTGTGTTTTCCTCTCACATGTTCAGTGTCAGTCAGCAGGGGTCTTGGCTGATAGGGAGCTTTAATCTCCTAATCACTGAGGCAGAAACAGGAGAGGGAAAGACTCCCACCCTGACTCTTGAAGGTTTATGCTTAGACATGATACCCATTATTTTTGCTCACATTTCATTGGCTAGGATAGGTCATATGGCCATGCTTTACTTTAAAGGATATGGGGAGGAATAGCCTTTTATGAGAAATGAACAAGGAATTATGTAATAACCAGAATGTGGATGTTAGGTAGCTTATTTAACCGTTTTCCTGTTAAAAGTCTGGTAGGAGGGACACTTGGGTAGCTCAGTGGTTGAGCATCTGCCTTTGGCTCAGATAGTGATCCTGGGGTCCTGGGATCGAGTCCCATATCAGTCTTCCTGCAGGGAGCCTGCTTCTCCCTCTGCCTATGTCTCTGCCTCTCTCTCTCTGTCTCTCATGAATAAATAAATAAACTCTTTTAAAAAAATAAAAGTCATGTAGGAAATTTCTACTTATTTTGTTATTATACACAGTGCTGCAACAGGTAGCCTTGTACCTGTTCACTTGAGGATTTACCTTCCATCACATTGTGTTTAAAGCTGATGATACCCTGACCTATTCCCTGGAATGCTTCTCTTACCTCTTATTCTGTTCAAGGCAGTGGACAGCAACAAACAGACACAAAGGCTCTGCAAAGTAATCCTATGCTTAGGACCAAGATAGAAATCTCAACAGTCTCTTCATTGTTGGGGTCTGAGCAGCCTGGGGGCTCTGGGACTCGTTTAGCAATAATCTACAGTTAGAGCATAGGAATTGTTCAAAGCAGGGGCAAGAGCATGCCTAGTATGAAGGAATAGGAAAGGTTTATAAGAGACAATATTTGAAATGGGTATTGAAAGGTCAGTAGGACATGATAAGAGGGAAGGAAGGAATAACAAGTGAGAAACAGGGCAAGGAAGTGTATGTAAGGTTTGTAGCTGGAGTGTGTGGCAGTTGGCCATTGAGACTGGGACCATATTGTCAAGGGTTTTAAATACTCAGTAGAATGGCATTGGGAGCCAATGAAAGTTCATGAGCAGGAGAGTGGCATGATCACAGGTGTGTTTTAGGATGCTGCATGAGATACCATGTAGGGCTTTGGTTTGCACACTCAAATACTTGTAAGTGCCAAAGAGGCCATGATAATGAAAGAGGTAGAGTCCCCCTACAATAAACATACAGTCTAAGTAACATAGCTTGCTAGGACAGGGCAGCTCAAGTCAATGATCAGCCTCCTCTTTTGATCAGAAAGCCATCCTGGTGGAGTTGCCATTGACTGGGTGTAAGGTAGTAAGGAATGCAGGGGTAGGGAGGGGATGGGACACACTGGGAAGTTGGGGACAGCCACTACTGTGTGCCAGCTGATCTTTCCATGCAGGAATGCAGACTCAGAATTCTCAGATCTTCTGTTGTTTTTCAAGAGAAGCCAAACATTCAGATTTTATGTGATTTCTCCTCATTTTTAAAGGTTGGAAAACCAATGCAAAATTGGCAGATCACTTTTGTGGGCTGGACGTGGCCTGTAGTGGCCCATTTTCATCGTCTGCTGCTGGGGAGAGAATGGAACACAGGCCATATAGAGGAGGGATTTAGAATATTGATTATCATCCAATATACCCACAGATACATTCATCCATGGGTGCTGCTGTGTCAGTTGGGGTTTCTCCAACCCAAAGAATATTCCTCTTATAAAGGAAAAAAACTTTTATTTTTAAAAAACAAATGTATTTATTTATTTGACAGAGAGAGCACAAGCAAAGGGGAGAAGCAGGCTTCCCTCTGAGCAGGGAGCCTGATATGGGGCTTGATCCCAGGACCCTGGGCTTATAACCTGAGCCGAAGCAGATGCTTAACTGACTGAGCCACTCAGGCACCCCAAAAAGGCTTTCAGATATGTTATATAGACTTAATTATTTTAATGTGACTTAAAATCTCTACCAACACAAGACTAGTTATTTTTTTTATAATAAATTTATTTTTTATTGGTGTTCAATTTACCAACATACAGAATAACACCCAGTGCTCATCCCGTCAAGTGCCCCCCTCAGTGCTGTCACCCATTCACCCCCACTCCCTGCCTTCCTCCCCTTCCACCACTCCTAGTTCGTCTCCCAGAGTTAGGAGTCTTCATGTTCTGTCTCCCTTTCTGATATTTCCCACACATTTCTTCTCCCTTCCCTTATATTCCCTTTCACTATTATTTATATTCCCCAAATGAATGAGAACATACAATGTTTGTCCTTCTTCGATTGACTTACTTCACTCAGCATAATACCCTCCAGTTCCATCCACATCGAAGCAAATGGTGGGTCTTTGTCGTTTCTAATGGCTGAGGAATATTCCATCGTATACATAGACCACATCTTCTTTATCCATTCATCTTTCGATGGACACCAAGGCTCCTTCCACAGTTTGGCTATTGTGGACATTGCTGCTATAAACATTGGGGTGCAGGTGTCCCGGCGTTTCATTGCATCTGAATCTTTGGGGTAAATCCCCAACAGTGCAATTGCTGGGTCGTAGGGCAGGTCTATTTTTAACTCTTTGAGGAACCTCCACACAGTTTTCCAGAGTGGCTGCACCAGTTCACATTCCCACCAACGGTGTAAGAGGGTTCCCTTTTCTCCGCATCCTCTCCAACATTTGTGGTTTCCTGCCTTGTTAATTTTCCCCATTCTCACTGGTGTGAGGTGGTATCTCATTGTGGTTTTGATTTGTATTTCCCTGATGGCAAGTGATGCAGAGCATTTTCTCATGTGCATGTTGGCCATGTCTATGTCTTCCTCTGTGAGTTTTCTCTTCATGTCTTTTGCCCATTTCATGATTGGGTTGTTTGTTTCTTTGGTGTTGAGTTTAATAAGTTCTTTATAGATCTTGGAAACTAGCCCTTTATCTGATACGCACAAGACTAGTTCTTAAACAGGGGTGATTTTGCCCCCTCCCAGAGGTCATTTGGCAATTTCTGGAGACATTTTTGGTGGTTATGATTTGGGGGAGCATAGTCTGCTATCAGCAACTAGTGAGTAGGGGCTGGGATGCTGACCAACATCCTATAATGCATAGAGTGGTCCCCACAAGAAAGAGTTGTCTGGCCCAAAATATCAACAACGCCCGTGTGGAGAACCCCTATAGAAACCTGGGTATGAAAGTCCTTTGCTTATAGATGTTGAACAATTAGGAAGACAAAGCAAACTTGTAAAAATTCAGCATAAATTATTTTGCAAGCCCAGTACATTCCAATAGATAACATCAGTGGGGCAAATGATATTTTGCTGAAAGTCATTGAAACTTATGTGGGACTCTACCTACTTTTGTACAGGTTGTCTTGTCTTTGGTGGCTTCGTTCATCTGTAATACAAGGAAGGAAGATGGCAGGTGTGACTTCATTTGGCCTTCACTGAGTGGGGGTTGGGGGGACTCATAATCTATTTTCATTAGCTTGTGATAATTAAAGCAAAACAGCTTGGCACCAAAAGGCTCATAAATTATAGGCATTAAAATTGCCAAGGAGAACTGGTTTATAAAGTGGGCATCCAGAGGCACCTGGGTGCCTCAGTGGTTGAGCATTTGCCTTGGGTTCAGGTTGTGATCCCTTGGTCCTGGGATTGGGTCCTGCATGGGGTTCCCTGCAGGGAGCCTGCTTCTTCCTCTGCCTGTGTCTCTCCCTCTCTCTCTGTGTCTCTCATGAATAAATAAATAAAAATCTCTAAAAAAAATAATAAATGGGCATCCAGATCATCCGGCAGGTGTATTGTATGCTCTGTGTTCCATTTAAAAAAATTACCTTTGAAGTGAAAACTCAAAATTTAAAAATTTGTGTAGGGAACTTGGAGACCCCTGAGAATTCACCTAAGACTCCTGAAACTTCTATGCATCCTAGCCAAAGGGGCACTAACATGGACCCTATCAGAAGACACTGGGTTGGTAAAAATAAAAGCAAGAAATGGTAGTGGAGTTATTTGCTAATCGTTCAGTTGGCGACTTGATATATTGGCCATTTCCTCAAGGTCTGCTTAGTGGTGGGGAAGGTTTTGGTAATTCTGGGTGTGGGGCAGATGGTGGGAGGGTGTTCTGGGTGTGTAGGTGAGATATTAATCTTCGAGTCATGGAGAAGCTTCAAGGAAGAAGAGATATTTGAATCAGGTCTTGAAAAAAAACCAGGAAAACTTTTTAGGCTATATCTCCGGCCAAAGCTTCTAAATTTGTCAGGTTCCATGGACACACAGATATGACAGTTTTCCTTGGCTTTCCGAGGTTAAGTTTAGCCTGTGGTCAGCCTCACAGCAGAAGTCAGAGCCATATCAGTGTTGGTTACTACTATTTCCTCACTGTCTGGTAGGTACATGTATGCAGTACCTACAAGTATGCAGTTGGATATTGGCTAAGAGAGTGATTGCATGGTCATCTCAGTTCAAAGTTCTCTGCCCTAATAGCTCCATAAGGAGCTTGTCAGATCCTGAATCTTGATTTTGGGGGAGGGAAAAATCCACTGCAGACACAGACTATTCCTGGGACAGAAATATAGCTTTGGATGACCCCAGCTGACTTGTGATGTCACTGATCCTCACTACATGAACTTGACTCTCTGAGATGCTCTGCTGACCCACAGCCCTCCACACTTGGAGATCCAGCCCTGACTTCACACTGTATTTAGCTTATGCATATGAAAATGGATTCCTTGCCACTTTCATCAAAGTAGTGTCAAAGCACTACTACAAGAAGCAAAGCACTTTTGCTATTGCCAGGTACTGAGACAGGCACGGGGATTGAAGGGGAAAGAAATCAGGGATCTTGTAATCTCTGTGATACAACAAATCTGATTCTTACGAAAGCAGAGAACGCACAATGAATGTTTGGTTGAATCTGAATTCAGCAATCTGAGCTTCTGTTTTTTTTTTTTTTTTCTCTTTTCACCCATACAAGGGAAATAATGACTTCTTCGCTAAAGTTATTACGAGACTGGAACAGATCACAAAGTGGAAGGAGTTTGCAAACTCTAAAGGGGTAACATTTCTGGGATTGAGGATTTAGTAACTGCACATTTTTCTACACCATTCTTGGAAGCCCAGAATCCTACACTCTTCTCTCAGCTCTGCTTTTGTCCAAGGCTGTGCAGATGGACCTAGCGGCAGTGCCAACGAAAGGGGCATAAGCTGCTGAGTAAAAGCATTACTGATTACAAGAGATAAAGTCAGTTGGGTGTTTCCGAAGTGTCAGGTGTTGTGCTGAAGTGCTTTGCACGAGATTACTTCTCTGACCCCTGCAATAACAGTGTATGCCCGGAATACCATTAATGCCAGTCTGCAGATGGGAAGTCTCATGCACCGAGAGTCTGATGTGGTGTATTATCCAGTGCCACATAGCCAGCAAGGGGGCAGGACCCCCTTAGGGGTGGAAGAGGTGGGGGAGGGTAGGCATATTCATTTCATGGGGCTGCTGAAACCAAATTCCAGAGACCCAGTGGCTCACTACAATAGAAATGTATTCTTTTACTGTTCTGGAGGCCGGGAGACTGATGTCAAGGTGTTGGCAGGGCCAGTCTCCTTCCAGAAGCTGTAGAGGGAGGATCCTTTCTTGCCCCTTCTGGCTTTTGGGGGCTCCTTTGGCTTGTGGCCACCATCCCTCCAGTGTCCTCACATGGCCTTCTTCCCTCTGTATGTCCTATTTCTGTCTCTTATAAGGACATGCTTACGGGATTTAGGGCCCACCCCAATTTAATATGATCTCCTCTCAATTCGTATCTTAATTACATCTGCAAAGATCCTATTTCCAAATAAGGTCACATTCTGAGGTCCCAGGGGCACATGGATTTTGGGGAGACATTAAACCCAGTGTGGTAGGACAGACAGATTTAAGGGGAGGAGTGGCGTGGAAGGGGAGGGAGCCATGGTAGCTGGTAGTGGTGACTGCTTCCTTGTGTGTGTGTGGGGTGGTCTTTGAAGCTCCCCCAACCCCCTGACATTTGAGCAGCTCACAGCAGAAAGAAACCAGGTCCCCGCGTCCTGGTCTAGAAACTTACTGTTCAAATCCCAGGATGTTTCTCCTTTTGAGCCACCTGGGATCAAGCACTCTGCTTCTGAAGCCAACGCGGGGAGGGGTCAAGAGATGCCATTCATTTTCTAGTCGAAGATGTCACAGGCACCCCATCCTTATTCCGGGCTCCCCTGCCCCAGGTAGGGCCTCTCACCTCTGGGCCCTCAGGAGATTCTCATCAAAAGATTAATTTGGAACAAATTGTTTTCAGAACTGCTGGAAACAGTGTCTGCCCTGAGGGGACTGACTGCCAATGAATTTTTTTAAACTAGGTAAGCCTCCCTAGCTAGCATTTCACTGTCTTTCCAGGCCCTGGCTTGCTCTCCTCCTGAAATACAGCATTAAAAGAGCTGTGATCAGAGGAAGTTCTGTCCTCTGGGGTGCTGAGCCTCCCTTCTACTTTGTGTTTTAAAATCTGACTCCTTGTTGAACATTTAGACAGTATGCAGAAGTGGTAAGAATTTCAAAATGATTCCATAATCCCACCACCCAAAAGTCTGCGCTGAAACATTTTTGGTATTTTTTCCCCTTTTTATATTGGGGTCATCTAGATGCAATGCTTAGTGTTGGTTTTTCTGGCTTAACCTCACCTTATTAGCATTTTTGTATCATTTCAAAACTTTCAGACAACTCTAAAGCTCTCGTGGACCAACAGAATTATAGTTTTTCAGAAGGGCATTCATCAGGACACAATCCTTCTATACTGGCATGGATTTGCCATTTCCAGGGTTCCAGATGGTCAGGAGGTCACAGGCATATATTTTTGTGTTTCCCAGCACACTATAACATACCATTATTTGAATAATATTAATCTCTACTTTCATTTTTTTTTTAAAGATTTTATTTATTTATTCATGAGAGACACACAGAGAGAAGCAGAGACACAGGCAAAGGGAGGAAGCAGGTTCCATGCAGGAAGCCCGATGTGGGACTCGATCTAGGGATTCCGGGATCAAGCCCTGAGCCAAAGGCAGACGCTCAACTGCTGAGCCACGCAGTGTCCCTCTACTTTCATTTAAACAAGGAGGCCAAGATACAGTACAAAGCAAGGTTCAAGATCCAAGCAGACAAAAGCAAACTAGCTTTTCCCGCTCAATGTGGCTACTTCGTTAGACCCTGGGAGAAGTTAACTTTCATATTTAGTACGTAATGGCATTGGAAATCTAAGATGCTTGTTTACTGCATCACCTCCTAGAGGTGGGGAGAGGCCCAGGCCACTTCTATTCTTTTCGTTTCCCATTCTTTTGGAAAGGAAAAAAAAGAAGATAAAAAAAAAAAAAAAAAAAAAAGAGGAAAGACCCAAACAGAATCCTGCAAGTTGGTGATATATTTTAAATGTTTTCACTTAGAAAATCAACATGTTAATCACACATAATACAGTGACTAATGATTCACATGGCCTTTTGAGATGGCATCAGATGTCTGAATTGCAGCTCCTTTCTGGCTTCAAAGCTCAGAACAAGTGGTCCTCTTGGTCGAAGAAGCATAAGCCCTGCCTTCTTGTCAAGCAATATGTTGGGGTGTTTTAAATTTTCCTGTGTTTGCTACTTCTGCCCATAGAGACTGAGAATTTGTGATCACTGTGAATCATAGTATTTGTCTGGTCAGTACTGCAATGTATTTTCAGCAAATGTATTGACTACCTATCTGCTTTATAAGAAAGTAGAGAGATATGGTTCCTGTTTTCAAGGAATTAAATATCTCATGAGGACATGGACTTATAAAGAAAAGAGTTTTAAGTATGATAAGTCCTTGATTGGAAATATCTTTATATACTCTCATAAGCAGAAGAGGGAGGTCTTGTTTGGAGAACGTACTAGTCAGCTTTTGCTGCAGTAACAAATAGTCCCCAACTTCAGTGATAACTACAGCATTCTTATTTCTTGCTCATTGGTCTGTGAGTCACGGCAGCAGCTGTGCTGTAAAGCTGTGGTTAGGGTTGAAGTCTGCTCCACGGGACTCTCATTCTGAGACCCAGGCTACAGAAACACCAGCTACTGGGGCATCTTCTTATGAGAGATCACAGCAGTACAGGAGGTCAAACCAAAGCAGGTGTATGCTCAATGTGGCAAACATGTCACTTCATGTTCCATTGGCCAAAGCAAGTTACCTAACCAAGCCCATCATTAGTGCGGTGGGGGATTATTCTGTGTGTGTGTGTGTGTGTGTGTGTATGTGTGTGTGAGAAAGAGAGAGAGAATGAATATTGGCCAATTAGTAATACAGTCTACCATAGAGAAGATTTAACAGAGGAGATAGCCTTCAATTGGGTTTTGAAGGATGCATAGAAGTTCATCAGGCATGAGTGATTCATGGAGGCATAGAAACATGTAGTATCTTAAAGGCAAAGTACTGAGTATTACAACCACTTGCTTGGGTGGGTGCTATATGGCTGATAGGGCAGGGGCCTCTGATAGTGAATTTCAAACATGATCAATTGTAGGAGATCATTGAGCTCTTTGGTCTTTGTGAATGATATCCTTCCCTTTGCCAGTGACAAAGCAGCATAGATGAGCACACAGATGCTCACCTGTTTTCTTAGGATCACACTATGGTATGCTTCCTGCTAGACTCATGCCTGCCTTTTAAACTGACATTTGAAGAAAAATTTCCCAAAGCAGCACACTCTAGAACCTCCTTTTAAGAATTTCATGATGCTATATAACGCTATGCCCCATAATAAGAGGATACAGGTGAAGATCTGGTGCTGCCTATTGTACTCAGAGCATTTTTCTAGTTGTCTACAAGAGATCTTGTGAAATACTAAAGCTTTTCTAAAGGCAAGTAAGTCTAAATTGTGATAACATTGGGGGGCATTCCCTTTGAGGGCGGGGGCATCATTCAACCCATCCTTTCTGAGCCTTATGCAAGAGTAAGTCCAAAGCAAAATCCCATTGGCCAGCATAGACTCTTCCATGTCAGGCACTGTATTGAGCACTTTTCATGCAGTATCTAATTTGAACCTCACAGCTCTCCTACAAGGCAAGTATTCTTATTACAAATGAGGAAATCGAGGCTGTTCCTTGATTAGAAGGAGATTAGCAACCACTGGAGAGTTGTTAAGAATGTAATAGCACTAAATTGAGACTTTCTTGGTATGAACTTGATGTAAGTGCAAAAGAATTAGAAAAGAGAGAAACTGGGGTACCTGGGTGGCTCAGTGGTTGGGTGTCTGCCTTTGGTTCAGGGCGTGATCCTGGAGCCACGTGGGGCTCCCTGCATGGAGCCTGCTTTTCTCTCTGCCTATGTCTTTACCCCCCCCTCTGTGTCTCATGAATAAATAAATAAAATCTTAAAAAGAGAGCAATTTTTATACCATATGATTCAGGGTTTTATAATGCACATTCCAGCTTCTAATATTCCCTGATATTAACAGGTGTACACACACCACATTTGGGGAAATGGCATCTTAGGTAATTGGGGATGAGGATAGAGGATGAAGATAGTTAGAAGACATATGAGCTGTGGTTGGGAGCAGTGGAAGAGGAACTGGAGAGGCCTTGCCACCATCCTGGTAAACAATGTCAAGCAACTTAGACCTGGTAGAGAGGGAATTTGTTTTATAAAAGACAACAATAGGGGTAGTAAAGTGATGTCGAAATCTTGTTCAGGCTGTAGAGTCCCTCTTTCTTTCTTCTTTTTTTTTTTTTAAATGTTTATTTATTTTTTTAATTTCTATTTATTTATGATAGTCACAGAAAGAGAGAGAGAGAGAGAAAGAGAGAGAGGCAGAGACATAGGCAGAGGGGGAAGCAGGCTCCATGCACCGGGAGCCCGACGTGGGATTCGATCCCGGGTCTCCAGGATCGCGCCCTGGGCCAAAGGCAGGCGCTAAACCGCTGCGCCACCCAGGGATCCCTGAGTCCCTCTTTCTAAGTGAAATCTTATCAAGACTCCAACTTTATATGTTTACATATACTTTATACTTTTTACATACTTTATATGTGTATATAAAGTTTACATATGTTTTATACTTTTTACATACTTTATATATATATATATAAAAGTTATATATACTTTACATATATGTAAAGTATAGCTGCTAGGTTAAAACTGTTGGGGTTCTTGGAATCCAGCCTGCTAAGACTCTGTGTGGAACCCTGAGGGATCCATGGAACCCAGTTCGAAAACCATGAGTGTAAGGCCATGCATATTTGTCTTGGGAATCAAAACCAAGGATGAATCTTGGTGCTGGGACAACAAACTTGCTTTTCGACTTTGTATGGCATGCCCCTCCTTTATGTCTTATTTTCCTTACCTGCAAAATTGGGTTGGCTCACTTTTAATTTCAATATTCTACATAGTGATAGACCACAGTGAATTAAATACTGGAACTGAATAGGACATTTCATTGCTCAGATACCTCATTGCCTGAACAGCTCAAATGAATAATACCCTGCAACTTGGGTTGGAAACCGAGGTGTGACTTATTCCAAGTGGATAGCTTTTCTCTGTAATGTGTTAGAAGGTTTGTTTGTTTACAGTAGTATGTGCCTTCATACACTATGCTCCCCCACTCATGTGTGAGTCAGAGCACACATGGAAGTCTCTTTGACCTCAGAATTCTATGGTTTCTCTATTCAGATCCCAAAGATTGAGTATTGTCTTTATGTATTTGCGTCATAGTGATTCTTAAGAGCTACACTGTAGACATCCTCCAGGTAGTAGGAAGGGCAGCTTTCACGAGTTGTGCCTCTGTTTACAGTTCTACTCCAAAGGCTGGTTGCTTAGGAATATTTTGCCTTGATGATGTCCCTTAAAGGTGAAGGTGGGTGTGCATTTCCACATTTATTCAGACTTTAGAAGTCTTGTTTTTCTCACAGAGCAGCCTCACTCAGCAAACATGCCAGTGGATTAGAAAATGTAATCCAGAAGAAAGCTTAAACTTCAGTAAATAATTAGTCTTGTAAAAAAGCATGCATGGAGCCAAAGTTAATGAGTTTTCTAGTTATTCGTGGCTGATGTTTACTTGGAAATGTATGTAAAATGGATATATGACAAGCTCATGTAAATCAATTCTGTGCTTTGCTTTTCCATTATGAATCACTTTCATTTCAACATGAAATACAAATTGATTGCTGTCAACCACTCTGTCTTACAAATACCCACCCCCAGTGGTTTTTTTTTTTTCTTATTACCTTTTTCTTTCTTGGGAACTAATTATCACTTCACTTTTAGCCAACCTGAATCTTCCAGTATTTTCCAGCTCTCACCAGGAGCTTCCACTTGATTCTTTTCTTTCTAGAAGCCAAGTACTGTCATTGTATTGAATACCTTCTCAGCCAGTTGGCAGCTCCCAAAGAGGGTCAGCGGAGGGATGATTATGAAGCCAGTGTTATATAGCTTTACAGGAAGAAAAAAAGAAGACAAAAAAATGCAAGAAAGATGTGGCTAAAATTCCCCCCTCCAGATATTTCTGGAAAGCTATCATTAATTTCTCTTCATTTGCATTTCATGACTAAACAGTGTGAGGTCAACTTATGTTAACCTTGTACTCTTAGAGGTGGTTGGTTTGTGTGCAGATTTTTCCATTCACTTTTTTTCTGATATTTTTCTCCCTCTCCCTCCCTTGCTCCCCCCCCCCCCCCCCCCCCCCCCCCGTGTTCTGTGTTCTCTTAATCTCTAAACAGGTCAGGGCAGGAGAGCAGTTTCCATTGGGGCTGACGTCAATCCAGCCCTGCAGATTAGTTAGCAGAGGGTGTTGGGAGAGAAGTGCAGCTGTTGTGCCTTCACCTGGAGACCAGATCTCACCTGAGGTGCCTGCCGAGTGTGTCGTCTTGGGCTCCCAGATCTGGCACATCCAACTTCACAGGATAGAAGACTCATTTCTTTGAATTTCATAAATTCTGGCTGAAAGAAAGTGCACCTGTTCCGTCTCTGCTGAATCAGCATTGGCAGAGCTCCCCATTCTAAACAAAGACAAATAGCAATGGCTAATTGCGTAGATGTCATCAGAAAGAACCAAGCATGAATCTTGGTGCTGTCACTTCCTGTGTTGATCTGAGGGAGTAATTTGATCTCTCTGAGCCTCAGTTTTCCTAACTGTCCAGTGAGGAAAAGAAAGTACCGACCTCATAGAATAGTTGAAGGGCGGTGGCTCTTGAAGTGGGGACCCGACCAGCAGTGTGAATAAGCATCACTTGTTAGAACTATAGATTTTCAGATCCTACCCCAGACCTACTGAATCAGCAAGTCTAGAGGGGGCACCCAGCAGTCTGTGTTTTATTTATTTATTTATTTATTTATTTATTTATTTATTTATTTATTTACGATAGTCACAGAGAGAGAAAGAGAGAGAGAGAGAGAGGCAGAGACACAGGCAGAGGGAGAAGCAGGCTCCATGCAGGGAGCCCGACGTGGGACTTGATCCCGGGTCTCCAGGCTCGCGCCCTGGGCCAAAGGCAGGCGCCAAACCGTTGCGCCACCCAGGGATACCCACGGTCTGTGTTTTAACCAGTTTTCCAAGAGATGTGATTTGCTCTAAACTTTGAGAGCCACTGCTGTAAGGTGTCAGTGAGACAATCACAGACACATCCAAAGCTTATACTTGCCCAGGGTCACAGGTGTATGAAGACAAGTGATTTAAGAAATTAAAAAAATTTTAATTCCAATATAATTAACACACAGTATTATATTAGTTTAAGGTGTGGGGACACCTGGGTGGCTCAGCGGTTGAGCATCTGTCTTTGGCTTGGGGTGTGATCCTACACTCTTGGGATCGAGTCCCGCATGGGGCTCCCCACAGGGAATCTGCTTCTCCTTCTGTCTATGTCTTTGCCTCTCTCTGTGTGTCTCTCATGAATGGATAAATAAAATCTTTTTAAAAAATTTTAAAAAATAGTTTCAGGTGTGCAATATAGTGATTCAACACTTTTATACATTGAAGGAAATTCATTTTCATTTTTTAAAAGATTTTATGTATTTATTCGAGAGAGTGAGAGAGAGCAAGCATGAGCAGGGAGAGGGGCAGAGGGAGAAGCAAATTCCCTGCTGATCAGGGGGGTGCATGTGGGGCTTGATCCCAGGACCCTGAGATGATGACCTGAGCTGAAGGCAGATGCTTAACTGACTGAGCCATCGAGGCATCCTGGCAAGTGATTTTTAAATGTATATCATCCATGTATTCTCAGCATTTGGAACAGTGCCTGGTGCATTGTAAGTACTCAGTAAATATTTGTAGAATGAATGAATGTTAGCTATGATCGTGATCACCCTATTGCCATTCTTATTACTAATTATTACATACTATCTTCCTACTTTTTATTGATGTGTTGATTTTTTCCCCCTACTTTTTAAATCATGGGATCAGATCAGAAAAAGGGGAACTTGGTGTGTTTTAGTCCAAATCTCTTCAGGAAGATAAGGATACATGATTTCTACTTTGTGATGATTTTATTTAGTATTTTCCTTTTATTATGGCTCTGTGTCTCAGCCTCAGGCAGAAGGCAGAGCTGTGATTCCAACCCTCGTCACTTGGCTCTTCAGCATAATGTGTTTTTCTGCTATAAGTTGCTGTCTTTATTGGGAAGAGAATAGATTCACAGCAGTTCTTGGTTCTGTGTAATTTTTCATGGCTTGGGTACCATAACTATGGTACATAGCCTACAAAGTGCACCAGCTTCTTCTCCTTCTTCCTCTGATCACCTGCCCTCCTGCGTTGCTATTACTAGTTCTGCAGTTCCGAGCATCCCAGAGTCTGGTGCACTGATCACCAATGGACACATCGGGATTTGGGACTGAGGTGTGGCATGTGGGCATAACATTTTGCATTTTAATGTGGTCCATTTTATTTGTATTAGAAAATACGTAACTAGCATATCAAAATTATGGCTTTTCAGGTATTATATAGGATAAGGCTAACTAACATGAGTCATGATAGCAGGTCTGCATTAACTTGAATACAAGTTTTAAAGAAGTAACAATCACTGATTTCAAATAAACAGCAGTGGCTGAGGCAAAGGTTGTAAAGGTGGTGAGCAGGTTGCTAGGTTGGAAGAAACACTGACCCAGAGGCTTGAGAACATCAGCTTTAGGGTTCAACATAGCTGGGCTTGAGTTCAGAATCTGCCATTTACCAGCTCTGAGACCTTGGCTAAGCCATTAAACATCCTTAAACAATGTTTCCTCATTCATAATTGTGAATAATAATATTTCCCTCCTCCCAGTGTATGAGTCCCCTGTGTGTTTACTAGAGGAAGGGGGTTATAAAGCTACTGGAATCCGTTTTTTACTTTTTAAAAGACAGCCTAGCCTGCCTTTAAGCAGAGCGTTGAGGTGGAAAGCATGAATATGAATGGCATGGGCTGGACTTCTGAATTCTCCTATAATTTCAGTCTCTATGTGGCTGGTTGAGAACTGATGAGACTATGTGTATATATACTGGGCACCCACAATAATCCCATCCATTGAATTTCAATGTCAATCAATGTATTTAGAAACTGAATATAGCAGAAGCACCTTCCTCCAGTGGAGGAACTCCTCTGTGAGGCTGGTGTCCTGTGATGTGAACCCCCAGGGCCTGCGGAAGGGGGTTCCCTTTGTGTCATGTCAGGGATACTGTCCTATACCTTGCCAGCGATTTTTCCTGGCATGTGATGACTGCTCTATCAGGGGCTAGCATGCTAACCATTTTCAACAAAGCATTTCAAAGTGGTTTTTTTTTTTTTTTTTTCCCTAGGTAGGGTTGCGAGGTACAATAAATAATGGACAATTACATTTGGATTTCAGGTGAACAATGAATAATTTTTTCTTGTTTTGTTTAAGGAGGTCCCGTGCAATCTTTGGGACATGTTAAAAAAACTATTCACTTACTTGAAATTCAAATTTAACTAGATGTCCTCTATTTTTATTTGCTAAATCTAGCAACTCTATAGCCTTACACTATTTGCTACTGCACTGTTTGATAGAAGGCACACTTTCCTGTACCAGGGCCAGCTGTTGACCCGTGCTGTTTTATGACCCCAGAGAATCATAAGATGTAAGTCAAACCCTTATTTTTAGATGTGCTGTATTTATAAATTGTAGCCTTTCTTAACCATGATTTTATCAAAACTGGCGACTAATGCAACTGAAAAGAAAATCAAAGGGAAATGTCTTTATAAATATGTATTAAGTATGAAAACCAAGCTCTTACCCTGATTCATATGGCTCACATTTGTCAACGGCTCACTCTGTTCAGAGTGCTTTAAATGTATCATTAAAAACCCTCACAACAACACTGTAAATAGAAAGCAGGATTTTCCTCTATTTTTTTTTAAGCTCAGAGAGGTTAAGGATCTTGCCCAAGGTCACACAGCTCATAAGTGGTAGCAGGATTTGAATCCAAGCAATCTGACTCCAGAGCCAGTGGTTGACCTCTCCGCAATGTTCAGTATATGTTTGTGATAAATCTGTAAATAAATGTGTGGAGGCTTTGGAGGAATTTTTCTATTAGGGCTGGCTTAGCAGAGACATAATAGGAGTCTCTTGATGTTTGTACTGAAGACTCCCTTTTTCCTTTTCTGGTAATTCACTTTTAGCAAGCAAGCATAGACATGCTTCGTTACACGCAGAATTTTCAAATTTTCAAACCAAGTTCAAAATTATGTTCCTTATATTTATCTATTGGGTGTTCATGAAGATAGGAATCTTTGACTGTGAAATGCTGGCCAGGGGCAGGGGCAGAGGGTAGTTTGGGCTGTTTCTCTTAGTGCTAAGCAGAGCCATATTAGGGCAGGAGGGAAGAGGAAGAATGTGTGCCCCTATGCACCTTTATCAAAACATCTTCCCATATCCTGAGCCAAGTGGGAGAGTTAGTAAAAGTTCTGCAATCAAAAAACATCACTATATGTAAAGCCCTGCATTGTCCAGTGTGTTTGCCAGCTGTGATTGTCAACCCTCATAAACCTACTAGAAGACACGATGACCTCGTGGCTTTAGGAGACCAACTAAAAGGGACAATTCCTATTGCACAATAATGCAGAATCTTAAAATGAACAGTCAACCACAGCCTATCTTTTAAACAAATTTAGATATTTTGTTCATCATGAATTTTTTTTGCATTGATTTGGATTTTGAGAAGCATTGCACTCAAATATTGTACATTTTATTTAGAATTTTGTATATATTTAGTGTTGCATTATACATTTAATGTGCATTTAATTATTTATTTATTGTATTCCTAAATGTTTTGGTACGCCTTAAACTTTGCACCCATGGTGAGTAACTCACTTGCCTCACCCCGAGCCCTGGTTCCCCACTTCAGTGACCCTATGGTGTGTTCTTTCCTTCTTGAGCATTTGTCCTGATGATAGTCTCTTCACAAGCTGACTTTTTTGGAAGAGCTCTTGATGTTTCTGAATTTATTATGCCAATAGGTTCTTTTCTGGGGAAGATGAAACCATCTTTTGGTCTTAATGATTTGATGCCTTGCCATGCTGTTCTAAGCACTTTGAAGAGAAAAGATGCCTTTGCCAGCATCACTGTTGGTTTGGAGGCATATGAATTTGCTGTGTCAGATCAAGCATCCATGCAGCCCAGAGCTTGTCCGCCTTACATGCTGGCCCATCACATTTGGTTTTCACAGTTAATGCTATGGTCTAATGCCAGTTGACTCAACAGCTTATAAGTGTTGGGTGCATTCTTTTTTTTTTTTTTAAAGATTTCTTTATTTTACTGGAGGGGGGCAGAGGGAAAGAGAGAGGGAGAGAGAGTGAGAAAGAGAGAGAGAGATATCCAAGTAGACTCCCTGCTGAGCATGGAGCCCAAAGGGGGCTAGATCCCATGACCCTGAGATCATGACCTGAGCTAAAACTAAGAGTCAGATGCTTAACTGACTGAGCCACTCAGGTGCCCCAGTGTGGGGTGCATTCTTAAATATGGGTTTTGGTCATGATGCTGATGTTCTAATGATATGAGAGATAATAAAATGTAGTGGGTTACAAGTTGTAGGTTGAGTTTGCCTACCTGTGATATCTCAAAAGCCCAATTGGTAATAATAATGATAACCAGCTTATTATGCCTACCATGAAGATGAATTATATATGTATACAAAGTCCCAGCACTGTGGCTGGCACATGCTGGATTTTCAGTAAATGGTAGTCATTATTATTTTGAGTTTTATGTGTATTTCCTGTTTTTCTCGCCTTTCTCTTGATGCATCCATGAAGTGTTCTTTGAGTACCCACTGTGTGCTAAAGACTAATTATAGCACCTTTGCGTATAGTCAAAGAGTCTCTTTCTTATAGAGTCTGTTCCTGATGGGTATGTCTTTTTAGTATTATGTTTCTTATTCATTGTGTTCCACAAAAATATACACCTCAATTTAGGTCTTGAATAAGAGTCAATAAGCTTGTGTATTGGATATTAGGCAGGAGTCAGGAAATCTCTGAGTAAGTAGTTAAGGGCCTCTGTGTTAGTTTTATATTGCTGTCTACAAATCATTACAAACTTAGTGGCTTATTATGTTTATTATGTCACAGTTTCCATGGGCCATCAGTCCTGGCATGGTTTGGCTGAGTCCTGTGCTCAGAGTCTTTACAAGGTTGTAGTCAGGGTGTTAGCTGGGCCGCATCCTCCTCAGAAGGTTGGACTGGAGAAGAACCTGCTCCTGAGCTTGTTCACATTGTTGGCAGGTTTGTGATGGAGGGCCCCAACCTCTTGCTGACAGTCACCCGGGGGCCACCCTCACATCCTAGAGGTTACTTATAGTTCCTTGACCATATGGCCATCTCTGTAGGCAGTTCACAACATGGCTGTGTGCTTTTTCCAGACCAGCGGGGAAGCCTTTCTCTCCAATCTGCTAAGATGGAGTTTTATATAATGAGTCCTGATTATGGGAAGGACATCCCATTACCTTTGCCATATTCTTTTGGTTAGAAAGCCTGTCCCATGTTCTGCCAACATGTCAACCCACAAAGGGGAGGACTTGTACAAGGTCAAAACAGTTCATGAGGCCATCTCAAAATTCTGCCAACCACAGTCTCTTTGGGGAAAACACTTTGGTGTTAGTATATGGGCTTTGTTTAACTTCTCATAGGACTTCGTTTACATTTATTTTGTGATTGTGTCTCAAAGGGGAGGGGAGTTGGTGAACGTGAGGCCTAAGGATAAGCAGAGATTTTGATGTTTTTATCACATGCTAAGTGTCCATTATGTACTGATCATATTTATAAAACTGTTGAGATAATCTGCTTACAGGATGTTGGGATCCACAGGATCAAGGACCTGTGGAAGGGAGGGACTTTTTAAAAAAGTTTTTATTTAAATTCCAGTTAGTTAACATACAGTGTACTATTAGGTTCAGGTGTACAATATAATGATTCAGCACTTCCAGATGATCCCCAGTGCTTGTCACAAGTGCGCTCCTGCATCCCCAACGTTTCCCCCTTCCTACCTGGCCCCCCCACCCCACCTCTCCTCCGGTAACCATCAGGGTGTTCTCTGTAGTTCAGAGTCTGTTCCTTGGTTTGCCTCTGTCTTTTTTCCCTTTGCTTGTTTGTTTTGTTTCTTCAATTCCACATGTGAGTGAAATCGTATGGCATCTGTCTTTCCCTGATGTATTTCACTTAGCATTATACTCTCTAGCTCCATTGATGTCATTGCAAATGGCAAGCTTTTATTCTTTTTTTTATGGCTGAGTAATATTCTATTGTATATATAGACCGCATCTTCTTTATCCATTCATCTGTCGATGGACACTTGGGCTGCTGCCAAATCTTGGCTATTGTAAATGATGCTGCTCTAAACATTGGGGTGCATGTGTCCCTCTGAATTAGTGTTGTTGTATTCTTTGGGTAAATACCCAGAAGTGTGACTGCTGGATCATAGGTTAGCTCTACATTTAGCTTTTTGAGGCACCTGAAATGGAGGTACTTTTAACGAGAATTGACATAGAAGGAAGAGCCTGAGGTCATCTGATCCTGCTTCCCACCTCCAAGCAGGGATTTTACTTTAGATAGAACTTAGCCTTCCCAAACAAAAAGAATCCAAGAGACAAAACAGCCCCTTAAAAACCTCCTACAGTCTTCTTCAAGAAAGTGGAAAAAGAAAAGCTTCCCTAACCCCTTCTCAGGCTGGAGGACTTTTGAAGTGTGATTGCATTTGGCTCTGTGCTAAGACAGTTGTGGAGAGGTGCGGGTTTGGCCATCAGTGTCTGTGTTCAAACACCATCACCCTTTTGAAGTGCATTTGGCTCTCCTAACCCTCGAGCTTGGGGACTGGCTGCAGGCAGATGATGTGCAGAAGGCTGGAGTTCGCAGGAAGCGACCCAGGAGAGGTGTCAGGTTGCTGAGCCGAGTGTAATATATGAGTGTTTGCATGCGTGAGCGCGCGCGCGCACACACACACACACACACACACACACGGTGTGCACAACAACTGCCAACCCTTTTGTGTGGGTGGACATATTCTCAAGCCAACTGAAACTTCTGCGGGGGTGTTTTCATAGGAGACTGCAAAATAAAACTGTATTCCCAACAATTTGGGGACTTGAGCCCATTATATTTGTAGGGCATCTGCTCCGTGGTTTCTGCTGCATTAATGATCTGGCATCGCTGGGTGTCTTTGCTCTGCACAAAGCTAGCACCCAAGTCACCTAGCTCACGTTAAAAAAATATATATATAGGAAAATTATCAACCCAGTGCTTATTTTTGTACCAAAGGGGATTTCCACGGGGTAGGGGGGCAGGTGGAGAATTTTCCTTTCCTCTGAAGGCCATTGCTACCTCAAAGGCATGTCTGTTCAGCCAGGTAATGGGGACGGCCCGAAGACAGGAGGAAGCCAGAACGCGGCCCCTTGCATGGGACTCACAGGAGGTGCTGGTGAGGCTTTGATTGTATTTTTGGACACTGCAAAGCTGGTGTGGTTTCCTAGTCAACCTTTCATGCTGCCTGATAATGGAAGCTGCTGGGCGGACTGGAGTGCTTTCTTTTTCTCTTAAAAGAAGCCGAGATCTCAGACTTGCTGGGTCAGGGAAAACAACCTCCTCACCTTTCTTCTGTACAGCATGCTGAGTGCCAAAGCTATTCTTAGTTCAAGTGCATTTCCTTGGCACCCATGCCTTGGGTATTTTTTTTCCCTCCAGATCATTCCTGCTGTGCATAATGTAGCTTGAAACTGGCATTTGCCACAGCTTGGGAGATGGATACTAATGAAAGCATTAATTCCTGATAACAAAAGTGTGGGTGCTTCCTGCCCCCCGAACTGAGCACCAATCTCTGTTGACCTGGGCAAAGAGGAACAGGGCAAAGGGCAGGAAACCGCTCCCCTCTATCACCCACTGGTTGGTGGGGGAAGTGTCTCAGCCCTGCTTGGCACTGCACCTGCCCTGTCAAGCTCTCTGCATCTGAACCCTAGTGGAGCCTTGACCTTGCCGAGTGGGAGCCAACTACCAGTGTACCCATTTTTTAAAGGTGGAGACTGAGTTCCTTGGCTGCGTGTTTGAATCACATGGGGAACTTTTTAACTGAGATGCAGTTCACATCCTATAAAATACCCCTCCCTATAAAGTGTACAGTTCAGTGGTTTTTGGTATATTCAGAGAGTTTTATAACCATCACCACAATTTCATTCCAGAAACTTTCCATCATCACCCCAGAAGAAATACCATGCCCATTGGCAGTTGCTCTTCTCTCTCCCTCCCACCAGCCTCTGGCAGCCACTAATCTACTTTCTGGAAGTTGCATCTAAATGGAATCATATAGTATGTGGCTTTTTGCATCTGGCTCCTCTCCCTGAGCATAACGTTTTCAAGTTTTACCCATGGCGTAGTAGGCGTCAGTGCTTTAGTCCTATTTTATGACCAAATAATACTCCATTGTATGGATGTGCACATTTTCATACATTTCTCAGTCGGTGGACATTTTGGCTCTTTCTACTTTTTTTTGGCAATTGTGAATAGTGCTACTGTGTTTAATCGTGTACTAGTTTTTGTATGAACATATGTTTTCAATTTCCTTGGCATATCCCCACGAGTGGAATTGCTGGGTCATGTGGTAACTCTATGTTTAGCTTTGGAGGAACTGCCAAGTTGTGTTCTACAGTGGCTACGCCATATTACATTCCCACCAGCAGGGTATGAGGGTTCCAATTCTCCACATCCTCGCCAGCACTTGTTACTGTCTCTCTTTTTGATTATAGACACCTTAGTGGGTGTGAAGTAGTCTGGAGAACTTTTTAAAAATACCAAGTGCCCACACCACCGCCTCTCTACTTCTGATTAATTGGTTTGGGCATAGATTTAGGCATTGCTTTTGTTATGATTGTATTTTGAATTCTCCTGGTTGAGTCTCATGTACAGCCAGGTTTGAGAACCACTGGGCCAGGAGAACTTTGTAGTGCAAATGAGATAGTTAGTAGGCCTCCACCCAGGGCTGGGACTAGGCACTCCCCTTGGGTGAAAAGTTGAAGGGGCAGAGAGCAAAAAAATAAAAATAAAAAATTCATGATAAATGAAACATCATCATTTTCTTTTCTTCTCTTTTCTTCTCTTTTCTTCTCTTTTCTTCTCTTTTCTTCTCTTTTCTTCTCTTCTCTTCTCTTCTCTTCTCTTCTCTTCTCTTCTCTTCTCTTCTCTTCTCTTCTCTTCTCTTCTCTTCTCTTCTCTTCTCTTCTCTTCTCTTTTCTTTCTTTTTAGGTTCGAGAGTGCTTTAATTGGGAGCGCTCCTGGGCGAGGTTCCATGACTTGGAGAGGTGGCCCAAGTCAGGGAAGTCGCAAACATCATCATTTTCTATAAAGACAGCCTATGATGTAGTATCTGCATGATTTACCTCCCTCTGCTCACCGTAGACCTGGCACAGTTTAATCCTGTCTTTATTTAAAATGGTGAAAGTTTGTTCTTCATGGATTTTGGGGCGGAGTATTAATTTTGATTTAAAAAACTAATTGCATTAAAATAGAACTCATCTTGATGACTGGTTCTTTTTTTGGGGGTGCCTCCTTCAATTTTGCACCTGGGAGTTCATGCCTCACTGTTCTTACCCTTCCCCCAGCCCTGCCTTTGCCTGCCGCCAGATACTTAATGAAGTACTCACTCTGTTTTGGGCATGTTTAGTTACTGAGTGTGATCTCATTGAATCACACCTCGTTCTTGCAATAATCCATTAGAAGTAGGTGATAGAATCCTCAGTTGATAGGTGAAGATGTGAAGTTCAGAGAGATAATGTGATGTAACCCAAATTACACAGCTAGTATGTGGTCAATCTAGATTTGCACCCAGATTTTTGAGCCCAGAGATAATGCTTTTTTTTTACAGCGCTGTGTTGCTGCCTGTGAGGGAATGTGGCATGTTCAAGTTTATGAGCCTCAACCAGCCCTGCAAAGTACAAAGAATGGAAGGTGTTGGTCTCCATCTACAGATGAGAACACTGAACCTGAGTCACTAATTCACTGGACACTTCAATCACCTCTTTTTGGGAAAGGCTTTTTTTTTTTTTTTTAGCTTACATAGAATCTCATTCCAGTTTTTCCTTAAATTTCATTAGCACTTCATTAACTTGGCTCAGCAAAAAATTCTTGAGCCTGGCTGTGTGTCCTGTCTTTGTTGATTATGGGGCAGGGACCAAACTGCTACAGTCCTACATGTGGAGTAAAGATGTTGTACTATTTGGTAAAATTTACTTAGAAGCAACTTCTCAAGAAAACAAAACAAAACAAAACAAAAAAAAAACCAACTTCTCATGAAATTGACTTTTTTTTGGTATGTAGAGCAGGAGGCCCCAAACTTTTCTATAAAGAACGAGATAGTAGGGATCCCTGGGTGGCGCAGTGGTTTGGCGCCTGCCTTTGGTCTGGGGCGCGATCCTGGAGACCCTGGATCGAATCCCACGTCGGGCTCCCTGCATGGAGCCTGCTTTTCCCTCTGCCTGTGTCTCTGCCTCTCTCTCTCTGTGTAACTATCATGAATAAATAAATAAAATCTTTAAAAAAAAAAAAAAAAAAAAGAACGAGATAGTAAATATTTTAAGCTTTCCAGGTCATGTAGTCTCTATTGCAGTGATTCAACTCTGCAGTTGTAGCACAAAAGCAGCCACAGACAGTATGTGAACTAATAGATATATCTGTGTTCCAATAAAACTTTATTTATAAAAATAAGTTGAGGGCCGGATTTGGCCTTCAGGCAGTAGTTTGCTGACTCCATGTATAGGGAAAGGTGTATCTTTGAACAGAAGCCAGTATAGAAGAAAATGGTCAAAAGAGTCTGAAATTGGCTGATGAAGAAGACTGAATCTTGAAAGACAGGAAACAAAATAGGAAGAATCCTGAAGGGAAGAAATGGAAGAAGTGGAAATATTGTGTTGTGAGAGCCCCCAGACTGGGAGGCATGAGGAGGAGTGGGAAATTAAAAAGCAGCAGCAGCAGCAGCAGTCACCAATAGTTTTGTTTTTTTGGGGGGGTGGGAAGTTGCTTTTAATGTATCCTTGAATTTTAAATAGGAAAAAAGAACATAAGTTAGAACAGATATGTTTAAAAGGACATGGAAGCTGCTGCCTTCTTCCCCCTTTGATTTTCATCTTCCTTTTTATTTATTTATTTATTTATTTATTTATTTATTTATTTATTTATTTATTTTTAAAGATTTTATTTATTTATTCATGAGAGACATAGAGAGAGAAAGAGGCAGAGACACAGGCAGAGGGAGAAGCAGGCTGCAAGCAGGGAGCCTGATGTGGGACTCGATCCCGGGACCCCAGGATCACGCCCTGGGCTGAAGGCAGGCGCTAAACTGCTGAGCCAGCCAGGGAGCCCCTCGTCTTCCTTTTTAAATTATTATTTTTAAATTTCATTATGGTAAGGACATTTGATATGAGATCCACCCTCTTTACAGATTTTAAGGGTACAACACAGTACCGTTAGATAGATATCTGTAGGTACAATGGTGTGTGACAGATTCGAGGACGTATTCATCTTGTGTAACTGAGATCTTATACCTGTTGGTTAGCAACTTCTCATTTCCTTCCCCCCAACCAATGTTTTAAAAATCATTTTAGATGTAACAAGGCATTTGTAATTTAAAAAGTGAGCTCTAGCGATTGAGACTGTATGGCTAAGAATGTAGGAATCTCATGTCCTCTGCTCTGCACACTTCTTGTGTGACCTTTGAATGATTTAACTTTTCTCAAGCGAGAGATGACAGTGCTTTACCATGTAGCAAGGTGACCCAGTGGTAATTCCTCATCAACAAGGGAATCCAGTAGCCCTTCGAGGTAGAAGATGGGATGTTGCAATATTCCACTTTGAGACCTCCTTTTCCCATCTGTTGGAGCTTAAATCTCCTGGCTCCCGGTCCAGCATTATTTCCATTACACCATTCAAGTGTGATGCAAGGTTTGGCAGAAAAACGTCCCAGGGTGGATCCAAGTGGGAAGAGGAAAAAAAACCCCACTATGGTTTATGGATATATAAACAACTTTAAAGGCAGTAAGATGGATCTGAATGAAGCATGAGGGAGGGGGTCTCCACATAAAGTTAATTGGGCATGAAACCATGGATAAAATAGTTCTTTTATAAAAAGTTTCTAGTACCTGCAAAGGGCTTTAACACAGAGAGGATCTTTTAAGTGGTGATCTGGTTTGAAAAGACTAGATTTACAAGCTGTGTTACCAGGAGAACGCGATGGTGGAATTCTGAGGTTGAGCCCCTTAGTCTGAAACTTACAAATTTCATTAACAGAGGATGATCATGATTGGAGAAAACCCATAGCAAAGGTGCCATCCTGGGCTCCTAGGACACTTGGCTGAACACTGTAGCCTATGGGCACCCAAAGTGGCTGGATACTGTACGGATCTGGGTTTGAGTACTGGTTCTGTTGATAATAGCTGGAGTGACTTTGGACAACACTTGACCCCCCTTGAAGCCTTAGATCTTGCATCTCTGCAATAGAAAGAACAGTGCCAATGCCAATGACTGTTATGAGGATAACCCAAGACAGTGCTTCTCACACTGTAGTCCCTGGCCCAGCAGCAGCAGCATCACCTAGGCACTTGTCAGAAATACAGAGTTGGGCATCTCCCCAGATCTGCCTGGTCCAACAATCTCATTTATTTTTTGAGGGAGAAGATTTTTTTTAAATTTAAGTATAGGGGCACCTGGGTGGCTCAGTGGTTGAGCATCTGCCTTTGGCTCAGGTTATGATCCCTGGGGCCTAGGATCGAGTCTTCCCGCAGGGAGCCTGCTTCTCCCTCTGCCTATGTCTCTGTCTTTCTCTCTGTGTCTCTCATGAATAAATAAATAAAATATTTTTTAAAATTTAAGTATAATTGACACACAATGTTACCTTAATTTCAGGTGTACAACATAGGGATTCAACAGGCCTATACATTATGCTGTGCTCACCACAAATGTCGCTACCATTTGTCACCATACAACACTATTACAATACCATTGACCGTAGTTCCTATTCTATACCTTTCATCCACATGACTCACTCATTAGAGAACTGGAAGCCTGTACCTTCCACTCCCCTTCATCCATGTTGCCCATCCCCCCACTTCAGCAATCGGTCTTAACAAGCCCTCCAGGGAATTCTGATACACGGGCAAGGTGGAGAACCATTGGCCTAGGAGTGGGTTTCTCAATCTCATCACTATCAGTATTTGGGGCTGGATCATTCTTGGTTGCAGGGGAGGAGGTGCTGTCCTGTGCACTGTAGGGAGTTGAGCAGCATGCCTGGCCACCACTCACCAGGTGCCAGTAGCCACCTCTCCCCTGCCTAGTTGTGACAACCAAAACTGTCTCCAGACATTGCCTATTGTCTCCTGGGGACCAAAAATCACCCCTCGTTGAGAACCAGTGGCTTAGGGTAAAGTGAGTTCCTGGCCTATGATAGGCTCAACGTCTTAATTATCTTTTACTTTCTTTTGCTGTTTGGCTATTTGAATTGTGTTAGGGAAAAAAAAAAAAAAAAGAGAACGAAGAGGCAAGATGTGAGCCTTTTTACCTTTGCGAGCATGCTGACACCGTGGCCTGATGTCTCATTTAAAAATAGTTGCACCCTTTAAACTTTCTAACAAAATTTTCCTCTGGGTTGAAGCTAAACATGGAAAATCTCAGCCCTAGGGACTTGCGTTAATTCTCCCCCAAGAGCTAAGTAGCTGCACATGGGGATTTCGGTGGAAAGTTTTAGGCCACCATGGCTGCAGAGCTTGCTGCCCAGATGTATGGGCACGAGGTCCCTCCACTTCATCTTGGGTTTCTCTCCTGTGAAAGCCACACAGCTGGTACCCTCCACAGCTGGCTGCCTCGCCCTGCTAATAATAACCAGAAGAGGTCTTCTTTGCTGGTGAACTCTCATGCCTGGATTTTCCTTCTACATGAGACCCAAGTTTGAACTAGCATCTGAGGCTGGGGACAGGGTGCATTGTCCCCATGTGGTGCCTTGGAGTTGGGTGAGTTGGGTTCCAGTTCTTCCTCTGCTGCTAAGTTGCACAGAAAATGCTGGGAAAGTCATCTAGGGCCCTGACTGTGTTTCTGTGTTTACATCTGTAAAATGGGCAGAACAATACATCCTTTTTAAAGTTATTATGGTAAAATATTATGTTTTATATAATAACATAAAATTTATCATTTTAGCCATTTTACATTCTGTGGAACATAAATTTGCAGTTCTGTGGAAGTAAGTAGATTCACATTGTTGTGCAACCATCACTACCCTCTGTTTCCAGAACTTTTACAACATCCTAACCTGAAACTCTGCACCCATTCACCAATAGCTCCCTATCAGCTCAGGCTGCCTTAACAAAACACCACAGGCTGGGAAGCTCAAACAACAGAGATTTATTTTGTCAAGGTTCTGGAAACTGGAAGTCTGAGATCAGGGAGCCAGCAGGAGTGAGTTCTGGTGAGAGCCCTCTTGCTGGCCTGCAGATGGCTGCCTTCTGCCTGTGTGCTCACATGGCAACAGAACATGCATAGATTTCTTCCTCTTTTTTTCCCTCTCTTTAGTTTCAGTGAGATAGAATCAGCATGCAGACCAAGTTTAATGGGTACAGCATAATGACTTGAACACAATAAGTTAACATCCATCATCTCATATAGATACAAAAGAAAACAATTTTTTTCTTTGTAATAAGAATGCATAGGGTTTACTTGGCAACTCCCCCCACCCTCGACCTCTGGTAACCACATATTTTATCTTTTCCTATCTATGAGGGTTTTTTTAAAAGATAATACAGATAAGTGAAATCATAGAGTATTCGACTCATTTCCCTTAGTATAACACCCTTGAGAGTCATCCATGCTGTTGCAAATGGCAGGATTTCCTTCTTTTTTATGGCTGCATAGTATTGCATTATGTATATGCCATATTTTCTTTATCCATTCAGTATCTGTCAATGGACACTTGGGTTGATTCCATATCTTGGCTATTGTGAGTGATTCTGCAGTGAACATGGGGGTACAGGTAACTCTTCAATATAGTGATTGCATTTCCTTCAGGTGCATACCCAAAAGTGGGATTGCTGGCTCATATGGTAGCTCTGTTTTTAATTTTTTCAGGAAACTCCATACTGTTTTCCACAGGGACTGCACCAATTTTCATTCCCACCAACAGTACATAAGGGTTCCCATTTCTTCACATCCTTGCCAGTATTTGTTGTCTCTTGTTTTTCTGAGGATAGCTGTTCCTTCTTTTTTTAAAATTTATTTTTTATTTTTTAAAGATATATTATTTATTTTAGAGAAACACAGAGAGAGAGAATCCCAAGCAGACTCCCCTTTGAGCATAGAGCCTGACACGAAGCTTGATCTCACGACCCTGAGATTATGACCTGAGCCAAAATCAAGAGTTGGATGCTTAACCGACTGAGCCACCCAGGTGCCTCTCTTCCTCTTCTTATAAGGATGCTTATCCAATCATGGAGGCCTGACTCTCATAACCTCATCGAAATCTAATTACCTCCCAAAGGGTTCCCCTCTAGATACCATTGCACTGAGGATCAGGGCTTCAGCATATGAATTTAGGGGAGACACAAGCAGTCCCTAATACTTCCCACCTGCCACTCTCCTTGCCTGGCAACCTCTAAATTACTTTCTGCCTCTGGGAATTTGACTAGTCTAGGTACTTCATATTAACTGCAATCATACCATATCTGCCCTTTTGGAGAATATACTTTTGATATAGTGGAAGCTTTTATTTGTAGCATCGATCCCTTTTGAGTTTTCCCAGAAGCCTCGTCTGGGCTGAGTCTGACCTCTGGTGGAAAATTTGGAAGTGCCCCGGGGAAAAGCCAAAGGTCAAATATCTGAATAAAAACTAAAAAAAAATAAAAAATAAAAAATAAAAAAAATAAAATGCTGGTGGTTTTATGGTTATCCTCAATAGGGATTTAGGCCAGAAGTTATTTGGGGCTGGGAAAGAGGCTGCAAATCTTTAGAAATTTTATCTCAAACATTCAGCCTTTCTTGAGGCAAGCACCCTCTGATTTGCCTTTCCAAAGCCATGAGCCTTCCTCCTTGCTTCCCGAATCCTATCCGGGTTTTATTCTCTCTCATCGAGTAGCATGCCCTGAAACAGCTCACTGAGGGACTGGTCTCAGCCAATGACATTCTCCTTGCAGTGATTGGTTGACCATAGCCAACTGACCCTCCTCATCCAGCAGAAGCCTTCTGGAAGAGGGCCCCTGGCAGAGGCTTGTCTCATTCAGAGATATATTGGAGAAAATGTTGTGCACGTCTTGGTCAAGACTTGGAGTTGCTGCAGCTACTTTGTGCCTGTAAGGAGAGAAATCATTGATATTATTGATGAGCCACTGGATGGACCAACCCTGGCAGCCGCTGTGCTTCTAGATTTCTTGCTTTGTAACTACAAGATAAATCTGTTGAAGCCACTTTTAATAAGGTCTTTAGTTCCCTAAAACAGAGCATCCCACTGATAGGTTGGATTCTTAGGAATTGGACACTGACCCTTGTACTCTGTGTCCTGTGTGTATTGGATTTTGAGCAGACTTTGGCCTGCATATAAACATCATAGGCACCGCCCTCCCCCGCCCCCAATCCCTGCCTCTTCTTAGAAGACAAGATATTCTTTCTCTTTTCTAGGGGATGACCCTATTTTTTTAATAGCCCGGGTAGTAGATGTTTATGATGTAAAATATATATAGTAAAGACAAGAGATATATATAATAATTACTTATACATAGCTATATGTGTGTGCATAATTATATATAATGTATGTATATTATATAAATGTATATATGTGTAACTATAATATGTATATATATTTTTAAAAATTTTACTTATTTGAGAGAGAGATAGCACATGAGCAGGAGGGAGGGGCAGAAGGAGAGGGAGAAGCAGACTCCCTGTTGAGCAGGGAGCCTGACTTGGGCCGATCCCAGGACCCTAGGATCATGATTGAGCCAAAGGCAGATGCTTAACCAACTGAGCCACCCAGGCACCCTGAGTATAATGTGCATGTTATTATTACCGGTATACATGCATGTGTGATTATAGGTATATTATGTATGTAATGCAACACATGTGCTTTTTTCTCTCAGAGATAACCCTGGCAGGGTATCCTAGGGGGTTGGGTGCCTGGGCCCTGAGCTAGACCTTCTATTTTCATTTCCTTGCTCCACCTTTTCTGGCTGTGTGATCTTGGGCTAAGTGCCTTACCTCTCTGTGTGCCAGTTTCCTCATCTGTCAGTTGTGATGAATAGTAATATCTACTTCATAAGGTTGTTGTGCATGTTGTATGAGATACACATGTAAAGTGCTTTGCATGATGCCCAGCATGTGGTAAACATTCAGGAAAGAGGGGCAGTGGTGACTTCTACAACCTTCTTTGGAAAGACCCAGATTCTAAGTCCAGCTGTGCCACCTCTTAGGTGTGTCAGCCCAAAGGAGTCATTTTGCCTCACTGAGCCTGCGCTTCCCTGTCTGTACCCAACAGGCTGTGGTGATCATGCCCACCTCAGTGGAATCCAAAGCCTGCATATGTAATGTGCCCAAGGATGCCCAGCTGGGACTTGTCCTCCCTCCTCCGGGCAGGAGCATCCTTTGCCATTACCCACTGCACCTCGCAAAGGAGGACAGAGAGGCATTAGTTATGTGCAGTTTTTCTCCATGGCAGGTGCTGCAGCGGCCTTCGTTTAATGTAAAGAGAAGGCTTTAATGTAAAGAGAAGGACTAGAGCAGGTGGTAGAGAAGATGGTGACAGAGAAGGGAGGGGAGCTCTCGTGGCCCATTTTCTAAGCTGGGTTGTCTAGAGATCTATTTCATGCAGCCTTTTGACATTTCTCCTTGCTACTCAATCTACAAGAGCTACAGAGGCCACAGGCATATGATTTGAGTTTTTAAACTCAAATCATTCATTCTTGCTAGATTATTTTTCCTAAAGAAACAACAAAGTGCACATCCATCAGAAATAGAAGACTGTGCTTCCTCAGCTGGAGGTGGCATTTTGGATGACATCTCTTCTGATAATCACCTTTTGGTGGAAATGGAAGATGTGGGCCTGGCCGGCAATCAGGATGCTGGGAGGGCTTCCCCCACCCCCACCCACCCCTCCAAGTGTTAGAATTTCAGAAATTCCCCTTCTCAAAGGGAAATTATTAGTTCTAGTGGCACCTGGCGCTATGCAGGGGGGGGAGGGCGGTGTGTGGCCTATCTGATAATGGAGCTCAAAATGTCCATCCCAGCCTAAGTCTGTGCTCATTAATGAGCATTGTGCAGAGGTTTCACTGGAGACTGGATTTCTCCTCATCCTTGGTCTCGTGCCTCCTTCTCTCTTTTGTTGTGTTATTTTGCTGTGGGATTGAGGATTGTCCAGAGGTGTCATCTGTAAGAGGGGTTTCACCATTTAGAGGCAGGAGGAGGCCCAGATAGCTAGCTGGGTGGGTTATAAAATTACAGGGCTTGAACAGATGGATCAATTGGTATCTCTCTTTCTCCCTTTGTAAAATGGACATGATGATGACGTTGGCTGGAAGCATCTCTCACAAAGTTGTTTTCGGGACAAATGAGAATTTTTTTTTTTTACCCATTTTATCGAATAATGTCATTCCACCCTTACAAAGTTTCTGCAGTTCCCCACCTTATAGGAGTGAAATACACCTCCTTGCCATGACTATAATAGGACATACATGAGCTGGCCCCTGCTTTTATCATTGACCTCATCTCCTCTTCCCTTCACCCACAATATGCCAGCTCTCATTTCTTGAAACATGCCAAGTGTTTTCCCACCTCAGGACCTTTGTACATGCTGCATGTGGCCACCTGGCCCTTTCTGTAGGGAGACTTCTTAGACTGGTCCAGCTAACAAACCATCCTTTCTTATTATGGGTTCTAAGCTCTTTATTGCAACCATAGCATTTATCACAACAATCTGTGGTTATCTTATTTATTGCTTATTTGGCATCTCTTTTTCCCACAAAAATGGAAGTTCTGTAAGAGCAGGGATCACGCCTGCCTTGTTGACCATTTTATCCCGGGCCTTAGCACAGTGCTTGATACTTACAGGAAATCAACTATTCATTCATTGTTGTCTATGTGCCAGGTAATAAGAGAAGCACCTGAAAGCATTATCCTATTTTATTATTTTATTCTGTGTATTTGGTTATAAATTAACCTTATTATTAACAATAGTAATAGGAATTTATATCACTTGGATGTAACCGCTACACATAGCATGACGTGCCCACTATGATGTCATTCACTTTCAAAATGGGAGTCAAGGGATCCCTGGGTGGCTTAGTGGTTAAGTTCTTGCCTTCAGCTCAGGGCATGATCCTGGAGTCCTGGGATCAAGTCCCGCATCGGGCTCCCTGCATGGAGCCTGCTTCTCCCTCTGCCATGTGTCTCTCATGATTAAATAAAATCTTTAAAAAAAAACAAAAACAAAATGGGAGTCAATCGTGACTTCCCTGTGCTTTCACTATATGGTGCTAAGCAAGTACCATGAATGAAATGCTTATGTGATGGATAGATGGTTGCATGGATGCATAGATGGGTGGATGGACAGATGGTGGATGGATAGTTGCATGGATAGATGGAAGGGTGGTTGGATGGGCAGATGGTGGATGAATGGTTGCATGGTTGGATAGTTGCATGGCTAGATGAATGGGTAGTTGGATGGGTGGATGGGCAGATGGTGGATGGATGGTTGCATAGCTGGATGGTTGCATGGCTAGATGAATGGGTAGTTGGATGGGTAGATGAGCAGATGGTGGATGATTGGTTGCATGGATGGATGAGTGGTTAGAAGAATAGTTAAACCCCAGATCTCTGAAATTAAGGATTCCAGGATTGAAAGGAATCTTAAGACTCACCTATCCACATGTGATTCCTGTATGCTCAAGTGGAAGCCAGTGTGGGTGTGTTTGTGGGTGTGTAGGGAGTAATGGAATGGTGATTTGGAACATAGGAAATGATAAGTATCTGTCAAGGTCTGTTCTGGATGTCATCTCCTCCAGGGAATTATCTCAGATTGTCCTTCCTGGACATCATCTCTCCTTCTTTGGAACACTTTGCTTCTGCCTCTACTGTAGTGCCCACTGCCCCCTGCAGTCACAGTCAGGTAAAGGAGCTCTGTGTGTACCTACTCACTCCCCTACATTCTGAGCTCCTTGAGAGGGGGGCCTTGTTGGGAGCTGCAAGGTGCTTTCCTCTTTTGGTGGTCTGGCCTGTTAGAGCTGCCTGGAGTTCTCCTGCTAAGGCCCATAGCTGCTTCTGGATTTCAGGGAAATGTGTGTTCTTAGTAAGTGTGCATAGAACACTACTGCATCCCCTTACAGGGATCCTGAATAGGATTGTGGTACAGAGGGTGGGGCCCCCTAAGCTATGCTATACAGGCTCCTGTTCTCTGTTCTCATGACCTTAAGTGATATGAATTGTTCTAAGATGCATAGTCACTAACCAAGCCTGCTGGGCTTGAATCCACAATGTTTGGCCTCTGGTTCCCTTACCAGCTTGACTGGCTGCCATAGCTTGTGAAAGGACTGCAGCTTCAGAGTTGGATGGCCCTGGGATCAGCTAGATTGTGCCAACAAGTTCATTGACCTATTCTTTTCCTCATGTTGACAGTGAGGCCAACCTTGTAGGTTTGAGAGAATATGCGTAAAGAGCCTGAAACATGGAGCTCTGCTGTTGCCATTTCTTAGCTGCTGAGACACTTGGGAGGGATGGTACAGCAGGGGCTATGGGGCAGTGGTGGTAGCACCAGCAAATAAAAGAGGCAGTGGTGGTAGCACCAGCAAATGAGAGGAAATGAATCTCGCTCCCTTTCTCAGTGGAAAGTAGCTTTTCACTTCTCCCTGCTGTCAACAACCTCATTGCTAGGTTAGTAGCAGATGGCTGGAGTTGCCAATCTGTTGTGTTTGTATCTCTTTTTCACCAAACCCCCTCCGTACCCCAAAACAAGCCAAAACAAACAAAACAAAAAAAGTCATTGGGAGTCCAGGCTGGGAATCCAAACCCAGGACTGATTGGGCAGCTGTGGGGTTTGTGCATGGTGAAGGCCTTTCATTTGTTCATTTGGGCCCATCCTTCATTCATTCATGAATCCATTGTATGGATTAAATGGCTTCCCAGGGGAAACCACTGTATTCATTGTTGGAGGAAGGCAGAGATAATAAAGACAAGGCCCCCTGCCTTTGGATATGTAAAATATGGTGGGGGAATTAGGACACGAACATAAATAATTCTGATACAAGGGAATATATTTCAGGTGGCAAGCATAAATGCTGTGGTTTAAGAGTTGAGGGAGGTGAATTGTACTTCTGGGTGGGAAAGAGATAGAGCTTCCAGGCAGAGTGAGCATTTGAGCTCAAACATGAAGGCTAGACTGGAGGTCAAAAGGCAAGGAGATCAGTTCAGAAGCACAGAAGGATCTAGCCTCAAGCCAGAACATGCATCGGAATCATCTTGTGAAAAACATGTGGCCGTGTCATTACTATGGTTTCATCCAGTGGGTCTTCTTATGGACTTGGGTCAGGTGTTGTGGGGTTCCAGATGGGGGAGAAGTATGCAGGGCCCTGCAGGCCAGGGTAAGGAAGGTCTTGGGTGACATTCTCAAGACTGTGGGCCTTTGTCCATGACTGCAACAAGATCTGAGAGGGAGAATGTCCCAAGCTTGGCTTGACAGAGCCATCTCACACCTTCTCTTAGCAAATCCTCAGCTCTCAGTAGTCATCCCTTTATTCAACCCTTACAAAATACCTGGAAAGTAGAAAGGAGTATGTGTGGGTTTTTGCTGAGGGGGAGGGAAATGGAGAGAAGAGATGTTATGGAGAAAAGATTACATCTTGCTTCCAAGATGGTAGCCACTGGCCAGTTGCATGTGGCTATTTATAGCTGAATTAATTAATGTTAAATACAACTTTGAATTCAACTCCTCAGTTACATGCAATAGCCACATTTCAAGTGCTCAACAGCCACATGTGACCCCTGGCTACCATCTTGGACAGCATAGAAATAGAACATCGCCACTATCACAGAAAGTTCTACTGGACAGCCCTGGCTTCAGTGATTTGCTGAGCATGGTTCTGATCAGCTTGTTCAGGAGAGAGCCAGATGGGAACATGGTCATCTGAACAACTCCCAGCTTGGAGCTCTTTTTTGCTCCATCATTTCACTTTGCTAATCCCATGGTAGCCATGTGTGCCAGAGTCTCCCTGCCTGGAGCTTTGTTTGGTTGCAATGCAAAACCAGAAGGCTCACACCCCCAACCCTGAGCCCCACCTGCCTGGCAAGTGTTCTTTTCTGAACACTGTTGCCAAGGTCCCCAGCGCAGCACAGAGACACACAAAAATGCTTTTCCTTGCCCAGCAAAGCTGAGACTAGTGTAAACCTACAAAGGATACTTTTGCCCCCCCCCCCCCTTGGTGTCACCTATAGGAATAATCCTGGGATTTTTGAACTTGGAGTCACTCTGGGAGAGCAACCATTTTTTAACCTCTCATTTAATGGAGAGAAAAATGAGTCTGTGAGAGGTCCCACAGCAACTTAATTGCACAGCAGGGAGTCGAATGCCGGACTCTCTGCCTTTTTTTTTTTTTTTTAATAAATTAACTTTTTATTGGTGTTCAATTTACCAACATACAGAATAACACCCAGTGCTCATCCCGTCAAGTGCCCCCCTCAGTGCCCGTCACCCATTCACCCCCACCCCCCGCCCTCCTCCCCTTCCACCACCCCTAGTTCGTTTCCCCGAGTTAGGAGTCTTTTTCTTCTCCTTTCCCTTATATTCCCTTTCACTGTTATTTATATTCCCCAAATGAATGAAAACATACTCTCTGCCTGTGATTTTAGGCTTTCATCACCTGTGCATTCAAAAGACATAGTGATGTTGTATGGTTCATCTTGGCTGGACCATTTTCCAGCTAACTTGAAAATTTCCAGCTGTTTTTGGGGTCAGATTTTTTTTCCTGTGTATATGTGAAATTCACCAACTGGGGAAAAAAAAAATCAAAATCACTTAAACCACTACCTGATTTCCCATCCCAAGCTGCTCAGTATTGGGCAAGGGTCAAGATGACAGTAATACTGAGAATTTGGCAAAAATCCTTACAAAATAAAATGGAGAGGGGTTAGTGGATATGTTTATAGCCTCTGTGCTTCCTCCTAAAGGATTTTATGGATTCTCTTTGTTCTGGGGTAAATCTCACGGCCAGGATTCCCTGCTCTGTTCTCTACCTCTCCCACTCAGATCTGCTCTGTGTAGACCCATGCCTCCTGTCATTCAGGAGCTTGCGTTTTCCATTGAGACAATCTGCAAATCTTGGGGAGAGTAATATTGTGCATTTAGGGTAAAGGGCTTTGGGGTGTTCATTTCCTAAGAGATCTGCTACAATTGCATGTGTGGTTTAGAGGACCCCCCCCCCCCTTGAGATGGTGGATGTATTCTGTATCTGTGGGGTCGACACAACAGCCACTGGTCAAATGTGGCTACTGAGTGCTTGAAATGTGGTTGGTGCAACTGAAGAACTGAATGTTCACTTTTATGTAACTCTTCTTTGGTTTTAAAATTAATATTTAATTTATTAAATCCATACCCTTTACGGAAAAGTTCCATACCCTTATTTTCCTTATGCTCTTTAGGTAATATATTTTTAAAAGATTTTATTTATTTTTACTTTGTCTTTTAAAATATTTTATTTATTCATGAGAGATACACAAAGGCAGAGACATAGGCAGAGGGAGAAGCAGGCTCCCTGTGGGGAGCCCGATGCAGGACTCAATCCCAGGACCCTGGGATCACACCCTGAGCTAAAGGCAGATGCTCAACCACGGAGCCACCCAGGCATCCCCATTTATTTTTCTTATAGAGACAGAGTGTGTGAGAGAGAATGTGTGTGAACAGGGGAGGAGCAGAGGGAGATAATCTCCAGCAGACTCTGCACTGAACACAGAACCCCAGGATCCTGAGATCATGACCTGAGCCTAAACCAAGAGCTGCTCGCTCAACCGACTGAACAATCCAGGCACCCTTTTCCTTGTACTTTCAATCCAGTTTATATACAGTATTATTCTGTTCATGTGAGTCTAGTAAATTCCAGCAATCACATGTAGGGGGGATTTTGCATCATCTTTGCTTCCACCGACAACTGTAGTGAATTAAACATTGCCAAACAACTTAAACTATTTATAAATTTGATATACAGGAATTAAAAAAAAAACTGCTCTAATTATTGACAGGCAAGCCTTGCCACCTGTTTACACAGCACACAGAAATCTAAAAAAATCAGACTTACAAATATGCTGGCCTTAAGCCCTTCCTAATAATGTACAGAAATTGTATACAATTTCAATGTCAAATTCATGGCTAAATTATTCAGTTACACGTTTCAAACCAGAAAAGTGAATTCTTGCTCTAAATGGCCAAATTATTTAAAATCTTAAGAGAATAGAAAATAGAAAATAAATACTCCAAAGGTATGGACTCTTTACTTTTTATTTTATTTTCTAAAGATTTATTTATTTGAGACAGAAAGAGAGAGAGAGAGAGAGAGAGAGCGCACGCACATACAGAAGGAGAAGCAGAGGGAGAAGCAGGCTCCCCGATGCGGGGCATGATTCCAGGACCCCGGGCTCATGATCTGAGCTGAAGGCAGATACTTAACCGACTGAGCCACTCGGGTGCCCCGGCATGGACTTTTCAATTCAAATATTAATACTATGGATTTAATTATCTTAAATATGTCTATTATTCATCCTAGATTTTCCCAGGACTTAAAGGTGCTAAGCCATTCTGGACACTAGCTTGTTTCACATAATTCTCAGCTCAGATTCTCATGACATTTTTTGGGAGTTGAATTCTCTAATTGCCTACATCCCATGATGATCATTAGGGATGCTTTCTGGATTTTTTTTCTCATTTTCTGGATTTTTGGTCAGTGGTGCCCATAAGATGCCCTATCCTTGTTTATTCTCTCTGTGAAATATTTATGTAATTTTAGTCCATTTTAATTTCTCTGTACATAGCCACATGTGCTGAGTGATTGGTCTGTCCAGCAGTGTGGCTCTGGACAGAACAGGCTTCCAGGGTCAATGTGAAGAAGTGCCCCCTCCCAAAGAGACTTTACTTTTAGTGCCTGTGTGTTTTATGTTTTTTCCCCTGATGCATCTAGTCTTTATTTCTGGGATCTTAGTTCTACTTTACCTATAATGGAGGCAGTGGATAATAAGGCAACATATTGCTTAGGGAAGACCCTCCACAGATGTTTTTGGCTACTAATTGCATCTAGCTTTGTCCCCCCCAGCTGTCCAGGGACCATAGTCATGGCATCCCAGAATTTCTGCCTAATTCCTCCCCAGCTCTGCTTCCTCTAGTGGAATACCTGTCCCTCCCTCCCTCCTTCCTTCCTTCTTTCTTTTCCATCTATCTTTGTTACTTGCCAGGAGGTCTCATGGTTCAAAATGCAGGTGCGAAGGATGGACCCCCACCCTATGAGCTTATATTTCTCTGCACAGCTTGGTCCCTGGTGAATAATTAAGGAGGGGACCAGGGAGGTGGGCAGAAGGTGACTTAGGCCTTGTGCCCCTAAAATCAGCCCTGGACAAAACACGTGTTATTATTCATTACTCTTCATGCAGGCCCTCCTTGTTCCAAAAAGGCTGGGAGTGGTTACACCTGTGGCCAACCGAAGTTTGCCTTAGGGAACCCTGCATCTTATTTTTCTCCTGCTCCTTCTTCTCCTTTTTAGGATTGTTGGTTCTACATACATCGCTTGAAACTGCCCTCTCTGGAATTTCAGCCCCTCAAGACTCATTAATTTAATCAGATCACCTAATTGGCACTGCACTGGTAATGAGTGATAAAAAAACCGAAAGGCGGTGGTTCTGGACTTTTTGCCTTTGTCAGAACTATCTGGGGACCTTGTTTAAAAGAAACGAGAAGCCCCCTGGCCCCGAGAGTATTTGATTCTGCATGTGTGGGTTGGGGGAAGCAGGGGCTCAGCCTGTGTATTTTTAACGCTGTCCTGAGGGGGTTCTGCTGCAGGCTAAGTTGGACCACTTTAAAGTGTGGTGTGGAAGGAAAGAATTGGGGGCGACTTCGAGCCCTGCTTGCTTTCCATGTGACTTTCAGGCAGGTTGTTATTCTGTGCCTTCAGTTTCTCATCTTTATAATGGGTGTAATTGGACTCTTAGCCTTCCGTGTGTGTATGCAGTAAAATATTAATGAAGCACTTATCACAATGCCTGGCATGTAGTAAGTGCTTAGTAAAACTTAGCTCTGATAATGTTTATGACTATAATATTCTATATTAGTGTATTGATGACAGCATCGTTATTAACCTAATTGTGTAGTAAAATGGTAGACGCAGGCTGGCATATAAGAAGTATCAACAAATGTCGGTTTTATCATTAGGAATATATACTACATGCTATATAATATAAATAATCTTATATTTCTAGTTATGTATTATATGCCTATAAATTCCTACCTATGATTTACATATGAACATATATTATACAGTATATAGACATACTACTGTATTCTAGCATGTTTTGTTACAGCATAAATATTAAAATTATAATGATGACTATGTGAGAAAGTTACCAGTGGGTCTGGCATCTAGTAAGTGCTCATTAAATCAATGAAACCCTCCCCCCCATTGTTTGTAATATTCAATAGCAATAGTGATGTAAAGAAAAGCCACTAGCAACATCGAGGGCCTTACTCCCAAGTGGTGTGCAGTGGGCATTTTCTGGCATCCGTGGAGGACAGCCCAGACTGGTGGGTCCCACCTGCTTTGACCAGAGGGACACCGCCCAGATGGATCTGGAGAGGGAGGACAGAGAGGTGGAAGGTGCACCTCCCAGGCCTCCAGCCCTCAGCAGGGAATTTGCCTACGGATGCAAATCAGCTGGTTACTTGAGACGTTAGCGAGTCAAATAATTCTCTCCCCCGTCAGCTGGCCCCGTGGAGCACCAGGGATGTTATGACAATGGTTGCCCTGGCAACCGCGGGAAGGCGTCGGGCGGCTGGCTGGGCCCCCGCCACGCAGCCGGGAACGCAGAGCCTTGGCCGCAGAGCCAGGGCCCCGCTGCTGGATGAGCTTCGCTCCCACTGGAAAAGGGGTTGGGACTTCCTGGGAGAGGCCTGGCCCTCCCCACCCCACGCCCCCATGAACCACCAAGAAAATGTCCTGAGTACTGACTGTGCCAGGCGCGGCTCTGCAGGCTGGGGGCAAAGCCTGTGGTGCTCTTTTGAGCTGGCATTCTGATGGGTGTGTGTGTGTGTGTGTGTGTGTGTGTGTGTGTGTGTGTGAGAGAGATGGTGCTGATGGGGGCGTAACCATGGAAACCAATCAACAGACTCATTTGTGGGCTAAGGATAAGTGCTAGTGAGGAAAAAAGCAGGGTGGTGTGATGGTGACACTGGGGGGTGGTTGGGAAGGGGTGGTGCCCGAAGGGTAGGAAAGTACCATTTGTGCCTGTAGTGGAGGAGAGAGCTCTGGGCAATGGGGAGAATCGCGGGGCGACCCCCCCCCGCCCCCCCCCGTGGGTTCTCGGCGGCTTCCAGCTGTCTGCTGCTAGCCGGTGCCTGCCAGCCCCGAGGCAGCAAGAGTAGGGTGTTTGCTGACAGGCAGCCCGGAGAGGGCCAGCGCTGTGGAGTCCGCCTCTTCATCCGTCAGATTTTCAGGCCAGTTACGCCACATTTCTGAGCCTCAGTTCCTCCATGTGTAAAATCCGTGGGAGATGAGACCCTCCCCTTGGCATTGCCGTGGGATTTATAGCAGAGGTGATTTGTGAAAGATCACATAGAAGATGCTCAGTCTCCCTTCCAGCTTTCACACACTCTGCTTTAGGTTTTTGTTTTGTTTTTGTTTTTGTTTTGAATAGCACCTAAGGGGGACCTGGCCGCTCAGTCAGAAGAGCGCGTGACTCTTAATCTTGGGGTCGTGAGTTCGAGCCCCATGCTGGATGTAGAGATAACTTTAAAAAAATTAAACAAAACAAGATAGCATCCAAGCAGTGCTGGTCTGGGGCTCAGCAAACTGAACCCCAGGAGCTTAACCATGGGTCAGTCCCAGGGTTTACCTTGGTGTAGATTCTAAGTGCAAAGTTCCCCATTACACATTAAAGATTTCAGACAGGATTATTTATAGTTCTGTCACATGTCTTGACTTTAAACATTTTTTTTTCTTGTTGTTTATGCTACTAAATTTACCATCATGCTAATACGAAGTACAGTAATAAGGCACTGAGGATGCTCAGATCCAGGAGGGTCTGAAAAAATTTTTTTTTCCAGTCTGCGGTGGAAAGTGCCAGGCTGCCCCCTGGTGTGGAGTTGGAGAACTACACCTCTGGGTGCCTTTCTCTGTCAGGACTCCAGGGGATCCTTCCGACTTCATCCAGGTCCGGAGACCTTGTTTTGCACCCGTGCAGGGCGAGGGCAGGTGGTGGGCTCAGCATGGATGTGCTCTTTCCAGGAGCCCTGTGTTTATCTTTACTTGAAGGTGGTACCTTTGGACCTTGGGCCGTTCAGCTCTGCATTGACTTGAATTGAGGGTGACCTAAAAATAAATTAGGACACCTGGCAGGGTGAGGACATACAAAGACCCATTTGCAACTGTGCTTCTCAACCTTGATCTCTAGGCCTCTCTGCAGAAGCAGAGGACTATTGGGAAGAGGGCCCGTGACTGGTAATCAGAGCCTGAGTTTGAATCCTGATCGGGTGTTGCTTTTGTTGTATGAGCTCGGGCAGGATTCCAATGGCCAGAGTCTTAGTCCCCTGTCTGTAACATGGCAATAACAATTGAACACCCACTTCAGCATTGCCGTGGTGCTCTCCTAAGGCTGTATCCCTGAAGCCCTTGTGCAGAGTAATGTATTTAGTCATGTAGGGGGATTCAGCTTCATCACCGAAATTCCCTGAGTGTGGAGGACAGTGACTCTCACACCCCCTGGGTGTGAAGAATCAGCTTTTCTGTTCTCCCAGTACTTTGTAGCCAATGCTTTGGTAAAATATGATAAAATGATTTTGTAGAAAAATGAAGGGGACTGAAATATCCAAACAAAATACAAGCCTCACTTTGAAGACATTGGATTTAAGAACAGAAAAGCACTCTGTCAAATCGCTATCAAAGTAATGGAATGCTCTCAATTTCTGTGCTTATCTGAAGGAGGCTGGCCTTCATAGCCTTCAGAGCAGGCCACACCTAGAATAGCTGAACAGCCCTGCCCTGGGGCAGGGAGGATGGGTCATTGATTTTGTGTCCCTCCCTCTTGGTATTTAGAAAGCCCCTTAAGACACACACTCAGTAAATGAATGAATGGCAGGCCTTCTCCTAGAATAAACATAGAACTCCCACCGGTATCCTGTGATCATGGCACATTGCTATCTACGAGACTGTTCTCTTAATTTTGCACCCTTGTGCCTGTACTGAAGCCTGGCTGCTCCTCTGTTCTGGCTCCTCTCACCTGGTCTTGTGATTTGTGTTTGCACATCCACATCTGTCTCGTCTGCCCCCCTGGGAGCCCCTTCAGGCCTGGACCAGTGCAGACTGCTCTTTGAATTCCCAGGGCCCTGGACAGGGTCTTTCCCTTAGAGCTGCTCGGTGAATGCCTACTACCCACAGGAGCCCACAGCCCCAGAAGCCACATGGACTTCCGGGATTGGGTTTCTGCCCCCGTTTTGTTGTCCAAGGATCCCGATGCTTTAGCTTGTCAGAGAAACAAACTGCTTTCATTACGTAATTCAGACAGTAGATGAATGTTTCTCCTGCTTGCCTGACCCTCAGAGTCATTGGGGTGCTTGTGTTTTTATGAATTCCTGGGCCTTCCCCAGATTTGGTGAATCAGGCTTCCTAGGGGATGGGCCTGGAAGGTTGATATTTGAACAGATACCTCTAGATGATTCTTATGGTCAGGGAATTGGGGAAAATGGATGCTTATATGTAAAATTATCTTCTACCTTGGAGAGCTGCTAAAGCTCTATGGCTCTCAGTCTCCTCATCTGTAAAGTGGGGACATCTCTGGGGTTATGAAGGTTAAATGAAATAAGGTAAATGAAATGTTTAGCTGAATACCTGTACTGTTTATAACATACAGTATATAATAGTTATATATGTAGTTTAGTTATATATAGTATAATTATCACATGCATAATATAGGGTTATATGTAAACTTTTTTTTCTTTAAAGATTTTATTTATTTATTCATGAGAGACACACAGAGACAGGCAGAGACATAGGCAGATGGAGAAGCAGGCTCTCTATGCGGAGCCCAATGGGGGACTCGATCCCAGGACCCCAGGATCATGACCTGAGCCAAAGGCAGATGCTCAACCACTGAGCCACCCAGGTGTCCCTATAAACTTTTATATATAAACTTATTTAATGAAATGGTGGACATTGCATGTATCATATACATGAGATATATGTATCATGTATTTATCAGATATTGTCTAAGGGCTTTATACATGATTTCATGTAATCTTCATATATATATATGTATATATATGTGATGTATATATGAACTGTCACAGCTAGCATTGTTGCATGGATTAAGAACGAACTGCAGGAAAAATGGAGACCTTATTTAATGAGGTGGCTGACTTTGACTATGTCCCACATAGCTTTATTGTTGCTAAGTGTCAGATTTTCATGAGGTTTGTGATGAATGATCATATAAGTAATTCAAACTTATAGAAAAATTATAAGATATACATGCACAGAAATAAGCAAATAAATCCCACTGATGATAATCCAGAGATGCAATTTAACTTTTTCTTAACTTTAAATGGGGGCAGTGATGGGATCTATATCACAATGTCACTGTGTGGAGTAAATAGACAAGTCACAAAAAGTGTTTATCACACCATTTGGCTCAGAGAGAACCCCTGTTGGCTGACAGCTGCGATTATTCTATGCTATCAATCTTGGGGACCCGCTGGGGGAAACTGCTAATTCCCAGGGGATATGTTCCACTTGGGAAGTATTGTTTGTCCAGCCTCACACGTGGGGCAGGTTTCTGGGTTTTTCCCTGCTCAGATTAGCTGTTCTCTTGTCCTGAAAGGTGACTGGTTCCCCTTTGCTTCAAGGGGAAGCCTCGGTCCTGTGATTGCCCTCTCTGCCTTTCTTCCCTACTCCGCCTGCTTCTTAAACCTATCTTAAACCTTAAATCTATCTCCCCCTCATTCCTAATGCATCATAGTGGGGATGCCCCTTGATTCTTGGTCCTGGGCAGGTATAGAAGGTCCAGTCTCTGGGTGACTCTGGAAACATCTCCCAGAATTCAAGCATTCCTTCAACAGATAGTTAGGACACTATGTTCATGTCAGAGGAGGGCTCAGCTTGCTTTCTGCACAGACAGTATCTCATGTGATGCCTCAGCAGGCCTGTGAGGAAAAGTGGTATGTGCCCATTTTACAGATGAGAGAGTAGAGGCTCAGGGAACTAATGTGACTTGCCAAAGCCTCAGAACTAGAATTTAGAAACACTTCTCCCACAATACCTGGAAGCCTTCCCAAGATGAGTGAGGCCTGACTTTGGATTTCCAGTTCAGTGAGAAGGATCCGTGAGCAACTCATAGTGCAACATTCTGCAAAAGGGAGGGAACTTTGGGATCATGCTGTGGTTCCCCAACTTACATAGTTTTGTGGATCTGGGTAAGTGATTTAACCTCTTGACACCTCAGTTTTCTTGTTCACAGAATGGGCTCAGAATACCAGCCTCACAGCTAACATTGTTGCATGGATTAGAAATGAACAGACACATTCAAAGCACTTGTCCTACCGTGCCAGGCTCACTGCAAGTATTTAGTAAATGGTGGCTGCTCTCATGGCTGTTGTTCCTGAAAACGCTTTATCAGAGCCGACAAAGATGCCCCCAGCAGACATCACAGAACTGCTCACATCATGGGCTTTTGACCCTGGGATCAAAGGAATCCCTCATGCAGAAGATTAAAAAGAATGAGTTAGATCTGTATGAACTAACAGAGAAAGATGCTTGAGGCTTGCTACTGAGTGAAAAAAGTAAAGATATAATTTATGTGTAAAAAAATAACCCTACACATCCAACTGTGCTGTGGAGTTTATACACACACACACACACACACACACACATATGGACATGCATAGAGGCATAGAAAAAGGTCTGGAAATATGGACACCAACCTAGTCTCTGTTGTTACTTCCATTATGTCTAGGGAGAAGAAGGCCAGCATTAGTAGGAGTGGGCAAAGGGGGCTTTGGCCTCATCTGAAATAGTCCAACTTTTCCACAAGGAAAAGATATACACGTGCTTGTTAAATAATTAACATTAAAATAAAGTTACCCTTTCTGCAATATTTTGGGCTTGGAATCAGATTGGGTTTGAATCTTTGCTCTCTACTTACTAGCTATGTGATCGTGAACAAATGGCTTAACTTCTCTGTGCATAATTTCCCCATCCATAGAATGTAGATCTTAACAGCATCTAGCCTCTGGGAATGTGTAAATATATTGACATGATGTGTGTTAGTTCTTTAGCCTGGGCTTGGCTCATAGAAGTGCTCAATAATGGTACTTTTACTATTGTGCTTACTTCATTTATCCAAATGATAAATCCTTCCAAATCTAGAAAGGGCTCCTTAACCTTTTGAGAGATATCCAGTGTCTTCATTATTAGCTGATGATAATGCAAGGAAAACTGTGATAAATGTTATAAGAGAGCATGTAAAAATAAAATGCCGAGGACTTGCTGGAGAAGGTGACATTTGAGATGGACTTCAGAGAAAAATATTTCCATGAGTTGATGGGGTGGTGTATCAGCTATGTGCCCCCATAATGCTGCGTAACAAATGACCAGAAAACCTTAGTTGCATACAACATAAATGCTTGTTAGCCATGCATCTGGGGGTCAGTTGGAGATTCCTGGCTCTTCTGATCTTGACTGGGCTCACTCACAGCTAGGCAACAATTGGCTATTGTCTGAGTTGAGATGGTTTTGTCTAGGGTGTCTGGGAAGACTTGGCTTTACTCTACATGGTCTCTCATCCTTCAGTTGACTAATTAGCCTGGACACATTCTTACATAGATGGCAGATCCAAGGCAGCAAGAAGAACCATGCAAAGCCTTTTTATTTTGGCCGAGGCAAGAAGCTTCACCAACTGATTGCAGGGTTGTAGGCACAGACTCTGCCTTACTTGTGAGTTAATTGTAAGGGCACATTGTGAAGGGTACAGGGCAGGAGGCATGAAGGATTCGGGGCATCTTTACAATCTACCCACAGGTGGGTATAGAAAGGACTTCTAGATGGGGGAGCCTGAGCAAAATCATGGAGGGGCAACATTTGAGGTGATGTGTTTAGGGAATTGGAAACGAAAGAGGTAAGGAAGGAGAAATGGACTACAGTTGAACCCCGAATAATGTCTGAGTTTGAACGTTTTTCTGTAGAACAGTATTTCCCAAACTCATTAGTTTGATACCACCATTGTGCTTTTTGCCATATCTGTATATGTTCTTTAAACCAACTCAGTTTTTTTTTTTTAAAAATATTTTATTTAAGAGAGTGAGAGAACACGAGTGAGGAGAGGGGCAGAGGGAGAGGGAGAAGCAGGCTCTCCACTGAGCAGGGAGCTGGATGCGGGGCTCAATCTCAGGACCCCAGGATCATGACCTGAGCAGCTGAAGGCAGATATTTAACTGACTGAGCCACCCAGGTGCCCCTAAACCAACTCAATTTTTGAAAACATACATATACTTATTTTTTTTAAGGTTTTACTTATTTATTCATGAAAGACACACAGAGAGAGAGAGGCAGAGACACAGGCAGAGGGAGAAGCAGGCTCCACGCAGGGAGCCTGATGTGGGACTTGATCCCGGGACCCCAGGATCACGCCCTGGGCTGAAGGCAGACACCAAACCGCTGAGCCACCCAGGGATCCCCCCATACATGTATTTAAAAATAAAACATTATTCAACTATTGTAACAGAAAACTAGTACCACTTGCCATAAATGGAAGCAACCAAGAAAATAAACACCATACAAACAGTAGTGTCATTATATCACAGTCACTATTGTTACCTGCCCAAGGCTGTGAGTCTGTGTCCTGCTGTCTCTTATAGAGATCAGCAAGTGTTAGGTGTTAAGGACGTAGCATCACTGAACAGAGACTGTCTCCTTGATATATGGTGAGATGGCTAAAGAGAGATTTGGAGAGAGGACATGTTTACTGTGGCACTCATTGTCACTTAATGCAATGCCTCAAGTTATCAGTGTTACCCAGACTTGGGAGATCTGCTACTTAAGAATGGGTTTTTGAGCAAGGTAGTGACATGGCTCCCTTGCTCCTGCCATTCGGTATCAACGCTTAGTCCAATTTTTCAATCTTCTGGGGCAATGAATGCTTAATTAAAAGTATGAGAGGGTAGCCTGGGTGGCTGAGTGACCTTTAGCCCAGGGCTTGATCCTGGAGACCCAGGATCCCTGCATGGAGCCTGCTTCTCCCTCTGCCTGTGTCTCTGCCTCACTCTCTCTCTCTCTCTGTCTCTGTGTCTCTCATGAATAAATAACTAAAATCTTTAAAAAATCTTTAAAAGTATGAGAGACTGGGGCACTAGCTGTCTCAGTCAGTGGAGTGTGTGACTCTTGATCTTGGGTTTGTGAGTTCGAGACCCATGTTGGGTAGAGATAACTAAATAAAACTTAAAAAAAAAATAACGGTATGGGAGACATGATGTCACTGGCTTTCTTTGTTTCTGTAAGTCAAGAAACCATATTGTGGGGCACCTGGGTGGCTGGGTTGGTTAAGTGTCTGCCTTTGGCTCAGGTCATGATCTCGGGGTCCTGGGTTGGAGCCCCATGTCCGGGTCCCTGCTCAGCAGGAGCCTGCTTCTCCTTCTCCCTCTGCCACTTGCCCTGCTTGTGCTCTCTTTCTTTCTCGTCAAATAAATAAATAAATAAAATCTTTAAAAAACAAATGAAAGAAAGCATATTGTTTTTATTTATTCAAGAAAACACATTCTTATTTCTTTCATCATATTTGAAATCCAACATGGGCATATATAAACATAGAATAATAAACAGCAAAACTTTGTTTATTTAGGTGAAAAGTCTGAGGAAGGCCAGTAAGCAAAAATCCCAAATTTATAGATATTGTTAATAATAAAGTAAGCATATGTTACTTTTTAAGCAATTTCTATAAGTTGGTTGGATTTAAATCCTATGAATTTCAGAATCAGGATTTAAATAATGAATTGGGAGATAGTTTTCATTTTAATCCAACTAAAAGTACATTTCTTTGCAGTATAATGTACATTTTAAACATTGGAGAAAGGATATGTTTGATCTTTTTTTCATATGTTTGATCTTTAAAGAACATATATTTTGAAATAGATTAAGTTAATTTTATTTTTTTAAGATTTTATGTATTCATGAGAGAGAGAGAGAGGTAGAGACATAGGCAGAGGGAGAAGCATGCTCCCTATGGGGAGTCTGATGCAGGACTCAATCCCAGGACCCTGAGATCATGACCTGAGCCAAAGGCAGATGCTCAACCACTGAGCCACCCAGGCATCCCAAAACAGAATAATTTTAATTTATTAGAAAGACTTTTCCTGGTACTGAGAGTTAGTAAATTGGGGGCACAGCCCCTTTGAGGTAACTGTGGCAGATGCTTGTGAGTTTGGGTGGTACAAAATCAGCATTATTGGTGTGGCATTTGGAGTGGTTCTTCAGCACCACTTTGTGTGAAAAATCCCTTTTAACTCTCCTCACCATCTTGTGAAGTAGGTACGCTTGTTATAGCCTTCAGTTTCCAGGTGAGAAAACTGAGGTCAGGGCGGTTTTGAAACTTGCTTGAGGTGGTTCAGCTACTAAGGAGTGCAGTGCAATTGGAGCTTAAGTTAGCCTGACTCTGGTGCCCAAAGTTCTGGCTCCTTCCTGAGGCTTGCCTCTTATTCCAGCACACTGGCATGGAAAACAAAATTCAAGATTTGTACAGTATGGTCCTCTTTCTCTGGTACTATATTGTGCATTTCTATTTTTTCAATTACTAGGAAGCCCTCAGCTTAAAACCGTGCAAAGCAAGCAAGCTTGCTAGGCACACTTACTGCCAGTCAAAGATGGCATTTATCTGAGGGTCTGAGAGATCTATTTTGCTTTTAATTACTGGAGTTTCTTTTCTGCATGATGAAGAAAGTTGTAATCTGAGATCTCCTCTGTCCTGAAGCTTCCTCAAATGGATAGAGAGTGAGTGATAACTGCTGGAGACAGATTTCATATCTAAATCTTCAGAAGTTCAGAGCTGACTTTGATTCTCTGTACCAGAAATATCAGAAGGAAGGCAAATTTTTGGTTGATCATATTCGTTATTGAATTCCCAGAGCCCAACGAGGTGCCTGGTGCACTGGTGAATAGGGGGCACTTAGTAAATATTTTATGAATGAATGAGTGACCCAAAGGTTAGGTAGGTATATGCAAAGCATGGAGAAGATGCCTAAACTAAGTCTTAAATTAAAAAAAAAAATCCTTCTGGGGCACCTGGGTGGCTCAAGCAGTTAAAATTCTGCCTTTGGCTCAGGTCATGATCCCAGGGTCCTGGGATTGAGCCCTGCATTGGGTTCCCTGCTCAGCGGGGAGTCTGCCTCTCCTTCTGCCCCTGCCCCTCCACTCATGCTCTCTCCCTTTCTCTCTCTCTTGCAAAGAAAATCTTAAAAAAAATTCTTTCAAATATCAAAAAAGCAAAGCCGTATGTACTTATTATAAACATCAAAATAGCATCTGTATACAGATGTATACTTTTTAAGTGAGTGCCCCTCTTCCCCCCATGCTTGTTTGCCATTGCAGTTCATTGTAATCTGCCCAATATTTTTCTATATAATTATATCATTGACATACCGAGATTTATTTATTTATATATTTGTTAAGATTTTATTTTATTTTTTATTTTTTTTAAGATTATATTTATTTATTCATGAGAGACACAGAGAGAGAGAGGCAGAGACATAGGCAGAGGGAGAAGCAGGCTCCATGCAAGGAGCCTGACGTGGGACTTGATCCCAGGACTCCAAGATCACACCTTGGACCGAAGGCAGGGACCAAACCGCTGAGCCATCCAGGGATCCCCTATTTTATTTTTTAAATGTTTTATTTATTTATTCATGAGAGACCCAGAGAAAGAGAGAGGCAGAGACACAGGCAGAGGGAGAAGCAGGCTCCTTGCAGGGAGTCCAACATGGGACTCAATCCCAGGACCCTGGGATCACACTCTGAGTCAAAGGCAGACACCCCACAGCCAAGCCACATAGGTGTCCCTAAGATTTTATTTTTAAGTAATCTTTACACCCAATGTGGGGCTCAAACCCACAACCCCGAGATCAAGAGCCTTGTGCTTCACTGAGCCAGCCAGGTGCCCCGACACACATAGAGTTTTAAAAATATAAATGTAATTATAATATATGTATGTTGTCTTTGCAGATTGCTTTTTCACTGAAAATGAAAATCTTGGAGATTTTCCCAAGCCAATATGTATCAGTCTACCTTATTTTTGAAAGTTTATATAATATTCCATCCTATAGATGTGCTATAATTCATTCATACTTAGCTTTTTGGGTAATGTACCTTTTAATTATTTTATCATTTTAAAAAAAGACATAGTTTTTATTTTTTTAAAAGATCTTATTTATTTATTCATGAGAGACACAGAAAGAAGCAGAGACACAGACAGAGGGAGGAGCAGGCTCCATGCAGGGAGCCCAATGCGGGATTCAATCCCTGAACCCCAGGATCACACCCTGAGCCGAAGGCAGTTGCTCAACTGCTGAGCCATCCAGGTGCCCCATTATTTTATCATTTTTTTAAAAAGAGTTTATTTATTTATTTATTTATTTGAGAGAGAAATAGAGAGCTGAGGGGAGAGACAGAGGGAGAGAAATTCTTCAGCAGACTCCACACTGAGTGCAGAGCCCCACATGGTGCTCAATCTCATGACCCTGAGATCACTACCTGAGCTAAAACTAGGAGTCAGACACTTAACCAATTGTACCCCCCAGGTGCCCCTGGGTTCATGTACCTTTTTAAACATTATTTTCAAGTTTTAAAACTTAATTGTGCTGCAGTAATGAGCAAGCCTTTATCCCATGTACAAGCATATATAAGTATGCCTCTAGGGTGGAGTCCTAGAAGTGAAACTATTAAAATGTTGAGACTAAAATCCCTTGGCCCTCCAGTGGCATTCTCAATGGTGTCTCCCATTCTTCCTGACACTGGATAGTATCTTTGTAAAAGAAATGTTGCCAACTCATCTAAACATTTTTTCCATTTATAAGCAGGTAATACATATACATTGTATTTTCTAATTTTGCTGTAGAGAAGCAAATAGAAACAATCTCTATCGATAATCTGAATATTTAATAATAATCCCATCATTAATAATCTTAATAATCTTAGTTGTAATTATTATTAATCTTAGTAATCTTAATCACCCATAATCTTACTATCAGAGATAACTGCAGTTCACATTTTATAATATACCCTTCCACAGCTTTTCTATGCATATATACACAAATAGTTGTATACATTTTTATGATTATTTGTACATTATAAATATTATACATATTTTATACCTTATTTTTAATGATACACCATCATATAGATATATTGTAATGTATTTACATCTTCCCCTCTTGGTGAAGAGTTGAATTGTTTCCGATCTTTCTTGGCTATTATCAACTTAAGCAAAGCTTTGTGAATATTCTTAATTATTTATTTAGGATAAAACCCTACAGCAGCACTGTCCTTTAGAAATACATTGACAGTGGGACATCTGGGTGGCTCAGTGGTTGAGTGTCTGCCTTTGGCTCATGGCTTGATCCCGGGGTCCTGGGATCGAATCCCACAGCGGGCTCCCCGCAGGGAGCCTGCTTCTCCCTCTGCTCATGTCTCTGCCTCTCTCTGTGTTTCTCATGAATAAATAAATAAAATCTTAAAAAAAAAAAAAAAGGACGCCTCGGTGGCTCAGCAGTCAGGTGCCTGCCTTTGGCTCAGGTTGTGATCCCGGGATCTGGGATTGAGTCCCACATCAGGATCCCTGTGAGGAGCCTGCCTCTCCCTCAGTCTGTGTCTCTCATGAGTAAATAAATAAATATTTTTAAAAAATAAAAATAAATAAACACATTGAAAGTGACAGATGTGTGCCAAATGTGTAATTTAAAATTTTCCAGTAGCCACATTAACAAAAAAATAAATTCGTATTAATAGTATATTTTATGTAATCCAGCATATTCAAAATATTATCATTTAAACATATAATCAGTGTAAAAATATTAAGGGGATACTTTATGTTACTTTTTCTTACTAAGTCTTTGAAATTGGGTATGGATTTTATACTTAGAGCACCTCTCAATTCAGGTGCTAAAATTTCAGTTTTGAAGTAAAGTTTAATTCTATCAAAGTAATAGTTATGTTTAACAGAAAAATATTTTACATGGCTTCTATTTTTTTTTTTAAGATTTATTTATTTGAGAGCAGCCCGGGTGGTGCAGCGGTTTGGCGCTGCCTGCAGCCCAGGGCATGATCCTGGAGATCCGGGATCGAGTCCCACATCGGGCTCCCTGCATGGAGCCTGCTTCTCCCTCTGCCTGTGTCTCTGCCTCTCTCTCTCCTGCTCTGTATCTCTCATGATTAAATAAAATAAAATCTTAAAAAAAAGATTTATTTATTTGAGAGAGACAGCATGAGTGGGAGGGGCAGAGGAAGAGGGAGAGGGAGAGAATCCCAAGCAGGCTTCACACTGAGTGTGAGCCCCAACTGGGGGCTCGATATCATGACCCTGAAATCATGACCTGAGCCAAAAACCAAGAGTTGGATGCTTAACTGGCTCTGCCACCTAGGCACCCCTATGGCTTACGTTTTTAAAATTTCCGTTAAGTAAGGTTAAAATTCCATTCTGTGGACAGACTGGCCATGCTTTGACTGCTTAGTTAGCCACACGTGGCTAGTGGACTACCATTTTGGACATTTCACGCAGACCTGAAATCAGTTTCATTCTCATAAACCAAAGCAGGGAAAGGAGTGTGTCTGCGAAGAGGATCTGAGCATCCCCTGGCATGTGTCAGCATCTGAAAAAACAATTTAACTCAGGATTCAAAAAACTCAAAAAGGAGGTAACAGAACTCAGGAAAGGAAGAGAAATAAAAGGGGAATGTCATTCATTAAGGTAAATAGGTGAAAAGTAAGAAAACTTTGTACAAATCAGACATACATGGAAATCTCCGTAAGGCAGGCAGTGGTGCTAGGGTAAGAAGTCAGTGCAGCAGGGGTTGAGGCCCATGAGGAGAGCATCCAAGTAGGACAGTGGTCAATTAAATAAATCGGTAGACTGAACAAAAAAAAAGTATTGAAGATTGTTTTTCTCACTGAGATGAGTGATACAGATGTGGGAAATAAAAAAAGTTAGAATAAACCCTATGGTATTGGATTGTGACTGGAAGTATTGGTTATCAATACATATAAAAAAATCTAGGCATAAACTTGTGTATCTATGTATACATAGGTGCATTGCACAAGCATACATATATTGCCTAGGCTGTCCGCAGAGGGGACTGGAAACAATGACACCCCAAATTCAGTAAGCACTCGAATCTTGGCTTCTAAATACCATTTCCCGTTCAGAGGAAGCAGTGCTTCCTGGGTGAGAGGACTGATTCTAGAGCCGTGGCAGGGAAAGAACAAGATGAGCCTGGACAATTTTGTTATGTGGCAAAGAGAGGAATTGTTCAGAGAGTGACTGTGTATGCATCAAAGTATATTTCTTTCAAGTAGTTTTTTTTTTGTACCTGAGTCAAAAAAAAAAATGGTTAAAGCAAGTCAGAAAATAAAACAAAGGACAGACAGGAGAGGTCTGTAGGTATCTTAGTTGAAAGATCTGCTCTGGGGCTTCTGGGTGGCTCAGTTGGTGAAGCGTCTGCCTTCTGCTCAGGTCATGACCCCTGGGTCCTGGGATGGAACCCTGCATTGGGCTCCCTGCTCAGCGGGAAGTCTGCTTCTTCCTTTCCCTCTGCCCCTCCATCCTGCTTGTGTTCTCTCTTGCATACACACACTACTCTCTCTCAAACAAATAAATAAAATCTTTAAAAATTAAAAAAAAACTCTGCTCTATTAATAGGTCAGACCCTATTCATTCAGATTAGGGAATTAGAGAAAAAAAACATTCTTTTGGACATTTTCTATTTTAAAACTCTAGACTGAGATTCCGGATTACAAGTGTGGGAACATTAGCTTCATGTGATTTTTGTGCCACTATTGCAATGGAACTTAGGCTTTTTTTATCAAGAAGAATGACAACTTTCATTTTATTAGTAAGGTGAATAGAATTAATGTTAACTGAAAAATGAGTTTTCTGATTCCTTCCAATCAGCCTCAGGCTGGCTCCCATATGGCAGCAGGGCTGGCCTGGGCAGCTTCTGGCTCTTATGGTGTCCCCTCGTTCCCCAACAACTCTAGAGGGAAGTGAGGGCTGTCTCCTGAGCACCTGGGAAGGGTTGCTGGGGAGGGTCCTTGGGGGCTGGGTCTGGCTCACTTCTTGTCCTTGATCCAAATGCTGTGATCAGGCCTGGGTCATGTGCCCATCCTGCAGCCCGAGTGGAGTGGGTAGGTGAGACCGGCCTTACCAAAAACCATATGGACTGGGATCCCAAGAAGGAAGTTTCCCCCAATGAAAATTGAAATATTCTTTTCAGCAAAAGGGGAAATGCAGATCAGCTGGACAGAAGCAACAGATGCCCACTACCATCATCTCACTGTTAATGTTAGTTTTCACATAACTAGTTTTCCTTTCTTGTGTCATGGAATCTCTCCATAGCATGAGTTCAAGTCCATCTCATTCTAAAAGTATTTGTGAATTTGTGAATATTTGCACATGAATTAAGATTCACAGAGTACAAAAGGATTTATTTATTTTTAAAGATTTTATTTATTTATTCATGAGAGACACAGAGAGAGAGGCAGAGACACAGGCAGGGGGAGAAGCAGTTTCCCTGCAGGGAGCCCGACGTGGGACTCGACCCCAGGACCCCGGGATCACGCCCTGAACTGAAGGCAGACTACTGAGCAGACCACTGAGCCACCCAGGTGCCCCAGTACAAAAGGATTTTTATTTTTATTTTTATTTATTTATTTATTTATTTATTTATTTATTTATTTATTTATTTATGATAGTCACAGAGAGAGAGAGAGAGAGAGAGGTAGAGACACAGGCAGAGGGAGAAGCAGGCTCCATGCACCGGGAGCCCGACGTGGGATTCGATCCCGGGTCTCCAGGATCACGCCCTGGGCCAAAGGCAGGCGCCAAACCGCTGCGCCACCCAGGGATCCCTACAAAAGGATTTAAGTGAAATGTTTCTCTGCCGTACTTTTCATATCTGTGACTTATTTATTTTCTAACTGGAAGTTTGTACCTCTTACTCTCCTGAAAGGTACAGCATTGGGAATATAGTCAATACTACTGTAATAACTTTATCTGGTGACAAATGTCACTACACTTATCTGCTTACCATAGAGAGCACCGCATAATGTATATAATTGTTGAGTCACTATGTTGTACACTTGACACTAATATAATATTGCATGTTGATTATACTTCAATTAACAATTAGAAAAATAAAAACAAAAAATGTTTCTTCCACCTCTCTTCCCCACCACCCCCCTTCCCTTCCATAGCATTTTGGAAATCCTCCCAGAGTGTCTGAATTTACAAAGCTATATAAATGTAAACAGTGCCCACATGCATGGAGAATATTTATTTTTATGTATCAACGTATCTTGGAGACTGCTCTGAATGACTACATAGCACACTTCCTCATTTTAGTTTATAGCTGCGTAGAATTCCCTTGTGTCATGTACCCGCATTTGTGTCTTCTGCTCATGGACCCTCAGGGTGTTTTCAATCTTTTGCCATTGCAAGTAGAACAGTAAGAGCTATTCTTTTATAGTCACCTTGCACAGGATGGCGCCTCTAGGAGATTTCCTAGAAGTGCAATCATTGCATTGGGTCCGAGGACTTATGCAGTGGAAATGTACATGATTGCAGCCCCAAAGCCCCCTAATAAAGTGGTAACAACGTGTGCCCCTCCTTCCTACAGTGACACTGGTGTTTGAAATAGGGGTTGGATGGGGTTCAGGCAGGGAGGGGGGGTAGGGGGCGGGGAGATTCTTGCCTATTCTCCCATGGCAATGCCTGTGACCCATCCCCTGTCCTCATCTGTGTCTCCACAGAGCAAGCTGGTAAAGTACTTCAGCCGACAGCTGTCCTGCAAAAAGAAGGTGGCCCTGCAGGAGCGCAACGCCGAGCTGGATGGCTTCCCCCAGCTTCGACACTGGTTCCGGATCGTCGATGTGCGCAAGGAAGTCCTGGAGGTGACCAGAGACAGCCCCCCACCCCCTGCCCCTTCCTGGCCAGAAGCCAGCCCCTCCGACAGCAGGTTTTTGCCTGTGCCTGACGCAAATATGTGTTGGATGAAGGCGCAGAGGATCTCTGATGCTGTCCAAGTGGGTTGTTAAGAATATGGCTCTACATTCAGTTGGATCCTCTTTCAGCTCTGCCTATTTATTAGCTCAATCACCTTGGCCAAGTCACATTACCTTTTAGACCAGTGCTGCCCAGCAGAACTTCTGTTATGATGGAAATAATTTATATCCATGCTGTCCGTGCTACTGCATCGGACAGCATGCCGTACATAGCTGTCGGGTGCTTGAATTGTGATGAGTGCATGTGACTGATAAGCTGGATTTTTAATTGTATTTAATGTTAATTAATGTGCCCAGTGGCCACCATATTGGATCCCACCATTAAATGGGGGTAAAGATTATCTCCTCTTCTGAAGTAGCTAGAATAAAATGAGAAGATCCATCTAAAATGTTCCGCTCACAGTCTGGCATCTTACCATTGAAAACTTTGGAAGTAACGAGAGTGGACCACATCCTTAAAATCTCAAGGATAGTGAGATTTTTTTTCCTACCCTCTTGGATTCTAGGTCCCCACTGATTCCAGTGACTAGTCTGGCCCTTCCAAATAAAACTAGTTACTGAATGTTTGGGGCCAGGAGTTGTCCTAAGGGCTCTACACCCAGGATCTCAACTGTTGAGGCTCGCAATGACCTTTTGAGGTGGGGACAATTATCCCCATTGTGCAGAGCAGGAATATAAGGCTCAGAGATGAAGCAACTTCTCCTGTTAGAGTAGATGGGGCTGGCAGGAAAATGCAGCTCAGTAGGACTCTGGAGCCTATGGGAAGCACTGTGCTTTCTCCTCCTTTTGATGTTGCTGGGGGCTCCCTGAACTGGGCAGACAAGGGAGTGCCCTCCTTGCCTGCAGGACCAAGTGCCATTTCTCATGGTGCACCCTTCTTCTTGAAGAGGTCTTCCACCTTTTGTCTTTTCAGACGTTGACCTCTATGTGAGAGCTAGCATGAACCCACCTGATCCTGAGCTAGAGGAAAGGCCCACACATTCCTCAATCACACCCTACCCCAACCTCATGCATGCACACTGGCTGACGTATAATTCTATGTTCCTTTCATTCCCAGAATGGTAATTTCATGTGAATTTCCTTAAAATGAAAGGTCACGAGAAACTACAGACAGCACATTTTATTTGCATGGGCAAATCCACTTTTTAGAGGCTTTTGGGACCATTTATTTATCAAGCTGGATGAATACAGAGACAAAATCCTTTCAGCCAGGGATTGAAAACTGGTGGTTCCCACGCTGTTCTTCCTTGTATCTGATGCACAAACATTTTTTGTTTGTCTGGTATAGTGTTTGCAACAAATTTTTTGAGCCAATATTTAAAAGCTTAAAGAGTTTGCATTAAAAAACCCCAGATCGATCCCTGGGTGGTGCAGCGGTTTGGCGCCTGCCTTTGGCCCAGGGCGTGATCCTGGAGACCCGGGATCGAATCCCACGTTGGGCTCCCAGTGCATGGAGCCTGCTTCTCCCTCTGCCTATGTCTCTGCCTCTCTCTCTCTCTCTCTGTGACTATTATAAAAAAAAAAAATTTTTAAAAACCCCAGATCTCTGGCTTCTCTTGAAAAAGCCCAATTGGGGAACTCACTGAACTGAATTCCTGTCTGGTGGCAGTGGATGACCTGATTTCTGCTGCCCCTTTGGATCCTGTAGGCTCCTGCTAGTGAGCGGTTTTGCTCATTTACATTTACGTGGCCTGCAGGTGCCCCAACTCTGGCTCTTACCTTAGTCTGTTAGAATCCTGAGTCCACTAACTGGGAGATGGGGACGAGCTGGGGTTCCAGCTCTCTGTCTGTAGCTCCCATGTGCGTCCACCAGAGGTCCCCTTTCTGAGGAGGAAAAGGCTCCCAAGTAACAGCCTAGGTTCAGACTTACTTGCTGAGCAACCCTGGGCAAGTGGTCTAATCTCTCTGAATTTTAGTGTCCTAATTACAGACCAATGATGATGATGATGATGAAAGTATTCCTTTATGTGGTCTTTGTGATAGTAAAAAAGACCCCAGGGAAAGCCCTTAAAACAGTGCACCATCCATTTCATTTTTGTTTATTATTATCATTTTATTGGAAGGAAGTGCATCTGGTCTCTTAGTCCGCATTTCTTAAGGCTTTGTCCATTTTTAATGTCGTTATTACTTTTGTGTTTTTTTTCTATGACCCCAAATTTCAGTGAAAATTGAGTATTTGGGGGAGTAAATGATAGGATTAAAATGCACAAGTAAATCCTGCAGCAAAGAAGAGAATTATTTTATGCTGTCAGTGAGTCTCTCTAAATGTGATTTGTTTTGTACCTTCAGATCCTGGACCATCAGTTTTCTTAAAGTGGGCTTTACAAGCCATGTGTCTCTATTTGAGAAAAGCCCTAAATGACTCAAATATTGTTTTTTCCTGCTCCTTGCCCTAGTGAATTGGAAAGGCACTGATTTGTCTTTGTGGCCTTTGGCCTGCATCTGTTTTGAGGTGGGGAAAGAAACTTTCCTCTTTTTTGGCTGCCAGTTTAATGCCTGTATGTGTGGTAGAGGGGCTGGTGTGGTGGTGGTGGTCTGATTTTGTTGTAATACACAGATATTGCCACAAGAGGGCAGTAATATTCCACATTGTCCTAGAAACTCCATCTTTAGGTATCTCAAATTCTTACTTAAATAATATATGTAAAAACAATGGATACCATTAACTGCTATAAAATGAAGCCTCTTCGTTTCATATACATGTATAGCTATAGATGTACACAGATGCATAAATGCAAAAAGATGCATAAATATTGAAGTTTGACAAATTTCAAGGTGTATCCATATCATGGTGTTCAGGGACACATCATTTTGGGAAAGGGAGGGTGGTTGCTTTTGGTGGTGAAGGGAAATTTATATCTGGGAATCCTACCCTCTCCAGAGGTATCATGTCCCCATCCTATGCTATACCCCAGCCTTAGCACTTTGTCTTAGAATGCAAAATTGTGCCCTGTGGGCTGGGACACAAATCCAGTTCCATTTCCAGCACTGGACTACAGACAGGGTTCTGTTCTATGCTCAGGCTACTGCCTCTTAGGATTCCTAAGGCCCCAATCTAGACCCTTGAATGTGTAGCTTGGGAGGACAGCCATCAAGAGACTTGGGCTCTGCTCTGAGTTCACTCCTGTATTGGGGCCAAGCCAAGCCAAGCCAAGCAGGAGGCCCAGAGAGCCATCCAAAGATGATGAAAGTGGGATCTGCCCATAAGAAGTTCAGAGAGAAAAAAAAAAAAAAAAAAAAGAAGTTCAGAGAGTACAGAGGAGGGCAGATAATTAACCACCACCATCTATGAAGCACTGACTGCGTGCTCACAATAGGTGCTACCTTACAAAGTAGGTGCCATTAAGACTCCCATTGTACAGGTGAATAAAATGAGGCTCAGAGAGCGTAAGTGACTTGCCCAAGGTAATGAGCGGCAAAGCTGAGATTCAAATCCAAGTCTGTCTGACCCTAGAGTCAGAGACCTCAGCTGCAGTTCACACAGGGTTGGGTGTTGCACGTAGGTACTGCTAGAGGGCAGTGTGGAGGCTCAGCCCACTACCCTTCCCTCTGGGCACCTGAGGTGTGTTTACCATCTTTCTTCCTTCCCTCTTCTAGGAAATCACCCCCGGCCAGCTGAGTCTGGAGGACCTCTTGGAGATGACAGATGAGCAGGTGTGTGAGACCGTGGAGAAATACGGAGCCAACCGGGAGGAGTGTGCCCGTCTCAATGCCTCCCTGTCCTGTCTCCGGAACGTCCATATGTCAGGTGAGCAGGCCTTGGGGATGGAGACTCGTCCCCAAAACATCTGCCTCAGTTCCTCTAGATTTCTGTGCCTGAGCTGCAGGCCAGGATGAGACAGAGTCAGCTTTAAATACCACTCATGAGCAGAGAAAAGAGAGGCCTGGATTCGGAAGCCAGAGGTGGTGAGGGCAGCTCTTGGAAGCTCTTCCTTAAGGGAGAGCTCAGGTGTAGGGCATTTGGTTCTGGATAGCACCAGCCAAAGGGTTATTAGTTCATCCACATAGTTGTTTCAGTTTCCACCACAAGGTGTCGCTGCAGAACCTCAGTCTGGACCCATCAGGCAGCTGGTTTTCTGCACAAGCCTTTACCGGGTTCAGCATGGGACATTCAACAAGTATTTACTGACTACTGTGTGCCAGCAGGCTGGGATACAGCAGGGAATGCAAGAGAACGTATTTGGAACAGGTCATTGGCCCAGATTCCCCTTGCATGCCCTTTGGTAGTCTTTCTTGCTAGCGTAGCCTTATCAAAGTTATCATCAAAAGGGACCCTGAATCAGGGGCTGTCCTGTCATTGAAGAATATATGGCAACAACCCTGGCCTCAGTTACAAGATGGCAGTAGCACCCTCTCAGTCCCGGTCATGACAAACAAAAATGTCTCCAGATAGTCTACGTGGCCAGGTAACCTTCCAGAAAGTTTCTATCAATTTATGCCTCTCCCCAGATCCTGCCCCCTACAATACACGAGGGTGAGCATTGATGTTAGGTTCTTAATTGCTTTTCTGAGTTCACAACTTCCATCAGAATTCTGCTACTGAGTTCAGTGAAGTCCTTATAAATGGAGCTGGCCTCCAGCTCTGCCTGAGATAGGTGTTTCACTCATCTGTGGTGACATCCTGGGCTGGACAAGACCATGAGAGGGCCTCTAATCTTGTGTTTTCCAGTTTTGATCAAGATGCCTAGAAATGAATCGGATTTACACTGCAACTCTGTACAGATACACACACACACACACACCCATACACATACATACCTGAAACGAGTCTCGTGAAATAAAGAATGGCCATCAAACACATTCTTACTATGCATGATATTTTGCATCCTTTCCTATTTTATCCTGTATTACTTACCAAATGCTGTTCATGACCCACCACTTTCATGTCACACCTCACTTATGGATTGTGAGCCATGGTTTGAAAGACAGCGATCTTTGTGGTCCTGGTGGGGAGAAAAATTTTTCTCTCTACTCTTCTGGGTCCTTGGCTGAAATGGCCCCTGTAATAAAAGATTAACAGAAGAAAAAAAAGTTTTAAAGTTTAATAACATGGTTACTTCCTGTATGTGTGGAAGAGCCTTGGGGAAACTGAGGAACTCCTTAGAGTGACCCAAGACACCACTTTCAATTGCATCTCTAGTTAAAGACAAAGGAGGCAGTTGGGGGGTGGGGCAGTTGTGGGAGGTGACCGGGAAAAGCACAAATAACAAAGGGAAAGTGGGTGTGCAAAAGTCTCTGCCTTCTCCATTGAGAGGAAGAAGTTTCTAGAGTCACCCTTCTGATACTGAGTTGGAGACACCTTTATAAATGGAGGTTTCCTGTATAAATGTCAATGTCTTTTGCAAAAGTGCAACTTCTACTCATGTTTCAGAGCTTCACCCGTGTCTACTGTTTCTTCAAAATAATCAGCCTCAAATAGCTTTTATGCTAAAGGGACATATCTTGGGGTAGCAAATTCTGCTCCCTGTCATCCTTTTGCCTCTACAAAGTCTTCCCAGGCAGCTCAGATGCCATCTACAATGTCCTGCTTCTGATACCAACCTTATGGCCACTGGGACCTTGACAGCAGTGGCCAAGTGCTGCACGTTTGCCCAAATCCTATGGCACTTAGTGTTGAGGTCACCATGGGGATCAGCGCAACTCAGTGCCATGTGGGGTGCATTCCATTGAACACAACCCAAGTAGGTGTTGGAAGTGAAGACCTTGTTATTACTTGTTATAAGGAAGGAGGCAGGGAGATAGCTCTCCAAGCAAGGCCTCTCCCAACAACAAAATCGGGGGAGGGGTTTAAGCTGCAGGTTCATACGTATTCAGGGAGGAGCATGACAAAGGATGGTTCAGGCTAGAATTGGGGCAAAAGTCATCCTCAGGTGGCAGAGTCCAGGTCCTAGTTGACTGAAGTCACAGGCCAGCCAGGTTCAGCATCATCAGCACTCTGGCTCCAGGTAGTCCAGTATTTGTGTGCTCAACAGGGTTTAAATCCTGCAGAAATGACACAAGAGTGGGCATTAGGTCAGTCTTTACTTTTGAAAAAGCACTGGGAGCTTTACCACTGATTTATTGTCTCTGCTGTGGTCAGACTATGTCCTGGCTTGGGAGTGGCTGTTTGTTTTTCACTTTCTTTTGTTCCCTTAAAATCATTAACTACCAAGATCTATTTTTTTTTCCTGCAATTTTTATGCATCCCAAGAAGTTCTGCAAGAAATGTGCTTGTGCAAATAGTGCTGGTCTGGCATCGATCACAAAACGGCTGGGGTCCTAACATGACTTCTGTGATGTTAAGAAAGCTGTGTCTCATCTTTACTTTTCTGGGGACCCTTAGCTCTGTCTTGTCTACACACCCAGCTCTGAATTTCCTTGGTGTCATACTTCATGTCTGATCTTCCTGTATGCCACATAGTTGTTTGTCACATTTTAATTTAAATTTTAACCTTTTTTTTTTGGGGGGGTGTGATTTAAAAAAAAAAGGATGCCTATCTCCCTACCAAACTGTAAGCTGCAGAAGGGCAGGGATCATACCTCTTTTGGCTCACCATTTTATTCCCAGCCAGAGATCAGTATGTGATACAATATTTGGCACACTCTAGGAACTTAGTAAATATTTTTGAATTAATGCACCTTTCCCCACATGTAGCCCACGCAAATCACCAATGGCTTAAAGTATATGGCCTTTCCATGGGTTGTAAAGAAAGCTCAGGATTTGGCTTCTATTTGGAGCCCCACCGTTCACATTTCCCCCTCAAGCCTTGACTATTGGCTAAATCTACTAGTTACTTAGAGTTTTCTAGACCAGGCATGGATTTCACATGGATTTCTTGCTCCCAGTGCCACTGCCTAGAATTCTCTTTCTCTTTGTTTTTCCAGGGAACCCCTGCTTATCCTCAAACTCAACTCCTGCCTCAAAGCCTCTGCACTTTGTTGAGCGAATGAATGAATGCTTCTGTCACCAACTGACCATGTCTTGCAGTGGTTGTTAGTTTCCTGGCTCCCTCATCTAAATGTGACCTCCCGCTGGGCAGGTGCAGGACAAACCTAGCTCCTGGCTGGGGTTGTCTCTGTTAAGGGAAGACCCAGGATGCTGTTGGATGTGCTTGCCACTAATCTCCACCAAGGGGAAGCAGTGAGCCATCCTGCACCCATCCTTCTTTTAAATCTTCCCTCAAAAATGATCATTGGTTCCTAGAAGCTTCTAACTATCTTGGGAGCTGGATGATTCCATCATTTCCTGCCCTTCGCTTTAACTAAAAATGTTATCCCAAACTAAGGAACAAACTAGTGTCTTTCCCACGAGACTCTTGTTCTTAAGCATCATGCCATATTTATGCACCCTGGTAACCCCAGCTCTCGGCTGGAGGGCTGGAGTCTTCTACGGCAGTGAAGTCAGATATTTTAAATTCTGGCTTGTAAATGGTGACTCGATGCATGTTTGTTAAATGACTGAGGGAATGCAAGTTGTATTGAGAAACTCATGGAAGCAGATAGAGACAAGTAAGCTTTATGCCTGGCTGAGGATACTCTCTGCCTCTCTCTCTCTCTCTTAGGGGATCAGGCAACTTTATTTTAGACGTGTGACTCTAATCTTAGTTTTCTCCTTGGGTTGGGTATATTTTTGTTTTCCAGTGTCCAAGGAGCCCCTGAGTTAGGAAAAAAAAAATTAACCATTCTTGACTTTTCAGAGCTTGTTAGATCAGCCTCAGCCTGAAACTGAAGAAGCCTCAACAGGCTCGGGGGACCCCAAATCCATGATATCTTAACCTTTTCTTATCATATCAGATGTGGCCTGAAACCAAAAAAACATTCAGTCATTCAACAAAGTTTGTGGAATGCCTGCACTGTGTCAGGGACTGTTCTGATCTCTGAAAATGCAGGCTTGGATGTCAGTCCTCGGGGGTTTACGTTCTAGCAGGGGGAGACAGATGACACGTTATGATCATAATAAGCAAATGCATTGCAAAGTGTGTTAGAATAAGTGCAGTGGGGGACAGAAGAAGAAAAGTGGAGCAGTCTCAGGGCGGTTGGCAGAGCCTTCTGGGAATGGTGGCCAGGTTGTCCTATTAAATAGTGTGGTCAGGGCGGGCCTTCCTCCTATTCAGTTTTCCTCTCTGCTCTCCTTTCCCAGGCTTTCACTGTCTGCTAACAGTGTGGAATCTGGACAAACCCAGCCTCTGCCAAATTCTGAGTCTACAACCTATCAACTATGTGATTTTCAGTATGGCCTCTCCAGATTCTGAGCTTAGTTTCTTAAGTAGTGGGATGAAGAAGATGATCATTTCCACCCAGTGGTTGTTGGAAGGATTACATAAGATGGCACAGGCAAAGCATGGGGCCTGGCTCAGATTAGGTACATGATGAGTCCTCTTGTTACCATTACTGTCATTGTCCTCATTAGCACCATCCCTGCCCCTGTCCTACATCCATTACCACCATCTCTGCTGAAGTTCTACTACCATCACCACCCATCACCACCATTGTGTCATCACCATCATCACCACCAGCCACACCATCACCACCACCATCAGTGCCACCAACATCACCACCACCACTATCCACACCATCACCACACCATCAACCACACCATCATCATCACCATCACCACCAGCCCACCACCACCACCATTAGTGCCACCAACATCACTACCACCACTATCCACACCATCATCATCACCACCATCACTACTATCAGCATCACCATCACCACCATCATCATCACCACCAACATCACCACCATCGCTATCTACACCATCACCATACCACCAACCACACTATCACCACCACCATTATCATCACCATCACCAACATTGTCATCACCACCATCACTACCACTATTACCATCACCAGGGTCCATTAGCCTTTCTCTGCCCCCAACTCTTTTCCCTCTACCTTTCTGCCATACTCCTCCCTTTTTTTTTCTCCAAAGGGCCCCTGGCCTTCAGTTTTCTAATTATGCTTCTAATTCTGTGTTTCTCTGATTTCCCTTCCCCTGGAGCCACTGTCTCCCTCAACATTGCTGCTTCTTTAGAACCTATTCCCACCCCCCGCCCCCCGTTTGACTTGATTGTTCTCTAGAGGTGGCCCACGTTTCCTCTGGCCAAAAGCATCAAACAGAAAAGCCCGAACAATTTTTTCATGGCACATGGCCCCATTTTCTCCATCATGGTCAGTACAGAGCCAGGGTCCTAGGGTTAAATTGATTTATTGCTGGAAGGGTGTATTCCTGCCATTTGCTCCCTCTCCCCTTCAGCCCCAGACTGGGCCTCAGGCCTGAAGACCACAGCCTCTCTCCTTGAACTCTCCTCTCTGGGTCACAGCTGCTTATCAGAGAAGAACTTGGAGGGGACAAGGCTCAGAGATCAGAATACAGATGCTGTGCTTTTCTTTCTCTTCTGCTTCATCTTTGTCTGTACTCTTGGTCTTTTGACTGTTTTCAGACTAATAATGGGCAATCATTTGCATCTTTGCTTTCCCAAGGAAAGACCCAGGTCCCACATCATGGAAGACCTTGATTTTCTCCTTCCTTCCTTTCCTTCTTCCATACTGATTTATCAAGCACTCAGTATGTATCAGGCACTGTGCTAGATTCCAGGCTTGGGGACTCTTTTAGGGCTTCAGGGTGGAGAGCTGAGAACCAAAGCGCAAGGAGGAATTCTCCTAATGACTTGGGTGGGGGTGGGGGGGGTAGCATGCAGAAGTGCCTTGTGGCTGGAGGCAGCATGTTACATTCCAAGCACAGACAGACCTGTGTGACTGGAAGTCTGGGCCGGCCTTCACAGTGGACCCTGGCACAGAGCTTGCATAATGGGATTTTGAGCAGAAGATGCTCAGATCATTGTTCACTTTTCAGACAAACACTCTGGTTTCAGAGGAGGGGAGTGGCTTAGAGTGAGTTGCTGGTAAGTGCAGCAGGAGGAGGCTCGAGGACTTCCAGGGTGTTGGAGGGTTGTGGAATGCAAAGGTCAAGAAAGAATTCTTGAGATTTTGTGTGGTGCAACTTAGTAAGTTTATTTAAGTAGCATGGGGACAGGGGCAGAAAAAATGGGCAGAAAAAGCTGAACTTTTGTTGTATGAAGCTGGTGGTTGTATGCTTTGTGCTCAAGGGGGAAGGGACATGTAGGGAGTAGATCATAAGTGTCTTCGGATTTCTACTCCTAAAACTACTTTCCCAAGATTTTTCTAGTGCTTATCATTGAGCTTGACATTAATTATTGGTGAGAAATACAGGCAGTCAAGAGGTCCTTGAAGAATGTAGCAATCAGCACATATTGATCCTTATCGGAACTCTGCAGGCTGTAGGCCAGCCTTCTGGGCTAAAGATGAACATTTTTTCTGCTTCCATCCCTTATCACAGGGAGAGAGAGAGGAGGCTGGGGTACAATTGGCCAGTAGGTACCCCCATGCCCTAGCAGCCTCTCTGGAGCTTGTGCTGTGGGGCCCCCTTCAGCTCCTCCTCCTGCGTGTCCAGGGGGAGGACTGGGAGCCAGGAGAAAAACAGGACACAAAATGCCCTGAAATAGGACAGCTTCAGATGTTCTCTTGCTCCTTCCCGGTTTGGGCGTCGAATGAAGCCCACTAGAACCTTGCCTTCACTACAGCCTTCCTTATACTGGCACAAAGAGTGAGAGCAGGATTGATTGCCCTATTGTTCCAGTTGCTTCTAACTTTGGGCTGACTGGGGAGGCTGAGGGAGAGTGGCCCCTCCCAAAGCCCACCACAGTGTCTGGTGTGTTCCAGAGCCCATGTCCTCTTTCGATCATCAAACCCTCTCCAGCCCTGGGCTATAGATCCCCAGGAACACCTTGCACACAAGTAGTGCCACTTGGGGTCTCTCAGTGGCGAGTGATAGAAACTTAATGCAGCCTTACTCACAAGTGGCTCATGCATTCATTCAATAAATACCAATCCAACTTCCTGGCTCAGTCACTGTTGGGGGCCAAGGGACATAGTGGTGGGTACAGCCCACCAGCTTCCTGCGCTCAGGGACCTTATATTCTAGACCCACACTGTCCAATCAAGCAGCCACTAGATTGTTGGGTGTGAGTTTAGTTCGGGCTGTGTGCTGGGGCACCCAAATATTGCCTTTCCATGTAACTTGGGTTTCTTATAGAATTAGTTCATAAGGGGAGACTGGAGATTCAGAGCAAGGTCTCTAACCTGTCCTGATGTGGGTAAGCCAGTCTGGGTTTTTGGAGACCTCTGGAAGCCAGCATGTCCATCTGTTGCAGGGAGACCAGGAAGAGGGACCAGTGTAGACACCTATGGAAGGTTATGGTTCTTTGGAGCTGTTCCCTCTGGGAGTTTGCAGGAAAGTGTCTGGTGTCAGATTTGAGGTCACTGTTGGTCACCAGGGCCCACTGTCAGGATGAAGGAGCAGGACCCGACGAAGGATAAACTAGACCGGCACCTCTACATCTGTCTCCTATTGTCCTGGGCCACAACACTCCAGGTGGACCCCACTGGAGTCTCCTGCTTCCTACACTTCTCACATTTTATATGACTTTGGCCAGCTCTAATCTGGGACCCAACAGAGAAGGAAATTCTGGAAACGTGGATGCCAGCATAGCCAAGTTGACAATACACTGGGGAAGTGCAGGGAGCAGGAAGAGAGGCGAGCAGCAGCATGGAAGGTACAGGGAGGGGAAGAGAGTCAGGTATCAGCTCCTCAGGAGCCTCAGAGCCACAGCAAGAATTGGGTTTCTTTGAAGCAGAATAGGAGGCTGTTGGAGGGTGTGTGTGTGTTTTTTTTTAATATTTTATTTATTTATTAATGAGAGAGAAAGAGAGAAAGTGAGAGGCAGAGACACAGGCAGAGGGAGAAGCAGGCTCCATGCAGGGAGCCTGACGTGGAGCTGACGTGGGACTCGATCCCGGGTCTCCAGGATCACTCCCTGAGCTGAAGGCGGCGCTAAACCACTGAGCCACCTGGGCTGCCCTATTGGAGGGGTTTTAAGAAGGGAATTGTCTTGGTTTGATTTCATTCAAGTCATCAGGCAAGGGTGAATGGAACTGGTTTTAGGCAAGTTCCAATCCATTGGCCAATCTCTCTTCCTCCTTTTTCATCCCTTAGTTCTACTTCCCTTGGGCTTGGCCTCAGCTCCCCCTGCTTATTTATCTCTATCTTTCTTTCCTCATCTGTAAAATGGGGATGCTGGTAGTATTTTCCTTGTGGCACCGTTGCCACAAAATAAATGAATTAATACAAATAAACAGTCTGATGTCTGGCCAATTATATGCCTAATACATGGTCGGCTATGGTTATCTTCATTATTTTAAGTTGCTCCCTCTACCCTCTGCCCTGCCCTGCCCCTGGCCTTTGTCTTATAGCCAGGGAAGGAGAACCCCTGCTGAGAAACCTCATCCAGGGCTTCATCTGCCCTTCCCAATATAGCTGCTACTTTTACTTTCTTGCTTGCCACCTTTGGCCTGTCTCTTTAGACCCCCGCCACTTCATGCGGTCAGCCCTGGCTTTTGTAGGAGCCTCCCAGTGAGAACAAAGAGAATCTGGTTTCTGGCTTTCATGTCTGATCCAAGCCAAGGTTCCCCCCTCCCTGTATTCCTTACATTCTGGATGTACAGAGTGAGAAGAATTAGGCTCCAAACTGAGACTGAACTTGGACCGTGGAATCTGCAGGGGCCGAATTGTTTGAGGCTTGTGGGTTCTATGTTTACTAACCAGCCGAGCTGAATCAGACTGAAACTGACCGTTCCATCTTAGAGTCAGACCCAAGCCCCTTCCCCCAGGCTCCCAGGTGGTCCATCTCCAGATGGCTTCATTAGCTTATCATACCAGCTACCCTGACCTCATTGCTTTTCTTTGAAAAGCCCACCTCAGGGCCTTTGCACAGGTCATTCTTTCTGCCTGGAGTGTTGTGGCCCCAATCTTCCCATGGCTGGTTCCTTGTCATTTTGGTGTCAGCTCAGATGCCACCTCCCCAGCGAGTCCCACGTCTGTCCCAGCCATTCACAATCCCCTTACTTTATCGTGTTTTCTTCACTGTTCCTATGACATCTGAAATGATTCTGTTTATGTGTCTGTTTGTTTCTCTACGCCTCACTAGCACAGTGGTTCCCAGACCTGTGTGTGCATCAGCATCCCCAGTAGGGCTCCCAGATTTTCTGTTGTGGCTGTTCTAGAGAAGCACCTAGGCACCTGCATTTATAAGCAGTTCCCAGGTTCTGCTGTGGCTGGGGGTTTGGGGACACCACTTGGAGAACGGCTGTGCCAGAACCGTTCCAGAGCCTGGCTTTGAAGGGTTGAGTAAAAGGTAGTCACTGAGTGGTTAAGTGAATGAGAGTGGCCCATGATACTAGTAAAAGCAGAAATTGGTGGAGTTCTTACTGACAGAAGCAATGTGCTAGATCATCGACAGGCAGCACTAGCTCATTGAATCCTTTCGACAACCTCATGAGGTTTATACACTTAGTTTTTTTATTTACTGGTAAGAAAACGGAGGCCCAGAGAGGTAGACACTTTCACCAGGGTCACACAGCAGTGTGTTAGAGCCAGGGTTGGAACTCAGGTTGGTCTGACTCCTGTCAAGCCAAGCGTCCTCCCATAAGACAGAGGGTGGGGATGGCTTTCTCCTTAGCCCTGGAGTTGGGGGGGAGGGTCCATGTATTTCCATTTGCTCAGCTGGAGTGTGCACCCCTCTGGGGAGCTTATAGGGGTGTGGCAGCTTAAACCAGAAATGAGAGAAAAAGACATTATTTAGAGCATATATGTAAATACTGAATAACAACAACATTGCATATGCACAGAACACATTCGGTTTTAAGAAGCCCCTGCCTGCAGATGGTCTTATTTTCATCCTCACAGATGTATGAGTGGTGTGGGCAGACCAGGATAAGCACCCATTTCACAGGTGAGAAAACAGAGGCCAGCAGAAGGCTGCTCTGACTTGCCATGGAGCTGGAATTGGAACGGCAGCACCTGTTCCTGCTGCTCAGCACAGAGCCCTTTCTACAGTGGGGTGTTTGGGGCTGCTGGCGGGGGCCGCCTTGCCCCTCCAGGTTGAATCCCAGAGCTGCGGAGCTGGGACCCTGCCCTGAGGTGGGTGTGGCTGGGAAGGTCAGCAGTCCCTGGCGCCTCCTCGGAGCCCTGGGAGGCTTCTCCCCCTTCCTCCAGCAAGGCTTAGTCTCCCTCAGTGAGTATTTCTGCCCTGTTCTTAGCAATGGTTCTGGAAGAGAGTGGGTCTCTGATCCTTGGGTATGTGATTCTATTTGAAAAGTTCAGTAAATGTGCCAGAGGAAGCAGGGAGGGTGGGGGGAGTGGAGAGAAGTGGTATTACTTGGAACCAAATTTGCCCCCTCTCCATGTCCCAACACTCTGATGTAGCATTGCTGGACACAAGGAGATGGCTCCAGCTCCTTATGTCATGCTTTGCACTCAGGTGGCCTTTTGTGTTAATTATTTTCCTGAATATCGACTGATAGTCTTGTATGATAAGTGCCCAAACTACTGTTCGGGGAAGGAGGAAGAAAAGGCACTGCTTTTTTTTTTTTTTTAAGATTTTATTTATTTATTTTGAAGGGGCGGGGCGGGGGGGGGCGGACAAAGGGAGAGCGAGAATCCATAAGCAGACTCCCTACTGAGCCCAGAGCCTGACAGGGCTGATCCTGGGACACTGAGATCCTGAGCCAAAACTAGGAGTCAGATATTTAACCTGCTGAGTTATCCAGGGGCCCTGGAAAGGCACTGTTCTGACCAAGTTTGAGGGTTATTTTTGTTTTCTAAATGAATACATAGCAAACAATTCTAGAAGGAGATACAGTTGGATATTTAGCATAGTTGTCTTGGATCAGGGGTGATTATTCTTTCTCTTTTGCTTGTCTGCATTTTCTGTCTTTCTGGGAAAGAAACAAGTAATTGTGTAACTTCAAAGAGAAAAATTTGAAGGAAAAAACTCCACGTTGTTTACCTTGTTCTGTTCACCTTGTCCTGTGTTCCTCCCAGCTGCTGGTACCTGGTGGGCCTGGATGCTCAGACCCTGCAGACCTGGATGATTTCATATATTTATTAAATCCCCTCTTTGCATCTGTTCAAAAGAGAAAGCCTCCTGACTGCATGTTTTGAAGTAAACCTTCCCATGGCTTAGCAACTGCTGACAATGCCTCAAGACATAAATGCCCCCACTGCCAGGAAGCCTGCCTTGATTGCCGCTGCTCTCATCTTGGCAGTTATCTTATACTTGTTGTTTGGATATATAAATCTCCCCTACAAGATTATAAATTCCTAAGGTAGCAGGCACTATCAGTTAGTAGCAATAAAAATAACAACAATAAGTTATTGAAAGCATATTATGTATCAGGTATTATCCTAAGCTGATTTTAAAAAAACTTCAGTTACACTTCAGAACTTCCCCAGGAGAGAGACACCTGGGTGGCTCAGTCAGTTGGGTGTCCGACTCTTGGTTATGGCTTGAGTGGTGATCTTGGGGTTGTGATCTCAGGGTCATGGGGTGGAGCTTGGTGTAGGGCTCCATGCTTAGCAGGGAGTCTGCCTGGGATTCTCTCCCTCTCCCTCTGCCCTCTCCTTGCTTGCACATGCAAGCTTTCTCTTTCTCACTCTCTCTCTCAAATAAATGAACAAATAAATCTTAAAAAAAAGAACTTCCCCAGGAGATAGGGATTCATATTCTTTGGTTCTCAGATGATAGAACAAAGGTACAGAGAGGTGAACCGAGTGATCCAAGGTCATGTGGCCATTAAACTTGGGGCAGGAGGGCGCCAGTCAGCTTTGCTGCCCACACACTCAACGAACACAGGGTTTCTTTCTTTCTTCTTTCTTTCTTTCTTTCTTTCTTTCTTTCTTTCTTTCTTTCTTTCTTTCTTTCTTTCTTTCTTTCTCTTTTAAAGATTTTATTTATATATTCATGAGAGACAGAGAGAAAGAGAGAGAGATCGAGAGAGAGACATAGGCAGAGGGAAAAGCAGGCCCCACGCAGGGAGCCCAACGCTGAACTCGATCCCGGGTGTCCAGGATCACGCCCTGGGCTGAAGTCAGTGCTAAACCGCTGGGCCACCCGGGCTGCCCTCTTTTGTTTTCTATAAAGTACTCATCACAGTGGCAAAAAGTATCATTGAATGAATTAACAAACAAATGAACTGTCATAATTGAATCATGGAAATTGCGCCCTTGGAGCAGAAGGTTGAAGCATTTTTAGATTTGCCCCGGGAGAGAGAAATGAGTGGAAGACAGTTTCTGGCTATATGTCAGTGATGGGCTCATGGGGTAGAGATGAGGAGCAGATAATGAGAGAGAATTCTCTCTGAAACAGAGATGGGCAAGCAGCCCACAGGCAAGTTCTGCCCTCCGTCTGCTTTTGTAAGTAAAGCTTTATTGGAACACCACCATGCCCATTTGTTCACATGCTGTCTGTGGCCGTTTTCACACCACAACAGCAGAGCTGAGCGATATGACAGAGACAGAGCAAAATGGCTCAGAAAACCTAAAACACTCTCTTTTTGCAGAAACAGTTCGGTAACCCTTGCTATAAAAGGCCAGGCAGGAGATGAATGTCAGCTCAAACAAATGCATCCATGGTCGAAACCAGAAGAGACCTCAGTCCGATATAAAGAGGGAGGAGGGGAGTAAGTAAGGAACGGTGTCCTGGGGGAGGGGAGGGCATTACCTGTGGAGAACTCTATGGATGAGGGTGAGCTACTCTTCACACAGCAGGACAGCATTTATGTGGAGCTGTCATTTATTGATGCCTTACAATATTCTGTGCCTTGGGGAGGGAATAAAGGGCATGAAGGATGGGCATGCCCAGAGAGGCTAAGTAACTTGTCCAGGGTCACACAGCTAGGACACGATAGAGCCTGCCTGCATTCAAACCCGTGCCAGTCTCACCCAAAGGATGTCCTTTCATCAGACAGTGTCCTATGTGCTGACTTTTCTGATCTGTCCCCTCCAGACTGTGGATTCTCTGGGGTTGGGGACCATGGCTTATGATCTCTAGAGTGCTGTCCAACTAATGCCCTGCAAAGTGCCCCACTATCCCATTGGGATTCTGGGCATGCTGTGTCTCATGCTCCAGATCGCCTTCTTGACTTCAGCCTTCACTTGGAAAAGAAACCTGAAATGGCCTCCCTTCCCCCAGCTACCCAGAAGACCTGTTGCCATCTCCAGCCTCCACGTCAGCCCCGTCCTTGGGCACAGAGCTCAGTTTAGTTCTATCATCTGATCACTTTCTTTCTTTAGCGCTTTTGTTTTTTCCCTTCTCTGTCTGGTACTTTGTGGAAGAGAAATGAGGAGGACAGGCTTTGTAATCGGATACCAGGGTGCCCTTGGAGGCTGAGGCTGGTGCTCTCCCTTCTCAAGACCTTCTGCCTTCATGGTCGTGGAGGGCGGAGGAACCAGAGGCAGGGCTATCCAGAGCTTTCAACTCTAGGCTCCTTGCTTGAAGAAGTTAGCTCAAAGAGCTGGTCAGCTGCGAACACTGAGATACTTGGGGATACTTTTTTTTCCTCCCTGCATTTATCACTCTGGACACATCATCCCACCAGGGCCGCTTTGTGATGATTCCTGACGGCCACCAGGAGGTGCTCCCTGACAAAGGATTTGCTCAGGTGCCGCTGCGAAAGATTTATGTCAATGTGCCAACGGCAAGACACCTCAGTCTCATCCTCTTAACTTTCAAATAAGGAACAATGGAGTCCCAGAAAGGAGAAAGGCAGGGCCCAACCATGGCCGGGAAACAAGTGTGGGCTTGGCTTACACACTGGGTGTCATCCACAGAGTGTTCTGGGCAGGCTGAAAGCAGGTGGGTTGGGGGACCTTTGGTCTCCTTTTCCAGCTGCACAGACATCAGAGCAGGCTCGCGGTTCCTGCTTGCCTCCGGTTGGCTCAGAAGGGGTCTTGCTGTCACTAACCTCCCTGCAGGGCACTTGTCATTGTCGCTCTCTCTCGTTGGTCTCCCTGCCACGCTGCAAGGCCAATGGAGAGAAGAAGATGAGCAACCCTGAAAAGCAGGTTCCAAATAATAGTGAAAATGCAAAGGGAGCTCAAAGGGACAGGGGTCTCATTTCCTCAGGAGACATCTCAGAAGAGCTTGGGGGGCAGACTTGGGGTGCCTCCTGTGGTAGGAGCCCTCCTAGAGCCTGTTGATAGGCTCAGGGAAAAGCTGTCAGACTTAAAACCAGCATCTTCCCCTTTGCACATGCCCAGCATTGGGGGCACATACAGAAAAGGCAGAGCCATAATTGGCACAGGAGACCCCAGGCTGTAGAGAACCTGGTCCAGCCCCGTCTCCCACCAGAGCCTGTCTTTGAAACAGGCCTAAGAAATACCTAATCATTTGGTGTTGTTGCGAATAAGTGAGATGCTGTACGCTTTGCCTCAGTCTGGGGCTGCTTCCCCCTGTTGGAACAGAACCTTACTTTGGTTCTTTTGGCTGGAATGAATTGGAAATTGAACCACCCAAATGAATGGGCCGAGTCAAAGATTTCTCTCCCGGGTCTCCTGTTCTGCCTCCAGCCTCCTTCGGGAAGGCTGGGAAGGCTGAGAAGGCTGGGAAGGCGGGGAAGGCCAGTTCCTCTGGAGCTGAATGGCCACAGGCGCCAGAGCTGGTGCCACCTGCTGTGTGATGAGTGGGGCCACCTGAGGGTTTTGCCTCAGGGACTTTGTCTGGTGGAGCCCCTGAATTTGACAGAGCTGGTGCCCCATGCAGGACTGGGGGCTTTGCAACTATTTTAGTATTTTGGAGCAGGAAAAAAAGGTAGCGACCAATCACAGTCTTCCTTTAACATATTTGGGAGTTTGGAAAACCTCCCATAATCTTTTATAGAACCATGGGACTATATTTATCCCTCCGAAGTGAACAAGCTTCTAGACTAAGGGGCTTTTAGGCAGGGGGTCTGTGGGATTACATGTGGTCCTTTCTCGCTGAGCTCTGTCTCGAGGCTGTGCGGCGGGGGAGCCGTGCTTAAGAACGTAATGGTTGCCTGTTAATGCCATCAGACCTCACCAGATCGTGGGTCCCCAGTAGGGGATCTTGGGGATCATAGCATGTAAAGGGCTGGCCTGGGGTTTCAAACCTGGGCACCATTGACGTTTGGGGATGGATGATTCTTCATGGTGGGTGCTGTCCTGTGCATTACAGGGTGTTTGGCAGCATCCCTGGCCTCTACCCACCAGATGTTAGTAGCATATCCTCCCCCCCTCCCCCATTGCCCCAACTCTTCAGCTGTAAAATCAAAAATGCCTCTAGACATTGTCGAAGGTTCCCGGTTGAGAGCTACTGTCTTGACGATGCTCTGGCTCGGATGATGACAACTTAAGTATTCTGAGGCCAGACGAAAGCCAGGAGATTTTTGTGAACTGAGGCCCTGTAAAAGCACAGAAAACCATAATTGAGTTGGGAGTTGGACTTTGGCTTATCAAGCCCAGAGCAAGATTTTCCCAGGGGTCCTTAGTCACATTTACAGGAACCAGATGAAAGCTAGGAGCTTTGATGTGGCTCCCTCTCTCCCTCACACATAAACATACCACATGCAAGCATACACACCCTCGCATTCACAATCTCCCCCTCTCTTCCCAGGGACCTTGCTGCAACTTCAGGCTTACAGGCAAACAGCTTCCAATCATCCTTTTCCTTGAGGAAAGATTCCGTGAAAGGGGACAGTAGTGGACATTGCTCAGGGTGGGAGGCCAGATGCTTGGATTAGCCCTCCCCTGACTTCTCTGGCTATGGGAGTCTGGACGAGCCACATGGCCTGGCTGAGCCTGGTGTCCTGGTCTATAAAATACCCGGGGACAGGAAAGATAGTCAATAAATCCCCAGCAATTCCATGTCTGAAATTTGACGTTCACATCAGGCCAGTGAACTGACAGCAGGAATCATGTCCTCATCCTCGTAGACAGCTCTTTGGCTCTCACCTTGGCTCCCAGTTGCTGTTATTATTAATTATTATTGCATCGGGCCCCATATCAGCTCAGTGGCACCTTCTTTGGATGCTTTGAACATAGGAAACTACTCCCCATCTTTGTTCCTGTTTCTTCTGCCTGCAACAGAGGCCATGGGCTGGCTCCTTCTCATTAGTGCCAGCTCAAATGCCGTAGGAAGCATTCAATACACAGTAGTAGTATGATTACCTTTGCCACATTATTTGTTGTAGACACGGAAGCAAGGAGGCTGAGAGAGCCCAGGGGAAGGCGAGAATGCAGCCAAGCGAGTCAGGGGGCACTTTCTAGAGGGAAGACCTGCTACGTGTGGTTCCAAGGGTGACAGTCTGTGTTTGGGCTTCTTCTTGGGTTGGTTATTTTGTTTTATTGCCCGCCAAATGCCGTATCTCAAATCTGCTCAGGGTGGATGTGCTTTCTTTCAAATTATCATAGCTCAAAATTCTTTTTCTTTTTGGACCATTTTGTGTTAAAAGCTGTCTGTAGACTTTCAGTACTAAAGTCCGTAACATACACATTCTGGGGGAGACTATGCCTATCTCTCTCTCTCTCTTTTTTTAAATATTTTATTTATTTTTTTACTTGAGATATAGTGTGAGTGAGAACGCAAGAGAGAGCACAAGTGGCAGGGAGCAGTAGGCAGAAGGAAAGGGAGAAACAAACAGGCTCCGCACTGAGCAAGGAGCCGAATTACGGGGCTCGATCCCAGGACCCTGAGATCTTGATCCAAGCTGAAGGCAGATACTTAGCCAACTGAGCCACCCAGGTGTCTCCCTCTTTTTCTTTCTTTCTTTCTTTCTTTCTTTCTTTCTTTCTTTCTTTCTTTCTTTCTTTCTTTCTTTCTTCCTTCCTTCCTTCCTTCCTTCCTTCCTTCCTTCCTTCCTTCCTTCCTTCCTTCCTTCCTTCCTTCCTTCTTTTTTTTTTTTTTTTTTAAATTTTTTATTTATTTGTGATAGTCACAGAGAGAGAGAGAGAATGAGGCAGAGACACAGGCAGAGGGAGAAGCATGCTCCATGCACCGGGAGCCCGACGTGGGATTTGATCCCCGGTCTCCAGGATCGTGCCCTGGGCCAAAGGCAGGCGCCAAACCGCTGCGCCACCCAGGGATCCCCCTTTTTTTTTTTTTTAAAAGAAGGAGGTAGTATGTAGGAAAAATGCCTGAATCTTACCTAAATATATCCACTTTTCTTTGATCCTCATACCGAACTCCAGAAGGTAAAAGAGGAGTTTAAATGGAATTCCTTGAAAGCCTTGACCATGGGCTTTATTCAGGTTCCTGGCTTATGCCACTTCTCTGATGAGACGCTGAGATTTTGGCAAAGGGGCATGATGACATCAGTGTAGGGCCAAACATGTTGGAGAGGAGGAGATTGGAGGTTTCTGTATGAAGGAGGTGCTGGCGTCCAGTGGATTTTTCCAGATATTCTTGGTGCCACTGCATGTGGAAAGGAGGAGTTACCCTCTCTTGGCTCCCATCTTTTGTGGGTCTCTTTCTGCATGAAGGTTTGTTATTCCTGCTATGTACGAGGCATCGGTCCATGTGTATGATGTGCTAGGTGTGTTGCATGCAGGGACTTCCATGGATGGCCTCCTTTAGCCTTATCACAACTTTGTAGGATTAGGGCTGCCCCATTCTTGTAAAAAGGGAGGAGATGGTCTTCAGAGAGGTGGATGAATTTGGCTAAGGATGCACAGCTTTGACAAGGCATGAAGGCAGGCTCACACTTGGGGTTTTGGTGTGCGATCACTGCATTACGCCACACCCCGAAGCTCTGAAGGAGAGAAAGGAAGGGGGTGGCACTTACTGAGAACCCAGGTGCTCTACAGAAGTCACTCCAGTGAACTCAGATCTGCTGAAAGAAAGCCCGTGGGCTTTACCATTTAGACCCGACTTTGAGGAACATGAACCATGAGATGGTAGTGACTTTCTGGCCCTGGTCCAGGTAATACTGGAGGGTAGTTTGATGCCCTTTGAGTAGACTGGACCAGAGAAGCTCAGCAGGTGAGCCTGGAGGGAGAAGTAGGTGAGGAGGAGGGAGAGGCAAGGTGAGGTCAGGAGGAGGCTGGGACAGGCCTGGAGTCCGAAGGAGTATCCTGCTCTGTGATTTCAGGCAGCTGTGAGCCTGACCTTGTTGGATCTCTAATTGAAACAATAATGGTGCCTGTATCTTCCTTAAAAGGCAGGGTGGAGGATGCCATGAGGTGGTGCATGTGAGAGCTCATGGCTCAGCACGTGGCGTACAGTATGTGCTCAATAAACAACAGATGCTACTTTGGCTATATTATTTCCAGTGGCACAGTTCAAACGGAGCTTTCCAAGGGGCAAGTAAGAGTGGCCGCTGGGACTGTGTCTTTAGGTGAGGTGTCAAGTCAAGGGAAGGCCTGGGGGTCCATGTAGTGAAGGGGGCTGCCCAGGTCTGCCTGAGCATGATATTTTCCCTTCTCAGTGGGCTGAGTTGAATTCGCAGCCAGTTTTGAAGTCTCAGGGCTTTGCTTCCACGGTTTTGGCAAGCTGGGGTGAGCCCAGGGAACGGCTGAGAGCTTAGGGTGGGCACCACCAGGTGGGAGAGTAGAAGGAAAAAAGTGTCAGATTGTCCCACAAAACAGGCATCATCCCCCTAAGCACCGGCTCAGCATTTAGGTCACGTGGTCCTGGTCTCAGACTCTGGGCTCCTGCAGCTTACCCGCTTGTAACCTTGGGAAGTCCGTTTGTTCCTTCGGACCTTGGTGTTCCCATCTGCTCGATGGGGATGAGGCCAACATCTGTGTGAGTCTGTGGAGCAAGGGCCGTGTGAGCAGGGAGCATCAGGAAAAGGCCCAGCAAACCAGGCAGGGGACACGGGTCACAGGGCCAGAAGTTCAAGGTGAGCAGGGACAGAGGTCGTGTGACTACCACTCACCACCTGCTCTGCATTTTGTACTTATCCTGCGGGTTCCATGGCTTCTCAGGGCCATAGAATGTCTTGGATTCTGCAGCCAGCAGCCGTTCTGTCTCTGACCTACGAGCCTCCTCGCAGACCTGGGCTGTGGGCACAGTTTCCCAGGACAGAAAAGCAGCCCAGGGAGGAGAGCCCCAGATTTGGACCTGAAATCTGCCTTGAATCCCTTGTACCCACTTCCTAGGTCACGAGAGGAAGTCACATCACCTGAGCTTTGGTTTTTCCCTTTAAAAGAGAGAATTGAAATTCTTGTTTTCCTTTCCTGCCAGGATCTTGGTGCGGACTGAACAAGGTGAGGTCCCAAACGTGCTTTTGCAAGCTGTCAAGTGGCGAGAATTGGAAGGAGCCATGATGGCTGGCTCTGAAGCCTCTGCTTCGTCTGGGGCCTTTAGCAAAGAAGGGCAGAGTCTCTGTGTTGAAATAAATTCCTTGGACCTCTGGTTGCCTCCCCCAAAACATGTACATGCGGACACGATACAGACTTTGTGGAAACACACTCGAGTGGCCTTAACAGCACGCCCTTGGAAAGAGAGCCAAGTTAGCCATCTAGAGAGGTTGTGGCAGTCAAGAGACAAGGATATTTTAGTGTGTAGTTCACTTGTATACTCAGCTTTAACCAGCATTTATTAAACACCTACTGTGTTCCTGGCCTTGTGTGAGAGAGCTCAGTTTTGTGGCCCTGGGCGAGTTCCTTCATCTCTCTGTGACACCATTCCAAGCATGAAAATTTGGTAGCAACCTGTTCCTACTTCTTGGCTTGTTGCGAGGACGAAATTAGATAAAAAATGCAAAGTGCACTGCCTGGCACAGAGTTACTGTGGCTGCCTGATATCTGGTCCTTGCTCTTATTATTAGGGAGCTATCGTTATTGTTACGTTTGGTTTCTTCACCCATCTGATCTCACTTCATGCTTCTGGGAGTCCCGCAAGGATGATTTGACTTCTCTTTCAATGCCACTTTATTTTTACATTCTGTCTTTTGTGTGAATTAAGTGCCTGGTGTTCACAGCTCCAATTTGTAGATGAATAAAGAAATACAAAGGCTGAAGCCACATGCCCTGATCTCAGCGCCGCAGAGAGAGGGGTCCCTCGCCTTGCCTCCAGCAAGGTGCACCAGGTGGGAGGGTTCTGGCAGTGTGATGCTGGACACTTACTATCTAAGGAAAGGAATGGCTAAGTGCTGGTGGAGAGAGATTGTCAACCAAAAAGTAGAATGAAGGGGAAGGAGCTAAGAAATAACCCAAATTTTCTTTCCGAGTACATTTGTTGGGAAGGGAAAGAAAGAACAAAACAAAACCAGTTCTGTCTGGGCGGACGTGATTTAATGTGGCCAGGGCATATTGACAATAATATCAGGGAGTTTCTTGCTCTGGGACAAGTATTTGGATTTTTCATGCACTGCCAGTTCCCCTAGAGACGGGGGCAGGCATGGGAGGAAGTTGGATTTGGGGACATGTCACATCTCTTTTCTTTCACCGTCAAGAAATCTATTTATTTAATTAAATTTCCTTCGAGTTTGGTTTTTCCCTTGAGCTAATTTTCTCTTCTGTTTTCTTTCCTTCCTAAGACATTGGTCAGGGCAGAATTTATCAATGGAAATGACAGTATTAGTAATAACAGAAGAAAATGGTAATAAAACCCACTCGGCACCCACATCCTCTGTTATCTGAAGTCTGTGAAGTCACCTCTGTCTCTTCAGAGGAATCTGTCATTAGCTTGTAGCTTACTTAGATTTTATTTTCATGTCCGCCTGAAGGATTTGAAGCTTGAGGTCTAAGGGAGTTCTGAGAAAATCTTTTTAATCATCCAGAAATGATTCAGGCTTTCTTAGGAGCTGGCAAGTCTTCCTTCCCTCTCTCCTTCCTTCCCTCCCTCCCTCCCTTCCTCCTTCTATCCTTCCTGCCTTTCCCTGTTCTAGCCTGGCCAGATATCTTTGAAAGAGAAAATGACTTGCTAAGGATGAGTCTATCTCCTTTATGCCATTTTGAGACGTATTAAATAATCTAACTTGTTAAATGAGTAATCTAACCCAGGAGTTGACAGACTGTGTTCTACAGGCCAAGTCTGGTCAGCTGCCTGCTTTTTACAATAAACTTTTATTAGGACACAGCTATACCGACTCATTTATGTACTGTCCGTGGCTGCTTTTGCTCTATAATAGCAGAGTTGAGTTGCAACAGAGGCCATATTGCTCAAAAGTTGAAATGATTACTGTCTTGTCCTTTACAGAGAATGTTTGCCAGTCTCTGTTCAAGTCCTTGGCTGTGGTCTGCTATTATTTTTTCTGCTGCCTATGCTTGTAAACAAGTAGGCTCTTTCACTTATTCATTCATCAAGTATTTAGGAAACTCTTTCTTTCTGCCAAGCTCCATGTTTACATACAAGGAGTATTTCTTGTCTTTGAGGAATTATTGCAAAGCAGTAGGGCACAGAAGACCGTATTGCAGTGGTGGCACAGAGGAGGAGGCAGGTAGTATTTAGGAGGTTGAGTGCGGGAGAAAGCTGGGGAAGCATTCATAGAGGAGGAGACATTTGAGATGGCTATAAAAATGAGGTTGCCTAAAGGCTGGGGGGCCATGAGCTCCCAGGTATGAGAATGGCCTGTGGTGAGGTGTGTAGTTGTGATAAAGCAAGACCAGCTCAGGAAGTGGAAGTCAACCTGGAAGAGGGCTTGGGGGATGAGGGAAAGAAATGAGGTTGGCAACATAGGTGAAGGGCCACGTGAGGAGCATTCTATGAATAGGAATGATGACTTCTGTTTGTTAATTCCATGGTGATTAGCTCCAAGCCACAGTTTTGGGGCAGTGTGTAGTTGATGAGATTCGTTAGACTGGAGGGCACCCCAATGTCACTTCACCTGCAGGTAGCTTTGGAGCTGACTGATCTGGATTCATGTTGGCTTTCTACTTTTATACCTATCCCAAATGTCTCAGAGGTCTCCCAGACTCTTCAGAATGACTTTTTTTTTTTTTTTTTTTTTTTTGGTTTTACTCCTTGCCTTCTGAAGCCAATAGAAATGTAAGCACTAGAATAATCCAAGGCACAGTTTCTCTTTTCTTTTTTCTTTTGAGATTTTATTTATTTATTCATGGGAGACACACACAGAGAGGCAGAGACACAGGCAGAAGGAGAAGCAGGCTCCTTGCAGTGAGCCTGATGTGGAACTCTATCCCCTGACCGGGACCATGCCCTGAGCTGAAGGCAGACACTCAACTGCTGAACCACCTAGGCATCCCCAGTTTCTCTTTTCATAACATAGTGCAGATGGCAGTGGGAGACTGGCCAGGAGAGAAGGACAGGGGGCTTCTGGGGACACACCTGCAGTCTGCTGTGTTCCATAGAATGTCTGGGCAAGTCCCAGAGGAACAGCCGTGTGGTCTGGATACTGGATGCCCTAGGCCTGAGGTCAGGGCTGAGAGGTCTGAGAGTTGGCAAGATTGGGATTGGTTGACTTTGAATGCTAGCTGTTCTTGTAACTCAGGACAGCTTGGCTCTAAGGGTGGGTGCACAGTTTATACATTCGCTTTGATAATGAGGTTTGGAGATCTGTGCTTCCTCATCTGTGAAATGGAGACAATTATAATACTTCTTGGGGTTCTTTTAAGAATTCAATGAATTACAATATATAAAGCAAGTACTTTGTAATAGTAAGCACTCAATAATATGGTTTAGTTATTAAATAACTGCTCAGGAAAGCATTTTCTAAATGATATTAGGAGTTCTAAAAAACAAATCAAACAGATTTCTTTTCTATAGGCTTCTTGGTTAGTTAGTATGATGCTATGCACTATGATTTTACTTATAACATCATGATTCCATTTGGACTTGGCTCTGGCTTCCTTGTTCCCTTGCACATATGTTGAGACAACAGTCTTATGAAGCAGGCTTTGGTAAATGCTGTTTAAGAAAACTGTTGGTTGAGGACTTCCTCTGTGCCAGGCACTGTGCTGGTGGGAACTGAGAACATTAGGGTGAACACAGGCCTACCCTCATGGACTTTGGTGATAGCCCCTAGAGTGAACACGAGAGTCCTGAGCTGCTCTACTCCTCAATGTTAGAGTCTATAAAATGGGAACAATATGAACCCTGCTGCATTTTATCTTACTAGGAGGTTGGAAAGATCATATAAGATACTGGCTTGGGAAGGGATTAATGGAACTGGGCTGTGGAAGGATCATACCTAGCATAATGCAGGAGTGAAGAGCATAGACCCTGAAATCAATTGGCTGAGGTTGGAGAGCTCTGCTACCTACCACCTGTGTGGCCTTGTGCAAGTACCTTAACCTCTCTGCGTCTCCATTTTTTCTTCTATCAAGTGAGGAGAGTACTGCTAGTACCTCATAGGGTTGTTATGAGGATTTAAGGAGTTATAAAGGCACTGACATATATACAAAGTACTTGTTAGTGTTATGATAATGACAGCCAACATTGACCAACTATGATACTTTACACGGATTGTCTAACTTACTGCTCACAGTGACTTTATGTGGTATTATTGTTATCCCCATTTAACAAATGAGAAAACTGAGACTTATAGTTAAGCCACTTCCAGGGGTACATAACTAAGAAACTAAGTATTAAAGTTGGTTAACAGACTCCAGTGCCTGAGATCCTAATTACTGCTCCATCCCTGTGTGGTTGAGCTTATTTCGGAGGGAGGATGTGGCCACCAAGCAGAGATCCAGCTTGCAGGTGGGCATGGAGGGGAGAGCCCAGGAGCTGCTGAGGGGGCTGGCTGCATTCAGTTGAGCATTTCTGAGGTCACCCAGGTCCGGTGTTCAGACTTCTGGGAAGAGGTACACCTTCTCCTTGCTGTCTTTCAAAAATACAGACTTGATTCTCTTTCTTCCTCCTCTAGCCTTTGTAACAGCTTTTAGAAGTCAGAAGTAGAGTTCAGGGCTCCTGAGAACATATCTGTAAAAGAGAGAGCTACTTTCCGTAAGAAAATGTGAGCCCTAATACTTTAATCAGTTCTCTGTGTGTGTGTGTATGTGTGTGTGTATGTATTTTTAAAAAGATCTTGCCAAATGCTAATACCTGCTTCTGCTAATGTCAGGCAGTGATTCATGGAGGTCACCCTTTAGATTTTATGTGTCTCTCGCTTGTCATCTTCTGAATATTTTTGTGAGTGGGGTGCTTGACCCCCTCCCTAAGAACCAGTGTATTTTAAAAATGCTTTTATTGTTGTTGTTTGTTTGCTCATTAGAGTGGTTTTTTTCCCTCCTTGTCTCTTAAAACCTCCCTTTTTCTTCCTTCCCAGTGCCTGGGAGCCTGACCCTGCCTTGCTTATCTATGACAGTAAAACAGGAGTGAGCTAATGTCAACTCCCCAGGGGTAGGATGTTGTCGCAGCTCTGGCCAAGGCTACAGAGCAGAATTGCCCTGGCCTTTGCAGAGAGAGAATTTAAGTCCTTTAGCACCTGGAAGGGTTATCTATCTTCTCTGTGAGCACTGTGGGCTTTGTCAGCAGGTGGCTGAGCACAGGTAGAGCAAGACTAGGTTAAGGGGGCAGGTGTCCTGAGCCTAGGTTGGAAGGGAATAGGGTGCATTCATTCATTTACTCATTCATCCATTCTTCCTCCATCTCTCTCCCACCCTCCTTTCTTCTGTCCTCTCCTTTGCTCCATCCACCCATCTGTACATCCATATGTCTGTTCATCCATTCATCCATCCATCCATCCATCCATCCATCCATCCATCCATCCATATATCCATATATCTATCCATCCATACATCCATCCATCCATACGTATATCCATTCATCCATCTATCCATCCATCCACACACTCATCCACTCACCCACCCACCTGTCCTATCCACCTATCCATCCAAATGTTCATCCATCCATCCACACATCTCTCCATCCGTCCATTCATCCACCCATCCAGCCATCTATTTACTCTCTACCCATATTCCATCCACCCACTCATTTGTCTTTTTACCCACCTATGCATTCACCTGTTCATCCATTTGCCCACACTCATCTATTTTATGGGCACAGAGTCCCTTTTATGCACCAGGTGGTTTGCTGAGTCCTGGAGATGTAGAAATTGTGAACAAGGCCCCTGCCCTTGTGGACCAAACTGTCTAATGAGGGAGACAGACCATTAAACATAGAGATGAGATGATCTGAAAACCTGTTTAACATTTTGAAGAAAGTAGTGAGAGAGCCATGTTAGCTAAAGTAGTCAGAGAGAAGATTTCTATGAGGAAGTAACACTTGAACTGAGCTTTGAAGAATGTGAAGGTGAGAGCAAGTGACATAAAGAATTCTCTAGACTGAGGGAATGGTGCATGAAAGGGAGAAGGGGTTCCTGCTTGAGGAACTAACTAGAATTCTCTGTGTCTGAGGCTATTATGTCCATGCCCTATCCATGTACCCATTCATCCATGCATCCATACACACCCATGCATCTGTACATCCATCCATTTATTTATACACATATCCATCCATGTACCCAACCATCTATGCACCTGTCCATTCATCTATGTACACATTCATGCACCCATCCATCTATTCATCTGTCCATCCATGCACCCCCATCCATTTGTGCACAAATGCATGTACCCACATACCGATTTATGTATGCATCTATCCATCTATGTGCTCATCCTCCATCGATGCCTCTAACAGACACTCATTGACAACCTACTATATGTTAGACACATGTTTTAAAAAAATATTTATTTATTTATTTGAGAGAGAGGAGGGAAAGAGAGAGCAGGAGTGGAGGGAGAGGAAGAGGGAGAAGCAGATGCCCCGCTGAGCAAGGAGCCTGACTCAGGGCTCAATCCCAGGACCCTGGGATCATGACCTGAGCCAAAGGCAGATGCTTAACCAACTGAGCTACCCAAGTGCCTCACATCTGTTTCTCTTACTTGACCTCCTAGTAGCATAAACAACTAACCACTTTTTCCTTTTGGAAATTTTCTCATCTCTCGGCTACCAAAAAAAAAAAAAAAAAAAAAAACAAACCCAAAAAACCCCCCATACTCTCCTGGATTTACTCCTGCCTTATCTAGGCCCTACATGCCTAAAATAGAATTGATTCATCTTCTAGGACCCAGAATTGCTCTTTCACTAGATTTCTTTCTTCTTAATAAAGGGCGGCACCATCTTTCTGGTTGTTTAGCTGCAGATCTGGGAGTCATTCTGATTCCAACCCTATTCCCTCTCCTCAGGAGCTGCATGTCCCCAGGTCATGTTAATTCTGTCTTTGAAATGTATGTCAAATCTGCCTACTTCTCACAGCCGGTCCTCTAGTCTTGCCTGGAAGACTTCAACAGCCTCCTATCTGGTTTCCTTGCTTTCATACTGGTTCCCCTCCACTGTCTTCTCCACTTGGAACCAGATTAATCCCCTAAAATCCTGAATTGAGTCATGTGATTTCCCTGCTTGAACTCTCCATCTACCTGCCTACCTCAATGGTCTCATCTCCTATTTTCTCTTTTACTCAAAACCATTCAGTCACACTGACCTTATTTTTCAGATCTTTGAATGCTTTTCTCCCCTTAGGGCCTTTGCTATGCTGTGCCTTCCATCTGGAGCATTCTCTCTCTTCCTTTTCCCTAGCTGACTCCTACTGAACTTCTACATTCTGGTTTACAAGTTCTTTCCTCTGGGGAATCTTTCTGTCTCTGCAACTCAAAAGGGCACCCCTCTACTTCCTCTTGGGTTACCCTGTTCCTTTTCTTTATAGCATATGTCCAAGTTTTTAATTATATATATATATATATATTTGTAGACTTATTTGTTTAACCTCGGTTTCATAATACTGTAGCATTCCCTGAGGCCAAAAACTGTCTCTGCTTTGTTTACTACTGTATCCCTGTCACTTCTTCTGGAGAGTGGCTCTCAGTTAATATTTGTTAAAATAAAATGAATATGTTCTCAGGGAGCTTATATCATATGAGGATATGTTGTATGTTCACATAAGAATATACTAGGTAAGAAGTTATATAAAGATAATTCAGACAACAACAGTATCTAACAGATTCATTACTCCGTGTCAGGCGTGGTACAAGGTGCTTTCTATGTATTATCTCATTGAATCCCACAGCACTTACTATGAGGTAGGTGCTCTTGTTATCCCCATTTTACAGATGAGCTGACTGAGGCACAGGAACCTGAACTTATTCTAGCTCTCACACAGAGTTCATGGCCAAGCTGAGATCCAGACCCAGAAATGTCTGATTCTTGAATTCTTGCTCCTTCGTCTCAGTTCTATAGGGTTTTAGCATACAGAAGCTCAGTACATGTTTCCAGACTGGAAAAAAGATGGTCTTGGCTGAGAACTTGAAAGTTCTTTTGCTTTGAGGCAGGGAGGTATACCAGATGAACCACACCTGGAACTCCAGCCCTGGCATTCCTCAGAAGGTCTTGCCTTGTGGGTAGCACCATGATGTTTTTTCACACTTCCTCTGATGCCTGCTAAGTCTTTTTGTTTTGCAAAACTGAGGGCAGTTTGCAGCTGATAAACATCTGGTTTGGTGGGGGCAGTGGTGGTGTGCTTCTCTGCCTTCCGTTTTGGGTGGTCTTGGGTCGGAATGTGACCTTGCTCTCTGCCTGAGCCCTTCCATTTCTTCCCATTCCTCCTGCCCCTGGGATCTGGAGCTAGAGCCTGGTTTTCAAATTGCAAGATAACGATTTGATTTAGTGATTTATCAGATTAGACTTAAATGTATTTATTACGTGCTTAAACATATTCCAGGGAGCTCTGAAAACGAACCGCAGGACTGTCCTGGGCTGAATTTCCGGGACCCACTGGAGCAAGTTCAAGAAAAGCGTAATCTACTTAGAGGGAAACAGAAGCAAGCCCTAATCCAATCGGCATCTGTGTCAGGCAGCACATCCCCTACCTCCTGCCCACAACCTCTGTGCCCCCTAAACCTCCGTCTGGAGATTGGAAGGGGCCGTAGGGGTTGGTCTTCAGGACGTTAGGGCTCCTCTGTATTCTCCCTCCCCAAGAACTGATATAAGGAGACTTTACCTACCTTTTATTTGTTGTTTTAAAGCGATATTTATTTCCCCTTTTTGATACTAAAACCATTTTTATTTGCAAAAATTCTAGAAAAGTAAAAAAAGAAAGCCTAAATCACTCATAATCTCGCTCAGATTCACATTTTCTGGTGGGTCCTTTCAATATTCAAAAATGCTTTTAAAATTACCCAAGTAACACAGGATTCCATTTTAACTGTGATAATTCCCAGGCTTTTTTTAAAATGTATTTTTAACAAAATAGGAAAAATATCAAATGATAGAGTCTCATATCCTTTTTCCTTCACTCTTTTTCTTTGAGGAGGGGTTATGCATCACATTTAATAGCCATACCCTATTTCTTCTTGTGGATATGGTGAGTTTGCATAACCATTGTTTTTTGGTTATGTTGCGCTTTCTGGTTATGTTCACCACCCTGACATCTTTGTATCGTGGTGTCCTTGTATCATTTACTGCCATTTCACTTTTTAAAAAGATGGTCTTTTTTTGTTTTGTTTTATTATTTATTTATTTTTTTAGAAATCTCTTCACCCAGTGTGGGGCTCAAACTCACCATCCTGAGATCAAGAATCTCACGTTTTACCCACCCAGCCCGCCAGACATAAAAGATGGTCTGTTTTTTAAAGAGCTTCATTGAGATATGATCAGCATATAATGAACCACACAAAGTATACAATTTAATGAGTTTTGACATATGATACACAAGGGAAACCATCATGATGAATCAAGATAGAAAATGTACCTGCCACCTCCAAACTGTGAGTCCCTTTGTCCTCATTGCATTTAAAATGACCTCCCGTGGTCTAGGATGTTCGCAGCAACTCTGGATCCCCATGTTCTGCACATAGGAGATGTCTTAGTGGGTGTTTTCTTCTGCTTGGTGTAGGCAGCTTCTTTCCGTGGATGCCTTTAGTGATGGGGAGCTCACTCCCAGATAAGTCAGCCTCCTTCCACGGCTGACTTGTTGTGTACAGTCTACCCTGGAGCCATCTCAAACTGGCCTCCTAGCACATCTTTCACCCTCTGGTAATTCTGCACCCCAGACTCCACACAGTGTGCCACTTCTCTCACCCTCTTGATTGCTGCTCCTTTCCTGTTCATCTTTCCACTGGGCTGATGTGAAATAGTCTGACCACAGTGGTGAGTGGGACACACCTGGTGCCTGCCTTCACAGAGCTCAGTTTGGTGGGGAAGATAGACTTGCAGCGACTAATTGTGTCAATAATGATTTAACCCCGGCGTGAGCTATGAGCGCTTATAATGGGGATCTGGCCTTTCTTGGGGCAGGTGGGGATGCCATGGTCAGGGAGGACCTCCATGGAAAGTGACGTTTAACGTGCTTTTTGCTGTTTGGAAGATAGCATCTTATCTGCTTCTTTTTATTTATTTTTAATTTTTAATTTTTTTGTTTTTTTAATGGTTTTATTTATTTATCTGAGAGAGAGCACACTTGCAAGAGAGAGAGCACGAGCTGGAGGGAGGAGCAGAGGGAGAGGGAGAAGCAGATTCCCTGTTGAGCAGAGAGCCTGATATGGGGCTCAATCCCAGGACCCTGAGACTATGACCCCGAGCTGAAGGCAGCTGCTCAACTGACTGAGCCACCTAGGTGTCCTGTCTGCTTCTTTTCAGTTTCTTTCTCTAGACCAAGCATTTTCAGTTCGTTTGACCATTCCTCAGTGGGCAGGACTTTAGGACCTCTCAATCTCCTACCTGCTCTTGGTTCTCTGTGTGCTCAGACAAGAGGACACTGAGAGCTCCGCCTTGGAGGACATGACTTGCCTAATCCTGCAGTCAGTCCTTGCTTTATCATTTCCTCCTCCAGCCACAGGACATTTTCAGCAGGATCAAAAGCTGGCTCAGAAGCAACAGTAACCACAATGAAGCAACAACACTCAAATGCTTCTCTTCCCAGCACTAAGCACTTCCATGCACTCGTTCCCCTAGTTTTCCCACTAACAATATAAGAGCCAATCCTTTACAGCACGTGGGGTGTGAAGACTCTGGTATGAGTGATTTATGCATCTCAGCTCACTTAATTCTCTTAGCAACCTTCTCTGGTAGGCATTTTTATGATGAGGAAATTGAGGCAGACAGGTTAAGTCACTTGCCCCAGGCCACACAGCCAGGCTCAAACCCCCAAGGTCAGTGGTTGGAGCCACTGAAGCACTATACTGCCTGTGCAGTGGTTCCTGATTTTCAGGTGAGGATATTACGGTATAGAAGTTTCCTGAGGCCAAATGGTGACACTGGGATTTGGCTTCATCAATGTGGCTCCAGATCCTTATTCTGTTTTACCTTCTCTTTGAAAGAACAGCTGAAGGAAGGGAGGTTAGGTGGGTGAGGTCTCAGCAGGGAGAAGCGATCTTTCTTTATCCACTGCCACAGTCCCTGGCATCTACTCTGGGTGTCGTGAGCAGCATCAGTGTTGGCACGTGGACAAAGGAGATTGGGAGAGAGCCATTAATGAGGACCCCATCTCAGATCTGGAATGGGGCGCCTTTAAAGAGCAGTGAGTCTGCTGTCGGGAGGGAGACTCTTTAGGAGCTGAGATGTGTATCGATGATCTGGAGTGAGTGTCATGCCAACTTTTTCCCTTTTTCTCTATTTATTGAGTCATTAATTAGAGCTGTCTAATTTCCCATGCCGTTCTTATTTGGGAACGTGAGGAGGGTGCATGAGGGAGGGAGAAATCAGATCATTATCTCCCATGCCACGCTCAGAGTCTAATGAAGTTTTGCTAGAATGCTTTAGAAATTCAGACATGAGCCGACAGTAGATCTTAAGGGACTTCTCTTTGTCAGCAAACTTTCTCTTCTACAGAAAGAGAAACTTCTATGGAAAGACTCTGAGAGGTACTCTGAAAGGTCTTCCATGGCTTATCAAAATGCCCATGAGTAATTGTTGAACTTGGTTGAAAGCTGAGTTTGGGGATTCCTGGCAACATTTGGCAAAAGGGCATTGTGCCCTGTGGCCCATCCATCGGGGGCAGTGATGTATCCATCTGGCCATATGTTTTTCCAGAGGCTTCTTTATGGTGTGTTGTGTAATGGTTCATAATGCAAGTTACGCATCTATCCCAAGGGCTCTGGGTTGCCATTTCTGTTTCACCACTTAGGAGCTGACGAACCACAGGCACACTCACTTTACTTTTCTAAGCCTCATTGCCTTATCTGCAACATGGGTGGTCATCCCTATATCCCAGGCTGGTTGCATGAATTAAAGAAAATAGTGCAGCTCGCTCTGAGCTCAGTGCCTGGCCCCTTGTGAACACTCAGTCATGTGTTCCATTGGGTCCGTTTCTGCTCTGGGGACTGAGGATGCAGGAAGGTGTATGACATGGACTCACTTCTAAGGAGCAAGCAAGTTGCTAGAGGAGACAGATGTGTATGCTGATAAATAGAATGAGTTATACCTGTGTGGTCCAGGACTTGCCCCCTCAACCATCATGATCTTCCAGAGGTTGCATGATGACTAAGGAAAGACAGGATCAGCTATCAGACACTTGTAACATGTTATTATTGTTCCTGCTCTGTAACAAATTCTCCGAACTCGGTGTGAAACCATTTTATTGTGTGGATGGATTCTGAGGGTTGGGAAGTAGGACACGGTCCAGTGAGGATGGCTTGTCTCCATTCCATGGTGTCTGGGGCTGGAAACATCTAAAAGCTGACCTCCACTCTCATGTCTGGAGGTTGGTGCTAGCTATTGACTTAAAGCTCGGCTGCCCCCCCTCCCCTCCCCACACCCCCCTCCCCTCCCCCCCCCCCATGCCACACTAATGCAGTTTTGCATTTTCTAGAAGCCCCTTTAAAAAAAGGAAAAAAACAGCTAATAATTATTTTCCAGCTTTATTGACCTATAATTGCCCTGTGATACCATATAAGTTTAAGGTGTATGATGTGATGATTTAATTTGCAAATATATTATGAAACGCTGACCCCAGTAAGGCTAGTTAGCACTTCCCTTACCTCACAGTCACTGTTTGTTGTCATTTCTGTTGCTATGGTGAGAATATCACAGCTCTGCTCTCATAGCAGCTGTCAAGAATATAGTACGGCATTAACAGTAGTCACTATGCTGTCCATTAAATGTCTGAAACTTAGTCATTTATAACTGGAAGTTTGTACTCTTGACCAACCTTTCCTCATTGCACCCCCCACCCCCCAGCCTCTGACAACCACTATTTGAGTTCCTGAGTTTAATGTCTAGATTCCCCCTAAGAGTGAGATCACACGGTATTTAGTTTTTGTCTTTCCCTATCTGGCTTCTTTCACTTAGCGTAGCGCCCTTAAGGTTCATCAATGTTGTTGTGAATGACAGGATTTCCTTCTTTTTTTTTTTTTTTTTTGTGACTGAATAATATTCTATCTATCTATCTATCTATCTATCTATCTATCTATCTATCTATCTATCTATCACATTTCTTTATCCATTAATTGATGAACACTTAGGTTAGCTTGGCTATTGTGAAAAATGCTACAGTGAACATGAGGGTACAGGCATCTCTTTGAGATAGTGGTTTCATCTCCTTTAAATAAACTCCTAGAAGTAGATTTGCTGGCTCATATGGTAATTCTATTTTTAATTTTTTGAGGGTACCTTCGTACTGTTTTCCACAGTGGCTGCACCAATTTGCATTCCCGCTAACAGTGTACATGGGTCCCTTTTCTCTACATCCTTGCCAGTATTTGCTATCTTTTGTCCTTTTTTTTTTTTTTTTGGTAATACCCATTCTAATAGGTATGAAGTGATATCTTACTATACTTTTGATTTGCATTTCCCAGATGATAAGTAATTGTTGCTCTGAGTCTGAGTGGGGCCAAGTAGAACACCCTTTCCTGTACCTATTGGCCAGCTGCATGTCATTGGAAAAATGCCTGTTGAAGTCCTCTGTCCATTTTTAAGTCAGATTGTTTACTTTTTTTGCTATTGAGTGATAGGAGTTCCTTGTATACTTTGGTTTGCAGATATTTTCTTCCATTCCGTAGGTTGCCTTTTCATTTAATTGATTGTTTCTTTTGCTGTATGGAAGATTTTTAGTTTCATGTAATCTTACTGTTTTTGTTGCTTGTAGTTTCAGTGCCATGTCAAAAAAATCATTGCCAAGACCAATGTCAAGGGGCTTTTTCCTTATGGTTTTCTTCTAGTTTTATGGTTTTGTGTCTAACATTTAAATCCTTCATCCATTTAGAGTTAATTTTTGTGATAGGTGTAAGATAGGAATCCAATTTTATTCTTTTGCTTGTGGATATCCTGTTTTCCCAATACCAGGTATTGAAGAGACTATCCTTTCTCTGTTGTGTGTTTTTGGTTGCTTTGTCAAATATTAGTTGACCATGTATGCATGGGTTTATTTCTGGGCTCTCAGTTCTGTTTCATTGGTCTATGGATCTGTTTTTAATGCCAATACAATACTCTTTTGATTGCTATCATTTTGTAGTATGATTTTGTAGTGTAATTTGAAATTGGGAAACATGACGCCTCCAGCTTTATTCTTTCTCAAGCCTGCTTTGGCTATTTGGGGTCTTTTGTGGTTTCATATACATTTTAGGATTTTTTTTCTATTTTTTTCATTAATTTTTAAAAATTGTTTAAGTTTTTTAGGGAGAGAGATTATGCGGGGGCAGGGGGAGGGGCAGAGGCAGAGGGAGAGAGAATCTTAAGCTGGCTGCATGCTCAGCATGGAGCCTAACATGAGGCTCAATCTCACAACCCTGAGATCATGACCTGAGCTGAAATCAAGAGCTAAATGCTTAATTGACTAACACACTTTGGCACCCCTTCTATTTAAAAAAAAAAAAATGTGTTCGAATTTTGATAGGGATTGCACTGAAAGTATAGACAGGTAACATTACGTGTTTTATTAACTCAGTACGTGCAAGGTATAATTATTGCAATATGTAATCAAGATGAAAAAAATGATTGAGACATTTTATATTCTTTTATTTCATGCTAAGTCTTTGCTGTGTGGTGTATACTTACGGCCCATCTCACTTCAGCCACATTTCATGTGCTCTGTGGCCACGTGTGGCTGGAGATTTCCCTGTATTTGCTAGGGCTCTAGGGCTCTCACAGGTACGGGTACGTAGTTTATGAACATGAACAAACCATTCCTCACACTTGGGACTTTAACCCATTCCAAACAGAATCCTGGCTGCTCCCTGGACCCTGGCTCAGTGGTCTGATGCCTGGCAGGAACTTCTGCGTGGCATTCCCAGCTGGCCTGCTGAGGAAGGAGACCAGGACAACCAGGCCCATTTCTCAGGTGGGGCTAAGAAATTCATGATGCTGCCCAGAAGACGCTCTGAGTTCCTGCAGAATCTCCAAAGTACCTCCTTTTTCTGAGCAGACAAACCTAAGGAGACCTCCACAAGATTAGGATCTGCCTTCTTTGTAGCTACCAAACCCTGTTGCAAACAGATTGTGATAATAGCAGTGATCAGAATTTTACCAACCTGCTTCCCAGGTGCCAGGCACCATGTTAACTTCATCATAGACCTTATCTCACCCATTCCTCACAGCCACCCTGTGGTGCGGATACTTCTCAGACCCCCCTCTTATAGACAGGAAATAGGCAGAGAGCAGTTAAAGTAACTTGCTAAGAGCTGTCTTAGTGTGAAACGGTGATTTTCAAGCTTGAGCAGAATCCTCAGGAGGGCCTATAAAAAGCACAGGTTGCTGGGCTGCGGGGCCTGGGATTTTGCATTTTTGACAAGTTCCCAGATAATGCCAATGCTGCTGGTCTGGGGGTTAGGGTGTGAGAAGCACCTAGCTACAGTTCCACCTTCCTCCGACTATTTCCCTTGCAGGAAGGTTGAAGGAGCTAAAGATATTTATTCTGGAGCAGAAGTGGGGAGGCACACAGTCACCCCTGTTGTCACATAGGAGAAGGGCTGTCATGGGGCAGAGGGGGCCGTGCTGTGTGTGTAGAGGGCACAGGAGGAGCAGGAGGGTGGAAGTCATCTTATCTGGAATTGGGCTCCGTAAAAGGAAGAGTTTTCTATTCATAGGCCTACCCTCCATGCAAGAGACTTCTAAAGTACCAGTGACCAAGAAGTTTGGAGTTGAGACCTGGTATTAGTTGGAGAGCAGGTGAAAAAAAATCCCTTCCTTGGTGGATTCTATCAGGACTCATCAATTTATCAAGTTTGACTCTCTTTAAAAAAACATCCCAGCACATTTTAATATTGATTTAATCTTATTCTGTTTCACAACATTATTCTCATTTATTCATTTATTTTTAGCTTCGTTCTTTTAAGCTCATTAGCTCATTAACTTTACTTGTTTGGTTCTTCTTCTTCTTCTTCTTTTTTTTTTTTTTTTCCTGTTTTCTCTTTTCTAAAAGCAACTGAAAATAATTCCTCATGAACAAAACAAAACCGAGATTAGCTGAAGGTTTGGGATGGTTAAGCATGGCTTACTCATCCACATAAGGCAGTGGCTGGCCTTCTATTCCTCTGCATATTAGCTGGGAATGTTAAGAGGAGGGCCAAGATGCAATTACTTGACTTGCCAGTCAGGTATCACATCCAAAATTGAGAGAGGATTCATTTTATATGAAACTAGTGTTTGATAGAGATACTGCAGCATCTGGTTTAATGGAGTCCCAGCTTGTGAATGATGTGGATTCTTTGTCATTCGACTGGCTTCAGGGAGGTGGAAAACAGGTGGGTTTGTTGGCTTCCATTGGCCAGCAGCTCACTGGTGGTCAGTCCCCAAGGGGTAGTAGCCTCATGTCTGTCTTTCCCATAGTACCTGTTGATGTGTTGTGGAGCAGTATTATCTGGCGGAATCCAGTTTGGGGAATGTTCTACAGCGACAGTGGTTTTATTGTGCATCTTCTCTCCCTGTCTCTCTTCTACATCATACTCAGGCCCTCCCTCACTGGTTTTCAGGTGGCGAGGGGACATCCTGGCGGTCAGGTGGAATTGAGAGGAGGGTTTCTATAATATAGTACAGCCGTGAGTTTCCCAAGAGACCCAGGAAACATCTGCTTCATTTTCTCCTCACTTTGTTTCTGGAACAGGCGTGTGAGAATGATCAGCTGTCAGGTTTCATCAGGGCCCCGAAGCCTCCCTGTGGCACCGCACATTCCCTACCATGAAAAGGAAGTGTCACAGTTGCTCTGTCTGAGTCTGAGTGGGGCCGAGCAGAACAGGTTCCCATGACCCGTGTCCCTCTGTAATGGATCCTGACAGGGCGGGGGTGCTGGGGGGAGGCTGGTGACAGGTGTGGGGGGCCAGTCCACTCTGTTCTTGAAGACCAACCGATGTCTTTAAGCCTCCGCAGGGATTAATTTGAGTTTCGATTCACGGAACACTAGAGCCTGAATATGATTTAAAAGGAGTGAAGTGCTGACACCTGCTACAGTGTGGAGGAGCCTCCAACACACTAGCCGAGTGAACAAAGCCAGTCACAAAAGGCCACAGAGCATGTGATTCCATTTCTGTGGAAAGTCCAGAATAGATATACCCATAGAGGCAGAAAGCAGATCTGTGGTTGCCAGCGCCTGGGGACGGGAGTTGAGGAGTGCCTGCTGCTGGATACGGCGTGCCCTTTGGGGTGTTGGAAATATTTTGGGCCTGGATAGGGGTGTTGGTTGCTCAGCATTGTGAATATAAATACCACCAAAGTGTATATGTAAACATGGTGAATTTTATATTATGTGAATTTTACCTCAATTTTTTTTTTTTAAAGTCCTTAGTCTGACGTCGTCAATGTAGAGGGTGGGACATGGACCCAACAAGGGGTTTTGGGATCCGTTTGAACTGAAATGGCCGGGCTCCAGTTGTAATGACCTGGGGAGCTTTTAAAACCCTGGCTGCCTGAGCTCCCCGACCAGAGGATCTTTGGTGGGATCTGTGGGGCAGGAAGTGAGGATCAGAAAAAGTGGCAGGTAAGCAGCAAAACCAGAGCCAGAGCAAGCATCTCCTGAATCCCACCCTCCCATCCTGTGTTCTTTCTTTATACCCATGTCCCTCCTGAGTCTCAACTATCAGGGAATGCCAGAAATTGGAAACAGTGCTCCTCATATTCTAATGTGCATGTACATCCTGTACGGGGAAGGAAGGGTCGGGTTCAGCAGGATCAGGATGGGTGTGAGAATCTACACGTGCAGTCAGCTCCTGAGTGATGCCTGCTGCTGCTGCTGGTCCCAGCACCACACTTAGCCAGGGTCTGAAATGCAGAGAAATCAGCACAGTTACAATTTGGGTGCAGAGATCTTTTTTAAGCCCAGCTAGCACAAGGCAATGTGCTATCAATGACTATTGAGTGTCAGGCTCCCTTATGCCCTCTGGTCATTTAAACTCATTTAATCCTGACACCAGTTCTGTGAAATAACTATTTCAATAGTTCCTGTTTTGCAAATGAGGACGCTGAAGCTTAGAGGCAAGAGTAACTAGCCCACACTTGTACAGCTTGAAGTAGCAGAAATGGGAGTCTGTACTTTCAGCTTCTACCCTTCTCTGCCGGGAGGGAGAGGATGGGGGAGGGCTAGCCCTGCACGTCTTGGCCCAAGATGGTGCCAAGATGGTGCAAAGACAGCCCCCTGATATTCAGAGTCCAAACTGAGCACAGCTTAGTTAGGCCCTGCAAAGGTCCATGGATTACGATTCATTAAATAGGTCCCCTAAATGGAGAGCTTTGTGGTTGGCTTCTTCAGGGCTTCCCATCTGTTTCTGATGATGTGAACTCCCCATGTCTCATGCTGAGGATGACCAACTCATTCTTGTTTGTCTGAGACTTTCCTGGTTTTAGTGTAGAGAGTCCCATGTCCCTAGAGGTCTCCTCTCCCCCAGTTCTTGACTAACATCTCAGTTAGACTGAGCTCCAACTTAGAGTTCAGGAGTTCTTTTCCGGCTTTAGAGGATGCTAGGTTGGCCAAGGCCAGCAAGGCAAAATGTCTGAAGGTGCCTCTACTCTGGCTATTCCCACCTGTCCTACTTAAATAGCTTCCACCTTTTCCTACTATGTACCTTTGGACATCCCTGGCATTGGTCTGTGGTGGGAAGGAAAGCAACTTACATTTTTGGAAGAGCCTGTTGAAGGAACACAGCTGTGATTTGAGTTCCCAGTACGAACCCAGAAACAGTGAAAGCCTTAAAATATTACTGAATATGTGGAAGGATCTTGTGATCGACTGCAGGAAACACAACACTTATTATCTTGAAGTCTGGTTCCTTGATGGGCTGGTTGGAAAGATTTGTCTTTCTCAGGGAGGGAGAGATGGTAAGAGTGGCATAATGATGACAGTGATGATAAAACCACAACAGCAATAATGAGGATAAGGATGATTTTGGCCACCATTTACTGAGCGTGTAGTGTAGGGTCTCCAAACAGATTGTGTGCTGGCAAATGGGAGGGTAGCAGGTATCCATAAACTTTCTTAAAGAACCAGACAGGAAATAGTTTAGGTTGGGTAGGTTTAGCACTGCCTTCAGCCCAGGGTGTGATCCTGGAGATCCGGGATCGAGTCCCATGAGAGGCTCCCTTCGTGGAGCCTGCTTCTTCCTCTGCCTGTGTCTCTGCCTCTCTCTGTGTGTCTCAATAAATAAATAAAATCTTTTTTTTTTTTTTTTAAAAAGGAAAAAGTTTAGGTTTCATTTCTTTTCTTTTTCTTTCTTTCTTGATTTTATTTATTCATGGGAGACACAGAGAGGCAGAGACACAGGCAGAGGGAGAAGCAGGCACCCAGCGGGTAACACGGGACTCGATCCTGGGATCACGACCTGAGCCAAAGGCAGAGGCTCAACCCCTGAGCCACCCCGGCGCCCCAGGTTTAGGTTTTCAAAGCTGGACAGTCTCTGTGGCCACTGCTCACCCCTGCCATTCTAGGGTGAAATCAGCCATAAACAATACATACACAAACGAATGTGGCCGTGTCCTGGAAACATCGATTCTACAGAAATAGCCCGCTGCTGGTTGTAGTGGAAAGAGCGCTGCCTTTGGGAGTCAAACCTAGGCTCCAGATACAGCTCTGCCACCTTCTAGCAGTGGGACCTTGTCTTTTCTGCGCCCTGCCGCACTCATCTGTGACATGGGGACAGGGACGGGTCCGATCTCCCAGATTTGCAGTGAGGACTAGTGCAGTGAGTACTCGCATGTGAGCTCCGCAGCGTGGGGCAGGGTGCACGGGAGGCAGCTGGCAGCTCTTTCGGAAACCGTGGCCACAGGACGATGAGCTCTGCTGTCCAGACTGTCCCCGGCCTGGCCTGCAGACTGCCTCTCGATGGCCGTGCGCCCCGGCTCTGGGGAGGAACGCCTCGTTCTTTCGCCCAGGTGTTGCTTAATGACGGAGAAGCAAGTCTTTCCCTCCTCAGTCTCACATCCCATAAATCACCTTGACAAGGGCTTGTGATTACTTAACTCTCTACATTGTTTGGGCAGTTGCTGGCAGGCGAGGGGCGGGGCGCCAAGAAAGGGCATCATTTTGCCCAGAATTGGTTCGGGAATGGAAATATTTTTTTTGTGAATTAATATTCATCACACAGATCAGGTAAACATCCAGTAATGACAATGCACAGGCGATTTATCAGTTCCAGCTTCGCGATGCAATTATCAATCAAATGGCACCAAAACACTGTAATGAAGCCTGCCTAGAAAATCCCATTTGCTCCCAGATGGGGGGGTGGGGAGGTGGGTGTGAAGATGGCCCACTTTTATATGAAGAATGATACCTTTTTCACTTTTATATGAAGAATGATACCTTCTTGTCAGAGCTGGGGCTGGAAGTCAAATGTTACTCTGTCCTGAGCCTCAGACCTGATTTCAGAGATGCAACAGGACTCCTGGGGTTTTCTGGGAAAGTGTGAGGAGAGTAAAGGTGGGGGAGGGAGCCCCAACTCATGCCTCCACCTGCTGCTTCACGTGCCATGCTCAGAGGTTATCCCATGCCTGATGTCATCCTCACAGAAACCTAGGACATTGGTGCAATTATTACCATTATTATTTTCATCCCCATTTTACAGGTGAGAAAACAGAGGCTCAGTGTGGAGAAGGTGCTTGCTTGCTGTGGTAGCCAAATAAGGGCCCCCACAGATGTCCACACCCACATCCCGGGAGCCTGCGAATATGGTACATTACAGAGCAAAGGGTCCTAGCAGATGGGATTAAGTGAAGGATCCGGAGATGCAGAGATTATCCTGGGTTATCCAGTGGGCTCCGTGTCATCCCAGGGGCCCCCATAAGACGGATAGGAAGGCAGGAGGGTCAGAGTCAGAGAGCCAGATGGCAAGGTGGATGCTGTTTGCTTAGAATGTGAGGGAGGGGGTGGTGAGCCAAGGAATGCAGGGTCCTCGAGAAGCTGGAAAAGATATTGCATGTATGCTGCATCGAGCCACTGAGTGTATGGTGATTTGTTACAGCAGCAATTGGGGACTAATGTACCTGTCCGAGGTGACCTGGCAGGCTCCTCTCAACACCTCTTCTGCAAGCACATCCCACACCCCTTCTATTACCTTGTGTTACCCTTTCCTCCAGGGCAATGTCTATGTAAGAAACTCAGATGAGGTAAAATTCTTCAGCCTAGGGCCCCTTGGGAGCCCAACGCAGGTGTCTGATGGGCTTTCCTCAGCTAGAGGAGCTTTCTGCTTCCTGGATCCTTCCCACTCCTTCTCCGTCCGGTTGGATCTGCTTTTCTTCAGCTGAGTGGCAAGGGCTTGGCCTCCCCAGCTCTTCAAGGGACATGCACCCAGGCCTCTGTGACTCCTGGTGGTTTTATGCTTTGGTAATCAAGAATAGCAGATGAGGAAGCAAGCACCCATGGGAGCTCTACCCTCAGAGCTCCCTGACCCCCCGCCCCAGTGCTCCCTGACCTCCCGCCCCAGGGATGGGCACGGGGTGAGAGCCCTGTGATGCTACTAGAACAGCCATCTCGGCTCCTAGTCCCTTTGACACCTTTGAATGGTGTCCAGCAGGCAACTGGAGCTTCCATCCTGTTGTTATTTGTGCCTCTGCCCGAGGTGAGCTATCAGCTCCTAGAGCTGTGTAATTGCAGGTGGTGCCTGAGGCCCTTCAGAAGGGCTGGTGCCCGCAGGTGCCTACGCTTGGGAGATGGATTCTGGATATTTCTCCTCTGTCTCCAAGTAGAGTCAGCTATGGGAGGTGGAGAAGAAGTTTGGTGCTACTTACGGGCTCCTCAGGTTCTTAACAATCATCACTATTTATTCAACACCAAGAGCCAGGCATGGTGGTTTGCATCCATGTTGACAACCACCTGCAGCCCCCAGGGTACCATTATAGGTTAGAAACCAGGCTCGGAGATGTCAAGTGCCTTGTCCAAGGTCACACTGCTTGGAGGTGGCTGTGCTAAGCAGCAAACACCGATCTGCTTGATTGCTGATACCAACCAACTCTCTGAATTTTGCTTTTAGGACAAATGAGGCCAACGACTGCTCATTGCCTATGATTTTTTTTTAACATTTGTTAATTGTGGCAAAATATGCATTATGTAAAATTATCATCTTAGCCACTTTCAAGTGTACAGTTTGGTGGCATTAATAACATTCACAGTGTTGTACAACCATCACCACTGCTTTTCCCAAAACTTTATTATCACTTCAAACAGAAACTCTGTTACCCATTCAGGCAGTAACTTCCCATTCTTTCTCTCCCAATCTCTGGCTAATCTTTTTTTTTTTAAGGTTTTATTTTTTTGCTCATGAGAGACACACAGAGAGAGGCAGAGACTTAAGCAGAGGGAGAAGCAGGCTCCCTGCGGGGAGCCTGATGCAGGACTCCATCCCAGGACTCTGGGATCACGACCTGAGCCAAAGGCAGACGCTCAGCCACTGAGCTACCCAGGCGCCCCACCCCTGGCTAATGTATTCTACTTTCTGTGTTTATACATTTGCCTATCCTAGCTTCTTCATATGCCTTTCTGTGACTGACTTATCTCACTTAGCATCATGATTTCTAGGGTCATCATGTTGAGGTATGTGTCAATGATTCTTTTTTTTTTTTTTTTTTTGTGGCTTAGTAATAGTACATTTAAAAAAAGATTTTATTTATTCATGAAAGACAGAGAGAGAGAGAGAGAGACAGACAGACAGAGGCACAGGCAGAGGGAGAAGCAGGCTCCCTGCAGGGAGCTCGATGTGGGACCCGATCCCGGGACTCCAGGATCATGCCCTGAGCCCAAGGCAGGCGCTAAACCGCTGAGCCACCCAGGGATGCCCTGTGGCTGAGTAATAGTACATTATGTGAAAACCGCATGTTATTTATCTAGTCACCCATGGATGGAAATTTGAGTCCACTTTTTGGCTACTGTGAATACAGCCACGAGGAACAATGGCATGCTGCCTCATGCTGCCCATAGCACCTCATGCTTCCAAGCACTTACTCCGTTATACATAATGCAGTCTGTTTTTTAATCATTATTGAGGTGAAACTCACATAACATAAAATTAACCATTTAAAGCAAACGATTCAGTGGTATTCAGTACATTCACAATATTGTGCTGCTATCACCTTTATCTAGTTTCAGAACATTCTTATCACCCCATATAAAAACCCACACCCTTTAAACAGCCATTCCCTGCTTCCTTCCCCCCAACTCCCCAGCCCCTGGCAGCTACCAATCTGATTTATGTTTCTTAGAAAAAAAAGAAAGAAATCAAGAAATGAGGGGCACAGGCCTGGTGAATGGCAGGCCGGGGTCTGAACCCAAGTCTGTTGGATTCTGAAGGGTGCACTTTTTATCCAATACAATGTTCTCTTTTGGGTAAACAGCTTCCCTTTCAGGAATGTAACACAAGTCTAGAAATTTGCAGGGCAGCTTATATCCCTTACACATCTCATTAGAAGTGATCAGGGTGATGTCTTGGTCCTTACTATGTGGTCCTGAGTGATTTCCTTGCATTATATGATTGAGTTGTCACTCATCACCTTACTGGGTAGATACCATTCGCCCCTATTTACAGACAAGTAAACTGAGGGTCACACAATCCCTTGCTCACAAATACTAGCTAGCAAATAGGAGAGCTTGTTTTTAAACATGGGCTTCCAACCCTGACCTGCAGTCATCCTAAACCCACATTCTCCTGCCAGCAGGCTGGTGTGGCCTCTTTCCTGCATCTTGGAGGCTGGGGTTTTTCTCTAGGTACCAGGGGGCATCTGTGAAGATTCTGGATCACTCTCAAAGAGTTTCCATGTCCTGGCAATCCAAACCTTGTCACGTCTTCCCAGGTGTTCTAGTCTGTTTCACTTGGCATGCGGATTTCTATGTGAAAAGGTGGCATTCTCTTCTGGGGTGGGTGTCACCAGGAGGCAAGGGGGATAGGGTCGCTGGAAAGATGATACCCAGGCCTCAAGTTGGGCCTCATCTATTTTCTTAAAAACCTAGAGGTTTCAAAACCCTGTGCCAGTAGCCCCTGGAGTATACAGGAGAGAAGCAAACAGGCTTAGCCTCCCAGGCACTTTCAAAAGCAAGGGACAAATTTTCAGCCATTGAAGAATGATGAGCCAGTGTCCCTTTGCTGTGCAAGTCAGGGTGACATGTCCGGGGGGCATTTCTCTGCTAAAACAAGGAAGCATGACACCACCTTAGAGTAAGGGACACTCTTGTGGCAAATGAAGTCCAGGGAGTTTGCTAGAGCTGGGAGTCAGTGCTTTGCTGTTGCCTGGGGACAGCTGTTTGCCACCGCTGCTCTCTGATCCTGTAGGTAGGCTGCTCATTCTGTCCCCGTCCGGCTGCCTCCTGACAAGAGCTGCTAGTAAAACGTCACCATCACCAACTCACAATGAGAATGATAAAGGAGGAGAGGACTTCTGCCCCTTGATTAAAGTTGGTGTGTTTTCCCATCCCATTTAAAGTGACTAGTGTGTGTGTGTGTGTCGTGTGTGTTGATGTGAGTGTGTGTGTTGGTGTGTGTGTGTGTGTGTGTTGATGTGAATGTGTGTGTCTGATGCAACCCCACATTTGCCATGGTGCCTTTACTTCCAAGACACCCGGTTATTTTTAGGGATGACGCACCCAACATCAAAATAACTGGTTATTTTTACTATTGGGTGCATCAATCACATTATGACATATCCCAGCTCTGGAGAAACAGTGGCCAACCAGCAGTGGAGACATGGGAAAGATGCAGAGTGAGTCAGACATGGGGACAAAGCCAGAGGGCCAGGGGCCGCGGGGCCACCAGAGGCAGCTGATTTGACTCAAGTGACCGGGATTCCTAACCAAAGCTCCCTTGCTGGAGGGCTTGCTCTGCACATGGCCCAGTGCCCAGCTCTCTGCATGTGGGGTCCCAAGGACTTGGTGCAGGTGTCCTCCAAGATGGGGGCTCCCATTCCCTCTGTTGCAGGTGTGGCCACTGGAGGCACAGAGTTAGGCAGCCTGTCGAGGGGTTGTCTGGAGTGTAACTGGCTTCATATGACTCCAGACCCCTCATTCTTTTTTTTTTTTTTAAGATTTTATTTATTTATTCATGAAAGACATAGAGAGAAGGAGGCAGAGACATAGGCAGAGGGAGAAGCAGGCTCCCTGCGGGGAGCTGGATGCAGGACTCAATCCCAGGACTCCAGGATCACAACCTGAGCCAAAGGCAGAAGTTCAACCCTTGAGCCACCCAGATGCCCAGAGTCCCCGTTCTTAACCACTGCTTCTCCTCATGTCTTATTGTGGCAATGCTGATCCTTTCCCCTTGATAACATCCATGTGGTTACAAAACGGTCACTCACTGTGGATGCTGAGTGAGCTGTGCAACTCATCTCTTGGGGGTGGAGAGAGGTGCAGAGAGGGATGTGGAAAAGGTGTGTCTGGCTCATCTACAGGGAACAGTTTAGTGAGGAGACAAAATGCCGATGTGTGCTTGACACAGTTCACCCTCTGGGCGGAGCAGTGGGATGGACTGCTGGTGTTTTGATGGGTTAGGCTCCTTTTCCTTTCTCCCCCTCATTCATTGGTCACACGTCTGTCCAGATGTCCCTTGAGTTGATGCGTGTTCCTCCTGTCCCTCTGGCCGCTCTGGTCTCTCTGCTGGATGCCCTGCCAGTCTCCAGAAGGATCTTCCTGCTGTCAAGTTGCCCCTACCTTCCCTCCTTCTGCCAACAATCCATTTGGACTAGATCTATGTTTCCCAAACTGTGTGCCATAGAATATGAGTCCTGAAAGTACATTTGGGAAAGACTCATGCTCCTCCCCACCCTCCATTATCAGCCCAGTTTCCCATCAGATGGACTTGCAGCATTTTTTGGCCTCTCACTCACTCATTCCATAGATATTTGAAGACTTATGTGCCAGGCTCAGTTCTAGGTGGAAGAACAGTAAACAAGATAAAGTTCCTGCTTTTATGGAGCTTACATTCCAGTGGGGGGAGACAGACAGTAAATGAATAAACTACAAAGTATCAGAGAATGACTCAGTGCTTTGAAGAAAATACAACTTTGATATACTAGGAAGTGAGTGGAAGGAGAGGGGAGGCTGCCCTGAGAAGGTGATGTGTAAGCTAATGACCTGCAGGACAGGGAGGCAGTTCCTGAAGGATTGAGGGGGAAGAGCTTTCCAAATAGGGACAAGCAAGTGCAGAGGTCCTGAGGTGAGTTGATATATTCGAAGAAAAGAAGGAAGGCCAGTGTGGCAGGAGGTGAGAGGGTTGGGGAGGAGGCAAGAATGAGGAAGGAGAGATGTAGGCTGTACCCTGATGAAGGGTAGGCTTGTGGGTATGCCAGGAAGGAATTTGAATTCTAAGAGTAATAGAGAGCCATTGAGGTTTATAGTAGAGGAGTGAGGGTCCATTATAGGACCATGCCAGATGAGTTGTTGTTGCAGAGTGGGTTTTAGAGGAGCTGTAGGGGAGGTAGGGAGGCCAGCCAGGAGGCATGAGGTGATGGTACCTTGGACAGGGCAACAGCAGGAGTGACAGAATAGAATTCAGGGTGTGTATAGAGGTAGTGTGAGCTCTACAGAGGGGCAGAAGGGACAGAGATGCATCAAGATGACTCCTAGGTTTGGCCCCAAGAGCTGAGAGGATGGCATTGCTTTGTATGGAGTTGGGGGGCTAAGGGGGAATGGCAAGGGTCCAGGGGTGACAGTGGAGGGGTCCACCCAGGGCTCCTCTTGAAGAGCATACCCTGTTAACTCCCTCCTCTCCAAGATTCAGCTAAGATGCCATCTCCTCCCAGAAACCCTGTCTGAGCCACCAGATGTGCCACATATCTAAGTGTGGATGATGCATTGCACCCTTGGTGACAGTTGTCTCTCTGTGTGACTTTGACCCCAGCAGGGATCGGTGCCTTGTCTGTCTTCCCCACGGCTGTGTCTCCAGGTACCTGATGCTTAGTAGTTCTTCATGAAATTGAGCAGAATTGATTACAGGACAAGTCAGTAGAAGGGAGGGGGTTCTTCTAGAATATATTCCTGATATAAAGACAGAGATTGAAAGATAGGAAAGAGGAGGGTATCCTACTGGCAAGAAGAGAGTCATGCAGTAGGAAGAGTCCCAAACATGGTCTCAAATGATCTGGGTCCAAACTCCAGTTCCTCATCTTTTTACTGTGTGACCTTGGCCAACCACTCCACCTCTTGAACCTTAGTTTCACCTCCAATTAGAAGGGCATCATGGTAGTTGCTGGGATAAATGAGACTGCATGAGTGAAAGCATCCACACGGTATCTGGGAAAGAGTAGGGGTATGATTGCGTTAGACCCTGAGAGGTCTGAGCATGCGCTGGCTATGTTTGACATCCCCTAATAATGCCATCTGGGTTTTCTTTCTTTTATATATATATATATATATATATATATATATATATATATATATATATATATATCTTAAGATTTATTTATTTATTTATAGAGACAGAGAGAGAGGCAGAGACCCAGGCAGAGGGAGAAGCAGGCTCCCTGCAGGGAGCTTGACGTGGGACTCGATCCCGGGACTCCAGGATCACGCCCTGAGCCCTCCTGGGACTCCAGGATCACACCCTGAGCCCAAGGCAGGCGCTAAACCGCTGAGCCACCCAGGCCCCCATCTGGGTTTTCTCTGGCTGGAGAGAGCTTTGCAGACTGTTTACAAGCTTAAGGATCACATTCCTTTTTTGCCTTTCCTCTCGGCCTCCCATGAAGGAATGAATTATAAAGGTTTGAAGACTAATTCCAGAATGAGATGTGTGAAGCTCTCTGACTTTGGGTTGGTTGAGACACTGAAAGGTCTTAATCTCAAAGTCTGGGTAAATGGTTTCCAGAGGAAAGTCCCTAGACCAGCAGCATTGGCACCATCTGGGAAAACCTCATTGGAGGTGGGAAACCTCAAACTGTACCCCAGACCAAAGGCATTAGAACCTTGGGGGTGGGCCCCACAATAGGTGTTTTAACAACCCTCCAGGGGACCCGATACATGCTGAAGCTTGAGATCCACTGGCCTAGAGCTTCCAGCCTCCAATACTACTTTCCCTTTAATGGAGAGAGGATCAGAATGTTCAACAACTTGAGATCAGAGTTATCTTCTAGTCCAGGTTATTTGAAATGTGTGCAGTAGAACATTAGTTTCACCCATGTGTGGTGGAAATGAGGTGATTTGGGTTCCATGATCAAATAAGTTTGAAAGATGCTGAGTGTCGTAGAACATAAGCCCTATTGTGCAGCACTTCTCAAAGCCTTTAATATGCTGATATGCATATTGTTGTGAATCTCCAGTGGAGGGGTATAGCACGCAATCTTTCTCCCATATACTTTGGGATTCATATTCCATTGCACACAGTTTGGGAAACATGGATCTAGTCCAATCTCTCATGGACAATCCTATCTCTAAATATGTGGTTATTCGATCTTTCCTCCAAGGCATCTAGATACAGGGAGTTGATAGTTTTTTTTTTTTTTAAGAGGGACTGTTAGTAATTGTTAGTATTTGCCTTATACTAAGCCAAATCTGCCTGCCTTTAATTTCCTCCTGTGGGTTTTAGCACTGAGCCCTAGAACCACCTAGGATGGGCTAATTCCTCTTTTGTATGACAAAAGAAAGACACCTGTCTATCCACCATGTCTTCCTGAGACTCCTCTCTTCAGTTCCCATCCCCTAGACACGATCTGACTTTTGTAGCTAGTGAAGTGCTGGGAAATTGCTTCTTTCAAATGGCTTCTTGGCCATGTGTGGTTTCATAGAAGTGATTACAAAACACAAACATTTATCATTGAGCTGAGAGGTATTTTAAGAATCTTCTGTTGTAGTTTATCCCCATTCCATCTATTTGAGACAGATAATAAATAGTCCAGCCTATTACTAAAGATCTGGGGAGATCACAGCCTTTCTGATTATCAAGTCTAGAAGTTTTGCTTATCTTACAGCTCCTTAAGAGGAGAGCGAGGTAAGATAACCACGTGGTAAGATAGCCGCGTGGTTAACTTACCTTTCTATTTCTAAACTCTGCTCTTCACTCTAATGAACCAATTGATTTGATTGACTTCCTTTTTTTAATTTGCCCATTTATTCATTCATGCGAGCATCTTTGAGTGTCCACTCTGTGTCAGGCATCTATTAGGTGCTTCAGAGCCAAAGCTGAACGAGACCAATTTGATGGGCATGGACCTCATAGTCTATAGGGAGAAGAACAATGGTAAAGTTAAAAAACAACAACAACAACAAACCAACCCATAAATAACAACTTTTGAATTTGTGCTAAGTGGGAAGGCAGTAATGGAGAATCGCAAGGGGTGGAGACCAACCCAGAGAAGATGGTTTGGGAAGGATGCTTGATGTTGGAACTGACAGCTGATAATCATTGTAACCCATTGCTTTTGGTTTCTTAGTTCTATTTGATCACATCATTATAATCGGGCTTAGATTATAAGGACTCAGGGAGTAGGGGCTGGTTTTTCATATTGTGCTTGGTATAAAGACAGTCATTGTGGTTCTCATTCTCCCTCCTTCATGTTAGAGCTGCCGTATGCGTTCTGTCAATAAATGTCAGAGTAGCTTGGGAGTACCTCCTGGACATTTGGAGTATCTGTCGCGAGATTCTGAGTTTCTTCCGGAGAATATTGATTTGTTTGTTTTACTTTGCTTTTCTTAAGCAGGCTTCTGTTTTGCCTTCTGTGGCTGGTGGTTCGGGGCCAGATCGTTCTCAGAGTTTCTGTGATGCTTCTTTGCATTCGTTCTAATCACGTGGCGAGTTTTACACAGAGAGTTAGGGAGCTCTTTCAGCTCTCGGGCTCTTTCCCTTTGGAGATCTCTTCCACACTCTCTGGCCCCCAGGGGCTTCTTTCTCCAGTTCTTTTGGCCAAAAGTTTTAGCCTCCTGCCCTGTTGCGTGGTTCTGGATGTCTGATCATGTCCTCACAGGGAAATGGTAAGAGAAGATGGCGAGAGAAAAGCCCATGGACTCTCCCTCGACTCTATTCACAAAACTTTGGTCCCCACTCCTGGTTTCTCTTTCCCCGAAGGGATGGGTTTTCTCCTGGGGGTTTAGGTACCTGTGCTGTGTCTGTGTCAGTCAAGTCAATGCTATTGTATGGCTAAGTTGACCTGGGGGCAGGGCTGAGAGAGGAAAAAGAAAAAAAAAAAAAAAAAAAAAACACATGCACATTCTTGTGCATGCAGGGCCTCATTTTTTGGTCCTCTGCTCAGAAATCTAGGCTGCCCTGGATGTTGACTCTCACACCCACCCAGCACACAGTTCCGAGATTCTCCTCACTTTCAAGGAAGAGCTAGGAATTGGTGGGACATGCACCATGGCCATATTATTGGTCATTCTTCACATTTTGACGTCCTCCCCTATTCTTCTGCTGTTATTTACATTCTTTGAACCCTCAGGCAGCTGCTTTTGTGTTTTGTTTTGTTTTTTTCCCAGAGTTTTTGGCTGTCACCAGTGGGGAAGACAGTCTGCTTGGGTGGGCCTACTCCACCAATGCCAGAACCAGAACTGGGGTGGGTATTTAATAAACGTTGGCTCGCTAGATGCTCAGAACAATCCTAGGAGGTAGGTGATACTATTCCCATTTTATAGGGGAAAAATCAGAGGCCAAGAAAAGTGAAGTCAGGATCCAGACCATCGTCATGCTTGCCTAAAGCATCTACGTGGCATTGAAGCTGCTTCCCTGGGTACCTTGCCTCCCCTCCCCTGCTAGGGGACCCTTGGGGCTGGGGGCCCCATCCCCCCTGTCCTTCATCTATGGAATGGGGGAAATCTTAATATCTCTCTTGTGGCACATTGCAAGGATTGGGTTCAGAAATCTAAACATTGGAAGCAGCATCTGGCACACAGTAGTAAACTCTGTGCAGGGTAGCTGTGGTCATTGTCACTGTTATCACTTGGTCCCGTATAGTGAGCACTGAGCAGCGCAGCACCCAGCATACCCATCCTGAGTGGCGCTCAGGAAATATGTATTGAAATACCTGTTGAGTTCAATCTTTTGTGAAACCATTTTGCCCTTAAATGCGGTGGATTGTACTTTGTTGTTTTTATTTCATAAATACATTAGCATTTTTTGGCCATTTCACTGCCTCAACTGCTGACACTGCTCATAGTGGGCTGGGGCCTGGTTCCCATTCCTGCTCTTTCCCCGGTTTCCTTTTTTTGTGTGTGGGGGGCAGTTGAACTTCTCCTTCTCCTTCCTTATGCTCCTCCACCACAAGAGGGGTAAGGAGGAGCTCTGGGTCCATATTTTGGCTTTTTCACTTAACAGCCATATAAAACTGCAATACTCCCCACCCCACCCCCAATCTTATCTATACCTTGTGAATGATTGTTTCTGCCTCACTATGTTGCTATGAGAAGTCAAGTGAGATAGTATGGGCAAGGTGCCAGCCTACTTCCTGGTGCATAGTAGGTCCTTAAAAACTGTTGGGTTCCAGATGCCTGGGTAACTCAGTGGTTGATCGTCTGCCTTTGGCTCAGGTTGTGATCCCAGGGTTCCTGGGATTGAGTTCCTCGTTGGGCTCCCTGTGGGGAGCCTGCTTCTCCCTCTGCCTATGTCTCTGCTTCTCTTTGTGTCTCTCATGAATAAACAAATAAAATCTTTTATAAAAATGTTAGTTTCCTTATGAACCATATTAACGATAACCAGAAGTTTCTGCTGCCGTGGGAGAGCAGCTGTTCCAGGCCTGACACAAGAGCTCTGGTTCAGATACAGCTGGCCGAGACTTCCAGCACCTTCCCCTATGCTCGCTCTCTCCGCTCCCTAGTAAGTGCCCCAGAAATGTTTGTGGGATGAATGAGCAACTGGAAGGCTCAAGCTTGGCAACTTATCTATCAACATCAGACTCCCCACCCTGGGGTTAGTAACTGGGGGTAGGATGCTGTTAACCATGAGCATCCGCATTGCTAATATCTAGCCATGCTTGTTTTCATCTTGGTCTGTGATTTTTATCAGCGTAGAAGGTTTAATTATTGTTTAGACCTGGGGGGAACATTTTTAGTTTTGCATTTGTTCTTCATCTCTGGGCTTGGCAGCATCTGCTTTCAGAAATGTCCTTTGGAAGCATCGTCAACATGGTGTTTGGGTTCCAGTGGCAGGCTGGGTGCAGGGAATGGTTAGGTGCAAGGGGGACGGACCCACTTGTGTTTGTCTCTTCCAGATCAAGCTTGCAGACATTTACGGGTGCCAGTGTTGTGCCAGGGGCTGAGATGGAAGGTGCCAGGATGTGGCCTCCTGCAGTTCATGGTCAAACTGCAGACATGGATCTGCTACTTAAGTGCAGTGGGCTCCTGATGTTGGTTAGCAGGGCTGTGGGAGCACAGATGGCACTGTCCTCTGGATAAATGCTCAGATCCCCACCTTGGCCCGGGGTCCCTGCCCAGTTCCCCCAGCTCAGTTCCCACCCACTTGGCCCTACTGGCCCCTTTCATTTCCTCCAGTGGGTCCCATCCTGGCACACCTGCTGGTCCCACCTGGGATGATTGCCCTATTCCTTTGCCTGCTTTGCCCCTGCTCATCTGCCAGACCCCAGCTCAAATATTACTCCTTAGACACCTCTCCCCAAACCTCAGCTCCTTCTGTTCTGTCATAGCTAAATGACTAAAGTGTGTTCCTGTGTTTAGCACCCGCCTCCTCTCCTAGACCCGTGTGGGACATTGTATATCTCAAGGGAAGACAATGCAAGGCATGTCTGTAATTTAACATTTTCTGGTTACCATATTAAAAAACATACATGGAGAGGTGCCTGGGTGGCTCAGTCAGTGAAGCATCTGCCTTCGGCTCAGGTTGTGACCTCAGGGTCCTGGGATCAAATCCTGCATCAGACTCTCTGCTCAGCAGGGAGTCTTCTTCTCCCTCTCCCTCTGTGTTCTCTCTCTCTCAAATAAATAAATAGAAATATTTAAAAAATAAAAAAACACATGCAAAGAAACAAGTGACATTATTTTTCTTATTGTGGTAAATGTACACAACAGAAAATTTACTACTTTAAGTGTACATTCGGTGACTTTAAGTACATTCTATATTTAAGTGTTTTATAATCACCAGCATTCTCCCTCCCTAGCTCTCGTTTCAATCATCTCAGATTGAAACTTGACCCCTGAAGCCACCTCTGCCCCTGGTAACCTCCTTTCTGCTTCTGAAGTTAGCTACTCTGGATCCCACATTGAAGTGAAAAATATTAACAATAGGTATTCTTTTTGCTCCTGGCTGGTTTCACTTAGCAGAATGTTCAATGTTCATGAATGTTGTGTCTGTCTTTTAGGTATTGTGATGAATGCTGCCGTGAACACAGGTGTACAAATGTCTGTCTGAGTCCCTGCTTTCTGTTTTCATGGGTCTATTCTTTGACTGGAATCACTGGATCATGGGCTAATTCTATCTTTAACCTTTTGAGGAATGATATTAAATTTTATATGTTTTATGTAACCCAGTATTACCAAAAAGAGACCACTTCAATATGTAATCAATATAATGAGCAATTATTAACGAGCAATCTCACTTTATTTTCCTGTGAAGTCTTCATTAATGTGGTTTGCAGGGTGTGTAAGTATTGTGTGGCTGGAGAAGCTATCCATCTTGTGCATCCAAGTGCCTTGTCCATAGTAGGTGTCCAACCCAAAGATGGATAGACATAGCTGCCTGCTGCTGGGAACAGAATTCCTGCTAACAGTAGCAATGATAGTAACAGTGATGGCAGACTGACTGTTTGCAAGGCACTTCATTTTCATGAATTCTCAGAACAACCCTGCAAAGTGGGTACTTTTATCATTCAGTTGTAGATGTACAAACTGCAGCTCAGAGAGGTCAAGCAGCATACCTCAGGTCACACAGCTAGTGAGTGCTGGAGCTGGGATTCACACCCAGCTGGGTTCTGTTGTCCTTTGGCCAGGAGTTATCTCAGGAAATGCTAAACCTAGATGTCTTGGAGAAGCCCATGGAGATGTCTGCCTTTGTTAACAGGGGTGAAGAAAGATAATAAAAGTTTACCCAACACCTTTTCTCCTGGAGGCATATGCATTTCTCTCTGCCTCTGGGTCAAGACTGTGAGTATAACCTCAAAAAAATTGACCTCCTGCTGCACTGGGCTGCAAACCTTCACAAGCATTGTCCCTGGAGAGGGAAATTGGGAGAGAGAGCAAGGCAGATGCTGGTCCTGCTCAATCCACATGGCGAGGGAGAAGACAGAAGGATTGAGAAAAGCTACTTCAGTTGTCTGGAGATAAAAATAAGGTGCTTTGCAACACATGAGGTGATCTAATGCTGCTTTCAGTGTTCATGAATTCGCCAACACAAGAGGTTAGAAAACTAATATCATGCCTGTCACTCAAAGGGTGGTGAGTTCTGGAATGAGAAGAGTCTCAGAGGTCATCTTTTCAAATGTGGCTTCTCCTGGTGTAGACTCTCTCCTGCCATACCCCTCAGAGTTGATTGGGGCCAGATGGGCCTCCCCAGCCTCTGCCTCCTTCTCCTTCCTCAGAGGCCCATGGGTGGGGCATCGTGTTCTTCTGCAGGGAAGCTGAAGGCGGGGAGTGGTAGGGAAGGCATGCTATTTCTCAGAGGATGTAGAGGCAAAGGGAGACAAGATTGAGATAAGGACATCTTCCTACCTGGTTTCTTTGGTCACCAGACCTTTATTTCTCAAGACTTCATCCACCCAGGACAATCCCAGGCATGAATGGAATTTTGGTTATGGTAAGGCATTTCCCACCTCATTTCTTAATTGACAAATAACATTGTATAGGTTTAAAGTGTACCATGTGATGATTTGATATACACATATGTTATAAAAAAAACAACTGTGCTTGGTGCCGAGCAACACAGTGGTAAGAGAGGCTGGGCCCCTGCCTTCTGAGACCTTGTATTTTAGCAGGGAAGAGAAACAAATAAATGATAAGTCCAGTCAGTCTTCATCATTCATGAATTCCATATTTGTAGATTCTCCTACTTGCTAAAATGTATTTGTACCCCCCCCCCCCCATCAATACTTGCATGTGCAGAGTCGTGAAATATTTGAGTCATCTGATGCTTACATCCTCAGCTGAGGTCCAGCGTGGTGACATTTGGGCTTCTTGTTTAAGCTCTCATAGTACGAACATAGTACGAATTTGGTGGTCTTGAATTTAGGCCGTGTTTTTCACAGCTTTTGTGTGTTTTGGTTGGTGATTTACTGTTCAAGACGACCCCTGAACATGGTGGTGAGGTGCTATCTCCAGGTCCTGAGCACAAGAAGGCTGCCATGTGCCTTATGGAGAAAAACACATTGTTACATAAGTTTAGTTCCAGCTTCATATCACAAGTGGTAGAGCGTTGGCCATGAGTTTGCTGTTAATGAGTCGACTATCTATATTAAACAAAGTGCCTTTAAACAAAAACCCACGTAAAACAGGATGACATATGGAACTGTTGACAAAAATGTGACAGAGGTGAGGTGCCTGGATGGCTCAGTTGGTGAAGTGTCTGCCTTTGGCTCAGGTCCTGATCCCGGTGTTCTGGGATAGAGCCCCACGCGAGGCTCCCTGCTCAGCAGGAAGCTTGCTTCTCCTTCTCCCCCTTGCTGGTGCTCATTCTTTCTATCTCTGCCTGTTTCTCTCAAATAAATAAATACAATCTTTAAAAAAAAATATGACATAGGTCTGTAGGAACCTAACCCTGTATTTCCATGAGGGATGAGTGTTCAGTGTTTGCAGCATCTTTTCAGCAGGTAATGACTGCGAATAACAAGAATTGATTGTATGACAAAATAATCCCACTGAGTGGGGAGGGTGTGAGGGCATGAAAGGGGAGGGGGGGACAAAGGGGAGGAGAGTAGAGGTGATGACTCATGGTGATGAGCGCTCAGCATTGTGGTAAGGGGGCCAGGGCCATGCCCAAGGCCACGTGGATCCTGGGAACCCTGATGTTAGTCTAGTGCCCTGTGCAGTCTACTCTGCTCGCCGTCCACGTGGGGCTGCCTACAGCTGCCTTGTGATGCTGATGGTCACTAGGTTCAGAACCATGGTTCCAACAAGACTGCGGCATCCAATGTCAAACCCCATTACTATCAACAATGTGGGTGTTGAAGATGCCACCCTGAACAGTACCTCTACCCTTGTGTCCATAAATCTGGACTTGTATGAACTGGGGCTTCGGTCAGCACTTGCAGCATTTGCTGCTCACTGCTGTATCAACTGCCCTAGCTACAAGATTCTCTGGGATGTGTGTGTGGTTTTTTTTTTTTTAAGATTTTATTTATTTATTCATGAGAGACACATAGAGACAGAAGCAGAGACACAGGCAGAGGGAGAAGCAGGCTCCACACAGGAAGCCCAACGTGGGACTTGATCCCGGGTCGCTAGGATCACGCCCTGGGCAGAAGGTGGCGCTAAACCGCTGAGCCCTGGGCTGCCCTGGGATGTGTTTTATTGCAGAATTCCCTATATAGAATCTAGCTGTGATATTAACCAGGAAAGCTTGTTTTCAGTTTAAAATGCCCAACAGATGGTCCCCGTTGCTCTCTTCATTCTGGAGACAGGAAGGAGCCCAGTCACAATTTGAATTGTTCTTGACAATAAAAACACTGAATATTGTCAGAGTATTTATACAGTGAAGGCAAAACACCACGCGGTTTGGAGTGGGATAGACCTGGAACTTTTTACATGGGTGGGTATTGGGAAAGTCCCTGCTCTTCTCTGAGACTCAGTTTCTCCATCTGAAAAATGGGGCTGATAATATGGCTCCCCTTAGGTGGCTGTGAGGATTAATTCAGATGTGCTGTGTGTCATGTGACAGCCAAGAGAACGTGCTTTAGGATCGGATGGCTGGAGTTTAGATCTTGGCCTTGGGCAAGTGTTTCAACTTTTCCAAGCTCTGATTTCCTCACTAACCTCACAGAGTTGTTAAAGAGAATTAAATGTAATAAGGCACATGAGGATGAGAAAGAATGTGGCCCCAGTAAGCACTCGTGAGCATCAGCTATGGCCATTATTATAAGTGATTTGGTAAATGCCATTGGGATGGCAGTCATCATTATCATCATCATCATCAAAGAAAAATAACAGGAGCTGGCTAGGATGTGTAGATACAGAACACTTGCACATTATTGGTGGGAATGCAAAATGGTGTAGCTCCTGTAGAAAAGTTCAGTGGTTTCTCAGAAGGTTAAACACAGAACTGCCTCGGGACCCAGCAATTCCACTCCTGGGGGGATATCCCCCAAAGAAATGAAAAGCAGTTGTTCAGACAAATAACTTATATGCAAATGTTCATGGCAGCACTGTTCATCATAGCCAAAAGCCAATAAATGACCATCAGCTGATGATCAGCTAAACGATATGTGGTATAGACCTATGATGGAATCTGATTCAGCCACAAAAAGGAGTAAGGTTCTTATATATGCGATACCATTGATGAACCTTGAAAACAGTACGCGAAGTGAAAGAAGCCAGTCACACACGGCCATGTATTGTATGATGCCATTTATATGAAATATCCAGAATAGGTCAATCCAAAGAGACAGAAAATTAGTGGTTGTCCGGGGCCAGGAGAAGGGGGGCTGGGGAGGAGGAGTGGCTGCTTCATGGGCATGGAATTCTCTTTTGGGGTGATGACAAATTTTTGGAATTCATAGAGGCAACATTGTGAATGTACCAAATGGCACTGAATTCTGTGCCTTAAAATGGTTAATGTGAAGTGCACCCTAGTTTTCTTTTTTTTTTTCAAAAAACTTTTAAAAATGATTTTTAATTTATTCATGAGAAACACACAGAGAGAGGCAGAGACATAGGCAGGGGGAGAAGCAGGCCCTGCGGGGAGCCCGGTGCAGGACTCAATCCCAGGACCTCGGGTTTACAACCTGAGCCAAAGGCAGATGCTCAACCACTGAGCCACCCAGGTGCCCCATGCACTCCAGTTTTTTTAAAGAACTTTGTTAGAACAGGAAAGCTCCCCTGAAATTAGTGACTGGAGGTTGACCTCACGGGATCTTTTGGTGGGTAATAAGCTTGCAAATGCTGTATAGAACAGAGCCTGAGAGGCATTACTGGGTCAGAGCCCAAGCTCCCTGCCCCATCCATTCTCCCAGATGACCTCCACAGACCGGGGTCGGTGCATTTGTTTGGTTCTGCCTGGGGACGCCAGGGTTGGGGAGAGCAGTGCCCAGCGGGACCCACGGCTTGGCCGGATGCCAAGCTCATTAATGAGGTCTTAGATTAAGATTCTTGCCAGCGTTGAAATGCTTTGGCAACTGTGTTTTTCATTTGTCCTTATTTGCTTCTTTTTTTTTGCAAGTACTACTAGAAACTTGAAATTCTTCCTGGGGTTCAGGTTTCACTCTTTCAGAAATTGTGGCTAAAACGAGTGTCATATTTGACTTTTGGAGAATTGGACAGCATTGCTCCCGGTGCTGATCTAGAAGGTCTGTGTAAAATGATTTAGCCTTTTGAGGGCTTTCTGGATGGTTTTCTCATTTCTGGAGGGTGTCGGGAGGCTCCCTGGAAAGTCATGATGGTGAGGGATACAGACCTGGACTGGAGACCCCAATCTACCACTTACTAGCTGTGTGATCTTGGGCAACTCAGTTTCTCTGATAATCTTCCACTTTCTCCACTGCAAAATGGAGACAAGAACAACATTTTCTTCCCTGGGTCTTATGAGGATAATGTGAAGTTATGCATCTAAAATACTTAGGACACTAACTGACACAAAGTGCTCAATAAATAGTCATTAGTGGTAATAATAATTGTTACTGTTACTTTTCTTCTTTTACCAATGACTCCAGCGGAACGTTTCAACCAACATCTAAAAGTTTCATTTCTTGATGCAAACTTAGGAAGTTGAAAGTAAAAAACTTATTTTGTTGTTCCCCCAATGACTTCAATCTAATATATTCAGTCACCATCTAAAAGTTGTGTTTCTCCTTAGAAAGTTGTAAGGATTAAACTAACAAGGGTTTTGAAATAGTCCCGAAAATTACAAGCAGTGGTGATGCTGGAATTGCAGACTTTTCCCTCTGCCTCTGAAGAGCTAATGCATCTATGCCTTCTGATGCTGGCTCTGAAATTCAGACAAGTTCGAAGTCACCCGTTTGCCTGTTTATAAAATTTTAATGGGAAGGGACAAAGAAGTTAGACACTTGCCTAGACTTTCTGAAATCATTTTCTCCCCTGAGAATGGCTTTTATTTCTCTTAGTCCCTTATCGGAGAATGTCAAAAGAAAAACCCTACACCTTGAAACGTCTTTAATCAATCCTCAGACCTTTCATTTCTTCAAACCTATTCCCTTCTCCCCGCCCATTTCGAGACTTGAAATAAAATGATTTTCCAGAAACGGATGACAAGATAGCAAGAGCCACGATTAATAACCCCCAGAGCACCTTGGTACCACACCTTCCCTATTTAAAATGAAAAATTACCCTTTTCCCTCAGACTTTATTAAAAAGAGGATCAAAAGAGAGAGGAGAAGAGTTGATATAATACAGCCCATCAGTGAAAGCACTTCTGAAGCCTCAGCAGAGAGAAGCCGAATCCCTGTCAATTGAGCAGCTGGCAATTTGGATAATGAAATGAGGCACTTGGCTTCTTCATTCCCAAACTTCTGATTTTGAAATGTAGAGGTGGAGAGGAAGAGTAATTGATGGAGCGGGGAATTTGGCAGGGGTAAAGCTGTGCTTGCTCTCTTTTCATCTCTCAGACTTAAAACCACTTTAGGGCAGGGGTTCTTGGGGCAATGTGGTGCTTTCTTGAACCTGGTACAGGTGTGTGTGTGTGTTTGGAGGGACTTGTAGGCTTCAGAAAGGTGGGGCAGTAGGTCCCAGCTCAATTGCAGAATGCCATGTGGCAAAAAAGGAAGAGAAATGTGTAGATTTATTACCTACTATGGGACATTAGCCACGTCCTATCACTCAGCCAGAGCTCATTTATAAAATGGGTCAATAACACCTATCTTGCAGGGCAGGTAAGATGAGCGCTGAATCCCCTGAGTCCGGCAGGTGCCCTCCAAATGTTAACTTTTATGTCATGACCCGTCAGTCATGTCAGTAAGTGTCCTTGGCTCCTGGCTGAGGAGTGTCTTCATTTCCTAGGGCTGCTACTACAATGCCACGACAAAGTAGTGGTTTTAAATAGCAGAAATGTGTTTTCTTACAGTTCTGGGGGCTCCAAGTTTCAAGCCAAGATACCGGCAAGACCATGCTCCCTCAGGAGGCTCTGGGGGAGAGCCTGCCCTGTGCCTCTCTCCTAGCTCCTGGGGGCTGCTGGTAATCTTTGGCATTCCTTGTTAGCATTTACATCTCTTTGATATCTGCCTCTGTCTTCATATGGTCTTTCCTTTGGGGTCCTCCTTTTCTTATAAGGACACTGATCATTGCATTTAGCTGTCCCCTCCCCCGTCCCCTGCAATCCAGTGTTCCATCATCTTAATTTGATTACATCCAAAAAGAACCTATTAGCAAATAAGGCCCCACTCATGGATACCGAGGGTTCAGACTGCAACATGTCTTTTTGATGGATACAGTTTAACTGTAATAAATACTCATTGGCTTTTGCTTCATGGGTTTGCTTTCTATAGGACAAGGTCAGGGATATAGTCACTTGAATGCAAGTTGATTTATGTGCTTATCTCATTTTTTTTGGTATATTTTTTTTATTGGAGTTCGATTTGCCAACATATAGTATAACACCGAGTGCTCATCCTGTCAAGTGCCCCCCTCAGTGCCTGTCACCCAGTCACCCCCCCCCCCGCCCACCTCCCTTCCACTACCCCTAGTCCATTTAATCCTCCCCATTATCATATGAAATAGATGTTTTACTTCCATTTTACATGAACATTTATACTACAGTGGCTGGATGCCAGAAATTATGCCAACTGCTCTACTTGCATTGTCTTATTTAATCTTCATGACAATCCTAGGGGGGAAGCTCTACTGTGATTCTTAGTCTACATTTGGAGCAGCTAAGTCACAGTGAGGCAAGGTCAGAGCAAGTTAAGTACTAAGCTTCATGTTGCAAAGTTCAGGTGTTCGGTGCATATAAAAATTCCTGCTTCCTTGCTCGGTGTTTGTTTAGAATTGATTCTTACTCTTGCAGTTCAGAAAGCAAGTCTTCTAAACACGGAGCTGTCTCTCTTCCTTCTGAGGGAGACAGGCAGTGGGTGGTGTGCTCATTCCCTCCCCATCCTGACCTGTCAGTTAGGGCCATGGGACAGATGTCTGCTTTGGAGACTCAGGGATCCAATGGGAGAGGAGACAGAGATGAACATCATGTCTTTGTCAAAGAAAAAAAAAATCTAAGCTGAGCCTGACTCTTGGATAGACTTTTTAGAATCTCATGATCCATTTTCTCAGCCTGGAAAAATAACTTCTTCCTAAGCAGTGATCTCAGAACTCCTGGGGAGAGGCAGGGGGTGCAGGGGAGGTTCTACTGCATCCCGGGCATCTCCTGCTTGATGTCCTGCAGGAGCCCCAGGCTCAGCCTATGTGACCCTAAGCTTACCTCCTCCTTTGTGCTCTGTTTCCTTGTCCTGTGTCTCCTATCACTGTGATCAGTGCCACAAGCCACCATGTGACCCAGGCTGGGAGTCAGAAGGTCAACCTTGGTTTAGTGTCAGGCTTAAGGATGGGGACTGCAGCCCCAGCTGTCCTCCTCCCAGCTGTGTGGTCTTGAACAAGTCATTTAACCTCATCTAGAAAATAGAGTGATGTTTGCCTAGTACTAGGATTGTTGTGTAGCTCTATAATTTTGTACATGTAAATTATACGACAGTGTTAGGAGCATGGTAAGTTCTCAGTAAATGTTAGCTGTTTTTTTTTGTTTTGGTTTTTCCTCCTCTACTTGTGCCCAGTCAATGCACTTCTCTCCATCTTTGCTGCCACAACCCTGCCCCAGGTCCTCATCATCTCCCATTCACATGTTTTCAGTGGCCTCAGGCTGATCTTGCTGCTACCTTTGATCTATTTGATCCCTTTCCCATGCTCTGGCTAGATACAACTTTCCTCAATGCTCATCTGATCGTGACTCTTCCCTACACGCAGTGGGTCCTGTTGAGCGAGAATAGATGCCTACACATGCGAAGATCCTTATCATCACTTATTATCAGGGAAATGAAAACCAAAACTATCACCTCACACCTGCCAGAATGGCTAAATCAACAACCGTAAGAAATAACAGGTGTTGGCAAGGATGTTGAGAAAAAGGAACCCTCTTGCACTGTTGGTGGGAATGCAAACTGGTTCAACCACTGTGGAAAATAGGATGGAGGTTCCTCAAAAAGTTAAAAAATAGAGCCACCCTGTGATCCAGCAATCGCACTACTGGATATTTACCCAAAGAATACAAAAGCACTAGTTCAGAGAGATACATGCATCCCTATGTTTATAGCAGCACTGTCTGCAATTCCCAAGATAGGCAAGCAGCCCAAGTGTCCATTGAGTGATGAATGGATAAAGATGTGGGGTGTGTGTGTGTGTGTGTGTTTGTGTGTGTATATATATATAACAAAATATTAGCCATAACAAAGAATGAAATCTTGCCAATTGCAACAACATGGTTGGAGCTAGAGAGTATAATGCTAAGTGAAATAAATCAATCAGAGAAAGAAAAATACCATATGATTTCCCTCATATGTGGACTTGAAGAAACAAACAAACAAAAAATGAGCAAGGGGAATGAGAGAGAGACAGAGAGAAACAGGCTCTCAACTATAGAGACAGACAGAAACAGGCTTTCAATTATAGAGAACACAGTGATGATTACCAGAGGAGAGGTGGGTGAGTGGATGGAGGAAATAGGTGATGGGGATGGAGGAGGGCACTTGTGATGAGCGCTGGGTGATATATGGGAGTGTTGAATCACTATATTGTACACCTGAGCCTGGTATAATGCTGTAGGTTAATTATACTGGAATTAAAAAAAAAAAAAAAACCCATGCCCCAGGGTCTCTGGAACAGCTTTAACCACAAAAAGGGCCAGGGCCAGAATACTGGACTCCAGCAGGACTTGCTGGCAAAGAGATCCCAATGGGCTATGTGATTTTTAAGCCACATGATTAGGGACATACGAGCCCCTGCCCTGGTGTGACCAGGGGCTGGGGTATAACAATGATATCATGGGCAGATCCTTGGCCTCCACACCCACACCACTTCTCAGCATTCGCCTGTTGGGAGAGCCAGCCCTTGGAGTGAACAGGGGTTTGGGGGCCCAAGTCTTGTGGATATGGCCGTATGGCCAGGCAGGAACTTGGCTGCAATCATTTATGGTTGGGGCAGTGCCAAGTGCTCCCTTGGCAGGACCAGAGGGCTGGGGCCCAACCCTTGAGCTTACAGCTGCACGATGTGGCAGACAGAGCTTCGGCTTTGCCCGTTCCCTGGCCTATGGCCAGGCACCCTTGGCTCCTGCAGGTTTGAAGACCCAAGCTCTGTGGGAGACCACCTCTCTTTGGGAGGCCAGCAGCAGGGGACCAGTTGAGTTGACCCCTCCCTCTCTATATCCCCCTGCTCTTAGGAGAGCAAGTCCCTGGATGGTCCTCCTTAGTCCTTCTTTCTGGCCTCAGCTTGAATGTCTTTCTCCCTCCAGGTAGCCCCTGCCACCTGAGCCACTTGTAGGCCTCCATACTCATCATGTTGGGTCATCTTCTGGCCTTGACTCTGTTGTCCTATCTCTACCCTTCCCCCCTCCACTCTGGATTCCATTCCTCTCCTAGCGAGTTCTCCTTCAACCTCAAGCTCTGGGTGTAGGCACCACCTCCTCCAGGACGCCTTTCCCTACCCTTTCACCAGGAGCCGGGTTGCTCGCCTCTGCTCTCACACACCTGCCCTTTCTCTGACATCGGATACCCTGTTCCACATGGTGGGGACTTAACTTATTTCCTTCATCGAAGTGAAGCTCACAGAACAATGGCCATTTTAAAGGGAACAGTTCTGTGACGTTTCGTGCATTCACAATGTGGTGTAACCACTGCCTCTGTTAAGTTCCCCAATGTTTTTATCACCCCCAAAGAAATCCATGTACACATTAAACAACTGCTCCCTGTCCCCCCTCCACCCGCAGTGTCTGGCAGCCATGAATCCATATTCTGTCTCTAGATTTGCCTGTCCTGGACACTTCACAAATGGGATCTTATACAATGTGGCTTTTCAGGTGTGGCTTCTTTGACTGAATGTAGTATGTTTGAGGTTCATCCAAATTGTAGCACATGGCAGCACTTCGTTCCCTTTTACAGGATAATAATATTCCACTATAGGGACATGCCACATTTTGTTTATCCATTTGTCAGATCAGTGGACATTGGGGCTGTTTCTACCTCCTGCCTGTTGTGCCTGCTGCTGCTGGGAACAGTCACATCCAAGCATTCGAGTGCCTGTGTTCACTTCCTTTGGGTCTCCACCCGGGAGTGGAATTGTAGTGAATGCTGATTTCCTTGTCAGTCCTCCTGCCAGACTGCAAGCACCTTGCAGGCAGAGGAAGGACAACCAATCCCAGGGGCTGGCATGGAGCGAGTTCCTGAGGAGCAAAGTGGATGAGTCCCGGGCATCCAGAATAGATGCCTTCCTTACCCTCCATCATCTGCCCATCGGTCTGTGCAATGTGGTGATCCAGACTCTGTGCCAATTATGTGACTCATTTTTAAAAAAAAAAATTTTATTTATTTATTCATGAGAGACACAGAGAGAGGCAGAGACACAGGCAGAGGGAGAAGCAGGTTCCCCTGTGGGGAGCCTGATGTGGGACTCCATCCCGGGACTCTAGGATCACGCCCTGAGCCAAAGGCAGATGCTCAACCACTGAGCCACACCCAGGCATCCCGATGGCATGACTCATTTGATCTCATTAGCTCACCCCTCACTGGCTCTGATATTTGCTTGTGTCCACTGTCACCTCCTCACCCTTGTCTGACTGAAGTAGCCTGCCAGCACCTGTGCTGCCCACTTTCTTTTCCTCCATGGCACTTACTACCACTGACTATTATAGACAATGCATTTTAAATGGCATATAATGGATAATATATATGTCACTTGTTTGTTCATTCCCCTTTTACTCTTTTTCTGCACTAAAGACATATGCTCTGTGAGGATGGGGGCCTTGGTCTTTTTGGTATTCATTGTTCTCTCCTGGTGTCTAGAGCAGTGCCTGGCCTATGAGAGGCATTCAGATATTTGTGAAATACTCAGGTGAATGAATGCATTTAATCCTCATTGTACCCCCCAACCAAGGGGGCCATGATTATTCTCATTTTACAGATCCCCAAACTGAGGCTCAGAGAGATCAAGTAACTTACCCAAAGTCACACATCTCATCAATGGTAGAATCAGAGTTTTAAGCCAGATCTCTCAGAGTCACAAATCCCACATTTTTTTCCAGTTCCCAAGGGGTGGGGATGAGAGCCATAGCGATAACCTCCATAGTGCTTCTCTGTGGCCTTGGACTGCAGTGTATGATTAAGATAACTTAAAAAAATAGATTTACTCTCTTAAACATGTTTTATTTAGGTTATTTGATGATGAGTTTGTATATCCTGAGCAAATACACCAATCCAAAGTTTGCTGGGTGATGGAGAAGCTGACCTGGGCTTGATTTTCTCTGCTCCCAGTAATCAGAGCTCTTCAGCCCCTCTGAGCATGAGCTTCTGGGAGGTGCAAGGGTGATGGTAGCATCTGCTACATGTACACTTCTTAGTACAAGTGCACACTCTTTAAAGGGGAGATAATGCCATATCTCAACCTCAGTGCTGAGAATCACAATATGCATAGCTAACATTCATGGAGTTCCTGCAGGTGTCAGGTGCTGGGCTAAGTAAGCACATCAGTTGTGTTGTTGCATTTATCTTCATACTGTTCCCCTGAGGCAGGTCCTATTGTTGTCCCATTGCACGGGTGGTAAAGCTGACTCAGATCAGATAAGTGCCTAAGGCCACATAGCCAGTAAGCGGGTAGCCAGACATAGGGCCAAGTCACAAGACTCCAGAGCTGGCTCTTAGTCATGGGATTCACAATGTGTAACTCTAAATTTGAAGATTTACACACCACCATAGTGATGGTGACTTTGGTAGAATGTTCTGGCAAAGTCTGGGAGAAGGGAAGAGGGAGACCAGTGTCAGAAATGAGCCCTCACTCCAGTTTCTATTTCCATTTGGCTCATCTATGATGGCCCAGGATCCTTGATAAAGTCCCAGCCCTCTGTTTCAGATGCCCCTGGGGCATGGTTGTTGGGGTGGCCCAGGTCCTGGGTTTGAATCCCAGCTCCAGTCCCCCATCTTCATCCGGTGTGACCTTGAGCCCATCTTCATCTCTGCACATCTATGTCCTTATTTACAAAGTAGAGATCAATATGGCCCTTTGCACACAGTTACAAAAATTAAATAAGATGTAAAGCGGTCCAAATATAACAAGTGAAGAAAGCAGATGACAAATCATTAAGATCTTATGGCATTTCTTAAAAAAATATGTACAGAAAACCATCTGGCAGGCTCCACTGCCAAACATTAATAGGGATGGTGGTTAGGCTGTGGAGCTACATTGCCTTTTTCCTTATCCGAATTTTCTAATTTTTCTATAATGAATATATAATAACCAAATGAGTAGTTTTAATTAAAAATGGGGCAGTGAGTCAGTGTTCATGAAAGCACTTTGCAAACTGTCAAATGTTCTATAAATTAGCTCTTGTTATGGTCCTTATAGTAATTATTATGTTTATTGCTAGTCGACCATGAGCTGGAATTTGTTTCTGCCCCTCTTCTCTTCTTTGGCCTGTGATGGGAGGGCCCTTCCACCAGGTCCTGCTTTGTCGTGCAGTGATTCCCCAACTACTTCTCTCCATCTTTGCTGCCACTCCCCACGCGGGGACCAGCATCATCTCTTGCCTGGCACACTGCAAAACCCTTCACGGGCTCTCCTTGTCCAAACAGGATCTTTGAGAAAGGAGCTTTCTATCAAAACTCTCACTGGCTTCTGATTGAATGTGGCATGAAATCCACACTGCAGTTTGGCCTGTGGTCCTGGTGGTCTGTCCCTCACCTGTCCTTTCACGCTCTCCTTGGGCCACTCATCTCATTATCACCATGCCTTGGGCTTACTGCTTTGGAGAAGGCACCCCTAAAAGGTCCCCAAAAAGGGACCTAAGAAAGTGCCTGCCCTAACCTAGATGGGTTTGGAGTCTGTCTACCTGGTCTTCTTTGTTTTTTTTTTTTTTTTTTTTTTTAATTTTTTTATTTATTTATGATAGTCATACAGAGAGAGAGAGAGAGAGAGAGACAGAGAGGCAGAGACAGAGGCAGAGGCAGAGGCAGAGGGAGAAGCAGGCTCCATGCACAGGGAGCCCGACGTGGGATTTGATCCCGGGTCTCCAGGATCGCACCCTGGGCCAAAGGCAGGCGCCAAACCACTGCGCCACCCAGGGATCCCCTACCTGGTCTTCTTTGATCCTCATGCTTTTGTATCTCTTAGCATGGAGTTTGTGCAGAGACCACATTGGTATTTACCCCTCCAATATGGCAAATGAGTAAAAAAAAATTAATGCACAATTGGATTTTTAATTTTTTTTTTTTTTGGTTTAACTTAAACCGGGGCCTTCCTACCTGTGTGCTTTTGTCCTTTGACATCGTCCTCCCCTCACCCCACACCTGCCATGCTCTTTCCTTGGTTCTTGGCAATCCCCTTCTTGTTCTCAATGCCAGCTTACATGTCACTTCCTTAGTGTCAGCCCGACCCCCAACATTTTTATTTTTAATTTTTTCATTTGAAATTTTTATTGACCTAATTATACATTGATATCCAGTCATAAGAAATAATGCAGAGTGATTCTGTTACAGTCTGTTCAGGCTACTGTAACACATACCACAGACTGGGGGATGGGGCTTACCCAACAGACATTACTTCTCCCAGTTCTGGAGGGGAAGTCCAAGATCAGGGTACTGGTGGATTTGGTTCTTGTTGGGGATCTTCTTCCTGGCCTCTAGACAACCACCTTTGAGGTTTCACATGGCCTTTCTTTCCTTGGACCACCTGTGTCTTCATCTCCTTGTAAGAGCACGAATCCCATCCCGAGGGCTCCACCTGTACCACCTCGTCGTAACCCAGTCACCTCCCCAAGGTCCCACCTCCAAGTACCATCACCTGGGGGTTAGGATTTCAACGTCAGAATTTAGGAAGGAATCAAACACTCAGCCCATAACAGATCCCTTATACCATTTGCACAATTTCTCCTAATTGGTAACTTTTGGTGAAACTGTAGTACAGCATCGCAACCAGATTATTGACTTCGTTGCAACCTCCTGATCCTTTGGATTTGTTCAGGTTTCCACAGTTTTACTTATACTTGTGTGTGTGTGTGTGTGTGTGTGTGTGTGTATTTACTTCTATGCAATTTCATTACTGGGTAGGTTCACATATCCTCCACCCCAGTGAAGACAGCAGACAGTTCCAGCAGTGCACATGTCCCTTGCTTTTGTCCTCTTATGGCCACACCCATCTGCCTCCTGCCTGTGTCCTCCATCCCTAAACCCCAGCAACCATCAATCTATCCTCCCCTTCTAAAACATGGTCACTTCAAAAATGGAACATGAATAGGATCTTCCAATATGGAACCTGGGGTTGGCTTTCTTTACTCAGCACAGTTTTCTGGAAAGTCACCCAGGTTACTATGTGTTCAATAGTTCATTGTTTTTCATGGCTGCATAGCGGTCTGTGACTGACATGCCCCACAGCTTGGTGACCATCCACCAATTCTTATCATATCTTGCCAGTTCTCTTATCACATCTATTCTGGTCCCCACCCCACCCCCAACTCCCTACTTGGCACTCATCCTCCTCTGAAATCCTTTCATGGGTGTCTTTTCTTGTCTGTCGTGTCTTTCCTTCACAGAACTTTTAAGTCTAGGGTACCAGGGAGCCTGGACTGGGTGTGATCTATTATACCTTTCTCAAGCATAGTGCCTGGCACATTCAGAAGGTGTTGGGTGAAGGTGTTCCTGAGCTCATGGCAAGAGCAGAGTTGGGAGAAGTGTGCAGTGGCCGAATAAGTGGGCAGGGAGTGACTGGGGACGAACTTGACCTCTGCAGAATTCATGTATCTCATTTGGGGCTAGCTAGTAAAATTGCTTTGGAAGGGAAAAGTTATCCTTGAAAATTCTTTAAATCACCTTGAAATTGCTGGAAGTAGGACCCTTGGAACCTCAAAAGGCGAGAATTAACTCCTTTGCTTGCCTGGACATTTGAATTGTGGGTTCCACAGCCACAGGAGAGAGGGGGGCAGGGCTGTTGAATGAAGATTATGGGGAGAAGGATTTCATTCTCTTTTTGGAGGGGCTGAGGGGAGATGAATTTATGTAAATGGGTATGCAGTATAGTGAGCACACAGTGTAATGTGCACACACAGTGCAGTGTGTATAGGATGTCATGTGCATATGGTGTAAGATGCAGAGCTATAAGACATGTATGCTGTAAGGGGCATAAGGGTAGCATGTATGCACAGTGTGGTATATATAGGATGTGATGTGCACAGGCCATAAGGTACATTCACTGTAACATGCATTGGTAGGGTGCGTACAGTATAACTGGCCAGGCTTTCTCATGGCTTATCTGTTGTCTCTCTGCTCCTTTGTTCCAACTCAGGAGGCAACCTTTCCAAACAAGACTGGACCATCCAGTGGCCCACCACGGAAACGGGGAAGGAGAACAACCCTGTGTGCCCCCCGGAGCCCACCCCGTGGATCCGCACCCACCTCTCCCAGAGCCCCAGGGTCCAGACCAAGTGTGTCCAGCACTACTGTCATGCCAGCCCCTCACCCGGGGCCCCCGTGTACACTCACATGGACAGGCTAACTGTGGATGCCTACCCGGGTCTGTGCCCGCCACCACCACTGGAATCAGGCCACCGCTCCCTGCCCCCGTCGCCCCGGCAGCGGCACGCGGTCCGCACCCCGCCACGCACCCCCAATATCGTCACCACCGTGACCCCACCTGGCACACCACCCATGAGGAGGAAGAACAAGCTGAAGCCCCCAGGGACCCCACCGCCCTCCTCCCGGAAGCTGATCCACCTGATTCCAGGTTTCACTGCCCTGCATCGAAGCAAGTCTCACGAATTCCAGCTGGGTCACCGTGTAGATGAGGTCCACACTCCCAAGTAAGTGTGTTTGGTGGGTGCCCTGGGGCTCCTGAACCCCGGGGCCGTCAGGGGCTGCCCCATGGCCTCAGGACCACCCCTTGTGCACTTGCATTTCCTCTCTTCAGTGGAATGAAAGGTGGCTTTTCCTGGAGGGCCCATGAGGAAATGAATAGCATTTCCCAGAAACAATCCTTTTTATAACTATGGATTCTCTCACGTAGGGGGTGGTAAACCATCGCCTAGTGGCCAGATCTGCATTTATTGACACAGCCAGGTTCATTTCTGTGCGTGTTGTCCCATGCGTGCTTTTCATGCTGCTTGGCTGAGATGGGGATGGCCCGCAAAGCCGAAAATATTTGCCATCTGGGTCCTTGACAGGGAAGGCTCACTGGCTCCTGCGGAGCTGGAGCTGTTGGTGCCCGGAGAAATAGGCTGTGAGCTGCATATCTAGCCTTATATTTTCTTAAAAAGAGTAAAAAGGAACAAGTGATATCTTTATAATATGTGTCATTTAATCCAATATATCAAAAGATTACCACTGCAACATAGAATTGATATAAAATATTAACACCGAAGTGTCTTGCATTCTTTTTCCCATATGAAGGCTTGGAGATCCAGTGTGTATTTTACACCTACAGCTCATCTCAATTCAGATTCCCTGCATTCTAAGTGTGCAGTAGCCCCATGGGGGCAAGTGGCTGCTGTACTGGGCAGCATGTATGTGGGACATGCTCAATGTTTCTAAAGAGAAGGCATGGTCAGGTCTGCTTGGGGTCAGGGGTGGGTCAGAGAGTGGAGAATTAGACTATCAGAGCAAAGGACTTCATACAGAAGCTTAGGGTGGACCTGTAGGCACCCAGGGGAGACAGTCATCAAAGTGGGTGCAATATATACATGGCTGTGCTTTGGGGGGTGGATCTTGCTGCCAGCAGAGGGTGATGTGGTATCTGTAGCTACATAATGGCTAGCAGGATGGACAGGGAAGCCCTCTGCAGGGTCCCTCGGAGGCAGGCTGTGGCCTGGGTCCCTTACATTGTTTTGAGGTTCTCAGTATATTAAAAATGGAAGGAAGGCTATAAACAGGTTTACGAAAGTGGGTAGGATGTATTAAATATTTACACTTGAGCAAAATTGCCATTGAGGTATAGAACAGAAAAATGATAATTTATAATCTTTAGGAGATACCATAAGGCTTCTAAGTCTGGCACCTGTCACATATGAGTCCTGGATCTCTGCTCTGGGATCCTTGCAGCTAGGATGTGGGGGATCAGTGCACAGAGTTCCATTGCACGCCAAGGCCCATGTGGGGGCTGAGGCCAGCTAGAGACAAAGTGTCTGGCCCAGGCTTCTGTAGGAAACAAAATGGAGAGGCACTGGCTGGCTGCACCTGACCTTCACTTGGCTTCTTGTGATATTGCAAAGGCTCTCAGGGATTTTCAGACCCCCCACCCCTTAGCTGTACCCATTCCTCTTTGACTCAGGCTGACTCTCTGTCTCAGCAGATATGCAGAGGGAGTCAGGGGGCTTGCCCCAATCTCAGACCTTCTCCCTTCCTCCTGTCTCAAGCAATAGAAAGCCGTGATGTGGCTGTCATCTGTTACTTTTGCAACATGGTCCCAGGATCCTCTGGGACTCACACCTGACCCCTTCTATTGCCCTCGATCACCCCTCAGGGGTTTCAGAGTAGCCCCTGCCTGTGAGGGTCTTCACTGTTTGAGCCAGTGTCTTATGAGCTCTCATCACCATATGCAGGTGGATCTAATACATTGATTGTTAAGTTGCATCCTGAGATAAATGTAAAATTTGTATGTCTTAGAATTGATGAAATGTGGTTTATTCTCATCTCTGGGCTAGTTGGTGGGGGTATGATGGGAAGCAAAAAAAGACATAGCCTTGATCTTGTGAAGTCTGACATTAATCAAATAACCACACATGAATATTGTAAAATTGTGTCCAGTAATTACAAACAGTGTTACAGGCTATAAAGATGCAGTGCAGGGCACCATCAGAGCTTATGACCAGATGGAGCTGATCGAGTTTGGGCTGGCAAGAAGGTGAGTGAGGGGCTTGGGGAGAGTCTGGTTACACAGAGTTCCCAGAAGTGATGTTTAGGCTGAAGGCTAGGGAGCAGTTAAGATGGAAAAGGGGTGGAGGTGGAGGGCGTGGGAGGTCTTCCCACCAAGAGGTGTTAAGGGGTCATGATACATTTGAGGAATCGACAGGAGGTGATGGAAGGCCTCTGTGGCTACAGGACCAAGGTGTGTGATGCAGGAGGAGACTCCAGAGTTAGGCAGGAGGCAGCGCTATTCACCGCAGCCCCAGAGTGGAAACAGCCCAAGTGTCTATCGGCGGGTGAATGGATAAACAGTATGTGGCCTCTGTATCCAGTGGAGTATTATTTAGCCATCAAAAGAAACGAAATTCTGACACATGCTTCAACATGGATGAATCATAAAGACAGTATGCTAAGTAGAAGAAGCCAGTCACAAAAGGACAGCTATTGTGTAAATACACAAAACAGGCAAATTCATAGAAACAGAGAGTAGAAGGGTGGGTGCCAGGGGCTGGGGGAGGGGAAATGGGGATGACTGTCTATTGGGCACAGAGTTTCTGTTTCAGAAATGAAAAAGTTCTGGAGACGGGTGGTGATGATGGTTGTACAATATGGGAAAGTACTTAATGCCACCAACACTGTACCCTTAAAAATGGCTAAAATGGTAAACTTTATGTTGTATATATTTACAATACTTGACAAACTTTTTCTGTAGAGGGCCAGATAGTGAATATTTCAGGCTTTGCGGGCCATGTAGTCTGCACCTCTGCCATTATAGCAGAAGCAGCCAGAGTTAATAGGTAAATAAATGGACATGGGAATGTTCCAATAAAACTTTACTTGTGCAAAAATAGGTGCCTGGCTGGGTTTGGTGCCACAGGCTATAGTTTGTGCTATCAGAAGCCGTGCTATCGAAAGTGATTTTTCCTTATAAGGCACTGGGAAGGTCTTCAGGGTGGAAGGCATGATCCCATATGATGGTCACTCATGGTCTGAGGCTGTGGTTTCTCCCAGCGGTGCATCTCCCTCATCCCTCCCTGTGCTGACCACCAGGTGTCATGAAACTTAAAAGAAGGTAGAACTCATCTCTGTAGACACATGATCTTTGCTCTATAAGGAAGGGCTGACCTTTGGGGGCTTTCTCTAGCTTTACTGACATATAATATTATGTACATTTAAGATGTGCAAGCTGATGATTTAACACACAGAGGTATTGTTGTAAAATGATTACTACAATGACATAGTTTTTTTGTGGTGTGCGTATTTAAGATTTATTCTTTTAGTAACTTTCAAGTATATAATACAGGGTTGTTAACTGTAGTCACTAGGCTGTACATTAGATCCCCAAAACTTATTCATTGTGTAACTAGAAGTTTTCATCCTTTGGCCAACATATCCTCATTTCCCTCAACCCCTGGCAATGACATTTGACTCTGTTTCTATGTTTGATGTTTTTAGATTCCATATACAAGTGAGATCATGTAGTGTCTTTCTCTGTCTGACTGATTTCACTCAGCATAATGACCCTCAAAGTCTATCCATATAGTTGCAAATGTTAGGATTTCCTTCTTTTTTATAGCTAAATAATATTCCAGTGCGTGTGTGTGTGGGTGTGTGTGTATGTGTGTGTGTAACATTTTCTTTATCCATTCATCTGTCGATAGACATGTAGGTTGCTTCCGTGTCTTGACTACTATGAATAATGTTACTATAAACAGAGATTGCAAATATCTCTTCAAAATGGAAATTTCATCTCCTTTGGATATATACCCAGAAATAGAATTGCTGAATCATATGGCAATTCTATTTTAATTTTTTTTTGATGAACCTTTGTACTGTTTTCCATAGTGGTTGCACCAATTTACATTCCCACCAATGGTGCATGATGGTTCCCTTTTCTCCACATCCCTACCGGAACTTGTCATCTCTTGTCTTTTTGATAATAGCCATTCTAATGGGTGTGAGGTGATGTCTCATTGTGGTTTTGATTTGCATGTCATCAATGAGGAGTGGTGTTGAGCAGCTTTTTGTTTATCTGTTGGGCATTTGTATGTTTTCTTTGGAAAGAATGTCTATTCAGGTTTTCTGCCTATTTAAAAATCAGATGATGATGATTATTTTTTGCTATTGAGTTGTAAGAGTTTTTTTATATAATTTGGTTATTAATGCCTCATCAGATTTGCAAATATTTTCTCCCATTCTACAGATTGCTTTTTTGTTTTTTGATTGTTTCTTTTGCTATGCAGAAGCTTTTTAGTTTGATATCATTCCGTCTGTTGATTTTTGCTTCTGTTGTTTGTACTTTTGGTAACATATCCAAAGGAGTCATCAAGGAGCTTTCCCCTGTTTTCTTCTAGGAGCTATAGTTTTGGGACTTATCTTTTAAGTCTTCAATTCATTTTGAGTTAATTTTTGTGAATGGTATAAGATAGGGATTCAGTTTCCTCCTTCTGCATGTGAATATTCAGTTTTCCCAATGCCACTTATCCTTCCTTATTGAGTGTTTTTGCCTCCCTTGTCAAATATTAGTTGACCATATATACTTGAGTTTATTTCCGGGCCTTTGATTCTGTTCCATCGGCCTATATGTCTATTTTTATGCCAGTACCGCACTTTAAATGTGAGCCTTTCCCCAGACCCCTGAGGGATTTACTTTGTCTGAATAGGGTTGAATCATCTACTTTTTCAAGGCCTTTTCAAATTGACCCGTCCACCATAGCTGTTTTAGAAATTGTCTATCAGGTTTCAGGCCAAGTTCAGATTGGCCCATCAGAGTTCTTCTGTCTAGTTTAGCAAGTTCAACACTTCCTTGAAGAAAATACTTCTCCTGGCTCACCTCATGAGATGCTGAGATTTATGGCATGGAAGCAGCAGAGTGGTCAGTTTCATGACGTAGAGATGCAGTGTGACCACTTGGCCTTGGACCAAGCCATTAGATCCACAGGGCTATTAGGGTACCTGGCCTTTGGGAGTAAAAAAAATCGAAGACCGAGACAATGGCACTTTGGACTGTGTGGGCAGGGGGAGCAGGGGAAGAGATTAAATCTAATCAGGGAGCTTTAGGAAAGGTTTTTACAGAGACATTAGTTGAGTTCCAATATGTAGACTGTTAACAGCCAATATTTGCTTTGGTTTGAGCTAGTCCTGGTTCTGCAGGGGAGTAGCCTTGTGACCTTGGGCTTAGCCTGAGTGTTAGTTTTCTCATCTTTGAACCAGAGGGGTTGGAATACGTGTATGCTATTGAATCTGTGGTCATGACCCATTTGTGGATGGTGGCACCAGTTTAATGGGCTGTGACCAGCATTAAGGAAATGAAATAGAATAGCCTAGGCTAGATATTGGGATGTGGTGAGGCTATTACTGTTGTTTTGTGAAACACACATACATATATTTGTGTGTGTGTGTTTATATATCTTTCTTACTCTGGAGGTTCTTTCTACTCTGGGCAGCTTTGATGCTAGAATAAACCCATCAGGGATTAGATGAGAAGGTTTGAGAAGCCAGCCCTTTATCCTGAAATTACTCAACTCATTCTGTTTTTTTTTTTTTTTTAAGAGATTATTTATTTATTTATTCATGAGAGACACAGAGAGAGATGCAGAGACATAGGCAGAGGGAGAAGCAGACTCCATATAGGGAGCCTGATGTGGGACTCCATCCCAGGATCCTGGGATCATGACTTGAGCCAAAGGCAGACAGACACTCAACCAGTAAGCCACCCAGGCGCCCTTCATTCTGGTGTCAGTTGTCTGTTTCATGTCTGCTTTTTTCCCTCCTCCAACCTTGTACCCCTGCTGGGCATGGTTCCTTTTTGCCATCTTGACTGTCACAAGTCTACCTTTATTTGCCCTTAATGGATGAAGCAGTTTCAGAAGTCACAGGTTTTTCTGAACAGATCTGAGTCTTGCACGACCGTTGATTTTTGTGAATTTTCAAGCCCCAACACCCTGGTAGGTTTCGGGTTGGTGGAAGGCTAGATTTTAGACTCTTTACCCACAGCATATCCGTGGTGGTGTGTATCAGATGGTGTGTTTGAGTTCCATTCCTGTCCCCAATAATATACCATGGGCATTTGCAGAAAAAAAGCATGGCAAGAAAAGAAAATACTAGCCATAGCACATCTCTCACCTCCATTGGGAGCTGTGGTATGCTGGAAAATACCAGAACTACTATAAGTCATCTTATCAAAACCATTTTTCCTGCCTAGTGTTCATTCTCAAAGTCCTATTTACTCTTTTCTTTCTTTCTTTCTTTCTTTCTTTCTTTCTTTCTTTCTTTCTTTCTTTCTTTCTTCTTTCTTCTTTTTTCTTTCTTTCTTTCTTCTTTCTTTCTTTTTTATCTGAGTTAAGTGTGTGGTTTTTCTTTTTTTTTTTTTTTTTTAAGATTTATTTATTTATTCATGAGAAACACAGTAGAGAGACAGAGACATAGGCAGAGAGAGAAGAAAGCTCCCTGAGGGGAACCTGATGGGGGGGTTTGATCCCAGGACCCTGGGATCACCTGAGCTGAAGGCAGATGCTCAACCACTGAGCCACACATGCATCCCTGTGGCTTTATCTGTATGGTATTAGTAAAAGGCACACACACACACACATGCGTGTGTGTGTGGGGGGGTGGGCGGGGAGAAGAGACTACTCTTTTTTCCCCTTGGTAAAAGCAATACTTGATTATTGTGGAAATTGAGACAACACAGGCAATTTGATGAAGAAAGTGGAAAGTATATGCCAGTCCTTTGTTTTCTATGCAGGTGTGTGTACATGTGTGTATAGAATGTATATACACATATATACACATACATAGTGTTTTTTCAACAGGGCTGAAATCATCCCCAGGGGAGCAAAAGTCAGTTCTTGGTGGAGGAAAGCAAAACAAAAAAAACCCCAAAAAACAAAAAACAAAAAACAAAAAAACACCCAAACCCAAACCCACCTGATATTACAATAGTTTGTGGCCCTCCAAAAAGCCACTTACAGAAACAGATATATGGTATATTTGTGGTATTAAAATTTCCTTGGGGGTTAGGGGTGACAGAACAAAAATCCAAAAAGTTTCCTTACAGGGTCATAATGAAAAAAAAAAAAAAGATTGAAAAACACTAACATGACCCTCTGGCTATATTCCTGTAAATACAGGTAGACTTAGACATTGGAGGTTATCAAGAGTCTCTCCAGTGTTCCTCTTGGTCTTTCTCCCTCTGGCTTTGTGGCCACACTTACATGGTTCAGTTGGCGCCAATGCCTTATGGTCAGTCATTTGGAAAATTAAGTCCATACAATCTCAGGGACTCTGGTCATCTTACCTTCCGTCCAGGGATCCCATGGCCACGCAAATGGAAAAAGGAAAAACCTAACAATTCCAATGCCGGAGTAGTTGTATGTCTTTACGTTCTTCTATCTGCCTGTGATACAAATGACTTGCTTTCTCTTGTCAGGGCATCTGAAAGGGTAAATTGGCTTTCTAAAAACTAATCCCATTGTAAATGCATGGGAGACACTCAGTATTCAAGAGGAATTCCACTGTGAGCCCCGCCCTTTCTTGCAAATCTTTTCTTAAAGGTGATTGTCAATTACAGTTTTAATTACGAAAGGCATTCCCAGACACATCTTTATTTTGAAAATACAAGCAATATAAAGTGTAAGCCATCCAAGGTCAAAGTCCCCTTTCCCCTTGCTGTAGAGAGAGGGGCTGTGACTGCTGGAATACTTTGATGGGAATCCTTGCATAAACACACATACTGTGTTTGTATGTGCATATATTACATATTTAGCTTACTTTCTTCATAATCAGAACCACACTCTATACATTTACTAAGGTGCCTTCCCTTGGTCAGTCCTATATAAATATAAATATTCCATTTATAACCTTCTCACACTTTTAGAAATTCTCTTGTTTTCCCCAGACCACATCTGGAAGGGGTCTTTGTACATGCCTCTGCTCTCAGACCTCTATACTGTATACGTAGACACATTTCACCCCTACCCTTTTGGGAGAGCGCATGGAAACCCTCAGGTGGCCAGCAAGTAAGGGAACTGGGCTGGATGAGACCCACCCTCATCCTCATTCTGGTTCCAGCGAATTCAGATTCTGTCCATGGCCTGGGCTTTATCATTAGTAGGAGCAGGTTAATTATGTACATAAGATTTCAGGAGGGATCTTTTTGTCTTAGAAAACTAATTAGAAAACACTCAAACTCACTGACACATTCCTATAGATCATTGTGCTGATTATTACAACAAACTCTACTGTATTTGTAAGGGCAAGAGTGGAGTGATTAGTTTGTATATAATAGTATATTCATTTAAAAAGGGAAGGCTTTTGCCATGGTCATGCAAGGGGTCCTTTTAGGTCTAATTAAATATTCAGACATGTGATACAAGTCACACCTGGCATGAGTTTGACCTTGGAGGATGCAGAGCAGCCTCGAGTGTCTTTTCTGCAGGTCCTCAGGGGCTACTTTTCCTTGTCCCCAGCTCTAAGTGGCAGTTCAAGGGTAAAGTGATGAGACCCAGGTTAAGGAGGTATGGGAGCCATCCTGACTCAAGGGGTAGTAGCTCTTGTAACAGCTCCATCCATGTGGCTCCCAGGGAGCCCTGCAGGGAACATGCATAGTTAGGAGAGTCCTACAACTCAAGGGTCCCAATGGCTCTGGATCCGTCCTCAGGTATTTCAAGCTCATGGCAAGCGCTCCCAGTCCATAAGCAATCTACCAACCAGAGGCAGTTCAACCACAAGCAGTGCAGTCTGCTAAAACAGTTGACATTTCCACTTTAGGGGGTATTCAGAGGATCAGACCTAAAGAATCAGCTCAAGGTCAAATTTCCTTTTGCGGAAGATGAAAAGGCTGTGTTCACTCTTTCCCATAGTTTCTCTTTAAAAATCTTGTAAGGTGGAATTGTCACCAATTCACACTGCATTTCTTATTTTGAATCAGTGAGGTATTTAATGAAATCTTTTGTAATTTGTATACTATTACATAATATGTATATTATATATAATGTAATTTATAAATATTTCCAGGAGAATCCATGCTTATCAAGTTTTTAAGGTATTGTTACTATTTTGCATAAGAAAGTTCTGTTGACAGCCCCATCTTCCTGGCCAGCATTGACCTAATGTCCCCTCTCCCAGATTCCAGGTTCCCTTTCCTAGGTCTGGAGCAAGAATAGGTTCCTACCCTCATTGAGACCTTTCTTTTCTCCTCAAGCTGCTGAATCTGTCAGTCCTGTGATGAGGCCATGAGACTCATTTAAAATAAGTCTGGTTTTCTAAATATCATCAGAATCATCTCCTTGTATTTGCCCCAGAGGCTTATAAAAACACCAGTGAGGCATCGTTCATCACCACATTTCTACTGACATAGCAGCTTATAAGTTCCACCATGAAAAATTAGCTCAGCAGTGTGCTTATTTTATCAGAAATTATTGTGGTCAGGTGCGCTGTGGGCTAGGTAACATGGTATTTCGTTGGGAGTATCTTGTTATTTACAAGGAATAACTGAAGATACTATTCTGGTGAGATTTGGTCTGATTATATGTGGAGAAGTTTTACTTATCTGGCACCTGCCTCTGTTTTGTGTTCTACACACTTTCTTGGAGGGTTCCCAGAGGGACCGAGCCCTAAGGGTCAGCCCCGTGATGGCAGAGCCTGCACCCCTACCTCATGCCCCATATTGCATCCTTTATGGGCTTTCCTTCCTTTCCTGCCTCCCCTCTCCACTTCATCATACTTCCTGGGATCACCTCCCAAATATACTGCTTGCACCTCCAAAATTTCTCTTAAGGTCTGATATTTTGGGGAACCCAAACTAAGACAGGTAATTGAGTTGCATTAAGCTCGATACCCTGCACATTTTCACTAAATTAAAAGGTTTGTTGATTGCATGATAACCCTAGTAATACGCACGATGGCCATCTCTGATTGAACACTTACTGTATGCTGGCGCTTTACCTGGTTTATTTTATTTAATACTATTTTGCAAGAGAGAAATAGGCTTTAGGAAAGAACATGGTTTGTCCAAGCTCATTCAGATGAATGAAGTACTAGAGTTGCAGCTTGTTCTCACCTAAAGTCCACGGGGACCCTGGAGGATAGAGAGGGTAAGGGCATGGGCTCTGGAGCCAGATGGCCTGGGTTTGTGTCCTAACTTCACCACTTCCCAGTTGTGTAAGTTTATTCAGCTTTCAGTTGTTCTAATGCAGAAGAAAAATACAGATCATGTGCTGAATCATACTATCGTGACGCCTTAGTTTCTTTAGATGGGGAAGCATCCCTGAGACGAGCTCTATTTTATAGACCATCTCTCAATTTGGGTTTGTCTCTTGTTTCTTTATGATTGGATTCGGGTTAACAATTTTAGCAGAGATGTGATGGTATCCTCAGTGCATTGGAGCGGGAAACACGTGTCAATTTGGCCAATCACTGGTGGCGCTAATTATGACCATTTGGTGGAGGCCTGATTTCTGCACCGTGCAGTTGCTATTCTACCCATTGAAGTTAGTATGTATCTTATGGGGAGATACTTGGAAACCTCACAGATGTTTTGTTACTCCTCAAAATTCCACTACTGATTTTCACATCCTCTGACAATTCTGGACTTGAATCAAGTATTATTATGATGGTTTCCAAAGGGTCGTTTCTAATTTCATCATTTCTTCCATATTTGCTAGTCAGCATTTTTTTAAAAGATTTTATTTATTTATTCATGAGAGACAGAGAGAGAGAGACAGAGAGAGAGAGAGAGAGAGAGAGAGAGGCAGAGACACAGGCAGAGGGAGAAGCAGGCTCCATGCAGGGAGCCCGACCCGGGACTCGATCCCGGATCTCCAGGATCAGGCCCTGGGCTGAAGGCAGCGCTAAACCACTGAGCCACCCAGGCTGCACCCTGCTAGTCAGCTTTCTACTGAAAGGAAAATACTTTCCCTTCTTTGTTTATATTCATGTGGTCTCATGGATTCCTACTTTACGCAGTGGGTTATAGTCCTTTACTGTCATTATTTATTTTGACGCTCAGTTGTCTTTGACGTGGCCAGTGGAACCCCTTCAAGCTGGTTCCTGCATCCTTTAGACATGTTCTTGTCTTTCTTTTAGTACTAACTTATTTTCTGGTGCAAGAAGATGTGGAATCTCCTCCATCTGAAGGCAGGTGTCCTTTTTTTTTTTCTTCTTCTTCTTCTTCTTCTTCTTGTGTATAAGATACTATTTGTAAAGAGCTTAGTGCTGTGCCTGGTGCAAAGTAAGTGTTGGCTCTGATTGGAATCATTTGCTATTATGATGATGTGCTAGCCCTTGACAGGCCCTCAGACCTCTTGATCTTTTTCTAGTAGCAGTGGACAGGCAGGTCTGCTAGAACACAGCTGGCTGTCACAAAGGCATGCAGTATCTCTTCTTTTCTGGTACCCAGACCCTTACCTCACAGTGATACAGTCTTCAGAGGTTGTCCCTTGAGGGGTGTAATTTTCTGAGAAATTATAAAGTATATCAAAAAATGCAATGACTAATAGAATGGAGCTTTAGGTCTACTACTCAGAATAAATGCACATGAACATTTTTTCCTCTTTGCTTTGCCATTTTTCCCTCCTAACAACAACAATTAACAGGTGAGGTAAGGATCCATCTGAAAACTCAACCCCGTTTCTGCTACTTCTTCCCAGAGGCAGCAACAAACCCACTTTAGAGTGTGTCCTTTTCAGTGTATGCATAGGTATTATTTTGTACACTTTAATCTTTTCTCATAACTGGTATGTAAATACAAATATATCATTGTTATTTGCCTTGCTTCACTCAGCATAGCTTCTTGTCACTTACTTTCATCTGCTGTATAATATTCCATTGTATGAACATGCCATTGTTTACTGATTCCCCCTTTGGTGGACATCTCAGTTGCTTCCACACCTTTACTATTGGAACTGAAACTGCAATAGCAATTCTTGTATGTGTTTCCTTGTGCACAGACTTAGTTTCTTTAAAAGGCACCCTTCAAAGTGAAATTGCTGGGCCAATGTATTTAATACATTAAAATTGCATTTGGGGGGAGGAGGATCTCTTTGAGATTGCAATGCTTTCAAGGATCAAAGGAAGGCTCAGGCACTAAGGCTGGGGATGGGGGGTTTTTCTGGAGTCTTTTAAACTAAATGTCTTAGAAGGCTGGTGCTGCCACCTGTTTGCCTTTTGCTCTTGGCCATCACATAAGTATTCAGAGCCACAGGGGGAAAGCCGTGTCCTTCTCTCTCCTCACTACTTTCTCTTTATCCTAGATGGATGACAAGACTGGAGGTTCTTCTAGAGGGGCTGCCCCATGGGCATATTTGCTTAGGTCCAGCTTGATGGGAGACTGTTTGCACTGGGCAAATATTATTGTCTTTCTGATCCTTTTTTATCACTTTCATTATTACCTGGTTGGAATATGCCAGGTTTTAATAAAAATAGTCAGATCCCAAATATGGCAGTCTAACCACGTGCCACAGCTACCTCCTGGGGCTCTTCCTTGATCCTGTGCTCTGAGCAGGGTTGAGGGCTTATGTTGGCTCCCAGCTTCCCAGTGGTGGCTCCCCATGGTGCACCTCGCCTGATCTCCAGCCACCTTCTATAGTTGTTTCCCATCTGTCTCATTGCCTAGAATGTCTTTGCCAGTTATCTTAGCTTTGTGAGGGCCCTCCCAGTCTTTCTCAGCACTAGTTTCTTAGTGAAAATTCAGCAGACCCTTGGTATGCATTTGTTGAATGAGTGGGTCTTGATAGTATCAGTGTCAAGCTCCCTTGACACTGGTTCACTTGGTTGAGTGTCTGACTCTTGATTTTGGCTCAGGTCATGATCATAGGGTCCTGGGATCGAGCCCTGAGTTGGGCTCTGTGCTCAACGGGGAGTTTGCTTGAGGATTCTCTCTCCCTCTGCCCTTACCCCACTCACACGCCAATGTCCTTTCTCTAAAGTAAATAAATCTTTAAAAAATAATAATATTATCAGCATCAGTGATTTATTGAGTGCCAGTGATGCCTCAGGCATTTTCTTGTTTTATCCCCACAGCACCCCATGTGAGGTGGGTATTGTCATTATCTCCATCTTAGAGATGGAGAAGCTGAGTCTCAGAGAGAATGAAGAAATTGTTTAGGGTCGCAGCTACTAAGTGGGAGCCAGAGTTCAGATGCCGCGCCCTGACTCTAAATTGCTTAGCTGCTGTACCCTACTGCTTCCCGGATAGTGCTGACTTCTGCCCAAGAGAGCCTTGGGTTTGAATCCCTGGTGACGATAGATAGCCCTGGGAGAAGGCACAGGTTGCTACCTTGCTATATCTATGTGTTTCTGGAGCAATCTGTGAGGGCTATTATTGGGACACTCTGGGACTCCGAGCACTGAGGCAGGCAAGATGACTTTAGGAGGCACATGGGACTGCTTGAAACCTTTCAGATTATGCCAGCATTTAAGTGCTATTCAAAAAAAAGTGTGGCTGACACATCAGATCCAGGATTCATTAGAAGTTGTTGCTTAAGATGAGACTAGCTAATAATAATAATAATAATAATAAATTTAAACCATCAGTAAGCAAATAAGACAGAGCTTCAGGAAGTGGTTCAGAAAAGGAATAAAGTTTGGGAAATACCACCTCAAAGTTATCTTCCTACCACAAAAGATCAGATTTAACTTTCAAAAATGGATGAAAGACACAAGTTCACAGAGGTAGGAGGAGGAAGAGTTGTAGATGGAAGAGTTTGGATCACAGATGGGGGAAGCATCAGGTTCCCCCTGTGGCTCTCTGCTCTGTGAACTTCTGTGCTTCCCTCTGAGCTGTGGAGCCTAGTTCTTGGAGAAGAAAAGCCCTCCTGCTCTGGAATAAGCTTGTTGGAATCTCCTCTTTGTGGAAGTATATCCATACCCCTTATTAGTTTTAAAAATTCTCGGGATGAGATGAGGATGTGATGGAATTTGTTCACATGGAACACGAACCCAACAAATATTTGCCAGGCCCCTACCATGGACCAGGCACTGGGGTAAGAACAGGGATATAGAAGGGCACTTGGGTGGCTCAGTGGTTGAGCATCCACCTTCAACTCAGGTCTTGATCGCAGGGTCCTGGGGTCGAGTCTCGCATCGGGCTCCCCACAGGGAGCCTGCTTCTCCCTCTGCCTCTGTCTCTGCCTTTTTCTGTGTCTTTCATGAATAAATAAATAAAATCTTAAAAAAAAAGAATAGGGATATAGAGATGAATGTGGAGGCAGATTCCCCAGGTCAGTATTAGAAGAGCTAGAGAAGAGCAGATGTGGAGTTTACAGGTTTGATCACTTTACATGTTTGAACAAGGGGGTGTTTATTTTCCCTGAGCAGAAGGGAACTATGCCAAGGAAAGCAGAAGTGAGTAAGTGACATTTTAATGGGACCTCATGGGGAGGTATTAGAGTTGGCTGGGTACGGAAATGGGGAGACATTTCAGGACCCGTTTTGACCTGGTTCAACTATGGTCAGATGGCCAAAGGGAGGGTTGGTGTTTCTGGTAAGTCTAAGGCTGGCCATTGTCTGTCCAGTTCCATGGGCAGGCATTTTTCACAGACCCCAGTATGACTTCAGAATCCTTCTCAACACAGCATCCTAGGCAAGTGGCTGCCAGTCAGTCAAATGTGGAATGTTTGATGAATATCTGATTTCTGTCTTTTCCCAGGGCCCTTCATTCTATAGGGTAGGGAAAATGGTTCTTCTCTTGATGGGGATGTGACTTAGAATGCAAAACCAAGCTAGAGGTAAGAAGGAAGGAGGGAGAGGGAAAGTGTCATCCTTAAACTGGTAAACATATTTTTTAGCTACTATTTAGGGCACCCTGTGGTTTTATGGTGCTGTGATTATCTCATAGATGCACTTTCCCAAATCATCCAGAAGCATCATCCTACAGGCCTGTTGTTTATGCAAACCATAGGCTGCTTCACCACAAGTGAAATGATACAGTTTGCTTGGTGCTGGTATCTTGAATGCATAATTATAGTTATTGTTATTGCCCTGATAAAAGGAAAAGCGTGAGAATTAGATTCGGTTTGAGGTGCCCTGGAATAAACACCCATCTCGTGTACAGGACGCTGCAAGGCTTCCCGAGAGACTTCATTCATCACGTAGGATTTATGGTTTCTTTTTATCTATCCTTGTGGTAATCATGTTGAGTTTTTGCTTCTCCTGCTTCCCTCTCTTTGCTCTGGTAGGCGCCAGGTTTCTGGGAGGGAATGTCACTTGGTTGCCAAATTAAATGCCCAAATCTACTCACTCTAGAGAGTGATGCCATTTCTGGAAAGAGAAGGCCCTGCTCTCTATCTTGATATTTGACCTAGTTGATAGAATTTGAAATGAGCCTTTTAGTGTGATAAATGGGGAGACACACAAATTCTTTGCAGGACCACTTTCTCCACTGTGCTTTGGCTCCTGGATGGCAGCTTGGGTCACAGAGGGCAGCTGCCCAGTGCTTTGATTTAAGATAATGGGTGCTCGTCTGGGGGCATGATACTAGCACCACGTGGAGTGGTCACACTGAGGCAGGCAATTACGTGAGACCTTTGAAAGCCAAGGTAGAGGTTAGGAGCAAGGCTGAGGACAGCTGAGACCCCAGAAAGGCCTCCAGAACCTGGAGGCTATGATGGAGAAGCTATTCAAAGCCAAATGTGTGGCCTCAGCATGCCAGTTGGAAGGTAGCCACGCAACAGTCATGAACACCCTCAACAGTCGTGACCACAAGTCCTCTGTGTTCTTTATTGGGTCAGCGGCCAGTCCTGGGTCCACCTGTAACTCTGTACCACTATAAGCCAGATGGAAGACTTTGATGATTGAGTTTTATTTCATTCATTCATTCATTCCTTTATTCATTGATCATACATTTTTGCCCACACGATGCCAAGTCCTGAAGAGATTCCCTGGTGAGCAAATGACCCCTGCTGTTCAGGAGGTTACAACTGAGCAGAAAAGAGAGATTAATTAGCAGATTAAAATAGTAATATGTGTTGAGCAGGACACAGAAGGCCAGTGGGGCTAGCTTGGAAGCAGTGATAGGGTTTAGAGTTTGAGTCCCAACTTGGAATAATAGTCTACGCCCACCTGTTCATGAACCTTCCCTCTCTCTTCCCTTCTGTTGCTCCAGGAACAGTTCTCTAGGAGATACTTTGGGGCCTTTTTTTGTTCTAAAGGATGAGCTTCTCCTTTTTTTCTGGTTCTTTCTGAAGAAATACTGCTGCCATGTGGTCTTCTGATCAGGGCATCAGCAGTGAACATTAGCTGTACGCTCTTTCATGGTGTCACTGGGCTCTCTGGCACTGCATCAGAACCCTTACTTGTTTGCTCATTCATTCCACAAATTTATTTTTCAGGGCTTACGATGTGTGAGAGATCTGGGCTGCCAGAGTTGCAAAAAATCCAGCTTTCCTCTTGTGGAGCTCAGGGTTCAGAGGAGACAGACAGACTAGAAGCATCGATTTATTTATTATTTTTTTAAGTTTTAATTTTAATTCCAGTTGGTTAATGTATGGTGTAATATCAATATTAGGTGTACAATTTAGTGATTTGACACTTCCATACAATACCTGGTGCTCATCACAACAGGTGCACTCTTTAATCCCCATCATCTATTTTACCCATCCCCCCACTGACCTCCCCTCCAGTAACCATCAGTTTGTTCTCTAAAGTTAAGAGTGTTTCTTGGTTTGCTTCTCACTCTCTCTATTTCTCTTTGTTCATTTGTTTTGTTTCTTTGATTCCACATGAGTGAAATCAAATGGTATTTGTCTTCTGTGACTGACTTATTTTGCTTAACGTTACACTCTTTAGCTCCATCCACCTCATTGCAAAAGGCAAGATTTCATTCATTTTTATGGTTGAGTAATATTCCATTATATATATATCTTCCACATTTTCTTTATCCATTCATTAATCGATGGACACTTGGGCTATTTCCATAATTTGGTTGTTGTAGGTATGCTGCTATAAACATTGGGGTACATGTATCCCTTTGAATTAGTATTTTTATATCCTTTGGGTAAATACCCAGTAGTGCAATTTGCTGGATTGTTGGGTAGTTCTATTTTTAACTTTTTGAGCAAACTCCATACTGTTTTCCACAGTGGCTGCACCAGTTTGCATTTCCACCAACAGTGCAAGAGAGTTCCCCTTTCTCCACATTCTCACCAACATCTGTTGTTTCTTGTGGTTGTTGATTTTCGCCATTCTGATAGGCATGAGGTGATACCTCATGGTAGGCTTGATTTGCATTTCCCTGATGGTAAGTGGTATTGAACCAAATCTTTTCATGTGTCTGTATATATTCTTTCTAAAATTGTCTGTTCATTTCTTCTGGCCATTTTTTAGTTGGATTATTCATTTTTCTGGGGGGGTATTGAGCATTATAAGTTCTTTGTATTTTGGATACTAACCCTTTATCAGATATGTCATTTGCAAATATCTTCTCCCATTCTTTTGGCTGCCTTTTGGTTTTTTTGATTGTTTCCTTTGCTGTGCAGAGGCCTTTTCACTTTGATGAAGTCCCAGTAGTTGATTTTTGCTTTTGTTTCCCTTTGCCTCAGGAGACAGATCTAGAAGGAAGTTGCTACAGCTGATATCAAAGAGGTTACCACCTGTGTTCTCTAGGATTCTAAGGGTTTCAGGTCTCACATTTAGGTCTTTCATCCATTTTGAATTTATTCCTGTGTATAATGTAAGGAAGTGGTCCAGTTTCATTCTTCTGCATCTTGCTGTCCAGTTTTCCCAGCATCATTTGTTGAAGAGACTGTCTTTTTCCCACTGGGTATTCTTTCCTGCTTTGTCAAAGATTAGTTGACCATGCAGTTGTGGATTCATTTCTGGGTTTTCTATTCTATTCCATTGATATATGTGTCTGGTTTTGTGCCAGTATCATATTTTTTTGATCAATGCAACTTTGAATATAGCTTGAAGTCCAGAACTGTGATGCCTCCAGCTTTGCTTTGCTTTTTCAAGGTTGCTTTGGTGGTTTGAGGTCTTTTTTGGTTCCAGACCAATTTTAGGATTGTTTGTTCTAGCTCTGTTAGAAATTCTGGTGGTATTTTGATAGGGATTGCATTAAATTTATAGATCACTTTGGGCAATATAGACATTTTATTTTATTTATTTTATTATTTTTTATTTTAAATTCAATTTAGTTAACATATATTAGGTATATTATTAGTTTGGGGGTAAAATTTAGTGATTCATCAGTTGCATATAATATCCAGCACTCATCCCATCACATGCCCTCTTTACTGTCCATCATCCAGTTAACCCTATCCCCTCATCCTTCTCCCCTCCAGCGACCCTCAGTTTGTTCCCTACAGTTGAGTCTCTTATGGTTTGCCTCCCTCTCTGATTTTGTCTTATTTTGTTTTTCCTTCCCTTCCTCTGTGTTCATTTGTTTTGTTCCTTAAATTGCACATATGAGTGAAATCCTATAGTATTTGTCTTTTTCTGACTGACTTATTTCACTTAGCATAACATCCTATAGTTTCATCCACATCACTGCAAGAGGCAAGATTTCATTCTTTTTGATGGCTGAGTAATATTCCATTGTATATATATACCACGTCTTCTTTATCCATTCCTCTGTTAATGGACATCTGGGCTCTTTCCATAGTTTGGCTATTATGCACATTAATGCTATAGACATTGAGGTGCATGTGCCCCTTCAAATCACAGTTTTTGTATCCTTTGGATAAATGCCTAGTAGTGCAATTGCTGAGTTGTAGCGTAGCTCTATTTTTAATTTTTTGAGGAACTTCCATACTGTTTCCCTTCAGTAGACTTCTTAACAATATTTGTTCTTCCAATCCAGGAAAGTGGAATGTCTTTCCATTTTTTTGTGTGTGTTATGTTCGATTTCTTTCATCAGTGTTTTATAGTTTTCAGAGTACAGGTCTTGCACCTTTTGGGTTAGGTTTATTCCCGGGTATTTGATTGTTTTTGTTGCAATTGTACATGAGATTGATTCCTTAATTTATTGTTATGCTGCTTCATTATTTATAGAAATGCAACAGATTTCTGTACATTGGTTTTGTATGTTTTGTATCATGTGACTTTACTGAATTCATTGATCAGTTCTAGCAGTTTTTTGGTAGAGTCTGTAGGGATGGGTTTTCTATATAGAGTATCATGTTATCTGCTAGTAGTGAAAATTTTGCTTCCTCCTTGATGATTTGGGTGCCTTTTGGTTCTTTCTGTTGTTGTCTGATTGCTGTGGCTAGGATGGAAACATCAGTTTATAATTCAGTGGGGAAATGTCTAGGGGAGAGGAAGTAATACTAGGGCTGAGGGAGCCCCAGTGAAGAGCTCCTAAAACATCCAACAGAGCCAGAGTCAGCTTCCTGGGAGAACTGTCATCTAAGACAGGGGTTGGAACACTTTCCATATAAGGGCTCAAGTAGTAGATGCATCAGACTGCAGCCCTATGGTCTCCCTTGCATCCACCCAACTCTGCAGTAGTAAAGCAGAAGCAGCCATAGGTGGTTTGCCAGTGGCTAGGCGTGGGGATGTCCCAATAAAACCTTATTTACAAAAACAAGTGTTGGGCCGAATTTGGCCCTCAGGGTATACTTTGCCAACTTCTGACTAAGATAAGACCTGAAGAGTGAGTGAGAGTTGGCCAGGTGAAGAGAAGGCAAGTGTCCAGGTAGGACATTAGCTGGTGGCAAGGCCTGGGAGCCAGGACTGGTTGGGAGATTGAAAATAATTGTGGGGCTAGACTTTGTGGATGTGCGTGTGTGTGTATATGTGTGTGTCTGGCATGGTGTGGGTAAGAGGGGAGGGTTAGGGAAGTGCTCTTGGGCAGTTTGGAGTTTATCCAGGAGGCAGGCAATAGGGAGCCTCTGGAAGGGCTCTCAGTGTGGAGGGGCATGACTTCCTGTGCATCATTTTCAGAGCGGTGCGTTTTGGCCTCAAGGCCTCAGTCCAGTTGCTCTGAGACCTTTTCTTCCTGTTTCTCATTAATTAATTCTTTCAGGTATGCAATGTGCCTTCCAGGACACAGGAGAGTGTGGCTCTGGTGACACGGGTGAGCAGAAGTCAATGGGAGGCTGTGCCATCTGCTCCTGGTGGCTGGTGGCAGAGAAGGGAGCCCCTGGCCCCCCTTTAGTGGTGCTCGCTTCTCCACGTGCGTCACCTCCGATGGCCTCCTGGCCTCTGGCTCCTGACGGTCCCCGTTGGGACTCTGTAATTTGAAATGAATGTGGCCAGGGGCTGTCTGGTCACTTGCAGTGAGCTCTTCACCCCCTCCCCCTGCTCCCCTTGGACTGGCGGTATTTATTAACTGGAATTAATAGAGGAAGAATAAAAACATTAACAACTCTCTAGGCCTCCAGCTGGGGCCCCCTCCACCACGGCTGGGCTTCTGGAAGCTACAAGGAGAGCAGATGAGGTTAATTTTCTAGAGTGGTGCTTAATGATTTTTAGGAGATAGTTGCTGGGTCCTTCCTTCCAGCCTGGCCGTGCTTCAGGATCATGAAGTGTACATTAGGGGGGTGGCCTTTCTGTGTCCAGCAATTGAATCGGTCACAGGTTTAGCGGTTACAGCCTCAGCGACTTGGGCTTTAATCGCTGAGAGGGTGTGGGATGCATCTGGGGGTGGAGATGGAGCTGTGGTGGATGTCATCTCATGGGACCTGCGGTTGGCACCTGCTTGGATTTCACTCTCCAAGAGGTTGAGACTTAAAACATTTTGTTTTCAGTGAAGATGAGGAGGATTATCCAAGAGACATGTTCTTTGCTCTGGGAGGGTACAGATTCATTTTCTTATATCCTTTGTGTCACAGAAACACTGTGTGCAAGAACCTGAGGGTTTTCTGGTCTTCAGAAAGCATTGTGGGGGAAGAAAAAAGAAAGAAAGCATTGTGGACAGCAACCCAGCCCTGCGGGGAAGTTAGTTAGGCTTTGATGTTGTTCTAATAGGTAAATGTAGAGGGGCTCGGGGCCACACTGTTAGATATGGTTTTCTCACATGGAGCTGACCTTGCCTCTGTGTGTACACTTCTATTATTATACTATACTGCAATTAATAATAATAATAGAGTTAACATCGACTTCATCCTTACCAGGTTTATGGGCCGTTATCACCATTTCTCTTATGTAGTAAAGGAGACTGAGATATAAGGAGATTATATAACTCACCTAAGAGCACACCTTCTCTCTCAGGGATTGGTAAACAACCACCTGAGAGCCCAATCTGGCCCTCCACCTATGTTTGTAAATAAAGCTTTATTGGAACATAGTTGTACCCATCCATTGACATGTTATCTATGGCTGCTTTCATACTGCTATGCCAGAGTTGAGTAGTTGCAACTGAGACTATGCTCTGTAGAGCCTAAAATATATACTGTTTGGCCCTTCCAGAAAATATTTGCAGACGCCTGGCCTTAGCTGGAGTGGCAGATGTAATACAAATCTGACCCAGAGGTTGAACTCATGACTATGCACATATGGTAGGCTGTCTTTATAGTTGCTATGCCCATCCCTATCATTTGTTCATCCAGCAGGTTTTAAGTATCGTTTTCCAGACTCATAGCCTGTGAGATCCTGTCTTACTCATTTCTTTCACTTCTCTACTTAATGCAGCATTGGGTACAAATTCTCAATGAATGTTTTTTGGATAGATGGATGGGTGGGTGGATGGATGGATGGAATGGTAAGGGGATGGATGAATGAATGGATGGATAGATGAATGGATAGAAGGATGAATGATGGATGGCTGAGTAGGTGGATAGATGGGTGGACCAATGGATGGATAGGTAAGTGGATGGATGGATGGATGGATGGATAGATAGATGGATGGATGGGTGGTTGGGTGGATGGATGGATGGATGACTTTCCCAACCCCCTACATCATTGGAGGCCATCCATCCCGACCCTTGGTCCAGTGCTTTCCCTATTATACAGTGAATATGAGAGAAGCTACACAGGATGGCCCTTTTTCAGCTATTTCCCTTAAAGGCAAGAATGGGGGTGAGAAACTTTGGCCCTGCTGAAGACACCTGCTTCATCATTTCCAGCCCTGGTCCTGCCAGGCAAAGTAATGTGGAAGCACCTGCCCAGTGCCAGAGGAAGCATTCTTTACTGTTCTTTTTGACAAACCTCTTAGAGTTGTCCTTGCTTGGAACTCAATTTCTGAACACTACTAAAATGCCATTGTATTCAAGCAACACTTATTGGCTTGAATGGCAAGCATAGCCCTGAGTGTGAACTCATGGGGATCCTTCCCTAGAGCTGCTACAAAACATCTGCACAAGAGCCAGCTGGAAACGAAGTCTAGGGAGATGGGAAGCAGCATCACCCTTCTGAAAGGGCTGCTCTGAGGCCAGACTCAGTGATGTGCCTAGAAGTGTTTTGTCAAATGCCAAGGCTACAGAAAAGGAAGTCTCTGGCAGGGTACACTTTTATAAGCAAGGGATATAATTCATTGGGTATCTACAACATAATTTAAGGCTGCTTCTAACTGCATTTACTAAAAGAAACCAGCATTTATTGAGCACTCATCCCTGACATGCATGCATGGTTTAATGTTTTTCCAGTTTCCTAGATGAGGAATTGATGGCATAAGGAGCCCTGAGAAGAAGCAGTGCCTGCACCTGACTCTGGACTATCCAGAGCCAAAGTTAATGATTTTGGCCTCTCCCCACATTTGCAGTGAGCTCCTGGCATGGCTTGGCTATGAGTAGGGGCAGCATAGGAGACTTTGGCCTCTGGCTGCTACTTCCTTACGCGAATCCTAATAACGTCTGCAGCTCACTCCGTCCAGGTCTGCAGCATTGCATGAAATGAGAGCCTGGTGCCATCCCAGGGGTGAGGGCTGCAGGACTGTCATCCTACTAGGAGTGTTTCATGGCCCTGCCAATGCACATGGGTTGCTCATCAGGCACTGTGTTCCCAGTTGTTCTCAGTTGTCCAAGAATTTCCAAGAATACTCCTGAAGTGTGGGGTGTCTAGGGGCTCTGTGGGAGCCAGAGGGGCCTCTCAGAAGTTAATGTTCTGTTCCGGGTCATAATGGACAGCAGCTGGGATGTCTGCCTGGGCCAATTTGTTATGAGTGGCTGGGCACACTTGGCCTCTAGTGGAGAATTTGTGAGTTTATTTAACCATGGTGGCGAGTGCAGGTGTAATAAAATGACAAAACTTGCTGGAAGTGTTCAAAGTTGCTGGTGTTCCCCAGTTGGTCTTTTTCTCATGTGACCCCTTGCATTCTCCCTTTCTTTTCTTCATCTGCCCTTTCTCGTTGTGAAAGGGTCACATGGTCCCCAGGTTTTTCCCCCCTTCTGTAGCCTCTTGATTTACAGTTTCTATAATTGAGTCTTAATTTCTATACAAATAAAAACACAAGTTTTAAATTAAATGAGTTTTTAAAAAGATTTTATTTATTTATTCATGAGAGACACAGAGAGAGAGGCAGACACAGGCAGAGGGAGAAGCAGGCTCCCTGTGGGGATCCCAATGTGGGACTCGATCCCAGAACCCTGGGGTCACAGCCTGAGCCAAAGGCAGATGCTCAACCGCTGAACCACCCAGATGTCCCGAGTTTTGGTCAATGTATATACCCACCACCCCAGTCAACTCAGAACATTTCTCATGCACTCTGGAAAGTTCCCTTATGCCTCTCCTCTCCAATAATCTCCCCCTCCTTGAAGGCAACCACTGTTCTGATCTTTATCACATAGTTTAGATCTTGTACAGAACTTCATATAAAAGGAATCATGCATTACAAATACCTTTGTGTCTGGCTTCTTTCACTCCACATAATCTTTTTGAGATTAATCCATATTATATGTATTAGTTCATTCCTTTGTATTACTTTATTCCTCTATATTAATAATATTTCATTGTGTGAAAACACCACAGTTTATTTAGCCATCCTCCCTGTGTTAGTTTCTTGGGGCCACTGTAACAAAGTATCACAAACTTGGTGGCTTAAAAACCCAGAAATTTATTATGCCTCTGTTCTGGAGGCTGGAGGTGCAAGACCAAGGTGCCAGTTAGATCTAGAAAAGATTTCTTCCTTGCCTTTTTCAGCTTCTGGGGGCTCCCAGCAACCCTTGGTGTTTTTGGCTTAGAGCTACATCGTTCCAGTCTCTGCCTCTGTCTACCTGTGTCTCTTTCCCTCTGTATGTTCTCTCCTCTTCTTATAAGGATGCCAGTCATTAGTTTCCATAGTTCCAATATGATCTTCCTGGAACTTGATTATATCTGCAAAGACCCTGTTTGCAAATAAGGTCACATTCACAGGTATTGGAAGTTAGGACTTCAGGATATCTTTTGAGGACACACTACAGCCCATTACATACACACACTGATGGACACTGGAGTGGTTCCAGTCTGGGGGTATTGAGAAGGAATCTGTTAGGAACATTCTTTTTTTTTTTAAGATTTTATTTATTTATGAGAGACACACACACAGAGAGAGATAGACAGAGACAGAGAGAGAGACAGAGAGAGACAGAGACACAGGCAGAAGCAGACTCCTCGCAGAGAACCCGATGTGGGACTCGATCCCGGGACTCCAGGATCATGCCCTGGGCTGAAGGTGGCGCTAAACCACTGAGCCACCGGGCTGCCCTGTTAGGAACATTCTATACAGGTTTTTTTTGTTTTTCTCTTTTTGGTCAACATATGTTTTCATTTCTCTTGGGTAAATACCTGCCAGTAGAATTCCTAGGACATAGTGAATGTATTTATCTTTCTAAGAAACTGCCAAACTGTTTTCCAGAGTGCTTGTGGGTTTTACTACTCCACCATAAAAGTCCGTGGCTCTATGTCTGTGGTTCTCAGCATGGGGCAATTTTGTCTCTTGGATCACATTTGGCAGTGTCTGGAGACATGTTTGGTTGTCTTGACTTGAGAGGAGGGTGCTGTTAGCATCTAGCACCTGGGGTAGAGACCAAGGATGCTGAGAGCTATTCTACATTGCACAGAATCACCCCCACCTTTACCCTCCAGGAAAGAATTACTCAACCTGAAATATCAATGGAAAGTGGTATTTCATTGTGTTTTCATTTGCATTAATTAATTCATTAATTTGCACTTCCCTGATGACTAAAGATGGTGAACGTCTTTTTGTGGACTTAACTAGCCATTTCTCTCTCTCTATCGAATTATCTGCTCATATCTTTTGCCTGCTTTTAAATTGGGTTGCTTATGTTTCCATTACTGTGTTGTAGGTTCTTTGTCAGGATATGTATTGTGCCTATTTCCTCGCAGTCTGGAGCTTCCTTTATCACTCTCTTAGGGTAGTCTTTCAAAGAGCCAAAGTTTTCCATAAATGGGAGTGCCATTTATCACATTTTTTCCTTTTATGCTCAGTGCTTTTTCTATCCTAAGAAATCTTTGCAAATCCCAAAGACACTGATGTAGTCTCCTGTTTTCTTCTAGAAGCTTTATAATTTTTGCATTTATGGTAGGCATATTATCTGTATCACGTTAGTTTTTGCATATGGTGTGAGTTAAGGGTCAAGGCTCATTATTTTCCATATGACCATCCACTTGTTCCCACACTGTTTGTTGAAAAGAGCACCCACTTCCCACTGAGTTCCCTGGCACCTTTGTTGGATATAAACTAGCCATTTATATGTGAGGCTACTTTAGGACTCTCTATTCTGTTCTATTCTTATGCCAGTACCACACACTCTGGTCCTTCTCTCCTTGTCCCCTCGTTCTGTTTCTTCCTCTCTCAACTTCCCATCTTTTGCTGAGTAGTTGGGAGAGAAAAACAAAGTGAATTTCTTCTTCTTTCCTGCCTCTTTGCAGTCTATGTCCCTTGCCATCTTCTCCGTGTGTGTGTGTGTGTGTGTGTGTGTATGAAAATTAAGCCAGGAGTAATAAAATTAAATGGCTTTACCCAGCATCCCTGTTCTTATTAACCAGTTTTCTTATTTTTCAGTCAACACCTTTGTTCTCACTGTCCCAAGAACATCCTATCTAAACAGGTTGGCCAAGTCTGATTCTTCCCCTTGTCTTTGACTCTATTGACTTCTTGAAATCTCTTCCCCCACCCACCCATGAGTCTTCCTGGAATCGGTAGGAAAAGGTCATGTTTCTTCTTTCCTAATGAGTGACTCATCAAGCCAGGGCTGCATACTCACAGCCATCTCTACAAGGGATCGAAAATGTTTCTTGTCTCTGTTGACTCTCCCATTTATTCTTGGCATGTTCTCTTGCATCTGGGATGATGCCATTGGCTATGTCATGGCAGTGCAGACCCCCTGCCTGTTTGATGTGGATCATGGAGCACCTAACAGCCCAAAACTGCATAGAAGGAACGTAGGGGGCCAAGACTATTTTTTGCTAATGATCCAGAGAGATGATGCTTGTTGGGTAGCTATCAGCAGCATAACCACAAAGAGTCTCATGACTCCATTCAGGACTGAATGGAAAGGTTATATTGCTCATTGCATCACAATTCAGGAAACGTCCAGTTTTTGTATAAGCAAATGACAGGTCAGAACCTGTATTGATTCCTTAGTATCTGAGAGGTGTTGCTGCTTATGTCCAGGTAGAGTCTAAAAGGTGCACATTAAATCTGATCCCCCAAATATATTATGTTTTAAAGAGTAAACTGAAATAAATAGTAAGAGCAGGCTTTGAAGACAGCTTTGAGTCTAAAATACTTAGATTAAAAAAATTTAGAATTTCGTGGATCTGGAAATGATTAGCTTACTTAAAGCATATACTTAGTACTTCTATGCCAGAAATATGTAATCATTCTTTTGCACAACTAGGAAATGAGATAGCAGTTTCTCTTTCTTGCAGGCATTTCTGGAGAACAGGAATGCGCTCTCTTTGTGAATCCTATGCCCTCACAATTGGAAGACCAAAACCAAACCTATCCCCCTGCCTCCTCTTCCATAGCCTAGGGCGGAGGGGCAGTGAGAGTCAGGGTATGGGGCTGACTCTGCCTTCTCTTTGTTACCCTTGTGGGAAGGAGCCTGGTCCCAACTCTGGCTCATGGGCAACTCTCTTTAAAGAGTGAAGTCATTTATGTCTTCTATTTTTAGCTTTGGGCATTAACCATAATTCTTATTAATAGGAGAAACCTGATATCTTATTACACTGTTACTATGAATAGTATCATTCTGACTGTATAACCTTCTAGACTTACCTACAACTATGGATGTATACGACCTTCCATTTCTTGTCTACATTCCTATATAGCTGTTCATTTATCATCAGCATTTCCCCCAAATTTCTACTTTGACTAGAATTTCCACTTTTTTAAATTGGCACATAGTATTGCATCATATTGAAGCCCATGGTTCTTGAGTGGTTCCTCTTTTAGTTGGAGATTTCCATTATTTCCAGAGCTTTAATGTTATGGAGAGCACCGTTGTGAGTGTCTTGGTGTATCTAGCTCCTTGCTTTTGGTGATTTCTTTCCTTTGGAGAAGTTTTCCCATAAGTGGGAAGTGGGATTGAATTTACAAACCTCTTAACTCTGTGTCAGAGCTTAAATTAGCACTCCCTGCCACCCAAAACACACACTAGTTGTGGGTCTGATGGCTGAATGGGACCTAGAGGGGTTATCTGGTCAACGCTACTACATGTGTTGTGTACCACCTACACATCTTTTCTTTCCAGTTCCGTCTCATGCCCCTTTGCTTTCCCACCGGTTTAGGGACTTTGCCTGTGCCCTTCCCTCTGTCTGAATGCTTTTCCTCTCTTCCTTCCCCCTCTTTCATTAATTCCTATATACTCTTAGATCTCAGATCTGCGCTGAAATGTTATTTTCTTTGAGAAATCTTTCCTTACTTCACCACCGTCAAATGTCAGACTCCCTTGTCAAGAAGAGTTCTTTTCCATGATAGCATTGATCATGATGTGCTTCGACATTTATTTGTGTAATAAGTGCTCTGATGTTCAAGTCCCTTGTTAGGATTAATGGTGGTGCTCATCAATGCATGCCCACTGAGTGTCTGGCACATAGGCATTTAGAGTTTGTTGAATGAATAAATCCGTCTGATGCTGCAGAGTGAAGAGGATGCCAGTCAGGATGTCAGGGCTTTTATCAGTCTATCCTCTGTCTCATCTCACTTTGAATGACTCATTTTTGGGGATGGAAACGAATCAGGGATTAAAAAAAGCCTGGAGCTTCTGAATGGGCTTCAGGGGTCTGTGAACACCCTGATATTCAATCTGGAGATGTGGTGTAAATAGGTACATTCAAGAGGGGGAGGCAGTAGAGGGGCAACAACCTTCATTGGATTTAGCAAGGGGTAATGAACCCTTAAAATGATAAGAACTGTCGGCCTGGATGATTGTTGGGGTTTTTGGGACCTTCAGTAACTAGCCCTCCTTCCCTCACTCTCTGCATGAGCTCTGAATCAGTTAAGAAATATGACTTAGATAATGATGCAGATGGGAATCAAAATATACTCTTTGCTACTCAGAGATATTGGAGAATGTGACTTCCATCTGTGGACAAGCAACTACCCTCCCCACCCCACCCCCAACATCAATCAAGGCCACCTAGTCCCTGTCCGTGCCTGATCAGGGCAGGCCTCCCTCCCTCAGCAGGGGTGAACCTGGTGCTTGTAGAACTTCAGGCCTGGAGGGAAGATGGGAATCTGTCCTTTCTGCAGGTGGTTCACCCCTGCAGGTGCTCCTGGTCTGAAGAACGTAGACGGAGAGAAGTTACATTGCCAGCTCCTCTACCAAACTGGTGTCATGGAGTCACCATCTATTCAAGGGAGGGAGTGATTGAGGGTGCAGAGGGACCCCAAAGGGGATGCTGGTAGAGTTCCTTGCACATGGGAAGAAACATTAAGGGTGGGAGACACACCTGTTCCTCATGCTTCTCAGCAGTGGCCTAAACATCTTATTTCACCTACTTGCTTGTTTAGATTTTACCTCAACAATTTACTGTGCAGTTAATTCATGTATGTTTTGCAAAGCTTACAAACCCCAATACTTAGTGGGACCTGTCAGGAGATTCAAATGGATGAAGAGGCCCTGGTGTAAGATGATGAATGGTAGTTGACATTCTGCTTCTAACTCAAGGAGTAGCAGGAGGGCATGGTGGAGAGTGGGGCATACGGGCAAGCCCCTGCCCCATCTACAGAGAGGGCAGCCACTACTCATCTCCTGCTCACTTTTGCCATGTAGGATGCAGGTCCTGAATTATTTCAACTTAGAGGTGAATAGAGAAACCAGAAGTGTGGAATTTCTAATGTGAAATTTCTCTATTAAAAAAAATGTTGCCAACAAAATCCATATGTAGACCTCATGAGAGCCAGCTAACATTTGTCTACTGTCCAGATGTTACTCTGTAGGTCACCACTTTGCATACAAAATTTAGATCCCTGCAAACCCATTTAATAAATGCTTTCCTTGAAGTCCACCAAAGTAGAAAGCCTGCTGGGGTCCATTGCTGGGCAATTGGTCAGGAGGTTAGAAGTCCTCTCTTTTAGGGAGATGGTGACCCTATGTCATTATGTTGGACCTTGTCAGTATCTCCATAGTCAAATTATATATGGCAGAGGGAACATAGCAGAGATCAGGACACAGCTGAAAGGCCATGCTCTGCCAAGGGTGCTGTCGGCATATGGATTCAAGCCCCATGCAGCAGAGGCTGAAAATAGTCTCAGGTGTATGGGTGGCTGTTTTGTTTTAACCACCAGGCCCTTGACAACTGTCACCTCATTAATCTTCATGACAGGGAGCCTGACTTGGAGGGTAAAGCTGGACTTTGAAATTCACACACTTACTTCTGGCTGGGCATGTGTGACTCTCAGTTTCCCCATCTGCATCTGTCCATGAGGCACCTACCTAGTCTCATGGGCTGGCTGACAAGGTGACCTGAGGCCAAGATTTCAAGGTAAAGGTGGGGTTTTTCCAGGCAGCATTCTAACAGGAGGTTTGTCTCAAGAAACAAGAATAAAACCCTGAGGACCACATTAATTTAAAGTATGGTTTTGCCCAGCACAGTTTTTCTTCCATGGATAGTGAACAATGAGATTTTAGTAAAATAGTCAGAGAAAGTACCCTTCTTGTGGACCTCTGTGCATTTCCAGTGACCTTGGAAGAGCTTCTTTATACTTAATTCATAACCTGGTTATAAAAGATTCTTAGCAACTCCTCTAGACAACACTCAGTTAATCCAGAGGGAGTTACTACATTAATTAAAAGTCATAAAAGTAAATTTATTTTAAAATGTATTGTACTTGAACTCTCTTTGCATTAGACAGGATTTTTTTTGGTTGCAAGTGATTAAGTCTCAAACTGGCTTTTCCCACAAAATGTATTTGTTGGCTTTTGTGACTGTGAAGTTCAGAGGGATGGCTAGCATCAGGTATAGTTAGATCTAGGTGCTTAAACAACGTTGAATAGGACTCCCTCTTGATTCTTTCTCCATGATAGCTTTGCTTTCTTGTGGTTGTCTGGTTCCTCCAACTCCATGTCTCAAGTAGTTCCAGGCTTCCAGCCTCAGTGGTAAAAGCAAGGTTCTTGAAGGTTCCTGTAAAGTTCTGGAATTAGCCCTCACTAAGTCAGCTTGGGTTTCATGGCCATCTTTGAAACCATTGCTGTGTCCAGGGAGGTAGAATAAGCTGGTTGGCACAGGTATACACACACCTGTCTGCTCTACACAAACCATGTGGGTGTAGACTCAGGCAGGAGTGGGTCCTTAAAAGCAAAATGATTTGCATTTATGGGAACCAAAGGAGATGTGTGGCAGGAAGACTAGACCAATATATCTCATCTATATTTTAAAAACAATCAAAACCTCAGCCCCTGGGCAGCCTAAATATATAGGGCTCTCTGGAAGGTATAGTTAAGAGTGTGCAGCTGTAATGTAAGAGGAGGTTGTTTCTGATTGATCACATTTTTCCATGGCACCATCATTACTTGAAAGATCACCCAAAGAGGGGCGGGAAAGTAGATGATGACTTTGGTGAACTTGAAGAGTCTGACAGTGGGCTTGTCTTGCCAAACTCTTCAGCTCTGAAATCCCATCCGTTGGGCTGGATAGGACAGAGCAATGTGTCACTTGAGAGGAAGAACCAATACTGACTCCAGAAGTCAGACCATGAGGATCAGAAGATGGGAAAGATAGAAGCGAGGCCATATCCAAGAGCCAGTGAGGGAGGGAAGAACACACTAGGGGATTTGGAGAGAGTCAGAAAAATCTCATTACAGAAGAGCTTGTATTAGTATAGATTTTCTTCTGGGCACTTTCATACCCATTATCTCATTTGAGCTGTGCCACAACCCATGTGGTTGGCAAGTCAGATATTCTTATATTCATTTGTTGCATAAAGAAACCAAGATCTATTGAGGTTAATTGACTGAATCAACATCAGAAAGCTAATTACAAAGAAGTCTGGGAATAGAATTGGGGAGGTTCTAGACCAGTGCCATTCAATAGACACATTATGCAAACCACATATGTAACTGAAAAAGAACTTTAGCAGCCACATTTTAAAAAGGTAGAAAGAAACAGGTGAAATTGATTGTAATCATTTATTTCATTTTACCCACTAAATCCAAAACACCATTTCAACCTATAATCAGTATAAAAACCTGAGGTATTTTACTTTTTTTTTTTTTTCTGTGTGAAGTCTTCAAAATCTGTGTGTGCTCTGTCGTTATGGCACATCTCAATTCAGACTAGCCATATTTTAGTTGCTCAGTAGCCAGATGTGACCAGTGGCTTCCCTGTTGGGTGCTATAATCTGAGCTGTGCTAGATGGAATAGGTGGAAGCCATACTTTGGAACCAACTTTTCTGAGTTTAAATTCATTAATTTAGTTCAGTAACTACGTGTTGGAATATACATTATGTGCCAGATGCTGAAGTTATAATGACAAACGAGAAAGACTTGATGTCCACCTTCATGGAATCCCTATTCTAATGAGGGAGGCTGCCACAAAACAAATTCAAAATGAAATACATAAAATATTTCAAATTGTCCCAAGGACTATGAAAGAAACACAAACGGTAGTGGGATTGAGAGTGATAGAGGGGTCAGGTCCTCTGTGCAACTGAAGCTAAGATCAGAAGAATTATAGGAGTGGCCACACAAAGAGTTGTGGGGGATGCAGATGGAAGAGGGTGTTTTAGTAAGAGAGAAGACATATTCAAAGGCCCTGAGGTAGGAAAGCACCTGCATGTTCCAGGAACTGAATGAAGACCAGTATGGCCAAAGCCATCTGGGGAATGGTTTAGAGAAGACTTGTTTGCTCTGATATCCAAAGTGCTTGATGCTTGGTAGATTCTCAATGAATATCTGTTGGTTGGATGGGATGGATGATTGAATGGATGGTTGGATGAATGGGGATGGGTGGATGGATGGATGGATGGATGTTTGGACATTTGGATGGTTGGATAGGTAGATGTGTGGATAGTTGGATGGACAGAAGGGTACATTCCTTATATGTTGTCTGCAGCTGCCTTGGTGCTAAAATGGCAGAGCTAAGTAGTTGCAACAGAGATTCTATAGCCTACAAAGCCAAAAATATCTATATCTGGCCCTTTACTGAAAAAAGTGTGTTGACTTCTTATTTATAAAATGGGGACAACACTAAGATTAACTTCATTTAACAGTTGTGAGGATTCAATCAGAGGAGGATGTCCCTTGTCTGTCCCAGACACTAATCTCTATATACACTCAAAAGAGCTGCATTTCCCCTACTGAATTCTCTCAAATCCTTCTCTGAGCCCTTGTCCCAGCCTTCTGTGGACCTTTCCTGTTCTGAGGCAGCTGAAATGGGAGATTGAATTTCCTCTTTGGGTCCCCGCCCCTCTCTTCTGAATGTTATATTTTATTTGCAAGGGTGGGGCCAGGGCTAGGATGGGGTCCTCATGGCTCCCAGACCTGCCTGTGATAATCCTCGAGTGTTGATGTGTTGGCTGGTGGGCTGACTTTGGGCTTTCGTTAACGTTAATTACGGCCACGCTTCATTTCAAAGGAGCCCAGATTCTTACTGCTCTAGGCAGAGAGAAACTTAGACTATGCCCCTTAATGAAAAAGTTGTGCCTCTCTTGCCACCGTGAAATTGTGAGCGTGAGCATGAATTTAGATGAGAATTTATGTATCCAGGGGCAACGCAGAGAGGCAAGAATTCCCCAAATACCTGCTCACGACCAGGTGAGTTTAAGTCCTGGGCACTGGGCAAAAATAGAAGAGTGCCGGGTGGAGTTTCTAGATTCCCAGGATGAAAGCCAGAAGCCAGGGTGATTGTGAATGCCTGCCACATAGCTCAGTTTCTCTGCCTCAACACTGTTGGCATTTGGTGCTACATAATTCTTGTGTGGTGGGTGTTTAAGTTTCCCCAGCATCTACGCACTGGATGCCAGTAGCGTGCCCCTCCCCAAGTTGTGACAACCACAGAGGTCACCTGACACTGCCCACTGTCCCCTGGAGGTCAAAGCCATCCCTGGGTGAGAAGCACTGGTAAAGTGGGGCCCATCAGATGTCTGTGTGAATCTGGAGGCAGCTGCTGTTGGGTACAGGGCTTAGAGGTCAGGTTGACTGGATTCAAATCCCTGGGGTGTGCTCGGCTAGCTGTGTGACCTTGGGCAGGTCACTTAACCTCTCGGAACAGATTCCTGCTTCAAAGGTTGTTGTAGAGTTGAAATGGGATGATTAAAAAAAAAAAGAAAGAAAGAAATGGCATGATTTCATTCTCTCCTGGCTGTTCTCTCCTCCCCCTTCCCTCACCCCCCTCCTTCTCCTCCTCTTCCTCCTTTTCTTCTTCCTCCCTTGTCCCCAGATTCTGAGAATCCTTTTCCCTCTTAGCTGATCTCTAGGGGCAAATGGGCACGGGCCGCCCTCCTAAATTTCTCCCTGCTCCCTCTCTTGCCATTCTTCATGAGATTCAGCACAGGAGGTCACATGTTGGGGGTGAAGAAAAAGTTGCATTTGATTACTTAAAGCTCCCTTCAAAGAATGGCGCAGGTCTTATAATTTGCAGCTGCATGAAAGAGTTCCACCTGGAGCTCTAAAAAGAATAATAGATCAGTGAGATTCGAACCTTAAATCCACTCATCCTCCTGGAACGGTGACAGGCATTTGAATGAATATTTAACGATCCGGGTTTTGATAATGAAGAGCTGCTGCCTCTCCCGGACCTGCCCCCAAATCAGGCAAGAAAATTCCTCTTCTTCATTCTGACCTCTTCGATGAATGCGAAAAGGATGAAGTAAAAGATTGGGGAATAATTTGCCCTCCCCAGCCCCCAAACATCACAAGTAATGCTGTGCTGAACTCATTTAATTCCGACTTAGAAGCAGTGGGTTGCTGGCATCTGGGGAGCTCAAGCACTTGAAATTGAGTCAGCCTCCGGGAGTAATTTGTGTTTTTGCCTCATTCCCTGGGGAGCAGCCCCATCTCACCTCACTCTGGAAGCCCTTTCTCCAGGACCTGCTCATCAGGCCTGATAGAACTTGGGAAGGAAGAGAGGGCAGAGGATGGAACTGTGGAGGCTGGACAGACTTTCCTCTTCTTGTCCTGTCCTGTCCCCCCATTCCCATCTCTCACCTTCCCCTATTTTAAACTGTAAAGGTAATTAATCTGGTGGTGTAATAGATACAAATGATGCAAAAGTGCACAGCAGTCTATTTACTAATCAGTGAAAGTCTCCCCCCCGCCCCCCCCAACTGTAGACCCTAAGCAACTGCTTCTAACCCTTTGCTGTGCATCTTTTTGGAGAGTGATAGCTAACATACCAAACTCAACAGGCAGGGCTCTCTAGGGAAACAGACCCATAGGGAGTGTGTGTGTGTGTGTGTGTGTGTGTAGATCTCTTTATCTCTACCTCTCTAGCTATATTTTCTCTAGCTCTGCTTGAGAGATTTTAAGGAATTGACTCATGCAGTTGTGGGGGCTGGCGAGTTGCAAAGCTGCAAGGCAAGCCAGCAGGTGGGCAGTCTTGGCCGGAGTTGATGTTGCAATTTTGAGTCTGGAGGTAGAAGTTTCTCCTGTGTGGCAGGTGCCGTGTTCAGCCCTTTAACAGCACTGTAGCACTTACTCTAGAGGGTAGAGACTCAACACATTGCCACGTTTTACAGGTGGAAGGAAGGAAGCCCAGGTGGGAGCTGGAGAGAGTGTTCCCCCTACAGGGCAGGGAGGAGCAGCTCCGTGTCCTGACTCCCACCAGTGGTGTTTCTGAGGGTCTCCACTGCTGAGCTGCTGTGGTCTCTGTGGCTCCTCCTCCCTCCCCAGTCCCAGTCTGAGACCCTGTCCCCAGACTTCATCCTTTTTTAGGAAGAGTTGCTATCACCTCCCAAGGCCTATCCCCTGGAAAAGAGCTTGGGAGTGTCTTGTTAGTGAAGATGAGGATAAAGAAAGCTTGTGAACCTTGGTCTTCTACCCCACCTGAAGAGAATGAGGATCTAGAGTCCTGGTCACTGCCAATGTGGGGATAAGACATGCATGAGCTCGCCAGCAGCCTTCTTCCGGGCCTGGGAGGGTTGGTGTGGGTGACTCACACCTGGGTCCTGTGGGCCTCATGCCCTGGCAAGCCTCACATGTATGCCTGCAGCCTGCATGGAAAGGGAGATGGCCGTGAGCTCAGCTCTGCCTCCTCCAAGCAGGGCAGGCCTTGGGAGGAGCAGGGAAAGGGGGTGGGCTAGTCAGTCTCCCTCATCCCCATGCCACTGGGCCAACTCCTCCTGGGCACACAGCAGGCCTGTCTTGACTCCGTCTACCCTTCCCACTGGCATGTCCGTTGGCTGGCTGTGGCTGCCTCCCAATCATGATTGTCGTCCTCCAAGCCATTCTCCAGAGAGCTCCAGCCACAGTGATGCCCAGTGAGCTCCCAGAACATGCAAACACTTCCTGCCTCAGGGCCTTTGCACATGCCTTCCTGGGACATTTCCCTGGAACACCGTCCCCATCTCCACCTCTATTATTTTCATGGCTGACTCCTTCTAATCCTCCTTCCTATCTCAGCTTCAGCTGCTCAGAGAGGGTTTCCTGACCACCTTGTCATCCTCAATCTCAGCACCCTGTGTGTTTTCTTCGTAGCACATGGGACACTTCAAAATGATTTTATGTATTTGATTGTGAGCCTGTAGGCCAACCCATGTCACTGCTCTTGTAGTACATAGAGGCAACAATAGTAGGTAAGCAGGTTAATTACAAACAGAATTATACAAACCCTAAAGTTGTGATAAGAGATAGGAAGGAAAATAAAGGGCCCAATGAGGAATAAGGCCAGGAGGATCTGGCTTAGGCTGGACAGTTGAAGAAAGTGTCTCCGACTGGGTGACATTTAAGACCAGCTCTCAAGGACATGTAGATATTGGCCAAGTGCAGAGTGGAACGAGACTGCCCTACCCAGAGGGGATAACGTGTGCAAAGGTCCTGAGGCAGGAGCAATATTAGTGTGTTCACAGGAGGAAGGTTGGTGTGGATGAGCATGGTGAATGAGGAGAGGAGACTGTGCTAGGGAGTAGGCAGGGGACAGAGCTGCATCTGCTGAAAAACTACCAGCTAATGGTACTTCACATTTTTTTTCTCATCCCTAGTATGTGTGAGGCCCTGAGCTAAAAGCTCTGTATAGCTCCTTTAATTCTTCCAACCATGGGTATGATTATTCTCAGGGTTTAGATGAAGAAACCAAGTCCTCCAGAGGTGAAGGTAATGTGCCGAAAGCCCACCCTGCAACGTGCAGGGGCAGATCAGATTTGAACCTGGGATTCCAAGCTTTTAAACTTGCTTCTGTCTACACTGGGTTCCTGTATCAGATTCCTCTGCCCCAGTGTCCAAGGGCACTTGGGGTGTGGGGAGGTACGAGCACCCCAGGCTCCCCGTAACCCACCCCAGCCCTCATACAGTCTTCACAATGTGCTTAAATGCTCCATTCTTTCCATTTCCCCAAATGCCTGGAAACATTCCCATTTCCTTGTTAAATAAAAGATGAGAGGCAGATAATGAAATCCAGATGCCCCCAAGGCCTTTGATGTCACCTGCCAATTTTTCTGTTGGTCATTTTTTTTTTTTTCTTTAAACAAAACAGAAGCGATGGTTTGATGGTTCGGAGCAAGAGGCCGTATTCAAATAGCATCATTACCTGTCGGGTCTCGCTATGTTTTATTCACTTGTTTCTCTTTTTAGATTCGGGGCTTGGATTCAATATTCTAAGCTGTCTTGCAGTTGATTTTTCAAGCACCTCTGAGATGCCCAGGTTCCTATGCAGATCCACCCCCTTGAGAGCTGGGGGCAAACCCACTCTGTGACCTTTTTTCTTTTCCCTAGGATAAGAACTGGGTATGAATCTAGTCTTTTACAATCAAGTATATTTAGAATCTGTCTCTCTATAGGCCAGCGGTTCTCAATCTGGTTGATTTTACTCCCCAGGAGTCATGGGGCAATGCCTGCAGTCAATTTTGGTTGTCACAATTGGGAAGGGGAATGCTACTGGCATCTTACAGATAGAGACCAGAGATGCTGCTTGATAACCTACCATACACAGAATAGCCCCTCACAATGAAGAGTTATTTCTCCCCAAATATCAACAGTGCTGAGTCTGAAGAACTGTCATTTAGATTGTGATTCCTGTGGGAAGCTATCTCGTCTATGGCCATGTCCCCAGCCTGGGTTCCTGCACTCAGTAGAAGCCCAATAAATGTTAGCTGAGTGAATGATCTATTTGGCTGCCCTCAGCCAGGAGTTTGGGGAGCACCACGTCTGCCTCTCCATCCTCATGTCCCATCCTTCCATGATCCTCTCCAGCAACCCTCAGCCATGTATATTTCCTTTACTTGGTCCTTTCTCCATGTTCTTTATTGTCTTTTCCCCTGGCTAACTGCCATGTATTCTTTAACACTCAAGTCAGGTGTCACCTCCTCCAGGAAGCCCTCCTTGACTCCCTCTCCCCAGGGTGTGCCAGTGTCCCTCCTCCTCTGAACCCTATCACACTTTCCACCCACCCATTGTGGATAGGCACACAACTCCCTGCCTCACAAGTGGCCCATCTGTACTGTAACCTGCCCCCTCCTGACCTAGCCTTCTATTCCTGCTGACTGCCATCCCCTGACATTCCCTCAGAGTTCTCTCTCAGGGAAGAAAAAAAATCACTTAGAGGTTAAGAACTGACATTCTAGGAGTTGGAGGCTGTATTAGTCTCCCAGGACTGCTGTAACAAATGACAACAAAATGCATGGTTTAAATAACAGAAATGTATTTTCTCACAGTTGGGGAGGCCAGAAGTCTGAAATCAAGATGGTGTCATGGTTACTTCCTTCTGGAGGCTCTGAGTGAGAATCCGTCACATGCCTCTCCCCTAGCTTCTGGTGGTTGCCAGCAATCCTTGACATTCCTAGGCTTGTAAACAACTCACTCAAATCTTTGCCTCCACCTTCCCCTGGCTGTCCCCTCTGTGTGTCTCAGATCTTCCTCTTCTTCCTCTTTTAAGATGCCAGTCAGTCATTGGATTTGGGGCCCACCCTAAATCCAGAATGACCTCATTTTGAGATCCTTAACTTAATCAGATCTGCAGAAACCTTATTTCCCAATAAGGTCCCCTTCACAGGTACTGGGGCCTGGCACCTAGATGTATCTTGTTGAGGGACACAGTTCAACTCACTACAGATGCTTGAGGTCAAGCCAACTTGCTACCAATTAGCCTGATGACCTTAGATGAGATACTTGACCTGTTGGAGTCCCCACTGGGTCACTGAAGTTGATAAAACATAAAGAGCATGTAGCCATTGGGTCAGGATCATTGGGTGAGGTTCCTTGAGAAGCAGCCTCTCAGCTCAAAAATAGTGAACAGGGCATTTTTAAGGAAGTGCTCTTGGTACCAACATGTGGGGAAGAAAAGATCAGAGGCAAGATGGGCAGGGGAGTGAGAATAATGCCCTCCCCCCGCAGAAGTCCACATCCCGGAACTTGCAGATACGCTACTGTACGTGGTAAAAGGATTTTTGCAGATGTGCTTAAGAATCTTGTAATGGAGATTATAAGAATATGGGTCCTTGTAAGAGGGAGGCAGGGGGATGAGAATCAGAAGTGTGACAACAGAAGCTGATGCTGGAATCTGAAGGTGGAGGGAGGGGGTCATAAGCCAAGGAATGCAGGCAGCTCCAGAGGCCAGAAAAGGTAACTTGGCTTTTCCCCCAGAGCCCGTGCTGACACCTTGATTTAGTTCTGCAAAACCCATCGACCTTCCGACTTTGGGGACTGTACAGTAGCACAGCTGTGTTGTGTAAAGCCTATCAGGTTGTGGTCATTGTTACAGCAACAGTGGGAGACTCGCGCAATTGAGGAGCAGGAGGTGGTGGACAGGAGAGGACAGGAGTCTCTGTGGAGACCTTAGTGGCCCTACAGGGTGGTCGATGCTGCTGTGACCTTGTTGCATATGGAGCAATCCATCTTCAGGTGCAGCTCCACCCCTGACGGAAGTTCTAGTTTCAACACAACTGCTCATTCGCTGAGCAAGCCCCTTTATCACTAGAGAGGAGGGGAGGTTCCAGCCTCTACCTCCCTGTTCTCAAGAGGATCCCACAAAATAAGGCGCAGAGAGCCTGGCACTGGAATCAGTGGGAGGATGGAGTCCTGATTTGAGTTTTCAGGTGTCACTCTCTGACTTAATATCCAACAGTAGATTCTTGGAGTGGGGGGGTTGATTGAAGCCCTAGATCTCGGTTTAAAGATTTTATTTATCTATTCATGAGAGGCACAGAGAGAGAGGCAGAGACACAGGCAGAGGGAGAAACAGGCTCCCTGCGGGGCGCCTGATGCGGGACTCCATCCCAGGACCCTGGGATCATAACCTGACACCCAACCACTGACCCACCCAAGTATTCCCTAAGGGATTCTTTTGTTTGTATTTTGTTTATTTTGTTTTGTTTTGTTTTGCCAAAATGTAGTACCACCAGAAGCTCTCAAAATTGGTTTGTGACCAAGTTAGCTTTGAAAATTCTGGGTGCTGTCTCCTTATATAGCTTTGAGCCCTGTTTGTCCAAGATTACAACTAACTCTCCTATATTTTGTTTTGTCTTTTAAAAGCTTTATTGAAATAAAATCTTTATGCCGTACAGTTTGCCTGTTTAAAGTGTATAATTCAGTGGTTTTTAGTATCATCATAGAGTCATTAGACCATTATCGTCATCCAATTTTAGGACATTTTTTGTCATCCTGGAAAGAAACCCTGTGCCCATGAGAAATCACTCCGTCCTGTGCCTACAAACTCACTGCCGACCACCACTAATCTCCTTTCTGTGTTTCTAGATTTGCCTATTCTGGTCATTTCATGTAAATTGAATCATATACTCTGTGACCCTTCATGTCTGGCGTCTTTCGGTTCTTTCCTTTTTCGTGGCTGAATAATATTCCCTTGTGTGGATAGAACACATTTTGCTTATCCATTTATCAGTTGATGGACATTTGGCTGTTTCTACCTTTTGGATGTTGTGAATAATGCTGCTATTAACATTGATGCTCAAGATTTTGTATGGACATGTTTTCCTATGCATTTTAACCCTCTTATTGATTATAATGTCTATTTTATTTCTATAGCCATTATGTCGACCAGGCTACTTTTAAAAACCATAATCATGTGTTAATTTGCATACCATGAAACGCACTCATTTTAAGTACAACTCAATGTATTTTAGTAAATTTACAAGATATGCAACCTTCACTATACCCTAGTTTTAGAACATGTCCATCACCCCTCAAAAGACCTTTTGGGCCTGTTTGCCATTAATCCTTGTTTCTGTCCCAGCTGCACACAACTGCTGATCTGTTTTCTGTCCCTACCTATGCCACTAGGATACTTTTAAATTGGTTTTCCAAGCAGAATGACTAATACCGAAAAAGAAGAGGCTGCCCTTTCTAAATGTCTGTCCCTTATGGGCATGTGGATAGGTGATGTCACCTCTTTGAGTCTCACCTCTTTATCTAGGGGCTTGATCACTGTAGATGGTTTTACAGGACTGGAAGTTGTCATCGGCAAATAGACTTGAAACACTCAGCTTAATGTTCAGCACATGGTAGGCACTCAGTGAGATGAAGACACTAGGGTCATGTCTCACTTTGTCCTACCAGCTCTGTGAGGCAAGCGTCATCACCCCATTTTACAGATGAACACACTGAGGCTCAGAGAAGTGGGCGGAGGTGCTGGGAATGAATTCCAGATAGGCAGATTCCTGAGCCTGGGCCCTCCTACCTCGCCAGCAGGCTAGATTTCCCGGCAAGAATTCCCACAGAGGGGGGCAACCCCTGGCCCCAAGCCTGCCTGGTGGGTTCTAAGTGCTTTGTTATGGCCCAATCTGTCAGGAACCAATTACAGCTGAGAGCACTTAGCTGCAAATGTGGTTTCTGAGTATTGATGGTAATGAAGCAGTTGGAAACTGTCACCCAGCAGCAAAAGGCACATGCAGCTGTTTGCCATAAGTCAAGGCCATGCTTGAGGCTGTGGCTTAGGATCCTAAGTTATCAGGATAAAGACTGGGTTAGGGACCTCTGGTTGGTGTCTCCAGGGGCCCCATCAGAGCACCTGCCACTGTGCATAGAGGAGCTAGGAAAGGGTGTCTATGAACCACAGTGTCCTGTGTCCCATGTCCCTGAGTCTTGATACATAAGTGAGCCTTTCATATACCTGGAAGAACATTGAAGCAAATGGACAAAGCTGACATTTTTCAGTGCAGGGGAGAAATGACACATGTGTCTCCCCCTCGGGGAATGTCCTTTGTCTGACTTGTCTCTGCACCCTACCACTGGCCTTAGCTTCCTCAGGGAGTCTTCCAGGCTTTCTTCACTAGGCTTCATGGCTCTGATCTGCTCTCAGAGCACCCAGGACTGCCCTTCTGTAGCACTTTCCATAGTTGGAATTAAACATCCTTAAATGAACTCTAAGCAGCCTGGGGGCAGAGCCTGAGTGCTCCAGTTCACAGTCACATTACCAGTGTCTAGCCCAGGGCTGGGCATAGAGAAGGCCCTTAATAAGGAACAGTTATGGGACACACCACTAAATGACACGTGAGCCCTTCTGACTGTGCCCTCCTCTCTAATCTTAGACTAAATTTGTAGACTTAGCTTCTAATTAAAAATCATTCCAGCTTGAGATTCTTTACCATTGTATCTTGAGCTTGGTGTAATGCAGAGATCAGCAAACTTTTTTCTGTAAAGAGCCAGATAGTACTTTAGGCTTTGCAAGTTCCTGTTGCAACTATGTCCATGCTTACCATACAAGAGAAGTCCTAGACAATATGTCAGTGAGTGGATGTGCTGTGTACCAATAGAACTTTATTTATAAAAACAAGTGATGGGCCACATCTGGTGGGAGGGCATAGTTTGCTGACCTCAGATGTAGAGAACTGTAGGTGAAAAATGGGAAGATCTGGCATTATAAAGCCTGAGAGAGGAAGGTGATCTCCTCTCTGCTCCTCTATTGACCCCCTGTCCTTTTGCGGGTCAGCCTCCTCGACTCTGTGCACACAGCAGGAGGTGGGCACCCAGTGTGGCAGCCTCACCCCCAAGCTCACATGTCCTCACAGTGCAATGTCTGCAGCTAACCAACCAGATACACTGGGTTCCAGCTCCAAAAATCCCAAGAGAGAGAATCTGATTGGCCCATCCTAGGTCAGGAGTCCACCCTCATCAAATCACTTGTGGCTGCGGGGGAAGGAGAGGTGGGTCCATGTCATGCACACTCAGCTGCTGGTGGTGGGAGTCTTCAGACCAGGTTAGTGTGGGCTGTGGGCATCTGAAAGATGTCTGCTGAAAGAAGGCACTGGGGTCTCCTTTCTGGTGAATTTCAGGATTAGAGAGAGCATCAGGGGTGAATGGGTTGAGTAGTATCTCCCCACAACGGTGTCCATCTGGACCATATTTGGAATAAGAGTCTTTGCAGATGTAATCAAGTGAAGACGAGGTCATTCTGGATTAGGGGGAGCCCTAAGTCTGCTGACTGGTGCCCTTAGAAAACGAGGTGAGAGACACTCAGACACAGAGACACACAGAGAAGAAGGCCATGTGAAGATGGAGAGAGAAACAAATGGGAGTGAGCAGCTACAAGCCGAGAAACCCCAAGGCTCACCAGGAGCCACTGGAGGATGATCGAGGCAGGGAGGGATCTTTTGGAAGGAGTGTGGCTCTATCAACACCTTGATTTTCAATGTCCAGCTTCCAGAGATGTGAGAAAATAAATTTCTGTGATTTTAAGCCACCCACTTTGGCGGGGGGGGGTTGGTTACAGCAGCTGAGAAAACTAATGCAGGTGGTGGGGGTGTCTGTCTTGCTTGGAACCGCTGATGGCCAACGTGGCCAATATACGGGAGCTGTTCATGGTTGCTCATGAAGTCTTCACAATGGCCCCGTGAGAGAGACACCACTGTCATTCCCATCCTACAGATGAGGAAATTAAGGTCTATGAGGACTATTTTGTTTAACTGAGTACAGAATGGGCCAGGGATTTGGACCCAGGAGTATGATTCAGGATCTCATGCTTTTTGACATTCTTGCTTCGTGGATTTCCAGGGGCCCAATCCAGTGCTCTTTGGGGATTCCCTCTCTCCCCAGTGGTCTGGGCTACGTTGCTGGGTTATTGAAGAGATGCCGAAGTCAGATCCCAGATCAGTAGCCAGTTGGATTCCTTTGGCTGTACCCGTGACCTGTTTCCCTTTCCATGCTGGAAACGTGCTTTTCTACTTGTCCACTTGGCGGGAGGTGGCTGTGGGTGGGGTCTGGTGTTAGTTGTTTTCATGACTTGAAGACAATTGATGCCAAAGATCTTTCCAGGTGCACATGCAGCCCAGGAACCATTCACTGCAAAGGTATGAGTATAAATTTCCTCCATCCATGAATATGAAATGTCCTCCTCAAAATCCAGATAATCCCATTGATTATAAATTCTTCTGTAGCAACCCCATAAGAAGCAGTGGTCAGACTGAATCGTGCCCTAAAACAAGACTCAGCTTTTACCCAGAAATTGCCCAAACTCTTCTGTTTATGTGAATACCTCTCAATTGTAGCAATGTGCTGTTTTGTCCTTTTTTCCCATGGTTTCCATGCAAAGTAAAGAGACTCGCTGATTTCAGCCTATTTACACCGCATGGAGTGGAGGTAATTTCAGCGCTGACGGTCTAGACCACCCGTGTGGTTGGGAGGACATACACTCTGGCAGAGTAGAGTTGGGAGAGCCGGATGGATCTTGATGGGGTTTGTTTGCATTCATTTCCTTCGGCCTCTAATCCTGCTCTCTGGGAAGATTGCTGGGTAGCTGTGTGCGTTTGATAAATTCAGCCTGGCCTGGGACTCACAAGTGGTTTTTCAGCGGGAGGTGGAATTACCTTTTAAGAACTTCAAGGTGCCATTTTTTTGCTGTTTCTGTTGTGGCCAGGGGTTTAGGGTCACGAGGTGTAGGCAAGTTCCCTCCCCTTCTGCATGTAGACTTGAAGCAAAACAGCAAAATGGTCTTGGTGGTATTTGTCAGGGGGACCCCAGCAGCTAGCACCAGGGCCAAAGTGAGCCAGGCACATGAAGATCAAGGGGAACGATGTTCAGGGTGTGCACTGCGGGGTTGAGCATGTGCCTGAGGGAAGAGGCCCCTTAATTCTGCTGCGCTATGGCACCCACTCCCCTCCCTTGGGGCCTGGCCCCGCCCAGCACCCTGCTGGCCCTCCCTAAGGGTCTGTTGAATGGACAAATTAAACCCTGCTCTCTAAATGAGGAAACGAGAATCAAAGAGGTGAAATAACTTGCTGAGGATTTGGCACCTGGCAGATTTTGAGTTTGGGATTTGACCCAGGCCTGAGTCCAGAGCCATCTGTCTCTCTCTCCCTGACTTCAACTCTGTCCTGGCTTTCTTCTGTTCCCCTTCATTTCTGGGTTGGCTTTTCCTAGGGGGTGGATGAGTGTGAGTCTGGAGAGGATGAGAAGGAAACAAGTCTGTTGCTGAAAAATGGTCCTTCCTCACTGTTTCTGCCTGAGTCCCCCAGAGAGCTGGCCGGCTTCCCCTCCAGTTGAGTGTCCAGCCATGAACAGAGAAAAATGGCCCCAAACGTGTGCTAATGGAGCTCTGGAAGTTCTCATTTCGAGCTGAACATCCCATTAGCCAGAAAGGAGCTTTTAACAGGGCCACAGTGTGCTGGCCACTCACTTCACCGAATTTTTATCTTTCTGCAAGTGGCTGGAGCCTTTGACTTGTACTCTGGGAATATTCCAGTTCAGTGGGGGCAGGGCTAAAAATGGTCCTTAATGAGGAAATTAGTTCTGCTAACTCTGGGGGAATCTAGAAGACAAGGAGTCCTGAGTTGACACCATCCATAGGCTCTGGAAGTTGTTTTTTTTTGAAAACTTTGATGTGGTTTTGGGAAAACAAGTTGGGCTAAATTGCCTGCTCACCCCAGAGACCTTTTTTTGGTTTGTGTTTCCCTTTATAGCTTGATGGGTTTATTTGATATCTGGCTATAGCTTCTGTTTTTGAGATACTCTAAATTGCTCTTCCCTTCACTCATTCAAATATTTGGGGGTCTATTATGTATCGAGCACTGTATGCATAGTTCCAGAGACAGGAGTGAAAGAGATAGATGTGACCCCCACCCTTGCAGACAAGTTCTGATGAGAGAGGTGACTGAGTCCCACACCTTTGCTGTATTAAGTGGAGGGAGCTACTTGATGTTGGGAGGGTCTCTAATGGGGAAGGGAATCAAACAGGGAATGTTTGGCCAATGACATCAGAAAAGGCTTCCTGAGGAGAATGATAATTGCGCTGCTATCTGAAGGTGAAGAAGTTAACCAGGAGCTGACAGCGGCAATAGCATGTGCAAAGGCCCTGGGGTGTCCAAGAAGCATGTTGCATTTGAGTAAGTGAAGAAGGGCAGGGTGGCAGGGGAGAGAGCAAGTGTGAGGGGCCAGATCCCATGGAGACTTTGGAGGCTGTGTTACCTTCCTGCACTGCTGTACCAAATTACCCCAAACCAGGTGGCTTCAAACAGTAGAAATTCATTCTCCATAGAGCAGAAGTCTGAACAAAGTATCATCAAGGCCCTGCTCCCTCCAAAGGCTCTTGGGGAGCATCCTTCCTTGTCTCTCCCAGCTTTGGGTGGCTCCACATGTCACCAGCTTGTGGCTGCATCACCCCAGTCTCTCTTCCCTGTTACACAGCCTTCCCCTCTGTGTCTTCTCCTCTTCTTTTTCTTTAATAGTTTTTTTTTTTTTTTTTTTATGATAGGCACACAGTGAGAGAGAGAGGCAGAGACACAGGCAGAGGGAGAAGCAGGCTCCATGCACCGGGAGCCCGACGTGGGACTCGATCCCGGGTCCCCAGGATCGTGCCCTGGGCCAAAGGCAGGCGCCAAACCGCTGCGCCACCCAGGGATCCCCTCCTCTTCTTTTTCAAAGTTTCCTCTGCTTTTCTCTTATAAGGACACTTGTCATTAGATTTAGGGCCCAGCTGGATAACCAGGATAATTTCACCTAAAGATCCTTAACTTAACTCCATCTTCAAGGACCCTTTTTTCCCAAACTGGGCAAGATTCACAGGTCCCTGCAGATATGTATTTGGGGGTGGGGGTTGTGTGTGTACCACTCAACCCACTACAGAGGCAGTGGCGAGGAACTTGGTATTTATCTTGTGAGCCTTGGGAAATCACTGAGGGATTTTAAGCAGGCATGTGGCATGATCAGATTTAAACTTTTAAAGTTTTCTCTTCTTAGTTTGGAGAGAGGATTGGTGGGCATTCAGGTGCAGCGACCAGAGGTTTTTCTCCATCACCTGGTGAGAGGCGATGGTTGTGAGTCCTGGAAACAGTGGGGGGAGGGATGTTGAGAAGCAGATAGAAGTAACTGGAAGTTTGTCCTTATCAGCTTGAATCACTTCTTTGGTGTGTCACCCTGCACGATAGCCCTGATGTTGAGGATCATACAAAGACCTGGAAAGAGGATGTTTTTACTGTTTGAATGAGCCATTGTCCCTTATCTGAGAGATGCCGACATTTGCTCCTGCGTCGACGATTCCCTCATTATGTGGCTTTTCATGAATAAATGTTTTCTTCAGAGCAGTTAATAGCATTCTCATCTAGTTAAGTGCACACGGTGGCAGGAAGCCAATTAAAGCACGGGCAGGCTTTATATATCTCCATATATCTCCATGGCATCCGTGCAGCATCATTATTTTTCAGTGGCTTATTTTTTTTTTTAAATAACAACCAGGACAGTCCTGTGCAGGAAAAAATAAATAAGAAAGGCAATTTGGTGCTTGTTGGTTGCACTTAATTTGCATTTCATGAAGGACCTCACTCTGCTCTGATGCTCAGGTCAGATCATGGCTGAGGAGGCAAAGTAGTAGGTAGACAGTGACAGTCATGGTCACATGGAATGCATAGGAGGTGGGCAGAGGGAGCAAGGCAGATGGTCCAGCCTGTGGGCTCTGGGATGTGACATCTCATGGTCCACTCCTACCTCTGGCAGCCTGTAGCTGGCTGGCTTTGGGTGGGTCACTGAGCCACTCTGTACCCCACCTATAAAATGGGAGAAGAATACCTACTTTATTGGGCTCCTGGGACAAGGCATCAAGAAATACTCCGTAAAAGGGTAGTGATCATTATCCCTGACATTTTACACAGAAGCTCTAATAGTTATTTGTTGAATGCCTAGCGCATGCCATGTGCTGCCTTAGGAGTTGGGCTGCAAGTGTAACATGGCATTTAACGGCCCTGTGCTCATGTAGCTTGGTGAGGGGGCTAGACAGTAGGTGCATAAATCAATCGATGTGCATGATGTCAGGTGATGATAACTGCCGTTAGGGAAATAGCCAAGGTAAGGAGGCAGAGAACGTTGGAGAACAAACTGCTATTTTAGATGAGGTGGTTGGGGTGGCTTCTCTGATGAGAGCGCACTGGGGCACAGAGATGAATGAAATAATGGAGCAAGCTGTATGGATTTCTGTAGCAAGAGTATTTCGGGCTAAGGAAACGGTATGTGCCAAGGCCCTGAGGTAGCCAGTAAGCACTGTGACGGCTCCAGTCAGGAGATGGGTAGGAGATCATTAAACAAGAGGTACCAAAATGTCAGCTGGTGATAGGATAACCAAGGAGAAAAATGAGGTGAGCAAGGGGTTCAGAACATAACATGGGAGGCTACTAGAAACTTTGGGGTAAGTGGTTATGGAACATCTCCCTGAGGATCTTGTTATCAGGGCTATGTACATTCTAGACTGCTAGCTTTGGGGAGCTACTCTGCAGCATCCTTTTTGCTCTTTGGTGTTGAGGGTGACGGCGATCTCAACTGGGGTGGGGAGCTGGCTGGAGGGACGCTGCTCTTAGCTGTGGGTTGGTGTCCCAAAGTCTCCACCAGGCGCCACTCTGTGAATCCACCGAATCCTCCACACCGAATCAAGGTGTACATAACCGCTCCCAGCCTAGCTGTGGACAAAGCTAGGAAGGGTTGACAGATGCAATGATTAAAACAAATGACACAGGAGGTCATTACTGTGGGAGCCTCTCAGGAGCTTGACTTGGGATTCGAGGAAGGGACAGAGGGAATGTATTAGTTTCCTCAGGCTTCCTGAGCAAGAACTGCAGACAGGGTGGGCTTAAACAAAGAAAAATGGATAGTTGCACAGTTCTAGAGGCAAGAAGCCCCAAATCGAGGTGTCAGCCATTAAGGTTCCTTCTGAGGGCTGTGAGGAGACCTGTTCTATGCCTCTCACCTAGCTTCTTGTGGTTTGCTGGCCATCCTGGGTATTCCCCAGCCTGTGGGAGCATCACCCCAATCTTTGCCTCCTCTCCCCATATCTCCTCATGTCATCCTCCCTCTGTGTGTCTGTGTCCAAGTTTCCTTTTCTTCATAAAGGACAAAAATCCCATAGGATTTTGGGATCTGCCCTACTCTGGTATGAGTGCATCTGAATTTAACTAATTTAGTTAATTACATTTGCAATGACTTTCTTTCCAAATAAGGCCCCATTCTGAGGTATTGGGTTTAAAGACTTCAACCTCGGACCCTGGGTGGCTCAGCAGTTGAGCATCTGCCTTTGGATTGAGTCCCACATCAGGATCCCTACATAGAACCTGCTTATCCCTCTGCCTCTGCCCTCTCTGTGTCTCTCATGAATTAAAAAAAAAAAAAAGACTTCAACTTTATTTTTTTTGGGGGGGGGATACAATCCAACCCCTAACAGGGGCACTTAAAAATCTTTTTATTGAAATCTCACATGTGTACACAAACATACACACTAGTAAGTGTATAACGGCCTGAATTCTCATCAGATGACTGTACCCGGGTAATCGGCATCCACATCAAGAATCCCCAGAAGCCTTCCAGAGGGGGGCTTCTATTTTTTACTGTGTACCTTTCTATACTGTTTTGATATTTGAAAACTATGTGGACTTACTTTTACAATAAAACCAAACTAAACTTAAAAATAAAGAGCTTTAGCCACTCAAGGAGAAAGAGCTGATATAGATTGCTCCAGTGCCGGGGAAGGAGAGCCAGCTTTGCTCTCATGCTGGATGCTTCTCAGTGAGCTTCCTAACCGCTTGTCCTGCAGAAGGGTTTAAAGGTACATCCAAGTATTGATCATCTCGGGCCCCTGACTCCCTGGGACAGCTGGGGACAGCTCCTCATCTGTTTCCCCTGGTGTACGCCTTGTGTCACTTTCTGTGTCAGGAGGCTAAAAAGGTCGAGGAATCCGGCTTGCCATGTACCATCTCAGGAAACCCTCCCCGCCACCCAGGGAAGCAGGAACTATACTGAGTTCCATTAGGCAGGTCTGAAGGCAGAGGCTCTGTAAGGTGACTTCTGGGTACAATTTCTTAGGGGCTGTCTCGACATTACCTAGATGTGGCAAGGGGGAGGTCATGGATGTCTTTGGATGTCTGGAATCACTCATTAGTTGACATACTAGTGAGTCTCCGGGAGGATTAGAGCAAGAAGGGTCTTTTTTGGGGAATGGCACTGTCTAACCCAAGGCAGTCCCTTTACAAGGGAGATTAAACAGCCTCACTTAAATTGTGTAGCTGGTTGGCTGCAGAGGTGGGTTCTGTTTCCTATTCCAACTCCTGAGTCCAAATCCCAGATGACTTCATGATACTACCTCCAAAAGCATTAAAGTGTAGGTCCTCCCTTCTTTTAAAAAAAATTTTTTTTGTTTATTTACGAGAGATACAGAGAGAGAAGCAGAGATATAGACATAGGGAGAAGCAGGCTCCCTTGGGGAGCCTGATGCGAGACTCAATCTCAGGACCCCAGGATCATGAAGATGTAGGTCCTCCCTTCTTACAGAAGAGAAATCCAGCGTGCAGAGAAGCAAATTCCAGGTTTGCCTGAGTCCAGATCCACATTTTTCTTGGCGTCCACCATGAAACTTAGCTGTAAGGATAGCTCAGGTTATTCTAGGACAATTACTGCCATGATCACTTCTGGAAGTCTGTACAAGTTGTGCATCTGGGAAATCCACTCTCATTTGGGGTTCACTGTCCACTGGTTTTCTTATGATGCAGATAATATGTTAATCATGGGTGCTGTGGGACCCCAAAGAAACCCAAGCTGGGGCCCGGCAACCTGCCCAGGGTGGCAGGTGGCAGGTGGCGCTGCACTGTCCTCCGCCGGCCTGGGTTTTACAGCTCCTTTGTTAATGGTCATAAACCTGGCATTCGCTTCTGGTACTTGGGGAGCCCTGACCCTCTAATTAAATTGGATCTGAGCAGGTGGAGAGCACTCAGCTACAGAAGACACTTAACAGCTGGAGAGAAGGTGTAAGGGAACCAGACTCAGCTGGCTGTGCTGGCTGTCAGCGTTCACTTGCACAGGTTCAGCCTCTTTTTCCCAAGGGATGGCACCTTGTCCCTTCTGTGAGTCTTGTGACCTCCATTTGGTCCTCTTAAACAAAAGCAATTCCCTCTCCAAGTGTCTCTCTCTCTCTTCCCCCCCTCAGGACCCTCCTCCCCCATTTCAGCTTTCCATGATCAGAAGATGGGTTATCCACTTGTCAACACATCTTTTTTATTGTGATAAAATGTATACAGTTTAACAGTTGTCATTATAACCATTTTAGGTGTACAGTTCAGAGGCATTAAGTACATTCACGTTATTCTGAAGCCCTCCCTACCTTACTGTCTCCAGAACTGTTTCATCTTCTCAAATTGAAACTCTACAGCCATGAACACTAACTCCCCACTGTCTCTCCCTCCAACCCCCTTGCACCCACCATTCTACTTTCTGTCCCTACAATTTGGATTTACTCTAAGTACCTCATTGAAGTGGCCTCCCACAAGATTTATCCTTTTGTGACTTTCTGATTTCACTTGACATAATAGCTTTAAGGTTCATCCACGTTATCTCAGGAACCAGAATTCCCTTCCTTTTGAAGGCTGAATAATATTCCACACTATGGATAGACCACATGTTGTGTTATCCACCCGTTCGTGGGTGGATACTTAGGTTGCTTCTACCCTTTCACTGTTGTGAATAATGCTGCTGTGATCACTGGTGTATATAAGTATCTCTTTGAGATCTTGCTTTCAGTTCTTTGGGGTATATACCCAGAAGGGGAATTGCTGGATCGTATGGTAATTCTGTGTTTAATGTTTTTGAGAGATTGCTGTAAGTGTTTTTTTGCAAAACAGCTGCAGTATTTTATACTTCCACTAGCAATGCACGAGGGCTCTGGTTTCTGCCTATCCTCCATGCAGGTTTAGGTCCCTCCCTGCAGACAAAGTTCAAGGGCCAAGTGATGACCCTTCAGCCAGTGTAGCTTAAGGAATGTGGAATTGGGAATAGTAATTTATTTGAGAAGGAAGAGTGGAGTGGTTTGGCCCAAAGGCATAGGAGTCAGAAATGGTTTCATTGCAGCCTGAGTGTATTACTCATGGGGTAGATGACTTGAACACATGATGCTCCCCTTTAAGCCTCAGGTGTCACTTGTCAATGGGGATAGTAGTAGGACCTCCTTCCTGGAATAGGGAGGATTCCATGAGCTTGTACCTATAAAGCATCTAGCCTGGGGTTTCACAGGAGATAAGCACTCTGGGAATATCACTGTGGGTGGAGGGTATTTATCCACCCAGGATTTATCAACCACCTGCTGGTGTTAGGTGTGGGGGGATCCACAGAGCCACATATTGTCGGTTGTGATTGTTGCTTTTCAAAACCCAGTCCTTGAGGAACTGGGGTCCATAGAAGTGTCCATTCATCTTCAGTGACCAGAGCAGAGATGGGATTAGGGGAGGAAGTCTAGTTTTTGAACATTGAGCTTCTTCCTTCAATTCAAGAGTGTTCTAGAAAGTCAGCTCCATTCTCTGGGCTTTCATAGAGCATGGATTGGGAGTAATTCGCTGCCCACAGGTGGTTCATTTCATGTTGATTCTTAGTCTATAGCATCTCCTGTATTCTTCCTTGATTAACCAAACCCAGCAGGCACTGGGCATTTATATAACACTGTGTGTTCCTCTTTGTCATTATTTATTTGTTTTGTGTAACTTCTTGGTGGGGGGAGTGGATCTGTCTTGGCTCCTCAAATAGATTGTTAGCAGCTTGAAGGCAAGTGCCTTGATATGTTACTCCATGTCCCTGTACATGTATTCTGCTCTATTGTTCAGTAAATATTTGTTCAGAGAGTGAATAGAAGACTAGATAGTGCCTCAGTTTCCTTATCTGTAAAATGGATTCAACAGCGACAGTACTTACCTCCCGGGAGTGGTTGGGAGAATCAGTCAAGAGTCCACATTAAATTTTTTTCAGGATGGTGCCTGGCAAATAGGAAGCCCTGAGTAAATGTTATTTTACAGAGATTATAGTGCTGTTTGCAGTAGGATATGGGGCTCCAGGGACTGGTGATGTTTCACCAACAGGAATAACATGAAACACTTAGGAAGCGTTAATTAAGTGCTGGGCTCATGCTCTTTACACACATCACCTCATTTAATCCTCAGCCTTGGAGATAGGCGCTATTTCTAACCCCATTGTAGAGACGAGGAAGTGGAGGCTTGGTGTACTCGGAGTGACTCACCCAAGCACGCAGCTTCGTAAGTGGCAGAGTGGCATCTGGCTGCCTCCTGCATCTGGTGATCTGCTTGGTTTCCCCTTTCCTTTCCTACTGCTTCCTGTCCCCCTGCACTACATATCCCATTCACTCAACTCACACTTTCCCTTGCAGTCGGTCACACAAGCAGCAGGTGGCCTGTGTGAAGTTATTTCCTGCCTGCCCGAGACCTGGGACCAGTGGGTGTTTTCAAGGCTGTCTGATGTGGCTGGTCTCTGTTGGCAAAGCCAAGCCGAAAGAGCCCCTGAGTGCAGGCTGAGAAATAATAAATGTTGTCTCTGCTCCTAGGATTACTTGGGCCTGAATGCAATTCGGCAGAAGCCACACGACCCTCGTGCACATGGCTCTCTCCTAGGGGAAAGGTCTTTTTGTGTGTCAGGGGCACCATCAAGCCCTCTGCTTGTTGGCTTAATCAGCAGAGTCAACTCGTACACCCCCTCTCACCTTTCTCCACATCCTCACAAACCCTTGTTCTTTACCATTTAAAATTTTTTTTAAAGATTTTATTTATTTATTCATGAGAGACAGAGAGAGAGAGGCAGAGACACAGGCAGAGGGAGAAGCAGGCTCCATGCAGGGAGCCCGATGTGGGATTCGATCCTGGTCTCCAGGATCCCGCACTGGGCTGAAGGCAGGGCTGAACTGCTAAGCCACCCAGGCTGCCCTCTTTACCATTTTTTAAAAAAGATTTTATTTATCTATTCATGAGACACACACATACAGAGGCAGAGACACAGGCAAAGGGAGAAGCAGGCTCCCTGCAGGTAGCCTAATGCAGGACTCGATCCCAGGACCCCAGGATCATGCCCTGAGCCAAAGGCAGACGATCAACCACTGAGCCACCCAGGTGCCCCTGTTCTTTACCATCTTTTAAAAAATTATAGCCACCTTATAGTGGATGTGAAGGGACATCCCATTGTGGCTTTCATTTGCATTAATGATGTGGAACGTCTTTTTGTGAGCTTGTTGGCCACTGTTTGCCTGTCTTCTTTGTGGAAATGTCTATTCATGTCTTTTGTACGTTTTTGTTTTCCACTGGGTTGGTTGTTTGTTCCATACTCTCCTTTGACTCACATCCATCATCCCTCCTTCCCTTGAGCCCCAGTGGCCTGGTTGTTCCAGGGACATCTGCAGAGAGGAGTGAGGATAGACACTGGGTGGAAGGCCACCTCTGTGGGCCCTGGGGCAAGCAGTGTTCACTCTCCGTGCCTCATTCCCCCATCTGTACAATGGGGACATGGTGCTCTGCCTCCCACATTGGGCTCTGAAGATCGGAGGTCACAAGGGGGACATGTTCATCCTGGCATCCAGCATGAGGAGACCCTCACCCCCCTCCCACGGGGTGGCAAAATTTCTTAGTAGCCTGATATTTACTCCTGCTTCTCGATTTCACTTGTGGCTCCTGGCCTGGCCATGACATGTACTCCCTTCCTAGATGCTTTTGAGTCCACCAGAGATCTGGGGTGAGCACTAGAGAGTGCAAGAGACAGCCATACAGCATAGGGATTCTGCAACACCTTGATGTGATGGCTGTCTTTGCACCCAGCATGGCCTTGGGTGGGCAGCCGTCTGTCTCTGTCAGCCATCTAAACCTCTCTGATGCATAATTCATCTTTATGCCAGAGTCACAGGGAAGGCAGCAGCCCCAGAAGAGCAGGCGACTTTGCATATTCAGGAGGAAGAGGGGAGTCTCCTCTCCAGCTTCCCAGAGCCCTGTGGCTCAAGGTGAGGACCAATGACTCCATGGCCATGGCTAGAGTCTTTCTTTATGTTGGGAAGCCTTCAGGTTGTGTCATTTTCCAATGACTCCAAGATGGCATTTGACATTGCCTCCCTGATTAACCAGTGGAGACACCAATTGCCCTTGATTCCAGGGCCTCCGTGGAACAAAGTGTCTAAAAGTGCAGCAATTTTCTTTTTCTACTTTAAAAAGCCACTTACACAGCTTCTTCCCTCCTGTCCCCTCGAAAATACAGCCCTGATTCTTTTGAAAGTCACCCCTGCAGCATTGCCAAACCATCTCAGGTCCTCCCTGAAGCCCTGTTTTCCAGAGAAGGTTTGCAGATTTTCCTCCAAATCAGAATCTGTTTGCCTGTGGTTGGAAAACACTGTGTGGCATTTAGAGATGCGGTTTCCTTGGAGATAGAAACATCTGCCTGCAGATCTGGGAACCTGCATGACCACAGACCAGCTTTTGAGCCTGGTGGGATCTGGAAAGCAGATCTCTAGATGCTGAGCAGAATCCATTGCCCTGGTTTTCTTTTTCTAAGCCAGCAAAGTGCCACAGAATGAGACCCCTTTGATGTGATAATGTGAGTATGAGAAATGAAATTTTTTTTTTTGAGATCACTGCCATTTAATTAACCTGTGTGCTGGCAGCAATTAGTTCAAGATGTTTAAATAAGTAACACACAGCCAAATTCTCTTTATACATGCTTGTGTCAGAGGCTTAAGATAATAGTTGAATTGTTCATTTTCCAGGTCAATAGAGGGAGATGAACAAAAGTGCCATGACTCTGCCTTCTTGGAGTTGATAGTCTAGACCAGATGTCAAAAACTATGGCCCATGGGCCAACTGTGGCCTCCTGTCTGTTTTTGTAAATAAAGTTTTATTGGAACACAACCTTCCTTCTTACCTTCCTTCCCTCCTTCTTTCCTCCTCTCCTCAATTCATTCTTCTTTTCCATCTTCTCTAGCTGCTTCTTTTTCCTTCTTTGCAAGCTACACACAATTATACTCATGGTAGGCATTTTTTTGGTAAAAATTCACACACACAGTCCAATGTGGAAGTTCCCCGGCCCCCCTCTTCCCACTGTTTTTCCCAGTAGAAACCCTTCCAGTTCTTTTTTTGTGGCCTTTGTCAAACAAAAAAGGAGGCAGAACCGAAATAAAACAAAAGCACTTATTTGGAGTCTTAGAATTGCAATTCAGGGAGCCACGGTTCAGGTAGCAACCGAATTTGTATCCCACTAGGGAGCACAAGTCAAGGGCTTTTAAAGGCAGAAAAGAACACTTGTGTTCGTTGTTTACCAAGAATTTTGATTGGTGTTGGTGGCAGAAGACTAATTTTGGCTGAACATAATTGGTTGCTAAGGCTTTCACTAAGCAAAGTCTCTTACTGTAGCAGGTTGCAAGTGCTCCAGCTGAGTCCTCGGACTATTTGCCATTTGGGCTGGTTCAGAAGTTCATGGTTCTACTTGGTGAGGATGCCACCTCCTTAATGGACTCCTGGGTTCTTTTTAAAACCCCCTGATGTTAATGGCCCCATTTTATGTCACCTTCAATACATCATATGACTATATAGGAAATACATTAAAACAATTTTGCAAATGTATTTATCACGTTTATGTTTATTTATTTGTATTTGTACAAATGAGATCATACTATATGTGTTGCTTTCTTCAAAAGTCATCGTGTCTTGAAGTTTGATATATCTGCTTGTGGAGAGCAGAGTTGGTAAACTATGGCCTTTGAGCCAAATCTGGCCCGTCCCTTGTTTCTTCAAATAAAGTTTTATTGGGACATAGCCATGCCCATGTGTTGATGTATTGCCTAGGATGGCTTTGTGTTTCAATGGCAAAACTGAGTAGTTGTGATGGAGACTTTATGGACGAGACAAAGTCCACAATATGAACTATCTGGCTCTTTACAGAAGTTTGCTGACCCCAGCCATAGAGCCTCCTCATTCTTCTTAATGACTGCATAGTAATCTGAACTATAGATCCATCATGTTTTATTAAATCCATCTCATGTTAAGATGTCTCTGGTCTTGCTCTCTCTACATACTCCAGTGGGGATCTGCTAAGTGGGGCTGTCTCTGGGGAGCCTGGGATGATCATAACTACTATGGGCTTTTCTGATGCAGAGCGGGGTGGAGCTTGGGTTTCCAATGTACAGGACAGGGTTTATGTCCCTGTGAGTGTCCCAGAGAATGTCCTTTGCTGCTACGTTACCTCTTTTCTTCTGGCATGACCTCAACTCTCAGCCTTGTCATCTGGTCTGTGGAGAGCCCGAGCAGATGCTAGCGATGGGAATGGTATTTTATTCCAGAGCATCAGCTTTTGCCAGACCCACTGGTATCAATGAAGGCAGGTGTCATTGATGTAGACTTCCCAAGTGAGCAGTGGTTCTCAGGAGTGGGGAGGGGTTCCTACAGAGCTTGTTAAAATGCAGAGATCAGGGCCCTACCAAACATCAAAAGACTTGAGAAACTCTGGAGTCAAGGATACTTATCTGACTTAGAGAAAAATTGAGCTGTAGACTTTTTTTAAAAGAGAAATTCAGCTTTAGTGGTTTCAAGAATGCATTAGGGGTCTTTGGCTGCAAACAACAGAAGCCATCTCTGGTTGGTGTAATTAAAGGATGAACTTATATGGAAGATTCTAGTTCTAGGGTAACTCTTAGGATAGACAGGAAAGCCCAGAAAGGAACAGGATCCAGAGCATTCCAGGAGGACTCTCAGTAGCGGGAAGGACTTGATAGGTTTTGGAGGGAGCCACCAGTAGGTTAACTGAGATTCAAAGATTTTTTCCCATCATTGTCATGCCACTCATGATTCATGTTTTCCAGAGAGATTCTGACTGGTCTGACTTGGCATCTGGTGACATGGGGAGGGTGGCATCTGTTCTCCTGGTCAATACCCCCAATGAGATTGTGCTCAAAGGAAAGAGAATTCTCTCAAATTGGGATTGGGGCTGAATGCTAGATGGTCACAAACAACCCACTGCAAAGAAGCATTACAGGTCATAGGCTAAATACATGACAAGCCTTTGTGGCCAGAGTAAGTCCTCGCCATGGAACATCAAGTTGCAATTCCCCAAAGGCCCATCCATCCTCTATATTATTTCATCTCCAAATAAACAAATTTTATATCCTAACAAGTCACTGTTGGATGCAAAAGTTGAAAGCAGGTCAGAGGCCTTGGTTTGAAAAGAAAAAAACCCAGTGTTTTCAGGCAATAATTCTTCAAACTTATCTGGAAAAAGAGGTTCAGACTTACTTCTTGGAGTCACCGTAGGATAGTCAAAAATGATTTATTGGAAATCCCACACTGCTGGGATCACACCGGCTGAGATTTTGCTGTGTTCTCCATTTAGCTCATGCTGACTCATTTGCCCCCCTTTGAAGCAAGGGGCAGACGGAGGGTCTGGAGAGGTTATCCCACCGTATAAATAAGAAGACTAGAAGCCTCATAGCTTCTGACCTGCCCAAGGTCATGCTGTTAGTCTGGAGGAAAGGGAGCCTCACGGCAGAATCATCACAGGGAGGATGGATGAGCTTTTAAGGATGGCCTGCTCTTGGCCTTGTTTTACAAGTAAGGATGCCGAGATCACACTGGGTTGAGCGGCCGGCCTGGGGCACCAGCTAGCCCCCAGTATTGTGAATCCTTCCCATCAACAGCTGGTAGCTGCTACTGTCTGTCTCACGGGCTGTGATGGAAGTTTTTCGGTGTGGATTTCATAGAACTACCAGGTTGACAGATTTGCCTCTTAAGGCATGTCCACAAAGATTCTCTCTCAGTTAATTCTCCTTAGGGTAAAGGAAGCTTCTTTGAAGTATTCCATAGGTGGCAAAATACTGTTTCCCTGAATAAATATTTCGAGCCAACCCCAGCTCACGAGAGAAGACCCTTTGCTGGCTTAACATTTGATCTGACATTTGTCAATTTCTGCCTTTGCTGAGGATGCTGACCCTGGATGATTTTATCTGGAGGTGCCCGGGGTGTTGAGAATCTGAATGGCAGCATGCTTCCTTGCCACGGTGTGCCAAGGAAATCCAGGCCCTAAGGAGGCTGGAATATGTCTTAGGACTGCGAGCATTGGGGTCAGACAGGACCAAGTTCAAGTCCTGGCTCTCTGCTTTTTAAAATACCTATTTTTTTTAAAAAGAATTTTATTTATTTATTTATTCATGAGAGACACACAGAGAGAGGCAGACATAGGCAGAGGGAGAAGCAGGCTCCCTGTGGGGAGCCTGATGCAGAACCGGATCCCAGGACCCTGGGATCACAGCCTGAGCCAAAGGCAGACACTCAACCACTGAGCCACCCAGGTGTGCCTGGCTCTCTGCTTTTTTATAGGCTGTGTGACTTTGGGTAAGCTGCTTAGCCTTTCTGTTTCTTCACTCACAGATAATTTTGCCATCTTAAAAAATAAAATGAGCTAATGCTTATGAAAATGCTTAACACATGGCCAGGCACATAGTAAGGGCTCAATGAATGGCAGCTGTCACAATTAGAGCCAAGACACCTTGAGCAGAAAGGGACAGAGACCACTCAACAAATCCCTGCTTTAGATGGGAGAGGAAACCAGCCTCAAAGCCCACAGTGACTTACTAATAATGACAGAGCCAGGTCAGGAACTCAGCCTCCTTCTTTCTCTACCCAGTCATCTTATCAACCCAATACATGGCCTCCCTCAGGGTTACCCAGTAGGGTGGGTGTCATGGGCGGAGGGCAACCGTGTTGCTGATTCACCCTTCCTGGCCCCTCTCCTCTCAGTCTCCTTTAGAGGCTCTGATTTTAGGGGAGGTTTATGAGTCAAATGACTCCCTGCCCATGGGAAGGCCAAGAAAAGCGGGAGGAAGCCAGTTCTGGTCATCACTTATTGGGCTGATGGGGGCCGCCCATGTCCCACTGGCCCCAGGGAAACAGCAAGAGCAGACCTCTATGCCAATTTATCTTGGAAATTGTCTTTTCTTCAGGCAAGGGGAGGGGAAGGAAGCCTAAAAGAAAACATCCAGCCACATGCCTGTGAAATCTCTGCCCAAAATCAGTCATCCTTTTTAATAATGAGGGCTGTCAGAGCCCTGGTTCAGTCGGAAATGATGGCCTGTGTAAATATTTGGTCTGTAACTGATTTATGGGTTGGGGAACAAAAAAATAAGATTAGTCGCTAATCATAGGGATGCAGGAAAATCAGCGGGCCTGGAAGGCAGAAGTGAGGTTGGCTGTCTGGGTGAACTCACATAGGGTCGGGGTAGGCTAGGCTGGGCTGTGCAGTGGTATTCACTTGGGAGGGGGGCCATGGGCTTCTGGATTATTCCAGAATAATCCAGAATGGGCAGAGGCAGCATTATCCATGTGCAGGTCAAGAACTGGGTGAGACCAGCTTTGTGGCAAGATGCCCGGTTCGCAAGAGCAAGATTGGCTCTTCGCAGTGAACCCTGAAATCAACAATCTACACAACCCCAAGTGTGCACAGGCACCCCTAATAAAATGGGAATATATGCAATCAGCTCTTTCAGTGGAATGAACGGCGCCATTAAGAACAGGCTTTGAAGTCAGTTAAATATGTGTTCACACCCCAGGCCTTTATTGAATTGTGACCTGAGTACATTAACTGTTGAGAACCCCAGTTACCTTAACTGCAAAATAGGGGTTGTAATTGTTCTATCTCAAATGAGATAGCAGTCCCAAGCACATCACTTACTCCTGGCATCTCAGCCAGGCAGATCTTTTTTTTTTTTTTTTTTTTTAATTTTTATTTATTTATGATAGTCACACAGAGAGAGAGAGAGAGAGAGGCAGAGACATAGGCAGAGGGAGAAGCAGGCTCCATGCACCGGGAGCCTGATGTGGGATTCGATCCCGGGTCTCCAGGATCGTGCCCTGGGCCAAAGGCAGGCGCCAAACCACTGCGCCACCCAGGGATCCCTCAGCCAGGCAGATCTTAATGCCAACACCAGCAGCCCTGTGAGTTCTGGAATTCACAATCCCAGGTGGGCTAATATAGGTGCTTACCTCCTGCAGATTAACCCCCCACCACAGCCACCAGATGCACATGCCTCCTATTAGAAGTAAATGTATAGGGTGGGGTGCTGGCCTGGCCCCTCCTAATACAGCTTAGAGGCAAAGCGGATGCATTGGAGGACCACCTTCTCCTCCTCAACCCACCTGAACCAGGAGCCCATCAGCAATCGTGTGCTGGTGCAGTAGAAGCACACAGACTTCCATGTGTTCATTTAGTTCATTGAACTCTCACTATGCCCCAGGTCCTGTGCTGGAGGCTGTGCTGAGAACAGGTCACACATGATCCCTACATGAGTGGGAGGAGCCCCCACTCATCAGATCATCAGAATTGCAGGGATGTACTCTAGAAGGGGGCCAGAGCTTGAAGAAACGAATAGGTGCTATGAGAAGGCCAAGTCTATGGGGAGGATGAGGAAAGACCCAGGTGGCAGGAGCTACAGCTCTTGGGGTGAGCCAGGTGATGGGGAGGGGGATGCAGCATGGTTTAGGTGGTTTGCTTCACTTTTCCTACTTTTAGGAAAGTCCAGACCCTACTAGAACAAGGGCAGGCAGGCTACAGCCCAAGGAACAAATTCAGCCCACTGTCTAGTTCTGTAGATAGTTTTATCTACAGATAAACTAGTTCTGTAGATAGTTTTTACATTCATGCACATGTTGTCCAGGCTGATCTTGTGCCACACCAGCAGAGCTGGGTAGCTGAGACAGAGGACATATGGCTTGCAGACGCCTTTTACAGAAAAAAAATTCACCGACCTTTGCGCTAGAACACTTTTCCTGTCCTCTCTCTTTCCTTCTTCCTCTCTCATTCACCCTGGGAGGATCTGAAGTGGTGTCTTAGCGGACAAGAGAGGAAAATATATATATATATATATATTTTTTTTTTTTGGTTTAGATATACATGTAAAACAATTTGCTTCTCCTGATCAAGTCTTACTAGAAAGTCTGTTTGATATTGAGAGCTAATATGTTACTGAGCAAAATTTAATCTTAAAAAAGATACTGTGTATCTATTCTTAGGATATTTTACATGTTTTTCAAGTATATATATTTGTATATAACATATATTTAACCAATCACTATAATACGTATATAAATGTATATACATAAATATATAATATGCTATATTGTATATTATACTATTATATAATATATAAATATATAAATTTGTACACATAATATATACTATATTATATATTATGCTTGAATATATTATATATAAATTTACATACATAATACTATACTGTAATATACTATATTATATACATTATATGCTATGTACTATAAATATGTAAGTTTATATATAATACATAACTATATATATATATAATGAAACATATGTATATGTTCAATTCCTAGGAATCTATAAACAACCACATTTGTATATCTGTCAACTAAATCTGAGATACCAGTTACCCAGTGACAGAAGCCATTTGGGAAACAAAATCCATCTCAAATTTGATCTTCAATTTAAAACTTATTGAAAAAATAATGAAACATCATTGAAATATTAAATAAAGATTGACCACATTATTTCATGTCTGTACCTTTGTTTTCTAGAAGTAGAGTTTTTTTGTTTGTTTTCTTTTAATAAAATAAAGAAAAATTCAAGCCAAAAATACTTCTGTCATTTTACAATTATGTTTTATTATTATCATCAAAGAATACTCCTGGTACTAAGTTCCAATGGTTACTAAGTTCAAAGCCTAAAAAAAGTACTTACTTCCCAGATCCCAAGCCCCCTCACCAGCCTGCCAATTGCCTCTGTGTATCCTTCCAGAAAATGTTTCTATACATGGGACCGTATCCAGCTAAGACTGGGCTCCTACATAACGCAATGATTTAGGATGTCAGATGACTCTTCCTCTGACCCCACTACACTGTTGGCCAACAAGTCCTAGAAGAGCTGTGTTCCAGATGCTTCCTTTCCCTTCCCTTCTGATGCCTAGAACTTGGTCCACACCACTGCCATCACCTTTTGTCTGGGTGACTGCCACAGCCTCCTCTACAGAATCCCATTCTTGGCTGCACCATGGTCAACTCTACACATTGGCAGAGTGGTCTTTCGAGAACAGAATTAGGTTTTGTCACCTTCCTTCTTAAAACCTGCGGCAGGTATCCATGGCTCTCAAAACCCCACCTCCCTCCAGGGCAAGCATCCAACCAGCAAGCACCATTTGATCGCACTAATCCAGTCTCATCTTCCCTGATCCTGCCTTCCCTCTCTCCTCCTCCCTTCGCTCACTATGAGTTGACTTGCCCTGGTCTTGGACTCCCTAGCATTGACTTTGCCTCACTGCCTGGTCCCCTTTCCCTCCAGATCTTTGCAAATCTGACTTCTTTTGACAACCAGTTCTCAGCCTAAATACCATTTGTCCACAAAGGCCTTACTACCCACTCACTACTGCATCACCTGATTTTAATTCTCCATGAAGCTCCTATTATTACTCAGTATTTTCTTACTATTTTATGCGTTTTTCTGTTTCTGTTCTGTTCAGTTTTCTATTTCTGTTCCAGGATACCAGCCCAGGCAGGGCATGGCTCTCATCTACATCCTACACTACTAGAGTCCAAGCACCTTAGTGTTCTGGTGATATTTATTGGATTAATTTTTGGAATTAATCCCATTTTTATTTTGTTGCATTTTTCTTGTCCTAGGGAGACACAGGGGAGGGGTGGTTTGAGCAAGCATTCTTTGCCAAGCCTTTTCTCTGGATAACTTTGAAAATCCTGTTGTGATTTTTCTTCTTCCAGGAAGGCTTCACGGCTGCCTGGCCTGGTCATCACCTCATCCCAGTGATGGGAATCCTCCTTCCCCAGTCGATGTGGTCTGTGGACTTTTGTGTATTTCCCCTGAGGCAAGAGGTCCAGGGTGAAGGGGAATTCTTTGGTCCTCTTCATGGATACTTGTCCATTTTCCTTTGATTTTGAGCCTGACTTTTACATCATCTTTGCCCATAAAGAACTTCAGTCTATCTAGAGGAAAGAAAGTATCTAGACAAGGGACCAGTGCTAGAAAGACTATCACCTAACAGGTGCCAGACACTCTCTCAGGTACTCAAAGCACATTATTTCATTGGATCTTCATAGAATCTTGTGAAGTAGAGGAATTATTATGCATTTTTACAGGACATTGAGGTTCAGAGAGGTTAAATGACGTCATGAACTTCATCCAGCTAGTAAGAAGGAGAGATCTAGTTCCTATGTTACTATTATATATTTTCCTAATTGTAGTAAAATACCTATAGCATAACATTGACCATTTTAACCATTTTAAAGTATATGAGTTAGTGGCATTAAGTACATTCATAGCCTTGTGCAACTCACCACTATCCAGTTCTAGAACTTTCTCATCACCCTAGATGGGAACCGCAAGCTCATTAAACAGTCACTTCTTATTCCCCCTCTTGCCCCTAGACCTGAACAACCACTGATCTGTTTTCTGCCTCTGTGCTTTTGCCTATTTTTGATATTTCACCTAAACGGAATCATCATGTGTGGTTTTGTGTGTGTGTATGTGTGTTTTCCACTTAGCTAATATTTTTGAGGTTCATCCATATCATAGCATGAATTAGTACTTCATAATTCTGAATCATATTCCATTGTATGGATAGACCATAATTCGTTTATCCATTCATGTGTTGATGGGCATTTGGGTTGTTTTCATCTTTTGACTCTTGTGCATAATGCTGCTATCAACATCGTGTAAAGTTTTTGTTTGAACACCTGGTTTCAGTTCTTCTGGGTATATATCTAGGAGTGGAATTTCTGGGTCTTATGCTGATTTTTCTACAATGGGTGCACCACTTTACAAGCCCACCAGCAATGGACAAGGTTCTGGTTTCTCCACATCCTTGTCAACACTTGTTCCTTTTTTGACTTCTTGATCATGCCATCCTAGTGGGTGTGAAGTGGTATCTCACTGTGGTTTTTGATTTGCATTTTCCTAATGACTAATGATGTGGAGCATCTTTTCATGTAGGCTTGGCCAGTTGTATATCTTCTTTGGAGAATGTCTATTCTAGTCCTTTGCCTATATATGTGTGTGTGTGTGTGTGTGTGTGTGTATATATATATATATATATATATATATAGTGTGTGTGTGTGTGTGTGTGTATGTTTTAGTATTGTTTCCTTGAAGATTTTATTTATTTATTTGAGAGAGAGAGACACACAGCACGAGTGGGGGGAGGGCAAGAGAGAAACAGACTCCATGAGCAGGGAGCCCAATATGAGGCTCGCTCCCAGGACCCTGGGATCATGACCTGAGCTGAAGGCAGACGCTTAACTAATTGAGCCACCCAGGTACCCCTATTTTAGTATTGTTTTAAGAAACTTTTTGTAAAGCATAACTTTCATTCAAAAGTAAAGTGCACAGTTTTTAGGTACAGTTTGATAAATTTGTATATATTGTGATACCCATGTACTCACCACTCACTCAAGACTGAAGATATGTCCAGCCCCCAGAAGGCTTCTTGAGTCTCATTCTAGTCAATAACCTACTCAAAGAAAATCACCCTTCTGCCCTTTCTAGCATAGATTATAATTTTGCCTGTTTTTGAACTTCGTGGAAACAGAATCCTGATGGAGTCATACAGTACAAGCTCTTTTGTTGCTGATTTCTCTTACCCAATGCACTATCATTGAGATTAAGCCATGTTTATAGTCTAGCCAGAGTTTTCTCTTTTTTTGTTGCCATGCAGTAATCAATCATATGAGCACACTATGTTTTATTTATCCTATTATTGACAGACATTGAGACTATTCTCAGTGTTTGGCCATATGAGTAACGTTGCCAGGAACATTCTTGCATGGGTTGTTTCATGGACATGGGCACACTCATTTGGGCTGGGTACATACCGAGGGGTGAAATTTTGGGGTCAGAGGGTATGTTCACTTTAGTAGATATAATCAGATAGCTTTTCAAAATGGTTGTACTAGTGTATAATCTCACCAGGATTGGGGGGAGGGGTGGATTCTGGTCACTCTCTTCTTGCCAACATTTGGTACTGTCAACTCCATTTTTAGCCAGTTTGGTGGGACCTGCACTGGTGTTAAACATGTTTTTCAATCAATGTCTCTTCCTCTCCCCCATCTTCCTCTTTCTTCTCTTTCTCTTCTTAGTATATTTCACATAAAACTGTATATGAGGAAGTCATTGCTGTGGGATTATGGAGTTGATATGCAAGTTCATTTTTCAAATTTTACCTATTAAAATACAAAGAGTTTCACCTGTGTCTTGTCTGAAAGCATTAAATATTCATCCACACCTGGGGAAGTGCGACTTAGGTGTTTGACTCACTCATGCTTCCTTTTTCCCAGAGGTCCAGTGGATCAATGCCCTGTTTGGAATGTGTTCAACCCGGAAATGAAGGGTGTAGCCTGTGGTCAAGGAGCAGAGCAGATTCTACTAAACAGTCTCCTGATGTTAGACTTACCAGGCCTTTGCTTTTCCAAACCTTCTCCTTCCCTGAGTTCTGTGTGTATCCCCTGCCTCCTCCCCACCCAAGAATGTTCTTTGGTCTTGAAAGGGTCTTGCCTGGAGGCCTCAGTTTGGGTAATTAGATCAGGTCAAATGCAAAGGATTTAACTGGCCCCATTTGAGAGGGAGTGAGCTGTCTCTCCTGTGTAAGGCCAGTGGGCATTTTTTCCTGTTTGGGAAAATGATTGATGGATGAGTGCTTTGCTCCACTGAGCGATTGTGAGAATGTGTGCTGTGCCTGTCCTCCAGCCATGCTTGCGAGGAGCTTGTCTGCCCCCAGCTCTGCCATTTCCTCCCAATTGGCTGGGCCAGATGCTCCAGACACCGTTAATGAGATGCTGAAGTTTATGGCCGGGTGAAGGCATTTGAGTTCAAGGGGACACAACCCCACACACGAGGAAGCTGAGGGTAAAGAGGCCATGTGAGTCAGCAGCTCTGCTTGACTCAATGCGCAGCAAAGTTTTGGAATAGGAAGTGGTGCAGAGACTAATCATTAGTTTGGGAACCCCCTGAGTGATCTTTGCAATTGAAGCTCTCAAGGGCAGGTGACAAATGGGCTTTGATCAAGAGCCTTTGGAGTGCAGAGCTGTGTCTGCCAGACCTAGGCCAGGGGTGGCCAGGGGCTGGCAGAAGAAATCAGGTGTGTCTCTGCCCTCAAGGAGTCCATAGCTGGAATTAGCTGAGAAGATGTTGCCAAACCAGGTCTCTTGACTTGCAAGTCAAAACTGGGCTACATTCCTTTAAAACGTTCCCAAGACAGAAGATTCCAGGTTGTCTTTGCTTGAGTTGGGGCACATGGGCTTGGGTGGGAGTCTATAGACCTAGCTTCTGGTCTTGGCTCTGCAACTGTGGGTTGGCTGCTTTGTGTTAGCTGCTGGGATGCAGGCTCATCCCGTGTGTGTTGGTCACAAGCCATGAAGGGGGTGGGGGGGTGGGGATAGACATTCATACAGCAACCACATAAGTAAAAGCAGAATTCCAACTGGGATGCATTCTGTGAAGGAAAAGCAGATAGTGCTAGGAGCATATGTAATCTGGAGATCTGACTAGTTCTGAGGGTTGAGGACTGTGTCTCTAAATAAGTGATGCCTAAGGTAGTTCTTCACTAACAGGATGGGGAATGGTGTTCCTGGCAGAGGGAACAGCCTGTGCAAAGATCCCGAGGTACCCGAGAATTTGGTATCAGAAAGATAGAGTCTGAGCATGACAAGGCAATGATAATACAAGAAGTTCTCCAGAGAGAGAGATCCTTGAGGGTCCCTTGAAGCTTTTATAAGAAGACCTTTGGAAGTTTTAAAGCAGGAGAGTGACATGATACAGCGTATACTTTTTAAAACTTCACTTTGGTGCCTGGGTGGAGAATGGATTACGAAGAATCAAAAGTGGGATGGGATGGGATTATTCAGCCATAAAAAGGAGTGAAGTTTTGCTACATTGTTACCACATGGATGAACCAAAAAGACATTAGATTCAGCCAAAGAAGCCAGACGCAGAAGTTCACATATTGTCTAATTCCGTTTAAATGAAATATCCAGAATAGACAAATCCATAGAGATAGAAAACAGGTTGATAGTTGCCAGGGTCTGGAAGGAAGAACATGGAAAGGAATTGCTTAGTAGGTACAGGATTTTGTTTTGGGGTGATGAAATATTTTGGAACTGGATAGGGATAGTGTTTGCACAACATTGTGAATGTACTTAATGCCACTGAATTGTTCACTTTAAAGTGGTTAATGTGAATTTTACCTCAGTATAAATAAAAAGTAAAGAAAATCAAAAATAAAGAAAAAAATTCAAAAGCTGAATTGGGGGTCTGATTCACACACAGCAGCAGCAGCCGCTGAAGTGAGGTGAGGGAGGAAGGTGGCTCGGACCAGAGCTTTAAGGCTGGAGATGGAGAGTAAGGAAACCATTGAAGAAGTAAGGATTCTCAGGATCCTTTTAGTTCAGATATATTCTGTGCAAATTAAGCTTCGGGAAGGTCAGAAGAACTTTGCTAGATTCCACCACTGGAATGAATAATCCTTTGCTCTACCTGGTAAAACAAGTGCATTTTCCCTAAGCACAGATTACGAAGCTGGGTGTCTTCCCTCCATAGATGTGCCGCCTCAGCTGAGCCCGGCTCTGGGGCTGCTGTCAGCACCGCCTGCTGTCAGGGAGCTCGGACTGGCCCGCAGACAGCAGCACGGTCCACCCTTGGCTCGTACGGCCCCAAAGGATGGAGCTGCCCTCACCGATGCTTTGTGCCACCTCGTTTTGCTGCTTTCCCCAGAACTGGCCCTGATTCCAGGGAAGACATTTATGTAATAGATTTCTAATATCCTGCGATCATGGGGAGATGTTCTTTTTAATTACACCTGCAGGTCATACTGCAAAATATGCACCGAATCATACACAGTCACAGTCATTGGACAGTCATTTTTGTTTGTTTTCTCCTCTGAGCGTGCTGGGTAATGAGGGCAGATGGTAAAGGTGAATCCCACATCTGTCCATGAAGACTTCCTTGGTGGGCAGGAAGTGATATGATTCCCTTCTATCTATCCTCATCAAATAGCCATTCATTCTCCACTTTCTCTTTCTCCTGCCCTCGTTTCCTCCTATTCGTCTTTCCATCCTCCCATCCTCTTTTCCTTCATTACATCTACTTCTCCATCCATCCGTCCATCCATCCATCCATCCATCCATCCATCCATCATCCTCCTGTCCTTCAGCTTTTTCATCCATCTACCCCTGCATCCATCCATCCATTCACCCATCCATCCTTCTATCCATCTCTTTTCCATTCATCTATCTATCCTTTGTCCTTTTCCTCATCCATCCACTCATCTGTCCATTCATCTTTCTACCCTTCCTACCTTCATTTTTCCCTTTCTTCTTTCTTTCCTTCTTTCCATCTGTCCACCCAGCCAGCCAGCCAGCCAGCTTTTTATCCATCCATCTGTCCAACTAACATTTATTTATATATTCCCCTTCTCTTCTCCATCTGTGGTCCTGAGTTAGTAAAGCAAATTGACTTTGTAGTAGTTACTGAACTACTGTTAAACTTATGCTGTGTTGGGCTTGGTTATCCTTATACAAGGGATCTGGCCTTGTCATTTGGTGGCCCAGTGCCTCAAGGCTCCTGTCAGTGTTTTGGAAATAATGATGATATCTATTGCCAGAGGGTATGACTGCATCCTATTCATCTGCCAGGGGTAGTGGTGGGTTGAGAGCTGCTGGATGTTTCAGATGAAAAACATGGCTCAGCTTTAACTTTTGGCTTCTTCCAGGTTAACTCCATACCAAAGAGACACCCAGTTTAACCTGGTCATAGTGATATTAATAACAGGTAACCTGAACCCTCACTCTGTGCCGGGCTCTGTGCCAAGTACGTTATTTCGTATCTCATCGAATTGTCACAACATCCATCTTATAGGGAGATACTATTATTTTCCTCATTGTCCAGGTGAGAAAACTGAGGCACAAAGAGATGAGATCACTTTCCTGAGGTCACAACCAGGACCCGAGAGCTGGTTTCCCTGACCGCAAAGTTTGCGAGTCCAACTTCAAAATTATACTACCTCGGTGTAGATGCCTCTTTAAATCTCCACCATTGGAGATTCTTGTGGAATGAAATAACACTCCCTTGTTTCTCTTCTCCACCCATGGGCAGGGAGAGCCAGCCACTGTGCCCTGCTATAACGGGAAGTACCTTCCTGGGCCTTGTTGCAGACCCCTAGGGAAATAATAAGCAAGGCTGCCAGCCCAAGCACTGTGAGGAAGCGACTCTGCAGGTGCACTTGGATTCCTTATAGCTGATGAGCAGCGGGCCTCCTGGAGAGGATGACTTTTAGGCTGCCTGTGTGGGAGGCCTCCAGTCTTTCATTAAGGCACCTTCCTGGGCTCTCCATCTAGGAGAACACATGCAAGGATGGTTCACTTTGGCCACAAGATGGCACCCAACTCCGAGCTAGACCTGAATGGGGCTTGGGGGGGGGGTGGAGATGGGGGATGAGGGAGGGTGGGGGGGGTAGAATGGTTACTTTGGGGTGCTGTTCTAAATCACACTCTGTTAAACTGATCAGCCAAGCTCCTTGGGAAGGGGAGAAACGTTTCCAAACCAGCTCCAGAGGTTCATTCCATTCAGCTGGTGCCAAGCCAGAGGCTGAAAGATCCAGGAAGGAAAACCACAGGGTTCCTGCCCTCAAGGAATTAGAATGCAGCATGATTAAATTCCAGTCATAATCCAGATTGATCATTTAATAGGCTTTTAATGACCACCTACTGTGTGCCAGGTTCTGTGCTAATGGTTGAGGACAGAGAAATGAACAATACGGAATCATTGCCCTCGAAGACCCACAGTTCACTTGGGAGACAAAAACTAAAAGAACAGGTTGGGGAAAATAAGAAAGTATAGCCACAGGGATACACACAGAATATCATAGAATTGAAGTCCAGGCAAGGAGGGAAGGGAATATCAAGGAAAGCTTCCTGGAGGAGAGGACACCAGAGTGGAGTCAGAGAAGACTGATGGAGATTAAGCATCCAGGGATGGGGAGGCTATTCTGGGCTGTGGGGACAGCGCCAGCAAAGGGTTGTAGGTGAGAAACAGCACAGAACCAAACTGAAGGGGAGACGGAGCAGCCCCAACAGACCAGCTCAGTTTGGGGAGTGGACATTGGTGCCATGTTTTTTTTTTTTTTTTTTTTTTTAAGATTTTCTTTATTTATTCATGAGAGACACACAGAGAGAGGCAGAGACACAGGCAGAGGGAGAAACAGGCTCCCCGCAGGGAACCTGATGTGGGACTCCATCCCGGGATCCCAGGATCATGCCCTTAGCTGAAGGCGGATGCTCAACTGAGCCACCCAGGTGCCCCATTGGTGCCATGTTAGAGAGACTGGGTCTGCCTGTGTGCACTTATGGATATGTTGTCCTCTCTTCTTCTGTCTCTCTTTCAGAGCCAAGAAGAAAAGCAAACCATTGAACCTCAAGATTCACAGCAGCGTGGGCAGCTGTGAGAACATTCCTTCTCAGCAGCGCTCCCCACTCCTGTCCGAGCGCTCCCTCCGCTCCTTCTTTGTGGGACATGCACCTTTCCTGCCCTCCACCCCTCCTGTCCACACCGAGGCCAACTTCTCTGCAAGTAAGTCACCCACCCGCCCGCCTGGGGTTGTTGTACCTTCTTGTCTGCCAGGTGCACACTCTGTGTTCTCTGCAGAGAAACGCTCCTGAAACACTTTGAACGTGGCTCAATCACCTCCCACCTGCGCCGCTCACGCCCCTTGGGATGGTTTCGAAGGGAAGGGGCGTAATTAGTACTCAGGAGGCTGACTGGCTGTTGTTATTGGTCCTCCGTTCCTACTCTTTTTGCCTGCAGGTGTGGAGGGATGACAGAGGGGAAGCAAGCATGCAGGGCATGAAAGGAAACATCAGCTTTTTCTCTCTGCTTCTCGGCCTGCCGGGTCACAGGATTTTTCTCGGGCTGCTGTGGATAAGGCATCTATGATTAAATTTTGTAATTTTTTTTTTGCCCCACTCAGGTCAACACATATAACCTTTCATTTCAAAGATGTATTTGGGTTCAAACTGAGTTGAGCGTGGCCTGAGGTGTTTTACATTCTGCTCCCGCGAATTTCTGCTGGAGACAAAGTGGTTATTACTCGGAACGGAAATGGAACTTTCTGGTGATCCAGGGCTGAGGTTTCAGAAGACGTTTAATCTTTTCTGCCCAGAGGCCCATTTTGCTGAACAGGCACAGATGTGGTCAGAGGGGAGCCCCTGAAAAAAAAAAACCCAACCCGTCCTCTAGCTCAGATAACGACTTTTATGGACTGGGAATTCAGGAGGAGGAGGAGGGGCTGCTAGAGCAGGAAGGGAGGAACCCTGGGTCCCCAGTACAGCCATGGGGTGATCATGCTGCTGCTCTGATAAATGAGAAGCAATGTTCACTGAGCACCTGTACATGCTCATAACCCCCACGCATGACCTCATTTGGTTCTTGCAACAAGCCATTGTGCGGACGAGTTGTTCTCATTGTGTAGATGAGGAAACAGAGGCTCGGGAACATTGAATAACTTGACAAAGTCACACAGCTGTTGAGTCATTGAGGCAAGCTTGGAAGCTGGCTCTTCCTAATTCCAGAATGGATAAGCTTTACCACCACATGTGATTTGATCCAAGATCCCTCAAATATTCAGCTGGGGGCCTTTCTCTAAATGTGGGATTCTCTTCTTTACCTATGCATAAGGGTCTTTGAACTTTTTTTAGGGAAGCTATGGACCCTCCACCATGAATTTCATGAAATCTGTTATTCCTCTTCCTTGGAAAATTGCACACTGTACCTCCACCATGGTGTCCAGTATCAAGACTGTTGAGCTCAGATGCTCTGCTTTAGCCCCACTGGATGGTAGGCCTGGGCAGAATGGTGAACTGTTTACAGTCCACACATGTGCATTGTGCATCCACGGCAGGGACCAGAAGAAACAGAAGTGACCAATGTGGACATCAATTAGGAGAACTTCTAGCTAGTCTGGCTTGTGTCTGTGCCCGGGGGGCACAGGTCCTGAATCAAGCAAACTAAAATAGACTCATGACACATATCAACACCAGAAGGCCAATTTATTAATTTGTCGAGAGAAATCACTGTCAGACCAGAAATACTCTGTGGGGGTAGGCCCGTGTGGCAGTCAGAGGGTGGCCTGGGAGCCCAGACAAGGAAAAGGGGTGATGACGTATCAAATGTGTCATAGCAGCAGGGTGAGGCAGGATTTCATGGCCCCGGAGGGTGATGCCAGGTACCAGTGCCAAGCTCTGTTTCTTTTTGAGCCATGTGCCTGACCTCGAGCAAGTACAGAGCCTTTCTAAGCCTCAGTTTCTTCATCTGTAAAATGGGGCTAACTGTAGATGCATTCTATCGGTGGTTGTGAGGATTAGATCGGCTCCTGCCTGTCGAGTCAGCTGCACAGGGCCTGGTACACGGTAAGTGCTTATTAATACATGGTAGCTGTTGTTATGATGTTTATGAGGTCCTTTTCCCTGGCAGCATTTACATCCTCTGACTTTATGATTAATTAGGGGGCTGTGGGAAAATGTCTTTCAGTTCACCCCCCCTCAGCATACACACATACTTCCCCATGGCCCTAAGGGTGCTTGGAATTTACCTTGGCATGACGCCGGGTGGCTGCCTCCAGCAGCCATCTGTCTCTGGGCATCACTGTCCTATGAGTGATATTACCATGGCCCTCTCTGGGGGCTTGACCACAGCTCTGCACTTTAGCTCTGTCCAGAACAGAAACATCTTCAGCCTGCTTAAAAAACCACATACTTATTCATTTAGACCCCTCCTCTCCTGCCAGAAAGTCTTGGGAAGATTCACCATGGCTCCCGACTTTTCATGCCTGCCCTGGTCTCCATGTAAGAGGAGAGACTGCTCCACTTGCCTGTGAGTAGGAGCAAAGTCCTTAATTAAAATCAGCCCTTAGCATTAAGAGGCTACAGAAGCACAGTTTACTGTTTGGACGGCCCCAGTCCTTGTATGAAGAGAGGTCGCCCTCTGATCTTCCGTAAAGGAGAAAAGTAACATTTGGATCTTAGCAGGAGAATGAGTGTGTATCCCAAATATTACCTGGAATCCCGTGGGCCAGTCCCACTTCCGCTGATCCTAACGAAGGATGGAAACAGAGGTAGCCCAATAGAATAGGCTCCAGGTTAGGCAATGAGAAGCTCTCTGTTAGAGTTTCCATGATGCCACCAATTGCTTGTGTGACCTCTGTCTCTTCCTCACCACGGTTCAAACTCACCACAAACTTTGAGACATGCATTATAATTCCCATTCTATAGATAAGGTAACTGAGACTCAAAAGAACAAATGATCTTGCCCGCCTTGTGGGTTTTGAATCCAGTTTCAACTCTAGTCTGTATCCTTGTTCTTTGGTGAAGCGAATTCCTTTCTCTGTCTGGGTCTCAGTTTCCCTCGTTGTATAATAAATGACTCCACAGGGGTCCAGTCCAAAGCTTAGAAACTCTGTGATTCCAAGGCTAACCCAGTGGGCTTTTCCTGGGTTACTAAATCTTTTGATCACTTAGAATGCTGGTCTGAGGACTCTGGGCTGGGACAGTTGGGAGGATGCGTGGGTCAGGCACTGGGTCACCCTTGTTTGTTCTCCCCTTACTATGAGCTTCAGAAGAGACCTTTCTGCCTCTGGGTCCCAGTGCCAGCCTTCCTCCCTCTGACCCAGTGGAGGGAGCTGCTGAAGCTGTGTCCCTGCCAGGCTGAGTCTGTCTGTCCTTTTGTCACTGTCAGATCTGGCTGTGGCTGCACTGTGATCCACCATCTTGTTACCCCTGCTGGAGACACCTGGGGACAGCATTAGAGCATTAGACAGATCTGCCTGTAGAGTGGCAGAGACTCAGACCCTCAGGGTGCCCTGCTTCCTCCGATGGGTCATGAGAAGGACTTCCCCTCCTTGGGCTTACCCTGTGTTCCTGGTCTGGGAGTGACGAGCAGGGTAGAGAAGGGAGTGTCGGAGCCCCAGCTTTCAGAGGAACCTTTCTCTGAGGCTAACTGTGGTCAAAACACAAGTTACTAAACCCTACCACTCAGTGGAAGATGGTGACTCAGGAGTGAACCTACCTCCCAAAGAAGCAGAGAACAATGGACTTATCTTCCCATCCTTGAGGCATTTCTTCTGTGTTTTGTTTGGGCATGTCGTGTGGCCCAGATAGTGTCTGATCGGATGCCCCCTACCCACCGACCAGTTTTGGTCCAACAAGCTGTGTGCTGGTGGCTCCTTGTAGGGTATCAGTCTGCCACTATAATCCCCAATAAAAGTCTTCTTCAGAATGCAGAAAATACTGTCTAGATGGGAGAGAGTGATGACTCATCATCATTCATTACCAGTTGGTGGAATGATTTTGGGAGTATAGCAACTAAGTGGTTGCTGACATGTCGTTGGGCACTCACTGAGCCCCCTGAGTCTGTTTTAACCTGGCAAGGAGGTAGTGAGGACAAAATGAGGAATGGGTGTAAGTTTCCCAGCACAGGGGCTGGTGCTTAGAGCACGAAGTGTCATAAAGGGTAGGTTTGGCAGCGATTGCTGCCTGTCCTATGATGGGATAACTTGTAACAATGATGAAAATGATGATAATAATAGCAATTGGCCTTTACTGTGCATTGACGATGTTGCAGGCACCGTTAATTCAGGCAAAGCAATTTACTTGCATTATATAAGCTTCCCAGTTCTCCATCAGGTAGTTTCTATTCTTATGCCTATTTTCCAGATGAAAAACTGAGGCTGGGAGGGTTTGAGTAGCTGGCCCAAGATCACAAGGGCAGGTAGGAGTTTGCCTTCGTTCTCAAGTCCCCATTCGATGGTGCTGAGGAACACAACTGCCATGCTGTCTTCGTTGAGACCTGGTTGCTTATCCTGGAGGGACCTTAACTTGTGCCAGTTTCCCTTCTGGCATCCTTGCCTCTTTGGGGAATTGTGTTGTGGGGTTCCACCTTGCCCCAAGGATGCCTCTCGTTTATCAGCATGCTGTGCTCACTCAGAGAGCAGCACCCATGCTGGCTGACAAATTGTTACCCTGCCAGACTCCGGTGTCGATATTCAGGGGCCATTGTCCCAGGTGGTGGCTGTGCCTGTAGGGGCCAAGCAGCTGCAGAACACAGCCAAAAGAATGAGTTGCAAATACCTTCTGCAACTCGTTTATCCTGGACATCTTTAGTAGAAGATGAGGAATGATGCTCTACTTTTCCCACCTGCAGTTTTCTGGGTGTTTCTTCGTTAGCTGCCTATGGGGTCTAGGACTTCAGGGCAGTAGCTCCCAAAGGGAACAGATGACTAATGATTTCCAGATTTCCCCTTCTTGGTCCTAATGGCACCAGCTGGGGTTTTATACACGGCCCCCATCCTATAAAATATAGTCCTTCGCAGGTGTCTTGAATGATGGTGTGCCCTCCCCTTGTCCTGTCTCACCAGACGTGCTCTCCTCATCTCTTTGCTGAGCATTTCCTGTGCTTTTTCATGGACACAAGGCGACAGAGTTGACCCTCAGCTGAGGGCTTGGTCCCCGTGTGCCTTGAGGCTGAGTCAGAAGCCTGATTTGTTGAGGGAGGCAGCAGGTAGCAATAAAGACTGATGAAGCTGAACTACATGGTCCCAAGAAACCAGCCACTGGAGGGTTATAAAGAGACTCGGGATGGGGGTGATTATATAATGGGGTTTAATGAGGCTTGAGGCCAAGGTTCATTACCCCTTGAAGAGGACGACGAGAAGTGCATGTCTTGACAGAACTTTGCTGCCTGAACCATGTTCTCATCTCAGAATTTTGAGATTTTTGAGAAATCTCTGTCTGGCCAGACTCAATGGTGGCAGTTTCAAGGGGGAACCCATCTATCACATAGGAGGGTCCCAGAGAATGTTTCTCAAATGAGCAGGTTAAAAGTGCTGTTCCTCATCTCGCCTCCCCCCAGCAGATACAAGGCAGCACCCCTGTTGCCTGGCATCTTTGCTGTATTTTAGAAATTTTGCTATAATTTAGCAGGTCCTTAACCCATACTGACCATGTGCCGCTTGCCGGACAGGTGCTGGTCTAGGGCGCTTATAGCCATTAAGATATGTGTACCTGGACACCAGTAGAATCCACAAAGGTTCGTAATGCAGAATACTAGTCCCCTGTGCCATCTCTCTGTCAATCCTGCTTTAAAAAAACTCATCCTGCGTCTTGTTCTTTTGATAATCACTTCCACCGTTTAAGCTAGATTGTACCCGGGCTTCTCAAAGCGTGTCCCAGGCCAACAGCGTCTGCATCACCTGAAAGCTTGTTAGAAATGCAAATTCTTACTTTCCCCCTTCCAGACCTGCTGAATCAGAAGCTCTGAGGAGAGAGTCCAGCAATCTGAATATTCACCAAAACTCTAGGGGATTCCGCACACTAACATTTGAGAATCATTTGGTTATATGACAACTTAAAAAAATTGTTTATTTTGAGATAATTTCAAACTTACAGAAAAGCTGCAAAAACACTACAAAGGATTCCTGTACCCCCTTTACTGGGATTCATCCATTTTTAACATCTCCTTACATTTGCTTCCTCTGTAATCCCCCACCTTGTTTTCTCTCTCATTTTTGTCAACCATTTGGGACTGGATCATCTACACTCTTATGTAAGAGGTACACAGAGGCACCAGGTTCAGTAACCTTGACACTGATTCAAGACTTTCATCTAACCATATTCCTATTTTGGCAATTGTCTCAATAGCATCCTTCATTGCAATTTATTTTTCTGGCACAGGATCCAATCCAGGATTCATATTGCATTAAGTCCTTGTGTCAGGCTTGAATAGTTCCTCAGCATTTCTTCGTTGTTTGTGACTTTGACATCTTTGAGGAGCGAGGACCAGCTTCTTCACAGAATGTTTCTCAATTTGGGTTTGTCTGCATTTCTCCATGTTAGATACAGGCTGTGCGGTTTGGGCAGGATTTCTACTTATGTGGTGGTGTGTGCTTTTCAGGGCAGTCCCTCTTTATGGACTAGGTGTTTAAATTTTTCCAAAGAAGTCAGAGACTGTGACTTTTCTTTTTAAGGTTTTATTTATTTATTAGAGAGAGAGAGAGAGAGCACGAACAGGGGGTATAATGGTGGGGAAGCTGCGGGGCAAGGGGAGAGAGAGAGAAGCAGGCTACTCACTGAGCAAGGAGTTCTACTTGGGGCTCCATCCCAGGACCCTGAGATCATGACCCAAGCCGAGGGCAGACACTTAACCCACTGAGCCCCCCAGGTGTCCTGAGACTGTGACTTTTATGAGAAATCTCCCAATTTTAAAATGCTAACACCCAATGAAAAGTCTTTTAACACTGTTTGAGGTGGTATTAATCCCACAGATTTGTGGGCTGTATTTGGTCTTGGGGCTCTCAATTTTTAACCTCTGTTCTAAAATCATAGAGCTCAGGCCTAATAGGGAACTGAGAAATCACTGAGTCTAAGCCCTTATTTTACAGATGGAGAAACTGAAGCCAGAGAGTAGAGGGAACTTGCCTAGGGTTTCAGAGCTGAGATTTGAACCTGGATCTCCTTATGCCTAACTAATAGTTTTCTCCATTATGCCAAGATGATTGTAAAATTATAGAGTCTGCTGCTACTGAATGTGCTCTAGAGGAAGGAAACAGTACCTTTCTTTAAAAGGTGACACCATTTGTGTGTACAGAGGGCTGGTAATTGTGTGTGAGCATGCATGTGTGTGTGTGCGTGGTGCATGCATATAGTTAGTTATGAATGTTCTAGGTGAGGCAGCTTCTGGGTTTTTATCATCAACCCTTTCTTCTCTGTAATTTTGCAGTTCTTGCCCTAGCACAAACAGTTTGGGCTCAGCATGCAATAGACAACCTTAGACCTTTTGTTATGATTGCTCCCATCAGGAATTGTGGCAGCAAAAACTGGTTGGTAAGTGGTTGGCATTAGCAGCCAGGGGATCATTTATATCTATTGGAATGAGTCCTGATTCTTAGTCAGGTACACATTGTTGGCGTGGGCAGACCCATTCCCTGTCATCAGGAGTGTGTCTGATTGTACCTTTGTCCCAGTAATATCCCCCAACCCCTGGCTGAGTACTTCAACCAATTTTATAGCAACGAGAAAAGAAGTAACAAGTAATGTGGCTGTAGAACTACGCGATGTACACCCAGTATTCATTTTCCTCACCCATGTTCCCGCATCCCCATTCTGTAAATGAAGAAACAGATATTCCAAGAGGGGAAATCCATGCTTGGCTTCAGTTTATACAACTCATCAGAGCCGAGACTAGAAACCATGGTACCTTTAGACTCTAAGTCCCATGTGTTCTCTGCACATAATTTGGTCGGACTTCATTTCCAGGAGACACCAGTTGGGGCATGGTGGCTTTTTTTTTTTTTTAAGATTTACTTATTCATGAGAGACATATGAAGAGAGGTGGAGACATAGGCAGAAGGAGAAGCAGACTCCCTGCAGGGAGCCTGGTGTGGGACTTGATCCCAAGACCCCAGGATCACGATCTGAGCCAAAGGCAGACACTCAACCACTGAGCCACCCAGGTTACCCATCCTGGGTTGCTTTTATCAAATTTGTTTTCCTCCCCAAGAAAAAAAATTCATCTCTAGTGGCCTCATCTTTTATATCTACCCAACTGAGCAAGTCTGTATTTTATCTAGGTGTGATCTTTGGCCCTTCCTCTCCATGATGCCCCATATCCAAGTCTTGTTGAGTTGACCTTCTAAATAACGGTTGACAAACTTTCTGTAAAGGCCCGGGTAGTAAATACTTTCAGATCTGCAGGCCATATGGTCTCTATTATAACTACTTAGTTTTGCCATGAAGCATGAAGCAGCCATAGACTGTCTTCTAATAAAGTGGGTGTGGATGTGTGTTCCAATAAAACTTTATTTACAAAGCCTGGCAAGGGGCCAGATTTGGCTCAGGGGTTATATATTGTGAGTTCTCTTCTTCCAGTTCTTTCCATCTCCCCCTCTATCACCACCACCCTGGTCCAGACTATTCAGTAGTCTCCAAATGGATCTTTCTATATCCATTTTAGTCCCATATCCAGTCCACCAAAGTGATCTGGCCCTCATGGTTTCTACCATGATCTTAAGTGAACTGCGTCCTCTCCTGTTTTGAATGCATGGGCTACTGGATACCCTGTCATTGTTGTCACTTCATCTCAATCACTACTTCCTTGGGAAAGCATTTCCTAACTCCCCGAGTTATGTCGGTTACATCTTCTCTTGTCTCTTGTGCTTTCCTTCTGAAGCACTTATCATAATCCACAGCCATCTGTTTGTTTATATGAGTATTTGTTTAGTGTCCTGTTCCCCATTATCAGTTTCTCAAGAGCTGTGACCACTTTGCTCTTGCTTGTTACTGTATCCACAGTGCCTTGCATGGAGCTGGAACATGTAAATGTTTTTGAACGGACAACAACATTTTTGAACATTCACTCTGTAGCTGGCACTGTGAGCCTTCAGTTACTCAGGGTCTAGAGGACAAAAGAGAAAGGATTCTGTTATCATCCAGAGCTGTGGTGCTGGCTGAATTTGGCATTACTGAGGCAGGGGCTGAAGTTGTTGGACTTTGATGCAGTCTTTGGGATGTTATGGGTAGTCTCCTGCCTTACCTGACCAAAGAAACAGGCACTCAAGCAAAACTGCTAAAAACCATTTTGTTAATTGGAAACAGGGTAGTCTTTATCACTGCATGGTGGTGGTAGTACTAATATAGAGCTTAACACTCACAAGTGACAAACAATCCAAGTTGTGCGTTTGTTATTTTGTTTTTGTTTTTTGTTTTTTAGTAATAAGGTCATGTATTGACACATGTAACTGAAAAGTCCAGGGGTTGTGTAGGCTGCAGGTATGGCTGGATCAGGGGGGCTCAGTTCATGTCAGGACTCAGTCTCTCTGTATCTCTTGACTAGCCTCTTCCCCAGGATGGTTTCACTTTTAGGATCCATGTGGTAGTAAGATGATCCTGGAGGTCCCTTCCCTACTCTGGTACAGAATGGGAGAGTGAGATTGTTTAGGTCTGAAATGCACTGATTCAAATCAACATGGCCATGTGCTCTCCTCTAAACCAATCAGTGGGGTCAGACTTGTGGGATGTTAACTTATTGGCTTAATCCTAGGCTTTGATCTTTTCTTTTGGGCTTAGGAATTGTGGGTTTTATCTAAGAATGGAGAATGAATGCCAGGGAAGCTGATAACCAGTGTCCACTAGAGTAACAATGAATAATGGGATCCCTATCCTAGAGGTTTTGAGGAACATCCACATGACCAAGTCAGTTCATTATCCAAATTAGTGGGGCCATGTCTCCATGCTATGCAGAAAACCCTTTCAGTTCTCCAACATCTCCCTTGGACTGTGTTTCTCTGTGATCCCTGGCAAGGAGTTTCTTTACTATCCCTCTGACATTCCCTGGGAGTCTCTAGGACGCACACAGCCTCCCAGAGAAGGTTAACCCATGGTGCTGGGGAGAGGCTCAGGGCCATTCCCAAGACCAATAGCACCCCACTATTGGCCAGGCACCAAGCTGAGAGTTGGACAAGCTTGGGTTTGAATCTTATCTCTGTTTACCTAACGTCTATGAGCCTCAGTTTCCCCATCTTTAAAATAGGCATAATATGCCTTTCTTGTGGAATGGTTTCTAAGCTGAAGTGAGAGGGTGCTGAGCATGGTGCCTAGTGTGTAAAAAGCACTACCTAAGTGTTGTAGTCATCAACACTCCTGTATGGTCTTTGGGTTTTGGTCAATTTTGATCCTTGTCAGTTTCTGCTGGACATCACTCCTCCCACCGCCATGTCTGAACGGGGTAGTCAGTACTGATTGAATTCCTGATATGTTAAGGGTCTTAGTCCATTAGGGCTGCTGTAACAGAACACCACAGACGGGGTGGCTGATAAATACCGGGCATTGATTTCTCATAGTTCTGGAGGCCGGGAAGTCCAAGATCAAGGTGTTAGCATGGTAGTGTTCTGGTGGGGGCCCTCTCCTGGCCAGTGTTTTCTTACTGTCTTCTCACATGGTGGAAGGGGGCCTGTAAGCCCTTTGGGTCCTCTTTTTTATACACCCAATTCCACTCATGAGAGTCCACCCTCATGACCGAAGTACCTCCCAAAGACCCCACTTCCTAAGACCATCACATTGAGGGTTAGGATTTCAACATTCGAAATTTGGAGGCCACAGACATTCAGATCATAGCACTGAGTATCATGGAGGCATCAAATAAATGTCTGCTACCGTCCCTGACCTCAGAGAACTTGCAGTCTGGTTGGTTAGAAGCCACATGAGACACAGCCAAAACCGCTAGGCCAGGAGTTGGGAGATCTGGGTTCTCCTCGCAGGGCTGCTACCCCTGGCCATGTGGCCCTTGCTAGATTGCTCAACATTTCTGAGCCCTGGTTTCTTTATCTGGCCAATGGGCATGCCAGTGATTATCTGCCCATCTCACGGGAATGTTCATTGTTGGGAGGTCTGTGACCACCGTCTGAAAACTAGAAATTGTTTAGATGGACAAAATGTCATTATCTCTGCCTAGTAAAAAGCAATACAGACAGGCGGTGCAGACGTTGGGCTGTTATGCATTTGTAACGCTATTTAATCTGATTGGCTGGGCTTGTGTTCTGACTGGCTGAGCATATCTCCTGATTAGCTGGGCCTGTGTTCTGATTGGTTGGACGTGTGTTCTGATTGGTCAGTGCCCATCCCATAACGATTGTTAAATATTCTCAGACATCCCTAAATGTAGATGCCTACTTCTCTAAACATGAGAAAATTCTCAAGCCTCAGTTTCCTGGTATGTAAAGTGAGTGTAACCATATTGTCATCATATGGTTGTTGTATAGACTATAGGAGATGAAGTGTTAGTTGGATTAAGGTCAGCTTTCTTCACCAAGTGGTGTGCTCCAGAAAGGCGATGTTTTGTCTGTCTTGTTCATGGCTACATCCTCAAGGCCTGGCACTTCGTGGATGCTGAGAAGTATGTTTTGAATGAATAAATAAAGCCCAGTGCCTCCTGCTAGGGACATGCTCATTACTCAGTAAATCTGCATTTGGGACATGGTGGGGGTGAAGGATGCCCTTGGTGTCAGGCAGTAGGGAGAGGTGAGGACTGTGGAAAAACACAGAGCACCCACCCCTTCTAAAGAAGGCAGTCACCACTCATAGCCAATTGCTGCTCTATGGGAAGTGGACAAAGTGTCACCAGATCATCCAATTTTTCCAAGAGAAGCCAGACTTCTGTGGGCAGTTACACAACTTTTAACATATTGGCAACGGAGGAAATGCTTTACAAATGCTGTCATAGGTTAAGCAACATTTGCATGGGGGGGCCACCAACTAGTGACCAGACCCACCATACCTGGGATGTCCTTTGCTAATTCTTGTAACAGGAACTTTTTTAAGAGGTGGAGTCAGCCTTCCTTTCCACCCTCAGGACTGTGTCCTGGGGCCCCCCTCTTGACCTCCACTGTCACTCATGTGCCACAGAGACTATCCTCCCTGATATACATCTGCTCCTAGGGTGTAGCTTTCAAAACTGATTTTTCACCCTGGGCATTTTGCTTATTTGTTTCTCCTTTTGAATGGGGAGAGTCCTTTTTCTCCAAATAACAGGCTGCCTTCTGCTTCCTAGCCCTCAGACAGCCTCGTCCCAGCAGCCCACCAGCGGTGGCTGGGGCCCCGGGCTGATTACCAGCACACATCCTTGCTCTGATATCCAGGCCTCACCAGCTGCTGGGCAGGATCTGAGAACCTGCTCTTCATCTCAGGCCACATTCCTCTTGGCCAGAGATGAAAGTGGCAAGCATCTCACCAGGCCCCATGCTGCTGTTTGAGGCTGTTAAAGCAGTTAAAGCAGTTCTTTCCTCTGCTGAAAGCCAGGGCATCGCCAGGCAGGCACGGGTGGGCACTTGGCACCCGCATCCATTTCCCCCTCCTGCTTTCTGCCAATCTGCCTTTCTGTCTCTCATCTCTTCTCTCCATTTGCCTCTCACCATCCCTTTCTCTCTCTCCTCTCCCTCCTGTCCTGGTGACCCATCTTCTCCAGCCTCCTGAGCACTGCTGGCCACTCTGTGCCACATTCCTTGGTAGAGAGAGTCTGGACATGGTAGGGGGTGCTGGAGGGAGGGAAGACTACTCCTCACCCACAGAAACCAGAGCACCTGTCCCATGGGAGGAAGGCCTAGCATTTGGTGCTAAGTGCTGCGGAGAAGGAGTCAGGGGCAGATGGCAGAGATGTCTTGTCTGGGGCAGGGGATGGCATGCTCCTTTGGATGAACACCCTTACCGATCCCATCATGAAAGACCCTTGGCTCCTAGGGCCTTAGCCGTTCATTGGCACACCCAGCTTGCTGCCCCATTATTTTCTGTTTCCCAGCAGCATTTGGTCTCACTGTTGTCTGGAAGCCCCAGGAGCCGGGCTCTCCCTGGGAGGCTAACCAAGTTTAGTCACCCAAACAGGGGCTGAGCAGGACCTTCTGGGGTAGGGGGTAGCATGCTGCAATTGAAAAAACACAGAGGCTGTGCCTCTGCCAGCACCAGGGGTTGGCTACTTTCTCACTAAGGGGCAGCCTTACATAATTGAGTGGGCAGGGCTGTTTCAATAAAGCTTTATTTATAAATGTGGGTGGTAGGCCAGATTTGGCTTAAGCTTCAGAGCTGAACAAGACCTTGTTTCAGATCCCGGCTCTGCCCCCTGCAGGCTAGGGGGCCTTAGGTAAGTGATGTCTCTGAGCCTCAGTTTCTCACCTGTAAAGTTAGAATAGTCAGATCTCAGAGGGTGATGGCTAGATTAGATCAGAGAATGTGTATGCACTTCTAACACAGTGCCAGGCATGTAGTGAGTTGGTAATAAATATCAGTAATTGTTATTAACATAATGTTACTAACATATGTATATATTAGATATATGCACACACACACACACACACACACACACACACATCCATTCTAAGAGGTGCAGTTTTTTTCAGTGCTAGATTTGGAATTGCAAGAAGAGCCAAGAGTGTGGGTTTTGGTGAGGCTTTTTGTTCCACTGTATTTAATGAGGCTACTTCACCTTTGACCCTCATGAGGATGGATTTAGCCAAGGCCCTGTTTCTTCTGTCAGGGACCACCATGCGCACGGCTCAGCCTATCCACACTGAGGTGACTGCTCCATTACAGCCTCTTCCCAGTAGTCTGAGATTCTGTTTTTAGGGATGATGGGTGGAGAGGTAGACAATGAAATAGAGATTCTCCCAAGAAACAGTATGGTCTCTGCATATATGTAAATATAATTCTGAAAGCAGATGTATGGGATGGGGGGTTCAGGAGTCTAGAGAGAGGAGGCAGTCTGCCCTTACCCAGTTTCTCTCCCTCTTGGAAATCCCACAGAACCTGGACTGAGGAGTGGGGGGATTATTGGCAAAAGAGGGGTACCTGACTTAGAGACCTTCAAGATTGCATTTGACAGGGCTTTTTGTGGTGGAGGTAATAGACACCCATCATATAATTGGCTTCAGCAAATAAAAGGGAACTTGCTGGTTTGTGTACTGAAAAAGAAAATCTAGATACAAACAGGGTGTCAGGAATGGCTGGATCCAGGAGCTCAGTATCAACAGGGCATGTTCTTTCTCTATTTCTTTCTCTGTCCTGCTTTCTTCCTAGTGGGTTTCATTTTCAGTTAGGCTCCCCATTCCTAGTGGCCCTTGGTTGTTCCAGGCTTCCATTTTTATAGATCTAAGTGCATCAGGAGAAAGAGTTTCAGTATTAGCTCTGATTGGTCTGACAAAAGCACACACATGTCTATCCTGAACTGATCTTTCTAGTCAGTTAGATGGAATTCACTTATGTGGCCCTAGTCACTGGCCCATTCTTGAGTCCATGGAGTGGAGTCCAGTTGGGTGGCAATTAAGGGGGAATGGACCTCTGAGGAATCCTGGGGGGATATAACTCCCAGCATAGGGATACTGAGCAGGCAAGATCAACAAGTGCCCCTCATAAAATCCCACTGGTCTGTGGGTAGGACACCCGTGATGCATGCTCCCATCTGCTTCTCTCATTGAGCAGCCAGAGGGAAATATGAATGATTATTAATTCAGAAGAGGAGCATAAACCTATTTGATAAGAATTGCCCTTTCTGCTTCTTTGAGATTCCCATTTTGGAGGGTGTCAGGAATCTTTTTCCCCTTCATCATTGCTTTTCAGCTGGCCATGAAGTAAGAAGAAACCTCTTCTAGCCTGGTGGTTCCAGCCTTGGTTGTACATTCAGACCATTGGGGGGTGAGGCAGGGAGTTGGGGAGGTTGGCAGGATGGGGGTGCTTTTCAAAATTCTGATTCCCAAGCTGCACCCCAGTCCAATGAATCAAACCCCATGGAGGGTGGGGCCCAGGCATCAATACTTTTTTAAACTCTGGGGGTGATTGCAACATGGCAGCCAAGGTCAAGAACCACTGGTCCAGCTGGAGTAGCCAGTGTATTCAGGAACTCTTCTACATGGGTAAAGCTAAGCTTTTGCAGGATTTTCTGAACACCTACGACTTCCATGTAGGTACTGCAAACTTTCTTTTCTCATCTCGAGCCCCAGAAATAAATAGGAGACAGGCTTTGGACTGTGAGGTGATGCCATGTGATTTACAGGTGCTGGAGCCCCGCTGGGGCAGTATTCCATCGGCACCGTTCCTGCTTATTAACCCGCTGATGACTGTCAGATTATCTGGTCCCCTTGCTGCATCCTCGCCTGCTCTGGCACCGAGGCATCTGCTCAGGTCCCAGAATGCACATTTGCAGAGGTGGAGGAAGCGGGTGGGCAGGCAGGTGTGAGATGCAGACAGAGCTGCGGTTCCTGGGGCAGATGACAGACAGATCAGGCTGTGGGGACAGGACCAATGAGGAGACTTCAACAGCTGTCCAGAGTGCCTAAGATACCCGCCGCCCCCCACCCCGGGGTCATTCATTCGCTCAGCAGATGCTCATGGGGGACCTGCAAAGTCAGGCGCTGTGTGTTGGTGTCAGAATAAAATTGTTAATGCCATACCTAAGGTTTAGAACAAAAGACACAGGTAGTTCTAAGTGCTGGCTCTCTGCATCAGCTGCGTCTGAACCTCATTCCTACCCCATTCTCAGGGTGGAGATTTAACAAAAAGCTCCCATGGATTTAGGGCACAGAGACCAGCCCCTTAGACCAGGCTTGTGACCTGGTGATGTTTTCAACCAGCTGCCAGCCGGGTGAGAAAAATAAAACAAGAAACAGTGTTTCCATCATCCATGTTTGTGAACTAAATACATAGCCCTTTGGTTGGAGAGAATATCCTTCATATCTTTCTGGTGTTAAATGTCCTTTTTAAAATAGAATGATGGGTAATTATATAGATGGTGATTGTTTTTTATGTAGTTTCTTTCCTTGGAAATAAACATTGGCAACTCTAGTCCTTTATTTATTACATTTACTGGTCCATAAAATGCAAGTCAGAGATTGGCGTTCCAAAGGTTGATGATTAATCTTATTTAGAAACAAGCCCCTTCTTCTAAAAGCATCTTACATAAACCTCCAACATATGAATCAGCAGATAAAAGAGGAGTTGTTCTGAGTTGTGTGCAGCAGGGACCTGGTGTCCCATCCCCATCCCTTCCTCCTGTCCCCTGACAGTAGAGACCCTGAGACACTTCCGTGAAACTCAGTTTGGAAACTGCTACCCTAGGCATTTCTATAAATGTTATGAATGAATGGGGAAATGCAGGGCCCTTAGGAGGGAAGGGTATATTCCAAAAGTCCTGATTCCTAACTGAGTTTAGTTATTCCAAGGCTGACTTTCACTGACAAATTAGAGACCCTTCCCACTACCCATATGGATTTAGCACCTGTATGTGCCAAGCAGTGCAGTCCCCATCATAATAGTCCTGGGAGGAGGTAGGGTCTGATTTTCTTACTTTGAAAAAGAGGAAACATGGTCCAGGGAAATTACGTGGCTCTCTCAGCATCACCAAGAGGGAGGAAGGGCCTGGGGTCACATATGATTGCTTAAGATCCAGGGCTTTTGTCCACTTTTCTTTATGCTACAGAGCCAGCTCTGGAGTCTTGGAGGGGCTTTGGAATTATGAGCTCCCCTGCTATCCAAAACTAGGACAGTCTTCTGAAACATTTTTTGAGCCAAAATGGTGTGAAGCAAAGAAGTAATGACATTTTGTAAAAATGAAAGTCCTCTTTGGATTTCTTTCGCTTAGCGAACACAGGTCCTAATGCGGGTCTTTTGTAAAAGCAAGGTGGCATACAGTGAACTTGCGGAGAGCAGGAAAACCTGTATCCAGGAACTGTGGCTTTCCGAACAATGTAACTCTTGAGTTGATGACTTCAAAAGCCATCCCTCCATCTGTCCATCCAACCAGAAATATTTTTGAATGCCTACTCTCTGGGTGGGTACCAGGGATATGGGGATGACTAGACATTCAAGATCTCCATTCTCATGGAGCATCCAGACAGCTAGGGGAGACAGATGTAACAGAACCAGTTATAGTGGCAATGAGTGGATGTCTAGGATGCTATGAAAACTAAAAGAGAGGAGCAGGGATGGTAGGGGAGCAGGGATACCTAACCTAGCCACTTCACAGAGAGGCTTGAATGGTTAGCCAGATGACAGGTGCGGGGGTGGGGGATGTGCATTTAAGGCAGAAGGAACCCCTGTGCTGAATGCATTGGACATGTTTCAGGAGCACAAGAGTCTATGGATGGAGCAGGAGGGAGAGGGAGAGGTGAGCAGGAGCCCCATCAGGGGTTATAGTTTGGTATTGGGGGTTTATTTTTATTTTTTTTTTAAGATTTTATTTATTTATTCATGAGAGACACAGAGAGAGACAGAGACAAGGCAGAGGGAGAAATGGGCTCCCTGTGGGGAGCCCAATGCGAGACTTGATCCCAGGACCCCGGGATCACGCCCTGAGCCAGGCAGACGCTCAACCACTGAGCCACCCAGGAGCCCTAGTATCTGGGGTTTAATCTCAGTGCTGGGGGAAACTTTCCAGCCTCCGGCTCAGGTGCTGTACCTTACCTGTGCGGTTTCTGCATCCCCTTCAGTGGCAGTTTCTGCTACCTGACAGGTGTGCCTGTTACAGGTTGGAATGAATCCCCCTCACAGATATGTGGAGGCCCCAACCCCCAGGACTGCAGCGTGTGACCTTATTTGGAACTGGGGTTGTCGCAGATGTAATTAATGAAGTGAAGATGGGGTCTTGCAGGAGAAGCGCGGGTCCTTGCTCCAACACAACTAGTGTCCTTGTAAGAACAGGGAAATTTGGGCAGAGAGACAGAAACACGCAAGGAGAATACAATCCGACCATGGAGGCAGAGACTGGGGGAGGCGGCTGCAGGCCCAGGAGCCCGAGAACTGACTGAGGCCCAGACGCTGGGGGAGGCCGCGGAGGAGTCAGGGGTCTCCGAGGGGGCCTGGCCCCGCTGACACCCTGATGCCGGACTTCCAGCCTCTGAAAGGGCGAGGATGTCTTTGTGCCCTGTGAGGCCACCCAGATCGTGGCGCTTGGCGACGGCAGCCCCTAGCCAGGGTCTCTCAGAGGTACATCTTCAGCCCCGACATGCTGGTGAGTCAGTCTCCCGGCGACTGCATAATCAGTCTGGGAGTAAACGGGGTGCTTTTTGTGAAAACACAGTGAGCTCTTCTCAGCTGTGAAATTGCTCATCAGTCAGTGCGTTCCTGTGATCACCCCGCAGATGGCCTCCTAGTGACCATAAAGAGTTAAGTGCTGCTTCCCCAATGCCCCACTGGCTCCCTGGGTGGCTGTTTGCCTTGGAAGAGTCTCTTGACAGGCAGCCCATGGGGACCCTTGGTGGAGGAGGGGGTGGGAGCCCATTAGACACAGCTGCTGCCACCCACCCTCAGGCACACGGGTCCAGGCCTCCTGCGACACGGTGGCAACAGGCTCTTCGGATTAAACCGTTCGCGTAGCCCAAAGAGCTTCACTGGAACTCCCTTTGCTTACTGGCATCACCCCACTTTCTGATTTCATGGTAAACCAGGCAAGGCAGTTCTTAACCCAGAAAGGCCACCAGTCAACTGGCATAGGACAGAATGAGTGTTGAATGGATTCCAAACCCCCTGGATGAGCCAGGCTCTGCCATCCATTATTGGGTAACGTTGGCCAGGTTAATTAACCTTGCCGAGACTCAGTTTCCCCATCTGGAAATTGGGGCTTCCTCTGCCTCCCTCACAGCAGTAAGATAAAGATTACATTTAAAAACAGATGGCAAAAAGGCTTCTGAACTGGAGAATGCTGTCCCCCAGGGGAAGGCTGACTGAGAAGGTTCCTTGGTGCAGCCGGCAGAGCCTTGAGTGAAGCCCCTTACCCTCTGCTTGGGGTTTGCAGTGGGAAATAGCACTTGATCTTCCTGGTAATGACCAATAGAACTATCTCAGCCCATTGTTGCTTTGGGTGTGGATGTTCTTCTCACTGGCTTTTCTCTTTCTGCAAAATATTTTTAAAAAAATATATCACAGGAGTGCCTGGGTGGTTCAGTTGGTTAAATGTCCGACTCTGGATTTCAGCTCAGGTCATGATCTCAGGGTCATGGGATTGAGCCTCGTGTCAGACTCTGTGCTCAGCGAGGAGGCTGCCTGAGATTCTCTCTCTCCACCCCCCTCTGCCTCTCCCCTCCCTACGGCACTTCTCCCCTCCTCCCTAAAATAAATAAGTAAAATCTTAAACAAAAAAACATGTCACAAATAAAAAATAGTGCATTTGCATATATCCATATGTATGTAGATGTGCTGCTTGTATGTTTATAATCTACAGACACTTTGAAGAATAATAAAATTTTAATGTAATGCTTTAAAAAATCAAATGACAAACTGTGGCCTGTGCACTGGCTGCCTATTTTTGTTGATAAAGTTTTATTTGTACCAGATCTGGGATTAGGGAATGGCTAGCAAGGCAAGGTCATACAAGAGCAGGGTGGAGGGCAGCCCGGGTGGCTCAGCGGTTTAGTGCTGCTTTTGGCTCAGGGTGTGATCCTGGAGTCCTGGGATTGAGTCCCAAGTTGGGCTCCCTGTGTGGAGCCTGCTTCTCCCTTTGCCTGTGTCTCTGCCTCTCTTTCTCTGTGTCTCTCATGAATAAATAAAATCTTTAACAACAACAACAACAAAGAGCAGGGTGGAATCCTGTCCTTCTATAAATGTTTGATACTTAGTTCATGAATTTTTTGCATTCATTTAAAAAACATTGCATTACAATATTTTTACCTTGGGCACCTGGGTGGCTCAGTGGTCGAGCATCTGCCTTTGGCTCAGGTCGTGATCCCGGGGTCCTGGGATCGAGTCCTGCATTGGGCTCCCCGTGGGGAGCCTGCTTCTCCCTCTACCTATGTCTCTGCCTCTCTCTGTGTGTCTCTCATGAATAAATACATAAAATCTTTAAAAATATATATTTTTACCTTGATACCCAAGTGTCTTGGCCACTCCCTTGAATTTTGTGCTCAAAGCTTGTGCCTTGCTTGCCCTTCCCCCTGATAAAAATATTCAGAAACTGGCTTCCAACTTGAGAAATAGATATCACAAGTTCCTGGAAGCCCTTTCTGTGCATCTCCTGATCCCGTTTCTCTTCCTCTCCCCCCAGGGATGACGCTGTCTCGAACTTGTTTTACCGTGACTTCATTTTTTCTTTGTGCAGCACCTCACGTATATGTGTCCGCAAACAACATATAGTTTGGTTTTGCATGTTTTTGAACTTCATAAAAATGGGATCATACTGCACGTATTCTCCTTCCAATGAATATTCTGGTGCTGAGATTCATTCAAGTCTATGGGAATAATTGTAGTTCATTCATGTTTATGCCGTCTCATACTGTTGCGCCAACTCTGTAACGCCTACACCTCCCCCCAGATTAGCATCTCTGAGATTGGGCTGTGCTTTGCAGTCTCTGGCACCTCATAGTCACCGTCTGTCTGGCAGGGTCGGCTATAGTGGTCATTGCTTGCCCGTCCAGCACATAGAGATGCGGCTCTTCCTTTTGTCGTCACTTCTGAGGCATTGTGCATTATTGATCTTACATGAGTTGAATTTAATTGGAGTTTGAAAGGTCTTCAAAAATATTACACTTTCACTTGGCCTTGAAACAAGAAACTCTCTATGCATCTTGTCTATGCAGAAAGGCTTGGGCACAGAGCAGTGTGATACATGGTCAAATATGTCTAAATCAATCTAAGAGAGATTGAAAAATAACACTAAATTAAAAATTTTAACTATAAAAAAGCACTGTGCCAAAGATTAATCGGCAGCCTCTTTCTTTCTTAGTGGCTCATAAATTAATGACCTTACACTCAGTAGCTTCTTAAAAGTCAATGAAATATGGTAATAGTCCATTGTATGAACAGACCACAACTAATGCATGCATTCCTCTGTTGATGGACATTTGGATTCTCTCCCAGTTTTTCACTCTGAAGTATTCTTGGACATTCTCCCCATGTACTTGAGCATCTAGAACAGTTTCCCAAACTTCTCTGGCGGTACCAGTTATTTGGGGAGCATTTGTTTAAAAAATACTGATTTGGGGGGTCCCTGGGTGGCTCAGCGGTTGGGCACCTGCCTTCCGCCCAGGGCATGATCCTGGAGACCCGGGATCGAGTCCCACATCGGGCTTCCTGCACGGAGACTGCTTCCCCCTCTGCCTGTGTCTCTGTCTTTCTCTCTCTTTCTCTGTCGCTCATGAATAAATAAATAAAATATTTTTAAAAATACTGATTTGTGGGTCTCATCCTGAGTCTTTTTTTAATAAATTAATTTTTTATTCGTGTTCAATTTACCAACATACAGAATAACACCCAGTGCTCATCCCGCCATGTGCCCCCCTCAGTGCCCATCACCCAGTCACATGTTGGCCATGTCTATGTCTTCCTCTGTGAGATTTCTCTTCATGTCTTTTGCCCATTTAATGATTGGGTTGTTTGTTTCTTTGGTGTTGAGTTTAATAAGTTCTTTATAGATCTTGGATCATCCTGAGTCTTTTGAATCTCTGGGGCAAAGCCTGGGATTTAGTTCCTTGAGATAAGTGCCTTTCTTAATTTCTATCAGGAAAGTGTTGGAAAATCTGATCACAGAAATATTCCTGGGAGAACATCTGCTGGGTCTGAGTCTATATGTCTTCACTTGACAAGATCAGAGTTTCTCAACTTCAGCACTGTTGACCCTTGAGGATGAATGATTCTTTGTGGTGGGGACTTCCCTGCGCAACGGAGGATGTACAGTAGCATCTGTGGCCTCTACCCCCCGAGATGTCATTGGCACCTCCCCCAACCCCAGAGAAACCAGAATATCTCCAGATATTGCCACATGTCCCCCTGGGGACAAAATGAGCCCTGGCTGAGAACCACTGGACTGAGATGATGTTTAGTCAGTTGTCAAAATGGTTGTGTCAATTTCTATGCTCACCAGCAATGCGTAGGTATTCCCATTGCTCCATATTTTTTGCCAGCTTTCCTATGGCCAGACCATTTGCCTATTTTGCCCATCTGGTGAAAATAAAGTGGCATCTCAGCTTAGGTTCAGTTATTATTTGCCCAATGGCTGAGAAAGTTGTAGATCTTGCCACAAGTATGTTGGTCTCTCATGCTTCATCCTCGGTGAAATGTCTAGGTCTTTCGCCTTTTTTTTTTTTTTTTTCTTTCCGTAGAATTGTCTGTCTCTCTTTTTCTTATTGATATTTGGGAACTGAAAAAAAAATTCTAGATTCTAAATCTTTGTTATGTGTGTGGCAAATATCTTCTTCTGATATGTGGTGAGTGTCTCTTTTGATGAATAGAAGTTTTTAGCATTAATGTAGTTAAATATATCATTCCTCCCTTTATGGTTTTTGCTTTTAAAAAATTGTATTTAATCAGTTCTTTCTGCCCTGAGGTCATAAACATATTGTCCTAGATATTCCTCTAAAAGTTGTGAAGTCTTGCCTTTCATATTTAAGTCCTTAATCCACCTGGAATTGACTTTGCTATATGGAATAAGGCAGGGTCTTATTTTCTTTTCTCCCTAAATGGATAACCGGTTTCCCAACACCATTTATCAAATAGCATTCCCTTGCCCCCACTGTTCTGCTGTGCCAACTGGTCATTGATCAGGTGGTCTGAGTTCACTCAGGAACATTCCCCTTCCTTTTATTCTGTTCCACTAGCTGTCACTCATTTCTGTGCTTTGTATTTCCTTTTGTGTAGGTATCTGGATCATTTTTCAAATTTTGCACTGATTTTCTTTTAAAAATAGTTCTTCTTAAATCCACTGTGGTATCCCAGAACAGAAGGATGTTAGCAAAAAGACTAGTGAAATCCAAATGAAGTCTGGTGTTGACTTAATAGTAATGTACCAATGCTGGGTTCTTGGCTTTGACAGCTGTGCTATGTTTATAGAAGATGCCAATATGAGCAGGAGCTGGGTGCAAGGTAGATGGGAACTCTCCAGACACTCTTTGTGGCCAGTTGAAAAGTATTCCAAAATAAAAACTTTTTAAAAAAGATTTTATTTATTTATTTATTTATTTATTTGCTTATTAATTAATTAATTAATTAATTTATGAGAGACACAGAGAGAAAGGCAGACATAGGTAGAGGGAGGAGCAGGCTCCCTGTGGGGAGCCCGATGTGGGACTGGATCCCAGGACCCAGGGATCACGACCTGAGCCAAAGGCAGACGCTCAACCACTGAGCCCCCCAGAAGCCTCTCTAAAATAAAAATTTGATGTAAAAAGTTTTTCTCATTTTTTTCTTTCCTTCCTTCCTTGTAGCCTCCATGCCCAGCATGGACCCCACAGTAGGGCTTGAACTCATGATCTTGAGATCAAGACCTGAGCTGAGATCAAGAGTCAGGTGCACAATCAACTAGCCACCTAGGTGCCTCTGATTTCTCCCATGTCTTAAAAAAAAAACAAAAAAACTTTTTTTGCCTTTTTTGTAATCAATGCCTTCTCTTAAATCCTTAAATTCGTATTTACTTTTACATTGTTAATTTAGTATCTCTGGGGTTTAAACCATTTATCTTCTGTTTCTTTGGTCTACCATCTTTTACATCTTTGTCTCATTGCCTGGCAATTTGTAAAAAGAATCTCCTCTCTTTTATCTCACTGTTTAAGGTAAAAATTCTTAATGTCTCCTACATATTGAAATTCTAACTCATTTTTAAGGTTTTTTTTTTTTAGGTTATTCATCTCTCCTCATTTGCTCTCTCGGCTTTAATCTCTTCATAATCATCTACTTTCCATTACTTATGATGTGTAAAAAGTCACAGGGCTATAGTGTATGGCTCAGGGGACATAGTCGATAGAAGTGGATGCTAACTAGACTTATCATAGGGATCATTTCCTAATATATAAATTTACCAAATCACTATGATGTATGCCTTAAACTAATAGGCTATTATATGTCAGTTATACTTATTAAAAAAGATCTATCACTCTTCCCTCCTTCTTCTTTGTGAATATGTTATAAAATTTTTGGTTATGTTTATAAGAGTAGAAAAACTTGGTCATGGGGAGACATTAAGAAGCAAACCCCATGAATGGGGGACACGAGAGGCTTGTTTCCTTCCACTCTTGAGTTTTAGCAGCAGATTCTGCTAAAGGAGGAAGCCCCTAGTCCCCTACTGAGACAGGCTGTGGGATAACCTTCTTTCTGCAGGCTGTAGTTCTCTGTGTGCAGATGATGTTTGATTTGCTAAAGCAGTCACTTCCATGATTCCTGGGACAGGCCATGTGTGTGATGTCACCTCCTGAAAATCCATGGCCTGGGTATCTGGAGTTATTGCATTTGAGCTCACTGCTCTCACATCTCCTACTTCAGGATGGCTGGAGGGTCTGCTTCTGGGTCCCACTCAAGTTATCTAGGAAGATGGATATGATTTGTCTCCACACTCACAAATACCATCTACTCAGAGGTAACCCTGGTTGATCACAGATTTCTCAGGGCAGGCAGATCATTTCTGGGGTGTTGGGCACTAAGCATGGCTGGTCTAAGGGGATGCAGCCCTGAGTTCCTGCCTTCCCTATGGCTAATTCATAGGGTAACTGATGTTTGACTTGAAATAGAAATTCCTTCTTGCTGGTGCCTTTGAACAGTAGCCTTTGGGAGAGGTAACTCCCATCTAACTTTATTCTGGGGACATCTCCCAGTAGCCCCCCTTTCTGCTTGGAGTGAAATTTCTATTCTTGTAATCATGGCCTGGCAACTCTCTGAGTTCATGTTTGGCCTGTGCAGGTTTGGTGGCCAAGGAGCACCTGCTGGATACAGGGGTCTCAGGCTCTCCAGGGAACCTGAGGCATGTGAGGGCCTTTAAAGCTCCATCTTGAACATCCTGCCTTTCTCCTTCCATCAGAATAAATAAATGTTTTATGAGGGCTTTAATGATTTCCTTTTTTACTTTGGAATTTTGTTTAATGAGTGATAATAACAGCTCACATTTTGTATAGTGCTTTTTGGCTTAAAAGTACTTTTTTGTGTATTATCTCATCTGATAAATCAAGATAATTATCCCCATCCTACCCCCAAGTAACTTGATTCATCTTATTTGTGAGTACATAGAAAACACTGAAGTTTCATTTGGTTTCCGGGCATTAATGAACACTTAGTATGCTTAGAAAAGGAGCTGGCCAAAGATTATCTAGATTTATTATCGCAATATTTAGCATATTGGAATATAGATGAAGAAAAATAATCAGGCATGAGAGATGTAGATAAAAGTTAAGATTTTTTTTTCTGATGGAGAATTGACAGACCTAGATTCCTTTTTTTCTGACTTACATTGTTTCTTTTCTTTTTTGTATATTTTTTTTATTGGAGTTTGATTTGCCAACATATAACATAACACCCAGTGCTCATCCTGTCAAGTGCCTGCCTCCCTCAGTGCAGACCTAGATTCCTAATCACTACAAAGAAGATTGACAAAGTTTTTTTTTTTTTTTTTAATTTATGATAGTCACAGAGAGAGAGAGAGAGAGAGAAAGAGAGAGGCAGAGACATAGGCAGAGGGAGAAGCAGGCTCCATGCACCGGGAGCCCGACGTGGGATTCGATCCCGGGTCTCCAGGATCGTGCCCTGGGCCAAAGGCAGGCGCCAAACTGCTGCACCACCCAGGGATCCCAAAGTTGGTTTTTGATCGTAAAATAAGAGTCTAAAATTTTTTTCAAACACAGTCATAGCAATAGGAGGGCAGGCCATCACCTAGGCTTACAGCTTTAAAGTGGCAGCTCCAGACTCAGTTTTGCTTTTATTCATTCAACAAACATTTGGGACACCTAGGTGACTCAGTGGTTAAGTGTCCACCTTCAGCTCAGGACGTGATCCTGGAGTTTGGGATTGAGTCCTGCATCGGGCTCCCTGCATGGAGCCTACTTCTCCCTCTGCCTATGTCTCTGCCTCTCTCTGTGTCTCTCATGAATAAATAAATAAAAGTAAAAAAAAGTTATTGAGGGGCTTGCTCTAGTGTCAGGCTCCTGTCAGCCTGGGAAGCATTCTCACCTCTCATGGAGCCCTTTGGCCTGGGTTGTAAATCCCCAGGTCTTTGGGGGAATTGAATCTAACAGGAAACCGTACCGTGGTCCTTTATTGTGGGATTTCTGCTTTTTACAGAAGCATAATCTTGACCTTCACTTTTGCCAGGTGTCAGTACCTCCCTCTGTACTACCCATTAGCGCCATTCTCCTTCTCCCATCCAATGACCACAGCTCCCAGAAAACCTTATGTCCCCAGTGCCTGCCAATTTTCACTCGTCTGCTAATTCCCAAATTCTCCTTTCCATCCATATTCCCACTGCTACGTCAAAGCCATGACCACCACAGCCACAGCCTCCCTGCTTGCCTTTTTCCAGGTCGTTCCCTACACTGCGACCAAGGGGATCTGTGCAAAAGAGAGGACCTTATCAGCTCCTCCCTGCCTATAACCCTTCTGTGACTCCCCAAAGACAAAACTCCTTAATATGGCCACCACGCTCTGGGTGCCCTGTGTTTCCTTTTGCTCTGTACCTCCCACAACCCCAACCCACCAACTCCTTCTCCTATACACACACACACACACACACACACTCTCTCTCTCTCTCTCTCTCTCTCTCTTCCTTTCCCTTACCTCCCCTCTCTTCCAGCCACACTCATTTCTTCCAGCCCCTCATACCCCTATATTCTCTCCTACCTCAGGACTTTTGCACATGCCCTTCTCTCAGCCTGGGATGCAAGTGAGCACAGATCATCTTTGTTGCCCTTCTGCCTGAGTATGGCAGATTAGTGTTTCCACAAGGGGAGACTGAGAGACATTACTCATGGGCGTACATTAGACATTATAGCACCACTGCCTTAGAACTTTGGGGTTTTCCTTGCTTCTTCCCCTGTACACTTGGAGGAACCCAAAACTGCTTGATCTCCATGGGATCTCCTTGGCCTGCCCATGAGCACTTGCATGATCCCCTTCTGTGTGGGCCCAGGGAGCTGAAGGTGAAGTGAAGGGCTGCTCCACGAAGCTGTGGACAGTTCAGTTGGTAGGGGTTCAGTTTCTTACTTTGGGAAAGGTTGGTTGAAAAGGTAGAGTTTATGGAGGATGCACATAGCTCTTCTTGATATGCCAAAATACACCTCTGTGGTGATGCCCAGGCTGCATCTATATGACTCCCCATAGCATTGCCTTCACTACTTATATTTTGGTTCCTATATGTCTTCACTTTAACTGAGGGACAATTCAGGAGAGTTCCAAGGGGGTATCGCTGAGGATGTTGATTGCTGTAATAACTGTCAAGGACCTTGAGAGGTAATTTATTTCTTGTGTCAGGAACAGGAAGAGTCTTGATTGTCACCTGCTCTTATTTCGTTTTTTATATGATGGAGCCAGTGACTGGTCAGGTGACCTATTTATGTTTTCCTCTTTCCTCTGTCCACGAACAGATTCAAAACTAAATCTTTGGCCAGCTTCTTGCAGTTGCCAGCATAGGTGTTATGTCTGTTTTCCTTCTTAGTTTCACATTTGTTTCCCGGTTCTATTTCCTTCTGGCTCAGCTTTTTTTATTAGCTTGTTCAAAAAACTTTTCTTCCTCTCTAATGAGTGTGATCCTTTTAATCCTTTTCAGAATGAAGGAAGGCATAAATAAACATGCAAATGTTAAGTTTTGTTACATGGTTTAACTACTGTTCACCCCTGAGGGCACATGGGGCATCTGCCGGGTGCCAGGCCTTGGGCTATGTGACTACATTTACATGATGGAATTCAAAGAAAAGGAAAAGGAGCTGCAAAGAGGTAGCTTGCAGACTAGCAATTGGCAGAGTCCAGTTTTTTTTTTTTAAGATTTTATTTATTTATTCATGAGAGACACAGAGAGGCAGAAATATAAGCAGATGGAGAAGCAGGTTCCCTGCGGGGAACCTGATACAGGACTCAATCCCAGGACCCCAGGATCACGACCTGAGCCAAAGGCAGACACTCAACCACTGAGCCATCCAGGTGCCCAGCAGAGTCCAGTTTTAAGGTCAACTCTGTTCTTTAAAATCCGTGCTTTGAATCACTACCTTCAATTTCCTCCACTGGAGCACTTGCCTACCTCACTGCACTGTAATTATTTTGCTGCTTATCTTTCTCTGAGACCTGACTGTGAGTTCCAGGAGGGCAGTATTCCTGTCTTGCCTCTTGTATTTCTGGCATTTGGCATCATGCTTGAGATATAATAGTCTAGGTTCAAGAAATATTTGTGGAGTAGGTATCAGCTTGGTCTGGGTTTGGCTAACAATTTTCTCTTATTCCAAAAAGTGGAGTAAAGAGCATTTCTAAACAATTCAAGATTCTAAACATTCTATCGAATCGAAGCTTTTCGGTATATAATGTCCTAGACATTTTCTGTGGTGGTAAGATAACCTCTCCAACCAGTGCGAGTTAGACATGGTGTTACTTCTTTTTAAAGCAGGGGAAGGTAAGGTATTAACAGGAGTTTAATCCTGTTTGACCTTTTCTGTTAGGGACAGGGAGAAAGAATCTTGGTAACTAAATTGTACAACCCTCAAATTACACAAATAGACTCATTCCGAAGGAGATGCTAGTTGAATAAAGTAACTTTTGTTGTTTTATCAAAGAGGCTTTCTGCAAGAGAATCTTTTGCTTTGCAGATGTTTTGGGTGCAGAGGCTGGGAAGGCTGATTGTAAATCTCAACAGTGTTGGCTCTCTGAGCTCTTGAATTACACATGTAAAATTAGATGCAGGAAATGATGATTTAATCTTGAGCAAATCACATCCCAAATCCTGGATTCCCAGAGGACTGGGTTCTTTTCCTATCCCCCACCCCATCCCATTTTTAAATCAGAAGTGCAGAGAGATATGGGGACATGCCTCAGGTTGTATTGGGAATCATTGTTGGGAGTGATCTTGGACTCTCCCATCAAGATGGGCTTGAGTTTAGCAACTGGCACCATCTTGCTTGTGAGGCCAAAGCTGTTATATAACTTTCATGTGCTGAATGAGATCATCATCCCTTAGTTCCCTAAATTGATAGAATAGGATGCAGATACCTCCCCAAGATGTGCGCAGAATGTCTGTGGTCCCTTTATCCATCTCCCTTTGCAAATTTGCATTGTGGAGGCTAAAGCATAGAGATGTAGGTGATGGGGGTAGAAGGTAGAGGCTGATGAATAGGGAGAAGGTCTGCATTGTGATTATTATTTCATATTTGACTTTGGAATTTTAGAAAAAAGCTTTTTCTGTATTTTAACATAACTTCAGACTTGTGAGAAGATGCAAAAATGTTGCAGAGTTCCATGGACCCTTCACCCAACTTCTCCCAGTGACATTTTCTGGAACTGTAGTGCATCATCAAAGCCAGGGAAATGATACTGGCAGGATATAATCAGCCAAATGACAAAAGAAGGTCTGCAGTGCTTATGTGCTCATATATGTGGATGCAGTAACTGAATTCTTGCTCTGTGCCCACCCCTTTATGCACTGATATCATTTAAATCCCTTTAAGAACACTTTTAGGTGGATCCTGTCTTTATCCCCATTTTAGAGATAGGGAGAATGAGACGGAGAGAGGGTTAATAATCTGCCTAAGAGTATGCTGCTAGTAGGTGGTACAGCCATGAGACAAACCTGGAATGTAACTCTGGAGCCTGTGCTCTGAATGACTTCTTCTGTACTGCCTCCCAATTCAGTAATACAATTCCTTGGAAGTAGGGATTTGGATCATACATACTAATCTTGCAGCAGTTTGCCGATGGTAGGGGATCACTACATATTTAGGTTTAGTTTTGAGTGCTCATAGGTTGGGATGATGCAGTATGACAAGACTGGCTCCTCCTGCTCTTCCAGAATTTGCTGGTGAGTCTAAGTCACAAGAACTAGGAAGGAAACAATCTGGGGGGAAAAAAGGATGGGAAATACCTACACATTGTCATAGCCCACAGAGAAGTGCCTCAACCTGATACCAGCATCCTGAGCCATGTAGGCAGAGAATGGTCCACCTTTCTGACCTTTGCTGCCCATAATGGAGGTGGGTCCCCCATGATAGACCCAACTTATCTCTTATCAGGACACAGATATCTGCTCGCCAGCAGCTCTGGAGTGTGTAAGCTTCAGCAGCATTTAGCCCACAAACTCTTTGTTCTGGGTGTACTTCCATAATTTCTTCCTTTATTTTCCTTTGGTTAGCCATAACACAAATATGTGGTCCCTAGCTAAATATCAACGAGTGGTGGGTGACATGAAGTTGCACAAAATGGTACCTGGAGATAGTGAATGAGGGTGGGGGCAGGGGCCAAGTAAGATTTAATTGATTTCAGTTCAAAAAAAAATTACTGTGCACCCATGATAGGCAAAGAAAGTGTGCTCACTACTCAGGATCGAGGGGAATGTATCTCTGGCTCAGAGGTAGCTTGTGGGTGATGGCTACAGTGTTGTAGAGGGACAGAGCTCTCAGACATGAGTTTGAGTCCCAGCGTCTGTGTCATTGACCAGCTGATCAACTTTGGGCAAGTGTCTTAACCTCTCTGACCCTCAATTTTCTCACCTACAAAGTGAGGATAATACCTTCATTGAAAGTCAGCTGTGATAAATGAAAGAAGACAGATGTAAGACACCACATACCGCACAATTTCATCTGTATGAAGTGCCCAGGAAAGGTAAATATAGAGATGCAGAAAGTAGTAGATTAATAGTTGCCTGGGGCAAGGGATGGGAATGGGGAGATAGGCAGAAGGTGTCTTCTGGTATGATGGAAATGTTCCAGAATTGGATTGTGACGATGATCCCAACTCTAAATTTACTAAAAGTCACTGAACTATACACTTAAACTGAGTGAATTTTACAATATGTAAATTCTACCTCAATAAAGCTGTTTAAAAAAAGTATCAATTGTGAGGCTCAAGTGAGATGATGAATTGGCATCACTTAAGACATTATGACATGCTGTACACGTGTGCATTATCATTAGCATTTTCAAAATTGGAAGTAGACTGTTCTGTGCAGCTGACTGCACACAGGAAATGTTGCTGGGGGAGAGCAATCACACCAGCTTGGTCGTCTGGCAGGCTAGCATACATCATTGTAGTAACCCAATGAAAATTGGAAGTTGTAAGTTTCTTGAAGGTAGGGGCTGGTTTTGAATCTGCCTCCCCAGGGTCCAGCAGAAATTTCTGACTTTCAGCCATGGTGCACTTTTCTTACGTGGACCAACTCTCTCAATCAGAATAACTAGAGAAATTGGACAAAAATATTTTTTAAGATTTATTTGAAGGCATCAGCAAGCTACTGAAATAGGGTTTCAGGAAGAAAAGAGGCACAGAGAAGTGAGCCCAGCATTCAGTATTGCTTTGCCCCTCAAAGAATGGCTAATTCCAAAATGGTGGTTGAGAGACTGAGAAGCTGGGAACTTCCTGCATCTCCCAAAGCTGAGGAACAAACATTGGAGCTTAAGATAAACAGAAGGGATGCTGGTAAATACCAGTGTGTCCAGTAAAAACCCCAAGGGGCTATACTGTAGGAGGAAGGGTAAACTAGAAATAGAAATAAACCAGTGCTTATAAAAATGAAGCCGAGCTTCAACTCTGCTCAATCCCTGATTGGATTAATATGATTTGCCCTCTCTTAACTGCCTGCCGAAAGCAAAATTTCAATTCTCTCTGGAGAAAAATAACATCATCCAGAAACTCAAATTATCTCAATTTTCATACACAATTTTATGAATTCAATAAAAAAATAAATTACCAGGCATATTAGGAGGCAAAACCACATGACTTAAAACCAGAAGCAAAAGGCAGACCCAGAGGAGATCCAGATATGTGAGTTATCAAACATGGACTTTATCTTGTATTTTGAATGATCTAATTTTTTAAGTCATGTGTTTTGGGATTTGCCAGAATTAGAAGCTGTCTCCCCAATTGGTCTAGGTCTAATTTAGGTTTTCTAAAACCAACACTATTGAGTTATAATAACTTGTTCCCATTCAAATTTACTGTTGGATGGGTTTTGACAAGTATATATACCTCTCTAAGCTCTGTTACAATGAAGATACAGAACATTTTCATCACCCCAAAAAGTTCTCTCATATTCCTTTTCAGTCAATCCCTCCATTCCTCATGTCCCATCAACCACTTATCTTCCCTCTGTCACTATACATTATTTTACATTTTCAAGTTTCACACACATTGATTTATACAGTATGTGCTCTTTTGTGTTTGGCTTCTTTCACTCAGCATAATGTTTTTGAAATTCATCTGTGTGGTGCAGTTATCAGTGGTTTGTTACTTGCTTTTGCTTATATTTCATGGTAAGACATGGACTTTAAATAACTATAATTAAGATAGGTAAGAAATTAGATGATGAGTTAGAGAACTTCAGCAGAGATCTGGAAACTATAAAGAAATCATATGTACATTCTAGAACTCAAAAGCATTATAACTGAAATTAATAATTCAATATGTGGAATTAACAGCAAGTCAGACACATTTGAAGAGAGAATTAATGAACTGGAAGATGAGTCAGAAGAAAATATGGATATTGAGGCACAAAGGGAAATCAAGGATAGAAAATACTGAAAAGAATGCATGTGAGACCTATGGACATGTCAAAATGGTCTAATATATTTGTAATTGGGATTCCGGAAGGTGAAGAGATAAAGAAGTGGATGAAAACAAAATTTGAAGAGATAATGACATAATTTTCCTAAAATGACAAAGGGCATCTAGCTACAGCTTCTAGAAGTGTCTTGAACCCCAAACAGAACAAATACAAAGAAAACTACACCCAAGAACATCTTGTAAAACTGCTAAGCCCAGTGAGCTACATAATCAAATCTTGGTTCATAGAGGGCTCTCAGCCATTGCCAATGTGCATGGGGGAAAGAAGGGAGGGAAGAAAGGAAGAAAAGGAGGGATGGAGGGAGGGAGGGAAGGAAGGAGGTGTGTCATAGAGTCTAGCTTTCTTTCCCTGGTTTGCCATGTGTTGCAGGTTGTTTCCTAGGAAGCAGAATCTAGGATGGAAATTATCATGTAGGAAGTTTATTAAGGAAGCCTCTTGAAATCAACAGCAGTGAGGGGATAAAGGATGCAAAATTGAACAGAAGGAGAAGTTGGGCTGTGATATGGTCTCAGTGAAGACCTCTTTGGACTTCAGAGTGGTCAGGAGTTGGGCTAACAATGCAGACTTGTTCAGAATTGGGCTGAAGGACTCCAGGTCTCTATATTGATGCCACTGAGCAGCCCTTGGGCTGTCCCTGGGGATGGGGTATGACTTTGGGCAAGGCTGCTTTCTTTAGGCAAGGCAGGTGCTGGAAGTGGGCATCTAGGTGGTACACCACAGTATCCATTAGCTCTCTGGTATCTCTTCCATTCCTTTTTTGCCATAGACCTCTGGCATGGGAACTCAGAACCCTAAGTTGTAAGAACCCAGTTTCTTACACCCATATACAATAACCTAAGTCCTTACATTATGTGAATGAAGACAGTGCATTTCTCTTATCAGGCATAGGGGTGAGAGGGACACTTATTACCTATTCTGATTTTTGCTGACTATTTTCTTCCCTTTTCTTCAAAATTCACTCATTTCATGATTCATCAGTATTAAAATATTTATAAAAATATTTTTATACTTGGCCCGAAGTTCTTTCTCCTTAAAATCTTTATGTGTTATCTGTTGCTGCATGACAATTATCTCAGGACTTAGAAGCTTGAAACAGAACATATTTATTCTCATATAAGGAATTCTGTAAGGAATTTTGGAGCAGCTGAGCTATGCAGTCTGGGATAAGGGTCTTTCATGAAAGTGAATTCAAGATGTTGTTGGGATTGTGGACTCATCTGAAGTCTCGACCTAAAAAGTCTTCATCCACTGGGCTGCTATGAAAAAATGCCTCAGACTTGGTAGTTTATAAATGAAAGATATTTATCTCTCACAGTTCTGGAGGCTGGAAGTCCTGGATCATGGTGCCAGCATGGATAGATGAAGACCTTTTTTTTTTTTTTGAAGACCTTCTTCTTGAGCCAGTACCCTCTTGCTATGTCCTCACATGGTGGGAGGAGCTAGGGAGATTTCCAGAGCCACTTTTTATAAGGCATTAATCCCATTTATGAGGGCTCCATCCTCATGCTTGAGCACCTCCCAAAGGCCCCACTTACTAATACCATCACCTTCAGAGGTTAGGATCTCAACGTATGATCAGGGCAGAAGTTGGAGGGTCTACTTCCAAGATGGTGGACTTATATGGCTGGCAAATTGGTGCCTACTTTTAGCAGGAGGACTTTGTTGCTCTATGGGAATCTTTCTTTAGGGCTGCTTGAGTGTCCTTGTGACATGGCAGCACTAGTTTCACACAGGCTAGTCTTGACCTTGCATTGGTCTCTCCAGTCTGCTTTTTCACAAGGAGGACATAGCCATAAATTGGCATTTTCCTAAGGACTGAAGGCGTGGTGGTGAGCAGGTAATGAGGGGAGGGAGAGTAGCAAAGAAGAGCAATGCATTTAATGTTGGTTAGTAGATATCCCTGAATCATTGGACAGGATGTAACCCCCTTATCTGAGCTACCCCAAAACCTTTAAAGTATGAGTTTTTATAGACCAAAATGGAATATGATGCCCGTGTGGGTGTGTGTAACTGGAGAGAAGGGGAACATGCTTCTCGCATGTTCTCATGCACTCTGGGTATGTCTCATCAGGAGAAGACAGAGTGGGAGGGGTCACCTCTGCTATTACCCCAAGATTCATCCTCCAATCACAGGTAGACTGAAGTGGGGAACAGCCCAAGCAGCACAGGTACTCTGGGTATCCCCATTGTATGTTTTGGGTGGGAGGAGAAGAGACCTAAATAGTTTTTCTCTTAAGATAAATTCTATCTTAACTGCCACCATTACTATCAAATTCAGGCCAAGTCCTAGCACATCAGAAAAGATGTCAGGACAGGAAACAGAGAGCAAGTCTATCCATGCTCACATATTAATAGAGAGATAACACTCAGAGAATATCAAAGTAAATTCCAGAGGCAGTGGTGACATTTCCAGAATAAACATTAGTTAAACACTTATGAACGACCATCAGAATTATTTCATGGGTGTAAATTAAAAGTCAGCCCTGCAATGTTGATTCATTTTCCTCTCCCCAAGTTCCTACAGTTGAATGCAAAAAAGGATGGAAGAAAGATATTAAGAGGCCTTTCTCCACATGGAGATGTCAACAGCCTCCCCTTTTATCTTCTGTTAATTCCCCTTTGCAACAGGATCAATCATTTGCTCCTAATAGCATGATTACATTCACATTTTATCAGATAAGGAACCAGAATTCTGAGCAGCCCACCCAGGAAGCTGTGTTCCAGAGCTTCAGAGCATTTATTATTATTATTATTATTATTATTATTATTATTATTATTGAGGCTGACCAAGTACAGTCAATTCTCAGTTACCCATTTGTGTACTTCCTTCTGTGTGTCTTTTCCTTAGAACAAGTTTTCTCTAAATTTTTACAGCTTACTTATTTCAATTGCAAAAGATTGTTTATGCTTATTTCAAGACATTTAAACAATAAACAAGCATACCAAGTAAACAGATCAAATTCCATTATCAGAATGTGTCCATTTAAACTAGTTTGAGGGTATCCTTCTTGAATTTTTTTTCTGTATATAGCAGTGTTCTACTCTTCCATCCAAGTACTAACCAGGCCCGATCCTGCTTAGCTTCCGAGATCAGATGAGATCGGGCACGTTCAGGGTGGTATGGCCATAGACACAGTGTTCTACTCTTAAGATGGAATTAAATATGTGTTATTCTATACCTTGTGTATTTTCACTTAATATATGAGGGGCATCTTTTCATATCAATACATACATGTTTATGGCATTAATAACACAATATTTCATAGTTTTGATGCACCATAATTTATCTATTTGCTCACCTATTTTACTAAGTTTTTCACTGTTTCAGGGCCACAGTGTCTTGTTTTAGGTCTCTGAGCACAGTGCTAGTTGTGTTACCCTACCTCTGAACACAGAGCCTGAGGCAAGGATTAAGTACTAATAGTTTATTTGGGAGGTGCAGTTCCAGGATATTGAGAATAAGGGATATGAGAAGTCAGAAAAGGCAGAAGGAGAAGCAAGGCAAGGTAATGCATTATCTCCTTCCCCCAAGCCAGCTAATTCATTGTGAGCCAGAAAGAGACACAGCCATCATTTAGCAGGTGCATCTGCTCTTCCACGTGGGATGTCTAGGATAGGCTTCACAAAGAAACCATGCCTCAAGAACAGTCCACTGAAGAAGGGAAGGGAGAGAAAATGGATCTGCCTAGTTGCTTGGCAGTCTGTCTTCAGGGGTCGTGGTTCAACCACAGTACATTAACCCTCCTGTATCTCTAGGTTGGATCATCCAATCCATTTAACAGCTGCTCAGAGAGGCCAGGTCCCATGCTTTGTGGCTTGGTGTCTCCTGTCCAGAGTGGGAGACTCCACAGAGGCTCTGAATGTGCAGTTAATCCGCCTTACCTGGCTAAACCATACCTAACAGACGGAATCAGCTTAGGGGGTGGCAGCTGAGGAAGAGTGAACAGGTGAGGGTCTGAGAGGCATGAGGTTGGGAGAATCTGGCCAGTGCTGTGTCTGACAAACAACAGTCTCTACTGAAGGAGAATTGTTAGGTGAAAGTGTGTGCACATGGAATTTTGACAGATTCCAACAGATTGCTTTCCAATAAGGTCATACTGATGTACAGCCCCACCAAGAGAGCATGAGAGAGTCATTTCCTACCCTTCCGCCAATGCTGGGTATTATCAATCTTCATCAACATTTTCCAACTTGATAGGTGGAAACAGTTTTAATGGGCAATTATTTAATGATGAGCGAGGTTCAGCATTTTTCATAAATAACGTGGCTGTTGGATTTTCTTCTGTGAATTTCCCCACTCATAGATCTTAGAACTAGCTAAAATTTCTATGTCCTCAAGAGCTTCTAGGATGCTTTGACAATGAAGTACAAAGACATTGAAGTAGTTTCCTGATTTAACCTAAAGAAAGGACTCTTTCTACTGAAAAGAATTGTATTATTCCTTCCAAAGAACTCCACACTCAAACCATATATGACCTTTTTTTCCAAAAATTTTTATTGTGATAAATTATTCATAAAATAAAATGTGCCATTTTAACCATTTTTAAGTGTGCAGTTCTGTGGTATTGAATACCTGCTTAGACACAGAAGGTTGTCTCTAAGAATTTGACTACTCTAAATATTTCATATCAGTGGAATCACATAAGACTCAACCTTTTTTTTTTTTTTAAAGAGAGAGAGAGAGAGAAAGACATTGAGAGTGGAGGGTGGACGCAGAGGGAAGGGGAGAGAGAAAATCTTAAGCAGGCTCCATGACCAGTGCAGAGCTCAATGCAGGGCTCAGTCTCACAACTCTGAAATCATGGCCTGAGCTGAAATTAAGAATTAGACATTCAACCAACTAAGCCACCAGTCGCCCCCAAGGCTTATCGTTTTGTGACTGGCTTCTTTCACTCAGCGTAATGTACTCAGTTTAATCCATTTAGTTGCATGTGTTAGAATTTCTTTCCTTTTTAAGGCTGAACACACATGTGATTTTGAATTATTATTGATTAGAATTACATATGGTTCTCCAGTAGACTATAGGTTTCGTTTCGGAAATGATTATTAGAAGAGGCTCCAGTTTGCTCTTTGACCACTGGTTCATCTGTCACTCCTGCTCAGGACCTGCTCCTGGCCAGATCAAGTGCCCTCTCCCCTCCCCATATCCCTTCCCATGAACATATGCTCGGTCAATGCCTTCCTATGCCATGACCCAGCCACTCACCAACCTGCTTGCTGATAGCAGGGAGTCTGCAGTGAATACACACTTGTGTGTGTGTGTGTGTGTGTGTGTGTGTGTGTGTGTTTTCAACTATTGACAGATTTCGTTTTTTTTAATTTATTTATTTATTTTAGAGGTGGGGAAGGACAGAGGGAGAGGGAGAGAGAGCCTCAAGCAGATTCCACACTGAGCTGGAGTCTGACATGGGGTTCAATCCAACAACCTGAAGATCACACTAAAATCACAACGTGAGCCAAAACTAAGAGTTGGATGCCCAATCAACTGTGCCATCTAGGCACCCCAAGTATTGATAGATCTGTGTCAAGCTCAGGGGCATACCTTGATTTGACTGGTTTAGAGACCATATGTGAACCCTGGCCTTACCAGACCCTGGTAAGCTTTCTTTTGTACATGAGAACCAAGTCATAGTGGCTCAGGCTTCCTTTTGGGACCTCCCCTCCCCCTTCAAGGGCTTATACTTCCCTAGGCTTCATTTCAATCCTCTACAGGGTGCTGAGGGTACCAGGAGGGAAGAGAAGAGAGATGATTTTCAGGTTCTTTGAAAATTTATAATCAACAACACTAACTCATTCTTTACATAATAGTGTAGAAGTGACCTCACTACTTAGAGTTCTTTTTTCAAATTTTTAAAAAATTTTATTTTAGAGAGATAAGGATAGTGGCAGAGATAGTGAGAGAGAGCATGAGTCGGGAAAGAGAGAGAGGGAAGCAGACTTCCTGCTGAGCAGGAAGCCCAGCATGGGGCTCAATCCCAGGACTCCAGGATCATAACCTGAGCTGAAAGCAGATGCTTAACCAACTGGGCCACCCAGACGCCCCTAGAGTTCTTATTAAATATTTTGAAATGTGTATGTCTCCTGTATTTCTCTCTCCCCAAATATATAAATATATTTGTGTGTATTTTTCTAATTGGGATAAATTTTAATGACTGCATAATGTCATAGCAAAATATGTCCTGTGTTTTATTTACTCATTTTCTTATTGTTTCACGTTCACGTTGTTTTCTAATTTGGGGACATTCTAAATAATTCTGCAATTTCAAGACAATCTACATGACTATTGAGCTTTGTGTGCATGCATGATCGTTTCCTTAGGTGGCATTTTTAGAAGAATAATTTCTTTGTCACAGAGTGTGCATATTTATAAGGCTATTGAATTATATTGCCAAATTACCCTACAAAAATTGTATGATTTATACTCTCTGAAAGCTAAAAATCTTCCCGCCTAGGAGGCTGGGTAATATAGTAGAAGGAACGCTCAGAAAAAATATAAAAATAAGAAAGCCAGTCAGTCCTGGCTCTGCTGCTCTCCAGCTGGGTATGTCTGGGCATGGAGTGCTTCCCCACCCACTGCCCCCACACCGCCTCCCACCCCCACCTCCCAACCCCCCACTCACCATAGCTGTTTTCTGTTTTGTGCAACAGGAAAGTTGGGTTAGCTCAGGAATTGGTAAACTTTTTCCATAAAAGGCCAGATAGTAAATAGTTTAGGTTTTGTGGGCCATATGGCAGTAGTTTTCAACTGAGGGGGGGATTTTTCTGCTCCCAGTGTCTGGAGACATCTTTGGTTGTCAGAACTGGGGAAGGAATGCCATGAGCATCTCCTGGTACAGGCCAAGGATGCTGCTCAGCATCCTACAATGCACAGAGTGGCCGTCACCACAAAGATTTATCCAGCCCCAAATGTCAGTGGTGCCACAGTTGAGAAACACTGCCATCTGGTCTCTGTCACAACTTCTCAACTGTGGCACTGTAGTACAAAGGCAGCTACAGACAATACAGAGGTGAGGAGGTATGGCTGTGTTCCAATAAAACTTTATTTGTGGGCACCAAAATGTGAATTTCGTATAATTTGTCACATGTCACACAATCTTCTTTAAAAAATTTGTGTTCAATCATTTAAAAGTGGAAAGGCCATTCTTAGATGGAGACTATACAGACACAGATGGCAGGCTTTCAAGCCAGTTTGCCAACCACTGGGTTTGAAGATTCTTGTCAGACGGAGGCGATGGGTATTACTGATTGAGAGTTTATTATATGCCAGCCACTGCACCTGGATCATCATCGTGTTCACTCTCACCACAGGGGTCCTATCCCCTTTTAGAGATAAGGAACTTGAGGTGAGTGGGGGGCAGAGAGATGAAATCACTTATCCAGGACGTCTCAGTGACAAGTGGCAGAGCTGGGATTTGAACTCTTTTGGATCATGGCATGAAATCAGCAGGCCACCTGCCTCCAAAGTCACATGCGCCTTCCCCAGGCCTCAGTGTGTCTGTCTGAGCTTGGGACCAACGTGAGAAGTGGGGATAAGAGGTGGGGAGACAGGTGGGTAGGAAGTCGTGGGGAAATGCAGCATGTCAGGGAAAAGGTCAGGGAAAACACTGCTTCCTGTTGTCAGAAGGTAGGAAGAAGGCTCCCAGAATTCCCTGTGCACCCCAGTCTGAGGTTCTGATCCCCAACTGTATCCATCGCAGGCCTCACAGTGCTTAGCTCCATGCGGTTTCCCAGTATAGACAGATTCGTACTGTCCAGGGTGGGTCTGAGCCACTTTTGCACCTTCCTCCATTTAAAAAAAATTGTTTTTAATTATATTTTGTGACTATATTGGCATCAAGACAGCTATGATCTATGCTGGATTCATTATTCTATACTCATTATTAGTACATTCATTTATTTTCTAACTTAAAAAGAAATGAAAGCGAAAGCATTTTTGAGGGTCCCCAGCAATGTCTTTCCTGTAATGGGCAGAGTGGTTGCTCCAATGCTGCTTCCTCAGGGTTCTGGGATCAAGTCACACCTGCGAGGCTCTACATTCTTGAGCAGGTTTCCTTATTCTCTGAGCTGAGATGTCCTTGTTTTTAAAATTGTAACAATGACACCTTCTATCAGGAGGTGATGATAAAATGATCTGAAGTTTCCTTGGTTTGTTTGCTCATTCCTTTATTAAGCAGATTTTTTTTTTTTTGCCTTCAATTGAGCAGCTACTATGTGCCTGATATCTTTAGGCACCAAGTAAGACACAGCCACATCTTTGAGGAGCTTGTGGTCCAGGTGAGCTCGTCCTACAGCACTGGGAAGTGTGAGCCACCATTAGGCACTTGGTAGGTAGTTTGTCATTTAACGAGGCACTATTTTCAGCTGCATTGTACATCTGAAGAAACTGAGGCTCAGGGAGATTAGATAACAATCCCTGGGGGATGCTCCCCTTGCAGAGTCGAGCTGGCCCCCCTTGGTATAGTGGTCCCTGTGGGCTGGTTGTCCATGTTGAGGAGCCATTGCTCATGCTTCAGTGGCCTCGGGGACAACCCAGTCTCACATGTGGCAGCCACTGTGCCCAGACTTGGCTCCACTCTCTCCAGAGGGGCACCCATGGTGTCAGAAACTCTTTATCCGGCTGTCATACCTGTCTGTTGGCCTCAGATCCACAGAACCCCCGGGTTAATCTCCTGTCAACTGAATGGCCTGACACTGTCACCCTCTGCCCATCAAGCCTGCCCATTGCTTCTTCAAAGTTTCCTTTCCAGGGAGGTCTGCTGATGTAAGGTGGGTGGTGGAGCATGAGGCCAGGCAGCTTTGAGCTTTGCCCGATTCCCCCTTAGAGAATAGGAGAAGAGACTTGTGGTGGGGGGCTTGCAGAGGCGAGAAAAACCCAGAGAATCTCAGCTTCTCATGCCAGGAGGGGGCACAAGCCTTGGAGGCTGGTGTAGAGACCGCACAATATGGAGCCTTCTGAGGCTGCCCATCCTGAATCTGGTGCTGGCTTTGCCTCCTATCAGCTGTGCCTCTCTCTGGGCTCAGTTTCATTATCCACAAAAGGGGGATATGCATGCCCCCTTCCCCTCCGCCATTGGGAAGACTTCATGGGGTCATGCATACCAAGCTCTTAGTATGGTGAACACATCTCAGTTATGTCATTAGTTAATATTAGGGGGATTTCCTCTGTGCAAACTAGCCTAACCCGACTTTAATTTAATGCAACTAGACCTTCAGTCGAGACCATTCGGAGCCACACAGATCCTGGGCCAGCACCTGGGAGGCTGAGATGAGCCAGACACATCCCTTATCGAGGAGATTGTTGTCATTGGGCATAGTGACACAGGACACATCAGCCTGCAGGTATCACCACCACCCCACCAACCCAGGACGGGCCTGGCTGTGTCCAGGGTCCTGCCACCTACATGCCTGCCCATGGACTTCAGGCTGGTCAGAAGTCTGGGAAGCAGGCAGGGAAGCTGAGTGGCCAGAGAGGAGCTTGCAGGACCCTCTCCCTCTCAAGCGGGGAACTCCGTCCACCCTGTCCCCATCCTTATGTTCATCACTGCATTCTTCACTTTCTTCCTCGTTTCCTAGTCTTTAAGACACACATTCGGAAGGGACTGTTTGCTTCTTAAGGAAAGTGACCTCATGTTCCCAGAGCCAAGCTCAGTGTCTGAGCCATGAGTCAGCAAGTGCTCACCAGCAGAAGAAGAGAGGGAGACAGACAAGCAGTTTGAATATCAGCAGAAGTCACCAAGAAGTTGGTCTTAGTCCGTTCTGGCTGCTGTAACAAAATACCATCGACTGGGTGGCTTGAAAGACAGAAGTGTATTCCTCACAGCTCTGGAGGCTGAGAGTTCAAGGTTAAGATGCTGGCAGACCTGGGGACTGGTGAGAACCTATTTCCTGGTTTTCAGATGACCGCCTTCTCCTTGTGTCCTCACCTGGCAGACAGCAGACAATGTAAGCATGTTCTCTTCTGTCTTTTTATAAGGATATTAATCCCATTCCTGAGGGCTCCACCCTCATGACCTCATCACCTCCCAGAGGTCCTGCCTCAAACTCATCACATTCTGGGTTAGGATTTCAACATGTGAATTTGTAGGTGGGGCACAAACATCCAGACCATAGCAGAGACTATTTATATTTTGTTTGGATACCAAGGCTTTGCTGCTTTATTTAAAGTTTTGTAACTGTTCAGCTTTTATCTGTTCAGCTCTCCTGTACACTAGGCTCTGTCCTGACACTTTACGTGTATAGTTATATCACAGCATTGCACATCAGCCATGCCCCCCAACCTTGGGGTACAGACATTACCATCCACAATAAGAAAACAGAGAGAAGCAACTTGCTCATCATGCCCCCGCGACATATGAGCTCTTGATGTCACCCTCATTAGTGGGTAGATTTGGAGGATTTTTCTCATCCTGACCTTCCTTAGAAGGAGCCACTGTGACCCTTCCTCTTTTTCCAGAGGTGAGGGTCATGGCTGGAGAAGGAATCCAGGAGTTGGAGATAAAAGATTGAAGTCAGCACAGGGCACATGGAAGCTGTTAAGAAGCTTCCAGGGGCCATAGGCTAGGTGGACTAGCCACAAACAAGAAGTGGTAATCCTGAGCCTCCATTGTGTCAGTTAAATAGTAGTTACGTGGGATGTTTCTAGGCATCATGGGGAGAAGAAAGAATTCCAGGCTCAAACAAATTTGAAAATTCTGGGTTCCAACAAGTTAAATGAGGTCTCTTACTACAGGATTTTTCAAAGCTTATAATATTCTTTTTTTTAAGATTTATTGATTTATTCATGAGAGAGAGAGAGAGAGAGAGAGAGAGGCAGAGATATAGTCAGAGGGAGAAGCAGGCTCCATGCTGGGAGCCTGACGGGGGACTCGATCCCAGGACTCCAGGATCATGCCCTGGGCCAAAGGCAGGTGCTGAACCGCTGAGCCACCCAGGGATCCCCCAGCTTATAATATTCTTAATGTTCATTGTGACTTTTCAAAATTCAATGATCATGGAATCATAACTGTCTTCATGGAGCATCTCTCAGGGATAGCGTGGTCTATGTGAGAAATACTGGAAGAGGCTGAATTATATCTGCCAACCCCAAATGCTTTTAACTTGCAGGTCAGAGAAGCAGGGAGAATGCTTACCATGGTCTCCATCTAACGGCTTAGGAAACCAAGGCACAGAGAGGTGATGTGACTGGCTCTAGTTAGTAGAAGAGCACCCCTCAAAACCAGCCTAAACCCCAGCCCTGTGCTCTTGCCAACAGGCAAAGCTTCTTTGCAGAGCTCCCAGTTCCCTGCCCTAACATTAAAGAGCCCTTCTTTTAATGGATGAACCTTCTTCACTTTGGGCCTCATTGTTCTTTCTTTAGTTTCTTTTGCTTATTTCTGGAATCCACATGAGGCATAAAATAAACCCACTGTAATTTAGTCCAGCGGACGCCCTGCCCTCGAGTGATGGGGTAAACAAGTCTGGGATCCTTGTCAGCACCAGAAGAACTTTATGGATGTTGGACCCTGGTTGGCTTGCAGACAGAGTGTCCTGAAAGCCCAAATCAACCAGATCGCCAGAGTAACACTTACTCCAAGTTAGGGTGTATGTGTCTGTCCATTGACAGACTCTTGGGAGAACCTCAGAACATGCAAAGCTACGGAGGCCCCAGTGAGTCTGTTTGACTTCTTCTCTAGAAGCTGCCACCAATATTAGAAGAAAACATGAGAGATCAGAAGTCTTGAACATGGCCTGCAAATACATTTTGCTTGGTCGAAGCAAATGAGTTAATTTTCCCCCTGGATTAATTAAAAATTAGGAAATGTCATATTAAAGTCTGAATTTCTGGTTTCTCTTGGAAGAACCAGAAAACCCAGTAACACTGGATGCACATTCCTGCTTGGCCACAAAGGACCAGAGCTGAGTAGTGGTCACCCTCCTTATTTATTTATTTATTTATTTAGTCATCTCCTTTAGATTGGTCCACGATCTCCAACTTGCTACAGTTCCCCCCATTCCTGGTGTGTCCCCATTAACAAGGCAGATGCCAGCCGCCACCTAGCATTACAGACACACCATTGTAATATACATAATATATAATTATGTATGCTGATAGTAAATATATCAGTTGTATTCATGTTCATGAACAATTTCCCTCATCCATTTGTCTATGCAGGTTAGGAAAACAAGGGAAAAATCGAGAGGACTCCTGTTTTATTTTTCTGACTTGTCTCTCATTTGTGTAACTTGTAGGCATTGAGGTTTCATGTCCTCACTCTGGATCAAGGACTGGCAAACCAATTTGGCTTGCCAATAAAATCTGGCCCACTGAAAACCACATGGTGCAGCCACTGTGGAAAACAGTTTGGCATTTTATGTTAGAGCTACCATACAAAAGTTAGACATTAGAACTACAATACAGCCCAGTAATTCCACCCTTAGCTATACACCCAGGAGAACTGAAAACAGGTTTTTTAAACAAATGCTTGTATACAAATGTTTGTAGAAGCACCATTCACAGGAGTCAAAAGGTGGAAACCACCCAAATGTCCATCAGTGGATGGATAAACAAAATGTAGTCTCTCCATACAATGGAATATTATTCAGCCATAAAAAGGAACAAAGCACTGACACCTTCTACAACATGGATGAGCTTCAAAAACACTGTGCTCACTTAAAGAAGCCAGACACAGAAGTCTACACAGCAATGATTCCATTTACGCGAAACGTCCTGAAAATGTAAATCCGTAGAGACAGAAGGCAGATTGGTGGTGGCCAGGGGCTGGGAGAAGCAAATGAGGAGTGGCTGCCCAATCAGTCTCCTTTGAGGGGTTTTGATTCTGGTTTGGAAGTTCGACAGAGGCTGACATTTGCACAACACGGACAGTATACTAAATGCCACTGAATTGTACATATTAAAAGTGTTTTATGTTACTCGAATCTCACCTCAATTAAAACAGAAAAATCTGGCCCACTGCCTGTTTTCTTGCCTGGCCGAAAAGCTAAGAATGTAGTTTTACATTTTTAAATACGTATAAAAATCAAAAGAAGGATCATATTTAATGACATGTGAACATTATGTGAAATTAATTTTAGTGTCCAGAAACAGTTTTATTGGAGAAAAGCCATACATGTGGTCTGTGGCTGCTTCTGCACTACAGTGGCAGAGTTAAGTAGTTGTGACAGAGACGGTGTTGCCCACAACATCTAAAATATTTATTCCTGGTACTTTACTGACCGAGGTTGCTGACCTCTGCTCTGGGTCCTTCTCAACCAGGTGAGGGAAGTCAGGTAGAAGCCAGATATGAGAATCGAGAGATGGGAGGGTCAGTGGGCTTGTGCCTGGAGGCAGAGGGGTGAACAAACAGGCCGCTCTCCATACCAGGTGTTGTACTTTCCTGTGGCTGCTCTAACAAAGGACCACACACTGGGTGGCTGAAGACAAAAGACAATTATTTTCTCCTAGCTCTGGGGCTTGCGGTCTTGAAGTCAAGTCATTGACAAGGCCAGACTCTCTCTAATGGGTCCAGGGCAGGAGCCTCCATTGCCTCTTGCTGACTTTTGATGCTTGCCAGCCATCCTTGGCATTCCTTGGTTTGTAGATGCCCTGTTCTAATTTCTGTCTGTCCTTACACAGCAATTTCTCTCTGTGTGATGTCACCTCCTCCTCCCTCTGTGTGTTATTGTGCTCTGAGTGGACATACATTTTGGGGGGACACTTCAAGCCAGTACATCAGACACCCCCAAGACTTTTGATTCTAAATAATGAGCCCAGGCTCTTCATGCCTTATCTGCTGCACTCTGAAGCTGAGTAGAATAAGCAGAGAGGGATATTAATTAAGTGCTAAATTAAATATTAATTAAGCACCTTCTAAGTGCTAAGCATCGTTCTAAGTGCTTGGTTAATCCTCCGAGGAACTGGTGAGGCACAAAGAGATTAAGCAAGAATCTGCCCAAAGTTTTAGTTGACATGTAGCAGAGCCAGGATGCCAACCCCAGGCAGCACAACTGACTCCAGAACTTTTATTAACTCTGGCAGCCACCTTGCAGGGTTGCTGTTTAAATTCTTATATTGTAAGTAAATAAGGGAATGATCTCAGCGATGGTTGAGAGGCTCGGCCAGGGTAAAGCTGAGATGGGAACTCAGGAAGCAGGACCTGGCTCTTACCAGCATAGGGGGGCAGCCCCTCCCTGAAACCCCCATGCCTTTAACACTCCCATTTCTTCCTTAGGTGGGTGGAGAAAATCTTTTTTTCCTGCCCTTACTCGAGGGTGATATCTAGGGATGAAGGGAGCCAGCAGATGCAAAACAAGTCACCTGGAGGCTTTGAGTGGGGCTCTGAAAACCCTGAGCTGGCTCCAGGCATTCACTTATGAAAACCCCTTTCAGACTTTAGAGAATCAAGGTCCTATTGACAAATGCAAAGATGTTGACATGTGCTTGGAGGCTGCGCTGCCTGTTCCAAGGTAAAAGGCGTCCATCAGGCCGGTGAATGTGCTTCCTCAGAGTTCATCAATCTTGCCTTTGTTTGGTACATAAGCGAGAATGATCACACTGAACACATCCATCATTAGGTTGTGTTCCTTTCCACAAGAATAGGAGCACCAGGTAGAGGAGACGAGGGTGTGGCCCAGGGGTGCATTCAGAGCCCAGCTCCATGGAGAATGGGGGCAGGTGTCAGAGCGAAGGCGCTCTGAAAGTGCATCTGATTGCATCCACACCCATCCATCAGGCCTGGATTCGGCACCTCTTCCTTTCCACACCGACTATCAGTCACGTGGCTTTTGAAAATCCTGAAAAGATTGCACCTTTGGATTTGGTTTGCTGAGCTTGAGAATTGGGAACTGGGGCCGCTTTGTGCATTTATGTTTTCCTCTTTGATATTTGCAGTCAGACCGTCTTTGAGCATTGGCCCTGGGTGTTTTCAGTGGCTCAGACTCATTCCTTAGTTATTGGCCAAGATTGGCTGTTCCGTCCTTAGTGACTGGGCTGAGTCAGTCACTTGGGAGCAGTGGCTTTTCTGAGCACTTGGGGAAACTTTGAGAAGTCAATGAGCCACTTGGCTAGTAGAACCTATGGCTGCTTTCTTGACCTCATGATGTCTGCAGGAGTGACAGACTTAGGCAACTTGTCCCCTCCACCCCCTGCCCCATGCTCACCATTCAGCCCACGCCCTTGATAAACAGTTGAGACTATGGTCAAGAACCTCAACACGTTTGAGGGTCACCTTCAGTGACTTCCTTCCTCTTGTGCATTCTTGGTATCTCTGATCTAGAGCAGTGGTTCTCAACTAGGGGCAGTTTTGCCCTTCTACCCCTTGAGGACACTTGACAATATCGGGAGACATTTTTGTTTGTCACAGTGGGGGAGCAGGGTGCTGCTGGCATCTGGTGGGTAGAGGCCAAAGAAGCCATTCGACATCCTGTGATGCTCAGGACAACCCCCACAACAAAGAATTATCCAGTCCCGAATGTCAACCATACCAAGGTCAAGGAACCCTGATCTAGGACATTTGTTCTCAAAGTGCAGTCCTTTGCAGCATCAGTTCACCCTGGAACTGGTTAGAAATGCAAATTCTGCTCCCTACCCCAGACTCAGTGAATCAGCGACTCTGGGATAAAGTACTGGTATTTCACCTAGTCCTGACCAATGCAAGAAGTTTGAGAAGCACTGATCTAGAGCAATCTGTGGTCTAAAAGGCCTGGAGAAGCAATAGGTCTGGTTTACATGGTCAGGATGTGACTCTGACTTCAGAGTATCTCAGTTGCATTTGAAGTTGCATCATTTTACAAATCGCTACCTCTCTACCTCAGGGCTCAGTGTCAGTCTGAGAGGCCAAGCACTTTCTAGGTAAATTAAGACCTGCTAAGTGACTGTAGAGAGAGTAGACCTTGGGCTTCTTTGGATGGTGCCTTCTCTTATGGGCTTGGTAGATGAAACTGCTTCCAGAAAGGGTGGGGCTTTGACTTTTATGGGATCTTGTTCACAGATATTACCACCATACCAGTTCCATTGCTTCAGGCCACTAGGCAAATAAACAGATTTGCGGGTTTCTTTCCTATGAAAAATTCCTGATAAAAGAACTGGCAAGAAGTCCCCCACTCCTCAATTCACTGGCTGTGTTGGGCAAATTACTGAACTTCTCTGATCTGCAGTTTTCTCTTCCGTGAAGTGGGATGTGATCTTGGTCTTTCTGGTTGCTAGGAGAGTCCTGTACGTAAGACCCCAGACCTGGAGCAGGTTCATAAATGCCCATTTACACTTGTCCTTTGAAGGAAGAGCTGGGAGACACATGGCAGTATTAGTTTCTTATGGTTGCAGTTTACTATAACACAATATCATAAATGTAGTGGCTCAAAACCACAGACTTATTCTCTTGCAGTTCTGCAGGACAGAAGTCCAAAATGAGTCCACTGGGACCAAAATCAAGGTGTCAGCAGGACTGGTTTTCCATGTCCTTCACAAGACTCCAGAGAAGATCTGTTTCCTTTCTTTTTCTGGCTTCTAGAAGCAAACAGCCCTCATTCCTTGGCTCACAGCCAGCCTCACATCATCTTTTCTCCCCCGGGGGTCAGTGAGGTCATAGAGCCTTCCTCCTGGGACTTTCTTTACTCCCTTTTATAAGGATACTTGTGATTACATGTAGGGCCCACTCGGATAATCTCCTCATCTCACTCTCCTTAATTTAATCCCATCTGCAAAGTCCTTTTTGCCATATGCAGTCCATTCACTGGTTCTGGGCATCAGGACATGGATAACTTCGGGCAGGGGGCATTACTCAGCCTAGCACAATCTTAGCTCTTCCAGGCTGCCATAACAAAAACACTATGGATGGAGTGGCTTAAACAACAAACATTTTATTTCCCACAGTTCTGGAGATTGGGAAGTCTGAGATTCAAGTGCCAGCAGATTTGGTGGCTGATGACAGCCTGCCACCTGATTTGTAGCTGGCCTTCTTGCTTTGTCTTCATATGGCAGAAGGGGCAAGGGAGCTTTCTGGGGTCTCTTCTATTAGGGCACTAATCTCATTAATGAGGGCTTCACCCTCTTGACCTAATCACCTCCCCAAGGCCATACCTTCTAATACCATTGTTTTGGGGGTTGGGATTTCAACATGTGAATTTTGGAGGTACCCAGACATTCAGTGCATAACACACATTGTCTAAAGTCATTGGCAACTCTAAACACATTCTGCTGTAGGAGACCCAAGAGTGAAAAGACCCTTGCACTAAGGTATGGTTGCAGGGTGGTGTCTAGGTACCACTGCTTTTTTAGTGCTGCTCCTCACTTTATGGCTGATGAAGAGCAGCACACACCACCCTGTGAGTCTCAGCCTCCGGCGGCATCACATCCCCTGGGAACTCATTAAGATGCAGATCCTCAGGCCCTGCTCCAGCTTTAACTGAATCTGATCTCCTGGCAGTAGAGCCCAGTGATCTGTATTTTAACAAACTCCAGGTGATTCTGATACCTGCTTCAGATTTTAAAAATAAAGCTGTTAAAAAAAAAAAAAAGTTTAAGCAGGCACCAGAATCCCTGGAGCTTGTTCACCTACTGCAAAGTTTACCCTTTTCAAACAAGTCAGTGAGTTTTAGTGTATTCCCAGAGCTGTGCCACCATCGCCACTATCTAATTCCAGAATGTTTTTATCACTCCTCCAAAGAAACCGCATACTCATTAGCTGTCACTTCCTACTGTCCCTCCGTCAAGACCCTGGCAACCATTAATCTACTTTCCATCTTTATGGGTTTACCTATCCTGGACATCCATATAAATGGAATCTTAAAATATGTGGCCTTTTGTGTCTGGCTTCTTTCACTTAGCACAATGCTTTCAAGACTCATTTACGTTGTAGCATGAATCAGTACTTCATTCTTTTTTATGGCCAAATAATATTCCATTGTAGGGATGTGCCACATTTTGCTTCTCCATTCATCAGTTGATGGCCATTGGGTTGTTTCTGCTTTTTGACTCTTATAAATAATGCTGCCATGAATGCTCAAGTTTGAGAACCACTGCTATAGACAATCCATCAGAATTCAAAAATCTGGATCTTACTTTGCCCGTTCAGAAGACAGATTCTCCTAGAGTCTGATTCACATTAACCAGACTTTGGAGACTGATGTATAAAACTGGAATATCTGTGTATTAAGGTACAATGAGAACTTGCTATTACAGGCACTGCCTTTCTCAAGTATCAGGTGATTATCCTATTTCCTCTCTGTAGTCTGCCCTTCCTGGATGCCAGATTTTCTTCAGCAGGTTTCCTGGTGAATGTGGAATAGGGAGAAGGGAAGTTTGTTGCAGGGAATATTTGAAGGCCTCAGGCTGGGGCGGCCTGCTGTCTCTGAGTAGGGTTAACTGAGAGTTCAGGCGAATGGCCCAGGTTTAGATCCGGGCTCCACCACTTGTTAGCTGTGTGACCTAAATCGAGTTGTTCAACCTCTCTGAACTACTTCCCTCTTTGAGATAATAATAATGAGGATGTCATAGGATTATTGTGCAGAATAAATGAGATAATACCCATAAAGTGTTTGGTACTCGTGCCTAGTACCTGGCCTGTAAGTGGTGTGCTGCACCACCTCTGTGGCAATTAGCCATCTTGTGGTTGGGGTGGGGCTGCCCTAGGGACTGTAGCTGTCAGAAATCTGCTAGTCCCATCTGTCTCCATGACCTTGCATCAGGTCGGCTTTCTTCTGCTTATAAGTGAAACAACTCAAACTACGTTAAATGTTCAAAAATGAGGACTTGACAATAACTGGAGAAGATCCAGGGGCACCAGTAACAGACATACGAGCCTTTGGGTTGTCTCCGTCTTTCTGCTCTGCTTTTGAAGTGTGATGGCTTCCTTCTCAGGTGGGCCCTTCCAGCAGGTAAGGCCTGGGCCTCAGGTGTGCAGACCCACCTGCTTAATTAAACTACTCCAAGGGCTAGAGGACCTCTTAACCAAAAAAGGCGGCGGGGGGGGGGGGGGGGTGGTCCCAGGGCATTTCATGGACTCTGATTGGCCCATCTTGGGTCACATGCCTACCCTTGGACCAATCACCTCTGTCCCCCCAGGTGGGCTGGGAAGGTCAAGCCAACACCCATCCCTGCAGCTCCCTGCAGCTTTCTTTGCTCATCCTTTCATAGTTGGCTGAGCCCCTCTTCCAGTCTGTATATTTAATCCAGTTGTATCAGGCTCTGGACCTAGATCCCTTCGACTCTTTGGGCAGGGATTCTCAACTGCAAAACAATTGCCATTTGGAGCTGGATAGTTCTTGTGCTGGGGGCCATTTGCATACTGCAGGATGTTTTATAGCATCTCTGGCATCCACCCATTAGATGCCAGTAGCATCATCCCTTCTGAGCACTTACCCCCTAAAATGTCTCCAGATATTGCCAAATGTCCCGGGGGGAGGGGCAACAACACCCACTGCTGAGAACCACGGTTAATGTTTCTCTGTCCAATGATCCATTAGGAGTTGGGCTAGTTTCACTCTTGAAGGGTCAACTTCTTTGCTTATCTTCAAGGTTTTGGGGAGTGAAGTTTCTCTGTACCTCCTCAGGTACCCCTCCCAAACTGACAACACTTCTCACTGAGAAACCGTGGCCCCATGGCAGCTGAGGTCCCCTCTCTCAGGGGCCTCCCTTCCACAGCTGCCACATCAGGGCCAGGGCCAGTCACATCTCCAGCACTTCAGTCCCATTTTGGGATGCTTTGGGGCATGGACACCCTGCCCTGCCGCTGGAATGTGATCCATTACAAGACCGTCTCCACCACAGTCTGCAAGCCACAGACAGTGTGACCCGTCTCTGGTTGGTGCTTTGAGCGTCAGGGAGCTGAAAGAGGGAGAGGATCTATTATGTGAAGTTCAGACCGAGGATGTCTTGGGTTTCTTGAAGCTAGACCAGGGTCTCTCACAGCAAGCTCTCCTGGTCCATCCTTGCTGAGCCCAGTCAGGCAGTAAATCCCAAGGAACGACTCTGTGTGGGGAACTTCTCAGCAGCCCTTTGTTCTACGGACAATTAAGTTCCACTGAACATTAGCTACCGGGCGGCTGCATAATTAAAAAGCATCACATTTCCACTGGGGGAGAATTTCAGCTCAAGCGACTCAGAATGGCTCTGATTTAAGATCCATAAACTCAGTTCAAGGCAATAAATATGTAAGTAATTGATGATGTAGTGTGCAAGGAACGTAAGACCCATCCATCACACATCCATCCATAGGGAGGGCTATGGACACGCTCTGAGAACAGGACAAGAAGAGGGGAATAAATGGCCAGAGGGACCTAGACAGTTCCACCCTCCCCATAACTCACTGCTGTTCTCCGCTGAGTTGTGGCCTCGTTCCCTACAAAGCCTCATCCCCAGGTTTTGTCTTCTCAGGCCAGAGAGAAGGGCCACTGGGCAAAGCTGCCAACAAACCGCCACCTTTTAATGCCTACCTACTATGTGCCCAGCACTTGCTTCATCCATATCCATGGATGGTCCTTAGGGAAACTGCAAGATGGGTGCTATCACTCCTGTTTTACAGAGGAGGAGGTCCAGAGGGGGGAAGACGAGACAAAGCAACACAAGGGATACAGATGCAGTGAAATGCCGGAACACCTGCACCCCAACGTTTATAGCAGAATCTGGATTTCAATTCAGGTCTGCCCCTGTGGATTAATTCCATTTTGTCCCTCTGCTTCTTGGGCAAAAGAGGGGGCTTGGGCGCCTGGGTTGCCTGCATTCATTGCGATCCACAAACGGGTCCTGTCACCCGTTTCTGGGTCCAGATGTCAAGCCCAACTTGTAGATTCCAGCCTGTGGTCTGCATGTCCCCCACCGCTGCCCCCCCCCCCCCATGCCTGTCACTGATACTGCTGTTTCTGTTGGTTTGTTTCAACGTGAGACCATTTACAATTGAAATTGATGGAGCACAGGGCTGGCTGTTTTTCTCCCTTCACAGGGACATTGTGGTGATGGCAGCGTGGGGCCTCTGTCTGTCAACTCTTGTTTTGTCCTCATGTAAGCCTGAGCCTGGCACAGTAAGCCAGCCTCTTCCAATTAGCATTTTCCTTTGGGTCAAGGAGACAGATCCTTTATCTGTGTGGTCTGAGATGGCTCTGCAGTGCTCCCCGGGTTTCCAGCTGCCTCTCCTCAGGGCTTCTCTCCCAGGAGGAGTGTACAAGAAGACTCCCTTACCGACTCTGCTAATGGGCTCTCTTCCTCATTAGCTGGAGAGACAGTGATGCTCATAAGTGTTAGGACTCCCCAGTGAAGGACAGCTAGGTTCCAATCCCAGGAGAACACTTTTCCTTAGCTGACTCCCAGACTCAGTTTCCCCATTTGCAAAATGAGATCATTAGTACTTAACTTATGGGGCAGGTCATTCGCTCATTCATTCATTCATTCATTCATTCATTATCTATGGAAGTGCCACTCTGTGCCCATCACTGTGCTTGCTGTGGAGGATGCAGGAGGGAATGAAGGACACATGATTATTACAGCCAGTGAGCAAACACGTGCCAAACACTTAGGCCAGGGGGCCCGCAAACGTGACTGCACATTAGTATCACCTGGAGATCTTCTAAAATTTTCAAAGCCAGGCCAGAGCTCACACTGTTAAATCAAGGGTCAGCCAATGTGACGGTAGAGCCAGATACAGGCTCTATATCTCTGTCCTGGCTCCTCAGTTCTGCTCTTCCAGTGCAAAGGCAGCTGTAGACACTGGGCGTGGCTGTGTGCCAATAAAACTTTATTTATAAAACAGGCCATGGGCTGGATTCATGGCCCAGGGGTCAGCAAACCCTGGGTTCAGGGGTCAGGGGTCAGGGTTTGCCAACCCTTACATTAAACCACAGTATGGGGCAGGAGTGCAGGCAGGCATCAGATGATTCCAGTATGCTGACAGTTTTGGGAAGTGACCTGGGCAATGCCTGGTCTGCATTAGCCCTTATTCGTTTTACTAATGTGGCTCAGAGAAGCAGTTAGGGCCAAAAAGAGGACAATAACCCTGACTCCAAATCCCATTCTTTTGATCACTCTGCTTCTCTGTTTGATAGCTCTCAGAGCCTCGGTTTCTCCATCTGTAAAATGGGATCAATGTGCAAATTAACTTAAATGCTAGGTCTGCCCTCTGGAGGGGCTCTGTCAGTGGTACCCATTATAGGCAGGAGTCAAGAGGAGCTGAAAATGGTCCAGGGGCCCCAACTCTGAGGGAGCTGAGGAAACTCTGGAGCCCTGGACAGACAGGCAAGTGGGGAAAGGTTTGGGAGAGGAAGTGCTTGGGCTCCATTTTGGGGCAGATGGGCTAAAGTTTGGTCTGCTGCCCAGTTGTGGTCCCAGCCCTGGTCAGAGCTTGAGGGTTGGGGCTGGAGGTGTAGATGGGTGGTCAGGGCAGAGTGGGGCCCGTGTGAAGAAGTAAAGCCTCATTCAGAGGGTTGGGCTGCTGGCTTATTTTTGCTGGAGTTAACAAGGAGAACGTTCACCTCTCAGCTCTAAGCCAAACTCTACAGGGGACACTGGACACATAAGGATGAATCATTAACTGCTCCTACTTTCTAGGAACTCATGGTCAGGGGTGGTGGGGAGAACAGATTCCTAAGCAGAGGCTGTCCATGTAGGGAGGCAACTGGCCTGGAGGGGTAAGCACGGTATGCTACATGAGGGGCATGGCAGAGGTGCATTCAGGGAGGGCTTCCTGGAGGAGCCACACCTGGGCTGGATCTTGGAAGAGGAGTTGGATGGGTCAGGCTAAGAGAACTGGGGGAGGGGGTAGAGAAGCATGTTCTAGAAAGAGAGAACAGCATCTTTGAAGGTAAGAGGTGCAAAATAGCAGATCCATGGTGTGAATGTGACTTGAGGAGGGCTGGGCGCGGGCTGGAGACAGCTGTGGGGCCATGAGCACCATGACTGGCCCTTTCCTCTGTACTGCTGCCTTCCAGATGCACGGAGCATTTTTGTCCTTTTTGGCCAGCTTCGGCCTATTCTTTCTCCCTCTCTGACCTTTCCCTGTCACTTGAGTGGTAGATATGACCTATAACAAAGGTCCTTGAGACAACAATTGTGGATACACCAAGCCCACTCAAAGGATCAGATTTAAGGAACCCACATGCCCCCCATACACACACACCAAACTCCAACAGCACGTATTTCCTTATTGATAATTTATTTCCCAAATAAACCAAGGTGGGTCCATTATCTTCATGAGATTCTTCTGGATTTTGAGATACCATTTTCTTCCCTTTTTTGTATTTTAATTTTATTATCTTATTACATAAGCCTCTTTTGACATTTCAGGATGATCCCCCCCCTCCTCTTTCCACACCACAGCAGAAAAATTATACCAAGAGGACATTTGTGGGGAGGGTTTGGGGTAAGAATACGAGAAGAAAAGAGAGGTTTCCCCGATACATCTTATTTTTAGGATCGAGGGAAGCTTGATCATTAATGCCACTCCCCACTCCAATCTGTGGGGTGGTGGCTTATGGACTTAGAGGCCCATTGCCTCACTTTTCCTGTTATGCTCCCCATGAGCCCCCGCGTCTCCCAACCTCCCTCCCCTCCCTGCATGCATCCCTCCTCCCTGCCTCTCACTGTTAACATCTTGGATTCTCCATCCATCATCCCCACAAGGAAGATAATTACTCATATGGCACCCAGGTCTCCCATTGTTTGGTTACGAGGTTAAAAATCCCTGATACACTTTAATAAATTCAGCAGTGAGCACATTATAAAATGTAATTAAATCCCTCAGCCATCCTCTCTTTCTTTACCGGCCGTGAAATTTAATTGAGGCCACCTGAGGGGGCTGAGATAAATCACAGGTGATGACTCTGGGATTCACGTCCCTCATCGGGAGAGGGAGTGATGGCCTCACCGTCCCCACGCTGATTAGTGGGCAACGCAGGGGATCCCAGTTCTGCCGGGACCTGCCAAGACTCAGACACAGGTGGCAATGGGCTTCTTAAAGGGGGAGAATGATGTTAGTTTGTCCCCTAATCTCGAAGGTGCTTCCAGTTTGTCTTCAATATTTAAAAAAAAAAAAAAAAAATTGTGACCTGGGGCCAGAAAGAATGGGTGTGGAGAACTTTGTGATTCCCTGTCATGTCTTCCCTTCCCACCCTGTGTCCGCACCTTCCTGCCTATTGCCCCCACCAGCGCTTTGTCTGCTGCGCTACCATTTATTTGCTCAGTGCCCTGACTGCTCATCTGTCCTTCCGAGGTAGGCTTCTGCCTTGGGACACTCTCAAGAAGGCACTTTCTCCGTCTCTCCCCGTTGGCCATGACCAGCACCACCACCCCTCCAACTGTAACTTAAGTTAAGACCTCAAGGTCTTCTCTCTGCCTGATAAAGTGACAACTGGATAATCATATTAATTAGCCCCGTCAGAAGTGGCAAGAAGAGAGAGTTAATTTGCCTTCCCCTCTGCTTTCACAAGCTGACATGGATTTCAGCAGTGGCAGGTAATCAGAGACACTGCCTCCTCTTGGATTATTCTATCAGGAGTGAGGGAGGGCTAGGAAGTCAGTCTCGGGGCGAGACTGGTATGGGTCAGAATCTTAGCTGGAGGGGCACCTGGGGGGCTCAGTGGTTGAGCATCTGCCTTCCGCTCAGGTCGTAGATCCCGGGATCCTGGGATCGAGTCCCACATCAGGCTCCCCACAGGGAGCCTGCTTCTCCCTCTGCCTATGTCTCTGCCTTTCTCTCTGTGTCTCTCATGAATAAATAAAGTCTTAAAAAAAAAAAAAAGGATCATCGCTGGACTGCTTACTGGTGCTACCGTGACTCGCTCCTCTCTTCTGTAATATAGGCGTTAACATGACACAGCCCATAGGCTGCTAGGATGAGGTGAGTGGAAGGATGCACACTTTGGCTTGGAGAGTGCAGGGCATTTGTCCAAGGATTGTCACACCATGTAAGTGGCGGAAGTGGATCTACAATCCAGGTCTTCTGGCTTCAGAGAAAAGAATCCTTTACAATGGATACGTACATTGAATAGTCACATGGTAGACTTTAAATATCTTATAATTTTATTATTTGTCAGGTGTGCTTCAGTAAAACTGGAGGGGAAAAAAAAGGTGGGGAGGGAATCTCTCCCCCCCAAGGAAATGAGTTACACAGCCTTAAACCAGGGGTTGACACATTTTTCCTATAAAGAGCCGGGTAATAATTATTTTTGGCTTTGTGGGCCATACCATGTCTGTCATAGTCACTTAACTCTGCTGTCCTGGTGTAGAAGTAGTCACAGATGATGCGCAAATGAATGGGTGTGATAGTGTGCCAATTGAGCTTTACCTACAAAAGCAGGTGCAGGGCTGGATTTGGCCTGCAGGTAGTAGTTGGCCCGGCCAGCCAGTCAGCCAGTCTTTGGAGAACTTTGTCCTGTTCTAACTGGTGTGTTAATCCTCGAAGAAATAATAACATTAATAATGTTATTATTAGTTTCTGGTAATAATAATGTAGTGCCAACTACATTAGTTGGCACTCAGCTGAGCCCCTTGCTGACTACATGACCCCTCCTCATCCCCCTAAGATCTTATGACTCCCTTTTCCCAGGAGGCAAAACAGAGGTCAAAGTGCCTCAAGCCTCCTCGCTAGTAAATGGCAGAGTTGACACAGGATCTGCTTACGGCCAAGTCCCACACTCTCTCCCACACTCCACTGGGCAAGTTGATGACCTGGAAGCCCTTCTTGTAAATAGGCTCCCCTCTCTAAAGGAGGTCCACATTCAGGGCCTTGTCACTAGTTTAAACGCCCTACACAGGTGGATTGGTGTGGTCCTGATGCCTCCATTCCTGCAGTTTTCATATTTCTAGACAGATCGCTTCCCCATGCTCTTTGCTTTGACTCAATACCATGGGAATCCCTGACTCTCCTCCCAATGGTCTCTTCCATCAGGAGCAAGCAGCACTGTCCTTGCTCACTCCTCACATCTCTTACCCAAGTCAGCCCCCTCTGCCCGAGTCTTCCCCCGTGACGTGGCCCTCAGGCAGTCTTAGGGATGTATGCATTGACCAGTACCAGGTGGCTCCGTGGGTGCCTCCATAGCCACTGACAGCCCTAGATAATGAAATCTGGATATTGGGAAGGGGGTTTAGATGTCTCAGGGAGGAAATGATGTCCAAAGACACAAAGAAAAACCCATTTTGGCTTCAAAGAACCATGGAACCGTAACCTTTAGAGACAGTACATAATTAAAAAACTTTGAGATCTGACATATTTGAATTGGATATTAAAGCAAATAGAGTTATTCCCTGCTATGTGAGTCATATCATGAGCAGCTTTAGCTGAGGATTATTTGGCCCATTGGATAAACTGGGGGGGGGGGATTTTAGCTGGCGACTGGCCTATGACCCCAAAAGACAAGTTCCATGGTCTAAGTTTTATTAGTTTCTGGTATCTCCTATCATGTCCCTGGGTTGGAAGCTTATGGGCAGCTGGAAAAACTTCCATTTTATTTGTGGTGTTTCTGAGGATGAGCTCTCTGGGTTTGACTGCCCTGGCTCAAGCCCCAGCTCAGTGAAGATGGAGTTATGGAGATTAAATGAAATAAATACATCTAAAGCACTTAATCTGAGTCCTGCCATGCAGTAGGTGCTCAATTAATGTTAGCTGTGATTATTAATAGTTTTCTGTGCTCAGAGGTCTTTATCTCCATGGAAACATGTAAGGCTAGCATAGCTTCTATCCGAGAGGGTTGAGAGGCTCAGAGGCTGCAGCAGAGAGCTTCTTTCGGTCTCTTCTAGCTCCAGAACTATATCATTTAAACAATAATTCTTACGCTTGCCTCAGAAAAAGACATGCTATGGGAAGATAGTGTGGTGTAGGGATGCAAGGAAACTGAGTTCAATCCCCAAAGTGTGCCAATACCCGCTGTGGGACTCTGAATAATTCACATTTTCATTTTCCTTACGTTTAAACTAGGAATACAACCTCATAGGATTGTTTGGATTAAGTGAAGAAATGGCTTCCAGAGGCATATCCCCGCTTGGGAGTCATACCGATAAATAAAACCGAGCTCATTGCTCCCCTGCTTGCCAGGCAGCCGACTGATGACTCTGGGGTGTGGATTTTTTATTGGGGCCTGCAGCTAGCATCATGACAGCTCAAGTGGGAAAGCCCTGGGCTGGGAAGAGAATGGCCTTGTAAGGGTCAGGGCTGATGCTTTGGACCACTGTGGATGGGGAGTTGGAGGATGGGGAGGAGGGTTTGGTGGGGGAATGGGGGTGCTCAACCACAGCTTGACGGGCTATTCTCCCCTTGGCCACCAGAGGGAGCTCTTCAATGAGCGAGACCACCCCCACCCCCCAAACACACACCTCTACCCCCAGCATCAGGCCTCTGTTTTGTTTTGTTTTGTTTAAGATTTTGTGCATTTATTTGAGAGCCAGCGAGAGAGCACAAGCAGGGGAAGTGACAGAAGGAGAAGAAGATGTGGGGCTCCATTCCAGGACCCTGGGTTCATGACCTGAGCCTAAGGCAGATGCTTAACTGACTGAGCCACCCAGACCTACTTCGGGGTTCCCATCGCCCTAAAACAAATGCCAAAGTCCGTACTGTTTTATTTCCCTTATGAAATGTATCACTGTTTGAAATTACCTTGGGCTTTTGTTTACTCACTATCTGACTCCCTCACTAGACTCTAGGCTCAGAAAATTTAATTATCCTGTTCACCATACACCCACCTCCTAAAACTGTCACCCGCACAACAAAGGTGCTGTATTGGTTTCCTATGGCTGCCATAACAAATGACCACAAACCTGATGGCTTGGAACAACACCAATTTATTACCTTAGTTTTGCAGATTAGACATCGAAAATTCGTCTCACGGGGCTGAAGTCAAGGTGTGTCGGCAGGACTGCTTCCTTCTGGAAGCTCCAGGGGAAAATCATTCTCTTGCCTTTTTCTAGCTCCCTTGGTTCTTAGCTCTCTCCATCCTCACAGCCAGCAACTGTCATGTTGCCTTCCTGAACACAGACCCTCCTGCCACTCCCCCTTTCATACATGAGGACTCATGCTTACTTTGGGCCCATCTGGATAATCCTTAATTTAATCACATCTGCAAACTCTCTTCTGCCTGTTAGGTGACTTACCTAGAGGTTCCAGGGATTAGGACATCCTGGGGAGGGGTGTGAGCATTATTCTGCTCATCAAAATATTGTTGGCTAACTGCAGGGGTGAAATGAACAGCATCCTACTACATCACCTGCAGGCCTCTGCAGCCCTTCCCTGAGCTTAAAAGGGTCAATGTTCAGCATTTCCTTTGTTCCTCCCAGACAGAGGTAGGAGGCGTGGACACTCTAGAATGGTTTGAGCTCCGTGTATCTGGAGAGCAGTCTCGACTAGAAGCATCCGGTTCGTTCTTCCTTTCTGTGGTTCCAGTCCCAACTCAATCACTAGCTATGGACGATTGAGTATTGCTTCTAAGCCTCAGTGTTCCCATCTGTGAAATGGGGAAAAAAGTAGCCGTCACTTATCAAACCCAAATTCCGTGACCTGAATTAAAAACCCCACTGCTGGCCTTTATTTGCTGTGTAACTTCGGGCAAATGGTGTAACTTCCTGATTTATTTGTTGGGGTGATGGGGTGATGGGGTAATAATCATAGCAGCTGCTATGTTCCATCCAACATGCAGTGGATGGATTACATGAGGTAATGTACGTAAAGGGTTTATTTGGCAATAGTCCTTGGCACACCGTAGTGCTCAACAAAAAGCATATCTATTTTTTTTTCCTCATTTCTCCTCTTCTTCTTTGTCTTCAGCATTTTTTTTCTCTCTTACTTTTGCCCCTCCTCTTCCTTGGCTTTATCATCCCGTTTTTACCTGGTGTCTCTGGGTTAAATGTTTCTAGATATTTTTCGCACATCTGGCTCTTCTGTTAGCCTGAGCTTCTTCCCACCAGGTCAGAGCCCAAGCTTCTCATTTCAAAGCTCTATGTAATGCACATGCTTTATTAATGTTGGTTCCTTGTGTCAAGGCGTCTGTCTATCCGTCTGGCCTCTTGAGGGGGTTTCGAAGACTGAGGCCCCTTTCTGTATGGGAGAGAGCTGCTGAGAAGGCATAGACAGGGAACTGCAGAAGGAGAAAAGAACCCTCCCTCCCTCCAGCACTCCCTCTCTGTGGAGCACTGGAAATGAAAACATCTGAGAACAGATTTCTATTATTCTACCCCTGGGACTGAAGGCACCAGGGACGCACACAATTCTGCCTCCGTGTCTGCATGACTTGTTATCAGAAAATTAGAGTAGAAAAGAAGCTTTTGTTCAGCTATGGAGACATCTTAATAGGCGCTTTGATTGTTAAACAGAAGTTTCTGTATCAGTTTAATTGCTGTAAATGCTGTTTGCCTTCTCTGTTATGATAAGGCCTGGATTTTCATAGATCCCCCCCCCCATTCCCTTTAAACAGTTTTCCTTTGCTTTAAGGCTTGAGTTGGCAAGTTTAATGAAATCCACACGAAGGAAGTGAAGAGAGGATCTCTAAGTTCAGATCTGCACACCCACGTCCGAAGCCGTGTGCTGGTTATTATTGCTTGAGACTAATGATGCTGTAGCTGTGCTGTGTAATTGACGGAATTCACCCCTCCAACCAGATACCGGGAAATGAAACCAAACGACTCAACTTAATTACTTCTACTTCTCGAGAAGGGGCTGTAATTGAGAATAACAGCATAACCGGGATATGAATCTAAACGTGAGATGTGCTTATAATAAAAGAGGATTTGTTCTTTGCGGACTTGAGCCTCAGAAATACCGTCTTGGCGTCTTGGGGTGGGGGGGTAGGGAGGAGGGAGGCGAGTGGCTAGGGAAGTGGAAAACATCTCGGTGGGGGATTCTCAACCTTGGCATTTTTGACATTCGGGGCTGGTTAACTCTTTGATGTAGGGGCCAGCCTGCGCATAGTAGGATGTTGAGCTGCATCCCTGGCCTCTACCTGCTGGGTGCCAGCAGCACTTCCCCACTCCACTGTGACAACCAGAATTATCTCCAGATATTGCCCAATGTCCCCTGGGGGCCAAAAGTCACCTTGGTTGAAAACACTGAACTTAGGAGCAATTGCAGAATTACCCCTCGAGGTTCTGTGGCTGCCTAGTGTGTGACCTGTAGGGTGTCACTGCATTTCTCTGAGTGCCCTGAGTGTCTTCCTGTGTAGGGAATAATGAGAACACTGCGAGAGGCATAGTTTCCAGGTCTAAACTGTGCAGCATAATGCCTAACACATATTGAGCGATCAATTAACTCAGTGCTTCTATCATAATACGCTTGGGCTCAGCAAACATATAGGAAGTACGTTGCTTCTGGTGGTGCAAAGATGAGGATGAGGTCCCAGTCCTTGCAGAAGGGGCCCATTTATGCACACTTGTTGGTACCGCTTTATTCTTCACCCGTGGCAGACATTGCTAATCAATCTTGGTGTTCTTTTCTATTGGGTCTCAGAATCATTGTCAACACACTTTTCTAGACAGCTACTACGAATGTCCCATGAGATGAAGCCCATTCGGCACTCCTAGCTTTGTAGATTCCCCATGACGAGGCTGTGTATCTGAGCTAACTACCACTTTCTCTTCAGCCCAGCTGTCCCATCTGCACCTGCCCCAGCGCTGGAGAAAGCATTTTAAGGAATTAGCAAGTAGCATCCGTCTTCCCAAATCAGACTTAAGTCCCCAAATGAGATAGGAATGGAAAGAAGACTCTTTTTTGAAAATTGTGTTTTTTTTTTCTTTCTTGTCTTTCTTGTTTCCCTCAGAAACTGGAAAAAGTGGCAAAATGGCTTGGACTTCCTTTTAGTTATACTAAAGGAAATTCCACTGGCTATGATGCTGATTGATATATCACGCTGTCTCTCTCGTAGCTTTTCTCTGCCCTTTGGGCTTGGAAAATCACTAGCTCTCCCAGAAAGGGTCCCAGCCTTACAAGGGCAGAATTGGAGTTTCTGGAAACAGCTCTCAGGTGGCTGTCGACAGCGTCATTAGACAGAAGAGAGGAGTGAATGGGTTGGGGGTCAAATATTCCCTGACATCCCCAGTTCCGGGTGAACACACCACTCCATAACAATGGCTGTGAAAAATGAGGTAGGTATTTGTAGCCCCAAAAACAGGGAGCTGGCTCCATCTACCTGGCCTAAGAAAGGAGAGCTGGTGTGTGGATCAGCCACTCGCTTCCTCTCTCCCTCGCTGGTGGAGATTTCACACACAGCACAGCTTCATTTCTGCTGTTGTTTCACACCTCCCCAGGGCCTTTGAGGTCTGAGAGGAGGGATGTGAGGGCGGCTGGCTGGTGGAGTGAAGGCCGGGGCTGGTGCTCAGCATCTGCGGAAGAAGTCCCAGAACTCAGTCAGAGGTGGAGTGATAGCAGAAGTCCCTGGGATTTAGCCTCAGGCATGAAAGGAAAGACCAGAGCCAGGCATCCAGTCTGAATGAAATCTGTGTGATTTTTTTGTTTCTTCCTCATTCCCATTCATCCATCAGCCTATCTATCTATCTATCTATCTATCTATCTATCTATCTATCATCTATAGATACATACATCTACCCACCCACCAATTCACCCATCCATCCATCCATCCATCCACCCACCTACCCACCCATCCATCTACCTATTCATCTGTCTTTCCACCTACCTATCCAATCACTTGTCCACCCAATTATCGAAATATTCATCCATCCATCCACCTACCAATCCATGTATCCATTCATCCACCCATCCATCCATTCATTCATCCAACCACCCACCTACCCATCTGTCCATCTACCCACTCATCTGACCATCCACCCACCTATCTAAACATTCATCCACCCATCCCTCTATCCACTCACTTACCAATCCATCTACTCATCCATCTATCCACCCACCCTTCCTTTTACTCCTCAATCCATCCACTTGTTTCTTTACTTTTTTTTAGAGAGAAGTGGGGGGAGGAGCAGAAGAAGAGGGGAGAGAGAAATTTATGCAGGCTCCACATCTGGCATGGAGCCTGACTCAGGGCTCGATCTCACAACTCTGAGATCATGACCTAAGCCAAAATCAAGAATTGGACAAATCAAGAATCTTGACCAACTGAGCCACCCACCCCTCCATCCACTTATTTTAATGAGTTTAGATGGTACATAGTTGGACATAGTTACTGACAATATACAGAGAGTGATATCAGATTTCTATATAGAGTGTGCTTTTAAAATAAATGTATTTAAACAAAGAGTTAACTAAAAATAGGAAGTAAATAATTTTATGGACTGTACGGGACACGACAAAACTGGGAAAGTGGTCCGTGCATGATTGGTGTCTGGAGTCTACCTCGTTAGAACTTTGCACACAAGGGCATATGCTCAAGGGGCTCTCAAAAATCTAGATTCACAGCTGCTATGCAGCCTCCAAGGTGTATGACCTTGTAGCAATGACTTCCTCTCTCCAAGCCTCAGTTTCATTGTCTGGAGGGTGGGGATGCTAACAAACCCTTTCTTTGGGGTTGTTTGGAGGATGTAATGAACTAAAGCATGTGAGTCACTTACCACATGCCAGGCACACATTAACCACTCCATAAATGGAAACAATGCTCATTTTTATGCCTTCCACAGCTGGCTTCTTTCAAGGCACTCCCTGGCTGCCCTGCCCAGGGGAACTTGCTTGAGTCCAAGGAACACATGTTAAACCAATGTTCCATTTAGCTTTGGTTTAGCAAGTGATGGTAGTGGTCACTGACGCTGGTGAGCCTCCCTCTTCCTTCCAGGGGGTTTGGCTGGAGCCTGCCCCATCCTCTGACCCTCTGTGTAATCGGCTCTTCTCCTCTCTTCTGTCCCTGCAGACACACTGTCCGTGCCGCGCTGGTCCCCGCAGATCCCTCGCAGAGACCTCGGCAACTCCATCAAGCACAGGTAGGCTGGATGCCTGTGGGCGCTGGTGCCCACCTCCGGCACAGTGAAGGCTGGCATCTCTGGCTGCCAGAGTGGGCAAAGGCTGGGCAGATATTTTGCTTTAGCTCCTGTGTCACCATGCCCCTCTCTCCTCTGCCAACTGAAACCTCATCATCAAGGCATCTTATTAACCTGGCCCTTATAAAATCAGCACATAATGGTTAAAAGCTAGGGCTTTGGAGTCTGACTGTCTTGTCTTCCAGTCCCAGCTAGCAAAGTGTTGCAACCTTGAGGAAGTTACTTAACCTCTCTGAGGTTCAGTATTCTCATCAGATAATTCTGCCTACGTATGGGGTGTCATGAGGATCAAATGCGATAATATACATAATGTGCTAAGCAAAGGGCACAAAATAATCATTCAGTAAATGGTATCATTGTCAAGACAAACGCTTTACATCCTAATTTTGGGCCTCCCTACTTAGAAAGCAAGATTGCATACTGAACTCAGAGACGCTCGCTCTCTGCTGAACGTAGGTCAGCCCAGAGCTCCAGCCCTGATGGGTCTGTGGAAATAATCTCACCTGGGGTACACCTGTCCTTTCTGGAAGAAGACTTGTATCTACTAGACATCCCTTATAAGAAGTTCTTTAGCTTTCCAGATTTAACTTTCTACATTTTATGTCATTATCTTCACAGCCTCCTCACAAACTTAGTGGGGTAAGTAGCACAGGTGTGGTCATGTCCAGGTGATAGGGAAACTGAGGCCCTGCACGATTTAAGTGACAGGCCTACAGTCTAACTGACCTCAGTCCTCTGTGTTCTTTGGACACTGCTGCTCAGAGTTTTCTTTGTACCGAGGCCTCTGGGAACTAGTGGACGGGGCTGTTTACTCATTCATGGATTCTTTGTGCTAGTATTCGCGGAGAATTTCTGTGCCTGGGCAGCAGCACGGCACAAGACGTAGGGCCTGCGCCCTTGGGGAGTTTGCGGTCCTGTGGAGGGTTAGGCGGCTAACAGCCCATGACAGTCCGTGGGATCGGGGCTGCAAGGCCGGGGACAGTATCAGGGGCAGACACATCGCCACAGGGTTGGGGGCTGGGGGGCGAGGCCCGAATGAGCACACTCTCCCGGAATTGCACCTCGTCAACAGTTTTTGGAAGAAACATGTTGACAGGCTAGTTGTTAGGACTCAAATGAAGAACCAGTGGAGGAAGCAGTGAGAAACATGTGATAGACGCCTCGATGGTCAGCAGGGAGATGCAGGGAGATGCAGGGAGATGGAGGGAAAAAGACATCACAAAGAAGGGCCTTTTCTAACAGCTTCCCCACTGCCCTCCCTCAGTTCCCTACTTGAATCCATCCCACCTCGGGATTGGCCACACCCCTGGCTCAGCTCCTCCCCCGGGTTGGCCACACCCCTGGCTCGGCTCCACCCCTGGATTGAAGCTGCCCCCCTCCCCCCGCACCTTGCAGCCCCCCTCTCCCCAACCTTCTGGCTCAGCCTCATCCCCCAGCTCTAGCAACCTACTGTTAGATCTGGTGTCACCTCAGATTCAAACACTGATTCCCAGGGGAAGGATGATGATCTTGGGCATCAGGAATGTCTTCTTAGAGGAGCCGGGACTTGGAATGCCCTGTTACTCTTTAGTCTCACCCTGTTTCTCCCCAGGGCTCCATGCCAGAAGGGGGAAACCTAGACTCACCCAGTCTTGGTAAAGAAATTAAAATCCCATTCCATCTGTTGTCCTCAGAGTCCCCTCAGCCAGAGCTCAGGAGAGAGCGCTGATCCCAGAGATAGGAGACGACTGGAAAGGAAAGAGAACGCAGCGCTACGAGGCTCACGCTGCCTGCCCTCCATCCCCACGCTGCTGGCTGGGGGGTGAACACAAGCCTATTCTGTTCATTCCTAAGGGCTGCCAAATCCCACAAGGTAGACCCTGCCAAGCTCGCTGGCCCCGTGGAAGGGGCAGAAAAAGTCTGGACCACCCCCCAGTCCAGGACTGGAGGGGGTTTCCTTAGCCACAAGAGTCTCTGTTCTGAATATTGCTATTTGGCTTTGGTATGCAGGTTTGGGCTGCAGCTCATTCCACTTGGAGGGTGACTGACCCAAATCAAGCAAGTTGGTAGAGCACAGGGATGCAAACTTGCCCTCGAAATTCTCAAGCACCAACTTACATAATCACTTCTGATTTTCATTTTGACACTCGGAGGCAGTCGAGATTAGATACAACTCCAGCTGAAGGTGGCAAAAATTGAAAATGAAAATTAACTCTGACCCGGCAACCTTCAATACTTTTCTGTGGCCTGGCCCCGCTGCCGCCTGGTATCTCTTGGGGGAAGAAAGCACCCCAGCAGCTGCAGGATCCCCGGGAGTTAATCTAAGGCACCTCTGTTCCTGTGGGTGCCTGGTTCCTGTGTATCGGAGGCCTCTGAACTGCCTTATGTTTGCAGCAAGTGGTGCTGGTGGCAGAGGAGGATGAGCTCACGATCTGCAAGGGCTTTCACTTTCGGGACTCTGCTTCTCCGGTTTGCAGCCTGAGATCTTCTGGGGGAGGTCCTTGTCAAAGCTCCCCAGGTGATGTGCTGGGCAGTGAGGGGCGATGGGTCTCCCGGACTCTTGAGAGGCTCCACCTTGCTTATGGTTCTCTGAGGACATTCTAGCTCCATCCATCACTCTGTCCCAGAACTGAACTTGGCCTATAGCCAGCCACCAGGCAAGACTTGCTGAACTAATGAAGGACTGTCACAAATGTCCAGGTAACAATATAGTCACAACCCCACTGGGTGAGTGCTGAGTATGCACCAGGCACTGTGTGAGGCTCTTGACATACCTGGCCCATTGGTCCTCCCAGCAACCTGTGAGGTTGGCTATCATCTTCACTTTACAGATAGGGAGACTGAGACTCGAGTGGTCTAAACAAATTGATGAAGTCACCCATCTCAGAAGCAGCGTGACTAGAATCCAGGGCCTGTGGCTTACCCTTTAAGCAGCTCATCCTTCCAGAGAGCAGCTCGGTCACCACCACCTTGCCCTTGAATGTTTTCTATCTCTTTTCCACAGGTTTTCCACCAAGTACTGGATGTCTCAGACATGCACAGTCTGTGGGAAAGGAATGCTTTTTGGCCTCAAGTGTAAAAATTGCAAGTAAGTGGCTGTACCTGGAAGCATGTTTTCACAGTACCTGGTGTCAGCGAGAGCCATGCTGGGCTTTGAAATAGTTTACCAGAGTTTGGTGTCTTGGCTTTCAGGAGGATCGCTTGCTCCATTTTTCAGAACTGTGTCTTGAGTGAACCTCTACCCTTGGCCATGGGGTCAAGGAGAATAATTCCGAATAAGAACCAGAGCTGATGGAAGGTGCTGGAAATAACACTGTCTGCTGATGCCCAGTCGATGTTCCTAGCATCTAAGATTAGGGGTTGACACACTTTTTGTCTAATTGACCAAGATAGTGAATACTTTAGGCTTTGTGGAGCTGAGGATCTCTGTTACAACTACTCAACTCTGCCAAGTGACCATAAAGCAACCAAAGACAATATATAAACAAATGGGTGTGACAAATTTCTTTATTCCAAAAGCATCTTATTTGCAAAAATATGCTGCGGGCTGGCTTTGGCTCCTCAGCGATAGTTTGCCAATTCCTGAGTGAGAGTTTGTGAAGTCGTTTCCCCTCTGAGGGGGTATTTGATTCTCCCCATCTTACAGATGTGAAAGCTGAGTCTCGGCAAGGATCAGCCACCTGCCCGAGGTCACAGCCCTGACCCCTAACTCCTCTCCCTTCCGTAGCAGCATGTTGGCCTCCAGTTCTGGTTTAGAAGTCTCGACCACACAAACCTCCCCCACTTCCACCCCCCGTGCCAGGTCATGGCTGGCAAAAGGCAGGGCGGTAGGAGAGAAAATTGTGATGTCCAACGTGGGCTCTGGAGTCAGAATAAAATGGGTTCATACCCTGGCTCTGTTCCTTTCTGGCTGTGACCTAGGGCAAGTCACCTCACATTTCTGTTCTGCATTTTTTGTTTTATCTGCACGAAAGGAATTATCATCATCCCTGGTGGATGTGGTAGTAAGCACCCAGTAAATCAGTACTCCAGGACACAGCACGGTGCCAGGCACAGAGTTCTGGCCTCTGTCGGAGGTCTCGAATGCCTTTCTGCCTGGCCTCGCTCTCTCCTTCCATAAACATGTGTGAAATATCTCTCTAGTCCAAATCCTATAAGATTGTCAATAACATTTAACTATTTCTAAGGGTGACAAATGGAAATGCCTCTGTCTGCTTTATAGGAGCCATTTAGTTTAAAAGAATGTAGGAATTGTTCTTTCCTTGTCCAGCCTAGGCTGGCAAACTCCTGTTTGGGCTCCTTCCAGCCTCCCCACGTCCCTGCCCCTTGATGGAGGGGAAACAGCAGCGGTGGCAGGCACCCACTCCCCCTCACCCCCAGCCTGGGTGTCTCACCTGAGGCATGGAGGTGAGGCTGAGCTCCCTTCCCTCCTGGAGTCACGGAGGATTCATTAGTTCCAACCCTAAAGAGCCATAGGCTCCCAGGCAGAAGAGGAGGTGGGGAAAAATGACCAAGCATTACTGTTTAGAGACCGGCATCCCCACCTTGGTCTCCCACTGACCCTGGCTCTCAGGTGAGCCCTCAGCATGGTGATCCCTGGTCTTTCTGACTCGGAGAGGCACGAGGCCGGGTCCTCCGGTCCACCTTGAGGGCTGTCTGATAGCCCCCCACCACCACCAGCGGCTCTGGGGGCCTGCCTCGTCCACGTGTAGTCACACCGTGTTCTGAGAAGCTGCAGCTCTCACATCCTCACACCTGCCGAGTGGAGGCTTTGAAGTCAGGTAATTAGGTGACAGGGACGCAGCCAGGAGTCAGTGAGGCTGAACACCTTCTGAGCCGTTTTAATTTTCAGCCCTAGAGGCAGAACTCATGAGGCGGCCTTTGCTTCTGCTCTCTGTTCTAGAAGTAATGAACAAAGACTCAGACCCTGCCAGGGGTTGGGGGAGGAGGCTGGGGAAGGGATGGGGACCGGGGCGAGAAGCGCAGGCTTCGGAAGCAGCCAGAACCCAGTGTGAGGCCCAGCTCCACTGCTGCATTCTCTGTATGAGCTTGAGCCAGTGACTTCTCAGTCATCTCGGCACTCAGTTTTCTGATCTGCAAAGTGGGTGTGATGCTGGCATCCTCCACAGGACCGTTGGAAGGAGCCGGTGAAATGTTCTTGCCCCAGATGACAATGTTCTGCCAAAGAACATTCTTCCTCACTCCATCTGGCGCAGAAATGGCTCCTGGTGTGTAAGAAGCAGAATTCAAGCCATGGTTGGATTGCACTGTTGATCTCACCAGCTTGCTCAGCTGGTAGAGAAGCTGCCAGAACAGTGAAAGCGGAGTCTGTATTGCTCTGAAGGTCCGGCATGCTTCCGGTTTTTTGACACTCGTGTGACTACAATTTTGTGTTTTTGTAGCTACAACCGAGCTTAGAGTTTTCTCCGGGACATAATGAGCGTGCTTTACTGCTATCACCAGCTGAAGTGTGGATTCACTCTTCCATGAACCAGATCCTGCATTTTTTACATGAATTATGCCTTTTACTTTTACTTTTTTAAGGATTTTATTTATTTACTTGAGAGAGAGAGCAAGCGAGAGAGGGAGCACAAGCATGGGGAGGGGCAGAGGCAGAGGGAGAAGCAGAGTCTCCACTGAGCAGGGAGCCTGGATGTAGGGCTCGATCCCAGGACTGCAGGGTTGTGACCTGAGCCAAAGGCAGACGCTTAACCGACTGAGCCACCAGGGACCCCTGAACTGTCTTTTATATGTGTTTTCAAACATTGGCAAGATTTTGGACATACTAATGGGCTGGCAGGTGGGTGGGGGACAGAAATAGGTAACACACAGAGGCCATTGTCAAGGAGCTTAGGGGAAGGCACACAGAGAGAGAATGAATTTCGGTGGAACCGAAGCGCTTGCATGAAGAGCCGTGACAGTAACATTGCAGAGAGGTGGTACCAAGAGTGCGGAGGCAGCTTTTCAAAAAAAAAAAAATGGGCAGAACGGTTTGTTCATTTACTCGGCTGTGTATTGAGCACCGACTCTGTGCCAGGCACTGTTCTGGGCAGAAGCGAAATCACAGTGACTAACCCACACAAAGCCCCTGCCCTCATGGAACTCACAGGCCAGGGGAGGGGAGCGACAGGAAACCAACCAGTGAAATAGAGCATCTGTTCAGGGGATGCTAAGTGCTAAACAAAAGAACAAAGCAGGGAAGGGAGAGAGGAAGGGCCAGGGCAAGGGCTAAGATTTTAATTAAAGGGCTCAGGGAAGTTCTCATGCTTGAATGGGAATTTAGGAAAAGTAGTGGTCTGTGACACAGGTCATTTCCTGTCGTCCCAAAGCATCCCAGAGGCATGAGTTTGAATTTGAATCTGCCCTAAAGGCAATGGCTTTTTTTTTTTTTTTTTTTAAACCTAGAGCATTGCTGGTTCTGTTAATGCCAGAAACTCCCTGGGTGAAAAGGATTGGCTTGAACCCATGGACTCCACGTGTGGTCCCCTGAATCAGCAGCATCAGCTTCACTTGGGAGCTGGTTAGAAATGTAGACTCTCAGACCCTGCCCACACCTGCTGTATCAGAATCTGCATTTTAAGATTGTCCTGGTGATTTTTGTACACAGTAAGGTTTGAGGAGCATTTCTCTGAGTGGTCTCCAAATTCCCCTTTAGAGCTGATTTTCTTTCTCTAGATCAGGGGTCTCAAACTCGAATATGCATCAGAATCCCCTGGAAGGTTTGTTAACACACAGATTCCTGGGCCTGCCCTGGAGTCCCTCATGCAGCAGGTTTGGGGTGGAGCCCAGAATTTGTTGGCTGGTAAGTTACCTGGTGACGCTGATGCTACTGGTCGTGGCATCACATTTTGAGAACCACTGCTCTACATAAAAGTAGTAATTTGACAAAATCAAACTTTATTTTCCAGCCTGACATTTCAGCATGTGTGGTTTGTTTTTTGGATTTTTTGTTGTTTTGTTTGTTTGTTTGTTTGTTTGTTTGTTTTTTATTGGTTTTTATTTTTAGATTTTTTGTTTGGTTTTGGTTTTGTTTTTTTATAGAGTGGTCAATCTTTGCTAACTATTTTTTAGGCTTTTATATTATTACATCTCTTGGCCTCCTGTAAACTTGAGTCTTGTTCAGCATTATCTCTCCAGTACATTCATCTAGTAAATATTTGTGTGATAAATCAAAAAGATAAGGCATGATTGGAACCCAGAATTGTAGGTCAGACACACACACACACACACACACACACACACACACACACACCCCTGCATTTGAATCCTGACTCTGCCACTAACAGCTGTGTGACCACTTCTGAACACCATTTCTTCTTCTGTCAAAAGAGAAAAAAATATCTACTCCACTAGATTGTTAAAAAACAAAAAACCAAAACCAAAACCACATACAAACAAATAAAAAAACCCTAAGTGAGGTAAAATAAGGTAAAATGCTCAGCCCAGTACCTGGCACATTATGAGGACATCATACACGAAAGCTAATATTGTTACTAACTTTATGGATTAATTTTGGGGTACCCCCCCCAGGAAGCCAGAATACTCACAAACGTCTAACCCCCTTTCCTCCTGCTTCGTCTTAATGGCCACTTCCTCCGGAATTATCATCAGCTGTCTTGTTGGCGTTCTGAATAGAGAGATTAGTGAACTAATAGGAAATTATGCTCAGAAAGCAATTTGCAGTTATCTAAATTGAGGACTTTTCATCTAATAGGTTCATGAGCGCGGAATGGAGTTTCGTTCTAAGTGGTCGGATGTCAGCACAATCCACGTATTGTCTGATGACTGTGGATTCAGCTGCAGGAGGATGCTGATGGATTTCCCAGCTCTTAAGCATGTGTTATCTGCATCTTTCCTCCTTCTTGGGGTCTTTCCACAGGTTTCTGCAAAGCTGAGGTTTGGGTCCCTGGAAACCTGTCCACTCCTATTTTAAGATTTTATTTATTCATTCATGAGAGAGAGAGAGAGAGAGAGAGAGAGAGGCAGAGACACAGGCAGAAGGAGAAGCAGACTCCACGGAGGGAGCCTGACGCGAGACTCAATCCCGGGTCTCCAGGATCACGCCCTGGGCTGAAGGCAGCACTAAACCTCTGAGCCACCCGGGCTGCCCCCTATCTGCATTTCTTGCAGGAAAGTTGCACGGTGGTAAATTCGGGTGGCTTATGCTCTAGGAAACAAGAGTTTGAACCAAAGCCCCCCCCCACCCCCTTTTTTAAACTGCAGGGACTGGGTGTGGAAGGGAGGGAATGTCTTTCAAAACTGCCAGTGGGGAAGCATCTGAATTGTTGGTCTCTCATGCATCCCCCTCCACCCACTCTCTTTTTAGAGTGTGCTGTGGTTCTGGTCAGGTCAGCATCCCCCTGGCTGAGTGTCTGCCCTGGGGGAGGTTCTGTGCTACCTCTTGGGGTGTGAGGGTGAGAGAGTCACAGTTGCTGTCCTCCAGATACTCAAAGTCACTGCCAGTGATGTAAAGCTTAAACTTGTCCTGTCTGAGCCCCTCCCAAGACTTCCTGGCCCAGTCACTGGGGATAGGGCCTAGAAACTCACATTTTTAAGAAACCTCCCAGAGCATTCGGATTTGCACTGAAGCATAAATAAGGAGCATGGATCTGGAAGGAGAGATGAACCAGGTAAGTAATTATTACTGTAGGGGGAAGTGCCCAGGCTGCCTCTGGCTGGGAGAGATGCACATCAGGGGAGGCTGTCCCGGAAGGCCTCTGAAGTCTTGAGGGAGGAGTGGGAATTAGCTCAGTGGAGCAGAGGAAAGGATGTTCTGGGTGAAGACAGGGCATGGGCAAAGCTTGGGTCAGGACTTAGAGGGACTTGAGGATATTTTGCCATTGTTGGTACCAGGCAGGGCCTGGGATCCGGAGAACACCAGTTCTGCTTTGCAGCCACAGTACCAAGCCCTGCCGCTCTGACTTGTGGCTCCAGGCTTGGGTAGGGACCACTCACTCCCATCCAGCCCCATTCCTTGGACTCTGGAGCTGTCATCTTGCTAGAGGGAGTCGCTTGCCAAGGATAAGGCCTTGGGGAGGACAGTGTTGGTCAGGGTGGCCTTTTCTCCTGGCAGTAGAGTGGGAGGCAGAAGCCAGGAGTCTTGATGTTCTTCAGGTCACTTGCTCTTACAGCCTGAGATGGGAAGGGTTTGAGTGTCTGAATGCCTTGCAGATGCTAAGACTCATTTTTCTCTAAAACCAAGGAGGAGGACTTACTCCTCCACTTTGAAGACAGGATGATGAAGTTAGTGGCCACAGAGCACAGCCTTCCCCCATCCATATATGTCTTGATGTCCTGCTTATATTCCCAAGTGACCTCATTTACCAGTTGCTGTGGGCACCGCTGCCAACAGCCTGTACCTGAGACCTCCCCTGGAGGTTTGCCCTTGGGTGATTGCAGCTGCCTTGCCCCTATGTGCCTGGAGGAAGCCTTCCCCTCTCCTCCCCCACTAGCTCAGAGTCAGGCACTAACTGGGGTAGGAGTACAGAAGGCCAGCTTGCTTGCTCAGGGCAGATGCCCTCAGTGGTGCAGTTCACAGTCCAGAGCCTTGGAGGGATCAGACTGAGACTTGTCACCTGAAGCCACATCTTTGCTTAGCTTCTCCATCTCCTATCCTGCTCCCCGCACAATGGAGTTCTCTTGGAGAACTCCCTCCATATATCACTCACTAGAACATACATCTCAGGATCTGTTTCTGGGGAACCCAGCTCTGTTGCTTTATGCTAAAACAATAGCAGGATCTGGACCCTGGGGCCAGAGAGAGCTGAGTTTGGGTCCTGCCTGGCTTTGCCACTTCCCAGCTGTGTGATTCTGGGGAAGTTTCCAAACCTCTCTGAAGCAAAATGAGGCTGAGCCATTCATTTGATGTATTAAGACGTATGAGTGCATCAGTCACATTAATGGCTCAGGGATTCCCTCAAATCAGAATCTTTAAATAAGTTGTTCAGCACTTATTTACTGTAGAAACTGATTTTCTGTTAATGCAAAGTAGGAAGAGAAACCTACTTGCTAAATCACCTCCATGGGTTGAAATGAGTTTGAAGTTCTGGAAAATTTAGCACCTTTCCTCCTTTTCTGTAATGCTTGTTCCCCATTCATCTTTTGGAATTTTCTGAATCATCTAGCTTCTTGGGAGACATGTTTAAGCATTTATACCAGGGTTTCTTGACTTTGGCACTATTGAAATTTGGGGCCAGATAATTCTTTGTCTAGGTGGCCATCCTGGGCATTGCAGGACCCCAGATGCCAGGAGCACCCTCAAAACGCATGCACACAGACACACACTCCATCCCCAGTTGTGACAACCAAAACTGCCTCCAGACATTGCCAGATCTTCCCAGGGGGCGCATGGTTGCCCTTGGTAGAGCACGGCTGGTTTATATAACAGATCAGTCATTGCCAACCAGTAGGACTGTGGTATACATTATTCAGTTCTAGAGTGCCAGCGTTAGGGTGCCATTACTAAAATATTCAACAGAGTGATCAAACATTTCAGTTTGCCTGAGACTTTCTGGTGTTTAGCGCTGAAAGTCCCACGTCCCAGGTGACCCATGTTGGTTGGGGTCAGATCTATGCACGTAGGAACGTTTCATACTCCACTTCTGTAGGAGTGAGGCCCATAATTATTTACTTGGAAATGTAAAGAATGAGCTTGGAAAACTGAGTTAACCAGCACAAATTTTCCAGTTTATCCCAGTGCTTCCATGCCCTTTATACACATCCTGTCTCCTACCTTCAGTAGCCTGGCCACTGGACATGCTTGCACTTAGGTCATTTTTTTTTTAAAGATTTTATTTATCCATTCATGAGACACACACAGAGAGAGAGAGAGAGAGAGAGAGAGAGAGAGAGAGAGAGAGGCAGAGACACAGGCAGAGGGAGAAGCAGGCTCCATGCAGAGGACCTGATGCGGGATTTGATCCCGGGACTCCAGGGTCACGCTCAGGGCCGAAGGTGGCGCTAAACCACAGAGCCACCCAGGGATCCCCCAGGACTTAGGTCTTTTTATGTAAGCTGTCACTTTAATAATTTTCATTTGAGTGAGCCTTGCACTCTTTTGTCCAGCTTTGCTCTATTGTTGGATCTTTTCCTTTGGATTTTCTGTGCTTCTTGGTTCCTTTCTTGCCCTATATATATTCTCCTCACCTGTGTTTCTGCATCAAAATGCAGTGTTTTATCTGAAAATTTCCTGGTTTTGTACAGTGACTCCAACCATAGGCGATGAGCTAGCTAGAGGTGTGAAGTAAGCCATGGTTGGTTTGAGCCAGTGGGTGCACTAATTTTCCCAACCCAGGAAAACCTGGAGAGATGATCAGCACTGGTGTCACAGCTGCTGCAAAGCTCCTGGAAGCTTCAGGAATTTGTATAACACACAGGATATTGGCAGGATATAATTATGAGCATGCATTTCAGGGATCACCAGCTTAAAGCCTGAACTACTTTTCCATTAATAGAAACATTTCTGTTTTTGCAACGATCATAACGGGAATATGTGGTACCTTATGTGAGTGTTGCTGGACATTTTGCCAAACACCTTTCATGCTTGATCTCATATAATCCTTGCAACAACTGTGGAAGGTAGGGTCTGTTCACCCCCATTTTACAGATGAGGAAATAGAGGCCTTCAGGAGTAAATCCCACATCTCCCAGCGGGTAGATCTGCTCAAACAACTGGTCTCTCTGATTCAAGATCTGAGACTCTTAACCACTTTACATGGGTAAAGGGCCAGCTACACAGTCCACCAGCAACAAATGCTAACCCTCACTCCGCTTCTCCTTGAATTAAACAGGCGGAATGGAAGATGAGGATCGGATCTCAACCTGCCCCTGGACCAGAGCAGTCATCTTTCCCTCCTCCTTCCCCCAGCCTACTACCCTGGCCCAATTTCTTGAATTGAGAGAGGGCAAACTGGTTTTTGTGTTTTGCTGAGTGCCTCCAGGCCCTGGGAGCCAAGAAGACTCTGTGGTCACTCTGTCCTCTCTTGCGGGGTACAAGGGGGACATCTCCAGCTAAGAAATGCACAGCTGTCCTGCAGTATATCCCCTTATGGAGAGAAGTGCCGAGTTTTCCTGATCATTGTTCATTATTTTGCTGGAGCTTATTAACATATAACCATATGTTAACACATACAAATCATATGTTATATGTAAACACTCCCCACCGACCCTGTTTGTGTTGTTGGGTTGTTTTTTTCTCTTGAACCCAGACATGGGCCAAAGAGCTCAGCCTCACTGAGTTGTCAGCAGGGAGGGAAAGAAACGTTTGATATTTGATATCCTCCACTGACAGCATATGGGGGCATTTCTAGAAGCCTTGGCTCAAAGGAGAGACCACAGGGAAACCAAGATGAGACGAAACTGCTCAGTTGGGATATTCAATGAAACAAGTCCCATTGGAAAGGGGGCAATGATTTGGTTTAGTGATTTTGCAAGAAGCCTTGAGAAGTACTTAATGCAGTGACTTGGGAAAAAGAAAGCAGAGGCAGGAAGTCAGATAATGAATGAGGGATGCCTTTTAATTGTAGACATTTACTGCGGTGGGGGGGGGGGGCGCTTTCCAAAATGCTAATCTAGCCTTCGCCTCCTTGTTTAAAATCCTCCCTTGGTTCTCCCTTGCTCTCAGGGTAAATCCAGGCTCACGATGATACACCGCACTGTCTCTTGCTCAGCTGTCCCTTTGCCCGTCTCACTACCTCTCTCCTCACACCCAGAGCTCTACAGCTTCATTGAACTGTTGACCCCTGTGGCAGGCCACATGCCTACCTACCAATCAATACAGCTTTGAAATGCTTTTTTTGCTCCTGCCCAGCTCTCTCTTGCACACATTAGCTAGCTCCTGTTTATCTTTCGGGCTCATCTCAGTCACCACTTCTTGCAGGAAGCCCTCCTGGACTTCCCACAGGTCTGAAGTGCCACCCCCTGCCCTTCACCATCGCTCTGTATAATATAACCACGTTGTGTTGGCCTCCAAATCCTGCCTGTCTCTCTGACTGGACTTTAAACTAGATGAGGGTAGAGCTGTGTCTGTGTTGTTCACTCTTTGTACCTCCAGGGCTAACATGGTACTTGGCACACAGAAAGTGCTTAGTAAATATTTGTTGGTGGAATAGATCTCCAAAGGAACCTCCACAGGGAAAGTGGTTCTTGCCAACCCAAGGCCCCAGTAACCTAGTAGGGGATCCTTTCTAGGAGGCAACTGTGAGGCAGTGGGATGAGTGGAGAGATGTTCATGTTTGAAATAGAAAGAGATAGGTTCACATACCTGGAAGGTGGACTCCATGCTAGACGTTTGCAAGGGGGATGATTAAAGAAAGAATTCCTGCCCTGTTATTACACACACCCAGGACCTCACACAGCACCTGGCACAGAGGAGGAAGACAATCCTGTTTTGAGGTGTGTAAATGAACGAGTGACCCTCACTCTGCCCTTTACTGTCTTTATGATTGGGCCACTTACCAAGCCTCAGTCTTCTTGACTTTGAAATGGGTGTGATGGTATCCACCCTTCATGGCGTTGCTGTTCAGAACAACCAGGTTATGTAAGAGCACCTGGCCCAAAGGTAGTGTTTCTTTAACATTTCCTCCATCAGATGTTGGGAACCAGGGTTTCAAAACACACCATGTGCACCCGGAGTGGAAAGGCTATGCCCTGCTCAGATGGGTTGCAAAGCAAGCTGGTGTGGATGAGAGAAAGGCAGGCTTAGAGAGTTGGGCTGCTTGGAGCCAGCTTCTTGTAAATTGATCACAGTAGCTCAATGAACCACTTGAAATGGGCGGGACTGTGTTCACCAGCAAGAATCATGCCCACCTCTTTTCCAGGAAGGCTAGTGTTCTGATCCTTGTGCCATACCAGGCTCTGGGCTCGCATCTGCCCCATGGGGCTGCTGGGGGTCATGACAGATCCATTAGGGAGATAGCAGAGCTGCTTAGGAAGGTGCCATGTGTCCCCCCACAGTTCCCAGGCAAGGTCCATGCAAGTTTGCTGTGCTTCTGGCCCAACACCTGTCCTGCTCTCACGCTGGAGGTCGTGAGAAGGGAATGCAGACAGGAACACTCCTGCATTTCACAAACTTCAAGAGATACCATTTGTAAGAAATAGGAATCATTTCAAGAAGCCTTTAGATAGAGACTATTTGCTCCCATACACCAGTGGTGTGGGATGGCTTTCCCTTCTGCCCTTCCTTCCTTTTCTGTCCCTCCTTGTCCGTAGTGTTTATTCAGCATTTTTACACACCAGCCACCAGGCCAGGCACTGAAGGGGGGTGGGCGTAGGAACAGGATTTACAAAAATGAAGAAGACCCAGATCATGCCCCCAAGATGAACTCATTTATTTAATTTTCAGATGGAGAGGATGTCTCATTTAGCTAGCAGCTCCTTTGGGGAACGAGATAGTCCATGTAAGCAACTTTTCTCAATAACTGAAGCTTATCCTCTTAGCTTTGAAAGTTAAAAAAAAAAAAATGAACCCCCTTTGATGAAAAGTTTTTAAATATGTCCTTTCCAAGGTTCCAGGCTACATGAGGTTTGCATGCATTCTCTTTGTCCGCTCAAGTGGGTTTTAGCCCTGCCTGCACAAATGTTGACCTGTTTGCTGTCTGAATGGACCCTACTTGGGCATTTTCTTGTTAGATCCTCATCACAGTTTTGGAGATGAGGAACATGTTGCTTAGAGAGGCAGATGGATGTCCCCTTGGTGTGGGAAGAAGAGAACTGGGATTCAGGCTCAGGTTAGCTTGACTCAGAAGCCCAAGCTTCTCACCATTTCTAGAACCACATCCGACCTTGTCCTGGTGCCTGGCATTGTTCCGAGCCACCACATTAATTCACGGTGCTCCTCTTGGCCACATTTGATGGGGAGCTTTGTCCTGGGAAGTCAGCTGTGTCCTCCCCAACCCCTCTCTTTCCTCTGCATGGAACGGAGCATCTGGAAAACCAAATTCATTGAGGACCAAGTGCTGAGGACACACGAGGGACAAGGAGCAGAGGGCTTGGTCTTGGTGTGAGAGCTTGGGACAGGCCACATTGGATTTTGAACCTCTTTTAACCATCATGGTGTCCTGATTGGACTCCCTTCTTTCTAAAGACCTCAAAACAAGGATTTGAGGGTGAATGGTTTGTTTGAGAGGTGATCCAGGTCACACCAGCAGGGGAGCAGGGGAGCAGGGGAGCAAGGCAGGGAATAGAGAACAGCCAGTACTGAGCACCTCGTAGGGGAGGTAAGGGCTCTAGGCTGCTGGGGTCCAATCCCATGTCTACACACCTCTGAGTTGTCCCACCCAAGGGAGAAGGGACTGGGATTGTCCCCAACCAGCTCCCACCCATGGGTGTTTCAAAGCTCTAGGCATTGTAGCCAGCCCACATTTCAGCAAGAGGAAGGATCTCAGGGGCTGAGAGGAAAGCTATTGCACAAACTTGGAACAGTAACAACCTACCCTGATAAACTTGCTACTTCAAGTAATTGTCCTCAGCACCCTGCTCATGTCATATCATTAGGGTTCTCTGCAACTGCAGATACTACATTTCTCTATAACTATAGATACTATGATTTCCACATTTTACAGATAAAGAAACTGTAGCTCGGAGCAGATCAGCAACTTCCCCAAATTGTCACAGCCAAGTAGGCTGTGAACCCAGATTCCTTCTCCGTACTCTCCTGACCCCATTTTCCTTTTGGAGGAGAGGTGCTGGATTCCAGCAAATCTGGGTTTCTAGATATCTCTCATTTGGGAAGTAGAAGGTGTCCTCCTCATGTAGCACTTCTGGAATACTGGCATGTGCTTGCTGAGAACCCACATTCCCAGCACAGACCGAATCAGAACCTTGGAAGGTGAGCCTGGGGGATCTGATGGGGAAGCAGGTGGTCGATCTTTGCAGTGTGTGGTGCGAGCTTTCTTTTCTATGGGCGGTGAAAGAAAAAGTCTAATTTGAGTGGAATCCTGTGTGTTTCCTGCTGGAAAAACGATTCTTCGTAAGTGTGTCTGCATCGTGCGAAAGCCTCCTCTCCATCCCTCTTCCCCTCCCCTCCAGGGTCTGTGTAATTTCAGCCCTGGGCTAATCCTGCCAACTCAATTAGCAGATCCTGGACACGCGGGCGCTAGTTCTTGACGGATGAGCCTCTGTGCAAAGGGTTAAGTGTCTTAGTGTGAAAGCCAGTTCTCTGGGCTTTTCTCCGTGAGCAGTGGCTGTGCCTCTGTCCCCAGTGCTGCCCTTTGAAGTGCTGGCTGGAAGGACAAGTGTTTCATCTCCCACCCTTTGGCCAGAGATGAAGGAAGGCTTTTCCCTAAGTGCAAAAGACAAGCAACAAGGGACACTAGAGAGGAAAATGCCAGGGGGAGGCAGGAGATGACCGAGGTCATAGGAGAGGCCACACCTGCCCCGACCTGGTTCGGGCATGGTCCAGAGGTTGTGTGAAATTGCCTGTCCCTGCTTGAGAATGCTGCCCACGAGAGCGAACAGGCTTCCTCACATCTGCACGTCACCATTCCAGCTGGGCTTGTTTGGGAAGACTCGTAGGCGGGAGAGGCAGAAAGGAAACATTTCTTTCTGGAAGCTTCCAGGGTGGAATCAAGCCATTTCAAACAAGAATGAGTGCAGAAACTTCTTGGTTCCTTCTCAGTTTGACATCAGCAGATTCCCCAACTCAGGGCTTCCCAAACATCAGTCTGACCTGTCACAGTTGTCACAAGCCTCCAGTGGCTTCTTAGGGTGTGCACGATCAAATACAGGCTCCTTGCCAGGGTTGCCGGGGCCCTGTCCGTGCCTCCTCCCCTCCCTTGTGTCTTTATTCACTCTTTACCCTCTGACCCCTGAATCCACCAAGCTCGCTCCTGTCCCCAAACTTTTGCACTGGCTGGAAGCCCTTCCCTTCTCACTCTCCTACTCTCCATCCTGTTTCCCTTATGATTTTTTTCCCTCCAATTTGCCACACCTGCAATGATCTGATCTTTGTTTAGGTGTGTTTTATCCCTCCCCATAAAGATAGCGGCTTTGTCTGCCCTGTCCCTTGCCTGTGTGTCCCCAGGACCTGGAGCCCAGTAGGTGCAATTAAGTATTTGCAGAATGAGAGGCTGGTTGTTCATTCAGCAGAGCTTCCTGTTAGGGTTTGGATGCAATACCCATGACCTCCCTGGGGGCTAGGACCTTCCCTGTAGGTCTGAGAGTCTGGGAGCTTTAGAAATGAAAAAGACAGAGATGCCTGGGTAGCTCAGTCAGTTGAGCGTCTACCTACACTCAGGTCATGAGCCCAGGGTCCAGAGATCAAGCCCCTACATCAAGGCCCTGCATCAGGCTCCCTCCTCAGTGGGGAGTCTGCTTCTCCCCCTCCCCCACCTTTTGCTGCCCCTGTTCCTGCTCTCCTCTCTCTCTCAAATAAAATCTTAGAAAAAATAAAACGACAAATCGACAGTAAGGTTGGACTTTTACTATCCTTGTGGAGTCAGGCTGCTGTAGGGGGAAGAGCAAGATGACATCTTCGGCTTATCTCAAAGGAGGCCCTTTTGATTTTGCTGGTTACAGATCCCAGGAAGCTTCCTGTTTATGGAGGTTTTGGAGGCATTTGCATGCTGGTTAGAGCTGGGCTTGGCATCTCTCTCTCTTCCTGGCTATTTGACCTTTGGCAAGTTATCCAAATTTGCTGAGCCTCAGTTTTTCACTCTGTAAAATGGGGATAATGATAGTTGCTGCTTTTTAGGATTGTTACAAGGATGATATAAATTGTGTAAAGCCCTGGGGGCATTGCCTGGTATTTCACAAGCACTGGGCAAATGATAGCTCTTCTTCTTCTCTGAGTCACAGCATCTTTGTGACATTCGTGACCGATAGTACCCCCTAATGTTTTTCAACCACCTTAGGCTTTTGAGTGCCAAGCGCTGCCCCCTCTTTCTGACAGTTACAAATTATGTAAGCCAACTTGTCCCAATCTAGTTCAATCATTCACACACCACCCTGTCGTGATTTTGTTATATTTGTGTAGCAGTCTCATTTTTATTTATTTACCATTTATGGCCTTTTTAGCTTACATAAATTTATTTAAAGATGAAAATGCATTTTATGACCATGAGTGGAAAATCCATTAATATAAGGCAACCAGGGGGAAAAAAAGACATCAAGTGGAAAAATAAATTTAAATTTTCTGTTGATACTGTCACCCATCTGAATCTAGGACTGTGGTTAGCATGTGGTAGAGAAATGTAAAGATGTGTTAGCAGCAGAAACCTTCTCCCGGCTGCAGTCAAAGTGAAGGGGATTTGGAGACTGGCTAATAATGTTTTTGCCATATGATTCATGCTAGCACTGTTCCATGCTGCCCGCGTCCCTCCTTGATGCCCCTCTGCACTCCTGGGGGTCTCACGTCTAATTTTTCCACCGTGGAGAGGAATCCAGTGAGTACCCAGTTAGGGCCACAAAAGACTGAAGACAAGAAAAATTGGAGAAACGTGCATAGGCTTTCCAAAACAATCAACTAGACCAATGGTTCTCACACCTCAGCATGTATCAGACTCAGGTGGAGGACTTATTAAAACAGGTTACTGCATTTCAGCTTCAAGTCTTGGATTCATCACATCTGGGGTGGGGGCCCAGGAGTTGCATTCCTGGAAAGTCCCCAGACCACCAGTGCTGATGTTGCTGGTCCTGGGGCTCCACTTTGAGAACTACTGAGCTAGATGAGTGAAAGTTGAGTCTATGACTGGGTGTTCGGATCATTCTGTTAGAGAGAACTATCAGATTTCTAGAGGGCAAGAAGGTGAGAGCAAATCTCAAGCTCCCACCTCTCTGTAGAGAGTTTTTAAATATGAAACCTCTAAGCAGGCTGAAGGTGCCTTCTGGCAGAGATGCTGGCTGCTGCAAGTTAGGCTGGTGTGCACAAAAATTGTAAGGGAATTCAAAGGGATGCAGGCACCGATAGCATATGCCACAGTGTGTATTCCTCCTACTGACAAAAACTCTAAAGACAAAGCCAGATCACAATTAGTTGGGGTTTTTATTATCCTTTGGAAGCCTGGCAACTCTTTAGGGAAGAGCAAGGTGGCATTGTCTCAAAGGAGGACATTGTGACTCTAAACTCTTCCTACCTCTAAAACGGAATACCTGTCACTAATCTCATCCTAAATGGAAGCCTTGGTTAGCTGGTTCCTGTTGCTTGAGCCTTTCAGAAAAAGGAGAGACCACCATTGGCACCACTCACCCATGTTTTCTGCCAGGAAAGCTCAGTTAATCTGTGTTTCCATCTGTAAAATGGGAATGATAATAGTATCCATTGTGTAAGGCTATTGTACAGATCCAATAACATAGTATATGTAATACGTTTAGTTCAATGGCTGGCAGATGAGTCTATAAGTAAACAGTGGATGATTATTAGGATTGGATGATTAAAAAAAAAAGACTGGATGAGGGCGTGGGTGGCTCAGTTGGTTAAGCACCCAGCTCTTCATTTCGGCACAGGTCATGATTTCAGGGGTATAAGGTTGAGCCCTGTGTTGGGCTCCAAGCTGGGCCTGGAACCTGCTTAAGATTCTCTCTCTCTCTCCCTCTGTCCCTCACCCCACCCCCCTGCTCTCAGCTCTCTCTCTCTCTCTCTCTCTCTAAAACAAAAAAGGAAAAAAAAATACAGACTGAAAGGGGAAAATATCTTTCAAAGCATAAAACCTAAGTGGACACTGCTGGTGAAAGAGTTGCTATACATCTTGGACCACTTGGGTCTGACCTGTGAGAATGGAATGACAATAGACTTTCTCCAGAGTTAATTTCCTAGGTGCCAAGGAGGTGTTTTAGCTACCCCATTTCATCTCCACAGCTTCCAGAGCTTTCTGAACCACCAGGGCATCCCATCCATGCATCCATCCATCCACCCACCCACCCACCCATCCCTCCACTCACCTGTCCATTCTTCCATCCCTCTATCCATCCACCGACCTATCCATCTATCCACCCACTCATTCCTCCACTCATCCATCCACCCACCCACCCATCCACCCACCCACCCATCCATCCACCCATCCATCCATCCATCCATCCATCCATCCATCCATCCATCCATCCATCCATCCATCCATCCTTCCTTCCTTCCTTCTTGGTCTTTCCCGCAGGTTAAAGTGCCACAACAAATGCACCAAAGAAGCCCCTCCCTGTCATCTCCTGATCATCCACCGAGGAGGTAAGTATTTAACACTTGCTGCCCTAGGGGTAAGTAGGGTGGAGCAGGGGCTCCCCCTCTGATATAGCTGTCCCATCCAGGCCATTTCTGGGTACCTCTTAATCCCCTGATACTTGCCTAATTGTTTTCCCTTTGACACTCTTCTTCCTGACTTCTGTCTCCTTCCTCCATCTCCTGACCCCATTCTCCCTATTCCTTGCCCCTCTGCTGGTCTCACTGATACTTTAGCCCCCAGACTCGTCTCCCCCTTCCTAAGTCTTTTACTCTCATTCTTGTCTACTCTCCTAATTTCCACTCTCCTCTCTTTCCCCCAATCTCATTGCTGTTACTTCACATTTAAAAAGAGTCCTGGCTGAGTGTTCCCCATGATGGGCTCATCAGACTCAATCACCGGGCCTTGTGGAGGTGGGCATGGGGAGGAGTCGGGCTTGGGTCTGTGAGTTTGGGCCATCTGTGTTCTGTCCCTGGGGGCTCTGGGAGTGTCAGGGCCAAACTGTCCAAGCAGGGAACTAACAGCTACCCTTGGGAGACTCAAGGACTCAATGGGAAGCCTTTCTTCATGAAACCTGGCAGTTCAGCTTTCAAAATAGTTCCCCTGACTCTTGTCTCATGGGGTGTTTATCTCTGACCTTATTGTCTACATTGCAATTCATTTACCACAGGACTCTCAAGGCCTGTGCTCTTTAATACAGTAGCTGCTAGCCACATCTGACTATTTAAACTTAGCTTGATTTAAATGAAATTAAAGCAAAAATTCAATTACTCTGTCACATCAGCCACATTTCAAGGGCACAGTAGCCACAGGTGGCTACCATATTGGGTAGTGCAGATAACAAACACTTTCCTCATGGCAGAAAGTTCTATTGGGTATCACTGGTCCCAACCTTTGCTATTCAAAGTGCAGTCTGTGGATTGGCAACATGGGAATCCCCTGGGAGCACTTTAGAAATGCAGTTTCTGGCCCAACCTCAGACCTACTGAAGCAGAATCTGCATATTTTTAACTGCCTCTGAGAATGGTTCCCTTGCCCCTTAAAGTTAAGAAGCAAAGCTCTAGAGTAGAAGTTGCAAACTCGGATGCCTACCAGGGCTAAGCAAGGATCCGAAATGAGAGAAGGGGGCCAGATGGGGCCATGGAAAGTGGAGAGGGAACCCAGGCACTGTCTAGAGAGGACAGTCACTCCAGCAACGATGGAAGCCATCTGCACCTACTCTGCATTTTTCTCATGGTTCAAAGGAAAGCCCAGATAGTTGTATTAAGATGCTAACAACTTATTAAAAGTTTTAAAATTTTTGCTGGCCAATTCCCCGTCACCCCATCTGTAGGTTAGATGGAGCCATGGAGTCGATGTTGCAATATGCAACCTGCTGATCTGAGACAGAGTCCCTCCTCATCCCTGCTGTGTCCCTCGCAGCTCCCCTGGCCTAGGCTCTGAGGAATCTGCCCTGTTTTAGAATGAACCCAAGGGAAATGTAAAGACTTTTTGCCAATTGGTGCCAAAAGTCCTAGGATATGTTCCGAAGCCGATGGGCCATTGGTTTTCAATGATCTTTGCATTGCTTATCTCCACAAGGAGAGGAAATTGCAAATAAGGAAAAGTCATCGGCCCTCTTGCCCCTTCCCACCCACATCCTTAATTAAGAACCATCTGTTCCTTGCACAACTTTATACAGTCAACGAGGCCATTTTAAAACCTGAATTCTCACAACTCTTGAACCCTTGAGTCAGGTTCATTGGGGAAATTCCTCTCCATAGTGGACTCTGCTGGAGCCCAACTCCCATGTGGAGACCAGAACCAACCTGCTGCAAGGTGACCCACTTTCAGAGGCTGACATCTAAAGAGGGGCTCCCTCTGCTTGTCCACCCACCTTCCTGGACATGTCCCCTTCGCCCAAAGGCAGCAGGTGCCTGTACAGGCGAAAACAATGGCTCTTTCCAGAAGTCCACCAGCTTCTTGCTTCCCCTTCACCCTCCACCCTTGTTGATAGGAAGTTTAAAATATAGTTGGTTTCCATGGAGATGGTAACTCAGGCTAAACAGAGAAAGCAAATCCCTGGGTCAGTGCAAAGCTTTAACTTTTCCACTAACACCCCAGTCCTGCTCTCCCCGCAAAAAAAAAAAGCTAATGAGTAACACTGCCAGGCATCGAATTTGAATTTGAGCTTCTCAATGTGCCCCTCCCTGTGATCCTGATAAGATAATAACAGAGGAGTAACAGGAAGAGGAGCTTGGATGATGTGGTTTGGATCAGGAAGCATTTATTTAGCATTAGCTATGAGCCCAGCTTTTTGTGTGGCTTCAGGGATGGCACTGAGAGGAGGTCTGGGAATACTAAGCCTTCCCTTCAGGAGCCCAGTGGTTGGACAGCCTGAAAAATCCCACAAGCAGTGAAGGAGGATCCCAACACAAGAGTTCGATGGGGGCTGGGGAAAGGTGGTCATTCTGAACTTGTCCATTGACTGCAGACCTTAAGGAATCAAGAGGAACCTCTTGTATTTCAATGGAGAGTCAAGTCTGAAATGAATGCCAGTGTGAAACAATTATGGTATTGAAAACAGCCGGATAGCTTCAGTGTTATGATGAAAATTTCTAATTGACGAGTCATTTGTTGAGAATATAAAAATTTTAGAACCCACAGAGAACACTGGATCTTACTACCATGACACAAGGGCTATCATTTTTAGAGAATTCCCTTTCTGTCCTGGGATGGGGTGGGGAGACCATCGGGGTAGGGTCCCAGCTCTGTTCTCCTGGCATAACCGTATAAAATCAAAGTAGTACTTAAACTCCCAAATTGCTGTTTTTACCCCTACGGATCCAGCAAGGTTAGTCCGAACAGAGTCCGTCCCATGTGACATCAACAACCCTCTACGAAAGCCACCCCGGTATTCGGACCTGCACATCAGTCAGACGCTCCCCAAAACCAACAAAATCAGCAAGGTGAGGCTGGGGTCCTGCTGGGTTGGGGCATGCTGGGGCTGGGGCTGCCCACTGCCTGGGAGGGGCAGGAAGACAGGGTGGGGGAGCTTGCATGGCTGGCTCTGGGATCCTTTGCCTCCCAGTCCACTTGGGGTGTCCTAGTTCTGTGTTGTTTGTGTCAAGCTAAGCTTGGGGGACATCCAGCCATCACAGGAAGAGTCAGTGTGCCAGAAATCTGTCTAATTTAGAGAGAGGGCACATAAAAGTGAGAATGAATGAGTCTTTCATGGAGGGGCAGTGGGGATATAGCAGGAGAGCCTGAGTAGATTCCTTAGTGGACCAGATCTGCCCTCTTTGCCCTATGAGATGTTTTGCCATCTGCCATGATGAACTTCGCAGATGGTTCTGGGCTGACACATCTTTTGAATTGGACCACCGAGGGATGGGGCATCTATTTCTGAGCTCCTGCTGGAAGCTCAGTGATCGATATGGGCTGGAGGGGGGCCCAAAGCTCTGAGCCTCAGCCAGTTTGGTTGGCTTGTGGCTGGTCCTCACATGGTGGTCAGCAGTGAGCTTCTCTGTGCATCTTTCTCTCCACCATGGCGTGGAAATTTCCAGGGTGATTTCCACATCCTGTGTTTGGTCTGTTGGTCAGACAGCACCAGAACTATCCCAGGGAGACTTGCAGCCTACTGTGACAGTAGGAGGCAAAGGCTGCACATGCCAACAGGTGATTTCTCAAAGTCTCCAGTGCTTTCATGTATTGTGTTGAAGGTGGGTAAAGTGTCGATCAACTCAAGCATGTGGGAAGTCACCACCTGTGTTCAGGACCCAGGTGAGCATCACAATGGCTGAGTGACCTCTCCCTGGCAAGGCTCAATCTTGCTTCTCTGCATAAGGCTGGAGAGAGCATTGCCCCCTCCCCAACCCACCCTCCACATAGTAGCCAGAGTGATTCCTAATGAACATTATTTGAATCCCATCCCCCTCTTCTTTAAAACCATCCAGTGGCTTTCTACTGCATTTGGAAAACAGATCAACCTCCTTACTGCAGCCTGCAAGGCCCTGCGTAATTTGGTCCCTCCCTCCATCCCTGATCACTCTTTGCATGCCTCCTCACCAAAGCACATATGTTCTTTCTCTCATGCACTATCACCCACCGTTTTTACTACTGGCTCTCAGCCATTCACCATCTGGCTCCTTGTGGCATCATCTCAGCAGTAGAGAGCTTGGCCTCTGCAGTCAGGCAAACCTTGCCATCAACCTTGGCTTTTCCTACTTATTAGCAGTGAGACTCTGGGCAAGCCATTCATCTTTCTTGGCTTCAGTTTCCTGTATGTGAAATGGGTATGTTCTGGTTATCCACCACTGCACGACAAAGTACCTCAAACTTTCTGGTATGCCACAGCCTTTTCATTATGCTCATGGAGTCTGTGGGTCAGGAATTAGGACAGGGTACAGTGGGTCTGGTTGAGCTCTGCTCCATGATGTTCAGGGACTCAACAGGGAAAACTCACACCTCTGGGAGCTAGATTCTTCTAGAACAGAGATTGGCAAACTGTGGCTTATAGGCCTGACCAGTTCAGCACCTGCACCCACTTTTGTGAATAAAGTTATATTGGAATGAGCCACACCCATATTGTCTATGGCTGCTTTCACACTACAATTGGGAATTGAGTGGTTCTAATAGAGACACATGGTTCACAAAGCCTAAAATATTTACTATTTGGTCATGTCAAGAAAAAGTTTGCCAACCCCTGATCTAGAGCCTTCTTCACTCACCTGTGTGGTGTCTGGACTGGGAGTGCACGGGGCAGGGTTCAGCAGAGACTCAGTGGGAGCATCTACACGTGGACTTGCCTTATGGTTTGGGCTTCCTCAGAATATAGCAGTTTCAGGGTAGTTGGGTCTCTTACAAGGTCAGTCAGGGCTCAAAGAGCAAGTGTTTTAGCCAACAAGGTGAAAGTTGCATGGGCTTTTATAACCTAGCATTATAAAAGCCAGTGCATTGTCTTGATTTGTCACTAGCCAAGGGTTGGTATATGTATACTGTACTGATAGAGGCTCTCATGCTCCTACTCAGATTCAAGGGGAAGAGGCAGGCATAGATCCCACCTGTCAATGGGAGGAGTCCAAGGAGTTTGAGGCCCTGTTTTAAAGTGCCCATGGCGGGGGCACCTGGGTGGCTCAGTTGGTTAAGCATCTGCCCTTTTAGCTCAGGTCCTGATCCCAGGGTCCTGGGATCAAGCCCCACATCAAGCTTCCTCCTCATCGGAAAGTCTGCTTATTTCTCCCTCTGTCTCCCTCTGTCTTTCCCCTGCTTGTAGTCTCTCTTTCTCTCTCATAAATAAATAAAATCATTAAAAAATAAAAAATAAAGTATTCATGGTGGCTAATAAGAGCATCAACCTCAGAGAGTTGTTTTGGGAATGAAATGTGATAATTAACGTAAAAGCACTTAATATGGTTCCTGGCACATGGTAAGTGCCCAGGAAATTCTAGATACCACTATCAGATTCAATGTTGGGCTTCCAATCCAAATGTCAGGCTGGGTCCACTTTTTCTTTGTTATTTGCAAAAGATACATAGATGTCTCTAGAAGAAGGGATCCCCACCTCTGGGGGTGCTTAGGGGGCTCAAATGGTACAGCTCCTGAGAAGTAACTGTGTGTGTCTATAACCCATTCTTTTCTTTGCGACATCTTAGGGGGTGGGTTGCTCAGAGCCATCTCGAGACCTTCCCCTCTGGCTTTGCCGGCACAGTGAGCCTCTCAATCAGATGGGACAGAAATACAGGTCAGATAGATCAGTGACTATGACATGGTTCTGCTTGTCTGCCAGCAGGAGAATTTGATAAGAGAAATAAATTAACCTCTATTTAGAAAGCAGCTTTGACTTGAAGGTGGACAGGATCTATCACAGGGCTGGGTTATTTTTTCCTCTCTTTCTCTTCTCACTGGCTTCACACAGATTCTTTTTGTCAGGCAATGATGTGGTTAGTGCAATAGATTTCTGAGCCAATTTGGTCTGAAGACTTCCTTTTCATTGCTCTGTCTCCTCTCCTGTCTGGCTCAGTCAATCCAGGTTCACGAAAAGCCTTAGCTTTTCTCCCAACAGAATAGTTAAAGAGGGTGCATTTGGGAGTTAGAAGGCCTGGGCTTGGAACTTTGTTCCTTCACCTGAGTGGTCACAGCAAGCTCTCTCTGCCTTGGTATCCCCCCCTTCCCAACCCAATCCCCATAAAAGGGACAGTACGATAGCAGACGTGATTGGGATTGTGAAAAGGATTAGATGCAATGACACGTGTGAAGGGTTTAGTCCGCCACTGGATACTCAGTAACAAAGAGACAGAATGGGGAGGGGAAGAGGAACAGGAGAGGGGGGGAACAGCAGCATCTGCCAGCAACTCAGGGGCCAGTCTACACCACTTATGCTTCCACATCAAGGCATCAAAACCCCATGTGCAGTGGTGTCCAAGGCTGAAGACCTGCCTGCTCCGGTGCTGCTATTTGAGACAGCTGCATGCAGGCATGCCCTTTCCAACTGGTCTTGCGCTGGGGCCAGCTCCCTGGACCTGCCACAAGACCATGGATCATTATCCTGTTCTTCTATCAGAACCATGACTCAGCTACTCTTTGTGGGTCTGCTCTAAGCTGTTACTGTTGACTGGTTTCTTCATCCTCTACCTCCCTCTCTCCATGCCATTGCTTCTGCCGCCATATAGTTCCTATTCTTCATCACCTCGGCTTATTTGTTTTCTGGCCTGTTGTAGCTCTTTCTGTTCTCTTTGAACCTCATTTCCTCTCTGCTGTGCTCCTAATACTGTTTGCCCTTTTTCCTATTGGCCAGTTCATCTTTTCATTCCATGTCATAGTCATGGGCCAGCTGCAATCTCATTCTGACCTGTGGTCCTGTGTTGGGTATGAGCTGTGGAAGTCACAAGACAAGTGTGATTGTTTAGGACTACCTGTTCAGCACAATCTGTTGGGTTGGAGGGTAGGGACAGTTTCCTCAGGAAAAGTCCATGAGAGAGGCAGTTATCATCACCACCACCTCCAGACCAGTACACAACTGAGTGGAGTGGGGACCTGGGAGATAAGCATGCTTCTGTTTCCTTCCCAGAGTTAGATGTGGATTTCTTGTGACTTGGCACTATCTTGTGTTTCTGCTGCTGGGCTGGAGGTTAGGACCTGGGTCACAACTCTCTATATGACTCTAGCAAGTCATTCCCTGCTCTCCAAGTCTCAGTCTCCCTGTTTACAGAAAAAGGGGTTGGACTGGGAGGTCTCTGAAGGATACTTCTGCATCTCAGCTGGGCTCAGAAAGAGGATTTATGCCACTAGCCCTTCCTGGAATGATCTGATAGAGTGTGAGTTTCCTCTCAATGGAATGCAACCTCCAGTTGCTGGTCCCATTGGGCTGTAGCTCTGGGTCTGACCTGCAGAAGGAATTTCCCCTCCTGTTGTAGCAATTCGGCCAAGGAATGTAGGTACCTATGCAGTGCTCTCTTGGGATGATTCTGTATATTTACAGCAGCCCTGAGCTAAACAGATGAGAAAGACCTAATTCCTACCCTCAAAGAGGTAGAGATCATTCCTTCCTCTAAAAACACAATTCCCTCCCTTTCCTCCCTTTCCCTCTCCTTCCAGTTCTCCTTCTTTTCCATTAATTCACTCATTCATATAGCACTTATTACTACCTTTTACATTTTTATTTCTGTGCTAAGTTCTGCAGATTCCTAGATGAATGGGACACAGTCTAGTAGGAGGAGATAGATCTTTTCAAACCTCCCTCCCTCTCTCTTTCTCTTCATCCATCCAACTCTTTCTTGTTTTCCTTAATCTAGCACATATTTATGGAAGGACCACACTGTGGCATATTTCTAAGTGCTGAGAATAGGGAGCACCCAGCCTAGAGAATGAGAATGAGACAAACAAGTAGACTGAGAAGTGACGAGGTAGAAGCGATAGCTGAAGCTGAGGGAGTAATGCAGAGGTAGCTTTCAGAGCGAATGATGTGCTTTACTGGGTGGATCAGGGGTCAGGGGAGCTTCTCAGAAGATAGGAAAGGTAAGCTGTGTCTTCTAGGCAGACTAGGACTAGACAGATATTCCTAGTAGGAATAAGAGCATGTCCCAAGTCTTGAAGATGTGAAGTAGCCTGGTTTGTGTTGAGGACTGTGAGCCCCCTCATCCAGCAGTAATGCAGCACCCCCACCTGATGAGGTAGGGTCAGCTGAGGCCTGATGGAGAGTCAGGACATTTACTACCACCCACCTTTAGTGAAGCTATTCCCCATCCCTGGTATCAGTGGAGGTTCCATGGGGAGTAGTAATGAGGCACTCCTACTTCTCCCAACAAGAGTGTATCAGTGGAGGCCTATGAAGGAGCTGGAATTCCCATCCCCACCCAGCAACAATTAGAAATCCTCCTGCCCTCAGTGGCCAGGCCAATAGAGGCAGAGAGCCTAGGCATCTGCCCTTACCCAGCAATAACAAGACAGCACACACCCTCTTCCCTGCTAGGGCAGTGTCACAGGAAGCCAGCTAAAGCCGAAGATTTATTTATTTTTAAGGTTTTATTTATTTATTCACAAGAGACACACAGAGAGAGGCAGAGACATAGGCAGAGGGAGAAGCAGGATCCCTGTGAGGAGCCTGATGTGGAACTCAATACCAGTATCCCAAGATCATAAACTGAGCCACAGGCAGATGCTCAACCACTGAGCCACCCAGGTGCCCCTAAAGCTGAAGGTTTGAATAAGACTCAGAGTCTCACACCCTAACACCCAGATGTCCAGGCTTCAGTGAAAAATCACTCATCACACCAAGATCCAGAAAGATCTCAAACTGAATGAAAAAAGACAATCAATAGATGAGATGAGTAAGATTTTGGAATTCTCTGACAAAGATTGTTAGAGCAGTCATCATAAAAATGTTTCAATAAGTAATTATGAACAGTCTTGAAACAAATGAAAAAATAGATCACTGCAAAGAAGTCGAAAGTCTCAGCAGATAAAAAGAAGATATAAAGGAGAACCATATGAAAATTTTAGAACATATAACTAGGAAATGCAGTAATTAAAATTAAATAGTGGAGAGACTTGATGACAGAATGGAGGGGCAGAGGAAAGAATATGTGGGATTGAAGATAGAGCAGTAGAAAGTACACCGTCTGGTAACAGAAAGGAAGTAGACTGAAAAAAAATGAGTAGAGCCTCAGGGATCTTTGGGACAACAATAAAAGGCATGGTGTTGGTGTCATTAGAGTCCTGTGAGGAGAGAAAGAGGGCAGAGCTAAAAAGTTCTGCAAGAAATAATGGGCAAAAATGTCTCAAAATTGGCAAAAGACATAAACCGCTGTTCCTATTTTCTAATTTGGAAGCAAATAAACATACCATATTCATGGATTGGAAGATGCAACATAGTTAAGATGTCAGCTCTGCCAAAAATTGATACCTAATTCCTATCAAAATCCCAGCAAGACTTTTTTTTCCAGCAAGATTTTTTTTATAGATAAAGACAAGATCATTCTAAATGTTATATGAAAAGGCAAAGGAACTTGAATAGCTAAAAACAATTTTGGAAAAGAATGAAGTGGGAGGAATCAGTTTGCCCAATTTCAAAGCTTATTATATAGTTAACAGTAATCAAGACCAAAAAGGATATACAGATGGCAAGTAAACACATGAAAAGATGTTCAATATCATTCACCATTAGGAAAATGCAAATTGAAACCACAGTGAAATATCACTACATTCCTATCAGAATGGCTAAAATAAACCACAGTGACAACTCCAAATACTGGCTAGGATGCAGAGAAAATCAATCACTCATACAGTGTTGTATAAAATGGCATAGTCACTCCAAAGAACAATTCTTGCATTTTCTTTAAAAATTAAATATGCAGTTCAATTACCATGCTGTTCAGAAACTGCACTCCTGGGTATTTATCCTGGAGAAATAAACACTATTGTTCATATGAAACCTGTACAAGAATGTTCACAGAGCAACTTTATCCACAGTAGCCACGAAGGGAAAACAACCTAGCTGTCCTTCAATGAGTGAATAGTCAGACGCACGGTGGTACATCCATGTCATGGAATACTACTCGACGATCAAAAGGCAGAAACTTGGGGTACCTGGGTGGCTCAGTGGCTGAGTGTCTGCCTTTGGTTCAGATCATGATCCCAGGGTCCTGGGATCGAATCCCACATCAGGTTCCCCATGGGGAGCCTGCTTCTCCCTCTGCCTATATCTCTGCCTCTATCTAGGTTTCTCTCATGTATAAATAAATGAAATCTTTAAAAATAAAGTGATACACACAAGTGTACACTTGATACACACAACAGCTTGGATGTATCTCCAGCGAATTCTTCTGGGGGGAAAAAAAGCCAATCCAGAAAGTTACCTACTGTATGATTCCATTTGTGTAGCTTTCTTGAAATGACAGAATTATAGAAGTGGAGAATAGATTAGTGGTGTCTAGTGTTAAAGATGGGAGGGAGAGATGCAAGGAAAGAGAGGGAAATGGGATAGCTATAAAAGGGCCATGTGCAGGATCCCTGTGGTGGTAGAAATGTTCTGTATCTTGACTATGTCAACTCAATGTCTGCATTATGATACTGTGCTATAATTTTGCAAGATGTAATCATCACAGAAAACTGGCTAAGTATGCACAAGACCTCTGTTACTTCCTAAAACTCATGTGAATCTGCACTTACCTCAAATAAAAACCTTAATAGCAAATTATGTCATCAACGTAATTGCTACCATTTATTGACAGCAAAATGCCTCGGCCCAACGCGAGGGCTATAGGTGCATCCGTAACCTCATCTAAACTTCACAGCAGACCCAGCACATGGATGTTCTTAGCCCCCATGAGGGACTAGGAGAGACTGAAACTCACAGAAGTGAAGTGGCTTACTTGGAGGCAGTGGGGGTGAGCGGGTCCTGGGAGGGTGATACGTGTAGCACAGGCACCCTTTGGGCATCTAGATGGAAAATGTCCATTTCCCATTCCCCCTTGCCCTCCTATGCTGGTTGGTGTTTTTATGCTGACTCTGGAATTTGGCAGGTAAATACACCTGTTGTTAAATAATGGAGTCCTCAGGCACCCGGAGCAGGTCAGAGTGATGGACCTCTGAGTAATGTGGGGACCAAGGGACCGCTGTCTTGTGTGTGGACAGATTAAGTTGCCTCTGAAAACACTTAGTTCTGTTGGCTTAGAGAGGCAGGAATCCCTCTTATAGGATGTGGAGGTTTGCTGGTATTATTCTCATTTTACAGTGAGCAAAACTGAAGGATGGAGAGGTTAGGCATTTTGTCCAGGACATAGAGGGAGGAGGTGGTTGCGGGATTTGAATCTGTGCTTGCCTGACTCAGGTTGCTGCTGGTATGAGTTTCCTGGGGCTGCCGTGACAAATGACCACGAACTGGGTAGCTAAAGTAGCAGATATTATTTCTCTCAAAGTTCTGGAGACCAGGAGTTTGAAATCAAGGTGTCAGTGGGGTGGGTTCCTTGTGGGGCTCTGAGAGAGTATCAGCTCCATGCGTCTTTCCAAACCTCTGGTGGCTCTGGCCATCCTAGTCATTCCTTGGTTTATAGATGCAGCAGTCTAATCTCTACCTCTGTCTTCACATAGCCTTTTCCTCTGTGTGTGTCTCTCATTTCCCATTTCTTGTAGGGACACTTGATATTGGATTTAGGGCCCACCTTAATCCAGAATGATCTCCTGAGATCTTTATTTCCATCTGCAAGGACCTCTTTCCAAATAAGGTCATTCTGAGTTTCCCAATGGGCAGATCCTTTAGGGAACTCTATTCAAGCCACAACACTGCTCCTGATGCCACCGCCACCGGGTCTGTCCTGAGGGTGCACACATGGATCTGTCTTCCTGTTTGCTTAGAGCAGGTTTGAGGTCCAGGTGAGGCAGGGCTCACTCCAAATGATATGTGAGGGAAGAAGCCAAAGGCTCACACTCTCTCTCTTGAGCTGTCAGGCTGTCGATTCTTTAATAAACACTAGGGAGGAGAAGTGCTATGATGGGAAGAGCACTCTGGGCACCTCGGCGTGGGACTTTCCAAAATCAAAAGGCACAGGGAGCATGGCTGTCACCTATGTGGCTTTTCATTATGTGGTAACCTTTTGCTCTGGAGTCCAGACAGTGGACAGGAAATTGATGCCAGAAACTGTTCCTTCCACAGCTGGATGCAAACCAGCTGGCAGGTGGGGATGATGAAACAGGTGGGACATGGGAAGGGTCGTGGCTGAGGGGAGGGGGGCTAAGGATGCTGGGCAGGGGGTTCCTTCCTCCTTGCTCTCTCTCACTGCTGTGTCTCTGCTTCTCTGCCTACCCCTGGCTCCTGCCCTGTTTTCTTTCTGCAGGACCACATCCCTGTCCCTTACCAGCCAGACTCTAGCAGCAATCCCTCATCCACCACGTCCTCCACACCCTCCTCGCCAGCACCGCCGCTCCCTCCCAGCGCCACACCGCCTTCTCCCCTGCACCCTTCCCCGCAGTGCATGAGGCAGCAGAAGAACTTCAACCTGCCAGGTACCTCTGCACTGGGGAGTCGCCGAAGCGGGAGGGATTGGGTTCAAATCAGAGCCGTGTCCAGGGCAGTCAACGGGTTGAAGACATGCAGTTGAGCCTTCCCATGTGCAGGGAATCACCACATATTACCATATTTGATCTTTAGTTTAGCCACAAAATAAGTCTTCTCCACTCCATTTTACAGATGAGGACACTGAGGCTCAGAGAGGTAGGGACTTTTGGTCAATAGCAACTCAGTGTCTCCAACTAAGCGTTGGACATGTATTCGAGCTGGCAGTGGTCTCATGAGCTAAATAGCTTGAAATTGGCATCAGGATCCTGATGCAGGGCTGCATTTAGACAGAGTCTTACTCCAGATGTCAGGATAGGGCCCTGAATGAGCAGCTGGAGTCCTGGATTCAGTATCCAGTTCTGTCCTGTTCATGCCACCTGACCTCTGACTTCAGCTTCCCCACCTCAGAAAGGGTACAAATGAATGAGAGGATCCAAAAGGTTCTCCTGGCTCACAAATTGCAGGGCATCTGGCTGCTAACCTGCAACCATGCACGGGGCTATGCAATGCTGGAGAAGCCACTCACGAGATGTTTGGCTGCTGAGCCTCCTTAGTCATTAGACTTAGATCTTCCTCTGCTCAGGTGAACTGGATCTAAGAGTGTTCCCATCTCTTCTGAGGTCTAGCCCAGTCCACTTCCTCTTCTAGAACTCTAAGGACTTTCCATCTTGGCCATATTTTCAGCCCCACAGCTGATGTCAGGAAGGAGACTGGTGGAATGAGGTCTGGCTTGGTCAATGGGAACCGGAATCTAGAGCTGTGTCACTCAATATGGTGCCCATAGCACATGTTGCTATGTAAATTTAAATGAATTAAATTTAAATATAATTAAAATGTTAATTCCTCAGTCACATTAGCCACATTTTGATTACTCAGTAGCCACTTATGGCTGATGGCTGCTATATTGGACGGTGTGGCTATAGAACATTTTTTTCATGACAGAAAATTCCACTGAATGGTGCTGATCTGGGGGCTGATTTCACCTGAGCCAGGGAGCTTCATGCAGGGGAAGGAATTCCTGGTCCTTAGTCACAGGTCACACTTCCAAGCCTAATCAGCCATGGGGGCATGGCTGGTAGGCAGGTGGAAGCCCACTCCCACACCGAGGCAACATCCCGATACAGCTACTGGATTTAAGGACAAGCTGTCACCTGCCCACACTGTTTTGATCTGGGCTATGTCCATAGGAGTAGGGCACATTTTGAAGTCTTGGCAAAACTGAGATTTTTTTGTTAAGTTCAAGCTTAAGACAGTCTTGTATCTGTTTGGTGTGAAGGCCACTCACTTGGCAGCCACCAAGGACCATAACATGAGTCAGCAGCTGGAAGCATCTCTGTGTGTGCTTCCCTGAGTCAATTAGGCCAAAATTGTCCTCTATGTCCACAGATAGAGAGCTCCCAGTGCCACCCCAGGGTGGTCCATTTCTACTTCACTGGAAGGGGGTGAATGGAAGAAAGACCAGTTGGTACTTCATGACCCCCCAAACCTGGAGGGTAGTGGGTCTGGGTGCTTTCTTAGAGCTACTCCACCACACCCCCAGACACTGACTTCAGGGTATTTTCCCTGAAATTGTTTGCTGCTTGCATAAGGGCTAGGGGCTGAGAAAGGATCTCTTAAGGGAGAACCAGAAAGAGCTGTGGCTCTTTCTGTCCCTAAAAAACTCTGCTGGCATCTGTAGACAAGAGACCCAGCTAACCAGGAGTGATCACTGTTTCCCTGAGCTTCTTCATTCCTTCGGTCCGGTCTCTGAGGAGTCCTTGCTGATTTGCTGGTAGCCTGCCAGTGGATCTGCATCTACTCCAGAGCATCTCATGACTGTGACATTTGGGGAGTGGGCCAAGGGATCCTCTGAGGGAGGGCACTTTATTTTTTTTTTTTTTTTTTGAGGGAGGGCACTTTAAAACAGTATTAAGAGTATCCGCTCTGGACCTGGGCTGCTTGGGTTCAAATTCCAGCCCTACTACTTAATACCTGCATCATACTGAGCCAATCTGTTACCACTCTGTGCCTCTGCTTCCTCATCTGTAAAATGGAAATAATAATAGTATCTACTTCATAGAATCATTGAAGGACTAAACCTCATCATACATGTACAGAGCTGAGCAGAGTGCCTGTCTCATTGAAGATCTTAACAAATGCTGAGGCGCCTGGGTGGCTCAGTTGGTTGAGCATTCAACTCTTGATTTCCATTCAGGTCATGATCTCAGAGTCGTAAGACTAAGCCCCACATCAGGCTCCATGCTAGGTGTGGAGCCTGCTTGAGATTCTCTCTCTCTCCCTCTCCCTCTGCCCCTCACCCTCTCTCTCTCTCTCTCTCTCAAAAACAAAAACAAAAACAAAACTACCATGGCTACCATTTTTGGCATTTTCTCCATCACTGCTGGTTAATATGGGCCTAATCAGAATTATGGAAATAAAGATGAAATCCTCATATACTCTGGTATTGGGAGTAGGAATTGAATCACCCATTGAGAAGGTAATTTTGCATTGTCTGTCAAAGTTTTATATGTACATTCCTTAGACCAGCAATATCACTTCTAAGACTTTATATACAGATATGCTTGTGTAGGGCGCAGGGATCTGTATGTAAGGATTTCATTGCAATAGTGGAAAATCTGGACTCAACCCAAGTGGGGAATGGTTGGCAATCAAGAGGCCCTGATACACTGTAATATATCTGCATAATCAAATATTCAGCCTCCCTTAAAAAGAATGGGGTGACTTCTCGTAGCTATCCTGACATGAAAGATATCCACAATGTCATTTAAGTGGGAAAGTAAGTGATTTGCAAAGCTGTTGGTATAATAACATCCTACTATTCTAAAATAATTATATATAGTTGTATGTTTATATGTGTGTATATATAAACTTGTGTATTTATACATGCACAAAAAAAGTCTGCAAGAACTTCATGGCAGGTGTTTCTAAGAAGAATAATTTTATTTTATGCATTGCTACAATGTATAGAATACCAAGGAGCATGCACCAGTTTTATAATTGAATAATAATGGTAAAATGCAATATTGAAATGGAAAGCAAAATAGGACCATCCCAAAGAGCTGCCAAATCTTCTCTCCTGACTTAGAAGATTTTAGCAAAATTCTCTCAGGATGACAAGTGCCTGTCCTGTTCACATAAAGTCCTAGTCACTTGTCACACTCCTGACTGTGAGCCTTTGCTGATGGGAGAGGCAGCTCTGACCATGGTTCCCTGCCAGATATTGAGTTTTCTAAAGACTGTTCCAGCTAATGCCTAGGTATAACAATGTCTCCAACATGGACTGATCTAGAACATTCTTTTGCAAAAGGGTTTGTAGGGGAAACAGACATTTGACTCACTTGTTAACCTCATGACATAGGAAAGGAGGGTTTTTAGTTGGAAAACCAAGTGCATCAGACACAGGCTTGGTAGGGTTTGTGATTGACCTCCTTGTTCTCTGCTACTCACTTCCAAATCATGTGGGTGTGTTTGACATGGTGAGTGGCAAGTGGGTGTTTCCTCCTTTCAAAACCTTCAACCTCCCCTCACTCTGCCCTGATTCCCTCTTAATGCTCAACAGTGCTCCTCCTTCCCTGCCATGAACTTGTTCATTTATTAACTTTAGTGTTCATGTCCTCATGACAATAAGAATTGTCAGCTCCATGAGACAAAGAAACATGTCTGCTTCATTCATGCCTCTATACCTGAAACCCAGAATGTTGCCTACTGCCAAAGGCACTAATGAAATGTTTTTTTTTTTTTTTTAAATAAGGGAGTAATTGAATGAATCAACGAATGACTTGAGATTCTTGAACTGCCCAGGGCTGCAGTTTTCTGTCTTCAAGTCATCCCCTAGCCCTCAGACTGCATTCCTCCATCTATTTCCATAGCACATATTTACTGAGCATCTACTTTGTACCATTACTACACGAGGCAGTAGGGATGGAGCAGTACACAAACCGGGAGTGCCCAGTATGAGTTTCCAGTGGCTGCTGTAACAAATCACCATAAGCTTAGTGGCTTTAAACAGCCCCAGTTTATTATCTTACGGTGATGGAGGTCACAAGTCCAAAGTCAGTTTCACCAGGCTAAACATCAAGGTGTCCGCAGAGCTGTTTCTCTGGGAAGTGCTAGGAAAGAATCCACTTCCTCGCCTTTTCCCAGCCTCTCGTGGCTTTCTGCACCCATTTGCACAGAGCTCCACACCACTCTCAACCCTATTTCTATCACTGATTTCACATATCTGATTCTCTCCCTGACTCTGAGCCATCCTCCTCCCTCTCATAAGGACTTATGTGATTACATTTGGGGCCCCCCCAGAGGATCCAGGATATGACCCTTAACTGAATCATACCTGCAAAGGCCCTTTTGTCATGGAAGGGGACGTAGTCACAATGTCCAGGGATTAGGATGTGGACCTCTTGGGCAGAGTGATATTATTCCACCTGCCACCGTCCCTGTTCTCATGGAGTCTATGGCTTAGTGAGAGAGATGGGTTAGCCACACAGACATACACCTCAAATAAGTTATGACAAGTGCTTTGACGGGAAAAGCATAGCATTAGAGCAGCCCTACAGCAAATTCGAGAGGAGAGCAAGTTTAGGTTGAAGGGTCAGAAGTGGCTGAGTTCCAAAGATGGGGGAGAGTTGACCAGTAGAGGGAGCAGAGCATGTGCAAAGTCCCTGCCCCAGGAAACAGCAGAAAAAAATGTCCCTGTGACCTGAGTGCCATGAGTAAGGGGAAACAGCACCAGGCAAGACTCAGAGCTGCAGGGACGAGGCCTGGAAGGGCCTTGCAAGGCATGACAGCAATCTGGATTTTATCTAAGAGGTGAGGGCAAGAGATGACTTCTCCTCCATTCTTCCTTCTAGATCCTTCCAGAAAACCATCCAGGCTGCTTTGGGGGAAGGCCTTGGGGAAGGAGGGGAGGAAGAAGGGCTTCAGAGTAGAAGTGCCTTCAAAGTGGTCTGCTTATCTCTCTGGCCTCTGGCCACCTGCAGCCTCTCAGTTCCCAAGTCCTCTTCAGTTCCAGAGAGCGGGGAGCCACTCAGCTTTCCTGAACAGGCCACTCAGGTTCATTGGCTTCCCGTTGGAGCGGCTCCTTGCTGGTGTCTGTTGGCAGCAAGGACAGGGCTCACAGTGACGCCTTGACTCCTCTCTGGCCACTCTCTCCCTTGCAGTCATCAAGAGTGAGCCATTCTCCAGCACGCAGAGCAGTCGAAGAGGGAGGGGGGCTCTGTGCGTGGAGACGTTTGCCACTGTCCCTGTGCCTGACACCTGTCCATTTTCAGAGTAGTGCTTGCTCCCTCCCCCAGCTGCTGCTCTGTATAAGAATATCACTGCCAGCTAGCCTTTTCTGCAGACACCGAATCCCCCCGTCCCAGTTGGGGAGGGAAGAGATCAGCTAAGCCTCTTGAGAACCCCGGGTGGTTCTTCCTTTTTAATTTTAGACCCTTGTTGACTGTGTGCAATGAAAAAAACCTAAGTTATCTAACAGAAGAAGGTCCTTGAAATCTTGGGGGTTGGTTTTCTTTTAAAGCTCTGCCCTGGACTTCGAATGAATTGCTTCTCATCCCCGGCACCTCATTTTGCCGAATCAGAAAATGCATCCGTTTGGATTCCAACTGTCTGGGATATCTGGGGACCGCTGTGCTAGAAGAGAGTAGATTAACTCCACAAACATGAGTTGTGCACCCACTGGTCCAAGGGCCCTTGGGATCCTGAGATACCAAGGTTTGTTCTCTGTCCTGGGGGAGTTTATAAATCAGTTCCAACCTCAGAGGCAGCTAATGACTTCGCTCTTTGAAATTGATTTTCTCTTAATTATAAGTCATTCTTGTCTGGTTATTAACAGAGCTTAGAAAGATACTGGCTTATTCGTTGCGGCTAATGCTTATTCAGCGTTTCTACGCACTGTGATCTCATGTAATGATAATCTCAGCCCTGGTTGGGAGAGACTGTTATTATCTCCGTTTTACACACATGGAAACTGAGACTCAGGAGACAGTTGCCGAAGCTTTTACAAGCAGCCGAAGGAAGAGCAAGGATTCGACCCTCTAGGATCAGCCTCCTACTCCTGTGCAGCTCCTCTTTGCTTTAACCCTGAAGTCACCAGACTTTCTATAATGGGCCTGATAGTAACATTTTAGACTTTGTGGGCCGTATCCCCTCCATTGTGGCAAATACCTCTGACGTTGTAGCATTGTAGCACAACGGCAGCCAAAGACAGCATGCCACTGAATGAATGTGAGCCTGTCTTCCAATAAAACTTTATGTACAAAAACAGCTGATGGTACGGATTTGGCCCGTGGGCCATGGTTTGTCAACCACTGTGTGAATTCTTGGTGAGTCAACGTGCAGTTGTAGGTTGTCCCTGGAGGTAACAAAATTGTTTCTAGAAGCATAGTCACCAATTCAGACTCCTATCTGACCCCACTCCTGCTCACTTCCTCTGTCCAGGGAGATGAAGCTCTGTGTGACCTCCCCCACTGCCCATGATACCTCTTGACCCCACTGGAGGAACTGGTAACATTAGAAATCTCGGTGATGTCTGGAGCAGTTGGCCTCTTTTGAGTGGACTGAAAGTTAAATGAATTGTAGGGAAAGCAGCATCAAGTTGAGGACATTTCTTTTGTCCCTAAATATAGAGACCAACTCATGCTCGTGGTAGGCAGGATCACGGTACCCCAAAGATGGCTAGGCTCTAATCCCAGAATCTGTGAATATGTTACTTTATCTGTGACTTTACTTTGCAGATGTGATTAAGTTAAGGATCCTTAGGTGGGGAGATTCCCCTGGATTATCCAGATGGATCCTAAATGTAACCATAGGGGTCCTTACAAGAGGGAGCCAAGAAGGCCAGAGACAGCAGGAGGTGATGTCAGGACGAAAGCAGGGACTGGAGTGATGGACTCTGGGCCAAGAAATGTAGGCTTTAGCAGCTGGAAAAGACAAGGAGCAGATTCTCCTCTGGAGCTTCCAGAAAGAACCAGCCCTGCTGCCACCTTGATTTTAGCCCCTTGTGACTTATTCCATACTTGTGATCTCTAGAACTATAAGAAGTTGTTTTAAGCTACCAAGTATGTGGCAATTCGTTACACCAGCAGCAGGAAAGCTAATATGATGCTCAAGGCAGAAAATTTGGAAGACACAGGAAATGCATATTTTTTCTAATTTTATTGAAATATACTTGACATATAACATTGTATAAGTTTAAGGCACACAACACATAATGATTTTAATTGTTTGAGGACCCTCCAAACTGTTCTCCACAGTGGCTGTACCGGTTTGCATTCCCACCAACCATGCCCTACACACTTTCTCCACACTCGCTGGCACTTCTCTCTTGTCTTTTTGATAGTAGACATCTTCACAGACATGAGAATATTTCATTGTGTTAGAAAGGATTTTTTGAAAGCCTCTGTAATCACTCTGGCAAATCACAGACTTTTTCTGTGTGTGTGTGTGTGTGTGTGTGTGTGTGTCCCTATGCAGTTAACAAAAATGGGACTGTGCTCTGGGTGACCCTCCGAGTTGAGATGCTCTGTTTTCAGGGGGCTTCAAGTGGGAGGGTTGGCATTGGATGTATAGAGCTCTGGTTCCTTTATACATCCTCCCAGTCCCTTGTCATTTAGGGTGTCTGCAGAGATCTGGAAACCCTCAAGGGTGGGCAGGGAACTCACATGATTGCTGTGGGACCAGATTTGTTATTTGAAGGGACAGCCCCCAGGGCAGCGCTGACTTTGCTGTTTTCATTGTTTTGCAAGCATCCCACTACTACAAATACAAGCAGCAGTTCATCTTCCCAGGTGAGTCCTGAGCAAGCCTGCTGAGGGACATGTGTTGCTGGAATGGATGAAGGCAAGGCTCTCGGGGTGGTCAAGCTCAGAGAGAGGGTGGCAGTGGAACCACCAGATCCCCAGGATCATAGTGGGACGTGGAGGTGGAAGAGGAGAGGTTGGGAGATCCCAAGGCAAACAGAAAGGCCTGAGAAGGTGGTCAGCAGTAGAGGGACGGGCCAGGGTGAGGAGGGGTGCAGAGGGAGAGAGGGGGTAAGGGAGAGGTAGTCAGAGGGCCTGAGTGGGGCACCGGGGGCCATAAAACCAAGTGGCCTCACCATCCTGAAGAGAACTCAGGAGTAGGGGGTGATTTGGAGGTGACCAGGGTGCTTCCGGTCAGAGGCTGAGGGTGCTGGCCACCCTGTAGTCAACAGGGGGGTGTTTTGTGTCATCTTAGAACCCTGCTGTGTCTGAGCAGGAAAAGTTCAAGCGATGGAGGAAGGGAAAGGGGATGGCCAGCCCCAAGGACCTGTGATGTTTTGCAAAATTACTAGCTACTCCGTCTCCCAGGAACCAGGTTCTTGGGGGATGCTGTGGACCCCACGTTGGGTTTCTGACTGTCTCATGTCTGCCTCTCAGATGTTGTGCCGGTGCCAGAGACGCCGACCCGGGCACCCCAGGTCATCCTGCATCCAGTGACCTCGAATCCAATGTAAGTGGAATGGAGACCTCCCTCCCCTGTCCTGGGCCTTCAGCCCAGTCAGGGTCACTGTCTTCTGTCTTTCTTTTCCTGAAATTGATGGGTGGGATACTGGGGTAAGTCAGCTCTGCTTCATGTCCTGGCCCTGCTTGTCAAGTCTGATTTCCAGGGGCTGGACATTTCCTTAGGATGCCCAGGCTCTTCTATAATCAGGAAGATAATTTTCTGCAATAGTTAGAGCTTAATGAAAGAACAGTTATTCTACATCATTGCCCCCCCCACTTTAAAAAGCATAATTGGGGTTCATCTTGCACAAATTGTGCAAGCATAAAAAGCATGATTTAGGATTATGCTAGGGATCAGCAAACTATAGACTATGGGACAAATCCAGTTTGCCACCTGTTTTTTATTAAATAAAGTTTTATTGGAACACAGCCATGTGCATTTGCTACGACATACTGTCTATCATGGGTTTCAAAGTCCACAATATCCAAACTATGGAAGGAGCCTCGGTGTCCATCGAAAGATGACTGGATAAGGAAGCTGTGGTCTATGTATACGATGGAGTATTCCTCAGCCATTAGAAACGACAAATACCCAGCATTTGCTTTGATGTGGATGGAACTAGAGGGTATTATGCTGAGTGAAATAAGTCAATCAGAGAAGGACAAACATTATATGGTCTCATTCATTTGGGGAATATAAAAAATAGTGAAAGGCAATAAAGGGGAAAGGAGAGAAAATGAGTGGGAAATATCAGAGAGGGAGACAGAACATGAGAGACTCCTAACTCTAGGAAATGAACAAGGGGTGGTAGAAAGCTAGGTGGTGGGGGGTGGGGGTGACTGGGTGACAGGCACTTAGGGGGGCACTTGATGGGATGAGCACTGGGTGTTATGCTATATGTTGGCAAATTGAACTTCAATAAAAAAAATAAAAATAAAAATAAAACAAAGTACAACAGCAGAACTGAGTAGTGGCAACAGAGACCAGATGGCCTGCAAAGTCCAGAATGTTTCCTATCTGTTTACAGACCAAGGTTGCTGACCTCTGGTTTATACCATGATAAGAATAATATAAGCTAATTTTGGAAAATGTGGACTCTTCTAGAAAAAAAAAAAGAAGGGAAAAATAATCACTCACAATTGTACCACTCTTAGAACTTTGATGTGTGCTCTTTCTATTCCTGTTTTACATACATATGATTCATGATCTATGCAGTTTCCAGCCTGCCTTGTTATCCTGGAAAGCTATAACATCTCATTTTTTTGTATTATTCCAGACCCTTTATAGATATTGTTTTTAATGGCTGTAAAATATCATTATTGATGTAGAAAACTGTCCTTAACATTTCCTTATTGCCAGATCTCATATCTTCCCATATTTCACTGTCATAAATAACACTGCAACGAGTGTCTTAGGATGTGGCATTGTTAGCATCCTCTCTTTTCAGGTGGTCTGTTCTCTGCACCCAAGTGAAACCACTTTCCTTGACTTAACTTCTTTGGTTGTGGCCAGAGTGTGAGGCATGCTAGGGACTTGATTTCGATTCAACCAGTTTCCCAACTCTTCCCATTTTTGCCTACTTGGTTATTCTTTGGGCTCCCCTAACTACTCCATCCTTTCTGACCCGTGTTATGGATTTTGTTAAAGACCCAAATGGTACATCTGTGAAATCAAAAGAGCAGCAATTTGCTGGGGATATTGTGCCGACATCTAGCTCCGGATCATTTCTTGGCTGCACATAAACCAATTCTACAATTTGTGTAAGACGAACCCCAGGTTATTAAATGGCAGTCGGGGAGTGCCAGCGAAATGCCTGCGATCTGCTTAAACATGCACAAAGTGATGGGCACTAACTCTTCGCAGAAGGAAATAATTTCATCGCCAGGCTACCATCATCATGCCTTGATGCAAGCAGAGGAGGGCTCCCTGTTCTGTTGTTGGGCGTGAGGAGGGACTCCAGCTGCATTATTCCACCCAGATCTCCCCAAGTCATCAGGTTCCCAGCATTTCAGCTGTCACTGTGTGGTTGCATTCCGCCTCCCCAGCCGTACTGTAAATAACTCATTTGTATGAAAGCAAACAGCACTTTGCGGTCCACCCTTCTTTCCTTTTCTTTTAATTCTTACAGCCTCTCAGGATCCCTGTCTGCAGGAGCCTCTCCAGCAAGTGGACTGGCTCTTTCTGCAGGGTAGGCAGTTTTTTTGGGTTTCAGAGTCAGGAGAGCAGTGGCCCTTCAAATGAGGGGTGGGAAGGGGATCTGCTGAGCTTGCCCAGGGGAAATAGGAAGGGGGCAGGTGTGGTTCTTTTCTGCCCCTGGGTCCAGCTTTTCTTTGCCTTTAGCAGCCCAGTTACTGTCTCCCCACTGCACTACACACACACACACACACACACTCTCTCTCTCTCTCTCTCTCCTCTGAAAGCACACCCCCAGAAACACCTCTAACACACACTGTACCCCACATGCCCATCACATACCATGTGTTCCCATACTCCCTTCATACCCCAGTACATAGCCAGCTACACTGTCAACATATGGCATGCCTCCAACATCCCCAGGAGGTACACCCAACTCACATGCACCCAGAACAACCCCTGCACAGAGCATATCCCATCATACCCACATGGTACTCAACATATACTTAGTACTCACACACACAAACACATTGTGTCCCCCAGCACCCACACCTGGCTTGTGCCCACGCTTAGCACAGCTGCAGCTCGCAAGCTCATGACTGCCTCACATTCATGCATGGACACATATGTGCGTGTGCACACATGCACACCCATGCATGCACATACACACCTGTCTAATGCAGTTTTGCTTCGTTCTCATTCTACACATCCTGATTCCATGTGATTGGCAACAGCCAACTAGCTCAAACACGGAGAATTTTCAAAACACATCCAGTAATCTCTCCGGGGCATTTCCATCAGACTCCATTTACTCAATTTGTACCTAACTTTTGGCCCTTGTCATTTTTAGCCTTTCTGCACAATATCTCTGCACTTGCTCTAGTCCCTTCAGTAGTGATATATAGTATTCTTCAAAGTTAGGATCCATGCCAGTTTCAAACTCTGTGTCCCCTCTGATGGCCTCACCCCATTCCTGTCTCATGCAGTTTTCCCCCGCTATCTGAAAGTAGAGCATTCCTATGAAAACTTTCATGAGCCAAAATGGCGTGATGCAAAGAAGCAATTATTACTCATTTATATGAAAAAATTGAGGAGTTTCCCCCGACCCCCCCCAAAAAAATACCTCTCTTGGCTTTTCTGATACCTGAGGACACACCTTGCTAATGGATGCACAGAATAAATGGAGATGAAACAGATGCTTATAGACACAAGTAAAAGCTCTGATGGCTGGATGCTGAGATGCTGAGGGTCGCTCCTAGGGAAGGAGCTTGGATGCACCCACTCAGGCTGCCCTGGATGCACGCTGCCTCTGTAACGACTCGCTGCAAAACATAAGCTGAATGCAATTTCACTTTTTACCCTTTTTCATAAAAGCAAAATCCTCTTCAAATTTCTTTTGGTTAGCAAAACAGACACCAATGTAGATCTTTCCTAAGAGCAAAGTGGCGCGATGCCAGCTTTCAGAAAGCAGGAGGTACCTGTAATCCCGAACACTAAGATTCTTCCATAGGATTCCGAACCCAAGCGAACTTTAGCAATCTCATTAATTCTTTCCTAGCAAACACCCAGAGCTGAGGATTCTTCTGCCCATGGCATTTAGGCCAATTTCTAAGGAAGCTGCTAGATTAGTGGAAACCAAAGCAATAAAAATGAACCCTGAGCAGTCCAGAAAATCTTTTTAAAGCAGTGTCCTTGTCATTGCTTCTTCATGGTGAGGTTATGGATTATTTTAGATGCAAGTGTTGAAGTGAATTTTGAGATAAAGCCTTGATGGTGAGGGCTTCTCATTCAGACTCTTCATACATGGATAAACAATACACAGACCTACCTTTTCACCTGAGGGTCACATTTATTTTTCTTTCTTTAAAGCTTGGAAGGAAATCCATTACTTCAAATTGAAGTGGAGCCAACCTCAGAGGTGAGATTCGGAGAGGGAAAAACACCTTTTTCCTGGGGCTGCCCAGGACTTGGAGAGCTAACAGCCGACTTTAATGATGCAGAGGGTTGGGGGCAGGTGGAGGTGGGGGGACCCTGTTTGGTGGGTGTTCTAACTCCAGGACAGCTAACGAGTGGGGGGCTCCTCCCAGCACCAAGCCTAATGGGGTATTATATGGTGTGCATCATGGAAAAGCTAGTTGTGCAGAAGTTGGCAAGAGATTTGCATTCTTCATTGAAAAATCAGCTTAGGGCCAGGTGAATACCAAGGGGGATGTGCCCCCAATGCCTTCCAAAGAATACACTGGAGGAGGTAGAATCTCCGGGAACACTGAGCTTGGCAGGCTTTTGAGAATGTTCTAGGACTTCTTCCCATGTGCCAAAACTACTAGAGGAATAAATGGAGTGTCCTGGGAAAGAACCATGGACTCCTCAGCCCTAATGGTGTGTCCTGAAGCGAAGGGAGTAGAACCAGTGTTTCCAGAAAAAAATCAAGTCCTTTCTGCAGTTACTGCGCTAGTTGAAAAATTATCCTGGGGGAAGCCAACGGAAACTGTGTCATTTCTCCAGAGTGTGCCATGAGGGACAGGTTGCTCAGGTTTGGGGTCAGGAAGATCTGTGGCCAGCCAAGAGGCCACCTTCTCAGGCTGCTGTCAGGACTCACGCCTCTGGGAATCCCACTGGCTGGGGCTCCTGCTGTTCCCTCACTCAAGCCAAAGAACCCAAGGGGCAGAGCATTTGCAACCACCGCTCTGGGAAGACAGGCCCCTGGACCGTGCAGGAGTGTGGGACAAAAATGCAGAGTTCTGACCCTGGCCTTACTTTTTTTCTGATTCAGTAGCTCTGGGGAGGGCCCAGGAATCTGCATTTTCTCAGGAAGCCCAGTGGCTGTTGGATACAGGTGGTCAGATGTGTGCAAGGGATTTATGAGGCTTTCATTTCATTGCAAACCTCACACCGTCCCCGGGGGCAAATTTTATTAGCTCTACTTTATGATGAGAGAAGGCAATCTCAGAGAAGTCAAGCAGTTTGCCCAAGGTCACACAGAGGCCAGATTCCAGCTCATTTTGTCTGATTGTTAAGCCCATCCTATGAGCCTCCCTCCCACCCTTTGCCCTCATAGCTTTGGAGGAAGCCTGGTCATCTGGCCTGTGCAGAGTAGCTCTGACCTGTTCCCGTTTCTGATTCGTCAGTTCCAATTTTCTTGGGGGAAGCAAAAGGCACTGCATATTGAGGGTTGTCACATGTCCATGCAGACACCTGATGCACCCATAGTTCAGCCTGTTGTCTTCACTACACATGCATGAGTAGGCAGGTCAAAACATCATGGTAGAATAGGAAAGCATTGGATATTAGGAGTTGAGACACTTGTATCTTAACCCGAGCTCTGTCTGGCTGTGCGATGCAGAGCTGGGCAACCTCCCTGGATGACCAACCATCCCTGTTTGCCAGGACCGAGGGGCTTCTAGAGGGAACTTTCATTTTTCATTACTCTCTACACTCAGTATAGGGGTCAGACTTACAACCCCGAGATCAAGAGTCATATGCTGTCCTGACTGAGCCAGCTAGGTGTCCCCTCCCCCAGGAGACATTCAGTGCCCAAACCAGGAAAGTCCAGCAAACCAGCATGGGTGGTCCTCTAGCATTTCTTCTCTGGGAGCCTCAGTTTCTCGCCTAGCAAAAGGGCATTGGATAACCATGATCTCCCTTTCAGCTCCACCTTATATGATTCTGGACAAGAGTGACCTGGGCAAATAGATATATGTCCACACTGGCCAAAAACGCACATAGAGACATGTCCAGATCTGGGGGACCTTGTGGGAAGGCAGGGCAGGAGCCACTCTGATCACTCTCCCCTTCCGGCCACAGAATGAAGAGGGCCACGATGAGGCCGAGGAGTCGGAGGATGAATTTGAGGAGATGAACCTGTCCCTGCTCTCAGCCAGGAGCTTCCCACGCAAGGCCAGCCAGACCAGCATCTTCCTGCAGGAGTGGGACATCCCTTTTGAGCAGCTGGAGATCGGCGAGCTCATTGGCAAGGGCCGCTTTGGGCAGGTATACCATGGCCGCTGGCATGGCGAGGTGGCCATCCGGCTGATCGACATCGAGAGGGACAACGAGGAACAGCTAAAGGCCTTCAAGCGAGAGGTGATGGCCTACAGGCAGACGCGGCATGAGAACGTGGTGCTCTTCATGGGCGCCTGCATGAGCCCACCTCACCTGGCCATCATCACCAGGTCAGTCCTTCCCAGGCTTCCCACCCATGGATCCATTCCCAGAGCTCTGCCTCTGGTGGCCTTGAGAAGCAGGGGTTCTGGTTAATGCCTTGTTCTGGTAAATGGCGCTTCTTCTGGCTCTACCATTTACAATGGTGTGGTTTTAAGATTTGACATTCCAGAAAATACTTTTGATGCCAAAATCCTTTGGCAGAGTGGTGCCACAGGAAGGGCACCATAAAAGGGAGGTTAGGAAAGTTGGTTCTGGTCCCCATGTACTCCAAGGATTTGTGAAACAACATCACTGAGATTCACTGTCTCCGTATTTAAATTGAGCTGAATGGATCCAATCAGGAATTGGCTGATTTTTTCTGTAAGGGGCCCAGGAATGAATATTTTAGCTTTATGGGCCATACAGTTTCTGTACCAACTGCTCAACTCTGTCCTGTGATGTGAAAGCAGCCACAGACAAGATGTAAATGATTGTATGTGGCTGAGTGCCAATAAAACTTTATTTATAAAAGCAGGTGATGTGCTGGATCTGGCCCTTGGGCCCTAGTTTGGCCAACCCTGGGCTGAGATCATGATGACTTCTTTCATTCAAGAAGCAGAAAACATTTGCAGCACTTTACCATTGCTATCTTAAATATCCAACAACCATGATCTATAGCTGCACAAGAGACATAGTGAGAACTGACATTAAGAAAATGTCAGGTGATAGCAACTTTCCAGAACTTGATCTCTAGCCTCACTCAGTGACATGGGGCATTGAAAAAAAAAAAAGCTTTGGTTTCAATTCTTTGGTGTGTTTTTAAACTCTGGCTTGTTGGTCCCCTGTTGCATTAGGGCTAGCCATACTCATGCCATTCTTGGTGTGGCCTGTGATGCCAAGAGTCAGCTAGGATCTCTCTCCTTCTCATTCTCAACTCCAGTGAGAAGATCCCAAATACACAAGCCTCTCATCTTGACAGGTGTCATAGCAGGAGCTGTGAGCTCAGGAAGAGCCAGTGGGTCTTTGGTTCCCTTGTGATACAAAGCATCTTTGAGCCCACTTATAAGATCTCAGGGGTCAGAAGAAGGTGTGTTATTGTCTGTCAGCATTGACTGTGCAGATGATGGATTGACTGGAATCCATGTGTCAGATGGTGAGTGTTTTCAAAGGATTGGAGATTGAGAAGTGGCCCTTCAATCCTTCCTAAACGAGGGTAAACATGTTAGTTCTCAACCCTGAACAGAAAAGAAGAGGCTCTCAAATAACCAGCTCAGATGGTATGCAGGGGCTGAGCTGTTCTCATGAGGTGAGTGTATCAATAAGCTTGTGCTGAGTAACAAGCTATCCCCAATGCTTGAGAGTTTTCCTCTCTTCTGTGGACAGTTCTGTGCCGAGCCAGGCCCAGTAGCTGGGCTCATGGATGTGTCTGTGGTTAGCTGGCAGGTCAGACTAGGAGCTGGTCATTCTTGGATGTCCCTACTCCTGTGTCCACAGGTTGGCAGGTTGGCAGCTGGGGTGCCCTGATTCTCCTCTTCATGGCCTTGTATCCCCCAGCAGCCTAGCTTGGGCTCATTCTTGTGGTGGTCTCAGGATTCCAAGTGCTGCAAGAGGTTGAGCCCTGATGGGCAAGTGCCTTTCACACCTCTGTCATGTTGTGTTGATCAATGAACGTTGGCCAAACCAACTCACATGGTCAACTTAGATTTGAGGCATGGAGAAACAGACCTTACCTCAGCATGGGAGGATTTGTGCTGTCATGTGGCAGGGGCATAGATGCAGGGAGAGGGACAACCTGTGGCTACTTCTACAACCTGCCACAGCTCCTTTCCTCCTCTCTTCATTATCCAGAATGTATGATCCTCCTGCATAGCCTTTTATTTTGGGATGTGTACATCTGGTTGGAAGGCGGTCTTTCCCCTCCCTTCACTGGCCTTCTTTCTACTGCTTCCACCAGACTGTCACCCCAAATTTCTCTCCGGTCAGCTTCTCACCTTCCAGTAACCCCTCTTTTTGACATCCCCAAACTAGAACTTTGAATCCCATCATCTCCTGTCCTTTGCCTGGCCCTTCTAAGGACCTCTCGCCTCCCGCCCTCTGACTTTCTCAGTGTTACTGATGGATCCCAGTACCCCCAAGCCTCCCTCACCCCTTTCCCAAGGGCTGGGTAATTAGAAGTGGACAGATTCAGTTAGCAGCCACCCTTGAGAAATAAGTGGTCATTATGAAAATGTGTCACTCATCCTGTAAGCCAGCTGCATTTGAGGCCTGAAATTTCTATTATGTACAAACTCTGCCCCCCTACTCCCCGAGCACCGTAACTGCCTGCAGATTTCACAAATAGCACAGCCTTTTCCTGGCACCGTGATAAAGACTCTGCAGCTTTGGGACATGTAATTGGTGTATGAAGTGTTTTGGTATTTTGTGTGAAGAAGCCAGATGAGCCCCAAAGAAGTGGCATTTATTCCATATTATTGTATCATTATTTATTTTTTTATCTTGGGGGATGCTCTGTGAACCCCATTCTCCCATGTAGCACCATCCACTTGTTGACCGTCAGGCCTTTTATCTGAACATTCAGTTTGAAACCTGATATTTGAGTAATTTGATTAATCACCTGCATCCACATAATTGGCTGGCTGAGGTCGATGGTTGGACAATAGCCAACCAACTGGAACAATTTTGGGACCCTGGATTTATTTTACAGGGAACATAAGACCAGATAATTACCTGGCATATTCCAACTAAATTCACAATGGCGTGTTCTAGCCAATTACTTAGTAATTATCATCGGAGTTAACAAGTATTTCTAAGATTAGCTTCCTTGTAATACGATGTGTATGGCTCTTGGGGAATGAGTAATAACCAACTAGTTACCCAATTGCTATATCCACAAATACAATTAGCAGCAGGATTGCTAAATCGTTTCACGATTGGGTCATTATGAGATTATTGCAAAGCTATTGGCAGTCTGGACAATCGTTCATTTTAAAAACTCCAAGTGGAATTTAAAGCCGACAGAGCTGAATGAAAACATCTCTCATCCTTCTGCCTTGCTGCAGAGTTCCCAAGGCCTCAGTGTCCCCATCTGCAAAATGAGGCAGAAGTGGGTGCTTGTGGCAGGGTCCCTCCAACTCTGACAAAAAGCTCTGGGAATGGGCTGGTTTGAAAAGCAGCCTGGAACAGCTCTGGAGTGGTACTCCCTGAAATATAGTCCACCTGGATCTCCTGCATCAGAGCCAGCAAAGGGAGGAAGGTCGTTCAAATGCAGGCACCTGGGTGCTCCTGTATTGGTTTCCTAGGGATGTTGTGATGGGCACACACTTGGGTGGTAATATGACACACATTTATTGTTCTGCAGTGCTAGAGGTTGGAAGTCTGGAGTAGGTCTCACTGGGCTACAGCCAAGGGCTGCTCTCCTTTATGAATGAGAACATTTCCTTGTCTTTTCAGCTTCCAGAACATTCCTTGCATTCTTTGGCTTGTGGCCCCTTAATCCTATCTTCAAGGCTAGCGGCATACCCTCTTGCTTCCATGATCACATAGCCTCCTTCTGTGGTCAGATCTCACTCTTACAAGGATACTTGTGATTGCATCTTGGACCTATCCATCTGGAAACCTCTCCCATTTCAACATGCTCAACTTCAATCACATCTACAGAGTCCCTTTGGCAATATATATATATATATATATATATATATATATATATATATATTTTTTTTTTTTTTTTTTTTTTATTCAGAGGCAGAGAGGTAGAGACACAGGCAGAGCGAGAAGCAGGCTCCATGCAGGGAGCCCAATGTGGGACTCGATACCGGGTCTCCAGGATCACACCCCAGGTTGCAGGCGGCACTAAAACGCTGCGCCACCGGGGCTGCCCCCTTTGGCAATATTGAGATAACTTTTGTGGTTTTCAGGGATTAGAACCTGGATATCTTTGGGCTTCAGTTTTTAGTTTATCACATCACCTTGGACCTAATGATTTAAGCCTGTTTGTAGGTTAAGACTTTCTAACCAAGCTCCCCAGCCCATTCTAATCTGATTAATATCTGGGAACCATACCCTGGGGCATATTATCAGTGAGTACCTACTGTGTGCTTAGCACAGATGCCGATGTAAACCAGCTAGTGCAGAGGGAAATGGAAACAGGAAAGTTTTTGGGAAAAAAAAAAAAAAGACCAGACAAAATTACAAAATAATTAGGATCTCAGTGGGAAGAAATTTGTTATTAATCTGGTGACAGGAGCCAGGACCAACCTACCTTAGCTAGGTGCCATGGAGACCAGACCAAAGCAAAACACTACCACTGATGTCTCCAGGAGGGCTTCATTAGCAGGAGCCTGATCCCATTGAACTCATCTGGGCCATATTACAGATATGGAGACTGAGGCCAGGAGAAGAAAGTGGGGCTGGGACAGGAACACAAGGTCTCTAGCAATGCACTTGATCCTCCAACAGCTTGAAAACCCTAGCCTCCCCCAATCCTTGTCCATTCATTAATTCAGTCATCAGATACTTAGTAAACACGTTGAGTACCAGGCACTTTGCTGGATACCAGGGGATGACGGTGAGCAAGACAGACATAGACCCTGTTCTCAGAATGCTGTCATTGTAGTGGGGGAGACAGACTAGTGCTAAGTAATAATGAGACCATTTGAATAGGTCCCAGCATATTGAAGGAACCAAGCCAGAGCAGTGCTATAGAGAGACTTGGGGATGGAGTTATTTTAGGTGTGCACTATGGGAGGGAGGATCCAGGCAGCCTCTCTGAAGAAGTGGCATTTGTGCAGAGACCTGAGTGCAAAGAGCCAGCTGTGAAGACATGGGGCAGGGCACACCTAGCAGAGGGAGTAGCACATGCAAAGGCCCGGGGGTAGGAATGAGCAGGGTGTGCTTTGGACCAGAAGGAAGACTGTGGTAGAACATGGTCAGTGAGGACGAGAGGGTGGGAGGTGAGGAAAGAAGCCAGCAGGGGCCAGACTGGAGAGGGGAGTGGTGCTCGAGCCTGGTTGACTTGGGCACTGATGCCTATAGCAGCCCATCAGCTTGGCACCAGCTCATTTGGGGCAAGATTGTTCATCTATAGGAGTCTGGCCCATGCATTGTAGGATGGTTAGCAGGATCCCTGCCCCCTACCCACCAGATGCCAATAGTACCAAGTCCTTAGTTGTGAGAACCAAAAATGTCTTCAGAGATGGCCAAATATCCCCTGGGGCAAAGTCACCCCCAGTCAGGAACCACTCCTTGAGAGTCTCTGGTTTAATTAGTCTGTAGAGGCCACAGGTTTCAGTACAAAACTTCCCCCACATGACTCTACGAGGCACCTGGGAGACCCTCTGCTGTAGGACCTGGAAGCTGACGAGAGGTCTGGATCTTATTATGCTCAGGGTAGCCCTTGGAGGGTTTGTGAGCAGGGTCAGGAACTAATGTCTTAAAGGACAAAAAAAAAAAAAAAAAGAAAAGAAAAACCCAAAATAGAGGGTGGTGGCCCAGGAAGAGTATTTTGACAGCTGCCGAGGCAGTTTATCTGGAGGAGGGAGGTGGGGGCTTGTGGGAAATGCCAGTGTATCTGCCCTGACTTCCCATTCTGGTCGGCGCCGATGACTTCACCAGGCACCAGTGCCTGGTCCCTCATCCCGGCCCGATGCCCTTGGCCAGCCCGGGAAGCACTGCGTTATGACGGCCCTGCGCCGTCGCCCTTCTGCGGGGGGTGCGTCTGTACCAGCAGCTCCACCCTCGTTGTCACTAAGGGTGGGTCAAGGGAGGGAGAAGCCGCCCCATTCTTCCCGAAAGGTTTATCACCATGTCCCAGTGCACTTATTAGCTCCCGCCCCAGCCCTGTCCCTGGAAAGGAAGATGCAGTGTGCTCATGGGCCAGGCGGAGACGACCGGGTCCATCGCGGGGCTCCCTTCCTGGAAGCTAAACGGGGCACAGCTGATCCTCATGTCTGAAACCATCTCCCTGCCTTGAGAGGTATTTATTTAATGTTGATAAAGGCAGAGCCCCACCAAAGACACCAAAACAGCAACAGGTTCCACCAGCCTTCAGCAAGTGCCTTGCTTCGGGCCGGGCATGGTGATGTTATTCCTTTTGTGACTGTGCCCATATTACAAGTGGGAAAACTGGGGTCAGACAGGGAAGGGGAGCCCTTGAACAAGACTGGCAGGACCTGGAATTGAGCAGACATGGATCTGATGTTAGCCCAGCGGCTTCCTTCTTTGCCTCGGGCTGCATCCGCCAGGGCGAGGTGGGTAGGCAAGACTACTACATTGCAGGATTTCCCGGATCACACCAGACTCACCTGCAGGACTTGGTAACAATGCAAGAGCTAGGCTCCCTCCTAGATCAATGAGCCAAAGCCTCTGTCTTTTTAATTAAGTTTTGGAGGATTTGGTACACTGCGTTTTGAGAGCCACTGGCTTATTAAACCGGTTTCATTTTTTTTTTTTTTTTGTAGCTTTGATTCTGTTTATGTACTAACATATCCTGTAAGTTGCTATGGGCCAGCACACACATACACACACACGCCTCTTCCTTATACACTCTACATCACACACTCTTCTCTTTCTTTGTCCTGCTCTTTTTTTTTTTGTCCTGCTCTTTATCTTATAAAACACACACTCACTTTCTCTCTCCCAGCAAAAGACTTGTAGTATTAACAATAACAATTGACGAAGATCCCATAGCCCACAAGCCCCCACCTCCCTCCTCCAATCTTTTCATTGAATCTCCAAATTATTTAAAGCCATGCTTCAGGGCAGCCCGGGTGGCTCAGCGGTTTAGCGACGCCTTCAACCCAGGACCTCATCCAAGAGACCTGGGATCGAGTCCCGTGTTGGGCTCCCAGCGTGGTGCCTGCTTCTCCCTCTGCCTGTGTTTCTGCCTCTCTCTGTGTGTCTCTCATGAATAAATAAATAAAATCTTAAATAAAGCCATGCTTCATAGCGTGGACCCCTGGCTAGCATCACCTCAGAGCTTTTTAGAAAGACAAATATAGGATAAAGAATTCCCTCTCTCCTAATCAGAAGGTCTGGGGGTGGGCCCACTCTCTGAGTTTAAGAAGCCTTCCAGGAAGTCTCTATGTGCTCAAGATCAGAGCCATCGCTCTAAAGAGACCGGCTCCCACTTCCTACCCTGAGTGATCAGGCTTTTCTGCTGCCAAGAGCTGCACATCCTTGAAACCTCCTGCGGCCTCAACGAACCATTTTGCCAGGCGGCACGGATTGGTGAGTGGCTGGGCCCAGGAAGAAGGAGGGCCCAAAATGTCCCAAAGTGAAGACCAGCAGGGGCTTGAGAGCCACCCGTTAGCTTCAGTGCTAACGCGTGTTCACAGATGTGCATGGGACCCTGGCTGAGTGCCTGGCTGCCTGCTAGGTTCTCAGAACACAGTTCCTATTGTCCTACAAAGACTTTCCATTCCAGCAGAAAAGACGGTCAGTAACAAATTAGACAAGTAAGATAACTACAGCATTGCCTTAAGAGCTGTGAAGACCACAAATGGAGGATGGGTCAGAGTGACAGGAGGGCTACTTTGAGGAGGGGTTGAGAAGAGGTGTCTGGGGGAACTGACATTTGCACTGAGACCTAATGAAGAGGAGCAGCAGGGAAAGAGTGGTCCAGGCGGTGGTACAGCAGGTGCAAAGGCCCTGAGGTGGGAATGAGACAGGCACATTTGAAGACCAGAAGGAAGTATGTGAATGACTACGGGGAGGCAGGAAGGAGGCTGCAGGGCTTCAAAGGTGTGAATAAAGGTGTAGAATTTATTCTATTGCAGGGGGAAGCCAATGAAAGATTTTAAACAGGAGCTAATTCACAGCACTCTGCAAGTTTCCTGATGGCCTGGCTGCCTGCTGCCTCCTCTTACACTCTGCTCATTCGTCAATTCAGTGTGTCAAAACTCATTTGGTTGAGAGCAGTGAAAGCACCAACCTAGCCCAGCCCCAAAGAATGCAAGCAGAGGAAATGGGATTCTGGGGTGCCCTGGACATCGCTGTGGTGTTTCCACCTGAGTGGGGCTTCAGAATAGGTGCCTGAGTGGTTCCTCTGTGTTTGGGAACACCAAAAACTTAAGAGGCTTTTTCAGGGGTGGGAATAGGAGGGATCAGGACAATAAGGGGCATTCCAGAGACATCTTGTCGTGAGAGAGGGGTTTGGGATATACACCCCGGGAAAGAGAAGGACTTCCCCACTGCTTTCAGGAAGATTTTTAAAAATTTCTCATTGGGCAAGTGTCCTCAGTCGCTGGGTGCCCAGAGTCTGAATGCAGTTGTGATGTCATGTGAGGTTGGCTGGATTTCACCCACCCCCCTACTCCAACAACCCCTTGGGGCAAGGTAGTAATGAAATGCCGTGGGGCCTCATTTGCACAGCACTCTAAGTCTGGTAAATATCAGGAGCTTTTTAATAGACCACGTCCAGCTCCGAATCAGTTCTTGTTTTTTGTGCTTTCAAATATAACAGCGCCAAGCTGCAATATTTGACAGACAAATAGAGGACCCTGCCTTCTAAGACAGTAGTAACTCCATCCCCGAATGAGATTTTGACTTCCTTTTCCAGTAACTCTGTACTTGTGGGCTTTCTGATTTCTTCCCCCCTTTGGGCCAGTTTGATTGTCCTAAATATAACATACAAGAGTGGGGGTGGGGGGGCGCTGAGCACATGAAGATTCCGCCCCCCCATCATCTAGTGGAATCGTCTTCCTTTTATGTTCAAAAAGCTGAATTGCTTTTCCTTTATAAAGCACAGCTGAAAAGGTTTTTTGTCTGTGGCTGCCTTTAATTGTGCTGGAATGTGAAGCACCCCGGGACTTTTGTGAAGGAAGCGCTATAAATGCACTGCATCATTATCATCATTATTATTAACATCATCTCATGTACATTGCATATGCCTGTTGGTAAATGACCATATGACCAGCAGAGGAGTTGCCTGGGTGAAGGCTTCGCCACTGGCCACCACATTCCTAAAATCTCAAAGATTCTAAATTACTGTGTGGGCCATCTGTTATCACTTAAAAAGTCACTTGGGCGTCTTATTAGGCAAGTGATAGCTTATGGAAAATACAGAGCAGCAAAAAGAAAATGAAATTCACCTGTAAGGTCTACAGCCAGAGGCAATCACATTAACATTTTGGTATATATCTTTGCAGGCAGGTTTCTCAATATATATATGCAGTTTCCATATATATATATGTGTGTGTGTGTGTATATATATACAAACTGATGGTTTGTATTTGTCAGGGTAACAGTAGCTGCTGTAACAAATAAGTTGTAAAGCATTAGATGGCTCTACACAATGGAAGTCCATTTTTTGCTCACATGGTAAGTCCAAGATGGGTGTTCCTGGAATGTAGGTGGCTTTTCCTCAGGTGTGGAGGGATCTAAGGCCAATCTCAACTTTTGGATCCAACCCTAGGGCTCAGAGTGCTCTGCATCTAGCTGGGGAAAGAAGAAAGTACATAGAAGTTGTGTGGGATGTTTTCCATGAGCCATACTTACGAGTGATGCACATTCATTCTACCTGTGTTATGGGCTGGCACATTTCCTTGACCACACCAGGCTGTAAGGGAAGCTGAGGAAGAGCCAATTGTACTCCCAGGAGGAAACTGACATGGGTTTTGGTGAAGAGCCAGCAGATCTTTGACTACGCACACTTTTATGGATAGATCTTCTATCCCATGAAGATAGACTCATCTGGCAATCCTGTTCTATGACTTTGTTACTTTCACCAAATATATGTATGAATGCTCCATTTTTTGGATTTTGGTTTTTTGCAAATTTCTTTACTGTTGTGTGCTTCTGTTTCCTCACCTATAAAATGGGATGACCCTTTTCCCTCCTGCAAGGTAGAAATAAGAATTAGAGATCAAGCTATAGCTTAATGCCTCCAATAGCCAGAGGTGCTCAATACCTTGTATCTCCCAGTTGCTATGATAATAATGATGCTACTCTAACGATGATGGCAATAATGATAGTGATAGCAATTAACAGTAGTGTATTTCCTCCCGGGTGCCAAGGCATCCCTGGCACTACAAGCAGCAGGTGTTTTATGTTTATTATAACATCAAATGATACAAGGTGATGCCTACAGGTTGACCCCTTGGACTCATGGCCCAGTGCTGCTCCTGGCTTGTACCTTGGCCATGTTACTTAACCTCTCTGAGCTTTGACCTGTCCACAGGGAGATGTTGACAAAGGAGCTGGATATCCTGGTCTCTAGCTCAGAGAAAGGTTGAGGCTGGAAATAACCATGTGTGAGTCATCTGCAAAGAAGTGGTGATTGAAGCTGTGGGCTTCTGTGGAAGCTGAGGTCACCCAAGGACAGAGCCTAGAGCACCTCCACCCGCACAGGGTGCCTTGGTGGGGAAGGGTCACCATGCACAGGGGACTGAGAAGAAGCTGGCAGGACTAGAGGAGCCTAGAAGAGCATGAGGCCCTGGAGTCAATCCAAAGTGGTATTGCATTGCCCACCTCCCCCCCTCCCCATTCCCTGGTACGCCATCGCTGTTTTGTTTTCATTAGAGCACTTCTCACCATAAGATAATATCTTCCTCTGTTTGCTTGCTTTTTGTCTCTTTTCCCTACATCCTTTCCCCCACCCTAGAACATAAGCCCTAGGAAAGCTGGACCTCAGCTATTTGGCTCACCTCTGCATCCCCAGTCTCTAAAACAGTGGGTCCTCCTTAAATACTTGTTGAATGAGTGAATAACTATTTCCAAAAATATATTCACACACATTATCACAGCCTGCTCCTCTAGGCAAGTGTAGCAGCAAACAATGAATGGTACTGTTTACTCGGAATCACTGAGAAATGAGTGGGACATAAGTAAAATGTAGTACAAACTGGTGGGGGGGGGTGGCTATAGGATGTGGGGGAATTAACAGGGACCAAAAGCAAAAGATGCCAACTATGTGATGTAAGTGAGAATACAAAAAGAGACTGGGTGTAATGGTGGAAATGAGGAAGGGAAGGCATGGCCCCTGCACCCTGATGCTCACAGACAGGTAACTGGATGATTCTCAGTGTCACAATCTCTGCAATAGGATCCTGGGGAGCTGTGGGGACCTGGAGCTGGCCCCTTTTCCAACCAAGGAACCGGCCAGAGGGACAAGAAGGTATTGGCATTCCTAACAGCCAAGAACTGTAATGCAGAGGGCTGGCGTTGGGAGGGAACAAGACAGGGAAGAGGCAGCAGAGTCAGCAGCTGGAGTATAGGACCCATTTGGGTACTAGCAAGAGATAAGAAGCTGGAGATAGTCTGAAAGGACCTCATGGGCCAAGCTAAGGAATCTGGACTTTTCTCCCAGAGGCAGGGAGTACTACCCAGAGTTTTAGCCAGAGGAGTAACACAGTCCAGTTCACATTTTAGAAAGACCACTTTGGGGTGATCCCTTTCCTTAGAGGAGCTTGCAGCAGGACTGTCCATCTGTTCCCCGTCCCCCCTCCAAAAATGGTGTGGACAGCATTAATCCTCCTCGGACATCAGTGGGAACAAATGTGGGTTTTAATGCCCTAGGTTCTAAAAGATACTTGGCATGACTCCCTGAGGGGAGAGAGCAACAGCAAGCTGGCAGTCCTCTGGAAACAAAGGCATTTTCAACAGCTTTCACTATTTACCCAAGTTAAAAATAGCCAGCTGTGCTCCCATGTTTTGAAGGCAAGTGTGGGCAACATCAGGTCCTTAACATGTGTTCCAGAAACCAGAGGGATGGTTTCCTCAGCTTTGCTGGCAGGCCATGGTTAAACAGACTCAGGAGCATGGGGGCAGCTTTGCGGAGTAAATCAGGGTTGTAATTAAAAGCTGGTTTTCTGCGATCTGATCGGCCTGCGTGCAAATACTGGATTTTCTGTCTTTTGAATGGGTTTAGTGACTGTCTGAAGTAGGTACATTCAATTCCCCCATTTATGGATGAGGAAGCAGATGAAGCAAGGTGGCTACGGTTACATAATGCTGGGGATGGTCAGGATTCGAACTCAGGATTGTCTAATTCAGACCAGAGTTCATAACAAACCACTCCCTCCTGTTCTTTCCCTTCCCAACTCTAAGTCCATCCTTCTTTCTAATGCCCCTTGGGCCTCTGAGAACCTTGATCTGCTGGTCCTCACCCCTGGGCAGGGGGAAAAAGCTGACCTACCTCCAGGTCCTGTTCATTTGTCTGAACCACCAAACTTACCTGGCTTATGACTTGTTGAGTGGCCAGGTGCAAATTGTAACCCTGGCATGTGTCCGTCCCCTCCCCTCTCCTTGTGGTGGCCTCCAGGGTGGTGTGGGTGGGTGGAGAGTGGGAAGTGTCAGATCAGTATGTTTTCACTGCTCTGGGAACTTGCTGGGCCCTGGGCTTTGCTTTGATGTATTCCCAAACTGGTTATGGTTGCTTGAGCACTTCTCAGCTTCTGCTTTGTCCCTGCCTGGTCATGTTTAAGATAATTAAGCCCATAAATCAAATAATAAATAGATATTGACTCTTTGTCATGGACTATATCAGGATTGATTGACCAGTGGGAATACTGCTTTCCTCAATCAATGGGGAGCCAGGGGGATAAATAAATCTTGATAATGACTGGCAAGAGGAAAATCAATAGGTATATTAATATATGCATTGGGAGCCTATATCTTTGAATGTGAAATAAGAGTTTGTTTTGGCAGAAGAGGGAGAACCCGGGAGACGGAGCAGGACGAGACAGACAAACAGTATCCCTAGATGCAGGCATGGTACCTGGCACACCTTGGGTACTTTTTTTTTTTTTTTTTTGGTGAACTACAGAGATCCAAGGAAAGGTCTGCTTTAAAGAGAAACGGTATTTAGTATTTTTTTTCCATTCTCTGAATGTTGAGTGCTCAGAAATCTCGTCTGCCTGTGGGCTGCACCCTCCTCTGGAAGAAAAGAGAGGATGGAAAGCCTGGATGTGATGGGGAACGGAGACCAGGCTGCTTAGTGGCTGGCAACCCCCACCAAGGAAGAGATTGCTGAACTCAGTCAGGGACAGGAAGCAAAATCAAAAGTCTGGTTGGCACATTGAGCATAAGGTACCTCTGAGCCTTTCAAGAGGTGACGTCAGGTAGGCATTTAGATAAATGGCTGTTCAGAGTGCAGTTCTGGACGTGAGGCCCAGAGCTGGCAGTCATCTGTGCTATGAGAAACGAGGAACCAAGGGCCTGGAGCAGCACTTCTCCAAGTGGAACTCCTGGGTGGGGCCTGAGAATTTGCATTTTTAACTGGTTCCCAAGTGATGCTGACATTGTAGGTGTAGGAACCCCACTTTGAGAACCAGTGAGGGCAGTGGGGAAAGATGTAGGTGAGAAGAAGGTAGAGTGTGCCTATAAGGAAGCCTGATCAGGAGGGGCCAGAGAATCGAGGAGAACCAGGAGGGTGTTATCGTAGAAGCCCAGGGCAGACAGTATTTCAGCAACGGAGAGTGGTCAGCAGTCTCAGATGCTGCTATAGAAAGACCAGGCGAGATGCAGCTGGAAAAGTGTTCCCTGGAACTCCTGCAGCCTCAATATTTTGTTGGGTTGTGGCTTTCCACCCATTGGCAGACTTCCCTGTTTACCTGTCCAGGGATGTTTGACTGCCCCACCTGTGCTCCTAGGTGTACAGCATGTGAACTTCCAGGTTAGGGCCGAGGTTCACGTGGGAATGGAGCTCTTTACCCTCTGAACTGGAAGGATGGTGACGATTTTAGTGATGCTAGTAATAGTTTCAGAGGGGGCTGAGGCACACAGCTGGAAGATCCATTCCCAGGAACAGCAGGAAAGAGCTGAAATTCATCAGAATGGCTGTACGGATTCACCGAGGCTGGAATAGAGTCCGCTCCGGGGAGTGTTCTTTCTGGGCACGGCACAGCATTGTTTTCAAAACCAATCCTTGATGTTCAGCATAACTAAAAGGAAGGAAGGGAAGTTGGTTGCTTGGTTGAATCCTTGTCGATATAAGAGAGGGCTTTGTTGTGAAGTGGCACTCTCGATGTCAAGGGGAACTTGTTTGTTGAGCTTCTACTGCGTGCTGAGTTCTCTGCTAGGTACTTTAGAGCTATTGCTTCATATAATTGTTGTCCACATTTTACAGATGAGGAGGCTGGGACTTTGGGAGATGAGGTGGCTCATCCAAAGACCTACAGCTAGTGTGAGTCTGAATCAGGCAATACCGTTGACCTCTCTGATCCTTAAGGCTCTCTTGAGCCTTAACACTACCAGGCTCTACTGTGTCATCTTAAGAACAGACATAATTTTGTGTTCGAATATTCCTTGTGACTGTTCTCCAAGGCTCTCTGAATGAGTTTCATAGATCACTGTCATGCTCTGGTCGCTTCTCTCATCCTTGGGTATGGAGTAAAATTTTTTTAAAGATTTTATTTATTTATTCATGAGAGAGAGAGAGAGAGAGAGAGAGAGAGAGAGAGGCAGAGACACAGGCAGAGACACAGGCAGAGGGAGAAGCAGGTTCCACGCAGGGAGCCTGATGCGGGACTCAATCCCCGGTCTCTAGGATCACACCCTGAGCCAAAGGTGGTGCTAAACCGCTGAGCCACCCGGGCTGCCCAAGTATGGAGTAAAATTTATGGGGATTTTCCCTATATAGAAAATTTAACTGGGGTGGGGAAGCATTCTTGCATGTTAAAGTCAAGAATCTGTATATCTCCCAGTGCCCGGCCGCGTGCGTCATCAGAAAGTACAAGCCGACAGTCACCAAAATAAGCTCCCAAAACTCTCGGTTTACTAGTTGTCTGGATCTGAGTAATTAGACTTTAATACAGGTTTGTCAATGTAAGTTTTTCGTTTGGACTGGTAATTTTTAAGCCTTTCTGAGCCTCACTTTTCTGTATCTGTGCAATGGAGATTATAGGCCCCTACCTTGTGGGTAGGGATTGTTGAGGATTAAGTGGGTTTCTACATATAAGGCACTAAGCCTGTTACACCTTGTAGAAATTGGTAATGGAAAGCCTCACTAAAGTGGACTCAGGATGCTGGCAGGGAAGGCTGGAAGGGGGAGCTGTGCCACTCAATGTCAGTGGCAGGAAGAATAATCAATTTACAGACCCCTAACAAAAGAATCTCCACAGGAAAGAATCATCAATCCAGACCCCAGCAGGGAGAGATGTACATTGCTTCTCCTACAAGGATCGACTAGCCCTGGAACTCAGCTGATGAGCAACTCCTCACCCTGAACCCTTGCTTCTCTCCTCTGGACTTTCCTTTCAAAACAACCCCTCCCAGCTTCCGCTTCCTTCTCCATAAAATAACGTCCTCTTTGTTTGTTGGACTTGCCTATGGCTTTGCCGTAGCTTGCTTATCCTGGGTTGCAATTCTCTGCTATTTTGCTGTTATAAAATAATGGGTGTTTTATTTTTAAGGCTAATAACATGAAGTTCTATGTAAGTATTGGCAATTCTCGTTGCCGCAGTGATTATTACTAGTAGCCCTGCATCGTGAGTATGCAAGGGGGCAATGCAAATACCACTCTTGTCATATGCTACAAGAGGAAGAACTTTGGACATGGAGTTATGAGTCCTGGCTTTGTCACATGCTGGCTGTGTGACCTTGATCAAATCACTCCCCCTCTCTTAGCCTCCGTGTTTTCATCTATAAAGTGGAGATAACCATGTATGTTTCCCTGGGTGGCTAGGAGGAGCGTATGGAATGGCAAGACTGAAAACTGGGCATGAAATGGCCAGAATTAGAGAAATGTGCACTAGTTTTTAAAATTGTCTAATAATAACAGTTTATGAAGCATTGACTACATGTCTGGTGGTGATCTAAGCACTTTGACTTTTCCCAGCTACCAGGTGAGGTTGGTACTTCTGTACTGGTGGAGCTGGGATCAGGGCTCCTGTCTGCTGTTGTCAAAGTGGGTATACATAAACACTTTATTGGGGAGGAGGATTTTCTTCTTGAACTGGCAGGTGGCAGTGACCCAAGTTTCAAGCTGGGGCTGCAGCTGAGGGGAGCGGCAATCAGTGTCCCCTTCCTGGGGTCCAGTACTTCAGTGGTCTCCCGGGCAGACCATCCCTCTACCATGACTGACAGATGAGAAATAGGGCCACGGGTCTCAGCTGTCCTCTCCTTTTGACAGAAACAGAGAGTCTTGGAGTTGGGAAGTTGTTCTTGCCTCTAATCAAAAGGCTCGTCTCTGAGTCCTCTTCAAAAGCAGATTCCATTTCTTGTAGGTGTTCAAAAGACCCAAAGGAATGCCGAGCAGGAACAGACCCAATATCTTCAAAGGCAAGGAAGGAGTCCCAGCCATCTTCAGACTTTCCCCAGCTGGAGCCAGTCCCTCCTAGGCAACTATTAGTACAGCCTTTTGGGACTGAGGCCCAGATCAAGGATTTTCAGTGGACTTGTCTGGAGTTTATGTAGACCACTGGGGCATGTCCCTGCATGTCTGGCACCCAGGTCCGATCTCTATCTAAGCAATAGAAGTGCTTCTGACAGGCTCTCAGGCAAAAGATGCTGTACCTTAGCCCAATGGGCTATTATTATTCATCTTGTTAACTCACTGTTTCTTGGGCCCAGCTGGCCTTGCACGCGTTCCTCCTGTTGGAATTCTGCTTTCCCTGCCCCACCCTCTTCCTCTCCAGCTTTCAGCCTTGGTGCTGGGATATCCCTGGGGCTTATCTCACTCATCCAGTTACAGAATATGGAGGTGGAAAATGAGTGCTGTTGACATGGCATCTGGAGGGATGGGCCTTCCATTATGTGCTGTGTATGGCAAGGGAAGGGCCGGAAGGGAGCCAAAAGTTCAAATACTACTTCTGCTGTGACCTCAGACAAACCTTTAACCTTTCCAGCTCTCAGTTTGTCTGTTTGTGAAATGATTAGAACATTACCTACTTCATCTTTATCTGGGTCATTTTCCTCCTTGACTGGGCCTGGTTTGCCTAAGTTGAACCCTTAGGAGTGAGTGACCACTCATTTATCCATCTATCCATCCATCTATCCACCTTTCCACCCATCTACCCACCCATCTATCCATCCATCCATCCATCCATCCATACTCTCCTCAATTCATCCATCCATCCATCCATCCATCCACCCATCCACCTTCTCATCAATTCATCTACCCATATCATACCCCCACCCCTCTTTACAGATGTACCCATCCAACATCACCACCCTTCCTTCCCGCACCCATCCAGCATTTGCCCTGTCTTCCCCATCCATTCATCCATCCATCCATCCATCCATCCATCCAACATCCATCTGCTCAAGTACCCTTCTTCCTACCAACTCATCCTCCCATCTCCTGCCTAGATATTCATATGCCCATCCACCTACTCATAGCCCATCTACTCATATAGAATGATCTAGCCATCTAGCCATTCAGCAAATGGTTGTTGAGAACCCATTAGCACTGGTAGGCACTGGGAATGAGAGTTTAGAGCTTTCCTTCTGAGACCTGTTGGAGTCAGACAGTGTGTCATAATTAAAGCCAGCTCCTTGGAGCAAAGCAAGGGTAGAGTAGGGAAACATCCATAGACGGTAATCGCAGCAGACTGCACGCCCATGGAAATGAACTGTGGGTGGCACATTCCCAGATATGAAAAGAAAACAGACCATCTAAACAAAAAACAGGCAGCAAGGCTGAAAGAATCATCTCTGCCTCCTGTTTCCTTGCCTTTGGTCTTATTTTTATGGGATTCTGTGCTGATGAGCATGGAAGCAGAGACCCTGGAAGTACCTGGAGGTCTTGGGCTGGTGGGGATGGGGAGAAAAGATGCCAATTTAGTAGGCTCCAATGTAGCTTAGCACATTTTCTGAAGGTTGGAGGTGGGGAGAGGGATGAGTGGCAGGGCTGTTCCCTGCCTACTTTACACCCCATTAACTCCCAACTTGTAATAATGTATCAGTGGCAGGCTGGAGTTGAGTTATTCATTATTTATAGAGAAAGAGTTTGCTAAGCAAATCAGCAGTTCAAACAAGATCACAGGGGGGTAGATTTAACCCACTCAAAAAAAAAAAAAAAAACAACCAGAGTAGAGCCTCAGCACAATCACTGGCTGCAGGCAGATGGAACTGCTGGGGACAGACGGACACCCACTGGCCTTAATGGTTCCTGCCTTGTAATTCCAGAAACCTTCACTTTATTTCTAAGTGGTCTTTCTCTGAGGAACGCATCTCCTCCCCTTCTCTGCTCCATCTGGCCCGGTTTCGACAACTGGTTCTGTGTTGCCTTTCAATACTGCAGTAAAAGGCTCCAGTCAACCCTGGTAAGAATATCTTTGGGAGTCAAGTGTCAAAACCAGGTCTCTTGAACTCCTTCCCCTGTGTAAGATGAATGGCCACGGTTTTCTTTAAATGTCTTAAAGATCTCTGGTCCTTTCATCTAAGGACATCCTCTTGGACTTGAAGTTGGGACACCTGCTTTCCCATCTGGGTGCTGGATGATGCCAGGTCCTCCACTTCCTTATCTGTAGAATGGGCACACTACATGCATATGCTATACATACATCCCTATGCTATGGAGATATTTGAAGCAGGAGATTAAACCGGACAGTGTTTTGTAAACCAAAAAAATTTTTGAAACAGATGTGAGGGCAGATCATTTTTTAGATGGATGTCAATGAAAATGAGAGGCATTGTTTTTTGTTTTGTTTTGTTTTTCCTTTGAGTGAAAAATGAGTTGTTTCCATTTTTCTAGTAGTTCTGAACGTTGGCTTAACATTGGGATTATCTGGGGAGCTTTTTAAAATTTAATTTTTAATGAATGATGTTGGGACTCCACCCCAAAAAAGGTCCTGATCCAAATGTTCTGGGGTGGGACCTGGATGTCCTTTCATTTAAGCTCTCCAGGTAATTCCATCATGGAACCAGGATTAGGAACCACTATACAATTCCCAGGTGAGCCATGTTCAACTTCTCCCCTGACCTGCGCCCAAATCCCTGTTCCATTGTAACAGGGACCCTGGAGTCTTAACCTCCTGGCTGCTATGTTCTTTAAAAAGGACAGATTATGTCTCAGTTATCAGAATTATTAAGAGGAATAAATCCGACAACATAGGTAAAGTATGTTTCTTTGATGCCAACAGCACAGCTTGGGCTTGACAACTGATAGCTAACATCACTGTTGTTACTTCTCACGGGTTGGCCAATAAAATACCAGTTTCAAGTAGCTTTTGGGCTTCCTTGGGACAAAGTTCAGAGATAAAATTCAGTTTCTAAAGAGCAGCAAAAGCTGTGTTAATAGATAGAAACAGTTCTCACCAGAAGACTCGGAATAGCAACAGTAAGGAGAATTACAGTTTGTTGGGTACTTACTAGGTATCAGGGCTCCTGCCAAAGCCTTTACTTGAATGATTTGGGGTCATCTTATAGCTACCCTCCTGAAGTAGGTACAACTATTATTCCCATTTGACAGATGAAAGACCTAAGGTTAGTGCCATCCAGGGAGGAGTCAGGGAAGCTGGGCATTGAGGCCAGTAGCCAAGCCCCAAGCCTCTGCACTGTGAGTTGGAGAGGAGAGAGATAACAACCATGGTGGTCCTGCCCGGGATGGTTAGGCGTGTGCCTGGGCTCATTTCGGTTCTGCCGAAGCGCGGAGACCATTCTCCCACCTTGTCTTTTCAAGAGAACTAGGGCCAAGTATGCTCAGGTAGTCCCTTCCCGTTTCCAAGCCTCCAACCACCACCACCCCTTTCCCGCCCCATAAAATGGAGATGATGAGAATACATGAGATTATGTAGAGGATCCAAGGTGATGCCAGTGAAGGGCTTGAAACAGTGCACATAAGGAGTGCTAGTGAAAGACAGTGATTAGTCCAGCTGTACTGTTTTTCTTGGGGATTTCACAGATCCCAAAACTTACCTCTACCACACTGCTGTGCATCCTTGGGCAAGCTACTTCCCCTCCCTGTGCCCCTACTTTCTTCTTCTGTACAATTAGGACAGCCTAATACCCTGTCCGGTATTAGGTATTAGGATCAGATGGCTGTGGAAAATTAAAGCAGTCTGAATATTCAGATGCTTAGAGTAGCACAGGGCATAGCTAAGTGTTAGCCATGCCACTGTTGTTCTCATTGATTTATTCCTAATTCATTTGTTTTCATTTTTTTCCATATGCTAAAATGTAAGTTCCATGAGGGCATAGGCATTGCTTTTTAACCTATTACCTAAAACAGTAGCTAATACCATAGTAGGTGCTCAATAAATACTTGAAGGTGTGAATGAGGGAGGGAATGAATGTTAGTTCCCAGGTGGCTGATGTATCTCTTAGACTATGCTGGGGTTTGGCTGTACCACCGCTGTGAGCGTCTATTGGCTCTGACATGACATGATGTGATGTGGCTTGGGAGCTCAGCCTTGGCTGAGACTTTGCTCACCTGTCTGTCTGTCTTACCCCCTCCTTTAGAAGAGATGGCCATTCCCTGAGTCACCCAGACATGACACTTGGCAGTTACTTTCCCCTGGATTTAGACACTGCCCTGGTCCAACTTTACCTGTCACTCAGGTGATTACCTGTATGAAGGCAATTGCTCATTTGGGCTCTGGAAGTATGCAGAAGGAATAACTGCCTCCCTGCTCCCAGCAGCAGTCTCGGGCTCCCTTTGGCTGGTTACAAGGGACAAGGGTCACATGAAGAGGCCAGGGTAGTGGTAGGTGGAGTCGTGTTGCATGGGACAAGGTTTCATCATTCTGCTATGGAGGACTCTGGAAGGATTTGTATTGGCGCACCGGATGGGGCGCAAACATGGTTTCCTTTTTGAGTCACAAAGCTCATTTCCCTGCTGTGTGCAGAGCAGGTTAGAGGGAGGGAAGTGGAGGAGGAGGCAGGCCAGTGAGGGACCATTGGGTTCATCAACTGAGAAGGGCCCTTAGAACTTCCTGACAGCAGTGGGAGGTCTCCTTGGGCCCCAACACCCTGATGATATTGGGATGATGTCTTAATGATGGCAGATGCTCTCTCTTTGCCTTCTCTGCACCTTTGCCAGAAACCTTCCTCCACAGCCACCCTTCCCCCATGCAGCAGGCTCTGCTCCCTCTTCTGTGCCCATCCTCCCACATGTAGCCTGAGCCAGACAAGGGTCTTTTCACGCCTGCGTCCTCCCCTACACTAGAAGTTCCAGGAGGGCCTGGATTGTCTCTGTGAGCTATGTGACTGACCCCAGAGTCTAGCACTCAGCCTGAGACCCAGGAGTCACCTGTTTATTGTATGAATTTACACCCTGAGTGGTTACTTACAGGGAGACAGGAAATGAACACACTGTTAATTGTTTTTAATCCTTATAAGGAAGAGCAGTATTTTGGTTGGTACTCTCCATGTGCCAGGCACAGCAGTAAGCTCTTTAGATAAATTGTTTAATTTTCAGAACAGTGAATTTGGTTCATTAAATCCAGCTTATGGATGAAATAAATGGAGACTAAGAAAGATAAAGCAACATGTAGTGGTAGAGGCAGGGTTCACATCTAGGCATTTCCTTGACAATTCATGAGGATGGTCCCGTCACTCTTATTTTGCAGATAAGGAATCGAGGCTCAAAGGGGTTAAATCACATGACTCTGTTCCTTGACTGGGAGGCACCAGAGCCTATCCATTCACTCTGAAGCCCGTGAGCTATCTCTGGGCCTCTGTCCAGCTGCTCCTCTTATAGGAGAGAGTCTAAGGTCTGCTTGTCTGCTTTTCTCCTGGAAAGGCCCCCACACCAGGCTTTCTTCTCCCATCTTCCATGTGATTTTTGAAGCTGCACTGGGAGGTGACAGTCAGCTTTGTGGACAACAGGGCTGTTCTGACACCAAGAGGATGGTAGCTCCGAAGCAAACAGACCCTCATTCACATGTGCTAAACAGGAATAGAAATTACAACCTGAAACTGACAACTCAGAAAAAAAAGAAAGAAAGAAAAAAAACAAAAACAATGTTTTCTAAGTGGGAAAAGAGAGGATATTGGCCGGGAAGAGAAATGTCATTTTCAGGCTGCCAAAAAGAGTGTTAACATATGATCTCTCTAGAGATCTACCGATAAAATCCATAGACTAATTCTTCTGGGCTGCCTCATTGAAATAATTTTTGAAATCACATCTGAGAGCCTTGACATTTTGTTTCTAATTTTGATAGAAATGATGTTTTGTTGGCTCAATACGGTGGCATGTGTGTCAACTTTGAAGGTTCCTTCCTAGTTATGGACATTCCAAACCTGTGTCCCCAATCGAAATTTTCAAAAATGGCTTTGTTAATCATTAATGTATGTGTTCCTTCTCTTGGCCGTCCATTCAGCCGCCCAATCCAGCACAGACAAGAAATTCAGCATTATACCAGGGAGGAAGAGGGGAAACACGGGTATGGGCAGGGTATGATGAAAACTCACAGAGAGGAGCAATGGGCTATTTCCTGACAAATAAGACCTTTGAAAGAAGTGGGAGATGAAGGAAGGGTGTTCTTGGTGGAGGGGATTGTGTACTCGAAAGCAAGAAAGAAGGTGCCACATTTGGAAAAGTATCAGTTGTGCAGTTGGATTGAAATAAATGACGCTGGGGCACCTGGGTGGCTCAGCGGTTGAGTGTCTGTCTTCAGCTCAGGACGTGATCCTGGGGTCCTGGGATGGAGTCCCGCATTGGGCTCCCCACAGGGAGCCTGCTTCTCCCTCTGCCTGTGTCTCTGCCTCTCTCTGTGTCTCTCATGAATAAATAAATAAGATGTTAAAAAACAAAAAAGGAAAGTAATGGTGCCAATTTGGTGGGGGGTATGGTGGGTCCCAAAGTCTAAGGTATTTTGACCCGGAGGGACAAATAATCAGTAATAATAAGAGTAGATATCAAGCCTTAGAGTGTGCCAGGCACTGTGCTGAACAGACTGTTGAGTGCCACTTTGTGTTAATGAATGCTCACAGCCAATCATGGGGGTGACTATGATTATTTATCAGCTTTTTATAGATCAGGCTCAGTCTTTGTCCATTCAAGCTGCTATGACAAGACACCATAGAATGAGTGGCTTATAGACAGACATTTATTTCTCACAGTTCTGGAGGCTGGGAAGTCTGAGATCAAAGTGCTGGCAGAGCCAATGTTTAGTGAGACTCTGCTTCTTGGTTCACGGATGACTGTCTTACCCTTGCCACCTCACCTGATAAAAAGAGGCAAGGGGGCCCTCTGGGGGTCTCCGTTACAAGGCACCAATCCCATTCATGAGAGCGCCCCTCTTATGACTTCATCACCCCTTTGAGGGCCCACCTCCAAATACCATTGGCGTGGGGATGAGGTTTCAACAGGATTTTTGGCGTGGACAGGGACATCCAGTCTATAGCAAGCTCCAGGAAGTTTCGTTCCTTGTCCCAAGTTCCCCGGGGGTAAACCACAGGAGCATAAGTCTGCTCAGGCAGGAGTCTGGGGAGGGCTGATGAAACTCACAGAGATGAAGGAGTAGCACGTCTGGGCTCTGGTTTTAGAGGGTGAGCAGCATCTCCACATGCCAGCTCCAGGTTGGGGTTAAACCCTGAGCTTCCATTTCTTCACTGTACAATGGGGCCGACTATACCCACCAACACTCAGCGCTTGCAGTGATGTGATTGATAGCTTCCACACTGGTGGGCAGGATGGTTAGAGACTGGCATGACATCTGAGCTCTGGCCTTGAGCTTGTGAGAGGTCTGGTTGGTCCTAACTCTTTATAAATATCCCAGCCCCCAGCCCGGGCATCCCCTCTTACTGGCCTCCCCAGAGCATCCCAGTGTGCATGCCCCTTGCATGTTGAGGTGGCTGGACCCTTGTGCACTAGAATCTCTGCATCTTTGCCCTGGAAACTTTGTAGACAGGAGCGAGGGATTTAAGGAGGCCTGAGAGGGCAAGATTACCTGGTGAATGACGGGAAGGAATTCTCTTGGTGCCCTGGAGTCAAGAGCTTAAGCAGGTGGGGAAGAACCCCAAATGAACTTGAGTGACAATTTTTGCCCGTCTCTGAAAAATTGGCACAAACTTACATTTTGTTCGTGCACCTTCTAAATTGGGTTTTGGGGAATGACAGGGCTTTGAATTGAAACAGATTACCAAGGTGAGGCTTGGTGACTAATGGAAATATTTGTAATAGGATTACATGGAGTTTTCATCTTTCCCATGAAGATGCAACATTGTCACACGGCAACCTTTCAGGGCACGGAACCTGTGTTTTTAATCTCTCTGGACGTTTATTTTCTGTTTTTAAATGATTGAGAGGTGAGGTCACATCCCTGGGGTGACTTGCTTTCTATCTGTGAGAAGCAGGAGAAAGCTATTAACAAAAACATGAAATTGAATCTCACCGAGCAGATTCCCATTTGCCTCTGCTCTTTGAAACCACTGTGCTGCCCAGTTACGTACAAATGGAGGTGTCTGTGGGCATTTGGAAGAGAACTGTGCTTCTTCAACATCAAGGAAAATGCAGCTCCCATCACAGATCCTGGTTCCCCTGGTGATGTTTATTGTGCTAGTGTGACCCTGGCCAGAGTCTCCTGGTTGCATGTTGCTGTTGTCTCTTTCTCTTTCATGCTCATCTTATGCCCTCACTCATATTGTAACTATGTGATTCAGTGCTATTTGGGGCTGGTGGTACCTATCTTGTGTCCTGGGAAACCCTGATTCATCTAATCCCCAAACCTGCAAACCTCCTCCTCCTTCCTGCTTAGTATATTATTAACCGGGAGCTATGTCAGGATAGGATAGGTTCATGCAACAGTGACAATCAACTCTGAAATTTCCATGGCTCACTCAGAAAGTTTACTTCTCACTCACATAGAATTTGCTGCAGTTTGGGCAATGCTCTGGGGGGTGGGGGTGGGGGTGGGGCTGCCTTCCACGCAGTCCCTCAGAGACCCAGGATATTCCAGTCTGCGGCTCTATCCTATCATCTAAAAAGAGATTATCGATGGGCTGCTCAGTATCCCAGCCAGGAAGTGGCAGGGGTCACCTTTTGTTGGCCAGAACCAGTCAGCCGGTGCTGCCTAACTGCAAAGAAACTGGGCAGCATGGTCTCCAGTGGCACTTGGAGGGAGCATCTCTGAAGCATCTCTGGAATTCAGAGACATGTGGCACTGTCTCTTCCACGCACATTTTCTAATCTAATCCCCCCAGACCTGTGAGGCAGGTTCTGGCTTGTCCATCTGCATTTATTTTAGGTGACTTGCCCAGAAGCTTAAGAGTGCCCAGACTAGGGGCACCTGGTGGCTCAGTCGGTTGAGCATCCAACTCTTGGTTTAGGCTCAGGTCATGATCTCAGGGTCATGAGATTGAGCTCTGTGTCTGGCTCCACGTTCAGTGCAGAATCTGCTTGGGATTCTTTTTGTCTTCTTCCCTCTCTTCCCTCTCCCTCCCCCTCCCCTCCCCTCCCCTCCCCTCCCCTCCCCTCCCTCCCCTCCTTCTCCTCCTCCTCCTCCTCCTCCTCCTCCTCCTCCTCCTCCTCCTCCTCCCCCCCCCTTCTCTCTCTTTCTCTCAAATAAATAAATAAAATCTTAAAAAAAAAAAAAAAAAAAGAATACCCAGACTGGACCTGGAACTTCATTCTGCTCAACTGCAAGTTCTAAGCTCCTAGCCCTGAAGTGCTACTGCCTCCGTGATATGGTCTCTGTCCCCTCCATTCTCTTTCTCTGTTTCCGCCTATAAAAGGAACACTTACTCCCAGCACATTCCCCTGTCTCTAGATCTGTGTCCGTTTCTCCTGGGATAATGAAATGGTAGCTTAAATTCGTTTCTGTCCAAGTGGTCACCCCAGCAGTGCTGCCCGTCCAGCCTGCCTTAGCTCCCCTCAGCATTCTGGCTTTATCTAAAAAGCTTCCAGTGCAAAGGACACAGTGCTTTTTGTCATCAGGCTGGCAGAGACATGGGCTGTAGAAACGGGGCAAAATTCTTTCCCTGATTGACAAGTCTGCAAAATCAGGGGTTTTTCCTATTTCCCAGACCATGGCTCCTTTGTACCTCTGCCAATGCAACAGGAAGAAATGAGTGGGGATTTTTTGTCAACTTCTAATTTTCTTTCTTGAAAACTTTATTATTTTATTTATATATCTCCTAAAATTTGCTCATTTATTTTTTTTAATTTATTTTTTATTGGTGTTCAATTTACTAACATACAGAATAACCCCCAGTGCCCGTCACCCATTCACTCCCACCCCCCGCCCTTCTCCCCTTCTACCACCCCTAGTTCGTTTCCCAGAGTTAGCAGTCTTTACTTTCTGTCTCCCTTTCTGATATTTCCCACACATTTCTTCTCCCTTCCCTTATATTCCCTTTCACTATTATTTATATTCCCCAAATGAATGAGAACATATAATGTTTGTCCTTCTCCGACTGACTTACTTCACTCAGCATAATACCCTCCAGTTCCATCCACGTTGAAGCAAATGGTGGGTACTTGTCGTTTCTAATGGCTGAGGAATATTCCATTGTACACATAAACCACATCTTCTTTATCCATTCATCTTTCGTTGGACACCGAGGCTCCTTCCACAGTTTGGCTATCGTGGCCATTGCTGCTATAAACATCGGGGTGCAGGTGTCCCGGCGTTTCATTGCATCTGAATCTTTGGGGTAAATCCCCAACAGTGCAATTGCTGGGTCGTAGGGCAGGTATATTTTTAACTGTTTGAGGAACCTCCACACAGTTTTCCAGAGTGGCTGCACCAGTTCACATTCCCACCAACAGTGTAAGAGGGTTCCCTTTTCTCCGCATCCTCTCCAACATTTGTGGTTTCCTGTCTTGTTAATTTGCCCCATTCTCACTGGTGTGAGGTGGTATCTCATTGTGGTTTGGATTTGTATTTCCCTGATGGCAAGTGATGCAGAGCATTTTCTCATATGCATGTTGGCCATGTCTATGTCTTCCTCTGTGAGATTTCTGTTCATGTCTTTTGCCCATTTCATGATTGGATTGTTTGTTTCTTTGGTGTTGAGTTTAATAAGTTCTTTACAGATCTCGGAAACTAGCCCTTTATCTGATATGTCATTTGCAAATATCCTCTCCCATTCTGTAGGTTGTCTTTTAGTTTTGTTGACTGTATCCTTTGCTGTGCAAAAGCTTCTTATCTTGATGAAATCCCAATAGTTCATTTTTGCTTTTGTTTCTTTTGCCTTCGTGGATGTATCTTGCAAGAAGTTACTGTGGCCGAGTTCAAAAAGGGTGTTGCCATTTAAAGCGTCCATACAGTTGAGTCGTTTCTAGTATGTATTCGCAAAGTTGGGCAACTATCACCAACTCTAATTCTAGAACATTTCACCACCTCAAAAAGAAAAACCTTGTATCCATTAATGGTCACTCTATACCACCACCCTCATCAACCCCCAACTCCTGGCAACCTGAACTCCCAGTTTTCAGACAAAGAATCCATGGTTTTATAGGAGTATGTCAAAGGCCAAGGGAAATGTAAACACAGAGAGCTTTCTGAGAGGTGAGAGGCTTTGGCACTTCTGCATGGTCATATCTCCCAGGCTCTCCCGACACCAGTCACGAAAACATACCCAGGGATAGACATAGATGAACACATAAATGCAAAGATGCCCCCACACATGTATGCATGGCTACACGAACATGCACGCATGCATGTCCTACCTCATTGCACCATATGCACACACAGATTCACTCACATGTGTACACATGTATTCATGAACACATAAACATATGCACACAGAGAAGAGCACAGGCATCCATAGAAGCAAGAATGTGTACATACATATGGGTACACACAGACATGTGTCATGCCTGTGGCTTTTGACTCAGCTACAGTGATCCATCGTGTGGCAGCAAAGGATCCGTGATTTCCTCTGCGGTGGCCCTGTGAGAGCCAGTGATCTGTAAGGAAGATATTCTAAAGCAATTTGGGATTTGCCTCACTTGGATGAACATTTGTCCTGCTCATCTACTGCCCAGGGGCCGCCAGGGAGGGCTCCAGTGGGGGAACAAGATGTCTCGTTAAGCTCTAATTCTAGTAGCCCTATTTCTGTTGACCCATCCCAGTTTCTTAGAGCAAGGCTGAGTACACATCTTCTGTAGAGTCAGACAGTAAATATTTTTTAAATTAAAAAAAATTTTACTTATCTTTTTCAGACAGTAAATATTCTTAGCTTTGCCAGAGTCTGTTACAAGTACTCAACTCTGCCATTACAGCAAGAAAGCCTCCATAGACAATGTGCAAACAAGGGTGTGGCAGTGTTCCAATAAAACAGTGTTTACTGGGTACTTGGTCTCTTAAGCCTGTGTATCTACACTTTTTCAAATTCTTTGTGAACTCCTAACCTAGAGCAGTGTCAACAACGAGCTTGTTGGATGTGTGCTGGGGTGTCCCATTCTCAAGGAAAGGGAGAAGCAGCAGAAAGGGAGCTTTGGGCAAGCCGATCCTGTTGCCACATCTTGGCCATGAAGGATCCTGGACAAGTCATTCATTCCCTTGAGCCTTTGCTTCCTCATTGGAAAAGTAGGAAGATGAACTGTTCCCCCACAGGGCTCTGGTGAGGCTTATGTTGGGAGTTTGAAAAATGTTGGCTCCCTCAGCCCTCAGCCCTACTCTTTCTATTCCCCAAAGAGGCCATGTAGCTTAGTGGCTGAGAACAAGACGCTGCTGTCAGACAGACAACGGGGGCGGGTAGCCAGTTCTGCTCCGTAGGTGTCCTCTACATGAGCTGAGCCAGAGACTTGACCTCTCTGGGTCTCAGTTTTCCCATCTGAAATAGCTATTGCACTTCCCTAATAAGGTTGAAGTCAGGAGTGCATCTGTTTGTGACCTTTGAACGACACAGGTTTGAACCACAGTTTCATTTATATACAGATTTGCTTCTAGAAATACAGTATAACAGAGGTATTTTCTTTATGGTTCTCTTGATACTTTCTGTCTAGCTCACCTTATTGTGAGAATACATATATAATGTATACAGCATGCAAAATATGTGTTCGTCGACTTTATGTGATCTGTAAGGCATCTGGTCTGTTAAGTTTTGGGGGGGAGTCCAAAGTTACATGGGGTTTTCAACCATGTGGGGAGTTGGTGCCCCTGACTGCCGTGTCGTTCAAGGGTCAACTGTAAATAAGATCATTCATGTCAACCTCTTATCAGAGTGCTCGTGGGAAGGTTCTCAGTGAATGATATTGATGAGTTTTTTTCACTTCTGTCTTTTTTTTTTTATTGGAGTTCTATTTGCCAACATATAGCATAACACCCAGTGCTCATCCCATCAAGTGCCCTCCTCAGTGTCCGTCATATTGATGATTCTTAGGAGGCAGCATGGCTCTGAGGCTGCAAATGCAGAATTTAGCCTCAGGCAGATCTGGAGGTTCAAGCCTGGCTGTACCACTTGAAGCACCACCTTGGGAAATTCTACTTTCCTCTGCATTTTGGTATCCCCATTTCTTCCATGAAGGAGATGGACCCAGTGATCTATAACACTAGTTTATAGCCTGAATTCTAGAACTTTCTATACATGTTTTCTTACATCATGGCCAGGTAGGTGCCACATTGAGGTCCATCTCCTGGGAAGGTGGACTCTCCCGTCCCCCTGCTGCTACCCCTCCCCACCTCACCATCTCCCTCTACCCACTTGGGTGGTGGGCCCCATAGGCAGAAAGGACACAGCAGTTTGTGGGGTGATGCATATAACTCATTGTCTGCTCCTCCTCCTCCTACCAGACACACAGTTATTTTTAAAAATCAGGTCATTGACTCTGCCCTCTTCATTAAGAATTGAACTTTTCCAGGGAGAGAGCGCTGTTGGGGTTTTCAGGTAAGGACCAGTCACTTGCTGCATGCTCAGAATGTGCTAAGGCCTGTGCAGAGGACAAGGCGCAAAAAAATGCTTCCTGCCTTGAAAGAGTCACAGCTGGACAGCCTTCCGAGCAAGGCCAAGGCTGAGCTGCTTGGAGCATGGATGCAGTTCATGCATTCAGCTACCTGCCCCCATCCTCATTTTAGTCTGTGGCCAGCTCAGTATTTTCCAAACTGTCTATAGGATAAACATGCATGTGGTTTCATTGCAGTCTGACTCAGAGGTGCCTTTTCCCCCTTTTTCTCTCGTTTTACAAAAGTAACGTGTTTATTGGGAGAAAAAATGAGAAAAGAGAGATAAGCAGCAAAGGAAAAAAAAAAAACTTGTAAAGCTCTAAATCCCACTACCTGGAAATAACCCTGCTGACACCTTGGAGTCTGTCCTCTCTGGATTTTTAGTGTGTATAAATTAGGTGGTATGCATATACATTTTTTAAATGGTAGTTAAGTTTACTGTTCAGCTTTTAAAATATATATATGGTCTGGTCAGGGAGCAGCAAGAACTGATGTGTTATGCGATCCAGCTCTGGAAGGCAGGGCCAGTGGTCTGTGTGGTCTTTTGGTACCTTGCGCAGACAGGGAAGAGGCTGCATGCTTCATCAGTGACTTACCCTGGCTTGGCCCTGGGTCTGTTTCATGTGCTAAGCCAGGAAGAAGGATCTGCCCTGGCACTAAACACAGCTCTTCCAGCTACAGTGGGTGATGGGAAGAAGGAAGGTGGTAGGAACCATGTGTTGGTTCATTCACTTGTCCTAGGAGCATTTCTGGAATTCCTCCCCTGGGCCTGGCTCAGCTACATGCTGTAGGGGTGCATCCAAGAGCTCTAAAGACCCCCTCAAATGGTCCACCCTTATTCGGCCTGCCGTGATTATCTCCAGGTGGTGGCTAGGAATTCACAAACAGAAACAGCAAGTGGACTGTCAGGCCAGACTTGGGCTGGCCCTGAATTTAGAGGGTTGAACGATGGTTGAGCTGGGGGGTTTAGGGGGAAAGGGTGTCTCAGCTGAGCTCAGTGGATGAAGTTTCTTAGAAGTTGGGCCATCCTGTGTGGGTTCAGCTCACTCCTCTTGGCCAAATCATTTTTTCCCAAGGGATCTTCTAAAATCCTGGAAAGGTGTGGTGCTTTCAGACCTGGACTCAAATCCAGAGCCTGTCACCTACTGAGTGTGGGACCTGGGGCTGGTGCCATAACCCTCCTGCACATGAATTGCCTTGTTTGTAATCTAGAGGCCTGAGAAGTGCTTAGCTCAGTGCCTTGTCACAGAGAGCCACGTAACAGAGACCATTGTTCCATCTTGTCTCATTTCCAAGCAGTGCCAGTTAGTTCCTTCTCAAACTAGGGGCAGAGGCCACACACATACTCACACGATGCATAAGCAACTCCTTTCCGTCCTCAGCCCACCTCACAGGTCACAGAGCACTGTGAGTTCCAGAGGTTTCCAGTAGCCTGCCTGAGATCACACAGCCAGGAAGGAGCAGACTTTTATCCCAAGCGGTTCTGATTCTGAAATGTGTTCTCCTATCCAAGCTGGCTTACTGCCTCTGTCTCCCATCCCTGCAATGCGAAGAACCCTACCCACTTTAGAGAGCTCTTTGAAGCATTGAATGCGAGGATCCCTGGAAACCTTTTGCCTCTGTCCTGGTCCCCTGGCCAGCCTTCAGGAGATGCTCATCATCCTGAACAAGATGGTGCCTGCCCTTCTTGGAGAGATGAGACTGGTTGGGGGGGTTGGGTGGGCACGTGGGGAAAAGTTGCCAGAAAGCCATGTAGTCTTTGCCATAAGACAGCATGATGTGGCAGGAAGGGGGGCACCCTTCTCAGGAGGGGTCCTGAGATGCCAGCCTGACCACTTATGAATGGAGGCACCCACCTCCCTCTTCTCCGTCTCTCTGACCCCATGTTAGTTTCTCCATTGTCCTACTTAGAATTATTCTATTTGCTACTGTCTGTTCCTCCATGAGCGTGTCAGTTTCCTGAAAACAAGGATATGACCCTTTTTGTCCTATCACTGTGCATAGGACAGGAGAGAGGGGTTTGCAGGTACAGGGATTACATGAGGTTTTCCCAGAGGGGAGGACAGGTACTGCTCGCCCCACATAGCATTGAATCATGGAGGGTGAGACCCCCCCCCCCTTTTCTTCTTCTATTCTCTTTCCATCCTCCTGGTGACATAAAGGAGAAAGTTTCCACCCAACGCTAGCATCCAACACCTTCTTAACCTTGACTTGCTAAATTTCTTTTTTTTTTAAATCCAAAAAACAACAACAAAAAAAAAAAAACAAAGAAGGGGCCTCAAGATCAGACCATTTGGCAGGCCACAGTACCCAGCTAGGATTTCGTTTTGTTTAACGTGTTGGCTTTCACCATGCTTACTTTTACATTTATCTGAGGCTAGAGATACTGGCCTTCTACCTGGCAGTGATAGAAGATAATGATAAATATTTCTTTAAATACACATTTTTTTTCTAGGAAGTGCACCTAAATGAAATTATTAGCAAGCGATAAATAATGCAAGGTGGCCCATCTGGCAGAAATCTTAAGGTGGTTCTGGAATGATCACCATGAGATACACGTCTGACACTTAGGAGATGATTTTTAAAAAACCAATATGCTTCAGAGTTAGGGAGGATCAGGTCCTGGAATGTTTTAGGACAAGGTCAAAAGGAACAGGTCTCAGATGGCAGCTGGACCACGCAATGTGACGCAATGTGACCGGAGAGAGGGGGACCATCTAGGCTACCATTTCCTGAAAGTGCTTCCTGTAGTGAGCTAAAGGCTCCAGCTTCCCCCACTGGCTGCCTGTGCCCTTGGAGCACTCCTACCCTTGTGAAGCCCAGAACCACCAAGAGCAGGATGTCACCAGATACCCAGAAGCCTGAGGTCACAGTCAGGGGCAGGAGGGCTCACTAATTGGCACAACCCTGTCTCCATACTGGAAGGACTCAGAGCAGCAGCCTCTGCACTTAGCAAAATTGGATCCAGCCCTGGAGAGAAAGATCCAGTAAGGTAGGGTCTAAGCTTCCTTTTTCCCTCCCTACTTCTCGAAGCTTTTCAGCAATATCAGAAGCTGGAAAGGGGGTGTGTGCATTAGTAAAAAGTAAGCCCCGCTTTCCTGGGCAGCTAGGCTCCTGCTCTACACGGTCCAGTATCTGGCAGGACACCATCCTCTTTCTGTCTGGCTGGGACACGAGCCTTCTGCCACCAACCCCTTACTAAATGGAACTCTATAACTCTTCATTTCCTGGACGCACGTCGGGTTAAGCAGGTGGCAAACAGCTGGCATTTCTCACTTGCTTTCTGGCATTTCCCATTTTTAATAGGAAGCTAACCTGGCATTTTTTATTAGAAAGCCCCAGAGTCCCAAGGTTTAATATCTTCAGTGTTAGATTCATGAACGACTTGGAAGTTAAAAGCTTGCCTGCGGCTGGAATTTGATGGAGGATGCAACTTGTCGCTTGAAATGTGATTTATTTGCTCAAGGGAAGGGGGAAGGAGACGGGCAGTTAAGTGGGTTTGGAGTTTTGAGTGGTGGGTGATGCTTAGAAGTAAGTGAACAAGCAAAGGGTTGTAAATCCCTTCTGACAGAATAGAGTGTTTTTAAAATAACAGCTGACTTTGAAACCCATTGCCTTAGGGACTCAAATCAGACAGAGCTAAGAAGGATGGTTTTCACCCAACTGTTTTTTTTTTTTTTATTTGGAAGATCAGCTCTTGAGGGGGGGGGGGGCAGGCCCTGGGAGATGTTCTCTAGAGCCCAGCCATATGGCCTTTGCTGTAGTACTCAAGTGTACCCTACCTCAGGGCCTTTGCACTGGCTGGTGTCTGAGCCTGGAACTCTCTTCCTCAAGATCTTCATGTGGCTGGCTTCTTTCTTCGTTCAGCTCTTGGCATGAATATCACCTCCCCTGAGAGACTTACCCTGACCATCCTTGCTAAAGTAGCCCCCAGCTCCATCACTCTCTGTCCAGTAAATCTATTTATTCTCTCCTTAGCCCCTGTGCCTCTCTGAACATCTCATCTATCTGCTTGGTTTACTTATTTATTGCCCAATGTCTCCCCTGGCCAACCAGCCCCATGAGATTAAGGACTGGTCCTATCTTGCATATACCCACAACAGTATCACCTACCCCTAGAATGCTACCGTGCCCACAATGGCACTCACTAAATGGGGGGTGAGTGTAGCTGATTATCTCTGGGCCTCAGTAAAATGAGATTGGTCTTGAGCAGTGGATCTCAAAGTGGGGTGTCTGGACCACTAGCATTTTAGCATTACCTGGGAACTTGTTCAAGATGCAAATTCTCTGCCCTAGAATCAGAATTTCTCAGGATGGGGCCATCTTTTTTTAACAAGCTCTTCCAGGGAATTCTGAGTACATTTAGGTTTGCCAGCCACTGGCCTCATGCTTAAACAACTATGAGGTCTAGACAGGTGTAACTTGTAGGAAGGGGAGCAGGTGTGGCAGAGGAGAACATGCATGCCAGGTCTAGGACATTCCAGTTTAAGACCAGGCATATCTGAAAGCCCAACAGCCCCCTCCAAAACCAACGGACCATCTGTTACCCTCAACTAGAGGCCCTTAGAGCTCACAAAATAAAGCCCGGAGAGACGAAGACAGACCCTTGAGAAGTTTCTGTTTAATTGGATGTGATGTTCTGGTGGCGATCTCACTCCCTGGAATACTGAAAGAGGAGGTCTGGCCATGTGAGGCAGCCCGAGGCATTGCATGCATTCATTCCTTCAGAACCTTCTGTGTAGTGGGAGTACAGGTGCGGCCAGATTGACCTAGACCCTGCCTTCATGGAGCATAGTCTAGAGGAGGAGACAGCCTGTCATCAAGATTCCATGCAACAAGCGTATGATTCCAACCAGGACAAGTGTTGCAGAGATGAAGTCCATGGTGCTGCAGGGACCTACTGGGGAGGAGGGAACTAGTTGGGGAGGCCAGGGGAGGCTTTCAAGGACGCATGGGGAGAGCTGAGGGAACAGCACATGCAAAGGCCTTGAGGTAAGCATGTGTGGCTGGAGCTCAGTGAGCAAAGGGAAAAATCCCAACAAGAAAGGGGTGGGGCCAGTCTGTGTAGCACCTGTGGGCACTGGTGGAGTTGGGTCTGTATCCAGAGAGCACTGCGGGGAGTGGGAACAGGGGGCGGGGCGCAGAGTTGGGGGGCACACACTGTAGCAGGGAATGGCCAGGTCTGCTTTGTATTTTGACACGGCCTCTCAGCATGCTGGATAAAGACCAAATCAGGGAAGCCAGAGAGGCAGTCAGGGGCAGTTGTGGCCACCTACGCAAGAAAGTAGTAGTATTTGCAATAATATCAGCAGTAATATTATTAGCAGCGATCTGAGCTGCTGGAAGGAGTACATGTTCCGGCCAGATGCTGGGCCAAGCGTTGTACCTGCATGACCTCATTTCAACCTCATGCCCTCCTGCCAGGCGGTATGTACGTGCTGCCCACTGGATTTGTTTCCTATAGCTGCCATCTGTATCTTGCAGTTCTAGAGGTCACCAGTCTAAAATGGGCCTCACAGGGCCAAGATCAAGGTGGCAGCTCTATTACATCCTGGAGGCTCCACAGCAGAATCTGTTCCTTTCTCTAGCTTTTAGAAGCGACCTTCATCCTTTGGCTTATGGACCTTCTCCATCTTCACAGCCAGCGATGGCTGGTTGAGTCCTTCCTCCGTACTCTAATCTCTCTCTGACTCTTTTTTGCCTCCTTCTTCACTTTAAGGGCCCTTGTGATGACACTGGACCAACCCAGAAAACCCAGGATAATCCCCCACCCACCCCCCACACTGAAAAAGTCTTAATTTAATCACCTCTGCAAAGTTCCTTTTGCCATGTAAGGGACAGAGTCACTGTTTCTGAGGATTAGGATGTAGACGTCTTTGGGGGATCACTGTTTGCCGACCACACTCACAGTTACAGATGGGGACACTGTGCCTGGATCAGTCTCCAAGGCCATGTGGACTTGGAGGTGGCAAAGCTGGACTGGGAGCCGATCTGTCAGTCGGAGGAGGAGGTAGCCCCCAGGCACATATCCCCCTGCCTGGTTCATTCACACAGGCCTGGGTCCCCAGATTTGGTGCTAAGGGGTTTGGAGGAGAGAAGTGAAGTGGCTGCCTCAACATCTTGATTTCTCTCCCAGTCACTGTTTTTGGTAGAAAGTAGCCAGTTTGGACAGAGGTCCTTGATAAGCCTTGTAGATGGTTTTATCTTATTGTTTCTAGCAATCCTCTTTTAGGCTGGTTTGTAACAAGCATCTCACACATGCAGTGCCATCCTGGCCAGAAGGCTCACTGTTACCTGGGACATGGGTTCAAAGGTCAGAACTGTGTGAATGAGTTACCTGGGGTCAAGGCTGGGGAGACCTATCAGCCTGCAGATAAAGTGGGAAATGTCCCATCCTTGTTTCTCTTTTTGGAGAAATGTGATCCTTGCGCAGAGAGATACTGAGAGGGGAATGTGTGTATGTGTGTATGTGTGTGTGTGTGTCCACATGTGCATGCTTACCGCCCCAGAACCTAGAGAGGTACTAACTACATCCTGAAGCCACTAAAACATCTTCTCCTGACCTCCAGACTGACTGCTACCAAGGCCAGCGGCCTCATTAATCTTTATTGCCTTAGTAGCAACATTATGGCTACTATTCACTGAGAGTGTACGACGTGCTAGAGTCTCAGAAAAAGTCATGGAGCAGAAGATGGGAGTCAAAGAGTGTAAGCTCTGGATCCAGGTTGCCTGGGTTCAAATCCTAGCTCCACTTAAACTCTCTGAGCCTCAGTTTCCTTCTCTGTAAAACATGGCTGATCCAAGACTTCAATAAATCCAAGATGCCATCAGTCACAACATGGACCATGTATTCATGAACTATAAAGAATACAGTGAGAGCAAAACTGTTACCTGTTCGTGAATAAGATGCATTCTGATTTTAGAGATGTTAAGTTTCAAGGAAATGCACATCTTAGGATCCATGAAAAACAGAAAGAACACTCACCGTGTGGGTCTGTTGTGCGTAGACTGGCACCTGGCACATAGAAAGGGCTCATGCACGTTAGCTGGTGTTATTACTATTACCCCCATTTTACAGATGAGGAAACTGAGATCAAAGTCACTTCCCAAGGTCACCCAGCAAGTAGTAAATGGTAGAGTCAGATTTGGATTCCCTTGCCTGCATGCCTCTTAAATGGTCCCAAAATCATATCCACACCACGGAGGAGATGAGAGAAAGATCAGGAAAAGGCTGACACCATCTCTGTATGTCTGTGAGCAGGTCTTCCACCCCTCTGGGTCTCCATATCCTCATCTGTGGGAATGGGCCAGTGGTGTCAACCCTGCAGCGTTGCTGGGAGGATTTGTGAAAGTGAATAGGTCCCACACACATGCTCAGTAAACCTTCATCCTTTATTCCGTTCCCTTCCCACCTCCTACCGTACAAGCAGCTTTTTGGGCACCGCCTTTAGCCACAGAAACCCCAAGCTCAGAGCAGTTGCCAAAGATACTTGGACTGACTTGCCTGGAGTATCCAAGCCTCAACCGCCCTGGACACCTGCCTGATGTCTGCTCCGGCTTAGAGCTCAGCCTTCTCCCTGCACCTGCTCTCCAGCTCAGCCCTGATGCACACCTGGCAGGCACAGCCAGGCCAGGAGCCCCTAACTCCTCTGCAGACACTGCCTCTCGGACTGTACTGCTTGGAAGCAGATACCTGGGGTATCCGTGTTGGTTTAGATCCTCTGGTAAATTTCTACACGGTGAATTGTTCATCCTTGCCTGTTTGTCGAAAGCAAGACTATCTGGCAAAGTGTCCAGATCCTAAGAGCACAACCTGCTGAATTTCCACTAAATTCACACTCCAGTACCGGTACCCAAATCAAAACAGAACATTGCCTGCGCCACCCCTCCCACCCCACACCCCCCTCATTCTCTCTCAAGCCTCCCAGTCCCCAACTGTCAGCACTGCACAGACTTCTAGCACTTGGATCAGTTTTGTCTGCTTTTGCACTTTATATACATGAAATCATTCAGTGTGAGTATTGTGTGCCTGGCTTCTCTGGTTCAATGTTGCATTTATGATTTTTGCCATTAGCAATAGTTTATGGTTATACAGTACAAATATATACATATTGTTATATGGCTACATCACAATCTATCCACCTTTGTTGATGAATACTTGGATTGGCTCCGGTGTGGGGCTGTAATGAATGGGCTGTTACTAATGTGGTAGTACATTCTGGTGTATCTGTGGGTGAATGTGAGTATGCATGCCTGTTGCCTATATACTTAGGGGAGGAATTGCTGATCGTGGGTTATTTGTATCTTTCATGTTGGTAGCCGTGCCAAGCTGTGATCGTGCAAATTTACATACCACCAGTCTGTGTTGGTTTCTCCAGCAGCCCCAGAAACCACAGGGTAGTGAGAGAAGCAAAGGTTTTAGCAGCTGCTCCTAGAGAGAAAGATGTGAGCAGGGAAAGATGGGATGGATATTTGAAGCCTGAGACTTGTATGCAGTTATTCTGGGAAGGAGAGTCTGGGAATCCGGGAGCCTATTGCAATGATTTGCTCTGTGGGGACAGTATTTTCTGGGCTCTGGCCTGTAATGAGTGTAGGTGGCTGTTCAAGAACTGAGTATCCAGGGGAGAGAATCCACCCACGGTCCCCACCATCCCCAATATTTAAATGTCAATATGGTTTAATTGGCTGCACAGCCCACTGTCTCCCCGTCTCCTGCAGCAGCCACAGCAAATGTACCCTAGGACAGCAACAACAGGGGACAGCCTTGAGTCACCGTTGCTGCCACCTGCCAGCTTACTGGGTGACCTTGGACAGGTTAATCAGACTCCCTGGGAGTCAGCTTCCCTAAGAATCTCACCTTAAGGAGATAAAGAAACACATCTTAGTCAAAGATCATGGGTAGCATTTGGGATGGGTGGATGGGTGAATACGTAGCTGGGTAGATAGGTAGAAATATAATAGATGGACAAACAGATGTGATGCGTGTATAAATATACTACACATATTTGCACAAGGATGTGCGTGCATTTGCCATTTTATTGATCATTTGCCACCTCTAACAGCCCGCATTTTGTGAGCACTTAATATGCGTCAAGCACGAGAGATGCCTGTACTTTTACACACCTGATTTCATGTGATTCTCTTTAACAATCTCGTAAGGCAGGAACTATTTACCCCCTTTTACAGATAATGAAAATGAAGCTCAAAGAGGTTAACTCATCTGCCTGGGGTCACACAGCCACTAATGACAAACCAGGATTCTAAACCACAGAGTTTGACTAGACCTCGGTTCTAACTGCTTTGCTACACTTTCCACCATATGCCTTCTCTCATTCAGTTCTCACAGTGACTCTACAAGGGTAGGTATTCTCTTTGATAGCTAAGGAAACCGAGGTCCAGAGAGGTTAAGTAACCCATCCAAAGACACACAGTAAGAAGCCGAGCTGGGATCCAAACTGAGGTCCCTCTGCCACAGTTCTAGCTCCAACCACATTTTCTCAGCTAAGTCTTGCAGGTGACAAAGGCCCAAACAATACTAAAGGAGGGACTGAGAGTCTTTTAGCAATTAACTCCTAGATTAAAAGAAAAATTCAAGCCATTATTTTGACACAAGATGGAACATGAACTTTCCTAATACCATCCCTCCCTCTTTCAGCCAACACAGGATACTATGAGCCAGACGTGGTGCTAAGGGCTGGGGATGAGGTGGGGAATCTAGAGTTCATTCATTCACTCACTCATTCGGTGACCACGTACTGAGTGTCTGTTGTTGCGTGCCAGGAACTGAGCCCGCTGCAGAGAGGACAGACGGATGGGCATGCAGGCAACTAAATGAGGAGGTGTTACTGTCACTGCATTAATGTCCTTTGTCATCTTTTTATTTATCTTAAACATTGGTCCTCAAAATGAATTCAATGAGGCTGAAAAGGTTTGAAAAGCCCTCTATGTAGAATGTAGACAGGCATCTGGTTTGGGGGGAAGAGCATTGATGTTGACAGGCCACCGTCTGAAGGCTTGAATGCATCATTGGCCAATGGTACTTGGTGGATGTGAGCCACCATTCTGCTGGTGTTTTATCACTGTCCCCCCACCTCAGCAGCTTCTGGAGAGTGGGAGCAGCTGGGACGAGTGGCTGGCAGAGTGATAAGTGGTGTCTGAGGACCCCAGAAGTTTCTGGTTTATGTGCAACTTTCCTTCTGTGCAATCCTAGGACAGATGGAACTCGGGCCTGGGTTAGATTCTGTAGGTATCCTATGATGCCGGGGTCGGGGGGGCGGTGTTGGTGATGAACCCAAAGAACTTGCCCCTGATCTGCATCCCAGAACCAGGTCTGAGGTCCAGTTACAGGCTCATTATCCAATAGGCAAACTAGGGGCACATCCAGTCTTATTTGTCACATCTAACAACTACCGTGGGTCACTCTCACCGGAACAACTGCCAATCATTTATTTTGTCCTTTTGCTTTCCAGCCTCTGTAAGGGACGGACGCTCTATTCTGTGGTGAGGGATGCCAAAATCGTCTTGGATGTCAACAAAACGAGGCAGATTGCCCAAGAAATTGTGAAGGTACCACAGGGTCTGGGGCTCCCTCCTGAGATGCATGGTTTATCTTCAGATCAACAGTCTGGATTAAAAAAAAAATTTAAATTTGACCTAAAAAATACCACACTGCAAGTGAAGAAGAGTTTTGCCCAGATGTCACCATTAGGGTTGGTCTCCTGATGTTTGACTTCCATCTGGTGCCTCATTGTCATGATAATTGGGCATGTACAGGGACCAGGAGAAGTTTGTGCTGCTAGATTCCCTTACCCCTCAGATGCTTGAATTCCTGTGAGTGCAAACCATCTCTCTCTCTCTCTGCAGCTGCTGGGGAAACATCCAATTGTTGCAAGTTGTTTGGGATTAAAACAAACTGGAACATCCTGTGTTTTCTGGCAGGTGCCTCGTTAGTCAGTTGACTGGGGCTTTTAGTTCCCATTTGGAAGTGTTAGGACTGAGCCGTTAGAAGAGATAAAATGTGACTGCTCATAAAGGCAAAACCCCAAAAATCTAGAGACTCACCCTTGAGTGAGACCTCCACTAGACTCTCTGTGATCTTGATCATTGGCTCATGATCCATTCTGCACTGATATGAGTTAAGTAGATATAAAACAAATCTCCTGCAGAGGAGTTATTTTTTTAAAAGAGGAAGTGTGGGGAGGTGGTTGATGGGATTCCTTTCTCCGGGAACCTCTTCTTCGTTTTTGTCTTCATTTTTTTTTTCCCCACAAGGGACATCTTCCCTTGTTTGTTCTTCAGGAAGCAGACAAGCTAGGTAAGAATAGTGGTGGTCATCCGGGGGTGGTGGCAGACATGTGTCCTGGGGACCCTGCCTGTTCCCACTTGCCATGACTTCTCTCACCCTACCTCCAAGCCTCTGTGTTTGGGCTCCCAGTGCTGCAGCTGTCCAGGACACTCTTGTTGGAAGGGCAAGGAGGGTGAACCCAAGCCAGTGTAGCAGCGAGCACTCAGGTGTTCCCTGGAAATTCCTATTTCCTTGCTTCTTGCAGGGCATGGGCTACCTCCACGCAAAGGGGATCCTTCACAAGGACCTCAAGTCAAAGAATGTCTTCTATGACAATGGCAAAGTGGTGATCACAGACTTCGGGCTCTTCAGCATTTCTGGGGTGCTGCAGGCTGGCAGGTGAGTGGCAGTAGAAGGGCATAGTGGAGTTCTTGACAGATGACACTTAGGGGTGAGAAGTCACCCAAATGACCAGTGACCTAGACTGGGTCTTGGGCCAGAGGTCATTTAGCTGAGCAGCTAAGTAGGCTATTGCTGATGCTACAGTGCTGATGCCAGGTCAAGCCATGATTCCCTGGGAGCCTGTCTTGCAAGCAGTACTTTTGAGCCCACATGCGTGTTGTTGTTTTTTTTTTCAAAGATTTTATTTATTCATGAGAGGCAGAGACACAGGCAGAGGGAGAAGCAGACTTCCTGTGGGGAGCCTGATGCAGTGCTCGATCCCAGGACCTCAGGATCACACTGAGCCAAAGGCAGATGCTCAACCACTGAGCCACCCAGGCACCCCTGAGCCCACATGCATTATTGAACACTGAGCATTCCTGAATCCTGAAAGACCTTGCCCTTGAATTTAGCTGGAAGACCCTTTGCCCTGAGTACCCACCTGGAAGTTGGAATCACCCAAGAGTCCTTGCTCAGAGTTTTCTTATGAACCAATCCATTTTAGTGCAGCAAGAGTACAGTTAAGAGATTTAAAATCTGACCCACCTGTGCCCCACCCCCACCACTTGGCTCTGCCACTTAATAAGTGTGACTTTAGTTACACAAATGGAACTTCCCTGACCTTTAGTTTCTGTGTCTGCCGGAAAAATGACAGTGTGATCATGCCTACCTCGTAGGATCATTGTGTGGATGAAATGTCACAATCAGGCGTCCAGCACAGTGCCCAGAGCATAGGAAGCACACTACACAGAGTAGTTGTTGAAATTACTATTAATTTGCATATACCTCCCCCAGTGTCACCCAGGAGAATCATTAACTATCCTTAAGTAATTAATTCTCAGGAGCCACTCACCCGAGGGCAAGCTGCCTTGAGTTGACCATGAGAAACAGCTTGATTCCAAATAAACAACCCATGATTCAGAAAGTCTGCCCTCAGTGACTTTTAATTTGAAGCTGCACGCATGCGTGCGCGCACTCACACAAACTTAAAAACCCTGCGGTTTTCTCTAATCGTGCCTTTTATAAGAGGTACCTGTCTCCTCTGGATGGCAGCCCCACACTCTTCTTTTACTACAGTTTCAGCTGCTTTGAGGTACTGATCTCTTTGAGGTCCACCCCAGGGTTCCCCCCTACCCAAAGTGAATTTCATTCAAGCTGTATAATATCTTAAATCTAAGAGCCTCCAAAAATCAGCAACACTTGATCTAGCTGCTTCTATGTGATCTAGATACAGGAAGCATAACAAAAGCATAAGTTTGTCTTCAGCTTTTACTCCACCCAAAAAAGAGTCAGTGCGGTCTCCCAAACTATCTATGGCACCTCAGATGAGAAAAGACGTAGGTAAATGAACAAAGATATCAGTGGATAGATTGGTGGAGAGAGTCCATCGAGTCAGAACCCAACAAGCCAGGAAGGCTGAACCACATTCCGTCTTCCGCTGGTCTTCCCAGCAGCACTCACAAGTGGGTTTGCTGGCAGAGAATTTGCATGTGTACACATATGTGCGCACACATATAATTTGCAAGCATGCATGCACACACATGCATGCTCACATACACATACACTCCATCCATCCATCTATCCAACCATCCGTCCATCTATCCATCCGACCCCCCGGGGTTAAGAGGAAGAGAAAGCAGTTGGCAACATTACTATGCACTCAAATATTTGTGTCCAGACAAAAAGAGGTCTAGCAGATGCTTTTGTGAACCTACTTCAAGGCTCTTTAAAAAAAATCATCCAGTTGCTCCCTCCTGGAGGTGTGTCCACATACCTTCCCTTTCTCCTGGCTAGTGGATTCTCCTGAAGGTGGAGGATAAGAAGGCAGGACCTCTGATTTTCTCCCTTTTGGTTCTTGGTTTTCTAAAGCCTCAGGGTAAAGAGGAAGAAAGGAAATGGAATGACGTGAGCATCCTTTCCTTTACCTCACTCACAGGGGCCCAGTGTCAACCGGCAAGCAAGTTCAAGTCAAGGGCAAAGTGGCTGCTGGCCTTGTCCAGCCGGCACTCCCCCCACCCCCACCCCTGCCCAGCCTGGTCATAAAAACAAACCTGGGCAGTGTCAAGAGAGGCCAGGGAGTGCTCAGCGACCTCTCCCACAAAAATCCACATTTCTTGGCTGCCTACCCCCCATCAGGGATCTCCTGTGCTTGTTGTATGTTCCCTGCTACAGTTGTACATAGGACTTCAGTTTGCTCCGTAAGGAGGGCGTTTCTCTAGGAATTGCTGTAAAATTATGGTTGGGAGTCTCTGGAGTCACTTAGTACATCTACAGCTTCAGGCAGGTCACTTAAGTGTTTTGAAGCTCTGTATCCTCATCCACAGAACAGGGATTTTATCCATCTGATCGTCGGATTAGTGGGACTGAGTGGAATGGATAACCTGGCACACGTGAGACACTCAGCGGGGGCTGCTTGCCATCCTGCTCTGGCCTCAGTCGGGACTTAGGGCATTCACAGTGCTGGGTTCCCAGCAGGGGAAGATCTGCTGGGCCTGGACAGGGGTAGGGGTTACCCTGTGAAGGGAGCATGCCCTGAACATCCAGATAGACCGCAGGGGCTTCCCTCGAGCCTGTCCCCAGCATGGCCAACATGCAGCTATTCTGCTATCGTCGGGAAAAGGTGTCATTTTTAATGCCAGCACCATCATGCCAGCCCCCCGCAGGCTGTTATTAATCATAATAATAACCATAATGAAGACAATTTGAATTTGTCACTGATGGGCCCATCGCTATGGGAACGGGACATCCCGGAGTGTCTGGGTCAGGCCTGGCATTGAGCCCCCTCCCAGGCGTGGGTCCCCTCCCATCCTGGGTTGATGGTTAGGAAGGGGCCAGCACCCCTCCTTCTGGCCTATCTTGCAATTCCAAACCTGCACTGAGCCAGCAAGTCTAGAATAGGCAGCAGAAACGGTCAGGAAGAGATCAGAACTGGGGTACTCTCCATTTGGGCCACAGCACCGCATCTCATCATACCCCCAATGGCCTGGCCATGCCTGGAGAGTGTTAGCTGGCTCAGGCCATGGCCCACCCTTCTTGAAGGATGCTCTTACTTTGGGCTCTAGGCTCAACTTCATCTCTGTGTCCTCGGGATGAAAATACATTTATAGGGCACAATTCTAATAATCATGTGGCCCCCACCAGAAAGGATTATCCAGCCCCAAAACTCCTAGAGGCTCTCTTATCAGGGTTCTATCCTTCCCCTACACATGGTCCACAAGATAACTTTAGGGATGGCATGAATAAGCATATTTCATCTTAATTTTAATGAAGATGAAAATTTAATTAAGATTAATTTAGTACTAAAAAAGTGCTAGTTCCCATATATGGTCATGTAAAGAAGTAAATGAAAAAACCCATTTGCAGTAAATAATAGTCAAGAGCAGCACTGTCCAATAGCTCTCAGCCATATAAGGCTATGTAGTTTTAACTTTAATTAAAATTAAATAAAATTAAATGTTTAATTCTTTAGCTGCACTAGCTGGGTTTCAAGTGCTCAGGGGTCATGTTGGCTAGTGGCCGCCATATTGGATGGCACAGACAGAGAACATTTCCATCATCGTGGAAAGTTCTATTGGATAGTGCTGCTCTAGAAGGTTTTCAGATAATCATCAGGGGAGCAGGGCATCACACCTGACATAGCTCAGAAGCCATCCTAGGAGAACTGTAGAATCTAGGCAGCCCCAGGTCCCCCACATTCAGGAGGCTCTGGACCATCACAATCTCACTCCTAATGGTTGGAGATATCTATCCCCCTCTCCCATAGCTGCCCCTTTTCCCTGAATTAACTGGCCCTTTCCTGGGAATCTTGAATCAGTGGGAACCTTATGGGAGATCTGCTCAGATTCCAGTCCCAGATGGAGAGCTCTGTACTTACAATAGTGAAAAAGGCAACCAGCGTCTTTCCTCTTCCAGGAATTTATCCTAAGGAATAATCATAGATGTAGGTGCAAATATATTCACAGTGGCTACCAAATGATGTTCTTCCCAGCATTGTTTATACTGATGAAAGAGGGAGGCCCATCAACTAGGGATTGGTTGTATACATTTTAACAGATACATGGGATTGGCATGATATGTGCCAATGATGCTGGCTGCCTTTAGGTTTCTAGAACACCCCAAACAGGGCTTGCCTTACACCTTTATCCTAACTTCCCCTTCTGCCTAGAATAATATCCTTCTCCTTGTTCATATGGCTTGGTCCTTTATGTCCCGTCAATCTTAGCTCACATTTTATCTAAAGTGAGTTCACTCTTATCTTTAACACATTCCCCTGTTTAAATTATTTTGTATAATGCTTATCTCTCTCTGTATTTTTCCTATTAATTTAATTCATTTGTCATCCCCTTCCCCTCCCAAAGCACAGACTCCAGGAGGGCAGAGACCTTGCAGTGTCCTTCACTGCTATGTTCATGGTGCTTAGGCATAGTAGATTCTCCAAAAATACAGTGAATCCTCATTGCTCATGGATTCCATATTTGTGAATTTGCCTACTCAAATCTATTTGCACCTCCAATATCAATGCAGCACCTTCTCAGTCATTCACAGGCAAGCATAGGGTGGTGAAAATTTGAATCACCTGATGTAAGTGTTCCCAGCTGAGGTCAGACAAGGGGATGCTCTGCATCTCATACAGTGATGACCAGGGGACAGGAATGGGAGGGGGCCATGCAGTACAGGGCAGGAAGTCCTGGCCTCGGGACCAGTTGGACAGAGTTTCGCAACTCTGGCAAATGGTCATGGGGCAGCCTCAGACACATTATATGACACTTTGAGCCTTGTTTTCTCTTCTGTAAAATAATGAAAATAGAATGTACTAGGATGAGTTGTTTTTAGGATTTAAGATTATGATTTATGTGAGGTGTGTGTGTGAATACATATTTCCTCTAGGAGCAATTTTCTTTATTTGCTAATTCACTATTTGCAGAGACTTTATAAAACACGACTACCATGAATAAGAAGGCTCAGCTGTATTGGTTGAATGAATATGCAGAAGGGGGTGCCTCAGAGGCAGAGGGACCCAATGAGGGTTTGAGTGTTGAGTGTGTCTCTCCAGATCAGTCTTCTCTGCCCCTTTCACTGGGTTTCAGCCTCAAGTACAAGGTCAGGCAGTGCCCATTGGGGGAGATACAAGAAAGCCAGCAAAGGGGGTCCAGAGACTTACGGTCACTGCTGGGGAATTAGTCCTCCCTGGGCTGTGAAATGGGGCTCACTCTGTGTTTTGCTTCTCTAGGAGGGAGGACAAGCTGCGCATCCAGAATGGCTGGCTGTGCCACCTGGCACCAGAGATCATCCGCCAGCTATCTCCTGACACGGAAGAGGACAAGCTCCCCTTCTCCAAGCATTCAGATGTCTTTGCACTCGGGTAGGTGGCCCACACTGGCTGTGGAGAGCCCCAGCCCAGGTAGAGGGACATTGCCCAAGCCTTTCTTCCATACTTTTGGAAGAGATGGGGTACCCATCTGCTGGGGCCGAGGTGGTTACGTTTCTGGGTGAGATTGGGGGTATCCAAATGGAGTGTAATAGAAAGGGTGACCTTAGCAAGCCTTCCTGCCTGGCTTCTAACTTGTTATGGACTTTAACAAGTTACTTGACCCATTCATTCATTTGGTTAAGCAATAACTATCTATGGAATGCCTACTGTTAACAGATTATCTAAAACTTAAGGGCTTGAAGCAATATTTATTATCTCAAGTTTCTGTAATCGGAATTTGGGGGGTGACTTAGCTGAATGGTTCTGAGCTGGTTCAGGATCACTCATGGGGTTGTCTGGGGCTGCGGTCTCGTCTGAAAGTTTGATGGGCTGAGGATCCACTTCCAAGGTGGCACACTCACACGGCTATTGCCAGGAGGCCTTGGTTCCTTGCCATGAGGGCATTTTCATAGGCTGCTACAGTGACCTCATGATATGGTGCCTAGAAGCCGCATTGCCTTTATGAACTGGTCTCAGAAATTACAAATCCTCACTTCTAGCATATTCTGTGTGTTAGAAACAAGTCACTAAGTCAAGGGGAGGTTCTGAATGAAGCTGTAGATTTTGCAAGAAGGAATATCAAAGAATTGGTAGATCTATTTTTAAACCACCAAAGGCCGCTACTCTATCTTATCTAGTAGAAGACCAACAGGGAAACAGTCCGTTTTAGCAGAGGGTGATAAATGCTATGCTAAGGATAAACACAGGACTGTGAGAGTAGAGGAGGAACTAAATCCAGCCTGGGAGACCAGAGAGAACTTCTTGGAGAAGGTTACTCTTGAGCCTAAGTTAGAGGTTGAATATAAGTGGGCCAGATGAGGGTAGGGTGAGGTGTCTAGATAGAAGGAACATGTGAAGAGGCCTAAGGTAATAGAAAACAAATTGCCCACAATGGAGGAACATGTGGGGAGGGGGTGGGGGAAGGGGCAGAGGAAGGAGCTGAGAGATGGAAAATCAGGATAAAATGAGCTTGGGGTGGTGATATAAGAGACTAGAGAGGGAATCAGGGTCAATCCTACAGGGACTAAGAGGCTGAGTTGAGTTTTCACTTCATCTTCACAGCACTGGGGAGCCATTGATAGTTATTAAGCAGAGGAGTGATGTGATCATATTTTGAGTTTTAGAACAATCACTCTGCTGTTCAGAGAATGGAAAGGAAAAGGGCAAGATTGGAAGGCTGGGTGACCAATCCAGGGGGAGATGCTGAACATAAACATCTCCACTAAATCAGTGCCAGTGGGTTTGGAACCTGGGAATGGACATAAGCATTTAGGGGGTGGCTAGGATGGGGTTTGATGATGGGTTGAATGCAGGTGGTACCCAGATACCTACCTTAAGCAACTGAGTGGAAACTAGTGTCATTCCCAAGGTAGAGACCCTGGAGGGGATGCCTGGACTATGCTAGGAAGGCAAGAAGAGCAGATTTGGACACAGTGAGTCTGGACTACCTTGGAGATGACCAATGGAACCAACCAGAAGGCAGCTGTATCTACACATCTAGAGTTTTGGGAAAGAGTTTAGGGCTTTTCAGTAAAGAGAGAGAAACTGTACCTGTAAGAGAGAATGGGATGTCTTTGCAAGTGTAGAGAAGAACAGGATGCAGCCCCAAGTTGTGGGACAGAGCACTCTGAGAAGGTACTTATGGGAAGACTTCTGGGCTCCCATTCTTCAAATAGCCATGCTAATCCTTGCCTTAGCCTGTCTACTGCGGTGGTTGCAAAGATTGGTGGCTGCAAACAGAGACGACGCTGGGGAAGCTGTTTGGGCAAGTTGCAGCCCTGCAGATGTGTGCAATTAGATTTAGCACCACAAGAGATGGTAGAGAAACTGTCTCCCATGGAAAAGTACCCCTACTGTGTCTTCTCTGTAAATCTTGGGGAGGAGGGGTGGAGGGGGTACATTTGCTGGCACATCAGGATTCTCAGCGTCTGTCATTTGGACCCCTTTAAGCATTGTCATTTGCCTTGATTAGTTGATGTCCAGAACTTTATCTAGTTAGATACTGTTATCTGAAATCAAACTACAATAATTAAGTTGGTATATTTTCATATAAATTTAGCAAAAGAAAAAAGAATGTAATTAACAAATGTACCAAAGTAAGTAATCGGTTTTCCACTGGAGTTTTAATCTTTAGCAATTTATTTTTTTTCTTAGTGTGAGTTTCTCTTGGAAGTTGGGTTTGAAAGGAAGTTTTAATGAGGCTTTTATTCCTGACACTGCTGAATTCCGAGGGACCTGGCACTCTTGGTTTCCTGCCAATTAGGTGCATCTTGTTGCTTGGGAACATCATGCTCAGACATGGTTTAGAACAAAACTGGACTTTTAAAAGCATATTGAGCTCCGTGTTAAGGTTTTTGTGGGTGCTGTCTCCTGGAATCTTCACAGGCATCTTTTGTGGCAGGTACCATTGCTGTTTCTCCAAATGACAGGTGAGGAAACAGGCTCAGTGACTTGCCTTATGGTATTCGGAGGTAGATCTGGGAGTCACTCTTGGGACATCCTACCTCCAGAGTTGGAGCATTTGGCATCAGACCTTCAGAGTCATTTCACCACAAAAAAACCCCTATTGTCCTCAACCATAATTAAACATAATAAACCCACTCTGAGGATTAAATGCAAAAACACCTATAAAGCCCTTGCACCAAAGCTCCTGCTGGGCTCCCTTCCCCCTCCCCCGTGAGCCCTTGCCTTTCTGTGCCTCCTTCCCCAGGCCCCAACCATCAGCTATAGGGTTCTCTCCCGTTCCCCTAAATCCTTCACTGCCCCAATTAGAAAGGACTCTGGAATAGGATGGAGTGTGGGTTTCTTGTAGCATAATGGCCAGTGGTGCAATTCTGCAGTCAGAACAACTGGATTCAGCTTCTGGCTGCATCTCTCATTTGCTGTGTGACCCTGGGTAAGATATATAACTTTCTAGAGCCTCAGTTTCCTCTTTTGTAAAATGGGGATGATGATCGTGCCTCCTGTTTGAAAATGTAGGTCTTATTTTTATTCAGGTATGATGATAGGCAATAGATCAGGAGGCAAGAGTCATTGGAAAGATGATTTGTTGTTTGTGGTTTCCAAAAGGAGGGGCACATCATACCACACAGGGAAGCACCAGCGTCAAGAGGCAGAGGGAGTGGGAAGAAAATGCAGGCAAGAGCCTTTAATGTAGTTTACTTGGGAGGAACTGATGAGGCAGGGTAAGCAGGCTAAGATTGGCTAGTTTGACTAATTTGTGTGTGGGGGGGGGTTGTCCTGAGTGGAAGCCTGCTGGAGGTGGGGGTAGGGTTTTGGATTGCTTAGTTTGCATTATGAAGTGCAAACTCACAGGAGAGTCCTTTACTATCTCTAGGAATAGGCTGGCCCCAGAGAGAAAGGCAATCCCTCCAGGGTCAGGGAGGCCCCCAGATGTCAAATCATCAAAATAAGAAGGCCTGCTTCATATAGCTCCCCCATAATCATAATAAATGCAAAGGGCTTCGAGCACCTACCGCAGAGTAAAAACTCAGTAAGTGTTACTGATTATTACAATGACAACAGCCATCATCTAGCGCCTTAATGTGACAGCTTCCTGACCATCTAACTCAACACTTCAATACCTGAGCATCACCACTCCTCAACCCAGAGGGATGACGGTGGCAGGGGAGAGAATATGCTGAGAAGGGGGACCCTAGAAATAGCTGGTTTGACAGAGTCCTCTGATCAGTAAAGATAACAGAGCACTTCATGTTCTTTAAAGCAAATTTGCATAAATTATCTTAGATTAGAGGAAAGATCATTTCCTAGGATTGTTTCAGATATTTCCTGAGTTGGGGAATTTTGTTCCCAGTGAGCTGAGACCTCGTCCCATGGTACAGCTCAGCAGTTCCCCAGCATCCTGTGAGCACCGCATGGCATCTGCCAAGGCCCTCACTGTCACCCACAGCCCCAGCACTTTTTTCCCTACTATTCCATGGGATGGTTTATATTTAGAAAACAAAACTATAAAAAAAATCCTATGCAGTCACCCAAGTTAGCCATTGTTAATATTTTGCTGTCCCTTTATTCTCTTGCCCATGTATATATGATTTTTAAGAGTAAGTATCACCTTATATACAGTCTTGTGTCCTGCTTTTTTCACTTAAAATTACATATTAAACATTTTTTCATGTCACAAAATTTCATTGAAATGTTTCAATAATAATATCATTCCATTTTGTTTTATGAATTTACCATAATATATACAACCTATTCCTTCTGTTGAAGAATAGTGTCATTTCTCCTTGTTTTGGTGTTATATATAATGCTGTAGAGAATATTCTTATAAGTGGTTTTTGTATCTCTAAGTATTTCCTTACAGTGGTTTCCTAGAATTACAAGTCTAGGGTCAGAAATCCTAGCTTCATTCTATTAAACTTTCCGGTTCTAGGTTTGACTCATTTTAATTCAGGTACCAGGGAAGGTATCCTGGAGTAACCATGACCTCTAAGACATCAAAAAAAGATTTAGGCACATCCCAGCTAGCAAAACACCATGCCCATGAGGAAGAAACTAGAGAGTGAAGGGGTTAGCCAGGGGTCTGGCTCAGTGTGTGTGGGTGAGGGGATACAGGGTTGGAAGTGACACAGCACATCAACTCCTCTTTAACAACATCTGCCAACAGCACAATTTGGTATGAACTCCATGCCAGGGAGTGGCCTTTCAAGACCCAACCAGCAGAGGCAATAATCTGGCAAATGGGCACAGGCATGAAACCCAACCTCAGCCAGATCGGCATGGGAAAAGAAATCTCGGTAAGTCCTGGGACAGTGCCAGTTCTGGGGGACAAGGAGAAAGGTAGACACAGTTCTGGGCCTTCTTTCTCCTGTGTGTTAAGGCTATGAATGCTTCCCCAGAGGGTGGTACAAAAGCTTGCCCATAGCCTTGTCAGATAGTGATTTGGAGTTTAGGAGGTGAAGTTTCTGAACTGTGCCTGCAATTCAGGTTTGCGCCTCAAGGGTGCAGTAGCACTTGGCCAGATATTCCCTAGCAATGGTTGGTGCATCAAGTAGAAACAATGAATCCCTTTTTCTGTTACTTTTAAAAGATATTCACTAAAATATTACATATACTAATGATTCTAATTTCATTTGCATCTAGATAAAAACATTTTTAAGGCATACTCCAACTCAGAACAAGATATACACAAACAGAGAAGCCTGAGAATAAATTAATAATCACCCTCTAAAACACAGCAGGAAGAGTGCTGTCTTTTGATCAGAAGACAGATAAGTCAGGGAAGGAGTTATTATCTGGTATGTTTTCAAGCATTACCTGTGTCTAGGTTTCCTTTCTCGAGTGAGGTGATTATTAAAAGTAACTTTCCACTCTTTGACTTTGAAGAGCATTTGTGATATTGAGATGTGGATAGAGACCTCAGGATTTACTTTCCTTCCTCCCTTTGAGAAAAAAAAAATGGCCAAAGAGCTCCTTGGGGAGCATTACTGATATCTGTGTATCCTAGACCTTCTAGAATAGGACATACCTAGTTTGCTATATGGGCTCATGAGTTGAATGCATGGAAGGATAGATGAATGGATGGAAAGAAAAAAGAAGATAGAAAGACAAGGATGAATGCATGAATCGAGATGATTCGATGGATGGATGGATGGATGGATAAAAGATAAGGATGAATGCATGATTGGGATGGTTGGATAGATGGATGGATGATAGAGGAATATGCAAGTGGGGCAAATGGATAGACAAATGGACAGACCCAATGATGCACCAGAGAGTATCAAGACATCACCATTTATGTTAAATTACCACTTTTTGACTTCTTTTAGGACATTCTTCTCTTTTGCTGGGCCTTTGAACAAGAAGAAAGACCTACATTCACTAAGCTCATGGACATGCTGGAGAAACTGCCAAAGCGAAACCGCCGCCTTTCTCACCCTGGACATTTCTGGAAGTCTGCAGAGTAGGTGTTCTCCTTTAGTCTCTCTTCCTGCTGCCTTTGCTGCCTTTCTTGCTCCCCTCCCCAACATCTCTGTCAGCCGTCTCCTTTCCATCCACCTACCTCCGTCCCCCTGCCACCACCCTCCCTTACCAGGTTTCTGTCCAGGGGACTCTGCTCTGGGATTTGGGTCCTAGAGTCTACCATCTGTCCTTGGTCCCTGCTGCTACCATGGCTACCTCCTTGCCTATCCCTTCCTAATGAAGGTTAATTCCTTCATCATGTGAGTCTAAACATCAGGTGCAAGGTGATGCCTTGAACCAAGCAGTATATGCCTTCAGGAGGCCTGGCTTGCAGGAAATCTTCCCCCTGGGCCAGCAACCTCTCCCCATCATGGCATCTCGCAGCTTCCAGAACTCTCTGTCGCATGACCAGGGAAGGGAAGGTTCTCAGCTTCTCCTTGCTGTGTCTCTCTGGCTTTCTCATTGGAGGTGCTGTGCCCCTCCCCATCCTTGTTCTTGGACAGAGATCAGTGGTTCTGCGTGAAGTAATGTGTGGGGCGTCTCTCTGGGAGCCTCCCTCCTAGGCCTAGCCTCAGTGGTTTCTCCAGAAGGTGAGAGCCAGACTAGCCCAGATGAGGCTGCTGAGAGGTCCCTGCTACCCGCTGCCCTGCTGTTCCAGGCACATGTGGTTGTGTACACTCACAGACACAGCCAGGTGTACACACACACATACAAACACATACACACAGACACAGAAACTTAAGCTAAAAACATACCTCTATGCAAATGTACACACAAGAGCACTCAGATGTACGTGTGCACCTCACAAGAACGTTATAGGAACACACACCACTATACCCAAGCCCACACGTGCAGGTGGACTCAGATGTACATGCACACACTTTGCCTGACACATGCACGCACACACCTGCTCTTCACCACTACAAGCCTTTACACAGGCACGCAGATGTAGGTCCATGCTTGTGCAAACCCTCAGCTATGTGTGCAGGCACACCAGAGTAGTTGTCAGCATCTCACCACAGGACCCAGGAGGCCCTCAGCTGCCCCTCACCCCACCATTTGGGGTTGCTGAGCCAGGGAGGGCAGGATCTCTTCCTTAGAGCTTAGACTTCCCGGGTCAGACAGACATGGTTTGGAACCTCCGCTCCACCACTTCATAGCTGTGTGGCCTTGGGCAGGTTACCTGGCCTCTCTGAGCTGCAGTGTCAGCCTCCAAAGAAGGAAGGTGGTCATCGGCTCTAGCAGGAGGGCTGTGAGGGTGCCGTCAGGTCATGCACTAGGGCGCCTGGTACAGTGTTACCCCCGTGGCAGGTGTTTTGTGTCCTTGAGCAACCTTTGTCTGCCGAGAGGGAGGACAAGCTGTGTTCTGCTGGCCTTCCAGGACTGAGAATGGGTTGAATGTGAAAATGGAAGGAGGGAGGCTCTAACAAGGGGGGACTCTCTCCAGCTAACGGAGTGCAGGCAAGGTGGCCCATGAGTGTCAGAGCTCTGGGCAGGGTACCCAGTGTTACAAAACCTGAGTGTCATTTGGGCCATCACTCAGTGGCCTCTACTTTCCCCAGGGATCAAGGAGGAGAGGGCAGGAGTTAACAGAGGGTCTTAAAGCCCCTTGGTTGGAGGGAGAGCAGGGCACCTTCTCTTCTATATTTTTCTGTGCAGATGGGCTGAGGCACAGGGAACTGGAGACCCTGTGGTCCGGCGGAATGGGAGTGAAATTTCCTATCCACTCACTTTTTTCCTCCATCTGTGTGTAATGAATACCTGTCCTGTGCCAGTCTCGGTTCCTGGAGTGCAAATGCAGTGGTGACTCAAGTCAATCAGGTCCCTGAGCTCATAGGGCTCACATTCCAGAGCTGGTGCAATGAGCAGATAAACCTGTTTTAAAGGGGTCACCATTTCAGATGAAGTCGTATTGAAAAGATAATGAAACAAGTCGGTGATAGTGATGACTGGGAGCTTTGGGTAGAAGGGACGGGTCCGGGAACGGCCCTCGGAGGAGGGCATGTTAAAATGAAGCCCTTGAGAGGAAGCCAGCCCTCCAGGTGGGAGTGAGCATACAGAAGTGGCACAAGAGGTAGGAAGTGGGTGTGACCAGGCCATGGAGACCAGGAGGGAGACATGGCAGGTGAGATCGCACGGGGGGCCAGAGGCCAGGTCGGCATGGTGGGAGTTAGGGTTTGTTCAGAGGATGACAGAGCATCACAGAAGTTTTTTCAGAACCAGAAGGCTCCCAGGAGGCCACATGGTCCCACACCTGCTCCTCCCAGGGTCATCCACGGTGTGAAGGTCATGGGGGGTGTGGAGGGCTTTTCCTTTGTGGACTAGCTGGCGGTGGGCTTGAGGGTACAGAGAGCTGAGGGCAGCTCCCACGTCTGTCCCTACCCACTTTGTCACGTGGGGCCCTCTGTTTATTGCCTGGCACAGCTATTTTGTTGGCCACACCATAACCCCTCCCTCGGGGAGAGGGAATATGAAAAGACACTATGAACAGAAGGAGGGAACAGAAGTCCTCTTTGTTTCTCGGTTTCAAAGTAGAAGAGTCCTGGGGATTACCTGTCTGGTGGATACCCTATGCCTGCCCCTGTGGCCGACATGGTGGATCTCCCATGGCACATCCACCATCACGCAGCCCTCTTGCTAGCCACCACTGGTAACTCAGAATCAGTGCACGGAATGCCTCCATTGGCCCTTCCAGACTGACCCAACCTCCTTTTACATATGGAGGAACTATGGCCCAGAGACATTCAGAAACTCAACTGCATCTACAGGGGGTGTTGTTGACAAAGCTGGGAACACAGGTGAGGCTCAACTCCCTCACCTGAAATTTTCTCTCCCTACATCAGCCCCTAGGGTTCCCTTGGTCACACTCACCTGGCTTTGAGATGGCTACTCTGGTGTTGTGCTCAATGTTGGAGTTCTCTCAGAAGTCAGCAGGCAGAGGGCTTAGCTACACTCAGCCCAGGACCTGGGTCCTATCTAGGCCTTTGTAATCTGTGGAGGAGACCAACCAGGAGGTCTCAGCTGCAGCCACCATGTTGCAAGGACAGGAGTGGCAAACTCCAAACTTACCTCTGGGGTCTTGGGTATACCCTTCTAGTGGGTCACACTTGAGGAGCTGGGGTTTCCAGAATCCCAAGTAAGCCTTAGCACATGGTAAACTGGAGGCAGGCGTGGGGCAAGCTTGCATTCCAGAGCAGTGCATCTTGAAATTTAATATACACCCCAAACATCTAGGGAACTGCAGATTCCCATTGTATATGTCTGGGGTGGGGCCCAAGATCTAGCATTTTCAAGCCCCAAGGCAATGCTGGTGCTGCTGGTCCACATCACCCTCTGAGTAGCGAGGGTCCAGACCTATGCTGCCCAATAGTGGCCACTCTCCACGTGTGGTTCTTGAACACTCAAAATGCAGTGAGATGAGATGTCCTGTGAGTATAAAATCCACCCAAGATTTTGAAGATGTAGGATAAAAAAAAAAAAAGAACATAAAGTAATTTGTCCCATTACATAGGACAGTGATATGTTGAAATTCTGGTGTTTAGGGTGTATTGTGTTAAATAAAATATCCTATTAAAAAAATAATAATAATAATAAAAAATAAAATATCCTATTAAGTTTACCTTTTTAAAACCCTTTTAATATATGACTAGAAAATTTACGACTTCCATGGCATTTCTTTTTTAAAAAAATAGCCTTGTTGAGTTATTAGTTTACATATCTTTTAATCCTCCTGCTTAAAACATACAACTCAAAGGGCTTGGGCATATTATTGTTTTTTAAAATTGTGGTAGAGGGGTGCCTGGGTGGCTCAGTTGGTTAAGTGTCCAACTCTTGATCTCAGTTCAGGTCTTGATCTCAGGGTCATGAATTAAAGCCCCATTTTGGGCTTCACGTTGGGCATGGAGCCTACTTAGAAAAAATTGTGGTAGAACATATATAACATATAATTTGCCACTTTAGCCACTTTTAAGTACACAATTTGGTGGCATTGATCACATTCACAGTGTCGTGCAACCACCACCACCATTTCCAAAACCTTTCGTCCCCTCTGAACAGAAACTGTACATACCCGCTAAGCAGTAACGCCCAGTCCCTCCTCCTTCCAGCCCCCCACGGAACCTCTCACCTACATCCTGCCCTTGTGAACTTGCCTATTCTAAATATTTCATAGTGGAGAATCCTACAGTATTTGTCCTTTTTGTGTCTGGGGTCTTCGCTTAGTGTGTCTGCAAGGTTCATCCACATGGCATGTATGAGAACCTTACTCCTTTTCACCACTAATATTCCATCGTATGTACGTACCATGTTTTGCTTGTCCTTCCATCCGTTGGTGGACACTTGGTTTGTTTGCACTCGGGCTGCTGTGAATAATGCTGCAGTAACAGTGGTGTACAAGTACCGGTTGGAGTCCCTGCTTCCAGTTCTTTTAAATAGCGCTGTATGTCCACTGCACGTCCTTGGTCTAGATCATTACCACAACCACCAGCATGATCACCATCATCTGGGTACCACTTATTAAACATGTGTAACAGGCACTCTGTCAAGCATTCCATCTGCATTGTCTTGCTGACTCCTCAGAGCTCCTCCTAAAAGCCAGGCACTGTTACTATTTTACTTAGAAGAAAACCAAAGCACAGAGAGGCTAAGTACCTTCCTAGAGGTCACACAGCTAAGGGATCAGGCCTTGGAACCCACGTTGGTCTGGGTTCAAGATCATGCTAAATCCATGATCTTGACGCCTCTACTCTGTTGTCTTCTGTACAAAGATTACCTGTGTACCTTCAGAATTCTTTCCAGAACCATGCTGGGAGAGTGGGCATGAACATCTGCCATGGATGCCCAGATCCCAGCTCAACAGTGGGTGGCAAAGCCTCTGCTCCTAGCAGGAGTGTACAGTGTGGATCCCGGTCTCACCTCCTCTTCTTGTATTTCTAGTCCTTATCTAGCATGCTCAGCTGCAACACGTGGCCTCAGCCCAGCCCACCTGCTAGCAACCATCCCTAGCCTAGAGCCTACCTGCTCAAATGGGAAGAGTTCTAGGTTCAAATCCAGACCTTGCTGCTTCCTGGCTGTGCACCCTTGGGCAAAACACTTAACCTCTCGAGCTTCCATTGTCTCATATGTAAAAAGGGTGCTTATCTCACAGGCTGCTCTCAGGTTTATATGAGATCGGGTACATGTGGCACTTGGCACAGAGCCTAGTATATAGTAGGACCTCAGTATAAATGGGTATCCCTTCCACTTTTTCTTTTTTTGTTTTATTTTTTTAAGATTTAATTTATTTATTCATGAGAGACACAGAGAGAGAGGCAGAGACACAGGCAGAGGGAGAAGCAGGTTCCATGCAGGGAGCCTGACGTGGGACTCGATCCCGGGTCTCCAGGATCAGGCCCTGGGCTGAAGGTGGCATTAAACCACTGAGCCAGCCGCCCTCCACCTTTTCTTATAGAGGACAGGAGCAGCTCATCTCAAACCTCCTAGGCCACCAAGAGGGTTCTCATTGACCAAAGATGCCATTGCTGTATCCAGTGACCTCTTGCCCCTCTTTTCTCTCCCCACTCCAGGCTGTGACCATTGGACAAAGGGACAGCACTCAGCTGCCTCAGCCCCCGAGCCACCTCTCCTTCCCTGCTCTGCCCTCTGCCAGCTCAGGAGACCAGAGGCTCACCATCAGAGGGTACCGACCCCGGCCGGCCTGGGAGCACTGCACGACCCCGCTCGGCAGCTTCCCCACGCCCCAGACCCGTGCCCTTTTGCCTGGGCAGGGTTGGGGACCCCTGAGCTAGGACTTACCGAGACCAGCCAGGGAGACGCGGGATTGATCCATGAGGTCCAGGGGCGGTGTAGAGAAGAGACCTGGAGGCTGCACGTAGAGCCCCTGGGCCACGGAGATGAGGGCAGGAGGCCCACGTGGGCAGGCTTGCAGGACCGGTCTGTGCGTGCCTACATGTGTGTGTCTGTGCGCGACATCGTCTGCTCTCTATCCCCCTTGACAAGCAAGAGCCAGGCTGCTCCAGTCCTGGAGTTCCCCTCGGCTGACTCGGTCCCTGGGTGGCGGGTTCCAGCTGTGCTCTGGAAAGATGGGGTGGGTGGGGAGCTGAGCTCTGACTTCATGGAGGCCACGGGGCCAAGACCTAGGTCGGAGGGGGGCTCAGCTGTTCCTTTGTAAACCTCTGCTCTCAGAAGTCCCCACCCAATCCTGTCATGGTCTGTGGTCCCTTTGCACATAGCTCCAAAGTGCACAAAACAGTCTTGCATGTCTTTGAATTCTGGGTCTCTCTGGGGTATGGTTCCCCATTTCTGCCACCTTCTCCTGTTCTGTAAGAGCACCGTCCCTTTTGGCTTCACTGCCCCCATGCTCCCCTGCCGTTCGAAAAGCACAGTGGCTTCCTGGCCAAGATGACTTCTGGGGGCTCCTTGCAGCTCACCTTCATCCTTGACACCCCCTGAAGTCTGGGCCATGAGAACTGGGAGGTCTGGGAAGTTCTAGAATGTTCCTTTTTCCTCTTCCTGCTCTAGCATCGACACCAGCTAAGTTTGTCCACCACAGCGATGGATGCGGGTCCCTGATATACATGTGTTGGATTATATGGCATATGTGCGGCATCTTGTTTGCAAAGGACCCCCAGCTCCTTTCACCCTTAATAAGTCCTGTTGGGGAGGTGAGGAGGGAAGCTGTAGAGGTTCACGCTCTCAGCTCCAGCCTGGTATGGAGTCCTGGAGTGGCTTTCCTGGGAGAGGTCTGTCTGTGCTTGCTCAGTGCCCATGCCTTCCATCCCTCCCTCTTGCTCCCTCCTGGGCTGGTGGCTTTTCCCAGCCACCTTGGGACCAAGTGTTGTGCACAAAGGATCTAGGAAGCAGGTCGGGCATGCAGAGTAGTGCAGTGAGCCTCTGTCTTATGTTCTTATGTTCCATCCCATATGAGGGTATGTCTTATGTTCCCAAAGTCCATCTGACTTGGCTCCAAAAGGAAACCTGTCCCCCAGCAGGGCAGTAGCAGAGCAGCTGGGTAGTAGCCAGGATGCCCAGGGTCAGCCCACAGCATCTCTGTCCTCCCTGGGCATTGCCCAGGCTTGGTTTTCTTCTGGTCACCACCTTATCCTGACATCCATCCCCCTCCCAGAAAGGGGACCTAAGACTTCAGAAATCCTACCTGAGCTCAGACTCAACATCCCACCTGATGTAAGGGATGTGAGGAGGTCTTCCCCATGTTGGGTGATCCCCTGACGAATTCATGCTCTGGGGGCCAAGCCACTTCCAAACTGGGAAAAATGATGAGATAGTCATGCTTTTGGAGACTCTGTCCAGGGGATACTCATGAGCCTCCCAGAGGACCCTCCTGAATGGGCTCCCTACCTGCACAGGACCAGAGACTAAAGGCCCCTGCGAGGGCTGTTCCTAAGTGGATGTACCTCTTCTGGGGACTCCTATAACTGGGGCTCTTGACTCAACATTCGTGTATCTTGGAGTCAACAGTGGGTTTTTTACACACCTGCACAAATCCTGGCAAGCCCCCTTGCGGACCAACCCCGAACATGGGCACGGGCCTGCCTAGCTGCTTCCCAGAGGCCTGAAATCCAATCCTGCCTTCCCTTTAATCCAACCAGGACTTCTGGGGTCTGCGGACCGCAGCCTTTGTTGTGGACCGGGGTGCAGGAAATGGGGAAACGGAAGGAGCAGACAGGACACAGGTACCCTGAAGCCGAAATGCTCACCAGGATAGCAACTTGCTCCATCCTGCGGCTCCCATTTCCATAATTCACTGACATGGCAACCCAGAGCCTTTGGCAAGACACGGGGTGGTGGGGGGTGGGGGGTGGGGGCTGGGTGGGGTCTCCAAAGGCTGATTTTTCCATCTGTTCATGAACAACAGCTTAAGAGTGAGCACAAAGTCTGAAGGATCCAGGGGGATACCCCAGCCTTCCCCGCTTCCTAAGAGCTTCTCTGCTTTGCCAAACAGGGTTCCTTGAGTCTGTCCTTGGCCCGGCGTCACCTGCTCTTGACTTCTCCCCCTTCCCCCACGTTCTTACTTTGCCCGCATCTCCCTTGTCCTCCACAGAGCCAGGCTTCCAGCCCCTTCCTACCACCCTCCTCCTGGAGACACCACCCTGAATTGTTTAGAGGGCAGTTTTAATTTGCAGACATTTCAATTCAGGAAGAACCAAACCTCTGCTTTCCCTGCTGACCTCAATCTTATTCATGAGTCAAGTACTGGGAGGAGGTCATATTCATTAATCTTTTGCGAGAGCAAAAAAAAGGGAGGTGTGTGTATTTTTACATAGTAATTGCCAGGTTCGCCTGTGACTCATTCTATAGAATCCACACACAAAGACTGTGTGTGTGCATGCTTGTCCCTGTCACAGCTGTGTGCAGGTGCCCCATGCCCTACAGCGAGTTGCTTATCCCCATGCCCTGCTCTGAGCAAACCCTTACATACACCAGTGCACCAGTCCACAGGATGAAGATGCCCTGGGAAGCCTTGACCTTGCCTTCTTTGAAGGGCATGTGGATTTGCCTACTGAATGCCACCCAACTTCCCAGGCCACGTATAACTCCTACCATGGGGCCCCCTTTCCAGGGGCACCCCCTTGGCCATATGTAGGGATATCCCCAGGCACGAAGCTGGAGACTCAAAGTCCTTACTTAATTCTGTTTTGTCCTTGTTTTCCTTTTCTGGTTAAAGGGAAAAACCTCATCTGGCCACAGAGCCCCCACGCCCACCTCCTTTCTGGATTCTTGGTGCATAGAAGCCCTGGGTTGATCTCTGATGACTAGACTTTTTTTTTTTTTTTTTAAGATTTTATTTATTCATGAGAGACACAGAGAGAGAGGCAGAGACATAGGCAGAGGGAGATGCAGGCTCTCCTGTGGGAGTCGGATGTGGGACTCAATGCCAGGACCCCAGAATCATGACCTGAGCCAAACGCAGACGCTTACTCACTGCCCCACCTAGGCGCCCCATGACTAGACTTTTGTATTCAGGGTCCCTGGTTCTGCCCCTTTCCCGCCCTGCCCCCACAGAATCAGACTTCATCGGCTCCCACAGTTTTTGCCTCCCCACCCCAATCCACTGCCAGTGGACTGTCGTCTGAGGAACACAAAGGAAATGGTACACCCTTGGCCCCAGCCCTATCCCTATCTTCAGAAATCTAGAACTGGGGTCCGCAAATGATGGCCCTGGGCCAAATCCAACCCACCAGATAGCTTTTACATTCTCTAGTTGGGGAAAATCCGGAAGAATATTTCCTAAGACATGAAAATGCGATAGAATTCAAGTGTCAATAAACAAAATTGCTATTGGCACACGACCACAAGCCATTCATTTACATATGAACCTCGGGGCTTGGTGTGGGGTTTTCGTGTGCTAGGGCGCCAGAGTGGACTACTTGTAACAGAGACCGTGTGGCCCACTAAGCTAAGAACATTTCTAACCTTGCCTTTATGGAAGACTTTTCCAACCTCTGATCTTGGGGACTGTCTTACTGAAGAAGCAGCCAACTTGCATATGGCTCCCGAGGGAGGAACATAAGTCAGGCTGGGAGTTACAGGGGCAGAGGACTCGTTTCAGTGAGGGAAGAACTTTCTGACAGCTTGCTTCAAGATGCAGTGGGCCACCTGGGGAGGTAGGAAGCTCCCTGTCCTTGGGGATGGCTGCTTGGTGGGCATGACAAAGAGGGAGCACCAGCTTTGGGGGATGCAAGGACAGTTCTATATAAAACTGTACTAAGCTCAGGCTGGAAGACAAAAAATATCATAGATAGGAGACTTCAGCAGCAGAAAGGGATTTCTCACAGTTCGGGGGGCTGGAAGTTCAAGACCAGGGTGTTGGCAGGAATGGTTTCTGCTAAGCCCTCCCTCCTTGGCTTCTAGGTCAGCCCTGCCTCCTGCTATACGCTCACATCCACGGGGTCTGTCTCTCTTATGGGCACTAGTCAGATTGGATGGGAGCTCATCTTCATGAGCTAATTTAATCTTAATTACCTCTCTGAAGGCCCTGTCTCCAATCCCAGTAATCATCTTGGCGGTTAGGGCTGCAACACAGGGATCTGGGGGGCTGGGGTGGGGTGTGTATTGTGGCCGGGGGCACAGTTCGGTTCCTTAACCAAGACCCTTGATATTCCTGAGACTGTGATTGTAGGGACCTTCTGGGCAACACTCCTATTCCTGCTGTTTGTTTCCACGCTGTTCTCAACCTTGAGTTCCCGGACTGGTCCTCCCTGTTCTCATCCCCCTCCAGCCTTCACTTCACCGTCCCCCGCGCCCCCAAGGACTGGTCTTATTTCAACTATTCCACCACCCAGGCCCCTCTTTTGTGTGTTTGTGGACCGGGGCCACTATAACAAAGTCCACAAGCTTGGCAGCTTTAAACGACTGGAATGGATTCTCACAGCTCTGGACGCTGGAAGCCTAAAATCAGGGTGTCAGCAGGGCTCCACTCTGATCCCCCACGTCCCCCATAAAGGAGTCCTTCCTTGGCCTCTTCCTCTTAACTTATGGTGGTTGGCTGGCCGTCTTTGGCAGCATTGGCATTCTTTGGCTGCAGGTGGATCTCTCCGCCCCTGATTCTATCACATGGCCTTCCTGCACGGCTGTCTTCACGGGGCCATCTTCATATAAGGACACTTCCCTACTCAAGTTTGGCCTTACCTTAATTAATTATATCTGCCATGACCCTGTATCCAAGTAAGGTCACATTCTGAGGGACTGGGGATTAGGACCTCAACATTTTTTTTTTTGGAGGGGACATGAGTCAACTCATAACATTCTCTAAGGAGCTTTTCTCTCCTGCCTTGACTGGTCACTGCGGTCCCTCCCCAGCAGACCTCCTGGGAGAATGGCCCCAGAGCCCCTAGCCTTGAGGGTCAGGACATTGATGTTGATCTTATCAAATTTGATGCCTTCATCACTGAGTCCAAAAGTGGTGAGGGTGAGGGTGGGTGGCGCGTCTGTGATGTGATGGTCACTTGACCGCTGAATGAATGTGCTTCAGCCCAGTCTGACATGGTTGATGGCATGACGTTTGCTTTTATTTGTGCTGCTCATGTTCAGCGGCAGAGGAACAGACCGTGGTGAGCTGTGCACCTACTGGTGTCCTTTTCTGGTTGTGCTTGTGAATGAGGAAGTTTGGAGCAGGCTCAGGAAATCCTCCCCCCAGGTCCCAGCCTCCCCTAACTGCCCCCACCACAGCCATCAGCTGCACACACCTGTAAGGGCAAAGTCCTGACCTCTAAGGGGAAGGAGAAGCAAAATGAGGTCTGGGCTTCAGAACATGGGGACCAGGGTCTTGAAGGTTCTTGTTCTCCCTGAGTCTCTCCATGTCATGCCACGTGGGCCACGTTCCTCTCCAGTCACTGCTCCTGACGATCAATTCAAATGACTGGTTCCTATCTTGAGGCCCTGCCAGCCATGCTGCTCTAAACAGCTGGGGCAGAGAGTTGGGGGAGGTTTTTATCCTGAGCTCCTCGACTTATCTATGTGCTACCACCTGGTATACTTCCTGGCACGTAGTAGGTGCTCAGTAAATGCTTACAGAATGCAGAGGGGGAGCAAGCACTAGCACAGGGGGCCAGATGCCCCTCCTTGCAGGGAAGGCAGAGGGACTCCACAGACAGGGCCAGGCACTAATGGGATTCCCAGGCTCTGTGCTATGGGTCCCACATCACCCCACATGAACTTGCCAGGTTCTGTGGATGTGACTCATAAAGAGACCCGTTGGCAGGTGTCCCAGAGCATCTGAGCCCTGTGAGGCCAGAGTAGTAATCCATCTCTTACAGCCTCTGTTCACTGAGCACTTCCTATGTGCCAACACCACTGAATCCTCATGATGGGACAGTCCTGGGAAGGAGGAACCATTCTCCCCATTTCACAGGTGACAAAACTGTGGGAAACGCAAGCCAGCCTACTAAGAGGTAGGGCCAACATTTTAAATAGGAGTCTTTGAACCCATGCGTTTTGAGGAACCCACCACCGTTTGAGTGGTTTATGCCCCAATGCCCACTGGGATGTTACTGTACCAGCCTCTGTCGTCATGTGTAGCTTGTAACCAGGAGAGAGGGAGAGAAAACAGGAAGTGGTTGAAGGAGGGTACAGGAGAGGGTGCGGACCCTTGGAGGGGTTTGCACGGAAGCTTTCACTTGCATTCCCAGACTGACAGGCTGCCAACAACGGCCTGGGTTTCCGGAAAGTGTGCGTCTAGGTTGGCAAAGCTGCTCCCAGGTCCCTCCAGCTCCCCTGCTTCAAGCAGCTTGCACCGTCAGCCCAGCCCTCTGCCTCTCTCATACTGGACTGGATGTTTAACTGTGATCCCCTGTCCCAAGAAACTCAGCAGTGAGGGCCCCTCTCTCTCAGGAGTGGGAAGGGCTCCTTCCTTCCTGCTCACTGGGACCACACAGCCTAATTCCAAGAATACGAAGGATCCATCTCCATGGGGTTGAGATGGCTGCTCTCCTTCTGTTGAGGACTGAGCTGGAGGAAATGAGATTTGCCTGGAGCTTGCCTGATCCAGGTTAGACCCAGTTTACCAAGCATGTTCCATAGACCTTTAATATCATAGCAGACTAGATAGAAATAATGTTGCATCATTAGAAGGGTCCCGGGACAAATATGCATTGGAAATGTTTAAGCAAACCAAGATTAAATTTATTTCTTGGTTGCAGGACTTAGGAGAGCATTGAAGCATACCACTGTGTGGTTAAAATATTTAAAAGGCTGACAGCAGGCTGCTCTTCCCAAGCTTTCCCAGGCTGATTTCTAAATCTACAACAAAGATTAATCTCTGTGAATTTTACTTGATATCTTGCACGGTACTTTGAGAGCAAAGGCCAGTGTGCTGGCCCCCAGAAAAGAGCAGCTAATCACCAGGATTTACAGACCACTTGCTAAAAGTTGGCCTCCCTGGGAGGCTGGCACTGTGAATGATGAACCTGGGCAGAGAGATGAGGTGGGGGATGGCCACTGGCCACCAGTGCTCTTGCTTTTCCATTCCATACTGGTCGGAAACCCTGAGACCCAGAAAAGTTTGCTCCTGCCACCTCACACATGCTGTGCAGGCCTGCTGGCGGTGGACCCGACCACATAGCCATGCATGTGGACAGTGTGGTTCCATGCACAAGGATGCCACGAACTAGAAAACTCTGGCTGATTGTGTCTTTCAGTGGAGGAGCCGAATCCGCTGCGTGTTGGTGACTGTCCCAACGTATCACAGCTTGGAGACCAATATGGAAATAATAGACATGTCCTGCCCTCGGGGGGGGGGGGGGTCAGCTAGGTCATCACCAGAATTTTTTTTAAGATTATTTATTTATTTATTTATTCATAGACACAGAGGCGGGGGTGGGGGGTGGGCAGAGACATAGGCAGAAGGGAGAAGCAGGCTCCATGCAGGGAGCCCAACGTGAGACTCGATCCCGAGTCTCCAGGATCATGCTCAGTGGGCTGAAGGCAGCGCTAAACCGCTAAGCCACCCGGGCTGCCCCATCACCAGAATTTTTATCTCAACTAGGTTATTGGGATGAATATCTAGAAGATCTAATCCAAGGAGGGCAAATCTGTGCCATTTCTGCCACCGCTGCCCTATCCTGTACACTTGGCAGACATCGCTAATCAATCACAGCACGCCTTTCTGCTGGGCCCAGATGCAGTCTCGGGGCATCAGAGTTGCCACTTGATGGGGGCACAGGTAACCATCCCTGATTCATCACACCCCTCCTTTCAGAGAAGAAAGAACTCCGGCCCAGTGGGGAAGGTAAACTCTCCCAAGTTAGATTCCTTTCTTAGAGGCAGAGGTGGGTTTAGTCCTAAGGCCTTGGAAGCTTCCAAAAACCCAGTCATTTGAAGTCTTGGCTGTAGCTGGTGATTGTCTATAAGGCCCTTGCAGAGGTTTCCTTTTCAGGCAGGAAATTTAGAAAATGCAGAAAGATTCTGTTCTTAAGACCCAGGGTATGAGCCTGTTTGGTAATCTGCCTGCTTGGAGAAACACCATCCATCTTCCAAGGAACGGCTTCTCCTCGAGGCCAGAATGCTACCACCAACCACGTAACAGCTGGGCTGGAAGGCCCCGGGACCTTCAGGAAATATAGTGTGTGTGTGCATATGGTACTAGGCCGGGAAGCAGGAAGGGCTGTTCTTGGAGCAGTTTGTAAAACTTTCTGTGGTTCAATCTGGACATCTTGAAGTTACAGAATGTTGAATATGGAGGGAAGGAAAAGGAACCTGACTCCAGTTGCTTTGGATTTCTTCCCTGCAAAGAAGGCGCAAAATCAAATTTTCATCCAGATGGAATTCCCTGGGGTCCTAGTGGACCACCAGTTCTACTCCTGAGCTTTGAAATGCCCCTAGGAACCAGCTTGGTGGCTAAGAGTACCCTCCGTCTGCTGGCTCTTCACTTCCTTCCTCCCCTTATCCACCACCACCACCACCTCCTGCCAGATAACATCTCCCCCCCCACCCCCCACCCCCGCCGTGAGCTGAGGAGAAAATCACACAATAGTAGAGACGAAAAATAGCTGCCATGTATTCAGCTTAAATTAGCTCAGAAGAAAGGCTCCCTCCCTCCATTGAGCGGGCAGCAATTGTTTATGCCAACGTGCTATTTGCATCGTGCCTTCTTAGATTTGAAAGTCTAATGATTAAAAGCAAATCTTAGTTTTTCTTTTTCACCACTTAAGAGGGGAAAAAAAAAAAAAACAACCCACCAGCTTGGCTAGTTCTTCTTGGTTAAAAATACCCCGACTTCCAGAGCTAGAGTGAGGATTTTGGAAAGCCTGGTGCTAGGATAGCAGGCAGACAATAGACAGAGAGGCCTTCCTGGAGTGGTAAGTGATGAGGTGCTGAAGGTGGGGGAGGGGCCTTTGCGTCCTCACTCAGATGCCGACGTCTGTCTGTCTAGGTGGGTTCGGAATGCAGTGGGCTTATTTCATCATCAGCTGTATTTCATGGGTTATTTATTGAGCATCTACTATATCTTGGACACTGGGCATTCAGCGATGAGTGAAACAAAGTCATTTTGACCTTAGAGTCCAGCAGGGGAGATGGATAAGGAGCCACCCAGCAATATATGAATCACAACTCATGGAGCCCTGTGGATGGAAAACCAACAGGGGGCCAGTAACAGGAGATGGGGGGGGGGGGCACCCACTGTGGAGGAAGCAGGTGCAAAAGTCTTTCTGAGGAGGTGACATTTGAGTTGAGATCTCAAGGAGGAGAAAGAGGAAGGGATGATCATTCTAGGCCAGGGTCCCTCAAACATGGCACTGGTGATGCTTGGGACCATTTGTTGTGGTGGAGGGGCAGTCCTGTGCACCGCAGAATGTTGAGCAGCATCCCTGGTCTCTACACATTAGATGCTGGTGGCACACTCCCTTTCTTTCACCCCCAAGTTGAGACAACCAAAGATGTTTCCAGACATTGCCATATGTCCTCCAGGTGGGGACGACTGAAGGGGGCACCAGGTGGGGAGGTATAGAATCACCACCATTCTAGACAATAGAAGCAGCAAACACAAAGACCCCAGGGGACCGGTGAGCAGGGTGGACAAGGGATGAGCTATGCAGGGGGGCTGGAGAGTTGGAGCATCCGGGCTGGGGAAGGTCTCGAAGGTCTTCCGAGGGCAGTGGCAAAGCCCTGGGTGGGCAGGCGAGGAGGGGACAGTTTCAGGAATGCCGTGTCACTGTCTGATCTTCACTGGTTTGAGCCAAGGCATGAGGTCTTGAGTAGGCTGTCTCCTGGCCAGATCACTAGGGTCCAGGTCCAGCCTGCTGCCATCTGCAGCCTTGCAGAGAAAAAGGAAATCAGACAGAGAGAGATGGGAAATCTCAAGAAGGAAGATTCTTGAGTGACAATAACACAGAAATTGGTATTAAAAGTAATATTTAGCATCTTTAGAGATTTGAAGGCTGCCTAGGGAAGGAGGACGTTGACTGGCCATTCTCCATCTATATAGACAAGGCGTGACACCGCAGCTCACAGGGGTAGGAAGTGACCCTCAGGCTCTCCTGGTCACATCCTCCCCTTCCTCCCATGGTGGTCCACTCCATCCTCCCATGGTCCTTCTAGGAAGCAGTTCCTCCCTCGACCTTGGCCTCAGGCAACCCTAACGCAGCTCTCTGGAGCCACTCAGGGAAGTCCCCTCTGTCTTCCTCAGAGGAGAGTCCCCAGGTACACCAAACTCCTTCCGATCCCCTACTTTACTATTGAGGAGAGAGTTAACAGGGCTGTCTCTGGTGGAGACGATATAGTAAAATGGATGGTATGGATGGGAGGTGGCAGTTGGATCCCATCCCACGTGGCTGATGTGGGCACAGTGGCAGGCAGTGGGTGTGGATGAGCTCTGTGGGGCCTATGGCTCTACCCCTAGAATCCGATCCCACGGACTCCAGCAGTCCCAGGACTGGGGGGCAGGGCAGCCAGGCATGCAAAGGATGGGGGCTGGGAAAGCCATTTTTGGAAGCTGGGGATACTCAGCCAAGCACCTTCCAAGAAGGATGCAAAATCAATTGGGGTCCTGTTCCTTGGGGGGGCCGACCTCTCCCCACCCCAGCCCTGCCCGACTTGGGGCAGCGGCAGCTTAAGTGTGTCTTGGACAATTAATGCAATGCATTGGTCATCCAAGATTGTAGCCATTTCCCTTTGTTTATTTTTCTATCTGTGTTGCTAATAATAATAATAATATTAATAATAAAATGGGTACTTATGAACTCGTGTAAGTTCAAGTAACTGCTATGTAGCTACAGTGTAGACACCAGGCTACCCTCATGGACTGGTCCAGCCGCAGCAGGGGCTCCCACCCTGGCCCGCTGGCTTTCCGACCAGCCTCCTAGGGAGCGCTGAGCAGCGCCCTGCAAACCCCGGGCAGCCAGCGGGGCAGTGCCTGGCGGGAGCGGGCAGTAACACGGGGCCCGGCCCCAGCACAACTGTGAGATGCACAAAGTCTTTTCTGGCTCCTTCCTCCCCCTGATAAAGCACCCCTTCCCTGGGGCCCCCGTGCTCCCTGCCCCAGGGAGTGCTGTGGGCTATTCCTCTCCCAGCCCATGCACACCTCCCAAGCTTGCTGTCAGAAATAAATCTGCAGACAGCCCAGGCCTTGGCGCACAGAGGCCACAAGCCCAAAGGGCAGAATGTTGGGCACGCGGTCATCTGAGCATGGTGGTGGCTTTGAGAGCCTGTGCTCCTCATGGGCCTCCCCACATCGGTCCCACGATCCACACAGTGCTGCTGCCATGCCATGGTCCTCTGGCACCACCGAAACTCCCAACTTTTTTGGCCTATGTGTGGATTTTAAGTGCCACCATTTGAGCTACTTGAAGGGTTCTAGAACAATCTTCCCCGTATTTCTAGCCACACTCACTACATCTTCTGCTGACCCCAGCATCAAACAACCCTTATGCCTTCTTTTCCTGAGACTGCAGGTCATATATTCATTCAACAAATATTTACTAATTGCCTCCTGCACCCCTGGGAAAATAGGAAAGAAGGGTGACACCTGCCTTCAAGGAAAACTGAGTCCAGGGGAAGGGACAGACAAGTCCTGAGAGAGGTCCTGAGGTCCCAGAGGAGCACCTGACCCTGGCAAGGCTTCTTAGAGGAGGGGACTTCTGAACATTGACTTGAGATTTGAGTAGAGAGTGGGAGTGGGAAGTAGGGAACAGTGTGCTGGGTAGAGGAACAGCCCATGTGTAGAGGCAAGATCATGATTTGTTGAAAGCCTGACACTGGGCATTTGTTCTGTTCCCAGTCCCCCAAACATGGCATCAGGTCCTGGGAGACCTCCCCATTCCCAAACAGGAGGTGTCCTGGCTCAGGCATAGAGACCTCAACGTCTCCCACCATGTCTTGGTCCTGGCAGTTGGCCTTCAGGTCCTGGAGAAGATGATGTCCTGGGAGAGTTTTATACTTGCTAGAGTCAGTTCTTGCTTAGGCTGCCTGAGATCCTCTCTGCATCTCTCTCTGGCCCCGTGGGCCTCCCTCCGTGTCCCTGACTGCCTGCACCTGCTCTCTCTGGGTCTTAGTGCCTCTTCATCGGGTTCTTCAAACCATGGGCATCTCTGCCGTGGATGGGTTAGCAGTCAGCCCTCCCTCTAAAGCATTTTCTTCCCTGTCTTTGCTTCTGCTTCACAACCCTTTCTACCTCCTCTTGTGACCTGTGTCTCTGATCTCTCTGAGGCCCACACAACTGTCTTGCCAGAAAGATATCTCACCCTGGCCTCTTTCCTGGAGAGTCTATGTCACTCTGTGGCATAGGCCACTGGAGTGTTGAGGTCAAGGACATGGAAATTTACTGATGGAAAGACCCTACTCTAAGGGTTTCCAACTAACCATGACAGGTGTGATGGGCAAAATACTGGTTTGTTACAGTGTAGCTGAAGAAGACCTAGGGATCATAGTGGGCCACAAGCCAAGTCTGTAATATAGCATAAAATGTGGGAATGTGTCAACCCTCTTGATGGGATGGTGTCCCACTGTCCTTATAAATGTATGTCAGGGTTTGAAGGATAGGAAACATAGTTCCTTTGCTGATCTCATGGTATGTGTCTGTGTGGTTGCTGTAAATTATCAGGGCTTGTTTTACCTGCTTCAACTTGACTCAACATGCATTTCTTAAGCCACTCCCTGTTGTGGATAATGACCTCACCATCAATTTCTCAGCGCCAGCAGTTCCCCCAAAGCCTTCCGTGGATTTTTCTTAGCTTCATGCAGCCTGCTAGCACTTAGTATATCCTTAACCCTCAAGATTATTGGAGGGAGTAAATGAAATAATGAATGTCAATAGAATTGCACAATACCTGGCACACAGTAGGTGCTCAGGAAACATGATTTCTTTTCTCAATAGCCCAACCAAAACATCCCCAGGAATTCCACCTCTAAGGAAATGTTCCTGAAAAACAAAATGGAGAATTGGAATAGAGAGGTGGTGGGTATCACCCATTTTCTTAGGTGCTGGTGCATTGGTAGACATGGGGAGGGGGACCCAAGACTCCTAAAGACACCCTCCAGCTGCTGTGGAATCAGCATGCATCAGGGCGAGGCTCAAACTTAGGAAGCTGGAGAGCCTCTGGAAGACCAGTTCCCTCCAAGGCCCCAAGATGGAGGCCAAGGGCATTCACTGAGGCCAGATGAGACTGGTCACACGTGATGAGCACCCTTGTCTGTGGCTGGGCCAGGCTGAGAACATCCAAAACTTGGGCCATAGAGTTCTACCCTGAGCTTGTTTCTCTCTCCCTGTGCTTTGATCTTGCACCAGGGTCCACTCCACGAACTTTACCGCATGATTCATTCGGTTGATTACTCTCAAAGTTAGGAAAATTCTCAATTGTAAAAAGGCTTTCTCTCTATGTAAATTATGCTGTTACCTTTTCTATACAAAAAGTATATATATCTATAAATATTATACATATATATTATATATATATATATATATATAAAGATGAATTCTTGTACAGACCAAATGGACCAGTGGTCCAAATTGTTTTCTCTGTGTTTGTGCTGACTGTTGCAGAATGAGTTAATGTAAGAAGTTGGTTTCATGTTTTCCTTTTGGGGCCACTTCTTTTCTTCCCTTTTTATCTTTGTCTGTCTCGGTCTCTGTCTCTCTCTTACTCATTGCCAATGTCTCATTGCTGAGAAAGAACAGTCGATTCAGATGCCATCCAGGAAAAGAAGGCCAGATGGATGGAGGGTCCACTGTGTATATTTGTACAGAATCATTTATAAAGTTTTCTACACTTCTCAAAAAAGTATTTCTAACTTGGGCTGTTGGACAGGTTGTGAGCCTCTGAGCCGGCAAGCCTATTGTTTCTTGTGTTTAGTGCAATGTATAGTGAGAATCCAATTGTCTGAATTATTTATGCCAATAAAGAATTTGAGAATTACTGCATCACACTGCCGCCAAAACAGGTGTGAATTCTGTTGTTGTTTGTTGTACAGAAGAAAGAAATCCTGAGATGTGACGGTGGCCAGTATATTAGCCAGTTCTTGCTGCAATAATGGGGTATAACAAATTTTCCCAAAACGCCATTGCTTACAACAACTAGCATTTATTCTCATGCTCCTGGGTCTGTAGGTTTTGACTTGCTTAACCAAGTCTCCTATTTAGGCTTCTGGTCAACTTCAAGTTTGCTTCACACGTCTCTCTGTTTCAGCACCCCTGCTGAAGGAAAACCTTCCTGGACCATGCTCGTCCTATAGCCGATCATCAGATCAGAAGAGCCAAGCCAAACTGCACGAATACATTCAAAGCATCTTCTCAGATTACATCCGCTAATATTTCAGTGGCCAAAGCAAATCATATGACCCAGCCTTTCTTTTTTTTTTTTTTTTAATTTATTGAGAGAGAGAGAGAGAGGGAGAGCGAGAGCAGGCGTGCATGCATGCTCGAGCAGGGGGAGGGGCAGAAGGAGAAAGAGACTCTCAAGCAGGCTCTGCACTGAGCGCAGAGCCCAATGTAGGGCTCGATCTATGTCCCTGAGATTATGACCTGAGCTGAAATCAAGAGTCAGAAGCTTAACCTACTGAGCCACTCAAGTGTCCCTATCCAGCCTTTCAACAAGATGGGGCTGTAAACTTCACTCAGACCAGGAAGGAAAGGAAAGTGAGTGTTTGCTGAACAGTAATGTGGCTTATCACTGCCTGGCCAAGTATTGTTCCAGCCAGCCAGCCACAGGTGAGTTTTCTCCCTAGAGGTAATACGGTATGATTCATAAGTCCACACACATACACACACACACTCTACATACCCACACGCAGATACAGCTCTGCATATTGACCACCTGCTCTGTGCCCAAATCAGAAAATACTTAGCATTGTCTCACTAATCCTTACAACTATCCAATTCCACTTGACAGACAGGGAAGCTGGGTGCAAGGGGATGAAATAATTGGCCCAACCCAAGGCAAGAACCTGAAGCTCATGCTTTCTTGAGTATACACACAGCACAGCGGCTCCTAGGTACCTTGGATTGCTGAAGCCACTTTACAAAGTGCTTCTATGAAACAAGATCTCTTCTAATGTGGAAAATCAGTCAGGGAGGCAGGAAATATTCCACTTTCACGAGCACGATTTCTTCCCACTCACCATGATCAAATAGGGAGGTGGGTTTGAGGGGCCCCATTTTTACAGATGGAGAAACTGAGGTTCCATAAAGTGAAAGTCTCATGCAGCATCTGAACCTCAGTCCTGGGCTGCACTACCCAGGCAGTGGTATGACCTGGCTGGATGGGGATGTCGACTTTCAGAGCTCTGATTTATTTGTGGAATTGAGATAATTGCTCTCACTTCAAAGAGCTGTACTCAGAATTGAAAGCAGGTAAAAAAAAAAAAAAAAAACACCATTCCTGGCATCACCAACCAATAGATATTACTTATTTCAAGCCCAGATCTGACATTTAGCTCCGGGTCAGTATTGACTTGGGGAGGAGGTGTGGGACAAAACCAGAATCTTCCATCCTCATTGCTCCTATTTCAAGCAAAGAGAAGGGGCCAGAGTCTTCCCTGGGGCCTGGAACTAATTGACTGTCCCGGTTCTGGCTTGTGGTCCTCTGTGGCCGCAGGGCCACCATTAATCAGGCACAGCAGGTGTTGAACTGAGGGAAGGAGGCCTTGCAAGTCAGCGGAACTGAACAGCTCATTAACCTCCGTGCATGAGCTGCAGGGGAAGTACCTGGGAGCCAGCAGCCAGGCACAGAGGAGGCCACCCAGTTGCCCAGGTGGCAGGGACAAGGGCTCTCAGTCCCTTCTGGCCCCTGGGTTCCTCCTCACGTTTGCCCCACTTGAGACCCTCCAGAGCCCACCCCCATCTCCCGCCTCCTATCAGCTTGTTCCCAGACACCATGCTAAGCAAGTTATATTTGTCATTGCATTTAATCATCACCATTGTCCTGTGAAGCAAATACTCAATTGTCCCTCTCATACAGATGAAGCAAACTGAGGCTCAGAGAGGCTGACTTACCCTAAACAGTACGATGCTAAGCATGGAGCCAGGCTCCAAATCCTGACAATAGGAACCTGGGACCCACGTTCTGATTGGCAGTGCTGGATGGACTCCATGCAAGACAGTTTGCAATGAATTCAAGCAATTGCCATGAATCATTGGTTCTCACCCAGGGGCAGTGTGGCCCCCCGGGGCATTTGGCAGTGCCCCACTGGAGAATGCTACTGGCATCTAATGGCAAGAGACCAGGGATGCTGCTCAACATCCTGTAATGCACAGGACAGACCCCCAGCCCCCCACCATCTCACATACACAGATAATGCAGAATTATCCAGCCCAAAAGGTCAGTGTTGCCAAGGTCAAGAAACCCTGCTACAAATAGTGCTAGGCTTAGAGCGGGGAGGGGAGCTCTGGCTGAGTCTAAGGAGGAGCAGTTAGGAAAGCTTTCCTGGAAAAAGGCAATTCAACTTTCATGTCATAGATGGGGCAAGAGAAGCCATATGAATTGCTAAGGAACAGATTCAAACTCAGGTATTAGTCACTAAACACCTTCCACATGGCGGGCATGGTGCATGGAGGCCACCAATCCATGCATTAAAAATCATTCACTCAGGGGATCCCTGGGTGGCTCAACGGTTTGGCGCCTGCCTTTGGCCCATGGGAGTGATCCTGGAGTCCCGGGATCGAGTCCCGCATCGGGGTCCTTGCATGGAGCCTGCTTCTCCCTCCTCCTGTGTCTCTGCCTCTCTCTCTCTCTCTGTGTCTATCATGAGTAAATAAATCAATCAAAAAAATAAAAATAAAAGTCATTCATTCAGACATTAACCTGCTACATCAGAGTCCTCGGAGGTAGGAAGTCATTCCCGTGCTGTGTGGTGGACGCTGACCCCAGGAGGTGGCCGGTTGTGTATGTGCTCAGGGTTGTACAGCCAGAGGGGCCCAGCTGAGAGTGGAACCTGGTTCTCCGGTCATCTGCCATGAGAACAACAAACCAAGGATGTCGATGTCCGGTGTCTGTCACCCCCCAAGCAGGTGGGCCTACGCCCGGAGCACCCCGATGCACAGGCCGGTGGGTGACCCCAGGATCTGCACTTGAGTCTGGGTTGTAAACCACTTAGCAGCTCTGCGACCTTGGGGCAGTCACTTCGTTTCTTAGAGCCTCCACCGCTCATCTGTCAAATGGACCTGAGGACAGGGTCTCTGTCCTGAGATCATTATGAAGACTCGGTGACGTGGCATAAATTACTGAAAGTGTTTAGCACAGGGTAGGCCCTCGGGGCATGTTTTAGTTTGGGACATTCTGGAAAACAGGGTTGGGACTTGGATAGGGGACATGTGTGGAAGGCCTTGATTTGACAGGATGGGGTTTTGGGGGCTGGGCCTGATGAGCTGTGGGAATAAGGGGTCACCGGTCAGTTGATGTGAAGTGCTCGGACACGTGAATCTCACGGAGCACTGGGGTGAGCTTCCCTCCTTCCTGAAACAAACATCCTGGGGGAAGGATGCCCCTTGACCTTTCCTACATCTTCCAAGATGCTCCAAGAGGTCCAGGCAGCACTGAATTGGGGATGAAGAAGGTATGGCCTGTGCAGGTGGCTCAGGCTCCAGTAGGAGTGGAGTTGGGCAAAGGAGGGGCTCTGGCCCCTGGCTTGCATTCCCTTCTCATCAGCCTACAGGTCCCAGGGGTGTACCGCCCTCAAGCCCCTGCTTTACCTTCCAGAGCTGACCTCCCCACGTTCACATGAGCGTGCACACACACATTCACACATTCTTGCACTCCCCCACTTGCAGACTGTTCAAATTCCCACTGCTCGTCCACACGCGCACACACACCCCTTGATCCCCACACCCCCCCCCCCACTCCCTCACCCCACTCTTTCCCACTGGTTGCAGTTGGGTACCTGCAAGCCTTATTTGACTTCCGCATTTGTGTTGCTAAGACATGCCTGAAGGTCACTGCTTGTCTGAACAATCCACGATCATTGCTCCAGGAGTGGGCTGCTGGTTCTGGGGCTACAGGCAGGCAGGCTGGCACTTGCCTGCCTCCAGCTCTATGCCATGTCATAAATGTCCCTGCCTTCCAAGGGCTCTAAATCACCACAATGTCTGGCAATTGGGTCATTGTTTCCCCTGCACCATTTATAACTCAGGAGGCTCTCCTGGGGCTTTACGCACAAGTGAAACGCCACCTCAGCCACTAATGAGCCAAACAAGGAAAAACACATTCTTGGGCCCCAGAAAGAGTGACTCTAGCCAATATATGGAATTTTCCTGAAATATGTTCATGGCAGGTTAATGAGTGTGATCAAACGGCAAAAGCACATTGGGTGAAACTAAGTTAAGTACACTTCTTTGCTACAGGACTTGTCAGAGTCTTTACTATGCTCATGTACCTTATAAACTCTCCCAGAGGGAGTTAGAGTATATAAGTTTCCCAACTTAGTTGTCCCCAGAGCCTTTTATTCACTGTATCTTAGAGGATTCGTGTTGCATGGAATGCTTTGAGAAACATTGCTCTCAGCCGTGGAAAAAAATCAAAGTATATTCTTAGACCTTGATGGTTCACATGTCCTGGACCATTAAATGAAAAGGAAAAGAAAAAAACTTATGGAAGCTGATATATTGTCTTAGCTTTTTATTTTACCAAGTAGAAACATTAAAAAAAAAAAAAAGCAAAACCCAGATAGGATCTCTGCAACTTACTATCATCATTGTATTATAAAAGAAAACCTAGCTTATTACCAAAAAAACATTTTTTAAAATTGAGTGACCAGAATTTGAGGAATAAAAATGCAAATACACTAGTATATTTCCTCGTTTCTCCAAAGCCTGGTGAGTACTTTGACATGGACCAGCAGGAGTCCATATATAAGTGTTTGGAAGAGGTGTGGCTGGGCGGGGCACCAGCTTCAAGTTAAAGCTCCAGGCTCTGGAGTTGGAAGCCAGGGCTTTGAACCCAGATCTTCCACTCAAGGACCTTGGCCCTGAGTCGTTGCCTTTATGTGTGTCCCTTGGCCTCCTCTGTGTGTCTTTGCTCCTGTGACTTCTTGGGAAGACTGTCCTTGGGGTGCTGGAGGTGCTTCCAAATGCCTCCAGGGCAGCCCTTAGTGGTGACTGACGAACCCTTGAAGGGGGGTGACCCCTAGATGCACCTAACACTCCAAGCCCCTTCCCTGCCCTCCCTGCAGTGTCACACTAAGGCTAGGACCTCCCCTGATATAGCTCTTCGCTTGCCCCCCTCCCTTACCCATCTCCCCTGGGAACACTTCCTTAATAAATGGGCTGCACCTGGCTCCTCATCTTAGGCTCTGGGAGAACCCAGACTAAGACCTTATGCAATTTCCGAGCTTCGGTGTCCTCGGGCGCCATGTGGGGATATGCACCCTAATAATCTCACCTACCTTCCTAGCTGGGAGTGAAGACTACAGGCAGAGATCTATGTGAATCATTTAGCAGGGAGCCTAGCTCCTAATCAAGAAAGGCTGACACTTGCCATTGTTCTTACATTTTATGGGAACCTATGTGCCTTTGGGGTTTGTAGCAGCTTCCCTAGTCTAGAAAACCAAGAGATCAGTTTGGTACAAGAATGACCTACCTGGGATCCCAGCTGGAAGCTGCAGATCCAGCCTCCCCAAGCCCCCCTCCCCCTACCCACCAGGGTGACAGGGCCTGGAGCTTGAAGCTCTGGCTCCAAGTCCCCTCTAGCACCCGGCTCCTTCCCCACTGACTTTTCATTCAGAAAGAGTGGAGCTTCGACACCTCCAACAAAACATCTGAGGATTTTGATCTTTTTTTAAATTTTTCTTCCTCTTTTTTTTTTTTTTTTTTTAAATATTAACATCTGATTCCAAACCAGCAGCGTGACTATGGCGTCGGGCTTGGTGGGGAGGAAGTGGGCAGCAGACCTGCGACGTTCTATCTAGTCCAGCTCTATTCTGGTTCTTTGTTTTGTGTGACACTCTTCAATCCCAATGAGGTAGGGGGTTTTTGAAGGGGTGTTTTTTGTTGTTGTTTTTTTTTCTTTGTTTTTTAAGAAAGGAAAGTCAGATCTTAAGGGACAACGGCTAGAAGTTCTTCAGGAAACCAGAATCTGCTAATTGCTGATGCCACTTTGACAAGGAGGCAGATGTGAAACACAGCAGGGTGAAATCCCCTGGACACTGACAGGGAAAGGGGTAGATTGATCCGTATCACTCACTGACGCCGTTTGCAATTACTTTATTAAATATGAAATTAAGTCCTTTTAAGGCCCACTTAGCTTTCATTTTTCATTTATAACATATTTGAAATGGTATGCGCCTCTATTGCTGATTTCTCTATCTCAAAGTAAAAATTCAGATCAACGGACTTAATGTTGTTTTTCATTACAGCAGGAGTTGGAAAACTACAGCCCCTTAAGCCTCATCTGACCTGCCACTTATTTCTGTACAGACTGATCCTTGTATTTTAAGTGGTTGGGAAAAATCAGAAGAATACTCCATGGTATATGGAAATTATATGGAATTCAAATTTCAGCATCCATAAATAACATTTTATTGGAACACAGCCATGCCCAAGGTATGGTCTGCGAAGCCAAAAATATTTACTGTCTGTCCCTTTACAGAAATTGTTTGCTGACTCTTGCATTTACAGACGTGTCAGCACTCTCTAGGGAAGGAGGAGACAAGCCTGTTCAGGATGGGACAATGGAAGGTCATCCAGCCACAGTGGATTGGGTTTGGGAAGGTTCTCTCTTTGGCTCTGGTTGCCGGGTGGCTCACCTTCTCTCCTCCCCGCAGGTGCGAGAGTCCCCAGCAGCCCTGTCTAGGACAGCACTGCATGAATCTGCCTGCCCACCACAGCTGATTGGGCCAGGGGGTAGGCATGTGACCCAAGCTGGGCCAATCAGATTTATTTTCCTGGGACTTTAGAATTCTGACCTGGGATTTGCAGGGGCTATTGGGTAGTATTAGGAGCTAAGTCTGTTGTTCAAAGAAGGTCTGAGAACTTTTGCTTGCTGACACCCCCTGAGGAGATGTTTTCTGCTTTTCCTTGATTCCTTGGATTTACCAGATGTTCAATATTCTAATCAATTCTGCCCCTTCCTCTTCTTTTCCTCCAAAGCTCAACTGGAATCTTTTTCAGTCACTTGCAAACCAAGCAAACCAGAGGGACCTGCTCTCTAGCCCAGAGCTCTGCTCTAGATCCGTATGATACCAAGTCAGGTCAAAATGTCATTTCTCCTTGCAAAGAGGTATTTATTGTGAAACATCCAGAGCCAAGAAGATGGAGACAATTACCACCTAAGTAAATTAGAAAGATCTGAACAGAGCAAAATATGACTGAGGATTTATTTTTAAATATAAAAGAAAACTGTACAAAATGATTTCTGAGACAATTTCATTAAAGATGCCCTTAAACTAATATTCTATTAGGTAAGTTGTTGAGCCTATTGGTGGCCCAATTTTTTCATCGTTGCCAAATGGGGATATAACATGATCTTAAAGGATGAATGTCAAGATCGATGCAAAATTGCTGAGGAGCTATAGAAACATAAAGAGGGTTGGACAGGGGAACAGTATCACACTGTGGAGAAAGAGCAAGGCTTCACAGTCAGCCAGACTTAACGGGGGAATCCCAGCTCTGTTGCTCACTAGCTGTGTGACTTTAGGCCAGTTGCTTGACCTCTCTGAGCCTCGGTTTCACCATTCATTCATATCATGGAGACAATAGTAGTCTCTATGCCATAGGGTCATTGTGAGCATCAAGTGAGATGATACATGTAAACCACTTACCACAGAGCCAGGCACATAGTAAACTGGATAAATGATAGCTATGGTGAGCAATTTTATAAGCCACTAGTCAAAGGTCGGTGCTATTTCCAAGTCATCGCTTTGTCTCCATTTGTCACAGTGTAAACAGTCCGGCAGCCTCCACCTCCCCCAAGTCTGCGAGCTACCTGGTCCATCTTTCTCTTCTCATTGCCTCATCAAAAGTTGACTTTTCAGACTCGAAGCTTTTGCTGGAAGGAATCTGCCACCTCCCAACATGTCTGGAGGAGGAGGCTTTTCTGAGAGTTGAGGGGGTTTTGCACCTTCTGCATCTTTAACCCCCTTGATACTTCTTTCCCAGCCTTGGGTGATTTCCTTACACTCACCATCAGGATTCTTGATTACTTGGGAGGAGCTGCTACAATCTTTGTAGACACACCAGCCAGGTAAACGAGGCACCAGGTGAATTTCTGCTCTGTGCTCGGGAATTTATCCTCAATCCTCCCATGACATTGGGAAGCTGTGCTCTCTGATACAGTAGCCAATAGCCACCATATGCTATTTAAATGTAAATTTAATTAGTCAAGTAAAATCTGAAAATCTGTTCCTCCATCATGTCAGGCACATTTCAAGTGCTTGAGAACCACCTGTGGGTAGAGGCTACCACCTTAGTGTCCACATGTCCATCCTTGCAGAAAGTCCTTCTGAACAGCAATGCATCAGATAAAAGTGGTATCATCCCCACTTTACAGATGATGTGGGGAAATTGAGGCTCAGACCACACCACCTCTTCTACTGGGTGACCCAGTATCAGTAGTAAAGAGAATATTCGGTAAGAAGCAGTAAACAATCATTAAGCAGACTGCCTTATGAGTGAATGAGCTCCCTGTCAGTCTAAGTGTTCCAGCAGCATGTTGTAAGGGGCCTCCAGAAATTGGGAAAGAGTTCTGGAAAAGCTGGTCCATATCCAGTTCAGCACTGGGCTGGGCTTTAAGGACAGAAAGAACAGAGAGGAGTCCTCAGCCAAGCAAAAGAGAGAGATGAATAATGAAAAAATAATAGCATGGCAACCCACAGGATCTGTGGGTTCAGGGACACCTTTCCCACTGATCTGAGAATATCCTACCCCCTATCCTCATTCTCTTAGTCAACAAAACTTTTTGGGCCTGCCTGATGCAGGAACCACTAGTCACATGTGGATATCAAGACCTTGAAATGTGGCAAGTCTAAATTGAGATGTTTGAAATACCCACCACATTTCTAAGATGTTCAAAAGATCAGAAAGAATGTAAAATATCTCATTAGTAATTTTTTAGATAGATTACACATGGACATGATCATTTTTAACCCTATGGGGTTAAGTAAAGTACCTTTTTTTTTTTTAAGATTTATTTATTTTTAGAGAGCAAGTGGAGGAATGGGTATAAGGAGAGAATCTCAAGCAAACTCCCCGGTGAGCACGGGAGCCTGACTCGGGGCTCCATCTCAGGACCCTGAGATCATGACCTGAGCCCAAATCAAGAGACACTCAACCGACTGAGCCACCCACATGCCCCTAAATAAAGTACTTTAGAATCCATTTCACCTGTTTCTTTTTAGCTTCTTAATGTGGCCACTAGAAAACTTATAGCTAGGTCCGTGGCTCACAGTGTGTTTCTACGGGGTGGCGCTGCTCTGTTGACCTACTGAGTGCCAGTCCCTGAGTCTGCAGGAAGGCACAGAGCAGGACCAGAGAGCCCACACAGGGGACAAGCTGCTCAGTGCATGGGCGGTGTGTAATGGTGTGTATGGGACCAAGAAGCTGGAGCTCAGTCTTATGGCTTAACCAGGCACATGAACAGGCAGTTTCGGCTGTGTGGGGGAGGGGAGGCCCAGAACATGGGAGTGCCAAGGCAGGGGGAGGCCCAGAACATGGGAGCTCAGAGGAAGCACCTGCCTAGGTGGGGGATGATCTCAAGAAAAGCTTCCAGGGGAAGGTGATGTCCGAAATTAGGCCTGAAGGTGGCATAGAAATCAACTAGCTTTTCTAGAACTCTCTCCCAATTTCTGGAGTCCCCTTTTCAACATCCCGCTGGAACCCTCTGGCTGACACTCACTTACAAGGCAGGCTGCTCCATGATTTCTCAGTACATTGTACCAGAATATTCTCTTTACTAGTGACACGCACTGCTGGGAGCTGGGGTGCAGTCACCTGAGCTCAGAGCCCTTCTCTTGCCATCCTAAGAGTCCGGTCCAGTCTGTACCCTGGGCACCTGCCCCACGTCTGGCTCATGAAGGCCTCATGGCTGGCAACCCGGCCAGCTGCCTGCGCCCTTCTCAGCTTGACAAGCCAGGCAGGCTGAGTCATGGGCTCAGCTCCTCCCCACCCACGTGGGGTCTGGGTCTGGGCCAGGGGGATGAGCTGCCTGCCAGGGTGCCCAGAAGTCAGACCAAAAGGAGCCCATGAGCCTCAGTGAGGATTAGACCTAGGAATGTTCTGGAATCCCACACTGTACCTTGGAGCTCCCCAAGGGACAGACCTAGCAAACAGTCATGTTATTCTGTGCCCCCAAGAACACAGGGCAGGGGAGTCCTGTCCTGCCTGAGAACTCTATTATAATAATTATTATTGCTACATATTATCACGGTTAATTTTTAGAAAATGCCGGCTTCTTGTGTACAGGAACCCGTCTGCAGTGCTCACTGCTACATGTCCAGTGTCCATCACGGTATCCGGCACATAGTAGACATACGAGTGCTCTTATTGACTAAGTGCATAAACAACAATAGCTTCCTCTATTTCTCAAGGATGTGCTACAAGGAATTACATATTTATTTGTGTGTTCTTTTATTATCTGTTTATTGTTATTACTATTCTCTTTTATTTATTATCCACCACCAGGGCATAGACTGACTCTATTTTGCCCACCGTTATGTCTTCAGCACAGTGACCTACACATAGTAGATGCTCAATAAACATTATTGAATAAAGAGATAGGTGCTGTGCAGTTTCTCATTTGTCCTCACACAGCCCAGGTGGGGAGGCAGGGCTCCTGAGCACCTTATGGAGACCCCGGAGAAGTGAAGTGACCTCTGAAGGCCAAGTGGCCTGTGAAGACCAGAGCCAGGATCTGGACCCATGTCTATTATTACAGACACTGTGTGCTTTTAACTGCTGGGTCTTACAGCCTCTGGTGGTAAAGGGAGAAACCAGGGAGGGGAGGTCCCTGGGAAAGGCTACTGAGGCAGACTAGAGACCACCTCAGCACTCCCCGACCCTGCCCAGTGAGTCCCAGTCACAAAGCCCCTTCCACGTGGCGTCCTATTTGGCGCTCACCACAGCTGCACAAAGCCCAGAGAGGTAGAGTAACTTGCTCAAAGTCACACAGTCAGAAACATAGGTCTTCTGACTCCACCTCTGATGTTCTTTCTCCTAAACCCCAGCCTTGCTCACTTGAAGACCTAATATAAGCAGGGATGCACGTAGGTCAGGAGAGAAGGCCTATGTTTCAGCCCCGGACTTGGCTTTTCTGGGCAGCCTGGCTCCACACATCTGGTGCCGAATCCAAACTCCACACTCTGCTGTGTGACCTTGAGAACTGGCCTCCCCAATTATCTGAAAGAGGGTGCCCTAGTCTGCAGGTGGGGGCTAAAATCCCTGACTAGGTGTCTCTCTGGCTGTGTGACTTAGGGCAGAAGCTTGGCTTCTCTGAGCCTCGGTCTCTCCACCGACAAAGTGGAGTTCATAACCACCCACCTCTCCGAGCACCGCACAGGCACCATGCGGGGCCCAGCATGTAGTAAGTGATCAATAAAAGAGGGTTTGGGGACTCCTCTGCGGCCACAATGGGTGGCCCTCCTGAGCATCCCGCTGACCGGGCCTGGCCACCGCAGACCTAGTGCATGCACTCCCTGCTGCCCCCGGCCAGCCAGGCAGAAACCTGAGCCACCCTCCTCCTGGGCAGACGCTGTCACTGTCCCTGCTGTCTCTGAAATGAAAGAAAGGTCAGAGCCTAGGGAAGTGGGGCTGGGGCGTGCTATGGAGGCAGCAGGCAGGAGAGGACGGGAGGAGTGGCCCGCAGCTGCCTGACCGCCCTCGTCTCCCCAGGGGAGGCCCGAACCGGCCGGGCCTGGGTGCAGCCCCCCTGCCCTGCCCGGGGCCTGGCCTCCCTGCTGGGCAGAGCCGCCTCCCAGCCTGCCCCTGGGGAGGGGCCACCTGGTGTCAATTAAACCCCAGCCACTCGGCCGCACCACGCCAGGCGGCTGATTAGTGCCGCTGGCCTCTCCAGATGGGGAGCACCGCCTGACAGGGGGCGGCTGCCACCACGCCGGGGGAGGCCTCTGCGGAGCCGGTGAGTACCGGGCGGGGGGCCCTGCTCCCCCGGGGGGCCAGTGGGCAGGCGGGGCCAACCCGGCTTGGGCATCTCGGGAAGGGCCCCCGGGTGCTCTGTTCTCCTGGGGCCTTCTGGGGCCTCCCAGCATCCCCGACCTCCTTCGCCTCCGCCCAACCCGAAGGGAACCCAAGGGGACCTGATGCCAGCCCAGCGTCCGCCCTGGGGCCATGCGGCTGCAGGGGCAACCCCAGACCATGGCTAGGGGGAACCTGATGGCTGAATGAAGGGCCTGAGTGTGCCCAGCTGCCTCCTCATCATCGCCGGAGGAGCTGGTTCTTTGTGCTGCTTGTCTGGGCATCGAAGGCCGTGTCCCTCCACCCCGCCAGCTCGTGCCATGGGGTAGCCCCACTTGCTTGGCTGGCCTGAGACCCCTGCAGGAAGCAGGCATGGGGAGGCTGCTGTACTGCAAGCCCGAGGTCGGGAGGAGGCCTCTGGCTTCACAGCACCACACGTCCTGGAGCCCGGCGGGGGGCCAAGTAGGGCCCTGGCCCAGGATCCACATAGTTCTGGGGACACCAGTCCAGCCCACAGGCCAGGCAATCCTATAGGGGCTGAGCCACCTCCTGATTCCCGGGGTGGGCGGGGAGAATCAACGCCAGTAGTGGCAAAGGAAGGAGCAACTGCCTGCCCGTGGCACAGACCAGAGGGTTAGAGAGGGACAGCTCTGGTACCTCCAGGAAATGAGGTGACACATGACTTGTTTCTGGTTCTGCACTATGAACTCTGAGCCTCAGCTCCTGGCTGATAGGGGTTCTGTGATCCATGAAAGGGGTCCCTCATGACAGGTGGTGTTATCTCCTGGTGGGACCACAGGGTGGTCCGTGGCCACCGTCTGCCTGGGGGTAGAGGCAAGGTGTGTTTGGATGGGATGACAGGCCGGCGGGGGAGGAGGTTGGAGGAGTGATGGGTTCAGGGGCAATGATGGGTGTGTATCCACATGCTTGTGCCACCTGGGGTGCATCTGGAAGATGAATAGGATCACTTGTGTGGATCTCTGGAGCCTTTCTGGACAGTGGCTCCGACATGTAGACTGGGGAGGAAGGATGGGTCACAGGAGAGCACTCTGTGCCCAGTGGAGCATGGCCACATGTCCCCATCTGTGTGTGCATGTGTGGTAATATCGATGCCAATGCCAAGCAAGCAAGGGCTCCTTGGAAGCATCCCCGGGTCACTGTGCTCTGCTCTTTCCAGCACAGTCCATGGTGGTGGTGGTGGGCGGTGGTGAGTATTTCCCAAGGGAATAACCTATGAGCATACCGGCAAGACAGTGTCCCAGTTATGCGCCTTGGGGGGCTTCCCTTGCTCTGTTTTCCAGATCTGGCTGGAAAACATTCTACCCGGCTGAGGCCAAGCTGGGCTGGTGGCTGGACTCAGGGGCTCAATTCCTAGAACCCACATCTGTGACGCTGGGGCAAGTGGGAAGATAGAATAACAGCTGAAGTCCAGTTATGATCCAGGGAAACACTGGATCTGGTTCATTTCCTCCATAAATATTCATCACCCGCCTGTGTGCTGGGATGTGGGCTCAGAACTGAGAACAGGGCAGCGAAACTAGAATTCATTCATTCACTCCAAAACATTTATTGAGAGACACCTATCCTCAGTGCTGAGCTCACATGGCAGAGCTCAAATTCGCTCCTTCCTTTGTGCCTGCATTCACTCCGCGATGCTCACTGAGCAAACACTGTGCACGAGCTCGGCAAGCTGCTGCAGATGCACCAGCGAATCTGGGAAATGAGAATCCACCTTCTCTTCCAACTTTTCCTTGTGTCTAAACACAACGAGCCTGGGTCTGGGAGAAAGCCAGATGCTTAAGAAGCAGAAGAACATTAGGGTTCCTTCTCTGGTCCCTTTGCAGCAAGGGATGAGGGCTCTATTTAGCCATGCAGCTGCCACCTGGAATGTCCCCAGTGTCCACCTGGGATGGGTGGCTTTTGCTAGAGCCCAGTGATCATGGCCGTGATACACCGTGTTGGGGCTCTGGAACAGGACAAGATGAGCTTCACACATACCCATGGTTGAGCTCCCCTTGCCAAAGTAAAGTATGATACTTTTGACAGTTAATTTCTAAGCATGCCCAGAGCACTGCTTGGCTAATGAAAAAATACTAGAAGGTACCACTTATTATTTTTGAACAATGGCTTGTTCATTCTGTAATTGCTCATGTCCCCCAAATGCCAGGAGCCAGGCGCTGGCTTAGCACATCACATGATCCATTCTGTTGAATTCTTGCCCAGGCTTCAGGTGGTAGCTCTGCTATTTTCCCATTTCATAGATACAGAAACTGAGGCTAGGAGGGAATAAATAATTGGCCCAGGGCCTTTCTGATTCCAAAACCTGTGCTTTCAACCTAGAGTCCTCGATTAGATGGGGACACAAGAGGACGTCAATACACAGCGTTTGGACAGGGCAGCATGAGGGAGGGTGTGCCCCAGGTCAAGAGGCATGGGAGTTGGAAGCAGATAGAAAATGCAAGACAGCAGAGGGGCTTCTTAGTCTTTGAAGCCACCGAGCACTTTCGTCCAAACAAAACCTAATGGATATAGGCCAAACAGCTGTTCTGTGTGAAACACTGATCCCTAGGCCCCCTCTGATCCCTTGCCCTCGGGGGACACCTGAGGACCCTAGGTGAATCTCTGAGGTATGCAGGCAGCTAGCAAAGTGCTTTGGTATGAAGTCAAAGCCAGCCAGGGTGAACATGGCAGGTGAGGATACCCGAAAGGTGATGGTAGAGGTGGCCTTGAAGGTCTGAAGAGAATATTAACAGGAATTCGGAAAAGCAGATGGTCATTCATGTCAATATTCATTCATTCAGCAAATGCTCACTAAGCTCCTACTCTGTGCCAGGCATTGGTCTAGGCCCCAGTGTTGCAGTGGGGACCACAGAAAATCAAGCTCCTCCCTTTGGCCAAGAGCTGATTCTCTGCATGGCCTGACCGAGGAGGCCCATGTGATTGGAGCAGAGACTTTGCACAGAAGGTAGGAGAAATGGCTTGTTCATTCAATAAATGCTTGTGACTCCCAAATGCCTTGACACTGGGGTCTCAATGATTATCAGGCTGTCCTGGCCTCTCCCGGCTCTGAAGCAGGGCCTGAGACGTGATATCCTGTGCACATATTTTCTGGAAGGAGAGCTTTCTAGAAAGAGTGAGTGAGGAAAGGAGGAGAGGGCAGAAGGGGCTGAGCAAGGCTGGGGTCTCAGCTGGAGATGCCGCAGCTGGATCCCGTGAGGAGCTCTGGAGCGTGATCCCACCTTGAGACAAGGGGGGCAGGCCTTTGGTGTATATCCCCATGCCCTCCAGTCACTGGTTCAGGCTGTCGCCAGTTGGGGTGAGGGGTGTCATCATCTCCCCAGCAAGAGAGCTTTCCTATATAAGGCAATACTCCAGAATAAAAGTCAGCAGCGGGATCCCTGGGTGGCGCAGCGGTTTGGCGCCTGCCTTTGGCCCAGGGCGCGATCCTGGAGACCTGGGATCGAATCCCACGTCGGGCTCCCGGTGCATGGAGCCTGCTTCTCCCTCTGCCTGTGTCTCTGCCTCTCTCTCTCTGTGTGTGACTATCATAAAAAAAAAAATATATATATGGTTTAAAAGTCAGCAGCTGGGGAATGGGTGCATTGGCCTGGTAAAGGGGACCGGGACAAGGCACCAGAGTCGTCCACCTCACTGCCCCCGGGTCGCTCCTGGCCCAGCGTGGGAGATGGGCAGTGAGCATAGGAGGACGTGGAAGGTGCATTGCCCCAGTGGAGAAGCACAGAAGCTGAGGGAACCCAGGAGGGGGCGCAGACCCGGTGTGGGCAGTCAGGGAAATGCAGCATTGAAGAATTTGAGGCCAGAGTTCAAATCCTAGGACTGCCACCTGCCAGCTCATGCCGTTGGGCCAATTGCTTCCCTGCTGGAGGCTGGGTTTGCTCAGTTCTGGGATGTAAAGACTACCTGGCAGCATTCATGTGAGAATGGAGCAGCCCTGTTCTGGCAGTGGTAACCTACTGGGACCGTGCAGGTGGCAGTGCCGGTGAGCCTGTGAGTGTGTGTACGGAGGTCAGGTGAGACAGCAAAGAACCTGTGTTCCCTCGGAGCCTGGGCCCTTCCTGTAAACTCTGCGGGCACCTGGGAGGCCCTGGGACATGAGCCAGGAATGGCTACCAGGGGCAGGTCCCAAATATTACTGGCACTTTGGGTCCCTCGGGAGGAGGAGGCAAAGGTGGGATGTGCACAGATGGAGCAGAGTTGGCTCAGAGCTTGACTGAGCGCCAGAGAGAGCAGAGCACTGAGACTGACCAAAGGGCAGGCCCTGTCCCCTCCCCAGGCCTACTCCAAAGCCCAGAGCCCTGGTCTGAGGACACCACGTCCTTCCCTAGGTCTCTTTCATTCATTCAACCATACTTCTTACACCCACTATGTCCCTGGCTCTGAGGATGCACTCGTGTATAAGGCAGAAAAGATCCCTATACTATGAAGCTCAAAGTTCACAGTGGGACGAAGGAGGGGTCACCAAATGCCAAGGATAGAGGACAAAAGGAGGGATGTTGCCAAGGATATGAAAGCATTGAGCAGTTTCTGGGGATCGTGGGGCAGAACCTGGTGGCGAGACGGTGAGGACATGGGCTCAGCACAGGGGACAGGCTTTGCTTTCAACCCAAGTTCAGCTGGAAAGGGGCAGAGGAGACATGGAACTCTGGCAGGGACTGTCTAATTTGAAGAACACGTGTGTGTGTGTGTGTGTGTGTGTGTGTGTGTGTGTGTGTGTGTAGGGCTGTGTATGGAGGATTCAGGTGGGGGTACAGTGGATACGTGGGTGTGAGGGTGCACATAAGGGGGTGTTGGGGGGACATGTGTGATGGTGTAGGGGTGTTATCTATGAGAGGGTCTGTATGTGAGGGATTGTGGGGAGCTAAGTGCAAAAATGTGTGTGTGCATATAAGTGTGTAAGCATATAAGTGTGTGCGCAGGGAATGGGGGTATATGTGTGAGGCGGTGTGTATTTAATGGTGTATATATGGGTGTGTGAGGGTATATATGAATTAGCTTGCATGTGTGTGAGAATGAGTGTGCGAGGGGGTGTGTGTATAGATCTATGTGTGAGTATGCATCTGTATCTGAACATGTGTGTGTACCTGTGTGTACTGTGTCAGTGCATTTTCATCAAAATCTGGATTCTTAGAGCTAGAAAGAGTCTTGAAGCTTGCTCAATACGACCTTCCCCTGGACCCCACTGCCCAAATAACCACTCACCTCACATGTGCACTGCACCCTATAGCTTGCATGTTCCCACTTATTCTTCTCTGGGACCCTCACCACAGCCCTCTGAAGACAGCTTCATCCCATTCCACAGATGGGGAAACTGAGACCCGGGGACCCACAAGGGGATGGCAGTGCCTCTAAGTCATGGGAACTGGTCTTTGGCCAGATGTCAGCTCTGACTACTCATTTCCGTATCTCCTCTAACTCAAGTGCTTATGCACGTAACAAGATGCCTATGCAGAGCCCACGTGCATTCATTATATTATTTCTTTTCTCCGTTGATTCTATTACCTTCTTTTTTTATCTGATTTCTCCCCTGGGTTCCACTTTGCTTCCACTCCACCAAGAATAAATGAGACTGTAACTTTAACGTCCCTCACCCCCCGCTCTGCCAAATGCATTTTAGAAATCACTTTTCAATTAAGAGGAAAATTCTGGTAAAAATGTTTAACCCAAAGTGGAGTTCATTATTCAAGAAAATACGGTTAGGGAAAAAAATTGGTTTGCAATGCTCCCCATGATTCCCTGAGAACAATGCATTATAAAGGAGACATTTAATGCTTACGAAGAAAAACAAATGATCTCAAATGAAGACCAAATATTTTCACAGAGTCAAGCCCCAAAGCAGAGAAAACAAATTCAGTCTTAAGCAAGCTGGCAGTGCTGTTGGTCAGCGACTCCCACGGATGAGGGGAATCTCTCTCTCTCTCTCCCTCTCTCTGTCTTCTCATTCCTCACTGGCTCCTGAGCATCTCTCCCACTCTGCCTTGCACTGTCCCTCTTACAACAATAATGGCAGCCCTTGGTCCTCCCACCAGCTCCTGGAAGTAGGCAAGGCTGGAATGGTTCCTTGTCCTCATTAACATATTGAGAGCCAGAGGCTCAGAGAGGTTATTTAACTTGTCCAAGGTCACACAGAGCTGGGCCTTACCCTCAAGACTGTGTGTTTTCCAGTCCAGAATGCTCCTTCTGATGGCATCACAGAGTCCCCGGGTCTCCTTCCCAGGTGTTTCTCCACTCTGACTGACACCTTTATCTCCATTTTCCTTCTACTTTCTTGACCAGGATGTAAGAGATGGACACAGGAACACCAAAAGAGGGTATTTTTATACTATTAGACATCTCTTCCCTAAGCCCCAGGAGATAGAGGAATACTTGAGTAGTCATCAGGCACTGATCAGAGTTTAGGTGCTCGCACGAGCCACTGGCGCACCCCAGCCTTACCTACCACGGCTGGGAACTAGCACCAACTAGTTGAAGGGTATTAAATTGACCTGTTGGCTGGTGTGGAGGGCCTGCCCATGTTGACCAGCAGGATACAGGGACCAGGGCTAAGCATTTGGAATATTAATTCAAAATGGGCAACAATTTTTGAGCAAGGGGTATGGCCTGCAAAACAGCATGGTGGCTCAGTATCTTTCAAACACAGAATATTCTCTCAGATACTTCCCTCCCAACATTACCATGAAATATTGGTATTATGATGTGGCTTCAGTGCTTATGGCAAAGCCGCAGGTATGAGTTCGTCACCCTAATATCGCAGTAAAACCAAAACGAATCCACAAATTAAATGCAATCACAATGCAAAACAAATCCAATTTGAATTCAAAGCCTGTGTGCCATGGGCAGAGTGATGTTTTGCTCAGCATGTGAGTGTAGGACATGCTGCCCAGAGGTCTGTTTAGATTTCTCGGGCCTGGAGGTGGGCCCCACGATGACTCAATCTCCTGCCATTTCTTTGCTCCGTGCATTGCTGCGGATCCTCTGTCCCTACAATGTGGCGTTCTGGCCTCTGGCCTTCACCAGGCATGGAGAGAATCGTTCTTGTATCACATCTGCAGCCTTTTCTTATTATTGTGCTGTGATTAAAGCAGCAGTTACCGTCATAATAGAGCAGTCACTGGGCACTGAATTGCCCAGGTGGTAATTCTTAGTGATAAGATGGTTATCAGTGAGTCCAGGAAAGGCTGGTGGTAATGTCCTACGGACCACAGCACAGTTATAACTCTTCTAACACAATCACAGTAGTATACAACCCCCCAAGGAACCCCGATTTCAGGAACTCAAGTGCAGGTGCATGGAGCAGTCATGGGCAGTGTGCACCAAAGTTGGGGAACCTAATTAGGAGGCTATGGTGGCATGAAGATGTTATGCCGGGAGGGCTCCAAAGGCTAGAATGGGAAGGAAGATTTGAATCGTGTGCCAACGGAAGGTAGGCAGGATGTGAGTCTTCCTGGTCCAGATGCCCAGGGAACTGGCATGGGTCCCTGAGCTTCCCAGAGCCCTAGCGAACCATGAGGCATGAAGAAGGAATAAACAAGCAGCTGGGCAAGGGAAAAACAGCTGGGTTGTTCCCAAGAACACTAGGATCCTGGGCTTGGCTGCACTTGATTCGTCTCATCTTCAATTTCTTTATCAGTTACACGAGAGCAAGACTTTCCTTTATACTGGACAGTGTAGGTGACTACTTAAGGGCACAGGCTGGGGAGTCCAGCCAGCCAAAGTCTGAATTCTATTCTACGCCTTACCAGCTATGGGGCCTTAGGCTAGACCTTAAACACATCTGGGGATGTGTATCCTAGGCTGTAAAAGGGAAATTGCATTTTTGTCTTCCTACAATTATTTTCACGGTTGAACCCAATATTGTTTGCAAAGGGCTTAGGGCAGTGTCCAGAACCTGTGAGCTCAGTAAATTAGAGTTATTGATGTCTTTACATGCTTGTACCGTTGTGCCATCAGCTGTAATCCTTCATGCACCTGCTATCTGCCTCTCCATCAGCCTGGATCCTAGCTTCCCTCAATATATGGGTCCTGCTCTCTGCTTCCAAGACTTTATTAAATGCCTTACTTGGCATTTCTCCTCTTGGGAAAAGAGGTTCTCAACCTATTTCATGCCATACACTCCGTGGCAGTTTGGTGAAGCCCATGGACTCCTTCTCTGAAGAATGTTTTTCAGTGCAAAAACAAAATAAAAACAAAAAATGCTCAGGATTGGGAAGAACAAATCATATTTAACTATAGTTATGAAAAATGTACTTTAAAGAAACAAATGTCATATGATGAAAGTGTGCTTCTCCATCGATGCATTAAAGGGAAGCTGTGAGGGCAACAAATACTCTCATTTTGAAGTAGTGATGAGCATAAATATCTCGAGATATCTGCAACAATTATAAGGCTATATGAAAATACCTATGATTTTCATTGGTGAGAGAGTCACAGGTTTGGTAGTACCACCGTGCCTTTTTGTCTGTGTTCGTAATCAAAGCAAGTATTGAGTTTCAGTGAGGGGTTAGGAAAATAGAGATGTAATTATTTTTCCTATCCAAGTTCATGACCTCTCTGAATTGTACCCATAGACCCTTTGCTCCAAATCCAGTGGTGTTAACTGCCTGTGCCATGCATTTGGCTTTTGGCCACTGACTCTATTAAGCGACAATTTATGTCTCTTTGAATGTTCAAAATCTTTTCTCTAAGCACACACACGGTTAAAAAAAATACTCAAGTGAAAGAGTAAGCCTTACCTTGGGGAGCAGTTGCCCACCCCACCTCTTTCCACTCTGCCTGCTTCCTAGGAGCTACTGTCCTTATGTTTCCTAGCTATCCCTTCTGTGCTTATCTGCAAATCTCTGATATTTATTGATTGACAGAGCTTAGACCTTATCTATCAACATTTCCCACCCTGTCCTCTTAATAGAGGTCTATCACTATTTTTAGGTCCACACCGGTTACCTTGGCAACTTTAAGAAATGCCTTCACTCTATTCCTTCTTATTCCATCAACTACAGGCGGTGGATTTTGACTCCACACTATTTCAGATGAGAGGTTGGTAGTCTACCTTCCTTTCCTCTCCCCCTTTTCCCTCCGCTGGCAACATTGATAACCCACTCTTTTTAACGTTAGGACCTGTCTACCTAATGTCATTTCAAGCTTCTGCAAAGCAAGGATCTGGCTTGCTTTCTCCTGTATCCCAGCACAGTGCTTGGGATGCATAAGTCTGTGCACTGCCCCTTGGCAGTTGTATGCACCCCAAAACCTGGCCACCTGTGTGGGCGATGAGCCCCCAGCCACCACCATGACCAGGGGACAGAGCAGGACTGATGCAATGTAAGCTTCTCCCTCTCAACCGGCCAAAAAACATCATTGCCCATAATTATGCACTACAGGAATCCTCTCCTGGTCTTGGGTCTGAAGTTCCCTCTAGAGCTTCAAGGAAGCTTCTTCGGGGAGACTATTAATGACTGTCTGAATCATTAGTTTCCCTCCTGCCAGTGTCACTAGATTTTTCAGCCAGGCATAAAATGGCTCTGGGAGAGGAGACAGCAAGACCAAATTTCAGAAGGAAGGAGTCTTTTCAGATCTTTTGTAAATTTGATGACTTGCCTCCCACGTAGTGTTCCTGTTCAAAAGGGAATCTATTTCCTGTGATAGAGACCTTTCTTGACCCTGCTCTCTTCACTCAGGCTTCTCTAACATCCACCCAAAGACTTCCCAGTGTCTCAGGACCAAGTCCAAACTCAAACTCAACCCGAGGGCCTGGACTCTAGACAACTCTCTCATTTCTTCCATGTTTACTTCCCATGATTTGACCCTACAGAGCACCTCACAGTTCCCCAACCTGGCATACTTTCTCTTGCTTCTGTCTGTGCACAAGCTTTTCCTTCTGCCTGGAAGGCCCTTCTCCCCATACAGTGTCCTCTCCTGGACCTCCCTGCCTCAGCTCAGACATTACCTCTGCCAGAAAGTCTTGCAGATTTGTGGAAGACACAGCCTCCATATGCATCCCTATCATAACCCACAGCCATCGAATCAAGATAACCTATTTGTGTCTCCTCCTCTAGAATGTCAATTCCTTGAAAGTGGAATCCGTATGTCATTTAGTGTTAGATCACAACAGTGCCTAGTACAGTGCCTGGAAGGTAGAAAGTGTTTGGTACATATGTTCACCATGGGCTATGGGTGGATAGATGATCTAATAGATAGATGGATAGATAGTTGGAGGAATGGAGGAATAGATGGACAAGGGGATGACTGGGTGGATATTCAGACAGATGGAAGGATGGATGGATGGATGGATGCACGGATGCATGGATGCATGGATGCATGGATGGATGGATGGATATGCAGGTGAGTGAAAAGGTTAGGAGTTGAAAGGACAGATAGTAGATGACCTTTTGGTCCCTGCTAAGGATTCATATAATAAGAAATGCCACAGGGAACAAACTTCATATTTCTGTCATCCTAAAACTCTGTCATTGATGGAGACATCAAAACATATGCCCTATTGTGTGACCTTATTTCATGTAGCTCTGAGTTTAAGTTCATTTTTCAACTTCTCCCAGCCCTGCAGTAATGCATGAGGGATCTTTCATTCAAAAATGTCTCTCAACCTTCCTGGAACCTATATTTTTATGGGGTGCCTTTGGAGCTCTAAATTTTAGATGTCTATTATCAATGGTGTACACAGGACTTTCTTTGAATTTATTATTCAGCAACAAACATCTCCTAGGGATATATTATGCTCCAGCAACTATTGTAAGTGCCAGGATGTGGAGGGGACCATCACTGCCTCCCTGGAGCTTCCAGTGTGGGAGACGTGGCAGATGTAAATACGCACTCAGCTAATGATGACACTGACATTGGCAGTCAATGTTCCTGCCACTGGCTGAGGTCTTACTAGAAGGAGAAGAGAACACAGATGGAGAAAGAAAGAAGTGAGAGTGTCCCTGGTGGGAGAAAGCACAAGAAAAATATAATATCCTCTCATGTGAGGGAGGTGCTATGAACTTCACTGTGTAAATGTAGAAAGTGAGGTGCAGAGGGGTTAGTGGAATAATTCAAGGGCAGGGAGCTGCTAAGTGGCAGAGCCAGAACTCTCCCTGCTTCCAGGACCCAGGCTTCAAACAACTGCACGGCCCCTGCCACAACATGCAGCAGAGCACGAGGAGGGGACCAAGAGCGCTCTAAGCCAGGTACCGAACTCCTCCTAGACGAGTGGCAGAGACTTCACTCAGGATGGTGGGTTCTCTGTGGACTTGAGGGGCATCGTTCACAGAGTTGGAGAGGGGTTGTCCCATGATCCCTGATACCTCAGTGCCTGGTGAGCTCCATGGTGTGAAGCTTGAGCTAAGCCTCTGACCAAGGGCAGGGCATGCACACCCCGGTTAGGATACCTCACTCCATTTCCCCAGACACAGCATGGTGCCAAGGATGTGGGGCCCAGCTTGGGGTCAGATTGGCCTGAGCTGGAATCCCCGGCCTGTGCCAGCCATGGGACAGGTGAGTGACTGAGCCCAGTGTCTGTCTTCCAGTCTGAGCTCTCAGAGCCTCTGTTTCCTCATCTGGAAAGTGGAAATGATGGTGTCTACTTTGCCCAATTGTCTGTATGGGGATGATGTATGTCAGCCTGGCACATAGTAGGGCTCAGTAAACGGTGGGTCCTTCTCCTGACTCTTGGGCACAAGCAACCTCCTCAGATCATTCTCAGAGATGTTCCCTTTGTAGACATAGAACCCCTTTGAGTATCTGATAACAGCCAGAAATTTTTTCTAAAATAAAAAAAATGTATATATACCTTGAATTGGGTAGGTATGCCATCTTAGGAGGTTAGCACACCAGTGCAGGTGCAAAGTCAGACCTCCTGGTCTTAGCACTAAGGTGTAAGTCATATAGTTACTCACGTTAGCATTTTGGTGATTTTGGATTTTGGAAACCCAACGGACCATGGATGACCTAGTTTGAAAGTCTCCCTAGAGATAAGCAAGGAAATGCTCTGAAGCATCTATGAATTGATAAAAATCACCACCACCACCATCAATGCTTGAACATTTTCCCACAGTCTAAGTGTGACACAAAGACTCTTAGTCTCATTAGCATTTTCTGAACAGAATCATCTCAGTTCATCCCCATTTTATGGATGAAGACATGGAGGCTCAGAGAGGTGAAGTTACTCGCCCAGGATCATTCAAGAAGTGGCAGAGCCAGGATTCGAATGTGGATGCCTTTAATTCTAATTGTCGTGTTTCTAGTGTAAGATGATTAGTGTGACTTAGGGCCAGTGGTTGCTCACACCCCAAAGATCAACATGGTAAGTCGTTGTCCCTGTTGGACCAGAGCTCACAGGGCGAGAGCAGAAGCAGAGGTGGATGCAGCGAGAACCCCCACCCCTCTGGTAAGACCTCAGAGGTGGCCATAGTGACCTTCACCCAAGTGTGCTCTGCCCCCTGCCCTGGGACCCACTGTGTGGGCTGCCCACTGACCCGAAGCTCCCTAAGCCCATTTCTTCCAAAGCCCTCTGAGGTTCCCAGGCTGGTGATACATGGGCTGCTCTTCTGACAGTGGCAGAGAACAGCGGAGGACAGTTTAATGACAGCACATGGGCATCCTTTCATCAAATGGCCAGTCTCATTCCTCGAATTCTGGAACTGTCTAATAATAGGAGAAAGCACTGGGCCGTGCAGTCATCGGAAATCAGTTGCCCAGTTGTCTCCTGGAAGGGATGCTGTAGTGGGTTTTTCTCCACCATGACATTGAGAGGCAGAGAAGCACCAGGCTGTCAGCCCGAGGGGGGTGTCCTCCCACACACAAGGCGGAGAGACCCAGTGAAGGGACGGCCTCAGTCCCTGGGTGGGCTTGGCCGCCGTCCACAGGGGGTGCGCCTGAACCACCAGCTTATGCCAATTAGAGCCCTTGCATGGAGGCTTTGTCTCCCTCTGTCACCTGCACCCCAGGAAAGTGGGCGATGCATCACCACAGAAAGGAGGACAGAGGCAGCCCAGAAATATACCAAGCCCATCCCTCGCTCAGGCCCGGAAGTGTTGGGGGAGGCCAAGCACATTATTGACATCTCTGGGTACCACGGCCCCACTTGCGAAATGTGAGGGGCAGTGCCTACTTTGCGGTTGGCCTGTGGGATATTAACCATCTTGAATAAGAGATGTGTAAGTTTGCTAGGGCTGCCATAGCAAGCTCCTATGGATGGCTAGGCATAAACGATAGAAATTTCTGGAGGCTGGAAGTCCAAGGGAAAGGTGCCAGCAGGAATGGGTCCTTCCAAGGGCTGTGGGAAAGAATCTGCTGCCTGCCTCCCTCCTGGCCCTGCGGGCTGCAGGTGTTCCTTGACTTAAAAGTGGCGTCGTCCCTAACTTGACTGCATATCATCTTCCTCTCTGTGTGTCTGGCTCCTCATGTGTGCTCTCTCTGTAAGGACACCAGTCCTATCTAATTGTCCCCCCACACCTAGGGGTTAAGATAGGACCTCATCTTAAGTAGTTACACCTGCAGTGATTTTATTTCCAAATAAAGTCACCTTCTGAGTTACTAGAGTAAGGACTCTATGTGAATTCTATATGTGAATTAATTAGAAGTTGGGGGGGGATGGTCACAATTCAGCCACAAGACAGGATGCCACGGCAACTTAGGAAGAACACTTGAGGACTGGTCATCCCTTCTGTAAGCAGTCAACCAACAGATAAATGGATGAGGAGAAAGAGGATGGTGGGGAGGGAGAATGTGGTCACGAATGAATGTGCAGAGCCTGAGTGTAAAGGACACAGGCTTGTCTCCAGAACTGGGTTATAGTTTTCTGCCTCCCTCCTTCCCCCTCCTCTCTCGCCCCTCCCTCCTACTCTCATAAAGCGAGTGAGGTGCTTGTGCATTTTGAGAATGATTCCTTTATATGAAAGAAGACACCACTACAGACAAGGGAATTGAGTGGCCAAAGATGGTGGACAAAGAAGCTCTGGGGGTTTATTTTTTTTGATAGTCGCACAGAGAGAGAGAGAGAGAGGCAGAGACACAGGCAGAGGGAGAAGCAGGCTCCATGCACCGGGAGCCCGACGTGGGACTCGATCCCGGGTCCCCAGGATCGCGCCCTGGGCCAAAGGCAGGTGCTAAACCGCTGCGCCACCCAGGGATCCCCATGCTCTGGGGGTTTAAAAACAGAAATGGCATTCAATTCTTTTGCCTTTTTATTTTTTTAAAGATTTATTTATTTATTCATGAGAGACACAGACTGAGAGAGAGAGGCAGAGGGAGAAGCAGGCTCTGCAGTGAGCCTGATATGGGACTTGATCCTGGATCCTGGGATCACGACCTGAGCCAAAGACAGGTGCCCAACCACTGAACCACCCAGGCATCTTGCTTTTGCCTTTTTAAATGAGAGGATTCTGAAACTGTCCCCCTACTTTCAGGTGTGTACGTGCATGCGCGCACACACACACACACACACACACACACTTACTTCAGGACCCTAGAGCTACAGGTCTTCAACTTCAGCATAAATCTGATCCACCTGCAGACCTGGTAAAACAAGGAGAAGGAGACTTCCAGGCTCCACTTCTGGAGATTCTGACCAGGACGGACTATATGATTCGTGGGGCCCCTCGTTCAAAAGTTAATAGAATTTCAAGACAGCAACAGCAAAGCACAGCAGACGCACAGGGCCCTTCTAAGTGTGAAGCGCTATGTAGCTACACAGGTTACTTGCCCATGACTCTGACTCAGAAAGTCTGGGTGGGGCCCTGGAATCTGCCTTTTACTGAGTCCTTGTGATTATGGTGCAAGTAGCTACAGACCATCCTTGGAGATACCTGGCCCAGAGAGGGGAAGCTGCAGGAGCTTTCTGGACATGCAGGTTTGGGCTGCATGACCATCCTACTCCTCACCAATCTCTTAAAGATGGTTCTATACATGTTACCTGGCAGGAAAGGTGTAAGAGTAACCTTCAGACTGTTGAAAGGCTGCCTTGTGGAAGATCCCTCCTTCCACGCTCCCTCGAGGCAGGTGGAGAAGGGGTAACCCCTGGGACTTGGCCCCTGTCTCTCCCACTGCTGGAGAGGACTTTGGTAGAGTCTAAAGGACAATCTTTGGGTCCTCGGCTCTCAGCTACTCACGACTCACAAGCCCCAACACAATCTGTGGGTGACTTTGACCAAGGCTCACCCCAAAGAGATGTCAGGAAGGTGGAACTTGAATGAACAATGTACCTTTCCGGTGCTAAAAAGAAGTCAACAGCTAGGATCCCCCGCAAAGTCAGGGCAAGCAGTGTTCCAGGCGGCATCCTCAGCACCATGTTCAAGGGACCCCACACCAGAGAGCTCCAAGGAGAGAACACCCTGGGATTTCAAGAGAAGCCATGCCCAAGAGAGGGTCTGACCTTTCCAGTCCTCTCGCTGAGCCTGTGATTGGGGTCAGATCTATCCCAATGCCTGGCGTGTTGAGGGGATGGATAATTAGTTAACATGGAACATAAAAGAATAAAGAAAAAGTAAAGACTGACAAGGAATGCTTACGTAGGATCTTCCAGGGCTAAAAGTAGCCAGCATGTCCCCACCCAGTGCCGAAAGATGAGGGACTTTTCTCAGGTCTGTGAGGACCTTTGAGCAATGGTCAACCAGCTAATCTCTCCACATCCCAACTGCCAACCCTCCAGGTGGGCACACCTTTGACACTCCCCAAGTAGGAAGAGATGTTGGGCCCCCCTACCCTAGCCCAAGCCCTGATCCCAGCACCACTGGGATGGGTTTCTCATCACATGACTAGACCCACAGGGATTGATTTGGCTCTGCCTGACCTGGTTATGGACCCAGAGAAGTTCTAGGTGAAAAATCACATCATTCCAGAGGCCGAGGATCCACAACTTGGGAGCTGGGAGTCCAGTCAGCAATTTTAGATTCTGTAGAAAAAGATTATATTCTGTAGAATGAGACAATGTAATCAGTCCTGAGGGTTCAGGAGGAGAGAGGGAAGGTTGCTGTGACCTGGACCCATCCTGGGGAGCCTCCTGCAGAAGGTAGTGGTCGATTTAGGCACCTCAAGCCACAGCTCACTGCAGCAGCCCATCAATAGGATTAGTATCCAGTTGGATGCTTTTAATTCTCCTTCTTATCTTTATCTCTTGCTAAGGGTTGAACAGTGTCCCCCCCCCCAAGAAAAAGGATATATCCAAGTCCTAGCCCCCCATACCTGTGAAAGGGATCTTTTTTAAAGATTTTTTTTTTATGATAGTCACACAGAGAGAGAGAGAGGCAGAGACATAGGCAGAGGGAGAAGCAGGCTCCATGCAGGGAGCCCGACGTGGGACTCGATCCTGGGAATCCAGGATCAGGCCCTGGGTTGAAGGCGGCCCTAAACCACTGAGCCACTGGGCTGCCTTTGTGAAAGGGATCTTATTTGGAAATAGGGCCTTTGCAGATGTGATTAAGTTAAGGGTTTCATGATGAGATCATCCTAGATATAGGGTGAGCCCCAAATGTAATGACTGAGGTCCTTATAGAAGAAAGGAACGCAGGGAGCACCAAGGATAGCCAGCAAACACAGGAAGGGTGAGCGTACCCAGGATCCCCCCTTCCCTGTACAATTGTTGCAACTTCCAATGAATTTGTAATTATTTCCAAATAAGAAGGTTTTTTTTCTTTTTTTAAGGAAAAGGAATGAATATATTTCTAAAGGAAGAAGAAGAAACTAAAAGACAGGGAATGAATTCTCCTCTAGAACCTTCAGAGGCTATGTGGCCCTGCAGGCACCTTGATGGAGGACTCCCAGCCTCCAGAGCTGTGGGACAATAAGTGGCTGTTGTCTTAAGCCTCCAAGTTTGTGGCTAATTGTTGTGGCAGCCTCAGGAAACCAGTACAGACATAATGGGCCCAAGCCTCGCCTGGCTGGATTTGGCACATAGTAAGTGCTCAATAAATAACGGGTTGATTTTAGGGAGTTGCTTTTTTGCTTCACAGACTTTTAAATAAGTTTAAACTTTTAAACTTTCTACCAGGGATCTTAAGATTGACATAACAGGCATTCCTCAGGAACATAAGGGCACAAGCCCACATTTGGGAAAAGAGGTTTTGTTGTTCCATTTGAAAAGTGCCTTATCGAATACCTCGTTGCCCAAAGTGTGGTCCACCTGAGAGCCGGTTAGATGTGCAGCACCTTGTGATGAGAGTCCACAGGACTGTATTATAACCTTCGAAGTTGCTAAGAGACAAGATCACGCTCGCTCCCACCACAAACAAGAAACGATAATCATGCAACGTGGTAGAGGTGTTAACTGATCGTATTGCAATATAGAAGCTATCCTCAAACTTACACAGTGTCTGTGGCATGTCAGTCACAGCTGGAGAGTAATAAATAAATAAGAAGGAAATGCAGAATCTCAGGCCTTGTCTTGGACTTGCCGAATCAGGATCGGCATTTTAACAAGAGCCCCAGGTGAACTTTGTGTACCTCAGAGTTCAAGAAGCCTCAAGCAAGGGCACCTTGGCCCCACTCCAGCTTTTTGGTTGTTGGTGTTTTGTTTTTATCAGAAGTTACTTTTTAATTTTCAAGAAGCAGGGGCAGATTCATTAAAAATGTATTTAAAATTATTAAAAATTGGTGGAAGGGAAATCTCATGATGAAGCTGAAAGATGGAAAATATTTAAAACCCCCAGTTTATAATGTTTTACCCTTTTGTTTAAAAAGTTAGATAAAAAAAAAAGTTAGATATAACTGAAACCATTTCCAGAAATAAGATTCTTCACCCTTAGAATCTAGAGTCCAGATAAAAAGACACAAACTTTACCTGAAGTGGGCCGGGTGCAGGGGCTGGAGGCTCTGAAGGGGGGAGCCTGTCTACAGGGCCGGTCCTGCTGTGGACTCCCCACCCGGGGCCCGTGGGCTCCCCGCGGCTGCTGGAGCCTGGAGCCAGAGTTCCAGACGGGCAGCTGTGCCAGGTGGGGGGGCAGCCGCTGGCCCCCACTGCCCCTGGACACCCACAGAGCGAGGCAAAGCGGTGGGGGAGTGGTTCGCCACCGGATTCCTCATGTCCCCTCTGTAGGCTGGAGGCCGAGCGTGCATCTGGGTGAGAGGCCCAGCCTGCGTGTTTGTGGGCTCGGGCAGGTCCCTGGGGTGGAGAGGCCCGAGGGCATCCGCTGAGGCTGCCCGCATGGGGCCCAGGGTGTGGTCGCTCTGCAAGCACCTGCAGCTGGAGCCCCGTCTCACCTTTGGTCACTGCTGGTCGGTACCACTGCCATCACATGAGGCCACACGGCGTATCACCCACATGGAGGATTCACCACCTGTATGATCATCCTTCCACGGCAGGACCCGCCGTTCTGACACCTGCCTCTGCAGGTAGTGGGGTGGCCAGAGCTGGCCCAGGTGTGAGATGAGGCCCCACTTCCAGCTCCAGGCCCACATCAGGCAGAGTGGCTCCCAGGGTATCTAGAGTGACAATTCCCCACTGCCTGCGAAGAACAGACCCTTCTCCAGGGGGCCCGAGAAGCATGGCGTTGGGGGCCCCAGAAGCCACCTGTCCAGCCTCAGTCTCCTCACACAGCCACTGAATCCAGAATTGCCGATGGCCACTGGAAGCCTAGGGCTGACACCACTGGCAGGGAGGCCCCCCAGAGAGTCTGGGACTGGGGGCTCCTGCCTCCCGGAGCTGCTAGCCAGGCCCCTCCTCACCCTGGCCCCAGACCCCATCTGTCACCAGCTGGATCTGAGTCTTTTCCCATCACACAGACACCATGTGCCAGCAACCAGCCCATGAACACTGGCTGTCCTGGAGGCAGAGCTAGGCCCCAGGGCCTTCTGTCTGAGTGATGAGGTGTCCATGGCTCAGAGGAGAACCAAAGAGGGGCTGCTGGCCATGAGGCTGCACCAATCCCATCTTTTTCTATTTCCTGAGTCTCTGATGCTTCATCTATAAAATGGGACCAGACTACTTATCTTATAGGCTGTTCTAAGGATCCACTGAGCCAAGTCCTAGACTGGACACTTTCCTGCCTGGTCCTCTCTCTGTCCCTCTGGTGGGTGTCTTCCTCCCAGCATCTGGCAAATAAAGCATTGATTTTTTTCTCCCTTGCAGATCTCTTCCAGAGCAGCTCCTGGGGGATCCCCACGCAGGCACAGAAGAAATCCGTGTCTGTGGGGTGGCATCCAGCCTCACAGCCAGGGCCACCTTGGCTTTTCTCTCCCTCCTATGCCGCTGCTGCTCTATGTTCCCCTGACTAAGACAAGCCCCTAGGGTGGAGAGTCAGTTGATACCAAACCCCAGATCAGGGCTGCAGCTTGATAACAGGGGCCAGACCTTCCTTCCAGTGAGAAACTCAGCAGCTTATATGGGACAGATCTGAAGATTGAGTCAGCAGAGGAAGGGAGAGGGGGAATGTGCTCCAGGTGGATGGAGCAGCATGTGCAAAGTCCCTGGGGTGAGGAAGAGGGAGGTGCAACCAATCTCAGAACTGAAGGCACCCAGGTGTGGCTGGAACATAGAGCCGGGGATGGGGGTGGCAGGTGGTAAAGAGAGTGAGCCTGGGACAAAGGCAGGTCTGGGTCAAGGAGGCGCCGTCAGACATCTTAGGGAGTTTGGTGTCAGTGGGGAGTCAAGGGGAGGATTAGAGCTACAGAAGGAGAGAGATGAAGTCAGATTGGCACTTTAGAACCACCTCCCTGGCTAAATGGGAGTGAAGAGTGGGCAAGACACCGGTTAGCAGGTGTTCACAGCAATCCTGGTGAGAGATGGTGGGAGCCTAAGGCTTTCTAATATGGCTAAGGAATTGAGGATAAAATGATGCCTGTCTTACCTCTGGGCTTCGAAACTCAACCTAGTCAGATGGCAGGGGGTAGAGAGTATCCCCAGTGGAGGTCAGGTACATCCCTGTTCAGATCCTGGTCACAGAGGAAGTTGCTATGTGGCCTTAGGCAGCCCACTTAAGCTCTCTGAGCCTTGGTTTTCTCAACCATAAAATAAGGATAATTACCTACCTCCCAGGAAACATAACAGCATCTATTCTTATGGCTGTGTGAGGATTAGATGAGAAAATATACATGAAGAATGATGCCCAATAGACCAAGGACCCCACACAGAGTCACTGTACTCAATTCACTCATCAATTGTTAATTCTCCAGTGATTCAGCACCTATTTTGTGCCGCATCTGGGGACCCAGTGAACAAGACACTGTCCCTACTCTCAAGGATGTCACAGGCTAGTGGGGGGGGGGGGGAGACATGTATATAAAGGGAAGAGAAGAGTGAATCACATCTAGTGTACCTCGTAGGCATGGGCAATGGCCAGGGGAGTATTTGGGGGAAGAGAAAGAAGCTACGGGTGTAGACGAGCAATGAGAACAGCCCCTGGGATCCCCAGCACCAGCTGCCAGCCCAGGACGCAGACAGAGCAGAGAAACATGATCGGGCCTGGAAATCTCTCATTGGCACGGAGAGACCAACGGATGGTGTGTGTGTGTGTGTGTGTGTGTGTGCGTGCGTGTGTGTCGAGCACGCTGGGATAGATGAGGTTGCCTAAATAGCCCAGATCACGAGGCTCATGGTGCAGGGTTTGTGACAGCCACAGGATCACGGGATCTGAGCAGGAGGGACCATCTTAGATGAGAAAGGCATTCTGAGCCTTGCCTGGCCCTGGGCCGTCCGGAGAAAAGGGCAAGGGTGCAAATAGCCCTGGACCGTCAGAAGTCACAGGCTGGAACAGCCTCCAGGAAGGCACCTGATGGGACCTGTTAACCTGAGAACTCCTCCTGCCTCTGACCTTGCCAGGTCTAGAGCAACAGCAGCCAAGGGGCATGTTGTCCATAATAGTAAAAAAAAGAAAGAAAAACTAGAAACAGTCCAAATGCCCATCAGGAGAGGAGTGAATAAGTAAAATATGGTTTCTTTCCTGGATATAGCAATTTAAAAAGAAAGAAATCAATCTGTAAGCATTCACATGATGAGATCTCAGACACATCCTCTGCCTCTCTCTGTGTGTCTCTCATAAATAAATAAATAAATAAATAAATAAATAAATAAATAAATAAATAATCTTTAAAAATATTTAGAAAATTCACAGCATAGAGAGATTCTGGGAAGTAGTTAATCTTAGAAGATATCTGATATACAGATCATTTTTAACGCTCCTCTCCTCTCTATGACAAGATTATTTGCTGTAGTAATTCTATACTAATAATTATTTTTTCCATGGTTTGGTCTTTGATTTTAAACCAGTAATTTTAAAAGAATAAAAAATCTCAATGTCAGAGATATATTCAAATTCACTAAAATAGATCGTGAATGAACTAAACATTTGTGCTTCACAAAAAAACAAAAAATATTACGCCTAGCGTTTTATACTCCACTTTACTCTTAAATTTTAAATAGATACATTTTAAATACCACTCCAGGTAGTGACAAAGAATGACTGAAGTAACTCAAGTGCTATTTCTTTGTGTCTATAACCACTGTTTATTTTGAATCTGCTGTTTAAATATAGGAATATATGTTATCCAAGAGGCAGGAGATACAAATCGAGCCCAAAGTGACTTCGAACAACTTCAAGCTGTTAGGAACTTCCTAAATGATCACGTGTAGCTGAGTCCGCCTATGTCAGGAGCCAGTGTATACCAGGGGGTTCTCTGAAATCGCTCTCAGATAGAATATCACATTCATTAAACGATAAGTAATAAAATTGGGCTAATTTTAAGCCTATTCGTAAAGCTTAGCAGCAGTGGCTAATAGCTTAGACAAACAAAATACTTTCTCAGGGGGGAGTATTCATTTGATCACTACCTTTGGTTAGAATAGATGATGCTCAGTGATAATAAAAAGCAGATCGACTTCAGTCTGTTTTATTATTACTGTAAACTTTTCTATAGGCAGCTCATTATTGCCTGCTCTCAGAGTAGGCCACCCCCTCAGCCCTGCCCTTGGTACCCCATTGCTAGGAAGGCTGGGACGGACCAGGATCTAGGCTAGGGGTCAAAGGAGACTTTGGCTTTTCCATAATTTTCTAATTTTTCCCAGGACAGTGACTAAGAGCATAGGCTCCAAAGTCAGACTTCTGAGGTTCTCATCTTGGCCCCATGGGTGTGTGACCCTGGGGTAGTAACTTAATTCCTTCTGGTCCTGCTTTCCTTTTCCTGTAGCATGGAGCTAATAATGCCTATATCAAAGAGTGGCTGTGAGGATGACATGGGATAATGTGGGGGATTTTTTGTCTGTTTGTTTGTTTGTTTTAGATTTTATTTATCTATTCATGAGAGATACACAGAGGCAGAGACACAGGCAGAGGGAGAAGACCCTCCCTGTGGGGAGCCCGATGTGGGGCTTGATCCCAGGATTGAGGACTCCTGGATCATACCCTGAGCTGAAGGCAGACGCTCAACCACTGCGCCACCCAGGTGCCCCGAGATGATTTGTATACAATGCACCGAAACACCTCCTGGCGTACACTAGGCACTCAATGCTGTGAGGATAAGGTGAGATAACTCGTATAAAATGCATAGAAACCCCTCCTGGTGTATGTGAGGTGCTCAATAACATCAGCCACGTTTTTAGAAGGACAATGTATATACATATTAAGAATGTCATTTTTTTTAAATACACACCTAAGTCTACTCCTATCATGAGATCTAGCAATCACATTCTTTGGTATTTACTCAAAGGAGTCGAAAACTTTTGTCCCTACTAAAACCCCACAAAAGCAGTCAAATTTTTATAGCAGCCTTACTCATAATTACCAAGATTTGGAAACAACTGAAATACCCATGGGTGGGTGCATGGATAAATAAACTGTGGTCTGTCCACAGGATGGAATAGTACTTTGCACTGAGGAAAAATGAGCCACGAAAGATATGGATATGCCATAAGTGAAAGAAGCCCATCTAAAAAGGCCACAGAACATGTGATTCCAACTATAGGACATTCTAGAAAAGACAAAACTAGAGGGAAGGTAAAAAGATCAGTGGTTGCCAAGGGTTAGTGGGGAGGGAGGGATGAATAGACAGGGGATTTTTAGGGCAGGGAAAGTATCCATTATGATACCCTGAGGGTGGATACATGTTATTATACGTTTACCCAAACCCATGCACACCACCAAGAGTGAGCCTGAATGTAAACTATGAACTTGGTGATGAGGATGTGTCAGTGTTGGTTCATCAGTTATAACAAGTGTCCCACTCTGGTGTGGGATGTTGACTTGGGGGAAGGTCGGTGGGGAGCAAGAGGTTGTAGGAACTCTGTACTTTCCATTCAACTTGGCTATGAACCTAAAACCACCCTAAAAAATAAAATTTATTTTTTAAAGGAGGATATGTCTAGAAAAAAATGCTAGAATGCCTTTTTTCTGTTAATCAAGGTTCATGCAGCATAGCAGGAATATGTGGGATGGCTATTTTATTATCTGTGCTTTCTTAAATGTACCACACACACACACACCCATCTTGATGTTGGAAGGCAGTGAGGTAGTGTCCTGGGGGCCTTAGCTGCAGAATCAGAGCCCTGCCCTCAGCACACCCTTCAGCTTTGGGTCTGATGCTTCGAGATCTGTTCAGGACAGCTATGGCCTGGCCTGTGGAACTCTCTGACATGATCCAGGAGGCACCTTCTCTCTCTGAGTAGATATTCTTTGTCTGAAGTGGACACACGGAGAAGCTGAGCTGCCAAGGAAGTGGGAGGATCTTGGGCCAGGTTGATAAAGAAAGTGGGAGCTACCTCAAGGTTTGGGGGCCTTCTTAAGATGGAGAGATAAGGCAGAGGACTGGACAGGAGCCCACCTGGAGCACTAGTCCTGGTGCTTATCCGTCCACCTGTCCATTTACCTTTCCATCCCTCTGCCCATCTGCCCATCCATCCATCCATCCACCCACCTGCCTTTCTGTCTGCCTATCTATCAGTCCTTCTTCTCATGCATCCATTTCATTAATTCATTCATTTATTCCACAAATAGTAATTGAGCACATACTATGTGCCAGGAACTGGGATAAGCCTGGGACGTTGCTGTGAACAGGGCGGACACAGTTCCTGCCCTCCTAGGGCTAACATTCTAGTGCAAGACACAGCAATAATAAGTAAACAAACACACAATTATATAATCACAAGTTGGGCAAAGATTCAGGCTGCTGCCTATCTGTCCATCTAGCTGGCCATCCATCCATTAGTGTTCCTACCTCTCCTGAGATTTCTGTCTGTCCTGATAACAGCTGGGAGCAGCCCCCAGAATCCTGCTCCTCCAGAGGCTCCTTCCCATAACTTGTCTTCACTCTTGCCCCAACTCACCCAACTGTGAGACCTTCCGGTGCACCTGTTAAAAATACAGATTTCTAGAACCCTCCTGGAGATACCCATGAAGGTACCCTGAGTATAACAAGTTCCCCATTCTGACCCCAGGGGTGTTTAGGTGTGTGCTGCCCAGGGGTGGGTGAGCCTCCAGCTCCACCTTCTTCCCCTACCCTCAGCTGAAGCCCTGAATCCTCAGGTACAGCTCCAGGATCATGGGGACAGCTGGGCCCCGGGTGACAGGGCCCCAGGGGACACACCTGGGCTGGTTCTCACAGCCTGGAGCCCTGGGAGGGAGGGCTTACTGGGGTCAGGGTTTAGTCCTGTTCAGTGCCAGGCTTCCAGGAGGCAAGGAGAGAAGTGCCCACAGGATCCGCCCGCCCAGCTCCTAACCAGAAGGAGGAGGAAGAGGAGGAGCCTTGAAGGGTCTCAGCAGGTAGGAGGCCTGGGCAGGGAAGAGCACAGCCCTCCTGCCTTGTAGGGAGGGGCCCTCTGCCAAGACTCCATACCCACCACCCACCCAAGGGGCCTGGGTAGGGTCTGAATTTGGTTAAGGAAATTGCCCATCGTGGGTATGGGAGGGGTCAGGGCAGGTTTGGTGGCAGAAGGGAATCAGTAAGGTGTTCCTAGAGGGAGCAACAGTGGGAGCCAAGAACAGGACAGCTCAGCACTCATTAGAGAGATCAGACTTCCCGAGACTTCCAGTAGACTGAAAAATGAGGAAATTTCTAAACAGGGTGTTGAAAACTTGCCATGGTACTTTAAACACTTGCAGGGAACTAATGGGAGGACATTTAACACCCACCCACAACAGGGCAATGCCAGTATGCTGGTCACAGGAAAACAGGAGGACTTGTTTTACATATCGGTTCATAGCCCAGAGCTGGGTAGAAGTTAAAAGCTAATGAATGTCTCTGCTTGGGACCCTATCACTGTATCTCGGTGACTATGAGTGACCACAGTCACTTCGGTTCAGAGATAAGGTCAGGTATGTGGGTTTGAGGTCACTGTCTTCCTGCAGAGCAAGGCCTCCAGGCAGGTGATTAGGGAGACGTGGAATTTCTGTGAGTGGACGTAGGAGAGGTGGTTGTGTTGCAGGGCTGCGGAGCACGGGAAAGAATTCTCGAGACCTTGTATGGGGCAACTTAGTAAGTTTATTTGAGTAGCACGGGGACAGGACTTGTGGGCAGAAAGGGCTGCACTTTTGCTGTATGAAGCTGGTGGTTCTATGCTTAGAGCTCAAGGGGCAAGGGACATGCAGAGGGACATGTAGATCATAAATGTATTCTTCCAATATCTCCTTATAAACTGCTTTTGCAAGATTGGTGCTTATCATTCAGTTGGACAAACTATCTGTGAGATGTACAGGCAGTCATGAGCCCCTTGAAGAATGTAGCAACCAACACGTATCTGATCTTTATCGGAACTCTGCAGGCTGTAGGCCAGCCTTCTGGTCTGAAGGTAAATTTTCTGTTTTGTATCCCTCATCCATGGAATGAGGCAGTGTACCATGGGAGCATGAAGGAAACATCTCACCCAAGCTGGGAAAACCAGGGGGCCATGTGGTGGGTCTAATTTGGGACCTGGAAGATGAACAAGCATGAGCCGTGTAAAGAAGGGTACAAAGAGGACTCCCAGAGGAAGGAAGAGCACGAACTGGCCAGAGAGGCCTGGAGCCCTTGGTAGTACTGCTGAGGATGGAGAGGTGCATCGGCAGACACAGAGACGGAGTCCTCTTGGGTATATTCAGGAATTTGGTCTTTAATTCCCAAAGTCAATTCAGCCAGACTTGCTTTACTTACAGATAATGCCAATGTGGGGCTTTTTTTTTTTTTTTTGGCATGTTTTTGTGTCCTTTGTTAGCAAAGTGGAAAATACAGTAAAGCAAAATGATTGGGTTGCTTGTCATGAGAAGTGTGAAAGGACACAGGGGTCGAGCATTGCATGGGCAAGCCTGTGGCTTCTCTTTCCCGTCCAAAATAATAATGTGAAAAATAATGACTCCCCTTCCTGGAGAGCCCAGCAGGTGGGTGCCAGGCATCAGAACTATATAGATAAGAGATAGATCAATAAATAATATATATATTAACTATTAAAAACATTAGCAATTAACATACATAATTATCTGTTTTATATATATATATATATATATATATATATATATATATATATATATATTAGTTATCTACTGCTGCATAAAAAAATCACCACAAACCTAATGGCTTAAAACAACAAACAACACACAGATATGGTTTCAGTTTCCACAGATCAGGGATCTGAGTATGGCTCAGCTGGTTCCTCTGCTTCATGATCCCTTATGAGGCTGCACTCAGAGTATCAGCCAGCAAACAGATCTCATCTGAAGGCTCGACTGAGGACAGCTGTTTCTAAGCTCCAGTGCCAACGGCTAAAGGATAACTCAAGGTTAGGAGGACCCACCACTGTCTTCTGAGCATCTCTGGGCTCTGGCACCTCTGACTGCTTCCTTATCCCAGCTCCTCCCTGTCTGATACAGAACTTTTTGCTGACTGTTTGGGGGCTTTAGTACCCAAGGGAGAGATCTGGTTGCCTGACTAATTTTGAGTGCCAGTCTTCATCATAAGTCCAGGCTTTCCCAGGATTTTGGTTGTCCCCACATGGGTCCCTGACCACATAATGTAGACATGAACCCTTACCTTGGCCCTTATTAGCATGTGATTCGCCACTAGGCCAATCTGCTGGACCCAAGGGAGAATGTGTTCTCTTACACTCATTCAGTCTTTCATTCATTCATTTACTCCACACATATTGGGTACACACCTACTGTACTTCTAGGCACTGTGTTACTCAAGAAATATTTCATTCCTATCTCCTAGAGTAAAATATGGGGAAAAGAGAAGGGTATAAAAGTCAAGTAAGTAGCAGATTACAATAATGGGAGTTATATTCTGTTTTAGAGGTGTTGGGAACTTGCCTGACTCTGTCTTGTGTAGGTCTAGAGGAATTTGCAATGAGTTGCTTCTCTTGGAATGAGTAGAGGCTAAACCAGAGGGGAAAGGTGAGGGAGGGCACTCCACACACAGGGAACAACAAAGACACAGATTTGCAAAATGGCAACGATATATTTGATTTGAGGCAGGCTGGAAAGTTGGTCCTGTGTACAGTTTTGGTGGAAGAAGGTAATAGGAATGGGGAGTAAATAGAAGAAAACTAGAAGAGGAAAAGACTTTTTAAAAAAAGGATAGGATACTGTAAAGTAAAGGATAGCATTATAGTCTCACCATTTCCATGGTCCTTCTGTCCTCAATCAAATAGGCCAGTTGTCACACACGAACGGCTCTCAGGTGGGCACATTTTGTTTAGTCTGCAGTGTTATATCTTGTTAGATTTGCTTTTGGGATGAGTCACCAGATTTAAAATTCAGGATATTTTATAATAAAAGTACAAAACTCTAGCTTTCTACCTTCTTGTGAAAGATCAGATAATCTGGCCACTCTAAAGGCCCCACATTCCTACCCCATATGATTGACCAGAGCTGAGGGGCAGCCATGGGTATGCTAGTAGACAGCAGAATAGGCTCTCTAGTTCAATCTGCCCTTCACTCTCAGCCCATTTTCTCATTTATATGTACACAGCCTGGCCCCAGGAGGCCTTGAGGGCTGGGGTCCCTACCTTGGGACCCTCCATGTCAAGGTTCCAACATACCCCACAAGTCACCCTATTTCCTGCTACCACACATATTTGATCAGCACCCCTTTGGTGCAATGAGGTATCTATGGTGATTGTGTGGGGGATCCTAAGCTCTCAACCACCCCTTCTAGCCCCACCTGGAGGGGCTGCTCTCCAGAGGCCAGGTTGGCTGAGTCAGGTTCAAAGGACTGTAATCTGTCCAGACAAAGGGAAGCAAGGGAATGAGGGAAGGGATTGGAAAGAGAAGGCTGGAACTCCAACCCCAGCACTTCCTTCTGTCTCATCCAAAGCAATTCTCTCAGTTCCACTTATTCACCTCTGCCCTTACTTGCCTTTCCCATAATCACAGCTCAGAATTTGGTGCTAGGAAATGCTGAGTTCCCTTCTTCCCCTTAAGCAGGAGCAATAATGATGCCACCTCATGGGGATGGGACAGGGCCATTTCATAAAGGAATGGGCACAGTACCTGGCACTTTATTCCAAAAAAGACAAATGCATCTGTGCATTATTATTTCTTCAGTCTAGTTCTTTCTCTAAGTGTCTATAGCAGATGCAATCCCACAAAGATTTCTTTACCATGTTTCTGCATGCTAGCTCTCCATGTGCATTTGCTCCCAACAGCCAGAACCTGCTATGCCTGGGAGAGAACCCAAGTGTCTGGGAATTTACATCCTCCTGGGGGTGATCCCTACCCAGTGATTGAGGAGTGCTGTCTCCTCAAGCCCTAATGGGGACAACTCTGGGGTCTTGTCTACACTGTCTACAGCTCTTCCCTATGAGACCAGGCTCTGGGGACTTTACTGATACCACATCCTCTTGGTCACCTTCCCTCCCTGCTTCTACTTCCCTCTCTCCCCTACCATTTTTCATGGAGACATGTCCCAATCAGTCACTGCCAGGCATATCCTCATCTCAGGGTCTGCTTCTGGGGAACACAACCAAGGCAGTATCTCTTTCCATCTCAGCCTTGCAAATGCCCCTCCCTCTCAACCTGGTTCCATTGCTTCCTTGCTCTCCCCACCTCCTCCCTACTCTGCCTTCCCCTCCCAGCTGGCTCACTCAGGCACCTCCACCACCAACTTGGAAGCAGATGGCATCATCTGGGTGAGAGAGCTCCCTTTGCGGTGATTTATGATCCTTGATTGGGCAGCGCTATTTTTAGCTGCCTCTCTCCACCTTCTGCTGTCCTCCGCAATGGAGGAACTTCTGCCCTGGTTTGTGGGCATTAGACAGTGGCTATGTCTGCGGTTTTCAACTAGAGACAATTTTATCCCCCCTCTCTCCCACTGAAGATATTTGGCAATGCCTGGAGACATTTTTGGCAGTCACAGCTGAGGTAGAGGGTGCTATTTGTATCCAGTGGGTAGACTAGAGATGCTGGAAAACATCCTACAAGGCACAGGACAGCCCTCCCCCACTCACAAAGAATTATCTGGTCCCAAATGTCAACAGCTCTGAGGTTAAGAGCCCCTGGGCTATGTGTCTCACCACTTCTTTTATTTTGTCACCGTGTGAGGATGTTGCATTCTCTTCCTGGAAACATAGGAAAGAGAAGTCAAGATGCTGCTGTGGGCTGCTGTTGGGAGCCCACAATGAGAGAGAGGCCCAGAAGTGCTAACACCTAATGCATGTTGGCATTTACTCTGTGCTAGGCCTGTAGTGAGCAGTTTATGTGATTAGATTATTGCTTTCTCACAGATACCCTATAAGGTGGGGAATCTTAATACTCTCCATTTTGCAGGTAAAAAAAAAAAGTGAGGCTTGGAGAGGTAGTGTTATTGATCATCACATTTGAGACTGAACTCTTGAACACTACACTAGAGACGCCTGGGTGGCTCAGTGGTTGAGCATCTGCCTTTGGCTCAGGTCATGATCCTGCGGTCCTGGGATCAAGTCCCACATCAGGTTCCCCACGGGGAGCCTGCTTCTCCCTCTGCCTATGTCTCTGCCTCTCTCTATGTTTCTCATAAATAATAAATAAAATCATTTTTTAAAAAACCCATACTATACTAGATTAGTCAACCAATGAACAGCTTTTAGAATGCTTACTCCAAACAAGATACAAGTATACCTGTTCATTGCCTAAGAGGCATCTGTGATCCCAACTTGAAATCAGGCTGGGTGGAGACCCAAGAGAACTGTCTATCAGACAGCAATTACCAAGGCCTTGGCCTCAGATGGGGTAAGGTCCTATTGCTATGGATGCTCCAAGTTCGGACAGATGTAGGGTCAGTGATGGCCCTTTGAAGTAGTCTCTCCTCAAGATGTATCCGTCAATTTTTGCCGTGTAACAATCCACCCCAAAATGTAAAGGCTTATTATTTTAAGTCGCTATTGAAGTTTGTAATTCTACAAATTGGCAGTGTAGGCTGGGTCAGGTGAGTGGTACTTCTGGTTTCAGGTGGGCTCATTGATGCCCTGTGATCAGCTAACCATTTTAAGAGTGTTTAAGAATGTGAACAGTTCAGTCTCAAATGTGATGATCAAGGATGGCTTATCTCTGCCCCACCTGCTCTCTCATCCTCCAGCAGGTGAGTCTGCACTTGTAAACATGCAGGGCAGGATTTGAAGAGCAGGTTAGCAGCTACAAAGGACTCTTGAGACCTACACTGGGTACTGAGAAATGTCACTTCTGCTGCCTTCTATTGGTCAAAGCGAGTTACATGACCAGCCCAGATTGAAGAAGTGGGGAAATAAATGCAACTTCTTAGCAGGAAGAGTCACACAATGTTGCCGTCATTTTTGTGATCTGCCACAGTGACATTTTCCTTCCAGGCCCAGGTCAGGTATTTAGTTGGAATCTTCATGGTTGGTGGCACCAGCACTTAACCTGGCTCTAAGAAGTTGTCAATTACTTAGCTATGTAGCCTTGGGAAGTCCAGAGAAACTAAACCTCAGTGGTTGGGGTTTTTTTTCCCCCATTTATATTAAAGGTAAAATATAACCATCCTGCCAGTCTCATAGAGTGTCATAAAGCTCAAATAAGATAGTGGAGAACGAAAGGCCTATTATTTCATTATCTGTCCTTGAAACAGAAGGAGGGCCGGCTGTTCACGCTGGGCACGTGCATCTCTCCCCCTGAGCTGAGTCTCCTATAATTCATCAGTAGCCAAAGCTTGACAAGCCTCCAGTGGTTCTCCATCAATCCTCCTGTCTGCTTTCCCAGGGAAAACCCAAGTGGTTTTGTCAGAAAATCTCAAGACCTTTTTTCTCAAGTTTGAATGTTAAGCATTGGCCAAGAGCCCCTCTTATGGTTTTGTTATTTGGTCTGAAAACAAACTTTTAAGATTCCTTGGCCTGAACTTGTCTCAATGAACCCTTCTCACTGGCAAAGGCTCTCATTTAATAAACATAGCCTGTGTGCTCTGGGACATCTTGTAGGCTACAAGTCCTGAGAGGGCACGAAAGAGCTGGGTCCTCCTGGATGGGAGTATCAGGCTGGCTCAAGGCATGGTGACCCTCATGCAAGGGACCCCAGGGATCATCCAGCAAGCCTCCCACAAGCCTGGGGACACTGAAGCCAGAGGTGCTAAAAGAAGAGCATGATTATCCCCACTGGAGTAATGGGTCTTTGGATTATTTGGAGCAGAGGAGAGAGAATGAACACTGTCATTTAGTTATTAAATGCTCATTCTGTGACAGTGTTCCCTGGTCAAGGCTGGGGACTATTCCTGACCCATTCGCTGTTGTACCACTATGCTTGCCATGGGGTCCAGTCTAGGAGGCTCAGGGAGGTGTGGAATGGTCTCAGTTAATAGTGCAACAATCTATCCAAGTGAGTGCCATTATTACCATCCCATTATGCAGATAACAAAGCTGAGGCCCAGGGCAGGGAGAAGATTTGTCCAAGTCACACAGCTGGGAGGTGACAGCATCAAGATTCAGACCAAGCATGTCTGGCTCTAAAGTTCATACTCTCCTGGCTACACCATGTCCCTTCAACTCTGCTGTCTCCATGATAGTCCAGGACATTGGACAGGGTGTGGGAGGGGTACAAACAAAAACATGCACACCAGATAGATGAGCCAGAGGGTTCTTCCTGGGGAGGGGGAGACAAAACCACTGTTCCCTCTGGCCTCCTCCAGATCAAATGCACCCTGCCCTCTTTTCTGGTGTCAGCGTGGCATGTAGCAACAGGGACCAATTTGGACCTTTTGTACTGATTTCACACTTATTATATACTTCCTTGTACCAGGCACTGCTCAGAGCTTAGCAGAAACCAGAGCCACAGGAGCAAAGCACAACATGTCCATTGGGCCTTGCAAACAGTCACTGCATAGCTGGAGCCCTCCGGAAGAGGCATGATTAGAAAAACAAGGCACCAAATAGACATTTAAAGTGCCTCCTCTTTTCCCATTCCTTACTACAAAAGGAATCCTGCTTCCTCCTGTGTACAAGGGAAGTAAGGTTTAAAAAATTATTAAGTGTGCCTGTGTGTCATGTGTGTTCCCTATGACCCTGGTTGTCGATTATATTCTTATAGTGCCCCTACGTTTATTCTCCCACATAGAGGGATTCTATTAAAATAGGAGTCAAATGACATCACTGCTTGCTCAATGCCTTCCAGTGATGTCCAAGAAAACTCAGAGTGAGGTTCAAGGTCCTTGCCATGGTCCATTAGGTCCCCATTATCTCTAGGGTCTTTTCCTATCACATCTCCTTTCTCGTTGACTTGTCTCAAATCACACTGCTGTTTCTCCAGTTCACTGAACATGCTTATGCCTCAGGGCCTTTGCACTGGTTCTTCCCTCTAGCTAGGACCCTATTCCCCCAAGTGTCCACTTGTCTCATTCCCTCATCTACATACATGATCATGAAGAAGTGATTCCTGGGCAGCCCTGGTGGCGCAGCAGTTTGGCGCCGCCTGTAGCCCGGGGTGTGATCCTGGAGACCCGGGATCGAGTCCCACATCGGGCTTCCTGCATGGAGCCTGCTTGCTTCTCCCTCTGCCTGTGTCTCTGCCTCTCTCTTCGCTCTCTCTGAATGAATAAATAAATAAATCTTTAAAAAAAAAAAAAAAGAAGTGATTCCTCATCAAGAGGCCTCTACTAACCACCCAGCATCCGCTGTCCCTACCAGGTCCCTGCCCTGCCCTAGTTCTCTCCAGAGCACCATCACCTCCCGACACACTAAAGTGTCAGATGTCAGCTTCACAAGTGCAAGTACCTGGTGTGTCCACTTTGTGTCCCTGGGAACTAGCACAGTCCCTGGCACTTAGTAAATGCTCAAAAAATATTTGTTGAATGAATGAACAATTGATTGATGATGAATGACCCTGTTAGATTGGAATGAATGATCGTATTGTACAGACAAGAAATCTAAGACTCAAAGGTAAAGGGACTCACATGAAGCTTCCCAACCTGTAAGAGGATAAGAGGACATAGTTTTATGAACATAATATTCCACCATCCAGTCCTCTATTGTCAAACACATTGTTTCCTCTCTCTGGTCAATAACTTGATCCTCCTTATACATTCACCCTTTGTCCTGTGTCTGTTTATTTTCTTGAGATTTTATTTCTTCCCTTGATTCCCCTGTTTCTAGGGAGCTTAGATTCAAATTATAATTAAATAGTTTCATAGACTGGATCTTGCTTTAGATAATTATTTTGTCTTTGCATTGTCAATAACCACTGACAAAAAAAATAGATTTATCTTTTCATTTTCCTGTTTATCACTCAGTGTCAGTGCTTAAAACCACAGTCCCATCCATTCTTGGGTTATTTATTTTGATTCATTATTGGGTCAACTGGGGCTTATATTTGAGTACTTTTTTTAAGGACACATAGATGGCAAACTTTTCAAATCTGTGCATGTGCAAGAATGTATTTCTGATGCCTTAACACATAAAGGCGATTTGAAGGGTTCAGAATTCTTGGACTAGAATTCATGCCCAGAACTATGTGTGCATGTGTGCATGCACACATGCATGGATGTGTGTGAAAGTACTGTATTCAGTTATCATAAACATACAGTAAAACAGAAATCTTTAGTGCACAATTCAATAAAATGTTGGCAAATACTTTAACCATGTAACCATCAACTAGATCAAATATAAAATATTTCCACCACCACTGCATAATGTTCCCCTGTGGTCTTTGTATTTGTACTTCAACCCACCACATGATGTGGTCCGATAGTACCATAGTCTCATGTTGTCTGTTCTTGAACTTCACATAAATGAAATCATACAGTATGGTCCCTTATGTCTGGCTTTGTTCACTCAACACAATGTCTCTGAGATTCATCCACATTGTTATGTGTATCACTGGTTTATTCCTTTTATTTTTTCCTTCTGAGTAGTGTTCCATTGAATTAATAGACCAGTTTGCTTTTCCATTCTCCTATAGATGGACACTTGAGTGGTTTCCAGTTTGGGACTACTATGCTCATGTAGGTTTTTTTGTGGACATGGGGTACCCATGTGGGAACAGGATTGCTGGATCATAGGCACACTAATGTTTATCTTTGTAAGAACCTGTCAAACACTTTTCCAATGTGGTTAGACCATTTTACATTTTGTTCCATATCCTGAACAATTCTTATAATTGCTGGGGGGCAGGAGTTAAAAATTGCTGCTTTGTGGTTTTTGCTTTGTTCCAACCATTCTGCTAGGTGTGGTTTTAACCTGTATTTCTTTGCTGATCAGTATTGAACACCTTTTCATGTGCTTATTGCTTGTCCTTTATTCTCTGATTTAGTTCTTGGCAATACTTCATCTTCTGTTCCCTGTTTCCCGTGTAGCTTTTAATTTAGCAATCATGTTTGCCTCTCCCCAGTCTTCCTTAATCTCAGAAATGCCTCTTTCAAGAATGCTTCCTATGGGTTCTCAGACATAACATTCCTTAGAGTAGTTTCAAGAACACAAATTAGAAATTTGACAGTTTTCCCTGATTGCTTTTGATCCTTCCATTACATAAGAATATGCTGTCCCATTCTTTTGGGTCCACCATCTTTTCCTGCTTACTCATTCTTCCTACAGGAGCTTTCTGGGGATACAGTGTAGTAGGGAGTTGAATGTGGTTTTTCTAAGATTATGCAACCTGTTGATACTTTGGGGCCTAGTAGAAACAAGAAGGGGAAAATTGAAGTTGTTACAGTGGAACATTTCTGCTTTGGGATTCCAGCCACCTGGGAGCACAAGGTAGAGAGTTGTACCATGGGCAACCTCATTGGGAAGCTCAGCTTTGGGTTAAATAGTGTCTTTTCTCTAGTAATAGTGGAATCAAGGAAAGAGTTGAGGCAATGCCCTTAGTCTCTTGCCAAGCCTGGCTTTCCTCAGTGGCAGCCAGCCATGCAGTGCCCACTTGGGATTCTCCATAACATGGCGACCTATATTGTACCCTTCCCATAGGTACCAGCTGGACTTACTTGAGCTGCTTGTTACTCCCCATTCCTGACAGTGGTATGCTCTGGGGTCTCTTTTGCTCACTCGACACTGACTTATTCTTTCACATATGACCTTCCATGGATGTTTAGACCTCCCTCCAATTTAATCCCATCTATACTCTATGTTGCATAATTTATCTGAAGTTTAGGTGATGTGGATGCCATGCTTCCCTAGCTTACAACCTGATAAAGTCTTCCCCTTCATTTTTATATTTCATTGCTAATTTCAACAGATAACCTGAAGAGGAACACAGACCCTGCTGCAAAAGCTATCATCCAGCCCAGAAGTCCTTTGCCATCCCCCGAAGCCACAGGAAGCTGGCATCTAATTAAATAGAGATCAGACCTCACCTGATAACCCACTCATTGTATTTTATTAAACAATCCAGGAACCCTCTTATTAAATCTAAATTGCTCACATAACTAAGTGTACTGTAGATGTTTCATCATGGCCCACGGCCTGTTTTTCTGCTGGAATTGAGGTACTTCCAGGTTTGGAGACAAGGGAAGAGGAGTTACACTAAAGCCTCCGAAGCTTTGGAAGGGCTTTCATTTTTAAATGAGGGGTAGGGGCACCCAGGGGGGCTCCGTCAGTTAAGCAGTTGACTCTTGGTTTCAGCTCAGGTCATGGTCTCAGGGTCCTGGGATCGAGCTCTACATCAGGCTCTGTGTTCAATGGAGAATCTGCTTGAGATTCTCTCCCTCTCCTTCTGCCCCTCCCCTGAGTCGTGCACTCTCTCACTCTCTGTCAAATAAATAAATAAACAAACAAACAAATAAATCTTTTTTTTAAATGAGGGGCAGTCTGGGGCTGGCCCCTACCTTGTAAAATAGCTGCCTCCTTCCCCAAATACCTTGAAGTTAATGCCAAGTCTACCCCAACTAAGCCAACAGCCCCGGCTTCAGCAAAATCATAGATAACAAAGTCCAGCCAACACTTATCTCCCTCCAGGCACTAAGAAGGGCTCCCAACAGCTCCACTGAGTGTATGCATTTAATATGAAGAAACTCAGGCTCAGAATGGTCCAGCGGGGGGTCACACAGGCACTGTGCGGCACAATGAGGATCGGAATCCATATTTTAGCTCCATTACTTCTCAGAGCAGACTGATGAGGTAGCATCACTATTTCTACTCTAAGGTGAAGCAATTGACACCCAGGGAATAAAATTAAGTGCCAGGCTCCCCTGTTTTGGGTGCAGTGAAGCTGAGGCTCAGCCCGGGCAGGGGTCTAGGGACATGTTGGTAGCTCAGGACAGAGGTGTGGCCCGATGGGATAGTCTGGGGACATGACAGTGGGTTTATGATGGCTAAAGTTCGGGGGGCGGGCAGAAGGGAGAAAATCAGGGTGATGGAGAGGAAACTGTGAACAAAGAAACATGTATGGAATGACACGGGAAGAGGTGTCCACAGGACAGGGAGAGGCCAGGATAGGGCAGCTGTGAAAATCAGAGGAGAAAGGTCTCTCATGTGGCTGGAGGTCATCAGAGCCTAAGCTTCCCCTGAGAGGGGCTTGGTGTAAGGTGGGCTAATCTGAGATCAGATCCAGCAAGTTGAGCCAGCCCAGGAATGTGCATTTCTAACACGTTCCTACTTGACATTCATCCAATGCACCTGCTCCTGCTCCATAACCACCTTCAGAGCCTAGTTGTGTCATCGAGGGGTGGCTCTGGTAAGAGGAGGAAGCATCAGTATGGCTGGAGTCAAAGGTGCTCAGCCAGGTCCCTGAGCTTTTCCTCCTTTCTCCTCTATCCTGGCCCTTTCTGCAGTCTCCTCCAGACTCTCTATTTATTTCCTGCTCTCTCTTTTGAATGGAGGTATAGTGCAGGCCCAGTAAGGCATACCAATCTTAGAGCCACAGGACTGGGGGGCTTTTACATGGATACACATCTGTTTTCCCACCACCTAGATCAGGATGCAGAACATTTCCAGCACTCTACAGTCTACCTCACGAGCCCCCATAATCAATAACCCATCCCTTGAGGTAACTACTATTCTGGAAGGAATGGGGTCCTTCTTCTTGAACTTGACAAGGCGGAAACACACAGGATGTTGTCTTTGTGCCATAGGTTCCTTCTTGATAGTTGGACTGTGTATTTTTTATTTCTCATTCATTCCAAAAAAACTCCCTCCAGAGAACACAGGTGACTATACCCATTGACAGCTCCCTGTGCCTCTTCCTCTCTATAAGATGCATAAGTAAGATCCTCTTACTGCTCTTTGTCCTGGGCCAGACACAGGTTTCTGTATCATCTATTTCAATTCTCAAAACAGCCCTGTAAGGAAGGTGTTTATATTTCTGCCATTTTACAGATGAGGCTCAGAGAGGTTAAGACATTGGCTCCAAAACACACAGCCTATAGCCTATATCCAAAGCCTGTCCTTAACCACTGGACTATCCTGCCTTCCCTCCCAATGGAGCCTTGCGACCCACTAGATGTGCCATCAATGTTTGCTAACTGGCTAGGTGAAGTTAACCCCCTTAAAGTAGCTGTCTTCCTGGTCTTTGGAGTTGCCACAAGTGAAAGCACCTAGGGTTACTTCCCAGGTGGTAGGTGACTCAAAGTCAGGCCAGCTTTGCTCCTGGGGTGAGCACTGGACTCATGTCCCCAGAAATCCAGCCTCAGCTTGACTTGCTCCTCAGCTGGCCAGTTTGGGAAACTGAATCCAGAGGCCTGGAGGTCAGGCTCACTGATAGATGCCCCCAGGAGCCATCAAAGGGCAGAGTCAAGTGCACTGCTTTCCCAGACATCTGGAGGCTTCCTGGATCCCCAGATGTGATCTATGTAGTATTTAAACCAGCCAATGCACAAGGCTGCCTAGGTAGGCCACAGAAGGGACCAGTGAGACAACCGAACAGCCAACAGCATTTATGCTAGCAAAAGAGATGTTTTAAAAAAGGATGTCAAAAAGAATAATTTTTTTCTTCCCTGGTTTTTTGAAGCAGAAAAAAAGAGAGAGAGATAGGAAGAGCGGGGAAATGGGCCTAATTATAAATGAAGAGTGGCGTGAAGTTCATGATGACTCATTTTTTAAATTGGTGTTTGACAAGAACAAGAAAGAACTGAAATCAGGACAATTAGGAAGTAATGAAGAGCTTAAAAAACAGAGAGAAAAGCAGGTAAGAGAATGAGTCTGGGAGGCCAGGCCTGGAAATGACTAAGTGTGTCTCGGGAACAGACTAGGAATGGGTATCCCATAGAGGATCTGTCTAGAGACAGACTGACTGCCATTCCCTTGTTCCAGATCTTTCTGGAGCTTCTCAGTGCACACCAGAGAAAATCTCAATGCTTCATCTTGACCTCTAAGTTCTAGTCTAAGTGATGATCTAAGTGACGAGCTCGTGTCTACCTGTCCAGCCTCATCCCGAGCCATGAGGGCCCTCACCCTCTGTCCACATCAGGATTTTGGCATCCTCAAACATACCAAGTTTGTCCCAACCTCAGGGCCTTTGCACATGCCCTGTCCTCTACCTGGAATATTCCATCCTCACCTGAGGGGCAGGGGAGCTCATTCTTGGCCTTCAAGTTTACATTTCAAGTCGGAGTAAATGTTCCAGAATACCTGGCTGAAGTAAGTCTCCCTGGTCATCCTTGTTCACTGCACCCTGTGGTATTTCTTCATAGCCCTTATTGTGGATTGTAATTATACCTTTTGTTCATTTGCTTGCATGTACACTGTCTAGTTCCTACTCTGAACTATGGAAATAGGGACCATGGGTGTTTTATTTACCAACATGTTACCCAGCACAATGAATTATACACATAATAGAGTGAGAAAAACGGCCACCTATGCTGTAGTTCCAAGCTGGGGCTTCAGGCACAGTTGGATCCAGGTGGTTTTGTCATCAGGGATCTTTCTCCGTTCACTTAGATCTGCTTTCCTCTGTGCCTTCTTCATCCCCATGGAGGCATTCTCTTCTGTTTCAAGGTAGGCTCTTGTGGTACCAGTATAGCAACTCCAGTGGAAAAAGAGGCTCTCTTTCCTCATCACTTGAGCCACAGTTGAGTCACCATTTACTCCTGGACAAATCTTTATTGAGCACTTACTATGTTCTGGGCACTGTTCTAAGAATTGAGGAGCCATCAGTAAACAAAATGGACAGAGCTCTTGCCCTCTTGGAGCTTACATTCTAGTGGAAGAGACAGACAATAAATAACTTAGGATAATAAACTCTCTAAAATAATTGCAATGGGAGGGTGTTGGGGAGTCCTGAGCAGGAAGCAGTTGATGTGTGCTTGATCCTCTGATTGCCCTGGCTGGAGCCACTTGCTTCTCAACCAATCTCATGGCAATGAAAGGAAGGGGGGAATATTGTTCCCCAAAGGAAAGCAGGGTGCTATTCCCAGAAAAGGGCGGGATGGCGACAGTTGGGCAGATCCAGGAGATGCTCTCCTCCAGTGGTGCAGGAGAGAGGCTCAGGATTTGGGATTGCACTCCTCAGCAAGTACACATGGTATATACTTGTCTGTACCAGCTACTGGGGAAGAGACTCAGGGCCCTGGATGAGAGAGGTCATTTCTGGCCTCATGGCTGAGGGTGATGGTTCTCCCCTCCAAGGTGGGGTGGTGGTGTGTCAGGACCCACCAAGAGACGCTAGAGCACCTGAGTGTATAAAGACCTGATTCAAGACAAGTCAGAGCAGATTCTAGGAGGTCCCCACAAAAATGTCCCTTTCAGTAACTGGGAAACTTTCATGAGCAGGCGAGAAGGACCTAGAGTCTCCATAGGTACATGAGGGTCTACACCCACCAATCTGCCCTCTTTCACACTGTGCCTGACACTGTGAAGGGACTGCTGGGAGGTGGCAGTCCTGGTGATCACCAGCTATCACGCTGCTTTATTTCTCTGCAAAATATTTTCACAGCCTTAAAATCAGGCACGCCCATGAAGGTAGATTGCCTTATCTGTTTTGTACATCTTAGAAGAGGGAGAGCCAAGAATTGCAATTTAGGGATATTAGGCAAATATTGCTCCAGAAAGGTCAATTCCCAGAAATAGTTGTGTTTGGGGAGGCAGCCAAGCTTTGGGTGGGGTTTGTTTTCAGCAGTTTTAGAAGGGTTTGGGGGTTCCCTCATGTCATTGGGAAATCATCTGAGGTCATGAAATTAGTGACCAAGGGCTTAGAAATGTCTTCTCCTCAAGATGGCCCTCGGGGGCAGGAATAACACCTGATTTTCATCTCAAATGTCATCCCACAGGGTTTGGAAAGGACTGCCTGGACCATCATGTTGAGCACAGATATAGGCTTAGTAAGAAAGTGTGCTGTGATCTACTAGTAATGTCTTCTGGGGACAAGGAAAGAGTGGGTTGTGTGCACATGCCAAATATTTACCAGATATTTACCTGGTCAAATGGATAACATGATGCATCCTGGTGAAAAGTGCCTAGCTAGAAATAGATGCATGGCAATAACAGAGGGGTGTCCCGAGGCCCCATGTCATAATGAAGAGCAGACACTGAGTTCAGACCACTCCTGGCCCCCTCCACCACTTGTGTCCTGGGTGACCTTAGGCAAGTCACCTACCTTCCATAGCTTTGGTTTCCCCATCTCATTAGTACAGCTATAACATCATTCCTATCAGGTAGGGTTTTCATAAAGATTAAATGAGATCATATATGCAAAATGATTCAATAACCCCTACTTCTCTTCTTCTTTCCACCCTCTCCCCTACCTATAGCCATCCACTCTGAGGAGGTGAGAAGTCAGGAAGAGGAGGGTGAAGAGCCTGGAATAACTGGATAAGGAATGTACAGAGAGGCTGATCTAGATAGTAACTGAAATAGCAACAACTGGAAAAGAACAGGAAGTATAGAAAAACCAACCCCAGAGCTTCCATTAGCAATACGAGCTCATCCAGCTGGCACATTGCCTCCTGGAGAGCCCGTGGTTGACAGCATGCATTCTGGAGCCAGACTGTGTAGGGTAGAAGCCCAGCTCCATCTCATACTGGCTGTGTGCCATACCTCTCCGGGTCTCGGTTTTCTCATCTGTAGAATGGGAGCTGTAAGGGTACCTTCCTCACGAGGGTGTTGGGATAATTAAATGAGACCTATGGAAAGCACCGGCACAGTCCTTGGCACATAGTAAATACTGTGATCATCGTGGTCATAATTATCATTCTCATCATGATCTAGCAAACATTCATTTTTCCATGCCTAGATGTCCACCATCAAGCTCCTTTCTTTCTGCCACAACATCACCACATGAACATGAGGACGTAGAAAAAATGACCATAGAGAAGAATTCCTCCCACAGCATCCAGGAGATGCGCCGCTCCTGTGATCTGGGGCTGGAGGGTGTCCGAGGCCCCTGGGTGACCACACCACGCGGAGGCTTCTGAGTCCCATCCGGGCAGATGGCGTGCCCCGGGTTCTTCATTAATTATCACACAACAGAACCTTGCTGCTTCCAACTCTGATGCCCTGTAATCAGCCAAGAAACCTCACAATTTGATATTTGGAAACAATTAGCTCAGTTCACGGCCTCTGCAGCATCAATTAATGTGGACTCAAACACAAATTATGGGGAAGCGGGGACAGACACAGGGGGATGAGGTCACAGCAGCCATGAACCTCTGGCTCAGATGAGATTCCCCCAGAACAGGGCTGACAGCGAGGTTGTTCTCCCCTCAATCCCATAGGCAGGGCCTCTCTCCAGCAGGGGCCTCCTCCAGGGGCCCAGAGCCAGAAGCCTGTGGCCAGGGCCTCAGAGCTCAGGTCCAGGAGGATGTGGGAGGGGCCCAGGTCGCCCTGTGCTCAGACAGGCCACCTCATCCATCCCCCTGCCTCCACACAGACTGCTCTTCCACGTAGAGAAAGATGCCACAAACCCACATATCCTTTGGATATCCCTCTGGGCAAGACAACACTGACGCCCTTCTCTTGCCCTGGCACAGGCTAAGGGTGCTTCCTGGAGCAAGGGATGGGCTCCTCAGCACCCATTTCCCGGAAGGTCCAACCCAATCTGTTGGGAAGCAAAGGCTCCGAGGCCAGGCCTCTCTGGCTTGAGCTGTGTGACCATGCACAGGTGTCTTAACCTCCCCAAGCCTCAGTTTTCACATCTGGAAAATGGGGATTTCAAAAAGGGAGTAGACAGATGGGCTTCCCACGGTGCCTGGCATACAGAGAGTACTAGGTCAGCGGGGGCTGCTGTTGGCAGTTGCCAGAGTAACAGTTAACAGATAAATAGCAAATATCTTAGAAGGCTTCAGGGCTTACAGAACCCTTGACCACCACAGTCCCCCTGGATCCCCCTAAAGACCAGGAAAGGGAGGCAGACCGGAGGTGATCTAAAGGTGTGACTGGGGAGGGATCTACCTCCAGGCTCATTCACATGGCTCTTGGCAGGTCTCGGGGCCTCACCAGCCATCCCACAGAGACCTCAGCTCCTCCCCACCTGGGCCTCTCCATGGGGCCACTCGCAAGTTCCCCCAGGGCAAGGGCTCCAGTGGACTGGCAGGGACTGGGCTGTCCACTTTGCAGCCATCGTCCTAGTTCACTAAGGCAAGTGCAGGAGAAGGCAAGTAGACAGAGCCTCTGTCTTTTTGGAAGCTAATCTCAGAAGTGACGTCCATCACTTTAGCTGTATTATTAGAAACAAGTCACACTCAAAGGGGGAGCCTTCACGGGGATGCGGATGTGACTACCAGGAGGCAGGGATCCCTGGGGGGCTCTGCGGGGGCCACCTGGCCCCAAGGGCCAGGTAGCCAGGGACCAGGTTGAATGCTTTGCTGGCATCATCCTATACAATCCCTATTTACGGGCGGGGGAAAAGTCTGCCAACTACTGTTACTATCCTTGTTTTATAGGTGAGAAAGCTGAAGCTCAGAGGAGTTAGGTAACTGACCCAGAAATTGGGAAGAGGTGTTGGAATTTGAACTGTGTTTTCATCGTTGGCATTTCGCTCCACAAAGGTCAGGCCACTGTCCTTTGGGACCCAGCCACAGACCGTCTGGACTGCCCTGAACTTAGGAAGTTGAATATCTGACTAATAGGGTCAGGAAGCCAGCTTCCCGGCTGATCAGGGGAACCTTGCAACAAACCATAATTTAGTAGTGCAATTTTTTTTGGCCAGGGAAGACTGGGTATTGTGGGCCGGCAGGAGCAAATCTTGTGCCCTGTCTGGCTTGGTCTCATTGGAGACTTGAAAGTTCCTGAAGAATTGTAGGCAGCCAGCACTGTCTGCTCAGGTGAAAGTCACGAGACCAGAACTGGTCTCATTGGGAGGAAATTGCTTTGAACCCCCAAAGGTGGCAAAGCACAGTGGTATAGCCAAGAAGGGATGGGGACTCACACCCCAACCAGTCTGGTACACCGTCCCATCTCTGCCACCATCTGATGGTAGACCTGTAAGCAATCCAGGGGGCCCCTTAAAGCCCCAGTTTCCAGACCTGCAAAATGGAGGAGATGGTCATCTAACCTCGCAGGATCACCATGAGGGCCTGCACAGCACCCCACAGATAGTGGGTGCCCAGCAAACAGTGGCTCTTCTCGGCATGGGGGACATGCCAGGCAGAGCTATGCCACCACTATGCTTGTCTCTCTCGTGCCTGCTACAGACTTGGCGCTTAGTCACATTGGGTTAGTCGATTAGGGAATTAAGGAAAAATGTCATCTCTGGACTGGATGAAGGTCAGTAGATGCACATTCTGGAGTTGAGACCTTTCTCAGCTGCAGAGTTGACATGAAATGGGTCACAGCTCTATTGCACAGAGAGCTGTAGCCAAATGAGTCAGTGATGTTAACTCCCCCTGCGTGGCAATCAGGTGTCTTTCAACCACCTCAAAAGAGCAGATTTCCCGCAACACCTGAGCTGTAAGCAAGTGCAAGGCTGGTTAGGAACAGCTCTCATCCATTCTTGAGAGGGCTCCCTAAGACTCCAAGGGGACAGGGATTAATCTGGGGTGCCTGCCGTATGTCCACTCTACCCTGGACCTTTCGGTATGATCTGTGGCAATTCTTAACTTACTAGAAAACCCTGAAATAATGCACTTGCTCTGTGACCTTTGGAGGAAGATTTGACCTCTCTGAGCTTCAGAAAATGGGATTCATCTGGGCACCTCCAGAGCTGTAATAAGGACTTGAAGGTGACACATGAATCGCAGTGCCTGGTGCCTGATATAAATCCTCAATTACTGGTGGCTCCCCGTTGCTATGTGCTTCTTTAGAATGATTCTACAACCCTAAAGACCCCGTTGGGTCCCAAGGAATAAAGCTAGATGTATTTCCTTGGAAGTGGATCAAGGAGGAGCAGAGCACTGGCAGGCATGCTCGCATGAGGGAAAGGGGACCGGGGTCTTTCTGAAGGCTTACGGTGAGAGATCTGAAGGCCACCTTCCACCTCCAAATGTCTGCCCTGGATGCATCGTGCCTCTGCTCACAGAAATTTTGGTGTCAGCACAGGGGACAAAGGGAATGTCCATCATAGCTCAGTATCCTAAGGAGAAGCACTGACAGAGGAGCAAGCATATGGCAGAGCGATGGACACTTTCAATGTCCATCAGAGCTCTTGGCACCTGGGGGATGGAGGCCATGCAGGTGTGCATATGCGTGTGTGAGGGAGTGTCTATGGTGGTGGACACACTTCAGCAGTCGGGTCTTCACCAGCAGTGAATCGAACGCGCTGGGTTGCAGGGAGAGTTTTCTCATCCGCCAGGAGGGCTGCCTGCCGAGTTTGGGGGCTGCTGGCTGCAGATGGTCAGATATTAAATTTTACTCTGCCTCCCATCTGGTGGCTGCTCTGGCTGGCCGAGAGAATTCCCCACGGGCCAGCTCTGGGTTCTGGACAAGCCACTCTGCCCTGACCCGACCCTCGAGTGACCCTTCAGACAGGGCTGTGCTCAGCTAATCAGGAGGGTCCTCCCTTTCCTGCCAAGCACCCCCCTCTTGCCTTGCTAAGGCAGTCACCTCTGCTCTCCCCTCTGAATCTGCTCCCCCACAGCAGAGGCTAAAAGAGCACAGGTTTGGCATCAGATCCACCAGGTTTTGATCATGTCCTGGCTCTACTGGACCTCTCTGAGCCTCTGCTTCCTCTTCCATGATCCCTACATCACAGGGCCATTGGAGAGACGAAATGGGGTCTCTCAACCTTGATGCTGCTTATCTATTGGTCTGGATGGTTCTTTGCGATGAGGGGCTACCCTGTGCTTTGTAGGGTGTCTAGCACCATCCTTGGCCCATCCTTGACCTCAACCCACTAGATGCCTGTGGCACCCCACCCCCATTTGCAACAACCAAAAATGACTCCAGACATTGTCAAATGTCCCCTGAGGGTCAATATTGTCCCCACCAAAAAAATCATAGCAGTGGAGTGTTTTGTACTCTGCCTGTTACCTGGTGAACACTCGGTACACAGAGGCTACACCAGCAGCCACGGCGCTCAGAACGTAGCAGGGCATGCGGTAAATGCTCGACAGATGTTCGCTGTGACTGTTGTCTTGCCAAAGGACCTTTTGAGCCCTTTGAAAGAGGTTTTAAAGTTTGGGGTTTGATGTTCATACATCAAACATGTATGGAGAGCTATAGGCCAGCCTGAGATGGATACACATGGGTGCTCCGATTCAGTATTTAAGAGAAAAGGGAGCAGGGGATGGTGGGGCATGGGCATGGGGCACACAGCAGAAACACAACCTGATTATCTCACCATCACTGAGTATTTTTCTGTTGCCACTATTGTCCTTATTATGATCCCTAGCATTTGTTCGCCACTTACTCTGTTCCAGGCAGTGTTCTAAGAACTTGAAACATTATCTCCTGTAATCACCCAGATGACTGTAGCAGGAAACACCTCCGATTATTTCTTGTACAGACAAAGAGATGAAGGGATTTCAGTAATCTGCCCGAGGGCCCTGGCTCTGATAGAGGCCTTTCCGCAGGGTTCCTGGGGTGCGGTGCCGAGAAGGGTCACCCAGCTGGAGGGTCAGGAGAGCAGGCTGACACCTGAGCTGGGTCCTGAGTCCTTAGTAGGATTGCTTTTAAGAAAAGGCGGGGAGAGGGGTGGTCCAGGCAGCAGGGAGAGCCCGGATAAGGCTCTGAGGCCAGAAAAGTCAGCTTTATTTCACAGGGTGGCTAACTTTTAAGGGCAGGATGTACAGAAAGAGAAATGGTGGTAGCCCTCCCTCTGCCTCTCCCTGGGTCTTTGCCCAACACCAGCGGTGCCAGGTGGGTGGGGCACCCCTCCTGGGCCTCCAGGATCCTAATATTTCCATGCATAAGGAGACTTATATGTTCCCTTCTCAGCCTCCTTATGCATGGAAATATTAGGATCCTGGTCAGGGGACCTCTCCTGTGCTAGGGTGCCTGATGGTCCTGGGTTGCCCAGTACTGAAGGATTCCCAGGATATGGAACTTTCTGTGCTAAACCCAGAACAATTCTGGGCAAACCAGAAAGATCTGACTGTGGCCCCTTTACACACACCACCCTGGGCTTTTATGGGCAAACCACCCCCATATTCCTCCCAGCCAGCCTTCTAAAGCCCCCCAAAAAGGTAGGCATGGGCCAGACGGTCCAACAGCTGTTTCCCAGCTGCTTGGCAAAATCCACCTTCCCCAGGGTGAGAGAATCTGAGACCCACCAAGGAGGGGGAGGCCCAGAGAAGGGAAAGGACTCACTCAGAGCCACCCAAGGGTCAGCAGCAGAGCTGGGACCAGAGGCCAGGTCTTCTGGAGAAGCAGAATCATTTCCATTTAAATTTAAAGGAGAATAAGGGTGATAACTTGAGGTTTCTCAAGCTCATCCTACAGCCCAGCCCCACACTGAACACTGAATACCTGTCCTGACCCCAGAAGTAAGCACTTTTATCATCAAAATCATTTTACAAAAGGAGAAACTGAGGCACATATAAGTTAAATGATTTGGACCAGATTCCATCCAAGGAAGCCAGACAGTACAGCTGGGGAAGGTAACCATTGTACCACCCAGCCTCGTAGAAACAGCATCTTACCTGGCCCCTGGTGGCTTTGCTGTGTGCAGGTCTGAGTCTGAGACCCTTGCAAAGTATAGCAGTGTGGAACACACACACACACACACACACACATATATATATATATATATGTGTGTGTGTGTGTGTGTGTGTGTGTGTGTGCCTCTGTCCCATGGGACACTTCCCTGACACCAGAACTATCACATACTTAATGTGGGGGCTTGACTTAAGGATCCCTTAAAAGGAAGCAACACTGACCTTCAATAAGGACTTGCTAATGGTGGTGTTGCCAGCACTGTGGTAGGTTAGAACAATGGTGGACAGGGACAGGGACATGGTTCTCTCAACCTAGTGGAGAACCAGTCACTTGCTTGATAATTACAGGGCCGTGGCAAATCGTGGTAGGGCACAGGAGGTAGAGGTGAAAGGAGAGACGGTATTCATTCAAAACTCTTTATTGCAACTCCCTTAGGCATTGGAGAGCCAGCCAATCATAAACATGACACAAAGAGAGAGAAGCAGCCGGGAAGCCAAGGGGAGTGTGGTCTATGCCAGGTGGGAGGTGAGCTCAGAGGACTCAGGAAACACAGAGGAGGCACTTGCCCAGTCTCTGGAGGTAGGAGAAGTCTTCTAAAGGAAGTGACATCTCAGCTGAGATCTCAAGGAGAAGTAAGGTTTAGCCAGATAAAGAAGGTCAGGCAGGTATTGCAAGCATTAAAGAAGAGCTTGTGCAAAGGCCCAGGAGTGGAAGACAATGGCCCATGCTAGCAGTTGTCAGGCACTTAATTCTCTATTTGGCCAGAGCCCGGGTCATGGAGTGGAGGAGGGGAGAGGAGAGGCTTGAGAAGTGGCCAGGGACCAGATCGGATAGGGATCTGTAGTTCATCCTATCTTGAGGACAATGGAAGACCATTGATGGGCTTGAAGTGAAGGAGTGACAGGTTTGATTATATCTGTGCTTTAGAATGCCACTGTCATTGGGAGTGTGAATGAATGGAGAAAGAATTGGAGAGATGGGGTGAAGCTAGTATGAACGTGGGACGACATCCTCTTGATTCTCTGATCACCTTCAATACTTATTAAGTGGATGGATGGAAGGGAGGGAGGCAGGGATGGAGGAAGGGAGAGAGGAATGGAACCCATAAAACAAATGAAGACAAATTCAAGAAAATTGAACTTGTATTCATTTCTACTTGAAATATTTCAACTTGGAATATGAGAGAATTCTATAACAATCAGAAGGGCCCAAAGATGGAAAGACCTGCCTTGAGGGGCAGTAAGTTGTGGGATATTGCGTGGGGGGATATTGTAGCACAGACTGGGATAGGATTCAGTACCACAGGGTAAACAAGAGCCTTGGTAACTCACTTCTGTATAGGACTTCACTTCTCTAAAACAGTTGCATAAACTTTGTCCCTTTTAATTGTCATAATATCCATGCATCTTGACTATTATCCTAAGTATCATCTCCTTTTCACAGATGAGGAAATTCAAATTCACAGAAGTTACGTGCCTTTTCCGGCTAGTAAGAAACAGAACTTGCCCTGGAAGCCTTCTGACTCCAAGTCCCCTGCTCTTTCCAGAGAGCCCCAGTTGACTTCCAAAGTTGCTTCTAACCCTGAAATGATGGATTTCTTAGTAGAAGAGGTTTCTGCCCTGTAGGGGATTATACTAACAATTAAAATACTGTGGAAGCTCCAACTCAGAGAGCTGTTTCCTCAGGATAGGCAGAGTAGCATGGTGGAAAGAGGGCAGATTGGGAGTTATTCAAAACTGCCTCCTACTAGCTCTGTGGCTTTGGACAAGCCACCTTACTTCTCTGAGCCTCGGCTTCTTCATCTATAAAGTAAGGGTTATTAATACCATCTCACAGGGTTATTGAGAGAGACAAAGTATATGAGGGGCTGTATTGGTCAGGATTATTTTGGTTGTAAGTGATGGGAACCCAGCTCCAAACAGACAAAAAAGGAATGTATCACATCCCTAGTTCTCTCTGTCCTCTGCTTGTCTCTTCTTCTCTTGCAATGGAACCCTCTGTCTCTCCCCTTACAGATGAGCCTCTTCCAAACGGCATGAACAGGACCACCCACAGCCTCAGTAGAGAGAGAGCTTCCTTCACCTATAACAGTATATCCATCCCAGGGAAGACCCTTGATTGGTCCTATTTGAGTCACATGCTCACTCCTCAGACCAATTACTTTGGGAGAAGGGTAGGAGGTATTAGGGTTGGCCACACCTCAGTCTTGTACTCACCACCATGGCCAAGGGAGTAGGATACATTATGAAAGGAAAGATGATTTTAAAAGATTAACTAAAACCCATTACAAGCACCTAGGACAGCATCTGGCATGTAGTAGCTGCTCATTAAATAGGAACACTGTTGGTGCCATTGTCTGGGGGAGTCAGTGACAGTTTTGTTTGCAGAGAAGTCTAGAGGTGTGTCTTCTCGGGAAAGTTCTAGAGGGGAGAGAAGGTGAGCAACATAGATCTTGTTAATACTAAGTTCATGTTCATCTCCATGGAGACCACCATATGTTGCACCTGCATCCTGTAGGTGTCCTCTATAGAGAATAACTTACATGTAGCAGATCTAAAATGGGGGGAGGGGTTTGGGGTATAGGTGAGCCACTCACTAAGGGTTCCCATGCTCTGAAATAGGCAAACTTGCTTCTGGGGTTGTTCCTCTTTTATTTGCCAGTCCCTTTCATTCATTACTTTATTCAGCACTATTTCTGTGCACTTTTCTCAGGCCTGAGGATTCAACAGTGAATAAGACACACAGCCTTCATGCTCAAGGTCTAGCTGGCTCCCAGTCATAGTTTATCTCTACTTCTTTCCCTCACGTGTTGATAAGCTTTAAATGTTTACCTCATCAAAGAGGGGAGAAAAAGAACCATGAATTATGGTTCACAATTTACGTGGCTGAGTCAAAGAACTCGTGTTGGTTCAGTAACAATTCCAAAATGATTCCATCTCTTCCCCCTCGGGCAATTTCCATAACTCCCTGAGGCTTCCAAGCTGGTTCCAAGCCAGGCATCATATGCACCATGCACATGTTCTTTGGCCCACAGAACACTTTAAGTGCAGTTTGTTGCCAGCATTTAAAACTCAGTAGGTTTCTAAAATCTGAACTGGATGCTTCTCTTAGGAAGCCTAAAGACCTGGTGAAAATGGACCAGTGTTCCACACTGGCAATGATCGGCTGGAGCCACATTGTGTCCACCCCTTTAGACAGGACCTGTGCTCCCTGATTCTTCAAGGCTCCCACATGATGCATTTTTCTAAGTCATTAACTGACTGGTCCCTGCAGGCATTTGCGTTTGCTACCCTGGAAGTAGAGGACATTTGGTGAAAATGTTATCTTTGCCAAGCGTCTCTGCCTAGTCAAACTGCCTCCAAGGCTGCCCAGAAGCCCTTTCCTCTGCAGCAGCTCCTCCAAAACCCCCATGGTGTAAAAAACGTGTAGCCCAGGGAGAAAAACAAGTGGCCTCATCCAGAGGCAGGTGAAGCCCAGACTTGCCTTTTTTTACACTCTGTTTTCAAAACCCAGCCTATTAGGTGAAGCCACTTGAGGGAATAAAAGGCAGAGATTCAAGTGGTTTTCATTGCATCAAAGATGAGTGAGTGTTTTACCCAACGTGTCAGGAAGGCAGTTTCAATCATCAGAATTACCTTCATTCAGCCTTTGAATGGCTGGATTCTCTGGCTTCTCTGAGCTCAGAGAGGCTCTTGTTCAATGGGCATATGAGAGCAGGGCAAGGAATGGATGGTTCTTTGGCTTGCTCTCAGGTTAGGGAAGGGGACTAATCATTTTTGGCTGATTTGTGCTCACGGACTGTCAAACACCAAGTAGAAATAGGAAGAAATGATTCACATTCTGATTCAGAGAGTGTTTATTAAGTACATACTATGCACTTCAAATGCTGTCGACAAGACAAATCCCTAAACTACGTCACCAGCTCAGACCTCTTTTGAATCCTTATATCTTTCTACTTGACACTGCCATTTGAATGTCTCCTAGATTGCAAACATCTATGTTCTAAATCCAACTCTTTACCGCACCCCCCCCCTCACAAAAGACTCTCTTACATCTTCCCCAGCTCAAGAAATATCAACTTTATCTCCACAGTTGCTTAAACTAAAACTTAGAAGTTCTTTTTTTTTTAAGACAGAGAGAGTGCAGAGGGAGAGAAAGAATCTTAAGCAGGCTCCACCCCCAATGTGGAGCCCCATGTGGGGCTGGATCTCACAACCCTGAGATCATGACCTGAGCCAAAATCAAGAGTTGGATGCTCAACCACCTGAGCCACCCAGGTATCCCTAGAAATTGTTCTTGATCCCCTTCTCACTTATCCACAATAGCCACTCATCACTAAGTCCTGCTGGTTCTTTCTCTTAACTCATTTGTTCATTGGTTAGTTAAGGTAGTACTAGCTGCTATAACAGATAGACCCCCTCAGTGGTTCAATAAAATAGAAATGTATAATTAGGTCAAATAAAGTCTAATTAAGGATCCAGATGATGATTTGGGGACCCAGGGATCTCCCACCTTGTGACTCTACCATTCCTTAAGGCCTGTGCTTCTAACCACTAGACTAGAAAAGAGAAGGCAGGAAGACACACCTACTCTTAGCCACTTGAGCCCAGAAGTGACACCATCACTTCTCCTATTGCATTGGTAAGAACCAGCCACATGACCTCATCTAGATGCAAAGGGCACTGGGAAATGTAGTCTCTGGCTGGGCAGCTGCTTCCCAGCCTCATCTATACACTATGGAAATGGATAGGCAACCATGTCTGCCTCAGTTCATTTCCTCTACCTGCACTGCCACTTCCCCAGTCTAAGCCACCATCCTGTATCACTTGGGTGACAGTCCTCTTCTGGTCTCCCTGACTCCATCCTGTCTCTTCTCTAGTCTGTTCTTCACACATCAGCCACAGGATTGCTTTAAACCATGTATCAGACCATATATGTCGCTCCTCACACTGAGAATAAAACAAGCACCCTCACTGAGGCACATGAAGCTTGATTAGCCTGGTCCCACTTCATCTTCTCCTTCCCCCATCACTCATGGTTCCTCCAGCAACCACCTTCATCATCACCTGTTCTGTTATCTACACTTGGATCACCTTTCCAACCAGCTGATCTTCCTCATCCTCCAAGACTCAGCACAGACATTAGTCATTTTCTCAGAGAGGACTTTTTCATCCAAGTAGTACCCCTCATAGGGGAGCTCTTCACAGTGAGTAGTTGGGTATTTCTTTGTGTGGCTCCTTTTCCCCACATAGGCTGTAAGTCCCCCGAGGATAACAGCAGTTATCTGTTATCTTTACCACAGCACCAGTTCTCTTTGTCCCCAGCACCAAGCACTTTACCAGGTACAGAGTAGGAGTCCAGTCCATTTGCTGAATGAATGAATGAATGAATGAATGAATGAATGAATAACATGATGTCACTGATTTCCTGGCACAACTTAATGTGGTGGGTTCTATTACCATTCCCATTTCACAGATGAGAAGATGAGGCTCAGAGACAGGAAGTGGTTTTTCCTAAGGGCGCACAGCAAGGAAGTGGTAAACCTATAGCTCAGAGCTCTTTCTAGCTAAGTCTCTTCTTAGCAATCCTATTTGGAAATACTTTGAGAAACTTCTATATGCCTTCTCCCAGATTTCCCATCCTCTTCCCAGCTCCTAAGACCCTGAGAAACTCATCACTTCTTCCCACCTCCTCTGGAACCTAAGCAGGCACAGATCATGGCAGACACTACCCCTTATATCAAACAGGGCCCTGACAAGAAAGGGATGTACACTCAAACTGTGTAATCAAGGAGAGATTAATGAAGAGTGTGTTTACAAAGATGTGGCCATGGTCAAGAGATACCAACAAGGGGTACAGGACCCAGGACCATCAGGATCCTCATAGAACAAGACGAGGGAGCAGCTAGCAGCACCTGGAGAGTGAGCTGTGTGGGAAGGACTGCCTTTAACAGAGGAACATAGCCACTGCTCCTTAGCCTACAGGGATGGGGGCCCAGAAGGGAATAAACCCAACCTTGCTGTCTTCCCAATTCCCACTGTTCTGCCCAAGCTTTCCATTGGCTGAATCCAACCAGAAGCTAGAGGCAAGGGACTTTGCTAATTGGATCAGCCTCCACAGAACCAATAGAGGTACAGAAGGGGGGTGAGTAGACCTGAAGAGGCAAACAGCTAGCCCATGGGACTTTCAGATTGAAAGATGAGAGGTGGCTCCCATCCATTAGGGTTTCTTCGGTTCCAAGCACCAAACTGACTCGGGCAAAACTCCAGCAAAACAAGGGATATATTGGAGGGATTCAGTTAACTCTAAGATTTCAAGGAAATCTTAGACCCCAGAAAGATACGTTTTATCATGCAAGTTACTCAGACTCAGGACTCAGACTCAGGAGTAAAAAACAACACTCTAGGACTGCATGTGAAGGGAAAGGGGAGCTCCCCAAAGAAAATTAAGGTGCAATTGTCAAAAGAAAGGATGAAAATGCTGAGCCTACAGAAAATGAGAGATGTCCTCACAAGATTCACTGCTACAAAAAAGAAAATAAAACCAAGTCAGTTGAGAAGTTAATACCTTTTCAAACCTCAGAAGGATCACTCATTGGTGCTCAATCAACGTTTGTAGGTTGGAAGAATAAATGGACCAAGGAATGCTAGAGAATTTGGGCCTTATTCAGAGGGCATTGGGGACATTGAAGTGTTTCAAGCTCAGGAGGTGACATAGTCAGATTTGCATTTTGGAAAGGCGTCCCTGACTTGGGTAGGGAGACTGGACTGCAGCAGGGAAGCCTGTTGGGGCTGATGGGATGCCCTAGGTGAGGATTGTGGTGGCTCAGAGTGGTCATAGAGAAGGAAAGATAGAGTTACATCAAGCAATTCAGTGCCTGGGGGGTACAGTCAGAGTCTTTGAGACTATATACATGAGATGTTGATCAAGCTGCTAAATGCAGCTCAGAGCTCCATTGGTGGGCCTGAATTTGGGCATCTGCAGCCTGGGTGAGGGAATGAGGTATTCTTGATGCCAATAGCTGCAGCAGTATGTGCCAGCAACTCGTCAGATGCTATGGTCACCCCTAACCCACCATAGCTGTTGACTCCCCAGGCCAATCCCATGAACCAATATGAATATCCCTCTATCTGCCAAGATGATGGAGACCCAGTCACTGGCCCTGAGTATCTTCCATTCTGTTGGCACAGAGAGATGGACACAAAGATAACATTTCCATCCAAAGACTAGGGGATCACCCAGAATCACTTGGCGGGTGCCCACACCCTGCTTACAGCATTTCCAGGGAGTATGGTGCAGCCAGAACTAAACTATGGCTCCAGGGTTTAGCTGGTTTGCATCCAGCTAAACCCTGAGCCACACTAAATTAGGCAAGAGGTTAGCTCTGCCTTTGACACGATACAACGTCCCAGGGGTTCCTGAATATGCCATCACTTCCTGGTCTTCACGGGTCTTCGTGTATCTCGAGTTCCTCCCCCCTCCTCCCTTCCTCCCTCTCTTGGGCCAATCTTCACCAGACATCAGCTTAAAGTTTTATCCACTGGGTAGGAGTTTCTTTGCCCCAGGCTGGGTAGGCTTCCAGCGTGCTCCCATCATCTCCTCCCTTTATGGTCCTTGATACACTGCATTGTCATTGTATGTCTTTGAGCAATGACTTAGTCTTCTCTGAGACTCCCTTTCCTCCCCTAGGAAACAGGGTCATAATAGTAACTCCTAACTCGGTCGTTGTTAAATGGTATGGCCCTTAGAATGCACACAGGATGGTGCCTAGAGCAGAGTAAGCAGACAGTGAGTATTAGCTGTTGCTTGCCTAGCCACTTGTTGGCCGTGAGACTTACTGCAGAATCTGCTACAGACCTTGGTTTTCCAGAGCCATGTGATTTCCCAAGACCTCAAGCAGCCCCTCATTGATCCTCAATGATTCTGGCAGCACTCCTACTAGTATTGATCAAATACCAAGACCAAGGCTGCCTTCCTGTCCAGGGTGTTAATTGGCCCAAGAACTGTGTGCATGGGGAACCTAGCAGATTTCTGAATGAAATCACTGATACCATTCCCATCACATCAACTCAGAGAAAGGGGGGTTAGTGATCTTTGGCGTGCTTGGAAAAGCCTTCTTTTGTGAGGTGCTCTCCTCATCTGTGTTATTATTCATTGGCTGGACAACTAAATGTCTTACTCTCTGTATGCATCAACCCTTTATTAAACACCCACTATATACATATCCTCCAAGAGGTCTTCTCTGCCACAATACCTAAAATTACCCCCAGCCCAGTCCCCCCTCTGCCCCCTTACCCTGCTGCTTTTGCCATAGTACATGTCATACTTTGACATTTATAGTACTTGTTTACTTGTGGGTGAGTATGCTATTTGTGTCTTTACTTGTTTTATGGTCAATCTCCCTGACCAGAATGTCAGCTTCCTGAGGGCCAAGGCTGGGTCTGCTTTGCTCACTGCTGTGTCACCACAGCCTAGAACATATAGTCAGAGACCCTTGAATATTTATCAGATGAATGCATGCAAAGCACCAGACCAGGGACTTTGCCAGGGGAAAAAAATTGAACAATAAGATGTGGATTCTAGCTTCAAAATGTTTATTTGTTGGGTAGTCAAGCAAAAATAATTATAATTCTAGACAGAATTGGTGGGTTCTAAGAGAGGGACCTTACCATTCTCTGAGGGTAAGGGAAGAGAGAAGGGGAAGAGGTCTTGTATACTGGCTGTAGTTCACTTTTTACTCTCTGTTTCCTCTCTTGGCCTGACCACAGATTATAGGCTGACAGCAGGGATCATGTCTATCCAGTTAATCATTAATCTAGGTGCAGGATGGAGTGTGGCAACTAGTAGTCCCATCAATGTCTTATTTTAGTTTTAGCTGGGAGATTGAGATGAGGGTTGGAGTGCAAGGAATTTCTTTGGGAGGTGACCCCAGAAAGATACGTTTTATCATGCAAGTTACCATGGTGGGAAACCAGAGCTAAATCTTGCACAGGAGCCTTGGGAGCCAGTGTAGACCGCATATCTCAGATTATCCCACTCCAAGGGAAGATAGACTAATCCCCCAATGTTTCTTCTGCAAAAGAGTGCAGTTGCTACCAGTTGGAAGTTGGATCAGCATGTATGAGAATTGTAGATGCCAAGGGGATACGGGTAGGGCACTCTCAGAAGGTGCTACAGTAAATATTTATTGAATGAATCAATAAGTGGAATGAATGGACATTGGTCAGATGCCTACTACATACCAGATGCCTTGTGGCTGTTTGTTAATGTGATTTTCAAAGCTTTTGAAAGACAGGTAGATACTGGGGCTCAAAGAGGTTAGGTAACTTACTCAAGGTCACACAACAAGCAAGAGACAGAGCTTAGATTCAGCCCAGGCCCAGTCTTTCATATATATTTTATTTTATTTTATTTTATTTTATTTTTATTGTATTGTATTTTTTGACAGATAGAGCTAGAGAGCAGGGGACGTGGCAGGCAGAGGGAAAGGGAGAAGCAGGCTCCCCACTGAGCAGGGAGTCTGATGTGGGGCTCAATCCCAGGACTCTGGGATCATGATCTGAGCCCAAGGCAGACACTTAACCAACTGAGCCACCCAGGTGCCCCCAGGCCCAGGCTTGTCTGGTTCCATGCCCCTCCTCTTTCATAATGTCAATTGGTGGGATAAACTGCGATGTGGATACCCTGGACTGAAAATTTCAGGAAGGGTCCTCATTGTCTCATTCATCTTGCCTATCTGTCTTCTATTTGGCTCCAGGTGTGAGTCAGCCCAGCCTTGTCCCAGGGTCCAGTCAATGGATCCCCTTGCCCTGAGGTCACTACAACTTTCTAGGGCTTCACTTCAGCCAGAATTCCCCCCTTAGGATTTGTGGGCTTTGGATTCCAATAGTTCAAGTTCCAGAGCTGCCACCACTTAGATGTGAGTTCTGAAGCAAATCATTCTACCTCTGTGCCTCTGTCTCCCCACAAAGAAGGCCAATAATACCTAACTTACAAGGTGAAAATTAAAAAGATTAGCACAGCCCATAGTGAGTGTGCAAGAAATGGTAACCATGGTGATCTCAAAGCAGTGATGCTTAGCTTATTTGTCACTTGTTACCCCATCTTTCTGTACCCCAAACCACTTCTTCTACTCACTTCCTCCTCAATATCAGCAATCGGTATGTAGTATTAAATTGCATAGACCCTCGAGCCAGTCATCTTGGGTTCAAATCCTGGTTCTGCCTCTTACCAAGTGAGTGAGAGCTAATGAATAGAAAGAGCCCGCCATGTTATGGGTGCTCACATGCTACCAAGTATTTCCTATCATCATATTTCTTGTTATTGTAATCATTAATATTACCTAAAAGTCCTCTTGTAAATCAGCAAAACTTTATTAAACACCTACTGTGTGCCTAACACTAGGTGGAGCACTGGGGCCGGTGAAGAAAACAGGGTCCCTGCCCCAAGGACCACTGGGTCAGATGGAGAAATAAAGCCAGAGGACAATGAATACAGAGTTCACTAGGTGACTAGTGAACTGATCACTGTCCTAGTGACCGATCATCACTAGGAGAGTGGGAAGGCCAGAAGAGCATTGACATCACATCCAGTGAAGAAGCCAAAGCATCCAGACCCTTCCCTGATAACCCCCATACATAGCTTTATCTGAACACCCTGCTATCCCCTCTGTCCATACTTCTCTTTCTGCCCCAAAGCTCCCACTTCCTGCCCTATGGCATAACTAGAGTGGTCAGTAGATCTCTACGCTTCCCTTTGACAACCAACTGTAAACTCTTCGAGGCTGGGGCAGTATCTTAAGTTCTTTTCCATGCCACAGAGTAGCCAACACACAATGCTGCCACAGTTTTATGGATGCTGGCAGGAGACACAAGACTCCTGGGTCAGAGATGCAGGTTATTACAGCAATAGTAGTAACCAGAATATCAATATTTGTGCCAGTAGCCCAAAACCCAATTTCCACAGAAACTTCCACAGAGCAACACAAATAGGACTGGGTATTGTGGTTTGGATTACAGGAGAGGAATCCCAAATTTAGAGAAGCTGAATCTTTTATAATGGGAGTAAGCAAACCTGCCCTTTGCTCTGGAGAAAGTCAGTATCTTTATTATACAGGACAGTAGGCATGCCTTCCTTTTGCTCTTGAAGGGAGGTACTATTTCTATCTTGCAAAGCTGTTACACAAACATCTTGAAAAGATAGTCTGGAAAAAAGGCAATCAGTGCCTCTGCTGGCAAGACATGCAGAAACGAAAAAGATACGTGGTCTCCCAACAAATATAGATGGATGGATTGGTGGATGGATGGATGGATGGATGGATGGATGGATGGATGGATGGGTGGGTGGATGTATGTATGGGTGGGTGGGTAGGTGGTGGATAGATGGACAGGAGGACCAAGAATTGAAAGGCAATGATTTTTAACCTGTGTTTCTAGAAATCATAAGAACTTGAGGGGTTCCCTGGAGGAGGTAGGGCAGCCAGCAGTCTTGCCCCCTCCCCAATGATTTCTCATACCTCCTCCTTCACTTTTTTTATATATTGGCTCATGCATACAATTCCACTTGGAAATTTAAAAAAAATATATACATTGCCACAGCTACAACAAGTTTGGAAATCATTGATGTAGGAATGTGATTCTCCAACTTAAAAAAGTGTCAGAATCACTGGAGGTTTGTTGAAACCCAGATTGCCAGTCTGAGGTGGGTTTAAAAAAATCTGCATTTCTAACAAATTCCCAGGTGGTGCTGCTGCTGCTGCTCTGGAGACCACACTTTGAGAACCACAGTTGTAGAGAAACTGTCCTGATTCTTCCATACAATAGAATTCAATTACTGAGTGCCTAGGATGTACTCGCAAACTGCTAGGCATATTGAAGTTCATAAAAATGGATTCAGGCGTGGCCCATACTTCTCAAAGGTCTTCTCATATCAAAACAGAGACAAGAGCCACATGTACATTAATAAATAATAAAAGGAGGAGGAGCTATCATTGACTGACCATGTACTATGTGCCAAAGACCATACTAAGGGCCTCCTATGCATGATCTCTGTGAATCAGCACAATCCTGGGAGATAGGGATGATCATCAACCCCATTTTGACAGATGAAAAAGGTGAAGTTCAGAATGGGTAATTAACTTGCCTAAGGTCACACAGCTAGGAAGTGGCAAAATCCAAGACAGACTCCAAAGCTTTTGAATCACACCATATCCTTGCACACTCCTCTCTTCCACACTATTAGAGAAGAGTATAAGACAGTTTGCTTGAGTGTCAGATTAAATAAATCAAATGCCAAAATATATGAATTTAATGGTGCTCTAGGCTGTCAGGCTGAGAAGAAGAAAGTGGGTTCTCTCATTAAGGCTTTAAACATCAGGGTGCAGCCAGCTGAATCGTTTCTGGGGTCCAGGGAAGTGTAGATTGCAAAGTGTCGCATGCTAGCAGCCTGGGCTATGAGCTTGTCTGACTTGCTCTTTGCATTTAGTCCTTTAGGAGTGAGAAATCCTGCCTGGGGGTAGTTGCCCCAGTCGCTGGCACAGTGCCTAGTACATAGCCTATCAAAAAAGAGGGGATGGCCACGGATGGTTAAATGCATGGTACATAATGCCATGGAGAGTTCCCAGACTCGTCGCACTCAAGTTTGTTTTTCAAATGAAAACTGAATGAGGAAGCCAGATACATAGACAAAGAAGAGATCAACCCAGAATGGAAGGGGAATTTAGGGGGCCCAGGGCACACTTCCCCAGCCTACTCCCTCTACCTGCAGCCTCCGAGACATGGCCGCAGGACCCAAGGGGGTCCTAGAACAGAGAAGGAAGCTAGGCTCCAGTCCAACCCCCTTAATTTTATAGATGGGAAAATAGAGACCCAGAGAGGGGAGGGGGGTGGCCCAGGTTGCACAGTGGAGGACTGAGTCAGATGAAAACCCAAACACTATGGCCTGGGGTTGGTAGCTTTCCAGAATACTGAGCTGGGATTTCATCTGCTCCTCTGTCTACTGCCTCCCCATGACCCTCTCCCAAGGATCGGTGTCAGAATCTTTTTCCTAACTCTTAGAAATAAGTTCTAGTGTGTCGTCTTTTCTGTGCATGTCTCTGGTATGGTGGGGCCTGGGGCAGTGCAGAATGGCCAGAGATTGCTGCTCAATGAGGGGAGGGAGCTGCCATTGTTGCTGAGGAGTTGTGTCATTGAACTCCAAGTATCTGCAAGCTGAGAGTGAGGACCTGACCCAGCTCACCAGGGTGGTCTTACTGGCACTGAGAAGCCAACCTGAGACCTGCCTCAGTTTCCCCTGAGGAGCTTACCAAAAATACAGCCTCTTGGGTCCTCTCCCCCCACCGAGACCTACAGATTTAAATTCTATCTAGGCATAGTCCAGGCACATATGGACAATTAAGGCAATTCTTAAGCACCTAGAATTTTAAGGACCACTACTTTATGTGCTGATTAAGACCTCCCTTGCACTCACAATCACTTCCACTCCCGGGTGCTGAAATCCATTTCCTTGGTCAGGGTTCTTACACTGGTGGCTGAAACCTGCTTCATTCTAAGTGAATGCGTTTAGGTGGACCATGCCCTCCAGTTAGCCACAAGCCCCTCTACTCCCTGATGTCTCAGAGCCAGCCCACTTCATCTGTCCCCTGGAAGCACTGGCTTCTCCCTGCCATTGCCTTCAGAATGAAATACTTTGATTCCCCTTCACAGCCCAGTGTGACAGGCCATCAAACACTCTAGGTTTAGAGAATTTTGAGATATAACACCTGGAGTTGAGATGGGGGAGTTGTATGTGTGTGTGTGTGGGGGGTCATCCTGTATTGGGGTTGCAGGAGAGAACGAAAGGACTGATTTGGGAGTATGAACAGAAAACTTGGGCCTCCTGCTGAGTTTTTGGTTGATTCTCTGGGGTGCTCAAGGCCCCACACCTTATTGCCCCCACCCTCATTTGATGCCTCCTCTATGGACGGACACTGCAAGACTGGGTGGCGACCGGAAGATACAGACAGTCCCCAGAGCAGCCCAACACTCTCATCCCGTTCAAGTCAGGTCAGCATAGAGGGGACTCAGGCCCAGAGGTCCCCAAAGCTGAGTAAAGAGGAGCAGGAGATACCTGACAAGTGGTAGGAAACAGGAAGGCTACAGTGAAGGTTTAGCGCGCCATCTGTCGGTCGTTCGGGGAACTGTCTCTGCCAAACGGGCTGCGTAGCGCAGGGGGCACCAGCAAACCTGCCCTGAGCGGTTTCTCAGGCAAGAGGTTGCCTCCTTTTTGTCCATTAAAGCACCCTGAAAGGCCACTGGTTCGGTTGCTCCTGGTCTTTTCAAGGTCCCAGACTCTTTTAAAAAGGCTACTGGCTACTGCAAACCCTCTCCCCAAGCACACTTAGACTTGATTTTGCCTGTAACTCCGGGGGCTGTCTTCTGGTTGGGATCACTTCCTGAGACCCTTGCCGAAGGGTTTGTCCAAGCTCACACAGCTCATTCGTGGCAGAACCAAGTCTAGAAGCCAGATGTTCCAGCTTCAAATCTAGTGCTTCCTGTACCCAGGCTGCCCCTTTAAGCCTTAAAGGGCTCCTCTCTCTTTCTTCCCTGCAGGAATCCTATGAATGTCTGCCAGGGGTGTTGGACAAGTCAGTAACCATCCCAGGGACTGTGGCTCCCCCACCCCTCCCAGGGGTTCTAGGCTCTCAGGCAACACTTTTCCTTGCTTCTTGGCCCTGCTGGCCTACTCCCCAAGGTGCCCCCAAGGGCCACTATATAGACTCACACTCCTTAGGGTCCCCAGAACCAGCATCTTGAGCTTCTTAGAAGCCAGGTGAGGGATCTGATAGGTCACTGGCAGGCTGTGAATCACCTTGGATCAACCACCAAACCTCCCTGGACCTTGGCCTCCCCATGTGTAAAAAGCCATAGTTGGGGACAGCCATCTCCAGGGCCCCTCCCACGGTGCTGCCCCTCTCACTCTGGGCAAGACTGACCCACAGGCATGATCCTTCATAGGCATATCTAAGTGACCTCCCCAACCACGTATCCAGGGACAGGGTTGAATTCTATTCTAGAATTAGAGGCGCTGAGTGGGTGGGGTGGGATGGAACACTACTTACGTGAGAGGGGATTTATGTGCAATGGGAGCAGGGAGGGGGGCAGCGGGACACAGAGGAGGGTGCCCCTGGGTCTTTCAATACATAGCATGGACCTTCCACTCAGGGCAGAGAGGCAGAGCAAGGGGCAGTGCTGGCTGATGGAGGAGAGAGGGGTATGACGAGTGGCTGGGAAGGGCACAGGGTTTGGTATACAGTCGATGGCTAATTAAGGAGCTATTGTCACTACATAGTGGGATCCCAGCAAGCTCTTCATTCATTTATTCAACAAGCATTAATTTGGTTTTTGATTGAAGGAGACGCTCTCCAACTTGAGTGTGGACCAGGATCTCCTGGAGAACTTGTATAAAACACAGATTCCTGGGCCCCCACAGCAGCGTCTGGTTCAGCAAGTCTGGGGTAGCCCCAGAACTGATATTGCTAGTAAGATTGGAGGGGCTGCCAAAGCCTCTGGTCCGGGGAACATGCTTTGAGAAGCAGTGATTTTGAGTTGACAGATGAGACAGACCCCACCCCCCACCCCCCACTGCCTGGTGGTGCTCCTAAGGGTGCAGCATTAAACGATTAAATATCCTAAAGTGTGTTGCCTTAAGAAAGGGGAAGGGCAGGGCATTAGGGGAGCTCAGAGCAGGGCTCTCCCCAAAGAGGGGATGTCTACACTGAGACCCGAAGGCTGAGTAGAAGTGGCCCAGCAAAGCCACAGAAGGGGGAAATTTTCCTGAGACACTTACTTAGAATCCACCTGAACCCCTCTCACAGTCCTCATCTATTTTTCCTGGTCAATGGGAGGGAGGCAGCATTGATCCCATTTTACAGATGAGGAAGCTAAGGCTCAGAGAGGCAGAGGACTAGCTCAAGATCATGTATGGAGAAAGTAGCCCCAGTGTCTGGCATAGGACACCTCTCAGCTGCTGCCTCTGTGCCGCTTCTCCCCAGCACCCCCGTTCCCATCCCTGGGGGAGCCACCACCTAGACACAGCTGCAGGGTGGCCAGCCACACTCTGCTGCCTTCCCCCGCTCCCTGCCCTAAGCCCTTCAAGTGTTTTCGCTGCCGGGTGAATTCAACAGATGCCTTTTGATCGCAGCCTATTAAATTAGCCCCTCTCTGCAGCCAAAAGAAGATAATTATGTTTTCATTAGCCCTGGATAATGTATTACCCCCCTCAGTGGCAGCCACATCGGCAAACCTCCTCCTTCCCCCTCCTCTGCTCGGTTCCACCGGAGCACTGTTGCTCCCCTCGGCCCACCTCTAAGCCACTGGGTGGGGACTGGTTAGGGTCCCCCCAGGGTGGTGGTGGGGGTGCAGGAGGCAGCCTCCCTTTGGCTGGGAGAGGGCTTTTACACAGCCGCCATCCACCCAGGAGTGGAGGGTGTGGGCCCAAAGAAGATTCAAGAATAATTGTTCTCATAGTGACCATTGCTGGGGAGCTGACTCCTGGATGTGTCTCAGCAGCTTGAATCCTAGAGCAGGTGGGGAGCAGGGTGGCTTTACAACATCTCCCGCCCCAGAACACCATGGGGGTCCTGCTGGGATCAGCCTAGAGTGACTGACTGTCCGACTGTCCAACTGTCCGAGCAGCCTCTGGAGAGAGGGCCCCACAACTGAGGAGCTTTGGGGGACCATCACTCTGCACCGGAAAGACGGCACTGACATAGTCCCTCTGTTTCTCCACAAAGCGGCAGGCAGGCAGGCAGGGAAGACCTCACTTTGGGGTCGGTAGGACCTGAGTTCTAATAGATGCTTTTATCACCAATTCACTGGGTGACCTGGAGCAAGTCACTTTGCCCCTCAGAGCCTCTACGTTCCCCCTTGTACAATGGGAATAAGAAAAAGAGTCATCTCTTATGATTTGAGGATTCAATGAGTTATCTATAAAACGCTCCTTTGGGACTGACAAAATAATTAAATGCTCAATACAACATAGCCATTGTTCTTTCTACTGTGATTAGTACTGTCCTAGTCACCTAACCTGATGGAAACAAGCAGAGTTAGAGAAGGGAAGTCTCTGTCTCTATCTCTTTCTCCTTTTACTCTCTCTTTTGCACCCACACGCAGGACCCTTCATGGTGACAAGCTCCTCCTTTAGGCTCAGAGGCCCCATCCCCCCAGATCTCTGTCTGGACAGCTACACTTATCAAGCTTTGCCCTCAACTGCACCAGGACACGTGGTGAATGGGGTTTCTGTGTTCCTCTTCCCAAACCCAGGCCAACTCTGCCTTTTGCAGGCACAGTTCAGCCTTGGCCCTGACCCCACCATCTTGTGGCTGCCTCTTCCCTACCAACCACCCTTCTCCCAAGATCAGAACAGCAGGTGCTCCAGGAGAGGAGGGGCCCCGCCTTAGGCCTATTCTGGTCCCAGCACGCACACAGGCAGGCGAGGTAGCTGTTTTGAGCAGGTGAACGGCCAGCCCAGTAGAAAAGTGGCTTCCCTTCCCCGGGCTTCCTGCTTTTCCCCAGTTGCCATGGTAATTGAGGGGAGCAGCATTCTGAGTCTGACACCACTGAAACCCAGTGCTCAACTTTGAAATGGTTCAGACGAGGGAAGCTACAAGGACTCAGCCCCTGGATGCCCCATCCAACCTTTATGTCACTATTATTCTCCACGTTGGTATTTTTTCTGGCTACTGTTTACTGAGCACTTACTATATGTTGGGCACTATGCCAAGAGCTTCACCAGCATCATCCCATCGTAGGCATCTTCCCAATGAACCCAGACCCATTTCACCACTGGGGAAACTGAGGCTCTGGAACTTGCCCCGTGCAGCACAGTTAGAAAGTGGCAGAAGAGCCCTGGGGCCCAGAGGGAATTTCTGGTGTCTTCCTTCCAGTGTGCTGAAAAAAACAAAACAAAACAAAACAAAACAAAACAAAACACAGAGTTCCATGCTCCTGCCAGCTTACTCTTTACTCCCTCCTCCCATCCTCATCCCCCCACACCTCTCTTCCTGCCCCCAAAGTCACACCCCCTTCTCCCATGCCTGATGTGCAAGATGATCTGAAAAGCACTTATTAGTGACAAAGGGGCTGTAGGGGGGCGGGGGGGGTTCCTCTTTGCCTCTTCTCTGTACAACTCAGAAGCTGAACAGGCTTGTTTCCCTCCACAAGGCTGAGGTGGAAATCAGATCAAGCCAACCTGCAACCAGGTGCTCAGTGTGTGTGTGCGTGTGTGTGTGTGTGTGTGTGTGTGAAGTCTCTCTCTTTCCTTGATTTTCCCATTTGCCCAAGTGTGTGTGAGCAGCAGTAACAGTGAAATGCAAAATCCTTTGCAATCTGCCCAGGAAAAGACAGCTTTTGAGATGGGTTTATATGGTTACCCATATGTTAGAGCCCCTAAGAAAGGAAGGAAAGCTTGGATCTCTGTCTTCTCCTCCCGCCACCCCCCCCCCCCCAGCCCAGCCCCAGGCCTCTCCCCACCTGCAGGATGGGGCCACAGGTGAGCCAGGCCCTCAGCAGCTGCCAGGCCTAAGTGCTGCTCCAGGGAAGACCAGAATAAGGCAACATTTCCAGAACTGGCTGCCCGTCTCCCAGTCTGCCCACCCAAGAGCCAGGGCCAGCACACCTGGCTGCAACCTCCTGAGGGCCCCCCAGGGGGTTCTATCCCTGCCCAGCGTGGGGGGCTGTGGGGCCCACTGTCCCGTTAAGGAATCGCATCCCAACACTGATGTAGAGACAGAAAGAACCATCCCTGCCTCCCATGGGGCCTCCTCTGCCCAGAGAGCGGCCCTGTGGCCACTACCGTCAGCCCCCTCCAGGCTCCCAGAAACTGTCGTGGGGTGTGTGTGTGTGTGTGTGTGTGTGTTTCCTGATAGGAAAAAAAAAATGGAAATTAGGTTATATAAAAGATGTATGCTTCGGAGCCCAGAGTGGCTCTTTTAATGAGGGTTGCGACGTCTCCCTCCCCACACCCATAAACCAGCCGGGTTGGACGTCACCGCTAATTCGTTTCAGCGACGATAGGATAAAGGAGGGACATTAAGAAATAAATTCCCCCTCGCGACCCTCGCGGAGCTCGCGGCTCGGTCCCTACAGTTTCTGCCGCGTTTGCAGCCGCCGGGCGGGAGCCGCGTCGCGCCGGGCCCTGGGCTGCAGCTCGGAGGGCGGCCGGGGCGCGGGGGCCGGCGCCGCGGGTGAGCGGGGGGCGCGGGGAAGCCCCAGCCTGTCCCGAACTGGGGACCGGCGGGGCGGAGGGAGGGGAGGGGCTCGGAGGGCGGGGGCGCGGCGAGAGGGGGCGGGGAGGGAGGGATCCGGGAGGCACAAAGCGGCGGGGAAGGGGAGGGACTCGCGCGGCTCCTCTCGGAGGTGAGCGGTGCGCCCGGCGCCCTGCAGCCGCGCGGGGCGGCGGGCCCGGGCCCCGGGAGCGGGAGCGGGAGCGGGAGCCGGAGCCGGAGCCGGAGCCGGAGCCGGAGCGGGAGCGGGAGCGCGGCGGCCGCGGGCACCCGGGAGGAGGCGGAGGCGGAGGCGGAGGCGGAGGCGGAGGCGGAGGCGGGCCGGCAGCGGACCGGCGGGCGGGTGCGCAGCGCGAGGCGGCAGGCTCGGCGCCGCCGGACTGGGGCAGGTGAGTTCTCGGCCCCGCCGGCCCGCCCCCCCCCGCGCCCCGGGCTCCCCGCTCCCGCGCCGGCCCCGGGTGCGCACCGGCGGCGCTGGGCTCGCCGCGCGCCCCAACTTGCTTCGAGCGACCCGGTTCTCCGCCGCGGCGGCCCCGGGCTGGGGGCTCCGGGCCGGGTGGCCGCGCCCGCCGCGCTCCAACTTTGCAGGGACCCGCGTCGCTGTCGGGCTGCGCGCTCGGCTCCCGGCTGCGCGCCCGCGGTCACGCGGACCCTCGGCCCCGCTGGCAGCCTGCGGCGGGGTCCGCCCGCCCCCGAGCGGAGCCGCACCTGCCCGGCCTCAACTCCAGGCTTTCCTGCGCGCCCGCGGCCACGACGCGCCCCGGGCCTCGCGAGCCGCCCCCGCGGGCGCCCGAGGCCGGGGGCTCTGCCCCGGGGAAGCGCGGCTCCTCCTGGCTCCCAACTTCGCGAGCATCCTCGTGGCGCTCCCGCGGTCGCGGCGCGGCCGCCCGCACCTCTCGCTCCTTCGGGCCGGGCGGCTGGGGCCGTAAGAGCGCGGCTGCCAGACCCGGGAAAGTTGTGCCTCCCGCCCCGAGAGGCTCCAGGGCTCCCGGCGCGTCCGCCCGACCCGAGCAGGGCGCGCTGCGCCGGGATTTGGCGGCCGGCGGTGCGCTGCGCGCCAGGGCTTTGCTGCCAGGTGACCAGGGGTCAGGGCAGGGCCCCGTGAGATCCAGCTCCCCGGGCCCCCCGAAGGACCCCCGGGCCCGAGGCCCCGGATAGGGCTGCCCGGACTGCGCCCCAGACACCGGGAGCCCCCGCCTGCACCCCAGGGGCACCGCGGCCCGAGCGCCTCCCGCTCCGGCTCCCCGCGGGCTGGAGACCGCGCTGCCTGGGGTGGGCGCCCGCAGACGAGAGGCCCGCGCTGACAGGGCTGTAGAGCGAGGGCAGGGAGCTTCGAGTGACCCCTTGGGTTCTAATCCTAGATTCACGCTTCACGGGGTGTGTGGCCTCAGTTCTCTTGCCTGTAAAATGGGAAAAACGATTTCTTTCCCGTGGACTGTTGTGAGCACATTAAAATCATCAAAGTGTAGGGCAGGTGCTCAGTGTACAGAGAGTGTGGCTGACATTTTATTATTATAACGCCCCTGGACCGCATCCGGGAGGCTCTAGGGTCAGATGTTTCCTGCCACTGGAACTGGGGAATCCCTCAAGGTCCCCAGGCTGTAGTCCGTTGCACTTCCTCTAGTGCAACCCAGTAGCCCAGGAAAAGATGCATAGGGTTCGTCCTCGCAGATGAGACCCTCTCTAATCCCATAGTTTAGTTCAAACCCTTGGTGGAGACCCCTGAAAAATGTACAAGGGGCAGGAGAGGGAGCACCCCCAGGAGGGTCCCTTAGCAGAGATGTGGTGCTGGTGAGACAGCCCAGGGCACACAGTCTGGCCTCCAAGGGACTGGGATCTTGGCAGAGAGCAAGAAGGAAATAGCCCCTCAGTCCAGTCAACCAGAGAAATGAGGGGGATTTTCTCCTTCTACCCCTTTCTTCTTCTACCCCTTTCTCTAATTGATGTTGGGGCAAATGTTGCTCGTTCACAGACCCAAGGGAGCACTGATTTTCCCCATCGTTATTTTGAACTTAAAACAGGGAAGGGGCCTTTTGTGCCCCCTAGCAGAGTGGCGTCCATTCTTCTCTGCCCCTGGGCATCTCAGCAGATGGACTGGAAAAGCCTTGGCAAGAATCCTAGGAGAGGCATTCTGCCCCCAACACTTCCACTGCCACCACCCCAATCCTTACGACCAATCCAGGTTCCAGAAGCCCCTGAAAGAGTACACAGCTTTGTGCCATCTTCAAGGCCCAGTCACATACAAGATACCCCTGGAATACGCCAAGAATACTCCCCAAAACTCCCCCCCAGGTCACCAGTGCAGCGATCCGAATCCCATTTTGCAGATATGGAAACTGAGGCAGGTTAAGCCAAGAAACCTGCCCATAGTCACCTAGTTGGTAAGTGGGACAACTGGTGACCAAAGTCCCGGCTTTTGGATTTTTTAACTTGAAGGGGTTTTGCCCACATCTGGACACCAAAGCAGTCTAACAAGTACATGCTCCTGCCTTAGCACCCACAACCTCATTTCCTGATACATCTGCTCAGCCAGAGGCCACCCCAGTGGTCAGGGGCAGGACTGTGTCTCCAGAAATTGTCATTTTCCCAAAGTCTTTGACCACGTAGGGAAAGAGCAAGCAACACAGTAGAGAGATCTGGTAAGGATCTTTGCTTGAGGCCATGCCACTTAACCTCTCAGCTTTAGTTTCATTATCCGCAAAATGAGAACATAACTCCCCCAGGGTTGTTTTGAAGATTTTCTTCATAATGTATGTGAAAGATAGTCTGGAAACCATAGGTCTGTGCCAAGATTGGTGGCTGTAGGAGAAGGAAGGAACCCCAGAAGGAAGTCTCCTGTGCACCATTTGGGGCTAGTAGCGTCGATGTGGTTTCCAGACCGGTCTTCCCTGTGATTTTCCTGCCTCTTCTTTATTTTCCCCACATGGTCAAAGCAAGCTGTCTGGGAGGCTGTCATCCACAGAAAAGGAGCTTGCCGGAAAAGATGAGAGGCTTGGAATGGTGTGGTGGGGTAGTGTGCTCCCTGAGGGTCTCTGCTTTTGAGTCTCAAGACGCTGTCCAAGGTACCAACTGGACAGTTGTCCCAAAACTTTCCTACTGATGGGAATGCCAGTTTCCTGGGACATAGAGGACCTGCGGGTCAGTTCACCTGGGTATTGTGAGCACACACAGGTCTGGCTGTGCTGCCTTCTCCGGTGTATGTTTTAGAGCGTCTTAGGACAAGACTCCGTATACTGCCCATCATTCAGTTTCTGTGGCTCTGAGCTTTGGAATGTGGTTGAGAACCACTGACAACAATCTGTGCACATTACAACTGAGGGCCTTCTCCTATTAGAAACTGGAATGTGCAGAAGTTTAATTTGGCATTTTAGGACCAATTTTCACCTGGCCTGTTTGAACAAAGGGGCATGCTTCCCACCACAGGCCAGTGTGGGTTTGTGTGTTTAACCATACTGTGGCTGCAATGACTGGAGACATGACCATTTTTCTCATTCTCATACATGATAGCATTTAGACATTATCTAATCCAGCAGATGCCAAACAGCTGCCCAGTGCACTATCACCATCAGAATCTATCAAGATGCTGCTTAAAAGCAGAGATGCCAGATATCATCCCAGATCTAACAAGTCAGTGTTTTCAAGGGAGACCTGAAGTTTCTGTATTTTTAACAAGACTTCTCCAGCAGATTCCAATGCCCTCAGCTCTCGTCCATCACCCTCATTTGACAGATAGAGAAACCGAATTCAGAAAAGTTATGTGATTTGCTGAAAGTCACACAGCACTGTATTGACAAAGCTGGGATAGAACCTCAGTGCCTTGAATCTTTGTCCAGTGCTCCACTATGATAACATCATGTTTAGTCCAAGATAGAGAAGCCTCGTAGATTCCGAACTTAAAGGAACTTAATTACCTCTCTCTTACTCTTCCTCTCTCTCTCTCTCTTTCTCTCCCTCCCTCCCCGCCTCTCCCAGTTGTTGTCAGATTGTTCAGGAGAGACTGAGCAGAATTTCTTCCACTTTGACCTTGCTAAGCATCAGCCCTGTGTCCCCATCTAATGTTGGATGTTAGCCCCCGTGGCTGATCTATCTATCCTTTGAGAGCGAATTTCATTTAAAAGTGGTCTATTGGATGAAACTCTAGGAACCAAGTAATCACAGATGCTAATAAACCCTGTATAACTACCATTAACTTCACCAGAACCATTGATTTGAGCTCTTCGACAGCTGAGTCAGCCCTCCCAACCCAACCTTTGCAAGTCCGACATGTTTATGTCACTCACATGCTTGTACCTCTGAGCAGCACCAGTAATGCAGGAAAATTGAGTCTACTGGAATCTGTTAAATAAAAATGATCTATCAACAGAGAATGCCCCTAAGTCCCCAGTGCAGGGTGCAGCAGGCATGGATCACGGCAGAGGCATATTCAGTGACGATAAGCCGATGATGAGCAGCAGTTACGGGTGGCTCTGCGGCAGACGTCAGCACATTTGTCAAATGTGTGATGATGAGTGTCAAATGGCAGGCTCAGGGCCGGACCCCAAGGGCAGACACCCAGATTAGGGTAGTGTAAGACCTGCTCCGATGAAGCCTGCAGTCCGGCCAGGCAGTGGGTACCAAACAAACCGTGTACCAAGTGTGATGGTTGGGTGGGACAGGTAGCGGTAAAATGCGGCAGCAGTACCCAGGATGGATGATTGGGGGCATCAGTGCAGGGCTTCTCGGAGGAGGCGGCGTCGGTGCCGGGAGCCTGCTGATTTGTAGCATCTCCTCAGTGACGGGGTCTCCAGTGCCAAACTGGGTCAACTGCAGCCAGGTTGAAAGGCAGAGCACCACACTGAGAATCACGAGAGGATGTCATCTGGGGAAGCATCTGACACCAGGCCCTAGCACTTGTGGATTCCGTGACTCGGGGTGAGTGAGTTAACCTCTCCAAACCTCAGGTATCATTATCCATAAAATGGGGATTATAGCTACTGCATGGGGCTGGTAGGGGGATGCAGCGTGAGATAGTATGTGTGAAACTCTGGAATGGGGAGAGCATCAGGCTCATGCTCATGATCAGTACAAAGCAAAGAAATGCAAAAAAAAAAAAAACAAAAAAAGACATCCCCCCACTTCCAGTTAGCCAGCTGATGTGGACCATGCCTGTTCCCATCCCCCGGCCCCAATTTTTTCATCTGTGAAATGATCGTTAGGATTCAAAGGCAGCTCCATTTGGAAACCTGCAGATACGTTCTGTCTGGCTGGGGCTGGTACAGGGTTTGCATCTTGGTCTGGTTTTCTTTTTTATTCTTTTTTTTTTTTTTAACCGTTAAGTCCCAAACCCCACCATTAAATATTGTTTATGTCGCTTGCCTGGCCCTTGAATATATTTTCCATTTACAACCCCTGAAAGACCTTTTCTACTTTAACATTCTGTGGCTTGCCGGAGACAAGCATTTGCCCAATTCTTGTCCATCAGTGGCATTCGTGATTTCTGCTGACATTCCCCGGAGAAAGCCTGCTCTGTTAGCCCTGGAAACAGGGGCCATCTGCAGGGGTGAAGTTCTTGTTTCCAGACGGGCTGATTTTCCATATTCTGTCCCCTACCCTCACAAGATCACCTCTTCTCAGTTGGGGTTCCCAGGAAATATAGGTCTTCTTTCTGGCCATTTGAGATGCTTTAGGAGTCTTGCTCTAAAGGCACCTTAAAAGAAATCCCACAGATTATCACAATGGTGTCCTGAAAAGTGTCTTTGCTTCTGCTGGGAAACTTGGCTCACTGGCGTTAAATAATACTCAGGAATCCCTTCCTTATTCAAACCTAGCAGCTAAATTGGCTACTGTGGGGACCTGAATGGTGGGCCTATCTGGAACCTGTTTACAGGTTGAAATGAAGAAGGGAGAGTGGCAACTTTCAGATGCTGCAGACGAGCAGCTAGTGCTTCTCAGCTAGACGATTTCTTGTCACAGATGAGAGTCTGGGCAGCTGCTTCTTCATCTATCTAACGAGCCCCAGCCCTGTTCCAGAACCCATGGGAGAAGCTGGGGCATAAAGAAGCAGACGACACTATCCCTACCTTTGAGTAGCTTGGGTGTCCAAGAAAAAGACCAACTTGTCAACAACTAGAATGCAATGGGATACATAATATGGGCAGTCCATCCTACTTGGTCATTAAAATAGGCATATGGATCTCACTGTGCTATATTTCATTACAAGAATTTTAGGCATAAAAATGGAACCCAGAGGGATAAATCTAAATACTACTCGATAGCAAGTGACATATTTTGGGCATGTTTTTTTCCTTTGGATTTTAAGGCACTCTCGTGGCTCTGAATATTCAATATCCAATAAGGAAAATGAAAAATAATTATGTTCATGTAACCAGAATGCAGGTAATGAAAAGAGTCAATAACATCTATGTGCTAGTTTATTAAGATAAGTCTTAGCTGGAAAAACCTTCATTTGTCATTTCTTTCCTGGTATCACCGTAGTCACTGAAATAAAATCCTTTTATTTCTCACCAGGCAGGGTATAAAATAATGAGACAGGATGGATGTTTTGGGTTGATATGTTTATTGGGTTTGATTATTTTTTAACAAGGATGCAAAACTCCTACGTGTAGTAAATGTTTCCTTAACTGCTGTCTTCAATGCACAGGATTTCTTGGAGGGTACCTCCTTCAAGACTTGCCTTCCAAAATTATATATTTCTTTCTGACTTTCCTGAATGACAGCTCATTGGGCTTTTAAGGGATCATTTGCATTTCAGAAATAACACAAAGTCACTGGAAGCCACATTTTGTGGTTAAAATGGGTGATTACATGGGTTGAACTCGTGTGGAGATTTTGTTTTGAGGAGGGGCTCTTTTCCAAAACAATGTAGTATAAACAGACAAGCTTTTTTGTCTGGTTGCAAACTGATGTCTAAGCCAAGCATTGTGCCCTGTGCACTTCATCTTGAGACTCTGATGACGAGAACCAGCCCCATGAAGCCAAAAATCTTCCCGCTCAAGAACCTCTTGACAGCCTCTTTCCATGTGGCAGATTGGCTTCTCTCTCCTGAGCAGTAGGGATTAGATTTACTACCTCGATTGCCATTGTTTAACACACAACCTTAACTGAATATTTTGGGACATTTTATAAGGATAGTTAATTTTCTTCGGTGTAATAATGATACTGTGGATTTTGTGGGAGACTGTCTTTTTTTTTTTTTAAAGATTTTATTTATTTATTCGTGAGAGACACACAGAGAGAGAGGCAGAGACACAGGCAGAGGGAGAAGCAGGCTCCATGCAGGGAGCCTGATGTTGGACTCAATCCTGGGACTCCAGGATCATGCCCTGGGCCGAAGGCAGATGCTTAACTGCTGAGCCACACAGGGATCCCTGGGAGACTGTCTTTATTCTAAGATATGCATGTTTAAGAATTTAGGGCTGGAGCATCATGACATTGGCAACTTATTTTCAAATGGTTCAGCAAAAGAGAGCTGCAGACAGATGATAGATAGTAGCATAGATAGGTGAAGTCAGAGAGAGATGGATGGATAGATGGATATACAGACAGACAGGGCAAATAGGACCAATGGTAAGTTGGAAGTTTATAGTTGGTATTGTACTATTCTTTTCAATTCTCTGTGCTTAAATATCTCATAATAAGAAGTTGGGTGGCAAGAATAGCTTTAGGCTTTCCTCCGTGTTAAATTTTCCCAAGTTTCTTACGAGAATAACATTCAGCCTCCTCATCTCCGTCCCCCTCCCCACACACAGAGAGACACACACTCATGAGCGCTGCTTTTCCTGGAAGAAATAATCCTGCAGTTTAGCAGAATGTCACTGTTTTCCATGGCAGCCTTTCTTTACATTTTTCTCTCAGCATTTTAATTAGGGCTGTGAGTCACTGTGCTTTATGAAGGCTGGTGACAATGTCATTTACGGCTGTTTAGCATCCCAATCGAGCTCTCTTCTGCGGCGCTCATTACATCAGGGGCATTGAGCAGTGAGCAGGCGACACTTCTCTCTGTCAGCAGCAGAACAGGCTCCGGGCCTCTTGAGGAATTCAGAAATGAGCTTGAGGTTTGTCCCTGGAATATCTTCCTGAGTCCCCTATTCCATTGCTGGGCTTTATAGTTCTGGTGTGGTTTTGAATGCATTTCAGCTCCAGAAGGTGATCCAAAACTGAGCACTTGACATCCTTCTTGGAGACAGCAGGCTTTTCTCCCAGGCACTGGGGTCTGACTTGCCCTGACATCAGCTCTTGGATGCACGAGACACCTCTGGATATGAAGTGACAGCAGGAGGCAGGATTCTGGAGCCCTTCCAAGCCAGATTCGAATCCAGCCACTGCTACTTATTCATCCTGTGACCTGGGGCAGGCTATTTTATCTCTTTTTAAACCTCTGTTTCCTCTTCTGTAAACGTGAGGGTAACTCCACTTCATTGGGTTATCAGGACCATTAAATATCTGGTGCCTGTTGGGTGCTCCATATGTTTGTTCATGACAATGAGGATCGCCTGAGGATCATCTGATGTAGACATGCTACTCCCTTGACCATTGGGGTCACTGCTGATAGTCCTTATCCCTAGATCCAAGATGCAGTGGAGGTGAAGGTTTGTCAGCCAGGGTCCAAGCAGAACACAGAAGACACCTATAACTGTGCTACTTTGACTCCAAGATAATGTAATGAAAGTGTTATTTATGGATACAGTTTAAGATACTGACAAGGGAGAGTGAAGCATCCAGGAACCAGCAAGGAGGAGGAGAAGGTGATGGCCACCACAGGACTGATGGAGCAGGGGGAAGGAGCATGTTACTGAAGCCCTTTGGGCCATAGAATGAGGTGGGAAGCTCTCAGCAGAAGCTGTGCCCAGAGAGGAATGCAGACCTCTCCAGACCACAGCACTGGGATGGCATAGATCCCCCTCTCTTTCCTCCTTTGCATCTCCTTTGTGCCAAACCCAATTCGAAGCCAGAGGACATGGAGCCTATTGATAGCCATAGAGGTCAGCCCCCTCCTGGGACCCAGATAAGTTAGGAGAAGGGCAGAGGATGGATCAGGGGACAGAGGATGAAGAACAAGTATCCTCACACAGACATGGAAAAGAAGAAGGCCTCTCTGATAATCAGGAAGAAGAGCAAGCCCAACTCATCAGCTCTGAGCAGAAACATGCTTTCCTCATCTGGGATGTGCTAGAGTGTCTCCAGTTTTCAGTAGGATCCCCCATGAAATTCTCAAAACAAATCAGGTGTTTGCTTTCATTTCAAACACCAAAATGCATCCCAAGGTGCTTTGAGGAAATAGGAGTGAGCATTATAAAATCAAATAAACGATTTCAAGGCATTACAACCTAACCAGCAAATTTTAGGGTAGCATCTCAGGTAAATAAAGCCTCTGGTCTACTGAGGAGGTAAGGCTTATTGGAGAAGCTGCTGATATACGTTTGGTGTTCAGTCAACAAGTAACCAGTGTGGTATCTGTTAAATGTCCACTCTGTGTGGCTCTGAGCACATAGCTGGAGATGATGGCCAGGTGTGACATACCTGCCAGGTGTGCACCTTGTGAAGCAAGAGATCTTGAATGCCAAAGCAAGGCATTCTAGTGGTGGTATCCTAGTGACCCTGAAATTTCATTGCTGATCTTCAAAGAAAGTAGTAGATCAAACTTGAGGGAATTTTCTTGGTGAAAGCCACAGGATGGTGTAGAAAGAACCACAGAATGGTAGCCAAGAGGCTGGTAGGGGTCTAGCACCAATGATAGCACAGACCAGCATTCTTCATACACCTGCTGAGGGCTAGGTACTGTGCTAAGTTCTGGGCTCACCAAAGCACAGCTTTTCCAAAATGGTAAATTATGGTAAAATTCACATAACATGAAATTTCTCATTTTAAAGTATACAATTTAGTGGCATTGAAGACATCCACCAGGTTTTACAGCCATCACTTCTATCCAGCTCCAAAGCATTACATCACCCCAGTGGAAAGCGTTATCCCCACTAAAAATTGAAAACAAGTGTTCAGGCAAAAACTTGTACATGAATGTTCACAGCAGCATAACTCGTCATAGTCAACAGGTGGAAACAACCCAAATGTCCATCAACAGATAAACACAGTGTGGCCCAAATATCCATACAATGGAATAATACTCAGCTATAAAAAGGAATGACTTACTGATGCGTACTACAATGTAGATGATCCTTGAACACAGTATGCTAAGTGAGAGAAACCAGGCACAATAGGCCACATATTCTAGGATTCCATTTATACGAAATGCTTGGAATAGGCAAATCCACAGAATCAAAAAGGGATTGCCAGGCGCTGGAGGGAGATGGGGAGAGACTGCTTATCTTCTACTCATGTTTTAAATTTTTTAACTTTGAAATAATTTTAGACTTACAGAAATATTGCCAAATAGTGCAACAAGTCTCATTATACCCCTTTATCCAGCTCCCCCTAATGTTAACGTCATACATAGTTTTAGTACAATTATTAACTAAACTACAGACCTTATTTGAATTTCACTTTTCCCATGAATGGCCATTTTCTGTTCCTGAAGTTTGTCCAGAATCCCATATACTTTTAGTGGTCATTTTCCTTTAGTTTCTTCTGACCTGTGACAGGTTGTCACACAGCCTGTCTCTCCTGACTTTGACACTTGTGAAGATTACTGGTGGGTTTCTTTGGAGAATATCCCTCACTTTGAGTTTGTTCAATGCTTTTCTCATGTTTGGAACAAGATAGTATCCACTTTTTTTTTATTTGCATGTTAAATCTTTGTTTGGATCAATAATAGAAAAACGTAGCTGCCCCTTTGTACAATGATTTCATGGATGTTGTTCCTTTGGATGAGGCTTTAGTAAGTATTTAAGGTAGAAAGTGAGTCCGCTCTAAGGAAAAATTGTAAGCAGATGATAGCATAGGATGAGATACAGGTAATGGCACAAAGATATGACGGTGGCAAGACCAGCTGGGGAACCATGACGTCATTTTATGTAATCTTCCTAAGAGCCTTCCAGAGTAACTACTATTATTTGCCATTTTACAGCTGAGGAACCAGAGACATAGAGTTGCTAAATGTCTTACCCAAGGCTAGTCAGTCAGTAAATGGCAGAGTCAGCATTTGAACCCAGGACCTACCATCTTAACCATGACAATCCCCCATAAGCCTTCCTTCCCACTTCTGTGATGTCAGCTTAGATGCTACTTATGGTGGCATCATTCTCTTTTCTCTATGATTTTACTGCAGGGGGAGGTTTGCAGAGCTCTATTCAGTGAGGCCAAATCAGGTGAGAATGTATCACTCAGGGCTGAGGGAGGGGTGTCTTCTAGGGGCTTACCATACTGGCACAATAGGAGTTGAAGAGCCAGCAGGTTCATGTCACCCCAAAGTAGAGTCCCTAAGGAAAATGAATGGGGTCTTGGATGGCGTATTCCCTGTAAATGAAGAAGGGAAGCTGGTTACCATTCAGCTCTTGTTGGAATAAGTAGGCAGACTGGTTTGACATCCAAAGTAAAAGCTCCATTTACAGAGAAGGGCGTCACTCCGGGAAGGGGTTTTTATAAACCAAGTTGAGAGAAGAAGCAGCTATGGAATTAAGGATGACTATTATGTGAATTGCTCTACCACTCTCAGTAGCTTTAACCCAAGGAAAATGAGGGCAGAGTGAGCATCAGCCATAGGGCAAAGGCTGGAACAGATGCTCTCAGGAAGGTGGGCATCAGTCGAACACCCGGATCAGCCAAGGGCATCTATGGCAGGACCCAAGTCACTAAGCACATCTGTCCTTCCACTGAGCAGCTTCTAAAGATGACCTTCCTTGTTTTCCTTTAAAATTCACTACATAACAAGGGTCCTCATAGTCAAATAAACACCTACGGGGTCCTGGCAAGAAACAAATGAGTGAAGGAAGCTACATGGGGGCCAAGAGGAACTGGAGAGCTCATTCCCTATCTAAAGGGGCCACACCATCTACTACTCCAGCTGTTTGCTGACTTTCTGGAATACAGAGTCAGTCTTTTTTTTTTTTTATGATAGTCATCAGAGAGAGAGAGAGAGGCAGAGACACAGGAGGAGGGAGAAGCAGGCTCCATGCACCGGGAGCCCGACGTGGGATTCGATCCCAGGTCTCCAGGATCGCGCCCTGGGCCAAAGGCAGGCGCCAAACCACTGCGCCACCCAGGGATCCCCAGAGCCAGTCTTAATGTGCCTTCCAGTGTTCCAAGAAAACCAAAATTTGCATTTCACATGAAATTTCCAGTTTTCACGTGGTGGTAAACAACATGAAAAAAAATTTTTTTAGCTGTATTAACCAAACAAAACTCCTGTGTCGTGCCTACGGGCTGTTGTTCATAGCATCTGACTGGAGACTTTTTGAAACAGTGATATCCTGAATCTAAAGCACTTTTGTGCAGAACAGTTTATAGTTTAGGTGGAAATGAAATTTCGTTTGCGACTGCCATTTTTGCAGGTCACAAAATCATTGGATATCTGCAATTTTACTTGGTTCAACCTAATATTATTGCTCCCTTGACTCACGTGTTCTGCTTGAAGCTTCATGGACTGCAAAAAAGTAACATAGGCATTCAGAGGCAAACTTGACCAATGTTTCTCAAGCCATAATGTGTACACTAATCCCCTGGGGTTTTTCTGAAAATGCAGAGTCAGATTCATAGGGCTGGGGCTCTGTATTCCTAACCAGCTCCCAGGTTATGACTGCTGGTCCATGGACCACACCTTGTATAACAGGCACTAGACCATGTCCGTCACGGGTGATTTTACAAACTACATCGAGACACGCCCCCCTCTTTTACCTCTCCTTTTTCTGAATCCAGGTGTTTTTACCTGAGTGTGTGAAGTTTCATTTATTTGTTCTTTAATTTGTAATGGGCCATCTTATCACAGCTGCTTGACAGGAAGTGAGCCAATACTCGCCTTGCCAATAGTGCTCTGGATGTGGCACGATGGTCCAGTTCTCTACTGGTCCCCACTGCTCCCTCTCACCTCCCATCTGGGCTACTTCATTCAATAGCTGTGGACTCAAGAGATTGAGACTCTGATTTACTGAGCACCTATTATGTGCCAACCAACCTGCTGTGCACCAGGGGTACAACAGTAAACCAGAAAGCCATGATCCCTATCTTCAAAGAGCATACAATTTCATAGTTCATTTAGGATGATATGTTTTTGGAACAAAGTCGTTACTCGGTAAAAGCTGAGAAAAATGAAGGAGTTGTGGCCAGGATCTGTTATACTATGATCCTTACTTTTATTTTATTTTAAAAAGTACATTGTTTTTATAGCTCTGTTAATCAGTACTAAAAAACATATAATCAGGTTTTTATCCTAATTATAAATTTGATCTTTTAAACATTTACTTTGACAAGCAACTAATATGGGGTCTGTGGGCCCCTACAGGGCTCTAGGAAACCTGAAAAACTGGAATTGCATGCACAGCTTTTGTGATGATTTTCCCCCTCCCTTCACCTGTTGTGATATCTTTACACCCCATGTTATCAGTCCTGGATAGGCAGATGATAATTGGTGGTAGTTCACCAGGAAGGGATGAATGTGGACATACTTGATGGCTTGGGCTTATTTTGAACAATCAAGAAACAGTATAATAGACGTAAAGGGCATCTACAAAGAAGGCTGCATCTTACATCCTAAGATTAGCATTACTGTCAAATATAGGACCCTGAGTAAATTTCCTAATTTCATGGAAGAAACAAAGAAAATGAGCCTGTAACTTGAATTTGAGAAGAAATCACGCAAGAGAACAGGATCCTGGCTCTGACTCAATCTGTAAGAACCTTTGGCAAACCCTTCCCTATCTGTAAGCCTTGAACTTCTCATCTGTAAAATGTAGAGTTAATCTAGTGACTTCTACTCTTACTGGTTACTGAGTCATGGAGTGCTTAGAAAATCATATTATGGACTATCTCCTCATATAAAACATGCATATGCACAGACACAAAAGTTGTGCACACAATTCCAGAATTGTCAGGAATCCCCAATCCCTGCTGCAGGTCCATAGATGCCGTATTATGAGCAATTGAAATAGAAAGCCCTACAGTCCATGTCAGCCACCAATTACTAACATTATAAGTGGTGATTCCAGCCAAATGAAATAAAAATACATATTAGTATTTGGAAAATGGCAACAGCAAAGACTTTGAACTATCATTATTTATAGATGATATAATTATCTGCTTAGAAAAGATGAGGCTAAAATTTACTGGAGATAGTAAAAGAGTTTAGTAAGTAAAAAATAAAAAGCGGAGACTTTGAGCTCAAACTTGGTTTGAATCCCTGTCACTGACACTAGCTGGATAAACTTCTATGATGTAATTAACCTCTTTGAGCCTCAGTTTCAACATCAATAAAATGGGAATAGCAAAATCATGACCTTCATATAGATGTTGCAAGGATGAAATTAGATAATTCAATGAAGTGTTTACATATATAAATATTCAAAATATGAGGTTGAACTATAAGACAATGGTGAATTTGGTCATTTGCAAAACTGCTAGTTTAGTATAGTTCAACCTGATTAATAAAAATTAAATGAAAGAAATTGCTGTGGATAACTGATCATTTATTCAGTAAATATTTATTTTGTCCTGATCAGGTGCTAACATATTTTAAGAAGAGAGTGAATTATATCTTTCAAATCAAAGCAGACCTATGCTCCCTATGCAAATGTACATCAAACCCATACCTGCCTGTGCAAGCTGTTTTTCCTCCTGTCCTTCACCCTTGTCCCCACATCCATGCTGATATAAAGCAACTGAAAATGCATTTAGTCAACCTGAGAGTCTTGATCTTTTATTCAAGTTTAACCCGTTTACATTTATTGTTTTTGCTGATCCATCTTGTGGTGTTATTCTCAGCATTGTAGTTTGTGTTTTCTATTTAATGTATTTTCTCTTTGCTGAAATTCATCTGTAACTGATTGGGATCTACATGGATACTGTGATCTATCTGCAGGGAATTTCCAAGTTAAAGGAGCAGATATTATCACTCATCCCTTAAAAATAACCATTCTTACTTCTTTTTCCTTCTATGGGTACCTTTTGCCTAACCCAGTTTCCCTGCACCAGGGACACCCAAGTATGCCAAGCATGAGAGGAGAAACTTGGTTGAGTCTCAAGTTAACACTGAGCAGCAATCTGAAGGGTATCATTCTTGATGTCCCCCTTGAAATACAGACTTATTGCTACAACAGTTGACAGTCATGGTTTATAAAGTGCTCTTCACAGCACCTGTCTTATTGAATCTTCACAAAACCCCTATAAGTGGTTGTTATTACATTTTCAATTTTGCAAAAGAAATTAACATTTAAAGTGCTTAATGACTTGCCCCAAATCAAATAGCTGGGGAATGAGCCAAATCAAGTGTATATTTTCTGTAACCCCTCCCTTCATTCTCAGAATTATGGAAATAATGCTATCAGGAAATGTTGACTCTTGCAGTATACTAGACCGCAGTTAAATTATTTATTATTACTCAGGAAGGACAGTTTTATCAAATTAGTCTCATTCATTCTTATCCTTTCTTTTGCCCTATTTTTACCCTGCCCTCCTGTGCTCTCTTAGCCAGGAAATGGCATCATGATCCATCTACTTGTAGAAGCCAGAAGCTGGGAAGTCACCATGGACACCTCTCTCTCCTTTGCCCCCTCCATGCACTCAGTTACCACATCCTGTTGACCCAACCTCCTAAATATCTCTTAAACCTACCCACTTCCCCCCTTCCTCCCTTCACTATGCTAACCATGGTCATTTCTCATCTCTGGCCTGCAACAGCCTCCTAACTGGGCTCCCCATAGCCAGCCTTGCCTCCTCCCCACCCATTCTCCATGCTGCAGCTGGAGTGATCTTTCTAAATCTAAATCTGACCACAGAACTTCTCTCCTCAAAACTCTCCAGTGCTTGTCATCACTGTAAGGATAAGGTCCAAAATCTTTAACTTGGCTCTCAAAAGAGCTGCATGATCCAGCTTCTGAAGATCTCTCCAGCTTTATAAGACATTGGCTTGCTTCTCCTGCCACAGTGGAGAGGGCATAGGGGAGTCCCTCAGATGCCTGTTCTCTCCCTTCTGACTGCCTTCTCTCCTCCACCCCTCCCTTCAACCACTCTCCCCTTTAATCTGGCTAACTCTGCATGCTGACTCTTCCTCCAGGAAGCCTTCCCTGCCCACCTACCACTGAGACTGTTAGATGTCCTATCCATGCCCCTGTTAACACCCTATATTTCCACTTTGTTCTACTCACTGCATTTGTCACTAATATCTCTCTCCACCACCTTCTTTCTCCCTTCCCCCGGCAGTATGCTCCGAGGGCAGGAAAGCTGTCTGTCTTATCTATCCCTCCATTTCCAGTGTCCAGCTTCTTGTTGGCCCAGGTGGGAGCTGTATAAGCATTTATAAGGAGCAAATGGACAGTATGAATGGGGGGGAAAATGAAGGAAGAGAGGAAGGGAAGGAGAGAAAGGGAGGGGAGAAAGAAAGAGGAAAAGAGGGGAAGGTTAATTGGCATATGAAATATGCACTGACTTTTTGCAATGATTCCTAATAAGTGTTTCAGAGACCAATGGCAGTGTTTCATTTTTACAGTAATGAGGCCATCCTCTTGGCTGTGATGATGTTCACATATCTGGCCCAGGATAATTCATTTTCCTTGATACAATCTAAAGAGACTCTAAAAAGAGAAGTTTAGCAGTGCCACACATTTTGCATAGATTAACCCATCAAATGTACTCCCATTGAATTCTCCCATGTAATATATTGGTTTCTACCTTAAAGGTTGTTCCTGTTTTCCCATTGTTCCCATTTTATAGATGACTAATCTGAGGCTAAGAGGTGGTAGACGTGGGTTGCAAACCCTTGTCTTGTGGCTCTAATGCTCATGCCTTTGACCACTACGTGACACCTCCAGCAGTGGAGGATGTCTGGTGCACAGGGGGAAGGGGGAGAGGAGACGTGCATCTCTGTGAATTTTTGTGCCACTGAGGGGTGATGGGAGGAATTTAATTACCTTAGCCCCAAACTCTGGAGTATTCTGTCTCAATGATGGATATAGTGCTCTACAGATGGCTGAACTCACTCATAAAAATGAGCCTTGCAAAATGAAGATAAAATAAAAACTCTATAATACCCCAGACCTGTTCCAACATGGGGATAACAGCCCTGTGGCTCTCTACTGATGATGGACTGGACCCATGACATCCCTGTCCTGCCCCAGTGGTGTTGACTCACCACCAGGGTCCAGGGCCTGAGTTTCTGGCTGCTTCTCTTGAGTTCCATGCCCTAACATGCCGAATCCTGCTCCTTTGGTGTTCCAAGGACACGGTGACAGGCACCTACTCTGCTGAAAAAGTAAGACCAATCTATGTGTCTGCAGCTTTCTCTTGGTTCTTCAGCAGAGTGCTTTAAGCAACATATGTCCACTTGACAGCATAGAAGACCAATAGGATAATGGCTGCTTGTGTGAGAGTTATTCATAATTGTAGTGGGAAGAGGGTTCATCTGTTGGGCACTTACCATAGTGTATGGCATATTGTAAGAACTCAGTTAATATCAACTATTGTTCCATCTTCAAAGATACCCTGAAGAGATGCTATTATCATTCCCATTTTATAGATTCAGGAACTATGGCTCAGAGAGGGTAAGCACCTTGCCCACCCACCACCACAAAGCCAAGTGGAGAAGCTAGAGTACACATTTAAGACAGTCTGACTTCAAAGACTGTGATCTTTTTTAATATATGATACATAAACATAGTAAAAGATGAATAAATAAGTACAAAGGAACATACCAAAAAAAAGAATATACAATAAAAAGTAAGCTTTCCTCCCATCCCACCCCAGGCCTTCCGGTCCCCTCTCCAGAACCAGGCACTGTTACCAGTATCTTGGATGTTTTTCCAGAGATTCTCAATGCATCTCTGAACTTATATGGAAGTGGGAATGAACACATAGGATGGATGTGTAAATATATTTATATGCCAATGCTCTCCACTTTGTAAGGTATAACAGTGTATCTTGAAGACCATTCCCCATTGGTCCTTTTAGATCTAATCCCCTCTTATGTCCTGCCTGCACAGGCTCCCATTGTAGATACGTGCCATTGTTTATTTACTCTGTTGATATTCTGAACAGCCCTGCAAGGAAGAGGCATGTGTATATCTGTGTGTGTGCAAGTAAGGATGTTCCTTCTAGTTTATCTGCAGGAGAAAGTCCTAAAAATTGAATTGCTGGGACAAGTATCTGTGTATTTTAAATATTAGGGTAGATACTGTCAAACTGCCGCTCAAAGAGGTAGTACAAAACAGCAGTGTGAGAGAGGGAGGCTTTCCCAAAGCCTCACGACAAGGTATACTGTCAAACTGGAAATACCCATGAATACTCATTCTACTAACTCTGAATTATGCTCATGGGGTGTGGGCATTAGATCTAGAAAGATCAAGGTATCATCAGCAAACCATACCCATGAAAGTGGGGGAGTTACATGTCTGGGGTACCCGGTGGGGCCAGGGTGCCCCTGTATCTGGGATCCCCAAAACACAGAACACCAACTGACCCCCCTGATGTGCAGAGGTTGGCAAGTTTGTAGCTATGATTTGCCAGCGTGGGAGAAAGCTCGTCAGCTTGATTCCCGGGTGGTGTTCTCTCTGGGGAAAGACTGCAAATTAGCAGTTTGGGAGATGTAAAGAAGTTGGTTGCTTTGTCGTGTTTTGTTTTGTTTTTTTTTTTAAAGAACACAGTTGGGTTACGGTGTGGGTCTTTTGTTTGTGTTGAGGGTGGCGGTATTTTGTTTTGTTTTTGAGACACCAAGACTTGGAATTTGTTTCTAAATGAGATAGGAGGGAGATGGGAAATGGAGCTGTAACTCCATCAGAGATTTTGTGAGTGTGCAAACAGAAAACACCCAGGAGTTCACAGGCTGAGTGTTGTTTTCTTCAATATTATTCATTTAAAAGGTAATACACATGTAATTAAAAACATCATTTAAGTGATATTCAAATAGAAAAATAAGGTAGACAGTGCAAAGTATGTTTTTCTCCTACTTGTGATTTCTCATATTCCTTGTAAATTGCAACCAATGATACCCATTCCTTCCAGAGTATTCTCTGCATTTACATGTGCAGAATTTACATGTATTTTTGTATCTTGGAACTCATATCGTACCTATAAATAGAGATCTGCCTCATTCTTTTTAACTAAACATTCATTATATACATAGGTTAGACTTCAAATGACCTTCGGACAACAGGATATTGCACACTCTACTATTAGCCCAAGGGACATCCTATTACCTCTCCCTTCACGTAGTTCTAGGTGGATTCTCTCCCTTACCCCATCCCCATCACACGTATTCTCAGAGGTCAACCTCAAAAAGTGGCAAGATCTTTGCTAACCCTGTGTCATTTTTCTGGTTTCTTTAGAAAGAAGTATTATCTTCTCTGGTGAAGTTACCAGTATATTCTCAAGGGGGCCCAAGGGACAGTGGGATACAGAGAGGAGGTCAGACTCCAGACCTGCACCGCCCAATGGCAATACAATGTGGTCCAGAAGTGTGATTTTTTTTTTTTACTGTACAGTAGTCACTTTTAAAAAGAGTTTAAAATGCCACAGGTGACATTAATTTTCATAATAATTTTATTTAACCCAGTAGATCCCAAACATTACCAGTTCAACATGTAACCGATATTGAAAAATTATTGAGCTATTCTATGTTCTTTTTTTCAAACTAGCCTTTGAAACCCAATGTGTGTTTGCTCTTACAGCAGATCTTAATGGAACCAGACACAGTTAAGGAGTTCAGTAGCCACATGTAGCTAGTGGCTGCCCTACTAGAGAGCATAGCCCTAGATTCCCGCCCCCCCCCCCGCCCCCAGCTATCGCTGATCATGTTGAATGAACCCCTTGGCTCTCTAGGCCTCTGCTTCCTCATTTTTTAAAAAGATTTTTTGTTTATTCATTTAAGAAAGAGAGAGCACAAGCCATGGGAGAGGCAGAGGGAGAGGGAGAAGCAGACTCCCCGCTGAGCAGGGAACCTGACGTGGGGTTCGATCCCAGGACCTGGAGATCATGACCTGAGCCAAAGGGCAGACACCCAACCATCTGAGCCACCCAGGCACCCCTGTTTCCTCATTTTTTAATGGAAGTTGAGTTGGATGATCTCAGCAGCTCCCCTCCCCTAATGTCCTCTGACTTTCAGTACTAAAAATGGACAGTCATGGACAAAAAGCAGCTTAATCTCACCATCTATACAATGGGGACCATCAAATGTGACCCTAATCAGAGTGAGGATGAAAAATATGGAGCCAATGAGGATGTGCTTTGGGGAGGAAAAGAAATGAGGCAGGTTGTGGGTATTAGGATTGGTCGACCCCGTTATGAGGACTCAGAATCCACTTGATAGACCCACCAGTTTCACTTCTCTGAACCCCACTCACCTCGCCCATGGGTAAGGTGGGGCTAGGAGTTTCTCCATACAGTCTCTGCCACAATCAAATAAGACAGCCATGCAGAGGGCTCGGCGCCATGCTCGGCACTCTGGAAACTCTCCATTACCAGAAACTGCTGCCATCCCCACCGCTCTGGTTGCACAAAGGCAGCCCAGAATAGGAAGTGGCTTGCCCAAGGTCGCACGGTGAGATAGTAGTAGCAGACGCTGGCCTATTTTGGCTCCCTCCTTGTCTCTGGCAATTGTCCCGAAAGTCAGCCACTAATTTCCTCGCAGCAAGGTAAATGAAATAAATACACCCGAAACCACTGAACTACTCAAATGAGGCCCAGGTCCAAGTATTGTTTCCATGGTATGTACGCTGGAGTGCATGCATGTGATTTGTTTAAAATCACAGCTCCACAGGGCGGGGGCTGGCTTGGCAGGACGCGCTGCCCTGCACCCGGCTCCCTGTGCTCAGAGCCCCATTCCACGACCCGTGCCAGACTCCACCAGATTTCCAGCAAAGGGCCCCCTCTAGATGGCACATGAACTACCTTTTGGTGAAACTGTGATGGTATAGAAAATTAACATTAAAAGCCAAGAAGCCTGAATTGTTATATATGATATAACAATAACAGGAAGCCATTTCTTCTGGGCATTTGCTGTGTGACATTGCTGGGTACCCTGCATTCACCATTGTAATTAATCCTTTTGGTTACCCAGGGTAGAGGTAACCACTTAACAGCTCCATTTTACAGCTGAGGAGATAGAAATTCCAAGAAAATAAGGAACTCACCCAGAAACACACAGAGCCAGAAGGGGCCTTAAAAATCTTCCCTGGGGCAGAGGCATTGTCAGCCACCCCACTGATCCAGGAGCCTACTGGACACTAGACATTCACCAGCTAGGACAAGCGGGTCTTCCTAGAGCACCTTAATTTATTTATCTGTAAAATGGGGATATTTGAACTTGACTTTGGTGAGAGTGAGGATAAAAACATGGCAGCAGATGAGGATGTGCTCTGGGAAGGAAAAGGAGGGAGATAAAGTGTTGTGGAATGGTTATTAAGATTAAGGTAGAGCCTGGCAAGTGCTCAGAATCTGCTGGCTGAGACACAGGGCTTGTTGTGCGCTCTCTTCTCTCTCTCTCCCTCTCTCTCTCTCTCTCTCTCTCTGCTGGCAGACACTGAATATCCCTGTTTCCCCCAAGCCTAGCCTCTTTCCAGTTCCTTCCAAAGATCAAGTTCCCTTTCTAAGGCCAAAGTCTGAGAAACATCACCCCAATTTCCCAAGCACCAGCCAACAGCCCTCCTTGATTTGGAAACCAACTGAGAAAGAGAAAAAGCTGAGCAAGGCTGGGAAGGTTTATGGATCACTTCATTCTTTTTCTTTTTCCTTAAGCCAAGCCCAGGCTCTGTCCTCTTTAGGGTTTGGCCCAAGCCAGAAGTGTAAGAAAAGCACTTGGAAGCTTTGCCTTCCCAGAAGCTCACCTACAAGTCCCTTCCTTAATTAAAAAACAGAGTCCACTGCCAAACTTGGACACCTAAGAGCTCTGGAGGTCCCAGCTATCTCTGCCTCCAGCTCAACAATGAACATCGTGGATTCAGTACCCAGAAGAAATGAGGCTTGGGGAGAGTTAAGGAAGTAAGGGAGTGAGGGGAGGACCGATCTTGCCCCGTGAGGAAAGACACAGAGATTCTGGATGGTTTTCTCTGCAAATCAGAACCCCAGCAGCAAGATGCTGAAAGACATTCAGCCGGTCGACGTTCAAGAAACACACGCTCACACACACAGCAGAGAAATGACACAGCATGAGGGCAATGCATGAATACACAGAGAGAAACACACACATACAGCGACGCCAGATGGAGAACGCAGCCTGGGCTGGGCCTGGGTATTCATTATTCCCTCACCCACACAGGGGCTGGCAGAGTTACATAATACAAGCTGCAAAAGGGGAGGCTGACTTACTAACCGCCCCGCCTTGAGGGGATCCAGGAAGTGGCACCTCCTTCTTGGGGGGAGGGGATGTCTCTACCCATCTCCTGCTCACAGAGGCAGTGGGAGCTTGTCAGCTGCCTCAGCCCCCGGATGACCCCGAGAATTCACTAAAAGGGAAATGAGGGAGTGAGTGTCACTTTGTTAGTAGTGGCAGATGGGGGCTCCCTCCTTGCGCTAAGCATGGTGAGGATGCCAGCAGGGAAGGGAAGGGGTAGAGCTGGAACCAGGACTTGAACTGGGGGACAGAGAAAGATGGAGGGGTTCTTTGCTGCTCCCACCTGCCCCTGACTCCACCCATAATCCACAGATCACCTGCTCCAACCCAGACCTGTAGGACACACTTACATAGCTGCCTGCTGTGTGCTTGCTACAGATGCATGCACCTCCCCTGGGCTGCAGCATGCCCAACGGGGCCCCCTGTTGCCCTTTGGTACCCCAAGCATACCCTGTTTCTCCGAGCCTGGGGAAGCTGGTGGAAGTTGAGAAAATAACCAGAATATGAAGTTTCTTCAATTAGACTGTAAGTTTAAAAGCTCGGCTCAGGAGTGGGGCAGACCTGAGTTCAAAGCCTCTCTTAACCATCATTTCTGTGTGATTTTGGACAACTAACTAAGCCCCTTCCCAAGCTTCTCATCTATTGAAGGGTAACCATGAGGATCAAAGGAGGAAGAAAGATATATACGTTAGGAGCCTACATGTTCAATAAGTGTCGGCTGTGTTTAATCATTTGGGATTTTTCTTCATTCAACAAATACTCATTGAGCACCTGCTGTACACTTGTGCTAATCCTAGGGGTACACAGTCTGCTCTCCTTAGTATTTCCCCGTTAGGGTTTCAGGTTGTAGAGTACAGATGTTCTCTAAAGTTTTGTGTGGAATCCATGTCTTTGGTGTTTATTACATCAGATTGGCTTTATGATGGTTTGTAATGTGGCCACATCTGTCCTCTTGAGCCTGGAACAGGTCGATATTTACAAAAATGGTCAGAAAGGCCAGTTGACCCCATTGTCAGGATTCCCCTTCCAGTGGGTTTGTTGTGAGGACTTTGGGAGTGGCCAGGACAGAGAGTTCAAAGATCTGTGCTGGCTGAGCTCCTGACCTGTTAGTGGAAAATGTTCGTAAAATGCCGAGAGCCAAAGGCCACATGACAAGCTGGAATGGTGGCCTCTCAGGACGGGAAAGAGATGAGATGAGATTGTGATTCTTGCCTTTTGATTTCTAGGCTGTCAGTGGTTCCCTTGGTTTCAGAGGCCTTTGATCATGGGAGGTGAAACCAGGCAATTTGCAGCTAACAGGGAAGGTGCCCCCTCCCCTTGAGGAGGAAGGATTTCATTTCGAGGTTGGCTTCCAAACTCCAGGGTCTCATGGCTAGACTTCTCAGTTGGCTGCATTTCCCATCTCGGTTTTGACGGTGGCATTGGGCATCCACATCAATCTCTCTTTTTGTAACTTCACCCCCTCCCTTTTCCTTCTCTCCAGCACAGGTCTGACGAGCTGGTGATGCCCAGAGAATAGTGCATGGTAGCTTGCGTCACCTCGAGACACATCTAGACGCAGCCACCAGACGCTTCTCCTCCCCAGTCTGCCTGACCTGTTGCTTAGGGACACGTCCCACGGCTTCTCCTGACGCCTGCCTGATCAACCATCACTTCCTAGAGAACAAGGAGGAAGGCCAACACAGGAAATCATGCCACCGACGGCCAGACAGCAATGAGTGGGTGACGCCAAGTTGACGTCAAAGACAGAGAAGACAAAGCCCAAGAGCAGCTCAAAGTTGAGACTCTTTGCGGCACCAGCTCTTCCTCTCAGTGTGGCATTAAGCCTGGCTCCTCCTGGTGAAGTCATCTTGGCTTGATACAGTGTAAGTCTTCAGACCCTTGGACCCTAGACACCATGGAGAGTCAGGTGTTCAGTGTTCAGCAAATCCAACCCAACGTCATTTCTGTCCGCCTCTTCAAGCGCAAGGTGGGGGGTCTGGGCTTCCTGGTGAAGGAGCGAGTGAGCAAGCCGCCCGTGATCATCTCTGACCTGATTCGGGGGGGTGCTGCGGAGCAGAGCGGCCTCATCCAGGCCGGCGACATCATCCTCGCAGTCAACGGCCAGCCCTTGGTGGACCTGAACTATGACAGTGCCCTGGAGGTGCTCAGGGGCATTGCCTCTGAGACACATGTAGTCCTCATTCTGAGGGGCCCTGAAGGCTTCACCACTCACCTGGAGACCACTTTCACTGGGGATGGGACCCCCAAGACCATCCGGGTAACACGGCCCCTGGGTCCCCCCACCACAGCTGTGGATCTGTCTCACCAGTCATCCGCCAGCAAAGAGCACACACCGGACGGGGCCACAGGTCCTGGCAATGGGCCACAGCATATCCAAGACAGTGGCCAGCAAGCCAGCTCACTCTTGAATACCAACAGCCTGGCTCCCAGACCCCCGAGCCAGGACTCTACCAAGAAGAGTACCGGGGTTGCTCTCCAGGACAGCCAGAACAATGAATTGCTCAAAGAGATAGAGCCTGTGCTGAGTCTTCTCACCAGTGGAAACAAAGGGATCAATGGAGTGGGACCTTCCAAAGCAGAGACAAAAGATGCAGAAGTCCAGGTGGACAGGTAAGCTCTACAGGTGTGTGCGTGCATGTGGGCAGTTATGTGGTGTATGGAAGCATGTACTGCAACTCAGATCAGAGCCCAGAAGCCAACCCGAGCTATTCCAGACACCTGCACAGACATATCCACTCGGCCACTCTTGCCTCTTTCCCTTAAAACTGTAGTTTTAAGATTGGAATGGGCATAACTTCTAGCCTGTATCTTTTGCCGTGAGACCCAGTGCTGAGAGTCATGGTAGCTGATGTCATGTCTTCCAGCAACCCCTCAAGGTGGGTATTTTTGCAGTCTACAATTCATGGGGCAGAAGACTGAGACTTAGAGGGAAGGGACTCTCCTAAATCACCTAGTGAGCGAGAGGTATGTCCATGGCAGCCTCAGCATAGAGTGAATGCCAGGGTCCTGGGAAGAGAGAGAGGATGAGCAGAAGCCTGGGTAACCCTCAGCCTAAACCAGCTCTTGCCTTGTGACAGCCACTTGGGAGCAAGGGAGATTCTAAAGGAACAGAATGGAATCAAAGTAGAGAACTGGCCCCAACTCCCCAAAACAGTGGTTGTGCTCATATTATGTAGGATCCAAGGCTAGAACATGAAGACCCGGGTCCCAGCCCCTCTGTATTTGCCAGATTGAAATTTTTTTTTGCTTCTTGGGAGGAAGAAAACAGGTGACACAGTGGGTGATTCTAGCTCCTTCTTTGGAAGAAATTGGTAGCTAAGCCCGGGTGTCAGAAAGTAGCGGGTCCAGAGACATAAGAGAGACATTCCTTTCCACTCTCATCTTCGATTAGCACTAACCCTATAGCTGCTACTTCTTATCCATGCCCCACTACAGAGGAGGCACAGGTGTGGGGCCAGAAACCCAGGCCAAGATTTCCCAACCCCCTCCCCAAGGACCCCTGAGGGTCCAGAGAGCATGTAGAGGTGCCCAGGATGCCCCTCAGGAGCCTGGATTGAAGCAACCCTCCAGGCCCCTGCACTGATTCATTTAACAGATGTTCATTGGAGACCTCCCGTGGCCAGACACTGCTCTGGGCGCCAGGGATGAAGCAATGAATGGAACAGACAAACCCTCTGACCTTGTGAATGAATGATATAGACGCGCCCCTTGACCTTGGGGAGCCAATTACAGTGTAGTGGGGACAATGAAGAATAAATGAGACAAAGATGTTAAAATACACCAGCCATCAGTGATATGTGCTAACGAGAGAGATGTTACAGGGAAGGAGTCAGGAAGTATTGCAGAGGGTGAATTTTAGAGGGAGAGGCTGGGTAGGCCTCAAGGAAGGTGATGTTGGAAGACCCAGAGGAAAGGAAAGAAGGGCACCTTCAAGCTTAATAGAGGAGAGACATTCTGGACAAAGGGAAAGGCAGGTGCCAAGGTCTGGAGGTAGGAGTGAGCCTGAAGTGGTGGAGGAACCACATGGGATCCAGTCTTCCTTCCTAATAGGTCAGCCCCCATTTTGTGGGGTCTGTGGCATCCCACCTCAGCCAAGTATTGCATCCTGAAGCTTTTCTAACTTCTCACACCTGGGCAAAAACCAAGCGAATTTCAGCAAGACCCCAAGAGAAAAGGTAGAGGCTCTGTCAGAAGCCCCCAAAGGGCCCTCCACTGCCCTTTTTTTAAAGATTTTATTTATTTATTCATGAAAGAGAGAGGCAGAGACACAGGCAGAGGGAGAAGCTGGCTTCATGCAGGGAGCCCAATGTGGGACTCGATCCCAGAACTCCGGGATCACACCCTGAGCCAAAGGCAGGTGCTCAACTGCTGAGCCACCCAGGCGTCCCCCCACCCCACTGCCCTTTGAGAGTGGGAGCCCCTATTGTCTTGACGTTCCTTTCCAGAGCTGGGGGCCTGGATCAGTCCTCGAGTCTGTCCCAGCTTGCAGAGATCCGGGGTCTGGTTAGCCCATGACTAGCATGGAGACCCCCCACCGGCTACAGCCCAGTCCGCAGGAGAGCTGCCACCTCCCGGGGGCCCCTACAGTGGCACACACATAGAGATGACATGGTCTTGACATAGCTTCCAGGAAGCCAGCAGCCCCCAAATCCACTCAATGGACTTAAATCCTAAAGCAGCTGTAAAATCCAGAATCAATCATTGGCCTGGTTTTCTGGGAGGCACCAGAAGTGCCTCCTCCTCTCCAAGGCTCAAGAGCAGCATGACCGTGAATAAGCGTGGCCTTCCCCCTTGGGGGCTATATTCCATACACTTGGTTCTGATTCTTGGCTGGGCACGGGACGGGCATGGAGTCATGAGCATCGGAATTCCCTGGGGCTATATTTCTGCCTCCCAGACCCAGGAGCCTGAATCTCCATGTGTGACATGGAGACGTCCCCTGGAAGGTCCCTCCCCCCACTCTGAAAAGCCGGTATGACCCTTTCCGAGGACACGAAAGCCCGGTGCAGGACTCTAGGCTTGGAGGAGGTCATCAGATATGAAGGGCTTTAACAGGAGACCTGAGGGGCCTCTCCAAATACCAACACAGAAAAGCAGCCTTCATTTCCCCAAGGATGGGGGAAGGGCATACCTGTCTGGCACGGGGTTTCCTCCAGCAGATTTTTTTTCCCAAATTGGGAGGCTGCACCTGAGCTCTCAACCTGTCACCATCCATCACAGTCTTCCTTCTAGTGACCAAAAGGAGCAGAAAGCACTGCTTTGGAGAAGGTGCAATTTGGAAGACAGTGGCCCAGGGCAGGGACAGGCCTCCATGAACCCCATTAAGGTAAATGGTTCTATGGATGAGTATTAGCTAAATCTAGTGCATGTTCCCCTGACTCTGTGGCTTACACCTGTGCTGGACTCAGAAACCCACCCCTTCACCCCGCCACTTGAACACAGATTTTTAAATGCCCCCTTTACTAACCAGGAGCTAGTTCATGTATCATATAACCTACTCACACTTTATATTTTTTTAATAAATATCATGCCCTAACTATAAAGTAAAGGAGACTATAAAAGTAATTCGTAGTAGGGGCACCTGGGGAGCACAGTCGGTAGGGTATCTGACTCTTGGTTTCAGCTCAGCGTCATGGGATCGAGCCCCACGTCAAGCTCCATGGTCAGCAGAGAGTCTGCTTGAGTTGCTCTCTCCCTCTCCCTCTGCTGCAACCCCCTGTGCTCACTCTCTTTCTCTCTCAAATAAATAAATCTTTAAAAGAAAAAAGTAATTTATAGTAACGGGAGCTATAATTCAATATATCAGTGCTCAGATATTTGTCCCTAAACACAGAATTAGTCCACACACGACAGTGTCAAATGCAGATTGACACAAGTGTGTTATTTTGGCAACTCAGATGTCACCAGCGGTGTTGCCTTAGTGATAGGATGGTGTGATTGTCCAAAATGGTGACAGACTCCCAATAAAATGATGTCCTGTCTTTTTTGTTTGTTTGTTTGTTTGTTTTTGATGTCCTGTCTTTAATTTATCCAGTGGCAGCATGCACAGAAAACTCAACATATTTTTTTCTTTTTTTTTCAACATATTTTAAAGCCATGTTTATGTGTAAGACCAAATTGGGATCTTGGCCCAGGAATTTCAGCTTGCTTTTTTATCTGTGTGGATGTCCAAAAGTTTTGTGGCAGCCAGGACCCTTCTTCCTGGTGTTGCTTTGTCCCTTGCACTGCAGGATATCTACCCTCCCTGATGCCACCTCCTTCCCGCTGTGATGCCAGGGGCCCTCACCATTGTTGGAACAACCAAAACTTTGGTTATTGCAAAAGTGCCCTCAGAAATTACCAAACTGCCTCCTTGGGGCTGAGATAAGTGTTGTGCTAAGTGTCAGCATCCCAAGTCAGGAAATGGAAGCCCAGGGACAGAATGGCCTTCGGGGTCACTCTTGGGGCTAGCAGGCCAGGGAGCATTCAAGCTCCTTGGAGCATGTGGCTGCCTGGAAATTACTCATTACTCATCCTTCCAGTGGCTTCCCCATCCAGGCTGGGGATCGGAAATGGCAACCTGGCTTCTCTATGGCCAGGTGACAGTGAGGCCGGCTGCCCACCAGGCCTGGAGCCCCACATCCCAGTCAGTTCAGCAGTCTGTGGCTTCTGGGGGCCAAGCATAGGCTGAGGCTATTCCTGGTTCTAGCAGTGCCCTTGACTCTCCTGCTGTCTCAGCCTCCTTTCCTTTCTTCCCTGTTTCTTCTTGGATACAGGCCTATTCTCCTGCTTCATCTAGTTCTTCTCCCTCACGGGGCATCCCTGGTCCTGTAATTTGGGGATGCTGGCCCTTTGTTGGTGGGGAGAAGTGATGCTTTCTTAGTCTAGACGCAGTGTCACCCTTGATCCCAGGGGGAAGGTGGGCCTGGCAGGTGGTAGCTGCGTGTAGGGAGCATAGGAAAGGGAAATCTGGGGGCTTCTGGGACCTTCTGCACTTGGGAGCTGTCACTTTAAAATGCTGCATATCGGAGGATATCCAGATTGTTCAGCTTGCTGCCCTGAAGGAGGGTTCTAAAGAGGCCAAGGTCCCTGGCCCAGCATCCATCTGGACCAGCCGGTCAGCCTCACCCTGCACTCTGATGACTTCCTCTCCACTTGCAGGGCAGCCGGTTACTGACAGAGTACCTTCCCAACAGCCATCTCTTCAGAGCTTGGGTGAATTCAGCTCCCTAAGTGGGTTGTGTGGTCTGGGCTCCCCATAGAGACCAGGAAACTGAAACTCCAAGAGGGGGAGCAGTTTGCCCAGGGTCACGTGGCACTGGCCACAGGGTGCTATCTTGGTTCTACCTAGAAATCTCACTATGGATGTCTACTGTTAAAGAGAAACTAGGCAAGACAATGTGGCTGGAGGCACAGAAGTCAATTTTGACCCCAGAGAATGAGCTTAATTAGGGAAAGGTGGTCTCCTGTAGCAAGCCTGTGTTTTGTGACCATTATGCAGGTCAACATATACTGAGCACTCCAGGTGGGCCTGACTCCAAGCTAAGGTCTTTACATCAGTTAATTCATTTGTTCCTCATAGCACCTCATTTTTCTAATAAGAAAACCAAGGCTCAGAGATGTGCAGTCACTTGTGCCAGGTCACATAGCTAGCAAGCAACAAAGCCAGGACTTGACCCGAAGCCCATGCTCTTGGCTTCTACTGGCATAGATGGCACTGTTGGCCACTAGCCATCAAGTGTACTCAACCACTAGCCATCAAGTTGCTGGGATCATTGGAGCATTTTCTCCATCTGGAAGGGAAACTGAGGCCCTAAGGTGCTATCTAAGAGAGATAGCACCCCTGGAGAACTGATCTCAGACCAACCAATGACAGCATTGACCTCAGGACCATCTGCATTAGAGGATCTCCTCCCTGGCTGGACTGGACATGCCTTGTGGCTTTGGATCACTCTGTTGGCATTGACTCCAGTGACTGCCTTCACACTGAAAATCAGTGTAAATTTTCATTCTCACCTTAACTGTTTGAACACAAGGGGCTTCCCCAGTGCATCCTTTCCTGGGAAGGGAGAGAAGTCCTATTTATAGAGCTACTACTCTTGCTTTGCACTCTCTTCCATCTGTGTCCCCACCATCTTATTAGATAGGCACCTAGCCCCTCATTTTGGGGAAGAGCTATGGAATAAGCCCACCTAGCCACCACTCACCCCAGATTGCATGTAACTAGGGGGTGTCTTACCATCTTTCATTCAACAGATATTTATTGAGCATCTGTTCTGCTCCAGATACTGTCCTTAGAACTGAGGATCCACTGATGAGCTTTGACCATTCATAGGCAAGAAATGAATAATAAACAGGTAGATTCAGGCAGTCGTTTTAGATAGTGACGCATGCATGAAAGAAATGAAATAGTGATTTGAAGAAACATGGCTTGGGGTTAGGTTAAAAAAAAAAACAAAAAACTAGATCGGAGAGTCAGAGAAGGCCTCCCTAAGGAGGCAACGTTTATACTGAGGCCAGAAGGTGTGAACCATGTGAAATCTAGGGAAGGGCATTCCTGGCAGAAGGTACAGCAGGAGAAAAGGCCCTGAGGCAGAAACAAGGTTGGGATGTTCAAGGAACATAAAGAAGGTCTGTGGGACGTGAGCGTAATGAGTATAAAGAAAGAGTGAGGCAGTGACATCGCACACATGGGCAGGGCCACCAATCCCTCCCCTTCACCCCCCGCACACCCTCCCTTCCTCTGCCACCAAATATTCACTGTATCCATTTCCCCTGGCTCTTTGCTACAGTAATGAAGTCCACAAACTGGCCTAAAACCACACGCATTCACTCTCTTACAGCCCTGGAGGTCTTATGTCTGAAGGCTCTAAAGGTGAATCTGCTTCCTTACCTTCTGCAGCTTCCAGAGCTGCATTCCTTGCCTTTCGTGGCTGGTGGCCCCTTCCTGCCCCTTCAAAGCCAGCATGAGGCATCTTATTTCCAGGGTCACATGGCCTTCTACTTTTATGGCCGATCTCGCTCTGCTTCCTTCTTATAAGGACATGTGTGATGGCATTTAGGGCACACCCAGTTAATCCAAGATAATCTCCCCACTTTCAAGATCCTCAACGTCATCACCCCTGCAAAGACCCTCTTTCCACATAAGGAACCATATATAGGCTCCAGGGGTGAGGACTTGATGTCTCTGGGGGCCATTTTCAGCCCACCACACCCATCCAACAAACTCCATTGAGCGATGCTGTGGCTAGGCCCTGGATGGGCCATTGCTATGAGGTCTCACTGGACTGGGATCAGGGACATTACTTCTAGTCCCCCTTGCGGCTCACCAGCTCCATAGATGAGCCATAAGATTCTTTCCGGAACTACCATTCAGGTTCCTCCCGAGGTAGGAGGTCAGTGGTGGGCATACTCATCACAGGCCAAGCAACTGATCAGTCCACCTCCTTGTCAAGCCCACCTGGAAGGTTAACTGCTCCCTTCGACCTCTCTCCAGGGGGAGGAACTCAAATATCCCTTTAGGTCAGAGGTCACAAACTGGGAGTTAAGGCTCATACCCAAATCTCCCTCCAGTTTTATTGGGCCTACAGAATTTTCTGGCAAAGTGATTTTTGTTGCAAAATAGAGAAATCAAGAGGTTTCACACTAAAACTGATTTCCAGCCTCTCAAAACTAGAGAGACTAGCTGAAGAGCTATTAGCACCAAACCTGTATCGTAGGGAGACAGCCAGCCTCGGGGACTGGGTGGGGCTAGCGTGGGCCCTCCAGTTCCCCAAGATCTAAAATCAGCCAGTCCGCTCAGTCTGGATGCTGTAAACACTGGAGTTTAAGGATCCTGCCCAGTTTTTGTAATGTTAACAATTATACTCATGATTACTGCTGAGCCCAGAGGCCCTCATCCCACCTCTCCAGCTAGAGCATTGTGGGAAAATTCCAGCTCTCAAGAGCCTACTCTTCTCTTTTGCCATCTTCCCCTACCCTAGCATGATGAGATCTAGAATGAAGCTTTGCAGAGACCCCAGACTCATTTCCCACAGCCCCCAAGTCTTCCTGCTTTAACTTAGCTCCCAGCATCCACAGCCAGGTGGATGGCGGACAGCAAGAAGGGTGAAGTGGTGAGGGCATAGTGTGGTATCTGAGGAGAGACGCAGCAGGCTTCTTGCCAGGACCAGCTGCTCCTCAGCGGCCTCCTCTCCTGGTTGGGGCAGAGCAGGTGGCTCCTACATCCCGACCATGCCCAACACACAGGCCTGGCCCACCTGCTCCCCATCCTGGGTACTCTCGGTTGGTTTGTGGTCAGCACTGGGCTGACCAGCACTTGTGCAAACTTCCCGTGGAGTGGGCCCAGGACCCCCACACCCTCTGCCTGAGAGCCTAAGATCTGGCCCCCAGGAAGCTTAAGTTGGAAGGAGCTGGCAAAGGTCTTCAGAAGGTCTAAAGAATGCCAGACTGACTGTGAGCTTGGATATGATTGTCCAGTTGGCAAAATGGAAGCAAAGGAGCTTGGGTTTGGTCCTTGCCAGGAAGCTCAGAAAATGCTCACCAAGTAGGAAGTAGAGCTCCAGGCCTGATCTTATTGTGGGGGAGGGGAAGCAGAAAGGGAGCTAGGGTGACATTGACATTCCTAACCAGGAGGGAACCTTGCTGTTCATTGTTAGAGTCAGACCCGGAGGCCTCCCAGCAAGGGGGGTCTGCAAGGATGTCCATGGACCATGCTTCTGACAATGCAGATTCCACTGTCCCCACTTAGACCCACTACTTCGGACTCTCCAGGGGGCAAGTTCAGGGGAATTTTAACAGGCCCCTCAGTTGATTCCAGTAGCCCCTGGAGCATGAGAACCGCCATCATGGGATCATGATACTGGGGATACTGGTCCACCTGGAATGCAAGCCCACTGCAGGGTGGCTTCCTAGGGGGCTGAAGACACCTGAGAGAAGGTGGAAGCCACATGGCAAAGGCAACTTTTTCAATCCTATCTGGGAACAAGGGTGAACTAGTAAATAAATCCTCGTGGATGTAGAGATGGGCATAGAGCAAGGATGGGAAGCATGAGATTGGGGTCCTTAGCCACACCTAAGCCAGTGCTTCCCAATAAGGAGGAGTACATTTTGTTTCCTCCCGAAAGGGACATGGGGTAATGTCTGGAGACACTTTGGATTGTCACAACTGGCAGAGACTGTGGAGGGGAGAGGAGTATTCCTGGCATCTGATGGGTAGAAACCAGGGAGACTGTGAAACACCCTGCAGTGTACAGGATACCCCCACAACAAAGAATTATCCAGCTCCCAAAATATCAGTTGTTCCAGGTTCAGAAATTGTGATCTAAACTGAAACCACTCCAGGCAGCCAGGCAGGACCAACATTCATGAGGACTAGCAAAGGAGAGTCACCATCCAAGCTTCTAAGTAGTCAAGACAGGCCCCATCCACCTCCATCTATGGGTTCCCAGTATATTTATTTAAATGAAGAAATGATACATCAGAGCAACCAAAAACCTCATCCAATGGATAAATACATTCAACATCTCTACTGCATTTAGAGGGAAAGATCAATATCTAGATTTGAGGTTCTTCACCAGTATGAGATTGAACTACATAGATGACTCTCCCACCACCCCTTAAGCCCTGTTCTCAGTGATTCGCAGCTAGAGGAACAGCAAAAAAGGGGACATCTGACTTTCAGGCTTTCTCCACTGCTCATTAGTGGTGTGACCTTTGACAAGTTACCTAATCTTTCTGAGCTTCAATGACCTTAGTTGTCAGTGAAGATACACATGTTCGATCAGTTCTGACTATGTGTTAGGCATTCTACATGCATGGCTTCGTTTAACCCCCAGGAGTGGAGAGGTGTGAAGCGGGTGTTGAAGGTTGACTAGGAGTTGGTTCCCAGCAGAGGGAAGATGAAAGGGCATCCCAGGGAGGTCAAGTGTAAAGGTAGGAGTGGACAACACTCCCTCGGGAGGAGGGGAGAGTGGAGATCAGGACTGAGAATGATGGAAAGTGGGAGTCTAGAAGGGGAACAGAGGATTCTTGAAGTCCTGTGGTATGTGAATAAGACATGACAGTTTAGAAAGGGTCTGAGTATCCCTGCCTGTGCCCTCAAACCCACCCCCAGGAAACATGCTTTTTCTCAGCTTAGAGCTATATATGCCTTCATTTCCCAGTCTTCAGAGACATTAAGGCTTTGAGGGGCAGTTGTCCAATGCTACAACCATCAGCCACATTTAGCTACTTAATTAAAATTAGATAAAATTTCAGATTCAGTTTCTCATTGCCCATAGGAACATTGCAAGTACTCAATTGCCACATGTAACCAGTGGCCATAAAACTGGACAACACAGATGTAGGATGTTCCCATCATCGCAGAAAGTTCTACTAGACCCTGCTGGCATAGAGGAAACTTGGATGTTTTATACAGAACCAGTATTTTCCTTTTTCTGTTTCTGTCTAATCAGCCCATAACTACATTAGTAGGTGCTACACAGCTAATGGCTATAAGCTTTACCTTGTTTAACCACTGCTGCAACGCCACGAACTAGGTATTATTAACCCTGCTTTAGAGATGAATAAATGGAGGTTAAGAAAGCATAAGTATCCAAAATATCCAAAGTTGCACAGCTTATAACCAGCAGAGCCAAGAGCTGAACCCAGGGCCACCCAGCCCATAGCCCACCCAAGCCATAGCTCTTAACCAGCAAGCTACTCTGCCCGTACAAACCCATCAAGCAGCTAGACCCCGGGGGGAACAGATTCGTGGCAATGAACCAGAGGTTCCCCTCAGACCTGGTAATCACTTTCAGGCTGGGAGCTGGGAATCTACTGAAATCTACTTCTGATTTTGCTCCTGGTTGAATGGAAGCAGAATAGCTCAACCCAGATGGTCCCTGGTTCCATATTAAAAATATTCTTGCCCTGCTCATCACACAGGACTCTTAAATAAGTTTGTGTTGACAAAATACTTCAAATGCATTATTTAAACAAAGGTGTTAAAGGCTTTTTTTAAAAAGGAGGGAGTGCAGGAGGGAATAAAAGCAGCTCTCCCTGAAGATTCACAACAGACAAGCCATGTGAGCCACTTCAGAGTTGCCTAGGTAATTGTCCCCTAGAATTTTTGCAGACTGGCCTCATTCAGCAAAGAAATGTTGGATTACTTACTCTTTAGCCTCTGGCTCAGAGTAACTACGTTTTCCTGTCTGCTTTAAAAAGGAAGGATCTGGGCCGAGCATCAATGAGACCTAGTTTCAAATCCCAGCCCTTCTGTGTGCTCACTGTGGGACCTTTGGAAACTTACATAACCTCTCCAGGCTCAGTTTTTGCATCTGTAAAATAGGGCTTTTAATGTCTGTTGCGAGTAAATGAAGTAACTTCCGTTCTAGCACCTGGCATGTTATAGACACTCGAACACTATTAACCTCTTGTCTCTGCTGAATCCCCATTTATAGTCATGTGATATCATAGGATCAGGAGTTTCAGAGTTGAGAGGGAGCTGAGTGACAGTGAGAGCTGCCATCTCAACAGACAATTCCTCTGTTTATCATCATGTAGGTAAACCATTGGCTTGTGAAATGTCTGTAATCAAGGACCACTCCCCGTGTGTTTTAGTGACATTTTAAAGAGGGTAAAACAGAATGTTCCCTCCAACGATTGCAGTCCTCTCTAAGCAGAAGAGGTGGCTCTGACGCAGGCCACCAGGACTTTGTAAAACACAGTGAGGAGGGAGGTCTGGCTGGCCCTGAGTGAGCAGCCAGAGGGACCACTCAGGGCCGTGCACTAGAGCTTGAGCCCTGACTTCCAATTGATCCCAAATGACTGTCAGTGCCAGACTAGGGGTTAAGGGAAACTATAAAACCAGGATTTTAAATCCCTAAAGCTGGAAATGTAGAACAGAGGACTAGGTAAGGGTTCTCCTTGACACCTGGGACCAAAACCAGGAGGGGCCCCAGAGCAAGCCACAGTGCCTAAAATTGGGGAACAGACAGATGCTATAGTCAAACTAAAAGTGGATGGGAGGGTTAAAAAGAGGCCAGTTGTCAGGAAGCAAGAGAGCAGAGCTGAGAGGGAGCAAGGACAGAAGGGAGATGGGGCTGGTCAGGAGGTCTGGATTTTGATGCAACATCAGTCTCATTGCAGCCATGATTTCTCTCCATGTTAGAGGATGACCAAGCTGTGGAACCTACCTGAGATTGTCTCCTCCTGAATCTGAGTTCAAGAGCAGAGAGCCAGGAAAGCTTTGCAGTTAAGAAGTCAGGATTTAGTCATAAACAAGTCTGGTTTTGAATCCCAACCCCACCATCTGTAACTGTGTGACTTTGTGATTTAACCTCTCTGAGCCTCATTCTCCTCATCTGATGAGGATTATGAGGATTATGATTATAGCAACGCAGATGCTAATGATGGTGATGATGAAAGGAGGATGGTGATGCTGGTAGTGATGGTGATGACGATGAATAGTATGATGTAATGAAAGTGATGATGGTAATGATGAGAGTGATTATGGCAATGGTGATGGTGATAATGGTGGTTATGCTGATGAGACACTGGATGGTGATGATCATGGAATGATGGTGGTGGTGGGGTGATGGTGGTAGCAGTGGAAGTTTGGGTAGTGATGCTGATGGTGGTGATGGCGATGATGGCAATGATGGTGGTGATAGTGGCAGTAGTGATGGTGATGTGATGGTGATGCTGGCAATAGTATTGATACTAATCTTGGTGATGGTGATGATAGTGATGCTAGTGATTGTGATGATGGTGGTGGTGGTGATGGTGGCAGTGATGGTGATGATGATAATGATACTGATGAATGATGATAATGAGAGCCCCCACTTCAGAATGGCTGTGAAGAGTGGGCTGAAAAACTGTGGCCTTGAACATCTTAGTTTCTGTCTTGCTTACACCATCTATAAAATGTGGTTAATTTTCATTCATTGTCACAAGGATCAAATTAGAACACTTGAAAAGTGCTTGACACGTTATAAGTGCTTAATAAACACTAGCTATTGTTTTTAATAGTATTATTATTTTTGTTGCTCTGTTCCTCTCATTTTCAGAATCTTTTCTGTTTCTCTTGGGCTAGTATCATCAGTCTCCTTATCAGCGCTTATTCAGAAGTAGGATGACTTATCACCCTAGCCCCCAAGACTTGTTTTCTTCCCTGTCCATCCTGCTTCCTACATCTTAAGTTGTCCAGGGGATCTGCCAGGAGATGAGCCTTCTGTGTTCCTAGATCTTTGAGATGGGGAAGTGAGAAGGGAGGATCAAAGCCACATCATGGCTATCCTGAAGTGATGTCCACACTAGTTAGTGCTTGCCAACCATCAGTGCTGACGTCAATGAGCTCACCTTTGTGCTTGACCACAGGGCTGCCTTCCTCCGTGTTGCTGGCAATTCTGTCGAGCAGCAGGCTGGGCACCCACAGTTTGCTGGCTCCACATGTGGGTGAACCGTGGAGGTTCTATACAGACTCAGGACTTATAGACCAGGGCCATTAGCCTGCCACTCCTGATGTCATGCCTTTCTCACATCCCCTGCCTTGCCTTTCAGAGGTATGGACAGCAAGTCACACAAACCACTGCCCCTTGGCGTGGAGAATGACCGAGTCTTCAGTGACCTGTGGGGGAAGGGCCATGTGCCTGTCGTCCTCAACAACCCGTATTCAGAGAAGGAGCAGGTAAGTGGGTGGTGCCAGCTTGGCTCCCACATTCCACAGCTTGCTGAACCTTCTCCAGTGTGACGATGAGGGGAGGGAGGCCAAACAAATGTCAAACCATGTTGGGATGGAAATGAGCTACCACGGCTAGAGGGGTCAGGGATGCGGAGGCCAGGAGCATGTATCCTGGGATACAGGTTTGGCTCTGTTTTGCTTTGTTTGTGATCTTGCCATTTTTCAAATTTCAATTTTGTTTCCACCAGGAAAGGCACTCCCATGCCATTCACATTCCAAATTTAGAAGGTAAAAATACATGGTAAAAAGTGTTCCTCCTTCCCCTCATCCCAGCCACACGGTTGCCTTCCCTAGAGGCAAGCAACAGTTATCATTTCTATGGTCCTTTCAGCAAAACTTTATGTGTAGACTGACAAATACGCACACATTATTTTCACACAAATGAGAGCACATTATGCATTTGCCTCTTACTTTTTCGCTTATCAACATATGTTGGTGATTAGTCCCAATCGGTAGGTGAAGAGAGTCCTAGTTCTTTTTTTCATGGATGTATAATATTCCATTCCATACCTCTGCTATACTTCTTGAGTCAGTCCTCCATGTGGACACCTAGGACATCGCCAGTATTTTGCTAGGATGTTGCTATAATGAGTGACATTGCATAAATGCCTCACATGGCTCACGGGCAGGCTTTTCAATAGCATAAATTCCTAGAAGTACAATTGCTGGATCGAAGATCATAGATATTTGTGATTGGGGCAGAAATTGAGAAATTGCTCACTGTAAAGTTTGCTCCAGTCCTGCCAGCTAAACAGGAGAGTAGTGGTATCCCCACAGCCTCGTCATCCTAATGGATTATCAGACTTTTTGGTCTCTGCCAATTTGCTGAGATGTGTTTTGACAGCTGTGTCAATATTGTTCCTGAGCATGGAGAGATTTGGCTAGAGACTTACAGTGCCTTTTTCTCACCTGCTTGGGCAGCTAATGGACCAGGCCACTGCAACCCTATTAAAATGTGTGAATTTCCCGCCCATCCTCTGTACTGCAGTGAAGTAGGAGGTCAGAACAGGGAGATGGCCTAAGTCACTCAGCAGGTCACCTTCTTCTCTCCACCTGCCCCAAGCCCTGTATGGCACAGGGCAGGTTGCCAGATTCTGTCTTCTGATGCATCCGTGTGGACAGCACCTTTTGCTACCAGCTCACTTGAGCAATGACATAGCCTCATGGGGGGAATGGGACATTCCAGAGCCTCAGGGGGAATTGCTTTCCTTAGCAGCTGATAGCTGGCCAAGAAGATAAGGATGTCCAGGATTCTGCACTAGGTCATCCCCATGCTCCCACTGCTAGTTTCTCTCCCTCTTCCAGTGACATCTAGGAATGCTGAGAGAAGCACCAATATAGACTTCTGTTATGCCATCCTCAAAAATCAGGGTCACTCTGTTAGCATGAGGGGACCAGTTTCCATTCATGATTAAATAAACAAATAAACTTAACACATTTTTCTTTCCTAACCAGAAATAAAGGGATATTACCATAATTCAAGTTCTCCCAAGACAAAAGAAAAAAAGAACAGAAAGAGACAGCCTCAGGCTAGATCCAGGCTCTGGACATGACTTGTTAGATCAGCACGTTCTTGCCCTAAGGGTCAATTTATATTTGTACTTTGAGTTTACTGCCAGTGTTTTGAAATTTTATATAAATATCATATTCACAATTTTTCTCTAAAAATGCAGACACTCTGACCACCTCGAGCCTATATTTTTTTTTAAGATTTTATTTATTTATTCATGAGAGACACGTGAAAGAGAGGTAGAGACAAAGGCAGAGGGAGAAGCAGGCTCCCTGTAGGGAGCCCAATGTGGAACTCAATCCCAGGACCCTGGGATCATGACCTGAGCTGAAGGCAGATGCTCAACCACTGAGCCACCCAGGTGCCCCTCGAGCCTATATTCTTATGGGACAATAATCTGTATGGACTGAGTAGCAGCTGCCCGTCTAGATAGACAGAACATGGGCTTTCCAATTTGCCACAAGCCTCACCACTCCCTATCATCTGTCCCCTTAAGGCCCTATTTTCACTTTTTATAACATTAATACTGTTGATTTTCTTAGGATGCAAGGGGAATATTTTTATATCCATGACTTTGTTATCAGTGGCAGATAGAGACAGACCAAGACCTGTATGTTTCAGGAAACATGAGAGAGATTTCATGTTTTATAAAAATGAAGAATATTCTTGTGTGTTTAATATGCAACCGAGTGTTCTGTCTTGAAATCAGCCAGCCTGCTTTGCTAATTTACCTTACCTACCTACCAGTCCTCTCCAGGTATCAGAGTTTGTAACTGCTGGTATACAGTAACCCCTGAGTCTCTGACTCACAGAGACAAAGCTGAGGATGCCTTGACCCCATTAGAAAGACCCTTAAAGTCACAGCTGAATTCTAAGCAGTGGCAGGATAATGGCCATTTCCTTTAATGCTGTCACTTCGGTTAGACAGTGACAGCTTGGAAACCATAACCTTGGACTTCAAGCCCTCAATGTTGAGAACAGGGCAGGAGTGATTAATAGGACCACTGACCCTCTTCTCAGAGCTCCGAGATGAAATGATCAGTGTCTGAGGTCAGGCAGGCTGCTATAATTCCAGAATTCTAGAAACTGAGTGGCTTACAAACAATAGACGTTTATGTCTCACAATTCTGGAGGCTGGGAAGTCCAAAATCAGGGCACTAGCAATTCAGTATCTGATGAGAAACTTCCTGGTCCATGGCAGGTATCTTCTCGCCATGGCCTCACATGGCAAAAGGGACATTTCTCTGGGGTCTATTTTACAAAGTGATCTAGTCCCTCCCCCAGAGCCCCACCTCCTAATACCTTCACCTGGGGGATCAGGCTTCAACATATGAATTTGGGGGGTGACTCAGATATTTAGTCTGCAGCCATCAGGGAGTGGTGCTGAGAATCTCCCCCTCAAAAATGGCAGTTCCCTTTGCTTAGAGAAGGAGAGAGGGTGCTGGGCAAAGGAGGAAAGACCACATCTTCCTGGGGTTAAGACAGCCAGATAGTTTTAAAATTGGGAGCTCCTGGACGCACGCCATACAGACAGCCCATGCTTGGGATGTATATTCACTCCTTTATCCTCAGCAAATCCTCACTGTCATCTATGACCCCAGAACCCCTGGCCAGCATGATCACCCTGGATCACTTGTCTGAGATAGTTTTCCAAATGCATCTCAAAAATACAGCTGCAAGAGGGTAGAGTTCCCAGTGCCCAGTTATATTTGAGTCCCAGCCCCTGAGCTACAGAAACAGCCCTGTTACCTCCTGCTAGACATCTCCAAAGCCACAGCGCCGAGAAATGTTTCCCAGGCTGAGCAAATTAATAGAAAACATAATGTTCTTCTTTCCATCCTGAAAGACCAGCATATATGCTTAGCCTCTTCTCTACCTGCTCAAAGCCACTTTACCTGGAGCTCCGGGGATCGGCTTCCTTCCTCTCAGTTGTAACCCACATTTGCTGCTTTTTTTGGCATCTGTGGGGGGTTGGCATTGTTAATAACACAAAGAGAGACCCAGCCACTACCTGCTTTCCTGAGTCGGGAAGAGACAGGCGGAGGTGGAAGCACAGCTGATCTGCCTTTTTTGCCCAGGACCAGGCAAAAGGCAACAGAGTCTAAGTGAAGCAGGGTGGAGACAAGCTAGACAAGAGAAAGAACTTCCTGATTCAGAAGCCTATCAGCTCCCTGACAGAATCATGAGATCTGCCCCATGCTTCTTGATTCCCTCCTCTAACCAAATTCAAGGAATATCAGCCATAGAAGCACCTTCTCTTAAATCAGCCACAGGAGACTGAGATGTTAATTTCTATCTAGTGGTGATTTCTCTTGCTGAAGGTCTGGTTCAGCAGTAGGTACAGCCTGTGAGACTCAAGTCCCTGGTCACTAGAACACAGTGTGTGGATGACTATAGTGCTCATCTTTAGCATCCCCTTGCAAACAGTATCTGGCCTGGGCTGGTATATAGAATAAATCATTTCACCCATCACCTGCCATGTGCATAGCTCTGGGGTGGAAGCAAAGGGGAGTAAACCTCGCCCTCCCTGCCCTTAAGACCTTCACAGATGCCTGTGGGGGGACAGACACAGGTACAGTGCAATTCATCCTAAAATACAAAGGGACACAAAACACTGTGAGACCACGAATACCTCAGCAGGTATCAGAAAAGGTTTAGCTGAAGAAGTAACATTTGAGCTGAGTTTTGAAGATCATGTAGGAATTTGCCTAATAGAAACTAGGAAAAGGTATTATAGTAAAAGGAACACCTGTGGCTGATACATGATATGCTCCATTTTTCTTTCTTGCTAAAGATCATTCTTGGACCTCTGGTGCTGATACCACCTGGGATGCATACTGAATTTTGGCAGCATTCTAAAGGCCCTTTACCTGATAATCCTCTTAAGTTAAAATGCTCTCCCACGTAAATGACTTGAAAAACTACTGTTGGTCTGTTCTCCCTATAAAACCTCAGGATTTGAGTCAAGCTCTTCTCTGTCCCCCCCCCCTCTTTTTTTTTTTTTTAAGATTTATTTATTTAGGGGCACCTGGGTGGCTCAGGCAGTTAAGCATCTGCCTTCAGCTCAGGTAATTATGTCATGATCCTGGGGTCCTGGGATGGAGCCCAGCAGGGAGCCTGCTTCTCTTTCTCCTTCTGCCCTCCTCCTGCTCATGTGCACGCTCTCTCTCTCTCAAATAAATAAATAACATCTTTTTAAAAATTTATTTATTTGAGGAGGGGAGATGCCAATGGAGAGGGAGGGAGAATCCTTTTTTTAAATTTTTTTTATTGGAGTTCAATTTGCCAACATATACCATAATACCCAGTGCTCATCCTGCCATGTGCCCCCCTCAGTGCCCATCACCCAGTCACCCCAATCCCCTGCCCACCTCCCTTTCCACTACCCCTTGTTTGTTTCCCAGAGTTAGGTGTCTCTCATGTTTTGTTACCATCACTGATATTTTCACTCATTTTCTCTCCTTTCCCTTTATTCTCTTCCACTAATTCTTATATTCCCCAAATGAATGAGACCATATAATGTTTGTCCTTCTCTGATTGACTTACTTCACTCAGCATAATACCCTCCAGGTCCATCCATGTCGAAGCAAATGGTGGGTATTTGTCGTTTCTAATGGCTGAGTAGTATTCCATTGTAGCCATAGACCGCAGCTTCTTTAGGGAAGGAGAATCTTAAGCAGACTGCACACCCAGCGCAGGGCCCGATGTGGGGCTCAATCTCACAACCCTAAGATCATGACCTGAATTGAAATTGAGTCGGCTGCCTAACCAACTGAGCCACCCAGGTGCCCCTCTGCTTCCCTTCTCATTAAGCAACTATTTCCTTACCTGCCCGATTTGCTTTCCTAAGGAGGAAGGGGTGAATTGTCTCTTGCTTCGGGGCAGCATGTCTATTGTCAGATATTAATTAAGCATCAATCCAGTCCTTAGTGGATATGAGGGAGGGTCTTGGGCCAGGGGGAGATGGGTTTTCCAGTTGGGGCTCCCCCCCATCTTATTCAGCTGGCTGCCCCTCTCCAGCCTCTTGCTGACACTGGCAATCAGGTAATCGTATAGATGACTGTGACATCAAAATCCCCGTCCCCACCGTCACCACCTCCTCCAGAGCCTGGCATTTCCTCACCCCTGGGGACATGGGGCTTGCTGGCTGCTTTCAAAATGTCAAAATCTGTTGAGAAGCTTTTCTGTACTACAAAATAAGTGGCAGCATCATCCCAGTCTCTGGAGAGCCCCAAATTATGAGGTGTGGGGGGGGCATATTTGTGGGTCCCTAGCATCCAGAGGATCAGAGGGGGTCAGGACCCCTCTCCACACAGGCACACGCCCCTGCTGGCCATCACTGCCTTTGTGGAAAGCCGAGAGCGGGCAACCAGCCCCAGCAGGGCTGCGTCTGAATGAAGGCAAGCCAGTGACACTCTGCCTCTGAGCGACACCCCAGCCTGCTGCTGGGAAACCTGCACGTTAATGATGTCAGGATAAAAATAACAGTAATGCAGATCCCGGTACCACCGTGAGGGTATGGCCGCTCTAACTGTGGGATCCCCTGCCCCCAGCTCTGGGGTCCGCTGGCGTTGGGCCTCATCCTGCTGATGACCTTGGTCAGACGGCAAGTTAGCACCTGCGCTGAGGCTCCATTTCCTAATGGGCTCGTCCAGCTGGGGGGAGGTGAGGTGGGAAATGACAGCATCTCTAAATATCAGCTGATATGTATGTCGAGCAGTGTCGGCCACTATGCCGAGCACTTCAGGTCCGTGGTCTCAGTGAAACCCCACCCCAACTCAATAAAGTACTATCGCCCTCATTTTACAGATGGCTAAACTGAGGCACAGAGGGTTAGCTTGAGGAGGCCTAGGAGGAATGGTAGAGATGGGACTGGAACCCAGGCTGCGAAGCCCCAGAGCCTGCCCTTAATTCTTAAAGGCCCAGCACAGAATAAGTTCTCTGAAAATGTGCATCTTTATTATTATTGTTGGTATGGTTGCTGTTGCTTCATTTGGCTGATTTTTATATTGCTCATTTATTTTTTTTAATTTATTTTTTATTGGTGTTCAATTTACTAACATACAGAATAACCCCCAGTGCCCGTCACCCATTCACTCCCACCCCCCGCCCTCCTCCCCTTCTACCACCCCTAGTTCGTTTCCCAGAGTTAGCAGTCTTTACGTTCTGTCTCCCTTTCTGATATTTCCCTCAGCTATTAGAAATGACAAATACCCACCATTTGCTTCAACGTGGATGGAACTGGAGGGTATTATGCTGAGTGAAGTAAGTCAGTCGGAGAAGGACAAACATTATATGTTCTCATTCATTTGGGGAATATAAATAATAGTGAAAGGGAATACAAGGGGGGGGAGGAATGTGTGGGAAATATATTGCTCATTTAGATACAGTTTTCCTGCTAACTGTTAAATTGCTAATGTGAGGCAGACAGGGCAGGAAGCACCATCCCGGTTCTACAGATGATACCCTTGGGGTCTGGAAAGGGAATGTGAGCAAGCAGCCACTGAGTCTCGGTGACAGAGCCACACCTCTCTCCCTCGGTGACTCCGTCATCATCCTCATCGATCATTCCGATTGAGGCAGCATGTGTCCATCTGCTGCGGGGGGCCAGGCTCTCGGAGTCCACTGGGGCAAGTAGCCAGGTCTGCAGTGGAAAGGCCCAGCCTGTGAAAGCCTGAACCCCATGCCCAGCTCTGTTGCCTGTAAGCTGTGAATTTGAAGATAGTCATTTCACTTCTTAGAGCCTCTGTTTTCTCCTCTGAAAAATGGGTTGCCAGGAGGATTCCGTGAGCCAGTAGATGTATAATGGCCTAGCTTTGCTCAGCCTCTGAATAGGCATTTACTAAACGTTGCTTACTACATTAGGGAATCAGATGCAATCACTGCACTTAAGAAATTCACTGTCTGAGCATCGTCTCTTCATCAAAGCGTTGTCTGACTTCTAGAAACTTCTACTTCTAGGATGAGCTACAGGCCATATCGCACACACACACACAGCAGTTATCACAGTGTGATATTTGGGGTTTCATAGCATCACATCCAGACATTCTCCGGAGACCTGCCCTGCTGGCTTTGGTAGATTCAGTGGCTCCGTTTAGGGTGTCTGTTGATTACTCCCTTCCCTAAGCCTCTCTGAGCGCTTAAGGAAACTCCTGTCTTTTGAGATTAATCTCTTTCTGTGGGAGGGTCCCCCAAATCACTAGCCATAAACTCCTACTAAACTCATTACTGCCCCCCAGCTCAGTGGGACCAGCTTTCCCTCAGCTTGATCCAGCCCATGACCGGAATAAGACATACAGGTTGGAGTTTCCCAAAAGCACCTTCCATAGCTCGCTCTTTACAGGTCACCCAGTGTTCCAGGGATGCCCTCAAACAGGGGATAAAAAAAACCTCAACAAAGATACTTTCTGGGAATTTATGTGGAATGGAGTCTCCCTCGGCCCCCAGTGGCAGCAGAATCCAAACCTCGCTGATGTTTTGCTTCCTCCCACCCATGCCATCACCGGCTGGTTACCTCTAGGGTCTTTGTAGGCCACTTTGCCATGAGACCAGCCATCCCTGTCCTGCTTATTCAGGTGGTCAGAGCCAGGGCAGAGCCAGGAAGCAGGGCCTGAATTAATGGGGGTTTGGGTTCAGCCCTGCAGGAATTTCCACATATTTTGTTAACTGTTTGTTAGCTGTTTGTTTTAATAGTGAGTATATTCAGAGCAAGCCGTCCCAACTGTTTCCATTGAGACAATGATGTCTGGCTCAGGAAGCAGTGATACCGCTCTGCATGCTTAGTCATTGCAAACCCTATTCAAGTTCAAACTATATTCAAGTTTTTTTCCCAGATAAGCCAAGTCAAAGTGCTTTTTCCTCCCCTCTGCAGATTGATACCCCTCCAAACAGAGATTCTGAGAGGTCAATAGGGCTTTCAGTTTCTGAGGGTCACAATACCTTAAAGGTAAAAACTCCAAATCACAATTGCAAGGCTTGTTCATTTTAAATAGTTACCTTTAGCAAGTCAATGCTTTGAATAAACACACACACACACACAGAGTCCAAATGTAATAGAAAGGGGTTAGGGCACAAGATAATTATTACAGCATTTCTTTTAAAATTAATTCATGAGGCACATATTCATTGTGGTCTGGTAATGGGATGAAGTTTAAAGTTGTCTAATAACATCTGGCTACCTTGCAACATCAGTGCCACTAAACATCTACTCAGCAATGTACCTTAAGGACCCCTTATCTTCACAGGCCCTTGTCTGTGGCTGCAAACTGTGATGGTCTGACTCTGGAGCATCTCCTTCTTTAATTATCCTCCACAGAAAATGGCCTGTTGAATCAGGATGGGGAAGGTGGGGGTAGAATCAATGATTTCAACCTTCCATGGAGTTATTATAAAGAATGAATCACTTTATAAATTATGCTTTGCATACACTACAAGGAAATTATACTCAAAGGTACTAAACACAGTTGGTTAAGTTTTATAAGTAGCAATTTTTTCACACAGCATACCTGCTGATTTGCGGGTCTGTGGTCCTGGACCCTGATCTGCCACAGCTCATAACCCAGTTACACCTGCTGCCCTGAGGAGGTGGTAGCCACAGGTTAGAGCAATGCTGCTTGGGGCTGCAGCAGAGGGCACGGTGTGTGGACCTGGCCTCTAGGGTGGCTGGCGTGGTGCCCAGCTCAGCCCCAGGATGCTGTCCTCATTTTAGGACAAGCCAAGCAGGGCAGGTTGCTGCAGGCCTAGGAGGGAAAAGCTGTCTCTGGGGCCAATAGTTAAAGAGTAAGAAACTACTTGCTTCCTACAGGTTCCGGCTTTAGCTCCTGGATTATTTCTTAGGGTTCTTGTAACAAAGCATCACAAACTGGGTGGTTTAAACAACAGAAACAGGGCACCTGGGTGGCTCAGTGGTTAAGCATCTGCCTTTGGCACAGGCTGTGATCCCAGGGTCCTGGGATCAAGTCCCACATTGGGCTCCCTGCATGGACCCTGCTTCACCCTCTGCCTGTCTCTGCCTCTCTCTCTCTCTGTGTCTCTCATGAATAAATAAGTAAAACCTTTAAAAAATAAAAACAAAACAACAGAAACATTCTGGAGCCTGGAGAGCTCCTAAAATCAAGATGTTGGCAGGTTGGTTCCTTCTTAAGGCCGTGAGGGAGAATCCCCACAGGGCTCTCTCTGTGGCTTGTGGACGGCAGTGTGTATGGGTCTTGAAATTTCCCTTTTATAAGAGCACCAGTCATATTGGATTAGGGCCCACCCAAATGACCTCACTTTAACTTCATTACCTCATTAAAGACCCCAGGTAAGACCATATTCTGAGGTGCTGGGAGCTAGGACACCAGCATATGAATTTGAGAGGGACATAGCTCAGCCCTTAACAGTTCCTAGAATGTGGTGTCTCCCAGGGAGCTCCCTCGCTGCTGTCAAGCTTCTGGCCCTATTCCATGACGAGGCTCTTGGCTGGGAGGGCCTACAGTTGGGGAACAGCAAGGTACTTGGCTGCTGTGTCCAGATCTTCCAAATTCTGATGTCTTGTGTCTATGTTCCTGCCTTAAAAAGCCCCCCTCCACCACCTTCCTGTCACTGCTGCTCCTTACTCCCCAACGTCCTCCCACTCACGAGGAGGCCTCCGAGTCACTGTTGATTTTGTCCCTTGCCCCCTCCCACCCTCTCACACCCCCGAGCTGTCTGTTCTGCTTCTGGCACCCCACTCTCTGGCTCCTCCCACCCCACCACAGCTGCTGCAGCTGTGCTTTGCCCTCCCGGCTTCCCCCCTGCACCGAGGCAGCCCCGTGGTTCTCTCCGCACTCACCCTCTCCCTCCCACAGCCCTTGCAGCCACGTGGCCTAAACCTTGGCTTTGAGAAGTGCCCCCCCAATCAGGCAGCTTCATGTTGGGGGACCATTCTCTGCTTAATCAAGACAAAAGCCTTTGGCTTAGCATTCAAGGGATTTTGAAATGCATTTAGACCTTGTGTTCCTTGGCTTGGGCTGCCATCACAAAATACACTGACTGGGGTGGCTTAGAAGTAGAAAGTTATTTCTCATAGCTCTGGAGGCTGCAGTCCACGGTCAGGGTGCCAGTGTGGTCGCACTGGGCAAGGGCTCCCTTCCTGGCTTGCAGACGGCCACCTTCACCATGTCCTTATTTTGGTTTTCTGTGTGTGTGCGTGGAAGGAAAGAGAGAACGGTCTCTTCTTCTTATAAGGTCACCAATCCTGTCAGATTAGGTCCTACTCATGACAATTCTTAAAAAATATTTTATTCATTTATTCATGAAAGACACAGAGAGAGGGAGGGAGGGAGGCAGAGACACGGGCAGAGGGAGAAGCAGGCTCCATGCAGGGAGCCCGACGTGGGACTCGATCCCAAGTCTCCAGGATCACACCCCAGGCTGAAGGCGGCACTAAACCACTGAGCCACCCGGGCTGCCCCATTTTTTAAAATCTAATTTATTTATTTGAGAGGGAGTGAGCAAGAAAGAGAGAGTGTGCAGGAGTGAGGGAGAGGTGAGCAGAGAGAAAGTGAAAAGCAGACTCCCTGCCGAGCAGCACGACATGATATGGGGCTGGAACCCAAGACCCTGAGATCATGACCTAGGCCAAGGGCAGATGCTTCACCCACTAAGCCACCCAGGTGCCCCTCTTATGGCCTCTTTTCATCTTAACTACTTCCTGTCTCCAACAGGTTAGGGCTTTAACATAGGAATTCAGAAGGGACAGTTCATCTGTGGCAGACCTCAGTTTGTTGAGCATGTACAATGTGCTGGACACTAGTCTAGGGGCTAGACACAGAGCAAAGTAGACAGTGGGTAAGCAGAAAACCATATCTGTATCTAAATATCTGTAGACATCATATATATGTATATATATGTATGTATTATGTCTAACCGGATCCATAAGACATAGAGACTTAGACATACATACATTCACATGCAAATACATATACACTCGCAAATTGCAGGCAGTGATAAATGCCTTGAAGAAAACTAAAGCATGATAAGGGAGCACAGAATACTGGGTGGGGCGCTGTTTTAAAGGACAATCAGGAAAGATCTCTAATGCAGTGCCATTTAAGCAAGTGGAGACACAGGTAAAAATAACTTAAGCGTTCCACCACTGGAAGTCGATTCTCTGGATCAAGAGTCTAGATTTTTCTGTAAGGGGAAAGGTAGGAAATAGTTTTAGCCTCTGTGGCCCTTATGACCTTGGTCTCTGTGACAACGACCCTGCTCTGCTGCCCTATCCCTAAAGCCTCCACAGATAATCTAAGAACAAATGAGGGTGGCCGTGTGCCAATTAAACTTTATTTATGGACACTGAAATTTGAACTTCATGTAACTTGTATGTATCATGAAACACGACTCTTCTTTTGATATTTTTATTCAACGGGCTAAAGATGGGGGGGAAAAAACCTTCCTAGCTTGTGGGCTGCATAAAAAGCAGGCAGAGGACCAGGTTTGTCCCCCGGGCCACAGTCTGAGACGGCGGCACGCAGCCAGATGAGGCTTCTCCTGGTTGCGGGATGAGAGTGGGGACCACCGTAGGGCCAAGAACACGAGTCCCAGGCACACAGTAGGTGCTCAGTGTGTATTTGTTGAGGGAGAGGGAGATGGAAGAGAAGGAGAGGGCAGAAGGAACCAGGGTGTCAGGGTGCCTACAAGGCTGAGTTCCTGGCTCCAGGCCCGGGGCTGGTATGACGTCCCCTCTCTATCTCCTCTTGGGCTGCAAGGCCACTACCTTCCATTTCACAGCCCCTGCAGGCTCCAGAAGCAAAGAGGTGTGGACAGAGCCTTTGAAATGCCCACTTAGGAGCGACGTCCCAGGCAGCCCTCCCACAGAGCCCACCAAGATCTAACTAGGATCTCCCACCACCTAAAAAGCATCCGCTGACCACACCAGGCACAACTCTAGTAAAGGACACGTGGAGCTGCTGCCCAAAGCCCACCTGTGCCCTGTCCCCAGCTTAATAACTCACAAGTGCCACTAATCTGCATTTTTAACGAGAACATTTCAGTCCCCACTCAGAAAAGTCATTTGCATGCCCCATGCAGGGCCCCTGACTGCTATATTAATCTCCCCATTTGTCCCCTCCTGAGTCATCTAATATTACTGCTGGCTAATTAAAACATCAAAGCCCCAAGTACAACAGCCCTGCCAGAGGCTTCCTAATGCCTGGTTTCAAGTGTGTGTGCAGTTCAGCACAGCCCGGGGCGGAGAGAGGCTCGGGCCTGAGCCCCCCATTCCTTGGCTTGAAATGACCACCCCTCACACATCTGGAACCTCAACAGATGGCCTCTTTCGTTATGCCTGTTACTCCCTCCACACACTGCCGATGAAGGCTGCCGGCTGCCCACCCACCAGCCGTACCCCACCCCTCTTTCCCCTGCCTCACTCTGCTCCCCATCCACCTGCCCTCCCACCCCCTCCATGGGTCCTAGGCCTGACCCCAGCGCTAGCACTGTGTCTGTCCCATTATCCTCTCTCTGGGATTCCAACTGCTCCCCAGCCTCCAGGACGTCCATGTGGGTGGTTAAGAGAGTTTGCAAACTGGCTGAATGATGCGCAATATTTAGGGAGGATGGCTCAGGTGCCTCCCGCATGGGCAAGGTCAGATTTTTTTGGTTCTCATGTTGGCATGGTCGGAGGAATGTGTTGCTACAAAGTCTTGCCCAAAGATGTGACTTCCATCCCTTGCATGTCTGCTGGAAGAGACTGTAGTGAAGACAGATCTTAAAGAAGTGTTGGTGCTGTCTGGCCAGGCCTTCAAAGGAAATGGAACTGTCTGCATGTGGCTTCACAAGGCGACGTAGTAAAATAACTCAGAGCTCAGCAGGCAGAAAGTGCAAATGGGAGTGAAGGGAAGACTCCTACATCCTTCTCCTGTTCCTGGTGTGGCAGGACTATAGTAACACTTATGGCCGTGGCATTACTGATAGGACTAGCAGGGGTACTGACAGGAAGTGGTGGCTGACATTTAGGAGGTGATCACATTCATCCAAGTGAAAGATGATTTTGTCCGGCGAGGGTACTGGCTGGTTAGATGGGGAGAAAAAGGAAGGGGTGTATTCTAGAGCTATTTTGAAGCTAAAATGGGGGGGCTTGGGGGAGGATCAGGTGTGGGGGATAAAGAGTACTATGTCCAGGATAGCTCCCACCTGTGTCTTGCACAGGTGGATGGATGGTGATGCCCAGCACTGAGATGGGAACCACTGGAGATGACCGGATCTGGCCACAGCAGGGAGGTGTGGAAGATCATGAGTCATGGCACCTTCCTTTTGTTCTCTGCTACCACTTGGATGGTTCTGGAGCTGTCTTTAACGTGCTGTTCACCTATCCTCAGCTCCCCAGATACTAACATAGCAACATAGATGCTTAAGCACAGAGCTCTTATTCCACTGGCCAGAAAGGAGGCTATGATATGCCTGTCACCTCAGGACCTTTGCATAAGTTGTTCTTTCTGCCTGCAAGACCTTGCTCTTCTTTCTTTGCCTGATTAACACCTACTTCAGATCAGATCTCAACTTAGAAATCAAATGCTGTAGGTTAGGTGTCTCTCTTTGTGTTTCCACAGTCCTTTATACACCACCAACGTCCCATATTATAACACCCACTGTACTTGATTATAATGATCATACAACTGTCATCTCTCCCCTCACCCCAACATTGCACTAAGAACTCCATGAGGGCAGAGTTCTCATCTGTCTAGTTGTCACTATAGCTCTGGCCCTTGCTGCCTTGCTTGGAACATAGAACCTACTCAATAAACATATGTTGAATGAATGAATGAATGAATGACTTATGCATAATGGCGAAGAGGCAGGAGAGTCCAACAGTTAAGAACATGGTTTGAGGGGCTCCTGGTGGCTCAGTCAGTTAAGCGTCTGCCTTTGGCTCAGGTCATGATCCCAGGGTCCTGAGATCAAGCCCGGCCTCAGGCTCCCTGCTCAACTGAGAGCCTGCTTCTCCCTCTCCCTTTGCCTGCCACTCTACCTACTTGTGCCTTCTCTCTCTCTCTGTCTTTCTCTGTCAAATAAATAAATAAAATCTAAAAAAAGAAAAGAAAGAAAGAAAAAGAACATGGTTTGAAAGACAGACTTCCAGGATTTGACTCCTGGCTCCAGTGTACTAGCTCTGTGACCTTGGGCAACTTAACCTCTCTGTGCCTCCGTTTCCTCATCTGTAAAATGGGCATGATAAGCTCTTGCTTGGCATACAGTAAATGCTTCTTGAATGCCAGTTTTCAGTCTTAGCCCTTCAGCATGCTCTATGATTTCTTTCCTGGACTTAGCCCACTTAAGTGTAATTCACAGCTTCCTTACCCACCTGAGTTCCACCAACCCAGTTCCTCCTGCCTCCTGCCTGACTTCATCTCCTTGCCCTAATCACCCTCCTACACTCCAGCCACGGTGGCCTCCTTGCTGGTCCTTTGAACTTAACAAGCTTATCCTTACCTCAGGGCCTTTGCACTTGCCTTTCTCCCCTCCACTTAGTCATCATCATATATCCTTACCACCAGCTGATACTACATTGTTCACATATGGGTTTACTTGTGACTTATCTCCACTTCTCTCACATCAGTGTCCCAGAAGGGCCAGAGCACTCTCTGTCTTGCTCACCACAGTGCCCCCATTGCCTAACAGTGTCTAGCTCATAGTAGGTGCTCAATAAATACTAGTTGAGTGTGTGAATGTCCTCCCACAAGGTCTCTGTCCGGGGCTCCATTCTTTGGCATGAGTGTCACTCCACACTGGTTTGTCTTCTCCCTTCCCCCACCCAGCTGACACAGCAGGGCATACCTGCTGCTTCTCCCTTACAGTTGCTGACTGACGCTTGTCTGATGCATAGACAGGTAGACAATTACTTGGAAACACCCAAGACAGAACGTAATCCTTATTAAAGAGATCTAAAATGGATGGGCCAACTTTGGTCAGCCCAAGACTTATCGCCTAACACCAACTGGGCATTTTGTTTATAGAAGGGAAGACAGATGGGAGACTGAAGGTGTTCAACACAGAGGGAGCAGTCAGTGCAAAGGCCCAAAGGCAGGAACACATTTGGCATTTTCGAGAGGCAGAAGCCTAAAATTCAGGGGAAATATTCTATGCTTTGAAATTTTTTAACTTAATTTTTTCTGTTTTCCCAATGCTCACCAGATGTAGTGAGTTTGGACTATAGCAGGGAAGCCCAGGAATCCAAGGAATTTGACCTAGCTTCAGCTTTGATTCCTCAGGCCTAAAAGCCAGCACCATTCAGAGAGGCAGACTCTGTCCCTTGGTCATTTACTCATTCAGCAGACATTCAGTGAGTCCCTGCTATCTGCAAGGACCTGTGCTAGACACCAGAGAGGCCACCTTTGAGTTCTTGACCCCTCCCCAAAGAATAGAACCCAAAAGGCTTTTCCACAGTGCCTCCTTTGGCATAGGTAGAGGGACCAGGTTCCCAACCACCTTGTAGGTGTCACATGGGAGAATGAGTCCTTCTCTCTGTGCAGGTGCTTGGTAACTCTGGCAGATTCCAGGAAGAGAAACTCACCTGCCTCCTGCCTGATTTCATCTCCTTGCCCTAATCACACTCCTACATTCCAGCCACGGTGGCCTCCTTGCTGGTCCTTTGAACTTAACAAGCTTATCCTTACCTCAGGGCCTTTGCACTTGCCTTTCTCCCCTCTACTTAGTCATCATCATATATCCTTATCACCAACTGATACTACATTGTTCACATACGGGTTTACTTGTGATTTATCTCCACAAGTGGAGACAGTTTTCCAGTGTCTGATGTCCCATACTTCCTTGTCTCCTCCAGCCCCCTGCCTCGGGAAAACAGTCTCCCACAAAGAATGGAAGCCCCTCCAAGTGCCCCCGCTTCCTCAAGGTCAAGAACTGGGAGACGGATGTGGTTCTCACTGACACCCTCCACCTTAAGAGCACATTGGTGAGTATCCCAGCAGGACAGAGACCAACTTCACATTTGGCGTTGGCTAAGTCTTTGTTGTGGGGCCTGCCCTGTGCCTGTAGAGTGGTTAGCATCATTTCTGGCTTATACTCATGAGATGTCAGTAGCCCCCCTGAATTTGTGATAACCAAAAATGTCTCCAGATATTACTCAGCGTCTCCTGGTAGGGAAATCCACTCCCATTTGAGAACCACTGGTGGATACTTACTCACTCATGGAAATACTTTTCATTTGTATACCTTGAACCCACAAGAATCCAAGTGGAGTTGCTGGTTCTGAACATATCTTCTTTGTCTCTCACAGTCTGACCACTGATAAGGTATTGAAAAAGCCCTTCCTTGGTGTCACTGGGTTTCTGCTAAACTTTTATTTATTATATTTTTTAAAGATTTTCTTTATTTATTCATGAGAGATACAGAGAGAGAGAGCAGAGACACAGGCAGAGGGAGAAGCAGGCTCCATGCAGGGAGCCTGACATGGGACTCAATTCCGTGTCTCCAGGACCACGCCCTGCACTGAAGGTGGCGCTAAACTGCTGAGCCACCCGGGCGGCCCTCTGCTAAACTTTTACATCATATTTTTAACAGTTAGCAATTCAACGCATTGCTTTACATTTTTGTTGAAAATGAGCCTCTTGGGAGAATAGTGTGTTGGTTAGCTTTTGCTGCATAACAAATATACCCAAAAGTCAGGGACTTAAAACAACAACAACTCATTATTTTCCAAAAGTCTACAGATTGCCTTGGTGGTCCTGCTGGTTTCAGTTGATTTCAAGCATCTGCAATCATCTGAGGGACACCAGGCAGGTCTAGGATGGCCTTGGTTAGGATAACTCTGATCCTCCAGCAAACTAACTTGGCCTTGTTCATATGGTGGTTGCAAGGTTTTCAGAGAGAATGAGCAGAAGCATACAAGATCTTTTGAGGCCTAGGCATGGGATGGGCACAACAGCACCTCTGCCATTTTCTATTGACCAAAACCAGCTCACATTCAAAGGGAGAGGGTATAGGCTCCACCTCTCGATGAGAATTGCTCTAGAGTCACATTGCAAAGGGTATGAATACAGGCAAGAGAAGAATTGGGGCCACTTTTTTGCAGTCAACTTCCCAGAGAGATGTTCAAGTGACCTATTGCAACCACTCTACAAGTTCCTTCTTGATCAACACAAGATCAAAAAATATTTGGGGATTCAGTACCAATGAGTCTGATTCTCAGGCAGTGCCAGTCAGAAAGCCTCTCTTCCCCTAGATGAGTAGAGCAAACACTTTCAGAACTTTAACACACTGCCTGTGGATTCTCACCTTTACTGGTAACCACATCCCACAATGATTTGAAGCTGGTACTTGAGAAATCCCATTTGGGTATTAAAGGCCAGGTAAACTCTACCATGAATGTCAGATCCACGTCCACAGCCCCACTTGTGCTACACTTGGGTAAGACCAAGTGATCATCCAAATCTCTCTTGTCCTTCCAGGAAACGGGATGCACCGAGCACATCTGTATGGGCTCCATCATGCTCCCTTCTCAGCAAATACGAAGGCCTGAAGACGTCCGCACAAAAGAACAGCTCTTTCCTCTCGCCAAAGAGTTCATTGATCAGTACTACTCGTCAATTAAAAGGCAAGTGTATGTTGACTCTGGGGACCCAGGGTGAATTACCAAGGACCAAGACAAAGACTTTAACTCCAACTCTGTGATGGTTGAACCAAGACCTGAGCATAAGGGCTCTGCCCTCCATACGCTCAGTTTGAAAACTGGTGGCCCAAGGGCCAAATCTGGTCCCCAGGAATGTCTTTGGCCTGCAAAGTTGCTTAAATCTGAAACATTTCAAGAAATTCTGTGTCTAGGCACACTACCCTAAAGAAACTCTCACACTTAACTTGTTCACCAGAAGACATACATAAAAATGTTCAATGAGACATTGTTATAATAGGAAAAAAATTAAAATCAAAGAGCTAACCCGAAACAACATCGACTCCCTCAGCAGAGAATGTGTAAGTAAGTGGTGGTATTTTCCAAATCATGGAATGTCATAACAGCTACAGAAAATGAGTGAGTTGGCACTCAGCATGTTCATGGGAATGAAACTTGCAAATAACTATGCAAAAGGAAGAAAGGATAACTTTGTAAAAGAAAACATTCAAGGTAGCACCATTTATATAAACTTTTTAAACGTACAGAGTAATACTGTACATGGTTTAGGGAATAGTTACATAAGTATATATATATATATATAACATATATTTATGCAAATACTTATTATATATGTACTTATGTAAATATATACAATATATATACTTATGTAAGTATGTATACAATAAACATAAAAAAGAAAAGCATGAGAGGGGGCACCCTGGGTGGCTTGGTTAGGCAACTGACTCCTGATTTTGGCTCAGGTTGTGATCTCAGGGTCATGAGATGGAGCCTCATGTCAGTACAGAGTATGCTTGACATTCTCTCTCCCTCTGCCCCTCCCCCTATTTACTGTCACTCTCTTTCTCTCTCTCTCTCTCTGAAATAAATAAATCTTTAAAAAAAAAAAAAAGACAAATATGAGACACTTCCAGGAAGAAAGTGGGTTACAATGGGAACATAGTCCCCAAGGAACTATAATATCATTTTTCATTGATTATTTCTTAGGCGTGGGTGTTCATTATATTGTTCTGGATACCTTTTTGTAAGCCCAAAATTTTTCATAATATTTTCAACTTTCTAAAATTGAATTCCCTGTCATCATTTAAAAATAAAAAGACTTCTCTTTAAAAAAAAAATCAGATTTCCAGGAGTACCTGGCTGGCACAGCTGGTGGAGCACATGACTCTTGATCTCTAAGTTGTGAGTTCGAGCCCCGCACTGGACGTAGAGATTACTTAAACATAAATAAATAGATGAATAAAATTAAAATAAAAATCAGATTTCCAGTTTCTCTTGAAAGGAGACCTGGCATCCCTGGCCCCCACTCCTCCCAGGTAACAACCATCAGGAGCAGAGTGGTAGCTGCCCCCTTTGAACCAGGCATAGACTCACCCATTGGGCACAGTCCCCACCCAGCCAGTTCAGTCACTACTGGGCCTTTGTGGGCTTTTGAGTTTGCAGTCTTCTTATGCTTGAACTGTTGTGTCCGCATGTCAACTCAGACTGGCTGTGGCTTCTGCCCTCATGGGACGGCTCGCCCCCTTCGCCAACCCCTAAATCAGGAGAGAAGGTGACACTCCCCTGTCCCTTCCTTCCTCACTCAGATCTGGCTCCAAAGCCCACACAGAGAGGCTGGAAGAGGTGAACAAAGAGATCGAAACCACAGGCACCTACCAGCTCAAAGACACGGAGCTCATCTATGGGGCAAAGCACGCCTGGCGGAATGCCTCCCGCTGCGTCGGCAGGATCCAGTGGTCCAAGCTGCAGGTAGGCGGTGCGGCTCTGGTGGGTGAGGACGGATGAGCTCCAGGGGCCCCTGGAAGGCAAGGTGAGATAGTAGATGGATGGTCATGGGACCCCAGATTCTCAGGTCGTGACTGAATCTGCCATATAGTCCTGTCTCATTGAACCAACATGGTGCTTTTTTTAAAAAGGAACATGCGTGTCTCTTGGTAAGGCTTACTCTCCAGTTTACCACAGACCCCACCATTCCTTTTTGTCTCCTACCTACTCTCTCTGCTTATTTATACTATCAACCTATTCCCTGAGGCATTAGATTCTGTGTCCCCTGATATGATTCCCCACCCCCACCACCCGGGGAATAGTTTGAAGTCTCAAATAGATTAGTTATTAAGTTCAGAGGGCTTTGTTTGATTTGTATTTATTTTGTTTTTAAATCCCTGATCCCTAGTGTTTCCTACCAGGAAATACATCTAGCCCACTAAGGTCTCTCCTTCACTCATCATCCTGTAACCACATGCCTGCTTTCAGGGAATTTTTCCTGGTTTGATTGACCATAGTTATTAGGATAGAAAACAAAACTTTAAAGCCCAGCCCAGGTCTCGTTAGTGGAGTGCTTCCTACTTGAGTGGGGCAGCAGGTGACATGGGCTCCAGGTTCTCCACCCACTGGGGGAGCCGAGGAGGGAAGGCAGAGGCACCCATTCTCACCATGTACCCCTTGCAGGTGTTCGATGCCCGTGACTGCACCACAGCTCATGGGATGTTCAACTACATCTGCAACCACATCAAGTATGCCACCAACAAAGGGAACCTCCGGTGAGCCTGCCAGCTTGGGGGAGGGGAGTCTGATGCCCCCAAAGCACTGACCCTGGGGTCTGGAGTTGACTGGCTCACCTGCAGAGAAAATGCTCCCCTTCTCCCCTCAGGGAGATGTGCTTAGCTGGAAGAGGTGGCCTGGCTGCTTTGTTCCACCTCCCATGCCCTGTCTATTCTGGAAGAAATAGACTCTTGCAACCAAAATCAGACTTGACCCACAGTTCAATATCACCCATGAAGGGGGAAGGAAGGGGTGTTTCCCATTCCCAGGACATGGAAAATCCCAGTGCCAATAGTGACCTGCTTGTACCATATCCTACTGTGTTGCTCGGAGCTACCTTAGAATTTCCCTGGGTTTAAAAGACGATGTCTCTTCCTGCCGCTGTGGGTGCAGCTCCCTCAGATGCTACCCAGCCAAGCCACACCTTGGACCCCTCTTGCCCCGGACAAAGAACAAAGCCCCAGGGGGCAGACCAAGGCAGAAGATCCCAGTACCAATGTGGGATGGCGGCTTCCACGCTGGCAAGTTGCAGCTGGAAGGGAACAGCTGGGACCCCACAGTTCTACTTGTCAATCTTGTAAATCAGTTCTGCCCCAGCATCTGGTCCCAGCTGCTGAGGACCAGCCCCACGGAGGAGCCATGAGGGCCACTGTAGGGAAATTCCCACAAGCCCCAGGCTGCACTGAGCTTATCCCCATGGTGGCTTGTTTGCATTAAGCAAGAGTTGTCTTGGCCACGTCCCTTCCTTGAGAAGGAAATTGTTGCTCCAGCTGAGCCCACCAGTAGGGAAGGGGCCTATAATATAAGCCCAGAGCCTGAGCTTGGGGAATTGGTTTTTCAATCTCTTCCTAAAAGACCTCATCCCTCAGAGGACATCATCAAAAACACTCCTGTGTATCCTGAGCATCAATGGAGGGCCCAGTCAAGGTCTCAGCCCTCAAGGAGCTTATGTGCTCTTCTCTAAATGGTGATATTACAAGGCAATATGGGGAAGGGGGGAATCACCAAAAGCCAAGCAATGCACCTCCACTTTTTACAGTTATCAACTTGGGAGGGCAGTTCCCAAGATCTTCTACTAAACAAAATATTCTGCTAGACATGATAAGAAAGCCATCAGAGAACATATACCATACATAGAAATCACCTAAACATAACAGAGAAAGGCAAGCAAGGGAGAAGGGAGAGGGAGAGCGAGATGTAAGGCATTCGATCTGCTGTTCAGTGAAATTATGTTTAGGAGACATAAGTGTGTTGTGTTTCTTCTGTTGGTCTCGGTTCCCGCACACAGAGTAAGCATTCCACCCGCTGTGTGTGATTCTGGTGTTTCTAAACATACTTTTTAAATATATATGTTACACAAACACCCTTTATCTGGTGCTCGACCAAAGCAACGGCCGTGTGTTTTACTGCTGGAGGGAAGGCTGACAGCTTGACTCATTCTGTGTTCATCTCCAGTATGGCACCTTTGCTAGGAGGTTGTTGAGAGCACTGTTGGCTCTGGGTGAGTCCTACCTTCAGCCCTCATTCTAGACTCGCCCTTCCCCCCTCCCCCAGGTGCAGTGCACCAGCCCTGCAGTATTCAATGGCGTCTGGTCTTGTGCACACAGTAAGACCCTCATGTGCTCAGAAAGAAGGCGTCCCTGGAAACATACAAGACAGGGGATGCTTTGTGGAGGAATGGAATCTGAGCCACTCCTTGAATGTGGGTACATGACAGCAGAGAGGGATTCCAGCCAAGATGGGCAGCAGGGCAAAGTTCCAGGGGCAGAATATGTAGAGAAGATCTGCAAGCAACGGACTGGACCTGCCATGTGATCCTCATGCTGACACAAGCCAGGGCGGTGGCTTCCACAGCCTGGGATGGAATCCACTGGTGGGACGGGTGAGCCAGGGTGGCAGGAGCTCCTGGTATGAGATCACATTAAACCATGTCCTTCCGATGATGCCAAAGACAAAGTCTCAGTTTGGTGTTAAGACATCCTTAACACCTCTCTAACGCTACTGATCACCCCTTTAGCAGCATGAGCGGGGCTCCAGCTAGGTGTCTTCAGCAAACAACATCTTCCTGCAATGTAATAACAGTATACAGTCTCATAGTTGCCTCTTTAGGTAGGCGAGGCCAGTGGCAATCTCCAGTTTTCTTCTAAAGTGAATAATGTGAGTACAAGGGAAGTACTAAGGTTTCTTCTTAGTTGTAAGTGTGTAGACTTTGGTATGATACAGGCGGTGGGCACATGGGGTGGGAAGTTAAGGATGGTGGTAAGTGCAAGCCTGGAGCTGGGAATCAGTGGTGGGCTCTTAGAGGGAAGGAGGATCCCACATTGTTTCCCTGGAGATTACCTGCTGCAAAGGATCCCATGGGAAACTAGCCCAAGCCAAGAATGTTTAATGGTCTCTAAGCAGAGCAGGATTCTTTGTTCTCCAGCGGGCTGCCATAGGGCCTCCCATCCTCTATTCTTCAGACCAGTGATCCAGTAGAGGGACGAGGCATGGTCCCTCCCTTTCAACAGTGACCCCATGGTCCTTTGGGGACCTTGGCACAGAGGAAGTCCACCCTGAGCCTCACACACTTGGTGGCCTGGGTGATGCCCTTTCCGGTATGTCCATAAGGCACCAACCCTGCCCTGACACCACAGGTCCCCCTCTCCCCACCACAGGTCTGCCATCACCATATTTCCCCAGAGGACTGATGGCAAGCACGATTTCCGAGTCTGGAACTCTCAGCTCATCCGCTATGCCGGCTACAAGCAGCCCGACGGTTCCATCCTAGGGGACCCAGCCAACGTGGAATTCACAGAGGTGTGTTCCTCCCACCCCATCCCCTGCCTGGGCTCTCAGTCCCCTAAACTGAGGACTTTATCCACAGCCTTTTCTTACTTTAACACTTATCATCACAGGGAAAGCAGCCAGTGGGGTACCGTTTACTCCTCTCCCAACCTTCTGCTCCTTTTAGGTGCCCCCAGTCCAGCTGATTCCCTTACAGCTGGTCATGTGGTCATTTTCATCCATTACCTTGTCTAGCCGTCATGACAGGAACTATCGTCCCACTTCACGGATGAGTAGACTGAGTCTCAACACGGCCGAATGAGTTCTCCAAGGCCACCAAATAAGCAGAGAGAGATCTCGAAGTACAGTCCAAAGTTCTCCTGCCTCCCACCAGCAGGAGAGGAGCTGACATACAGGGGCTATTGTCTAGTATGCACCTTTTCTGAATTGGGTAATATGTCAGACTCCTATCATTCATTCACTTCCACAATTTTGCCTACCCAGTCCTTCTTTGGATGAGCGCGTCTCTGCATAGTACCAATATGACCACAGTTTCTGGCAGCCCAAATCAATTCATAAAAGCCAGGAGGAAAACAGGCACCACCATCTCCCCATCCACTGGTGATGCAGACGTGTAGCAAAGGTAACGCACGATAGCTTACAGCACCTATGCCCCTAGAAGACACCATGGGCAGACCCATGCCTAGAATGATCTCAAGCACAAAGCCTGGCACCCTTCTTATTTATCACCTTAGTTAACACCATCCCCAGTTGAGATTCATCTCTATTCTTTCCACTGTCACCACCCCTCAGGACAGAGCTGGCAAAACCAAGCGCTGCTCCACTCTCTCATTGCTACTGACTTCATTTGCATGTGGCTTTTCTTATTAAAATGTTATTATCGAGAGAAGAAGGGGCTGTAACCAGGGCGACCAGGAGTTGCACCTGTGCCGATTTACACTCAGCCAGACTCTCGGCTCCACTTGGCTGAGCGCTAACTGCATAGTTGGCTGACCTTGTCTTCATGGCCACCAGAACATAAACGCCACAGCCTCTTCCTCCCCTTCTGTCTCCAGAAACCTTGCTGACAGCACATGTTCTTCTAAGCCCGTGATTTCGTGCTTTTCCTCTTCCTACCGACACAGCAGAAAGAATCGCTCCAGACATAACCACATAACCATAGCTTTTGAAACCCTCTGCTCGCGCTGTCCAGGGTGGCAGCCTCTGGCCACATGTGGCTAGTGAGCGCCTGAAATGTGGGAAGTCCAAGTTGAGGTGCCTCGAGAGTATGAAACACACACCGGATCTCAAAGACTGAGAACAAAACAGAGTGGAAAATATCTCATTTAATAGTTTTCATCTTGATAATGTTAGGCTAATCTATTATATTTATTAAAAATTAATATACCTATTGAGTTAGTTAATATATTAAAATTTATGTTAAATATATTATGGTAATATTAATAATGTATTCAATAATTTACCATTATCACACTAATGATGATTAATACATTTAATTATGTAATATATTATACATTTGGTATATTTATTGGATAACTATATTACATATTTTAATGTTAAGTATATTATTAAAATATATTGCTATCAATACTGTAATATATGAAGTTAATTTTGATATGATAAATATTATGATTATGATGATTAGTAACTAATAATCAAATATTATTGAAATTAAAATATATTATTTAAAATGAATGTATTATTTAAATTATTTCTCCTGCTTTTTTGTTTGGGCTTTTTTTTTTTCCTTTTGAAATGTAGCTGCTAAAAAATTTTCAATTATTTATGTGGTTTGCTTTATATTTCGATTGGACAGCTGCTCTAACAGATGCATTTATGCACAAACTCTGATAATTCCGCCTTCATCAGATGTGGTAGGTTTTCTTTATATCTCAGGGTGCCTGATGCAAACAGTTCCAGAGCGAGTACCTAGCACATGCCAGACCCTGTGATCGAGGGTATTGTAGATACAACAGATTTGGCTCTTGCCTTCCGGGAGTTCCAGAGGAGGGTGCTGCTGGCTGGCTTGCATTGGGATCTCTGCCCCTCCCCCCCACTGCCATAGTGTCTGGAGGGTCTGGGGCACAGCAGCAGTGGCGGTGGCATGACCTGACCACTTCTGGTTGCAGATCTGCACACAGCAGGGCTGGAAACCCCCAAGAGGCCGCTTCGATGTCCTGCCACTCCTGCTCCAGGCCAACGGCAACGACCCCGAGCTCTTCCAGATTCCTCCAGAGCTGGTGTTGGAAGTACCCATTAGGCACCCCAAGTAAGAGGAACTGGCATGGGGTGGGTGGCATGGAGGGTTTCACCCAGTGCCCCACTCTGCCAGTCCCTAACCCTCTGGCTCTCTCTGTTGCCCAGACAGAAGCTGAAAGGGGGTCTTGGTTCCTTGGTCACAGTGGGCCTGGGCAGAGTGGGTCCTCCCAACCCCCTTCCCCACACCCCCCTGCCTCCCCACCAGCAACAAGCAGTAAGTCCTCCTTGACCAGCCCGGGGATGAACATTTCTTCTGAACCATAATCACCCTCCTTACCCCACTCCTACACAATCAACCACACCTGCCCTTTTTCTAGCCTTTTTTCCAGCTTTCCAGAAAAGCAGAAGCACCTCCTGTCTTGTGGTGGGCACTAATTTTAAATAGAACTGTTTAAAACTGTGTGACCTGATGTGAGTCAAGTCCAAAAAGAATTTGGAGCCAGGAGAGAACTGCAAGTCCTGGCCAGGAGCACGAGCAGAGGTCACACTTTGAGAGTGAAGGAGATTCACAGTGAGACATTGGCCTTGGAGGCTAAATGAGGCAGGGGACCATGTGGGGGGGGTGGTGGCACCAAAAAGCTCAACAATCCAGACCAATATTATTTTAACACAATATTTTTATCAAAATTAATTTTTATCTCAAAAAAGTTTATCAAAATTTAATTTAAAATTGTATGAAAATTTTAAATAAAGACAGGATCCAGTTCAGGGCTGAGGTTGAGGTGAAGCAAGCCAGGTAAGTCATACACGTGCAAGGTGGGACCTGTCTTTATTTAAAGTTTTGATGTTTTGTTCATTGTGGATTTTCTTTTGCATCACTTGATTTGTTTGGAAAACGTAGAGTTAATTTAGAACATAACATAAATAAAAAATAGTCCTGGGCTTGATTACTGGGTTTGTGGGGGCCCTCTTACATTTTGTACCCAAGGCTAGTGCCTGACTTACTTCACCCTCGTCCCAGGCCTGGAGAGGGAGCAAGTGTCCTGAGGCCCCTGACACTGCTCAGTATCTGGGAACTCACCCAGTCTCCCTAGTGAAACCTGGCCTACATTCATTAATGCATTCCTACAACATGGTTTATTATCCCTGCCCTGGGCCAGGCATTGTGCAAGCCTTTGTAGGTGATATGGTCTCTGCCCCTATGGTGTTTTTGGTCCCAAGAAGGAGGACTTACACATACTATTACTCAAATAAATAACCACTTAGTTCCCAAAAAGTGCCACAAAAGAAATGTTATGGTTCCCAGAGGGATAAAGCCACCTGACCCAAGCTAAACCGAGTATCAGGGAAGATTTCTCAGAGTAAGCAACATTTTAGCTAAGAATTAAAGTTTGCATAAGGGCTGGACAGACACAGAAAGAAGAGAGAAGGTCCCAGGAAGAAGAAAGTGCCATGCAAAGGCCCTGAGGTAGGAAGGAATTTGGCAAGACTCCCTTTCTGCTGGATTAACTTTCAGAGTGGGCTCAGGAGATAAATAGCAGCCCAGCGCAGTGGTTCCTGGGCTTGGATGTTCATCCCCATCACCTGGGAAACTTGTTTCAAATGCTTATCATCAGCCCCGGCTGTGATCCCACAGGTCTGAAGCGGAGCCCAGGAGAAAGATTCTGACGTCCCAGAAGGTTGCTGGCATTTCCACATCCCCAGACTCAGGCTGCTCCGCCCACATGTCTGCCTGAGAGGCTCCTGCCCCGTGGTGAGCTGGGCTGTGTCACTCTCCGCAGGTTTGAGTGGTTCAAGGATCTGGGCCTGAAGTGGTACGGCCTCCCCGCTGTGTCCAACATGCTGCTGGAGATCGGCGGCCTGGAGTTCAGCGCCTGTCCCTTCAGCGGCTGGTACATGGGCACAGAGATTGGCGTCCGCGACTACTGTGACAACTCTCGATACAACATCCTGGAGGTGAGGTCCCTCCCTGACCATCACCAGCAGGGCCAGCAGGAGGCAGAGGGGGTGGGGCCAACGGTCCTTCCCCCACAGCCGAGCTTTGGGTCATGGAAACTGGAAGAGGTTAGAACAGAACCTGCACCCTAGGTGGGGCCCCTGGCAAATCCCAGGGCTTCCACAGCAGGAACAGTGCATGTACTCTGGGCTAGGCACTGTTCCAAGCACTTTGTGTCTATTATGTGCTAATTTCATCCCCAGCACAACTTCCAGGTATGCTAATCCCCATTTCACAGATGTGGAAGCTGAGGCCTTTCAAAGGTTAAAGCGACAAGCTCAAGGTCACCCAGCTAGTGAGTGGCAGAGATGGGATGTGAACTCAGTCTGGCTTAATGGTCCAAGGTCCTAACCACCCAGCTACACTTGGCCTCTTATTAGGCCAGTTCGAAAATGATCCATAAAGGAGCACCTGGGTGGCTCAGTCGGTTAGGTATCTGCCTTCCGCTAGGGTCATGATCCCAGGACCTGGGATCCCAGAGTCCTTCATCCAGCTCCCTGCTCAGTGGGGAATCTGCTTCTCCCTCTCCCTCTGGCACACCCTCTGCTCGTGCTCTCTCTCTCTTTCTCAAATAAATAAATAAAACCTTAAAGAAAAAGAAAAGAAAATGACCCATGAACTCAAGACATTTCTTGCCTTTTTTCTGAAAAACAAAGGAGGAGGGTTGGCAGCAGTTGGCCAGCATATACATTTCTCTGCAGCGGGTCTGATTCCCTCCTTGACTGAGTCATCCTCCTCTACTAAACGCTGCTAGGGTGGAGTCTGGAGCTCAGACCTGGCAGATACATCAGGATAGCTGTGGTCTTGCCAGCGACTGTTATTCCTAACAACTGTCTGCTGTGGTGGGCTGTGTTTCAAAAGGAGGTGCTAAGAAACAGAGCAGTGGTGAGCTGGGCTGATGTCACACAGTAAATAAGGCAAGATTAGAACTGAGAGTTGAGCATTAGGTTTATGTTGTTAAAATCCATGGGTGTTCACATGGATGGGCCTTGAGACATTACGCTAAGTGAGATAAGTCGGAGAGAGAAAAAACAAATGATATGATATCACAGGTATATGGAATCTAAAAAAGCCAAACTCATAAAAAAAAAGAGAGGAAAATGCTGATTACCAGGGGCTGGTGGGTGGGGGAGTTAGGGAGATGTTTCAGGGTACAGACTTGCAGCAAAAAGATAAATAAGTTCTGGAAATCCAATGCATGGAAGAGTAATTATAGTCAACAATACTGAATTATAAACTTCAAAGTTGCTAAGAGACTAGATCTTAATTGTTCCACCACAGAAAAAGAAATAATAATTATGTGGCATGATACAGAGGTGTTAACTAACAGTGGTAATCATATTGCAATATATAAACGTGTCAAACAACATGTTAGATTTCTATACCTTAAACTCACACGATGTTATGCCAAGTAGGTCTCAAAGTTTTGGAAACAGAAGCCAGGGGTCCTCAGCCTTGCCACACGCTGGAATTACCTTGGGAACTTTTTTTTTTTAATTTTTTTTATTTATTTATGATAGTCATACAGAGAGAGAGAGAGAGAGAAGCAGAGACACAGGCAGAGGGAGAAGCAGGCTCCATGCACCGGGAGCCCGATGTGGGATTCGATCCCGGGTCTCCAGGATCGCGCCCTGGGCCAAAGGCAGGCGCTAAACCGCTGCGCCACCCAGGGATCCCCCTTGGGAACTTTATTATGCCCAAGTCCCACTCACCAGGATTTGGTTATAATTGCTCAGGGATAGAGCCTAGATACCAGCATTTTTCAAAGCTCCCCAAAAGAGTCTACCAGGCAGCCACTGATCTGTACGAACTTCCGGCAGGAAAGGAAAAGATGTTTCGGGCAATTTCTATAGATGTGGCTCAAGTCACATTTGGGGATTTTTTTTTTTTTTTAATAATACAGTCTTTTTTTTTTTTTTTCCTGCAAGTGCTTTCCATTCTTTTAACCAAAGTAGTGGTGTAGAAATAACAGTAGCAGCATAATGGCTAGACACACTTTCCTCTCTCATAAAATAACTCAAGTTTTATATGTATTCATGTAAAGCAGCAAATTTCTTTCTGTGTGTCACCGCCAACGGACCACAGCAGAACCTCACACCTCAGCCTCAAAGAATGAATTAATATGAGATCTGCTTTCATGATCTCTGCTTACATTTCGATTGCAGGGAGTCATTCCCGAGTAACTTAAATGAGACTCGCTCCCACGCCTGCCCTCCCAGTCTGACTGCTGTTATGTACAAATGTTGACAGCTGGGCTGGGAAGCAGTTTACCCAAACCTGAGAGATTGTCGCCTCATAGCCCCATAATGAGACCTGGGCTCCCACAAGTGACTAGAATTGACAGAGGAAAGAAAAGCAAGGCTCTAATTAATGAATTTGCTATTGGGTCTTCCCGACTCCTGACATCAGCCCCTGGTTCAGCTTGAGCTGTAACATGTCAGGAGTTGGGTTTTTTCCAGTAGTTTTGCCAATGGAGTTGGCTGGCTAGGGAGCAGCAGATCTTGAACATTATGCATCTGCCTGGGCTCTAGCTCCGAGGCCAAATGGCTCTACGGACCTTGCTGAGCCTAGTTTCCTTATCTCTCAAATAGGAGTCAGGCAGGTGTCCCCCCTGAGCTCAAAGCATCCATGATCTGAATCCCAAGTATGGCTACTCCAAGCATGGAGCAGAATCAGTGGAGAGCTTTCCCTTCCAAAAAGCAGATCATGTCACTCCCAGACCCACACTTCTGCTTAAAACCCTCTAAAGACCCTCTCCATGATATTTGGAATGAAATTTCCACTCCTTAGGCTCATCCCAGGTCCTGCATGATCCAATCCTGCCTCTCTCCCACCAACTCCCCTGGCTCACTACCCATGCCCCTCAAATACACTGACCTTCTTTCTGTATCTCAGATGGTGCAAGCCTCACCCCACCTCAAGGCTTTTGCACCTGCTGTTCTCTCTGCCTAGAACCTTCCCTCAGTAGACCTGCAGATATCTTGCTTCTTCCCATCATTTTGGTCTTACCTGCTGTGCCACTTCCACGGTCGGCCTTCCCTGACTATCCCGGCCCAACCCAGCCCCCATATCCCTCTTCATCTCATTTCCTTGTCTTATTTTCTCCCTGGGAATTAGCACTCATCATAATATTAACTGTCTCTCTCCCCCACTAGAAGGTAAGCTCAAAAACAAAGGGGCCATCCAAGTCTTTCTAGTTTCCTGCTACCAGTAGGTACTCAACAGAAAAATCTTTTGAGTGAATTCATCTATCTGGCTATGAATTGACTATTCATTGGTGACACTAGCTAGCCCTGTCTCTCCAAAGGTGGCCCAGCCTGTGAGTCTGTGTTTTGTTCTTTTTTCAGGAAGTGGCCAAGAAGATGAACTTGGACATGAGGAAGACATCCTCCCTGTGGAAGGACCAGGCACTGGTGGAAATTAACATTGCTGTCCTCTATAGCTTCCAGGTAGCATAGGGCACACATCCTGGCTGTCCAGTCTCCAGGGGAAACTAAAACTTTCCAGAGGCTTGAAGCAGAATGTCAAGACACCTGGCTGCCAGGGGTGTATCTGTCCGTCAGCAAGGTCTACTTCCCAAAATACATGCCTTAGTCTCCATTTTGGATCTTGGGTGGAGACCATTTGAAGAAGAGATGAATAGATAGGGATGAGGGGCAGTGTGATTTATTGTTTAAGATTTATTAGAATTGAATGGCAGGCATCCTCTGTGTCTTGTCACCTCTTCAGGTTTCAGACTATCACAAAACAGACACAAATACCCCTCTTCATTATCAGAAGCATATAGGCCCCTCAATGCGTGAGGTCAATGAGTGGTATTACGTAGAATGGCTGTAGAATTTATTATCTAAACCACAGTACTTTTGAGTGCAAAAGGACGATGCTGCTAATAATTATGCCAGGGTGACAGCCATAAGCTGGCATTATCCTGGGCAGAAGTCTATAGAAGACTATAGAATAGAGATCACTCTCTGTAATAGAAACCAACTCTGTATCCTCTGGGGGCTGAGAGTCTGGGAAGCTAGGCCCTCTTAGACATACATGGAAGGCACAGACAGTAGAATGAAAGCATCAGGTCATGGATGGACATGAACATGAACTGTGGGTGTAGGGAGAATGGACACACTGGGGAGTATCCCAGGGAAGATACAGGTCGAGATGGGGTGATAGGGAAGGAAGCCCCCTCTTCTCCCTCAACCGTGGAGGAGTGAGGTTTTCAGGAGTCGTTGAGAAGGATACAGTGTAGTTCAGTGGACTGGGAGGACCAGTGAGCCAGAGATGGGAGAGATGGGAGCGGGTGAGTGATTGAGGAAAGAAAATGCAGAAAGGGGTAAGGTTTTGTGGGCAAAGAGGGAAAGCACTGTCTAGACAAGGTGTGAATCCAGGGCAGCTGACCAGAATGGGCCCCAGGGGCTGGTTACCCAGATATGCAGTCCCGCACCTTTACTGTGATTTCTGGGTTTTAATTTTAATCAACTCATCCTCAGTACTTTTTTTTATTTTAAGAGGCTTTTGTATAAGCACCATAAATGGAGAGTCAGTATCAGTTGCCATAAATAGAAGGTGATTATAATATTAATTAATAAGCAAATAAACACAAGGAAAACAATGCAAAGTTGTTAAATTCTAGCTCAGCCCTGTCTGAGGTTCCTCTCTCATGAAAAAGCCAGTGGGGTGGCGGGGGGGAGAGGAAACTTGGCAAGAGAGGCATTAGAGATGTGTTAGTACCAAAAGGAGACTCTCCTGTGGGTATAATTGAGAGAGAAATGTGGAGAGCCACTTCACGTTGCCTAACATCACCTCCAGGACAATATTCTGGGAAACGCTGCTCTATGGGGAAGGGCATCCCAAAATACCCCAGCTGCCCTTTCTTCCTGACTCCTTGTCCCCTTTCTTTCTGCAGAGTGACAAAGTTACCATCGTTGACCACCACTCTGCCACCGAGTCCTTCATTAAGCACATGGAGAATGAATACCGCTGCCGAGGGGGCTGCCCTGCTGACTGGGTGTGGATTGTGCCCCCCATGTCTGGCAGCATCACCCCTGTCTTCCACCAGGAGATGCTCAACTACCGGCTTACCCCCTCCTTCGAATACCAGGTCCTGCCCCTCCCTGCCTCTTTTGTGCTAAGTTTTCAATATTTGGTATGCCTGTTTTGCTTCAAGCATGTCTGAATTCAGATTTGCTCTTTGGACATCTAAGTGCTCCACAGCCAACGTGGCTGATGGCTACCGTATTGGACAGTGTAGCTCTAGCTAAAAGACTAGTGGAGGCAAAGTGAATAGTCAGGGGTCCCCAGGGGAGTGTTTGAGTGGGAACAAGGGCTGAGTGGAAAGGTCTAGCAGGACAATGCAGGGAGACTGGACCAGCTACTCTGCGCAAGGACCCCATGCTCATCACCAGCAGTCCCTTCAAGAGCTGAGGGTTGGACATAGCTGGGAGCCACGAGCACCCAGAAAGTCTTGAGCATCCCCCAGGAGGAGCTGGATTCCCTCACTGTGGTGACCATGGTCCTCTCTTCCCAGCCGGAGCCTTGGAACACCCATGTCTGGAAAGGTACCAATGGGACCCCCACAAAGCGGCGAGCCATCGGTTTCAAGAAGCTGGCAGAGTAAGTCTCCTGAAGTGGGTGGGAGATAGGAATGCCTCCAAAATCAGTGAGCCCCAGTAAAGGAGGCTGCGCTGATGCTTGGCCCTCTGACCCCTTTTGTGATGTGATTTCTCCATCTTCTCTGAACCCCTCATGCCTTCTTTGCCTCAGGATCTGAGATGCAGATGTTGCTTCAACTTTTTTCCTTCCCAGTCTCACATTCCTCACCTCCCATGTCCTAAATTCTTGTCTTGGAGGCAATAGCATGTTGATAAACCAGCTCTCCTAAAAATAATAACTGCACTAGTAATTATAATAAGGATGATAGATTTATAACATTTGCCAATTTCCATGGTATAAATACTCCCCCTCTGGCCAATTTCAAGCTACTAACATGAAGTCACTGCACCCAGAGGTGGGAGGAGCTGGAACAAGCCAACTCGCGAGGGCTCTCACCAAAGGCTGAGCTCTAAACACCACTCATTCATTCTTTCCTTCCTTCCTTCATTTGTCCAACAAATGAATACTGAGGGCCTACTCTGTGCCAGGCACTGTGCTAGGCTCCAGCCATGCCTGATGAGCCAGATAAATGTTGTTCCTGTCAAAGCTCACAGCCATTCATTTCCCAAGAATCACACCAATACAGGAAACATTACAGGTGCCACTGAGGAATGATTCATGGTGCCATAAATAGAGTTAGCCGAGATTGGAAGGTCAGAGAGAGCTTCCTTCAGAAAATGACAATTGGGCTGAAGAATGAGATGAATAGACTTAACCGAGCAAAGGAGGGCAGGAAGGAGATGATGGGCCAGGCCACAGAAGAGTAATGATCCTAAAGAATGTGTGGCCAACCACGGGACCCGCTGACAAGTTAGGTGGGGCTGACAGAGATGATCTAATGGGGATAGCAGCCTTCTCCTAAAGAGACCCACTCAGCAGAGACCCCTGTTTGGAGTTAACCTTTTGGCAGAGGAGCTGGATACACAGTGAGCAACTCTTCCATCAGCACCCTCAGGTCCAGAATTCTCTGGGTACAATCCCATGATGTGCAACAGATGCCATCCATGCCATGAACCCCAGAAGAAAGGCACTGGTGGGTCCTGCAGGGACTGCAGACCTAGGTCCTGGCTCCAGTCACATGGCCCATGGCACCTCTGTCCCTCTATCTCCCACGCTTGTCTCTCTTTCCACCTAACCCCATCTTGCAGCCAAACACATCAGTGGCCATCCTTTCCCTAACAAGAGAATCATGGATATTCTCAGGGAGGGCAGGCTTTGGCTTTAGTTCAGTAGAGCTGTTTTTGGGAGAAGAGGGAGCAAGAAATCTAAAACATTAATTGCACTATTAAGTGTGGGGTAGAAACAATGGTGGTTAATTATAGATGCTTTTTTATGCTCCGATCATGCAAAGGGAATCCTCCAGACACCTTTTATTCTTTTCTGTTTCTCCCTCTTAGCTCGGAGTGCTCCTGCAGTGTGGGTGGTTTCCCTTATTCTAAAAAAATGAATTTCCCACCAGTAATCCCCAGGTGGGGCTAATTAGCAATTTGTCTACTCTAAGGTTCCTTGTTGGACCAGAGGTGCCAGCTCAGAAGGTGAGCCCAGGCATTCCTGAGCCTCTGCCTATCTGCCACCCCCACGCCCTCATTGGCAGGAGGGAAGGAACACTGGTTCTGAATCCTCCATTTAGCTAGAAAGAGCCTAGACTTAATAGTTAGACTCCCCAGGGATTCGGTGGTAGCAGTGTCTTTAAAATTCATTCCTTCCCTCTTTTGTTAGATATTTATTTAGTGCCTATTAGATATCAGGCTCTGTTGTGCAAGATCCTGTATATGAAGCCTGACTAAACTGGAGCAAGTCCTCCTTTTTGGATAAATAAGCCTCTAAAATCCCTTCTAATTCAATACCTGGTGATATATTATTTCTATCACACACACACATACACACATGCACATACAGACACACACTAGAATTAAGCTCCATGTCTATGTTCTTCAGCTCCTATAACTATGCCTGACGCATGATTTAGCACTCAACAAATGTTTGATGAATGAACAAATGAATGAATGAATGAATGAACTATCATCTTTGGGGGCCATGCTTGGCAAACCCAGGTTCTCAGACTAGGATTGGTCAGGCAAGCAACAAACTAACAAAACTAACAACCATGCTAGCTCATGACTAGTTGCTCTTTTTTTTTTTTAAGATTTTATTTATTTATTCATGAGAGAGAGGGAGAGAGAGGCAGAGACACAGGCAGAGGGAAAAACAGGCTCCATGCAGCAAGCCTGTCGTGGGACTCCATCCCGGGTCTCCAGGATCACACCCTGGGCCGATGGCAGCACTAAACCACTAAGCGACCTGGGCTGCCCTAACTAGTTTCTCTTGAGAGATTTAATAAAAGGGTTGATATGGTGCTAAACTTAGGCTTCTAGTGTCCCTGAAACCATCAGAGATCAAGAGAAGAGTAAGTTCTCTCCCATTACATTCCAAGGATCATGATCCTTGCCACAAAGCCCCAGCCTAGCATCTTCCCTCTTTTCTACATTTCCCATTTTCTTCTCCATCCTCTTCTCCCCAGAGCCGTCAAGTTCTCGGCCAAGCTCATGGGGCAAGCAATGGCCAAGAGGGTCAAGGCGACCATCCTTTATGCCACTGAGACGGGCAAGTCACAGGCCTATGCTAAAACCTTGTGTGAGATCTTCAAACATGCTTTTGATGCCAAGGTGGGTAGTGGGCAGTGTCAGTTCCCTGGTTCCATGTGGTAAATACATAGTTGGGAAGGGGAGTGAAGGAAGTTAACAGAGAAAAAGAACCTTTGAGAATGGATGCACAAGCACATCGCAAGGTGCCCATCAGCATGTACAAGCATATTCGTATAAATTTCAGGGGACTTTGATGCCCCTCTTCCCGTGACCTTCCAGGAGTCCAGGAATCACAAAATTAAACCCCATCTCAAAGCAAAATCTTAGAGGGTTGATGAGAAAATATTCTGGGGTCAGTTTGGGAAGCTCTGCATTAAACCCATTTCAATGATATCACAGAGCCTTCAATTTGCAAGTCTGCACAGTTGACCCTTGTGCAACATGGGGGCCAGGGGTGCTGAACATCTGCATGTATCTCTTGACTCCCAAAAACTGAACTACAGATAGCCTATTGTTGACCAGCCTTACATGAACAGTTGATTGACACGTATTTTGTATGTTGTATGTATTATATACTGTATTCTTATAGTAAAGTAAGCTACAGAAAGGAAAATGTTATTAACAAAACCAGAAGGAAGAGAAACTGCATTGACAATACTGTATTGTCCTTATTGGAAAAGAACCACATATAAGTGGACCCACGCAGTTCGAACCCATGTTGTTCAAGGTCAATTGTATTCTAATTTCCAAATGAGAAGGGGATAGAATATAAACGTATTTGTTCATGGCTCACTTATTTTCAAGGAGCCTCTCAGGAGACTGGGCTTCCCTAGAACCTACTTGGAGAAATGTTGCTCAAGAGATGCTAAGATATAGGGCAATATCTTCCCTACGGCAGGGATCTCAGAATTATTTCACCCAGGTCCCATGCTGCTGGAGGGAGGATTAGCAAGGAAGCTGAGCAGACTTGGGCAGATCCAGCTGGGCCATTCTCAGCCTATATGTGGTCAAGAAGATTCCACAACCAGTTGATTATAAGCCCAAGGATCTCCATCAAGATCTGTCTCTATTAGCAGCTAACCCCTTCCACCACTGCCCCAGGTTCTTTATGGTCCTTCAGGCCACTGTGACCACAGAAAGGTCCCACACTGCCAAAAATTTTAGGTCTACCAACTTGAGCCCATTGAAATAGTGACACTCAGAACTTTTAGTTCTCCTTCCAAAGGCAACAGCTCAAGATGACTTATCTTGTTCCCTTGTCTCTCTTCTCCTTCCCCCATCACTTTTTGTTCTCTCTTATCTCTTCTCTTGCCACCTTCTCCCTTCCTCTCCCCCACCATTCCTTCACCCTTGCCCTCCTAGGTGATGTCCATGGAAGAATATGACATTGTACACCTGGAGCATGAAACTCTGGTCCTGGTGGTTACCAGCACTTTTGGCAATGGAGACCCACCTGAGAATGGGGAGGTAAGATGAGCTTTCACCTATTCTAGCATGTTCTCCATTGGGGAGGTGGGGGGGAGCAGTTATACCTGCCCGTCAGTAGCAAATCCTCCCAGAGCCTCAAAAGCCTGTGACTTTGATTTGGATCCAAGTTCCACAGAGATTGGACACTTCCCAGACCTCAATCTCTCAGTGTCCACTGACTAGCCAATTCCAGGTGAAAATGCTGTTGCCTGAGTGAGCTGTTGCTTTGGATTGGATGCTCCAATCAGGACCTTGGCATCCCCTGCTCCAGCTGAGAGAAGTGGGGACAATCTCTTTACAAAGAGAAAGCCACAATGAGGGTTTTTGAGCTGGGGGTAAAAGGTTCACACCTGTAGCCCCTTCATCAGCTGGCCCTTCCAAATGCACCTGCAGCTGGAGTACAGCTGCCCAGCCTGAACCCCAGACCATCTCTAGTATCCTGGCCCCTGGAGCCATTAGGCTCCTCTTGTGCCAGCCAGGACCCCAGACTCTCAATGCCCAACCCTATTCCGCGTTTCGAAATCCGTGCTTCACGTTTCAATCCTCTATTTTGGCTTCCAGAAATTCGGCTGTGCTTTGATGGAAATGAGGCATCCCAACTCTGTGCATGAGGAAAGGAAGTAAGTGAATGACCCTCCAGGGTCACATTACACACTCTGGAAGCAGCTGAAGATTATCTTTTGGCATCTGGGTTTCACATTTGAGTGCTGGCGGGTTTTTGTGACCTGAAGTCCATTTGTGAGCAGTTTTAGCTGGTGGGTGTCTGGGGTCCACTGGGGCTGATATTTTGACTTCTCGGGTGACTGCACTGCCCCAAGTCCCAGTTTCTTTTTCCATCAAATAGGGCTTGTTATACCTGCCTTAACTTCTTAACTTGTAAGAATCAAAGGAGAAAATAGATGTAAGCATCTTGTGAAAGCTTAGGAGCCCCGTGTAAACACCAGTTCTTACTATTTTTCCTCTTTGGAAACCTAGCTTCAAAATTAATGAAAATGAGCTTCTTTCCCCACAACTGTTCCATCAGATGCTCTCGGTGGAGTTGCCGGCTAATGTAGAGGTTGAGTTCAGAAGATAAGATACCTCATAAGGCAAAAAAAAAAAAAAAAAAAAAAAAAATGCCTGTAGCCAAAAGATGTTCATAGTGAAATTGCATTCCAATGTGGTGTTGGGTTTGAAAGATATTTTGTAAGGTGACAAACACCTGTAATCCTGAGTACCCTTGCAAAGCCCAAAGTCCTGCATAAAGTAGAGAACATATGGCGTGTGCAAGCTGAGCTATCTTTCGGTGAGACCAACACAGTGTCCCCTCCAGCATGGAGCAGAGCAAATGCCATAGCTGACTGCTACTTAGAGGCCATAGTCTGCAGAAAACCTCTCCTGGTTTTCTCATAGCCAAGCACCTGTTGGCGAGTTCACATACATTCCACATCCAAGGGATAGCTGTGTCCCTCCTGCTCAGCCACCTTTGTCCCCACTCTCCCTGTCCCTCTCCTTCCTAGGTGATCACCACAGGCTCCCCCTCACCCCTCCTTCAGGGAGAGAGAGGGCACCATCCTTTCTCCCCTCTAGGTACCCGGAACCCTTGCGTTTCTTTCCCCGTAAAGGGCCTCCCCTCCCCCAAGGTGACACAGAAGTCCATGGTCTGGCTGCAGTTCGTGACAGCCAGCAGAGGTAGAGTGTGTGTGCGTGTGTGCATGTGTGTGTGTGCGTATGTGCATGTGCATGTGTGTGTGTGCCCATCTGTGTGTGCACACGTTGGTGCACATGTATGCACCATGTTTGTGTATGCGTGTGGGCATGTGTGTGCACATGTGCATGCATGCCCAGTGCCAAAGCATCCAAGGACACATGTGGGTCTCAAGGAGACCTGAGTTCTAACCCAGGCTGTGCCACTCACTCACTAAGTAACCTTGAGCAAGGCATTTGACCTCTCTGGGTCTCAGTCTTTCTCATCTGCCAAATGGGGAGAAATCGTCTCCGCCCTAACTACCTCTGGGAGTTGTTGAGAGGATCAAAGGATAAAAACAAAGAGGAAAGCGTTTGGAAAAACCTCAAACCTCATACAAATACATGTGCTATTATTTTTAACCCACAAGCATCAACCATCCCTCCCACACTAACAACACAGCCACCCCCTGATATGTTGCATGACTTATTTGCAGAAATGACTCAATGTGAGACTATTTTAGGGCAGAAAATACACTTACATATATTTAGAACTTTCCTGACGCTGGAACAAAAACTTTGAAGAACGTCCAGCTTACAAGCCCTGCTGCCAGAATGCGCAATGTCTTTTTTTGTCTTTTGCACTCAGATTTGTCTGTTGAGACGTTTTGTTTTGGTTTGGGTGTTGGTCTTTTGTTTTGGGAGGAGTCGTTTTGTTGTGTTTTTTGGTCTTTTATTGTGTTTTTATGTTTTGTTTTTGCCTCGTCTAAGAACAAAACTTCCCACTTTGGGAGGAGAACAGGGAAACTGGATTTTTTTTTTTTTTTTGAAGTCTCAAGTCTCCTGAGCCTCTCGTACTGAGGTTTGAGTCCCAGTGACATCTTCCTTCTGCTTCAAAATAGTTTAATAAGAAGTTGAATCTCTTTTCATGCCATGTCTCAGTGCTGAACATTTTCCACGTTTACTTGAAACGGGAAAAGTGACAGATCCTTGAAGTGTACAAGAACCGTAACTTACTAGAAAGAGAATGTTGAATGGGAGCTGTCCAGCATAATCCAATAAAACTTTCTAGGATGGTGTAAATGTTCTATATCTGTGCCATCCAATACGGCAGCCACGCCACATGTGGCTCCTGAGCACTTGCTAGTGAGGAACAGATTTTTAACTGTATTTATTTCAAATCAATTTGACTTTGTTTTTTTAAGGTTTTATTTATTTATTCATGAGAGACACACAGAGAGAGGCAGAAACATAGGCAGACCGAGCACAGGGAGTCCAATGCGGGACTCTATCAGGATCCCGGGATCCCACCCTGAGCCAAAGGCAGGTGCTTAACCACTGAACCACGGAGGCATCCCTAACTTTATGTTTAGATAGACACACATGGCTACCGGGGCACCTGGGTGACTCAGACGGTTAAGTGTCTGCCTTTGGCTCAGGTCATGATCCCAGGGTCCTGGGGTCGAGCCCCGCATCAGGCTTCCTGTTCAGCAGGTTTCTGCTTCTCCCTCTCCCTCTGTGATCTCTCTCGCTCTCTCACTGTCTTTCAAATAAATGGATAAAACCTTAAAAAAAAAAAAAGACGCACATAGCTACTACATAGTGGACAGCACAGGTTAGTTCCTGGCTACTCAAAGTGAGTTCTGGGGACCACCAGCATTGGCATCCCTTGAGTGCTCATTAGAAATGCAGAAACTCAGGTCCTACCTGGATCTGCTGAATCAGAACCTGCACTTTAACAGCATCCCAGGATGATTCTTGTGCTTGTTAAAATTTGGGAAGCAAGGAAGCTTGGTCTCATAGTTAGGGGATGGTCTATTCTATTTGTGACTTTTTGCCAATTAAATCATCTTGACCGTTTCGTTCTCAAGATTCCTGAGTCGAGTGTGGTCAGGAACCTTTTAAATACACGTAGTGTCATGTGCCGATGGCTAGCTATCGTCGTGATGGATGAGGGTAAGTTGATCCATTCTGGAAGCATCCATAGAAGCATTATGGTCTCAACATGTAAGAGAAGGTCCTAGAAACAGGGCTTGTCATGTGAAGGTCCATTGGGACATTGACCCCAGAGGGAGTTCCAAGCCAGAACTCACAGGCTGTCTTCTGTTTTGGCAGGAGCTACAAAGTCCGGTTCAATAGTGTTTCCTCATATTCTGATTCTCATAAGTCATCGGGTGATGGGCCAGACCTCAGAGACAACTTTGAGAGTGCTGGACCCCTGGCAAATGTGAGGTGAGCAGGGGCCGTGGGCATCAGGGAAGATATCTTGGGGAACTGGATTCAGTTGCAAAGTGGGCTCTTTGTTTGGGGGGAGGGTCTCCCTTCTACTCCCATCCATCTCTTGAATAACCAGCTGCACGCTGGTTGTCTGGGGACTGTACCCGCCCTGGTAAAGCATGCTACCTGGGCTCTCCTGTGACCTCTTCCTGTACATACTCTCAGAGCTCCATTGCCCAATCTCAACCCATCATCAGCACATCATTTGTGCTGAAGGATGTTCTTCCCTAGAAATTTCTCACTGAACTGCCCTTCCTAGTGATACATTTTACACCAAACTTTTGGGGACACCCTGCCATGCCTCAGTCACTCTCAACCCTGGATACACATCAAAATTGTTTGGAGATGTTTGTAGTATACCAATAACCAAGCCCTATTTCCAGAGATTCCTGTGTAACTGGTCTAGAATTGGGCCCAAGCTTTGCTTTTTAGTTTCTTTATTACCCCAAGTGCCTCTAATGTGCAGTCAGAGTCAAAAAATATTGGCCCAACCCCCTACTTATCAGAGTACAGTGGTCACTTACCAAGAGATCACTTTAGGTAGATGGACAGATATTTTGTATTTCAACAATTGTGAATTAAGTTCAATGAGCATTTAGGAAGAAAGGAAACTAGATGTCAGGTCCTTGGTTTTGCCAATGTCCATAAACACAGCTAATCTAAGCCAAGTATCGGGCCTGGCCACAAATCTTCCTGACCTTTGCCAACCGAACCTTCTCATACCTGCTCAGGGCAATGCTTGCTAGATGATACACATCACAGGGGTCCTGGATATTGAGGTATTATGTCCAGCAGGGCACTTTTTTAATAGACTTTATTTTTTTAAAGCATTTTTAGGTTCCCTGCAAAACTGAGAGGAAGATATAGAGATTTCCCATATTACTCCCTTCCCAGCCCCCAACAAAAACAGCCTCCTCCAGCACCACCATCTCCACCCAGGATGGTACATTTGTACAGTTGATGGACCTACACTGACACATCATTATCACACAAACTACATAATTTATATTAGGGTTCATTCTTGGTGTAATTCATTCTGTGACGTTTGACATCAGGGCATTGTTTTAGCTTGACATTGAACATCAGTTTTGTACATTGACAGTCAGACCCATTTTTTCCTTATGAAATCTATCATGGCTTAGAGCAGGCATTGGCAGGCTGCAGCCTGCAGGTGCAACACAGCCTGACCACTGTGTGCTCTTACATAGCCCGTGAGCTGGGAATGGTTTTTACAATAGAGCATTTGTAATTCACCTGATGAAAGAAAACATTACTGCTGAACTCCAATTAAGCAAAACTCTACCCCCCCCCCCAAAAAAAGGGACTTCTATCTTCATAAGTAGGCACAGTACTAAAACATTATCCTCAATAACTATAATAATAATAATCTTTAAAAACTGTTTTTGTTAATAAAAATGCACAGGCATTTGTTTTCCATCTCTTATGTAAGTATCTACAGAATAGCTTCGATTTTGCTTCTTGTCCTAGAAACCTAAAAGTATTTACTCTCTGGCCCCATGTTTAAGAAGTTTACGTTATTCTGTATGTTAACAAATTGAACACCAATAAAAAATAAATTTATTAAAATAAATATAAATAAAATAATAAAAATAAATAAATTTTTTAAAAAAGAAAATATCTCAATGACTTTCAAGCATCATTTATTATTATTCGTGCAGCACAATTTCCTTTAATTGTTGATTACCAATGTATTTTCTGCATTAATAAAATGCAATTTTAATAAAAAACAAAAAAAGAAGAAGTTTGCCAGTTCCTGGTTTGGAGACTTAAAATGGGAAGTTTGCAATCATAAGGTAAAGATAGGGACACCTCGATGGCTCAGCAGTTGAGCATCTGCCTTTGGCACAGGGCATGATCACAGGCTGAGATCCCAGGACTCAGTCCCACATCAGGCTCCTTGCATGGAGCCTGCTTCTCCCTCTGCCTGTGTCTCTGCCTCTTTCTCTCTTTGTCTCTCATGAATAAATAAATAAAATATTTAAAAAATATTTAAAAATAAGGGAAAGTTGTTGGTGGAAATGGGAGTCTAGGAAATAACTGGACTTCAGGTCTTCAGGTGTACCAGGAAACATATTAATGAATGAATCACCTGAGCCATCTGGTAGTGAACACAACTGAGTTTGATAAGCTAATGAGTACAAATTTAAAGCAAGTTAAACAGCAGTAATAAGGAAATAATAGTATCAGTGGAAGTCATGAATGGCAGATGCCATGAACATAAGTATTGCATATTTGAGGAACAACATCATAACTACAGTCATGACTGGTGCTAGGAATTTTCAGTCTCTGTGAGGCTGAGGCTAAGGGGCATGGCTTGGGGCAGAAATGCTCCTTCTGGGTCCCTTCCAAACAGTCCACTCCTGGTTACTAGCTGTCCTACCTGTCACACTACCATCCTTGAAGGAGAATGTGAGGAATCCAGCTCTAGGAAGATGACAGGTGAAGGAGTGATGGGAGGAAAACACTGCCTAATCCCACGTACTTTCCTTGGAAAGGCTCTACAAGCTCAGGGAAAGAAGGGCAGGAAAAGAGAAGAGGCTCAGTGAGGGAGCATGCATGTAATTTTCAGAGGACTGGATATTAACCTATGCTAATTCTCACTGGATCTGGGAGACACCTGGACCCATCTCCAGCGCATTCTCCAACGACAGAGAGAATGGGAATCCCTTCCTAGCTTCCCCTCCTCCTTCCCTACATCCCCCATCTCAATCTTTGGCCAACTTGACCCCTTCATCCTAAACAAAGAGATTCAAAGGCCGAGCCAGAGCCAGCCTGGAATAGCTGACACAGCTCCACTCCTGGGCTTGTCTGAGATGACGGTCTACGGCAGAAAACTCCAACCCAGGAAAGAAGTGGGGTGGGGTGTTCTTGTCCCACTTGTCAACCTGTCCCTCTGGTCCCCTTGAGGTCGAGATACGCAGCTAGGACCAAGCCCTGGAAGTGTGACATAAAGGGTCTGTAGGACAGTCAATTAGCAAGAGTGGCCGTCTGAGACACAGCCCTTCTCTTCTCGTACTCCAGTCAAGGCAGCCCATCTTAACAGAGAGGAAACTCTCATTAACTTGACCCCCTGCTGATTCAAACAGCCACCTTTTCTTGGTGGCACCTAGGCAAAGAGTGTTTGTGAAGCAAATTAATTTCATAGACATCACAAGGGGTGGAGTCAGCATATTTATAAATCTTTCATCCCCTTTTAGAATAACCTGTTTGCACACCAATATTTGATGTGGGGTTTTTTTAAGATTTTTGCTTTAATCCCAGTTGGTTAACATACAGTGAACATTTGATGTGTTAATGACGAGTCCTTCTGATCCCCTCATTAATACAGGTCCCTGAAGACCTCTGTATTGTGATTTTTTGTTATCTTTGTACTTAAAACTCATCTGGTTGTGTCCCTTATAGAATTCAAGCCTTCCCCAAAAAGTAGACTAATTTCTCCAGCTTAAAAAGGGACACATGAAAAGCAGCCAACGGTTCTGGGTCATTGGTATCCCTATCTAACTCATCCTCCTTGGGACCATTGGGAATTCTCGCCCAAGGATGGTCACACCTAACAGAGACCAGAAGGAAAGGAGGACAGGCCCCAAGGGCTCCCAGATTTTATTTTATTTTTTTTTAAGATTTTATTTATTCATGAGACAGAGAGAGAGAGAGGCAGAGACACAGGCAGAGGGAAAAGCAGACTCCATGCAGGGAGCCCATGCGGGACTCGATCCCGGATCCTGGAATCACACCCTGAGCCGAAGGCAGACGCTCAACCGTTGAGCCACCCAGGCATCCCAGGGCTCCCGGATTTTAAAACAGCCTTCGCTGGGTGGGCTTGGGGCTGTCTGACCACCATGGGCTAAACACCGTCCTCATAGAGATACCAGATGTCTTGGTCTGCTCTGGCCGCCATAACAAAATACCAGAGTGGGTGACTTCAACAACAGGTATTTATTTCCTTGCACTTCTAGAGGCTATAAGTCCAACATGAAGGTGCCAGTAGGATTGGTTTCTGGTGAAGCCCCTCTTCCTGGCTTATAGATGGCCACCTTCTTGCCCTGCCCTCACATGGCCTCTCCTCTCTGCAGGGTCAGAGTGAGAGAGTGCTATTGGTGTCTCTTCTAAGGACACCAGGCCTGGGGCGCCTAGCTGGCTCAGGCAGTTAAGCATCTGCTTTTAGCCCAGGTCATGATCCCAGGGTCCTGGGATCAAGTCTCATGTCAGGCTCCCCACTCAGCAGGGAGTCTGCTTCTCCCTCTCCCTCTGCTACTCCCCCTGCTCATGCTCTCTCTCTCTCTCTCATAAATAAATAAATAAATAAATAAATAAATAAATAAATAAATAAATAAATAATTTTTTTAAAAAGACACCAGTCCTATTAGACTAGGGCCCAACCTTAGGAATCATTTACCACCTTAAAGGCCCCATCTCGAAATATGGTCGCATTGGGAGTGAGGATTTCAACATATGAATTTGACAGCATGGGAGGGGAAGGGCATAGAGTCCATAATACCAGACTCCCCCTCATGCTCCACAGTCCTCTAGCACAGACCTTTTGTTGTCTCCTTGACAGGTTCTCTGTGTTTGGCCTTGGCTCCCGGGCTTACCCTCACTTTTGCGCCTTTGGACATGCTGTGGACACCCTCCTGGAGGAGCTGGGAGGAGAGAGAATCCTGAAGATGAGGGAAGGGGATGAGCTCTGTGGACAGGAAGAGGCTTTCAGGACTTGGGCCAAGAAGGTCTTCAAGGTAACCACCTGCCCAGATCTCAGAGACCCAGGGGGAGAAGTCATGCTCCAAAGACAGAGTACCCATTCCATTAGAAATAGAAGAAACTTGGGAGAACCCCTGGTATTTCCCCCGTGTGTCCAGCCAGGATATACCTTTAAACAACTCAGATGAGTTTGGGTGGTCTTAAAACAAACATTCTCCATCCAGAATCTAACCTCCTGCATTATGCATAGGGACTTGGTCTATTAAAAAAAATTATAGTCTTGGGACTTCAGAGCTGGGAGGAATTAATTGATCCCTCACTCACATCAAGTTGGTTAGCCAAACCAAAGGGCCATGCCTCACCCTAGAACTCAGATCTCTGATTTGTCTACTTTGACAAGCTTCTCCCTCCTGTGCTAGATCTCTGTTAACCAATACAGGGGCCACTAGTCCCATGTGCTATTTAAATGTAAATGTAAATGAATGCACATTTAATAGGATGAATGGATAAGTGAATATGTTATGTCTAGACAATGGAATATTACTCAGCCATGAAAAGGATGAAACAATGACACCAGCTACACCATGAATCAGCCTCACAAACATGAAGAACGAAAGAAGCCCGGCACAAAAGGTCTATGTTTCCATCTATAGGAAATGTCCAGAATAGGCAAATCCATACAGAGATTAGATTCGTGGTTGCCAGGGGTCTGGAGAAGTGGAAAATGGGAATGATTGCTAATGGATACAGGGTTACTTCTGGGGGAATGAGAATGTTCCAGAACTGGATAGCAGTGGTGGTTGCACAACTTTGTAAATACACTAAAAACCATGGAACTATACATTTTCAAATGATGAATTATATATTACATGGAAAATTTCTAGGGCACCTGGCTATTTCAATAGGTTAAGCCTCTGCCTTCCCCTCAGGTCATGATCCCAGAGTCCCAAGATTGAGCCCCACATTGGGCTCCCTGCTCAGCTTCTCCCTCTGCCCCTCACCCCACCCATGCTCTCTCTCTCTCTCTCTCAAATTAATAAAAATCTTTTAAAAAATAAAAGAAAATTTTCTGTGCATACATACATAGAAATAAGTAATATTAATTATTATTAAGATTAATAATTATTATGATTAGTAGTTAATGTCAATAATTTATATATTTTTTTAAAGATTTTATTTATGTATTCATGAGAATACACAGAGAGGAGAGAGAGAGGCAGAGACACAGGCAGAGGGAGAAGCAGGCTCCATGCAGGGAGCCTGACGTGGGACTCAATCCTGGGTCTCCAGGATCACACCCTGGGCTGAAGGCGGCGCTAAACTGCTGAGCCACCCGGGCTGCCCAAGATCAATAATTTATATTACATAAAATTACTAAATATGTATTTAATATGCCACAAATAATATTAAAAATTTTAATAATTATATTTTTAATTCTATTTAATACCCATATTAATTAGATCCTATTTAAAAATCCCATTCCTTGGCTGTGAATTTCATGTACTCAGTAGCCACAAGTAGCTAGTGGTCACCACAGAAAACAGCACAGAATATTCCTATCATAGAAAATACTAATAATGACTTTCTATCTGTATGTGGGATATGATTCGATTAGCCATCCTAGGAGAAGCAAAAAGCCATGAGTGCTGATCCCTTACCTTTCCCTGCTTCTTCCTCCATGCCAGAATGCATTCTCTTCAGCAGCCATAGGAGAAAGAGCACTTTACAACCTCCTATCACTCAGTTGGCACTTTCCATCCCTCATGCAAATGCAGATAAGGAAAAAAAAGGGGAAACTGAGGCCCTTGAGCTATACAGATATCTGTGGGGGAAGGCTGTGTCCACAAACCTGTTTCTGCATTTCTTCCTAGACAAGGTAAAATTGAGATGACTTGGCTTTTGTTATCTTGAGATCACTGTGGTTCTTGACTTCCATCAGCCAATTTAATTGAGTACCCCAGAAACAGGGCCTGTTACAAGCCACCATGCCCTTCAGCTATCACCAGCCCCCATTCTCCTACCAAACTCCCAGTCTTGGCAACCACTAATCTACTTTCTGTCTCTGTAAATTCATCTATTCTGGATATTTTGTATGAATGAAATCATAGTATGTGGTCTTTTGAAACTGGCTCATTTCACTTAGCATCTTGTTTTCAAGGTCATCCACATTATAGTATATATCAGCACTTCATTGCTTTTTATGGCCAAATAATATTCCACTGTATGTATATATCATATTTTGTTTAACCATCCATCAGTTGATGGACATTTAGATTGTTTGAAAATCAACATAAGGCCAAAGAAATGGTTAAAGCTACCCTTAAAAACCTCTTGAATTGAGGCACCTAGGTGGGTCAGTCAGTTAAGCATCCCACCCTTGGTTTTGGTTCAGGTCATGATCTTAGGGTTGTAGGATCGAGCCCCACATCAGGCTCCGTGCTCAGCACAGAGTCTGCTTGAGATTCTCTCACTCCTTCTCCCTCTGCCCCTCCCCCCTTGTTCGTGTGCTCATTCTCTCTCTTGCTCTCTCTCTCTCAAATAAATAAATAATTTTTAAAACTCTTGAATTATCCATGGCTTTTATCCCAAAACTTGAATTCCAAATAATAATTCTTTGGACTATTAAAGTCAGAGAACTTATGCACTTGCAAAAGAAAAACATAAGAAAATTTCATAGGTGTTCAAACATTCAGTATGTTCTGCTTTTAAGGTAATTGGGTTGTAGAAGGGGAGGTGGGTAGGAGGATAGGGTAACTAGGTGACTAAGGAGGGCACACAATGAGATGAGCACTGGGTGTTATACTATATGTTGGCAAATTGAATTTATTAAAAAAAATTTTATTTTTTTTTAAATAAAAAAAGTTTTTAAGTAATTGAATCTTTAGAGGAAGATAAGTTCTAAGGTGTTTCTTTTCTTTTTTAAGATTTTAATTTTTTAAAAGATTTTATTTATTAATGAGAGACAGAGAGAGAGAGGCAGAAACACAGACAGAGGGCAAAGCAGGCTCCATGCAGGGAGCCCAACGCAGGACTCGATCTGGGGTCTCCAGGATCACGCCCTGGGCTGAAGGCGGTGCTAAACCGCTGAGCCAACCAGGGCTGCCCAAGATTTTAATTTTTAAAACTTTTTATTTATTTCTTTGAGGGAGAGGGAGAGAGAAAAAGAGCATGAGCAGGAGGGAAGGGTAGGGGGAGAGAAAGAAGCCAACTCCCCAGTGAGCAGGGAGCCTGATGTGGGAATTGATCCCAGGATCCTGAAATTACAACCTGACCTGAAGACAGACGCTTAACCAACTGAGCCACCCAGGTTCCCCTAAGGTATTTATTTTCTTGTTTAATATTAGGCCTCTACAAATACTGGTTTTAGGAATAAATGACATAAAAGTTACATATTAAATAGAGGTTAAATCCTAAAGTCGTTAATTAGTAAATATGATATGTCCAGCACATCAAAGGCATTCAAAAAGCATAGGATGGATTAGTGGATAGACTGATGGATGAGAGGCAGGTAGGTAATGGGATAGATAGATGGGTGGATGAGTAGGCGAGTGGATATAAGTATGGAAGGAAAGAAAGAAGGAAGGATGGGTAGATGGGGAGAAGAAAGGATGGATGAACAGATGGAAGGAGGGATGAAGGAAGAAGGGAAGGAAAGAAGGAGGAAGAAAGGAAGAAGAGTTGGAGGGAAGGAAGAAGGCTAGGAGGGCAGGTAGGTGGAGGGTTGGAGGGATGAATGGACAGATGGGTGGATGAATGGATGGATGGAGGAATATATGCCATGACTTGAAGCTGTTGGTGGAAAGTCCCTCTTGACTGAAAGAGGTCACCCACTGAAAGCCCTGCGTGTGCCACAGGCAGCCTGTGATGTGTTCTGCGTGGGAGATGATGTCAACATTGAAAAGGCCAACAACTCCCTCATCAGCAATGACCGCAGCTGGAAGAGAAACAAGTTCCGTCTCACCTATGTGGCCGAAGCTCCAGAACTTACACAGGGTACCTCTCACCACCTTCCTGGGGAGGCATGCAGGATAGTGAAGGGGGTGGAGCTGGGAGGGGAAGGAAAGACAGGAGCCCTCACCTCCCTGACAGGTACTGAGAGAAGGTGGGTTTCATTGCTTATGTCTCCCTTGACCACAGTCTTCTGAAAATAAATATGCTTCCAGGGCCCTATGCCCCGTCCACCTGTGCCCAGATGTTTCTCCCTCCAGCAGGGTGGCATGTTACCCTGAAACTCTTCTTCTCAACTCAGCTTAATCAGCTTTGCTGCTGCTTCTGCATTATCCACAGCACCCCCCACCCCAATGTCTTTTCTTTCCTCTCCTCACTTCACTCCGGAGGACAGTGGAAGTGTGAAGACAGGGTCAGTAGAAGCTGGAAGGTTTGCACTGACCATGGTTTAACCCCATCTCAGGGAGCCTGTTGTGTTTCTCCCCGCAGGTCTATCCAACGTCCACAAAAAGCGGGTCTCAGCCGCTCGACTCCTCAGCCGTCAAAACCTTCAGAGTCCTAAATCCAGGTAGGAACACCTTGGTTGGCTCGGGGTTACTCCTCTGTTCTCCAGATGCCACCCACAATCAGGGAGGAGCCCTGGTTGACTCGCAGGACTGGCATCCCATTACCACTCCAAATGCCATTGAGCTCGCCTTGCTGCTTTGTAGCATGGAGGTTTTCCTGCTTCCTCTTTGCTGCTCTCTGACCTAGAGGGACCAAGAGAGGAGATGCTGATAATCATCATGGAAAGCAGAAAGGGAAGGGGTTTATAAGGAATTTTGAATATAGACCACCCCCTTGTCAAGTTGCTAATGTTCATCATACCAGAGCATGCTAAAAAAAAAAAAAAAAAAAAAAAAAAAAAAAAAAAAATACCAGAGCATGCTAGTCAGAGAACATTTCCTCCCTGTGGGTGATTCTACAGAATCTTGAAAACTAGCCACCCAGGCTCTGCTTAAATTCCTTTGGGATGATGGGAGGTTCATTACCTCACAGAACAACCCACTCTGTGTTTCAAAGTCCTAATTGTTAGAAATTATCTTATATTGCTACAACCAAAGGGCATCTTCCTAGCACCTCATATTGATCTCTGGTGACACTCAAAACAAACCCAGTTCTTCCAAATGAGAGACCTGCTGATAGCCAAGGATACTGACCAATGTCTCCTGGGTTTTGATCCCTTCAAATTGCTCTTCCTAAGACCCGGTTTCCCAAGCTCTTCACTTTAGTACAAGGACACACTCTGTCCTGCTGGAATTGTCATTCTCAGACCTGGTCACAGCACCGTGGAGGACCGGTCATAGCTGCCACATGCACTGAGGCTATTTTAGCCTCCCCCCAACCTAAGCAAGACACACTGATGCCACCAATATGGCAGGCATTGTCCTGGCAGCCATGCCACGCTCCCATTAAGCTTACACTCTTGCTGCTATTTTCAAGATGATTGAGCCAGGTCTGTCTATCCCTCAACTTGTGTAAATAGTATTTTTGGCTTTAATGAAGTCCTTTGCATTGGTCCCTATGGAATGGCATCTTTTTTTTTTTTTTTTTTTTTCACTTTTCAGCTACAGCCCACGACGATCTTTTGAAATTTCCATTTAGTACACAGAGTGGGCTCATGAACTGGACAGCTCTGGGTTCTGACCCCAGCTCTGCTGCATACCAGCTGTGTGACCATGGGCAAGTCACTCAGGTCCTCTGAGCCCTTGTCTCCTTATGTAAAATGAGAATAGTGGCTACACGGATTGCTGATGTTTATCTAGTGCTTTCTGTATGTCAAGTACTGTTTCAAATCCCCTCTGTGCAGGATCTCCCAGAACTCTTGACCAGCCCAGGAAGTAGATACCACTATCATCAACATTTTATTTATTTTTTTAAAGATTTATTTATGTATTTTAGGGGGGAGAGGCAGAGAGGGAGAGGGAAAGAGTCTCCATCAGACTCCCTACTGAGTGTGGAGCCCAGTGTAGGGCTTGATCCCACAACCCCTGAAATCATGACCTGAGCCAAAATCAAGAGTTGGATGCTTAACTGACTAAGCTATCCAGGTGCCCTATCACTGATGTTTTAAATATAAAAAATGACAATTAGAGAACGCAAGTGACTTTTTCAAGGTCACATAGACTCGGTTCTCCGACTCCAAAGTCAGTATGCCGAATGGCTACACAGGTGGCGTCAAAAGCATTGCGAGGCTGCTGTATTAAAGACGAGGTGCACAAAACTTTCTCGTTACTCTTCCTTATCCGTCCCAGCTTCAAACACCTGCAAATTTAGTATGCATGCTTTCTACGTGGACTTCAAACCTCTGATAGAATTATCAACAGGACGAAGCCCCCAGGCTCTCATGTACTCTCTTAGATCCCCAAACATTAAAGAAATGGATTAGGAAATTAATCCCTTTGAATAATTAGTTAAATGCAACATTCGGAGCATAGGGATCTCTGATAAAGAGAGGGACTCTGTGTCTGAAATATGCACCCCTACTTCCCATTTCTGCCCCATAGAAAGGGATGACTTCAGTAGCATGGAAGAAAAGAGATTAAGAATCCATTGGAAATTTCCTTTAGCAACAAACTGTGAAAGACCAAATCAGAGAAATTACTCCCTAAACCATAGTACATAAAAAGCAAGGTCCTCTGCAAATGTTCTGATGCTAAGTTGGACCAAATCCCAGAATAACCCCCACTCACCTCTGGAAATGGCAGCTGACTCTATATTGAGTGATTTACAAGAGAATATTTCAGCAAGGTTAGGAACTAGAACCTAGTATTAAAATCAGTCATGAATTAGCACAAAAAAGGATCAAATTGTATGCAGATCTCTTTCTCTCTCTTTAGAAGCACACTCTGTTTAGCACAACCTATTTTCAGGCTTACTACTGTCTCCAGCTTTATAAGTTGTTGGTTTGTTTTAAGGGATAATCAAGTAAAAAAAAAACAAAAACAAAAAAACCATGATACTCTCTCATTTTCCCCTGCCCAAGTCAGCCAAAAGTCAGGCTGTTTGGGCCAAGAGGCCATAAGTGAGATATCACAAAATACTCCCCACTTCCCAGACCCTTAATTGCAAGCAAAGTGCTTAAGAGGAAGTAAACAGCCTTCTGAGGGTGATCCTTGTACATCAAAGAGAAAAGTGACCACAGTTGCTGCCTGGCCAGGAAGTACATTTTCTAGGTACACCAATTCACAAACAATACAGACCAGAGTATAATGGAGTGGTAATGGGTAGTGGGTGTGGTGATCATAAGTCCTAGATGTCAGAAGGGGGAGGGGAAGCACAGGGCAAGCTTTGGAAAGGGAATGAGAACAGGGGAGGAACATGTAGACAGAGGCTGGCAGGAGCAAAGATGCAGAGGGGGACCCAAGTGCTGGGGCATCGTGGAGGTGGTGGGATATCACAATGGAAGGTTCTTGGTGGGGGGGGCGGGGGGGGGCTCTTGATTCTCATTGCTCCTTGGATGAAGTTCCTTTTCTCCAGCCTTCCCCATTTCGACAGAGAACAGCAACATTTGGCTTAAGCCAAAAACTCAAGAGTCCTCTTTGCCTCCTCTCCCTCCCTTACACTGCACATCCAGCCCTCAGCTGGTCCTATGGGACTTGACTTTCAACTTCATCACAGACCTATAGCTACCATCTTGAGCAAAGCCATGTGCATCAACGGTATGAGTGGCTACAGTAGATGCTAACTTGTCTCCTTGTTTCCTGGCTTCTCTCTCAAAGATTCATTTCCAAACAGCAGCCAGAAATCTTTGAAAAACAGAAATTGAATCCTATCACTGCACAGCATCACACCCTTCAGTGGCTTCCCACTGGATTAAGGAGACCTCCAAATTTCTTGCTGTTACAGGTCATGATGAAGCCCTCATGATCTGGCCTCTTCCCAGCTCTCTGATCTCCTTCTCCTACCCCCACATCTATGTTGACCACTCTCCAAACACTCCAGCCTTCTTTCCCTTCTCCAAAACATGCCACACATTTTCCTACCCCAGGGCTTTTGCACATGCAAACACTCTTCCCAAACAGATCTTTGCATGTCCCCTTTCTCTCATTGTTCATGTCTCTGCTCAAGTATCACATCACCACAGAGGTCTCCTGGACCATCCTATCTGATGGTCACTCAGCCCACTGGCCCTAGCCCATCACCACCCACCCATCCACATCACCAACTCCTCTGGGACCTTTTAAGTTGCTTCTCAATGAGAATAGGACATTCAGTGAGAATGAGACCCCAGACCCACAGTGTCTCACCAGTGCCTAGAATAGTGCCCAACACTCAGTACAAATTTGCTGAATGAATGAAACTTACAATGTTTATTCTTTTCATTAAAGAATGAACATTAGCCTTTTTTTTATTATTTGATGCCAGACATTAGCAGACTGTTGTTTCATCTGTGAACCTGTCATTGAACCACTGCCAAGCATACATGCCTGTGTGTGTGTATGTGTCTGTGTGTGTGTGTTATGCTTCTGGAGTCTGGAGGAGGGGATGGAGAGGCCCCCAGATGACTGCCCTGGTCTCTAGGTTAGTGCTACCAAGAGAAGGTAGAGGGGAATTTGGTTTCCCCCACAAAGCTTCAAAGACCAGCCCATTAGGGTGTCCTGAGGCCACGAAGCCATTCAGCGCTGGGGTTCTCAGCAAACCATGTCTGATCAGAGGCTTGCAGAGTCCCCTTGGTTTAATTCCCAGCACGAGCAGAGCCTGGGCCACCTAGCTAACCTGCCAGCTGCCTCGTATTCCTGCCCCTTGTCTTCCTGACCACCTTGTGTCACATTCAAGAGGACTTGGGGGAAGTGCCTGTGAGCGTGAGCCAACTCAGCAAGTTCAGGTCCTCCGCATTTCTATTTTGTACCGGCCAGAAGAACGTAGGCAAATATACTTCTGAAAGAAATCGTGATGATCTGGGAGAAAGTGGGAATTGATTTGGGGGCCTTTGAAAGGCTTCCTGTGGTTGGTGCAGGAGGCTCCGAAATTAGCGGCCCCACAGCTCCCCCTGCTGGCTAGTTCCCATCCTGGAGCTGGCAGGAGGCGATGGTTGTCTTTGCTCTCCAGGAACCAGGAAACCAATGAGCTCAGAGCAGAATCAGTCATGCAAATCCGTAGAACTGACAAGATTAGTGGCCCAAGAGACAGCAAAATCTGTCCAGGAAAGGAGAATGGGGCCCCAGATCCTGACAACACCCTTCACAATCTCTGCCACCAATTTCCCGCCACTGTGCTAAGGACAGGGGTGCCTTGCTTCAAGAAAATACTTGCAAAAAATTAAATGTGCCAGCACAACTATTTTTAATAACGGTGGCTATTTGTAGCACAAAAGGGTTCTTGGGTGTGCCAGAGACTCCTTTATATAGCGAGTCCCATTGATCTATTCAAGTGTTGATTTACATACCATGGAGAATGTAGAAACTTTGTGTTGAATATGAAGTGTCTCTACTGAGAACCAATTGGCAATGAAGAAAAGCAGATCTGAAATGCAGATGGGGGGGCACTTGGGTGGCTCAGTCAGCTAAGCATCTGCCTTTGGCTCAGGTCATGATATCAGGGTCCTAGGATCAAGCCCTACATCAGGCTCCCTGGTCAGCAAGGAGTCTGCTTCTCCCTCTCTCTGCCCCTCCTCCTGCTTGTATGAGCATGTGCGCATGTTCTCTCTCTCTCTCTCTCTCTCTCTCTCTCTCTCAAATAAATAAAATCTTTAAAAAAGAAAAGAAATGCATGGTACACCTGGGTGCCTCAGCGGTTGAGCATCTGCCCTCAGCTTAGGGCATGATCCCTGGGTCCTAGGATCATGTCCCACATGGGGCTCCTTGCATGGAGCCTGCTTCTCCCTCTGCCTGTGTCTCTGCCTCTCTGTCTGTATCTCTTATGAATAAATAAATCTTTTTTTTAAAAATGAAGATGGAACCCAAAGAGGACAAAGAATCTGATTTACCAAAGTATAATCAGTCCCCAAGTTCTCAGGTATTGTGTAAAATGCAGTAGATCCATTCCATTTAAAGGACTAGAATGATCAGAGTCCAAGAATTCATTCTTGAAGGCTTCACTTAGCAAAGGCCTCTTGCCCTGAAAATACAATAACCAGTGGGAAAGAGGAGGACTTGGCAGGACATAAATAAGTTCCTGTGTGTTTTCTCCTTAGATCTTTCAAATTTATATTGGTATTTGTACACAACCAATACCAAATGTGTTTCTCTTTACACAGTAATATGAGGACCCTTCCCCCACCCTACACACACACACACACACACACACACACACACACACACTAGAGTGGGGTGGAGCTTGGGATTCCCAGGAGACATGGCATCACACAGACTGGGGACTTCACTACCTTGGCTCCAATTGGATAGTGATTCCTGGGAGAACCCCAGTTGGTACTGAGAACAGAGTTTGTTCTGGCAAGCAGTTAACCCTAGGAGTCTGATGTTCCTTCATCCAATAAATATTTCTTGAGTACCTGCTGTGTAGCATGCACTGTCCTACTTGCCAGGAATAGAGCAGTGGACAAAAGAGACAGATCCCTTGCCCTCTGGAGTATACATTGTCCTGGAAGCTTGGGTGGGGCTGGTAGGCGGGGAAGGGCAGACCATAAACCACATGATGATGTAAACTGTTCAAGAGGGCAGACGCCCATAAGTGCTATGGAGAAAGGCAGGTTCAGGAAAATAGAAAAGCAAGGAATCTGGGATGTCTGGGTAGCTCAGTGATTGAGTGTCTGCCTGTGGCCCAGGTCATGATCCCGGGGTACTGGGATTGAGTCCCACATCGGGCTCCCAGCAGGGAGCCTGCTTCTCCCATTGCCTACATCTCTGCCTATGTCTCTGCCTCTCTCTCTGTGGGTCTCTCATGAATAAATAAATAAAATCTTAAAAAAAAAAAAAAGAAAGAAAGAAAGAAAAAAGGAATCTGAGGACTGAACCCTGAGTACTTTAATGCCCAGAGTCTGGGGAGATGGGAAGGGACCACCAAGAGATAGAAGATCAGGAGAGCCTGGGGTGCTAGAACCTGGGAGAAGAGAGTGGAGAAAGAGGAAGTGAGCATCTGTGTCCAGTGCTGCTTCCTTGACCAGGATGAGCACTTGGAACTTGCCATTGGATTTGCACTGAAGAGTTCATGGGTGATCATGCTAAAGGCCATGGTGTGGAACGATGGGGGCAGAGGTCTCATTGGCCAGGGTCCCACAGAGAATGAAAAGAGAGAAACGCAGCCACAAGGAGACACAGAAGAGCAAAGAGAGGAGGCAGTAGCTGGTGACTCTTAGCCAACTATCCCCCCTTCCCTCCAGCCGATCAACCATCTTCGTGCGTCTCCACACCAATGGGAATCAGGAGCTGCAGTACCAGCCTGGGGACCACCTGGGCGTCTTCCCTGGCAACCGCGAGGACCTTGTGAATGCCCTGATGGAGCGGCTAGAGGATGCACCCCCCGTCAACCAGCTGGTGAAGGTGGAGCTACTGGAGGAGCGCAACACGGCTCTGGGTAACTAACTACGGGCGGGTGGGTGGGCCAGGCACCCCACCTGGCCCCTCCCAAGAGCCCTCCCCTTCTCCAGGGAGTTCTGGAGGCAGTGGGTGTCTGCGGAAGAGGAGACCCATCCTTCTTCCCAATATCCAGTCCAGGCAAGAGAGTGGGTCTCTGTCACCTCCAACTTAGGAGACTGAAGACTCCTCCTTTCTCATGGCTTGACAACCTTGGCCCAACTGGCTGAGCCAGTGACCATGATGCCAGGACACCAAGAGCTCATCCTTGGGGGGAAGGGGACTCTGCCTTCCTTCATTGCCCCCACCTCACTGCCCACCGAATAAATAGCTGAAGCATATCTCTCCCTCCTCTTAAAATCAAGGGACACTATATGCAGCTCCGTGGCCCACTCAAGGTTGAACCCTGTTTCTGACCTCATTAGATCAGGCCCCAGTCTGTTTCAGTGACCATCCTTGACCTTTCTGTTCAAAAACTTTCAAACGCAAGTGGGTCTCAGCGCTTCGTTTCAGTCGGCACAGGTGAGCTCAGGGCTCAGGTACAAGAAACCACAGTGACCTTACCTGACCAGCCCATGATATGGTAACATGTCCCCTTTACAAAGGAGCTAGAGTACGGTCAGAGCAGAATGTGAAAATAGCACGTGGTCAAAGCCCTATTGAAAAGTCGTTTGGAACATACCACTTTGAATTAATAAATCTGACCCAGCCAGTTCTTCCTTCGTGTTGGAGCAGCACTTTTTCTCTTGAGTCGAGCCCCTGATAAAGTAGACACTGTATATCCGATGAAAATTACATCGAAGCAGTACAGTGTAGTAGTTAGAACGAGGTCTGGGGCAGGAATGCCTGACTTCACACTGTGAGCTGTGTGACCTTGGGCAATTTCCTTGACCTCTCTGTGCTTCCATTTCTCTCAGTTGCAAAATGGGGATAGTAATAGCACCACCACCTGAGATTGTTTGTGAGGACTAAGTGAGTTAATAATATAAAGTGCTGAGAATAGCACTTGGCATATAGAAAGTGGTAGCGAAGTGTTAGGCATGTTTGTAATTTTAAATGCCGGAATCCCACTTAGAGGTTGGAGAGGCCAACACCATTAGAGGGCAGACAGCCAAAATAGACTCATAGCTTATGCTCAGTGGGGGGGCTCACTGCATCGAATGCCAGAGGACTGACTGTCTCATGCTATTTTAATATTGCCTTATATTTTAATTTTTGAACTAATTTGTTCAGTTGATTTTGGATATGCTCCTTGCACTCGTAAGGTGATCACACGGTCCCCAGAACTCTGAGTCTGGAGGTGAAACATGGAAGGTGACAAGCCAAGGGATTGCTTGGCTCACCTGGCCCCATCCTTTGCCCTAGGCCACCCAATCTGGCCTTCCTGACTTGGACCCAAGCCCTGGGAGCTCATACTCTCCTTCCCCGATCCACCCCTCACCTCCATTGTACCTCCATAGGAGTTATCAGTAACTGGACAGATGAGCTCCGCCTCCCACCCTGCACCATCTTCCAGGCCTTCAAGTACTACCTGGACATCACCACGCCGCCAACGCCACTGCAGCTGCAACAGTTTGCCTCCCTGGCCACCAGCGAGAAAGAGAAGCAGCGTCTACTGGTCCTCAGCAAGGTGGGTGTCTGGCCTCCTACAGCCCCAGGGGCACCTTTCACCTCCCCGTCAGTGGAGAGCTGTACAGCTATTACAACAGTTGTCCAGCAGATGGCAGCGTTGAGCAAGAGTGGCCCATTTTCAGTTTCCAGCTGGTCACCACCCTACTGGCTAGTCCATTTTGGTTCGTCCTCACCATCTCCCCTCATTCTAAGGTTTGGCACAACAAGGATAGCCCTGTTGAATCTCAGAGTTCTCTGGCCCAGTAGAAATTACTGTTCTAACTCTTGTTCCTCCTTCTTTTGGAACTCTTGAGCTTCCGTTAGCTCCAACTGAACCCATGCTTGGAGGGCAAAGAAATAAAGAATCCCACAGTGCCCTGTTTTAGAGGGAGGTCTTTCCCAATGCAGAAGAGCTGTTGGTGGGACTTGCAAGATATAGGAGGCCCTCTGATGGTAAAATAAATCACACATTTCTACCATCCATGCTTTGAAACCCAGGACTTGCTTGCCCCAAGCCACTACAAAATCTTGCTCAGTAAGAATCCTATCCAGGAGGACCACCCAGAGTTTTCCAAGTGGGGGCTCCTCTTCATTAAGCCACCCGCAAAGGATGGCTTAGCTTTTCTTCTGCTGTCCAGGAGAGGGACGAATGATGGGCAGAGAAGAAGACGCTAATTCAAAGAATGCCTATTACAGCTGGCCCCTGAACAATACAGGTGTTAGGGGTGCTGACCCCCCTGTGCAGCAGTAAATCCATATAACTTTTAACTCCCCCAGAACTTAACCGCTGATTTAGCCTACTGTTGACCGGGAGCCTTACAGATTATATAAACAATTGATTAACACATATTTTGTATGTTTTATTCTTAAATAAAGTAAGTTAGAGAAAAGAAAACGTTAAGAAACTCATAAGGAAGAGAAATTTCATTTAGAGTCCTCTATTATATTTGTTGAAAGAAAATCTGCAAATAAGTGGACCTGCGCAGTTCAAATCCATGTTGTTCAAGGGTCAGCTGTACGTAGAAATGAGAAAACAAACATCAAAAGGAACATTTGAAGAGTTTTAAGTGGTTCATTCTGGGGAGTTGAAAAACAGATTGGAGAAGTGGAGCATTAATTTTCATTGTAAGCTTTGCAGAATCGCTTAACTTGGTATACAATGTATATGTATAAATATAATTTAAAATTTAATTAATGAAAAAATTTTTAATTAATGGGGGCCTACTATGAAGAGGGATCCGAGACTGCAGTTTGCATGAGATGATTTCGAGTAGAATTTGATAAACTGTATGTGTTAGCCCGTTTATTCTGAAGAGCGTGAACTACAAGGTGGGATTAAATGAGTGAAGATTTCTATTAAGGGAAACAGCCTGTGTGAGGGAAAAATGGGCAAGAGTCAGATAAGGCTGGTAGGACCATCAGACCTCCAACAAGTCTGACCCCAAGTGAAGGAGAGGGAAGGAAGTATGAATGGAAGCATCTGGAACTGCAGCCACAGCTATAGGAAGCACCAACATGGGTGAGACATGCCTGTTTTCCTGTGAATGCTCCTGAGGCTTTTGGCTAATTGCACACCTACAGCTAGAGGTCAGTGAGGCTGAGACCTGGGAGGCATGTTCTCAAGGATACCATGCCCTCAACAAAGCAAGGATGATCTTTAGGGACATGGGGGAAAGCTGTGTTATACAGTGCACATTTTTTTTCTTTAAATTCAATTTGCCAACATATAGTATAACACCCAGTGGCTTATCACATCCCATGCCTTCCTTAGTGCCCATCACCCAATCACCCCATCCCCCCACCCTCCTCCCCTTCTACAACCCTTTGTTTGTTTCCCAGAGTCAGAAGTCTCTCATGGTTTGTCTTCCTCTCTAATTTTTCCCCACTCAGTTTCCCTTCTTCCCTTAGGGTCCCTCTCACTATTTCTTATATTCCACATATGAGTGAAACCATATGAGAATTTTCTTTCTCTTATTGACCTATTTCATTCAGCACCCTCCAGTTCCATCCACGTTGATGTAAATGGTAGATATTCATCCTTTCTGATGGCTGGGTAATATTCCATTGTATATAGAGACCACATCTTCTTTATCCATTCATCTGTTGAAGAACACTTTTAATATGCTTTTCTCCTCAAAATCTGAGTCTCCTATAAGCAATCAGGGACTGCCCAGAACAGCTTCTGAGATGTAGAAAAAATAACTCCAGAGCCCCAGAGAGTTCCTCCGTTCCCTGGTAACAGCTGGGCTTTGCTGTCCACAAGCCCCTGAACTTGGTCCTCCACACCCTAACCTGTTCCTTTGGGGCTGTCATTCACCATCCTGAACTTGACCTATGCTCTCTGCAGATGCATCTCCAGCCCTGCAAACTCACAGATCACAGGGCTGCATGCTATACCACCAAATCATGACTCCCACCATAGTGCTTCTCTCTTGACCTTTACATATGGCAGGACCTATGATGGTTAGGAGCACACATCCTAGGGCCACACTGCCTGGAGCAGGGGTCAGCAACTGTTTTCCATAAAGAGCCTGGTAGTAAATATTTTAGGCTCGTAGTCTATGAGGTCTGTATCACAACCATTAAATTCTACCATTATAAACCCACAGCATAGACAGTACCCGAGTAGTTGTGGCTGGGTTCCAATCAAATCTTACTTGTGGGCACAGAAATTCACATTTCATATCTCATTCTTTGCCGTGAAATAGTATCCTCCTTTGTATCCCTATCCCTCCCTCAACAATTTAAACTGTGTAAAAACAACTCTTAGCTAATGGGCCCTACAAAACAGGTAGTAAGCTACATTTACCTTTTGGGCTAAAAAGTTTGCCAGCCCCCAATCTAGATTCAAAACCCAGAATCACTGCCTCAAAGTCAAAGAGCCTCTGTATTTTCAGTTTCCTCAGCTATAAAATAGGGATAACAGTCATACTTATTTAATAAGGTCATTGTAAGAATTAAAACCCAACATGGAGTCATTACTGTGTAAGTGCTGGGTATCATCGTTACTACTTACCTTCATCCCTGGATGTTCTGATGCCCTCACTGGAAATGTACCAGGGGCGGGGTGCAAGTACTGTGTCCCTCTTCTTGGACAGGGTTTACAGGAGTACGAGGAATGGAAATGGGGTAAGAACCCCACCATCGTGGAGGTGCTGGAGGAGTTCCCGTCCATCCAGATGCCTTCCACCCTGCTCCTAACCCAGCTGTCGCTGCTGCAGCCCCGCTACTACTCCATCAGCTCCTCCCCAGACATGTATCCAGATGAGGTGCACCTCACCGTGGCAATTGTCTCCTATCGCACCGGAGGTAGGCAGAGGCGCTGGGAGAGCCTTGGACATCTGCATTTGCCCCCAGGGACCTTTGCAGGACTGCCCAATCCCAAATTCCCAGGAGGTGACCCATCGCGAAGACAGGAACTAGGAGAAGAAGCAGGACAGGCAAACTGTCCCCTTTGGCAGAGCCAACCCTGTGCAGAATTAGGAAGGAGGGAGGATATGCCCTTGAAAGCCTCCTCTACTCCCAAAGCCTGAGAGCCCTTTTACTACCTTCATCCCCTCCTCAGCCCTCCACCCCTGCCAAAGCAGCAACTGGAACAAGCCATGCCTACGCATCCCTCGGAGGGCAGAGCTCTCTGCTGCCTGAAGTCCCGCTGGTTGTAGGATAGTCAGATACCCTACCCTTTCTCTCCCATATTTTCCCTCCCTGATAAAGCAATTAAGATGCACAGTGCCTGAGAGAGCTCTGAGACCGGGATCCTGGGAGGCCACCCAGACAGAGCACACTGACCTGGACCTTTTCAGTGAGCAGGGTCTGAATCCTACCCACTGGTACCCACAGGAACCCTGGGCAGTTTCACAGCTGTGAGCTCACCCCAACTATACCATTCCCTCTTCCCCTTCAGTGGAAGGGATCCAGACAAGGACTTCCAAGGCAGAAACTTGCGGCGTGCGGCTGTGAGCCTTCTGCCCTGGATGGGGGGTGGGGGGCAGTGACAGGGAGTCGGCACACCAGACCACCTCGGTTATTCTGCTAGATGGAGAAGGACCAATTCACCACGGCGTGTGCTCCTCCTGGCTCAACCGGATACAGGCTGACGAAGTGGTCCCATGTTTCGTGAGAGGGTGAGTGGCCAATGAAGAGAAATAAGCAGTTGTCCCAAATCTGCATACTGATGTCCTGAGTTGGACTGGGTGGACCAGCCTCCAGGGTTCTGGAGATATGGCTGAGTCAGACAGAAGCAAGATCAACACTCTGTATCCCTCCAAGCTGTTAAGTAAATGGGATCGTGGGATGGGCAACACAGCAGAAGCAAAGCAAGCCCGTTAGTCAAAGTCAGGTCAGTGCAATGAATATTTATCAAGTGCAAGCACTGTGCTAGATGCTGGGGCAACAGTAGCATCTACAATGGGCAAAAATGCCACATCAGCTTTCCTGAAATCTGCAGACTGGTGGAAATACTATCCACTGTCTACCAGCCACTCTGTTTCCACTTTCTTGGAGATGAGAAAGATCCAAACCCTCATCCCCCATCCATCAGAGCTGTTCCTCCCAAATTCAGTTGGTTGGATTTTTTTTTTAAGATTTTATTATTTATTTATTTATTTATTTATTTATTTAAGACAGAACATGCATGCACAAGCAGGAGCGGGGGGAGCGGCAGAGGAAGAGGGAGAAGCAGGCTCCCCACTGAGCAGGGAGCCCAACACGAGGTTCAATCCCAGGACCCTGAGATCATGACCTGAGCCAAAGGCAGACGCTTAACTGGCTAAGCCACCCAGGGGCCCCCAAACTCAGTTTTAAAGGACATTCCTATCTGTGATTACCAGCACTGTATCATGCACTTAAAAATGTTGTTAAGAGGGTAGATTTCATTTAAGTGTTCTTACTGCCATCAAATAAAAATTACAACTCAAAAAACATTCACAATGAAGGGTATACCTGAGCTCATAGGCTCTGGAGATTCCTGCTTTGTCAACCATTGACTTCTGCACCAAACGGTGACCTTGACCAGTGATTTTTCTCAGCTATTGAGAGTGGAATCTTCATAGGATGGTCCATGTATCATGAGCATCAGAATCCCCGGTGGTGCTTCAAAAATATGGCATACTGAGCCCAGACTTGCTTCATGCCCAAGAATCTGCACTCTTAACACCACCCGGTGTACACTGAAGTCTGTTCCCTGATTTAGGAGATCTCATTGGTGGCCGAATCAGTGGTTTCTCAGCAGGAGGTGATTTTCCCCCTCGGAGCACTTGTGGCAAAGCCTGCAGAGATTATTGTTTGTCACGGCTGGAGGGTGTTCCTGGCATCTAGTAGTTAGAGACCAGGGGTGCTGCTCAATATCCTACAATGCACAGGACACCCCCCACAGCAGAGAAGTATGTCAGTAGTGCTGACATCGGGAAACCCTGACTTAAATCAATCCCACTGTCCTGTGTGGCTTAGCTCAGCAATGAGGAAAATTGGGAATTGGAGTGGTAGCGGGGCTCTGAGGAGCTCCTGTTTTGAGAAGTCCCCAAACCTGTGAGACCTCCCACTCTGATAAGGGGCACCTGATCCCCAGCTGAAGAACACCACCCCACCTTATCACCAAGACAGCCATCTGGTCTACCCAAGGCCTAACCACCCTTGATCAGATTTGAGCTCAGCAAGCCTTCTGATTCTCTCTTTCCTGTCCAGAGCACCCAGCTTCCACCTGCCCCGAAATCCCCAAGTGCCCTGTATCCTCATTGGCCCAGGCACTGGCATCGCCCCTTTCCGAAGCTTCTGGCAGCAGCGGCAATTTGATATCCAACACAAAGGTGGGTCACAGTTCAGCAGCTAGGTGATTTCCACCCTGCCTGAACCTGGAGAGACTGCCTGTGTCTCAACCTCCTGGAGGAATGATAGAGTTCCCCCTCCACTGCGTCACTGCCTGGGGGAGGTCAGGGAGATCATAATATGACCCGACCCAGAGGTGAGGTTCATGGTTATACTTCAAAGGACCTATCCAAACAAATCTCCCACACAGCTTGTTCTAAGGGCTTGAAATTCCATCCCCAGAAGACACTTCTTTCCTAAGATAGGACCCATCTGAAAATTCAGACAGCTCTAGAAGAATAAACATTAAGCCTTATCAAATGTATGTACATTTAAGAGATTGTCACAAAGGTTGTTATATTCAAGAGCAGGCTTTGCTGTGAGAGACACAACAGATCAGTTTTGGGAGGGGAGAGAAAGAAACCCACAGTTGTGGCATCCATTAAGCAGGGATTTATTGAGTATCTAGTAAACACCAAATACTATTGTGGGTGCCAAGGGATAGTATTGAATAAGACAGAGAAACAACTTAAAAAAAAAAAAAACTGCCCCCATGGCCCAATCATTCTGGTGGAAGAGCTAACATTGATAAAGGATTCACTGTATATATTCGCTGGGCTGTAATGTTTTACTTCTTGAAGTAACCCTAGGAGGTGGATGCTATTATTACTTCTATTTTGTACCTAGGGAAATACACGCATAGAAAGTCAAGTTGCTCATCATCACACAAAGCTGGAATTTGAACCCGGGTAGTATGGCCCCACAGACTGGGCTTTTAGCATTACCCAGTGGTAGGGGCTGCTAACTAGCCAGGACAGGGGAATGGGGAGCAGAAGGAAAGATTGAGATCCAGAGAAAGGGGGTCTGCTAAAACCTGAACACCTACTGCTTTCAGTGTGTGCAGGTGCGTGCATGTGCGTGTGTGTGTGTGTGTGTGTCTACACGGGTGTGTGTACAAGTACATACACCCACCTGTCCCAGTGTTCAGATGCCTCTATGTGGCACACACTCAGGTTCCCAGCACCCCTCCCCTGGCACCACCAGCCACCTCCCCCAAATCAGACATCAGAGCTGTCAGTGACATGAGATCTCCCTGGTCCCCAGGAATGAGTCCGTGCCCCATGGTCCTGGTGTTCGGGTGCCGGCAGTCCAAGATAGACCACATCTACAGGGAGGAGACTCTACAGGCCAAGAACAAGGGGGTCTTCAGAGAACTGTACACGGCCTACTCCCGGGAGCCAGACAAACCAAAGGTAACCCTTGGCCCATTCACAGCTCCTGCACCCCAGCCCAACACACACACACACACACACACACACACACACGTACACACATGCACCTCCCACCTCCAGACACCCCCACACGTATTCTGAATTCTCCTCTGGGACATTGCTCAAGCATAAAAATATTGATTTAAAATATCTAACAGCCCATGTTATATGATGCCACTTAGGTGAAATATCCAGAACAGCCAAATCTATAGGGACAGGAAGCAGATCTGTGGTTACCAGGGGCTTTGGGGACAGGAGAACAGGAAGTGACTGCTCGTGGGTACAGAGTTTCCTTTTGGGGTAATGAATGAGTTCTAGAAAGAGATAGGGTGATGGTTCCACAAGATAGTGGTGCACAAAGTGTTCACCTGAAAATGGTTACATGTTAAATGATATGCTATGTGTATTTTACCAAAATAAAAACATTTTAAAAATATGAATTAAAAAAAAAAAACACTCAGCATTCCACAAGAGGTACTCCGAGTCAGAATGGACACAGGCCATGGGACTGGAGCGTGCTCCTACTGGATGTTGCGGGGAGACCCAAGGGGTCCCAGGAAAGGGGCCCGGACAACTGGGGTGGGGCAGGAACTCAGCAGGTCTGGGCAACGGCTGTTTGATGACTGGTGTGCAAGTACACCAGTGTTTTAAGAAGCAAGATACTGCATCCCAGCTGCATGTCAACCTCATTCTGGGGCAGTTTCCTGGACAACTGAAAGGCATCCTCAACCTGGAGGCTGTATTGGACTTCCCTGTGCCCGCCACTCTCTTAGCTCCCGTTTCACTTGCTGTGGCAGCTGGCTTTGTGCGGGTGTCAACAGGCAGCCCGTTCCCTCCCCCGTCTCTTGCTGCTTGCCCTGGGGATGCTCTGGCACCCCAGCATAGGATGCCCGCAGTAACAAACCCCACACTTGGCGGAGTACAGGTGTTCACACCCCGTGGGTGACCGCTGCCCACTGGCCAGGGGAGCAGGTCGATCATGTCCCACTCTCTGCTTCTCCAGGTTCTGGCTCTGGGATGTGTTCCGCATGGCCCCCTGGAGGGTCCTCAGCACAGCTGAGCTCCAGCTCGGGGAGCAGCTCCTTCACACACCCTGGGATCGCCTTTCCCTCTCTTGCTCACGGTCCTCCCAGTCCCCCAGGGTCGCCTGTGTCCGGCTCTGCTCTCCTGGGGGAGTGTCTCCCCAGGACCCACCTCCTTCTCATGCATCTTCCTGCTCCCTGCAGAAGTATGTGCAGGACATCCTGCAGGAGCAGCTAGCAGAACCTGTGTACCGAGCCCTGAAGGAGCAAGGGGGCCACATCTATGTCTGCGGGGACGTCACCATGGCCGCCGATGTCCTCAAAGCCATCCAGCGCATCATGACCCAGCAGGGGAAACTCTCTGTAGAGGACGCGGGCGTGTTCATCAGCAGGCTGAGGGTGAGTGACAGGCTCAGCAGCCCATTCCTGTCGCCTCTTCCTCACCCCACCTGTCTGTGGTTAGAGGAACCATGATGACATTCCTGCCTGCTCCCAATTTCCCATTTATGGCTCAGGGTAGAGGATGCCTGTGGTCCCAAACCATAGTTAAGGGAGGAGGATGATTGGGTGCTGGGTAGGCAGGCGCACGTATTAAATATGGGTGGGGCCTGTGGTGTGTGAAAATAACAAGCAGGTGGAAACCATCCTACCAACTTTTCCTGCCCCCAGAACCAAGCTGCAGCACTGTCCTGTGCAGTTGTACAGGCTGCACACTGCACAAAAAGTCTGTCCAAGGTTTGCCAGCTCAGATGTGAACTGAAATGTTCTTTGCCACTGGGGTGGAGAGACCCCATGCCCTAGAGAACACAGGGTTTTGTGAAGCACAGTCTAGGACGCCAGAGGTCCTCCAGGAGCCACTGGGTTACATCTTGTTTGCTTAGAACTCATCTTCTTTAAGGACATTCCACTCCAGGGTGTCAGTATATCTGCCCCTCTCCTGCCTTTGGCTGGCATTTGAGGGCTGTTTCTGTCCTCCAGGATGACAACCGGTACCATGAGGATATTTTCGGGGTCACCCTCCGAACGTATGAAGTGACCAACCGCCTTAGATCTGAATCCATTGCCTTCATTGAAGAGAGCAAAAAAGACACCGATGAGTAAGCTGGCTCCATCCCCAAGGGGAGGGGTGGGTAGAGCCCTCTTTTCCCAGCCCTGATGGGGGTGTTGTGGAGGGCGGGGGGGGGTGGGGGGGGGGGTTCTGGTTTCATCTGCCCTGGCTTTCCCACAGTGGGGAGCAAACTACAAATGCAAATTCCCAGGCTACCCCAGACCTGCTGACTCTGAAACTCAAGTGAGAACCAAGGTTTATGTTTGGGTTTGTTTTTTTTTTTTTAAGATTTTATTTATTTATTCATGAGAGACACACAGAGAGGCAGAGACACAGGCAGAGGGAGAAGCAGGCTCCCTGCCAGGAGCCTGATGGAGGACTCGATCCCAGGACCCCAGGATCATGACCTGAACCAAAGGCAGACACTCAACAACTGAGCCACCCAGGTGCCCTAGGTTTATGTTTTAAGGAGTCCTCCAGGGAATTCTGAGGCCCCTCCAAGTATGGGAACCCTGGCTTTGGATGCCTGCATCTGCCTGGGCCACCCCCTAGTGGAATGACAGCTCCAGCCTCCAGAAAGGTATATTCCTGGCCAGGGCTCCCAGCATTTACACCACCTCCCACACACCCCCAAATTGCCCCAAGCATTCTCATCCACGCAAATCCCAGTTGGTATTACTTTTACCGTCTCACTGGTCTTCTAGAAATTGCTGGAAACAGTCTGAGGTACCACAAGACTGGATTGAGTCTCACTTATTAAACCTCACCTTATTGCCCTGACCTCTGAACCACGATTGTAATGCCCCTCACTCCATGCCCGCCCCAGAGTGCCCCCAAACCACCACTGTGTGCCCCTTATGTTAAATTAGGTAGGAATTGGATTGTCTCATTTTCAGTAGCATAGGGAAGACACCCCATTTCTTTTTTTTTTTTAAGATTTTATTTATTCGTGAGAAACACACAGAGGCAGAGACATAGGCAGAGGGAGAAGCAGGCTCCCCATGGAAAGCCCAATGCGGGACTTGATCTCAGGACTCCAGGATCACACTCTGAGCCAAAGACAGATGTTCAAGCACTGAGCCACCCAGGTGCTCCCGACACCCCATCTCTTAAGCAGTTGCATTTTTACACCATATGATGACACAGCAGTCTTGAAAACATATTTTGGATCCAGTAGGCTGACTTTACTGCCTTTAAGATTCAACTCCTTTGGCTGTCATTGCCTCTCTTCCGGGTCACTTGTGCTGGTGAGCAAGCACTCATTCATTCATTCATTAGCTTGCCCATTCGTTCAAGACGAGCACCAGCTAGGGGTCAGGTGCTGTCCCAGGTGCAAGGCCTGCAGAGGAAGTGGCAGTGAAGCCCCTGTGCCCAGGGTTTAGTGGCTTCTCTGGGGCTCTGTAAGGACACAAAGCAGCTTTGCTTCCATGGCACTAACTCCCTCCCCCTCCCTGTCTTCCTGCAGGGTTTTCAGCTCCTAACTGGATCCTCTTGCCCAGACGACTGGCAGGGGGGCCGTCCCATGTGCCCCGGCGGGACGGCTGCAGGTTTTATAAGTGTGGACACTGCTGAACCTTCCCTATGGGACCCCATGTGGCCCCCAGCTGTCCTTCTCGTCCAGTCGCTGTGGTTTTTCCTCTTCTGGGTCCTCGCCCCTCAGTGATTTCCTTGGCCCCCTTGGGTTTTCTCCTTGAGTTTTCCTGCTGCAATGCAATGCCTTTATAATCCACAGTGGCTCTTACAAAACTAATTCCCCCTCACCCTCTTCCCAACAAGGGCAAATCACCGGTGCATGAAATCACTGGAACATGGCCGTTGCTCGTGTTAGGGCTTGTTTTCTGGGAGGAGGCTGCAGGGACTGGTCAGGAGAGTCTTCTGAGCCAGTCTATCTGCCGCTGAAGCCTCCCTTTATCCTTTTTTATGATGACGTCCTGATCGCGTGCACGCATGTGTGTGTGGGTGTGTGTGCACAGGTGTGCGTGCGTGTGACAGGCCTGGGCCTCCATCTGCCTGTGTAAGTGTGTTCCCTGCAGACTCTCAGTGCCAGGAACCGTGCCCTAGCTCTTCACGCGTCCATAATTAATATCTATGCTCGTCGTGTCCCTGAAACACTTGTCCTGGTTACAAAGGGCAGGGCAAGGCCAGCGTGATGATTAAGGAGGGAGCCTCCATCAAAAGGGGGCTCACAGAATTGCTTGCATTTAGATTCTGGCACCGGTTAGCAGAGCCGTCGCTGGGAAAGTAACCCGTCTGGTGGATTAAGCACACCTCCTCTGCAACCCTAACCCTGCCCCACATGGGATCACCTGATTTGGCCCTCCCCAGACAATCCCACCCAGAAAACCGGAGAAGTAATCTCCAAGAGAATATGTGGGAAATAAGAATTGTCCCATCTTTGCCACCAGGTGACTTAGGACAGGTTACTTTTCCCCAGTTTCCCCTCGTGATGTGATGAAGCTAAAACAGTAGGAAGAGATCAGATTTTTAAAGTGGTAGAGACTGGAAACAATATCAAGGAAGACTATCATTGCTATTTTTTTACTGCCCCAAATGCCCCAAAGACTCACCCTTCTACCCTAGGAAGGAAATAACAGAAGCCAGCTAATGCGGATAGGTTGGAGAAGGAAGCCACCATGAGGCACCAACAGGGCTTCTTTTACAGAACCACAACCCACGGTGGCCTGGTCCTCATGCCCTTGGCCTTCTAAAAGTGATCCCCCAAGTCTCTAGCCTGATCAAATAATTTTGACAAATAAATTGAGCCTTGACTCCCATCCAAAATGGGCATCACAGTCTTCAGCGAGAATCAGTCAGTTGCAGTTTGTCCTCAGCAGGTTGCCTGTCCGAATGAATTAGCTGGGAGGGTCTCTCTCTACCTGGAAGTGCTCAGAATCAGTGACAGGCCTGGAGGAGCCACGAAATTCCTGGAGGGGCCTGCCCTGCCCCCCCTCCACCCCCAGGCTAAAGGGGAAGCCTTCCTGGAGGGGAAGCCTGCCACCCTGTATGTTCTTCTGTTCTGTTGCATTATGTTTTGTCCTACAGAGAGACACATTGCCTTTCTATATGGCACAATGGGTATTTCCTGATGCTCCATTTAGGGAGCTGCCAAAGAGAAAGGGCACTGGCCCTCTCTGGAAGGGCCTTGGGACACAGGGTGCCAAAGAGGTGTCCCCAGGAGGAGACAACCTCCAAGATTCCTAAAGGCAAAGGACAAGCTAGACCTGGCCTTTCTTCTCCACCCTCTGGGGCAGCCCCCCTCCCTCTTGGGGTCTTGGGATCCCATTCCCCACCCCCCAACGCTGAGCTGTTTTCCCTGTTACCACGTCTGCACTTCCTGTGTGCCAAGCACCTTCTTCATGCATCCCTGCCCCTAGTAGCAGGCTGGCGCTTGGAAACTCATCTTGTCTATCAGGGAGTCCGACACAGCGATTATAGAACCTGGATGCATCCTTCTTCCCGAGAAGGATTTTTTGTTTTTAAGGTAAACACCTTTCAACCCCCATCACAAGCCACTTCAGGACTCCCCGCTGGAAGATTCTGGTCTGATGTATTTCTCTCATTTGCCAGAATCCCTGTTATGAACAGCTTCCCTGTAAGGAGCCTATCAAAGGGGCAGAGTGTGAAATCTTGAATTAGGGGTTAGCTCTGATCCAGAGTGGGTCAATGCTGCCCTCTGGTGGTGGTTTTTTACGTCAGTTCCCAGTAGCCAAATCTGGCACAAAAATTGGTTTCACAACAAGTGGGCAGAAAAATAGGATTGATTGGGCATTTGGGGGTTACCTAGATTACAGACCTTTTTGTCCATCTTCCCCCAGGACTGGCCTGCAGTGGCTCCAACTCCATTTAACAAAAGTGAGTTTGGCCAGAAGGAAGGAGACATCCCCTAAAATGGGGAAAAGCTGAAATGGCCATGCCCCCCACCCCATCATCACTACGAATCCAATTGCCCCACCTTGTGTTACAAAAGGAGCAGAGGTCATTAAACTCCCTGAGAGGAGGAGGATTTTCCCGCTTGGTTTCTACGGAGGGAGATGGCCAGATATCCTTTCCATTCAGGGAAATGCTTCAGATCCACCAAAGTGGAGCTTTGGAAGCAGCCCTACATCCAAATGCTAACTCTTGCGCTCCCCACTTCCCATTTCTGCAGACAGCCCTGGGCTGGTGACTTAACCTTCCCATGTCTCTATATCCACTTATAGAACAAAGTGGGTTAAATGAGATAATGCCCAAAAAATAGCCAGGTCCTGGCCCACTGAAGCTTTCAAATTTTATTTTTGCATATCATCAATACCTGTATGCAGAAGTCTCAGTGAAGCGTACGGTTTGTAAAGATGATTGAAATCTCATGTGTAGACACACAATTATTAGAATTTCCATAAATGTCTGGGATTTGAGAAATGGGTGGATTCCACCTACAGGTTTAGGGAGATAGGATATCCAGGAAGTAGGAAGAGTGGGAGGAAAGGCGCAGATGGGAGTGTGTTGCAGTAAATCGAGGCTGGCTTCAGGCACAGCTTTGGAAGGCTGAGGATGATGAGCCAGATGCTGGGAAGGTGAGCAAGGACCAGGTGGTAGGGATAGGTGAGCGCATGTCAAGGAATTTGGACTATTTGGTAGGCAGCAGGGGATCCCTAGGAATGTTTTTCAAACAGGAAAAGTAAGGTAATTGGAGTTGTGCTTGGAAAAGAATATTCTGGCTGCAGCACAGAGCCTGGACAGCTGGTCTGCTGATCTGTAGACTATTGCAGTAACCAAAGCTGGAAGGAGGGAAAAGGCAGATGTAGTGATACAGTGACTCCAGGGTCTGATCAGCAAGACCTGGAGACCTGTCTGTTGTGGAGAAGGAAAACAAATGAAAAAGTCAAGAGTCTTACCTCTAGGCAGAGAAAGGAGTCTCAGGAGAAAAAGCAGCCTCAGGGAAAGATGAGTTTGCAGTTGTTGACATGATAGCCAGCTTACCCACCAGCCAACAGGGCGCATCCTTCCAAGGTCCAGCCATGCCTAGATGCACAGAAAGAAAACCGACCCCAGGCCAATTAGACATTGGCCTTAGAATATAGGATTCTCTTGCCAAACACATTCTCAGCAGCCACCTGCTTTGGACTTCCAAAAGGAGGTCAGGTTTTGCCCTAAGTCCAAAACAAGTGAGATTTTCTGACCCAGATCACAGGCAAACTGTCTCTCTGCCAGGATGGGCAAGCCAGATGTCTGGGCCCCTCCACCGCTAGAGCACTGACCATTCATGCCTTCAGGAGAACTGTGGGGTTAAGATTTCGTGTTAAGCCCACCATTAACTTGTATATTTACATCTCCACTGCCCTGACCTCCAGCATGTCGCCACCTTACCAGCAAAGCCTTCTGTTTGAATTGGCAGGTTAATCTGAGACTGCCTGCAGGGGACAAGGAGAAATATTCATCCAGGCATCCTGTATGACTTGTGTGTACTCCTTGATGTCTCCCAGCCCTTGTCAAGTTTCCTGCATCCAAATGTCCTGTTTGGCTTAAGAATTATAGACCAGGGGCTGGGATGATGGAAGATAGATCTGAGAGTCCCTGCCCCCCAGAACTCAACACAGATGGTCCCCACGAACCTGAATCTGACCTTTTGAGGCTGACACCAGCCTGGTCTCTCCTATTTCTGTCATACGTACCTGTCCTCGATCCACCCCAGGTCTCCACCTAGTGGCCAAAGCTGCCTCTCCCCAAACCCTGAGGAGTCTCAAACCTACTTGAGGACCTAAGTAAACTCTCACCCCCGGACCATGGATGGGTCTTGTGTCAATTCTCTATTAATATCTGTCAAAACCACATGCAAGGGAGGAGGTCAGGGGTAAATATACCTTTGTTTGTTTATGAGTTTGTCTTGTCCTGGAAGATCTGAACGGTTCTGAAGAAGCAAAGCATGTCTGTCTGGTCCAGGACAGAGACTGTTCTGAAGGAGGTGGCCCTGGCATGCAGGAGCAAATCTGCCTTAAAATGCTGCTTTCCATAGTCTTCTAGAAAATGAGTCCAGGACATCCAAGTGCCCAGACTTGACTCTGGTCCAGGGTCAGCCAATCTTTGTACTATTGGCATTTGAGGCTGGAGAATTCTTTGTGGTGGAGGCTGCCCTGTGCATTGTATGCAGGATGTTGAATGGCATCCCTGGCGACCACTCACCAGAAGCCAGTAGCAGTCCCCCTACCCCCACCAAATGTGACACCCTCACCAAATGCGACAACCAAATAGGTCTTCAGGCATTGTCAGATGTCCCCAGGGGGCAAAAGAATCTCTCCTGGCTGCCCCAGACCTTTGCATCAGGGAACTTCTGGAGTCAGCAAAACAGCCCTCAGCCCGATGGCTTTGTTTCCATTATCTGAGACTCCAAGGATTGGTGGGGGATGGGGGGGTGGGGGGGAGGGTGAAAAAGTGCTTTCACAAATTCCCTCCCAAGACAGAAGGATGACGGTTGGTTACATTTTGGCAAGATGCTGTGCCCTTGGCATCGCTTTAATTATGACCCAGAGAGGCCCGATGCCTTGCACCCTGCCTCCACCCTGTTTTCCTTATGTCGTGCTGTGTCTTGTGATCATAGGACCACTTAGGGCTCAGCAGTGGTTTCCTGGAAGGCAGAGAGAGAGAGAGAGAGATTGAGAGAGAGAGAGAGAGAGAGAGAACATGCAGGTGGCCACCCCTCCATGCTGTACCAGTAGGTTTCCATTCGGGGTTGAGGAGCCGGGGAGGTGGGCAGACCGGGTGTCGCATGTCACCACACACACGCTGTCAGAAACTCGGACGTCCCCCTACCTCTGAGCTCTCGATGCTGCTAATGTCTGCCTAGTGTCCCGTGCGCTCTGGCACCTTCCTCCGAGGACCGATGCCCGCCCCAACGCTCCTCGCGAGGTTGTCCAAGCTGTGTTCACCGCATGCTCTCCTTCTGCATTGTCCTCATCTTCTAACTTGATGGAATTCAACAAAAGTCTACTTATGCCTGTTTGCATTATGGTTACAATATTAAAAAGTGGAGTTGACTTCACTGGCTGTTGTCTATTGCTTGATTTGCTTAGAATTTCTCCCACCTTTGCCAGCCATTGTCAGCCAGGTGCCCCCAGGAAGCCTACCTTGAGACTTGAGACAAGTGGCAGAGGTTGATCTGGGATTGGTCTTGGGAGGGGAGGGGAGGGGAGGGGAGGGGAGGGAGAGCAGTCCAGCGAAAGCCTGAACCACAATATCGTTGCATCAGACATTTTGGCCAATCCTTGCAGGGAGTTCTGAAGGTGACCTTCCAGAGCTGTCTGTGATTTGGGGCCAGAAGGCTGGGTTTCATACCCTTCCATCAGTCAGGCCTGGACCAGCCTGCTCTCCGTAGCAGAAGCTACTCCCAAAGGGCCAATTGCTGAGAGCACTCCCAGCAGCCAGGGAAGGTTCTGGAGTCCTGACATAGATCCAGGTAGAGCATCTCAGCATCCTCTCCATCCTGCCTGCACCACCTTTGCTCCCATGATGGCTGCATCCATTGAATGGGCCCCAAAGAAATGGTACCACCTTCATCCCCAGCCCTACCTCCCTGTATACACAACTCTGAGAACCCTAAGACCTAATTCCTAGCTGGCTTCAGACCCAATTCCAAAAGGAAGGGACCTCAAAAGCACTAAAAGGACAGATAAAGAAGAGCTGACCCCAAATACTCTGACAGGGTGGTTGGTATGAAAGGATAAACGAGGGGGTGGGAGCCCCCAAGGCTTTGTCGTACCCTTCTGGACAGGGCCATTTGGATGCTATGACCATTTTGACCTTCACGCCTATTTCCTGGCCAAAAAGCACAAACCTCCAGATAGCCTTTTAAATTACAAAACAATTTACCCAATATCAGACATTCCCCACATACCATTCCTGCCTCCTCCACACCATCCCTGAGCCTCACGCCCAAGTTCAAATGTGAGAGGTGGGTCAGAGTTGGGGTAGGACCAGGGAACCCCTTCAGTGTCCGGCTCTAACCTACCCCACAAAACTTAATTAAAATAATGGCTAAGAGGTATTAAATGCTAGTCTTCACGGAAATACTTAGACATGTATCATTACTCTCTCCAATTTAAAACTTGGGGAGACCGAGGCACAAGGAGATCAGCCAATCTGTGCAAGGTCAACAGAACCAGTACAGGTTAGCAGTAGAATTCGAACCCGGACTTTCCAGCTCTAGAATCTGCATTCTTCACCACCTCCCAGCACTGCTGCTAAGAGACCCAGCCCGTGGAAGTCCAAATCCTGGCTCCTCCCCTTTCTAGCTGTGCAACTTTGGGTGAGTTACTCAACCTCTCTGTATTGTCCTTTCTTCACTGTCAAGTAGGCTGTGACTTTTTTCAACTTCATTGCGTTGCCATAGAATTAGATGAGTCAACATTCAACACGCATAGAACAGGATAGGATAGAATAGACTATTCCTATGTACGAGTAAATAAACAACATCTCAGCTTCCAATTTTCTCAGCTTTTTTCTCTTACTGAAGCTCAAAACAGCTCCCTCTTGATGTAATTTGCCATTTGCTATTCAGCCCTGGGATCCTTAGGTCCTCTCAGACCACCTGCCATCACAGAAGACACTAATTTTAAAAGCCAATTCCTGGGCTTCTCCCTCTACCAGCCCATTAATGCTCACTGGGGAGGAGGTCTGACTTACAAATTTTTAACCAGCATCCCCTCCCATCCCCCACGTGCCCTGGAGTTTTGACAGGCCCCGCCTCCAAAGTGGCTGGGAACAATTTAACATTTCTATGCATCCTGACTGGGGTGGCTGCTGTTGCCTGGCAACCAGGTGGAAAAAAAAAAAAAATCCCAGTTTACACCAAAACAGAACCTTCCCAACCACAAATCCAAAGGAGAAGGGGGTGGGAAAAGAATGGATTTTTGAGCGACTGCTAGTCTTTATAGAATATGGGCCTCACAGTCAGTTAAACATTAAAAAATGTACTTTTGTTTTGTTTCTGCTTTCATTGTACCCTTGGCAAAATCGCCAAGAGAACAAAACCAGGGAAAATATTTACAATCGGGGGATCGATACAGAGCTTGGAACCCACATCACTAAAAGGAAATCACTTTAGCAATACCCTCCGGAGGAAAATAAGATTAAATTAATCAAATAGCAAACAATTAGGCCTGAGTAATTAGTAAAGTGATTTTTTTTTAAATTGTTTTGGACTGCTAGACTTGAGGGTGGGGGACAGGGGTGGTTGGTCTCCTGGTCTTTCTGCATCTCAAGTTCTTTCCTCTGCAGGAACTCAGAGTTGATATTGGAAGCCTCCCTTAGCTGAAATCTTCAAGAGTTATAGGCCCTTCTCTCCTCTGCTCCCATTTCGGGTCTCACAGGGAAGCAGTGAGGAAGAGAAACTGAATGCAGGAAAGCCTCTGAGATTCATCATAAATTCAAGGTGTAGTATCTGTGGCCTCAATTGTATTGTATGTGGCCTCAATTGTATGCAGCAATTGAATCAGTTTTGGTTTGAAAGCTTTGAAGAGAGTCGCTAACAGAAATGCAGTTCTTAGCAGAAAAGCTACAGGCAAATCTGTGGGGAAAGAGACACCTGTTCCTTGTTCCTCCAAACTGGTGGCTTCACCTTCCTTGAAAAAAACACACTGCACTCATATAGCCCTCCTGAAACATTTATATTTTCTTTTTTAAAAATATTTTATTTATTTATTCGAGAGAGACACAGAGAGAGGCAGAGACATAGGCAGAGGGAGAAGCAGGCTCCTCTAAGGGAGCCCGATGTGGGACTCGATCCCAGAACGCTGGGATCACAACCCTCTGAGCTAAAGGCAGACACTCAACCACTGAGCCACCCAGGCATCCCCTGAAATATCTCTTTTAGCCATCGGGCCTTTTCTATAAGGTATTCGGTGCCACCAGGGACAAGAGGAGGAGGGCCAACATTCATGCATGCTCTGGCCACAGGCAAGCAGTCTTCTCTCTTTTTTTTTTTTCTTTTTTCTTTTTTTTATTTATTCATGAGATACACAGAGAGAGAGAGAGAGCGGCAGAGACACAGGCAGAGGGAGGAGCAGGCTCCATGCAGGGAGCCCGACGTGGGACTCGATCCTGGGTCTCCAGGATCACACCCTGGGCTGAAGGCGGCGCTAAACCGCTAGCCACCGGGGCTGCCCAGGCAACCTACTCAATGAGAGTACTCCACGGCTCCACGCAAAGCTTCCCCTCCGTGGGTTCACCCCAGTGGTTCTAAAAGCAGCTTTTACTCTCCTTTGCCTAGCCTTTATTTCTGCTACTCCCCTTACCTGGAAAGCCCACCCCCCTCTTCCACCAATGCCAGTCTCACTTCTATTGCTGAAGGTTAGATTCAAAATTGCGCTTTCAGCTGTCTGTACCAATCGCTTGGCATACTGGCAGTACTGCTTTGCAACAACTGTGTGCGTCTGCACACTCGTGTTTTATCTGCCTCTATATATTTGTTACCTCTTGCCACTGAACTCTGAGTAACAAGTGACCACATAATCTCCCTGGCACACACTGCATTACTGCAGCAGAGGTTCAGGTCATGCAGCTGTGAGCAGCAGTTCTGCTGACCCCTTTATTTTAGCTTCGTAAAACCCATCAGAGACTTCTGATACCCAGAGCGGTGAGATCATAAATTTGCATTGTTTTAAGCCAGTAAGTTGTGGTAATTTGTTATAGCAGCAAAAGAAAACTAATACAAAATGTGCATTAAATATGCGCCACTGGGGCAGCCCAGGTGGCTCAATGGTTTAGCGCCGCCTTCAGCCCAGGGCATGATCCTGGAGACCCAGGATCCAGTCTCACGTCGGGCTCCCTCCACAAAGCCTGCTACTCCCTCTGCCTGTGTCTCTGCCTCTCTCTCTCTGTCTCTCATGAATAAATCAATAAAATTTAAAAAGTAAATTAAATAAATAAATAAATAAATAAATAAATAAATAAGCGCCACTCTGCTAGAGAAGAATCCGTTTCCTTGCCTCTTCCAGCTTCTAGAGGCTGCCCACATTCTTTGGCTTACGACTAGCATCATTCCCACATCTGCCTTCTAAAGATTTTATTTATTTATTTATTCATGACAGACACAGAGACAGAGAGAGAGGCAGAGACACACAGGCAGAGGGAGAAGAAGGCTCCATTCAGGGAGCCTGACGTGGTACTCAATCCCGGATTCCCAGGATCACACCCTGGGCTGAAGGTGGCGCTAAACTGCTGGGCCACCGGGGCTGCCCCCACATCTCTCTTCATTGTCAACCTATTCTCTCTTCCTCTGACCCTCCTGTCCCTGACCCTCCTCTTAGAAGGAGGGGGATTTGTGATGATGTTGGGCTCACCCAGGTTGTCCAGGAAAATCTCCCCATCTCAAGATTCCTAACCTAATTACCTAATACTGCAAAGTCACTTTGGCATATAGGGTAACAGTGATACTGTGATGTATAATAGGAAACACATATTTGGTCTTCACTCCTGTTTCTGGCACAGAGTTCCTAAAATCCTTGGAATTTCCTAAGTGATAGGAGCAATAAAGTCTCATTATTCCTAACAAATCCCTTTCACCACACCGGAGTTTATGTGAATGAGTTGACTTACGGAAAGCATCTGAGGATGCAGACTGGTTGCCAGGGGTACCAACCGCATGATCAAAGGTTTGGAATTTCCCATCACACCCATACTGACCTCCAAGAAGGGGAGAAGTGCTGGAGGTGGAATCAATCGCCAATGGCCTGTGAGTGAATCAATCATGCCTTTGTAATGAAGCCTCTATAAAAGCCCAAAAGGATGGGATTTGGAAGCTTCCAGGTTGGTGAATGAACAAGCGGAGATTTGGGGAGCATGGCATGCTCAAAAAGCATGGAAGCAAAAAATTAAAAAATAAAAAATAAAAAATAAAAAAAGCATGGAAGCTCAGAGCTCAGAGGCTTCTTCCCTAAACCTTGCCCTATGCATCTCTTCCATCTGGCTGTTCCTGAGTTACATCCTTTTGTGATATGCCGGAGATTTAGGAAGTAAAATGTTTCTGAGTTCTATGAGTCATTCTAACAAATAAATCAAACTGGCGAACAGGTCATGGAAACCTCTGATACAGCCATCAGAAATACAGGTAACAAGCTCTGCTTGTTAAGGATCAGCTAGAGTGGGGGAGGGGGACAGTCTTATCTGTTTGAGCTCTGAACCTATAGGATCTGGTACTATCTCCAGGTAGACAGTGTCAGAATTGGGTTGAATTGTAGGACACCCAACTAGTGTCAGAGGATGGCTTGGTGGTGTTGGGAGAAAACACACATATCATAGTATAAGAGGTGCCAGGGATGTGAGAATGCGAATGTGTTTGGGGGCCATTTCTCAACCTGCCATCGTCTGCCCTCTGGCCCTAATAATTCATGTCCACCCCACCCCCACCCTCACCATGCAATTTACAACCAGTTCAATTGACTTGCACTTACAGGACTAATTACTTATTCACTAGAAATATAATGAGGACCTACTACGTGTTAGACCTAACACATAGACCTGGCGATCTTTTTTGTAGATATTGGAGATCTTAACCAAGAGGGCTCACAATCTGCTGGAAGGAGAGAGGCAGGGCCTCCAAACAGTATAAGCACCTGGCCCCACAGAACCTGGATCTGCCAGTGCTGGTGGGTGAACCCAGTAATCATGTCAGTGTGCACACGATGACAACTTGGGAATGTGTAATGAATGGAAGGAAGGAGACTCCGTGAGGGCACATTCCCCCAGTCTGTGGTCAGCAGATCTGTGTTTCTGCCGACACAGTGCTTGAGTTTGACATCTGGACTGTGAGCTAGGGACTAGAAAGCTGGCACTCCAGGAAAAAGAGAACTGAATTAGCAGAGGTCCTCCCCTGGGACAGAGTCTGGGGAGGTAGATCAGAAGAAAAAGATTTTGTATATTTATTTTGAGAACAAGGAAAGCCATTAAAGATGTTGAGGGCTGTGGAAGTGATCTCTCTAGTTAGGCTGTAGAGATCTCTTGGGAGGGGAATATTGAAACCCTCCAGCCAGAGATAATCAGACATACACCATATGCTGATAGTCCACAAAGATGGGTTTATTTGCTTGCTGAAACAGGGAGAGGGCACCCTGGGGGCAGGAGGGGGGTGTTCTGGGGGGCCAGGTAGGAGGGGCAGGAGATTAGTCTAAGATTTGGACTTATGTTAGGGAATTTTCAGCAGGAGCTAGGGTCATGGGGATCAGCTCTCCATTCAGTACAGTTAGCAGTTCAGCAAGAAGATACTGTAGGATAAATTGTAAAATTTAGAGGTTTCTCTGTTGCCCAAACAGAAAGAGACTCGTTCCCTTCTTCCCTTCTTAGAGCATTTTCTTGAGGAGCTGTGTGTATATAAATCTTTCCTCTGTCTCTTTGATATGCATGTAAATCTTTTGTGTCAGTGCTATTTTTTTATTATGGTAAACTATACGTAACAGAAAGTTTACCATTTAGCTATTTTTAAATATATGGTCCAACGGTATAAAGGGCCATGTTGGGAGCATGTGGGTGGCTCAGTCAGTTGAGTGTCTGACTCTTGGTTTTGGTTCAGGTTAAGATCTCGATCTCAGGATCGTGAGATTGAGCCCCATGTCAGGCTCCACACTCAGTGCGGAGTCTGCTTGAAATTCTCCACCTCTGCCCCTCCTCCTTCTCTCTCCCTCTTTCTCTCTCAAAGAAATAATCTTTTAAAAAAATAAAGGACAAAGGTGTATAACTATCACCAGTATCTATTTCCGGAATATTTTCTCTCACCCTAAACAGAAACTCTAGAACCATTAAGCGATAACTCCCTATGGCCTCTATCCACCCAGCCCTCCCATTAATCTACTTTTCATCTCTATGAATTTGTCTACTCTAGATGTTTTGCATAAGTGGGATCATACAACATGTGTCCTTTTGTGACCAACTTCTTTCATTTAACATAATGTTTTCAGGGTTCATCCATGTTGTAGCTGATGTAGTGCTTCATTCCTTTTTACAGCTGCATAATAGTCCACTGCACATTTATACTCCATTTTGCAACTCTTTTGTATTTTTTTATTTTTATTTATTTTTTTAAAGATTTTATTCATCTATTCATGAGACACAGAGAGAAAGAGAGAGAGAGAGAGAGAGAGAGGCAGAGACACCGGCAGAGGGAGAAGCAGGCTCCACGCAGGGAGCCTGACTCGGACCGATCCCGGTTCTCCAGGATCACGCCCTGGGCCGAAGGTGGTGCCAAACCACTGAGCCACCCGGGCTGCCTAAAACTCTTTTTTAAAGGCTAAACAGGCCTTTTGCCAATAGTACAACCCAGGAATGTTTTTCCTAGGGGCCTCAGAAACATCTCTTTGAAATGTAAATATCAAGGAAGACAGTGTCCCTAACTCCCTGTGACCATGTGGGTTTAGCCTAAGCACCTTGTTCCAAGCTGTAACAACCTGCCTATCATAAAGATGAGAAGTTTTATTACTTCTTTGAGACAAAAGCAATTAGCTAGCACAATGCATACTCCAATTACCAAGGGAGTTTAGGATGAACTAGGAAAGATGCAGTCAGGTCTTTCTACCTGAGAACCAGGCAGCATTCATCTTGAGAGCATGTGTGGGATGCAGTACTCGGCTATCTATAATAAGGGGTGGGATTTCCCTCCATTTTTGTAATCTCATTAGCAGATTACCTGTGCTGTGCCTCAAGTCTAGTTTAATGAGTATTCACTATTAAAACTATTATTTTCTAGCATTGTAGGGAGGTTTTTCTGGATTGGCAGGAGATCTTAATTCTTTTTTTTTTTTTAAGATTTTATTTATTTATTCATGAGAGACACACAGAGAGAGGCAGGAGAAGCAGGCTCCATGCAGGGAGCCCGATGTGGGACTCGATCCTGGGACTCCAGAATCATGCCCTGGACTGAAGGTGGTGCTAAACCACCGAGCCACCCAGGAATCCCCCGAGATCTTAATTCTTTCCCCTGATAGTATCTTGATCATCTTTGATAAGAAATGGGAAAAGGGAGGGGTGCCTGTATGGCTCAGTCAGTTAAGCATCCAACTCTTGATCTCAGCTCAGGTCTTGATCTCAGGGTTGTGAGATCAAGCCCCACATTGGACTTGGTGCTAGCCATGGAGCATACTTTAAGAAATTGGAAGAAGAAGGGCCTGGATGGCATTGATAAGAAAATAATAGCTTTTCATAAGAACAACTAATCAATCACCTGTGCAGGTGTGGGGTCTGCCTTCCACCTAATGGACTGAAAACTTTGGTTACAAAATCTGAGTGTCATTGGGCTGATTTTCACACTCTTGGGGCCAGGGTGAAAGCCAGGGGAACATTTAGAAGCCATGCTGGGGACGTGGACAGGGACTGTAGCTAAGGAAACAGAGAAAAAGAGATCCACAACTATTAGGTGAGATCTTTTATTTATTTATTTAAGGTCTTATCCATTCATTCATGAGAGACACACAGAGAGAGGCAGAGACATAGACAGAAGGAGAAGCAGGCTCCCCGTGGGGAGCCTGATGCAGGACTTGATCCCAGAACCCTGGGATCATGACCTGAGCCAAAGGCAGATGCTCAACCACTGAGCGACCCAGGGTCCCCAGGAGAGATCTTTTAGAGAAGAAAACTGCTTCCTTATTTAAAAAAGAAAAAAGAAAAGGGCAGCCCCAGTGGCTCAGCGGTTTAGCACCGCCTTCAGCCCAGGGCCTGATCCTGGAGACCCAGGATCGAGTCCCACCGTCGGGCTCCCTGCATGGAGCCTGCTTCTCCCTCTGCCTGTGTCTCTGCCTCTCTCTCGCTATGTCTCTTATGCATAAATAAAAGTCTTAAAAAAAAGATGAAAGAAAGAGTTTTCTCAAAGAAAAGGGAGGGGAGAGAGAAACTGAGGCAGAGAGAACATAAACTCTGGGTGTTTGAGTATGGAGAGTGCTTCCAGCACATTTAAGAATAAAGTCTCAACCCTCTTTCCAGGCCGTGTGGGATCTGACAGAGGTAAGTACGTGCAGTGTTTGAGAGCATGGAATCCAAAGCCATCGCCTCATTCCAGTTCAGAGCTGGCCAACTAAGCCCTTCTTCCCCTTCTGGTCCACAAAGTCAAGAGCAAAAGAACAAGAACAAAAAGAAGGTTGTTTTACATTGCTAAGTGTTGGGTTTATTTGTTAAGCAGCAACAGTAACTGAGATATATGCATTGTTACATTTAATAGGAAGGTCTGTTGTCATCCCCATTTTAGGGAGCAGGAAACCAAGGCACGGAGAAGTTAACCTCTATGGGGCACTTGGATGTAGATGGTGAGGAAGAAAGAGGCCACAAGTTCTAGTTTTGGGGGAATGGATGGATGGGCAGCCTTCTCTACGGTAGGAACCATTTGGAGAGAACAAGGTGCAATTGCTGGAAGCAGTGTGTTTTCTCCTGGACATGCTGAGTTTTAGGAACCCAAGGGGAATGTTGGGTAAGCAGTTAGCTAAGTGAATCTAGATCTCAGAGGACCCAACTGGGCTGCAGAGAGAGTTGTAGACATTTAAAGTGAGTTTGGATGGTCACTCAAGCTGGAGACTGGGTGGGAGAGTGAAAGAAGGTGGTTATGGCTGAGCTCCCAAGGTACCCCCCCATCCTTTCCCGAGCTGGGGGCAGCCCAGAGGGAGAACCAGGAGAAGGTGGGGCCCCAGAGGCCAGTGGGAGTCAGCATTTCCAGAAGAGATGTGATAAACAGTGTCCCACACTGCCGCTGGATTTAGAGGAGGGAAGGCCCAGACTCTGTTCCAGATTTGCCATACTCCAGGGGCTGCTCTAAACCTTTCTGTTTTCATGATAGCGGTAGCAGCAGCAACTGCACGTCCCCCACCTCCCAGGTTCCTATGCTGAAGCCCTAACCACCAAGACCTCAGAGTACGGCTGTATCTTTGAGGTACCTGGCTGGCTTGGTGGGTACAGCATGTGACTCCTGATCTCAGGGTTGTGAGTTCAAGCCCACGTTGCATGTAGAGATTACCTTGAAATAATAATAAAGTCACTTAAAAAATTAATAAGGACAGAGTCTTCAAAGAGGTAATTAAATTAAAACAAAGTCAGTACAGTGGCCCCTAATCTAACAGGATGGGTGTCCTTCTAAGAGCATATTAGGACACAGACACACACAGAGGGAAGGCCATGTGGGGACAGAGGGAGATGATCATCCATGAGCCATAGAGACAGGCCTCAGAAAAAACTAAACCTGCCTACACCTTGATCTCTGACTTCTAGCATCTAGATCTGTGGAAAAATTAATTTCTGTTCTCTGACTTCTAGCATCTAGATCTGTGGAAAAATTAATTTCTGTTAAGTCACCCAGTCTGTGGTGCTTTGCAGTGTGCTAATACACACAGTAACACACTTTTGAACAAATTTGAGGTGAAATTCACAAGACATAAAATTAAATATTTTATTTTTTAAAAGTAAGCTCTCTGCCCAACATGGGGCTCAAACTCACTGCTCCTAGATCAAGAGTTGCACCCTCCTCTAATGGAGCCTGCTGGGTGCCCCTAAAATTAAACATTTTATTGATTGATTGATTGATTGATTTTTAAGATTTTACTTATTTATTCATGAGAGACACACACACACAAAGGCAGAGGCACAGGCAGAGGGAAGAGCAGGCTCCACGCAGGGAGCCCGACATGGGACTCAATCCTGGGTCTCCAGGATCCAGCTGTGGGCTGAAGGCAGTGCTAAACCACTGAGCCACCCAGGCTGCCCTAAAATTAAACATTTTAAAACAAACCATTTGGTGCCATTTAGTACATTCACAATGTTGTGCAATCAGCACCTCTCTCTAGGCCATCCTTTACAACTTCAATATTTTCGGGGCATTTCCAAATTGGGGTGGGAGCCTTACTGAGCTTCCATGAACTGACAACAGGTTGTGTTACACCCATGGGTCCCCCCAACTGGACTTTGAGCTCCTGCGAAGCAAAGACACTGTCTTACTCACATCTGTATCCTCAGGGCACATAGCACAGAGTCCAGGTTAATAATAATTATTATTAAATAAGGGATGCCTGAGTGGCTTGGCAGTTGAGTGTCTGCCTTTGGCTCAGGGTGTGATCCTGGAGTTCTGGGATTGAGTCCCGCATCTGGCTCCTGCATGGAGTCTGCTTCTCCTCCCTCTGCCTATGTCTGTGTCTCTCATGAAGAAATAAATAAAATCTTTTAAAAATTTATTAAATAATAAAAATAATATTATTATAATAAAACATATTAAATAATAAAAATATCATTAAATAAACTATTAAATAATAATTATTATTATAGGTGCAGGTACTGAATTACCTGGATGGTAATTCCTGCTCTGAGGATTCAAAGCCAGGCTCTACCACCTTTTGTGTCTAACTTTGAGCCAGTGATTCCCACCTTTATGAGCCTTCTTTTCCATATTCGTAGAATGGGTATATTACAGTATTCATCATAGAGGCTCGAATGAGGAGAAAGGTCATGCAGAATGCTTGGCACAGCACCCACTCAATAATATTAAATTAGCTGTTATTACGACACACTTGTTTAGAGCACACTCAAGCAGACGCGAAGAGCTCTGAATTAACATCTAGATCACGGGATTCTGAGCAAGCTTATCTGTCTGAAACTCAGTTTCCCCCACCTGTAATTTGGGGAGATAAGAGCTGAGAGGGATATTGGGAAGGACCGCTGAGCTCATGCACAGGAAGTGCTGAGGACGCACAAGAAAGATGGATTCTGTTAAGATCGCGGGTTCGGGGGGATCCCTGGGTGGCTCAGCATCCCTGGGTGGCTCAGCGGTTTGGCGCCTGCCTTTGGCCCAGGGCGCATCCTGGGGTCCCGGGCTCGAATCCTGCGTCGGGCTCCTGGCATGGAGCCTGCTTCTGCCTCTGCCTGTGTCTCTGCCTCTCTCTCTCTAGGTCTATCATGAATAAATAAATAAAATCTTTTTTTTTTTTTAATAAATAAAATCTTAAAAAAAAAGAAAAGAAAAGAAAAAGATCGCAGGTTCGCAGCTCCCAGAGCCACACCACAGTTTGCAATGGCTCTGCTGGGGATTTACCCCAAAGATACAGATGCACTGAAATGCCGGGACACCCGCACCCGATGTTTATTTTTTATTTTTTTTGAAGATTTTATTTATTCATTCATGAGAGAACAGACAGAGAGAGAGGCAGAGACACAGGCAGAGGGAGAAGCAGGCCCCATGCAGGGAGCCTGACGTCCTCCGGGATCAGGCCCCGGGCTGCAGGCAGGCACTTTACCTGCTGAGCCACCCGGGGGTCCCTGCACCCGATGTTTCTAGCAGCAATGGCCACAATAGCCAAACTGTGGAAGGAGCCTCGGTGTCCATCGAAGGATGATGGATAAAGAAGCTGTGGTCTATGTATACAGTGGGATATTCCTCAGCCTTGAGAAACGACAAAGACCCACATTTGCTTGGACGTGGCTGGAGCTGGAGGGTACGATGCTGAGTGAAGTAAGTCAGTCGGAGAAGGACAAACATTATATGGTCTCGTTCATTTGGGGAATATAAAACATAGTGAAATGGAATAAAGGGGAAAGGAGAAAAAATGAGTGGGAAATATCAGAAAGGGAGACAGAACATGAAGACTCCTAACTCTGGGAAACGAACTAGGGGTGGTGGGAGGGGAGGCGGGCGGGGGTGGGGGTGACCGGGTGGCGGGCACTGGGGGGGGGCAGTTGACGGGATGAGCGCTGGCTGTTGTGCTATATGTTGGCAAATCGAACGCCAATTAAAAAAAAAAACAGAAAGAACGCGCTTCCCTCCGCCAGCCGCCAGCCGCCGGCCGCGGCCCGGGCCCAGGGGGCGTGGCCACGGGGAGGGGGCGGGGCTACCCCCCGAGCCCGCCCCTCGAGGCGGGTGGGCGGGGCGAGGCGGGGCGCCCTGGCGCGCGCGCGCGGCGGGCCCAGGTACGCGGACAAGATGGCGGCGGCAGCGGTCGACAGCGCGATGGAGGTGGTGCCGGCGCTGGCGGAGGAGGCCGCGCCCGAGGCGGCGGGCCTCAGCTGTCTGGTCAACCTGCCCGGCGAGGTGCTGGAGTACATCCTGTGCAGCGGCTCGCTGACGGCCGCCGACATCGGCCGCGTGTCCAGCACCTGCCGGCGGCTGCGCGAGCTGTGCCAGAGTAGCGGGAAGGTGTGGAAGGAGCAGTTCCGGGTGAGGTGAGCCCGCCGCCCGCGCCCCCGCGCCCGCGCCCGCGCCCCCGCCCCCGCCCCCGCCCCCCCCGGGCCCGGCCGCGGCCCGCCCGCGCCCCCGCCTCGCCGCCCGCGCCGACCCCCTCGGCGGGCCGCAGACAAAGGCCTCCAGGCCGCCGGCCCCGGGCCCGGGGCTCCCCGCCGGCCCCCGCCGCCCCCCGCCGCCGCCCGGATTGCGCGGCCCGGGCCCGCCGTGCACCCACCGCGACGCCGCGGGGACCGCCGCCCCGCCGCCCTGCGCGCTCCTTTGTGCCCGGCTCCGGGCCAGCGCGCCGACACGGATCCCGCGCCGCCGGGTCCTCGCCCGCAGCCGGGGAGGCGGACGCAGCATCCCGGCCGCGGGCCCGCAGCACGGACCTCGGGGTGGGACCCGGGTAAATCCGGCTCCCGCACACTTGCCGGATGACCTTGGGGGGGGGGGCACTTCCCTTTCTTTGGAGCCTCGTTCATCGACTTTACGCGGGGATCGCCAGACCCGTGTTTCACTGCGGTCATTACACGGATGATGCGTGAGGAGCGTTGACACAGGGCCCGGCTCTCGGGAGGCGCGATCGGTCGTCACTGTTATTGTGGCTGCAGCTGCCCCCATTTCCTAGACGGGCAGTGGAGACTCCGCATTCCTCGGCCTGCTTCCCCCAAGGTCATGCCGCGAGCCGCGTGCTGGGTCCCCCGCCGGGGCCCCTGCTGCCCCTGCTTCTCGAGGCCGCCTTCAGTGTCTCCGTGAAGCTGAGAGGGTGTTTCTCTCCTTGTAGGTGGCCTTCCCTTATGAAACACTACAGCCCCACCGACTACGTCAATTGGCTGGAGGAGTATAAAGTTCGGCAAAAAGCTGGGTTAGAAGCCCGGAAGATTGTAGCCTCATTCTCAAAGAGGTTCTTTTCAGAGCACGTAAGGATCTGTTGATGTAGCCCCCGCCCCGCCCGCCCCCCTCTTTTGCCTGGTAGCCGTGTGTGTGTGTGTGTGTGTGTGTGTGTGTGTGTGTGTCCGGGCCCGTAGGCATTAGCTCATCCAGCTCCTTCTGATAGCCCTTTTTCAGTTCTCTCCCAATCCCTGACTCACTTAGATGGCCGCAAGAGTCATTGTGTCCTCCTCTCCAGCAACACGAAGCCATTTGTCCCTGCCAGCTTTACTTTTTCTAAAGCCAGAGAGAGAGAGAATGGGGGTGGAGAGGGAGGGAGGGACCCACAGCACAATGTAGAGGGGATCCGGATCAGCATTATGTCTCTTCTCAGGAGGTTAAACATCTTTTTTACAGCCTCCGCTTCAGCTAAGGGATCACCAGGGATGGAACACTACAGATTTCACCCAGTTGTTTTCCCAGAAGGGTTGACGAAACTCATTCGGTTTTTTTTCTTCTCTCTGGCTTTGCAGGTTCTAAACCAGTAGTGAATAGCATTATTTCTTAAGATAACAGAACTAGAAGCTATCTGTTGTAAATAAGAATTCTTACTCCCTCTGTTAAATTATCTAGTATTCTTTAACCCTGATAAGTTTTTGTGGTTCTTAAAAATATTGCTGAAACGCCCGGGTTTTTGTTGTTGCTTTTGTTTTCCCCACAAAGTATCTCAGGAGTTTCTGTATTAGGCCATGAGTCTTAACTTTTTGTAATTCTGGGAAGTAGTTCACACTAATATTTTAAATTTATTTCTGATTGAGGGTCTAGAAGTAGAGCCGGTCTGATTTATTTATTTATTGGGTTTGAGGTTTGTTTTGTTTTGAGTAAACTGTATGCCCAGTGTGGGGCTTGGACTCAGGACCCTGAGATCAAGAGTCACATGCTCTACTGAGTGAGCCAGCCAGGCGCCCCTGATTTATTTTACTATCCTGTTTTTTTTTTTTTTTTACTATCCTGGTTTACTGAAGATTACTTCCTCTTTTCTTTCTCTATTTTTTAGGATTTTATTTTTTAAGTAATCTCTGCACTCAATATGGGGCTTGAACTTAACAACCCTGAGATCAAGAATTGCATGTTGTTCTGACTGAACTAGCAGGGCACCCAGATTAATTTCCTGTTTTCTAATTTTAATTAATGTTATTTCATGGATTCACACATGAGAAACATTTTCAAGGCTTTTCAAGTTTTGAAAGGAAAATCTGAACTTTGGACAAATTTGAACTTATTCTCCTGTAGAAAATAAAGCTAGATATCCTCCAGTGTAATTCATTTCTTTTTTTTTTTTATTTTATTTCTTTATTAGAGAGCAGGAGCTAGAGTCAGAGCAAGTGGAGGGTGTCGGGAGGGGATGGCAAGCCAGCTGGGCACTGAGCGCAGAGCCAGAAGCAGAACTTGATCTCAGGACCTGCGCCGAAATCAAGAGTTGGACACTTAACTGCTTGGGCCCCCCAGGAGCCCCCAGTGTAATTTCTATAAATAAGCGTTGGTTGATATTAGGATGGACAGAATTTATGTTCTATTCTAGGTAAGCCATGCCCTGGCCAAAAGCATTCATATCAGATTTTAAACCTGTACAGATGTGTTTGCACACACATGTATTTGGATGCTAGATGTATTTGATGCCCTTGTTCATGGGCTACTAGTTTGCAACCTCTACTTCTAGTCCAGCTGGTTTTGTGTGCATTTTTAACAGCCTGTGTGTTTGTCTAATAATGATGAATGGTTGTCTTTTTTCCTTAGCTCCCTCTTTCCCTGTACTACTGCCTAATTAGAAATATGTCAAGGACTTTGAACATAGCAGGAATATACTTAAGATTGATCTGTGGGTGGATGATTACTTTGGCTCAGGATCCTTATATTCCTGTGTTCTCTGCATGCATACAGGTTGACATGAAATTTCCTGCGTACTTTCAAAACAAAGTGGGAGAAGTAACAGAATTTTAAAGCTCATTGGTACCACCGCCTCCATTTATAGAGGAGAAAATAGGCCCAGTGGGTTAAGTGAGTTGCCCAAAGTACTAGACTTCTCTTTCTGGCCCTCTACTCCTACTTGAGTACAACATAAATTGCTTGAAATCATTGTTGTAAATTATGATATTTTGTATTTCTAATCCTGTTTCAGAGCTATTTTCCTTTACATTAGAACGCTGGAGTATTCACTTTCAGGAATTCCAGACTGTGAAAATATCACTAATTTACAACTGACAGTAAGATCGGAACAAATTATTGTTATTCCACATGTTACTTTCCACCCATGGTAGGTGGTGCAGGATAGTGTGGGACAGCTGTTACCACTTTCACGCACATGAGCATCTCTGTTTGCAACTCAGATTTGTGTGTGAGAGTGACAGACTATTGCCTGTTATTGAGGCCTGTTTCTATATGTCTTCTTCATAGGTCCCTTGTAACGGTTTTAGTGACATTGAGAATCTTGAGGGACCAGAGATATTTTTTGAGGATGAATTGGTGTGTATCCTAAATATGGAAGGAAGGTAAGTCATAGTTTTAGCAGGGATTGGTTTTTTGTTCATTCCTATAATAATGCCCAGAATTAACTGCCGTAATTTGTATGTGGCCCAACCCTGGGATATGTTTTCCAAATATTTCATGTCTTGCCTTAGTTATAGTTTTGAAAAATTCTGTTGTGTAAATAATGTAAATACACTGAGACAATTGACACTTAAACCTTGCAGAAATCCTTTTGGAAAGAAAAGAGAATTAGTATTTATTCCTACTACTGGTCAAATACTATGCTTGGCACTTGTATCTATTATATCATTTAGTAATATAAACCACTTTCTACCTGTCATCACTGAATTTGTCTGTTATGGATTGAATTTTTTTTTTAATTTCTTAGGCATGTCTTAATTTACTGAATGATTTTTTTTTTAACAATTTCTCAATTTTTTTTTTCAATTTCTCAATTTTGTTAAGAAATAATCTTAACTTTGGCCATGAAGGTTATAGGTATCTTGTTGAACCTTTCTTTTATCTCTCCTGATCAAGAAGAATCCATTATCTCTTGTTTGTTGCTTAAAATTTTTTATGCTCATATTTCCTGCTGTGAAGGCTAGTTTTCGGTTTACCTAAAAGATGGCTTGGCTTCCAGTTTAGCATACCTATGAAGATTTTCTGCTCTAAAAGTTTTGGAAACTATTAATGATGGAAGATAAGAATGCTAGCTTAGCAACTTTCTTAAGAGAGATCATTGTGGAATATCTCAAAAACAAGGTGTAGGGTTTTTCTTGTTTTTAAAGGGGTTTAAGAGAGAGAAATATCTATCAGTGGAACAACTGTAGGGGAAAGGTAAGATGTGCCACTATTCTAGGCCTTGGATGAGTTCAAATGCGGAGGTCATTTTTCCGTTTCTATTTTGGTTTATCTATAAATGAATTGAAGTATGATCTAATAGTCAGTATTGTGCAGCCTTAAAAATAAAAGCTGACCTGTCTTTTTTACGTATATGTGTGTATACTTTCAAATACATAAACGTAGTGTCATGTATACTAAGTTTATTGGTTGTTTTAGTTTTGATTTGATGTTGAGTGCAGACTTTGTTTCCTCTTGTTTATGCTGTTTCTCCCTTCCTCCATACTCCCTCCGTTTGCATTGGCTTTCCCTGCTTTACCCCTGTAATTAATGGTGACAGTTTAGCCTGTGTTCTTCCATGCTGATATATATCCATACATGTGGTCATGGAGGGAGATCGTTTATTTCACAGAATTGTGATCATAAAATAGGTGCTTTTCTGTGTCTTTTTTTTTTTCGTTCACCATTACCTTTGGAAATTGAATTAATGATAAAAAGTCAAGTTCATTTTGTTAATGGCTATATACTGTCTTACAGTATATATTATAGTTAACTATAATTTATTGATGAGCAACCACTTTCTTCTCCATCTTGTGTTATTGTAGAGGATGATGTTTTTTTGTAGTTTCATTTCTAAGTAATAGGTTCCTAGGAATGAATGTCCGAGGTCAGACTATTGAATGTTATTGAAAAACATAAAAGATAGCGTGTCCTTGAGTGGGGAGACTTACCATCACAAAAATGTCAGTTCTTCTAAAATTAACACATAACCCTAGTACCATTCCAATTAGAATCCAAAAAAATTTTGGGACAGGAGGGTTTTTTGTGTCTTTTAATTGGATGATACTGTCATAAAATATGTCAAGAAGAATTAATTCACTAGAACTAGAAAAAAACAATTTTTAAGTAATCACACTGTAAAACTTGAATCATTAGATAGTAGGACATAGATGAAGCTAACAATATTTGAAACAATGTAATGCTTAAATGAAAGTTGAGAGCTACATCAGTGGCAAAGAATAATTCAGAAACAAGATACTATATTTAAATTCAGAAGGAAAAGATGGCATATTTAATGATTGTTATTGGAAATAACTGAATATTCATCTGGAAGAAAGTAAAACTTGCATCATATACAAAAATTAAGTTCCAAAAGATTAAATAACCCAGATATTAAAATTATCACAATGAAAATCCCTCAATAAAATAGCAGACTGTGTCCAATCTAGAGAGACCTACTTAACTAATAATAGAAAAGCAATGCAAGAATACAGACAGAGGGTTTTGTGATGAAAAATAAACTTCCTTATGACCAAAGAAACTAAAGAATGTCAACAGAATGTTTAAAATTTCTTTTTTTTTTTTAATTTTTTTAAATTTCTAAGAAGAAATTGAAAAAGATACAGAGGAGGACATTCACAGAAGAGCAAAGTGAAGGGGCTTAGAATCCTGTATATATCTTTAAATTCATTCTGCAAAGAAATGTTAAATAACAACAAAATACTGATTTTTTTTTAATGTAGCAAATTGGCAAACATGACTAAATATGCACAGCCAGTTAAAAAGTACACTATTACAGTCTTTTTAGAAGTGAAGGTCATAGATATGTCACTTCTGGGCCTGACATGTATTTTGAGCCTAAAACAGTGTTATTTTTAAATGACAGGGAATACTCTCACATTTGAAAATATTTTGGGATGCCAGTGTTCTTGAAGGACTCTGTTCATATTCATTCCTAGGAAATGCTTATTGGGCAAATATGGAAATCATAGGAAGGAAGGATAGTTTTCTGTAAATGCTGAAGCACCAATCTCTGGATATGTGAAAACATCTTGTATTTATGGTGTTCTGTGTGATCTTTAAAGAGAGTACATTTGCAATAAAGATTTGAAACAATAGGGAACCCTGGGTGGCACAGCGGTTTGGCGCCTGCCTTTGGCCCAGAGCGCGATCCTGGAGACCCGGGATCGAATCCCATGTCGGGCTCCCGGTGCATGGAGCCTGCTTCTCCCTCTGCCTATGTCTCTGCCTCTCTCTCTCTCTGTGTGACTATCGTAAATAAATAAAAATTAAAAAAAAAAATTTAAAAAAGATTTGAAACAATAAACAGTTAATAAAGTTCAGTATTGTATTCAAAGTACAATAAAGTTCATGTTGAAAATGACATATGGTCTACTTGAGAAAATGACCCAAGGTGACCCTCACTGAGACATGTTTCAGTAAACCTACTGGATTTTAAAGACAGAAAAGTCTTTTGGGCATCCAAACAAAAAAGATGAAGTCATTTATAAGGTTAAGAAAATCAGAATACCATCAGACTTTTCAACAGTTGCTCTGTGTCAGAGGAAAAAAGAGTAACATATTTAAGATGCTCAAGGATCAGAAATGTCAGCCAAGGATTTTTATATCCAGCCAAACTGACTTCCAAGTGTAAAGGCTGCAGACAAACTTACCAACTTGCAAGGACTTGGGGACTTTTGAGCCCTTCATGAGAAATGTGCTAGAAAATGAGCTTCAAACAACCAGAACAACCAGAGACAATGACACAAGGACTAGCGGTGAGCATTAAATATGTATTTACTTGTAGAATTAAGTCCAAGTGACAGTTAAAAGGGTAGAAAGTATTGTATGTAATGGCCATAAGCCTTTTCAGTATAGATCTAGTACGGTTGCTTAAATGAGTAGAGAATAGGGGAGAATATAACCAAAATATTTAGTGGTTCTCAGTACTCATCAAGCTGATGAAAATACTGGTCTTGTTATTCTGTGGCTGGGCTTTGTGTGTGTTTATGAGAGAAAGAGAGAGATGTGGAATAAAGCAAACAAGTACCTAGGTGATACTCTAATTCATCTCTGGTATCCTGGAGAAGGGAGGTATTCCTGGAAGAAGAAAAGATTGGAGATATAAAATAGAAGATGGTAAAAACTATACAGTTGTGAATTTGATTTAGAAGTGTCAGTATGAATTCCTGAAATACATTTAAAAATATGTAGGTGTGTGTGTGTGTGTGTGTGTACGTAGATACACTAGACTTACTATTTTTGTCCATTTAAAAGGTCTAGAAACAATAACCAACCTACTAGAAAATGATGATCCCTAATACCCAGATGGTAGTCTTGATATACCATTTCCCATCAAAAGAAGCCATGTTTTGGGGAAAGGACTGATTCTAGGTCTGATATAGGAATTGTAAAAATATAAGGGTGGAGCATCTTGGAAGTCTGGAACCAGATATCAAGAGAAGTACCAATACTTCATGTTGTAAGCGATACTTCATGTTCTAAGTGTTCAGGGACCAATGTGGAGAGGCTTTTTTCCATTGGCCAGAGATGTGATTTGAACAGAAGTGTGGTTAGTAAACTGAGATGGGTTGTAACACCCCAACTGTGTTTAGCTCTGGTAGTTCATAATAATACTCAGGGACAACTAATTGTTCACCTATGGAGGATAATAAGAATCTAAATTATTATTATTTTGAAAAACAATAAAAGGAAAGATAGGAGCATTTATCCTGCTGTTCCTGGATATTGTGCCATTGGGGGAATCCAATAGTAGATGAGGGGAAATTATTCATTATAGAAATGCTCTAGCTATTAACTGAAGAAAGGATGTGGAATTAGAGGATCACCACTTTGCGACCTCTAATGAATTAATGGACCTGGGCTTTGAGGAGAAGTGGCTGCTAACATCACCAAAAGGGACAACTAAGGCATGATTGCCTCCTGATGGAAGGACTTCACTACCACCTGTGAAGTAGTCTTGCCAAATAAATGGAATCTAAATCTGACCAAGCATCTACATCCAATTTACAGGAAATTCAGAAGACAGAAGAGCATGTGAACCCATACCTTGTGGATGCAGTCAACAAATTCCAGACTGTGGGAAACTGCAGGTCACACAACCAGGTTTCTTCAACAAAGTGCAAGGGAAAGAAAAGATGGAGGGGGATCCTGTGGATAAAAAGACTTGAATGACCTCAAAACGGGCTAGTGTAGAGTGCTCAGGGATGTACATTTGGTGAGGCAGAGATGAGCATGGAGGTATGGGTTGTGATGGCTGTAGATGGGAAGAGAGGGCCCCAGAGGGCTCCTGGGGCATCTGCGAAGTCATTTCTTGGCCTGAGTGGTGGATACAAGCATGTTTGCCTTATAATCCTGCATTAAGCTTAATTCATTAGGTTGCTGATTTGTTTCATAAAATTTTCTAGACTGACATACTTTACAACTCAAAGATTGAAAGGCTGATAGAACCTAGCCCTGCTGATTCTCATTTACTGAGAATGACAGTCCTTTATTTCCCCGAAGTCACAGATAAACTAATCACTGTCTCCCTCCTGTTTCCCATGATCCATGTGTACATTTGGAATATCTGGTGAAGCATTTCATTCACTCAGCAAGCATTTATTTGAGCATCTACTATGTGCCAGGTCCTATCCTGGGCACTGAGGATACACCAGTGAACAACACAGAGAGCCTTGTCTTCATGGGGCTTCCATTCTAGTGGGGGAGATAGTCACTAACCAAGTAAAGATGGTTTATTACATAAGAAGATGGGAATTCCCATAAACAAATACTGATCAGAGAAGAGTATTTGGGGTGAGGAGAGAAGGCCTTACTAAAAGTGACGTTTGAATGAAAACCTGAAAGGAGACGAGGGCACAGATTGCACATCTCTAGGGATGGAATGTTCCAGTCAAGGAGCAGAGAGTGCTGAGGCCCAAGGTGAGCACCATCAGGTGTGATGAAGGAACAGCAGGGAAGCCAGGGTGGCCAGAGCCTAGTGGGGGCAGGGAGTAGCAGGAATTGTGGTCAGAGGGCTGAGGGGCCCAGAGTTTAAAGAACCTCTTAGGTCATCCTTAGGACTTCAGCTTTTACTTTGAGCAAGGTGGAAAACCCCTGGAAAATTTGGGGCAGAGGATTTTTGTGCTGTGACTCAACCACGTTAACTGAAGCACCCTGGCTACGGTGTGGAGGAGAGACTATAGAAGCTTCCAGCGTTGGAAGCTGGAAGCTCATTTAGTATGCTGTTATAATATAGACAAAAGATGGTGGCAGCTTAAATGAGTTAGTGAGAAGTGTTCACATGTCCAGTGGACTCTGAAGATAGAACGAGTAGCACTGGTGGACGGAGTGAGTGTGGCCTCTGAGAGCAAGCCAGCAAGGAGGCAAGAACGCCAAGGCTTTCGGCCTGATGGCAGTGGCAGAGTTGCCTTTCCCTGAGGGGGATGACTGGGAGGGGAAGCCCTCCTAAGGAATTCACCAGATAGCCAAGTTGGAGTGTGGAGTAGCAGTTGGATATACAGGTTTGGAGTTTAGAGGAGCAATGAGTACTGGAAAATAAATTGAGGGCTGTCAGTGGAGAGAATATTTGAAATCATGAGACGGGATGAGATCACCATGGCAGTGAGCGTAGAAGGAGAAAAGCAGGAGGCCAAGGCCTGAGTTTCCTAAAGCAGGTGCCCACGGGCCAGCAAAGGATTCCAGACACTTCACCTCTGGTTTCTGAGCTTCAGCCAGCTACCCCAGCTCTTCAGTTTTCTCTTGGATTTCTTTTTAGTAAATCTGAAGCCAAACAGGTCAGTGTTTCTTGGATTTCAGCACGAATGACTTACTGTTACTTATAAATGCAAAGTCTTGAATTGTGCTGTCTGCTTCTGGGATAAAAAGTACTATGTGGACGCGAACGACTTACATTTTTCTTGTTAAGTAGGCTTTTTGCATCCTAGGAGTAGCTCAAAGTAAAAAATAAGGTAGTCAAAGGCTTTAGTATCTTAATGCTCATTGATGTGTTTGTTTGTTTTCCAGAAAAGCTTTGACCTGGAAATACTATGCTAAAAAAATTCTTTACTACCTACGCCAACAGAAAATTTTAAATAACCTTAAGGCATTTCTTCAGCAGCCTGATGACTATGAATCGTATCTTGAAGGTGAGACTCTACAAGTGATCTTTCGACAGGCAGCTAAGTTGTTCCTCAGAGGAGGGAGATCATCCCTGAAGGTGGAACAGTGGAAAAGTGGGTTTCTGATCATTTAGGCAGGCAAAACTGTTAAACTTTAGAGCTAAGATTTTGCCAGAATGTTTGGCTGTCAGCTGAAGAGATAGTGTTTTGGAAGGATGCACCATTGGTTCAAAGCACAAGGTTAGTAAGTTAGCTAATGAGGTTGAATTCTCTTTTTCCAAGCTTTGAAGCGTCATTTCCAAGTCAAATAAATTTGTCCAGTTTTGTCTCCGTGTGACCTTCAGCAAATCCCTTTACCTCTCCTGGTCGGAGTTTAATGAGGCCGAGGTGTTCTTGCATGTTAGTAAGTTGGCTTGTTCATAATGAGAAGTGAGAAAGAAGTCGAGTGGACAGAAATGAGGGGAATAACTTTGTTCCTGCTAAGTCAGACAAAAACAAATGTGACTTCATTTTTTTAAACGAATTTAAATTCCTAGCATATTACATAAGCACTGCCATAAATTGTGGTTGTGAAGTACGGCTATGACCATTCCTTCATTTTCATTCCCTGGCCCCTCTGACTTACCAGTTCATCAGTTTTCTTCCTTTCCAGTGTTTGCATGTCCCCATTCTGTTTCTGTGGTCAGGCAGGTTGTCACCCCTACTTCCGGCAGCCACTTTCGAAGTGGCACTTCAATCTCAGCCTCAGGGCTGCTGACACCTAGCATCAGTTCAGCCTGAAACTTGGCCTTTTCACCACTCTGGCCAACTAATGTCCTGGGTTTTTTTGTTTTTTTTTTTGTTTTTTGTTTTTTAATTAACCTGCTGTTCAGTGCCTTGCATAATCTGGACTTTCCCTGAACCCCAGACCTTTCCCCATTACTCTCTAAAACACCCTCTTTGCTCCAGCCAGGTCATTATCTTCCCTCCTGGCTTCATATCTTCAATAGTGGTATCCCCGTTTTCTTAGAATTCCCTCTTAAATCTTACTTGGCCATGAAAGTTCGGTTCAAATTTAACTTCCATTGGGTTTTTGCTGACTACTGCAACACTTGCAGGTTTTAACTCACCTCAGAAGGCATACATGCAATAGCATTGACTAGTAAACCACTGTATAGTGTCCCGTTTCAGGTGTGTGCATTTTGTTCTCCAGCTGGTCATTAACATTTCTTGTGTCCCTTGTCCCTACATTATTATGATCACTGTGTTCTCCACAGTGTCTGGTGTAGACTCTTCTTGAGTGTGTAAAAGTGTCCTCATCCAAAAAGAAGTGAAAACTCTGTTTCAGTTGATCAAAATCAAACAGCCTCACCACCCTGGTGGGATATTCTATGGGTACTGGAGTGGAGAGTCAGCCTATCTTCTGTTCAATAATTTGACAGGCTTCGTTTTCTGTAGTTTATTTATGAAGACAATCATTTCTTTTTCACATTCCAAATATTAAGTAATAATATGGTTTTCAATAACTCCTGCAAATCAGTGTTGTGGGCACTGGGTAGCCATTGGAAGTTTTTAAGTAGTTGAGCAAGTGGAAGTCAGCTCTAGGGTTTTGATCCTTGGTGACTGACAAGAATAATCTAATAGCATTAACAAAGTCTAGGAATCAGAGCATTAGGATGGAATGCACTTTGGGGAAGTCCTTCAGCCAACAAATGAGGAAACTCCATCCCAGGAAAGCGTAGGAGCCATTCCCTAGCTAGGGGTAAAACTGAGGCTGGGGTCTAGTCTAAATCCCTTGATGCCTGCTTCCAACTCCTTGCAGTGTGAGTAGGGAGTCAAGATCCTGACCTCTTGAATTTAAAATGACTCAAAAAAAAAAAAAAAGTCATATACAGCTTCCCAAGTGAAAATGTCTTCTAACCAAATGACCAAGTTAGCCCTTTGGCATTTGGTTAGAAAACGGCCTAAGACAGTAAAGAGCTGAGCAGGAGTTTTCCAGAGACCCTGTCTCCAATGTACCTTGTACACGTCTTTGCTGCTGGTTCCCTGAGTGTCACTGTTTCTCTAATTCAAAAGTACAATTATCTCCAGAGTTCACTTACTTGTTAACCCTTGATGGGTATAATTTGTAGAAATCTCTCATTGAGGGCGTTCAGTCTTTTTTTTTTTTTTTTTTTTTTTTTAAGTAAAGGAACTGTCTTAGCCATTATGTTTTCAGTTATTGGAAAGATGTCCTTTATGGCATTTATTTCTCTTTGTAATAGAATAGGGAACATGCTGGTTTTTTTGAGTCCATGACCTTTGAGATAGGGTTTGGTTTATTTAAAAAAAAAAAAAAAAAAAGTTTGCAAACTTGTTTGTGATTAGAGTGTTGCTCTTCTCTGTGTAATAGCAGCAATATCTGCCATCCACGAATGAATTTTATCTGGTAGGATGGTACAAAGAACTTTAGCCCCAGATGCCCGGGCTAAGTGACAAACTGATAAGAAAAGAGTAAAAATAGGAACTTTTTCAATAATTCCTATTCACCCTACGACCCAGCAATTGCACTGTTGGGGATTTACCCCAAAGATACAAATGCAATGAAACGCCGGGACACCTGCACCCCGATGTTTCTAGCAGCAATGGCCACGATAGCCAAACTGTGGAAGGAGCCTCGGTGTCCAACGAAAGATGAATGGATAAAGAAGATGTGGTCTATGTATACAATGGAATATTACTCAGCTATTAGAAATGACAAATACCCACCATTTGCTTCAACGTGGATGGAACTGGAGGGTATTATGCTGAGTGAAGTAAGTCAGTCAGAGAAGGACAAACATTATATGTTCTCATTCATTTGGGGAATATAAATAATAGTGAAAGGGAAAATAAGGGAAGGGAGAAGAAATGTGTGGGAAATATCAGAAAGGGAGACAGAACATAAAGACTGCTAACTCTGGGAAACGAACTAGGGGTGGTAGAAGGGGAGGAGGGCGGGGGTGGGAGTGAATGGGTGACGGGCACTGGGTGTTATTCTGTATGTTAGTAAATTGAACACCAATAAAAAAAAAAAAAAAAAAAAAAAATAATTCCTATTCATTTCCAGGTGCTGTATACATTGACCAGTACTGCAATCCTCTTTCTGACATCAGCCTCAAAGATATCCAGGCCCAGATTGACAGCATCGTGGAGCTTGTTTGCAAAACCCTTCGGGGCATAAACAGTCGACACCCCAGCTTGGCCTTCAAGGCAGGTGTGGAATTGCTTTGGATCCAGCTGTACTTGCAAAAGAAAACCTAGTAGCGCGATTGGCTAATTTGAGAAATTCTATAGGGTGTTTCTATTATGTCACCAGAAAAGCAGTTAATGACACAACCACATGTTCACCTGGAAATGTGAAAGACTTTAAATTAATTATTTGTTTCTGCTGGGTCTTGTTGGGGCACTGCCAATGTCTGTGTGTTAAGGGTTTTTGGGATACATTGGTCACAACTTTGGGAGTGCTTGTGTCCTCAGAGTAGATCTCTGTGTTTCAGGTGAATCTTCCATGATAATGGAAATAGAGCTCCAGAGCCAGGTGCTGGATGCCATGAACTATGTCCTTTATGACCAACTGAAGTTTAAGGGGAACCGGATGGATTACTATAATGCCCTAAACTTATACATGCACCAGGTAAATGTGGGTATATTAAAACATAATAATATGTATTTTTAAAGCTCATTTCTGAAAAATTGTATAGTTTTTGAGAGCAAATACATTGTCTTTTCATCTCTCAGTGCCCAGCGATACTCATTTCTGTCTTTACTATAAAGATACTGCTATGGAATTGTGAAAACCATTGAGATAGTTTCCTGTATAGAAGTAGGTGTTTCTCTGACTTGGTTTGGTCAGTTTGTATCTTATGAACACTAACTGTGAAACTAATCAGGTCTTTTTTCTGCACTGGCCTGTAGAAGGGTTGGAGGACACTTGGCTAGCCATATCATTGATACTTAGTTTTTTTGTACCTCCTCCTTGGCACCCTTTTCACATTTATTCTGTTGACCTGTTTGCTACCTTAATTTTTTGCTGTCATATTTTACATACTTTCCTTGAAATGGCCTTTAATTCTTTTTGGAAGAACAGCCTAAATCGCAGGTCTGCAAACTTTCTGTAAAGGGCCACACGTTTTGGCTCTGCAGGCCATTTGCTGTGTATCCTCACTGCTCAGGTTACAAAAACAAACAAATGTGGCAGTGTTCCAATGAAACCTATATGGACGTGGAAATTTGAATTTCACGTGATTTTTATGTGTCACGAAATAGTATTCTTTTGACTTTTTTTTTTTTTTTTTTTTTTACTATTTTTTTAAAGGCTAAAAAATGTAAAAACTCTTCTCACGCAGGCTGTACAAAAGCAGGTAGTGGACTAGATACGTCCCACCGACTGCAGTCTGCAGACCCCTAATCAAATAAATCAGATGCTCATCCACTTAAACCACAAAAACCTAGCATCATTCCTCATGCACAGTGGGTGCCCTGTAAGAACTTACATTGAAGGAATGAGAAAATAATAGTTCCTATTCGTGAAGCTAAAGGATTTTTTTTTTCTCCTTTAGGTTTTGATTCGCAGAACAGGAATCCCAATCAGCATGTCCCTGCTCTACCTGACAATTGCCCGGCAGTTGGGGGTCCCACTGGAACCTGTCAACTTCCCCAGTCACTTCTTGTTAAGATGGTGCCAAGGTGCAGAAGGGTGAGCCACCTATGCCACGTTGTGACTGGTCCTCACGATTCACTCCTACAGTGCTGAGAGGAAGAGCAGTAGCCAACAGAGGTTCACCAGAGCGCTGGTGGTGGGGCAACTGTGGTGTTCCTTGGCCATCTGTGTCAGCATTCTGGTTCTGGGAGAAGGGCACTCGGGATCTTTCTGTATTGTTTCTTAAAACTGCATGTGAATTTACAGTTGTCTCAAAGTAAGTGTAAATAAAGAGGACTAGCAGTTCAGGGTTTTAGGTTAGATCTTAAAGCCCCTTATTTCAAAGCAGATCAGATCAAAGAGGTTTTTGTCTTGTTCTGTTTTACGGAAACTGCTTTTTTTTTTTTAAGTTTTTATTTAAATTCCAGTTAGTTAACATACAGTGTAATACTAGTTTCAGGTGACTTAGCACTTCAGTAGTACACCTAGTGCTCATCACAAGGGCACCCCTTAATCTTCATCAGCTATTTCAACCATCCCCCACCCACCTCCCCTCGGGTAACCATCAGCTTTGTAATTAAGAGTCTCTTTCTTGGTTTGCCTCTCCTTTTTCCCCATTTTGCTCTTCTGTTTTGTTAAATGCCACATGAGTGAAGTCATGTGGTAGTTATCTTTCTCTGATTTATGTCCCTTAGCATTATATGCTCTAGATCCATCCATATTGTTGCAGATGGCAAGATTTCATTCTTTTTTATGGCTGAGTAATATTCCATTGTATATAAGTATACCACTTCTTTCTCTTTTTATCTGTTGATGGACACTTGGGCTGTTTCCATAGTTTGGCTATGGTAGAAAATGCTGCTGTAAACATCAGGATGCATGTATCCCTTTGAATGAATTGGTATTTTTGTCCTAATTTTGTACTAAGACAATTGCTGGGTTAGGGTTACGGTTAGGGCTTTTTTTTTTTTTTTTTTTAAGATTTTATTTATTTATTCATGAGACACATAGAGAGAGGGGCACAGACGCAGACAGAGGGAGAAACAAGCTCCACGCAGGGAGCCTGATGTGGGACTCGATCCTGGGTCTCCAGGATCATACCCTGGGCTGCAGGTGGCACCAAACCGCTGAGCCACCTGGGCTGCCCTATAGATTAGTTCTATTTTTAATTTTTTGAGGAACCTCCATACTGTTTCCCACAGTGACTGCACCAGTTTGCATCCCCACCAACAGTACAAGAGGGTTCCCCTTTCTCCACATCCTTACCAACACCTGTTGTTTCCTTTGTTACTGAGTTTAGCCATTGTGATGGGTGTGAGATGATAGCTCCTTGTAGGTTTTATTTGCGTTTCCTTGTAGGTTTCTTTTGCAATGGTGAGTGATAGTGAGCATTCTGTCACGTGTCTGTTGGCCATCTGGATGTCTGCTTTGGGAAAATGTCATTTCTTGTCTTCTGCCCATGTTTTAACTGAATCATTTGTTTTTTTGGGTGTTGAGTTTTATACGTTCATTTTTTTAAGATTTTATTTTTTAATTATGTATTTATTTGAGAGAGTGATTGAGAGAGAGAAAATGAGTGGTGAGAGGGAGAAGCAAACTCCCCACTGAGCCAGGAGCCTGACATGGGGCTTGATCCCAGGACCCCAGGATTATGACCTGAGCTGAAGGCAGATGCTTAACTGACTGACCCACCCAGGCGCCCTTATTTTTTTAAGTAACCTCTCTGTACCCAGTACTTGGCTCAGACTCACAACCCCAAGATTAAGAGTCACACACTTCACTGACTGAGCTAGTGAGGCACCAAAATAAATTTTTTATAAGTTTTGGATCTTAACCCTGTATCAGATCTGTCATTTGCAGATATCTTCCATTCTGTAGGTTGCCTATTTTATTTTATTTTATTTATTTTTTATTTTTTTTATTCATGAGAGAGAGGCAGAGACCTAGGCAGAGGGAGAAGCAGGTTCTATTCAGGGAGCTGGATGTGGGACTTGGATCCCAGGTCTTCAAGATCAGGCCCCTGGCAGAAGGCAGCGCTAAACCGCTGAGCCAGCCGGGCTGCCCCTGTAGGTTGCCTTTTGGTTTTGGTTGTTTTCCTTTGCTGTGCAGAAGCTTATTTTGATGAAATCCTAATAGTGTATTTTTGCTTTTGTCTCCCTTGCCTCCGGATGCATATCTAAAAATAAGTTGCTACGGCTGATGTCAAAGAGGTTACTGCCTGTATTCTCTAGGATTTTAATGGCTTCATGTCTCACCTTTAGGTTTTTAATCCATTTTGAATTTATTTATTTATTTATTTATTTATTTATTTATTTATTTATTTATTTTTAAGATTTTATTTATTTATTCATAGAGACACAGAGAGAGAGAGGCAGAGACACAGGCAGAGGGGGAAGCAGGCTCCATGCAGAGAGCCCGACATGGGACTTGATCCAGGGTCTCCAGGATCACGCCCTGGGCTGCAGGCGGCGCTAAACTGCTGCGCCACCGGGGCTGCCCTTGAATTTATTTTTGTATATGGTGTAAGAAAGTGGTCTGGTTTGATACTGTTGCATGTTGCTGTCCAGTTTTCCCAGCACCATTTGTTGAAGAGATTTTTTTCCCCACTGAATATTCTTTCCTGCTTTGTCAAAGTTTAATTGATCTTATAATTGTGGGTTTATTTCTGGGTTTTCTCTTCTGTTCCATTGTTCTGTGTGTCTATATTTGTGCCAGTGCCATACTGTTTTGATCACTACAGCTTTGTAATATACTTGAAGTCCAGAATTGTGATGTCTCCAGCTTTGCTTTTCTTTTTCAAGGTTGCTTTGGCTATTCGAGATCTTTTGTGGCTCCATACAAATTTTAATATTGTTGCAGCTCTGAGAAAAATGCTGTTGGTATTTTGGTAGGGATTGCATTAAATATGTAGATTGCTTTGGGTAGTATAGGCATTTTAACAATATTTGTTCTTCCAATCCATGAGCATGGAATGTCAATGTCTTCCATTTTTTTGTTCTCTTCGGTTTCTTCAATGTTTCATAGTTTTCAGAGTACAGGTTTTTCACTTCTTTGGTTAGGTTTATTCCTAAGTATTTCACTGGTTTTGGTATAATTATAAATGGGATTGATTCCTTATTTTCTCTTTCTGCTGCTTCATTATTGGTGTATAGAAACGCAACAGAATTCTGTAGGTAGGTTTTCTATTCTGTGACTTTAGTGAATGTATGTATCAGCTGTTGCAGTTTTTTTTGGTGGAATCCTTTGGGTTTTCTACATAGTATATCATGTCATCTGCAAACAGTAAAAGTTTGACTTTGCCAGTTTTTTGTTTTGTTTTGTTTAAGATTATTTATTTATTTATTCATGAGAGAGACACAGAGAGAGGCAGAGACATAGGCAAGGGAGAAGCAGGCTCCATGCAGGAAGCTTGATGTGGGACTCAATCCTGGGACTCTGGGATCACACCTTGAGCCAAAGGCAGACGCTCAACCGCTGAGCCACCCAGGCATCCCGTCTGTGCCAGTTTGGATGCTTTTTATTTCTTTTGGTTGTCTGATTGCTGTAGCTAGGACTTCTAGTACTATGTTAAATAACAGGTGAGAGTGGACATCCTTGTCTCATTCCTGACCATAGAGGAAAAGCTCTCAGGTTTTCCCCAGTGAGTATGATATTAGTTGTGGGTTTTCCGTATATGGCCTTTATATTATGTTAAGGTATGTTTCCATTAAACCTGCTTCGTTGGTGTTTTTATCATGAGTGGATGTTGTACTTTGTCAAATGCTTTTCTGCCTCTATTGAGATGATCATATGGTTCTTTTATTAATGTGGTGTGTCAGAGTGATTGATTTGCAAATATTAAACCACGCTTGCAACCCAGGAATAAATCCCACTTGATTGTGGTGAATGATTCTTTTAATATTATTGTTGGATTCCGTTTGCTAGTATTTTATTTTTTATTTTTTAAAGATTTTACTTATTTATTCACGAGAGACACACACACAGAGAGAGAGGCAGAGACACAGGCAGAGGGAGAAGCAGGCTCCATGCAGGAAACCTGATTTGGGACCCGATCCTGGGACTCCAGGATCACGCCCTGGGCCAAAGGCAGGCGCTAAACCACTGAGCCTCCCAGGGATCCCCAGTTTGCTAGTATTTTATTGAGAATTTTTGCATCCATGTTCATCAGGGATATTGGCCGTAGTTCTGTTGTTTTTTTAAGATTTTACTGACTTATTTTTCCTGTTTCTTAAGGTAGGCCTGTATTGTTATATTACTTCTCTCTAGGACTACTTTTGCTGCAGCCCAGAGGTTTGAGACAGTTGTGTTTTCATTTTCATTTATTTCCATGTATTTTTTAATTTCTTTTTGATTTCCTGGCTGATCCATTCATTGTTTGGTAATATGTTATTTAGCCTCCATGTATTTGTGGTCTTTCCAAATTTTTTCTCATGGTTGACTTCAAGTTTCAAGAGTGTTGTGGTCAGAAGAGATGCATGGTATGATCTCCGTCTTTTTGTATTTGTTGAGGCCTGATTTATGACCCAGTATGTGATGTGTTCTGGAGAATGTCCCATGTGCACTTGAAAAGAATGCATGTTCTGTTGTTTTAGGATGAAATGTTCTGAGTATATCTATAAAGTTCATCTAGATACAAGAGTTCTTAAAGAAAATCTTACTTTGTAGTCTTCCATAAAATCTCTCCCTCTCCCCCTCCTCACCAGAGAGAAGAGGAGGAAGGGAGAGTGGGGAAAAGGGCAGAGTAGTCACATTCTTCACTCATGTGCAAAGCAAATTTCTTATCAGCCGGAACTTAGCTTTTCTGAAAGATATAGTTCATCAAATAGGCAGAACTATCTTCTTATTAAATGTGCCATTTAGAGGAAAAAGAAACAACATTATTTAATTATATCTGTTATTTGAATGACTATGATACCCTCTAGTGAGTGGAATAATAGAAAGTACCTGAGCTTTTAAGTCCAGCAGGGTTCAGCTGTCAGCTTCCTCTGAGTCTGTTTTTTACTCTGGAAAAATGGGGCACATGGTTTTCAAGTGGTTTGGAGGATTGAGATGACCCAGTGCTTTACACACCTAGTAGAATTTGTGAAGCATACTTAGAAGAAAGGTATAGCTTGCTTTCTTTCTTTCTTTCTTTCTTTCTTTCTTTCTTTCTTTCTTTCTTTCTTTCTTTCTTTCAGAGAGAATAGATGTGCTAGTGGGGGGGGGGAGGGCAGAAGGAGAGGGAGAGAGAGAATCTCAAGCCAGCCCTGTGCTGCCAGTCACAGGGTTCTGTCTTAGGACCTGAGATCATCACCTGAGCTAAAATCAAGAGTCAGGTGCTCAACCAGCTGACCCATCTAGGTACCCCACTCACTTCTGTATTTCTACCCCTAGATTAATGGGGCACCTCGGTGGCTCAGTGGTTGAGCGTCTGCCTTCAGCTCAGGTCCTGATCCCAGGGTCCTAGGATCGAGTCCCACATCTGGCTCCCCATAGGGATCCTGTGCCTCCCTCTGCCTACATCTCTGCCTCTCTCTCTGTGTCTCATGAATAAAAAATCTTTAAAAAGAAAGAAAGAAAACACATATAGTTGGAACCTCCTGGGTATTCTTCCTCATTCCCTTCTTCCTCTCTCTGTAGAGATACCCATCAGTTATCTGAAAGTTTTTTTTTTTTTAAAGATTTATTTATTCATTTAGAGAGAGCGAAGAGAGAGGCAGAGACACAGGCAGAGGGAGAAGCAGGCTCCCTGTAGGAAGCCCGATATGGGACTCGATCCTGGGTCTCCAGGATCACACCCCGGGCTGCAGGCGATGCTAAACCGCTGCGCCACCGGGGCTGCCCTATCTGAAAGTTTTTGTTATTTGCATGCACATTATTATAATTCATCACGTATACTTCCTTAAATGGTATGTATGGGCTTCCCTTCTTTTTACATAGTTGTTTCTAAAAATATATTGCATAGCTTCCTTTTTGGATAGCAGACACCCATTTTCCATTATTGCAAATGGGAAATATGCTTTTTCAGCCCATTCTGTCTCCCTAAATAACCCAACCAATTTCTCCAAATATCTCAAAAATATTCTTAAATGCCCATGTAATAATTCCTCTAGGATCTCTGCGTGATATAAAACATTTAAAAATCCAGTTACCATATTATTTGCCATAGTAACCTATTGCTGGGTACTGTTGTGCGTGGTAACTGTCATTTTTCCTTTTTAGGCTACAGCAAATGTACATTAACAGTGCAAATGAGCAGTGGAGTAATTTGTTAGCACCCCGGGCACCTGGCAGAAATAAACACAGCCCCGGGCTGGGTCCTTGGGAAAAGAGGGGAAGCTGCTGAGAATAGTGGAGGGTGATCTGCCTGAAGCAAAAGCAGGCTGCAGGCTCTCCAAGTCCTCACTTCTACCCATGTTCCCCGTGCCTTTGGTCTCTGATCTGCCCCTGCACCAAGACCATATTGTCTTTCTTACTGTAACTTTACCATTAACTAGTACCTGCTAGTCAGACCCCCATTGAGTTCTTCAAAATTCCCTTGGCTGTTCTTAGCCTTTTGTTCTATAGATTTAGAATCCATTTACTAGGTTCCTTCAAAAGCCCATATGGACATCGATTGGCACCAGAGCTTACTTGGGATTGGATTCATACACGAATGTGAGCAACATCAGTGTTTCACTGAGTCTGCCTGTGAATATGATGCCTCCCTACACATTTGAGTTATCTTTAATGTCCCTATAAAGACTTTATTTATTTATTTACTTGTAGAGAGAGGGAGGAGGAGGGGAGAGGATCTTAAGCAGGCTCCACACTCAGCACAGAGCCCGATGCGGGGCTTGATCTCACGACACTGAGACCATGACCTGAGCCGATATCAGTTAGACACTCAAATGATTGAGTCACCCAGGTTCCCTTTTAAAAAGATTTTATTGTTTTCTTCATGAAGTTCATTGCTTTCCTGATAGATTTATTCATTAAGAACTTTACATTTTTGTTGCTATTGTAAATGGTAATTTTAAAATTACATTTACTAAGTATTGATGGTTTATAGGGATATGATTGATATTTAGGTTTAGATTTGATAATGAGTCCCTTTGCTGAATAAATTATTAGAGCTCATTGTCAACTCTTGGGTTTTCTCTGCAGAGCATCATATTGCCTATGAATCATGACAGTTTTGTTTCTTTTCTTTCTAGCCCTTGTCTGTTTGTGTTTCTTGTACTTACTCTGCTAACTAGGTCTTCTTGCACAAAATTGAGTAGAAACAGTGATAGCAGGTAGCCTTGTCTTGGGTAGGACTGTAGGTAGAATGCTTTAAAATTTGATCATCAAGCATGATGTTTGGGGTATTGCCTTCCGCTGGGATTATCAGTGCCTTCTAAATTTCTAGTTTGCTTAAGCTTTATTAAAAAGTAGGCATTAAAAAGAATAATTTAAAAAAAAATAAAAAGTAGGCATTAGACTTTTTTTTCCCCCAAAATCTCCCCTCTATGTCTGTTGATATAATCATATTATTTTCTCTTTTAGCTGGAATAGATTTTTTAACATTCAGTTCTTTTATTTTTGAGGTACATGTATCTTAATCATTAATCTTCATGTATTTTTAAAAATACATTGCTGTTATTTGATTTGCTCATGTTTTATTTAGGATTTTTGCTTATAAATTTGTATACGTGTGGTTCTTCTAGACTCATAAAAAGAGTTGAAGAGTATCCCTTGTTTCTGGAACATTCCATCTGTCTTGCCACAGGAAGGATATTAATAGGACTCTAGGAAGAAATCTGACTGGGCTTTATAAAGCAGCCCAAGAGAAAATCTCTTACATGGTTTGCAGTAGGCATAAGATCAAAGTGGAACAGGTGCTCAAGAAAAAAAAAAAAAAACCAAGTATCCCTGAAACAAAGACCCACCTAAATCCCTCAGGAGTCCTCAGAATATGTTCTTCAAACCGGTGAGGACTTGCTTTGTGTGCCTCCTCCCACTCAGCACGGAACACCACCATATACGAGAGCACGGTTCACGGGAGGGGTGGCGTGGTCAGGTGCAGGAATTCTTCCTGGTGTGGCGCAGGTTCCCAGGCTGAGCCCTGAGTGACCACCTGAGCATGTCCGCAGAGTTGGGAGCAGAGCACTTATGGGGCAGGGCTCCGTAACTGTCTCAGCCTCAGGGGCACTGGGCCTACAGACATTGTGCCAGTCTGTGGAGTCCAGAGAGGGCTTCAAGGCCTGTCAGTATTGCTCTCAGCCAAACTTCTGATTGAGCATTTTGTAGACCAGTTCAATAAATTCTAGTTTGTTCTCTTTTCAACTTGGTTTAATCTGGCTTAATCTCCCCCCAAAGCTGTATTTGATGGCACACATTGGTGCTGTTCCCTAAACACCCATCTTCTGCAGTCTTAACACAGCAGGGCACGTATAAAGGGTCACATTTTGAACTTTAGACAAGGCCTTAATATTGTAAGTAGAAATATTGCTGGTTTTAATATTCAAGTCTCTAATTTGAGCTACTTATTGGTACGGGGGTATGGGCAGTTAGATATTGGCTTGTTCAGCACTGATCCAGGAATCGGCTAACTACATGTGCCGTTTGCATAGGGCAAGCCTGGACATCTTTGACTACATCTACATAGATGCCTTCGGGAAGGGAAAGCAGCTGACTGTGAAGGAGTGTGAATACTTGATCGGTCAGCACGTGACAGCTGCACTATATGGAGTGGTCAATGTCAAGAAGGTGTTGCAGCGAATGGTGGGAAACCTTTTAAGCCTAGGAAAGCGGTAAGGTTTTCTTGGTTTTCCAGCACTTGTGCAGAGTGCATGTCTTTGGAGGTGCAGATGGCCTTACAGAGGATATGGTTTGATGAATCTCTCTGCTTGGGCTGCTGTGGCATGCAGTTGGGATATCTACAGCTGTCGACCCACCACTGAAAGAAACTCATGCTGTCCCGGTTTAAGCTGTTTTAAGTGACTTTTCTTTGGCACCTTTGCAGTGCAATGGCACAAGCTGTCCATAAATTGAAAGCATTCTTTAGTAACAAGAATGCTTTAGATGGGTAAAGTTTATTTGGGGGGGGCAGGGTATTCTCATGTCCCAAGTGCTTTGTCATCTCTTGATTGATACATTTCTATCACTTAGATAAGAAAACAAAAGTATGAAACTATTTTGCTTCTGATTCAAAGGAAATTTGTCTTACAGGGAAAATAGAAGGTCATACGTTGTAGTCATTGCTTTCTGCCTTATGGTAGAATTCTTTATTTCTTTTTTTTTTTTTTTTTTAAGATTTTATGTATTTATTCATGAGAGACACACACACACAGAGAGAGGCAGAGACACAGGCAGAGGGAGAAGCAGGCTCCATGCAGGGAGCCTGACGTGGGACTCGATCCCGGGTCTCCAGGGTCACGGCCCGGACTAAAGGCAGTGCTAAACCACTGAGCCACTGGGGCTGCCCTCTTTATTTCTTTTTATTTTTTATTTTATTTATTTTATTTTATTTTATTTTTAAAAATTTTTTTTTTTATTTATTTATGATAGTCACAGAGAGAGAGAGAGGCAGAGACACAGGCAGAGGGAGAAGCAGGCTCCATGCACCGGGAGCCCGACGTGGGACTCGATCCCGGGTCTCCAGGATCGCGCCCTGGGCCAAAGGCAGGCGCCAAACCACTGCGCCACCCAGGGATCCCTATTTCTTTTTAAATAGACTTTGTTTTTTAGACCAATCTGAGAGTCATGACAAAATGGAGGAGAAAGTACAGAGAGTTCTTCTGTACCCCCCCCACCCTTCCCTCCCTCTACAGGCTCCCCCACTATCACCGCCCCCTATCAGAGTGGGACGTTAGTTCTGGTCGATGAATCTCCACAAACTCGTCCTTAACAAAATCCATGGTTTACAATCAGCTTCATTCTTGCTGATGTGCATTCTGTAGGTTTGGGTAAACTTGTAACGATGTGTGTCCTACGATGTGTGTCTGTAACCACTGCAGTGTCCTACAGAACAGTTTTCCTTTCCTAAAAGTTGTCAGTGCCCCACCTAGTCAGAATTTATTTTTAATTATAACCGTGTTATTGAGGGACTCTATAATGGAAGTGCCTATGATTTTAATTTAATGCCTACCACCAAAGTGAGTTGCAAAAGTTCTATTTCTTCTGGGATTTGTTATTATTAAGATCATTATAACTGCTTGCTTAACAGAGAGGAAGTACCAGGATCAGAAAAGGTGTGGCATTTGTGTCCATTACTTTTAAAACCTGAACCTTGGAAAAGAGGGTCTCCCACTCAGGGGCAAGCTGAGTAAGACAATGATTTATTTCCCCTGCTAGGGAAGGTATCGACCAATCCTACCAGCTCCTGAGAGACTCGTTGGATCTGTATCTGGCAATGTATCCAGACCAGGTGCAACTCCTCCTCCTTCAAGCCAGGCTCTACTTCCACCTGGGAATCTGGCCAGAGAAGGTAATTATTTTACTTTGCTGCTTTGCTCTTACCTTAGAGAGGGAAATCCTAGCTTGAAAGGCGGCCCTTGGAAGTTTATCCTTTTATCAGCCTGGAGAATAAATAAATTTATTCACTCTCGCATCTTGATCTTCAGCCATCAATTAAATGTTTTTTTGTTTCCTTTATTCCAAAAAAATTGGTTATACTGTCAGGAGTTGCCTGTTCTCTTTGTGTGTGTACCTTAAATACCTAGAACTACAGAGCCTCAGCTCTGCTACTTACCTGCTGGTGCCAAATATATTTTTGCCCTATGTTGACTCAGCATAGGGAAGCAAAACTTTAAATGTTCACCCTCCAAGCTGTGCTGTTAGTGTGGAAACTGACCATATATAAACACCCCTGTTTGACAAGGAAGAAATGAATCATAGACGGTCTTCCAGTCTGCCTGCTGGACTTTAAGGACTGATTGTCTTTGAAAACTGTTGAACTCTGATACAGTCCTACTTGGGCTTCTCGGTTTTCTAATGACCCCTGTGGCCAGTGGCAAGTACTTGGAGAGGACCAGAGCATCTACGATCAGAAACACTCCTTTTAGCAAGTTGTGGGGGCAGCAGGTGTGTGAGTCCAGTGGCGTGTTACAGCGCGGCAGCAGCTGCACATTTCCATCATGCCCTGGATTTTCCATGGGAATATGTTAATAATCCATTTTGTTTATTTAGAGCAGCCTGCCGAGAGAATTTTCATTCTGAGCACTCATAGGCACATCACCATAAAATCATCTGCTCATGTTATTAGAGTGGTAAATAGTCTGACTCCACATTGCATAGATTTAAATTGGCTCATTTATTCCCCACTTCAGAGGTCTAAAATAGTTCTAAGAAGGGATGCATTAGGGGGAAAATCCTGAGACTCCTATCTTAAGATGTAATATGTAGCCCAGGTAGCAGATGTCCTCCCGGAACATCCTGTGCTCTGGTAGAACTAGATTCTCTACTGAAGTGACCACCTACTTCCCAAAACCCTCTTGCCAGAGCTCAATTGTTGCTTTTATTTTTTCACTTTATTTTTGATATTGAGGTGTACAAACTTAATTCCTGCTGCTTTTTTCTTTAATCAAGATCATTTGTAGAATGCAGAGACCCTCTCAAAGCATGGCTTTTTATAAGTCAATTCTGTACTTTAATTACACATCAGCCTCAGAAGGTGTAAGGTTAACCTCTCCTCTGGGGGAAAGTTTATAGGAGCTCTCACTCCCTTACCTTTGATTACAGACTCCTTTTAGTGCTCACCTGCCTGCTGGGGAAGTACTTCAGTATCCCCTTTGGATGATCCAGGAGTGCTAGCCTGCTGAGCAGATGTCACTAAAGTTCTAAATTGCTTACACACAGAATATTTTTCTCAGGACAACCATTCATTTGTTTCTGGGATCGAGCACTTGGTGACCCCCTCATTGGGGAATCAGGAATGCAACGTGGCTGGGTCCCAGTGCTTCAGGGGCTCCCTTCCGAAAGCATGTCCTTGAGCTGGGGGAGCAACACCCAAGGCAGAGCAGCAAAACTGGGACCCCTGAGGAGGAAGAGTCCAGGGGACACTGAAACAGTTGGAAAAGGCTCCTCTCCGGAACAGGGTGTGTGGTGGACCCTGAAGGGTGGGGACCATTTCAGAGGATAGAAAAGTAGGTTATTCCCACCTGCACATGGCCCAGAAGTGGGCCCACGGACCTGCCTGACAAGAGTTGATGATGTACATACACATCTGTGTGTAAAGGTGAATGTGTGTGTGTGTGTGTGTGTAGAATATTTTTTAGATCAGTTTCTGGATGGCTTGGAGATAGTTTGGCCTTCTTAGGTAAAAGGGAAACATTCCCAAACTGGCAGGACGGGAAAGTCGCCTTATTTTCAATTGCAGTAAGTCAGGAACAGCTGAGGTGGCGGGCAGTCGGAGAGCCTGCCGAAGCCACCTGCACACATGTTGATGATGGCTCAAGAGTTGTGTCCAGGCAGAGTGGTGCCCAAGCCCCCTCACGCCTCACCCCTGTGGGCCAGCAGGCTGTTGGAGGCTGTAAGCACCAAGGCACCTTCTGCTTCCTGCAGCCAGACTTCCCTCCTTATTTTGACCCATGGCCCTACCTTTCCTTTTCCTCCTCTACATCTCACTGGAGAAAATGTCCTACCAATTTTCCAAGGCAGCCCCTTGTGCTCTGGATCCCATTCTGTTTTCCTTTGTCTACAGTTCCCTGTTTCTGCTCTCTGATATCAGCATTCTGCTGACTTGAATATCTCTCATCTTTGGGGAAGAGCACAGAAGGCACTCTCATGACGGCCCCACTGGCATTCCCCTGCGGCCACCTCCTTATCTGTCTCCCCTGCAGGGCTCAAGCCCTGGGACTGGCTGTGCAAGCGTGGGTGCCTGCGTGCAACCTTGCTGTGTGATGGCCTCCTGCCTCGCCTCCCACACATGCTCCAGAACATGGGGATCGTTCCTCCCCTCCACATACACACTGCTTTTGCCAAGGGAGCCAATGACCCCTTTTTACTGAAACCATTCTTGTTGCCAGATCCATAGATATTTGGCTTTCCTTATCTCTCTTGATCACTGAGGCTATTCCCGCTCAGAACGCTCTGTTCTTTTGACTCTGGTCTGTGGTTCTCAGGCTCTTGCTAGTTCCTTGTCCTGTGTATCTTCTCTAGAGGCTCCACACTGCGGGGTAGTTTCTCAGACTTCTGTTTTCTCTGCACCTTTCCCCGAGATGATGCCACCTGGCCTGTTTGCTTCAGTTACTATCTGTACGCTACAGCTACCTGGACCCTGAGCTCCAGATCACTGTACCCAAATGTCTACTGCACATCTGCACGTGGCTCTGTCTCTGAGACTATTGCTGAAGCCATCCGCCTGCTCTTCCCTCCACCCTTAGACCCTTTGAACCCATTTTAAATATTGTAGCCAGAATAAGCTTCATAAAATGCTTAGAGCCTTCACCCCAGTGCCTTGCAGATCAGGCTCATTCTCTTCAGTATGGTTTACTAGTTTCTCAGGGGTCTGACCCTGCCAGCCTGAGCTTCCTCAGCTCTCATAGTTGCTTTGGTGCTCCGCTGCCTGGCCACATCCTTCACTCAGGCCCTGTCCTCTTGCTTTGGGCCTCGGTGCGTGCTGCAGTGCTGCCTAAAACCTTTCCTTAGCTCTCAGCCCCATTTGCCATCTACCTTTTGCCGAGCTTCAGTTTTGCCTCTGAAAGCCCTTGGCCCCTCTGGGGCTGTCTACTTCCCCCGCCCCATCAGCTGAGTGCTGGTCCTTTCGCAGACCTTTCTCTAAGGATACTGTGACTGCTTATTTATTGTGTTTTCACCATGGACTAGGCTCTCTAAGAACAAGGACCACATTTTGCTTTGTGCTTCCCTTGCTCTTAACACCGTTCCTGAGACACAGTAGGTGCTCAAAACAAAAGAGTTTGAATGGTTAAGAAGTGACAGAACTTCATTAGATAACAAGAGAGAGGCTGTCCAGATTTTCCAATGAGGGAGACCGTTTGGCCACATTAAGAGTGGGTGTTTGGAGAGCAGACTTGTTTCAGGGGCAGGAGAAAGTGTTCAGTTTGGGGTATGTTGGACTTGATACGACCTGGGGCCATGGAAGGCAGCTGTCTGAGGACATTCGGCACATTAGCATCAGATGACTGAAGCCCCAAAAGCAGCAAAGCTCACAAACAAGTGGATATCTGGAACGTGGAGCCAAACACATCGTAGAGAGCCACAGGGAAACCTGTAGTTAGGAGGACAGAGCAGGGCCAGCAAACTGCCACCTGGCTTTGTGAATGTTTTGTCAAAGGCACATCTCAAATAAGGCTTGTTTGTTTAACTCTTTGTCTCTGGCTGCTTTCTAGCCACAGCAGGCAGAAGAGTAGTTGGGTGGGACACTATATGGTCCACAAAGCCTAAAGTATTTACTCTCTGGCTCTTCACAGTAATGGTTGCCACTCATGAGTAGATAGACCCCCTACTCCGTTCCAAGATCTCCACTCTGAAAACCGTGGGCTCCTGGAATTGTTGGCCTGGATGTTTGGTTGGAGACATCATGGCACCCCACTGTCAGTGCTGTCCTTCAGGAGCACACCAGGCCCCTATCACTGTGTCTGCTGTTCTGCTCTCTTCCTTCACCCTATCATCCACACATCAGAGGAAGGAAGCCATAGTTATCCCTGAACCTTGTCTCCTGATACTCCCAAGTGAGTGGGAAAAGCGAGTTGGAGACTTCTCTGTGCTTAGAAGACTCCCAGGTTACATCTGTTCACTTACCTGCTGGGGAGGGGCTGCTGGGAAGAGAGGGAGCTGTGGCTGCAGAGTGGAGGGCAAGTGCCATCCAAAATAACTACAGTCAAGCCTCGCACAATCTGGGCCTTAGGGGTGCTGGCCCCCAGTGCAGTCAAAAATCCATATAGAACTTAATGAGTCCCCCAGAACTTAACTAGCAGCCTGCTGTTGACCAGAGGCCTTACTGGTAGCAAGTAATTGATTAATATATTGTATGTGAAAACGTACTATATTCTTAGAACAAAATAAGCTAGAGGAAAGAAAACATTACTGAGAAAATCACAAAGAAGAGAAAACAGATTTATAGTCCTGTACTAGAAAAAATCCTCATGTAAGTGGACCCATGCCGTTCAAACCCGTGTTGTTCAAGGATCAGCTGTAGCTGGAACTGCATATGGGAACACAAAGCCATATGCAAGCATAGAAAATAGAAGCTCATCGTTCAAATCCGTGCTTTTAGCTACAAAGAATAAATACTGTTTGTGTCCCCCAAACGAAAGCATCCTACTAGGGTTTCCATTACTAAGGTAGAAACTGGCTCTCGGTTGCTATTGGTTGAAGCTGGGTTTGAGGTGCTTAGGGTTATACCAGTCCATCCATATTCCTAACAGTGAAGGAAAATGCTCCTGCTCTTGGTTCAGTAAGATGGTGCCTGAGACCTCAGATTTAGAATCATACCCGGGTCTACATCCTCCCTCCACTCGCAGCCCCCAGGCCTTTAATCCCACAGTGCATGATTCCTCTTCTGGAGGTCCGCACTGATGGTCCTGCCGACCTGCAGCTTGGGAGGATTAAATGAAGTAGGAGACATGATGGGCTGGGCATAGTAATCAGCAGAGAAGCAGTGTTCAGTAAATAGTGAGATCCTGCAAGTCTTGGTCTGGAGGACAAGATTAGGTTTCAGAGTAACATCCTACATTGCAAAAAAGCAGTTTTCACAACACTTTCACTGGTTCAAAATATATCAGGAAATAGGGCAGTTATTTATTAATCATTACTTGGTAAGTGAACAAACTAAAGGTAAAGCAGCCAGTGTTACGGATCTGGGACTAGAATCCAGGTTCTATCTGTTCACATGCTCTGTCTTAGGACTCAGTAAAGAGGGAGAGATCCTATTCTCACAGGAGAAACATATCATAGACCCTCTGTTAAATGCTGTAGTAGAATGGGCGCTGAATGATTGTGTGTGTGTAAAACTTTATTGGAATTTGCATTTTTTCCTTAGAGGCACCATGTACGGGTAGAGAAAACTTACCTTGGAGTCAGACAGTTCTGTTGCTAGCCTCTCAGTCATTTCAATTCCACAGAGAGATGGTTTCTCCTTGCCCACTTGAATACACAGTCCCACTGGGAGTTAACAATCATTGAAACGATCATTGCGCTTCCAGAACCTGAGACACGTCTTCATCAGCATAGCTAATTTGCATCACTCAGGGGGCTTCTCTGTCACCCCTTCTGCCTTGTGCAGCAGAAGCAGCTCTGTCAGATGTCTCCTTGATCGGGACTGAAGCAGCTTAGCAGTTCTTTTACCTTCCAGTTGATGAGTGGCCAATGAAAATCATCTTTCTGGGTACGAAAAATGGATTCCCCACACTGAGCAAGAGTATTGGAACCCTTTAAAGTTCCCTAATCCAGTGGTCGCTTCGGCAGCACACATAATAAGATTGGAACGATACAGAGAAGATTAGCATGGCCCCTGCGCAAGGATGACACGCAAATTCGTGAAGTGTTAAAATAAATGAATGAATGAATGAATGAATGAATGAATGAAAAGTTCCCTAATCCAGATGTACCCATGGAGGGCAGGCCCTGGCCACTTCATCCCATGCTTAGTCCCACACACTGTTTCTAAGTAATTCCTACGCTCCTACCAGTTGACTTTTGGAGGCCTGGGGCCATTGCCCACCATTAGCAGTGAGACCACCAACTCAGTGGATCCCTGGGCCACTAGCATGGCCCCACCTTGCCGTCCTTTGCCAGGTTATGTAGGCCTAAATCTCATGCTGTGAACAAGAAAAGGCCTAAATGAAAATATTATCTCCTAGTCTTTCTGTCTTGTCTTGAAGGTGCTTGACATCCTCCAGCACATTCAAACCCTAGACCCCGGGCAGCATGGGGCGGTGGGCTATCTGGTGCAGCACACCTTAGAGCACATTGAGCGCAAGAAGGAGGAGGTGGGCGTGGAGGTGAAGCTGCGCTCCCATGAGAAGCACAGAGACGTCTGCTACTCCATTGGGCTCATTATGAAGCATAAGAGGTGAGTGCCTGTGGAATCCATCCCCGCACCACTGCAGGGGATGCGTGGTGTGCCCGCAAGCACGCTTCTCAGGAGCCATGGCATCTGAGTGTCTGCCGCAGAAGCGACTGAAGGCTGAACCAGTCTGAACCAATTCTACGCTGTTTCCTAAGAAAGGGACTCACTTTCCTAACTGCGAATCTTCTAATGTAAGATCTGTAAGCAGCAGATTTTATCTCTCATTTTCTTGTTGCCCTGAGGCTTCTTTTCATTTCCATCCCCTTGAATCTGGGTTGTGGATAGGGTTTGCTGGGTTATAGGCACGTGTGTGTGGTCAATTGCTAGGCAAAATTAAACCATAACCACAGTGACCCTGTGATTTCTGTCCCACTCCGCAGGCTAGGAGCCGAGGGTTGCAGGGTTTCTGTTCTCACCCACCTGTGTTCTTGCCACACCTTTGAAAGTGCTCTTAAACAGCAAATGGCAAATAGTATTTCATTGTGATTTTTGTTTGCATTCTCCCAATTAGTCTGCAGATCGACTAGTAAACCTACAAAAAAGAAGTTCATTCAGGTTTTCTCTTCTGAAGTACCTCTTCAAACATTCTTATTTTCTACCCGAACTATTTGTCTGTCTTGTTGGTTTGTGGTCTCCTTGTCCTGCTACTAGTATCTCTATGCATATACGTTGCAAATAATCTTGTCCCAGTTTGGGGTTAGTGTGTTTCATTTTTTTATTGCATTCTTTTTTTTTTTCCTCCAACCTCATTATGGACATTTCAAATACACGTCAGTGGAGATGAGTATAGTGAACCAGGCGATGCTCCCATACCCAGCTCCAGCAGTTGTGAGGGTCAGCCTTCACATTTTCACCCCCTATCCCTACCCAAGCCCCTTGCAGTATGTGTACCTGAAAGGTAAGGGCTTGCTATATTTTTTAAAAGTGTTTACTATCTTCTTGTAGTATCTAAGGAAAAACAATTTCTTCACCTCACCATATCAGTATAGTCAGAATTCCTGTTGCCCTGTTTTTTTTTTTTTTTGTTTTAACAATCTGCTTGAATCTGACTCCTTTGAGTTTACTCTTTGCCTTTATGGACTGTTTTTCGTCCCTGGTTTGAGGAATCTTAAACCTGTCCTATTTCATGAAGTTATCTTAGGAATTCTATGTTTTATATATAGGCCTTTGTCCTACTAAGATACTGTGCATTGCTCTCAGGCCTGGGTCCCAATACCCTTTTCCGTTTGGATAACTACTTGACCCATGATGGTTGGTTGAAGTCTGTTCTTTTCCAACTGAAATGGTATCTTAATAATAAGAGGACCTTATAAAGGGAGCTAAGAGTGTCCTGAAAAATGCTTAATAGGGATAAAAGCAGGTAAATTTGTAAGGACATAACCTTAAGAGAACCAAGCCATTACTTACATATCCCAGAGTCTCTGTGACAGGGTCCCAGGGAACTGATTTGCCACTGCTCTTATATTGATTAGGTATGGCTATAACTGTGTGATCTATGGTTGGGACCCCACCTGCATGATGGGACACGAATGGATCCGAAACATGAACGTCCACAGCCTGCCTCATGGCCATCATCAGCCTTTCTATAATGTTCTGGTGGAGGACGGTTCTTGTAGATATGCAGCCCAAGGTAAGGAGCTAGTTCTGTGTGTATTCATAATGACACGCCGGCACATCTTAGCACACATTTTGAGTGTTCTGATACTGTGGGTACAGTCACTGATTTTATTTAGAGATGGCAGTTGTGTGGCTAACCTTATCAGGGCCGATTCTCAGCTAAATGTGGGTAGGTGTGCCCCTGTGTGGCCATGCAGTGGGTTAAATAGTCCCCGCCTTCAGACTCTTCCCTCCATCACCCCCACACCCAGGACCCTGTTCCAGTGTTGTTGCCAGCCTCTGTTCTGATTGGTCATTGACTTTGCCAGTCAAGTTCCCGAAAGTCATGCTTCCCAAGCCCTACCATTGGCTCCCTCCAGGCAGTGAGGGCCAGCCTGTGCCCTGCCCATATGGCCTGTCTGAACTGGAGGACACTGTTGTGGGGACTACCCTAGCTGCCTCCGGCATCCATAGCCAGCTGTGAGCCCCAGAGATGTCCTAGAGTGGCCACAAGGGGAACCACAATCCACAGCACTGGCTCTGAGAGCCTTGATGGTCAGCAGGTGCATGGTGGTGTTTGGGGCCACTGCCAGCCCTGATAGGCGCTAGTCCAGGGCACTCCTGAAGTAGGACGGTTGGAGCCTGCAGAGGCCGATTAGAGACAGATGCCTCCAGTATGGGTCTCCCTTTTCTTTGTTCCTCCTTTTAATGGGATGAATTTATTGCATGGCTGCCTGTCAAGGCATTCACAGCTTTCATTTTGTTAGTCAAAATGAACATGAGTGAGGGACACCTGGCTGGTTCATTTGGAAGAGCATGTGACTTTTTTTTTTTTTTTTTTTTAAGATTTTGTTTGTTTATTCATGACAGACAAAACACAGAGAGAGAGAGAGGCAGAGACACAGGCAGGGGGAGAAGCAGGCTCCATGCAGGGAACCTGACATGGGACTCCATCCTGGGTCTGCAGGATCACACCCTGGGCTGAAGGGGCGCTAAACTGCTGAGCCACCCGGGCTGCCAGAGTATGTGACTCTTAATCTCGCATGGCGAGTTCGAGCCCCACGTTGGGCACGGAGATTACTAAAAAATAAACTTTAAAAAAAAAAAAACCATGAATGTTAATCTAGTGCTGCTCTGTGACAGGCAGTGTCCTAATGTATTTTAACCGCATTCGAGAAATATACCTATCCTCATCATCATACTTATGTTCTATGTGAGGGACTTGAAGCACGTAGGCTCATTCACATTTTAACTTAACAGACTAACTTTGAAGCTGGGGCACCTTGGCCGAGAGACATGTCCTTAACTCATTGCCATACCTTTCTGTGTCTGACCTAAAACGGTAGGTTTGATCTAACTCAGTATTGTGGTAGTGAAGGCAATAACAGAAATACCAGATGTGTAAAAATCTCATAAGTTTCAAGAAGACTAGAAAGTTTCCTATTCATGTTAATTTATCAGAAGCTGAGAGGGGATTGTATACAAAATCAAAAGAAAGTCTGTTCATTGAGATTATAGGTTACTTAACCTCTGTCAGTATAATGGGACAGTTGTAGGAGAATGGTCTTTGTGTGCCTGTGTCAGAGGAAAGGGCTGACAAGGATTTTATCTAACTTTGGAAAAAATTGTATAGGGGTGCCTGATTGGCTCAGTTTGTTGATCTTTTGACTCGGTTTTGGCTCAGGTCATGATCCTCAGGGTCATGGGATCGGGCGCCATGTCAGGCTGTGCACTCTGTGGAGTCTGCTTGGGATTGTCTCTCATTCTCCTTCTGCCCCTCCCGCTCGCTTGTGCGCTCCCAAATTTAAAAAAACAAACAAACCCAAACCATCATACTAATAACAATGTCTAAAAACTGACAAATGATTTAAAAATTATTGAATGACTCAGTAGACTCTTTGCACCCCCATGGATCAGTTGGTAAGCATTTCTACTCCTGTGTCACACAGCATATCCCAGGAACAAAGGGGACTGTCCCTTTCTCAGCACTGCATGCCATTGTCCACGGCTCCACCATGTGTATGCATTCATTGCCCTTTGGGTGGGGTCAGTATTAAGATGTCCAGTTTGAATCTCCGGAAACATTTAGATTAACTTGAAAATGGACTTTTGAAAGTAGATAAAACTGGGTATTTGGTTTCACATGTTCTGATTTTGGTGTCCGTGTTGAAGATTCAGGAATTCATTCCTAACAGATCTGACTAAACATGCCATGTAAAGTTAAAAGTTACCATACGGTAATGACTTTGTTAAAAAAAATTACACTTAATACCTGGTTGCAGTTTTACATTCTAAACCTGAGATAAGCTAAGTGATTGTGGGTAATATTAGCAAGTTATACCTTTTTTAGTTTTAAATTCTAGGACTTTTAGAAAATCTCTGAGCAGCCAGGATTCCCGTATGAGAGCTGTCTGTCTTCTACTAGGGGTCCTGTCAGCCCATGGTCATGGTTTCCGAGGCGTCTCCTGCATGCTAGCTGGGTGCCGCTTCAAGAGTCCAGGAAGTACCCTGGCCCTGTGCATTTGAAGATGCTCAGAGGTCTTCAGAGGGTTCAAGGGTTCTTGCAGCACCATCTCTGACTTCTCTGTCCTTCCCTGTCCTCCTCGGTCCAGTTAGCAGATTACACCAACCCCATTTCCTGAATATCTGTCTCATGTTTCCATCCGCTGCTGGCCATTCCTGGTGTCCCTCCCTCCAGCGCACAGGCATTCCTTTCCTGCAGGTACCTGCTTTCTCACCAGCATCTTTCAGACTCCCCTATAGAGCCTGGAGGTGACCTGGACCCTCCCTCACAGCCTCATCTCTGTTCCCACCACCATCCTACTCCAGCCGATTGAACTTTGTTCCTGGAGACCATCCCTCTCGTAGGTCTTCACACAGGTGGTTGTCCGTTACAAACAGGCTCTTCTTCCTGCTGCCACTCCCCTACAGGGCTCAGATCAGGTCATCTGTCCTTGCTCAGTGCTTCCTGACACACCGTCCCTTCTGAGCCCTCACACCTTTTGGGGAGTTGGCAGTGTTTCCCATTGAGCACTCTGGCTCTCAGTCCAATAAGCTCTGTGAGTACAGAGCTACAGCCCAGTCTGCCTGTCCGGGGATGAGTCCCAGTAGATGCTCACATCTCTCAGAGAAGCTTACAAATAGAAGTGCAAAATAATGAGATGAGTATAGTGTGTCATTAATAACATGCTAACTTTTTTTTTTTTAACAACTTTGGATTAAGAGCATTTTTCAGATATGCTTAAAATATGGTCAAAACATTGAATACCCCATACACCCTAAATTCAATAGTTTGCATTTACCATATATGTTTCATCTGTAGACAGAGATTTCTAGTTTTTGCTGGACTGTTTGAGACTATTGCAGACATCATGACTTAAATGCTGAATCACTCATCTTCTAAGAATAAGACATTCTCTGCATCTTTGTAGTTACATCACCACACATAACAAATGACTGATCTCCTGTCTAAGACACTTGGTCAGTGATCCATCCCATTTCCCACTTGTCACCCAGTAACTTTGATAGGTTTTGGTTTGTTTTCACATCATGATCCATCCAGGATTCACACACTGACTTCACACACATGATTCCATATTTGGTTGCTACCTCTCTAAAGGCATAGTTCTCTCTTAGTAAGACCGGTTAGTTTCTTATTCCTCACCTTGTTTTCTTCCTTTTTCATGTAACTTTCGCTTTTCAGAGTGTCCAAGCCAAAGGTCTTGTAAGTTGCCTAACATTCTGGATCTGTTTCACTGGTTCCTTGTCTGTATTGTCTGTAGACTGGAAGCTGAGTTGGAGGCTTGATCAGATCAGGTTAATATTTTGGGCTAGAGTGCTTGTCGGATGTGTGTGTGTCACACACATCTCCTCCAGAGCCCCTAGTGTTCAATGTCCCACTGCTGGTAGGTGGAGTTTGGTCACTTGGCTAAGATCCTTGTGAGGGACAGTTTTCCCTTTGCAACTAACACTGTGACATCCTGGGAATATCCTGTTACCCAATAACCGTGATCCTTCATTTTATTTTAGCGTCTGTTGAATCTCCTTGCCTAAATTCTTGTACGAGAGTTGCAGAACAGTGATTTTCTGCAGTTGCTCTTCTCCCTGCTTCTGTAAACAAGAGCTTTCCTGCCACCCTCCCCCTCTCCTTCCCCACTTAGCCCTCTCCTTCTGTCTCTCTCTCTCCTCCCCCCTTCTCCTCCCATAAATTCCTGGATTTTTATTTAGTCAATGTGTTAAAATCATTTGAGACAATTTATATTCTGGTTAACCCATGTTTGGCCAGTGGGAAACCTTGAGAGGCTAAATTTCAATTTAAAAAACACTGGGGCATCTGGCTGGTTTAGTTGGTAATGCATTTCTTGACCTCCAGATTGTGAGTTCGAGCCCCATGTTGGGTATAGAGATTACTTAAAAATAAAATGTTAAAAAACAGACGTATTTAAGTATGTTTTTGAACATTTTTTGGGTTAATTTATTTGCATCAGATTGCTTTGTTTTTAAACTTTTTCTTGATCTAAATTTTTAGCTTTTGGCTCATGTAATCCTATTAACTTGAGTAGATTCCTCTGATGAATGCTTCCCTAATTATAAGCTCTCCACAGAGAGTTGAAGAGTGAATTATAAGCCACAAGCATGCATGACATCCTCAAATAGTATTAGTCTGCATAATTAAATGAATTTTTCTCTCAATAGGTTAGATTATACCTAAATCCAAACAAGGTGGTAGACAGCATCTTGCATGTGTATAACTCCTGTTCCCACTAGGGGGCATGCTTTGGCACGTTCTGTACACCAGGGAGGGGCAGCACCTCCTGTCTCAGCTTCCCTGTACTTAGATACTGCAGAAAGTGAACATCACAGATGGTCTGAATTGAAGTTAGCTGCCCATATTGGAAGGCCAGGAATTCACTGCAATGTGAAAATCCAGTTCTTAGGTGTCTCGTATAGAATGAGCAAGCGCCTCAAATGATGCTTGGTACATGGTATGTCTCACCAAGCATCAGCTCCCCTTTGCATCATTTGTCTTACACTTAGGAATGAGTTTCCACCCACGAGCAATCCATGGCAATTTGCACGTGCTGGCAAGTATGTGCGGAGGCCCCATGTGGGAGTGGAGTATACATTTTCAGCCATTTCAGATGGCAATATGACTGATTTTTTTCTTTAAGATTTATCTATTTATTTATTCATTCATTCATTCATTCATGAGAGACCAAGGGGGTGGGGCAGAGATACAGGCAAAGGGAGAAGCAGGCTCCCCACAAGGAGCCCGATGTGGGACTTGATCCTGGACCCTAGGATCTTGCCCTGAACCAAAGGCAGATAGATGCTCAACTGCTAGCCACCCTGGCTGATTGTTTTAAACTGTGAATATCTCAAGTGCTCATTCTCCTGTGTCCCAGCAGTTCCATTCCTGGGTCCCTCCACTGGAGATGCACTCATGCAGGTGTCTGTGCTTTTGTTATAAGACAAAGATGTTATTCATGAAGACTTGCCTGGTAAACTGGGGTCTCCAAATTGGAATGCTAAGCTGCAATTAAACTAGTTGCGACAAATGATTACAGTATGTTTTGTATAGATAAACACACATAAAAAATACCAAATTCTCTTTAGATGTAGTTATTTTAGCTACTTCTATGTATATTCACAGAAGAAGGACTAGAAGGATGCACTCACAGTGAGTGATTTCCTCTTGGGAGGGGGGACTCTAGGTGGTCTTGCCATAGTTCTATAGAACTGTGTTTATATATAGTTAAATATACGGGTAGGTGAATTTTTTTTTTAAAAAAAGGCTCCATGCCCAACGTGGGGTTTGAATTTAAGACCCTGATACTGAGTCACATGCTCTACCAACTGAGCCAGCTAGGTGCTCTTGGGTAGCTGAATATTTAAAATAAAATAAGCAGGGCAGCCCTGGTGGTGCAGCGGTTTAGCACCGCCTGCATCCCAGGGTGTGATCCTGGAGACCCCGGATCGAGTCCCGCGTCGGGCTCTCTGTATGGTGCCTGCTTCTCCCTCTGCCTGTGTCTCTGCCCCTCTCTCTCTCTCTCTCTCTCTCTGTCTCTGTCTCTATGAATAAATAAATAAATAAAAATCTTTAATTAAAAAATAAATAAATAAATAAAATAAGCAGCCAACGCTTTTTTTTTTAAAGATTTTATTTATTCATTCACGAGAGATAGAGAGAGGCAGAGACACAGGCAGAGGGAGAAGCAGGCTCCCTGCAAGAAGCCCGATATAGGACTTGATCCCAGGACCCTAGGATCACGCCCTGAGCTGAAGGCAGATGCTCAACTGCTGAGCCACCCCGGCGTCCCCAGACACATTTCTATGTGTATAAAAATGTCAAGGCGGGATCCCTGGGTGGCTCAGCGGTTTAGCGCCTGCCTTCGGCCCAGGGTGTGATCCTGGAGTCCTGGAATCGAGTCTCCCATTGGACTCCCTACATGGAGCCTGTTTCTCCTTCTGCCTGTGTCTCTGCCTCTTGCTCATTCTGTGTCTCTCATGAATAAATAAATAAAATCTTAAAAAAAAAAGTCAAGGAAAGTGGGGAAGACTGAAGATTTCTCCAGGACTTCTAAGCAGGCCCTGTTTGATACTTTGCTCTCTTAAGTTTTATATTGCTGAGATTTTACCTCTTCATATAAATCCTTTTTTAAACTTTTTAGTGGATTTCCCCCTCTTAATACACAGTCACCATCTTCATTATTTTTTCTCCTCAGAAACATTTTTATCAGGGTGCCTGGTTGGTTCAGTTGGTTAAGCATCAGCTCTTGATTTCCACTCAGGTCCTGATCTCGGGATCCTGGGATTGAGCCTCACATCAGGCTCTGCGCTCAGCAGGGAGTCTGCTTGGGATTCTCTCTCTCCCTCTGCCCCTCCCCCCACTCGTGCTTGCACACACCCTCCCTCTCAAAAATAAATTGCTTTGAACTTTCTTTCCTGTTCTGTTAGGAGCCTGGGCAGGTAGGGAAATGTGGGACCACAGGCATTCCCTTGGACTGCGCTGTCCCCTCCTGTGACTTCCCGAACATTCTGTCTGTGTTTTCATGCCTCTCGTTGGGCCCACACACACAGTTCTGTGCAGCCACTACCAGCTCACATTATCCTTCCAGATCTGTGATCAAAACCTGACCTTGACCCTTCTTTCCTCTCAGTATTCAGGAGCTGCTGCTTAATACACAGAAAAACAGAGGGGAAGGGAGAAATAATGCTAAAACAGACCTCTGAATTCTTTAGAGTGGTTACTGTCAGCATTTTGGTCTAGACAGCTCTTTCTGGTGGAGAACATCCTGTGCATTTCTTTAGCAGCGACCCTGGCCGCCTCCCACCTGTCGTCAGTGGCAGCCCCCAGCTGTGAAAACCAGATGTGTCTTCAGATATTTCTGAGTGTTTGCCAGGGGCACAGTAGTGCCCGGTTGAGAACCACTGCTCTTGACACACTAGCAACAGAACAGTTGTTCTGAGTTACCCATTTGAGTTCTTTTTAAATATTTCTATCCTGCCTACTAATATAGGCAGTTGTGGTCCCTTCAGAGCAAAAGGGCTTTTTTTTGCCACTTGGTGGTATCTTCCAGAGTCTAGACCCTCCATCTCATACTTTTGCATTCCCCTGCAAGGGAACCCGAGGCCATCAGCAGCTGCCCTGGGTAGGGCACCAGGCTGTGGCTATACCCCATATGCCTGCCATTAGCAGCATTAGAAATGTGTACACTGGGAAGGAGATAAAGTTCTCTACAGAGATCCCGTACGTAAGAGGAGCTGTCAGTGGCCGCAGACTGCTCAGTCTTCCTTTTGGAGAACCTTGGGTTGCTGTGCCCCAGAGCATCGTCAGCCAGGGGGGCCTCCCCCCTCAGGGCTGCCATGGGCCCTCAGGCCTGTCCCCTCGCCTCTATCCCTGAGTCCCTCTCCTCCTCTGTGCTGTGTCTCCTACTCTGACACCTTCACTTCTGGAACGGGACTGTCTGGGTTTGGATCCTGGTTGCCTCTTGGGCCAGGGCTTTCGGTCCATGTCCCAGCTGTGTCAGCAGCAGATGGAAATGGTGACAGGGGCCCCCTGGAGAATGGTGTACGTGCGCTGGGAGCCAGAGCCTGGCCACTGCCACAGTGGCTGCCACGGTGGCTAGCATGATGTAAGTGTCCAAAAAGAAGACTCCATACTATGGACGGAGCGGCCCCACTATGTGGCCTCTAGGCTCACCGTCCAGCAGTGTGCACTTTGACCACCTCTTCCTTGCAGCATGTGGGAAACAGGCCACTCATTTTCCTAACTGCCTGTCTTTGGAGGAATTCATGTGCTGTGGTGACCACAGTGAGTTGCATGGGTCATTTGGAGTGCTCTTACTTACTCGTTAAGTGAGGTTAAGATGGTCTCATGGTGTTCCTCTTTGCACGTGGTTTGTATGTATCAAACACAGACCTAATACACCTGAGTGTGTTCACGTAACTGCAGTCTGTTAGCACAAATTTTCTTCAAATCCCTTCCCATCTTGTGGTTAAAAAAAAAAAAAGTTACAGATTGAAGCATGCAGCTCCTTCCCCCTCCTAACACGAGGCCAAGTCAGTGCTTCTGAAAGATGCTCTGTTGATACTGGGGATGCTGGGGATGCACGGCCTCTGGGTGGAGAGGAGAGACATGGGCTGAACGGCCATGTCAGGATGTTTAAGCTGTTGAGGGACCCTTGGTTGCACTGTGTGTGAGGCCATCGGCTAGGCTTGCATGGGGTCTCTCGTGAGTGAAAGGCTATGCAGAATGTGGCTCTGTGTCGGTCAGAACCGAGACTGCCACGGTCCCTAGTCAGAGCGGGAGGGTGCCAGGTCGTGGGGAACATGGCTTGGCTTCTGGATGGAGGGCTCAAAACACTCTCCTTTCATTGGGCCCTCGGGAGAGCCGCTTTTCAAAGTGTTTTGGAGAGACCTGATCTGAAAGGGTTTCAGCCTTGTAAATGCCTTGCCTGGATTGTCATCTGTTTGTTTTAGTCATTCTGTTTTGAATGAGTTTCCTGTTTCTCTGGTGGCAGAGTGGCTAGCATGGTGAGGAGGTAGCGTGGTTTCCTAGGAGACAATACAAGTAGTGATAACCCACATCTGCACAGGTCAGAGGTGCAAGCCGCTCATCAGCTCCTCCCCCGGCCTCTCACGGAGCCCCAAGTGGCTCGCCTGTAGAAGCACACATCCAGTAGTGAAGGGAGCCCCGGCGGGGGGCAGGGAGGAGTGTGGTCTATATTGGGAGCACTCTGTTAGCAGATAAGGAGGATGGCAGGTCGACACTTGGAGCCCCATGGTGTGGAGCTGCAGCAGACAATAGGCAGGCTTGGATGCCTGGGTCCCATGCGCGAGGCTGTTGGTGGGATCAAGTCAGAGGACTACGGTGGGTCTGCAGTTTGCCAGCGCCCCCGGAGGCAGCTGAAGATCTGCTGGGGCTGACCTCTTGGTCAGAGAATAGGAGAACATTCTGTTCAGTGTGGAGCTGGTGGGGCCCCCACTGATGCTGTCCTGTTACTTCTTCCAGATTCCGTAAACACATCTCTCCCTTTCCTCCATGTCAAATACACCACATGAAAGGGGTGAGAGGTAGGAAGCTCTCTGGATTAAAAATACTGCAGAAATGTCCATTTTAACAGCAATGTCCGTGTGCCTCTTTGCCAACAGAAAACTTGGAATATAACGTGGAGCCTCAAGAAATCTCGCACCCTGATGTTGGACGCTATTTCTCAGAGTTTACCGGCACTCACTACATCCCGAATGCGGAGCTAGAAATCCGGTATCCAGAGGACCTGGAGTCTGTGTATGAAACGGTGCAGAATATTTACAGTGCGAAGAAGGAGGACGTAGAGTAACGTCTAGCAGAGGACACTGCGCCTTTGCTGCTGCTGTCCTCCAGGAGAACAGGATTCCGGAAGAAGACGTCTCCACGGATCCCTCTGGATTCACACCACCAGGAAAGCCACTTAACCAGTAGCGCTGGTTGCCTCCTACCAACTTTAAATAACGTGTGCTCTCCTCCAGCCGCAAAGACAATGTTGCTCTCCGCCTACACTAGTGAATTCATTTGACGGCACTGTGTTCAGTGGCATGGCTTGTGTGCTTGTCCTGTGGTGACAGTTCGTGACATTCTGTCTTCATGAGGTCTCACAGTCCACACTCTTAGAGTCATCCTTCCTGCTCACTTCCTGTACGTCTGTCTCCACCTGTCTCAGAACATTTCACTTGCCAGACAGAGGGGGCTTCCATGTTGGCAATAATTTCTTTCTACTTTCTCTGCGGGACGCGTGCGGTCCTGAGTCGGGCTGCTTTGTCATTTTACCCTGAATTTAGTTGCTTATTCAGAGGTGACTCTGTGAGTGATGTGGCTGCATCTGAGAGATGGAGACATTAACAGACTAATGGTAGTCAGAATCATCCGCGTTTATCTGTCCTAATACATGAAACAGATTTCAGGCGTTTTACTTGAGTTGGGAGAATGGCATAGCTTTTCCTTCCGTGTCCCTCTCAGATATATGCTCATCTCTCTACGAATCCTTAGTTTTCTCTTTCATTACATAAAGTCTTCTGAGCAAGTGCATAATAATGGCCTTTATGGACAGATTTTTCCATGTTCATCTATTCCTCCCTTTAAAATAACTACTTTATTTCCTTTAATTTTAAAAGTCATTGCAGTATCATGAATAGATCTTAAGTCAGTGATGGGTTCTCTTTACAGTAGGAAGTACAATCTGTTGTTAAAATGTTTGCTTTTAGAAACTGTACCCTGTGGTCTTCGCAAAGACCCGAGAAGGTTTCTCACCTTTGTAATCAGAAAAATATAATGAAACTTGTAAGTTTTTTTAAAAAGGAAAGAGGAGGTTCTATGCCCCCATCATCCCTTAGAAACACTCTAAGACCATTTTGAGTGTGGCGGGTGGAAAAACAAGTAAAACGTCTTTAACATGAAGAGCGTTCAATCAGCAGGGAAGGCAGTAGGGGTGTCGTCCTGCCTTCCCGAAGCACCGCTGTCCTGAGGATGCCACCAGGTCCTTGCACGGCTCCAGATGCCTGCCACTCCACCTGCCCATTCTTGAGCAAGCTAGTTAATTCATAGTGAACCAGTAGAAACTAACTTCTGGAGTTAGGACCTCCTTACTTTTGGAGTTGAAAAGAACCCAGTTGCTTTGGTGAGTGAGGCCTCAGGGGCTGTGATCCAGCCCAGCTTCACCACCCTTCTGTGCGTTTGCATGCTGTTTTTCCATGCCTAATTTGATGACCGCCTCTCGTTTACCCCTTGGAAGCCCTGGGATTACTGAGGTTTGGGGCAGCCACCCGAGACCACTTAATAGTAACTGTTGGCTGGTAAGCAGTTATTAGAGGTGAGGGTCCGGCCGGCCGGCTCCTGCCAGCCGGAGTTAGCTCTCGCCAGGGTCCACATCCCTAGTCAGTCAGATCCAGAACCTGAGGGTTTCGATCTGCCTGGGAAATGTGACCACTTCCAGCACCCAGCCTGCTGAGGCCAGGGGTCTTAACACTACTCTTCGTTTAAAGGTGAGAACTAGTTAATCTGGAGGTAATACTAACCAGATGCATTACTAAGAAACTGGAGCATGCTGAGTCATAATTGCTGGTTTTCTGGTTTGATTTCCTATTTTCCTTAGAGTAACATCAAAGCCAAGAAGGATGGTTTTACCTTTACTGACCCAATGTAAATATGTATCTAGACCGTTTTTAAATGTGTTTCTTCATGAATGCTTCATTTGGCTCCAGGAAGCCTGTGTCACCTGTGTAAGTTGGTATTTGGGCACTTTATATTTTTCTAAAAACGTGTTTTGGATCTCCTGTACTCTAATAAATCATAAGTTTCTTTTTAAAATTTTTTCCAAAAGTTTTCTCCATTTTAAAAAGCCCTGTTACAACAAAGTAGAACTTTCACAATGTTAAAATATTAAATATTTGGACATAGTCATTTCTCTTCAAATGAATGCCAAGATTTTTTTGTACAATGATTAATAAATGGAACTTAACCCAGAGAAACCACACAAGTGGCCTGCCCAATTTCGTTTCGGAACAGAAAGCCCAGCCTTGACAACAGCAGAGTGTCTCTGGCTTCTCTTCTGATCCAAACATGACAAAATTGGCTCTATTGAATTTTTCTTAACATTGGTAAGTGCACAGGGCACCTTTATTCTGTAGGTTCCTGCCAAAGGTCAGTTCTGTAAGCTGGCTAGGAATGGTTGAAACGCAAACATTGCAGCTTGTCACTGATGTTACACTATGTGTGTAAATTGAGAAGGGCAGGCGCCTTGAGAAATGTCAGGTTCTCGCCACACCCGTTCTTTGTGACGCTGCTGCTGCTGCTGCTGCTGCATGCCATGTGGAGAGGACCCGACATGGGCCAGTCACCCGCTTCCTGCCCCACAGTGGGTCTCAGCCTTTGAATGTGCTGTTGTGCATTGTGACTTTATGAGAGGAGAACGTATGTGCCGTATCTTCCCTACTTCTTAGACCCTAGAACTTTCCTCCCCAGCACACACACGCAGCATCCCCGAGGTCCAATGTTTTGCAGACGCACTTTGGGAAACATCAGTTATATCCAAAACTAGTCTTCGTTGGCCTCAGACTGGTTTGGCCAAGCGTCTCGTTTGGAAACTTCCATCTAATTGGATTTTGAAAGGTTGGCTTCATGTGTTCTCCCCTAAACCTCATGATAGATCTCCATTGTAAGTGCATTTACACAGCAAAATTGTTTTATCGTGAAAACCAGCATTAATACTGTTGCTAAATAAGTTTTACATTTTCTAATGTCTACTTAAAGTCTTGTTCTGATTTTAAAATGTCTCAGTCTTTCTTAACAGATTAAATTGAGTCCAACATTCATGCTCTAGGCTTTCTTCTACCATCGGAAGGGGAAATACTTGTTTTCCTTGCTCCGTATTGCAAGTAAATAAAATTGGATGACCAGCAGCTTTTTAATTTAGAAGTATCCTGTGGCCATAATAATCAAGATGTAGCTCTTCATGTTTTTGTTTGTGTTCTGGAGGAAAGGAGAGAATAATTCACCTAGACAAAATGCAGAATTTGGCTCTGTGACAGTCTATGTCTGGAGACGTCAGCAGTTGTATTGCATGTGTTCTTTTGTATTGCAAGCTTCCTTTGAGCCAGCACTGGCCTAAACTAGACTCTTCGCAGCAACCCTCTAAGGTAGGGCCAGGTAGTAAATATTTTTTGCGTGCCACATAAGGTCATATGTTCTCTGTTTTCAAAAATATAGAAGACCTTCTCAGCTTGAGGGCTGTGAAGAAATAGGCCACGGGCTGAGTCTGGCCTGTGGGCCGCAGTTTGCTGACCCCTGCCGAGGTGCAGGCCGGCCAGCATCCCACTATACAGCTGGGGAGTCCGGAGGGTACTGCTTGTAGGTGGGACGGCTGGTGGGACGCCCAGGTATCTGACCTCTGAGCTCCAGCTCTTGACAACCACACTACCGCCAACTTTAGCAACTACCTCGCACTGGTTTTATCCTTTGCCTTGCAGCCACTTTAACTTCTAAACATTGCAGTTCTGAAAACTTAGAATCTTGAGAGGAAAGGACATTCCTTTGGTGAATAAAATTCTGTGCAATTATAGAATAAATGTATTATGGCCATTTAGTGATGATTGTATTAGGGTAATGCTAGTTCTATAATAAATAGACCCAAAAATACACTGTGGCTCTTGAACACAAAATAACTTTCTTGCTCACCTAACACTGGGCAGGGGAATGGGTTGGCGGGGGGTGCTCTGCTGTCTGTCTGCTGGAAGCTAGCTGTGCAGCTTTCGGGAGCATCCTGGGACCATATCCATCCACTCCGAAGGGGAGTGGGCGTGGAGGGATATATCTGGGAGGGTTCAGTGCACAGAGTCTGGGGGTTGGCCCCTGGCACTGCCACTCACGTTCTGCCAAGGAGACTGGGAATGAAGACATGGGAACATGTGGCCAGTCCACTCTGGGTGTTCTCTCCCCACAGCCAGACGTGCCGTCTTCGCAGGTAGACAGCCTCTGTGACGTCAGACTCTGTGATGGCAAACGTTGCCGGTGTCAGTGGCTCAGTCCAGAAACATTTCTGCAGCCACAGCACGGCCATAGGCCCTGGGAGCTACTCCTCACAGGTCACACTGCCGTCTACAGTCCACAGTCCCTGCAGCGGATGGCCAGGGGAGGGAAGGAGAGGAGGCCTCAGGGCAAGCCACATCTGTCACTTCTGCTTCAGTAACCAGACAAGTCATAGACCCACAACCTGACTCCAAAGGAGGCTCCTCCTCATCTGTGCACCTCACCCCGAACCTCTCCTACGCACTTCCTGTGTCCTGCCTGGAGTCAGTGCAGCATGGCTCCTTGGGGACCAGCCCCATGACCTAGAACTTTGACCCCCTCTCCCTGGCCCCTGGCACCCAATCCGTAGGGACTCAGAAGCCAGACAGCTGCAGTAGAAACTCCCACTGGGAAAAAGAAGCAGGCGCACAGAAGCTGCTGTGCTCCCAGTGAGGGGATACTGCTGGGCAGGCACCACGAAGACGCCCCCGCTCCACCCCCGTCCTGGCAGATGGGGAGAGTGGTTGCTGAGCCCTCCTGCCCTCTGAGCCCAGTTCTCCCTGGCCACCCCGCTAGTAGGGGTTGGGGTGCATCGTCCCTGGGAGCTGTGCAACTCAGTGTACTTCCTGCCTGGTACAAGTTTAGGGGCCAGCCCCAGACTTTTACTTATTTTTACAAGCTTGTGATTCCTCACAACGATCCCCTCAAACACTTAGGCCTCTCAGCTATCTGTGCCTATGATCGCATCCAAAGTTCTTTTCCAGCACTTTACAGTCTGCTTTATTTCCTTGCTGCTCTGCCCCCTGCCTGTCTCTTCCCCCGTCCACCACCCCCCCGCCCCAACTTAACGGTGGCCCCAGCTGTCTGATGCTACCCCGAGCCGAATCCAGCTGTTGAATAGGCCTGCATTGCTGAGAGTGAGTCTCATCCTCATCTCTTGCTGGGGGTGCACAGAAGCAGTTTCGTTTTTAACAGGAAGCCCGAGATGCCTGACTTCGGTTCTCAAACCAGCACATTTCCCCTGGAGCATCCTTCTTGGCATACCTTGCTGTTAGCAAAGAGCACCCAATCAACACACTATATTCTCTCTCCAACTACTTCCCCTAGACCGGCTACAGCACCAGTGACCACTTTGCAAACTATAAGCGAAGATTTACCAAGTACAGACCCAAACAGCCCTCCCTGCCTCACAATCTGCCGCATGTGTGCCGCATGTGTGCCTTGGCACCTGACGGCTAAGTGGACACTGCGTACAATTTAGTTTTTTTTATGGCAGTCCCCCTTTCAGGGGGGCAGTTTAAGTTCAAAGTGGACTAAGGTTTCCATAGGAAGTTCTCCTTCCTTGTTTGGCTGTTCAAAAAACTAAGACATGGATGGCTAGTTTTGTGGGGACTGGAAAGAGCTAAGAGCGAGTTGTTTAGTGAACTTCAGGAGTTGACATAAAGAAATTTGGGAGAGAACCAGTGGGACAGCACGCAGTATAGAACCTTGCACCGGGGCACCCCGGTGGCTCAGTGGTTGAGCATCTGCCTTCAGCCCAGGTCTGGAAAAAAAAAAAAGAATCCTTGTACGGTTGGACTTTCCAACTACTCCCCTTAGAGTGACAGAAATATTGGGGTGCCTGGCTGGCTCAGTCAGTAGAGAACGTGACTCTTGATCTAGGGGTTGTAAATTCAAGCCCCACCCTGGGTGTAGAGATTATTTAAAAAATAAAATCTTTTTTTTTAAGACTATTTATTCATGAGAGACACACACAGAGGCAGAGACACAGGCAGAGGGAGAAGCAGGCTCCCTGTGGGGAGCCCCATGTGGGACTCCATCCCTGGACTCCAGGATCCGGCCCTGGGCTGAAGGCGGCGCTAAGCCACTGAGCCACCCGGGCTGCCCCAAATGACAGAAATCTTAATGGAAACGTTCATATTCAAGGCACAGAAATCAGGGGAACCCAGAGGACACTTTGAATGAAAGTGGGTTGCGATTTTTCATGTCTCCAAAACATTGTCATCCCTAAATTTTAGAATTTGCTAATAACCTGCCCCTTATTATTATATGGTCATGTCCTCAGTCATAGCTGCAAGGACAGGAAAACACTGGTTTCCCTCTCTTCTAGGTTCTGTGGCTGATCTGATAATTAAATTGACACAAGACAGATTAACAGGAAAAAATAATAAATTTAATATCTTACAGGAGCCCACAGAAATAAGAGATTCAAAGAAGTGCCCAAAGCAGGCATCTTTTTTATACCTTCTAGACAAACGACACATTTGTGGAGAATTGACAAGAACAAGGGGTTTGGACTTGCCAAACCAATTAGAAGAGAAGCCACAAGGGTTGTCCACACGGCCTCCTGGGCCCTGAATTTCCTCTCTGGTGATAAGGATGCCTCTCTTTCCCCTGGTTCAGGGAGGGTACCCTGCACCAAGAATTTATTTCCCACTCTTAGGGTCAGAGTGTCCTCTTTGCACTGGCTGCATCTTAAGTCACTTTCATTCAAAATAATCACTATGCTGTAGAGTCAGATTTGGGGGCAACCTGCCCTGTGCAGGCTCCTATTCCTGTGCGGAGAGCTTTGCCTGCAGGCTCTCCATCCCTCCCTGCCCGCCGGCCCTATTCAGCCCTTTGCCCAGTATTCAGACAAGATTTTCCTAATTACCTCCCTCCTGAAATTGTTTTGTACTTGTTTTCAATTGAATTGAAATTCACATAACAGAAAATGAACCATTTTATTATTTTTTAAAGGATTTTTTAAAAAAGATTTATTTATTCATGAGAGACACAGAGAGAGAGAGGCAGAGACACAGGCAGAGGAAGAAGCAGGCTCCCTGCGGGGAGCTCAATGTGGGACTCCATCCCAGGACCCTGGAACCGCGTCCAGAGCCAAAACCAGATGCTCAACCACTGAAACCCAGGGGTCCCCAGACACATTCCTATGTCTATAAAAATACCAAGGAAATTGGAGAAGACCTAAGATTTCTCCAGAACTTCTAAGCAGGCCCTGTTTGATATTTTGCTCATTGCTGAGATTTTTCATTCCTCTTCAGGTAAATCTTTTTTAAAACTTTATTTAGTGGATTTTCCCCGCTAGGCATCCCTTTTCTAAAGATTTTATTTATTTATTTGACAGAGAGAAAGAGAGCACAGTAGGGGGAGCAGGAGAGGGAAAAGCAGGCTCCCTGCAGAGCAAGGAAACTGATATGGGGCTCAATCTGAGGACCCCGAGATCCTGACCTGGATGCTCAACTGAGCCGCCCAGGCACCTGAAAACGAAGTATTTTATTTTATTTTATTTTTTTAAATTTTTTAATTTATTTATGATAGTCAGAGAGAGAGAGAGAGAGGCAGAGACACAGGCAGAGGGAGAAGCAGGCTCCATGCACCGGGAGCCGGACGTGGGATTCGATCCCGGGTCTCCAGGATCGCGCCCTGGGCCAAAGGCAGGCGCTAAACCGCAGCGCCACCCAGGGATCCCTGAAAACGAAGTATTTTAAAATGTACAACTCAGAAGCATTTTTTAGTACATTGACGATGTTGTGCCACTTGCCACCTCATTGTAGATGAAAACACTTTCATCACCTCCAAATGAAGCCCAGTGCCCATGAAGCGAGCACTCCGCATCGCTCCCTCCTCCTAGCCCCCAATCTACTTCCTGTCTCTAGGGATTTGCCTGTTCTGAATATGTCATATACATGGAATCACGCAGTATGTAGTCTTCGGCCGCTGGCTTCTTTCACTTAGCATAGTGTTTTCAAGGGCCCGGGTGGCCCATCCACTTTGTAGCATGAATCAGTGCTTCGTGCCTTTTATGGCTAAATTATATTCCATCGTATGGACATGCCACATTCTTCTTATCCATTTAGCTGTTGTTGGGTTGGTTTGTTTTGTTTTGTTTTTTGATTTTATTTATTTATTCACGAGAGACACACAGTGAGAGGCAGAGAGGCAGAGGGAGAAGCAGGCTCCCTCCCAGGGAGCCTGATGTGGGACTCGATCCTAGGCCCCGGGGATCACGCCCTGAGCAGAAGGCAGATGCTCAACCACTGAGCCACCCAGGTGCCTCCATCCATTCACCTGTTGGACATTCAGGCTGTTTCCACCTTCTGGCTGTTGTGAATAGAGCTGCTCTGAACCCCACATGGGATTTTTAATACCACAGATAACCCTGCTTCTGTACTGTATGCACAACTGTGCTTTCTACATCACAAGAGTAATTACTTTCCATTCTCCCCAGAAACCAGGTTTTCCTTTGGGGATCATATCACCCCACTGAGAATGTGAGCCCCACTTGGGAGGTGGCAATGGGAGACCTGCTATCTCTCATCTCACTGGTTGACCACTGGCGTCTTGAACATCTTGTAATGTGGCCACCTTACTGCCAGGAGCTGTGCCAGGAGATGTACATTACTGTCCTCTGTTAAGGGCTAAACTATGTATATTTTTAAAATATTGTATTTAGGGATCCCTGGGTGGCGCAGCGGTTTGGCGCCTGCCTTTGGCCCAGGGCGCGATCCTGGAGACCCGGGATCGAATCCCACGTCGGGCTCCCGGTGCATGGAGCCTGCTTCTCCCTCTGCCTGTGTCTCTGCCTCTCTCTCTCTCTCTCTCTGTGAGACTATCATAATAAATAAAAATTTATAAAAAAATAAAAAAAATAAAATATTGTATTTATTTGTTCATGAGAGACACAGAGAGAGGCAGAGACATAGGCAGAGGGAAAAGAGGCTCCCTGTAGGGAGACTGAGGCGGGACTTGATCCCAGAACCCTGAGATCACACCCTGAGCCAAAGGCAGATGCTCAACCACTGAGCCACCCAAGTGCCCCTAAACTGTATATTCTAAAGGCCTTTCTGGATACACATGACACACTCTTTGCCCTGATTTGCCTCTTATAAATATGGGATAAAACGCAGTGCAGGTGTGAGACTTTCTGGGTAATGGCTACATTTACATGAAACTATTCCCATAGGATTAGAGCATTTGAAAGCTAAAGGCCTCCTGAACAGTCCCCTAGTGCTAGACCATCGTTCCTGACATTTTACAAAGAGAAATAATGAGGCCCGTGGAGGTTAGGTGCCTGCATCTGCCAGGTGGCTCTGAGCAGGTACTCAAGCCTGGGTCTTTGGACTTGACTGCATTGGTGTTTCTCTTCGCCCCCAAATTGCTTTCTCTGAGGGTTTTTCCCACCCTACGGAGAGTCTTGCTAATGACATCAGCCCTTATTACTCAACATTCAAAACCTTACTTTTTCTCCATGGCTAACTGCACCGCAGCAACCTCGCAGCCAGCTGCAGACGGTCCCTGATCTCACACTCACATTTGCTTTGACAGAGGATGAGCAAGTGTTCTTTATCCCTCAGCATCTTGGCAACTTGTCCTCTTGAAGTTTGGGGAGATCTTATTCAAAATCTACACTTTTTAAAGGAAGTTACTTTTTCCCCCTCCCTCTATGGAGTTGTAACTGATCTCTGGAACTCTACTCATCCTGTGTAACTGTATCTTAAAATATGATGGCTTCTCCAGCAGGGGTCGGCAAACTTCTGGAAAGGGGACCCCAGTGAGCATTTTTGGCTTTTTGGACTTTTCACAGACTACTCAGGCCTGCTATTGTAGCAGGAAAGCAGCCGTAGGTGATATGTGAACGAGTGAGTGTGGCTGTGTACCAATAAAACTTTATTAAAAAAAACAGGCATGAGTTCGGTTAAGCCCACAGGCTGTTGTTTGCTGACCCTACTGCACAATTCACTTGACTGTTTTTCTTTAAACAGAAGTCTAAGCAGAAGCAACATCAAGGGCAGCCCGGGTGGCTCAGCGGTTTAAGCGCCACCTTCAGCCCGGGGCGTGATCCTGGAGTCCTGGGATCTAGTCCCACGTCAGGCTCCCTGCAGGGAGCCTGCTTCTCCCTCTGCCTGTGTCTCTGCCTCTCTCTCTGTGTGTCTCTCATGAATGAATAAATAAAATCTTAAAAAAAAAAAAAAAGAAGCAACATCCAACAACTGAAAGAGGGTAGGGGTGCCTGGCTGGCTCAGTCAGAAAAGCATGTGACTCTTGATCTCAGGGTGGAGAGGTCGAGCCCCACATTGGTTATAGAAATTGCTGAAAAATAAATAAACTTTAAAAAGAAAGCAAAAGAGGGTAATGGAAACCCATATACCCTGCCCCAAGATTCAACGTTTACTATATTTCATTTCCTTCTCTCTATCCTTTTTTCCCCCCTAAACCATTTGAAAGTGTCTCAGACAACTGGAGACTTCTCCCTGAATTCAACAGTATGTCTCTCCTAAGAATGAGAACACTTTGCTCCATGACCACAGTGCCATGCATACCTAAAAAAATTAACAGTAGTGTTGCAAGAAATGCATCCTCAGGGGCACCTGGGTGGCTCAATCGCTTAAGCATCCGATTCATTACAGCTCAGGTCATGATCTCAGGGTCGTGAGCTTGAGCTCTCTGTTGGGCTTGGTGCTGAGCATAGAGCCTGCTTAAGATTCTGTCCCCCTCAGCTTCTACACCTCCTCCCTCCCCCTCTCTAAAAAAAGGAAGAACAAGGAAGGAAGGAAAAGAAAGGCAGGAAGGAAGGAAGAGAAAGAAGAACGAAAGAACAGAAGAAAGGAAGAGAAAGACATCCTCAGTATTATGAGATTGGACGTTAAGGACTAGCCAGTGACACCACTTTGGTTTTCTGCAGAGCACCCTGGCCTGCAGCTTGACACAGTAGGTAGAACTTCTTAAAGAGAAACAGTTAAAAATCACTCACCAAGGGGACGCCTGGGTGGCTCAGTGGTTGAGCATCTGCCTTCAGCTCAGGGCGTGATCCCCAGGTATGGGGATCGAGTCCCACATCAGGATCCCCTATGGGGACCCTGCTTCTCCCTCTGCCTGTGTCTCTGCCTCTCTCTCTGTGTCTCCCATGAATAAATAAATAAAACCTAAAAAAAAAAAAAAGAACTGGAGATCCTACTGTGTGCTGGGGCTCAGCCGAGTCCCCTGGTCTTAGCAGATAGTAATCTGGAAACCTCCAGCTTTGCTCATGCACGCTTGGATCCAGCCTGGCCACTCTTCTGTGAATGCTTGGCATAGGTGGCTGGGCACAGGGCTGCCACTCTTCTTCTCAATGATTCCATTCATCTGCCTTTAGGGCCTGGACCTCATCACGTGGAAGACACAGCCGGGAGAGGATTAGACCAAACGGGACTCTCCTCTCAAACCCGGAATAAAGTGGTTCAGCGTGGGGGTGATATAGACTCACAGCGGCCCCAGGTGTGCTGTCCTGGCTGTTTAGACCACACCTGCCTCTGGGGAGCAGGGGCTCATTCCCCTACCCCAGCCTAGCTGGCATCTTTCATCCCACTGTGCAGTGAAGCAGACTTTCCCTCTGCTTGGGTGGGGAGGGAAGACCTCAATGGGATGGATATAAGGCATGAGCTCCTGAGGTCAGCATTCACACTCACCCCATCTGTGTCCACAGTAGCCGACACAGCTGGCAGGCAAACGCTTCGAGAACATTAACCCAAGTCCCTTTACCTTCTCCATGACAGAGCACTCTTTGTGCCAAAGCACAAACACCCCATATGATCAGGCTTCATTCTACACCAGGCCTGGGTGTCCTTGGAATGACCCCAGTTTCACACACAAGGAAACTAAGGCTCAGAGAGATTGAGGTACTTGGTCAAAATGGCACAGCTGCTGAGTAACAGGGCTCACATCCCAACCCAGCTCTGCTAACTCCAAAACCCAAGGTGCTCCTTACAGCCCCTGCAGAGTGAATGAGTCCCTCCCATCAAGTTCATATGGAGAGATGTGAACCCCAGTGTGATGGTGTTTGGAGGTGAGGCCTTTGGGAGGTGACTAGGTTACAAAGGGAGAACCCTCGAGAGGGGATTAGTGGCTGATAAAGGGGACCCCAGAGAGTTTCCTCATCCCTTCCACATGTGAAGACCCAGCGGGAAGACCTCATCTGTGAACCAAGAAGCAGCTCCCACAAGATACAGAACCTGCCGGCACCTTGACCTTGGGCTTCCAGCCTCCAGACCTGTTGAGAAGTAAGTGTTTGCTGGTAAGGCCCCTGCCAGTCTGTGGAATTTTGGTATAGCAGCCTGAACAGGTTATGATAACTCCCCTGGTAGAGTTTAACTCCTTATCCTCCTGGAAACAAATAGAATAAGGCAATGTTCTTTTAAAAAAAAAATTTATTTATTTATTCATGAAAGACACAGAGAGAGAGGCAGAGACACAGGCAGAGGGAGAAGCAGGCTCCATGCAGGGAGCCCATGCGGTTCTCAGTCCCAGGACTCCAGGATCACGCCGTGGGCGGAAGGCAGGCGCTAAACCGCTGAGCCACCTGGGGATCCTGGCAACGTTCTTGTATAAAAACGTCTATAGTTTTTCATGAAATTGTGACAACATTGCAGCGAGTACAGTCTAGCTGAGTTAAACTCCCAAGGGCAGGCTCATGCCAAACTGCGACTTATTTGCGTGCATGTCATCATTTTGCCTTTCCGGGATTAGAAGCTGCCATCCAAGGGTGTTCAGAAGACTACCTGTTGATTTCTTGGTTTCTCAAGATGGTGCTCCGTGCTGTATTTATTATGGGCCTGTTATTGATCAGTGGCTAAGATTTTCTCTATGTCTCTACCTTCCTTTCCTCTTAGTTATCCACGGAGATTGTTGGGGCACCATGTCGTTTGGTTTCACCCTCCTCATGGGGCAAGGGGTGGACATACTGCCACGGAACAGAAGGGCTGGTTCTGGGTCTCAGATGCACAGGCTTGTGATGTGTGGAGCTGCAATCTCAAGGTTAGCCAAGGAGGGGACGGGAGGGGAGGTCCTAGCAGCGTTGTGCACATGGTAATAGAGACAAACAGTTGGTTCTTTTTTTTTTTTTTTTTTTAAGATTTTATTTATTTATTCATGAGAAACAGAGAGAGAGAGACAGAGAGAGAGAGAGAGAGGCAGAGACACAGGCAGAGGGCAAAGCAGGCTCCACGCAGGGAGCCCGACGTGGGACTCAATCCCGGGTCTCCAGGATCACGCCCTGGGCCGAAGGTAGGGGCTAAACCGCTGAGCCACCCGGGCTGCCCCAAACAGATGGTTCTATGGTGGTGGGGGGGCAGGGGATCTGGGGCAAAGGCTCTGTAGTTTCCTCTGGTCCTGCTGGAGTCTGCTAGGCATCACCGTCCAGGCAAGGTACGTTCAGCATGAGTCACCCCCATCAGGCAACAGCCCAAAACAACCAGCATCACTAACCTTAAAATCTCACTAGGCTTCTGGCACTCTGCGGCCTGCCAAGAGAAGACTCCACTGAACAGGGAGCACCCAGAAAGCCAGAAAGGAGCGAGCTGCCACACAAGATGGCCCTGGTGTCCTGCCAGCTGGTCGCACATCCCAGGCTGTGCCGTCCCCTCCAGGGAACCCGTGTTCCCATTTGGGAAGGAGGGAGAGGGAGACTGGGGATTTTCCACTGTCCTTCCCTGGGTGACTCAGAAGAAAGCCAGATCTGTTCCCAGCTTGTTTCACTACTTCTGTCCTTTCTCTGGTGGAGCCGCCCAGAAAGCCTGGGAGAGCTTTGTCTGCCCCCACTCTACCTTCTGACCACAAGCTCTCCCCACGATCTGCTTCGCTCTGCCATCCTCAGGCTCCTCCAGCTGCCAGGGGCCCACCTGCTTGCCTGGATGTGCCGTCTCTCTGTCCTCATTTTACTTTAGATGAAGATGCTACTACCCCTTGGTGGCCTGGTGACACGTGGGGTTCAGGAGGCTCTGCTGTGAGGTTGTGGTTGTGCGCCACTGCCTCTGTGGAATCCACCACAGATCCACAAGAGCACAGCAGGTTGGGAAAAGTCACATGAGAGGCGAGGCCTCTGGAAATGCCAGACCTTTGGAAATGTCTTGCAGAATGGTTTGCAGACCAAAGTGGGACTCAGTCGGCTCCAGCAAGTGACCCAGGGACATAGGACACAGTTCCCCCCCTCCTGTTCCCTACGGACCAGGACTGGCTGTTTCTCACTCAGGCCTAGAACCATCCAAGTGTTAGAAACGACTTGCCGTGTCCCCATCGGGAGCTGTCACAGGTATGCAGAGGCCACTTGCTCACTGAGTAAATCCGAGGGGTCTCGGGGGAGGGGGGACATCTGTTGGCTATGTGGTCTCACACCCTGTGTGGGCAGAGAGCTATGTGGGGAATCGGACCCTCCTTCTCGGGAAGAATCTGCTGAGTTCTGAAATGAGTGGAGGACTCACACCCGTCTCTCACCCATGTGTCATCCAATGCCAGGTCTTGCTGACAGGACCACATGTCCTGGGTACATCCCCACTGCCACCATCCTGGTCCAGGTCTCTACCGTCCCCTCCCTTGCAAGTCCAACTACCTCCGACCTGGTCTTTTTGAAATGTGTATCTCCTCCCTTGCTTGATGGCTTCTCCATTGCCCTCAGGATAAAGTCCAAACTCCTGAGCTCAGGCAGCTTGCCTCCCTCCAGGACACAGATCCTGATTGACCATAAATTACAGGTTCCCTACCAGCCCCTGCCTCTGGGCCACTCAGAGGCTCTTCCCTCTGCCAGGCACACCCTACCCCCAAGATCACCACCCTCGCTGCAGCTTCAACCTCACGGTTTCATTTTCTCCTGCTGACTCCCCAGTACATTACCCCACACCCTCTGACCCCACTGAGCAGGGCATTTCTACATTCCCCTAGCATCCTAGGCTTAACCCTATGGGGCGCTTGCCACTCTGAATTTTCATTTCTTGTTTTCTGTAAAGGAAGGGCCAGATAGTAAATAATACAGGCTTTGTAGGCCTGACTGTCTCTGTCGCAACTACCCAGCTCTGCTGTTGTAGGATGAAAACAGCTAGACCACCTAAGCAAACGGGCCTGGCTGTGTTCCAGGAAAACTTCATTTACAAACACAGGCGTCGGCAATGCTTTGTGAACACCTGCAGTAATGACACACCTGGTCACCTGGGCCACTTCTAGTCCCTCCTGTTCCCAGGTTATCTCCATGTGCTTCACACAATGCTGGGGGGTGGGGTGGGGTGGGGTGGGGGGTACCAGACATGCAGGAGATACTTGGTGGTTGGTTAAAAGTACATCACCTGAAACCAAGGATCCAATAGAACCCCAAGGACAGCTCATATGTCCCCACCTGCTCAACAGCCTTTTCTCCTTCATTCTTACAAACAGAACCCAGACTTTGTTCTGGAGGCAACGTACCTAGCTTCCCTACTTAGATATGCACTAGCTACGAGCACTTAAAGCTAACTGTGGTTAACCCAGTTTGCCAGCAGTTGGTCTGGGAGAGGGTGTGTGACTCAGTCGGACACACACCAAGTCTGCACAGAGAGTTTGGTAAGATGTGGCTCCCTGATGAGAGGAGTGAAGCTTTTCTTTCTGCCTCCTCCCTTCCTAATTTGAATACCAGTTTCAGAGGACGTAATGCCCAGGGCTACTGCAGCCACACTGCAGCTATGAGGGGAGGGCCCGAAGAATGAGAGAAACACCAACCCAGAGCCCCAACTTTTCTGGGCTTCTGTATACCACCCCTGGAAATACTCATCTCTGGCTCCTTGATAAGAAAGGTAATATCTGGGGATCCCTGGGTGGCGCAGTGGTTTGGCGCCTGCCTTTGGCCCAGGGCGCGATCCTGGAGACCCGGGATCGAGTCCCACGTCAGGCTCTCAGTGCATGGAGCCTGCTTCTCCCTCTGCCTGTGTCTCTGCCTCTCTCTCTCTCTCTCTCTGTGACTATCATAAATAAATAAAAAAAAATAAAAAAAAATAAAAAAAGAAAGGTAATATCTGGGCAGCCCTGGTGGCACAGCGGTTTAGCGCCGCCTGCAGCCCAGGGCGTGATCCTGGAGACCCGGGATCGAGTCCCACGTCGGGCTCCCTGCATGGAGCCTGCTTCTCCCTCTGCCTGTGTCTCTGCCTCTCTCTCTGTCTCTATGAATAAATAAATAAAATCTTAAAAAAAAAAAAAAAAGGTAATATCTGTCTGTGATGTTTATTCCAAGCAAGTGTTCTGCACTTGCAGCCTTCACAGGTCCTGGGTAACAGAACCAATGCCCTGTCCTTACAATATAAATGCTCATTAGCACAAAGACAAGGCAGCTTAATACATTTCCTCCTACTCTGGCTACACAATCTTGCATCTTTCCCTGTTTCACTTTCCAACCAAATATACAGAATCTCTGAGAAGTTTTGTGGCGAAAACCTGGATACCAGGGAACCAGGGCCTGAGGAGCCCCAGCTGGGGAGAGCCATCTGTCTCCTCCCATCAGTCTTAGAGAAGCCCGACTCACGTAATCCTTCAGTGTTTAGATCCAAGAACTAGCTGAACCAAGTATGGCACGAGCCATGGGGGAGGTGACAATATTCTTACACAAGAACAGTCAGGGAAGAAAACTCAAGGGCTCTCTTCTGAGTGAACTAGAGCAGGCCTGGGAATCTACAGTGTCCCTCTCCTCTTTGGGGTGACAGCCACACCCCCAGGAGTCCGTCATCTGACAGCCCACAGTGGAAAAGTCACCAGGCCACCTTCAAAGGGACTCTTCCCACGAATGATGAGCTGGTTGTTACTATGCGCCTGCTGGTCCCCACGGTGGACATGGGGCTTGTGGCCTTGCATGCCCCATCCCCCTGGCTCCTTGCAGCCACTCGGTGCGGTGGGTCTGATGAGCCCCAGCGTGCAGACGAGCTGGTGCTCTCGACCAGACCACCCTCTCTGCTCTGCTGTCCGGTTCACTCCGCCTGCCGCAGAGAGTCCGTAATCCCACGTCTCTACGAGCCTCGAGGGGCACAGACAGGGCAGCCTCACTGCCTTTTGTCAGTAGGCACCTTCATTTCCCTCACCTTCATGGGGAAAGCAGACTCTGAGACCAGGCATTTTTGGCGTGACCACTGGGGTTGTACCTAAGTATTGTCCCCGTAGCCAGCCCTCGATTGTTTCTAGTAAATGGGGAAGTAAGCATTGTTGGCATCAGTATTTCTTGGGTACCTACTATGTGCACAGCACTATGCTAGGTGCAGAGGACAGGAAAGGCACCCAACATATGGGGTCACTTTGGAACATTGTAATGCAGTCGTCTCTACCACAGTCTGCAAGCCCACTGTGTGCCTGGCCCTGCACACACACCTCTCTGACCCTACCCTGTAACGTCAGCACTGTTACATTATTCTCGTCCTGGAGCCAGGGGAATCCATGGTCACAAGCGAAGATGACACTGACACCTGGCCTCTCTGCATATTGTGTGCATCTAGTGCACTTGGGTCTCAAAGTCTGGTCCCCCGAATAGGTGTCATTGGCATCACCTAGAAACCTGTTAGAAATGCAAGCAAGGTCTTGGGCACCAGACCACTGAATCAGGATCTCTGGGGCTGGAGCCCAAGATCTATATTTGAGCCAGTCCCCCCAAGAGGTTTGGATACACACGCAAATGTGGGAACCTCTAAACACTGAGATATTTTATGCATAAATGGTGTGAGGGCTATAAAGCACTCTTTGTCAGCGTGGTGTCTTGAAAGACCTTTGTGAAAGGTTATTCAGGGATCTCTTTGTTGTTTTTTTAACGAGTCAATATTCTATTTATTACAACTGCAAATTCAAAGCACAATTCTTCCTGAAGATTTTGTGTTGAATTTATGAATATCACTATTTTGCTTATAAAATTGACTATTTTACAATCACTTTTAAGGGTTTTTAAATTTTAATTAATTTCCCTTAAACGCTTTAAGTGCAGTAATGAATTTAGCATATTTCTTCTAAAGCACTTCATTTTTTTTTTTAAAGATTTTATTTATTTATTCATGAGAAACACAGAGAGAGAGGCAGAGACACAGGCAGAGGGAGAAGCAGGCTCCCTGTGGGAAGACCGATGCAGGACTTGATCCCGGGACCCTGGGATCATGCCCTGAGCTTAAGGCAGATGCTCAACCACTGAGCCACCCAGGTGCCCCCTGAAGCATTTTTCAAAACCTTCCAATTGCTTCATGAATTCTTATTTATCCTCTAAGTTGGATTTCTAAACATGGCAAATCTTGGTTCTCTGAAACATACTGTTTGCAAACTTAGTGAACGCCTCTTATAACTTTCAAATTAAAGCTCTGTCCAGTATAACGAGACTATACCTAATACTACTGAACCGTGCACTTCAAAAATGGTTAAGTTGGTCAATTTTGTGTTAATGTGTATTTTACCACATTTTGGAAAAAAGCTCTGGCCATAATGGATTACTCAATACATCTAAAATGGGAATCACAGAGCCTTTCTGTTTGAGGATGCCAAATTCTCTTAAATGTTTCAAGCTCTTAAAATACAAAATATACATAGAGGACATCTGGCTGGCTCGGTTGGTGGAACATGGGACTCTTAATCTCAGGGTCGTGAGTTCAAGCCACACGTTGGGCATGGAGCCCACTTAAAATATATATAGATTACATTCCAATATAGGATGAAAACAAGCACAAACAAAAAAATATGGCTTGGCTTGGCTTCATCCTCTCTGTACCAAATAGTAATCCTTCTGGGGAGTAAAGACCCAACCAAGAAAAGCACCGTTTCATCCCCAGCAAGTGCAGGAGCCCACAAAATTGCTCTTTGGCCAGGAAGAAGGAATTAGAATTAGTTTTTCCAGGGACCTCAGCTGAATCCTGATTGTAGTCACTATGTCAATGGAAGATTCCAGGTCCCCTTCCCTATCCACATGAGGTGGTGGTCTCAAAGCCTGGATTCCCCGGGTCCAGGGGCAGATCCCCTAATTCATCTGCATTTGAATCTCCAGCCCGCCTCCCCCCTCCCCCCCACCAGAGCTGCTGCATTGTGCTGTCTGTAGGGTTTCCCCCATCCTGAATTGTTCCCACCTGCCAGGGTCATGACTCCCTACTGAGGACTTTCCATGCCTCCTGCTGATTCTGCACCCCCCCCCCACCCCACCCCAGGCTCCTCCTGACTCTCACTCCTGTAGATTTCCAGAGAAGGAAGAGGGTGGCATGAAGCAAGGACAGCAGAGAAGGATTTTCTAGAAAGGAGAATTGACAACTGGTCTCTGGAGAAGGGGCCACCAGGAGAAGGAAAGCTTGTGAGGTGAGGGGAATCCATTCTCGTCTCATGGGTAAAATATCAGTGGGGCACACTGTTTCCTCGCCCCCGCCCTGTGAGCGGGCTTTGTCCCTATGAGTGCATCACATTTGAGCCCCCCTCTTTCATTCCATCATCCGGTGGAGGGGGAGCAGCTAGCAAGGCACTGGCAAGGCTACCAAGGGGGTGAGCCGCCCCGTGCTCATTGACCGGCCAGAGCAGTCTGTGCCCTGTGGGTCCCGTCCCTGTGCTCTCTGCCTGACTCCCTCGTGCAGCCGGCAAGGGACGCTGGCCTTGCTGTGAATTCCAAGTGCGGTGTTCCATCGCACGCTGAGGAGCGTGGGCAGCGCCTGGAGGGTCACCAGATGGTGTTTTGCCAGGCGAAGGGAGCTAGTACGTAGTGCCCTGGGGGGTGGGTGGTGAGGGGGGCCAGGAGGGGAAGCAGCCTCGCTCCGATTCTCCTGGGCCCCAGCTCCCGGGCGAGGACATCGGCAGGACCTCCACGGCCACGGCCACGGCCACGGAGGGAGATATTTACGCACACAAACAACCAACGCAGGTCGCCCCCGGATCTGTGCTGAAGACGAAGCCCTGAAAGGTCTCTAGGAAGATGTGGAGGGGGACGTGAACATTCCAGCCTTAGTGCACCTTGGAGGTCAGTTGTCTTGCATGGGGGCTGCCCTATCCAGGAAGCTGAAGGGGGTGCCCTTCCCCCTGCAAAGTCCTCATACTCCTGTGCAGAGTGGATGCTATTATAAACCCATTCTATAGATGGAGAAACTGAGGCCCAGGGAGGGAGTATAGCCAAGGTCTCAAGGGGGAAAAAAAACAGATGAGGAGTCCCTCCGCCCCCACCCCTGCTAGACTTGGTTGTGTCTGAATTCCCCCCCCCTGCTCTAGGGGGCAGCAGCACTTCATACTGTGCTGTGTGCCTCAGCCCCAGGTTCAAATCCGACTTCTGTTACTAACAGAGCAGGTGTGGGCAAGTCATTTAAGCTGCAGGCAGGGGCTGTGAACGCAGTGCCTCCTCAGAGGGCACTTTCTGGTTCCTTCCAGGAGCAGCACAGACCCTCCAAGGGCTTCCCTTGTGCCGCTGTGAGCGCACCGTGCGTGCGCTGTGTGTGCTGGTTCTGGTGGCCTGCACGACGGCCCTGCCCCCTGGTTTCCCAGATGCAAATGTGGAGGCAAAGAGAAGCCAAGTGGCTCCCAGGGTCACATGAAGCACGAGCGGCAGAGTCGGGGCTGGAACCCAGGTCATGCAGCCAGCCCACCAGAACTGCCTCTGGCGCCCGCAGGACACAGGCCCAGCCCCTGGGGCAGCCCTTGGTACGGGCCGGGTCTGTCCGGGGCCTCACAGAGGGGAAGCAAGGGTTCCTGATACAAATACGATACTTAAAAACAAAACAAAACAAAACAGGGATCCCTGGGTGGCGCAGCCGTTTAGCGCCTGCCTTTGGCCCAGGGCGCGATCCTCGAGACCCAGGATCGAATCCCACGTCGGGCTCCCGGTGCATGGAGCCTGCTTCTCCCTCTGCCTGTGTCTCTGCCTCTCTCTCTCTCTGTGTGACTATCATAAATAAATAAAAATTAAAAAAAAAAAACACAAATACGATACTTACAAGGGCCCCCAGGGCTGGGGCTGGGGGGAGCCATTGCCCCCCACCCAGACTCTGAACATCTTGCATAAAAGAAGTAAGCACTTACCCGGCGGCCCAGCACCGCTACAAGTTTCTAAGTTATTTATAAAAAGGCAGCTGAAGTCTAGAGACTTTTTAACGGGCGGAGGTGTGTTCTGCAGACTAAGAATAGCTGACAGGAGCTTTCTGGTGACATCAGAGCACAGCAGCAGCTTGGGGAGGGGGGGGGCTGTGGTTTTCTCCAGCTTAGCAACAATTGCCCATGCAGGCTCACCCAGTTCCTCCAGACAGGGCCCGCCGAAGGGGTAGGAAAGGGGGCTGGGGACCCCGGAGGCAGGGAGGGTTCCCTTGGGCTGGGGGATTCTTAACGTGTCACTTCTCCCCTTGGTCACCATCCTGCCGTCCGCAGGAAGCTGGCCCTCCGGCAAAGAGCAGAGCGCCGCAGGGCAGGGCACAGGCAGGTCCCTGGCCGGTCCTTGGACTCGGACCATGGGCTCCTCCATCCCGCTCACCCCTGCCCCTCCGTCCTCCTGGGGTGGGGGGCTTCTGACACGAGCAGACCGCAGGCCCCCACTGCTGCCCACTGCACCAGGTGCTGCTTCTCAATGCACACCTGAGCTTGGAACGGACTCCGAGCTCCAGCACCTCTGACTTCTTCTGAAGTCAGAATGAATTCTGGGGATAGAGCACAAAGATTAAGCCGACCCAAGGTTAAACTGCGGTTCCCCCTGTCAGGGGCTGTGAGCTTTTGCTGCAGGGATTGGAGGGGTTGGGGGAGCTAGGGGAGAGGAAAGAGCAGGGAACAGCTTATTTATTTTTATTTTTAAAAGGATTTTATTTATTCATGAGAGACAGAGTCAGAAACACAAGGCAGAGGGAGGAGCAGGCTCCCTGCAGGGAGCCCGATGCAGGACATGATCCCGAGATCACGCCCTGAACCAAAGGCAGACGCTCAACCACTGAGCCACCCAGGCATCCTGGGAACAGTTTAATTAAGACTTAAAACCCTTGCCATTTACAACTTCTCCTGCAGGGCCCCCGCTGGTATTAGGGGACCTCCGGGTTATACGTGGTACATACTTACTGCACAGGGTTGTGTGTGGGTGAAGCTGTCCATCCCATGCTTTATGGTTCCTGGGGGATTTTCACAGGGGATTGTGGCTTCCCATGATTCTGACTTTGCACCCTGGCCCCACACAACCTCGCGTAAGCCTCAGTTTCCCCTTCATCAGTGTGGTTCGTCCTTCTGACATCTAGTACGAGCCTGACAAGTCATCTTTTTAGAATTTATTACACCTGACTTTCAGAGAGCTCAAAGTGTTCACCGATACACTTTGTCTTCAAGGAAGGACAAAGGGAGATTTTCCTTTTTCTTTCCTTTCTTCCTCTCCTCCTCCTCCTCCTCCTCCTTTTTTTTTTTTAAGATTGTATTTATTTATTCATGAGAGATACAGAGAAAGGGAGACACATAGGCAGATGGGAGAAGCAGGCTCCCTACAGGGAGCCCGATGTGGGACTCGATCCCAGGACCCCAGGATCATGACCTGAGCCAAAGGCAGATGCTCAACCACTGAGCCACCCAGGCATCCCTCTTCTCTTCTCTTCTCTTCTCTTCTCTTCTCTTCTCTTCTCTTCTCTTCTCTTCTCTTCTCTTCTCTTCTCTTCTCTTCTTTCTCTTCTTTTCTTTTCTTTTTTAACAGAGGAAACACCAAATAAAGCCAGAGAAGAGAAGCTACTTGCCCAAGGTCACACTGACATTCTCCCCAGATCCCTAGCGCTCCCTTTATCAGGACTGTCCCTACAGTACAAGCCCCACGTGTTCCCTGAGTGGAAAGATGGGAGGCCACCTGTGAGCCATCCTGGGTGCTCTGGTCACACAGCCCTCACAGCTGATGAGCCACTGGCGTCTCTGGGATATGGGGTTAATGAGCCACATCTCTCAGCACAGCTGCCAAGCGGCTGGTCCAAGGTCATACTATCAGAACTTGCCAAGAAAATACTAGCACATGTGCGCCCATGTGCCCCCGTGGCAGAGGAATCCCACCACTATGGAGACATGATTTGTGATTCTCCACCCTAGTGGCATCTTATCCAAAACATCAACACTGGGACTCCCTCCCACCCGCATTTCTAGGTCCGTGCACCTGGGATGGAGCCTGCCCACATTTGCTTTAAGAGTTCCCCAGGGGGTGGGGTGGGGAGTCTAATTTGCAGCTAGCATGGAGACAGGGTTTTCTCAAACTCACTTGTGTACTGGAATCATCTGGGGGATTAAAATACTGCCCAGCTACACCCAGCCTGTTTTAATTGGGGTCTGCCTTGTGGACTGGGCATTAGGATCTTTAAATGCTCCCCCAGGTGATTCAAAAGTGTGGCCAAATTTGAGAAAGTTGCTCTGGTTCATTCCATACCTGGACTCTTAGCCCCGCCCCTGCCCCCAAAAGATAGGATTGCCCCGCCCTTCCCAAGTCCTCCCAAAAGAGATTTTAGTCTTTTAGTCTTTTTGCTGCTTATATCTAGACAAGCGCCTCCAGAAAATTCTGTTCTTGACTTTTCATGTCAAGAAGCCAATCTAAAGCAGTAGGCCTTTTGGCTGCAACTTCCTGAATAGGAAATAAATGCTCAGCGTGAGTGGCATGAAAGCACACCTGATTCTGTGATGCTTTGTGGACAGAGACAGAGGGAAGGGGGCCTTTGCTGTAATCCAACCTCCAGGCCTTACTACTCAATGCTGGGGGGCCCTGGTTCCTCAGCCCCCAAGTGCACACTGCAGGATCTGAGCCCAGCAAGTCCCTCTGGGTGTTTCAGGGCAGTCCCAGGGCTGTCTCCTTTGTGCCCTCTGACTGGCCCGGCTGAGGTCCCCTGGGAGGAATGCCTCCTTCTGGAAGCCCCTGCTCCTGGGACCCTTCCCAACATGCACAGGGGCCCTGCAGTGCTGGGTTCAGCCCCGTCTGCACCCACCTCCCTCTCTTCAGAAACCCGCAGGCCCTCTCTTCACCCTGGGACGTTGGGTGTCTGTTTGGGCTTGGGGGCCCAGATTTCACAAAATCCAGGAGGCATGGCCTCTGTGGCCCTACCAATCCTCCCTCCCTTCCTCAATGGGACTCAGATCTGCCCCAGGGGATGGGCACCAACGTGTCCTCCTTATCACAGGGGTAGAGTGCAGCTTCCCTCTGTAGACGCTCCCAAATGCACATGCGTCAGCTGGCACAGGGAGACTGCCCTCCACCCAACCCCCACCAAGACGCAGCCAGGACCAGCAACTAATTGGCCCTGAGCTAGCCCAGTGGCCTGCCCATCGCTGAGCACTCTCCATGCACCAGCACGGGGTGAACACTTTGCTTGAAGTCTCGTGTACCCATTTCACAGATGAGAACCAAGGATTCCAGGGGCAAATCATCACCTAAGGCCAAAGACAGGACTTGAAGCCACATCTCCAACTCCATCCCCAACCGCTGCAACAGAGGCTCCCAGGTTTGAGAGTACATAAAAATCAGCCAGTAGGTCCCAGGAGCTTGCATCTCTATGCAAAAATACAGGAGACCCTGACATATATGGCCCAAGGACCAGCTCTCCCCTCACCCTGCTCTGAGTCTCAGGGCCTCTTCTAGGCCCAGCCAGGATCGTCTTTGTGGCCATCCATGGCTTTGACCTCTCCGAGCTTCCTTCCAGGTGAAAATGAGAGAGTTGAGCTAGCCAGTTTCAGGGAGCTCTTCAGTTCTGCCTTGAGCCCTCTAACTTGGCTCTTATCCAAGGTGACCTGGGAGGGCGAGGGGCCTCTCTTTCAGGGTTTCTCCCAGCAGACCCCTCTGCCAGGTCAAAACTCTGAACCCTGCCTGGGATTTGCTCCTGCCTCCACACACAGGCCCTGGGAAGCCCCCAGAGCATCTGTCCCCCTCCAGCCTCCTGGAGTCTCTGGCACAGGGGAAGTCCACCCTGCGTAAAGGGCCTCCTGCCTTGCCTTCATACTCATATCCTTCTTCTTTTTCATGAAGCAGGAGAGCCTGATCTGTTCGCATCTCTGCTCTCTGCAGCCTGCCCCAGGAGAGGTTTAAGAGACAGCCCAGAGTGGACATATGGGAAGGGTGCCCGGTCAGCAGGAGCCCGCCCTGAGCTGTGCTGAGTCAGCACAGGAGCGGTGAGGCTCTGGACCCACCTCCTACCCGCGCCCCCCAGCCTGCCTGTGCCCTCCGCCGCCAGCTGCCCAAATGGTAGGTGCCTGCTGCATCCTCTCCCAAGTAAGCCCCAAATTATTGACTGCGCCAACTCTGAACCCCAACGTGTATTTATCATCCTGCCTTCCAGGCACTCAGCTGGGGTCTTGCTTGAACATGCAGCTGTCCCGGAGGGGAGGGAGGGCACGAGGGAGGGAAGGAGGGAGGAGAAGGCTGTATGTGCTCCCCACCCCCACCCCCTGGCTGGGGGGCACTAAGATGAAGCAGGTGGCAGGATCCTCCCTGGTGGTACTGCCCTGCCAGTCAGCTCGTGGGCCCCGAGATGGCTGGCTCAGTATCCAGTCCCTGCCACCTTCCGGCGCACTGGAGGTGGGGACCTCCTTGAAGGCCAGGCAGCCAAGGGGACAGTTAGTAATAGTGGAGAACATGCCAGAAGCTAGTTTTCCTCGTGGTCTGGTGGTACAGGGCTTCTTCATGTGTGGACCTCAGATGATCTGCCTCAGAAACAAGCGGGGCCCTTGTTAATGCAAATTCCTCGGCTGGACCCTTTATATGAGGAGCCCTGAGGCACAAAACCATGTAACAACCACCCGTGTGGCAACCAACAGCTTGGCTTCCCCGAGCCCTAGTGCCTTGTGCTTTATAATGGGGAAGGAGGGGAATGAAGAATGCACATCCTGCGGTGTTGTCTGAGGATTCAGTGAGGTAATATGATACAGTAAGTACTTAGCGCTTGGTAAAGGGTATCCCTGGGTCATTACTCAGCAGCAGAGGGAAATTATGGCAGACTGATTCAGCAAATGGAAGAAATAGATTTTCCATTCTTTCCCTTTTTTGCCAGCTCTGTAACTTTCAGTGGAGACACCTGCAAGAGGTGTCTCTGATTCAGAGGCCAGGAAATCGGACCCACCAGGGCTCTGTCGCTTCCAAACCATGTGAACTTGAACATGTGATTTGATCCCTATGAGCCTCAGTTTCCACATCTACAAAATGGGAATGCCAGATTGCCAAATCCCCTATCATTTGGCCGTGGTGGCTAAACAAGACGTTTTAAGGAAAGCCACACAGGTACTCGAATGTCCCTCAATGGATGAATGAATAAATAAAACATGGTATGTCCATACAATGTTATAGTGTCTGGCAATTAAAAGGAATGCAGCACTGACTCATGCTACAACATAGATGAACCTTGAAATCTGCTAAGTGGGGATCCCTGGGTGGCTCAGCGGTTTGGCACCTGCCTTTGGCTCAGGGCGTGATCCTGGAGTCCCGGGATCGAGTCCCACGTCGGGCTCCCAGCATGGAGCCTGCTTCTCCCTCCTCCTGTGTCTCTGCCTCTCTCTCTCTATGTCTATCATAAATAAATAAATAAATAAATCTTTAAAAAAAAAAAAAAAAAAAAAGCCTGCTAAGTGAAAGAAGCCAGACACAAAAGGTCACATATAAGAGACTCCCACTTGTATGGAATGTCCAGAAAAGGCAAATCCATAGACAGGAAAGTGATTAGTGATTGCCAGGGGCCGGAGGATAGGTGATTGAGGGGTGATAGGTAGAGGGTGTGACGTTTCTTTTGGGGATGATGCAAATGTTCTAAAATTGATTATAGCAGTGGTTGCACAACTCTGTGAAGATGGGGAAAACCATTGAATCGTGTGCTCAAGATGGGGAGTTGCCTGGTATGTGAATTATATCTCAATATAGCCATTATGGAAAATAAAAGACCATCTACCTCAGGAACACCTGGAATTTTCATTTCAGAGGCATTCCTGGGCCTCCTCAGGCTGAACCTGTGAAGGGGGCCCAGGAATCTGAATTTAAGTAAGACTGCCTGGTGATTTGCATGCACACAGAATTTATTTATTTATTTATTTATTTATTTATTTATTTATTTAAAGATTTATTTATTTATTCATGAGAAACACACAGAGCGATGCAGAGGGAAAAGCAGGCTCCCCACTGGGAATCTGATGCAGGAGTCGATCCTGGATCCCATCCTGGATCCTGGGATCATGCCCTGAGCTGAAGGCAGCCGCTCAACTGCTGAGCCACCCAGATGTTCGGCACACAGAATTTAAAGAACCATTAATCCCGGTAAGACAGTCTGGTGGACTCTGGTTTCCGTGGCACTGGAGTCTTGCAGGTGCAAACCCACTCTCCATCAATTTCCTAATACTGCTCTAAGAAACCCCAAACCTGATGGCTGGAAACAATGCAAATGTATCATCTCACACTTCTGGAGGTCAGAAGTCTGAAATTATGGAACCTCTGGTGGCTCAGCCATTTAGCACCACCTTTGGCCCAGGGCGTGATCCTGGAGACCTGGGATCGAGTCCCGCATTGGGCTCCCTGCACGGAGCCTGCTTCTCCCTCTGCCTATATCTCTGTCTCTCACTGTGTCTCTCATGAATAAATAAATAAAATCTTAAAAAAAAAAAAGTCTGAAACGGGTCTCCCTGGGCTAAAATCAAGGTGTCATCCGGGCTGTGTTCCTTTCTGGAGGCTGTAGGGAAGAACCTGTTTTCTTGCATTTTCCAGCTTCCAGAGCCACCTGCACCCCTCGGCTGGTGGACGTGGACTGTTCCTCCAACGCAAAGCTAGCAGTGCCCAGTGGAGTCTTTCTCACATCCAATCGCTCTTGGCTCTGATCGCCCTGCCTTCCTCTTTCACATACAAAGACCCTTGTGAGTACGTGGGGCCCCGCAGCCGTAGTCCAGGGTAATCTCCCCATCTCAAGGTCAGCAGTGTGTCACAGGTTCTAGGGATCAGACATCATTATTCTGGCTTTCCTACAGTCCTGCTGTTTGAGGGTGTAGGACACCTCTCCCCACATCGCGGATACTGAGTAAATAAAAGCAGTGCCCCTTGGAGGCCCCTGGGGGGGCTACGTTTGTGTCTGAGAAGCCCTCCCCGCAGACCCTCCCGCACACTGGTTTTCCCTGTGTCCTCCCGCAGCCCCCAGCTCCCTGCAGAGCCTGCCCCGCTGCTCCATGTGGAACCATGGCAAAGTTAAAATAGATTTTGGGCCCCTGCCACCTCTCTCTGTTTCTCTGGTGAGCTTGTTTCTCGGACAACAATGCAGAGTTTGAAGCCCATCCAGGGACAAGCTTCCATCTGCCCCCTGCAAATTCCAGTAATAGGTCACTATTTATAATTATATAAATAAGAGAAAAACATGCTCAAGCTGCCCTCTCCGAAGAGCCCCCGTCTCCATTTTTAGGCACCTAGCCCTCCCACTCGCCCGCGGAGCTGCGGCCCTCTGCGGTCTGGGTGGCAGCCTCCAGCCGCCGGTTAGGATGGCTGGAGATGCTAGTGCAGCCCAGGAGGGCGGGGGCACCTCACTGGGAGCTGAGGGATCCGGGGAACTTGGCCACCCATAAAATGATTAAATAAGTGGATGGAGATTAGAGTGCAAGTTCCATTTGTTTGTCTCACCAGGTACGGTGGGGAGGGGAGTGACAGAGAGAGGAGGGTCAGCCTGGCCATAGAGTCCCAGATCTTGTCCCCTAACAAAGGGAGCGGACAGTTGTGGAGGACATACTCTCTGCCAGCCGTTTCACCCTTGCTGAATCCACTCTAGCAAAAGATGGGGCTGTGGACCCCTTCTACAGCTGACAACATCAAGGTCCAGAGGGCAAAGCAAGCAACCCACAGGGCACACAGCCAGTTATGGCAGAGCCTTTACACGAGATGCAATGCAGAGTTGAGTGTATCTGCTATAACACTGCCACCCCAGGTTTGCCTAAAAGATCAGGGTGCCTCAGGCAAGAAAAGATTATTGAAAAAACAACCAAGAGGACAGCTCTAATTCAAAAGGCAGATTGGAGATGATTCCTCTCTGATCCCATTCACGAGACCAACATTAGGAAGCCTTAAAGAGCTTAAGAGAAAAACTGCCCAAGTCGGGCAGAAACAGAGAGAGGTGGCAGGGGCCCAAAAACAGCAGCCCCAAAACTACCCAACCTCAGACTTGGGTGTGAGTCACCTGCAGGGTTTCCATCCCTGGATAGATTTTATGGGAGCATCACTAATCCTGACTTGTTTGAGGCGGTTTAGGTGTGGTCTTCCCTAAGTCAGAGGCTAAGCAAGGTGGCATTTGCATTCCCTGTACATTTCTTAGAGTCAGGAGCCTGAGATGAAGGATAAAGAGGCTTGTTGCTCCCAGAACATTGCTGAACCTTGGGAGGCCCAGGAAGTGATTAGAGGGTTAGGGAGTCAGAGACAGATGTATCATAGCAACTGCTATTTATCCAACTTCGTATCTGTACTGTGATTCTGGTTTACGACATGTTCTGAATACCTTGGTCTTCCCATCAATTCAACGGGCATGTGTTGGGTGCCTCTCTTCCAGACCCTATAAGTGTGCGGTGACGGTCTGTTTATATCTCTTTTCTTCCTGGAGTCTGGGATCCTTGAGGTCAAGGACTGGCTCCTTTACTGTAGTATTTAAATTCCTGGCACTCAACAGTGAGCAAATGGGGGCGTCTGGCTGGCTTAGTCAGAAGAGTGTGCAACTCTTGATCTCAGGGTTATGGGTTCAAGGCCCATGTTGGCGGTAGAGATCACTAAATAAATAAACTTTAAAAAATTTGTGAGTGCATGAACATATGAATAATAAGTCTACTACGTAGTGGTGTGCTGCGGTTGGCTCTGACTAGCTTGCAAGATTGAACTGTCAGACATTCAGGAACTTTGCAAACCCCTTTTCAGATGGTTGGTAGCTTGAAATTGACACGATGGGAATATTTACACCCCAATGCTACAAAGCTGGGCTTCCTCTGCTTTATCTACACACCATCAGACAGTCCTTACCTGTCAGGCACTGTTTTAAGCACTTTACAAATATCACATTTAATCCTCACAGGAAGACGCCAGTTTTATAGCCATTTTACAGATGGGGAAACTGAGGCCCAGGGAGATGAAGTCACTTGCCCACCTATGGTTTGGGAGGCTTGCCTAAAAGGAGTGCCGGAGAGCTGCAGGAAGACCATCCTTGAAGTCTCTGGGTGCCACTGCCCTTTGCGGACTCAGGTACAAGCCATTCTCATCTCGGCCACCAGTTTTAATCAGCTCCTCTGAGAGAAGAGAGGCAGTTGCCTGGTGACTAAAGTGTTTTCCAGCCGTCAGAAGGTCACGCTGTGTGATGGGAACCTAAAGATCCCCCCGCAGGGTGCCCCTGTTGTAGGGCTCCAGACAGCAGAAGCAATCAGCCCAGCCAGAACCCACGCCAAGCTCCAGACCTCCTTCCTGCTCTGACGCCCGACAGAGCCATTGCTAGGATTGAATTAAAGCCATGACGTCCTGGAACAGGCAGCGGCAGGCATTGTGTGGGGAGAGCCCTTGCTGTGTACGTGCAGCAAGGCCAGAGCAGGGGGGCAAAGTCCGGGGCCCCCGAACCTCATGGATACAGCCGTCCACCCAGCATGTACCTTTGGCCTGTCCATTTGGGTCCACAGTTGGGGCTAGTAATGGTCTCCCTGAAGCTCTCAGTTTAGGGATAATAGTCTTTTCAGGAACCATTCTGGCTTGAACATTCCAGGTCTTTCTGGGCCTAAGTCAGCCCTTCTCTGACCCCTCTGCATTGTCACTTCTGGTGTTTCTGTCTGCCCATTTCTCCTTAGGAGCAAAAGTATGTCTCCTGATTATTCCTGGTTGGGGCTCTAGGCCCCAGCCAGGTCCCTGCATACAGCAGGATCTCAATAAATGTGCAGTGAATGAATGAAGTAATGAACCCACGGATTGTGTCTTGTCCTCTCCACCTTCTGCTGCCACACAGGGCTCCTGATGATTTCTCCAAAACTTGCCGTCAGGAATAAATTCCCCTTGGTCATTACACCCCAGTCTCCCCTTCTTCCAGCTCCCTGCTGGCTGGGGAAGGTGGCTTGTTTGACAGCAGACCCAGGAAGGTGGAGGGAAGCCCTGAGCAGGCCTCTCAGAGGAGGTGATATTTACCCAGAGATCTGAAAAGGAAGCCCCCAGCCATAGGAAGAGGGAGGGGAGTTCCAGGCACAAGGGACAGGTGCCAGTGCTCATCTAGGAGCTGACAGTGGGCTTGAGATAAAGTTGTCAGGGTAGACAGGTCACAGAGTGAGGGCAGGGTCCCTTCACCCCACACACTGGGGGCCTCTTTGTGATCCCCGAGGGGCAGAGCAGAGTCCTGTGCGGCTCCCCCACCGCACTCCACTGCCCCAGAGCATGGTCCCAGGGCTTTCATCCCCACCCACCTGCACTGTTTCTAGCTCTGGGAGCAGCTATGCCAAGGGGGAGGAGGTGCCATCCTGAAAATGCTGTTCATTATCCCTTCAGCAGAAAGCCCCATCATTTAATCCTTGGATAATTGAATATAATAAAATTCCAGGAACTGGTATTTTACATGAGAATAAAATTGTGTCCAGCAGTGGTGGGTAATTCCCAAGGCACCAGAACCTCCTTCGTGACCCTGAGGCCAATCTGGGTTTCTAGATTCCTTCTGCCTTGAAATGCAAGGTTTGGGTCCAGTTAACTCAGACCAGCTGATGCCCCACAGCTAGCACTTCCCCAGCTTGGCTACATCAGCACTGCCCAAGAGTGCTTTTGAAATGCAGATTTCAGGGACACCTGGGGGGCTCAGTGGTTGAGCGGCTGCCTTTGGCTCAGGTGATGATTCCAGGGTCCCAGATGGAGTCCCACATCAGGCTCCCCGCAGGGAGCCTTCTTCTCCCTCTGCCTAAGTCTCTTCTCTCTGTCTCTCATGAATAAATAAATAAAATCTTTAAAAAAAAAAAAAAAGCAGACTGCAGGTGGCTCCAGCTCTTTGAAGGAATGGGCAGCTGGACTTTTAACCAGGATGGGTTTTCATTCTACAACTCTGGGGGGCGTCAGGATTCCCCTGGAGGGCTGCGACCCTCAGTTTGGGCCTGTAGTCTATAGGTATGGGCAACCGGTTCTCAGCACCCTTTCCCCAGTGCCCTGTGAAACTAATGTAGGTGGGCCCACCCAGGTCTTTGTGAGCACCAAGTGGCCCATGCCCCCACCCTGGCAATGTCACGGAGCCTGGCACCCAGGACGTACACTGAATACATGCTGAACGTTGATAGCTTCATCACCAGGCACCGTGGAGCACGGTAGTCTGGCCTTGAGAACCAGAGAATGTTGACTTTGAATTTCTGCCCTGGCTGTGTGACCTTTCTGAGAATCAGTTCCTCCCTTGTAAAATGGACGTGATTCCACAGCAACTGCTTTGTGCCATGTCCTGTGGCAGGCCCTTCTGATGGACATCTCACTAACTATCACTGTCCCCTTGCTGAGTAGAAGGAAACACGGTCACACAGGTGGCAGGACTGGCCCTGGTCATCCAGCCTGACCACAGAATCCAATTCCTTAAGCCAATTCAAGGCAAAACTCGCAGGCGTGTTGGAGGCCACCTGTATTACATTCCCCGGATAGGATAGTTTGAGACCCAGCCTCCTGGGTCCTGCCTGAGCCAGAATGGGGGTGTTGGGTGGGAGTCGGGGCGGGGTGGGGCAGGGCCAGGAAGCTGCCTGCTCCTCAAGTTTGAAAGCTCCCCCACCCCAAGCTCCTGGGCTGTGCCACTGGGATGGGCCGCTCTGGCACGTGGTGTGTCCGCTTCATCAAGGTGCTGGGGAGGGGCCTGGGGCTTTCCGGGAATAAGACCAGCAAAGCACCTTGTGCGCATTCAAGGTGGATTACTATGATTACATTACTTTTATTGCTGTTCACCAGAGAGCTAATTAATGTTGGCTGTGTTTCTTCACCGTCCCGGGTGAGTTCCCCTTCTGAGATCTGGGAAGCTGTGTGATGGAACCGGGGTGCAGGTGGACGTGGAACCTCTCCGGGATTTGATTGCGCCCACCTACGCCCCAGCTGTGCGGACACCTGCCTCCTTCCAGAGCCGGGAGGGGGGGCGCGGGCGAGCAGGGCGGCCGCCCTGGGGGCGGGGGCGGGGGCGGGGGCGCCCCGGCGGTGGGCCCCGAGGTCCGGCCCCCGCGCCGCGCTGCCGGCCGCGGGGCAGGGCGCTCCCGGATCCCCGCAGTGCGCGAAGCCGGCGCGCGCTAGGACCGCGGGGCGCCGCCCTTGGCCGCTATAAGAGGCCGCGCTCGCGCCCCACGCGGAACCCGCGGCTCCGCCGTCCCCGCGTCCCGACCCGCGTCCCGACCCGCGCCCGCCCGACGCGGCCCCCGCTGCGCAGCCGCCGCCAGCCCGGGGCCCCGCCGCCGCCGCGGGCACCATGGGCGCGGCCCACTCCGCGTCCGAGGAGGTTCGGGAGCTCGTGGGCAAGACCGGCTGTGAGTACCGCGCGGGCCCCCGCCCCCGGCCCCCGCCGCCCCCCGCCGCCCCCCGCCGCGCCGTGTCACCTTGGCCCGCAGCCGGCCCCGTCCGCGCCTCAGTCTCCCTCTCCCGCAAATGGGTCCCCGCCGGCCGCTTGGCGGGCTGCGGCGATGCTGAGTAAGTGTCGGGGAGCCGGCGGGGCTGGGGGCTGCGGCCCCGAGGGACCCCCCCCCCCCGGCAGGCGGCCGGCGTCCGCGGTGGGGGCGCCCCGCTCCGGGCTGGAGTCGCCGCGGCTCTGCGGCCGGAAAGTTTCGAAGTCGGCGGGACCCGGGCGGCCGCCGGTGCTGGGGTGAGCCGGTCCGCGCAGCCGGTGGCCGGGGCCCCGCGACCTTGGCCGCCCCGCGCCCCGCACCCCGCGCCCTGCACCCCGCGCCCCGCCGGGCTGGCCGCGCCGACCGCGGGGGTGCGGGGCAGGGGGGCCGCGGACTGCACCCTGGGCCCGCGCCGTGGGGTGCGGTGAGGAGGCGGGGCCGGCCCGGGGCGAACCGGCGGCCGGAGGGGAGTCCCGCGCGCGCACGGGGCGTCCGGCGGTGTGACCTTGGGCTAGTCACTGCATCTCTCCGTTTCCGCCTCCAGAATGGACGTCCTGCTGGTAGGAGCTCGGAGCTCCATGCGCCGGCGGTGCGAGCTGCGGAAGGTGCTCCCAGGAAGGAGCCGGCCTCCGCCACCTGCTTGGACTTCAGCGCAGCCCACCGGGCCGTGACTGACCACCTGGGGGGGTGGGGGGGTGGGGGGACCGGGACCCAGCCGCGCGTGACCCCTGCTGACCCCAACTCTAAACACCTCTGTCCGGTGAAAATGACAGAAAGCCCCCCAGTACCTGGGGTGGGGGGGGTGGGTTGGTTCCTTGGCTGTACAGACGCACACATCACATGGGGCTGCGTTACATCTTCTCGTGGACAGGCACAGAACTATCCGTGACTGGAGGAAAAAGTGTGTAGTATACACAATGTGTAGGGCATATAACATGCAACACTTTTTAAAAATACTAAGAGCTTATACTTGTGATCTGTTTGCATCAAGAACTCAAACGATCCGCAAGGAAGTAAGAATAGCAAATACTTGCAGATTTGGTGGAAGGGACCGAGAGGGGGTGAGCTCTTCACAGTAAATTTTTTACATTTTCATTTTGAATCCTGTGTAAATAGTCTACTTCAGAAAGTTTTAAGTGCACTTCAACCCCACGGCTAACGTGAGAGAGGTGGGATTCCCCTCTTTCTTTCCTGGGTTTCCCCCCGCCCCGGTTTTGTCACCAAGTGACCTCTTGGTGCCTTGTTTTTTTTTTTTTTTTTTTTAATTTTTATTTATTTATGATAGTCACAGAGAGAGAGAGAGAGAGAGAGAGAGGCAGAGACACAGGCAGAGGGAGAAGCAGGCTCCATGCACTGGGAGCCCGATGTGGGATTCGATCCTGGGTTCCAGGATCGCGCCCTAGGCCAAAGGCAGGCGCCAAACCGCTGTGCCACCCAGGGATCCCCTCTTGGTGCCTTGTATTTGGACTGGTGGAAGTTGGGGTTCCTTGTAGCTGGGACATCTGCCAGCATGGTGGCAGCCCCCACGCAGGCACTTGGGGGGAATTCCATCTGGTGGGGAGTGTGACAGGTGATGGGACCGCAGAGCATGCTGGAAGTCATGTCTATTTCCTGGGTCCAGTCTTGTGTGGGCAAGACAGAGCAGAGTGCTCCCCCTGTAGCCTTCCTGCAAGTGGCTGATGCAGCTTCCCTTCTAGTTGCCTGGGATTCCACTTTCATACTCCAAAGGGTGAAGGGAGATGAGGGAGGGGCGCATCAGGAAAGAGGTTGTGAGGTCAGTCTAGAAGGGAGAAGGAATGCCATCAGTTCTTTGAACTTTAGGTGGAAAGATCCCCCTAGTCCTCGGAAAGGGGCTGGCACAGTCTAGGCATTTTAACTCGTTCAGCAAGAATTCATTGATCAAGAGGACTTGGGGACTTAGAGGTGACCCAGAGAGGCTCATGTTCCTGAGGGGGAGACACACAGTGGCATGAGAGTCAGGGGAAGGGTAGGGAAACGTTTCCTTAGGGGAGACCAGGAGGGCTTCTCTGAGGAGGCCAAAATGGAGCAGAAACTCAAATAAAAAGGAACCGTTTACACAAAGATCAGCAAGAAAGTACAGTTTGGGACAGAGGGAATGGCACATGGAAAGGTCCTATGGCAGGAAGACATTGAAGACAAATGATAATTGTAGGAGATGAGGATGCAGCCATAGTCAGGGGGAAGCCGGATTTAAAGGATCTTGCTAGGTATGTGGCTTTGGGCAGGTGTTTAGTAGTATTGGCTACGTTTTTAAACCCATTTGTTTGTCCCCATCACTCCAAACCACGGCTAAGAGTTCAGGCTTGATCCCACTTCTTCCCAGCTACATGACACTCTGAGTGTCAGCGTCCCCATCTGGATCCTCGGGTGGTTCCGTGGATTCGGTGAGATGATGTATATGTGAAGTGCTTAGCTTGGCGTGGGAGTGTCCACTCCCAGGGCCCTGCTCCTACAAGAATCCTTGGGAAGTATTCAGCCCAAGGCCTAGTCAGCCAGGGAACAGGCTGTGCCCACAAGGTTGCTGAGCGGCCCCTGCCTCTTCCAGGACCAGGATGGTCCCTAAATTGAAGAGTCAGTCTGGTCCCTTTCTGAGGACTCCCTCTGGAAATGATGAGCAGGATGAGCACAGGATGGTGACGATGGACATCATTCTTTGAGCACCAGGCTCCGTGCTGAATGCTTTGCCTGCACTCTGGTGGAATCTTCATGATAATCCTCCGTGGAAGATGGCAATATGGCCATTGTACAGATAGGGAAACTGAGGCTCAGAGAGGTAAAGCAACTTGGTTGCAGCCCCACAGATAATAAGTAGAGGAGTAGGGGATCAGAGGATCCCCAAGTCCGTCCCCTGCCAACACCGTGCTTTCTCTGTGTTGGGTTGCCTCTCAGATTTCTAGGAACGCAGAAGAGCTAGAAACAGTCTGCTCGTCTATTTTTCTCACTTCTGGGCCTTTGTACAAGCCATTCCCTCTGCCTGGAGCACTCTTCACTTTACTGTGCATAATTTGGTGTTTACGTAAGGGGATACTTCTGTAAGCACCGGCCAGGTTAAGATCACAAACATTTTCTCTTAACCCTGTCTCCTTATGAAGCCCACGCTCTTCGTCATGCAGGGCTCTGCTTGGCTGTTGCTGCCTTCCAGAAGCCACCCTGGTTACTCCCCATCCAACCTTTTGAGGGTTAATGTGCATCTTTGAGACTCCCAAAGCCCCTGCATTCCCTCCCGTTTATAGCACACACCACACCACTTTAGAACTGTCAGCTTTGTCACCTGCCACCCCCTCGAAACTTGGAGCTTCCCGAGAGCTGGGAGGTGTCTTGTTCACCTTTATATGTGTGCATCCTACTCAGAACAGAAGAGGTTCACGTTGAAGAGTGGAGACCCCAGGGACTATATAACCCGATGAGTATTGCCTGGGGACATGTGTCCAAGAGAACTGTGAATGCCACCCCACCAGCTGGCGTTGGCCATGCCAGCCCTCCTGGCACCATGAGATGCATCCTGTGGGCTTCAGCGCTGAGCCAGCCCCACCAAAAATAGGCCTGAGCACCAGCTTGCCCACGCAGGGCATCTTTCGAGCTGCACACCCACCTCCCCTTGCCTGTGAGTCTCATTGATTTTTTTTTTTTCTTAATGTTTTAAGTCTTCCCAAACATCTTTTCTGAGCCAAGAAAGCTGACTACCTAGATTGTTAAAATTCCCATTAAGCAGCTGGGCTGGCGGGCTGGCCTTTCTGATGCTCCTTCCACAGCAGGAGTGGAGTCGAGCCTGGCATGTGTCCCGAGGTGTGAAGTGGGCCCCCGCCAGGAAGAAAGGCCCCGTTGGGACTCCCTCTCCAGTCTCCTCCCTGTCACCACCTTGAGCTGGCCTGGACTTGGCCATTTCCTGCCTCCCCCATCCATGCCTGCTCCTGGGGCTGGAAAGGAAATAATAAGTGGAGGATTCTGGGAAAGGTGGAGGGTCTATTTTTTTCCTTCAGGCTTCAGAACAGCTCCACAGGCATATCTATATAGATGCCAAGAAGCTGCCAGAAGGAAGAAGCAAAAAAACAATGTCCCAGATCTGGAGTTCAGACCTCTTAATGGTGACAGCGAGTGTTTACCAGGCGCCTGTCATCTGCCAAACGCAGAGCTGAGCTGAGCAGTTTATCCATAGCTGCTCATGCAAGGCCCCCAGGAACACCACGGGTTCCCATTTCTCAGATGAGGATGTGGAAGCTCCGGAGAGCATGCCACTTTGCCCGAGGTCACAGGCTGCTGAGAAGTAAGAGCTGGGATTCCGCTTCTGGTGTGATCCCCAGATTCCCTCACTGGGAAGGGAACCAGAGGCCTGTGTGGCCCATGCCGGCTGGTGGGGGTGGCCCCACGTTTTCCACTGGACTTCTGCCTATAAAATCCTCAGGTGGCCCCAGACCACAGCCTCAGCCTACTCGCCATGTGCCGTATTCCGTCTGGGTACCGGTGTGGACCAGATACCTCCCCAGCCCTCCTGGAGCTCTGGGGCTCAGAGGGGGGGTTGGCAGTGCAGGTGCTCAATTGTGTCTGTGTGGCTCTGGGGAGCGAATCCCCAGGGCTCATCAGGTTCTCAAAACAGTGAAGATGTATTCCATTGTGTGTAAATCGTACTTTAACAAAAAAAAATCATACTTTAACAAGAAAATGATTAAAAACAAGCTTTTAAGGAAGAAATGAAAAACTGCATCTCCTGGGCAGGGAGGAACAAACATGCCTGGGAGGCCTGGGGGAGGGTCGGTGCCCCCAGGTTGAGCTCTCAGGGTAGGCTGGAGAGAAATGATCTGCGGGGTGGGCACAGTGGCCCCAGACCTTTGGGATATCCAGATTACCCCCCTGCCCCCACTCACCTCCCTGGGTGCTCAAAGTGTGGAAATGTGCAGGCTGCTTTGGGAAGTTTTTTTTTTTTTTTTTAAGATTTTATTTATTTATTCATGAGAGAGAGACAGAGAGACAAGGCAGAGGGAGAAGCAGGCTCCATGCAGGGAGCCCGACATGGGACTCGATCCCGGGACTCCAGGATCATGCCCCGGGCTGAAGGCAGGTGCTAAACCGCTGAGCCACCCAGGGATCCCCCTTTGGGAAGCTTTTATAAGGGCCTAATGGCAAGTGAACTTCATTGCTGGGCACCCAGAAGCTTCCCTGCTCTGGCCCATGCTGATATTTTGTCCTCTGACCAGGCCGGGTCATCTCACCATCATAGTGTACTGCTGCCAATTTACAGATGAGGCCCAGATGTGTGAAGGGGCTGCTCGAGGACACTGGGATGCTGAGTGTGGAGACCAAATTCAAAACTGCCTCTCCTATGTGACGTAAACCCCACACAAGGTAGACTGAGACAAAGGGCCTAGATATTTGGGAGAGGCAAAACTGTGTTACCCCACGACCTCATTAATAGGGCCCCCACACTTGTTTACTGAGTTGGAAGAGGGAGAATTGGACCTCGAAGCAGATAGGCTTGGTATCGTGTTCTGGAAAGTTCTAGAATTGTGGGCTGCCCCCAGGGAGCCAAGCCCAGTGGTGGCCGTGAGAGGGAAGTTAGGGGTTCCAGGAGGAAGAGCAGGAAAGTGCAGCCTTCTCTGCTTCCCGGGGTCTTCCTGGGTGGCTCATGTGTGTTTTGGAGGAAGAATTCGTGCTTTCTCTGCGTGAAAGTCCTTGGTAGTCCGCTCCAAGACTTCCCAGCTCCGCGAATGAGTAGTAATCAGATCCCTTACGCGTCTTTCTCATCCTACCCCCACCCCGGCAGGATATTTTTTTGTGAGTTAATGGTCCCCAGAACGCAGCACAGAATGTAATCAATGTTCAGACGCACCGTAGGCCCCAGTCATACAGACAGAAAACCTCGAGTGTCGATAAGATGCTTTTCCTCCCGCGGAGCATTTCAAGTGTTTGCTATCTGAAGCCAAGGGAGCAAGGTGGTTTTGGCTCAGAAGCGTCCACCGCTTTGGGAACATAAGGCAGGGCCCCCTGGTGCCCGTGCTGGTGGCAGCAGGCAAGGTGATTGGGGCAGGGAGGGGGAGGCGGTGCCCGGGCCTGCAAGCCATCCTGTCTCTGTTCCAACTTTATTATTAATTCATAAAGCCGGAAGGTCGAATGGGTGATTTCCACTGGTCCTTAAATACAAGGACAAAAAGGGCCTTTGTTGTCCTAGTGGTGTGACCTTTGTGGATGGGCAGGCTGTCAGAGGTGGGTCTTCTGCTCTCAGCACGGCTCCCTAGGAGGTGAGCAGGTCTGTTCAGGTCTCGGGGATCCGGTGCCTCTGGGCGGGGTGGGCAGGTGGCCAGCAGGAGGCCTCACTACCCGCGTGGCCGAGTCATGGACCACGCGTGATGGAGAGAGAAGGTGGCTAGGCTGGATGACCTCGCTGTGCGCTGAGGCTAGCAGGGATTCCCTTTCTCCTGAGCGCTCCCTCCAGGGTCCCCGGGGTCAACCCGGAGTGAGCACCCAGCACTCAGCAGGCCTCACCCACCTGGTGTTCCCAGGGGCTCTCTTCTCTGGTCCTCACTTGCATTCCCCCAGGACCGAGGCCGGGTCCCATATGGGCACACACTGCCCGCCCCCCTGCCCCCCCAGCCCTGCTGCATGGCCTCTACCAGCAGATAATGAAGGCCTGAATTGTGGCACTGCCTTTTACTGTCCGGGCAGTAACTTTGCGCCCCTCCGTTTTCTCATCTGTCAAGTGGGAATGTGTCACAGCCCTATTGTGAAGAGTAAAGCTCTTGACACATCATAAGTGTTCAATTGTTGTTAGCAAGTACTAATACTTTCGATTAGAAACCTTACAGAAGCTGGCTTTCTCCCTTTTAAGGGCATTCTGTAACTTCACTAATTCTTTCCTTTTTTTTTTTTTTTTTTAAGATTTTATTTATTTATTCAGGGGAGAGAGAGAGAGATGCAGAGACATAGGCAGAGGGAGAGGCAGTCTCCATGCAGGGAGCCTGATGTGGGATTCGATCCCGGGTCTCCAGGATCATGCCCTGGGCTGAAGGCAGGAGCTAAACCACCCAGTCACCCAGGGATCCCGTTTTGTTTTGTTTTTTTGACACGCTGCCACCTTTGACATGCCTGACATTAATCTTTATCTTTCCCTTGTGCTGATGATCAGGGACCTTAACATGCTTTAATTTGTGACACTCTCATATTTTTTCTACATTTTTTAAAACCTATGCATTGGGGGATCCCTGGGTGGCGCAGCGGTTTAGCGCCTGCCTTTGGCCCAGGGCGTGATCCTGGAGACCCGGGATTGAATCCCACGTCGGGCTCCCAGTGCATGGAGCCTGCTTCTCCCTCTGCCTGTGTCTCTGCCTCTCTCTCTCTCTGTGTGTGACTATCATAAATAAATAAAAATTAAAAAAAAACCTATGCATTGGTTTTATTACTGTTTTATGCAGACCCTATTAAATCTTGTAAAAGTTTTTCTGTATAGATTTCAGTTTCTTACGTGATACACCTTTCCATAGATTTTTCAGTGAATCTCCACGAGTTGTCAGCTTTGTCTGAAAATGTCTAGATTTTGCCAACATACTCAGTCGATCATTTGGCTGAGTATAAAATCCTGCATATCTTCTCTCAGCACTTTGATTTTGGTCTCTTGCTGCTGTTGAGAAGTCAGCTTTTTTGTCTGATTGATATTTGTTTGGTAGAGCTCTGCTTTTGTATCTCTTTTAGATTTCTGGGAATTTTTTTTTTTTTTTTTTTTTTTTTTTTTTTACTGCACTGTGTCTAGGTATGGATTTGTCTTATTTATCCTGCCTGGGAATTATTAATGCTGTTTCATTCTAAAGAAGGCTACATCTTATATTATAAATGTATTCTCCACCCCACCCCCACCATCTTTATTTTTTACAGTAATTCCTATTAGAAATAGATGGGGCCATGTCATTCGCTCCTGAATGCCTCTTTACTACCTCTGTTTCATATTTTCTATTGTTTTATTGTTCTTTGTGATCTTCGGAGTCATTTCCATAGGTCTGTCTTCCAATTCACTAATTCTTTATTTAGCTATTATAATCTTGCTGCCCTTTAGGTTTTTAAATTTCAATGACTTTTATTTTTTAAAGATTTATTTATTTTAGAAAGAGCAAGTGAGTGTGGGGAGGGACAGAAGGAGAGGCAGAGAGAGAGATAAAGAGAGAGAGTCTTATGCAGACTCCACACTGAGTGCAGAGCCTGACATGGTGTTCGATATCCTGACCTGAACCAAAACCAAGAGTTGGAGACTTAACCAACTGTACCACCCAGGCGCCCTCACCCCCCTGGTAACTTTGAAAAAACACTTTATAAGTTCTATGTGGTTTTTGGATTCACTGCTTTTGTCATATACTATTGTTCTTTCATTATTTGTAATAATTTAACCCTTACTGTATAGTCTCTTCTGTTTCACTCTCTTGGAGTGCCATTCCTTTTTAAAATTAAAAAAAAAAAAAAAAACTTCAAAAAATTAAAAAAAAAAAATTTAAAATTCTACCCCCAACATGAAGCTCAAACTCATGACCCCGAGATCAGGAGTCAAATGCTCTACTGACTCAGCCAGCCAAGTGCCCTCCAATTTTTTTATTTAAACAAAGTTTATTTAAATATAGTTGACCTACACTGTTAGTTTCAGATATGCAACATAGTGATTTGCCAATTTGGTATATTACTCAATGCTCATCAGGATAAGTGTTGTCACCATTTTTCACCATCCAGGGTTACTACAGTATTGTCTCTATTCCCCATGCTGTACCTTTCATCTCTGTGACTTTTCTGTAACTGGAGGTTTGTCCCTCTTAGTCTCCTTCACTCATTTCAGCCATCCCTCCTCACACACCTCGCTAGTAACCACCAGTTCTTGGTATTTAAGAGTCTATTTGTTTTCTCATTTGTTTTACAGATACCATGTATAAGTGAAATCATATGCTATTTGTCTGATTACTTTCTCTGGCTTATTTCACTTAGCATAATACCCTCTAGGGTATTGTCACAAATGGCAAGATTTCATTCTTTTTATTGGCTGAGTAATATTCCTGTGTGTGTGTGTGTGTGTGTGTGTGTGTATCTGTGTGTGTGCACATCTTTATCTTTTCATCTATGAGTGGACACTGATATGGTTGCTACCATATCTTGGCCAAGGTATATAATACTACAATGAACATAGAGGTGTGTGTATCTTCAAATTAGTGTTTTCATTTTCTCTGGGTAAAGTAACCAGTAGTGGAATTACTAGATCATGTGGTATCCCTCTTTAAAAATTTTTTTGAGGAACCTCTACTGTTTTCCTTGGCTGCACCAGTTTACATTCTCACCAGCAGTACACTAGGGTTCCCTTTTCTCCAAGTCCTCGCCAACACTTGTTATTTGCCTTTTTGATATTAGCCATTCTGACTGGTGTGAAGTGATGTTGTGGTTTTGATTTGGACTTCCCTGATGATCAGTGATGTTGACCATCTTTTTGTGTGTCTGTCAGGCATCTGTTTTCTTTGGGGAAAAAATGTCTATTCAGGTACTCTGCCCATTTTTTAATAGGCTTATTTGGAGTTTTTTGGTGGTGTAGGAATTATATATTTTGGATATTAACCCCTTATTGGATATATCTTTTGCAAATACCTTCTCCCATTCAGTAGGTTGACTTTTTGTTCTGTTGATGGTTTCTTTTGCTGTGCGGAAACTTTTTTATTTTTGTGTAGTCCCATTTGTTTATTTTTGCTTTTCTTTCTTTGGCCTGAGAAGACATCCATAAATATGTTACTAAGCTTGATGTTCAAGATATGACTGCCTACCTTTTCTTTTAAGAGTTTTATGATTCCAGGTCTCACATTTAGGTCTTTATTTCAAGCTTATTTTTATGTATGGTGTAAGAAAGTGGTCCCGTTTTCTCTTTTTGCATGTAGCTGAGTGTTCCCAACACTTATTAAAAAGACTGTTCCCCATTTTGTATTCTTGCCTCTTTTGTCATAGATAAATTGACCATGAACATGGATTTATTTCTGGGCTCTCTATCCTGTTGCATTGGCCTATGTGGTTTTGTGCCAGTATTATACTGTTTTGATTATTATAGCTTTGTAATATATTTTGACATTTGAGACTCTGATACCTCCAGCTTTGTTCATCTTACTCAAGATTGCTTTGACTATTCAGGGTCTTCTGTGGCTCCATACAAATTTTAGGCTGATTTGTTCTGGTTCTGTGAAAAATGCTATTTCCATTTTTATAGGCAGTGCATTGGATCTGTAGGTTGTTTTGGGTAGTATGAACATTTTAACAATAGTTTTCCAATCCATGAGTATGGTATATCTTTCCATTGGCGTCATCTTCAGTTTCTTTCATCAATGTCTTATAGTTTTCAGAGTACAGGTCTTTCAGCTTGGTTAAATTTATTCTTTTTGGTGCAATTGTAAATGGGATTGTTTTATTAATTTCTTTATCTGCTGCTTCATTATTAGTATATAGAAAGGCAACAGATTTCTGAATATATTGTGTTCTATAACTTTACTGAATTAAATTATTCTAATAGCTTTTTGGTGGACTATTTAGGGTTTTCTATATATAGTGTCATGTCATCTGCAAATAGTGATAACTTTATTTCTTCCTTACCAATTTGAATGCCTTTTATTTCTAGTCTGATTGCTGCAGCTAGGACTTCCAGTACTACATTGAATAAAAGCAATGAGAGAGGACAACCTTGTGGTGTTCTGATATTAGAGGAAAAATTCTTCAGCATTGAATATGTTGTTAGCTATAGGTTTTTCATATATAGACTTTATTATATTCAGGTATATTCCCTCTAAATCTACTTTGTTGAGTGTTTTAATCATGAATGGATATTGTATGTTGTTAGATGCTTTTTCTGCATCTATCTATATGATCATATGGTTTTTATCTTTTCTCTTGTTAGTGTGATGTATCACTTTGATTACTTCACGAATATTGAAACAGCCTTGCATCCCTGGAATAAATCCAGTCAATCATGATGGTGTTAACAAATTCAAAACAAAGCAGGTGTCATTCCTTTTGTTAATTGTGTCTGCTAATACATCCATTATGGTAGTTCATTTGCTAGTATGGTTTGAGTTTTGATTATGAGCTCACGTTTGACAAAGCTATCTCCTCTGGTTTTCACATCTTTCTGGAACTATCTTCAACTCCAGATTTATGCCGAGGCCAAACCAAGTGGAGAAAGGCTTACCTAAAGTACCTCTCCCATGAGAGTCCCTGGGTTATAGAAGTACCTCACACAGTACTTTGCAGTTATTATGCTAAGTCCCTTAGAGCTGTCACTGGTCTAGAAGCACTTTTTACATTAATTAATCAATTTGGCTTTTCTGTACCATGGACGTTTGGGTTTTTCACCTGTGCATGGCATAGGCCTGCTGTTTTGATTCATCATAGAGGCTTACCCCTTTCTTCTATGCCCAGCCACCTCCTTAGCAGAGTCCAGTTCCTTGTTGATTCTTGAGACAGTAGGGAATATTTTTTCTAGCCTATCTTATATGGGGAAGCAGCCTTTTCCGCTTCAGCTTTTTTTTTTTTTTCCCAAGTAGGCTCCATACCCAGTATGAAGCCCAACACGGGCCTTGAACTCACAACTGTGAGGTGGAGAGTCAGACACACAACTGACTAAGCCACCCAGGCGCCCCTCTGCTTCAGCTTTTAATAGGAGTCTCACTTCTAGCTTACATAGAACCAAGGCCACATCTGTCACTCAGCAGGCTGGAAGCTTCCCATCCTTAGCTGTTAGAGCCTTTGCTAAGTCTGGGTCACCTCAGCAGTGTCTGGCACTCCCAGGTCTGCAGCTCATATCAGCAAATGACTTAATCTCTCTGAGACTCGGGTTTATCTGTAAAGGGAATGTGATGAGCACCCTCCGAGGCAGGCCCTGAGATGTGGACAAAATAAGATGATGTGTGCCAAGCCTTGGGCTTAGCTCCTGCCTCTGAGGAAATGCATCCACGTGGCCGGTGGTACTGCTGCTATAAGGCAAATGGCAAAGAACAGAGCAGGGCTGTGGGAAGGGGAGCATAGATGAGCAAAGCACAGACTGTGTGATTTTGAGGGTGCTGCCTACCCACTCTGACAGTGTTCCAAGTTGTCTCATTGCTCATGAGAGGAGGATGTTTTCTAAAGTCAAGTCACTTTGTTCTGCCTCAGCTTCTGCTCCAGCCCTGAGAACTGGAGGATTCATTGCATGTGGAAAAAACCTGCAGAGATCCTCATGAGCCCCTTGCTACCTGACCTTTTAAAAAAGTATTTATTTATTCACGAGAGAGACATAGGCAGAGGGAGAAGCTCCCACAGGGAGCTTGATGAGGGACTCGATCCCAGGACCCTGGGATCACACCCTGAGCCAAAGGCAGATGCTCAACCACTGAACCACCCAGGCATCCCCATACTTGACCTTAAAATAAGCACCATCCTCATAGTGGCAGGGCCTGGGTGGCTTCTACCAGGAATTTCCTGGCTCTTGCACCTACAAGTGGGGCTAAAGTGTACATGTAAAGGGTTGGAAGGTGCTGGATAAAAAGCATCGCTTAACCTTCTTGTTGCTACTTCTGCTTTGGAGACTAGAACTGCCTTGGATAGTTTCCTTCTCAAGGCCAAGTGTACCCAAGTGTATCTTTGGTTTATTTAAAAATCCCAGCAGCGAGGCGTGGTCTGTGAGGTGTACACACAGCACGTGGCGCAGGTGCAGGAGGGAAGAAGGGCGTCTGCACCACGGAGCATCTTCAGTGATGGGCCAAGGGTGGCGCCTGAGGGCGGGTCCCTTCCAGGCCACGGAAGCCAGCCCTCGATGCTCCCTCCGTGCTCCCCATTCCCCCCCCCCCCCCCCCCGCCCCCAGGCCCAGGATTAGTCACTGCTTTGGCTGTAGCTCCGGGCAGCATGCAAGTTGCCTCTTCCCTCCAAAGCCCTGAGCCAGAGCTGGTGGAAGAGAGATGAGTGGGTAGGTACCACAAGCTTATTACTTTAGGGTCATCGTGGCAGCTCTTGTGGCAACCCTGGTGCCTCAGCTTCTCTTGCCCAGTGCAAAATGTACGTGATTTTTAAAAATTATTTAATTAGAGAAAAATTCACATGGCCTATAATTGACCATCTTCACCATTTTCTCCCCCCCCCCTTTTTTTTAAAGATTTTTTTTTTTAATTCACTTCACAGAGAACACAGCAAAGGGAGTGGCAGGTAGAGGGAGAGGGAGAAGCAGACTCCCCACTGAGCAGGGAGCCCAACACGGGGCTGGATCCCAGGACCCTGAGATCATGACCTGAGCTGAAGGCAGCTGCTTAACTGGCTGAGCCACGCAGGCGCCCCATCTTCACCATTTTCGAGCGTACAGTTCGTTGGCATGAAGTGCATCCACAGTGTTGTGCAGCCCTCACTGGGATCGAGTTCCAGGACATCAACACCCCAGAAAGCAACATCATGCCCGTCAGCCACTCCTGAACGCCCCCCGCCCCCGCCAGCTGCTGGCAACCGCAAACCGACTTTCCGTCCCTCTGGATGGACTCACGTGGTGTAAATGGCAGCACACAGCAGTGGCCTTGCACGTCTGGCTTCTTCCACGTGGCATCACGTTTTCAGGGCCATCCATGTTGTAGCAGGTGTCCATGCGGCCTCCCTGCCTGTGGCAGAGTAACCTTCTGTTGTGTAGAGCTGCCCTATGTTGTTTATCTGCCCACCGGTTGGTGGCCACTTGGGTGTTCCTACCTTTTGGCCATTGTGCATTGTGTGTATTCGATTTTGATTGTTTCCCAGGGTGGGAACAGCCTCACGAGGGTGGTGCTATTATTATCTCCGTGATATGGAGGAGGCGGTGGCGGCAGCAGCCTCACCGAGACAGTTAAGTAGGACGTGAAGCTGGGGACTGAGCCAGCAGCTCTTGGCAGCGAGCGTGTGCCCACCTTTCTGTCTGACCCGGCTCCCCGCTGCGTGCCGCGACTTTGGCCGACCGTGCTTGGCTGGGGTCCTGGCCAGCCTGTCAGGACATGGCAAGCAGGAGGGCTTTGGGGGCCCCGGGAGCCGCTGACGTGAGACCTTCCCAGGGATGCCGCTTGGTGTCCTGGGGCAGGGTGGCTCCTGGGGAGCCCCTGGAGAGAGCAGGAGCAGACTTTCAGCAGCCCTTGCTCCTTGCAACTGCATTGGAGCACAACCCCTCCCGCCCGGACTGCCCCCCCACCCCCAGCCTCTCAGTCAGTTCCTGCATCCTGGTCCCTTGCACCTACCACTCTGTTCTGTCACCAGGCACATGGGATCTTGCTGTCCTTTGCCTTAGCATCCCACACAAACTCAACTCCAGGTGAAGGCTAAATGCTTTAGCTCAATGCCTGTGACCGCCGCCCCCTGCCCCCTGGCTCCCCTGTCCTTCGTCTGCCTTCCTCCTTGGTGAAGAACCCGAGGCTTCCTGAGCTCTTCCACTCTGCCCCTGCCAGCCCTGCCCGCCCCGGCCTCGCCCTCAGCCTGCAGGATCCCGTAGGGCACTGCCTCCCCTCCCGCCCCATCCCTGTGGACTAGAAGCCCCACTCCAACTCTAGTGCCCCTTGGCAAGCTGACGCCACGTTTATTATCCTGGATCCCAGCGGGGCGATGCTTGTTTCCAGTAGATGAGGGCTCTGCCTTTTGGGTCGCCCCCCCCCTCAGCCCCCAGCATCTAGCAGGTGCCAAGCAAAGTGGAGGTGCTCAGTAAACGTCTGTTAATGAGTGATGAGGCCTCTGTCAGAGGGTCGAGTGTGGGGGAGTCTGTCCCCTGAGAGCCAGCATGGATTCAGGAGGGGGCAGGTGATATGTTTTGCATCCTTTGCCACCAGACTTGGGCCCCTAGAAATAAAGACTCTAGTAGTCCTGACTACCCCATAATGGATGTGGTGAAGTCTGATGTTGCATTTCTTCTCGAGTCAGATGAAGGAGGCCGGGCCTCGTGGGGGGATTTCATGCCCCTTTCTCTGCTCTCCTGTCTCCTGCCTTCTCCTTGGGGATTGTCTCTGACCTCCTGGTGTGTGTGACCCTCCTCCTGCCTGGTGACCCCTTAGCACAGCGAGACTATAAGATGGCCCCACCGCCGACCCATGAGACCAGGACCAGGCAGAGACCCCATGACATCACTCCTCATCCTTCCTATCCCAAATCCTGGTAACCCCTTCATCTATTTTCTGTGGCGAGATTTGCCTATTCTGGACATTTCCTACACATGGAATCCTACAATGCCGTGACCCTCACCTGGCTCATTTCTTTTTTTTTTTTTTTTTTTAATTTTTATTTATTTATGATAGTCACAGAGAGAGAGAGAGAGAGAGAGAGAGAGGCAGAGACATAGGCAGAGGGAGAAGCAGGCTCCATGCACTGGGAGCCCGATGTGGGATTCGATCCCGGGTCTCCAGGATCGTGCCCTGGGCCAAAGGCAAGCGCTAAACCGCTGCGCCACCCAGGGATCCCACCTGGCTCATTTCTTTAGCATTATGTGTTCGAGGCTCATCCACCTTGGAGCATGCATCTGTGCCTCATTCTGTTTATGACCGAATCCTATTCCACTGGATGGACAGACCACATTTGGTTTATCCGTTCATCCGTTGGACATTTGGGTTCCCTTTTGGCCCTTGTGAATAGTACTGCTGTGAACATTTGTGTACAGGTTTTTGTGTGGATATATGTTTTCATTTCTCTTGGGTAGGTAACCGAGAGTAGGATTTCTGGGCTGTATGGTGAATCTAGGCTGCATTTATTGAGAAACCACACAACTGTGTCCCCCAGTGGCTATACCCTATTACACTCCCATCAGCAGTGTACAAGGGTTCTGGTTTCTCCACATCGCCGCCAGCACTTCTTAATGTTCTATTTTTCATTTTGGCCATCAAAGTTAAAATTTAAGATTATACAAGTGATCCCTGTTAATTACAGAAAATTTAAGGGACAGATAACCAAAAATAAGAGACAAAGAGGAGAATATCCTATCATTCCACCACCTGGATGCAGTGTACTATTTTGTTTTGTAGCTTTCCCTACTTTCTCCTGTACATGGCATTATGAGCTGTGTATATATATATATGAGATCTTGTGGCCTGTTGATTTTCCCCTGTAGTGATATCCCATGAATTTTTAAAAATATTTATTTATTCATGAGACACAGAGAGAGAGGCAGAGACACAGGCAGAGGGAGAAGCAGGCTCCATGCAGGGAGCCCAATGTGGGACTCGATCCCAGGACTCCAGGATCATGCCCTGGACTGAAGGCAGGCACTCAACCACTGAGCCACCCCGGCGTCCCAGTTTTTCTATGCTCCAAATATTTTGTTTTATACATATATATTTTTAAAGTAAACCCAGTGTGGAGCCTAATGCTGGGCTCAAACTCACGACCCTGAGATCAACACCTGAGCTGAGATCGGGAGTCAGATCCTTAACCAACCAAGCCACCCAGGTGCCCCTCTCAATATTTAAAAAAAATACTTTTTAAGGCTGTGTAGTCTTGTCTTTGAGAAGCACCAGGATTTATTTCAACCAGTTTCCTGTGGCTCATTGTTTCCCCAGGTGTTTACTGTTTTTAAAACAGGCAATGATGATTACTCTGGTCTGTTTATCTCTGTACACTTGTCTGAGTTTCTCAGCATTTGGTCCTAGGGGATCAAGTTGCTGGTTGTAAGCACATATACCAGCTCTGTCCAGTACAAATATAATGCTAGGTATAATGGAATTTTTTTAGAAGCTATAAATGTAATATAATTCTACATTTTCTAGTGGCCATATTAGAAAAAAGAAACAGATGAAGTTAATTTTACTTAACCTGTTATGTCTAAAATATTTAAGTGTATGACTAATATCAAAATTATTGAGACAGTTTACATTCTTTTTTATTCTAAGTCTTTGGAAGCTCCTGTGTATTTTACATCTCCCTGGACTCACCACCTTGCAAGAGCTTAGCAGCCACATGTGGCTGGTGACTTGCAGGTATATACTTTCTTGTTTAAGGCTTTTGAAACAAAGTGACAGGTCACCCCTCTACACACACACACACACACACACACACACACACACACACACAGATTGGGCCAGTTAAACTCCCACTGGCCCCAGAAGGGTATGAAATCAACCCTCAGGTTGAAATCTAAAACCAAAGATAACGAGGTCAACGTGCCGTGTACCCAAGTGGCTCTGTCTCTTGTCTCCATGGCAACTGTGACCTCCTAGGGACCCAGAGAAAGTGCTGAGCAAGGAACAGGGAAACTAGAAGAGCTTTCATCCTGGGAATCCCCGAGGGGACCCTTGCACAGGTATAGCAGGTGCCCACAGGACAGATTCTCTGGGGGACCCCTGGACCTGAGGATGCATGAGGTCTTTGAAAGTCAGTTCATGAGGCCTCAGACGTTCTTCCTCCAGTTACTGAAGCTGAGGAGCTGTACCTAAGTTGAGCCCCGAGCTCTTGGCTCCAGGGATTTGGATACTAAAGACCAGGGACCAGAGGTGGGAGATTTCTTTCCTAATCCCTCAGCTTTCAATCAGGCACGACAGGAAGGGTGGTGTTCTCATGTGTGCGTACATGCACTTTGGATGCAATTAGCTGGAAACTTCATTAGAGAAACGTAGTTGGTGATGACTTCTGGTTAATACACCTCCTCTTATCTGTGTGATCTCGGGCAAGTCTCAGTGTTCCCATCTCTATAATGGGGATAAAACCCATAGTGACCCAGTAGGATTGATGAAAAGGTTATGTGAGCCAAGGCTTACAGGAGTACGGCTGAGCACAGTGCCCTGGACACAGTAAATGCTCAATTAAGTCGCCTGTTGTAGTTCTCATGATTATGAAGTGCAATTCATTTTTTAAGTGGCTCTATAGAGCTTTAACTCACATACCATACATTTCACCCATTTAAAGTGTACTCAGTAGTTTTTAATATAATCACAGAGTTGTGTAACCATCACCACAATCTAACTTTGGAACATTTTCATCCCCTGCCTCCCCAAAAGGAGCTCAGTACCTATTAGCATGACTCCTCATTCTTCCCCAGCCTCAGGCAAGCACTAGTCTGCTTTGGATTTGCCTATCTGAGCATCTTCTATAAATGGAATCATGTGATGTGTGGCCTTTGTGACTGGCCTCTTTAGACTCACTTTTAAGGTAACTCATCTGTAATAGAAGTTGTTTAGGAGCGCATGTTTGGCTATAATTTCTGATAGTTATTTTCCATCAGATCAGTATATTCATTTTTTAAATCTGCAGTTGAGAGATGCCTGGGTGGTTCGGTTTGTTAAGCAGCTGCCTTCGGCTCAGGTCATGATGGGGTCCTGGGATGAAGCCCCACGTTGGGCTCCCTGCTGAGGGAGCTTCTTTCTCTCCCTCTGCCTGCTGCTTCCCTTGTTCATGCGCTCTTGCTTTCTCTCTCTCTCTGTCAAATGGATAAATCTTTAAAAAATAATATTAATAATATTAAAAATAATATTAATATTAAAAATTATATTAATCTGTGGTTGAGATCTGGGAGCTGCCTTTGAGGCAGCGTGGGGCGTAAGTAAACAAATGAACAAACAAAACTGCACACGTTCTGCCAGACAAATTTTTTTTTTAAGATTTTATTTATTTATTCATGAGAGACGGGGGTAGGGGAGTGGGGCAGGGCAGAGACACAAGCAGAGGGAGAAGCAGCTCCATCCAGGGAGCCTGATGTGGGACTCGATCCTGGGACTCCAGGATCATGCCCTGAGCAAAAGGAAGGTGCTAAACTGCTGAGCCACCCAAGGATCCCCTCTGCCAGACAAATTGAACCTAAATCCTGGGTCTGCCTTTCAAGTTCAGTGACTTTCAGCAAGTTAACCTATCCCTTCAGATCTTCAGTTTGTTCTTCTGTAAAATGGGAGAGTCTCTCCATTCTAGGATCTCGAAAAGGATTAAATAGGAACATGGGCACGCAGAACATGGTACTCCGCCGACAGATGGCTCATTAATGGGGTTTTCGAGATCCCTGGGCTGTCCCATTTGGGACCATATTGTGTGCTTAAAATGTTTATTATGTGACTAATAAATACGCATTGTGTGTTAGAGAAAATCGGAAAATATAGATGAATCAAAGCAAAACAAACTCTTTAATCCTGCTACCACGAGAGACAATTGCTATTATTTGGGGAAAATAAGTCCAGATTTTCTTTCATTACTTACATGCATTTGTACACATCTACACATTTTCCCCAGCATGAGGTCATGCTGTTTTTATAGCAAGCTGTGGTGGTTTTGTTTTAAATAGGCTCCACACCCAATGTGGGGCTTGAACTTACAACCCCAAGATTAAGAGTCATGTGCTCTGTCAACTAAGCCAGCCAGGGGCTCCTGTAGCAAGCCATTTTTAAACAACATTATAGGTGGAATGTATGTGCATGTCAGATACATAACTATTCATTTTTCAAAAGCAGCAGGCTTTTTTAAATTGGCTGAGCATACCATAAAATATTTGACCAACCTGCTTTTTGGTGAGCACTTAGGTTGCATCTAGTTTTTAAGCTGGTAAGAATACGGAGGTGGGACACCTGACAAGCTTAGTTGGTAGAGTGTGCAACTCTTGATCTCGGGGTTGTAAGTTTAAGCCCCACATCGGGCATAGAGATTACTTAAAGATAAAATCTAAAAGACTATAAAGGTGAACATGTTTATATATTCATGTTTTGTTCTCATTGGATTTATTTTTTTAGAACAAATTTTTGCCAAGTAGAATTTTTTTTAAGATTTTATTCATTTATTCATGAGAGACAGAGAGAGAGGCAGAGACCTACACAGAGGGAGAAGCAGGCTCCATGCAGGGAGCCTGATGTGGGCCTCGATCCCCAAACTCCAGGATCACGCCCTGAGCTCAGATGCTCAACTGCTGAGCCACCCAGATGCCCCTCTTGCCAAGTAGAATTACTGACTTTTTCATGTAAACCTTTTATTGTGTGTGATACCATGTACTGAAAAGTATATCATCTACGAGAATATAGTTCATAAACTTGCTTAGAACATGTGTGTATAACCTGCACTAGGATCAGAAATAGAATATTCCCAGTACTCATGCCCCATTCAAATTGCTACTCTCCTCTCAGCGGCAACCACTATTCTGACTTCCTTTTTTAAACATTAAGAGAGGGGCACCTGGGTGGCTCAGTCAGTTAAGCATCCGACTCTTGATTTTGGCTCAGGTCATGATCTCAGGGTCGTGAGATGGAGCCCCACGTCATACTCCCACTGGACAGTGGAGCCTGCTTAAGATTCTCTTTCTCCTCCTTCCTCTGCTCACCTCTTAAAAAATAAAAAGAAAACTACGATAATATCATCATTATTATCAGAGAAGTTTTAGGGGAAAATTCAGGGGAAATTATAGTTTTCTCGTATATCCACCCCCACACACATGCATGGCCTCTGCTGTTATCAATACCCTCCCCCAAGTGCTATGTTAGATATAGTTGATGAACCTACATGACATGTCATTATTGCCCAAAGTCCATAGTGTACCTTCAGGTTCACTCTTGGTGTTGTGCATTCTGTGAGTTTGGGCCTATGTATAGTGATGTGCCCCCATCACGATGGGGCCCTACAGAATCCTTTCACTGCTCTAAGCCCTCCTGCTCTACTTATTCAGCCCTCACCTCCACAACCTCTGACAGAGATGCAGAAACTGACCCTTGGAAAGGTTGGATAACCGCTAGGGGTGATGACTACTTTTCATGTCTTTGTAGTTTTGCCTTTTCCAGAATGTCAGAGAACTGGAATCGTCCAGAATGTAGCCTTTCTATCCTGACTTCTAACACTGTAGATGACTTTTGCCTGTTCTTGAACTTTATTTGAATGGAATCCTAAAGTATGTGCTCTTTCATGTCTGACTTCTTTTGCTTGTTTTTATGGTTCTTTGTTTTTTAAGACTTTTAATTTTTTAAGGTAATCTCCACCCAGTGTGGAACTCAAACTCAGAACCCCGAGATCAAGAGTTGCACACTCCACAAGCTAAGGCAGCCAGATGCCCATTTTTGTGTATTTAAAGCTCACCCGAGTTTACAACACATACTGTTGGTTCACATTCAGTGTTGTGTACTATTCTATTGCTTGACTAGACCACACTGGAACACTCTTTTTCTGTCCTGCCATTGCTTAGCATTTGGATAGCTTCCAGTTTAGGGGCTGTTGAAACTGTACTGCCATGAACCTCCTTCTGCACATTTTCTCATAAGCACGAGCATGCATTTCTGTTGGATATGTACCCAAGAGTGGAATTGCTAGGTCATTGAGTCTACAAATGTCTTTGCTGATATACATGTGATATAAATGGCTGTATCCTCCTCCAGAAAAGTAGTCATCACCCCTAGCGGTTATCCAACCTTTCCAAGGGTCAGTTTCTGCATCTATAATAGGGATACAGACCTGTCCCGGGTGTCATAGGGAAGAGATGAGCCTGTGTGTGGAGCCGTGCATCTGGCATTCCAAGCCCTCTGGACCAGTTGGCGGTCATGAGTATTTTCTCACCAATAATGGCTTTGAGGGAGGCTGGAGAATCTGAGCTGCAGATTCTTGAAGAGATGTGACCTGACTCTGAGACAAAAAAAAAAAAAAAAAAATTGGTGGTGGTGGGAGGTGCTGGGTGGCTCAGTTGGTAGGGCATGTGACTCTTGACCTTGGGGTTATAAGTTGGAGTCCCAGGTTGGGGATAGAGATGACTTTTAAAAATTCTGAAAAAAAAAAAAAACCCCACAGGAAATGAGATGATCAGCTGGTTCCAAAAATTAGCTGCCTCTGCAACAGGAGGAGAAAAGATGTTTAATGCATGGGAACTGCTGGGAGGAGGGGGGGTGGTGGGAGCTGGCTTGGTAGCCCAGAGCCTGTTTGGCAAGTTCTACCTAAACTATATGTAGTCCCCGGGGACCAGGTGTGAAGACCTTGCACACCAGGATATATGGTCAGACAGGAGATACTGAGTAGTGGTTGAGGGCAGGCTTGGGAGATGGATCCAAGCTCCGCCCATTACTGGTTGTGTTGTTGAAAGTGGTCTGACCTGCATTTTTCAAGTCATGAGACAGGAGAGTATCTACTCCCCTACAGGGTTGTATTGAGGATGAAGTGAGAAGACATAGGTCAGTGTTTCATACTGTGCCTTTCATAAACTAAGCCCTGGTGTGGCCAGAACCATTATGAATATGGGAACGCACAAGGACAGTTTCCTCTGTGGAAAAAACCTGGCCCACCGGCCCTGAAATGGTAATTAAGAAAAACTCTCATACTTAGGTTTTCTTAAACTATTGGGGAGATCTACATATATCATCCATAGCACGATGATCAAAAAATCCCATTTCTTTTCCTTCCAGTCTCCTTGCTGTACCAGATTCTCCTTCTGTGTCTCACCACGTGTCTCCCAAAAAATCCCTTCCAGCCTGAACCACTTTTCCCTCCCATACTCCTCTGTCTCGCAATATGTGACTGGGCATACGAAGTCCCTTGCTCAGCTAGGAGAACACCTGTCTTCAGGAGCAGGAGGGGAGGAAGTCAGGCTGGGGAAGGGGAAGATGACCTGGCTCATGTCTATGCCGTCCCAGGAGCTGCCGTTAGTAGTACAAGTTGTATTGTCAAGGGGACAGAATTAATAACCTCAGAGGTGCATCGTCAGGAAGGATGGGAAACGCTTTGTTGGAGTCTTCATCCAGTGGTGCTCAGGTGGGGGATGCAGGAGAATGATGGAATGGGAGGGTGGGGATGAGGCAGGGGAAGGTCACCAGCCTCCTGCTGGTAGCTCCTGAGTTGGTTCAGTGGTCACTAACATCTTCTGTCTGTCTCTCCCCATTCCCCCCTCTCCTCTCTCCTCCTTCCCATCTCCTCTCTCCCCCTTCCCATCTCCTCTCTCCCCTGCTTCTCAGTCTCGTCAGACCAGATCGAGCAGCTCCACCGGAGGTTTAAGCAGCTGAGTGGAGACCAACCCACCATTCGGTAAGGTCTGCAGTTGGGTTTGGCCGTTGGGCAGGCCAATGGAGGATTTCTCTTGCCATCTCTCTCTCTCTTTCCCTGAATGCAGGGGGACTCTAGAAGAGTCCCTGGGTCGCCCCACTTCCACAGCAAACCTATAGTTGTAATTCTTTCAGTCCCTTCTAGATAAGATGTTTTAGAGCCAATCTAGAGCCACACCTGTTTCTCTTGGGATCAGGAATGTCTAACTGGAGTGAAGACAGTGGGCTAGTCAGCTATGCCTACCCTACCCCGACTTCCTCAAATGCTTTGGGCCTCCGTGCTTGAATCCCAGGTAGACATTGAGCATGTGTTGAATGTCTCTTGACTCTGCTTCCTCACAGTAGTTAGTTCCGGCCTCAGGCAAGATGGCGGCAGCAGGCTCTGCTCCCTGTCAAGGGAACTGGTCATCCTACATTGCATTTTTAATGTTAATCTTTTAGAAGCTATGGAGGTTACTTTTTTAGTGAAGAGGAATGCCTTCAACTGTCCTTATCCTAGGAGAGCGTGTTTAGTCATAGATGCGGGTTGAGTCCTACAGAACAAGGCTAGTGAGAGGTCCTCGTTAGCATGCTTGGTCGTCACAGGGTTGGCCAGGAAGCTTCGACAGTTGAACCGTGGCAAGCGAGAGTTTCCAACGCACGGTGGACAGCGCACTACCACAAGCTTTCTAACAGATGTAGTTTCCTGAAATAAATATTCAAGGTCTGAAGGTTACAGTCTTCGAACTTCAAAATAAACATTCAAATAATCCAGGAAAACTTCCTTTGTCTTAGTAAACAGGCTTATATTTCACCCAAGTGTTATGGAAACACACAGATAAAATATCCACTTCCCTTGTCTGTCTAAACAAAAGCATGTTGGTAATCCCATGCACTGTTCTCTCAGAGCTTCCATTCCCAGAGCTCAGCTTCTGGTGGTCTCATGGTTCCTGTGGCTTCCTGTCTCAATGTGATCGTATCCAAGGCAGGATTTGAGCCAGGTAGGGCTGGGATCTTTAATTCTGTCCGAGACACCTGCTAAGCCCAGGAAAGGAGAGGGAATGGGCCCAGCAGAAAGTCACCTGGCTGCTTATTGGCCCTGACAGTGTTACAGGTCTGAGTCTGAGCCCATCACCAGGGCCGGGGCTGGGGGTGCAGCTGGGTCATGAGCCAGGAGCAGGGATGGAGGGTGGAGTGGTTTCCCAGGGGTGGGTACAGGGGGCGATCCCCTCAGCTGGGCACCTGGGAGTCTAAGGCCAGGTACCCGTGCACCTGGATATTAGAACATGGACGTGTCAAGGCCCCCCTCCACCTCCCCCGTGCTCTATGCCAGATGCTTGGTACCTGAGCTGATGGATGCAGTTCACAGCAGGCGACGTGTGAAGGAGAGGCCCCCTTTCTCAGAGTAATTTCCCAGCAAGCTGTGCTCCCCAGCCCTGGAACAGGCTTCTGTTCTTAGGGGTCCATGGGTCTCGACTCTTGAGAGGTTTTCAGTTCAACTTCAGCATGTGTTTAATTTTCAGACTTGGGGAAAACAGAGGCAAACACCCTGGCATGGGAAGCAAATTGCCCCAGAATCCTCTTGTGTCGGGGTCTGTGTGAGTTGGCGTTAGTTACTCTGTGTCTCTGAACCTGTCTCCACATCCACCGAGTGAGCCTGGTCCTGCAGGGTTTGATCTGGACACTGACAGTGAGCAGATATGTGCAGGATGGTTCCGCTCTGAGCTGGATTTGTGGGCACTTGGCTGTGATGCCCAGGGGCCCCTCCCAGCTTGGGATCCTAGCATCCGAGCCCTGTGTTGCCCAGGGGCTCCTCCTGGGCCTTCGCAAGGACAGACTGAACCACTGTGCTCTGCACACATTCTTTCCCAGCTGGAGTGTGTGTGCAGATCACTCGGGGACCTTCCTAAGGTGGGCTTGGCTTGGGCAGGTGTGTGGGGCCTGAGACTCTGTGTTTCTAACCAGCACCTGCACCACACATCCCTGGGGCAGCCAGCACAGTGCCTGGGGCATACCAGGTGCTCCTGCATCCATCCCCCACCAACCAGCCTGAGGGCCACCCAGCTCTCCTGCCCCACCAACCAGGCCTCAGGTGCCCATCTGTGCAGCCTTTCCATCCTCCTCCACCCCCCTCAAGCCTGTGGCCTCCCCGCTCTGTCTCACATCCCTCTGACTAAATCCAACATGGCTGTTAGGTCTTAGCAGAAGCAGGGTTTCTTCTGGGAAGTCTGCCTTGATGACGCTGTCAGCACCGTGCCAGGTTCCCAGGGCCCCTTACGTCCTCCCTGCAGCCACAGGAGGTAGCTTCAGCATCTGGCTCTGCCTCCTGGTGCGATGGCCAGTGGGAATGTGTGTGTGATCCCCGGGGAACCATGTTACCACACAGGTTTTGACTCATAGGTCAAGAGAGGGGCCCCAGACTCTGCATTTCCAACAAGCATGGAGGGTCACAGACAGGTTGGCCTCCCCAGCACAGAGGACAATGCCCAGTCATCCCTCTGGGTCGGGTGAGTGGAGGCTGCACCCCCGCAGGCACTCCGGGACCCACGTTGCAGGCTCCTGCCTCCCACCTGTGGGCTGTCAGGGCAGGGGAACATGAGCTTGAGCTCTGCCCACCCATCCTGGCCTGTCTGAGTCTCCTGTGCACCCACCCCCAGGACCTTCATACACATCATGCCTTTCCCACCTGCCCTCACGCAAGCCATGTGTGTGTTTGCCTGGACTCAGTTAGCACCCCCAGCTCGCAGGCCCTGAGGCGTCCCTGTGCCCTTGAGGTCACGTCTGTACTCTTTTTTTTTTTTTTAAAGATTTTATTTGTTCATGAGAGATACTCAAAGAGAGGCAGAGACCTAGGCAGAGGGAGAAGCAGGCTCTTCCAAGGGATCCTCATGTGGGACTCGATCCCAGGACCCAGGATCACACCTTGAGCTGAAGGCAGATGCTCAATGGCTGAGCCACCCAGGCATCCCCATGTCCATACTCTAGCTGGGGTCCACCAAGGGCTTCGAATGCTGGTTTTTCCTCTGCTGAGGGCTACTTGTGGACATCACCTCCTCTAAGATAACACTCCTGCCCCCCTGCACTCCCATGGTCTTCTCCTGGGGGGCCCATCCCACCATTTACAGAATCGCAGCTGTGCCCCTAACAGGCTGCTGGCCCCAATAAGGGCCAGGAACTGGGTCTTTTTCCCTGATCCTAGTGCTGCATCCAGGGCTGGAAATATACCAGATGCTCTGGGAGTGCCACTACTGGGTAGTTGAATGAATAGGAAAAAGCAAAGTAATGAGGAAGGGAGTATAAGGACCACCAAAGTTCTTTATGAGCCACGATGCATGGAATACGTCCATGCTGTATCCCCCCCTTGGGTATGCGTATCCCTGGGGAAGAATTTATCTGAGGCCGGGCTCATAGGAACTATTCATGGATGCAAGCTGTTATTAATTGAGCCTGTTTTGTGTGCTGTGTAGCTGGAGTACGTAACTTCAATCTTATAAAACCCCACAGGGGTTGCCTGAGTGGCTCAGCAGTTGGATATCTGCCCTTGGCTCAGGTCGTGATCCTGGGGTCCTGGGATTGAGTCCCCTATCTGGCTCCCTGCAGGGAGCCTGCTTCTCCCTCTGCCTGTGTCTCTGCCTCTCTCTGTGTATCTCTCATGAATAAATAAATAAAATCTTAAAAAAAAAACAAAAAACCCTACAGGAAGTAGTGGTAGGAACAGCTGTACTCCATTTTATAGATGGGAAAGTTGGCCTCAGAGAGGTCAGGTGCCTGTTCCCGAGTCACACAGCTCATAAGTGGAGAAGCTGGGATTTGAGCCCAGTGCTGAAATCCTCTGCAAGGAAGCTGTGGGCATTGCCTTCATTTGGGCAGTGGCCTCTAGGGACCTCAGTCTTCCTGTTCTGCCACCTGAAGATCCTCCAGCCTTATCATCCCAGGGTGGGCGTGTATAATCCCCATCATCGAAGCCCTGTTCCAGTGTCTCGCAGTCTCTGCTGGGAGGTGAGTGTCAGCTGCATAGAGACAGGAGGTGAGCACTGGGTGTTATGCTATATGTTGGCAAATTGAACTTCAGTGAAAAAAAAAAAAAGTGATAGACCACGGCATTTTATGCAAATAGGCCTGCCTGCAGGGTCCCCCTCGCAGAACCCCAGGTGTTCCTGCCCATTCTCCCAGGGCAGAAGGGATGAACAGCTCTGGGCTGTGATCGGGTCCTCAGCACCTTCCCCACATTGCCAAGGGTTTCCTGAGTGACCCTAGGCTGGGCCTTCCACCTCTCTGATACCTGGGTACATCTAGGAAGCTGTGGGCTGTGCTGGAGCTTCATTCGTTAATGTTGACTTGGAACGTTGTGAAAGGCATTGCCCAGCGTCCCCTGGGTGAGGCCCCCATCGCCGCTGTCTGGGAGGGGTATGGGAGGTGACACTCTGCCCTGCCTTCTCAGAAAATGAGGTGCTCCAGAGCTTCTTAGAGTCCAGTGGAATGGGGGTTGAGGTGGGTGCCTCAAGTGCAAAGAGCCCCTTAAAAGTGATCATTTAAACCTGCAGGCTTTAAACATAGACTAGTAAGTTTTGTAAATTGCATTAGAAAGTTAATGAAGAATTGAGTTTCTGAATTTGGCTTTGACAAATTGCATATAGTTAAAAAAGAAAATTTCCCACAAGGTAAAAACTGCCAGAAGGGATTTTTTTTTTTTTTTTTTTTTTTTTTTTTGCCAGAAGGGATTTAATTTTAATCCATTTCCTACCCGTGTTTGGTGAGTCCCTTCTCCTGAAAATTCTCTAAGGATGTCCAGGGATGGCCTCCCCCTGAGGCCTCAGAGCTGCTGTATCAGAGCCCCACTCCATGTGTGCTCCGAACAAGGGCCAGCAACCATTTTTTAACAAAAGAGATAGAATTTTATTTATTTTTTCAAAGATTTTATTTATTTATTAGAGAGCACAAGTTACGGGGAGGGGGAGAAGGAGAGGGAGAAACAGACTCCCCACTGAGCAGGGAGCCTGACTCTGGGCTTGATCCCAGGCCCCTGGGATCATGACCTGAGCCAAAGGCAGCAGCTCAAGAGTCTCAGAACCCACTGAGCCACCCAGGTGCCCCTGATTTTTTTTAAATCCTAATGCTGCATTCTTTTTGTTAAAGGGCTCCTCTAAATTATATGTTTCAGGACCCCAAAACCTGAGTCCACTCTGACCACAAAGCACGGAGCTCAGAGTCTTCTTGGAGAAATGCTTGAAGAGAAAACAATCATCCTACACACTGAGTCCCTATGCTGTGCAGACTTGTCTCCAGTCCTCAAGAGCTTCTGTTCTGGCCGGGAAGCTCCCTCCCTAAGTAAACCCATGAATAGATATGAATTTTAGATCATGAGAGAAGTACAGTAATTGCTTCTGGCACTTTTTCTTTCTTTAGTGGGGCCACTTCACCGGTGAACGTCTTAAACAGCATACTTTACTTCTTGAGAGCGCTGCGTGCGACGGGCTCAGCACCCCCAGAAATAGACACTGTGGAATACTTCAGACAGAGTGATGCAGGCCAGCGGGAGGTCTGATTAGATAGAGCCACATTACAAAAATATTTTTAGATCCATCAGACCGTTGAATGTGGAGTGAGTAAATGGAACCACGGACATACAAGGCAGAGAGAAAGGGAGCCGTGTTCATTGCTGGGCACCACCAAAGTGTAGAGCAGCGTTCATTTTTTTTTTTTAATGATTTTTATTTATCATTTGAGAGAGAGCACAAGTGGGGAGCGGCAGGGACAGAGGGGGAGGGAGAAGCAGGCTGCCCGCTGAGCAGGGAGTCTGACGGAGGGCTGGATACCAGGACCCCAGGATCATGACCTGAGCTGAAGGCAGACGCTTCACCTATTGAGCCACCCAGCTGCCCCGAACATAAAGTTTTTATAGAGACTCTTTCCTGGGAAGGTTTAACACCGGCTCAGCTCTTGTGCAAAAGCACATGGATGGGATAGACAGCCTGGTGCATTTAGGGAATCCTAGTGTTTCTAGGAATGTGCATTAACCTTCACACAGGTTCCCTGGGGATCATGTTAAAAGTGAGGGTTCTGATTGCGCATGAGCAGCAGCTCTGTGTTTCTCACAAACTCCAAATGATGCTGATCCTGCTGGTCTACACTTTGAGTAGTTGGGTGTTGTCGGGGAGACTCCAGGTAAGTGAGTCCCCGTGGGGGTCAGTTTCCCCAGTGTATACTATCTCGTGGCCCCCATGCGAGAGATCTCAACTGCCAAACTGTGTGCAGTGGAGGGGTGGGGGGGCCAGGAGCATCGGGCAGGCAGGCCCCAGAGTAAAGACCAGTGATGGGCCAGATGGGCCAGTGTGAGAAGGAAGGCCTGGGGTTCCTGTCTGGGAACCTTGGGGGCCTTGCTGTGTCCTCGGCTCCCAGGGGTGCTCTGCCCTGGCGGAGGCTGAGGCCAGCCCCAAGCCTGCAGAGAGAGCTTTGCGGTTGAGCTGGCCCTCCGAGCTGCCGGAAACCAGCCCACACCACGAGCCTTGCGGAAGAGCCCCTCCTTGGTGGTTTCTCAGTCTTTCCTTCCCTTGCGGGGGCTGGGTGCTTGTCTTGCCTTCTTTTCTGGGTCCCGGATGGGGCCTCTAGGGCCTGGGGGTGGGGGACAGATCCCCAACCAAATTTCAGTTCTTTCTCTTTGAGGTAAAAACATACAACCCAGAGGAAGTATATGGGGTGGTTAGGGCTGAATTCAAAACTCCCCTCCTAGCTGTGGGACTGTGGCTTCATCACTTTGCCTCCCCGGGTCTCATTTCTTGCCTGTAAAATGGGGATTATGGGTGTGTGGGGGCTGATGAGCTGATTAAACACAGCAGTGTTTGCAGAGCCCTTAGCACAGCCTGGCATAGGGAAAGCCCTCGGGATGCTGTTGGCGGGGAGATGGGATCTTTAACGCCCTGGCTCAACCCCTGGGAGGAGGTATGCAAGTGGTGTGCCCCTGGGGCCTCTGTGGGGGACCCCTCCCTGCTGGTCGCTGCGGCAGCATCACCAGACCTGGAGCTTAGGCCCCGGAGCCCTGGGCTCACAGGCAGGAGAGCCCTTTCCCACGCTGTGGCCTGTGCCCAGACACCTGCTGCCGAGCCGGTCCTACCAGCCCAGTGGGCACCTGGGGGCGGGTGGGGAGGAAGGAGGACAGGCCCGAAACTGGCATTTACGGGGCATTAAACTGCGGTCAGCCTCTCCCAGGCTCTGGGCTCCTGGCCTGCAGTCGACTTGTTGAAAAGAGGAAGTTGGCAAATATCCGGGAGTGTCTGCAAGGGCCCGAGAGCCAGACCTGAGTCTTCTAGCATTGTTTCCAGGGGATCCTGCGTGCCGCCAGTCCGTCGGTATCCTCCTCAGCAGTCTGAAATTTCTTTACTTCTCTGCCTCAGTCTCCCCATCTTTAACATGGGGATAAGCGTCTGCCTTATAGGAGAATAATGTAAAGCTCTTAGAGCAATACCTGTCACCTTGGGAGGACGCAGAAGGTTAGCTGCTATTATTATGGTCCTAATTTTATTCATTTATTTTTTAAAACATTTATTTCAGGGAATGAGAGTCTGCATGCACAGGTGTGCACTGGAGCAGGGGGAGGGGCAGAGGGAGAGAGGGAGAAAGAATCCTCCAGCAGACTCTCTGCTGAGTGTGGATCCCCGACGAGGGGCTCGATCCCAGGACCCCGAGATTGTGACCTGAGCCGAACCCAAGAGTCGGCCACCTAACCGGCTGAGCCACCCAGGCACACCTCTTATCCTAATGTTAAAATGAAGAGCTCACTGTATGTCAGGCAGCCTGCTAAGCACCATATGTGTATTTATCAGACTTATTCATTTCATTAACCCAATGATGCTACCCAGACATTCCCGTGATCCCCATTTTACAGATGATAAACCTGAGGCTCTGAGACGTGGAGAGGCGCACCCAAGATCATGTGCCTGGTCAGGAGCAGATCCTGAGCCAGATCCTGGTGTGTTGGATTTCACTACCCCTTTGCTGTGGGTGGTGCTGGGTCTGCACCCAATTCACAGATGAGGAAACTGAGGCATGGAACATCTGTCAGGTGCCTGTGAGAGAGAGCCAGGGTTTGAGTGTGGGTCTTGCAGGTGCTGTGCAGAGGAGCAGGGGGGCAGCTGGGCTTCAAGGACACCAGCACAGACCCGCCAGAGGCCAGGGCCCAGGCTGCTGTGCCCCCAGCCTGGTTCCTAGCATCTGCCTCATCTTTTCCCCTGTCAGGAGGGGAGCCCGGGCCTCGCTCAGCCCCCGAGAACCTGCAGCTTCCCCACTGTTGACCTCTGGTCCCTTCTGGGGAATCAACCAGACCCACTTTCACTTCGCAGGTGTGTCTGCATCCATGATGCTGCCAGCAGCTCTGGGGGGCAGCTCCTCTGAATGCCTGTTCCCAGGCAGGAAGTTGATGCTCTGCAGGATTCCAGCAGGGAAGTCCCCAGAGCATCTGAGCGGCCTGGACCCCTCGGTGGGGGGACCCAGCCTGGCCCTAGCTGGGTGCTCAGGACAGAACAGACCAGGGGTCGAGCGCTGCCCATACTCCCCATCCCTTTCACTCAGGTGTTTGCACATGGCTTACAGAGCACTGGCACTGCCCCTGGCCGTGCAAGCCATTGAGGACGTGGTGCTCTAGAAATGACTGCCCCTTCTGCATGTGCTCTGGTGCGCGGGTGCTGCTGTCTGCGGCATCTGCATGCTCACTTTACAGATAGCAAACTGAGGCCGAGGCAGGATTGGCAGAAGTTCTGACCCCTTGGCCAATGAAAGCCAGAGGGGGCCTGGGGTCTCAGCCACAGAGCTGCTGGTTGCCTCTTTTCCCTCCTCCCAGAATTCTCTCTCAAGCTCCCCGTGGCTCCTTTGGCCTGACTTCTCCTGGCTGAGGGGAGTATGATGTGGGGAAAAGTGTCGGCTCACAGAGAGGGGAACTTTTACAGACTGAACATACCCATGACCCCACATCCAGTCAAAGGCAGAACATTCTCAGCCCCAAAGCTGCCTCATCTTCCTGGTTACCCTCCTCGAAGGCAGTTGACCTTTCATCCTGACTTTGGGCTACATGGGTTAGTGCTGGTACCTTTTGTTCTTTATATAAATGGGATCATAGTGCAGTGGTTCTTTGCTTTTTGGTTTTTAAATACATTTTAGGGAAAATTTTTTAAATGCCTTATTGAGATATAATGCACATATCATACAGTTGACCCACTTAAAGTAGGCAGTCGGGGCGCCTGGGTGGCTCAGTCAGGTAAGCACCTGCCTTCAGCTCAGGTCATGATCTCAGGGTCTTGGGATCAAGCCCCACTTTGGGCTCCTTGCTCAGCAGGGAGCCTGCTTCTCCCTCTGCCTCTGCCCCGCCCTACTGCTTGTGCTCTTTCTCAAATCTTTAAAAAATTTTATTGGAGTTCAACTTGGCAACATTTAGCATAACACCCAGTGCTCATCCCATCAAGTGCCCCCCTCAGTGCCCATCCCCCAGTCACCCCCATCCCCCTGCCCACCTCCCTTTCCACTACCCCATGTTCATTTCCTAGAGTTAGGTGTCTCTCATGTTTTGTCACCCTCACTGATATTTTCACTCATTTTCTCTCCTTTCCTTTTATTCCCTTTCACTATTTTTTATTTTATTTTTTTTATTTTATTTATTTTTATTTTTTTATTTTATTTTTTTTTCCCTTTCACTATTTTTTATATTCCCCAAATGAATGAGACCATATAATGTTTGTCCTTCTCTGATTGACTTACTTCACTCAGCATAATACCCTCCAGTTCCATCCACTTCGAAGCAAATGGTGGGTATTTGTCATTTCTAATGGCTGAGTAATACTCCATTGTATACATAGACCACAGCTTCTTTATCCATTCATCTTTCGATGGACGCCGAGGCTCCTTCCCCTGTTTGGTATTGTGGACATTGCTGCTAGAAACATCAACAAGAAAAGCATGCAGTTAATTTGAGGACATTTTCATCACCACCCCCTTTTCCCCCCCGCAAGAAACCCCTGTGCTGATTAGCCATCAACTCCGTTATCACCTTGCCCCCAGCAACCAACCGTCTGTTTTCTGTCTCTGGATATGCCTATTCTGGTCATTGTGGAAAAACAGATCCTATAATACGTGGCCATGTCGTCTGGCCTCTCAGCACCGTGACTGTCCTCGTCTATATGGTAGCATGTATCAGGACTGTGTTCCTTTTTCTGGCTGAGTAGTGTTCCATCACCCCGGGCAACTATTCTGAGTGTGCCGCCGCCTTTAGGCCTGGGATCTTAGGAATCTAGAGTGTGGCACCAACAGACACTGGCTCTTGAGTTTGGGCGGGCACCCTGCGAGCCAGGCCTGCCAGCGCCACCCGTCACACCTGTGCCCAGTGATTAGCTTCTGCCCCCAAGCCAGCATCTTTTTTTTTTTTTTTTAAACAGCTTTACTGACCTGTGGTTCACCTACCATACAACTTGCCCATTAAATTGTACAATTCCACAGGGTTTTTAGTATACTGAAAGGTGTGCATCCGGCCGCACGGCCAAGTTGTGAATCTTTTGATTGTCCTGTTCAGAAACCTGGTGCCCTTAGCTGTCACACCTGTCATTCCCCTCCCCCGGCCCCTGGCTGCCCCTGGTCTCCCTTCTATCTCTCTGAATCCACCTGTTCGCGACATTTCATGTGAGTGAAATCATACACAGTTTTAGGTTAGTGCCTGGCTTCTTTCTCTCAGCATGTGTAATGTTTTCAAGGCTTGGCTATGTTGGCGCAGGGACCCCTACTTCCTTCCTTCTTTGTGGCCCAATAATACTCCATCATCTGGATGGACCACAAGTTATTGATGTGCTTCTCAGGTGACAGACACTTGAGAGGTTTCCACTTTGTGGCTGTTACGAGTAACGCTGTCTTGCCGTTCACGGACAAGTTCTTACATGGATGTGTTTGTAGGAGCAGAAGTGCTGGGTCACGTGTTAATTCCCCATTCACCTGTCAAGGACTTGCCAGACTGTCTTCCAGCCTCCCGGCAAGAATTCTGCTACCCCAATTCCAGACTGACCAAAGCAGGGTCTCCTCACTGGGTCTGTGATGGGCCTCAGGTGGTCCCTGACCCCTCAGAACGGGTTGCATATCTTGTGTGTCTGCATTTTTCTGGGGGTGAATTCCAGGACATAGAGCATCTCAAAGCCTTCAAATCCTCCCCGCTCCTACAGGGCAAAGGTTCGAGCAGGTGGCAGATCAGTGCAGCGTATTCCAGTCTTGTCTCTGGACTCTTCTCACAGGATCTGCTCAGGATTGATAAAGACAGCCTGATGAGTGGTGAACATGCCATCTGACATTGGATGTTTTCCCTGTCTCTCTCTCTTTCCGGTGTTTCTCCTCCTAACTGCGACTCAGCAAAGAGAACTTCAATAACGTCCCTGACCTGGAGCTCAACCCAATCCGATCCAAAATCGTCCGTGCCTTCTTCGACAACAGGTGGGCCCTCATCCCTGAACCAGCCCAATGGCAGGTGACTTTGGCCTCAAGGGGGCCTTTTACCCCTGTACCTACGTACGGTGCTCGTGTGCTCAGAGTCGCCCCTTAAACCAATGCAGAGAAGAGGGGGCTGTGTAGGAGTCAGAGGCACACAGCTCAAGCTCTGGAGTCCTAGCTGGTTGACTTTGGGCAGCTCACCCAATCTCACTGGGCCTGTGTGTTAGTTAGCTGTGGCTGCATAACAGATAATCCCAATTCTTAGCAGTTTAAAACAAATACTTATTTTTTAAAAATGTTTTATTTATTTCAGAGAGTGAGCAAGCAAGAGCGCGCAGGCAGGGGTAGTGGCAGAGGGAGATGGGGAAGCAGACTCCACACTGAGCAGGGAGCCTGATGTGGGATTTGATTCCAGGACCGCAGGATCATGACCTGAGCTGAAGGCACATGCTTTGTTGACTGAGCCACCCAGGTGCCCCCAAAACACATACTATCTCACTGTTTGTGTCCATTGTCAGGGATCCAGGTGCGGACTAGCTGCTGGCTTCTCAGGTCCAGGGACAGCTGTGATCTCAGTCATCTGAAGGCCTGATTGGGGCAGGCTCTGTTTCCAAGCTCACACACGTGGCTGGCAGCAGGCAGCACCGCAGGGACCCCTCCCCAGGGCTGCTCACTCACGGCAGCTCTTGGCCTCCTGCAGAGCAAAATCCACACAAGAGAGGAGGCGAGGTTGAGCCCCTGAGATGGAAGACCCCATTATATGTAACCTAATCTTGTCAGGGGGCATCCATCGTTTTTGCTGTGCTCTCTTCATCAGAAGTGAGTCGCTAGGTCAGCTCATGTGAAGAGAGGGGACAACACTCCTGAGTGCCAGGAGGTGGGAATCACTGGGAGCCACCTTGGAGGCTACCTCAGTTTCTGTACCTGTACAATTGAGGTCACAGTAGCATCTGCCTCATGGGGTTGCTGAGGGTCCACTGAGATGATGTTGTCTATCTTTCTGCTCATTTCCCTGAATTACAGAGAAACTGAAGCACAGAGTGGTGTTGCAGTGTCCTAGGGCTGCGGTTCCAGCCAGAGCTCATGGCCTCAAATGTCCAGTGTCGTTGGAGTTGACTTGCGTGACTTCATGAGACTCAGTATGTTTGAGTCTCTATCAAGAGTTGGGTTGCACACGCCTTCCCTAGGCAGTCGGGGCCTGTGGGCAAACACACCAGAGCCCCAGGCCTGACCCCTGTGTCTACAGACGCGGCTGAGAAACTGGGAGAACCAGCAGAAAGAGGAAGGAAGGGAATAGGCGTGTTGTGGCCAGAAGATGGGTGGTGACTTCTTGGACAGGTTTCAAGTTTGTGAACCTCAGCCACTCCGCTCTGGTTCTGCCAGGGCCATGCAGCCCTAAGCAAGATGCTGAGTCTCCCTGAGCCTCTCCTGTTCCTGGGTAGGGGTTGGTGTCCTCAGATGCCCTGGAAGTTGCAGAGTCTTGGCTGAGGGGCAAGGCCTGAGAGAGTGACCAAGAGTTAATGAGACAAAGCAGAGAGAGGTGTTTGGGGAGGACAGAACTGCATGTGCAAAGGCCCTATGGCATCAGAAAGTATGATGACTGTGTGTGGCAGAAAGGAGGTCTGGCTGGAGCACAGAGACCATGCAGGATGGGAGGTGTGGGGAGGGCAGAGCTGCATGCTGCAGCCCTTTCACCAGCAAGAGGTGTCTTGGGAGCAGCAGTGGGGGGGGGGGGCACTGATGGGTTTAAGGTGGGCTACGGATCACAGCCCCTGGCTGCTGGTGGGCTGTGGGGGACGGAGGCCCAGGAGCAGGTGTATCACGGTCCCCCAGCTGGAGGCCAGGGTGCTGAGTGAAGGTGAGAGCAGCGAGCAGCTTTGTGGCACTGGGGAGAGGACAGAGGGGAAGGTTAGATCTGGGGTTGGAGGTGAGCAGAGGACTCCTCACAGATGGTTGTCACATTTGCCAGAGGGACGCCACACAGTCCGTGCTGGAGATAGGGTTGGAATCTCCTTTCTTAAAAGTTTTTGTTGATTTATTATAGAGAGACAGATGAGAGCACAAGTAGGCAGAGGGAGGCCAGTGTGGGACTCGATCCCAGGACCCTGAGATCATGACCTGAGCTGAAAGCAGATGCTTCACTGAGCCTCCATGAGCCGTGGAATCTCCTTTTTAATCCCAGTTCTGCCCGAAGTATCTGGGAAGGAGGCCTTGGTGGACAGTGAGGCAGAGCAGGAGGTGGGGGTGCTGGCAGGTGGTGGGAGGGGGGGCCAGGCCGGGAGAGGCACCCCTTGACATGGAGTTGACCTGCCTGTTGGGGGTCTAGTGTGGAAGGTCTCACAGGGTGCCCAGAGCCTGGTGGTGCCTGGTATGAGATGGGTGTGTGCGTGAGGATGTGGGCACACGCCTCCCTGTGTGTCCGTGAGGCTTGTTTCCAAAAGGCTCCATGCAGACTTGGCCACTTGGGAGGCCGGCCAGGCCTCAGGGACCCAGACTTCTATGGGGTGGAGCTGGAGGGGCCAGGGTTCCCATGACATGAGGTGACCTAGGGAGAGGCAAGGGTGCCTCTCCAGCAAACCGTGCTTCCTGGGGCCTGCGGGACCGGCTGGGACCAGGGTTTAGCAGGCTGGTCCTCTGGACAGACTGCGAGGGAGGCAGGGAGGACTGGGAGTGTGTCCAGACTGGAGAGAGGGCACTCCTGGCATGCGTGAGAATATTCTGGGTCCTGATTGGGGCGTGGGTGTCCTAGGTGCATACTGTTCAAATGCAAAATCTGTGTGTTAAACTGTATGCAGTTATTCTTTAAAACAAACCTGACTCCACATACACAGCTTGGCTTTCGTCTGTCACCTGGGGGAACCGGAACGGCTCCAGGACCTGTGTTTCCAGTGCAGGCATTCAGGTGTCTGCTGGGCTGCCGTCCGTGAGCGGTGGCCTCTGCCGAGGGGATGGGGCCTGGACCCGGGGCTGGGGCTGAAGCCTCTGTCTGGCAAGGGGACAGGAAGGCAGGGCCCAAGCATTTGCCACTGGACTTTGGGGTGGTCAGTCAGGGGCAGGAAAGACTCCCTGCTTCCCTCGGGGGTCCGAAGTCAGGACAGCTGTGGTGCTATCTGTGGGACGGAAGGGGAAAGGGATGTCAGGCAGTCAGGGAATGTGGAGTGTCCAGAGGTGGACATGGAAACAAACCTGTGGGGCCCCCTGAGAAGCCGAGAGTGGCAGGAGGGGGTGTGCAGGGCTGGGCCAAGGTGGATGGTGAGACCAACACGCACCCCCTGGATCCTGGGGGAGCAGGCCGAGGGATTGAGGCTTACCCTGAAATTTGAAGCTTCAAGGGCTTTAAGCAGGAGCAGTAGGGTCGAGTGCATTTTGCAGAGCTCACGTGGCTGTGCATAGAGCATGGGTGGGAGGGTCCTGCTGGGGATGGTGGAGGCTGGGTCAGGCCCTGGTGGGTGACGGGCAGGCAGCCTGGAAGTCTCTGAGGAGGGCAAGGTTAAGGATGGGCTCCCCAAGCCTGGGCCCAGAACAGCCTGGGGCCTGCAGCTGAGAGCCTGTACGCCCTCACCCATCCCTTGCTTCTTGTCTGGAAGTTCCGAGGGGGGTGAGGGAGGACTTTGAAGTGGGGGCCAGAGACAGGATTTTCTTCTTAAGGAAGACCAGAGCCAGCCTTGTTTTCCTGAGACCCTTCAAGAACAGGACTGTGAACAGAGAAGCTGTCTTGGGGGGCGGTGTGGACCCACCTCCAAGGGCTCCGTTGTTTACAGGGTCACCAGACGGTTAAGGATGAAACTACTGCTCTAAACCGGGCACTTGGGGTGCCTGGGTGGCTCAGTCAGCGAAGCATCTGCCTTCGGGTCAGGTCACAATCTCAGGGTCCTGGGATCGAGCTCCAAGTTGGGCTCCCTGCTCGGTGGGGAGCCTGCTTCTTCCTCTTCCTGTTGTTCCCCCTGCTTGTGCTCGTTTGCTCCCTCACTCTCTGTCATATAAATAAAATCTTAAAAAAAAAAAAAAAAAAAAAACCCAAACACGGGCATCTTTGTAAAAAGAATGGAAGCCGCCCACTTGCTGAGCACCGTGCGGCCACAAGGTGGACCCCGTGGAGCCCCGGCTGGGACGCGGGCCCTTCCCTGCCCCTCCAGGGCCAAGGGGACGACCTCGAGCCCGCCTTGACTTACTAAAAAAATCTGAAGTTATTAGTAAACCTTGCACCTCGGTAGTAAACCGCTTACTCCGCCCCCCCACGCGGGCCGCCACTACTTTCAGGCACCTGCTGAGGAGCGCGGTCGCAGCCTGTTCCTGCCGGAGGCCACGGAGTAGATCTTTTCGGCTTTGTTGGGCCTGCAACGTCTGTCACCACCGCTCGTCTCGGCCCTGGTGGCGGTGGCGACAAAACGGCCCCAGTTAGGAAATGAATGGGCATGGCTGTGTGCCAGTAAGACTTTATCGATAGGCATGGAACTCTGAATTTCATGGGATTCTTATTATTATTACTTTGGGTTTTTTACTCCCACGAATGTTTTCAACCATTTAAAAACCTAAAGCCCTTTCTTGGCTCATGGAGTGTACAGAAGTAGGCGGCAGGTGGGGCTGGCTCGTGGACTGCAGGTGGCCAGCTTCGGATCCGACGGATGGGGTCAGCAGAAGTAGCCTGGGGAGTTGCGGAATTGCTCGCTGCCTCGGTTTCCCCTCTCTGGAGAGCCCACCCCTGTGCACTGCAGCCCCCCAGCCCTCCCCGCTGCGTGGCTGGGGTCTTGCCCCGGGCCTCCAGGGCTGTGAGCTGTGGGGGGGCAGTGCGGGCCTTGGGCTAAGCCTCTGGGGACCCCCAGCGCCCCGCGAGCCGGCCGCTGGGCAGCGGAAGCCAAGGCCGAGTTGTCGGCCGCAGGGAACCGTGGGCCCAGGAAGGCCGCGCTCTGCGGCGTCGGTGGTGAGAGGACGGGCCGCAGGGCTCAGGCGCCGCCCCGTTTGCCCCCCTGCTCCCCCAGGAACCTGCGCAAGGGGTCCAGCGGCCTGGCCGACGAGATCAACTTCGAGGATTTCCTGACCATCATGTCCTACTTCCGGCCCATCGACACCACCATGGACGAGGAGCAGGTGCAGCTGTGCCGGAAGGAGAAGCTGCGATGTGCGTGCGTCTCCGCAGGTCCCTCCGCACCCCTGCAGCCGGCGGGTGGGCCAGTGTGGAGGGGGAGGGGGCCCCGGGCGGCATCCTCCGGGAGGCCGGTCCCAGGGCTCAGCGCCCGCCGCCAGGCCCGCGGGATCCCCCCGCGGGTGGTGCTCTTGGGCGGCTGGCTTCTCGGCCAAGGTGAAAAGGGGGGGCCTCCGGTTGGGACGGGCTGGGCTGCAGCAGGGCCCCTCCACTAAGCAGCCGCACGGCCTCGGTCCTTGGACGGGGCTCTGACTGTGAATATACACTGGTTCGGAGCTCGCTGAGGTCGCACGGGCACCCGGGGAGGTCCTGGGACGTTGTTTGCCCCCCCCCCCCAACGTGCCCCCCAGCGCCAAGTTGGCCAGATGGGCCTCTGACGGGCCTGGTCTGGAGGACGCCCCCCCACCCCCAGGCCCTGGGCTCCGGAGCCACTTGTTCGTGATCTGGGCTGGCCAGCTGCACGGGGGCCCAGGGTGGCCTGTGTCACATGTCCCTTCCCCCTGTGGACTTTCCCATGACTCTTGACCTCCTGCTGCCTCCGCCCGAGGAGGCTCAGCCTCGTTAGCAGGAACAAGTAAACATGGGGACCGGGCTGGATTTAGCTCTGGAATGTGCGCGTGAGGCCTGGTGGGAACTGGCCGGGCCCTTCCTCCCTTGGTGCTCCAGGCCAGCGGGGAGCCGGGTGTCGGTGTCCCACCTGCTCCGAGGGCCGGCTCGGAGGTCATGGGGGCCCCTGGTGGCCCGTCCCTTCACAGGGCAGCCGTGGGTGAACACGCTAACTTCTCTGAGCTTCCGCAGCGCAGCCTGTGAAATGGGTTCAGGGCAGGCTCGCCTCACAGGGTCACGTGCGGATGAGAAGCGAAGACGTTTGCCGCACGTTGCCCGGCGTGGGGTGTCTGGTCTGTGCTGGATCGACGCCAGAGCAGGGCACTTAGCTTGAGGCTGAGCTAGGGGGGCGGGGGCTGCCTCCCCTTCAGCTCCTGGCCTCCCTTGGGCTGCTGGATGCTGAGTGATGTCAGTCCAGGAACAAAGTGAATGACACAAAGTGGAATAACCAGAGGGGAGGAGGTGCTGAGGTCCCTTGTGCCCTCAGGGGGCCGGCTCAGACCAGCCAGGGGCCTGAATATTGGCAGGGGGCCCATGGCCTGCCCATGATCGCTGCCTTCTTGGGTCTTTGAGGAGTGATGCTTTCTTTTTTTTTTTTTTTTTAAGATTTTATTTATTCATGAGAGACAGAGGGAGGCAGAGACACAGGCAGAGGGAGAAGCAGGCTCCATGCAGGGAGCCCGACGTGGGACTCGATCCTGGGTCCCCAGGATCAGGCCCCGGACTGAAGGCAGTGCTAAACCGTTGAGTCACCCAGGGATTCCCTGGGGTTTTTTTTTGTGTGTGTGTGTGAAGATTTTATTTTATTTTTTGTTTTTTATTTTGTTTGAAGATTTTATTTTTAAGTAATCTCTGCAGAATGTGGGGCTCAAAGTTACAACCCCAGATCAAGAGTTGCACGCTTGTCCTGCTGAGCCCGCAGGGCACCCCAAGGAATGATACTTTGAAATAACGTTGATTTGTCTTCACATCAACACGAGTGTCACGTCTGTGCTCGCGGCGTGTGGGGACCGCGGGTCCCGATCCGCCAGCTTTGTGGCTCACCGAGCCTGTGCACACCCTGAAGTACACACTGTTGCTGTTACTCCCGTTGTACAGATGGGAGAGCTGAGGCTCAGAGAAGTTGGGTCACTCGCCCAGGGTCACCCACCAGGAGGGAGGCAGTTTGGCCCCGTGGCCTTGGCCCTTGACCCCTACGGTTGCCCCGGGGGGGGGGGGGGTCATTACGGTGTCTTTGGCTCGTTTTGAGGTAGCCTTTCGAGCAGGACGGTTGGGGAAGCGGGGGGACGCGGGCTCCCCTCCAGCTCGTCTGACGGAGCCCCCCCTCTCTCCGCCGCCCCCAGTTCTGTTCCACATGTATGACTCCGACAGCGACGGCCGCATCACCCTGGAAGAATATCGAAATGTAAAGTATGCTCCCCGCCCGCCGGCCAGGGCTCCTGGCGCCTCCCGGCCCGTGGCCCGACGGAGGCCCGAGGTCACCCTGGCTGCCTCCCCGGCAGGTGGTGGAGGAGCTGCTCTCGGGAAACCCGCACATCGAGAAGGAGTCGGCCCGCTCCATCGCCGACGGGGCCATGATGGAGGCGGCCAGCGTGTGTGTGGGGCAGATGGTGAGCCGGGACCCCGGGGGGGGGACCCCGATCCCGGCCGCCACCTGCCACGGCTCGCCCGGTGGCAGTCTGTTTCTGGAGGGCCTGGGGGCGGCCCCCGCGCTGCCCCTACCCTGCTCCTTTCCCGCCCCAGGGAGCCCCCAGCGCGTCCCCTGCCCACGGCCTGCAGCCATCAGCTTGCCACGCTGCTGTCAGTTTACCACGAGGGGCTGGGGACGCGGTCAGCAGGGGCTCCCTCCCGGCCGCTTAGTCTGGGCCCCAGTGTGGAGCTGGGAGCGGGGACCCACGTAGATGAGCAAGAGGAGGGGGCTGGCGCCTGCAGGGGGGAGCCCCTGCCGGCCCCGGGAGGGAGGCGCGGGCCAGAGGCAGGTGGCCGTGGAGGGGACCAAGTTGCTGCCTCGGGCCCTAGCAGAGCTGCGGCAGGGAGAGACAGGCCCGGGAGCTGGACCCCCCTGGAGGCCTGTGGGGGTCGTGCTGGTGGAGAAACGGCTGGGTCATTTCTCAGGCCGGTGCTGGGCAGGCCGGTGATGAGCTCGGGCCGGTTAGAGCAGGGCTTCTCCACCTGGCACTGGTGACACGCGGGGCGGGACAGCTGTCAGTGGCGGGGACCATCCTGGGCATCGTAGGGCATTCAGCAGCGTCTCTGGCCTCCTCCCAGTTAGGAGGGAGGGGGTCTCTGGACATAGCCAGATGTCCCTGATGGGACAGGACTTGTCCCCAGCAGAGCGGTCGCTGCGTGATGACCGAGTGAGCAGTGGCCCCCAGCGTGCGTGTACTGGGTTGTGGGGATGGGATGCACCTGCAGACACGCCCCTGGCCCTGAGGGTGGCTGCATGGCATGTGCAGACATCATCCTCGTACATCCCCTGCGTCGTCTCATAGGTTTGTAGTCTCCTGTTACTGGTGGGGAAACCGAGTATGGGGACACAGAGAACTTTCCGGAATTTAAAGAGCGATCTTTACTCTGCCTGGTGGCCTCAGTCTTGTAGGGCTGGGTCTAGCCTGGTTAGCCCCTGTTGCGGTGGCTTTGAGCCCCGGGCACCTCGACGACAGGCACCTGAGGGTGTTGGTAGGTCCCACCTGGGCCATCACCTGTTCACACCTGTGTATTTAAAGTGGCCGCGGCTCCCGCTTTCTCTGGGGCTTTGGGTTCACCACGGCCTGAGTGGGGCAGTGTCCTCCTGCTGGAACCCACTGTTCGTGCCCAAGCCTGCCATCGAGGGTCCTGGCCGGCCTGGGCCTGCTCGCGGGTGGGGGTGCGGGCCGGGGTCATGCCATTAGCCTGGATTTTACCCGTCTGCCTCCTGGCCCCAGGGGGAGGCTTCTGGCCGCAGTGAGAGCACCCCACTCAGCAAATTAGCTGTGGCGGGAAGGGCTGGTGACCTCAGCGGGGAGCCCAGGGCTCCCCTGGCATCGTGTCGAGCCAGATTCCCATTTGATTTAATTACACTCCCCTTCTTTAAATTGTTCCCGTCCCACTCCAGTTTCAATTGGTGACAGTTTTCTTAATTTGCTGTAGTAAAATTGTTGGCAGCTGGCAGCTGCTGATCTGCATAAAAACCACACAACCTCAGAAGCGGAGGTATCCTGGAGCCGACGCCTGCTTCCCGGTGTGCGGCCCGAGCGTCCTTCTCTCCTTATGGGTCCTCTGTGTGCTCGTAAAATATTTTCTCAGGCAAGCGCCGGCCAGACAAACAGATGAGCTGTGCGCCACACACACACACACACACACACACACACACACACACACACACGCTCGCACGCGGGGCGAGGGCCGCATTGCTCAATACCATCTGGCCTCCGAGGACGCTTAGCATTTGTGCGGCGCTGCCCGCCCGCCTGCAAGGGATTCTCGGGGAGGGGGGGGGCGGTCCTGTGGCCTGAGGCCGGGGGTGCGGTCAGGGAGGGGCCCCTGGGCGGGAAGGGCAGCAGACCCCGGGACAGGCCCTGGGCGTTTGAGAACTGGTTGCACTTATGAGGTTTACGGGTTTACAGAGATGAGTTTCTATGTTAGGAACAAGCGTTAAGACATCAGGGAGGGTGAAGACTCCGCGGGGACGCGTGGAGCCGGCTGGCTGCCCCCTGGCCAGGTGGCCCGCCCTCGGTGCCTCGGCAGCCTGTCCCTAACACAACGAAGACGCGGAGTGCCTGCCGGTTTCCTAAAAACCCGGGGCGACAACGGCAGGGAGGTCGAGGAAGGGAGGGGGTCTGTGCTCCCCTTCCCGGCATCCACTCCTTCTCCTAAAGGGAATCGAGTTGGGGGGGGTTAGTTTCCGACATACGCCGACATCTATACTTATGCCTTTTATTTATTTATTTAATTTTATTTTTTTAAAGATTTTATTTATTTGAGACAGAGAGACACAGGCAGAGGGAGAAGCAGGCTCCATGCAGGGAGCCTGACGTGGGACTCGATCCTGGGTCTCCAGAATCACGCCCTGGGCCGAAGGTGGTGCTAAACCACTGAGCCACCTTTTATTTTTGATTCACACAAAATGACTGGACTGCTCTTCCCCTTCTCCGTACTGACCCCCCCTTCACATCCTGGGGGCAGGTGGTGGCAGTCCGGGTAGCAGTGAAGGAGACTGACACACGTTGATGGTTCTGCTGCTCCCCCCCCCCCCCCCCCCGTGTATCTTGGGGCCTCCTCCATACCTACATGTAGAGATCGACCCCTTCTTCCTTTTTTTTTTTCTGATCGACCCCTTCCTAATGGCTGCTTAGGAATAGCACAGATGACCAGGATCTACTTAGAGCCAGTCCTCTGTTGATGCTCACGGACTTCGGCCGGGCTGTCACTGTCACAGGGCTGCTGCAGGCAGGGCCAAGGTCTGGGGAGACTTGGCTGTGCCAGAGCCCGAGAGAGCGCCAGAAGGGGCAGGAGCCGCACCCCTGATCCCTGAGCTCCGTGTGTGCCCAGGGCCGGGAAGGCACAGAGGGAGACTGGCACTGCCTGTGACTGGCTGGGGGGAGGTGGACGTTATCACAGTGACTCACTGGGCGTGACGGGTGGGCCGGGAGGCCAGCCCTTCCCTGCCCCCACCCCCCATCCCAGGGGTCTGTGAGCTCCCGAGGGTCAGTGCAGGGAAATGGCAGGAGGTGTGTGGTGGTGGTGGAAGGGAAGGGGAGCCCGTGCCTCTTCACCCCCTTCCTCTACAGCCTCATCCACCAGGTTCCCATGGGGGGCTCAGGTGGGGCCCTGGTTAGCCTGCACCCTCCTTCTCTCCTGCCGTCTAGCCAACCGAGGAGACGTTGGGAGTTCAGGGTGACTGGCCTGGAGGCGGCAGTCCAGAGGGACCCCCTCTTCTCATGACTACAGGGGCCCAACCATCGGTGTCCTGCGGGGGTGGGGGCCTCCTGGCGGCAGCCGCTCACTCTGCATGTGCTCTGTCCCCAGGAGCCTGACCAGGTGTATGAGGGGATTACCTTCGACGACTTCCTGAAGGTGGGTGTCTAGGAGGGGAGTAGGGCTGGAGGGGGTGCCCGCTGGTCAGGAGGAGACCCGCATCTCTGGGGAAAGGGGTCCTGCCCGGGCGTGGTCTTTAAAATGCAGGTTTTACTTACTTTGATTGGGAGAGTAGGGTTCACCCATGGCTAGAGCAGTTGAAGCACGAGGAAAGGGCTCGATGGCTCTGTCTCTCCCCCACAAGTCCCTGGTGCCCTGGTCAGAAGCACTGCCAGTGACCGTTGGAAGCAGATTCTGGAGTGTTCTTTGCCTCTGTGAGCATCAGCTTTTCCCAGAAGCACACAGTGGAGCCAACTGTGTGGGGATCTGCCCATGGCTTTCCTGTGCATTCTTGCAGCCCCCATGGGTGGACGCCAGCCCTCTGCCGTCACAAATGTGCGCTGAGGTTAGGAACTGGGATCCCGCACTGCTCTGATAGGGACGCACCCAGCTGAGGGAGATGGGCTCACGCTGCCCGCTACCTGGCGCCCACTACTCTGTCTGTGGATCGCTGGGCTCGTCCTAGAATTAGAGGAAGGACAGGAAGTCAGGGGAACAGGACCCACAGGCTCTGGCCCAGCGCACCGCGCCAGCCTCGGACCAGCCTGAGGGAGCGGAGCGGCCTGGAGCCGGAGCCGGGCCAGGCCCTGGGTGCTCACGGCCCCGTGGAGCCCAGGAGCAGCTCAGACGGGGCCCCCTCCCTGGCCCGTCAGCAGCAAGCTCTGCAGGAGAGGAGGCAGGCGGCACCAGCTTCTGGGCCGAGGTGTGCAGCCGCCTCGCCCGCACACACCAGGGCCAGGCAGGTAAAGGAGCCTGAGAGACCCGGCCTCTTCCCCAGGAGGCTCCCCCCAGCCCCCACCCCCGTGCCTCCAGTGCTCCCCAGTCTGTCCACGCGCCAGGGAGGGCCTTTCCTGACCAGCGGGCCCCTCCCTGTCCCTCCCGAGCCTTTCCCCGGGACCCTGTTGCCACCTGGTGTTTAGCAGAAAGCACCTGGGTGCCAGGCAGCTTCCCTGGGAACAGGGGTTGGAGCTGCTCCCCAGGAACCGGGTCTGATTTCTCTGCACCCGCACCAGACCCCAGCACACTCAGAACAGGTGCAGGAGACCAGGAAGCCGCTGGGGAACTGTGGGTGTGTGACAGTGGCAAGAAATGCACCAAGGGCTCCCTGCAGCTTGGGGACCCATGGGGCTGTCCCTGGAGATGCTGCAGGTGATGGCTTGGGAATGTGAGTTCTCACACAGGCGTGGAGGCAGAAGTCACACCAGCGCGTCCAGCCATTTCTCCATCAGTGGCCTTGTTGGGCCCCCAGGGGCCAAGGAGCTGGCAAGCGCAGCCCTAGGACTGGGGGGCCTTTGTAGTGTGGCAGACGGGGTCGGGTGGCCTGGGTGTCCCCTGGGGCCCTGGCCACGATGGACTCTAATGGCAGAACTAGTACCAGCTGTGTGGCAGTGGACATCTGGGCATAGAAATTATTCTTCCCGGGCGTAAGCTAAGCTTGTCTACACCGGACAGGGGAGATCTCCTGTCCCCCGCGGGGAGGCTATAGAGACCAAACTGTTGTGACCTTTGAATCAGTGAAGCTGGCGTCATAAAATCTTGCAGTTGCACAGCGCTTCACAGCGAATGGGACGTCTCTGTGGATGATGCCATTTGAGCCTCCAGCACTGCGTGACTTCCGTGGGCAGTGCAGGTGGTGGTCTCGGCACTGTGCTGAAGCAGAGGAGGTGGAATGGGGTTAAGGAGTTTGCATGGAAACCACGGAGTGTGGTGGGTGGGATTGAAATGGCTCCGGCTCCGAGCTTGGATTCGGCGCTTAATGATAACTTGCTGTGACAGTATCAGAAAAGATCCAAATGTCAGATCCCGGTGAACCCGCAGAAAGGCCTCGCTTAGCTCACAGTCTTGGCACCACCTGTGCGGGCGGCGGGGAGGGCGCCCGGGGACACGGGCAAGGACCCGGGCTGGCGGCCGTGGGGGCACGGCGTCACGCTGCTCTGTCCCTTCCAGATCTGGCAGGGGATAGACATCGAGACCAAGATGCATGTCCGCTTCCTTAACATGGAGACCATCGCCCTCTGCCACTGACCCGGCCGCCCCGAGGCCGCCGGCCGCGCCGTGGCTGTCCTGCTGCGGCTCCCGGGGAGAGCCCCCCGCCGCTGTCTGGTCTGCCCTGGGGTGAGGTACGTGGGACTCTGCTGTTTTTATCTCTAATAAAAAAGAAACGGTTTGGTAATGAACACGGCTCCTGTGTGCTCCCCACGTCCGCCCGGTGGCCCGAGGCTGAACGAGAGCCAGCAGCAGCTCGTTTTCAAAGGCTGATTCTGAGGTTCCCCCCCGGGTCTTCTGGTTTAATTTGGGTGAAGTGTTTGCTCTTTTGCCGCACGAGTGAGTGCTGGGCAGTAACGTGAGCCCAGCAGCTCCTTGCTCCGTGGTGGCCGGGCCCGGGCGGTGGGGCTTCCTCGGCGGCGTGACGGAGCGTGTGGGCAGGGGGATGATGAGGGGCACCCACCGTGATGCACCCGAGCCCACAAGGGTCCCCAGGGTGCCGGACTCGAGGCCTGGCTGCTGACGGTGGGAGCTGGGAGCGGGGTGGGCCCCGCCCTTCTGGGCCCAGCGTGTGTGGCCTCCCAAGTGGCGGTGGCAGCGGGGGAGGGGACTGCCCCAGGTGAGTGGCTCCCAGAGCTCCAGAGTCCCCTTCCGACTCGGGGATATGTGATCTAATCGGGGCGCCGGGAAGTGAAGGTGGTCTGTCCGGTTGGCGTCGGTTGGCGTCTGTGGCCGGGGGCTCCGCGGAGGCTGGCTTAGGCTGCACGCTCAGAGTCGGCGCTCGGCGGGGCCGGCATGGCCATCGTCGCTGTGGTCGGTCACTGCTGGTGGCGTTCCAGGCCTCCTCGCTTGGTTCCTTTCCAGCCTCCCAAGGAAGTTCTGGCAACTGAGAGCTGCTGTTATTGGCGTTCGCGCATTTCCATGGTTTTGTTATCGAACACCTGTGCGTTGGGTTCAGCACATAAAAGGTGCGGCCAGGCGCACCACCGCCTCCCACCCTGTGCCCTGCAGGCCCTGGCTTGCCTCCTGGAGGCGTCGGCCCCCCGGTTCTGCAGCCTCTCTCTGGGGCTGCTCGTGCGGATGCAAGCAGCTACCGCCGGGCTGAGGATGAGCTTTCTGTCGCCGTGTACGTGAGCAGTTGAAACGGAGCAGCGAGGCGGGTTGAAGTGTGGCCGTGGGGACGGGGGACTGTGCGTGCCGGAGGTCCCGAGGCTGGCGCACCTTGGCGGTGGTGGTTTGGGGGACCCTGAGCATTAGGGAGCTTGGGGGCGAGCACAGACACTGGCTGGCCTCCTGTTGGGGGGTCAGCGTGTAGCAGGACAGCCTGGGCCCCTGGGGCCTGAGGTCACGGGGGGGTGGCCGTCAGGCGGCGCCGCCCCGTCTGTGCGGAGGCAGAGCACTCTGAAGTCATTTCCAGAACTCTGCTGCTTAGACTGGCACTTACTCAACAAGTGTTTTGACATTTCCAAAGCAGTAGGTCGGGGGCGAAGGCGGAGGCCTCTGCTTCCTACCCTGCAGGTGCCAGCCATCTGGAGGGCCCCTGAACCGTGAAGCAGCCAGCCAGGCAGTTTCCTGGAGCGGAGTGGGACGTGACCTGCCTCCCTGCGGCCCCCTGCCGTCCCCTGCTGCTCGGGGAGGGTCCCGCTCACGCCCTTGGGTGTCCTGGCTGCCAGGGGAGAGAGTCTAGTCTCCGGGAGGGCCTGGTGCGTGGGAATCTGGCCATCTCCCAGCAGTGTCCCCCTCAGTGAGCCCCCTGCAGCCTCGCAGATGCGGGCAGTCGTTCCCCCCCCCCCTCACCCCACAAGCGTGCCGGACTCACAGTGCCTCTGAGCAGCAGGATGGCTGGCATGGCCACCACAGGCCTGGATTTTCTGAGACTCTCCCAATTTGCTTCAGTTTTGTGCTTCTCAACAAAGGCAGTTCATTAATGTAAAGTGTTTTTATAAATAACGAATCTTCCATCAGCCCCTATGCCCTGAGTTTTAGTTTGGGAGATGTGGCCACTGTGGGCATACTTCAAATGTTTTCATTTGCTCAGACCACTGAGGGCCAGCCTAATGTCTTTGAAGCCATGGGCCACAGCTTACCTAACCAGCTAATTAAAATGAGATTTATTCACCATGAACCCAGTCCACGCTGCTCCAAAGAAAGCTTATTTGTTCCCAGTCACCGAGGGTGTCATCTGATTGGCAAGGTTCGTGCTGATTTCCACCCGAGCGTGGCCTGCGGGGGTTTACCTGGAGCTCTCCCACCGGCTCCCAGGGTGCTAAGCATGTGAGGTGGTGTTTCTGCTCATTTGGCCATTGGGGGAATGATCAGGGTTGCTGATGAGTTGGTAAAAACCTGCTTCTAGAAAGGGAAGGCTAATTCCTCACAGTCTAGCAGGGCTGCTGGCCTCTGGTTAACAAAGGCTGAGAGTCGCTGCTCCTGGCACAGCAGACAGGTCTCAGGATGGCCACCAGAGAAAGGAGGCAGGTGTGCCGGAGGTCCCAAGGCTGGCACACCTTGGCACACCCAGGAAGGGCTTTCTGGCTACCCAGCCCCTGAGCAAGTGCAGCCATCCCCCCGAGGTGCCTGATGGGGTACCTCATCGGAAGCAAGTGATGTTTGTTTTGAAATTTGTTCTACAATAGGCAATACAACAGATATGCTGTGTTTACCAGCCTGGCCTCTATCAGGAATACCACCAGCAACTAAAAGGAAAAATGGGCAGGCATCGATGGTAGGTCAAATATTTGAAGGAAGTGTGGTTGTGTTTGGAGGGCCTCAAGCGGTGAGTGGAGACCGAGCAGGGGGGCGGGCACGTGTCTCTGTTCGGTCGCCCAGTGCCAGCAGTCAGCTTGAAAGCGGGGTCCAGACCCCTGCCGCTGCACATCACCAAGGGGAGAAGTTACCGGAACTCAGCTTCTGGATGTTAGAAGACCCTGGCATTTTGACACAAATGCATTGGTTTGGTAGGTTTGCAAAAGGGCCGTGTAATGGAAATCTAATAGGAGAGGCTGGCGGGACACGTCCTGCAGCCACGTTAAAACATGAATTATGGATAAGGGAATGGCGTAAGAATAGCTGTTGTGACAGCTTCCACTTTTGGCCAGGCACCCTCTTGCCGGACTTGGACAAAACAACTCTGGTTCGAGGGGACGAGAAACTTCTCTCTGTGCTCTGCTCACACGGGCAGGGCACCTATGCACCTGCCCCTGCCCCACCTGCCTGCCGAGGTGAAGCTGCAGCACTGGGAATGGCAGTGACTTCCGTGGGCTGACAGGGAGTTAAAAATACAAGTCGCCTTGGCAAGGGTTTTGCAAACACCTGCTTTGCAAGCTGTCCGCCCACACAGTGACCTTGGGAAGGCCTTGGGGAGGGGAGCCGGAGGAGCCAGGTTTTTTACCTCGACTTCCTAGGGCATCAGCACTGCCTTTGTCCCTGGGCTCTTCGTGAATCAGGAGGCAAGTGTACCAGCACGGGCTCAGGTGTGGGTGCTCCTCCTCCTCATCCGACCCGGTCAGGACGGGACCAAGCTCCTGTCTTCGGCCCCCCAACAGCAATGAGGGCGAGGCGGTGCTGAGCAGCAGCTTGTGCACCCCCGACCTAGGGTGGGGACAGGGCGGCGTGTGTCCTGGCAGTGGGCGGTGAGAAAAGCCGGGCCGGGCTCAGCGCTCGGGCTGCGGGGAGCGGGGGTGTTCCCTCCCTCCACAGGGAAGAAAAGGCCCTTGGTGCTGAGCTGCGTGGAGAGCCCGCGGCGGGGAGCCCACGGTGAGCAGCCGAGGCTGAAAGCCTGCCCTGCCTGGCGCCTGCTGGAGCCCACGCAGCGGCGACCAGGTGAGCATCTGGCCTGGCGAGGGCGAGGCGGGCGGCCCGCGTGGCTCCCGGTCCGGCCCCGGCCGCCGCCGCCGTAAGCTCCCGGCCGCCACAGCTGCTGCCCGGAGCAAAGGCCCGGAGTCGGGAGGCCAGACAGCACCTGCCTAAGCCCATTGTCACGGACCGGCCCCTAATGGCAGGCCACCAGACGGCTTTAATGAGAAGGCTGTGCCCTCACAGGGGGAAGGCATCTCTCCTCCGTGCGTGCGGGGCCTCTGCCCGTCTGCAGGAAGCTGGTGTTTGTCGTTTAAATGCAGAGGGTTAAGCCCCAGCCGCCTAAATGTGGGGCCTCTGATTCCGAGGTGGGGTGCCGGGGTAGAGCACTTCATCGCGGGGGCTACCAAATTTCCCTTTCAGAACAGACCAAAATTCTACTCTCAGGGGTGCCATCAGCCAGGTGCGATTTCTCCCTCCAGGGGACGGTGATGCCATCCCCAGAGTATCGCTTAAACACATTGTTGGCTGGGCAGTGGCAGCACCAAGGCAGACCCTTGGCTTGAAAGGCACGATTGGTGACAGAGCTGAGATTCTCGGGGGGAGGGGGTGGGGGCTGCAGTCCCCTTCGAGAATCTGATGAAAGCTAGCCTGACTTCTTCCAGAAAATGCTCTTATGTACAATTTCTCATCTAATTTTGTGGGTTTCTTGGATCCTGGGCTAGGAACCCCTGGAACCGGTGGTTCTACTCAACGATGGCCTGTAAAACAAGGTTGCCCTGCCAGCTAAGCGCTCCAGGGGTGGGGGCAGGTACCATGGTAGGCAGCGGGGGGAGGGCTGGGGAGAGGGAGGGGACAGGGGACTGTCACAGGACACTTGGCCAGGGCAGCAAGTAATTGAGCAAGAAACAGATTTAAAAAATTTATTATTTGAACTGACATTTTATAAAGTATAAGCAAAAGGCAGACGATGTTTTAAGATACAAGAGCTCTGGTGTTGGGCCCTCTGGCTCCCCCAGTGGCACAGGAGTTTCTTATCCCTATGGGGGAGCTGGAGGGGGAAGTCTGGGCAACGGAAGAGCCGAAGAAAAGGAAATGATACATCTGCTCACAACTCCAAACTTGCAAAGAGGCTCCCTCAAACTAGCCAGCAGGGATTAAGGTAAGGTGGGATGAACGGAAGGGGTGGACGTGGGCTAAAGGTGTTTTCTAAACTGCTGGGTAAATGTTGATTTATAGAGGAAGAACCCTGCGCTCCTTTCCCCATCTTCCAGGACGCAGACTTTGCAGCAGAAAACACTGCCTGAGATTTCAATCTGGATCTGATAAGCCCTCCTTCACAAAACCAGGCAATTCTCCTTAATGGGAGACGGTCTAAACAGTTTGGGGAGGTAAGAAAACCCCTATAATCGTGACATTTTACACTGGGCTAGTTGCTGGCAGCGAATGACAATCGTTTAAAACTATTTTTAGTTTGGTAAAATTTTCTGGGTCTTCAATTACCTTTAATGGCCGGAAAGCGTGAACGTGTCTGTAAAATGAGCAGTGAAATCAAACTGGAAGGGCCTGCTTCATAAAAGAAAAATGTTTTACTTAGTGGTCTGGTTGCATTAAGGCTGCGAGAGATGAAAACCTTACAGAGCGAGGTCACGAGGAGGTCAGAGTCCCACATGACAACAGGAGTAAATAAAATACTTCATCTGCTAACTGCAGACGAGCTTCATCTGTGAAGTAATTTGGTTGAAAGGAAGCAGAAGACTGGTCCTGACAAAGCTGCCTGCCAGGGAAGGGGGCACTGCTCGGGGGCTTCAGTGATGAGCCCCAGTTGCAGCCCTTTCTCTGGTTCCACTGTCCTGTTGAGTTGCATGTGGGTTTTTAATGAACATCTTAAGTGATCTGAAGACTTCCGCGGACTTCACAGCATCTCCTACTTCCACATACTCGTGTATAGCAGGAAAGCTTCGTTTCTCTCTCAGATTAGTGTAGGCACCCTGAAAATCTCATGTCCATAATTACTCCTTTTTCTGTTTCTCACAGCCCCTTGTGCCTTTTTATTATTTATTTATTTAGCATCAAGAGTTGTGTATTTTAGGGGCACCTGGGTGACTCAGTGGGGTGGGTCGTGGGATCGAGTCCTGTGTTGGGCCCCGTGCTCAGGGGGAAGTTTGCTTAGGACTCTCCCCCTTCCTTCCCCACACTGTCCAAAAAATGGTCTATTTTGGCTTTTCAAAAAAAGCTGGTCCAGTGTAAAATGGGTCAAGTGTGGGGTTTTGGCATTATGATTAACTTTACGATTTGTTGGTTTTCTGTTCCATCAAGTTTTTAGCTAATTCCTTCCTCTGGAGTCACTGTGTGAGGTGACAGCTATCCATTTATCTTTAGCCTGTTTTTCAAGCCATCCTTCTCTCTGTCCACTCTGGCCTCCCCCTGGGGTTTTGATATTCAGTGCTTTCATGGTCACCCTGATCCGGGGGGTGGGAGTGGCGTTCACATCTTCCATTTTTGTTTTTCACTTTATCTAATTTTATTGTATTAGGGGGTCACTGAACTTGGCTGGATGTACCCTTGTGCAATCTGAGATTGTTTGTCCTTGTGGTCTTCAGACAGCCATTTACTGTGCATGGTCTATGGATATTTAAAAAGGTGTAAAACATTGATCTGTTGGATCATGCTTGTAAATTCTATTAAGTAAATGCTCTGAATCCTTCCTTTTTTTTAATGATTGTATCTGTTGATCACCCACTAGGAACATGGACTTTATCTTTGTAGTTCTATCAATTTGGGCTTTAATATTTTGAAGGAATATTAGGTGGCCACTGCTCAGAAGAGTCTAAATCAAGAGGAATGCAATGAATCCTTTGGAAATGGAAGCTACTTCTCACACTGAAGAGCTCCTTGATGCTGCCCTGCTTTAGCACAGTGGTTCAGGGTAAGGGTTTCTCCCCCAGCTCTTGCTCTTCTGTCCTATGTGGAGGAGGGCTGTTTATGCAACAAATAGGTAGAAAAAATCTACTTTGTATCACATGTTGTGGACACAACAGTAAACAGTCCTTAATGCAATAAGTGTACAAATATATAATTACAGATTATGGTAAAAACTATGAGGAGACAGTGCTGCTATCCTAGGTTTCCACTGGGTGGTGGTATCAAAGACCACCCAGAATGAACAGGTGATCTCTGATCCGGGGGAGGTTGGGGCCCTGTAAGCTCAGAGACCACAGCCCCAGGCCCCCTGAAGACTGGAGCAGGACGAGCAGGGCCCTGCATTGTAGTGTACTGACAGTGTGGGGAGGAGAGAGGGTCCCAGCTGGGGCAGGCAGCAGGTGCAGGGTGGAGGTGGAAGGAGGGATAGGTGGAGGCGCCAGTGGGTGGTACTCAGAGCTACAGCGAGGAGGAGTACAGTACCCAGGGAGAGAAAACAGAGTAAGAGGACACAAGCCCTGACAAACTCTAGCTCTCCACAGGCAGTAATAGCAGAAAGTTCAAGAACCGGTGGGGTCAGACAAGTGCACCCTGGGATTGCTTTCTTCCCCAGGTGTTTTTAAACATTTTTTTTTTTTTTTTTTTTAATTTTTTTTTTTTATTTATGATAGGCACACAGTGAGAGAGAGAGAGGCAGAGACACAGGCAGAGGGAGAAGCAGGCTCCATGCATCGGGAGCCCGACGTGGGATTCGATCCCGGGTCTCCAGGATCGCGCCCTGGGCCAAAGGCAGGCGCCAAACCGCTGCGCCACCCAGGGATCCCAGGTGTTAAAAACCTGGTGCAGAGCTCCTTGGTCGTGGTAAAATCCATCAGCTCTGGTTCCACCCACTCCTCTCCGTGCTCCCAAGGAGGCTGTCCCCTAACGGTGGCCCTAGGGAAAGGCGAGCGCAAGGTCATAGTTGTAGCCTGCCGCGGAGTCACAGGACGCTCGGCAGACGGGCAGCGCACTCTGGAAGGCCAGCCGGTCCACTGCAAACTCGTAGGCATGGATCAGCCCTCGGTGTCTAGGGGAAGCACAGGGACAGCAAGGGGGTCAGTTTGGTGCTGCTGGCCCGCTCCCCAGGGCAGGTCTGTGCGTTCACCTGAGATATGACACGCTTCCTATATCACACAGGTCCCTTGGGCCCCTACGGGGGTTGGACACTCAGAATCTCTGGAATCGACATGAGTCTGATGAGGCCAGCTGGGGTGGGGGGTCCACGTCAGGGAAGGCCAGCCAGCAGACTATAAGACATACTTGCACGGGGTCTCTGGGAGTGGGGGAAACCGAGTCACCCTGCAGACTGAGCATAAGGACTGGGCTTATGCCACTGTTGCTGGGCATCTAGCCACAGCAGTTTGAGTGCTCAGCCCCCCTGGGCATCCCCACCCCACGCGCTACTACCCACACAGCCACATAAGCTCACAATTTCTATGAAAATGGCTTGTTGCCTGTGACCCTGTGGAGACAAGGTGGCTTGGAGGGATTCCAGAATGAAATCAAACTAAGATGACCTGCTCTGCACTCCTGCAGCCCCAGCCCAGCCCGCTGACCTCCGGTGAGTGGTGAAGTTGTCCAGGTCAGTGTTGCGCACCACCCTCTCGTAGGGCACGTTGGCCGTGATGAGGCTGTGGCTGTTGAAGGACAGGTGACGAACGGGGTGCCTGGAACATGACAAGAGAGAGGTATAGGAATGGGAAACCCCCCAAATGGGGCACATCCTCCTAGAGGTTTAGAGTAGAAGGGACTCTAGAACCCTCTGCCAAGCTTCTCATTAACAGAGGACAAACCAGGGCCTGCAGAGGGGCAAGGTCTTGCCTGAGGTCTACACACTGGGCCGTCCTGTCAACAAATCTGGGTGCCCCCTGCTTGACTACCCTGCACCATGATACGTTCTGGACATAGAGGAGGTTAGCCATATGTGGTAGAGAACAGCCCCACTGCTGGCCAGCCTTGGACAAGTTCTGCAAGCTGGGCCACCCGGCTGCGGGGAATGGGGCTGATCCGTAAAGGCTCTTCCTCCTAAGGAGGTACAGGCTGTCTGCATGTGCTTTTGTGCTGCCAGATTTTGCAACAATGGCTTGAAATCCATGTAACAAAGCCTTTGCTTCATTTTGAAAACTTTCATCCAGTGCCTCATATGGTCCTAGCATCAGCCAGGAGACACAGGATATAAAAGATGTCCTCATGCAAGCAGGAGCCTCCATCAGAGGATTCCTAACTAGCTCAGATGCATTCCCACAAAGGGGAAACAATGTTTCTAGAGTATGAGAAAGATCAGGAGCCCCCAGGATGGGACAGAGGATTCCACACTGGGCCACAGGCCTCTGAGGAAGGCAGAGACAAGAGAAAAATCTGTGCCGGTGGAGCAGGGGCTGCTCCTGAGATCCCCCACAAAGCAGGGGGAGGCTTCGTGGCTGAAACAGAACATTCTCTTGAAAGTATCGAACGTTCAGGGGCATCAGAGGCTGGCCTGGTCAGTCCAGGATTCAGGACACCAGCTAGAAGAGAGTATGGCTGGAAGATTTTGCTAGGGGCCCAGTAAGGTGGGAGGACTGGGGGTGGGGGGTGGGGTGGGGGCTAAAGCTGTTTGATGGAAGAGGCTCTCAGGTATAGCAGGGCTTGATCAGAAGCTCAAGAGAACCCAGACCAGCTGTGTGCACTGGCAGGTGAGGACCTGGCGAGCACAGAAGCTCTGGGTGGGAGACTGAAGTGAGGCCCACTCCTATCCTGGTAGAAATGGGGATCTTGCCAGGGACAAGCAAGTAACCAGAGTTGAGGACCAGTGGTATGTCTACAAATGAGCTAGGAAGACAAGTGCTGGGACGGTAAAATTCTGGGGAAGACTCTACTGACCCAGGCTTCATCCAAATGATGCACTGGAGGGACCTGCTGGAGTGCCGGCCTAGTGAAGTAGATGGAGCTACTGCTGGCAAGAGGGAGAAGGGATGGTGGCCCTGGAGGCTGGAGCCGCCTAGAAGGGGAGATTGATCAGCTCCGTAAGCCAATCATAGGGGGCTCTTGAAAGCAATAAAAGGGCCTCTCTACTGGCAGGTGTATCTGGGATGCCAACACGGAGGAGTTTTGGTTGCCTTTTGGCACCACCTGGTGGCAAGTCCATGCATCACCACAGAAAGCAGAAAACGGGATTACACACCTGTTTACTGAGTAAAGCAGGGCTGGACAGTCAGGCAGTGTAGACAGGACCCAGGGCTCAAGTCTGGTAAAAGCTGCTGAAGGGAATGAGCACTAGCTCCCACTGCTCTCTAAGCAGCAGCCAATTCCTCTTTTAAAACCTTGCCTCCTTTTGTACCTGACCTGGCCTGCACTGCCTTCACCATGACTTGCAATTTGTATTTGCAGGTCTTGGCATCTATGTATTTCTTCTTCTTATGCTCAGATTCCACTTCCCAGGATCTGTCTCTGGGAAAGAAGGCTTTCCTCCTCACCTTGCCCCAGGAGCAGAGGCTCCCACGGGAGGCATGGAGGGTGGGGTGAGGTAGAGACAGAGCCCTCGCCCCAGGCAAGATGGCCTCAAGTCAGTTCCAGGAGACAGGCCTCCTTAATATGATGGGCCTACGTCTGTGAGGCCGCCCGCCCAAAGCATGGGATAATGAAGTTGAAACAAAGCCTGAATACTTTCAGCCCTATGGTGCCCTTCTAAAAAGAGGAAAACAAGCAGATGTCAGGGTCACGCCCGTTGGGGGCTCTGATGTGGGGCACGCAGCCGGGGCATCCCTATAGGTCTTGTCTACCTGAGCTGGGTAGGAGTCACGGTAGCACGAACACCGAGAGGAGCTGCCTCTCCAGTAACCAGGGTTCCTGGCCTGAGAATCGGAACCACCGCAGCCTGCCCCGGGGCTGCGTGGCGGGGACAGGGTGGCCATGCATGTGGGCGCGGAGAACTGGCTCAGGTGGCCGGTACCATTAGCGCTCGGTTACCTGGAGTGCACTTCCCACAGCTTCTGGCTCATGCGATAATCCCACACCGAGACCAGGCCTTCCTCGCCTCCGCTGACTATCTTCCAGTCGTCCATCTGCACCGCAGACACTCCCAGTTGGTGGGCAGAGAGTGACAGGGCGATTTTGTCAGTGCGGAGGTCATGGATCCTCACCCTAGAAGGCCCAAAATGAGCACAGAGTGGAATGGGATGCGAGTTAAAGCCCAAAATGATACATTAGTGTTCAATTGTGCGGATCTATGTACAATGATCTTGTCAAAACAGAACCTAAGAAAACCCCTTGGGTTGCAAACATCTAAATACTGACAGAGAAGTTTTACCCCCTTCTACACTTTTGCAGGAGACTAAGCTGCATGAGGCCTGAGCAAGCTGACTGTGCCTGCGACAGTCAGGTCAGAATGATTTAAAAGCCCCTGGAACGAGAGACTTAAGACGAATCCATTAGCTGACGTGTCATACTCTTTCTCTGCTCGACAGGACACATGCCTGTCCTGAGCACAAGTCCACCCAGAAGGATAAGAGTCGGGGCTGGTGTTGGTCTGTGCAGGCTGGCCCAGGGGCCTGGGGTGAGTTCAGCAGCCAGCATAGTTGTGGGCAGCGTCAGATTCGATTAGGGGCAAGTGGTAAACCAGCCACACTTTTCTGCAACCCAGACCCTAATTTTCCGGTTGGGAAATTAGCTCTTTTCTGCTATTTAACTCGAGACTTGGTAAGTTCATCACTCTCTTGTTGAAATTTGGAGAGGAATGTGTCCCTACTTGATGACGGAGAAGAGAATCATGATAAAAATATGTGGACACTTGGCTGTCACTCATCTGAAGTCTCAAAATAATTTCTTGCCTTGTCATAATCTGAATTTAAGAACCCCTTTAAAAACTACTCTTATCTAAGTATATGCTGATTTTCCACATATGGACAAATTAGATAATGAGACAAATTTCTCATCCAGCAGAAACACCAACATAGTTCCGGAAATAAGCCATAAGAGCAAAAATGTGGCAAAATTTCAGTACAGATGAATTCAGCAGCCTCTGTACTGCAAGTCAAACAGGACAAGACCCTAGCACTTAGCAAGGGGAGCTGGACAAACCTAATGCTAACATGCTCAATGTGGTCCAGACACGTGGTGAGAAGAGACCATCTGAAACACATTCTGTGTCCTAAACTCCTAGTTTCTGAGCGTGCATGCACAGATCTATTTTTTTGTTTTCTGAGGAGCACTTATTTGAAACAAAAATTCTATACCCAGTGCACCTATCAAGTTTAAATACATAATTAAGATTTTTTTGTTTTTGTTTGTTTTTAACAGAAAATGACCCCAAATCAGCTACCTGTGGATACTTTCTAAAAGAAAGGGATGTAGCAAAATACTGGCAGAACACACAGGCCATGGGAAGACGTATAAAACACTCAAAGGTCGCACCAGACCGACCGCTCAGGACCTGACATGCTTGCTGAGTCACAGATGCACCCAGGACAAACCCTCCTACTAACAGTGCTGTGAATGGATCACAAAGTAAAACTCAATGTAGGTTACACAGGGAGGGGAACTTCGGAACAAAAAGCTTTATAATGACAAAGGGGACAGTTTAGTAAATGTTTGGTAAAACTACCTGGGGAAAAAAAATGGACCTAAATTTTTTTGGTAGTTTCTTTTTTTTTTTTAAGTAATTCAGTTTCTTTTCTTTTCTTTTTTCTTTTTTTTTTTTTTTTTTTAAAGATTTTATTTGTTTATTCATGAGAGACATAGAGGCAGAGACACAGACAGAGGGAGAAGCAGACTCCATGCAGGGAGCCCGATGCGGGACTCGATCCCGGGACCCCAGGATCACGCCCTGGGCCGAAGGCAGACGCCCAACCGCTGAGCCACCCAGGCGTCCCAGTAATTCAGTTTCTTAAGTCCTATGGTTCATTTTTTTTTTTTTAAGATTTTATTTATTCATGAAGAGAGAGAGAGGCAGAGACACAGGCAGAGGGAGAAGCAGGCTCCATGCAGGGAGCCCGATGCGGGACTCGATCCCGGGACCCCAGGATCACGCCCTGGGCCGAAGGCAGACGCCCAACCGCTGAGCCACCCAGGCGTCCCAGTAATTCAGTTTCTTAAGTCCTATGGTTCATTTTTTTTTTTTTAAGATTTTATTTATTCATGAAGAGAGAGAGAGGCAGAGACACAGGCAGAGGGAGAAGCAGGCTCCCTGTGGGGAACCCGACGCGGGACTCGATCCCAGGTCTCCAGGATCACACCCTGGGCCAAAAGCAGGAACCAAACCGCTGAGCCACCCAGGGATCCCCCAGTTTCCTGAGTCCTAATCTACTTGGGTTTAAGATGATTTTCTTAAGTCTCCAAATTTGAAAACCTAGATGAAATAGCTTTCTAGAAAAATAAGAATTACCCAAATGATCCCCAAGGATAGAAAAAGTAACAATGAGCAGACAGGGAAAGCTGTGGAGGGAGCAACAGTCCCCACAAACAAGCTAAATGGGCCCACCCTGGAGGGAGGAGCCCCTGGGGCTTTGCAAACCCCTCCACAGCCCAGCAGGGAAGGACGACAGCTCCCCAGTTCTATATGTGAAGCCAGCATGCTGCCAGCCACAAAACTGACAAAGAGGGCAGAGTATCAAGATCGGTATCAATGCTTAGTCCTGAATAAAATACAGCAGAATCCATTCAGGATGTCTATTAATATAGTTCCCCAAGTTATGACAACAAATAAGGAAAACCAAAGTCTTTTCCATGGATGCTGAGTCACATGGATGCTGAAAAGAAATTCGATGAGATATAACATTTATTTCTAATGAAGACTTTAAAAGATAGTGATCTACTTTTTTTTTTTTTTAAAGATTTATTTATTTATTTATGATAGAGGCAGAGACACAGGCAGAGGGAGAAGCAGGCTCCATGCTGGGAGCCCGATGCGGGACTCAATCCCGGAACTCCAGGATCACGCCCTGGGCCTAAGGCAGGTGCCAAACCGCTGAGCCACCCAGGGATCCCCTACTAATACTTCACATTGTCTTTAAAAATAGATACAATTAGATAAAAAAAAGAAATGGACAAATTTATTAGAGAGGACAGTTGAAGATAATTCAGTATTAAATGAATATGTCAAAATCAATAGCTATCTATCTTAGATACAAACAACCACGAGTTTTAAAAAATGTACTCAAAGATGGGCAGCCCGGGTGGCTCAGCAGTTTAGCGCTGCCTTCAGCCCAGGGCCTGATCCTGGAGACCCGGGATCGAGTCCCACATCGGGCTCCCTGCCTGGAGCTTGCTTCTCCCTCTGCCTGTGTCTCTGCCTCTCTCATGAATAAATAAATAAAACCCTAACAAAAAAAATTAAAAAAAAAAAAATGTACTCAAAGAAAAGATCCCGGGATCCCTGGGTGGCGCAGCGGTTTGGCACCTGCCTTTGGTCCAGGGCGCAATCCTGGAGTCCCGGGATCGAGTCCCGCATCAGGCTCCCGGCATGGAGCCTGCTTCTCCCTCTGCCTGTGTCTCTGCCTCTCTCTCTCTCTCTGTGACTATCATAAATAAATACAAAAATTTTAAAAATTATTAAAAAAAGATCCCACTTATAAAAGCAATTAAACACAAAATACCTTCTAACAACTTTCCCATCTTGTAGCTCTTCCAGCCACATTGCATCAAAATAAATTCTAGATGGCTCAAAGAGTTAAATAGAATCAACTATAAGAATATTCAGAATAGGGAAGCCCTTCTAAACAAAAAACCCAGAAGTCAAAAAGGAAAATATTGATAACTACATATAAGTGTCTAAATTCTTCCCACATGGAGAAAAAAAATCAAAGGCAAGTGATAAACTGGGGATAATGTTTGCAACAGAGGTAACTGGCTAATTTCTTGTAAAAAAAAAAAAATTCCTTCAAATTGAAAGTAAAGTTTGATAACCTAATATTAAAATAAGAGAAAAGCTAAGGAAAAAAGTTCACAGGAAAATACTAATGGCTTTTAAACATTTGTGAGTTATGTTCACTGGTAATGAGAGAAATTATGAACTAAAACTATAGTTCGATACCACCTGTCACCTATCTACCTGGCAAAGGTCAAGTTTGGTGGTAAACTCCATAAGACCCTCCACACTAGGGAGCCTTGGACAGACAGGTACATCCATAACACTTGATAGGAGCACAATCCCCTCTTTGGAGCATGATCTGGCAATTTCCAACAAACAACAGACTTTACTTTTGATCTAGCAATTCCGCTTCTAGGAATTTAGACTATATATATATATATATATATATATATGTATATATATATATATATAGTACATACATACATACACACACATACAAATACATACACAGACATGCAGGGGCATTAGCCACAGCACTGTTTTCAGTAGCAAAAGATGGGGTTTCTGTCTCAAACTTTAGACTCTCCCACTGAAAATAAATTACTACCATTGGATAAATAACACCATTTAAAGTGCACTGCTGGATTCACAAAGCAAGTGACTGCCCCAGGTCCCAAACTGGAAAGTAGCCTGGAGAGCCTAGGGTGAGGTAGGGTGAGGTAAAGTGAGGCTGTGAGCAGGTGCCAAACTCAGGAATCAATAGGGTTAGATCTCCCCAAAACATGGCAGCAAGATGGTAAGACCCGGGCCCACCCAAAGCGGGGTGGGGAGTGGGAGTAGGAGACGACTCCTTTAAAAACAACCAAAAACAGCCATGTAAAACTTCTGTAAATGAAGACATGGCTCCTGAAATTAAATTCAGACTAATATGTGATTAAATGGCAAATCTGAGAGATGACCTAGAATGGAGCACAGATAAACAGAGGAAAAATGTGACCAAGGGGTTAAGACATGCAAATGATAAAGGGACAGTTCACCATGTGTCCAAAAGAAGTTCCAGAAGGAGAAAACAGTGTATGGCAAGGAAGCAATATTCAAAGAGAGTTAATGGCTGGTATTTTTCTAGAATTAATGAAAGGCATTGCATACTCACACTGTATGAGCATTAATGCAAAATAAGGATTACATATTTAAGAGCATCACACTGAAGTGAGAAAATGCAAAAGACAAAAGAGGTCTTAAAAGCAACCTAAGGGGAAAAAGGGCATTACCTATTGAGGAATGGTTATCAGAGGGGCCGGAAATACTAGAAACAACATGTACCATACAGTGCCCCTGCGGAGTCTTTACAGGAGGCAGAGCTGTGCATGCCTGTAGGAGGCTGTCACCAAGCCACTGCTGCACGTGAGGAGCACGGGCCCAGTGGCGTGACAGGTGTGGGGGGTGAAGAATAAATGTGTCTGTGCTGTGTGTGTATAGGCACCCTCTGGAGAACGCTAATAGGCAGTTTCGGCTGAGGAGGACGATTAGGCTGCTCAGGAAGAGAAGTGGCCAGAACCCTGGCTTCTCTCCATTGTGCTTTTGAATTGTCTTGAATGTGTAGGTTACCTGTTTAAGTAAAGTTGAAAATTTTTAAGATTTTGCAGGCACCTGCGTGGCACAGTTGGTTGAGCATCTGACTCGGTTTCGGCTCAGGTCAAGATCTCAGCGTTGTGAGATCCAGCCCTGGGTCAGGCTCTGCACTGGGTGTGGAGCCTGCCTGAGATTCTCTCTTTCCCTCCCCTGTTCCCACCCTTTCTCTGAAAGAAAAAAAAAAAAAGAAAAGAAAAAATTTAAGACTGGGGAAGGACACATTTGAATTGGTAACAGCAGTTACCCTGAGTAAGAGTGGCAGTAGAGGGATTAAGTGTAGACACTGCCATGTTGTTTCAGAAACAGGAACTCATTCATGATGGGGAAGGGGGGGCACCCAGAGGTCTCCAGAGGTACCGGTCACGCTCTCTTTCTTAAGCTGGGCAGGGGGGTGGGTGGTAGATGCAGGCATTCTGTGATTGTTCAAACTGTACACATAGCTTACATACACTCCTAGCTGTATGCTGTGTTTCAAATAAAACTGGATTTTAGAAATATGTAGTCCTAGAACACAGAGGAGAGACTCATTCATTCTTTCTGGCTAGCTCAGGGCACCACCTGGGCGATGCAGCACAATGATGAGCTCTGTTACTATGGCCGGCCACGCGATCCTCCCTCCCCGGGGAGGGGTCTGGGACTACAGATGCAGAGAGAGCAGGGACCAGACTTGGAAAACAAAGGTCTCCCTCTCAGCACTTACAGCCACTTGAGGCATTCTGCGTAAGAGAAGTGAGAAAAGGTATAAATGCTGTAAAAGAAGCGCTGCCCATAGGCAACAGCTGCACTGCTCGCAAAGAGCAACATGCAAAGGGGTGTTGTGGGGAGGAGGAAGGTTCTAGCCCAAGCACTTTTCAGCACATATTTGGTTAATAAGGGTCTATTTTGCTGTGGTGATTTTCATAAAGAGCTCCTCTGTTGAATATTTATACTCCATAATTTACAGTTTGGCTGTTAGGGAGACAAAGGCAAACACAAATTTGGTCCAGAAGTTCAAAGTTTGCCATCTGTTTTCCTATTGTATTTAGATACCAGCATGGGTGGCTCCAAACAAAATAAACAAATACACCAAAAGATACAGCATTTGTGTATTTTACGTCACTAAGAAAATGAAAATGGGCCAAAAGAGATGTGAACTTCTCCCCAAAGGAAAAAGGGAAAAGTATTTCTAGCATATCTCCTTAGAGAGCCATCACTCTGCTTTCTTGTCAACACATAGAAATAGCACACCCCACAGTGTGCAAAGTCCACACGAGCCATTCCAATCCACATTAAGAACCCGGTGTCAGCCTTGCACATCTGACAGCGTGCGGCATCAACCTGAACCGTGTCCCTTGGCAGAGCTGTAGCCTCAGCACTCCAGTTAAAGACTCGGTGCTGGGAAACAGGTAGCACAGCAAATGGGCACAAAATCATGCCAGGACAATGAATTCCAGGGACAGAAAGAAGCCAATGGTAGATATTGTGACTTCCTATCTAGTGACTATTTCGTCAACTTTGCCCATTGAAAAGAAATATAATTGGTCCAAAAGCTGTAATTGTATTATGTTTAATATTCATGGTTGGGTTTGGAGGGCTGTTCCAACACTCCCTCTCTCCAGCCCCTCTCTAATGAAAATCACACCATAGGAGTCGGCTCTAGCCCGCCAATTAAAATAAAAGACACCAGAACCTTCCAAAGACTCCAGCAGAGGAGCATCCATCTGATGGGCAGGAAAACGTGCTGGAACTGAGAGGGAGGCACGCTCTGGTTGGTCCTGTGCTAAGAGCTTTGAATAACTTATTATAACACTTGCAGATGGAGCAAACACAACATTTACGCCCCACTCACTCTCTCTCTGACAGCAGGCAGCAGCACACCACAACTTCGCATTCGTCAGGGCCAGAAGTAAGCTCTGAGACTCTTTAACTGGGGGTCACCACCCAGGGCCTGCCTCCCATTGGCTTGGATTAAATAGTTCTGTATGATAATAAGGCAAACTGTATTTGATGGCAAAGATGAAGCCTATTCAGACTGGCTTGGCAGTTTCATTTAGAAGAACCTGACCTAAAGCTATATTTCTATCCAGAAAATAGAGGGAACAAATAAGGAAGCATTAAAATGGAGTCCCCCCCCCCCCCCGCTTTTTTTAAAGACCAAATTAATCAAGGAAGCTAGTATTTTTTTTTTTTAAAGAAATCAATACATGATTCTGTTTTGTCCCACTGAACCTGGGCTATTAGAGAATCTTAAATAGAACCTTATATGCCAAAATCAATAGCTCTCTCTAGAGCACTGATGATGGCCTCTGGTGAAGGATTCATTTTAAACAGCAACTAGAAGAATGTGCAGTTTTAAGCAGAATGACCCAGTTTAATTATCCAACTCTAGGATCTGCTCAGAGCTCTGCGTTTTAAAGCTGTATCTCTGAGGCTTGGGGTTCTTCTATTGCCCATAATGAGCAGTAGAACCCTCAGACCCATCACTCGATCTTTCTGGCTCTGTTTCCTCAGCTGGGCCAGTGCCGGGTGGTCTTCAAGAGCTCTGTGAACATCCTGCGATCCACCTCTAGCAAGCCTGCCTGTGATGCCACCTGTGGGCAATAATGGTGATGTATATAACCCCCGACGACCACCACCACCACCAAAAAAATAAGGCACATGATGCCAAACTGGAAACATGGAAATATTTAGCTTACTTTAACATCCTTTTAGATTTCAAATTTTAATCAGATGAATATACCTAGACTAACCCCTCTATTTTATGGTCAGTTGATTTTCAACAATGGTGCTGAACAGTTCAATGGGGCACAGAATAGTCTTTTCAACAGACAGCACTGGGACAGCTGGACATCCATGCAAAAGAATGAAGTTGCACTCCTGCCTCACAACATACACAAAAATTAACTCTAACTGCATTGGGACCTCAATGTAACAGCCAAAACTAGAAAAATTCTTGGAAGAAAACTTAAGAGTAAATCTTTGTGACCCTGGGCTAGGAGAGGGCTTCTTCAGTGTGACACCAACAGCACTAGTGACAGAAAAAAACAGATAAACTGAACTTCATCAAAATTAAAAACTTTTGTGCTTTGGGGGATCCCTGGGTGGCTCAGCGGTTTAGCACCTGCCTTTGGCCCAGGGCACAATCCTGGAGTCCCGGGATTGAGTCCCACGTCAGGCTCCCAGCATGGAGCCTGCTTTTCCCTCTGCCTGTGTCTCTGCCTCTCTCTCTCTATGTCTATCATGAATAAATAAATAAAATCTTTAGAAAAAGAAAAAACTTTTGTGCTTCAAAAGACACCACCAAGAGAATGAAGGGACAACCCACAGATTGGGAAAAAATACTTACAAATCATATCTGATAAAGGATTGGTATCTGGAATCTATGAAAGACTCTTACAACTCAATAAATAAAAAGACAAAGAACCTAGCCAAAAAACAGGCCAAGGATCTGAATGGACATTTATCTGACAAGGCCAAAAAGCACATGAAAGGATGTTCAACATCATTAGCCACCAGGAGAATGAAAATCAAAACCACAATGAGCTGCCACTTCATACCCGTTACACTGTAATTAGAGACAAGAGTGAGGACTGGAGAGGATGTAGAGAAATCAGAACCATCGTCTGCTGCCAGTGGGAACATCACATGGCACAACCACTTTCGAAAAGAGTCTGGAAGTTCCTGAAAAGGTTCAATGTTGAGTTACCATATAAGCCAGCAATTCCACTCCTCAGTATATAGCCAAGAAAACTGAAAACCTATGTCTACACAGAAATTTGTACTTGAATGATACAGTATTCCTAATAGTCAAAAAGTGGAAACAACCTAAATGTTTCATAACGGATGAATGAATAAATATGGTATATTCATACAGTGGCATCCTATTTGGCCAGGGAAGGAATGAAGTAGTGATTCATGCTACAATGCAAGTTGCTCTTGGAAACATCATCCCAAGTGGAAGAAGCCAGTCATGAAAGATCCTATTTTATATGATTCCATTTATATAAAATGTCCCAAACAGGTTCCTGAGACAGAAGATAGAACAGTGGTTGTCTAGAGCTGGAGGGGAATGGGGAGTGGCTGCTAGTGGGTACAGGTTTCCGTTGGGAATGATGGTGATGGCTGCACAACCTTGTGAATGTTACCCTGGATTGTACTATTTCAACTGGCAAATTGTAGGCATGTGAATTTTATCTCAATAATGCTGCTAAAAATTTAAAAACTAATCTTGAGATTACAGGGTGAAAAGGCAGTGAGAACTGTTGGTGCAGTGGCTGTTGCCTTGGCAACCCACTCTCACCCTGACAGAGGCCCTTACCACCAGCTCCTACTTTGATTCTCCCTGCAGAACACTGATGAGCTGCTCTGTTCCAGATCCCTGACTTCATGATGGGAATGAGCAGGCCACTGCTGAGGAGCTGGAGAACAGAAAGAATGGGAAGAGGCCTCACCTAACACAGCTCCCAACTGCCAACTACTCATTTATTGAAGAGAAAGTGGGAGTTCTGGTTCTGGCCAAGAAGAATTAAGCCCGTTGCTGCCTGTCTCCTGCTGACCGCAGCCAAAACCTCTGGATGAGACACAAAAAGCAAATATCTGAGGATCCTGGAGAGTCAACTCAAAATGGTGGGCTGTGGAGGAAGTAGCCACATGGAGAAAGGGGAGCCTCTTCTCCCTTAGCCATGCCCCAAGTATGAGCTCCAAGAGCAGAGCAGTGTGGTGGTGTAGGAGCTCAAACTCTAAAAGAAATGTCACCTTCTGAAGACCAAGGAAAAGGGCTCTTGCAGTCCAAAGAATGTGTGTGTGTGGGGGGGTGGCTTATGGGGATTTTTCTCCCTCTTTTCTCTGTTGTTTTGCCCCCGAGGCAGTCTCTAGTCATAGCACTGCATGGTGGTAGTGAAGCAGGCAGGTAAAACTGAGAGAAACCCTCTGGAAACCCAAGGGATAGAAACCCCCTGGAAGCTGGAAAGTATAGGGATGAAGAGAGGAACAAACTGAAGGAGAGCCTGTTATTATTTGTACAAGACCCCACACTATCTCAGGCTCATCTCTGAGCTATGCAGGACAGCTCCAACCCAGTTATAGCAAAGGCTCTGAAATCTCAACTAAGATTTAAAATATTGCCATCTCTAGAGGACCTGAATAGACATTTTTTCTGAAGACACAGAGATGGCCAAAAGACACATGAAAGATGCTCAACACCACTAATCAACAGCGAAATGCAAATCAAAACCACAATAAGATAGGACCCCTTACCAGTCAAAATGGCTAGTATCAAAAAGAAGTAAGTCTTGGTGAGGATACGGAGAAAGCAGGATCCTATGTACTGTTAGTGGGAACATAAACTGGTACAGCCAGTTTGGAAAACAGTATGGGCGGGGGGGGGGTTCCTAAAAAAATTTAAAATTCCACTGGTTATTTACTCAAAGAAAACAAAAACACTAACTTGAAAAGATACACACACTCCTCTGTTTATGGTGGCATTATTTACAAGAGCAAGATATGGAAGCAATTTAGGTGTCCATCGATAGATGGATGGATAAGGATGTGGTATAAATATACAACGGGATATTCTCAACCATAAAAAATGAAGTCTTCCTATTTACAACACGGATGGACCTAGAAGGTATTATACTGAGAAAAGTAAATAAAAAAGACAAATATCATATGATTTCACAGATGTGGAATCTAAAAAACAACTGAATGAACAAAAAACAGGAACACCCTATTAATACAGAAAACAAACGTGGTTGTCAGAGGAATGGGGGGATGGGAGGATGAGCAAAATTGTGAAGGAGAGTAAGAGAGTACAAAATTCTAGGTGTAAAATAAATAAGTCCCAGAAATGAAAAGTACAGCACAGGGTATACAGTTAAGAATGTTGTGATAATTATATGGTAATAGATGGTAACTATACTTATTCTGGTGATAATGGATAATGGGTTATTGGGATCACTATGTTGTATACCTGAACTAATATAATATTGCATGTCAACTATTTTCAATTTAAAAAATAAAAAACCACTACTATCTCAGACTAACTATTGAGTAACATATGTGCGGGATAGAGCCAGAGAAGCATAACAAAACCTTTGAAAATTAAGCCGACACCAGAATCACCACCCACAGAAGGCAAGACAGACCTGCAGTCTGAACCTAACCAGGGTGACTGCCTATTTACGATAAACATTTTTTTTTTTTTTTTTTAAGTAGGCTCCATGCTGGAGCCCACATGGGCTTGAACTCATGACCCTGAGATCAAGATCTGAGCTGAGGTCAAGAGTCAGGCACTTAACCGACTGAGCCACCCAGGTCCCCCTAAAACAAAAAACATTCTCCACAAGATTGTACAACAGGACAAAGTTGGACACAAGTGGACACAGCATAACATTCCAAATGTCCAGGATACAATCTAAAATCTAAAATTACTCGACATACACACCTCACCCCCCACCTCACAAAAACAAAAAACACCCCCCCCCCAAAAAAAAACCCTGAGGAAAATGTGACCCTCTCAAGAGAAAAAAAACTCAGATTTGGGGAATCATCAATGACTTTAAAAGTAGCTATTGCAACTATATTCCAAGAGGTAAAAGGTAAAATAGTAAGAAAGAATGATGTTCTGAGCAGAGAAGAGATCTACGTGGAAATTTTGAACTAAAAAAATCTGAAATAAAAAATCCACTAGATGGGCTCAGTAGGAGAATGGGGATGACAAAAGAGCCGGTGAATCTGAAGTTCAATTGAAGAGTTATTATGCAATCTGAAGGACAAAAAGTTTAGGGGAGAAAATGAACAGACAAAGCATCAATGGCCTATGGGATAATATGAGAAGGTCTGACTTTGACATCACTGAGTCCCAGAAAGACAGGAGAAAGAGATTAATGCCAAAAAACAAAACAAAACAAAAAACGGAAGAAATAATGGCCACAAAGTCCCCAAATTTGGTAGAAGACATAAATGTACAGATTTAAATGGTCATTGAACCCCAAAGAGCTCACTAAAACAACGAAGTGGCCTATTTCCTGTAGTCTTTCTCTCGGTAACCTATTCAGGCTTCTCGTAAAAATTATCATTCCTAAGCCATTCATTTTGCGTTCATTGAGCAAATGCATACTTTCATTTAATTGAAAACCCCATTGACAGTAAGAAGCACCATTATTTTGGGTAACATTTAATAATGCTGCCAATGGGGGTCCCTCGGTGGCTCAATTGGTTGAGCGTCTGCCTTCAGCTCAGTTCATAGTCCCAGAGTCCCAGGATCGAGCACCGCATCAGGCTCTCTGAACAGGAGGGAGTCTGCTTCTCTCTCTGCTCCTCACTGCACTCATGCTCTCTTCTCTTGCTCTTTCAAATAAATACATAGAATCTTAAAAAAGAAAAAAAAAAGTAAAGATGCTGGCAATTGATTTGAAGATGTCCTTATAGAGGACATGTCCTGATTGCACAGATGTGAAAACACAGAAAAGGGCATCTTAGAATAAATACAAAACGTCATGTTGAGCACTCACTGAGCACTAGACAGTGTAGTGAGGAGAACAGATATAAACAGAGGAGAACAGATATAAGCATCCAGTCCTAACTCTGGATACCACTCCTCTGACGTTATTCCTCACTCTTGTTGTTTCAGCAGGAAAGGGCAAAGTGTGCATTCTGAAGAAGTCCGTGATCTACTATGTTAAGACTTGTGCAGAGCCACACCTCTTTTCCTCCCCACTTTACAGCCTTCTCTCCCAGCAAGGGAGACACACAATCCGACAGCGACTATTTCCACCCTCATCATTCTCTTCATCTTTATCAGACTGTCCTGTTTTTTCTGGAAAGGGTGACAGGTTAGGTGAGCTATTCTTTTCCTTTTTATTTTTTATTTTTTTAGTTCTTTTCCTTTTTAATTTTAACTTCTCAGACCCCTCCCCCAAAACTTAAAAAATTCCACCCATGTTTGCTGATTTCCTTACATTCATGAAAAATTATATTTGTCTTAACCTGGGACAGTTTTATGTATCTTTAGAGTCCACTTCATTCTCAAGTTATTGACAGAGTACTAAGAGCACTGTAGAAATTAAGTTTAATCAAAAAAAAAAAAGGAGGGTCCAGGTTTTTAAAACTGCATTGGCTATGAAGTGACAACCAAGTACACAGTTCTCTTTATAGTATTTGACCCCTTATTCCCACTCCCACTTTTGAAATAAAACATAAGCTGTAAGAGCCGGGGTGTGCATCTCTAATGAGATCTTACTACTCGCTATGAAGCCTTTGGGGAAAACACACACACACACACCTCTACCCTCTATTATATTTGAAAGTCTAGATTCTTTATTCTTTCCTTTTTCCAGACATATAATTCTTAACCCCTGTGTTTCAAATTCATTTTGCTTACTCTACTATTCTGATTCATGAGGAACGACCTCCTATATAATGGTAAGCCCCCCTGGCATCCCTGCAGTGGTCAAACAGCTAGCACAGAACTAGGACTGCCCTTATGAAATGCCACTTTGAGTACCCCCTTCTCAACTCCAAGCCACTGGTCTTTTCTGTACATCCACAGACACACAGGTTTAAAAAAACAATAGCAACAACCCATACCACCACCATAACATTGGTTTCCTAATGAAAGAGACTTCACACAGTCAAATCTGCACTTGAACATGACCAGAGAGGCATTTTACGCAGAGCCTTTAGCTCCTCTTCTAGCAGTCCTGCTCCAGAGGACAAAGTCAGCTTTATGGAATCTGTAGGTCTCCTAATTGACAGGATGCTGTTCAGGTGACAAGGGTCAGGACACTCTGGCTTCCAATGTCCCCCCTAGAGCTGACTGGGCTAACTTACGCAGAAAGCAGAGGCCTCTTCTCTGCAACAACATGGTGGTTTCCTGGGAACCTCGCTGCAGTTGAACACCTAAATGCTCATGCTGTAAACAAACTCTGAAGCATAACCTATAATCCTCAACCCTTCCATTTGGATGCCCTCAAAAGCCCTCTGCATTTGCTCTCCTGGAAAGAGAGTAGTACCAGCTCGGTCCCTGAGGGGAGAGCCTATCAGATAAACTCAAGCCTTTGTACAGCTCATGCTGGAAACTAAAAGGGAGTGCGGGGGGGTGGGTGGGTAAACTACAAACTGAACTGGTTTCATTTGCTGTGCCACATGTGGGGCCACTTATCAGGCCTAGTTTTGGTTTTTTGGTTTGTTGTTGTTTTTTTTTTTAAAGAAAAACTGGACATCCCTGAGGAGTTCAATTCTTGAGCTCAGAGATTACCAGCCATTTTAGGAAGCCTGGAGAAAAATTTTCTTTCAGTAGAGCACACTCACATTATCTTTCTGCTCTAAGGGAAGGGGGTAGCGGAGGGGTGAAGGTCAGGAGTTGAAAATATTATTGGACACGATAATTATTTGTGCAAGCTGCTGCACTGGGCGGCAGAGGTCTGAGGCTTGGCACACAGGAGGGCCCGCTTCGCGATCTGATCCCCCCACCGAGCAGCCTGCCACCTGCAGCCCGGGGCCGGGCCCGGGGGTGGGGGTGCGGGCGGACCCTGGCCTCCAGCCATGCTACCTCTCTTCGGGGCACTGCATCAGACATGGCAGATGACCAGCCAAAAAAAAAAAAAAAAATAGACAAGGAAAAGAAAAGACAAGGGCGAGAGGGGATGGGGAGGGGGAAAAGACCTAAAATTTGGACTCGAAGGGTCTTTTCAAACACTTTAATCCTTTCGTGCTGATGGTTCCTGGAGCGTCCGTGGCTGGCACCAGACCCTGTACCAGGAAAATCCGACTCCCTAAGCCAAAGCGTTAAAGAGAAGACTGCTAATCAGCTAAATAGAAACTGGAACCTGTTCCCACCAAGTCCCTTTTCCCCCCATCACCAGAGGGACACCATAGTGTTCTGAAATACACTCTTGACATCATTTGGCAGGCAACCCTATTCTGTTGAACATGATTCAGCCCTTAGGTTATTGTTTTTAATATTAGAAAGTGAGCTTTTAAATGCCAAACAAATTTTGCAGCAGGGGGACAAAAGATATTCCAAGTGGTCTCACTGGACCTTCTACCAACTGTGTCCACCAAATGGCTTAAAAGACCACCTTCCTGTGGTGTTTCAGATATGAGGCAGAGACATAGCTCTGTCCAACTATTACCTAATGCAAGACTTTGTTCTCCAAGTTGACAGAGACAGTATTTAAGGATCAGGGCTGAACGAAGGCAGGCAAGGCTGTGGAGTGAGAACGTAGCACTGTGAGCAGCAGAGGGAATGAGTGAGCGCGGTAGAGGGGCAAAGCCCCAGCAGAAGCGGCCATGGCTACAAAATGTGGCTTTCACTCACACCTACCTCCTGTCCATGTTGCCACTGACCATGAGGCTGGGAGGGCTGTTCCTGAGGTTGACGCACGTGAAATCACCAAGTGCATTACCAAGCTTTGAGAGGCAGCGTTCTGCTTCCAGGCTGTACACCAGGATCTGGAGAGGAAGGAAGATACATGAGCATGGGGTTGCACACAGCAGGCCTGCATCCAACATTTATTTCAGCACTGGTACTCAGCTCCCCTTAAGGAACATGTTCCACCGCTTCATTTCCTGACATTTTCCAGGTCATGACCAGATAGGGATGCAGCTCTTAGAATGACAAAATGAAACGCAAAAGAAAATAAAAGAACATCCAAAGATTTCCTCATACCAAGGTGCACAATCCTAGGACACAAAGATTTTTTAAAGATTTCATTTATTTATTCATGAGAGACACAGAGAGAAAGAAAGAGAGGAAGAGACACAGGCAGAGGGAGAAGCAGGCCCCATGCAGGGAGCCCGACATGGGATTCGATCCCTGGTCTCCAGGATCACACCCTGGGCTGAAGGCGGCACTACGCCATGCCACCTGGGCTGCCCGAAAAAAATCTTTTTAATTGAGGTATAGTGAACATTTCCAAACATTTCTCTCTTCAGCCACTCTCCACTTGCTAATTTTAGGAGGTTCGGTACTATAAAATGTGGAAGCAAACAAAGTAGCCTTGATCTCTAGACAATGTATGCATGATGTTTGGACATTTCTGCGCTTTCTCTCCAGCAAAAAGAAAAAAACATGATTCATAAGAAATCTTTCTAAAGATTAGTTAAGCCTTTTATTTAAAAAAATCTTAGTAATTCAATAAATTAACATTAAATGCTTGCTATGGCACACCTAAGTGGCTCCGTGGTTGAGCATCTGCCTTCGGCTCAGGGCATGATCCCGATGGGATCGAGTACCGCATCAGGCTCCCCGCAGGAAGCCTGCTTCTTCCTCTGCCTATGCCTCTGCCTCTTTCTGTCTCTCATGAATAAATAAACAAAATCTTTAAAAAAAAAAATAAACGCTTGCTATAGATTAGTCACTGTTGTAAATATACATTTATCAACTATCAGGATACAGATTCTTATTTCAGTATGGAGAGGTTGATGGTCTCCACCTTGAAAACCATGATCACATTTCTAACAAGTGAATCTTTGGAAATGCTTCACAGTTAAAACAGATTATCATATTAATTAACTATTGCCAGCAGCACCTGAAAGAAAAAGAGGCAATTAAAAATTTTTAAATGCCTTCCTAGTCCATTAAGATTATAGAGAACCCGCTGAATTTTATTTTTATTTTCATGCAGTTGAAAATAAGTTTGGGGCTCCCGGATGGCTCAGTGGTTGAGCGTCTGCCTTTGGCTCAGGTCGTGATCCCAGGGTCCTGGGATCAAGTCCTGCAAAAGTCTTCCCACAGGGAGCCTGCTTCTCCCTCTCCCTATGTCTCTGCCTCTTTCTCTGTGTCTCTCATGAATAAATAAATAATCTTTAGGGGAAAAAAGGAAGTTTGAAAAAACTCCAATTCTAAAATATCTGGAAAAAAAGTTATTCTTCCAAGTAAGAACACAGAAATAATCAAATCTTCTATCTACAGTGAATAACCTAGAAGCTGCATATAATCAGCTCCCGGAGGGAGGAAAAAAAATTAACAGCAACCTCACAGTCTCTCATAAGGATAATTTTCCATGCTTCTGTATCATAATAAGAGTTTTCAGTGGTGTTCCTGGACTCAATTTCATTTTGTTTTCAACCTCCATAGTAGGAAGGTAGGCCTCTATCTTGCAAATGTCGAGGGTAAACTTCAGAATTAAAGTCTGATACTGAGTCCATCTTTACTTATTCTTTTTTTGACAAGTGGATGGGTCATCTCTGAGTGGCACAGGGAAATCTGATCCCTCTCCAGAAAGAGTGCAAATTCCTCATAAAGGCATCAAAGTTCGTAGTCAAGAGTCAAGTATCTTCTAAAATGTTTAATAATTCAACGAATCAGAATATCCGAAGAGTACCTTTACCATTAGGGTTAGTTAAAGACCACAGAGATTAGAAAACACATTACCCATCTCAGAGGCGGTTCTTTCCATGTTAAAAGTCCCTTAACGACCTTTACCATTTCTCCCTCCCTCCCTCCCTCTCTCTCTTTTAATAAGGTTGAGCAAATGGGACTTCATTTTATCTGATTGCCACAGACTAGTGAGATTAATTATTCATGCTCACACTCCCCCTCTTGTTAAGACCATGCATTAGACTAATTTTTCTCTTTATTGCCCTAGTTGGGTGAGTCTCAACCCATGGCCACTTGACTCCCTCTCAGAGGTGTATGGATATGCTGGAAAGAAGGAAAATACTACTCAGAGCTAAAATCTCAGAGAAAATGTTCTACACTAATGTGACCACCAAATCAATAGATATTGCTGGGGATTTTTCAAGTACCAAGTGTATGTTACAAAAGAGCCTAAATAAGTGATTATAGAGAAGATCTTTATTTTAAGTATGATTTCAAGTGACGAGGTTAAGACTAGTATAAATTTTGCAGAGGTAACTAAGGAGATGTGGTGTGTAGTCAGAGGACACTGGGTAATTTTCCTTGCTCTTTGGGTTCCATGTAGATAACTAGAGGGCATCTGATGGAAATGAGCATTGTTTAAAAAGAACTTCAGCAGAAGGTTCTTTCCTTTTTTTCTTCTTAGAAAATACTTAGTATTTTCATAAATCTTAGAATCCAAAGTTTCAATTTTGTTAGCTATTCAGATTTCTCTAAAATCTTTCTTAAACAATCTATTTTTTTCTGATTTCAAATGTAATAGATCTTGTAACAAATTTTTAAAAATATTTTATTTATTTATTCATGAGAGACACACACAGAGTGGCAGAGACACAGGCAGAGGGAGAAGCGTGGGACTCGATCCTGAATCCCAGGATCACGCCCTGTGCCAAAGGCAGATGCTCAACTGCTGAGCCACCCAGGTGTCCTGATCTTGTAACAAATTCTAACAGAATTACATAACAAGAAGTGGTAACCTTCCATAGATGTCTCTCAGAAAAAAACTACACTTTAGCAGTTCAGTGTATATCCTGCTAGACTTTTTTTCTGACATATGTCTGCCTTGTCTGTTTCTGTGTGTATAAAACTTTTTCTTTTTCTGAATGAGATTACTGTTTTACAACTTGTTTTTCCTAAACAACATGAGTGAGAGTCCTTTCTTCATTAGTATCATAGATAAATCTTGTTCTTTTTAATGGCTGCATAGAATTTCTCTATGGATATATAAGATACTGGTGGCTACTTGGATTGTTTCCAATTTTTTAGACCAATAATGTAATTCATTCAACAGCTAAGTCAACAAATATTTATTAATCATCTTTGCAGTAGGTACTGGAATGAATAGGGATGGCGGATGACATGCAGAAGCCTCAGCCTGCTGCCAGCTGAAACAATCTACCTCTTCACCAGCTGGTGCACAGCCACCAGCTGTCCTGCTCCTCCATACATGGGACTTGCCTCTCTGAGGAGATCCACCTTACAGCCAGCCATGTCCTTGCATCTGGTGTTGTAATGGCAGGGTAGAATCAGGAAGGAAGTAGCAGCCACAGGGTTGACATATGAGATACCCTGGTACAGGTGTGACCGTACCTTCCAGGTATGACTTGGAATATTTAATGTGCCCAGGACTGGCTTTCCAACCAAAGCATGAAGGAAAGAGCTGACAAAAAGCTATTGACCCTGCAGTGGGTAGGTGAGGTCCTTCACCTACCCAATAAGAACTGAGGATTGCACTGCAAATGTTTCCTAAGTGTGGGACTGCTACTACCTTCATAATGAGACAGAACCCAGTTGCATTAAGAAATCACTATGAAGAGATTATAGAGCTTACAGTCCTAGACTTTTGGTCATATACTGATAAATAAGAAAGGAAATCAATTTCTGTTTTGATTTTAAACTTACCCAAACAGTAAATTCTCCTCATACTCCTCTATCTGCCAAAGGCATCACAACAACCTAAGCAGCTGGCTCACCTCCTTAGGTGAGGCACTGCCTTTCCAGAGGAGTGAGGAATGGTCAGAACGCTTCCTTACAAGATGATAGTGGCATTTAAAAGAGCATGGTGATTTAAAGATCACTTGTCTGCCACCATTTAAAAAAGAAAGCAACAAAGGGAGCTATAGGTTGGGAGACGCCAGGCTGAGAGAGTCAAAGATAAAATGCATGGTTTGGGGGAGGATATCTGAAGTCCTTGGAGATGACAAAGTCTACCTCTTTCCGGATTCCCTAAGAAACCACCCCTATTACTACACCACACACTTTGTTCTTATAAGGGGGACTAGTCATGGTAAGAAGCCAAATTCTAGAGAGTAAAGCAAAGAATCCTCATGTTCTTCCTCTTCTGTCCCGATTAAGCTTATCTTGTGCCCTCTCTATACCCTTGGCAGAGTTCAACTTGACAAGTTCCCCTCTTGTAGTACTAAAGCTACTGATTATCTACACACTTCAGCTGGTGTTCCCAAGGACCCATCTTGAACTGCATATCAGCTGCTTTCCCCAGAAGGGTTGGTTCTCAAATACTGGAGGCTGATTTGGGCAGGCCAGCTGAGGAGGCTCTGTTACCAAGCACCACATGCTATAAAACACTGCTCAGACTTAGACTCTAAGTTCCTTGGAGCAGAAATCCTATCATTCATTCCTGCAGCAGTGATCAAAGACCCAGCATGTGCTAGGAGATTAACTGATTGGTACATGGTATCTGGCAAACCCAGAGCTTACCACAGTCTGGTTCATAATAAATACCCAGATACACTTTTTTTTGCTTGACACGTTCTTTCCCATTTCTGGATGCCTAATCTTACTACTGCATATTCAAAGTATCAATTCATCTCACTCAAAATAGAAGGAGGTTCCACAGATCTCTCTCCAGAATATCCAGATTCTAGAACACCCAAACTGTATCCAGGCTAAGGTTTTACCCTGACAACACAGCAGACTAGAATATGTGGAAAACCCTCCTGTTTACAAACACTGAAAGTGCTGGGTAAGTTTCAGTCTATTAAACATTCTTCAAACATTCTGTTTAACTCCTAAGAAATCAGAGAAATTCTCAGGAGCCAAAAATGAAGAGGGCGCTAAAACCAGAAAAGGAAGTGGCACTCATGTCAGGGGCTGCTCTGAGGACATCTGCCAATGTCAGGAGCCTAGAACTAGGGAAAGAGGAGGCAAAGTTTCTACCCAGCACCAAATGGAACACCAGAACCAAGATGTCTATCTACCACTGGGGCCATTGTATGGATAGCACACTCAAAAAGCAAAATAGGGAGAAAGCCAATCTACTGGCAAAGAGAGCCTACCTGAAAACTTGTCTGACTCAGGTTCAGCTCAGGATGAAAAATGTGGACCCTGGGTTTGAATTTATACTACCCGCAAGGCCCCAACTCCCTATGCCTAGTAATTATTTTCAGGTTGGTAACAGGTCTCCTGGTACCTGGCAGAGTCTTCTCAGGAGGAAGACCCTCTCAACCCAGACGCCTTAGGAAACCTACAAATCAAGATCAGCCAAATATGAGTTCATAATAAAAAAATCCCAGGGCAGCCCCAGTGGCCCAGCAGTTTAGCGCTGCCTTCAGCCCGGGGTATGATCCTGGAGACTCAGGATCGAGTCCCATGTCAGGCTCCCTACATGGGGCCTGCTTCTCCCTCTGCCTGTGTCTCTGCCTCTCTCTCTCTCTCTCTCTCTGTGTGTATCTGTCATGAATAAATAAAGTCTTTGAAAAAAAAATCATAAATACAGAAAGAGAAAACTCAGCATAAATTAGAGGTAGAAAACAAACAGAATAGACTTCCAAGAATATCATATACTTATTAGGTAAAACAAAAATGTTTGCTGAAAACGTTTATAGAAATAAAAGAGGGTGAGGGTTCAAAACCAGCAGAACAGCCTTGAGATAAACAAAATAAATAGAATTTCTAGAAATTATAAAGGCAATGGATGAGTTCAACAAGTAATTAGAGTTCAAGAGAATTCCGTAAACCAAAGACAGATTTGAAGACATCTTTCAGAACGCAACACAGAGAGGCAGTGATGTTAAGTGTGAGCAAGCAGTGCATAGCACAGAGGACAACAGGCTGGTCCAATATACATCTACCCTGAGGTTCCAGACAGGAACAACAGATAGGATGAGGGAGAGGAAGATTTTGACAAAGGCTCAGAATGTTCTACAACTGAAAGGGAACAAGCACAAGAAATCCCAAATGGGAAAAATAAAAAAGTCCATGCACACCTACAGACACATCAGAGAGAAACCAAAGAAAAGTAAGGAACAGATCTTCAAAGCAGACAAAAGAAGAGAAAGAGTCCTGAGAGCAATGGCCCTTAGACTGACAGCCAAGTTCTCAGTGACACCAATGGAGTCAAAACCAGTAATCTCTTCAAAGGGCTGAGAGAAAAGAACTGTCAGCCTACCATTATAAAGAACAAGCAAAACTACCTTAGACTGAGGTGAAATAAAGCGGTTTTGGGGATAAAAACAGAGAACTCTTATGCCTAAGAGACTCTCACTAAAGGAACATCTAAAGAATATACTTTTAGAAGGTGGAAAATCATTCCAGAAAAAAGGCCTGGGACACTGGAACAGTGAGTAAAAATTCAGGTAAATGTGCTTAAGAATATGCAAATACTATCCACAACAACAATGCTGATTGGGGGTTAAATACGCAGAACAGACTGTCTCATCCTTCTTATTCCAAACAGACAAATGCCACGGATCAGGGCAATTCACCAGGACCACAAAGATTCCAGATGCCCAGGGGACCCTCCAGCACTACAGCCTGCAGTGCAGTGGCAGTGCCTGTGTGGCACATAGGAGGGACTCAATATGTATTTGACGAAAGAATGAATAAGTGCTACACATCTCTGCCTGTATCTATCGATTACAGGCCAACAGCACACTGGCCTACAGTAGAGATTTGCTCCACGCATACAAATGAACACATTAAGTCGATTTGCTTTTGCACTCACAGCAGCATATTTAGCCGTTTCAGAAGTGGGAGGTACAGTTTCATTCAGTACAGATCCTAAAGTACAAGATTAGTAATGCTCATTAAAAAAAAAAAAAAGATACAAAAGAAAAAGACTTCTCGGTCTTTGGAATAGAATTTAGTCATGTACATGACCCACTTTGCTATTCTGACCCAACCTAAGTATGACCCGCAAAAATGTGGTTAAAAATTTCATTATAAAAAAATGCAGGGTCTGCATATTCATGTTCACATACAAAGCTAAGTGAACAGCCTCTATAAATTCACAGATGAGCTAAGATTTAAAAAAAACGATGAGAAAGACAACTGGGGTGGGAGGGGGGATCTAGTGAGAAAAGAGTAAATCATACACAAAACAGCCAATAAAAAAATAAAAAAGCAGTTAATATACATGAATAATGGATGTCTGATTTAAAAGCAGTTTACTCCGATATGATGTAATTTTTGACAATCAGCCAGAGAGACTATTTTGTAAGTCCTTGCCAGAGAGAAGTCAGAGTGTGAGGCTTGGTAACACGGCGTATCTGTGAACATGTGCACAATGACTCTCGCCGCCATCCCAAAGGTGACTTTCTGTTGGCAAACAGAAACTTGCCTCCCAGGTGCACTTAGCAGCAGCAACCAGCAAGATGCGAAGCTTGAAGAAATGGACCCCCGACACAAGTGCAAATCCCTGAAGTGTAGCACCCCCTCAACAGTTTCCATGACATGCTCCTGGCACAAGCCACAGTCAAATGCAGCACAAAGGGAGCAGCAGCCTGGGCTGCTTTCATGTTTAAGTTTTAATTGGAGTGACAAGCCCACAAGGCCAAGATATTTCAGGGATGGGACGGTGTTGCTGAGTGTCGCCAGGCGCTGGGTAGGCAAGGCCCGTGTGCGCTCCCCACCACCACGTGCCAATGCACCTGCAACCCCCGCTGTTCCAGGACTGGACTCTGCCTGGGAAGGCACTGCCAATCACTGCAGGCTGTGCCAACGTGGGGGCTTTGTGGTGTGGGCAGATGTCTACAAAGGACCAGAGTGAGGCCAAACCAACACCTATTGTGACCTAAACCTGAAAAGAAACCAGAGAGCAAGAGTACGCTTGGGTGAAAATGCAGGCAGACATAATCCAAATCTCTCTCCCTCTCTCTCAACCCTACGTCCATAAATGCTGGAAATAATAAAGGCAAGGCAGGTCTGCTCTGTGGGGGTGAGCAGAATATGGCTCTCTGCTTTGCTTCAGGGCTCTCTCTAGACAATCTCTGTCCTAGTGCTAGAATAAGGAACAGAGATGTGACCACAAAGAACTGGTTGAGGGGTACGTAAAACAGGAACTGTTCCTCATCAGAGCATTCAGCACAATGAAGATGTTATGCAAACGTATAACCAAAAGCTGACAATCCTCACATCCTCCTGTTAGGCTCCCAACATGCCTCATGGTAAACAGAATGCGCAGCCAGCTTCAAAGCACTTCAGCAGTAACCACAGGTAACTGCTCACAGCCCTCATAAGAAAGCTTTTCCACCTCTTTCATACATGGAAGAAAATGAAGGCTGCTGCTGATGAAATGAATTCTTGAAAATCACAGGCAACCTGGACATCATTTCTTTAATAGAAAGACTGCAAGCAAGATGATCCCCATGGGACAGTGTCAGTAAGCCTACAGACTTAACATCGGACTCGACGTGCAGGCTGTCACACTGGCCTGGCTCTCCGTTCCCATTTGACTAGCCCAGTGACTTCTAGCTTGGCCCCAGGTTAGACAGGACAAAGGCTTAGAAGAGGGCAGAGTGTGGACACATAGGACAGCTGATGGGCGAGAGTGAACAAATTCACTGAATAGTCAGGGCCTTTGGTGTCAGGCAGACGGTCCACCCTACAGCTGTGGTTCATGACTGTACACCCACACAAACACGAGCTTAGAAGTGCTTCGCACATAAATAATACTATAAATTGTAGCTGTTCATAATAATCCTGATATTCCTTTCACATAAATCCTTTCAGAATATTCCATGTGATTCTCACAACCACCAAGTGGAAGACAAATACTACTACCTATATTTTATACATGGAGACGCAGAGGCCTAAATCATTTTGAATAGCTTGCCCCAATTACGTAGGTGACAATAGTAGCCAAGGACACAGCAGGCAGAGCCCAGCCAGTCCCATCCCAACGTCAGTGTCTGCCACTGTATCACAATACCTTTCTGGTTTCCAAGAAAAATGGTTATTAATGATGACTAATGTTTATAGTGTTCTCTTAGGTGTAAAAGACTACCATGATGCAGTCTCTCACCTGCTCCCCACAATCACATATGGGGTGGGTCACACGATTTCACTTGCTGTACACATGAAGAAATGGGGGTGTGAAAAGGTCAAAGCATTTACAGAATTATAAGGTTTTGGAGCCAAGATTCAAACATGGGTGGTAGGCCTCCAGGCCCATGGTCTTTAAACCTCTATCCCACGGGGCACAGCGTGTCGCCCCAGGACAAGAAGCATCACAGTAACTCTTGACATGCAGATTCTCAGGCCCCACCCCAGACCTCCTGACTCAGAAACCTTGGGGGTAGGGTCCAGAGATCCATATGTTTCTATACCCCCTTGGCATTTGAGAACCCCTCGTTGCACCTATACTGCCTCCCAAGCCAAAAATGAGTCTCCATCATGACATATTACTCAGCTGTAAATGCTTACTTCCTGCCTCCCAGCTAATGCTAATCTAGTTAAGGATAGCGCTGGGCAGTAACTACCAAAAGGTGAGATTTAGACCAGGTACCACACAAGTCAGAAAAGAAGGGTGCTCACTGAGAGCCAGGCTATCAGTAAGGCTCCTTCTGAGAAGTGAGACTCTGGATGGACCTTTCCTGCAAGGACATGGAGAGACAGGAGGGAAAGAGGGAATGCTACCACTAATCAGTAACAAACGTGTCATATCATAGATTGAGTCTTACTGGAGCAAAGGACACATTCTGGAGGTGTGGGATGGAGGGCAGGAACTTGACTCCCATAGGTCTTGAGGGCCAGGCTGAAGGCTAGCACCAGGGCTTTACCCACAGTCCTCAGCACATAGCCACTGCTCCGATAAAGCCTGACAGAAGCTATGAGGAGGTACACTAACAGGTGGTATAAGAGTTCAGAGGTGCAGAAAGAGCAGGGACAAGTGAGGAAGGTGGACTGGGGAGCAATTATTTTCATGTCATTTTTGTGAACATGAGACAAGAGTTCATACCCCAAGGAAACACTGCAGTATAATGAGGCCACCTAGGAGAGCAGATGGAGCCTGACCAGAGGTCCTAGCCTAGAAAGATCCAAAGGATCTGGGTATTGAATTTGGTCCACGTCCAGTCAGGGAGTCCCATATCAATGGACCTTTCTGGAGCAGGAGAGGAGCAGAGGCTGGGGCCCAGGTCCCAGTAGTGCTTTCTGCACGCCCCAGTTCAGACGGTTCCTGGCCTCGTTTATTCTAATAGTTTTTGTTTTGAAACAACCAGTTATCATCTTACAATCCTGTAGATTGGAAACCTACTGTGGGTCTCATCGGCTAACACCTAGGTGTCAGCAATGTTCCCTGCTGCAGCATAGGGAAGAATTTGTTTCTTTGCTTTTTCCAGTTTCTAGAAGCTGCCCACATTATTCCCTGGCTCTTAGATCCCTTCCCTCCATCTCCAAGCCGTCAACAGAGAGTCAGGACCTTCTCACAGGGTACCACCCTGGCCTCCTCTCCTGCCTCTCTCTTCTACTTTTAAGAACCTCTGCAGGATGCCTGGGTGGCTCAGAGGTTGAGCATCTGCCTTTGGCCCAGGGCATGATCCTGGGGTCCAGGGATTGAGTCCTACGTCAGTCTCCCTGTGGGGAGCCTGCTTCTCCCTCTGCCTATGTCTCTGCCTTTCTGTGTCTCTCATGAATAAATAAATAAATTTTTTTTTTTTTTTAAAGAAAAGAACCTTTGCGATTACAAGAGGCTTACCCAGATAAGCCAGAAAAATCTCCCTATTTTAAGGTCAGGGGATTGGCAACCTTACTTCCATCTACAACCTTCATTCCCTTTTGTCCTGTAACCTAACCTATTCACAGGTTCTAGCAATGTGGCCATGTGGTGAAGGGGCACTCTGTTGGATTTCTGGCCTCATCGTGATACACTGTAAACCTTATTACTCATCTCAAATTCCTTCATTTGGAATATGATCGCTCAAACTTGGACTGAGCTGAGTTTTCCTTTACTCTGCAAATTAACACACAGAGAGAATGCTTAAAAGAGTAACTTTCTATCCATTAGGACTCATCTGCAGCTCAATAATTTATAATTATTAACCTACTCTAACGTGATGCCTCACTGAAACTGGAGTGCTGAGTAGATGAATAAATCATATTCCATCTATATGCTGAATAAAAAGCAAAGTTCTCTAACTTTTAGTATTTGTTAGTCTAAGCTGCTACGTGTATTTGAAAACAGTGAAATGTCTTCAATAATCTGACATCCCACTCACACAGGTCATTTTCTGTGTGCCTGTCTGGACATAAACACATCAAAAGCATGTAGCGTATTCTATAGTGTTACTGACAAACATTTCCCATAGCCCTCCCCCCACTGCCCCCTGATCTTTATTAAGTGAAAAACAAGCTAATTTTTTAAAAAGAATTTTATTTATTTATTCATGAGAGACACAGAGAGAGGCAGAGACACAGGCAGAGGGAGAAGCAGGCTCCCGTACGTAGCCCAATACAAGACTTGATCTCAGAACCCCAGGATCACGACCTGAGCTAAAGGCAGACACGCAACCACTGAGCCACAGGTGTCCCAACAAGCTAATTTTTAACCCTCACAAAACCTAGTTGAGTCTTGGCACAAATATGGCCCAAACAGCATCTGGTCAAAGAAACCAAAACCATACTTATCTGTGAGGTGAAACAAACACAAAGGTCAACTCCAAGTTCACACTCTTCCTTGGGTGTGGATTGGTAAACCAGGATGGAAATTCCACATAAATAATCAAGAAAGCCATTAGCAAAATTGGGTCCTATTAACACACCATCTGTAGATCTTCTTTGGATAGGTGAAGAGAATTACAAGATACAAACTTCCAGTTATAAATAAATTATGGGAATGAAAAGTACAGCACAGAGAATATAGTCAGTAATATTGTAATAACATTGTATGGTGACAGATGGTAACTACACTTGTGGTGAGCATAGCACAATGTATAGAATAGTCAAATCACTGTTATACACCTGAAACTAATATAACATTGTATGTCAGCTATACTTCAATTAAAAAGAGAGAAGAGGGGATCCCTGTGTGGCTCAGTGGTTTAGCGCCTGCCTTTGGCCCAGGGCACGATCCTGGAGTCCCGGGATCGAGTCCCGCATCGGGCTCCCCGCGTGGAGCCTGCTTCTCCCTCCTCCTGTGTCTCTGCCTCTCTTTCTCTATCATAAAATAAATAAACAAATCTTTAAAAAAAAAAGAGAGAGAGAGAGAAGAGGGGCACCTGTTGGCTCAGATGGTTGAGTGTCTGCCTTCAGCTCAGGTCATGATCCCAGGATCCTGGGATTGAGCCCAGCATCAGGCTCCCTGCTCAGCAGGGAGTCTGCTTCTCCCTTTTCCTCTGCCCCTCCCCACTGCTTGTGCTTGCTCTCTCTCTTTCTCTCTTTCAAATGAATAAATTAAAAAAAAAAAAAAAAGAGGAAAAAAATTAGACCCTAAATAAAATTCTAAGCTAATTCAAGAGGCAAAGGAGAAGAAAGGCAATGATCCTCATATACTTCAGGATAATCATCTTGTAATCTTGTACAAGCTTCAATGTTTATAAAAACTAGGAAATGATACAAATGTCACTGGTATACAAAAATCATGCAAATGTAAGTGAAGACAAAAGATGTTTAAGACACAGTGCCAGCCCTCTCCAATAAGGCTTCTTGTGTCAGAGGCTCTGACACAAAGTGACTCAGCATTCATATTAACTTAATCCATTAGTTCTGCAAGAAGCTAAATTAATCCATCCCTTATCTATTCTAAATGTATTCTTCCAAAAACAATTCTTGGGAAAATGAATCTTGCAAAGCATCACAGACTGTTATCCCTACAAGCATGGCTTTAGCCCGATTATCCTTGCACTAGTCCCCATGTTCCAGCCAGCCCGTATCACCCAAATGCTGCTCCCCTGCCTCGCCTCAAACTTCTCCCCTCCAGGTCTGTGGCCTGTGCCTGGGCTTGCCCCCTTCCCAGTCTTTCCATGATGAACTCTAACTTGACCTAAAGCTAGGGGGTGGGAAGGTGAAGGAGGAACCTGACAAGCGCTGAGCACCAGCCCCAAACAAAGCACATTGCCTGCCTTTCCCAGGTCTTCTCCCTTTCCAAATGGGGGATCTTAAGGCATGCACATAACCCACCTAAGGTTTATCTGACTCCAGAACCTTGCCAAGTCCCCAGTGGCTATTCCACTACTTGACTGGAGCTGAAAATACTTTCTCCTGTATTTCCATCCTCTGAACTGTCATTCCCTCTCAAGAGTGGTTCAGGACTGCTAGAGACACTAAAGCCCTCTTAACTTCCTAAACAGCAGCAATATTCCAAGAAATGCTTTTTGTGGAGTCACTTGTCATTGGTTGCATAGGCTATCAGAGGTGGTGGTGTCCCAAAAGGTCTCTAAAGTCAGAGGTTCCATGCTCTGCCCTGAGAAACCCTAGAGCCATGGAGGTGCTTTGGGGTTTCTACAGCATGTGAGAATTTATTATTATTCATTAACAACACAGAACGATTGTCTCACCTCCTGGTACCATTTTAGTGCTAAAACACATATGAAATGCATTTTAATGTTCAATCATCAATGGTTTATCTGTATAACTTTTCATTGCTCTGAAATTCAGCAACTTCAATAAGAAGGCCTCCACAAGCCTCAGGTCCATCTTTATGGGGAGAAAACCACCTTTCTGTTGCTAAGTTACTGGTAAGGCCCATGAGGCAGTAAGCCCCACACAAAGGTTGTTTTGATTCATCTCAGTTTCCAGCACGATCAGAAATCTAGCACATCAAGGCACCTGGGTGGCTCAGTTGGTTAAGCATCTGACTCTTGATTTCAGCTCAGGTCATGATCTCAGAGTTGTGATCTCAGTGTGGTAGCATTAAGCCCTGCATCGGGCTCCCCACTCAATGGGGAGTCTGCTTGAGGCTCTCTCCCTTTCCTTCTCTTCCTCCCTCCACTTGCACACACACTCTCTCTTTTATTTATTTTTTTAAAGATTTTATTTATTTATGAGAGACATAGAGAGAGGCAGAGACACAGGCAGAGGGAGAAGCAGGCTTCTTGCAGGGAGCCCAAGATGGGACTCGATCCCAGGTCTCCAGGATCATGCCTTGGGCCGAAGGCTACCACCAAACCGCTGCACCACCCAGGGATCCCCTCTCTCTCTCTTTTAAAAAAAGAAAAAGAGAAATCTAGCATACAGCATGGGTGCAATAAGCAGTCACTAACAATGGCAGCAACCTCAACAGCAAAAATGGACCTTTTTGGTAGTCCACATCACTTAGTAACCCAGAAAACGGGTCTCCAAGAGCTGTTTTCCTAAATTTCTCCAAGAACAAAGTATATATAAAAAATTTTAAAGCTTTTAAGGTGAGAGTGAAAAGGAAATTAGCCATTTACTTTGTGAACTTTCAATTTTAAATTAGTCATCCTGTTTGTAAAATATGAAGGTTTTGTTCTCTGGAATAGAACTTTGAGCAAAAGATGGATTTCCTATTCTGGTGTAGGTATGGGAGAGAGGAGCCCGAATCCATGGGCACTGTGTTTCTGATTCCAAGGGCTTTCTCGGATATATGTTTCAACTTATGATGAGCACAAACCACCAATCCAGAGTCCTTTCACGTCCATGAACAGGGAATGATTATCATAGGAGACGTTAGCAATTATTTTCCAGCGTGATGTAAGCTGAGGCAGCAGCGCCAAGCAAGCGTCCTTGTCAAACACGTTCCAGCCTTCTGGATTACTTCACTCACATCTCCCTGGTTAGGATGCACGCCGCATGCTGCTTAATACAATCTGCCATCCAATGCCAAGTACTTCAGAACTAAATTAGGAAATATGTCCAAATACATGGAATGATGCTAGGAGCCCTAAATGGGTCTCTTTCCTTTATGAGGCATGAGACTCTTCGTCAACATAATGCTCTTAAATGAGGCAATTCTAGCTTCTAACCCTCTACCTCTAAGAGCAAAATTTAATTCAAACAGCATAAGAATTAATAAAGATAATACGGTATCATAAATAGCATTTTCATGGATGAAGTGTTTTTGACAGATTCAGGAAATGTGAGACATAAAAACAAATCTTAGAGCAATGGTAACAGAGTTGACACTGATTTTCGCACTGTAGCACAATGGAGGCTAGAGTAATTGCAATAACATTTGCTTTCCCTCATGATCACATGCCACTTAGCAATGGCTATCTTTCAAGTTATTTATGCCACTGAAGTCAAGAGCCCAACAAGGCAATACCAAAACTCTGGAACTTGGGCAGCCTGGGTGGCTCAGCGGTTTAGCGCCACCTTCAGCCCAGGGTGTGATTCTGGGGTCCCGGGATCAAGTCCCACGTCAGGCTCCTTGCATGGAGCTTGCTTCTCCCTCTGCCTGTGTCTCTGCCTCTGTGTGTCTCTCATGAGTAAATAAATAAAAAAAAAAAAAAAAAAAAAAAAAAAAAACCAACAACAACAACTCTCAAAACTCTGGAACTTTTAAGTCTGGGGATCCCTGCACACAGGCAAACCAAGATGTACCAGAGCACTAACTCTCTCTCTCTCTGATCCTTCCTACCTGAGCTGGAAACAGCTGAACAACCAGCTGTATTTACAAGCCTTTTCTTAAGACTAAATACATCTATCTATCTATCTTTCTTTCTTTCTTTTTCTTTCTTTCTTTCTTTCTTTCTTTCTTTCTTTCTTTCTTTCTTTCTTTCTTTCGTCTTTCTTTCTCTTTCTTTCTTTCTCTCTCTTTCTTTCTCCTTCCTTCCTTCCTTCCTTTCTTTCAGAGAGAGGGAGAGAGAGAGAGAAAGCATGTGCGCACATGTGAGGAAGGAAGGGCCAGAGGGAAAGAGAGAATCTTTTTTTTTTTTTGTATATTTTTTTTATTGGAGTTAGATCTGCCAACATACCCAGTGCTCATTCCATCAAGTGCCCCCCTCAGTGGGAAAGAGAGAATCTTAAGCAGATTCTATGGAGCCTGATGCTGGACTTGGTCTCATGACCCTGAGTTCATGACCTGAGCTGAAATCAAGAATTGGGCGCTTAACCAACTGAGCCACTCAGGTGCCCCAAGACTAACTACATTTGTGCTACATTCCTTGGTTTCATTTCCTTAGGAGACTATGTATATTAACAGAGCTAGGCTCCAACAAGAGCCAATTTGCTGAAGTCTGTGTAGAATGCCATTTGAATGCTCTAATGCCAGGAACACAACTGGTGTTCTCTACCTCTGTATTGAAAACATGTCCAGCTGGCTAGCTAGATGTATGAACGGATGGATTTGAATCATTATTACTTGATGCTCAGACAGCTGTGGTGCCTATAATATGCTAACGTGATCAATATATGGTACAAGGATATTCTCCAACTAAACAAAAATAACACCTCTGGAATACTTCTACAGGTTAGGAAGATTCTGGTTGCTGACTCAAATTCTGTATCAACATTTGGACTTCACTGTCTGCTTTGATCACACTTAAGCAACAACGGATTATAACTAAACCCCAGTTCTGTATCAATACAAACGAAGATAAACCAAACTCTCTGTTCTCATAAAGCCTTCATCTGAATCCTAAATATACAAGCCAGAGGCACAGACACAAACCTCTATGTGTATGTAGTTCTAGGCAAACTCTACTGCTAATAGTCTCACACCAGCCTAATAAAATGTGCTGGGCCACACGCTGCCAGGCCCAAGCAGATAAAACCAAAACATGGCATTCACAAGCACAGGGACACTGGGCACTGCACATGAGACTGTTTGGGAATTATGATATTACATTATAGGATAGCAGGATGATACTAAAATCTTATTTAGTCACCCATAACATGGCTTAATTCACTCAGAAATGTTACAGGACAATTACATTTCCTAAAAATGCAAGTTTTTCTCAGGAAGCAGAGAATCCATTGAACAAAATCAGATGGAAAGTGCTGCCTCCTGAAAAATGAGGAAAGTTTCATAGATATAGCTTGGCTTCCCTCGTGTTCCAGTGGGTGGCATTCATGTTGGAGAAACATCTCAATGCAAAGTTATTACTGCACTACTAACAACAACCAGCCATCCACCCACATAAGTGTTGGAAGGTTTGGAGCTACACTCACAAAATATTTGGATGACTAATGTTACTGTTAGATTCAAAGAGATCATGAAACACATTCTCGTAGCAAATTTACTACTCTCTTCATTTTAAAACATCAATGAGGGCAGTCCCGGTGGCGCAGCGGTTTAATGCCGCCTGCAGCCTGGGGTGTGATCCTGGAGACTCGGGATCGAGTCCCACGTCGGGCTTCCTGTATGGAGCCTGCTTCTCCCTCTGCCTGTGTCTCTGCCCCTCTCTCTCTGTCTCTATGAATAAATAAAATCTTAAAAAAATAAAATAAAATAAAACATCAGCGAAAAATACCAGTTAATAATGACTTCTTTGAGGAACTATAAACTTTTCAAAGTGAATTTTCATAAAATCAGTGGATTAATCAGTTGATGCTTATAATTACTGCTTTTAAGCGGGTGGGAAAACCCAAGAGACAGCCAAAAACTTCCTTACGTTAATATCTAAAGGATGTGCCTAGGCTAATTTTGTGCTGAACTATCCCCTTTACTGGTTTCTCAAATACATCCACTTAAGTAAGTAAAAGAGAAAGAGGACTTGCCTATGAAAAACTGATTAAAATAGGACAAATTTAAACCAGACTAGCGCTAAATATAACTATCACCTCACTACACTGAGAACTTGAGAAATAAAGGAGATAACCAAAACTTGAAAGTATGATGGATGAAAACTAAGAAAGCAAACAGTCTCTCTTCTCTCAACAAATGAGCTCACTGGTGACCAGAAAAGAAGGTTTTCTCAACGCCTTACAAAACCAAGAGCTCTCCCCTCCTGCACCCACTCCCCCAGGAAGGCATGGCACAGGAGTTAGATTATGCTAAGGCCATCTTTCCAGCTAAATTGTGTTGAATGTCCTCCCACAAAACAGGCCAACTAGAAGCATAGAGGGAGTTCGTTGTCACAGTGAGGTTGCAAAGAGCCACATGTATTTTTGACTGCTTTATGCACCTTCCTTAACGAAGATTAGGTCATTGCAATCCAGGATGCTTTAATTCTTTAAGCATTTACTAAATTACAAAACCAGTGAACACCTTGATGAATGAGGTTTTATCTTGGAGGGGACTATACATAGGGGAAACAAGATGTAAAAATCACAACCAGAGGCCAAACTTAAAACTATGAGTGGAGGAAACAAGCAGGAAGTGTCATGATGGTAATGCTCACATGCCAGGCACTATGCTTAAAGCTTTACAGACAAGTTTTTATCTGACCCTACAACTTTATGAAGTAGCTACTATTCTGACATCCCTTTTTACCAATGAGAAAACTGAGGCATAATGAGACTTAAGTAACCCCCTTAAGGTCACACAGGGCATAGATTACTAGTGTGTTGGGACTGAAGGTCAGGCTGTGTGCCTCCGGAGCCTGCTCTTCAGGCCATAATGCTGCTCCGTGGAAGAGGGTCTCCTTGCAGAAGGAGAGGAGCTGTTGGCTCAGGAAGTTCCTTCCCAAAGATAGCACCCACTGCCAGCGGGGTCAAGATCAGGCAAATTGGAGAAAAACAAAACAAAAGTTGATCCTTTTCTCCCCTGATTCCACTGGAAGAAACAGAGATAAATCAGCTTTAAGACTAAGTACTTGGCCTATAGTCAGGATAGTAAAATATTAGGTAGTGATAAAATTTAGTCATCATGGAAACAATTTCAATTAAAAACCTGTCTCCTTAATTGTGACTCAAAGATTATCAGAAGGCACTTTTATACACTATTAGTGAGAAAATAAATTTTGGTGCAACCCTTTTAGAGGGCGATTTGGCAATGTCCATCACCATCTTAAGTGCACAGACCCTCTGACCAAGCAACATAATAACTGCTAGAATTTCTCCTAGAGGTATACTACACAAGGACTTTTCAAAGGTTGCAGTACACACTGTAGCATGGTCTTTAATAGCCCAAATAGTGAAAGCGACCTAACTGCCTACCAGCAAGGGGGCTGAATAAACAGACTATGGGTCGTAAGCATACACTGGAATCCCAGTGAGAAGGAGCATGGTATGTGCTGACAGGGAATGCTCTCCAAGGTAGATTACTGAATAAAAATGTTGAGTACAGGACAATATGTATACTATGATCTCATTTCTACAAAGATAAGTTTTTAGTGTATAAATGTACCTATAAATGCGTTAAATTTTTCTAGATGGACACCTAAAAAATGTTTAATAGTTTCTTCTGTGGAGGGAGGCTGGGGGAAGGCAGGAGAAAGGAAACAGTTACTTTTCATTTTATATCCTTTAGAAGTGCTTGAGATTCCTCTTTTTCACCATGCTGAATATATAGTGCCTGAATACACCTTATAAAATATAAACAGAGAGATTTAATTTTTTAATTGCCTTATAAAAAATAAAAATCAATGTTCTTTTTTTGTTACTTATACATCTTACTATTTTTGTACCTTGTTTCCTTCGTATACCCATCCTAGACTCTTCACACCAAAAGCAGCCTGGTTGGCTGAGACATCCAGACATGTGACTGGCTGGCCGTACACATAATGGAGGGTTCTGGCAGAGTCTTCAGCCTTTAGCAGGTATACCAGATCTCCAGCCGTGGCCACTGCCACAGGGTACCTTCCAGTATCTGGTACTATTTCAAGGTAGTCAACCTGTGAAAGGATAAGAGTTATGTAGCCCATCAGATCTCACCTATAGTTCCTCCTGACTTGGTAAAAAATACAATTTCTCCTACACATCAATAAGGCCAGCAACCCTAACAGAAAAAGACAGGCAAAGGGTCACAGTTCACAGGAAATGAGAACATAGTTCTCACACTAACAAAAAAGTTGCTCTTTGTAAAAGAAACATGATATATTCCTAAAAAGAGGAATGTGAAATAAAAATTCAGCAATACCATTTTCACCAGTCATATCAGCAAAGATCAATTAGCCTGCTAGGACACTGATCTAGAACTAGAGGAAGGGACAACCACATTTGTGGATCCCACTTATGGTTGGTGGGATGTAAACTGGTCCAGCCTCTCTAGAGAGACACTGGCAAAACTTACCACAATGTCAAAGGCATATGCGCTCTGAACCAGCAAGTCAGCCCTAGGAATTTATTTACAGATAAATTCACACATATGCAAAACAACTGTGTACATGGTTACTTACTGTGGCACTATGTTGTCTTAACTAAAACTGGGAAAGCCTAAACATGCCTTATTAAGAGACTAATTAACAGTGTATCTATTGGAATACTATGCAGCCACAGAAAACAAGCATGAAGCATTCTTTATAAACTGATACAAATGGAATCATCTCCAAGATAAATTTGGGGGTGCGGGAGGCAAGGAAGCAAAGTGATATGATTCACAGTGTGCTAATGTGTGTGAAGGGGGGCCAGGGGGACCAGAGGTACCATGAGACATATATGTGGCTTATGCAACTATAAATCTGCTAACAACGGCTGCCTTTGAAAAGGGCACAGAGTTTTTTGATGGAGTGGAAGACAGATTTCTCCCTGTAAACCTTTCTATATCTTTTAAATTCTGAACCATGAGGGTATAACTATTCAAAAAATTTTAAGTTTTTTTTTTTTACAAGAAATTGAATGAAATCCACTCCGTTCCAAATTAGCACACTTCACATTTTAACATTTGTGCAAATACCAAAAATGATATTTGTGTTGCTAAAAGACTAAAAGTACCTGAGTTACATGTCCTCTGCTGGCTTCAATGTCATCGAGGGTAGAAAGGCTGCCACCAGTACTTTTATGCCACTTCAGTACTCCTGACTGCATTATTGCAACACTTTCTCTAAACTGCAGGGGAATGAGGTGTTCCCTTTAGGAATAATTTGCTTGTCTATGTCCCGAAGTGGCACATTTTTCCTGAGCACAGTTTACACCAGGTTTTCACCTCGAGTAAAATCTGAGAGCACAAAAGCAGAAGGTGTGCCATGCTGTGTAATTATGAAAACCACTGTGTAAAAGGACAGCACTGCCCTGACAATAAGCCAAATGAGTTCAAAAGCCTGAATCCTGAGGACTGTCCAAAGGAGCTTGGGAGAGCGTAAACATCCGGGTGACTATGCTAATCCTCCGGCCCAAGAGTGAGCACGGCCCCACATCCCCAGCCAAGAACTCATCACAAAGGACAGACGTTCTCAGCCAGTAGTACAAACTGGGGAACACCGCCACTGTGATTCAGGGAGCCTATCTGGGGAAGACAAAAATGGCCCAGCACTAATGGGCCAAGAGGTGCCTTTTTCAGTGACAGCATATTCTATGGCAACCCCTAACCCAGGAGGAGAAATAACACATAAGAAGTATAGTAACACATGCCTCCAGCAGTGTCTGCTTCCTTCCTCTCTCTCGTATTCTAAAACTCATTTCTTATTTTCCTAAAATCAACATCCTCAGTCTAGCCATTTAATTTCACTTTACTGTTGGAGTATTGACAGACCAAGAGGCTCATATCGGCTGTGGTTGTGCCATTCGCCAAGAGCTATAAACTACTTCAAAAAGCTTCTAGTCTATGCCAGAACACCACCTTATTGCCAAGGCAGGATTTACCCTGTATAGAGGAACTCACATCTTAAATAATTGTCTGAATTCATATAATTATTGCTAGTGTAGAATGTTCTTTAGGTAGAGACCAAATAATAAACACTATGGTAGTTTTAAGAACAAACAGAAAGATAGTACTTCCACATTTTTCTAATAAAACTCCAAAAGGAGCATCAGGCTGTTTGGGGAAACCACCACCCAAACTGTAGAAATTGGTCTTTAAGGGACGAGAAGCTTATTGGGGTGAAGTGGTGACACCATGGCTTTTTAGTTACTCAAGCCTAACAAGATTTCTAGCAGGGTGAGAAAGGGAGGAGAACAAGATCTGTTCTGGGTTAGACCACCAATTCATCATTCAATACCGGCTTTTCTGTTCACTCCTCCAGTACTGCCAAAATCAAGTGTTTAAATTAAATCTAAATTTAGCACAGATTTGAGCTCTTTCTTCTTACCACAAAATCATCTCCTGCCATATAAACATGGAGGCTCAAGTACAACTATACTTGGAGATAGGATCTATGTGAAGAGGTCTTAAGGTTGGCTGAGTCTCACACAGGACACCCTGGAACGCGGCTATCCAATTAACACTGACTTAAATTTATTTTCACTCAGGAGTTACTTTTAATTCCAGGTGAGAAAATCTTAGGCGGAAGAAAGTGCAGGATGGAAATCTTCCTTCCCATATGGACTGGGATGATACCACTGAATTCATTTTCACTTCTATAATAGGCCAGAAACCAAGCTCAGATTTCCAGGGGTGAATGTGAAGAAAGCTGAGGACCACAGCTTCAGACCCAGATGAGAAACCTTAGCCTTAAAGTCAGCCCTGAGGCTTGAAGCACAACTTCCTAGCTTTGAGATCTGGGCAAAGCCTCAGATTGGCTCTAAGCCTCTATTGGCTTTTTGGTAACTGGGGGAAAGAATACTATCTATTTTGCAAAGCTACTGTGAGATTTAGAAATGTTAAGGCCCACAGGAAGCCATGAGTGAACAGGAGCTGCCACCATCATTACCATCTGTCCCTATGAGACCTGGAGATTCCAGAATGGTGAATACGGTGACTGGACTAAAAAGCTTACCAGTTTCTGAACTTCAAATTCAGCAGTGATTTGCCAATACCCCTCCTCATTGGGGCGTAACATCACAACATCAAAAGCAGAAGCTGTGGCAACAGTTGCATCTTCCTGGCTGAGGGCTAGTGCCTGTATTCTTGCGTCATGCTCAAAACGATGGACAGGATACTTTCCAGTCCTTAGATCCCAAATATTAAGAAATCCTATGTAGAGAAAAACAATGCAGGTAGCCATTTTTTTTGCAGGTAACCATTTTAAATTCACTTAGAATGCACAATTATAAAAACAATTGTGCAATATAAAGAAAACTAAAAGGTAAATGATCAATTTGCATCACATATAACAAAGGACTAATTTCCTTAATAAAGAGTTCCTAAAGTTCAAGGAAAAAAGCAATTAAGAATTGAGCAAAGGACATGAGCATCTTGGCCACTGAAAAAGAAATACAACTGACATAAAAATAAAAAAACAAAAAGTCACTCACAATTAGAAAAATATAAATAAAAACGGGAATAGAATATTATTTTTTATCAATCAAATTGACAAAGGTGAAAATTTTCATAAAACATTTTGTTGAGGATATGGGAAAATAAATTCTATCCTCTATCTTAATAAATTCTATCTATATTTAAATATCTTAAATTGTTGCTGGGGATGTAAACTAATTCACCCAACTTTGAAGGCAATTTGATAATATTTACCAAATTACAAATGTATATAGGATAGTCACTGTACTGTTTTTTTTGTACTGTTTTTAATTATGTCAAAAATATTAATAATTAATTTAAAAAATTAATGTAAATGTTCACCACACTTTGGAATTTAAATTAAAAATGACCAAACAAGACTGAGTCACCCTTATGTATAAGAAAATGAAATGATCAACAAAATATATTACTAAATGAAAAGAATAAAGGACAGAATAGTGGTATATGTTTTAACAAATTTATACACAAACACACATATACATAGACTATCCTTGTGTAGGAAGGAGACCCAAGAAACTTTACTAATGATTGGTCTTGAAGGAAAGAAACAGAAGAGATAAGAGTAGGAAGGCATTTTACTATATATCCTCTTATATATTCTGAAGATTTTCCCCAAAATTATTTCTACCAAAAAGATAAATTCTAGAAAATGTTTTTATAAGAGAGACTTAAAAAGAATGGGAGAACATATATCAATTGCTGAATTTTTTTAAAAAAGATTTTATTTATTTTAGAGAGGAGAGAAAGTGACTGCAAATGAGCATGTGAGCAGGGAGGGGCAGAGGGAAAGGAAGAGAGAATCTCAAGCAGACTCCCTGCTGAGTGTGGAGCCCATATGGGGCTTGATCCCATGAACTAAGACCATGACCTGAGCCGAAATCAACAGTTGGATGGCTAACCAACTGAGCCACCCAGGCGCTCCTTGAATATTTCTAACATATGGAATTCTTAATTCATTCTAATTATTCATTCATTCAACAATTATTTCCCAGTTTTACTGATACAACTGACATACAACATTGTGTAAGTTTAAGTTGTGCAACATAATGATTTGATATATGCATATATTGTGAAATGATCACCAAAGTTTAGTTAACATCCATCACCTCACATAATTAACAAATTTTTCCTTATAATGAGAAATTTTGAGATCTACTCTCTTAGCAACTTTCAAATATACAATACAGTATTAACGATATCATCATGTTGTATATTAGATCCCCAGAGCTTATTTATCTTATAACTGGAAGTTTATATACCTTTTGACCACCTTCATCCATTTCCCCTACACCTCCAGCCCTCAGGAATCACAGATCTGTTCAGAGTTTGTTGTTTTATTAAATTCCACATGAGATCATACATTATTTGTTTTTCCTTTGGTTTATTTCACTTAGCATACTGCCCTCAGGGTTCGCGCATATTGTTGCAAATAGCAGGCTTTCCTTCTTTTTATGGTTGAATAGTATTCCATTGTATAGGAATACCAAATTTTCTTTTTTTTAAAGATTTATTTATTTATTTATTTGAGAAAGAGACAGAGAGACAGAGACAGAGACACAGGAGGAAGGAGAGGCAGGCTCCATGCCAGGAGCCTGACGTGGGACTCGATCCTGGGACTCTAGGATGGCGCTCTGGGCCAAAGGCAGGCGCCAAATTGCTGAGCCACCCACGGATTCCTCAAAGTTTCTTTATCCATCGATCCATCAATGGACATTTATGTTGTTCCCATATCTCTGCTATTGTGAATAATGCTGCCATGAACATGGGATGGGGGTACAGAAATCTCTTTGGGACAGTGATTTCATTTCCTTTTGGATATAAGCCCAGAAGTGGGATTGCTAGCTCATATGGTAGTTCTATATTTAGTTTTTTGAGGAACCTCCACACTGTTTTCCAGAGTGGCTGCACCAATTTCCATTCCCACCAGCAGTGCATAAAGGATCCTTTCTCTCCACATTCTCATCAGCATTTGTCATCACTTATCTTGATGACAGCCATTCTAACAGGTGTGAGACATCATGCAAACAATTACTGAGCATGTTATAGACAGGGCACTGCTCTAGATGCTAGCCAGATAATGAAGACAGCCATTAACCTATACTCTACAAGGTTCTTGTATTTTACATCCTTCCCTCACATCACACTCTTCCAGCCACAGTGAGCAGTGGTGCTTTCTTTTATATGATGAATTCCCAGATGAATTCCTCTTACACTGGCCACATCTCCACCTTTCTCCAATGGTCTGCAGCAGTGAAACACAAGTGTGGTCCCCAGGCCAGCAGCAGCAGCAGCGGCAGAGTCACCTGGGGGCTTGTTAGACATGCAGATTTGAGGGCAGCAGAAACTCTAGGGATATGTACATACACACACACACACACACACACACACACACACACATACATATATATACTCAAGCCTGAGCACCAGTTGTCTGCAGGAACTTACACTTTTCTATGAGAAATATAAACTTTTGGGGGCACCTGGGTGGCTCAGTCAGTTAAGCGTCTCTTGGTTTCAGCTCAGGTCATGATCTCAGGGTTGTGAGATTGAGCCCTGTGTGGGGCTCTGTGCTTGGCAGGGAGTCTGCTTGAGTTTCTCTCTTTTTCTTTCTCTCTCTCTGCCCTTCTCTCCCTGCTCACACTCTAAAATAAATAAATCTTAAAAATATACATAAACAAACTTCCCTGTATTTGGGGTGCCACTTCATCTTTTCCTGCCAAAAAATAACTTTTTATCATTTCTACCTACTTCTTTCACCTCAAAGATTTACCCAAGAAAATAATTACTGTCTGTATCATGCTCGATAAGGTCCTGTTCAATTACTACTGATTTTTCAAAATTCACTGAGAAATGATAGTACAGAAATAACAGTCTGGCTTATCTGAATTCAAATCCAGCTCTACCACTTGCTAACTGAAGACCCTGAGCAAGTTACTTGAAGCTGTGAGCCTGTCTCCTCATCTGTACAACTGAAGATAAACTACCTACCACATAGGTCTGTCACACAGATGAAAGGACAAAAACTATGCAAAAGGCTAACCATTCCTACCTTTTTATGTGTTCTGTAGGGCCTGCCATGTTGTAAAGTATATTTAATTAATAATGCAAATTTCTTCTGTTGCTCATCTAAAAATCCAGTCTTTATTCCTGTAACTTCCTATTACCTAAAACAGATAAAGCTTTTTCACTTTTCTTCTCTTTGCAATCCATCTTCCCATCTTTGTTCCTTGACTTGTTCTGTCTATAAATAGCACATGCTTTGAACTTAGGATCTTACTATAAAGCACCATTCAGCACTAGAGAAATGCAGACAGAAGAAAATAATACGTGTGGGCTGCTTTGCAAGACTTCTGAACTGCTAGTAGGCAAAGTAGGTGATTACAAACAAAAGCCGAGCTTTCTTCATGTCAAATGTTGCTGCAGACATAAGACAGTGTTCCTTTCTAAGAATTGTGATAAACTCAGGGGATAAGCAGATCACAAAAGGCTCCACAACACATTCCCCTGGCAAATATTCTGGCTAATTCTTTCCACTCTGACTCAGAAGAAATAGGCTGCAGAAAATGCCAATGGCTCTACTCATTAAAGAGGAGATAGGCATATTCCAAGATGTGGCTCCTCCAAACACTTCTGCATTACCTTTGTTTGCATTTGTTTGGACACATCACAATAATCAGTGATGAGAAATAAAAATTGTAATTTGCATAGAGCTTTCGAGTATTCAGACACTTTCATTTGTCTACTCTCATTGAGTACTCACTTCCATTTTGGAAGGAACATCATTATCCTCATTTTACAAAAGGGAGCAAAAGCTCTGAGTGGTTAAACAACTGGTCCAAAGCCACTTGGTATGGGATGAGGCTGGGCTGGGATTTAGCTGGGAAAGTGCTGGATATGCGGTTGCATCTACAGTGCATAAAATAACTATGAGCTCCACGAGTAAATGACCTAGGCTTGCCTGGATTCTGCCAAATGTGGAAGTTCTTCAACCACAGCTCACTCTAAGCACACATGGAGTTTATCTATAAACACATTTTTCATTATTAATCAACTACTTGGTTTTGTTGGCATCATTATTTCAATAGAATCATATGCAATAAAATGGCCTTTGCTGGAAGGTTGAGTTTCACAGAACTATCCTAAGAAGGGTCTTTCTGGAAAACATATTCTAGGGTTCACTCAATTCAATGGCTACATTCTTTTTTTCTGAATGCTTATGGCATCATCATCATCTGTGTCAATTCTACTTCCTTCAACCACAAAGTATAAAACTCAGACTTTCCCTTGTCAATGGCACAGTCCTCAGAGACCACTGTTAGACACATAAACATTTAAGGATGTTATGCCATCTGGATGAAGTGACCTTTGTTGTATGAAATGCCCCTTTTTATCTATGGTTCTATTTTTTGCTCTGAGATCTACTTTGTCTACTTTGGCACTCCAGCTTTCTTCTGATCAGTGTTAGCACAGTATGTATTTTTCTGTTCTTTCTCTTTGCCATGTGTCTTCAATCTGAAATGAGTTTCTCGTAGACAACATGTAATTGGTCTTGCTTTTAACTGGAGTGTTTAGACTACTTACCTTTGGTGTAGTCATAGGCATGAATGAGTTTAACCTACCATTTGGCTGTTTGTCCCCCCTTATTCTCAGCTCTCATTTTTCTCTTTTTTCTGCCTTCTTTTAGACTATTTGGATTACCTGAATGTGTGTTTATTCCCTTTTAATTCTCTTGTTGGCTCATTAGCCAAATCTCTTTGTTATTTTAGTGGCCACTTTAGGATTTTAGCATTCATCTTTATTTTTTTTTATTTTTTTATTTTTTAAGATTTTATTTATTTATTCATGATAGTCACACAGAGAGAGAGAGAGGCAGAGACACAGGCAGAAGGAGAAGCAGGCTCCATGCACCGGGAGCCCGATGTGGGATTCGATCCCGGGTCTCCAGGATCACGCCCTGGGCCAAAGGCAGGCACCAAACCGCTGCGCCACCCAGGGATCCCTAGCATTCATCTTTAACTTACTGGTCTGCCTCCCAAAGATACTGGCCCACTTCACAGGAAGCATGAGATCTTCACCGCAATGCACTTTCACTTCCTGCCCTCCAGCCTCTGTGCTATTGTTGTCATATTTTTTATCTCTACGTATGTTATGAAACCCAGGTACATTGTTATCACTTTTGCATAAGGTGATGATTCTCTTTCAAAGAGACTTAAATAGTAAGAAAAAAAGGCCATGTGTATTTACCCATGTAATTACCGCTTCTAATGCTCTTCCAATATCACTTTTAACATTAAATCCTGCCGTTTTTGCAAGATTTGCAATTTAACTTTCCAGCTGTGTTGCTGGATACTTGACCCAAAAGCACATGGGCAAGGTGGGCAGGAACAGATACAGCAGCAAATAGGGAGAGATGGTTGAGTGGAAGTTAATTGTATAAATGATCGATCTATCAGTTAATAGTTACATCATGGCTACTTTTACAATCCCAACACTGCAGGGACTTGAACAATACTGGAATTATAAGAATGTCTTAGAATATTGTAGCTGATTTCCCCCCAACCCAATAACTCCTTGTTAACCAACATTTAGCCAAAAGGGAATTGATGCGGCAATACATTCAATAAGTGTTTGCTAAGCCTCTGCTTCAGGTCATCCACTATTCTAGGCACCAAGGAAACTACAGCAAACAAGACAAAATGAAGTAAGGAAGTCATTGACTGCATGGGGCGAACATTCTTGGGGCAGCTATCAAGCATCTTGTCTGGGGGCAGAGAGGATATGACCCCTCTTTTCATAAAACCCACATTTGAGAGAAACAAACACATAACAGAAAATACAAAGTGCAATAGGAAAATGAATAAGCTTAATGTTTTGTCATTTTGTCACATTTTTTTAATATCCCCAAAGAAGGGGCAGCTAATTTTTCCAGACATTTCAAGTTGACCTGGATGCACAACCATTACAAGACATTAAGGAAGGAGTAAGTCAATGCCTGTCAGAGCCAAATATATTCAGTTGTCAAATAAGTGGTAATTTTTAAGTTTTTCTTTTAATTTTTATGTATTTATGATAGTCACACAGAGAGAGAGAGAGAGAGGCCGAGACACGGGCAGAGGGAGAAGCAGGCTCCATGCACTGGGAGCCCGACGTGGGATTTGATCCCGGGTCTCCAGGATCGCGCCCTGGGCCAAAGGCAAGCGCTAAACTGCTGCGCCACCCAGGGACCCCAAATAAGTGGTAATTTTTAAAATCTGATATAAATTCATTTGAAAGGCCATGTTTTATTTCACAGAAACAGCAATAATAGGGATTCTTTGGCTCTTGATATTGTGTAGACTTCTGAAGTGGCAGGATTGTGTCCTTTTTCTCCCATATTCCCTATGTCAGTGAATTCAGAACATCACTGGCAATGTGGCTGATGAAAGTGGCTGACTGTCAATAAAGGTTTGCTGAAAGTACATCTCAGGTTTTAGCAAGGGACCTTTGGTTCTAAGAAACAGAAATTCATTGAAATTTGCTTAAATACCAAAGGGAAACCAATTGGAAAGGAATAGGGCTATTTCACGGAACCCAAGGGCAAGAAGTAGAGCTGGAGGATTGTAAGGAATCTGAATCAGAGAATAGAAAGACATTCAGAATACCAGGGCAGTGTCTTCTGTATACACCACTGATCTTGCCTCTGCAACTGTTTAATTCTTTTCTTTCTCCCCACAAGCCAGCTTTCAATCCTCCCCATTCTGTGGGGTTTTCTACTCCAAGGACACAACCAAGACTAAAAGTGTGAGGCCTGAATGCCACATCTCAGTCGATGAATAAGCTGCCCACAAGGCCGCCAGTCCCCATCCTTGTCCAACCAACTGAGGCCAGAGACTAAGTCAAATACTATGAATGTGTCCCTCTCCAGGGGCTAAGGAGGTTCGCTGGAGTGAGGAGACACTCCGAAAAGTTCCTACTACATTTATCCTGCAAATCCAGTCAATATAAAACAAAAGGTCTTAGCAAATTTAAGGGGGAGGTTCTGTGTAGCTCCTCAGTAGTGATTTGAAAAGCAGGTCGTTGCTATAATTTCCTGAACAAGGCATAATCTCTAAGAGCCAGAGCTTACAGCCCCCATTTGCCCCACCCCAGGGAAACTAAAAGGAGAGCAGGTGTCTTTCTCTCTTCCTGACGACACCTCAATAGCTGGATAAAAAATGTTTAACTCCGAGCTAGCACTGGGCTTACAACAATATGGCTTCATTCATGAGAAATATGAAAAGGACGTAGACAAAAGAAGAAAAAGGGTCTCTCAAAAAATCTGGAAGAGCACAATGAGTGAAGGCGACCAGCCCAATCAAGGAGACAGGAGTGGGGCTTGGTGGTCCCACCTGCTCGATGGGCTCAGCACTCTCCACCTTGACAGGCAGCAGCAGGGCTGAAGGAACTCTGAGTTCACTCTCGACTAGGAACAGTCGTTAACAATGACATGAGTAACGATGGCCAGTCTTTTGAGGAGACATAAAGCCTGCTCAGCAGCTGTGAATGGGCACCCATGCCAGTTTGCAACATGCCCCTCCCACCTCCCTGAGGAGGCCAGCCAGAGTGTGGTAATGAAACTGCACATAGTGGAAATGGGATCTAAATGAGTTTAAACTGATTTATGTTAGCTTTTGTAAAGATTACTCGATATCAGGAAAGTGCTACCACTGTGAAATAATGTCAACAATCCTTAAGACCTCTGCCTAATGGTACTTGCACAGAATATTTATATTCCTCGTCCTGGGAACAAGGACCATAATGGATACCATTTTTGTTTTATTAGGGATGCATATTTAAATTAATCTGCTATTTGCCTAAACAATTAGCTGCTTCTGTTTGTGTGCACAAAGCCAAAATTGCAATTAGGCTTCCATCAAAAAGATAAGTCCCAACTAAAACTGTCCCAGTGGAGTCGTAAGAGCTCAGGGCAGAACTTTCCAAAATTACTTTTTAGCATAATGGTAATTATGTTAATTGCTTGAAAGGTAAATAACTGCTGAACTGGTTTTGGGGGGGAAAAAAACACCACATCAATTGGCACTGCCCCTCCCCTTTGATCTTTTTCACACACCATAAAATTTAAAACAGGTTAACAGTTTAGAAAGTCACAGACTGGTCACCTCCTGAACCCATAGAGCATCTTGTGGTCTTTAGCGCTTATTTTAGCTATGAGCTCCCCTCCACTTGAGCTTGCAGAATAAATGCCTGAGGCTTGGGTCAGTATCTTACCACAGCAGCTTCCCCACCTTATCTGAGGGGATACGTTCCCAAGACGCCCAGGAGATGTCTGATGGTGGATAGTTCCAAATGTGCTATGTACTCTGTTTTTTCCTTTACGTATATACCTATGATAAAATTTTACTTATAAAAAAAGCTCAGGAAGAGATCAATAATACTAAAATAGAACAATTATGATGATATACTGTGACAAGTTATGTGAATGTGTCTCTTTCTCAATACACCTTACTATACTGAACTTACTCTTCTTCTTGTGAAGGTGTGAGAGGGTAAGAGGCCTGTGTGAGGACATGCAGTGAGGTTAGGGTGTTGTGATGAGCGCTAGGCCACTCCTGACCTGCTGACACGTCAGAAGGAGGATCACCTGCTTCCAGACTGCTGTGGACCAGGGGTAACTAAAGCTGCAGAAGATGAAATAATACAGATAAGGAGGCACTGCTGTAGGCAAGTAGCAGGATCATTTAACTACCATTCAGAGACAGTGAATGAAACTATTTGTAAAAACAGCTGGTAACTTCCATTTCCATCACATACATTTTCTCGACTTGCCTATAAGTAAACAGGAGTCATGAAAAATTCCTCAACAAGAAAAAAAGCATTTTAACAAAAATTTAAGATCTACCCACTGTACTCATTAAATGTGTACTTCCTCATTCATTAAGTCCATACAACATCACTACAAAATGTGTGCTAGAGATGTAAAGGTAGCATAAAGTCTGAAAGGACAAAACAACTTTTGATTTTATGGAAGAGGCAGCTAGGGGTGGAGATTAATATCAGTGCAAACAAGAATCATGATGAGGGGTTAAATTCTTAAGAAAGCGAAAGCAAGGACACCTGGGTGGTTCAGTGGTTAAGCATCTGCCTTTGGCTCAGGTCATGATCCCAGGGTCCTGGGATCGAGTCCCACATTGGGCTCCCCAGGGGGAGTCTGCTTCTCTCTCTTCCTATGTCTCTGCCTCTCTGTGTCTCTCATGAATAAACAAAATCTTTAAAAAAAAAAAATCTACCGTGCACGTCCACCCTCAATACTGCAGCTGAACACAACCATAAAGCTGAACTCTGCTGCTTACGGAGAAAAACAATAAATGTGAAACCATCCTGGAAGCTATACTTTAGACTGACAAGAGCATCCGAATGGGCTCTTGATCCAATAAAGCAACTGGTTAGGCAGAAGCAAATCGGTGACCAGATAGGAGATCGCCAAAGCAGACACTGAGTCAAGAAGCAAGCAAGCTGAGTATATTTAGCAGTGTGAAAGCAGATGAAAAATGTTTGAAAAATAAACAAAAAGAGACAGGAAATTGAAAAGGAGTCAAACAACATATTGTAAGACTAGGACAATGTGACTAAGTAGAAGAATTTACAGTTGACAAACTCAAAGGAAAAACAGATTCATGGGGAAGCATCTGGACCAGCTCTTCTACAAGGGGAAGTGCCAAGAAGGCAGAGAATGTAAAAGAGATATCACTGTGCATGCACCCACTAACTGAAGCCAATTTTTTTCCTACAATATAACTGAGCAACATAAACATAACACAGAATATATCTTGGAAGAGTCTATCAGACACTGGTAGTAGGTGATACCTCTAGAGAAAAGATTGTGGTAGTGGGGGACTCAGAGGGTAGGTGGTGGTAGGTAGAGAAAGAACACTCTCTACTATACGTCCTTTGGTACAATTTAAGTTTTTTCTGCATGTAATACCATATCAAAAATTTTATTATAAATTGTATATACATCTTTATAAATAATATTAGTGACAAGATTTCTTTTTTTATTTTTTCTGATCACAATCCGCATAATTTTATAATCCATATTTAACTCTGATATACAAATTCTACTGCTAGGGGTGCCTGGATGGCTCAGTCAGTTAAGTGTCTACCTTTGGCTCAGGTCATGAGCATGGGGTCCTAGGATCAAGTCCTCCATCAGGCTACTTGCTCAGCAGGGAACCTGCTTCTTCCTCTCCCTCTGCCTGCCATTCCCCTGCTTGTGTTGTCAAATATATAAAATCTTTCAAAAACAACAACAAATTCTGCTGACTCAATGATGGGTTATGGTGAATTAAACTCCATCGGAGTCTGTAACATTGCCACCACTTCTGACCAGACTAGTGCATGAGAGCCCAGCATGGGGCTTAGGTCAAGAATGGTATTCGGTAAGTCTTAGTCTCCTTGTTCTTTCTCTTTATTTTTTATTTTTTAAAGATTTTATTTATTTAAGACAGAGAAAGAGCATGAACAGGGGGGAGGGGCATAGGGAGAGGGAGAAGCAGACTCCCCACTGAGCACAGAACCCAACTCAAATTTTGATCTTAGGACCCTGGGATCATGATCCAAGAGGAAGGCAGATGCTTAACTGACTGAGCCACCCAGGCACCCCCTCAGTTTGTTTCCTACGATTAAGAGTCTCTTATGGTTTGTCTTACTTTCTGATTTCATTTTGTTTTATTTTTCCCTCACTTCCCCTTGCTCCTTTGTTTCTTAAATTCCACATGAGTGAAATCATGTGTCCTTTGACATCTTATATATAAAACTGACAAAACTAATTTATTATAAGTTTTAAGTAGTGGCCAAAAAAAACCCGAATTTCTGGCATATTACTAAATATTGACATTTAAAATAAAATGGTTATATCATTCTTTGAAAAGTATACTTTAGAAATGAAATACCATTTCATACCATCATGCATTAAATGAAAGGGGGAAGGAAGAACCAAAGAATAAACAGAAAGATACAGAAAGTATGCTGAGAATTCCTAATTGTATAACCACCACTAGGCTAGAGTCATCTAATTCAGTCTCCCAATTCAACCAAACAGTAAAGGAAAAGGCATTTTTTCCCCTAGTAATTATTTAACAGAAAAAACATGGCATTAAATCACTATGAGAAAAAGAATCTAATCTTGTTTAATGATCTTTTTTTAAATTTTGAAATATTTCACACTTCTTTAAAAAAAAAGCCCTAGATATTATCCAAAAAGAAGAGTTAAAGTAAACCCTTCACCCAGCTTCCCCAAGTATTAACATATTATACAACCACAGTAACATGATGAAAGTCAGGAAATTAACATTGATACAAGTTGTTTAATTTACAGACCTTACTCCCATCTCACCAAATGGTCCACCAACAACTTCTTCCTGGTCCAGGATCTAATCCAGAATTCCATGTTGCATTTAATGGTCTCCTTCCTATAATTTGAGACAATTGCTCAGTCTATCTTTGTCCTTCCTGCTCCTGCCCCTTGAAAAGTACTAACCAGGTATCTTATAGATCTCTTAGTTGTCTGATGTTCAGTCATGTTTAAAATCAGGTGATGCATTTTTGGTAAAAATAGAACAGAAGTTAATGTTGTACCTTTTCAGTGTACCAGGAGGCACATGATGTCAATTTCTCATTGCTGGTAATGCTAACTTTCACCACTTGGTTTAGGTGGTTAAAGCCAGATTTCTCCATTATAAAGTTACAATTTTTTGCTTATGGAGGCATAATTTGAAACTATGCAAATATCCTGTTTCTCATAACACTACTTTTAGCATCCATGGATGATTCTGCCTGCAACAATTATTGTGGTGCTTTCCAAATGAATTTCTATTTTCATCACCCTTCTCCATATTCAAAGTCATTAATTGAAATGCTGCTGTAAGGAAGAGCTGTCTCTTCTCCCTTGCTTATTCATTCAATTATTTATATCTGCATGAGCTTGCAGATACTTACTTTTTTTATTCTATAGGTTATAATCCATTACTATCATATTTTGTTGCTCAAATTGTCCCCAATATTGCTGTTGGGAAGGAACTCTAGTTTGGTTCCACAGTCCTATAAAAAGAACCTCCCCCTTCTCTCTCTCTCTCTTTCTCTCTCTTTTTTTAACATCCTTAATTTCTGGCCCCACAAGACATTTCAGACTCATCCTGAAATTTGCCTCCTCTAGCACAGGTTCCTTTTTACTGAAGAATTAGTAATATTTAGAAACCAAGACCTAAAAAAACAAACAAAAAACCCACAAAGAAATAAACCAAGATCTAGGCATTAGCTATATTCAGTATTACTAAAATAGCACAATATCTGCTTCCAACTCTTAGGAATTAGAATAAGCTAGTCCAGGTATTTATATCAAAGGTCATACAGTCTTAAAAATATGCAGAAAAGTCTGCCATGGCCTTGGAATAAAGGCTTGGGGAGAGATGTTTATCCAGGAATTTCTTTTTGTAATACTGAACCATTCTGGGTTTTAAGTCCTATTTGAGAGTAGAGTTAAAAGCAAGATAGAAGGCACAATTCAGAGCCCATATAGCTGCTATTTTTGGCCATGCCTACTACCACTATGATCCCATATATACAATATCCACTATTTTGGATCTCTTTGAAAATAGGTCCAGATTTCATCACAAAGGATTACTTTAGAATTTAAAATAAGAAAAAAACCCTTCAATTGCTAAATGTGTTCCAGTGACCACAGAGCCACCAGAGGAATTCTCTGTCTTGATCACCAACTCAAATATAGAGCTGAGCAGGAAAGCACTCTTCTTTCCACTCTAATACACCTCAGAGACCCTGTTCTTTCCTGATGAGCAAAAAGCAACAAAACAGAACTTTGCAAGAGTAGCACCAACTATATTGTAAAAAGTATTAAAATAGTACTTTTTGGTCTTTTTAAAAATCTGTTTTATTGAGCTATAACCTACATGAAAAAAAAACTCATCGACTTTAAGTGCACAATATGATGGGAACAGATAAATACAGTCCTGTAACAACCACCACCAGTCATAACAGAATATTTCCATCAAAGCTTTACAGGCAGTCATCATCCCTTGGCCCCAGCCCCTGGCAAATACTCACTTGTTTTTTTGTCCTAGTTTTGCTTCCTCTAGAATCCTACATAAATGGAATTATATAGTATATGCTTTTTAGTGTCTGGCTTCTTTTACTTAGCATTAATGCTATTGAGATTTGTCTATACTGTTGCATATACCTGTAGTTTGTTATTGACATGTCATGTACCATGGTATGTATTACAATTGTATTCATTTACTGATCAATACATATCTAGGTTGTTTCCAGTTTGGAGTGATCATGAATAAAATCCTATAAATATTTAAGTTTTTGTGTGAACACAAGTTTTCCTTCTCCTGGATAATATATGAGTGGGAGTTCCTTATAAGAAACTGCTAACGTGGGATCCCTGGGTGGCGCAGCGGTTTGGCGCCTGCCTTTGGCCCAGGGCGCGATCCCGGAGACCCGGGATCGAATCCCACATCGGGCTCCCGGTGCATGGAGCCTGCTTCTCCCTCTGCCTGTGTCTCTGCCTCTCTCTCTCTCTCTCTCTCTCTATCATAAATAAATAAAAATTAAAAAAAAAAAAAAAAAGAAACTGCTAACGTATTTTCCAATGTGGCTATCATTTTGCATTCCCACGAGCAAGGAATGAAAGTGCTGACTGCTCCATAGTCTCATCAACACTTAGCATTATCAGACTTTTTAAGTCAGGTGTACTGTGTGTAACAGTATATTTCATAACAGTTTTAATTTACATTTCCCTAATGACTAATGATGAATATCCTTTCATGTGTTTACTCAACATTTATAGGTCTTCTCTGGTGAACGAAGCGTCTAGTCAAACCTTTTGCCACTTTTAATTGGTTGTCTTCTTATATTTGAATTATAAAAGTTCTTTATATGTTCTAGATGCAGGTCAAATATCAGACATGTGTTTTGCAAATATTTTCTGCTAGTCTATGGCTTGCCTTTTCATTTTCTTAGTATCTTCAACATCAAAGGTTTTTAATTTTGATGAAGTCTAACATTTTTCTTTTATAATTTGTGCTCTGTGTCCTAAGAAATCTTTGCCCAACCTAAGGTCAGAAAGATTTTCTTTTTATCTAGAAGTTTTATGTTCAAGTCTATAATCCATTTAATTTATAGATGGTATGAAGTAAGAGTAGAGGAATGAAAAGGCAGGAATGAAACGGCATATAGACATCTGCTTGTTTCAACATCACTTGTTGAAAAGATGATCATTTCTTCATTGAATCACCTTGGCACTTTTATTTTTTTTTAAAAATCAGTGTTTTTCTGGGCTTTATTCTGTTCCATTGGTCTATCTTCAGCCCAGTATCACCCTACCTTAATGACTACAATTTCACAGTAAATCATGAAATTGGGTAGGGTAACTACCAACTTCGTACTTCTTTTTCAAAATCATTCTTCACTATTCTTGGTCTTATGCATTTTCTTTTGGATTTTAGATTCTAAATTATTTTAAATTTTAGAATCAGCTTATCAATTTCTACTAAAAGAAAAAAAGCTCTTAGGGATTCTGACTGGATTTGGATTGAATCTCTAGGTCAATTAGGGGACAGGGGACATCTCAACAGCATTCAGTTTTTCAACCCATGATATAACTATGTATTTTGCTTTATTTAATTTTGCTCAGTATTTTATAGTTTTCAGCACATAGGTCTTACACCTATTTTGCTGAGTATTTGCTGAATTAATCCCTAATTAATCTTATATTTTCAACTGTTTGTTGCTAACTTGAAATAAAATTGGGTTTTGCATATGGACCTCATACTCAGTGACACAGCTAAAAATACTTATTAGTTCTAGTAATATTTGGTTGATGGTTTAGGATTTGGGGTATAGACAATTTATCCACAGACAATTATACTTTTTCCTTTCCTTTCTGTATGCCTTTTCTTTCTCTTGCATTAATGAACTAAGAAGGACTTCCAGTACAATGTTTAACAGTAGTAAAAGTGGACATCCTTGCCTTGTTTTCAATTTAGAGAAAGCATGGTCTTTTACCATTACATATGAAGTTATCTGTAAGTGTTTCACAGAAAGGTTCCTTTCTTTATCAGTCAGCTAAGAGTCTTTAATCATCAGTACAAAATGGTTTTTGTCAAATGTTTTTTCTATTGAGTTGATCATCAGGTTTTTCTTTTATAGTCTGTTAATATGACGAATTGATTTTCATATATTTATTCATAAAGACACAGAGAGAGAGAGAGAGGCAGAGACACAGGCAGAGGGAGAAGCAGGCTCCATGCAGGGAGCCTGATGTGGGACTAGATCCAGGGTCTTCAGGATCACGCCCTGGGCTGCAGGCGGCGCTAAACCGCTGCGCCACCAGGGCTGCCCCGAATTGATTTTCAAATGTTAAACTAACTTTGAATTTCTTGAGTGAATCCTAAGTTGCCATGATTTCTTATACTCTTAATGTATTGCAGAATTGAGTTTAACAGTATTTTGTTTGGTATTTTTACATCTACGTTCATGTGGAATATTGATCTAGAGTTTGTTAACATAAACTAGTTATTTTTTCTTCTTTACCTGGTTTTGGTATGAGGGTAATGCTGGTCTCGATAGTGGAGTTGAGAAGTGTTCCCTCCTAGCCTATTTTATGGAAGTATACAGAATTAGTATTATTTCCTTAAATGCTTGGTAGAATTCACCAGTGAAGGTACTGGGCTTGTACTTTTCCTCATGAGAAAATTTTACATCGCAAATTCCATTTCTTTAATGGAAATAGAGCCATTCTAATTTTCTAGTTCTTAAGTGAATTTTGGTAATGTGTAGCTTTCAAAAAAAATCAATTTATCCACTTCATCTAAGAGGCTGAATTTACTGGTATAAACTTTTTTTTTTAAAAGATTTTATCTATTTATTCATAGAGACACAGCTAGAGAGAGAGAGGCAGAGACACAGGCAGAGGGAGAAGCAGGCTCCATGCTGGGAGCCCGACGTGGGACTCGATCCCAGGTCTCCAGGATCACGCCCTGGGCCGCAGGCAGCGCTAAACCGCTGCGCCACCGGGGCCGCCCTTACTGGTATAAACTTGTTCATAATTTTTCACTATAGTTTTCACATCTCTAGGATCTATAAACATTTTCCCTCTGTTGCATTTTTCCCCCTAATCACTTTATCTAGTGCCTGTCACCTTGATTTTTTTTTAAAGGAGCTAGTCTTGATTTTTCTGTGTTTTTTTCTCAATTTCAGTGATTCCTGTCCTTTATTGCTACATTTCTCCTGGTTATTTTGTTCTTTTTCTAGCTAAGGTAAAAAGTTATATCACTGATTTGAGACTTTATCTCTTTTATAATATAAGCACTTACTGCTTTAAATTTCCCTCTAAACACTGCTTCAGCTACATTCTATACATTTTGATATGGTTTTTCATTCTCATTCAGTTCAAAATATTTCCTGATTTCTTCTTTAACTCATGAATTATTTATAAGTGATTTTACAGAGCTCTGTTATTTTTACTTTAATTTCATAGTTGTTGGAAAATGTACTTTGAGAATATTTTGCAGGATTTCAATCCTCTCAAATTAAAAACTATGTTTTACCTGCGAGAAAGAGAGTGAAAGAGGGCATAAGCAGGGAGCCCAACCTAGGGCTCAATCCCAGGACCCTGTGATCACAACCTGAGCCAAAGGCAAATAAATGCTTAACCGACTGAGCCACCCAGGCACCCCTCAATCCTCTTAAATTCACTGAAACAAATTTTATGGCCCAGAACATACTCCATTTTGGTCAAAATTCTGATTCTGCTTGAAAAGAATGTGTATTTTGTAGTTTGTTGCATGGAAAGTTCTATAAATGTCAAGTAAAGTTGGCTGATAATGTTCAATCGTATATGACCTTACCAGTTACTTATATCAATTACTGAAATAAAAGTGCCTGAAATTTCCACTATAATTATGAATTTCTCTATTTCCCTTTTCACTTATCAGCTTTTCATTTTAAGATTTTATTTTAGAGAGGGACACAGCATGAGCTGGGGGAGGGACAGAGAGAAAGTCGAATCTCAAGCCAACTCTTCACTGAGCATGAAGTGCCAATGTGAGGCTTGATCTCATGACCCTGGGGTCATGCCTAAGTCAAAAATCAAGAGTCAAACGCTTAACTGACTAAGGCTGCCCAGGCACCCCTGAGGTTATTAGATGCATATTTAGGATTACGAAGTCTATTTGATAAATTGACCCCTTTATTATGAAAGTCCCGTTTTATTCCTAATATTCATTGCCCTAAAGTTATTTGGTCTGAAAGTAATATAGCCACTCCAGCTTTCTTATATGTTTGCATTGTATAACTTCCTATTCTTTTATTTTTAACCCTATTTGTATCTTCATAGTTAAAATGGCTTCCAGGTACCTGGGTGGCTCAGTCTGTTAAGTGCCCGATTCTTGGTTTTGGCTCAGGTCATCATCTCAGGGTTGTGGAATAGAGCCTCATGTAAGGCTCTGTGCTCAACATGGAGTCTTCTGGAGAGTCAGTCTCTCTCTCCACCACCCTCCCCCCAATAAAATCTTTAAAAAGAAATAAAACGGCTTTCTTATAAACAGCAGACAATGTTATGGACTGAATGTGTCTCCCTCTTCTCACACATGGGCACATCAGTACTTAGAGATGGAGGGGTCCCTTTAGATCTGTAGAGTTCTGTCAGGCTCCCTCTTCCTTGATACTCTGGCCCACAAATTCTTTCCACTTTGGCTTCCTTAACCTCTTGGTGTCTCAACAATGTGAGGTCCAGGTTCTGTTCAGGTTCCTTTACTTGTATTGGGTTGTTTCCAGTTGGTAAACTGGTGTAATCATAGGATTCATCTTGTTTGAAAAACAGATAGCCCAAGACTTGGATCACAGAGAGTAATGTTTGAAAGCCATTATTTTGTCCAGTTTTCCAGTTGTTTAACACAAAAGGACAAATCTAGTCCCTGTTACTGCATCTTAATCAGAAGCAAGGAGTTTTAACTTAGGGGATCCTTGGGTGGCTCAGTGGTTGGGTGTTTGCCTTCAGCCCAGGGCATGATCCTGGGGTCCCAGGATCAAGTCCCACATTGGGCTCCCTGCATGGAGCCTGCTTCTCCCTCTTCCTGTGTCTCTTTCTCATGAATAAATAAATAAAATCTGGGGTGGCCCCGGTGGCGCAGCGGTTTGGCGCTGCCTGCAGCCCGGGGTGTGATCCTGGAGACCCGGGATCAAGTCCCACATCGGGCTCCTTGCATAGAGCCTCCTTCTCCCTCTGTGTCTCTGCCTCTCTCTCACTCTCTGTGTGTCTCTCATGAATAAATAAATGAAGTCTTAAAAAAATAAAATCTTAAAAAAAAGAAGTTTTAACTTATTTGAAACAATTTGAAAATTACAGCAAAGCCACAAGAACTTCTATATACCCGTTATTCAGATCCCACTGCCAATTGTCCCAGTAATGTCCTTTATAACAAAAGGATCCAATCAGGGATGACACATGGCATTCAGCTGTCTTGTGTCCTTCAAACTGGAATAGGTTTTTGTTTTTGGTTTTCATCTTCATGAATTTGACAGCTTTAAAGAGGTCAGGCTAGTCTTTTTGCAGGATGTCCTTCAATTTGGGTTTTCTAATATTTCCTTGTGATTCAACTGTGTTATGCATTTTTGGCTGGGCTATCCCAGAAGTGATCCTGTGTTCATCTCAGTGCATTCTATTACGTAGCACAGGATGTCAATTTGTCCCATTACTGATGTTAAATTTGACCACCTTATTAATTTGGCATTTGCCAGGTTTCTTGACTACAAAGTTACTTTTTTCTCCCTCACTCTGTAATTAATTAGGGTTCAGCAGGGTGATTCTTTGAGATATAAAATCCCATCCCCTATCTTCTTCTCATCTTCTAATTTTAGCATCAGTTGATTTTTGTGTGTGTCAATTATTACCATTATAACTGCCAACTAGTGATTTCCTAATTCCATCATTCCTTCTATATTTGTTAGGTGACATTCTAGTATTCATGTGTACCTCTGTTACTATCATTATTTTGATACTCAAATTGTCCCAGATCTGGCCAGTGAGAACACCTTCAAGGTAGCATCTGTATTCTTTTGATATATGCCACCATCATTCCTTGAGTGCTTCCATATTTCCTGGTACAATAAGATGTCCCAGGCTTATTTGCTCTTTCCCCACCCCAGCCCTGGAGTCAGCTTCTTTGCCAAGCAGCCTGATTCCTTTTACCAGAGACTGGTATCTTTAAGATCTGAATACTCCGTATGCTCATTGCTACTTCTTTACCTTCACAGCAAAAAGCTAGGAGATACATGAACATATTTGCATACAAACACATATATCTCAACCCATCTACCTAAATCGAAAATCAGGAACTCCATGCCAACACCTATTCCAATCCAGCCCACAGGGTTCATTTGGATAGCCCTTTTCCATGCCTGTAATTCTTCTCCAAAAGCAAGAAAACTGGCTTCCATTATCCTTAATATACTTACCTGCTCAGTCTCCCTGGATATTGCCAACCTCCCACACCCGCCAGGCCACTGTTCCAGACTCCCTCCTCCACCTGTCCCTGGCCCCATGGGGCTGCCTTCCTACTCCACTGTAGCTTGCCTAATGACTTTTTACTGAAATGGCAGACAGGCAGGCACATCTTGTTTTTAAGACAAAAATACATTCCACAAATATACTTACATCTGCTTTAACAGAGCCTTAAGGTTTAGTATAGAATAAATGCTACAATCAAAATTGCAAGTAGTAAAAGAGAAATTAAATTCTTGTACATAAAATTTGATTTATCAGCCTCCAAAAAAAACATTCATGTGTGCATTTCATTAGGTACATTTAAGAAGCTCAACAATTTATTTCTCTAAACTATCTCCCCCAAAAAAATACCCTGTGCTATCGTTCCTTTCCATTTTTAACCTCAACTCTAATAACACGGGACAGGTATTTTGAATTTATGCATCATATTGTGTATTATTAAAAATCAGTTTTCAGTAAAACTACCCCAGTAAACCAGAAGATAAACACCAAATCTCCTCATACCATAAATTTAATGTGCCACTTTCTGCATAAGAAAAATCATTTCAAGTTATTTTCACTAGTAACTTCAAAAAATTGTAGTTATCCTAGAAATTGATCAACAAGAACTTCTTTCTCCAGTGTTTCTTAAATCTGAGAGCTTGCAGACCTCTAAAAAGTCATCTCTGGACCCCTTAGCATGAAAGACAACCACAAGGCATGTATGATCACTTGGTGCCAACAGCCCAAATGCAAATTCAAATACTGAAATCATGCAGCATGGTTCAGTTACAAGGTCAAAAGATCTAGATTTTTTTAAAGATGACTATAAAAATATAGAATTAAAAAAAATACTTTTCTCGAGTTCTCATAGCTCCTGCTCAAGATTTTCTCTCTAGACTCCCGTTTGAGGAACACTACCCTAACACTTATAACATTCAGTCCAAAGCATACACACAAGCAAGTGTGAAATATAATTTTAAACTCTTCTCATTGAAAAATGGAAAAACTTTTAAAAGTTTTACTCAAAAATTTCCTCCATCCCATAAGCATGGGATCATAGACCATAACAAATGGCAGTCAATTTTAAAATCCAATTCCTCAAGAAATACTTCAATACCAAAAGAATCATCTCTATTCAGAACTCTGCATTTTGGTGTTAATTCCACTCTCAGCATCTTTAAAACATGAGCATTCCTACTGTTTATTGTTCATGTTTATAAAGGTATCCTATCCTTTAAAAGGACTACACCTGGTACTTGGGGGTTGTCAGAAAGTTGTTTCATTTCATTTGTCAAATACCTGAGTAAGTCCCCTAGAACAAAGGGTAGGCAAAGGTTTCAAGCAAAAAATGGTTGTTGAAACTTTTAAGAGAAAAATGACCAGAAAACGCAGGACTTGAAAAAAAAATCTCTACAATCCACAAGCAGTTGTCTTAGCCATCTCCCAAGCAATGCTTTAGCATGTTAATGCCCTACTTCTAAAATTTCTATCTTGATGGGGGGGGGGGGGGGATACTGTTTATTGTATAGTATTACAACCAAAGGTTAGGTCATTACATTTTTTGTGTCACATCATACAAACGAGACATAAGCAGAAATATCAAAGAACTGAGTTTTTTATTAAACACAAAATTATAAAGTTTTAAAAGCAACTACTCTTCATCATAGCTGTCTAACTAAAACATGGTCCTACTGTTCTCTACTAAAAAGAAGCCTGGAGAGACCCACTCCCATCTATTGTTACTACGCCAGTAAATGAGAAATCACAGTCACTCCGGCCCAGGGCGGGTACAGCCGTGGACAATGGAGCATGTGTGTGTTCAGACAATTGCACTGGGAGTGCTGCAGAAGTGGATAAGCCACTTTGCCTTGCTTGATGGCAACACATAAAGACGATTGTTGGCTATCCCGTCGCGGCTTCCGCATGCTAATATGCACTGGGTCTTGTCTCTCTTCTCCATGTGGGGCGACAAATGAGAACTTCTTTGCACCTAGGAAGTGTGTAATATCGTTTCTTACCAAACAGTGAATTTTCAAGACAAACTCTGAATGAGGAGTGGGTTTTGAGTACACCGCCTTTCCTAATGCTGTGGCTCGGGGCCAGAGGCAGGCAAGCATGGAGCAGATGGAGTCCTGGCAAGGTCTCCTCTGTCCCTGCATTAGCAGCATCTGCTCATTACTCAGAACCTTCGCCTGCTTTATCTAATGCTCCAGGAAAAGCATTTTGATTTGATTCATTTCGGTATGGTAACGTGCAACACAATTAGTGGTAAAATCAAACTGGAGGACAGCCAGTGCTGACAATCGGAAACAAGGCAGAAGAAATATGAGGCCAGTGGGTTGGAATTCAAAAAATCACAACTGTGGATCACCTTGCCAAATCTCAACACCCCAGGTGGGTGTACAGTGTTCCTACAGGGCAAGGAGGCTAAAAAGGATGAAGGGACGACTTACTTTCTCCCAAAGAGTCTTCCATCTTCCCTCTGAATAGGACTCCTTGTGTGGAGAATATATGTGTAGACGATCAACAGGGCCTCAGTGACTACAGAGCTTCCCTTTGGCACAGCCAGGGAGCTGAAGTTCATTAACTCATTTTATCATCTTATTCTTCTTTTCTGTAGGGCACAGTCACAAATTTTATACAGTAGACCCCACAAGGTACATTTCTTTTTTGTCATGTTTTGGCTAAGAAGTGCCTATTTGCTGCTCCTGAAAAGGAGCAATATAAAAATGAGCATTTGATCATTTCAATCTGTCTTTGCCTCAGAAGTAGCTACTCATGAATATGTTGGTGTAAATACCACAGTGTCAATCTGTTAAAATTAAGTGAGACCAAAGACAATGCCACCTGAATTCTGGAAGAAAAAAGGAAAAGTTGTGGTATATCCCAGAAATAGTAAAGCCCCAAACAGACTCAGAGGGAGAAAAGAAGTAAAAATGCAAGAGTTCTCACCAAAGACAATCTTAATACCAAAATGAATTTGAGACCAAAGATTTCAACACAAATGACGTAAATATTATACATTTTAATCTGATCTTAGAGTAGCGGAGATCCCCCTGAGCATGCTGTGGAACCTAGAAAGACAACACAACTTCCATTCCTGTACTCAAATGAAAGGTCTTATAGGTAAGATTTTTAGCTACACTGTAATAGCAGAAGGTCTGGAACAACACAATTGTTCCTCAGTAAGGAGCTATGTAAGTGAACCAAGGACCAAGGTCTTTGTACACATAGAATACTGTGCAGGATGAAAAAAAAGGGGCGGGGGAGCTGTTTTTCTATATACAGACATGGACAAGCTTTCAAGACAGGTCATTAGGTGAAAAAAGCCAAAGTGCAGAATATTAAGTAATATGCTATCTTTCATTTAAGAAAAAGATAGAGGAGGGAAATGAATCCTTCTATTTGTAATACAGAAATACCCAAAGGATAGACAAAAAATGTAAAATATATGGTTGCTTTAGGATGGAGTGGACAAAAATGGGTAAAACCAAGACTCCTCAATGTGTAACCTTTTACATTAGTGTGGTCTTACAACCCTAAAAATACAGTACTTAGTCAAAAACACTAAATTGCAAAAAAAAACTTCACACAATTATGGATTAAAAAATTAAAATTAAACACACATACAACTACCATTTAGAAAAATAAACCATAAACTAAGTCCACTGAATAATAACTGACAAACTGAAAAAGTCTATATGAAATAGGTATGGCAAGGACTATTTCCCTTCCCAAGCAGAAAAGATAATCCAGAGAAAAATGAGAACAGACAAGAACAAGCAATTTGCAGAAAATAAATAGAAAAAAATAAGACAATGAAAATGTGTTCGTGTATGTACATGAAGAAAGGCAAACAAGAACAATAGTTAAATGCCATTTCCACCTATCAGGCCAGAGTGAGGAAGCCACCACTCTATGTTGGTAGAACCATTAACTGGTAGAACCTTCTTAGAGAGCAATTTGGTAATATTTATCAAAACAAAGCATATGTAGCCTCCAATCCGGTAATTACTAGTAATTTACCCCATGGCCATACTTGCACAAGTCCATCATGGTATTTCAGGATATTGCTCACAGCACTGTTTTTAATAACAAAAATAAACAATCCAAGTGTATGTCATTATGGGCTTTAATAAATTATAAATACAGCCACACCATGCCGTAGAACACAGGCTGAAAAAGAATAACGTTTGCCTGTAAAGTCAATATGAAACGATACCAAGTTGTGTCATTGTGTTAAAAAACAAAACAAAACAAAAGGGCAAGGTGCAGAAAAGTACATCGCATAGGACCTGTATGTAAAATATATGAAGGACAGAGGTAGGGATGCAAGGGAGCACTACTTCAGCTTCTTTTTGGATAGGTTTTCTTTTACATATTATACTTTTTTTTCTTTGTTTGAATGTTAACTGTAATTTTTTTAAATCAAGTTTTAAAATACATTTTGACCATTATTAACCAAGTATTTGCCAAAAAACGTAGTTCATCTTATCTACGTGGTTTCCCAATGTTTCTGTGCAGCAAGAGGGATGAGGAGGACAAATGATTCTGACCAATGTTGTGAAACCAGCAGCACACCAGCCCATCTCCTCAAGCTGTATTTTCAAGCTCCCAAGACAGGAGACATGGGGGTGCCAGTCAATCAGGTGCACGTCTCTCCAGGCGTCCCTGTGTTCAGTGTCACATACACCGTGCACTACAACCCCAGCATGGCCTGGGACACCCAGTCACTCTTCTGGACTCACAATTCAACCTCAAGCCAATTACCTAGCTGGTCTCTTTGGGCCCCGGTTTCCCCAGCTGAAGGCAGATGTGTGTGCACATGTGCGGCAGGGGGAGGCTAGGAGAGGACACTACAGCTGTAGGATTCTTAACTACCACCTTTGCATATTTGCTTTTTAGAGAAACTCACTGGTAATCTGGAAAGTAGCAAACACTCTGAAGCCGATCTTATGTTATCTGTCAAGGAGCTCAGCAAACGCACAGGAAATGTTACCTTCCACAGAAAGAGGTTAGCTGAATTTCTAAAGGCTGAAGAAAAAATCTACCAGAGGTGTCTACTAATGTCTACGTGAAAGAACAGTTCATGTTAAAAAAACAAAAATCATTTTCAAGATTTCAGCCTTATTTTTTTAGTGACATATAGATATAAACTTGCCCCTTAGCTACTTTACTACAGTTCTGAACCTCTGAGCCAACCACAGACTCTGTGGTTGTTCTACTGCCTCTGAAGATCTGCAATATTGCCATGACATGAAGACTAACATTCCAAAATATTTTGCAGTCCAAACTCAGGCAAGTGGGGAAACAAAGCCTTTGCAGATTCCAACATCACAACCTAATGGAAGTTAGGAGTATAGAGTATGATAGCCATCAAAATTAGCATTCCTATTAGCTAGACAGGTATTTCATGACTTAGTAAATATAATTTTGGACTTTTCTTACCTAGTTATCTAAATCCATGGTTGCTCATTCACAAAAAGAATTTTATAAATCTCAGAGAGCCAACATATCACCATAATTTTGTATCGTATAGAAGCACTAGGAAAAGATAGGCATTGACTTTTTTCTATTTCCATATTTGTCAATAGATTATCTGTCTATCCCTCCTTTTTCCTGTTCCCTTTGGACTGAACAGAGACTAAAGGAAAAGTAGGCCAAGTATATTTAATATTTTATACCAAACAAGCTATTTGCTTAAGATGGCTTGGCCAGCCTTGTGTCTGGCACTAAAACCCAGCCTGCCAGTTCCAGTAGGAATTAAACACCAGTCTTACTGGGTGCTGTGCTCCAGTGCCTACTAATGCATGGAGGGGTTATTGGCCAACTTCTTCACATAAAGGCAAGAGTGAGTGTATGTGTGTGAACATGTGTGTGTGCACCCACGTGTATGTATACAGGGATTACAGGGGGAGCCGGCCACAGCTGCTTAATTTTTGTAAAGCTTTTTTTTTTTTTCTTAATAGGGAGGAGGGTTGCGGTTACTTACCATCCTCATAAGCTGCTACCGCCAGCGAGCTGTTTATCCTCACAAAGGAGACATATGGCTGCATTCCAGGCTCATCCTCCTCATACTCTGATTCCAGGAAAGGGGCTGTGTAGTCCCAGGTGCGGGTGTCCCACACCCTCACGTCCCCTGATGTATATCTGGAAAAGAAGGGCACACTTGGTTCCAAATGGGGCCTGGAAAGCAGGGCCATGGTGGAGAAAATGGGGAGAGTCTCAAAACAACAGAGGAATAAGATCTAGTTGGTGTGGAACCACTCCTGCAATACTGTTTAGGTGAGTAATTCTAACAGGAGAAAATGTCACCTAGATGACAGAAGGCTATGAACATGGCTCATGTTCTCACACAGCACAGTGGCGACAGTTCAAATGAGAATGCTATACTATGACACTGATAGCAAGATCTCCTTTACACTATCATAACCAATTTGCTACCTTGCGTTCTCCCAGCAAAGGGATCACTAGCAGAAATTTGTAGAAGCCACAGTATTTACACACATACACTAAAGACAGACTGAGAGAGAAATGCTAAGGACTAATGGTCTTACAGGCACAAGCTTTCTAATGCCTCATCCATGCATCAGATTTGACTGATTAAAGTCCCTAAAGACTAATTGATTTGCTGAAACAATTAAATCTTGCCTTTAGCAGCCAGACAATGCTGCCTTCTCATGAAAAGCTCTTGCTGAAATGCATGACACACTCCCCAGTTTTGCCCACTTAGAAAAGCGGAGCACTCACTCTCTCCTATTACTACTGCCACTCCAACAAATGACTCTCTCCATCAAAGCTATGGCAGGGCCAGAGCCTGCTCAGACACAAGGGTAATGGAATGGCCAGATGACGAGGTGGTGTGCTGCCTGCCATTGAGGTATTTATGCTAAGTTCCTTACATCTGCTACAGAGGGTTTTGTTCAACATGTAAATCAACTAACTGTCAGGAAGCATGTTAGAAATGCTTTAAGAGTCTAATGATGTACCCCACAAACACAAAGATAGGTACGCAATTTTAAGTAGTTCACAGTCTTCTTGAGGCCCTAGCCATAGTTTCTTCAGGGTTTCTTGGATCCCACATTAAAACTATGAAGACCCAAACAAGATAATTTGCTTAGCTACTGAAATCTAGCACATCTGTAGTAGTTACAGATCCAATTTCTCACGTGAAATATCTTAATAAGGAAACAACATTCTGATAGAGGAGTGCTTCATTTACTGAATAGAACAGCAATTCCCTTAAATTATTGACAGTAAATATATACATTATGTAATTCAAAGGTAATTCCATCACACAAATTCCCTCAGTTGGAGAATTCAGCTGCCCCCCTGCAGGACAGTGCCTGAGGAGTGCACGTGTGGCGTAAAGAGCCAATAGGAGAGACATGCTTTCTAAAATTGGACTGAAGGAACTCTGCATGACCACTGATCCCCCAGTAAACAGGAATGCTCACTCTATGAGTGTTGTTAAGCCTGGCAATGCTGGAGCAAGGGTGGGTATTGATATCACCGTGGCCAAAGCACGGCCACTGGCTCCCAAGTCCTCTTGGCAGCATTCCAGAGCCCCCTTTTTAATGAGGAACGCTGTATGAGAACATACACCACTACACTAAATCTATCAGGCTCACCTTGGCACCCCTGAAAACAACTCAGGCATTCCCTGGAGTAAGGCCACTTGCTTAGCTATAGAGACACCAAACAGAGATAACATATTTGAATGTCTAGACTGTGCATGATTAGATTCTTAAATTCTATGTGAAACCAAGGAGCCATTTCAGAAAAGAAAGGTGAGAGGGATGGCAACACCATCAGAAATAGACAGGGAGTGAAAGGAAGACACAGAAAGTGAATGTCAGGGGTCAGAGAGCTCCAGAACTTGGAGGGAAAGCACACTGACTGGGAAACATATTTCCTTTCCTTTGATCACTTACATCGGCCCACACCCACGGCCTCGCAGGGCCCCTTGTGCGCCCCATCAGGGGCTCTAGAGGCCAGCAGAGTAGTACGGAGGAAAGCAGTTCAGAGGCCTGAGCTCCAGCCCCAAAGCCCCTTTACATAGCAAGTTCTGAGGCAAAACAACAAAACCAAAATTTGCCAAACTGCTGGCCCATACAGGGCACTGGGAGCTGTGACCTACACCGGGCTGCTCCCTCTCCTCCCCCGGCAAGGCTCTCACACAGAAGAGCACTCTATGAGTGTCTAAAGGGTCCTGACAGGGCTTCTCCCCCCACAAAAAAAGTTGTCCGCTCACTCCAAGACACCACAGGTCTAGAATTAAACCCCTATTCTGTTCAAAAGGCTTCAGTTCACCACAAACTAGCCTTTTTTTTTGCTGAATTCTTCCCTTCCTCGGTGACCACATTAGTCCAAATCCCTGATGCAAAACTGAGCGGCTCCTCCATATCCCTTCAGCCCTCCCCACACTGCCTCAGGGTCCTTAGTCCCAAGCCTCCCTGGCCCCATCAGCCCTGCACAAGCCAAGCCCTCAAAAGTACTTGATGACATGAATAATCTTTCTCCCTTCCTCCCTTCCCCTTCAAACTGGACCGTGTCCCCCTGCAATCTAGCCTAGATAACAGCAGCCTCGACTTGACTCTCACAGCAACTGTATGTGTGTGTGTGTGTGTGTGTGTGTGTGTGTGTGTGTCTGTCTGTCTGACTGCTCACCTCCCCAAGAACCTATAAGCCTCTAAGGTCAGGGTCTGGGCCTTGCTCCCAGCTAGGAGCCCATCAACTAGAAGAGTCAGACTAGAATAGCACTTGACACTTAGCCCTCTAGCTACTCAGGCCTTAACATCTTATTGATGACATTTTAATCACTGGGCCTAGCACAGAGATCCCTCCACAAACTAGCTTCTGCCCTACTCCCCAGTCTCATTTTGTGCTCTTCTTTAGCATGAACCAGCCTCCAGACAAGTCTGCCATTTCTGGCTTCCATATGATCTTGCCTTGGCATCTTTGCTCCCATTATCCACCCTTCTGGAGTGCTTTCCCTCCTGACAACTCAGCTCAAGGCATCCCAACGTTGGCTGTACATGAGAATCACCTGGGTTGCTTTCCAAACTCCTGATACCCAGAGCAAACCCAGACCACTGAAATATGACTCTCTGGGAGTGGAACCGCCATCAGTTTTTCCAATGTTTAGGCAAGACTGAGAACCACTGATCTAGCCCAAGCCTACCAACTGCTCAATGTCTAGCATAGGCCCTCTTCCTCTACGAAGCCTTCTCTGACTCTACTACCACTGTATCAACTTGCTCTGTATCTGAAGAAATGGCATTCATCGTTACATTCTACATCTCGACTGTCAAGTCCCTGAGGAAGCCATATCTCAATGCCATATCTCCATCACAGTGCCTTACACATAGCTAATAATATGCAGTGACTGGAAGGTAGTGTCCACAAGTAACAACCTGACTGGTCTGAGTGGCATCCCCTTTTACTTCTACTGGCCCCATTCCACTGCTGATGATCAGTGAAATACTCAGAACACTTATCAAGAGGTGTTAAACTCTTCGCATTTACTTCCAAGTGGATTAAAATATCTATAAAAACACAAGATAAGCTAAATTATTTTGGTAAAGAAGAACATTTTCAAAGATATCCATTTAAATTAGCTCCATTCTTCATGGCCAAAGAACATGATAATAGCATAATGCAAATGATTCAGGAGGCAAAACATAAAAGACTCCATGTCTCCTTTTTGAGGGGAACAGAATAAATACCCTGTTTCAGCAGGTACCATGTGAGGACTCAGCGCCAGGCTCTAGAATCTAATGCAAGTGAAAGCAGCCATAGCAATGGAGATCAGACTCAGTGCTAATGGATCTGTGCTAAAGAAGCAGACATTTTCATAAGGGTAAAACATTGGTTGGAGCAGAGGGAACCGGACCAAACCCTAAATGTGATCTAAAAGTGCTTAACAACATTGGCCAGGAGAAACAAGAACAGATAATCGAAGGGAGGTAGGAAAAAAAGCTGATTTTTCTCCAGAGCTCCAGATGTCTTTATCGCTGCCTAATGACAATTACACTCCACCAATTAAGACGCCACTATGACAGTTGCATTGTCAGTAAGCCTTTGGACCTCAATGTTGATGGCTCTCTAATTAGGGTCTGTGCAAAGTACAACTGCAACTCCTATATTAGCTGATGTAAGAGCACTAAAGAAAAACCGAAGGAGAAAGAAGCCTTTTCCAAATGAGTGAGGATGTCCCACTCCAGGGCACGGACCAGTGAAACTGTATGCTTTCCCAATCTTTTTTACGCTTGGCAAGGTTACCTCCAAATAAATAGGTCAGAGACCACAGCTGATTTTTTTGTTGAGAGGATGGGAATAGAGCCCCTCTCAAGCTCTACACGCCAGAGCAATTGCCAATTTACAATGATTTACCACCAAAGAGCTTCCATTAACTAGTAAGTTCCCACTGAACAGACTACTTACTCATTTTGACTAAGAGACTTGAAGGAAGAAATGCTGTACAGCTAATAACAAAGAACCAAACAAATCCACCTTCAACTTTTCTTCTTATATAAATATCCCAAGTGGGGCAGGGGAGATGAAAGTAGGTGTTTATATATTGCTTTCAGGTGCCTCTACTTATTTGCTAAAAATATATTTTTTTCTGAAGCTCTTCATGACAACTTCAGGTGTTGTTTTAAGAATGCTGTAAGTAAGGTTAAGTGACTTACCCAAGGTCACAAAAAGCATTTTAGTGGCACAACTGGGATCAAACAGGTCCCCAGGCTTTCCTCAAACTGCTGCTTAGCCAACAAGGCAGACTGCCTCCTCAGATGACAGGGTCTTTAAACAAATACGGCTTCTAAGGACCATCCCCATTTAAGTGAAATATATTGTTTTCAATATGGTGACTCAGGCTTGCAGGACACAGCCCGTGAACCTAACCCATCAATTCTACCACTATCTCTAACTAGAAGGCAAGGAGCCAAAAAAAAAAAAGGCTCAGTGTGCTGGCAAAACTCTACCTAGCTAACTCCTAGTTATCCTTCCAGACCCAGCTGAGAAGTAATTTTCCAGGAGAACCCTGGCCTGACTCTGAGCCTGTACTAGGTGACTTTCTCTAATGTATTAACGGTGGGTACCTTGCTCTTCCCCACCCTAACATTTCCCATGTTCTGTCACCACCTGTCTTGTAACCTCTAGCCAGCCTGGGAGCAAGGGAAGTATCTGCAGCATTTGTCTGTGCTTAGTAAAAATGTTCAATGAATGAATCTACCAGCTTAAACCCAGAGGACAGAACTGGTTTAACGCTTACAAAGCAATTAGGCAAAGGTCCCTAAAAATGCAGCACCCGCATTTCGAGAAACATTTTGGTCCTTACCACACAGAGGCTTTAAGAACTATTCGCAAGCTCCATATTTTATTTAGTAAAAACCAAAGAATACAAATCAATGAAATCAAGAGTATTTACTGTTTTCTATGAAACTTGACTGTGTTGTATTATGCAATTAACAAAATGAACTCAATCCCACAGTGCAGTCTTTCTGCGGAAAAGCACTACTACAGACATCAAGTGCAGCTTAAGACGCATCAATTGAAAAATAATGAACATCTTAATGGACTTTACGAGATACAAGCACTACACACTTAAAACTGTTTTCCATACATCTTGGTTAATCACAATCAATAGAGTCAGAGTCAATGATGGTTATGCAGAGTTATTGTAGCTGTGGCCCTTCCCATTATTCCTCGGAGAACCAGAGATGGATAAATGCAGTCATGAGTTCACCAGTATTTATTAAGGATATTCTGGAGCTCCTTCATTAAGGATATAATAAATGTAATGCTCTCCTCCAGTCTCTTATCAATACCTTACCTCAGACTTATTTACCAGAAGAGCACATATACCTCACAGCAGAAAATAAATAAATTTAGAAGTATTTTTTAAAAGAGGTCCCTAACGGGTAATGATCGAATTTCTTATGGGAAACAGTCCAATGTCATAATGAGCAGCAGCACAAAATCTATATAAGCCAAGGTTTAAAGAAAAACTATCAAGAGAAAAAGTTCTTTAAGGAGGAGGAAAATAGAAATCATGTCCTTACTAAGTAAGCGGACATTTGCCTAACACAACTTTATCACCTGTATTTACAAAGCAAGTTATCTCAAGAGTTTCAAAGCAATCCATGGGGGATCCCTGGGTGACTCAGTTGTCAAGCGCCTGCCTTCAGCCCAGGGCATGATCCTGGAGTCCTGGAATCAAGTCCTGCATCGGGCTTCCTGCATGGAGGCTGCTTCTCCCTCTGCCTGTCTCTATCTCTGTGTCTCTCATGAATAAATAAATAAAAATCTTTTAAAAATAAAAAAAAATTTTAAAAGCAATCTACAGGTATTATCCTTTTTTTAAAATTATCCATTTTTTATACATTCACCTGAAACTGGCCAAGTATTGAACCCCATCCTTACCATTTTTAGCTCCTGGGTAGAATAGATTTTAAAATTTGGGGCAAATATACATTTCAGAGAAAAGCCATATTGTGAAATGGTACATGGTCAACTAAAACACACATTTTTAATTACTAGGGGAAAGGAAGAGAAAAAAATGTCTGTAAGTGGAGTATTTTAAGCTACCTTAGGTGCAGGACTGTGTTTGAACCATTATTTTCCTGCAGTTATTAGAAATGAGAGAATTCCACTGGAAGAGCAAACTGAACCAGAGATTCAGACATTAGAATTTAAACTCAAAGCTTTGCTTCCAGCCTACAGAAGACTGGAAACCCTGATGTCCAGGTTAGTGTGGACAGACAGAGCTAAAAAAAATAAAAGCCAGAACAACAGCCAGAAGTCACTTGGCTGCTAGAGAGAGGTGTTGGCACTTTGGTCTTGTGTCTACTTAGGCACACTTGCCTTAAAGGGAACAGAGGTGGATGAAAATGCATGAGATCAAATGGGACAATGATATTTTTAGGGAAAGAAAAGAACTAATATTTTGAGACATTAAATTATAATTTTCCCCAGCTATTCCTGGTAGAGAAGAAACACTAATGCATGGTCACTGTTCCTTCTAGTAAAGATGGAAAGTGCACCCTAAAAAGGCAGATCACATCAGCAGAAAATGAGGGAAAAACACATTGAGGAGTGTTGAGAAAAAACCTTGATACAAGGAGGGTGCTTGATATTTTTTAAACCAAAAGGGGAGGGAAAGGTCCTCTAATGTGAATAGAGAAGTGTGCTCTCTTATGCACACTGAATGCTTCAGACTTATGAGTCTTCAGTAACAGTAAGGAGGGAGTCTATTGCAAAACACCACCATACTCCTGGGCATCTGATAAAAGCTTCTGGTGAGCTAATAGCTTAATGGTTAGCAGAGCTGGCACAAGGCCTCCAGTGAGCCCCAGCTTGATTTTCTCCTGCAGGATTTACCTGAGACACTCTTCTTCACTAGGTGGCAGTAAAGCAAATACACTTCTGGAGGATTATACCTAGACCTATGTCTCAGGTTTATAATGTGGCCTTTCTGAACCTATGATGTCATCTGTTTTCAATGCTCTTAACTTCCAGAGTGCAACTGGGGACACGAAGAACAGTCTTGGCATCACAAAACAGGACAGGGAGGTTTTCATATGCTCATCTCTTCTGTTCTTTTTCTTTAATGATAAACATAATTTGGGAAACATTTTAAGATTCTCAGAGCTGTCATCACTAAAACAAACAAAACCACACTTCCTAATCACTTATTATCAACACACTTTCCAGATAATCTCTCTTCTTCTAAATACTAGGAAAAGCACACACTAACCCTCATTGCAATCAGGACGGCTACCCCCATCACAGAAAAAATGCTGCCAGAAGTTGAATTCTGAAAGAGACTGGTGGATTACAGTATGAAAATTGGTGGCTTCTGAACACAAATTTTTCTCAGGTTAAAGAAATGAGAAATTCTAGCTGAAAGAACAAAGGAAAGGTTGTGTCTGAATTACATAGTCACAGTTGAAGAAACTTCTTATCTAACCAGCAAAGACAACAACTGCTTCAGGTGTTTTTTGAGATACTGTATATCATTGCTAAGTGGTCAAATGAGACCACAGAAAGGCAAGAAGGCCAAATGAGACCACAGGAGGAGCCTGGGCAGGTCAAAGACATGGTAAAGAGGCTCAGAAAGTGTAGGGCCTCAGAAGTATAAGGCATTTTCATTCTGTACACACTTTCTTCAAAGTTTCTTGAGTTCTGGGTCCACTGTTAGGTTCCAAGGGTGCTCAATACACCACCTTCACCATTTTAAGAGGGATACAGTTAATAAGACCCAACACTGCCAAGACACAGAAAAGGGTGGGCCAGGGAAAAAAGGGTCACTGGTTCGTGAGCACTGGTGACCTCTGAGAGAGCGTGGCTTGGTGGAGGGGCTAGGATGGAATCCAGACTGCAGGAGGTTAAGTCATGAATGTGTCCTCTCTTGTTATTAATGGCACTGACAGAAAGAAGAGAGGTAGATTCAGGAGAGCAGTCTGAGGGATGGTTTGGAGACTTCTAGCCAAAAAGTTAGACTGGAGGAAGTTGAGGATTATAAGGGCTTTTTAAAAGTACTTTCTTCATCTGGAAAATATGAAAATTCATTCCTCTAAATCCAGTAATTCCACTAATGGGACTCTAGTCTAGGAAAATAGGCTAGGGGATAAAGGAAGACATGGGACTCTTTATTCTACACATTTATATGTAATTTAAAATTTCTAGAATTAGCATGTGCTTTCTAATTTTTTAAAAAGACTGGCAAAAGGGGATCCCTGGGTGGCTCAGCAGTTTAGCGCCTGCCTTTGGCCCAGGGCACGGTCCTGGAGTCCCGGGATCGAGTTCCGCATCGGGCTCCGGCATGGAGCCTGCTTCTCCCTCTGCCTGTTTCTCTGCCTCTCTCTCTATGTCTATCATAAATAAATAAAAATACATCTTTAAAAAAAAAAAAGACTGAAGACTGGCAAAATATGCAAACTTCTACGTAAAATATTCACAACATTATATATTAACAAAACACAGGAAGTGACTGTAATGTCCAATGCTAGGGGAATGAATTTTAAAAAATTAGGATATAATTATATCAGGAGGTTTTTTTTTTTTTTTTTAGTTTTTTTTAAATAACAAATCAAATAATGAAAAGCATGTAATAACACAAATAAATCTCAGTTTAGTGAGGAACAAAGGCCAAAATAGAATGTAGATTAGGATTATGTGAAAATATGCATTAAAAAAATAACTCATGCACATCAAAAACCATAACAAGAGTTGTGTTAGCATGCTGTGATTTAGATGGCTTTTTTTCTTCTCTGCTTTCTAACGGTTTTGCAAAAACATGGTTTTACTACCATTTTTCATTTTTAACAGGAAAGAATGGTGTGTGCTGCAAAAGAAAACCCAAAATGAAGCTGTCATAGCTGCGCCATCAGAATAGCAAATGAGGGCTCATGAAGTAGCCCTAACACCCGGCTCTCCGTGTGGACACCGCAGAACAGCAGAGAGGTGCAGTGCATGTGTGCCACTCTCTGCTCGCCAGGCCTCTGAGCCTTAGCCAGCCACATAAAAGGAGTGTTTTGGAAGAGTTAATCTCTACAGCTCCTTCCAGATTTAAAATTACATGGTTCGAAGTTGAAAAGACTAAGAAATCAAGGGCCAGACAAATTAGGGATTTCTCCAGTCTTCCATGTAACACGCGATACCTAGGTGGGAGAGGGTATGTTAAACTGTAATGCTTCCTTCAGACAAAATAAGGAATAAGCACTGTGGGGCAGTTTACATCACATACCACCTCTAGTTTTTTTAAAAAAGATGCTTATAAATTAACTGCACAGAAAATACATGGCTGTGAAGTTAATTATTTCCAAGTACAGAAAACAAAAACGTTAACTGAGGCGAAGCTACATGATAAGCTGCAGTCACTTCTCCAGGAGTTAGGAGATGGGCAGATGTTGGGGGGGTAGGGGTTAACAGGCCAGGGGGTTACAGACACCTCTGGGAGGAGACAAGACTGGAGTTGGATCTTGCAGGAGGACGAGGGGGTTTGGGGTGATGAAAATGTCCTGGGGTTAGACAGTGGTAAGATGGTTATACAGCCTTGTGAAGATACTAGTAAATACAGACTTTTACAATTTAAAAGGGTACATTTTATGGTATATGAATTACATCTTAATTAAAAAAAAAAAAAAAAAAGATGTGGCAGAGGCAATTAGCAACTGTTGGAAAAGCCAAAGATACCTTAAAGAGAATAATCAGGAGAAAGGGTGGAAACAAATTTCAAGGGCTCGGCACATAAGGAAAAGGTAACTAGAAATTGCCATCTAGAAGATATGAAGGGAAGCAAAGACTCATGGAAAAAAAGAGCAAAAGATCAAAAAGCTCTGAGAACAACATCTGCTTCCTCTGCTGGAAGCCAAGCCTGGGGTAAGAGGTGTCATCCAGGTCCTGCTTATTTGATGAGCACTAGGTCTTGGGTGAGCTTGAGTGAATGAGTATTTGAAGGTTACTCTGGTTTGAGTGAAAGGAATAGTAAGGCAGACCCAAGACAGTCAATGGTGAGGCTAATTATAACAAAAATTGCTCGAGGCCTAAGCAATGGGACCCCAAACCAGGAACTTCTAGAAAGGAAAGGCCTGAAAAGATAGGAAGAAGCAAGAGGATTTGCAAAAACTTTGCTGTCAATTATATGAAATAAACCTGATAGGTTTCAATGCAAAGATGTTACACAGTTTAGTTCTATGCATAAAACTTAAGCCCCTGAACAAATTCTGCCTGAGTTCAAAGGGAGAAAAAGGAAATGAAGAAGGAAAATCACAGAAACACAGGCTAAGTAGATGGGAGAGAGATGGTAAAGTGGCCAATGTCTCTGTAAGCAGCTCCTTGGAGATACATAGCTGCAGAAAGCTGGGTGAATACAACATTGATTGGAAATGAGGTAACCACAAACACCGCTGTCTCAAATGAAAAGGGATTCAAGATCTGACCCAGAAAACAAGCATCGTAACCACCAGATAAAATTTTAATGATAAACACAAGATGCTCTACACACAAGCAAGATTGAAGTACCCAACGCTAGGTCATAAACATAAGGTCCTCTTAGAAAGAGGAGCCGGGAGCCTCTCTGACCCACAGATCACGTTTCATCTTATTGATCCACAAAACTGTGCCATCACTTTGCGTTGTGCTGGCATAATCTGTAATGTTGAGCAGACCTCAGGGGAACAGAGAGGCAGGAAAAGAAGGGCTGGCATCTGGACGTGGGGCCAGCCTGCCTTTGTGAGGTCCATGTCCAGATAAATTCATACTTGGCTTTTGAGATTAAAGTCTCCTTTATCTCTAATTTCCTTTATGACTCACAGTCCCTTATCAACATTCTGTGCTCAGAGTCCTCCTGACACACCAGGAGATCCCTATAAACTAGGACTCCTTTCTGAGTTACCACAGAATCTTAGAATTTGTAGACAGACCTTATGTAGCATGAGTTCTTAGACCCACATTTTAGCACTTAGAGACAGAAGCCGAAAGCCACACTGATAACTGAATGAACAGAATTCCAGATTTCAGGTCCATTCATCTTTCTAAAAACAATGGTTCTACAGCACTCCCATTAACCTTTCAGTTGTGGCCAGCAAAAAAAAGGTGTTCTTCCTAGGCATATCTAGTTTAAAGCAAAAATACTTTTTCTAGGCATAGACCACAAAACATTAAAATAATGTGTTTGGAGTTTTAACCCAAATGGTGCCCTTTATAGAATGCTTTTTTTTTTTTTTAAGATTTTTAAATGTATATTTATTCATGACACAGAGAGAGAGAGAGAGGCAGAGACACAGGCAGAGGGAGAAGCAGGCACCATGCAGGGAGCCTGACGCCGGACTCGATCCTGGGTCTCCAGGATCACACCCCAAGCTGAAGGTGGCGCTAAACCGCTGGGCCACCGGGGCTGCCCTATAGAACACTTCTTAAGCAAAGAGTCTTCTTTAAAGAAAAAGACTCACCTGCTACCAAGCTGTTCAGGCAAAGATTTGTTTTTGGTTTCCTCCAGATAGGAATCTCTCTTGGGGGGCTCACCCCAAAGCCAATCCAGACTCAGGGTTTTAAGTGTCCTGGTCTCTACTTAGGGCATTAAGTATACAATTTGAGATTGTGTTCAAGACCACTTCTCAACCCAAAGATGAAACTGGTCTTCTCGTTGCACATTAAAGAAATACAAAAACTGAAATACACAAACTGTTTTTACATCTCTGTTGGTAAAATAGGAAGAATTCATGAAAGAGGTTTTTGGAACAGAAGCCACAGGAATTTACAGAAGCTAAAATTAAATTTCTTGGTGATGAAGACAACCAAAAAGCCTATTTCAGGACAAATTAAGCAGCAAATACATAGTGTGTGGTGGAGAGGGAAGATTGTGTGTGGCCCCGGCCCTTTCTCATAATAACAGCTTCAGAGCAGAGAATAAGAACAGACTCTGTGCCAACACGTATTATTCTTGCTTGACTTTTTTATGTCTTCATAAAATACAGACTGTTTGCCTTAATGAAAATCCAACCTAACATGCCACAAGAGTGATTTAAAAGCTAAGAAAGACATATTGAGACAAATGGATTACAGCTCTACATTCTACACCATTCACTTCTCACCACTAACTTCAAACTCTCAAATACTGGACTACAGAATCAGAGATTTTCCACCTCAAACATGGGCTATAGTGGGAAGATATGTGCTCTCAAGGGAAGATAATGTCACTGGCACGCAGAGGGTGGCACATGAAAAATGAAAGACTTCAAGGTGAAGAGTTAATTATTAAGTGAAAAATTGTTTTTGCTTACCCGGCAATGACAACGCCATCATGGGAATGCACATCACACAAAACTGCGTCAGGAATGTGTTCCAGTTCACTCACCGCGCCTTTGCGATTCTGTGTAAGGAAAAGGGGCACGCAAGTTTCTACTATTTTTGGGAATCCCCAGAAGACAGTATTTCACTTCCTGCTATGTTCCACAGCAATTTCTAACCAAGTGTATTGTGCTCAAAGTTATCAGGGTATTCCAAAGGACAAAGATGACAGCTAATAGGATAAGTTATTAGAATTTACAAGTTACTGCATGCATGAAAAGCGCTGAACCAGGAGGCATGGGACATGTGAGTCACTGCTCCCGTGCTCCTGGGGGATTACAGGATATAAAGGCAACGTGTGAGCAGACAACTACAATCCATAGTAGGCTAGCAGTGGCAAGTATCTGAAGAAATGCATAAAGTGTCTTTAGAAAGCTCAGTTCAGAGAAAGAAAGTATGTAATGATATTTTACCTGTCAACAACCCTTATGAACACTCAGAGGATAAAATGATCAAATACATACAAAGAGATAAAAAATAAGGACTGGGAAACAAAGACTGAAAGGTCAGAGGCTCATGGAAATGGTATTTTTGAAGGGAACCCTAAAATCCACGACAAGTATAACTCCTGAGGGGACTAGGTGGCAGGTGGAAAGACACAAGAGGCAGATGTGTTTTCCACCATATGGCCCTTGTGATTTTTTTAATCATTTGTACAAAGCTCTTTACAGTGGACATGCTGTGTGGGAGGAGCGTTAATAACCCTCACCACCACCCAATGAGTGGGCTACTGTTAGCCATGCTTAGGAGGAAGTGGGGGCATCCAAAGGGAAAGTTGCGGGCTCTAACACTGCTTTTCATGTTTTACTAGGGGTTTCTTTCTAGAATCACAGTAAGAATTCCATCATTACAGATAGTGCATGATTTGTCATTTCACATTTCACTTATATAGTCCTCACTGTTAACAGGGCCAAGAAATGGGCCAAGACGCTCCAGAGAACATGACTCCAGTTCACTGAATTGACAAACATTTATTGAGTGCTTACAAACAAATGACTCTATGCTTGCTAGAGAAAAAAACAAGATGTTTCATATGATGTAACTTGCAACAGTTATGAAGGGCCAGATGCTTGCAGGTGGGTCTCTGAACACCTTCACTGCTGCCACTTCCAGTCGGATGAGGAGGACATATGTGCCTCCCTCCGTGGCTTCCTCTATCACCAAAGAGGAAGCAGAAACTTAACTGCTGTGCTCTCTCAGGGTGTGACATCTCTGAATTCAAGCCAGTGACACTCTAGGTCCCATGCACACATATCAAAAGTGTCCCTCCTTTCCAGACACAAAGGCCCCAGTTAATGCCCAGCTTGCCAACTCTGCCTGAATTCTAGCCTCCCCTGCCAGGGTGGGACCCAGCTTGTCTACACAGCACTGTCAACCCTTCATGGGTGCCTCTCACTGACATCCCACATCCAGGCCCAACCAAGCCACATGGGCAAGAGGGCCAGGGGCCTCCACATGAGTTTGTTACCTAGTGAGCACACAGCTCTGGGGCCAGGGTGTTTTTTATTTAGTCGTGGTGCTTTAATGGTCTATGAAAGGATGGCTATGCTAGTTCTTCTTGGAAAGGTAGTTCTCAACCAGTGACGATTTTGCCCCCCCCGGGCGACATTTGACGTGTCTGAGGACATTTGTGGTTGTCACAACCCGGAGTAGGTAGAGAATGCTACTGGCATCTACTAGGTAGAGGTGAGGGAAGCTACTCAACCTCCTGCCACACACAGAACAGTCCCCACCAAAGAATTATCTGGTCCCAAATATCACCGGTGCTGGGGTTGAGAAACCATGAATTCAAGAAACTCTGCTCTTACTAACTTTGCTAGAGACTGTGTGAGTTTGCCCAGATCTAGAGTATCTATCACCAATCAGGTTATGAGGTGACAGGGGATGGACATGCACATAGGCAATACATTACCATTAGTAATGAGCAAAAGCTTGTTGCTCTCAAAGTCTATTAGGATGACCTTTACTGGAGTGGAGAGAGTATGTATGATTCTACCCTTTCCATATAGGGGACTATCCAGTTATCAGGTAGGAAGAAGAATCACTGCACCATTTTCTTGTCATGCCTCAAAACAGCTTTATGTAAATGCTGTTCTTGACAGTTATTTCCTATAGAAACACTCCACTGTGTGAATTCTTAGCTGTGATCTAATATTTCTGTAGAGATTTTGAAGTGATAAATGCTATGGAAGCAAGCCAGTGGGTTATGTGAGGGGAGAGAAGACAGTAGTCAGAGACATTTAAAATCTCCCTCTTACAGTTACTGGAAATAGCATTTTCAGCTCCTCTTTTGTATTCAGTTGGTGTTTTTGATTTCTTGGTCCATCAGTGTTGGCCAAAATGAAAGGAGGCTGTGCTGAGCACTACTCCAAAGACTTCAACTATCAGAGGGGAGGTTACTGGCACTCCAATCTCACCCCTCCTCTCCTAGAGAGCAGGATGCTCCCAAATTGTGGTTGAAAACAGGGGCAGATACTCTAATGGTGAACAAAATGGGCAACAAATCACCAGCAGCCAACAGGACTCTCACCACACTCCTCTCTTTGCTTTTGGCAGTTAACCTCAGGCTGTAATTGGAGGGACTCCAGGTTTAATCCAGGGCCTGGATTCCTGTGTCCTTGTAGGCTATTCTACAGGTAATGATATTGGCCATGGCCTACCTTCCAGTTGGTTCTTAACATGTGTTCCTTGGCTCGGCACTCTTGAAAGATGAGCTTCCAGCAAGAATAATCAGAGATGCTGCTCTCGGGAAGGTGCCCTTCCTGCTGGCACAGCCGGTACCAGAGCACTTCATCTTCTGCAATCACCTTCCACGTCTTGCTCACCTAAAACAGAAGTGACACAAATGTCAAATTCTGCAATTAGAGAAGCCCCTTGTCATCCAAAAATCAATCAACACCTTTATTATTGCCCTGAGTTTATGGCAGTATAAAATGTCTCATTAACAAAACACTCTGAGGTGAAAAAAAATACAAGCAAATGTTTCCAGTTTTATTTTTCAAGATTTCAAAACTGTTGTTCTACCATTTCATATCACATTTTAGATGACTTGGTTAAATTATTATATAACATGTAATAAAAATACACAAATACATAAAAGGCAAAAAATGCAAACTGCAACATAGCTATACAATCATACATATCTTTTCAGACTAGAATGTCTTTACTTTTTACCAATAGGCACTTGACTTTCCTCTTAAACAACTGAAGACTGATGGCCTCTGAAATAAAAGGCTGTAATAAAATAAATATCCATAACTCAACACTTCTGGTCATATAATTCAAATTTATATTATGTACAAAAACTTAAAAATTTTAAAATCTATATACTTACAGTCTAACAGAAAACTCAAGCTGTTCACCAGGACTATAAGATCTGATATAGAGATATTAATGTTGTGTCTGGATGGAATTTCAAATCCCAAAAGTATGTAGAGGAAATGGCCATTTCCACTATTAATATTTTGTCCTCCAAGCCTAACTTAGAGGGAAGATGGATTTACTTCCTCATAGGACAATGAACAAAGCTGGCTAGAGTGCAAAAGATGGACTCTCTTGGCAAGAGAAGAAAATGATCCACCAGATCAACATGATCCTGGGTCTGTAGCACATTCTGGTAATATGGGATTAAGTGCTCAACACTTGCTGCCCATCTAAAGGTTAAGACTCATTTCTAATAAGGTGAAAGTCGTAACCACTGACTTATAGTAACCTGTGCTCCTTAACACTCCCTTGGGGCCACTTCAAGACATTGAATACAAATAAGGAAAGGGAACATGAGACAAAGTAGGTGAAAGAGCATGTAGCATGTGTATAGCAGACTCTCATTACACCAGGGTTCCTCATTTGATGAAGTACTGATAGGTAGTTAAACTAATAGGTTAATTAGTTAACCTAATTTCATAGGTGGCAGAGTAAAGATCTCCAAAAATCTGCTCCTACAAACAAGCAATAAGAATAATACCAAAAATTGTCAAAAATCCACTTTTTCAGAACTCTGGCTATTAACTTAAGGCCTTCAACATTCTGAAGAACATTTATTCAAGAAAAACGGCCGAATCTTAGTAAGAACAACCACCTTCGTTGTTGTTTTAATGTGCACTAATCCCATCTTCCTCTGCTTCCAGCACAATAGGTGGCTCCAAGGTAGCCTTAAACACCTACAGCCTCACAACTATGGTACCTGTAAAAACCAGCAGCCTAACAGTCACCAGAAGGGCCAGATGGCTTTACAGGTCCCCACATGTGCCATCTCCAGAGAACAGTCATCATTTGACTTGACAGCTTTCTAGAAAGCTCTATCCTAGGGGCTTGTCTTTATTTGACCTGACTCAAAGCTTCCTCAGTCTTATCTTCAGTGAGTTTGTCAGAAACAATAAAGGAGAACTGTTTAACATTGTGGCTGCCTGAGGTAACATTACCAACTGGAGCTAAGAAGAGCTGACCAAAAGCTTAAAATGAAAACCTGGGGAATGAGATGTCCATAAGGAGCTTTTGAAAGGCCCCAATATATTTCTGGGACTCAATAATGCCATGCACATGTGTAGGACTATGTGTGTGCCAAGACCTAAGAAGGCCTGATCTCTCATTCTGGCTAATCCTGAAGCTTTACACAAGCACAAAGTGAAGGCTAAAACGGTTGTGAGCTGTTGGCATTGAAAACACCCCAACATACAGACAGCAGCTTAGTAAAAACTGAGAGATTTATTGCTTCAACATATTTAAGGAAATATCTGTCCAATCACTAGCTAACCATTAAGCTAAATGAACAGAGATTTCAGTGGTCACATATAACAAAAATTACAAACCAGAGAATCAGTCCAGAAAAGTCACTACAAAACAAACAGAAGCAACAAAAATAACCACCACCTAACCCTCCCAAAGGCAGAGAATCTGATTTCCAGAGTTGCTCATTATTTTAAAAGTCCATTTTTTAACCAAAAAAAAAAAAAGTTTAAACATGCAAGGGAACCGCAAAATATGAATCATATACAGGAAGAAAAAGTGGCCAACAGAAATCATCCCTGAAGAAGTCCAGACTTTGGACCTATTATAAGTAGGTCCGGAATATCAAAGGAAAGTATGTTTAGGAAAATAAAGTTATGAGCACAATGTTTCACTAAGTACAAGATATTGATAGAAAAAAATTTTAAATAGAAGTTTTAAAGTTGAAAAGTATAGCAATAAACAAAAAATTCAGATTTGAGCTAGAAGAATCAGCAAACTTAAATTAAGATTGGGATGCCTGAGTGACTCAGTGGTTGAGCATCTGCCTTCAGCTCAAGGCGTGATTCCAGGATCCAGGATTGAGTCCCACATCAGTCTCCCTGAGAAGAGCCTGTTTCTCCCTCTACCTATGTCTCTGTCTCTCTCATGAATAAATAAATAAACCTTTAAAAAATAAATAAAATAAAATTAAGATTATCCAGTCTAATAACAATGACAGAAAGTCCCTCCCCAAAATGAGCAAAATAACAGAGCCTCAGAGACCTATAGAATACATCCATGTGGACCAACATAGGTATTATGGGAGTCCCATAAAAGAAAGAGAGGAAGGGGTAGAAGGAATATCTAAAGAAATAATGGCTGGAAACTTCCCAGCTAGGATGAAAAACATTGATCTATCACTAAAGCAGTTCATCAAATTCCATAAAGGACGAACTCAAAGAAATTCACATCTAGACACATCATAAACTGTTGAAAACCAAAGACAGAATCATGAAAACAGCAAGAGAAAAAGACTCATTGTGTGTACTTCTCATCAGAAACCGGGAGGTCAGAAAGCAGTAGGCCGGCATATTCAAATTACTAAAGGAAGAGATTGCCAACCAGTAACTCTATATCTAGCACAACTATCTTTCAAAAATAAGAGAAATTAAGTTATTCCAAGATAAACAAAAATAAGATAATTCATCACTAGTAGACTTGTCCTACAATAAATACTAAAGGGAGTCCTTTGGCCTGAAATACAAGGACTCTAACAGTAACTCAATCCACATAAAGAAATGAAGTAAATTAGTAAAGGTCATTATAAGGGTAAATATAAATGACAGTATAAATATATTTTTGCTTGCAACATTTTTCTTCTAATTGAAAGACAACTGCTTAAGTATAAAATTGTATTGATAGGCTTATAACAATAAAGACATAATTTGTATGAAAGAATAGTACAAAGAAGGGAGAGGCAAGTTATATTGTAGCAGTTTTGGTATACTATTAATTTGGCATTAATATAGATTGTTTTAAGATGTCAGTAGTAATCTCTGGGCAGTTATTAAGAACTTTAAAAGGTGTACTAAAAGAAACAAAGGAATTAAAATAGCTAGAAAAAGGTCTATTTAAACACAAAAGGAGGCAATAATGAAGAACAAAAAAGACATAAGACATATAGAAAATACCAAAATGGCAGATATAAATGCTTCCTTATCAGTAATTATATTAAATGTAAATGGACTAAGCACTCCAATCAAAAGACAGATTGGCAGTATAAATAAACATGACCTAATGATAACCAGTCTACAAGATATATACTTTTTTTTTTTTTAAAGTACACTCTACACCCAAAATGGGGCTCAAACTCATGACCTTGAGATCAAGAGTTGCATGCTGACTGAGCCAGTCAGGTGCCCTGAGACATACATACTTTATTTTTAAATTTTTTAAAGGTTCATTTACTTTATTTGAGAGAGAGTGAAAGAGCCAAGGCAAGGGGCAGAGAGAGTCTTAAGCAGACTCCATGCTGAGCCTAGAGCCCGACAGGGAGCTCAATCTCATGACCCCAAGATCATAACCCCAGCCAAAACCAAGAATCAGATGCTCAGCTGACTGTGCCACTCATATGCCCCACAAGACACACATACTTTAGATTTACATGCACAAATAAGAATAAAAAGGATGGAAAAAGATATACCATGGAAATAACTGAAAAAGAGCTGGAGTATATATACTAATACCACTTAAATTTTAAGAAAAAATGGTTACCAGAGACAAAGGATATTTTTATAATGAGGGCCAATCCATCACAAAGACCTAATAACTGTAGACATATATACCTAAAAACAGAGCCCCTAATACAAAAAGCAAAAAGTGATAAAACTGAAGGAAGAAACCTAAGTTCAAAAGAACCAAAAAAATCATACAAAGTATATTCTCTGACCACAATGAGTGAAATCAGAAACTGATAACAGAAGGAAATTTGAGAAATTTACAAATGTGTGGAAATCAAAGAACACGTTAGCATGCTAAACCACCAATGGGTCAAAGAAGTTGAGGAAGACTAGAAAATACTCTGCAATGAGTGAAAATGAAAATGGAACATACAAAATCTAGGAGGCCCAGTGAAAGCAGTGCTTAGAGGGAAGTATATAGCTATAAACTCCTATAATTTAAAAAAAAATCCAAAATCATAATCTAGCCTTCCAATTTAAACTAGAAAAACTAAACCCAAAGCAAACAGAAAGAAAAAGAAAAAACTACAACAGAAGTAAGTGAAATAAAAAGAGAAAACGAAACAAATAAAAGCTGGATTTGAAAAGATGACCAAAATTGGCAAACCTTCAGCTAGACTGACTAAAGAGGGAGGCAGGGGTGAAGGGAAAAGAGTCAAATTACTAAAATCAAGAAGGAGAGGGGCCATCACTAAAAGAATTATAAAGGACCACTACGAACAATTATATGCCAACAAATTAGATAAACTAGATGAAATGGACAAGTGTTTAGAAAAAAGACACAAAGTACTGAAGTTAACTCATGAAGAGTTAGAAGAAATAGAAATCTGAATAGCTTTATAACAAGAAGTTACATTAGTGATTAAAAAAAAAAACTCTGCACAAAGAAAAGCTCAGGCATAGATAACATCACTGATGAATTCTAAATGTTTAAAAAGAATTTTTTAAATGGTTAAAACTAAATTAAAAGAAATTTTAAAAGAATTCTACCAAATGTTTAAAAAGATTAATTAGCTAATCATTCACAAACTCTTCTAAAAAAATAGAAGAGGGAACACATCCCAGCTCATTTTATGAGACCAGTGTTTCTAACACCCAAATCAGACAAAGACCTCACAAGAAAACTACAAACCAACATCCCTGATGAACATACACAAAAAACTTCAACAAAACTCTAGCAAACTGAATCTAGCAACCTACAAAAAGGGTTATATGTCATGACCATTCGCAATTTGTCTCAGAATTAATTGCAAGGCCAGTTTAACATACAAATATCAATCCTAGTACTAGGATAAAGAACTAAAACCATGCAGTTCTCAGAGATTAACAAGCACTTTAAAATTAAATTGAGGGGGCAGCCCTGGTGGCGCAGCGGTTTGGTGCAGCCTGCAGCCTGGGGTGTGATCCTGGAGACCCGGGATTGAGTCCCACATTGGGCTCCCTGCATGGAGCCTGCTTCTCCCTCTGTCTGTGTCTCTGCCTCTCTCTCTCTGTGTCTACGAATAAATAAATAAAATCTTTAAAAATTTTTAAATTAAATTAAGGGAATTTTTTGAACTCATGTACAGTGTAGATTTATTTTAAATATAAAGTAGAGTGCCCTTATATAATGATGTCCCTAAGGAGATTTAAAGTGATAGGGAGATTATATATATATAATAATAAATATATAATTATATAATTAATTTATATAATTATTAATTTATATAATTATATAATATATAATATAATTATATATTTATTATTATATATATATTTGATAAAGTTTTTAGGAACATGCTTCAAAGTCACCTGCATTATCCAAGGAGCAGCAGGCTATAATAGCAAAACCAGTGATGGGGTACCTGGGTGGCTCTGTCAGTTAAGCTTCTGATCCTTTGGCTCAGGTCCTGGGATGGAGCCCTGTGTCAGGCTCCCTGCTCAGCAGGGTATCTGCCTCTTCCCTCCCTCTGCTCTTCCTCTATTTCTAATTAAAAAAAAAAAATCTTTTTAAAAAAATTAAAAAGAAATAAAGCCAGTTACACTTGTGAAAAAAACAACCCAAAACCTGATTCTAATGTCTGGTCTTTCACTAGTTAGCTGAGGTATTATGACAAAGCCATAAGCTTCTCTGGTACCTCTTCCCTCTTCAGCAGTGGGGAGGAATCAGACATCCTGAAACGTTCCTTACAATACCAAATTCTGGGACTTAGGGGACGTTGTTTTCTCATTCTTAAAAAGTGAATCATCATACGCCACCACCAACAGAGCTGTTGTGTATCTATCTCAAAGAGCTCAAGAAAAGTACTCCGCAAATGTAATTCTTTACACATATGCCACACACTACTACAGATCACTATGGATAACACTACTGGAAGCACAAATTCATTATAAAACTACGCTACTCCAGGGGCACTTGGGTGGCTCAGTTGTTTAGGCAGCCAACCCTGGATTTCAGCTCAGGTCCTGATCTGAGGGCTGTGAGACTGAGCCCAGCATCAGGCTCCCCACTCAGTGGAGAGGCGCCTTGTATTCTCTCTGCTCCCCCCGACTCACTTTCAAGTGCTTGGTCTCTCTCTCTCTGAAATAAATAAATCTTAAAAAAAAAAAATATGCTGCTCCAATTGTTACTTTGAGGAAGTCATCAGCCGCCTTGTATTTTTAAAATGACTTTTATTAAATCTATGATGGGTTTCTACTTGCCCCATGGCAGCAGAAAGAGGCTAGCATTTATGAAGTAAAACTCAGAATCCAAGAATTCAGATTCGGTGTCAAAATTTCTGATTTCCCATTTCAAGCAAATTATACTAAGAGCAATTATTATTTCAATACTTTATTCAACCAAAAGTATGTCAAAGCATACTGACTCACAGAACATTCTAATGGCACATGAAAATTATGGCTGCCTTAACTACATTTTTGCTGTATATGTGGGCATGCAAGCTCTAGTGCAACAAGTAATCACAAAGTCATCTTCCCTGTAGGCACTGACACTTTGCATGGAAGCCACAACATGAGAAGTCATATCAGGTAGCATAAAGAAGTGCAAGGCTTTAATCACTTTTCTAAACCAAAGTGCCATGCTGTAATGCTAAAGGTATCACACTGGCTGAAGTCTTAAATGGTTTAGAAACTGAAGAAATAAGAGGGGTCTTGGAGATCAACCAGGAGCAACTCCCCGTCATATGAGGAGGGCTCCTCCTAGCAGCCCTGGGTGGTGAGAGGCTTCTGCAGAGAGCTAAACTTCCAAATCAGTCTGATCCACTGCAAAACAGTCTGGCTGTTAGAATGTGCTTCCTCTCATGGCCCTAATTTTGCTTTCTGAAGAAATCTCTATTCCTTCTTCCAGCTGACAGCTTCTCAAGGGGTCAAAGACACCATCATAATCCCTCCCTTAGTCATTTCATTGGCCTAAATATCACCCATTTCCCTCAACTGTCATAGGACTAGACTAGTTCCTGCACCCCTTGTCTCTGAATGCACCCATGTATCTGTGCACATATGGTGTCCCTCTTCAAATGCGGTACTCAGGACAAAACAATACCCCAAATGGGAGCTGTCAAGTGCCATGAAGAGAAAAATTTTATCAGACAGTAATTTGCTGCTTCAATCATTGTAAATATTCCAACATGGCTACTAAACTAACAGTCCACCAAAGCTTCTGGAGTCTGTTTATTAAACATTTAAGGCAAACGAAAAATATTACAAACACACATGGACTTGTCACCCATTTTTTAAAAAGATTTTATTTATTTATTCATGAGAGACAGAGAGAGACAGAGACAGAGACACAGCTAGAGGGAGAAGCAGGCTCCATGCAGGGAGCCCGATGTGGGACTCAGTCCTAGGTCTCCAGGATCACGCTCCAGGCGGAAGCAGATGCTAAACTGCTGAGCCACCCGGGCTGCCCCATTGTCACCCATTTAATAAGATATTACTAATAAACTTGAACTCCTGTGCATCTGTCTGCACCTTCTCCGCTGCTGTAAGGGTAAACTAAATTTGGTGTCCATCATTTTTTAGAGTGGTTTTGTTTTAAGAGAGGGGGAGAAGGGGAGCAGGGCAAAGAAGAGGGGAGGGGCAAAGAGAGAATCTTAGGCAGGCTCCAGGATCAGCATGGAGTCTGACACAGGGCTTGATCTCAGGACCATAAGTTCATGACCTGAGTCAAAAAAAAATGCTGAGCCACCCAGGTGCCCCTATTCTTCAGAGTTTTGTTGTTTTAAAATTTTATTTATTTATTTGAGAGAGTGAGCACAAGCAGGGGCAACAGCAGAGGGAGCGGGAGAAGTAGGCTCTCTGCTGAGCAGGGAGCCTGATAAAAGGCTCAATTCCAGAACCCTTCAGAGTTTTTTAAAACACAAACTGCAATTAAATAAAGTCCCCTGTTCTTACTTCCACTGTATTCATTTTTTAAATCTAATTTTACATCCCATTAAAATTAGCTCAGGGATGCCTGGGTGACTCAGTGGTTGAACATCTGTCTTGAGTTCAGTTTGTGAATCTGGGGCCCCGGGATCAAGTCTCACATCAGGCTCCCTGCATGGAGCCTGCTTCTCCCTCTGCTTGTGTCTCTGCCTCTCTCTTTCTCTCTGTGTGTATGTTTCTCATGAATAAATAAATAAAATATTTAAAATAAGTAAATAAACCTCAGCTCATTGCACTCACGCCCAGCACTTTAGAACATCTGGGAACCCCAACTCTGTCATCTGTTGCATTAGCTACTTCTCCCATACATAAGTCAACTGATAGTCTGTGGGCCTTTGTGTCTTATTTATTTAAAAAAAAAAAAAAAAAGTTACCCAGGATGAGGCTGAGGACAGAGCCCATGGCAAACCACTAGAGCTCACCCCTCCACCACCTCCCACTCCCCCGGCTGACATGGATCCATCAAGCAGCCCACCCTGGGCCTGGCCACAGCATCAGTTACAAATCCACTTAACCACACTGTCATCCCACACTTCTCCATCTTAGCCATGAGGGCATCAGGGAAACAAACCCTCATCTGATCACAAGTGGGCAGGCGGTAAAGAATAAGAGAATGGCTCAGAACACCAGGGCTCCAGTTCTGACTAGACCGAGCACCACGGCTTTATTTTTGGCGTGTTCAAGCCACAGGTGAGCCTGCCCCAGACATGAGCGGTATCTGTCCATCTGTCTGTGCCAGAGTGATTCTGAGAACTAGGCAATCACAAACAACAGATCAGGACAGGCCAACATCAACTGTGATGGGGCCTGGCCACAACTCAAATAATTCCAAAGCAGAGAGCCTCCCTATCAGGCCTCTGGGATTCAGGATTACATAAAGCAAGAGATAAAGGCTAACAGATGGAGACCCTAAGGGGTCCTCAAAGGCAGAAAGTGCTAGTGAAACACAGGGCAGCTTTGGATACCATGAACCTTTGTTGGTAAAAATTATGAAATGTAAAATTTCATCAAAACTCTGAAATAACTGGATAAAAGACTCAAGGTAGCCTAGAGGTCATATAACTTGGTAGGCATTATTACACAGACCAGCACTTCCCTAAGCATGCTCAATGGAACAGCAGCTCCTCAAGGAGTTAGTAAGTTAGTAACCTTACAGGGTTCCATGGTCAAAGGAGTTTGGGGAACGCTGGCTTAACCAAAACCAAGCAGAGTTATTTGCTGAAGAACTGAGAGCTTTCCTGGCCTGATTCATGCTGTAGAGCTCTCATAAGGACAGGAGAGCTGCATTCTCCAGATGTGTTTGGCTCCTGACCTCTTCTTATGAGGATGGTCTCAAAAGCCTCAGTGCTCTGCAAAAGAAACTTGAGAGGACACCAACACGGCCTTCAGGTGAGCTGGTTAAGATATGTTTTGGGCATGAAGACCAGCAATTCTCATCTACCTGCCAGACAGACATCTTGCACATGACACCCCTCCTTCCCCCACAGTGGAGAAGGTACAGGGAAAAGTTCAGGTCTCTGCCCTTACAGTCAGTTGGATCCCTAGCCCCACCCCAGGTACAGGGCAACCTCTTTAATTCTAGAGTCCAAAAATTAGCTACAAGGCTGCTAATTAGATGGAGCCTCTCCATCAGCAGCAGCATTTTAGGAAAACCCAAATGCTCAGTGATTACAAACTAGAAGACCCCAATTAAATGAAACATTCTGGAGGAGTTTTCATGAGATCTACTGTCATATAGTACTCAGCCACTTTAAAACAGAGGAACTGGGCAGCCCAGGTGGCTCAGCGGTTTAGCGCTGCCTTCAGCCCAGGGCGTGATCCTGGAGACCCGGGATCGAGTCCCACGTCGGGCTCCCTGCATGGAGCCTGCTTCTCCCTCTGCCTGTGTCTCTGCCTTTCTCTCTCTGGGTCTCTCATGAATAAATAAATCTTTAAAAAAAAAAAAAAAAAAAAAAAAAAAAAAACAGAGGAACTTTTCAGGAAGCCTTTCAAGAAGTCACAAATATATCAGATCTTGAAAACACTGGAAGTGGAAAATAGATTTTTCTATCAGTTGCAAAGAAAATGCTAAGTCACCTTATACATCACGATCTGAAGTTTGTATAACAGGGTTATGGGATGAAAAATGGAGGTCAAAAAGTTGATGTCTCAGTGCATCATTCCCACTGCACAGGTTTATTCTGTGGAAAGTAATATTCAGGATAAAGTTTAAACCCTGGATAACAAACAATAATCTCTTTGAGGGATTTATAAAAGCTAGAGGTGAGAATTACTTCCAAAAAGGGATCAGGACTGTACCTACAATTAGGTATTAAACACAGAAATGTGCCAACAATTTCTTTGGCAAACTGTAAAGGGAGGGTGTCTTTTCTCTACCTTTCTTTTAAAGGAGCACAAAAATGACAGGCTCTAAGAATGTCTTTTAATCCTGGGGGGGTGAGGGGGGGAACAAGTAAGACCTATACAAACTTACACAATTTTAAAGATTCTCACCAAAAGGAAAGCTAACAGTTTTGATTTCTTACATTTTATTAAATCTAGCAAGTTTACAAGCCTGAATTTTCCAAAGGCCTAATGGTCTTTCTTCAATACACAAGGACTAGAATGGCCCTGCCCAGTAAAAGCCCCACTGAGTGAGCCTCAGCTGCGAGAATTTGCTAATAAAAGTGTCTCCAGCATTTTGCTTTATAGCACCACTGTGAATTGCAGCATTAAAAAAAAAGAAGAAGAAAAAAAAAAAAAACAGCCCTTGGCTCAAAAACTAGCTTTATTAACTCTGCCTGGATTAGGGTTACCAGTGAGGCCCACAACAGGGGGAAACACATCATTGTTCTAGTCACATGTTCACAAATCAAGTCTATTTGGAAAGAACATACCATGTACGGACAGTTCCACATATACTGATTATCTCAATTTCCTTATTGCCTCTCTCCCCATTCACTCTTGAACCCACTCACTTTCGCCCCTCCCCCCCACTGTGCCATGGATTCTGGTCAATATTACCAGTGACCTCCAAGTTGCTAACCCCAATGGTCATTTCTCAGTCCTATTTGACAAACAGTGACACTCAGCACCTCTGATCCCTTTCTCCTCCTTGAAAAGGTTATCCCTTGGTTCCAGGGGACTAGGTTTCTGGGTTTCTTCCCACATCACAGGGAATGCATCTTCTCTAACTCATCTTGGCCTCTAACCACTGTGATGTGATGGGGCCCAATCCCTAAAACCCCTCCATATATACTCCCTTCCCTAATGACCTTGTCCAGTTGCCTGGCTTTAAATACCAATGATGTGGGGCATCTGTATAACTCAGCTAGTTAAGTGTCCAGTTCTCTGCTCTTGATTTCAGCTCAGGTCATGAGGTTAAGCCCTATGTCAAGCTCTGCATGCTCAGAGAGGAGTCTACTTGAAATTCTCTCTCCCTCTATTCCTCCATCTCCCTTACCTCAGAAATAAATCTTTAAAAATACATACATACTGATGATATGCTCCCAGCTCCCAAATTCATCTCTAGCCTCACATCCCACTATGGATCTTCCCCCAAAACTTTCTCATCTCACCTTCTCTCCCTTGTCAGTAACAACTATCCCGTCCACCCAGTTGTTCAGGCCCAATACTCCCGAATCACTGCTCCATGTGGACCAACATAGGTATTATGTCTTTCTCTGCCTTCACCCAGTCCATCAGCAGTTCCTACTCCACCCACCTCTAGGTCAATGCACTCCAAGCCACCATCTCCTGTCATCTGGGTTAGTTCAGTAGCTTTCTCCTGGTCTCCCAGCTGCATCCTTGTCCCCCTCTGGTCCAGTCCCCACATTACAGCCAAAATGATCCCTCTCAAAAGGTAAGTCAGACCTTGTCACTTCTCTGCTCAAAACACTTGAATGGTTTCCCACCTCCTTCAGAAGGAAAGTTCAAGATTTTTTAATGGACTTAAGTGCCTTTTCACATTTTAACTATTTCTTTTTCCTTTTGTCCTCATCTGCTCATTATACCCTTGCCAGTATTGGCTTCCTACTGATGCTCTAACAAATTACCAGAAACTTAGTGGCTAAAAACAATACACATTTATTCTCTAATGGTTCCAGAGACCAAAAATCTAAAATCAAAGTAGAGGTGGCAGGGCTGCACTCGTTCTAGAGGCTTTGGGGGAAAAAATCTGTTTCTTCCTTTTTTTCCAGCTTCTAGAGGCCACCTTATATTCCTCGGCTTTGTGGCCCCTTCCTCCATGTTCAAAGTCAGCAATACAGCACCTTATCTTTGACCTCCAGTACCTCCCTCTCATAAAGAGCTCTGTAATGACACTGAGCCCACCTGGATCATGCAAGAGACCCATCACATCTCAAGATCCTGAACTTCCTCGTATCTGCAAAGGTCCATTACCACAAGAGGTAACATAGTCACAGGTTCTGAGGATTAGGACACCTGGGAGAAGGAACATTATTCCGCCTATTATATCCGAGGCACTCTGACTTTGCTGCTGTTTCTTAAGCAGAGCAGGTGCGCTCCACCTCTAGGCCTTTGCCAAAAACCTGCACAGCTTCTTTCTTTCCTCCTTCAGGTCTTTGCCTCAAGGTTACCCTTTCTATGAAGTCTTCCCTGGCCACTTCACCTCTGGGGGTTTATGTTTTCTCCATAGCACTTTCTACCATCTGGAGCATACTCTACTTAACTAGGTGCTTCCTGCATAGAAAGTAAGCTCTGAGAGGTGAGTTGTATGTTCTGTTCTCTGTTGTACTGTCTAGAGTAGTGTATGACACATAGTAGGCTCTGAAAGTAACTGAAGGAAATGAAAAAGTCCAACTTTTAAAAATTCAACACTTAAAAAGAGCTGCATTGCTTTTATTTTCACTGGTTGGCTTCTTGCATGTACTGCCCTCAAGAGGCTCAGACTTTCTTATTAAATTCTAGCTCTTGATTTCTGGTTTGTTTTGCTTTCTTCTTGTAAACTTTTTAATTATAAACAACTTCAAACACACAAACACTGAAGTGAGCAGTGTGAAGAACCTCATGTCCCCAGGACTCTGTTCAAATAATTACCAATGCTCCACCATTCTTCTTTCACCTAGCTGCCCATCTTTCCTCCCAGCATGGTTGCTTTCCTGACACCCCATGGTTTTTAAGGTTTTTAAAAAAGATGTATTTATTTATTTGAGAGAGAGAGAAAGGGAGAGAGCACATGTGTGCATGAGCAGTAGGGGCAGAGAGAGAGAGAGAGAATCTAAAGCAGACTCCCCACCGAGTGCAGAGCCCAGTGCAGGGCTCTGTTTCATAATCCTGAGATCACGACCTGAGCCGAAACCAAGAGTTGGATGCTTAATAGACTGTTCCCCCAGGCACGACCGCCCCCACCTGTGACCACCTGTTAAAGGGGGCAGCATTACAACATGGCAAATTAAAAGGAAATCCCTAAGGGCACCTGGGTCCCAGGCAGGCACATGTCTCCCTTGGAGGCAGTCAGGTGGCAAAGGCAAAAATGAAGAACTAAAGGAACACTGTGAGCAGTTACAGATTTTCAGAGTTATGTCTGCTATGAAAAAAAAAAAAAAATCAATCCAGCAGTACTTGGCTGGGGATTCCCAACTTTAAAGACTTTGTGAGAATCTTCAGCTATAGAAAACCTCAGATTTTAGTTGCTCCTATTTGGATATCTGGGAAGTTCATAAGATCACATTTTCCTTAAAATCTGAAATATCAGGGGTGCCTGGCTGTTCAGGAGGTAGAGTGTGCAATTTGATCTCAGGGTTGTGAGTTCGTACTCCACATTGGATCTACAGCCTACTTAACAACTTGAAATATTGGGGCGCCTGGGTGGCTCAGTCACTTAAGCCTCTGACTCTTGATATCACTCAGGTATTGAGCTCAGGGTTGTGAAACAAAACAAAACAAAACAAAAACAAAAAATCTTAAAATACTGGAATATAATTTAGTGGGGTTTAGTTCCAGATTTATTTATATTGGTAACACCTATTTCTTGCTTGCCAATTTTACTATACATCATAAGTTCTTAACTTTCATCTCTACCCACTTTTTCTTTATTGCTTCCCTTCTGCACAATTTCCTACTTTTTACTTGAAAAAATGTGACATTGTTGGGACATCTGGATGGCTCAGTGAGTTAAGCATCTGCCTTGGGCTCAGGTCATGACCCCATGTCTGGCTCCCTGCTCAGTGGGGAGCCTGCTTCTCCCTCTCCCTCTGTCATTCCCCTTGCTTGTGCTCTCGCTCTCAAATAAAATCCTTTAAGAATAATTTTTTTTTAAGTGACATTGTTACCTACGCAGCTAGATTTCTAAAATTATACTTTAGGAAATACACAATAAATAAAATACAATTTAAAAACTTTTTAAAAGACAAAATTGGGCAGCCCAGGTGGTGCAGCGGTTTGGCGCCGCCTGCAGCCTGGGGTGTAATCCTGGAGACCCAGGATCGAGTCCCACATCGGGCTCCCTGCGTGAAGCCTGCTTCTCCCTCTGTCTGTGTCTCTGCCCCTCTCTCTCTGTGTCTATGAATAAATAAATAAAATCTTTTTAAAAAAAAGACAGGGGATCCCTGGGTGGCGCAGCGGTTTGGCACCTGCCTTTGGCCCAGGGCGCGATCCTGGAGACCCGGGATCGAGTCCCACATCAGGCTCCCAGTGCATGGAGCCTGCCTCTCCCTCTGCCTGTGTCTCTGCCTCTCTCCCTTTCTCTCTCTGTGACTATCATAAATAAATAAAAAATTAAAAAAAAAAAAAGACAAAATTATAGAGATAAGAACAGATTGGTGGTTGCAAGGGGCCAGGGATGGGGAGGGGGCAGAGGTGGCTGGGCCGTAAGAGATAGTACAAAAGATTCTTTGATAGATGTTGTATACCTTTACTGTGTGGTCACACAAATACATACCTGTAATAAAACTAGGTAGAACTAAATATACTCACAAATAAGTTTATGTAAAACTGATGAAATCTGAGTAAGCTCTGTGGACTGTACTAATGTCAGTGTCCTGGCTTTGATTTTACTTCTGTAGGTATGCAAGATATTGCCAATGAAGGAAACTAAGGGAAAAGAACACAGGACCTCTTCATACTATCTTTTGCAACCACTCGTGAATTTATAATATTTTAGAAGTTTTAAAAATGAGTGTTAGTAAATCCTAAAACAATTACTTGTCAGAATTATGTCTATTTCATATAACAGATTTTATTCTTCTCATAAAAAATTTGTAATTTTGAACTGAACAATTTTTTAATTGTTATCTATTTGAAAACATGATCTTTTAGAGTGCCAGGAATCCTGTGGGTGCATACATACACGAAACCATAAAATTATAAGTAGCAAAATGATAAAGCTGTTCAATGACTCGTCCAATGCATAACTTTGCTTACTAAAAGCCACACTGTTTTCAAGACCTCTCAACCTGAAACACTCCCATAGGGACACTAAATCCCTTAAGAGACAACTATTGATAGCAAGGAGCTAGACAGGTCAGCATCAGAAATACACAAGGATCACAAACTAATGTAGTAAGACTTTAGTTCTGAAAGCTTAAAGCCCACAAAGCAGAAAAATAGGGGACGCAGAAGGGAGACACAAAGTCAGAGCAAAATCACTTCTCCAGCATAGTTTGTGGCATAATTAAATCTCAAAAAGTTCCTCCCAATCCGGGTTCCTTACTGTTAGTCAGTTACCAATTTGGCATAAAGATCTAAGCAAACAGGTTTTCTCCAAGGGCACACATATAGTTCATGGTGCCAACTCCAGTATAACTGGCCCAATTTCACTAAAATCCCAAGGCGGCTTGATTAAAAGAGAAAAAGAGAGAGAGACAGACAGAGCAAGCCCCCTCTAAAATCAAATCATAAAGCAGCAGGATATTCCACTCAACAGAAGGATTTTTTCCTGGTTTCAAAAATAAAAACACAAGAAACAAATGAAAATGCTACTCTATTACTTTGTGGCTGTATTTTAATTCCTGAAAAAACAAAGCCAATTCTAAAAATTACCAGCCATCCATTGTCATCTTCATGCAAAGGCACTATTAAAAATAAATAAATCCTGGCTTCACAGACCAGAGCCACTTGGGGGTTCTGTTTAAGAATATTTTCTATGCTTGTACATGTGCTCTAAAAATTAGGTTGAAATGAAAAACAATAAACAAATCCAACTGGCCAAAAAGAGAAGAATTCTGGTGGACAATTGGACCACTGTGTTGCAAATTAAACTGTTCACACCTGCAGAATAATCTCACCAGCATAACCAATCTATCCTGAAATGTAGCCCCCTTGTACCAAAAGGGGGATCTCTTCTTCCACTAGATCCTATCTTTTACTGATAAACTCTTTGGATGAGAAAACCAGCAGCAGATGTGAAAGCCACATGGCCCTCTACAAAGCAGGAGAGCAAAAAGCAATGTTAAAAGAAATGTTCCTTAAACAGCAGCTCCCTATCAAGAATGAAGATTTTATCATCTAATGCTGACTTTGTGGAAAGCAGCTAGCTATCAGACCCTGTTCCAAGACTTCAGCTAACAGCATCAGGCTGAAATCCAGGAGTTGGACTCATTTAGCTACACTCTTGTTTTCGACTCTTGGGAACAGGGCCAAAGTGTAAAGTTAGAATAGAACAAATCCAATTTCCAAGGGAAAGAAGAAGACAATATAGGTACTCTTGCTTAATGCAATTGATAGGCTCTGAGCACGGTTTACATTTCAGTACATTTTTACTTAGTAAATTTTAGCCCTGGAATAATTTCTTCCATCATTTCCTAAAGATTCCAGACTCTGCATTAAAAAATATTTGCCAACACCCCCATACTTAAAATTGTGGCAATCAAGAACACTGAAAGATTTTTCAAATTCATATATAGGTAGAAAGTTTTGATTAAGCAAAACTGCTTCATATGGTGTAAAACCATATGTTTTAAATTGTCCTATATTGTGTGTGACTTCATTGAATTGCCAGAGGTAGCAAGCTCTAAAGTCTAAATTTAGCTACAGTATGCACTTCTCAAACTGCCTTTATGTTTTTAACTTCACTTCTTGGGGGTGGTTTGGATTTTTTTTTTATTAAGTTTATTTTTTAAGTAATCTCTACACTCAACTTGGGGCTCAAACTCACAACCCCGAGATCAAGAATTGCATGCTCCTGTGACTAGCCAGGCAGGCATCCCTGGATTTTTAGTATATAGTTCTGGTACCACTCCATTTGCCTGATCCCTTTAAGGATGTAGACAGCTGTGTAAAATGTAATCTAGAATCCAGGTGCAAAATGGCGGCCAGTAGACAAATTATTTCTTTAGGAGTTATAGACAACAAACACTCTAGTGTCTTCTGGGGAATACAGTTGTTCATGAGAGTCAAATGGTTAGCAATCATATATTCAACTTAGGAGAAATTGTACACTTCACCAATTATACTCTTCACCAAAAAGAAGTGAATAAGAGACCTAATTTAATGGCATAAACTCTTGCCTCTGCAAGTGTGGTCCAAGCCACACGGAAATTACCTGGTTAGAAATGCAGAATATCAGGCCCTACCCAGACCTCTGAGTCCGAATTTGCATTTTATCAAGATTTCCTGTGACTCGTGTACACAGTAAAGTGTGGCCTGGATGGTATGTGCCACCATGCTGCCCCATGGGCATACGCCCTAGCACAAGCAGGAGACGGGGGACACAGATCTGCAATTCCCTCCGGGGGTGTCTGTTCTCACATGAATCGCACCTCACATTCTAGTGTTTTAAAGGATCATTTGGCCTACACGCCTAACACATGACTTCACTGTTTTGTCCCCAGGCTGACCCCTCAACTCCCCACCTAACAACTGGCTTGATTTAACCAACGGCTGGCATCCTCGCATTAATGGTGAGGATATTAACAGCTCAGGCTAGCTCTATAAAGGCCAAGTACAGAGTTGTCAGCCCACAGGTCAACCATAACTCAGACTGCAGGGAGAACAGAGCTATTGAACAGATGGCCACAAAAAGATAAACACCAAGTGGTAATGTGGAACAAAATCCTTCCAGTTCAGGGAAAGGTGCTATCCACTTCATTCGTTCTTTAAAGTTTGCAATTCTGATAAGTCAATCTCTGTCACCCAAGAGCTGCCCATCCTCGCATTACAAGTGGAAGTAAATCTTGAACCATCAGCCCAATGACCGCTTACCTGTGCACACCTTCCAAGTTCTTTCCTGTCCAGATACTGAAATATGTTGATTGCCAGCTCATAAGGTAGCTGGATATCAAAGAAGGGCACGTCATCCATTTCATTCTGAGGAGAAAAAGAGAAGGGAAAGAAGTTTACAATTCGGAAGTATGAAAACACTCCTTTAATGGGCAAGAGATATTCTTGGTGGGAGTGAGGGAAGTGCTATTGTCCCAGGGGGAGCCTCGCATTCTCACTACTACTCCATGGAGCACTCACAGAATAGATTCCAAACCTGAGGACCCTTCTGGATTCTCACTGCCACAAGCCCACCCTTCTCACATTCCCTGCCTTCGGCCCAAGGGCCTGATCCTGGAGTCCAGGGATCGAGTCCCACATCGGGCATCCTGCATGGAGCCTGCTTCTCCCTCTGCCTATGTCTCTGCCTCTCTCTCTCACTCTGTGTGTGTGTCTCATGAGTAAATAAATAAATAAAATCTAGGAAAAAAAAAAAAAAGGAGAAGCAAGAGTGCCAGCTCACAATCTGGGGTATGCCACAGGAATCAGTGCAAAGGTTGTGGAAAGGCCTCTGAGCAAAGTTGAGTGGGGCAGCCAACAAAGTGAACCTTGAAATCAGAGGGGCCACCAGTCCCCCAAGGACAACTCCTATTATACCCAACTTGGAGGGCAGTGAGCACCCACAGTCCGAGAAATGCTGACCTAGGTCACTAAAGTGTTTTCATCAGGGAAAGAAGAGGACTATGAACATGAGCAAGAAGTAAACAAACGAAATGCTGCTCTTGAATGAGGTGAGCACCACCTCCCCTTGGCCACTGGAGAAACATACGGTTTCCTAATGCACTCGGGGGCCTACGCTGGTTAACCTGAGTGAGCCAGTGCAAACAAAGCAGTTCTTCTTCGATGTCATTTATTAATGTGGAGAAATTAGAGCTCGCCTGCCTTTGGATAAGCAATTAGGGATGAGGTAACAGGCTTTATTTGAGAGATAAGGCTGTCATGACGATCCTGGTTGCACAAAGAAATAGGAGTGTGAAACAGAAAGAAAGCCAAGTGTGTCTATGTGCCCCTCTGGCTGTTCCAAAATCCACCTGCTAAAGCTCACTTTTGTATGTATTTCTGCAAAGCTAGGGACAGCAGGCTGTTTGTCTCAATGGAACTTACTTAATAAAATTTATTTCTAATAAGTTTTTGTTGACATTAGTGACTTACAGATTGCAAGCAGATTATTAATTCACCACTCAAATATGACAGTCCTATACCTCAAGGCTGCAGTCTGAAAAGTGAAAATAGTCCAGCATTTCCAAGGGAGTGGGAGCACTGATTTAGCCCCAACCAAGATCCAGGGTAAAGATTTTTCTGGAATCACGTTTCATTCATCTAGGAGTCTCAGAGCTAAAAGATAATGCAAGGCATAAGAAGGAAATGTATTCAACTTTGCAAAAACAGCACAAGGCTAAGTATGAGAGCCAAAAAGGATCTCTGGAGGGAAAAAGAGCAAGAGTTGACAGTTCTCTGTGGGCAAAGACAGTACAGAATGTTAAATCGGCAGAGAAATGTTGGCCATACGGGGGGGGGGGGGGGGGGGGGGCAGGGGAAAAAACTCAGAAGAAAATCTGCAAGTGTAATCGAAGACAAAGGAGTCCCTGCCTAAAAAAATAATGGAAAGTCATTAGTCTAATGTCAGGCTAGGTCCCCTCTTACAACTAATCGGCTTCACTCACAGGGGGAAAAGAGGCAGCACTTTCTCACTTGGCCCAGATATAACCTGAGACTCCGTAACACAACCACACAACCGGGATGGTGGGGGTAGGGGAGGGGTTGCGGTGGGGGGGGGAGGGGGTCACACACCACCAGCTGAGGAAAGCCATACACAGGACCAGACTATCATTTGTGACCTTGAACTTCCTTCTGCTTTCTCTTTTGCATTATTTGATTATGGTGAGGTGAAGAAGCTTACTTTACCTGCTTGGTAGAGAAACCAGAGAAAAATGTTCCTTATCCTCATACAAGCAGAATGAAGGCAAAGAAAAGCATGCCCTCGGGATCCCTGGGTGGCGCAGCGGTTTGGCGCCTGCCTTTGGCCCAGGGCGCAATCCTGGAGACCCAGGATCAAATCCCACGTCAGGCTCCCGGTGCATGGAGCCTGCTTCTCCCTCTGCCTGTGTCTCTGCCCCTCTCTCTCTCTCTGTGTGACTATCATAAATAAATAAAAATTAAAAAAAAAAAAAAAGGAAAAGCATGCCCTCATACAAAATGAACTCATATTTAGCTTTTCACTGTTAGAGACACCAGGCATGCTTTCTCCAATCACTCCCTGCTTCAGGACTATCAACTGGTATGGGCACCTGGATGGCTTAGTAGTTGAACCCAGGTGGTAATCCTGGGGTCCTTATGGAGCCCCACATCGGGCTCTCCATGGGGAGCCTGCTTCTCCCTCTGCCTAGGTCTCTGCCTCTCCTTCTGTAACTCTAATGAATAAATAAATGAATAAATAAATTTTAAAAATCTTTTTTAAAAAAAGGACTATTAACTGGTTTCTGGACGTGACACTACTGCAACAAAGCAGGAGAATCACCTTTATTTTTATTATTCTGGTTCAGAAAAGTCACACTTGTGATGGCAGGAGCCTTCCTTCTTTTGCCCAATTCAGATGGCTAATACTCTCTTCTCATTCTGGAAAACAGTGCCTCTACTCTTGCAGAACCACAACCCTATCGCCATCCTCTTTAATTCCAACCACCAGACCTCTGGGATGGAGGTTCAGAACAAAGATTCAAACTGATAATCCTGGTTCTGCCACCTGACTAGCCATGTGACCAGGCTAAATACATCTGTGTCTCTGATTCCTCATCTGTTAAAGAGAGAACATACCTACCTACTCACAGGGTAGTTACAAGAATAAAATGAACTAATACATGGAAAGTGCATGGGGCAAGTACCACGGCAAAGCATGTAACTAATACTGTTATATTCTTTCCTAGAATGACACTTCAGCTCCCTTTTTCCCCCTTCAACAGAAATTTGATTAGGTCTACATTCCATGTGACTCTTCTACCAGCTTGTTTACAGAGAAAGTTTTGTCTCCCCCTGTCACACCCTAAGCAGAGGATAGTTGGCGACAGTGGATGAAAAGTTACTCATGGGAGTGTCCACACAATAGGTCTTTTTCCAGAGAACTTTTCAAAGAGAATCAGCAATTTTAAGAGGTTATACTGCAATAATAACTAAAGAAGGATTTACTCTAATGCACAGTGAAGGTAAAGGATGCAGCCTCCAGGGTGCAAATGACCAGTCAGGGGTGTTATAGCCTCCCATACCAACAAAGGATCTGAAATGCCGTGCTGTTCTCACTGTCCACATAACAGTGTGAGTGTTGAGAATTTGTAAGTTCTGGGGAACAACAACGGTTTCAAAGCACTGAATTATAATTACGTGAACTCCAACATTATAAAGCCAAACTTTTAAAAAATAATTATGCCCCTAGAATGACAACTAAACTCCAAAATGATTGTCAATCCCTAACAGATCAAGTTCCAGACTCATGTAAATGATCCTCCCTGTTGCTACCACTGGTTGGGGAATGGCAGGGTAAAAAAGAAACCAATGTGATAAAGGAAGGTCCACCTCTTAAGACCTATGTAGACCCACAAGGTCAGGAAGCCAAAGGCTCAAGTTTCATGCTGCACACTTGGAATCTCTTTGGCAAGACATTTTATCACGTTCTTATAGTTCTTATAGTGGTGGGTCATCAGATTCTCCCTCTGGGTCCATGACACTCATTGCCCAAAACACTCAGAATGCTGCCTATTCTTGATTCACTGGCTCAGCTTGACGCTGAGCCCCTTCCTAGGCACTACTCTTGGTCAAATAAGCTGCCTCGGGGATCCCTCAGTGGCTCAGCGGTTTAGCGCCTGCCATGTCCCAGGGCGTGATCCTGGAGTCCCGGGATCGAGTCCCGTGTTGGGCTCCCGGCATGGAGCCTGCTTCTCCTTCCTCCTGTGTCTCTGCCTCTCTCTCTCTCTCTCTCTCTCTCTCTCTCTCATAAATAAATAAATAAATCTTAAAAAAAAAAAAAAAAAAAAGCTGCCGCGTCCAAGGTTACATGACATTCTGGAGGGCAGCCTGCATCCAGTGACTAGTACAAAGGCTTGTCACTCTTGTCTCAAGTCAAGACTTCTCGAGAAGGCCAACCTGCTAAACCACCTGCAGGCAAATCTCCTCCCAGAATCTATTTTACAAAAACCTTAACCTGATCTCCCAAAGCAATAGAAATGATACATGACAGTCCGTATTTAACACGTTCCCAAAGGTTCTGATGCACAATTCTGGAGACATAGTTTAGCCAACATATTTCTCTTTCCTCCACTCAAGGAGGTAGAGTGATATTAGAGTGACATTATTATACCAAGAGAGAACTAGAGTAGATTCAAAGTTGAATAAGTAATTTATAAACTTCACTGTTATTAGTAACCTATCACTTGAGAAACACCTTATAAAATATTGAGAGTTATGAGCATGTTTGACCCTGTGGTTGAAAATGTAGTTCTTTTATAGATACCCAGGATTTGACAAGGATATGGAGACACATCCTGGACAGAGGTGCTAGCCCAATAACCACACACATGCTAAAAGCAGCAACAGCAAGGGTTGAGCACTACCATTTGGCCCTTCCCACAGCTCATAGAGGTAAACAATACTACCTGCTACAAGTGTACAGAGAAATACCTTATAATCTAAAGAGTGCTATCAGACTTCCACCTAGGCTATTCTGAAGCACACAGCCATCTGAAAAGTTACAGGCCACATGAACCAATTCTGTAGTTATATGGACTTACAAACATAGAAATGGACAAGTTGACATTTTATAAACAAAGATATTCCAAGAGTGAAGGAAAGAGATTAAAAACACTGGAAATATTAACATAGGGAAACCTAGTCACACTATGAATATATCAGTAGGACCATAATGTTTAGAGAGAACCACGTTCCATTAATTTTATAACCTAAGCAATGTAATACTGGCTAATAATACTATAGAAAACCAATACATTAAAGTATTAACACGGCTTCAAATTTGGGGAAAAACACGATTTTGATAAAATGCAACCAACCTGGCTTTCAAGTCTTTAATGGCTCAAATATTGATTCCTTATCACTATGGTGACTCTTGTCCTGTATTACACATCAAGACCATCTATGAAGTTAAAAATGTCCCAAATTGAATACAAATAATAGTGAAAGGGAATATAAGACAAGGGAGAAGAAATGTGTGAGAAATATCAGAAGGGGGGACAGAACATAAAGACTCCTAACTCTGGGAAACGAACTAGGAGTGGTGGAAGGGGAGGAGGGCGGGGATGGGGGTGAATGGGTGACGGGCACTGAGGGAGGCACTTGACGGGATGAGCACTGGGTGTTATTCTGTATGTTGGTAAATTGAACACCAATAAAAAATAAATTTATTTTAAAAAATGTCCCAAATTGCCTGTTACCCCAAATTTCCAGGGGTGAGGCTCAAGCATCTCTTCCTCAGGGATCCTCATGCACACTAGAAATTGAGTATCACAACCCTAAATCATAGATGGATTAAAAAAAAATACAAAAACCCCACACAAACCCCACAAAGGGGTCATGTTACTTTGTTAATTCAAAGTCAGTGAATACTAGATTTTCCCAAAGTCTGCTGGACTTACTCCAAAAATGCTAAAAGAAATTGCAAATAGATCCATCCCCAGGGAGGCTGATTTGTACTCCTATGTGCTAATGTAAGACTAATTCTGTAAATGGATTGGTTTTGTGCCTTACTGTTAGAAATTTAATCTGTCTTCTCTTGTTTAGTAGAAGAAGGAATAATTACTATGAGCCAAATCAGTGAAAAGTGAAGAAACGGATTCAAGGTTTGTTCCCAATGTACATCTCCAGGGCAAACAGAACATGAAAGCTCTCTCGAGGTGGTGTTTTAAGAAACTGAGAAAAGTATCTCAAGGATACAATAGGTGTGCAATAGTATTTCTGCTAAATCTGTGGCTGAAAGGAGACTGTTTTCTAAAGGAATTTATCTTGATTCTCTACACACTGCAAAAGCGGAGTAGAGCAGACCTACACAATCTCAAACAGAAAGAATTCCAGTTTCACCTGGGTCTTGAGAAAAAGAAAAAAACTGGTTGATGGGGGCAGGAGGGGAGAGGATGTCTGAAACACTCAGGATAAATAGGTATTTATTCACAATCCCACATTGGCCTCAAAATATGTATTATTCTTAAAAAATGACAGAACACCACCAAAATTCAAGTCATAGCCTCTGAACATGGCATTACAAGATTTTTCTTCTTCTGAATTCCCTAAGTATTCTTAAAGTAATCATGATGATATTTTCAGACATAGAAAAGTAAAACATTCTTGAAATAAAGTGTTTTATGTTCAAAACACTGTCTGAAATCAGAGCCATCCCAGGTGCTGGGGGGAGAAGATGTGCTGTTGGCAAATGTATAAGATGTCTACACTCAAAGAACTAAAATCTTTTCTAGAGATAAATCATCATCATATAAAACAGCACAAAAATGAGAGACAACAAAATGCAACATACACAGTCCCCTCAGGCTCAGGCATTCCAAAGTTCCTAAGTAAGTTAGCTATTTAGAACTTAGAAATCATTTCTACACAGAAGCAATGCTATGAAGAGCGGTTATGCTCCAAAGGTTCACAAAAAGCCAAGTTAGCTCTTCACATTTAACCTAATCCCTGTGCCTTGTGATGAGATAGAGCAAAAAGTATTTAGTAAGTTTCTGTTGTTTGCATGCATGGATGGGAGAACTATAGCACTACACAATCCAACCAGTACAGTGCCTTGCACACAGCAGACACACAATAAACGCCCATAGGATTTTTTTGGTCTTTTTCTAAACAGGCTTTCCAACTTCGAGAATCATTCTCACTAACCACACCTACTGGTAGGACTGCACTGGGCACTTTGGCAAGGAATGGACGCAGCAAACGCCAATCTAAAGGACTGGAGGGGAGTACTGGGTGTGGCAGTGAAAGAAGCTGGTATGAAGCAGAAGAGGCTGGCCCTCTGCCTTCAAGTCCCTTTTAGTTTAAACTGAGATCAGAGCTTAAGGACCCAGAAAGGAGGTAAGTCAGGTGAGGGGGTACTCTGAGTCAAAAACTTAGACCAGTATGGGTATGGATTTATTTGTGGAAAGAGTAGTTTCACATCAAGGGTCCTAAATATTCTAAGCACATTCTTACCATCAGGATCAGCTACATAATTTGTGGAATCCCCTGTAGAACAAGGGGTGGTAGGGGCTTGTTTAAAAAGGATTAAGAAGGCAGCCTGGGTGGCTCAGCGGTTTAGCGCCACCTTCAGCCCACTCGATCCGGGATCGAGTCCCATGTCAGGCTCCCTGCATGGAGCCTGCTTTTCCCTCTGCCTATGTGTCTGCCTCTGTGTATGTGTGTGTGTGTGTCTCATGAATGGATAAAATCTTTTTAAAAAATAATTAAAATTAAAATTAAATAAAAAGGATTAAGAATTTTATTTGTTTTTTAAAGATTTGATTTATTTATTCATGAGAGACACAGAGAGAGGCAGAGACATAGGCAGACAGAGAAGCAGCTCCATGCAGGGAGCCCAATGTGGGACTTGATCCCATGACTCTGGGATCACACCCTGAGCCAAAGGCAGATGCTCAACCACTGAACCACCCAGGTGCCCAGGATTAAGAATTTTAAATCACATAGGTCACACAGGCCCTGGGCAGCACAGAACCAGTACGTTTGTTATTCTCTGCCTATAATCCCCTCCCACAAATCTCTGCATGTTTGCTCCCTCATCTCCTTCCTTCCATGAAGGCCTTCTTGAACAGCACTGTTTAAAATTATAGCCTCTCCTCCGACACATATACACTCTACCCCTTCTACCCGCTGTATCTTTCTCCAGACCATTATCTGACAATTTGGTTCATTGTCTACTTCTCTCCAGAACTAAGTTCTGTAAGGGCACGGAAGTTTCCTGTCTTGTTCACTGCTGTATCCTCAGTGACCAGAACAGTGTCTGGTACTTAGAAGCCATTTAATAAATACTTGTGGAATGAGTGAATGAATGAATGAATGAAGCCCAAGCTGCTTTAATCAGCAGAAACTTCCAAAGACGAGATGGTGACCTAAGTTACAGGTTACACAAAGAGCATTTCAAAAGGTGCCTAAGTAGAGACTTGCTGATTTATAACAAGAAAAAATGAACTGCATTGATAAAGTAAGAACTCTTCCACTGAGGTAAAGGAAGAAGGAAGAGAACCCTGAGCTGGAGGGATGGGGATCAGGGGAAGGGCAATTAACAGAATAGAGAGAATTCAAGTTGAGCATCAAAGAGAGGGCAGAGGACAGCAAAGAGGGAGGGAAGTGTGCCCAGCTAAGCCAGTTCATAAGTTCACATTTTATGCTGTTTGCTGGAGTTCATATTAGCAAGTTTCCTCACTCATTTCTAACTTAAAAACAGAAGAAAAACACGCCATCAAATTGAACTTGTTGACAGCACAGATGTAGGTTCTGACAAATACGGACATAATGAACAATACATATTAGTCAGCACTAATAAAACTTTATCAGGCCTGAAAACCCAAATCCTACCTTGAAGAATGTTTGAATGTTCCCAGGGGTTCTAACAACCAAGGAGCTGCTTTGTAACACTGCTGTTGGGAGCAGTAATTCTGCCAGTAATTCTACATCAACAACTCTAGATGTGGCCCCTACTGCAGGGAGTGCTACAGGAAAGAGTACAAGGAAAAGACAGGACACCCTGCCCTCCAGGGACTCCCTAGCTAAGGAGTAGGACAGTGATAAGTCTTAGCAAAGAGCAAGTGAGGATGGTGAATGCTCTGCAGTACTAATAAGAAAAGGGCCAGCTTTAATTCACTGGCCACTGTATGCCAGGTTTTATTTCATGGTCTCTTCACAAGACAGGCATTAGCATCATCCTCACTTGATAAGGAAGGCAGGATAAGTTAACTCCCCCAAGGTCAAAGAGCTAGTATAGCAGGGTCTCAATTTGAATTTGAGTCTGTTGGACTTCAGAGCCTAGACTTCTAACCAGGGCTAATGTGTTTTATCTTTTCAAGATTTTATTTATTCATGAGAGACACAGAGAGAGAGGCAGAGACATAAGCAGAGGGCAAAGCAGGCTCCACATGGGGAGCCCAATGGGGGATCCGGGGTCACCACCTGAACCAAAGGCGGATTTTCAACCACTGAGCTACCCAGGTGCCTCAGCTAATGTGTTTCCATTAATGTCAGCCTTTTAGTTAAAAGAAGCAGGACTCTAGGCTTCTGAGGTCAGGGACTATGTCCATTCAGTTTACTATGGATTCCCCAGCATCCAGCTGATCAATAAACATGGTTGATGATTAGAAAACACATTAATTCCCATAGTTAGGGCTGCTTCAAATATCCACCTAAGGCAGACATCTGTCGTTTCAGTCCTTTCCTGCCCAACACCTATTCCCTCTTCATTTAAGAAACCACCCTACTCCCACTCTTGGTCACCTTGGTTTAATGAGGCTGACCCCTCCCCCCTAACATCTGGAGTGGGAGTGGATACAAGCCTGGCCAACCTGAGTTAGTGATTGGCCCGAGATGAACACATGATCCAGGCTGGACCAATGGGAATTTAAGTTCATAATTTCTACTGCAGATAACAGATGCTCTCTTTCTCCTGGTTGGAAGTGGATAGAAGATAAGACTGGAGTTGCTGGTAGCCCTTTTATCCCCAAAAAGGAAGAGCCTGCCTGTGAATAAAGACAACAAAAGGAAAGCAGGACCAGGCCACAGAGATTTCTAGTTGCATGATCTAAGCACCCACACCTGGAAGCCCCGGTGGCTCAGAGGTTTAGCGCCGCCTTCAATCCAGGAGTGATCCTGGAGACCCCGGATCGAGTCCCACGTCAGGCTCCTTGCATGGCACCTGCTTCTCCCTCTGCCTGTGTCTCTGCCTCATTCTCTCTCTGTTTCTCATGAATAAATAAAATCTTAAAAAAAAAAAAAAAGGAATCTTCAGGAGCACGAGTCAATAGATTCGTTCCAGTTTCTTAAGCCAGTTTGAGTTTGCTGCTGATTGCTCGCACTCAGAGTTCTGACACATCACCTAAATAAAATGGGACCAAGCAACTGGACATCACATATACCAAGCAAAGAAAGAAGTATCCTTGCAATTATGCTCAAGTGTCCCCACTTGTAATTTGTAATTTATGGAGAGGGGTAAACGTAGGAAGCAAGTGCCTACTGCCTCTAAAAATCTGTCCAAGGGCATAGCATTTCTTTCACTAGTTAAAACCATATATATTAAAAAGACCGTTTGGGTATCCCCATTCAACACCTAAAACCAAATGGCTTCTCAGTACTATTACTTAGAGCTTCACAAGACGAGACCCAAGAGGAGTCACTTCTAAGTTTTCATCTCAGCTGTGCTTGTCCTTGGAAGGTCCAGCCTGCACCCAGCCGGATGACACTCCAAGGCAGTACTGTTCACCTATTCCTTGAATGGCAAGTTAACTTTTGATTGCCAACTTACTAGTTGTTTCTCACTCTAGCAAGGATACTGAAGACTCTACAGTGAAGGAGGCTGCAAATACAACACAATAGGCCACACTGGCACAAGAGAACACACCAGAGACTGGGGGGAAATCACCCAAGACAAGGAGATGTTAAGAGATTTGTATTTCTCCTTCATGTCAAGTGGATCAGACTGTCAGTTTCTGTGGAGTCTCTAGTGGAATTAAATCTTCCTTCTCAGGAGTCAGCCATAGATCAAATAAGGATTCTTGGAAAAATAAATGCAAAGATCACAAACTTGTGACCCAAGGCAGACCTGGCCCACAGAAGGTTTCATTTAACCCAGTGTTAACACTTAAAAACACTTTTTTTTTTTTTGGTCTTAGTTACCAGCAATTAAAAATGGGAAGAATTTGAGTGATAGATGGTATTAATGGCCACTACTTTGTTCATTCCTTCCTGTATCCAGGCACCAGGTGACTCCCCCTAACTCTAGACTTGGCCATCTGGCTTGCTCTGCCGGATGTGACCATAACCAACACAACCTGGGCAGATTTCAGAAGCACTTGGGCATTAGAGCTTGCCCTCCTGCTGCTCTTGTAACTCTGAGAAAGTCCATCCAGGGCTCATTTCTTGGGTGATGAGACAGACCACCACACACACACACACACACACACACACACACACACACACACACTAACTCACTCACTCACTCACACACAGAAGCAGAGTTGCCTAGCTAATCAGGAGCTAACCGTAGACATCTGGGCAAACCCACCCATGCCCAGCCCAAACTCCAAACCTGAAATGATGAACTAAAGTGGTGTTTGTTTTTAAAATATTTTATTTATATATTTGAGAGACAGAGAGCAAGCATGAACACATGAGCAGGAGGAGGGGCAGAGGGAGAGGAGAAGCGGACTCCCCACTGAGCAGGGAGCTGACCCCGCGGATCATGACCTGAGCCAAAGGCAGACGCTTAACTGAGCCACCCAGGCACCCCTAAATTGGGGGTGTTTTAAGCCAAAGTCTTGGGTGTTTTCTGTGTGGCACAAACTGATGGGAGTCCACATAAAAATAAACATTCCTGATTACAAAACAAAAATCTGAAGACTCTGCCAGACTGGGTCCACATTCCTGCAAGGCAACAACTAGCTGACATGGGCAATGGCTCCCACCTTTAGCCCAGCTACAGCTTGGATTCCCCCAATTTATCACCTTCTCATCTTGCCCATGCTGAGGTAGAATTCAGTTCCCATATGTCATCTCAGTTAGATGTTGTTATATGTATGGCAAGAAGAAAGTGAAATACTGTATCATGTAGGAAAGCCATTATAACCACCTTGGAGAATTGTTTGTTGGTATTTACTAAAGCTGAACACCTGCAGACCTATGACCCAGCAATTTCACAATTAGCTATATACCCAAGAAAAATGAGTACACAGGTTCCAAAAGACATATAAAGCATTCACTGCACTACTCCCAATGGTCTCAAATGAGCTGTTAAACTAGTTATCAAGAATGTCCATCAACAGAATAAAACGTGACATATTCATAAGGATGAATTTCACACGTAATGCTATGTGCTAGAACCCAGACACAAGCAAGCACATGCTGAATGATTCTACTTATAGTTCAAAAACAGAAAATGAAAATAAGGTGTTAGAAGTCAGGTGAGAACACATGGGGGTTCTGACAAGCTAATAATGCTGTTCTGAAAACTGGATGCTATTTACATGGATTTGTACATTTGTGAAAATTCACCACATTTGGACATTTATGATCAAACAGGGCTTGATTTAAAGAAACTTTTAGAAGTATAAAAACAAGACCAAGAGGGATAGTTTTCAAAAAAAAAAGGTTAAGTATTTTTTTAAGGATATTATGAAGGCAATGTCTACACTCTCTGTCATATTTAATATTTAACATGACAAAAAAGAATAGCGGGTATCATGGGGAGCCCAGTTGGCTCAGTCAGTAGAGCATGCAACTCAATCTCCGGGTTGTGAGTTCAAGCCCCAAATTGGGTGAAGAGTACTTTAAAAAAAATTTTTTAAAGGATAACCATGAGGGGATCCTCGGGTGGCTCAGTGGTTTAGCGCCTGCCTTTGGCCCAGGTTGTGATCCTGGAGTCCTGGGATCGAGTCCCACGTTGGGCTCCCTGCGTGGAGCCTGCTTCTCCCTCTGCCTGTCTCTGCCCCTCTCTCTCCTCTGTGTCTCTCATAAATAAATAAAATCTTAAAAAAAAATAAAAAATAAAGAAAATAAAGGACAACCATGAGTTGAAGCATTACAGATGTATGGCTGGAATCTGGAAAGATATACAACAAAACACGTGATGAACTGGGAAAAAGGACAGAATGAGCCACTCCTAGGCTACCTCACTCATTTGCAGGATCTGCCTGACCTCCGGGCTCTGGGGCTTACAACCTCGGACATGGGGATCCAAGTCTTTTCTCTAAAGGTTACAAATCATTTCTCACATTTAGGATACTAGGTTGGTTGACTGCCCCTAAAAATCAATTACTTTTCTTACTGCTCATCTGTCAAATGGGCCTAATAGCCACTGGAGAGAGTTGTTGGGAGAACAGAAGATAAGGTCTTTAAACCCTTAAGGCGGTACCAAGGAGATGGAGAGAAATTTTATTTACAGCCATGTTGATGATGGTGAAGTACTTAAAAAAAAAAGTGTCCTTAAGGTTGATGCTGTTAGGATGCAGAGCCCAGCAGTACCTACTGTGGTAGGCATGGGCATGCAGAGGAGGTTTTCTCTAATTCCAATGTGCCCCTTGGATCCTACAGTAGGCAGGCCCTTTCCTTTTCTAGAATACTTCATTTAGGGCTCTGCTATTTTTAGTCTCAATGCCTATCCCTCAGGAGTATTAGGGCCAGAAAGCCTCGAAGAATCAAGGCAGTAATCCAAAGGAAGCTGTACAGCAAAGAACAAGGTCTCAAATTTGCTGGACATCCCAACCAGCACATTTCTAGGAGCTTCCTCGAGATTTTGATTAAGCAGATCCAGAGACACACCAGAACCTTTTATTAAGGCCTAAAGGGATTTTTACACCAAGTCAAGTTTGTCAAATTACTACCTGGTGAAATTTACAGTCTAGCAGACCTAGATCCAAATTCAACCCCCCCACCCCCGAACTTTTCAGCTAGGCATCCCTGGGGTGGTTACAGAAAACCTTTCTGAATATCCTTATTCATAAAAAGGGATTTACAATATGGATTCCCCAGGATTGCTGTGAAACCTGAAGACACCGCCACATTCAGCAGGTTGGATTTTAGCTGTGAGGCCCCAAGTGTGCCTTTGTCCTAACAATCCACTTTCTTGTTTCTCTCTACTGCCATGAGCTGTTCTTGCCTTAGCCTACAAATCTACTTCCATGGGAGTAACTTCTGCATAGATCTGGACTGGCCTGACCAACTTATCCGTGCTAAACCACCTTCCCAAGGCATTGAAAGATTTTTTACATCTGCCAGATGTAAATAAAGTCTTTAAAAAAACAAAACCAAACTGCCTCAGCGATGACCCACGTTTTACAGAAGCAGACAGGAAGCCACCATGAATTTTCATACATATAAAAATTATCACATTAAATGAGTTTATAATACACACAACACAAAAAGGTTCTAGCCCTAGAGAGATAGGGGAGCGCAGGACCAGAACTTGGTGGAAACTCCTATCACTTGATAGGAGTTAATATCACTTGAGGAAAACTACACGTTAAGTAAGTCATTGCTTCTAGAAACAACTTGCCAATTACAGAATTACTCTGAACTGGGAAGCCGTAGAAGCCTTTTCTATAAGTCTAATTTAAATCGACCCAGGGGCTCCTCGGTGGCTCAGCCATTAAGGCAGCTGACTCTGGACTTCTGACTTTGGCTCAGATCATGATCTCAGGGTCATGAACTCTAGCTCAGCACCTGCATCCAAGCTTAGCAGGGAGTGTGCTTAAGGATGCACTCTCCCTCTGCTCCCTCCATCTCTAAAATACATTGAACCATTAAAACCTGCTGTACTGGGAAGCCTGGGTGGCTCAGTGGTTGAGCATCTGCCTTTGGCTCAGGTCGTGCGTGGTCCCGGGATCCTGGGATCGAGTCCCGCATCCCGCTTCCCGCAAGGAGCCTGCTTCTCCCTCCGCCTGTGTTTCATGAATGAATAAAGTCTTAAAAAAAACAAAACCAAACCTGCTGTATCGTCCGAACCCTTAACCACGGACGTGTTTTGATGATCCTGGCTGTGCCAACTTTGCTAAGGGGGTGGGTTTTGGGGGGAGGGCGCGCCTCCAAATTCTCAAGAACCTCCATGCTAATGACAGTGCCCAAAGAACTTCGCCTTCCCTGCTTTGTTTCTGAATGCATGTGCAGTTGGGGGGGTGGGGGGGACTGAGTGGTACAAACTTTATGCAAATGAAGTTAAAATCGCTTTCTAGGGGATCCCTGGGTGGCGCAGCGGTTTGGCGCCTGCCTTTGGCCCAGGGCGCGATCCTGGAGACCCGGGATCGAGCCCCACGTCGGGCTCCCGGTGCATGGAGCCTGCTTCTCCCTCTGCCTGTGTCTCTGCCTCTCTCTCTCTGTGACTATCATAAATAAATTAAAAAATTAAAAAAAAAATCGCTTTCTATCCTGGTCCGGAGACCTCCTCCCTAAAGGCAACCCTTGTTAAAAGGGCCCAAGAGCGGGATTTCTCAAACGGATACGGACATTTGGGGTTGGATAACTGTTTCTGAGTGCTGTCCACGCGCTGTCGGACGTTCGGGAGCATCAACTTGTACCCGCCAGGCTCCAGCAGCAGCTCCCCGAACCCGGTTGTGGCATCCTAAGAACGTCTACGGACGCTGCCCAAGACGCGGGAACAAGGCCACCCCGGGGTGGGGACCGCCACTTGCAGGGATGCTCCGTGCCTGGCCGGAGACACAGGGCGGCACACGGTTACTTTCCGACTCGCTGGGGAGGGATGCGACCCGGGCGGGGGCGGGGGCGCGGGGGGGGCGGCGGCGGCGGCGGCAGCCACTCACTCACCAGGTCGCGGATGAGCTGGTCCACCAGCTGCTCCTCGCGGGCCGGCGGGGAGCGGGAGCGGCTCGCCGCGTCCTGCCTCTCGGCCCGGGTCGCCCGCGGCGCGGGGGGCCGCCCCGCCCCCTCCAGGAGGCCCTGGGCCAGCGCCAGGTACCCCGAGGCCTGCTCGCCACGCCCCGCGGCCACCTCGGGCCGCCGCGGCCGCCGCCGCTTCCGGAGCGCCTGGGCCTGCGCCAGCTCCTCCTGCCAGCGCCGGCGGAACTCGTCCAGGCTGTGGTCGTCCATCGCCGCCGCTCCGGGCCCGGCTGCCACGGGACAGTCCCTCCGCCGGAAGTGTCCGCCGCGGCCGGAAACGCGCGGCGCCGCCGCACTCGGGTTCCGGGTGGGCGGCCCCGCCCCCGGCGCGCCCCTCGGGCGGTCCCCCCGGCGCAGGAGGCTCGAGGCGCCCGCCTGGCCGCGGCCCCGGGACCCCGACCCCCGGCTCACCCCCCCGCCCCCGCTTTCCCGCCGCCCGCTCCCGTCGCGCACGCCCCTGGCGCCGAGCACCGTTTCTTGGGCGTCGAGCACCTACTAGATGCCGGGCGCTGGGGGCTTAGCCTTCACATCGGCGCCCCCGCCCCTCGCCCCCATAATATCCCTCCCTTCTTGGGGTCTCCATTCACGCGGGGCGGGGGGGACGTTCCACGGAATGAACCCGAAGGCTCGAATCACTGGGAGCTGTTGGTAAGGCAGAGAAGCGGAGGGGATGAGGGCTTCGCTTTAGGGGGGGTCCCGGGAACTCCCGAGATGGCACGTGAGCTAAACCAGGAGAAAAACCAACCGTGGGAAGATCGGAGAAGACCTTTCCAGAAGGAGCTACAAGGGAGACGGGAAAAGTGGCGCGCAGTCGTATTGCATCTTCCAGATGCTGTGCACCTGCCGTTCCCTCCTCTGGGAATCCCCCCGACCTCGTGAACTCCTCCACAGCTTTCCTGGCTCAGCTCATACCTCGATTCATCTCCCTCAAGTGAGGTCACCTGGTTGTTTATTCCTGTAGCACCCCGTACTTCTCTTGCACAGAACGCAGTTTGTAGATTTAGATTCATGTAATTGCTTGTTAATCTCTCCCCTTTCCTACTGGCTTATCCATTCTTAACTTGGAGTCTGGAGATTAGTGGGCCTTCAATAAGTATTTACTAACAACCCCTTCAGATCATAAGTTTTGTCCCCACTTTACAGATAAAGAAACTGAGCTTACCACCCCCCCCCCAAAAAAAAAAGCACGCAGCTGGTAATGTGCAGACCCAGGATTTTTTTTCCCCCCCACTCCAGGCCTGATCTTACGTAATCATACAGCCTATATGCCTAAACCAGCTAGGAACCACTTGGTTACCTTAGTTACCATGATTTTTCAGCACGGGGATATTAACAGCATGGTTATCAACAGCCTGGGCCCCAGAATCAGACAGACAAGTCTAGTTGGGGATCCCAGCAACACCCTCATTTACCCTCCTCTTTTCTTCCAGCAATTCCAGCTCTAGGAAGTTACCCTAAGAGAAGAAACGAGAGGATGAATTCAAGGAATACCACCAAAACTTTGTTTTATAATACTGAACATCAGAAGCAATCTAAATAACTGACAGCAGGCCAGTGGTTTAAAAAAAAAGTTTGCCCCATTAGGATATAAGAAAGATCCTAACTAGAACACCAGCTCCAGGAGAGCTGAGACCCGATCTGTTTGTCCATTTGCTAGGTCTTTAGTGCTCAAGACAGTGCCTGGGACATAGTAACTGCTCTATAATAATTTTTTAAAGAGAATCCGTGAAATATTGTGTAGCTATTAAATATTACATGGAAAAATTTAATCACATCATCACATGACTTAGCAAGAGAAAGCCAGGATACATCAATGTACAGTATGAGGTCAGTAATTTTTTTTAAAGTGCATATGCAGAGAAGCTCTCTAGAGGGGGCCAGATTATGGATTAGAATATACAGATATAAAACAAAAAGACTACTGATTTTCTACAGTGAATGTTAACCTAGCCCAGATTCCTCCAGAAAGCAGAGACTGAGACCTGGGCTGGCAGGTAGCTAGTTGTTTGTACTCGTTTTTTCAGAGAATAGAAGTGGGGTGCCAAGAGAAGAGCAAACAGGGGTAGGAGGGACAGCTAATCCAAAGACCATCTTGAGTTGGTCCTGCTGTGAGCAAGTTACACTCCATCCAACGGAGACCTTCCAGGCAGCCTTGAAGTCACCACCAGATTGTCCTCCCAAGGGATCAGAAATGAAAGACAGACTTTATTCACTTACCCATCCTCCATTAGAGAAAGCTTAAAAGTTTTTCATAATCTCCTACTTCCAAACTGAGTTTAACTGAGTTGTTACTTATGTCCCACACCAGGGAAGCAGAGATGCCCTGAGGCAAAAAGCAAGAACTACTCTATGCAGCTAACAGGAGGGACTGTCTGATTGCCCATGCACAAAGCCAATTACCACAGCAATGACAAAGTAAGAGGTGAGTCAAGAGGATGTGATGTGGGGCTTAACAGGAGTCCAATAAGTATTCCTTTCATAATAAAAACAAGGAGTTTTCCTCAGAACCTTTAGCTTACATTCCACTTCAAACTAGATATTTTCCAAATGGAATTCCAAAGGTTAGATTTGTTTTGATTATCAATTTGTGAGTCTAAGTCCGAACATGGCTTTTCTGGTGGCTCTGGAGTTTACAGAACACCTAATATTTAAGACAAAACAATTTTTAACACACCTGATTAGGATGTTCAAAAAATAAATCCTTGTTTTCTCTGGTCCTTTTAAGAGAATTTTTACAAGGCTAATGCAGGCAGGCTAATGGGGCCATTCATCACCCAGAGAAAGCAGGGGTTAAAAAAGGGAGGGGGGAATATACCAAGAAGAAGGAAAATATTGTTCTCTATTCAATATTGCGTACCATTAACTATGTTGATTTTATCTTTCTAATAGTAAATTCCTGGGCCTCCATTTCCTCAAGTGAAAAAAAAAAAATTTAAAGATCTTTCCTTCAGAAGGGTTGTAAGGCTGATAGAGGTTTATAAAACTCCTAGCACCTGAAGGGCACACAGTAGGCATTCAGTAAATGCTGGCTAGGATTCATATTAGTAAGTCGGCTGATAGAGATTACATTCAAAATATGCTCTAAGTCTGGTGTTCCACGAGACCCACCTTTTTTCTGTGTCACGTGTTCCTTGCAAGTTCCATCCATTAAAATTCTTTGGTTGCAAGTCTTGCTAGTTTAAGAAGCAATTGAACCAGAATGGCTCACAAAGTTTAAAAGAAAAATAACCAGATCCTCAGAATGCCCAGAATCAGATCAGATTCAGGGATTTCATGATAGGAAGTCATGAACCATCTGTTTCAGATGATGTCACCATCTGTTTTGGATGATGTCACCACCTGTCTTCGATCTTCTAGGACTCAGATGACCCTTTGACCAACATCACCTGGGCATTTGTTAGGAACACGGATTCTCAGCCCATGCTACAGGGTCAGACTTTGGGGGTGTAACCCCAACAAATGTTTTAATAACCCCTAAAGGTGCTCCTGATGCACGGTCCAGTTTGAGAACCAGTACCCCAGAGAATCATCAAGATGGCCTGATTCCTGGGCAGCCCAGGTGGCTCAGCGGTTTAGCGCTGCCTACAGCCCAGGTCGTGATCCTGGAGACCCGGGATCCAGTCCCACGTTAGGCTCCCTGCATGGAGCCTGCTTCTCCCTCTGCCTGTGTCTCTGCCTCTCTCTCTCTCTCTCTCTCTCTCTCTCTCTCTCTCGATTAAATAAATAAAACCTTAAAAAAAAAAAAAAAAAGATGGCCTGATTCCTTGAAGAGTGGTTGGGGTAGAGGTGTTGTAATGGGCTCAGTTTCCAGGACTATATGAAATGGGGAGGCAAAGTTCCCCAAAACAGAAGAGGCAGGGTGGGATACTGGGACAAACTGAAACATTTACAAGGCTATCACAGGAAAGAGATACTGGAAATTCAGGTGTCCATACCATCAGTGTTTTGTTGCCCGTTGCTGACGTATTGTGTATTCCCCACAAAACCCAAGCTCAGGTCTACCAGAGCCCCAGAAGGATGTCTGAAAAGTGGCCGCCATCTTTCCCACAAGTACCTCCTGTCTCGTTCGCCCTCCTCAGGCCAGTCACTGGACCACCAAGGTGCAAGGACTTCTTTACCTCTGGGTCAGGGTAAGTCTTAGAAAAGTAGAGAGGGCGAGAGACAAGAGCAGATGTTATTAATTTGTTTGTTCTCAGGTACAAGAAGGTGGATCAAGTTCCTACTGCTGCAGTGACATGTTAAGGGGTTTAAAATAACACACAATTATTCTCTTACAGCTCTAGAGGCCAGAAGTCCAAAAGCAGTTTCACCATGCTGAAACCAAGGTGTTGGCAGGATCACACTTCCTCCAGAAGAGATTCCTGAAGCAAGTTTCCTGCTTGCTCCAGCTTCTAGAACTATGTTCCTAGGCTTGTCCTGTCTCCGCCTTCCTGCCTCCACCTTCCAAGCCAGCAGTGTAGTATTTTACTCCAGTCACTGCCTACCTTCTATCCCTGGGTTCAGGTCCCCCTCTGCCTCTCTTTTATAAGGATACCCATGGTTACCTAAGGCACACCTGGATAACCCAGGATCCCCCTCCTCCTCAAGAGCCTTAATTTAGACACATCTGCAAAAGATTTCTTTCTTTTTTTTTTTTCCATCTAAGGTAACACTCACAGGTTCCAGGGATTAGGATCTGGATATCTTTGGGGGCCATTATTCAGCCTACTGCACAAAGCCTTCAGTGATCACAGATTCAAATACCTACAGATAACTCCAGGAAACAAAAATGAGACACATAAGCCAGGTGTATACTGTCCCGAGCTGCAGTGTGGATGCCCATCTAGACAATACTCTGCTCCACCCACCTGTTGGATCTTAATCCAGATCATCTGAAAATAAATATCTTGATTTTTTAATTATTAGCAACAAATTCTTTTTTAAAGAATAAAAGTTTTTGTTAAAAGTGTAAGTTGTATTCGGTAGACTACAAACCCAACAGTTGTTCATTCTTGAACAATCCATGAAGTAGGACAAAACTTCCTTCAACTTACATTAAGATACCTCCTTAGCTCTTGTGAATGGGATGGCAGACTTACACCTCATTTGGGATCATTACCGTGTGAGGAACACCAGGAGATGAATATGAAAAGTAATACAAGGAAATGATGATGATTTCAAAGTATATTGTTTAGACACATCAACAAAAACATCAGAATGATATATAGTCATTTTGAATATCAACATGACCCTGATGTATCACTATGGGTGTTATTGCTCTTTATTGCTATTTTATGCCTCATAATCAACAAGATATAAAATTCTCTGAGGGAAAAAAATAAAACTTTGGTCTTTAAAAAAAGAAAAGCTATCTGTAGCAAGAAACAATTTGCTCATTCTTGAGAATTCCCCCATCAATAATTCCTTTAAAAAAAATGCTGCAACAGACGGGATTCAGTGTCAGCTGCCAGCTACAGACTTAGTCATTCAAAAGGAAGTTGTCCCATATGGACACCACTCTCCATATCTCTCTCTCTCTCTCTCTCTCATCTCAATCTCCTCCTGCTTTTATTGAAGCCCCCTCCAACCTATCCCTTTAATCTCCCAGCCTGGTCCCAAAACCCATCCCTCTGAAATATTACCTTTTCTCAGAGAAGAAGCAAGTTCTGTCCTCGGGTCCCTTTCATTTCCCTTGAAAATTCAGCTCCAGCCCAATGCTCATCAGAGATGCTTTGCTCAGCCATCTCAGGCACACAAGGAGGAGGTGATGACGTTAGTCCACAAGATGGGTGTTCTCACTCCAGCTTAGACTCTGAGACTCCAAGAGCTAGTTTCTTTGCCTGCTCACTTAAAAAGCAACATGGTATGACAAGCCTGAGTATTTCTGGAGTGGTGCACCACACTCTGGGTGCACATGAAGATATTGTTCTTTTTTTTTTTAAGATTTTATTTGTAAGTAATCTCTACACCCAACATGGGGCTCAAACCCACAACCTGAGATCAAGAGCTGCCTGCTTCACCTACTGAGCCAGTGAGGTGCCCCAAGATATTCTTGTTCTTAGCTTGACTTTGACCCCGACTCGTCCAATGAAAGAAGTTCCCCAACATTATTTTTTAAAGTTTTATTTATTTAAGTAATCCCAGAGAATTGAAAACATGTCTACACAAAAACCTGTAATGAATGTTCATAGCAGCATATTCACAATCACCAAAGGGTGGAAACAGCCTAAATGTCCATCAATGGGTGAATGGATAAACGAAATGCGATCTATATATACAATGAAATATTATTCCACCATAAAAAGGAACAGAGTGCTAATAAATGCTACAACACGGATGAACCTCCAAAACATGCTGAGTGAAAGAAGCCAGTCACAATTCCAATTCCATAGAAAATGGAATTACAAGGGAATTGACCCTTGCCTTAATGGGTAAATTGTCTTATTATTTGTTTGTGTATCTCTCCCATGAGAATGTAGGCTCCCTGACAGTGGCAACCACGTCTACCTTGTTCATCCTTGTGTTCTCAGCCCCTAGCACAGAGCCTGATTCCTAAAATGTGCTTGATAATTGTTGGTTCCGTGGCTGAATGAATGAATAAACAACTGGATCCATGAATGATGGAGCTAAGAGAGGAGTCCCACGTCAGGCTCCCTGCATGGAGCCTCCTTCTCCCTCTGCCTGTGTCTCTGCCTCTCTCTGTCTCTCTCATGAATAAAATAAAGTCTTTTAATAAATAAATATTTGTGTTACTGATGAGGCTACAAGTAAAGATATTTACAACCACACACACAGAGAGAGTAGCAGAGAGAAAGATAAATTCGCTCCTATAAGAAGGAAGTGAGAGATGTCATTGTAAGTCTCATAAATCTCAACCCAAGTGCTCATATAGGAGATAGAAGTTGCCTGGTCTATTCTACTTTTCAATCTGCTAAAGAGTCTCCTCTCCTTTTCATTTTAATAGAAAAATCACTCTGAGCACTTTGGAACTCTAATTACAGGTGACACACAAATGGAAAGAAAAATAGGAAATCAAACATTTGAGCCAATAAGTTACAATTTATATGAGCACTTAATAGCAGCAAAGTGCCCTAAGCCACTCAGGATTTCCTCAAAGCACTTTGCAGATGGACATCTCAGGAGCTGTCGTGGGGATGAAGTCAGAAACATCTATAATGTGCCTGAGTTCTTTGGATACGCGTCATTGTTGTGAATTCTAATGTCTGTCTTCCCGAGATTTCTCCAAGGTCGATGCCATGTAAGACCTTCAGACTGCAATCTGGCTCTAGCTCACCTCTGCAGCCTGGTCTCTGAACACTTTCCCCCTTCAATCTCTAATCATCTCAAACCCTTCCAGCTTTCCCCTCCATCAAGCTCTCTCATCCCCTAAAACTCTCACCCCCCTCTTGCCTACACCTGCCTAACCCCTGCCAAGTTTTGTTTTAGAGGACACTTTCTCAAAGAAACCTTCCTTTCCTTCTTCCTTCTTCAGACTGAGTTAGGTTCTGTATTACTTAGGACTTTTAGGTTGACTTTCGCTTCTGCGTGTAGGGAGCTTGGAAGGCTCCACTCTGTCCTAACAAGTTAAAAACTGAATGAAGAATCATCAACTCTTCTTGGATCTGTAACACAAGACAGAGAAAACCACTGCCCCTAAAAGTGGAAACAGGTGAATACAGGGAGTCCTAGCTTACCAAAGTGGACTCACAGGTGGAAACCAAGGCCATGGTAGGAAAGCCTGAGCTGTAATTGACAAATTGCTGGAGACTCCGGTGGACGAGTCTGAGAGTTAAAAGCTCCCTCTGGACCTAGTCACAGACAGAAGGGGCCCACACTTTTTGGAGCTTTTCCCCTAGGAGCTTGATCAAGGTCTCATAATAAATATAGGGGGAAGAAGTCTTCTCTTGTTTTTAGCAAAGAAAGGAGAAAAGAATCATTCTGAAATACACCAGAATACTCTGTTGTTCTTAATAAGACCTGCACTCAAGAGAAACTATTAACCAGAGCTTAACCTGCTAGAGTATTATCAGAGCCTAACTCATCTGGGGGAAGGGAAATGCCCAAATCCCATTAGTTCCAGCCTTCCACATGGAGAAAGGAATTCCAGCCCATTCTGGCCATCCTGTCCCCACTAGGGGAGAGAAAAAAAACTGAGAAACATGAAATTCACATTATAGAGGTATAGACTTACTTAAACACAGACCTAATCATGGGACTATGGAATGCTTCTGCCTCCCCACACCTCACACCATATTACTAAAGCTCTATTTATAACAGTTCCTTTAACCTAATATGGTATGTCAAGCTATCAAGAAGAAATTGAAAAGCATTCTAAATGGAAAACACACACACACACAATTTGAAGAGATGGAGCGAGCACCAAAACCAGAAACAGCAGAGATGTTGGAATTATCTGACCAGACATTTAAAACAACAATGATTAATATGCTGAAAGCTCTCATGGGTAAAGTAGACAGCATGCAAGGACAGATGGGCAATGTAAGCAGAGAGATGGAACTCTTAAGAAAGAACCAAAAAGAAATGCTAGAGATAAAAAAACTGTAACAGAGAGGCACCTGGGTGGCTCAGTGGTTAAGTGTTTGCCTTCACCTCAGGTCATGATCCTGGGGTTTTGGGAAGGAGTCCTTCATCGGCCTCCCCCTGGGGAGCCTGCTTCTCCCTCTGCCTATGTCTCTGCCTCTTTCTCTGTGTCTCTCATGAATAAATAAACAAAATCTTTTAAAAAAAATCCAACTATATCAATAATCGCTTTGAATATCAATGGTCCAAATGCACCAATTAAAAGACAAATTGTCTGAATGGATTAAAAAACAATACCTAACTCTATGTTGTCTATAAGAAGCCCACGTTAAAATAGAGACACATCTAGATTAAAAGTAAATCTTCCTCTCCAAGAGTAAATGGAGAAAAATATACCATGTTAGTACCACTATATAGCAGGAGTAGCTATATTAATTTCAGACAGAGCAGACTTCAGAGCAAAAAAAGGTATCAGGGATACAGAGGGCATTACATAATGATAAAGAGGTCAATTCTCCAAGAAGGTAACAATCCTTAACTTGTATATGCCTTGTATTTGAAAGCCTAAAACTATGTGGCAAAAAAAAAAAATGTAGAATTGCAAGAAGACATAGATGAATCCACTACCATAGTTGGAGACTTCAACACCCCTCTATTAGAAATGGACAGATCAGCAGGCATAAAATCAGTAAGGACATAGTCAAACTCAACAACACTGTCAATCAGCTGGATGTAAATGACATTTGTAGACTTCATCCAACAACAGCAGAATACACATCCTTCTTAACCTCACCTGGAAGATCCACCAAGATAGATGACATTCTGGGTCGTAACATACACCTTCAAAGTTTTAAAAAGTAGAAATCATACAATGTCTGTTTTCAGGCCACAGTGGAATTAAAATTAAGGGGAATTACTATGAAATCAATAACAGAAAGATAATCAGAAAATCCCCAAATACATGAAGATTAAATACACTTCTAAACAACGCATGAAGAAGAAATCTCAAGAGAAAATCTTAAAATATTTTGAACTAAATAAAAACACAACCTATCAAAGTTTGTGGGATGCAGGGAAAACAGTGTTTAGAGGAAAATTAATAGCATCAAATGCATATGTTAGACAGGAAGAGACAGGTGCCTGGATGCCTAAGTGGTTGAGCATCTGCCTTCGGTTCAGGTCATGATCCCAGGGTCCTGGGATCAAGTCCCATATAGGGCTCCCCACAGGGAGCCTGCTTCTCCTTCTACTGATATCTCTGCCTCTCTCTGTGTCTATTATGAATAAATAAATAAAATCTTAAAAAAAAAGAAAGGAAGATAAAATCATAATCTAAGTTTCTACCTTAGGAAACTAGAAAAAGAAGAGCAAATTAAATTCAGAGTAAGCAGAAGAAAGACATAATAAGAGAACAGAAATCAGTGAGATTGAAAACAGAATCAGGACGCCTGGGTGGCTCAGCGGTTGGGTGCCTGCCTTTGGCTCAGAGTGTGATCTCACCGTCCTGGGATCGAGTCCCATTGTCAGGCTCCCTGCATGGAGCCTGCTTCTCCCTCTGCTTACGTCTCTGCCTCTCTCTCTCTGTGTCTCTCATGAATAAATAAATAAAATCTTATAAAAAACCCAGAAAATTGATAGACAAACATCAATGATAACAAACGCTGATGCTTTGAAAAGATCAGTAAATTAATAAACCTCTAGCGAGTCAAACTAAGAAAAAAGAATATAAATTACTAATACTAAACATAAAAGAGGGGATATCGTTATAGATCTCACAGACATTTTATTTTAAGGAGAAATTCTTAAAAAAAATTTTTTTTTATTTATTTAAGAGAGAAAGAGAGAGCACCAGCAGGGGGGAAGAAGGAAAAGCAAGCTTCCTGCTGAGCAGGGAGTCTGATGTGGGGCTCAATCCCAGGACCCTGGGATCATGACCTGAGCTGAAGGCAGATACTTAATGGACTGAACCACCCAGGTGCCCAGGTCTCATGGACATCTAAAGGACTATTATGAACAACTTCATGACCACAAATTTAATAAATGAGATGGGCCAAATCCTTGTAAGGTACCATCTGGCAAAACTCACACAGGAAGAAATAGATTATCTGAATAGGTTTGTGTCTATTAAAGAAATTGAATCAATTATTAATAGCCTTCCAGGACAGAAAGCACCAAGCCCAGATGGGTTCTCTGGTGAATTCTACTATACCTTTGAGGAATAAATCATACCAATTCTCTCCAATCTATTTCAGAGGATAGAAGCAGAGGGAATATTTTTTAACTCTTTCTATGAGGACAGCATTGCCCTAATAACAAAACCAAAGTCATTACCAGAAAAGAAAACCATAGACTAATGTCTCTCATGAACACAGAGAAAAAAGTCCTCAACAAAATGTTAGCAACCAAATCCAACAATGTATAAAAAGAATTACAACACAATGACTCTGATATTGTGATTTATAAGAATAATATGTACTTGGTCATTCAGATTATCAAAATATATTTCTAATATATATTTAGTCTTCCTCCATGGTTCCTACCTCACAGCTCCCAAAAATCCTTGGAATTTCCTAAGTGTTGAGAGTGATACTGGACATAATGTTTTTAAAATAATGCATATAAGTATTCTATAGTATGAATATATCACATTTCATTTATCCACTTTCCTTTTGGAGTTATTTTTGTTGCTTCTAAATTTTGCTTATTTTGAACAATGCTGCAATGAACATCTTTGAGCACTAATGGGAGATTTTCTCTAGTGCAGCAGATACTATCATTTCCTCCTCCTTCCTTGCCAATAAAGTCCTGTTTTTTTAAAGATTTTATTTATTTATTCAGAGAGAGAGGCAGAAACATAGGCAGAGGGAGAAGCAGGCTCCCTATGGGGAGCCTGATGCAGGATTCGATCCCAGGACCCCGGGATCATGCCCTGAGCCAAAGGCAGATGCTCAACCACTGAGCCACCCAGGTGCCCTCCTAAAGTCCTGATTTTGCTTGAATATTTTGTACCCAACCACAAGGAATAAATCAGAATTTGTCTAAGACAGAGATTGGCAAAAATTTTTTATAAAAGGCAAATTAGTAAATATTCTAGGTTCACAGGTCATACAGCTTCTGTCACACATGCTCAATTCTGCTGTTAAAATGAGACACAGATGATGTATACACAGATGAGTGTGTTTCAATAAAACTTTATTTACAAAAATAAATCGATTCACCAATGAAGACATACAAATAGCAAATAAGCGTATGTAAAAATGGGAAACGTCATTCTCTATTACGCAAAAGCAAATTAAAACCACAACTACGTATCTATTAGAATGCCTGTAATTTAAAAAAAAAAGTGATAACACCAAATGCTGGAGAAGATGCAGAGAAGCTGAGATCACTCATCTACTGCTTGTGGGAATGCAAAATGGTATAGCCACTCCGGAAACAGTTCGGTAGATTCTTAAAAAACTAGATCTACAACTATCATATGACCCAATAATTGCATTCCTGGGCATTTATCCCAGAAAAACGAAAACTTATGCTCACACAAAGGCCTGGACATGAATGCGTATAGCAGGTTTATTTTCCCTGGCCCCAAACTGGAAATGACCCAAATGTTCTTTGATGAGTGAATGATTTAACAAATTATGGTCTATCCATACCACGTAATCAGTATCTTTACAGTGGTGATGGATACATGAACCTACACAGAGGATTAAATTGTACAGAAGTTAACATATGCACACATATACAAACTCCAAGCACAAGTAAAACTGGGGAAATCTGAATAACAGCAGTGGATTATATCAATGTCAATATACTGGCTATGGTATGATATTAGAGTTTTGCCATCTATTACCATTGGGGAACACTGGGCAAAGTGTAGAAGGGATCTTTATATTATTTCAATAATTGCATGAGAATCTATAATTATTCAATACAAATTTCTTTTTAAAATATCAGATGGCTCAGTCAGTTAAGTGGCTGACTCTTGATTTCAGCTTAGGTCATGATCTCAGGGTCCTGGGATCCAGCCCAGGCTCCTTGCTCAGCAGGGAGTCAGCTTCAGGATTCTTACTCTGTCTGCCCCCAACACCCTCGGGCTTGTGCATGCTTTCTCTTTAAAATAAATAAATAAATAGGGTGCCTGGGTAGCTCAGTCAGTAAATTGGCTGCCTTCGGCTCAGCTCATGATCTCAGGGTCCTGGGGTGGAGCCCCACATGAGGCTCCCTGCTTAGCAGGAAGCCTGCTTCTCCCTCTTCTGCTCCTCCTGCTTGTGCACACACACACTCTCTGTGTCAAATAAATAAATAAATAAATAAAATCCTTTTTTTTTTTTTAAGATTTTATTTATTTATTCATGAGAGACACAGAGAGAAAGAGAGGCAGAGACACTGGCAGAGGGAGAAGCAGGCTCCATGCAGGAAGCCTGACATGGGACTTGATGCCAAGTCCCCAGGATCAGGCACCGGGCTGAAGGCAGCGCCAAACCGCTGAGCCACCCGGGCTGCCCAAATAAATAAAATCTTAAATAAATAAATAAATAAATAAATAAATAAATCTTTGTTAAAAATTACTTTAAAAGCACAAAATAAAAACACAAAACAAGACGGAAGGTTGAATTTGGCCTGCAGGCCATAGTTTGCCAAACCCTGATAAAGGCAATAACGGTGAGGCAGAGACTGTCAGCTCTCCCTTTTGGTAACAGAGCTTTAACATATATTAGCTAGGGACAGTGCTGCTTAGCTAAAAGACTACATTTCCCAGCATCCCATGTAGGTGTGGCCTTGTGAAATGAAGGTGTTAAATGGTAATTCTGGGAATGTAAGAAGTGTGGTGGGAATTCAAGAGGCTATGTTGGATCATGAGACAGTGTGTTGTGTCTCCAAAGGCTCTAGGGATGAATCTTTCCTTGCTTCTCTCCCAGCTTTTGGTGGTTTTCAGCATTCCTTGGTGCTCCTTGGTTTGTGCCAGCATGACTCCAGTCTCTGCCTCCCGTTGGTGTCTGTACAAATTTCCATTGTATAAGGAAACCAGTCATTGGATTAGGTCCCCACCTCCCTAATTCCATATGACCTCATCTTAACTTGTTTACACTTGCAAAGAAAGATCCTACCTTCCATTAAGGTCGAATTCATAGCTTTCAGTTGGGGATGAACTTGTGAGAACTTCTGAAAACACAATTCAGCCCAGTACATGTGTGATATCTGGAGCTGTGGCGGCCAGCTTACTGCCGTGAGATAATCCTGAGGGCTAAAATCAACATAGTAAGGATGGTGGAGCAGAAGCATAGGCATAGTCTGATTCTTAATGAAAATTTGCACTCTAAACCCAATCTTAAATTTCCCTTTCTCTGGATTAGGGATTGACACACTTTTTCTATACAGGGCCAGAGGGTAATATTTTAGATGTTGCAGGCCATACAATTTCTGTTGCAACTACTTAACTCTGCTGTCACAGCACAAAAGCAGCCAGAAATAATGCCTAAATGAATGAACATAACTGTGTTTCAATAAAATTATTACAGAAACAGGCAGTTGGCCAACTGGTCCACATACCATAGTTTGCCAACGCCTGCTCTGGACTTGTCAAGCAAATAATAAAAATCCTTATGATTTAAGACTCTACCAGTTGGATTTTCTGTTACTTGTACCAAATACATACTAACTGATACACCCAGGACAGGGTTTCTCACAGGTACTATTGACTTTTTGGGACAGATAATTTGTTATCTGATCATCCAAGGTTGTTAAGTAGCATCCCAAGCCTGTACCCATTAGATGCTTGCAGCACCCTTCAGTTTTGATAACCAAAAAATATCTCCAGACACTGCCAAATGTCTCCTGGGGAGCAAAATTGCTCCTTGTTGAGAAGCACTGATCTGGAAATAGCTAGAAATGGAATCACCTGGTCACAGGGCATGTGTCTGTTCAGCTCTTCCTGGTTTGCCAAACCGCCGTCTCGCATTTACCCTCATTTACCCTTTCAACAGTATAATTTCAAGTCTAGCGATTCACTTGTTTAAACTCAGCTCAGTTGCCTTCAATACAGTGATTATTGCCTGAGCAAAGGACAATATGTCTGAATTTTCACAGCAGGAGTGCAGCTTTAATCAACCCTATGTCTTGTGACTCCAATAATCAAGGCATTAGGTTTTATTTAAGTGAGGTTTACCCTTTACACTTAAAGTATTGATGAGACTATAATTATGGGCTGGTTAATTTTTTTCTCCCCCTGCTGTGGACATTCGTTTGCTGTTTCCTCTTTACTTACAACAAAAAGACCCTTAAGGGAGAGGTATCAAATGAATAATTAGGAGATCCCTGGAGAAAGAGTTACCCTATTTTTTCAGGTATCAGAGGGTGAAAAAGGATAAATGTGAGAGATGAGAGCTGTCCTACTCTGGGTCTATTGAATGGAGGGAACTTTCCTGGGAATAACTGTGATGTAATTGAATATCGGACTCAACTGAAATCTGAGTCCTCTTGTTTTCCCAGTGGGTTTGGGTCAGGGTCCCAGTTCTGTTTCTTAAGTGGATGCTTAATAATCCCAATAGAATAACGAGGACCATAACTAATATTTATTGAGTGCCAAATACTTTGCTCAACACTGATCATTCTCTCTTTTAATCCTCATAGCAAGCCAGTGAGGTAGATACTATGATCACTATTCCTATTTTACAGATGGGAAAGTTGGAGGCTCAGAGAGGTAAAAAAAATACGCCCAAGGCACCTACCTATTACGTGGTGGGGCTAGGGTTCAAACTCAGATCTTTCTGGCTCAGAGTGTCAAACCACTCTGCTGTAACTCTGACTTCGATTCAAGAACTCTGTTGTTCACCAAGCCGACTCCTGGCATCAAATCTGGCCCTGGCATTAATACATGGCTTCAGGAAACACAGCTGTTTGGAGGAGGCAACAGCTGTTCATTCATTTACCACTTCACCAAGCCACACGAATTAAAACACCATAAGGTAAGGCTCACTCAGTCTCAAACACCAGGATAGGTAATTATTGCTTTAATTAAAGAAAAAAATACCCCTCCCCCTCCTGCTCAAAACACTTGAGTATTGATTTCTGTAAGAGGGAAGGGAATGATCGGGGCAGGAAATTTTTGTATGTTCTTGATGATAATTCTATATTGTGTATGTTTGAAAGAGAAAAAGACAAATCAGGATGCTTCCCATTCATTCAGTCCCTCACTCATTCATTGAGTCTGTCTTTCAACGAATATTTACTGAACATCTGTTATGTGCTAAGCCCAGTGTGCAGCACTGGGACACCGTAGGAAACCTTCATGGATGAGAAAAATCTGTCTTATTTCTTTACGAGAGAGAGGCTGCACATCCTTGCATCTTGTAGGGACAGTTTTCTCTGAATAAGGCACTAACTTGATTTCATTAACTATTTCTCGAATCATCCCCTAAAGCCTATCCTCCCTTAAAAACTTCCAGCAGGACATGGAAGAGGAAGAAGGGAACGTGTAAATGGTCCTAGAACTCAGCCCTTCTCAAGAACCCAGGAAAAGGTGCAAGTGCATACCCGCCAGTCAAAGTGGCCATGGTCTGGCAAGTATCTGCTTCTAACTTCCCATTTAGGACATCCCCTGTCCCTCTATTGCTTCTATATTCATCTGCTAGGGCTGCCATAACACAGTGCCACAACACTGGGTGGCTTAAACAACAGAAAATTATTTTCTCAGATAATAATAAAACTCTTAAGGAGTTGGCAGGGCTGGTTTCTCCTGAAGCCTCCCTTCTTGGCTTGCAGATGGCCGCCTCCTAGCACTCCTGGTGTCTCTCCCTCTTTATATCGGGACACAAGGCTTATTGGATTAGGGTCCACCCTCATGACCTAATTAACCTTAATTACCTCTTTAAAGGCCTTGTCTCCCATTATGGTCACCCTGAGGTCCTGGAGGTTAGGGCTTCCACATAGGAATTTTGGGGGAGACACAATTCATTCCGTTAATAGCCTCTCTCCCTCTTCCCAAGTGCCCAGTGGTGACATAATGCTAATGAGCACACACCCTGGAGCCAGACAGCGATGTGACCTTGGATAAGTTCTTTAAACATTTTGCCTCCATTTGTTCATCCCTAATATCCAACTAATAATAGTACCCATCCAATTACCTAGGATTGTTAGGAAGGTAAATAGAGTTAATAGGCCTTAGACCAGTACCAAGTACTAAATAAGTACTATATAAGAGTTTATTAAATTGAACATTTAAAGGAAAAACTCATTTTTTAAAAGATGCTATTTATTTGACAGCACACAAGCAGGGGGAGTGACAGGCAGAGGGAGAGGGAGAAGCAGGTTCCCCCTTCAAGTAGGGAGTCCAAGGTGGGGCTTGATCCCAGGGTCCTGGGATCATGACCTGAGCAGAAGGCAGATACCTAACCGGCTGAGCCACCTAGGCGCCCCCAAAACTCATTTTTACTGAAGTGTTAGGAGGGTGTAATGTTACTGCCCCAAAGAATTTGCCTTTTCTGATTGATACTAATGTCAGTGACGGAACAGCCAATTCACAATAGGGGAATCTTATATAATTGAGGGTGCAGGTCCTGCAACATTCTCCAAAGCAGACTGCTTAGTGACTACATAATCTACTTTAAAATCTTAATAGTAGCCACATTTATTAAATGCTAACAATGCACTGGACACCATGCTGAGAGCTTTACCAGTATGAGCTTTTTTTAAAAAAAGATTTTATTTATTTATTCATGAGAGACACATAGAGAGAGGCACGGACATAAGTAGGGGGAGAAGCAGGCTCCCTGTGGGGAGCCTGATGCAGGACTTGATCCCAGGATCCCAGGATCATGACCTGAGCCAAAGGCAGATGCTCACCACTGAGCCACCCAAGTGTCCCTGAGTATAGGCTTACTTAAGTCTCATAAGGTAGGTACTATTTCCACTTTACAGATGAGAACGTGGAGGTTCCAAAAAGTCTCATTTCTAGGCCAACTTCCCCAGTTCGTGAATGGTAGGGATAGGGCCAAAGAACTCCAGTATGAGCAAATCAGGGACTGTCAGATGTAGAGTATGGAGAGGGGGATGTCTTCTCTTTTCTCCAACTTCCCATCACCCTTCACTTTTCCCTCTGCTGAGTGACACGTCCCCACGGCCAAGGCTGCACTCTCTTTGCTACAGAAAACATCCAAGCGGCTGGGACCCAACCCAGCGCCACCTTGCGAGCCTAGCATTTCAAGGGGGCAGGCTTCCAAACAGGGTAATAATCGTCCCATTAAAATTAATGTCCATGAAGTGAGCCGTTAAAAGCGTGCAGATTAAAAAGGGGGGGAGGGAATTGTTCAATTTAAATCCAAAGGGCTTTTCAAATAGACACTGTATCTTCATTCTTGGAACGCTACACCGGGCAGTGGATCAGGTCCCCTCTGCAAAGACTAGGGGGGATTAAGGAGGTGAGTCCCAGGAGAGTGAGGAAGTGGTGCTGGCCAGAAGCAAAGGGAACCAAGGTTTATTCAGGGCCCGCTGCATGCCAGGTGCTTGGCATACATTTCTCTCATTTAATCTCTGCCCCAATCCTGGGAGGGAGGTATTATTATTCCCAGATTACAGGGGGCAGTATAAAACCATGGTTAAGTGCTTACAGTCTGCAGCATTGCTGCCCTAATTTAGATCCAGGATTATTCTTCACTAACTCTTTGAACTTGGGCAAGAGGCCTTACCTCCCTGTGCCTCAGTTTCTTCATCTGTAAAATAGGATAGTAATAGCACCCACCTCCCCCCTCTCAAGTGTTGGGGGATTTACTTAAGGCAGCCCCGCGGGGACCTGAGCCCCAGAACCTGCACTGAAGGCACTCAGAAGCGGAAGTGTTGATCCTTACTAAAGACAGGAAAAGTCTGGGTGAGGGCAGGGCCCACCAAGATCACACTGCAGAGCTGGGACCTGAGACCTGACCCTGCTGGAGGCCCCGGGAAGTCTCTCTGCAGGACAAACGCAAACCCAAACGATGTTCCTAGTCTTGAGAATGTTTTTCAAGAGACCAAAGGACTGGGGCCTTGGCAGCCTTCTGCCAGAGGGTAAAGACACCATCGAAGTTTCCTCATCAGGTCCCAGACAGCTGGCCTGCAGCCACCTCTCACTCCTCCAGTTTCTTGAATCCCAAAGTTATCTGAATCCCATTAAATTTAAGATCAGAGAAGGGCTCGTTATCTGCCCCCAAATCCTGAGCGTCCCTCGCCCATCGGTACCTTCGCGAGCGGGGACGACTCCAGCCTTTCCAGGCGAAAGTCCCCTGAGCCCCTCCCCCTCGTCGGCTCCTTAGCGTCTCCAAATGCGTCTCCAACTGTAACCCTGGAAAAGGATATTCACAAGGAAGCACACAAAAATAAGTTTCCTTCCAGAAAGCCCTTCGCGAGGGTCTTTCGGGCGCGCGCCCCTGCGGCTGGGGACCACCTCCAAGCCCCCACCCCGCCTCCAGCGAGCTCTCCCGAGGCGCCGGGGTTGCCTCAGGGTCTGGCCGGGAGGCCCGGAGCGGGGCGGGGGCGAGTGTCGGGTGTGTTCAGACGCGAAGCCTGTAGGTGCCGAGTCCGACCTGAGAGTGGGCAAGTCGGGTTGGATCTGGCTCTCCCAGGAGACTCTGGAGTCAACCCCCCTCCCCCAAACAACACAATAGCCTCGGAGTATTTTTGAATAATGCAGCCGAATTCTCTATCAGCTTCATCCAAAACGGCAAACAAGCCTGCTTCCCTCGCCAAATCGGAAGCAGAGCTGAATTCAGGAAAAAGGGAAGGAGAAGGCCTTCCCTCGCGCTCTCCGCCTCGGCGGGGGTCCCACGCGACCCCCCAAGCCCGGGCCCGGGCGGCGGGGGCCCGGCCCGTCCCAGCGCTCCCCGCTCCCCCGCGCGCGCCCTCTCGCTGCCGGCGCCGCTAGGGTTAAAAGTTACCTCTCGGTTTCTTCTGCCTGCAGCCCCCCCCCCGGGGGCCGGATGATGTAACCCCCCTCCCCGCGCCCTCCCCGCCCCCCTCCACCATGTGACACTTTAATTAATAATAGCGCCGTCAGCACAACAAACGCACAACACAAGGAGAAACTTGGTGTCCAGGGGAGGCCCCCGGCGGCTGGAGCGCGGCGGAGGCAGGCGCGGAGGCCGGAGGCAGCGGAGGCGAGGGGCGGCCCGAGCGCGGGGAGGGAGCGAGGCGAGCGGTCATGTGCCCGTGCCCCCTGCACCGCGGCCGCGGGCCCCCGGCCGTGTGCGCCTGCAGCGCGGGCCGCCTGGCTCTGCGCTCGTCCGCCGCGCAGCTCACGGCCGCTCGGCTCAAGGCGCTCGGCGACGAGCTGCACCAGCGCACCATGTGGCGGCGCCGCGCGCGGAGCCGGAGGGCGCCGGCGCCCCGCGCGCTCCCCACCTACTGGCCCTGGCTGTGCGCGGCCGCGCAGGTGGCGGCGCTGGCGGCCTGGTTGCTCGGCAGGCGGAACTTGTAGGAACGCGGGGCTTCTTGGTGGGGCCGGAGCCGACACCCAGCCGGAGGGAGCAACAGGTACGCGAGCGGGCGCCGGGCGCGCGGGGCCGGGGCCGGGGATGGGCGCGCGGGGCGGCCTGGGGGCGCGAGGGCGGCGGACAGCTTTGCTTTCTTCCCTTCGCGTCTCCGTGTTCCTCTGCTCCCTTCTCGCGCCGGCATCGCCGGCCCCTTCCCGTCCGGGTCCCATCGCTCCTTCTGGGGGCCAGGTCCGCGGTTTCGGGCCTCTTCTCTCCACTCCTTGAGCGCCTCTTGCCACTCTCTCCAGTGGGATGGCTTTGGGGCGGGAGGGGGGAACTTTAGCCTCCATCATCCCCAAGTAAACACGCACTGCAAGTAAAAAGTGTGTTTGCAATGAGGACGCAGTTACAAGCCAAGCCAAAGAATTACATCCATCGCGGATTCGAGGCAAGTCCCCCCCCCCCGCCCCCCGTCCTCTTGCGAGCCATCTGCAGCTCCTAAGTCGCCACAGGCTCCGAACCCTCTTCTTTAGCGGCACCTCCCTCGTCTCTCCGTCCCCGCGTCTCCCCGAGTGCCTCTCTGGATTTCCAGGTTTCCGCCGGAGCGGTCTTTCCCCCACGGCCCGCGCACTTTACAGTTTCCCTCCGCTTTGCCAACTTCTTCACTCCTTCTGCAACGAGGTGTCCCGTTTCTGGAGCTGGGCCTCCTCTCCACCGGAAGGTTGGAACCGAGATGGAGAAGGAGGTGCCCCCAAAGTGGGCTGAGACCTGAGGCTGTTAGGGAAGCCCCAAGGGGAAGGCTTTATAAGAGAGCATTTATCGAGCTCCTTCTGGGTGCTAGGCCGTCAATGTTCAGGGACCGAATGTTTGAAAGCTTGCGGTATGCTGGGCGCTGCGTGCTGGTGGGCGTGGAGAGTCAGAATTGAGCACCCACTGTGTTTGGTCCCGGTGGGAGAACGGTACTGAGCATCCTCGGAGCACTAGGCCCTTGGGGTTGGGGAGTTCTTGAGCACCAGCTGTGCGCCTAGGGGAGCAAACGTGTAAGGGATTGTCTTCTCAGATTCTGGAACAGAGCAGAGCGGCAGAGAATGAGAAGGAGAGAAAATCAGCCTGAGCTCACCACAGGTGGATCTAGGGCTGGAAGGTGGAGGTCGAAGGTGAGAAAGCCACGGCCCCAGGGTGCCCCCACCCACAGATGCCGAGCGCTCGGCCCCGGGGCCGAGCCGCGCCGAGCACCGACACCCTGAGAAGCTGGCGCGGCGCCCGCGGGGAGAGGCGGCAGCCGGAGCGTGGGGGGTGGCAGCGCCCGGGGAGCTGCGGGGGTGCGCGGGGTGTGAGCCGGGAGCGCGGGCGACAGATGTCGCGTGGGCCGGCGCAGCTCGGGCGCTGGCGAAGAGAGGTGCGTGCTTCGGGGCGCTCTCTGCCCGGCTCCCTCCCGGAGGTCCCATCCGCTACTCCCCGTCCGGGGAGAGGGGCTGCCCTGGGCCGAGGGGACCCGGCTGGGGTTGGGACAGGATCCCAGGGGCAGGAACAACCTTTTGGACGGGGCGTTGGGTGGGGGTGGGGGGGGGCGGAGGGAGGAGCAGAAACAGGGAGTCGAGCGGGAGACGCGAAGCCCACAGCCTGGAATTTAAGGGGAGGCGGAAAGAAAGTGGAAGGAGAGGGAAAGAAACAGCGGACAGTGAGACCAGGAAAGGCAGATGGAGCACCTGGAGAAGAAGAGAAGCTGTTAGGAGAACAAGTCGCAAGATGCGAGCGAGAGGCACCCAGGAGGAGGGCGAGGACAAGGCCTGCCGCGGTCTTGGGGTGCAGGGAGGCTGGGAGAGCGCTCCCTTCCCAGGACAGGGCGGTGCACGCGAGGCCGGGCGCCCACCCCGGGGTAGAACAGACCTGAGCGCGTCGGGGCTAGGGGTGCTCCGGGGCCGCGCGCGGGAGGCTGCCGGCCGGGAGGTGGCGGGAGCCCTCCCCTAGGGCGCGCGGGAGGACCGAGGGCGCCCCTCTGCGCCCGGGGCGGGGAGGAGCTGGGAGCCGGGGTCCCACGCGGCAGGGGAGGCCTCCGACAGCAGTGTCGCTACTGCAGATAATTGGCGCCTACACTTTATTGCTCCCTCCTCACTTTGCTTCTGCCCCAGAGTTCCCGGCTGCCTCTCGACTCCAGGGCACTCCCGGGTTCTTCTTCCTCCGGCCGGGCCCGGCCTGCGTCCCCTGCAGCCACACCCTCCCGGGTGCTCCCTCCTCGAGTGCCCTAACCCCCGAATGCCCGGCTCAGCTTTCCTGCAGCGCCGCGCCTCCCTCCCCCGGGACACGGGTGGAGTTAGGTACCGCGCGATTCCTGCGCTCCCGCCCTGGGCTTCACCAGGCTTGGCCTCCCCGCCTCCCTCCCTGTCCCAGAACCTCAAGTTCTCTGGCCGCCACCTCCTGCCTGCAGCCACCTCCTGCCTGCAGCTCGGGCTTTGCGTTTGACTTAATTGGGGGAAACCCTTTTCCCAGCCTCTCTGCTAAGTTAGGAAGACCGGAAAGAAGGAAAATCCACTGGAGGAGGACAGTGTGTTGAGTTCCGTGTGCGGTCCTCTCCACTTTTCCTACCGTGGAGAAGTGGGAGTGCTCAGAGGATGCCTTATGTATTTCAGGGAGGCCTGAGCCAGCCCTATTGGGCAGGCAATTCTCTTAGGCGTTTAGGGTGAACTGGACTATAGGCAGGGCAACAGTGTCAACAGACTGGTTTTGAGCCTCCACCGTGAGCCAGCAATACTTCTTTCAGAAGTCATCCTTAAATAAACCAACACATGCGAGACTCAGTTTTCCCCATATTTAAAATGGGGGCAATAATAGTACTTAATGGCAAAAGTGTTGTTAAGAGGGTGAAATGCATTCACATCTAGAGAGTTCTAGGACAGTGCCAGATGCATAAGAAGTATTTAAATGTGAGCTCCCATGCTTATGATTGTGCACTTAATATATTTCTTTCCCAAAGCAGACAACACTCTGCCTTTGTCAGGAGGCAATTCCCCAGCATCCCTATGTGACCTCTTGGGGAATCAAGGCCAGATGTGCCAGGACAGTCCAGTGGTAAAAAGCATGGGTTTAGGGATCAGATGGAACTGGATTTAAGTCCCAGCCCAGGAACTTGCTGGCAGTGTGAGCCTAAACTGGAGCTGTACCTCTTCTAGGACTGTTGGAAGTCTGATGGGAGAGCATCCATTTAAAGTGCCCAGTGCAGTGCCTGGCACTTAGTTCACTCATCAGAGGCTGTTCTGAAATGGGTAATGCCATTCCTATTATTTCAAAGGGGAAATGGAGGCAGAGAGGGTTCCCTGGAGTCCCAAAGGACTGGTGGCAACATCAGAAATGGAATTGGAGTTTCTGTTTTTGAGCACACTGCCCCCCAGATGACTCGGGGTGGGGGGCAAGGGAGGAAAAGACAACAGGCAGCAAGCAGAGGGGGCTATGAGCTATGAATTCCTGCACTAGAGAGATTCCCTTCCTGCTAGAGCCTCAGGGGAGGCTCCTTGGAGGCTGGGGGAGGCCAAGAGGAAGATGGGTGGGATTTAACCAGTCACTTCGCAGCAAAGATGGGAGAGAGGGAACAAAAGATGCTTTCTGGTGAGCACTGGCTGGCGGAGGCGGGAAGGCAGGGAGAACTGTGCCTTGGGAGGGGGCAGGGAGGGAGAGAGTACAGCCAGGGAATCTGGCTGTGAGAAGGGGCCCACAGTGTGCAGATCTCACCTTGGGACGAAGAAGAAGGGGAGGAAGAAGACTCTGCAGGCCCAGGAGGCGCGACTGGTCAGCAACAGGGAGATAATGGGCCGGCGCAGCTTGCTTTAATGAATTAATGAGGGCCTGGCCTGCCAGCCAGACATGCTAACTGGTTCTTGGCAGGTACTTTGGGGCCTAAGTAGTTAAACCGAGAGGCGCATCCCTCCAGCCTCCCACCCGGCCTACTGCACCCCTGCCAAGATTACTTCTAGAGCTTGAAAGCCTAGGCCAGGGGAGGGAGCAATCCAAAAGGAAGGAGACAGCTGTTGGGGAGGTACCCCCCGGGAAGGGGCCAGATGTGCAGGACCTTGGCAGCCTTCCCACCACATGGTCCCTGTCTGGAGTCACCCGCTTGCCTAGTGAGAGGCCAGGGCACAAGTGACTGAGCTGTCAATGTAAAAACAGCTGCACCCGGGGATAATTAAATACACCCCCAGATGTGGGCTGGGCGGATTTGGCAACCTCTGACTTTTCACAGTCGTCTCTTCAGACCTCTACTGGGGGAAGGGAGGGGAGAAGGGGGGACTTCTTTTTCCCCTCTGGTCATCACCAGTGTTATGTGGGATAGGATTTCATGGGAACAATGGGATGCCCCGCTGCCGTATGTGACTTCCTTGTCACATAGTAGGCCTATAATAACTATAACTATGTAATTAATCAATCAATTAATCAGAAACCATGAAAGATAGGTATTTCCAAATTCAGCTGCTTCTACTTACTCAGCTATTCATTATTGAGTGATTCATTATTGGACGAAGGATTTTGTGGACACAGGAAGGATCAAGATACATGAGGTCCTCTCCTCATGTACATTTTAGTGGAAAAAGACAGATAAGTTAATAAAGATTGTTCTGGTTACTGTTGCTCTATAACTACTTCAAAGCTTAGTGGCTTCAAACAATTGTCTGATTATGCTTATATATCCTATGGGTTAGGAAATCAGATATGGCATAGTAGGGGTGACCTGTCTCTGCTCCAGGCTGGTTGGGGGCTGGAATCATGGTGGGCATGGGGAGGAGGTAGCAGGGATCTCTGTTGCACCCCTTCTGGGGCCTGGGCTTTTCCACCGCATGGCAGCTTCATGGTGCTTAGATTCTGACCTGGTGACTCAGAGCTCCAGGAGCAAGCTTCCAGGGGACCAGGGGGAAGCTGCTTTGCCCTTTCTGATCCAGCTTCAGAAGTCATTTAGGTTAGAAGTAAGTCACAAGCCAGCCCATATTCAAGAGGAGTGGAGTTAGCTACCACTCCGTGGGGTGGTGACAAAGTTCTAGAATAGCACGTGGGACAGGAGATGATGTGGCCATTTTTGGATGACACAATCTAACACAGAGATAATTTCAGAAAGTGCCAAGGACTCTGAAGGTATTACAGGAAGGGAATGTAATAGAGATCCCAGGGGACTCCTTATCTGCAGTGGTTAGGAATGGCCACTTTCAGGAGGAGTCAGGAGATTGGTGACTTGAATGACAAGGAGCTGGTCACGTGAAGACTTGCAAGAAAGGTGTTGACAGCAAGTCCAGCGCTTGGGAGGTGAGATTTAGCAAGGTGTGTTTGAGGGAGAAAGAAACCCGAGTAGTGCGGCTAAGCCACATGAACTTGGGGAAGAAGAAGTCTGAGAGGCAGGGAGTGGCTAGATGAGGCCATGGTAGGAAGGCTGAGTTTGGTTCCAAGCTCAATAGAAAGAAGAGGGTGAGAAAACCAAGCTCATAGACACTTTCATCAGTAACGGGATCCATAGTGCAGATGGTGTGTGAGCAGGCACTTCACAAGGGCAGGGGGATTATGTGACGCAGTAAAGAGGACTATTCCATCATCATGCACTTGCATAATGCATTGCGCACCAGCTAGGAGCCAGGTGCCAGGATGCAGGGATATAGGGATGAATGAGTCCTGGGTCCTGGCTTCAGATGCTCCTAGAACTTCAGGAGCCGAAAACCCTGGCTCTGACTCTCACCCCAGCCTCTCAGTGGAAATGAACTAGTTCATCTCCTGCCAGGATCTGAGAGGTCCTGATTCCTGTACCAGCTCATGGATACTCAGCCCTCTTCACCCTTAGAATGTTGTAGATACTGGCTGGATTTCTATCACGTAAGGAATGTTACCATTCAACTCAGCATCATCTCCCTGTCTCCTTCCTGCCCTAAACTGGTGCCCCTGCTATTGGGTGAGGGATCTCTGTTTTAACCCACAACAGTGAGATGAATCCTTTTATTATGGCTGGATGCCCAGGGATGGAGAAACGTCCTTTACCCTTCCATGGAGAGAAAATTGGCTGCCCCCACAAAGTGTTGCCATCATTGAACCTTTGCTCCGCAGACCACAGACTTGGGCAAGATGGAATGAAATTACTTTGGGAAATTTTATGTGATATCCTCTCCCTTTTTAAAAATAGCCTTTCCTGGATTACAAAAAATATTACAAGTTCCTTATTAAATACTTGGAAAATGCTGAATAAAAGACCATTTTTGTCGATTGTTTTTATCTTACTGCTCACTGTTAACTTTTCTATAGGCTTCTTTCCATTTTCAAAAAATGCACCGATGGGGACTTCAACAAATGGAATCACTCGCTCTAGATATTTATTATCTGTAACCTGACTTTTCCATTATAGCACAGATATTTCTCTATGCCCTGTAATATTTTCTATGACACACTTAGAAGTTGCTTGCTATTCCATGATTTGGCTCTTCCACCATTTACCTTCCCAATCCACTACCATTGGACATTTAGATTGTTTCCAACATGATGGTGAGCATCCTTGCGTATAACTCTTTGGGCACATCGTGGATGATTTTCTTTTCTTTTAAAGATTTTATTTATTTGAGAGAGAAAGAGGGAGAGCACAAGTGGTGCAGATGGAGAAGCAGGCTCCTCACCGAGCAGGGAGCTCAACTTCATGTGGGGCTGGATCCCATGACCCTGGGATCATGACCTGAGCTGAAGGCAGACACTTAGCCGACTGGGTCACCCAGGCATCCCCACGGATGATTTTCTTAAAAATCGCTCCAAGTGGAACTGTATGCTATCAAAGCATATGTCAACATTCTTTCATTATAACAGTTGTCTAAAGGGTATAAAGCCTTAAAAAAAAAAAATAAATAAATAAAGCCTTGTGGTACAGGTCCAGAAGGGCTTTCTAGACAAAAATTGCCATTTATTGCCATGTCCCAGTTATGTCACTGGCCTCTTGAGTTGGCTGTCACCATCCTCAGCTGAATCTGTGGATTTTTGTGTGTGGAATGTTCTTTGTGGAACACACCTCCAGCTATTGCTGGAATGCCTGAGAGTGCAGATGACTCCGTGCATGCCCATCCCAATGTTGAGAAGAGCTCTGAGTCAGAGCAATGTTACTAAGGGTTTGGAGAGCTTCCCCTACCTGGCTGGCTCTGCCTATCACCGTGGTACAGCCAGGTACTGTATACATCTGATATTCTTGGATCTAGCACATGGTACTTAATAAATACTGAAAACCGCTCATACTGATGATGGGGAAACTTAGCTTTGGGCAGGGGGAGGTCTTCAGAGAGTGGGAATGTGTCAGGGCCAATGGGATGGATTTAAGAAGAGGTACCACTTTCAAAGACAGCCCAGATGTAAAATATTTTCGGTGGCACACCATGGGGCCCAAGTCTTGATTCTGAGAATTTAACCACTATCTGATTCACCCAGATTTTATGCTGAGACAGGACAGCCTAAAATGTCTGTAGTGGAAAGTGACATGAACTTTGGAGTCAGGCTGACTTTTGGATCAGGCCCAGAGGCTGCCATTTACCAAGTGTCCCTTTACCTTCTGAGCAGTATGGGGGCACGTCACTGATGTTCAGAAAAATGTTAGAATATGATAGATGGTAGTATGAGATACGTATTGTTCTTATTTGTGATAAAATTCAGTCTGTGAGCCCATACTCATAGGATGGCGGGAACTCATAGGAGACTTTTTAGAGCGTTTTATTTGAAGCAGTTCCCAGTCTTGCATTGTGGCTCACGAGCAGCCTGCTTAGGCTTCTGTACCAGGGGTGAGGGAACCTCCAGGACAGGATTTCCCAACCTGGGAGACTCTGGCCTCCACATCCCGTGAGGGCACCAATCATGTTGATTTTGCCCATCACTATATCCCAAGCTGGGCATGGTGACTAGCACAGAGCAGACATCCAGTAACTACTGAATAAATGAATGAATAAGTGGATAGATAAATGAATGAATTCGGGGAGGCCTCAAGGAATTTAGGAACCCCCCAAGATTACACATAACACTGGCCGATTTCATACTTCTGTGTTTCTCCCTACTTGAGAGAGAAACCAAGACTTTGATCCAATTCTCAAACGATCTATGATCCAAAAGGTCACCATTCTAGAAATACAGCCAGAGCTACACAGGACTTTAGAGACCAGCTGATCCAAGTCCCTCACTTTCCAGAGAGGGAAACTGAGGCACAGAGATAGCTGCTGAGGTGGCTCTCAATGCCAGCTGACTCTATCTAAGAGTGTCCCAGTGTCTGGTCAAGGGTTCCAACCTTAGCCAACCTTTAGCCGGGTGGTCTTCCGGCTAAATCAGGCCTGCCAGTTGGGTTTTGTTTGACTCACATGTCCCCCAGCACTGAAAAATCAGGCACATTCTTGTAGAAGCCCGTATTTCTAGTTTTTCTTAAACAAACGGAAAGATCTGAAAAGACCGGGTCTGTATTCCCATGTGATAGCAAAGGCTTGGATGTGTATCAGCAGCCCCTTTAGATGGGACACAGATTCTCTGCTTACCCTGACCTCTCCTGGGCACACTTCACTGGATCCATGCATATATTTAAATTTGCAACCCCTGCTATTTAGGGGACCACTTGGCCAGACATCCCTTGATGCATACACACACCCACACACATACCCTATTTTAAATAAGTGAGATCATCTGTTCATGTTGTTCTGTAATCTGCTTTTTCTCACTAAAAATAGATTGCCGATCTCTTCCCATGTCAACAAAGAAAGGTTTCATCATCCTTTTTAATGGCTGCATGGTGTTCCATTGTTGGATAAACCATGATTCACTTATTTGGTCACCTCCCCAGGGGCATTTAGGTTGTTTCTCATTTTCTAAGAGTATGAACCAGGTGTATTCTTGTTTGGACAAGTTTGCAACTAGAAAAAAAAAGTGAAGTTCCTAGCAGTGAAGTTATTGGGTCAAAGAATGAGCATGTTATAATGTGGGAAACATTGGCAAGGCTACTTTAAGAAGGGTCTGCCCATTTGATTTGGTGTCCATCCTCTGCTGCCTCCCAGATCTCAGTGCTACCCTCTGGAAGTCCAGTTAGTGTGCATTCAAGGTCCACCTGCTATAATTTCATAGTGGGCAGAAGCTCTCAGTTCTCTGCTCTCTCCTCACAGACTTTACGTAATCAATAACCATTCACTGAAGCACTGATGACCACTCAGTGATGAGCTTGGTAACCCCTCACTGAGGCACTGATGACCACTCACTGAGGCAATGATAACTATTCACTACTAGCTGGGCACTGGGCACAGGGGAGCCACCATCCCTTCCAGCAGCTGCCAAATGGCCTCTTCCTCTCTCACATGCCTCAGATCCAGCCTTTTTCTTTTTCTTTTCTTTTTATAAAAGATTTATTTATTGGGGTGCCTGCCCCGCATCAGGCTCCCTGCTCCTCCCTCTCACTCTGCCCCTCCCCCCACTCATGTTGGTGAGTTTGTTTAAAAAAATTTTTTAAATTTCAAAATTTATTCATTTGAGAGAAAGAGCAAGTGAGAACATGAGCAGGTGGGAAGGGGCAGAAGGAGAGAGAGAATCTCAAGCAGAATCCCAGCTGAGTGCAGAGCCCCACATGGGGCTCGATCCCAGAACCCTGAGATCATGACCTGAGCTGAAACAAAGAGACACCCAATGAAGAGTCAGCCATCCAGGAGCCCTAGACTTTTGCTTTTTCAATCCCCTTATCCTACCTCCTCAGCACCTACCTTCCTAAGTGGGCAGCATGAACTTCAGGGATGGAGACTGGAGACACAGACCAGAGCAGTGATCCCTCTAGGAAGATTCTGCATGGAGACCTTTGTCCCCATGATTCTTAGGTGCTAGGATCAACTGCTGGTCCCGTCTAAACTCCACAGTCAAAACCAGCTCCCTGAAACCAAGGACGGAGAGTGGGGGAGTTGCCACCATTATTCTCTTGCTCACATATCCACTCTCACCCAGCAGGTTGAAATGAGCACCTACTCTGGCCAGGGCATTATGATGGGCTCTGGGGACATAAGGATGAGGGGGAGAGACACGGTGTCAGTAAATGCACAGAAAATATTCTGGGAGGCTTAGAGGGTGGAGTGACAGGGGCTTTCCCTTTATTTATCTCTCCTCTGCTGTTTGAATTTGTAACTTAACACTTGTGCAAACAGCAAGACCAAAAAAGATCTGTTTTTTTTTTTTTAATTAAATGTTGAGACCTCTTAGGAGGGGACCCAAGAGTCCTCATCGCAGATACAGGAACAAGGGAGCGAGCCTCTGGCTTGATCTACTGCTGCGATGGGGCTTGCCTTCACAGCTTCCTACCTTTGCACCCACAACAGGGTAATAGCACGGTGCTCCAGGGAGGTAGGGCCCTGATGTTCCACATTCTCTCCTCTGCCCACCTGCCCCCTCCACACTGTGGGTGCCAAGTGGAAATAGGGACTTTTTTTTAAAAGGCAAAGTGTCATGGCTCTCTTCAGCTGTGAGCTTTGGTTGTGAGTCAGCATTTGAGAAAGTTTTTTATGAGCCAAGTTTGAGGAAAAACATCTCAGGGGCAGGACACTGGCTCAGAGGGGGTGGTGGACTTTATTTCTTAAAAATACAGCTGACCCTTGAACAACATGGGCTTGAACTGCACGGGTCCACCTATATGCAGAGTTTAAAAAAAAAACTAAATATAGGACAGTATTGGCAATGTATTTTCTCCTCCATATGATTTTCTTAATAATGTTCTCTTTTTCCTAGCTTATTTGATTACAAGAATTACAGTATATAATACATAGAACATACAAAATATGTGTTAATTGACTGTTGATGTTATGAACAAGGCTTCTAGTCAACAGTAGGCTATTAGTATTTAAGTTTTGGGAGAACCAAAAGTTATGCGAGGGGGTTTTGATTGTGTGGGGAGTCAGTGCCTCTAAACTCCACATTGTGCAAGAGTCAACCATAGTTTGTTTGATTTATTTATTTATTTATTAAAAAATTTTTTTTGAGACAGAGCAGGAGGGGTGGGGCAGAGGGAGAGCAAGAATCTTAGGCAGAAAAAAAAAAAAAAAAAAAAAAAGAATCTTAAGCAGGCTTCACACTCAGCACAGAGCCTGACACGGGGCTTGATTGTGCAACCCTGAGATCATGAGCTGAGCCAAAATCAAGAGTTGGACACTTAATCAACCAAGCCACCCAGGGGCCCCTGGGCTCTTAACCATCACACTACTTTTCATATCTGTACATCTCTTTATATGGATATGTAGATAGGCACATACACATATACATATTCATTGAAGGAAAAAAGATCTGGGATCATGCTGTTTGGCCATTTGCTCTTTTCAATTAAGATTCATAGCACCCCCCAAAAAAAAAAAAAAAGATTCATAGCACCCTTAGGGGCTTTCTCCGTCTCTTGCCCTCTCTCTCTCTCTCTCTCTCTCAAATACATAAATAAATAAATAAAATATTAAAAAAAAAGAACCATAGCACATTTAGATTTGCCTCTTTCTAACACACAGGTAGCTTAATGTGTTAATCCAATCTCCCACCAATGCACTTACAAGATGTTTCCAGACTACTGCTATTACAAATAAAGTTGGAAGGAACACTCTTGTGCATATTTAGGTGATTACTTCCTGGCCTAGGAAGTAGTGGGCAAGCTTCCTGGCCTACCGTGTCACATTTAAGATCCCCAGAAGTGTATGTGCAGGTGCCCTCCATGTAGGGTGAGGTGACATGGCATCCATTGGCTGCACAGAGGCGTGCTTCAAATGTCCATCTGTCACTACGGACACCAACCTGCCACCAAGACATAAACAGGTGCCAAGTTGGTCCATGTAGCTGCTCTTGGAAGCTCTTAGAAATTTGACTCGTTATAGGTTTAATGATTTGCAGGAAGGAAAAGTGAAAATCCTTTACCTACTTTTGCAAGAAAATTCCATTCCTCCCACGGATGGAGCTGATCAGTGCCATAAAAGTAGAGTTCTCTTACCTCTCCTGATACCATCATCATTTTCCCTTCATCACCAACATTCAACTGACACATCTACACAGCCTCACTCTGCACAACTTTGGGATGTAGGTCCCTGCTCATCATGATCCCCTGATTGAGCTATATGTGTCACTGCCCTTGTGCTTTGCTCTGGCCCCTTCCCCACTTAAATGATCCTTCCTTCTTCCAGTTATTGAAAAAAAAAATGAATGCATCTTTTAAAGACCCAGTTCGAATCTTGGTTCCTCTCGGAAGCTTTCCTGGTGAGCACAGCCACATCCTGACTCCTGGGCTGTCCATACAGCTATGGACAGTGGTCTTCGCCGTTCTGGCCTCTGGCATGTCACATCTCCCCGAGAAACGCTGGAGGCAAATCGAGGGCAGGCTCTGGGGCCTCATCTAGTGTCCAGAGCAATGCTCAGCACAAAGTCAACATGCTCCATAGCACATAGGTGTGATTCCTTTCTTTCCCTCCATCCTTCCTTTCTGTGCATGCTCAAGGCAGCGTGATTATCTTAGGCTAGTGCCGCAGGGTTCCATTGACCTTTGAGATCAGTGTGACTAGGCGCCAACAACGTGAGTTTTTAGAGTTTACAAAAGCGATTTTCATAAACTAAATTGAGTGTGTTTATCAACTGAGTTAGTGGATGACTGCTTCAGTATCCCATGAAAACCCAGGGCGGCAACACAGTAATGTAGACGTCCTGCTTTGCTCTCATGGAATAGAAGGAGAATCGGGGCTTAGGTGGTCGTAAAGGTCTTTTTGCCTTCACCTGAGCAGGTCAGAACAAAAGGACTGAGGTCACTGATTCGGATCCTTGTGTCAGCTCATGTCGATTGTGGGGTCCATGGGATTGGAACTCATGTGGTTCACACGGTCGTACATACTGATTAAGGGTACAAGTAAGAGGCAGAGAGTCCCTCCCCAAGCTGAGTAATCAGAGAAGAGTTCAGTGAAGTTTCGGTGACCGAATGTAGACAGGGTTTTAGGAAAGCAGGGAGGAGTAATGCAGCACCACCGGGCAGGCCACAGAGGAGAGCCGTCCACCCCTGCCTGGAGGGTTGAGGTGAGGGAGTAGGAACCAGAGTCTGGAGGGGGACTTGGAGTGCAACCAGAGTCTAGCCCAGCAGGCACTGGGGCCCCACAGAATGGGAGCTGGGGGAGTACACACCCTGGACTCCTACCCCATCGGGGCCTTCTGTTGACCAGACCCAGCAGGAAAACCCATTAGTGCTGTTCATACAGGTCAATATCCCGGATTCTCTGGATTCTCTCCAGTTCAGAAAGTGATCTCTCTCCCACTTTGTCTCCTACACCACTTGGTCTGTCCTGTTCACATGGCAATTCTCATACCCCCTGCTCTGGACCAACGCGCCGTCCTCTGCGAACTTCTTGCCCCTGCTAACTCTCTGGCCTCACCCCTTCCCCGCCCCATCACCCAGGCTTTGCTGGAGTCTCATCAAGCACCTTGACCTAGTGGGGGTATTTCATTGCTCTGTTCTTTCCTCTGTCCTGCTTCTTCCCTTTGTCCCTGCCACTCCCTCATCCCTTTCCTCTGCTCCCTCTTCCTCCTCCTTCTGATGTAACTCACCTGCCAGAAAATCCATCCTTTTGAAGTATACAACTCAGTAGTTTCTATTGTATTTCCAGAGTTGTGCGGCCATCCCCACAATCGATTTTAGAGCATTTTCATATCCCCAAAAGAAACCCTATCCCCACTAGTGGTGACTCCCTCACTCCTTCCTCCCCACAGCCCTGGACAACCACTAATCTACTTCATGCCCCTAAAGACTTGTCTCTTGGTGACATGTCATATACGTTGGAACCATACAGTATGTGATCTTTTCTGTCTGGCTTCTTTCATTTAGCATAATGACTTCAAGGCTCATCCGGGTTATAGTGTGTCCATACCTCCATTTCATGGCTGCACAATACTCAATTGAATGGAAATACCCGCTTTGATCAGTCAATGGACTTAGGGGTCGTTTCCACTTTTTGGCTATTATGGATAATGCTGCTCTAAATACCGATGCGCAAGTTTTTGTACAAATATATGTTTTTCAATTCTCGGGGGTAAGCGCTGTTTTTTCTGCCCTTCCCAGAATGCCTCATCTTATCCTGGCTAATTTCCTAGCATTGCTCAGTACTCTTTCTCTCAAGGGCTCTGACTCCCCCTTTCCCTCCTGGGCTCCCATAGTTCCTGTTTATCCAGACTGCTCTTCCCACGACAATGTCCTTGATATCAAGTTCTTCTTATCTCTTTCTGTTGGTTTCTGAACCCCTTAAAGGGCAAGAGCTATGTCATTGGGTTTGTGACACCTAGCATGATTCTTCGTATGTTTTGGGAATGAATGAATAAATGAGAGCAGAGACTATCCTATAAGCCTGCCTTGAATATGGATCTGTGAAATGAATAGATGAAGGTCCTGTTCCTGATTTGGAGGAGCAAAGGGGCAGAGTGGTTCTATATTCTCTCTCTCTCTTTTAAAGATTTTATTTACTTATTCATGAGAGAGAGAGAGAGGCAGAGACATAGGCAGAGGGAGAAGTAGGCTCCCTGCAGGGAGCCATGTGGGGCTTGATCCCATGACCCTGGGATCACGACCTGAGCCAAAGGCAGACGCTCAACCACTGAGCCACCCAGGGCCCCTACATTCTCTTTTTTAATCACAGAAGATGCCTACATCTGAAAACAGAAATGGGTGTGTGTGTGCACAAACAAATGTTTGTTTAGGGATGGCTGCTGTGTGGACAGGGCTTTGGCCATGGTAGGGATGGGGGCGGGTGCAAAATCTAGCTTCTGGGGAGCCCTTCCTCCAAATCAAAGCTCTGTGTCTAGCAGCTCTCTCCCATCCCCCTCTGCCTCCCTCCCGGACATTTCGGGGCTGGCAGTGCAGAAGCCCAAGGCACTGACGTCATCCCCAGCAGCTGTCTGCACGTGCCTACTGACCGAAATACCAATCTTTATTTCTGCAGGTTGGTGAAAAACCCTGTGTCCTTGGAGAAAGCTGGTTCCCGTTTTCCTGAGGGGGAGCCCAGAGCTTGAAAGGCCGCAGTTGGCACTTCGAGAAGGAAGTGAAGAGGAGCCTGGAGCAATAGTAGCAATGTGTGCGGAAAGGAACTGGGGAAGCCCTTTGCATATCCAGCTGCAGAAACAGACACCCCAATGCTATTTACATACAGCTCTATATATATAAAAAAAGAAAATATGAATATTACTACTCAGTGCATGTGTTGTCAAGGACACAGTCCCCTCCCTTTTCTGCACCTTCCCATGCGAACTTTGATGCTTCTGTGTCTGGGGCACCGGAAGAGAGATGCCTACTGTGTACCTAGGAAATCTGCAAAGACTGGTGGGAGTTAGCCCCAGAGTTGACCCACCACCTGGGGAGGGATGCTGGTGGAGTGAGTGGTGAAATTGCAAAAAGGCAAAATAGAGAAAAAGCAAGGAGGACAAGGAGGAGCACTGTAGGGGCAGTCTGGGATTCTCCATTTCTAAAGTCTTGACAAGTCCTAGTCTCTCTATACCTATGTAGGTAGATAGACGGTCCTGCTGTCACATCAAGACAATTGAGATTTTTTTTTTCTCCTACCAGTCTGGTGTCTCTGGTGCTTCACTTAAATTTTGCTGGTGCTGTGTTCTTGCCGGTGCTGCCATGGTGTTCTGTTGCCAGACTGCAAGGCCAGGGGACAAGAGAGATTTCTATTTTGCTGTTTCAAATTCTCTTTTTAAAGGGACAAGTCGCAAAAGTGCCACTTGAGAGTCTCTTCTCTTTCTCTGTGGGGATGAAAATCCAGAGGCGTTTTTTGGAGCAAACCTTGGGATCTGGCGGGGAGGGAGGGAAGGGATGGTATGGAGTGGCTTGCTGGTTACTGAGGCGGAAAGCTGACCTCATATGTGACTTGTTTGCTATGTCCTCTACCCCCACAAAAGTATCTTGGGAGTTCAGCCCATGGCCTCCCCCACTCCCCAAGGGGATTTCAGGGCTTAGGTTTTTATGGATTAAAGAGCCAAGGAATGGCTACATTCTGGTCAAGGGTGATTTATAAGGAGGAGGCACTGGGGGAGGGAGCGGGTCATTTAAATGAAATGCACCAGCATCTCACTGACTGACTGAGGGTCTGATTTTTTTTCCCCCAGGATAAGCTACTATTTTCAGAAGTTTCTAGAAGGGCTTAAAAAAAAAAAAAAAAGATGTGTGCTGGACTGAGAGTTGGCTGCAAAGACTCTTCAGGGAGCAATTATTATTTTTTGCTTTTATTTTTAAAAATGCAAAAAAACACCAGGTATTATTCCTCTGTGCTGGGTCTCACACAGTGCCCTGTGCAAAGCTGAGGTGGTGGTGCTCCAGACTGCGAGGGGATCAGACTGTCATTCTGCAAGGCTGGATCTGCAGGTCACCACCCAGTCCCTAAGGACAGGGGGTCCACTGGGCTGATTTGCAGATACCCTTACAGTTCTAAGAAGCCAGCAGAGGGATCAGCCGTTGTTAAGGTTGACATGGGGTTGAATTATTCCCCACAGGCTTTGTTGAAAATTGCCAGGTCCTTTAGAATGCAGGACCTTTTAGCGCTGTTGCAAGCTGGGAGCTGTCTTTCTTTCTTTCTTTTTTCCATGCCTTATGTTTTCCTAAATAGCCCTTTAAAGACAAATGTAACCCAAAGCACTGAAGGTGAGGGCAGTCTGTCCGCCTCCACCTCCAGAAGGTTTGTGCAAAAGGAAAGCTTGTTGATGGAGAGTTCGCTCCCTTTTGTTGAGGGGGGCCCTCCCCACATTTATGTTTGCAGGGGATGAGTGTGTGGGCAGGGTCTGCAGAGAGCAGCAGGCGACATCCCCACCAAGCCACGAACTTAGAGAAGGCACATTAATTAATTAGAATGATATGAAACACGGTGTCTGCCTCTGTATCGTCACTTTCCGAGCCAAACACTAGAGACTTTCCGGCTCAGCCCATTTTCTGGGGAGGGGGTTTTCATTACTATAATGGTACGTGATCACAGCTACTCTGCTGCTTTAAGGCTGTACCCTCAACACTGCAGTAGGGCCACACTGACCATCCAGACACAGGGGAGAGGTGATATGTCAGAGAAGCTCTTTTTTCAGCCCTGACTTACCTACTAGCTTCTGACATTTTCGCAGGAGGATCCAAACTCCAAATGCTGGGGTTGGTGTTTGGGGCAATTTTGATTTCAATGAAGCCACACTGCTGAGAACTGGACACCCGTGACCTCCTGATGGAGCTTTATAGCCAAGTCCCTTGTACATATTCTCTTGTATTAATAGAAACTGTGTATTTATCTAATCCTGGCTTTTTCTTGCACATCATTAATTTGAGTGCACTTCTCGACTGCCCCGATTTTTGACAAGGGGTTGTTTTTAATGCTTGTTTTTATATGAGATTTGACTTCTTGATGGACATTTGTATTAGGAAATTGAAGCATGATATATATGTATATATTGTCTCCACCGTCTCTGAGGCTGCATTACTTGGATTGCATGAGATAGTGGGGTGGTGTTTTTTTTTTTTTTTTTTAAATATTTCCACAGTGTGCAAAGTGCTGGCACCATCCCTCCCTCTCTCCCCCGCTTTTCTCCGGCTGCCAAGGAGTCATTGATTTTGATTAGCTTCACTGCAGAGCGTCTGTGAAGAGAGGGAGAGGGAGGGAGGCTTTGAAATAAATTTTAAAAAAGACCTCATATCGGGTTTCAGCAGACAGCAGTGTGTGTGTGTGTGTGTGTGTGTGTGCGCGCGCGCGTGTATGTGCGCGCACGCGTGTCCGTGCAAAGCAGAGGGAGGCCTCTGAGATCATTGTTTAGGTAGCTGCTGCATAATGAGGTGAGGAGCAAACAGAAGGGCCTCCTTCCTGATGGTACTGGTTGCTCTCAGAGGGTGGGGGTCCAGAAGCCACAGGGACAGGAGCCTCCTGGGACTTTAACATTCCCATTCCAAATTAGATCTGTTCCCTTCTAGAAGCTTCTTTCCCCATCCCCCATAAGCAAGTAGGATCTCCTTACCCCATTTCAAATTTGGGATTCCATTTCATGTTCCTCCTGGCCTAGATGTAGCTGGAGTAACAGGTTTCTAGGAGGAAGCCCATTTCCCTCTCTGGCTGCTGTCCATGGTCCTAGGCCATGAGCCTCTCCTAGAACCCAATTCCCATTTTGTTTTCCTCTCTTCCATTGAGCTACTGGAGACTTCTTTTCTACTTCTCCCAGTGGTCTCATTTAAGAAATTCTTTTCTATTTTGATGGGAAAAAATGGTGATTTAAACAATACTGTCACAGACTGATGAAACTGTGACTTTGGTTTCACAACTTACGTAGCAGATCTCGTGCTATTATCATGTTTCTGACCTTGATAAAATATCACTTCCCCTAGTTGGGAAACTGTGAGAGTCCATCTCTGATCCTGCACAAGTCTCTTTTGGGGACACTGGTTTGCCACTGTGGACTTTTTGAGTGTCCACCTGGTATCAGAAGCTGCCGTGATCAGAATGCAGGTTTTCTTTTATGTTGATACCAACTCCTTTTCTGAATCTTTCCTTAAGTCAGCCTGGGCCAATCAGAGTCAGAAGTTGCTTGGAGGGTGAGGGGGCACAGGCTAGACACCCTAGCCTAGTCCCATAGGAGCTGATGGAGGATGTTGGTGTCATTAAGTGTCATTTTAAAGCTTAGACCAAAACTTTCTTTTTAAAATAGCAATTTTTTTCCATCTAATACCTATTTATTGAGCACCTACAATGTGCCAGGTTGTAGAATCCCATCTGGGAAGAAACTTATGTATGGAGTGTGGAGGGGCAGCCCTGCCAAAAACCAGATGATGCTAATTGTCCCTTTCCAGTCTGGTTCATGGTCTTTAACAGATTTGTCAGGCCATCCCTATCACCCCAAGCCTTGCTGGCAGATGGTTCTATAGTATTTATATTTACAGAGCACTACTAGTCATGGAGGAAATTAAAAAGACTGTGATCTCAACTGACACCCAGCATGAAAAGCCTAGCTCCTTCTTGCTGCTTCATGCAGTAACAAAAGCCACCATCTACAGCGTGCTCACCACTCCTGAGCCCTGTGGAGAGTGCTTTACACGTTTCTGCAGTTATTCCTCATACCCATTCTGGAAGACAGTAGTTATTATTCCCGTTTTACAGTTGAGGAAGCCGAGACTCAAAAGGTTTTCAACCTAGCCTAAGGCTGCATACAAAGAATGAAGTGGCCAAGCCAAGATTTGAACTCAGGACTGTATGACCCACCCCCCCAACCCCCCCAAGCAAACCCATGAGCTAACTGTTCTGTCACACTGGATTCCCTCCTCAGCTGGTCCAGAGCATTGCTAGTTCAAGGGCAAGCACAGCCTAGGGCCCAGCAGGGAGCAAGAGAGTGTTGCATTTGGGAACACTCCAGAACAGGCTGGATTGGTTGAGTTGGCAATTTTACGTATTTATGCCCTGCCATTTGTGTCCTTAATTTCTCTAAGGTCCCTTGGAGGAGCGTCTGGTTTGCAAACAGGGCCTGTTCAACTTACTTCCTAGGACATGGGAAGCTTTTCTTACCTCTTTCCTGTCCCCTCCCTGACCGGAACCCTTAAGTCTTTTGCACTATAAGTGCCCAGGAGTCTATGTGTGTGTGTGACAGGGATAGCTGTGGGGGTGTTTGGAACCTCGGTGAGGCCTCTGGCTCAGCCAGAGAGGCAATAAGCTTGGGAACATTCCGTTCTGGGTTCTAACCTTGCTGGTTTGTTGTGCTCTTTTGTAAGAGGAATTTCATACCTTGGAGACGCTTTGTACATATTTGTAATGACTTTATTAAAAAACTGGTTGTGTGCTTCCAGCCAAAGGCCTTTGCGTTTTCATTTCATTTTGAAAGATTGGTCCCCAAAGATTATGGGAGGATCTGGCTGTACACCCCAACATTTCCTGGAGCAGGAGGCCACACACTCACCTCCCTTCTCTGAGGGTATTTCTGAGAACTCCCTAAGGGGAGGATTGGCCTAAACAGTACCCTTGGGTTGGCCAAGACATTGAGGGAACCCGCCTGACAGTTCAAGATCAGTGTACAGAACCATCACTTAGGCATGGTACCATGCATATAAGCTATAATGGCTGTGCAGACTGATGTCTCCAAACATGGGCACAGGGGTCTCTCTGGTGGGCTCCTTTTACCTACATTTACCTGGTCTAAGATACTCTGAGCAATCAAGTTGTAGTCTTTTCCTAAGAATGGTGAGTTAGGGACAGGTGATTTTTCTAGATAGTAAATGCTTTCTTTTTCCTTAGGGGCCTACCCCTGCCTCACTCTCCATCTTTGTGACTTAGAGGTGTTGACCCTATCCTTCTACACACCCCTGTCCCCACAGCCGGGGCTCAACACCTGATGCAGTCCTGGCCAGCAGGATGCCAAGTCCCAAAGGCCATAGGGGTTGGTTTGGGGACAAACTAGCAAGTCAGCCTCAGGATTCCTGCTGTAGCTCTGAGGAAACAGAAGCTCTTTGCTGGGGTTGCTAAGCTGGTAGAACAGAAGCAGAGAGCTTTTGGAGGCCATCTTACTGGCACATGGGGAGTGACTGCCTCAAAAATCAACCTATCTTAGAGGAAAGCAGGATTGAGGGATGGAAAGACATGACTCTATTATCACTAGAACCCCTGAACCTAGCTATACTAGAGGCCCATACTGTCACATGAGCCAAATAAAGCTATTCTCTTACTTAAGCCATATTTGAGTTAATTTTCAAATAATTGCAACAAAAAAGTTCTGCCTGACGATGTTTTTGTGACATCAATGTTTTGGTTTCATATCCATGTCCTGAGAAGCACACACAGTCACCTAATGCTATTAATTTACATTTTAAATGTCCTTCACAATCTGGCACCCAGGCAAACCCACCTTGAATCATTAGCTCGTACATTCTGGGTCTGTCCTCTGGTTAATCACCATGGTAAGCCCTGCAGGTGACCTGCCCAGATCCCTTCTGACCCCTCCTACCAGTTCTGTATCCCCACCCTGCACTTTTATGTGCTTTGTGGCAGCTGGCACTTTCAGAGCCTCAGGGGCTCCTCCACCAGCAAGCCATACCCAAGGACTGATGGTGCACAAACAAAAAAACCTCAGGATGGGACAAACTCTGAAACACAGATAATGCTCTAGAGCTCCGAGAGACCACACTGAGCTGGGACTTCTCTGAAAGTCACCCTCTTACTTGGTTTCTTCCCCCCTCCTTTACTGGTTTCTCCTGGGAACACTTCCTAAGCATATGCAACTCAACCGATCTGCTTGGGGGGCGGGGGGCCCAACATCAGACAACCACCCACTGCTGCCTGAAGTGCTTCTCGGCATTCCTCCTCCAACACCTCCACCCAGCTTCAAGAGGTGAATGGAAATTCAAGACCACGAAACGAAGTTTCATCGACAAATGATTATTTATTAGCAGAAAGGAACTTAAGGGAACATTAAAAACATCAAAGGCCGCTCTGTCCAGCCCAGAGCAAAATTACTAAGAGATTCCAGGACTTGCTTTACATTTCCTCTTTCCAACCCAAGGTTCCAGGCGCCTGGGGCCTCCAAGCGTCTCTCGGGTTCTCCTCTTAGGAAGGTAATGAGCCTGTTCCATCCAGGTCTAAAGCTTGCCTTTTTATTCTCACATTAATTATGCTCATGATCTTCTACATTAGGAGAGCCATTTCCAAGAGTTTCAGGAACTTGAGTCAGTGAATCATAAAATATTAAGAGCAGGATACTCCAACCCGATACTCGATTAATCCTGCTTATAACAAAGGAGTTGCAGAGCCAGGATAGGCAATGGAGAATGTTCTTCTTTGCCAATGACAACCCTTGGCTGCTTTTACCCTCGTGGTGGGGAACATATGTAGTCTGTTTGGGAGACTCTTAACCGGCCGCTGTTCCTCCTCAGGGCAGAAGTTCCTCCCATCCAAAAGAAAACCTCCAGAAGGAACTTTCCTCAAGGGGACAGGGAATGAATAAGTAAAATCTTAAACTAAGTCCTCGCACCTGCCCCCAAGTATCCCCTGCATGTGACACTGTTTATAATGCCAGAGTCATGGCTCATTATTTGAAGACTATTAGAGATGTGTGGGTTTCTTTTCTCTTTTTTTCTGGTGACATGAGTGAAACTGGCAAGCCGACCAGTGCCTTCGCCGCTATTCTACATTGTTAAGTTTTCCTAGCTCCAGCAGCTAATCTACAAGGTTTCATCATCCTAAAGATGGCTTCGAGGAGGTGAAGTGAGTTCCCAAAGTCATGTGGAGTTTGGAATCAGAATTCTGGTCTATCTGCTCTGTCACAAGCTAGCACGTTAATAAATCTCCAGCTCCAATTTCTTGCGTCTCTTTGATGGCATCTGTAGGCAGGGTGATCTTTCTGATAAAAACCAGTCACAGAAGCTCCTGTTGCTTCTCTTTGGTTCTTTCTCAAGGCAGGGGGAACAGAGCAGCCACATCCACCCGGCCCCCTTTCCCTCCGCTTCCCCTTCTGACTTGATTATCCAGGCAAGTGGGATTGTAACATCGCAGCCATTGCCATAGTAACAGAGCTTGAAAGATGCCACGCTGCCCTGGAAGAGATGTCTTGCTGGGTACCAGGAAAGAGCCAGGGATGTCAGGCACAGGAAAAGGTCCTGGCTTGATAACACATGGGGGCAAATGTCCTGAAACTATTGGGGATGGGGTGGGCTCGTTATTACTGGCTGAGAGCGAGGTGGCAGTGAGTCTCCCACCATTTCTGCTGGGGGCTTTGTTGCTAATCTGCTCACGAGCCACAAGATTGATTTCTCTGTAATGCCGTTGGCAACAGCCCATCGTGCTGAGGTTGATGGTGAGTGAACAGAGTGGGGAGAGGGTTAGGGCAGGCAAGATTCCAGAAGCTTCTAAGTGATCACCTGTGCCATCTCCTTCCACATTCAAAGCAGGTGGAGAACTATTCTGTTATGAAGATTAGTAGTTCTGCTGTAGAGATGACAGAAACTCTGACTGCTACTGCACTCTATGCCACCACCCTGCCTTGTGGAAAAATCCGCCACATGGATCATGCATTTTGCTCTCAAGACCACCAGCAGAGAAGGCGGTGGCCACAGGCACTGTGGACAAGCTGAGACTTTAGTGATGGACAGGACAAGAACAGAAGGAGGAGCAGAGAGATGAAGACAGGTGTGGAGACCCAGTGATATCTGCATTGGGACCAGAGCTGGCCATTCTCAATATCCAAATGCGATTGCGCATCCCAGCCAGAGCCCAGCAACATTGCGATTTTAAAGACCAACTCTTTCCGTGAACCCAGCCACAGCTAGATTTCCAGAGCCAGGCCTCACCGTTGGCATCTTCAGTGAGACCCAAAGCAAATGTGCTATGCACCTGGGCCACTGATGGGCACCAAAATCACCTCTCATGCTTCTGCAAATCCATGTCTGCTGGGCCCCACGCCTGCAGCGTCTGAGCAGCAGGGGAGCATGGTGGTTGAGAGCGCAGGCTCTGAAGCCAGATGGGCCTGGTTGGAAACTTGGTCCACCACTGCTACCTGGATGACCCTGGGAAGTTACCACATGGGGCTCGGTGCCTCAGTTTCCTCATCCTTAAAACAGAGGAAGCAACAGTACCTCCAACCCAGGGGCTGTTGCAAGGATTACAAGAGGTCATCCAAGCAGGATGCTCATCTTGCATGAAGTGCTTGGTACACTCAGTTATTTAGGTACAACATGGGGCCCCAACATTTTTATTTGGGAAAGGCTCCATGGTGATTCTAATCTGCAGACCTGTGCCATCTCAGGAGGGGCTGTAACCTCCAGGCCCCTCAACCTCCAGGCCCCTCCCCACCCAAGTGCCGCATCAGGTCAGCATGAATTAAAATAACAACAGGCAGGACCTGTGTGTCACCTGTCCCTTCACGTGGAGGGAGCAGGCGACCCACCTGGAGGAGGCTGAGTCTGAGACAGGAGGTTTGTAGGGGAGAACGGAGGCATGTGCTATGCCCCAGAACACAAGAGGAAGGTGAAGGTCAGGACAGGGGGCTGGCTTTAGGGAAATTGCTGGAGAAAGGCAGCAGGCAGGATAGGAAGTGCTTGAAGCCTGTTTTCCAGGAAGCCCCCAGAGCCGAACCCATCACGCTGGCCACCCCTCAGCTCCCAGAGCATGCCTGGGAGCCCAGAGTCTTAGTTTTTCAGTCCCTAATACACCTGGAAGTGAGCCGAAGTGGCCCCGTCTTTCCAGCAGCGCAGGGTGTCCACAGCAACCGAGCGGCAGAGCGGGCAGGTGCGCTCTCGATCCAGCCAGAGGCAGAGGCACTCCTCACAGAACACGTGCTGTGGGGACAGCAATCAGTAGGACTGGGATACTTTGCTGAATGGCCGCTATGTGCCAGCCTCGCTCCTAGGAGCTGGGAACATAGCAGTGAACGAAATAGAGGACTCCTGCCCTCATAGAGCTTGCACTCTTGTTGGGGAGATGATGGGCCAAATCAATCTCCAGAATACATTTGGGAGTATATCATTGATAAGTGCTGAGAAGAAAAACCTGGGGGGAGTGGGTAGGGAGTGCTTGGGAGGGCTGCTGTGTTCAGCATGGTGGGCCAGGAGGATGTCACTGAATACCGACATCCGAGTGAAACCTGAAGGAGGGTAAAGACTGAGGCCTGAGGATCTCTGGGGAGAGTGCTATAGGCAGGGGGAATGGCTTGTGCAAAGATCCTGAGGCAGGACTATGCCTGCTGTGCTGCTGAGCCTGGGGCTGGAGGGTTATTTGGCAGGCGATGAGGCCTTTGGCTTTTATTCAGAAAGAAGTAAGGAACCATGGTCGGGCTTTGAGCAGAGGAGTGACCTGAACAGGATTTGCATGTATGTATGTATGTATGTATTCATGACAGATACAGGGAGAGAGAGGCAGAGACACAGGCAGAGGGAGAAGCAGGCTCCATGCAAGGAGCCCAACGTGGGACTCGATCCCAGGACCCCAGGATCACGCCCTGAGCTGAAAGCAGACGCTCAACCACGGAGCCACCCAGGTGCCCCCAGAATTTGCATTTTTAAAAGAGCCTTTAGCTGCTGGGTTAAGAACAGAGCTCAGGGGTTAAGAGGAAGACAAGGAGACTGGAAATACCAACGAGTTTTACCACTTTTTAGCCACTGGACAAATGACTCAACCTCCCAATCCCTCAGCTTCTTCATCTGTAAAATGAGAGGTCAGGTGAAGTTGAGAGAATCCCCTCTTTTTCTAAGTAAGCTCAATGCCCAGTTTAGGCCTTAAACTCATGACCTCAAGACCAAGAGTCGCATGCTCTACTGACTGAGTCAGCCAGGAACCCCCAAAATGCAGTTAAGAGTACTCCACTCATAAGAAGACTGATGCTCATTAAAAGTGTTTAGACACGAAAATGAAAGAGAAAGAGAATAAAGACAGATATTGTTATCTAAAAAAAAAAAAAAAAAAGCGTTTAGACATAACAATTGAAGGCAGTATATGATCCTCAATAGGAGCCTGGTTGGGGGTGAAGCCTAGCTATGCAGGATATCTTAAAGACAATTGGAGAAAGCCATATATATGCTATATAATACTATGATATACTGTATTATTATAATATATTATAATATTATGTATTATATTACATATAATACATAATACTATATATACTAGATAATATTTTACACCAATTTTAAATTTTCTGGGCATGACGGCGGAATTACAGTTACGGGAGAGAATGTCCTTGTTCTTCAAAGATGAACACTGAAATATTTTGTGATAAAGAATCAAAATGTCACCAACTTATTCTCAACTGGTTAGGGGGAATATCATTAACATCAAGAAAAGACAAATGTAAAATGCCAATGATTAGTGAATCTAGATGAAAGATAAAAGGGTGTTCATTCTACTATCCTTTTGCTCTGAGGCTTTGCAATTTTTCAAAAGAAAAGCGATGATTTAAAATGATAATATGAAAATCCAAATACAGTGTTTCTTAAAAAGTTTTAAAAAATTAAATTAAAAAGGCACTTAGAGCCCTGCCTGGGAAACACCAAATGTGCTATAAATGTTGGCTATCACATAGTAAGAGTTATTATTACATTATATCTATTTATCTGTCCCTCAGTGCCAGATTGTAAGCTTGTTGTAAAGTGTGTAGTAGGTGCCTACTTGTAAACAGTGCTCTAAAGGAGAGCTCCATTATCCTCTATGCAACAGGGGACCAGTCTAATCCTGGAGGTAGTCAGGAAGGCTTACTGGAGGAGGGCACACTTGTGTGAAGGCCTGAAGGATATTTAGGAGTTAAATGGGTGAAGAGAGCGGGTAGGGATAGTGCATTCCAGGCTGAAGAGAGCAGCTGTGTGAAGCCCCTGAGATGGGAAGGCACTGAGGCACACAAGGATGGCCAATGTGGCTATAGCTGGAGAGTGTAGGGAGTGGGCGGCAGGGGGTGAGCAGGCCACAGAGCCTTAAGGGCTGTACCTGGACTCTCACCACGGTCTGAAGGGCAGGACGCAGGGGTCAGCAGGCCCAGCAACTTCTCTAGACTCCCATCTAGGGCACTCAAGGCCCTCCATAATGGCGCCCTCTTCTCTTCCTCCTCCTCCTCACCCTCCCACCCTGTCTCCACCCCAGGGTAGCTGATGTCACTGACACACTGGATGACTTGCAATGAAAAGCTCTTCCATACTGCTAAGCCTCTGGGCAAGCTGTAATGTCAGTCTGGGATGCCCTTATGGCCTTTCTCCATCCTTAGCAGCCGGTAGGTGCCTACTCCTCTTAGAAGACTTAGCCCAAGCCATCACACCTCCCCTGCTCCGGGATGTACCTCCTCCATGCCATACAGTGCCCAGCAAAGCTAAGTGCTGACTGTGCCTTTCCCTTTCAGGTCCCTCCTGGGGAGGACCCTCTCACAATATCACACTCATGCCTCTACAATGATCCGCAAACTCATCTATCTTGTTCACCACATTAAGGGCTTCTGGAGGGCAGGGACCATGCTGCCCACAGGGTCTTGAGAATGTGGCTGACGCTCAGTAAATGTCTGCTCAACAAATGAGGGAGACTTAAACTGGTTCCCTGGGAAAAGGAGGTACTTACATAGAATAAAGCAACACAAGCCCTGTTCACATGAAGCTCAATACCTGAGTCAGGTGAATGGGAAAGGGGCAGCTTTTCATTCTGTCATCCATAAAACATTCATGGAGGCTCTCACAGGTCTCATTCAGTAGTTTTCAAATATTTTGGTTCGAAGACCCTGTCTTTACGGCCTTAAAAATCATTGATAATCTTAAGGAGCTTTTATATATGAGGGTCAAATCTGGCTATATTTGCTGTGTTAGAAATGGAAACTAAGCTCTATTGAAAACACAAGACTCCATGAACTCATGAAAATGAAAAGGAACACCAGGGCTACACTTTGAGAACCACTCTTCTAACTGCTCCTTTACCATTTGACATACCCTCCGGGTGGCAAACTTCATGAGGGTAGCAACTGTTGATGTGTTCCCACTGCCCAGCCCTGAGCCTGCACAGACCGGGGATTCCATAAATGTAGCTGACAAAGGAATGCCTTCCCAGGTAGGTCAGGTGGGAGATTCTGGAGATACCAGGATGGTTCATACCTGGCTCTTGCCCTCTGGGAGCTCACAGTCTCCTTCTCAGAGAATGAGGCAGGATGGGATCCAGTGCCAAATAAAGAGGTTTGAAGAACACACATCAACCCAGGAGTCCAGCTGGAGAAGGTCACCATCTTGGACCTGCCCCCAGCATCTGGAGAGAAGGACTAGACCCTATAGAGGGAAGGGAAGGAGGGGCCCCTCTTGGGCTTGGAAGTGTAGGATCGGGTGGGTTTATGGTCAGTGGGGAAGGCAGGTGGCATTGGGTCACTGACTGTTCCCTGGCTGTGCCTCCTGGAGCACAGAGGTGGGTGAGGAGCCCCTGGTGTCACCCTCCCCTCCCCCTGAGTTCCATCCAGACTCCCCAAGTCTTGCTCAAAGATTTGGGGCAGATGGGTAAAGTGAGATAAGAGATCTTATCTTGGGATAAGAGCCCCCCCAAACCACAGTAGCTAACCCCCATTTGAGTGAGAGAGGGCAGCTCCTAGCCTGGCACTTGGTGTTTGGTGTGAACTGAGAAAAAAAAGGAAGCAGCCAGGCCAGGTCTAAGTGGATGTGTTCAGGTGAGGAGTACAAGTAATGATTAGTCATAGGCCTTATCCTTCACTGAGCACAAATGCTGTGCCGGGCACTTCTAATGTCCTTTATGTACAGTCTCATGACAGCTCACAGAGCAGTGAGACTCAGAGAGGGAGAGCCACCAGCCCAAGGGCACACAGCTGGGAGAGGCTCTGAAGCAGGGGACCCAGCTGTGCTGTGCCTGGATTCCTGACTCCTGGAAACTCTGAGATGATAAATGGTAGTTGCTTTATGCCACAGAGTGTTAGAGTAATTTGTTATGCAGCAATGGGTAACTGATACAAGAGGTATCTGACTTTACTGCAAATACTCTCGCCCATTATGTTCTATGATGCATACTGGTCACACATAGAGATTATGGGAAGGGGTGTTTGTAGCACTTGACTGTGAAAATGACATTACTGAAAGTGGGGCTTCTATCAAACAAGACACACACACACACACACACACCTCCTAACCACAGATCCTCTTTAATCACACAAACCCAGCCAGCTTTGTCCAGATTTAGAATTAAACACTTACACTGAGTATTGGCCTTACAGGCTATTCTTTTCAAAACCCATACACAGATATACATGTCATCTCATTGGACTATATATAAGAGCCTGCAAGTGGCTCAGGGCAAGCATTTTCATTCCTGGGTAACAGAGGACACAGAGGGTTAGTGCTGCAATGACATGTGTTGCTCAGGGTTGCAAAGTTGGTGCTGGGACGTTGTCACTGCTTGGAAAGTACCTGATGCGTAAAAGCAGGGGTGGAAGAGTCAGGTGTGGAATCTGATTCCAGCTCAGCTGTTCATTCACTCCTTGGAGAGGATGTACATAAGCTTAGCTGAGCAGGAATTTCCAGGAAAAGGGCTCTAATCTTTTAATGCAGCCTAGAGGGCATCCCAAAGCCAGAGGCTGCATCTGGTAGAAAGGTCCTGGCCTCTGAAATCCAGGGCTCTGGGCTGGAATCTGGTTCTGCTGCTGAGGAGAAAGGAGCCCTCAGGCAAATCTGGCCTTTCTCCTTGCTGAGCTCACCTCCTCTGTAAAGAGGGTCACTGTTTCCCCCACAAGGTGTCTAGAAGGATGGAAATGGCTAAGGCCTGCTATAAAGCATTAAGTGTGAGACACCTACAAGCACAAAATCAACAGGAGTCACCATTCCCTTGCCCTCTTTCCTTTATGTTATCAATACTCAAACAAAGCAAAACAAAAACAAAACAAACTCATAGTGATGAGGAACTAATTGCACCTTGACTTTCCTCTGTGGAAAGAAGTCCTTTAAATAAGCCAAGTTTCTGACTGTGTGTTCAGCACGCCCTTTCCTTGATCCCCCGTTGCCTGGCAGGAGGCAAGCCGCAAATACTTGTGGAATGACTAACTGGGCAAGTGCATCTGAGTGGAGAGCTCTCACCTCTGGGCATGCTCAATGCCTGCCTGAGTAGCTTCCCAGGGTCTGATGGGTGGGGGTGGTGGGGCAGAGAGGTGGGACATGTGTGTGAGTGACACACTGTGCTTAATTAGATGCCCCTTTGAAGGGGAGATAGGATGTTCCTTTAGCCTGGTGCGCTCTTCATCTACCCACTCATTCATCTGTCCTGTTCATCTAACCATCCATCCGCCCATCCATCCATCCAAAATTACTGAGTCAGTACTGTGATTCTGCTGCTAGCTAACAAGACAGCCATGGTCACCACTCTCAAGTTTGCTTACACTTTAGCAAAGAGGAGACAGGCCTTCATAACCAGTTGCCCAATTAACTAGCTGACAACTGTGATAATTGCTATGAAGGAAAAACACAAGGATCTCTGAGGCCATACCGCTGGGAGCACCGGCTAGTCCTGGGAAGCAGAGTCAGGGAAGACTCTGAGGAAGAAACATTTGACTCATCATTCAAAGCACTCAGGAATTAATGAAGCCCTTTTACCTGTTGAAGTCATCTGTGCTAGTCCAGGCCCAGCTCCCGGCAGCAGAGCGACACTGGCTTGGCCAGGACTGTGGGTTCCAACCACTGCTGCATGTGGCCAGTGCTCCTAGATCTAGGACAACCCTCCCAAGAATTTGAATGCAGCTTTGGGAAGACGTCATGGTACCAGGAGAAGAATGGCAGAGAAACAAACACAAGAAGGCTGGGAGAGATTGCCAGAAAGGAATAAGGAAGACTTTCACCTTGATATCATGTTCAAATAATTGCTGCCACTGAGAAGGCTCTACAGATGGCTCTGAACCATGTGAAAAGATGCTCAAGTGCACTTGTAATTAGGGAAATGCAAATTAAAACTGCACTGAGATAGCGTTCGTCACCTGTCAGATTGGCCAGACTCAGAGAAGGCTGGAACATGCAATGTGTTGGTAAGCGAGGGGAGCAAGAGGTCATGTCAGGCTCCGCACTGGGAGCGTAAACGGATACACTCTTTATGAAGGGCAATTTAGCAATATCTGTCAAAACCGTATACCCTCTGACCTCATAATTCCACCACTAGGAATTTATCTACCAAGAGCTTGCTGCACATGTGTGAAATGGAATGTGTGCCAATAAGAGCCGATATGTATTGAACACTGACCACATGCTAGGTGTAGTTTTAAATGCTTCACTTGCATTAACTCATTCAATCAACACGATGGGCCCAGGCAGGTGCTGTAGATCTCCCCACTTCTGACCTCTCAGGACCACCAAGCATTGTAATAACAGAAGATTATAAGCTACTTAATGCCCACCCACAGGAGAATGATAAAACCAATGATGGTCCATCCACAAGGAAATGCAAAGAAGGAGCTATTTCTTAAGATAGAGTTTCAGGTCAAAGAGGAAGGATGCAGAACACAGCTTGGGGAGAATATGCTACAACATGGGTCTTTCTGAAAATGACACATTTGCATGTGTGTGTGCATGTGTACATATGGGTGTTTAAAGTCTATAAAGCATATCTATGAAGATATAAAGGATACTGTGGAACTGGGAGGACGGTAGGAAGCTGGCCACCACTTTCCTTTTTGTATCTTTAAAACATCAAAAAAAAAAAAAACCTTTTAATTTTGGAATAATTTTAGACTTACAAAAAAGTTGCAAAGATAGTGCAGAGAGTCCTTGTCTGACACCCTCATCAAGTTTTCAGTGCCCCAGTATCATCAACTGGCTTTTCTGGCTTTATTTTCTAAATCAAAGCCAAGAAACCCCCATTGAAAACAATACTAACCACTAAACTCGGGACTATATCTGGATTTCCTCAAACCAGTTTTCCTCCTTATGTCCTTTCTCTGTTCCAGGATCCAACCCAGGTCCCATGCTGCACTTAGTCCTCCATGACTCCCTGCTCCTGAGTTCCTCAGTTTGAATTCTGAGTCATGCAAAGATAGTCTCAATTTAAAAATAAATAAGGGGTACCTGGGTGGCTCTGTTGATTAAACAATTAATTGTCTGCCTTCAGCTCAGGTCATGGTCCCAGGGTCCTGGGATTGAGCCCTGTGTGTGTGTGTGTGTGTGTGTGTGTGTGTGTATGTATACACACAATCCCTCCCCAGGCATGGATTGCCCAGCTAGTCCTGAGGAGTCTGCTTCTTGCTATCCCTCTGCCCCTCCCCCTGCTTGTGTGCACTCTCTCTCTCTAATAGGTAAATAAAACCTTAAAAAAATAAACAAAAACCTCCTAGCATCCCCAAACAGCAAAATAAGAAGTTTTGCTGGTGCTAAAAAAGGACCTCACCTCCTGCCCTCTGAACCCGGAGGGTGGTGGTGGTGGTCATCAACGGAGGAGCATCTGTGTTCCCATTCCTGCCAGTGTGTAGGCTGTGCCTCCTGCAAAAAGCCTTCCCAACCTGGAACTCATCGCTCTCTATCCAGGTCCCGTGGGATGCTGCATGAATCTCTCTTACACAGCACTTATCACTGCCTGCCTTGTTTCATAGTTATTTATGTATGTGTCTGTCTCCCCAAGGAGACCGTGAGCTTCCAGAGGAGAGAACAGGGTCTCTGTGCCCTCTGCCTCCCCTCCCCGGTATCTGACAGGATGCTTTGACTCATACATCTGCTGAATTGACATCTTAGCCCCTGATGTCAGGAGCAGGAGGAGGGGTACGTTGAGTGGGTAACCAGTACTTACTGCTATGGCTTGGTGACCCACAACTAATAATGAAAACAAATGGTAATAGGAATTATGATGATGATAACAATTTTATCAAGAGCAATTTTTATGGGTGAATAATTCAAATTTGGTTCTTTCATAGATGATCTCATTTAATCATAATAATAGCTCTATGAGGTAAATACATATGATGCCCATTTCATAAACGAGAAAAACCAAGGCTCAGGAAGATGGAGTGATCCATCCCTGCATGGTCCAGAGTGCCACTGGGATTTGTACTCAGACTATTCTGACTCTGCACCATCCCGAATTTTTCATTTTTGACACTTGACTGATAAATCCAAGGTTCAGAGAGGTGAAATAACCTGCCCAAGGCCACCCACCGAGTAAGGGGAGAACTGAGATACGAACCCAGGTCTGAATGACTGACTCCAGTCTTCACCATGTTGTTCCCAAAGACCCATCCCAGAGCCCCATAGTTTGGTCCTGGGGTTAATCACATGGGACTTCTGCATGGGACAGGGCCCCAGAGGCACCCCCAGCTTCAGGCCCCAATGGTTCTGCCTGGCCCTGCTCACCTGGCACATAAGGATCAGAGGCTCTCGGAACTCAGCCTGGCAAATGGCACAGGTATCGCCGGCTTCTGTGCACTGCTGCCCAGTGGCCCGGACGCCGTAATTCTGTTTGAGGGAGGAGAGAGAGAGAAATCCAGCTGTGGACCCTCACTGGAGCAATGCCCTCAGATACACTGTGAGATCCATTCCTGGCTCCTGGTTCTTTTGAAGTTGGCTCACCTGAGAGGTGCAGAGAAGTTTCAGGGCTTTCCTAACTCCGCCCACTCGACCACAGATGTCAAATGACTGAAAGGAGAGGAGAATGATTCTTGAAAAAGTGTCCAAGGGTTGTTCAGGATCTCTCTCACCACCCCCAACCAACCCCCACTGACGCCTCATCTTTGATGACAAACATTTTCAGGGCACTCTATCCCATTTGGGGCTCCTCATTCCCATCAGCTTTGCTTGGCATTCGTCTTGCTCCCTATGTCAACAGTCTTCCTTGCTACCTGGCCAGGATAGCAAATACATGACACGCATATTGCATTCTCCCCTTGCCAAGCCCAGCACAGGCATTGCTAATTGATCACAGCACTCTTCTTCTGAGCCCACTCCAGTCAGGCATTACTACTGTTAGTAGTAATGATTAACAGTAGATTACTACTGTTAATCAGAAACAGTAGGCAAGAGAAGCCCCAGTGGTGGACAGGGCATGGATTGCCCGGCTAGCCCTGCTGGAAGGAAGGGAAGGGAAGAACACATGCATTCCCCCAGGATTCTCTAGAGCCAGAAATAGGGAATGGAGAAGAGAAGGATGTGCTTATGGTTGGAGGGGGGGAAACCTGATTGGTACCCATGATGGAGAGAGAAGTACTGCATCCTGACTTACGGACCTGAGGGTATGTATTTGAAGAGGAATGGAAACAAGTTTGGGGTAAAGTGTTGTCTATGGGTAAGAGCTCTGGGCTTTGGAAGCAGACTGCCCAAGTTTGACACTCACTCTGTTATCTTTAGCTGAGTGATGCTGGGCAAGTTGCTTCTTTCTGAGCCTCCATCTCCTCACCCATAAATATGGAGTAATAATGGAAATACATGAAGGGAGAGCATATGGTGAGCTTTATGGGCAAGAAATTACGGTGGATTTAACCGCAAAAAGGAATGAAGTATTGATATATGCCACCACGTGGATGAACTTTGGAAACATGATGCTAAGTGAGAGAAGCCAGACACTGAAGACCACACAGTGTAGGATTCCATTTATGTGAAATGTCCACAATAGGCAAGTCCTTGGAGACAGAAGGCAGACTGGTGGTTGCCAGTGGCTGGGGGAGGGTAGTGAGCAGGAATGGGGAGCGATGGCTTAATGGGTACAGGGTTTCTTTTTGGGGTGATGAAAATGTCTTGTAACTAGAGGGTGGGGGTGGTACAGTCCTCTGAACCTGCTCAATGCCACTAAGCAGTACACTGTGAGGTCATTAGTGGTTAATTTTGTATTGTGTGTATTTTATTTCTATTAAAAAGAAAAGATTCCAAGCTCCCCACTCGCCCCCAAGGCCCAGAAAATGCATGAATCTTCCTTGGCCTAACCCTCCAGCCCCCGGCCCACCTCACCTTGCAGAGGCTGTAGAGAACAATCAGGACCCCTCCTAGGAAGTAGCTGTTGGAGGAGTCATCTCCCATGATGTATTTATACCACAGCTGGATGGGGACGAGCGATCGGAACAGCTGGCTCAACTCCTCAATGACCAGATAGAACTTTCCCTGCAACCACACAGAAAGCATCAATTATTATTAGCTGTAAAGACCCAAAGGACCCTGACGGAGGTCCCCCAGCCTGGGCAGTAATGACGTTCCAGGTCACAGGCAGGCCATTAATCAGCTTTGGAAAGCACTCAGACCTGCTCCTAATGGGTTTGCGATATGGCTGGGGAGACGTGGCCCCTGCCCGCTGCCTTCACCCACTGCCCACCAGCCCTGAGGAGCAAAGCTCTGAGGATCACATTTCAGGGAGGGAGAAACTGGACACTTCTGTTGGAGTATCGGTTGGTCACTCCCTAGTGTCTGCTGTGGCTTTGGGGGCACAGTCCCTGGCCCCACACACAGATTGCCCTTGCCTTGAGGGCTGAGCTGCCCTCAGTGCATGGGCAGGGTGGACAATAGGACACAGGTAAGGGCAGGCCTGGAAATGTGGAGGGGATATGCATTCTCCTTCCCAGCTCTACCCACCTACTGTCTGCAAGGAGGCAGGATGACACCTGGGCAAAGAAAGATGCATTTGGGGCTAGGCTTGAAGCTTACATGTAAGCTGCAATTTCACGAGCCCCAGCTTCCTTATCTACAGAATGGGAACCACATGTCCTATCTTACAGGGTTGCTCTGAAGATTCTCTGAGATAAATGGGAAGAGCATCTAGCACTGTGCCTGGCACGACGTGGCACTCAACAAATTCTATTTCCCTTCTTCCCTTTGCCCTTGGACAAGTCCCTCAAGCTTTCTGTGGCCTGAGCTATAAAAGGAGACAAAAATAACTCCACCCTGTTGGGTCTAATAAAGTTAAACGAACATCTACTTATGCCCCAGCAACTCTCCTTCTAGGCAGGTACCAGGGAGAAATGAAAATATATGTCTGCTTATGTGCCAGTAATCAGATAGCAATTCTATTCATAATAACTCCAAACTGGAAACAGCCCAAATGTCCATCAGTGGAAGAATGGATAAACAAATTGTGGCATATTTATACAATAGGATACTGCTCAGCAATAAAGATGAACAGATGACTGATACACGCAACAGCATGGATGGATCTCACACGCATTACGTCCAATTGAAGGAGACGGTTATAAGATAATACATATTGTACAATTCTCACTTACACGAAATCCTGGAATAGGTGAATACTAATCTGTAGTGATAGAAATCAGATCCGTGGCTTCCTGGGGTGAGGAGGAGGACTATGAAAACCATCAAGGAACTTTTGGGAGTCATAGAGATATTTTATAATGTGATTGGGGTGCTGGTTACACAATGGCATACGTTTGCCAAAATTCATTGAAAAATACGCTTCAAATCTGCGCATTTTTTGTATTTACTGACTTATTTAGTTTTTTTTTATTTAGTTTTTAAAAAAGATTTAATTTATTTGACACACACAGAGAGAGAGAGAGAGAGAGAAGCAGACTCCTCGCTGAGCAGGGAGCCCCCATGTGGGGCTCGATCCCAGGACCCTGGGATCATGACCTGAGCAAAGAAAGCAGGTAGATGCTTAACCACTGAGCCACCCAAGCACCCTCATGTTTTGTATTTAAATTATACCTCAATAAAGTTGATTAAAACCAACATAGAAAGAAGAAACCATCCCTGCCTCATGCATGCATAGCCTTAGAAACGTGAATAGCATTTGCTCCAACAATTCTGTTTTTAGAAATTTATCCTAACAAAATAATCAGGGATGTGCACTGAGATGTGTAAGAACAGTCACTGCAGGATTCTTTGTAACAGTCCAAACAGAAACAAGTAAGTTAAATGTATAACAAGAGGGTGTGATTATGGTAAAGATCCTAACAGAAAGCCATACAGCCATTCAAACGTTACCTTGAAAAATAACAACTTGACTGTGAAGAAACCCAGCACCTATCATGTTAACCAAGGGATCAAGATTTACATCTTCAGCAGTAAGTTACACTGACAGCACAATGTGATTCACTGATAACATAGTATCACCTCCGTGGTGAATTCTGGTCAACAATTTATAAAACCTGAATTGAGTCATGAACTAATAGGAGACACATTCAAATGGAGGGACGTGCCGCAAAGCAATGTCCAGCACTCGGGCGCCTGGTGGCTCAGTGGTTGAGCGCCTGCCTTCAGCTCAGGGTGTGATCCCGGGGTCCTGGGGTTGAGTCCCACATCGGCTCCCCACAGGGACCCTGCTTCTCCCTCTGCTTATGTCTTTGCCTCTCTGTGTCTCTCATGAATAAATAAAATCTTTTAAAAAAAGGTCCAGCACTCTTTGAAAGTGTCAAGGTCATAAAAGACAAAGGCAAGATCAAGGAATTGCCAGGTCAGAGAGGATTAAGGAATAGCGCAGATGAATGCAACACAGAATCTTGGATTTGATAATCCCTGGACTATGAAAGACATGTTAGTGGGACAACTGGCAAAATCTGGTAAGGTCTGTAGTTTCGTTAATAATAAGGGCAATGATGTTAATTTCTTGGCTTTGCTCATTGTTCTGTGATCATAGTGGATGTTAACAATAGGGGGAGCTGGGTGAAGGGCACGTGAGGACTCTACTATTTTCGCAACTTTTGCTTCAGTCTAAAATTTCAAAAGGTAAAAAAAAAAATAATTGTGGTGAAGGATATCTCTTGACTCAAGGAAATATTCAAATAGTTCTGAATGGGAAGGATATAAAATACAGAAACACTTATTTTCTTTGTGTTTTTCTGCCTTTTCCAATTCTTTTCCTTTTTTGTACTGAGCATATGAGATGTTCACATTAGAAGGGGGAAAAGGTTATAAAAACATGTTGCATATCCATCAAGTGGATGATGTCTGGGATGACGATAGAGATGTTACCTCCACCCCATGATATTCCATCTTGATGGGTGGGGGAAGGGGACTCTTTGAAGCAGATGTGCCCACATCTCTCAGGCCCAAGGAAGGGCATCCAGTTGTCCACTCGTCCCAATGCCTGACCTAAGTGACTGTACGGCTCCGTCCTCATAGTAAGGACCCTTTACCCTCTCCAGACTCCCACCAGTTCTGGACCCCTGGACATATGCCCCAGAGGGGAATGCTGGTTCCCTCTGCAGTCTGTGGGAAGGTGGAGAACTAAGGTATGAGGTGGGGGTGAAGTGACTAGGTAAGTCTTCTAAGACCCATCTAAGCTAAGCTTGAAGGGCTCGCTACTCGACCACCAGCCTCAGCACTGTCAAGGAGTTGGTTAGAAATGCAGAATCTCAAACTTCATCCCAGACCTGCTGGAACAGAACCTGCAATGTGACCAGTTTCCCAGGCAATCTCTGTGCACATTCAAGTTTGAGAAGCCCCGTTTTAGTGGATAAGTAGGAAGCAGAATAATGAAGGAAATGTAGGGAGGATGAGGACGAACAGGTGTTCTAGAAGCCCAGAAGTGACAGAAAGGATGGACAGTGGCCCCATGCCATCTTGGTGGGCAGCCTCCTACTCTGTATGCCTGGCCTCACGGTGGGTGAGGACATGGCCATCTCATGAAAGGTCCTATGTCCCTGTGTCTTGGGAAATCCCTGTAGGCTGGCATCTAGCTGACTCTGGGGACAGACCCTGCTATTCTCCCCTCTCAGCCAAATCTTACACAACCAGCCTGGCTTGGTGGTCAAGAGTGCAACCTCAAGAGCCAGATAGCCTGGGGTCAGATCCTGCCACCCACTACCTTCTTACTACTGCTTTAATCCACCAGAGTTTGGTCACTGTCTTTGGATCCCTAATTCTCAAATTCCATTAGTTGTGGGCTAGTTCCCTGGTCCAGGCCCCAAGCTTCCTACTTGCCCACTAGTGGGTCGAGATCAGAGGTTGGCAACATTTTTCCACAAAGGGCTAACTCATGAATACTTTGGCTTTGTGGGCCATACAGTCTCTGTCACAACTATTCCTCTCTGCTTTTGAAGCACAAGACCAGCTTTAGACAGTAGGTAAATATAGAGGCATGGCTAAAGTTCCAAAAAAACTTCATTTACAAAAACAGATGTCAAGAGCATATTTGATTTGTGGCCTCTGGCTTACCAACCCAGTTCTAAAATGCCAGATCCTGGACAGCCCTGGTGGCTCAGCAGTTTAGTGCTGCCTTTGGCCCAGGGCGTGATCCTGGAGACCCGGGGTCAAGTTCCACGTCGGGCTCCCTGCATGGAGCCTGCTTCTCCCTCTGCCTGTGTCTCTGCCTCTCTCATGAATAAATAAATACAATCTTTAAAAAAATAAAATAAAATGTCAGAACCTGGATAAGTCAAACCATGGTGGGGACTCCAACACATCCCCAGAATTTCAGAGCAGGCTCAGGTACCAGCTTCTTGGCCCTTCCTTCTGTTACTTCACTATGCAGACCAAAACTCTTCTTCTGCAGATGGAATACCGTCCCCTACACTCTGGAGAGTGAGCTAACACCTGTTCATCGTCTAGGTGTCAGCCACCTGTCACGTGCTATGAAAAGACTCCCGCAAGTCCTTAGTTAGATCAGGTGCTCCTGTTAGACCCACTAAATCACTCCTTCAGAGCACTTCTCATAATAGCTAGAAAATTATTTTAGTGTCTGTCTCTCCCACTGGACTGAGGCCCATAAGCATAGAGATGATCTGGCTCCCGGTCATGTTGCCAGCATCTAGCAGAGAGTTGATGCTCGTTTAATAACTGGGGACCTTTCTGGGGCTAGAGATTCCACCCTCATTACTCATGTCAGCTCCTCAAGTTCACTGATGGAGAAGGAGAGGTGGAAGAGAGAACTTCTCTTTAGAAGCAAGCACCGATGTCACAGAAAATAAAGGGAGCGAGTGTCTGTGTGGCACCATGCTAAAGGTAGCAATTAGCTGCTGGCGGGGGGGGGGGTGGGGGGGGGTGGGGGGGTGGGGGGGTGGGCGGGCCACTTGGAGAAGGAGATACAACCACCAGGGAAAACTGGGCATATCCCAGTGAAACCATCTCTCTCTAATTAAGCAGCTTTGTAATTCCAGGTTTCTTGAGCATGTTATTTCTGACGACCACCAAATGGAATGTGTGGTTTCTCTGGGGTGTCAGGGAACAAGGAAAGTGATCAAATTGTGAGTCTGTCTGGCCCCCCTGCCACCCGTGAAGGGGAGCAGGAGCAACTGCCATGGGACCAGGGCGCACGAAGAGTTCTCTGCTGGGATTCTGAGAAAGGGGGAGGCTGGAGCAACAGAGATGGGAAGGTGGATTCTGAGCTGACTTCCATACTGCCAGGATGGGAGGGGGGTTACCCACAAAGTGACATTGGAAACAAGGAAACAACAGAGGGCTGACTCTGGGAGGGGGTGGTGGTAAATGCAGGAGAGCAGGCAGCGGAGAAGCAGAAGAAATGAACAGAGGAGAATTTTTGAGAATGCACCTAGCTGGGAAAGGGGATTTGAAGAACTTTGGGGGTGAGAGGTGACACATAATCAGATAGTTATTAACATGGGGATCCCTAGGTGGCTCAGCGGTTTAGCACCTGCCTTCTGCCCAGGGTGTGGTCCTGGAGACCTGGGATCAAGTCCCACATCAGGCTCCTGGCATGGAGCCTGCTTTTCCCTCTGCCTGTGTCTCTGCCTCTCTCTCTCTGTCTCTCATGAATGAATAATAAAATAAAATCTTTAAAACAAAAAGATAGTTGGGCAGCCCGGGTGGCTAAGTGGTTTAGCGCCACCTTCAGCCCAGGGCCTGATCCTGGAGTCCTGGGATCAGGTCCCACGTTGGGCTCCCTGCATGGAGCCTGTGTCTCTGCCTCTCTCTCTCTCTCTGTCTCTCTCATGAATAAATAAGATCTTTTTAAAAAGATAGTTATTAACAGTGTAATATATAAAGAATTGGGTGGACAGGGATGAAAGATCTTTTTCTGAATCAAAATTCATAATATTTATAGTTTTGCCTGTTTATGAATGTCTTTCATACATATTTCTCATCTACAGAAGCAGAACAGTACAGAAGAAGTTAAGGAACGGGATTTGTGACTCTAAGATCAGATCTGTACCTACTAAATTGGTTGATTTTAGACAATAATTTAATGGCTCTGAGCCTCAGTTTCTTCATCTGTAAATGGGGTTGAATATATATACATATGTACACACATTTACAAATATATATATACACACACACATATACACACACACATAGTGGTGTGCAGGCAAACCAGGTCTCTGGAATACAACCAAATAAGGCCCTGATTTGTGTGTTTGTCAATTTCTGTGGTGTAAATATTCCCACAAGGGCCATTTTAAGCTGCCAAGGGTTTAACAACTGCTTGCAAGTTTCTTGAACATTTAACCATTGGCTCTGGCAAGCCAGTGCAACCTGGCAAATGAACCTAAGACCCAGATATCCAGGAAGGCCTCAGTATGTGACAGGAGCCAATAAGGACTCTCATGATCATCTGAGGTTATGGGCATTATTACTGCTGACTTCTTTTGGAGATGAGAAACGTGAGGTTCAAGAGAACTAAGGGCCACCAGAAGGAGGCTGAGGTGCTGTCTGGGACTTCCCAGCCTGGGCCCTGTCATACCTGGCAGCCTCCACGGCCTTCCTCTTTGCTTGGCCTTCCTCTTCCTCCTACAGGTTGTGAGAAGCCCAGGCTACAAAGAGAGACCACGTGAAGAGGATTTATGTACATCATTCTGTGACCTTCTCGATGAGGTGACATTTGTGCCAAGATGTACAGAATGATGTACATAAATCCCGTTCCTTAACTTCTGTACTGTTCTGCTTCTACCTATAAAGAGGAAGAGGCTCTGAGACTATAGGTTGGAGAAAGAGGCAAGGAACCCAGCCAACAGTGAGAACTCAGGTCTGGGACACAGGAGCCTGGGCAGATCATTCCAGCCACTATAGCTGATGCATCGCACCTGTGAGTGAACAGGTGATCTCGGATGATCCTGCCCAGTAGACACCACGTGGAGACCAGCTATCCCGGGCATACCTTGATAGAACTCCCAACCCATGGAATCATAAGTGATAATATCATGGTATTTGTTTTGAGCCAAACAACATAACACAAAACAAACCCAAAAAAACTAAAGTACTTATCTAAGGCTATTTAGCTGGTGCTGTGGATTGGATCAAATCCCCCACCAAATCCCTATGTAGAAACCTAACCCCCATGTGATGGTATGAGGAGGTGGGGCCTTTGGGAGGTTATGAGGCTGGAGCCCTCAGGAATGGGATCAGTGCCCTTATGAGAAGAGACAGAGCTTGCATGCATGTGTGCTCTCTCTCTTCTCTCTTCCTCTCTCTCTCTCTCTCTCTCCCCCCCCCCTTCCCCTCTCTCTGCCCTATGTGGGGACACAAAAAGAAGATAGCCATTGGCAAGCCAGGAAGAGGGTTCTCATCAGGAAGAAATCAGCCTTGATTTTGGACTTCCAGTCTCTAGAGCTGTAAGAAATAAACGTCTGTGGTATTTTCTTAGAACAGCCTGAGCAGACTGACACAGGGAGCACACAGCCGGCCTGTGATATGGATGCAGGTCTTCTGTTCTATTGATCGGGTTCAAATCCCAGCTCTGCTACTGTCTAGCTGTCTACCTTTGGCAAGGTACTTCCTCTCCCTGTGCTCAAACCCCTGCAATCATCTTGATTGTCCTCTCTCTGATAACCAACATCCAATCCATCTACAAATCCTATTAGAAACAGCTCTTTGCTTCTGCTTGCCCCTGTGTCCTCGTCCTTCTATGTTTTTTTTCATTCACACGGTATCTAAAATGAGCTTTTCAAAATACGAGGCAGATCAAATCATCCCTGAGCTTGAACCTGTGAAAAATCTGTTTCACTCGGAGTGACATTTGAAAGACTTGCCATGTCTTCCAGATCCTGTAAGATCTGCTCCCTGCCCACACGTGTGATGGGGCCCATTTCTCAAAAAACAAAACCAAAAACAAGCCAGGCGCAGGCCTACCCTAGGGCCTTTGCACTTGCTCTTCCCTCTCCTTGGAGCACCCTTCTTCCTGAGATCTGCCAAGTTGGCTCCCTCACTTCCCTTACATCTTGGCACAAATGTCACCTCATCGAGAAGGTCACAGAGTGATGTACATAAAGCAACACCCCTGCACTCCTTCCCCACTTCACCCTGCTCCTTTCCACCTTCTTTATTCTGCTTTCATGTTCTTGATCGTACTCACCCTCTGACACAGTGTATACTTCTGTGTGATGAGAAGGTAAGCCCCTGCAATATAGGCTCTGTGTCTTTCTAGTACTTATTTCTGTCTGCAGAAGCTAGAATGGTGGTTGGCATCAAACAGGATGCTCAGTACATCTCCGCTGCATGAGGAAGTAGGCCTCAATGTCCTCCTCATACATAAATGGATGTAGTAATAATATATCCCTCAAAGGGTTGTGATGCTAATAATAACAAATATATACACTGAGGGCTATTTACTTGCCAGGTGTTGTTCTAAGCACTTTGTATTAATTTGGTCTTCACAACAACCTGGGGGACAGGAGATCATTATCCCTATTATATAGAAGAGTAAACTGAGGCACAGAGAGGTTAGGTCTGTGCCTCAAGGTCACACAGCTGGTAGGTGGCAGAGAAAAAGTTTGAACCCAGACAGGCTGGCTCCAGAGGTCAGTTTTAAATCCTTCCTGGTCAGAAAAATAAGTCACATGCAGAAAGAGCTTAAAACAAGGTGTGATGTGTCACAGTATTAAAATACTGGGGGCGCCTGGGTGGCTCAGTTGGTTAAGTGTCTCTGCCTTTGGCCCAGGTCATGATCCCAGAACCCTGGGATTGAGCCCCAGATTAGGCTCCCTGCTCAGTGGGGAGCCTGCTTCTCCCTTTCTCTCTGCCCCTCTCCCTGCTGTGTTCTCTCTCTGTGTATGTCAAATAAATAAATAAAATCTTTACAAACATAAATAAAATAAAATATTTCTATTAGTATTATTCTTCCAACTGCCTGTCAGCTAAAGGAAGCTCATTTTGGAGTAAAGAGCTAAGGAAAGACGTCACAGCCACTCTGGGTGCTGGCTGACCCATAGGCCAAGTTTCCTGGGTAAGTCTGGTATGTGGCTGGCAGCCAATGTTTGCCAGCATTTTTTTAAAGCTGGCTAAGGGCTGGTTAGCACTCCAGGACTGTGCCAAAAAAGCCAGCCACGATTCTATGCGGAGAAAGACAGCTGTGCCTCCTCCTAGGATGTTCCTTGGGGAAATCTGATTATTGAAGATGCCCGCTTATAACTTTCCATGGCTCCCCACTGCCCTGAGGACAAAGTCTACACAGCTTATCCAGCCCTTTCCATGTGGCCCTGTCTACACTGGAGCCATATGGCCACCTTGCATGTGCATGAGGCTCCTGCTCACTTCTGCACAACCTGGTCATTTCCTTCCCCCATCTTACCTTGCCATTCTTTCCCTGAGTTTCCATGGATCACCTCCCCAAAATCTATTCTGCTTCGGGGGAGAACTTGTGATTGTGCCTACTGTATAGGATTCCCACAAGCATCCGAGTAAATCAGTGTTTCTCAGAACATGGTCTGGGACCCTGATGGTTCCCCAGGACCCTTCCGGGAAGTCTGTAAAGTCGAACTATTTTCATAATAACACTAACACATTATTTGACACCTTTGCTCTCTACCGAGTATACATTGGAGTTTTTCCTAAGGCTTATGACATGTGATTTGCAACAAATGGGAAAATGCAGGGATCTTCTCTTGAGCCAGGTATTAAAGAAATCTATAAAAAAATAAAATGCCTCTCTTCTCAGTAATTAAAAAATACAATTATGTTCCATTAAGATTATGTTATTAATGTTAATGTGCAATTGGCTGACTATTTTTAATTAATTAGTATTATACAAAGATCACAGTTCTTTTTTAAAGCTGTATTTATTTAAGTAATTTCTACACCCCACATGGGGCTCGAACTCATGACCCTGAGATCAAGGGTGGCATGCTCCCGAGTCAGCCAGGTGCCCCAAAAAAGTCAGTTTTAATTTCTATGACAGTGAATGTGGATAGCTGTGACTCATGTAAACAGAAGCTCCTTCGGTTCTCAATACTTCTGAAAAGTTTGAAGAGGGGGCACCCAGGTGGTTCAGTGGATGAGCATCTGCCTTTGGCTCGGGTCATGATCCCATAGTCTTGGGACTGAGTATTGCATCAGGCTCCCTGTAGGGAGCCTGCTTCTCCCTCTGCCTATGTCTCTGCCTTTCTCTCTCTGTGTGTGTCTCATGAATAAATAAATAAAATCAAGGAAGGAAGGAAGGAAGGAGGGAAGAGAGGAAGGGAGGGAAGGAAAGAGGGAGGGAGGGAGGGAGAGGAGGGAAAGGGAAGGGAAGGGAATGGGAAGGGAAGGGAAAGGGAAGGGAAAGGGAAAGGGAAAGGGAAAGGGAAAGGGAAAGGGAAAGGGAAAGGGAAAGGGAAAGGGAAAGGGAAAGGGAAGGGAAAGGAAGGAAGGAGAGAAGAGGACCTGAATCAAAAACACTTGAGAACCTTCAAGAAGCACCTGGTACAGAGTAAGCACTCAATAAATATTACATGTTTCTCGGACTAGACTGTGAGCTTCATGAGTGCAGAGAATCATATCCTGTTCACCACCTTTCCCCTATGCCTCATCAGGGTGGGTCCCTAGTTGCTGGATGTCACCCTAACCTTTCTCATCTACTTCCTTAGTCCTAGAATCCTCAACTTTGTAACTGGATGCAGAACTACCTTGAACAAAAGACTGTATCTTCCAGCTTCCCTTGCATCTAGATGCCACTTTGGTCACTAAGATAAAGTATAAATGTCATGTGATAACTTAAGACAAACTTTCACCTTATTCTCCCCCCTTTCCTCCATCCTGCTGTCTGGAACTTGGACCTGATGGCTGGTGTTCTAGTTTCCATTTTGGACCATGAGCAGAAGTCCCATACCCTAGGATTAGTGAAGCAATGAGCTGAAAGGTGTCACATTACTAGGTTTAGGTTGCTCACCTTTGGGTTTTATGTGAGAAAGAAATACACTCTTTTTACATTTAAGCCACAATTATCTTGGGTTCTTTGCTGTTATTAGCTTATTCCAATTCTAACTAATATGGGGGCTTGGCATCTAGTAGGTGATCAACAAATGTTTATTGAATGAATGGATAAGTGAATGAGTCAATGGGTGGGCTCAATGGTCATGGTTCAAACAGCTAGGTTTTTCACAAGGGTAACTCAGAGAGAGCCCTAATGCTGAAGGTGCTAGGAAGTGAGGGTCTGTGTATAAGGAAGTGTTTATAAAACGGTGAGGCTGAAAGGAAGGACTTGTCCAGTGCACCATGTGGGAAAGACATGAAGTGCAGAAGGAAGAAGGGCTGTGGCAGTGGGTGCAAGTCCCAGCTCTGCCTCTTCCAAGCTGGTAAGGCCCTGGAGTCTGAGTGAGTACAGTGGTGAAGAGCACAGATGCTGGAGTCAGATGACTTGGACTTGAATTCAGACTGTCTCTTACCGACCAACCTAGGGTAAGTCACTTCATCCCTCTATGCTTCAGTTTTCTCAATGGTAAAACGGACTAAAGGTAATACCTATCTCCTAGGGTGGCTGGGAGGATAAATGAGCTACTGCAAGTAAAGCACTGAGTCGGGTGCCTGGCACATGAGAGCACCACAGCCCCTGCTATCAGTCTGGCAAGTATAAAACATCTTTCAGACAAAATGAATGAAAGCTTCATTAAACAGGATGGCAGTGGATGAGGAAGGCAGGATGGAAAAGAACTGATTGTCATCTGTAAACATGTGTAATGGGAAATGGTGTCAAAGCACCAAGTTGGAAGTCAGATAGTTGGGGGTGCATCCTTTGTAGCTGTGTGGCTTTTGGGCAAGATGCTTTCCCTCTCTGGGCCTCGATGTTGTTTTGTGTGTGATGGGGGTTTTGACCCAGCTCTGACATTCTGGATTTCTTTTTCTTTCTTTTCTTTTCTTCTTTTTTTTCTTCTTTCTTTCTTTTCTTTTCCTCTCTTTCTTTCTTTCGTTCTTTTGTTCTTTCTTCTTTTCCTTCCTTCCTTCCCTTCTTTTTTCTCATTCTTTCTTTTTCTTTCTTCTTTCTTTCTTTCTTTCTTTCTTTCTTTCTTTCTTTCTTTCTTTCTTCTCTTTCCTTTCATTCTGAATTTTTTTTTTAAATTTTTTTATTTATTTATGATAGTCACACAGAGAGAGAGAGAGAGAGAGAGGCAGAGACATAGGCAGAAGGAGAAGCAGGCTCCATGCACCGGGAGCCCGACGTGGGATTCGATTCCGGGTCTCCAGGATCGCGCCCTGGGCCAAAGGCAGGCGCCAAACCGCTGAGCCACCCAGGGATCCCTCATTCTGAATTTCTAAGCACTGTTACAGGAACTACTGGTAGAAGAGTCTGTATTGTAGTGTCACTTTGGCTGTAAGTGATAGAAAGCTAACTTGAAGTAGGTTAGAGAAAGATCGTGTTGCACTGGTCATGAAACTGTAAAGGCAGAGGTGTTTTGGTTCCAGTATGGCTAGGTCCAGGAGTGCAAACAATGTGGCCAAAGATGTCTATTTTTTTTTTTTTTTAAGATTTTATTTAGGGCAGCTCCAGTGGCCCAGCGGTTTGGCACCTGCCTTCAGCCCAGGGTGTGATCCTGGAGACCCGGGATCGAGTCCCACATCAGGCTCCCTACATGGAGCCTGCTTTTCCCTCTGCCCGTGTCTCTGCCTCTCTCTGTATGTCTCTCATGAATACATAAAATAAAATCTTAAAAAAAATATTTTATAAAATCTTAAAAAAAAAAAAGATTTTATTTATGTATTCATGAGAGACACAGAGAGAGAGAGAGAGGCAGAGACACAGGCAGAGGGAGAAGCAGGCTCCATGCAGGGAGCCCAATGTGGGACTCCATCCCGGGTCTCTAGGATCACACCCTGGGCTGAAGGCAGGTGCCAAACCGCTGGGCTACCTGGGCTGCCCCCAAGCCAATACTCTTAAAGCTTTAACTCCAACATGAAGAGAGATCTGTTTCTCCCTGGACCCATTCACCAAAGGAATAGCAACTTTGGTTCTTTGCATCTTTGGAACCCAGCTCAGAGGACAAAGGAGGCCACTGGCTTCTATGATTGGTTGGGCCTGGTCACATGGTCAGGGTGGACCAGACACCATGGCTGATAGCCTTATCAGAATTGCAGGGGAAGGGGGATGCAGCTCCCCCAGCCATAGAAAAGGGGTGTCAGGAAAAGGAGGCTGGAAAGCTTCCCCGAGCTAAAGCTAGCACAAGGCCACACGAAGTCCTTGCAAAGCCCTCCTTTCCCATGGGGGGAAATAAGCAGGACTTGCATCCAGCCTCCTGGGCTGGAGGGGCCCCGGGGAAGAGCAAAGAGCCCCTCAGCTTGCCGTATGGTTTCCCCACATTTGCTTTGCTTGCCCTGAACTGCTCGTTAGCTTCTTCTTTTTTTTTTTTTTTAAGATTTTATTTATTTATTACTTATTCATGAGAGACGCAGAGACACTGGCAGAGGGAGAAGCAGGCTCCATGCAGGGAGCCTGATGTGGGACTTGATCCCAGGTCTCCAGGATCACGCCCAGGGCTGAAGGCAGCGCTAAACCACTGAGCCACCGGGGCTGCCCTGCTCATTAGCTTCTGATCGCGACCAAGATGGAGACTTCCTGCTCCGAAATGGGCAGGCAGAGCAGGAGGCCTGTGGGTCTGCTATGATTGGAGGCTGCACGGTGACCACAGAGCCCTTCAGAACAATACAGAGAACAGCGACCTCTGAAGTGCTGTGCCATCTGTGCCTGAACTAGTCTTCTCCATCTCAAGAAGGCTGCCAGTGGGGACGGCCCTGGAAAGTGACTTCAGAACAGCGAGGAGTGGTGGGAGGGAGAAGTGTTGAGGGAACAGGGGCTGAAGGAAGGCTAGAGGAGGGCAGGAGATCATGCAGGAGGGGAAAGGAGCAGAGAGTGATCTCCTTATCAAGCACTTAGCATGGGCCAGGATTTGCACGTCTGCTGTTTCCCTGGTGGCTAGTTATGGCCCGTTCCCATTTCCTGGATGAGAAAGCTCAACAGAGAGAGGGAGGGAGGAATAGATTGTGGGAGACTAAGTTCCTTGGGAGAATTACAAGAGGGAAGAGAGAAGAAACCAGCAGAAAGAGAACTAGAACTGGCTCACAGTTGGGTGATGAAATTTCTCTTTGGAACACTTAGTACCTACATGCTGCCCCAGACTCCGAGAACCTAAGGAGATGGACCCTGTTATCACCAGTCACAGTTAAGACGTGACGAAACATAGGCTCAAAGCGGCAAAGCAGATTGTTCAACTGCTAGACAGGGGCAGGGACAGGGTTCAAATCCAGTCTGACTTCCCATGCTCTGAGCTACTAGGATGCAGACCCGAGGAGTTAAAGTGAGAAACAAAAGATACAAGATGTGTGCATGTGGGGCCTGGGAGAGAACTGAAAAGGGATGATGGATGTCAGAATAATGGGTGCCCTTGTCAGGGGTACTGACCAGAAGGAGGAATGAAGGAGGCTTCTGGGAGCTGGAAATGTTTTATATCTGTGCTGCCCAATACAGTGGCCACTTGTCACACGGCTACTGAGCATTTTAAGTGTGGCTAAATCCAGATTGAGATGTACTGAAAGTATAAAATACACAGGGATCGTCCAAGACTTAAGAGAAAGAGCTCATTAAAATTTTTGTACTGATTACCTGTTGAAATACTACTACTTTGGACACACCGGGTAAAAGAAAATACGCGATTAGATTAATGTCACCTGCTCCTTCTTACTTGTTTAACGTGACTGCTGGGACATGTGAAGTTATCTAGGCGGCTTGCATTACATTCCTATTGAAGAGCGCCGAGATCTTGGAACATATGGACATACATATACATGTTTTACATATAGATACATGCATATGCAAAAATTCGTCGAGCCTGTACATTTATAATTAGATCATTTTACAGCATGTAAGTTGTACCTCAATACCAAAAAAATAAATAAATAATAATTAAAAAAAAAAAAAAAAAAAAGCCAAGAGCCGGGCAAGCCAGGATGGATGGAGACGAGAACGCGGCAGGTGGGGGGCGGGGCCGGCGGCCGCTCGTTACCCGGCAACGGGCGCTGCCGGTGACGTCACCGGCCGGTGGCAGCCATTAATCCCCCTCCGGGCGGCGCGGGCCGGCCCGGCCGCCTGCCTCCTCCTCCTCCTCCCCCGGGCCCGGATGAGATCACCGCGGCGGGCGGCCGGCTGTCCCCGCGCTCCCAACAAATCGACTCCTCGGCGAGCGCCGGCATCTCATGATCTCATGGCCCCGCGGGACGGCGCCGGCCGATGAGGTCACAGCCCCGCGCCCCCGGCCGCCCCGCTCTGCGCGCCGCGGGCTCCGGGGTCCCCGGGGTCTCCGCGCGCCCTGCGCCGGCCGCTCGCTGACCTCTGCGGACAAAGGAGGTCGCTGTCGGCGAGGGGCGAAGCCGCCTTCTCGGTTCCGGCAGCCCCGCCGCGGGCACGTGCCAGCCGCCCCGGGAGGAGGGAGCGGGCGGCGGGCGGCAGGGGTCTCCTGCGTCTGCGCCCCGCCCGGCGCGGGCTCCGCGGCTCAGCGCGCTCAGGGAGCTGCCCCGAGCCCCCGGCTGGGAACGCACCGAGCAAGGCCTCGAACCCCGGCCGCTCCCTTTCCCTGCACCTCTGTCCCGGTTCCTGCTCCACTGGGCCCGGCGGCGACGGCCTCGCGTGCTGGCTGCCCACGGCCTAGGGGACAGCTTGTATTACAGGTCACTGTTCCACGTGACAAACCCACGGCGCAGCACCGTAAGGGCTGGTGTGCATCTCTGCAAGGGGAGAGGACTGGCCGCAGAGCTGGGAGGTGGTCCAGGAGCGCAGCCTTTGTATCACTCTTCGTCACCTTCTCCAGAAGAGGAGGAGGACTTCCTGTTGTCAGCGCTACATACCTTCTTCTCTCCTCTCTCCCACCCACAGGGTCAGCCATCAGCCGCGGAGGGGCCAATGAGACTCTCAGAAACCTTCACAACTCACTTGCCAGCAGCAGGTTCAACATCACGCACTGCTCACTAACAGCTGCTCAGCAGATCTCAGCAACCTGCATTGCCATGGCTGACAGGGAGGAGGGCGAATGACACTGCCCCCGCGCCGAGCCAGACACCGAGTCGGAGCTTATTACCAAGGGCAGAGCTGTTGGAGGGTACTTTCCAGCTCCATTTTGCAGATGAGAAAACTGAATTTACTTGAACCAAACTCGGATGCCAAAGAAGTACAAGTCTCACTTTCAATGCCATTTGTGCAGAGGAAGCCCTTCTCGTTTCCCTAAATGAGTCTCCCATGAATTATTTTCTGCCTAGTGCTTATCACAATTTGAAGTTTTGCATGTTTGCATGTTTATTTAATGATGAGCTCCCCAACCAAACAAAAGCAGGGACCCGTTTCATTCATGGCATTCCTATACCTACACAGTGCCCGTCATACAGTAGATACTTAATATTCTTGGTGTGAACTCAAAGAATTCGTGGCTCAAGCTGGTAGGCAGTGCTGATTTTCAGATCCAGGTTTGTTTGAGTAGAAAGCCTGGGCTTGTTGCGTTCTCTCTAGGAAGTCCAAGGTTCTTGGTACAAGGACTTTATTCACTGTAAAGTTCCTCAGGTGCTCACTCAGAGCCTATTAATTCTAAGTTTATTACAGGATCAACAAACTTAATGTTCGGGTCTTCCAACCAGCAGCATCCTTGCTTGGTAACAGGAGAGAATAGAGGAGAAATTCGTAGGAAGTATGAAAGACAGTAGGGTTATACGTAATAGCTCAGCAAGAAAGGACACAAAAAGCCACACATAAAGGCAACAAGGGAAGGGTCACTGCAAAACTAAGTGGTTTCTTACAAGCAAAGGAAGGGAGGGAGATGGATGGAACCCAGGATGCGCACACAGGGAGTTTCTAAGGTGCTATTAATTTTCTACTTTTTAAACACAATTATTTGTTATTTTTTTGTACCTTATATGTGTTATTTTTTAAAAAGCCACACGCAGAGGGCACCTGGGTTGGGCTCAGTGGTTGAGTGTCTGCTTTTGGCTCAGGTCGTGATCCTGGGGTCCTGGGATTGAGTCCTGCATCGGGCTCCCCACAGGGAGTCTGCTTCTCCCTCTGCCAATATCTGCCTCTGCGTGTCTCTCATGAATAAATAAATAAAATCTTTTAAAAAAAAACCACACAAGCAGAAAATTTGCCCACTCTTTAAACCAACTGTAACAATTTCATGAGCCAGGGGACAAATCAGTACCCTTATCTACAGATGGGGATACTCAGCTCTGTTACAGAGAAGTTCATCATTTTGCCTAAGATCCCGGAGCTAGTAAGGGGCAGACTGATGTCAAATCTGTCTGATGTCAGCATGGACACTTACCCACCATCACATCTTGGACACTCGATATTAAAAGACCAGAGCTAGTCAAAATGTCTGTTGTCACTTTCTCCCTCACATCCCCAATTTCCTAAAAAAAGTCCTCTCTCTACTCTTCTGGCTTCTATGCCCAGGATGAGGTGGAGGCCAGAAAGCATGCCAAAGGCTAGGCTAGGTCTCTGGTGCTGTGGCCCCAGGGGCCAGCTGACAGAGTCCTTGGGGCCTGCCGCTGGCCCCACAGGAGTCACTAGACTGGGAGGAGAGCTCTGCCCCTCAACTGTAGCAGGCATGCACCCAATTTCATTGGTTGTGGTTCCCTTGATTTAAGAGCTTCGGACCCATGAACAGGAAAGGCTTAGGCCACGTGTCCCAGCAACATGCACATCAGGAGCCTCCTTACAAACAGGGCCTTGCTCCCTGGGACCCAAGAGAGGCCCAATTATAAGGTGTTGATGATTAAGCCTGAAGTGGCCTGGGATCCTGTTAGCTGCAGAAAGGCGGTCTCTTCCCTCTGTCTCAGTCCCAGGTGGATGGACGTGCTTATCTGTCCCCATGTCAGCTACAGTCTTAGGCACAAATGCTCTGGCCACAACTGCCTGAGCCTGCCTGCCTCCTAAAGCACTGGGCATCAGGTGGAAGGAAGAGAGACAGGCAGAGATGGGCAGAAGATGCCTCCTTCCTGGCTGTCTAGAGCCCATGACCTGGAACTAGATGGACATGAGCCCCAGTTGCAAGTCTGTCCTTTAGCTGGGAGGTGACTTTGCCCAAAGGTGACATCACCTCTCTGGACCTCAGTTTCCTTATATCTTCAAAGGGTATGGGGAGGGTGGTGGTGGGGTGATAGGTTTAATAGTGGGCCCCCAGAGATGTCCACATTCTATACCTTGGAACCTGTGATGGTATCTTGCAAGGCAAAAGGAATTTTGTGTCTGTGCAGATGTGATTCAGTTAAGGATTTTGAGAAGGAGAGATCACTCAGAATTATTGGGGTGGGGGGGAGAGACAATGTCATCGCAAAGATCCCTGTCAGAGGGAGGCAGGAGGGTCAGAGTGAAGGGAGCAGAGGTTGGATAGATGTGCTCCGAAGGCAGAGGAAAGGGGTCAAAGTCAAGGAATGCAGGCAGCCTCTCCAAGTGGACAAGGCAAGGAAACCGATTCTCCCCTAGAACCTCCACAAGGAACCGCTCTGCCAACGCTTGACTTTAAGACTGCTTTTGGATTTGTAACCTCCAGAACTGTAAGATAATAAATTTGTTTTAAGCCACTAAATTGACTTAAAATTGTTACAGTAGCAATAGGAAACTAATACAGGGAAGAAATTGTTCCCACCATCACAAGGACAGTGTCAGGGTGGGATGTGCAGATTGTTTTATTTTAAGGTCTCTCCCTGAAGGGCTGGCTCTATGGCAGGATGGGAGGAAGCCAGGATGCAGGCCAGGGCTGGGACAGGGAAGAGGCCTCTGGTGTTGTAGTCCCCTGTCGCCTCTGGGACTGTATCTACCACCAGGACCAGTTACATAACTTGTAATGTCCAGTGGAAACTGAAAAATGTGGAGCCTCTTAAAAAATCATTTAGAATTTCAAGACAGCGGCAGCTGATCATTAAACCAGGCATGGGCCCTTTTGCACAGGCTGCATGTCCATGAAATGGGCCCTGCCCCCACCCACCACTGCTCCGGGCACACTGACCTGTTACTCCTTGAGCTTGCCAAGCATGCTTCAACCCCAGAGCCTTTGCACATGCTATTTCCCTTGCCTGGAACACTCTTCTCCAGATGTATGCATGTACACTCCCCTTGCTTCTTTCAAATCTTTGCATGAATGTCCACTTCTTAGTGAGGCCTTCCCAGACCATCCTATTTAAAACAGCGGCGCCTGCCACTGCATTCCATTTTATTTTTCTCTACCTCACATACCGCTTATTTATCTCAGCATCTCATTCACATCAGTACCTTGAAAGCAGATACTGTGTCTTGTTCATTGCTGAGTCTCTAGAACCTAGCACAAAAATACTTTTTGAATGAATGGATGGATGGATGTAAAGAGAGTAGAGCCTGGGTGGCTCAGTCAGTTAAGTGTCTGCCTTAGGCTCAGGTCATGATCCCAGGGTCCTGGGATTGAGCCCTGCATCGGACTCTCTGCTCAGCCGGGAGCCTACTTCTCCCTCTCCTCCCTACTTGTGCTGTTACTATCTCTGTCTCTCTCTCTCAAATCAATAAATAAAATCTTAGAGAGAAAGAGAAAGAGTAGGATCATGCTTGGCATGGAGTAAGTACACTGTGACTGGTTTCTGTGCTGTTGCAGTGGCAACATTATCATCATTTCCTCCTAGGGAATGTGGGATGGGGGGGGGGGGGGGAGTCATGCCTTCTAGGGCCCCCTCTCCTCTGCTACTCTGTTTCTTCACTAAATAATAAACCGTGACTACCACTTACTGAGCTGCAGTGATTAGAAAGCTTCACTCACAGGCATGATCTTGTTTAATCTTCATATCAGTATGATTATTATCCCCACTTTACAGATGACAAAGCTGAGGCTTAGAGCCTCACCGAAGGTCCCATGGCTAATAAATGGAGCGACTGAGATGGAACCTGCTTGTCTGACTCCCAGTAGACCCTCTCCACTGACTGCACACAGCCTGCTTCAGAGCAAATGTGCCTTTGCCACAATCACAATTAATTACATAGTTCATCCTCTGTGTTTTGAGTGCCATGCACTATGCACCAGGCCAGGGAGAAAAATGAAACATATGAGACCTAGCTTCTGCTCTTACCAGGCTTGGAGGTTTTTTTCCGGGGTGGGTTGGGGGAGACAAGCCAGCAATCAGAGCATCATATGATGCACACAGAAGTAACCCAGGGACTGTGGGGGCACATGGGTGAGTCACCGAGCCCACCTGGGGCCAGCTTAGGCCCAGGCCTCCTGGGGGAAGTGAGATGTTAACACAGGCCTGTGAGCAGTTAGAGGTCAGCCAGATGGGGTTGAGGTCAAGAGGACAGTGTTCTCAGCACAGGGAACAGGAATTGCAAAGGTCTGGAAGTGACATAAGGGGGGAGGGACCAAGACAACTTCAAAGCAGGCAAGTGATGGGTGGGATGTTAGGCCAGAAAGAGACAAAGGCCAGGCACGCAGTCAAAAAGACTTTCCTAAAGGAGGGTAATTGAGTGGGTAAAAATTAGAGAGGAAGACAAACCATGAGAGACTCCTTTTTCTGGGAAACAAACATAGGGTTGCAGAAGGGGAGGGGGGTGGGAGGATGGGGTAACTGGGTAACAGGCTTTAAGGAGGGATATGATGAGATGAGCACTGGGTATTACACTATATGTTGGCAAACTGAATTTAAATAAAAAAACAAACACACATACACAAAGACTCCCTTGCCTCTGAGAGGCTGCAAGATTATGAATAAAGTGCTGAAATCCTGGGGATGATGGTCTCCTCCTCTTAAAACAGGAACAGCCCTAGACCTGGAAGCCTGGCTGCAGAAAATCCCTGCCTCACCTAGTGCAGGGACACGTGTGTTTTCAGTAATGCCAAGCCTCAGGGGCCTGCAGCAAGCCAATCAAGGCCAAGCCGACCAGGAACCAGAGAGCACGCCCCTCCTCTCTGCCACCATCTTGCTGCCCCTGCACACCTCTGCTGCTGTCGTTCAGCACATATTTATAGAGCGCTGTGATGAGCCAGGGACCCTGAATATGCACACAGTAAGGGAATACGTCTCTGCATTCCAGGGGTCCACTCTTTCTGTCCTGTCCCTGTTCTTTGGTGTGTGTCTCTCCCCTACCTTTGTCAGCCCCCTGAAGGCAAGAATGGTCTTATCCTCACAGCAAAGATTTAGCAGGGGCTGCAAACTCTCTGCTAAGCCTCCCTAATTCATGATTTTATGTGCTCCTCACCGGGCTCCTCCTCTAGGCAGGTAATATTATCTACTAGTCCTCTATACAGATGTGGCTCGGTGGAAGCCTGAAGCTGTGAGCCTGCTCACCTAGTGGCAAAGCCAAATTCAAACCCAGGCTGCCCCAAGATCCTGTCCAGGGCTGGGCACAAATAGGTAACTAGGAAGTGTAACCCTTCCTTCTTTCTTTCTCTCCCTCCCTCCCTCCTTCCTTCCTTGGGCCATTCTGACCTTGGCATTTCTGAGCCCTGAGGAGAAGAGTCAGAGGTCAGCCAAGTTTTAATGGGTTCTGAGCCTCTGATCAACCTCCAATCTCCAACCTCCTGCTGAGTCTTGACCTGTGAGGGTCATGAGGGAAGACATGCAAAAAGAAAAGCATATACACACATTGAGCATCTACTACCTATCAAAAATTGCCGAAGGCAAATTTCACCTGTTTTATTTAAAATTTACTTTCTAGCTCACCTCATATCTTCCCTAAAGCCCTTCGAGGTAAACAGAATGATCTCCTTTCTCACAGACGAGGAAACTGAGGCACAGAGCGGGCAGGTGACTGGCCAGAGGGCGCTACCCACAGTAATGTCAGAACCAGGGTTCAAATTTGGATCTGCCTGCCTCCAGAGCTCACTCTAGGATCTTTTTGGACAAGCCGAGGGTTGAGAAATGTAAGCAAGCTGTGGGCTCCCTTGGGCTAAATCTGTTCCAAGTCCCTTCTTTCTCCCCAGGGAAGGAGGAGCATCTGGGTGCAAAGTGAGGGCAGGACAGCCCCAACCACAGCACTGGAAGCCCAACAGTGGGAAACCTGTAGCCCACCGCACTTCTGCAGGCCTCCACCTGGAGGGCGGACGTGAAGTGGACGCCTCCGAGGCCACCACAGGGAGCTGGCTGCCTCCCTGATTATTTAGCTGGAGAAGAGCAAAATAATCATCACTTAGATGGCTAATTAATCCTTGCAGCACCCCAGAGTCAGTAGGGGTGGCCACCACATAGCTGTAATGTTGCCGGGAAAGGCAGAGTAGGGACGTGGGCCTCCCTGCCTGGCCCTGTGTACTCACACCAACCATTTGCATGCTCCCAGCTATTTGTCTGAGAGTCACTGCACACCTGCCATGTGTCACTGGGTCTAAGCACGAGAACGGCAGATTTCCTCTCTGCCCTCCTGGAACTTAGAGCCCAGTGGGGAAGATGTTCTACAGTTACCAGGAAAAATGCACACGCCAAACTGGTTCCTACTTCCCTGCCATGGCTCTGTCCGGCCCCTCTCCCTGGCATGTTCTGTTGGCTTGGCCTGGCCTGGTTAACTCCCACACATCTTAAAAACTCAATTCTGAGGTCCTCCTATGTAGGAGGACTTTGCTAGGCACTGGTCTGAGTGCTCCTTCTGTTTCCCAAGAGGGCTCTGTGGTCACTGCTTCCCTGCCTACCGACCCATCAGACCATGAGGTTTGAGCTCGAAAGTCCTGGGTCACCATGGCTCCCATGCCCAGAACTCGGTCAATCTGTAGAATGAATATATGAGATGGTCAATCATGTGACCCGGTAACCTGTGGTTCCCCCACCTGTACAACAAGAGTGTCCTTCTGGGTCTAATGTCTGTGAACAACCTCCAAGAGACTGGAGGGGCCTCTGGGATGTCCAAACTGGCATTACTCGTCACAATTGACCCCTACTAAAGTCATAAGCAGGCCAAAGCCTCATGCATCCCTCCTGCATCAGCCAAAATGGCTGGTGTATCCATCCTGGTTCTCTGTACCTGCAAGGAGCTGAAGCTGCTTTGGGCCAAAGCCAACAGGGACTTTGGAGGGATTGTGGCTTACCTCGGGCTTCAGAGGCGCACTGGAGCGCCTCACGGTCCAAGCAGAAGGACCCTCCCCTTGACTGCCAACTTGCACATACGAATGGATCACCTGGGGATCTGGTTAGGATGCAGACTGCCCCAGGTGTTGAATGAATGCACTCAGCTCCCAGGTAACTCAGTTCCTCGGGTAGGGCTCCAGATGGACCCTGCTTGGGCCAGGTGTCTGTGCAGGATTTTCAGCAATGGACAGGTGGGTGGGTGGGTGGGGAATAGAGGGACACCAGGAACAGCCACAGCCCTGGTCCCCATTCCTGTGTATCCACTTTTTCCCCAGGCGGGCCCTGGGCTGGGGCGGCCACACTGGGGCGGGTGGTGGTGGGGTATTGACTGCAGCTGGGGCAGAGCCGGGCCAGCTCCCTACACAGTGACCGTCTGAACTGGTGAAACGTATCATCTTTCAACCTGGAAAGTGATTTCCAGAGGCCCCGGTGCAGGGGGCCGGGGTGGGGGTGGGGGGGAGCCAAGTGGCAGGAGAGTTTAAATAGCAGCTGTGTTCCTAATTTCCCCAGGAGGAGGCCTGGCCGCCCCTCCTCCGTGCTGAGTGTTTGCCATTAAAAACAAACAGTATCATTTGGTTCAATATAAAATGAATTAAGGGAAATTAAACTGCGGGGGCCATGTGGCAAGCCTTGTCCTCCATTGTCTGAAGCCGTTTTTCATCTTCCCCAGTGAGGAACAACAGCTTGGGGGGTGTGGAGCAAAGCAGGACTAGATACATAAATAAATACTACCCCCCACCCCCACCCCACTGCCTTCCGGCATGAGGGGTTTGGGAAATCTCAGGTGGCTGCCCTGTCCCTCCTGTGTCCCCTGGCAGCAGAATGTAGCCTTTGAGAGTCTCCCAGGGAACAGGGTGAGGGAAAAAAAACAAAGCACAACAAGAACAACAGAAAACGAGGTGTAGGCCCCTGAGACTGAGCTGGGCGGTCGGGGTGGCAGAGGGGGTAGATCATGGACCAGACGCGGCTGGGGGTAGGGGGTGTGGTACCTGGATTACTGGGGAGCCATTCCCACCAGTCAGCCACCTCGCTGTACCATTTGTGTTGGGGGGAATGGAGTTAGGAAGGTGAGGCACAGGGAATGATGGGCAGAGAGGGCTGTGTGATGCTTAAGACTGGGGGTTCTGGAATGAGACAGCCAAGTTCAAATCTGCCCCCCCACCACCACTTACCAGCTGTATGACCCTTAGCAAGTCACTTACGCTCTCTGCACCTCATCTGCAAATGGGGGCTAGAGGAGTATCAACCTCAGCAGGTTGTTGTGGGGATCAGTTCATGTTTACAAGGCTCTTAAAACAATATTGGGCAAATTACTTACTATTATGTACTATGATATTTAATATATTCTGATGGTTGGCCCTTGGGGCATTTCCCTTGGCACCTGGAAGACCTCGCCTTAAGTCATAGCTCTGCCACAGGCTTACTGTGTGACCCTGGGTAAGTGAACACAAACTTGCTGAGCCTCATCTGCAAACCAGGGATTCTCATGCTGGGACACAGACTGCTAGTGCATCCCCATGTCCATTCTCCTCTTCTTCCTTTAAAATCAGAAGCCTGGGGGCACCTGCATAGCTCAGTGGGTTAAGTGTTTGCCTTCAGTTCAGGTCATGATCCCAGGGTCCTGGGATGGAGCCCCATGTTGGGCTCCCTGCTCAGCAAAAAGCATGCTTCTCCCTCTCCTCTGCCCCTACTCCACCCCACTCGTGCTCACTCTCACTCAGATAAATAAAATCTTTTTAAAAAATAAAATCAGAAGCCTGATTTTTTGTTTGGTCCCTTGGCACCCAGCTAAGATGCTCCCAGCTTCCCAGGCAGTGACTGTGACTGGTAGCCAATGAGATGTCAGTGAAAGTGACGGGAATTATTTCTGGGAAGTCACTCACAAAGTGACAGGGATACTAATGACCGTCGATGCAAAAATCCTAAGTAACATAGTGGCATGCACGAACCAGAAGCATATCAGAGGATACTACATCAGGTGCAAGTGGGTTCATTCCAGCAATGCGAGGCTTAAGAGGAAACCTGATGATGCAGGTTTTTCACTGTAATAGATCTAAGGAGGAAAATCATTGTTCAAGTTCAATGACCAGTTTTTATCTTAAAAATTTCAATAAACTGGCCTAGGTAGATATTTCCTTGATGTGATAAAACATTGGCCTCAGCCCCCAAATCAGCATCTCGTTAAATAAGGAACAGCAATAGTTCGTTTCAAATTTGACTTAGGATCTAGCATCCAGTTATGCAACCAGACTAATTTAGGGCTTGCTACCAGAGGTATTGTGTAAATGTGATCAGCATCTACAATCAGTCAACTTTAAGTAAATGAGATAATGCCTTGATAACCTGGGTGGACCTCATTCAATCACCTGAAAGGCCACAGAACTCTGCAAATGCCAGAAATTTCCATTTTCTTTACATGGAGGAACTAAAGTTAAAGGCTTCATCTATGTTCCAACAGTGATTGGTTGGGGCTGTCTGGGTTGCTGCATTGAGATGATCCTGGGTGAAACAGGGCTGTGATAAATTAGTGATGCCTGACACAGGCTGGTAAGTGGGTGCTTTCAGACTGTTTGCTATCTCAGGCTTCAATACTTCAGGGAGGAGTAGGCACCTAAGCTACAGTCTTTAGGCAGAGCAAAGAAAGAACAAATCCTAGGGGCGACTGTGGTGCTAAGAAGCCTTGTAAGCCACTTGTTGCTTTAGAGTAAAATTAAAAATTAGCCTGGCAATTTCAAATAGTCAAGTCCTTAATAATGACATTTAGCCAAACTCACTTCTGTTGGTTTCTAGCAGAGCCTCTGGCCGTATTTCACGCCTTGGGGTCTTCTATTTCCTGAAGTGGCTGTCTGCTGTAGACTACTGAGTTCCCCCTTAGACACAGCTTTCTTACAAAGGCCAAACTATGAGGAATTAGGAATGTTAATAGTTTCAAACTCCTGATCAGGGTTAGCTAACTTTTTCTTAAAGGGCCAGACATTAAATCTTAGATTTTGTGGGCCATACAGACTCTATTTCCACTACTCAACTCTGTCTTTACAGCATGAAAGAAGCCAAAGACAATGCTTAAATGCACAAGCGTGGCTATGTTCTAGTAAAACTTTATCAAATAAGCACTAGGTCTACAGGTTGGGATCTGCCAACTCTGAACTAGATTTTGTAGCATATTATGCTCCTCAATAAAAGGATTCCATGGTTAAAAGTTGGGGAAATGTCAAACTAAGTGAAATGAATTTCTTGACTGCAGGACTTCTCAGAGCCTCCACTATGTTAATGTGCAAGCAGGGTAGGGGGTGGGATTTATGGTTTGGAGGAGGAGACAATGGTCTAGATAATTACCAAGCGGTGCCTCTGTGCTGGGAGGAGGGGCTGTGGGAAAATGAATGAAAGAAATGAGCATTGTCTTAAGGGGAGGGGGGTGGAGTGACATTTAAGTTGAGTCCTGGAGAATCACAGAATCAATGTGTCAAAGAGTACTAAGCAATTCACAACTATCTAAGGTATCCTTAGAGGAATCTCTATGAAAATCCTTAATAAATCTAAACTGGGGACGCCTGGGTGGCTCAGCAGTTGAGTATCTGCCTTTGGCTCAGGTCATGATCCTGGGATCCTGGGATCAAGTCCCTCATCAGGCTCCCTGCAGGAAACCTACTTCCCCCTCTGCCTATGTCTCTGTCTCTCTGTGTCTCTCATGAATAAATAAATAAAATCTTAAAAAGAAAATTTAAACTGTTTCCACATTACAAAAATCCAGCTGATCCCCATCTCCCCAAAAGCTAACTTTTATATATTGCGTGCCATAAGATATGCAACAGAATGCCCACAACACCCTTTGAGGTAGTATATTGTGCATCCCCCCCTAAATGTCCCACCTTGACCCTCAGGACTCTACTAGAATGAGCTATCTCAACTGGAGTCTGTTATTTTTTTTAAATTTTTATTTATTTATGATAGTCACAGAGAGAGAGAGAGAGGCAGAGACACAGGCAGAGGGAGAAGCAGGCTCCATGCACCGGGAGCCTGATGTGGGATTCGATCCCGGGTCTCCAGGATCGCGTCCTGGGCCAAAGGCAGGCGCCAAACCGCTGCGCCACCCAGGGATCCCTGGAGTCTGTTATATTACAGATTTTACAGATGTAATGAAGGTTACAGATCAGTTGACTCTGAGTCCATCAAAAGGGAGACTATCTGGGTGGGTCTAATCCAATCACTCAAGCCCTTAAAATGCAGAAGGGGAAGAAGTCAGGAAAATATGAAGCAGGAGGAGGAATCCACAGCCCATTTCTAGCTTGAAGTGGAGAAGCCCCAGGAAAGGACAGAGAGTGGTCTCTGGGTGCTCAGAGTGACCCCTGGTTGACACCCAGGAAAATGGGGTCTTTAGTCCTACAACCACACAGAAATAAACTCTGCCAACAACCTGAATAAGTCTGGAAGTAGGTTCCCCTCCAGCACGTCCAGATAGGAGCCCAGCCTGACCAACACTTTGATTTTGACCTTGCGAGACCCTATGCAGAGAACATGGTCAAGTCCAAGCCTGGCTTCTGACCTACAAAACTGTGAACTAATAAATGGGTGTTGTTTTAAGCTTCTAAGTTGGTGGTAATTTGCTAGGCACTAATTGAATAATAGTGGTAGGCCCTATTATTATCTTATTTTATAGATGAGGAAAGGTGAACAAGCAGAGGCGAAGTTGCAGGGTCCCACAACTACTAAGTGACAGTGGATTTCCCAAACAGAATTTGAATGCAAGCGGTCTGGTTTTTAACCATTAGGCTGTGTATCTGTGTGAAATGATCTCAAACAAGTGAGGTGGAAGCTGCATGTAGAACATTATTGTTTGATTAAACAATAATAAAATCAAATATAAAGCTGAGTGGGATAAGGGTACACGTGCGTTTGCTTGAATATGTATACAACAGCTATAAAAGATCCAGGGAGGGGATCCCTGGGTGGCTCAGCAATTTAGCACCTGCCTTTGGCCCAGGGTTTGATTCTGGAGTCCCGGGATCGAGTCCCACATCAGGCTCCCTGCATGAAGCCTGCTTCTCCCTCTGCTTGTGTCTCTGCCTCTCTCTCTCTCTCTCTCTCTGTGTCTCTCATGAATAAATAAATAAAATCTTAAAAAAAAAAAAAAGATCCAGGGATAATTATGACCTCTTTGGGGGGCAAAACAGGTGCGTGGGGGCAGGTGAAGGAAGGGGATTTTTTCCTTTCCAAAAAACATATGCTGCTTTTGGTGTTTTAACTTCTGAATCCTGTGACTCTATAACCTATTTAAAAAAAATAATAGGGATGCCTGGGTGGCTCAGTGGTTGAGCATCTGCCTTCAGCTCAGAGTGATCCCAGGGTTCTGGGATCGAGTCCTGCATTGCGTTCCCCATAGGGATCCTAATTCTCCCTCTGCCTATGGCTCTGCCTGTTTGTGTCTCTATGAATAAATAAAATATTTAATAATAATAAAGTATCCTCAATAACTAGGGGGATGGCATAAAGTTGGGACACACAGAATGAATGCAAAAGCACTCTCAAGAGAGGACATAAGTTTGGGGAAACCGGTGTGTGGATGTATTAGTTTTCCAGGGCTGCCATCACAAAGTGCCCAGACCGAGTGGCTTGAGCAACAGACATTTATTTTCTCTCAGTTCTGGAGGCCGGAAGTCTGAGATTGAGGTGTCAGCAAGGTTGGTTTCTTCTGAGGCCTCTCTCCTTGGCTTGCAGATGCCTGCCTCCTCCCTGTGTCATTACGTGGTCTTCCCTGTGTGTGTGTGTGTGTGTGTGTGTGTATAAATTTCCCCTTTTATAAGGACACCAGTAGGATTAGGGCTCACCTAAAGACTTCATTTCAAATTAACTGCCTGTTTAAAGGATATTTCTCCAAACAGTTGTGTTCTGAGATACCAGGGGTTAGAACTTCAACATATGAATTTGGGGCAGGGGGACACAATTCAGCCTGTAACAGTAGGGGAGTTGACTCAGGATCATAAAACACATTTAACCTAGGGTTTCTTGACCTTGGCACTGCTGACACTTTGGATCATTCTCAGTGGTGGGGCACTGGCCTGTGCACATAGGATGTTTAGCAGCATCCTTGGCCTCTATCCACTAAAAACCAATAGCAATCCCTCCCAACCCCATTGTGGCAACCAATGATGTCTCCAGAAATTGCCAAAGGTCACTCCTCACCCCACTAGTTGGGAACCACTAGTTTAACCCCTTCTAGCACCCCCAGTACAGGACTCTGGGGCAAATGCATCTGGCCCTGGGAGAAGTTCTGCACTTTTATACACAAAATGATGTGCCATAAGGACTGGAGCATAGGCCTAGGCCATCCAGACCTGCCCTAGGGTAAACAGATATCTGCTCAGGAGGGCAGGGCAGAGAGGTGAATGCCTGACCTCCAGAAGGGGAGGGAGACACACTCAATGGGAAATCACTCTGAAAGTAAAAGTGCTGGGTTCAGGACCCAGAAAATAGAGGGATTTTCACAGTCTGAAAAGCCTCATGAATCCTCTCTGCTCTCACATCAGAGAAAACTACCTTTCCTAACTTTTGTCTGCTCTCCCTCTCCTGCCCTGTACTTGGAGGCGAGCTGGTGAGGCTGGCATCTCGTGGAGTCTCACTCAACAGGAAGATCGGGTTAAGATGATTTTGGACTTAGGAAGGGCTTCCTCTTTCCTATTTTTTTTTTTTTAAGATTTTATTTATTTATTCAGGAGAGACACACAGAAAGAGGGAGAAGCAGGTTCCCTGTGGGGAGTCTGATTGGGACTCGATCCCAGGACCTCAGAATCATGACCTGAGCCGAAAGCAGAAACTCAACCACTGAGCCACTCAGGTGCAGCCTCTTCCCTATTCTTACAGCAAAGACAGAAAGTTAATCAAATGCTGGGTTCTTTGGAGAAAACACTTAAGCGAAGCCTTCCCTTGTTTTCAGTTGTGGTTGATTCTAGTAACTACCCAGCAAGCTAGGTACATGGCCTTCTACCTTCTGAGAACCTAAGAGGCTGAGAACCTCAAGATGACCACTTTACGGATGAGGAACCTGAGATGTCCAAAGAGTGAGGTCACTTGCTCAAGGTCATGTAAGGAATACATCAAGGTGCCAGAGTTTGAATGAGGTTTTGCTCAAGGCCAGGGTCTTCTATTCTGTGGAGCCACCTCCTCTTACTAGAGCTGGAGAGCTCTTAGACAAATACCAGCTTTTGTTTCCCTCTACCTGAGAAATGGGAAGAATGACAGCTGCCTGCTACCCATACCATTGGAAGGTTGAATAAACCCTGTCCTCAGAATGTTCCAGAACAGTGATGTCCAACAAATGTTCTGGGATGACGGAAATGTTCTATATCTGTGCTGCCCAAAATGGTAGCCTCCAGCCATGGCTGGCTACCGAGTGCTGAAAACATGGCCAGGCAATTAGGGAATGGGATTTTATTTTATTTTATTTTATTTGGGAATGGGATTTTAAATTTAACTGATTTAAATGTAAATAGTTACATGTGGTGGAACCTGGCTGGCTCAGTTTGTGGGGCATGCAGCTCTTGATCTTGGGGTTTTAAGTCTGAACCCAACATTGCGTTTGGAGATTACTTAAAAATAAAATCTCTATTTAAAAAAATAAATAAAACAAATAGTCACATGTTGCATGTGGCTGCCATACTGGCCAATGCAGCTCTAGAATTCTGGATGAAGAGTATTTCATTTTAATAAAAAGAAGGAGCACTGCGTACAAGCCAGATTTTTTGTTCTTTCTACTTAATAGTAGGAGTTAGAGATGCATGTTTCAAGAACAAGATTTTTGCTCTTTTAACTAGGTCTGGATTAGGTTAATATAAAAACTGGTTTCATACTTATTTTTATATTCTCAGGGTATAGGATCGCCCACGTCAGTCCACAGGTCCTAAATAATGTTGTGGGGTGGGCTGGGGAGGGAAGAATGTGGCCAAGAATCCTATGTTCCCAAGGAAGGAAATAAAATAGGGGTGTGGTAATACAGGTTGAGGACAACCATTTTCAGCAGGGTGGCCAGGGATATGATACGGTCTCAGAATAAGTGACCCTGGAACAATGGAGCAAGACTTGAATGATGGAAAGGAGATAGCCATGGGGACAGAGGGAAGAAAACTGTCCCAGAGGGAGGAAACAGTAAATGCAAAGAGCCTGAGAAGGAAGGTGCTGGGTGCATCGGGGAGACCCTGAGGCCACTGGTGGTGGATCCAGAGTGAGCAAGGGAGACAGTCATTGGTGATAAGGTCAGATAGTTGGATAGGAGCCAGATCAAGCAAAGCTAAGACATATGGGTCATATAAGTTATCTGGATTTATAATGAAAAGTGGGTGTCTAGACATGTAGCCAGTGTGATGGTTTAGGGTTAAGGTTGCCAACCAGTGGTTGGCAACCTTAACCCCATCCCCATTTTGGCTGGCCAATGAGCAAAGCTCTCCTGGGAGGCCCAGGTGTGAGAAGATTCCTGACAGGCATTCCAGTGTCTGGAGGCACCTGGGAATTGGTGGCTCACCCAGCCTCACACGTCAGGGACCACAGAGCCATCAAGCAAATCCAAATGCCAAAAGCCCTTCCAGTATAACGATTATCATATTAAAAACCAACCCACCCTCTCAGTGGATGGCATGGAGGCACAGGACAGAGCATCTGTGCTGTGTGCCATTAGGGGTCCCTGACAGATGTGCTCTTCCCCCTCCCTCCCACCTCCCCAGCTGCAAATGAAGACCCGTCCTTTTCTTCTGCCCAGACAAGGATTGATGAGGATTCGGAAGAGCACTCAGACAGGCAAGGAAAGGCTGTGAACCTTTTCCAAGCCTGCAATTTATCTTGAAGAGACTATTCACATCACTTTTTACAGGCTGGATTATGCTCTGACCTGGCACATTAATCTCGCCGAATAAAATAATAATAATCAGAAAAAGGGAGCTGGACAGTTGCCAGGGAGGCATTAATAATTGTCACCCATACCTTGGCGGCACAGGGAAAGGGTGTCAGGTCCCATCCCCACCCCCTTGCCCCCAGAAGTGCCTGCAAGAGGGGGAAGGGAGTGAAGGAGCCATAGTCTGAACTTGGGGGAATTTTGTATACATGGTGGGGACCCCTCTCCTTAATCAACACTGAGCAATTTCACAAACCAAACCAGGGAATGTACATAGGAGGGAATCTGGCCCTAGTAACTCAGACCAAGGATTCTGGAGTCAGACTCCCTGAATTCAAATCCCTGCTCGGCCACTTACAAGCTGTGTGGTCTTGGGCTATCTCCTGAATCTCTCACTTTGATTGTTTTCTCCTCTGGAGAACATGGATAAAGGCAGTACCTGTTGGAATGTAAAACGGTATAGCCACTGTGGAAAACAATATGGCGGTTCTTCAAAAAGTCAAGAATTATCCCATGACCCAGCAATTCCACTCCTAGGTATGTACCCAGAAAAAATGTGTTCAAACAGATGCTTGTTAACAAAACATAACAAAAAAACAGATACTTGTACACAAATGGTTGGAATAGCACTTTCACAATAGCTGAACAGTGTCCATCAAACCCAAATATACATAAATGGGTGAATGGGTAAATAAATGGTGGTGTTCCCACGCAATAGAATGTGATTCAGTCATAAGAAGAGGTCCTGACACCAGCTACAATGCAGATGAACCCTGAAAGCATTATGTATAGGAGAAGAAGCCAGGCACAGGTTCCACTTATTTGAAATGTCCAGAAGAGGCAAATCCAGCAGATTAGTAGTAGTTGCCAGAGGCTAGGGGTGCATGAGGTGGAGTGACTGTGAGCGAAGTGGGGAAGGCTCCATTTGGGGTGATGAAAATGTCTTAGAACTAGACAGAGGGGACAGTTACATATAACTGTGAATATACCAAACGCCACTGAATTGTAGACTTTACACTGATTACTGGTTAATTTCATAGTATGTGAATAGGACTTGGATTAGAAAAAAAACACAAAAAACAACAGCCCTTGCCTTGTAAAATGTCAGAAGGAAATGAATGTCTGGCCCGTTCAGAGCGAGCGCCGACTCCACATGAGCTGCTCCTCTTGCTAGGTGGTAACTATGGGGTTTGCAACCTTTGGCATGTGATTTAACCCAGTTTCTGCTCCGTGACAAGAGAAACCAACATCTACCATCCCAGGATTAAGGCTGAATGAGACAATGTCTTCTGTAGACTATAAAGTCCACGAGTATGGGGATTTTTGTCTACTTTGTTCACTGATATATCCTCAGTGCCTAGAACAGTGCCTGACACACAGTTGGCACTTAGGCAATATTTCTTGAATAAATATCATGGCTTAACACGCTGCCTAGCTCCTAGGAACTGCTCAGTAATGCTTGGCTGTATTTATCATTATTAGTTTGACTTCTAGGTTTCTTTGAGGCTCCCTCTATGGTCCTTCCTAGCACAGAGGAGTAACTGCTTTGCTTTGTGGATTTCTGCGTCTTCATGACAGAGTTGTTTGGACAGCTACCAAATACAAGAGGTTTAAGCTGAGCTGGAAAAGGAATTTAACTCTTGCTGCTGGTATAAGAGGAGGTGGTGAGATTTAGTGTAGCTGGCTAGGCTATCACTCATTCACTCACCTATCCATCTACCCACCTGTCCATCTGTCTGTCCATACGTCCAGCCATCCATCCATACATCTATCCATCCATCCACCCACCCACCAACCTTCCTCTCCAGTCATCAAATTCATCCATCTACCTATATATCTAATGCATACATGTACCTCTATATACATATAATAAATGCTTCTGAGTGCATATGAGATGCCAGCAACCCACTGACAAACAAGCTAGATGCATTCATTTCTGCTGTCACAGAGGTGACAAGCAGAGAAGGCAGACAATTAAGCAAGCAATTATAGTCAGGGTAGGGAGTGCTAGAACAGGAGTATAGGGTGCTCTGGGAGTCCTCGTCAGGGGCACCATCCCTAGCCTAAAGGGGCAGGGAAGGTTTCTATGAGGCTGTGATCCAAGGAGTGGGAGTTAATTATGACACAAAGCAGGGGAAGGGTCTTTGAGGCAGAAGGATCAGCAGGTGCAGTGGGTAGGAGACTGGATGCCACACAACCCACTCTGGAAACTGTACAAGCTAGTTATGCAGTGTCTCGGTGCCTTGGGCTTCTCATCCAGAAAACTGGATAAGGAGAACATTTATCACGTGTTGGTACTAGTCGGTGTGTGTAGAGACACGAGAGAAGTAGAATTGGGCTGAAGCACAGAGAACAGGGTGAGAGACTGGGGGAGGGAAAAGGCAAGTGTAGGGAGAATGCAGGTGGACAGGTAGGTGGGAACAGTGGCCGAGGGCTGCAAAGCCTTGCCTGCCTCCTGTCCAGCAATGATTAACCCGCCCCTTCCTCCATCCCATATCCAGAAAGTCTTTTTATCTTTGCAGCATCTCAGGCAGGGTTTTGTTAATATCTCAATTCTTCACAGGATGAAATGTGTTCAGGGGCGCGAAGTGACTCACCAGAGGCCTCGTGGCTAGAATGTGGCAGGGTTAGGAGGGGCCAGGAGCTCTGGCATGTGGCTGGTTCAGGGCCTGGCAGGGACCCTCCTGCAGTGGCCAGCCTTGGGAGTTGGAAGATGTGGGTTCTTACTCTGATTCTATCACTGAGTGGCTGGGTGTCTTGTACCTCGTTCAGCCTCAGGATAGTCAGTGAAGAAATGGCCAAGGACACCTGCTCCCTAGAACCTGCAAATGTGACCTTATCTGGAAAAGGGGTCTTTTAAGAAATCATTAAGACTCTTGGCATGAGGGCGCCTGGGTGGCTCGGTTGGTTGAGTGTCAGCCTTTGGCTTAGAGGTCATGATCCCAGGTCCTGGGATAGAGCCCAGGCTCTATGTCAGGCTCCCTGCAAAGCTGGGGGGGGGAGGGGTGTCGGGTCTGCTTCTCCCCCTGCCCATGTGCTCTCTCTCGCTCTCTCTCTCTCATTCTTACTCTGTCTCTCAAATAAATAAGTAAAAATCTTAAAAAAACAAACAAACAAAAAAAACTCTTGGCATGAGAAGAATATCTTAGATTACCCAGGACCCTAAATGCAATCACTTATATCCTTAAAAGAGACAGGGACACTTCATGCACAGAGAAAGCCACATGGCCAAAGAGGCAGAGACTGGAATGGAAGCCACAAGCTACACCAGCAGCCACCAGAAGCTGGAAGAGGCAAGGAATGGATCCTCCCAAAACATCTAGAGGGAGTGCTGCCCTCCAACACCTTGATTTCGGCCTAGTGATATGGACTTTGGACTTCTAGCCTCTGGAACTATGAGAAAACAAATTTCTGTTGTTTTAACGAACCAGACACAGGGGGATTTGTCTCAGGATCATGAGTTTTTCATCTAGAAAGAGGTGATAATAAATTCTCTCTTACAGGGCTGATGAGAGCCTGAAGTAAAGATATGGGAAAGAATCTAGCAAGAATCAGACTGTATTAGGTGTTGAGTAACCATACCTGCCTGCTTTCCTTATCCTTCTCCCACATCCACTTTGAAGTAGAGCTTGGGCTGTGAAGCTGTGAGGCTCTGGGTAGGAAGCCCAGCAATAGCATGAAGCGGTAACAGTTCTGTGACTCTGAGAAGCCACCTACCCCCTCACCGCCCATCTCCTACCCATCCATGAGAGTGATGGTACCCACCTAAAAGGAAGGGGCCACATAAGGAATCACACAAGAAATACTCTTAGCAAAGTTCAGGTACACAGTTGGTGCTTAATAATTCCAAGCTATTATTATTCCAGACAGTTGATGCTCAGTGAGCATCATCACGTGGCTAGGTTTATGTCTCTTGCCCTCAGTGGACACTGAAAAGATTTCCATCTTATTTCTATCTCGAGATAGTCCACTGGAAGGCACAGGGTAAGGACTGAGTAAACTCCACTTTCTTCACCATGTCGCTCACCCACCTGTTTACTGAGACCTACCCTGCCTGATGCTGCACTCAGTCTTGCAGACAAAACAGACTTTCAGTTTATGGGAAGGAGGACATGGGCCTAATAATCATATGAACAGGTAATCCCAAAGTGTCACAGTGCTAAGAAGGAGAAGGTTTGGGGGATCTGAGTGGAGGCCCCAGAGATGAGCATCTGGGGCCACCCCCTGACAAAGCAGCCCAGACTGGGGAGGGACTAAAGCCAGTGTAGATGCAACAGTGGCCCCTACTCTTAAAAGTGTATAATTTGGGCAGACCAGGTGGCTCAGCGGTTTAGCGCCGCCTTCAGCCCAGGGAGTGATCTTGGAGACCCAGGATTGAGTCCCACGTCGGGCTCCCTGCGTGCTTCTCCCTCGGCCTATGTCTCTGCCTCTCTCTCTCTCTCTCTCTCTGTCGCTCATGAATAAATAAAATATTTTTTAAAAAGTGTATAATTTGATAAGCTCATTACATGCACACACCTGTGAAACCATCACCGCAGTCAAGACAGTGACTATATCTATTACCCCTTGGTAATCCCTCCCTCTGATCCCTTTGGGCAACACTCTAGCTCAGTTACATTTTCTGAAGTTTATATAAATAGGATTATAAGGTATACTCTTCTTGGTTACAGTTTCTTGTACTTAGCACCATTGTTAACTATTTTTTTTTTTTATTTGTTTATGATAGTTACAGAGAGAGAGAGAGAGGCAGAGACACAGGCAGAGGGAGAAGCAGGCTCCATGCACCGGGAGCCCGATGTGGGATTCGATCCCGGGTCTCCAGGATCACGCCCTGGGCCAAAGGCAGGCGCCAAACCGCTGCGCCACCCAGGGATCCCCCATTGTTAACTATTTTAAGATTCATTTATTGTTTGTAACAACAGAGCTGACCCTTGAACAGTACACCATCAGGGGCACTGACCTTCGCGCAGTCAAAAATCTTCAGATGATTATGACTCCCTGAAAACTTTACTAACAGCCCACTGTTGACCAGAAGGCTTACTAGTAACAGAAAGTTGATGAATACATATCTTAGATGTTATATGTATTATACGCTGCACTCTTAACAATAAAGTAAGCTAGAGAAAAGAAAATGTTAAGGAAATCGCAAGGAAGAGAAAATACACGGACAGTCCTGTGCTGTGTTTATCAGAAAAAATTCTTGTACAAGTGGACCTGTGTGGTTCAAATCCATGTTGTTCAAGGGTCAGCTGTGGTTCATCCCTTTACATCGCTGAGCTGTATTTTGTTGCATGGAGATACCAAAATCTGTTTCTCTCCTCACCTATTAATGGAAATGTGGGTGCTTTCCAATTTGTGGCTATTATAAATAAAGCTATATGAACATTCACACAAAAATCTTTACATACACGCAAGCTATCACTCCTCTTGGGTGCATGCCTATGGGTGGGAGGGCTGGACTGTATGGCAGGTGTTTCCCTCATCTTTTAAAAACTGCCAAACTGGGGCTCTGGGATGGCTTAGGGGTTGAGCCCAGGTCATGGTCCTGGGGTCCTGGGATCAAGTCCCACATCAGGCTCCCCACAGGGATCCTGCTTCTCCCTCTGCCTATGTCTCTGCCTCTCTCTCTGTGTCTCTCATGAATAAATAAAATCTAAAAAAAAAAAAAAAAACAAAAAACAACAAAAAAAAAAAAACCACACCCAAAAAACCCCGCCAAATTGGCTTCCAAAGAGGCTGTATCACTTCCATTCCCACTGGAAGCGTCTGAGTTCCAGTTCTCCCACAGCTCTGCCCACCTGTGGTATGTGGTGTGCTCGGACCTTTTCACGTTGGCCACCATCATTCACGTGTGTGTCATCTCATTGTGGTTTTCATTCCTAAAAACTAATGATGCTGAACATTTTTTCAGGTACATATTTGCTACCAGTAGATCTTCTTTGGTAAAGGGTGTTTAAATATTTTGCTTGCTTATTAATTGAAAAAGAGTTTAACACATCTGTTCTTGACAAAGGTGTGGGCAGGGTAGAGGGAAGGCAACCAGGAGTGAAGAAGCTTCCACAGGAAGGGAGCTGTTATCTCCCTAGAGATTCATTTACTGTTTGTAGAATAAATGGAAAGAGTGAGAAGGGCATAATTACTAGTTCTTGACAGGAAGCTGTCTGTGAGGGGGGACCTGTGTGTTCAGAGCGGTTTCCTAGGTCTGTGAAAGGGGATGGTAGTCAAAATAGTACATCCATGGGGCTGTGCAGATTTAATGAGCTTATGTGTATAAAGCACATAAATAAATAAATAAATAGATAAATAAATAAATAAATAAATAAATAAATAAATAAATAAAATCTTGAAAAAAAAAAAAAGCATTGTGAATCATTCACTGAGCATTTACTATGTGCTGAGCATGGGGCAGAGCAGTTCCAGTTTCCTACCAACAAAATTTCTTATGAGGTTAGCACTCAGGAGGAAGCTGCCATTCTTATCATCATCTGACAGATAAGGAAACTAAGACTCAGAGACATTTTGTCATCTGCCCAAAGTCACACAGCTAAAAGGGGGTATAGCTGTGACCTGAATGTAGATATGCCTAATGCTAAAGTCTGCGTGCCTGGCCATCAGGCCACACTGCTTCCCACTGTCAAGTCCCTGCCGCCTCCCTGGTACGTGGTCTGAGCTCAGGGGGTGAAGGGTAATGTTGATGATGGTCTTGGAGGGGCAGGTGGGGAGGCATCTCAGGACTTCCTGAGGTCTGTTTCCTTGTTGTCTTTCTGTCTATGCCATTTTAGACTCCCTGACGCTGCCTCTGAACAGCAAAGCTGTGGCTTTGTCTAAGGAAACCGCAATAGCCTAGGATTGTGGTTCAACTGGATAAACTACATGGTGGGAGAGTAAAGGTGAGATTGGGCGGGGGGACAAAATCGAACTCAGATCTCTCTATTGGTCTCTGCCCCCAGTTGCTGACAATGAGCTCCTAAATCCCTTGGAATTTCCTGGAGTATCCTTGGTTCTAATGAGATTCCTGGTGGGCTCCGGGATGGGGGTTGCTCACCAGAAAAACCAAGCCATGATTAGAAGCTTAGGACTTTCAGCCCTACCTCCCTTATTGCAGAGAGGGGGGATGGGCTGGAAATGCAGTTAGTGATTGATTGTGCCTATGTGATATGGCTTCCACAAAAATCCCAATAGTGTGGGGTTGAGGAACACATCCACATACCGGGAGGGTGATGTAACCCAACTCCATGGGGACAGGAGCTCCTGTGCCCAGGACCCTTCCAGACCTCACCTTATGTGCCTCTTCATCTAGCTATTTATCAGTATCCTTTATCATATGCTTTATTACACAACAAGTAGGTAAATAAAAGTGTTTCCTTGAGCTATTCTAGCAAATGACTGAACCCAAGGAGTTGGGGAAGCACAGGTGACAATCTCAGACTGGCAATCGGTACCTGAAGTGGAGTGGGTACATTTTTGTGGGACTGAGCCCTTCACGTTGTGGGATGGGATGCTGTCTCTAGGTAGATAATGGTGGAATTGAGTGGAATTGTAGGACACCCAGCTGGTGCCAGAGCATTGCTTGATGTGTGGTCAGAGTGCTGAATGTGTGAGTAACGGAGGGACACAGTAGTGTTTTTCCTATTCATTTGGCCAATGGCTTTGGGCACTGAAGATGGACAGGCCAGTTCCAACCCGTTGTCCTTCCCGCCAATGCCTGGTATGAATTCTGAGTGTTCTGAAGATGAAAAGATGGCTGCCTTTACAGAATGGAAAGCAGGATGCTTCAAAAATTCTTTAGTGCATCTCCCTCGGTCTAGATTCCCTGCTTCAAGTCTCCTTGCAGAGGCAATGGCATTAACTAACCCCTAAAGATGCTGTCTTTTCCCAAGTCTGCTCCGTCCTCTGAATTACAGTAGTTACCTCCCAAGACCTCTCTGGGCCAATATCTGCCTGCCGGCCTTTCCAGTGGGCAAAGCACCATCACCTCTACCCTCCATCTTATGTCCACAGCAGACATCCCTCATCAATCATGGAATTGTTTCTTCTGAGCCTCAGGGACTTTCCCTCTATTTTTTTTTTTTTTTAAGATTTTATTTATTTATTCATGAGAGACACAGAGAAAGAACCAGAGACATAGGCAGAGGGAGAAGCAGGCTCCCTGTGGAGAACCTGATGTAGGACTCAATCCTAGGGCCCTGGGATCACTCCCTGAGCCAAAGGCAGACGCTCAACCGCTAAGCCACTCAGGTGTCCCAGGACCCTTCCCTTAAAAAAAAAAACAATGCTTCTAAAGTCACACAGAATTGAAACCTATGATAGCCATCCTTCCCTGGGAGAAGCAGAACCTAGGGCGTGGCGACATGCTTTTTCCCTCGCACAGATGAAATTTACAGGAAAATTTCAACAAGGGCCATTTTGAACAATGAAACTTAGAAGCACCCTTGCAGAAGAGAGGAAGGGGACAATACAGAACATGCTCAGGCTCAGGGAACTGTAAGAGGTGGGTGACAGGCCCTGTTTATTTGATATGCTGGCATCAGCTCTGCCTACACTTATTCTTCCCTCCTCCAGAGAGTGCCCCAAATCCTGTGCATGGTCAGTGGGACTGGGCTACTGGGTGGCCACAGCCAGTGCCTACCTTGGACTTGACAGCCAGGATGATCTTGGGCAGGGCCACTATGAGGCACTTGAGGGCGATGGTGACATACTTGAGCACAAAGTCAGCAATGCCCACAATCCACAGCAGGTCGAAGAAGTCCAGTGTCTCCAGGTTGGGCTTCAGGAATATGAGGCTGGTCGGGGGGGAGGGGAGTAAAGGGGAAGATGGTTCAGAGAGTCAGGATGCTCAATGAGGATCCCTGGCCATTGGCAGTTCCTCCTATTCACTCTGGGAGGCTTGTAAGTATTACCTGTAAAAAGAGTACTGAACTGGGAATCGGACATCCTTGTCCCGTTTTTGAATCTGCTACTAACTTGCTGTGTGATCTCAGGTGGGTATTTAGCCTCTGAGCCTCTGTTCCCCTGAGGGCTATGCAACAAGATTGGCCAGGAACATCATTAATTAAGGTGTCCTTCAATTTTAGAATCCACAACAGGCTTCAAAAGAGGAAGCAAAAGGAAGGTAGTCAGGCAGGCTAGCCAACACTATGTTCGGAGGAGGGGAATTGATGTGTAGGCACTGTGCTAAGCCCTCTATCTATTGTATCTCCTTGCCCTGCACAGTGAACACCGCTTATTCCCACTTTATAAATGAAGCACTGAAGCTTGGAGAGGTGGAATAAGTTGCCTAAGGTCACATGGCATGATAAGTTTTTGGGCATTCGTATCAGAGAGACCCAGAATTTGAATCCAGTTTTCTCCATTTATTGAACCTTGGGCAAATAATGTTACCTCTGTAAGCCTCAGTGTCCTCATCTGCAAAATGGGACTCATTCCCTCCTTCATAGTGTTATTGGTGGAAATCAATGGGATAATAGACACCTATGGACCCCGCCGTGCAGCAGTGACAGTAAGAGCAACTCTACGAGGTAGGCACTGTTACAAACCCATTTTGCAGATGAGGAAACAGAGGCACAGAAAGTTAAAGTAACATGCACAAGGTCCTACAAATACTAAAAGATAAAGGTGAATTCAGACCCAGGTATCCTGGCTGTGGTTAATGCTTTGGATCTTTTTCTATAGCCATACTCTATACTCTATACTTGGAGCATGTAAACCTATTTTACTGATCTGTGACCAGGTACTGTGAACTTCACGCTCAGTTTTTGTACTTGCCCTGTTAAACATAGACAACAAGCCATTCTGCACCTGACATTGGTCCATGGACCATGCTTTGAGTAGCACTGCTCTCTACCACCTGAGAATGATGTTGTTCATAATAATAATAAAATAGCTAAGTTATCTTGGGTGTTCACATCATGCCGGTCTATTCTATACACTTTACATGTCTTAACTCATTTCATTTTCCCAAAGACTCTATGAGGCAGGTTCTGTGATTATTCCAATCTGAGCTGGAAAAATTGGAGTCCTAAGAGATACAGTCACCTGCCCATGGCTCTTGATGAGAATGGGAGCCAGGATAGGAACCAGCACCCACCTGTGCTGGTCCACTCATTTTTCCTCCTGCTTGATTCGAGGCTCTGAGTGAAGGCCACATCAAGTCCTCTCTGTGCCCCCATAAAGCAAGGAACAGTGCACATAGCCCAGCGTGGATGCTTTCTGAATGCTTCTGCTATATTCTGCTGGGCTGGCAGGAATTAGCACAAACTGGGCTCTCTTATTATAGCATCCTAGCAATGAACCAGTCTATTTCTCACTTTTATTTTTAAAAATATATTTCTATTTATAATAAAGATCCTCAAAGAGGAAGAGTGGAGCAAAATCAATAAAAACCAATCTATTTTGGCAACCACTCCTGATTCTTTCTGTGTCCTTTTCACGTTCTAGTCTTGTCTCAGGTGGACACCTCACCTCCGGGTTTGAACGGCCATCCACGTTATAGCCCAGGGACAGGCTGGCAGCCCTGGGCACTCTCTACCTCTGCTCCTGTCCTACCCTGGGACCTCGGGATGGTTGGCTGATTTCCATGCTCTGCTTCTCTATTACACTTCTGTGATGGCAATATAATGAGATCTGCCGTCCACTTTTATCTGCGACACCAGCTGGTATTAGATTCACCTGTCTGGGTTGTAGTCCACCGTCTTAAGGGTTTTTTCATGTTTTTGCTTTGGGAGGAGAGGCAGGGCCAGTATTTTTGCAGATTGATCGCTAAGTCCACTTTTTTTTTTTTTTAATTTATTTGAAAGAGAGAGCTCAAGCACATGTGGATGTGGGAGCAGGGGAAGGGCAGAGGGAAAAGAGAATCTTAAGCAGACTCCACACCCAGTGCAGAGCCTAATGTGGGACTTGATCCCAGGACCCTGAGATCACGATCTGAGCAGAAACCAAGAGTCAGGTGCTTAACGAACTGCACCATCTAGGTGTCTCTAAGTCCACTTATTTCTAATGTTTGCTATGAACTTTAATGGACTGATGTATTTTATTGTCAGTTTCACCTTTTGTTAGGCATCACTGCCAACAAGGACAGTAATTCACCATGAAATAATATCAATCATGATACGATTATGATATATCACTGTTTCAGTTTACCCAGTACTTTTCACGTATTCTAACATCTGGTCTTCCGAATAATTAGCCTGTCAGGCGGATAAAGCAAGAATAACCTGGTCCTGGTTTCACAAGTGAGGAAACTGGCATAAGGAGTTTCCATTATTTGCCGAATGGCACAAAGCTGCTAAGTGGAAGGATGCTGATCATCAGATTTCAAATGCTAGGGAGATTTAATCTCCTAGGAAGAAGATTTAATCTCCTGTCAAGGACTGCCTACCAGGACGAAGACTCATTAGGAAAAGCTTCTTTAAGCCTCAGTTTCCCCACTTGCAAACGGGGCCAGTAATACTCTGCTGGGTCACTGGGAGGTAAAATAAGGTAATGGCTATGGATATTACTTACAAACACACTCTAGACCACTGACATTATTATGGAATGGGGCTGAGCTCTGTTACTTTTCTCCTAAGCTTCTCTTTCTCTCTCTCTCTCTCTCTCTGTTTCTCTCTCTGTGCTGCCAATTTGACTCAGCCCTGGTTCGATGGGGGCACAGAGGTCTAAGCCTGCGAATGTAATCATGCCCAGAGATTGGCATGAGCTGGAAATTCATCCAAGTTTCTGGGAAACTCTATCTCCTCCACCCTCCACCCACCAGGACCTTGATACTCTGGGCCAGACAGTAATGCAGTGTGGGATGTGTGTTGATGCCTTAGAACTAAGTCCCCAAATTGCTTTTATGGGGTGGTCCCAGAAAGTGGAGAAACGGCCCATTCCTCAAAGTCTATTTTTAAAAGAGACATACGTGATTTGAAAGCTTGGCTGGAGTTTCAGCCTACAGGCCCTCACTGGCCAATCCTCTCCCACCTACCCACCATGTAGTTACTAGAAAGTGTAAAATCACACATGTGGCTTACGGTATATTTCTACTAGAGAGCTCTGCTTTAGCATGCATGTATACAAGAGGGTGGAATTTAAAACTTACATGACACAGAGCCACTGCATTATTCTCAAGTGAAGGAGTTGTGTGTCCTAAGCCCCACAAAGCATCCCCACACACACTTTTCCACTAGGGGCCAGACCCCTCTGCTCACCTGTTGTACAGCTGTTGAGAACTGAATGTATAGAGCACATATAGGGTGTTTCCTGCCAGAAAGGCCAAGATCCATAAGATGACCAGCACCGACCTCTTCTCCTGGAGGCAAAGCAAGAGATTTGTAGAGATGCTGCAATACCAAAGGTGCACACAACAAAACATTCCAGAACGTTCTCTGACAAGTGGAAACTTTTCCCTTTCTCAAAGGTTTGGAAGAAGCAGGGCTGATGGTGAAGGGAAGGGCACTGACATCTTCCCACCTTGCTAGAACCCAAGGGGTGGTCCCAGAGAAGGTGACAGAAATGTAGAGCCTCCTATGTGAAAAAAGCAAGAAGGCTCTGTGGTTAGCAGCACAGATTCTGGAACCAGATGACCTGGGTTCAGATCTTTGATCTGTAATCACAGGACTGGGCAAGTTACTGAAACTCTCTGCATTTCCTTCTCCTCATCTGTAAAACGGATACATATGAGACTCCATTATAGAGTTATAAGAATTGATATCCACTAAACGCTTAGAACAGTACATGCATGTAGTGAAGGTTAGTTCACATTCATTGTAAGGACCTGACACACACAGCAGGCAAGCAGCTCTTGCTCAAGGGCACATGTTTTGAGCCTCAGTATGTGAAGATGGGAGTTTTGTTAAAGATTAAATAAAATTTATAAATGTGAACTTCCAGTCTGGTATGGGCTCATGTTTTGAGCTCACTAAGTGGCAGGATCTATGATTCAGACTTTACAACCCAACAGTAGATTCAGATCTATAAGCTGGTGAATTCTGCTCTCGCTTTTTCCAGCCTGCACAGCAGGACTACTATCCCGGCCTGACCATTCAACACAGGGCCACAGTTATAGGGTTAAAATTCAAGCTTACACACATGGCCAACAAAGCTTTCCCCAAACTGTCCCTATTCTTTCTCCAGTCCCATTTCTGATTAGACCCCAGGAAGACAAGCTGGAAAACCTTCTTGGTTTCCTGTTTCCCAGCAGCTTCTCAGCCTGAGAGCCATCCCAGGGAATTTCTAGAGGAGGCACGGGGCAGGGTATGCTCCTGCCCATGTGCTCTGGGAGATACACACAGACCCCTGGCTGCTGATTCCCCAAAGCTCATCTTTTCCTGGATCAGGGCAGCTGCATTGCTGGAATAAGATGAGGTCATAACTTTCTCAGTGGAACCTTCTCTGTGGTTTGGTAAATGCTCCACTGTCTCCAGACACAGCTCAGTGCCCCATGCATGGTTATAGAGCACATTTCCATAGAGGAGACAAAATAAATGCATCTCCATCCACCCATTATTCCAGGAGTGGTGAAGGTTAATGACCCTAGAAACCACCTCCATCCAACCAACTGCTCTTATCAATGTGAATAATCTGCAAGGCAGCCCTTATTATGCCAATAAATAATGGATTCCAGTTTAATCCCCCTGTAAATCCAAATCAAAGGTGGAATACAAAGAGACTATTAGCAATGCCCTGAAAAGCCAAACTCTGAAGGACAAAGGGGAGAGTTCTCCAGTAATAAGTTGATATTTCACAGAAAATAGGCAACACCAGCTGTGTCTTCAGAGGGTTCAAGGATGCCTACCTAGAACGTCTATTCATGGATATTGGAATCCTCTGACCCCTAAAATTTAAGCCACGGCACCATTTGGAATGTTACTGCATATGAGAGCCAGCCCCAAAAGTGTCCCACTCTGGTGTTGATCAACCTACTGTTCTAATAGCAGCAGAAGGGAGTTTGCATTTAGAAGATAAGACCAAGGGTCAAGAAGAACCTCTGGCTCCATGCCTAGCTCTGGACCTCAATGTGCTCATATGTCAAATGGAGACTGAGCTGCCCTCTGTGCCTTATAGAGGCCCAGATGCTTTTAAGAAAGCACCAGAGAATGACAGAGAGAAGATGGGTCAGAGAGGATGGTGGCTATTAGGGGATCACATGCACGGTAGAAGGCATAAGCTTGTTAAAAGTAGCTCAATTAAATGTCTCCTATATGCCAGGTCCTATGCTAAACATCTCCTAAGCACTACATCATTTGGCCCCCTTTATGCATGTATAAGATTGGTATGAATGGTTCATTTTCCAGGGTGGCACCAGAGACTGAGATCCCCAAGGTAACCTATCCTAGGGACTGCACGCAGGTGGCTGGAGGAGATGGGATTTCAATCTGGGGGGAGCACAGCCCATAGGCCTAAGGCCTGAGTTCACAGCCGGACACTGCCACTTTCACAGACTATGTGATCTCATACACAAGACACTTGGTGTCTCTGAGCCACTATCTCCTCATTGGGAAAATGAGGTAAGAATGACTCTGCCTCCCTCCTGGGATGCTGGGACAAATCTGCAAGATGAACTATGCTGCCTGCCCAGCTTTTTGTGTGTGGCACGGTTAGTGCTGAGTAGGGATTAGATGGGAATTCAGGATGATGGTGGTGAGGCTGGATGGTGAAGCTAGTGAACCAGCAGCGCCAGTGGGATGGACTCAACTGCGAGAACAGCCAGACTGATAAGGGTGCTATGGGCATGTCAGGGAGACACTGCTGTTCGGAGGGTGTGGGGTAAGGATGTGGGGATCTGCCCGGAGGTGGCAGGCAGAAAAGTGGCCTCCCAGAGATGTCCCAATCCTACTCCCCCATAACCTCCAGATATGTTAGGGGAAGTTCGACTGCTGATCAGCTAACCTTAAGATGAGGAGATGCCTGGATTTTCTAGCTGGGCCTGATGTAGTCACAAGAGTCCCTAAAAGTGGAACTGGAGACAGAGGGGAGAGGCCCAGGGACAGGTGGGCACAGAGGTGCAAAACTGTGGGCACAAAGGAGAAGGAGAAGAAGGCCATGAGCTACAGAATGTGGGTGACTTCTAGACCCTGGGAAAGGCAAGGCAAGGGCAACTCCTCTGAACCCTGCAGAAAGAACAGTCGTGTTGACACCTGATCATCACCTGGAGAGACTCCCTTCAGACTTCTGATCCACAGAACTATAAGGGAGTAAGTCTGTGTTGCTTTAAGCCACTGAGCTTGGAGTCACATGTTACAGCAGCCTAGGAACCCGGTTGGCCAGGTGACTCACCTTCAGAGAGACCTGTTCTCGCAGCGTGGAGTTGGCATAGGCAAAGGTGCTGGCCATCCCGATGCACACGGCAATGCCTGCAGGACAGAAGAGGTCCTGGCTGCCCACTCAGACTCATCAGGCCTGGCCCCGGCTTACCAGGGAGCAGGGATTACCAGGGATTAAAAAGTCACTACCCTCTATTCTTTCACGCCAGCCATGCAGCAGCAGAAATTTCAGTAGGACACAAGACAACCCCCACTGGACAGAGGACAAAACAGGCTCAGAGAAGGCGAGTGACTCGCCCCAGGTCACACAGCTGGTTGACCAGGATCGCAACCCACGTCTGACTCAAAATTGCATATTCTTGAGCACTGTGCACCATGAAGGCCTCTACAAACTTACCTGGTGCTTGGGATAGAGGGCCCCTAACCTGGCAGGTGAAGCCCCCCACCCCCCCTCCAGCTGCCACACCTGTGACCCCCTTGGACTCACCGAGCTTGTGCTGGAAGCACACTTTGGCCAGGAGAATCAGGATGAAGGGCAGGCCTTTCTGGAGCCAGCAGACCACGGCCTTCAGCTCGGACAGGGCAGGGGCGGGCGTCCCCGGCTGCTCATCACCCCCCTCATCCGAGTGGGCACGATGGTCCCCGCCCACATGCTGCAACAGCGAGCTCCCACGGTGGCCGCTGTGGTGGAAGTGGTGGTGGGGCTGGCGGTGGTGATAGGTGCCCCCCTCGCCCCGGCCCCCGCCCTCCTCCCTGGACGCAGGCATCTGGATGAACACGTCCCCGCCTCCAGCCGACGCCCCCAGCACCAGGCTGGACGGGAATGGGGTGGCAGGCAGGCTGCCTGCTGGGAGGCCAGGGAGGCCGGAGAAGAGCGCAGGTGGGGAGGCCGACTCTGCCTTCAGACTCTCAAAGACACCGCCTTCATCCACGCTCGCCTCGGAGCTGAGTGCTTGGCTGCGATTTCTGGGCCAGGAGGGAAAAGAGAGCCCCACCAAGTCAGGTGGAGGGAAAGACAGCACCCCAGTGGAGAATGGGGGGGCACAAATAAAGGTATCAATATTATTGCAGGCTGAATTGTGTCCCTGCTCCCTATTCCCATCTTGAGGCCCTAACTCTCAGACATCAGAATAGTGACTGTATTTAAAGATAGGGTCTTTGTAGGGGTGATTAAGTTAAAATGAGGTCATTAGGGTGGGTCCTCATTCAATATAACTAGTGTCTTTATAAGAGGAGATCAGGACACAGACATACACAGAGGGAAGACCATGTGAGGATCTGGGGGATAAAAGGAGGCCATCCACAAGCCAAGGAGAAAGGTTTCAGAAGAAATAGACCCTACCCACACCTTGATCTCAGACTTCTAGCCTCCAGAACTGTCACACAATAAATCGCATAAGCCACCCACAGTGCGGTACCTTATCACAGAAGCCCTGGCAAACTGAGACAAATAATACTAGCGATAGGGTCATAATCTTCACTGAAAACTTACAGTGTGACACATACTTTTCTAACAGCTTCTCGTTGATGAAATCATGAAACCCTCCTATCAACCCTGTGAATTAGGTACTAATATCACCCCATCTTACAGATCAAGGAACTGAGGCACGGAGAAAGTAACACATCCTGAGTCACATAGCTGGGAAGGGACAGAGCAAGAGAGATTCAATTACCTCCAGAGCCTGCTTTCTTCACCACTCTACCCAAAAGGCTGCACAGATTTTATGATTCTCTAGAATAACCTCAGGAACCCCTGGTCCTGTAATCTTCAATGACTCCCAGTTTCCAAGAGGTCCCAGCCTTGGTCATAGCTGGTATTTGGAGGGCAGCAGACAATAATTTCAAGAAGACTCAACAGGAAAGCCCACCCTTTCTAAGGGCCTTAGCAACCCTGCACTACTTTTCTCATCTGAAGATGATAAAAAAAAAAAAAAAAAATTCATAGATAGAATTCCTATGGGATCAAATTTAGAACAGCCTTTTCTTAAGATTTTATTTATTTATTTAACAGGGACAAAGAGCACAAGCAGGGGGAGGGGCAGAGGGCAAGAGAGAAGCAGGCTCCCTGCTACGATGCAGGGATTGATCCTGGGACCCTGAGATCATGACCTGAGCCACCCAGGCACCCTCAGAACAGCCTTTTCAACATACTCAGCACATAGTAGGTGCTCAATACATGGGAATGATGTTCTCTAATCCCTAGGGAGAAACCTCCAGGGCCAACTGCCTTCTATAGTCCTAAGCGCAGCCTCCCATACTAGAATTCAGCAAAGGATTCTGTGGCTCTTTCAGAGCCATTGCTAGAGGAGCAGTGAGCCCTGAGTTACCCCCTAGCAGAATGGAGAGCCCTGAACTGGGTACATTTTCCCATGAGCACCATGCCCTGGAGTTCCAGAGGTCATCTCTCTTGGGTTTGCCTTCTTTTCAAATGGGAGCATGATGTGGAAACTCAGGGTATACAACAGATGCAAGTGGAGCTGATTTGCTGGGTGTGTATGTGTCAGGGAAAGGGGCAAAGAGCCTCCCTCCCCTCTCTCTTCCCGCCAAGGCGCCTCCCAGACCCCTATGGTACTTAAAATATATCATGACCTTACTGAATGTGTGAGCTGAGTTCCACTTATCCTCTGGACCCCACAACCAAGGGCACACAGTAGGTATTCAGTTAAATATGTGCTAGCTTTCATCCAAGCACATCACACTAGACTCACTATAATCTACTGTCCACTCAGAGGCCCAGATGTATTGTCAAAAAATGCATACTTGATTAGTTTGCTATCCCACTAAAAGGACTTCCCATTCTAAATTTCTTCTTGCAGGCTCAGATAAACATACATAGGGACTAGTATCATTCCCATTTTATGGATAAGGAAACTGAGGCTCAGAGGGGCAAATTTGTCAGATGTCCTGGACTCTCTGGCCTCAAACTCAATGTCATCATGTGCCTTGTTCTCATTACCCAAGGGCTTCTTACTACAGGGTCTTTGCATAGACAACCAGGATGTCTTCCCAACCCCAGCCCATCCCACCTGGGTAACCTACACCTGCCTATTCATCAGATTTCAGCTAAAATCTCTCTTGCTGGGTGGAGCCCTCCCTACCTCCCAGACAATGACAGTGTCCTTGTTTCTTGTTTTCACTGTACCCTAACTCACTGCATGGGATTGATCCCAAGTGTCATTTCACTGCTTACCTCTGGCTCTCAACCCTGGATGCCCACTGTAACTACTCAGGGAAGCTTCTGAAAGATACAGGGGCCCAAGATCTAGTGTTAACCAACTGAATCAAAATTTCTGGGTGAGCCTTGACATCTCCAGTCCGTGAGAGCCCTGTAGGTGATTCTTACGTTCAGTCAGCACCAAGAACAGCCCTTTAGACTGGGCCCTGCTCCAAGAGGTTGAAGATCATGATTGTTCTTAACTGTGTCACTCCTGCTCAGCACAATGCACTGGGCACACAGCATGGTCAATAAATACTGTTTCAAAGAAGGAATGAATGGGCATACTCAAAGCTCTGAGGCGGCCTACAACTGAAGAAAAAAATCAATTCTGTTGAAACTTGGCGTTACCCAACCTTATTTGACAATGAGATTCTTTTATTCTGTGGGAAACCTATTACCATCTTATAGGACACTGGTGAAACCCAGCAGGGGAAATGGTGGCCTGGAGAAATCTTGGGATTGGCTTCTCTAGTTCCATAAATTTGAGGAAATTATCATAAATCTGGTGCAAGGGAGGGATTGGAGATGGCTACCCACTCTCCCACCCCATAGCCCATGCCTGCTAAAAACCCAGCAGATGTATGTCCTACTCCCTTGGGCATGGGATAACAATAAAAACAATATTAATAACAACAACAACAGACACCATGGCTATGACCCTCAAGGGGCCGTGAGCTTTTTCTGCACATCAAGAAACTGAGCTCAGAAAGCAGGAGTCCTGGCAGGTGCCCACGCTGACCCACAGAGGGGCCAGCCTCTCTCTGCCATTGGGCCCTAGAAAGCCTTCCTGGCCCCCTTGAGCTCACCAGTACTGAGTTTACTGGGCTCAGGGGGCCTCTGGTACAACCAGGGAAGACTCAACCCACCAAGGAGCTTTTTATAGCTGGCCTCCCTTCCCTGGGCCTCTCCTCAGTATCCAGCTGAGATTTCAGCCTAAATGGGAAAGAATATTCCTTGGAGGACAGAGGCTGTGCTTCCACCTTAACTATTTCAGGGCCAGAATGTGAGGCAGTCCAGGAGGAGAAGTGGATCCATCCAGATAGGATGCAGTTATAATGTGGTGACTCAAAGTATGGGCAATGGGCTGGGGCCTGAATCTCACTCAGCCTGCTGCTTCCTGGCTATGTGACTTCAAGTAACTTACTTACCCTCTTTAAGCCTGTTTCTTCAACTGTAAAAATAATGGTAAAAGTAGTCCTGGCCTGAAGAGGCTAATGTGAGGGTGGCACATGGTAAGAACGCAATATACAATGGCCATTATTTTTCTGCTGTCGTCTTTAGGAGCAGACAGCGAGTCTGTGTTTCAGAGGCTAGAGAAAAGCTCAAGAGGCGCGATTATGTGCCAGATGCCCTGTTTGTGCATTTCCATACTCACTTGCTCATTTACAAACAACCCTGTTTTCTTATCTGCATTTTATGGATGGAGAAACTGAGATCTGGGGATGGAGTCGCTTGCCAAACGCACCACGGGTTGGAATGGCTAAGCTGGGATTTTGGCCAGTGTTCCTCCTTGTAGAATGGGCAGTGTTGATGTAAAACTCAGTCTTCAGGGGACTGGTAGACAGTCTGTGACTTCATTGTCAACCTTGGGCCTGCAGGGGACCCGGAATGGGATGTGAAGGTGGAGAAGTTCAGCTGCCTGCTTCTCGGAGGTATGTGCCAGCACAGGCAGGGTCACAGTCTGGGAACAGACCTCCATGGTGTGTACTCTCCTGGCCTTCACTAGACAGTAATTCTAGCACATGAGTGTTTTCGTGGATTTTTCTATTTGTCTCTTAGGCATCTGCTAATGAGAGGACCAAATTAACAGTCAAAGTTGTTTATATCCCCAACCACTTCCTTATCTGACTCTGACACACCCAGCAAAAGTTGCCCCTGCCCTAAGCCCCCCAGGGCCAGGTACCAGAAAACTCGAGAACACCCCTATAGCCTGAGCCCACTGACATTTTTCACACAAATCAATCCTGAGTGTTTTCCCCTGCCACACAATAAAAGCTGTGGCCTCTGCTTTCTCCCTGTTTCTTTCTGCCTCCTGACTAGACTGCCTCCCAGCTGCCTCCTGCTTCCCCGTGAGGCCCTGTCTAGTAAGGTGTGCCCCACTCTCTTGGGAAGTGTAAGTAACAAAAATCTTTCAGTGCCATTAGCTTCTCTATGTCCTCACTCACCCACCTCTGTAAGGTAAAATCTGTGGGAACAATCATTGATGCAATGAGTCAGGTGGATTGCCTGTCACACAGGCTTTAGGAATTACCCTAAATGCAATAGCAAGCTGCTGTGCATTGAGGAGTATATGCCATCACTGGGCAAAGCTGTTTCCAACCAGATCTCCTTTGCTCATCTCACAAGTAACTCTGAGAGGCAGGTCTCATTGGATCGAGATTTAGGATTGCTGCAGACCATCTGAAGCCCAGAGCCTCCAGATGGAATGAAACCAGGAGAGGTCCTACCTACCTTTCAGGTGGACCGTTATCCGTGTTACTGCTGTGGCGCCTCTGCATTTTCCTTAAGACCTGAAAGTCAACAGAGGGCATGAGCCAGAGTCTCTCAACATTCCCATTGCTGGCTGGACTGCCAAGGCAACTGTAAACAGTATTATTACTCCTACCTCGCATCCCCAGAGCTCTCTGACATTCTGCAAACCCTGCTTGCATCTGTTAGATCATCCAACCCTTAATTCAACATTCAGTCCCAGTGAGGAAAGTGTTATTACCCCATTTGGTGGATGAGGATGTTGAGGCCAAGAAGTGGAGGAAGTCCTCATGTGACAGGCAGCAGTGAAATGTGCGGTAAAGAGGTGCTGGTGCTGGAGGATGAGAGTATAAGGCGTGCTTTTGGCATTGATGCTACTACTCCTAACCTTCCATGTGACCTTGGACCAGTTACTTCTCTGTGGCTTCAGATTCTCCATCTATAAACTGGGAGGCTGGGGGTATGGAGTGACTGAAACCCAAAGCTACCTAAGAGCCCTCACATTTAATAAAGTGGGTAATAAGGATGTGAATTCTCATGGAGACATGTCACCTGGTTCACTGTGAGGAGCCACATGGACTTCAGAACTCCATGTTGATGACGCCTGAGGTGGGCCTTCAGGGCTCGGATGGGGTTGTGACCACGAGAGTCTAGAGAAAGTAGGCCTCTCCCTCCTCTTCCTCCAGAAGATGCACAGGTCACCAGAGCTTATCAGCCTCCAAACCCTGGAGGGAACAGAACACTTCAGGGAACAATCTGTGGGATAGCTTGAACCTGAGAATGTCTTAGGGCATTGTGGGTAGCTCTAAGCACATGGTCCTATCTGCTCCTTACATCTGGCTAGCCTCTCAATGATCCCTCTTTAGGACTCCTGAGGATACTGTATTAACATATTTTGTCCTATTGTCAAACTATGAGTCCTGATTGGGGAACACAGAAAATATGTATTAGGCCCTCTAATGGCTTCTGATTATAACCAGAATAAAATCCAAACCCTGTTCATTGCTTACAGGTTCTGCCCAAAGCAGCTTCACCTGTGTCCAATCTCATTTCCCTCTACTCTTCCTTTAACTCCTCCCCACCAGCCTCACTGGTCTTTTTGATTTTCAAACATGTGGGCTTGTCTCTGCCTCAGGGCCTTTGTACTTGCTGTTCTCTGTTCCTTGAATGCTGTTCCTTCTGTGTAGCTCCCTCAGGTCAAATGGCACCTCCTCCCAGAAGCCTTCTCCTCACATCCTCCTGACTCACCATATGTTGCCCTGTTTTATTTATATTACTTATTTACTTACATGTTTGCTTATTTATGATCCTTTAGAATGTAAATGCCACAGAAGCAGGGATCCTATGTCTGGCTCACTCTTGTACATCAGCATCCAGAACACTGTCCCGCACAGAGTTGCATTCAACAAATAAATATTCAACAATTTATTCAATACCTATCTGTGGGTCTCAGTTACCTTTTTGTATATCCCTTCCTCCTTCCCTAAACTTTCACCCTAGAAAATAAAAGCTGTAAACTTTCCATGAATAGATTGAGACTTGAATTTTTTTTTTTTTTGGGGGGGGGGGGTAACAGGACCAAAGATGGTATCTTTTAGTTAAGGACATCATAATTGGTTGTTGAATGATTTCCTAATGCTGACCACCTTCTTCTAGGGACAGCACTGGCATTACTAGGACCACTGAGTAGAGATAATTCACTGGCTAAACCTCTGTTTGGGAAAATCTGTTAAGAAACGGGTCAGTAGCACCATTTCCACATCATGAAGGAAAGCTCATTATGAAAATATTTTTCAAGAACATGCAAGGTCACCTTAACGCCCCCTCCCAAGGATTCCCCATCACTTGCAGATCCTTGGGGAAAACAAAATACAGCCTCTCCAAAATACAAATCTCAAATCTGACACAGCTTCCTGAATCACATGCCCAAGATTCTACTTTCAGATGCTCGCTTTCGAGGGGCTTCAGATTCACTGTTGGGAGCAGGCGATACACAATTATTCCATTATTGAATTCAGGAATAAAATTCTGCACGTAAAATGCCTCCGAATGACTGAATGAAACGCCCCTTAAGCCTCTGCTCCATTCGTCGTACCACATCCCCGTGAGGAATTACCCTGAGACTTCTCCATGCACGCTTTAAGTTGCGCCCCCAGGCCGTAAGAGGACTGCGCCGAAACGCACGCGAGAGCATCTCCTGCGTTCCACGCCCGGGCAGCCGGCAGGTGCGCCTGCGGAACAAAGCCGCGAGCATCTCTCATCCCCGCAACCAACGTTCAGCACAGAACGCCCTGGGACTGCAAGGGCAGGAGACGACACGGACCGTTCTGGAGGGAAAAGCGCCTTCTCTTTTTTACCTGCCCGGACAATTCAGCAATCACAGCGGCATCCTTCGCGTCCTTCCAAGCCAATCACTCGCGCGGCCCGGGGAGCACGTGACTTCCGAGTGCTTCCGGCCTCCGGTCGGGTTTTCTCGCAGGTGGCCGCGGCCCGGCGCTAAGACCGCGGCGCGGCTCCTCCCGCGGTGCGCACGCGATTGCCCGCCCCCTTTCCGGGGCTCAGCCAATAGGAGGCGGCCGCTTCTCAGGGGCCAATGGGGAGGGGCCGAGCGAGGCAGGTGGGCGACGCGAGCCGAGCGGAGGCGGGGCGTGAGCGCGGGGTCACGTGGGGCGGCGCGGGGAGGCTGCCGGGAGCTGGCTGGGCTGGAGGCCGGGGGGCCGGCGCCCGCCGGGGGGATGGGGCTGCGGGCCGCCTAGGGGCCATGCCGCCCGGGCTCCGGGCCTGCCCCGCTCCGCGCCCCGGCCGCCGCGCCCCGCGTCCGCGCCGGCATGGTGAACCTGGCGGCCATGGTGTGGCGCCGGCTCCTCCGGAAGAGGTGGGTGCTCGCCCTGGTCTTCGGGCTGTCGCTCGTCTACTTCCTCAGCAGCACCTTCAAGCAGGTGAGTGGCCGCCCGCCGCGCCCGCCCCCGCCCGCCCGCCCGGCTCTCCTCCGGGGTGGGGGAGCCGCCTCTGCGGCCGCGCTGCGGGTGTGTCCGAGGGGCCGGTGCGCCGGAACCGAGACCTGCCCGTTCCGTTGGTGCCGGAGCTAGAAGGCGCTGCCCGGCCGGGGGCCCCGGGGGCGCTCGAACCCAGGTCTCCGGGCCCTGGCCGGGGCTGCCAACCTGCCTGCCTCCGTGCGCCTTCCACCTGCCGGCCCCTGAGCGTAGACGGGGCGTGCGTTTCTTGCGTCGCCTGCCGGCAGTCTTGGGGGGCGGGCGTCCCCAGAGGGCCGCGGGGGAAACTGAGACTCGGCGGGTCGGAGGTGTGGGGAGCCAAGCTGCGAGGCCGGCGCTGGCGTGCCTGGCCTGCGTTTACTTTGGGGCCTCAGCGACCCGGCTGGGAGACCCAGCAGGACCCGTGAGGTGCCCTTTCTGAGCATAACTTGGTTGCATGAAATTTTCTTTTTTCTTTTCCTCTTTTTTTTTTTTTTAAAAAAAAAAAAAAGATTTTTATGTATTTATTCACGGGAGACAGAGGCAGAGACAGGCAGAGAGAGATGCAAGCTCCCTGCAGGGAGCCGGATGCGGGACTCCATCCCGGGACCCGGGATCACGACCCGAGCCCAGGGCAGCTAGCTGCTCAACCACTGCGCCACCCCGGCGTCCCGCATGAAAATCTCTGGTCACCTCCCCATCCACTTAGTTTTTCTCCCGTGTGAGAATTTCTGGAAGAAAAGGCAATGTGGGAAATGTGACCAAAGCGTTGGAAGTTTGTTTAGGAGTCGGGTTTGAGCCTTTTGAGTTTTTAGGGTGAACATACCCAAAGTGTGTGGGTGCAATGCCGGTTTGTGCTGTTGCTCTGATGGTCTCAAGGATCACGATCATAAGTAAAATATATTAATGAACATAAAATAAACTACGTGGTCACCTTAGTTTAATAGGATCAGTGGAGGAGCTGCAGAAGGGGAAGATGCGGAGCTGTACCCCACCTCTTACCTTAGGATGTGTTCATGACATTCAAGAACTAAGTGCTTCTGGGACTGGTGTTTTCTGCGACCTCACAGACACCTGCTTGTTGTCACCTGTTTTTCCTTCTCTGTCTGGCAGACCTCTGAGTATTCTAGTGAGCCAGGACTCAGATCTCTGTATTCCTCCCTACCTGACCCAGGCGATTTTTGGGCCATTGTTTAAATTCTAGCTGTGTGCTCTTGATACCCAGATTTGTAATTTTAGCCTAGATCTATCCAGAAAACCCCCAATTCTTCTATCTAGTTGCCTGCTTGATGTCTTTTTGAATGTGTCATAGGTTTCTCATTCTTGGCCAAAACAGGACTCTTGGGACGCCGGAGTGGCTCAGTGGTTAAGCGCCTGCCTTTGGCCCAGGGCGTGATCCTGGAGTCCTGGGATGGAGTCCCGCATCGGGCTCCCTGCATGGAGCCTGCTTCTCCCTCTGCCTTTGTCTCTGCCTCTCTCTCTCTCTCTGTGTCTCTCGTGAATAAATAAAATCTTTAAAAACAAAAAACAGGACTCCTGATTTTCCATCACCAACAGTTCCTCTTTAGTCTTCCCAGGCTCACTCAGTGGCATTACTGTTCACCAGGTAGAAGAGCCACAAATAACTTCCTTCTTTTTCTCACTCCCCACATCCAAAACATTGCCTCTGCCTCCACAGTGTATCCTTATTCTGTTATTTTGTCCTCATTGTCACTGGGTTCCTGGTGCTTCCCGAGGTCAGGCTACATTGTCTGGACTACTACAGTAGCCCACCAGCAGGTCTCTGCTTCTTTTTCTTTTCTTTCTTTTTTTTTAAAGAGAGAGAGCTCACGAGAGCTAGCACACAAGCAGAGGTAGGAACAGAGGGAGAGGCGGGGAGAGAATCTGAAGCTGACTCTGTGCTCAGCGTGGAACCCGATGTGGGGTTCAATCCCATGGCCCTGAGATCATGACCTGAGTCGATACCAAGAGTCCAATGCTCAACCGACTGAGCCACCCAGGTGCCCCAGGTCTCTGCTTTCTTTCTTGTCCAACAGTCTCTTCTCTACCCAGTGTTAATAGGGGTGATAATCTGGAAGAAAAAAATGTCACAGTTCTCCCCTAGGTATAATCCTTCTTTGGGTGTCTGTTGCACTCCAATAAAACTTCAGACTCTATTCCAGGTTCACTGCATGGTGAGTTGAGTCTTTTTTATCCTTTCAGGCCAGGTGAACTGTTACTGCCTCAGGCCACAGTGGGTGACACAATCTAAATTAAGATTCCTTGCCTGTGGACCGGTCTTATTTTCTTTGTACTAGGAATCACTAACTGAACATTTCTTGTTCATAAACTCGTTTATCTGTCTTCCCTCCCTCTCCCTTCTAGGCAGTAATGTTTTTAAGAAAGGGACGTTGTCTGTGTTGTTCATGGAATCTCACCCCTAGAATACTGCCAGGCATTTAATGGATACTTAAGTATGGTTTGAACAAGTGAGTCGTGAGTCTATTTAATTGGGATGACTTCTCCTTTCTTCTCCAACTAATTTTTTATGTCTTGACCCAGATGCTGTCTACTCTGTGACCTTCCCTACAACCATCTTTTAAGTACTCTCATGCACCTTGTGTATTTATTTTAAAATTAGTGTTGTCTTTTTTAAAAACCTGTGATCAATGGCCATGATTGATTGGGGAGGGGTGATTGTGATTCTCCTAAAACTGTTGGCAGATTTCTCTGGGTTTGATCCCTCCAGCAGCCTAATAAACACTAAGAAACGCTTTACCTGTAAGTCTCTAGCCCTGCCCATCAGCTTTTGGCAGCCCCTAGTCAACTCTCTTGTCTCTGTGGATTTGCTGTTTTGGACATTTCATATTAAGAAATCATATAGTATGTACTCTTCTTTCAGTTTGAAGCCAGTGTTTTCAAGGTTCATCCGTGTTGTAGCATCGATTAGTACTTCATTTTATATGTGGATAATATTCTGTTGTATCCATCTACTGCATTTTGGTTTTTGTTCATCAGTTGGTGGACACTTGGCTTGTTTTTACCTTTTGGTTATTAATAAATGCTGCTATGAACGTTGGTGTACAAGGTTTTATATGGAAATATGTTTTTAGTTCTCTTGGGGTATGGTCCTAGGAGTAGAATTGATGGGTCATGTGGTAACCCATGTTTAACTTTTTGAGGAACTGCCAGACTGTCTTCCAAAGTGGCTACACCATTGACAATGAACTTTTAAGAAACTACACTTGTCAAGTTCTGATGTAGTACCAAAGAACATTATCTGTAATTATTTGAAAAAGCCATTAGGGGACGCCTGGGTGGCTCAGCGGTTGAGCATCTGCCTTTGGCTCAGGGCGTGATCCCGGGATCCTGGGATCACGTCCCACATCAGGTGTGGAGCCTGCTTCTCTCTCTGCCTGTGTCTCTACTTCTTTCTATGTCTCTGATGAATAAATAAATAAGTCTTAAAAAAGAAAAGAAAAGAAAAAGACATTAGAATATCCCTTCCAGGGATCCCTGGGTGGCTCAGCAGTTGAGCACCTGCCTTCAGCCCGGGGCGTGATCCTGGAGTCCCGGGATCGAGTCTCACACCGGGCTCCCTGCATGGAGCCTGCTTCTCCCTCTGCCTGTGTCTCTGCTTCTCTCTCTCTCTCTTTCTCTCTCTCTCTGTGTCTCTCATGAATAAATAAATAATCTTAAAAAAAAAAAAAGAATATCCCTTCCATTTCAACTAGACATCTGTGTGAGGTAGATTTTCCTCATATGCGTCAGCCCAAACAACCTATAACAACGCAGAGGGAGATGGGAGAATCCAGCTGTCTTCCCTTCAGCCAGATTTTAATATTTGATTTTATTTGATTAGATTTTAAGATTGGCAGAAAAGTAGAATTATTTTCTCACCAAATTTTTGTTTTGAAGAACATTTTTTTCACAGACAAACCCTGTTAACATATAATAGGTCTATTATTTTCAGTTGAATAGATAATTTAAGTATTTTAAGAATTTATTTTTTTAATTTCCAATGTGATAAATATCAATAGCCATGATCCTTATAAACCCACATATCAAGATTCTCAATATAAAGAATAAGAAAGGTCCTTGGGACCCACAACTCAGAGCCCATTCTGGCTGATGCTGTTCATATACATTTGAGTTTGCTCCTCTTGCTCTGCTCCCTGCTGCAATTCTGGTTATCCATCACCCCTGAGCTGTTCGACTAGAGGTGAGTTTGACGTATTTTGCCTAGCCTCAATTTCTCTTTCTGTGAGACGGAGATATTGTGTGGAGTGTTTAGGGCCCTGGTGTGTGTGTGTTGGGATTGAATTGAGAAGAGGCCATGAAAAGTTGTAAGGCTAGGTAGGGCCCCATGCTTTGCTTTGGAGAAACTCTGAACTTGGAGCAGACGCAGCTGCTGTGCCTGGAGACTAGCTGATTATCCTCTGTTGCTTTGAATTCCTCTTTTCTTTGGTTTTCAAGTTAATTAATGCTTTGGGGGATAGTTGAAATTGTAGAGATGGGAGTGCAGGAGAAATTAATGACAGTGGTGGAGATGCCGTTGGGGGAGAGGAACGGGTGCCAACTGTCTTGAGCACCTTTACTTAACAAATGTTTAGTGAACCTCCGCCGTGGGCTAGGTCCTGTCTGCTAGGTGGTGGAGACACAGCGGGGGGCAAAGCAGATGAGGTCTCACTCTCCAAAAGCCTATAATCTGCCAGAGAATAAGGGGGCAGAAATGGAGAGTGGCCAGAATGATTTCAGATGACAATTTATGTACCAAAGGAAGGAAACAGCAAGGTGTTGTGACAGAGCAGCAGGGTGGGCCTACCCCTGTGGGGCATCTAAGCTGAGACGGAAGAAATCCCAGTCTTGGAGTCAGAGGGTCCTTAGAGTCCTCTCATGTAAATAAATGTTCTCACGTTCCGGTGGAGCAGTCCTTGAAAGTCTCAGGACTCTTGGCATAACTCACTGGAAATATATTAACAATCTTTAGCTTTTAAAATAACTATGTAAATTACAGTGGATTAAATGTGTGAGTTAGATACTTCTGAAGTGTTAACAAATCATAAGAGAATTGCTAATCTGTTTTTGTTTTGCTTTGTTTGGATCACCAAGGTATGTGTATTTTTCAGAAAGTTTAAGTACGGCCCAGGGTACAGAACATGACCCGTAATTCACCAACCATGGGACATTTATCTCATTTGACCCTTGTCGTAGCCCCTGGAAAATAGATGGGGCAGCTATTGAAATACTCCTTTTAGAATAAGGTTAAGTACCATATACTAGTAATGAAAACATTACTATAGTGCTTTATAATTGATGAAGAAAGGTCTCATGTTTTTCTGCTTGTTTTGCTCCTTTTTGTTTCCACTCTTTGTACCCCCGTGCACCCTGTGTGGATGTCTGTTGTGGTTGATTGCACTGATTCTTGTACACACTTCTTTATCGATTGCTCTGGGGATTCTGAGAATAGAGTACTGGCTCCCCTTGTCTATATATCTTTAATGCATTGTGAGGACTTGATACCTTTGTGGGGGGAACATACATGCAGGCACTCACACACATGTGCATGCACGTGTATATGTACAAAAGCCTAGAATGAAGACAACCTAATAGGGTAGGTCAGTTTGGAAAGGGTTTAAAACCATGGAAGGAATCCCCTCAGCGCCCCTTCATTACACTGTTGGTGAGACTGGACCCTCAGAAAAGCAAACGTATACTAATTCGTGACATTTGCTACTTGTCTCACTCTATCTCTTGTACAGTCTTTTTTGATTGTACAACTCTTACCAAATCCTCTTGGCAAGGTCTTGATTATTCATATTTGAAAACAAGTTTAAGTGCTGGAATACTAGCCTCCCTGTTTACCAGGAGCAGAGTTATGTGGAAGAAGCCCTTCTGGGATGCACTTATCTGTGAACTTCTGTTTTCTCTCGGGAAGAGGTAACAGGACAGTTTGAGAGTAGTGGTAAGAGTACTTTTAGCCTCATTGTGAGATCCAGGGTACTTTGACCAGCTGCTTACTGATCTTTATGGCTATGAATTTATCTAGGGCAGCATTTGAAGCTCAATTTCATTTGCACATCGCTTGATTCTGCAGTTAATTGATAGGGTCCCAGCAGAGCAGAAGAGTATAAATTTACAGGTAGTCAGGCCGCGTCCACCAAAGTGATTCGTCCCATATTCCCAAGGCTTCTGCAGTTAGCCCCTCTTCTTGCGCCAACCAAGGAACACAGATGCTGTTTTTGTATGACCTACCCGGTTTCTGCCAGTGCCAGTTCCTCCCTGTAAATGAAACCAAAGGAAGGACAGAATAAAAATTAAAGCCACTAAATGTGACTACTTCACACTTGGTAAATTAAAAAACAAACTCCAGTACTGGTGCAGTGGTGTTAAAATTGTAAACACTGTTACGTAAATGCTGGTAATACCCTGAATGGCACGTAGAACTCCAAGGAAATTATTTGGCACTATACAGCAATGACTGTTTCTAATAATTATTATTACAAGTCATTCAAGGGAATAAACAAAACTTCTGTTTTTATTTTATTTTTTAAAAGATTTTATTTATTCATTTAACAGAGAGAGAGAAAGCCTGAGTGCTGAGGAGAGGCAGAGGGAGAGGGAAAAGCAGACTCCCTGCTGAGCAGGGAGCCCAATGTGGGACCAGTCCTAGGACCCTGAGATCATGACCTGGGCCAAGGCCTGACACTCCACCAACTGAGCCACTCAGGCGCCCCCAAAACCTCTGTTTTTATTGCAGTTGCTATCTATGATAACAAAAACTTGGTATGGGTCAACGTTCTGTAGAGAGTGTTTACTGAATTATAGCACATCAGCATGATAGATGATTAGATAGTCTTGAAAATGTTATTATCAAGATAAGGTAGGTACTTGAATGGTTTACCATCCAATTAGTGTCAAGAGCTGAATGCAGGGAATTTGTATTCTAAATGCTGGGGTCAAAGGTTAGAAGTTAATATATAAAAATTGATAGTTTTATTTAAGCAATGGGATTGTGAGCAATTTTTTATCTTTAATGTTGTTAATCATGCTTTTTTTAAATAACATTTTTATTTTGGAACAATTACAGATTTAAAAGTTTCAAGGCTAGTACAGAGTTCACATAGATACCTCAGTGTCTTGTTAATAACACTCATGTTTTTATTATTTTAATTTAAAAATATTAATAAAAATATTAATTTGCCAAAGATGGCAGAAAACCTTATCCCTTCTACGTTAATAGTCTGTAGAATATCTTTCCATACTTTTATTTCAGTTCTTACAAACGTGTATGTGTATGTTATTATAATTGTTATCATACTGTGTGATAATATGCACATCATTTTGTAACCTTTTTTTTTTTTCACTTAATGTATTGTGGACATCTATCCAGTAGTCTACACACAGTACTCTGTGTATTAAAATCATTCAGGTACTTTAACAATAGTAATTCCCAGGTCTCATCCAGAGAGATTTTTACTATGTCTGAAGTTGGACTCAGAAATCAAGAGTTTGTTTTAAAGTTGTACATGAGTATACATGAGCCCGGGTGGCTCAGAGGTTTAGCACCGCCTTCAGCCCAGGGTGTGATCCTGGAGACCTGGGATTGAGTCCCACATCAGGCTCCCTGCGTGGAGTCTGCTTCTCCCTCTGCCTGTGTCTCTGCTTCTCTCTCTCTCTCTCTCTCTCTCTCTCTCTCTGTGTCTCTCATTAATAAATAAAATCTTAAAAATAAATACATAAATAAAAAAATAAAGTCGTACAATAATGTCCAAGGCAGGATTTAAGAGCCACGCTAGATAAATACATATCACTCTCATCTGGGATTTTTATAATAGCCATAGCTATACCAGTGTTGTTCAGTCATTTCTCTGTTGGGTTTCCAGGTTTTTCCTACCATATAAGCAGTGCTATAGTAAACATCCTGGTTCATCCTTACACATTAGTACTTTCTATAAAAAAAGCTCAAAAATACGTTTGCTGTGCCCAAAGTATATGTGGATATGTATATCTTAAATATTAATAGCTCTTCCTAGGTTGCTTTCCTAAGGAAATATTAGTAACCGTGAAGCTCTATTTCATTGTTTTAAAGTATATATCCTTTGCCATCAAACTTTCAAGGCTAATCCCTTTTGCTGGTGACACATCACAGGTCATTCTTAATGGTAAAAGCCAAGAATTCTATTGAAAAGGTAGGATGTTTAAAATATATAAAAAGTCTTTGGGAGAGAGTCTTGTATGATTGTGGTGTTTTCCAGCAGCAGCTTGAAGGATTCAGAAGATGGCTGTTTCATGCTTGGCTTGTTTTCTGGTAGTTAGGCACCTTCCCCCTTAGTTTCTGCAATAATATAGGAAAAGCAGTTTTGAAAGCTTGGCTGCAGTTTGGAGGCTAGGAGGAAAGCATAAGTGCTTGCCTCTGGAGCAGCATGGCCCTTTGCATGTGTAGGTTAAGGGCTGGCTGGAAGTCTGTCTTAGGAAAAAAAGGGGAAATTTGCAAGTTAACATGCTTCTTCATGCTCCTAAAACTAACCTCTCAATTCAGTATTCCCCTAAGCTTACTTATCCTTGAAGTACTCATAACAGCAAATGAGAGTGAACTTGTGCTTCAGATGAGTCCAGGTATTGTCTGAAATGACAGTTGCAAAATTCCTTTGAAGTTTCTTCTTCTATTTTAAAGGTGTTTTCAAATTTTATGTTCTATTCAGTAATGTATTTGTTTTATTATAAGAAAGTATTTTAAATGATTAACCATCAGAAAGAAAAAGTTTAGAACTTTTTCTCTCCTAAGTTTTGTGTGAAATTAACGTTTTCATACACATTTACAAAATGCATCGAATCCAAAGGCCGTTGATGTAAAAGTAAGCCACTTTTGAAGCATAGCTTTAATTTGTTATTTTTCCTACAGGTTTATTTTGCATCTTTTTAAAGATTTTATTTATTTATTCACTAGAGACACAGAGAGAGAGAGGCAGAGACACAGGCGGAGGGAGAAGCAGGCTCCATGCAGGGAGCCTGATGTGGGACTCAATCCCTGGTCTCCAGGATCACGCCCTGAGCTGAAGACAGCGCTAAACCTCTGAGCCACCCGGGCTGCCCTATGTTGCATTTTAGATTACAGCTTTGGCTGGGAATGCAAGAAAGGATACTTTAACCTTCCCATTTGTGGTCTCTTTGTAGGAGGAAAGAGCAGTGAGAGATCGGAATCTCCTCCAGGTTCAAGACCACGACCAGCCCATTCCGTGGAAGGTGCAATTTCACCTGGGGAACAGCAGTCGGCCTGGCAACCAGTGCCGGAACTCCATTCAAGGGAAGCACCTCATCACGGATGAGCTAGGTAGGGCTTCCTCCCCTCTTCTCTGCAGCCAGTGAAGGGCTACAGTGGGAGTCCATTGCTGTGGTTTTATACAGTGCATTTCCCAGCATTTCTCACATCTCTGTCTTTCATACCTTACTTGTCATTCAAGGCTCCCTTCACTGTCAGAGAAGTTTAGTGTGATGATTCTGTCTTTGAAGCTCCTTGTGCTCATGGTTTCAGCAGTTGGTCATGAGCCAGCCCCTGTGCTAGCTAGTTCCTACCCATCGCTTCCTGGCCGCAGACCTTGCCAGTGTTATCTTATTTTAGTGGTGATTCTACAGGGTAGCTAGTGTTCCTCCTTGGTGGCCTGCATAATAGTCACACAGTTCTGGCGCGTATGAAATGTGCTTTTAACTGACTGACTAGGTGATGAATGAATAATAAACACATTCATTTTTATTATTATTAATAATTTACTTAATTTTTAAAAGATTTTATTTGAGAGACAGAGAGCTCACAAGTGGGGAGAAGGGGAGAGTGAGAAGCAGACTCCCTACTGAGCAGGGAGCCCAATGTGGAACTCGATCCCAGGACTCTGGGATCATGACCTGAGCCAAAGACAGATGTTTAACCAACTGAGCCACCCAGGTGCCCTATTTACTTATTTTAGAGAGAGAAAGAGAAAGAGTGCTTGTGCACATATGTGCATGAGCAGGGGGAGGGGCAGAGGAAGAGAGAGAGAATCAGACTCCCCACTGAGTGTGGAGCCCAACACAGGGCTTGATTCCACAACTCTGAGATCCTGACTTGTGCCAAAATCAAGTCGTACGCTTAACTGACTTGAGATACCTAGGTGTCCAAATGATAAACACACTCAACATGTGTTACTCTTACAGTGAAAACGGCAGCCTGTCTCTCTGTATCCTTTTCTCCCAGAGTTTTCTTGCCTTCTTTTAGTCTGGAAGAAAGGCGATTCCTGTGCTGTTGAGGTGGTTGGATTAGCTGGTTGAGATCTCACCATTTGAAGGCTGGCCCAGTCTTCCTGAAGAGGAACTCCCATGAATGCACAGTTGAGCTCTTATCTGCGTGCTGGGCACTAGGCTAAAACCTCTCCTGGAATATCTCTGATTTTTACAATAGTCCTACAACATAGGCATTGCTCTTGGCACTTTATAGGTGAAGACACAGGCACCAAGAGGCTCAGGAACTTACCTACAATGACAAGGACTCATAAACCATGATCAGGGCAGCATTATCACACCAATAGGGTAGCACTATCCCTTAATGTCAACTGTCTAAACAGTTTTCACAGTTCCCTGATAGTTTTTGCAGACTCTTTTTTCTTTTTTCAACTGGTGGTTTGCAAATAATCTGATTGGTTTGTTTGCAGGAGTAAATTTTGCTCATTTCAGAGAGTCTCAGAACAAATGGATTGTGAATGTGGCAGTACTGGAATCAACACAGGTCAACCTTGAATTAGAATATTCAGCCATACATGATGACTGAACAAAATGCAGGCATGCTATCTGTAAAATGAAACAAGAGTTCATTTACTGTTCTTTTCAAGAAAAGTTGCATTCCCAGCAAAACGCAAATGAACAGAAACCACAAAAAAAAAACCCCCAATTTTCCAAAAGAGACCTCAAAGGCATCAGACCAGATGAGATTACTTAGAATTAAGGGAAGGGATCAGAGGAAATATACCCATCTAAGGTAGTTGAACTGGAAAATTTTGCACAAAGATGGAGTGACAAGCCAGCAGTGATGCCAGTGCCAGATTCTGTCTTGAAGATCATGTTAGAAAAGCAAATAGTATTGCAAATAGCCTCTTGTTTTGTTTTTTAAACAAAGTTTGACAAAGGAAATTTACTTCCATAAGATGATACAGCTGGTCAGCGGGGAGATCTAGGGCTGAGACAGAACTTGGGAGTTCAGTCCTTTTTTTCTTAGAAACTGTTTTGTTTCCATGACACCCAGTGAGAAAACATGAAATCATATGCTTTGACTTTAATAGTTAATACTAGGTTACAAGTGACCTTCATTTTCTTTTGTTTTAGCTAACACAAGAATAATTTTCCTCTGATTAATTCAAGTGAGACAAAGCCTCTCAGACTTCTTAAGTAGAAAGTTCCAAGAATCCATTAATAAAAATCCTGGGGCCATAGGTTGTATTGTACCTCCATGACCATGAGAGGAAATAAACAATTTCATAAAGAAAACTTGCAGTAATTGATGCCTTTGCATAAGCAGATGCCACCATGAATGTTGCCAGGGTAACAGTTATTAAATAAGACAACCAATTAGAATGACAAACTTTTCCAAGGTTAGAAGTTAATTTCCTAGTCAGTCGAGACACACTCTGAGGTTGTCATCTTACTGAACTCCTTGTTGGAAACAACATTGGCATGAGTAGAATTTACGATGCAAGAGGAGAAATCCTAATGCGCTCTCTTACCAGAAATCAGAAAGCCCTGTGGTTTCAAGACTAAATACTAGCAGTGAGCACTGGGGCACCAAAGGAGGGGCACAAAGGTAGATGACGGGATAGGATAGAGAAAAGAGAAAGAGACTGAAAGATAATTTCAACAAGTGGAGTTTAGGTCATGTTATATTTTCCGTCTCCTGACAGGTGATAAGATTGCAGTGTATCATTTGGGGCTGAATTTTGAGAAACAGTGCCGGCTTCTTTGGATTTGTGTTGGTTTATATAATCCCTGTGAAGAAAATGAGTCAAAGTAGTTAAAAAAGAATCCAAGAAGCATATATTATGGCATTTGAGTAGTCCTGTCTTAGTTTTAAGTACATGCTCTGGAGCTTAATCTAACTTTAACATCATCTGTTCTTAGGTAACCGGGGTCTGGTTCTTTCCAGGCCCTGGTTTTCCAGGTGTTAACTGAGGGCCCTCTGCATCTCTTCCATTGTTATTTTACTGGTGCCACCGGCTTTTGTACAGACTTTGTTTTCCAGAGTAATTTCTGAAAACAACTTTATACTTCACCAAGTCTCATCCTTTGAGGATTAAGAAGCTGGGGTATTTGGAATGGAATGATGCTGGCAACAGCTGCTCTGCACCTGTGGGCCCATGCATGCACCTGGGAGTTTCCCAAGAGCTGTGTGGTGTCCCTCATGCACTTCTTACATTTTTCTGTCCCACTCCCAGAAGGTTGTAGAAAAATGTCTGTTTAGCAGCTCTGAACAATAAAGTAGTTTTTATGAGGAGAGTCTTTACTTGAGTTGGGTTTCGGTTTGACTAGGTTGGAGGCAGTGTGTTTACAGAGGGATTTATAAGGAGTGGAGGGAATTAGGATTTTTCTCCCTTGGGTATTAGAGAACCTGCATTCCCAGATTCTGAGAATTCCTGGCCTATGTACTTACAGCCTAAATCAACTTATGAAGGTTCAGCGTGACTATTTCTTTTTCAGAAATCTTCCAAATAAATGCCAAGCGTTTCAAAGATATTTGTAAAGATTGGAGGGTTGGTTGGTTGGCTTTTAAATCTAAATGGATCTCACTTTCAGGAATGAAACCTTTGGTTTTTTTCTATTTTCCTTTTTCTTTTTTTTTTTTGAAAACAATACCATTTTTCTTCAGTGTGTTGGTTAAGCATGACTTCATATGGTGATTAAATCAAACACGCCAACAGAGCAGAAGGTCATTTTAGGTAGATGAGAACATGTAGCCTACCCATCACATGGGAGCCCATGTTGCCTGTACACTACGGCATGCAGAAAGCAAGTCCTGGTCACGTGTCTGACTCCTGGCCCTCTGGTGCTTGGCATGCTCCACATTCCACGTTCTTTCTCTCTGTTCTTTGTGTGCAGCATTTGTATTGCTGCTTTGTGTGTGATCACCCGGTAGAGAGGTGGGAGGACTGCTGGCTTGTTACTCAGGTGAGTCTCTGACTTCCAGGATACATTTGTGAAAGGAAGGATTTGCTGGTGAACGGCTGCTGTAATGTCAACGTCCCCGGCACGAAGCAGTACCGCTGTGATGGCTGCTTGCCCCATGGCTGCTGTGGTGCCTATGAGTACTGTGTGTCCTGCTGCCTGCAGCCCAGCAAGGTATGGGCGGTTGCCGCCACCTCCATGTCCTTTCTCTATACCTTTATTGGATGGTGAGCATCGAAGTCTCCACACAAGAGTCTCTGGAAGGTAGGGCTGAGAAGGGAACTGTGTAGATGGCAGAGATTGCTGCTGTGAGGCAGCGTCAACAAGGAAGGGAGTGCTTCCTGCTGACATGGGTGGCTCATTTGTGGGAGGGTCCATTGTGTTGCTCATCAGCTCTCTGATGGATAGGGTATCAGGCTCGTGCTCATTTGAGCTTGCTCTCTCCTTCTCTCTGCCCCCCTCATCCATATCAGCAGGGTCTTAATTTAGGAGAAATATCCAAGGTTACCCTGTGCTGCTGAGTCTGGAATTTATTACAGGTGCTAACTTTTGTTTCCATAGCAACTTCTCCTGGAGCGCTTCCTCAACCGCGCAGCCGTGGCATTCCAGAACCTCTTCATGGCCGTCGAAGATCACTTTGAATTGTGTCTGGCCAAATGCAGGACCTCATCCCAGGTCAGAAGCTGTGATGCAAAAAATAAATAAATAAATAAAAATAAAAATAAATAAAAAGAAGCTGTGATGCCGCTAGCTGGGGGATGGGCAGGTAGGAGTCAGGGTGGAGAAGAAAACTCGGAAATTTGCAGTGGGGGCCACTTAGTGGGATAATAACAGAGAAGAGATTTAAGCAAAGCTGTGTCAAATTTTGTTTGGTAGAGTGATGGTATTTAGAATGTCACTATGAGATTTGTACATGCTGGGAAAGTAAAATCTTTATATTAAATCAGGGTCTAATCAGCTTGCATCTCCCCTATCTGATTGGCATATCCGCACTTCAAGTGGAAGCGTACAATTATTTCTAAGTCTGGGGGAGTCCTAATAGTCCAGTTCCTGAGAGCAGTTCTCTCCTCCACGTCTCTGAAACATGACTAAGGCTTTCCAGCAACCACTTGTTTAAAGGAAGTAGTTATTTGTTGTGGAACAGAGTTGTGGTTTATTTTAGGATTCAAGGGGATGGGGGCAGGTGGGCATTTAAAAATAGGCGAATAAATCTGTGGGTGGTCAATCTCTCAGTTCTCATAAGCATGTTGTCTATAAATGCTTTGCTCTTCGGGCACTCAGCGCTGCCCCTAGTCCTGCAAGTGTCTGCATGTCTGGGCCTTTGCATCACTCTGCTCCCTCAGCTCTCCACTTCTGCGGTCCGGTGGTCGTTGGGGCTCTCAGTTTTAAGACCGCCAGCTGTGTGTAGTGTACAAGTGTGCTTCTTCTGCCTTCTGTTCATGGTGTCTCCCAAGACTGTACTGGCTTCATCTGAGATAGCAGACTCGTTTGTCATTCTCTGTGCCTCTTGCACTTTTTGCCAGATTTCTGTTAGCCCATTTTTTTATTTTATGCCGCTTTGTGCACCTCTGGTCTGCTCTCAGAGCATTCAGAATCACGGGGTAAATACTTCAGGGATTATAATGAACATTTGAAAACATGAAGAAATTCCTGATGGTCTTGTGTTGCTGGAAGAGCTTTCCACTTGAATGGGCTTTAAAGGAGATGGGGAAGAAGGCCGAACACATGATTCATTTTGATTCAGTCTCTCATTCTGAGAAATGCTAGAAAAGGCGGAGTATTGTCTTTCCTCAACTGATAAAACCCAGACACCATTTCCAATCTTGAGGGAAGATGTTAACCTTTCTGACTTTATCTTTTTATTGTAAAGCAAGAGTTCCCAGTTCCTAGTTTGTTTTGATTGTGGTATCCCAAAAAAGATTTGCTGCGTGTCCATAAATTGGATTAATACTTAACAATTTAGATGTTAAGCATTAGTCTTGGGCTAATTAATGAACTCCAGACTAGCCAAAAACTCAAGTTGCTTGTTATGAAAACAAATTGCTGAAAAATTAGCCGTCAGGGATGGTTGTCTTTGTTAAATCCCACGTTCCATTTACTTAACCAAATGAGGCTTGTGTGGTATTGTGGGATTTGGCTTGTGTGCCAGACCTCAAGGTACATAAAACTTCGTGAAAACGCCTTGAAGTGGCGTCTCCTTCATCTCTGCAGGGTTCAGTACCAGGAACTGAATTTCTTTGGAGCACAGAAGTTGGGAGCAAAACAGTCTCTGGATTTTAATCTAATTTAACATCATCTGAGAAAATAGTTGTCTTGAGTTGCCCAAGTTGTAGCTAGGTTGTTTTAAAAAACGAACAAAACTTACTTTTGGGCAGCCCCGGTGGCGCAGTGGTTTAGCGCCGCCTGCAGCCCGGGGTGTGATCCTGGAGACCCTGGATCGAGTCCCACATCAGGCTCTCTGTATGATGCCTGCTTCTCCCTCTGCCTGTCTTTCAGCCTCTCTCTCTGTCTCTATGAATAAATAAATAAAATCTTTAAAAAAAAAAAAAAAACTTACTTTTGACATTAAAAGAAACCATTGTCATGCAGTGATGTTCTGTCCATTCGCATGCTTGTTGTTGGCATTCGGTGTTGAGCATCCACCTTTGTTTCAAACAAGTGCCTGGCGTCACTTGGTGGCATTTGGAGATAGCTGTGCCAGGCTCCTGCAGGGTGTGCTGGCCCACAGTCCTGGGTTTGACCTCTACCATCCCACAAGGGAGGTGTGTGAGCCTCTGCTCTCTCTCATGGCGCTCTTATCTTCCCTTTTGCCAACAGAGCGTGCAGCATGAGAACACCTATAGGGACCCCATAGCCAAGTACTGCTATGGAGAGAGCCCTCCTGAGCTCTTCCCCGCGTGACAGTCACAGCAGACAACACACGAGCCACCAGGTGCCACAGGAGAACTTGTGGCCTGAAGCTACCCTCCAGCGTTCTCTAGTCCGCGTAGAAGAAGAGAGGCATCGCATGGAAGCCTTGGTTTTGACCGCCTCTTGTGCTATACTCTTTGGCCTCAGTCACCACTGGGCTCTACCCTGTGGAACTATTCTGTGAAGCAGCTTGAAAACACCAGTGCATCACATTCAAGAACAAACTACAGGCGAGCCTGCGGAGGTGCTGGTGCTCTGGGGCACTTCTACTGTTGCAGACTCCTCGAGCCCTTCACTGTAAATTTATTTATTGGACTTCTTTGGAGTAGTGGGAACATGATAATGGTTTATATAGGAAGATATCTTGCCTTAATAGTCAAATATATTCAAGGAAATTGTTGTTGTTTTCTTGTGTCCCTGGGTTTCCTGAGTGAAGTCATCCCTTTACCCTGATAAAATGTTTGGCCTCTTTGAACATGCATGTTCTCCCAAGGTAGTTTGGGTTTTGTTTTAAAAGCTCCTTCAGGAGTGGGCCCTGGACACTATATTCTGACATCTAAAATTGTCAACAACTCAAAGATACTATTCCGTTCCGGCCCTCTACCAGCCCCCTTGCAGGTGGCACCAGCTGCCCACAGGTTTTCTCATCATGGTTTTGAATGTGTTTGCATTACCTGCATGTGCGCATCCTCTGAACCAGAAATTCCAACTCCCTGTTCCGGAGGATTTTCTCATTTCCAATGCCACTGTTGAAATGATTGTGGTCTGCTCAGCCATGGTACCTGGGAGCCTCCTCCCTTCTCCTGTCATGGAAACCTGCTGTTATGGCAATTCCTAGGTGAAGAGACACCTAATAACTGGCTGTAGGCAGTCATCCTTCATTGCTTTCAGCATTGGGACATATAACAGGTTCAGACCTTCAGTTTCCTCACGACCTTTGAAGAAGAAGGCCCAAGTTTCTGTCAAGGTGCTGCTGTAAGTGAGTCACTCCTACCCTCAGTGGGGCGAGCCCGTGAACACTGGGCATGCCAGTTGTTGGGTCCACGTGCTCAACATCGAATCTCTCAGGCTCAAGGTCAAGAGTATTTGGTCCTCTGACCAAGACATTCTGCCCCTCAAGTACTATGGCTCTTTGCTCTCAGGAGACATGGACACACAGCTCTTTTCTGGAGCAAGCCCCTTACTAATCCTGGGATCAGGCCAGGTCTTTTTCATTTTTGATTGTTCAAGCTGTTGACCTTGGAGCCAGGTACCAGTTTTACAATCCACTTTTGACATTTTTTTTCAGTAGGGTTTTTCTTTGGACCATGTTTGCCTTCCAGTATGTTTCTGCAGTATGTAGCAGTAATTCCCCATGATTTTCTCCTATTACTTGTTAAACCTTTCTTCCCAAAGGGGTTTGTCCTCCTTAAATAAGCCATCTCCGAGGGCTTTGTGGCAGTTGTTTTTTTTTACTATTTTCCCCCCAAAAAATCTATGTAGTTTGCATTGGACTTTTTGGATTCTATGTGCATTCATGGTGCTAAATCAAACTTTGTATGTGAAAGAAATGTCCGTGTCTGGATGTTTTACCATCTCATTCTTTTTTGGTAATTCGAGTCTGGTATGTGTTTGTCTCATGTGAGTTGTCACTGGTATCAGCCTCTCCTTGGAGCTTATTTGAACTTTTGAGCAATGTAACAGATTTAATGTGAAAATGGCTTTATATCAAAGACTAACCCTTGCCTCTTTACTTCCTACTTGAATTATTGATGAGTACATTCTGCATTTTCAGTGCTTTTACAAACAGTATCTACAACCATGTCATAGAGTTAAGCTCACTTGTGTTCCCACCTCATACAGGAGGAAGTTGTGAGAAGTAAAGTGACTTCCAGAATCCTCACTGAGATTTAACAACAGAACCAGAACAAGAACTTCATCTCCGGCTTCAGATCCTCTGTCCTTCCCACTGCCTCTTGCCAACCCCACTGCTGACTCATCCATAATCATCCCCACCCCCCACCCACCCACCAAGAGCGCATATATTTCAGTTATCCAGGCCAATAGAAAGGAGAGGTAATATCAATAGCCAAATTGGGTCGATAATTCATTTGGCCCTGGAATATGTTTTTATTTGTGGGGTTTGTTTTTATTTTTGTTTTTGTTTTACTTAGGTCAATTTAGAGGCATGTTCACTGTTTTGGAAACTCAAAATGCTGCCAACTACATAAATAAAGCCATTGAAGGACCTGGACCATCACTCAGCTTCCCCAGCCCTCCAACCCAGAACCCCTCCCTGCTCTGCACTCTCTGGGTGGTTTCTGGTTTCCTCGACTGAGGGTTTCTAGAATTAGGGACCTCATCTTAGTTTTTCTTGCCCAGAGTTTAGCAAAGTATGTGTTACATGCTGGGATTTTAGGGAAGGATCGAAGAAGGGACAAAAAAGTCACCAAATATTGAGTGTTGGGGCTAAAGGTAACTCAAAGCATTTCCCCCCAATTCTGCATCTTTATTGCCTTGCTCGTTGCTGGAGTGACAAATACCTGTCATAACAGGGAAGCAGGGAAGGAAACGGCAGAGTATACAGGAAGTACTGAGACGGGCAGGTACATAGGAGAGGTGGCCCTAGGCCTGGTGATGTGGGGCTGGCATGGAAGTGGGGGATAGGACTTTAGAGCAGAGTTTTCAAGGGTCAGCATGTTCCTGAAAGCTGACTTGGGGCCTCTGGGAAGTGTGTCAGTTGGTGTGGCTGCAAAGGAGCTATGGGGACAGGTGGCACAATCTATAAGCAAAGCCTTTTCCCATCATTGAGATTAACAGATAAATTGTAAACATGCAGAGATGTTGCTTATTTGGTCTTGGTCATTCCCTCAAGGACAGCAGAGAATTCTGCATCGCAGCGAGGAACTACTTGTGAACAGCATGGCTTTGGGTAGTCATCTCTTCAGAGTCCCAAGCCCTTTATCTAGAAAGTGGGATCATGTGGGTTCTGAGGCGTCAGCGGGAGTGAAGCCTGGTGTTCAGTGCACAGTCCAGCATCTGCAGCCCAGTGGGGGTACAGCGTAAGCAGAGACCACGTGAGGGTTAGTGAGCCCCTCAGGTGGAAGGGTGGCAATTATAGAACTCTCAGTATAATTTTTATTACTGTTTTTTAAAGAATTCAGGCTAAAAATGAAATATTTCTAATAATTCAGGAATATGTAAAGATGAAAGTAATAATAATAATTAACATCCTACGACCCAGAGATCAGCTCTCATATTTTTTCTCTTCCTCATGCTTTCCAGGCAGAAACGAGAGCACTTTTTCCTCTTGAAAACAATCCTGTAATGGACATCCTCTTATGTTACATATAGGCCTATAATAATTTTAATGACCACATGATGTCAATTTTATGGATTACAATAATGTTATTAATCCCCTGCTCAGGACTCTTTGCTTATTACCTTTTTTTTTTGCTACTACAAACAGTGCATTGATGAACGCTTTTACGTGCATGTTTGTATATTTATTTGATGACTATTTTCACCAATTTTTGCTCTCACCTGAAGAATTTGGGAGTGTCTTTTTTTGCCATGCCCCTGACAACCCATGCATTATCATTTGTTAATTCTGCTCATGGGTCTCAGTGTTGTTGTTTTTTTTTTTAATTTTAAAATAATTTACTTATTTATTCATAGAGACAGAGAGAGAGAGAGACACAAGCAGAGGGAGAAGCAGACTCCATGCAGGGATCCCGACATGGGACTTGATCCCCAGTCCCCAGGATCACACCCTGGGCTGCAGGCGGCGCTAAACTGCTGCGCCACCGGGGCTGCCCGGTCTCAGTGTTTTAATCTGTATTTATTTAATTGCTGCTGAGGTGAACTCTTCCATGTTCTGATTGGCCATTTATCGTTCAAATATGCTGAACTATTTGACCCTGACCTTGACCAACTTTTCTCTTTTTCTTAGCATTTTTAAATGAAGGAAGCCCTGTGTGACTCCAAAGTAAGTAGCTTATATGTGAACAAACTAACTTTTCCAGTTGACCTAGGGCAGCAAAAGGGGGCAGTTTTGTCTCAAAGGGATCTTTGGCACTATTTGGAGACATTTCTGTTGCAACTGGGGAAGGATGGTCCCTCAAGTGGGCTGAGGCCAGGGACGCTGCTAAACATACTGCTGTCCACAGGGCGGCCCTCACGACAGGATTACCTGGCTCCAGATGTCAGCAGGGCCTAAGTGGAGACCCTAGCCTCCGGTCACATTTCCCCCTTAGGTTGAACAGAGGAGCTACCAGGAGCTATGAGCTGACTTTATTATTTCCCTGCCCTTGCTTTCAGCTGCACTAGAGTGCTGCTGATTCAATTACCCTGGACTCCCCAGGGACCTGCTACTTCCTCACAGGTCTCCCAGCCCAGTGCTGCCTCCAGGAATGGCATTATTACTCAGCCACGCTGTCCTTAACACGCTAACACCCAGAGCAGACACCCTCCCAGCTATAGAATGACCTGCGAGTTTACAAACTGCCCCCTCCCCAACCTGACAGATTTGTTCTCTTGTTGCCCCCACACCCCATAGCAGCTCTTTGCATGGAGTGATGGGGGGGCGGGAGGGGATAGGAAATGCTACTGTAAAAAGGTGCCACACAAGTATATAGTAATAATTTTTTTAAAAAGAGAAACCAATGGATTATGAGAGTTCTTTCCTACATAAGTGCTTTCCTGACTGGGGCTTTTCCGTGCATTGCCATTTAAGCTCTTCTCTGTGGATTTGTCTTGCATGGGCTATTATCAGACTGTGGGTACCAGGTTGCCAGCTCTGTCCTTGCTCAGTCACGCATCTGCCCGGTTCCTCATGCTTTCACAGACACAAAGAGAAACCAGTGACGCTGGCAGTATACTGTGAGCGGGGACAATGGCGGGGGTCACGTTTGTGCCACCAACTCCTGTCCCAGTGGGACCTCATCAGTTATTTTGTATGTACCACTTCATTTGTGTCTGATGACAGAGCTGAACTGCTAGACATTCTAAAAACGAGAAGACAGCCTTTAACATATTTATTTGAAAGAGACCTCACACGTGGGGGAGAGTGGCACAGAGGGAGAGGAAGAAGCTGGCTCCCTCCGAGCAGGTCTGCATCCCAGGACCATGGGATCACTTAACCAACTGAGCCACCCAGGCATCCCAGCTTTCAATGTTACCCAGGGCAATATACACGTTTAATGCAATCCCTATCAAAATACCATGGACTTTCTTCAGAGAGTTAGAACAAATTATTTTAAGATTTGTGTGGAATCAGAAAAGACCCCGAATAGCCAGGGGAATTTTAAAAAAGAAAACCATATCTGGGGGCATCACAATGCCAGATTTCAGGTTGTACTACAAAGCTGTGGTCATCAAGACAGTGTGGTACTGGCACAAAAACAGACACATAGATCAGTGGAACAGAATAGAGAATCCAGAAGTGGACCCTGAACTTTATGGGCAACTAATATTCGATAAAGGAGGAAAGACTATCCATTGGAAGAAAGACAGTCTCTTCAATAAATGGTGCTGGGAAAATTGGACATCCACATGCAGAAGAATGAAACTAGACCACTCTCTTTCACCATACACAAAGATAAACTCAAAATGGATGAAAGATCTAAATGTGAGACAAGATTCCATCAAAATCCTAGAGAAGAACACAGGCAACACCCTTTTTGAACTCGGCCATAGTAACTTCTTGCAAGATACATCCACAAAGGCAAAAGAAACAAAAGCAAAAATGAACTATTGGGACTTCATCAAGATAAGAAGCTTTTGCACAGCAAAGGATACAGTCAACAAAACTCAAAGACAACCTACAGAATGGGAGAAGATATTTGCAAATGACATATCAGATAAAGGGCTAGTTTCCAAGATCTATAAAGAACTTATTAAACTCAACACCAAAGAAACAAACAATCCAATCATGAAATGGGCAAAAGACATGAACAGAAATCTCACAGAGGAAGACATAGACATGGCCAACATGCATATGAGAAAATGCCAGCTTTTAATATAATAAAGAAACAGGGGCAGCCCGGGTTGCCCAGCGGTTTAGCCCAGGGCCTGATCCTGGAGACCCAGGATCGAGTCCCACATTGGGCTCCCTGCATGGAGCCTGCTTCTCCCGCTGCCTGTCTCTCTGCCCCACCCCCCCTCTCTCATGAATAAAATCTTAAAAAAAAAAAAACTGGCTGGTTATAGCCAAAACACAACGCAGGCAATTAAATACTTGAACAGGTGTCCAGTTTTTGTGTTTTTCAGAGCTGTTTGTTCTGTAGACCCAGAGGGACCAAAACATGACTACTAGAAATACATCGTTTTGGGGCAGCCCTGGTGGTGCAGCGGTTTAGCGCCGCCTGCAGCTCAGGGCGTGATCCTGGAGACCCTGGATCGAGTCCCACGTCGGGCTCTCTGCATGGAGCCTGCTTCTCCCTCTGCCTGTGTCTCTGCCTCTCTCTCTCTCTCTCTCTCTGTCTCTATGAATAAATAAATAAAATCTTTAAAAAAAATACATCATTTTGATACCCACTTTGAAAGTGGGTACTTTCAAAGTTTTTGGTAGGGTAAGTAGTTCCTTTGTCTTTGGATTTCTTTAATTTGTTCACTTCTTATGCAAGGTAGAGTATGCAAGTGAACTCTGGCCCGCTTGCACCCAGGTTGTCACAAAATCAGAAGTGGTGTTGGCTAAGTGAGAAAAGGTAGCGTTGACTCTCAGTGAAATTCAAGATTTCATGCTCTGTTGGCTACACCTCACTATTACCAAGTGTGAGTGTGTGTATGTGCGTGTATGAAGATTTCAACTGGGGCTAACCATTTTCTGCCTCTTCCTCCTCACATTTTAAAATAGACACTGTATTCTTCTCTGCTGGGACCAGCTTATCAGGGATTGCTGCTCCACACCTGTGAAAGCAGCTGTTGTGTTTCCCCCCATAAAAACAGCCGCCTTTTGGCAGAGGGGCCTGGGACTGTGCTATGTAGCTGTACCTTAATACGACGCTAAATTATTCAGGTGTGCCCAACCTGTGAGGTGCCCCAAACATCCTGGAATTCCTAAGAAGGGCTTTTGAGGTCATTCCTCAGTAAAAGGCTTTCTTTTCATTTCTTTTGTGACTACCAGGCAGAAACCTTACAATGTAGGAAACTACGTTTTAAAATGTAGGAAATTACCAAGAAATTAAATTGTGCCAAATCAGAGAGGCTGCTAGGCCCCAAAGAGAACTATTTCAATTTTGACGTAAATTTTACCTATGTTTTGTACATAAGCGTGCACTTTGTTAGTATGCAGATCAAGGAGCATCCTGGAGATACTATTTTAAAATGAACAGTCCCTGTTAGATTGATTTAACCCAATTATAGCTAATTAGCTTACAGAGCAGGAAAGTGCACATTTTGCTCGTATCATCCGGCCTTTGAAATAAAGCCAAGTTGGAGGCAAAACCCCTTTCATAGTGGCACACAAGTGTGGCTCTGCGTTTCTGCATCCCTCATCCCTGTCTGATTGCCACGCGGTGGGGGAAGAGGTCTTTTTGTTCTTCACAAATAAGTTCTAAGTAGTCTACCTTGGCCAGACTCTGCCTGCACAAAGCCTGATGCTGGGGACCACGCCTGACTTCCACTTTCTTTTGTTGTTGTTAGGTATGCTCCACTCCTAGCATGGAGCTCCCTCCATACGGGGCTCGAACTCACCACCCTGAGATCAGGAGTCAGACGCTTACCCGACTGAGCCACTCAGACACCCTATACTGCCACTTTCTTGAGAGCTAAGAAAAGGATGGAGGAAAGCCTGCTCCAAATCTAAGAATGCCAGAGTAGCACATCACTAGATGCAGAAATGGAGGGGAAAATATCTTAAGAGTTGGGGAAGGATGCGTGGATTGTCCTACTGGATGTCTGGTGTGGAGGAAGGATGATCTGAGCTCAGGGCAGCTCATGTGTCCCCCGAAGCCAACTCTGCTTTGACAAGTGTCCGGTGATACGATGGCTTCTGAAGGCATGAAGGACCTCCGTTTTTAAAGATATTCCCATGTGCTCCTTGGGGCCCGCTGGCGGGCACTGTCTGTAGCTGGGATCTCCTGTGTGCTCTCCTCTAGAGGCGCAGAGGCCTGGGATCTCCCTCATGTGCTGCGCTGCATTTCTCCTGGGAGGTCTTTCACCTGGGGAGCATTTTGTGGCGTGCCCTAGAAGCTCAGTCCCCGACACGCACACCCTTCCCGTGCTTTGCCTGCAGCCTACTCAGTGCCAACTTGGAAGCCCGAGATAAATAGTCTTGCAGCAGCTTAGCAGTCGGCTGGGCTCATTTATTTGACACAAATAAGCTCATTGACCTGATTTAGCGAGGGAGGAAGTATGGGGCTGAGTCAGAGGCGATCTCAAAGCCCGTCTCTTGTCTGCAGCCTTTTCAGACCCCTGAGGACAGCCGCCTGGTAAACGAGGCTCTCTGGTGCTTTCTCTCTCCGTGCGCTTGGGAGCCATTTCAAGGGCAGAGGGGAGAGAGGATGGAGAGGTGGAAGCAAGAGGGACGGAGCCGAGAGGAAAAGGAGATGCTAGTGGCACAGACTCCAGCAATTGTTTTCTTTGCCACTTGGTGGCACCAGTTCCATAGGTTTTCTGTCCCCGCGCGCTCCTAGTCAAGCTACCGCAGGGCCCCGTGCCCACGGACTCTCCCTAAAACCATGAAGCTGCTTCTGTCAGTGGAGGACACACCGGGGCTCTTTCTGGGGTCCCGTCCCTTTCGCGCATGGGGCCCGGGGCAGGCAGCCTTTGGTCCCGTGCTCATGTCCCTACTACCCTGTTTACTTTTCTTCCTGGTTCACTGAGAGGAAAAGGAGATGGGTCTGGTAACTGGTAACTGGGAAACCAGGCAAGGACAGCTTTTGGGAAGCGCTCACAGCATACCTTCTGCATCCACTGCATCTTCTGAGGCAGATGTTCCTTCTCGACTCCACGTCCTAGAGGAAGACACACACAGGTTAGCTTTTGCTCGAGGCTACGCTGTGAGACACCAGAGCCACATGCACACTTCAGCCCTCCGGCCGCACACACAGGCCCAGTGAGCAGCACAGGACCTTGGCCCTTGTGATAACAGCAACCCTCTTCTGATCATTTATGGTGCTAACAGCTTCGTACTGAATGCTAACAACCACTCCTGTGAGGTAGGTAGATAGGCCTGTTTGTTCTTGTTTTAAGAAAATGAACCCGAAGAATAAATACTGTGCACAGGGACACACTGTCCTGGTTGTTTAAACCCAAGATAGTGATTGAACCCAGATCTTTCTTGCTCTTGAACATAGACGTTTAGCCCCTGTAATGTAGTAAATGGCACACTGGGTTCTGAGCACTAAAGTAAGGGGGCAGGTACTGAGGGAGAACTGGTTTGCATTTGCTCTGAAATTTGCACTTTGGCCTCAGGATTGGATCATCCTTGATTTAAGCAAAACATTTCACCTTTCGCTGCTGGTTCCTACTAGGAAGGGTTTTTGAAGAATGTATTGGAAGGAGAATGTAACCTTTCAGCACTAGTGAAAGGGCTATGTCTTAAGATCCACTGAACAGAGTCCTTGTACTGGGCTGAATGTGTCCCCCCACAATTCATACACATATGTCCCTCAGAGTGTAACCGTATTTGGAGAGGAGGCCTTCAAAGAGGTGATTAAGTGAAGATGAGGCCGTTAGGGTGGACTCTAATCTAATAGGACTGGTATCCTTCTAAAAAGAGAGAGACACCAGTGGTGTGAGAAGGTGACCGTCTACAAGCCAAAGAGAGAAAGGCCGCAGGAGAAACCAAGCCCCACTGACACCTTGATCCCGGACTTCTGGTCTGCGAGCCGTGAGAGAATAAGTTTCTGTTGTTTGAGCCTCCCCGTCTAGTGCTTTGTTCTGGCGGCCTGAGCTGACGGATCTAGCCCTTGGCAGAAATGAGTGCTCAGTAAATAGTATAGAACCTAAGGGCAGTTTGCACGAGGGGAAGACACGGCTGCATTGTTGGAGTTCTGGCTTGGCATATCTCCTCCCTCTGGGCCTCTGTGCCCCTCTGTGAGGAAGGGTATACAGAATCATGCATGAGGATCCTTCCACCCCTGGCATTCCGGGATGCCAGTCGGTGGTCTCCAGGACCTGCAGAGTATTGGTTGAAACCAGCAGCGTTTAACCAGAGGGAGATTTTGCCTCCTAGGAGACATTGCCAATGTCTGCAGACCTTTTTGATGGTCACTAGTATGTATGTGGAGGTGTTACTGGCATGTAGTAGATAGAGGCCAGGGATGCTGGTCAGCACTCTATAGTGCACAAAACAGCTTCTCCACAAGGACTCAGCAGCCCCCAGTGTAGTGGAGAAAGCCTAGGTCATACTTGTCACCCCTTGAATGGTGCTGACACTGGATTACCAGCCCCAGTCATTTATCTGGCAGACTGCTGGGTGCTTACTTAGTGCCTGCTGGGTGCTGGGGAGACCACAGAACTACAGGATGGCCTTCTCACATTTAAAATCACATTTAAAATCGAGTGGATCCTGAGCCTCTGGTTTGGCGAATGTAGTACCTGAGCATCCTTAGGTATTGATTTACCCTTAGGATAAAGTGTTACTTTGGGTTAAAAAAAAAAAAATCTTGGATGCTTGAGCTGCACAGACACCATTTATTTATTCCTGCTTCATTCACAGGTCTACACTTGTGTAGCTTGTTTATTTTCTAAGAGGATTTGAGAAAATACATGTTTATATACAATATGGATTGGTGAAATAGAAACAAAATTAGGACCAATTTAAAATAGAATGTAGGCACGTAGTTAAACAACACAGTTGATGCAGTTGAGTCTCCTGGCAGCAAGAGCAAAAAGAGAACGAATCCCTCATGGTGCAAAGCATCAATGGCATAAATGCACAGCATTTCTTCAATGCAAAGTCTAAAACAAGATTTTTGTATAGGCTTTAGAGGATACTGACTGATACTTAGATATATAGTATGTGTAGCAAGCATACCAAAACCGGGCATTTTTGGATGTTGGGTGGAATGATGAATCAGAAATGGTCTCTGCTTTCAGATAATACAGTCTGTTGCGAAAGAAAGGCAACAATGTCACTGTCTGCCATACAAGATCATAAATGTGAGGATAGAGGAATTGTTGCTCTGTGGCTTCCTTGTAGAGTAAAATGCTATAAATACTATATTTTTTCTAATTTTTGTAATTTTTTCTTTTTAGAGAGTAAGAGCTTGAGTAGGGGGGAGGGCAGGGAGGAGAGTGGAAGAGCAGGGGGTGGGTGTGGAATCTTAAGGAGACTCCACACTCAGCATGGAGCCCGATGCAGGGCTTGATCTCACAACCCTGAGATCATGACCTCCTTGATCTCACAACCCTGAGATCATGACCTGAGCCCAAAACGAGTCAGACGGCTAACCATCTGAGCCACCCAGGCACCCCAAATTTATGTAATTTTTTCTAATTACAAAGTAAAACACTGCATTAACGAAAATTAGGGCAGTATGAAGAGAAGAGAATAAAAGCTTTCATAATTCTTCCATCTATAGATAACCACTATTCTTTGGTGTATATTTATTTTCATACACTTATATTTAATATATTTAACCAAAAAGAAAATTGGGATCCTATCATATTTTACCATTTTGTAGCCAAATGAATGGCCCTTGAATGGGGCTTTGAAGTATGAGTTGGAAATGACCAAGCAGGGAAAGTTGTGAGTGTGCCAGGCTGGCTGTGGAGTTAGGTAGCCAGGACCCATGAAGATGGATGAAATCACACATTTCATTTCACAACTCCAGCGAGCGTCAGAAATTCCCGTGGTAACAAAGAGAATGTTGCCCCCCCACCCCTGGGTTGTACAACCCAACAGCCTTGTTTTTTGTTTCTTGTTTTTTCACTTATCAGTGTAATGGGAGTGGTTTTGCTAGTCTACTACATCGTTGTTGTTTTTTTTAACAGTTTTATCAAGATGATATTTACTTGCCATACAATTCACCCCTTTAAAGTGTACAATTCAATGATTTTAGTATATTTGCAGAGCTTTGCACCCATCACAATTAATTTTAGACATTTTCATCACCCCAATAAGAAACCCATGCCCATTAGTAGTCACTCCCCATCCTTTCTTCCCCGAGCCTCTGGTGACAGTTCATCTGCTTACTGTGTCTATCGATTGACCCATTCTAGGGGTTACGTATAAATAGAATCATGCATATGCGTTCTTTTGTAACCAGCTTCTTTTGCTTAGCATATTTGCAGAGTTTACCCATGTTGTAGCATGTGTCAACTTCATTCTTTATTATTGATAAATAATTTTCCATTAGAAAGACCATATTCCCCTGCCCATTCTTAAGTTGATGGAGGTTTGGGTAATCTCCATTTTTTGGCTCTTGGGCGTAATGCTGTTATGAGCATTCATGTGGACACATGTTTTCAGTTCCCTTGGGTGTATCCCAAGGGACTGGAATTTCGGGGTCATTTAGGAACTCTGTGTTTCACCTTTTGAGGAACTCTACCAGATTGTTTTCCATTCCCACCAGCAATGTACTAGGGTTTAATTTCTCCACATCCTCTCCAGCACTTTGTGTTGTTCATCTTACTGATATAGCCATCCAATGGTTATAAAGTGGTATCTTGTGGTCTAGACTTGCATATCCCTAATGGCTAATGACATATATCATTTTTGGAGAGATGTCTGTTGTCATCCTCCCGTCTTTAAATTGGGTTGTCTAAAATTGTTGAGTTGTTAGAGTTCTATATATAGTTTTGATGTTCAGTCCCTTATCAGATATATGATTTGCAAATATTTTTCCCATTCTGTGGCTTGTCATTTCACTTTCTTGATGGTGTTCTATGAAGAATAGAAGTTTATTTTTTTTTATTTAAAGATTTATTTATTTATTCATGAGAGACACAGACTGAGAGAGAAAAGCAGAGACACAGGCAGAGGGAGAAGCAGGCTCCTCTCAGGGAGTCCAATGTGAGACTTGATCCCGGATCCCAGGATCATGACCTGAGCCGAAGGCAAACGCTCAACTACTGAGCCACCCAGGCGTCCCTAGAACTTTAATTTTGATGAAGTTTAATTTAACTTTTGTTGGTTATGCTTTTGGTGTCATATCTAATACCACTTGATTTTTAATGCATGATCATACTCCTTGGAATGACTATAACATAGGGAGATAATTATTTGATTCTAACTTGCATAAAGTCATATATCTTAAATGCCCCTCACCAACTGATGTCTGTACTCTAGATGGCTGCAGTTAGATCACAGACCATATTTTGTCCCATCCTGTAGCCTTTACAAAACACTTCACTGTTCCACATGCTGTTTTTCTCCTCCATGAATGTGTCCGGCTGCACACAGACCTCTTCAGAGTAGCTGGCAAGGAGCACAAGTCTCCAGGTAGTACAGCTTCAGATGCCCTCTGTCCTCATCATGTCTTTGCTAAGGGGTGCACTCAGGCACCCTTGCAGGACCACGTTGCCATCTGCTGGCAGAGATGGGCAAGTGCAATGCCACGACCAGGAAGATGGTTCTTGCTCACTGTGGATTGCCAAAGAGCACAAGCTAATTCTTTTCATGCTGGCCTACCCATTCCTCTTGCTTTGAAGGTCTTCCCACCATTGGAGGTGGTGTTTAAATATTAAACCCTTTACTAAAATTGAATCTGTTTTTACAAGGCAAGGAAGCTTGTGCAGTTCTTGTCACATGAGTGTCATCAAGTAGGAAGCAGTACTGTACTTCCGGTGCAGAAAGGGGGATGGATAGGAACCATTTTGTACCATACTTACAGGTAATGTTATCATTGCGTATGTTGAGTCTCCGATGCTCCAGAATCCTCCCAGGGGTGTCGTTAGACCTGCTTCTGCTGGCTTTCCCAGGTATGTTGCTGTCACTTTGCAGATTAGGACAGTGAGGCCCTGTAAAGATAAACAACTGACCTTTGTCTTCTAGAACAGCATGGGTAACAATCTGATTTTTTAAAATAAATGATTAAAGGGGCACCTTGGTGCCTCAACCAGTTGTGTCCGACTCTTGATTTTGGCTCAGGTCATGACCTCATGAAGGGTTGTAAGATCAACCCCTCATGGGTTGGAGTGTGCTTAAGATTCTTTCTCCCTCTGCCTCCACACATAAATGAATGAATGAATGAATGAATGAATGAATTGTGCAACAGCCAGGATGTGAAATCATTAGTACCTTAGTATATTGTCTTATATTCTATTTTGATAAATATTTATTGGATGAATGAAAAAAAAGAAAAAAAGCTCCTGCCTCCCAACTCCTGACCACGCCCAGCTGCTTCTACTGTCCTAAATGCTGCAATTATTCCAAACATATTTGTAATGTTCAGCAAGAGAACACGTGTTTATCCTTTGTCTTTCAGCCTTTAATAAAGGGATTATAAAAATGTGCTTTGTTAAAAAAGTGCAGACTTGTACACGAATATTCATATAAGCGCTATTCACAACAGCCAAGGAGTGGAAACAACCTGAACACTCATCAATTGATGAATGGATGTGGTCTAGCCTACAGTGGGATACTGTTCAACCCCAGAAAAGGAATGAAGCACCGACACAAACTAAACTATGGATGAACCTTGAAAGGATGATGCTAAGGAGAGGAAGTTAGACACAGGCCACATATTGTGTGATTCTATTTCTGTGACATGCCCAGAGGAAGCCAATCTGTAGAGGGCAGAGGCAGGTTAGTGGTTGCCAAGGGCTAGAGGGAAGGAGACTGGTAAGGAGTGACTGCTAAGGGTTATGGGGTTTTTTGGGGGTGATGAAAATATCTCAAGTTGATTGTGGGAATTGTTGCACAACTTTAACACACTAAGAATACCATTTGAAATGGGTTTGCATTTTAGAACGTATTCTATCCCAATAAAGCCATTTTTAAAATGTGCACAGTATAGCTTAGCACAGGGCTGGAGTGTGAGGTTAGGGGATTGCACTGGGGACCCTCACAGAGGAAGTGGAATCCTGGCTACCTAATTCCACAGCCAGCCTGGCACACTCACAACTTTCCCTGCTTGGTCATTTCCAACTCATACTTCAAAGCCCCATTCAAGGGCCATTCATTTGGCTACAAAATGGTAAAATATGATAGGATCCCAATTTTCTTTTTGGTTAAATATATTAATATATAAGTGCATGAAAATAAATATACACCAAAGAATAGTGGTTATCTATAGGTGGAAGAATTATGAAAGCTTTTATTCTCTTCTCTTCATACTGCCCTAATTTTCGTTAATGCAGTGTTTTACTTTGTAATTAGAAAAAATTACATAAATTTGGGGTGCCTGGGTGGCTCAGATGGTTAGCCGTCTGACTCGTTTTGGGCTCAGGTCATGATCTCAGGGTTGTGAGATCAAGCAGGTCATGATCTCAGGGTTGTGAGATCAAGCCCTGCATCGGGCTCCATGCTGAGTGTGGAGTCTCCTTAAGATTCCACACCCACCCCCTGCTCCTCCACTCTCCTCCCTGCCCTCCCCCCTACTCAAGCTCTTACTCTCTAAAAAGAAAAAATTACAAAAATTAGAAAAAATATAGTATTTATGGCATTTTACTCTACAAGGAAGCCACAGAGCAACAATTCCTCTATCCTCACATTTATGATCTTGTATGGCAGACAGTGACATAGTTGCCTTTCTTTCACAACAGACTGTATTATCTGAAAGCAGAGACCATTTCTGATTCATCATTCCACCCAACATCCAAAAATGCCCGGTTTTGGTATGCTTGCTACACATACTATATATCCAAGTATCTATATATCCTCTGTCTGAATCTTGGCTCACCAGGTAGACTGGGACTCAAACCCCTGTGTAGTAGCGTCATTTTGTGCCAACTCTTAGTCACTCTGAAGCCTGGTTTCCTTCCTTACAAAAGAGACATGATAATACCTTCCTCAGTTTTTTTCGGGCTAGCGGAGAGGGAGATTATATTGATAACATATGTAAAGTTTCTTGGAAACACCATGTTTAACAAATATTTATTTCCGTCTCCCAACCCTGAGCTGCTATGAGTCTGTGGCTTTCAGGCTAGTGAAAGGGCTTTCTACTAAGTACTCTTGCCTTCGAAGTTTCTGGTGGGCAGTGTAGCTGAGTGGTTTCAGAACGTGAAATGAGGGGTTTGGACTGAGCCATAAGTGTGGTCCATTGCAAGGAGTCTGTGATTTCCCTGTTCCTTTCCTACATTATGTGTCTACCAGAGTCCACTGTGTTCTACACTGAGAGATCCTGATCCTGCAAATGATGATCTGTGGGTTGGTGGGCCAAGTGCATCATCCTCTACCTTATTTTGAAACGACAGTGCAGGGGCACTTCTTGCTACAGGCTGTTCCCAGCCCTGCCTTCACCAACTCATTCTGCAAGGGGGATTGATTTGCAGAGTGGTCTCCTAACAAGGGTGATGCTGGGAGTGTGGCAAGCATCAGAGTTTTTCCAACACTCTCTTGAAACAACTTTATCCTGGATGAATAAGGACCCTTCAAGCTACTCCACATAAAGAACGTATTGGATAAAGGCAAATGTTCCACCAAGGCTGGGAGAAAAATATAAGGAGGCATTTAGAAACATCTCTGCCGTCCCCAAGCCAACAAGTCACAGTGGTCCCCCCCCCCCCCCACACACACACACACACATCTCAGGACCCAGGTGAAGTTGATTCTGTTGGTGATTATTGCTCTCCCTGCCTTTGGAAGAGGCCTCCCCCCGTGCATGGGTGGTGTCCAATAGTGGGTAATGAATTCTGAGCATGGAATTTTCAGATTGGGCAGTATGAACTGGAGAAGGAGAACGGTTTAGGATAAACTTTAGGAGAAAAAGGAGAAAGATTCTGTTGGGCTTTGAAATGTCCAAATTCTCACCTTTACATTGGGGAGTAAATTCAGATTCCCTTTTTAAAAAGTAAAAAGCCTTCATTTGGGGGTCTAATCTGTTAATAACTATAATGAGGCTATAGGGGATGCAGCTGCCAAGCCAAGAACCAGGAATGGGGAAGTGGGATTCAGATCCAGCCTCTACATCGTCTCCTCTTCCACCTGGTCCCTCAAACCATGATGCAATGGCATTAGGCCTGAAATGACTTTAGATGAAGGTAGTCTGTGCTTTTTCTCAGGCTCTCACCTATGGTTTGCCGACAGTGTGCACATGTCATGGCTGAGCACTGCCGTGGAAGAGATGGCTTGGTACAGGGGGTCAGCAAACTTCTTCTGTAAAGGGCCAGATAGTAAATATTTTCAGCTTTGAAAGTTGTATGATCTCTGTTGCCAACTGCTTAACTCTGCTGTTGTAGCAGACAGTAGGTACACCAGTGAGTATGGCTGCGTTGCAAATAATACTTTATTTACAGAGAAACAGGTAGGCCGAGGGCCGGATTCAGCCTGCGGGCCAGAGGTTAATGACCTCTGGCTTCATGGACCGCCTTAATTGCTCCAACTCCTTTCTTAGTGTTGTCCTTTATTTTAGAGACGAGGTGCTAGAAAAGCTGGACTGTTTTCCTCAGTGCTCCCAGAAATGTTGCTAAAATCATGAAAGGCCACCTTCAGAAAGAAGGACCTCAACTGAGTGGAAGGAACAGGAATTTGGAGTTTTAAACCTACAGCAGATGCTGAGAAATGAAGATTCTACTGTCTTTCCATTGTCCCGCAACGGAAGGCTGGGTGTTTTAATTAGCTAATGTTGGCAAATTGCTTTGAAGAAAATTGTAAAATGTTTTGTGCTATAAGTGCCAAGATTCCTAATTAGCTTTCCTTAAAGATACCACCTGGAAGTGCGATACTTTGTTGCTTGAGGTCCAAGCCAGCAAGAATAACCTGCAGATCAAAACCCGGGTATTAAGCAAACATAACTGAATATAAATGGATCTCTGCATCGACGTCACATTTTCTCCCTTCTGCCAATCTGGTTCCTAGCAGCTGGGATATTAAACCCCGTAAATGGAGGTTTTCGTGGGGTTTGGTTGGTTGTTTTTTCTTCCAAGAGAGCTCGGTGGCGACGGGGACATGAAACAAATTAACCCATCCATGTGTCGCTGCCGACGTTGACTTTTGGGTTTTTGGCTCATGCCCCAGAGGCCCTGCCCTGACGTGTCAAGGTCATGGAGAGGAGGTGGCCAGCAGCCACGCAGTCACAGAGCAGGGCTGGCTCTCAGGTCCCCAGTCCAGGAGAGATGTGTGCATGCTCTGTCGCTCTTAACAGCTGGGTAATGAATGTGCTTTGCAACATTCCTGTTTCATGCGGTGGCAGCAGCTACAGCAGCAACATCTGATCTGTGTCACCATCAGAAGCAAGTGAGATGTAGTTAATATGGACCTTAGCCACCGACGTGCCGTGATTTGGAATCTCAGTGCTCTGATGAAGTCCCTGCTAAACTAGTGGGGCCGGCCTGTGCAAGAGGAGGCAGTGAGGCCAGGGGGATTAGGTCAGGGGTCCTCAGCCTCAGCACTGTTGACTTTTGGGACTGGATGATTCTGCGTGTGTCAGGGGAGGAGGCTGTCCTGTGCCTTGTAGGGTGCTGACCTGCATCCCTGGCCCATCTGCCTATCAGATGCCAGTGGCAGCCCTCATTCCCAGTGGTGATAACCAAAAACCGTCCAGATGTGGCCTGATGTCCCTTGAGGTGACAGTTACCCCTCATTGATAAGCATAGGGTTAAAGGGAGGGCTAGGAGACCTATTCTTCAAGGAGATGCTTGGAGCAGAGGCCTTATGGGAAGTAGGCCCCAGGCGTCACTCCCGACTCTTCTCTGTGTCTCATACCCTCATCTCATCCATTAGCAAACTCCAAAGGCAACCCTACCTTGACTGCATGTTTGTGAACTGACCACTTCTTGCCGTCCAGCCTCTCCTGCCCTGTTCAAGCCCCCACATCTCATCTGGACACATCACGTGTCTAGTCTCCCAACAGCCCCCTGCTCCCCTCTGTGCCCCACAGACTATTCTCCACCCAGCAGCCAAAGGGAGCTGTGGGAAGGGTCAGTGAGAGATCTCATGGTCCTGCTGGGAACCCCTGGCTCCATGACACTTACATGTAAATCCTCCTCCTACCTGGCAGTGTGCCCCACATACATATGCCTCTCTCACCTCTGCACCTGTCCTCCCTGCCCAGATGTCCTTCACTCTCTTAGTGTCTGCTCAGATGTCCTCCAGAGGTCCTCCCCAAATCCTGACCTTGAAGAGCACACCTCGGTCTTCTCTGGGCCAGGGGTCCTCAACCTTGGTTCTAGTGACATTTGGGGCAGGACGGCTCTTTGTGGAGGGGGGGCTGTCCTGAGCCTTGTAGGTAGGATATGGAGCAGCATCCCTAGGCTTTCCCTATCTACCCAATACAACAAGAAAAAATAAAATGTCTCCAGACATTGCCAGTGTCCCCTGAGGGGCAACATCGACCTAGTGACCACCACTGCTCTCCTCCTGCTGCTTTATTTTTCTTCATGGCACTCTCCGTTGGGACATCCAATCTATTTGTCTTCTTCACTGGAAGGCAAACTTTATGAAAGCAGTCTTAGATTTTCCCGTTATGCTTCCAGGGGCATAGAATAGAACTTGGTGCATAGTAGGGGCTTCATAAATGTGTTGGATTTTTTTTTTTTAAGATTTTATTTATTCATGAGAGACAGAGAGAGAGGCAGGCTCCCTGCGGAGAACCTGATGTGGGACTTGACCCCGGGACCCCAGGATCACAACCTGAGCCAAAGGCAGATACTCAACCACTGAGCCACCCAGGTGCCCCAAATATGTCGAATGTTACGAACTTTGTACTTCTAAACAACCAGTGCGGCAATGGGGTCATGGATTTTGGGCAGGACTGGGCCTACAGAGTGTATCTTACTCGTCCGATGTCAAAATTCTGTGCCTCGGATGCCTGCAAAGTCCTTAAAGCACAGAGAAACTGTAAGGAAAGCTAGGCCAGGGGTCAAAGGGCAGCTCCAGGGCTCCTCCCTCCCCGAAGTGCTTACCACACAGGTTAGAAGCAAAGGTGGAAAGCTGTTTCCCCGTAGAGGCCCAGTTGAGCCTGCGGAGCACATCTGGGGAGACACAAGGCTCTGTTGAAAGGGAACTGTCCCTGGCCTGCAAGTGTTTGCAGACAAGGATTCGGGAGGTCTGGAGATCCTAACTTCCATTTGTGGATGTGCTGGGGATTTCCTCTCTGGCTGCAGGTAGTACCTAGAATGTGATCCCTGAAGATGATTTCATCCCTTCCTTCCCCCTCCCACATCACTCAGACATCCAAAGGAACAGCTGTGATGTAGTGTGCTGAGCCAGGAACACGGGCACACCCCTACACCGGGGGCCGGGCCCATGCGCAGAGACTCTTCTCTCCCCATCCTGGTGGGTGCCGCACTGCCGCTGCCCGTGTAGCTCCTGGCGCTGCACCTCCCCACTCTCTCTCCCCAGTGGAGGCAGAGTACTGTAAAGGGTCGTGATCCTGAGAAATCTGACTTCAGACAGGTTCCTCCCCTCGCTGTAGGATTTTGGGCAGACAGATTTTTCTCAAACTCAGTCTGCTGATCTGTACAATGGGGATAATCAGCTAGCTCTCTGGTTCATCGTAAGGATAAAACGAAGTGAACAGCGCTCCTCACCTGGCCCGGCCCATGTCCCAGTTCACGAGGAGTGGCTGTTGTTATTCCCGCCTTATCCGGGTGCCCCTTTAGCGGGCTCAGCCCCTGGCCCGGCTCCCCTGCCTCCCCCTCTGCTCCTGCTGCCTCTGCCATGTGAGGCGCCCAGCTATCGCGCCCTCCCCCTCCCTCCCAGCATGCGCATCTCATCACTGTGATTACACCGTATTAGCTACCGTGATTGCTCCATGCCTTGGCACCTCATTACTGAAATAAAGTTAGCATTAATGGGAGTCCTGCAGCTAATCCCTCTGCTCACCTCTCCTGAAAATGCATTCCGGTGATTAGCAGGAGAGACACATGCATATATTCATTTTTAAAACTGTTCCCTCCTCCCCCTCTCCCCGCATGTCTCCTCACAGTCACTGCAGAGATGGAGGCCGGGGGCCTTTTAGCTGCCAAAGGGCAGAGAAGGTGGTGAAATCGTCTTGAACTGGGGCAGGGCCGAGCTTTGAGGGCAGCCAACTGCCACCCCCCACGGGCCCCGCCCAGAAAAAGGAACAAATCCGTTTCCTTTGGGTGGGTGCAATTCAAAACAGAACCAACCCACAAAACAAAAGGCCAGGGAGTGAGGCAGAGCGGGGGTGTGTCCCAGCCTCACCGCCTTGCAGCTCCGAGACCTTGGCAAAATTGCTTTAACCTTCCTGAGGAGCAGTTTCCTCCGCTGGTGAAGGGTTATGTCTGATAAGGACCAGGCAAGGGCCCGCGCCGCCTGGAGCCCTGAAGGCCCTCCGCACTCGCCCCCTCCCCTGGGCTAGGGAGCCGGCGTCAGCTGTGTCCACCGGGCTCCTCCCGCCCCCCCCCGCCCCCCCAGGACTGGGACAGCCCGTGTCCTTTTCCACGCAGAAGCCGCCGCTGCTGTCCCACGCCAGGCGCAGTGAAGGCTAATTGCTCAGAGGTGTCGTGTCATTCGTGAGGACTTGGGTGAAACATCCCACTGGCCCCCTGGGAAGTCGGCGCACCTGCAGACAATCCGTGATCCTTCCCTCCCGGGTCCACTCGGGTCACCAGCAGTGCACGTCCCGTGCGTCCCCTATGTCCTGATCAAACCATGGGCGAGGTGCCCCTCGTGCCGCTCCCTCTCCGCAGCCCAGGAAAGGGAGCAGAACGGCAGAGGGAGGTGTGGGGCTGTAATGAGATTCACAGGCGCCCTTACTCACCCTGCGTGTCAAGGAGACATTTTCAAAAAGGTTTGACACAGCATCCTCGCCGAGCCCTTTGCCAAAATGCAAGGTGGAGGCCCCTGGAGTACTTTAAGCCGGCTTCTGTTAACAGAGCAGTCCGTATGCATATTATAATCACGCCGCTCCAATTCCCCGTTAAGCAGCTGTTCCCACAAAGAGGGACAATAGCCCAGCCCCACCCCTTTGAGAGCTTTCAGTCCTGTCTTTGCCGGTGCCAATTCTTTGATCAGTTTTCACGTAGGATCTGGAGGGCATGTTACAAAGTGCTTTGGGCTGGCTGCCAGCAGGCACCTCACTGGAGCATGACAACAGCCCGAAGTGTCAGTGCTGGGAGAGAGCGCACACAGGATGCCTTTTAAAAAATAATTATATTTGAATTTTAAAAGCAATCTTCATATATGTTCGTAGAGTCATTTATATGGAAAACTATGCTGGTTCCTCTACCCTTTTAATATTTGATGTTACGTCAGCTTCCTTCACGGTTGGGATAAGCGTTCTGTGGCACCATGGGGAGTTTTCGGACTCCTGAGTTAGGAAGGAGCCAGGCCAGGGCCAGTTCCTGTCATTCCTCTCTCCTTTCTCTCTTGCCCTCTGCCCCCCGCACCCCCCACCTCCTGCACCTCAGCCACAAACTCTGCTCTAAATTGACTGGAGAGGGCATGAGGGGGCAAAGAGGCAAAGGGGCAGGACGTCCAAAATTAATTCGGTTTGGTGGTGGTGGTAGTGGTTGTATGTTTTTATTCTAATTTAATTTTTTATTGTGGTAAAATATACTTACCATAAGATATACCATGTTAGCCATTTTTAAGCGTACTGTGGCATTAAGTACATGAGACTTAATGAGACCGTGCAGCCATCACCACCGTCTGTCTCCAGAACTCTTCATCTTTCCCAAGTGACACTCTGACCCCATAAAACATGAACTCCCCGTTGGCCCTGGCCCTGGCCCCGGGCACTCAACCCTCTGCTTTCTGCCTCTACAGACTTGATGACTCCAGGTACCTCATACAATCAGAATCATACAGTATTTGTCCTTCAGTGTCTGATTTCTTTCATTTAGCATAATGTCCTCAAGATTCATCCCCGCTGGAGCCTGTGTTAGAATGTCCTTCCTCTGTACAGCTGAATAGTATTCCAACTACGCATACACCACACCCTGTTTACCCAGGCGTCTGTCCACGCACCTCTGGTTGTCTATCACGCATTGAATCTTACAGGTCGCCTGCCCATCAACTCTGTTAGTTGTGTATGTACGAACAGATGTCTAGTTTATTCTCACCAATGCCATCCAATGGTTGAGAAAAGGAAGCCTGGTGAGATGAGGAACCTCACATAGCCTAACATGCTATTAATTAGTGGAACTGAGTCTGGGTTTTAGGGCTGTCTGACTCCTAAAATGATTGTTCTCAAATGTTGGTGAGTTCCAGGATTGCTCAGGGAATCTGTTAAAAAATGAAGATTCCTGGGTCCTGTCCTGAGCTATTTTGGTTCAGAAGTCTGGAGTGGGGTTCAGGAATTTATATCTTAAGAAACACCCTACTCTGAATAGGTTGTTCGAGAACCAGGGCTTGCTCAATATGACCTAAAATCTAGGGTTTTGATTACTATCCTATTCAGCCTCGTTCATGAGGGAATTGGAGACGGCTCCCCCCCCCCCCCGCCCCGAAGCATTTTAAGATAAGAGAAACAAGAGTTTTCTAGGGAAAGGGAAGTTGGGAGAAATGGATCCATAAAGAGTTCATACACAGAGCATGTGTGAGGGCTTGCAGTTTGGGCTGCATGTTCAGCTCTGGCCTTCTTGGTAGCCAAAGCAAAGAGCGAAATAGGATTATAGCCACCTCATAACAGAAGACATGGCACCAGAAGCACAGCTGTCGCGTGCATTTTGATCTGAGGGCTCCTCATTGAGAAGACTCCAGGCGGCAATGGAAGAGTCACAGATATCCCGGAGTCCCTATGATAGGACCATCACGGGGCTATTTCCTGTGGGTGAGCCAAGGTGCAATACTGACGAGCAGTCCAGTAAAAACAGACCTAAAGGGACTCCTGGCTGGCTCAGTTGATGGAGCCTGCGACTCCTGATCTCAGGGTCATGAGTTTGAGCCCCACGTTAGGTATAGAGATTACTTCAAAACAAAACAAAACAAAACACCCAACAGACATAGAGATGATCCTGCTGTTTCGAGGTTGCTTTTTCTGTACGGGTGTAATAGAGTTCTGTGTGTTCTGAAACGGGTCTTCTTGCTCCTCAGCAGCTTGTAGGCCAGCCTCAGCTGCTCCCTTCTCTCTGGTTCCTCTCCTGAGCCTGCAGGCCTCCCCGCCCCAAAGAGAGGAGCCCAGCAGGGGCCTCTGCTTTAATGACTAGGACGCTTGTCTTTAAAGTTTGCAAAGCCCTCGGCCTCCAACCAGTGGCCACTTTGGCCCTTCCTCCTTCGGCATGCAAGAAAAGCTGCTGTCTGGTTGAGTGAGTTCTGCTATAAATCAAAGTGTCACCACTTAGCCAGTAGAAGTGATTTAATTAATCCGCTGTGTTGTCCCCTGAGCATCACTCCACCTGACTGCTAATCAACTTCCATCAGCAGGAGGAAAATACAGGCCCCCTTTTTCTGAACCGCATTGCATGAGATGAAGGAGGAGAAGGAGGGGGAGAAAAAGTTAATTGCAGCAGGGGAGCTCAAACTGTCACAAGAAAAAAGTCTCTTGTCTGGCGTCTGCCTCTTTATACACTGCTGTCCTCGTCTCGGGTGAGCTACAGGAGAGGACCACGTTTTAGTGATATTAATATAGACATTATCTATTGTCCATATCTATTTTTCAGAAATAATATCTTGCCTGGAAACCCATGACAGCTGGCATATTGCAAAGAGGAACCATTCTTTTGTCATGCACCCAGCATTTAGACCCTTAAAACACACACCACACATACAAAACCTTCATTGATAATCAGATAAGGCTGAAAGTTTATGTACCTATCTCTCAGGCATGGGAACGTTTTCGACAAATGACCACCCCAATTTCCGTCACATGCAGCAACATAAATGCAAGCCATTGCTCTGCAGTGTAATTAGGCAGACCTCGTTAATGCTATCGTGCTTTGAAGGTGAAACAAGCCATTGTAATGAGAATTCTAAGTCTGAGATTGAAATCTTCTTTAAGAGCCTCACATTTCCTTGAAATCGCTTGATGAATAGTAGCTAGTGTGGCTCCATTTGACAGATAGGAGAAAATGAGGCAAACAAAGGTCAGGGAAGTTTCCAGAAAGATGCAGAGCGTTCAGAGCATTCCGAAGGTGGGATCCATCCCTTGTTGGGGAAGAAGAGAGTGTCCACGATTCTGTTTTAAAGCATGGGCTTATCTGGAATTGGATTCTAAAGATTACTGAGCACTTACTCTGTAAAAGGAAATTTATAGAAAGTCTTTTTAGCGGGATGAATAGCAGAAAATCTTTTATCTGATCCAAAAAATGACATCTTGCATCAATTATACATAAACTTTGGTTTTTCCCCAGCAGAAAAAGCCGCCCCCCCCTCCTGCCCCAAGCAAACACGGAGTTCCTGCCCTGCTTAGGTGGGTGAGTCATTCTGTCTTTAAGATGGGGTGGGGGCAGTGTTTGCCTGCCCAGAACACTGTGTTGCTGCACAGATGTGCTTGGGATCAGAGCTTCTGCTGCGCTGAAGTTGATGGATGTATTTTTTTAAAGCAAAGATGGCCCTGGAATCTAGTTGTGCTAACTCTGAGAACCCAGGGTATATAAGGACTTCCCTGGCACATCCACATGTGGCCTCTCTATGTGCACCGCTGGGCCAGGGCCACCCCCAGAATTCTGCATGGGGGACGGGGTGAATGACAGAGTGCCTCTCCTTTATTACGAAGTTGAGGTCTGATTCACATGGAGGTCTGGGGCACCCTGAAAGGGAAAGAGCTGTCCTGAGACGCGGAGGTTGTGTGTGTGTGTGTGTGTGTGTGTGGTCCATCCAACACGAGGGGGCAGCACCGCCTCCTCCCTCCTTGCCTGTGGATGTGGCTTCTCTAGAAACAGCTTTCCTCTGGCCTGAAGGCAGGTTAGCACTGCCAGGGGGGAGGGGGGAGTGGGCAGCGGAAAGTGCGCCCTCCTTGCAGAGGAGCAGTGTTGAAAGGGCTGGGTGTGGGGCCCCCACAGAGCTGGCTGGAATTCTGGCTGCTCCTGCCTGCGTGTCTGCATGCACATCCCTCTCTGGACTCAGTTTCCTCACCTGCAGAATGGGAACATCCACCTCGCAGCATGGACATGGGGATGATAGGAGATTATATATACAAAAGCCCTCAGCACAGCACTAGGCACCTAGGAAGCTACTGAGTAAATGCAGCTTCCTTCTGGTCCTGCACTTTCCCTTTCCTCCTTCCTCCCCCTCTCCCTCATTCTTCCAGTGGGTGACAGCAGGGGACCCTTGATCCAGCCACACCTGCCACCATCCTGCTCTCCCTCGGGGCAAGCTGCAGAGGGTGCCAGCCCCCAGGCTCAAGGTGCTGGGGCCCCTCCCTCCCTCCCACCCAGTGTGCTGCTGCAGACACTGCGAAGCTCAGCACTGCTTCCACCTGGACCTTCTCGGTTCAAGGGTTTCCCCCCACGACCATCAAACCACACTCCAGCCTGATGCTGGGCAGGTGGGGGCCAGCCAGGAGCCCTTTATCGTTGGTTTGTTTATTTTTATACACAATTTGGAAACATCTGTTCTGACATTTTCCGGGGTCACAGACAGGAAGAGAACAGGGTTGATATTTCTCAGGTGCTGGTGCCTTCGCATCGGTAATTGGAAAGCAAAAGGGTTCCTGTTGCCTCTCCATTTCATCGCAAACATTTCATTTGGAGGAGAAGGCAGTGTTATTGTGCCCGGGGGTTACATTGTATGCAAACAGGTTCCCATTAAAGGGAAGTCTCCTAAGTGAGAAATGGCACAGCATTATGAAACCAATGGCAAAGGTCTGTGTGACTTTCTTTTAGACAAAAGACCAGCCACTGGGAGCTGGGAGTTCACTGCAGCCCTCTTCTGCCTCCTTGAACTGGAAGCATATTTTCTTTTTCTCCGTTAAGCCCTTTCTCTAGACGAACATGATAAAGTTCACTGAGGGTAGGCGAGCAAGTGTATTTATTCTGAACCATTTACTGAGCACCTACTCTGCCCAGATCTAAGTGATAATGAAGACACCACCCATGCCCTCCTGTAACATAATTAAAATACAAAGTGGTGTAAGTCACCACGGGCAAGTGAATTAATCCTCTGGGAATGCAAAGACGAGGGTGGCAAACATTCAGGAGATGTTTGCCAGGCAGAAAAGGAGGAAGGAGATTGAAGAGTGGAAGGAAGAGTTTCTACTTAGACCAAAACAGGTGACAAAAGAACTTGCCGGAGCCATCACACTGCACCAGTGGATGATTACATGCCATATTATATGCTCGCTGCTCTAATGTACATCCTGAATCCTCCAATGAATGTTACTGAATCCTCCAAAGTCCTGCAAGGACTAAGTGGTATTATCCTTGCTCTTTGGGTGGTGTTGGGAGAGACTGCATTGCTTGGCCAAGGCCAAGGCTAATGAGTGGCGAACTAAGAGCCCCCCCACAAGGTCCACCTGTCTCCTCCCCACCCCCCACACTTCCCTCAGTGGCGCACTGCTTGCTTGGTATGACTCGGACTTACAGGATGAAGCTGCAGAGGTGTGGGGGCGCAGGCTGCAAAGGACTCTGCATGCTGTGTTACAGAGTTTGGACTTTTTCCTGCAGGCAGTGGGAGACCAGCAGAGGTTTTTAAGTGGATATTGATTCCATGACCAGTGGGAGATGGATCGGAGAAATACCCAGTGCCAGACTGCAGCCCGGAACCACGACTGCCCATCGGATTCCAGCGCTGCCCACCCCACTGCTCGCCCAGCCTCCAGTATGGCAGGCTGCTCAGCTGAAAGAACACACTATTGGGGAGGGCGAGTCTCGCGTAGGAGGTGGGACGGGACCCTTTTTCTTTTCCTTATCTTTTTTAGATCAGATACGCTTCTCTGTTGCTGTTTTTTTTTTTAATTTGGTTTCTTTGTTTTGTTTATTTTTTTTGCTATAAAGCTCACATAGGCATGTAAGCTTAAAAATTAAGTGGCATGAAAGAAAAGGAATGAAAGTGAAAGTCTTCTCACTCCCAGGTGTAACCACTGGTAACAATTTCTTGTACAGCTTTCCTGAAATTGTGTGTTTCTTTATGTATATATAAAAATGGCTCAACATTCAGAAGGGCTTTTCTCCCTCTCACTGCTGCCCCCAGCCTCTCTGTTACTTTGCAAAGTCACCATTTCCTTGTATTTAGGCAGAGATAGTTGCTGTGCGCACTGATGGATACCTGCACGTGTTGTCTTTTTTCCTTGAAGACCAAAAGCTCTATAGCACACTGCCTACACTGTTCCACTTCTTGCTCTTTTACTTCCTGATAATTTTTAAAAGCCCAATATTTAGGTAGTGCTTACCGGGTACCATGAATTCTTCTAAATGCTCTCTATGCACTGTTCTATTGTACGTTATGACAAGGGCACTCAGGATCTCCAGTCTCTGGGGAGGAGACTGAGGCACCAAGGGATTGAGTAACTTACCCAAGGTCATTCAGTTAGTGAGTTATCCCTCACCTCGGGCTGGAAGTGGAATAAGGCAGGAGAGGAGATGCCACGGTAGTCAGGGCTAGTCTGAGGATGTTCTGGGTGTTGCTTATTTGCTTGTTGTTTCGTTTTGTTTGCATATGTTGGAGATCTTTCCAGATGGGCACATACAGACTTCTTTCTTCTTTAATGTAGCTGGAGAATACTTCGTGACTTCATCATTTGCCTACTGGTGGCTATTTGGTGGCGCCTTATCTCCTACCGATGATACTGTAGCTGAAGCATCCTTGTATGTAAGTTGTGGAGTGCTTGAGCAAACATCTCGGTAGGATAAATGACTAGAAGTGAACTTGCTAGTCCCTGGCTATGCATCCTTTAAAATTTCACTAGATATTGCTAAATTGGACTCCGAATCACTGCACCAGTTTGCCCTCCCCGAGAATGCATTAAAGTACTGATCCCACATCCTCACCCATCCTGGGCATAATCAACCTGTTTAATCTTTGCCAATCTGACTGCTAAAGAATTGACTCATTTAAATTCACATGCATTATGAGGTGCATTTTTTTTCACATGTTTATTGGTCACTTATATTTCTTTTATGAACTGGTTTTCATGTCCTTTGTACATTTTCTGTTTTGGCTTTGTCTTTTTTATAGAGATATATAAGAGCTCTTTGAATACTAAAGAAATGCATTACAAATATTTTTCAGGTTTATTGTTTGCATTTGTAATTTTTTTCACCACATAGGAGATTTTAATTTCTATGTAGTTGGTTATATTAATCTTTCCTTATGGCTTTTGGGTTTTTGTGTTTGCCTTTTCCTCTCTATGATTATATATATTTTTAATGACCATTTTTTTCTCCCTAGCCTTTTTATGGCTTTAATTTTTAAATTGAACATTAATCCCTTTAGAATTTATTTTCATGTGAAGAGTGATTGAGGGGTCCAGCTTAATTTATTGGCCTTGAGGGGAGCTTGTTTAGACTCCTTGGTGCCCAGGCTTCATTGAGGTTGGGGCAGCCACTAGCAGGAAGCTGGGCACTGGTAGAGGAGTGTTATCGAAGGAAGGGCCAACACTGCAGCTGGCTAGGACTTTGGCTGTGGGGGGCTGCCAGGACCCAGAGCAGCCAGCCTGGGGCACTTGGACGCATTGGGGTGAGCCAAGCACAGAGCCCCTATCACCATGGTGAGCGAGGCATATCTGACTTGTCCCTATATTGCCAGTGCTTCTTCTGGGCCCCAGTACATGTTTGCTAATTGGCCTGTTGTATGGAATGAACCATTTCTGACACCCACTGTGCTGCTACTTGGGTGCATGCGACTGTGGGACCTTGAGAGCATTCCTTCACCTTTCTGAGCCACACTGTCCCTACCTGTAATCAGCCTCCATGAGCTGTTGTAAGGGGTTTCTAGAATAAATGGAAAAGTGGGCATGATTGCACATGTCCAACCCCAAAGAGCTCTGCAGGTGGAAAGTTGAAATTTTCAGTCACCTCTTTGCTACTGTTACTATATCTTAGGTATGTCCAGCTTGTAACAAATTTAAGTTGTAAGAATTACAATTTATCTCCTTGTGGGATATAGTTTTTTTTTTCTTTCTTTTTAAACTTGTAATGAGAAAAGGAAGCTTTCTTTTTTTTATTTTTTATTTATTTATGATAGTCACAGAGAGAGAGAGAGAGAGAGGCAGAGACACAGGCAGAGGGAGAAGCAGGCTCCATGCACCGGGAGCCTGATGTGGGATTTGATCCCGGGTCTCCAGGATCGCGCCCTGGGCCAAAGGCAGGCGCCAAACCGCTGCGCCACCCAGGGATCCCAAAAGGAAGCTTTCTAAACATTTTTTCTGAGTAGGTTCTTGTATCTCTCCAAAATGTTCACTGCTACTCCCAAATCTCTGACACTTGGAAAAATAATGATGGCCTAGAATGGGACGGTCTCTGTCCAGTAGCATCAGGTACCTACATGAAACAGCAGCCTAGGGAATTTACTTCTGGCTCTTTTGGAATAAAGTCCCGGGTACTCAGCTTTATTTGATCCTGGGTGAGACTTGGGTCTCTTTCATGCTTCAGTTTCTCAGTTTCTCCCATTAGGTTAAAAAAAAAACAAACAACCACCTTATACCAAAGACAAATCAATCTAGAATGACATGTAGACTAGTGGTTGCGAGGATATGTTCCAGACTGACCACTGACTTCAAACCCCAGCTCCACCATTTACTGGGTGATGTTGGGCAACTTACATACCTTGCTTGTCTCTTCGTGGGGTAGGTAAAAACCTAATCACCTAAGTACCCAAGTCCTGAGTTGCTTAGAATAGAGCCAGATACACAGTAACTGCTTAATAAAAGTACCTGTTATCATCTTCAAAGATTTTGTTGGAAGTGACAGCCGGTCACATACCGAGGCGTCTTTAGTCAACAGTCCCATAGCAGGTGTTGTAGGGAACTGAGGGCGGTGGATACTATAGAAGTTACGGGGATGATCCTCAAAGAACCTGGAGATCCACTCTGATAGGAGAGAGGCTGCAGACACACGTGGAAAGATTGTAGGCCAAGGGCTGCAAACACCAACGCCTGTAGGGAGAGGATAGAGACAGGCATCGTGCAGGAGAAGATGCGCACTATATATCAGAGTCGTAGGCATATGGTTGTGCATATTAAATCATATAGGAATAATTTTTTCTCCACAAAGAAATATGCTTTCTCCATTTGTCCTGAAGCTTGCTCAGCTAGATTTGCTCAGGTGGAGGCCTGGCTACAGAGAACTGGTTCTCTATCATCAGAAAAACACCAGTGCATATGAATGATAACTGACAGCTGAGCCTCAAAACCAGAGGGATGAAAGGGAGCCGTGGGGTCTTGGCAGCTTGAGAGAGGGTGGCTCCATCTCAAAGGCAGAAAGAGAAGGCAGAAATCAAGATTTTTATCCATTTTGATTTTTTAAAAAATTATTATTATTATTTTAAGATATTTATCCTTTTTAAAAAGTGCTAGATCAGATAATCCAAAGATAATATCCTGGCCCAACATGGCATGCCTGTGGGAATGAATTTGGCCTCTGGGCACAGGTTTGCAACCTCCGCATATGGCCTGCCCTGTAAGAGTGCATATGTGCAAATTTACACACCCTGCAAAGTTATCACATGAAAAATACTGCCTAGCTCAGCAGTTTTATTTTTCCAAATCATTAAAGCATCATCTCTTCACAAAATCCACTGTTCCAACCCACAGTCTACCAAGATCCCTCCATACAAAACTGCCTTTTAGGAAAAGATAAGATTGTAAGTAAAATATATTGTCATGCACTCTTAGGTCCAAAGAAAGTTAGAGAGGGTTTGAAGTCATAGGAGAATTGGTGCACTTGCAATTTTGTTACCTGGTTGAGTGCACCTGTGTTCCCACCAGCACTATTCACAACAGACTAAAGGTGGAAACCACCCAAATGTCCACCTGTGATGAATGGAGAAGCAAAATGTGGCGTGTCCTACAACAGCATATTTAGCAGTGAAAATGATGTGGTGCTGAGAGATGCTCCAACACGGATGAACGTTGAAAACACTATGCTAAATGGAAGGAGCCAGCTCCGAAAGACCACATCGTGTGGTTCTATTTATACGAAGTATATAGAATAAGCAAAGCCATAGAGACAGAAAGGAGATTGGCGGTTTCCAGGGAATAGAGGGAAGAGGAACTCAGGTCTAACTGCTACTGGTGTGGGGTTTCTTTTAGGGGAGACAGAAATGTTCCAAAATTAAATTGTGGTGTTGCACAACCCTGTGAATATACCAAAAACCATTGCATTGTGTGGCATGTGAGCGATATCTCAAAAAGCTGTTTGAAGAAAAAGACTATATGATTTGTTCTTTTGGTGATCTTTGCCTCCTAGAGGAACAGTATCAGCCGCTGTCATCCTTGAATACAAAGGACAGTGATGAGAATTCTGACCTATCAAATGTACTGGTGGTTGGTTGCCATAGGCAAATATAACTGAGCTCCAGTATTGGATCCCTGGGCCATTATTATGTTATTTACTAATACTATGTTCCAAATCCATATCTAGAGCTATAAACAGTCATGTTAATTTTAGGTCTGTGAGGACAGGGGAATTTTAAGAATGCCGGTGCCTCTTCCCATAATCTGCCTAGTTCCTGCAAGGGGAAGCCGGGGCTGCTGTGCCACCAGGCCCGAGTCACATGTGAACCCAAAGGATCTTGGCACGTGGCCACTGGTCCATCCTGTTTGCTACCAGTTGAGGGTTTGTGTGTGTGTGTGGGGGGGGGGGGGGTAGGTTTTGTTTTTGGCAGACTTTCAGACTTCCCTTTCACCATCTTCACCCTCCAACCCCCTCCCTCCCAGAGCACTTCAACCTGGCCGTGAGGGTGAAGTGAAAGCCCCTGCTGTCTTTGTGAGCAAGAGTGAAGGAGGGCAGGCAGGGAGCAAGGTGAGCACCACCCCTGGCAACAGCCTCATCTGCTCCCTCTTCGTGGCCTCCTTTGTCCTCTCTCTCACTAGCTGTGCACATTTTCCCTCCGTGGAGGGTGTCCTCCGGAGAAAGGCACTGCTCTCCATCCCTCTGGCCAATGTCCTTCCCCAAGAGCACAGAGTCAAAACCATTGTCACCCCTCCCCACTCCCCAGCACCTTGCCCAGGACTTCAGACCACACTTGGCCTATTCCCCACTTCATATGTTTTTGTTACCCCACCTATTCTCTGAACCCTGAGGTCAGCGCCCCTTCCTACTGCTTATTTCATGCTCCGTTGTTTCACTGGGGACCGTCACTTAGCACGCTTCCTGCCTGAATGGGACAAGACCTTTTAATGAAAGTCCCTCTTCACTCCAGGGGCCCTTGACCATTAATGGCCTCTGGAAGCAGATATTGTCTGACTTCCGGGAATCTAAAGTGCTTGACCCGCGCATAATTACAAAATGACCTACCAGACAAGGAAATGTTTGTTTACACTCCGTCTCTGCCACCCCTCCCACGCTGCTTCCCAAGGGGAGAAGTTTGGCACTGTCGCTTCCCCCATGTCCACTGTGAGTCTTTCCTCTCGCTTCCCGTCGCCCTGTCCCCTCCCCTCGGACCTGCCAGCCAGCCAGGTGGTTAAAAGCAGATCGAGTGAGTGTTCTTGCTTCGGACAGGGCTGAGCCGCAAAGGTGAACTGCCTCTGCTTAGCCACACCTGCAGCAGGTATCTATTGAGCATGCGCAATGAGCCAGGCTCTGTGTTACAATGCCGTCTGGAGACCTGTCTGCTGTGGTCCTTGCTCTCATGGAGCTCATAGTCTAGAGGACATGTAATGACAACTGTGACAAGTGCTTTGATGGAAGACTTCAGGGCACAATGAAAGCATTTGATGGGAAGACCTGGCCAGTGCTGCTGGGAGGTTGAGAGGGCTAGAGCCCAGTTATTCATGCCTTGGTGGGCCTTTTTCAAATTAAAAAAAAAAAAAAAAAGGGACACCTGGGTGGCTCAGCTGTTTAGCACCTGCCTTCAGCCCAGGGTGTGATCCTGGAGTCCCAGGATCAAGTCCCACATCGGGCTCCTTGCATGGAGCCTGCTTCTCCCTCTGCCTAGGTCTTTGCCTCTTTCTCTGTATCTCTCACAAATAAATAAATAATCTTTAAAAAAATTACCTTTAACAACTGCATTGGTATAAATCCAGGCTAGATTCATCATTATATAATAATCATTGTAGTCACTTTATTCTTCTGATTTTCAAAGAGATTAAACATTTTTTCCATGGTTCCTAAATGGATCATGGATCCCAAAGCACAGTCCCTGCTGTGTATAATGGAGAAATCCGGCCCTGGAAAAGGCATCCCTGAGGAGGAGACAACTGAGTGATAAACAGGAGTTAGTTCAATGAGCCAGGTGTGAAATGAAGTCTAGACAATGGATATAGCATATGCAAAGGCCCTGTGGTAGAAGAACTAACACTTAAAGAGCACCAGTGAAGTATAGTTCAGAGAATAAAGAGAAGCATGGATAAAAATGAAGCTAGAGAGAAAGCAGGACCATATGGCCCATGAGGAATTGTAACCTTTACCCTGAGCATTGGGAAATCACTGATAGGTTTCAAGCACAGAGTGTTGAATGACTCCTGAAGATATCAATAGGAACTGAGCTGCATTGTATAGGACTTGGTTTCCAGAGCTGCCTGGAAGAAGCCTCCCAATGTTTGCAACTCAAAGGACACACTTTCCAGCCAGCCTGCTTTCCCCAACCCCCACGCAAATGCAAATGGTAATCACACAGCACAGAATGCTCAAAGGGAACATTTGGTCTCAGTTTGCAACCCCAAGATCCACAAATTCCAGGAAGAAACTAATAAAACATCAACCTTGAATTTCACCCTTGACTTCAATCTCTTTCCTCTACAAGTGTATATACCCCCAATCTGCACTCGTGCTTCACATCATTGTTGGCCGCTGTTTATTTGGGGGGTGAGGAAGTGATGGGGTGGGGAGCCAGAAGGCTATTTTAGGGAGCCTCGGTTCCCAAAGTATGTTGAGGAATTCATTCATCCTTCCGAATGCCTGTGTCACACCTGACTCCTGGGGCAGATTTCTTTTGGCACAACGGAACTTGGCAGCGGCTTTCTAATCTGTTGTCCTGTTTGGCTTGTTTAACCCCACCCCACCCTAGTTCCTGTTTTGTTCGATTTCCTTCCTCTCTTATGCTGGGATTATTCCACTTATCGTGGGAGAAAAAGGTGCAGGGTTTCAATCTGTCACCCAGTAGTGTGTGGGTCCCCAAAGGTAGCACATGTTGTGACAACTGGCACAGGAGGTGGCGGCAAGTCTTTTCCATCCTCTTTTTGCACCAGAGTCGGGGTGCTATTTTCATCTTCTGATAAAACCCATTAGCATTAGCCTTATTGGAAGATAGTTGATAATTACTGGATCAACTAGATGTAAACTCCTACAGGCTCCAGACCATGTCTTGTGTTTATTTGTTCTGTATCCCTGCGGCGTCTGGAATACAACAGCGTCGTAGGGTCATGTGTTGGTTGATTGGACAAATCCAATATTTCATAGGTGAAGTATTTCTTGGATCCCATCCTCCCTCTGTTGCCCCAGGCCCTCGTCATCTGTTTCTTGGGCCTTTGTAATAATTTCTCGTTTCACCTTCCCACCCATTCCCTAGACTTTTCAGACATCTGAGCCCATAACTTCCACTTTTTGACTTAAATCAGTTTGGTGGGGCTTCTAACATTCAGATTTTCCTGGCCTATGTGAGGTTGAGGGCACAGCCCATTTTCATCCATCTTCATATCATCCGTGTCTTTAACAAGACCTGGCTGTTAATACACAGTTAACAATGTGTATTGAATGAATGAATGTGAAAAGGGAGAACCTCTATAACTCCACCAGCCTCCAGCTTTCTCTAATCCCCATGCTGGGGATCCCTGGGTGGCGCAGCGATTTGGCGCCTGCCTTTGGCCCAGGGCGCGATCCTGGAGACCCGGGATCGAATCCCACGTCGGGCTCCTGGTGCATGGAGCCTGCTTCTCACTCTGCCTGTGTCTCTGCCTCTCTCTCTCTCTCTCTCTGGGTGACTATCATAAATAATAAATAAAAATAAAAATAAATAATCCCCATGCTGTGTGATTACCACCGGGATGAATTCATGCAAAATTCTTCTAGCTCATCATTTACCTGAAGTTACTACAAAATCTTCCTCAAAGGAGGGATCCAGAAGAGTTGCAACATTAAATGAGTCTGAGTCTGAGGAGAGCTGTATGCTCTTACCATGTTTTGAGAGTGAACATGACTTCGACATTTAAAAGACATCCCGTGTTTAGAAACCTCTTTAGTTCTCTTTATTTTTAATTTTTAAAAGGATTGTATGTATGTATGTATGTATGTATGTATGTATGTATGTATTTATGAGGGCAGAGGGAGAAGAGAGCACAAGTAGGGGGGTAGGGAGAGGGAGAGGGAAGGGAGAAGCAGACTCCCCCCTGAGCAGGATGCCCAACAACAGGGCTCAATCCCAGGACCCTGGGATCATGACCTGAGCCAAAGGCAGACGCTCCCAGGTGCCCTTCTCTAGTTCTCTTTAATATGGAATGTCCCAAACTCATTTGACCACGGAACACCTGTTTCTCAGGGAATCTTCCAAAACTAGTCTTCCAGGCCTCATGAACATAATATGTACATCTTGTATCCGAATTTCTAAAATATAGGAGCACAATGCCTGGTGCCTCAGTATAATTCTTCTAGGCCCTGAAAGTCTGTTTAGATCATCCCTAAGAACAAATGGTCAGTCCACAAAAACATGCATTAGTTGTGCAGACATACACAGAAGTGGGTATCTCTTTGTGATTTCAACTTCTTTGAATATGGACCCAGAATTAGGACTGCTGGATCTTATGGTAGTTCTATTTTTAATTTTGTGAGGAATCCCCATACTAGCTTTTCATTTTCTTAATGGCTGCACCATTTTACATTCCCATCAACAATGCGTGAAGGTTCCACCTTTTTTGCATTCTTGCCAACACCTGTTCTTTCTGTTCTTCCACTAGCAGCCATCCTAATGGGTGTGGGATGACATCTCATTGTAGTTTTGATGTGCATTTCTCTTATGATTAGTGATATTGAGCATCTTTTTCTATGCTTGTTGGCTATCTCTGTGTCTTCTTTGGAGAACTGTCTGTTCAAGTCTTTTGCCCATTTTGAAATCTGGTTATTTGGGTTATTTTGTTATTAAATTGTAGGAGTTCCTTGTATATTCTGGATATTAACCCCTTATCAGATACATGATTTGCAGATATTTTCCCCCCATTCTGCAGGTTAGCTTTTCACTTTCTCAGTTGTTTCCCTTGATATACAGAAGTGTCTACGTCTGAGGTAGTCCCATTTGCCTATTTCTGCTTTTGTTGCTTGTGCTTTTGGTGAAATCACTGCCAAATCCAATGTCCTAAAGCTTTTCCCTTGTGTTTTCTTCTAGGAATGTTATAGTTTGGGGGCTTAATTTTAGGCCTTTACTGCATTTTGAGTTCATTTTTGTATGTGGTATGAGGTAAGGGTTCAACTGCATTCTTTTGTGTGTAGCTGTCCAGTTTCCCCAGCACCACTTGTTGAACAGACTGTCCTTTCCCTGTTGTATAGGTGATTACCTATTTTTATACCAAAACTGAAATGCACAAGGATAGCAGTGGTAGTAATGAAAGAGGGGATCTGTCAGCTTTATCTGGGCCCTAGAGACATCTTTCAACTAACTCTACCCTACCCAAATCTGGTTTGTTTGGGCATAAGAGGCATGGGGACTGGCCAGGTGAATGTTGGAGAAGTTCCTAGGTGATCTGATATGCATTTCTTTTACTCTGGGTAAAAACCCAGAACCAACAGGGGAAAGAAATCATCAAATTAGTTAGAATGGTCATTGTGCAATGTAGAAACACCTTGCCACAGGTGTCCTCTTTCTAAATATTGCGTTTTCTCAAAGCAGGGCACACCTGTGAGCCATCCGGAGGCTTGCAGATCCAGCTGCCCAGGTACTGATGAGGAGGTGTCAGCTGCCCCATACCTGAACTGGCGGGGAAGCCTCCTGAACATCTGCCTACAGTCTGCACACTTTTTTGAATGGCCATCTCGGGGGAGAGGAAAGGAGGAGCAGCTAGAGGGAGGTGGGGAAAGAAGGGCAGACAGCCCATCCGCTTGGAAGGCAGCATGCACAGATGTTTGCAGCAGCAGATGGCAGCCTGCTGCAGAGCCGTCCACAGTACCCCTGGCCAGCAAGGGGTAGGAAAGGAAGAGGGAGGCTGCCCAGGCTCCTCTGGATCCACCGTCTTGAACAACAGCGGCTCCCGCTGTGGACATGGTGAGCACATCCGCTCCTCCCCTCCCGAGTACTGATCCCACAGCAAGAGTATGTAGGCCTCTTGGAGAGCCAGGTCCAGCTGTAGGCTCATGAATGCTCTTACACCATTATTGCATGGGGGTTATCCTGCAGTGTTTCTGAGTACCCACTCAACCAGAGGCCTGCCAAGCCGGTCAGGGGAGGAGGAAGCAACCGGGGGCGTTCAGCATTTCCTCCTGCAAAGTACTGCTCCACAGGCTGCTTCACTCAGAACCGCCCACCAAGGCCCCTTTGGATCAGGTGGAGAAAGAAAGAGGCCCAGAAATGCGGCCTGAGCAGCCTGAGTGCCGTGAAGTTTCTTTTCCTTACTATCAGTGAAGGCATTAATCCCTGGCAAGCAAAACCGTGGTGGAGTAAGGGGTGGAGGGGTGGAGGTGAGTGGTGGGGAGCAGGTTGGCTGCAGACACACCACCACCAGCACCCTCGTGTGTTCACGGCAGAGCATCTTTCTCCCCAAGAGCTTTGCTGCACTTCAGGATCTTCCTCAACCCAGTTCTTTGGGAGACTACCGCTGGCTGGTTGGAGTGGACCCTGGAGAGGGAGAGGGAGAACTGCCTTGTAGGATACCAGTCCCGGCTCTGCCTCAGTGGTCTCTGTGTCTCTGGAGGAGTCCCATTACCCTTGGGATCTTAGTTGTCCCAGCTGGAAGAAACAGAAAAGCCACTCCACACTGGGCTGAACTTTGAAGAGGCCGTTGAGAAGCCGCAGTGGTGCTCATGGGGGCTGGAGCCCAAGTCCGGAGTTCACGCCTCCCGAGTTCTTTCCCAGCCTTCCCTGTGGAACCTGGGAAATGTAGGGAGTCATCTACACTACCTTGAAGGGGCATGGTGGGTGGTGGGCATGTGCCCAGTGTCACGAGTGACCAGGGAGTCACAGCAGTGACAATAAAAGCCAACGCCTGATCTGAGCTCTCGACCGTGTAAGTCCGTCAGCCCTCCCCACCACCCTGTGACTCGTCCACACAGCTGCCGCTACTGCTACTACTACTCCTACTCCTACTATTACTACTACTACTATTATTATTAGTGCTGCTGCTGCTGCTGCTACAGGACCAGGATCAGATCCCAGGCATCCTGGGTTCAGAGGCCATGCCTCTAACCACTCTGCCATGCTACAAGACAAACAGGAAAACAAACCCATTTTTTAATCCTCCAGCCTGACAAACAGCAGGTTTGATACTGTTGAGCCCTGGTGACACTGTGGTGAAGGACCTGCACTTAATTACCTCCAGGAAGGACTGGGGGGCCAGAACTGAGCAAGGAGTTGGGGGCATTTTGTAGTACAGAGTACAGTTCCATGTTACTGGGGCTCATCACCCATCGAAGAGAGAAGAATGAAGAGGATCAGGGAAGAGAACCGAACAACAGATGGAAGGTCCTCAGAATCCAGAACCACCTTGAACATGACCTCTGGGCTGCTGAAGCCCAGGCGGCTTTGGGCCTTTAGGGATCTTGTTCTTTCTTCTGTTTTGCATGCAGGACTCATGTGTTCCAGGCGCCGTGTTGGGCTCTCTGTCCTTTCCATGCAAAGGCAGGGTGTGCCCTAATGCTACTACCCTGCTGCTGTCCCCAGTTCCGGTGCCTCTGTGGCACTGAGGTCATGGCCACATCCAGGGAGGAGCCCGTTCACCCCTCGGCTCTGATCTGTGATGGGCCGTTCCCCCAGAGCAGCTGCTGCAACAACATTGACTTTGTACAGCGGCCAAGAGAGAGGGAGAGAGGGAGCGCGGGAGCGAGCGAGCACGAGCCTACCCCATTCCAAAACGTTTCTGACAAAATCTGGCACTCCTGGTTCTAATCAAAATGCTGAACTTTGGAACAAATTAACATTCCACAGCCCTCGCAGGGAAGGAGAAATTCAGCCGAGACACACTTCAGTTCACAACCACAACAAAAATAGCTTCTCCCGGGGAAGACACACTCTGCTAACAAGGTCACTTTTGTTTTGCTTCCCCTGCCATCTGGCTGAGCGGCACCAGGGGGCTGGATTTGGTACCGGCTCATTCTGCCGAGGGTGGATGGGAGCCGGGTGGCACTGCAGACGGCTTCCCAGCCTCCTGGCAAAGGGTGCCGGCACAAAGTTACCTTCAGACGTCCCCCAGCAAGCACGCGGGCAGATGGAGCCCCGGTTTCACCCAGCCCGGCTCTGCTCTGAGCTCCGAGTGTGCAGAAGGTGTGACACCAGCAGACAGCAACAAGCAGGTGGGAATCAGAGGAGAGCGAAAAACACGACAGGATGGGAAAGCTATCTTCGTCTCGAAAAACATTCCAGAACCCGATGTAATGCTCGCTCCGGAGAGTTGGAAGTCTCAGTTCCAGAAGGGAAACAAAGACGCATGATTTTGGTTTGGGTTTTGTTTTTTTTTTTTTTTTTTCCTCTCTCTCTCTCTCTCTCTCTCTTTCTTTTTCTTTTCTTTTCTTTCCTCCCCTCTTTCCTTGTACTTCCAAGACTCCACCTATTTCAATTCTCAATCAGGGGTGTTCAGTAGCCTTCCTTGACTCAGTTTCCTCATCTGTAAGGTGGAAATCATGTAGTGGGTAGGAGTGTGGGAAGAGGTGGTGGGTGGTAATTGCCTGGGGGTCCGTGGCTGGCTGGGGCTCTCAGAGATCCGGGGTACACTCAGACCTCTGTGGCTCTCATGGAGTGGATCAAGGAAGACCTCTTGGCAACGCTCTGCAGAGCTGTTGCAGAACGTAAATGGTCTGCCTACGGTTACTCTGTTAAGGTGAAGACCTGGCACCTGAGCACAGCATTTGGATGACAAAGACCCTGCTGCTTCTACTGCCCCAGTGATTTCCATTCTTTTAAACTAGGGGACTATGAATCTGCACAAGGGGTTTGTGACTTAATTGAAGCCATGTACCTCCTAAGAAGAGGCCAGGGGCCCCTTACATTAGAAAAGTATACCCGCTGGGAAAACAAACAGCCAAAGTTTTTAGTTGGTAAAACAGGGAAGGAATCCTTAAAATGACCCAAACCCTCCCTCCCTACTCTTAAATCAAGAAAATAAGTTCATTAGGGCATCTTCTTCAGGCATTCTTCCCCACCCCCCAAAAGAAAGAGACATAAGGAAACTTAGCTTTCCAGGTGAATTGAATCTGATCTCTGAGGTGTGGGAGGTGTGTGAAGGGGTCTTGGATGCCCCAGTGTGTCACCACTGCCCCTGGGGAGTAGGGTGAGCAAGGGAAGCCCAGGGTCCTACTGTTGCACATAGTTTCTGGGCCAGAACTGAGCTCTGAAATCTAGCATAGGATTAAAAGTTTGGGAAGAGCCCTGAAGCCATTGCAAGCATTAACCAGTATTAGGAGTGAGCCCCTCTCTGCTGCTGGTACACTGGGGGCTTGCCACCCACCATCCCCTAGCTGCATGGGGAAGCCTTTGCACTACTCTCAGCAGGGAACATCAGGGGCAGGTCACTGCTCCCCTTGGCCCTAGGACCTGCTCATCTGCACCCTGCCTCTGTCCTCTTGCCTTGGCCCCCCCCCCCCCCCCCAGATTTCAGGAGCTTTGTTTACTCAGAAGTCCCCTGGAAACCCTCTGGTCTTTCATGTCTGTGCAACACATTGAGTATTAATTGTATGCCAGGCAGTATGCTCGGCTCTTGGTATAAAGCATAGAAGAAAAGAGATGACGCTCTTGCCCTCAGAGGGCTTTCAGCCTAGTGGGAAGCTAGACATTGAACTCAAACAGTGGGATGGGTTGAATTGGGCCAGAGATTGACTTTCTAGGTCAAGAAATACAGGCCACTGAAACATCTTGAAACAAGTAAGAACTCTGGTGGCTCCAGATTTTTCTGCCCCAAAGACACATAACCAATATCATGTCTCTAAGCTAAGTTTAAAATAGCACTTTACGTGACTTTGAGGAAATGAGAGTGGTCTAAATCAAAGACAGCATGGAGGAGTTACTGATGGAGATTGGGGGCTGGTGGCTAAAGCTTCTACAAGGTCTTCCTGGACCCTGCCCCTGGGAGGACTTGGACCCTGCCACAGAGGAAGGGTAGGGACTTCATGCACTCGGAGGTCATGGGCCAGGGAAGAGTGAGCAGCACGTGATGAGAGGAGGTAGGGGAGGCCCATTCTGGAGGACAGACTTTCTGAAGCGGGACTCATGGGTCACCTACAGCACGATTATCCCAGGGGCTTGTTGCCAGTACAGAAGCCTGGATCCATCTCAGACTTCCAAAACCAGCATCTCCAGACCAGGAGCTTGGAATCTGCTTTATGGGCAAGCTCCCTAGGGAATTATGGCATGCACAGGGCTTCATAGTCCACGGTAAGGCTTTCTGGATTTTATCCTAAAAGCAAGGGAGGCCATTAAAGGTCTTGGAAAAAGAAATGATGCAGTGCACTTTAGAGATGTTGCCCTGCCTGTTGGGAAGCAGCTGAATGGAGTGGGACAAATGAGGAGATGGACAGACCATACGGACGACTAGGACTAAAATCTGCCTCGCCTTCCTCATCCCTTTGCTTCCCTGCCAGTAGCACTGGGTAGACTAGCTCCCGACCTTAGTGCCCAATCCTGGGGCACCAGCTGGTTCTCCCTGGTCATCTAGACCCTGGTGTAGGAGCTGCCTGGACCCTCGAGTGGCAGGTGGATCGGCACTGGCCCTCAGATTGTCCTTTAACTACTCCTTGAGCATCTCAGACAGTCGCTCGCTGTCACCGCAGTGGTTGGTTGTCCAGGGCAAACTGTGACCTCACCTGTCCAGGATGGATTAGACAGTGTTAGGCCCAAGAATGGGACAATTTCATGGTTCTCTCTGGCCCTATGAGTCTGTAGCATGAGCTTAGGTTGGTAGGGAATCAATCAGTGAGACTGTCATCTCTTAATCAGTCACACTTCTCACACCAATCCAGGTGACCCCACCAGGGCCCCTGGTTTGAAGAAGCACTAATGAGGCGCCCAGTCTCCCAACTCATCCCAGTTGGAGGCTGTGCCAAGTGGCTCTTGATTCAGGGCGCTGGTTACCAAAACCAGCCTCCTTCTCCCAGGTAAATGACAAATTGTTCACTCCCACTGCATTTTCAAAGAGAGGCTGACAGAGGGAATGTTACGAATCACAATCAGAGTTTCCTGCCGCAGAGCACACAAGATGAGAATTGATCTCAAACCTTTTACTGTCATCATTTACTGAGTGCTAGAAAGACATACACATAAGTCAGCAGAGAAAAACTCAGAATCCCAGTCTCTGGCTGCCTGTCAGCAAAACGCCCGGATAATGTCGCCTGCTAAAACAGAGAGCGGGATCACGCCGCAGCCCAGCCAGGCCTCCTTAGGCTCCAGAAACACCACGGGGCTCTTTGCCCTGCCTTCCTTATTCCTTTAATCAACGTATTGAGGTGTAATTTACCCACGAGAAACGGTATCCGTTTCAAGTGTGCAGATCGATGTTTTGACAAATGTCTACACCCAGATAACCATCACCTCAATCAGCACGCAGCCTGTTTCTATCTCCAGAATCCTTTCCAGTCTCTCTGAGGTCAGTCCACTCTTACCTCTGGCCTCAGGCAGCCACTGATCCACTTTCTGTCACTATAGTTTCACAATTTTTATAATTTCATAGAGTGGGCCCAGACAGTGTGTACTCTTGGGTCCGGCCTCCTTTACTGGTTTTTGAGATTTGGCCATGTCGCTGTATACGTCAGTAGCTTGTTTCCTTTTATCGCTGAGGAGTCCCCCACAATTTGTTTACCTGTTCACCTGTTGTTGGACATTTGGGCTATGTCCAGATTTCGGATATCATGATAAAGCTATTATCATAAACACTTGTGTAAAGTCTTTGGACATGTGATTTCATTTCTCTGGGGGCAAACACTTAAAAGCAGTTGTTTTGGGGGCACATGGGTGGCTCAGTCGGTGAAACATCTGCCTTTAGCTGGGGTCATGATCCCAGGGTCCCGGGATCAAGCCCCATGTTGGGCTCCCTGCTCAGCAGGGAGCCTGCTTCTCCCTCTCTTCCCCATTCATGCTCTCTGCTGCTCTGTCTCCCTCTCTCTCAAATTAAAAAAAAATATAAATTTATATATATATAAATTTTATATATAAAACATATATAAATATATATTTTAAAGCAGCTGTTTTGTATGGTAGGTATATATTTACTCTCTAAGAAACTGCCTTTTCCCAAAGTAGATGCACCATTTTTACATTCCCGCCAACAGTGATAAGAGTTCTAGTTGCTCTATATCCTAGCCAACGCTTGGTGTTGTCTTTTTTATTTATTTACTCATTTTTTAAAGATTTTATTTATTTGAGAGAGAGAGAAAGAACACGAGTTGGGAGGAGAGGCAGAGAGAGAGGGAGACAAGCAGACTTACCACTGAGCAGGGAGCGTGACTTGGGGCTCTTTTCCTGGACCCTGAGATCATGACCTGAGCAGAGATCAAGAGTCAGATGCTTAACTGACTGAGCCACCCTGGTGCCCCAGGTTGTTTTACGAGTAAGTTCCAAGGGTTCTTTATAGATTCTGGCTACAAGTCCTTTGTCAAATGTATGTATATTCTTTCAGTCTGTTGCTTTTATTTTTTTCCTCCCATTTTCTTTTTTTTTTTTTTTTGTCTTCCTCCCATTTTCTTAACTGTGTCTTTAACAGAGCAAAATTTTTAATTTCGATAAATTGTGATTTATCATTTTTTTTCTTTTATGGTCTGTGTTTCTTGTGTCTTAGAAATCTTTACTTACCCAAGTAAGTACTTACCAAGTACTTACCAAGTATGAACCCAAGTTCATAGATTTTCTTCTATGTTTTCTTCTAGAAGTTTATACTTTTAGCTTTTACGTTTGTCTGTGATTCATTTCTAGTTAATTTTGTGTATGTTATGTAGTAAGATTTGATGTTTATTTTTGCCATGTAGGCATTCAGTTGTCCCATCACCATTTGTTGCAAAACTTTTTTGTCCTCACTGAATTATCTTGGTGCCTTTATCAAAATCAATCAGCCATGCACTTGGTATATTTCTGAACTCTGTGATGTTCCATTAATCTGTGTCTAGCTTTTCAATCAGTTCCCCATGATCAGATAAGTTCTCCAACTTCTTTTCTTTAAAAAAATGAATCTATTCTAGGGCATTTGCATCTCCACATACATTTCAGGATGAGCTTGTTTCTCTGTAGATACTTCACTGGAATTTTGGTTGGGTTCATGTTGAATCTCTTGATCTATTTGGAGAGAATCAGCAACTTAACAATTTGATTGAACATGGTACATTGTCCCACTTATTTTAGTCTTCTAAAATTTCTTTCAGCAGTGTTTTATAGTTTTCATTGTATAGGTTTTATACACACTTTGAAAAATTTATTTTGTGTTTTTTAGTATTGTAAATGGAATTGTATTTTATATTTGCTTCCAGTTGTTCATTTCCTGCTCCTGTTCCTGTTCCTTGGCCTTCATCTTTTTCAGTTATTACTTCCTTCCTGGTTGTAACCTGACATTAAAGTCTTAAATACATCTTATCATTGACACTACTTATATCCAGGGTTTGAAAAGATCTTAATTGACAGTTTGTTCAAAAATTGGCATTGGTGATATCCTTCATCTTGCCTCTTATTTCAGCATTTATGGCTACTCTTGGCATAATTCTCACCTTGTGAAACCATCTTCTTTCTACCACTTTTCTCTTTTCTCACAGATCCCACAATCATACCTCCTCCACAGGGCCTTCAAGAAAGATGCAACAGGTTCTCTGATACCTTTTCAACACTGAATCTTTCTGTATTCACCACCACATTGATGGAAACAGTTATTCAATTGATTGTTCAAAATTAAGGGACTTTACACCATTTAACTCTTGTATGTCTATATTCATTTTCTAGGTGCCACAAAGTGGGTGCCTTGAAACCACAGAAATTTATTTCCTCACAGTTCCAGAGGCTAGAGGTTTAAAATCAAGGTGTTGGCAGGGCCATGTTTCCTCCAACACCTGTTAGGAGAATTTTTCCTTGCTTATCCCACTTCTGGTGGTTTTTAGCAATTCTTGGCATTCCTTGGCTTATAACCTCATACCTCGATCTCTGCTTCCATCCTCACGTGGCATTCACATGATGTGTGTCTGTTCTTCTCCTCTTCTTGTCAAGACACCAGTCCTATTGGATTAAGGTCTCACATACTCCATTATGACCTCATCTTAACTAACCACATCTGCAGTGACCCTATTTCCAAATAAGGCCATATTCTCCAGTATTGGAGATTAGGACTTCAACATATTTTTTTTTGGGGGGGGGAAGTGGGGACACAATTCAAAATATAACAATGTCTTAGCTCTTTCTTTGTCTCAAATATTCTTCCTCATTTTTTTCTCTTTAAAGATTACCTGGAGAAAAAAAAATAAAATAAAGATTACCTGGAGGACCCAGTTCAAAATTCACCTTTTCAGCTATCCCAGAAGAAGCAAATTGCTTCTTTTCCTATCTTCATAGCATTTTTGCATTTGTTTTAGGCAGCCTATCACACTATGTGCAACCTGAGAGCAGAAGTCACCTTATTCATCTGGGAATAGAGGTCAGAGTCCCAGAATCCTATATAGACTTCCTCTGTTGAGTAGCCATTCCCACCATGGGTTTTGCAGGCACATATTCAAGCAATCTCTGATTCTTAAATTTGTAGATTAATGAAAAAGATGAAGAAGCTTTTGAGATCCTGTATTATTTAATTTAAAATTTTTCTATTTTAAGAATTTTATCATTAGGAAATACTCCAGATAACATTTGGGGGTCCTATCTAAATGTCTTCTTATATAAAATGACTTTTTCTGGTTGACTACTTTATGTTCAAAATATAAGCTAAAAATAGTCTTTTAATGTAAATACGGTAAAACTGAGTTTCTCAGCCTTGGCACTCTTGATGTTCTGGGCTAGATTATTCTTTGTTGTAGGGGGGCTGTCGTGTGTATTGTAGGATGTTGAGCAGCATCCCGATTTCCATCTAATAGATGCCAGTAGCAACTGTGACAACCACAAGTATTATTGCCAGGCATCCTCTGGGGGACAGAATCACCCCACAATCACAGTCAAGAGCCACCATAGAATCTCATAAGGCAGTTGAAAATCTTAATGTAAAAGTCCTAAAAAAAATCATCCAAATTTCTCTTTAGTTTGCTTTCTTGTTAACACTCTCCTTGGCTTGTAAGGCCACTCTGCATCGAGACCACTGGCACCATAAGTAGATTGCATGGCTCGGCTTTTCCTTGCTCCTGCCTCTGTACATCTGGAGCCTGTGGGTGGCCTTCTTCACGCAGAGGGAAAAATTAATGCCCCTGCTTATCATAAAGACTCAAGGACTCAAAGAGGGGAGAGAAACCACGCTAGTGCTCAGGCACGCAGAGCCGTGTTAACTTCATTCTTGACGCCCCAGAATCTTCCAAAGCCCTTGCTGAGTTCTTCCTGGAGTCATTGAACTAGAAGGAATAAGATTGTGGTTTTAGAAGAAAGACCAAAAACCAGGGGTGGAAATCATCCGGAGGAAATTTAAAAAACAGTGTGTGGAAGGCAGTGCCGGAGAGAGTTGAGGCGGCCGCCAGAGCTCTCCAGAACCAGAGCCACTTCCTGCACCGGCTTCCAAATGTGGTCAGAGGGGAAGCAGCCCTCATGGGCGGGCACACCAGGCCAGGACCCTTGTAAGTGTTAGTTCAGGCCTGGGGTGGGAGGAAGGGGGAGGGCAGGGCAAACTCTGGAAGTGGCTGTGAGTCTGTCTACTTTCCACAAACTCTTCGTTTCAGTTTGAGAGCTGCTGTGCTCTTCTGATATATTGGCAGCTGTTCCACAGAATGGGGAGAAAGTTGCACCACAGTGGAGACCCTGCCCTGGGCTTTGGGATCTGCTCTGTAATATAAACCCTTTGATTATAGGACAGACAATTTGCTGAACCAGGAAGCTGTTCCTCTCATCCTTTTTAAAAAAATGAGAAGGGGGGCAGCCCCAGTGGCCCAGCGGTTTAGTGCCCGCCTTTGGCCCAGCGCGTGATCCTGGAGACCCAGGATCGAGTCCTACATCAGGCTCCCTGCATGGAGCCTGCTTCTCTCTCTGCCTGTGTCTCTGCCTCTCTCTCTCTCTCTCTCTCTCTGCCTCTCATGAATAAATAAAGTCTTAAAAAAAAAACTTGAAAAAAAATGAGAAGGGGCACCTGGGTGTCTCAACGGTTGAGCGTCTGCCTTCGGCTCAGGCTGTGATCCCGGGGTCCTGGGATCAAGTCCTGCAACATGCTCCCCACAAGGAGCCTGCTACTCCCTCTGCCTATGTCTCTGCCTCTGTGTGTGTGTGTGTGTGTCTCTTGTGAATACATAAAATCTTTAAAAATAATAAAAAAATTAAAAATGAGAAGTTCACATAACAGAAAGTTAACCATTTTTTTATTTTTTATTTTTTTAAAGTTAACCATTTTAAAGTATATAATTCACTTGTATTTACTATACTTCTAGTGTTGTGTAACATCACCTAATCTATCTTAGAACATTTTCGCCATCCCCAAAGAAACCCTGCACCCACTGCATGGCCACTCTTCACCCTCCCCTCCCCTCCCCCAGCCCTTGGCAGCCACGAGTCTATTTTCTGTTTCTGTGGATTTGTGTATCTTGGACGTTTCATATAAATGGAATGATACCACATGTGACTTTTTGTGCCTGGCTTTTTTTTACACTTAGTATATATTTTGGAGGTTGACCCATGTTTGTTGCATGTATCAATACTTCATTCCTTCTTATGGTCGAATGATGTTCCATTGTAGAGAGACCACATTTTGTTTATCCACTCATCGGTGGATGGACATTTGGGTTACTTCTGCCTTTTGGCTCCCGCGAAGAAGGCTGTTAACAACATTTGTGTTTCTCATACTTAAAAAAAAAAAAAGTACAACATACATACATAAAAATGTGCCAGGCTAACCATTACAAGTATACAATTCAAGGACACACACCAGTGACACCCATAATGTTGTGCCACCATCACCATGATCTAATACCGTATCTTTTTCATCACCCCCAAAGGGAAGCCCACACCCCCTAGGCAGCAACTCCCTCACCACCACCACCCCTGACCCTAGGCCCTGGTCATCTGTAATGCACTTTCTGACTCTATGAATTTGCCAAGGTGAGAGAAACCATGCAAGTGGAATCATACCTTACGTGTTCACGTGTCTGGCTTCTCTCACTGAGCATCACATTTTTGGGGCTCATCCAGGTTGTATCACGTCTCAGTTCTTCATTCCTTTTCTACATTTGGAAAATATCCCTTTGGAAGGACACACCCCATTTTGTTCACTAGTTTATCTGTCGATGGACATTTGGGCGGCTTCTGCCTTTTGTCCGCTGTGAACAGAGCTGCTGTGAACACCCGTGTTTCTTACCGGTGAGTAGGAGTGTCTGTAGCCCTGGGCACAAAGTGCTAATTTCTCAGCATGACACTCCCCACAAGAGCTTCTGTTCCCCTCTCCCTGGGGTATAACCGGCCGGATGGCCTGGCCCCACAGAAGGCCTTATAACTGCTGGGGTCAGACCTTCCCCACCCCCATGTCTTTGCCCAGGTACATCATCAGCTTAGAGCAGTTTCTTCTGTCCCTTCTCCTCCTGCCTACATCTTATGGGTCCTTCGAGACTACGATGAAGTGTCACCCTTGCAGGGAAGACTTCTCCAGCACGGTGCAGCTCACTTTGCCTCCCAGCACCAGGTTGGCATAGGCAGGTAGCCAGGTAGGGGTGCAGGTAGATCAGGAGACAGGGAAGGCACCCAGAGGTCCGGGTGCTGGTGAGCAGGTGGGACGGGGCAGCTATGGTGCAGCAAGGCCAGGGAGCATCATGAGTGATGTCGAGGTGCCAGGGACAGTATTACTAGGAGTGCTGTCTGGCTCCAGCAGGATAGGTGCTCAAAATGCGTCCCAGAGCTGCTGCTTCCTATTGTGTTCCTGAAGCTCTTTCTGCTTATCTCTGTCACCGCCCTTAGCGGATCACAGAGTCAAAGTCCATTAAATCTGACTGTCTCCTCCAGTCGACATAGAGCTCCTAGAGAGGGGGGATCCTGGTGATCGTCTTTGTATCTCCAGCACCCAGTCAGTAAGACGAACCCCAGTGAGCAAGGAGGCTGGATTAAATTTCTAGGAGGTTTGAAATAAAACACAGTTCTTATTAATATCACTCATTAGGGCAGCCCGGGTGGCTCAGCGGTTTAGCGCCGCCTTCAGCCCAGGTCGTGATCCTGGAGATCCAGGATTGAGTCCCACGTCGGCTCCCTGCATGGAGCCTGCTTCTCCCTCTGCCTGTGTCTCTGCTTCTCTCTCTCAATCCTCTCTGTGTGTTCTCATGAATAAATAAATAAAATCTTTAAAAAAAATATCACTCATTAAATCACTAGGATTCATTCACATTAAAATAAATATATAGCTTTTTGGATTACCAAGAAAATTCCTGCAAAACAGGTACACTTCTCGAGGATACTGGGCCTATTCTTATTTACTGAATCTATTAGACTCTTTTCTTAAAAAAATGTATTTATTGAGGCACCTGGGTGGCTCAGTGGTTGAGCATCTGCTTTGGCTCAGGTCGTGATCCCAGGGTCCTGGGATCCAGTTCCACATCAGGCTCCCTCTAGGGAGGCTGCTTCTCCCTCTGCCTGTGTCTCTGCCTTTCTCTCTGCGTCTCTCATGAATAAATGAATAAAATATTTAAAAATATATATCTTTATTGAGATATAACTTATCCACTTAAAATATGCAGATCGGTGGTTTTTAGAGTATTCACAAAGTTGTGCCACCATCAACCAAGAGCCGAATATCTATTAGCAGTCACTTTCCATTCTTGTCCCTCACCTGGTCCTGCCCTTGGCAGCCCCCTAAGTCTTCTTTCTTACACTGAGTCTTAAATACTCTGAGCACTAGACAACCTCCCTCCCCTCTGCATGTCAGGCTTGAACATCTGTGTTAGTGAGAAGGTTTTTCTTTTTTCTTTTTTTTTAGCTTTTATTTATTCATGAGAAACACAGAGAGAAAGAGGCAGAGACAGAGGCAGAGGGAGAAGCAGGCTCCATGCAGGGAGCCCGATGTGGGACTCGATCCCAGGACTGCGGATCACGCCCTGGGCGGAAGGCAGACGCCCTACCACTAAGCCACCCAGGCGTCCCAGTGAGAAGGTTTTTCCAGGCAGAGAATGAGAGAGAGGAAGGGATGTCAGAGTCAGAGGAAGGAGGGAAGGAAGGAAGGGAGGGTGTTAGGGAGAGAGGGAGGGAGGGATAGACCTTATGGGGCAAAGAGGCCGCAGTTTTATATGAAATTGGGACTGCCTAGCATAGAAGAGTCTTAGGGAAAAAAAGTAGGAGATACAGAGAAAAAAAGAGCGAGCCAAAGCATATTCCTTTGGAAAAGTTTGCTGGGTTATTTTCTATCGAAAAAAACACTGATGTCATGGAAATGAGGTGGCTGGGAATGCTGCAAGGGTGAATGTTCCCGTTGGCTCCATGAGCTGCTGACAAGCTGCAGCAGGAATGTGGCTGGGTGATGGGTCTCCAGTCATCCCCTGAGTTTTAAAGGAAAATCAGGAACACTGTCCCTTATGGCCATCCCCCATTGCGAGGTGTGTGAGGCAAGTAGTCTGCCTGTCGGATTCCAAGTCTCCTAATTTAACAGGCTCGTGAACATGTCCAGGTGACTGCTAGGTACAAATATTGTGCTTGAATGCATATTTCAGCTTTTTCCACTGTGTTCAATTTTTTTAAAGAAAAAAGCAGGTCCGTTTGGTGGACTTTCTTCCCTCTGATGGATGAAGCAGAGTGGTCAGGTTTGTGTGGCAGACAGAATAATGACGCTTCAAGTGTTACATCCTAATCCCTGGAGCCTATGAATCTGTGACCTTATATGGCAAAAGGGGCTTCGCAGGTGTGGCCAAGGGTTTTGGCAGGGGGATTATGCAGGTGGGCTCAGTGCCATCACAAAAGTCTTCAAAAGGGGGAGGCAGGAAGATCAGAGAAGATATGACCACAGAAGTGAGACTGGACTGATAGAAGACCAAGAGCCAGGGAGCCTTCTAGAAGCTGGAAAAAACAAGGAGACAGATTCTCCCCTAGAGCCTCCAGAAGGAGCCCCCCGCACCCACCCCCCCCCCCACCGACCCATTGTAGCCTCCTGACCTCCAAAACTGTGAGATAACAAATTTATGTAGTTTTCAGCCACCCCGTTTGTGGTCATTTGCTACAGTAGCCCTGGGAAACTTGTCCAGATTTCTACCTTAAGTCTGAGTTTTGCTTTGAGACGCTGCCTTTTCCCTGTTGTAAAAATAGCTCGCAGTTACTGAGTGGTAATGATGTGCCGGGACCTCTACGAGACCTGGGGCAGACATCATCTCCTGTAGTCTTCCTGGCAACCTGGGTAGAGAGGCATCATCACCACCCTTAGCGGGTGCCTCTCTCTTCACATTGCTTTCTCTCCTCTGTGTGTCTGAGTGTCAGATTTCCCTCTGCCTCCCTCTTCTCCATACATGTGATTATATTTTAAGGCCTGCCCGGATAATCCAGGATGATCTTCCCATCTCAAGATTTTTAACGCAATCACATCTTCTGCCAATGTAAGGTAACAGGCACAGATTGCAGGAATTACGAAGTAGATATGTATCTGCAGAGGGCCGTTTTTCAGCATACCACGAGGGGGTAGGCACCCTATTCACCTTTCCTTCCCACGTCAAGCCTAAGAGCCAGCTCTCACATCTGCACTTTCATAGATGAGGAAGCCAGGGCTCAGAGAAGTTTACCACCTTGCCTGTAATTCTCACGCAGCTGCTAAGTGGGTCGGGCTCTTTCCGCTACCCCCCCACCAAGAATGTTCGTGGAGAAGTGCAGGGCTTGCTCTACCAGTCTACGTGATTTCAGGGAGCTCTCTTAGTTTCTTGGATACTTCAGTGTTTTCAGTTGCAAAATGAGAATCGTAATACACCCTTCCTGATCTAGGTCAGAAGAAATTAGACAATTTTTTTGTGAACATTCTTTGAAAAATACTATGTTATAGAGATGCAATGAGTTATTATTATCTAGAGCGGGTTCATAAAAAGAAGTCTTCATGTATGAGAAAAGAGATGACTTGGCTGAGCATCATGAAGGAAATGCCAAAATATTTATAGAAATCATCACCCTGGCTTGGAGTGCTGAGTCTTCACTTAAGATACTGAATAAAGTTCTGATGCAGAGGCATTAAAAAACCCTCCCTGTTTAAAGAATTATACCTGGATGCCACTTCCCAAGGGAGGATGGCAAGAGAGGCTGAATTATTTCAAGTTGAGAGGGGGAAGGAAGGCGAGCTTTGTGCGTGATGAGGCTTACTCTTCTTTCCACTCATCTAGGTGTACATAACCAGGACGTTAGAATTTGATTGCAGTCATACCATGTGCTGCTTTTTTCTGTGATGTTTCTGTGGTTTCTGTCACCAGAGTGATAGAGAGAAGATGGTGGGAGAAGAGAATGGGCAGGTAGGGGCAGGGGAGGCTGCATAGGTAAGCAGTAAAATGACACCAGGAAGAAAAAGTCAGGCCCGATGAAGAATATTTAGTAAGAACCTAGACATCTTTATCAAAATTGATTTTTGACCTTTCAGAAAGACCTTTACTCTGCATTCATTCTGTATTCATAATTCTAGATAAATTCTAGGTAAAAATATTGCACTTGAATGCAGATTTCTGCTTTTTCCACTATGTTTTCCCATGTGGAAAACACGTCCACTCAGAATAGACCGCATCCAGTGCCATGGCAGACATTACTAATCAATTATAGCAACCCAGGGCTCCAGGCAGCCCCTCCTCATCAGTGAAGCCTGTCACCTCTGCTCTCGATGAGAAGCCTAGGACACAAATATTACTGCTTTCGTTAACTTACTTCAAAAGACTTTCTGACCTTCTACTTATACCCAAGCTCAAGCTACTCATTTGCAATTTTAGTAATTCCTGGTTTATTGGTGACCCAACAATACCAGCTACCATTCGATCACTGTGTGCCAAGTACTCCACGTTTAATCCTCACGAATGTTAGTTTTCTAAGTAACTGAAGCTCATCTGAATAAGATATCCATCAGGGGAAGGGTTCTGTGACTTGCAAAGTGTTGGAAGATACTGCTCTGGAGACGAGCAAGACATTGCACCAGTGTATATTGTTAGATAGTTGGGGAATGCAAAAAAAAAGTTATTTTACCCTCAAAAAACTTGTGGTGTGGCAAAACGAGCACACATGATCCAGTGAAGGGACAAAAACTAAGCCACATGTATGCATGCGTGGACAGAAAAGTAAATATGACAGGGTGTTAGCTGTTGTTGAATATGGGCAGAAGATACCAGGCATTCACTTTCACCTTTTGCATGTTAACGTTTTTACAATAAAAAGCTGGGGGTGGAATAAAACACAGTGAATGGATGTATTTGGGGAAAAAAACCATTTGTGAGCTCTTTGTCACTTCTGTTTTTATTTATAACCTTTATTGAAATGACACTCACATAACATAAAATGCACCTTTCTAAAGTGTACATTTCATTGGTTTTTAGGGTTTCTGCTGTGTTTTGTAGATATCACCACTATCTGCTTCCAGAACATTTCCATCACCCCAAAAGTAGCCCTATTACCTATTAGCAGTTAGTCTCTATTTCCCCCTCCCCCAGCTCCTGACAACCACTAATCTACTTTCTGCCTCCATGGATTTGCCTATTCTGGACATTTTGCATGAATGGATTCATACAGTTATATGGCCTTTTGTGTCTGGCTTCTTCCACCTGGCATAATGTTTGCAAGGCTCATCCACATTGCAGTGTGAGTCAGCCCTTCACACCTTTTTATGGTTGAGTAATATTCCATCCTGTGGGTATGTCACATTTTATTTACTCATTCACCCAACTGATGGATGTGTGGGTTGTTTCTACTTTCTGGCTCTTAGGAATAATGCTGCTAAGAGCATTCATGTCCAAGCTTTCATGTGGACATTTGTTTTAAATTCTCTTGGATATATATGTCAGAGGAAAATTGCTGGGTCATATGGTAACTCTATGTTTAGCCTTTTAAGGACCTGCCAGACTCTTTCCAAAGTGACTACACCATTTTACATTCCCACCAGCAGCGTTAAGGATTCCAATTTCCCTATATTCTCACCAACCCTTGTCACAGTCCTTTCATAGCCATCCTAATGAGTATGAAGTGAAATATCATTGTGACTTTTTATTTTTTATTTTTTGAAGATTCCATCTATTTATTCATGAGAGACACAGAGAGAGAGGCAGATACACAGGCAGAGGCAGAGGGAGAAGCAGGCTCCATGCAGGGATCCCGATGTGGGACTCGATCCCGGATCCCCAGGATCACACCCCGGGCTGAAGGCAGGCGCTAAACCGCTGAGCCACCCAAGGATCCCCATGTTTCCAAGATCATTCTTGTTGGTGGTAGAAATCAGTGTCTTCAAATGGCTATTAGAACCGAGAAGAGCACTCTCGGCTCTAAGAGACTGTCCACATTCCTGGCCACACGGGCCCCTCCATCTTCAAGCCAGCAGTGGCATGTTGAGCCTCATTCTTTGAATTGGTGACTTTTCTGTCTGTGATGTAAGGATCCAGCTTCACGGGGCTCATGTGATTCGGTGAGGCCCACCGGGATAATCTCCATCTCCTCAGGTCAACTGATTTGGGACCTTAATTCCTTCTGCATAATCTTTTCTTAGTGGTACCTAGATTAGTGTTTGTGTAACTGGGAAAGATTGTACGGATGGCAGGAGCTGGGAATCTCAGGTGGGGTGGGGAAGGGAGAGTGTTTTAGAACTCTGCTTCTCATAATGCTTTTGACACGAATGCTAGGATATGTCTTTTGCTGAGACGGCTTCAAAATGTTTTAATGCACCAGCCATGCACAAAGTTCCAGCTTTATGGCTAACACTGGCTAACAACTGTTAAAGTATGATAGCATTCTGCAAATTCATTGACACTGTTCATGCTGACTCTTGTCGCTGATCATTGAATTGAAGGCTCCTGTTGGTTTCAGGAGCTCCTAGCATGTGGACCAGGACCTTGCTGAACCTTGACAAAGTGTTAAATTGTACTTTTATGTCCTCGTTTGATTCCGTGGCTCTTTTGAAAGGAATACCCTTCTGATGTGCCCAATAAAATCCTCTTTGATGTGCCAAATATGGACAATTGAACTTTTAAGGAATTTGAAGCACAGAAAGTGAGTATTTGCCCAGATTGACGCAAGCACAGTCTTTTGTTTGTTCCTTATGATGGACATTAGTTTTCGGAAATGCTCCTTATTCTTGGCAAAGGCCTTTTCCTCCTCCGCATACTCGTCTGGCTCTCATGTTCTGAAACAGGAATAAATTGCCCCTTGTTTTATTAAGTAGAATAAACTAACGTGGACACATGTGAAAGGAGAAATGACTTTGAAAGAGAAAGCCAGTGGGAGCTGGTTCCCATTGCAGAGGTCAAGTCAGAAGTGACTAGAAATTTTTGTCTCTTTTAATATTGTTGAAATGCAGTAAGTTTCATCTGGTCTAAAACCAGTATTTCCAGCGTGTGTTACAGGGACACTGGTTTCATGAGATGAATCCTAAGTGTTAAGTGGAAATGGGTACTGTGGTCAATCAAATAGGTTTGCATTAAGTACATGAAAATGTCCTGGGGAGAGATGCAGTGTGTTATGATTTCCAAACCTAAAGGTTGAGTCGAATGCTCATTTGCTTTGGGAAATATTTATGAGATTCGAGCTTTGCAGAACACAATTTGGGAAGATCTGTGTGGAACAAATTTTTTTACTTGGGAAAGTAGACATATGCCTGGTGGCATATATATATTTTCTAAAGATTTATTTATTTATTTGAGAGAGAGGGCGAGAGAGCAGAGGGAGGGGGACAGGGAGAGAGAGAAATCCTCAAACAGACTCCCTGATGAGTGTGGAGCCTGACATGCAGCTCGACCTCACAATGCTGAGATCATGACCTGAGCCAAAACCAAGAGTTAACCGACTGAGCCACCCAGGAGCCCCTCTGGTGGCATATTTATTGCACAAATCCAGAAATGGACACATCTCCATTTGGGTCATAAGTACATGTATGTGGGTCATAGACACACCTATTTTGGTCATATAGAAGGATAGTAATTTTTCTGCCTCAAATAAATTTCCTGGTGGGATTATCTCCTAATCCCTTCATAGTCTATTAATACCATTCCAGGTCTAGCCTTAGAAGTAGCCTCAGACACATCAGCAACAATTGTACATCTAGTGACTGGAGAAGAGAAGGAAATTAATGCTTATTGATCATCCTCAATGGGGATGGGTGCTCTGTGTGCTTTATCCTATTTAAACTTCATAGTAACCCTGCCGAAGCGAGTCTTAGTTACCTTCAGTTCATAAACAAGGACACTGAAACTCAGAGAGGTTAAACAGTTTGCCTAAGGCCACACAGCTTATTAATAGCAGAGGGCAAATGGATCCAGGATCATGATTGTCTGACTCCAAAGCCCCTCTTCTTCTCAGTATATCCCCTGCTTCTCTGTCCTTGTTGCTGATCTATTTTAATTTATGCTCTAAATGAGTAGTTTATGAAAAGGGTGTAGATCAAACATTTCCAATTGAGCTGCATGTTCCCACTGACCAGCATTATGATTTCAGTCACTCTTCATTTTCAACCAATGCCGGCTTCAGATACCTGAGTTCCCGGCTTCCCTGTCCATTCCCTACTCTCTCTCAAGTGATGAGCGTTCTGGAAAACAAACTTGAATAATGCACCAGGGAAAATGAACTCTGATTTCTGATTTTATTTTCCATCTTCCTATGCTTCATAAAAGGAAATGTATCTTTTCATTATTTGAACAGATATGGGGAGCTTTAGAGCCGCACCAAATTGGGCTGAAATCATTTGACCTTTGGCAACTGACTTAATTTTGAGCCCATTTCCTCAATCTGTAAAATGGGAATGAGAATTCCCTGTCAGAGGCTAGTCGGGGATGAAATCAGGTCATGAAAATTGGGCATGAATTCAAAGCATTTACATAGGAGTGCTTAGTAATTGTGAACTTCTCTTCCTCCTTAATAATTGGAACTTAACACTGGAGATAAAGATGAAAAACAGGAAAAAGAAATGCCAGGACACCTAATTTTAGGGGCCCTAGAAATAGATTCAAAGAAATGACCACCTCTTCTCTCCTTCTCTTACTGGTCTGGCTACTTCTAGCTCATTTATGGCCAGTCAGGACCAATTCAGACTATACTTGAAAATTCGAGTAAACATGAACATACATTAATATTAACCAAAGAACAAATATTTGTGAAACTCCCTTGGCCATCATGTTTACTTTCACTCTGAGAAACATAGTTAGCAGAAGTGACATCAAACAAACAAACAAAAAAAACCTCTATTCCCATCACCCAGGGAAAGTTATGTCCTCACTTGCCACCCTGGGCCTTTAGCTACTCTATGTCCTAAATTGGGAAAGACAGTTGGTGCTTAAACACAAGGTATTCTTTCTTAAGCATATGTCATTCGAAAATGCTCTTATCTTGACATCCGCAGAGCTATCCAGCACTGTGCCTTGCCTGTGGTAGGATCATTTTGTTGAATTAATGAGTATTTACGGAAACATGCTAAACTCCCATCTCCACATTTTTAACTCCCATCGAGATGAACAGGTTTTGTTTTGTGTCTGGAAATAGTCCGGCTCCTGGAAAATATTTTCCCAAGGAGCATGGTGGAAGATGGAATAGCCTGATTTTGCTCAAAATAAAAGCTATGCCAATATTTGTTACCCAGACTCACCAGCTCTGACCTTCAGCTGTTTGAGACAGACTTTCATGGCTTGGCAGATACAGCAGCAGGGAGTCTCACTTCTGCCTGAAATCTCAAGTTGACTCTAGACCCTTACACACACACACACACACACACACACACACACACACACACACAAACACACAGCTGTCCTGCTCAGAACCATCAGCTGTCCAGTTCACTCACAGCTCCTTCTATAGGGTAAATAAAGAGTGCTGAAGCGATCTGGAAAGCTCACTGCCTCTCCACCCTCTTAATTGATCCCATTGTGTACACACTTCATGACCCATTATACTCTGCCCCTCAAGGTTGCTTCAGAGCGTCTCCTAATCACTGACCAGGGCCGGCTTCCCTTGGAGCACGCTGGAGCGGTTAGGGTTTCCACCCTTGCACTCTTGCTTTTACGAGCCCTTCGGTATCCATCTTCTGGATCGTATAGATTAACCCCACTTACAGCAAATTCCACACAGAGCCCTGGCGGAGCCAGCCTGGCCACTGAACAGCACAGGCTCCGAGAGAGCACTTTGCATAAAGCCCATTGAGAAGGTGACGGCCAGGCCTCCCTCTAATAACTCACAGTGGCAGATCAGAACAAACTGTTCTCAGTTTTTCATATTTGTTTTTTTTTTTTTATTTTTTTTATTTTTTATTTTTTTTAGTTTTTCATATTTGGAGGAGGCCGTGGGTTGGGCTGGGCGGAGGGGAGGTTGCCGGCGGTGCAAAGGTGGTCTCCCTTTCTGCTAACAGGGGATTTAAAAATAGTGTCTCAAGAAAATCGTTGCAAACAAGAGACCACAGAGACACTACACAGAAGCTCGCAAGGAGGGTATTGCTATTTCTGTTAGCTGCTTGGGTTAGGACGATGAGCGATTTTTAAAAATTGGGGAGGGGCAGTGTTGGGGGGAACACGGTAGGATTTAAGAAATAGAGAATGCCATCCAGGTCTTTTGTGGATAATCGGAGTCTCTCAAGCCTAGGACAGCAGAACTTGTCTCTGACGGTAAGCGCAGCTCTGGGCGTCTGCTGTCCTTCCTCCAGGCTGGACAGGACTCCCAAAGAGAGACAGGAATCCAATACCCAACCCCAGTGCTTCTGCCCTGCTCCTGGCATTTCCCTGTTGAATACAGCTCCAGTTCCTGTTTCGCTTTATATTATTATTTTTGATTGTGGTAAATACCCATACATAAAATTTACCGTCTTAACCATTTTTAAGCGGACAGTTCAGTGGCATTAAGTACATTCACACGGTGGTGAAACCATCACCACCTTCCGCCTCCAGAACCCTCTCCGTCTTGCAAAACTGAAACCCCATACCCATTAACCACCAACTCTCCCCCTCTCCTCCTCCCGCCCGCCCCTGATCACTAACCTCTGTTCTACTTTCTGTTTCTATGATTTTGACTACTCTACGTACTGCACAGGAGTGGAATCCTATAGTATTTGCCCTTTGGTTTTTGGCTTATTTCACTTAGCAGGGGTTCATCCATGTTGTAGCAGGTGTCAGGATGCCCTTCCTTTTAATAGCTAATAGTCCATTGTATATATGTGTTTCATCTTGTGACCCACTCACCCATCGTTGCACACTTGGGTTGCTTCCCAAGTTGTTTGGTGACTGTAAGTGATGCTGCTGTGAACATGGGTTATGCCTAGATTTTTAATTAAAATTCTAGTGCTCATCTCTTTCCTTTAGCTCCCCTGGAGAGCTCTTCTGTACAGAATGATCTGGTGAACCCAACTCAGGTGTGCAAAGCTGGAGACTTGGAAGTTGCACGTGAAGTAGGGAGATCTCCTTGCCAGGCTTTAGACGCAAAACAAGTGCATCCTCCCCTTTATAAGGAGAGGCTTATGTTATGGTGGCCGTATGTCCCTATTTGACCAGGATGGTCTTGGGTTACAACTGCCATCCCAGGGTAACTCTTAAGGCCACACCCTTTCACTCTTAGAAGGATCCTGGTTTGCATAAGAAATTATATGGAGGACGTTGTAAATGGGTGTCATCTGAGGAGAAGATGAAACTGGAGAACAAAGTGGGTAAATTCTAGACAGACGTTGGAGGGTGATATAGGATCCAAATGTGTAACTTTGGGGCCCGAGGAGAACCGAGGATTGAGTAATAGAATCAAGTGCAAGTGTCCCCAGTCTGCTGAATTAGGAGATTTCAGTGTCACCGGTCATTCTAAGATGGGGTTCCCAGCTGATGGAGCTTCTGCCCCCCAAGGGGGGCATGTGGCAATGTCTGGAGACAGGTTTGGTTGGCACAGCTTAGTTGGGGGGTGTGCTCCTGGCATCTAGTGGGTAGAGACCAGGGACACCTCTGAACATTCTACACTGCCCTCTCATGACAAAAAGGTACCTGCCCTAAGCGTCAATAGTGCCATGACTGAAAAATCCAGTTTAAGGGGTACAAGGAAGAGGAAAGGGAGGAGAGGCGAAGGGAGGATTAAGGGTGGAGAGAGAGAAACCACAGTAGACACCCACCACGGATAGCCGGATAGCCGTGGGCAGAACTGCAGCCCTGGAGTCAGGCAACGAGCTTTCCTTCTCTCCATTGAGCCGCTCCCCTCCCCAAACCACCTAGACCCTCTCCCCCTCTGCTCAGTGGGGCTCACACCAGCCTCCTGTGCCTGACACAGTGGCTGAGAGAGACTTCCCCATGTGACCACCCACCAGCCCTGGTGCGCAGGTCCTAGCCTTCCTAGCCTGGCAGAGAGGTAGGAGGTGAGAGAGCAGGGAGGGAGCACGGCCACGCCTCTAGAGCAGTTCCCAAGTGCATTTTTGCCTAGCACCAGCATCCCTTATGCAACGCGTACTCCCCTACTCTCCAGGGAGTCGCTGTGTTTCATATCATCAGTTGATATTCCCAGAACACCCAAATGACGCATGGCTTTTTCAAGTCCTGTTTTCTGCATTTTAAGGAATTCTGGGTTGGTGACAGAATGTGCAAAAGAGCTGGTCCCTCTCCCCTTGGGTCCTGTTTGTAATTTGAACCATTTTAATATGTGTGCACATCCTAACACCGGTGATGTCATTGTCTTGCTTGCAAGTGCTCACCTGTCTGGTCTGAGCTCAATTTGCAAATGCTCCCAACCAGCTCTCTATAAATATTCATTAACGATGAGGTCAGATGATGAATGCAGCAATGGATCATTAACACAAACCACAGCCTTTTCCCCTCCTGAAGGGATCCTGTGCCTCCCAATAGGAGCGAGGAAGACACAGGATCACCTCTCAAGAGTTTAGAAGAAACCAGACTGAGTTTGAATGAAATCAGGACAGAAGAGGATGCGCAAGATGTCAATTACAGGGGAAAATACCCACCTGGTGAGGAATGTGCTATTCCTTTAGGGCCTTGCTACTCTCATTTACTGTATCGTGGTAATTTCCCTAAGTGCAATGGGACTGGTGAAAAATCTTTATGCCAATAAATATATTTGCAAGCCACTTTTTTCTTTTTTCTTTGGTAAGCCCACCTAGAAGCCTGGCTTACATGTCGATGAACTGGAAAATCAAAAAACCCCACAGAAGTCACCTTCCAACAGGGGAAGGGGACCACGTCAACCCCGAGATTTATTTCCATTCACCCACGGGTCACACGTGAACAGCCTCCGCTGCCGGGGTTCGCCGGCCCCGGTGCGGGTCTTTGGGTTCCAGGGAGGGGGTGGGGTGGGCTGCCTCAGTTACAGACAAAATAGATGACTAGCCTGGTGCCAATTAACCTCCCTTTAATTGATAATTAATTTTAAAACCTATTTACTCTCCCTGGAACAGCTGAGGCTTTAAAGAGCCCACTGTGAAAACAAATGGAGAATCAAGTCATCTCTCAGGAAATGAAAGGGGCCTCTCGGGCACTGGGAGAGGCCAGGCCCCTTGGACGAGCTGCTTCTCTAAGGAGGTCTGAATGTCCACAAAGGTGACAAGATCAAAGTCATAGGGTGGCAACAGCTGCCTCTTAGGTTTGCTGTCTCTCAATATCCCTGGTGCAGTAACCAACTGTCCCTGTGTGCCCTGGACCGAAGATTTTCCAGGGCACGGGATTTTCAGGGCTACCGATGGGAGGGCTTCATGCCCTGCCTGGGCTCTGAGCCCCCCAGGTTCTTTGGTCTGCAGGCATCTGCCCGAGCCCCCCTGCTCTTTATTCAGCAGTGTTCTGAATGCCACCCATCCCACCTTTCAACTTCAGGGCTCTGCAGAGCTCCCTGTATGGCCAGATTGCCTCATTGATGGATGCCTAGTTTAGTCATTAAAGCTTTCCTCCGATTACTTGTTTGAAATTAGGTTTATTATTTTTTTTCCCGACTATGAAAGCAACCAGAATGTGCTCCCCAACAAAGAATACCAACAAAGTCCAAAAATGCAGAAAAATATAAAGGGGATATAAATATCCAGAGACCATAAATATCAAGAGCAAAGCAGAGATGGTTTTGAATCGCAGCTCTTGTGAAAACCACCGTCCATATTTTTGTACAGATGCTTTGTTAATCTTCAAAACCGTGAAGTCGCAAGTCTTCTGGCCAGTGTCATATTTCACTCGTTCCTTCGTCAATGGCCTGGAGAGAGTATAACTGTGGTCTCCACCGTATCTCTGCATGATGGTTCTAGATACTCAGAAGGGACCCAAACACGGGGAGTCTGCTATTCAGAAGGTAATCTGATGATGTTTTGGTATTTTCTACCATTGCTAGTGAAAACTGCGCTTGGGCTTGTTCAACATTCAGTCCAAAAAGTGTTTGGGCTGGGGCAGTTGCCTGCATTTCACTGCGTCCAGGGTGTGACAAGAGGCACCTCTGAGGGCTGTCCATAGCTGAAGTCTAGACCTATCGACCAGCCCAGTCACTGGGTTTAAATTGATGAGCTCAAACTTCTCTTCCCCTGGGGACCTCTGAGTTCCACAGGAGGTTCTGTGATTCAGCACACAGTAAAAGATCCATGACTCAGAGTTTGAAACCCTAATTTCCTTGTGAGACATGCATGTACTAATATTTACCAGTATCTGGCAGGGGGGTTGGTAAAATACCCAAGTGCTCCGTGAGTGCAAATTCTCATTATGTACGGCAGCCCCAGCCAGCTTCTGCCCAACTAAATAGCAGAGTCCTAGGACTCAAAGGAATCTCTAGAGATCATCCTGCTTCTGGAAATACTGGATTTATATAGTATTTTCCACTCATTATCTGTCACCCTCTCTCTCTCATTTCCTTCCTTCCTTCCTTCCTTCCTTCCTTCCATCCTTCCTTCCTTCCTTCCTTTCTTCCTTCCCTCCCTTCAAGGCAACTCTACTTGAAACCATGGATTCTCAAGCTAGACCATCTGGGTACCACTCTCTCTCATTTATTAGCTGTGTGCCCTTGAGCAAATTACTTAACCTTTATGTCCTTGTCTTCTCATCTGTAAAATAGGGAGAAGAGGGTGATTGTGAGGATCCAATGAGCTAATATGCATATATAGCACTTAAAAGAGTTCTAGCACATAATGAATACTAACTCTCATTATAATCCATTCACTCAACTAAGCTCTATTGAGTTATTACAATGGATCAGGCATTGTGCTAGATCTGGGGAAACATGAGCTCTGCCTTCAGAGAGTCTATAATCTAGTGAGGGAGATGGTCAATAAAGAATTCACAAGTAGGGATCACTGGGTGGCGCAGCGGTTTAGCGCCTGCCTTTGGCCCAGGGCGCGATCCTCGAGACCGGGGATCAAATCCCACGTTGGGCTCCTGGTGCATGGAGCCTGCTTCTTCCTCTGCCTATGTCTCTCTCTCTCTCTCTCTCTCTCTCTCTGTGACTATCATAAATTAAAAAAAAAAAAAATTAAAAAAAAAAAGAATTCACAAGTAAACCAGTGAAATGAGCACAGACTAGGGTGTGTCCTAGGAAATAAATGGTATGGTAGGTTGGAGCATGATGAGGGGATGTGCTTTGGGCTGCAGGGTGGTGTCCAGGCAAGCCTTCCCAAAGAGGCGACCTCAAAGCTGGGATCCAGGGGTCGGGTATGTGTAGGGCTGAAGGGAAACCTTGCCGGGCAGAAGAAATAGCTGGGACACTGTCTGGAGATGAGGAAGGGCTTGTCTTAGAGCAGAGCATGGAGAGCTGAGCAGGGTCCCCCCCTGCACATGGCCTTGTAGAGGGGGCAAGTGGTGCAATGTGACTTTAGTTTTTTTTTTTTTAATTTTTTAAAAGATTTTATTTATTTATCCATGAGGGACAGAGAGAGAGAGAGAGAGAGAGGTAGAGACACAGGCAGAGGGAGAAGCAGGCTCCATGCAGGGAGCCCGACGAGGGACTTGATCCCGGGTCTCCAGGATCATGCCCTGGGCTGAAGGCGGCACTAAACCGCTGAGCCACCCGGGCTGCCCATGACTTTAGTTTTTAAGAGATCCTTTGGACCACTGACAGGAGAACAGATGGAAGAGGCTGTGTCAGGTCTTGGGGTAAACAATGGAATCTCCTCTGGCTAGTTTAGGCAGAAGAGGGATTTATTTATTTAAGGATATGAAGTCACTCACAAAGTTACTAGAAAGAACCAGACTTGGATTTTTGCTTCCAAAACAGTGCCTGTAAAGGTGCCTGATGCCCAAACCCCTCAGCTGCCCCCGAATGGAGGCCAAGAGCGCAGCTTCCCACTACTGCTGCTGCCCCAGCACCTGTGTCCCATCTCAGTTTGGCAACCTGTGGGCCACTGCCTCTGCTCTTGGGGCCACAGGCAGTCAGGAGTCTCTGCTGCCACCTGCCCCAATGAAAGCAGACCTTCTAGATCAGCACATGGGGAATGGCTGGTGTATTGGGCCCTGGGCCCACAGAGAGCCTGGGAATTTGCACCCAGACTTCTAAAACATTGAGGATGTAGGCTCGTATGATGGAAATTCTTTATTCCAAGAAGGCAGCCAAGAATATGTCCTGTTCCAAGACTGGTTAGCAGGGGAAGCATGCATGGAACCAGTTGGGAAGCCATTATAATACTGTGGGCAAGAGCTGATGGAGTTTGGACTAGCAGTGCTGTGGAAACACAGAAGGAGCCACAAGGCTTGAGGTGTGACCTGGAGGCAGAACCTGTAAGCTAGGACTCGCCAATGGCTTGGAGATAGGGGCAGTGGGAGAGAAGAATCAAGATGACTGCTGAATTGTTGGCTTCCAGTCTATAGATATTGTGACCCTATTTTTTTTTTCTAAGGAAAAAAAAAAAAAGACATTTCACCAAGCAACAGAAGGGAATTTTGAAAATAAACAATTCCTGGGAAACTGAGGCTATGTAGGATCTACCTACCTGTTCCTAGCTTATCAGTTATCCACAGATTCCTCTGCACTGACATCTTACATAATTACATCTTAATTATTCCCAGGTATGCAGGGAATGAGTAACTAAAAGAGCGTGATAAACAGGAGTCATTTCAATTCCCTGTCTCCCATACCCCTCTATCCTTTCCTCTAAATGGGCTATTTTGAGTTTGCTCTCCTTTCTGACAGAAGTGCTAACAGGCTGTGAAATGGCTGAGAGGCAGAGGCTGAGGGAGGTGGTGGGAGAGGCCCCATCCTTCTCAGGCACCTGCAGAAAGCAGGACTCTCTGCTGCACCTGGCCAGCCTATACCAGCTCTTAATGGGGATGATGGGCAGATTCTGTGAGGAAGATGCAGAGCCATCAACCCAAAGGCTTCTGGGTTTGCCTTTGGGTCATATAGAGACAGTCCAAAAAATAACTCGATTCTATTGACCATGAGCCATCAAAGCCGGCTTTGCTGCCTTGGGAGTTGGAGTCAAGCAAGGATGAGAAACCAAGTTAGATGCAGAGGAAGGGCCAGAAAACCCCCAGTCTCTGTGGTTTGTGTCTGGATGGCTTCTCCTCCCAGGGTGCCTGCATTCTTTAAAAAGACCAAAGGACTAGGCAGTGTTATTCCAGAGTAGTGGGGCCCCACGGTTGTTCTAGAAACATCTTTCTTATCACTCCTTAATTCACACCATGGAGATCAGTGCTCTCCACCACTGCCATTGGGGTTGGAGTTGCTTTGTTGTTGGCTTCTCACTGTTCCCACACATTTACTGTGGCTTCATCACCTGTCATCTTGGCTGACAGTTCCCTCCCCTATATGTTTCTGATGAAAGTGGCCACCAGAGAGGCCCCAGGAAGCCTGGGAGGTAGAAGTGGTGCAGTTAGCTGTTTTGCAGCTCACACTCATGTGCTGGCTCACCTCGTTAGCTTGAAGCAGGGGCCAGGCCTTGCAACTGCCCCAGCTCCTCCTGGGTCCTCCTCCAGCAACATCACCTCCTGGGCCAGGGGTATGTCTTCAGCTCTGTCATGAAGGGCCCTGCTTCCTCAGGATGCCCACACCACTAATACCAGAGGCAACAAGAACAGTCATGGTTTTCAGACCATCCCCATGCTGTTCCAGCATGTTCTGGACCTCCTCTACTTTACTTCTGTTTTTATCTCTGGTTCTCGGGACTGAGATCAAAATCCTTGAACTTTACCACATAATAGAAGTGTCTCTGTTATCTCATGTGCTGCTTGGATCAGTCATCAATGAGGGGACTCGAGGTGGAGCCATCTAACCAGGATGGGACTGGTCAACTAGAGAGACCAGCTGCATGGTGAGCACGTTGGAACTTTGAGCCTGCCTGATCTCTGGGGAGGGCTTGGGGCTGAGACTGAGTTGAATTATGTGGCTGATGTTCCAGTTGATCATGCCTACGTGATGAAATCCCAGTTAAAACTCTGCACCCGGGATCCCTGGGTGGCTCAGCGGTTTGGCGCCTGCCTTTGGCCCAGGGCGCGATCCTGGAGACCCGGGATCGAATCCCACATCGGGCTCCCGGTGCATGGAGCCTGCTTCTCCCTCTGCCTGTGTCTCTGCCTCTCTCTCTCTCTCTCTCTCTCTGTGACTATCATAAATAAATAAAAAAATTAAAAACAAAAAACAAAAAAAAAACTCTGCACCCCAGGGCAGCCCTGGTGGTGCAGCGGTTTAGCGCCACCTGCAGCCTGGGGCGTGATCCTGGAGACCCAGGATCGAATCCCATGTCGGGCTCCCTGCATGGAGCCTGCTTCTCCCTCTGCCTGTGTCTCTGCCTCTCTCTCTGAATAAATAAATAAATAAAATTTATTTTAAAAAAAACTCTGTACCCCAAAGCCCTGAAGTTCTTAGATGGCGGCCACACTGATGTGCCGGGATTCACAGTGATGGCAGAACAAATGGATGAGGCCTCGGACCCACGGGGAGAGAGCATGGAAGCTTCATGGTTGGGACCATATGTGTCTTTCCCTTTGTCTGCTCCCGATCTAGTGTGTCCTTTGCAATACACTGCAATCGTAGATACAGCACTTTGCTGAGCTTTATGGGTCATTCTAGTGAGTTACTGAATCTAAATTAGTTGTGGGAGCCCCCTCGGTTTGGTCCGAGACGCAGGTGGCCTGGGGGCCCCGTATGTGGCTGGCGTCTGAAGTGGAGGGCCATCTTCTTGGGGACTGTGCCCTTAAACCTGCAGGGCCAGATGCTAACTCCAGGTGGTTCATGTCAGAACTGAATTGCAGCACACCAGTTGATCCCAGGTTAACATCCTTCTTAGCCTTCCTAACGCCTGCCCTGAGGACTTTAAGCTCCCGTATCAGATACAGCGGCTGCTCACTGGCTCCCACAATTGCGGAAGGTCAGATTTCTCTGTAGGAGCATGTGGATGGGTGCATGGGTGCACGGTGGCCCAGCCTCCCGGACAGAACTCTGAAGGATACACATGCCCCATCCCTGGGCACCCACCTGCCTTCTCTACCCGGCACATTCTTCACTCCACCCAAACCCTCTGAGCATTTATCACACACCTGCCATTTCCCAGTTACCTGGGTGTCACAGAGGGAAGGACGCCGTTCAATCGTGCAGACACCGGATGGATGAATATTGCAATGGTGCTGCAAAGCAAGGACAAAGCCCAGGCAAATCTGGGCCAGCTTGAAGGAATCTAGCACTTCTCTGGCTTTGGAAGCACACGACAGATTTCTGTGGACTAGACATTGAAGTCTTAGCAGGAGTTTTTCCTTCCTGAGAGTTTTTCTTACACTCACTGTCCAAGGTAGCCAGCCCTGGGACTGTGTATGCTTTTCCTCCCTGGTTGATTTCTGTTTGCCTTTAGGGATCTTTCTCGGCTACGCTGCTCTACCGCTCATAGCAGCTGCCATATGTGTGGGGCAGCTCGGTGCCGGGGGCTTGCTGTGCATTATCTCAAATGGTTGCAGACCACACATTGGTATTATTATTATCATGTTTAAAAATCAAGATTAGTGTCCTCTTTGAAGGTACATGATGAGTACTGGGCGCTATAATATATGTTGGCAAATTGAATTGAAATAAAATTTTTAAAAATTAGGGGCACCTGGGTGACTCAGTGGTTGAGTATCTGCCTTTGGCTCAGGTTGTGATCCTGGGGTCCTAGATCGAGTCCCATATCGGGCTCCCTGCAGGGAGCCCGCTTCTCCCTCTGCCTGTATCTCTGCCTCTCTCTGTGTGTCTCTCATAAATAAATCTTTTTAAAGATGTTTTAAAAATAAAAAAATGATAATAACAAAAAAGATTAGTGTCCTCTTAATTTCCATCCCCTATTTCACTCATCTCCCAACCCACCTTCCCTGGTAACAATCTGTTTTCTGTAGTTAAGAGTCTGGCTTTTGGTTTGTCTCCATCCATTGGTATTATTAGCTCCACCTTACAGATGGGAAAACTGAGGTTTATAAAGCCCCACGCTTTGGGCACAAGATCATACAAATGAGTATCAGTGGCAGAGCCGGGATCCGAACTCAGACCTCTCTGGCTCTAAAGCCCACTCTATGCCCTCACCTCTCACATAAGCCTGTTCGACACAGGGGAAACACCTCTGCATCCCTGCACACAACGCTGGGTCTGGCAAGAACCACTGTTGCTAGCGTTTGTTGAATTCACCTCCTGCCCCACCATCCCCACCTCCTTATCTGGCCCCCTTTTCTCTCAGAGGACCGGGAGGCAGAGGGAAGAAAGGTTTCCCATGCCTGCTCCTGCCTCCAGCAGATCCCTGGGTATTTTTAGCAGCCCGGGAAGGCTCGGAGTGAAACGGGCTCAGGTTTTGAACTTGCCTTGTCAGCCCTGCCTCCTGAGTCCCCCCAGCAAAAGGTTTACGGCCGACTCTCAGCAGCTTTGCTGATGCAGCCGGTAATGTTTATAACCACAATCAAGCACTCCGAGAGCCGCAGCACTGATTTCTCGCCCATCTCTACCCAGTAACAGAAGATTTTTCAATCGAGTGGGTTCGTCTCATGCACAACATTAGTTTTAAAATAGCTCTAACCCGGCTCTGAGGATTGCACAGGGATTTGTACTTGAAGTCATGGAAATACATTTATTTTACCTTCCTCTTACTCCCTCTATGAGGGATTTTAATACATCATGCAGGAGTATTTCTCACGTGTCAGGAAAAAGACTGGTTCTGCGGTGAAGACAAAGAACTGAGTGTATTGTGTTTGTTGAAGAGAAGAGTTCCGTTTGGGCTCACCCTGTGGGCTTCTCAGGGGTTCGCAGTTAGGGAGTTCCCTGGTGCTTGACCCCGGGGGCATCTGCTGGAAATCTCCTCCAGTGGGGATCTGCCTGGAATTTAAATGCTGGATGTGCGGTCGGCAGAGGGAACGTGCATGGGAAGAGGCATCGCCCAACCAGCTTCTGTGGAGCAGGAAAGGCGAGGCGTGCCTTGGTTTGACTCGGGCCCCCCGACAGCATGAGAACACGGCCTGAGCCTGTACGGCGACAGGACGGCAGGCCTGCAGATACCATGAATAACCCCAGACATGATCACCGTGTACCTGCATCTGGCGCGTGAAGTCCCAGAAGAGCAATTGCTAACCGGAGGGGTGTATTCATCCCATGGCTGCTTAGCCACTAACTAAGTGGCTTTAAGGCACCACGACCTTACTCTCTCACTGTCCTGGAGGGTGGAAATCCAACATCAGTTTCACCGGGCTAAGATCAAGGCGTGGCAAGGTCAAGTTCCTTCCTTGACTTGCCTTCTAAACACTTCACCCCATTCTAATCAGCCATAGTCATAAAATAGCACGTTTGGTATGCCTCTTCTATTTATTCTTGATTCCATACATTGAAATTTTTTAAGGTACACACCAAAATTCTCTCCTTGTTTCCCTTAAGTGGTACTCCTAACCACACATTTTGGAAACATTGCATTTCCTGATGGGAAATGATGGGCTCTCATTATAGCTGCCCTCTATTAAGCACTTGCTAAACATCAGATGCTTCATTTAGTCCTTATAACAACCTTAAGAGACTAGGTTTTTCCAGTTCATGGAACAAGAAATAGAGGCTCAGAGAGGTTGGTTGACTTACACAAGGTCACACAGCCATCAAGTGGCAGAGCTGGGATTTGAGCTCAGGTCTTTCTGGCTCAGAAGGTCATACATTTAACCCAGGCCCCTGAGCCTGGATGTTCGTTTGCTGTTTGAAAAATCAGGCACCAGTTGGCAATGGCTGGTCAGGAGGTGGGTGCTCCCTAAGCTGGGTAAATACAATGAACCCATTTATGAGCCAGGCAAGCAGACAAGTTATGTGATTCCCTAAAGTCACCCAGTAAGTAAGCCAGCTGTGTAGCCAAGAATAATAAAATAATATTATTTCAGGAGACTCAAGCTCAGTGAACCAAAGAGCTTCCCAGGGCCCCGTGGTACTCTGGCTGTCAGAAAGGTGTTTCCCAGGCTGTGACCCTACAAAAGCAACGCTTCCCATCACAGTAGAGGTTTGGGTGCACCACTTAGGTGTGGGAGTTACTTAGACTGTCCCTGTGAGCTCAGACCACCTCGAGCATTTTCTCTCCATTATTCTATTCGGATCATAGCTTGATTATTTTTTTCCATCAAGAGTACAGCACTACACATTTTGTCTTGGTAAAAATAATACAGATTTTACCTAATGGAACGCTTCCAGGGTTACTGGGAAGATGAATGGATTAGCATTCAGAAAGCACTTTTGAATCCCAGACAGGCTGAAGTGGAGGGCAATTCTATTGTTATTCACCTAACAATAGTAATTGATTGGAAGTGGGGGGTTCCTTGATAACCCTTGGATTTTGCTACGAAAAACTGGTGGAACAGAAGGTTGCTATTTCCCAGAGGCATAAAGACAATTCATTCCATCTGACCTCCGCTTCAGCCGTCCCCCTGGTATCCTGCGCTACACGATTCCAGCAGCCAATGTGACCTCCACAACCAGAGTAGATTCCTTCGGCCTCCCCTGTAGACTACAAACTGTCAGAACGATATTCTATGACAGAGACACAGCTGGTTCAGTTTGAAACTTGGAGAGCTAAAAACTTGTGTCCACACAAAAAGCCTGCACGTGGATGTTTATAGCAGCTTTATTCATAATTGTCAAAGCTTGGAAGCAACCAAGATGCCCTTCAGTAGGGGAATGGATAAATAACCCGTGGTCCATCCACACAATGGAAGAGTATTCATCGCTAAAAGGAAGTGGGCTATCAAGCCGTGAGAAGACGTGGAAAAAGCTTCAATGCATTTGACTAAGTGGGAGAGGCCAACCTGAAAAGGCTTCGTGCTGTAGGATTCCAACTACAGGGCATTGTGGAAAAAGCAGAACTATGCAGAGAGTAAAGAGCAGATCAGTGGTGGCCAGGGGATGGGTGGGGGTGGGATGAAGGGGCAAAGCCCAGAGGACTCTTAGGGCACTGAACCCATTCCATATGGTACCATCATGATGGTACTCGCATGTCATTATGTATTTGTCCAAACCCAGAGGACACACACCAACCACCAAGAGTGAACCCAAATGCTCAGGATAGACTGCAGGTGATAACAGTGTGTCAGAGTAGGTTCACGACTGTAATAAAGGTACCATCTGGTGAGGGACGTTGATAGTGAAGGAGGCTCTGTGTGTGGGAGAGAACGAGGTATTACCTGGGAACTCTCTGTACCTTCTGCTCAGCACTGCTGTGAACCAAAGTCTGCTCTAAAAACTAAAGTCCAGGGGCGCTGGGGTGACTCAGTTGGTTAAGTGTCTGCCTTCAGCTCGTGTCCTGATCCTGGAGTCCTGGGATCGAGCCCCACACAGATCGAGTCTGTTTCTCCCTCTCCTTCTGCCTTCCACCCCCACCCTGCTCCTGCTCTCTCACACGTGCTCTCTCTCTCTTTCTCTCTAATAAATAAATAAAAATTTTAAACAAAACAAAAACTTGGAGGCTCCTGGAGATGCCTGTTAGGGAAACTGAGGACAGACTTGGATGTGCAGCTGGGATCTGACTCCTGGGCTCCTGACCGTGAAGTCATTCTTTCCGCGGCGCCTTACCTGCCAAGGAAAAGGTCAGTATCAGCCCATCCCTGACCTGGTCACTCGCGCCCAGAATGGAAGCCCGCCAACTCCGACGTCTGCGGTCCTTCCTGCCGCTCCCTCCCGAGCACTCTTGCTGTTAAAGCGGGTTAGTGGCCACCATCTCTTCCTTGCAGTAGTGCCTGTAGGCTTGAATAATAGTTGGAATCTTGGGGGTTCATTGTCTAGACATTAGGGGATGTTTATGTTGTGCCTTGAGCAAAGGAAGGCTTTATTCACACCAGCATCTAGCCCAGAGAGGTCTGAAAAGCTCAATTATTCAGCAGAGCATCACGGAAAAATAAAACCCTGAGTAGATGTGTTTAAGGTGATCCTTTGGTTTATTTGAATGTGGGGAGCCAGGAGTCCTGACTTTCTCAGTGGCCTTACCTGCTGCTTGAGACACTCCAGTCTTAACTTTACCTCTAGTAAAACAAATGTCTACATCACTAACTTTATGTTAGTAAACAGCTTTATACCAAGAAAACAGTTGGCCTCTTATATCTTTGAATTCACATAATTTCAGTTCACACAGTTGGATTAAGACGGAGGAGCCGACGTGGGATCCTCACGGGGTGTTTACTCTGCTCCTAGAAGCCCCTGGAGGAGTCCTGGCCCCTTAGCTGTTTCCTCTGACCAGCAGCTGATTCCTTTGGTATGTCGTCTTGTGTCCTGTCCAAAATAAATGATGGGAGTGATGCAGGCTCCAGTAGCATGGAGAGACCGTCTGCTGGTGCCATCTGATTCCTCAGCAGGCAGAGCTGCACAATCCTGGGATGCAGCGGCCACCAAGGCGGATTTGGGGGCTGCCAGTGGGGGCTGCTGCCTTGCCCTTCGCACAGGAAAACAGCCTCCAAAGGAGGAGCGCTTTGCGCAGTCTCAGGTTCTAGTTCCTGGAACTCATGCCAGGAAATAACCTCTGATCCTACAGGAAGCTGCCTGTGTGATGGATTGCCACCAACTTGCTGTGTGACCTTGGGCAAGGCACTTTCCCTCTCTGAGCCTTACTTTCCTCATATGTAAATGGAAAGAGTATCATCATAATTAATGAGTATATTCTAGACATTCTCTTAGTACCGCCCAAAAGGACCTCTGTGGTTGGCATTATCCCCCCCCCCTTTTTTTTGGCAGATGAGGAATTATCACCAAGAGAGGGAAGTCATTTGCCTACAGTTATTGGTAAACTAGTGACTGACACAGCCAGAATTTGGGCTCAACCTGTCTGACTCTGGGGCCTAAGCTATTAATATCCTACAATATAATAGCCAACACCTTCTGCACATTATCTGATTCTCAGAGCAGCCATCTAAGGTCAGTCTGTCATTGCCCACATTTTATAGACGAGCAGAGGTCTCATAACATCTTCTCCACCTATATGACATCTATTATTTTTAAGTTCAGGAGAATGGTGGGAGAAACTTCAGAGGAGGAAGGTCAGGGCTCAGACTTCCTGTTGGATAAAGAGATGATGCATGTGAAGGGCAGGCGGGGAGAGAGGGGATTCCGGAGAACCCAAACTCCTGGGCCAGGTCTGCAAAGCTCTTTTTAAGGGGTGTCTCCACCCTCTCCCAAATCATAATGACCTTTCATTGCTACAACCTTGGGAGGCAGACGCTGGTAACCATGCACTTTTTTTTTTTTTTAAGATTTTATTTATTCATTCATGAGAGACACACAGAACGAGAGAGAGAGGGGAGACACAGGCAGAGGGAGAAGCAGGCTCCATGCAGGGAGCCTGACGTGGGACTCGATCCTGGGTCTCCAGGATCAGGCCCTGGGCTGAAGGCAGCACTAAACTGCTGAGCCACCCGGGCTGCCCACCATCCACTTTTTATGAAGGAGGACCAAGGAGACAAACGAGAGGCCCCAGGTCACGGATCTCGAGCCTGTGGGACTCAAACCCATAGCCTGTCTGATTCCAAAGAGCTAACTGAGCCCTTATCCATCCCTCCACCTCCTGGCATGGACCCGTCCCAAGTCTACAAATGCCCCATATGCTTTTCTGACACGCTCTCATTGTGCAGTCTCCTCTGTCCAGAACCCCCTTCTTCCCTTTGTTGGTCAGATTCCTTCAGAGTCATCCCATCAGGGCCAGCTCAGGGGCCACAGCTTCTGCAAAGTCTTTCCTGACACCCCAGGCAGACGTCACACCTCTCCCTCTGTTTCTCCCAAATGCGGTCATGGAAGTAAGTGTCAGAGGATAATGATGCTGATAACAATAAGCATTGCTGTCCTTTCTTGGTCCTTCCATGTGCCAGGCACACTGCTCAGCAGTTACACATACCTCATTTGACGCCCTCCCATCACACCCGTCTTTTTGATGAGGAAGCAGGCTCAGAGAAGTTAAATACCTTTCCAGCCGCTCCCCAGCTAGCACACGCCTGCACCTGGGCTGTTGTCAATAGCAGGAGATGTGACAACAGAAACAAGAGGTCCTAGTGATTCTAGGAAGGGGCCACAGGCCGAGGAATGTGAGCAGCCTCTAGAAGTGGAGAAAGCCAAAGAAACCAATAGTCACCTCCTCTTGAAGTCTCCAGAAGCAACCAGCCCTGCAGACTTCTTGATTTTAGACTTCTGGCCTCCAGAACAGTAGGATAATAAGCTCGTATTGTTGTAAGCCACTAGGTTTGTGGTCATTTGGTAGGGCAGCAAGAGGAAACTCATACAGGTGGAAATGCCTTCTGAGAGACCACATGATAACCAGAGCCCAGCCTCCCGTCCGTGTCTGTTCAACGAAGATGCGCGGGGCTGGTGTCATCGCTGTACAGGACTGTCAAAGACTCCAGCCCCCACTTGTGGAAATGCCGGCTTTTAATCCCAGATCTCCTACATCCCAGCCTGGCCTCTCCGTCCACCACTCCAGAATACTGGACCCACCCCACTCCTCCCCCTACGCGTCCCATTCAGATGAATGGCTCTTTTCCGTCTATACAAGAGATTATTGTTTCCAGTTATTTGTGCATCTCTATGGAAACATTCCTTAAAAATACTATACATCAACTCAAATTTTCCACCAGCAACGTTTTGGGAACATCTGTCTGTGACCATGGACCATGGTTTACATTGAGGGAGGAGGTACTTCCCTTCTGTCCACTCATCAATGATAGATAAGGCAATGGAAGAGCAGCCTCTGGGTGGCAGGAAGCCTGAGCTCTGGCCCAGGCCTGCCCTTAACTTTCTCTGTGACTCTGGACAAGTCACTTCACCCCACATCCGCATGCTTGATCTTTACTTCCCTACTTGTAAAGTGAATGTCTCGGGCTGAATTATCACAAATACTGTCTGCCTAACATTTATGCTTCTCCATACTCCCTTAGTCAGAAATGATACTGTTCCACCTACCAAATGGTCTTATTGTTTACCACCATCCCTTTGTACTATGTCCAAGGTTACAGAGCGATCTAAATTTTTCTCAATATAGAGTAATGATAATAATAATAATAACGTAACAATATCTTCTTCCCATTTGATGCTACTCTGCTAAGCACTTGACATGCATGATCTCATTTACTCATTGCTGCCTCAGGAGTAGGGTTTTTTTTTTTTTATTCCTGTTTTGCATATGAGTAAACTTAGGCTCAGAGAAGTTAAGTAACTTTCCTGAGGTCACACAGCTCACGAGTGGCAAAGTTGGCATTGAAGCGAGCTGTCTGTTTTCAGAGCCAGTGACACCCTTAACCACTAGATCGTACACCACCAAGAATGTTGGAAGGACCCCAATGGCATTTGAAGAATGTTTGAATGAGTGAATCTGAAAATCATCCCCCAAAGTAAAATAGTTACCACGCTTCCCTTTTGGGGGCTGAATGTGCATCTTAGACCAGCCAGCCCCCAACTGAGAGCACATGTAGGGGCTTCCTGGTTGGTTTACGGCATGTCCTGCCTTGGGGGTCATGGCCGTGGAAGAATGACAAGTTCTGAAGCTCGGGCTTGGATTGTTCAGTCGAAGCCAGAAATCCCAGGGTGGCAGGTATCCCAGATGAATCCATTTTATTGCTTTTGGCTCAACTGTCACCATTTATAGCATGTATTTCCCGCTCATAAGCTCCTTCTGAACTTGTGTTCTTAGCCACAGTCCTGGGATAGTTATATATACGGAGACAAGCGCCCATCAGCCCCACTTACTCTGGAGCAGACCTGGAAAGAGTTTTAAGCTAGCCAGCAGCTTCCCGCCTCTCAGCCAGCTGCTCCTCTCAGCAGCCAGTACCTAGTGTCTGAGGAGGAACTCCAGGTAGGCATTCTCAGATGCGGCAATGAAAAATGACCATCATTTCCTGCATCCATTTCCCCTTCCTTGGCGAGGAAGCAAAAAGAAGGCCTGAGCTTTCCCTCCAGTACATCCCAGAAAGTCTGAAGGTCTAATTCTGTTTAGCAGAAGACTAGTCCCTTCTAGAGCTCCCACAAACTGTTAGAGTTTGTGGTCTGGGTTGTTTCTGGAAGGGCACAAGAGAAATGCGTCTTTAGAGGCTCTAGTAGTCTTTTGGAATAGACTTATCCTCTTCGCCTTTTTTGGGGAACTCGCTGTATACATGCTAATCGCTTAGAGCAGGAGTTCCTGATGGGGGTGGTTTTGCCCCCCAGAACATTGGCGATGTCTGTAGACATTTTTGGTTGTACAATTGGGTGGATGAAGGGGTGCACCACTGTGATCTGGTGGGGGGAGCCTGGGGATGCTGCTCCACATCCTACAAGGCCCAGGACAGCCACCCCTCCTCAAAGAGTCATCCCGCCCCAAATGTCACTAGTGCTGAGATTGAGGGCCTCTGGCCCAGAGAAACAAAGGTGTACTCTTCAGGTGGGGCCAGGGAAGATCTTGGGAGAGAGGCATCTGAGCAGGGAACTGGGAGAGTGAAGGACATCTGTGGGCAGAGGGGACAGGTGCAGAGGCAGGGTAGGCACACACATTTGGGGCATACCACCAGGGGACTGAGGATTTCCACCATGAAGCAGGGAGTTCCCAGCGGACCATGAGATCTCTTGCTGGCCCTTCCGGGGACTCCCTCTAGGCACTGGGTGGAGAACAGTCTGTGATTAGGGGGCAAAGGGGAGCAGGGGGCCGGGAGCGGGGGAGGCCACTGGCATGTCTAGACACGATGTGGAAAGGGAAGCCTGAGTAAGGGCACTACATCTTGTGTACCTCCTACACACCTAGAACTCTGCCAATGCTTGTGTGTTGGTTGGAGTTGGAGGGGCTTAGTAGGAAACACATGGTTCGGTTTTTAGGAACCTGTAATACCATCAGACGATGAACACAGGACAAGTCATATGTAAGAGTTTGATGACTGGTATTGGCCATGAGTATCATAGCTGCCTACAGCCATTTCTGTATAGTTTGGGGGGGGGGGTTCCACGCAAAGAGCACTTCTCTGCCGTCTATCCAATAAATACTATGTAGCACCTATGATGTACCAAGCCCAAGGAGTCCCACAGATCCCCTCCTGACATTTACTAGCTGTGTGACCTTGGGTAGTATGTTTCTTCACCTCCCTGAGTGACAGGTACATCGTCTGAATACTGGAGAGAGATAATAATGGTATTGACCTCGTGGCATTGTTGGGAGTGGGGTGAATCACTTGGCACCATGCCTGGTAACCAGCAAAGTCCCAGTGAATGGTGCTGGTGATGAGATGCTGTTCTGTGGCCCAGGAGCCCACAGCCAGAGCAGAGGGCACCACAGAGCACTCTCTTTAATGTCATCATTTCATTATCAAATTGCATCTTAGCTCATCCCTACTGGAATAGATGTCCAAGACATACTGTTAAATGCAAAAACATACTGCAAGAGTGCATACAAAGCATAGTCCCATTTTTGCAAAGGAAGAAGTTTTACGTATTACACGTTAGCATGTAGTAGAATAGGTTATGAGCAATATACATAAATAGGCATCTATTAGAGGACTGTCTGCAACGATACGAAACGAGCAGTTAACAGGAGTACAGTGTCTCTGCACAATGGGATTGGGACCTGGAGGTAACTTGCTGTTTGTGGCAAAGACAGGCTCATTTCTGTTTCCTCATTTCCCTGTGGGTTACAGTGGGGCTGAGGACTGGTCTGACCCCTGCAATGAGCATGCCTATGTGTCCCTTCTGGGCAGAGGTTATTTAAAAGCATGTGGGAGTCTTCTCTGTCTTCCCTTCTTATAGTGATTCTGGGGTTGGAGGAGTCACCAGTGTCTCACATGAGACTGTGTAAGTGAGAGATGAGCTTGTCATGACTCAGACTTCAGGGCTTGTTTGTTATCAGAACAGAGCAGAGCTACACAGACTGGTTCACACTGGAAATAGCATAGGCTTCTGTACAGTTGGATTTTTCGAAAATAGGCATGCTTTTGTTTATTCATTTACTTAGTTATTTAAAATATTTATTTATTTATTTTAGCATGAGATTCGGGGGAAGGACAAGAGGAGGATCATGGGGAGGGGGAGAGAAAGTACCAAGCAGACTTCCCGCTGAGCACAGACCTGACACTGAGCTCGACCTCATGACCCTGACATCACAACCTGAGCCAAAACCAAGAGTGGGACACTCAACCGACTGAGCCACTCACTATTTATTTATTTTTAAATTTAAATTAAATTTTTTTAGAAAGTTTACTAAACATTAAACTTTTCTCTAAAAAGGGTATGTACTGTATAACTCCAACTATAGGACATTCTGGAAAAGGAAAGACTTACAGAGAGAGTAAAAAGATCAGCGGGGGCCAGTAGTTGAGTTGGGGGAAGGATGAATAGGTGGAGCTCAGAGGATTTTTAGGTCGGAGAAACTGTTCTACATGATAAGGTGGATAATGGGAGGTACACGTCATTGCACATTTGTCCAAATCCATAGGATGTACAACATCAAGCATGAACCTGAATGTAAGCTATAGTCTTTGGGGCGACGACACATGGGTGCAGGCTCATCGACTATAACAGATGCCCCACACTGGCGAGCCATGCCGACCGTCGGGGAGGCTGTGTATGGGGGGCGGGGGAGGCGTATGGGGACTCTGTACTTTCCACTCAGTTTTACCGTGAACCTAAGACTGCTCTGAAAGAACTATATATATACGAAGTCTGGTTTTTTTTTTTTTTTAATTAAATGTTTGCTGTGGAATGGACCATTCATTCCTAAGATTTCAGAAACGTAAAAATTCCTGAAACACAGATCATTATACTTAGGAATTAACCAATCGTGCAAAGTGTAGGTGTTCAGGGACAGGGTTGGTGGTAGATCTGTGTACTTGAGTGAGAGGCCAGCTGGGGGCCTCCCAGTAGTCTGGGGGCTCTGGGACTCCATGGCACTAGAAAGGAAACAGGGAGTAAACCCCTTCCAGAGGATAGTACCAAAAACAGAAGTCTGCGAAACTGAAGGCAGGTTTATTTTTGTGAAGCCGGGTCTGTATGAGCTGTGAGCTGCCTCTTTCTTTTGGTATCTTTCTTCAGAAGGAGACCAACAGCCCCAGCCAACATCTATAAATAAACAGCCCAGGATGATCTGTGCCTCCTGGTTGCAATTGTCCCAACAAAGGAACATAGCCCGTTCCCAGATCCAAGCCCCCGTGACCACGCTGAAGCCTCGGCAAACATTTGAGCCTCCAAAAAGAGGTTTTCGTGGTTGCTGTGCAAGAATCCTCAGAGGCGTTTTCAGCTTGGTCCCCTGGCCACAATTTAGGGAGAGGCTCAGCCAACGATTGTGAGGCTAAGTGGGAGGAGAAAAGGCAGAAGGGCCCAGGGGAGAAGCAGTCTTTAAGCGACTTGACTTCTTAAAAAATCACTTCCATGCTGACACACACTGGCCCTCCGATCGGCAGTGGAAGGACGTCTGGAGATTAGAGGGCCGGGGCTGCTCTGCTGTTGCCTCGCTTCCACGAGTCCACTGCATCACACTGTCCGGGCTCGCCCCCTTGCTCCCGAGAAACTGGCTGCGAGGCCAACAGCAGGGTCCTAACTGCAGACAGAGGGGTGCCTGCGTCCTCCTGTTCCTGACCCTCTTTCCTATGACTTCCGCCCGCTCCGTGGCTCTGACTCCCTTCCCCTGGCTCTGACCCGCTCCGTGGCTCTGTCCTGTTCTCCGTGGCTCTGTCCCATTCTCTGTGGCTCTGACCCACTCCCTGTGGCTCTGTCCCGTTCTCTGTGGCTCTGTCCTGTTCTCTGTGGCTCTGACCCGCTCCCCAAGGCTCTGCCCCCTCCCTGTGGCTCTGTCCCCCTCCCCGAGGCTCTGACTGCGCCCTCCTCCTCCTCCTCCCTGCTACCCACCCCCCCTCCTGCTGCTGGCAGTGAGTGTGGCCCTCAGCGCAGGCCTATCCCCAACCCTCTTCCTTAGCGGTCTTCTCTAGCCTTCTCCGGGTCTGCCTCTGTGCCTTTACTGAGATGCTCTGCAGCAGAGCAGGCTTCCTGGGACACCCTCAGGACACCCCTCTGCTTGGTTTAATGTCAGGCTGTTGTCAATCATCGATCATCGTGAAATTCTTAATAAATGTTGACCAAGGGAGGTCCCATTTTCACTTTGCAGGGAGCCCCACAGATCCCACAGCCGGTCCTGCCTGTGCGAACCTTGGACTTCAGCTCTTACACACAAAGTACCCCGGCAAGTGACTTCATTTCTCTGTCAGTCTTCTTGGTTTCTTAGGTGAGTCCAGTGGCATCGTGCTGGGAAATCAGTAGGCACAGTGCCTGGCAGGCATGCGGCAGGCACTCAACAGGTGCCTGTGAGGGTTATTAGGGCTTCTCGCCTTCTCTCCTCCCTCGAGCTGGTTCCCTCTGGCTCATCTGGGTCAAAGGGAACACGAGTCATTCAAAAGTGTGACTTGCTCACTGTTGGCTCCTCCCACTTCCACTCCCCACATCCATCAGCTCCTTTTTATTCTGTATTTGAAATGTTTATTAAATCTTTCTTCTCCTTACCTCTCTGCTGCCACTGTGCAGATTCCACTTACACAGGTCGTTGTAAGAGTTTCCTAATTAATCTCCCCACCACTTGAGCTAGCCGAGAATAAGTCAAGCTGGCCCAACAGGAATTTATGCAAATACCCATTTGTCCTTGAAGATGGAGCACCGCTCCTTTTGAAAGAGGGTGGGAAAATAAAAGCCAACAGCACTGGCTGCTTGCGTGCAGTGTGTGCAGTGCTGGGCTCGGAGCACACGATCTTGCACGTAATCATCGCAAAGGCCCTGTCAGGTAGACGTGGTGACCCCCCTCTTTTGACAAAAGAGAAACTAGGGTCTAAAGAGACGGTAGTATGGCCGGACAGTTTGGGTGGCAGACTGGGATCCCTCCCCAGATCTCTGTGGCGTGGAAAGTACTTGCTCTCCAAGAAAAGGCCACCAGTGGAAAAGCGAAGGAAATCAGAACAGAACCTGTATTTTAGTCCCTGGTCACGTACCAATGTCGGTTTCGGGGTGTGGATCACCTCCGATCCTTATGTAAGCCGTTGGCGGTAGAGAAAGCTGGGGGAAGGCCCTACTGGAGATCTCTGTAGCGTGTTTGCACCTTTTCTGTGCAAACAGAAAAAGAAACCACCTGCCCTCTCCACTACGTACTCCGTCCCTGTGGCAGAACTCTTTGATCTTACTGTCCACGTCTCCTGACCGTCCCCGCAGACATACACATACACGTGCACACACCAGCTCGCTCCCGCAAAGTCCATGTCTTTGCACGGGGAATACTGGCCCAGGTTGCTGCACCCATCGGCCGACCCAGCCCCGCCAACGCGGCGGTGGGAGTCAAGAACCGAGACAGGAACCGGGCCACGTGAATTTCACCAGAGTCGCATTCGTCTACCTCCCGCCCTTTTGGCGACAAAAATGCAGCGGTGTTACTTGCGACTTATACGTTGCAAAATGCCTCCCCCACCCCTCCCCGTCCCGTGCATCGCCCCCTCCCCTCTCTCTTTGAGTTGGCGTGTAACCCTGATGATCCAGCCAAATGAGTTATTTGAGATGGAAACGTTAATTTATTTGAGCAGATGGGTGTCAACGCTGCTCTGTAAAAAGGTGGCGGTATGCCGCCTTGGCCCTGAGCACCACAGATGAAGTCCTGGCTGCGTCGCTGAATCACCGAGTGTGAACGGAATCATATGTTAACAGCACTAAGGGAAATGCCTATTTAAGCCGAGCCCTTCCAGAAAACAAACCATTACCCCCCAATCTTTGTTTCAAATCTGGATTTTCACGTCTCTTGATTTGCCGAGGGTCTTGAAAAACCTGAAACTCATTATTTCTCGAAGTGTGGTCCAGTGACCGCCCACATCAGAGTCACCCGGGGGCTTATTAAAAACGCAGATCCGTGGGACTGGCCCCCCGACCTACAGGCTCCCACTCTAAGGGGTGTTGGCTCGAGGGGCCTGCGGTTTTAACAAGCTCCCTGGGTGACTGTCATGCACCTAGAATTTGGACCCCTGTGGCTGAAATTGCGCTGTCAAGCTGCCCAGGAAAATCCTTAAAACAAAACAAGAAACCCAGGGATTTGAGGTGTTGTGTTTGTTTGTTTGTTTGTTTTTTCTTCTGATCCTGTTTTGTTTTTTTCTTGTTTCCTCTATCCTTTCAGATATTTGTGCAAAAAAGAAAAAAGTATTACTTTTGTGGTCAGAAAGAAATAAAGCGAATAAATAGCACAAAGAGATTATTTGTGCACGAGAAGCAAAAGACGGTTTGGAAATTTCAGGAATTTCCAAGACAAGGGACCTCCCTGTCCTTGGCACTGAACTTTAAGCCTGGCTTCTCCTCGGACGCCCTCCCTCCTGCCTGCCTCCCCCTCCCTAGCCACAGCCTTCTCTAAGTGTTACATCCAATTTTCTCTTGAATACATGTAGTGAGGAAACTCAATGACTTCCCAGGGGACCCTACTTATGGGGAAGCAGCGCAACGAGAAGATTTATGAAACGTCTGTAAAATATGTGTGTAGGAACTCGAGACATTTTGATCGCTACCAAGGAGAAAAATGGACAGTTTCTTACCAGTCAGTTTCATGAGCCTTTTTTAAATATGGGTTTTTAAAATTAATTAATTTTTTCCCTCTTTGTTAGGAATTCTTGGCACAGACCCGAGCCCCGGAGAAGGGAAACATTGCCCACGGGCTCTATGTCCAAACTGTCAGGTTCTCAATCCCAAATCTCTGGGGGCAAGGCCAGACTCCGTGTGCTTCCCATGGAGTGGGGAAAGGCCTGTCAATGTCGTCAAGAAGGGGGAGCATCTTATTAGCAGCGCGGCTCCCACTGCTCTAACAGGCTTCGTGCAGGGCCTCTCCCCTGGGCTGGCTCCATACCCACTACCAATTTTGGGGATGGGAAGGAGCCTGGAACGTTCACCACGCCATGCCAGGCCTCTCCACCTCCAGCACCCTTATCAACTGCGGGACCATCCTTTCAGCATTTGGTTTTTCTCAGCCCCACAGGTCCCATTCCCTCCCCTGGGGACTTTGCAGCCAAAGACAATGAGCAAAACAGAATTTCCTGCCTGGTGGAGGAAGAGCAGGCATGGGAGGGGTGGGGTGGTGCTTGGGGGGGGGTGGACTCTCTTTGGGTCCCTGCATCCTGCTTCTGTCACCAGCTTGTCCTGGATTCTCTCTTAGCCACAATCCCTTCACTTGTGAGAGAAAAATCCAGAGAGTCTGCTTTAGCAGAGTGTGATGAAGATTAGAGAAAATATGTAAACAAACGCTCCTGCCCTGACCCCCAGGGGACATACGGAGACATTTTCAGGTTGTCACACAGGGGTGGGGATGGGGGCTGCTTGCCACTGGCTGCAGGGTCAGGGGTGCTGCTCAGCACCCTCCTATACACAGGACAGCTCTCCACAATCAATAATTGTCTGGCCCTGGTGTCTGTGGTGCCAAGGTTGAGAAACCCTAATAAACATAAAGGGCCTGGCAAACAGTTCAGTGATTAAAATGCTAATAATGGAAAAGGCTGCGGAGAAAGGAATACAGTAGGTGTTTTCAATAAACCTTACTATTATTAGTAGATCCCAGATAATTGGTAGTTGCTTCCTGGAATGCCTCGAAGGATTCTCAGGCTACAAACAATCTCAGCTAGACAGTGTCATGATTGATTAGTGATGTCTGCTCTGGGCATGGCAAGGGGAAGTGGCAGCGTGAGTGCAGTGTATTTTCTGACCCTGGACACTATGATGTCTAGCATCTGTTTCTGCTCTGACATCCTGTGATTCTATTGCTACGATTCTGTGAGTCTCCCTATAAACTTCTGTAGTCAGCATTATTTACAGAATATTTGAGCAGCCCAGGCTCCTGCAGGCTTGCTTGGCAGGGCAGGCTGGTGAGCTGAGAGCCAGGAAGACAGAACCGGCTCTGTGCAAGGCAAAACAGATCGTTGCTGACAGCATGTGATGTGGGTGACGTGGCAACTCCCCGCTTACCCCCTAAAATAGTCCCCATATCTCTCGGGCTAAAAATTTTTACTATTAGTCACTGCATTGGATTAAAATATTATCTCCAGGAGGCCTTTGTTTCAACGCACAGATATGGCCTAGAAGGGGTAAGCATGCAATCCACGCCAGTGTGTTCACTTGCTAAACCTATTGTTTGTTGCTCGGCGGAACAGAACTGAGAGGGATGGGGCAGGGGAGAGGTGATTTTTGAGAGCAGGTTCGGAGGTTCGGGAAAGTATAACGTACAGGGCAAGACGCACTGCATGGCTCCAGGAGGTGCTGTGTACTCTGAATTAGGGTGACCACCTCATTCTGGGGCTTTCTTAGCGTTAAAATGAAGACCTGATGTTCTAAGGATTCCCTCGGTTTCAGGCACATGGGGGTTGTTGATCACTTAACTCTAGGCCCCGAGGTGTGTGGGGGGGAACTATGTAGTCCTTGCTAGGACAAGGAGTCCTTGTAGTCCCTCGTGTGGCTGCCCGAATTCTCTTTCTGGACATGTTCCTCCTTTGCTTATGAATCTTCTGTGGCTCTCTAGGGCCTGCTGTCTGAGGTCTCCTTATGGTGTTCGAGGGGGCCCTCCCTAGCTGTGCTTCCTGATGTCACTTCATCTATCACTCTCCTGCGAGGTGTCACATCAACTAGTAGCCAACCTGGAGACCCACTGGGTTAGACAAGGAGCTTTCCCTTTGGGGTGGGGGGCATTCCTTGGAGGGTATTCAACTTGTATCAGTAGCAAAAGAATTAATTAGCCCGGCCTTTCTGTTATAAAACTCATCCAACTCCCCCAGTGAGTTGGGACTTGGGATAAGGCTGCCACTTTGTGTCAGGAGGGACCCCGCTTGTCCCACAGAGCCCCAGGAACCCTTGGAGGAAAAGCAAAGCCACCATGAAAACACTCCAAATGAAAATAAAGACTCCTTCCTTCATGTAGTCTTTAAGCTTTCCAGAGCAGTCAGTCATACATTACTTGGCAGATCCCCTCCTTCTCTCTGGTCAGGTAAGACAGGTGTCATGCCCATGTGACAGGTGGAAAAACTGAGGTCCCAGGCAGAGGGCCTGTTCGCAATATAAAAAGGTTTCTGGACAAGGAGAGGCAGGTGCAGTGGTATTTAACGTCTCATGGCACATTGGTGACTAGACGGTAACTAATCAAGAACTCCTGAACTATGTTCTCTGGTGTTTTCGTTCATTCGTTCCTCAGATATTTATTGATGCACACTATGTGTCAGGCAGCATGTTTGTCTCGTAATAATGATTATAGCTAGACTGTGGGGGATTTTACTACCTGCAGTCCCTCTACTAAATTCTATATGCACCCTCATTTTAGTGCTCATGGCAACCCACTGGGGCATGGTTACTATTACTGTCCCCAGGTAGCAAGACAGTAACTGAGATAGAAGAGGGACAAGCAGCTCTCTCAAGGTCGCTCAGCTCATCAGGGGGGGCTTTGCTGAGGCTTGTCCTATGTGCCGGTGTGGTCTGCCTTGGTGGAGCTCTCCCTCTCATAAGGAAAGAAATGGGCCATTTTTCTGAGGCCGGCCCTTTGCCTCAATGATTCCCTGAGCTGCTCCTGCCCAACGAGCGACATCCCAATCAGGAGAGAACGATGACAGTGTTGCCGGAGCATCTTCTTTGGGCCAGGCATGTCCTTTGTGCTTTCCATACCACCCGGTGGAGGAGCTGTAGTTGGGCCAGAAGAAACCGAGGCTTGTGGGGTTGACATGGTTGGCCAAAGCTGGCACAGCAGGTTTGCGGGGAGCAAAGACCCAGGCTTGGATGGAGATGTCGCTCGACTCGGCTGTTGCCTCCAGGCAGCCAGGGCTGTCCCAGAGGACCGGGGATGGGGGTGGGGTGGGGGGAGTTTGCCGTGAGTCTTCAGGTCACAGGAAAACCACAGGAGCAGTTCTCCGGCGGCTTGGTACGTGATCTGAAGCACAGACTCTCGGGACAGGAGCCAGAAAGCCACTCTCCCACCCATTGTAAGCTGGGGACCTGGGGTGAGGACCCAGGACTGGCCCCTGCGGAGTCCCGCTGCCCACGAAGGGCAGCAGGTGGCGCTGTGGCCCCGGTTTAGCAAGGGCAGCGGGAAGGTGGAAAGGAGGGGCGAATCCAGAAAGAAAAACTAGTGGAAAACAAGGATTTAAAAGAAGAACAATTTGTTCCAAAACATTTGCCTTGTAACGGGGTCATCTATAAATTCTGGGATTTCCTGTTTGCTGCTGGGCAGGCCGGCCGGCAGGCAGGCCGCTCTCCTCTGTGCAGTCTGGAAGAATCATTTCAGCCCCACTCATGGGCCCGGGCCTCCCCTGGCCCAGATTGGCTCTGAAATTTCCCGGCTTTTGTGCCCTTAAGCAGGATCCTGTGACTGCAGGTCCCGAGCTGTGCTCCAGTTTCCGCTGGGTGGGAGGAGGAGCAGGATCGTGGTCTTTTTTCAAAGGAGAGACTGTATCTTTCGATCTCCCCGTGCTAGCCAAGCTGCTGGGCTTGTTTTGAGTCATCAGGTAGGAGAAAAGAATAATATGAAAGAGACAGAGGTGGCCCTCTCCTTTTTATTTTTCGTAGTTAGCGATTTTGTGCGTGCGGTGAGAGGATTCAAGGTCTGCCCCCTCAGCGAACCTCAGGTACACGGTGCTCAGCCACAATCACGGTGCTGTACCTGAGTCCCCAGAACCGTCTTCTCCCTGGAAGTGTGTACTCTGTGACCAGCACATCCCCATTCCTCGCGCCCTCCCAGCTGCTGGCAAGCGCCATGCTACCCTCTGCTTCTGCAAGACTTTTTAAAATTCCACATATAAGTGATCCTCTGCAGTATTTGTGTTTCTGTGTCTGGCTTATGTCATTTAGCATAATGTTCTCCAGCTTCGTGTTGTTGCAAATGGCAGGATTTCCTTCTTTTTTTATGGTTGAATAACATTCCATTGTGTGTATATACCACATCTTCTCTGTCCATTCATCTGTCAGTGGACACTTAGGTTGTTTCCAGGTCTTGGCTGATGTGAATAAAGCTTCATTGATCATGGAGGTGCAGGTATCTCTTCGACATAGTGATTTCATTTCCTTTGGATATACACCCAGAAGTGGGACTGCTACATCATATGGGTAGTTGTATTTTTAAGTTTTCTGAGGAAGGAGGTGGCCCCTTTCAAAAGAAGAGAGCTGTTCTAGTTAATATGGGGATGGAAACGTCATTGGAAAAAAGACAAAACTCTTTTTATCAGTCCAGTAGAACTTGAACCAAGTCCAAAGCCCAAAGTGTCAACGGATAAATGGCTAGAGAAAAGACACCCATCCACCCATCCACCCATCCACCCACCCATCCACCATCCACTCATCTGTCCATCCATCTATCCATCCACCCACCCATCCACCGATTCACTCATCTATCCATCCACCCACCCATCCATTTATCCAATTATTCACTCATTCATTCAGCAGACAATTACGGAGTACCTACCATATGCTTGTACCTTGTCTTGTTTTAGGCTGAGGCTAAGCCTAGACCAGCTCTATAGTCTCCTCCTGGGGGCCAGTGGCATGTGGAGGGCATGCGAGTACCATCTGGAGATGGGATCCAGAAGGTGGGCTCAGGATTCCTGGACAACAGCTGTTGGGACCTTTAACGAGAATTGCAACATATTTGGCCAGGGTGAGGGGTACAGTTTGTGGCTGAAAAACAGAGTTTTTCTCTGAATAAGTCAAACGAGCCTGTCTGGGATCAACTCCACGAGGGCTGGACAATCTGGTCCCAGCAAATTAAAACAACATGGGCACCAGCCAGCTACATTTTTGAAAACAGTATTTTTGTTGTTTTAATCAAGGACACCACCCCTGTCCCCTGCCCTCGACAACAAGCTCTGAATTGAAATGGGGCAGAATTTATAAGAAAATAAAACACATCTTGGTTATTCCAGCACATGTTCATTTTCCTTCTCACGAGCTTCACCATTGAAGCGCCTTTCTGTACCCCATTTTACCCTCTGGTCTGCAGGCTTGTTGGGATTGATGAGCCTGTGCCAAGGTAGTGTCTTAGGTGACGCAAGAGCAAAGAAGCTCTTCCGGGTATAACTGAAGCCAAACGGTTGTGGGTTGTGTTCTCCTCCCAGGTGGGGAGTCCCTCTTAGCCAGGGCCTTGGTCTCTGCAGGGACTGTGGGCAGCCAGGGGATGCAGCATGAGCCCCAGGCTGAGTCTGTGTGTTCACTGGGCTTTTATTTTCTGTATTCCATTGCTTTGACATCTTGAGACCCTGCCTGTCTGTGGGGACTGCCCAGCCCAGAGTTAGCAGGTCCTAAAGCTGGTGAACAACTTGCTGGGAAGTGTGATGTGACTTTCAAATGCAGACCAGCCAATCCAGAGGTCAGATCTCCAACCATCACCTTTGTGGGGCTCTCACACACACACCCCTCCCAGGCCACTCACCACCTGCCCTAACCACCCCAGGACACACAACTAGGGGCAGCCCCTATGCCCGAGATCTCACTGAAATTATTGAAATGAGCCCATCCCAAGCCTGCTCACCCTCCCTCACCGCTTCCTGTAAAAACCACAATAAAGACTCTTACCCAGGTTCCCCTTGCTCCCTCTGCCTTCTCACTGACCCTAGGGCTTCCTTATGTGACCCTGCCCCGAGGCTGTGCCCTTTGTTTCTAGAGACCCCACGAGTATAATAAACTTCCTTAGTGACCGGCACTTGCCAGTGTCCCATTAAAAAAAATCCAGGGACCCTTTAAGACAGTCTCCACTGTCTCAGCATCCCGAGCTGGTCACCCTGCTAGCTTACCTGCAGCCTCCTCTTCCCTAAAGTGGAGACAGTGCCATCCCGTGGTAGAGCTCGTGGGGATTGGGTAGGGGACAAAGTGATTTCCCAGCCTCAAGTGAGCACCTCTTCCAAGCCCCTCTTTACCACCCTCCCCCACGTTCTTTCTTTGTAACACTTATTTGCATTTGAAGTGACTCATTTCTCTCTTTGAGGCTGCTTCTCCCTACTAGAATGAAAGCTTTTGTTCATTGCTGAGCGCTCAGAGCCTGGAACAGTGCCTGGCACAGCCTAGGTGCTCCCATACCAGCATGGAATGAACGCGAACGTGCCGCCACTCAGGTGTGCTCGTGCGCCTGTTGCTTTCCTCCCTCCTCCATCTTCTGGGGCCCCTCCTGTGTGTGACCCGGTGTGGATTTGGGCCACTTCACAGATTGGAAGCCACTCAATGAGACTCCTGTCCCTTCTGCTGGCCTGTGAAGCTTTGTATTCACGTGGAGGCCCTCACCCAAGACACCCAGGGCACTTTGTAAACACTAATGACGTAAATGGTGCACTTTGCTGCAGGTGGGGCATAATCTTCTGAAGCAAGATGGTTGCCAGCAAAGCCAAACCTGTTCTGGAAGAGAGTGGAAAGTTTAAGCAGAGTCCTCAGGGGTCATTGGGCCATTTGCCCGGTGACGTCTGGCCAGTGGCTCAGGTCAGCAGAGATTCCTGGAAGGCAGCCCCTCCTAGGAACCCCTCCTTCCCCTTACAGCCCTAAGCCCTGGAGCCGGTATTGTTTTGCTCCTTTGGCAGAACTTCCTGAATCAAGTGAAGAGGATTCTCTTGCTGCCAGAAGGCTCCTTGCATGGATTTATTGAGTCCCACTTAGCAGAGGCGCTGAGGCTGCGAGTTGTATCATGTTCGTACTCATGCATTCAACAGATCCTTTAGAGCATCCAGTCTGAGTCAAGCGTTCTGGATACAAGGATGGGGATACCAGTGAGGGGACACTGACTCATGAAGGAAGTACTTGGCAGGGCACATGGCACAGGGTCTGTGGGAGCCCAGAGAAAAGGTTCGGGTCAGGATAGGCTTCCTGGAGGAGTGCTGCTTCTGTTGATACTCAGAACTCTTGAAGTTGTGGGTTGCAAAACCCCAACTGAAACAGGCTTAGGCCCTAAAGAGAATACATTGGCTTATGGAACACACAAAGCTAGGAGTTACTGGCTTCAGGCGCAACTGGATCAGGGTGCTTAATTGAGAACTCCGTCTCTTGATGCTGTTTCCCTCTCTGTGTTGACCTCATTTCCTCCAAATGTGGCCAGAATTTCCCCCACTTGGTGGATAAAATAGGAATATGTTTAAAATTTTATTTATTTATTTGACAGAGATAGAGAGAGAGAGAGAGCACAAGCGGGGGGAAGGGCAGAGGGAGAGGGAGAAGTAGACGCCTCGCTAAGCAGTGAGCCCGATGTAGGGCTCAATCTCAAGACCCCAGGATCATGACCCGAGCCCAAGACAGACACTTCACCGACTGAGCCACCCAGGCGCCCCGAAAAGATAGGAATTCAAAGCTTTTGATTCACATTCTTCTCCTTCCATTTGTATATTTACTTAGCCATTGTTTACTGAGTAGTGAACAAGACAGTGTCCTACAGATTTATCCTACAGACAAACTTATGTGCCAAGACACATGTACAAGAATTTTCATTTCAACATTGTTTACACTGACCAAAGCCTGGAAACAACTTAAGTGGCCACCGACAAGGGATTGGTTAAGTAAGTTTCGCAATGGCAGACCGGACAGCCCTTCAGAAGAATGAACTAGATCTCTATCAGTAGTCCTTGCTCAGGGCAACTCTATCCCCCAGAGGACATTTGGCAATGTCTGGAGACGTTTTCAGTTGTCACAGTTGACTGGGGTGGGGGGTGGGGTGGGGGGCGGAACAGCACTAACAGCTTCTCATGGATAAAGGCCAGGGATGCTGCTGAACTCCCTCCAGTGCCCAGCAAGGTGCACCCCCACCCCCATCCCAACAAGGAATTATGCAGCCTGAAATGTCAATAGTGCCCAGATTGAGGAACCTTGATCTGTATCTGCTGTTATAGAAATCTTTAAGAAATGTTAGGTTAAAAAAGAAAAAAGAAAAAGAGAAGGCATCGTGGAAAACAATAGATACAGGAGACCGCCATTTGTGCAAAACAAGGAGCATACCTATCTGTGTGCTTATACGTGCATAGCTTTATCTCTGGAGGAATAAATAAGAGAGTGAGGGGCTGTCTAGTGAAGGCCTAGGGGAGAGGTGTGGAAGAGAGATTTATTTTCACTATACAGCTTTTGTACTGTCTGAATATTTTTAGACCACGTACGTGTATTCTTAAAATAAGTAAGTAAATAAATAAACACACAACACACAACACAACACACACACAGTCTGAAAGTTTGACCAGACCCACCCACATTCCCTGCCTTCCAGGTCTTCTCTTTCTGGGATGAGCAGGTTAAGAACATGCCACTGAGTCACAGTTGGAAGAGCTCTTAGAGATGTTCAAATCCGAGGAGTCATCAGAGGCTTTGGAGGTGCTGGATGAGACACATCTGGATGGGTCTTTACAGTAGGACTGCCTAGAGCCTTTAATGCAAGTGTGTACATTAACCCTTTCGGAGGAGTTATGGTAAAGAGAAATGGTAGATGTCCTTGACTCCTTTTTCCTTCCCTAGGGCTGCCATGTCAAAGTACCACATACCGGGTTGCTTAAAACAACTGAAATCTGTTGCTGCTCAGCTCCGGAGCCTAGAGGTTCAAAATCAGAGTGTCCAGTCGGCAGGGCCTTGCTCCCTCTGCAGGCACCAGGGAAGAATCCTTCCTTGGCTCTTCCAGCTTCTGGAAGCCTCTAACAATCTTGGGCATTCCTTGGCTTGCAGCTGCATCCCTCCTCTTTCTGCCTGCAGCACCATAAGACCTTGTCCCTGTTTATCTGTCTTTGGATGCCGTGTTCTTAACAAGGGCACCAGCCGTGCTGGATGTAAGGCCCACTGTGCTCCAGCATGACCTCATCCTAGCTGAGCTCATCGAGATTATTCTATTTCCAAATCAGGAAACATTCTGAGGTATTGGGAAGACTTCAATGTACCTTTTTGGGGGAGGACACACTATAACTCATAACCACTCCTAAGAACGCACACGTATGTAAATAGTTTTTTTCCATTTCAATTTTTTAAAAAAACCCTACTGTTCTACTTATAATGCTTCAAGAAAAGCGGATCTCATATAATTTCTTCGATTTATAATCGAAGGGTCTGAAGCCCAGAGAGAGATAGTCATTAGCCCGAGATCACATAGCAAATTAAAGGTGGGGCTGAAACTAAAATCTAGGTCGGCTTTCTCCTGGAGGACAGAGTCCCTAAGTCATGTCTGTCCTTGATGGGAGCTGCTCTTTGTATATGAGGCCATGGCTGACTGGTGGTCAGTAGGGCATCCATCAGGTTCATCCATCCACCCACTGCTCCCGCCTGTTACCTTCCAACACGCAAGCACAGCTACCTGGCAGAGTGTCCTGTTCCTACAGACACATAGGGACTTAATATGAATATTCCCAGGTGTGTTTTTGGGGACACTAGGTAGTGTGTGACAGAAACCACTGCAGACGGATTGAAGTCAGAGGAGGGATCTCTTGGCTCTTGTATCAGGGGAGGCACAGCTGGATCCAGGAGCTCAAGTGATGTCCTGATCCATCTCTCTCTCCTGCTCACTGTCCTGCTTCCCTGTGTGTTTGTGTCATCCCAAAACACATTCACATCGAGGTGGGAAGCATGGGGCCTGGCCACTCCAGGCTGGTCAGCATTTGAAGGAGAGCTTAAAGTGTGAGTAGTGAACTCACACTTTCCCAGGCTCCAGCCAATGTCCCAAGGACGGCTTGGTGGCCACATCCCAGAACCTATGCCTAGAGTCAAGAGTATTTGGTTCTCTGCTTGGCCAGACCTGAAGCAGTGGGTGGGGTCCGCTCCACCCAAACCATGACAACTGAAAGTGGGAGAACACTGGTCCCCCCAAAAGGTTCTGGTCAAGTGAAGTACGTGTGTCCACTGTGGTGAGTTAGCTCTGCTCCTCCTTTGCTGACTCCTCACCCACTCGGCAGCTACATACAGTGGTGATGGGACGAGGAGACTGACCGGCTCTGGACAACCCCTCTCTGCTGCAGTGGACTATTTTGCACCATGGACTGTTGGCTTCCTCTGGGTTTCTGAAGCTCTTCATTCCCACTACTGGATGTTTACTTTTCCATCCTCCACCCACTACCAGACTGCAAACTCCTTCTGGGACCCTGGCCTATTCCCCTTTGCAAACCAGCATCTAGCACAGCAGACAAAGAGGAGGCTCTTAATAAATGTCCATTGAATTGGGAATCTCTAATAAAAGCCAAGGATGTGGTAGGTACTCCATAAAATCTTGCTGAATGAATGAGTGGTTGGATAGATGGATGCATGCAGGCATGCACAAATGCCCACACCCGCACGTATGTACGTATAGATGAATGGATGGATAGATGCACCGATAGGTGGGCGGGTAGCTGCATGAATGGGTGGATAGATGAACAGATGGAACAATAGACTGATGGATTGATGGATGGGTGGATGCAAGGGTAGATGGATGGATGGGTAGATGAGTTGATGGATGGAGGCACAGGTGGAGGGGTGAGTTGACAGATGCTATCCTGATCACCACTCAGGCACAGTCTCCTATGCAAAGAGCTACTTCTATCAAGGGCAAACATAGCTCACTGATTCTTTCATTGTCTGGCTATCTGATTTCTGTCACACAGCCTACTCACTTTCTTTTACAATACAGGGGACTTAATGCTCACTTGCCTAGTGAATTCCATTCTGATTCTGCTGTTTATCATTGGAGACAGTGACAAACCATGCTGCAGAGCATAAGGGGCCAGATGTCTGTTCCGAAAGAGAAGGAAACGGTTAAGAAGTAGGAGCTGTGTGCCCCTCTCTCTCTTCCTGCAGACAGATTTTGGTGGTGAAGATGGCTGGGGTAACCTTCAAGACACGTCCTTCCAGCTCTGTGGTTAGAGGCAGCTCTCTGACCCTGGTTTTTACGAGCCAGTCCAACCCAAGAGCCCCGGGTACGGGCTCTGGATGCAGCTGTATCAAGACTTTCCTACATGTGCCACTCTTGGAGACTCAAGCTCTTAGCCTGCCTCTAATTCAGATGGGAGTTGGTCCCACCAGGGAAAGAATCGCCTTCCACCCCTAAGGAGCTCTGGCTTCCTTATTCCCTTTGCTGTTGTCCTCACGCCTCCTGGGAAAGGGGCCAACTCAGCAGTCAGTGTCAGAGGGAAACAGCTCCTGGGAAATAGCCCCAAGGGCCCACCTGTGCAGGCAGTGGTTATTGATAGTCAGACGGCCCTCTGGGGTCCAGCTTGCTGGACAGAGAGTGCTCACACCACTCCCTGCAAATCCATCATCTCCCTTGGGTTTCAGCTCTTAGGAGGTTCAGTTAAATAGTCTGCTGGATACTGAGCAGAAAGGCTGATTCCCACTGCCTCTGCCACGCTCTCCATGGGGCGCCGTACACAAACAGCCACGAGCGTGCATTCAGCTCCCGCTATGTGCCAGGCTCCCTCCTACTCTTATGAGACAGCTATTAATATCCCCACTTCATGGAAGAGAAAATGAGGCTCAGATGGTGAGGTCGGTGGACTCACTCATGCTCACGCAGCCAGTAAGTGGCTGAGCCAAGACTCAAACCCGGGGCTCCCTGCAAATTCGCAGCTGTCTCCACGGACTGGCATGGCCAGGACTTCACTGATGTTCACTGCCGATCCATTTTGGAGTTTAATCAATGGAAACCTCACTTAGCATTTTATTTTCTCTATCAGCAATTCGTGAACTGTAATAGCCTATGAGGGAGGAAAAATGGCCTATGGAAACAAAGATTGATGCTAAAAACTGGAAACGAGTCAGTGTTAGCACTTGTGTGCTCTTTCTGTTTTGGCTGCTGGAATTGCGTAAAAAGCATGGGCCCCCAGGAGATGTGATTTAAGGATCCCTAGATGTTCCATCACCTAATAGCTCCTCTGTTCCCTAAGATTTCACCAGGAGACTTTCATTTCTTTGGGCCTGAAATCCTTTTTGATTTTCCGAAGGCTTTAATTAAAATGACAATACCTCTGAGAGCGGTCATAATAATCTTTGAGCCTGTGCATCAGCTAAAAGCTTCAGCAAAGGAGTAGATAGTGAGGACTTTGGAAAGGGGCATACGATTCACAAAGGTGGCCAGGAAGCAAGTACGGGCCCCAAAGCGGGAACTCACTTTGCCTCTGTTACAGTTCCATCCAAGGCCAGCTGGAAAGGGAAAAAAATCAGGTCTGCTAGCTACTGGGTGCATTGTAGATTACCCTGACACCTAGAAACATAAAGTGAAAATGAACATTTACTCTCTCACAGTTTCTCTGGGTCAGGTATTTGCGAGTGGCTTAGCGAGGGGGTTCTGACTCTGGATGTCTCAGGGGGGTGCAGTTGAGATGTTGGCTGGGCTGCGGTCTTATCTGTAGGCTTGGCTGGGGCTGGAAGATCTGCTTCTGCTCCAAGGGGACTCACTCACATGGCTTTGGGCAAGATAATGCCAGCCAGTGGAAGGAGGCTTCTGTCCATCATGGACCTGCCCACTGAGCTGCTTGAGTGTCCTCACAACACAAGGGCTGACTTTCCTTAGACCTAATGAACCCACAGAGGAGCAAGCAGGCCAGAAGGGGCTGCAGTGTCTTTTATGACCTTGCCCCAGCAGGTCATACTCCTAACTTCTGCAACATTTTCCACGTTACACTGTTCAGTGGGAGAGAGTCCTACACAAAGATGTGAACTCCAGGTGGTGACATTATCAGGGGGACCATCTTGGATAGTGATTTGGGGCTACCACGATCTCTGTCTTTAATACTTAAGTGATAAAGGGGAAGCATGAAGAGCTCACCTGAATATATTCTGGATTTTTCATGAGGCAGGGACCGTGCCTGATTGTTCACTATAATATTCCTGGAAGCACCTGGGACAATGCCCAGCGTTTAGTGGGTGTTCAGGAAACACTTGCTGAATGAGATAAGCAAGTGATGGATACTTGCTACAGAAAAAAAGTGGTTCTTGAAACTCAGTCCATTTTACTTACTGCTCTGTTAGATGTTCATAGAGGGCAGGGATCGAGCAACAGGATTTTGCACTGCTAGACTTCTCATATCATTGACTTTTTGTCACCTGTGTATCATTGTGGCTTTTTGTTCAGTGAGTCTTCTGTTACTGTAGGACCCAAATCATCTGGTATGTCGTCGAGGGAAGGGGTGTACAGAAACTGAACAGGGAGATGCCACCCCTTTTTTGGATGATAAAAGGGTCACTTTAATTGAAATAGAGTTATAACTGGTTGCCAGATTTAAGCATAAGGTCAAAACCTCAGAGCAGAGAGATTATATATACAGGCAGCATGTATATAAATGTATGTATAATTTATGCAATATTTTTCCTATTCATGCTCTCTACTTAAGCTATCCATTAAAGCCCATCACATTAATTTAATTGAAAAATTCTGGGGGAATTGTATTAGCTTTTTTCCCATTAAATTAACATTACAGCCTTTAAATAGATGTCCTGGATGCCCATTGTTGCTAACAAAATTATTATGCAAATTGAAATCTGCCCTTTCTGGATTCGGCCACCAGCGTCCCACCCTCCCCTTTTTTTCTGTGACCTCTTTAATGTAATTGCCCTTTCCCTGAGCTCCCAGGCCACAGATGTGGGACAGAAGCCCCAGCCCAAGCCCGAGGCTCTGTATGGGGCTGTGAGGCCTGGTCTGCACCAGCAGAGGGGCATGGAGCTCCAGTCTCTGGTCTTCACCACCATCGTGAAAACCCTCTCATCTCAAGAAAGGAAAAGGGGTGGGCAGTGTCCCTCACTCCCACCTCCCACCCCCAGCCTCTTGGAGCTGAGAGCATGCTTGGTGTCAAAGAGCATAGGTGTGTGAGTCGAATGGGCTGGGTTTGAAATCAGATTCTGCACCTTGGTGACTCTGAGATCTGTGAGCAAGCTTCTTAACCTCATAAGGCCTGGAAAACGGCTCCTCCCTCAGGGAGGCTGAAGGGACATGTGAAACAATGGCTAGTGCCCTGTGCTGAGTGGATATTCATCATGGGTGGCTTTGGCCACTTATTCACAAACTCCCTTCGTTCATTCATTCGCCGAGGAAATACTTCAGAGCACTGCCCTGTGCCCACCACTGGGCTAGGGGCAGGGGAGGTGCTGGGAACCAGGTGGCCCAAGTCTGCGAAGGCCTATAGCTTGTCTATGGGGTTGGGGTGGGTAATAAACAGTATGTGGATGGTGGCCGGTGTTATTACCATTATTAGCCTAGCAAGCAAGTGTTCAAAAAGTGAAAAGTGCAGTTCTGTTAATTAACCAACCGCCCTGATTCTGCTCTGCTGAAGCTTCCAGGAAGCAGAATGAGCCACTTCCCTCAGGCTGGATCAGAGAGGCCTGGTTAAACCTGGGACCCAGTTGGGAGGACTCTTTTCTCTAACTCGAGCTGCTAGATGGCTGCAGCCAGAAGGTGAGTGCCAGGGTCTGCAGAGCAAGGAGATCTCTTTGTGAAATCAGCCATATTTTCTCTTGTGGATGGGATAAAGATTCCTCCGGCCCCACTCTGTGTCTTCTCTTTCTGACTGAGGCTCGTGAAGTAATCCCCAGCTAATCTCTGGATGAACACCAAGACTTCGCCACTCTTCAAGAATTTCCAAGGGGGACGTCTCTCATCTTTCCCATCTGTTTAATCTCCAGGAGTCTTCCCTGTTTATGAATGTGCTCTCCTATTTGCATAGACACTGAGTAGATTAAAATGAGGCTTGAAAAAAGAAGATCAGAGCCTTTGGGGTTGAAGACACACACCTAAGAACAAGCATGGGGTTGGAAAGCAGCCTATCCCGGTCCACAGGTTATGGTTCTCTCAGTGAAACTAGTGCTAAATGAGAACCTGGAAAGATGAGTAGCTTCCTTCCTGCTATTCTAGTCATCCACTGTGTAACAAGTGAGCCCTAACCATGGTGCTTAAAGCAACGGGTATTGATTATCCTTCATAGTTTCTGTAAGCGAGGGGGATTCAGAAGCACTTGGCTGGGCGGTTGTAGTCCAGGTATCTCATGTGCCTGGGATGGAGGTCATCTGGAAGCCTACTTCATGCTCATCTAGATTGGGAAGGCTTGTACAGCTGAGGGCTGGAACAGCTGGGCTCCTTTGACATACATTGTATCTCAGCATGGTCTCCGCACAAAGTCTCTCCAATATGGTGGGTTCAGGGCCCTGGACTTCTTACCAGTGGTCAAGACACCAAGCAGGTATCCCGACAGACAAAGAACCAGGTGGGAGCCCTTTCACTTTCTATGACCTATCCTTGGAGGTCGCAGTGTCACTTCTACAGCATTCCGCTGCTCGGGGTCATGGGGTCTGGTCCAAGTTGAGAGGAAGGGGAAGTAGACTCCACTTCTTGATGGCAAACGGCAAAGTTCCAGAAGACCATGAGAGACTGAGAACATTGTACTAGGTAATGCCTACTTCCAAACATTCCTGGTTAAGACTCTTCCAATGGTTATAGACTCAAATGTGCAAAGGAAAGCAATAAAGCTTCTAGAGGAGAGCAGAGAATATATTCATGACTTGAGGATAGGCTGATGTGACATGATAAGAAATATATATTGGTCTCTGCATCTGGTTCCTGACACAAAGCCCCTGAATCCCTTATGATTTCCTGAGTGATGGGTGTGATTGGATCATCTTACACAGAGCTCTTAAATCCCTTTGGAATTTCCTGGGTGATAGGAGCATCTTTTGTTCTAAGGAGGTCTACTCTTGGGCTCCTGAATAGCTTCAGGGTAGGGGCCAGTCACCAGAAAGATTAAGCCAGGATTAGAGGCTTAGAACTTTCAGCCCCTCTGGGGAGAGGTTTGGGGCTAGTAACTGAGTCAGAAGTAAATCACTCCTATATGATGCTTCCATAAACATCTGTAGACTGTGGGCTTGCAGAGCTTCTGGAGTGGTGATCGATCCATGTTCTGGAGGGTGTCTCCAGGGGAACCAAAGCTCATGTGCTTGAGACCCTTCCAGATCTCGCCCTGCCTACCTCTTCATCTGGGTGTTCATCTATAGACTTTATAAGAAGTGAGTAAAGATAAGTAAATGCTTCCCTGAATTTTGTGAGCTGTTCTAGCAAATGATCAAACCAGAGGTTGGGGCTAGTGGTGTCGTTGTGGCAACTCCTGGCTTTGTAGCCACGTCAGAAGTGTGGGTACCCGTTACTTGTGACAGGCATCTGAGGGGGTGCCATCTTGTGGGACTGGGCCCTTGACTTGGAACTGATGCTAACTGTGTATGGTTAGTGTCAGAAGTGAATTATAGGACACTCGGTTGGTGTCCCAAAAGTTGTAGAATTGATTGATGTGAGGGGAAAAAACCCCCACACATTTGGTGTCAGAAGTGTTGTAGGTAGAGAAACAGTTTTTCTTTAGCAAATATTTCTGAAACAGGACACACATGCATACACACAGATGCATAAGGAAAATAATTGACCATTTGGACTTCACTAGAACTTCTGTTCATCAAAATATTCCATTAAGACAATGAAAACGCAAACCAGAATGGGAGAAGATAGTTGGAATAAAGATTCCAACAGAGGGGGTGCCTGGCTGGCTCAGTTGGTTAAGAGTCTGCCTTCAGCCCAGGTCATGATCCTGGAGTTCCAGGATCGAGCCCCACATAGAGCCCCACGTCAGTCTCCCTGCTCAGCAACAGAGGACTCATGTCTAGATTATTGAAAGAACTCCTATAAATCAATAAGGAAAAGACAAACAATTCAATTTTTTTAATGGGCAAAACACATGAATAAGCTTTTCACAAAAGAGTAATCCAAATGGTCAATAAGCCTATCAAAAGAGCATCAATATCATTAATGATTAAGGGAATGTAATACAAACCACAATGAGAATTTTTATATATGTAAAAACTTAGGTGGACACCTAAGATTTTTGAACTTTCTGTATATGAATTTTACACAGACACGTGCAACAATGGCTAAAATGACAAAAAAAAGAAACCTGTGAATACCGATGTGTTGACAATGCCTGGAGCAGCTGGAACACTCATATACTGAAGATAGGAGTGCAGATTACTACAAACACTTTGGGAAATTATTTAGCAGTATTTACTTAAGCAGAACGTAGTACGTATATACTCTATGAATATGCTCAGTAGCAATGTGTCAATGTGTGCACCAAAAGACATGGCCGAGAATGTTCATGGCAGCAGTATTTGTGACAGCCATCTTAGCTTCTTCAGGCTGCTGTAACAGAATACCGACTGATTGGCTTGTGAAGAACAGAAATTTATTTCTCATGGTTCCAGAGACTAGGAGGTCTAAGATCAGGGTGCTGCTAGACTTTGTGTCTGGTGAAGACCCACTTCCTGGTTCATAGATGACCATCTTCTTGCTGTGTCCTCCCTGGTGGAAGGGACAGGGATCTCTCTAGTTATTCTTTTAGAAGGGCACTAATCCCATTCATAGGGACTTCACCCTCATGACCTAATCACCTCCCCAGGGCACCACCTCCTAATACAATCACACTGATTAGGTTTGTTCCAACACGAGTTTTAGAGGCACGCAAACATTCCATCTACAGCAAACTCCAAACTGGAAACAACCCAAATATCATCCATAGTAGAAAAGATACAGAAAGTGTGGCATATTCTTATGATGTTATAATTGCGACACTATATATGGAACATACACAGCAATGACTTTGGACAAACTCAATCATATGGTGAGATCTCACTCACATGCCATTGAGTGAAAGACAGAGCTACACGATTCCGTTTACATTAGATTTACAGCCGAGCAAAACAAATTGTGAGGATAAAAGCAAATTAGTGGCTATCTTTGGTGAGGGGGGATGGGGATAACCGGGAAGGGCATGAGGAACATTTTTGAGGCATTGTAAATTTCTGCATCTTAATCTGGGTGGTGATTATGAGGTTGTGTCACTTTGTAAAAACTCACCAGGCTTGTATACTTTTATATTACACATATTATTCATAATTCGATGAAAACGTTTCCTTTTAAAAGATAATTATGCCCAAGGTCTGTAGCAGAGGTCAGCAAACTGTGGCCCTTAGGTCAAATCCAGCCCACTGCCTGTTTTATAAAGTTTTATTGGGACACAGCCATATTCACACATATTCATATACATACTGTTTAGGGCTGTTGATGTGCTACGATGACAGGGTTGAGTAATGTGACAGAGGGAGGCTGGCCCACAAACCCTAACATATGCACTACTTTTCTTTTACAGAAAAAAATTGCTGACTGCTGTTCTATAACATACAACCTTGGGGCTTCATTTAATCCTTCCATGTATATTGAGAAGAGTCCGGACTGTTTTTCAAGAAAGATGTTGGCCCTATTAAAAGGCTCGCCTTCGGCCCACACTCATGCATAGTTGGGGTGCCTTCTATTAGCCGGATACCCCCTTGGGTTCAGTGCTTTAAGATTCCATACCAGGAGGCCAGCCCCACCCTACCTTCCCGTGATTCTCAAAGTAATTTGATTTGCTTTCAATTTTCTTGCCTAATTCTGCTTTTAAAAATTCTAATCATTCGAATTATGAAAGTAATACATATCTTTTGTAACAATTCAAACAACAAAGAAGTGTCTAAAATAAAATTAGCAGACTCCCCTGCACCTCTCCAATCCAGCTCCCTCAATGCAATCACTATTAGCAGTTTGATATAAATGTTTCCCCACAGTTTCCTTTATTTATAAAAACATATAAAAACCTACTTAGAGGGTGTGACTTTTTGGGGGGTCTTTTTATTTTTATTTTTTTTAATGAAAACAGAATCACACTTGCTTTTATTCTATTTAGCAAAGTATTGCAGGCCTATCTCTCTGTCAATATGTATGATTTTATTTTATAATTTTTAATAGCTATGCTGCATTCCTCAATGTGAATATATCCTGATTTCTTCAGCCATTGTCCTATTAATGTACATTCAGATTGTTTCCAGGTTATTTTTTTTGTTGTTGTTGTTTTAACTATTACAAACGATACTGCAATAAACTTCTTCATATATTTATGTCTTTATATACTGGCATTTTCGTTTCTGGTGGATATATTCCCAGAAGTGAGTATGCCGGGCCACAGTTTAAATTCTCAAAAATACCAACAGTTAATTTTCCACGACGCTATAATAATTTACAGCCTCTCCCCCCATGGTGTTGGAGCGAACTGGATTCCTCACACCCTTGCCAGCTCTGGATGCTACACATATTTTCCATTTTTGCCAATCTGATGGGTAAAAAATAGTATCTCATTGTTCTCATTTGCATTTCCCTGACAAGTGAGCCTGAGCATCTTTTCATATGTTTATTGGCTATTTGCATTTCTGCTTCTGTGAATTCTGTAGCCTTGGCCCATGCTTCTCCTGGGTGATTGGTCTTTTTCTTATTAATTTGTAGGGTCATTTTATAAATTAAGAATATTAACTCTTTGTTAATTATCCGGCTGCAAAGATTTTCTTTGTTTATTGTATGTTTTTCCACGGCTCTGCTTTTGATTAAAAAAAATTAAATCTCTGTCCCCCAGGTTCTTGCTAAGAATATAACTAAAACTGTTTGCTCTTTAATTCTTATCAGAATCTCAGCTGTGAGAAATAATATATGTGGTGCTCTGTTTAAAGCAGTGGTTCTCAAACATTTTCTAATTTTAAGTAACAGACACTCCCCCCCCAGCATCTCCCCTCACCCCAGCCTTTTTCCCCCAGACACATGATTAGATAGATAAAAGAGGAACTGCCATAGTGAACTTTGGTTTGGGGGCTCAGTGATTAGTGTGCAGAGGGTCTGTCACTTCTGTCTTGCGGCCCCTGAGATGCTGTGAGAACCACCAGTGCTCCCTGGAACCTAGTTTGAGAATCACTAATCTAAAGGCTCTGCACCCCCTCCATCTATTTAATCAGTTTTGTACAGTGTGTTCCATAGAATATTAAGTAGGGATATTAACAAGTGCTTTGTGAAGAAAAGACTCTGGGATTGTTCTATGGCCTGCCAAAATGAGGCATGCTTTCCCTTTTTGAACTAGATCACACTTTGATTCTTTTGAGATGGAAATGCTAGCGTACCAAGAGACAGGAACTGGACAAAGGGTGACACACACCCTTTATTTCTCTTCATACGCAACGCCAAAACAAATAGACAGTTATTGCCCTAGCTGCTCCTGGCCATCTGCTGAAGTTGCAACTCTAGTTTTCTGACTGGTCTGAGCGAGTACTGCTCACTTAGGGATCAGGGTTATGGAGCACCGAGGGGACCAGCGAGGGACAGGTGGGGGCTGACCCCTTTTTATTTTCCCAGGGGCAGAAGTTGTGGGTTCTTGGTGACACTCAAGCACTCCTGTCTTCTGCCTTATTTGGAATTTGGAAGGACACATTTCTCCCTAATCTTTTTTATTTTTTCTATTTTTCTGAGCCATACCTATAACAAAGAACAGGTAAAAAGGACTTTACACAAAGGTGCTTTAAACAGGAGATTTGCAGATACTACCTTTTATTTTTCCTAGGTCCTTTCAAGAAAAGACAAAGGAAAGAGATATTGGCATAACTTGTTTAAGAATAGCAATCTGGTAATCCCGTATGCTCTTAAGAGAAAGAACTCTGCATAATAGGAGCAGTGAACCTACGTCCCATTTGGAGACTATGCCTAGGTTCTTGCACAACAGTGGTCAGAGAAGCTTGGGAAATGCTGGGCTTCTTTCCTGTGGGGCTTCTCAGAGCCTTCTCAGAGCCTTCTCAGAGCCCCAGAACACTATAAAACCAGTGTTCACTGTGAGGTTCCAAAAGGAAGACACGGGTGAGTTTCCTACTTTTTCTTGACCACAGAACCCCTTGTGGGCAGGAGGTCTCCAGGAATGGTAATCTGTTGTCTACCCTTTAGAAAAGGCTGAGCCGGATAGTCTTATATTTTGCCTTAGCTAAAACCAGACTCTCCGAGAACTGCACTCTTTTCTTTGGCAACTTACAGATTTGTTTGTATTAAAGTTCCATTAACTTACATTGAGGGACATAATATGGAATTCATTGCATCAACTTGCTATAATTTTTGCTGCAAGGAGGTTGTAATTTTATGTAGCCCATTGCTAGTAAAAGCTGGGGTTCCATAAGCAATTGGTTTGTTTACATCTAATACCAGGAATTTAGTATAGTTCCCTCTTTGCCCTTACCACCAGGATGCTCAAGGCCACTGCAAATAATGGTGTTGAAATCTGTGGTATATATTTTGGGTTCCAATCTTGTCCTTTATTTCAATATATCTTTCTCCCTTTTTATTTTCACTTAGTCCCTATTTCCTTTTTATCCTTGTTTTAAATTTTTTTCTACTTTATTGATATACGTACACAAGCTACCATTTAATCCTATTCGTCAGATGTAATGGGGTGTAATAATAAAACAAGTACCTACCTGCCTATATATTCTAATTAGCATATATATGTATATATTACGTTTTTTATTTTAATCACCTGGGGTTTGTCACAAGTGCACTCCTTAATCCCATCACCTATTTGACCCATCCTCCTGCTCCTCTCCCCTCTGGGAAGATGTTCTCTATAGTCCAGAGTTTGTTTCTTGATTTGTCTCTCTCTTTTTCTTTTTTCTCTCTTTGCTCATTTGTTTTGTTTCTTAAATTCCACATATGAACGAAATCATATGGTATTTGTCTTTTTCTGACTATTTTGCTTAGCATAATACTGTCTAGCTCCATCCACACCATTGCAAACGGTAAAGATTTTATTCCTTTTCATAGCTGGGTAATATTCCATCGTGTATATATGCCACACCTTTATCTATTCATCAGTTGATGGACACCTGGGCTGCTTCCATATCTTGGCTATTGTAGATAATGCTGTTATGAACATAGGGGTGCATGTATCCCTTTGAATTAGTGTTGTTGTATTCTTTGGATAAATATCCAATAGTGGGATTGCTAGATCATAGAGTAGCTCTATTTTTAACTTTCTGAGGAACCTCCATACAGTTTCCCACAGTGGCTGCACCAGGATTCCCCTTTCTCCGCATCCTCGCTGACACCTGTTGTTTCTAGTGTTGTTGATATTAGCCATTCTGATAGGTGTCAGGTGATATCTCATTGTCGTTTTGATTTGGATTTCCCTGATGGTAAGTGATGCTGAGCATCTTTTTATGTGTCTGTTGGCCATCTGGATGTCTTCTTTGGAGACATGTCTGTTCATGTCTTTTGCCCATTTTTTAATTGGATTCTTTATAATGGTATTGAGTTTTAGTCTTACTTGCATATACTAAATGCCTACTATGTGCAAGGCACCTGCTAGGGCCATGGGGAAAAAAAGATTAAACCAGCTGTGGTCCTTGTCAGTGAATGACTTAGTGTTGCTGTGAAACAGATGTAATTACCACAATCAATGGGCATGAATAAGCACCACAGTGTGATGTGTTAAGGAATAATGAAGTATGTTCAAAGCACATGCCAGGGGGACTGAGTCAAGACACCAATCAAGACAGGCAGAGCTGCCTAAGGACTCCCAGCTTTGGGGTCAGCTCCCAGCTGTCCAGGTCTTTGGTGTCAACCACAAGCCAGGTGAGCGAGCTAGTTTTCCAATGATTCCAGCCCCAGAAATACTGAGTAGAGCAGAGAGGGCACCTCTAAGCCCTGCCCGAATGACAGATGTGTGACCAAACCAAATATGGTAGTTTTGAACTAAAATGAAAAAGTGCTGTTGGAATCCAGTGAAGGAGTAAATGACCTTATGGAGAAGAGGGTGAGGAAGGCTGGGGAGAGAGCAAGCAGGGGAATTATCAGGCTGAAGCTATGGGCAAGGTCCAGGGTATTTGCTCTCAACTGAAAAGGAGGAAAAGATGTGCAAGATTGTGTGTATGAGTCTGTGCCTTTTCTGAAAAGAAGGTCCATTGCTCTCATCAGATTCTCAGAAGAATTTGCGGCCCACAAAAGCTTAATATCCACTGCTGTGAAAGGGTGAGTAGACAGTTGCCAGGACAGCAAAGGGCAGAAAAAAGCTCAAAGACATGGAAGCAGTGGAGTCTGTAGGGTAGAAGTGAATCTCCAGATTCACATTCATTCACTCATTTAATCATTCTTTCCTTCAATAGATAATTTATTGAACACCCACTATGGATCAGGCATTGTGAACACGATTGTCCCTTTACAGACCTCACAGGCTTTAGACACTTTCCCAGAAGGCTGTCCTAATTCCCACATCTCTCCCACTAGCCTGGAAGACGGGCCCCAGAGTCTACCCTTCTTCTTCCAGGCATTTGGAGTTTTATTTCTTCTCCCCCTGCAGCCCTTGTAGTAAGAGCAGTCAACAAGCCATGAGTCCCTAAGACTGCTCCAGGAAGTAACTTTACCACCCTATCTCAGCCTTTTTCTCAATCAGCATGAAAGTACCATGATTTCTGTCTTGAGAACCAAAAAACCCCCATAAGGAGTGAAGGCTTCTTTCTAAGTTGAACCAGTAAAGGGCCATGGCTAAAAAGCAAAGCTGGAGAGAGAGCTTAGCCATGTGATGTGAGATGCTTCCACTGCACTGTGATTTCAGTTTAAGTCTTGATTGCACACAAACAGCACCTCTCAGCACGCAAGTCTCCAAAAACCTGGGCATCTTTGAAGACTTGTTTTTCTTTTTCTCTTTCCCCCCTCCCTGTTCTCCCCCTCTGCCTTGCTTTCGCATCATCCTCTCGGAACATCAGGAGAGCTTTACCCTATATTCACGAATGGGATTCTTGGTTTTATCACACTGACTCGCAGTTTCATGTACTGTACCTCAGATTTTCCATCTCTGAAATGGGTATGATTATACAGGAAAGTAATGTTTGCGGAAACTTTAAGGACTTCAGGTGGTGAGTTTTGTAGAAGTTGCACGCACGCACGCACGCACACGCACAGTATCTGATTAGCCTCCAGGCAGAGTAAGGACAACAGAATTTCCTCAGAACAGTCTAAGCAGAGAACATCTGGTTCCCTTACCTGTTGATGCATTTGTCTCTATGTTTGGTTGGATTAAGCTGCTGATAAACTAGCCTGCAGCCACCTCATACTCACTCTTGAAACTCCAAACCTTCTCTTTCAGGCAAGGAGCCACCAACTCTGGGTGGTTAGAAGTACAGGAAGGGGAATGTACATGTTTCCTTTCCTACTCTGTTCCCAGGACACAGGTTCATGCTTGCCTTTCACTCCCAAGTGAGTTTAGCCATTGGAAGTCTTCCCTGAACACTGGCGGACTCAGAGAATCTCTTCCCAGTGTCCCCTAGACCAGTATTTCCGTCCTGATGCAAAATTCTTATCACCTATATGTTGTCCGGAAAGTGGAATTGTCATGGGGAAGTCTTTCTGTGTTGCAGGGAAAGTCAGGGATGTCAGGGGAAAGAAGACAGCTCTGTAGCTTAGTGGTTAAATAGAAAAAAAAAAAAAGCAGGACAAAACAAAACAAAACAAAAAAACAACACACACACACACACACACACACACACACACAAAACAAAAAGCAAAATCCCCACAAGGCTCTGAGTTTAAAAGCCAATCCTACTTAAAAGATTTTGTTATTTCCTAAACGTTGTGTAATGTGCCTGTTGTTTTTGCCTGTCTAGCAGCCATTCCCCTTACCTCTGGAAAGAACAATCCAATCATCTTGGTAGTATCATTAAACAGAGTGTTTTGCCCTCCTCTGGCCATGAGGTAAGCCCATGACTGTGGCTATGCCAGACATATTCTCCCAGAGATTTGAATCTCAAAGATCTCCATAGGGTTGGAGCTCATTTATCCAGGTGTCTGTGCCCTAAAGAGACTGTCTCTTAATTCTCCTAGGTCTCCAGAACTTCTCTCATCTCTGTCCCTTCTGAGAACTATTCTTTGGCTATTACTTCTATTCCGTGAATCCCCCAAGCCATTCCAATGTATATTCTTCCTTCCTTTCTTCCTTCCTCTCTCTCTCTCTCTTTCTCTCCCTCTCTCTCTCATTCTCCCCCTCTTCCTTCCCTCTTTTTTTTTTTTGCTTAAGTTCGTTAGTGTCAACTTCTGCCTCCAGCCATAGTGAAATAACTAATACCAGACTTGTTTTCCATCTGTACACAACTAAAAAGCTGAAAAAATATATATACAAAACAACAGTTTTCAGATATTGAGCAACAGGCAGTGTGGAACTGTGAACCCTGAAAAAAATCGAGACAAATGAAGTAAGCCCTGATCACCTTGGCTTTCTGCCTAGAAGTACCTTTTAGATTGCAGCACAGGGAGGGGAATCCCAAGCAGGGCATGGAAGTTTCTCTGAGTTGAGGACATATAGATTATTTTATGTGGAGGTTGAAGAGGCTGCAATTTGTGAGGCAAAGTCCCAGAGAGAAGGTGCTGCAATATAAATAGTGACAAAAGTCTGTATAGGGAGGCCCATGGGTGATTGGTTGAATACAAAATTACCCAGGCATTGAGCAGAATGCTATAAACAACTACCAGAGGAATAAACTGAATAATTCCCAGAGCTCTCATAAGACTGGGAGACATTCAAGTTTTAGCAAACCAGAATGGGAATAACTTGTTGAACATCCAAGTCATTTTTTAGCGACAACAGTGAGGTCACACCAAAGTAGTAGGGCTAAACTTTCCTTAGAAGAGAGGCTCCACAGGCCACCTGAGTGGCTCAGTTGGTTGTGTCTAACTCCTGATTTTGGCTCAGGTCATGATCTCAGGGTCCTGGGATTGAGCCTCTTGTCAAGCTCTGCGCTCAGTAAGGAGTCTGCTTGGGATTCTCTCTCTCTCTCTGCCTCTGCCACTCCTCTGCCAAAATAAAATAAATAAATCTTTAAAAAGGAAGGAGGAGGAGGAGGAGGAGGAGGAGGAGGAGGAGAAGAAGAAGAAGAAGAAGAAGAAGAAGAAGAAGAAGAAGAAAGTCTCTACTTCAACAAAGCTTTCTAAGAAGCCTAAAAAAAATCAAACTGACCAGTAAGTAACTTAACTGCCTGCCAAATGAATTCCAAAGGAAAATGACAAAAATCTAGACATTCAAAATCATAATATTAATAATGTCTAGCATCCAACATAAAATTACTAGACATGTAAAGAAGCAAGAAAATGTGGCCCATTACCATGAGAAATACCAGTTAGTATATACCCAAAATGACAAAGATGATGTAATTAACAGACATGGATTTTCAAACAGCTATTACAGATATGTTCAAAGATTTATTTATTTACTTATTTACTTTTATTAAAGATTTTATTTATTTATTTACAAGAGACACAGACAGAGAGAGAGGCAGAGGGAGGAGAAGCAGGTTCCATGCAGGGAGCCCAATGTGGGACTTGATCCCAGGACTCTGGGATCATGCCCTGAGTTGAAGGCAGACACTCAACCACTGAGCCACCCAGGCGTCCCTGTTCAAAGATTTAAAGGAAAGCATGAACATAAGGAGAAGTGGAAGTCTTTTTAAAGAACAAATGAAACTTCTAGGGAGGAAAAACATAATCTCCAAAATGAAAACTTCACTGGATAGGCTTAACAGCATTTTAATGATTGCAGAAGAAAAATATAGTGCACATGATGACATAATGAGATAAGCTTATACGGCACAAGGAGAAGAAAGGAACCACTGCAACAATATTAGATGGTCAACCCTGCATGTAATCAGAGCCCCAGTAGGAAAGGAGGGCAGAACAAAATACTTGAAATGATAATGGCTGAAGATATTCCAAAAACTGAAAAAAGACTATAAAGCTACAGAAACCCTGCAAGGTACAGGCAGGACAAACACAAAGAAAACAACTTAAAACTGGCAATGAAAAGAAAATCCTGAAAACAGCCAAGATGAAAAGAAATATTACATTCAATGAACAAAGATAAGAAATACCACTGATTCTCCTCCTTAAAAACAATGCAAGCCATAAAATAAGACAATGGAATGACATCCTTAATATGTTGAGTTAAAAAAACAGAAAAACAAAAACAAACAAAAAACCTGTCAACAAAGAGGCTACATTCAGTGAAAACCATCCTCAGAAAATGAAGATGAAATAAAAATGTTTTTCAGACAGACAAAAGGTGGTAGAATTTGTCACCAGCAGGCTTGCACTGTAAGAAATATTACAAGTTCTTTTTCAGGCTGAAGAAAAATGATACCAGGTGGAAACTCAGATCTACTCAAGGAATGACGAATACCAGAATTTTTAAATATGTGAATAAAGATAAGAGAATTTGTATTTTCGCTTTTTATTTTAAGTTATCCAGACTCAGCCTGCCTTTCAGAATCTAGTATCAAGACACAAAGGATTGTATGGATTTTTAGAATTATCTCACCTTTGTAGCAAGTATGCAAAATGCTAACATCTGTTAGTTATGGACAGAAAACACATGATTAATTGTCATAGTAATCTTTATGTATATAAATATTTAATATTTATTCATTTATTTATTCAAATCTATGAATGTCTGTTAAAAACATTAAAAATAGGGGCTCTTGGGGTGGTTCAGTCGATTAAGCATCTGCCTTTGGCTCAGGTCATGGTCCCAGGGTCCTGGGATGGAGCCCCACGTCGGGCTCTGTGCTCAGCAGGGTGCTTGCTTCTCCCTCTGTTGTGCACACGCACACACACTCTTTCTCTGTCAAATAAATAAATAAAATCTTTTAAAAAATCAAAGAATAAAAACATTAGAAATATATCAACTCTTCTATTTTGTAGATGAGCCACACAAAGCCTTGAGATTTTTGTGATTTTCGTGAGGCATGACACAATAGTCTCAGTGCACTAACTACATCTTTTGTGTTCCCAGGGCTGAGGGGATCACATCACAGCCTGTGTGACATGGATGATGTCTCCTGTCCCCAGCTCCCACTGGAGACCTACTGGCACCGTACCATCAGCTCTGGACTGTCTTTCCTTCTCTGTTGTTGGCCTCTGGCAATTGCCCCAACTTCCTTAGAGACTCTGGTATGCATTAACAATAATTATCCTTTTCTTTTTTTTTTTTTTTTAAGATTTTATTTATTTATTTTAGGGAGAGAGAATATGAGTGGCAGGGCCAGAAGGAGAGGGGGAGAGAGAATCCCAAGCAGACTCCCTGCTGAGCAAGGAGCCAACACAGGGCTCGATCTCATCACTCTGACATCACAACTTGAGCCAAAATCAAGAGTTGGGTGCTCAACTGACTGAGCCACCCAGTCGCCCCAATAATTAGTTTTTTCAACATCTCCATTTCCTAGCAGGGTGGTTTTCAGGTCATCCCCCCATTGCACAGAGGCGGAAACTGAGGCCTCAAGAGGTTAGAAACCTCACCCCACACCACATAGTTAGCAAGTGGCAGAACGGTGTTTAAACCCAGAACCTGTCGTCTGTCGTGCAATGTGAATGGTGGCTGGGGGACGGGGTCACACGCTCGGCCTGCAGCAGACTCTTATCCAGAACCAGAGATCCCAGCTCTCCTGCCTAGTCCCTGGAGTCCTCAAGCCCTTCCTGATAATCATGAAGCCCCAAGGAAAGGGAAGCTCCGTGTCCACCTAAGACACCTGGCAAGCGAGATGCCGTTAATGTGTTCAGTCTGCCCAAGGGGAAGGGGTTGCTGGGGCCAGGACCCAGCAAAAGCAAGCTGGGGGTGCTCTGGTCATTTCCTACCGCTGCCGTAACAAATCCTTGGTGTTCCTCGACCTGTAGCTGCATATAACACCCATCTCTCCTCCATCATCCCCCTGCCTTGTCCTCTGTACGTCTCCGTGTGTTCTCCTTCTGTGTCTGATTTCCTTCTGCCTCGCTCTTGCAAGGACACCTGTCACTGGATTTACGGCCCACCCAGGTAATCCAGGATGATCTCCTCCGGAGACCCCGTCAGTTAATCACATCTAAAAAGCCCCCTTTCCCGGGGGATCCCAGTCACAGGCCCCAGGGCCTCCGGATGCCCTCACATCACTCTTGGGAGGGGGCATGAGGGGACCCACTGCAGTCAGAAAGGCTGCCCACGACTCCGCTCTGCTCTGAGCCCGGGGCCTGGGCGAGGGGCAGAGCCACACCGGGCTGCCGCCGGTGCCTCTTTTATTGTTTCGTCCTCTTCTCTTTTGTTTTGAGGTTTTCTGCCCTCTTTTCTGGAAGGTGCACGATGCTCGGCTCTGTGGTTATTTTCGCCTAACAGCTGTGTTTCCGGTGAGCAGCTGGGGGGATGCTTCTGAGTCAGCAAAACGGGAGCAGTAACCGCCAAGAAGCCGTTCAAGCAAGGCTAGAAATAAAGCAGCAGTTTCTTCCCCGTCCCCTCCTCCTTTCACTTCCCCACCCGTGGGCACCTTTTGAAAGTCTCAACAAAGCACTTGTAAAAAAAAAAAAAAAAAAAAAAAAAAAAAAACCCTTGGAGCAGCAGACGCAGGCCTGGCTAAGGGTGGCCCTCGGCTCAGCTTTCCAAAAAACCCCCAAACCGAGAGAGAGATCCCGGGAAGGACTCCGCCAAGCCAGCTGGGCTGTGTGTCCGGGAGGCCCCTCTCGAGATGCCCCCGCGCCCCGCCGCCCCCCTTGGCTGGTGTCTTGCAAGTTTCCCACAGGTCTGAGCAGTGAAAGCAGAGGCGGCCGGGCCTGGGGTGGTTTTCCAGGGCGTGGCTGCAAGTTGCCTTCCCCCAGGCCCGGGGCTCTGCGCTCTGCAGCCTGTTTTTCAAAGGTGCTGGATTCCACCCCGGGGCCTCCGAGGCAGCCTCCAGACTTCTGCCCCGGCCAGGGAATGTAGCCCCAAAGCACAGCGAGGCGCTGCATGCTCCTGCCCAGGGCAGGCCTGGAACAGGCGGCAAGGCAGGGGCCCGGAGCGCCAGGCTCGGTGCATGCTGGTGCCTGCAAAAGGCTCACGGGAGAGCGAGACAGCTGCACTCCGGGGCTCGCTGCTGCTGTTCTGAGAAAGAAGGGAACAAATAAATTTAGCTCCATCCTACGCATCCTTCACAGCTGCTTATTGACCAAACAGAAAGAGGCCTCTGTTTCCACCCGGGCTTCTCAGCTATTTTGCCTGCTGAGGTCTGCCACCGCAGCCCGCGCGGGGGACTTTGCCAGGGGGCGACTGCCGCCGGCCACCTCGAGCCCCTGGGGAGATGGTTGCACGAGGAGCTCGTGCAAGGTGTGTGCTGCTCTTTGGCCATCCTGAAACAAAATGGCACACGTCAACGTTTCCGCGGGGGCCTCGGCTCCTGGAACTTCTGATGTGTCCCTCTGGAAGCCAGAGCGCGCACAAGGCTCGAGGGACGTGTGGCTGCTCCGAGGCCGGCCTGTGGTTCCCGGAGCCATTAGTTTAATAGCACCATTTGTGGAAATAAAGAACTCGCTGACTGGGTTTGCGAGTTAAGAGACTGGAACAAAGCACTGAGGAGGTTTCCTGCAGCTCACCAGGGGACAGGAGCTTCTGGGGGGGGAGGGCCGGTAAGCTGGGGCCTCCGGGTGGCGCAGGTCTGGGTTCAAGTCCTTAGCTCCTAAGGGCAGGGTGGCTCTGGGCACAGAGGGCTGTTCCTGCACCTGGAATGGAGGTGCTGCCCATGACGCCAAGCCTCCCTGAGCCCCAGCAATAATGCTATCAGGTCGGGAGGATTAAAGGGCCTTGTGTACTGCACACGCCACGCCCAGTTCTTGGTGCACCATGAGGGTGTAGTGCCATTCTGCTTCACCCGGCGGGTCTGTTCCCATCCCAGTCTCCCTCTTGCCTGATCTCCTTCACAAGATTCAGGGATCGCCTTACCCTCAAACCCTACAGATGCACAGGTAGCTCAGGCCGTCTCAGAGAGTTCCACACACCTCTGGCCATAGCGATTAGTTCCTGGATGTGCAAGGGACCCAACCATGCTGGGACAGCCAGAGTCAAGTTTAGGAATGTTGATGAAACTATTGGAATGGAGAAAGTTTTTCTGCTGGGTTTCTAAGTGCTCAAGTTTTATTTTTTTTTTATTTTTATTTTTTAAAGATTTATTTATTTATTTATGATAGACATAGAGAGAGAGAGAGAGAGAGAGAGGCAGAGACACAGGAGGAGGGAGAAGCAGGCTCCATGCAGGGAGCCCGATGTGGGACTCGATCCCAGGTCTCCAGGATCACACTCCAGGTTGCAGGCGGCGCTAAACCACTGCGCTACTGGGGCTGCCCTAAGTGCTCAAGTTTTAGACATGGTGTTGTTAATGGCTCTCTTAGTATACAGGTGGGAAGAATGAAGCTATCGAAGAGGAAAACAAATATGGAGTGATTGTCCTATTTGAGCTCCTTGATCCGACCATGCCTGAAGCCATCGCCCCTTGAAATTCCCAGTTATATGAGCTGGCACATTCCCTTTTTGGTTTAAGCTTGTCTGAGTTAGGATTCTGTCTCTTGCAATCAGACAAGTGCCAAGTAATTGACAGGTCAATAAATATCTTTTTGAATCTGAATTTACCTGTGTCTAATCTGGAACCAGGAGGCAGGCAGATGACTGCTCAGTGTTACCTCCATTAGTGAGAGTCTGTGAAGAGTCTGTATCCTGGCACACTGATTTAATCCGGGCCCCTTTTGCTGATAGGGAAGCAAAATAGTGAGATGGAAAAGGGGGCGGATTTTAAAGTAACACAGATTGGACTCAAATCTCTATCACTTCTTAGCTCTGAGACCTTGAGCAAGTAACAGACTCCCTGTGATCCTCTGTTTCCTCACCTATACAATGGGGTGGTAATACCACCTTTGAGTCCCAGTGTGTATGGGTACTTGATGCTACAGTCAAGGGAAAACTGTGCATGAAAATCTCTTGTACTTCCTTCCCCTGAAGGAATGGTATTTGCCATCTCCGAAGATTGGCACAGCACAGACACTTCTTCCCCTCACTGCACCGATCTCGGCTCTTGCTGTTGAACACCAGGTGAGGTGTTCAACCAAGGCTCTTGGGCCTTGAAAACCTATTATATAAAACATATGCATGTTACACTCTAGAGCAATGGTTGTCAACCGGGGTGATTTTGCCCCTAGGGAACATCTGGCCATGCCTGGAGATGTATTTGGTTGTCACCACGAGGCAGGGGGGTTACTATCATGTAGCGTGCAGAGGATGCCTCTAAACACCCTGTAAATGCCTCTACCATCCTTCACTGCACGGGGCAGCCCCCCATGATGAGTGACAATCCAGCCCAGACTGTCAACAGTGCCGAGGCTGAGAAACCCCACTCTGGAGTGACGCATGGTACAGAGAGCTACTCATGCTAGGAGAGGCCCCCAGGCTTGGAGCGGGCCAGATCACAGATCCCTACATCCCACTTCTGTGCTTCCTGGGCAGCAAGTCACATAGGGATATGACAGGTGGCATTGTCCACATGCTTTCAATGAACATTTCTTCCCTTTCTTTTTGGCCAACTACATATTGTTGAATTGGTGCAAGTGAAATGCCTGCAGGATATGCAAGCTCTGCTTCCGCCTTACTGTGAGCTCCAGAGAAGGTCCTGGATAGAACATACTTTGCCTTCACGCTTGTCGTCTTTATTATTTTCACACATAGCACAAGCCCCGTGCATAGAAAATGCTCCACATGGCTTTACTGAATTGTCTTAAATTCACAGCAAGGACTCGGGGGCCATGAGAGAGGAGGTGACAGTTCCCAAGGAATCTTGATGCATGGTTCCTGTCTGGCCTTCCAGCTCAGACAAGGCCTCCTTCCACCACCTGCTTCATAGCTGTCACCCTTCTTGGCTTTTCACAGCCCTTGGCCCCAACCGCAGGGTGCATGGGATCAATTTGCTTAGACATCACACTCTGGCTGCCAGCACCAGTGGCTGCACTTGACCCTGATCCAATCATCCTACCTCTTGGAGACGCAGTTTCCTTCCAGTAAAGCAGGGATCCTAACCCGCACCTCTGTGCCAGATTGCCCGTGGGGGCTCATGCTAACCGTAAGCCCCACACCAGACTTAGATGAGGGCATCCCCAGGCCTCAGAGTCAGCCTGTGGGCTTCTTTCGGCCCACTTTTTAAAAATCTCTTAAATATTTAATTTTCTCAGTTTGTTTTTTTTTAACTGAAGTGAAATTCATATAATGTAAACCTAACCATTTTAAAGTGAACATTGTTCGGTGACAGTGCACTCACAATCTTGTGCAACTGCCACCTCTGTCTAGTTCCAGAACATTCTCATCACCCCCAAAAGGAAGCTCCAGACCCATTATTCACTCATCCCTGTTCCCTCCCCCGTCCCCTACCCCCAGCCCCTGGTAACTGCTAATCTGCTTTCTATCTCAGGATTTGCCTACTGAGGACATGTCTTATAAACGAAATCATAGTATGTGACCCAGTTCGTGTCTGGCTTCTTTCACTTAGCATAATGTTTTTGAGGCTCATCCATACTGTAGCAGGTGTCAGTAGGTCATTCCTTGCTATGGCTGAATAATATTCCCATGTGTGGCTAGACTGCATTTGGCTTATCCATTCATCAGTCAGTGGACATTTGGGTTTGTTTTTCCACCTTCCGGCTGCTTGTGAATAGCACTGCAATGCACGTGCGTGTGGTGGTGCTTTTTTTTTGAGCACCTGCTCTCGGCTCTCTGGGGCACATCCCTAGGGGTGGGATTGCTGAGTCATATGGAGATTCCAGTTTAACTTTTCGAGGAACCTTCCGACTTTCCTAACAGTGGCTGAGGCATTTTCTATTTGCCCCAGCAACACACAATGTTTCCTGTTCCTCCACAGCCTAGCCAGCCCCGGTTACTTTCTGTTTCATGCATTTTATCAAAGCCATCCTGGTGGGCGTGACTCGGTACCTCCTCCTAGATAAATTAGATCATAGCAGGTAAAACGAAAAGGTTTCAGATTAATGACTTCTCTCAGAGAAAGGGAGGATCTGTCAATGCTGGGACTGCACTTGGGCGGGGAACAGGTGTTGTCTGAAGCAGAGTGACAGCATGGGGACTGTGCTGCTGACCCCAGGCTGACACAGACAGGCCCGCTGGGCTTTCCTTGGGACTCGTACACACGCAGTCCTTCCTTCTGGAACTTTCTGTCCTCCTTTTGCCCAGCACAACTCCAGGTCCCTGACTTAGTGCAAGTGCTGTTTTCTCCACAAAGTCTTTGCTGGTGTTCCATAGCAGATTAAGTGTCCCTGCTGTGCACGGTGGCTGGACCGCAGCCCTCCGAGCCCTCGGCACAAGCGTCACTAAGGAATCCCTTATAGGATTTCTCCCTTCTTTCTATAGTTTGGACTCGATGCACACATTCATGGGACGTGCTGCCAGTTTATGCCACACGTTCAGCTTCTGTTCAAGGGCCCCTTGTGCCTTCCCGTATTAGTTAGTGCCTTCATCTACTGTTACCACTTCCCACTGCCTCCCACAGGCAGCAACTCCAGCGTCTTCAAAATAAATCCTTCCAACCCACTTTCCGATGCTTATGAAACATACATAATGTTGTTCTTTGGGTAAATATTTCAGATTTATGTCAGTGCTATTGTGTCATAAATCTTAGTCTAGTTTCTACTCTTTTTCATTTCACACACTGTTTTAAAGCTCTATCCACGGTGATATATGCAAATCCATCGGATGATTTCCGCCTGCTGTGCGTTTGTCCATCACCTGCATGTATCACATCTGGTTTGTCCGTGGACGGGCAGGTCACCTCTGGCTTCTTGCTGGGACGAACCGCGTCTCCACTGATGTCCTCACGTGCGTCTCTTTATCATCCTATGCAGGACTGTCTCTAGGATACACATCTGGGTGAGGTGATGCTGTTTAATGGATTGCTACAGGTTGAGTTGAACCCCCCAAAAAGATATGTTGAAGTCTCAACCCACAGGACTTCAGAATGTGACCTTGTTTGGAAACAAGAGTGTTGCAGGTATAATTGAAATGAGGTCATATTGGAGGAGGTGGGCCCTTAATCCAATAAAACTCATGTCCTGGTAACAAGGGGGAGAGTGATGTGAAGACCGAAGCACAGAGGGAGAATACCATGGGGGAGTGGACGCAGGGATCGGAGCGATGCAACTGCGAGCCAAGGACACCAAGGGTTGATGGCCACCATCAGACTCAGATGAGGCAAGGAAGGGTCTCCCCAGAGTCTCAAGAGACATGGCCCTGTTGACAGGTACACTAGGTCTGCACCCATGAACTTTTCTGAACATTTGGAACTGAGAACTTTCTCTCAGTGATAAATACTGGTATTGTGGATCACTCTCATGTACAGATATACTACATGCATACATACATACATACATCATCTACTCATTCATCCTGTCTGTCCAACTATCTATCATCCATCTATCCCTCCATTCATCCATCCATGGATCCATCCATCCCTTATCTATACATCCATACACCATACATCCATTTACCCATCTATCCTTCTTCCATCCAGAATGGACCTATCAGTCCATTCATCCATCATTATGACTCATCCATCCATCCACTCATTCTCCAGATTTTTACTGGGTGCCTTCTTGGTGCTGGAGTCACAGTAATGAACAAGACAAATAGGTCTTTGTCCGCATGGAACTTGCCATCAGTGGGGAAGGCAGATACTAAACTAACATTTAGTTACAGGTGTGATCAGCTCTGTAAAGGAAAAACACAGTGCCTATGAGAGCACAGAATGGGGGTACTTGACAAAGCCTGGGGACCATGGAAGACTTCACTGCCAAGGTGACATTGCAGCTGCAGCCTGGGGGATGGGTAGGGATTGGCCAGAGGAAACATGTGCAGGAAGAGCTTCCCACACACGGGAGAACAGGTGTGCATAGTTTGAAGTTGGAAAGCACTTGGTGCTTGTAAAGATGTAAAAGAAAGTCAGCAGAGCTGGCTGGCATGGAGGGAGGGCGGGAGCACGCAGAGATGGGGCTTAATAATTGTGTCAGAGCCAATATCTCCTGAGTGTCCCCGGGGGACCCGTGCAGTGGCGGTAAAACACCACACTAGATTAGGAGGAGGAATTAGTTCCAGCCCATCAACGTGGCTCACTTCAAGCCTTCGCTCAGTTTGCTGATTAAGAAATGGGCACATGCCACAAAAGAAGTGAGCGATAATACAACACCCCCTGAAATGCTTCAGGGCTCCCCAGGAAAACAAAACAAAACAAAATTGTATAAATCCATTCATTTTTGCTATTATTAAGAAAAAATTCCCACAAGTTAGTAACACGTGTAGCAAAAAGAAAAGAAAAGGCTCTCCTTTGCCTTTACCTGGTTCCAGTATTTCTGGAAGACTAAATGGTGTAGAGCCTTGTCTCATTTATCCTAGAGTATAACTATGAAGTAATGAAAGGTGGGTCACTACAGATGAGGCGGCATAGAAGCTGAGAGGCAAAGTCACCTCCCAAGGTCACGCCACGAGGCTGGGGGAGAAGACAGGCTTCTTGCCTCTTGGTCCGCTGCCAGACACATTACAGCCAGACCAGGGCTTTTCTCCGTAATTGGGAATACCACTGAGAGCTAATTTCTCCCCACTAGATCCACGGAGTAGAGAAGAGCACTTGACCTAGAGTCTTGTTAGGGGGGCGGTCTGTCGTGCAGACTGTGAAAACAATCAGCTGGCCATTATATTTCCATTTCTCTCGGGCTGCTTCTGTCCACAGAGAAAGAGAGGGAGCCCCAATCAGGGCTAGAAGAGCCGGCCTGCAACACATCCACTCAGGGCTGTCAATAATCGGGTTTTACGGATGCCCAGATTCAGAGGCGATAGCTTAGTGCCTCTCCATCGATTTAACTATCATTTCAGCTCCATAGCTCACAGCTAGAAACCAGCCTACATAAAACCTCACATTATGGTGCTTCTCTTCTTCTTTAGGACACTGCATTCCATTAGGAAAACCAAACTATTAGAGGAGGGTTTGATGGATGAGCCTGGCGCTATCATCTCGCTGAACAATTACAGGGCTGTCCTATTAGAGGGGGATACCCTGGTACACGTGTAGGATTTGGTAGATGAGACGTCTCGAACATGGGGAGGGGCTGGGAAGATGGAGGGTAAACCAGCAAACCCAGGCCCCTAGCTCTTCAGTAGACATCCAGCATTACCCTCAGCAGCCCTTAGGGGATGGTACTTCAGAGAGAACTTTCTTCTGACCTAATTTCAGAGCCCAAACAATGAAGGTTAATTACTGAACAAGTATTTATTGTCTCCTCCATCTAGATCCTGGGTGGGAAAAATATAAAGGCTTTCAGCTAGTGTGGTGGTCTGAATGTTTGTATCCTGCTAGAATTGATATGTTGAAAACCTGATGCCCAAGGTGGTGGTTTTAGGACATGGGGTCTTTGAGAGGTGATGAGGTCACTAAGGTGGAGTCCCCATAAATGAGATTAGTGCTCTTATAAAAGAAGCCCCAGAGAGCAGCCTTGTCCTTTCCACCACATAACGACACAGAGAGAAGTTGCCATATGTAAACCAGGAGAGGGCCCTCATCCAACCATGCTGATACTTTGATCTTGGACTTCTTTCCTCTAGCACTGTGAGAAACAAATTTCTGTTGTTTATAAGCTACCTAATCTGTGATGCTTTGTTATAACAGCCTGAATGGTCTAAGATAGCTATAGTCTGTGCTCTCCACGAAATTTTGATCTCTCTAAGAAGGCAAATAGGTAGATATAGATGATAGATCATAGATAGATGATAAAGGACAGGTTGGTAGAAAGATTAGATAGATGGTTGGATGGATGGATGGATAGATAGATAGATAGAGAGTTAACGCTAGTCGTAGCAGCCTATGCTTATTTCCAACTAAATGGATACCAAAAGTGCTTAGGGCACATTTGGGAAATTCGTGGTCCTTTCCTTCACTCATAAAAAACATTCCTAATTGTTCATGATATCCATTATGGATTGAATTGTATCCCCCCACACAATACACTGAAACCCTAATCCCAGGCACCATCAATGTGGTCTTTGTAGATGTAATCGAGTTAAGATGAAGTCATTGTGGCAGGCCCTAATCCCATGACTGATGACCTTATAAGCAGAGGGAGTTTTGGACACACACACACACACACACACACACACACACACACGCAGAGGAGAATGCTATGCAGAGACACAGACACAGAGGAAAGACAGCCACCCAGAGATGGAGAAGAGACTGGAGTGAGCAGCCACAAGCCAGGGAATGCTGGGGGCCACCAGAAGCTAGAAGAGGCAAGTAAAGGTCCTCTCCTAGAGGTTCTGGAAGAAGCATGGTCCTGCCTACAACTGAATTTCAGGCGTCTAGCTTCCAGACTATGAGAGGATAAGTTTCTGTTGTTTCAAGCCACCCAGATGGGGGTACTTTGCTACAGCAGCCCGGAAACTAACACAGCCTCATTTATCCCAGCTCAGATCAGTTCTTAGTATCCTCCTCAACATGGTGCTCCAAGTAATCCTTGCCAGTTTGGTTCAAGTTGGTACTAGAGATGAAGCCTATTTGTTGTCTCTGCTCTAGGAGTTCAGAGGATGATCAAACAAGGCTCCTTGATAAGGTGGGATGAGTTAGGCTTTGGATGATAAGTAGAACATCGACAGGGGATCTGGGATGTTTAATAAGGCAGTATTTTGAGACAGACCAGTGTTTATGCATTTCCATTTGCCATCCATGGATAGCTTAGCTGATCCAGGACTTTGGTGAGGTCACCTGAGGGCAGATTTGTAGACATCTGCTTTGCAGACACTCAACAGAGCACACACATGGAGTGCGTGCACGCACGCGTGCGCGCACACACACACAGTATATCTATTCTAGGCATGCTCATTAGCAGCTAACTTTAATCATCCTTCACGCTTGCATCTCAAATACCAAATACTTTGGTGTGTGCTGTCTATGAACACACACCAAAAATAGTTCTGGGTAGATAAACACATGAGCCAAGAGGCTGGCTGATTGCAATTTGAGTCTAGTGAAGTCACTGCCTCCTGGATCCCTTCAGTGCAGCCAAAGCTGGAATCTTAACAGGATATCAATAAATAACTAACCTGAACCACCCCCAGCCAGGGATGCATGCAGCTGACCACCCTCTATGGGAAAGTGAAAGTGCTTTGTCCCAGGACGTGTCTGTCTGAGGGTCACAGCTGGTAGCTGAAACTCACTGCTTCATGTACTCCATCCCTCCCACCCCCAGGGTGCAGTGGCTCTTGCAGTTAGATATTCAATGCTGCAAACTTGCATCATTGAAAGACTTGATGAGCATCAGTGAAAAAGAGGAGTCAGAAGTGACTTTCCACCACCTGCTTCTCTTTCCTCCCAGGTTCCCAAGTACTTGATGCTGGCTGCCGACTTGACTTATTCGTCATGACACGGATAAAAAAAAAAAAATTAAATTACAGGAGCATCCAACCCTCTCCCCTCCCACCACCCACAAGAGGAAGGACCCAGTGTCATTTCATAGTGGGTTGAATGGTGCTCATCCAAAAAAGATATGTTCACATCCTGCCCCCTTGGAATCTGTGAATATGCCATTATTTAGAAAAAGTGTCTTTGCAGATGTAATTAAGTTCAATATCTTGAAATGAGATCATCCTGGATTTTCTGGGTGGTCCCTAAATCCAATGACAAAAGCTCCCATGAAGGGAAGGCCACGTGAAGACAGAGATAGTGGTTGGAATGATGTACCCACAAATCTGAGGATACAAACAGCCAGTAGGAGCTGGAAGAGGCAAAAGACAAAGTCTCTTCTAGAGCTTTGGAGAGAGCACAGCCCTACCAACACCTTGACTTTGGACATCTGGCCTCCAGAGATGTGAGAGAATAAATCCCTGCTGTTGTAAGCCACCAAGTTTGTGACAATTTGTTTTGGCAGCCCCAGAAAATGAATAGACATTTTTTCTTGCATTAAGGGAAAAGGGGGCTAAATTAAAACAAACCAATAAATTAGAGAGGCCAATAGGATTTAAATAAGAAGTTTCATTAATTAATCACTTACCACATGCCACGTACCTGTTCCAGTTAGAAGGTGACAGAAATTTGAACCCAGCAAGATGAACCTCAGAGCTGGTGCCTTTAACCAGCTACCTTGTGCTTTTAGGAAAGAGTAGAGCTGTATTTATACAGAAAGGGTCATGGGAAGGGAATGAGAAAAGTTAGGAAAATTCGGAGGAATTTTGGGGACCTTGAGAAATTTGGCAAATATTTAAATTGCTCTCCAGTTTTGTTTTTTTTTTTTTCTAATTTTGATGCAAGCCTGTGCTGAGACTTGCACATAGGGTACCTGTGTTTTATACGGGTTACTCTTTCACCCAGTTGCCATTCATTCATTAAGCTCCATTTGGCTTATGTGCCACCATCTGTGCTCAGTGCTAGGCAGACCTGCGGATGAATGAGAGCCAGACCCTGCCTTGGGGGGCTCAGCTTGTCCTGGTCCAGCAGGCAGAGATCCCTGAGTTTGGACATCATTCTCTGGGCAGTGGGGTTTGTATGCAGGGAGGGCAAAGCTGAGAGAGCAGGAACTGGCTCTGTGTTCCCAGGCTGCTGAGCCTTCTGAATCTCTGAACCCCAAGCCCCAAACTTTGGTGGGCTGTTGGCTAAGGGGATAAAGTGATCCTTACTATCTACTGAGGATTATAGAGCTACCTCATTCAGGCAGCTCAATCAGATTTTAAAAATGAAAATGTTGTCTGGGGCATCTGGGCGGCTCAGTCAGTTAAGAGTCTGCCTTCAGGTCACATCATGATCCCAGGGTCCTGGGATCGAGTTCCGAGTCAGGCTCCCTGCTCAGGGAGGAGTCTGCTTCTCCCTCTCCTGCCCCTCTTCTTTCCCCCACTTGTGTGTTCTCTTCTTTCCCTCTTTCTTTCTCAAATAAGTAAATAAAACCTTTTAAAAAATGTTTTTGGGGCACCTGGGGGGCTCAGTAGTTGAGTGTCTGCCTTCAGCTCAGGTCGTGATCCTGGGGTCCTGGAATCAAGTCCCACATTGGGCTCCCTGTGGGGAACTTGCTTCTCCCTCTGCCTATGTCTCTGCCTCTCTCTGTGTGTCCCTCATGAATAAATAAGTAAAATCATAAAGAAATGAATGAATGAATGAATAAATAAATAAATAAATGTTTTCTTTAGGGTTCAGGGTTTTTTTGTTTATTTTTGCAGGGGAGTGGGTGTCAATGGAATGGAAAGCGGGGTGTAGCATGGGTTAATGGACTTTCTTTGGTGGGCCCTAGTGAACGCAGTTGTCTGGTTAGTCCTGGCTTTCAGAAAATATTTGCCTTGACAGTATGGGCAAAACCAGATTCTCTGCAGTTCTAAGACTCTGGGGGAGTCATCTCTGATGTGGCAGGGGCAGCTCTATAGTCAGTGCAGCTCCTGGGAGGAACACACATGCCTAAGGTCAGAAATGACCTGTGAAGACCCTTGGAGAGGCATTAAATTGGAGGCTGGTGTGTTTTCTCCATCAGTCCAGCGCAGCCAGGTTGCGGGCGACGTAGGGGAAGGTTGTCTGATTGTTCAGTTGAGCACCAGATGAAGAAGTTGGCCAGCTTTTCGAGGCCATGTTGCATGAAAACAGTAGATATTTAAGCACCGGACTCCTGCTGGGGGCAGAGAGGCGCTCAGGAGCCGAGGCTTACTGAACGGGGCCCAGTTCCACACCGTGAGAATGGCAGGTGAAAGCTGCCTGGCGCTTAAGTTCATTTATCCCGTCTTTTCTCTCATTATTATGTTATTGTTATTTTTACTATTCTGCTGAGTGCCTATAGTTGAATCTGCATAACATAATTGCATACATTAGAGAACTACACTCTAATGGAAATTTTTCTTGAAACCACTTGCTTTTCGATATGAGAGTTCCACCCTCCTGGCTGCCGAAACTGGGCTTTAGGGAAATCAGAGCATTTTCGTCTCTGATCCTTTCTGAGAATAAAACTTGGCCAGCTGAGCTGTCCGTGTGGCTCTGCTGAGGGATTGCATCTTCTGGCCAAGTTGGGTCTTGTCCACAGTGATCCAGAAGCCAATTTTCTGAATAAATCGCAAAATTGTTCCTGAGCTGGTGTATTTACTCAAAACTCATCTTCTATGGCTCTGAATGCATAACAGTTGTGGATAGATTTTGTATCTTACAGTATTTTATGTAGTCTAGTACTTCCCAGAGTGTGCTCCGGGGAACACCAGGGTAGAAGCATATTCTGTGGAAAAATCATTTCCTGGACTGAACAGGCTTGGAGACCACCAGCTCTTGGATCTGCATCCACACTCCACTGAGTCTAAAGTAAACACATCTGGGTAGCTTGGTTTAACGTACACTGGCCAAACCTGGTCATCCATGGAATCATCTCTTTGGTGCACTTTGGGAACCAGAAACATAAAGAAGCCTTAGGAAGGAGCCAGGGTGAGGCCATATCCATACCACACTCTCAGGCCCTGGGGTAAAGCTGAGCTGGAAGGTCCTGGAATGTTTTAAGCTGATCTGAACTGGACTGGCCTGATAAAGACAGGAAATTTGCCAGAAAGCTATAGGCTCTGCCATGAGGCCACTAAGGGCCAGGAAAGGAGGATTTGTAAGAATATAGGGCTGGTTACTGTCCTTGGAGGAAAATTCAACCCTTTCATGTTTGTACCCACTGGGCTCAATAAACCTGTCACAAAGACTATCAGGCACATCTTCTGTTTTGCTTTTATTTTTTTATTTTTTAAAGATTTTATTTATTTATTCATGAGAGATACAGAGAGAGAGAGAGAGAGAGAGAGAGAGAGAGGCAAGACACAAGCAGAGGGAGAAGCAGGCTCCATGCAGGGACCCCAACTTGGGACCCCGGGACTCCAGGATCATGCCCTTGCCCAAGGCAGGCGCTAAACCGCTGAGCCACCCAGGGATCCCCTTCTGTTTTGTTTTTAAGATTTGTATTTATTTATTTGAAAGAGAAAGCATGCACAAGCCAGGGGGAGGGGCAGAAGGAGAAGCAGACTCCCTGATGAGCAGGGAGCCCCACATGGGGCTTAATCCCAGGACCCTGAGCTGAAGGCAGATGCTTAATTGACTGAGCCACCCAGATGCCCCATCAGGCACATCTTCTATGTGAAGATCTCGCTAGTGGTCCGAATAGAGTTTCCCCCCTAAATCCATGTCTACTTGGGGTCTCAGCATATGACTTTGTTAGGAGATAGGGTCTTTGCAGGGATAAGTAAGGTCAGGATTCAGGTGATCACCCTGGATTAGGGTGGGCCCAATGACAAAGTGTTCTTTGGTCGAAAGGGACATACAGGGACACACAGTGAGAGGCCGTGTGAACACAGGCAGAGATTAGAGCAAAGCAGCCACAAGTCAAGGAACACCTGCTGCCACCAGAGCTGGAAGAGGCAGGAAAGAGTCCTCCACCAAAAGGAGGGAGAATGGCCCTGCTGACACCTTCACTTCAGGCTGCTGGGCTCCAGATCTGTGGGAGGACACATTTGTTCAGCCACCAGTTTGGGTCGAAATGTCACGGCAGCCCCAGGAAACTGATACAACTGCGATGCTAGTGTCACCTTCGCTTGGGACGGGATTCCCCATGCAGATTGCCACTGTAGATCATGCACATCTCTGACAACGAAAGTATAAAGGGTGCATGTGAACTTGCAAGGTGCTAATTTTTGCACCTGAGGTGGATAATTAGTAGGAAGCAGCGTGCCAGCGTCAAGAGCTCAGACACAGGGTGGAACAGGGGAGAGAGTGCAGAGCAAAGGGGCGGTTTGGGGAACACTGGGGGATGACAGGGTATAGGGAGGGCAGGAAAGCCCATTAACCAAGGCAGATGAGTCACCTAGAAGTCCTAGAGCAGGCTCTCAGGGAGCCTGGCCTTGGCAGACCTGAGAAGGACCTGCTCCCTAAAGAGACAGCAGCTAGGAGGAATCGAACGGGGAGGGAACCCCCAGGCCAGGTTTGCTGTGATTTGCCAGGTGGAGGGCCCAGGCACTGATTTTACAGTTAATCTCTTCTCCCCAGAGACAGCCCTGACATTCCAGTGGACTCCTGGTCACTTCTCACATTGTCCTTTAACTTTCCCAGATCTCCAGTCTTTAGTTGTGTGACCTTCAACTACTGGCACCATCTCTCTCTGCCTATTTTCTGACCTACAAGATGGAGAGGTGGGCTGTAAATCATATTTATCTCATAGAACATCGTAGGCACTATGTGTGGTAACACAGGCCCGGCTCCTGGCACGGAGCAAACACTTGCTTTGTTAGCTACCGGTACTGTTACTGCCATCGTGTTTAGAACCGTGTTCCTACCTACCAGCTTTCACGTATTGAGCACCTCCTGTGTACCTGGGGGTGCTGAGCAATGTAGCCATCCATGATTTTAATTCTCCTGGCAACTGCAGGAGGAAGCACTTGTGAGTGTCACCTTTTTACCAAAGAAGAAACTAAGGCTGGGAGAGGATAGGAACATTGACCCGGAATCACACAGATGGCAAAGCCAGGTGTCAAGCTCATGGCCCCGACCACATGCAGTATCCAGTCACACTTATTATGGCTCTATCTGGAAGTGTGCGGGATGATCGTCTGTGCTATGCAGGTGTAATTTGTACGCCTAATACTTATGTATCTATTTGGCTGGTCTGTTAGAGAAATAGAGATGTCCCTTTTACAGTAATTTCCTTTTAAGCTCAATGAGTCCTCACTCTGGCAGGACACAGATGAAATTCGGAAGGCTACAAAGATTAGCATGGCCCCTGCCCAAGGAGAACACCCAAATTTGTGAAGCCTTCCAGATTTTCATATCTTATGTCACTTATATCTCAATAAAATAAATAAACAATCTACATTTATTTATCAGCACCATTCACAACAGCCAAAAAGTAGAAACAGCTCAAATGCCCATCAACAGATGAATTGATAAACGAAATGTGGTCTATCCATAGAAGAGACTGTTATCCATCTATAAATAGCAACGAAGTACTGATGTGCGGGGAAAATATGCTGAGTGAAGGAAGCCAGTCACAGAAGGCCACACGCTGTATGATTCCGTTTACGTGAAATGCTCAGAATGGGCAGACCCATAGAGATAGAAAGCAGATTAGTGGTCGTCAGGGCCTGCAGTGGTGAGAATGGACACCAACCTCTTCACGGGCATGGGGTTTTATTTTGGGGGGACGGAAGTGTTCAGACTAGCCAGGGGTGGTGGTCTTACAACACCGCAAAGGTACTAGACGCCACTGGATTGTTCTCTGCAAAATGGTTACTTTTATATTGTGTCATTTTCACTTTATTTTTTTAAAAGATTTTATTTATTCATTTACGAGAGACCCAGAGAGGGAGAAGCAGGCTCCATGCAGGGAGCCCAACGTGGGACTCGATCCCAGGTCTCCAGGATCACAGCCTGAGCCAAAGGCAGATGCTTAACCGCTCAGCCACCCAGGCGTCCCTCACTTTCACTTTAATAATTAAACTTGGGGCCCCTGGGTGGCTCAGTGGTTGAGCACCTGCCTTTGGCTCAGGGCGTGATCCCAGGGTCTCAGGATCGAGTCCCACATCGGGCTCCTGGCATGGAGCCTGCTTCTCCCTCTGTATGTGTCTCTGCCTCTCTCTCTCTCTCTCTGTGTGTCTCTCATGAATAAGTAAATAAAATATTTTACAAAATAATGAAAAAAATAAGTTTAGAGAAGGAAATTAGCTTACTTAGAGAAGGCTGTGAAGCACATCATAGCACAGGGGGCGTGCAGATGCGGGGGAAATGGTGCAGGCGGTACTTAGAAACAGAGGCGCTGCATTATGCCATGAGGAGTGCAAGGCATCTCCTCGAGGGCCGAGCCTGGCAGAGTCTTGCCCTCCTTTTGTCCCCCCCCCACCCCCGCAGCCGGCTCAGTGCTTAAGAAATACTTGTTGAGTTCAGCTCAGCCCGGCTCAGCCTGGCTTAGTTAATTGAGTTAAGGCGAGCTGCGTAGTACTGAATGCACCAGCTGGCTGGCCTGGAGGAGATCCAAGCTGAAGATGTTACGAATCACGCTAATTCAATAAGCTGCTGCGAGGTAGTCTAAGTAATGAGAGCGCGCGCCTGCCCGTACCTGACTCACCCGTGTTCCGCTGGCACCTTATGAGCCGTGCCCACTCGTAATATAATAGTTCTTTCCTTGGGATCCCCTGTGTGTGTTTGCTGAGGACGCCGGGCAGGGAATGTGGGAGAGAAGTAAAAAAGGGAAACACAGAGCTCCTCAGACTCAGCTGGAAGCCCCCTGGGTGGTGGAAGGAAGGGTCCCAGTGAAAGAAGCAGAGAACTTTCTGTCTGCCTGTCTGTCTGTCTGCCTGGGTGCAGGGGCCGTGACCACAAGTCTACATCTTCCTTGTCCGAAGCACTCCCCATGCGTCTAGTGTAGCAATATCACCAAAAGCTCATGCGCTGGACTCTGATTGCCTGAGTCTGAAGCCGGCTGAGGATCTTAAAGGAATGAATTCATACGTCTGCACCTCTCTCTCCTCACCTGTAAAATGAGGGCAATGATTGTACCTACTGTACAGGGTGACGGGAGGATTTAATGAAGTGATACCCGTCGGGCACTTAGCACACAGCTCCGAGGACAGCCTAAGCGCTCAGGAAGGTCAGCTGTGAGGATTTGCAGTGGCCAGTGCTACGGAAAGGTGTGTTTGAAACACATGGCTCGGCTGGGGCGCGGAGACCAGCTCTGCAGACAGGAGAGCACAGAGCAGAACAGTTAGTTGTTTGTAAACATCCTAAACAGAAGCACATGGCTCACTCCTGGAGGTTCTTCTGGAAGGGTGATGTAAGCTCCCAGAGAGAGGAGGGAGTAGTAGGAATCTGGCTGTTGTTCTCCCTTCTGGCAGGATCCTACCTACAAAGTGAGTCCCCAGTGGCAGCCCACACCCAGAGACTAGAAAAAAAAAAAAGTTGCAGAAACTTCCCTCTTTCTGCTCCATTAGCGTGACGATCTGCGTCCTTGGCTAATAAATCAGACCTGTGTGGCAGGGGTGCGTGCGGTGGTCTCAGCCCATGGGTCTCTAACTATAGGGTCACCTACAGGGTTACAGGTGGAAAAGGTGGGAGATGGGCGTCCAGAGATTCACCGAGCGCTGTGCTGCTGCATGGTCTTGGTTAAGTTCCTACCTCTTTCTGAGCTCTTGTTTCTCATTCAGGAATGAGTGAGAGGGCAAGGGTTGGAGAAAAACCAGTGATCTCAAGCCTTAAAAATATGATGAGCTATTTCTTTAAATGAAAGCGTACAAGGGAGCTGAATGTACAAATAGACACAAGAATTGCTTCACAAAGGAGGGTCCTATAAGCACAGCCTCTGAGTCCCGTCACCTACCCTCCTTGCTCCTCCCATGTCTTCCTCCCTCCCCCAGCTCCCAAGGTGCACATTCTGAAACCTGCTGACTAGAATGAATTCATGTGGCAGGACGGGGCTAGAGTCCCAGGGTGGGCTAGGGCATGAGGGGGTCCCTGAGGTGGTGTCCAGAGCATGGAGAAGGTAGAGGGCAGATCTGCACGCACGTCCACCTGCCCCTTACTGGCAGTGTGACATGGGAGTATAGGATATCAGGTCTTTCTGCCCTTTATTCCTCCTTCTGGCAAGAGCACCCTGGTGTTCTTTGGGGACCCACGAACTCTTACTCCATGCATGTGGTTTGACTATGCTTTGGCGGTGAGCACATGACTGAGGCCTGGGTAATCAGATTATTCTGTCCCCCTTGCAGTATAGTCATTGGTTTAGTAACAGGCAGCTGAACCTATCAGACCCCACCACACCTAACCTTGAGACTTTTACAGGCAACCAGAAGAAAGCTTGGATTTGACTTCAGGAAAAAGTCAAAATGGTGGAGAGAGCCCATCTAAAAATGAAACCAATACAGGGAAAAGCAGAGCCAAAGAGATGAAGAGAGGCAAATTCCTGAAGATTTCATTGAAGGCCTAGATCCAGCCATGCCTGAAGCTAAGCTAAGACAGTTCTTGCTCCTCAGTTAAAGAAACCAATACATTTTTGATTTGGCGTAAGGCCATTTAAGATAGGAACTTGTCGTTTTGCAGCTGAAACCTCATGACCAATACACACAGGCAAGTTATTTCTCCCGTAAGTTTCAGTTTTCTCATCCAGTAAGTGTCTCTAAAAAGCTATAAACCTCACCTTTAAGTGGCTCTATAAACACATATATCACAGCAGCCACAAGACATGAGCGATAGCGGGCAGTCCTGAATATGTCTTAGTTCTAAGAAAAAGCAAAGCACGTCCACTTTATTCTCTCAGGGAGGGTCGGGGTCAGGGAGAGCAACAGATAAATAGACGTCCGTTACAAATAGGAACAGAGAAAGCAGGGAAAGTCACATACCAATCGGAAAATGCCATGGGGAGGGCATGAGGCCCTGATTTGGGATTTTTCAATTAGATGGGAGTGGTCAGCAGAGGGCTAAGTTTCCTGCAGTTCTGGAAGCAGGGCTGAGCCTGAGGGAAACCCCAGCCATATAAGCCCCCATGCTCTTGGGGCTAGGGAAATTCTAGGGGAACAGTTGAGATGAATTTATCTTGGAGCAGAAGGTCCAGAAGACAGAGCTCTAGAGCTGTGGGTGCACTCCTGACAGTCCATTGCAGTTCACAGCCAACTTCGCACACATGGAATGTTCCCTGGACAGACAGGCTGGCCTTTTGTGGCTCAGGAGAGCTGTTCCTGGGGAATGCCATCTCAGAATGCCCTTGTGGTCTGCTCAAGAACCCTTGAAATCGAAAGCCCCGAGCTCCCCTGTCACAGCCACGGCACATAAATACCACCAGGGGGGATTTCCCACGGGATTTTTTGCAACCACTCAAATGTTTCATTTCCCATTGTTTGCCAGCCCCTCTTGGAGACTCAACTGTCAAAGCAGCAGCAAACACAGGCTGCTTTTCCCCCAGGATCCCATAGTGCTCGCTCTTGCTTCCCTTCCGTGTAGGGAAGCTGGTGTTGGTCGGATATTAGCAGCTCGGCCAGGGAATACGGTCTGTTAGTCAACTAGTGAAGCAAGTCAGCAAAGGGAATACCCGGCTCTACCCTGCCCACCCTGCTGGGGAGGCAGAGCTCGGGGCCATCCCCCTGGTTATTATTATTATAATCGTGGCGACTAATAATTATATTTATAGAAAGAAATCCCTTCCACAAATCCAAGGCACTTGACCAAAATGCATGATGCAGCTGTTAATTTTTCGCTCTTTAAATATGGACCCACAACAATTTTTCCCTCTGACTCAGCGTGTTTTAATGGAATTCCAAGTTGTATTCCATACATCCGTGTGTAGAAGAGATCATCTGTATTGATTGGCGGCGAAGCATCTGTTTTAGACAGGCACCTTGCTAGGCATTCTGGGGACTCGAATACGAATGAGGTGTAGATGCATGTCTGTAAGGAGCCGTCGTTTAGGGAGGCACGGAGATTTCAAGGCAACATGAAATGTGATGATGATGGGGAGTCTGTCCAGGGGGTGTTGGTCTGAGGGGTAAGTAGGAGTAGCCAGGGCAGCCCCGGTGGCTCAGCGGTTCAGCGCCACCTTTGGTCCAGGGCCTGATTCTGGAGACCCGGGATCGAGTCCCACGTCGGCTCCCTGTGTGGAGCCTACTTCTCCCTCTGCCTGTGTCTCTGCTTCTCTCTCTCTCTGTGTCTCTCATGAAAAAATAAATAAAATCTTAAAAAAAAAAAAAAAAAAAGAATAGGAGTAGCCAGAAGGATGTACACGTGCTTTGTCACCAGTTGGCACCGTCTGAATACATGTAGTAGCATTGCCCTGGGCACCCAGACAAGGCTGGGCACATGTGGAATAGCATTGATTCCGTGAGGTCAGAAATGGTGAGGATATCTGTAAACATCCCTTCACCAGGGCCAGCCCCCATCACAACAGAAGTTGCTCCCCATGACAAATTCATTTAAGTAGCCATTCATTCATTCATTCATTCACCCATCCATCCATTAAAGCCACGCATATGAATGAATTTCTTTAGGATGTGCCAAATAGAGACTGGGGCTGGGGACAACCATTAAATGAATATATAAAATAATAAAGAAATACGTGATACAGGAACAATCACTTACACCTATGAGAATCTGCATGCCCCTCATTACCCATCTCCTACTTTTTGCCCAGTGCTGCGCGGGCTTCCAATTTGGGTCAGCGCTTTGTGCTGCAAAACCCTGAAGACCAACCAGAACTCCCAATGGAAAGAGGCGACACATCCCAGCTTGCGTGGCCCTGTCTACAGCCATGGACGCTCTGGATCCCGCCAGCAAGACCGGGGCAGGCAGTTTAGGAGCTTCTCTCTTCTCTTCCGCAAAGCAAGAGTGCAAGGCTCAGAGAGGTGAAGGGACAGAGCCTGCCTGAGGTCACAGGGTCACACAGCCCTTGAGCCTGGGATCGCTGTGCCCACTTTTAGGACAGCAACAGCGGAGAGAAATGGGCATTTTCTTTTCCCCAAATCCCACTCTGTGTCCTTCCTTGCAGATGAATCAAACATGCAAAATTCCACCTGGAAGGGAAACCTAAGATCTTGAGACAGCCAAGTCAGAAAGTAGGGACTGCGAGATTTTAACACAGGGCACGCATTCCAAGGCATCTCCTAACAGGACCCCTCCTCCCTGCCGCCTCCGAGTGCGGAGTGCGCGGGTGTAAGGCTGGCCAGAGGGTGACCTGAATGAAGTCACCGGGACTGACGTTTAGCCGCATCTCTGATAGCCCAGCCGTCCCACTATTCCGCGAGGAGGGTTTTAAGACTGCCATTTTCCAGATAAGGAGGCCGAAGCCCAAACCACAGTGAACTAGCCGGTCGCAGAAGCAGAATTGCAGCTCGGGGCCCTCGGATCTGAGCCCGGGGAACCTGTGGAGCGGCCGCCGGGCGTGCAGAGCGGCCTCCCGCGGGGGCCTAGCCAGGTGGGGCCTAGCCGGGCCCGCAGCTGGACGCCGAGGGGGGGGTGGGGGGGGGCGGGGCAGCGGCGGAGGCTGCAGGAGAGGCTGCTGGGGGCCCGCGGCCCTGCACGCCCACCTTTTAACATGGTGGCATCCCTGACAGGCACCCTTGTCCTTCCCCTGTGCTGGCCACCGTAACACAATAAATAAAGCCTTAGAGTAACGTGACCCGAGCCAGGCAGTAAATGATGGCACTGTCAGTTGTACGCGACTGTTGAAACAAACACAGACTGTAATCATCGCGCTGTACGGGGAGAAAGACATTTGGCAAATGAGATTCCATTTTCACATTGGTTTGTGCTGAGCATATAAATTTCCTGCGGGCCGGCCAGCGTCGGGGATGTGTAATTGATTGCCTGCATTATAATAAACAAGCCGTGACAGGTGATCATTCATCATATTCCGCTGAACGTTCCAGCACACCAGCGAGCGGGGGAAGAGGGAACGCGCGGGCGAGGGCACGGGGGGGAGGGGCGGGGGGGAGGGGGGAGGGGCGGGCGCGGGTCGGAACCGGAGCCTTCCCGGCCGAGGGGCGCGGGGCCGGCTCGGGGAAAGTGAAAGCAATTACTGTAATTCTTTTGATTATCTAATTTGTTCTTTCTGGCCGTCGCCGTCGGGCCCTCCCCCCACCCCCCTCCAACCCAGGAGGTCCCCTCGGGGACTGGGGAAGACACGGAGAAAGCTCCTCCCGAGACTGGGGGTTGGACCGCGGAAAGGCGGCGGGGGAGGGGCCGCTCTAGCGGCGACCGGAGCAGATGCAGTCGGGGAACCTCGGGGGCGGGATGGGGCGGGCTGGGGGCGGGGATGCGCTGCGCCGGACCCTGCGCCGCCGCGCCCAGATGCCTCCCACCAGCCGGCGGGGAACCAGTCTCTTTAAATACGAAAATTTTAAAGGGTGCTTGAAACACACGCACGCACGCACACAAGCGAAAACTTCCTTTATTAGAGACAAGGACAGACTCGAAGTCGGCAGGGATCGGTCTCCAGAGGCCTGTCCTAGGGCTCCCCCCCTCCCCGGCCCCGCCCCAGCCTCCCGGTCTCTCGGTCTCTGCCGCCGCGCCCTTGGCCGGGGGCTGGGGGTCGAACCGGAGCCGCTGGGAGCATCCTCCCCTCCGGGCGCGTCAACGGAGGCAGACACGAGGCGGAAGCACGTTGGCTTATGAAGGACAGAAAGACGAATGACGAACTCTGGGGCCGGGCATGCATTAAATAAATACTCACATTTTGCAAAGGCCCAGGCCCTCACCTAGGGGCTGAGCGAAGCGCAGGGACAGGGTGGGGGGGACCGGTCCCCCCAGTTCCCACCCTGCCAATTTCCAGCCTTCCCGTCCCCGCCCACCAGATGCCCTCTCATCCCACCCGGGTACCGAAGGCTTCGCGCAGGTGGGCGCCTGCAGCCCGCGAGCAGGGCGCCGAGGGGGCGGGGCCCGCGCTAACATCGGGGGCGGGGCCCGGGCGGGGCTCAGCCGGGGGCGGGGCCGCTCCGAAGGGGGCGGGGCAAGGGCCGGGCGAGGAAGGGAACGTTTTGGGGGGGACTTTGCTTTTCATCTCACGCTGCTTCCTGGAGCCCTCTGCCTTTTCTCCATATCCTTAACAACTGCCATCTGTTACCTTTGAGATTATTCTAAAAATCACTGCTTTTGGAGAGTCTCTTCAAGGGACCTGCCTTCCCAAAACTGACCTCAGCCCCAGCAGCAAGGCGGCTTCCCTGGGTGATGGGTGTTCTTTAAAAGATTAGCAGCTCATTGGGGTCTCCCAAGAATTCCGGGAGATAACTAGGGCGGGTGCTGTTGTCCCGACGTGCTTATCCCTTCCCTTCTCCTCCTAGCAACCTCTGAAGTAGGTAGGTTTTAGGGTCCTGATTTTACAGGGGGAAAGACTGAGGCACAAAGAAACAAAGTTACTTGCTCCAGGCCCGGCAGCATAAAGAATAAAAAATGGAATCCGAGGGTCTTCTTCCAGCATCCCTATGAGGACACGTATTTTCTTCCTCCAAGCCCCATAAATAAATGCACAAATGTATATAAGGGGGCAGAGTTCAGTCTGTTTGGAATGGTTGTGTGTCCTAGCCCTCACCAGCCCTCTTGCTTTTTTTTCTGCTATGTATCACTCAGATCTGCCCACTTTTCTTTACCAGCACTATGCCTCTTGGTCCAAGACATCTCTCTCCTGAACCACCGCTCCCGGCTCCTCGCTGGTCTCCCTCCCAACATATTTGCCTACTCCCATCCCTTCCCCACCTGCAGCCAGGCTGGTCTGTTGACTGTTGTCAGCGTGAAAACATTATCCAGCCACATCACCAGCTGGCTGGCCCTCCCTCCCTAGTTCCACATTATGGTGATGATGATGATGATGATGATGATACACACATAACATAAAATTTACCTCTTAACCATTTTGAAGTGTGTGACTCAGTGACAGTAAATAGATTCACACTGCTGTACAACCCTTACAACTATCTAATCCAGAACTTTTTCATGACCCCAGTTGAAACCCCTTACCCATTAGGGATCACTCTCCATTCTGCATCCTCCCCCTCTACTCCATACCTCCTCCCCACCCCAAGCAGCCACCAATCTGCTTTCTGTCTCTATGGATTTATTTACTCTGGACACTTCGTATAAATAGAACCCTATAACATATGGTCCTTTATTACTTGGTCCTTTACTTAGCATCATGTTCCCAGTGTTCATCCATGTGGTAGCATGTGTCAGGACTTCATTCTTTTTCGTGGTCGAATAGTATTCCACTGGATGGCTGTGTCACCTCTTGTGTATCCGTTGATGAACATTAGGGTTGTTTCCAACTTTGGCTCTTATGAATACTGCCTCTCTGAAATTTGTATACAAGTTTTCATTTGAACACCTGCTTTCAGTTTCAGGAGGTATATATACTCAGGAACTGAATTGCTGGGTCATATGGGTAATTCTGTGTTTAACCTGTTGAATCAATGCCAGACTATTTTCCATTTTGCCTGCAAATGCACTATCTTACATCTCCACCAGCAGAGCATGAGAGTTCCAGTTTTTCTAATTCCTTGCCAACACTTGCTATTTTCATTTTTTTTTTTTCTTTCTCTCGGCCATCCCAGTGCCTAGCTCCATCTTTCAGGTCTCACTAAAAGAGACCTATCACTGTTATACTCTGACCTGTCATATCCTCAAAGGTACCACCTTCTGTCTGTCTCTCTTTTTTTTTAAGATTTTATTTATTTATTTATGAGAGACACAGAGCAAGAGAGAGGAAGAGACACAGGCAGAGGGAGAAGCAGGCTACATGCAGGGAGCCCAATGTGAGACTCGATCCCAGGTTGCCAGGATCAGGCCTTGGGCTGAAGACAGTGCTAAACTGTTGAGCCACCCGGGCTGCCCTACCACCCTCTCTCTTAAGAGGGGCCTTGGTATATGCGGTGACTTCCATTTTCCTCATCTCCAAGGCTAGAGCAGACCCTGCCCTCCGAGGATGTCCCATAGCCTTCCATTCATTGTCCCCCATTCAGTGGCAATTTTACACTTCCAATTCGACCATGACCTAACCCCCCCCCCCCCGCCCGCCAGGCAGGGGCCACTCTGCTCTTGCTGTCCACCGCCTCCCCGGCACTTTGCCCCATCCCTAGGAAATTCTCGGTTGTTCAATAGATATTTGGTAAATGGAGGGAAGAACAACGAATGAGATCCATGCTTGGGTTCTACGTCCTTGTGAATTTCTCTTTTCTTACCTTTACTGTCCAGTGGAGTTAGCACGCTTCGATAAGTCAGGAACTGAAAAACCTGCCTTGTCCATAAGGCATCAGGAGACTGATGGGGTCCTGGCTACAGAAATAGCACTCAACTAACATCTCCCTTCAGAGCCATAGTGATTCTGGCACGAGACTGTGAGTCTTGCCTGGGAATTATGTCAGTCCTGCCTGCCCCTGTAGTGCTGCTCAAGGTTTAGGAACTTGAAATATATTTGCTTGGTGTAAACATGACCTCAGCATGACAGGGTGATCCCTGTGTTTGCCAAGCCATTAATTTTTATGTAATAACAACGACCACAACAAACTGCTATCCACCGCCCTGCCCCCTCCACATTCCGAGCTGTTCTTAAGGTCAGATCTGTGGGATTGTGCGAGACAAAAAAACCTTATAAGCCAGAAGGTAGTGGTGGGTTCTCAGTGTTTATAGTTCTGCTCCTAGACGCAGCTCCAAGGAGCTGAAAATTGATTAAAAATTCATGCAGCTACTTTCTTCCAAGGAACTCCAAATGCTTCCGATGCTCTTTATTCTGTGAAGTTATTAGTGGTGGGATAACACCATGCCCATCTTGAAGATGGGGAAACAGAGGCCCAGAGACCTGAAGATACTCTGCAAGGGCCCCCCTGATAAGGAGGCAGCAGGCTCAGGCGAGAGCCCCCTCCCACCTACCTTTCTAGTCCACATCCTTTCCATTAGCTTGATTAGGACAATTGATTTATTCATTCTTAGTGGTTAAGGGGGCGGGGGGAAAAACCCAACATGCCATTTCTGTGATATAAATATCTCTGGAAAAAGCTAAAAAACATTGTGTCATACATATTTTCTTAATACCACAGTCAATCACATATGCTCAAGTGCATAGTTCCATCAACCAAGAAGGGGGCGGGGGGCCAGTGAGCTTGAGGAGACTCAGGAGAGACTTAGGTCCAGATTCCTCAGTCCCAGCTAAAGACACACTGCAGCTTTTTATTTTTTCTTTAGCATATTGCCTTTAGAGAGTCTATCCTACAGGTCTCAGAAGCTTGGTGTTGGGCCAGAATGTTAGTAGGCTGGGAAGCAGGAGTGCCGGGATACCAGTTAAGCTGGCCAATTTCCAAAGAAAAAGATGGGGATTGTCACTTTCTCACTTCATGTACTCCTTGAACTCACGGAAGGATTTGGATCTCAACGTGGTTCCTCTCCTTCCACCACCATCCCCACCCCCACCCCCATCATCCAAAGGCCTTTAATCTCAGTGATTCTACTGTTAGGAATTTAGCTCAAGGAAATAATTAAAGACGTGTAAAATGGCTCCGTGGCAGGATGTCCCTCACAACACGCAGACCATGGTGAAAGATTAGAAGCAACTCCCACAATCAACCATAGGCGATCAATAAGTAAGGTCTGTGGTTCATCCCCTAAAATCCTGCTCAGATTTTAAAAGAAGAAGAAAAAGAGAGAGACTGAAAAGAAGTAACCAAGATGTTCACAAGGTTTGTCTTTGGATGTGGAACTGTGGCTAATTTTTTCTTTCCTGTAGTAAATTCTTATTTTGGGGCGATCTATTCAAAATCTGATTTAAATTTGGTTGACTCTAAGAGAGACTTTGCGAAATCGCTAAGATTTAGGAGTCAGAAGCGGAACAGGAAGAGCACGTAAGTAAAGGCCGGGAGGCAAATCAGGGTCAAGGGGGCAGGCAGCCTGACTGGACTTGGGGATTCCAAGTGCTGAGTGCTGAGAAATATGGCAGATTTGTGGGCTGGGGACAGATTTTTTTTCTTTTGAAAGCCAGGGAGAGGAAAGTACACTGGATATGACAGGCAATTGGGAGCCACTATAGATTCTTGAACAAGAAAAGACACTGGAAGTTCCAATCAGCCCAAGAAGAGCCAGTTCAAGAAGTGAATATGCTGGGGGAGTCTGGTGGTCTCCTAATTCTGTTATGGAAGGGTCTGATTTCCCTGGATCTGGGGGTAAACTGTTTTGGAGAATCACAGAATGCTGGATAGGCAAGAAGTCTTGAGATGGCTTTCATTTTACAGATAGGACAACTAGAGCCCCAAAAGTTTGACGGATTGTTCCCAGACCCATACAGAAAGATGGTGGCCAAGTTGGGACTGGCAACCCGGGATCTTTATTCCTAGTTCCAGTCCAGCCCACTTCTCTGCTGCCTGGGATCCCATTTCTGAGATGTTAACCACACATCCAACCTTCTAGGAAAATTGAAGATCTTGGCTTACGTTTTGGAGTCCCACCTGAAACACTGTCTTTTCATTCATCTGTTCATCCAGCACTGAGTAGAGCACAACAAGCCCAGTGTTAATGTGGAGGCTGAGAGGAGATGATGATGGCATCCAGCATGTGCTCAATAAATACTTGTGGAAGGGGAGAAGGACAGGAGAGAAGGAAGGAAGAATAGTTTCTACCCTCAAATCACTCTCAGATCTAATTCGGGAAACAGACCCAACCTTGTCTGGAGGTTGCACGCCATGTTTGCAGGCTCAGGCAAGATGTATAACAGAGCCAAACTCAAAAAAGTCGACTCCCAAATTCTTTTATACAAGTATTTAATTCAGCTGATATTTACAGAGTCCCTACAATGAGCCAGATCAGGAGATTAAGATTTCTGTTATTTCCCCACGGGGAAAATGAACAGGAGGAGGGATCTGTGGAAGGAGAAAACCCAAGGAGTCATCCAGCACTCAGAAAGGATTGATATTGTGAGTTTCTTTGGACAATCTTGAGTTCTTTTTCAAACTCCAGCCACTTGGTTTGATTTTCCTTTTGCATTCAGGTTTTGGGGTCCATGGCTCTGGTCTGATGGGGGAGGGCTAAGCATAAGCCACCACCAGACCCTCCCACCCGCCCCACCCTTCTCCATTGCCCTGTTTCCAGTTATTCAGGCTTATTGGGCCATTTCAACCTCACGTTGCCAAGCAAACATAAATCAAGAGGCCACGGCTCCAGGGCTCTTTGAGAAACATGGAGGGACTCTGCAGAGCCTTTCCAAGGGGGCACACGGGGAAGGAAGGGGAAAGAGACATAAGGAGAAAGTTATATGTGGTTCCTTTAATCACCGGGTGAAAGGAGAGCGCAGAACGTTCAAACAGCCCTGAAAGAAAGCTTGCCGAGAAGTCAGCTTTAAGCTGCACTGTTCCAGCAACTGCTGTTGGCATCACTGGGGTTTGTCTTGGCCCAAACCTGTCCTGGGAAACAAGAGAAGCTCACGCTCTTGGAATTTGCTCCCTTAACGATTCACTCAGCAACTCAGCTTTGGTGGACAATAAGAAAGAAAGAAAGAAAGAAAGAAAGAAAGAAAGAAAGAAAGAAAGAAAGAAAGAAGAGAAGAAAAGAAAAGAAAGAAAAGAAAAGAAAAGAAAGAAAAGAAAAGAAAGAAAAGAAAAGAAAAAAGAAAAGAAAAGAGAAAAGAAAAGAAAGAGAAAAGAAAAGCCATCGAGCCAGTGGTTAAGCGTGCACTGCCAAATTCATCAGCTTGGGCTGGGCTGGGTGGTGGGGAGGAAGAAAAACTTTCTGTGGCTCCCACCGGGAGATTGTCCCAGCTGTGCCCAGCCACATCCTGGAGTGGGATCCCAAGTGTGACAAAGCAGCCATCTGGAGAGGTCTGATTCAAACGCTGTGTGCTGTACTCCACGGGCACTAGAGAAGCAATGAAGGTGCAAGGTGGTGCTCAGATGGTTGTCTTTTATTAAGTGCTTTACACAAACAGGCACTGGACCCCCCACTTTCCATCCCTTATCTCCTTAGGTCGTTCCAGCGACCCCACCAGGACACAATCTTCAGCCCCATTGTACAGCTGAGAACCCTGTGTCCTGACCAGTTATGCACGAGCGGGGTCATCTGAGTGTGAATCTGGTCTCCAGGCCCCCCTTCCAGGGCCATGCTCTTGCCTACTGTGCCTTCCTGCCTTTATTTCCAGCTTGATCTCCACGTGTCAAGACCGAACGCTCTCAGATAATATGGAAAACCCAGACAGTCCCACACTCAATCAGGAGATAGGACAGTGACCTCAAGAGGTGTCCTCCCAGCTGAGTTACTGGGGGTCCTCGCAGAGGTGGGTGCTTATGGACAGCAGCACACTGTAGGGACATGCCCCTGATTCATAAGTTCCTAAGTTCGGCACTGTCAGCTCCTGGTAGGTGCATAGCTGGAAATCAGAGGTCCATGCAGATAGCTGGTGGAAAATAAAACCATTTTTACTTTCAGTAACCTCTCATAGAAAGGCATGAGAAGCATTTTTCTTCTATTGGGAACACAGGTGACAAACCATGGTCGTGTCAGCAGTTCCTGTGACTTCCACACTCATGCAAACTCAGAGCCTTCCTTATCACTATCAGTTTTTGCAAAATACCATTTGTGCTCCTGGAAACTTAGAAACTGCAGAGACACATAGACCAGTGGCGAGATCTTGTTACTTCAGACATAATAAAGAAGCTCATGTATTACTATTTCACAAACTTGGCTTTTCATGTTGTGATGTCTGTATTACAGTATAATTGGTTTCCTTTGCAATCCTATGTGCTTTATTTTATGCACTGAAAAGCATGGTTTTGAAAAGGGATCTATAGGTTTCACCAAACTGCCCAAGGGATCCTGGGGAAGCTGAAGTGAGGCTCCCCCGCTCTTAAAAGTGTGCAGCCTAACACAGAAAGAGACAAATTCGTCAATGTGAAAGATGCGATCTTAAGTGTAAAAGCCAACTCTTTGAGGACAAGGACTGCATTTTTTTTTTTTACTCATCTCCATAACACCCAAAATAGTGCCTGATAATCTATAGTGACAGGTGATCAATAAGTAGTGCCAAATGCATGAGCTCAACCATCTCAACCTACACCGGGAGCCACTTAGAAGCTGAATGATCTTGGGTGAGTGACGATTGCCCTTCTGTGCCTCTCTTTCCTCATCTGGAAAATGGGTTTAACAAAAACTCTTCCCAGACACTGTCGACCCAATCAAATGAGATGGAAGGTGTGCGTGCACCTAGCGTGGTCCTGGGCTCACGATCTGTGTGTGGCAAAGGTCAGTTCAGTTCGACAAGCAGCCCCCGTGGCCCCCAAACCTTTCTTCTCAGAAAGATCAACCCTGAGAACCGTACCCTGCAGGCTCCACCCCTAGGTTAGAGGTGAGTCACCCTGGGAGAGTCTGCATCTGAATGAGAAATCAGGGGATGTGGTGGGTCTGTCTGTCCCTTTTGGTGTCTCTCTGAGAACCCAAATGCCCTACGATGCTTCGCCTTCCATTGTCCCCAGGCAGCAGGACAGGGTGGGTGGAGGAAGGACAGGGTACCAGGTCCCTTGGCTGCCTGCCCCCCTCTCCCTGCACGCCTGGGGGTATGATCTGTGATTGGAGGGTGCCTGCCTTATCTTGCCAGGGATTGCTTCACCACTCTCCTGCTGCCATATTTGCTTGGAAGATGCCTGTGTCTGTGAGGGCTGGTAAGGACCTGGAACAGCCTCTGTAGGTATCCAGCCAACTGAATTTAATTAAACTGCAATTCCAGAAGCCAGCAGCATTTTCCTAAGAAAGCAATACAACTTCCAAAAGTCCCCTGACACCTCTGTGCTGCCCATTGCCTATTCTTCAGACTTTGTCACAAAACTATCCGTAGGGTGGTTTCCTTAGACTATGGATCTGACGGGCAAGACTTTTTCTTTAAGCCAGCATCACTGTCTTAAGACAGGAGCATCATGACCTGCCCTTTACACAGCATTTCTTCTGCTTCCCAAAGCTGATGTTATAGGATCTTTATCTTTTCAACTTGGTTTCTTGGATGGCCCCAGAGGCCACCACCTTGGCAAGTCATGATCCCACAAGCTCAAGATTAGGGCAGCATCACACTCCACTCTGGAGCCAAATGGTGGTTGTATTACTGCACTCAGTAGGGTAAAGTGGTGGCTGAGGAATATTCCTGCTTCCAAACATACTTTTCAGTCATTCATTCTTCAGTAATTAAGCCTTCACTATATGCCGGGGGCTGAGGTTGTAAAGACAACATGGCTCCCACCCTCATAGAACTTTAGATGGTCAAAGGAGTGATAGATAATAAGTACATAAGCAAATAAAGACATGAAGCAGCCACAGATTGTTATAAGTGCTAAGAAGAAAGAAACAGATGGCTGGAGAATCATGAAGGGATATTCTTAGATAAAGTCAAAGACGAGCTCTCTGAGAAAGTGACGTTCAAGCTGAGACCTAAAGGATGAGACTGAGCCAGCCACATGGGAAAAGCCAGGGCAAAAAAGATTCCAAGGCAGGAGGAACAGCAAGTGCAAAGGCCCTGGGGTGGGAGAAGCTTGGCAAGAGCTAAGAACTCACAGATTAGGGCTGGGGGAGCGTAATGAACAAGGAGGCAAGCGGCAAGAGGTAAGGAGAGGGAGAAAGGCAAGACGCAGGCCCTGTTGGAGCACGGAGAGATGATTGCAAAGAGTTTGAATTTTACTCAAGTGAGGGAGGGAGCTGAAATTTACCTGGGAGGTGCTCCATAGATGAATTTGTTGGATGAATAGATGATTTAGAAATATTCTCCCATTTGGAAGCTTAGCCATCAAAGTCTTCAGCAATTATATCCCTGTCTGAATCCCCCCAGGACTCATTAGCTCTTTCATTCGGTTGGCCATTTTGCATATATGCCTATAAATGAGCTCTCAAGAAATGGTTTCAGAAGACCCAGGCTTGGGTTGGCCAAGGCCGCTGTATCGCCTAGCTCCAAAGGGAAACCACTCTCCTTGTGTTCTCTGTAAAGGATGTTCCTTAGAGCACAACACGAACCGAACTGGATGAGATGGGGTTCCCCTGAGTTGTGCGGGGGTGTGGGTGGGGGCAGGGGGGCTCCTGGTCCCAGCTCTGCCACTCAGGAGCTGCAAGACTTGAAGCAAGTTGCATGCTCTCTCTGGGTCTCTGTTTTGTGGTCTAAGTAAGTGGGCGATGCCGCACCTATCTCCTAGGGTTGTTGAGCATTTTCAAACTGAGGAAGTGAAAGCTCAAGTGTCTGAACGCGGTAAAGAAGTGTGCCTGACCGGGGTCCTGGCGTGGGCTGCAGGGAGCAGTGGACCCCGCACACTGCACACCAGGTATGGGCTGTGCGTGCATGCCTGCACACAGGGAAAGCGCAGTTTTCAAAGGAGAGGATCCCAGAGTCTCTGGTCAGTTTCTCGGAGACCCACGAACCACCCATGGTTAAAAAGCATCCTAGGCCCGGTAGGTTGGAACTGCCATCGGCCCTTGAAGTTGCTCCCTTGCTCTGAGAGCTAGTGAAACATTTCCTTGGTGGTGGTGTCTTATTTCCTCCCCTGAATCTGTAAGCCATTTGGCGGCAGGAGGCTGCCAGCATTGACCCTTCCCTCCCCACCTTCTAGTCTTGTGGACCCCTAGCCTCCCATAGACAGGCCCAGCAGTGATCCCGCAGTCCTGGGCCGAGCCCTTCCCCACGGAGCACACCAGGAGGCCCCGGGTTCCTGCTGCACTAAGGGCCAGGACAGGGTGAAATGAGCGAAATCGGTGTGTGCTATTCGTGGATGTAGCGATTGCCTTCCTCCTCCCAGGTCATGAGAGGCCTTAACCCAGATGCACAGCTTCTGCAGGCTACCCCCAAGGAGCCGTAGCTAATGGCACGGATTTCTGGCACCATACTAGGCCCATGAGGAAGATGCTGTTCGTGGGATGAGGATGGGGGAGTTTTTAACTTCCAGCCACCTGCAGAGGGTTGACCCTTGGGTGGTTTATCTATGTCTACCTGACACACACATCCAGCATTGCACCCAGTCCCTTAACAAAAGCAGTAAATAAATATTGGTCCTTTCCAGCCCATAAACCCACCACTTAAGATGCCCTCTGGGGAACTTAAGGCAGTACACTCACCTCTCACCTAGCCCATTCCTAACTGGTTCTCCCGCCTCTTCCTGACTAGTCATGAACCTAATGATACCTTCGTTGATGTCGCCTGTTCCTTCTCAAGATCTCCAAACACTTGGCTGTAATTATCACCTCATCCTCATTTCTGAGTTAGATGAAAAAGGCGGGGGTGGGTGTTCCACCCAGAACAAGGACCCCCCATCTCCCATTTCCCACCCTTCCCTGAATTCGATCAGCCCTAAGACTCCTGAAATCTTTCTTATCTGGAGGCAAAGCAGATCTTTCTAGTTCCGATCATGTGCCCAGTAGCCCCCTCAGTCTTTGGATTTGGGGCAATGCCTTTGCTTAGGGAGATGCTCCCAGGGAAGAAGAAGTCTCTGACCCTGTGCAGCCAGACTCTGAGAACTTGCTGCCACCAGGGGCCACAGTGAATTCAAATGCAGCCCCTCCAGCACCCCATCTATAAAGGAGTGTGAGTTGGGGATTCTGGACAGGCTTGCATCTGCATGGCAGGCTTTGACTCATCACCCGCCTTGGCTTCCAGAACAAAGCTCACTGTGGTGAGTGGTTCCACAGCAGAAGGAGGATGGCCCCGGGGGAAACCATGAGATTTGCTCTGGGCTCTAATTTGCTGAATAACCCAAGGAGAGAGAGTGAGTTGGGAGTTTCCAGGCCTCGGCTGCTTTGTCAATTAGATGGGTTTAACATTGGCCCCTTCGGGTGCCTCATTAGGAGGTTGGTAGCACAAAGCAAAATAACAGGTGTGCAAGTGCTTTGAAAAGCATCCATCTGAGATTCTGGGACAGATGCAGTCTACTCTCTGAGGATCACTTGTAGAATTTCAGAGCCAGAGGGTAAGTGTCACTTTCCAGAAGAGAGCAGAAGAGTGTTGGTGGTAGGCTGAAAAATGCTGCCCCTCCCCCCCAAGATAGCTCCGTGAAATATCCCTGGAACCTGTGAATGGGATCTTATTTGGGTATAGGGTCTTTGGCGATGTGATTAAGTTAAGGATCTTGAGATGAAGAGACCATCCTGGATACCCTGTGGATACGGGTTAGGTGTGGATAACCCGAGTAGGCCTTAAATACGATCCCACCTATCTTTATCAATTAACCATGCAGAGAACAGGCGGGTGCAGAAGTCATGTCACCACAGAGGCAGACATCAGAGGGATGGAGCCCCCGGAAGCTGGAAGAGCCAAGGGAGGATCCTCCCCTGGAAGATTTAGTGCGAGCGTGCCCCTGCGAACACCTTGATTTCAGATGTCTGGGCTCTGTAGTTGTGAGAGAATACATTTTGTGGTTTTAAGCCACCCAAGTTGGTGGAAAATTTGTTACAACCTGGTCAGGAAGCTAATACGTGAGGTGTATGAACTCCCACCCTGTATGGATGGCACAACCACGCATCTTGGCTCTGCGTCCAGCATGCATCATGTCACACCTTGCCCCGTCTCTTCGAGAGCTGATGAAAGGGAGCCATGTGCTACCCAGAGAGCCCTCATCGAAGCTCAGGGACAGAGGGACACGGCAGCCGTCGAAAGTAGTCTCTTCGCCTGGGTGGCTCAGTGGTTGAGTGTCTGCCTTCTGCTCAGGGTGTGATCCTGGAGACCTCGGATAGAGTCCCGCATCGGGCTCCCCGCAGGGAGCCTGCTTCTCCCTCTACCTGTGTCTCTGCCTCTCCCTCTGTGTCTCTCATGAATAAATAAATAAAATCGAAAGAAAGAAAGAAAGAAAGAAAGAAAGAAAGAAAGAAAGAAAGAAAGAAAGAAAGAAAGAAAGAAAAAAAAAAAAAAAAAAAAAAAAAAAGCAAGCAGCCCCTTCTGGTGGCATGGAGGGAGGGGAGGAGAAGACCACTGCGTGCAGCAGCTGGTGCTAGAGCTCACAGCGTATCCCAGAGACCAGGCCGCTGACTCGCAGTGTCCTCCGCCAAAAGAGCAATAGATCTGAGCTGCAGCCTAGACACCTAGAGACGCAGGCTGTTTCCTCCGAGCCTCAGGCTAGCCCCCGTGTTCTGGGCCCCCCACTGCAGCGTGGGCATCCACGGTGTGAGCCGCTTGGACACGCGTCTGTGGAGGGTGGACACGCAGTGCTGATCAGGGTGTCTCAGGGATGGCGGTTTGGTTCAGTTCCCGCCTCTAGGGCAGCAAGGATGGCCGTCAGCACTAGGATTCGACCTCAAAGGGCCCAGGAGAATAGTCTTATGTACTGGGAACTCCACAGATTGATTTCTGACCCCAAGCAGATTTTCAGAGAGCTGTCAGAAACGAGCACCTTCTGGCTTCTGGCCTCCCCTTAGCCAGTGGCCCATGAGAGAATGTCCTCCTAAAGTTCTGGCATCTTCTGGCCCCAGTTCCTAGCGTGGCAGAGAGGAGTGGCAGCCAGGAGCACTACACTGAGATGCGGCGCGCCCACGATCGGGGAGCACAGTGGGCTTTGGGGAGGAGTCAGTCTTACCCCCTAGGACTGAGCTGAGCACTGACACCTCACACGAGGGGCCTCCTTCTGCTGACAGGAACACCGGTCGGTCCCGGGCTCCGGGCAGGTGCACCTGCTGTGTGTCATCCTGGGCACAGCCAGAGACACGAGGAGGTCTGTCCACCCCAGGGGTTCTCAGCTTAGGCGCAGCGGGCATCGGGGGCTGGCTTATTCTGCACGCCGTCCCGTGCATTGTTCAGCAGCATCCTTGGCCAAGAGCACCCTTGACTCCACGTGACAAACCAAAGTGTCTCCAGACATTTCTCACAAGTCCCTGGAAGGGCGGAATTAACCCCAGTTGGCCCCCCTGGCCTACGCGCCCCTGGTTTCCCTTTGCCGGGTCATCGAGGCTCTCTGATGCACAGTCACCCCTGTGATACCTCGAACATCACTGTCCTTCACCCCCACTGCTGTGTCCCTTCTGTTGGGTGGGAAGTAAAAGTAATCACAGCAATGACAATTTATTGCCTGCTTACTTTAAATCGATCACCTCATCAAAATCCTTGGTGGTGACTCTATAAAATTATTTCATTATAATGTGTTATGAGTAATCAGGAGTGATGGGTGACAAGAGGAGGAGACCGAGGCAGAGAAAAATCCGTGAACTCAGTCAAGGTCACACAGGGTCAGGACTCAAACGCAGGCAGCCCGACTCTTAAGCTCCATTCAACACCACAGCTTCTGTAATACGGAATTTTGGGAATTTTTAAAGATTTAACTTCTCATTTATACCACTGGGCCGGCGAGGGCAGGTAATATGATTATTAATGTTGTGATATTATTATCATCCTCCCCAGTTTTCAGGCGAAGAAACTGAGGCTTGCCTAAGGCTCTGTGGGGCCTCAAAGGCATTCCTGGGTCCTGAGTCCTGGCCTCCCGAGGTCGAATTCAGACTTCTCCTCCTATGCCAGATGGGAACTTTAGAGGGAGGGACTGAAGGTGCAAATGCCCTCTCAGGTATTCTTGCTGCTAGTTGTTAACCAGGGAATTGAAAACAGAGACTCTGTTTTCTCATAGCCATTTTCCTGGAGCCGGAAATGAAAACCCATGTGAGTTGCTGGGTGTCTCAGCGCATGTTGAATGTCCCACCTGGGATGCAGAAGGTGAATTTGTCTTGACCCACCCAGGCCTTTCTGGAGTCAGGTGCTCAGAATGCCCAGAACCCGTGACTGTGATCTTTTTTGGAAATAAGGTCTCTGCAGATATAATTAAGTTAAGGATCTCGGGAGGAGATCATCCTGGATCCCTAGATCCATTGACAAGAGCCTGTGTAAGAGAGAGGCAGAGAGAGGTTTGAGAGACATCCGCATGAAGACGGGGCAGAGGTTGGAGGGGTGCGGACACAAGCCAAGGAATATTGGGAGCGTGGGGAGTTGGAAGGGGCAAAGGAGGATCCTCCCAAGAGCCTTCGGAAGGAGCATGGCCCTGCCGACCCTTGGGTTGTGGATTTGTGGCCTCTAGAACTGCGAAGGGGTCCATTTCTGTTGTTTACAGCCATCAGTTTTGGTAACGTGATACAGCAGCCCCAGGAAACAAATGCATCGTGTCAGGGCATCATTCCCAGCATGAAGAAAAGTGTTGTTTGCGAGATGACCCAGGTAGCACTGTTAACATTCACCGGAGCAGACCCTCTCGTGCCCTGTCAAAACGACATAGGCAGGTTCTTTGTGAAGACACTGAGACGAATGTAGTGCGATCTTCCAACCCCAAACTTCCAGCTGCTAAGAAAAAGGCAGCCGACAAGTGAGCAGGGTAATTAGACAGAGACAGCAGTCAGCTTGCTCCAGGCTCCGTCGTGGGAAGGGTGTCATCAGCCCCAATCTATTCATTAATGTCCAAGAACTCCTCGATCCCTCCCCTCCCTCTTTGACAAACAGGGACCGTGTGCGTGCTCCGCGGGAGGCCCTGTGCCAGGCTCCGGTATAGCACAGCCCAGCCCCTGTGCGCAGAGGCAGCACTCACCCTCCTGGGACGTACTGATGATACACGGACGGGGTTAAAATGGTGAAACACTTCTGTCTGTGGCTTTTGGTAAATAGCTGCTGACCCGAAGGCCTAAGTACCACCCACCACCTAGGCTGGGCCAGCCCCTCCTCTCCCAGAACCCATGGACCTTTCCACGACCTGGTAACTAAAGGGATAGTGGTGCCCTGGTCCAGCAGAGGGGCCCCCCAGGACCCTGTTCCTGTGCCACCGCCAGGATCTGTTCTGACTGGTCACGCCTCTGCTGTCCTGAGTGTCACATTTTTTGAGTATCATTGCTGATCGGGCCTCAATGCCAAGAGAACGGGAGGATGGCTTTGATCCCGGGCATCTCAGCTGCGCCTCAGCAAGGCACCAGAGATTGCATACCCTGGGAGCAGGGGAAGGTGGCATGCAGGTCTGCTGTGTCACTCCCCCAAGTGTTGAAAGGAGCCTCAGAGTTGCCACTCACTTAAGGGCACTGGAACGGGTCTAGAGAGAGCTCCGGGGACCCAGCCGAGCAAACAGAATGGTCAGGTCCACCCCCAGAGTTGTCAAGGTCAAAGAAAAGGTAAAAGCCAAGGCCGGGCTTCAAACCTCATGGTATGTGGCCCTGCTACATGTCCAGAGTTGCAGCTGGCAGGTGAGAAGGCAAGGCCAGGGCCAGGGGTCCAGGCAGGGGAGGCTCCTGAGGTTCCAGGAGGTGTCCGCTCAAATGCCCGCGGGGGCCAGGCGACCAAGTTAATTAGTGACGCAGCCTTCACTAATACTGGGACGGCCTTCCCAAAGCCTTTCTCTAATTCTTGCAGCACGAAGGGCATTTTCATGGTGAAAGCGCTTCTGGCCCACGGCTACGCAGGAAATTGGCTGCAGGTGCTGTAGAAGGAGTGAGTTTCTATCCCTTCTTCTTTAGCTTCCTTGACGAGGCCAAGGGGCCAAACATGAAAGCTTCTCTAGTCATTGCATTTGGTTTTTGAGAGTTGAAGCAGGACAAGCCCCTTCCAGAGGGGCGAGGGGTACGCAGGAGGGAACACCTGGTCAACAGCATTGTTGCTGTTATGCAGGGCGGAGGCTGTCAGGTCCTTTAAAGGACAAAAGTCCCCAGTGGTTCCAGAAACCAAAGATGGGATGGACTGTCTTGCATCACTTAACCATTGATTCATTCTGTAAATATTTTCTGCAGTCCCACTATGAGCAGCCTTTAGCAGCTGTGGTGGAGAACAAGTCAAAAGTGGTCTTTGCCTTTCTGGCACTCTCAGCCAACTGAGCACCTGCTGGGTGCCAGGCACCTTACAAAAATGATGTCAAATAATCCTCACTACCCCCACTTGTCGGGGCTTATGCTGAGCCAGGGATAGTCAAATTGAAGCATATTCATTCAACTAATAAGAGCGGCAACAGGAATTGAGCATTGTGCTGGGGGCTTTGTGAGTATGATTGGAATGAAGCCCCCAGCGGCCTTTCTAGATTAAACCCAGTAGGACAGTCCATCCCAGTATGGACACAGAGGCACAGAGAGGTTGTGACCTGCCACCCCACCAGCTGGTAAGTGGCAAAGGAGGGGTTTGAATCTGATTCGAGGGCAGATGCTTCAAATTACACCGAGTGCTTATTAATTCTCAAAAGATCCTTATAAACAGTCACCCGTAGGCCCATCCCGCAGATAAGAAAGCTGAGGCCCTGACAGGGTATTTATTGTGGCTGCTGCTGCTCAGGGCTGGAATCAGGGATGCAAAAGCAAAAGGGACACCCAAAAACACAGTCGTCAAGATAAATAGCGTTTAATGCAATACTGGTTTTAAACTCTGAATGAATGCCAAAAAAATCCAGGGTGAACAAAACATCAAAATTTTAAAGGACAGGCTTCCAAGCTGTGCGCTGGACTCTTCTTGCTCTTCAAAAAAAACAAACAAAAAAACTCTTCAAAACGCTGATCTGTTTTGTCTTTAACTTTTGCATGATTTGTTCATCGTTGATTTTTTTTTTTTTGGCATGGCTTTTCAGTATAAAATACTGTATTACAAATTACTTATCTTGATTTCTGAGATTTGGGGGTCCCCCTTACATTTCCCCCCTTCCATATTTTATACCTTGGCAAGTACCTCACTTGCCTCACCTCGAGGGGGGCCCTGCGGGGCTCACCCCTCAGAGCCCCTATTACTGAGCATTTGCTAAGTGTCAGGCACCCTTGGCCTGGGTCTCTGTTTTGTGCTCCCAAAGTCCCAGGAGGCAAGTGTGGTCATCGCTCCGAGTTTACTGACGGGCTACTGCGGACCAGAGAGGTCAAGAGCTTTGTGTAAGGTCACACAGCGGAGGGGGCGGAACCTTGAACCCAACTCCGCTTCCCTGCGGGAGGGAGGGGGCTCCGGGGCTCCGGGGCTGGGACAGCCGGGATGGGGGGGGGGGACGGGGGGCGCCCAGGGAATTCCTGCCGGGCGTGGAGGCGGGACTCGGTGACCTCCGAGCGCCCAGCGCCGCCTGATCTCCGCTTTCTCCGATCCCATTGTTTCCTGAGCGAGGCCCGTGACTCTGCCGGGGGGAGCCGGGGAGCCGCGCACGGGCTGGGAGCGGGGCCCGGGGAGGCGGGCGGGGTCGCAGGGACTCGGCGCGCCCGGGGGCGGCGGGGGGGGACCCCCGGGGACCCCCAGCCCTGCCCCGCCCCGCGCGGAGCGGCCCTGGGGGGAGGGACGGGCGTTGCGTGGCAAGAAAGCTGCTGGTAATCAGCAGAATTGGGTTTTAATGGGGTTCGCATGGATAGGACAGAAATCAAATTAGGGCCTAATTGGCATGCACCAGGCAGCGAGCGCGGCGGCGGCGAGGCCGGCGCTGGGGTCACCCGCGTGCGGCCTGCGGGGGGCTGCTGCGCGGGGATCCCTCCTCCTGCCGCCCCCCTGCGCCGGGGGCGCGCCCCTACGGGCCCCTGCATGCGCCCCGCTCCAGGGTGAGGCTCCAGGATGAGGCTCCAGGGTGAGGCTCCAGGATGAGGCTGCAGGGTGAGGCTGCAGGGTGAGGCTCCAGGATGAGGCTGCAGGGTGAGGCTCCAGGGTGAGGCTCCAGGGTGAGGCTGCAGGGTGAGGCTCCAGGGTGAGGCTCCAGGGTGAGGCTGCAGAGTGAGGCTGCAGGATGAGGCTCCAGGATGAGGCTCCAGGGTGAGGCTCCAGGGTGAGGCTGCAGGGTGAGGCTGCAGGATGAGGCTCCAGGATGAGGCTCCAGGGTGAGGCTCCAGGGTGAGGCTGCAGGGTGAGGCTGCAGGATGAGGCTCCAGGATGAGGCTCCAGGATGAGGCTCCAGGGTGAGGCTCCAGGGTGAGGCTGCAGAATGAGGCTGCAGGATGAGGCTCCAGGGTGAGGCTCTAGGGTGAGGCTCCAGGATGAGGCTCCAGGATGAGGCTGCAGGGTGAGGCTCCAGGGTGAGGCTCCAGGGTGAGGCTGCAGAGTGAGGCTGCAGGATGAGGCTCCAGGATGAGGCTCCAGGTGAGTCTCCAGGATGAGTCTCCAGGGTGAGGCTCCAGGGTGAGGCTCCAGGGTGAGGCTCCAGGATGAGGCTCCAGGATGAGGCTGGGCAGCCACGCAGCAGGCACGGCTGTTGTGTTTTGCGTTGACGGGAAGGAAAAAAGGGTGCCCGGGAGGTGGCGAGGGGCAAGAAGGACAGGAGAGGGGAAAGTTAGCCGCAGGAGGAACCAAGCACCCTCTGCGTAATAATTGGCAGTAGTCGCTTAAAGGTGATCTTGGGTGCCCACCCTGCACCAGGTCCTCTGTGGGCACCTTGCATGGATTTACACAACCACCTGAGGTCCCTGCTCTTCTTTCTCTCCATGTAACACACGAGGCATCGCGGGCACAGAGAGGCTCAGTCGCTCCCCAGAACTGCCCAATGAGGCCCCGTGGAGCTGACACTCCAGCCCCGGGCCGGCCACTCCAGAGGTTACACTTGTATCTGTGTCTGCCACAAACAGTGCAAATACTTTCTTCTTTTTCTCTATTAAAAAAAAAAAAAAAACAAAACAAAAAAAAAAAAAACAAACAAAACAACAACAAAAACAAAAAACAAAAAACAAAAAAACACTAGATTCTTTTGAGAGTGAGGGCGCCTCGGTTTTATTTTAACAACGTGAAAAGTGATGACATTTCTGTCCAGGAGCTTCCTGTTGGGATTTTCACTCTACCTGAGGAATCTGACATCTACCATCGTTCCTTGGAGTGTCCTTGGAAGTCTACAGGCTGCGTAGGTCCTGTGCCAGGAGTGCTCCTCCTGTTTGGAGGATAAAAACCCAGAGAAGCAAGAAGAGATCACTTCTGGGATGAGCAGGGCAGTGGTGACGGTGAAGAACTGCTGGAATTCTGATAGCAACGCTCCCTTCCCGAGCATCCCTTCTATAATATGTCTACTCCTCAGATAGTTCGAGGGAGGGATTTTTATCCCATTTTTAAATGTGGCAACTGGCTCAGAGAGGTAGAGTGACTTATCCAAGGCCACACAGCGAGCCCAAGATAGAACTGGTATTCAAACCCAGGTCTCTCTGACCCCAGATCTCACATTCTTTTCATGGAACTATGCTACACACCACAAACTAGCTGCGGTGTGCCCTTTTGGCAGTTGAGAGGTGGGGTGCCTTGCTTCCATCCACACTACAAAGCCTTTGCTGTCTTTGGGGTATGACCAGACTGGGGGAAACTCGGACCACCTGGTACTGACCCTTTCAAGCCTGGGGTGGTGCCTTGATCTGCCTCCAAATGGGATCAAACATTTCTTGGTGGCAGCTGATTGAGAACATTCTAGGGCAGCGTTTTGTTTCTGGACATGAAACAAACATGTCCAGAATTGTTCATGAAACAGTAGACTCTGTGATCAAATGATTTGGGGAAATTTGAGGTTGAACAAAATTAAACCTGCTTCTTTACAGCCGGACTTTTCAGCCTTTAATGTGCTCACAGACATGTGAATCTCTAAAAAGGTGGGTAGTGCGGGACAGTTTCCAAATCACTGAAGTCTTTTCCAGAGCATCTTGCAGGTCCAGGGCTTCACAGAACCCACTCAGGGAAATGTGATCTAGTGTGTTCCAGAAGTCATGCCTTTAGAATCCTGGTCTGGATTGGAGGTACAGCTGGCCCTCTGCATTGCTACCTACTGTCTCCTTTTGCTAGGGAAGACATTTTACAGCCCCGCCTGCACAGAACAGAGTTCACAGATGAACAAAGGTGCCCCAATTGCGTGCTTCCCCGAAGCATTGCCAACCACACTCTTCAAGCAAAAATGTTTATTGAGCCCTGCCCAAAGCTTTACAGGAGATCTAAAGATGCACAAGTAAATGAAATTAGCTGGACAACGTGTGTAGCTCTTCTGGCACTCAGCAAATGGTGGAGTTAGTGTTGTGATTTCTGTTCCAGTTCTGCTATTAGATCCAGCCCCAACATCTTGGACCTCACAGTCTGGTCGAAGAAATAAAATACATGCACCCAACATGATAACTAACAGCTCGCTATGTCTGTGACAAAGGCCAGTTACAAATATTTTGGAAGCATTGCTGTTCTATTCCCCAAGCACATTTAAAAATCTTTATTAGATTTTTAATTATAAAATTAATATAATGCCCATTGGAAAAAAAAGTGAACATGTTAGAAAGTAGAAAAAAAAGTTCCTATTCGTATTCTTTACTCCACCGCTCCTGACTCCCTAGAAGTAATCGTAGTTAATGCAGTGTGTACCCTTCCAGACTTTTCTATGCATAAACAAACATGTAAATATGGAGTTTCCTTTTTATAAAAAATTGGATCATAAGGCACACTGCCTGTAAGCTACTTTTTTCCCACTTACCTACTCACTCTAGACCTTTCCAATATGCAAAGATCAACCTCCCCCCACTTCCATCTGCTCCCCAGAATCCCACCCCTCAGGTGTAGGATAACTGGCTCACTGGTGAGCCCCTGAGGAAGAAAAAGCTGTAAGAGCCATCTCATCTGTTGGACATTTACCACATCCCAAACTCATGTGTGCTGGGGCATTGGGAAAGGTGGAAAAGCATCGAGGTAAAGGGACCAACACACTCAGGGAAATGTGATCTAGTGTGTGCAAAGGTGTGCAGTTGAGAAGTCAGGTGAGTAGTGCCAGGTGTGGGAGGTGCACATCTTCCTTTTTCAATGCCCACGGGTTATCCCATTCTATTCACATATGGTGATTTATTTGCTCAGTCCCTTGAATTTTGAAATGCTTTTTTATAAGACACTCTGGAATGTAGCTAGCCTGGTGTGGCCAGAGCATAAGAATGTAGGAGGCTGTGGGTCAGATCACTATAGGGTTTTATCTGGCATCCTCTCTGTGTGTATGCTGTGACTATTAACTCTCTGAGCCAATTTTGTGATTGTTTCCAAAGGCACTATGAACTGGAATCACCTGGTGTGAGACCTTTTTACTTAGGAGCGCACAGTCAAATGGCAAACTTGGAGACACAAATGAATGACTTGAGCATGTCACCAGCCACTTGTCACGTTCATTCACACACTCAAGGGGTCAGTTGTAGATGCAATTAGCTGGTTAACTAGCATTTGTCGAGCTCTCAGGAGTTGCTAAAATATAGCAATGGTGGCAGTAGGAGGGCTTCCGATTGCAAGAGCTGGTATTGCCCCGTGGCAAAGGGGGAGAGGCCCCTTTAAGAGTTTCCCCGGGAAGCAGTGAAGAATTAGAAAGCGATCATAATTAGCCTTCAGAATGAAACTCGGTGGGCCCATGTCAGACACTCATCCTGTTTCGATGCCGTGGACTCAACCAGACAGGTCTTCCTTGCGTCCCAGCACTCCGGTTCCCTGCAAGGAGGCCGGGAGACTCTATTAAAAAGCCCAAATAGCTGAGATTCTCCAGGGTCAGCAAATCCACACAGAAGACCTTCAATCAGCAGAATCTGCGGGCTTTCGCTTCGGTGGCTGGTGTGCAGGGCTTTTCAATTGTCTCCATTCAGTTCCTCGAGTGGATCTCATAGGCTGAATGAGATCTTTATCATTTGTCACAGGGGCGATGCACGCTGGGCATGCTAGCACAGCGTCAGTCCCGCCGCATAAAGACATCAGCCGCTCGACAGGGCCTGGCCTCTGCCCTGTTGCCTCGTATGGGCTGTATCGTCCCAGCTGAGGACAGTGGGAGCCCCCTTACCCATCCCAGAATAGCACCACCTCTTTCCCTACTCCACTACAGCACCCCCACCCCCAATCCTACTCCCGGGCCAAAGTCAAAACTTCAGAGAAGCAATGTGAGTGGCTTGTTGGACGGGGTGACCATAACCCAGCAAGCGGCTGTGGGCAGGGAGTGGGGAGGTACCCCGATCTGGGCCTGTCCCAGCTGTGCCACTTGCTTCCTGAGTGCCCTTGAGTGTATCATCAGTTCTCCTGGAGCCTCTAGTATAGATGCAAGTGATAAACCCTCCCAACATTCTTGAGAGGGTTAAAGGATGTAAACAATGCAGAGAATTAGAGTCTATGACTGTTCAGAATAGCATATCCTGTCCCCAGGAAAACTCACACCATCAAGGCTTCTAACAAAATAATGATAGTAGTAGTAGTAGCAGTGGTGACAAAAACACTTACCACAGAGTAATGTGAATATCCTTGCTGAACTGTACACTTAAAAACAGTTAAACGATACATTTTATAGTATTATACCATAATTTAAAACAACATGTACTGAGGAGCAAGTGTTCTATGCTAAGTGTTCCACCTGCACTTGCTCTGTAGGACTCCATCAGGAGGGAGAAGTTATGAGATGAGAAAGATGAGAAAATTCTCTTCCAGTGGCCACCCAGCTAGTCAGGATTTGAGCTAAGCCAGACTCTCCATCTCGGCATTTTGAGGTCCTGTTCGCCAAAGCGTGGTATCGTGAGATTCGTTACATGACAGGGGATCACAACCCAGCTCATACACGCAGTCCTCAGACTTGAGTGAGGGCCCTATGGGCGCCAGAGACCGCGTTAGATAGCAGGGAGGCAGAGACGCATGGCACCCCGAGGGCCCTCCTATCACGGGCCCAGGCAGGAAACAGGCGGAAGAATAAACCAAATAATGAGCCCTTCTAGAGTGGACTGGGTTGTAGACAAGAGGTCCATGAGGAGGAGAGTCTTTGCAAAGGAAGAAACATCTGAGCTGAATTTTGCTGAGCTTGGTAACTTTTTCCAGGAAGTAGAAACGGGGGTGGCGTTGGCCAAGGCATGGTGGCTGAGGGCACACGGCCAGTAGGTCCAACAGAGTGCAGAGAGGCTCGGGGAAGGGAGTTTAAGAATAGGCTGGAAAGATAGCCAGGGGCTGATGGTGTAAGCAACAGGGGCTGGAAAGCAACTTGCAAACATTGGGAGCCTTCAAGGATTTTGGAGCAGTGGATGCCAAGATTATATTTGGAAGCTACCGGGAGAAGATCCCACTTCACAGTTTGGTTTTTGATGGTGGTAAAAACAATATGACTGAGGGGCACCTGAGTGGCTCAGTGGGTTAAGTGTCTGACTCTTGATTTTTGGCTCAGGTCATGATCTCGGGATTGTGAGAACGAGCCCTGTGTTGGGCTCCATGCTGGCTGTGGAGCATGCATAAGATTCTCTCTCTCTGCCCCTCTGCCCCGGCTCACACACTCTCTCTCAACAACAACAAAAAAGCCAATATGACTGACACCGCCCACTGATGAACAGATAAACAAAATGTGGCAGATCCACACTGGCTAGTCCGCAAGGCTTGTTATTCACCTATAAACAAGGAACAAAGTACTGACACATGTTGTAAAATGGATGAGCCCTGAGCACATGGTGCTGGGGTGACAGAAGCCAGGCACGAAAGACCCTGTGTTGTGCCACTCATGGGAATAGGGAATCTAAAATGGACAGACCCATAGAGTCAGAAAAGAGGTCACTTATTGCCCAGGGCTTCTGGGTGGGGGAAGGGAGAATGGGAGTGGCTGCTAATGGGTACAGGTCTTCTTTTGGGGGTGACAAAATGCTCTGCAATTAGATCTGTGTACAACTTTGAGAATATACTAAAAACCACTCAATCATATGCCTTAAAAAGGTGAGCTTAATGGTAGATGAATGATACCTTAGTAAAGCTGTTACTGAAACATAATATAGCCATATTAAAAAAAAAAAGTTTGAGAGGCACCTGAGTACTGCAGTCAGTTGAGAGTCTGGTCTTGTTTGCGGCTGGGATGGTGATCTCAGGGTTGTGGGATCTTGCCCCACATCAGGCTCCACGCTCAGCAGGGATGTCTGCTTGAGGTTCTCATCCTCTCCCTTCCCTGCTTGCTCTAAAATAAATAAATCTTTTTTAAAAAGGTCTGAAAAATAGATATCAGCTAGAGTATTCCATGCCTCCCAGCACGGAGATGCTCTCCATTTGTGCATTTCCTTCTTTGTCCCTGCACCAACTTATCTTGTACGTACACTATCCAAGAGTATCATTTTCTGTTCCTTTTTCAACTCAGTGTTTCATCACAAACATTTGTCCACATTCCTGAGGTCCCCATAATTGTTTTCAGATCTGAGTTTTAGGAAGATGAATGAATTCATTCAACAAATATTTTTGAACACATGCCAGGAACTGTTCTAGGCACCAGACAAGGCCCCTGTTCTGGCGGAGCTCATTTTCTGCTTGGGGAGGCAGAAAAATAAACAAATAAATGAAGTCGATAATTTCTGATACCGAGGAGTGTGATATGAACAGAAATCCAAAGGCAGATGAGACACGGTCACCGTACAGAGGCATGGAGGGTGTGGAGGTAACTTTCTAAAGGATGGTCAGGAGCAAAGGTGACCTTAGAGAGAAACCAACTATGTAAATACCAAGGGGAGGTGTTGTAGGAAGAGGATACACAAGTGCAAAGGCCCTGGGGCAGCAACATACTTGGCAGGTTTTAGGTACAATAAGAATTTGGGTGACAGTACAAAGGACAGATTTAGGGGAGACAAGATGTGTCAAGGGGATTCGACTCATCTGAAGCTACTGTGAACAACGCATTGGCCAGGAGCAAGCACCAGAGTAGTTCCCTTCAGGCCCGTGCTCGGGGAGGCCCTGGGTCAGAATCGTAGGTGCCAGTGCCCTGCTGCACACTTTGCGTTTCCCAGGAGCCCAGGTGCTTTCCAGCACAGACACACGAGGCCACGCCCAGAGAGGCTTGGAGGGCTCCAGAGCCTGGCTACTGCGTAGGCACGGCCAGCAAGTGCCAACCTGACAGCTGATGGCGGCCCAGCCCCGCCCTGCCGCCTCACCACCTGCACTTCAAAGGGCCAGCGCTCCTGGCACATCCGCTTCCTCTGGCCCTGACCCCAAGGGGCTGGCACCATGCCCCCAGCACAGACCTCTCCCTCCACCTCCCACTCAGGCGCTCCCAGCGCTGGACTATGTTATAACGCTCTCCTTCCCTCTCAAATCCCAGGCTTGCACTGGAGACACAACAGTGTGGGTCAGGTCCCCTGTGCAACTCACACGGCTCCCTGATTTCTGCTTTCCAACCCTCATTATCCACTCATTATTCTTTGGATTAATTACCCAATAGTGGCCTTTCCCTTTTGACTGTAAGCTCCAGGAAGGGAGCAACTTTAAGTCCACAGAGTTTAGTGAGTCATACAGTGCTGCCCAGAGACATATAATGTAAGCCATTCTGAAATTTTCAAATTTCCTAAACATTCCGAAAGTAAAAAGGAAGGTGGGCAGCCCTGATGGCTCAGCAGTTTAGTGCAGCCTTCGGCTCAGGGCGTGATCCTGGAGACCCGGGATCGAGTCCCACGTTGGGCTCCCTGCATGGAGCCTGCTTCTCCCTCTGCCTGTGTCTCTGCCTCTCTCTGTTTCTCATAAATAAATAAAATCTTTTTAAAAAAAAAAAAGTAAAAAAGGAAGGTAAAGGGAGTTTTATTAATATCTTTCATTTAACCTGATGTATCCCAAATATCATTTCAATGTGTGATCAATATAAAAAAGGTTAAGGAGATATTTTACCTTCTTTTTCTCATACTAAGGCTTCACAATCCAGTGTGTCATTTGATACTACAGCACATCTCAAACTGGGACCCAAAGCCTTCCACACGGGAAAATGCTCGTTGAGGGTTAGAGTCTATGAAATTTACAAGAGGAGTGGACACTTACCCTTGCCCCAAACAGACATAAATGTTTTCCGTAGTTGAATGAAGAGTTTTAAATTTTAAATTAAATAGAGTTCAGGGACGCCTGGGTGGCTCAGCGGTTGAGCATCTGCCTTTGGCTCAGGTCATGATCCCGGGGTCCTGGGAGCCCGCTTCTCCCTCTGCCTGTGTCTCTGCCTCTCTCTCTGTGTCTGTCATGAATAAATAAATAAAATAAAATAGAAGTAAATTGAATAGAGTTCAATAAAATTTAAAATACCATTCTTCAGGCACACTACTCTTGAGGCTCAGTAGCCTGTGGGGTAACGGCTACCGTACTGGACAGCAAAGATGTGGTAGGTGAATGAATGGATTCCTATTTGTAGAATGAATGGACCGACAAATTCCGCTCCCACCATTGGCCAGTAATGGGACATGGGCCTTGGGGTGGTTTCTGAGTGCTCACACATTTTTTGATACTTCTTTCAAGATATGGAGCCTGATTCCCCTCCCCTACAAGTGAGGCTTTAGTGACTCACTTCTAAGGAATGGAATGTGGCTAAAGTGACAGAGTGTGACTCACAGAAGTGGGTCAGACTGTGCATTGTAGGTCTGTCGGCCTCTGCCCAAGCTCCCACTTGTTCTGTGTCTTGACCTTAGACTTCCCCCAGAGAGGGGTCTAACTGGCTCGCTCGTCACTGTGCAGGGGAGGCACCTCCTTTGGGCTGTGCTTCTAAGCAAGCCATGCTCTGAGTCTCCATCTTTGGGTCAGGTCCATGCCTGGTCCAGGGGAATGTGGTCAGGGTAGTGAGGTCATGAGGTCACAAGGTTAGTTTTCCTCTGAAGTTGGTCAAAGCACCAAGGACCTAATAGTCTTGCCTCAATCATGACCCTGGGTGAGTCTGCCAACGAATGTGGGCCTGTTTCGCTATCAAGTGACAGATGATGATAACACCCCCACCACCTCTTCAGGAGGCTGTGAGGATCCAATGAGGCGGCCCACAGAAAGGCCCTTTTCCATCTGAAATGTCGCCTGCAAATATTATTGCTGTGACAAAGGCAACTCTCTATGTAGGCGAAGCAGAAAGGTGTCATCATTGTCATATTAATCAGGACCGTTCTATTCAAACAAGTCACAGAGACGTAAGACACTGGGTCCATTTTAAACACCAGCGAGATGAAGGAGATGAAGTTGAGTTAAAAAAAAAAAGAAGAAGACGAAGAAGAAGAAGAAGAAGCAGCTGTTTCTTGCCTGTGGCGTTTTTAGCTTGTGCATATATCGTCCCTGTAATATTTCTTCTTCCTTTTTTGTTAATGGCTTGGGGGTTTGAACACTGTTTTGTTCAGCCACACGGGGAAATGTTTAATGAATCCTTGTGAATATTCATTAAATGCTGTTAATATTTTCTGGTGGGGGAGGCCCCGCTGCCCATCCGGTGGGTCTCCGAACGGCGGCAGGGGAAGCAGCCCACCACTTGATTTGTGCTATTTGTTTTCCATTTTCATTGCCCTATTTTCTGAGACCTCAGGTGGTTTGCAGGGGCCAGGGGTGGAGGCAGAGCTGGCTTCCTTTGCCTCCTCTCCCTAACCTCACAAAGGAGTTTTGGAGAGTGGTAGTGTGAGGTTGAAGATGCATATACCATGTACACCGGCGACCGCACTCCTTAGTATGGACCTCCAAGAAACCCTCACACAAAGAAGTATCCAGGGACTGCACATGGCAGCACTGCTTATAGTAGCAACAAAGTGGGAAAACCACAGAAATGTCTGTTAGCAGAAGAACAGAGAGACGGAGAATATTCAGACTGTGGATTCCTATACAATCGTGAAAATGAATGGCCAGGCCCTTGTATTAACATAGTTGAATCTCTCTTTATTGAGATATAATCCACACATCATAAAATTCACTCTTCAAAGTGGATGGTGCAGTGGTTTTTAGTAAATTCACAAAGTTGTCCAACCATCGCCATCATCATGTCCGACATAAATGCATCACTCCAGAAAGAAGTCCCACATCCATCAGCTGGCACTCCCCATTCCTCCGCATGCCCAGGCCCAGGCAACCCCTAATTTATTTTCTGTCCACATAAATTTGCTTGTTCTATACATTCCACATAAATGGAACCATACCTGGGCATGCAAACTGGTACAGCCACTCTGGAAAACAGTATGGGGTTTCCTCAGAAAGTTGACGATTGAGCTACCCTATGACCCAGCAATTGCACTATGGGTGTTTACCCCGAAGATACAAATGTAGTGATCCAAAGGGTCACCTGCACCCCAGTGTTTATAGCAGCAATGTCCACAATAGCCAAACTGTGGAAGGAGCCCAGATGTCCATCAACAGGTGAGTGGATAAAGAAGATACAATGGAATACTACTCAGCCACCAAAAAATTGAAATCTTGCCATTTGCAACAATGTGGATAGATCTAGAAGATATTATGCTAAGTGAAATAAGCCAATCAGAGAAAGAAAATTATCATATGATCTCACTCATGTGGAATTTAAGAAACTAAACAGAGGATCATAGGAGAAGAGAGGAAAAAATAAAACAAGATGAAATCAGAGAGGGAGACAAACCGTAAGAGACTCTTCATCATAGTAAACAAACTTGGTCGGGGGGTAAGTGAGGGGAGGTGGAGGGCCAGGGTAACGGGGTGATGGGCATTAAGGAGGGCACGTGATGTGATGAGCACTGGGTGTTATATAAGGCTGATGAATCACTGAACTCTATCTCTGAAACCAATAATACATTATATGTTAATTGAATTTAAATAAAATTTTTAAAAATAAAATAAGAAATGTAAAAAAAAAAAATGGGGGCAGCCCCGTTGGCTCAGCAGTTTAGCGCCGCCTTCAGCCCAGGGTGTGATCCTGGAGACCTGGGATGGAGTCCCACATGGGGCTCCCTGCATGGAGTCTGCTTCTCCCTCTGCTGGTGTCTCTGCCCCTCTCTCTCTGTCTGTCATGAATAAATAAATAAAATCTTAAAAAAAAATGTAACCATTCCCTAGATAGTTGTTCGAGATTCTTTGCTGTAGCATCATGTTTTCATCCACATTGAAACGTGTGTCAATGCTTTGTTCCTTTTTATGGCTAAATCGTATTCCTTCATATGGATATGTCACATTTCGTTTATCCATTCCTCTGTGGATTGATATTTGGGTTGTTTCTAATTTTTGACTGTTGTGAATAAAACTGCTGTGAAGTTTACATGCAAGTTTCTTGTGGACATACGCCTTAATAATCGTTGAGTATATACCTAGGGGTCGAATTGCTGGGTCCTATGGAAATTCTGTGTTTAACTTTTTAAGAGACTGTCAGACTGTTTTCCAAAGTGACAGTACCATTCCTGCCAAAGATGTATGAGGGTTCTAATTTCTTCACGTCCTCACATGGTTAAATCTTAAAGGCATAATGTAGAGAAAAAAAGCAAGCTATAGAAGAATCAATTCAATGTGACCCATTTCTACAAAGTTTAGAAACATGTAGCACAATATTATATATTACGTAGGTCTGCACCATGTGCAGTTAAACTATGGAAAATCCTGAGAATGAAAAACACTGAAATACAGGTAGTAGTCCCCACAGGGGGAAGTGGGTGGAGAAACAGTGTTATCAGGGTTTAAGAGCATGCGGGGCTTCCAACGTGAGTATTGTTTTATTTCTTCAGCTAGATGGTGGTTCACAGGAGCTATTGAATTACTCTTTATCTTTTGTTGTATATTTTTATTTTTATTTTTTTTAATTTATGTGTTTATTTTAAGTAGGCTCCACACTCACCATGGAGCCCAACACAGGGCTTAAACTCACAACCTTGAGATCAAGACCTGAGCTGAAATCAAGAGTTGGACACTCAACCAACTGAGCCACCCAGGCACCCAGTATATTTTTATTTTTAATGTATTTTCTGAAATTTATTTGTTTAGGTAATCTCTACCCCCAACGTCGGACTCAAACTCATGACCCCAAGATCAAGAATTGTATGCTCTTTTGAGTGAGCCAGCCAGGCGCCCTCTTTTGTTGTATATTTTTAATATTTTCTAGTAAATTATGTCTGAATGTATTTCTAGGTAGGACATGTTTATAGAGACATACCAAAAAATATATACAGAGGCATACCTATCTTTTTTTTTTTCAGATCTTATTTATTTATTCATGAGAGACACGGAGAGAGAGAGACAGAGAGAGAAGCAGGCTCCTGATGCGGGTCTCAATCCCGGACCCTGGGATCACACCCTGAGCCAAAGGCAGATGCTCAACCACTGAACCACCCGGGCATCCCGAGGCATACCTATCTTTAAGCACGCTTACTCTGTTAGAATCCTTTCTGGACTTGGAACCAGAGCTTCTGAGTTAGAATGTCTTCTGAGGGTTTGGGGTGTCCCCAACCTCTTTAGCATACAGTTCCCACTGTGCAAGCTGGCAGTGTCATGTGGTATAAAGAACACTGGCCTTGGTATCTTTAGATGTAAAGAAGACCCAACTGCAAGTAGCTAGAACAGTTTTAAGTCAGAAAAATTCTTTGATTCTGTTCCCTTGAAGAGGTAGAACCTAGGGGCTCCAGGACGGCTCAGCAGGCTAAGCATCTGCCTTCAGCTCAGGTCATGATCCCAGGGTCCTGGATGAGCCCCGCATTGGGCTCCCTGCTCAGTGGGGAGTCTGCTTCTCCTTTCCTTCTGCTCCTCCCGCCTACTCATTCTCTCTCTTTCAAATAAATAAAATCTTTCAAAAAAAAAAAAAAAAAAGAAAAAGTAGTAGAACTTAATTTATCTCCCTTTGACTGTGACTTGCCATTAGTGAACAGAAAAAGGTAGCAGTAACATTGTGTGATTTTAGGGACTAAGCCACGAAAAGCACTGTGGCTTTTTCCTTTCTTGCTCTTTCAATCACTCATCCTGTGGAGAGCCAGGCACCATGTTGTGAAGACACTCATGCCATCCTATGGAGAAGCCCATATGGTGAGGAAGTGAGGCTGCCCTACCAGTAGCCATGTGAGTGAACCATCTTGGGTAAAAGAGCTCCAGCCCCAGTCAAACCTTCAGATGACACCACATTCCCCATACAGCCGCTCTGAGTGGAAGAGGGCAGGACACCTCTCCCAAATGCACCCCGGTAGGCTTCCCCATGTGTCTCATTGGTCCAGGCACATCACATACTCCTTCCTAAACTGAGCACTGCCCAGGAGAGTGGGATCACTTTGAATGAGCTGGACTAAAGCCATGCACCTATGGTGACCATGGAGGCGTGCCACTTGGAGATCTCTTCAGGAGAACCTGCTGTAGGGAGGATAGAATAGCCTTTGCATCTGAGGCAGCAGACACCCACTCTGCCCAGGTGGCATCCAGACAGTTACTGTATGTGGCGGGGCTTGTAGCGCTGAGTCATTTCTGCCCATCATGGGACCCTAACTCCACATCAGACTGGCCGAGACTTTCCCAGAGATGCCCGGCCATTAGATGCCCCTCTGACCCAACCCCCCTTGTTCCCAGTGCCCCTCCCAGATGTCAGACCAGCGCTGCAATCTACAAGCTGTCCCCACCTCCTCCTGCCCCTTCCTTTTACCCTTCACAGATATCTTTCCCAATAAATCTCTTGCATGTCTGATGTCTTAGCATCTGCTCCCCAGAGGGCCCAAATTGCAACATATCCCTCTGGATATGGGGACAGACCTCATTCCCTACAAGTGGAATGCTGTGTACCCAAACAAAATTGGTGAGAGGGGCACAGAGGAATAGCTACTGGGTAGCTAACCTGCAGGGCTTTGCAATGTCACAGGAGCACGAATCCCAGCTCCACCTGGACTGCCCAGGAGACCAGGAAAGTTATCAACCTCTCTGGTCCTGGCTTCCTCCATAGTAAAAACACATACAAGGATCAAGGGCCATGTGAAAGAGCACGTTCAAAGCACCTCACTTGGAATAGTAACAGCTCCCATTTGAGTGATTTCTAGTCTAAGGTGCTTTTCATGATTTATTTAATCCTCATGATCATCCTTTGGGGAGGGTGCTATCTGTAACCCTTTTTTGCCCAAACTGAAGCTCAGAGAGGTGAGTAAGTGGCAGGACAGACATGGAGCACAGTCCATCTGACTATCATGCTAGTATAAAACGCTCAGGGGGCTTTGGGCTTTGCTGTATGCTGTAGGAGTTTGACGAAGGCTCTTGCTGGTCTGGATGGTTCCATTACAAGGGCAAGTTCAGCACAATGGCTGCTAACATTTATTGAGCACTAGCTGTGTGCCAGGGTCTTGAAATAAATCATCTCACTTAAACATCACAGCAATCAAAGGAAGGGAGGATTTTGCAGGAACCAGATGCACAGTGAGGAGGAATCCCAGGAAGCTGGGATTGCAGCCAGGCAGTCTGACCTCAGAGTCCACATGCAGCCATTTCCAAACACGGGGGGAACTGATTGGAATCCCAGCTCCACCTCTGAGCTCTGGGCAAGTTGCTTAATATTCCCAACTTTTAAACTGGAGATAAATAACACCTATCTCAAAATATGCTTTGTTTCCTTTATTGTCTTTCTCTCTCTCTCTTTCTTTCTTTCTTGTGGGTGAGATTTAAATGGGAGATCATCTTTAAAGCTAGGACAGTGCCTATTGCACCAGTAGGCTCTTACTTAATCGTCACAGGATTCCAGGGGTTGTTGACATTTATCTCTGATTTTTCTCTGTACAGAAATCATAAATCTGGTTCTGATTATCACCTCACACACAGATTCTACCCAAGGATTCACTGTCTTGCTCTTTCTCTAAAATATGATCCAATTTACAAAACTTTGACTTACAACTCCTTTAGAAGCCCAGCTGATGCGTAAAAAGGTGTGCTCCACAGCGCACTGCACCACAAAGCACAGGTCCCCAGGGACCCGGCAAGGAATGGGATGAAGGCTCCTCTTGTAAAATGAGTAATACCAGATCACGTATCTGTTGGGATGGTCCACATTTTCCTGTTTAACCCAGAGCCCCAGCCTCAAATGCCCACAGAGGAGGCCAGCCATACCTCCAGCTCTTTCAGAAGTCTTTAAGGGTGCAGGGCTGTGGCCACTACTCCCTTCCTCAGTTTCCTCATCTGTAAAACGGGCATGAGTAGTCACGTTCTCCAGTATCCTCCACCTTGCAGGATAAATGACCTCAGGCATGTGAAAGTCTTTCATGAGGCCAACCTTTGTAGAATCTGAATGGGTTTAGTCATTCACAATACTCATTAAGAGCTTGTTGAGTAATTCCTTGGACCCAAAGAAATAGAAGATATAAGCACCGCCCTTCCAGAGGATTTGTTTCCAGTTGGGAAGACATTTTATTACATAGAACAGTCTTTCTTAAGTTTTGGTTAAACCCGTGCCTTCTCTAAGTGCGCTCAACTATTTGGTGTTTTATTATTATTTGAAATTTCAAAACACATGAAACATGGCCACTAAAAAAGAAAACTATTTAAACAGTAGGTACTCCCAAGAGAAATAAAAAGATATGTTCACATAAAAAAAGTTTGTACCTGAAGTGTTCATTGCTGCATTATTCATGACAGGCAAAAGATGGAAACAATCCATTTGTTCATCAGTGGATGAATGGATGCATAAAATGTGGTGTATCCACAAAATGGAATATTATTTGGCCATAAAAAGGAACCCCGTATGGATTCATGCTACCACATGGATCAACCTTGAGTACGTTATGCTAAGTGAAAGAAGGCAGTCCCAAAAGATTGCAGATTGCAGATACCATTCACAAAAGTCTATAAAAATCTATAGAAACAGAAAGTAGACATGTGGTTGCTTAGGAACAGAGGGACGGAAGGGTTAGAAATTGGAGAATTAAAAAAAATAATAAGAAAACATTGACTCTCACCCCTCCCCCATCTACTGAGACACCTGCCCCCAGGGACAACCACTGAGTAGAAATGCCCATCCCCAAACCTGTGAGTGCAGTAGGAGGTAAGTGAAGAAGGTGGGCTAAAGGTATGCAGGATGCCTTAGACAAGAGATGGAAATTATAGAAAATATAGCATTTTCACTGGAGAGGGAGAAGGCAGGGGGCAAGGCACCAGGACCTGAGTTTGGGAATCACCAGGGAGTGTTTGGGGGATATGGAAGTGATGCTTCCGGCTGGCTGGAGCAACAGGTTAATTTAAGGAGATAACTAGTAGAGGGGGTCAGAGCGCTGGACAGAGTGGGATCATAGGGGGCCTGGGGTGCCACAATTTCATCTTGAAGTTCTGGGAGCTCTCGGAGGCTTTTGAGCAAGGGGCTGGCATGATCTCATGACTTAAGATGCCACGAGGCTGTCCTTACACCCAGAAGCCTTTACACTTACACACACATGCATGCAGGCACACACGCAGTCACACATGCAGCAGCAGCCACGGTGGGAGTCCCAGGGCTCAAAGGCTCAAGCATTTTTGAAGGAAGCAACCAGACTGGCTCAAGTGGAAGGGCTGGGGGTATAGCAGGACAAGTGAATGGGGGCCCATGGTGGGGGAGGGGGGCGCGGGTGACCCTCGGGAGCTGACGGGGACGCTCAGGTGAGCATCGGTCCCCACATGGCAGGGTGGCTGCCCAGCTGAGCGCAGGCCTCCCGCAGCAGCTCGCAGTGAGGTTGCCTGAACAGCCGCAGTAATCTGTGTGCATCCCGAGGGGGAGCCCCTAGGCTCCATCTCTAATCAGGTCGCTACTCTCATTTAGAGGGTTTAATGTACCATCCTTCATAGTGGGATGTGCGGTGTCAACCCATCAGCTGCTCAGAGGAGCTGCTTCCCTGCCTCCTCCTTCAGCTTCTGCCTGCCAATCTCACCTGGAGCCCCTGACCGAAAGGTTGCCCCAGGCGGCCACACCTCTCTCCCTCTCTCCTGGGGGATGTCCTCCCATGAGGTGCCAGAGCCAGCATCCTAAAGCACAAATCGGCCCCTACTTCAAACCCTTCCTGTTTCCAGGCCGGCTCCAAGCCCCAAGCCAAGGCGTCTTTGACCTTGCCACAGCCTGCCCCCATGGCTTTATCTCCTGCGTCGCCTCGTTCAGCTACCCACTGGTCACCCACTGGGCCCCCAGCAGATGGCAGGCAGCCTGTGTGCCTGTGCCGTGTCTCAGCCTTGGCACAAGTGACGTTTGGAGCTGGATACTTCTTTGTGGCGGGGGGCTGTCCTGTGTGTGGCAGGATGTCGAGTGCCATCCCTGGCTTCTACCCACTGTGCCCCCCCCCCAGTTGTGACAACCCAGAATGTCTCCAGACATTGCCGGATCACCGGGGATTGAGAGCCACTGCTCTGTGGGCATGGACAGAAGGGTCAAGACCACCTGCTCTCAAGCCCAGGATCCACTCCTTTGCCCCCTGAACTGCCCAGTACTGGGCAAGTCGCTTTAAATGAAGATAAAATGGTACCTGTCTTATAGGATCGGGTGACTGTGAAATGAGCTGATCCATGAAAAATAGCTCCATGGCCAGCACGTAATAAGTGTTGGCTGGCGTGTGCATGCCCTGTCTGTTCCATATTCCTGGAGGTTCCTTCTTCCTGCTTCTGTTCTGTTGGTCAGCAGACTTGTATTTGTTCTTCAACGTTCAGCTTACACACCAGCTCCTCTCTCCATCTCTCCCAAATCCTGGTCACTTCTCCCCTGCCACTGGACTTCCCGCGTTGTACCGAAGGTGTGTGTTTCAGGATGCATCTCCCACACCTGCATAAGCAGCACTTGCATGAGCCTTTAGGAGCTGAGGTCATCTACATGCATGCTCAGTCCCTATTTGGGGTGGAGAGGCAGGACAGGGTGTATACCCATTCAGACACACTCCGATCTCATCTGCAGAGACTGAAAGCCCACGAGTCTGGCCCAAGTTAGGAGCAGGGGGCTGAAGACACCATATAGAGAGTGGGAAGCTTATTAGCTCAGAGAACATCATCCAAATGCTTGCCATCATTAGTTCAAGGCAGTGATGATGCAGATAAAGTGCCCTGTCCTCTGCCCTCAAACTCAATCTCTGAGGCCAGCCATGGACTCTGAGTCTTGGTTTTTCCATTTGTATAATGGCAACGATCCAGCTACCTCCCGGGGTTACTTTGAAGATGCAGGTGATGTGGCGAGAGCAGTTCACCCGTGATAAAGATATGTACTGGCCCACAGGCGTGCACACCTAGTACGAGAAAAGAATTCAGAGAGCTCATTTCTTTGCTGTCGAAGACCAGCCAGTGGTGGTGGTGGTGGTGGTGGTGGATGGAATTGTGTCTTCACATCAGGGAGAGTTTCCTCTCCTTCGTTTGTGGTCTTAATCTGGGAGATGGATGGGATACACCGCTTATTTTTCTTGTCGGGATGTACAGAAAGGTCTCTGTGTCCACAAAGGATAGAAGCAAAAGAAAGCCACTGAAGTCATCGAAGCCGATATCTAGCTTGGAATCCAGGAAGAATTAATTGATAACAAGGGTCATTAATCCCCAGAGCAGGATGCCACCAGCACAGATAATAGAATTTCAATTACTAGAGGGCTTCTTGTCTATTAAAGCCCTCCTGTTTCTACAAGGCAATGTTTAACTACCACAGCCCCCAGGACACCTTCCCTGCCACCTCGCTGCGTGCAATTCTTATCCTCCTTTGACCTCTAGAAGCACTCACTGCCTGTGCCCTGTCTTGTACTGTGTGTGTGTAGAAGAGAGAGTCCCACATAGATCACAGAATGCTTCAGAGTAGGAAGCGGTGTCCTGTACTTGACTCTAGCCTTCTCTTCTAAAATGCCTTTGTAAGATTTTCCACCAATATTATTCCTGTTATAAAAAAAAAATTTCAAAGTTGCACAGATAACACATGTTCATTGTAGAAAAATCAGAAAAATCCTGACAAGCCACAAGAAACAAACAAACAAAAATCATCCATCACTTCTCTACCCAGAAAGATCCAGTGTTGAACATCTTTCCCTGGTTCTTTTTTGTTTTTCAAATTCAGCCAAGTATTACATGAATGCATGCAAAGTATTAAAAAAGAGGTGGAATATAAAAGAAAGAGTGCCCCTTTGGCTTCTCCCCCAATTCTTCCCCACAGAAGTAACCGATGTTAAGTGTTCAGTGGGAGCCTGTCCAAGCTCCATCCATGCATGTGTAGACACCTGTGTATATGTAGATTGATATGTAGTATTTTTTTAATAAATGGAATAAAAAATAAAAATAAATTTAAAAAATGAATGGAATCACACAATATCTGTTTCTTTGACTTTTTTTTTTTTTTTACCTACCAATAGGTCTTGGGATGCTTTCTGCACCAACTCGTTTAGATTTTCCTTATTCTCTTTGACAACTGAATAACATTCCATTGCATCAACACACTGCAATTTATAGACCCACTCCCCTACTGACGGGCGGTTAGGTTGTTTCCAGTTTATCACTGATGTAAGGTGATCCACCTTCGTCCACTTGTGCAGGAATTTTTGTGGGGAAGATTCCCACACATGAAATCATAGAGTCACTTGATTGAAATTTGGATTCACATTGTCAAATCCCTCTCCCCCACCGCCTTTTTAGGTGATGCCAAATTAAAGTTCTTACCGGACATGAGAAATCAGGTCTCCCATGCTCTTGACAACATAGGAAATTATCAATCCTTAATCATTTTTTGTCAATTTCATGGTTGAACATGGCGCCTCATCTTCCGCATTTCTCTGATTATGGTGATGGTAGGTATCTTTTCATATGTTTATTGGCCATCATCAGCCTTCTTTCTATACATATGCAGATAATATACACTCTTGAAACATACTGCATTGCTTTGCCATAATCTGCCTTTTCTTCTTTACAATATAGAGGACATCTCTCCATGTTGGCACACACACTTTTGCATCATTCTTGATAGATATATCATGTGTCAGTACCGTACTTTTCAATCAGTTCCTCATTGTTGGGCATTCAAATAGATCCCCATCTTTTTGCTGTTTTGGCCAAAACTCTGGTGAGTATCATTGGAGCTGAGTGATGTGTTGAATGCTCTCTTATTTCCCTGGAATGGATTCCTAACAGTGGAATTGCTGGTCAAGGGACACACATATTTTAAGGCTGCTGCTGCTTATTGCCAGAGTGCTCTACAGAACAGCTGGCTGGCAAGCTTACATTCCCACCAGCAGTTCACAAGAGTGACCATAACCAGACATTGCCAGATGTCCCCTGGGAGGGCAGGATCGCCGCCAGTTGAGACCCACTTCCTTAGAGACAGAATGGTTTGAATCCTTGGGCAGCCCTAGACAAACATTCCTTTTATTCCCTCCTAAGGTCTGACTCAGTGGTTCTCAACCCCAAGTGGTCCATACACAATACCGTATATGCCCTACTATATGGGCACGAGTAATTTGACTCCGTCTGGTTTTTTCCTTACAGGCTTCCTTGAGAACCTAACACCCCACCCCACTCCCCCACTCCCCCACTCCCCTGCTGCCACTTTAAATTTAACACCGCTGGCCTCCTGAATAGCTCTGCAGAGGTCACAGAGGTCTTTCCAGCAGAGTCTTTCTCATGCCCAGGCTTCTGTGAGGCCCATGGTGATTACTGCCATTTTTGAACACTTCTGGTGTCAGGCCAGCTCACTGTATCTTCACATTGACACTCTGAGGTAGGTGCTATTACTGCCCCATTTCCCAGAGGAGACACTGAGGCTCACACAAGTTCAAGAACTTGCCACACATTACAAAGCCAGCAAATTGGCAGAACCCATTTGACCTATTTATCCAAAGCAAGTTCTATTGCTTTTCGATAGAAAGTGTACACCCGCAGTTCAAGGGAATGTCTGCAACCAGCTCTTGTTTATTGATTGGCATTTCTGCCTTTGTGATTCCAAATCAAGAGGTGAAAAGTAAAAAGTGGCTCCTTGCTCCATGTGTCTTCAAGGGGGCAGAGGTCAGGATATCATAAGCTCTGGGCAAAGTAGAGGCATCAATCTTTGCTGGCGTGGAAACAGCACTCTCTCAGGCAGAGCGCTAAGCCAATATGACCTCTTAAAGTGCCATCCGAACCCAAGGTTTTGAGTATTGTTGGAGTAATTTACTGTAGAGTTGTGTCGCCTCTCTACGCCAGTACGGCTGCCATTTAGCATCTGGGAATGATGCTTCTATTGTAACTTGAAAGCATGAATATTTTTCTGTCGTTGAGGAAACCACCCCTTGCCCTCTTCCCTCACCTTCTGAAAGGCTCTTGACCCTAATAAGAGCGAAGCCCTTTGAGCTCCTTTGAGGAAGGTGTGCCTACAAAGCCAAGGGTGTGATTAGATCAGCTGGGATCTTCCTGTTCCAACCAAAGGAACCAATTAGATGATCTAATGGGAATCTTTTTTTGTCATCCAGAAATTATATGATGCTGTGGAGCTGCCCACTATTATGTACCCTTGATGATAATAATAATGTCTCCTTCCAGGGTCACGCAATAACAAAATGTAATAAAGTGTCTTGACAGGCTTGGTGTGAATGGCCCTGCATCCATTTTACTGCTGGGTAGAGTGAGGCAAAGAAAAACCAGGAGTCTGGCTCACCTTCCCTCAGCAGGAAGACTTGCCCAGTGGGATCATTGAAAGCGGAATCTTATTTCTGATGCTGTCAATCTGAAGTTCCAGCTAAAGCAGAACTTCCCCAAAGTTTTTTGGTTCTTGAGAGAGGGGAGGGGGGAAGTGATGTTTTGAAGAACATGAGTGTCACAAGAAACTCTGTTGTAATTTTGGAAAATGCTTTATTTCTAGTCTTTTATTGTATTTTAAGCAAATTAGTGTATTAAGGGCTCTGAGAAGTCCTGCAGACTTCCTTTAAATTGTGATTTACCAGATATTTTCAAAACTGATTTGACCACAGAATCCTGCTTTTATGTAATAGCCTTTAGCATTTCCTGGATGCCCTTCTGGTAATTCTGTGTCTGAGATATTTAAATGATCTCTGCTGTCCTCAAACCTTTCGAAGAGAGGCCCATTCCTCAGGAGAAAGGAAGTAGAGGCCATCACTGGAAAATGGGCTTGGTGATTAGGATGGCAAGATAACTTCTGAGGAATCTTTCCCTTCTTTAACAAATGAACCTGATGGCCCCCAGACCATAAGGATGCACTAGCAGCCCATGTCGGGTCAGACCAGTTTCATCATTGGAATATGCCAGTATTTTCCAACCATTTTCAAACTGGGGCAGAATTGTCACCTGATGCCAAAGTTGGTGGGCGTGTAACCAGGGGGACAGTGTGGGGTTGAACTGAGAAGGGTCCTCAGGAAGGAATGAAAGTGGAGCCAGGAAAACAAGGAGTGGCACAAGGTTGTGAGGAGCCTCTGAGATGCGCCCTGAGACTGTGCCAGAAGGTACGACTTGAAAGGAGGTCATGTCACCTACATCAAGGCAACATGGCGGCATGGACGTCTAGTGTCTGCAGGCCTATGTGCCTCCTTCCACAATCATCTAAAGCAGCTCACTGGACTCTAAAAAATACAGTCAAGTGATATTAACTGGAAGGAAGTGGATGGGGAAGGCAGGACAAACAGAAATAGAGACATAAAACAGAGACAGGAATAAGGTTGGTACAATTAGTGCCCTCAGCATTTGCTGTCTCAGATCCCGCCACCTGTTGGCTCACAGGGATTAGGTGTTTGCTTCCCTAGGTGGGCTACAATGTATCTCAGACCTCCTATGTGTTAGTTCCTGTGCTAAACACATTTTCTATTTTTTCCAACAAGGAGACTATATTTTCTTCTTTGAGGAAGGCTTTTCGTCTCCATGGTAGAGATGAGGAAACCAAGAGAACTAAGGGCTAAGAAATTGGTCCAAGCACATACAGCTAGCATGGTTTGAACTGGGGATTTTCTGATGCCAAAGGCTGTTTTCTCGATCCTTGATCCTTTTTTCTCCTTTGCTTCTTTGTGTTCAACAAAACGTTTGAGAGAGGCAACATATTCCTGTCTATAGCTATAGTTCATTTGTTTTCGTTGCTGCATTGTATTCCATCATATGACCATATGGCAGTCTATCCCTTCAAGTCTTCTGTCTTGTTGATGGACATTTGAGTTATTTGCAGAATTTGGCCATCATAACAATGATGCATCATTATGTTTGTTTATGAGTGCACATGGGTGAGAGCCTCTAGAACAGAAGCTTAGAGTGGACTTGCTGGGTCACAGAGTGTGTCTAGTTTCAACTTTTCTTTTTTCCTTTTTTTTAAAGATTTTATTTATTTATTCATGAGAGACACATAGAAAGAGAAGCAGAGACATAGGCAGAGGGAGAAGCAGGCTCCCTGTGGGGAGCCTATTGCAGAACTTGATCCCAGGACTCTGGAATCAGGACCTGAGCCAAAGGCAGACTCTCAACCACTCAGCCAAACCCCTCCAGGTGCCCCAGCTTCAACTTTTCTAGATGAGTGGTTGCACATCAAGCTCTTGTCTCTCCACGTCCTCACCAGCACTTTTTGCTCTTCCCTAATTTGTAATCACCATGACCATCCACCATCTGCATTCTTCACCAAACTGTTTATGGGTTTTCAAAAGCAAGTGATGAAGTTCAACATATACACTGGTGGAGCCTACAGCAGACCCTGTATTTACAGAATCAGAATCACCAAAGGAGCAACCCAGGAATCTATGTTTTTCACAACCTACCCTAGCAGTCCAAATAACCAGCCCTGTCTAAGGACCACTGATCTAGAATCTTGACACATTTTTTCAAGTCCTGGAGTGCTTTCTTCAAACTCAATCTGATGTAGAATGCAATATATAAAATAGAATTGGAGCTGCCTTGCTTGGAGCAGGAAGTGGGAGTGGAGGGTCACTCGAAATTGGCTGGCTCTTCACCACATCCCTTCCTCTTTCTCCTACTTCACAGCTAGACTACATTTCCCAGTCTGCTTTGCAGGTAGCTGTAGCCATGTGACTGAGCTCCATCCAATGAATGTAGTTGGAAGATGGGGGAGGGGTTTTTCCAGGCCTGGCTCATAAAGCCCTGCCCCATCTATAGGCTAAATGCAGAGGATGCTGAGGCTAAGAGGTGAGTCAAAAGCTGGAAGGAGCTGGGGTCCCCAGATGATCGTGCAGAAGCCTGACGATCTGCAACACCCCTTTGGGATTTCACATAGTAAGAAATAAATGCCGATGGTGTGAAGTTGTAGGTATTTGGGGGTCGGCTTGTTACAGCAGCTGGCATTGCCTTCGCCCATCCCTGCTGGTCCTCTGCAAAGCCCGCGTGCAAGACCGCAGATGCAGATGAAAGGACACGCCACATGCAGTCACAAACCCTGGGCTTTGAATCTCCACTCCCTCATAAGAGGAGGGAGCGAGGACCCTACCTCCCTCTGCTTCTGTGTGGATTTAATGAGATAATATATTTGGAAAGCACTCCGGGTGCAGTGAAAGGCATTTCAGATGTGAGTTATATTTAGTTATTGATACTGCGTTTCTGCATGTGTTTCTTTCACTGCCTCGGCAGCCAAGCCTCTCTCCAGTGGCTACTCCGCAGAAACTAGAAAAGCATTAATGCAGTAAATCTCAAAACTCAGCCCCTCGCTCCCTTCTCCAGGCAGGCCTGGGCTGCAGTCCCCAGAGCAGCTGACCCTGAGCATAATGCAAATATTGCGTTCCATCAGGCTATTTTAAGACAGGCAAGGAATAAGACTCCCGCTCTCCCCATAAGAAATGTACATCATTCCCTGTTCTTTAATTTCCTTTTGATTAAAAAAAAAATCAGCCTATCTGAAATATATCTGCTATCTCTCCTCTAGGCTGAGAGAGATGGGCAGGGGTTGCAGGGGGCAAATATGCTTTCTGGGTCCTTCAGAGTTAGAGGGACCATTTAGGAGCGTGAGAATGGGGAATTTTTGGTGAGTGATGAGGGTATAGGAATCTGGTTTTAAAAGGCTAGCACTTAGAATCATCTTGGTTCTCCAGGTCGGAGAAAGAGGCAAGGGTAAGTTCTTCTGAAATGTGTGATGGAGGTCATTGCCTTCACATTAGCCAGTCTCCACCTGATGACGGAAGGAGAGACAAGAGGGTCAATCCCTGCTTTTCTCCTGGCTCCCAAACCTTGACTCAGACCCCTTTACCTTTTCTCAGTTACCCTCTTTCGCGCAATCCATCTCCAGTGTATTCATACACCCATTCACAGATCAGCACCTAGTAGGGTGGCTAGTTCCCATTCCTGCAGGCACACCTGGAGTCCCTACTGTGTGCTGGGCACTGTGCATAGCCCAGGGCACACATTCCCTTGGATCACACCCTGTTTTCAGCTCTCCACCACAGCAGGCTTTCTGATTGGGTCCAGTCCGCTATCCCTGCCCCCCTCTGTCAGAACAAAGTGGAGAAAGACTGGACTCTAGAGTCAGAATTCCGAATCAGCTACGTCTCTCAGGGACCAAAATATGTATTACTTTCCTGAGGCTACCATAACAAATTGCCACAAATTGGGCAGCTGAAAACAATAGAAATGTATTCGCTCATAGTTCTGGGGAACAGAAATCCAAAATCAAGGTATCAGTAGGATGGGTTCCTTCTGGAGGCTCTGAGGGAGTCTGTTCCATGCCCCCTCTCCCAGCATCTGGTGGCCCTCAGCAATTCCTCGGCATTCCTTGGCTTATAATCACATCACTCCCATCTGCCTCCATGGTCACATCACCTTTCTCTCTTTCTGTCTCTGTGTCCATTCCCCTTCTAATAAGAATATGCCATTGGACTTAGGACCCACCCTAAATACAGGGTGATTTCATCTTCAGATCCTTGACTAATTACATCTGTGAAGATGTCATTTCCAAATAAGGTCACTTTCTGAGTTTCTAGGTGGACATGATGGGGGGGGGGCACTATTAAACCTATTAAGGCCTGCCCTCTACTCCCATCCATCCACATGCAAAATACATTCGCCCATCTCAACATCTGGAAACGGAGGAATGGACACTGGACAGTGGAGGTGATTATAAAACCTCCCACTATGTGTCATTTGGACGATAAAAGAAGGCATTAACAAGCTTAGCACAAGTGCCTGGCTGACAAAGAAAGAAACACAATGCCGAAGGGTAGTGCAAGTATTTGTAATTACTATGATGATGTACAACTGGATGGATTTTCCCAAGACACTGCTTTTTTTTTATCACTTTCTTCATGAGAAGCCAACAAGGATTTCCCATCACCTGTAGAACAAAGCCTGAGCTTGTTCAGTTCATTAGTAAGGGCTTTGCAGTCAGTCCCCCAGCCCGATTTCCTCCCCTCTTGCCCTCAAGACTAACTGGCACCTGAATCCTCCCAGCTTTTTCTGTGTCCTACTTACTCACTCCTATCAACACCCCCCGCCCCATGTCCACTTAGCAGTGCGCCCTAGAACAGTACTTCCTGTGCTTAGGGAAATCTGCCTCCACTGGACTCACGGCACCGTACAGGTGCTCATTTGTCCACTGACTCCCACCCGTGACTCTTTTTTTCCACGTTTGTTTATCCATCCGCTCCACCGCAGACCATAGCTTCTTGAAGGCAGGGACTGTGTTTCTCTGTGAGGAACTTTGTGTCGCGGGGGAAAGCCCGTGGGCTCTGGTCTCACTCACAGCTCTGCCCCTTAGGGCACCTCAGTTTCTGAATCTATAAAATAGGGATAGCTCTGTTTCCTTGTTAGGGCTCTCGGGGTATTAAGCAGAACAGCACAGGTAAAGAGCCTGGTGTCAGTAGGCAGTCCATAAATTCCCTTCCACAGCTGGGTGCTACCCACTGCGGCTGGTACATAATGGGTACTGGGGGGCATTGTAAGTGTTTGTGGGGTGAAGGTCAGCACTGGAAAGGAGTGGACACATTCTGACATAAATTAGAGCATATATTTTTAGACAAAACAACAAATGATTATGTATCACTGGGTCTGGTGCTAAAGCTTTCCACGCATTCTTATTTAATCCTCTTACCAAGGAAGGTATGTCACCAACCATGCCCAGACGTCCTGCCATGTTACGGTGGTCAATCAAGGCAGCCCTGGAAAAAATCATCCTGGCCAGGATTAAATGGGGATGCCTCCTCCCCCCAACTTTTTAACCTCCCCTCCATCCTGCAAGGTCATCTGCTGCCCTCTCCCACCAAAGAGTCTTTCTGGCCCCCATCTCCAGTGTGCCCTAGTGAGGCTCACTTGGACCTTGTCATCCCTTGTCTCTCAGGGGCCAGGGAGCTGACCCAGGGTGGTGGGGAAAATGCATGGGAAAGCGGGGTGCATGGAGAGCTCCTAGAAAAATGGATGGCCCCCATTCCCACATTGACCTGAATGTTCGTGAAGCCGATGCTATGGCTAAGGACCTCCCCAACCTTACCGTCTGGGGCACGGGGCAGGGAAATTGAGACACGTGATCAGGTAATGCAGAAATGGAGTAACAATTCTTTCTCTCCCTCTGGGGCTCTATGATTGTGCAAAATGCTTTCCAGTGGAGGGCAAGGAAGTACGATGCTCTGGCCAAGTGTGGCACTTGCCAGCCTCTGGGTTCCGAATTTGGAATGTGGGCAGGACTGCCTGTTAAAACAGTCCCAGCCACCCGCCTGGACGGTGCCTGGTGCAGTCCTTCCTGGGAAACATGCATTTTCACAGCAGCCTGAAGGAGACGGCCACACGGTGCCTTGGAGCCCATTAAGGTCTACTGTGGCAAGTTCAGGCCAAGGTAGTCCAGGGGCGGGAGAGGGGGTGCTGCAGGAAGGACAGCTGGGGGCAAGTGGTGCCTTTGCACCCTTCAGATGGCCACCTGTGAGTCAACCTGAGCCCAGCCCTGCCAATATCTGGACCGGCTCTGATTCTCAGCATTGCATTTGTAGCCGGTGGTGTTTGCACACCGCGCACAAAATGCCCCAAATGGCAGACCTTCAACCGTGCATGTGAAGGAAAATTATCGCCTTGGATTTGAACAGCTCCCCTTTCCTGGGCAGCTCCAAGGATATGATTTAGTAAATGTTTCAACCTGCTGTTCCAAGGATATAGAAAAGGCCCAAGGTAGAGTGGCTCCCTTATTATTACAGCATAATCCGGTTAGCTAGAGGGTTGTGGCTAAGAGTTCGGTCTCTGGAGAAATGTAAATCTGAGTTCGAATCCCCTGTCTCCTCACAGAGCTGCCACTAGCCCACACAATGCCACTGTGGGAATTTGGGCAAGGATGCCTGTCCTCGGGAAGGACACTGCCAGGTCCAGCTCCACACGCCCCCATGTGACTTTGACAAAGCCATTTAGCCTCTGTGAACCTCAGTCTTCCATCTGTGAAATGGGGATGTAATAACAGAACCCACCTTCTTGGCTGGTTGTGAGGATAAAATGACCTAACATATGCCAAGCACACAGTGAGCACTTACTAAATGATAGGGATAATTCTATTATGATAATCCTCATATCTTGCCCGCCTGTAGGGTGGCCAACCATCCAGCCAGGAATTTCCCGGGACTCAGGACATTCGGTGTGAAAAACTGGGAAAGTCCCAGGCAAAGGGGATGAGTTGATCACCTCACTGCGGGCTCTGTGCCGGAGAAGAATCAGAGGCCATCCTCTAAGGGCACATTCTGAGGGCTGGGTGCCAGCACCCAAGGGCTCCATTGTTGGGCAAGGGTCCACTTTCTGCTCTGGCTTGTGGCCACCGCAGAGGTGGTGTCTGGGCTGAGGTACCTGGAAAGGGCCTTGAGGACCCCCTCAGGGGAACGGGTGCTCTTCAAGAGCAGGGGCCGGGTCTGCTCTGCCAAGTCCATCCCTCATTGTACCTTGGCTATCCTGAGTCCCAGGGCAGCGGCCGGTCATTCTCCTAGCGCTAGCTCTGCACTCAAACCCCTCAGTTTCCTCACCTGCGAAGGGGAGATGCTGAGACCTGGCTTAGAGAACAATTGCACAGTTTTTTTTTTTTTTTTTTTTTTTTTTTTTTTTTTTTTTTTTTTTTTCAATTGCACAGTTTGAGATTTAACAAACGTCAAGTCCTGGCCCAGCTCCGAGTCGGAGCACAGCGAGCCGTACTCCACATCTGGAGGCTGCTCGCCTGGTGCCAGGCCGCTGGAGGCTGGCCTTCTGGACGCACCGTCTCATTCAGTCCCGACCACAATATGTGTGTATAGACACGTATGTATGTTGATGGGCAACATGTTATCACTACTTCGTGGATGGGGCCGGGGAGAGAGGAGCTCCGCCCCTTGAGAAACTTTAAGAAACTCTTAAGGAACCCAGTGGAAGCATTTCTCCCCGTACTGCCCCACTCAGACTGGACTTACCCGCATTTCTCTTCGAGGATGGCCTTGTCACAGGGAGATCGCAAATACGCCATCTCTCTTGGAGTCCAGTGACACAGCCCGGTGACTCAGTGTCAACTCTGGCATTTCCTTCACTCGGCAAGGGCATCGTGTCATCCAGGCCATTTCTGTATGTGGATCTGTTCAAAAGACGTGTGCTGACTCGGGGTGGCCCTGAGGTGGGTGGAAACGGCTTGCGTCATCCGTGCCCTTGGATGCGTTCCCGACCCCTGGGTGCAGCATCACTAGCCTGGCCACGCTCCTTGAAGTCCCCACTTTGGTCTCTACAACACCCCTGTGACTGTGTTATTCTCACCCCTTTGACCCACAATGAGATGAGGGCTCAGGGAGGGGAAGTCAGTTGCCTCGGGACACAGCAGAGCAACAGAGTCAGGGCTGGAACCCACATCTCCCGCCCGCAGAACCCATGATTATGACACCTTCACTGTACTGCCTTCATCTGTGCCAGGAAGGCCCTGGACTAGGTCGGGGGCATTTTGAGGGGTCTGAGGGAGTGTCTTCTTTTTTTAATCGATTGCCTTTTTTAGAACAATTTCAGATTTGCAAAAAATCATGAGGATACAGAAAGTTCTCATATGCCCCACATCCAGTATCCCCTTTAATGAACACACCTTATATGGGGTGTCTGGGTTGCTCCGTGTTTGAGCACCTGCCTTTGGCTCAGGTCCTGATCCCGAGGTCCTGGAATCGAGTCCTGCATCAGGCTCCCTGCAGGGAGCCTGCTTCTCCCTCTGTCTGTGCATCTGCCTCTCTGTGTCTCTCATGAATATATAAATAAATCTTTTTTTAAAAATGAACACCTTACATGAGTATGATACATTTGTCACGATGAGTGACCCAATACCAATACATTATTATTATCTAAAACCAGTACTTTATTATTCAGACCTCCTTAGTTTTTCCCCTAATGCTCTGGGTCCCAGGATCCCATCCAGGACATCACATTACGTTTTGTCGTCATGTCTCCTTAGCCTCCTCTGGTCTATGGTGGTTCCTCAACTTTCCTCAATTTTGATGACCTTGGCAGTTTCGGGGAGTCTTCTCCCTGTATTTTGTGGAATACCCTCCTACTGGAATGTGTGTGAGGTTTTTCTCATGATTAGACTGGGATCCTAGATATGGGGAGGAAGACCACAGAGGTCAGGCGTCATCCTTAGCACCTCACATCAAGGGTGTATCCTATCAACTTGATCTGCTCTGTTGGTGTCGACCTTCATCGCCTGGCTGAGGTCGTGTCAGTCAGATTTTTCCATTGCAAAGGGACTTTTTTGTTTTGTTTTGTTTTTAAGTTTGTTCATTCATTCATTCACTCATGAGAGACACACACACAGAGGCAGAGAAAGGCAGAGGGAGAAGCAGGCTCCATGTGGGGAGCCCGATGGGGGACTTGATCCTAGGACCCTGGAATCACACCCTGAGCCAAAGGCAGATGCTCAACCACTGAGCCACCCAGCTGTCCAAGGGACTGTTGTTTTTCTGAGGATTATCTTTTCTTTGCTTATAATTAGCATTCTTTCTAGCTAGAAAATCTTTGTTTCCACCATATGAAATCCTACGTGGAATCACAGCTGAGGAGAGCCACAGCCAGGGCTGGCTGCATGGGCAGGTGACAGGTGTGATCACACAGGGCCTGCACTTGGGAGTTAATGCTCTGCTGTCACCACCTTAAAATTCTTAATAATTTCATCTTTGGATTTGTTTCATAAGTGGAGGTTGATAGGACAATGCAACACGCCTAGGGAGCTTGGAGCCTCAGTCCTGGCATCTTGTTCCTGCTGCTCCCCCATCTCCCTAGGATGGATCTCTGTTGCTCCCCAACCCTGCCCAGCGACCCTTGCCATCACTCTGTCCCTCACAGGGGCCTGCAAGTGGTGTGAGGAAAGTTGGGGTTGGCTTGCACGTCCCTAGTGTCTCAGGGTGGGGACAGAGTGGGGGCCAAGGACATCCTAGACCGGCAGCAGCACCATGAAGCATTCAGTGGGTGACTGAGTGGGGCTGAGCCTCTGGCCCACTCCCAGTCCAGGTACAGGGCACTCCGGTGCGGAGCTGGCAATATCCTTGGGGTCACCTGTCCACCGGGGATCAGGGGAGCAGGCCTATGAGAGAAGAAGGTGTCTGGTTCAATTTCCCCGCCCCTCCCCAGGGTGCCAATGTTCGCCCTGTGGCAGGCAGCCAGGGGCCCGGGCGTGTGTGGGTGGGATGCCCAATCACGGCAGGGCCCTGGGCCCCGGGGGGGGTCTGCACTTCCCCCAGGTATCCTGCTGCCTGAGAGAGCACAATGTTCAGCAGCAAATAAAAACATTACGACAAGTCCAGAAAGAGGGATTGTGGAAGAAAGAAAAAACTTCTTACATTCTAGTACTTAAAAAAAAAAAAAAAGGATTTTATCTATTGATTTAAAGAGAGTACACATGTGAGTGAGGAGATGGGCAGAGGAAGAGGGAGAGAAAGACTCTCCAGCAGGCCCCGTGCTGAGCACAGAGACCCACGCGACGAGGGGCTTGACCTCACGACCCTGAGATTACAACCTGAGCCGAAACCAAGAGCTGGACACTTAATGACCGAGCCACCCCGGCGTCCCTCATTTTAGTACTTTTAACAGCCCTGTTTCTCTCTTTTGAAGAAGGGCTCCTATTTTCATTTTATACCGAGTACCGCACATTTGAAAGCCAATCCTGCCCTCACTTCTCCTAGCGTCCGCACCCACTCTGCACCCCAAGTCTCCATGAGGAACCTCACATCTCCATGGGATGGGGCAGGAAAGCCCTAGGAGGGGCATTCTGGCAGGCCCAGCTGGCTCTGACTCCACCCGCCCGTGGACCCAGGTGGCACAGCATTTGTAGATCATTCCGACTCAATATCACCAACCAGTGGAAACCTAGGGAAACTGAGGCACGGTGAGGCAAAATGACTTAACATATCTGTATCCAGCTTAAAAGCCAGGGCTGGACTAGGGGTTTCTTTCAGCTCAACTCAAAGCTGGCTGACAGCTGGGGAAGACGCAGGACAGCTGGAGGCAGTGGAGGAAATGCTGTGCCAGGAGTCAGGTGGAGCCGGGGTCAAGGCCCAGCCAGGCCAGGTCCAGCAAGAGCCCTTTGCTTTCTGAACCTTGATGTGCTCATCTGTTTAATGGGAATGAAACACGAGGTCCCTAGGCTCCATCGAGATACCACCGTGGGACTCCCACGCCACCTGGATATGAGACGTCCTCCCTCCACACACACTGTTTGCTTCACGGATTTGCCCGTCTCACCTTCAGGCCTGGGTATGTTTCAGTGTGGCCACGCCGCCTGGTGTGGGACGTGAACACCCAGAGGGCCCAACCCACGTCTGTTTGAGTCCCCCTGGGTCCTGGGCTGAATTGACCCGAGCTTAAAAGAGCTTTGAACAGGGAGGGAGGTGATGGTGTTGCTGCCTCACCTGGAGCAAGCTTCCCTGTTTCAACTCCATAAACTGTGAAGGCGACAAAGCCCTTTCTGTATTTTTTGAGAGATACAGTTTGCAAATGATCTCATTACCCCTGCAGCCATGAGCAGAGTTATGTCGGGCCTTTCTAACAAGTGGCAGTAAAACATTTTATAGGGCCCCTCTGCCCCCCCTCATCCCCCCACCGTGTAATTTGCTCTGTTTGGGGTTGGACTTGGTGTTTTCCCTCTTTCCCTTCTCTTTCTCCTTGCACTTTCTCTCATGTTAATTATATTAGTTGCCATGGAAACAGTGATGTCATTGGCACGGGAGTGCTCAATGACATCCAAAAGCACAGTTTATAGCATGGCTTGAAATTTATTCCATGGCTCGCAGCCTTGGGGGGGGGGGGTTATACGGCGATTATATCGCGGGCACCATCTGGGCATGAGGGTGGGAAGCGGTAGGGAAGTAACTGGGCTGTAGGATCCTTCCCACAACCCCAGAGATTGGGGGACCGTTACACTTGGACACCAGGGGACGATACCTTGGGTACCCTGAAGAACTGTCTGTTGGCTTTCATCAACAATCACTGCCGAAAGGCACCCATGCCCCACATTTGTCCCCGTTTTAGGATTTCAGAACCTTGCATGGAGTGGTCTTAAAAGTGCTTAACACAAGGTGTGTGTGTGTGTGCTCACCCATGTGCTTGATGCATCAAACCGCACTGTTAGTATGAAAATGCGATCTGCAGCATGCAGTGCACGTCAGTTCACACACAGGGCTCGCATACACATGCACACACTTATTTGCCCATCTGTACTTCATTCTAGAAGGTGCAGTGGCGTCCACATTAGGGAATTTTGTGCCAGGGCCCCCATCCTCCACGGCTCACTTTTTAAGCAGTTGCCTTGGACCGAGCTCCAGGGGTGAGGTGGGGGGCAGGGCTGTGCACACCGACGACGGGGCTGTAGTGGAGGTCGGAGCACCCCCCTTCCCCTGCGTCTCCTTGCAGGGGGATGCGCAGGTGTGGTCCCGGTGAGCTCGCCCCCGCGCAGGGCCTTCCGTTGTTCTGTGGGAGGCCTACGTGTCTCGATCTGACACGGAGTAAACAGGCCCCAAGGGGAGAGCCACTCAGCAGCCCTCTCTTCCTCCCTGGGGCCCGTCGATGTGTTTTCAGTTCCTGCACTAAGTATCACCTTGACTTTGCAGAGGGAGCGTGGCAAACGGCGCACAGGGTACGGGGACCTCCAGGTGCTCCTCGTCAATCCCGGAGCTCGGGTGTCGAGATCAGAGGACGAAGGGCTCTCCAGCAAGGCCCACTCGGAAGAGCGCAGTGGGAGACGCTGCGGGGCGGGCCCGGTCTGGGCCTGACACAAAGGGGCTGGAAGCTCCCTCCAAACAGTGTCAGCGAAGTAGGCAAATTATTGGCCTCAGAAGTGGAGTTCAAGGTGGAAACTTAAGGCATCACCGGCCCTCGGGCCTCAGAGGGGGACACCTGCTACTCTCGCTGCCCCTCTGAGTCCTGCCTGTCTCCGTTTCGATTCCCCTCCTGGCGCCCTCAAGACCCCGGGGAGCCCCGGGTTCACCTTCGAGTTCACTTTGTTCCAAAAACTGTCATTGGACCAAGCTCAACTCACGTGCCCATCCACGTGCACTGCCGCCAGCTGGGGCCCGGCTTCCTCCAACTGGCCAGGCCCGGGCCACGTGGCCACCCCGGGAGCCAGTAAGAGAGAGTGACTGGACCAGGTGGACCAGGACCAGGTGAGCAGGATTGGAGCTGGGCAGGTGGGAGGCAGGGCGGCCCAGGACAGGGCCTCGTGCTTCTTCCTGCCCACCCTCCTAGGCATCCTCCAGAGGCACTTGCCCTGCCCCATCAGAGCCTTCAGTGGTCCCCGGGCCACCTGTCAGCCACCGGGACACAGAGATGGGTCAGCCAACGCTCTGCCCACCCAACCCCCACCTCCAGCCTCCACCCCCCAGCCAGTCCTGAGAAAGGAGAGGAGCCTCCGCTGGAGGTGCCCGAGGGAGTACCAGTCAGATTGCAACCAGGTGCTGGGGGATGAGGAAGAGGGTGCCAAGCAGAGAAAAGAGGCGAGATCGATGCAGGAAGAGAGAAAGGCCAGGGCAAGAGCCGACGCCCGGAAGGGCACAGCTTAGGGAAGCGGAGCCCCACAAGCAATAGTAATAATAGTCACAAGGGCTCGGGCTCCGGCTCCGGCTCTGGCTCAGGGGTGCTGCTTTATCACCATCAGCTTCACCACATCCCCGTGAGACAGGTGCTGGGAAATTAGTCCCTGGCACTTAGAAAGTCCCATGTGATGACAATTGAGAGCCATGGATGATTTCAGCAAGGGAGATGAGAATGAAGAATCCAAGTAAAAGGAAAAAAAGCAGAGATGGTCTAGAGCCACAGTGGTCTTCCACCAGCGGTGATTTACCCTTCGGGGGACATTTGGCAATGCCTGGAGACATTTTTGGTTATCACAATTGGGGGGATGAGGAGGGCAACTGGCATCTAGTGGATAGAGGCCAGGAGTGGTGTTAAATATCCTGCAATGCATAGGACAGTCCCCACCACAGAGAATTACCCAGCCCAATGTCAATAGGTCTGATGTGGAAAAATCTGGGTTCAGGTTAAATATGGGAGCTGATGCAGAACACAGTATGTGTTGTTGAGAGGAGGCTGTGGATAGGACAGGGGCCTTAGGGTGGCCCAAGTCTGGAAGAACCTCCACCCCCCTACGGCACCACCTTCACCCTCCAACAAATGGGCATCCTCCCCTGCTGCTCTGCCCTGTGGTGGGGGGCCGTGGCACAGAAGGGGCTGGTTGGGAGAGACCTGTGTCACCCAGGGGTCTGCGGGCCCTGGCAGACGGTGGCCCACAGTGCCTCTCGCTCCAGCTGCATGTCCGGCTCCCGAACCATAGACCTGGCGTGTTCCTCGAGTGGGTGCAGGTGTCCTGTGTCGATGTGCCACCTGCCACTGGGGAGCCCCAGCCTGGAAACGCCGATGCCGTGCCACTCAACTTGCAGATCACAAAGGCCAGTCCTCCGAGTGAGAAATGTTGATTTGTTTCAGTTACACGAGCACCGGGGAAAGCAGAGAGGAAAGTGAGCAAAAGAGACAGTGAGTCAAAAACTGTGAAGCCGACTGAGACAGAGACTAGAAGAGCCACCGAGAAAGAACAACACAGAGAGGCTGAGACTAAGCGATGGAGCCCGAGATGGAAGGAGACAACTTGAGAGCAGCGGGGAAACACACGCACAGAAAGCGGGAGACCCAAGCAGAGCCGCACGGACGGAGATTAGCAAAAAAGAAAAATAAAGATCGAGAAAGAGCAAAAGAAAGATTGAGGAGAAGACAAGACGGAGAGCGTGAGCCAGAGAAATACTTTGCTTCCTCCCCAACCCCACGGTCCGGAGCCCAGAAACTCTCCGTGGGTTTGCCATATTTGAGCCACGAAGCCGGGAAATGGGGGGGGCGGCTCCCTCCCTGCAGGTCCGGGACGAGCAAGCCTTGTTCGCATTATTGCTGGCATCCCCTAACTGGACACCAGCCAACAGGAAATTCCTGGGAGAAATCTTTCCATTCTGAGTCTTTTAAAACTTTTTACTTATTTATTTTAATCTCCTTTTTTTTTTTTTCAAGGACCCAAAAGAGAGAAAAAAAAAAAAAAAAAAGTAAGAAGTTAAGAGGAAGAAATGATCCACCTGGTATAAGAAAAACTTATCCGGCAGCCGGCCCGGCCAGGCCAGGGGAAGCTCGGGCCGCATTGTGTCCGCTGCGTCCATTCTTCCTCTGGAAGGATTTATGACCTCACACTCCCATGACATCACAATGCGTTGCCATGGCCCCGGCTTTATTATCGTAAACAAAGAGCCGGTCCTTGGGACACTGGCTGGCTGAGCAGGAGGGGGGAGAAAGAAGGCTCTGTGTAATGTGTTTTCTTGGGAAGGCAGCTTGTTCGGAAGTCTGAGAAGCTGCAAAAATAGTTGTACGCACAGTTCCCTCTGTGTAGCCTCCGGACGAGGTTAGGACGAGGACAGAGGGATGAGGTCAGCTCCCCGCTGGGGGACCCTCCGGCTCAGTGTGCTCTCACTGCCAAAGAGCCGCTTCCCTGGCTGCCCTCGCTGCCCCAAGAAGGATCCTCATTCATTCCCCGGAAGGACGTTGGGCGCCCACTACGTGCCAGGCGCCCACAGAGCTGGATTATAGATGGGGGAGACGCCCGGGCGCGGGCCCTGCGTCTCGCAGAACCTGCACATCAATCAACAGGAATGTGTCAAATTGTAATTTGGATGAAGGGTGCTGTTGGAAGCAAACAGGAAATGGGGATGAGAAGAAGGCGGGGAGGAAGCTACTTAGATGAGCAATCTAGGAGGGCCTCCCTGAGGAGGTGACGTTTTAGACAAGACCTGAATGAAGGCCAGCCGTGAAGAGTTGAGGACAGGTGACAGGCGTCGAGCAAGGACAGCCAAAGCCAGGCTGTGACTGGTGAGATTTATGTTCCCACCGGGGTCCCTTCCCACATATTTTATGGTATCTTTTGCTGACATCTGACTTTCTGATTTTCTTTTTTCTGACAACTGACTTCATCAGGAGGGTTTGAAAAGAGGAGTCATTTTTGCTGAATCCGAGTTAGTAAGACTTCTGGACCCTGCCACAGCCATGGCTGCAAACCCTCATTTCCAGCTTGCAGGGAGCTCTGCACAACTGTCAGCCCGGCACTTGGTGAAAGCAAATTAGCCAGGAGCAGAAACACCTGTAGGACCCGCGCTCCCCGGCCGAGTCAGTTGTGCAAGAAGCAGGTGATACTCTCTTAAGCCACAGAAAGCAGGGTGGAAAGGGCAGGGAGGAGGGGCCCCTGTGGACAGCTGTGGGCACTGCTGGCTGGCCAGGAGGCCAGATGGACAGGTGGGTGAGCCATCTCCACCCTCCCAGGGGATGAGACCTTGATAGAGCTGGGAGCCTGGAGAAAGAGCAGAATGACACCCTCCAAATCTTCAGCCCAGCTATGGGGACGTGGACCCAGAGGTAGCACAGGAAGTTAGATGCAGAGTTGTGCCTCTCAGCGGCTATGTGACCTTGGGGAGCTCACGTCACATCCCTGAGCCCCCACATAAGCCCTGAGCACAGCCACAAGATTGTTGCTCTTTCCCACCCCTGGACATTTATGAAACCCATCCAGGCACTGTGCTTCTGACTTCTCATGCATTTAGCTCATTTAATACTCAGGGAAGTCCTAAACAGTAGTTACCCCTGTCCCCATTCTGCAGATAAGGAAGCTGAGGCCAAGAGAAGTTGAATAACGTGACCGAGGTCCCAGAACAAGATCCCAAGCCTGACCTGCCTGACTTCCAACAAAGCCCATGTTCTCAACCACTGAAGTTTGGCCCGTCGGGGTGCACAGCTGCAGCGGGGGTGGGGGTAGGGGTGGGGGTGGCAATGGGGAGAGGGGAGGGCTGTCCCCCCTGAACGGAGCTAGGAAGGTGTGAAGTCCGCAGAGCTGTGAGAGCCAGCTTGCAAGCCTGCAAGAGCCCTGGTGTACCAGACACCCATGGGACGGCAGGCAGGGGAGGACCCTCTGTATGCTGAGCGACGCCCCAGATGCTGGAGCCTGCTTTGCATGTAGGACACACACTTCAGGCTTCTCCAGAGCAGGGTAAGCAAGGCTCGGTTCACACACTACTAACTCAACTGGGTCTGGCTGCTGATAGGAAAAGCATCCGGGGGAAAGGGGTGGACCATTAGGCTGTGCATCAGGCACCCCAGATTTTAGAGAAGTGTCACGTTTAACCAATGTCTAGCCCTCGGCTAAGCACTTTACTCATCTTGCTTTATCTAATTCTCCCATCGTGTGATATTGTATCCCATTTTACAGATGTAGGGACTGAGGCCCAGAAACATTCCAGTCCTGGTTCTGTGCCCCTGGGTAGAAATATGTCTCTGGGCCTTATTTTCCTCTTATAAGAAATGAGAGGATTGATCTTAATCAGGGGTTGATATATTTTTCCTGTAAAGGGTGAGACTAGAAATACTTTAGGCTTTGTGGATCACATCATCTTTGTCGCAACTGCTCAGCTCTGCCACCATAACATAAAAGCAGCCATAGATAATAAGTAAATGACAAATGAGCATGACTGCGTTCCAATAAAACTTTATTTACAAAATATGAAATGACAAGTGAGCGTGACTGTGTTCCAATAAAACTTTATTTTTATTTATTTATTTATTTTTTTTAATTTTTATTTATTTATGATAGTCACAGAGAGAGAGAGAGAGAGGCAGAGACACAGGCAGAGGGAGAAGCAGGCTCCATGCACCGGGAACCTGACGTGGGATTCGATCCCGGGTCTCCAGGATCGCGCCCTGGGCCAAAGGCAGGCGCTAAACCACTGCGCCACCCAGGGATCCCCCAATAAAACTTTACTTACAGGGATGCCTGGGTGGCTCAGTGGTTGAGCATCTGCCTTTGGCTCAGGTCATGATCCTGGGGTCCTGGGATTGAGACCCACCTCGGGCTCCCTGCAGAGAGCCTGCTTATCCTTCTGCCTGTGTCTCTGCCTCTCTGTGTGTGTCTCTTATGAATGAATAAATAAATAAAATCTTGGGAAAAAAACCTTACAAAATATGTAAATGACAAATGAGCATGACTGTTCCAATGAAATTTTATTTACAAAATATGTAAATGACTAATGAGCATGACCATGTTCTAGTTAAAAAAAATTTTTTTTAAAGATTGTATTTATTTATTCTTGAGAGACACGGAAAGGGAGACAAGGACACAGGCAGAGGGAGAAGCAGGCTCCATGCAAGGAGCCGGATACGTGACTCGATCCTGGGAATCCGGGATCATGCCCTGAGCCAAAGGCAGGTGCTCAACCGCTGAGCCACTCAGGCGTCCCGTAGTAAAATTATATTTACAAAAACAGGTGATGGCACTTTACATGCACTAGGATGACTATAATTGAAAAGTCAAATAATAACAAGTGTTGGTGAGGATGTGGAAAAACTGGAATCTTCGTACACTGCTAACAGGAATGCCACACTAATGCTTTGGAAAACAGTCTAGTAGCTCCTCAAAGAGTTAAACATAGAATTGCCACATGACTCAGCAATCCCACAACCACATATATACCCAAGAGAAGTGAGAACATATGTCCACACAAAACTCGTACACAAGGGCACCTGGATGGCTCGGTTAAGTGTCTGCTGTTGGCTCAGGTCATGATCTCGGGGTCCTGGGAGGGAGCCTGCTCAGCATGCTCGGCAGGGAGTCTACTCCTCCCTCTCCATCTCTCTGCACCCCCCACCTCTACTCATGCTGTTTCTCTCTCAAATAAAAATCTTACAACAACAACAACAAAAAACCTGTATGCAAATGGTCATAGCAGCATGATTCACAGTAGCAAAAAGTGGAAACAACCCAAATATCCATCAGCTGATAAGCTGATAAACAAAATGTGGTCTCTCCACACAATGGCGTATTATCCGGCCACGGGGAGGAATGCAGCATTGAAACGTGCTACGGTGTGGATGAACCTTGAAGACAGTGAAACAAGCCACACACAAAAGATCACGAATTGCATGAGTCCCTTTATTTGATGTGTCCATAATGGGCAAATCCATAGGGATAGAAAGATTGATGGCTGCTCAGGGCTGGAGTGGGGAATCAAGGGATGAGGTATGGGGGTATTGAGAGCTGACGGATATGGGGTCTTGAATTGATGAAAATATTCTAAAGTAGACTGTGGTAATGGTTGCCCATATCTGTGACCATACTGAAAGCCACTGAAATGTACACTTTAAATGAATGGATCCCAGGGCGTGTGAATCATACGTCAATAAAGCTGTTATTTTAAAATTTTCTTTACTGATGGAGCACCTGGGTGGCTGTCGGTTGGGCCTCCAACTCTTGATTTCAGCTCAGGTCATGATCTTGGGGTTGTGAGATCAGGACCCACCTCAGGCTCTGTGCTAGGTGTGGAGTCTGCTTGGGATTTTCACTCCCCCTCTCTCTTTGCAACCCCCCCCCAATTTTTTTTACTGATTAAAAAAAAGGGCATGAGGGAAATTTTGGGGGTGGATAGAGTGTTCTAACAATTAGTTTCGGCGCCAATTATATGACTCGGTAGACTCACAAAAATGTATCAAATTTTACACTTAAAATGGGTGAATAAATTTATGTAATTTATGTCTCAAAGTTCTTAAAGGAAAGGGGGAAAATACAGGAAGTGGATTGGACTTGACCCACAAGCTGTGATTTGCTGACTGCTTGTCTAATGGTGATTGTATTAGGACTGTTTAGATTCCAAGTAGCCAGTAACCCAGCTCAAGCTGGTTTAGACAAAATGAGGGATTTGTTGATGCACACAACTGAAAAATCTAGAGGATATATGGGCTTCAGGCACTGTTGGATCTAGGCGTGCAAATATCCCCAGAACTCCATGTTGCTTCCATTCTCAATTTCCGTGAAATGGATGCCAGCTGCTCCTCTCACATTTTCCCAGGTTCAAATCCAGCAGAAAAGACTAAGCAGCCTTTTCCTAAAAGCACTGTGTTCCAGTGGTTCTGATTGGGCTGCACGCCCACCTCTGATCCACTCCCTGTGGTCAGAGGATTGCAGTGTTCTGGTTGGCCAGTCCAGAGCCACAATGGCACCCCTGGACCTGAAAGGTGCATTTAGTATCACCTGAAGCCCAGAGACTGTATAGGGAGTGTGGGGGAGAGGTGGTTTCCTGGAGAATTGGGGTGCAAACAAGGGAAACCCAACAATAAAATTCAGGAAGCATTTCGTACACTAAAAATATTTTTCGCTTAAGCAGTTCCAAACACCAAAGGAGTTAAATAAACACTGTTAGTCATGTTCCGTCAATGACAAATTGAAGCCCCCAAGAGGAAAGACAGCCTGCAGGTCATTGGCAAAGCAAACCCCACCCCCACCCCCAGCCCTGTTTCACCTTTGCGCTCAGCATGACGTTTAACTACCTGCAAGTCAAGACAGAGGGGTCATTTATTCAACAGACGGTTGTTACAGTCAGCCACGCACCCCGTGTCTGTAAAATTCTCCTAGATCAGGAAATTGAAAGGCCTGGAAATTAAGGGGCAGACGTAAAACCGCGGAGCAGAGTGCAGGCTGGCTCTCCAGCTCTGGGAGCAGCACCCCACTGCTGAGATGAGCCGAGCCTTTGCGGCAGCAGCAGAGCCTTGAAAAGTCTCCTTTGACGCCTGTGGAGTCGCTGTCTTCACCTCCCCAGAAGGGGAAGCAGGGTCAGATCAAGAGGAAATCGGAAAGCCGGGGTCCTGGGTCCTAACCCCAGCTCTGCCGCTGACAAGCGGGCAGCTGGTTTCTCTGCACCTTGGTGTTAAGTGAGACTGAGCCCCTTTCACTCCCTTTCCGCTGCTGCCAGGGCTTGGTCTGACCCTGGCCCGCTTCTGGGCCTGCATCACCTCCCGTGTGCCCCGACCTCCTGCTCCATCCTGCCTGGCTTTGCTGTTCCTTGCATGTGAACTGCTTATTCCTGCCTCTGAGCCTTTGCACATACGGTTCCCTCTGCTTGAAAGGTTCCTCCTGTCCCCAAATCTTTCTGGGACTAGCACTTCTGGATCATTGGGGATCAGCCCAGGGAGACCTTCCCTGACCACTCATGCCCCCTTGAGCCCACAGTTGAGCCCCTCCAGGTCTCTCTCTCCAGACATCTGGTTTTGCTTTCGCAGCAAAGGGGCCCAGCTCCAAAATGCTCAATGAGGTTTATTCATTGGACAGACTCGGTTACAGGAAAAGGAGGGACAGGTGCATGCTTGTCCCAAACATGAAGGCTCAGCACCCCAACTTGGGGTCCGTGCTTAGGGTGGTGTCCAGTCTGTCCGACAGCACGGCCTGATTTTCTTTCTTCTTGTTTCTTGCAATGGTTGGTTGGCTCCGAAGTCAAGCATGTGAGCATGCGTCTCTTCCCTCTTCTGCACCTTGCCATCGTGCTCCGTCGGTCCTGCCCTGTCCCCAGCCAGGGTGGGCATAGGGTCCCATATCTCCCTTCACCCAAGACCCTACCTTCTTTCCAACAGGTCCTGCAAGCTCCTCCCTCTGTGCCTCTGCAAACCAGACTCACTCCCTCCCCTCCCGTTTCCTTGCCCAACCTCCTCTCAACCACATCCCTGCCATGGGGCTCTGCCTCTCCTCACCAAAGTGCCATTCTTGCATTTCCTACTGGCACCTTGCTGAGCTCCCTGCATTCGGTCTGGTCCTTTTGCTTCAATATCCTTCCTCGTTTCTCCAACTGGCTGCTGCCAATTCTTCCTTCTGAGTCGGCTCTGCATTACCTCTTTCTAGAAGATTCCTTGCCTTCTCCCAGGATGGAGTGAGGGGTCCCTCTGGCTCTCTCTGAGGCCTCTCCACCTACTGGGTGCTGTAGTAGCCCTGCCTGCACTGGAGGGAGTTGCCTGCCATCCTGTCTCTCCCCAACTAGATGCAAACACCTTGAGATCTGAGGCGATGCCGTTTGTCTTTGTCTTCACTGTATTTAAGCGTGCCTGGCACACAGTAGTTGCTCATTAGATGCTTTATGGAATGAATACAAGAAGGCCATGCAAGTCTGCATGTGAGTGCTATGGGGGCAGGGGCCATGTCTGTGTCACCAGTGCCTAAAGGAGTCTGGCCTGTGGTGAGTTCTTAGTAAAAGGGAATGAATGAATGAATGAACAGATGGATGAATGAATGATTGCTTTGAGGCCTAGGTAAAGTTGTCCATGAAGGGTGGCCAGTTTGCCCAAGATGTAGGACTTCCAGTGCTTAACCTGGGCAAGACTCAGGCAAACCAGGACAAGTTGGTCACCCTACCCGACCTCCCGCCTTCATGATCCCTGTGAGACCTGACCCTAGTCAGGCTGCCCGAACCCAAGTCACTGGCTGTCATCCTGTATTTTATGGCTTCCTAGTAATTTCACACGTTTGTGTCTGGCTTTCCAATTTTGCCACAGGGCAGCAGACACCATCTTTCTTTACAGCCCATGGTAACCATTCAGAGCTAGACAGAAATGGGTTTACAAAGACCTTCATCATCATCATCATCATTTATGAAGGCCTTGTCCAAGCCCTTCACCTACATTTTCTTCCTTAATTTGTCCAACAGCCTCACAAGATAGGTATTTTTTTTCTCATCTTCTAGATGAGGCTCTCAAAGCCCAGAGGTGAAGGCCAGACCAACCCAAGCTTGGGTCACAGCAACACCTAACAAGTCACAGGATTTGAGCCCAGGACAGTCAGAGGCCATAGCCTATGTAAGGAGCTCCCAGAGGCAGGCCCTGTCCAGCAGCACAGGCCTGGTGCCATGACACCTAGTGGTTTCCTATGCCCCTGATGAAAGCCCCCCTAGAGCCCTGTTCACCAGCTGCTGGTTGAGAGGCCTGAGTTCTGGAGAGACGAGGAGAAACAGGACTCCCAAGTGTGGAGAACACAAGCCAGCACTGGAGATTTGACAGGACGAGGTTGGAGGGAGGGCCTGGAACCCTCTTATTTCTAAGCATCCTGCCATTATCCCATTGGACCCAAGGACAAGCAGAATGGGTCCCCAAGGCCAGGAGGTTGTAGTGGCCTCCTAGGGCTCTGTAACAAATGACCACACACTGGATGGTTTAAAACTACAGAAGTCGTTCTCTTGCAGCTCTGGAGGCCAGACATCCAAAAGCAAGGTGCTGGCCAGGCAGGTTCCTTCTGGAAGCTTTAGGGGAACGTCCGTCCCATGCATCTCTCTCTCTCAGCTTCTGGTGGCTCCAGGTCATCCGTGGGGTTCCTGGACTTTAGCTACATCGCTCCCATTCCTGCCCCTGTAGGCACATGGCCTTCCTCTTTTCACCTCCACAGCTCCCTTTCTTCCCAGACACCCATCACCGGGTTGAGCGCCCACCCTAAATTCAGGATGATTCCATCTCAATAGCTTTCACTAATTACATCTGCTGAGACCCCCATTTCCCAAGAAGGTGACATTCAGAGGTTCTGGGTGGGCATTAATCTGAGGGCACCTGTTGGGTCCTCCTAGCTTCTGCTGAAATTTCCCTGCATTCCCCCCACACACACACACACACACCACGAGCGCACCTGCAACGGGGCTGCCACTTGCCTCCTCTGCACCAGGCCCCATGGGCCCTCCCGCCCTGTTTGCCCTGCCCTCCCGGCCCCGGACAAGCCTGGGTGCCTGCAGGAGATGCGCAGGGAGAGCTCAGTTGCAGGACCCCAGGGTGAGGAGAGGGAAAGTGTTGGCTTAAGGCTTGAAGCCCTGACAGATGTAGCACTTTTTAACTCCGAGACAGGCCTGTTGGCACTTGTCCGATCCCAGCACGTTTGCTAATGTGCATCTTCATCAAAGGGACGATCTTCCCATCCTGGCCCCTCTGCCAGGCTGGTCCTGCGGCGTCTGTCCCTCCACCTCTGCCTCTTGGCCCCTCCCTTTCTGGATTACTGCGCCCCTCCACTCCCCATTCTCTCCATCTGGGTCAGGGTCTTCATCCCTCGTCTCTGCCCCAGGGCTCCCACCACAGCCTTCCTCTGCCTTCTTTCCCCTCCAGTCCACGTCCGCTGTCCCCTTCTAGTTCTGCGGGGCCACTGGTGGAAGGGACGGTGCTGGGACGGGCGGAGCTGTAGTGCCCGCTCCCTGCCCTCCTGTTGCTCTGTTCTCTATCTCCTGCCCCTTCCTTTCCCTCCTCCCTCCCGGCACCCTCTCTCACTCCTGTTTTACAGGCCAGTCCCACCAACTGCTCCCTGCCTAGCCCCAGACACCGACTGAGTGTTGGGGACACAGACGGGACTGAGATGAAGTCCCTTTGCTGCCTCAGGCTCTCCTGGTGCCCTCTCTCTCTCCTTCCTCTTCAGTCCTCCCTCCCACTCCCCTGCACCCCGCCCCCCCCAGCCCATTGTCCATTTCCTGCCAGGCCAGGCTCAGCCTGGGCCTCAGCATCCCGCCTCCTGAGCAAGCAGGGCCCCGCTGGCTTCCCCGCTGTGAGGCCAGGCCGGCCAGGGTGCGGCCAGGGACAGCTGATGCATGCGGGCAGACAGGCGATCCAAAAGCCCTTGTGCCTCCGGCTCCTGGCCCAGAACTGCTGATCAGCCTGATGCATCCATATGACAGCACAGGAGCCGCTCTGAGAGGCGGCGGCCCCGCGGCGGCCCCGCGGCGGCCGGGAAAGCCTGATGTGGGTGGACACATGATCAGGAGCAGAACGGAAGGTTCTCTGGGCCGGCCCGAGCTGGGCTGGCTGATTGGAACGGACGTGCGGGGTCACCGGTTGGCTGGAGGCCAGGGGTGCCGACGGGGAACCGAGGCTGGGCTGGGCCCAGGTGCTGGAAACCGTGCTGGAAAAGGAAGTGGGGAGTGGAGGCAGGACGGGGCTGGAGGTTTGCAGGACAAGCCCGGCCAGAGCTGCGTTTCGCAAGCGGAGAGGTCAAGAGGGAGGCAGCTGCAGGTTCAGACTCTGGCTCCGTTGGCTGTGGTTGAGCCCCCCCATCCCACACCCATGTGCCTAGTCACGTGGGCTGATCCCGTTCCTCCCACCTCCCAGTAGCTGAGTGGTCCCTCATGTTGTCTGTGTTGTCCTTTGCCAGCTCACCCAGGCCACCAGTGCTCCAGCAGGGCTGGCCGAACACTGTCCCCCTTGGTGACACTCGGGCACAGGTGTCCAGGCTCCAAGGAACCAGGATGTCTCTCGGCTCACACACAGTTATTCCCTCCAAGGCACCCACTTGCCCCCCAGGGAAGAGCTTACAACATTGAATCATCAGCAAGGCCCTTTAGGATTAGCACAGCCTGGGGACGCCTGGGTGGCTCAGCGGTTGAGCATCTACCTTTGGCTCAGGGTGTGATCCTGGGGCCCTGGGATCGAGTCCCACATCGGGCTCCCTGCAGGAAGCCTGCTTTTCCCTCTGCCTGTGTCTCTGCCTCTCTCTCTGTGTCTCTCATGAATAAATAAATAATTAAATAAAAATCTTTTGAAAAAAATGATTGGTGTAGCCCGGAGCCACTCTTTCCATCTGGTTCTTCCAAGGTGATGAATCCGTTCCGGTAAGGGGGTGGTGATTCATCCTGCACGCTGGCTTTCCTAGGACTTTCCTGTAAATCCAGAAGACATGGCTCCGTGTTTGAGCCCCCATGGCAGACAGAGGCTTACCTTGGCTCCCATGAAAAAACCAAAGATTATATTTTAAAAAAATAAAGAAAGAAAGTAGTAACAAGGATGCTGAGGAATTGGAACCCTTGTGCATTTCTGGTGGGAATGTATAATGGGGTAACTGCCGTGGAATACAGCAAAACTTTCAAGATAGAATTACCCCCATAACCCAGTAGTCTTACTTCTAGATGTTGACCTAAGAGAATTGAAAACATGTCCACACAGAAACTTGTGCACAAATATTCACAGCATCATTTATAAAAACCAAGCAGCAGAAACAACCCAAGGCCCGTCAGTGTAAATGGATAAGCAAAATGCAACACATAGACAACGGAATATTATTTGGCAATAAAAAGGAACAAAGCATTAATACATGCAACCAGGTGAATGAACCTCAGAAACATGAGGCTGGGGCAGCCCCAGTGGCTCAGCGGTTTAGCGCCGCCTTCAGCCCAGGGTGTGATCCTGGAGACTGGGGATCGAGTCCTGCATCGGGCTCCCTGCATGGAGCCTGCACACTCCCTCTACCTGTGTCTCTTCCCCTCTCCCTCCCTCTCTCTCTCTCTCTCTCTCTGTGTGTCTCATGAGTAAATAAATAAAATCTTTAAAAAAAGAAAAGAAACATGAGGCTAAGTGCAAGAAGCCAGTCCCCAAAGGTCAAATATGCTATGATTCCATTTATATGTGATGTCTAGAATAGATAAATCCATAGAGATGGAAAGCTGATTAGTGGTTGCCAGGAGCCGGTGAGGAGGAGGAAGGACATGGCGAGGGTTGGGGTGGGGGTGATAAATGAGTAACTTGTCCAGGGCTTTCATCTGGAGTGAAGCAAATACTTTGGAACTCGATAGAAGTGGTGGTTGCACAAGATCGTGAAGGTACTAAATGGCACTGAATTGTACCATTCAGTGCCATTCATAATGCAGTTAATTTTATGTTATGTGAATTCCACCTCCATTTTTAAGGTATCAGGAAGTAGAAATGCTTGTGGAGGAGCGGAGGGCGGGCAGGGGAGCGGAGTGACATCCAACTCCGATCGGAAATGCCCAGGCCCACCGCCTGCCTGGCCCCCAGGCCCTTGCTAAGAGTCCAGCACCGAGGCTGGTGCATACAGTATGTTCCTCCCCCCACCCCCACCTGCTCCCTATATAAAGGGGAGAAAAAAAATCTTCTAATCATTATAACTGCTGCACTTGAACCTTTGGACTAAATCAGGTCTGCCCTTAGGGAGGGTCTTGTTTACCTTTGTGCCCTGGCCATAAGCCTGCACTTTGGATTCTGCATTAACTCCGAGCTGAGAAAACCCTGCCCGGCTCCAGCTCCAACAGCTTAATTACCCGATATGCTGGGTCTCCCTGCCACTAGGTACAGAGTTAGCATCATAATTAGCTGTTTATTAGGGTCTTTCAGGCTGGCCTGGGATTCCCCCAGTTGCAGCGAGCCGCAGTGTCTCCTGGCTATACCTCTCCCTCCCCACCACTCTGGAAAGACCTGATGTTGGTGGCCACTGGCCAGAGCTCCCACACACTTTGGGAGACCTTCCTTCTCTGGCAGCCCTTGAGGCTCCCTGGGCTGGAAGCTCTTGGGGTGTTGAAGGGAACAAGAGCTGTGGCCACCTCTGTCCCTCCCAGCCAGTCTGTGAGCACCTGCTACCTGCCGGGCATGTCCCGTGAGCTGCTTGTGAGCTCTGCCTCTTACCCTGTCTGCGATCTTGGGCAAATGGTGCAGTCTGCTGTGCCTCAGCTGTCTCATCTGTCAAATGGAGAGAATGCCAACAAGGAGCATAGACCTGCGTCTGTCGTGTGGTAGCCGCTTCTTCCGCGTTCCCTGTTGACATTCATTCGCGTGGATGGATTCAGCGGACAACAGCAATCTGTGAGACGGATGCAAACACTAGGGTGAGGGGTGGAGGGATGGAGGCACACACAAATGGGGTCACTGTGCCTCTGACACTCGGAGACAAGGCTCAGATTTGAACTCTGACGATCTAGCACCCAGGCCACAGTCACCATGGTGCCACGGGAGATGGAGAGCAACGGGGGGTGGGGGGGACACCAAGGGGGAGAGGCACTGCACCCATCTCTGGGAACCAGGCAGGCAGATTACTCCCTGCTGAGCATGGCTCTGAGTCGGTGCTCAGTAGTAACTGCGTGAGGAATCGAAGCACCGATCCTGTGGATGCATCTACTGTTTGCCGGGCACTTTCATAACATCAGGTGTGTGTTTGATCCTTTCCGCCCTAGATGAGGGCCTTAAACTTGGCGCCAGGGCAAGTCTCTGGGTCTCCGGGTGGAGCACCCAGCCAGGAAACAGTGAGTCAAAGAGTGCCCTCCTAGGTCTCTCGGATTCCAAACTCCTGGTGTCTTATGGCCCGGCCCATTCCCCTCTGAAGCTCGCCCAGAAGCACGCAGGACGGCATTGCTGAGCTTGGGAGCTTTGGGGGGCTCTGTTCCGCTGGACGCCGCCCGCTCTGCTCCAGTGGGCACAACCATCCTCTCCTCTCTCACCCTGATCCCTGGCCCAGGCCCATAAAATAGTCCAACCGCACCGGGGTGTGCTCTCAGCAATGCTTGCTACCAGAGGGGGGCTCCTCTAGCCCCTCAATTCCATCATCCTGTGCTTTGTGGCCTCTGAATGGGAATCCCCAAAATTCAGATGAGCAGGAAAGGATAGATTTGTGACTGAAGCCTTGGCAGAGTGCTCCAGGGATCTCCAAGGAAAGGCTTTTCCCAGCTGTCCCCTTGGAGCCTGGGGATTGTCACTGTGAAAAATCCAAAACCCAGCCTTGCCTTCACAGAACCCTAGACGTGAACAGGGGTGGGGAGGGTGAGTTTAATGGTAGCCGTTGATCATTGCCAGGTGCCAGGCAGCCTGGAGGACACGGGGTGGCTCCCCATCACATGCATGCCACCAGAGGGAGGCGAGAAAGGGACAAAAGTCCACTCTGGATTCACGCAAATCCAGATAGATAGAGCACACCAGGATTTCCAGGGAGAGTGGGTGGTTCTTGCCTCTTTGGGGGCAACCATGTGCATTCCACAGTTTCCTTCTTCCTTTAAAAAAAAAATCCTTTTTATTTCAATATAATGTCAGACGTTTAGAGAAGTTGCAAGAACACTACAAGGAATTCCCATATATTCTTCACCCAGATTCCCCGAATATGAATGCTTTGCCACCTGCGCTTCATCCTTGTCTCTTTCTCTCTGTAGTTACAGACACACAGAAGAGAAAGTGTGTGTGTTCTTTTTTCAGAGCTGTTCCCCAGAAAGGTACAAACATAACACATCTTTATTTCTAAATACTCAGTGTTTATTTCCTAGAAACAAATGACAGCCTTGTACAATATAACATCTTACAATATAATTTTCAAAACCAGGGAATTAACACTGATACTACCTTTTGTTTTTTTAAGATTTATTTATTTATTTGAGAGAGAGAGCGCACGCAGGAGGAGAGGCAGAGGGAGAGGGAGAGAGAATCTCAAGTAGCTCCCCCTGCTAAGCAGGGAACCTCACATGGGGCCCCATCCCATGACCCCTGAGATCATGACCTGAGCCGAAATCAAGAGTCAGACACTCAACTGACTGGGCACCCCCGATACAGTCTTATTAACTCCTCTACAGACTTTATTCAGACCTCACTACTTTCACCTACAATTTGTTTTCCTTTTAACAATATTGTAAAATTAAAAACAGACACATAAAAACAGAAAAGCTTGAATTCTACTATATCCTCTCCAACTCCCAGATCAAAAGCCATAGATAACCTCTCACTAAATTTGTTGCTCACACAGAGTTAGTGTATTTGTTATCTATTGCTGTGTAACAAATGACACCAAAATATGGTGGCTTGAAATAGCAACGATTTTATTGCTCCTAATTCTGTGGGTCAGGAATTCAGAGGCCCCGGTTGGGCAGCTCTTTGGCTTCACAGGCTGTGGCTGGATTCACGCATGTAGCTTCACTCTGCCAGGAGCTTGGCTGGGTGGCAAAATCCAAGATGCCCCCCACTCACAGATCTGGGAGTTGATGTTGGCTGCCAACAGGGGTGCGCGATTTTCCCTCCATGTAGCCTCTCCAGCAGGATTGCTCGGGCCTCCTTATATGGTGGCTACATGTCAAGAGTTCAAAAATGGAAGCTGCATCATCTTTTGGGCCTGAGACCTATAAGTTGACCAGCTTTGATTTTGCCTCATTGAATGTAAGGCAGAGGGTTGACCCAGAATCAGGCGGAGGATAAATAACCCCACCTTTGGATGGGAGCAGGGGTGGTATCCATTGTAAAAGGGCACATGAGATGGGACTCATTTCCTCAGCCATCTTCGAAACAGTCTACCCCAGCTGGGGATAGAGCACACCAAGAATACCCGCCTACTCACCCGGAATGTACGAGACAGCTACAAACAAGGGACCGGGCGATCAGCCTTTGCCATGCCGTTCCCAGAAGACAACAATCCCTGTGCTTGGAATGTTTCCTTCTTACTCTCCTTTTCAACTCAGCTCAATTTCCAAAAGCCTTTCCTAGGCGTCTACTGTGTAGCGATATTTATTGAGCACCTACTATGTATGTGGGGCTCAGTGCTGAGGATAGGGGAATGAAAGTGAGTTGGTCCTTGCCCTCTGGGAGCTCACTGCCTACAGATACAACTGACTTCCAAATAAACCTTTGCGGGTCATTGTCAAGGAAGTAGATGTGCAGAGGGTGAAATGCAGAGGAAGGAGCGGGGACAATGGAGGAGCTGTCTCCTAAAGGAGCAGATGGGCAAGCCAGGCAGAGGGGACAGCCTAGGGTAGGCGGTGGGCTCATTGGGAACCATCCTCAGCCAGGAATGGCTACGAGGCACAAGGTCTCATGGGGCCCAGAGGGAATGCCAAAAAGATCATTCCAAGGGGATAATCATGGACTAGAACTCTACAGTCTACCAATGCCGGTGCTTCTCACCTCCTTCTCTTTCTCCCCCAAAAGAGATCTGTAGTCTCCTAGACTCTGTAGAATCTCATTGAATCCAGACATGCAATGAGCCACGTGGAAAGGTGGGGAGGAGGACTTTGTAGAGAAACGCAATTTGAAAGCTAGACGAAAGTTCTTTGCACGCAGCCCAGTCCGCGCAGGAGCCATATGGGGACCTGTAATTTATACGGGTTACATATTTTTATACGCGTGCCCAAAGAGTCCTGAGGGAGGTCGCAGTCTTAAAGGGAATGTATTCCTGCACAATTAAACCCTCAAATAATCCAAGCAAAGCCTTGAAAGGGGTGGCGGGCATGTCTCTTTATCCATCACAATGTCACTAACCTGTGGCGAATTGCACACCACCATTTAAATTTCACTCGGGCCACTTGGTTTGGAGATGATGCAATTACGGATGTCTTTTTTTAAAACCAGAGAGATTTGCATTATTCCACAGGAGGCTTTATGTCATACATAGTTTTATATTGCACCACTTCAAATTTGCAATTCTCTCTTATTTCGTATTCCCTGCCTCCAGCGTTAGACCCAGACGCACAAAGGAAGCCCCTCACCGGAACTCAAGACCATGTGGGCCGATCTTCCCGTCTGGCCAGACAGCACAGCAGCTGAGAACTCGGTTCTGGAGTCCCTCCCACCTTCTAGCTTTACGACCCTGAGCGATGCATTTTCTGCTCCATCTGAGGCTCATCTGCCAGTCGCCCTTGCTAACAGCCACCTCCAGGTAGAGATAACAGGTAACGAGGTTCTTAGCACAAGGCCTGACTCACGGTAAATGCTCAATGACAGGTGGCCATCACGATCACAATGACAACGTCACCTTGCCCTCTGTGCCCTACTTATCTGTTCACTTTGGGTTTTCCAGCCAGACCCCGAGTCCCTCCTCGAGGGCAGGGCCTGAGTTCCCATGGAGCCTGCGCTCCCAGCCTTGCACACACAGCAGCCCCAGGCCCGGCGGGAGATGCGCGGAACCCCACGCCACCCGTGCCCTGAGAAACTCAGATTGCCCCTGGGGGTCTTATCCATCTCCCTCTGAGTTCGGTCCCAGGAGCCTCCTAGCTATCTCTCCGTGGGGAGCAGCAGCGGGGGTGGGGTGGGGGGAGAAGTCAGGCCCCCCCCTCCCCTCCCGGCGGTAGGTGTGCAGCCCGGGCTCACTGTGTCCCACCCTAGGGCTCCTAGGTAAATGGAATCTGCTGATAAAAGTCATTTATCAGTTAACCTGAGGCACCATGGACACAAAGAGGGCAGATTTGCATTTTAAAAGACCTCTGAGGAGCCGGGGCAATGCTAAACACAGAGAAAGTGCTCTCTGATGCTAATGCTAACGAGGGCAATGTGCAGAGCCCAGCCAACTTTCTGGGGACTTGAGAATAATCACCTACTCGCTCCACCTACAGGGGGCTGGTGCTGTCTTCCTAATTTTCGATTTCTGTCTCTTACACGAAGGCTGTCAGAGGCCAGACCTGCTCTGTCTCTGACTCTGTAGCTTGCCAAGTCCCCCAACCCCAGCGGGAGACATTACCAGAACCTCCATTCTGTGAGTTAGGAAAGTCCTGCCCAGAGAGGTTAAGTGACTAGAGGGGCAACACACAGCCTGCAAGCCCCAGAGCTGGGATCCAGACTGATCCAAGCCGCAACAAGGCCAGTGTTCTTTCTCACATCTCTCCCTCGGGCAGGGGGTGGGAGGCCAACTCAGAGGAATGGAATGTCTGACATCCGTGGACCTCTCTGACTCCCCCAGCAGCCCCCGGGAGATCTTGACTCAGTCCCCTCGGCCTCACTGCCCCCCAGCCCGTCTGCCTCCTCCCAAATCCGCCAGATGTCTCAGCATTCACTGAACATACCTCCCCACTGAACATACTCCTCCTCGGTGCTTTGGTACACACTGTGCCTGAGTCTGATATTCCTTTTCCCCCACCCACCCTTTTGCCTTCAGAATTCCTTCATCTCTTTAATGATCCAGCTCACATGCCTCCCTGACCCTATGAATATAACTCATGTCCTTATTTTTTAAAGCAAGGCTACACATACCATTGTACAGGTTGTGCACTGCACAACACTAGAGGCGCCATTTGTGTAGACCACCATGGCATTGTCTAGATGTTTCTTTATTGGATTGTTATCTGTTTATGGCTGCAAGCCTGAGGGTAGGAATGAAGTCACGATCAGCACCACACCCAATGCCTAGCACAGGGCCCAAAGCTCAATAAATGTTAAAGCAAAGAGTGAACAAACAAGTCCTATAAGATAGGACTGTAACTTACAAAGAGTACAAATGCCCCAGACCTTGCCCTTCTGAACAGGTGTTTCCCCTGCCATAGTCATCCCTCCACTCATTCTCACAAGGGCTCTGGATGCTCAGAGCACTATTGGAAGGCCTCTCTGGGGATTTCCTTCAGAGTAACCCTGGCCCATTACTTTGCAATCACGGGTCTTTTATCACCCAAAGTGATCCCAGCCAGCTCCATCTTCTACCTTGTTCATCAGACCTGGCTCCATTTAATTTTGGGATCTGTCCAGAAATCAAGTCCCTTCTCCAAGAGCGAAGGCCTGCCACCATGGAGGACAGTCAGAGGAAACTGCCAAGGTGCCAAAGGCTAATCAGCAGCTGGCTCCCAAAACAGGCTGTGCCCCAGCAGCCTGGCTGGCCTCCCAGGAGCCTCCTTCAAAGGATCACACTTACTTTGCTATGTACGTTCGGGTGTGTTGATTTTCAGAAATTCAAGTCTGTGAAATTCGGCCTTGTAAGGAGCTCACCGAGCGTGACTTTACTAAGCGTCCACCAGGTGCCACATTTTTGTAAATATTATCTCATTTAATCCTCACAAGTTTGCCGCAGGATGAATCTAACTCTCCCCATTCTACAGATGAGAAAATTGAGGCTCAGAGAGGTAAAGAGAGGTAAAGGTAAAGGTTCAGCTGCTTTACTGCCTTCCTGGGGAGCTGAGACTTGGACACAAATCTGTCAGCCTTCAAAGCTGATGTGTTTTTTACTACAAGCACCACATTGGCTATTTTCCCGCTCCAGACACTGTTTCTCATGATGTTTTACTCCCCTGGAAGTAGACATCTGGATTATATGCCATTCGCCCCTAGTGGAGGCAGTCAACAGCTCCCATGCGGTGCCAGCAGGATATGCTGGGCATCTGCCCCCATTTCTCCTCTGACGGGGCGAACTTGTATAAATCCCTCCACACCCCAATCTGGTCCTTCTTGTGAGCATGGACACCCAGGTCTCTGCTGGGTCAGGGGTGCTGTCACTCCATGTGAAGCCAGGAATTAAAATTCAGGCCACATTAGTTAGTGCTAGGCTCTAAAACAAGGAAAACTCATCTCAAAAACTTGAATTTTGTTGTTAGATGCCAAAATTCTTTCCCTTTGTATAATTTATTCAAGAGTGTGGGTCACAGAGCATTAGTCATGTTTTAATCCTTTATTAACTTCTGCTCTGACTTGGTTGTCCATGTTCAATACATTTCTACAACACCGAGGATTGATGAGTCAGCCAACAATTTACTGAGCACCCACTTCATGCCGGGCCCCTTCATGTTCTAGAAAAGGGGTCAGCAATCTGTGGCCCTTAGGACAGATCTGGACAGACACCTGTTTTTGTAAATAAGGTTTTATTGGAACACAGCCACCCCCATTTGTTTACAAAATATCTACAGCTGCTCCTGTGCTCAACAGCAGAGCTGAGGAGCTGTGACCATATGACCTCAAGGCAAAAAATATTTGCCCTCTGACCTTTTACCAAAAACATTTGCGACCCTAGTTCTAGAAGACATTGGACATCTTTCTGACTTCCCAGCCTCCAAATCCCCTTCTTATAACCGAGGAACCTCCCATCCAGTGAGGCAAGGCTCACTGCCTAGGATAGAAGCTGAACATACAGGTACTCACTAGAGTGGGTTGGGTGGTGGTCCCCAAAAGAGATGCCCATGTCCTAAAACTCCAAACCCTGTGAATGTGACCTTATTGGGAAAAAGAGTCTTTGCTGATATAAGGATCCCGAGACGAGCTCTTCCTGGATGATCCAGATGAGCCCTCGATCCGGAAGTGTTCTTAGACACACAGAGGGGAAGAGAAGGCCAAGCCAAGACAGAGATTGGAGCGGTGCAGCCACCAGAAGCCAGGGGAGGCAAGGAAGAGTCCTTTCTTCCCCAGGACCTCCAGAGACAGCGCCGCCCTCCCGGTGTTTTGATTTTGAACTTCAGCCCTCCAGAACCTACACATCAGTTTCCGTGGTTGTAAACCAGTGGGCTGTTGGTAGTTTGTGATAGCAGCTACATAAACACATAGGCTCAGGGTCCCTTGCAGCAGGGGGGACACAGACGTGTGACATGGCTCGACCAATCTGAGGCACCTCCCTAGATGGTGGGGGGAACAGGATCCACGCCCTCCGATGCCTTCTCTGGGCTGGTGAGGTGGTGCGAGGCGGGTGGGGGAGTGGGGCCCAGCTATGCGGTTTTCAGGATGTCAGTGGCTACAGTTTTAGTGGGATTGGCCCATGTCCAGAATTGCTGGCGATGATGGAGCTTATTACTCTGTGCCAGAGCGGACAAAAGCACCATCTTCACTAGTGGGCTATTTCTGGGATGATTTGGGGTGTGAGTCCTGGCTGCATGAACTCCAAGTCTGAGCCGCCAGCTGGAAATTCTGCAAGCTACCCCCTCTATCCTTTGGGTACTTTTTTCCCCCCTGATTTTAATTTTCCTAAAATTAGCCGGAGTTGGCGTCTGTTGTCTTCAGGGCTGTGCTGGCGCCGGCTCCTGTCGGCTCAGAAGAACCAATTGTTCACTTCCCCTCCCAGCTCCTTGTTGCGTGATGTCACATTGATGGCTTGAAATCGGCTCTGATGGACGCATTTACACCACGGAAATTGGCAAGTGCTGCACCCGGAGTTCTCTGTTTCTGAGCAGGTGATTTATCAGCGATCCACAGGTTGTTTCCAACGAAAACTCTGATTGATAGCCCTAGAATATCTCATTTCATCCTCGTCTCCAGGCGAGAAGAAAGATTTGATCATCGTCTTTTTACAATGAGGAATCTAAAAGCGATGAAGCGATTGTTCAAAGTCAGATATCTGTGGGGTGATAAATCAGGGACCTGAACTTCTGATTTTGCATTCAAGATAAAGCAAAGGACAACTTCCTTTTTTTTTTTTTTTTTTTAGGACCACTTCTTTTTTAAGTGAAAATTTAAAGACAGACTACATCATGAAGCAAACAAACTGGCAAAACAAAAACCACGCAGACCTCCCCTCCCAGGGATGCTCTCTCGCTTCAACTCACCAAATCTCCCATGTCTTACAGAAAGCGCAGGTGGGGGGGGTGGGGGGTGGGGGAGTTGGGGGTGGGGGGGTGTCCTTTCAGCAGGAAGTTGGCAGGTCAGAGCTCAGGTTCAGGGGTATTTCAATTGGATCTGAAGTACAGCCTGCTTTGCAGTTAAAATCCCCTGATGCTGTCAGTGGAGGAAGAGACAGCCTTCCGCGTTTGGAGGGGAAGAGATTGCAGGTACAATTAACAGGCTTGAGGGAGGCAGACAGTCTCACCTTGATGCTTTCAGAGTCCAGAGCTTGTGCGGTGGGCGCTGACAGCTTTACCATTAGCAGGACACGTCGGGAGCCCCAGCGCCTCATCTCCAGGAGGGAGATTTATAATGCCTACACAGCTGTCGGCCTGCAGCTCCAGCCAGATACCACAGTCTGGGGTGAGGCCTCCTGTCTGAAGACAGCCTCACTCCTGCCCGCTCGACCCGGAAGCCTGGACCTTGGGAACAATGGAAAGAATCCTGTGGATGTTCTCCTGCTGGAATCATGCCGTTCTGTCCCCTTGCCTTTCCTCAGACACACGCTTTCCCTTGGCGGTGTGGGGGGGGGGGTACGGGGGTGTTTGGCAGTTCCTGGCCTCTGCCCAGAAGACAGGCAGGTGCACCAGGGAAGCTGGCAGCAACAGCAACAGGAGGCCTTGCATGCACTAGACTTGTGCCCTAAGACTCCCAGGAGGTATAGGGGGTACCGGTGTGTGTCGGGTTAGAAACATCTAGAACCAGAGCTTTATACCAGCTGCAGGGGGTGGACAGGTCCAAGACAGATTTCCACAGTAAGAAAGATAAAGACCTCTTCTGTTTTGTGAGACTTACTATCTATGGAGCTAAATGCATTCACTCAAATCCTTACAATAGCCCTGCCGGGCGTGCATTGCACCCCCCATTTTTTCTGATGCAGAATCCGAGGCCTGGAGAGGTAAAGAAGCAGACTCAAAGTCTACAACCCATTCTAGTGACAAAGTCAGGATTTGAACACAGGACTTTATGACTTTATCACCTCTCAACCCTTGGTCATTGGACAGAGTCCAATAGGGATTACCCTCGCCCCCCAAGTTCATGTCCATGCTGAACCTGTGAATGTGATCTTATTTGGAAATAGAGTATTTGCAACTGTAATTAGTTACAATGAACTCACACTGGACTATATTGGGTAGGTCCTCATCTGATCCGATGCGCTTATATGGAGAGGGAGAAACAACTATGAGACGTCAAACTTCTGTTGTTTTAAAACTCCCAGTTTGTGGCACTTTTTTAAAAGATTTTTATTTATTCATGAGAGACACAGAGAGAGAGAGAGAGAGAGAGAGAGACAGGCAGAGGGAGAAGCAGGCTCCCTGCAGCGAGCCCAATAGGGAACTCGATCTAGCATTTGGATCACAACCTGAGCCACAGGCAAATGCTCAACCACTGAGCCACCCAGGTGCCCCATTTTTGTGGCATTTTTGTCACAGCAGCCCTAGGAAATCAATACAGGTACTTCAGCAAGATGGGGTTTTGTGCCTGGGAGAGGAAGGGGAGGGGCTCACACCTTACACCCTTGTCCTCCCTCATTGTAACCTGATCTGTGCTCATCTCCTCTCTGCCAAGATCTCACCCAGGAAGCTAAACCACCAGGCCCCAGAGGAGAGAGAAACCAGAGGCCAAAGCAACTCGTTCTTTCCTCTCCTCGTTTCTTTTCCTCAGGAATCTGTCTTCAACCAGCCCTGTGGGGCCTCTGTGCAGTGTGTGTAGGGGGGTGGGGTTGGCAGGGGGAGCTCATTTCTGTCAGTAAATGACTCTGAGGGTTTCTTGCCCCGTAGCTGGTGGCTCGGCACCCTTGTGCTGATTTCATGTGATGCTGGGGGAGTTTTACCTCAGAGAGACCAGGCCACGCCGTGGGATCCGTGGGCTTCTGGGGAACAAGGCTGCTCTTTGGTATTCCAGAACGCAGTTCTGTGTCCAGGCACACACTCCCAGCCAACAGCTCAGAGACCTTTTTCTTTTTCTGTTTTTCTGTTTGTGATTGGAAAGGCGTCTGCTGTCACCCTGTATTTCCAGGGACCAGCACAGCAGTTCCTCTCAAGGCTCGTGGTTGGGGCCACCCTCCCAAGAGGCCCGTCCGCCAGGGAAGCATCTGAGAAGGAGCGTGTCAGCCTCTGTTGGAACAAACATCTCCCAGGAAAGGCGCAAGGATCAGATTATGCTCTAACTGTTGAGGTGCACCCTTCTCACATTGGACAGTGGCCCTGTTTCATTTCCCAGTGAGTTCCCAGGGGCTGGCAACAGAACAGGTTCTTCATCAGTGTTCGGGGACTGCACAAACCCCCGATTCACCATAGAGTCATTTAGATTGTGCTAAACCAGTCCACTCATCCATCAAATGGATTCGACCAACAGAGCCGCCAACTTGGGTCCCTACTGGGGGCCCAGGGTCTGATACCTGCCATCCCACGGGAGTGCATTCTCCAGGGGAAGTGCCTGAGGTTCAGAAAGGCCGCATTGTTCTTGCAGAGTTGACCCTGGCCCTCAACAGCGTTGAGCCGGAGGGCCCGGGAGTGGGATGAGTCTTCTTGGCCTCCTCAGATCTCTGAGCTTTGCGATTCTCAGGATCTCCATTGCCAGGGAGATGATGATGACGATGCTATTATAACTCTAATGATGATTCTCGGGTCTGTGCTGTCCACTATGCTGAACTGTCCTGTATTTTGCCTTAAGTAATACCCCTCCCCCACCCCATAGATGGCCACTCCCCATTTCACAGAGAAACAAACTGAGGTCACTCTCATAGGACTCAGTCCCGTTTCCAACCAATAAGTTGCCTCTTAATCCAAGGACACTCTGCTGCCTTCAAACAGAGCAGACCACAGAAGGGTCTTCTGGAATGTTCTAATGGTAGTCTGCCCCCGCAGCCTGCGGGGTTTGGCCTCCAGACATCAACAGGAGACTCTATTTACTTCTGTCCAGAGCCCAGCGGGGGCTCCTTGTGCTGTGGCCCCCAGGTAAGTGGGACCCAGCGAGGGGCTGAGCTTTCTTTGACCCCTGGGGTCACCTTGGCAGGGAGGCTCCAGCCTCCCTTTGACTTGTCAGTGGAATCCCTTCAAGTCACCCCAGTTTTCCTGTGTTTAAAAGGGGACTAATCATAGCTAAGCAGTTTGAAGTCGTGGTCTGAAAAGCATCATTATTACTTGCCCGAGGATCTTGGCATCTCGGGCCTCCAGAGAAAAAAGAAAGAAACCCACATTGATTTCTAATGCAAATTGGGTTTGAAGAGGGTCGCTGGGCTCTCTGCAGTTCCCAGTCACCCACAGAGGAGGGCACACCCCAGGGGGGACTGTTGCCTTGGGCAAAGAATTTCCTCTCATCAAGACAAAACCCAGACGCGAGGCGCTTCCCTTCCCTTGCTGACTCCGGAGCATCCCGCTGGAATGTGGCTCGGGTTGGAGCAGGATTCTCTCCCTCCTCCTCTCTTCCCTCCCACCACCTCCAACCGCTGTGTGCACGCTCACGGGGGGGGGGAGGGGGGGGGGCACACAGACACGCCCACACACACTTGCATGCACAACTGCCCATCCACGTGCATGCGTGCACACACAGAGACCAGACTTACAGACGCTCACACACGCACGCGCGCAAGCACATACACATACTTCCCTGTGTGGACGCTCATGCAACCTCGTGGCACAAGTGGCCCCACGCTGCTCACACTCACCGGCCCTTCCCCTGGTAGTGCTTGTCTCCTGGCGTGCCAAAAGACCCCTCTCTGCAGACCCTGGCACCCCTCCCACCCCGCCAGGATATCAGAGTCTCTTCCGTACCCTGAATCCCCGACACAGAGCAGAGGCACCTCAGGTTGGATGTAAGTTTGCTTCTCCTAAGCAGGCTATCAACTTTGTCCTGCCGAAAACCCAAGGGAAAAAAGAAGATTCTAGAAGGCTGACCCAGTTCCTGGCACTGGGCAAAGACTCTCACCCTCCGCACCACCCTGAGAGCTAAAGATTCTCTTTCTCATGCCTCAGATGATGAAATCGAGGCAAGGAGCTCAATGATTCATCGTGGATGAATCCATTCTTTCAAAAACCGTGTAGGGACTACCTAGACTGTGCCAGGCCCGGTGCTGGCGGCAGGGGAGGCAGTGCAGGACTGAGCGGAGAGGCTGGCCCTGCGTGTACACTGGCAAGGCTGGTACATGGGGCAGCTGGGAGGCCCCCGTGGTTCTTTCAACTCCAGAGTCCTTGATTTTGTGCCTTCGGGGGCCACTTCCAAATAATTGTATTTTATGGCTGCATTGGGATACAGACAGATGTCATCCAGGCCAAATGAATTCACCCTTTTCAACCCTAAAAGGCATTTTCCTTCAGAGTTGAAAGAAACTGAGGCCCATTCAGGGACCCTAGGCACTGTGTCTGCTGTGCATAATGGGTCAGCCGGCCCTGTGTCCCTCAACACCAGAGTGGGGTTACCTCCCCTTAAGAAAGTGAGTCCTGGGGCACTTGGGTGGCTCAGCGGTTGAGCATCTCTCTTCAGCTCAGGGGTCCTGGGGTCGAGTCCCACATCGGGCTCCCCGCAGGGAGCCTGCTTCTCCCTCTGCCTGTGTCTCTGCCTCTGTCTCTGTCTCATGAATAAATAAATAAAATCTTTAAAGAAGAAGAAGGAGGAGGAGAAGGAGAAAAGAAGAAAAAGAGGAAGAAGAAGAAGAGGAAGAAGAAGAAGAAGAAGAAGAAGAAGAAGAAGAAGAAGAAGAAGAAGAAGAAGAAGAAGAAGAAGAAGAAGAAGAAGAAGAAGAAGAAGAAAAGGCACCCAAATGTCCATCGATGGTGAATAAACAAAATGTGGTCCAGCCAAACAACGGCATATGATTCAGCCACAAAGATGGACAACATGCTGACATGCGCTACCGCATGGATAAATCTCGAAGACATCATGCTAAGTGAAAGAAGCCAGATGCAGAAAGTCACATATTGTATGACTCCGTTTATGTGAAATGTCCAGAGCAGACAAACGGCCCCAGGCAGAAAGACTCACGGTCGCCAGGGGCTGGAGGGCGGGAGTACGGGGAGGGCCCGCCTGGTAGGACCGGGTTTCCTTGGGGGGGCGATGAGAATGTTTTGGAACTGGGTGAGGTGGGGGGCGCACAGCGTCGTGAGGGCACAGAATGCCACTGGACTATCCACTTTAAAACCATTCATTTTCTATTATGTGAATTTCACCTCCAAAAACACAAAATAATAGTTTGCCACGAAGGCTTCTCCCTTCTCTAAATCACCCTAGGGGCCCTGGGTATGGCCCACTGGCGGCTCTCCCTATCTTTCTCCTCCCCATTTCCCTCCTCAGTGGGGTGAGGGGCGGGGGCTCACCTTCCCTCCACCCTGGTAGTGTTTTTTCTCTCATCCTCTTCCCGGCATGGGAGAAAGCACCTTGGCGGGAACCCTGGCTGTGTTAGGATGTGCTATGGGATGGGCAGCCCGGGTGGCTCAGCGGTTTAGTGCCGCCTTCAGCCCAGGGCGTGATCCTGGAGACTCGGGATCGAGTCCCACGTCGGGCTCCCTGCACGGAGCCTGCTTCTCCCTCTGCCTGTGTCTCTGCCTCTCTCTCTCTCTCTTTCTCTGTCGCTCATGAATAAATAAATAAAATGTTTAAAAAAAAATAAAAGGATGTGCTGTGGGGCTGGAGGCCAGAGATTGCACACTGGTGGCTCCAGGGCCCCCATCTGGCCTATTGACTTATTGTCCTTGGCTCACACATTGTTCTTAAGAATCTCCACTTAGTTGCCAACATTTCAAAACAGAGACTTTTTCCATGAAACATACACGCGTGCACACACATACACACACACACACTTTCAGCTTCTCTGGAGAATTGCAGAGACCCTGCCCACTCCAGGTCCTCGTCCCCTCGTGGCTGTGGGGCAATAGGGTGCTACTGTCCTGTTAGAGAGGCCTCTTTTCTCCACTGTGCCCGGTCCCCACCATTCCTTATAGCCTTAGACGGCATGCATTTCTGCCAGCTGGTGCCTATGGCAACAGAGTTTGTGACCCAAACCTTAGGCCAATGAATGAACCTCTCCAGACCTCAACAGCAGAACCAGAGGTGGACTGGGTGACCCCATAAGGGTCTTGTCAGCTGAAAGTCCATGATTCTTAGCTTGCAAACTTGGTTTCCCTACCTACAATTTTGCTGCACCTGGGAGTCTACCTGGTGTGAAGGGTTAGGGGTGGAGATTGAGAAGTTCAAGGGTGCTGTTGATGCCTTGCCATAACCCCTTGCGGGACCAGCCCAACCAATGCTCCACCAATGGGAAGCTGCCGTACCTGCCCTTACTCCCAGAGCAGCCCACCGCCAAGGACTGGCCAACAAGGCTGCAAAAGGCCTGTGCACTTACCTCATCGCAGAGGATAAGTGGGGGGTGCTGCTTGTGCTCTAGAGCTCCCCCGGGCCAGGCTGAGACCAGCTCTCCTCACTCCTCCACCACCTTGTCCTGCTTCCCTCTCTCCCTTCCCATGACAGCATGTCCCTCAAAGAAACCACATCCCCCAGTAAGGGACACGGATCCCAATGCCTGTATGTCTAAAATTTGGTTCTTAATCATCAGTCTAGGGGGCAAGTGCAGAGCTGCACTAGTCACCTCTGACCCAGGGCTCCCGTAATAATCCGAGTTCCTGTCTACCTGTGCGCGAAACACCTGAGATGATCATGACATCTTCTGTGGTTTCCCCCTAAACTATGAGCTTAGGACAAGAGTCACGTATCATTCATTTCTGGAACCCCAGCACCTAGCACAGTGCCTGACCCATCTTAAGCACCAGAGAAATGGCGGTTGCATTGAGCTCAATGAAGATTGTGTGTGTGTGTGTGTGTGTGTGTGAGAGAGAGAGAGAGAGAGAGAGACCATCTCCCTCTGGGTTGGCATGAATAATTAATTGCTGCTGCTATGCTCATGCTGCTCTATGATGAGTGTCAATGTGTCCAGTCCTGTTCAGGCATCATACCTGAGCCGGCCACAACCCTCCCTGGGAGATGGCTCACTATCACCCCAGAAGAGGACCCTGAGACAGCAAAAGGAAGTTGTGATGTCATGATGGAATAAGAAATACATATTTTGTCTTTGTCCTCTACCTTATTCATGGCACAAAGCTCCTAAAGCTCTTGTAATTTCTGAAGTGATAAGAGAATCCTTTGCTACACTTGTCTGGGTTCTGTCCCCCGTTCCTGAAGGCCTCCAGAGTGACACAGCCAAGAGGGGCATCTTTTGTTCTTGGCCACAAGCCCCTCTCAGCCATACCTAAGTTTATTCTCATGAGGTGACTGAGGGCGGGGCCCCTAGACAGCCTCGGGATGGGGCTGGTCACCAGTAAGGCCATGTGATTAGAGGGATGGAACATTCTGTCTCATTCACCAGATCTCCAGGAAAAGGGGGCACTGGAGATGAAATTTCTTTTGAACAGGGAGAAGTGATGAACTTCCAGGTTGGTGAACACTCCCCTATGCCAGGAGGGTGGTGCACCCCAGCTTTGTAGGAACAGAAGCACTGGCACTCAGGATCCTTCTGGACCTCGCCTTAGGTACCTCTTCATTTGGCTGTTCACCTGCATCCTTTGTAAGAAACCTACATAGCCAAAAAAAACAACAACAAAAAAAAAAAAAAAAAAAAAAAAGAAAAGAAAGAAAGAAAAAAAAGAAAAAGAAAAAGAAAGAAAGATAGAAATCTACATATCCTTTATAATAAGTAAATGTTTCCCTGAGTTCTCCATGAGCCATTTTAGCAAATTATCAAACCCAAGAAGGGGGTGGGAGGTCACGAGAATCCCTGGTTTATACCTGGTTGGTCAGAGGCACAGGTAACATCCTGGGTTCAGGTTGGTGTCTGAAGTGGTGGCGGTCTGGTGGGGCTGAGCCCCTTTAACCCGGGCGTCTCCACGTTGTAAATGTCGGAATTGAACTGAATTGTGGAGACTCCGCTGATGTACAGGGAATCAGAGAATTGGTGGGAGGTACTGGGAAACATTCCAGAGAAGTCACTTGCCCGAAGTCACATGGCCTACAAGTGGTCAACTTAAGACCGAAGTTAAATCCTCCCAACTCTGACAGCTGGGCAGTGCAGCCTCTGGAAGGTCGCGTGGAGAGCACACCCTCGCTGTGTACCATCACCTCTCGGTGCAAGACCCTGTTTTATTTTGTATTATTATGATTCCTCCTCCACTGCCACGCTCCTCTTCGGCAGCCACCGTCAACCTCAGCACCCATTTATTTACTACATGTCCTTCCAGGACATCTGACCACCTGCCAGACACCAGCACCCTCTGTGTTTATTTACCTATAAGTGAAAATCCGTACCATTTTGCATTTAATTTACATAAATGTTATTGAGTGGTGAATCCCATTCTGTTGCCTTTTTCACTTACTCAACACCATGCTCTTGAGAGGCATCCCTCAAAACCCATCACAGTCTCCCCTTCTAGGGTTGCCAGATTTAGCAGAAAAACAAAGCAACAGGCATCAAATTCCATCGGAATTTCAGGGGAACAATAAATAGTAGAGGGTTTTTAGTATAAGTACATCTCAACTATGACGTGGGATATACTTATACTAACAAGGCAACTCCTGGTATCGTACATTCCTCCCTCTTACAGATGGGAAAAAGGAGGCTGGGGAGCATGAGTCACTGTCCGCAGTAAGTTGCAGAGCCAGGAGCCACAGCTGGGTCAGTCTGAATCTAGAAGACTCCTCAGCCTGTGACCTCTAAGGCATCTGAGGATGGGGGGCAGCTGATGCACAAGAAGCATTATTTAAAAAGAGTAAGCCCTGCTGAGGTGGGGGAGGTGGCTACTTGCCTCTGCATCTGTCTCGCTCTGTTGATTCCTGTTGGCATGGCCTCCCACATGGTGCCACGTGCACCCTAGGCACTCACGCAGTATTTTATCTCAGTGAGTGAATGATCAGTCCTGTGTGGCCCTGGCATTTAGCGCAGTGCCTGGTGCACAGTGGGTGCTCAATCCGTATTTGATGACTGGGTGATTGTTTTTACAAGGACAAGCGACACTTCCCTCTCTGACCGTGGTCAGAGGCCACTGCACTCGGGAAGCCCACGGTGGCCGCACACCGAAACCCATAGGTCATAGGACAGCTTAGTGGCTGTGCCACCACCAACATCTATCTCCCTCACCCGTGAGCATTCTTGGAAACTCACCCGTAATCACAACTGGAAGCAACATGTTTCCGATTTCCATATTATTAGAAAGAGGTGGAGCTCGCCATAAATGATTCAAGACGTGTCAATCAAATGACAATACAAATGATGCATTTATTTATTTTCGCCTCTCATAGCTGGTTTGCTTTGTTCCAGCTTTCTCCTGGGGAGTTTCTCGCACCCTCCTTTTCTCTTTGAAGTGTGTTGGCTAATATTTTATTCATTATAGAATTTAACAAAGCCTGCATGGTAAAAGAATCCAGGTTGGTGTCTATATAAAGTGGTTAGCAGAACTATACAGAGATTTTAGGATTCCAGTTGGCCCCACTTGGGCCCAGTTGGTCCCATTTGACTCTTCTAAGTTGATTCGGTCTTTGTGGGAGCCAGTGGGGATAGAACAGTGAATCGGACACATACCACCCCTGCCCTCATGGAGCTGATATTCTAGTCATGACAGTGAGTGGCCCACGCCAGAGGTTTAACCCCTCCAGGCCTCTCCTCTCTGGGGAAGCACCACGTTTCACAATGGCACCAATTCTTTCTTCCCCCGGGGCTCCCAAGTAGCCTAAATCAGTCTCCTGACTTGCAAAGGAATGAACAAAGCCATCAAACGGTGCATCCTCTTTGATGCTATTCTTGCTCTCCCAAGAATATATTCATAAGAAACATTCAGGCTGTGCACAAAGATTTAGCCACAAGGGTCTTCCTCTCGGCCTCTTTCAGAGGGAGAACGGAAAGCGCTCTCTGCAGCAAACTTACAGACTGGTGGCTCTTGTCTTCCCCGGTTTGCTGACTGGGGGTGGGGTGGGGGGTGGCACACAGTGGTGCTCCCTGGTGCTTGGACTCCAGGTGGTTTTGATTTTTTCCCTTTTGGCCCATGTGTATTCTGAGTCTTCTACTATGGCCATCAGTTAAGTATATACTCTGCCCAAAATAGAGAGAAAAAGAAATATCACGTATTTCAATCCATCCATCCAATCCATCCATCCACCCATCAGCTGGCTGTACCATTTCAGTGTATCTTATGTTGTGAGTAAACCACCCCAAGTCACAGCCAAAGTCATTTGTCTCCAGACATTATGGCTGGGGTGGGGGGGTCCCTCCACCCCCCATGGTGTCAGCCAGGGTGTACATCTCCATCGACCTCAGTGACGCCTCCCAGTGCCATGTAGGGCTTGTGAAATCAAGGCAGGTTGCGTAACAGTGTCTTAGCCTGGAGACGTGGGCCTGTTTATCACCCCTGAGTTATTTTTATGGGTGTGTAAATCGAGTTGTCCTCCTTGGGAATTTCCTGAGGCTGCAGAGGATCCCACAGCCCTCGAAGAGAGCGGGGAGACTTGGCCGGGGCGGGCCAGGGCCTTGGCCTCGCATTTTGCAAGGGGCCCCTGCTCCTGAGTCAAAAAAGAGTGTCGGAAGGAGCTAGACATCTAGCCTGGCATCCCAGGCATCTGCCAGGCCTGCTTGGTGGCGGTGATGATGGCGATAATGGTGGGAATGTTAATGTGGCTGTTACGAAGAAAGTAGACAGTCCTTGCTTCGCACAGCTGTGCACGCTGTAAGGATAACCGTACAAGCTGAAATGCACAAAACGTCTTACAAGTCAATGGGATAAAAAAAAAATTATTCTGTGACCTTTAACATCTTTTTTTTGTCAAAACATTGAAAACTCTCTCACTGTCAGTTGTAAATGTTGAAGGAAATGAAAAGACAGCAAAACTAACACATATTTAATAGACTTTAATTTTGAACATGGGAAACATTGAGAATTGAAGTGTTGTATTTCTTTGTATAAAAATTGTCAAGAATAGTTTGAACAGTGCTTGCCTGCTTCTTCTGGTTGTTTAATACTACAGAGCAAGCCTCTTTTATATGCCTTGGCAAATTGTCATAGCCCTTTCTAAGATTGGGTCAGCTTCCAACATTTTATCCTTTGTGCTTTCAATGTCATGAAATTCTGAGAGTTCCTGCTGGCCTCACTTCCTCTGGGATGTCTTCTTCCTTTTCGTCACAGCTCCTTCCGTCATTTATGCCAGTAAATCTGTCTTTCTCTGGTGGCAGTTCGAGAGCCTCTTAAATACAGACAGTGTCAACATTCCCAGGATCTTCTATTTCTTCTATAAGCCTATAATCCTTTAATGGTTATTTTGTGTCAACTTACCTGGGCCAAGGTACCCAGATATTTGGTCAAACATTATTCTGGAGATGTCTGTGGCGGTATTTTTCAGCTGTAGTTCACACTTAAATTGGTGGACTTTGCGTAGAGCCGAGTGTGCATCATAATGTGGGTGGGCCTCATCCAATCAGTTGAAGGCCCCAATAGGAAAAGTCTGAGCTCCCACAAGGAAGAGGGAATCCAGCCACCAGGTGGTGGCCTTTGGACTCAAGCAGCAGCAGCAGCAGCCGGGTGTCCAGCCTGCCAGCCTACCCTGCAGGTTTTGGACTTACTGGCTTCTACTTACTACCTATCTGTCTATCTAAATATTTAAAGTGTCTATACATATCATATCTGTGCATCTGTGCATCATAATTTTTAAAAATTTTATTTAAATTCAATTTGCCAACATGTAACACCCAGCGCTCATCTCATCATGTGCTGCATCATAACTTTTATGTGCATCATTCCTGGCAGATAGATAGATTTCCTATTGGTTCTCTCTCTCTGGGGAAGCCTGACTAATACAAAGCCCGCTGAGGTTCAATTCAGCTTTCATTTCCAGCACTGCTGGTGTTACTTTGCATGTCTTTGCTGCACCGCACTTTCATCTTTGCTGGCCAGGTTCTCCTTTTTGTAATCTATTTGTGTAAAATGTCCCATGGGTTATCCCTGAGAGACAAGGAGGAAACACAGCTACACCCCTAGCTGTCCATGTAAGAGCTGAGCAGCAGGTGCCCAGTGACCAATCAGAAGCGGGCCTTGAAAGGAGGTGACGTGGTCAGTGACTGATCATGACGCACATCTGTTGTTTACGTAGCGATCTGGGGACTGAAGGGCCAGCAGCAAATGTTTGTGCTTTGTGTGAAGACTCACACTTCCGGGGCCCTGCTCAGTGCAATCTGAGCCCTGTCATTGGGGGTCCGGTGTTCTTGTTTAAAAGCGAGGCAACTGACATTCTTGCATCTCTGAACCGTGCAAAAGCCAGGCCTGCTGATCTGGGGGTCACCATCTCAGGCTTGCAAGATGGAGCCCCACACTGGGATCTGTCAGTGCCAGAGTCTACTTGTCCCTCTGCCTCCTTGCCCCCCATTCACTCACTCTCTTGCAAACAAACAAACAAATAAATAAAATCTTTAAAAACAAACCCAAACTGATCAGTTGTGAGGCTAGAACTTGGGAGCTTGCTGCTTGCTTCCTCTTGGTGGTTCTGCTTCAAGGCATGAATGACCTGCCAGGGGCCCCTAGTTCAAAGCATTTTAGGTTTTGTCTACTCTGACATCTTCATGATCTTCCAACCCCCCAGAACTTCACCATGTGTCGCAACCTTTGGGGAACTCTCACCCACCCTGGATTGGAAGCCCAGATTTGCCACCACGGGCCATGTGACCTCGGGCAGAAGCCATGGCCTTTCAGAGCCTTGCAGACCTCAGCTTCTCCATGTGTGAAAGGAAGGCTCTCACGTGGATCAAAAGAGATAAAAATGCACATGGAGTGCGTCATCACTGGCCCGCGGCACGTACTCAATAAATAGTAACTAGCCTCGTTGTTACCAAGCAGACGTTCTAATACTTACACAGGGCTGGAATCGGTTTCGGTTCTGTCTCCCGGCAGACAGGAGCTGCTTAAGGAAAATCCACTTTTCTACCTCTGCTCTCAGCTCCCAGAGTAGCGACCCGCACACAGTAGGTGCCCATTAAATGCTTGTTAAATGAGCAATAGTGCCCAGGCTGCCCACGTTGAGTGTGGCTGCAGATAGTAACCAGCGACTTACTGAGAACTTGTCATGTGCCAGGAACGAATGGCACCAGGCCGCTTAGGTGCTCCTAGCCCACCATCCAGGCAGCCCCATTAGGCGGGAGTTGCTACCGTCCAAGCATTTAAGTAACCGATCGGCGAGGCTGGGATTTCATCCGGGTCTGCAGGAGGGTTCATCGTGTGGTCTCTGTCCAGCAGGGTGCAGTGGGCCAGCAAGAGGTAGGGGAAGAGGAGGAGGGGCAGGAGGGGTGGGGGAAGCACCTTTCAGAAAGTGAGCCGTCATCGAGGGGGTGCAGACCTGTAGTGACTGGAGGTATACCAGACTCTGGGGCTGCCCTCCATTCAGAGGGGCAATTCTGCACCTAGCCCATCCATAGCACCTCGCAGGGTGTCTTCCTTGTGTCTCCTCCCTGTTCAAACTTGCCCAAGCCAGGTTTCATCACCCCAGGCTCCTGCTCCCTGTTGCTGATAATGGGTGGTGCTGGGTTACTCAGCTAAGCAGCTTCGTGCTCTACCTTGACCACCCAAGTCACTGCTGAAGCAATTAATTAGGGAACCAGATGCGGCTGTGGGACAGCTCATCCGGTGCTAGACTGAGCCGTTACTTAATTTTTTATTGTTCTTCAAGTTTTCACAAGTGGGTTGTTCTGTAACCTCCTTTTAGTCCCTGAAGTGACCCCCACACACACACTGTCACTCTGGGTTTGATGCACAATAGATATTCAAGAAATTCTTGATTGGTTTTACTATCATTATCATGGGCCCTGGCAAATCTGTAGAGACAGAAGAAAGGGAGGAGGAGCTGGTGGAGGTGTGTGGGGAGACCAAGGCTCATGGCCCTCCACCCTGTTAACCCTTGTCCACCTTCCAACATCTCAGGGGTGCCTAGAACACAGAAGAACCAAGTCTGAGAAGCCCTTGACCATTTTCTCAATTGGCTGAACTGTTTTCTATAAACTTCTAGAGAGCAGCTGGGGTGAACAAGAAAACACCAGGAACTTGCAGCCGAACCTAATTTGCTTTCTGGCTCTGCCACTTAACTATCTGCCTGACTCACAGGAAGTCCCTTAACTGCCGGGCCTCAGTTTCCTCCTCTGCAAAATGGGAATAATTGGAAACACCTTCCTCATAGCATTGTTGCAGTGACCAAATTAGCTACTAAAGTAGCTTGTAAAGCACAAGACAGATGTGCAGGGATCTTTCTCCCACAAGAAAGATGAGCCTGGGTAAATTGACAGGTCCCATTTCCTGGGGACCTCTAGGAGCCACTTGAATGGTGGAAATTTCAGGTTCAGAGATAGTCTCATGGGTGATTTGGGGGTGGTGGGGTGGGAGGGTGGGTATTCTGTGTGCCCCTCCAATTACCTTAATCGTACAACTACCACTGTGTTTACTGTCAGACTGGTCCTGTTTCCCTTAACTCCTTGGGCCCAGGGAAGCATGTCTCTAAGAAAGAGAAAGAGGAACTAGTGACTTCTGAGTATCATCCCTCCCACCCCCACCCCCGTGCCCAGGCCACCCCCCCTCCAAGTTTCCTCTTCTCCCTGGCATGTGTTGGGAGGAGCCAGCTTCCTGTGGCCCCAGGAAAGGAAACTGGACTCCAGTCTGCACATCTTTAGCTGCCTGGGACTCACCAGCTTCCACAAAGGTAAACTGAGTATGTTTCTCATGAGAAGTATTAGCTGAGCATTTACTATGTACTAAGGATTTTATGTGTGTTCATTAATCCTCACAACAACCCCACAAGGTAAGTATGAATATTAGCCCCATTTTACAGATGAGAAACCAAGGCTTAGCAATGAAAAGGAACCAGGAGGGGGCTGAGTCAAGCTCTTGGGCCAAATCTGATGGGTTCCAGAGCCCTTGCACTGCCCTACACTTCCCTAATGCCTTCATCAGGACCCAGTGTATACCAAAGGTCACAGTCATGGCCGGGGTGATGCTCATGCTTCCCATGGGGCTCCGTTGTTGTTTCTCATCAAAAGAGACCAAATGGGCTACTTTAGTCTCAGATTCTCACCTTGTTCCTAAGGATCTTTGTGTTTTGCTTCTGGGCTTCTGCTGATCTTCTAAGGGCCATTGGATATCACTCATCATTTAGGATTTGACATATAATGATGGATCACCCATGCTGTGCCGCACACTGTGCAGGGCACTCGGAGTATAGACATGGTCCCTATCTACAGGGGCATGACATCAGGGAAACAGAAAACTAGACAGATGATAGTCTTTGGGACTTTGGTTCTCTGTTCTCTCATGGGGTGGAGCCCAGATCCACTAAAGAATCCCAAAGATTGGCAACCTGTCCTTCCCTCCTGTATGAATTATCTATTGCTGCATAGCAACATTCCCATAAGCTTAGAGGCTTCAAACAACACATATTTCTTATTCTACAGTTCCTGTGGATTTGGAGTCCAGACAGATTTGTTTGTTTTGGCCCTCTACTTAGGACTTCACAAGGTTGTAATCAAGAGGTCAGGTGGGGCTGTGATCTCATCTGAAGCTCACCTGGGAAAAGAGCTACAGCTGTGGAAAAAGAGGGGCAGAGTTGCTGATTAGGGTCTGGCCTCAGAGAGACTAGATAAAAGATACATTTTTCACTGAGAATACTAGTTCCCATTGGCTTTTTTACACCTTACCAGGCTAGTATCCATCTACAAATGCAAACTAAGAAGCAATAAAATACCATTTCATACCCATTAGGTTATCAAAAATGAACAAAGTCTGATGATTCCAAGTGTTGGTAAGAATGTGACAAAATCAGAACTCTTACTTGTTCCTGGTGGGTTGGTATTTTTTTGGTGGATTAGAAATTTGGAAATATCAAGTAAAACTAAAGATACACATACCCTATGCCTCAGTGAATACATTTCTAGATGAATGCCCTAGAGAAGCTCTCACATATAAACATAGAGACCTGCACAAAGATGTTTATTATAGTATTATTGATAAGAACAAAAATTAGAAAGCAATAACTATCTTTATGAAAAGGGTAGATTAATAAGTTATGGTTTATTTACAAATCAGAATACTATTCAGGGGCACCTGGGTGGCTTGGTAAGAAAAGCATGTGACTCTTGATCTCTGGGGTCATGAATTCAAACCCCATGTTGGGTATAGGGATTATTTAAAAGTAAAATCTTAAAAATAAATACTATTCAGGGATGCCTGGGTGGCTCAGCGGTTAAGCAACTGTCTTCGGCTCAGGGCGTGATCCTGGAGTCCTGATACCGGATCCCACATCGGGCTCCCTGCATGGACCTTGCTTCTCCCTCTGCCTATGTCTCTGCCTCTCTCTCTCTGTCTCTGTGTGTGTGTGTGTGTGTGTGTGTGTGTCTCATGAATAAATAAATAAAATCTTTTAAAAACTACATATAGAAAAGCAATTATGAAATAGAACAAATTGTCAAATTTTACAATCTATGGAAGCACTTTCAAAATGGGAGAGAAAAGATATCTAAAATTTTGCTCCTCCATAAAAGCAATGGGAACACTATCAAAAATTGTCAAAAATCTTATTTTTAGGACTCTGAAAATTAATTAAGACAACAACCCAAGGGTAATTTTTTTTTTTTTAAATAGCTGAATCTCAGTGAGACTAGTGAGCTTTGCAATGCTTTAACTTAACCTTATCCCACCCTCCTCCAGTTCCATGGTGGCTTTGGAAACCAATGGCCTTGCAACTATGATAGCTAGGAAAACCAGCAGCCTCACAGCCCAGCAGTCACTGGAGAGGTCAAATGGACTTAGAGCTTCCCAAAATTCCCATTCCCATAGAATTGTCCCCATTTGGTCTATATGACAGTTAGCTGGAAGGCTCTACTCGTAGGGCCTGTCTTTATCTGACCTGAGAGCTCACTTAGTATATTCCCAAGGCATTTGTCAAAAACAATCCGTGGCAATTCTTTGACATCATAGTCACTGAGGTAGTTTCCCCACCTGGGGATAAAAGAGGCTAACCAAATAACTGCAAGGAAAAAACTGGGGTATCAGCTGTCCATGAAAAGCTCTGATATAGTTCTGGGAGTCTAGAAGGCCTTGCACATATGCAAAGCTGTGTGTATGTCCAAGAAATACTTGAGAAGTCCCTTATCTCTCAACTCTGGCTGACCTTGAAGATCTGCAAAAGCAGAAATGAAAGCTAAGGCAATTATAAACTGCCTGCCACAGCATAGAATGTATGCCCAGCACACATACAGGCCCTCTGCAAAGGCTGGGAGACTAACTGATTCAAGGCATTTAAGAAACTCTTTGTGCAGTAAAAAGCTTACCACTAAGCTAAGCAAGCAGAGATTTCAGTGGCCATGTGCATCAAAGAACTTTATAGGACTACTCCAGGAAAGTCACTAAACAAACAGTAACTACAAACAGCAAAAGCCCTGGGGACAAGGGGAGTCTAATTTCCAGAGCTACTGCAAAGAATTACTAAAAAATTTCCAGTTTTCAATTAAAATAAAAAAGACGTTAAGAAAATAGGAATATATAGCCTATACACAAGAACCAGTTCCTTTGGGAGCCAAAACACTGGACTTACTAGACAAAGATTTTATTAATTCTTTTAAATATGTTCAGAAAAACAAAGCAAAACAAAACAAAAGTATGTGATGATGTAGTAACAAATAGGGATATCAATAAAGGGAACTTACAAAAAGAACTAAATAGAAATTCTGGAATTGAAACATGGAATACAATGATTAGAATGAAAAATTCAGCAAGGAACTCAACAGCAGATGTGAGCTGGCAGAGGAAAGAATTAGCCAACTAGAAGACAGGCTAATTGAGAGCATCCAGTTTGAGCAACAGGAAGAAAAGAAAAAAGGAATGAAGATCAATGCACAGAGCCTCAGAGATCTATGGGATACCATCAAACTTATCAACATATGCATAATGGCAGTCACAAAAGAGAAAGAGAAAGAGAACAGGACAGAAGAAAATTTGAGGACTAATCATGTCTGAAAATATCACAAATTTGATTTTTAAAAAATTAATCTGTACATCACAGAAACTTAACAAATTCCAAATTAGATAAAGCTCCAAGAGATGGAAAGCTCCAAGAGATGGATCTAGACACAGATAAGTCACAGATGGTTTGACTGTCAAAAGCAAAAGGCCAAAAGAAAATCTCAAAAGCAGAGAAGAGTGACGTGTCCTCTCAATAAAATTAACAGTGAGGGCAGCCTGGATGGCTCAGCGGTTTAGTGCTGCCTTCGGCCCTGGCTGTGATCCTGGAGACCTGGGATCGAGTCCCGCGTTGGGCTCCCAGCATGGAGCCTGCTTCTCCCTCTGCCTGTGTCTCTGCCTCTCTCTCTGGGTGTGTCTCTCATGAATAAATAAATAAAATCTTAAAAAAAAAATTTAACAGTGAATTTCTCATCAGAAACCATGGAGTTCAGAAATTGGTGGGATAGGATATTAAAGGGGCTGAATGGAAAAAGGCTGCCAACCAGGAATTCTAAATGCAGTAAATTTGCCCTTCAAAAATACAGATGAAATAATGACGTTGACAAATGAAATCAAGAGTATTACTTGGAGTGTTTACTAAGAATATTTACAGGAGACCTGCCCTACGAGAAATCCTAAAGGGAAATCCTAAAGGGATTCCATCAGGCTAATATGAAAGGCCAGTAGGCACTAACTTGAATCCATACGAAGAAATAAAGAACACAAGTAAAAATAATCACATGGGTAAATATAAAATAAGGCATAAATGTATTTTCTTATCCTTTCTTATTTAAAAGACAACAGCATAAAATAATAACTACAAGCCTGTGCTGATGGGCTTATAATGTGTGAGAGATGTAACTGTGCTTTGTATTTCTATGGTACAACATCAATAGTACAGAAAGGGGCACCTGGGTGGCTCAGTGGCTGAGTGTCTGCCTTCACCTCAGGTTGTGATCTCAGGGTCCTGGGATTTAATCCTGCACGGGGTTCCCCACAGGGAGCGTGCCTCTCCCTCTACCTGTGTCTCTGCCTCTCTCTGTGTCTCTCCTGAATAAATAAAAAAATATTTTTTTTAATAAAATATTTTTTTAAAAAATAGTGAAGGGGAAGCCCGGGTGGCTCGGCAGTTTAGCGCCGCCTTCAGCCCAGGGCCTGATCCTGGAGACCCGGGATGGAGTCCCACATTGGGCTCCCTGCCTGGGACCTGCTTCTCCCTCTGCCTGTGTCTCTGCCTCTCTCTCTCTGTGTGTCTCTCATGAATAAATAAATAAAATCTTTAAAAATAAATAAATAAATAAATAAATAAATAAATAAATAAATAAAAATTAAAAAATAGTGAAGAAAAGGAGTTAAGCAGAGGTATACTGAAGTAAAGTTTTTGTTTACTGTTGAAATTAAGTTGGCATTAATTTCAAATTAAGATGTTTTAAATCAAGATGTTATTTATAATCCCCAGGGCAACCATGAAGAAAATTTCCCAAAAAATTCAGTAAAAGAAAGAACAAGGGAATTAAAATGGTATACTAAAAAGTATCTATTTAACACAAAAGGAAGCAGTAATAGAGGAATAGAGGTAAAAACAAGACATAGACACATGGGAAACAAAGAGCAAAATTGCAGAGACCTTATCGGTAATTACATTAACCCCCGGCTTATCAGTAATTATATTAAATGTGAGTGAACTAAATGATCCAGTCAGAAAGTCAAAAGGAGCAGAACAAATTTAAAAAATAATCCAACTATATTCTGTCTACAGTAGGCTTTCGTTAGATACAAAGATACAAGTAGATTGAAAGTAAAAACATAAAAAATAAAAAAAAGATATACATGCAAACAGTAGCCTAAAAGGAACTGGAATGGCTCGACTAATATCACACAAAATTGACATTAAGACAATAACTGTGCTTGAGATAAAGGACATTTCATACCAGTAACAATCAATCAAGGAGATCTAATCATTATAAACATGTAACAACAGAGCTTTGAAATGTGCGAAGCAAAAAGTGACAAGATTACAAGAAGAATTAAGCTACTCAAGAATAATAGTTGGAGATTCTCACACTATACTTCCAATAAGGCAGAAGATTAACAAAGAAAGTGAAGACTCAAACTACACTATAAACCGACCAATCCTCACAGACATGCATAGAACACTTCACCCAACGAGAGCAGAAAACATTCCTCTCAAGTGCACATGGAACATTCTCCAGGATAGACCATATGTTAGGCCATTGAAAAATCCTCATTAAATTTTAAAGGATTGAATTTGTAATTAAAGAAACTTCCTTTCGAAGAAAAGCCCAGGCACAGATGGCTTCACTGGTGAATTCAGCCTAACATTTAAAGAAAAACGAACACCGGTTCTTTATACACTCTTCCAAAAAATACAAAAGGAGAGAACACTTCCCAAATGATTCTCTATGACCGGTATAACGATATCAAAACTAAAGACATCAAAAGAAAACTATAGACCCATATCGCTTATGAATATAGACATAACATTTTTCAGCAACAAAGAAATCCAGCAACATATAATGCGGGTTACATATCACAACCAAGTGAGGTTTATCCTAGGAATGTAAGATTGGTTTAACATATCAAGAAACACAATGCAAAATGCCAAATTAATAAAATAAAGGGGGAACCACATAATCATTTCAATGGGTGCAAAAGGAATATTTAACAGGGGTGCCTGGCTGGTTCAATCAGTAGAGCATGCAACTCTCGATCTCAGGGTCATGAGTTCAAGCCCCACATTGTGCATGGAACCTATTTAAAAAAAAAAAAGAAGAAGGGCAGCCTGGGTGGCTCAGCAGTTTAGTGCCACCTTCAGCGCAGGATGTGATCCTGGAGACCCAGGATTGAGTCCCACATTAGGCTCCCTGCATGGAGACTGCTTCTCCCTCTGCCTGAGTCTCTGCCTCTCTGTGTGTGTGTGTGTGTGTCTCTCATGAATAAATAAATAAAATCTTTTTTTAAAAAATTAAAAAAATAATAAGAAATATTTGACAAAATCCTCATTTTATGATTTAAAAAAACCCTCAAAAATGTGGAATAGAAGTGATTTTCCTCAATCTGATAAAGGGCAGGTATGTATGGAAAACCCATAGCTAACATCATATTTAATGTTAAGAGCCTGAGTGCTTTCTCCTCTGAGATCAGAAGCAAGACAAGGATATCCACTCTTGCCACTTCTATTCAACATTGCACTGGAGGTTTTAGCTAGGGTAATTATGCAAGAAAAATAAATAAAAGGCAACTAGATTAGAAAGATGTAAACCTGCCTCTATTTGCAAATAGCATGATCTTGTATATAAAAAAAATCCTAAGGAATCACAGATGCAAAGAACAAGAGAAACAGAAACAAAAAAAACATTCAAACTTAAGAACAAGTTAGACAGAGTTGCAGATGCAATGTCAAATATACAAAAATCAATTGCATTTCTATATATCAGTAATAAACCATCTGAAAATAAAGTTAATAAAATAATTCCATTTGCAATAAACATCATAAAATACTTAGGAGTACATTTTAACAAAACTATGAGATTTAAATCTATAAAAAACATGATTGAAAAGTTAAAGAGGACCTAAATACATTGAAAGACATCCTGTGATTATGGGTTGGAAGACATAATGGGATGGCAGTACTACCCAAATTAACCTACAGATCCAACAAATCTCTATCAAAATTCTAGATGCCTTTTTTGCAGAAACTGACAAGCTGATCCTACTACTCATATGAAAATGCAAGAGACTCAGAGTAGCCAAAACTATCTTGAAAAAGAAAAAGAAGAACACAGCTGGAGGACACACAGGTCATCATTTCAAAACTTACCACAATGCTACAAAAATCAAGACAGTGTGGCACTAGCATGAAGATAGGCATGAAGATCAGTGAAAGATCAACTGAGAGCCCAGAATTCAACCCTTGCATTTGTAGGCAACTGATTTTCCAGAAAAGCGCCAAGCCAATTCAGTGGAGAAAGAATAGTCTTTTCTATCCGTTGTTCTGGGGCAACCGGATGTCCACATGCAAAAAGAATGGAGCTAGACCCCTACTTCACATCATATACAAAAATTAACTCAAAATGGATCAAAGGCCTTAGGGTAGGAGCTAAAGCTATAAAGTTTTTGGAAGAAAACACAGGCATAAATCTTCATGATCTTGGATTGGGCAATTTTTTCTTAGAAATGGCACTGAAAATAAAAGCAAAAGTGGCAAAATAAATAAATAAAAATTGAGCTTCATGAACATTTAAAACTTCTGTGCCTACTCCCACAGAACGCATGAACATATCTATAAAGCATACATCTGATAAAGGACTTGTATTCAGAATATATTTTTTAAAACTCTTACAACTCAAAAATTAAAAGAAAAATAACAACAACAAATAAGCTCATTTTTTAAGTGAGCAAAGGATTTGAACAGACATTCTTCCACTGAAAATACACAAATGGCCAATACACACTGGAAAAAATACTCAAGAAAATGAACATCTGAAATGGTGTTCAGAAAATGAACATCTGAACCTCAGTGACATATCATCTCACACCCACTAGGATGGCTATTATCAAAAAGATAGCCAATGAGAAGTATTGCCAAGGATGGGGAGAAAGTGGAACCCTCAACATTGCTGGTAGTAAAGCAAAATGGTATAGTCACTTTGGAAGACAGGCAGTTCCCCAAAAGTTAAGCAGAGTTGACCCAGTAACACCACTCCTAAGGAATGCAAACTGGTGCAGCCACTCTGGAAAACAGTATAGGAGGGCCTCAAAAAGTTAAAAATAGAATTGCCCCCACCATCCAGCAATTACACTACTGGGTATTTATCTGAAGAATACAAAAATACTAATTCAAAGGAATACATGCACTTCTTTGTTTATAGCAGCATTATCTACGATAGCCACGTTCTGGAAATGGCCCAAGTGCCCATTGACAGATGAATGGATAAAGAAGATGGGGCGTTACATACAAAGGAACATTACTCAGCCATAAAAAAGAACAAAATCTTGCCATTTGCAATGATATGGATGGAGCTAGAGAGTATTATACTAAGCAAAATAAGTCAGAGAAAGACAAATATCTTATGATTTCACTCATATGTGGAATTTGAGAAGCAAAAGCAAAGGAAAAAGAGAGAGAGAGAGAGAGGCAAACCGAGAAACAGACTCTTAACTATAAAGAACAAACCAATGGTTACCAGAGGGGAGGGCAGTGGGGGGATGTGGGAAAGAGGTGACAGGGATGAAGGAGGGCACTTGTCATGATGAGCACTGGGTGCCATATGCAAGTGTTGAGTCACTATATTGTAAACCTGAAACTAATATTAATGTAATAAAGTTAACTGGAATTTAAATAAACACTTGAAAAAAAGGGGGAAACCTCACCACCACTCCTATATATATTCCCAAGAGAAGTGAAACATAATGTCCACACAAAAACCTGTACATGAAAGTTCATGGCAGCATTATTCATAATAGCCCCAAAGTGGAAACAACCCAAATGTCCATCAACTGATGAATGGATGAATAAGATGTAGCATATCCACTCAATGGAATACGATTCAGCCATAAAAAGGAATGAAGCAGAGACACTTGCAACAGCAGGAATGAGCCTTGAAAACATTAGGCTAAATTAAAGAAACCAGTCCCCAAAGACCACATACATTTTAATTATATGAAATGTCCATAATAGACGAGCCCATTGAGACAGAAAATAGATGAGTATTTACCAGAGGTTGAGGGGAGAGGAAGAGGGGATAACAGGTATGGGCTGCTTTTGGGGGTGATGAAAATGTTCTGGAATTAGCTGGCAGTGATGGTTGCATAATTCTGTGAGTATACTGAAAGCCACCGATTATACACTTTAGAAGGATGAGTTTTATGAGGTGTGAATGACATCTTTACAAAGCTGCTGATTTTGAAAAGGACAAATACAGCGTGTTACCATTTATGCAAAATTTTAAAAATGCACACGAACTAATACTATCAATTATTTAACGTCACATACACATGCGGTGGAAATGTAACCACACATACAAGCACAAAAGACCAAATTCAGGCCTGCGGTTATCTGTAAGGAGAGAGGGAGGAGAAGGAATGTGTTTGTAATGTTTTATTTTATTTTATTTTTTCCAAGACAGAGATCAGAGCAATTATGGAAAAATGTTAACATCTGTTAAATTTGGATTCTCGATACATGGATAACTCTTATTTTATATTCTGTACTCGTTTATATTTGAACTCGGTAAATGATTGTTAAGTTTTAGGGGACAAATGAATCCTTCTATTTCCTTAGCCTGTAGCGGGGCTGAATGGTAGTCCCCCCAAAATACATCCACCCATGGATGTGACCTTATTTGAAAAATGAGTCTTTGTGGATGTAATAAAGTTAAGGATCTCAAGAGATCATTCCGGGTTAGGATAGTCCCTGAATCTGATGACAAATGTCCTTCGAAGAAGAAAGAAGAGAGGAGAGGCCATGTGAACTTGGGAGGAGAGACTGGAGTGAAGCAGCCTCAAGCCAAGGGACACCTCAGCCACCAGGAGTCGAAGGAGGGGGGATTCTCCTGCAAAGCCTCCAGAGGGAGGCTCTTCCCCCCAAGTGCCACACCGACCATCCCAAATGTCCACGGCCTTTCCTCCCTCCCTGATTCCCTTCTTGCTCAGCCGGATCATCTTCCCTACCACAAGGACAAAGTTGGGGTGCCTTTGTGGCTGTATCCCGTGGGGGCCACATCAGACTTTAATCTAGGATGCCGTTTTCACTGGTTGGGCTGCTGGCTTTGGAGGTCTCACTGCTGATCCCGCCAAGCCCTCTGCCCCTGCTTCTTACCGCCTGAACCTTTGCCAACTCACTCAGCCCCACCTGCCGCCTGGCCACAGCTCCCGCCAGGCCTCTCCCCACTGCCAGCAGCCTGAGTACCGCCTTATAAATAAAACACACCACCCAAGATGAAATGCAAGGAGAGAAACGAACCTCTAGCTACTTTCACGTGTATCATCTCACTTAAATCTATGAAATAGGTACTATTGCTATTCTTGTCCTGAGATGCTCAGAGAAGTTAGCTAAGTATAGCCCAGCCCAGTTGGGCTTTGGACTGGGACCTGGCTGAGTTAGGAGCCTGGCACAGCCACTTCCTGGCTCTGTGACATTGAACCTGTCACTTAACCTCTCTGCACCTCCACTCCTGCATCCATGAAAGAGGAGGAATGATCATGTCTCCGTCTGAAGCTCGTTGTGAGCATCACGTGGAGATCCCATAGAAGTGCTCGCTTGACACAGAGGAGGTGTCAGCCAGTATTCTCAATGTCAGTGATGGTTCTAGCAAGTTTTCGTTCAGAGAACGTCCTTCTCATTTCAACTGTCCATGGGCAAAGGGTTTTCTTTGGTTGGTTAGTTTTTAAAAACTTGGCTCTTTTAAATTTTATTTGGAGCCAATGCTCTCCCTCCAAGTGGACCTAGATGTGCATTTGAGGATTACTTCCATGTCCAGTCTGAAGTCAGGTCTGGGGCGTGTGGCAGTTTGTCCCATTTGCACTGGGACTGAAGGGCAAGTTCAAGAAGCCTTTTGGTTGCAGGCAGTGAGGGGCTTCAGCAGACAGCTTGTTTCCTTGAAAAGTTGAATATCTCCAGGCTCTAAAGTCTCCGTCATAGGGAAAATGCCTTCTTCTCTGGCTTATTTGCTCAAGGTTTAAAAGGTATTTCTGGGCTTTGGCTAAGAGGAAATTTAGCTTTCGAGCAAATCCTTGTGCACTGGCTTTCGGTAAACATCTGAATATAGCGTGTGCAGCTTGGAGCCCACGCCAATTGGCTTTTCCTGGATTTTTCAGCCAGTTGGGAAGGAATGAAGTCAGGTTGGTATTTGTATAGTGATGTCTGATGTCTGGCTTGAAGAGAAGGTTCTAGATGTTATTGCTGGGATTGTCTCCCCAATGCCATCCTGAGGCCATGGCAGAGAGGACGATGAGGGTATGGTGTATTGGAAGAGGATGGAGTTTAAGTGGCACAAGTAACACTTTCTTCCCAAGTTATCATCCAGGAAATTTCCCTGTGGGCCAAGGACCTCTGAGACGGAAGGGTCAGTTAGTCACTTCCACAAATATTTACAGAAGACCTACTGTGTTTGAGGCTCTGCACTTAACACAGGAGACTTCACCTTCATGAAGCTTGAGTTCTGGTGGAGGTGAGGCCTTTCCCAAGGAAATCTTAGACCACGATTTCATTAAAACACTTCCAGAAACATCCATATGATGAGTGAGGGCAGGCTAACTGCTGTAAAGGTACCCCAGTAAAGGTGGAGGTCCTCAGCACAGTCCAGTACATCCAAACTGGGAGGTTGGGCAGAGCTCAGCTCCACGCAGTCACTCAGGGACCCAGGCATCTTCCATTCCATGGTTTCTACCATCCCTCTTCCAGGGTCTCAGCATCTACCATGGGATCCTCTGTGTCTGGCCAGTAGATAGAGAATCATGGGCTTTTGAAAGGGCCAGGCCTGGAGGTGACCTTTACTGGTCAGAATTCAATCACATGAAGCCATCTAACTGCCAGGATCCACCCGTGTGCCTCAGAGAATGGAGTCTTGGGGTCTGGTGAGTGCACGGCATGGTCTCTGTCACGGCATCTCCACACCAAGAACCCTGTGAGGGTCCGAGGGGCTGACAGCATGTGCGGCTAACAAGAATGCAGCACTCACACCTAACTGACTGATCACAAAGAAGACAGAGCGTCTTGCAGAGCCCAGCCTGCCTTCCCTCTGCTCAGCTCTTCTGTGTCATAGCCATGCTACGACATGCTTATCCTCGGGTAAGTCGTCCAAACCTCAGTGTGCTCAGCTGGAACACAGAGATGCTAATCACCATCCCTGCATCACTAGTTCATGTGAAGAATAAATAGAATGGGTGAGGGCAAGCAAGTGCTGAGGCCAGTGCGGGCCACATGGTCAGCATCTTATAAAGGTGGGTCATGATCAGAGGAAGCTGGCCTTGACTTGCCTCCACCACTTACGAGCTGTGTAATGACTGTGGCCGGGTCACCTTGACCCCTCCAAGCTTCCATCTCTACATCTCCAGAATGAAGACAATAATCAGCCCCACCCCGGAGAGTAGCATTCGGATTAAATGCAAAACATAAAGCAGGTAAAAAGCTTATCGTGCCGCTTGACACACGGGGAGTGCTCACTGAGGATTAGCTACTAGCAGTAGCACCCAAGCACGTGCACGTATGTTACCTCCGCTGTGATCCTTGCATCGACTCCCAGCAATAGAAGGTGGTAGGTGAGCTTGCCCACGTGCATCCGTGGAAGACACAGTCACGTGCCCCCAGAGTGAATGAATGCGGGGAGGAATGAATGAATCATCACAATAATTTGCGTCTTTTGCGGTAGTAGGTGCACGGCTCCATTTCTCGCAGCGATGGTGAAGCCTGCCAAAATAAATTAACTTTCCCACATCAGTGACTCATTTGGCAGGAATAACAGCCTCGCGAACTGAATAGAGAATGAAGAGGGAGGAGGGCTATGGGGGGGGGGGCTGGGAGAGGAGCTTTGTAATGACTCAAGATAGAAGAACCAGCTCCTTATTCTCTCTCTCCCTCTCTCTCTCTCTCTCTCTCTCTCTCTCTCTCTCTCTCTCGCCAAAAATGTAGCTCCAATGTTCACATTTAATCTTTGAAGTCTGGGAAATAGAGTCTCCAAGCTATTAAGCTGTTCTGGACAGAAGAAGCAAAGAAGGGAGGCAGCATTGTCTGTCCCTTGCTGAGTGGGTGGGAATTTGGGGCTCACCGTGGCCACACCGTGCAGGGCAGGTCAGGCCGGGGGTCTCAGGCCACCTCCCCCCCACACACCTCCCAGGCCCTGGGTCGGTGCTGGGTGCTCCAGACACTTGCCCTGGCCCAGCCATTCTCACACCCTGCCCACACCTCCTCCAGTGGCTGGGGAAGCTTCAGGGCAGAGCGAGGAAAGATCAAAGACGGAGACCACGGGTCCTAGAAAGGAAGAGACTTAATTACCTCCTTCTTGTCCGCATGGGGGGTTTTACGAGGAGGCCTCCGGGAGGGGTTTGCCCGTCTCCTAGAAACCAGGCCAGAGGCAGTGAGCCTGGGATAAAAGAGATTGACGACAGACACAAAAAGGAACTTTTTCATCTCTGAAAATGATGATGTTCCCCCCAAAACAGGGCTCCAACGGTTCTGATGGGCTTGGTCTCCCGCTCAAGCTTTCTCTGGCTTCCCATTGGCTGGGGGATACAGTCCGTTTTAGAATATAATGGGTAAGAGCCTGGGCTTGGGGCCAGAGCAACGGGGTTGGACTCACTGCCTGGGAAGTTGACTTTGCTTTCCCAGCCGTTACTCTGTCAAGTGTTGTACTTGTTTGATACAAATGCTGCCCGTGATTTGTCATCATGGAACTTTGTTCCACAAACTGGGGGGTGGGGGGATTGTAAACAACAGAAATGTATGGTCTCATGGTTCCAGAGGCCAGAAGCTAGAAATTCAAGGGTTGGCGGGGTTGCTCCCTTCTGAGGGCAGTGGCGGGAAAGGTCTGTTCTAGGGCTGTCTTCTCCCGGCCTGTCTCTGTGAGTCTGTGTCTGTGTCCAAACCTACCCTTTCTAGAAGGACAGCAGTCATAATGGAGCAGGGCTCACCCTATTAACCTCAACTAAATTGGTTTATGCTTGCAAGGACCCTATCTCCACATATGGCCACATTTGAAGGTTCTGGGGCTTAGGACTTCACCCTATGAATCTGGGGAGGATAGAATTCAACCCATAAAGAATGGGTACATAGTAGAACCTATCTTGAAGGGTAGCTGCAAAGATTGAATGAGACAATGCATGCAACAGGCTTAGTCCAAAGCCTGGTGGGTTGTAAGTGTCCAAAAATAACATGACCTAAGATAATCATCATTATGGTCATAGACATGCTGGGTCAATTATCCAGTGACTCTTTCTGTCTTCTTCTTTCTATATTGATAAATTCTCCTGATGATGTTCAGGACAGCAACCTATCCAGACCCAGCAAATGGATCATAGATGCTTTTAAATTTTAATTAATTAATTAATTTTATTTTATTTTATTTTTTCTTGAGAGGCGCAGAGAGAGAGAGAGGCAGAGACACAGGCAGAGGGAGAAGCAGGCTCCTTGCAGGGAGCCTGATGTGGGATTCAATCCTGGGATGATGAGATCACACCCTGAGCCAAAGGCAGACTCTCAACTGCTGAGCCACCCAGGGGTCCCTTATTTATTTATTTATTTTAAAGATTTTATTTATTTATTTGAGAGAGAGAGAATGAGCAGGAAGAGGGGCTGAAGGGGAGGGAGAAGCAGGCTCCCTGCTAAGCAAGTGGCCTGGCATAGGACTCCATCCTAGGACCCTGGTACCATGACCTGAGCTGAAGGCAGATAGATGCTTAACAGACTGAGCCATCCAGGAGCCCCTAGATGTTTTTTTAAAGGACATTATTGTTCTTCTTTGTCAGTGATTGGTCTGAGGGTGGGCAGGTGACCCAGTTCCGGCCAAACAGATGTAAAAAGAAGTCCTGGAGGAGGGGGTGTGTCTTGGTAAGATTTTCCTTTCCCTAGGGAGAAAGAATTGCATGTGAACAACTCCTGTCTTTTCCTCCTATTCTGTATTTGGCAGTCATGGGAGGATGTGATACCTTGTGCCATGGCAGCTTTCTTGCAACCATGAGAACAGACATCATCAAAACTCCAAGGTTGATGGAATAAAAAATGAAAATAGCCTAGGGTCCTGGGTGACACTTTGAGCTCTGACTAGATAGGACCGTGTGCCCCTTAGCCCTTTGTTAAATAAGTAGTAAAGGTTCATATAGCTTAAGCCACGAGGAGTGGGTTTCTGGGATGTCCAATCTGTTACATAACTGATTATTATCAGGGCAAGCCAGCCTCCAAGGTAGCCTCCAGGGATCCCTGACTCTTGGGCACTCCTCTGTGAGTACTTGTGTAGTCCCTCTCTCAAGTTGAAAGTGCTGGCCTGCTATTCAATAGCATATTGTGGAAACGATGGACAGGACCATCCAAGGCTGAGTCCTCAATGACATTGTGGCCTCTGACTCATGCTCACTCTTGGATCACTCACCTGGTGGGAAGCCAGACAGTATGTCATGAGGACTCTCAAGCAGCCTTATGGGTAAGTCCATGTGGTAAAGAATGAGGCCTCCTGCCAACAGCTAGCACCGATTTGCCAGGCACTCGAGTGTGCCATCTTGGAAACAGGTCGTCCAGCCCCAGTCTAGCCTTCAGGCCACTACAGTCCCAGCTGACATCAGGACTGCAATGTCACCAGAGAAACTGAGCCAGAACCAGCCCTCCAAGCTGCTCCAGAATTAGTGACTCACAGAAACTGTGAGATATAAATGTTTATTATTATGAACCACTGAGTTTGGTGATGATTTGTTACATAGCATTAGGTCACTATATACCTGTTATTTGAGACCATCTAAGGTCTGCCCCCATCTTACCTTCCTAGCCTTATTTCCCATAGTCCTTTCACCTATAGGGAAAGGATCAGTGTGATGCATACTCCTGATGGTCTTTCAGGCTCACTCTGCTTCCCTTCCCTGGAACACCCTCTCCCACATTCCAGCAAGTTCTATCCAGCTCATCCTTTCAAACCTTGTAGCTCAAATTTCTTCTTCATGAAGCTTTTATCAGTTCTCCTTGAAAGTGATTTCTCTTCTTTCTACACTTCTAGAGCAATTGATATGTATTTTTAGAACCAGTTAACATTTATTGGGCACCTACTGTGTTAGATATGGAGAGTACAAGTGCAAATAATGAATGGTATCCCTAAAATTGAAGATCTTATGTTTTTAAGTGGATGCTATAGTTATATATGTAGCTTTTTTCCTTAAGGAATCATAGTCCCTTGAGACCAGGTTCAGTAACTAATTCTAATCCTTACCCCCCCACCCCCCGCCAAGCTCTTAGCCATGAATATCTATCAAATGAATGACTATAAGAAATTTTAGTAGAGGCTTTAGTAGATAAACCCACGCAAAATGATTTAAGCAGTAAACAGTATTTATTAGGTCATAAATAAATTCCATAGGTAAAGCTTCAGGCAAGGCTGGATCTAGGAGCTCAATGTCATCAGTGCCTGGAATCTCTATTTCATGGGATTGTGTTGTTTCATTCTCACAAACATCACCTTCACAAGGTAGCCTTTAGCAGCTCCCAACCTTGAGACCAATGGACAGAACATCTCTTTCCCCTCTGATCTTATAAAAGTCTCAGGATTAACTCTGATTATCCCTGATTGAATCACACAGACATCCCTGAACTAATTCACTGTGGCTAGGGCAAATGCAGTGCTCTGGATGGTTAGACCTAAGTCACATATTCACCCTATATTAGCTATCTGTTGCTGCATAACAAATTACCCCCACACTCAGCAGTTTTTAAAAGAGATTATTTATTTATTTATTTATTTATTTATTTATTTATTTATTTATTTATTTGAAAGAGAGAGCACACACACATGTGAGTGGGGGAGGGGCAGAGGGAGAAGGAGAGAGAGAATCCCAAACAGACTCTGCACTGAGCACGGAGCCTGACACAGGGCTCAATCTCACAACCCTAAGAGCATGACCTGAGCCTAAATCAACAGTCAGACGGTTGACTGACCTAGCCACCCAAGCACCCCCCAAACTTAGCAGTTTAAAACAATTCCCATTTATTATCTCATAGTTTCTGTGGGTCAGGAGTCCAGACACAGCTCAGTTGGGTCCTCTGCTTCACATTCTCTTACAAGACTTCTATCAAGGTGTTGGTCCTGGGTCTCCAGTCTCATCTGATGGCTCAACTGGGGAAGCATCCACTTTCAGACTTACTCCATGTTTGTTAGACTTACTCCATGTTTGTTGGCAGGATTTGGTTCCTTGCAGGATGCTGGACTAAGGGCTTTGAGTTCTCACTGGCTGTTACCCTGGCAGGAGGTAGCCCTTGGTTCCTTGCCACATGGGCTCTCCCACATGGCAGCTTACTTCCTCAAAGCGTGCAAGCTAAGAGAGCAACTGAGATAGTCTGCTGGCAAGACAGAAATCACAATCTATAATTTAATCACAGAGGTAACACCACAGAAGCCAGTCGATAGGTCCAGTCACACTCAGGAGGAAGGGATAACCCCAAGGGTGTAAACATCTAGCGAGAGGGATCCAGGGGGGTGGGGGGTGGGGGGGTCATTGTGGAAGATTCTCTACTACACACCTGTATTAGTCAGAGGTGAATGCTGGAGTTCCATTTTTCCTCAACTTTGCTAGTTTGAAAGTTTGTAAAAATGATTTCTGGGGTGCCTGGGTGGCTCAGTCAGTTGGGTGTCTGCCTTTGGCTCAGGTCATGATCCCAGAGAGTCTGCTTCTCCCTCTCCCTCTGCTACTCCCTCTACTTGTTCTCTCTCTCTCTCACTAATAGATAAAGAAAATCCTTAAAATACAATGATTTCTAAGTGTGGTTTAGCTTGCATATTCCGAATAAGGGTTGTCGTAGGTCTCCTCCTATTTGTCTCATAACTGCATTTCTCTCTAACTGCTCTTTAACCGCTTAGTATTAGGTCAGCCTTTGAATCCCCAAACAAGATTATAAAATTCCCAGGAGCAAGGATCATGTCCCTGTAGGGCACACAGGCCGAGTCCTCTGCCCAGCTAAAGACTGAACAAATGGTATTAATAACCGACGAGTTTCAGGCTTTTCTGATGTTTGCTGAACTCATGGTTCTTTCACAAGAGGGACTTTAATCTACATAAAATATATGTGTAACTGCAAGAAGCGGCAAACTGTACCAGGTTCATGGAACTCAGGAGAACTGCCTGTCAAGTCTGCGATGAATCAGGTAAATTTAACCCTGCACCTCATCACTGTGAAAAGAGCGGCTTGATTTGAAGGAGGTGGACAGGAATATTGTTTTGTTCTTGGGACAAATGAAAGATTAACTTTTCAGTCTTCTTTTAAAAATCCTCAAAGAGGTTCTAGAGCTGAAATTATTCTTAATTGGGCTAACTTAGCACTAGCTCCTGAATATTCGCACGAGTGGAATGAGATTTCAGCTGTTTTAAACCTTGAATTTGTCTTTCTCATCTTACTCTGCCGGGCTTCCCCAGTCCAAGGATTTTGCACCCTGCTCTCTGAATCGAAACGGAGGCCTTTTTTTTTTTTTTTTTTTTTTAAGATTTTATTTATTTATTCATGAGAGACATGGAGAGAGAGGCAGAGACACAGGCAGAGGGAGAAGCAGGCTCCCTACATGGAGCCCGATGTAGGACTCGATCCTGGATCCCAGGATCACGACATGAGCCAAATGCTCGGCCACTGAGCTGAAACAGAGGCCTTCTTCAAGGCTGAAGTCTCCAGTCTGACTGGCTTCTGCTTCTACTTACCAAACACAGGGCAGCAGCTGGAGGTTGGGTAGGCTGGGAAGGAATAACTTTCTGGGCTTTTTTTTTTTTTTTTTTTCCTGTCTCCAGCAGACGTGAAGATTTATCAGTACAGTGGAAGTGGCCTGAACTGGGATCAAATCCTGACCCTTCCACTCCCTCCCTAGCAGTTGACCTTGGGCAAAATCACTTAGCATTCCGAAGCCTCAATTGCTTCATCTGTTAAAAGGAGATTCTAATCTCTCCCACAAAGGTCATGATACCTGATGTGCAGATAAATGTTTTTTTTTTAAAGATTTTATTTATTTATTCATGAAAGACACACACACAGAGAGAGGCAGAGACACAGGCAGAGGAAGAAGCAGGCTCCATGCAGGGAGTCTGACGTGGGACTCGATCTCTGGGTCCAGGATTACGCCCTGGGCCGAAGGCAGGAGCTAAACCACTGAGCCACCCAGGGATTCCCAGATAAATGTTTAATAACTGGCTCTTTGGAGGAAACCCCCGTTTGTAGCATTTGCCAGTTACTATGGTGTAAATATGGCCAATTTCAAGCTGCCAAGGTGAGGTCACAGAACAGAGCTGGGAAGAGATGCACAGTAGCATATGCCTCCGCATGGTATTACCACTATACAGGCACAATAGAAATAATCCCAAAAGCATAGATAATAGAAAACTGTAGTAAATTAATTGAGGAATTTTAAGTGTTTATTTCCTTTGTTTATAACGTATTTCATTGTAAGCTGATATAATTTATTTTCAAAAATAATAGCTGTGCCTCCCTGCTCTCAAAAATCCTATACTTTGGGGCCATGGGATCGTAAGTTGAGATGGAGGAGACAAGCCTGTGGGTCACTCAAGTACTGTATCGTTTAATGAGAAGTATAGGGCTGGGAATGCAAAAATCAAACAGGCTTGTATTCAAACACTGTTCCCCCAGATGAGTGGCGAGGTCAGGCAGTTCACTCTCTCTGTAAAATAATCCTCTTGTGTAAAATAATTAATTTACGCTCATCCGTAAAATAATCCTCCTTTCTGTGGGTTATTGTCATGTCTAAATGAGATAACACGGGGAAAGTGTTTAGCACAGAGCCTGGTACATAGTAACAGCTCAATAAATGCCACATGCTTACATTCATGCGATAATGGCACTAATGGAGAAGTGTGACAGTCGCATTGGGAGCCTGGCAGAGGGACAAACTAAGGAGCTGGGTTCAAGCCAGGCATGAGGAAGCAGGCAGGGGCTGCAGCCGGAGCTGGAAAATTGGGAGTCGGTTTCCCTTGGGAAAAAAATAAAACTCAAACAGGAACCTGAGCCTGCCCCTTGCATTGGATCAAAGCCACTGTCTCTGAGGTGGGAACAAGGGACAGGAGGACAAATCAGGGGGCTTAAAAAATAAAAGCCAGTAAACTGATGGGAGGCACTGCTTGTTTTCTTCACACAGAGGCTGCTGTGGGGTCTCTGCCTAGAGAATTGTGAACTCATGGTGGGGAACCATGTAGGAACCACCTCCTCAGACCAAAGCTGAACTTCAGAAAAGATCGGTTGCTTGGATAAGGAACAGATCCGGTTACTCAACCCAACCTGTCCTTATCGCCAAAGACCCAGCTCAACGTCCTCTCAGGCTCAGACAGAAACAACAGGACTCTGGGTGGTGACCAGTTCCTGTCCTCAGAGCTGAATGTGGGGCGGGGGGAAGCGTGGACTCGGTCTCCAGTGCTCCTCCACCAGGAGACAACCTGGGTGGTGCCTATGGGAGCTTAATGGCACCTGTCTGGACAAGAGGAAGAGGCTGGCAGGTGTGGCTCCCTTGCAAAGGGCTAGGAAGATTCCCAGGCAGCGGTGTGCAGGCTGCAGCTCTTCCCGGCTGAATCGGGTTTTTCTTAAACCAGAAATTACCAGTTGTCGTTAACTGCAAAGATGCACCCAATCAGCCCATCAACTTGGCTGGCCACTTTTGATCTGCTCCCAGATGCAGTCCTGACTCGCATCCCTAACTTCCTCTTTCTGGGCTGCAAACAGATGTTAACAATAGCCAACCTTACTGAGTGCCAGGCCCTTTATCTGCAGACTCTCGACCCCACAGCAGTCTCTGAGATCAGCTTTATCCTATTATCCCCATTTCATCGGTGAGAAAACTGAGTTCCAGTAAGAGAACAGACCCATCCATAGTCACCCAGCTAACAAGTGGCCAGAGGCAGGATTTAAACTCAGATCTGTGAGCTCCACAGCGCCCGGCTCCTAGTGGCCGCCTCCGATGTCGTTCCGGACACATTGCCCCTGGGGCGGCCAGGACTGGGGTGTGGAGGCTCTGCAAAACAGGGGAGGGCTTGCTCTGGGTTCACACATTCACTGGCGCCTGCCCCAGCCCTGCCCCTGGGACAGGACATGGTGCCCCCAGGGCAGGCCCGGGTGCTTATTGCCCACGCCAAGGTCAGGGCAGTTCCCAGACAGGAAGAACATTCTGGTCAAACCAGCTCTGACCAGAGTTCCTTTCTCCCAGTGTCCTTCCCTAGGGTTCTCTTCAGCTCTCTCCAGGCCTTGGGACTTGGGAGGCAGGCTTGGAAAAGGAAATTTCAGAGGCGCCCCGGACTCCTAGCCCTGGCGGCAGAGGGATCCTTCCTCCTGTGTCCTCCACAGCTCTCCCCGACAGAGATGTCCCTCCGGGGTGAGCTCAGGGGTCCAGGCTCTGGGCACAGTCATCACACAGGCCCGGCTTTGAGCCCCGCCTTCACTTCCAACCACCTGGGGGATTTCGGACAATGAAAGTTCCCCTCTCTGAGCCTTGGTTTCCCCATCTGGAAAATGGGACCAAGGATGCATGCTTTTAGGGTGTATTGGTTTCTTGTGGCTGCTCTAACAGATGGCCACAAACTGGATAACTAGAATAACAACAGTCGTTTCCTGCACAGTTCTGGAGGCCCCAAGTTCAAATTCAAGGTGTTGGCAGTGCGGCGCTTCCCTGAACGCTCTAAGGGAAAAATCCTTCCTTGTGTCTCCCAGCATCTGGTGGCCCCAGGTGGCCCTGGCCCGTGGATCTTCACTGCGGTCTCTGCCTCTCCCTTCACATGGCCTTGTGGCTGTGTCTTCTAAGGACACTGTCATTGGATGCATCGTGATATCAAATGGGGTCACATTCTGAGGTTCTGGGGCACACGAACCTGGTGGGGGGGGCACTACATAGAAACGGACCTGATCTCCCCTCTGCCCTCTCCTACACCTCTTGGGGGCTGCGACAGCATTTAATTTTGTGTGTCAACTTGACAGGGCCACTGGATGCCCAGATGTTTGGTTCGACATTACTTCTGGGTGTGTCTGCGAGGGTGTTTAAGGATGAGATTAGCATTTGAATGGGGAGCCGCAGTAAAGCAGGTGGCCCTCCCCTCCCCCATGTGGGTGGGCCTCATTCACCTCCCCACTCCCCACCCCATATAAGAAGGGAACAAAAAACCGGGGAGAGTGGGAAGCATCCGTGTTCTCCTGCCCTTGGACTGGAGCTACACCTCCAGCTCTCCCGCTTGCAGATAGCAGATCGTGGGACTTCTCAGCCTCCGTAACTGCATGAGCCAATTTCTTATAATACCGTTCTTTTTCTCCCTCTCCTTCCCAATAGGTAGACAGATGGAGAGAGACAGAGATAGGTATACGTGGTATCTGTATCATATACTGTGTATCTATATCTAAGTGTCTATTTGTCTATACCATATATCTCCAATATATGTCAGATAGAGGATATCTATATAAAATCTAAATTATACAAAACTATCTAGATGGATACAATTATATATGTTTCTTTGGTTTTGTTTCTCTAGAGAACTCTGATTAATACAGAGGCTTTTTCCCCTGGGGAAAGAGAAGGGCTGCTTCCAAGAGCAGCGGACTCGGGCGGGTGGCTAGCGGCCCGTCCCCCCCCCAGGGCCAGCTCTCGGCATGGACAGGCTCTTCTCTCCCACTTCTGGCTAAGTGTGGGGGAGGATGAATCAAGGCCAGACTCTCCACTCGTCTGAACTGTTCTTTCCATGGAAATAAACTTTCCCAGAGAGGCACCCTGCCCCCTCGCTATTCTCTATCCAGAGCCTGAATTGACAGCCACGTCTCTCACGACTGGAGAGCCACCGCTGGCAGGAGCCTGGCACGTGGGGTGTCGCGTGGGGCCATCGCGACGATGGCAGTTTGCGGGGTGGGGGGGGCGGGGAGAGCTGAGGGTTAGAGAGGACAGACCGCAGCCCAAGGGTACATGGGCCACAGACGTGGCTGTGTTTGAAGGTTACCCCGATTGCGGGGGACACCAGCCCTCGGCACAGACCGTTGGTGATGACACTTGCTCCGTGCCGGGCTGCGCAACAGGGATGTGCTCGGCGCATCCTCGTAGCCACCTTGCGAGGCTGTCGCCCCAGCCTCCAAACAGGGCTCAAACAGGCTAGAATCAAAGTTCAAAGAAGGGCAGTCCTGACTCCGTGATCCCGACTGTCTGTCGGAGTCAGGGTCAAACCTAAGGCTGCCCATCCCCCAAGGCCCTCCTTTCCCCTCCTGCAGACCCCTCTCTGATCTCAGACTTCTCCGTCTTCCTGATCCTTCCCTCTGTGGGGGCAGGTGTGGGAGGAAGGTTTCCCAGGAGGAGGGGGGCGGGGCAAGGGGCTATCTCCTTCATCTGGTCTTCATTCTGCAGAGAATGAGAAAGAGCCTGTGTGTGTGTGTGTGTGTGTGTGTGTGTGTGTGTGTGTGTAGGCAGGGGAGGGACAGGGATGGGGGCAGGCCGACATTCCTGGGGGGGTGGGCCAGGGCTGGTGTAGGCATCCATGCCTCCTCTCCCCCTCCTCCTCCCCAAGGATTCTAGTAGGCGGCCTGGGACGAATGAATGGAGCAAAGCGAGGTCGGCACGTCGCAGGGGGGTCAGCAGGCCGCGGGTCAGGGCCCTCGCCTCTGCCTCCCTGGGTTCCTGAGCGCCGAGGATTACAGCTTGGGCTTCTGCTGTTTAATCAGCTGGTAGCAATTTAACCATTACACCCCAGTGAGAGAATCCAAGACATTTCCTAGAGGAGGGGGAAAGGGAAAGGCTCAGATGGGAGGAATGCAGAAGAGAGGGGGGTAGAGACACAAACAGCTTTATTAAAAAGAAAAGTCAGTGGGTGGGGGGGGGACATGATCTGTAATTGTATCTCAGCTTGAAATAAAACTCGCAGGCCTGGGTGGGTGGGGACGCAGATCCCCAGAGATGCTGGGGGGTTGAGGTGGGGAAGGTGGGTGCAGGCTGGGGGTGGGGGACAAGAGAGGAGCCTGGCAGTGGGATGTGGGCAGGGGTTTTGTCTCCTGCAATGAGGGGCGGTCTCAAGACAGGGAGAAGGCCCTGCGTCTTGCAAGCCTGGCTGGATGCGGCGCGCCTCTGAAACCCAGAACAGCCAAGCAGTTGAGCGAGGATGGCCTGGCTTTGCACCACGGGCTTATTTGTAAGTATTTGGAAAATGAGATGGGTAGGTGAAGTAAGATTCTTTATAAAGTGCATTTTCATTCTTTAAAAAGCAAAAACCAAAAACTTCCCAGCTCACAGCCTTTATTCTGGGCCCCAGTGGCCTTAAGTGGCCACGTCTGAGCCAGGCTGACCTGGCTGCTGCACTCAGGCCCCCAAGCCAGGTGGGAGGGAGCCTCCCCAGGGGCCTGATGCAGAGCAGGGAAGGGCACCTGGAACAAAGCTTCTGGGCATAGAAAGAGCACCCACCTTGAAGTCTGATTTGACCCCCAGGGCTGGCTGAGTTAACTGTGGCAGGTTGCTAAGCCTCTCTGAACCTCCAGCCTTCCTCTCCATTTACAGGGGCTGGCTGGCACACGCTTTCTGCAGAGGGTCAGATGGTAAATACCTTTGCAGGCCATCCGGTCTCCGTGGCAGCTGTTCAGATTTTTTGCTGCAGCACGTGTAAGACAATGGTTATTCATAAATGAAGAAGTGTAGCTGCATCCAACACAACTTTATTTACAAAAGTAGATAGCTGGCCCTGGGGCTGTGGTTTGCTTCCCCCATGGTTTAGAAAATAGGAATGAGGGGATGTCTGGGTGGCTCAGTGGTTAAGTATCTGCCTTTGGCTCAGGGAATGATCCTGAAGCCACGGGATCAAGTTGTGCATCGGGGTCCCTGCAGGGAGCCTGCTTCTCCTTCTGCCTGTGTCTCTGCCTCTCTGTGTTTCTCATGAATAAGTAAATAAAACCTTAAAAAAAAAAAAAAAAAGAAAATAGGAATGAAGATGCCCATCTCCTGGGGTTCCAGTGAGAATGAAACAGTGGCATGTGGTAGCACATTGCCAGGGTCTGAAACACATTGGCTGATTGTCACCCAGGTGGGGTGAGGGAGACAGCTGAGACTTTTCTGACCAACAGACTTTCTACTAACTTTCCACACTGGGTGGTGCAACAATTAAGTCGGCAAATAAGCCACTAGTGGGAGAGTCTAACAGGACAAGGGCCTCAGTGCTGAGGACCTGGGCTTTGCAGGATGAATAGGAGTTTTCAAAAAGAGGATGTGGAAGAGAAAGAAGTGACTTTCTTTTTCTTTAAATTTTGTTCATTTATTTAAAGAGAGTGCACATGAGGAGGAGAAGGGGCAGAGGGAGAAGGAGAAGGTATTTCAAGCAGATTCTGTGCTGAGTGTAGAGCCCAACTTGGGGCTTGATCTCACAACCCAGAGATCATGACCTGAGTCGATATCAAGAGTCAGACACTTAACTGACTGGGCCACCCAGGCGCCCCCAAGAAGTGACATTTCTGCTCAGAGGAATAGCACATGCAGAGACACAGAGGCAGGAAGGTACAGGTTAGGCTGTGGGTATGGAGTAGGATTTGGATGAAAATGGAGAAGGAAAAAGGCAGATGTCAAAGATCAGGCTTTTCCCCATACTCTATCTTGGGTTAGGAACAGAGATGATTATTTCAGGCTGAAGGGGATGTTGGGGGCCTGACAACCAAAGGGCTTCTCAGCTCTTCCATTGGACTGTTCCTTTCCATTTGTTCTCCATGCCCTACAGTCCCCAGTGAGCGACTCTCCACTTCCTCCAGGCAGGGAGGCTGCAGGATATTCTGATTAAAATCAGACACAGGGATCCCTGGGTAGCTCAGTGGTTTAGCTCCTGCCTTTGGCCGAGAGCATGATCCTGGAGTCCCTGGATCGAGCCCCACGTCAGGCTCCCTACATGGAGCCTGCTTCTCCCTCTGCCTGTATCTATTCTTCTTTCTCCCTCTCTCTGTGTATCTCATGAATAAATAAATAAAATCTTAAAAAAATAATAATAATAAAATAAAATAAAATAAAATCACAGACACAGACATTAAACATTTGCTTGCCGTGTGGTCTTTGGTAAATGTCTTCACCTTTCTGGGTTTCTATTTCCCCCTACAAAATGGGGTTATAATCTTATAATGGACATCCGCTGGGGAATTAAATGGGATGATGAAGGACAATGCTTAACACAGGGCTCGTCTGGCACATAGCAAGCGTGAATAAACAGAGGCATGTTCCCTCAGCCCCCACTGCCAAAGGCTCTAAATGAGCTACATGGGGGTACACTGGTGCCCAAGTCTGGAAGGTCTGGGTGGGGCCTTGGCCTTTCTCTCTGCCACTGGACATGGACTTCAGGCATTCAGCCTCACTCCCTTACTGCTAGGTTGGGGAATCCTATCTCTTATGCAAACTACGCTTTCCCAGCCCCATTTTCCAGATGAGGAGACTGAGGCCTAGTAGAGGGTCTAACGGACTTCCTCAGAATCAAACAACTATCACAGCATCTGGCAGAGCTGGTGTTTGGAACTAAGCAGAGGGCATTCCAAACCCCAGGCTCTTTGGGGGCCACACTGAGACCCCCTGCCTCCTAAGACCCCGCCTACCCAAAGATCCAAGCTGCCATCTTGGTAGGGTGCCCAACTATCTGGCTTTGTTCAGCAGGGAGGAGGTGTCAGGATGCCAGAATTCCAAGGCTAAATGGGCCAGGAGCCCTCGTCTGCATGCCAGGCCCCGGCCCTGAGCCCTGTCCCCCTCTCCCCAGCCCACCCTCGACAGTACCTGCTTCCTGCCCCGCATTCGGACTGCCTCCCCTGGCCGCAGAGCTGGACTGTGCAGCTCGAGCCCTCCACGGCCAGTGCTGGGACTCCCCGTCGGTTCCACAAAGTCAGCCTTTGTGAGATCACCTGAGGGCACGCTGCACTAAAATTAAAGCATTAGTTAAAATACATAAAACATGCACAGCGAAAGGGATGGAAACAGCTGAAATCGTATAATAAAACATGTCATTACAGCAGATTAGGATGAAAAATCGTTCTTGCATTAATGCCCCAAAGGTTGGCAAACTGAGAGTCCGTAAATATGTCAGGAAATGCACACACAGGCGCCCCAGCACCGAGATGTGTGTCCGGAGGAGTCTCAGAGGCAGTGGTGACAGCCCAAGGGGTAACCTTCTGTGCATTTCCTCCAGCGCACGGCCCCAGTTTCCAGCACATTCGGGACATAGCCTGAGGAAGGGGCAGGGGTTCTGAGATCTGCCGAGTGTAGCAGGGGCTCCGCAGTCTTCCATAAGTGTGTGTGTGGGGGGGGTCCCTGCGACGTGGAAACAGTCTGTACAAGATCAGCCTCCTGCCCCTTGCACGACCGCCTATCAGAGATCTATCTCCCTGGACACTGACCTGGGTTGGTGAGGCTCCCACCCGGGGCACCCGGGGTGCACATGACCCCGCAGGCTTGCTGCTAATGGGATCACAGTCTGTTTTGCCATATTGGGGGTGGGAGGTAAGATTTTGGCAAGGCTAGGTGCAAGCCAACTTTTACCCACTGTTGCTCTCAGCTGGGGTTGGCTGTCACTTGCCTGCCCTTGGGACGCCTCTGGGGGAGGGAGCCTCAGTAGGGGGACCAACCATCCCTGTTTGCCTGGAATTGCGCACCAAAGGCCCTACATCCTGGGGAACCTCAGGGTCCCAGGTGAACTGGGATGGCTGGTCCCCTCCAGCAAAGCCCCAGTCCTGTGGCTCTTTCAGGGTTGAATGTCCCTCGGTTACATTTTACATTTTTCAATTAAGGATGGGCAAAGCCATTGAAATCACATCAACTCATTCTTCAGTCTTTCTTTTCCCGCTGGGTGAAAAAAAAAAAAAAAGAACAGAACATATAACTCAGGTTATAGGAATTAGCAGAAAGATATGAATGGCGCATGTGTGTCACCAAGGGCCTACTGTCCACTGCCGATCAGCAAATTAGCCAATTGCTTCTGGGTTGATCTTTCTGGCGGGTCTTAGGGTCTGTTTTATTTAACTGACGGCATCTGTCTCTGATAGCAGGGCTCTCGGAGTGATAAATTGCATCCATATTTACTCTTCTTCCTAAAGCTAATTGTTGGGGGGGTTGTGTTTTAAATACCTTTTTGATGTGCTAAGAGCTCCCCGCGAGGTAAATAAACAGACCGTTAGGTTGAGCCTGGAAGCATCTGCAGAAGTGCAATCTCCTAATTTCTGGTAGTTAATGGACATTAACCTCTCAGGCTTTCCTCTCTCTGCTCACACCCTCATCCAGTAATCATTGTCATTACTTATAATAACATTTCACACTTGCAGGTCAGCTTGGCTTTCTAAGTGCTCTGGTCTCGCCTAATGAGTAGCTTTTGAATCTAAATAATGAAGTATTTGCCCTTCTCAGATTTCCACATCTAGGGCAGAGAATGCTCTTCTTCGACCTTTAGGTTGGAGCGTGTGCACATGCACAGACGCACGCACACGTACACACACATTCAAGGGCATGTATACTCACACCTGTGCACGCGTGCATGTCCGCACACCCGCTTCCTCACCAATGGACGCTAATATCACGTGTCACTTCCTTATCTTCAAGGTGCACTAATCATCATAGCTACCGGATTTTGAGTGCTTAAAATCTGCCCAGTGGCTGTGCTCAAGGCTTTCCACCGCAGCAGTGTGGAGTAGGCGGTCAGCCCATTCTACAGATGGAAAAACTGAGGGCCCGAGAGGTGCAGTGACTCCCTCAGGGTCACACGGTTGGTAAGTTACAAGGTACTCTTCCATGCTATGATGGTCACCAAGGCCTGCACCCTTGGCCACCACTGACCCAAATGACCCCGGCTGACGTGGGATCTTAGAATGCTCTTGCCCACTGTCCTCGTGCAAACTTGGGGAGAGAAGAGTATGGAGGAGCCCCTTCTTGCGGGTAGCATTTGGCAGCCACCAACCCCTTTACTAAAAGGAGCCAGAAATGGCACTGTTCCCTCCAGTCCCCTCGTGGCATTAGGGCCATCTGAACCTGGACCTCCCGTCTCCCAGATGGCTTCTCTTGTCCCTGCCTCCCTTTCCAGATGGAGACAGCACTGCTCCCTCTTCCCAGCCAGGAAGGGGCAGAGTGGCACTGGGGCCCGTGCGAGGGCTGCCACCACCAGGTCAGGGCCACCGAGGGCCGCAAGTCCAGGCTCCTGTGCCTTCTAGCCCTAAGGAGACAAGACTGCGGTAAGCTCAGCATCCTTTCTCCTGGCAGCTTGAAGCTATTTGAGGCGTCAGACGTCCCCCGTTTGGTTTTGAGGCAAACGCCACTTGGCTATGGGAGGGGCCCCATTTTCAGCAAGTGTTCTAGCAGAATGCCAGAGACCAAAATTATATGCCTTCCCCTCACGGCTTAAAAAGCAGCCTTCAAGGGGGTTTTGCCCATGTATAATTCAAGAAGCGCCGGAGCTGGAAACTGCATACTCGGTTGGATTTTCCTTCCCAGGGAGGATCTTTGTCTCCAGCCACAATTGTTTAAAATTGCAGTGTCGCGTGCATGGAACAGAATGGCCCTGACCCCTTGTTCAGGTGACACTTGTCAGGCCCTCCTCGTTGAGAAGCCTGCACGGGGACACACAGCTAAAAACCCGAGTGGCTTTGGTCTGCATCCAAAGTTCTTTATCTCTCTTTCTCTTTGTCCTTTTCAAGACCACAGAAGCGTGGAGGAAATAGCTCCCTGCTCTGCTGGAGTTTGGTGCTGAGCATCTTAGAGGCTCTGAGGACATCGTGCTGTCTGTGGACGGCAGTCTAACAGCCCACAGACTCTCAAACAACCAGCCTGAGTATTTATGTCACCCAGCCCCTACCAGATTAGCAGGCAAGGACGCTGGAGCCCTCCTACTCATGGCTTGCACCTTACAGACCTTGTCAGAGCTAGCTCTGCACCTAATCACAGTTTCCCTTACCAAGGCACATAATCACCCAGGGGTTGGCAGCTCTCCAGATTATTTCATGTCCTGGGTGTGGCAGGAGGGAGGACTCCAGGGGCAGGTGGATCAGGGTTCAAATCCCTGCCCGGCTACTCACGGGCTGTGTGTCCTCGAGCAAGTTGCCAAACCTCTCTGGGCCTTCTTTTGCTCGTAGATAACCTGGAGCTAATAATGACTGCCTGGTGATGTTATAAAGATTAAAGTGTTGCGTTCATAAATGCTCACCCACAATGCTCAGGGCCAGCTTCTCCGATGGGCACAGCAAGCACACTGCCTGTGGCCGTGATACATTTAGGAACCCACAAAAACATTTCACCTCTTACAATAAGCAAGATGCATAGCTTTTTTTTTCTTAAGATTTTATTTATTTTTATTTATTCATGAGAGACACAGAGAAAGAAGAGGCGGAGACACAGGCAGAGGGAGAAGCAGGCTCCCTGCAAGGAGCCCAATGTGGGACTCGATCCCAGATCCCAGGATCACGCCCTGAGTTGAAGGCAGATGCTCAACCGCTTAGCCACCCAGGTGTCCCAGCAAGATGCATACCTTGACCACTCTGGTGGAAAGGTGAATATAACCGAGGCTGGATTGTATTCATCTTTATAACCACAGTCATCAAATATAATTTTTAGTATTTTTTTGTAGGGGAAAGGGCCCACTAAAGTCTTCATGCGGTCCTGCTAATATCTGCTCAGTACATTCTAATCATCTCCTATAAACCCCACTGCTCTCTATGGGTATGGTAATCCCCACCTGAGAGGCAAAGAGCTTGGGGCTTGGGGCTCAGGGAGGTTCAATGACTGTCAAAGCCACACTTCTGATAAGCCCTGTGCTCTTCTCGTTAAGTACCTGCTTTAGGTTAGAAGTCACCTTCATACAAGAAGGAACAGAAGTTAACCTGGTCCTGCCTTCCGTGGGGTCACAGGGGGAGCCTTTACCTAAAGGGAGTCTCAGAGCAGAAGTTAATGGTCCGGCCAGGGTCTTGGCCACATCCACTGGCTACCTGTGCTACTTACTCACTAAATTTCCTTAAATGAACTTGGTTCTTTATTTATCAAAATTAATGTATTTCAAAAGAAAAATGTCATCTCTCTACCACAAATGGAAAGCTGGGGTCCCTTGCCATGATTAAAAAAAAAATGTACCTAAGTATTAAAATGTAAAATGTTCACTTATGGACCGCCCAAGATCATCTTGCATCAGGGCTGGGACCAGAGCGAGATAAGTGAGCATCAGGGTCGTGCAACTGAGGGTCGAAGATGTGTGAGTGAGGGTCAGGGTCATGGGAATGGGGGTCAAGGTCATTTAAGGGGGAGCAGGAGTCAAGTGAGTGAGGAGAAGATCCCTGTCTTTACTATAAGTGTTGATATACTTATTCCTCATGGATGTTTTTCATTAGCCTTAATTTTTACTATATTGCATTCAATATTTTATCTTGATTACTGAGTTTTTTGGCAACCACTTAAATGTTGGGTCAGAGGCAAGTGCCTCACCTGCTTCACCCCAGTCCTGGCCCTGTGTCGCATCTGGAAGGAATGTGTTCCGCTCTTGGAGTCCAAGGTCAGTGACTTCCCAGGCATCTTGGAGTAAGTCAGACCGAGCAAATGATGAGCGATGCTGGGGAGCTGCAGGCAGGGCTTGGAGATCAGTGTGGGCAGAGTGGTTGGCAAATGGATTTTGAGAACTATTTTCAAGGCCGAATTAACTTCCAGGCCTGGGGGGACCATTAACTTCTGCTCTTAGACTCCCCTTAATGGACTGAACGCTCACTCCCCACCCAAGGTAAACCTCCCGCCTCCTTCCTCCCTGGCTCGCCCTAGGCCTGGTGTTTATAAAGCCATTTGCACTCCCCAGAGAAGGAGAATGTATGGTGATTGTTTCATCATTAAGTTAACTCTGCAACAATTCAGACAGCACGGGCAGGGGGGTCAGGTGTATCCCCGTTCCTGTCCTCCTGCTGACTCACGAGTGTCCACTGTTTGTAAACACCACCCAACACCGTGAACAGGTGTAAGACCCGGCTGAGCGAGCCCAGGCTGGGGCTGGCGTGCAGAATTGCATCTTGAGTTTAGAGGGTTCTCAGGCTGCAAGTTCCAAACATTTCACAGGTCCTTTCTAGCAAAGCTAATTAACTTGCTGCTCCCCCCAGGCACCGGTGTAGAGCAAGGCATAAGAATTATTGATGTGACCGAGTTTCCTAACAGCTGGTGGGTTGGGGTGGCCTTCTTGCGCTGATCCGAGACGGTACCAGGACCTTGAACTGTGTACACACATGTACGAGTACAGACACACAACAGGCCTGAAATCCCACCAGGGGAAGTCATAAAGCTTGGGCGGGGGGGTGGTGCGGACAGGGAGCTCTCTGAAATGTGCTATGAGGCGCAGCTCTCCTTGAAGGGGGACCCCCAAGACCGGGAGTGGATAATATCACATGGTTGAGGCGCATTCTCAAAGCTAGCGCCTGGGATGAACAGGACACCAAAGGGAAGCCAGGAAGGCTTAGGGGAGAGAGACGCTCAGAAAACATACAGCGAATGCGTCGAGAGTATAGGAGGCAGGGCGGTAGCACATTCGTTCATTGATTCAGCCAATATTTACTGAGTGCCTGCCATGTGCCAAGGGATTCATCAGTGAATGAGACAGACGACGTTACTACCCTGGTGGAGCTCATAGTCTAGTCATAAGCAATGAAACAACTCCTTATCTCAGCCTCGAAGGCCTTGTATGATCTGGCCCTGGCTTTTTCTCATCCTGTCACCCACCTCCAAACCATCAAGCTCCAGCCACTTGGCTTTCTTCTCATCTCTTGAACACACCAAACGTATTCCTACCCCAGGCCATTTGCATGTGCTGTTTCCTCTGCCTGAAGCACATTTTCCTTGGATTTTCTTACAACTCCTTCTCAACTTTCAGATCTTATAGGAAACATCACCTCCTCAGAGAGGCCTTCCCTGACCTCCCCATCTAAAGTGCCCTTCTCTTCTCTGTCACTGTCTAGCCTGCTGCCTTGTTTTATTTTCTTCTCAGTACTTACCACCCTCCTGGACAGCTATTTGTTTCTTAAGTTCGGTGCCTTTCTTCTCCATTTAAATGTGAGTTCCTTGAAAGTAGAGCCCTTGTTTAGATAAGGAAGCAAACAAAAAGTTAATAAGTGATTATGATTTGTGACGCAGTGAGTAGCCGGTTGAGAGAGAACAGTGCTGACAGGTGTGGCCTGTTCAGCCAGGGGGTCACGGAAGGCCTCCCTTCCTAAAGGATGATATTTAAACCAGAGGCTGCCAGACAAGGAGGAGCCAGCCCAGGGAGTGGTTGGGGGCTGAGGAGGGGGGGGTCAGGCCGAGGGGCTGCGCACGTTGAAGATACCTCATTACCCCAAGATGGGTGAACAGTTGGCATTTCTCGAGGAACTGGAGACACCTCTATGGGTGGTCAGGCCTGGGGTTGAATCCTGGCTCTGCTGCCTCCCAGCTGTGTGATCTTTGGGCAAGTTCACTTCCCTCTCTGGGCCTTAATCTCCTCCTCTATAAAATGGAGATCGAAATGCCTTCCTTGAAACATGTCATAAAAAATATGTAAGATAATACATAGAGAGTCTGGTACATGGTAAGAGCTTAATTGGTGTTCATTGCTACCTCTCTTCTCTTCAAGAGGTTGCCAGGAGACACCCTGGGCTGCTGGGACCGGCCTCACTTAAGGGACGACCCACCTCATCCCCATGCCCTATGCCCGCGCCTTTGCCCTCCACAGCGTCTGAATCCACAGGCCTGGCCTTGCCCACTCCCACAGCCTGCCTGGCCCCCGGGGCCTTCGTCTGCAATCCCTCCCCGACAGCTGCCCAGAGACGGCGGTGGCTTGTCCTCCTTCAGCAGCTGAGCTGGGCGAGCCCCCAGAGCATCCAGGACCTGCGTCCTCACCATTACACCGGGCCGGGGTTTAGAGTCGGGAGGCTGTGGTTGTCCGGTATCAAAGACGCTCCACCTCCACCTTTCAGGTTCAAGACCCGGGAAGCAAGAGCATGGACAGACCCACTTTAAAGCTGAGACTGGGCCAGCAGGACCCCAGGAGCTAAGTTACCGAGCACCGCCGGGAAGCTGGGTTCACCCCTCATCAGGCGTGGCCTGACTCTGCCATCCAGGAACCCGGGGAAGGGAGCACCGCATTCCCCTTTTACAGATCAGCACAGTAGAACTGAGAAATGAAAGCACTTGCCCCAGATCCAGGAGCTGCTAAGACACGGAGTTTACAACCTGAGTGGGGGGGGCAATATTAAAGATCTTGAATAACCCACACAGCACGGCCGCTGGGGGCCATGAACTCACGGCGTGGCGGTGAGCGCCTGCCAGCTGCCCAGCAGCCTCCGTGAGGCTGACTCCACTCCTGGAAACCAGGAGCTGTCCTGGGGAAGCCACCGTACTTGGGGTAAAAATGAGGGTGCTCCCTGCTGGCTCAGACAGCCTGGGAGCAGACCAGAGGATGGGCCCCAGCACCCCAGGGTAGAGAATATGTATGGAGACCAGAGGTCACCTCCACGAGGCCAGTTAGTACACTGCAAAGAAGCCGGAAAATCCCAGAAGCTTGGGCTAGAGACTGGAGGCAGCCAGACTGGAAGAACACAGCTTGGCGAATTCAAGACATACCACGGCAAATCCGAGAGCTCAGGGTGGTGGGCCCGTGGGCATTAAAGCAAGCGAGGTCTGAATATCTAGGCCAAGCTTCAGGCGTGGGAGCCCAGTCCAAATTCCTGCACATTATTCGGCCAACGCTCCTCTAATTCCATTCAGGATAGCAGCCCTTTGGTCGAACTGTCTGGACTTGAACCCAGATCCACTACCTGTTAGCTTTGCAGCCTTGACCAAGTTGCTTAACCTCTCTCTGTCTCAGTCTCCTCATCTATTAAATGTTACCGCAGGGGCACCCGAGTGGCTTAGTCGGTTCAGCATCCGACTCTTGGTTTCAACTCAGGTCTCTAGGTTGTGAGATTGAGCCCTGTGTTGGGCTCTGTGCTGAGTGCAGAGTCTGCTTGTCCCTCTCCCTCTGCTCCTCCCCCACTCTCTTTCTCAAATAAATAAATAAATGAAATCTGTAGAAACCAACCACAGGGGCGCCTGAGGTGTTTAGCCGAAGCATCTGCCTTCGGCTCAGGCCATGATCTCGGGGGTCCTGGGATCCAGCCCTGTATTGGACTCCTTGCTCAGTGGGGAATCTGCTTCTCTCTCCCCCTCCCTCCATCTGCTTGTGCTCTCTCTCTCAAATAAATAAATAAAATCTTAAAAACAACAACAAAATGTTATTGCAGTGATGATTACATACATTATACTTTTTAAGCTCTTTGAGCAGTAATCAATAAATAATTTTCCCAGGGTGTTTTTTTTTTTTTTCCAAATATTTCATTTATTTATTTGGGTGGGGGAGAGAGACAGAGAGAGAGCACACATGAGCAGGAGGAGAGGGAGAAGCAGAATCCCTGCTGAGCAGGGAGCTCAATGTGAGGCCCGATTCCAGGACCCTGGGATCATGACCTGAGCTGAAGGCAGATGCTCAACCACTGAGCCATTCAGGTGCCCCCCAGGATGGTTTTACCGAACACTAATCACACCAAACTATTTGCTTTTTTTCCTGACGCATTTACACCTTGTATTGGTTAGGAATTGTGCTTGGTTGTTAGTAGCAGAGAACGGAAATGATAGTGGTTTAAACAAGATAGGGGGTTATTTTCTTCTCACTGAAAAAGAAGTCCGGAGCTGGGCATGGTATGTCCCATCTTTATCTTGTTCACATTTCTGTTATCTTTAGTGCATGGTTTCCATTATCAAGGTCACAGAATTGCTGCTGCAACTCCAGCCTTCATGTCTTTATTCCAGGCATGAAGAAGGAGGAAGAGGGAAAGGCAAAGGGTATCTCAATTGAGTCAGCCCCATTTTTAAGGAGCTTTCCTGGAAGCTCCACTCAACTACTTCCCACATACTATTAATCAGAAATAGCTTGGCAACAGAATCTACAAAGGAAGCTAGAAAATGTGGTCGTTTTAGTTAGTCTTTTGCCACTTCTAACAAAAATCAAAGTGTAATTGCTAAGGTAAAGGGAGTATAGATATTGAGTGGGCACCCAGCAGAATCTGCCTTTGCCCTGGATGTTTTGTGGACTTGACATATGCCCTTTCTATTAGAATCATGCTGATCTTTTGACACTTAGCTCAAATGCTACCACGTTCCCTGAAATCTTACATAGAATCCTCTTATCTGGCACACATCCCTTCCTACCTGCCGTGATTTCAACACAATAGCTAAGTTTGGCCACAGCACTGAAATGGGTCTAGTGCCATCGAGTAACCGAATTTTTAACGTTATTTAATTTTAATTAATTTAAATTTAAAAAAATTTAAAAACCTAATATTGCATTCAGTTACTGGAAAACTTTATGTTTGGAACAACTTGGATACGTATATCTAATTTCTCAACTGTAAATTTTATGAAATCTAAATACAGAACCAATTATTTTCAATGAAAATTTGGCATCTGAATTAAGATGTGCTAACTTACACAGATTTCAAAAATGTAGTCCAAAAAAAAAAAAAAAGAAAGAAAGAAAGAAAGAAATGTACACTATCTCATTCATTTTTGTATTGATTAAATGTTAAAATGGTAATATTTGGGGTATAATGAATTAAATAAAATATTAAACTTCATGTGCTTTCATGTGCTCCTTTTTTTTTAACTTTTTTTTTTAAGACTTTATTCATTCACTCACGAGAGACACAGACAGAGAGAGAGAGAGAGAGAGAGAGGCAGAGACACAGGCAGAGGGAGAAGCAGGCTCCATGCAGGGAGCCCAACATGGGACTTGATCCCAGGTCTCCAGGATCACGCCCTGGGCCAAGGGCGGCGCTAAACCGCTGAGCCACCCAGGGATCCCCCTCATGTGCTTCTTTTTCTCTTTTCAATATAGCTATTAGAAAAGTTTTAGGGCAGCCCGGGTAGCTCAGAGGTTTAGTGCCACCTTCAGCCCAGGGCATGATCCTGGAGACCCGAGATCGAGTCCCGCTTCCGAGTCCCCGCAGGGAGCCTGCTTCTCCCTCTGCTTGTGTTTCTGCCTCTCTCTCTGTGTCTCTCATGAATAAATGAATAAAATCTTTTAAAAAAAAGTTTTAGTTACATATGTGACTCACAGTATATATCTATTACTCATCTCTGCTTTCTACTTCAGTATTGGAGTCCATGTTAATATATCTGTCCCCCTGCTCTGTGTACATGTCTACATAAGAGCTGACACCCTACTAGAATTTATAGCTACTATGTACTGAGCACTTACTATGTGCTAGGCATAAAGCTGGCTTTTTTTTTAATTAAAAAAGTTTTAAAATAATTATAGATTCATAGGAAGTTTCAAAAATAAATAAATAAATAAATAAATAAATAAATAAATAAATAAATAAATAAAAGACAAGGAGTATACCCTTCACCCAATTTTCCCCAGTGGAGACATCTTGCACAACTATAGCACAATATCCAAACCAGGAACTGGCATTGATACAATTTACTGATCTTTCATATTTCATGAGTTTGGACTTCATCGTTTGTGTACATGTGTGTTAATGCTGTACAGTTTTATCACATGTGGATTTCTGCAATCACCATTGCAGTCAGGCCCCAGAACTGTGTTTTTTGTTTTTTTAAAGATGTATTTGTTTATTTGAGAGAGAGAAAGAGAGAGAGTAGGAGCAGGGGCAGAGGGAGAGGGAGAGAATCTCAAGCAGACTCCCCACTGAGCACTGAGCCTGACCTGGGGCTCGATCCCAGGACCCTGAGATCGTGACCTGAGCTGAAAGAAAAAGTCAGATGCTCAACTGACTGAGCCACCCAGGTGCCCCTGGACCCAGGACTGTTTGGTGGCCACAGGACTCCCTCATGCTACCCTTTTCATAGCCACAACTCCCCTCCCCTCAGTTCCTGGCAACCACTAATCTACTTTCCATTTGTTATTTTGAAAATGTTACATACATGAAATCATTCATACTTCTGAGATTTTTTTTCATTCACTTAGCATAACGCCCTTGAGATGTGTCGGAGTCATTTTATGTGTCAATAGTGCATTCTTTCCATGGCTGTGTAATATTTTGTGATATGGATGTACCACAGGGTTTTTCTTTTCCCACTCATCCTCCAGTTGAGGGGCATTTAGGTTGTTTCCAATTTGGGGTACTTACAAACAAAGCCACTGTAGATATTCACGTTACGGTTTTTGTATGCACATGGGTTTTTATTTCTCTGGGATAAAAGCCCGTGAGCGCAATTGTGTGCTATGTGTTTTAATGCAACATCATTTCACTATATAATCTCTATTGCAATAGGCCACATGCTAAAGGGGAGAATATGGGCTTCGAAGAAACATGAGGATTTGGATCTTGATCTGTAGTGAGTACTGCTCTCAGTTCACTCATGTCATAAAATGGGTGTGTTTAACATAACTGTCGGGATTTGTGAGCTGAGAGATAAGCATATGCTATGGCCACACCTGGCATTGTGTGGCAGGTGGTAGGTACTCCACTAGTGCAGATTTCTTCCCCTGCATCCCCTGTGGTTCCTAGCACAGTGCCTAGAACATGGAAGGTGTCCGGAGGAAGATGGAGGTAGGAGGTGGGCCAAAGAACAGAGTCTAGCTGGGGTTTCAGAACAGGTGGGCAGGCTCACGGACTCTGCACACAGCCAGGATCTGGCCTAGAATGGAGGCCACCTGCTCTGGCTGGATTGGAATTCCTTCTTGGAGTGGCAGGTGGCAGGTGCATGCTGCTCAGTCAGCAGGTGCTTGTGGCTGGCAGTGTCAACAGTGGCTTAGAGTCATTGGTCACAACTGCAGTGAAGGCTTTCAGAGCCCCCCACTCCTACCCCTCTGCTGTGACTACTTTGAACCGGAGGTCCGGAGAAGAGAGCCCATCTCTTTTATGGTGGGTTATCTAGAATTAGCTTATGGTCATTCCTCCCTGAGCACTTACTATGCACCAGACATTGTGTATAAAGCCTCCACGCAATACCAAGAGAGAGGGATTTCCATTGTCCCTGTGTTACAAATGAAAGAAGTAAGGGCCAGAGAGGTGATACTAGTTGCCTAGTTTCATATGCCCCAAATCTCCTTTATTTGATCCAATTACACTAGAATAACTAATCACCGCTTTCAGTCCCCTATATGCCATCACACCAACCCTCTCTCCCCCCCACCAACCAAGCAGATGAGCCAGTAAGAAACCACACAGGGAAGGGACTAGTGTAGCCCGAAACCCATTCTTGAGATTGTTTGCCCAGTGGTTGGATGTACAAGTGAACACTCTTACTGAGTCAACAGAATCTCAACTCAATCTGACATAAGAATGAAAATGTATTGGCTGCATTGACTAATATGTACAGGTAGCTAGTTTCAGGCACAGCTGGATCCAGATGCTCAAACAACATTGTCAGAAATCTACCTCTCTCTTTTAGCTCTTTTGGTCAGAGGCAGGTGGAGGAGGCAGTATTGGCCTCATTATTAAATACCCTTTTTCTTTGTAGGGGCAACATCGGTCACCAGCAGCATAGTGGTCCCAATGAGAAAATAAAGCATCTATTCCCAAAGCCTTGCCATCAAAGTCCCAGGATTGGCCATCACATGTGACATGCCCACTACTGATCCAATCCCTGTGTTGCCAGGAGAATGGAACACACCATTGGCTAGGCCTGGGACATGTGCCCCACCTCTAAAGTTGGGGGCAGAAGATCCCTCTCCATCCAAAGACTGATGGAAATGGTGGGATGATTCCCCAAAGTAAAAAAAAAAAAAAAATGGATATTCCCAGGAAAATGGTATCTGGTATCTGGGCAAACCAGACAGACAAAGCTGAGTGTCCCCCACCCCCAACCCCATGTTTTTTTTTTTTTCTGTTCTAGCTTTGCCTGTGCCGATGTGGGGAGGAGAGATCCTCTGTTGTGCTATGTTGGAAAAATTCTCAGTGGCTTTTGGAGACAAAATAGTGTCATAGTTGCCTCCAGAGACTTCAAGGGCAATAGTTTGGGAAAGATAAGCATTCAGAGTATGTGAAACTCCAGGTTATTTTATCTCTATATAAGCTTTCTCTCTCCATTCAACAGACTTTCAGCTTTTCAGAGGTATTGAAATTGGGAGCCTCACATTGAGGGGGCCGTTGTCTGAAGCTCCCAAGTCAGGGGATTTGATTCTGTCTTTGCTCTGAGCCTGGCAGACAGAGGTAGGGAAAAGTCGGGAGGCCCCCAACTTGCTACGCCCGCGTGTCTTTGGCTGGGGGGTCCAGATCCTAGCCCAAGGCTTCCACCAGCCGGCTTGCACAGACTTTGGGCCAGCCTGGAGCTGCCCGGAAACCACTAAGCCCAAGAGGTTTGTGAGGTCCCCATAGCTCATCTGGAATTCACAGCTTCCCCCACCTCCACTCTCCGCACCCCCCCCCCGCCGGGGTCATTTTGGTCCAAAACACCCTAAGTAATGGGCCGGACAGAGCAGCCACACGGAGAACAAAATGCTCTTTGGCCCTGAGCCCTCCTGCTCTGAATGTACGTGAACACGTTTCTTCTCCCACTAACAGGAAATGCAGGAAACCAGCACCAGCTGATTAAAAAAAAAAAAAAAAAGTGGGAGCCCCCCCCCCCACCTCCACACACAAATAAAACCTTTTCAACTTGCCCAAAGCACTCCTGGCCACGTTGGGGCGGGGCCCTTGTGACGTCACGCCCGCAACCAGCCAATGGGCAGGCGCTTCCGACTTCCTAATCTGCATGTTGCGGCCGCATTGGTTCAACTCCAGAGCCCTCCGCCCGGGGGTGGAGTCTTCGGGGGCGAGGTTGGCCGCGGCGGGCAGGGCCAAGGTCCGCTCCCGGCCTTCCTGCCCCGGGACGGCAGGTCCGGTCCGTGGCTCGATCAAGGAGGGGAAGGGGGGCTAACGTGGAGGTTATGAAGTCCAGGGGGCGCGGGCGGAGGAGACGTGGGCAATCCAGCAGGGACAGTGGCAGGACTTGGCCTGATGAGCTCTACTTTCCGGGCTTGACCCTGCCAACCCTCCCCCTGCCTCCCCCCAGTGATTCCGTTATCAGTTCTTTATCTCCAACAGGGTCAGCTCTGAAATTTGGGTGAGGAGAAACCAGACGCAGGTTACTTGAATTATTATGGTTGATTTTTATCTTGTAGTGTGGCAGCTCAGGCATGTGGATTGGACACGCCAATGTGCGCACCACGACTGCATAGTTTAAGATCCTCAAATTAACAAGGGGGAAACCATTGAGTAACCTTACTTTCTCCTCTGAAGCTCAATTTTCTGAGAATGTCCTTTGTTGTTGTCTGAAAGGAGACTTGGGAGATTGAAGGAATTTGAAGCAGAGGGGTCTGTGTAGCCACTAGTGGCAATAAAAATGTCAGGAGATTGTGACATTAAAATATAGTCTGATTTCATTTATTTGGGTAGCACATAATTAGGGTTTGGCGTACATAACCTCAAAAAGCTTCCCTCTGTACCTTTGGCAGTATCGATAAAGATGGCATCTTTCGGAGCTCTGGTTTTCAACACCCAAGGTTTTGATGCAACAGGTCTGGGCAGAAATAAAGACATTTTCCACAATTGTTCCAAATGTTTCTGCCAGAGGAGGAGTACCCTTGAGAGGCTCTGCTTTGATTTTTAAATATTTACCTCCATGGTCTCTGCAAACCACTGAAATAGGGACGCCTGGGTGGCTCAGTGGTTGAGCATCAGCCTTTAGCTCAGGGCATGATCCTTGGGTGGGGGGAACCAAGTCCTGCATCGGGCTCTCAGTGAGGAGTCTGCTTCTCCCTCTGCCAGTGTCTCTGCCCCCCTTCTCTCTCTGTCTCATAAATAAATGAATAAAATCTAAAAAAAAAAAAAAAGAAAAGAAAACAAAAAAAACGCTGAAATATCTCAGCTAACTGAGGTATTTTAGCATGCAAACTTTATCTCTTTGGTTATCTCCTGTACCCAAAAGTTGTGCAGGAAGCTCTCCTCTAGACTTACATAGATTGAACTTGAAACTGGAGCCACCATAAGTATACAGAGAGGTGGGGCGACCACGATGATACGCCTTGAGGATCTCTTACCACAGGGCTTGTAATTGATTGAGAGCTTCAGTGCTGGCTTTGACATTCCCAGGTCTTGATTGAGCACAGCAGTGCTCCACCCAGGGCCCTGCCAGACATTCCTTAGACTTCACAGCGATCTAGGATGCTCCCACAAAATCTTCCTTTCCCCTCCTGAGAGTCTCAGGATGGTCCTCCTCACCTTGCCTGACTTCCTCATTTTTTTCTCACACAGGCCTTTCCCCTAACAAAATCCTTCTAGGTCACATTTGAGCCTCTGCTTCTAGCAGAATCGTGACTAACACAAAAGGGTTTGACATAGAAATTAAATTGGGTAACAAGTATAACAGGGATCCCATTTTTGGACTTTGTTTTACAGAGGAGACAGCTTCTCTTCTTGCACCCTGTCCACCTTATGTTCTGGGGGGAAGAATAGAATAAATGCCATCGCAAGAAAGCAGAGCATATGATGTGAGAGAAGCCCATCCAGACAGAAAGAGGAAGGGAAAACATTCTTGAGGACTTCAGGCATCATATGCGTAAAACATTTATGTTCTATTACTAAATAAGCCTTAAGTGTTCTTTGGAGTAGACCCTCTACCACTTTCCCACTACTTTTCTTACCATTATACGTTTTTCCAGGTAATTAAATAATTTCTTTCCAAATAAATTCTATCATTTGAATCACTCTTTTAGACTTTCTTTCCTGACACAGTTCAAATTAGTGAGTTCAAATTTTCAGATGCCATGCTGTATTAGCTAAGAATATGTATGTAGGGGAGAGGGCGAAAAAAGCCTTACTTTCTTGTGTTCCTTTTGCTCTTTCCTCTGCAGCACTATCTTACTCCAGGGAACTCCATACTGTGAATGTCTCTTGGTGGTTTCTGGCCTCATGGAGACAAGAGTTCAACTTCCTTCTCATTTTTAGTTAGGATCAGATGGTTCTTTAAAAGCCCTATCCCCATCATCTTGGGGCAGGATTGGCAGTAATTGTGCTTTCAGTAATTCGGCAAACTCTCTCTTTTGGGCGAGAACAAGACTACATTCACTCTGGAGCAATACAGTGGTCCCCTTCCTTATCCGGGGTTTCACTTTCCATGGTTTTGGTTATCCGCGGTCAACCACAGTTTGGAAGCAGATGATCCTCCTGAGTATAGTCAGGTCAATAGTAGCCTAACGGCTATGTCACAATGCCCACGTCATTTACTTCACTTCTCTCCATCACGCAGGACTTTTATCATCTCATATCATCACGTCCTGTAGGTACAGGGCAAGAAGATATTTTGAGAGAGAAAGAGAAACTGCATTCACATAACTTTGGTTACAGTATATTGTTATAATCATCTTATTTTATTTTATTTTATTTTATTTTATTTATTTTTTTTTAAGATTTTATTTATTTATTCATGATAGTCACACAGAGAGAGACAGAGAGGCAGAGACACAGGCAGAGGGAGAAGCAGGCTCCATGCACCAGGAGCCCGACGTGGGATTCGATCCCGGGTCTCCAGGATCACGCCCCGGGCCAAAGGCAGGCGCCAAACCGCTGCGCCACCCAGGGATCCCTCATCTTATTTTATTATTGGTTATTGTTTTTCATCTCTTACTGCATCTGATTTATAAATTAGGTTGTGTCATAGGTGTGTATGCACAGGATGAAACATAGTCTATCTAGGGTTTGGGACTCTCCATGGTCTCAAGCATCCCCTGGGGGTCTTGGAATGTGTCCCCAGCAGATGAGCGAGGACCACCATACTGTTTTCGGGAGGGCAGATTTGATCAGGTCTTTCTCTGTGCAGACAGTACCTGGCTGACCCTCCAGAGCTTGGTTACTGGAGCAACTCGTGGTATTCAGAGTTGCTAACGGCAGGGCAAGCATCTCAGGCCATCAGTGCTTCCCCTCAGAGGAGGAAGTGGGTCTGGTTTCCAAGGTAGGGGACTTAGGGTCCGCAATCCCTTGAAGTTTCCAGCTGGAACCCATTTGGTGTCTGACAGTGTATTCTGCTCTCTCATTCTAGTTCTGACTATCCTTTGTTGGCGGGGAGGGAGGGGGGAGTGCCTGGTGGTACACAGAGCTCTTATACTTCTGTTATGCTCTTAACACACTGCCTGTTCACATGTCTGTCTCTCTGCGATGGTTTAGTGTAATGACTATCTCTAGGCTGCCATTACATCCCTAGTGGCTGGCATGTTGCTAACATGTAGTAGGTATTTGATAAATGTTGAATGAATGAAAGCTGCCAAGAGAGATCAGAGAATGCTTGTGTTAGACGATCCAGGTATAGACAGCTTGCTCTAGACCCTGAGGCCGGATGGATCCAGGAGAGAGAAAGCTAAGAAGGATAAGACCTAGGGTCCTCAATTTGGCCAAGTGTTAACCCAAGGCTGCCAAGGGTGATGTAATCAAAGGGATCGGCATGAACCATCATTGAGGAGGGAAGGCTGAGTTCAGTGACACAAATGTGGGTTAGAAAGTCAAGTGTGACCCATTGTCCAGGAGGGAACCGCGAGACCACACCCAGTGGTGTGGAATCATAAATCAATCTGAGGGTTAGTACACAGGTTGGAGCCAAGATACCTAGAGGACATTAGGAACAAAAGCCAAGCTAGCTAGGTCAAGACAAATGGCTCAGGACAAAGGCTATGAATGAGCTGACCGTGTCAGTGGTTCATTTGTATTGAGTGCTGGCCATGTGGCTGGGATGAGACCTGCCAGCTTAAAGGCACATGGCCAGGCCAGTCCCCATCAAACGTCTAAACATTGGAACAAGGCTGGGAACCAGACATCCCAGGCCCAGACCCATAGACCAGGAATCACCAGCCAGGTTGGGCACTTGAGATCCCTTTCAGGGGAAAGGGCCTATTAAATCAACATCCAAGTAAGCCCCAGACCCAGCCCAAAGAGAAGGGTCAACCAGTGGAGATCCAGGTAGACGAAAAGCACTAAAGTAAATACATAGCTGTTATCCCCGGAGAACCCAGATTTCAGACTGGGAACCTATTGTATACAGTTCATCCATCCTTCCAACTATCTAACCATCCAACCATCCAATCATTCATTCATTCATCCATCCATCCACCCATCCATTCATTCATTCATTCATTTATATATTGGGTAAATGAGGATAATGTAGTGTCCCAGGATCTGGTACACTAACCTGGAAACCAAGTCCCTGGCATTGAGGTCCTGAAGTCTGTGCAGGGCCAGTCATAAACTAACTCATCGTTGGATCTTTGAAGTTATGGACTACCTCTAACTCAGAACAGTGCCCGGATGGGTTGGAAAATCTAAGCCAAGACTGACTTGTAGGTAGAGTTTTAAGTAAACCCCATTTCCATAGATTGGCTACTGCAGAAGAAGGATACCAGGCACACACACACACACACACACACACACACACACTCCCCTTGCTTCAAATATAGACAACTCTCGACTGCCAATGTATGGATTATCTACCTAATGATCCCAACACCTAGCAAACTTCTCCCCACTATCACTCAATCTGTGCAAAGTAATTTCTGTGTTAGCCAAAGAAGAACATAATTAGGAAGGTAAATTTGCGGAATTCAAATTACATAATGCATTCCAAAGTCAAATAGAAATCATTATGGATTAGCACAGATAGTAATGGGATCGAATCGGCAGGACTCGATCACTCATGCATTCAGGCGCTCGCTCAGCAAATGTTTATGCAGGGTGGAGGTGGGGGGAGAAGGGGCTACAGCACCTTGGAGTTTTAAGTCGGCCTTATCAGCTTGCCACCTTATTCTGAGAAGCAAGTGAACAAAGGGAAAAGATTGTAAAAATAACCTCAGGAGAGATAATCCAAGAAACACGATACCAAAACGTGTGCAGGAAGCTGTTGGGGGGGCGGGGGAGGCACATAGTGGAGTGAGAAGCCCAGATCTAGTCAGGTGTCAGGGGGTTTGAGTCCTTCCTGTCCCTGCTGAGACCTGTTTGTCTGGCCCTGACATGCCCCAGCCTTCCAGGTTGGATGGAGCCACTTGCTCATCGTCCAACTAACCTGTTGCCATGTTTCTGGCTTAGCAAAGGGAATTCAACTCTCCCATATTTCAGTCCTGGCCTCACTGGCAGGATGTGAAAGCTAAGTTGCTGAGCCTGCCTGGTAAGCTGACTCTGGACCCAAGACACCCATCACTTGGTGCTTTGGTTTGGTGCTCTTGGCTCTGAACAAAAGCCTGTCTATGATCAACCCTGCTCAACCAGTCAGGATTACCTCTGATGCTGTTTGTAACCAAAACCAGGGCAGTGGCTAAACACATAGGGTCTACTTTTTCATCAAATAAAGATTGTGCTGTTAGTCGAGTGGCTCAGTCACATCAGGAGCACTGTCTCTGAGAGTCTTTTGACCACTTGCTCATGACCACACCATGGCTGCCGCAGCTCCAGCCATCATTTTCCCAATTCAAGGCAAGAAGGTGAAGGCAGAGGCAATGCCAGCTGTGACCTCATTTGTCAAGAAAGCAAAAACCTTCTGCTCAGGTCTCATTGTCCAAAAGTGGATCACATGGCCAGATCGACATTAAGCCCTTCATGATCCAACTTCTGAGACTGGCACAGTGCTACCCAACAAAATTGCACATATTAAGAAGGAATGGAGGGGCGCCTGGGTGGCTCAGGCGGTTAAGCATCTACCTTTGGCTCAGGTCATGATACCAGGGTCCTGAGATGGAGCCCATCAGGCTCCCGGCTCAGAGGGGAGCCTGCATCTCCCTCTCCCTCTGCTTCCAGCTCTCCCTGCTTGTGCTCTCTCTTTCTCTGACAAATATATAAATAAAATCTTAAAAACTAATAAGATGAAATGGATATTGGGTAAATTACTAACAGGGGCTACACAATTGTCAAAGCAGCTAAAAGACAGGAGTCAGATTCTTGTCCCAGAGATATTCATTTATAAACATTACTAGGTTTACTGGGTGCTATAGGTGATACAGACTTCGTTTGATTGGGTGGGGAGTAGGTGAGAGGAAGAAGTTGGCAAGGCTAAATATGCATGACAATCTCTAGCTTTTACGGCTTCCAAATGTTTTGTGTATGTTGTTCGATTTTGTCCTGATAAACCCCGGAAGGTTGGGATGCAGAAACTGGAGCACACACAGCTTTAGGGACCTGCTGTGCCTCCCACAGCAGACAAGGCCCAGTTCCTCCACGGCGCCCACGTGGTGGATTGAAGAAGAAAGCCGAGAGCCTAGCAAGCCTTTGAACTACGTTTAAGAGTGGCTGCCAGCTGCCCATGTAAGTCTGCCAAAAACACCGCGAGGGCCCTGTGCACTTTTCCCTTGTACTGCGATCCATGCCTGAGCCCCCTTTGCATCTGGGCCCTTCCTAGTTACCCTTCAAGGGCAATTCATAGTCTTCCTCCTCCAGGAAGCCTCTGAGATTGAACCTTTAGCCTAAACTAATCTGTCTTTCCCAGAGCTCCCTGCCTTGGGTGCCTAGCACTGCCCTCCACCCCCCACCCCAACCTTATTAAGCTCCTTGAGGACAGGATCCATGTCACTCTTATCTAGAACAGTGCTTGGAACTGAGATGGTGACACAGTTTTTTTGTTTTGTTTTGTTTTGTTTTGTTTTGTTTTGTTTTTGGTGACACAGTTTTGATTAAGCCTTTTTTTTTTCACTCTTAGAAAATGTCAGTGCCTTCAATGCCTGCAGGAGGGTCCCGATCACAACACGGCACCGAGCCCCTCACTCGGAATGAATGAGTGACGCTGATTAGGCCCTTTTGGAAAGCAAGAGGTTTGCTGCATTTTCAGGTGATTATGTTTGACCCATAGACAGTCTGGACCCCCAGGGAATAAGGACATGCCTGCAAGTACTCGGGTACTTCACACACCTGCTGGCCCCATACTAACAGCTATTGACTGGGACGATCTCGGGTCGTCCAAGCCAGGTCCTTCATGTGCTTTGTCTCTTTAACCCTCCCAACCAGCCTGGACTGAGACATCCTTAGTTCTTTTATTCTTTTTGGAGACCTGATGTGACAGATCGAAGTGGATGGACCCAGGGACAAGAAAGACTGGGAAGGGGAGGGATGGGGAAGACTCTAAAAGGGTGCAGGGGAGTGGGCCCCAGAGGCTGAGATGGGGGGTGGGTGGGATCCCAGGGAAGCTCCTCTGTGGGAACAGGTGGCTGAAGCAGGCGCCCGATAGTGGGGGGTGGGTGGGTGGGGATTTCTAGAAAACTGCAGTGGGTGCAGAGGCAGAGCCACCAGGGAACAGCAGAGCCCTCAGGGTCTTGGGGTCACATATGAGGCATTCGCTGTTCAATATTTGCTTTTATTTCCCTGCATGGTTAATTATTGAAGTCAGGGTGTGATAAAGCCGCAGCCTTCTTGCCCAGAGAGCCGGGGTTATCTGTGCTTTTACAGCCCTGTCACACAGTAATGAAGCAGATAAGCTGCTAGGGGGTGGCTGCTCGGACAGTCATTAAAAACTGCTAAGAAATAGGGGCGAGACGGGGGTGCTCACTGTGGCAGAAAGAGACCAAGGTACCATGGGAGCAAAGTAGGGATCCGGGCTGATCTCATGGTCCGGGCTTGGGAACAAGCTCCCGGGGGGCCTGGCTCAGCTCTCCTGCTCCCCGCCTGCCACGGGGGGGAACCTAAATAACACCCCAAAGGGAGGCTTCCTCTAGGGCGCCAGCTGCCTTTCCTCAACCTGACCCCAAGTGTCAGGATATTCTCCCATCTTTTGTGGGAAGAAACAGCCTCACAGAGGCCAGCTGACTCCTTCTAAGCTCAAACTACTGCCTGTTGGGTTGTTGTTGTTGTTGTTGTTGTTGTTGTTTAAGATTTTATTTATTTATTCATGAGGGACACACACAAAGAGGCAGAGACACAGGCAGAGGGAGAAGCAGGCTCCCTGCGGGGAGCCCGATGTGGGACTCAATCCCAGGACCCCAGGATCATGACCCAGGCCGAAGGCAGATGCCCAACCACTGAGCCACCCAAGTGTCCCGCCTGATGGGTTGTGTCAATCATTTCATTTCCCACGTTTTCACTCAGGAGTTGGCAAATTATGGCCCGCGGGCCACCTTGGGACCCCACTGTGCTTTATGTTGTTGCCCATGAGCTGAGAAGGTCTTATACACTGGTAAGTGGTTGTGAGAAAATCAAAAGAATAATTACATAAAATTCAGACTTCAGGACCTGGAAATGAAGTTTTTAAACAGCTTCACTGAAGGACATCTGGGTGGCTCAGGGGTTGGACATTTGCCTTCGGCTTAGGGTGTGATCCTGGGGTGCCTGGATGGAGTCCCACATCGGGCTCCCTGCGTGGAGCCTGCTTCTCCCTCTGCCTGTGTCTCTGCCTCTCTCATGAATAAATAAATAAAATAAAATAATAAATAAACAGCTTCACTGAGATATACTAAATATATTGAAGATCTTTTGAAAGTGTACAATTCAGGGCTTTTTAATATGTTTCAAGGGGGTGCCAAAAAACTCAGTATCAAGATAAGTAATATCTTAATACGATACTTTTGAAAAATAAACATGAATGCTCCCTCAAATCTGTGGTGAATAAAAAATCAACATTTTATTTATTTATTTATATCAACATTAAAAAAATATTTTATTTATTTATTCATGAGAGACACACACAGAGAGAGAAGCAGAGACAGAGGCAGAGAGAGAAGCAGGCTCCATGCAGGGAGCCCGATGTGGGACTCCATCCTGGGACTTCAGGATCACACCCTAAGCCAAAGGCAGATGCTCGACCGCTGAGCTACCCAGGCGTTCCTGTATCAACATTTTAAATAAAGACAGGAACAGTAACAGTGCAGTGCCAAGCCATACTGGGGCCAGAGGGCCTCTCCCCCAAATCATTCTGATTCTGTGTTAAAATTAAATTATTTATTTATTTATTTATTTATTAAGATTTTATTTATTTATTCATGAGAGACACAGAGAGAGGCAAAGACATAGGCAAAGGGAGAAGCAGGCTACCCATGAGGAGCCTGATGTGGGACTCAATCCCAGGACCTGAGCCAAAGGCAGACGCTCAACCACTGAGCCATCCAGGTGCCGCTAAAATTTTAATATTTGTCCATCATGGCTTTTCCCATTAATTTTTATTTCTTAAAATACAACACTAAAATATTTATCACGACTACTGAGTTTTCGGGTGTCGCCTTATATTTTGAACCCAAAACAAGTGCCTCACACCCCCACCTAAACCTCAGGTCTGAGAGCCCTGGGCTAGAGGAAGTAGCATTCAAGGTGGAGGCAGCATGACAAGGCAGGCCAGTAGCTGGGAGAGAACAATTTTGCTCAGAATCCTAGGACCTTGGTCACATTGTTTTTTTTTTTTTGTTTTTGTTTTTTTTACAAAGTTGACGGACCTTGATCACATTGTAAATGGCAAAATTTTCTTTTGTATTGGGAAAACATTTGGACAACATAAACAAAGATTTTACAAAAATACCTTGTTTCTGATTCTAGAAATAATAAATGGCTCTTGCCAAAAACAAACCCCACAGGAAAAAGAAAGTAAAATTCACCCCAAATCCCATCCCCCAGAGATAACTGTTTTAAGTGTCTTCAGTGTCCATCCTTCCTTCCAGATTATTCTCCACACATTTACAGAGATGGATCCATATTCAGTTTATGTAAATGAGATCACACCATGCGTGCTGTTCTGTGATGTGCCTTTTTGCTTGACAATATGTCATGAGCATCTTTCCATCTCAGTAAGTGCAGACCCACTACATCATTTTTAATGACTGTGTAGTACTCTGTCATAAAGATACAGCGGCTATACAACAAACTCCCAACCCACCAGCACGTGGCGGCTTCCAATAAGAAGGAACTCTTTTAAGAAAAGTAAATCATTTCCAATTAGTCCCAAACAACAGATTTCAGTTTTTGCCTTTTACCCTGTCTGTGCATGATGTATTTTTGCACGGGTGTGATCATCGTGAACATTCCATTTATATTCTACAAAGCTCAATATATTATAAACATTTCCTCAAGTTATTTTATGGTCTCCATCCAGTTTTCCCCTTACTGCAGTGCAGGGTCAGTGGACTTCACATAGTTTTTGTTTGCTTGTTTGTTTTAATAATCTTAAGAGTGCTTTTAAAAAAAATAAAAAATAAAATTCTTAGCTTGTTGGCCGTGTAAAAACAGTCCTTGGGTTAAATTCGGCCCCGTGGGTTTGCCAGCCTACAGGTCATTTTGCCATCTCTGTCCCTGGGTTGCAGGGAAGGTCTCTATGTATACAGCTTTTTCCTTCTTTTGAAACACTTCCTTTGGATAACTTCCCAGGAATGAGATTACCGGATAAATGGGCAGCAATGTTTTTATGGCTGCTAATATATATCTTGCTGTATTTTAAGATTGTGCCAACCAGCAATTTGGGAATATATAAGTTTCTTATAACCTCACCAGCACTTGGTATGATCAGTTTAAATTTATGCTAATTTAGTAGCCATAAAACGATACCTTGTTTTTATTTCTGTATCTGATTGTTCTCAAAGTAGGGAATGCTTTTCATGTGTTTGGTTGTTCTTTGTGAAGTTGGCTCTAGAGGACCCAAATGTTAGAATCAGCTGAAAAGCAGCTATCCTGAGCCCCTTTCTTCAGTTCAAAGATGAGATGCTCCTTTGGTTCAAATGCAAGTTTGCATGTAACTTCTCAGCGAGTCCTGCTGCATTAAAATGACAGAGAGAAGCCCAGTGAGGCCTTATCGCTCTGTGGCAGCAAAAAGGACTGGAAAGTAGGTCGAGGAATTAATCCTGCTGGTTCCAGTAATTAGAGCAGACAATGGGGTCGAAAGTTCAGGCTGAGCTGGGGAATGCAGCCGGAGTGTCTCTTACCAGGCCTGGGCACATTGCCCCCCCACCCCCCCACCCCGGCCTTCGGCACTGCCCCTGGACTAGGCCTCCCTGTCATCATGACCATCCCCAAGTGCATTTTCTCCCCACCCCTTCTAATCTACAGAGCCATTTTTGGCCTTTCATCCCACGAGAAGTCAGATGGTCCCAGAGGCAGAAGCGATCCCAGTGACAGCCCTCCTGCCTTCCAAAGGAAACCCCCCAAGGTTACTTTCCTCCTCGAGCTTCAGCAACTGGTAGAAAGTGTTGGCTCTTCATCTCCAGTGGAGTCCAGAAACAATGAGAGATGCTCCTTTTCCTTTCCATGCAGGTTTGCACCAAGTCTTTAGCACATTCGGTGCATGAAAATGAAGAGCAGAGGGTTGGTAAGGTGGGACCCTGGCAGAAAGATCTCAAGTGTGAAGTCAGTGGGGAATTGAATGTAGAGTCCTGCTAACCTATTCTAAACAGGTTTTTTACATAAAGCACAGATAGCAATCTCAACTGGCTGCAGAAGCCACGGAAATAATGTGGCCAAGTGAAGGAAGCCATTGGGTGCATGACAATAGGGAGCAGTGGAGACCAAGGCGAACCAAAAAAAAAGTTCATTCCTGCCCAAAAGCATTTGCAGTCAATATTTTAAAAATCTTACTTCCGGCTCAACAAAACAAGTTTGCAAGGCTGAAGTTGACCCTGTAGGCACCCCAGCTTGTGAATTCCCAGAAGGGTCTGCAGCTTTTTCCATCCTTCCTCAGTGCCCCTCTGATAGACTCACTCTGACCCCACTATGAAAAAAGCCAAACCTTCTTCCCAAAGATTAGCTTGGGGTGGGCAGGTGGCACATGTCCAGATAATGATGTGAAGGCCCCTGCTAGATAGCACAGCTGTGGGCAAAGTTGAGAGCAGGTGGTCCAGTCTGAACATCCAGATTTGTAAGGAACAGAAATCTGCCCAGGCCCCACGGACAAGACAGGATTTATTAGAAAGACACAGTTCTTTAAGACGCTAAGGACAGGGAATCCATAAAGAACAGAGAAGCCTACTGAGAAAGGGAAAAGCCCCTGGGCAATATTCCTGGGCTGGGACAGAGGCAGCTTCTCAGACATAGGACCTGAGTACAGGCAGGGATCTTAAAATGGGTCTGTTTCATAGGATTTAGGAGCAGATACATCATTCAGTCTAACAAGCTTGAGACGTTGGCTATTTTAGACCGAGCATCCAATGAGCGCCTACCAGGAATACAACCTACCGCCGAGAACTATGCATACACACCCACCCATCTGTTTCCCCAAACTGCATGTATAATTCAACTTTCCACTAGGACCTCAGAAATGAGTTGATAGAGGCTCATTAATTAAGCTTAACGAGCTGTGTGTGGCCACCAATTAGGAGATATGTGAAGTGATTTCTCTTCCCTGGTGCTGAACCGGAGTCCCACAAAATGAGCCTGGGTGGTGAGTTGGAGAGAAAGCCCACCTTGTCTGATGCCAGGTCTTGTGTTTCCAGAGGGTTCGGACCGGGTTGAAGCTGGTGTCTGGGCAAGTATGATGCCCCAAATAGCTAAAGAGTGGGGATAAACCAGAAAGAGTTGCAAGCTGAGTCCTTCAAGAGGTGCATAATCAGCGATGGTGAATTTGTGGTGAGTCCATGGAGGTGTGAGTGGCATATGAACAGGAGTCCAAGCTGAAAGGTTGGAAACAGGGACAGTGGGAACAGAGTGAGGACAAAGAGCAAGGATGTTCCAGCCATGCCAACCTTCTTTCAACTTAACAGTGCCAAGTGCTTTCTACTTCGTATCTTTAGACATATGCTTCCCTGACCTAGAACACTCTACCTGATTCTTTGCATAGCTGAGTATTTCATAGGGTTTTTAGGCCTTGGCTCTCTTGTCATTCTTTTTATAATGCCTTCAACAGTTGGTGTCCATTGATTTTATCCGCCCAACATCTGTACCAATTTTGGGGGGTAACAGCATCATTTTCAGTGTATCTGTCAGCTGTGCCATAGTAACAAATAGCCCCAAGTGTAGTGGCTTACAACAACAAACATTTATTTCATGCTTGTTACATTTCAGCTGCTGTAGTTCTGCTCCATGTGCCTCTTACTCTGGGATACAGACTGAAGGAACAGCCGTGCTTTGGGACAATTTGGCTTGATGGCTGATGGAACACAGCAGGTGACAGATATCTCTTAAAGCTCTAGTTCAGATATGACATGTGACTATGAATCATATCTCCTGACATTCCATAGACCAAAACAAGTCTGTCAGGGATGGGGAACTATGTACCACCTCTGAGAGGCATGGCAGTTTCTGTATGTGAAGGATTTAAGATACCTCACTGGTTCCTGCTCCCCAGATACCCAGAGTTTCCCTGGTTCCTGGCCTTCCTGCACCTTGTCCAGTGTTTCCATTGCTTCCAGGAGCCACATCACATCTTTCCTACCAAATTCTAGCATTGTTTTCTGTTGCTTGCAAGCATAGAACCCTGACTGCCATGTTTACATCTCTGACTCCTGTGTTTAAACAGGGCTTCCCCTGCGATTCTCCAGGGGGGATAAAAAAAATCTTCTTTGTTTTTTTATGCACCCAGATTTGTGTCATTGCTTTGCTGTTTACTTGTGTGAGGTCTTTTTCTGATACCAGACTGTAAGCTGAATGCAGGCAGGAAATGTGGCAGACTGGATTGTCACTGTAAGGCTCCAGAACTAAAATATGTCTGATATTTTTTAGTCTTGACAAATACTCATGAAATGTATGAAGGAGGTCTTAGGCATTTGGAGATCAGAACTGGAATTCTAATGTTCTTTGTGGATACTAGTTGTCTAATGTGTGTGGTGTGGATAACTCATTATGGTTTAAACGTGCAGAGTCAGTATTAACTCAGGGGCAGCCGGACATGTCAGGGCTCTTGATATGTGTGCATGACGGGGGCAGCTAAAGCACCCCAGAGAGGGGATTTCTGGATTTCCAGATCCTAAAACAGGGGCTTTCCATTTTTTTGGACCTCTGGCTCATGTAGGCAAATCCCAAAACCCTTCTTCTTGTCTTTCGCCCCGGTTTCTACTCTCTGATTTGTGCAGTGGGAGTTTTACACTGTTGGCAAACATGGAGCAGGAGCCAGACTTCCAAGAACACCGCGGCTGAGTTCTTGGTAAACCCTAGTAACATCCTAATTTTAGTTATGACTAGTAAATCGTAGTAACTCGCTTAGTAGTTTCCTAGAAAGTGGCACTTAGTCATGCATAAAGCTGGAAATCAATGAATGGATGTGTTAGTTGTTCATAAGAACCAGAGGCAGAGTAGCCTCTCAGGATTGGTTTGTGGCCTTTGGGTGGGAGCTGTAGACCCACTCAGTGGCCTACATGCAGGCCACGGACTGAGCACCACTCCACCACTGCGACCTGTAGGCAGCGGAGTTCGGGGGGGGGGGGGGGAGCTTGGCCTCTGGAGTCACAGTGAGGGCCTGTGTATCCAAAGTAGAGCCAGAATTGTCCATAGAATGAATAAACAATACCTCCCACACCAAGGCATATGACTAGATGTTTTAGCGCTAGTACAGAGGGAAAAAATTCCTTTAAAAGCAGAGAAAAATTCAGAGTGGCTTTTTGTTGTTACGCCTTTTCTCAAACAGGGTCGGGAGCAGGTTGGTAAATTTTGGGGAGGTTTTGAAAAGGGCATCCTGGCGCTAAACATTGGGGTGGTTGAGCACGATTGCTGCAGGGGAAAAGCGTGGGGCTTGGTTTTGTGCCTCCCTTAGTGGTGGAAGCCATGGAGGACCAATTCATCCTCACCTTTCTGGATAGCCTGCAGCACCTCCCACCTGACACTGCTTCCTGAGCCTTGCACTCCCTTCCTCTGGACCAAGGCCAACATGATACAGAGCGTTGGATTTGCATAAGCTAAATGCATGTCTGGTGTAACCCCGTCATAATAAGTTTTTAATATTATTCTTTAAAGTTGCATTAAAAAAAAAAAAGCCATCAGGAGTCCCTTACTCTCCACCTCTCAGCTCGGCCAAACTTCCTTTGCAAGCAGGACCTCCCACAGATGGCCCCCAGCAGCTCCAGCTCATATTCTACCGGCTTAGCAATCCTAGCAGGAAAAGAAAGCCTCTCTCCCCGTGGTTTCAGCCAAAAAATAGCTGCCATTCATTGAGTGCTTCTTCAGAGCCAAGCCCACCTCCTGAGCGCGTTCCAGGATTCTCTCATTTATTCCTCCCAGCGCCTCTGTGATATCGTTGCTATTATTATCATCCCACTTTAAAGAGAAGAGACTGAGGTTACGTAAACTAGCCCAAGGTCACAGAGCTCCTAAATGACAGAGCTGGGGCCGATGATCTTAATCACTGCACTCCATTGCCTGTGGCTGCCTCGGACTTTCCTGAAGTGATTCCCCAAATCTCTGGGACTGGGAAGGGCCCATACTTAGCCATGGCTATTGAGTATCTGCTCTGTTCCAGCTGCTTTATGGGTATTATCTCATTTTTGTCCCCATTGCCCAGATAAGGAAACTGAGGCTCAGAGAGGTTAGTTGACTTTCCCAAGCTTGTACAGACAGAAAGTAGAGAATTCGAGATTGGAACCCAAACCTGCTGGATTGTTAAAGCTCCTTGCTTAGGGCCTTGGTGCTGGGTGGTCCCTGTGCCTGAAACACCCTTCCCGAGGCACCTGTGTGTGACTCAGCCCTCTCTTTCCTCCAATCAGTTCTCAGTGAAGCCACTCCTAAGTAATCTGTTTAAATCTGCAACCTGCCCCTCCGCTTCTTCCTAACCCCCTTTGCCTGGCTTTACTTTTTCTTCTAGAGCATTTAGAACCTTTTAATACACTAGGTAATTTGCTTATTATGATTTGTTACTTATTGTTTATCTTCCCCTTCTAGACAGTAAGCTTGATGAAGGCAAAGGATCTGGTCTATCCTGGCTTTCTAGAATAAGACCTTGCATAAGTAGGTGCTCAATAAATATTTGGTAAATGAATGGATGATGCTAAGACGTGAGTTCTGATAGATGGCAGGTCAAGAAATCATCCCAATGCCATGTCTTAAATTCCATACCAAGTCCTATCAGAGTGGACAAGAGCTTGGAGAGAGGCTAAGTGCATGTGGACCCAAGATGTCAGATGGCCTGTGACAGGCAGTAAAGCCAGGAGGGACCCAAGCCCCAAAGAGAGGAGCTTGGTTTTGTGCCTCCCCCAAAATCCACCCCGGAACAAGTTCAGTCCTCAGTTTTCCAGATGGCACTCAACATCTCCCACCTGACTCATTGCTCATTGATCACATTCACTTCCTCATCCAACTGGAGGTCAGGCTGCCAAATGCGGGTTGGAAAGTTAGAAAACAGAGTGAAGAGACTGTATCTTGTTCTGAGTCGGCTGTTGATCGGCCAACCTTAACAGGAACTGCAGAAAAGCTTCTCAAAGCCCACGAGTGGTGCTGGCCCTGGGACTTGAGGCAACCCCTGCCTCAGTTTCCTCTTCTGCAGATGAGCAAATGAATATCAGTTATGAAGATCTGTATATGGTTGGGGTTCTGTGGTGACAAGGAATGTAAAGAGAGTCACTTGGGTAAAGAAATAAATTTTTGGAAGGTTGTGGTGTGGCTCTGGAATTAAAGAAGAAATGAGCCACCAGGTCTTGGGAAGAGGATAGACAGGAACGGACCTGTGGCTCTTGGCTTCAGGGACTTATGACAGATGACCACCAGATGACTCAGCAGGTGCCCACCCTCTACCCTCAAGATCCCAACTTCTAGACAAAATCTTTCACTGGTCTTGTTTGGGTGACACTCAAACGCAGGGTCAGTCAAGATAGGTTCTTTGAGTTCCTATCATGTCCCATGCTCTGTTCTAAGGCCCAAGGATACAGCCGTAAACAAGACAGACAAGATCTCTCCAGAGTAGCCTCATGGTGGGGAAGACAGATCATAATCACACAAACAAGTAATGGAATCTTAGGTCCTGACCAGTGCTATGTAGAAAATAAAATAGGGCAGACCAGGAAAAGCTTCATGGAAGGGGTGACATTTGTGACAACCTTGTAGGATTTCCATGGCAGAGAAGGAAAGAGGAATACTCTAGGCTTGAGAAGGAGCGGAGTTAATGCCACACAGGATAAAGTGCAGGGCACATCCTGGGAGTATAAATAAACCAAAGAGGAGAGTAGATGTGGAAGGAGGAAAACAGTATTGGTGTCACACCAAGTAGAGGCCCCAAGATCTAAGGAGTCTACATTTCACCTCCCAATTTAGGTGAATCAAGCAGACGGTGTTAGTTCACACAAAGTGGACTTCTCTTTCCCATTCCTTTGGAACTTGCCTTTCTCCTGCTAGAGTAATATTTTAGATTTACAATTCCGATAGGAATTCTCAAAGGAATGAGGGGTCCTACTCCCAGAAGAAGGAGGACCTTCTGGTAGAGTAGAAAAAGATAGGTCTCCTGTAATCAAAGCCATTCTTCAGTCAATAGCAAATACGTATTAAGCATCTACTTACTTATTATGGCATAATTATTACTTATTATGCCTGTGCCTGACATTGAGCCACGAGATCTTGGCTAGAATCTTCCCTACAAGGCCCTACTTCCCGCTAATGGACTCAGCTACTCACTGCTTGCCTTTAATTGTTTCAGTTCTTCAACTTCAGATCCCCAAAAGAAGTCTGGTTGTCTTGTGTTTTGAGTCCAACTATATTATAGGCCAGGCCCGGGTCCGTGAGGACCCATCCTGGGACACAAAACAGCTGACAGTAGCTCCCTACAGCAGGGTGGTTTCCATACAAAGGGAAGTTGGGTGGGATGGACTCCATGTCAACATAACCACTTAAAGTCATAAGCAAGGATTATTACGGCAGGTCAGCCCTATAATGTCCTTCAATGAAGCCAACATATTACTCCTGACTTGTGTCCAGTCATTTTATTGGTACTGGTTAGAGTCCTGTCCCAAGCTTGTGGACTCAGTCCCAGGGGCTGGGGAAAAAAGGTTATGAACTCTCCTGATGCAGATGGTAACAATGATAGGGATGCAAATTATTACAAGTTTTTACCACTGCGTTTGCATTAAACCATTTAAATACAATTAAATGATTTATCCCCTGTCCCCGTGTTCCTTTGCAGGGGATGGGAGGCACAATTAGCTAATGAGCAGTAATCTCTGAGGAAGAGGCATAATGACACAGAGTGGAGAACCAGAAACTCGTATGTTGCTGTGGTTTTGCACACTGGACCTGCCTTTCTAAAGAATGATTTGGCAATAGACATCAAACATTAAAAACACACCATCTCTTTGATCCAGGACTTCTAGGACTTTATCTGAAAGACATAATCAGAAATGTATGTGAAAATGTTCCCCCAAGGTGGCTCACTGTAGCATTAACATAATACTGAAAAATTAGAAGCAACCCAAATGTTCAACATTCAGGGATTAGTTGAGTAAATGATGGCACATCCAAAGATAGATTCCATGCAGTCCAAAACTACTGCATAGGAGCATTGTAATTGACATGAGCAGATGTGACATATGAAATAGCAGGTCATGAAACATTACGAACAATATGCCATTTTTATAAGGTTAATTTTGGAAAGCTTTGGGTGATAGGATAGCGTGGAGGAATAATAGAGCAGATAAGAGCAAGGGCTTTGAGGTCAGACACAGGAGTTCAATTCACAGCTTCAACACTTATGCTGGGAGCCTCAGCCTCCTCATCTGTGAAATGGGGCTAAATAGTGCCTGGATAACAGCCGGGGCTCCGTACTTATCAAATAGATGTTTCTAATTAAAATGGTAGCAGATGGCATATGTGTGCGTGTCCGTGCACACATGCACACTCCCATGCTCACCTTGGTGCTTTCTGGATGCATTCAATTTTTTCTGAATTAGGCAGGTATTACTTTTGTAATTAGGAACAAAGTCATTAACATAAAAAGGAGAGGCAGAGAGGGACCCTGAGAATATTATTCAACATAAGAAATGTCATCAGGACAGAAGGAATGTCAACTGCGTGCTAATTTGCCATCTCTGTCTGCTCTCAGAGTCGTCTGTTTCGAATCATTCTGTGGCATTTCTGTTCCTCTTTTTTTTAAGGACTTGAGGACTTGTTCCAAGAATTAAAAAAAAAAAAAGAAAGAAAAGAAAGAAAAACCCCCAAACTTCAAGCCATGTGGGTGAGCACAATTTGCAGAAAATATTTCCAAAATGTTGTAGCTGATATAAGCCATGTTTTAAACCTCAGCTATCCTAAGCAAATATCTAGATTATGCTTGCAAACCACAGGAAGTTCCTCTGCTTGGTAACACCTTGCTTGTTGGAGATAATTTAGAGAGAAGGATCCAAGGACATTTATTGGTTTTGCCTGCCTGGCATTCACACCCCCACCTTCCATCCCCATCCCCACCCCCACTCCCACCGCCACCCCCAGTCTGGCATCAGAATCTGGCCATTTCTCTGGGAAAATACCCTCCCCCTCATCCCACCCCCACCCCATCCTTGTGGTTCAAATGGGCCTGCCCCGTCTAGGTTTTAGGAGTAGCCAGTGACCCAGCCCTGACTTAGACCAGGGCCACTATTCTGGCCACTGGGATTGGCTCAAGGATGGGCATGTGACCCAAGCTGGGCCAATCAGAGCCAAAGATCTTAACCCTGGGTTGGTTGGTCTTTTTGTTTTTTGACTTTCCTATTGAAGACTGGGTGCTTGCTTTCCCCTGGGAGGCAAAGCCAGTAGAATGTACCCAGGAACAGCCAGGAACAGCTTTCACAGCACTTAAGGGAAGCCTGCTTGAGAATGAAGGGAGCACAAAGGAAGAAAAGCCAGGAAATGGACAAAGTCAGTGTCCTGCTGACACCCTCTAAACATCAGCCATCCTAATGCCCGCAAACATTCCTTTCTCTTGGAGCCAGTTTGAGTTGGTTCTCTGTTGCTTGCCACTGAAAAGGTCCTGACTGTTACAGGAGGTCAGTGTGAAGTGGCAGATACATTCATGTCATTGTGAGTCCCCCCCAGTCTGTAGTGTTCACAGCATTTCAGGTGCTAATGACTCATTCAGGGTTTCTTAAGTAGAGCTCCTCCAGAACTGGCTGCAGAGAACACCTAAGAGCCCTTTGTAATTAGCTCATTAAAGGAACCCTGGCAAAGTGGTTGTCAACTTGCTTGAAAACAGTTGTCTTGAGTAGGCTAAGCCTTTCCCCAGCTACCTCGCAGAAGCACTTGGACTTCGCAGAGCATTTTTCAGAGAACAAATATAGACCCGCATTCCACCCCTGGCCCAATTAGTAGAATTCTCACGAAAATATTTAAGTAAGTCTTTATTTGTAATTCGTTCACACTATCAGAAACAGTAACACAAACAAAACATTGCAAAGAGGTTGTGTTTTCTATAGAGAGCAACCAGCCACTGTTACACATTATAATATACCCTGTAGATGCTGGTGAGGCTGTTTATTTTTCATTGTATCACTCTGCTTCCACTCCTTTTGGTGTTTACTAAGCTACAGATCGCCTCAAAATGTTGAGTTCACCAGGTTCCTTTTCCCTGTCAAAATGTTTTAAGGAACAGGCAATAATCTAAGAGGTCAATTCACCTCCAAATAAGTCTTCATTGCATGCCCAGTGGTTACAGGACAGGGTCAGGTCTGGAGGCAATGGGAAGATGAGACAATCTAGTCCAAGTCTCCTGGGGATCATTGCCTGGTAGAGATAAGAGTGTGGTGTAGTATTGAGGGCCCTGTCTACCTGGGTTCAAATCCTGGTTCTGTCACTTTCTAGTTATGACCTTGGACAAGTTATTGAAGCTCTCTGGACCTCAGTGTTTTTCATCTGTGAAATGGGAATAATAATGCTAGGATCCACCAAATAGTTACATTAAGATGATTAAAAGAGTTAGTTATACATGAACTTCATAGAACAATACCTAGCTCTTAAGAAAAAAAAGTCCAAGTTGTCTTTCTTTCTTATTTTATGTCTTCATAGACTTCCTGCATAAGGTCTGGTGTTGATGATTTTCCAGTAATTCTCAGCTATATCTTAGGATCAAAAATCAGCATGTTTGGTGATAGTCACAAGTATCCCTCAAAAATTCTCCTAGGAAATAGCTAAACTAGTCATCCATAGATAATCTCTCAATGCAGTAGTTTCTGTCTAGCCAGTTGATCTCACACTGTTTTGGTTGAAAACAGGATGAAGCAATTTCCTTGAATTTAGGGGTCAGATTATATGAGAAATGATGATTTCTTGAACACTTGGAAAGTATTTATAAAGATTCGGCTCCTGCTCAGGGCAGCCAGGGGCCACACATGAAGAGAGGCTGATAATTCCTGTGATGACAAGGGATGAGCATTCTCAGGCCCTACACACACTCTCCTGGATATGCACATACCCTGTAGTCTGCTACAGAAACTACCTATATTTATTCTGTTCCTCTCTCTTTCACTCCAAGCACACATGACTGAATCCATGTACATTAAAGGTCTGTAGGCTGCAATTTCCCTATATTCAATTTGCTTGATAGTAAGACAGTTCAGAAATGTTAGATATTACGGCCCAGTCTAGCACCCGGGGTTCCCAACACACCTTTACCTTGGAAGTCCTTATTGTAAAAAGCATGAGATTGGTACTTCAAAGCCTCAGACTTGAGCTCAAAGCCTGGAACCACAGTCTACCGAGGTCACCGAGAGCGGCCTTGGGCCAGTCACTTTCTCTCCCAGCACCCATCTCTTCCTATGAAAAAAGAGGATCTTGGAAATATATACCACCCATGATTACTGAGAGAATGGAGATAAATTGTGTATAAATGTTAGGTTACATGAAATAATGAAAATGTTAGGTTACATGAAAGCATGAAAGTGCTTTCATGTATTATTCACTAACTCAACAAATGTAGTTGGGGACCAGGGTCCGGGGACGATGAGTCAGGCCCTAACCTCAGAAAACACCTAGCCACACAGGGAAATGTAGTAGTAACTGTGTAATGATGCTATGATGTGGCAAGTGTGATTGAGATTATTTTATACTACCTGCCAACACTCTGGTCTTTTTGAAGCTCTGAGTGAAATGATCTGTTTTGTTTTGATGGTTAGTTAATGCATGTTTGGGTAGCTCCTGTTTTGTGTTTTGGAAGAACAACACAGTTTGGGGTACGTATACATATACTTCCTGAATATCCATTTCCTTGCTAGCCACGATTTTGGGAGAACTGGCCGGTAGAAACAGTCTTTTTTGGTTCAGGGGAATAATTTTGAATAACTGCTTGTGATCAAATTAGACAGATTTGTTTCCCACTAGTAAACAGCCGCTAATAGTTACTGAACGTACGCTGGTGCATATTTTCTATTGAAAAGCAATATGGCTTGGCATCAAATAGGTCCCACCATTTACTGTGTAGTTTGTGGCAAGTTATTTAACCTGTCTGAGCCTCAGTGTCTCCTCTTGAAGTGGGACAGAAATAGTACTGGCTTCACAGCATCAACATGAGGATGCAGTAAACCGATCCGACTCCATGGGAAGTGTTCTAAAATGGCAGTTATCACCACTGGGTTCATAGAAAAAGCCTGGGCATGAGAGAGACTCTGTGCTGGGAAGACCTTTGTGACCTCTGCTGGACTCCTCAGGAGGCCAGTGGTGTTAAATTTAAGGGAGAGGTTAAGTTCTTATGTAAACATGGAAGGCAAAAATGGATGGAGTCAAATTACCTCTGCCCGTATGGTAGGGCTTATACAGTATTGTGTATGGACCATTTGGGTTTGAGAACCACTGAGTCCAACCATAGGTGGGAATAAAAGGAATGCTTGTCTAGAGTTGCCCAAGGATTCAAACCATTCTGTCTCTAAGGACAAGGGTCCAATGGAGGGCAATTTTGCCCTTCCAGGGGACATTTGGCAATGTCTAAACATTTTTGGTTGTCATAACTAAGGTGGGCTATGTGGCATCCAGTGAATAGAGGCCAGGAATATCGCTAAACATTCTGCAACACAAGGCAGTCCTCAACAACAAATAATGACCCAGCCTGGGGCACCTGGGTGGCTCAGTCAGTTAAGCCTCTGACTCTTGATCTCAGCTCAGATCTTGATTTCAGGGTCATGAGTTCAAGCCCTACGTTGGGTTTCACACTGGACATGGAGCCTACTTAAAAAAAAAAAACAAACTAATAAATAAATCCTACTGAGAAAAAAATTTTAATTAAAAAGAAAAAAGGAATTAGACAACTTAAAATGCCAGTAGTGCTGAGGCTGAGAAACCTTGCTATCAGGGAACTATCAAATCCACACTTAGAACTGAGAGATGAGTGGAGTCCTCTAGAATGTTTCTGCTTATCCTGGGGGTTTAATGAGTTGCCATATGTAGGAGCCCTTAGTACAGGTCCTGGCACATAGTAGGTGCTTAATAAATGTTTCTTTCTTTCTTTCTTTTGACTTTATTTATTCATGAGAGACACACAGAGAGAGGCAGAGACATAGGCAGAGGGAGAAACAGGCTCCCTGCGGGGATCCCGTTGCGAGACTTGATCCCAGGACTCCAGGATCATGACCTGAGCCAAAGGCAAGTGCTCAACCACTGAACCACCCAGGTGCCCCTGTTTGCTTGTTTTAAAGTTAGATCTTGCTTGATGGGGCCACCACATATACTCTGTTTCTGAGAAGCAGTGGAGAAGAGCTCTGCCACCTGCTTCCTGTCCTTCCAAGCTGGCACTTCCTGTTTTCTGCCCCATTCATCAGTGATGGATCTCCTGGTGGTATCTTCCATGACCCGGAGGCTCTAAAGCCAACATCAAATTCAGGTTGTAACTCCACTCTATCAATATTACCAACACTTTATAATTTGAATTCAAAATTAATGACTTCTCAACTCTACATAGAAAGCCTTCCTTTGCAACCATGTGATTTAAAAAAGGAGCTCTCATGAACTCAGACTCCAAATCCCCCTCCTAAATAAGCTGGATCTGAAATAGGAGTCCATGAGTTCAAAGCAAAGGAGGGGGAAGGTGGTTGGCACTTACATGCTAGGAAACTCTCAAGGACCACAAAGGCAAGAAAATTGCTTTTAAATGAAAGAAATATTTCCATTTCATTTCAACCCCTAATGTATCATATAACTCTAATATCATTCCCTGTCCAACTGAAATATTTGAATCCAAATAATTCTTAAGTCATTTGGACTCTATTCAAATGTGAATTCATCTCCTTAATCATCTCTGCCCTTATTTTTGAAATACAGACTAATATTGAAACTTAAGAGTCTACTCAAGGATTTTTTTAACTTTAAGAGGAGTGTTTTATTTATTTATTTATTTATTTATTTATTTAGTCACTGTTGCTTTCTTTCCCATCATTACGTATTCATCTTGAAGATCCTAAGTTTGTCTTTTTTCTATTTTTCATTTTCCTTCATTTAAATATTGTGGACAGCAAACAGACTGAATAATGATGAATATGATTAATACTCAGACTTAATAAGTCTTCTGAAAAAGACCTTTTTATTCCAAGGAGGAAGTATTATTTCAGCAGCATATGGTGTCGCAGTGACAGAGTCGAATGGAGGGTAACCAGATGGAAGGACATGGCATTTTCTGGCCAGGCTGACTCTGAGAGAGAGTCACTCATTTGGTATCCTATTCCAATAAATCCAGTATAGGAAGAGAAATTTCCCTCCAAAGTGTGTTTCTGTGTCATGTCTGTCTTGAGACCTTTCTTGAATCTAAATGCTATCTTGGAGTATCAGTGTGAAATGGAGTGAGAGGTGTTATGCTCAGATGTGCCCCGCCTTCTTGATGTTCTCCTTTTGCCTAGAACACTTACCATAGAAGACCATACCAGCAAACACACACTATTCATTCCTGGGTCTTGGGCAGACATTATCAATCCACCATAGCACTTTTTCCCCCCAAAGCCATGCATACAGCCCCTACCAATTGATTGCAGAGTAGACATGCAAGATTAAAAAAAAAAAAAAAAAAGATTTTCTGCCTCTACTAGGTAAAAAAAGATATGCTTAGAAGAGCTTTGGAATGTCACCACCATTGTATCCTTTTCCAGAAACCTCTTCAGCTCTCCAAATCCCATTTGCCCAAAGGTTGGAATAGAAGAGGGACAAGTTGGCTTTGCTTTCTACATAGCAATTTGGTTTGAAAATTTGTCTCTGAGTCTCTGAGTGTGCAGAAACAAACAAATTGAATGAATTCCCCTTCTTTCTTAATAGAACCCAAGGCCGTGGCTTTTAAGCAAGGTATAGCTTTATTTATTTGCAATTTATGTCTTGAAACCATGTAAAATTACATGCCTCCCTTCTTTCTTCCCTCCCCCCCAAAAAAACCCTTACAGCTACTGTTTTTTCTTCAAGTTCCTGGTGTTATTACTATGGGGACTTTTTTTTTCTTTTTTTCAAATAACTCCCTGATGCTACTTTATCCACAAGGCCTCTCAGCCTGAGATAGAATTTTAGAAACAATCTAGAACCAAAATTAATTCTACCATTTTATAATTTGCCCAGTCAGATAAAAAAAAAAAAGTATATGATTTTCAAGTACTTTCTACACTTAAGACTAAAAACAGCAGTTTTTTTTTTTCTTTAAGCAAATGCAATTCTCTAGGTACTTACTGTAAGAGGATTTTAGTCATTGGAGACATTTAAAAAAAGATCTCAAGCAAGAATCTTTCTTCACATTTTTTTTCAAAAGGATATTTACTTTGGAAAATGCTACATTTAGAAAAATTGTGCCTTGGATGACAACTGGCCCACTAAGTTTTACTGTTTTTTTGAGGGGGAGAGTGGGGCGGAGGAGGTTGGAGGCTGTGTGAAGGCGGTTCTAGTCACCCACCAGCCAAGCACGGTTTTGGAGTTCATTTTCATTCATTTATTTCAATTCATTCATTCATTCATTCAATCCACAAACATGTTGAGGGTTTGCCATATACAGAACACTGTGCTAGACAATGGGATTCTAGCCAGGAGCAGAACACTTTCTTTGACCTCCCACCCTTCCCAACTGGGTACTGCCAGAGAATGACTCCTGATGTCAAGGCAGGAGTTCTCTTTAGGGGAATGTTGTCTCCCTAGACACTTGGGACAATGTCCAGAGACATTTTTGGTTGTCACAACTAGGGGGAGGGTGGTGCTGGCATTTAGTGGTAGGAGCCAGGATGCTGCTAACCATCCTACAATGAATGCACAGGACAGCCCCCACCACAAAGCCTCATCCAAGCCCAAAAGTCAAGAGTATGAAGGTCAGGAAACCTTGCCCTAAGGCATCCGAGATATGTAAAGAATTAACTTCTAGTTACTGGTTCTCATTAAGTACCATCCTTAGGGGAACTAAGAAAATAGTAGCTCAACTCATTTATTGTCAGGCTTTCTTCTCTCATGGAACCCTGACTGGGAACAGTTGGTACAATTGCTCTCAGGGTGCCGGCCATGAACCAGTAGCATCAGCATCACCTTGGGGGCTTGTTAGAAATGCAGAGTCTCAGGGTTTATACCAGATGAGTTGAATCAGCATCTGTATATTATGATCACTGGTGATTTGTGTGCACAGTACAGTTGGAGAATTGCTATTCTAATCAGATGTCAAATAGAAGTTTTAAGTGACGTTTTTTATAAGTGCTACTGTTAAGGGTGTCCCCCTAAATTCATGTGCAGAAATGCTAACCCATAATGTGAGGATATTTGGAGGGGAGGCTTTGGGGAGGTAATGAGGTCATAGGGTGGAGCCCTCAGGAATGGGATCAGTGCCCTTATAAAAGTGTCCCCAGAAGCTTCCTCACCCATCTACCATGTGAAGACAGAGCATCAAGACAGCTGTCTGAGAATCAGGAAGCAAGCCCTCACCAGACACAGAATCCTTGATCTTGGACTTCCTAGCCTCTACAACTGTGAGAAATAAATGTTTGCTGTCTGAGCCACCCAGTCTATGATATTTCTGTTATGGCAGCTGGAATGGACTAAGATAGCTAGGAAAGGAACCCAGTCCAAGGGGTCAGGGAAAACTTACATGAAAAATTGGCCTGTAAGTTGAGTCCTGGTTGAGAAGCAGCAATTGGCCGGGAAAAGATTGTTCCTGGCCGGGGGAACAGCATGAGGAAAGGCTCAGAAGCAGGAGCGAACTTGGTCAACTGGAGGGTCTGAAGGAAGATGTTTTGTGTCTAGAACCCAGTGAGCGAAGGGTAAGTGGCAATGAGAGTGGAGAGAGGAGCATGGCATGTGGGACTCGAGTCTAGGAGCAAGTGGGGAATGGTCAGCTGGGTTTGATTCCCAGACCCTTGGCTGGTGTGACCCTGGTAAGGATGCCATCCATGGCCATGGGACAGGATGTGGCTGATTCCACAGCCCTTCAGCGCCGTTTCCTAGGCAGTGGAGCCAACTGGTCAGACCAGGGTCTGAATCCCGTGAATGATCGTTGTCCCCAGTGACCCAAGTCCACCATGAGACAGAGTGAGAACAATGCTGCTGGGGACAGAGTACTCCCTGACCCCTCTGACTTAAAGCTCCAGAGCCATTATGTCGATATATTTTTGTACAGATTTTGTAGTTTATTACACATTCTGGCAACGTTTAGATGCGATTTCAATGAGCCAGAATGTAGTACTGTAAACCTAAAACTGGATATCCCTTCAAGCTGTTAGAATCTGGCAGGAGAACTGCTCCCAATTACAAGCACAGTTTCCAACCTCACTGTTCCCGTCCTGAAAGCATTGAAAACAAAATCCATTTTTAATGAGGGACTACTAAACACTTTGCATTCTATTAATGTCCCCTTTGGGCTTCTAGGCTCTAGTATACCTTACACACAAGAAATGACCGCCACCGATGGCCAGGGCCCCGGGGTGTGCAAACATGGTGACCAATTGAACACGAATTAAGTCTTTCCTGCTCTCATCCTGTTTGATCCCTGTCAGCATGTGGACAGCCTATCAGGCTGGGTGGGGAATCAGGATGAGAGAAGTCATTTTATCACGTCGACATATACATTTGGCTGCCTGACTCCTCATCTCTAGCATATTACTAATCTTACAAGCCATCCATTATCCACTCGGTAACTGGCAAACGTGAACTTGGCTAACGTCAAAGCCGGATGATGAGATCCAAGTCAGAAGAAGTGGGAGAAAGAGAGAAAGTACAAAGATGAGCCAGACGGTTTTCCAACCTGTAAGAACATGCTGTATTTACCAGGCCGGGTACGCAATCCAAACTCTGTTCCCGTTGTTTGTCTTCTGCTCTGGGCCTGGGTTATGTTTGGTGCAAACAGGTCAGTGCCCCCCCCTTTCCCTTACTTCCATCTGATGATTGGCGTATTGTTTAGAGACGATGAGGGATGATCTTGTGCTCTGGAGGAAGTTGGCAAGAAAGTTTAATTCTATAAAAAGAAACGCGCGGTCAGGATACGGTTTCCTATTCTGAGTCAAGGCAGAGAAGAGAGTCAGAAATTCCAACCCAGAGGGTCAGGACCAGCTCCAGGACCTCTTGAATCACATCTGAAACATGTTCCCCATGCTCCTTTCTCCTCCCTGTTCTTACAACCAGCCAACTAGGATTACACAACTTGCACTAATTTTATTCCACATGTGGCTGTTTCTTATTAGAAGCCTGTACCTTATCTTTTCCTGTGCCATGTCATCTCTCCTGATTCAGGTGAATAATTCCATTTCTTAACAGGGGGATTCTGTTCACACTCTTGGCTGGATTTAAGGGGAAAAAAAAAAGAAAGAAAGAAAGAAAGAAAGTACACTTAAACTTTTTCTTGCGCGGAGAGCCTTTCTTTATCTGTAACCCTGGGATCTTCCTTTCTCTGTCCGGAGTCTTTCCTTCTCCATTCTGAAGGGCTCTACTCATCAGGACCCAATGGAAAAGCGAATGTTCGAGCCAATCAGCGGAAGGTCTCAGGTCACCCAATACCCAACAACTGTTTCTGGAGGGTTTTGTTTTCTCCCCCATCGGACCGGTACATTTTCTTTTTTAACTCAATTCACCAGATGTTTTGGCAGTGCAGAAACCTGGCTTTGCCGTCTTCCAAGTGGATGAAATAGGATCCAGATCACAGCACGTTGCCTCGGCTTCTCCCAACCAAGTACTTACTGGTTCTGGAGAATAATGTAAAGATCGAGTTCAGTTTTCTTTAGGTCCTGGGACTCTGGGATCCAGGTGTTGGCATTTTCTGGCCTTCCAGGCCTTAGAAGGTTTCCAGGGAAACCCCAGATTCATGAGTGTGCGTAGAGTTCCCCTCCTTTCTCCGTCACTTTTATTTTTCTGGCCGCGTATCAGAAATGGTAAAACTGCGCCCCCCGAGCCCCCGTGCGGGGGGGAAATGCAGGAGTGGCACACACGTGATTCAGGCACATCTGGAGAAAACCAGCTAGGCGATCCCCCTTTGGTGTTTGCAACTCCAGGACCCCCCCCACCCTGGCCCCCGACAAAGGGGAAGGAGAGCTCCTTCGTCAGGCTCCCATCTCCCTCTGCCTCGTGCCCTGTTTTGCTTAGAACAAGCCCGAGCATGCCATGCCACCTCGCCAGGCCTTGCCAAAATCCACGAATGGCACAGAACACACATTAAACAGACGGAATGCAACATACATGTAAAGAAATAAGAGCTCTGCCAGGAAAGTTGGCAGCAGCTCTGGAATGCTTTAAACAGTGTGTGTGTGGGTAGAGCGAGCCCAGAGTCGGCTAGGGTGCCTCATTCTCAAGAGCTGTTTCTTTTACAGCCATGACCTGTTTTGCCAGTCAAAATAAATACAGTGTTAAATGCCCCCTTTTACTGGCTCCTGATACCTTGGCAATGCAGTTTGAAATATGACCTGCTCTCATTGGAAAAATGTCCTTTTAACTGAGTAGAAAGGATGTGCCCCTTCGAGGCAGTAAGTAGGGGGTTCATGGATGGTGGAGCCTCTGAACACAGACACACTCAAGAGGTAGGAGCGCAACAGCCGCGGAGTCGGTACTGCTTGTTCGTAAGTCACTGCCTCTAGAAGCTTCGTCGCAGGCACAGGGTGACTTTCAAGGTTCTCTATCACCTTGCCTTCAGCTAGGGACAGTAAAGTGGCAGCCCAGGATGGCTGCCTATTCCACAGGGACCCTCGAGGCAGCCAGGCCATTTCCTTCAGAAGAAAAAGAATAGTGATAACAAGGCACTGTCACAGGTTTACCCCACTTGGGCCATTTAGCTTTGTGGGTTCCCCATGGCCACAGGCCACTCTGTAAGCCCACCAGCATCCTGGCACGTGTGTAAGAAGCTAGATGGATTGATTTGCCCAGGAGAGAAATCACAGCAGCCGCTAATCAAGCATTTTCTGTAGACCAGGCACATCAGACATATCTTCTGAAGCATCCCCTTCTCTCAAGGGCTGAGATACCCCCTGCTTTGTACATGAAGAAACTGAAGCTTAGCGAGATCGGAGACCGCATGGCTAGTCCAGGACAGCACAGCTGTGAAAAGGGAAGCTGGAATTTGAACCCAGGCTCGTCTGCTCTCAGCAATCAGGCTGTAAGGGCCCCATGCTGGCTTCTACTGGATAGCACAATCACCTCCTTCATCCTCAGAACTGGTCAGCGGAGGCAAGGGGCTACATGCCCCACTCAAGATGTCACAGGATGGGTCAGTTTTTTGGGGGGTAACTACAAAAGATGTTCACAAACTGAGTGGCTTCGAACAACAGAAATTTATTCTCACACAATCCTGGGAAGGCCAGAAGTGTGAAAGCAGGGTGTTGGCAGGCCTGTGCAACCTCCAAAAACTCTAGAAGAGGATCCTTCCTTGTCTCTTCCAGCTCCGGTGGTTGCTGGCTTCCCTGGCTTGGGCCATATCCCTCCTGTCTCTGCCTCTGTCTTCACATGGCCTTCTTCCCTCTGTGTCCTCTCCCCTTCTCGGCTCTTCCAAGACACTTGTATTGGACATGGGGGCCCATTATAATTCAGGACAATCTTGTCCCAAAATCCTTAACTTCATTACGTCTTCAAAGATCCTCTTCCCAATAAGGTCACATACACCAGTTCCAGGGATTTGACTCTGAATATTTGCAGGGAGAAGGAGTGCATTTCTCAACCCACCGCTTAGGGAGATGATGAAGCAATTTATTCAATAAGGGTCTTTACTATTTTGCAGGCCTGCAAGATTTAGTATAAAATTTTGAAATATTTTTTCCACCCCATGTCTTCTTTCTTTTTTAATTGAACTTCGATTTGCCAACATATAGTATAACACACAGCGCTCATCCCATCAAGTGCCCCCCTCAGTGCGCATCACTCCCATGTCTTCTTTTTAAAACAATGAGTATAGGGGCACTTGGCTGGCTCATTTGGTAGAGCACATGACTCTTAATCACAAGATCTTGAGTTCAAGCCTCACACTGGGCATGAAGCCTCCTTAAAAATAAATAAATAAATAAATAAATAAATAAATAAATAAACAAACAAATAAAACCATGATATGAACAATAACAACCAATGTCTAATAAACTCTTACCAAAGTTCTGGCACTTAGTGACATTGAGTGCTCACAGATATTCTGTAGTAGAGACACTGCTCTTTCCTTGCTGGACATGGTGGAAAAATAAAACTCTAAGGGGTTAAGGGATCTCACAGATCTCCAAAATCTCCCAGCCAGGAACCGGTAAGGGTAGGATTGGAACTCCAATCTGCCTGACTCTGGAGTCTGAGCTATTAGGTGGGATGCAAAACTGCTTTTTCTTGGAAATTTCGAACTTGGTTAAGAGGCTGTGGTTTGGAAGGAGGTGGAGGTATGGGGCGGTGGGACAATTTATGCCATGTTTAGCCAAGAGCTATTCTGGGGAAGCACATCCAGAAAGGCTGAAAACAGGCATTCTGATTGGGGAGGCAAACAACGAGATGGTTGATTGAGGACTACTGTCTTTTCTCTCTCGTGCCTGAGACTGGAGTCTTCCTGCAGAGACACAGGAAGTTGGAAGCAAATGAAAAAAGGCCTATTTTTATTGTTTTCCAGATTCTGGTTCAGTAACATCTGCCAATAGTTATATTCTTATTGCAGGGAAATGTTCACTTTTGTTGAGCAGCCGTATGACCCAGGAGACTGGGTAGAGCATGCAAGGCAAAATCAGCGCTGCTGGCTTGAGGATGGCTGGCTGTGAGTGGCAGGCGACTTCTGTTCCTGTAGTCTGGTGACCACATCTACTGATCCAGGCTCCCTGCCGCACAGGTTCCAGTTGCCTCTCCAGTCAGAGCCGCTGGTGGCTAGGTGTTGCAGGCATTATCTCATTTGAGTTTCTCAACAATCCTGTGAAGCCAGATCAGTAATGACCTGATCAGACGTTCAGGGAGGTGGAAGTCACTCCCCTGAATATGGCAAGTGGCAAGTACTGGGGTCTCTCCAGGTTGCCTGAGTCCAGAATCTAAGATAGTTGCTGCTGTGCTATTTTCTCTCCAAACCCATATACCAAAAATGCCTTTTCCACCCCCCTGATGGAAAGGAAACGTACATAAGGTAAAGAAGAGATTCACTCATTCATTTGTTCACCTATTCATTCATCCATCTGTACATGTGTATCTCTGTCAGCACCACGTGCCAAGAAAGCTAGGAAACTCCCTTCCTGCACATATGTGCATCGGGTCCCTATGGCCAGCAGCTTGCTGGACTATGGGAATATGAAGTCACAGCCTCAGCCTCAAAGAGATGGAAAAGACAGGAAAGTGTAACAACCCATCCAGGAGAGTGTGGTAAACTATTGTAGAGATCTGGAAGGAGAGATCAAGAGAGAAGTGGAGGTCAGGAAGGCTTCCTGGAGGAGGAGACCCTTGAGTTGAGATCTGAAGGAGGAGGAGGATGGTGTCAGCGAGAGAAGGAAGGGCTGGCCCAAATTTTAGGCACTGCACAGACTCGTGGTTATGCCAGGTACAATATATGATTATCTTCATATGGATTGGTAAATAGCCAGTGGCAGGAGCCCACCCAGCATCCCTCCTCTTGACCCTCACTTCCCCATAATGCAGAGATGAAAGAGTTAGGGTACAGCAGGAAGCGCCAGGACTCAGCCTCATTCCCACTGTTCAGTCCTTTTCAGTCAGTGCTGGTGCCACACTGGTTGTTACTTCTTGATTTTTCACCACTGGGCCGGGGAGCAGTTGAGTTAGGAAGCAGTACCACTAGAAAATAGGGAGCCACAGAAGTGCTGGAGGTAAGGATGGGAAACAGAACAGGCCCTCAGGGAAGGACCTTGTGTGACACATGACAAAAATAGACTTTAACTTGAAGGTAATATGAAACCCTTGTTTTTTGTTTTTTTTTTTAGGCTTGTTGTTTTTTTTTATTAATGTGTTTATACATAGTGTAATGCATTCTTTTGAAGTCTACAGTTGAATGAGGGTTTTAAATTATTTATTTATTTATTTATTTATTTATTTGAGAGAGACAGAGATAACAACAGAGATAGAGAGAGAGAGCAGGAGCCGGTAGGAGAGGGAGAAGCAGATTCCCCACTGAGCAGGGACCCTCCCCCACAATGCCAGGCTCTAGCCCAGGACCCTGGGATCATGACCTGAGCCAAAGGCAGACACTTAACTGACTGAGCCACCCAGGTGCCCCTACAGTTTGATGAGTTTTCACAAATGTTTACCCTCACAGGACCACCACTCCTACATTGATATAGAACATATCCGTTCCTCCAGAAAGTTCCCTCTGTCCCATCTATAGGAGGATTTTAGATAGGGGAGTTACATGGTTACACTTTGCATCTTTCAATCTTGGATTAAGAAAAGTAGGGGCACCTGGGTGGCTCAGTTGGTTAAGCGTCTGCCTTTGGCTCAGGTCGTGATCCTGGGGTCCTGGGATGGAGCCCGGAGTCATGCTCCCTGCTCAGCAGAGAGCTTTCTTCTCCCTCCCCCTCTCCCTCTGCTGCTCCCCCTGCTTGTGCACCCTCTCTCTCAAATGAATGGATGAATAAATAAATACATAAATAAATATTTTAAAAAGAAAACTCTTTTGCTCATTTCCGGAGCCCTTTTTGTGGTGCACACTGTTCTGGCTGTAGAGAAGAGGGATGGGTATATTTGGGTAAAGAAAGGCAAAAGACAGTGGCATGTAGAGCTGGTTTCACAGGTGCTCAACCTATGCAGTCACTGGGGCTTGACATTTGGTTGAATGTTCTGCTGTTGCTACCTTGAAATTCTTAATTTTTGAACAAGGGAATCCATATTTTTATTTTGCGCCAGACTCCCCAAATAATGCAGTTGTGCCTGATGGATAAAGGGAATTAACAGGAAGCCCTGAGAGAGGGTATAGTGGGGGGGGGGGTTGTGGGGGGGGGACAGTCTTAACAATCCTACAAAGAAGATCTTCTTGGGAGGAGTGCGGTAAGAAGCTAGGCAGGTAAAGAGTGAATGTCACAAGAAGGATCCGAACCCCCAAAGTTCTCTTTCGAGGGATAAGCACACCATGGTGGAGACATTTCCTATCTGCTGTTGTTCCTATAACTCTACCCACAGCACCAGTAAATGTATATGGGCCCAATTAATTACCATGACTAACACATCTGACAAGCCAAATATTAGCTCGAGAGAACTGAACACACTTACAAGTATTAAGTACAGATACAAATAATTAACAATAAGCTCACTGGCATTATTATCTTCTAATTAACCATAAAAAAAATCACACCTTAATCCAGAACAAAATGAAAACAAAAGGAAAGTGAGACCCCTGCCAGTTCTAGAAAAGCAGGTGATATAAGGAAGAGAGATATGGCTTGGTGGATTTTAATTTGCACTAATGATGAATTTCATCAGCCTTCCTTGGCTGATAACAGAGCCAAAATAAGTGCCTTGGTCCCTGTTTCTCCCTGCTGAGGCCAGATGTCCGATGGGAAGGGTTTGGCAGAGGGCTTACAGGAGGCATCATTACCAGAGGTGGGAGGAGCGACATTGGCATTCCCCTGGAAAAATCCATCTTCATCAACCTCAGAAACGACCTCTCCTCTCGTCTCTAGGATTTGGAGCAAAGAGAAGGTGAGTTGAAAGGAGTCGATTGTCTCTCTGTGATTGGTTCTTCCTGAGAGAGGTTCTAGGTTGAGGGGTTCAGTCCAAGACCCAAAAATTAATACCTAGGCTGCAATGACAAACCCAGACAAGTATTTCCCAAACCAGGGAATCTAGAAACAAACATCTTTCTGACTGATGATCCTTTCCAGACCCTATGAGGAAGAGGCTCCTGCAATTATATGGAACACTCGGCCCTAAAAATCTCTATTTTGGTCTAAATGATGTGGCTTTGCTGCTGTGGGCTTCCCAGTTCTCTGGAAGATGCAGACATCCTTGTCTCCATTGTATTAAAGGCTCATTGCCTTTGGTGGCCTTAAAACTCATTGCAAATCACACAAGAACCCTAACAGCTTCTCTCTTGTTCACTTTCTTTCTAGCTTCTGATCAGTGCCTGCGGGGGAACATGCTATACTCACTTTATAATAATTGTGGCCATCATTACTCTGTACTAACTACCTGCAGGCTCTGTGATAAGAGCTTTTGCCACATTATCTTATTTAATACTCCCAATAGGAAATTGTGTTGGCTGTACCTTCAGAACACATTCAGAACCCAAGCATTTCTCGCCACCTCTACGCTACCACCCTGGTCCAAGGCCCCAACTCCTCTCACGTGGATTGCTGCAGCCTGCTCCCAACTGGTCTCCCTGCTGCTGCCCTTGTCTGTCTGTGGTCTATTTTCAACACAGCAGATTGAATGATGCTTTTGAAATATAAGTCAGCTCAGGTGAAAAACCGACAAGGGCTCCTTATCTCTCTCAGAATAAAATCTAGAGTCCTCACTGTGGCCCACAAAATCAGCCCCTCTATTCGCCCTCACATGCACTCTGGTCCAGGCACACTAGTCTCTTTGCTTCTATGTGAACACTCCTGCCCCAGGGCCTTTGCACTACCTCTTCCTCCCAGATAGCCACATGACTTCTCTTTCTTCCTTTAAGTCTTTGTTCAGATGTCACCTTTTAGTGAGGGTTATGTTGACCACGTCATTTAAAATGCAGGCCTGCTTTCAGCCTCCCTCTTCCACATTAAACTCATCATTATCTATTTACCTTATTATTACTTATTAGTATTGTTTATTGTCCATCTCTCCCTGCAAGGGCTAGGATTCTTGTCTATTTTTGCCAGGGCTAAAGAATTTATGTTAGGTGCATAATAAATATTTGTTGAATGAATAAATGATTCATGAACTATGCCCTATAATCAGTCCCATACTACAGAGGAAGAACGTGAGGGTCTCAGAAAGGTTAAGTGATTTTCCCAAGATAAGTTAGACCATGGCAGAGTTGGGACTTTAGCCCAAATCTTACTGCCCAGACTTAAAAGACATTATGCAGAAACTCAGGGGAGGTTTACCCTACACATTTCATGTTCTCTATCGTCCGGAGACTAGCTTCCTGGGGTGTTAAAAGCAAATCTTGATAAACAAATAATTACCATATAATCCCACAGCTCCACTCCTATGTATATGCCCCAAAGAAGTGAAAACAGTTGTTCAAAGAAAAATGTGTACAGGAACATTCATAGCAGCATTATTCATAAATCTAAAGGATTAAGCATCCAAACTGTCCATCAACTGATGAATGGATAAACAAGTTGTGGCATGTCCTTATGTTAGAATATTCTACAGCCATAAAGAGGACGGCAGTACTGCTTACAAGCTATAGCATGGATGAACCTTGGACATGTGATGATAAGTGAAAGAAGCCAGTCTCAGAGGGCCATGCTATGGTTCCATGTATACAAAATGTCTAGAATAGGCAAATCTACAGAGACAGAAAGATTAGTGGTTTCCAGAGGTTGAGGGGGAAAGAAGGGATAGTAATGCTAATACACACCAGATTTCCTTTTAGGGTGGATGCACTGATGGTTGCCTAACACTGTAAATACACCCCAATGCCACTGAATGGTATGTTTTTAAAATGATTAAAATGGTACATTTTATGTGAACATATTTTACTGCATTTTTTTTAAAAAGTTAATCTTTCTCTCTTTTTTAAAGATTTATTTATTTGAGAGAGGGAGAGAGAGGGAGAGGAAGTGAGTCCAAGTTGGGGGTTGGGGAGGGGCAGAGAGAGAGGGAGAAGCAGGCTCCTGGCTGGGCAGGGAGCTCTACATGGGGCTCCATCCCAGGACCCTGAGATCATGACCTGAGCTGAAGGCATCCACTCAACTGACTGAGCTGCCCACGCACCCCCAGAAAGTAAGTCTTTCAGTTCCAGCCTTGGTGAAACGATGTTTTGGTTTGGTTCTGGTTTGGTAGGCAGGCAAGTACCTAAGGATGAAACCCCTCTGTGGCAACTCTAGACTAGGAGGAGCTATGACTGATCTGTTTAAACTATGTAACAGACTTGCATCTGTGGCTTGATTAGATCGTTCAGACCATAGACTTGAACCCTGATCTTCTGCATCCTATGAAATAGTGACAAGCCTAGCATGGTGCTATTCAGATAAGTCAGGAAGCCAAGTCTTTATGTCCTTTTGCATTATCAAAGCCATATACCCTTGTTGTAAAAAAAAAAAAAAATCTAAATAATAAGAAGGTAAGTTTTCCCTTTTACTGCTATGGTTTCCACTCTGGGTGTAGCCACCACCATCTACAACCTGGCATGGATCCTTTCAGAACTTTCTCTACTCATGTACAAACATCTATATATAAATTAAATATGTGCATCTTTGTTGAAGGTGTTTTTTGCTGTTTTTTTGTTTTTGTCTGTTGGTTTTTTACAAAAATGTACTCCTACTATATATATTGGCCGTTTTTCACTCAATACCATATCTTAAGAATCTTTCCATATGAATATATACAGATTTATCTCTTTCTTCATGGCTACAGAGCGTGGAGACCATTGACACAATTAGTCTCCTCTTGTCAGGTAATTATCTTGCCTCCAATTTCTCACCATCACAAACCAGGTTGTGAGGAACATCCTGTTCATATATTCTTGCATACTTGGGGGAGTTTTTCTAGGGGAGAGATTTCTGGAAGTGAAATGGTTGGGTCAAAGCAAAAGCCTTTCTGTTCTGTGACTTTTTAGGAGCACATCAATTTGGAACACAAATGTGTATTGTCTCTGGCCTTAGGACAAAAAAAGCTAGAACTTCGAGCTTGAGGTCAGGCTTTGCTTAGCTCGGCTTCCCACCCTGCATCTTGTACTCGTAGCTATTCTCATTCATTTTATAGGCTTACTGTCTCCAGATTGACTCCAGCAGAGGGAAAAGAAATCAGGTCCTTCTGTGCCATTCTTCAAACATTTAGAGGAAATTGATTTTCCACATGGGCTGTAGCCAAGCGAGGGATGCGCCGGCACAGAAGTCCCTGCGACAGGCCATTACTATTAGCACTTGCAACAATTAGACTCAACCCAACTTGAGATATTTTATTAGCAAGTGTAATTCCTCATCAGGCTAATATTGCAGATTGCCAAAAGCAGCAGCAATTCTAAAATAGGATTTACTTCGTAATCCCTTTTAAAGGGAAGAACTTGCAGAGACTTGAAGTGTCTGGAGAAAGAAAGCTTTTATTCTCCTGAGCAAGGACAAAAGGCAGTTGGTCCAAGAAGCTCATTGCTTGCCTTTCCTTTCTGCTCTTAACCTTTGTTATGTTTTCTCCCATGGCATCAGCTGGGATGCTTTCACCTGCAAAGAAAGAAATGCAGTTCAGACTGGCCTCAATAATACAGCGATGTCATAGACCTCTTAAACCAGAAGTCCCGAGGTGAGGCAGGTTTAGGGTTGGTTGACTCCGCGTGTCAACAATGTCATCAGGAATCGGAGTTCTTTCCCAAAGCGGTTAAGAGCTCTGGCTCTGGAACCAGACCGTTTGGTAGTGAATCTCAAGTCCACCTTTTAAGAGCTGCGTGACCTTGGACAGATTACTTAACCTCTGGAAGCCTCAGTTTCCTCATCTGTGAAAAACAGGAGAATAATAGTAAAACCAACTCGCAGGGTTGTTGTGAGTGGGGAAACTTTCTCTATAAAGGACCCAATAGTAAATATTTTAGGCTTCGCTCTTGGCAGAGTAGTTGGCAGTCTCTTCAAATACTCTACTTGGCTGTTGTAGAATGAAAGCAGCCACAGACAATAGGTAAATGAGTAGGCATGGTTGTGTTCCAATAAAATTTTATTTATGGACTCTGAAAGTTGAATTTCATATAATTTTCTGTGTCCGGAAATATTACTGTTCTTTTGATTTTTATTCAACTGTTAAAAATGTAAAAACCATTCTTAGTTCATGGGCCACCCAAATGGGTGGGGTCACCCCACTGAGCTAAAAGCATATAATACATTTAGAATAGGAGTTGGCGGGCTCTAAAGGTTCAATAAATGTTTGCCACTGTTATTGCTGTAGTTATGACCATCATCCTCTCCCCACTCATCCCCTCTCCATGTTGGCTTCACTCCCAGTGTAGTAGCAAGACCGTTGCCTCAGTTCACTCAGAACCCAGGGAGTTCTCCAGAAGGAGAAGAAAGAACATGTCTTCCTATGATGATTTGTTAGGAGCAAGATCTCTCCCCACCTGTCTCACAGGTCCTCACAGGTAGCAGTGGACAGAATGGGGTCACATGTCCTCTGCCCAACCAATCACCGGCCAGGGGAGGGGTTATCCTTCAACAATCAGGCTCACTTCTGGAACTGGGGGTGGAGTCAATTTGTCTTGAGTCACACACTGCACAGAGATTGGGTCAATGCCTGACCCAGGCAGGACTTCTGTTAGGAGGTAGAGCTTGGATGCTGAGTAGGCAACGAGCCAAGCTTGCTACACCCACTCTTTCAAATCCCCGTGAATTTATCACAAGCAGAGGACCCGCTAATCCAGTTTATATATATCGTCTTATAACAAGAGCCAGCCTTTTGAAGATTTGGGCTGGAGAACATTGGCTCTGCTGACCTTTAAGTCTTTTTAAATAGCCACTGCGGTCATAACTCATTGGATCGTAAGAATTCCAAACAACTTTATAGCACTTTTGAGTTTACTACACACCCTCCCTGTCTGATGCCTCATTTGACCTTCACAGTTCTCTGAGGCAAGGATCATCGTGTTCATTTCACAGGAAAGAGGAGGAGTGACATGTCCAAGAGCACGTAGTTAAGCCTAGAAACTGGACTTCGAACTTCCCAGATTCCTGGCTCTTTTCCACCCTACCTCTTTGGGGTACTCCAAAAAATGTAGGTGAGAAGGCAACCGAAGGGATTTTACTGAAAGTCAATACAGCCCTAAAACCTGGGAAGACTTTTAGGTAAAATTTCATTATTTTCTTTGGAATGTCCACAACTCCTATATACTATGGAATCTCAGGAGATAATAATATCATAGCAATAATTATTCTGATGGAATACGAACATGCCTTTTTTTTTTTTTTCTGATCTCAAAAGGGAAATGTCACAGTTCATGCGTCTCTTTATATTTAAGTCGTAATTGTAGGTGTGCCTTCTTACATTTAAGTCCTCGTTTTGGCTTGCTGACCTGCAAGATGAGAAGAGGGACTCCCCAAACAAAAGAAATTTGGTTGAGTGAACTGGCTTTATCCAAGTGAAGGAACATTATGCTTTAATGCTTATGGAAAAATTTTAATGTCTTGAGAGCCATCTTTGTTTTAAAGATTTTATTTTACTTTTTAAGTAATCTCTACCCCCAATGCAGAGCTCGAACTCATAGCCCTGAGATCAAGAGTCACATGCTTCACCAACTGAGCCAGCCAGGCATCCCCTTGAGAACAATCTTAAGATGTTGTTAAGGGATAAAATTAGGACACGAAATGACATACAGAGACAATATCAACTCTGTGTTAAAGATGATAGAAAAGATTGGCAATAAAGAAACCAAAGCATTAACTGAGTTGCCTTTGGGCAACGAAGTCATGAGTAGTTTTTTTCTTCCCAGCTTCTTTATATATTTTTCTATACTTTCCAGTCTTCCTACAATACTCATTTTTATGACCAAAGAAAAACATAAAGTAAAAGCCAGAGGAAGACTGGGTAGTTTTGCAGGCTAGGGTTTCTCATTATACAGACAGATCCTGGCAATGAGGGACTAAGTGAGGCAAACCAGGGCCATTTGCAGAGTGAAGGGATGAAAACTGTATCATGAAGAATGCTCCTCCTCCTGAGGTGACTGTGCAACCCCAGCAGAGCTGGCCAGCAGGAGAAAATGGACAGAATCCTTCAGATTTGTAGGGAGAAACTAACAGGCTGTGTGGCTTTGAGCAAATTAACCCCTCTGACCTTCAGTTGCTTCATCTGTTATAGGAGAATAATAAAGCTTAGTACTCCCATTTCAAATTCTTTCAATCATTTAATAATTTTTTTATTGAATACCTACTGTCTTAGGGTGTAGGGATGTAATAATGACCAAAGAGACAACGTTCATGCCCTCCAGCATGTAGTAAAGGGTTAGGGCTGGGAGTTGAGGTGCTTATTAGGGGAATAGCAAGTGCAAAGGTCCTGGGGTAGCCAAAGCTTGGCCCTTTATACCAGAGAGTAGTCTTACGTATCTGGAGTTTGGTGAGTAGATGGAGAATGGGAGCAGATGGGGAGAGGTGGCAGGGCCTAAGCTTTGGAGACCAGGACAAGAAACTTTGATTTCACTCTAAGTGTAATGGGAAGCCACTTAAGGGTTTTAGCCACAGACTAGCATGATCTGATTTAGAGTTTAGATCTTAAAAAAGCCACTTTGCTGCCATATAGAGGATGGATTGTAGGATTGTGTGAGACGATCAATACACAAAAGCACTTAACATTGGGTCTGGAACAAAGTAAGTGTCTTAATAAGTGGTAACTGTTTTTCATTATTATCATCGTTATCCTTATTATTATTACTACTCTTTTGTCTGCCTAGAGCTGGCTCACAATTCTTGGACATTTGACTTCATGTAAAATTGACAAAGCATTCCAATGAGCCCATGAATTTTTCAGATTTGTTTTCCAGGTGTTTTCACATCCTCAGAGGGATGATGGTTGAAAGCCAAACTCAAGCTGATACCTGCAGCAGAAAAAAACAAACCAGTGGACACATTCCTGAATCCATGATTCTTTCATCCTTCAGGGGTAAGCTTTGGTTATCTTGTAGCTTAAAGAAGACCCTGGGTCTTGATTATAGGTTTCAATCTCTGCCAAAGTACTGGCTGTCCACAGGCCCTGTTGTGAAATCCAGTACATTTGGGTGTATTTAAAAATACCTCCCCTCCTGCCAACAGCCCCTTCCTTAAGACTCGGCTCAGAGATGACTTTTTCTGGGAAGTCACTGGTGACCTTGCTTGGTCACACCCCACACCAAGGCTGTGATCTCCTGTCTGTACTCTTGGAGCTTGGGTGAAGCCATAAATAGCATAACACTTAACCCCTCGACTGATGTGAATTTCTTCATCAAGGCTCTAAATCCCTGGAGCTGTGTGGGTTAATTCAATAGTCACTGGCCACGTGCAGCCCTTTAGATCTAGTTGAATTGAATGCAAATCAGATAAATTTTCAAATCTAGTCTCTCAGTTGCACTGGTCATATTTCAAGTCCTCAGTAGCCACCGGTGGGTATCGTATTGGGCAATGCAGACAGAGAATTATTTCTCTATTGAAGAAGGTTCTAGTGGACAGCACTGCCTCGAGGGGGGACAGGAATCATGTGTTATTTTTTCATTTAGGACTAGCAGGGTGCTTAAGACACAGTCTTGAGAGGCAAGCAGACACTAGTTCAAATCCCAGCTCCTAATCATACTGGCTGTGTGATCTCGGCCAAGTTCAATTTCTCAACGCTTACCCCGTGGTATGGTGGTGAAGCTTATATAAGTTAGTACCTAGGAAGGGCTTAAAACAGAGCCTAAACCCAACGTAACCCCCAAGGAAGTGTTAGCTATCCTCATCGTCATCCACAGTAAAACAGCCAGCACGTAGTAGGCCCTATTAAATGTTCACTGATTGTCTGAGTAAATGGATAAAAGAACAGCGGAATGAATGAATGAAGGGACCCTATTTCTCACTTCAATGAAAGCAGAATTGCCCTTGTGAAACCAGTAAGAATGGCACTTACTGCGTACCGGGCTCTGTTCTAAGTGCTTCACATAGTCCCCCAACAGCCCCGTGAGCAGGATAGTATTAAAAATGACCTCTTGGTGGGGGAGACTGAGGCTTCGAGGTAGGAAGTAAAAGCACATGAGGGGATGAGGATTTGAAGCAGCACCTCTCTGCCTTGGTGGAGATATGCTTCTAGACTGCTGGCTGCCACGATTGCTTCCAGTTCTGCTCTCTGGGAGGGGTGGGGGCCGGGGGTAAGGTGAGCCAGGGGTGGCGACGGGCGCAGCATCTTGCTTGCCCCTTGGGGATGGCCATGGCTCCCCATTAGGAGAACACACCTGCAGGGCGGAAGGCAGCCTGCTCGGGTTTCTCTCCCGTCCACAGAAAGGCTCCTGACCCTGGTTTCTCAGCTTCTTTTCTTCCCCCATCCATCCCCAGGGTACCCGCCCTCCGGCCATGCCCACCCCTCCCCACAACCCCACGCGCACCCCCGAGCCTTGGCGAAGCAGCAGACAAGGGCGCCTTTCTTCAAAGCGGTTCCCCTTCATCTCATAAACTCTCAGCCCTGGCCTGATTGGCTGTGCCGAAAAGGAGCCAGGCCCCCGCTCCAGTCCGCAGATACAAAGTGAGTTGTGTGCAGCTTGCCCACGTGAGACCGATCACAGGGGCCTGCCCCTCTTGGAAATCCCAGAGGACAAAATATCAGAGAGCCCCTAACCCAGGGACTGCCTGGTCACAGGATCCAAATTCTCTATGGCAAGACAAAGAAAAGCAGAGAGTTGGGCAAACCAAGACAATGAAGAGGCAGTGTGCACAAGATCACTTCTACCCCCGGAAGACTTGAAACACATTTAACCCTTTCTCCCTGAACCTTTTCCACTTCCAGCCCAACAGAGTCCGTGCACAGATGGGGCATGGAGCCCAGACGTGGAGAGAACGGTCCCCGTTGCAACCATTCCTGATGGTTCCTTTTGCCACTTTCGAGATCCTGCCTTTCCCATGAAGCATGATTCCAATGTTTCCCATTTTTAGGCACTAAAATTAGTCCAACTGTGCCTTCTAATTCTGTAGACACAACCCAGCTTTTGCAAATGTCCCTCTCTTCCATTTCTGGGTGAATTTTTGCATAGTACAGACTGCCAATTTTGTCGAGCAGTCTTGGGGGAAGATAGAAGTTTAAAATCATCTCACTGCTAACCATGAAACAAATGCTGTGAAGCCCAAAGTTCTGATTTAGAGAGAACACTGCACGTAGCAGCACTCTCAGGAGAAGAAAAAACACCAATGTCCTACATGGATCCCGGTGCTGACCGGCTCAGTAAGAATAAGGATGGTAATTTACTGAGCACTCACTAGGGAGTGAAGCAATCCCCAGGGGCTCTCATTTATTTGCCAGAATGTTACTTTCCTCTGAGGTGGATACAGATTAACCCCATTTTACAGATGAGCCAATTCAGGCCCAATGAGATTAAGTAACCTGCCTGAAGATGCAGCTAGAAATTGACCACGCAGAGATTTGCATGGGTTCGAACCCAGATCCCTCCGGCTACAAAGGCTGAATTCTCAACCTCGGGGCCCAGTGAGTGGTAGTCAGCAGTAGTTTTGTCATAAAATACAATGTATGGTTCTGCAGGAACAGAAAGATGCTTACAACCTACGAATGAAAACACAGGCAACAAAGATTACATACTGTTTGTGGTTGTATTAAAAAAGGCTAGATAGACGCTAGATGGATAGGAGGTGGAATATTAGAACAATCTTTGCCAAAAGCTTGAGAGATTTCTCTTAGGAAATCTCCCCATTGGTGCTTTGCTTTGTTTTTCACATCTTCTTCGTGAAGCATGTATAACTTTTGCCATTAGGAAAGAAGTCTGTGTGTATGTGTGTGAGAGAGAGAAAAAGAGAGAGAGAGAGAGAGCTTTAAAAGCAAGAAGGAAAGAAGTTGGCAAAGTAGGCCAAGGAAGCTGGAATCTCAGTTATTTAAATCCTGTCCAAAATTGCAATTCGGAGAGTTCATAGTTACCCCAAAATGATGAATCAAAAGTCTTAAGCCACCTGCCCCCTGGACCAAGTGCAGCCAGGTGACAGTGACATTGAACCATATGCTTTGAGGTAGTGGGCGTTGAATTGAAGAGAAGGTGGAGGAGCTCACCGAAGCAAAGCTGAAGATTTTCTTCGTCACAGGCCCTCCCAAACCCTTGCGTGCGTTCGCAGCTCCTGAGCTCCAACGTTATCAAGAAATACCAGAGTCGTAGGGAGAAGGGGCAGAAAACCTTCCGCCTGGCCCCGAGGACAAATCCCTCCGAGTCTGGCAGGAGGCAGCCTCGCTGATTCCAGGCCTATATTTTTCATTTCTTGTTTTAACAGTCATAAACGCCTTCCGATGCCAAAGCAGAACACGACTTTAATCCAGATAAAATAAAATTCCTAAACTCTGCAAACTACACAGAGATTTACAAGCCAATTTTAAAAAGCAAGAGCCTTGGTTCCAAGAGTGGCACATTCCACGTGGCCGGTGCCGCTGGGGCGGCCCTGTGGGCCCTGCCTCCTGGGGACCAGGGGCCAGGCCACGCGGCTCGGCCCCGAAATCCACAGTCCCTTGGCAAAGAGAATGCAGGCAAACACTGCCCTTAATGTGGACTCTTCTCAGATCCCTGGGCTCTGGGGTCTCCTGGCTTTCAGGCGCCCTAATATGTTCCAGCTCCCCTCTCTCCGCCTCCCCCTCCACCCCCAGCTGTTGCAGAAAACCACAGTCAACCTCCCCTTCCCCTCAGCAGCCAAGTTTTCTCTAAGTAAACACAGAATGTAGCAGAAGATCAGCTCTGTTCCCTTCCCGACACTGTTAGGTTGGGTCAAGGCTGGCCTGGTACCAACCTGGAGAACTCAGGCTAGGGTGGGCTCCAGGCTAACCACGGGCTGGCTGCTGCTTGCTGAGCAAAGCCTTACTATGTGCTAAATGTTCAATGAATCCTTTAGATTCTATAAGGAGGGACCCTCTTATTCTGGATTTCACCTCCTTGCCTTCCAGCAGGTCCACTTGCCTTCAGGTAGGCTGCATCAGTGGGCTCCTGTGTACTCTGGCCTCTGATTAGGTTTGTCCAAGAAGAGAAGAGGCCCTGGCAGGAGATCTGGGGAAAGACAATGGGGTTGAGATATTAATCCCCCAAGCTTCCCCTTGCCTGTGCTGTGGGCTGGCTGTGCATCTTCCAAAAACCACTGCTCCTGATGGGTGATTTGCTCCAACAGTTCCCCTTTCCGGGTTCCAGGATTAACACATTCTTGCTCCTGCAGGCTCAGGGTCCGAGCAGCGCCTCCCTTTGCTAGACTCTGGGACTGCACTTTACCCTGCTGATCTTCCTAAACCCTGTTAATACCAATACATATAATCTCTAAATTAAACTCTGCTCAGATTGCCTAGGCTCAACGTGCCTTGTTTCCTGCCAGGCTCTCGACCCGTGCCATTCGAATCATCTCTGATTTATAGAGGAGGAAACCGAAGCTCAGAAAAAGTAAATTACTTGTCCAGGAGTAGTTATCTGGGATCTGAATTTGGGTCAGCCTATCTTCAGAGTCCAAGCCCTTAACCTCTTCATGACTATATAAAAAATAAAATAAAACTAGCTTTTACTCAGTGTCTGCTGTGTGCCACACAGTGTCCTAAACACGTTATGCCTTTATTTCATGAGTCCTCACAAAGACCGCTGTAGGTAATACTTGCTATCCCTCTTTTACAGATGAGAAAACGGAGGCTCAGCTAGAGAACGTCACCTGCCAACAGCCACGAAGTCAGAGAGAGGGGCAGAGCTGGGGCATGAACCCAGGTCTGTTCCAGTCTTGTTACTGACCTCAGGTAACCTGCCTCCTGCAGAGGCTATGGACATGTTGGAAGCTGCAAGAGGGAATGAACCCACCATGTCCAAAGAGGAGCTTCGATGGTAGGGCTGGAGAAGCAGATTTGTTCATTAGACCCAGGAGACAGGCTTGAGTGGAAGAAAGCAGGTGGAGCCAGGGTCTGGGGGATTGTAGAATGGAGGTGTGGTGCCAGGCCTGAGTGGAAAGGAGGTCAAGGCCTTTGCCAGGAGGAGGATGGGAAACCTAGGATGCCTATGTGTCAGTGGTGGCTGGATGGAGCTTCAGTGAGGTCTGCTCCTGTTGACAAACATTTACTGAGTGCCTACTATGTGCCAAGCACAGTGCTGGGCTCTGGGGCAATCTAGGTGGGGAGAGAGGGGCCATAAATAGGCCCACCCTGAGGAAGGACACTAGTTTGGTTTGGGGCTCAGGTGTGAGACCATTTGCCCAGCCCATTTATCATTCCTAGACACCTTATTATCAGAACTACACCCCTCACCACCGCTCCCCAACAAATCCCACTTCTCTGTGCTCTGGTATCCCACTAGAGTCCTTATGATACTTGACTCTTCACCTTTCTCCCCAGGCTCCAGCCCAGCAACCCATAAACAGGTCTCTGCTTGGTATCTGTTCTCTTGTTCATTTTAAAATATAGCCCTCAACTCTCTATCTATCATCACCTCCTTTATAGCTTTATTAAGTTATAATTGATACACCATAATCTGCACATATTTAAACTGTGCAATTTGATAAGTTTTGACATATGTATAGACCCCTGAAACTGTCGCCACAATCGAGATCATGAATATAGGCTCATTCCCAAAGGTTTCCTCATCCCTCTTTATCATCCCCCTTCCTGACCCAGGCAACTGCAGACCTGCTTTCTGTCTCATTTATATATAAATGGAAACTTACAGAAGTCTGGCTTCTTTCACACAGCATAATTAATTTTAGATTCATCCAAGTTGTCCATCAATATTTCATTCCTTTGTATTGTTAAGTAGTAGTCTATTGTACGGATGTACCACAGTTTGTTGTTTCCTTCCTTCCTTCCTCCCTTCCTTTCTCCCTTCCATTTATCTATCCAACTATGTAGGTATCTATCTATATATCTATCATCTACGTATTGTTCATATATCTATTCACTTCTTTAGAAGTGAATCAATTTGTAAAGATGTTAGCATGGCATTTACATTTAATCACAAAAAGCATTTATATCGACCTACATGCCTGACTACAGAGAGAGATTAAATAAAGTGTGGTATACCCACACCATCATGGAAAAGAATGAGATCCTTCTACATAGTATTAGACCATACCTACCATATGGTGGCTGGTCTCAATGTGATGTCACCTTCCAAAGAATCACAAGTCCCCAAACCCCATGGCATTAGGAAATAACTGACTCTTTAATTGAAGTCTTTTGAGAAATCCTTAAGATCCAAAGGTTTCCTCATGAGTCCTAGCAGCTACTTTCCCAATACTTCCCCTTGCTTCCTCTAGACCTCAGCCTGGGTTATCTCTTGTCTCCAGGCATTCCTTCCTTCTTAATCCCACTTCTCCTATTTTAGCCCACTCTGTTCTACCCAGGGCGGCTTCAGGTCCACCCTGATGGAAGAGTGATGATGCTTAGTAATTTGGGGGTGGGGAGGGCAGAGGGAGAGAGAGAGAATCTTAAGTAGGCTCCACACCTAGCACAGAGCCTACTTTAGGGCTCAGTCTCACAACCCTGAGAATATGATCTGAGCCAAAATCAAGAGTTGGATGCTCAACCAACTGAGCCACCCAGGTGCCCCTTTAATAATGTATTTTATTCCACATATATAAAAAATATATATGTCATGGGAAAATGGCTATTGCCATTCATTGCTGAGTGCAAAGAACAAGTTACAAAATCCTTATCACATTTGTAATAAGTCATCTAATTTGTTTCTTCTAAGTAGATTATGAAGTCCCTAAGTTCGGAGACTATAACTGTATTTTGTCCCTTGTATCTCCAATGCATGGTAGGTATCCTTTAAATAGATTGTTTTTACTGCTTAATTAGAGACTTGCCAACATGTTAGCGGTGGATATCACTGAGTGATGGGATCATACATCATTTTCACTTGCTCATTAATATTCATCTATATTGTTTGAATTTTTTATGAAGAGCTGTGTTTCTTTTCCTTTCCCTCTCTCTCTTATTTTATTTGTATTTTTTTTTTGGTATCATTTTTACAATCGGATAAAGCAGTAAAGGTTTAAAAATTTTTAATGTAAATGGAATGGTGGGAACTTGAAGCATTTCCTTCTGGTAAGGAGGGGGACTTTTGATACCCATTAAATGACATCTGGATAATGCTGTGGTGGGAAAAACCAAGCTTAAACATCATGCAATCACACCAATCCCTCAAGTTAGCAGGACCTTGATATTTACTTGGCACACACAGCCACAACATCAGGCCTTCCTGTAGCCTGCCTAGCAGACTGGTACCTAGTATGCTTGGGTTCCTCTCATTGGTTCCCACTGGCTTCCTTGGGATCTCATCAAAAGAGCCCCAAAATACAGAATCTAAGCTGGCTTGCTGTGATTGTCAGGAGGGCTATGTCATTCTTGGTTCATGGCTAATTTTCTTTAAAAAAAAAAGATTTTATTTATTTATTCATGAGAGACACACACAGAGAGAAGTAGAGACACAGGCAGAGGAAGAAGCAGGCTCCATGCAGAGAGCCCGATGTGGGACTTGATCCCAGGACCCTGGGATCACACCCTGAGCCAAAGTCAGACACTCAACCACTGAGCCACCCAGGTGTCCCCATGGCTAACTTTCTAATGTGCCCTGACACAGTTCTTGATTGGGTGGAGAGAAAAAGCATTCCTAGCACCTGGCTAGCATGGCCAAAGTGCCACCTCTTCCTGTTTCTTGGCTTTGCTACTTCTTTCTATCTATCTATCCATCCATCCCCCTATCCATCTACTACCTATCTGTCCATCCACCTACTCATCCACCTATCTATCTGGCCATCCGTCCATCTACCTGCCCCCTTATATCTATCTAATCTTCCATCGCCTATTAATCTATTGCTTTATTTATGATATTTTCCTCCTTTTTCTTTGACCATCCTTTATCTGTCCATTGATACCAGTGAAGCCAGCAGATGTTAATTTCCTTCTAGAACTGGAAGAAGACAAAGATGACTTTAATAGTAAGTGTGACTATCTATTAAAAACCTGTTAGTTACCAGACACCGTGTAAAGAAATCAGAAAGTGCTTAGCACATGGCCTGACACATACAAGTGCCATGGAAAAAACATTATTTTGAGTTCTTTCCTTTGTTAGTAGTTGTAATTACCGATCGTTGCTACTGCTTCAATAAAACCTCATTCATTCATGACAACTGGTACGAAGGGCAGGTTAAGAGATCTGTCTGTTAAAGGAACTGTTTAGAATCTTTAAACAAAATGAACTTTTATTTCTTTTGAGTACAGAGGAGAATTTGACAAAGGGTTCCTAAACAGTATTACTTCCTGTCTGCTCCAATCAACATTTAAAACTCATCTGGATTCCACAGGAATTTATTTGGCTAAGAGTGAGGTGCTAAAAGCCTTAAAAGAGTTTATTCTTTTAAAGACATGAAATATTTCTTGCACAATCTTCTTTATGGTCACTCTGGTAAACTTGCCTTCACAGGTAGAGCAAAGGTAAACTGCAGCTCAGGCCAGGTTGAATTATAACAAATTCCATTATTAGCACAGTTCAAATTAATGAGATTTTCCTTTGCTTTGGTTTCAAAAGAGGCTCACAGCCACTTAGTAACTTGAGACCTCTTGTGAACTCATTACTAGAATAGTTTTTAAAACACAGTTTGGTCTTTGGTTACCATAGGAAATTGCAAAGGCCCAATGACCGTGTTCCATTTTGGATTCAAGTTTTATGTTGGGCAATTCATTTAAGCTTTGATGATTTTTTAATTTAAAAAATTCCCTACCAATAGTAAAAAAAAAAAAAAAAATCTATTAGCACACAGTGAACACATAAAAGAAATACTGACCAGTCGGGTTTATTATCTGAATTCTGTGAAAAAAAAAAAAAAAAAAAAAAAAAAAAGAATGAAAGTAAACAAAATTTCCCAACTTTACAATATTTATCTTTAAGCTCATAGCAGCCACAGATGCAAAAGTTTGTCCTTGTGTTTTACGTCTGGCAACCTCCTAAATTAAGTTGGATTTGTCCCAAGGACCAAATAAGAAAATTAATTCATGAACTAGAGCCCTCCAGAATGTTCTTTCCTTTCATTTGGTTTAGTCACTTTTATAGTCCTTTCTTTCTTCGAAGTAATTTGGATTTGATTGCTTCTTTGTGAAATTCTAATGTCAAGACTGTGTCTAATTTCTGTTTTATGAAGAAATCTGGAAACTATACAAAGCAATGAATTGAGATGCAGAGTCAAATAAAATCTGTAATGTGATAACTCTATCAACTCTGCCTGGAAAGATGCTGTATTTCAATTAGATCTTGAGACATGTTCTTACATAAACTGACAGCATCGGATTGACAGTGTTCATCTTCCCAGAAAACACAATTTACAAGGACAGAGTGGTGAATTTGGTTCGGTATTCCAAAGATACATTGGGTGGCTTGGCCCACCCCAGCCTGAATCCAGATAGCATTTCAGAGACAGGCTCTCTTTTGGTATTAAATAAGAATCACAAACATATTAAAAATTCCCACCAAAAAAAAAAAAAAGGCATTTAAAATTTTAAGTCATAATAATAATACTTAGCATTTAAACAGTACTTTACATCTTCAAAGCACTCCATAAACATTGGTTCCAATTCTCCAGGCTTGTAGTAGTCTTTGATGTGGAGAAGAGCTCTGTGCACAGTGGAAGAGATAAAGCTCCATCCAGAAGAGCTGGGCCCAATTAGCTAATTGTAACACTTTCATTTCTTCCCCATTCGGTTTCATTTTTTTCCAACTACCTTTTGTTGTTCTCATTTAGAGTCCTCTCAGGGTCACCTATGCAGGTCTGCTGGTAGTATTCAGGCTTGCATCCAAACCCAGCCATAAGACCCTGCTGTATCCTCTACCCCAACTCACAGTGAAATACAAAAAACGAAACCAAATGTATTACATGTAGATTTACTTTGTTCTCAGAGTTTGCCTTTTCCATTTTTTAATGGAGTGAAATATCCTTTTGCTTATAAGACTGTAGGAAGTACTGTTTTTTAGATAGTAGATTTTAGTCTTTTTTTTTTTTTTTTTTTTTTTGGTTCTTTCTTAGCAAAACAAGAGGTTGGCAGTCCTGTGTCAGTGTCCACCGTTCTTTCTGGAGATCGTTTATGAGATCAAAACATCAGGGCAGTCCTGGTTTTGCAGATCCTAAGACCTCAAGCAAGGTGGGTTTAACATTTATCCCAACTAGTAATATTTAGTGCAGGGAATGCTGTGGTGAGATGGACATTGTCCTGAAGCAGGTTATTTCCTCCATTCCACTCTTGGTGGAAGTATAACTTAGTATCACCTTCTGCAATATTGATAAAAGTTAGTAACTTTTGTCTTCTTTGACCAAGCAATTCTACTGCCAGAATTTTGTTTTAATGGGAAATTCACTTAAGTTTACAAAATAATATGCAAGCCCTTTGATGTACAGTATAGTGGAAATTTGTAGAGTACCAGAGGCCCACAGTAAGGGAATGGTGAAGTGTGAGAAACACCAGACAACATAATACATGCCACTCTCAGGCTAATGACATGGATCCCCGTGTCCTCCCATGGAGGGAGGTCTGTCAGGCTCATTCATTCAACACCCATTTCTTGAGCACCTACTATGTGCCAGGCACTGTTCTGGGCAGAGAATGCAATAGTGAACAAAGGAGACAGTATCCGTGCCCTCATAGAGCTTACATTCTGATGGGAAAGTTTTCACAAACAAATAAATACATATTATCAGGTAACAACATTGTTGTGAGGTTAGAAAAAAAAAAGCAAGGTGTATGGAAAAATTGCTTTGGCGATTTCTTATGAAGCTAAATATGTGTTTACCATATGGCCCAGCCATCCCACTCCTGGGATGTTACCCAAGAGAAATGAAAACTTATATTCACACCAAAACTTGTATGTGAATGTTTATAGTGCCTGGGTTTGTAATCACCCCAAACTGGAAACGACCTTAACATCCTTCAACTGATGAATGGATAAACAGACCATAGTATATCCATACAAAGAAATATTATACAATAATCAAAAGGAACGAACCACAGATTCATGCAACAACAGGGAGGAAACTCAGATGTGTTATTATACCTAATGAAGGAAACCAGACACAGAAGGCTATATACCCTATAATACCAGGTGTAGAACCTCCTGGAAAAGAAAAAGCATGTGGACAGGGAATAGATTAATCATTGCCAGGAACTGGCCCTGAAGGAAGGGGCTTTGGAAAGCTGGTGGAACTTGTAGATATTTACAATGGCTATGCTCACACAGTTGTACGTAGTATAAAATCTATTGTCAGAACTCAAAGAATTCCACTGAAAATGCTGAATTTTATGATACACAAACTGTACCTCAATCAACCTGATTAAAGAAAAAAATCAAGGTGCAAGAGCTATATATGGATTGATCTCATTTTTGTAAGTAATCAATAGGCTTGGGGAAAAAAAATTCTAGATAAATATCCAGGATGCCACATCGTTAACAGTAAGTTATCTGGGTTGGAGAAAGGGGGGGAGGTTTCATTTTCTAAATTACACATTTCTTTGATGTTTGAATATTTTATAGGTCACGTGTTACTTTCAAAATTAGAGGGAAAATTAAATTATGGTACAAAATATAGTCCTCTGTGCTGTCCAGGCTGCTGGGGAGAGGCGCAGAACTCACCTGAGAGACACTTGGGCTCTATGTTTAGGCCCTAATGCTGGCTCTGGGAGGGAGGCGGTTATCTGCTCACGCTGCTGGAGATGTGCTCTGACTTTGCAGAGCCCTTGAGAAGGCTGGGAGATTCCTTTCTCTTAGGCATGGGGCTTACTCCTCCTACAGATAAGGAAGTGCTACTGTCCCCTCTAGGCTGCTGCTGGGGGAACCCGCCTTCCAGGTCCCACAGGACAGATTTTTCGGGATGAGCCTGAATGAGGCTCAGAGCTAACATGGCCTTGATCCTCCTGCGCAGGAGAAGAGTGGCCTGTGGCCCTACGGTGATTTCACGCCTCTGATCCTAACAATTGATGCTTATAGACACTTGCACGGGGCCAGGCACTGGCCAGGGATTTACTACCTAGAATTATTTTGTAATTCCTTCATTTAACAAATATTTGACACCTGCCAACAATGATCTAGGTTCCTGGGGATCCTGTAGTGAACAAACGGAAAAAGAAAACTAACCTTGTCCTCATGGGGCTTTTATTCTAAATGGGGAAGGGGAGACGGCAGAAATGTATGAAAACAAATATATGTCAGGAGATTTTCTTCTCTTTCTTTCTTCTTTCTTTCTTTCTTTCTTTCTTTCTTTCTTTCTTTCTTTCTTTTCTCTTTCTTTCTTTCTTTCTTTCTTTCTTTCTTTCTTTCTTTCTTTCTTTCTTTCTTTCTTTCTTCTTTCTTTCTTTCTTAGTAGGTTCCATGCTGGATACAGAGTCCAACACAAAGCTCAAAATCCCAACAGTGAGATCAAGACCTGAGTCGAGATCAAGAGTTGGACACTTAACTGACTGAGCCACCCAGGCACTCCTCTGTCAGGGGGTATTAGTTAAGAGACACTTAAACAGAGTGAGCAATGCACGAGAGATGGAGAGGAGCATATGGTTTAGGTGCAGTGGTCCTGAGAAGGCCTTTTTAATTTGGGGATATCTTTTTTTTCTTTTAAGATTTTATTTATTTATTCATGAGACACACAGAGAGAGAGAGAGAGAGAGAGAGAGAGAGAGAAGAGAGGCAGAGACACAGGCAGAGGGAGGAGCAGGCTCCATGCAGGAAGCCTGATGCGTGACTTGATCCCGGGACCAGGATCATGCCCTGAACCAAAGGCAGATGCTCAACCACTGAGCCACCCAGCTTCCCAATTTGGGGATATCTGATCTAATGAGAGAGACCCTGCAGCTGAGTGTACATGGAGAATGCTGGCAGGAGAGCAAGAAGCCAGGTCACACAGGTCTGCAGATGGGGGCAAAGTGTTTGGCTTTGAGTTTGAATGAGTTTGCAGCTACGGGAAGGCTGAGGGCAGAGGTATGATGGACTCAGCTCAGGTTTGACTAGGACCCCTCTGAGTGCTGTGTAGAAAAAAGGACATAGGGGGTCGGGACAAAGTGATGACAGCAACAAAGGACACAGGCTTAGGCTTGGGTGGTAACACATTCTGATATTTCTATGTCATTCCTCACTTTCCCCATCTGCAAAATAGGATAATAATAGTATCATATCTCCCTCATAGGGCTGTCAGAAGGATTAAAAATAAGCATGGTATAAGGTCATCCGGGTGTCATATTCGGTTAAGCATCCAGCTGTTAGTTTCAGCTCAGATCATGATCTCAGGGTTAGGAGATGGACCCCCATGTCAGAATGGAGACTGCTTCAGTTTCTCTCTCTCTCTCTCTTTCTGCCCCTCCTGCTCGTGCTCTCTCTCTAAAATAAATAAGTCTTTAAAAAATGTTTTTTAATAAAAATGAGCATAATATAAATTACCTGGTCCAATGCCTGGCACATGGGAAGAGCCCGATAAATATGTCCAGGCTTGTTGTTATTATTACCCGTCTCCCTGTGAGGCCGATTTAATTATACCCATGCCATGGATGAGAAGACTGAGTCTCAGAGGGGTGAGGCCACTTATGCAAGAACAGATGGCTGGGAAGTGGCAGAGCTGTGTTGTTCTAGGCCCCCCCAAGAACACTGGTGGGGAGGCATAATTGGCCAGTGAAAAAGACAGGAAGCTCAGAATAAGGGACAGAGGATATCTGAAGCATGGAGGAGCTCTGTAGCCTACTCTACAGGAGGAGGTAGTGACCGAGGTTCAAATCCTGCCTTGCCTTTCCAAGCTGTGTGACCTCAGGAAAGTCACTTCATCTCTCCAGGCCTCAATTGTCTGTGAAATGGGGCTGAGGCAAGATCCACCTCAAAAGAGAGTTGTGATGATTAGATGTCTGGCATAAAAGGAGGTCAATAAACACTCAGAAAACAGCATCCTCCCGAAAAGGTGGTGCGGGAAGGAGATGGGGTAACCAAGGATGTGGTTGGGGCATGTCTTGTCTGGCCTCCTTTGGATTGCACCACACAGCTCTGGTAGGAGATACAAGAAGAAAGCCTTTCGTCTGTTGGGATTTTGAGTGACTGATTAGATTATAATGAGCAGGCTCATCAGGGAGTGCATGCTATGTAAACAGTGACCTCTTCATAAAACCACAAATAGAAAACAATGCAAAATGTGCTTTGAGTTATTGCATGGTTAATGTGAAATAAAGTCTGCTCATTGGAAAATCATTTTAAAGATTTATTATTATTATTATTATTATTATTATTATTTTGAGCAAGGGGAATATTTACCCAGGTATTTTTGGTAGAATAAAGAAGGGGCTTCTCTGTTCAGTATCCGTTGTGAAATGCCGGTAGCAAATCCCCATAACACAACTCGCTAACATTTACAGAGGCTGTTGTGATTAAGTGGGAACCAAGCTACCGAAAAATCTACAACAAGAAGTCAGCAAAGTAAGATCAAGAGACTATAAAGTAAACAATATATAGAGAATGAAATGTAATTTATTTCCTTGGGGAAGCGATCTGTACCGGCAGCAGCAAGAGAGTGACTGTAGACGCACTCTATTTCCAGCCACGATAGACTATTGCAGTCAGCACATTTGAAAATTGAGAAATTGTGTACGCAATTTAAAAAACCAATTGATTACAACCCACCAGCATCATAAGAAGTGGGCAGCCCATTTGAAAAAGAAAAAACTGAGACTCAAGCAGGAGAGGTGAGTGGCTTGCTTCATCCTTGTTGAGAATCTACAACCCAGGCAACTGGAGAAACCCAGTGAGCCTGTCACTGGGGCCAAGTGGAGACAAAGGATGACTCAAATTTCACATGTGGCTTTTTTTTTTTTTTTCCTCCAAATTGTCGTTTGAGAAGGACTGTGCTCTTTCCAAGGGTTGTTTCAAATAAAATGACCTGTTGCAGAAAGCAAGATCTGGCTCCAGGACAGGGACCCAGCAACAGGGGGACAGTACACTTGTGCTTGGGACTTCAAAGTGCCACAAAGTTTGGAAGGATGGGGTATGGTCCCTGGAGGACTGTGGCTCTTGTCTCATATGCCAGGACCTGGCTGTCAGTTCTCAAAAAGAGGTGTCACACAGGTGGGGTGGCCAGATTAGTTGCTGTCTCACTTACTCGGACCTCGGCTGGAGTCCCTGATTTAGGCCACCAGTGAAAAGACATTTGTCTTTCTTATAAAACCCCTAGACACTTGGGTCTGGCCCAGAGCTCAGAAAACAGAGAGGGTGAAATGCTGCTGGCAGAGTTGCCAGAGAAGTTGGCACCTCCCCTTCCAGAGCCCAGCCTGGTTCTGGGCCATCTGAGCAGCCTGCTTCTTCTGTGAACGTCCAGTCACGTTGGCACATCCCTGGAGAAAGGGTTCTGGAATCCACCTCAAGAACACACTCTTCTCTTTACAGTGGTTTTGTTCACTCTCAAACCGGAGTTGGCTGTTATATGGTGAGGCTGTTCGGATTTCAAGAGTATGCTGATATGTGTGTCCAGCCGGAGGAAATAGAATTTAATTTCATGTGATCTATGGCACCACCTGCCATGGCTGTATCCTACAACATGCAGGAAGCTTAGCGGAAGCCGGAAAGGTCGTGAATATGGTCACCTGTCTTGGGTCAAGTGGCAGGATCATCAAAGAAGAATACCAGAGGATGTTGTTCACATACTTCTTTATCGTTGGCTATTTGAAAGCAACTTATTATGGGCTGTTAAACTGATTCAAAAAATCGGAGTCACCAGAAGCAAGAGTCCTTTCCGTGTGTGCAAAAGGTGTGGGTAAAATGCCACTGAATGCACTTCATTTAAGCTTGTTAATATTTTTAACGACTCACATCATTGCTTAAATGATTCCTTTGGTGGGGCTCCTTGGAGTTGTCTCCTCCCACATTTCACAAAAGGGGCTCTGGACCTGAAGGATCCCCTGGGAGCTTTGGTTCTTAGTTAAGAGTAGCAGAAATTTCCTGACCAAGTCTGTCCAGCAGGTACCTCATGCTTTGTGTGTGGGGGCTCTTCAAATGCTACCCATGACTCTGAGAAGCAGATATGAGTGTGACCCTGCTTTAGGGATGAGGAAGCTGAGACAGAGAGAGGTTAAATCCTAGCCTCGGAGGTCAAGAGGGTCAGGGATAGAGCTAGGATTTGGACCAGGTTTTGTCCAACTATAAGATCCTTGGCCTCACTCACACCTCCAGCTGTGCTCCAAGTCAGCGACAGCTTTCACTTTATCCTCTGCCCTGTCTTAAGGGAGAGGTTGGAACAATTAGGAAATCCTTGGTGGTTATGAGCAAAGCTGTTATTGCCCAAGGCAGCTCAGCTTGATTGGTATAAGACCATTCTCTCAGAGGGAACTTAAAACCCCAAGTTAAAAATTGAATTATCAAAGCAAAGGAATGAAAAGGATAGGCCTGCCACACAGAAGTATCCATAAAGATCTTTATGGAGTGATGCCATGCATTGCCTCGTCCATACCAGGCAACAGTGGCCAAAGGCTGGCATTTGTCATCGAGCCAAGCCCCTTACAGGTTCTCCCTGGGCAGATTCAGTTCTTTTTCCTTTGAAGCTGCTGACTTGGTAGTCAGCACTCAAGAGGAAATGCAAGTGACCAAGACATCAAGCAGAAGAGCTACCTCACCAGAGTTTGGGGAAAGCAAATTCAAACAACAATGGCTCCATTTTTCACCATCAGGTTAGCAAAAATTGAAAAGGGTGGTCAGTGTCCAAATGCTGGCAAGATGGGGAGGAAGTAGACACTCTTCCCGTCTTGCTTGAGGGAGTGTGAATTGCCACAACCTTTTGGGGAAAGTCTTCCGGCTGTATTTATTAACAATAAAAATACGCATTTATTAACAATAAAAAAGCAATCTATTGTGGGGACTTTATTCTACAGAAATAAAAGTGTCAGTGCCTAAGGATATATGGATAAAGATATTTGCTCTGCCCTTATTTAGAGTAGGAAATCACTGGAAACCACCTGAATGTTCAGGGATAGGGGAATAATTGGATAAATTATGGTACAGGTGTTCTATGAAACATTATACAACTAATAAAAGAATGAGTTAGAGCTAGATATATAGGCCTGGAGGTATATTTGTGATACATTGTTAAGTGAAAAAAAGCAGATTGCAAAGTAATATAGGTGACAATACCATTTTCATAAAAAATTTAAAAAAATCCCTTAAGAAAAGTGTTTAAACTGTATGATTTGTTATGGGCATGGAGGGAGGACAGGAAGGATTCACAAAAATTTGGTAACTTTGGCCACCTCACTGGGGTAGAGAGGAGTATTCCCTTTTTCTCCATAAGCTCAAGTATTGTTTGACTTGCTCTAGCTAGCATTCTGGTACTTTTGTTATTTACAATAAAATAAATCCAACAAAGCTCATGTGATCTCCTTTGTACAGGGATGGACAAGTGACTATAATTGTTATAATTTATTGATCATTGCCTATGGGGCCATGCACTGTGCTAAGAACTTTCTCTGTGTGATCACCCTGGGAGGTCAATGCAGGAGAAGAAATGGGGGTCACGGGGGTTAAATGATCTGCTCAAGGCTGCACAGCTTGAGAACAGGGACTGGAACCCAGGTGTGTGTTACTCTGAAGCCACATTCTTAACTCCTACAAAATGCTCCCACCCTGCAGCTGTGGCAGCTTCCTGTGGTCTTTCTAATAGATGGTTCCTCCTCTGGTCATATTTTTGCTTCCATTTTCTCTCTGCCATTACATTTGGTAACCCTGAAAGGGAACTAACCTGTCATTCTCAGAGTAAGACCTGAGACTTGTATAGAGGGGAACATCTGGTTCCTGCCTGGGCCACAGGCATTGTCACCACCGGGGAAACTAAGTCATGAGAATGTCTCCGGTGAGCTCCCCACAGAGGGAACTGGGCTTAGCAGTCGGAGCACCAGGTGCCTTGTTGCTGCCTCCTTGTAGGTTGATAGGTCTTACAGGGCTGCTCAGTGGTGTATCTGAGGCTAGAACCCAGCTCCCCGGGGTTCTCATTCTGTACTCATGCTACTGGGGCAATCACACGCTACAATTCTGGCCTTCTCCCTTCCACTCTGGGACCTGGCTTTGACAGCCAAAGAAACCTCGGATGAAGTAGTTCTCCTTTGTCTCGTGTTATTTGCTTTTTTAATGTACTTTTATGGTGCCATTTGATTATCCTGTTTTCAATTTTATTGATTGATGTTTTTAACTTTTTGCACTGAATACGTAATAATATATGTTGAGTCAAAAAAAAAAAAAAAAAAGAAATTGTAAGCAGTACAACATGAACAGGAATTCCTCTCCCCACCCTAACTCCTCTTCCTTAGAGGCAACTGATACCACTAATGTCTCATGGAACCTTTCAGGAATATCTCAGTTAATGATCTATTTTTAAAAATTTTTATTTATTTTTAAGTAATCTCTTGAACTCACAACCCTGAGATCAAGTTGCACACCCTTCTATGTTCAGACTATGAGTATCATTGCCATGCCTGAGCCAGCCAGGTGCCCCAATAATCTATTTTTGAGATCATTCTATCACACATAGTGGTAACTCATTATTTTTAATGGCTGCATGGGATTTACATTATATTGGTAACAACTCCCCAAATGATGGACATGTAGATTGCTTCCAGTTTTTGCCCTGCAAACAGTAGTATAGTTCATGTCCTTGCACTACAGGTCTTTAAATATCTGTACAAGTATCTTTGTAGGATGAACTCCTAGACTTTCTAGGTCAAAGTGTATGTACATTATAATTTCGATAGTCTCTAAATTGACACCAAAGTTGTGGTGCTAATTTAGGTCTCCAGTGACATCGTGTAAGAGTTTTGCTTCCCTCCGTGTTCGCCTAAGCTTTTAAACTATTGTCAATATTGTTTTTAATTTCTGCTTTTCTTATGATGAGTGTTGTCATCTGCTTGGGCTGCTATTACAAATTACCATTCTGGCATAAGCAACAGAAATTTCTCACAGCGCTGGAGGCTGGGAAGTCCAAAATCAAGGGGCCAGCAGATTTGGTTCCTGATAAGAGCCCTCTTCCCCATTATGTCTTCACATGGCAGAGACAGATACAGAAAGACAGAGGGAACAGTCTCCCTCATGTCTCTTTTTATAAGGGCACTAACCCCATCGAGAAGGCTTCATCCTCATGACCTAATTACCTGTCAAAGGTTCCATCTTCCAGATACCATCACGTGGGGGATTAGATTTCCAACATATGTATTTTAGGGTGATACAAACATTCAGCCCATAGCAACGATGCTCATAGTCTGAACATCTTTTTACATATTTAAAAGCCATATGTCTTTCCTATTCTCTAAACGGCATGTCCTTTGCTCATTTTTCTATTAGGTTGCTCTGGGAGACTTTCTAAGAAGTTAAACCTACATATGTTGAAGAATGAGAATTTGGTGACCAAGTGTGTAGGATGAAGGCCTCCTGGGATGGAAATACATCTGGATGTGATGGACAATCTCACCATCTGCCTGCTCAGGCCCAAGTAACACCCTGCATGTTGATAAAGTGCTTTGGTTTTCTTTTTTTTCCCCCCCTAACCATTTTAATCAAGAGTATCTTAATAGAAATGCACAACATTGGCCTGAGGGCAGTGGGTCAGCAATTAGGATCTCTTTTTGACAGATTAGGAAAAGAGGTTCAGAGAATTAAACTATGTTGGTCAAGATAACACAACCGAGGATGCCAAGGCCAATGGCAGGCATCTGCTCGTGGGACCTTCAGATTTCAGGCTCGTGCTCCGGAGCCAAATAGACTGGGGTGTAAACTGGAGACCTTGGAGATGTCACCGCACTTCTGAGCCTTGGCTTATTAGACTAAGGATAGTAATAGTATCTTCTTTTTTGTGTTTGTTCTAAGGATTATATGAAATAACGTATGCACATTTATTATAACATGGTGTGTCAGTGGGTTTTAAGGTAGTGCCGGGCCATGGTAATACATCCTATGCTGCTCATGGCTTTTGCTTTTAGCATCTTTTGTGGTAGTTCCAAAGCTCGATTCGCATGTCTAAGACTTGTCTCTCGTATTTCACGCCATCTTTGCCCTGTTTTCGTCGGTCGGAGGATCCGGCTGAAACAGCTGGCTCTTCCAGGTTTGGGGGCCTGTGAGTGAAGAGTTGCTCTCCTCCCCACCTCTGCAGGGAGCAAACGCCTTGAGGGTTGGGAGCAGGCCTCCTCCTCAGACTGGCACTCCTCAGGGCTCCCAGACCATATGCTCTCAGGAAATGTTCCTTATTGAATGAATGAGGGAGGGTCTGCTCCCGACTCAGCCCTAGTACAGCGCCTGGCAGTTGCATTCCAGCACATGGCAAGAGGTCAGGAAACATTTACGCGTTGAATGAATAAACACACACAGCGCCTCGGAGTAAGGGCTCAAAAGGCATTTCTGGATTCGTTGCGCAGCGCCCGGTGCACAGAAAGCGCCAAGCGGCAGCCGCGGAGCTCCCTGGGCGAGGCTCGCGACACCCAGTGCGAGAGCTCGGACGCACGGTGCTCGGGTGCGGGGGTTCGAGCTCCGCCGCCGCTTCTTCCCCGCCGGGCGACCTCGGGCAAGTGACTCGGTCTCTTCGACTTCATCTCTTTGTGCTTCAGTTTTCTCATCTGCAAAACGCGGACGCCCGAGCGCGACCTCGCCGAGGCACTCCCGCAGCCCGGGGGACCGGCAGGCGAGCCCACCGCAGAGCCCCGCCAGGCCGCCCCGCCTGCGCCGCCCCGGGGGGCCCACGGCGGGGACCACGGGCGTTCCCGGGGCCCCGCGGTCGCGCCCCGCCGATCCGCGCCTCCGAGGGGGGCGGGGCACGGCGCCCACGCGGGGGCAGCCCACGGCAGCGGAGCCGCGCCGCCCGCGCTTCTTTCTCTCCCTCTCGCTGTCCCTCCCTCCCCCGGACGGAGGCTCCGGCCGCGCTCGGCTCAGCAGCGCCGCCCGCGAGCCGCCCTCCAGCCGCCGCCGCCGCCGCCGCCGCCGCCGCCGCGGCTGCAGCTCCAGCTCCGGGCCCCTCCCCCGCCCCCGCCCCCGCCCCCCCGCGCGGCCGGCGCCCGTCACGTGACGCGGCGCTAGCCAATGGCGGGCCGAGCCGCGGTCGGCGGCCGCCATTGCTGTCAGAGCGAGCGAGCCCGGGGAGGGAGGAGAAGCGAGGCTGACTGGGGAGGAGGGGGGGGTGGGGGAGGAAGAGGAAGGAGGGGACGTCGCTCGGCTGCCGGGGTCGCCCGCTGGCTTCGTCCGCACCCCCCCCTTCGCGAGTTCGCGCTCCGCGGCGGCGGCGGCTCCGAGGCGGCGGCGGCGGCTCCGGGGCTCGCCTCCCCTCACGCGCCGGCGGGGGCCGGGGGGAGTCGGTGGCTGGAGATAAACAAGGCGGCGGCGGCGGCGGCGGCGGTGGCGGCGGCGGCGGCGGCGGCGGCGGCGGCGGCGGAGGCACAGGGAAGGCGGAGGCGGCGGCCGGCCGGGAGGCAGCGGCGGCCCTGAGAGGCGGGGAGGGCGCCGGGCCGCGCGGACAGCGCCCCCCGCCGCCGCCGGAGCCGCGCGAGCCGCCGCGGGAGCCGCCGCGGGAGCCGCCGCCGCCGCCGCCCGAGCAGGAAGGAGCCGCGCGGCCGCCGCGGACCCCCCCGCCGGCCCGGGCCCGCCGCCCCCGGCGCGGCGTCGCCGCGGCGCCTCCCGCCCGCCCGCCCGCCCGCCGGCCCTCGCGCCCTCCTCCCCCGGCGGCGGCGGCCCGGCCGCCCCGCGCTCCCCGGCGAGGCGCCGCCGCCCGGCCCGGCCCGGCCTCGCCTCGGACGCCTCGCTCCGACATGCCCCGCTCTGGCGGCCGGGCTCGCGGAGGATCATGACTGCGGCAGCGAACTGGGTGGCGAACGGGGCGAGCCTGGAGGATTGTCACTCCAACCTCTTCTCGCTGGTGAGTAGCCGGGCGGCGGGGAGGGGGGCTGCGGCGGGGGGGCCCGACCTGCGCCGCCGACCAACTTTCTCCTCCCGCCGCCGGGACGTCGCCCCTCCCTCGCCGCTCCCCGCCGCCCGCCGCCCGCCGCTTCTCCCCCTTTTGGATCGTCTCTCCCTCGCCTTGGATCCCGTCCAGTGTTTATTTGGCTCTTTAAAAATCATTTGTGAGCGCGGCGCTCGGCGTGGAATTTGCATGTGGAAGTCTCAAAGCTGCGGATTCTGGGTCGCACTTCGAACGCCCACCCTCTGTTGCCATCACACCCCCTTCCCCTCCCCTCTCTCCCCCCCCCCTTTTTTACCCCTAAATGTGGAAGGCTTTGCCTTGTGCTGCCCGCGCCCGCGATAAGCAGCCTTTTCTCCCCCCCCCCCCGCCCGCCCCCCTTGCGGGATCGGCTGCCCGCCCGCCTTTCGAAAATTTTTTTTTAATTCCGTAATGACACCTGCAATTTCGCCCGAAAACAGTTGATTGAATGCGATTGTGTCAGTAAAGGACTCTTGCACCCGAAGCTCCTGCGATTGTAAACAGCGACGGCCGCCTGCCTCTCGGGGCTCCCTGCGCCGGAGAGCCGGAAAGCCATTGCACCGAGCCGACGGAAGGTGGAGGAGCCTTTTTCTTCCCTCTCTCCTCCTGTGTCTTTTAAAAACTGTTTTCTCTATCCTAACAACGAATCCACACACACACACAAAAGCAACAAGCTGGGCGGTTTGATAACATCGCTTTTATCTGCCTTCGCCTTTCTCGCGCTCTCTCTCTCTGATAATTGACAACTTTTCCCTCGGATTTGAATCGCCTGCCTTAATCTTGAAGCAGTTAGGGTGTCAATTGTTCTCCTGGAAGCCTGGCACCCGACGACGACGTCTAGATTCATCGAAATTAAAAATGTATAGGGCTCCAGCAACTCTTTCCTGGCGGTGGCACTGACATTTGGTGGTAAATGCCATCTTTGCTTTTTTATTGGGTCGTATTACCTAGCTCTGAAAACATTCACCTTGTTAAACCTGGCGTTTAGGCTAATAATTGCGGTGCGTGGTCTTTAAATATGTGCTTTGTGCATGAGTTACTGTATGTATAGCTATGTGCCCGGGAGACTACGAATTTGTTTAAATATTGAGCAAAGATTTGTAAACAGATGTAAGGCAATTATGTTTCAAGCGTAGAATATAATTGGAAAATTGGCTGAACGGTTTGTTTAATTTAGCTTTTAAAAAAACCCAACTTAAGTCATGTACCCTTTTTGAGGGGGACTGCCTTTGGAGAGCATGCATTTTGGAAATTGTTTTCTGTAACCCCTGCAGTAGATAGAAGCATCATTTCCTTTTAATCCTTGTTTACAATTACACTGGATAAATAATTTAGTGTTCAAATTGTAATTAGTTACATTTAATTATGGGTAGGCATAGATGCTTTTTTTTTTTTCTCTTTGAGACTAGTGGAGAAATACACATTCTTGCCAACTTTTCAAATGGAAGTGTTATTTTATTAAATATTTCCTTATGCAGATAAAAAAACATCAAGACACGTGATTTTTACCTACAAAAAGACGGTGACATAATATCTGTACTTTAAAGTATAGATCAGGTCAGTCTTTTTTTTTTTTTCTTCCAACATTTTTATTTAGGTATTCAGTCTTAAAATTCAATTACAAGTTTCAGTTCTGCCTCTTCGTACTGTGATAATTTTCCCTTGATCTTTCGACATATAGGAATAGAATTCATTTTGCCACCTCTTTTCTCTCTCCCAGTATATCATTTAGTATCAGTCAGATTCAGAGACTTTAATAGATTAGCAAACATATTGATTAAGGGGTATTTAAAATGGTTTTTGTTTGGTGGCTGGTGACCACATTGACACTTTAACAGGTAATTAAAATAACCAAGTAGACCAATATTAGTGAGGAGAGAGGCCCGAAATTACCATATATCATTCAGACTGGTAATGGCTTGTGTATATGTGGCTAATTTATATACAGTAGATTTTGCAGACCAATGAAATTATACGTGTAGCCAGACTTTAGGATATATCATTTTTTTATCTTTTTTTTTTTTAACTCAAGGATGATAATGTTAAAGAGATAAGATGCTTGAGATTCTTTTGGAGAAACAAGCAATTTTATAGGAGAGGATTTTGTGTTTTATGACTGACTAAAGGTTTGTACTTTGGGTATTTCTCTCCTCAGCCTTTTTAAACCAGGAATTGAGGGTTGTTGTTGTTTGTGTGTGTGTGTGTGTGTGTGTGTGTGTATAGTATTACTTATTAGGTGGCAACTTTGAAATAAAGAGCTGAGGAAATGCATGGGTTGACCTTTTCTTTTTTATTTAACAACTGTAGAATGTCTACATTCTTTTGTGTATGAAGGGTGGATAAGGTGCTAATTTTTTTTTTTAATTGAGAATCTTAAAAAGCTGATGATACTGTGAATTTTTGCTCATTCCAAATGAAGAGTTTCCTTGAAAAGCAAATACAGCAGGAACCTAGAATTTTAAAAATACGTTGTCTGAAGTACATTGTATAGAATAGTTAATTCCAAGGGAGATAAAATCATCTCCTGTTTAAAATAAAGCATGTATTACAAGGACTCTTATGTGCTTAATGATAGCATGTATTTTTCTTTTTGGCCTGCAATTTTCTGAGCAAAGTATTGTTTATAGAGAATTTACTTAGATACTCATATTAATGTGCATTGAAATATAAACTAGAGGTTAAACTACAGATCATTAGTTGGTACCACACTAATGATCCACCCACTTTCTATTACCTTGAAGGGTTCATTATGGCTTAACAAAAGTTGATTGTGCAATCAACTACCTTAAGATTTTTGTTCTTGTTTTGCTTTCTGATTTTCTACTGCATGGCATCAGATTTCCCAAATTGTCTGTTACCCCCCCCACCCCCATTTCCTAATGTGAAGAATGCCATTGTGTATGTATGATATGGGTGATTGCATGTTTCTTACTCTGCATTACTTACTGCTGCATTAAATGCATGCCTTGCTGTTACCTTTGTGAATCAAAACTGTTTTCTCATGCAGTCCATCACATTTCTGGGAAGACTCTTGTTACATATTCAGCCAGTTATGATTCAGTTAAGTGTGTTAAATCTGTCTTTTTGGAAAGTGTAACAGTCCACCCTATGGTGTGTCAGCTCACCCTTGAGGGAAGACATAATTTCCAGATAAAAATATATTTTTAGTTTTGTTTCTTTAGTCTTGTTTCTCTACTGTGATCATATGGAGGAAAGTGATTTTGTGTTCTTTAGCTAGATTTAAGTATATACTCTTTGAGGTGGGTTGGTCTAATTCTTAGGTATGTGTCTTCCACGTTTAGGTTGTTTTATTTGTTAGAATCTTCCTGACTATGGGATAATTGGGTGATGGTATCAAATTCTCTTCCCTGAATTGAAACACACATAGACATATAGTGCATACTTCCTATGAAGGACTGGACCATTAATTCTGTATATGAAGCTTTCAGGGAATCTGTTGGTGACCTTTCTTTTTTTCTGAAGAGACTTTTTTTTTTTTTTTTTTTTTTTTTTTTGCAGAGAGAGAAGATAGTTGTAAATATAGAAACTTTGAAATCTATTCTTTTAAGCTAGAACCAAATGGGGATGGCTATGAGTTGAAAATGAGGCAAAGGGAAGGATTTCTCTCATTTTCTCAAGTGTCAAAATACATGCACAGAGTGTTTTTTCATCCCAATTGACAATTTTAGTATTTAAACTTCAAGCATCTTTTTTTTCATGATGGTTTATTTTCTTTAATGAAAATATTCATAATTTGCTAATGTATGTTTTCTGTTTAGCATTTTGTTGTTAGTAGCACATGGTGTTACAGTATTTATATATTTTTAATAGCAATAATTGCCACCCGGTAATAGTTGCCATATTAACCTCCAATTGCTAGTAAATATTTTTAAGTACATAATAGACAGCAATTTAAGGCATAGTGTAGCAGTTTACTGGACCGTTTTAAAGAGCCATTTGTACGTGTGATGAGTTCATAATTTTAAAGAGAAAATAATGTACCTAAGACTTCCATGGTGCAAAATAATGTTGCTGTGTTACTGCTCGAAGTGCTCACTGAGAGGAAGTTAGTTTGGGACTCTCTTCTTTGTGAGAATAAAGGCCTGGGGTTGCCTTTAGGACTATAAGTGTTTATTGAGTTTATCCCAGGGGCTTATATAGCTTAGCATTTTCTTTGGAATGTTTTGCTCATGTTTTCATGGTTGTATTAGGTATTTATTTGGGGAAAAAATCTAAGGCATTCCTTTAAATAACATTAAGTTATAGTAGTGGATTATATTAGTTAGATATGTAAGAATGGATTCATCTTTTTTGTTCACTGGCTAATGTAGCCTTGTTAATTGTGAGTTAATTGTATTTATCAAACACTTTTGGAGATCTCCTCTACTCTTGAGAGTAACAAAGAGGATACTCTGTCACCAGTTTGTATTATATGCTATAAATTGAGACAACCATTTGCAAAAGATAAGTACATTCTATAGTTATGTTTGCCAGATTATTTAAAATTGAGTTGAAAAAGAAATTGAGTTGAAACTCAATGTAAATAGTAAAAAGATTGCTTATCTGGAATTTTTTTTTTTTTTTTTTTTTTTTTTTTTTTTTTAGTATGTGTGCTGCCGAATGAGCACTATCTGGATTTTTTTAATGAATAGTTAATACAGCTGTCAAAAGTTTGATTCAGGGATAGACTAGATATTTTTCTGAAATGATTTGACTTATTTTTGATAGAAGAGAATAATAATAATGTTCCCTCTTTCAGTAGTAGAAGGTACTGATGTGTGTGTTTGTTTTTTTTCCTGAAAGTGGATGTTTATTTTTCATAGAAACTAGCCAGTGAAACTAGCCAGTGAGAGAGATTAAAGTTTAAGAAAATTAATAATATGATTGAATATTGGGTATTATTATTACTGAAGTGTGCTCTGCAGCTATATATTAAGTTGAGAAAAAGAATTTCTGCAACATTGTTATTAGTGCCATTTGTTTAGAATGTATTGTGTGCTAATCTGCTCCAGAAGCTATTTGTGTTCTGTAGTGTTGGCCACCAGAATTTCTATTTTGTGTTTTTTTTTTTTTTTAAAAAACATTCGTATTTTGAGAAATAATATCTAATGCATTGCAAAGTGAGGTAGTTAGGTAGCCTAAAAATGTGCTGTGGGGTATAGTTAAAAAAAATTCTCTCTCTCACACACACATTTGTTTCGTAGGACTTGCTTAGAATTTTGGAATTAATGAATCAATATTTGTAATGTGTTCTTGGAGTTTAGAACTTTTTTTCCCTCTTGAATCATTTAACTTCTTTCTGATCCTGTTCAGATAATTTCCTTTTATAGTATGTGCTTTCATTGTTTATTTGAAAGATTTGAAGGTGTTAGCTTTGTTCTGTTGTGGGAATTCACTTCATTACATAGGGGAGACGATTTTCCATTAATCTCGGTAAATATTAACATAAACGAGGAATAGTAAATTCAGACTCATTTGCATGAATGAAATATGTATGCTTGCCCAATTTTTGTTTAGTATAAAGTCACTTATGTACATTGACATAGTTTTCTCTCTCTCCTTTAGTTGTTATAAAAGTTTTAAATTCAATTAAAATGTTGCGGTTGATGTTATTTCTGACAGTTCCCCCTACTCTATTATGATGTTTTATTCTTTAATTTAAAAAATCATTTGTGGTATAGATTAGATTTTATCCCCATAAATTGGCTCTCATAGTCTTCTTTTAAGAGTGCCTGTTTTGCTTGCATTTATGTTAGCATGCTTTTATGTTTGTTGGAATAGAGTTGTTTTCCTTTTTTGAACTAAGAAAATGTCTTTCAGAGTACATTTGGATTGTATTCTGGAAAAAAAGAAGAAAGATGACTTTTTATTTTTCTTTCTTTCTAGATGAGAATTAGGAGAATCAGTTGTGTCCAAGGGAAAATGTTATGTCATTGACCTCTCCATACTCTGGTTTATTATGTATATTTCTGAATGTTTATTTTCTTATTCTTGGTGAATTGTGGTAAAATCCTATTAAAACTGTAGTTTTACTACTGTGAAATAGCACAGAGCCCTGGTTGACAGCTTTCTACATTTTGTTAGTTTTTCCAGTGTGGTGAAATTCCATTACTGTTGAAGGAGCCTCCTGGGTTGATTGTATTAAAATTTCATTTGTGTCTTTATTTTGCATAGTTTAGATTTGTAACTTTAACTTAAAAAAATGGAAAGGGAAAAAAATGGCAAGGGAAGATAAAGAGAATTAGGTAAACTTGCAGGTAAATATTCTTTTCTTATTTCATCATTGGATCTCTTTATTATAATAAAGTCATAATTTGTCCTAAATCACTGCATCAATTTGATATATTTTAAGACATTTGATATTTAAATTTGAGGAAATGTTCTGTTTCAAATAAAATATAGGATTAATTGTGAATAAAATTTTTATAATATTGAGTGGAAATTTCAAAGATTGACCATCTAAAACGGTATATTGCATGAAAACTTGTGGATTTTTTTTTTTCTCTCAAAGAGCATTGATAAGTGTCTGAGGAAGTATTTTTGTGTAAGACACATGAAGCGTCCTCACAGAGTTCTACATTATTTCATTAAATAGGAAAGATGATTAAATCCATCTGGGCTTAATTTGAGAGCTAATAAGTAAAGTATTCAAAAGAGTATAATTGGTGTGAAAAAAACATTTTGTGTTGGCAATTCTTAATGATTGAATTTTAATGTCCTAAAGAGAAATAAGGAAAAACATATGGATATGTAACTCGGGAACCAGATCCTAGTTTATTTTTTTAAATTATTTTTTATTTTTTTGCATGTGTATATTTGTTTGGCACAATCCTACTCATCTTTTAAGTAGGTCAAATATCACCTCCTCCATGAAGCTTTCCCTAACTCTCACTGGCAGAACTAGTCACTCTTGCTCTGTAAATGTACCTTCTTTGTACCTGTGATAAGCACATGAGCTTCTGTAGGGCAGTGACCCTGCTACATCATCTTTGCCTTCTGTTTAATAGTTAGGCCCTCATTAACTATTTGTTAAATGAATGAATTACTGAACAACTATTCTCTATTTCCCAAGGGAGTTCTCATTGCTCATTTAGGTCCTGACCACAATTATGTTATTTTTCTTTGAATTTATTTAAATTTTTAGCTCAGTATTCTGAATATATATTTTCTAGCCTATATGTACTGTGGCTTGGTAATATTTTAGGTGAGTTCTAACCTTTTTTTTAAAGAAACTCACAACTGATCAAGAAATGTGTGCTTATCATACATCAAAGGAATAGGAATTCAGTTAGTTATTTCGTTTTCTGTAGTATAATAGGCAACCTATAGATTTTGGAACCTGTTAGAGATTTTATTTGGGGCTTGATCCAGAAGTCCTTCATTTTCATTCTTTAAGCTGTATGGTAGGGCTTTTGTTCAACCTTTAGTTTAGGATTGCTTTTCATGAGCCCAGCATAATGGGCAGTAATGGGGAAAATTGAGTGGTATTCATATTTTTTATTAGTAACTAGTCAGATCGGGTTGGTTGCGTTGTGGTTATGTGCCTCAGTTTCTCCTAAAATAAACTTGATGGAAATATGGAGGGCAGGAAATATGAAAGATCATTTTGGATACCTTTTAAGGGAAGACTAGAGATTGTTCTTTAGTTACTTAACAAATTACAGCTCAAGTCAGAGAGTAGCCCTAGGCAGTTCACTAGGAAGTTGCAATGGCAAAATTAGTTGTTTTAAGTATGGCACTTTTGTTGTATTTGTACTTGTTTTAGGGGGAGCAGAAGATTAAGTTCTGTGTCTTTTGTCATAAATAAGCCATCATTGAGAAGAATAACTCGAATTTTATCTTTGGATGTTCAAATTTTCATTTGTATATGTGATTCACAGTTGTGTGGTGTATCTTTAATATGCTGAGTGATTTTGCTGTACCAACCCTAAGTTATGACTGGCTGAGCCTGGAAATTGAACTGTGGCTCTTCCTTGGGAGTTTAAGCGATTAATTCCTTGGCAGCTCCAGAGTGCTCTTTGAACTTTAAATAGTAGTTCTATTAACATTTTGAGATTTGTCTCAGGGAATGTCAGAAATAGTACTTAATAAATATCTTTTTCTTCTTAAAGACTAAATCATGTTTTAGTCTGACACACATGTCACAACCCTTACTATGTTTTTGAACAAAGTATATATTCTCAACTACTGGCTAATTTCTGTTTTCCATTTAATAATGCAACAGCATCTAAAATTATTTTTAGATATTGTTGAAGGAGTGAATTCCCCCACCCCCAACTGTAGGTTTTGCAATAGTCAGTGGAAAACTTAGTGGCCTAAGTTTTTATCCAGAGGTGTAGAATTTTACATATAGGTGTTGTTCAGTATTTTAAAATATTTTTTAAAAAGTTAATTTCTCAGTTTTTTCTCCCATGTAGAAAGTTATCCTTTGTTGCTACAAATGATGGTTAGCTTATTTTTGTTGTGTTGTACTTGATTACTTGTATTATTTATGGTAGCATTTTTATGGGAATGAACTTAAATTTATTGTCCCTGTTTAAAATGTCAGGAACACTTATCCTCTGACTGTGTAGTGTTGGCAATCAGAGCAGGCGCTCCAAAAACCCTTCTTGGCCCCAGGCAAGGGAAGTGAGGACAGCCTGGCACCTAGGCACTTTTCTAGGCATTGGAGAGAGGATTGCTATCAAAAGAGTGTTGAGAGGTGCAGATGTGTGTCCCATCCCCCGCCCCCCCCCCCCCCCCGTCCCCTCCCCCCATGGGGAGAATTTTCCCTTTTTCCCTTCCCTTCCTCCCCACCCCCCTTCCCTTCCTGTTGGGATCAACTGCTGCTTCCTCTTTGATACACTTTAATCAAAACTTTGAGAATAGTGGCAGGTCCTGTGATGTCATCAGGAAAAGATTTTTGTATTTCTTTGTCTTTTAGCTCTTCCCTTACCTTTTTTCCTTCACTTACACCAGAGAGAAGCTTTCTACTTGCTATTCTGTGTGGTAAATGAGGACTTCTGAGCCATAGTGAAATGAAAAAGGGAATTGCGGGTGAGATTGGATGGAGTAGCCAATAAACTGGTATTTAAAAGTGTTAATTTCTTGTATGTTATGTTTGAGAAATTTAGGACTTACAGATTTCATTTGTGAATAATGTATATACATCAGTAGTGATTAAAATCTGGCTTGAACTTATAAAAGGGCTAATGCTTTGATGTGTGGGGAAAAAAGATCTACATGTATTATTTAATTTCTAAGATGCCATGTGCTGAGTGCAGGGGAGGAGCACCACTGACAGGTAGCATAGGACCTTGTAGCCAGAAACACTCAGAAGGGGTTTTAAACTGGATCTTGAAAGAGTTACTAGAGAGGAATGGAAAGGACATTCTTTGGAAGCTCAGTTGATAAGTCTGTCCTTGAGAATATTTACTGACTGGTATCTAGGAGAGCACTTCTGTTTTATGGTCTTGGTTCTTGGTTTCCTTTTAAAAAATTACAAAACATGTTGAAATCTGGGGTGCCTGGATGGCTCAGTCCGGTAAGCATCTGCCTTTGGCTCAGATCATGATCTCTGGGTCCTGGGATTGAGGCGCCTCCCCCCTCCCCGTTGGGTTCCCTTCTCTCTCTCCCTCTGTCTCCTGCTCCCCCTTGCTTATGCTCTCTCTTGCTCACTCACGTGTGTGTGCGCGCGCGCACGCGTGTACGTGTGCTTTCTTTCTCTCAAATAAAATCTTAGAAAAAAGCTTATTGAAATCTAATTTTTGTTAGGTGGAAAATTTGAAGTGTGGGCAGGCCAATTTGGATTAAGAAATGGTGATGTTAAAATAATCAGTTTTCTAAAATAATTCAGTTCTGAACTTTAAAAAAAACAGTGCTGTATTACGCAAAATGCTAATGACTAAAGTGACAAATATTTCAGAAACTGGACAGACGTGAATCTTAAATGAGCAGATGGGATATGAAACTAAAAGCAGGAGATAATCCAAGACTATATAGAAACTATTATGAGAACTGAATTGAGGAAAAACAAGTGTGTTAAATGGTATTACATTTAATAATGTGTTTAAAAGCCTTTCTAGGATTGCTCTCTTACATAGACAAACTAGAATTGTTGAACTATGTAACCCATCCTTTAAATTTTGTGCATTTAAAACAAATTAGGTTTCAGTCCAGGATTACTTTTCATGAAGACTAGACATTTAAGTCATGAATATATGTTATATGTGCTTTTCAGTCTACTATAATTTGCTTTCTCTGCAATAAAGATAAAGAGGATAATCATGATTTTCGGAGACAGTCATAGTGGACCTTAAAAAGAAGAGGTGTAACGAGTGAAAGATGAGGAAATTTGCTATTTGGATGGCTGGGTACTTAATTGAAATCGTTATATTTGACTGTTGAGGGTAGACTCTGGATTTTGGTGGGTTGAAAAATGAATCAGTGGTACACTTTCAGCTGGAGAAGCTTGATCCAGGAAGCAAGCAGGGATTTGGGAGTGGGGATGGTAAGAGTTTGAAAGGTAGATTGAAAGAAATTTTTTAGAATCCAAGAGCCTCATTTGTGTTTGTGGGCTTAGGAGCAACAGTAGTGGAGGAGCATAAGGAAAGATGCAAGATAGAAGAAAAGTTGTTAGTTGATGAAAGGAGTCTGGCAAGAGTTGGTAGCAAGAACCCAGGCCATGGCTGGGGCCAGTGCTAGAAAAGAGTAAGACCCCTCAAATCAAAGATAAAAGGATATAAGATATGAGTAAGTGTGAAGGAAGGGCGGGGGCAGTCTCAGTTGTAGCCTGAGTGCTTTTCAAATTCAGAGATTAAATATATTGAGCTTGAGCGTAAATAAATTTAAAAGAGGGGATCCCTGGGTGGCTCAGCGGTTTGGCGCCTGCCTTTGGCCCAGGGCGCGATCCTGGAGTCCTGGGATCGAGTCCCGCGTCGGGCTCCCGGCATGGAGCCTGCTTCTCCCTCCTCCTGTGTCTCTGCCTCTCTCTCTCTCTATGTCTATCATAAAATAAATAAATAAATATTAAAAAAAAAAGAAGTAGCTAAAAATTTTGCATTTTACTTGATGTGCTTGTAATTAGTCTTTATTTTTTTATTTTCCGCTAATGGTCATTTTAAGTAGGTCAGATGTCATCTTCCTAAGTGTACACTTTAAAATTATAAAGCTAATTCTGAGCTAGTCATACTAGAATCGACATACATCTGCCCAAATGAGAAGGGCTCCTAGTAAGCCTCCTTGAAACATATCAAATACCAGTGCCATTGTCCATATATTTCTGGTCTTTTTCCTTTGAAATTGCTTTTAGAGTTTAGTCAGCCACTTTAGAAAATCTTATTTTAAAGGATGCTTCTTTGGTCAGTGCCTCCTCTTCTCTCTTTGTAATTTACTATGTTCTGCTTTTCGCTCCAAGTTGTTGCCAGTTTAGTACCTTAAGATGGGGTTCTTACTAATGATGAGCAAAAACCCTAGGAAGAACTCTACTTTTGGCTATATGGCATTCATATGTTGTAGATGTGTGCTAAGAATTCCTGCCCTGCTTGTATACATCTGCCTCCCAGGTCCTGAGTCTGGTGGTTCAATGTATTTTGTTTTCAGACAGTTTCAATGAAAATGAATTTAGTTGGTACTACATTAACTGGTAAGAGTGGATATTGGGACAAGTTAAGTAGACGTGAGATTTTTGCTTTTGGGGGATCAAAGCAAATTATCATAAGGGAGGAGTAGACTTGAGTAGAATTGTAAAGTTACATCTTGTCTGTCTAGCAAACATCAGATACCATCCTGAGGTCCATTTTTAGTGAGACTGAGGTAATCATTAAGAAAAGCCTTAGGATAAATACAAAAATATCCTGTTGAGATAATCTCTTACAATTTTAGCAGAAAGTTGGAGACCAAAGTTTTATACTGTTGGTCTACTCATTTGAGACTACCTAGTACGCTATCTTGTATCCCATAAATGCACTTTAGCAATTCTTCCACTGGTGAAGATTAGGGTAAATGGCACTTACATATATTTAGAATTTCAGTGTATTGTGGTCTGCCTTAGGGTTTAGTGGAGTGGAGCTGTAGAGGATATTTTAACTATAATAGTCATGCCTATATTAGTTATTTAAATTACGAGTTGGAGTGGCAAGTATTTTCTGGTTTTGGATTCGGGAATATAATGAATTTTTTCTCAGCTTTGTTTTTATGTTCTTCAGAGTACATGGATGAGTTTATTTATCATTCTCTTTGTAAGTTCTTTTCGCATTTAAAAAAAAAGGAATTGAGGGGTGCCTGGGTGACTCGGTTAAGCGTATGACTCTTGATTTCAGCTCAGGTTATAATCTCAGGTTTGTGAGATCAAGCCCCATATTGGGCTCCATGCTGGGTGTGGAGCCTACTTAAATTCTTTCCCTCTCCTTTTGTCCCTCCCTCTTCCCTCTAAAAAGAAAAAAAAAAAAAAAAAAAAAAAGAGAGAGAAAGAAAGGAATTGAAATTCTATCAAAAAATATGGTGTTATAATCGTAGATATTTTAGGAACATTTACTTTCATGATAATTATTCTCAACAACAGGCACATTTTAATTTTACAGATTTATAAAGCACCTGAGCAATATAACATTTAGAAGTTATATCAGCATAAATCTACATCCCAGCTGCTGAAGGCCATAAATATTTACTTTTCAAAATACAAGTTCTTAACTAAACTTCAGTTACTAAAAACATTTTTTTTTTTTTTACTAAAAACATTTTTAAAAGTATGTTGGTTTACATACAAAGTGTAATAAGTTGTGTGGATTGAGTCAAGTGTCCTGATTCCAAATAGATTAAACTCATTAGTTGTCTATAAATTACTTGAAAGAGATATGTACAAAATGATATTTTGTTGCTCTTTGGTGATACCATGGTGAAATTGAGTTTTGTAACCCAGACAGATGGTGCTATTCTTGAATCTGTGTGCAAGATCCTATAACATTTAATTCAACAGTGGAATAATTCTCATGAGAACTCATACTTTGATATGTATAAGCTAATAAACTGGCTTCTTTAATAAATTTATAAATTTGTTCTGAAAAAGAAGTATTTACTTAGGCAAGTTAATACTGGATCTGTTAAGATAAATAGCATGTTTTGGTAGTTTATCTGTTAATCTCAAGGAATATCTAAGATGGAAAATGAATGAAACTCACTAAGGTAGGCAGACACTTGTCTTCTAAAGGAGCTTTGATTTTGTTGCCAAACTTTCTCATGTGGTAGGTGTGATATACCTGACAAACTTATTAAGAACCCAAAAGAGCTGACTTGAACATTTCTCAGAAACAGAAATTTGGCAATCTGTGTTAGAATTCATTTTAGAAAATTGCTATTGATTTAGGTTCTTTGTGATCCACCTTACCTTTTTAGTATTGGAATTGAAAATAGAGGGCTCCTTGGTGGTTCAGTCAGTTAAGCATCTGTCTTTGGCTCAGGTCATGATCCCAGGGTCCTGGTTTCGAATCCTATATTGGGCTCCCTGCTAAGAGCCTGCTTCTCCCTCTCCCTCTGCCTGCCATCCTGCCTACTTGTGTGTGCTCTGTCAAATAAGTAAATACTGTAAAAAAAAGAAAGTAGCAGTGTTTTAAACTGCTTAACCCAGTTTTAATAAATTATGTGGACAGAACTTTATTTGTAAAAGTTTGTTTTCAGTGGTAACTAAAATGAGATGAATAAGTTTGTCAGTTACATAAATAATAATACATAAGTTGTCCCAACATTTCTGGATGTCCTTGTCAATTATTCTTTCATTAGGTATACTTTTTATTTAATACCTAGTCTTTAATAGATGGGAGACAAGACTGAAAGGTGATGTTTGATGCCAGATTGGATGACATGAAGAACCTGGAAAGTTTGTTCCATATGCTCTGGGAGAATGCCTGAAGGGTTTTAAGGAGGATAATGACATGATCAGATTTATGTTTCAGAGGGAAAACTCCTGTGGGCTCTGAGGTGTATAGATTGTAATAGGGAAAAACCAAAGGCAGAGAGAAGGCTCGTAGAGTAGGCTGGATGTGAGAAACCATTCAGGGATAGTAGGAGTGGAGAGAGAAATGACCAAGTGATACTTAGGAAGTACAACTGATAGGACTTGGTGACCAATACATGAGGAAACACATGGCAACAGATGTGTTCTTTCTTGGTTTTATGACATTTGCATTCTTATGTATGTAAAGCCAGGAGGAAGAGTGGGCAGCATCCATATGATAAGTTGTTAGCAGGAGACTTAGGCTTTGATCACAGGAGTGCATATGTGAAAGTATTCACTGAGCCTGGGTCCTTGCTGTTAAGTCCTACAGAACTCAAAAACAAAAATTTTTTTTTAAAGATTTTATTTATTCATGAGAGAGAGAGGCAGAGACACAGGCAGAGGCTGTGTCTCCCTGCAGGGAACCCGATTCAGGACTTGATCCCAGGACCCCGGGATCACACCCTGAGCTGAAGGCAGACGCTCAACTGCTGAGCCACCCAGGCGTCCCTCAAAAGAAGTTTTAAAGTTAATTATGGACAGGATCTTGGGGCAAAATGGCAGGAAATAGTGAAAATAAAGTAAAAACAAACATTGACATCTATAATCTGCTTGTTTTCAGAAAAGATTTGAGGGCAACCCGGGTGGCTCAGTGGTTTGGTGCCTGCCTTTAGCCCAGGGCGTGATTCTGGAGTCCGGGATCGAATCCTGCACGGAGCCTGCTTCTCCCTCTGCCTATGTTTCTGCCTGCCTCTCTCTCTCTCTCTCTCTCTCTCTCTCTCTCTCTCTGTCTCTCATGAATAAATAAATAAAATATTGAAAAAAAAAGATTTGAGGTGTGGGAAGAAGAAGGGAGAAGGCAAGGCCAGTGGGGTGGATGGAAAAGGGCCTTTGGAGAGGTATGGATGGTGAAGATGGTGGTTGGAGGTAGAATTGGTATTTTGGAAGAGAAAAAGCTCATGAAACTTTGATGATCAGAAATGGGCATGAGAAACCCTGATAGGAAGAAAGAAAATGGAGGTGGGGGTACCCTAACAGCAGTGGGCTTATTACATAGCCCTTATTACATTAAGCCTTTGCTTCTAATAGTGGTAAGCTCGGGAAGCAGATTACATATTTTCCCTGCAAATCTGTTTTAGGATGTTTTCATTGAGTTTTTTATTTAAAGGTTTTGATTGCATCTCATACTGGTGATATTTTTGGTAGGAGGAGGAAATAGACTTTTAACCCTGTTTTTCTTGCCTTTGTGGAAATTGCCAATTTGTATAATGGATAGAATAGAGAAGATACTTGTAAAGACTCCAAACAGTGTGTGTCTTTGGTGCCTCTTCCTCATTCTAACTTTGAGTTCCTTTAAATTTTTATTCCAGTCATTCTATTTTTGTTCCCTCAGCACTTGGCTTTCTGATTGTACAATATTTTTATAGGTATTGAGACTGTGATTGTTATGTCATATCTTTACCTCACATTTTGGGAAAAAATTTCCCTTCCTCTGTCCTTCTCTGCCTGTCCCTCCATACCCCTCTCCTTTTTCAGCACATTCCTGGGCTCCCTGAGCTCTGGAGCCATCTGTGCCCATGCTGCACTTTTACTTGGCAGTGCCAGTTCTCAGTGAAAGCGCTAAAATGTACATGTGCACTTCAGAACTCTTTGATGTAATCTCCTTGGTGTGGTGGGGATCCTCTCCTGTTGTTTTGAGTGCACTTACTGGCACAGCGTGTGCTATCCATTGTCAATTGGTTGTAATTCATTCAGCCTTCCCATGTGGGTAGATTTTTCACTTGGTTACCCTGAAGGTGGAGAGTTGGCTTTCTTGCAGTGTCATTTTTCTTTAATTTCTCTCCAAGTGAGGTAGTAACTAATGAAACACGAAATATTTCCAAGAAATGTAACTTCCAAGAAACTAAAACTATAAAAAATGAAAACAGCTAGTCTATTAGATCAGATTTACCCCAGCTCTTCCATTCTTGTTAATGTTCCCTTTTTGTGTACATAGAGGTAATCACAGTATAAATATAGTTCTTCATTCAGCTGAATTCACTAACACATTTTCCATGTGGTTACAGTTTTGTAGTTATAATTTTAAAAGAAAAGTTATTTATTTTATAAATTTAATAAAAAGTTACATAATTAGTTTCTTTTTTTTTTTTTTTTTTTTACATAATTAGTTTCAAATTCAAACAACATTCAAGCAATAAAACCTGTGAAGGTTCTCTGCCCCCATGGGGAGGTAACTACCAGTAATCTAATTTTTGTCATTACAGATTTTGTGTTTTGCATATGTTTGTGTGTGTATATACATAAGCAGTTTTGAAATTTTTTATTAAATATGAGTACGTAAAAGTAGAATATATAAATCACCTATAAGGTAGAATTGTGATACAGTGAACACCCATGTGCCTAATACCCAGAGTAAGAAAAAGGACATTTTATCATTTGCATAGTCTTATGGTGCCCTTTCCTTTCCATTCTTTTTTCTCTTAAAGATTATCCTAAATTTTATGTTTATCTTTCTGTATTTTTTTTATTATTAAGTAGGCTCCATGCCCAGCATGATGCTGAATGCAGGACTTTAATTCACGACTCTGAGATGGAGACCTGTGCTGAGATCAAGAGTCAGATGTTTACCAGACTGAGCCACCCAGGCGCCCCTATCTTTCTGTTTTTTTCTTTTTTTTTTATTTTTTTATTTTTTAAGATTTTACTTATTTATTTGAGAGAGAAAGAGAACATGAGAGTGAGCAGGGAGTGGGGGTAGGGTTGAACCCCTTTTCCCCACTGCAGGAGAGGGAGAGGCAGAGGCAGAGTTTTTACTGAGCAGGGAGCCTGATGTGGGGCTCAGTCCCAGGACCCTCTTATCATGAGTCAAAGGCAGATGCTTAACTGACTGAGCCACCCAGATGCGCCCTTTGGATTTTTAAAAAGTTTTAATTATATATGTTTAGGATAAGTGTCTATATATAGTTTTACATGTTTTTGAGCTTTTTGTAAGTAAAATATACTATTCTTTTGCAACTTTTTAAGTTTAATATTATGTTCTAACAATGTGTACTTATAGTTCACTCTTACGCTCATTTATGCATTCTGTTGATGATGGGTATATTTGTAGTTAAAAACTCATGAGGGATAATTCTCCAGCTTCTACTGTACCATGCTTTTTCTGCTTAACATTGTCTGAAGATATTTTAAAGTAAGCAAATTTAGATATATCTCATTTTTTTCTATGTGTGTTTTTTAAAACAGTTGGTATTCTGCATTATAGGATGGGTGCACTATTGTTAGACCATCAGCTGTGAGAAACATTGGTTCACTTTTTTCCTGTAATAGTATAGTTACACTTTAAATTTTGATAGTTATAGCCATAAATTCTTAAAAAATGTGTCAGTTTACATTCCTATGGGCAATGTATAAATGTCCATTAATGAAACTTAAATTTTTTCTATTTTAAGAAATATCTCAGTGTTTTAATTTTCAGTTATTTCTAATGAAGTTATGAGCATCTTTTCATACGTATGGATATGCATATTCTCTGATTTTTTTCTTATTTTTTGAATCATTTAATCTCTAAAAGCCCTTTTGTTTTTCTATTTAAATTTCTAGTCATTCACTAATAGGAATCTATATTTCATGTCAGATCTTTACATGTTATACACATTGTTAGAGCTTTTGCTGTTTCTAAAACTTCTTTTTAAATGCCTGAAACTGTCTAGCTGCTTGCCTGCTACATGCATTTTCTCATCAAGGTCCTGATGAGGTAGTACTATTCCCGTTTTTCATTAAAAAAAAAAAAAAAAAAAAGTGAGGGAAGAATGTTAAGTAATGTAACCAGTGTCACAAAGCCAGCAGGTGATGGAGTTGTTATTGACTTCAGAGCCTAAACACACTTAACCAGTATGTGTGTATTGTATGCTCTTCTTTCTTTTATCTATATTGCTGTAGGACTTCTATGAAGCTCCTCTTAGCTATTTTAAGCATTATTGGTTCTTTTCTGAGCCTTTTAAAAATTAACAGTGTAGACCATATAATATAGAGCAAGCATGAAGGTAGAAATCACTGGAGCATATAGATTTGCCTGAGATTAATGGAGTGATAATACAGTTTACTTTTTTTTTAAAGTTTCATCGGAGATTAATGGAGTAATAATGCAGCTTAAAATTTCTCCCCACAGATAGGGAGATAGATTTTTTTCCTCTTAGACTGCTTTATTCCAAATTGAGGAATCATTTGGCAAATGAAAAAAGATAGTTTATTGTTTTGATTGATGACTGGGGCAAGGTTTTAAAAACCAAGGTAACTGCGTAGTCTCAAAAAACAAACAAACAAACAAAAAAACCAAACAACCTTATTGGGTCACTTGTGTGGCTCAGTAGGTTAGACATCCACCTCTTGATTTAGACTCTAGTCATGATCTTAGGGTGGTAAGATGAAACCCACCTTGGCTGCACGCTGAGTGGGGAGTCTGCTGGAGATTCTGACCGCCGTCCCACGTGCGTTTTCTCTCTTTCAAATAAATCTTTTAAAAAATGTGTCACCTCACTAAAAGTCTTTTACTTTTTAAGAATAAAAAAAGCTAGTTGCTGAAATGCTCACATCAAAAATGGCTTACTTTAGTACCATAATCACATGTTTGTTAAAAAACAGACAAATAGCTTAGACAAGATAGAAATTAATTTCTTTTTTATATGCAAGCAGTTTGGAGGCAGGCATTTAAGAACTGGTTTGGTTGCTTCTTAGTCACCAAGTGTCCCAGGCTTTTTCTTGTTAATCCATCATCTTTAGTTTATCACAAGTAATAGCATATTGTCTAAGATGATTGTTCAAACTCTAGTTATCATGGTGGCATTCTAGATTGGAAGGAGTTGGAAAGATTGAAAGGACATACCCCTCCTTTTTAAGGAAATTTCTTCAAAGTTCCTTATAACACTTCTGTCCATACTCAGGGAACTTTTAAGTGAGCACCTTGTTTGCTTTAGTAATACAGACTGTATGTTACTTCAGAGAAAGGAGCCATTCATTTTTGAGTAGCCAACTAAAAATGTCTGCTATATAGAGAAAATGATAGAGATTTCTGTTTATAGTCTGTTATTGCAGTTGGGCAAGAAATCATCCTAATGTCACTAATGAACTTCATTAAATAGTTCAGTTCCGGGATCCCTGGGTGGCTCTGCGGTTTAGCGCCTGCCTTTGGCCCAGGGCACGATCCTGGAGTCCCAGGATCGAGTCCCACATCAGGCTCCGGGCATGGAGCCTGCCTCTCCCTCCTCCTGTGTCTCTGCCTCTCTCTCTCTCTATGTCTATCATAAATAAATGAGTCTTTAAAAAAAAAAAATAGTTCAGTTCCCAGAAATTTTCTAAGAGTTCTCTTAGTTAAGGTTAATAAATATACATCATTAACCAGTGTTCTGATGTACTTAGGCATAAGAGTAATTTTTTCAAAAACATTGCTTACTTTCTAAAAGAGATTCATAGTTTAAGAGATGCACAAGATGGTAAGATGGCATTTCGCTATATTAAAAATAGATTTTTTTGAGATTTTTTTTCGTGAATTCTGCCATTAATACATAAATTTTTGGTTATCTTTATAGAGGTATGATTTATATACCACGAAAACCCATTTTAACCAACTAAATACAGTTTCATGAGTTTTGAGAAGTGTATACCTATATGAAACCACTACTGAAATCAGAATAGAAAACATCTGTGATGTACCCCCATCTCCAGATAATCATTGTTCTTTTACTATAGATTCATTTTGCTTTTTTTAGATTTTTTTAATCAATGGAATCATATAGAATACAGTGTTCTGTGCCAGGCTTTTGTTGCTTACGTGGGTTATTTTTGATTTTTTAATTTTAATTTTTTAAAAAGATTTATTTATTTATTCATATAGAGAGATTGGCAGAGACACAGGCAGAGGGAGAAGCAAGCTCCATGCGGGGAGCCCAATGTGGGACTCGATCCCGGGTCTCCAGGATCACACCCTGGGCTGCAGGCAGCACTAAACTGCTGCACCACCCGGGCTGCCCGGTTATTCTTTTTTAATGCTGAGTTGTAATCTCTTATGTTAATACACCACAGTTTGCTTACTCATTCATTTATTGGTGATTATGAACATTTATGTACTGGTTTTTTATGGAGCATATGTTTTTATTTCTGTGAATAGGAGCACAGTTGCTGAATCAATGTGGAAAACATAGAGTTTATAAAGAACTGTTGAATTTTTGAAATATGATTGTATCATTTTATATCTCCACTAGTTATATGAGATTTCTAATTGTGATTCTGAGGTAACATTGATTTTTCTCTCATGACCTCTTTCAGAAATTTTATAGTTTTAATTGTTAGGTTTAGGTCCATGATCCAGTGATCCATTTTGAGTTATTTTTCTTTTCTGCAATATCAGGAAGGGTGGTGTGTAGATACCTGGTTGTTCTAGCATCATTTGTTGAAAAGACTGCTTTTCTCATTGAATTACCTTGGCATCTCTGTCAAAAATCATTTGGATATATTGGATGTAAGTGTCTATGTTTACGCTTTATCTCTGGATTTTATATTCTGTTCCTTTGATCTTTATCCCTCTTATGCCAATATCACACTATTAAGATTAGTGAAATTTTATAGTATGTCTTGAAGTCTGGGCAAATTCTCCAACTTTGTTCTTTTTCAAAATTATTTTGGCTCTTCTAGGTACTTTCATTTCAATAGAAGTTTTAGAATCAGCCTGTCAATTTTTCAGAAAGGAGCCTGCAGGGACTTTATTGTGATTTCATTCAACCTATAGACCAAATTGGGAAGAATTGACATAGTAACAATTTTAGGTTTTCCAGTTTGTGAACATGGTCTTGCTTCCATTTTTTTTTTTTTTAGATCTTTAATTTCTGACAAGATTATTTTATAGTTTTTGGTATACTGGTCTGGAACATATGTTACCAAATTTATCTCTAAGTAGTTCATATTTTTCAGTGCTGTTTTAAGTGGCATTGTTTTAAAATATCATTTTCTACTTTTTCATGCTAGTGTGTAGAAATCCAGTTAAGTGTTGAATACTTATTGACATACTCAACTTTCCTAAACTCAGTTATTAGTTGTGATAGCTTTTTTGTAAAGTCTTTAAAATTTTGTAAATGTGCATGATGATGATGTCTGTGAATAAAGATGGTTTTATATTTTCCTTTCCATTTCTATGCCTTCTACTTATTTTTCTTGCTTTATTGCATTGGCTAGTGCCTATAGTACAAAGTTGAATAGCACAGTATACTTCCTTGCTTTGTTATTGATCCTAGATGGGAAGTATTCAGTCTTCCATTGTTAGTTGTGATGTTAGCTGTAGTTTTTGAACCTATTTTTAATCTGGTTGACGAAGTTCCCTTTAATTCCTGGTTTACTTAGTTTTACCATGACTAGGTGTTGGTTTTGTTAAATGTTTTTTCTCTATTGTGATGGTTATAGGTTTTGTTCTCTTAATATTGAAGATTATATTAATGGATTTTTATTTTATTTTATTTATTTTTTTTATTTTTTTATTAATGGATTTTTAAACTGGTTCAAGTTACATTGATGGGCTTTTGAACTAATTCAGCTAAGCTTGAATTTCCAAGATATACCCCATGTGTGTGTTGTTAACCATTTTATGTATTGTTGGATTTGATTTGCTAATATTTTGTTAATATTTTAAAAATCTATGTTCATGAAAAATTATCATGTGGATTTCTTTTCTTGCAATATCTTTGTCTTGGGTTGTAATGTTAGTCTCATAAATGATTTGAGAATTAGCTCCTCCTTTGTTTTCTGAAAGAATTTGTGCAGGATTGGTGGTATTTATAGAATTCACTAGTAAAGCCATCTTGCCTTGGAGAATACTTTGTAGGATGGTTTTAAATTATGAATTCCAGGGATCCCTGGGTGGCGCAGCGGTTTGGCGCCTGCCTTTGGCCCAGGGCGCGATCCTGGAGACCCGGGATCGAATCCCACGTCGGGCTCCCGGTGCATGGAGCCTGCTTCTCCCTCTGCCTGTGTCTCTGCCTCTCTCTCTCTCTCTCTGTGACTATCATAAATAAATAAAAATTTAAAAAAAAATTAAAAAAAAATTATGAATTCCATTTCTTTAATAGATTTAGGGCTATTCATATTTTTAACTTTTTTGTTTTAGTTTGGTAATTATTTCAAAGAATATGTCCATTTAATGAGTAGCTGTATTTATTGGCATAAGGTTGTTTATAATAATTCTATTATCTTTTCATTGTCTTTAAAATATGAAATAATTTTTGTTTTCATTCCTGATATTAGTAATTTGACTATTTTTCTCTTTTGATTAACCTTGAGAAATTTATTTTATTGATTAAGAAAACAACAACAAGGGGCATCTGGGTGGCTTAGTTGGTTAAATGTCTGCCTTTGGCTCAGGTCATGATCCTAAGGTCCTGGGATCCTGTTCAGTGAGGAGTCTGTTTCTCCCTCTGCCACTCCCCTCTGCTTGGGCACTCTCTCTCAAATAAAGTCTTAAAAAAAAAAAAAAAAAAAAAAAAAAAACAGAAAAAACTCTCCAAACAAAGACAATAGCTTTTTACTTTATTGGTTTTCTCTATTGTTAGTATCTTTTATATTTCGTTCATTTCTTCTCTTTTCATTATTTTTTTTCTCAGTTTACATTTGGTTTAATTTATACTTTAGCTTCTGAAGGAAGAAGTTTGGAGCAATTTTATACCTTTTTAATATAAATATGTAAAGCTACAGATTTCTCTTTGAGTGCTGTTTTATTTGTACCCTGTATTTTTTCTGTGTATTTTGTTTTCATAATCCATCAGTTTAAAATCTTTTCTACTTTCCCTTGTGATTTCCTTTTTTTGTCTTACGTGTTGTTGAAAGGTATTTAATTTCCATATTTTTGTGGAGAAGAACGAGTGTTCTAGATATTTTGTGACTTTCTAATTTTGTTCAGGGCACCTGGGTGGTTCAGTCAGTTAAGTGCCTGCTTTCAGCTCAGGTCGTGATCTCATAGTACTGAGATCGTGCCCCAAATTGGGGGAGGGGTCCCTGCTCAGTGGGGAGTCTGCTTGTCCCTTTCCCGCAGCTACTCCCCCTGCTTGTGCTCTCATTTTCTCTCAAATGAGTAAAATCTTAAAAAAACTAAAAAACTGTATCAGTATTTTATGGCACAGCATATGGTTTCTCTTGGTGACTTTCATGTGCATTTGAAAAACTTGTGTATTCTGTTGAGTGTGTTAGTATAATTTTCTTGGTAAATGTCAGATTGGTTATCTTGGTTGATGGTGCTCATGTTTTCTATGTACCTTATTGATTTTGTTTACTTTTTCTATCAGTTGATGAGAGGAAGCCTGCTGAATTATAATTCTGGATTTGTCTGTTTCTCCTTTTAGATATATCAGTTTTTGCTTCATATATTTTGAAGCCTGGTTGTTAGATGCCTGCACATTTGGGATATATGCCTTCTTGAAGAATTGACACTTCTCATTACAAAATTTCCCTCTTTATTCTTTTATAGTTCTCTTGGAGTCTACTTTGTTATTAATCTACCTATTTTAGCTCTCTTATTGTTTGTATTAGAATTTGTTTTTATAGTTAAAGTGCATTTCTTGTGGACAGTATATAGATGGGCCTTTTAAAACTTTACTTATTCTGAGAATTGATGTTTTTTACTTATAATAGACTATTTGTGTTTGATATAATTCTATTGATGATTGTGTTTAAGTCTATTATCTTGGTATTTTTCTCTATCCCATCGATTTTTGTTCCTTTTTTTCCCCTCTTATCTTGCCTGTTCTTGGATTATTTGATTTTTTTCTTATGATTCACTTTTATTTTGAATGTTGGCATCTTAAATATAATCTTTTACTTTTTAGGGACTGGTCAGGGATTTATAATATGCATCTTTTAAATTTTCACAGTTTTTAAGTATTATTAAATTTCATTTGTAATGTAAAAAACCTTAGAGCAGTATACCTACATTTTTCTCTTTCTGGGTTTTGTGCTACTGTTGTCGTATTTTTTTTCTATATCTGTATTCAATCTATGATGCATTATTTTTGTTGTAAAGAGTTAATTTGTCTTAAGGAAATTAAAAAATGAGAAAATAACTATTTTATATTCATATATTATCTACCTCAGGTACTCATTCTTCCGTATGGATCCAGATTTCCATCTGATATTTTCCTTGTATCTGAAGAACTTTTTTCAAAAGCATTCTAGTTGTATTTCTTTTTTTTTTTAATTTTTATTTATGATAGTCACAGAGAGAGAGAGAGATTGGCAGAGACATAGGCAGAGGGAGAAGCAGGCTCCATGCACCGGGAGCCCGACATGGGATTCGATCCTGGGTCTCCAGGATCGCACCCTGGGCCAAAGGCAGGCGCCAAACCGCTGCGCCACCCAGGGATCCCTCTAGTTGTATTTCTTATGGTGCAATTCCATTGGTTTCTGTTCATCTAAAAAGAAGTCTGTATTTTACCTTCACTTTTTGAAGGATTGTGTTTGATCTAGAATTCTAAATATGGACCTACCCTCCCCCCCTTCAGCATGTTCTGTTGTTTTCCTGGCTTGCATATTTTCTGTTGAGAAGTCTGTTGTAAATATTGTGTTTGTTTTCCCTTATTAAATGTGTCTTTTTTCCCTCTTGACAGCTTTTAAGATATTTTTTTTTATCACTGATGATCAGAAATTTAATTTAGATTTTTTGTTTGTTTTGTTTTTTGTTTTGGGTTCACAGAATTCTTTGGGTCTAAGATGTATTGTTCTCACGACATTTGGAGACAATTTGGCTATTTTTCAAAAACATTTTTTCTTTTAATTCTCCCTTCTGCCTTTGGATACTGGGACCCTGATTACCTGCATATTAGAGTGCTTGATAGTATTCTGCTTTTGACTTTATTAATTATTTCAATTTATAAAACCTCTCTGTTCTTCAACTTGTATAATTATATTGTATGTTGTCAACTTTCCTAACTTTTTTTTTTTTGGACTGTGCCTAATATTTACTGTCAGACTTATTTAGTGAGTTTTTAATTTTGTGTTTGGAAATTTTTATGCTTTTATATTTTTCATTTTTTAAGTTTGTTTTTTCCTTTAAATTCTTGACCATACTTAAAATAGCTGTTGTAAAATGATTTTTGATATCATCATCACTTTCGTGTCCGGGTTTCTTTTCACTGGTTTTTCTCCTGACTATCTATCTACATCTTTGAATGGTATTTTTTTATTGGCTGTTGGATTTGTGTTTATTATGTTGTTGAAAGTCTGAATTTCGGGATCCCTGGGTGGCGCAGCGGTTTAGCGCCTGCCTTTGGCCCAGGGCGCGATCCTGGAGGCCCGGGATTGAATCCCACGTCGGGCTCCGGGTGCATGGAGCCTGCTTCTCCCTCTGCCTGTGTCTCTCTGCCTCTCTCTCTCTCTGTGTGACTATCATAAATAAATAAAAAAAAAAAAAAAAAAAAAGGAAAAAGAAGGTCTGGATTTCTTTCCTGAAAGAGCTGAATTTTGTTTTGGGTGGCAATTAAGTTACTTCTAGATGAAGTGATGGTGATAGTGATGATCATATTTTTGTGACTTGATTATTTTGGGTGGGTTAGAGCAGTCTTGATGCTAGCATATGCCTAGTTTCTTACTTTTGAGGCATGGCCCTTCTGTGGTCTCTATTGTCGAAGATGTTTTAACAGTGTTTTCACCCCGACTGTTTAGAACTAGACTGTCTCCCAGCTTAATGTGAGCTGTTAGAGTGATAGGTCTCTTACTAGAGATATCTTAACTATGAGATATCTGGAGTTATTTTTCCATAGAGCTTTCTGATAATCTGTTCTCATAAATTCCAGATGCCTCAGCCATTGCAGGGCCTACTTCATTTGTTTTCCTAGCTCTGTGCTACCTTTTTTGTCCAGTGTTTGAAAGTAATAGTTTCATATTTTTTGTCTAGTTGTTTACGGTAGAACAACATTTATGGTGCTGCTTATATTTTAAATGTCAAATTTGCTTGTGTGTATTATCCTAGTATCCTAGTTCAGGGGTCAGCGGACTTTTTTTTTTTTTTTTTTTTTAGGATCAGAGTAGTTATTTCAGGTTTGTGGGTTGTATTGTCTCAGTTGCAGCTACTCAGCTCTATAGTTGTAATGTGGAAAGAACAACAGACAACATGTAAATAAATGGACAAAGTTGTTTTACTTTACAATAAAGTTTTACTTTATTCATAAGAACAAAAAAAAGAAAAGAACAGTTGGCCAACCCATGGGGTATAGTTTTTTCAGCCCCTTGAACTAGTTGACTGAATACAAATGATATTAGGGGCAAAAAATCTTATAATTGGAAGGAAAGAGTCTGAGATTCATATTTAAGGTTTGAAAGGAATCTTACAAATCCTGTTGTTCAGACAACCCTTTGATGTTTGAAACCACATCCAGTATTAATAGCTTCTCCTTAACACCTCATATCTTCTGCTTCTCAGGGATCTCAGCCAGGGTGCCTTTCTTGAGAAACCTCTCACTGTTGTTGTTTTAATCATCAGTCCTCTGCTATCACTTGGGTCAGTGCTGAACAAATCTAATCCACCTTCCACATAGGAGTCTTTCATATAAATGAAGACTTTACAGATTTATTCAGAATGTTAACTCCATATTAAATTCATTCAGCTTAATTTAACTGTGCCTTTATTTTATTTTTTGCTACCATGTTTATTTGCTTGAAAGGTTTGAACATGAAGCCATATAACCTTCTAGCCATATGACATGTTTCCATTTCCTCACCAACCTTGACCTTCATATGTTAATTTGTTGTAGTTTATCTAGATTTCTCTCAAACTGGAGCTGGGAGCTGAAAGCAATATTGATTAGTGACTTGCTATGTAAGATCTGTTGTGTAGGATCTGCATACTCTGTTTATATTAATGTAGCTTAAGACGGCAGTAACTTTAAAGTAGTTATTTCACATTGTTTAATTATATTAAACTTAAATGTCAAAATCTTTGAGCTTTTTTCACTCATACTTCTGCTAAACCAGCTTCCCATTTTTTATCTTTATGTTTTTGAGTTAATATTGGTAAACAGGGCTATAAAGGAAATTACAATTTAGGAAAAAAGTTATTATGAATCATCAAAAATATACACGTTAGAGAACATCTTTGATATACAACTTTATTGTATGGAGAGTTATGTTGCATTTCTCACAATGTGGAAATAATATGTTAGATGGGAGTGACATGGGAGGCGCAGTGTCCTGTTGCCCTCAGCCCTTTTGCAGAGGAAATGAATCCTTGGCAAGCTGCTTAGGTATGGGTAGGAAGAATTGAGCAGACCTAGGTGAGAGGGAGCATGTAACGGGAAGTATGTCTTTGCTTAATTGAAGATTTTTTTATTTTGTTTTTGTTTTGTCTTAGAGAAGGAGAAGGGGGAGGGGTAAGAGGAGAGGGGGAAAAAAAGGAGAATATTAAGCGTGGAGCTCAATGTGGGGGCTCAATCTCATAATTGTAAGATTATGACCTGAGCCAAAATCAAGGGTCAGATGACCCTTTATTGAAGTTTTAGTATTCTAACAATGGAGAAAAGAAACAGCACCACAATATTGTAAGATGTGGCAAATAACCTTTTTGACTTTTTGCAACACAATTTATGGGATACTGAATTATTCTTAAGCTTAGAAATTTTGTAGAATCAATCTGTAAAATGGTACAAGTGGATTTTTAAAAAAGATTTTATTTATTTTTCATGAGAAAGAGAGGCAGAGGAGAAGCAGGCTCCCTCTGGGGTGCCCAGTGCGGCACTGGATCCTGATCCCCAGACTCCAGTATCATGCTAGCTAGGATCATGCCCAGAACCGAAGGCAGATGCTTAACTGCTGAGCCACACAGGCATCCCCAGAAGTGAATTCTTAATAAATATTAGTGACTTATTGGTGCACTAAATATATTTTATTATTACATTTTGGTAATTGTTTTTTTAAATTAGAAATGTATTCTTACATAGTTAAGAGTGCAAATGGTTCTGCAAGGCTTATATGAATAATATTCCTCTGTTCCTGGCCCCTACTTTACCTTTTCTAAAGGCAAACATTTTCATCCCCATTTGTTGATTATCTGAATTCTTATTTCAATGTTTCTAAATACTAAGCTTATAGTTACTTTTAAGGTTTTCAAAATCTGGACCTTTCGCTTTTTTTTTTTTTAAAGATTTATTTATTTACTCATGAGAGACATGGACAGAGAGAGAGAGAGGCAGAGACATAGGTAGAGGGAGAACCACACTCCTCCCAGGGAGCCTGATGTGAGTCTCGATCCCGGATCCGGGGGAGATCACGACTTGAACGAAGGCAGGCGCCCAACTGTTGAGCCACCCAGGTGTCCTGTAAATTGGGTTTTATCTCTCCTTTCTCCATAGCTAGGATTCAGTTTTTTAGGTTTTATAAATTTCTTTATCTCTTGGGCATCAGCTTCTTAGCTCTCAAAATCTTGGTGCTCTCATCTCCTCTTGTACCTACCATTCTGGTTTTATGATTTAAGGGAAAAACAAAACAAATTCTTTACTGATGTTTTAGAGGGATTTAAGACAGAGCAAAAGCAGATGTGTGTGTTTACCCTGGTGTCTTTACCTGGAGCTGATTAGTTATGTTTTAACAGAAGTTTTCTATTATCCCTGACTTTTTTCCTTTCTGTGACTCAAGTTGAGGGATGATTTAATATGTTTGCTGTATTTCCCTGTTGTACTAGCGTAGTAACCCTATCACAGGAGGTTGTGAGGTGAGGCAGATTTGGAATTTCCTAGTGCACTTAGGTTAGTCCCTGATGATCACAGCCGTCTTTTCTGCACACCTTCCTAGAATCCTTCTCAGGATTGATATTAAGGTAGTTGTTCTCTTGTTTGAGAAGTCTTTCGTTTACCTATTTCTTGAAAATCCAAATCTTCTGGCGGCTTTCCTATTCCTGCTGATAATTCTAAGGCATATAATTAAGAGTTCAGTCTCATTTACAAGTTGCCTTTGTGAGTGGGATGCAATTAGCCTGGGCCAGGAGACTTGAACTCATTTATAATATCTAGGTCAGCCATATCACTTTACAGGTCAGGAAGCTATGATTCCTGAGATGGAGTAGATTTCCTAATAACATATAGATAAGTAGTTGAAAAAGTGGGACTTGAACCTAGATCTTCTGCCCTCCAGCCAGTGTTCTTTCTATGGTACTACACCCTGAGTTCATTCATATCAAGGCCTGTTACTTTTGCTCTGTTTGATAACCACTAAATATAGTTTTAACTCTGAGGAGCCACATTGCAGGTATATACTGTTGGTGGTGTGGGTTCTGATTGTGATGGGTCAGTGCAAATAAATGACTTCCATTGGGAGAATTTATCAGCCCATTTCCTATGTATTGTGCCTAAAGAAAAGCACCTTAAGAATCAGTATAAATTTTCTTAAAATACATTCCTGCTGTTAGAAAGTGTATTTATCCTGATTCTGTTGTAATCTTTTAAATTCCAACCGTTCTGAGCTATAGCCGCCTTCTCTTTAGGCCAGGGCAGTCTCTACCAATTAAGTTCAATTTTCTGAGGATCTTGACTACTTATACAATAGATGCTAGCCATTGATGAGAAAATTTCCCTGCAATCCTGCAATCTTTCTTGCTTTTATTAGAATTGTTTTTTTTTTTTCTTGGTTTGTTATACATATCCTCTAAAAATTAGCTTGTGTAGATAGTCTTATAGTTATAGTGGTAATATATAAAAGAAGGCATATAATTATCTGAGTGAAATTTAAAAAGTCTCTTCTATTCATGGGATGGTGTGTGGGCACTCTTGTACTAGTTTTCTTAATACCTCAGGAAGACTAAAGAAAGATTCATGAACTTTCTTAAATTAGAAAGTATGGCCATGAGCTCTTGCCATTGCTAAATTGAGTTGATGACAGTTTCTTTGTACTATTTTATAATCCTCTAGGGCTAATTTTTACCATTAGCCTTATGAAGCAGCATGGCAGAGTGGGAAGGAATTTATTCTTTAAATGCAGTTATGCTTTTAATCCAGTTATATTTGGGATCTACCATTTGCTGCCTTTGTAGGTAGGGGAGAATTATTTAACCTTTCTGAGTCCTAATTTCTTTAGCTGTCTGTTTGTGAAGATTAGAAATTATATGTGAAGATCTTGGTATATTGTTTAATGTTAGAAATTACATACTGTTTGTAAATAGGTGATGGTTGTGGTTGTTACTACATATATCTATCTCTCTATATATGATTGTTACTATGTATATGTGCATGCTGGATTTATTCCTTGTATATTTTAATTTCATCCTTTTGATTTTATATTTTATTTATTTTTAGATTTTGTTTATTTGACAGAAGACCGTGTGTGCGCACAAGTAGGCAGAGCAGGCAGGCAGAGAGGGAGAAGCAGACTCCCTGCTGAGCAGACAGCCCCACATGGGGCTCTATCCCAGGGCCCTGGGATCATGACCTGAGCCAAAGGCAGACACTTAACTGACCAAGCCACTCAGGTGCCCCTGATTTTATATTTTAAAAACTGATTTTATATTTAAGTGTAATTTTAAACTTAAATATAATTATGGATTGTCTTTGGCAGTGAGAAATAACTGCATTTTGGGATAACTTGCATCTAGAAATACTTTAAAGAGTTTCTTCATAATTTTGAAATTAAAGAATTTTAAGTCTTGGAAGATCTATGCTTTTGTCAGAAATTGGTCCATAGAAGTTTGTGTGGAGGGACACCCGGGTGGCTCAGTGGTTGAGTGTCAGTCTTTGGCCCAGGTTGTGATCCTGGGGTCCTGGGATCGAGTCCCACATTGGGCTCCCCGCAGGGAGCCTGCTTCTCCCTCTGCCTATGTCTCTGCCTCTCCCTGTGTCTCTCATGAATAAATAAATAAAATCTTTGGGGAAAAAAAGAGAAGTTTGTGTGGAATTGCTTCTTAACTATGAACATGATCATGGTATATGAGGACATATATTAGTCTAAGTGAATATACGTCCAATATAGGGATTTCTTTTTTTTTTTTTTTGGACAGTATTTCGGTATCACTACGTTGTCTTTGGTCTTATCAAACAATAATTCGAAGTTTAAAGCGAAGTCTTTGAACATTCACTTTATGCTTAGTTATCTCTGTTAGGCTTAAATGGTGTTTCATTGTTAATTTTCCAGTGAAGACTGGTATAATGATATTTAATTTTAGCTTTAAGGTAAAGGAACTAAATTGTTTTAAAATAATTGGACATTTTCCAGTTTTTCCAACTGAATTAGTTATGAAGTGATTAAGTTTGTAGGCTTGTTATGTCCCTTCTGAATTCTGTCACTTGCTAGAACAACTCCATAAAGAATATAGAGCAGATGGCCATGGCTTCCCTTTATCAAAACTGAGACCAGGGAAGCACTGATAGGAAGTTAGTGCTAGGATTAGGAAACCATTCTTCTGAATCAAAGCCAAATATTTTGTTTGCTGAACCATCCTGGATGTTACAGGTAAAAGTATTCTAGTGAGTAAATTGCTGTGCATAGATTTCTTGGGGACTGGCTCATCTGATGTTTAAATTTCTGATAGATCATAATTTTCTAACATTTCAAATATGGTTAATGTAAATATTAGTAATTTATATTTATTGGTATCTTTCATATCTTTCAAAGTTATTAGTCTTCTACTTTTCTGATTTCAACTGCCCCTTTTTAGTCTTTTTATTTAGTTTGTTTCTTTGACATTTATTTAAAAATTGAAGGTAGGTTTTCTGTTTAAAACACAGACATACATATACATTACTTTTGTTTGAAGAAATAAAGGAACTTGTGTGATAGAAAAATGCAAAAGGGATATGAACAAAGAGAAATGTACTATCATTACTAGTAATGATAGCAGTATCACTTATATTTTTTGCCATGTGCCAGGCATCATTATAAGTATTTTAAATACGTGCTTGTTTAATCAACTCTGTAAATACTGTTATTCTCATTTTCGTGGTGAGGTGACAGAGGGACAAAAGTTAAGGTAACTTACTAAGTACTTGCTACTTATAGCTAGTAAATATGGAGCTGGTGTTCAAACCTGAAGGCTGGCCCCAGGTTATATTTGGGATGAAATAGATGATAATCGTTTCCTCTAAGCTGAGAAAGGGCTGCATATTAGTACAGGGTCATACCATACTATTAAGTTGGCAGTTATTTAAACAACTATTGACAGAAATTGACTTGGGTGGGGAGGGGAGGGGAAGATGAGTAAGGATCCAGTGCCAGGGGACACATGGACTGTTTTGTCCAGAATTATGTTATGAATCCATTTTATTGTCACTTTTGAATACATAGTTGTAGTTTATAGCTATTTAAATAAGGAATTCATCTTTTGTGTTGAAACACCTTTGAATTTTAGTTCCTTAGACCTCTAAGATTTAAGAAAATTTAAAATATAAACGTAGGTAATAGAATGAAGATCCAGGTTCTGCTCTCAGCTGGTTTAGTGTCTTTGTTTTATTTTATTTTTTTATTTTTAAAGATTATATTTATTTGTTCATGAGAGACACATAGAGAGGCAGAGACATAGGCAGAGGGAGAAGCAGGCTCCATGCGGGGAGCCTGATGTGGGACTCAATCTCGGGACTCCAGGATCACACCCTGGGCCAAAGGCAGTTGCTCAACCACTGAGCCACCCAGGCGTCTCTAGTATCTATGCCTTAAAATGTATTTAGAAAACAAGACAAAACTACATTAGGGAATTGTTCTAGAAGCAAAGCTTTTCTGTGTGTTACATGCTAAAGAACATGCAGAAATTGCTGATACCTTGTGTCAGTTTCATTAGTAGCTTGCTTTGGTGTTAATAATGAAAGGCTATGAGGCTGTGTGCTCACCACTTTCCTGATTAAAGAGGATTCAAATTGTAGCTTCTGCATGGGAAGAAATTGAGATCCTTTGAAAGAAGTTCTTTCACTTTTACAAACTTATTTTTTAAACTCTTACCTGATTTCTAAATATAATTTATGAATCAAATAAGGATGAACAGCAAATAGTTTTATATGTAAGGACTTGATAGTAAATTTTTGGTAAAAATAGTTCAACTGGAAATAATCATCTGTTGTAATTTGGTATTTAATATAAAGAGCTATGTAGAAATCTTAATAGAAAGAAATGAGTTTTTTCTCCCTTTAAAAATCAAGGAAGAGGAGGGCAGCCCGGGTGGCTCAGTGGTTTAGGGCTGCCTTCGGCCCAGAGCCTGATCCTGGAGACCTGGGATCGAGTCCCATGTCCCGCTCCCTGCATGGAGCCTGCTTTTCCCTCTGCCTGTGTCTCTGCCCCGCCCCCCCCCCGCCCCGTGTCTCTCATGAATAAATAAATAAAATCTTTAAAAAATATCAAGGAAGATTGACAAATATTTTTCAGTGAGAGAAATCTTATGTGTAGTAATGTAAATATTGCAGATTTGGTTATCTGTATGGAAGCTTGTTTTTTGTGTTCTGTAAGAAGAAATATCAAAACCATTGTAATTTTCTTGTTTTCTTCCAGGCTGAACTCACGGGAATCAAATGGCGTAGGTACAATTTTGGAGGGCACGGGGACTGTGGACCCATAATTTCAGCCCCAGCCCAAGATGATCCGATCCTGTTAAGTTTCATCCGCTGTCTGCAAGCCAACTTGCTGTGTGTATGGCGTCGAGATGTCAAACCAGATTGCAAAGAGTTATGGATATTCTGGTGGGGTGACGAACCCAACCTAGTGGGTGTAATACATCATGAACTGCAGGGTAAGTGTTTTGTTTTTTCTTAAAAACTGTTAGCGTCATATATATATATATTTATATTAATTTCTTATATATATATAAGATATATATATTATTATATATATAAATAATAGTAAATTTCAAAAAGAATTTATTAAGACTTGCTGAGAAAAATCCAAGTGTTCAATGGGTGTCTCAAAAGGAACATCCTCACTCTTACTCTCTTCTTTCTACTCCCATATTTCCCCCCCAAATTGTCTTGTTCTTTTCCAGTCATGCTGGGAACCAGAATCTGTGAACCACTGTTACTAAAGGAAATACTGTGCCTCCTGGGTGTTTTGGGGTGGAAATAAGGCAAGATCTACTGTTTTAAAATGATAGCACATTGTGAGTAATAAGCAAGTCAATGAAATGAACAGAATTGTTTTTTCTTGAACTGTGGCTGTTTTGGTTCATTACCAGCTGAACTCTGGTGGAAAATTATAAAGTGATAACAAAATTTGTGTAAGCGTTATTGGACAAAATTATGAGATGACATTGGATAGTATTTTGAAGAAAGATTAATATAAAGAATCTGGTCTAATTTTGATATGGCAAGTTTTCCTTTGTTTTGTTCCTGTTTCTTATATAATTAGGTGATTCCAGGAGATACTTGCTTCAGTGTTACCTAATTTTTAACTACAGATTACGTCTGATATCTGGAAACTTTGAATTAATGTAAGATTTCATAATTCTAAGCTACTTTTTATATTTACTACAGATTTATAACAAGAGGAAATTTTATGAATATTCTTTGGATGTCTGGTCAGAATTTTTCACTTCTTTCCATCTAGTATGCTAAGAATTTTTCTAAATCAAAATTAATTACAATCTTTACTTAGGGTGGTGCATTAACTCTTTGATATCTGTCTCCTAGAGCCAACTTTTATTATGTCCAAACTACTCTATATTTTGTTAGTTTGTGGCTGAAAAAGTTCAGATAATGTTTGAAATGTTTTGTTAGTTGATATATTTAATATTTTTTTTAAAGGAAGGAAGAAAACTAACTTTCATATTTGAAGGTCTGTTCTAAGGTGTGTGAATTTGCCTAAAGGATTTCCTTTCAACTTTTGCTTGATACCTTCCTAGCTTTCCTTTGCAGCCATTTTATATCTGTGATATCCCTTGCCACAACAGCCAGAGGGCAGTAAACCACAGTGGACTAATTGAGCTGTTTACCTTATGGTCTATTTGTTCAAAGCAAACGTTCCCCCCATAGTTTGTAGAGTACTTGGTTTATAAATATAAGAACCCAGTCTGGGTAAGACTGCTTCCTTAGCTGGTTAATCAGCAGAATCTCAGAACATATATACTTATTAGCAAAGCTTATTTTATGTAGGTTAGTAGTGAATTCAGGTAAAATGAGTTTAACCACATCTGGATTCCATTTATCAGGATTTTAAAAATAAGATAACCCCAGAAGATAATTATAACATTTGTATTTGTCCATTTAAGTATCAAAACATATATTTTGTTCTAAAGTTTTTTCCCATGTAGAAGAGGGAATATAGCATTTTTGTTTGTTCACCTTTATTTTTTAAGATTATTTCTGATTCTTTTTTTTTTAATATTTTATTTATTTATTCATGAGAGAGACAGAAGGAGAGAGGCAGAGACTTAGGCAGAGGGAGAGGCAGGCTCCACACAGGGAGCGCAATGTGGGTCTCAATCCCAGAACCCCAGGAGGCAGTCACTCAACTGCTGAGCCACCTAGGTATCCCAGATTATTTCTGATTCTTAATCTTCCATTTCTCTACCCCATATTGATACCTTATGTCTTAACTTTTTGGTCTGGTCTTTATTTTTTAGCAGCATAAATTACCACTTTATAATAATGATGAAACCAAGCCCAACTATTAATTAGACTTATTTACCTGGTGTGGGGGGTAAAGTTATTTGTCCATACCAACAAAGAAAATGATCAATGTTATTAGAAATAATTTATTTTATTATTTTATTATTTTATTTTTTTTTTAAATTTTTATTTATTTATGATAGTCACACACACAGAGAGAGAGAGGCAGAGACATAGGCAGAGGGAGAAGCAGGCTCCATGCACTGGGAGCCCGACGTGGGATTCGATCCCGGGTCTCCAGGATCGTGCCCTAGGCCAAAGGCAGGCGCCAAATCGCTGTGCCACCCAGGGATCCCTAGAAATAATTTATTAAGTTACTGTGTTATTTCTCATGGACTGTGTTACCGAGTCAACAAAAAGATGTAGGCTATAAAATTTTTATAGTTGCTTTAGATTGTATGTATATTTCATTGATATATTAAGTATCCTTTTGGTAAAGAATAAGGAAAGAGTGACTTTTTTCTGAACTGTTTTTACAAATCACAGAAACACTACATTTTAATGAGAAAAGTAGAAAAACAGAACTGCCAAATGAAGAGAATAAAAATCCTGAAGTCTGAAACAGAATTTTAATATTTGGTATTTTTATGTGTAAGTGGAGTTGGTATCATACTGTTTTGCAACAGTCATTTTCACTTAATATATTGTGAATGTTTTCTCATGAGAGTGATTATTTTTTATTTTTAATTTCTTTCCTATTGAGTCTGAAAACAGTGTAAGCTGTTTGTTGTTCTCTTGTGTGCCACCAGGAAACTATTCCAGTGATGGAACAGTCATAACTTTGTTAAATATGTCTATTCTTTTTGATATGTCAGCTTGGGGAATGTTACTGGATCAAAGCGTGTGAAGTATCCATCACTTAGTAAGAGTGGTTGAAAAGGGTAATTTTATGTGGTTCAACTTAATATCAGAAAGTACTTGAACTTATTTAGAAAAATGAATGGCATAAGGACAACTTTGTTTCAAGTGAGGGAGAATGTGTATGACAGGTGAGTGGTCATGAGAAAAAGATACAAAGGAAGTCTTTTAATTGGTAGTCATACAAATTGAGGATATCTTGGAATCTGTTTGGGTCTTTAAGTAAGAGTCATTTCATTTTAGGTAAAATAAATTTTAACAGAGCCCTGTAAACATTAAGCATGAAGATACCATTATTGTAACATTTTTTTGTGGGAACATCATGCTATTTCTTAAAATGCTTTTTAATTATGTTATTTGGTAGTTCCCTTTGTCTTTACGATGTACCCAAAATAGCATTCTACTAAGAAACCTCACAGTGCAATACAATACCAGAGCAACGTCTTTGATTTAATATGTAAAGTATCCTCATAGAGAATAATCCTGCAGGTTAGACACACAGTTTAGTTTTAAATTACTAGATTTTTTTGTTTAAATACTTAAAGTATCTATGAAATTGAACACTAAAATACATTTATAGGTTATCCACATCGCATGGATAAACATATTTGGGCCCGTGTCAGAGAATTGCTATTTATCTTGTCTGGCATAGTAGTTCAGAGCATGGATGGGTTTGAATCCCTGCTTAGTTGCTTGCTGGCTGTGTATCGTTGATCAAGTAACTTATCCTTGCCTCACTTTCCTCACTGTAAACTTGGTATAAGGATAACAAAGGTTAAAGTTCTTAGAACAGCACAGAGAATAGTTTCTTGTCCTTGTCAGGAATTAGCCTGTACAAAGGACCTGTTGGCAGTGAACAAATAGTGTGAAGAACAGGTTTGTCTGGAGCTTAGGCTGTTAGTGAAATAGGAGAGACTGAAAGACTGCGAAGGTGGGCCATAATGAGTGTGCTGACGTAAGGATGTGGAATTTGCACTGAATTTGATTTTTGAGGAATTGTCATAGGTTTCTGATCAGGAAAGAAACATAATTAGGAAGATAATATACAAGATGAACATGAACAGGAAGGCAGTAATATTATAATAAATCATTTTATTCTAAATGGAGCTAGGAACTTAGACATTCTATTTAAGGTACAGATATATTTAAATTAAAAAATACCGATGATTACGTACTGAGCTTAATAGTCTTTGCCAATTTTATTATACATTTGCTCTTTTTGCTTGACTAAATTCTTTTGCACATTTTCAATTTGAATTTTAGAGATTAACATAATACACTAAACTAGCTTTTCCTCATCTACCAAACAAAATTATTTTACAAACAGAATCTTCTGGCCATTTTATCACTTATAGTCAGTGGTGGGAAAGACATGCTATCTTAAAGCACCAAAATGGTACAGTGGTCAAGTACAGACTTCTAGGAACTGAAGATGGCTTGATCCAAAACCTTAAAAGCCCCTGGCCCAGAAGGACAAGTATTACATATAGCCTAGTATGTGCTTAGTGATGCTTGTTGAATGAATGAATGAATGAAGCCCATCTTATATAGTTTTAACAGCATAGTATTGTACTCTCAGAAGGTTAACTTCTTTTTTTTTAGAAGGTTAACTTCTAATGAATACACTTAAAACTTTAACTTGATATTGTGAGGAGATTGAAACCTAATTAAAAGTAAGGCATTAAATATCCATTTTATTTTGTATATGTTTCATAAAGAAACCTAGCTGTAAATATGCATTGTCTATATTTTTAATTTTAAAATTTATAATTTATCTATAATTTTAAAATTTATCTATAATTTGTCTATAGTTTTAATATTTATCTGTACTATCCCTTCTGCTTTTGGCTATTACAAATAGACATATGTAAATTATAATAGGGATACATCTGTCTACCTCTAAAAAATGATTGCCCCAATATATTACTGGAAGCCTTAGGAATTGCCTTTACTGTCAGTGTAGAGGCAGATTGGCAGTTAATACCCTTCATTGTTGCATTTGTAGTCATAAGTTTTGCTTTTTTATTTTTCAGAGTACTGCCACCTATGCCAGGAGGTATGGGCAATTGTAAAAACAGCATTAGATATTAGAGAGCTAGGAAAAAGGGATCTGGTTTTCTAAAATAGTGACCAGTGTAAGATAATTAAGATACTCTATTACTGTTATTTATACATTCGAACTGATTGCAAGCCTCTGGATAAAGAAGTGGGCATTTTGTAAGGATGGAGGAAGGCTAAGGAGAAGAGAGTGGAGAGCCAGTTTGCTAGTATTGTAATCTGTATATATAGATTAAAATGTACAATCTGAAATGATGGGATTGATACAAACTTTAGCTGTTTCCAAGATAGAACCGAATTTCCCCTTCTCTCTTTTTTATTTCAAAAAATTTTTGCAGTTATACATACACTTAACTTTTTTTCTGGTTAAACCATTTGAAGGTAATTTCTAGACTTCATGAATCTTTACCCCTAAATACTTTATCATGTAACATCTGTGACAATGTAGGACATTTTTCAGTGATACTGATATAATTTTTTGTCCTGTCAAATTTTTCATATTCTGAATTTGTTTCCTCATGATTAGATTCAGGTTAAACATTTTTGGCAAGATAATTGAGTAGGTGATATGTACGTCTGTGACATCTTATCAGAGGCACATTATGTCAATTTGCCCCAATATTGATACTACTAAGTTTGATTACTTTGGTTTAAGGTAGTGACCACCAGATTTTTCCTGTGTAAAGATACACTTTTCTTTTTTGTAATTTTTAGGTAAATTTGGGGCAAAACTTTGAGAGGGTGAATATTATTTTTTTAAAAAAAGATTTTTAAATTCATTTGAGAGAGAGCATCAGCAGGATGGTGGGGGGAGAAGGAGAAACCGACTCACTGCTAAGCAGGAAGTCCAAGGTGGGGCTCGATTCCTGGATTCTAGGATCATTACCTGAGCTGAAGGCAAATGCTTAACTGACTGAGCCACCCAGGTGCCCCAAGACAGTGACTATTCTTTTCCCTAGCCCACTTTTCACTCTGGCTTGAGGAAGAATCTAACTTTTCAGCTATTTAAAAACAACAGAGATCAAATGAAGACGACATTCTTGAGTAACAGGAAAGGTAGCTAGGGGGGTAGAGGAGAGGAGAAGGAAGAAAAGCACAGGCGATCTAATCAAGTCAGATTATGACAGTAAAGTCAAACTGAAAATTAATAGCCTTAAGCTGAACACATTAAAAAGAAAAGTGTTGACCCTGAATTTTCTCAAATCATAATTAAGTATATAGGAATATACTACTACATCTTTCAGTCTGTGACTTTTCACTTGAATTTTGATTTTGGTTCTCTTTGACAAAATGAAAGGAAATGATTTCAGTCAACATTGTGAATGGCTTTATCCTCAATTGAAAAAAATTGCTTTTTGTGAAAGTAGTGATCCTTTTACATGTAAAATTGACAGGAATGAAATTATTTCTAAGTAAAATGCTGTTCAGTTTCAAAATTTCTTCTAAAGAGATTATCTGATTTCTTGACTTCCCCCCCCCTGGTTAATTTTACATATATATTTTTTCATTATTGGTGGTCAGTTTATGATTCATTGAAATTAATCTCTGATTAAATTGGAAAGTAATTTTTTTGGATTTATTGTTTGGGTTTATTTTTCAAGTATAAGATTCTGCTGGTTTTGAAAGCAGGTGAATTTTTCTTCAGCATTCTAGATTTGTGGTATTTTACCTATCAACATTTATATGGTGATTTTATTATATGGCATTAGTAATTCTTGAGATTAATGTCACATTGCTGTGTTTCATACTTGTTATTTTATATTTGTTATGGATATATAGTATTTTCATATTTGTTTTTATGTATATAGTAATAGAAGAGTACCTTTGTATTTCATGAGAACAAGCACTTTTAGGGAAAACTCCTCATACTCAGTGGAAAATGGTAGCTAGTTCTAAATAGTTTATGAACTAAGTACTCCTGGTTTTCACTGGATCTAAATTATTTAAGTCTTGATACAAAATTTCTGACTTTTGAAATAGTTACAGCGTGTTCTGTTTCCTCAGGTGTAGTTTTAAAAGAATTGGTTTGCTAAAGCATAAAATAGTAATAGTTTTCATTGATGATTATCCAGATGATTCCAGAGCATATTTAACTGAAGTAATAGATTTAATAGAAAATCATAAGTTATATCCTTAAAAGAGAAAGTGGAATACTTATTAGTAGTTTTGTAAGCAATACATTTGTATTGTAAAGTTACGGTACAATTCGGAATTCTTTTATATGAAAAATAGAAAAAGATCTAATGGATTAGACAGAATTATTAAGCAAGACGTGCTTGCAATTGAGAGAACAAGCTAAAGTCTAACTGTGGAATGTAAATAAAATCGATGTGTTACCACAGGCAACTTGCTGAACCGTGTAATTAGCTTTTTCTATGAAAAATGAGACATTTATACTGAGATTGTGGTAAAATAGCATGTAAAGGGCTTATGTTCTAATGATATGAAAATTAAACAGTTGGTAAAAAATTATAATTTAAAGATTGCTGCTTCAGGGTAAAGTTTAATCAGTTGTTTTTTAGGGGGGAGGATTTATGTTTTGGTAAGTAAAGGCATTACAGTCCGATATTTTTGTATTGAAAAGAAGTCCCCTACTTGTATAAAGTAAACCTGAGTAAAACCTCTGCTAATGAGGGATTAAAGTCACCACTGGAACAAGTAGGATTGAAAATTAACCTGAAGTTAGAGAAACTGTTATTTGGTGTATTAGTTTTTTACTCCCTTTATTTGTAAGTAATTTTAGTGATGAATATATTGTGACTGATACAAAAGTATTTAGTAATTTTAAGGATAGCTTGTTTGATACCCACCTCCTTTGTATACATTTTATTTCAAAATCTTGTTTTTTAATAGAAAACTTACACATTCAGAAGAGGTTCTTGTACATTAAAGTGGTATAAAGATTTCTTTACCTTGTAATACAGTTGTTTCTTCTTCTTTTTTTTAAGATTTTATTTATTTATTCATGAAAGACAGAGAGGCAGAGACATAGAGGGAGAAACTGGCTCCTCGAAGGAAGGCTGATGTGTGGAACTCAATCCCTGAATTGAGATCACACCCTGAGCCAAAGGCAGCTGCTCAACCACTGAGCCACCCAGGGTCCCTACAATTTCCTTGTTTATCTCTTTTTTTAGGGAGGTTGACATAAGAATATAAATGTGGCAAATTGGAGAAAAAGTTTAACTCCTGGTAGAATTTAATAGCCTAATTAATTTCAGAAAAAATTACATATTTGAACATTAAACTTGAATGAAGTAGAGATATAAAATTATATATTCAGAGAACACCACCTTTTGCTGCAGAATTTACAAGCAAATTCATGACTGACATGAATTTACAAGCAATTTCATTGCTGACATTCAGAAAGCATCACGTCAGTTTTAAAGTTTACAGTATTTTATATAGGAGATGAAGTAGAAAGTCCCTCCAGTGAAATCGGGCTTCTAAGGAAGGAAGAAGGTGAGAATGGATCTCCTAGGTCATCACCTAGAGGACTCAGAGAATATCCTTTTCCATTTATGCTGTTGAATTAGCATAGGCAGAGGGAAGCTGAAGCTTAGAAAAAGCCTATGACTCCATCATATCCTTAGTTATAATGGAACCCAGACTCATATTTTGTATCTTTTATTTTTTATTTTTTTATTTTTTTATTTTTTTAAATTTTTATTTATTTATGATAGTCACAGAGAGAGAGAGAGAGAGGCAGAGACACAGACAGAGGGAGAAACAGGCTCCATGCACCGGGAGCCTGATGTGGGATTCGATCCCGGGTCTCCAGGATCGCGCCCTGGGCCAAAGGCAGGCGCCAAACCGCTGCGCCACCCAGGGATCCCTCATATTTTGTATCTTTTAAAATCAAAACTGTTACTTGGTTGCAAAGCTGTATTGCAACATGAAACTGTATTGATTGTGCCATATAAATTGAGTCAATCAAATTTCCCAAACCATTTATTTATCATTTTTTATAGGATTTTATTTTTTAAGGATTTTATTTATTTATTCATGAGAAACAGAGAGAGGCAGAGACATAGGCAGAGGGAGAAGCAGGCTTCCTGTGGTGAGTCTGATGTAGGATTTGATCCCAGGACCGCAGGATCATGCCCTAAGCCAAAGGCGGATCTCAACTACTAAGCCACCCAGTGCCCCTCCCAAACCATTTAAAATAAGACCCACATAACTATTCCAATTCTGTTTATCTCAAGTCAGATCTATTTCCTGTACTTACAGAAAGAATGCTGGCTTGCATAATACTAGACAGAGGACCTTTTTTATTTTTAAATATTTTCTGTGAGACTTGGCAAATGTTGGGTTCCAATAATGTCAGCTCATAAACATTTAGTCTAGGTGTTCTTAACTGAGCATACACTACAGATAAAGGGAAAATAAGAATAGTTTGATAGTCATTAAAACTTGATGTGCATATATACCATTTGAATATTTAGACTTTATTATGAGATTAGCATTTGCTGTTATAAAATATCTTATTGAAGTAACTGAAAAGCTACAATTATGTTATCTGTTGTCATTAAGACGTCTTTCCCCTCCTCTTTTTATAGAACTATTATAGGTATGTATTTTGAAAAATCAGAAATCTACAGTAAAAGAACAGGTTAGTTATTAGGGGAAGCAAGAGGTGGTTGCTGAGGCTGCCATTTAGTTAAGTTACATGGTTTCTGGTCCTGTTTAAAGTATGGTAGACTAAGCCAACTTATAGGTGTCTGTGCTACCATTCATGAATAATTGTTTGAAAAAGTATTTATTTACAAATGGTTTCTGTTTTGTTTTATGATGTTTGAGCAAATGGCAGCTGGAACTTGGTATAGATTTACTCAGCCATGAGTACACTGGAGCTAAGATTTTTTTTCTTTTAAAAAATATTGTAATGGTAGAAATAATACATAAATTTGCTGCTGCTCCCCTATCCCAAAAGTTCCCAACAGCTTGGAAATCTGTTTTATGTATAAAGAATCATGAAATTAGAATCTGTTGCTCTGAGTATTTTGTGACTGATGCTGTCCTGATACTACCTGAAGAGACACTCATTGAATATCATTATGGCTAGCAAGTGTTCGATAATTTCCTTTTAAGCTCCATCTGTGTAAATATTTTTGAACAATTTTCTACAAGTACTGGGTCACATACCTATTTCTTATAAACCCGACATTGATAAAATACACTCTTTGTATAATTGGGTCTTGTTTTGATACTGGTTCTTTCATATTGTGATTTGGCAGTGAGTTCAACAGAATAAGCATTATCCTCTTGAGGCCCATCTAGGATTGAACTAAAGGGCTTCTACAACATCCACATGATCATACAATTAGTTCTTCTTCTTCTTTTTTTTTTTTTCTTGGTGTAACTGAATATCAGCTGGTTGCCAGGGTATTGTGGTAGAATAATATCCTGCAGTTTGTAGTTAATCATGCAGCAGAACTGCCTTGATTAAAAAATAATAAGATAAAAATTGGATGAAGACAAGGTATCTTTGTTTTGAAAAAGATTACATGTATACAATGGTAAAGTGAAGGTTAGAGCATTCACAAATCTGTTTTTAGAAACTTCGTCTTCCTATTTAATATAGTATCAGATGCAAAATATCTTCCATTAAAAAAATACTTACGGCTTTGCTACCCTTGAGGGAGGTAAAACTTCTTGCTAATCTTGAAGGCTTACTTTTAATGCCATTAGAAAATCTACAAGTATCTGTGGAATGACTCCCTGAATCAGGAAGTGATAAGGAAGAACCTTGTCAAAATAAGGTTTCTTCATTGAGATTGTTCTATTTTTTTCACGGGTAATTGTGGACTTACTTAAAATAAGCAATTTTAATGTTTGCTCTTTATAAGAGGGCATGTTATTTACATTGAAATATATTTAGACTAAATTAGAAAAATTTAGATAACCCTCAGGTCAGTTTCAGGCACTATATTTTTAACTTACTTTAAAAGTTGCCTAATAATGGAATGGATGCCTGCCTTGACATCCTTGGAAAACCGATATACAACTCTGATTATTTAGGGGAGAAATAACATTTGTTGACAGTGACTCTATTATGGAAAGATCATGCCATTTACTGGTTTCATGAAGAGTATAACAAAGAGGGGCTCTTGATTTGAATAGCAGACATGGCTGGGACAATTATCCCCATTGCTAAAACAAAGGCTTCAATTAACCAGAACTCAGTTATCCAGAGCCCTCAAACACATTTCAATGTACATCCCCCCCACCCCAACTCATCCTCAGTAAGCACACCATTTTATAAAAAAAAAAAAAGGTTAAATGACTTAACCATAGTATTATCAGTGATTAGTCCAGATATGCATAAGATGGCAGTTTGATTCCCAGTATGGTTGAGGCAGTGAGCTAGAAGATCCTCAGGGGGCAAAAGCATTTTCATGGGATGTCCTGAAGCCACTACTGATTCAGCTCAGTTGACCACACATTATAATTTATAGTATTATGTAACAATGATAAAACAATATATGAGAGGATATTTTAAAATCATTCTTTGAGCTTTATAAACATAAAGTGTTATTACTAATCTTTAAATTTACAGTTAACACCATGTATTTATTCAACAGATTTTTATTGAGCCTGCATTCTGTTAGATGCTGTGCAAGATGCAGAAATAAATCAGAAACATACTCTGTTTTTTTAGAAGCTGACAAATAGGGGAAATAGCATTTGTACATAGAATATTAGTACAGTTGTCCTAAGAGAGACCACACAATATTTTTTCAGTTATACAGGAAGCAGGGCCTTGAGGAAGAGTTGATTCTTGAGCTGATCCTTAAAGAATGGGGTAGACTTTTGGTGTTTGGACATATGGCTGTGTTAGGGCAAACACACTTCATGTATATAGAATTGCAAGAATATAGAGTAGGAACGTTTGAGATATCTGTTTGAGAAGAGTTAAAGATGAGAAGTTGATTGAAAATGGTGTTTTTATGCTTGATAGTGATGGAGCTTAAACCCTAGGGCAAGGAGTTTGGACTTCATAGGTAGTTGGGTTTTTTTTTTTTTAGGTTTTGAATAGGGTAGAGGGAAGGCTCTCTGTAGGCTGCATGGCAGGCAGGACCTGCATCTGACTGTTGCTTACCATTGTAGTTCTAGGACCAGCATAATTTCTGGCACGTATTTGTTGTGAAGAAATTAATGAGTAAATGAATGAATGCAGTGGAAGTTTGTATAAAGATTATCTGAAGTCCTCCCAGTATTTTGGATCACAGAGGAAAACAAGCTGTTGTTTGGAAGACTGTTTTAAAGAACACATATGATTGCATTTGAAACATTTTTTTTGATGCATTAGTTTCTTTTTAATTGTGTATTTCAACGACAGTGAGACAGTGATACAGTTTTCTTCCTTTTTTGCAGTTGCTTATTTTTTATAGCCTACAGTTTAGTTTTAAAATTTTTATTAAAAATAATTGAGGAGGGGATCCCTGGGTGGCTCAGCGGTTTCGCGCCTGCCTTTGGCCCAGGACGCGATCCTGGAGTCCCGAGATCGAGTCCTGCGTTGGGCTCCTGGCATGGAGCCTGCTTCTCCCTCTGCCTCTCTCTCGCTCTCTGTGTCTATCATAAATGGATAAAAATGGATCTTTAGAAAGGAAAAAAAAAGAGAAAAAAATAATTGAGGAGCACCTGGGTGTTCAGTGGTTGAGAGTCTGCCTTTGGCTCAGGTTGTGATCCCAGAGTCCTGGGATCAAGTCCTGCATTGGACTCACACAGGGAACTTGCTTCTCCCTTTGCCTTTGTCTCTGCCTCTCTCTCTCTGTTTCTCATGAATAACTAAAATCTCAAAAAAATTGCATAATTTTCCATAAATTATTTCCATTAGTGTCATAGATAGCAAGTACTTTGGGGAGTTGGCAAAAAGCTTGTGTTCTAATTGTCTTGTAGAACAGAGGCTATGGGAGAATACTATGTATTGGGTAAAAGTGCTTAGTGGTATTTATGTGTGAGAAGCCCTGTTAACTTATAAATACATGGCTTGAATGACCTTGGGTGTCCTACATATGTTATAAATTGCTAGCTCAACACTAGAGTTGATATTTGCTACATAGAAAAGATTAGATAACATTGCTTTGCTGAGGCTCTCTCTGGGAACTGCCTGCTTTGCTTATAGAATCCATTTGACAGAAAACTTTCATTGAGCTTTCTTTCTCTCAATCCTAAAATCCTGAATTAATTGCTAACTTTTTACGATATCATGACTATAGACTACATGGTAAAATGAGACATAGTATATATGATTTGAGCAACCACTTTCAATGAGATCCTTAATAGACACTTTTTAGTGTTAGTATACATCTTTTCTACTGTTTAAATATAGCCTTTTGATTTCATCAAATACTCTAAGATAGCAAGTTAGTACGTGACAATTTCTGTAATTTTAAATGGCATTTTTCTAGGACTATAAACAAAATCGATCTATCTCCTCCAAAGATACTTGCAAATACACACATATACCTGCAGTAGCTTAAATTTCCTGTATTGGTTGAAACTTCCATTTGACAACACATGGAATGCAGCCATATCTCCCAGAGGATGCTTGAAGAGTCTTTCCATCAGTAGTGAATCACACTTTCTGTCAGGAACCATCTATCATTCTCTTTTTCCATTTGTGACTTTAGTTGGCATTCAATGGAAGTATAGGTCATGGATTGTGGATAGGAGGGCCTATTCACCCTCACTCACATATCCAAAATGGAACAGAGGTCAGGAAGAAATTTACTACTCTTTCTTTATAGTCTACCTTTGAGAGGTAGAGACCATAAGATAAGAATGGTAAATTAGCTAAAAATAAGATTGAATGTTTATACCATGCCTCCTCCTGTAATACATGTCATTATAGATAGGTCATTTAAATTTGCTCGTCTTTTATTCTCATCTCTCATATGGGAATTATAGCTTTATTTTATGGACAGCATGAAGTGAATATGAAAAGCTCATATATTTAAATGCTGTGTAAATGCATTTCATAGTCATACTTTTTCTTTAATGAACCTCACTGTCAAACTATTTAAACCTTCATGAATTTATTTTACAATTAAGTTTTGGTCATAATTTCTACCTGTGGAAAAAAATTGAATTCTTTTTCACCTGGCATTGTCAATATTAATTAAATCATATATAGGCATTTGATTTTTAAAAAAGTAGTGTCTTGTAACTGATCATTTTCTGGCTTTGGTTGCACAAGGATGGTTGATAATATGTATGCCTTTGCTCCTCAAGGGATTTTAGAATAAAAAATTACAATTATGTCTCTTGTTATTTTATAGGATTGTGGTCTAATCCTTGAAAATTATAGTGAGTATATGGTATGTGTTAATTATCAATGGACCAGAGTGTTTTGGACTTTTTATTGATTGTTACATATACAGAATTATTAAGAATATTGGATTAACAAGGATTACTACTCCCATTCACGTTGCTTGCCATAATCCCATTTCCTGTTCTACATTTATTTTTTTTTTAATTGCAGAATAGTTTTTATTTATGCTTAAATTGTGCCTAATTTTATAGTACTAATAAACAGGGAATAAATGATAGCTTGAAATAGTTATATGTTGAAACTGGGAACCAGACAATAATCAAATATTTATAGTTCATTTGGTATGTGTTAGGCATCCTGCTGGGTGCTTGATGATCAATCTTGGAGTTGAAAGTAGTTTTGAATTTATTCTTTCTGAATCTCAACTTGAATGATTTACAAGGAAAAATTTCAGATTCTGCTGATTTCATTTTTGCACCTTGTTTTGTGTTTATTAAATTCATTTTCATTTAGTATATAGAACAGATTTAGCAGTTATGAAATATCAGCCTTTGCCATATTGAGACTGTTAATTTAACTAGTTGAACACTAGAGGGACTGCAGACTAATCACTGGCTTTTTAGTTCAATAGTATATTAGTTGGGATGCTTTATTTAAATAGTGGAACTGCAGAGTTTTTTCCAGCTTTTTAGTTTTCCCAAGGTTGGGTAATATGTCTCCAGCTTTACCTGGTCGCTTATTTGGTTAATTTTCAAGTGTATGGACTATAAAATTTAACCTCTGCCTGTCTACGTATATCAACACAAAAAACCTTTGGTTGGTTATGGGCTCTTTTTAGGCCTACTTATGTATTTAGATGGCCTGCTCAAAGGAGTGGGAAATCTGGGAGTAAGCTGTATAAATGATGAGTTCCCAGCCTTCTCTTAGAAATCTCTGAGTAGGGGAACAGAGCATTTGAGTGAAGTGACTGTTCATTGGAACCATATTTCAGATTATTTTATGGAGATTTTTTCAATGTTTTTGTGAATTTTGGTAATGAATTTTGTGAAAAGATTTATTAGTTTATAATAGCACTAGAAGGTAAAATAAGCTATACAATATAGTTTTAGTCTAGGTAGGTAGGGTTATAGATAATTTTGCTATTACACACAAAAGCTGTTTGGCAACTCAAGTTAATTGAATAAGAACTTTCTGGAATTAGGTCTTTAGGCATTAAAAAAGGTTGAACATTTCTTGAAAAAGAACATTTTACTCCCAAGAAATATTTTTGCCTGGAAATGGTGTAAATTTTAAATTACAAAAATTAAAGTTAATATGTATGCAATAGATGAGTGCTTCTGGAAGTTTGGTTTGGTGGTTATCTGGGGATTTTAATTGAGGTTACATTAGGAACACACACAAAAAAATGAGTCAATCTTTATATACCTCTTTGTAAAGAAGTCCCAAAGATCACTTAGAGATACATAGAATGAATGAGATGGATAGGGAAATCTTTATTTTCTTCTGAAATAAATTTATTTCTTCATTTTTATATATTGTAATATTAATCTATCTTAAGTTTGCCCCTAAGTAGTTTGTCATACTACTAGAACACTGGTAAAAATGACATCTGCCTTTACCTTTGTTTGCTAGATTTTTAAAACTATGGCAGAAATGTTATTACATAAAGGTAATTTAAATTTAATTCTTCATGTTTATGAGTAGGCACCTTCCACTTTATTTCATTCTCTTCGATTATATATTTCTAAAACTCAGTATAAATTAAAAATAAGTTCAATTATATATAGGAAAAGAAAAATTTAAATGCTCATCTCTTTATTACTGTTACTCTATCTGCTTCCAGAATATTTTGAACTAAAATCATTTGTGGAATTGGCTTTTATAATTTAAGTATCAGTTCACACTAACTTGTAAGAAATATGATGATAAAGTATATATTTGGTTAGATCACTTAAAAATTACATACACATCCAGTTCATTTGTGTTCCTGTTAGAGTTAAAAAGTCTTTAAACTCATCCTTTGTTGGTTTTGGATTTCTGAAACTAGTGAAGAAAATGTAAGTTACCACCAAGTTATAAATATAGTCAATTCTTTGGAAAAACCATCAGGTATTTTACTGCTAGTCTTAAATGCTTTGCATAATGTTAATAAGTCCTCTATTAAGTTACAGATTTTGTGTTGGATTATTTGGAGGCGAAATTTGATATTCGAGAGTGTTTTACAGCTTCATTCTTTTCTCAAAAGTATGGTCTTGATGTCACAAAAGACAAAATGCTGATGTGTTAAGTATGAAACTGTTTTCTGAAGATTGAATTTCTGGAAAATGCCAAAAAGTACACGGAGTACTGAACTGTGAATTCCAGAATTAGGATAAAGGCATGTTGGATATAAAAAGCATGTTTTTGTTGTAAATGTTGGCTAGTTGACATGATTATAATTGGCATTGCAGGAGTCATCTTCAGTTGTTTTGAATAGAGTAGAAACTGATCCTCACTTTGTTATATTTAAGGGGGAGTGGGCAGTAATTGCTCAGTGTTTTAGACAATAGACTTAAAGAGTTTTTACTTTATAGAGCTAGATAAAAGGTAAGGTTACTAGTAAGGAAAGTTAGGAAAAATAAAAAGCTTTTATTCTCTGTTACCACTTTTTACAAGTATTCTTTGAAGTCAGTTTGATCACTGAATGCCTTTGGGTTAGAATAAAATTCAAAACAACCTGACAAAGGTTTAATCAGAAAAAGGCTACTTAGTAGATAGCTAAGCTATTGCATCTCTGTGTGTTAAGGAATGCCTTCTATAACTTGGAAGAAGGAAGCATGGAATTCAGTTCAGCAGCATTCGCTGAGTGCTGTGCACTGGCTGGGAATGAGTGGTCACTGCCTTCTGGGAGCTAGAAGTATGTAATTAGTTGTTCAGTTTCCCAGAAATTTAATTAATGAAAATCTCAATTTAGGGCACCTTATTAGGATGCCTGGGTGGCTCAGTGATTGAGCGTCTGCCTTCAGTTCAGGGCATGATCCCAGAGTTTCAGGATCGAGTCCCATGTCAGGCTCCCTGCATGGAGCCTGCTTCTCTCTCTCTCTCTCTCTCTCTCTCTCTCTCTCTCTCTCTCATAAATAAGTAAAAAGAATTTAGGGCACCTTATTTTAGTAGAATTCTCAGGGTGCTTGTTCCAGTGGGTTCTTTTTACTCTTGCTGTGTCTTTTTGTCAGTTCAGTCTTCAGGTATTATTTATTGTGCTTTGGACATGGGCCAGATGATGTGCTGGGTGTTTGGCATTCACCAATAAACTGGACAGCTCAGTTCTTAATCTCTCAGTTTGTCCTTTAGTGGGACAAGTAGATAAGTAAACAGGTAGGTACAAAACAGGGTGATAAATGCTCTGATAGGGGTCGTACTTTTCCTCTGTTAATGTTGGTTCCTTCTCCAGGTTGTTGTTCCTACTGTGACATCAAGGATTTGTTTCTTTAAAATGTTAAACTAAGGTTTTCTTGAGTTTTGTCTTTTGTAAGATGCCAGTACCTTGGGATGATAGAAAGATGAGCTAGATAAGTAAGGCATGCTTTAATGCTGATAAGTAAGACATGTTGGATATAAAAAGAGTTTGTTTATTGGGTGGGAGAAGGATGGTGGGACTTCATTAACCTTATATTTGAAACTCAAGGGGAACATGTTATTGTTCAAGACAGTTAAATTTGTACAAAGTTTAAAAACAATTGCTTAGTAATTTATCTCTTCCTGCATCCCAAGGTAGTAAACTTTTTCTGTGTTGCACCCTTAATATCATAAGACAGTTGCTTATACAAGCTCAACTTTTCTCACTGGGCTCCTGCTTCTAATCCCAGTTTGTCACCTGCATCCAGGTAGGTGGGTGCCTAGGCGGTGTCTTAGTACTGCTCACATGCTTCCCTGTCTTTCCTGGACAGTTATAGCATTATAGGATAGAGCAGGCACTTCAACACAGTTGAATATAGGTCTTCAATTAATATTCTATCAAGCTTAAAGGGAAAGACTTCCCAACTTATCAGTTTTGTAAGAAAAAAAAGTATTAACATTTTCTTTATTGAGGGGAAGACAGTGGATTTTGCCCAAAGTGTTCTGTCCTTAATATTAATTTTACTGTCATATATTATTATGGCATGCTTTTACATATTCCATATAGCAGACCTCCTTGCTAGTTAGATACATCTTGGTTGGGTATTTTCATTGTCAAACAGTAAGAGCATGTTGGTCTTTGCTACAATTACCATCTCTAAAAAACTAAATTTTTCTTGACCTGGCTGTAACCCTTATATTGAGTAGGATGTTTGTGAACATGGAACATAAGAGGAGGAATGAGCATGCATGGCTCCACGCTTCTTATATTGGCCAGTAAAGTGATGTTTCATAATTTTGTCCCCAGTATTTACTTCACCAATAAGTACGTGTTTAAACTTGATGTGCTTGAAGCAGTTTTTGCTATAGTTTTTACTTTTTCCAACTGCTTTGAGACCTTCCTTTACATAGCTTCCTTCTGGAAGCATCTATGTCGCCTTCTTCCCTGAGTTAAACATTGATTCTTAAACATCTAAGATTCAAGATCTTAGATGCCAGTGGAGTGATTACTATTAGTAACAATAATGCACTCTATCATGTCATCAGAACCATCGTGTAGATAGAGATAAGGTACTTTGGTAGCTTTATGAGTAGAGATGACCTGCAGCTGTTGGGATGAGGTAACTCTCATGGAGGAAGTAACATTTACAATGTTGCTTTAGAGAGCTGAACTAGGACATGTGGGCTTCAGGGGCAGGAAGGAGAAAAGGTGGTCTACTAAAAAAGTAACAGTAGAGAAGTACTGGTCACAGCTAAAATTTCAGCTTGGCTATGGTGAAGGGTGTGATAAAGAGAAGAGGAAAAAGTAAATTTGGAAAGGTAGTTTTAATCAGATTTTATGGGGGAGCTTGAATACTGAATTTAGGTGTTACCACTATTCAGTAGACCATTAATCTGGGCTACAACTGTTAAATAAATTGGAACAAGGGAGTGGTGAAAAGGAGAATATTAGGAGTCTGTTTCACCATTCTAGATGAGATATAGTGAAGACTATTAAACAGCTGTTTTGTGTATTTTTAACCACATCTATTTTTTAAAAAAAGATTTTATTTATTTTAGAGAGAAGTGCACTAGAGCATGCACAAGTGTAAGTGGGGGGAGAGGGGCAGAAGGAGAGGGAGTGAAACTCAAGCCGACTCCCAGCTAAGCACAGAGCCCCACTGGGGGTTCTATCTCAGGACTCTGAGATGATGACCTGAACTGAAATCAACCCTTGGGCGCCTAACTGACTGAGCCAACCAGGGCCCCTCCATTTGGTTTTTCTTTTCAAGATTTTATTTATTTTTTCATGAGAGACCTAGAGAGAGGTAGAGACATAGGCAGAGGGAGAAGCAGGCTCCCCACAGAGAGCCTGATGTGGGACTCGATCCCAGGACCCCAGGATCAGGACCTGAGCCAAAGGCAGATCCTCAACCATGCAGCCACCAAGGCGTCCCCGGTTTTTTGATTCTTAAACTTTTGTGTGGAAGAATTAAATCCATTAAGTGTACTTGGAACAATTACTTTTTTCTACTTTCCTTATATACTAGGTATGAAAGATAAGATAACCTTTGATATTTTAATATAGATTTTGATAATTTGTAAAATTAAGGGTGTCTTGAAAACATTATTATATACTATTTAAAAGTGGTCACATAAGGCCAGATTGGTGAACTTGCTTACATTTTCAAGTCTGAATTTAGTTCAGTCCAATAAAAACATATATCTTTGGCGGTCCCTGGGTGGCTCAGTCGATTTAGTGTCCGACTTCTTGGGGTCCTGGGATTGAGCCCCATGTCTGTCTCCTGGCTCAGCAGGGAGTGTGCTGAAAATATTTGATGTAGCCTCACACCTTTGAAATAGAGTTGCAAAACTTTGTTTCCTCTTTCTATTTTCTTTTCTCCCTTTCCCACTCCCCCCCTCTCCCCCCCTTTTTTAAGGCTTTTTACAGTCTAAGGGAATATAAGGTAGATGCTTTCTTGGTAAGTAATTCCAGTTTCATTAAATGGCTCTTGATTCCCAGTACTGAGTTATTGCTTAACAAGATGAATCAGATGGTCCCAGAAACCATTTTTTTTTTTCCTGGTTAACCATGATTACAACATATTGGCAGGATTTTTATTATATTTTGTAGTTGTTATTTAACCTGATCTGTTGATTAAAAAAAAAGTATCAGAACTTTGTGTCCAGTGGAGTGGTTTATATCACTAAGGAATCCTATACTTTGCTGTGTGACTTAATTGTACTTCTTTATTTTTTTTTTTAAAGATTTATTTATTTATTCATGAGAGATACAGACTAAGAGAGAGAGAGGCAGGCAGAGGGAAAAGCAGGCTCCTCGCAGGGAGCCCGATGCAGGACTCGATCCCGGATCCCAGGATCACGACCCGAGCTGAAGACAGGCGCCCAACTGCTGAGACACCCAGGCGTCCCTTAATTGTTCTTTTGAAGATACCTCAGTTTTTTTTTTTTTTTTTTTACCCCCTGCAAGTGCTTTGTGTGTGAGGGGGTTGTTAGAAAGGGATTCTATACATGTTGGATGTAATTCTGTTTTGCTAGATTTGAACTTTAAATTCTGGGCTTATGAGCAAAGATTTCAGAAAGCATTTCTTGGCTTTTCTAACTTGTAACTAAATTAACTCTCCACCAAAAATATGTTCCTTGAAATAAAAGGATCTCTTATTTGGTAGTGATCATTATGTGTAGGTAAATCAGAAACATCAAACTTAGGAATTTGGAAGAATAAATTAAAAAATGTTAGAAAAGTAACTTTTGTACTCTAGGAAAAACTTGCAAATAATTTTAGTGTTTTTACTTTTTTTAACTTCCAAATATTTGCTCCTCCATACTTGCTTTTGCTTTTGTTTTGGAAGCAGTTCAAAGGTACAAACCCCTGGTTTGTTTTTATATAGCTGGGAGGTCTCCCCTCCCTCCCTTCCTGTTCTGCTTCCTGTCCTCTTTCCCACTCATCTGTTAGCCCATTGGTCCCTCCATCCTTGTGAAAAGGAATTGGTGGGAAGACATCCTCCTTGGTTTATTGAAGAAGAGTGGGAACTGAAGTTTATACTATAAAAATTCATCAGGCCATGCAAATGATGGGAGCAGTAGACTTTAAGCTTCATTTATAAAGGGGTTTTTCTGCTAGCATTGGATTAGTTTTTAGTATTGAGACTACTATTGACAATAATAGTAGCTTATCTTCTTTTTAGGATGGCCATCTCTGATTGCCATAGCAACATCCCAGAAGACAGTCTGCTTGATCTAATGGCAACATGTCAAGGAGTTACCTTGAGCATAACTCTACTTTCTGAGATTGTACTGGGAGTTTTAGTTTCAGAAGGAAGGTGATAACATATGTGGTAATTCTATGTCCTTTCAGCTGTGTTTTGTTGTCTGTAAGGACTATGTATTTTTAGGAATCACTTGAAATCCCTGATATTATTTAGAGTTCATTGTTTTGTGTAAATAGATTATTAGGGTGGAGCATATTTGATTTTGTTTTTTATTTATGTGTTTTGCTCAGAATGTAGGTTAAAGGCTTTTTTTGGGTGTGTGTGCGTATGTGTGTGTGATATGAGTTGCAGGAGGTTAAGTTTGAAATGCTATATTTTATATTGGAGTAGATTTTATTTAACTTCCTCCATATATAGTATATTTGTGGAAGAATTTTAACTATTTATAGTTGTTTGACCTTAAAAAAACCTTCCAGTAGAAAGGTGAACTTACAAGAAATATTGTCATAGTATACTTGGATGAAAAGAAAAAAGAAAATGATGGGATTGAATTTTCTGAAACAGAAGTTTTGATGATTTTACACGAGAGAGAACCTATTATTCTTGAGTTATGTGTTTTCAAATAAAAATAATGGTATCGGGATCCCAGGGTGGCGCAGCGGTTTGGCGCCTGCCTTTGGCCCAGGGCGCGATCCTGGAGCCTGGGATAGAGTCCCACATCAGGCTCCTGGTGCATGGAGCCTGCTTCTCCCTCTGCCTGTGTCTCTGCCTCTCTCTCTCTCTCATAAATAAATAAATTAAAAAAAATAATGGTATCAATTATAATCATTTATACAAAGTACCTTAAACATATTAAACAATCACTAGCTTAATTTCATGGGTTTCTAAGAGGATGTTATTTGGAAACTTTATAATTTAATTATAGAGGTATAATAAGATTATCTGGTAGATTTGATCTCAGAGAAAATGTTATATATACATGTAACTTAATAAACACTTATAAAATGTTGTTTTTCATCACTGCAACTTCTTTCAGTAGTTCAGTCTTACGAATATGGTTGCAAAATTGTTAGAAAATGCTATCTAACAGAGCCATGTATAACAAAGTTTATAAACTATAATGAAAGATTAAAATATATGTGCAGTAGTATAATTGAGAAGGAAACTTTTTATGTTAGGGATGTTGGGATTGGCAGTTTGAGACCTTTGACTATTTTTATTTTTTTAAATTTTAGTGTTATTTAAGTTTTTTATTTTTAACAGTCTACACCCAGTGTAGGGCTCAAACTCACAACCCTGAGATCAGGAGTCACATGTTCCACCAACGGAGCCAGCCAAGCAATCTAGTAATTTTATTTGTTAAAAAGGTTAAATGGAGTCACATCTTGGAACTTTTTAGATTTCTTAATGTATTCTATTCTTTTGTCACTTATCTTTCTGGATTATCATACTTTTTTTTCCATAAAATTATTCCTAATTCCCAAATTTAACTGTCTCAGAGTATAAATCAGTTTTAGGGTATGCCTCTAAAGATTTATTTATTTTAGAGAGGGCAGGCAGAGAGAGGGCGAATGGGAGGGGCAGAGGGAGAGGGAGAGAATCTCAAGCACACTCCACATTGAACTTGGAGCCCATCGTGGGGCTTGATCTTAAGATCCATGAGATCATGACCTGAGCCAAAACCAAGAGTTGGACATTTAACTGTACCACCCAGGCACTCCTACATGGCTAATATTTAGAGATTTAGTTTAAGAGAAGTTTTTTTTTTTCCCCCTTCTGTAAGTTCACACCTTCCCTTACCCTGTGTAGCTCTTTAAGTTTTACCTGATAAAATGATATGTTGAGATCCTCAGTCACATGACATGTTTCAGGTGCTCAGTAGCCATATATGGCTAAGGGCTACCCTGATGGACAGTGCAGATAAAAACATTTCCATCACCATAGAAAGTTCTATTGGACAGGACTAGCTAGTGTAGAGACAGAACCAGCAATGGCTAGAAATGGCAGGAAGGCCATTTTGATGACATTGAGGCACTGAAAGTGTTCTAACAGAAGACCATTGAGCCAGGAATATAGTAGGATGTTTTCTTCATCTGGCTGGGGGCTTAAAAAGGATATCATGACATTTTCTTCTAGTTCTCCATTAGCCCTTTCTCCCTTCTTCCTTCCTTCTCTTCCTTGTCTTTTTTCCTTCTTTTTTACATGGCAGTGAATTTATTGATTATATTAGGAAAGTAGTTTTATCAATGGTTTCCCTAAGTTTTTCAAGTTGACAGCTTCATGTGGTAAACCTGAGAGTGCTTTTCAACATCTACTTTTCACAAGATTTATCTTGATCTCCTGATGACTTTCACTTTTAAATGCCATTCCACTTCCATTAGCTTTATTTAGAGGTTTCTGTATTCATGATTTTGCCAGTTTACATTTTTTCTAAACTCAGGCAGGACTTGCAGATGCTTATTTGTATAGTTCTGCTTGTATACTAAAATAAATGTGATAGCTTAATTGTACCAATTTTCGATTTTACAGTATTGGGTGGCTTTTTTAGTGTATTTGTGCAGTGAATGTTAGCTGTTCTACAGAACACAGGCATCTTCCTTGAAGGACATGTGGTTGGATTTTAGGCCTCTAAGATATCATTATAGAAACACCATGTGCGTATATGTTAGTTACCTTGTAAGATTGATTTTGGGCTGTTTAGTTTGTTATGGGATGATGTTGAGGAATTTTAGGAGATATGATACATATCCTATGAAATAAGGCAGTCCATTCAATAAACATTTATTAAATGGTCTCAGAGGTTTGGAGGAAGTAAGAATATTATTCATACCATTTGCTTAGTGGTTTTTGTGATTTCTTTTAGGAATGTAAATGTGGTTATCATTTCAAAGCTGTCTACTTGAAAGTAGTTAAAGTTCCAGACATGCAATCCAAGTTAAACTCTATTCTGAAATGATTTCACTGAAGATTCTGATCCTTTGAATATACTCTAGAGAATGTGTGCTGTTGCGGTGATTGGAAATCATTTTGAGGTGCTTTTGCTAACTAACCATGCTATGAGATTTGTTCTTTAGACTCGGCCTACCTACCTTAATGCTGTATTTCATGGAATGTAGAAGTTGCCACAGGAGGGGAAGATCTGGGAGTCTGACTTCAGTCAAATTGGCTTAGTATAGTTTGTGGCATTCGACTATATATAATGTTAGAAAAATTTAGGAGGGAAATGGTTAACTTTCTTAGAGCTTTTAGAAGAGTAATTCAGGAGGAAGGCTAATTTTAGTTTTAGCCATGGTTAAATGTTGTTATTATTGAGAGCCTAGATTATAGTTGAACCGTTTGGAAATTTTCTGGGTTTACCACAGTTTAAGGACTCTGTATCATTTGAGGAAGTATTGTCTTGGTTTTACTTTGGCCTTGGGACCATGTGAGTGGGTCTGGAACAAATCTCACTGTGGTAGGTTGGCTGTAATAGTTATCTGACCATTCCTTCAGCAGTGGATAGGAAGCAGTGAGGAGTAGGAAGAAAAATACTTAAGAAGGAGAGCATAGCAGAGAATAGTTGAGTTAAAATATGTAAACTGGGTGAAGAACAGTGATTTTTTAAAGATTTTATTTATAAGAGCAGTGATTTTTGAGTGTTTTAAAAAAAGTGGGGTCATGGTTAGCTGGACAAGGCATCAGAAAAGAACAGAGACGGATAATGTGGCAGAGTTGTAGTAGTAAATCTTTTTTTTTTTTTTTTCTTTTTAAACAAAGCTATGAGTTTCTAAAGGAAATAACCTAGCCTATATGATTTTTCAGTGGGTGGCTTAAAAATATTTCCTCACTGTGGCCTTAGAGTTCTTATTAAACCAAAGTAGAAGTTTTTATTTATTTTTATTTTTATTTTTAATATTTATTTATTCATGAGAGACAGAGAGAGAGAGAAAGAGGCAGAGACACAGGCAGAGGGAGAAGCAGGCCCCGCGCAGGGAGCCCAACATGGGACTCGATTCCCGGCCTCCAGGATCACACCCTGGGCCGAAGGCGGCACCAAACCGTCGAGCCACCAGGGCTGCCGAAAGTAGAAGTGTTTAAAGGATTGTTGAATGTTGAGGTATATCTCCTTTGTTTATAATTTTTCCTCAGGAATCAGAAACTTTAAAGCCTGTCCTCTCTGTAGTAATATACTTTCAGTATTTAAAGCCTATTGTGAATGAATACCTAAAATGTTGACGGTTTAAAAAACCATTAGGTTCTGAGCACTTCCTGTAAACATTGATAGTTCCTGCATAGGTACGTTTTATGAAGATGTAAATATATACACACACGTATATATTTATACACGTATTTATAGTTATATTAATTAGAATAGACAAAATACATTATGTGTTTTTTGGTAGGAGATTGACATTTCCATTTTTTGTATCACACTTTTACCAGATAATAATTATTATTATTTTCTGATGCTTTATTCTTCATATAGACTGTATGAATTAGTTCTGTTCCTTTTCCCTTATAATTAAAACATTCGAATTTTACTTGAGGTATTATTGAAATGACAGGTGTGATATGACAAGTATTTGAAGATAGTTTTCCAAAGACCTTTATATATGTTAACTTCACTGTATAGAGTGATAGTTAACTGTTCTCTAAAGATGACCTGCGAGTTTAAATTTTTGAATATTATTGTGAACTCCTGGATTTTATCACATTGTTTCACTCGATTATTGTTGTCCTTCTTAATGTTTAAATTATCTGATCCTTGGGCCAGTGGAAGCCTATTTAAGATGGCTTCTGAGTCCTTTTGACATGACTGAAGCAGTCTTTGAGGTCTTCCTTGTTTTTTGGCACAATGGGGTATTCCAAACTTATCTTGAACATTTTCTGCTCCAGATCTGTCATCAGCCATTTTGCCACACAATTCTGGTTCCTTTAAGTGGTTTGTAGCATTTAGAGACCATAATCTGAGTACTGGGGATTCTCTTTGCTATTTCTTAAACATTGTTTCTAGGCATTTTCAGTGAACAGATCTAGATACATGTCCTATCTCCACCCCCCCCATTTTTAAAGACAATACAGTAATTCATATTAATACTTAGTTCAGGTTCATGATCCCAGGGCTTTTACTTAATGCCATCTTTCTTCTATCTGTATCTTCTTTTTCCTGTGCCACTGCTGCTGTGCACTCCAGTCTCTCACTGGCTTTATCCCACATTATAAATACAGCAGTCCTAGAACAACACTACTATCAACATCCTGACTAAAAACAGGTCTTTTTGTGGTTAGGGTCTCTTATTGGAATAGATGTATTTTTATGGTTTTTTTTGGGTTGTTCTTTGTATATATCCTATTTATAGTCACTCAGAATAATTCCTCTCTGTGTAGTTTTGTCACCAGCTGGTTACATAGTGAGGTGCATTTGTTTAATTTTACTTTTGATTTTTTAAGGGGTTATATAAAAAGTTTGATCTTGTTTTATAATTATGTAAAATGTGATTCCAAAGTTAAATGTACAACACAAGGCATATTCAAAGAAGTCCAGCAAGAAATAATTTTCTTTTTTAATTTGGTTAATAGTGAGTTGTATGGAGGATGCTGATTTATTTTTGTTTTATATTTTTTGGAATATTTAAATAGGGACACATATACAGTTGTGCATCAGTACTTTTGTAATAACTTCCTTATTCTCTAGGTCTCCAGGTAATTAATAATAAAGAGAGGAATGTAAGTTAAAAAAAAAAAGGACAGGCTGTCCTTGATAGCCCTTGACTTACCTAATTTTGCATCTCAGTATAATTTTTTCCCTTTCTGTAAGTTATATTCATCCCTCTTCAGTGATAGATGTTCATTCCTTAGACTGTTAAGTCTTTAATGTTTTGATATCAGTGATTTCTGTCTCCCTTAAGAAGTATAATTCCTTTTCTGCTCATTACAAGTAGTAGAGCTTGGTTCTGTTAGTTTGAGCTTAAGGTAAGTTTTTAGCTGTTCTGATGCTTTGGGAACTTTGGAAATATAATAATACCCAATGTGGCTAAATCTGCTGAAGGTAATACCCTAAAGGTTGGTGGCTTTCTTAATTTTCTCCAGCTTACCATTGCCCTTTTAAGTTTCATGTTTTCTTTTTTTTAAATTAATTAATTAATTTATTTATGATAGTCACACACACACACACACACACAGAGAGAGAGAGAGAGAGAGAGAGAGAGGCAGAGACATAGGCAGAGGGAGAAGCAGGCTCCATGCACCGGGAGCCCGACGTGGGATTCGATCCCGGGTCTCCAGGATCGCGCCCTGGGCCAAAGGCAGGCGCTAAACCACTGCGCCACCCAGGGATCCCTAGTTTCATGTTTTCTTTCTGCAACCAAAAAACCTCACAAAAATGAAACAAAAAACCCGAGTTTTTAAGTTATGCAGTATATTTTAAAAGCTTCAAGGAAGAAAACATTGTATATGTACTAAATATATTTTTGAGGGGGGGTATTTAATGTGTATGGTTGTGATTATCCCAGTGATAAAGCTTATATTTTCTTAATGTTAGTGCTTTTTTCAGATTCCAGGATGGCAGAAGATAGATTTGAATTATGAAAGGACAAGATAGGAAAATAATTGGGGTCAATCTCAAATGGATTAGATCTGTGGCCATTTATCAAAACATACCTGTTTTTATAATTCTGTCTGTAACCCAGTTGCTTCTTAATGGAATTCCTAGTTCAGAGTTTCCTCCCTCCTTTGGCTAGAGAAAGTAGGGAAGGGGGGCGGGGGTGCCAGAGTGGATATGGCAAGTTAAAGGAGCTCTTCTTCTTAAAAGACCTTTCTTTGTTTTGGCGGATTTGTTGAGAAGGTGGTTATTTTGCGAGGTGGGTGGGGAGTGGCCATTTTTGCTTTTGTGGGTGGCATGAAGGAATCTAGTAATAGCCTATGCTAAATAACTGATGAGAAGAGGCCTAGTCCTATCTGAGTGTCACTAAGTGAAAAGAAACTAGGGAAAAAGAAGAAAAGAATGACTTGGGGAAACATTTTTTACAGCACATTCTTTTGAAGTGCTGTCTCCTTTTCCATGCATTATTGGAATACACATTAATTGACATTTGAAGGCTTGTGAGGCTGGAACTCTAGAACAAACTGATGAAGGTAAAGCCTGACTTCTTTCTTCCTTTGCTGGTATCTTTGCTATCTTCCATTACTGATTTTTCAGTTTTTTTTAAAAAATATTTTTATTAATTTATTTGGCAGAGAGAGCACCAGCAGGGGAAGTGGCAGGGAGAGGGAAAAGCCGGCTGAGCAGAGAACCCGATGTGGGGCTCAATGTGGGGCTCCATCCTAGGGTGTGAGGCTAGATCCCAGGGGATCAGCTTGTGACCTGAGCCCCTTAACCCGCAGGGCCACCCAGATGCTCCTGCTTTTTCAGTTCTAATTAAGCTTTGGCAGCAAAGTGAAACTCAACCTGTGTGTCCCAGGAGGCAAATCGCACGTGTAATTGGTACTGTAGGAGGGTGTGTGCAGTTAGAGGAAAGGACTGTCGTCCCTTTCTACTCACTGATAGTGTCCAAGTAAAGGAGTGGTATTTATGAATGAGTACCAGCTATGAGCTTCACCAGTAGCACACTGCTGCTTTTTCTGGTGATGATAAATTATTCCTGTCTCCCTTATCTTAGCCATTTCATATATTCTGAAAGGCATCACATCTTGTCCTCTGCCAGTCTCTTTTGGATTCTGGTGGGGTTACCTGTGAAAGTAAGATGGCAGATGGGATCCACATGCAAGATGAGTAAAGTTTAGGAGGAGGAGGAGGAGGAGCAGGAGCCGGGTGTGGGACAATGTAGTATGTTGAAATAAAGTAGGAAGTAGGGGTAGAACAAAGGAAGATGCATAATGGAGAACATAAAGAGCAGACACGTAATGACCAGGGGATCTTACAGTGGAGAATGAGGCAAGGTTCTCTGTTAAAAGCCAGGGCAGCATTCAAACTCCTAGACACATACTAGAGGCAAGGTAACTGGTTAAAGGTTTATCATTTAGGAGTCAGAACACCTTCACTGAAAAAGAGGACTTTTGGGAGACTTTTTGAGCCATTTGTGGCATGGCTGCTGAGACAGCAGTCTTTCCTAGGTGGGAAAGTTCTTAGAGGTTCTTGCTAGGCAGTAGCTACTCCCACATGATAGGAAATGCAGAATGCAGTGATTCACTTTACATCTGGCAGCTCCTGACTCTTCAGTCACTGGTCTAAATCACAAGGAGGTTTTGGGTAACTGAGGTTTTGGTAAGTTCTCTTCTCTCTCAAAGTAGACAGGTTTCTAGATTGTGATCCCTAAAATCTGGATTGGTTTTGTATGCAGAAACTTTGAGTTAAGTTGACTTTTGGAAACAGATTGCTAGGTTATTGTGGTATAGTGTATTATTGACATTTGGAAGAGATGCATCTTGAAGTCTTCCAAAAGTCCTAGTTTTGCAAATACCATTATGACATAAAATTTTCCTTCATAAAATATTATTTTTGCCCTGCTGGTCCACTCACCAGAAATATTTTTGCAGATGGCTTTTTCTTGTTCTGACTAAACATATGGTCACTGGTTCCATTTATAATTCTGAGTGCTCCCCATTGACTGTCTTCCCTTATCCTTTTGGCTAACACTACTCATTCCTCAAGCCTCTTCACTTTTAGCAGTTGGCTGCTTTTATTTTTAAGTCCCATTTCTGATAAAAGTAAAACATTTACAACAATAGCTTCAGGAAAGTTACTGAAGTGTTTCTCTGGCAACAAGTAGAGAAAAATAAACAACAACAAAAAAATTGCAAACCCACCTGTGGGGCTCATTTGCAAGTGAAATGACTGCTCCCTTTTACCAATCTGTGTGCCAGCAGCTCACATTCTGGCCTCTGCAAAATTGCACTTCTTACATTGCAGTGGCCCTTTCTTTAAACATCTCGAGTAGTTGAAACAAACTTCAAATGTGTCACTACTAAAGATCTTCTATATATTCTTCCTTTCATCTGTCAGTTTTCTTTGAAAAATAACTTAAAGCAACTTATTTGTATATGAATACTAACTTTACCAGTAATTGAGTTGTAGGGATGTTAGGATCCTAACCATATTAAATAAACTTCTTAAAAGAGGCATGGAGAAATTAAATAGGCAGTATTTCCATATCTGATTTTCTTGTCAGTTTTTTGGTATGACTTCCTTTTAGAACTTCATGAAGACAACATTTTATTTTATTTTATTTTTAAAGATTCATTCATTCATTCATTCATTCATTCATTTATGATAGACATAGAGAGAGAGAGAGAGAGAGAGAGAGGCAGAGACACAGGAGGAGGGAGAAGCAGGCTCCATGCCAGGAGCCGGACGCAGGACTCAATCCCGGGACTCCAGGATCGTGCCCTGGGCCAAAGGCAGGCGCTATACCGCTGAGCCACCCAGGGATCCCCGAAGACAACATTTTAGATGTTAACCTTTATTCAAGGTGGGCATTTAATTCTGGGGATAAATGTAGTGGTATAATTATCTGACATCTTGCTTATGTGGAAACATATTTGATTCCCTTGGGTTTTTATTTCTTTTTCTTATTTGAAAATTTCATCAGTTTGTAAACAGCTACAGCTGTTGTCATGTGTTGGTATAAACCTTCTGTTATCCGTGTTTCCTACTTCCATCATATACGACCATTAGTGACTTGAGCAACGTGAATTTAATTTTCTGCCATAGAAGTAAGAAAGTGAGCATGATTGTTTGGACTTCTTATTAATGAAAGGCAAAGGTTTATTACGTTTTCTTACACACTTTTAAAACTATAGTGAATTTCTAATGCTGTTTGTCTTTGAGGATATGTAGATAAATCTTACTACTACATTTGAAAACTATGGTTGTGTATATTTAATGCTTCAGCGGTATGATTGAAAATTCTTCTTGATATAGAAGAATTTTGAAATTTACAGTGTTTATTTTATAATTAAACTGTGAAGTAGGAATTCTTTGGCGGAATAAAATTATGTTCTTAAGTACCAAGGTTTTATCTTTCTCTTCCCCACCTCCCTTTTACCTTTTGTTGTCAAATACTTTAATATGTCTATAATTTTCAAATTACAAGGTTTCTTTCAAAGTTTGGTGTTAAATGTTATGTACCATAATGCTAAATATCTTTATTTTGTGGTTATAGGGGCTTACCATTTAATCATCCATCCACCCATCTATCCTTGTTTGTGTGTTTTTTTTCTTTTTTAAAAGATTTTATTTATTCATGAGAGACACAGAGAGGCAGAGACAAAGGGAGAGGGAGAAGCAGGCTCTCTGTAGGGGGAGCCTGATGTGGGACTCATCCCTGGATCCCAGGATCATGACCTGAGCCAAAGGCAGACTTGATCCAAAGGCAGATGCTCAAGCACTGAGCCACCCAGTTGCCCCTGTTTGTGTTGGTTTTGGAGATCCCTGTGCTGTAATGATTCACAGTTTAGTGGGGTCCTAGTAGTTATAATGTTAAGCTTTTAAGTCTTTGGCATTTTTAACTCATTTTTCTCAGTTCTGATGGAACGAATTAATGAATTTTAGTAAAAGTCTTAACATTATATAAAGAAATGTATCTATATCTTACCGACTCTTTGAATTATGTTGAAGCTCTTAATTAACTTTAACAGGTAGCAAGCACTACACCATGATGTATGTCTTGCATGAAGTATCTCTTTTAGTATTGAATAGATGTAGACTGTTAGTTTATCTACAGCAAAGCCAGTTTCTTTCTTTCTTTTTTTTTTTTATTAAGATTATATTTATTAATGAGAGACAGAGAGAGAGAGAGAGAGGCAGGCAGAGACACAGGCAGAGAAGCAGGCTCCACACAGGAAGCCCGATGTGGGACTCGATCCCAGGACTCCAGGATCATGCCCTGGGCCAAAGGCAGTTGCTAAACTGCTGAGCCACCCAGGGATCCCCAAGCCAGTTTCTATAAAACAGATTTCACTTTACCATTAAATTCCATTTCAAATGATAGTCATAATCTTATAGAATGTTAGAACTTTAAGGACTATTTTGCACATCATTTGCAAGTTGTTGTAAGCAGGACCTACTTGTAAAACCAAATCTTAATGGAACCCTTATATGTGTTAAAAAACAAACTTAAATTGAGTAAATTTTAAAGATCTCATTGACTAATTCCATAAGTCGTGAATCAAGCAACATCCCATCTAGCAGATAGGAAGAAACTCTGTAGAGCTGTATAAAATGGAAGACTTTATAGACAGGAGGTTTCAGAGAAGGCAATTATTCTAGCATATAACTGATTATTTCAGGAAGGTCACGTTTCTCTGGTGGTTGGCAGGATCCCTAAGCAGAATACCTCATTAGTGCCAACTGGTAGCCTGAGGTCGACTGGTTGGGATTACATTCCTGGGAGAGACTGAACTAGGTATTAAGCCTCAGTTTGGTGATGTGGGCTCAGCACCAGTGACTGCGTTTTGGGCTCTTTTATTAACATGTGATTTTACCTGACATGGAAAACCAAAGCATACATAAAACAATAAAACTACTACTCTTCTGCTTGAAGATGGTGTGAGGACCTTTGTCCTGACACCTGTCTGTGAGGCACTTTTGCAGAACCTAAGAGTTCAGAGGAATGTGGTTTGGAGCCACTGACGGTAGTCCAGCCCTCCCCAGTCCTCTGTCCCCACCCCCTTTTGGCATGTTAGTAAACTCAGACTAAAGGGCCTCTGTAGATTTCGGTGGAAAACAATCATTTTTAAAATTTTTATTTATTTTTTTAAAAGATTATTTATTTGTTTGAAAGAGAGCATGTGCACAGAGCAGGAGCAGAGGGCAGCCAGAGGCAGAGGGAGTCGCAGACTCCTCCACTGAGCAGGGAGCTTGATGCTGGGCTCCATCCCAGGATCCTGAGATCATGACCTGAGCCAAAGGCACTGCTCAACTGACTGAGCCACCCCAGGCACTTTTGGGGAAAACAGTCATGAAATCTGAAGTTTTAGCGAAGCCCTTTCCTCTTGTTTCCAGGTACTTAGTAGTAGGGTCTGGCAAGGACAGGAATGCTCTTGTAAAACTTTGTAATTTCTCTTTCATTCTTTTGTAAAATGTTCATGTACTTTGAAGAAATCTTCTGGCTTTCCATTTACTCCAAGCCTTTTGTGAGAAGGAACTTGAATTTTCTTAAGTACTAAAATGGCCTTATTGAGGAGGGAGGACATGAGTGAGTCTGTGGCAAGATGCTGGCTGTGAAGACCCAGGAGGCTGTGGGTGGTCAGGGCTTGGTGGCTTTTTGGGGGAAATTTAGGGGTTCCTTGTGCATCATGGCCTTGGGCTGTTCAGAAATGAGCAAACCAAGCACAGAGAGGTGAAGTAATTTGTCCAGAGTCATGCAGTTTGTTAGTGGTAGATCCAGAATTGCAACCTGATCTCTAGTAAGGCTGTGCTTTTCCCTTTTCCAATGTACTCTTTTACCTCTAGCTATTGTCTAGATACCTACAATATTTGAGCCATTGTTCTATTTCTCAAGTAGAGGGCATATCATCCTTAAATTCAAGACATAGGGCCTGTAATAGCTATTTTTCTTTATCTTAAAAAAAATCTTAAGCTGTGTAAAATGATTTTGCCTTGAACGGAGGGAACTGATATCTGCCAAACTCATTATTGAGCTTCTCCAGTCATTTATTTTCTTGAAATTGAAATGAAACTTTTTGAACACAGACTTACTGAATATGGATTTCAGAGCCATAATAATGCTTCTTGCCTCTGCAGATTTTGAATTGATCTGAGTTTGGCAGTGAATTATGTATGTGTTATTTCAGGAATTTTGCACATGCCCTGCTTTAAACCACTGATTATTTTTGTAAAATGCTGTTGTGTGAATTTGGCTCATTCCATTGACGCTGAACTCATCAGATGGCTATATTGTCTTCTAGGAATGTGACTTGAATTGATTAAATGGCACAGGCAACAACATCTGTTTTGTAAAACTAGTTTAGTTCCCTAAAACTTAAAAATTCAGATTTACACCTACAGATAAACCTTATTTCTCATATGCTGTAAAAAGATTTCCATGGAGTTTTGATGCTATGTTTTAATCTTATTAATATAATTCTTGTAACTTATTTTCTTATTGTGTTGTTCATTCAAGGAAAAGTAACATTAGGAATGTTGGAACATTATATTCTTAAATGAGTGGCTCTTAATTTCTTTAGATCATTTATCCATTTGAGATCTGCAGAAATTTTTGGATGATCTCCTAGGAAAAGTACCTGTGTACGTGCTTCTGAAGCTCTGCACACTTGCGGGGAGATGGAGCTCTTCAGGGCAGATCCTTGAAGTCCGTTACCCTGGCTGATGTTTTGTGCCTCACATGTGTTACTAAGTATGTTAATAATGCTGATGACTATGAACCAAAGTTAGCTTCTTTATGTATAGATTTTAGATTTATAGAATATTTGAGTCACTGTTTAAAAAATAAAGTATTTATGCTGTTGATCTGCATATGTATCCTTTTTTACTTCTCTGTTGTATTGTCTTTTTTAATTCTTTTTCCTCTTCTTTATGGTTTTTTCAGTGAAGGAAACATATCCATTTCAGGGTTTCTTGATTTATTATCCCAGCTCTTATTTGGATACATTTAATGACCAAAGTTTATAGATAGGTATATGGCATTAAAATAAAAATATGCCTATCAGATTTTATCATGTAGGTTCTTTCCTTTATGCTTTCTGTGTATGATATTTCCAAATGATATTTTCAGTTTGGAATAAAGTACTTTAGAGAACATGGAGACCTAGGTAGAGACAGACTCTCTCCTGTGACAAGTCTGGGGAGCTCGTTTATCAAGCCAGTGGGTATGCACTCTTACATTTAGTTAACCTAGTAGTCTTTGCATGGTTGGTTCTCTTGCAGTGTGGAGTCTTGCTGGTGGTTTCAAGGCTAGCATGTGTTTTTACTAGTGAATCTTGAGCATGAGTCTTCTTTTGTAACCTCCTTTCTTCAAATTGGATTTCTATTTTAAACTCAGAGGATGGGTCCATTTGCATGCCAGCCCCCCCTTTGAAATTATAATGACAACAATAGCTGTCATATCAACTATTGTGACAAGAACTTTTATTATATTTTCTGCCTCCAGCCTTTTATTTAAAAAATTTAACTTGCTGACTAGTGCTCATTTCATCAATTATCTTTAATCATTAAACCAATTCAAATTCATTGATAAAGAAATGGAGATTCAGTGAGGGTGCTGTCTTTGAAGTATGCTTAATAAGTATCAGTTGTGTTATCATAGGTTTTATCTACCAGAACTGTTTACTTGCTGTGTTTCTTTGCCTCTCAGTGGGCTGTTGGCTTTTTGAGGACAGTCTTCGTAAATACTCTTAGACTATTAATACTGTGCCTGCTAAATAATTCAGCAGTAGCTGAACTAATGCTAGTTGAATGAATTCCCAAGAATTTTACTATTTGGACCTGATAAGCAAGATTATTTGTCTTTATCCGTTCTCTTCATGCTTTAAATTCTCTGAACTTAAATGGTATGTTACTAATAAGTATGATAGTTTATTGTAAATATAACTGATATCTTGATTTAACTTCATTTGTGCAATCAATGTTGATGAGAAAGGTAGCTAAAATATATTAAATTGTTAACATTGTCAGAGGTACAGAAGTGCTTTGGAAATGTTGCATGGCTGCCATGTGACTGCCATTACTTTTTTCCTGGTCTCAGAAGGGAATGAGACATTTAAAAAAAAGGCAGAGGATTGTGTCACTTTATCAAATCTTATGTTGGTAAGTGAATTTCATCACATATGATTCTTTAAATAGGCTGCTTAGAATGTTTTCTCCTTTATTTGAATCATAATAGAGTATTTTGGCTCTCTGCTGATTTAAGTAATATTACCTGGAAAACACAGTCTTGGATAGAAAATGCTCATATCGCCTTGAACTTTCTCAGGAAAATAATTTTCTCTTCTAATTGATGCCTCTTTCTTACATGCTCTTTACTATATAAAGGTACTTGTTTTAGGGTAATTAGCTTCTTAAATGTTGACAGTGTGATATTAGAGCAGATAAATTTCCTTATTTGGGGGGATATAGGTGAGGGTAGGATTTGATACTGGACCAAAATATTTTCCTGTTACAGGTTTGAATTAAAAAATATTGTTTAATAAGTATGAAATTCCAGTCTTAAAATTTGATGACTGTTTAACCAAAAGGGAGCTGTTTTCCTCTAAGTGCTATAGGCCTCTAAGTGCTAATGCTTTTACATGCTTACTGAAAGTAGAAATTTAGGCATTTGATGAAAGTATTTTCTGATAGATGATGTTTGAAAGTCAGATGATCAGGTTCTGTAAGCCTCAAGGGTGACATGGTTTAAACTTTAGTACATCTGAGTGAGGACTTAGTGTGTTCTGCAGACGAGGATATTGTTAGAGGAAGCTGTTTGACATAAAGTGGGTGAAGCCTGTACTGCTTTTACGCTTTTATGTATCCTCGACTTTCTTAGGTAGAAATGGCTGAGATTGTGTTTGTACAATGTATTAAAAATCAAAATTTGCTTTGTTTAGAGGATAAAACCTGTTCTTGTGGCTAATACTGTATAAAATGGGTCAGCTGTCTCATGTAAAAGCTGATACAGGAGAGAAGATGGAAGAGATGAGAGGACAGATGGGATTGGAGAGGGAAGCAAATCCTGGGGATGGCTGGTTTTGGATGCTCAAAGCAGAGGAAGAACAGCAGATAGATAGTAGATGATGATGACTTCTCCGAATGGATCAGACAGTAACTTATCTACTTTACAGGTCCAAGTCAGTGTATCAAACTGTAGATACATAAATTTTGGTGATTCTTAGGGGCAAGAAGGATGGGAATTAGAACCTAAAAAGAGTAGTGGATATTAACTTTGTGTAATTGTACTCTTAAAGTCATATGTTCCCTAGAATCTGTGTCTTTATCCAAGGCTCTAGCTGTAATTCATTTTACTAATTTTCTTAAAGCATGTTCATACATTCAGTTTTTATTGTTCATCAGACAGTTTTTGCATGCTTATTATGTAGAGAGCTGTGAGCTGTTAAGTGGTAAGAGCTATGATTGTAAGAGGCATTTGTTGAGGCCCTGCCTTTAAGGAGCTCTTAGTTTAGAGGAGATACTGGAGGCAGGATGATTGACACAAGAAAGAGGTTAGCTATCAAATTAAGTTATGGCAACAATAACTAACATTCAGAATGTTTTCCAGTTGAAACACTCTGTGCCCTCAACTCTATGAGTAAGGTTGTCAGACAAGTATCAATGTGCAGAGACAGGCCCAAACTTCTATGAGGTGTCCTAGGAGTGAAAGCAACTTATTCTATTTAATGGAAACTTTGTAAAAGTAGGTGGGACCTACTGCCTTTAAAGAAGACTAGGATTTTACTAGGAGGAAGGAAGGAAAAGCCATGTAAAGCAAACAGCGTAACATAAGAGAACTGTTTTTTGAGTATATGACATGCACAGGACATGTTGAATAGTCTTGGGTTACATGGACATAGAATTTTTTGTCAAGAGGGGAGGAAAGGACAGATTGAGGCCAGGCTGTGATAGAAGGTTGATAGTACATTTCACACCTGAGTAGGAAAAAAAAAATGAAGTGCCTGAAAAAGGTGTTGGTTTTGTTTATTTTTTTTACATTCATTAAAATGTTACTGGATTGTTGGTGTATGGAAGAAAAGTAACCCATAACAACTCATGTTTTGGTTATCTGCCATTCTTAAATAAACACTATTGATGGTATTTCTTATTGTTAATGAGTGTGTGATTTCATAGGCATTTTCTAAGTAAGTGTTCTCTTATGTAAAAATTTTCTATCAAAGCAATTACTTTTATGTGAACATGTTAATTTTTTTTTCTTTTGGCTTTTCATAAAAGAGGATGGATTGCTGGGTGGTAAATGCCAATTTGAAATGTTATGCTCCTTTGATTAAAAAATCATAAAGTGTTGCTTTCTAATTTTCATGATTTTAGCTAGCAGCTGGTGAACAACTGCTATTGAAGCAGTTGGAGCTCCCATTTTTGTCCCAGAAGAACATCTTACTGATGAAAATAGAGTAGTGGTTGTGCTAAATGACTGAAGAATGGACAAAGAGATAAAGCCAAGAACAAAGATAAGAGTTTCTTGTGGCAGCAAGCCAAAGACCTACTGACGTTTACAGATAACTGAAAATGCACGTGGTGTGTTTCTCTGCTGTCAGATAGGATGCTGCTTGAGCTGTGCTCGTTCATGAGGCCAGCCCTTCTGTGATGTACACAGTTTCATTTTTGCAGTTAGGCTGCATGTTCATGGCCGTCTTGTCATCCACTAGAGCTTACCGTGAGTTCAGGGATCACCTGTGTGGAGATTTGGATTTAAGTAGAGTGACTGTGCTGTTTAGTACCAGCAAAGGAGTATACTTTTTCTTGCAGGGACGGTGAACTGATGATCTGTCTATAGTGTGTGTTTTAGATTTGTGTGGTTATTATTTAAACTACTTTGTATCTTTGAAAGATTTCTAAAGTTACATATTCCCATCAGAATGATTAATATAGACGTTTGAAGCCAGATCTGCATAAACTTATATTTATGCACTTTTATTAATCTAGTATTCCTGCCACAACACCTAAGTCTTGAACCAGTTGATTATCTTGACTAGTCCAGATAAAACTATGAGGAGTGCCTGGGTGGCTCAGTTTGTTGAGCCTCTGACTTTCGGTTTAGGCTCAGGTCATGGTCTCAGGGTCGTGATACCAAGCAATGCCTTGGCCTCTGTGCTCTGTGGGGAGGGGAGTGTGCTTGAGGATTCTCTCTCCCTCTGACCATCCACTCCCCTCTAAAATAAATAAATCTTTTTAAGACTTTATTTATTTATTTGGTAGAGAGTGAGCACAAGCAAGGGGAGCAGCAGGGACAAGGAGAAGCAGTACCCCACCCCCTATCAGGGAGCCTGATGTTGGGCTGGATCCCAGGGTTCTGGGATCATGACCTGAGTGAGACAAAGGCAGGTGCTCAACTGACTGAGCCACCCAAGCACTCTAAAATAAATCAATCTTAAAAAAGGAAAACAAAACACTGTCAGTTCTTCAGTCATATAGATAGCGGAATTGCCAAAATGAGACTTAGAACTTGAGAGTTTAAGTGTAGCCTTCGTTGTCAGCATTCTTACTTTTCTGACTACTTTTTATTTTTTTTGACTACTTATTTTAAATTTAGAGAGAAAAGTTAATAGGCATTTTTGATTGAATACTTTATTGTTATAGCACTAGTTTTGCTTTTTGTTTATATATGTGATTTAACAAGAAATTTTTTTCTTTGTTGGGAATCCTGTAACTCAGTTCTATAATCTGCTACTCAGTTACTCTTCTACCCCAATCCCAAGTTTTATTACCACAATTTTGAAAAGAAAAGCACTCTCATCTCATGCCTCATTTCTCTGGGTATAGAAACTGAATTTCAAGGACTGTTGAGTTGCCGCTGAAGACTGGGCCAGACTTTTTTGTTAATTGCACCTTATTTACTGGCCCTCCATTTCAGTTTTACTCTGTGGAACCACCCAGAAGACCTCACTTATATGTGTTCTTTGGTAGCATGTGAACTATACAAGGTTAAGAAAAAAGCCATTCAAAATATAAGTTTAAAATTAGGTTAAAGTTGATAAGTTAGTGTTTTTTTTCCTTGCCACTTAAAAGTTAGATTATACATTAGAGTATTCACTTTGTGTAAATTTCTTACACTATCTATCTGGGTGATAGTTCATTCAGTGTAACTTTCTCTTTTCTGATATAAGGTTAATGTCTTGCCATTGCTTCTTTGCTTATTCTGAAACTGCTGTTAAACAAGGCATGGAACCTCATTCTCTGTCCTTTATAGTATGTATTTTAAAAAATTCTTTGTCTTTGCCATATCCTAGTTAAAATTCTTCATTATTATCTTCTAGTTCTTTGATTCCTTTTCATTTTTTCCAGTTTAAACTTTATCCCTTCTATTGAATTTTCAATTTTGTTACTTTTTAAAAAAAGATTTTATTTATTTATTCATAAGAGACCGAGAGAGACACAGAGACACAGGCAGAGGGAGAGGGAGAAGCAGGCTCCATGCAGGGAGCCCGACGCGGACCAGATCCCCGTTCTCCAGGATCACGCCCTGGGCTGAAGGTGGCGCTAAACTCCTGAGCCATCAGGGCTGCCCTCAATTTTATTACTTATTTTAAATCTCAAAAATTTGTTTTTTTGCTTTCTAAATGGATCTTCTCATTTCTACCTAATTTTCACTTTTGCTTGTTTCATGAGTTTTATCCTTTTATAAAAGAAATTTAATAAATTTTCTTTTGTTTATCTTTTAGGAACTAGTAAACATACTATTTTCAGACATTTACCAGACTTTTCTGATTCTGTTTTTTTTTTTTTGGAGAGATTTCATATTTCAGTTGCTGTATTTGTAGATTGTCTTTTTTACTAGTTTTCTTCATATGTCATGGTATAACCTGCCAAGTCCCCCACCCCCACATTCCCTTCTTATCTTGTGGTTTTGCAGGTGTTCTTAAGTGGCTTTCTCTACTGGGGCCCTCCATCCAAAACCAGATCTTAGATTGGCATGTTGGGGCACCTGTCCCCCCTCTGATATCTTTGTTCTATGGGCCAGGCAACTGGAAGATGGGGATCAGGCCTTAGTTTGTTATGTTGTGTATTTTCACTTTTCTAAGTACTCAGTTTAGAAGCCACACTTCCCATACACACAGCTTACTTAACCCCTGGGCAGCTGTTAGCAGTTCTTTTTCAGTTGATTTTGACTCTGGTATCTCATCCTGGGTGGGCTATTTTTATTCTTGTTCTCATGGGATCTGAAATCTAGGCTTCCACTGGTATGCTTCTAAAACCAGACCCAAGCAGGCTCACAGCTTCAGCCCCTCTTACTATTGTGTGTTTCTGTTTTATGGAGATGTTTGTCTTTTTCTTTTTTTTAAAGTGTAGCCATGCCTTTTGTTTTTTAATTAAAAAAATTTTTTTTCAGACATGCTTTTTAAATTTCTCTTTATTTTATCTATGATTGCTATGTATTTGGAACAAGGTAGGTTGTCAAAACAATTTATGATGTTATTGTGACTGGAAATTTTGAGTTTATCTTTGATTATGAGTAAATTAATTTTTAAAAAAGGAATGGTTCTAGCTTATTATATTCCCAGCTTTAACATTCCTTTGATTTTTTAAGCTATTTTTTAATATTCTGTAAGACATATAAATTTTTGTCCTTGTGCAATTCAGCCCCAATTTTTTTTACTTTATGGAATATATACATACATACATATATATATATATATATATATATATATATATATATATATATATAAAGGTTATTTATCTATTTATTTGTGATAGAGACCAAGCAAGCAGTAGCCAGGAGGGATGGGCAGGAGAGGAAGGCAAGCAGGCTCCCCACCAACTTGGGGCTCCATCCCAGGACCCTGAAATCCTGACCTGAGCCAAAGGTAGATAGATAACTCAACCAACTGAGAGCCTCCCAGGCTCCCCTGTGGGCTTCTTATTTTTGAAAAAAAAAAAAAAAAGAAATACTTTTTAGTGTAGTGAAAGTGAATTTGATCAGATAGGTTGAAAATTTACAGATGAAGTAGTCTTAAATTGAATTATTTTTACCATCCCTCCTGATTAGGAATCATCCTGTACTGGGATGCCTGAGTGGCTCAGTCGTTGAGCCTCTGCCTTGGGCTCAGGGCGTGATCCCCTTGTCTTGAGATGTTGTCCTGCATCAGGCTCCCCACAAGGAGCCTGCTTCTCCCTCTATGTCTCTGCCTCTCTCTCTGTGTGTCTCTCATGAAAAAATACATAAAATCTTTTTTTTTTTTTTTAAAAGGAGTCATCTTGTACTTAAAAAGAAATAGGGGTGTTGATACAGACAGGGTTTTTTTCCCTTCTCTTTCCCTTCCATTATTTCCTTCCTCTTCCCTTTTGTCATTTATATTTCGTTCTGTAAAAAAAAAATGGAATGTGGAAAAGATTCCACTTTAGTATTCTTTTTTTGGTTCTGGTTATTTGAAGTCTTATAAGCTGTTGAAAGGCTAGAAAGTTCATACAAACTTAATGAAATTGGACTATGACAATATCTATTTGGTAATTATTTAAATAATCATCTTGTAATAGCTTCTCATTTGAGTTTACTATTACAGGTTTTTTTTTTTTTTTAATGAGATACTTGTCAAGTAATCATTTTCCTTGTGAATTGTATCTCTTCTTTGGATTTAGAGGCACTTTCTGATTGTCACTCCCACTATTCCCATGATGATATCCTTCTCTTGAGTAATAGACATGTGGTTTTCATTTCTTTGTGCCTTTTCCTTTCATTTTGGGGAATCTGGTTATAAGGTATTAGGAATTCTGCAGTTGTGAGGAGGAGCTTTTTTTTTTTTTTGAGATTTCTAATTAATGCTGAATCCTCTTGACTAGATTTGATCATGTATTTAGATATATTACTTGAGAATTTTTTTGTAGAAATGTTGAAAACGAAGTATTAGATGGCTCACATTTCAAGTTATTTCTAAAACAATATATTAATATGTAGGCCTATTTTCAATTGATATTTGTGCTTATTTAAGACTAAAGTCTTAAAATCTTAGATCCTAGGCATTTTTTACTACATTGAAAAAATGCTTACGATTTTTTAAAAGTGAAATTAGTTTAAAAACTATTTTAGCATTGAAATATAGAAATAAGAGTCAGTTTTTCTTATTCTCATTACTTGTCACTGTCTTAGAAGTTTAAAAATCTTGAATTGTCCAACTTTCTGGATGGGCTTGTAACACAAGTTTAGTATTTTGGTGTATTCATGTCCCAAATATATATGATGTAATTAAGGAAGAACAATCCTGCATTCCTGAATAAGTCCTATGAAGTTATAGATGATAAAACCTTTTTCTTAGTGTTAAATTTTATTTTTCTCTTGTTAAATGTGTTTAAGTGATATTAACTTATAATTTTTGTTTCTGTTCTGGCTCATTTTATTTTTGCATTTGATTTCTGTTTTCTTCTTTTTTTTCCTTCCTTCCTTCACACTCAACATGGAGCTTGAACTCACAACCTCGAGACTGAGTCATATGCTCTACTGACTGAGCCAGCTAGATACCCCTTTTTATATTTTTGAAGCAAAAATAACTAATGTAGACATTAGACAGGTAGGTTTTCTCCAGCTCTGCTAGCATTTCTCAAATTTTGGTACACTTGTTTTAAAAAGTATTTTATTATACTCTGACATTTGGGAAGCAAGTGTGCCTGGCTACTAATGTCAGAGGTGGAGTCTCTTGACTGAAAGGAGGATGCAAAGGGGACTGATCTTATAAAAACGATAACCACAATTTTTCCATAGCCCTGTAGGTTCATTATTTTTTTGTGTCTGTGTTCTTTCATGAATTGTATTAGTATTGAACCTTTAAAATTTTTTTATTGTAATTATTTTTCTGCTTTTTTAGCATTTGATTATTTCAGCATACCTATTTTAACCACTTTTTCTATTTCTTGCTGTTACTAACATAAAATGAAATATAATCTTAGGTAGGATAAAAATTATTAATACTTTGGTTATATTCTTCTCTCTTTTATCTTCTCTTTGATAGTCTCTTGTGATTTGAAATAATTGGACTTTTAAATTTTGATGCTATAGTACATTTAAATTAAACTTATGTTTGATTAGTGTTTCACCAGTGGGTCCTTGTTAGTACTACATTACAGTTTTAAACATTAGATAAATAGTGACTAGAGATAGGATTTTGTTTGAGGTAGTTTTTTTTTTTTTAAGATTTTATTTATTTATTCATGAGAGACACACAGAGAGAGGCAAAGACATAGGCAGAGGGAGAAGCAGGCTCCCCACAAGGAGTCCGAAGTGGGACTTGATCCAGGACCCTAGGATCATGTGCTGAGCCAAAGGCAGGCCTCAACTGCTGAGCCACCCAGGCGTCCCCCCTCCCTTTCTTTTTTCAAGATTTTATTTATTTATTTATGAGAGTCACAGAACAGAGTTAGGCAGAGACATAGGCAGAGGGAAAAGCAGGCTTCATGCAGGGAACCCGAGACTCCAGGATCATGCCCTGAGCCGAAGGCTGACTGACGCTCAACCGCTGAGTCACCCAGGTATCCCCTTGTTTGAGGTGGTTGATGGGAAATGACTGTTTTATAACTGAACTAAACTGATTTTCAAAGTAGCAGCAGAAGCATCCCAGGATAGGAAGGTCTCTCATATTTTCATTGACAAGGTCAAATTGCATTGTTTTCACATGTTCAAAACAGTACAGTAGGGCAGCCCCAGTGGCCCGGTGGCCCAGCGGTTTAGCACCACCTTCGGCCCGGGGTGTGATCCTGGAGACCTGGGATCAGGTCCCACGTTGGGCTCCCTGCATGGAGCCTGCTTCTCCCTCTACCTGTGTCTCTGCCTCTCTCTCTCTCTCTGTGTCTGTCATGAATAAATAAATAAAATCTTAAAAAAAAAAAAAGTACAGTATATCACAGTTTATTCTGAAATTAAAACAAGTGAACTTTTAAAAGCACGGAATGCAAAGGAGTACTTATTATATATATACACATAGTGTGTATGAGTTTTGGTGAATTGATTTAACATGGAGTATCAGACTGTTTGACATATTGCCCAAATGACTATGTTTGGATTGCTTCCTGAAAAAAATAAGACTTGAAGCTGTTTATGTAAGGCATATATTGTATGATAAACAGAAATGTACTTTTATTCAGATTTGATATAGTAATTTTTCTGTATTCATAAACTTCATACTTAAGAGAAACAATTGAAAATTATTTCAAAGTAATACTTATTCATGAATTCTCTGCAAATTTTGACAAACGTAAGCCCCCAAATTAATATCTATTCATCATAAGAACTCTATGAAAAATAGAAAATGGGGGAGTTTCCTTAGAAACTCTACAGAAACCTACACGTCACATCAGATTAAATAATGAAAGATTGGATTACTTTCCCACTAAGATCAGGAACAAGGTAAGCGTGTCTACTTTTACCATTCTTATTCAGTGTGATATTGAAGGTCTAGCCAGTGCAATAAGCAAGAAAAAGAAATAAAAGGTATACAGATCAGAAAGAAAGAAACAAGTGTCCATATTTGCAGATAAAATTCCAGGAAATCTACAAATACTCCACCAACAAAAAACCCCAGCAAGTCTAGAACTATTAAGTGGGTTTAGCAAGGTTACAGGATTACAAAATAAACATACAAAAATCATTTGTATTTCTGTATATTAGTGATGAACCTGGGGACAGCAAAATTGAAAATACAATACTATTTATAATTACTCAGAAAATACCTGTAAGATTGTAAACCTTACAAAACATGTGGAGGTCTCATATGCTGAAAATTCATACACTTTTTCAGTAATTGGTAGTAGAGTCATTAAACGACCATAGTCAAAAAAATCTTGACTAAGTCTTACACTTTCTATAAAAACAGACTCAAAATGATTTGCTTTGAATATAAGTTTAGATGGGGAGAAGGTGAGTAAAGTTAATATGGCTCTTAAAAGGGGAACATGAGGGTTCTTCGTAATGATGGAAATGTTCTTTGCCAAAACAATTTTATATGTATATGAATATATATGACAGTCTCTATGATCTAGGACTGAGTTAAGACCTCTTAGACCTGAAACTAAAAAAGGAACAGTTGATAAATTGATGATCAAAGTTGAAAACTTGTGCTCTGCAGAAATGCCCTTTGAGAGGGTGAAAAGAAAAACTGAAGTGGGAGAAAGTATTTATAAACCCTGTATCTAATGAAGAGCTAGTATCTAAAATATGTAAAGATTTCTCAAAGTTCAGTATAAAAACCTAAATAGTTCAATTAGAAAATGGCCAGAAGATGTGAAGAGATGAGTACATAAGGCAAAAACAAACACTTAAAGATATTCAACATTATTAGTCCATAAGGGAAATGCAGAATAAAATTGCAATCAGTTGTTAGTATGTACATGTCAAGGTGGCTGAAATAAAAAACAGCGACAATACCAAATGCAGGAGAAGGTATGGAGAAACTGGACCAATTATGTGTTGCTAGTGGGATGGTAAAATGGTATAGCTGCTATAGAAAACAGGGGCAGTTCTTAAAAAATCTAAACATGCAACTGCCATGCAACCCAGCAACTATACTCCTGGGCATTTATCCTAGATGAATGAAAATGTATATTCACACAGAAACTTGTACACCAGTATTTGTAGCATTTTTATTAATAAAAGCCCCAAATTAGAAACAACCCAGATGTCCTTTAACATGTGAAAGGTTAAAACTATAATAAATCCATACAATGTAATACCTACTAGTAATAAAAAGGACACATAACAGCCTGAATGAATCTCCAGAGAATTATACTGAGTGAAAAAGTGAATCCCAAAAGTTATATACTGTATGATTCCTTTTATACAACATTCTTGAAATAATTATAGGCATTGAGAACAGATTAGTGGTTACCAGGAATTTAGATAGGGAGGAGGGTGAGGAAAGTTAATATGGCTCTTAAAAGGGGAACATGGGGGGATCCCTGGGTGGCTCAGCGGTTTAGCGCCTGCCTTCGGCCCAGGGCGTGATCCTGGAGTCCCGGGATCGAGTCCCACATCAGTCTCCCAGCATGGAGCCTGCTTCTCCTTCTGCTTGTGTCTCTGCCTCTCTCTCTGTCTGTGCGTCTGTCATGAATAAATAAATAAAATCTTAAAAAAAATGAGGGATTTTTGTAATGATATAAATGTTCTGTATCCTGGGAGGCACAAGACATTATCTTCTATCAATACTCTGATTATATCAATACCCTGATTTTGATACTGTGCTGTAGTTCTGCAAGCGGTTAGTATTGGGGGCCATTGAATAAAGGGTGCAGGAGAAATTTTGGTATTCTTACAACTGCATGTGAATATACAATTATCTCAAAATAAAATGCTTAATTAAAAATATAAGAATTTCCTTTCATTAGGTGAGGAGAAATAATTTATATTCTGTTTTACATAGCTTCTTGGCATCCATATAGTTTGCTGGCTATATAAAATGTAAACTCCAATCAAAGTCTATTTCCATAACTGTTCCCATCCTTTTAGAATTGTTGAAAATTGAGGCTTTTTGAACAGTGTACCCCCTAATCTGATTCTAAGTTTTTATTCCCTTTTTTACTTAAAAACTTAAATATTTTTAAGCTACTCATAAAACATGGTTTTAGAAATGTGAAATTGATCTTCTTGTCCATAATATAATTAATTTCTTCATGTTTAGAATTTCTTTTCAGGACTAATACTAGCAGCTATAATAGATATGACAATGATTTTATAACTTGTTAATTATGTTATACAAAATGTAATACTGGTGAGGAGTTAGTAATATTGCACAGATTATTATAGTCCTGAAAAAACAGGAAAAAATCCAGTGAATGATAAAAGTTACAGTATTGTTGGTATTCTAAAATTCTGCAGGGATTTACATTGTAGCTAAAATCAACCTGATCTTCTTGCTGTGTTCAAGAGGCTTTTCATTGATTTCTGTTAAGAGGAAAATCCTTTTTTAACTTAGAAAAAGAAAAAGGGCAATACTCTCCAGGCCCTGTGGATTATTAAGATCTTTTAGCAGGCATTTGCTCTTTCTCTGGGAAATCGGCTGTTAAAGTCAGAAGGAACTCTTAATAGTTTACATGGTATTTGATTAAATGGAACAGTTGGATCAGTACAGATTCCAGATTTAAAGGAGCAGATATTCACCTCTATACGTCCCCTATGATTAGCATTGTTATGTTTTCTGTATTTTAGAGGTAAATTTTTAGCACATACTGTTTTGCATTATAAAATAAAAGATGTTAGAGGCTACCTGATAAATTGGTCTTTTTTTGAGAAAGACTTAAAAGATATCATTAAAATATAACTTACAAATAAGACAATATGTATCTAGCATTGTAGGATAGTTAATAGTTCTGAGGAGATAAAACCATGATACAGGAAGAAATGACAGTGATGGCTAACATTGGAGCATGATTTACGTGTTATGCGTTAGTCAAAGCACTTTTTTGGTATTAATTCATTTTATCAATATTAGTGTGAAGTACAGACTGTGCTGTGATTTCTCTTCATTGATGGGGAAACCGAGGTCTGGAGAAGTGAAGTAATCTCTCAAAGGACACGTAAGTGGTAGAGAAGGGCATCTGGCTCCAGGGTGTATGGTTTTAACCAACATTTTATATTGACTTCCGAAGAGAAATAAGAGCATCTATAATAAAATGTGAAATGTGATTTCATAGGAAATAGGAGGCTGAAATCTGTGGGCCGGAGTCATTATGTCAGTTTTCCTAGAGAAAACAAAAAATTAAGACAAATGTGGATAGGAAGGTGATAGCAGTCTAAGCATTGGATATTAATAAACATGCTGTATGTGGCCACTCAGTAATGTGATTGGAAGCTGAAAGTTTGGGAGAGCAATAAAAAAAAAAAAGACGGATTAAATTAGCGTAAGAATTTTTTAAAAAATATTTTGTTTATTTATTCATGAGAGACACACAGAGAGGCAGAGACATAAGAGAGGGAGAAGCAGGCTCCATGTAGGAAGGCCGATGTGGGACTCGATCCCGGAACCGCAGGATCATGCCCTGAGCTGAAGGCAGATGCTCAACCACTGAGCCACCCAGGCGTCCCTAGTGTAAGAATTTTGAATTGCGAAGTATGGACTTGGGAACACATTTTTTTGGCTGCTGTTGAAAAGAACAGATCTATCATACATGCACTGAATGTGGGCTCTTTGAACTATAGAGTCTATGATGAAGATTTTCACTGTATCTTTGCTCTTTCATCTGTCCTTCCATATTCTAAATTTTGTGATTAATTTTGCTACTGATAATCCAGAGGCAGGGTGGTTCACATAAGCTAGTATCACAAAGCTCACACTCTAGCACCAGCTTTTCTGCATTCTTCCTGTAATGAATGACCTTGTAATGGGTCATTTAATCATTTGAGGTTTGATTTCTTCAGCTTTATAATGGGCTTTGTATCACATGCCTAACTCAGGATTTCTGTGACAATTGAGTGAGACATTGATTTTAAGACTTTTATTGGGTTCATATATGTTATTCCTGAAAAAAACAATTAACTTTGCAATAAAACCACTAAATAGGAATGAAAACACAGGTATAGAAATCGAAGCTTTCTTTTCCCCCATGGGTTGAGTAGAAAGACTTTTTTTTTTTTTTTTTAGTAGAAAGACTTTGCTTCTTTCTTTCTTAAACCTGTATCTGATCTCTTCTGGTTTGGGGCTTTATGGATTACTGCTTGTTTTGGCTTAGCAGGTGTAATCTGCGCACAGGACATTCAGTCAAGTAGGGGAAAGAAGACATATTAAGATATGAGACTAAGAATAATGTTATATACAAAGTGAGGTTTTGTGAAATTGTTATAGCTATGCTATTATAATTCAGAAGAGAGATGATTACTGCTTGGGAAAAATAGGAAGGCTTTATGGAGGAAGTAGTATTTGAAAATGATAACCTTTGAAAGAAGAGTATGATGAGATGCTGAAGTGAAGAGATTTTTATTTCAGAAGGGAATACAATGAATAAAGGCATGGAAAGAAAGGCAAGTGTGTAACCAGCAAAATTTTTGTAATAAGTAGGCAGGACAAGGAGTTGATAGGTAATAGATCAAAGAGAATGGATGGAGCCAGATGACCATGGGCCTTGATTGGTATGCTAAAGAATTTTGGACTCTGCATGTTGTTAAATGTCATAATCAGCAGTCTTGTTGATTTTTCATTAGGTGTTACCTAAGAACAATTTTGGTCTTGCAGAGATCTTTGAAACACCCTTGTAAGATTCATGTAGTAAGATTCAGGAATTAATTTGTGTTACAGTGATCATATGAGTCTTGTTATATTCATATTACAATTTGTTATATAGGTTTCTTATGTTTTAAAAAATAAGAGTCATTGCCTTTATCGATTCCTTTTGGTTACCCAATAATACTGCTTTCCACTGACTACTCTGTAGGAGAGTAAACATTTTGTAGTTTTTCATAGTTTAATTAAATTGAATGCTAGTTTTCACCAGTTATGAATTTTTACCATGAGATACTTTAAGAATAAAGATGTTCATATGTTAAAATTTCTTGGTGTACATTTATGATAAAATTTATGTGAGTTGCCACCGGCTGATAATACAAAACAAGTCTTTTGGATGTGCTTGCTGGCTTTTCATGATTCATTAACATTGGAGTCAATTCTGTGATGATATTCCTAAATGTATTCTTTTGAAACTCAAACACTGTATCCTTATGAGAAATCCTGCACAGTATTACTTCTAACTGGCATGGGTCATAAATATTTGGTAGTGATTGTCAGATAAGCCTTAGATAGTATTGAAACTTTAATAGGAATGACTTTTAGTTCTCTTGTAAAACTGAGAATGCCAATTCAAGTGATAAATAGTTAATGGTTTTTAGATATGTGATTTAAATCAAAATAATGGTTTTTATTGATTGTGTGTGTGTGTGTGTGTGTGTGTGTGTGAATATTTGACTTCAGAAAAGTAGTTCAAACCTGCAGCTTAGATAGAGGTCTGGTATAATTGACATCTCTGGGTAGTGTTCAGATTTCAAGTTGGATAAATGATTTATTGTTACTTTTACTGACATTTTGAATGTTTGCCACAGAATTTTTTCTTAAGCTGCATTTCTTTGAAGCCTAAAATTTTATTACTCTTATAGCTTACTGGAAAACCTCATTTCATTGATAGATTTGATTCAAAGTGAGACATTGGCTAGTTGCCACTTAGCTGAAAACATCTCTCTTCTTTGTTAACACAAACTCCACATTTCCTGGAACTATAAGTTTTCATTTATGTACTTTTAAAAACTATTTTCCATACCATCCATGTTCTGTAACTAATTTACTTCTGTTAATTTTCATTATTTAATATTGAAATACAGTCTCATCCACCACGTTTACTGCAGATTGATTGTAATTATGTTAGAAGTTTAACTAAAGATGTGGCAACTTTACCAGAGGGCATTTGAGTTTCTGAACATTGAATAGCCCTCTTCAGTGTGTTCTCTGTAGCTAATGAAGAGTACATTTGCTGAAACCCCATGTTTGTTTAATCAGTTCTTTGGACTCAGGACTGAAGCAGTGGCACAGCAAGGTTAGATTGTAGGCAGTAATCCTTCTTAAATGAGGCTTAAGGGGAGTTGGTATGGTGACTTGTAAACTATATTTGGAGTTTTGCTTCTACTCAGCGTAATGGCTTCTACTCAGTGTAATGTTACAAACCTGGGAATTTTGTTCTGACCCAGTTATCTGAAAGAACATTCTCTCAAATATTTGTTTAAGGAAGCCGTTATTTATTTTTTTGCTTCATCTTCTTTGCATACACATACACGTGCGTGCACACACTCTTTTTTTCTTATACAAGGAGAATTTATAACTCACTTAGGAAAATAACCTGAGGTGTTTTTTTTTCTTCCCCTTTCCTTACACTAAAAAAGTAGTGCTGTTTAATTTCACTGAATCCTATGAATTTTTAAACAGAAATAAAGTAAATTTTCAGAAATTGTGAATGCACTGGGATATTTGTCTTATAGTTGAAAAGTGACATTTCACCTTAATGGGTGTTTTGGTTCTGTTATAAAATTAACATAAGAGTTTCAGTACCAAAGTACATGTTTATTTATAAACACTAGGAATTGATAGTTCTGGAATTCATGTGGTGGTAAAAAATTTGCAATTTGATATTTTAAATTAAATGTTTTTTGGTGATACTTAGTCATTTTATTTGGTATGCTTTATGATACTGTTTTATACATTAACTTGATTTTATAGGTTAATTTAAAAATTAGCATTTTATTTTTTTATTTTGTTTTTTTAGAGAGAGAGGACACACACATGAATGACTTGGGGGGGTGGGATGGAGGGAGGAGAGAGAATCTTAAGGAGGATCCATGCCCAGTGTGGAGCCTGTTGTGGAGCTCCATCTCATGAGCCTGAGATTACAACCTGAGCTGAAATCAAGAGTTGGATGCTTAACCAATGGGGCCACACAGGCATCCTCCAAAATTTGCATTTTAAAATGTAGTCTACCAGTCTTGTATTTAAGTAACACTGAACTGAAGTAGTTGCTTATGGATGGTTTCATTTAAAAACTCTGTTATAAAAAAAAACCTCTCTTATAAAAAAAACTATTATAATATTTATTTGCGCATAGCATGGTTTGTCTGAATCTCAGAAGTTTTGGCACAGTTATAATCTATAGAACTTCTTTAACCACTGTGAATTTATTTCCACATATTTACTACATCCAATCCAAGTAGTAGTTATAAACTATTGTCAGTTATAGTCTCCTATTACTTTCAAATCCTCTGATCTTTTTAAAAGGTGGTTGTAATATATTTCAATCAGCTTTTCTTCCAACAAATTTTTGGTTACAGTTTTTCAGATTTGTAAACTATAGGAAATGCATTCAGTAATTCATTCATTTCTTCATTTGATGAACGTTCACTGCCTGCCTTCTGTGTGCCTTGCAGTGTAGTTACTAAAACAAAATCTTTAACCTCAGGAAGGTTAAAATCTCAAGAGGGGAGATAAACATACATATCTCTCTGTAGAAGTTGTAGTGTGCAGTATGTTAGGGTGATCAAAGTACTCTGAAAGTGCAGGAAATTAGGGTAGGTTGAGGGTGTGAAACTTTATAAAAGAGGCAGTCCTTGAATAATGACCCAGATCTCTAGGTGGGATGAGTAAACATGATGTTAGTTGAGGTCTGTTGGTTTCTATAATATACATTGGTTTTGTGGATCTCTAAGTTTTTGAGAAGGAAACTATATTTCTCTACTTCTCTTGTCTGCTTCTTAAAAAAACTTGTTTTATATGTTGGGCATGATACAGTAGAAGATGAGAAATGGACAGTGCCAGAGAGGATGGGTAGAATTTGCTGAAGGTGCATTGTTCTTCAGTAAGCTAGTAAGCTAGTAAGCTATAGAAGATAGGAAAAAGTACAGAAGTGAGGGTTTGGCTTTAGATAAGAGCAAGGACATGTCATGTAGAGTAATGGGAAAGAAAGCAGATAGGTAGTAGATGTGGAATGTGGAATTTCTCTGTCATTGAAAAAGAAAGTAAGGTCATCACTTGAGAGCTAAGATGAAGAAGTGTCAGAGGTTTCTGGAGAGTATAGAAGAAAAGAGATATCTAGGAGAGTAGGAAAGTGATGGGCCTAGGGAAATGTGATTTTTCTGCACAGCGCCAAGGGAGTCCACTTAAGTTGTGATTTTGAGTTTAAGACTAGTTTGTGTGGGCTCTTGGGTGTTCTGTAGTCACATACGCGGCACAGATTCAGGCACTGATTTTCAGGTGGGGAGCTGGAATGAACAAGGGTTTTGCCAACCTATACAAGAAAATGAGGTGCAAGGGAGGTAAAGGTTTGTGCATAGCAGTGACTGCAGTGAGCAGCCATGGAGATTAAATTGGAGGAAGGCATGGGACTGAAGGATAGTGAAAGGTGGTGGGACTTGTGGGTTATAAACTCTGAGTTTCCCACTTCCCAGAAGTTCACTGGGTTATACGATTTTAGGTTCTAGCATAGGTAGGAGTATGTTTAAACATTCCTGTACCACCCCCACCCCCACAAAAAAAAGTCTGTTTTGAGATTTTTCTAGTGTTTCTATTAAAACCATTATCTATAGAAGTGTAATTTTTCCCCCATTTTCTATCTCACAAACCTTATTTTACTTAAAACTATTTTTTTAGGGAAGTGATTGCTTTATAGTATAATTTGTGATGACGTGAGTGTATTTTGTATTCCTATTGTCTAAGTTGCCAGTGTCAGTTTCCAGTTGGATGAGGTACAGAGTAAATTTTGATTTAACACCTATTTTTCATATACAGAAGACCAAATACTTGAATGAGAAATTGTTTTTAAAGTTAGATTGTAACTTTTTTTTTTTTAAAAAGAAAGAATGTTTATAAATGATGTGTACAGATAAGATTTCAAGATGAATGTTTCTATTTAAGAAGGAACCGGGGCTCCTGGTGGGCTCAATGGGTAGAAAATGTGAATCTTGATCTTGGGATTTGTAAATTTGAGCCCCATGATGGGTATAGAGATTACTTAAAAATAAAGTCATTTTTTTTTAAAGAGAAAACTCCAGGTTCTTTAGAAATTTCTTCCACATATAAATAATACATAGTAAGGTGGAGCTGTTAACAACAGCTGTCTTGATTAGTCCTTTAGATTTGATTAGTAATTTAGATATCTTTGTGTATTACTTTAAATAAAATTCTATTGGATCCACTAAATTAAGATTCTACCTTTTACGATACACAAATTGATGTAATAGTGAGCTGTGAGAGTTGGTGGAACCTGAGTCTTATAATAGTTGGTAGGAGGTAGAATCTGGGGGCTTTATTTATTTATAAAGATTTTATTTATTTTTTTGAGAGAGAGAGAGAAAGAGAGCACAAGCCAGGGCGAGAGGCAAAGAAAGGCCCAGGGAGAGGGAGAAACAGACTCCATACTGAGCAAGGAGCCTGATGCAATGCTTGATCCCAGGACTTTGGGATCATGACCTGAAATGAAGGCAGACTGAGCCAACCAGAAGTCTGTAGGCAATAACAAGTTTTAGAAAAGGGAGTGACATGATCAGAGCTGTGTTTTAGCTGGATAACTTGGGAAGTAGTGAGAAGAATGGATCAGAGGCAACAGTGAGGATCAAATTTAATTTTGATGGGAAGCAAGATGAATAGATTTGAAGTTCATTCTTTTTTGACTTGACTTTGGGCACATCTAACCATTTGTTGTCTCCAGAAAATATTGTCATCCTTGCCATCTAGTAAGCCTTACTTTCTTGGCTTTGTGTGTTCTCCTCTTACTTGAGCTCCAGTGCACAGATAGCCAGTAATAGTAATAGTCTTCTGTTGTAAATGGCACCAGATGGAGCAGTGTGGTCACAAAAACTGGAGTGATATCCTTTCAATTGCTCCTGTTTATTATTAGCTAAGAACAATATGGAATGGAAAAAGCCACAAAGTAAGTTTCTTGGATTATAGAGATGCTCAGATAAAGGACATTGACAGTTAAGAGATGTGACAAGCATCTTACTTGTGCTTCTGATATGTCATTGGGATCTTAGGCAATTACTTAAACTTCTAATAGATATGGTCATAGTGTTTATTTTGCTGTTAATAAAGATAGATTCATGTTCTTCTCTTTGTGTTTTGGATACTTTTAAAATGAGGTGGAAGTTGGTAATTTTTCCTTTTGATGACTGCTTAGCCTTTTATAGTTTTGTAGTTGAACTTAGCTCTAAATCTAACTTTAATTTTCAGGATTATCTAGTATATCGCTTTGTAGCTCAGTCTCAAAGAACAATTTGCTCTGCAAATCTTTAGGACTCTAATTCTTCCTAACTATGGAGAAACTGGAATTGTCAGATTGTATAAATTTAGGTTTCTGCAAATATTTTAATACAAAATAATCTGTTATCAGAGGTTTTGATTGAGAACCAAAGTACTATCATAGCCATCATAAACATAGCACAAATCTGTGGAACTAACTCAGAAAATTCTGTGACCCCTATTAAGAATTCTGTTTTGGGGGATCCCTGGGTGGCGCAGCGGTTTGGCGCCTGCCTTTGGCCCAGGGCGTGATCCTGGAGACCCGGGATCGAATCCCACGTCGGGCTCCTGGTGCATGGAGCCTGCTTCTCCCTCTGCCTGTGTCTCTTCCTCTCTCTCTCTCTCTTTCTCACTGTGTGCCTATCATAAAAAAAAAAAAAAAAAAAAAAGAATTCTGTTTTGGGAATTCCAACAAAGGAATTACTTTTATAAAATTTAAGTTGGTGTTAGTAAATACTTACCTGACACTGACTTTCTTCTAAATATGATAATGAACTCTTAATATATTAGCTTTTTTCATATGACAGATTATCCTTTTTGTGTGTTTTTAATAACATAAAATTCGTTATGTAGGGAGATAATAATGAAAGAGACCTATTAAATATATCAAGAGTGGTATGATTGGGTACCAAGTTAATATCAATATAGAAGGTAATTTTAAAATTATACTAAATATCATTAGTTGAGAAATTTTCATGTGAGATGATGGAGATTTCAGGCAAAGTGGTATTTCTAAGTACTTAATGCACAGAAGGAACAAGAATTACATTGGAAAGACTGAGTGACTATAAAAATGGGTGTAAATTATATAAGAATTTATCTTTACATGAGAATTTATTTTTATAAGTGTTATGTTATAAATTTATCTTTATAAATGTTTAAGGTTTGAAAGATTGTGAATTGCTATGATGATTTTTAGAACTGCTTTCTTTCCAAGTGGTTTTCTGATTTTTTGTGAGTATAGACCTTGGCAAAAGTAATCTGTGGTAACAGAAATCGAGCTGGTAAATACACTTGCTGGGAGGTAATGCCTGGGAGAGGCCCTGGGTGGGAGGTGAGGGTTCTGAGTTTTGTGATGGTGGTGGTTTGCATGGGGGAGGGGGTGGCACTTGTTACACAGATGTGTTTACTTTGTGAAAGTTGAGTTTGTACCCTTATCATATGTGTACTTTTCTGTGTGTTTTCTGATACTTAAATAAACATTTACATTATTAAGAAAAACATAGTAGGAGCTAATATAACTGACTTGTTCCAAAACTTAAGAGTTTGAGGAATGCTGAGGGAATGTATGTTAGAAGGGTTTATCTAGCACTCTAGGCATTTAATTAATTAAACTCAAGAACTTTGCCCTCTTTATTCTCAGTTCTCAATCCATTATACATACCACAGGTCAGAACTACTGAGATAATTGATCCCCTACCTCTCTACCCCTTCCTGCCTTAATATTATTCTTTTTTCTTTTCTGGCAGAGGCAGTAGCTAGTATTTTCCTATGTGAAGACGTTTCTGTATTTCCATATACATAAGTTTTCACTTGTTTATCTCATGTGGTAGACTTCCACATTTACTTTGAAAACTCTAAGTTAAATTTGTTATCTGTTCAGATAGGTGTTGGTAACTAGTAACAACTGTTCCACAGAGACATCTCATAGAGATAAATATATTAAACAAGACTTGGATTAGAGAAACTAGTGCAGTCCACATGGCACCTGTAAGCAACAAAATTGCAGAGTCAAATACAGTTTGGACCTTAGGTTGCTTTGAGTCAAACCTATTCTCTTTCTTTATTCTAGTGAAGAAATAATCAATTTGTAGAAGATGTAGTATCTCTTTAGCTCCAACTCTAGCTTCTTACCTGGAGGAGGAATAGCTTTAATTATTTAAGTGAATTCAGTGTTTTTCTACTGATTTCTCTTTCCAGAGTTTGTCTTAGAATTATTAATCACTTTTAGTCAATTATGGTTGAATTTCTTGTATTTGTTCACCTTATCTAATCATAGAGAAGCCTTATATCTTAAATTATGTGGTGGCTTTTTCTAATTTGTATGCTTTAGCTGCTACTTTTACTACTTTGCCACTGGGAAACCTTTATTTCCTTAGATTATTTATTGTATTTTCTATTTATACTGTGTAGTACTTCTGTTAACCTTTGCCTGCAAAAGTGGAGTTGTAGTGTTCCCAAATTTCATATAAATGTTTGCAGTAGGCTGTCCTGGCCTGGCCATTCTTCCATTCTCACATTATAACATATTTATTTAATTGACTGCTTTTCCTTTTGATTTCTGTACTTAAAGCAAGTTAAGTTATATTGAAGTGTTTAATTTTATTAATTTGGTAAGATGGAAATGAAAATAGAATTGGTTATATGGTATTTTGTCTGTCAATCATTAGGCCAGTATTTAGAAATATTTACCAATTACACATTTCTCTATTTTGATACCTAACAAGAACATACTGTGTAAGGTAATTGAGGAAAGGAAATATAGTATGTTAAAGGTCCTAGATTTTCTTTCCTTGCAACCATGGTAAGGCAATAAGCTGTGAAACAGGGATATATGCATATTTTTCACTATAGCATATATATCTATTATACCATATTTTAAAATACCTATGTCAGTATTCTGCCTCCTACCATGTCAGAGTTGGACTGCCATTTTTCTTTGCCTTTTTCTCTGGACGATAGTGACATAGTTTCTTGAGTTTGTTGGTCTCTTAGTTTGTAGTGGTTTTATTGATAAAAGTGATAATTATATTTGAAGAATAACTACATTCAGTGCTAATACCTAGCCAGGTTGTATTTAGCTGTTGATTTTTTTTTTTTTTTTTTTTGCCATTGAAGTTTTAATTTTAAGGCCTTAGAGACGGAAAAAAAAATGATTTATTTATTTATTTCAGGGAGGGGCAGAGGGAGAGAGAATCTGAAGCAGACTCTGCACTCAGAGTGGAGCCCAACATGGGGCTTGATCTCATAGCCCCTAGATCATGACCTGAACCTAAACCAGGAGTTAGATGTTCAGCCAGTTGCACCACCCAGGCATTAAGTCACTTTTGAAATGTGAGAAGTTTTTATTTTTAAAAAATTTTTAAAAAAATATTTTATTTATTCATGAGAGACACAGAGAGAGGCAGAGACATAGGCAGAGGGAGAAGCAGGCTCCATGCAGAGAGCCTGATGTGGGACTCCATCCCAGGACTCTGGGATCACGCCCTGAGCCAAAGGCAGACGCTCAACTGCTGAGCCACCCAGGCCCCCCAAGAAGGAAGTTTTTAATTGAATATAAATCACTCTTGAATCTGTACCTTTTTCCCCCATGGGTAATAGTTTTTTTTTTCTTTTTTCTTTTTTTCTTTTTTTTTAGGTTAAGGATCACTAGTTTGGCAAACTACTATTCCTCCTCCTCCTCCTCCTCCTCCTCCTCCCCCTCCCCCTCCCCCTCCCTCCCCCTCTCCCTCCCTCTCCCTTCCTCTCCCTCTCCCTCTCCCTCTCCCTCTCCCTCTCCCTCTCCCTCTCCCTCTCCCTCTTTTTAAAGTGCTTTTAGTGTGCCTTATACCTACATCCTAAGATGGACAAAACCTACTTACTGATCTCAATTATATCACAGTCTATAATATCTTCTCTGAAAGCTATTAGCTCCTGGTCTGATAGTGACACCTTTTGTCTGCTGTGGGGACTCAGAATAATACTTGGTTTTTGCCTTAAATGGGTTGAAAGGAAGCATATGCTGTAATGTGGGAATGCTTTCTCCTTGAAAGACACTGGGGCTGGAAAGATGGAACCGAATGTATACTGAAAACTTTATTCTGTGGCAGACAGTTTATGAGGCATGTTTATATATATGTTATCTCAGACTGTTCTGTACAATGATGCTGTAACACGTTCAGTTTTCTGAATCTGCTGAGGTGCTGATAAATGGATGAACTCACTGTCATAGAGATGCAAGGTAAAGGCTCAGGATCATTCAGTTTTAAGGCGCTGAAGCCAGGTGTCTGGGGACATTTTGACTCCATCCTTTTTAGTATGCTTTTTTGCTTTGAATAGATGTTTAACATTCCAGATAAAGTGACTAGTGAGGAGTAGAAAGAGGCCTAGATTTTATAAAACGTACTTTCATTTTCTGTGGCCACTTACCGAAGACAGGAGGCTTCTCATTTCTAGAGAATGAAAACTGGAAGACGTCGTTTCAACTATATTTAATAGTCTAGGATATATGGCGAAAAGCATCTCTTTGGCAGTGACATCATGAGTGACCTGGAATGTAATAGCATTTTGCCGTGGCCTTTCTCAGAGTGAGGGAAGGGAATCACATGTGACTGTCATCTGATTGAATTTTTCACATCTGGAAACATGATTCTTTTATTTTAAAAAGGAAGACTTTGGCCTTTTTCTAGAGTAACTGACTAAAAGCAGTTACATAGAATTTTAACTTTTGCAAAATTTAGGCATATGTGTTAAGGAGGGTTTATATATCCTAGTGGATCTTGATTGAGTTTTTTTGTGGCCCAGAAAGAAAGTCCATGGTTTTATGGCACAGGACTCTGCCTGTGGTTTGGTCTTATTTAACACTTGTTGATTTAGAAAGAATAACAGAAGTCTTAGGTAATGAGAAAGAAAGCATGTTTAAAAAGACTGCATAAAGCTGATTCTTTTCTTTTTCATACAGCTGAGAGGGACAGTCAGTATTTATATGGTTGAGCCAAGTTTCTAAAAGATTACCTTTGGTCTGTGTATCTGATCAACAGGGTAAAATGTAATGGGGATGAATGTGAAGCCCTGCATTAAGGTTTTTAAAAAGAAGATTGGCAGGTATAGATGGAGGAGATGGAGCTTGACTCAACTATGAATGAGAAAGAGCTGGGTATTTGGTATATGACTAATGAAGTTAAGTTGGAAGTATTGTGTAGTTTACCAGTTTTACTGCTCTGTCTTCATCAGAGATATCTGGGGTTATAAGCTCATTTTGGGAAGCTTCATTTTAAGAAGGACTTTGAACGGTGGAGCCATGACAGAAATGGTAGCTGGGATGAGGCTCAATCCGGGGACCATGTCATATGGGGAATGGTTATTAACAATTGGATATATTTCTCCTAGAGATGAAAAAAAGCATTGAGTTTTTGGAGACCCATAAAACAGTCTCCACTGTAGGCAGAAATTTATTTTGCACTATTCTATAAGAAGTGGATAAAACTTCTAGGATAGATTTAACTTGTGAAGAATTATTAGAGGTCTTTATAAATCCATTGTCTCACTAAGTAGGGAGTCTCCTTCTTTGCCGGTAAAAGAAATCTCTGGGAGAGAAGCCTTTTGGCTGTTCCAGGCAGGGCTTTCTAGTGGACATTTTGGATGCTTGCTCAACAATCCTTAGGCCATCAGTTTTCAAAGAATTGGTCTGCAGCCACAGAGGTAACAAGGGGTCCCTTTAGGCTCTATGTGAGTGGAAACAATTTTGTAATATTAAGACATTATTGGACGCCTGGGTGGCTCAGTCGGTAAGCATCTGCCTTTGGCTCAGGTCATGATCCTGGGGTCCTGGGATGGAGTCCCGTGACAGGCTCCCTGACCGGCAGTGGGATCTGCTTCTCTCTCTTCTCTCTCTGCCCCTGCTCATATGCTTTTTCTCTCAATCACTCTCTCTCAAATAAGTAAGTACATAAAATCTTAGAAAAAAAAAAAAAGACATCATTCGCCTTTTTTCACCTTTTTACGCATTTACACTAATAGTGCAGAAGTGGTGGGTAAAAATGCTGATGCCTCAGCATGAATCAAGGCAGAGGAACTAGTTGTACTAGTAGTCATTGTATTCTTTACTACCACACACACAGGACTAAACCTTAGATTTCATTTAAGAACGTCCTTGACAAACAAGTGAAAATTATTCATTTTATTAAATCTTCGATCCTTTTGAGTACGTCTTTTAAAATTTTTAAAAATTAATTAATTAATTAATTAATTTATGATAGTCAGAGAGTGAGAGTGAGAGAGAGAGAGAGAGAAAGAGAGAGGCAGAGACACAGGCAGAGGGAGAAGCAGGCTCCATGTACTGGGAGCCCGATGTGGGATTCGATCCCGGGTCCCCAGGATCGCGCCCCGGGCCAAAGGCAGGCGCTAAACCGCTGTGCCACCCAGGGATCCCCACATGTCTTTTTAATATTCTGTGACAGAAAACAAAATAGCAAGTATATACATAAAGCACTTCTGCTGCATGTTGTGGTTATCTCAAGGAAGAACATTGGTACAATTAGGAGTTTTGTGTTGAGCCAGCCACATTTTTGGCAGATCACCATTTCTTCTTAAAAGAATGACTGATAAACTATGGTTCTTCAGACTTAGGTATTTGTATTTGGTAGGTATTTTCTCCAAAATGAATGAAGTGAGCTTGTCAGGGAAAACTGACAATATTTGTTGCTTATGATAAAATTTGTGATTTAATGTGAAAATTACATTTTTAAAAACTTGTATCAGTCACTGTGAGTTGATAGGTTTCCCAAACTTAATTTTCCTGATGAAATCATTGATGATATCAGTAAATGTGAGTTTTTGATATTATGTGGTAAAATTATATGGTATATCAGTAAATGTGAGTTTTTGATATTATATGGTAAAAATCTTCCATGTTAACATATGGAAGATCTTCTTAGTTCAGTGAACTGGAATTTCCCAGGTGATCAGCGTATGGTATTGCAAAGTTGTGCACAGGTGACAGATTCACTTGGCCTGCAGGCTAGATGATGGATTTCAGTGTGACAGAATATGCGAAGTTTACTGATGTAGTTTTTAGACTCAACAGTTCAACTAACATTTTGGAAACTGCCATTAATCAAGCTTTGGCATAGTACCTATGATTAACTGAAAGGGTTATTAAAATGCTCCTCTCTTCTCCAACTGCCTGTTTATTTGGAGCCAGATTTCCTTAGTGTACTTTAACCACGAAAGCACTTTGCAGGGTATTAAATGTAGAAACAGATATGGCAATCCATTTGTCTTCTATTTGGGCAGACATAAAAGTGTTTTGTAAAAAATGAAAATCAGTACCCCTCTTCTCACTATTTTTTACTTTGGAAAATATAGTTATTTTTCCTAAAAATGTTATTTATGATAAATTGTAATGGGCTTATTGTGTTTAAATGAATTAATAATACTAATTTTTAGTTTTAATTTCCAATGCAGTAAATATTGATAAATGCAACTAATATAAACAAAACCCTTTTGTAGTCATCTGGAATATTTAAGAATGTAAAGGGGTTCTGAAACCAAAACATTTGAGACCATTGTTTGAGATTAGCACCTTAGCTTTATAAAAGTTCCATGAATTTGCCCAGGGTTTGGTCCAGGGGACCTGGACCACTGGGGACTTGAGCCACTCACAAAGAAGTTGATGTATAATCCACAATGCTTGTTAATTAATTGACACAAGGGTATACATACCTTTACAGTGATTAGGGAACCTCCTTACTCTCCAGCATCTCTCTTTTATGGTGTCTTAGTACCTGAGAAACTAAGCTATAAGACAGAAGGTTGCTTGGTGAACACAGGATCAAAGGAGTTGGGTATGTTGGTGGCACTTTTTTTAAAAACAATATTTTATTTATTTATTCATGAGAGAGATACAGATAAAGGCAGAGACATAGGCAGAGGGAGAAGCAGGCTTCTCACAGGGAGCCCGATGTGGGACTCAATCCCCAGACCTGGGATCACACCCTGAGCCGAAGGCAGATACGCAACCGCTGAGCCACCCAGGTGTCCCTGTTTTTGGTACATTTCACTCAGGTTATGAATAAGTCTAATACTGTGGCCCTGATCTGAGTAGACAGTGCTTCTGTATTGTCCAGTATCTATTGTGTTTGTTGTTTCTGCTTTAGACAATGTCCCTTTTAATTCCTCTTAAAAGGGTTCCCTGGTGGCTCAGTGGCTTAGCACCTGCCTTCGGCCCGGGTGTGGTCCTGGAGTCCCAGGATTGAGCTCCACACTGGGCTGGGCTTCCTGCATGGAGCCTGCTTCTACCTCTGCCTCTTTCTTTCTCTGTCTCTCATGAATAAATAAATAAAAATCTTAAAAAAAAATTTCTCTTAAAAAATGTCACCCAGAGTACCATTGTCTCATAACTGATTCAATGCTTATAATAATTGTATATAAATATATATAATTTAGTAATGTTTCTCAAAGGCCAAACTCTGAATACTTTGATTGAATTCACCAGACATCTTAGTCCCGTCATACTCTGAGGACTTGTTTGTTTGTTTATTTATTTATTTATTTATTTATTTATTTACTTATTAAGATTCATTTGAGAGAGAACAAGAGAACGCACGCGAGAGGGAGCATGCAGCAGTGGGGAGGGGCAGAGAAAGAAGGAGAGACAGTCTTAAGTAGACTCTGACCCGAGTGTGTAGTTCCACATGGACTGTCTCATGATCCTGAGATCACCAGCTGAGATGAAACCAAGATGCTTAATGGACTGCACCCCCCCCCCACCTCATTTAGGCAAGCTTATTCCTTCTCATTATCTTTCGTTTCAGAGGGTGTTTGTTTTCTTCTCCTCCTCCTCCCCTCCCTCCCTCCCTTCCCCTTCCCCTCCCCTCCTCTCCCCTCTCCTTTCCTCCCCTCTCTGCTTTGTCTGTAACACCTGGTGGGTTTCCATTTTGGATCATGGTATTTTAGTACGTGAGTATCTGTGTTATATATGCCTGGCATTTGCCTTTTCCTTCCTCATACAACCATTGGTGGACTTGTTTAAACAGAGGATTGTCTTTTTAAGGCTGTTGAAGAAGAGAATTCTTATTTTAGTTTACGTCTTGCCCTGAATCACCCCTAAGTTCCAACTAAGATCATAGGAGTTTATAAAACAGGAACACTTCCAAGAAGTATCTTGCAGGATTAAATAGTTGTGCATGTAGAATTGGTTGGATTCTGTAGACTATGGGTTGCCCACATTTAAAACAGGTTCAGTTTTCTCATCCTTCTTTAATTCGAGGACTAGTTTTCTCATCACAAAGATTTGTGCCATTCATTTGTGTATTGAGTCATAAAAATACCAGGTACTATTCAAAGAGTTAAATGAAGAGGTGTGTTACTTCTGTTTAGTACTCTTACTTGTTCTCATGACTAATAAGTCTTTGTAACATTTAGGATTTTTTTTTTTTTAAAAATGTATTTCAAATGTGAAAATGTCTAAAAAATATTCTTTTGAATAAACATCATTAAATAAACTTGTTTGACAATTCATAAGGATTTTTATAAAGTACAGTCCATCAATTCCAGGCATGAAAAGCAGTATTCTAGCTATTAGCATGATCAATACATGTCAAAAGGAAATGCTAGCCGCAAAGCAATAATGAACAAGGAAGTCAAGAAAATAAAAAAATTAGGTGAGGAATGAACACACTGGAATATCTACATGGCAGTAACACAGTCTTTAATAAGGTAGTCAAGCTTAAATGGTTACCATTTGATATTTTATATTTGGCTCTCTCCACAGTAAATCGTATCCTAATGGAATACATAGACTGTGATGAATTGATCTCTTGACATCTCAAATGATCTCTACATAAAATAAGTACTTATAAGTGATGGCCTTTACTTAAAGTACAAGACTTTTAGAAGTATAAATATTTTTGGGGAAAAATTAAACTTCCAAATCTCTAAGTTGGCATAACTCTAACAAGGAAAAATGAATGTTGTAAAATATCTGCTGGGGTGTTGATTGTGACATTTTTTTTTTGTTGTTGATTGTGACATTTTTATAAAGTATTATATCCTTAATAGGCTGTCATCTAATCTACAATTTACTGAATTTTAAAAAATCAGTTGTTTAATTTGCCTGTATTTGAAGGATCATTTTCATGTATTAATCTCTTTCTTTTTGGCCAACAGTTTTATACCCTAGTATCTTTTTTATTCCAACAGTAAATATATTCTTTTCTATAAACCATTTATTCTCTTCAGGGAGTTTCTTTACTATCTGAGTTTTGTTTTCAGTCGATTCCCCTATCCATTTCTTTATCTTCATGAACTCCTCTTTTGTCTCTTTTTAGCAGTCTGGTTTTTAAAGACTTAACTCTAGAATACCCTGTTACTTTTGTGATGTAAATTTATGGGGTCATGTATGAAGAATTTTGTCTTCATTCTTGAAGTCAGCATATGAAAAATTTGATCCCTAAAGAGTACTTTTCACAAATTTCCAATTCAATGAGAATAAATTGTTGTGGGATTGCAACTGAAAATGTAGCAGTAAATTTTCCTGCTGAAAGATGCCTATTGATTTCTTTAAATCCCCTTCTTCACTCATTCATTCAACAGGTATTTATTGAGTGCTCAGTTTGTGCCAGTCACTGTACTACAAGCCCTGGGAAATACAGTGTTGAGTATAGATTTGGACTTAGGGCCTATGTATTTAGGCTGTGGGGGAGAGGGCAAGATGTTAATAAAATCACCTAAGTAAATGGAAAAAAAAAGTAGGTACAGCAATTGCGAACTGTACAGTACTGTATAGATAATATGGGGCTTAATGAAGGAAATCCGAGTTATCCGAGGAAGTGGTGTTTGAACTGAGATGTGACAGTAGAGCACACTTGAAGGAGGCAGAGAGAGGAGTGATGGTGTTATACAAGAGAGAAGATAGCAGCTCTTGGTGGCAGGAGGCTTGGTATAGTCCAGGCATGAAGTGCGGCTCTAGTGGAGAGAATGCCTGGGAGTATGGTGTCAGACGAAGCAGATCTTCGTGTCATGTAGAGATAGATGAGGCATAGCCAGGCTACCAGTGGCTTTCCAGGGATGATAAGGGCTTGGGTCTTTATCTCAAGAACAAGGAGACGGAAACCATGTTACATATTTTTTTCTTGTTAAGATTTATTTGAGAAAGAGAGTGCTGCACACAAGTGTGCATGAGGGGAGAGGGAGTAGTAGACTCTCTGCTGAGCAGGGAGCCCAATATCGGGCTTGATCCTGGACCCTGACAGAGCCACCTAGGTGTCCCTCCACGTGACATATTTTAAGCAGAATAGGGGCTGGGTGGCTGGGGATTGAGATGGGAGCATTGTGGCCCTGTCAGGCTTCAGTGGGCAAGGTGGGCAGAAGTAGATGTGGCCAAAAGTGGGCATGGGCATTCTGGTCATGAAGCTCTTGTAGGAGTCCACAGAAATGATGGTGTCCTTGATATTGCTTTAAGCTTTTTCTCAGTCTTGCTCAGACATACCCTCAGAAGGGCCTTCTATCCTTTCTTGGGGACAACTTCTAGCATGTTCTCACTTCAGGAGTCTGGATGTCATTTATCCTAGAGTTTTCACACATCACCAGTGCAAAAGACTGCTGTGTTTCTTTGGATGATTAACATAGACCTTATAATCCAAAAGCAGGTTTGTGGAGGCTAGTATTTTAAAGCATGTATTGTAATGTGCTTTTAGAAGACTGATTCAAAAAACTGTAATTATGTGAATATCAGCCGATCTGTAATTGGTTTATGCTTCAGCTATATTTTTTGCTAGTCATTACTTTGGCAGTGAAAACTTCCAACATGAATGAATGACTAGAAAGTAAATGTAACTTGAAATATTTATTAGAGTAGACATAGTCTTTGAATTGTATATTGGCCATAGCCTACATTTAAGTCCTTTCAAATTGATTGTTTACCTGGACTATAAATTTTGCTTCTTGGTATTTCTTTCTAACTAGCAACACTCTTAAAAATGTAAATTATGGTGGGTAATGTGACATTGATTAGCAGTTATTTATCAGCAATCTGTTGTCGTGTGTATACTGAAGCTATAGTAGAAAACTAGTGCCCTCTTCTTTGGCAAACATGACTAAGAGTGGGAAATAATGCCCGAAGCCTTTAGCTGAATAGCCATCTGTTTAGAGCGTCTGTTTTTAAATGTAGTGACTCATGTCACATCAGTCAGAAGAGGTTCCTGCAGCTGCAGCAGCCTCTGTTTTGGTTAAATAAATAAAAGGCATTTCTCTTTCATATTTTTATTGCTGTATTCCTAAATCACCTTTTTGTTGCAGGCTTTTGTTGTTGTTGTTGTTGTGGTTGTTGTTGTTGAGGACATGAATTGTTTATAGACAAGTAGGGTCAGCTCATGAATTAATGATTTGAGATTATTTAAACATTTTCATGCAACCTCTGAAGTAATAAAGCTAAAACTGTGGGAGAAAACTATTATTTTTTTGATGCACTGTTTATGTGTCTTGGAACATAGTCCTGATGGGAAAAGAATAACATGGATATGATGAAAGATTGTACTTGAGGAACAGCAAATCAGTACCTGGGGGGTAAGCAAGCCCAAAGCGTTTGTATGCAGTCATAGCTCATGAACCTGTAAGTGGACCTGTTTCTTTTCAAATAATGAAAAGTTTTCTGGTAAATACCACATAGATCAACTCTTAACCATTGAACCTTATTTTCCTTTATCTTCCAAGAAAATTTTCAGTTTTAATTCTTTTGATCTGATGCCTTTAGTGAATGAAAAATACCTTATCACATTACTATTTTGGTAGTATAGCATTGGAAATATATAGTTATTGTGAATTAGATTTTTCCATTATAGAAAGGCTTGGCAGTTTGAAGATATTTAGTTTTTATTAGGGAACGGTCTGTTTCATAAAAATTTTATTTTTTTAATTATTTTTAAAGATTTTATTTATTTATTCATGAGAGACACAGAGAAAGGCAGAGGGAGAAGCAGGCTCCGTGCAGGGAGCCTGACAAGCCTGAACTCGATCCCAGGTCTCCAGGATCACACCCTGGGCTGAAGGTGGCGCTAAACCGCTGAGCTACCTGGGCTGCCCTGTTTCATAAAAATTTTAAAATTAAGTTTCAATTTAATTCATTTCTAAGGAAATACTATGTGTTTGGTATGTGTGTAATTTTCTAATTAGAAGAACTTTACTATAAATTTTTATAAAAACCCTTCCCATGTATGTTTTAAAATTCACCTTATGAACAGTGGAGTTATTCCTGAATTTTTATTTTATAAAAAGAGAGATTTATGTCTTGGGCTAGATTTTTTGTTTAATTAATAAAGATGATATGTAATTAACCCATTGATTGTAAATACCTGCTTTGGGTGATTTCTGTTATGCCTAAACTTTTGTGGGTGTTTTGTTTGTTTGATTTTTTGCAAATATATTAGGCAGTTTTATATATATTTTGTTACTGTTGGAGAATTCTGAAATGTTATGTTTTGCATTAAAAAGGTGTCGATTTCTTTTTTTTTTAAGGTGTTGATTTCTTAACGATCAGTTGAACTTGAATTTTCAACTGAATGTTAAAGTATAATAAAAGAGAAAAGTAGATAAAAGTCATTTGGCCCAAAACTATAATATTTAAGGAATTATATATAAAAATTGATTGTTATGATAACAAATTGATCAAGTTGTGTTGTTTCCTTAAGAGGTTATTTGGAGGTGTGTGAGATTTTATTGGTTCTGAAGGACATCTCTCAGTGAATATATGTAGTGCTGATTCAAATCTTCTCAAAACATTGATTAAATAAATAATTGCTAGGTCAAGTTGAGACATGTGACAACATTGAAAATTCTGAGTTTTGGGCCTGAAGGATTGAACATAAAATGGCCCTTACCTTTGATAGAAAATGCATGGATAGAGTTTATATAACTATGCAGCCTTACCCATCCTCAACTGTTGTGTTAACTCATAACCATGTGGCTATGTCCATTTAGAACACTCTTGGAAGGATATTTCTTCTCATATGGGATCCTCACATTAACATATCCGTCATCAGTTTTACTCAAAACAGTGGATTAAGGATGAGTGGGTTAGAATGTGTGGTGAGTAAGGGGGAGAACTTGAGGGGAGAGTGGTTAGAAAGTAAGTGAATTTTGTGTTAAAATAATATCATTTAATATTCAGGCCATATATATATTTAAACATATGTAATTTTTTCTGAGAAGCCTTTCTGATACCACCAGTTTGGGTAAGCTGCCCCTCCTGTGTTTCTTGCTAGCTCCCTCCCATTGCTACTCCCACAATAGTTTTTAGTTGTTTGTATTGTAATTGTTTGTATCTGTCTCCCCTATAGCTTGTAGGGTCTTTTTTAAGGGAGGCATTGGTGTCTTACCATTAATCATCAGAATTTAGCACCTAGTAGATACTCATTCAGTAAACATTTACTGAATATAATTGCTTCATCTAGTTTCTAGATAAATATCTAGATTGATTATTTTTGGGAGCAGCAATGTGCATGCTTGTGTTAATGTAATCATGGTACAGAGAATTTGGGGGTTAATGAGGGGTCAGAACGTGTTTGAGGGATTATAATAGGTGTTTTCATACTTGTAGATTTTCACATCACACTCTTCTGAGGCTTTAGGTGCTGTCCAGAACTGCTCAAGCATTGCTAGTGGAGGGAGTTCAGTGCAGGTCTACTTTTATCCCTTTTCTGCTTGGGGCTTGATGTAGCCAGGTTTCTCCTTTAAAAATTTGCAAACTTAAGCGTTCAGTTTCCTCTGAGAGTTGAGAGCCAAGGCCCAACGAAGCTCAGTCTCTTTTTGTGAAGTGGCTGCCCTGGCTGCCCTTCTGGGGAGACTATTGCAGTGCTGGCAGACCATTGGAAGAATGAGGGTTGGTCCCTGTTGTTACACCTCCTGGTTCATATAAATTGTTTCATGTTCACTAAGCTTGTTTCATTCAGGAGCACTGAAAGGAAAAAAAGCATAGTGCTTGAAAAACCCTCTTGCTTAAAAATCAGCTGTTACTATTTTTTTTTTCCACTTTAAGTTAATGAACAGTTATTTGGGACTTCTATATGTCTTTGTGGAAAATTTGAAAATTTTCAATTTAATTGTAATGAAATTTGACCTGATGATATGTTGATGATTTGAATTGTAATGGAGTTGTTGGAAAACTTAGCTATAAAAATGGTGTAAGTTATTTCTTAGTTTATGTTATTTTTGTTAACTGCAAGTAGTGAAGTAATGTTTATGGAGAAGAAATCACAGAGTCTGCGTAACTGATTCCATATGGCCAGAAGCATGTATTGGGTCCTTAAATGGGACAAAAGGATGAAATTTTAATGAAACATACAATAATTGTCAGGGCCACATTAGCTCTTTATTATTTTACACTAATGCTTTGAAGTAAAGAACAGGATTTGGCACATTCATAATTCTTTCCTCTTGAGAATCAGTCAGGGTAATAATGTTCAAGGTTTAATTTAAAAATCAAGAGAAACTATTATTATGGAATTAAATAGATGCTGCCAATATGATCTGAAAATAACTATATATTTATATGTTTTCATAAACACAGTACAACCTTTCTAATTCTTTCCAGTTAAATATACCCCTGTGTATCTTTTTCACAGATGTCACCTTAGAAAACGATATCGACATTAGTTGTTTAGTGTTTTTTCTTTAAATCTCCAAAATTCAATTAAAAATTTAAAGTACATAGGAGTGTGAACTGTAAATTAAGAAATGATTAGGAGTCTGATTATATATAAAAGTAATAAGAGAGGAAGTTGTGTTGTGGTGTTATACAGACCTTACTATATTTAAAGTGGAGTTCAATTCCATCTTGCTTGGTTTTCTGTCCACTTGGTTAAAATGTATTCTGGCATTCTCTGGGCAGACAGCCAATACTAAAATAAACACTTAGTATTGGAATGGTTCTTGTAATGTCTACATAAACTCTGAGATTGGGATCTTCATAATCTCAGAGCCTCTACTTTGACTCTGTTGTATTCAATGAGACAGAGAAGAGAAATCATTTATTTCTTTTTTTTTTCTTTTTTTTCTTTTTTTTTCATTTATTTCTTTTTAAAGAAGCTTCCAAATAAATATTATACTATGGGTCTTTAATTCTTAATGTTGCCTTTCTTTTAAAACTTAGAAAAACTCTGTAAAGAGAACTTTTCCTAGGAAGTGGTGGGGTTTTTGTTGTTGAAGGAAGATGGAATTTAATGTGTGTTTTGGTATCTCAAGAGAAATGAGATATTAACAACTCTTGGTTGATGATTGACATGAACAATTTCTTCTTAAATTTCTGGGTTTGTTACAGGAAGAACGTTTACATCCAAATGAAGCACTGACTAGTTAAGTGGTCTTGGAAATGTTGCTTTAGCTTTCTGTGCTTCAGTGACCTCTGTGAAAAGAGAGTGTTAGTAGTATTTACCTCATAAAGTTATAGGAATTATTAGATAATACAAGGTATTTAAAGTGACTAATGTAGTAAATGTGTAGTATTTGTTAATCATTATTACCAACATTGTCAGAATGCTAGTCACATGAGCAGTAATTTTGATTCTTTATCTCTTCCTCTTCTTATTCCATTTCATCTCATTTATGTCAGCCACCCTGTTGTTGTTAAATGTTCCTTTATTTGCAAATGCTAATCTTTTATGAACATACTGATTCAGAGTGCCTCATGTATTCTTTTTCGGTTACTTTCAGATTCTCAGAGTTAAAATCATGCATTTGTTCAAATGCCAAATCCAGCTTAAATTTGCCTGTTGGTTTTGCACACATACACATATAATTATTGTTTATACTTTTGATGCTTTGATATTCATGTAATAAGGGGTTGTTGGTACTTGCAAATCTGGCCTGCAGTGTACAGCATTCTTTCCTTAACTTACTACCCTGAGGCTTGGTTTTGAATGAATGTCACTTCTCTCCCCTCAGATGCATTGAACTTAATTTTGTACTATTAAAGCTTTTTCTTAGGAATTGGAAATTTCCACATTTATTCAAATTTACTGCAGCCTTTAATTCAGTATTCTTTCATTAGTTAATATGGAGTAAAAAATGGCATCTTAATAAATGTATTCGTGTTATTTTATGTCTAAAATACGCTTCAGTGAAAAGCTATATAACTTATTTTTGTTGGGGAACATTTGTCATAGAGTTGGAGTGAGATTTAGTATCACTGCAAAAATAAAATTAAAGTGGACGAATTTGAACCGTAACTTATTGCAAAGAGTAATACAGACTTAAAAACTTGCAATTTTTTTTGAGAAATAAAATCATGACAGTTCATAACAGAATGAAGAAAAATTCTTGTAATAGGTAAAAGTTTAGAAAAACCGTTCTAGAGTGAATTGTCTGTAGAAACAAATAATTGATGTACAGAAATTTTTCTATTGAGTTGAGTAAAAAATGAAGTGTAAACTTATTTGTATAATAATGAAAATATTTTAATTTCTATTTACTAACTTTAATTAATTAATTAATTAAAATATTTTATTTATTTATTCATGAGAGACACACACAGAGAGAGAGGCAGAGACACAAGCAGAGGGAGAAGCAGGCTCCATGCAGGAAGCCCTATGAGAGCCTCGATCATGGAACTCCGGGATCACTCTCTGAGACAAAGGCAGATGCTCAACTGCTGAGCCACCCAGGTGTTCCCTACCTTACTATTTTAATCATAAAATACATGTCACATAATCATAAATGTTTATATGTGTAGTTACATATCTTTGATCATTTTAAAATGAAAGAATAAGTACTGAGAACCAGTATATATATTTTTTTGTGTTTTGAAGGACAAAAAAAATTATGTCAATAGAATCAGTAAAAAATATTTCATGTGTCAACATTTTCAGTTTGTTGTTTAAGTAAGTGTGAACCAGACACTTGTTTAAGACCTTATGTGGCCACATGCTATTCTAAAAGTTAAATGCTTCCCAGTTCTGCCCACAGTACTGATAGGCTTGGATCAAAAAGTCCTGTTCAGAATGTGAATGTTTTCATGAGCAAATATGAAATGTACATATTGTGGCTGAACTGTGGTATGTTTGTTCCATCTAGTTTCTTGGCTTTCCTTCATTAAATTTAATTGGTTTAAAGTAGATAGGGATTTGGAAGTGTTCAGACCTGAAAAAGTGTATTGTTTTCCTAAAAATATTACTTTTAATAGTTGAGTGTTAATTTTTCTGTGGTTAGAATTAAGTATATCCTTTAATAGATTTTAAAAGGTAAAAGTCAGAAGTGTGTGTATTTTATGCTGTGTTGGTACTTTACACACTATTTTATTGAATTAGTAGTGTCTCAAGCATTATTGACACAGATTTTCCATTCTTTTTAAAAAGATTTTATTTATTTACTTGCAAGAGAGAGACAGTGACAGCATGAGCCAGGAGGAGAGGGAGAAATAGGCTCCTCACTGAGCAGGGAGTGCAACGTGGGGCTGGATCACAGGACCCTGGGATCATGACCCAGGCTGAAGGCAGAGGCCCAACCGACTGAGCCACCCAGGTGCCCCCAAATTTTCCATTCTTAAGTACACTAACACTTTAATTTTCTGAATTCCTCAGAAAATGAGTCATTCTAGACAGGTCTCTGGATAAGGTGAGTTTAAGCCCATGATAGGGGAAAAGAAACATTTTGTATGAAGCTACTTCTGTTACAAAAGGATTTCTCTTTCTAACTGTATACCGGCCAGAATTAGCTTTAAACAGTTTTTTATTGGATACGGGGAAGATGACTCTGGTTTATCATTGTTTTGTCACGGATTGGTTCTGGCAGTACCAGAGTCTCAGCGTCAGTCTTTCAACAGCTGTAGGGCACCATTTGGGAGAGGTTCTGCAATCCTATAATGAACAGCAGGGGTTTTGGGGACAGGCTTGGGTTCCAGTCCCATCCCTCCTGTATGTAGGTGTGTGATCTTTGTCAAACAACTAAATTTCATTTTCTTCATTTGCAAAGTGGAGAATTAGAGTCCTAATACTTCATTGAATATGAGGATTATGTGAATTAACACATGGGAATCCCTTAGCACAGCACTTAGCTCATAGAAAACTCTTAAGTATAAGCTGTTATGTTAATGTTGTCACTCTTTCTTCTACAGCAACAAGAACAATGCTCCAGGCAGCTAGGACTCTTGTTCTTGTTGTTATGTCTACTATTTATTTGTTTTCCTCTTCCTGACATTGATAGGTATATATGTATTAGAGCTTTTTCCATTTTCTATTTCTAACAAAGGGGTTATTTGTTTCTTTTTATCTGAATGTTGTCAGCTTAGAGAATGGAAGAACCTGTGAGCCATGGTGTAAGTAAAACTTAAGTGTGCTTACAGGCAAATATGTTTCAAGCACATCAGGAAGACTTAAGGTAAATGTACTCTTTGCATATTTAAGGTAGAAAAATTTTCCATTTGGTTACAGAATTTCCTGCACTAAGGAGAACGGGTTAAAATAGAAGCAGATGTCTTTGGTCTGTTTATTTCAAGAAGGGAGAAATGCTTCCTTTCCATGCAGGTGTCATTGAAATATTGACCATCATTTCTTCTAGGAGACTGAATTTAACTTGCTTTAGGCCTTCAAAAGTGTATACAATTCCTAGCTTTTAATTCTTTATTGTAGGGAATCACAGCAATTTCTGTTGTTAATGACATACATATCCAGTTATTCCTGTTAAAGAAATTGATTCCTTCTGGTCCTCTTCTCTGTTACTTATTTGTGATGGTAGAGGGTGGGGGATGTGGGGAAGGTGGGGGAATATGGTAGCCCTCAGTCCTGGAGTATATGCTTTGGTCTTCTCTTGCTGATGGAGGTGGCATAGTAGCTACCTTTTCCTTCCTATGTTCCATTTTGTGGCTTTTAGTTGCCATTGCAGTTTCTTGGCAAATATTGGACTGGAGAAAGGTGATTGATCTTTTTTTCATATACCCTGTTTTCTCCCACAGCAGTAAGTTCTGGGTACAGTAAGAAAATACAATTCTTTAACTAGGCTAGTCTACCTTCCAGCAGGAATATGAATAATAACTAACATATGTAATTACTGTGTAATGTCATTGTCCTAATTATGTTACATACTAATTTAATCTTGAACAAGTCTTTGAGCTTTGTATTGCAATTTTTTAACAGGAGAAGAGCTAAGATTGACACAGATTTAGTAACTTATCTGTGGCCTGTCCATACAGTATGTAACCTAGCTTGGAGTAGAATTCAGCTCTTAGAGAGTCACATTTTTAATTAAATTAAAAAAATTCTTTTTAACTTCTATTACAAAAAATGTGAAAAAAACTAGTAGAATATATTGAACACTCTGCATACATTTCACGTATATTTATGATTATAAGTTAATAATGTGTTACCATGCTTGCTTTATCAGATTTGCTCCTGAAAGTGGTTTTTTTTTTTTTTTTTTTTTTTTTTTTTTTTTTTTTTTTTTTAGATTTCATTTATTTATTTGTAGACACACAGAGAGGCAGAGACACAGGCAGAGGGAGAAGCAGGCTCCATGCAAGGAGCCTGATGTGGGACTCGATCCAAGGTCTCCAGGATCATGCCCCGGGCCAAAGACAGGCGCTAAACCGCTGAGCCACCCAGGCTGCCAGCTCCTGAAAATTTTAAAACAAGTCCTATAAAGCATGACATTACTTATGTCCGTATGCTTTTTTTTTTTTTTTTTGTCATTATGCATCTTTAAAAAGTAAGGGGGCATTTTCGTATATAACTACACTCCACTGTTCACATATTTCATTTAGTTATTCCTCTTAACTTGGCTTTTGAATGTTGAACATTCAACATTCTTCTCCCCTCCTTCTCTTTTTCCATACCATTGAGCTTTTGAAAAGACTGGGTCCTGTGATTCCCAAATTCTTAGCCATGATACCTTTCTGCTTTCTGAGGGACCAAGCAAGGGAAGGGAAGTGGAGAGCAGAGGGCAAGTGAGTGGGAATCCTCCAAGGTGTACGAAATGTACCAGACTGTGGCTTGAATTCTTTGAATGGGAGACCTAGGCTGGAAGTTGAACAAAAAAACTACCTGCAGACAGAATTTGACACTTTAATCACCTATTTCCAAACAAACCAAACCCCCACAAAACAGTATTTTCTTCTTACCTTTCTCTTGTTAGGATATGAACTATTGTTGCTATTAAAGTTTGTTTAGATATGCAAACAATAATATAATTATGCCAGAACATAATTATGCAAAAAAATAATTTCAGACATTGCAAAAATTACTTTTTATTCCCCTTTCATTCAGCTGGCATTTACTGAGTCTTTACTCTTTTCACAATTCTTCTGGGGCTTTGTAAGAATATTCTGTTCACAGCAAGTTTATAACTCAGTAGGGGATAGAGCTTCTGTGAAACAAAATACTTTACCATTTAAGTTGGAGTGTGCAGGTACTTCTGGTCAGGGCAAGTGAAACATGCCTGGGAGATGGTGAAAGGAGAGGGACCATTGCCATTCAAGTGCATATGGCAGTGGGAAGAGGTGATATTTGAGGGATCCAAAGAAGCAGAATTTGACACTTAAGGCACTTTGGGTGGGCTGAAGAAAGTAAACAAAAGTGTAGAACTGAGGGCTGCCTGGATGGCTCAGTCGGTTGGGCGTCTCCCTTTGGCTCCTCAGGTCATGATTCCAGGGTCCTGAGATCTAGTCACATATCTGACTCCCCACTGAGACTGCCACTCACCCTGCTTATGCTCACTCTCTCTCTCTCTGTCAAATAAATAAATAATGTATTTTTTAAAAAAAGTGTAGATCTGAGAAAGCACAGGGAATAGAAGTTGTGTGTCAGTGTGTTCCAATGCCCTTAGATTAAGGAAGTGTCTTTCTAAAAAGACCTACGTTACATTTTACTTCCCCGTCTCTTATGTTTTTGTAACTATCCACTTTCACCCTTGGGAATATTAACGATAGACATGCATTGGTTTGCATGGGTCCCACAGCCACTATAGGCAGAAAGCATCATTTTACTTTCTGATATTATGGTTATGATAATTTTGGTTTTCTAAAATTTGCTGTAGCTTTGTTTTTGCAACTAGTTCTTCTGTCACATGGCCTTTTGTTGCTCAGGTTCAGCCATTCCATGGGATGTGTCACACTACATTTTCCTAAAGGCTATAGATAATATAGTTTTCACAATGTTTACTCCAGAATCAGTGTAACAAAGCAATCCCATTGTGTTTATTGTTAAGTTCTGTCCTAACCCTTGCTAATGGAGTCTCTTCATGATACTTCTAAAATAATTCTTTTCCTTCAAAGAAGCAATTTAAAAATAGGATGTGAAGAAGCATTTTCACTTAAGGCATTTAACAGTTCTGACACCTCTTAACTTAAGACATTTCTGATCTCTTCTTAATGACTTCTATATGAAAATTGGCTTCTTCATGAAGACCTATTATACACCTTTCTTTTGAATAACAATGTTATTACTAGACAGTTTTTTGATTCTGGTTGCAGCAAGCCTAGTTAAGATGAAGTTTAAGTTATGGGCCCAGTTTATTTTCTATGATGTTAATTTTCTTATTTTTTAATAATTTGGTGACGTGATAGACTTGCGGGGAGGAGGGTGTAGACAACGTTGAGTGATAATAGCAACTGACACATATTGGGTCCCTACTCTGGGTTGGTAGAGTGCCAAACGCTTTATGTATGCTAGTTCAAATTCTTAAAGGAGTAGTGGCAGATGAGACTAAGATGGATGTTTGGGCCTGTTCAGAGGAGGTTTGGAATGCCAGCCTGGTGAATTAAGGTTTTCTTATCTCACTCATTATAGAAATTTGTTTTACTAAATGATGACAATATCTAGATGTTAATAAGAAGGGTAGAAATGGCTTTATTTTTGCCTTCTTGAGTTTCTAAGACTTTGTTGTAATAATCTGAGGATGTTGATAGCTGGCTCTACTGAAAGTAAGGGTAAGATCTGGCCTTAGGCAGACACAAGTGTGAAGTTAATGTCCAGTGACATAGCCTGCATGGTCAGCCAGAACAAGAGGTTTGGCTTAGAGCTATACTGGTATAGCAGTCATCTCAATGTCAGCTCTTACTCCAATTAGGTCTTTGTAAAAATTTTTGCAGTTAGAGCCATTCTTTGACAGCTAAATCTCTCTATGTGTGCATTTGTTAAATAGATGTGTTTTTTGGTATATGATCCAATTGAAGGAATATGAATGAATGCATCCATTTATGTCTCTCCTATAGCCAGCAAATTTTAAAAATGTAACCATCAGAGGCCAAAATAAAAGAAATGTCATCTCTCTCTCCCCTTCCTGGCCCTTTCTCCTTTGAATGTTACCTTACCGTTCATTTACCAAATATTTTTTATTGCCAACTAGTTCATGCTCTTTGGGGGCCTGTAAAAGGAACCAAACATTTCCATTCACTCATCTTGAGCCACTCCATTCCCAATGTCTATTTTCTCTTAGCCTTTGTGTTAACTTCTTCTGCTTCAGTCATCTCTGTTGTCCCATCCCTCCTTAAGCTCTCTGTTTCCTTATTCTGATTATTACTTGTTCTTCCAGGTCTGATTAAATCATGGTGGGGGATTTGGCATCTTTAAAAACTGTGAGAAACTTCCATTATATATAATGGGTATCTGTCTTTAAGTTGCTTTCTTGTTCAGTCACAAACGAGTCGACTTTTTGGACATAATCTTCTTTAATGAAGCTAGCTCTCTTTGTCAAATGAGAATTAAAAAGTGATTTACAAATAGAACCACAGGTGTGTCAAACATTTATTGACTAAAACATGTGGAATCCTTTGTTAGGATTGTTGAGGGTATGTTTAACAATAGAATGTAATTGCTGAACTCTAGGCATCTCCTTCTGATAAGCCGATAATTTATTGGGGTGTAAGACTTACTGTATAAGCTAACTATTATGTATGACAAGATGTGGGAAATTCTGTAATTTAAATATAATCAAGAATGTCTTGACAAGTCAGGAAAGACAAATTAATTCCACTTGGAAAGATGAGAGAAAGGTTTCATGGAAAGCATGGCATAATAGTAGGCAGAGACAGGAGCAAGGTAGTCTATTCTGGGTACGTGGTGCAGTATATGAGCAAAGGTGTGAATATAGAGTTCATTCAGAGTCCCTAAAATGGCGAGTTTTAGTGGATAGGAACATTTAGATAGAAGGAGGTATGAACTGGGCAAAGAGGTGGGGCCAAAAAAGTACAATTCTAAGATCATTGGACTTTATTTTAGGCATTGAAAAATTTAAAAGATTTTATTTGATAGTGTGCATGGCCGCCAGCTCACAGGGGGATGTGTACATGGGAGAGGCAGAGGCAGAGGCAGAGAGGGAGAAACAGGCTCCTCACTGAGCAGGAACCCTGAGGTGGGCTTGATCCCAGGACCCCAAGGTCATGACCTGAGTTTAAGGCAGACCCTTAACCAACTGAGGCATCTAGGAGCCCTGAGGCAGTGAAAATTTTTAGACAAGGGGGTGACATGAACAGACCTGTGTTTTAGCTGGATAACTTGGGAAGTAGCGAGAAGAATGGATCAGACGCAACAGTGAGGATCAAATTGAATTTAAGTTGGGAAGCAAGACGAATAGATTTGAAAGCATGGATATGGATTGGTGTCCATGGGTGGATGAACAGATAAAACATGGGGCATCTTTTTCTGTATTTCTTTGTGTATCTGTGCCTATGTATCTTCCCTTCTTTTCCTAAAAAGTACCTAAATTCTAGTACTTTTCCTTCCTATAACTTTTTTCCCCACAAGATAACAAAATAAAAAGAAGCTACTTTTATTTATTTATTTTTAATGCGAGTGGTTTTAGCTAGAAATGTAGAGCAGAGTTACTGAGCAGGCATAAACAAGCAAACAGGTTTTCAGTATACATTGTCAACTAGACACATCACTTTTTTGCCAATTTGATCTTTAGATATGGAAAGCACTTTTTTGCCATTGACAAAAAGTTTTTCAGACTTCATTCCTTGTTTCACTGGTACTGAGCCACCTGCAGTAGCTCTCAATTTGTAGGAGAGAAATGGTCACATTTATGAAGTTTTACCAGCAGAAATTATGCAAATAATTTTCATGTGAGATATTGCTTAGTTCCATAAACATGTATTGAGTATTTGTTATTTTTAAAAAATAAAATAGAATCATGAGAGGAAAGTTGAAAGTTACTGGCTGGAGCACCTGGGTAGCTCAGTAGTTGAGCATCTGCCTTTGGCTCACAGGTCATGATCCCAGGGTCCTGGGATCGAGTCCTGCATAAGGCTCCCTGTAAGGATCCCGCTTCTCCCTCTGCCTATGTCTCTGCCTCTCTCTCTCTCTCTCTCTCTCTGTGTCTCTCATGAATAAATATCTTTAAAAAAAAAGTTACTGGCACACTGAGAAATCCAGGAAATGTTTGAGTTCCTTTAATACTTTTTTCTTTCTCTCCTAAACTTTCATGTAATTAAATACGTGAACAAATGTGTATTATATGGATGAATAGAAATGAATGCTCTTCACACTGAATCATCCCTAGGAGCTTAAAAAAATTCATGTTTTAGCAGTTTAATAATCTCATGTTATCTAATACCAGTAATAGTAATAGGGTAGTATCTCAGATTAAGGAATAGGTTTTAATGATAAATTATTTTTTATGACTACAGAATTAGCACATGCTCACTATATTCTATCTGTAAGGTAACAAAATTGTAGTTTGGTATACTAAGGTGGGTTATTTTAAAGGCTAGAAAGAAAATTTTGGCATTTGTGTTTAGAATTTTATTCTTCTATCAAGGCTTAGATTTTGCATCTTGTCTGTTGAGTCTTTTATTAGCTAAGAAAAGATACGAAAAAGACTTTCATTATTATTTTTCATCCTTTAAGGTTAACCTACAACCTGTTTTTCCAACTTGCAGGGGAAGATTGAATGCTTATGTGCTTCCCTTAACCTCAACTCCCCTCTACCACTCTTCCCCCTACCCTCCCATTTTTAGATTTTGGTTTTGTTACTGTTACTTTGTGCCTTAGTAACAAGGATGATCCTCATATATGGTAAGGATAAAATTGTGTTATGGTAATTAGGGTATTTGTAATACCTTGCTATCAAATTTTCTGTAGAAGAGTTTTCAGTGCAGTTCAAGATTGTCTTCAAGTTGTTTAAAGGCCAAAAAGTGCTCTGTTGCCTGGAGGAATGTTTATAGGTATTGATATATTTCACCTTACCTTTTAGAATGGTTATTTTCAGCAAGGGTAGCAGTAGCAGTAAAGCAATTCCATTCCATATTTTATTGCCATTGATAAAAATGACTCATAATGTGAAGAGTCTGATAGGATACAACTATCTGGTATATCTCTTAGATATAACTATCTGGTATGTCTCTTAAGTTTCAAAGTCAGCATTATACCTATGCCATGAAGAAAACTGAGATGATAGATCTAATATAATGTTACCAAAAATTAGACAAGTGTAATGAAGTGAGGTACTGTTTTTTGGTGTGTGAATGATAAATGATAATTTGAGCTTCTGAAATAAAGCTGTTCTTTACATTTATAATAGGAAAAGCAAAAAAGTTGTTTCTGTTAAGTTCTTTAGCTGACTACCTTTAACTTCATTTTTGTCAGAACCTAACTATGGTACATACACTGCTTAACCACTCTTTCTTCTATAGTATAAGCTTTCTAAATAAGCACAGATTGCACTGATTTGTTGAGTAGTTAAATGTTGTTTAGTTAAATGGATATATGTTTTATCATCTCTAGGTATGGGCCCAGGGTTATAATTATTCTTATATCTCCAGTAATACCTTCTTGCACATAGTAGGCTTACTATAAGTATTTGAGAGGTAGGCATCTTTGTTGTAATAGATCTTTTGATACCTTTTGTCTATACCTAGACTACTGCTGTTTTTCTTGGACTTGGGCTATTTAGAGAATTTTATCAAAATTTAAAGTAATTTTTTTGTTAGCAAAATTTTAAGCCTTTCTTGTCACGAATAGGAAAGAATTCAATTTTTCTTTGTTTTGTTTAGCTATTGTGGAAAACTTGGAATAGGCTGCTAACACACATTACTATTGTGTGGGGAATTTTAAAACTTTTTTTTTCTCAACAGGATTAGGCTAATAAAGTATTTGAAGCAGTTACTCAGGAGTTACTATATGCCATTTATTTTGAAAACCATGTAGCAGCAGGAGAGAGCATGGAATCTCTGGACTGGAAGGAACCTTTAAAGGTGAGATAGGCCAAGCATTCAACTGCCCTCCCTGGGGCAGTTGAAATCCACAAAATCCATCCTAGGTTATTTTTCAGTGAGTGACAAGGAAATTGTATGTACACTACCGTGTCCCTTCCTCAAGGATATATAGTGATGTGTTAAATGTTAAATGTCAGGATTCCTTGTTAAGGGGATTTCTATTTGCTATTTATATCTATCTTTGATCAGCATTGCCTTGTCTAACAATATACCAGTAGATATAGATAAATTAAACTTAACTGCCATGCCTTCTGGAGAGCTTTTGTTTTCTACGAGTTTGGCTATCTTGTTTGGTATCAGACAGATAATAATTTCTTGATCTGATGAATGTGATGTTGATAAGTCAATTTATTTAAATGGCCATATGAAGATAATGGGATCATAATATGAAGTTAGTGTACTGACAACAGAGACATGTGCCCTGCAATGCTATTTTGTTAGATACACAGAACATGGAATTACCTTTGTAAATAGTATGGAGATGAATTAGATGGAGCATCCACAGGGCAGAAATATCACAGTGATGCTGTGAAGTGCAACTTGAAGCAGTTTAGCACAAGTGAGGTGTTAATGATTAGCAAATAATCTGTTAGATTTATTAGTACACTAAGTCAGAGTATTTATGTGCACAGACTACCACAGTCTTTCATGGAACATTTACTCTCTGCTGGAGATAGTTCTAGGTACCTTTAGATATTATCTCAGTTAATCTTTAAAAGCTTCTCCGTGTAGTAGTTGGAGCCATACAGAATATACATTCATAGTGGCTGTTAATTCATAGTGGAAGGTATAGTAGATGAGCTATTAGTTATATTAGCCAAATTGATTAACCATTAACATGGAGAATTGAGAATTTATATTTTAGTCCTCAGACCAAACTCAGTGTCATAATCACTCAGAATTTCAAAGAAGGAATCTGAAATGATTCTTAGAATTGGACTGTTGGGAGCCAAGTTCTTTGGGACAGTGGAGGGTAGGAGAAGGGGTATTTTCATGGACCAACTTTGCTTTTTCACACTGGATGAGGATGTGGCCTTGTTGATGCTAAATTTGATCTGGGAATCGAAAGTTTATTGTCAAAAATTCCTGTAATGGAATCATGGTGTGAGTACTCCCAAATGATACGTTAAACCATTGGGACAGTGGAATAGCAGGAATCTCTCAGCTCAGTTGGGAGCTTTCCTTGTGTGAGGCACATGGAAGGAAAAGCCAAGGAAAGATAAACTGCATATGTGCCTATTCTGTGGCCCCATATAGTCACCTGGCTTTTATTAAGTTCTATAGCATTGGCTAAATAATTGGGAATTTGAACGAAGTGTTTGTGTATGTCTTAACTAATTCTTAACTTGTTTTTATGAAGGTACAAATTGCTATGATTTTCTTTTTGCTTGGAAATAAGGGTTCATATACTTTATATGGTTTAGGATTTGTAACTTTAATATATCCCATTTATGAACATGAACAAAACTCATCAGGGCCTAGCCCTCTCTAGAGACGTGAACAGAAAGTAAATATTATCCGTTACTCTTCTCACCTTGCCCTGCAATTGTTTGCTTGTTTTCATAGCAGTATATAGCAAGCACGGCAGTTATAAATCTATCTTAGACCAGAAAAAATCAATTAATGCACAATTTAATGGACATATTTTAGAAGAAAGGGGTAGCAGAGAAAAATAAGGGACGTGAGTCAACTCCCAAGAAATGTGGATTATAAAGTAGTATGAGCTGTTATGGACAACCTGGGAACCTAACTTAGGAGTTTCACATTGTGTCTGTAGGAGAACAAAGTTGTAAATTCCAGGTCAGTGATTTACAAATCAAAGTTTGAAACACAAACCCATTTTTTTTTTTTAAGATTTTATTTATTTATTCATGAGAGAGACACACAGAGGAGCAAAGATGCACAGGCAGAGGGAGAAGCAGGCTCCCGAGCAGGGAACCTGATGTAGGACTGGATCATGGGACTCTGGGATCATGCCTGAGGCAAAGACAGAGGCTCAACTGCTGAGCCAGCCACCCAGGCGTCCTAACACAAACCCATTTGTAACTGAGATCTTTCTAAGCCAACTTTCAGGAAATAGAGGCATGCCTCAGTTTCCATGGTTTTGGTGATCGCTATTTCTTCTCAGTTAATTTGTGATCAAGAAATAATTTTGTGTTTTATTTCACTTGTTATGTACATATAATGTGGCATGATTTTTTCTGTGTACACTGATGTAGCAAATTAGCAATGTCCTCATTTAGTTTCACCCCAAGGAAGGAAGAAAAATATTCAGCATTTGTTAAATTCTAAAATTTCTCTTCATGCTCCTTGCCCTGCCCTCCTTCACTGCCCGCCAAGAACAACAAAACAGTAGAAAGCAAAGCAAAAACAAGAACCTTTTTCAAGCAATTTTGTAGCTTTGAAACCTGTATGAGTATGTGAAAAAATACTACCACATATTATAGTTAAGTTACAGTGGTGGCTTTTTCACGTGTGTGTTAAGTTTGGATATTTTCTAAGTCACTTTTACTAAGATTAAATATAATACTGATCATCCTGACGAAGGACAGGTGAGAATTTTGGAGGCATACTATATTCTGACAGTTTCTTGAGGTTCATTATTATTTGTATCTCTTGCTCAAATGTTTACTCTATGTAAACAGTAAAGAAAATAGATTAAAACTGAGCATTTCATAATCAGTGTTTAGCTACTGGTATAGTACAGAATTAAGCAGTCAACACCAATTTTAGAGTCATTCGGTGGAGAACAAACCTCTAATTCTTTCTATCTCTGGAGCCAGTAGTGCCTGAACCCACAAAGCTTGTCAGTAGATAAGATAAAATACAGCAGGCAATTTTGAATTCACCTGTTTGAGTATAAGGAAGAGCGTGACTGCTTATAATTCTAATACTTTAAAGATACTGTAAAAATGGTGCTTATTTAAAAAAAATAATTCTAGCATACTATGATGGCACTGTAATACATTTGACTTAAATTCACATTACTTTGAAATGTATGTTTTATAAAAGTGTCATTTCATTTTTATACACGTGAATTGTGCATGCTTGAACTTAAAAAGCAATAAATGAATAGTAATCTTGAACTTTTTATTTATTTACTTATTTTATTTTTAAAAAGATTTTTTTTTTTTTTTTTTTTTTATTAGAGACAGAGAGAGAGAGGCAGAGAGGCAGATACACAGGCAGAGGGAGAAGCAGGCTCCATGCAAGGATCCCGATGCGGGACTCGATCTCGCGTCTCCCGGATCAGGCCCTGGGCTGAAGGCGGTGCTAAACTGCTGAGCCACCCGGGCTGCCCAATCTTGAACTTTTTATAAAAGAGATTGTATTTATTTGAGAGAGAGCAAGCATGTGAATGAGAGGAGGAACTGAGGGAGAAGAACAAGCAGACTCAGAGCTGAGCATAGAGCCTGATGCAGGGCCTGATGCCACAATCCTGAGATTCATGACAGCCCAAATCAAGAGGTGGATGTTCAGCCAACTGAGCCACTCAGGTGCCCCTTGAACTTTTAATATAATTTATTGTCTTGAATTATAAGGAGCTATAAAACCATTGTTACATGCTTGTTTGATAGTAGGAGTCATTTACTGACAGACGTTTGCCTGCCACTGCTTACTAGGCACTTTTTAAGGCATTGGAAGTACACATAGTGAAGTACACATAGTACACATTGTGAAGAAAACATAGTAAAATGTTGCTTGTTGTGGATTTTAAGTTCTAGTAGGGGAGATAGTAAAGAAGTAAACATATAAAATATAAAGTATGTTAGATACTGATTAGTGTTAGGGGGAAAAATGAAGCCATGAAGGAATTTGAAGTAGAGCGGTCATAGAAAGCCTCATGGATGAAGTCTCTCCATTTGAGCAGAGACCTGAAGGAGATTTGGGAAGAAAACGATGTGGACAGATATCTGTCAGAAGAGAGTGTTAGGAAGAGAAAACAGCAAATGCAAAGGCACTTGAGGTGGATGGTGCCTGTTGGTCTGATGAAGAACTACTAGTATGTCTGGTTGGAGTGAGCATGGGGAAGAGTAGTAAAGTGAAGTTGGGGTACAGTGAGTCTGAATATTATTCACAGAAGGTGCTGAAGACAGTGTACAGGCCTTTCTCTGAGTTGGGAAGGCACTGAAGAGTTCGGAGCAGAGGAATAAGTTGACCTTTTTTTTTTTTTAACAGAATCTCTAGCTATGATGTGGAGAGTAGATAGATTGGGGGCAGGATGGGGAAGGCAAACACAGAAACAGGGAAACTGTTGTAATGATCTGGGTGAACACGAGTTGTGGCACGGACCATGGTGGCTGTGGTGAAGATGGTGAGAAGTGGTCATGTGATAGATAAAATTGTGAAGGAGGAGCTGACAACTTGGGTGTGAAATGTGAGAGTGCAAGGAGAAAGCAAAAATTTGAATACATTTATAGGAAATTGCCAATTCCATTTTGATATTGCTCAATTATTTTATTATAGAAATAACTTGAAAAATATGGATACAAAGATAATGTTATTTTAATGTTTTATTATTGTATTTTCAGTTCCTTTTGCACATTTTATATGTGAGGCTATTTGTGTAATCCCATTTATGGATCAGGTTTCTATATATGAGAATATAAAAAATCAATTTCAGGATTATAATACAGTGTACTGCTGCTGCCACCTAATGTTTATAGCTCTTCATTTATATAATTACACTAACTGGTTATGCATAGCTTTAATATTGGTTTGAAACAGAATGTTAACAGATTGAGGTTTATTTAATTGAATTTATATTAGGTTCCTTTTATGGACAGTTAATATGATAATTGAATTATCTAGAAATGAGGTTATAGATTGAAAATTAATTTTATTGGCACCTTGATCTTTGTATTGAATTCAGTTCAAGTAATATTTATTTGTTGTGCTCAGCCCTGTTGTGTCTCTGCCCTTCCTCATGATGATTATGGTCTAATGGGGATAGATTTTCAAAAATAAACAAATAATGACATAATTAGCAGTTGAGAGAACCAGACAGGATAACAGATATACAGATTTTGTGGATAAAGAACTTGTAGTCAAACAAGGCAGATAAACATTTAAAAGTAATGAGATTAAATGCGAGGGCTATATCATTTTAGCCACTTTTCCTGTTGCTAAGGAATAATGCTAGCTAGAAACTTCTCTGAAACAACATGTTGCAAGAATAGTGTTAGTGATGTGATAGTTTTTCAAGGCAGTGCTGCTTTGGTTTTCTGCTGCTGCATGAGAGGCAGTTAATTTTAGCGATGACTACTTGTTATTGAAGGTTATGGTATTAGACCACTTTTAGTAATTGTTTGCTTTTCCTGGGTCCTTTTTTGTGATTAGGTGAGGATGTGATGGCTTGCTATCTCAAATGTGCCCTTTTCCAGGTGCCTGCTATATTATACTTTGTATTTCATGAGAGATGAAATAGTTTTTTGTTTACATGCATATGGAAGGTTCACTCATTTGTTAGTATAAAACTAGAGAACTACAGATGTTGCTAGGAGAAATAAGAACATTGTTAATGAACCCTGAAGATGGATTTAATAGACACTTACTGAGTATGCAGTGAGTGGGTCCCAAGGAATGTTCTGAGGCACTGGGGATATAGCCTTGAAACAAAGTAAGAGAATCTTTGCCTTCATTAAGCTTATATTCATTCTAGTGGGCCATGGGAGACAGATAATAAATGTATAACTATATAGTATGTCAGGTGATGGTAAAAATGCTCTAGAGGAAAATAAAGCAGGATAACAAGGATAGAGTATGCTGGAAAGGGGAAGGGATACACTTTGTGCTCTCTTTATGCAAATTTTCCTTTTTATGATAATTTTGTTCCTAGATAAATTATTAAAAAGAAAGTATACTTAAAATTGTTCTAAAGGTCCCTTCTGCGTTAGAAACTAGAACAGTTTGCATCCATGTATTCATCTTGTAAATACTCAGCAAGCGTATTACCTTGTGCCAGGTAATGTATGAAGTAAAAGGGATAAAAGACATGTTTTCTACCCTTAAGGAATTTAAAATCAAATTGGGAAAATATTAAAAAAAAACCCACTTTATTGTAACTGTAGGAGAGTCATTTATCTTTTTTCTTAAAAGAAAGTGAGTATAATGAAACATTTTAGCTTTGACTTTAGATGACAAACTGTTTCACTTATGAACTGAGACCCCTTGGTGGGATTATAATGCTGACCACTGAAAAGCAGTATTTTCTCTAGAGATTGTGATCTCCTTCTTTGAAAAAAGGAGGATCTACATTGTGATGCATTATTTCCTGCTGAGTATAATTTAGAAAACCTACCAAGTTTTCATCAGTCATTTTTGAATCACCTTTATCTTTTAGTTTATGCAATCAGTAAGCTGTAGGACACTATATAAAGTTTTCAAACTTTGAAATGTTGGGAAATATGCTCTATGATGTTCTTAATTCATAGGGCCTTAGGTTAGTGGGAAAGCTTGGCATAGCATTGCATTTCCGTTTTTCTGATGAGATCCTGGGGTCTCATCTACAGCCCTGTCTTTTCTTGACTCTTGTTACCACTAAGGTGGTAATGGTAGATTCAGAGAATACAGGAATATTTCTCAACTATATATGGTTTTGTGATATCCTCCATTAACCAAATGTCCTAATTGCTCTGAATTTCAGCAGTTTTAGTAAATAGGCATTTAAGGGTGGTTTGATTGGAAAACACTGGTTCTATCCTTTTTTTTTCTCAGATAGTAAAGCAAATATCTTATGGCAGAGGTTTTAGTTATCTTAAAATACCTTGAGCTGTAATACCTTAGAATTATTGGTTAAACAAAATAGAACAAGAAAAAAGCTAAAGAATAAAGCTTTCACATCTTTCACTGCTAGCTAATAACCTTCGTTTGGAATTTTCTGGTAGGTCACAATATGGCAGATGTCTTTTGAGGAATTATGACTTAACCCAGGTCAGACATGTGATAATTGAGCTCCCCAGATTTATCCTGATAGCTAAAGACAAATGTCTGGTATGGGAAGACAGTGGTTTAACTCACCACCCACCTCACTGAATCATAAAACTCTTAAGACTAGAAGCAACCAGTAAAAAGACTGTAGGTTTGGGAGAGTTCCAGCTTGGCCTCTGCAGCTCTTACAGAATAGAGCATTGAGAGAGAATTCCAGGGACCACCCAAGAGATCTTTGGTTCTTTCACTTTCTTTACAGTCTTTCCCCTGCCAGCCTTCCAGGTTATTACCCTTGTATTCTCCATCTAGCCTCTAATACCTAACACCATCAACAAACTCTGATGTGTTTAAAAAAAAAAAGAAAAAAGAAAAAAAATCCTTAAAAATCATCGACATTATCATAGTGTTCTAAATCTAGGCTGATTAAATACCTGTAGAATTGGGACTGTGTTTTATAAAATTCATTTTGTGGAGTAATTAGGTCATTTTAGATTTTAACAACATAACATCTAAATAATGGCTTATTTTTATTTATGTCTGTAGAAAAGTGTGGCAACCAACATGTATTTGGGAGTTACCATAATCTTTAGGTAAGGAAGAGCTATATAAGGTGGTTTGTATTCTCAAGTATCTAGGTGGAGGCAGAATAGCATTGGGTGTAGTGTTTCTTGATCTTCAGCATATATAAGAAGGTACATGGGAAGCTTATTAATAGATTTTCAAGCCTATTTCTCTGTGATTTTAATGTAATTCGGGGTACCTGTGGATTTCCACCTAACTTTCACATCCCCTCTGATTCAGATATGAGGTTTCAAAGTCCCATGCTTTGATTAACACTAGTGTTACAAAATAGACCACACTTTTTGAATTTCAGCTCATTTGTTAGCTTAGTGGCCTTGAGAAAATTACATAATTCCTGTGACCTCATTTTCTTTATCTGTAAAATGGAGATTGTTATGGAGAGCGAATTTTGTTCTTGGAACAGATATGATCACTCAGCAAAGGAAAGCTTCTGCCATTGCCGGCATTCATCACCCCGCTGCCACCACCACAACTGTCAGGTTATCATCAGCTGTCTTAGCGACAGGAATGCACAAAATAGCTAGCAGTGTCAGGCAGCATGCCTAGGAATGGTGTCAACAGTATCTGGGAGTTTAGAGGTATGCACAGGAATTTGGGCTGGAATGATCTGGGATATTCATGAAGAGAGATGATACCTGAATTAGACTTTGAAGAATAACAAAGATTTAGCCAAAGTGAAGACAAAGTTGGTAGGAGAAGACTATTCCTCAAAACAGAATTATTTCAAAATAACTTACTTTTGGTTACTAAAGTTTTACTCTTGATGGTTCACCTTGGTTATCTTCTGATTTGCTAACTTAAAATAATAATGACATACATAGGTCATCTGGGATCTTAAGTTTAGTCTGGAAAATAAAATGTTGGTGAAAATGTGCATATAATATGTGTTACATGGTGTGAAAGTGAATTTATATTTGCCGTTGTTAATGGAAACACTTTATTATGATTTGAGGGAGTTGGACACCACTAATTTGGAATAAATACCTATGCTTCTAGCATATGTAATTATAAAACTGAAACAGGGCAGCCTGGATGTGGATGGCTCAATGGTTTAGTGCTTACCTTCAGTCCAGGGTGTGATCCTGGAGCCCCGGGATCCAGCTCCGGGATCAAATCCCACATCGGGCTCCCTGCATGGAGCCTGCTTCTCCCTCTGCCTGTGTCTGCCTCTCTCTCTCTCTCTCTCTCTCTCATGAATAAATAAATAAAATCTTAAAAAAAAAAGAAACTGAAACAATTTTATAGGTTAAATGTCACTGTCAAAACTATATAACCAAAAATGCAGATAAACAGCACAGTATTTTATGCTACCTGATATTTACTTGAATGTAACTTTCTGCTCCTGGCAAGAATTTGATACTGTCTGCTTGGAAACAGATCTGCTAAATTTCGGCTGGTCTTTTCTACTGGGGAAGGTATGATGACTCAGTTCTTCCACTACTTCCGCGTTTGAACTGCTGTAAAACTTCCCTTTGCACAGCTTTCTGCAACTTTGCTTGGCCCTCATTTGGCATGAATGCAGCATATATAGGCCAAGTCTGTGTTCTTTTCTCTTTAGTCCTTGATGGGGGAACACACATGTAGATAGAGGCTTGTGCGCTGAAATTGTGTGGTGGCATTCAGTTAGGAGGCAGTTATTCTGATGATCCTAAAAAAGCATTAATTTAAAAGGATTACTTAACTTTATGAAAATACAAGATAATTTATATTTGTGTTGTGGAGAGCTTAAGTAGAGACTCAATTTGAAAAACACTGAGTCTCTGAATGGGTAGATCTAAAGGAACCATAGCATTTAGTTCAGTTTCCTCATTTAACATCTAGAACCACACTGCTGCCAAAGAGATCTTTGAAAAATTGTCCTACTTAAAGCCTTACAGCAGTTTCCTTGTACATTGAAAATAATTTCTAAATAACTCATGAAAGTGCATCAAACTCTGAATCATGTGTCTAGCCTTTGCCATTTGAGTTATCTCCTATACTTCCAGCCTCCTTCATGCTTTAAGGACTTGTACCTGCTGTTCTCCCTTTTTGGCCAGCTTTTTCCTCATGTCCTAATGAGCCTGGCTGTTTGATAGCATGAGGTCTTAGAACAAATGCTGCCTCCTTACAGTGGTCTTCCCCTTATCATTTGCTTCACTTATCCATTACTGTGTAATAGACCACACCAAACTTGGTAGTGTAAATGATAACTATTTTATTATACTCACATATTCTTTAGGTCAGTAACTTAGATGGGTATAGTAGCACCATGATGTCTGAGGACTGAGCGGGGTAAATTCCTACAGTTGAATGGCTGAGTGCTAGAATCATCTGGAGTCTTCTTTACTCTTCTCTTTGACTCCAGGCTGAGGATAGCCCAAGGGCTGGGTTCAGCTGGGATTGTTGAATTGAGTCCCTGCTAGTCGATTTTCCATGTTGCTTGGGTTTCCTTTCAGTAGTAGACTTAATACCATGAACAAGGTAGAAGCCTTGTATAACTGAACCTTAGAGCGTACATGGCTTCACTTTCACCATGCTTATTTGGTTGATAACATTCACAAATCCTCCTAGCTTAGAGGGGAAGATATGATACAGACCCTACCTCTCACTCTCACTGTGGGAGGACTATCAAGAATTTAGGATCATGTTTTAAAACTGCCATATTATCTTACATGAAGTAGCATCTCAACCCCTATGTCCTTTAGCCTTTATAGCAGTAGTTGTTCATAGCATTTAATATGGATTGGAATAATTTGATAGAAATTGTTATTTTTATCTGCCTCTTCCAGCTAAAATGAAAGTTTTGTAAAAACAGGGACACATCTGCTTTGTTCACTGATGAATTTTTAGCCCCTGGAGCACTGCTTAGCACATCATAGCCACTCAGTAAACACTTGCAGAATGGATAAATACATGAACTAAAGGCCACATAGCAAGTTTTTGTTAGATCCGAGACCAACATCCTAGTATCCTGTTACAGCATAATATTTCTAATAAAATTTCCTATATTAATATGTAATTGTAAATTATAAATTTGCATTTTATTTCACTGAGTCTATCTTTGTTTATTTTGTGCTGAGTAATGAAATCATTTACCTTTACAGTGCAGTCTTTCCACTGTCAATATACATTTCCATCTTAATTATTTGTTACCCAGTAATAGATCATCCAGATTGTGTTACAGCAAAACTAGTATGAGGTACTTTAGTGGTTTTGTTTTAGTGAAAGAGGCACTGAATCTACTCTACCTGTGACAGGGTTGCACTGGATGAGCTACTTAGTGGCAAAAAACAACTATTTTATTAGTCCATGGACTCTGTGGGTCAGAACTTCAGACACAGCAGAGATTGTTTGTGCTCCAGGATGTATGTCTCAGGGCTCCTCTGGAAAGACTCCAAGACTGTGAGTAACTCTGTGGCTAGGAAATTGTATTCTCTAGAATATGTCTTACTCATACAGCTGGTGGTTGATGCTGGCTGTTGGCAGGGACCTCAGCTGAGATTGTGGATTTGAACAACCACATGTGGCCTTTCCATGTGAATTGGGTTCCCTCAGAACCTGATGGTTGGAGTGTTCCAAGAAGCAAGGTGTGGAGACTGTCAGTTTTTGAAACTTTGAACCTGGAGATGGCATAGCGTCACACTGGCCAAATTTTGTTTGTTAAGGCAGTCATAGAGAGCTAACTAGATTCAAGGGAGAGGATATACATCCTGCCACTTGATAGGAAGAGTGACAAGGTCATAATATAAAGAGAACATGTAGGATGGGATATGTTGTGGCAGCCATCTTTGGAAAATGAACTGTGTCAAAGGGGATGAACTAGGGCCTACAGAGCTTGTCTGTCTATAGAGACATCTAATTAGACCAATCACTGTGATCACAGAAGCTCTTAAGGCCAGTTTTTGAGCCCAGTATTAATTGTAGTACCAATTTGAGCTACTCATGTTGCATCTAACTCTTCGCCACACATAGGCAATTTTCAGATTGTTAGAAGTTCCTATTTCTACTCTTGTTTAGATTGAACCTGTGCATTAGGAGTCCTACAGGCAGGAGGAGAGGGGAGGCCAGGATTGGGCTTTTGGCATTTTTGAATGACAGGATGCATATTGCAGGATAAAGTGCTAGGTTTTATGCATGTTCCTTGGAATTTGAAAATAAAGGCTGCTCATGTGATAAAGAAGAGAGAAGTATAGGAAGAAGAATAAACATTTTGGGGCCTGCCAGATATTGGTTCTGGTTTTGTTCAGTGGTCCTAATGGCCTCTTCTAGTTGGGGGAAATTTTGCTCTTTCACCTGTTTTTTTCTGTCCAATTACCAAGGATTCTTGTGTTTGTATCTTTATTATTGTCATTAGTAAATGAAATTTACTCATGGTTTTCAAGAACTTCTAGTTTTATTTTTTCCTAATCAAAGAATTGTAACTGCTGTATATACTAATTGAGTTCATCCTTTCCTCCCCACCTTACTCCCCTGCTCCAGTCTGTTTTTTCTTCCTCTCTTTAAGATCTACCTTTTAACTCAGGATTGGCAAGAATTGAAAATATAAAAAGAGCAGGCAGAGAAATGAGAAAACCACATTTCCATGAACAAATAGCATACTTAATTTGATTATAGGACATTAATTACAAGTGCTAATATTGTTAGAGTATCCTAAAACAGTTTATTAAAAGAAATCTTGTAATTTAGATTTAGAAAGTAGCATTACATTAGAGTTGCTTCAAAAATGGCCAATAACTTAAGTAAATTTGGTAGGACCCAGAGATGACAAGTAAAATAACATGACCATACTTAAAATGGTACTGAGATTTCTAAAATGTGATTGCATTGGTATTTTGAGTGCATATAGGCACACACACTTATATGTACATGCATAAATATGAAAAAAAAATTTTAACTGGAACCTAAAACCTAGAGAGTTTCATCTCTAAGCATCTGTTAAAGTTGACAGTTCTGTAAATCAGTGCCCAGCATAATGCAGTTTATTTGATGGGGATTTGTTAAGGAAGCATCATCAGTCTCATTTGTACTCCATAATATAGAAAAGCTATGAATATTTTTCTGACTTGCAGAGGGAATTAGCACACTTCTTATGTTTGTTAACAGAAGTTGCCTCTCCAGTTTCCTTTACAATTGGTGAACAATTAATTCACTGAATCTTTAGATGGCCATTCCTCTTTTTAGTAATATGTGCTTAACTGGTCCACACTATATAGATTATATTTGATTATTTTGTATAAAATTTCCTTAAATAAACATTCCTTTTCCTTATAGTCTTTCCCTGTCCTCCAAAATAAACATTAGAATTGGAAGATTACAATTCCTGACTGTCTCTGTCAGTGATTCTCAACTAAGGTTGTGTGGGGGGATAAGGATGGGGATTTTTTCCCCCAGGGGACATTTGGCAATGTTTGGATATATTTTTTGGTTGTCACCACTAAGGGTAGGGTCCTACTGGCATCTAATTGGGTAGAGGCCAGGGATGCTACTAACCTCCTTTTATGCACAAGACAGCTCCCCTACAACAAAGAATTATTTCACCCAAAATGTCGATATTGACAGGTTGTGTAATTTGAAAACCAAGCCCATAATGGCTGTTGTACATATTTGTTTCTAGTTAACCTGGTCATGAAACCATCATAAGACCTTTGAGCAATACGTATTTGTTGTGTGTTTTTAAGTAAAAAATGCCACCTTAAAGATAAACATTTCCTTTGCTGTTTTTCTATTTAGTTCTTAGCTTGCCCAGTTTTAAATTTATTTTTTTTGAGAGTAGTATAGATACTTGCAGAGAGCTTATATTATACAATAATCCACGTATATTCAACACCTACAGACTGTCAAAGGACTGCATGCAGCTACTTACTGAATGCCAGGATTGCTTGCATTGTCTGTTGTAGGACTTCTGTAGTCACTAAATTATCAGTCCCCATACAGTACATCACAGGAAGTTGGCAGATACAATGATCCATCTGTTATCACACCCATCAAGTGCATTGGCTCACAGGGAAGCGGCTGCAGATTGGAGCTCAGTGTGTGAGAGAAGTAGTGAGATTCCAAGATGCTTATCATTCTTTCCAGAAAGTCCTTTCTGGCCTTTTGACGAGCTTGACTTGCTCATTTCTAAAACTGACTTTCAGTTTTTGATATCATTCCTTTTCATTAATATTTCCAGAAAAACTGGACATGTTATCAAAGATTTATTTCTCTGAGAATGAGATTTCAGAATATCATCTCCCTTTTTCCCCAGGGAAATTCTTGGTCAGATTGTCATAGAAAATGAGCAGTGGAAAATTGAAACTGCACAATCTGGAGTTTTATTTTTAAAATAGTTGTTCTTAACCTGAACCAAAGTAGAGCTAGTATAAAACATTTTTTTTGTGTTATTCCAATGTGGCCAAGAATTTTTTTTTTTAAACATACATAAGTATGATCACCTTCAAAGGAAGAGGTTGTGATTTCCATAATTACTAAGAAATGTGTAGGCAGTTTCTTGTGAGTTTAAGAAACCTGTTTGTTTCCTGGAAAATCATGGATATTTATGATAGCAAGATCATTTCTAGTCTCTGAGATCTTTTAGACAAAACCATTGATGCTGTGCTTAATGGTGCTTTCAAGTTTTGGTGACTACCCTGGAGGTAAATGGGCATGTGCTGATGCTTCCTATCTTGTGAATAGTCTTATTTATGCAGACTTTCTCCCTTGGCAAGGCATAATGTCTGGTTTGGGGCAGCAAAAATCCACTTCCAGATTACTGTCTGTGCATTATATGTCTTTGACTTAATTTAAGTTCACCTTCAAAAGGGCAAAATGGTTAGGGAAAAAAATTAAACAGGACAGCATATGCCTAATTGAAAATTAGAAGGGGCCTTGCCTTTTCCAGACTGAAGGATACAAAATGAATATGAATAGTGAATAGTCTAGTCAGTTTAAAAGAACCATTGTGTTTCAGTTTCTTCACTATTCACCTTCAGTTTTAAGCATCTTTGCTGAAAATGGAATTTTTAATAATCTGGCTCAGAATATAAATATAATATTTGGGTTATTCTGAAATAGATAAAATATGTCATGTAAATATTGTCTCTCAAATTGAGAATTTATTGATTTTCATATGTTTGTTACACTTGATTAAAAACACAAACTCACTTTTAGAAAATTTTGAGAAATGATCACAGAAATTTGATGTCCGTGAATAAGCCAGAGATAGTTGAGAATCTGGGGGGAAAGAATCATACAAAACACTAAAATGTACACAGAAATGATTCTACAGTAGTTTTCTGCAAAAAAAAAAAAAAAAAAAAAAAAATTTTTTTTTTTTTTTTTTTTTTTTCATTTTTCTTCCCCTGGCCCCAAGAGAAAAAATAAAAGGTTCTCCTGGGTCTTTGTTGATAATGGCTTTAGATAATTACATAGGGACTTTGGCTCTTCTGCACCTAATAGAATGGACTAAGTACTACATTTATTATACATACAATTATATCAATATATAAAACAAATATAACAATTTAATGTCACTCTGTTACTATGTAACTTTGTTATTCCAAATTTGATGAACATGACAGATAATCATAGAAGTTAGAGGACATTGTGAATTCTTAGTGAAAGAGGCCTCGTCAGTAATAATAGTAATAACCTATAAGTTGATAACTAGAATCATTTATGCCTAGAAAAGACAAAGAGCTCTTTTTCTAAATGTTGCTTATTAGGATAGAAGTTTTATAATTTAGAACTGTCTGACTTTAACACACAAAACTGGTCGATTCACTAGTAACTGCTTTAAATTGTGATAGTTTACTGTCATTATTTTAAAGTGTTTTAATTTAATATAATTTTCCTGATTTTACCCTCAAGAATCCTTCTCTCTTAGTCATTATAATCTTGCTAATTATCATAGGTTGAAATAAGATCTTATTTTCATCACATCTTTTATCTATACATGTTTCTATAGAAATGTTTTTGTGCTTTAATTATGACCCTGTTAAGTTTCTATGGAAACAATAAAATCACAACTGAGAATATGTACAATGTTCCATAAACCATAAGTAGGAAAAAAGGTAAGTCTTCTATAGAAGGGTCTGTTTTGCTATTTTATAGTGTCAAAATTCTTAGACTCATACCTAATACCATGCTGCCTTGTCATGTATAATACTCATGTTTGAAAAGTTGAGTAACATTAAGTTGTCTTTGGATAGTAGTTTGCCTTTTGCTCCACTTTGAATGTTTTTCTTGAGGTCACCGTGATTTTCTTTGTGGAACGTCCTGTGCAGTATGGTAAGCACCCAAGTATTGACATTGCCCTTGCTTGCATGGAGGTGGCATTCTTGTGTGTGAGTGAAGAGATGGCCAGTAAATAAATGAAGAGCTTCTCATGGTCATGTGGTACAAAGAAGCTGATGAGAAAAAGCAAGTGGCTAGGAAAGGGGTACTTCAGATACAGGAGTAATAAGGAAAAGCAGCTGGGAGGAGATGACCTTAGAGTTGAGACCTGAGAATACTCCAGCCACACAGACACTGGGGAAAGTCAGGGCAAAGACCTTGAGCTTGAGCTCACCTTGTTGGAGAAAGAGACAGAGAGGGCCAGTGTTGTTAAAACTGGAAAACCAGTAGGAGGTAGAAGAGATCACGGGAAATGTGATCAGATGGGACCTTGCAGCAGGTCATGGGAAGGACCTTAAACATGTTATTAATGCCACATGAAGCCTTTGGAGTAGGATTTTCAGCATTAGAATGCTATGGCTTGATTTAAGTCTAGAGAAGATCTTGTTGGCTCTCTCATGGAGAGTGAGTGGTCTCAAGGTGCCCCGAGTGAAAGCAGTGAGAGCTGTTAACAAGCTTTTTTGCTTCTTGAAGAAGCTGGAGTGTAAAAGAAACTCAACTCTGATATCTGTACTTTACAAGGTGTTAACATATGGACTTTTGTCCAAACAACATCTGTTTCATGTTTACTACATTTTGTCTTATGACTATTTTCTTTATTATCTGATAAACATTTGAATTGCTAAGTCATTGTTAGGGATAATATTGTCTTTGAAAATATGCAAATTTTAGGGTATTGTCATTGTAAGACTGACTTAAATTTAATATATAATTAAATTATATTCAGGTATTTATATTTAAAATATAGTATAAAAAGTTCAGATAAAAATTGTTACCAATTATAATTTTTGTTTATTCCATTACAAGATATTTGAACATGTATCTTAAAAGTTGTGATCATGGGAGAAAAATGTGATCATGGTATGTACAATTAAACTTTTAACCTCATATCATTCCATATATAGTTTTTTTTTTTTTTTTTTTTTTTTAAGATTTTATTTATCTATGAGAGAGAGAGGCAGAGACACAGGCAGAGGGAGAAGCAGGCTCCAGGTAGGGAGCCTGACATGGGACTTGATCCCGGGTCTCCAGGGTGAGGCCCTGGGCTGAAGGCTGCAGTGGTAAACCGCTGAGCCACCCGGGCTGCCCTAGTTTTTGTTTTTGAAGCGTAGTTGAAAACAGGCTTTAAAATTGTGAGCTGTAATAGAGAATTGCATACAAAATAAATGAATTATTTTGCAGCAATCGTCTAATATATAGATCCCAAGAAATATCACAGGCACCACAAAGGTTTTCTGAGTTACTCCTTTAGTATCAAATCTCTCTCCATTTCCCTTAAGTGTCAAATGCTAATTAAAGTATCTTTTATTTTTTATTTTTTTTAAACACAGAGAGAGGCAGAGAGAGAGAGAGGCAGAGATACAGGCAGAGGGAGATGCAGACTCCATGCAGGGAGCCTGACGTGGGATTCGATCCTGGGTCTCCAGGATCATACCCTGGGCTTAAGGCAGCTCTAAACTGCTGAGCCACCCGGGCTGCCCCTAAAGTAGCTTTTAATTGTTATGCTTTTTAATAGCTGGTTTTTAAAATGTGGAAAGGAGAATCAATATGGGCAAACACCAGTTGATAAAGCAAATATTAATATCATGTATTCCAAAAGCTCATTATTTGGAAAATACGTATTTTTTTCACCTACGAAAAACCTTTTCTTAACTGGTGGATAATTTCTAAGGCTAGCTTGTAGAAAGCTGATTTTATCTGTTATACTTAACTCTAGTGTTGATTTGGGTTCGGGTTTTGTGATGAGAAAGAGTAGATTGGCTAGGAATTGATTCTATGAATATTTGAAATTTTCATAATCTATCTTGGAAGCACATTAACATTACTTTGTTAGCATTCTGCAGTTTGAGAGCTGGAAAGAACAGAGAAAGTAGAGATGTACTATAAAAGAAGCAGCAGAGCCAGGGAATTGTTAGCAGAGTGACCCAGGTGTTCTGGGTTTCTGGTTCTCTTTATTCCTTCTTTTTCCCATGGTTTCCAAGTTCTGTCTTCTTTGCATATTCATCATATTTGTTTATGTTTTCAAATGAAACCTCTGTAGAATTTCATTATTTACAATGAATAGAAACTGCAGCAATACTCATGGACACGTAGAGAGTTTCGAAAGGGCCAGAGACTTGCTGGGGCTCTTCCACAGGACATGGGCTCTTTCCCAAGACCCCAGGGAAAAAAACCACTGCTCTGTGTGATATTGAACCCACTCAGCCCTTCCCTGCTCCAGATTGTGCCTTATCCAGAATTACTGGGTCACCTCACCCTCTAGTCAAAATGCCATTCAGGCCAAGTTTAGAAGGAAAATGGGATTGAACTCAATCGCACCACTGTGTAAATAACTGATCTTCATTTCCCAAAGCACTTTCAGATTTTGTAATTGAATCACAGTACTGCAAAGGAATCTTGTAGTGTTGAACCACTTACATAAAGCGAAAATGTTGGCCATGTTGGGATATTTAGGTCATTTATAAATTTTTTGCTTAGGAGTTGGAAACTACTTAGCTTGTTAAAAGTTTTGGATAAAGACAGCTTTTTCCTGGATATCTTTCAGTTTAAAGTTTTGAGACGCTTTTATTGCTTTCCAATAGGTTGTTTTTGAATTAAAAAAAATAATTGATTTTGAGGATTTGAGGGGAGAATTATACATTCTCGCTTTTTAAAAAAAAATTTTTTTTAATTTATTTATGATAGTCACACAGAGAGAGAGAGAGAGAGAGAGAGGCAGAGACATAGGCAGAGGGAGAAGCAGGCTCCATGCACTGGGAGCCCGACGTGGGATTGGATCCCGGAAAGGCAGGCGCCAAACCGCTGCGCCACCCAGGGATCCCTAGATTCTCGCTTTTAAGATTCTTCTAAGAACCAGGTTAATATAATGGAAATTCATATGTAAACCAAGTTGTTTGTTAATGCAAAATGTTCTCATTATTAAGAATTAAGTTGAATTCTTTAATAAAAATTTTTTTTGTAGTGACATGTTTGATATTGATGATTAATTTTATATCTCACAAACAAGACAGGGAACAGTCACAGAAGTGATTTCATTAGTTTTGGGAGAGTCATGACAATGAAGACTTGGACACTTTACAGTGTAGAAATGGTATAGATGGTATCTCCTGTTATAACTTCTTTTATTCCAGATGATAACAGTTTTAAACTTGTGTGATTCTAGCATAATGTAATGCATGTCAGACTTCTCTTCCAAACACACAGTGTTTAAATGCACATCAGAGCTCAGTGACTCACTATACCCACATAAAAAGATAGGCTGCATTTTTCTTAGTTTCTAACTTGGTGTGGTAGCACAGGTCAGAAAATTGTAAAATCCAGCAGCCAAAAATTGCTCAAGCATTTTGCTGTTTTACAAAAGTCATTTGTGCTATGTAACTGTTGTTTTTTAAAGCTATTTTAGTTCTTAAAGTTTTGTGAACCACACTTAACTTTTTCTATTTGCTTATTTTTGTTTCTTTAACTGTTACAAATTTTCACACATACAAATTATTTTGCTAGTTTTATAGCACATTGTTAGAATAAAATAGAGTAGTATTTTAGAAAGCTTAAGAAAGAGACCAACCATTAAAAAAATAATTATACAGAATCTACTAACATTGAGAAAATACTTTCTAGTAATTTGGTTTAACAGTAATCTTTAAAAAAATAAGTAAAAACAAAAACAAAATCCCAGTAATCTTTTTTTTTTCTTAAAGATTTTATTCATTCATTCATGAGAAAGACAGAGAGAGAGAGAGAGAGAGAGAGAGGCAGAGACACAGGCAGAGGGAGAAGCAGGCTCCATGCAGGGAGCCCGATGCAGGACTTGATCCCAGGTCTCCAGGGTCAAGCCCTGGGCTGAAGGCGGCACTAAACCGCTGAGCTACCTGGGCTGCTTTTAATTCCTGGATAATATATATTTCTTCTGTTAACCACCTAACTCTCATAAACAATAACCCAGCAATATATATGCATGAACCCACACAAGACTGCAGTTGTATGGGAATGTGGAGAAGTGGTTCACTTTTCAAAATCCTATAATAAGAAAATTAACTTTACATGTTTCAATATAATGTGGCTTTATGACTTTTTTTGACTTTAAATTTGGACTTTTATATCTGTAATTCAAACATTGGCCATGTGCAGTGATTGATGAGTTGGGGAAATGATAAAAAGATACAAAATAATTATTCTGCATTCCTGTTTTTAATAAAGAATACATTTTGTGTTTTGTTTTTTTAAACTGGCTTAAAATAGAAAGCAGGCTTTTTATTTTGGCCTAGTGCTTTATGTAAAGGGAAACAAATTACTTTGTAGTAAAGGTAAAATAATGGAAAAAGAGAAGAGGGTTAATACGTTGAATTCTGTAGTCCTATGGTGAAAGAATTGGAAGGAAGGTGGGTAAATAATAATTATAGTTAAAATGACAAAAAAAATCTAAATTTTTGCCTCCAAAGAATTGAATACATAGATTGAGATTGTTTGGTAAGAGTCTGTTCTAATTGCCATTGACTGTCTAGCTTAAATACTGGCCGAAGTACCCACCAGGTCTCAGGGATATGGCATGGGGCCTGGTCTAGAGAAACCTTTGTGTAGTAAGTATTCATAGTAGTCATCTCCCCACCCCACCCCCTTTCTCTCTCTCTTTTTGGGCAGATGTTATTTTTGCTACATTTGCTATTTTAACCTGTCAGTTAAAAAATAATTACTATGTCAGTATGGCTGGCGGCTCATATAGGAAAAATATGCTGTCTCTTAATCAAAGGTGATTACAGTTTTTTCCTGTCTGTAAATGTGCTTGTTGTGTAACGAGAATGCATTAGTCTCAGCCTGATGTACGAAATGAAAGGCAGCAAGAAGCAGCACCATTGTTATCACTCCAGGCGTGTCTAATGAATCGTGTTTCCATGTTCTCTCGGTCACGCCGAAGAGTGCCCTCAGCCAGGGCTAAGCCTCCTGTAAAATGCTCTTTAAGATTATTGTAGCAAGAACAGAAATGCTGGGTGAGTGGGGGTTGGGAGAGAAAGCCAACCAGACAGCTGCATTTCAGTTACAGCTGCAAGGATTACTCACTGTAATAGCAGTGACAGACAACTGTTTGAGCTTTAGTGTAAAAGGCAATTTGGGGACGGCTTGCCCTGTCAGAATTTTAGTAGCAATATGTGTGTGTGCGCGCGTGCACACGCACATGCATGTGCTCATGTGTGTTTGTGTATGTAAGTTCATAAAATGTTTATTTTGTAGTATTAATGATTTAATCTAAATGTTCTAACTGAACTGCATATCTAGATTTTTTTCTAAAAATTAATTCTATCTTGTTGTGCTTCCTGTTCTAAGATTGTTGATTTTTCTTGTAATTTCTGACCATGTAGCTCTTTTTAAAAGCATGTAGCTGTTCAATAAATAATAGTAGCCTTAATTAAAAAAATCTTTTGCAAGCATAAAGTGGTACAGAAGGAAATAATCCAGCAACCAGAGATAACTTAATTTTGATGGCTGTCCTTCAGGCGTTATGTGTATTATATAACAAAATTAAGAGCATATTGATAGCTTTAAAGGATAAAAAGTAAGTTATTTAAAAAATCTCTGAAAGGAGTAGCAAATGGGGGCAAGTTTGGTTCTTAGAAGTCAGTACCAGCCATTGTGCACGATTTTTTTTTCCCTACTGTGTAGCTATTAAAGAAACATTGCAGCCTGACTGTTTTCTGTGGCAATTGTCTTTTGAAGGTCTTGTTCAATTTATCTAGAAATTTAGTTTTATGGTCTCCTTCAATTTAAAGTTTAGTAGCTTTATATGGAGTCCTGTGATCCATTGAAATGCTAACTTGGGTCATGTCTCAACTGCTACAATGCTGTGTAGAAACCATCATTAAAATTCTGGTTATCCTGCAACTGGCAGAGAAGTCATGCTGTTAGAGGTTCCTTAGTAAAACATTATACTATTAAAATTTTGAATCACAGATGGTAATAGCTACACTAGTGGTGAACATAGCATAACATAGAGAAATTGAACCACTTTGTTGTACACTTGAAACTAATGTAACATTGTGTGTCAACTACACTCAAATTTTAAAAAATTAGAAAAATTTTGAATCACAACTGTGCTTCTGTCCCATGAATATTAACAATATTTGTAATCATTTAAAGTTACAAATAGGGTCAAAACAAATGGAGTATTTTGATCTATATTTTCTATCCCTAATTCTTATTTAATTGATTGACATTGGGAAAATTAAAATCCATTTTCAGTATAGATTTGTTAAGTGATACCAAATATTCTACACCCACAAGTAATTCAAGGAAATCAGAGCTCTAAGTAGGTTGAATTGATATAAGTAATAAGTCCATTTAGTTATTAATGACTTTAAATATAGATTTTACAAGGCAATCGATGGCAGTATAACTGATCATTCGTGTTTTATGTAATTGGATTTCTTATGGATATAATGCCATTTTCAGAATTAATGTAGCATTATGCTGCTTTGTTACTCAGTCTTTTTGTAAGTCAATTTTAAGAAAGTAGATACTTCAAAATTTATTTATCTTGAAAGCATTTCATTTGATGCAACCCATAAAATTGATAAATATTACATTATGATATCTGCTTAGTGCAATTCTTAGGTAGGGGATTTAATAATATAAAGCAGTTAAAAAAAACCTAGTATGCTTTATAAATTGCAGATAAGGGTCAAAAACAAAGGCAGTGGGCAAATTATAAATTCTGCATTCAGGGCTGTGCTATCTTTAGCAGTTTGTCACTGAAATCTACCTGGGAAGTAATCTCCTTGTTTCATGTGCTTTGCTTTAATCTATTTGTATTTCTGGAGTTTGGAGAAAAATTTGATTTTCAGTAATTTTAATGGTTGAAAAAGAAGTGCCATCCCTGAAAGAGTGCCCCTCCCCCCCCTCCAATATTTGCAGTGGCCAATGTGGTTACTGAACTCAATGTTCTGGATAATAGGTTTCATTAGTTTTGATGCCTGAGGTAAAAAAGCAGTAGGTGGGAATAAGAAGTGTTTTTGATGTCTAGACGTTCATTTCAGCTGTTGCTGCAATATGATACATTAAAAGGAAATATGTATCATAGCTCAGAGGAAATATGTATTCTTTGAAAGTAATTCTACTTTTAAACTGTGTAAGGCAGGGTGACCTAAATTCTAAACGCATGAGCTTGAATTTCTTCAAGGTTTTACAATTTTTATGCTCCTCCCTACCCAATTCCATTATCCCTCCTACTTTTCCCCCTTCAAGTAAAGTATGTCAGTTTTGCTTGTCGAATTGGAAGGGATATCTTTCCAAGATCTCTGCTGGGAAACACAAAATCATTGAAGTATATACTGCTTTGATATTTTGCCATATTGACTTTTTTCCTGAACCTTTTATATGTTTTTTTTTTTTTTTCAGAAAAGCTTATTAATTCTGCAAGGAGCCATGTTTCACAGAGTTAAAAGAAGTTATATTATAGTTTGTGAGGATTTTGAAAAATTATTTGGGCACTAAGTAGTAATTACTACTATTTAAATTTTCCTTTCTAAAACACTGTTTCCTACTCAAAGAAAAACATTTATATAGTACTTTTGCAGTTTAAATATTTGATTATGAGGATTACTATATTAAAAAAATGTTGAATAACAGCAATTTAAACACATTATGATTATAGTTTTTATAACTTAAGTAAGATAGCTTTAGTACCAAAATAGTTTTTCTTTGTAAATAGGCAGCTGTGGTACTACTTAGTTTTATTTTTCTGTTTTAGTTTGGCTATAATAGACCGCATAACAACAAGAGAATTTTTTTTTTTTTTTAAAACAAGAGAATGTTTTAATTTAGGAATTCTTCGTTTTAATTGAATCTTGCCACTCATTTATTGTATACACATTTTAGGTCTTTTGGTGCTTTCTTTTTCAAGACTAACAAACTTTTAGTACAATTCTTCCATTACATCTAAGTAGATTTAGATGTAAGTCCCCTTGTAGGGACACCTGGGTGGCTCAGCGGTTGAGCGTTGTCCTTCGGCTCAGGGCATGATCCCAGAGTACCAGGATCCAGTCCCACATTGGGCTCCCTGCATGGAATCTGCTTCTCCCTCTGCCTGTGTCTCTGCCTCTCTCTCTGTCTCTCATGAATAAATAAATAATTTTAAAAATCTAAACAAAAAAGTCTCCTGTAGAGATAGTCTTATTGCTACTTTATATTCTTAAGGAATTAATAAGCATTTATATGTAAACTGGAAAAATCAAAAGAATTCGGCTTTTTTTTTTTTTTTTTTAAATTTTAAAAATGGAGACAGCATACCCTGGGGAGATTGTAGGATTCATAAAGATGGGGTCTAGCATTTGCAAGCTTTCTTACAAATTTGGTGGACGCTTTTCTTCTAGGCCACCTTGGAAAGGAGATCAAGAATTAAGTAGTGAATGCATCTCCTGTCATTTATAGAAACTTAATTTAGACTACCCAATACCTAGTTCATGCCCCTCCCCTTACTTTATGAAATATTTAAATATCAAGCAAATGGAAAGTTGGTTTAAATTTCACTTTGGGAAGAAGATATCTTAGAAAAAACTAGCTTAAAAAGCTAAAATGTGCTTTTCTCTGATATTATCATGGAGTTGTATAAATAGATTGCAGAAGCAATTTCAATTTTGCTTAACATTTGAAAAAATTACTTGCAGTTATTTAGAAAACATTAAGTTGCAAATTGTGGATCCAGAGGGAAATTTGACTTGAATGTTGAAGTTTGCCTTTGTAACTGGTATTCAGAGTAAAAGGTGGATGGGATGGATTAACATAGCTCTAAGTGTGGTATAGTGGAAGGAGCATGGGTGTTAGAGTCAGAAAACTTGGGCTTGAATCTCATCTTTGCCACTAATCCTCTTAACTGGATATAAGGAGATTTTAGATTGAAGCCAAATCCAATGAAGTAAAGGTATGTGCACATAAAATACTAGGTCAATTCAACACATGTTTATGAATATCTGATATGTTCTAGTCACTTCAGCTATGAAAATAAATTGCTTCCTCTTGTGGAATTTTTTAATTTTATAAAATGGACTAATTTTTATATTTACTGTTTATAAAAAGTAGATGTAAAATACATTTGATCCTGTTAGGTTCTGAATATAGTTACATATGACTCTAGATTCTTGGATTTATTAGTTGTGTGACCTTGGGAAGTTTAAGATTTTTAAGCCTTAGTTTTCTTATTTATAAAGTGGAGATTAGAATAAGCTGTATTGGTTGGAATTCTTAGTTGCAAATAAGAAAAGGAATTGATTAAAAGAATATTGAGTATTCACAGAACTGTTTGTCAATTTTAGGATCAGTGCTGCAGTATTGGTTTCATGAGAATAAATAGTGGTATCACCACTAAGCACTGGATGCTGCAGTACCTCTGCTACTTAAGCATCAAAAACTTGATCTTACAGCTGCTATTTCTAGTGGTGACAGAAATATCTCTCTGTGTCTACTTTCTTCTGTGTCACTTAGATCCAGAGCCAAAGGTGTAGTGCAGGAGCACCTAGTGGACTTCAGCATATATATATCCTTGTCCATATTGCAGGACAGGATGGAAGAAAGCGTCTGCTTTCAGCTCATTAGGGGTGACCATATTTGACACTCAGCATGGGATAGGCAATTCCCAGGGATAGGAAGAAGTCAGATACTGAGTGGGTACATGTCCTTTACTTTGTATCATAGTGTTGTGCTGAAAAAACATTCTCCGCATCGCCAGCCCCTATTGATAGGTAGTGCTTGATTTGAAGCTTGGCACACAAAATAAAGTCTCAGAAATTGAGAAAGATGGTTTCCTAGGTAGAAAACCAACCTTGACTATCAGTTATTTTATCTTACTGTTATTTTAATATATTTTTTTAATGTTTGTTAGCTATGCTGCAAAGGATTCAAAGTTGTTATTGCCTTACAAGTGATTTTCAAAATCTATATTAGCTTTTTTGAGAGCATTCCTTTTTTCTGGCCTGATACTTGAGGCATAACATAGCCAAGAACTGTGGGCCAGTGTGTGTTGGCCAAATATCTATTATATTCCAAAAATGCTATTCTAGATTTAACTTATTTTGGCATTTTAGAGATTCATTGAAACATCTGCTGCTCTTGTATTTCTGGAAATTTTGCACATGAAGTAGATAAGAAAACTTGGTCTGACTTTTGCTACTTTCCACAAGTATGCTTGCTGTATATAAACGGTAAATTAAAGGGGTAGCAAAATAAAATAATAAAAATCCTTAAATGCATGGCCTCAATTGATATTATTTACTAGAGGGATTATCCTTGATTACAGTTGTTGAGTTCCAATAAATTGACTACTCTTGAATCTTTATATGTAAGATGAAATTTAGATGTTCATATGAAGTCCAGATACTATGCCTTGTTAGTTACCTCTGCTGACTTATATTTTAAATTTTACTGGCTGACTTACAGTTTATAATTTTCTGTTGTTTCTTAAGCTTTGGTATACTTAAATAAGAGCTTAATGTAATCTGATTTATTTTATTTTGTGTTACTGCTTTCTTCTGGTGTTATTACATTGGTGCCTAAACTTTATATAAACTTATATAATATAAAGGAAGATATGAGAATTACCGTATAAAAAATAATATTGAGGGTATTTTTCAAATTTTCAGTATTTAAAAAAATTTTAGAGAAATGTTTTAGAGAAATTTTTGTTCTCGTTGTCTTATTTGCAATATTTAATATGACGTACATAATACAATTTATAGTAGATTGTCTTGTAGGGGTGGACCACTTTGGTATGTAGTCTCTTTTTTTAAAGATTTTATTTATTCATTCATGAGAGAGAGAGAGAGAGAGAGAGAGAGAGAATGAGAGAGAGACAGGCAGAGACACAGGCAGAGAGAAGCAGGCTCCATGCAGGGAGCTAGATGTGGGACTTGATCCCGGTCTCCAGGATCAAGCCCTGGGCCAAAGGCAAGGGCTCAACCGCTGAGCCACCCAGGCATCCCTGGTCTGTAGTTTCTTGTGGGTGAAACTTTTTTTGTGTTTTGTTTTTCTGCTTTAAATAATTTGTGAATGAAGGGTTAACCAAATAAACTATATTGTTTGGATAAAAAAAAATCATGTTCAGTGTGCAGAAGTTTAGAGTAGGAGTCCTTCTGATTCATATTCTGTTCTCATTTTCAGCACTAAAAATATATAAGAAATCAATGTAAGTATATTTATAATGGCTTAGGTTCAGAAGCTGTGTCTAATAGTGAAAAGAGTTTATGTAAAGCAGTAAAAGAGTTTAAGTTTTTTAGTGTATAGTTCTACAGGTTTTGCCAAATGTACACAGTTCCGTAACCACCATGACAAACAAGATGTAGAACAGCTCCATAATCCCTCAAATTTCCCATGTCCCTTTGTTATCAACCACTGCCATTCTAGGGATGGGAATGGGAATAAGAATCCATGGGGCAGTTTACATTACCTTAAATTTGCCTTTGTGAGAATGCTATATGAATGAATTCTAAAGCATGTGGCTTTCTGAGTATGATGGCTTTTTTCACTTAGTATAATGACATTCATTCATATTTTGAGTATATCAGTAGTTTTCTCTCTTCTCTTCTCTTCTCTTCTCTTCTCTTCTCTTCTCTTCTCTTCTCTTCTCTTCTTTTCTTTTCTTTTCTTTTCTTTTCTTTTCTTTCTTCTTTTCCCCTCCCTCCCTCCCAAGACTTATTTATTTGAGAGAGAACCCACACGTTCCTGTGCCCATGAGCATGGGAGCAGGGCAGGGGCAGAGGGAAAGGGAGAGAGAGAATCCTCAAGCAGATTTCCTACTGAGCTCAGAGCCCTATACAGGGCTGATCCCAAGACTCTGAGATCATGACCTGAGCCGAAATCAAAAGATGGCCACTTAACCTTCGGAGCTACCCAGGAGCTCCCCCCTCCTTTATTTCTGAATAGTATCCCAGTGTGTATGGATTGTCTGCTGTTTGTTCTTTTCCCAGTTGAGGGACTTTTGGATGTTTTCCGGTTCCTGGCATTTTGGGAAAACAATAACAAACCAGCTCTAAATATTTGCTGCAATTTTCCATGTGGACACAAGTTTCTTATTTTACTTGAATACGCACGTGTGTGTATGCATGTGCACTCGAGCACAGACTCCCCTAAGATGGATGATGCTAGACTGCATGGCAAGTGTATGTTTAACTGCAGAAAAAATTGCCAAAGTCAGCTTTTCCACAGTGACTGTACTATTTTTGCATTGTTATCAGCAGTATATGACCATTACAATTACTCTGTATGCTCATTAGCACTTTGTATTTTCAGTTTTTCTTTTAAGCCATACTAAAGGGCTTTTCTGTAGCTGAACATAACTTTTCTGTGTTTTTTTGAAGAGCAGAAGAGTTTTTCATTTCGATGAAGCTCTGTTGAACAGTTTTTCATTCTGGATCATGCTTTTGGTGTCATATCTAAGAAATCTTTGCTAACCTAAGCTTATAAAAAGTTACTCTTGTGTTTTTGAAATTTTATAGTTTTAGTTAGGTTTTACATTTCAGGGTTCATTTTTCTATATGATGTGACCTATAGTTTGAGCCTCATTTTTTTTTGCATAGGGATATTCATTTATTTCAGTTCTAGTTGTTGAAAAGACTGTTCTTACTCCACTGAACTGCCTTTGCACCTTTTTTGGAAGCTGATTGATCATATATTTTTGGGTCAGTTTGTAGGCTGTACTGTTTTGTTGATCTGTGTATCCTATCTCTAGTACCACACCATGTTGTCAATTCTAGTTCTATAGTGAATCTGGAAATCAGGTTATGTAAGTCTCCTAAGCTATATTTTTCTTTTGCCGCATTATTTAAGGTATTCTAGTTCCTTTGCTTTGTCATATAAATGCAATTTTTCTCATTCTCTAGAAAATCCTTTAGAGATTTTTTTTAATTATAATTGAGTTGACTCTATAGATCTGTTTTAGAAGAATTGATATCTTGACAATAATAACTTTTTCAGTCCATGATCAATATATACCTCTGCATTTATTTATGTCTCATTGATTGCATTCATCAGTGTTGTAGTTTTTAGCATTTAGATCTTGTACATAATTTGTAGGTTTTATATCCAAGGATTTCGTGTGTTTGGTGCTATTATAAGTGATAATCTTAAAAATGCAGTTTCTTATTCATTATAGTATATAGGAATAGGATTTTTTCTTTTTTGTTTCTGTTGACCCTATTCTGTGATCTAGTTAAACTCAGTTTTAGATCTACTGTTTTTTTGGTCGTTGTTGATTCTATAGGATTTTCTCATAGTCATGTCATCTGTGAATAGAGATGTTTTATTTCTTCTATTCCAACTAGTATGTCTGGTATTTTTTTTCCTGCCTTATTGTATTGGTTGATGACACCTCCACTAAAATTGGAACAGGAGTGGTGAAAGCAGACTTCCTTGCCTTGTTCTTGATAGTAGGGGAAAATAATCAGTCCTTTATCATTAAATATATTAGTTGTAGGTTTTTGTGATTGTTCTTTTAAGAATTTTTTCAAACAAAAAAACCCAGTTCTTCAGTCTATTTTAAAATTGTTGAAATCATGATAAAATTATAATGATAAAAAATTGTAGTTGACATTGCTGAAACTTTTTTAGTATTCCACATTGCATGATTGGACAACTATAACACTTAAACATTTCAGTTAAAGTATTTCAGGACCATTTGAGGAAGAAATAGAGTTATGGTTGTTGACTGAGAACTTTGACAACTTCCATGAACGGCAGAGTACATACTTTATATCAAGAAGAACAAAAAGAAAAAAAAGCAGAGTGGTTGAAGCAGATGACACAATGTTGATAATTTGGGTTAGGAATTTATTGGATCTGTTTTTTTAAAGTATGATTGAAGATTTTTAATTAATATATATATATTTTAAAACAATGTGCAGAATAGATGTCACCAACTTGGAAGAAAACCTTAGAAGAGTGGGACTCTTTTCACAAATGCTGCATCACTAACACTCTTTATGACACAAAAGACTATTACATAGAAAAACACTGACACTAGTAACGAGTCAAAATGTGATTCAGAAGAGTCAACATCTAAATGCTGATGAAGTTTTAGGCATTTTTAACCTTTTCTGGGGTGGTGCTTATAATATGTTTTATGTATGTACAATAATGATATTTGAAAAAAAAATGTGAATAGGGTACCCGGTGGCTCAATGAGGTAAGCCTCCCACTCCTGGTTTTGGCTCAGGTTATAATCTCAGGATCATGGGATCCAGCCCTGCATTTGGTCTGTGCTCATTGGGAAGTCTGCTTCTTTCTTCCTCTGCCCCTCACCCTTGCTCACTCTCTTTCTCTAAAGCATATTTCAAGAAAAATAAAAACATGTCAATAAATGTAAAGGAGCTCTTTAAATAATTGCAAATTAAAAATCCTAAGTAATAAAAGCCATATTATAGTTTAATTGGCAGCTTACCTCCACTCCTTCACCTTCAGCAATATTTAAAAAAATCATGCTTCTTGAACTTGATAGTGTCTTATAGTCACTGAGACACATTAAAAAGGAAAATCAAATTAATATGAGGTGGTCATTTTGTTGAAATGTTAGCTCTCTTTCTCACCCAGGAAAAGCTCTATCTAGAAGATAAATGTGTGAGAACACAGATTCAGGACATCCTCAGGATTGTAAAAACTTTTGCTTGTTTTGTCTTGAACAGAAGTAGTCTGTTGCTAGCAGGAATGTTTATTTGCTGTACTTTATTTCCATTTCTTTAGTGATAAATAATAAAATGTTTCTGACAGAGGTTGCTTTGGGAAAATTTGGTAAATCATTGTTAGCCACACAGGCAGGAAAACAAAAGCTTATCTGACATACTAAGAAAAAATATTATCCGGTTTTATCATTTAAAGGTGGTCCTTTAGATAAAATCCATGAATGTAAATACGCTTTTTCTAATTCTATGTGATTGGAGATAGATTTTGAGATGTCTGTTGGTGTGGTAAAAGCATTACAAATGCATTGTGGATTTAAAGTATATTTTAATTCTCAAAATTTTCTCTGGTGAGTGGTTTTGTCAAGATAAGTAAAAGGAAGTAAAATTTTCTTCTGCAAATGTCGTTTCCATCCTTCCAATTTTTTGTTATCTTGAACTGAACTAATATAATTTAAAAGGAAATTAGCTGTCTTCTGCAAGGCGTTTTATATCCTTTTATATATGAAAAGAATGTTAGGAATGCATGAGGCATTGTTAGTCTATTGGATTCTCTTGATGTTAGAGTTACTTGTGGCTCAGTGTTATATTTCTTTTTTTTTTTTTTAATAAAGATTTTGTTTATTTATTTGAGAGAGAGAGAGTGTGAGAGAGGGGGCAAGGGGGGCGGGGCAGAGACACAAGCAGGCTCCATGCAGGGAGCCTGTTCCAGGACATGATCCCTGGACTCTAGGATCACGCCCTGGGCCGAAGGCAGGCACTAAACCGCTGAGCCACCCAGGGAACCCCTCAGTGCTGTATTTCCAAGGCAAATATGATATTTCCCAAAATGTCAAACTTAAATGAAATTATGAGTTTAGGAAATCTGATCTTAAATTAAGATTTTATTTCCTGGTATTTTTCCTAAAATTCCGTCCTTAAAGTCCTATTGAGATACTGCCTTTAGAACATATAAGGAAATTTGAATAACTGACATTTTTGAAGATTTTTTCCTTTTAGTTTTTCTCTAAAAATACAGAAGCTAACCTTAGCAATAGTTTGTGACATTTTGTTATCTTTAAATAGAATTTTAACAAAATTTGTCTTTGTTGTACTGTTAGGTAGAAAGATTAATTTGAGAATTTCAGATGATTTCAAATTTTGAAGAATCGGATTGTAAAGATTTTTTTAAAAAATTTTTTATTTATGATAGTCACAGAGAGAGAGAGAGAGAGAGAGAGAGAGAGAGGCAGAGACATAGGCAGAGGGAGAAGCAGGCTCCATGCACCGGGAGCCCGACGCGGGATTCGATCCCGGATCTCCAGGATCGCGCCCTGGGCCAAAGGCAGGCGCTAAACCTCTGAGCCACCCAGGGATCCCCAGATTGTAAAGATTTTTACTGGAGAGGGGTTGTACCATGGTCATATTCCTGAAGACTTTAAAATTGAAACATGTTATTTCCTTCTGTATATAGGTATTCTATGACTTTGGGCAAGTATTTAACTTCTTTTCTCAGTTTCTGTGCAAGATAATTCATTTCAATGAGTTCATTAACTTTGCTTTAGAAAAATGTTTTGAAAGTTAATTTTTATTTGAATGCTCCTCTTACTGGTTCAATTTTTTTAGTTTTGTTTTGCTTTTTTTTCAGTTGTGGAAGAAGGACTCTGGGAAAATGGCCTTTCCTATGAATGTCGGACACTGCTCTTCAAAGCAATACACAATCTGTTAGAAAGGTAAGAGAAGGAATAGCATCACAGTTGTTTTGAGACACCCAGGTTTAATGCTGGATGTTCCCAGGCTTTCCTGTAATTCTCAAAATGCTTTTGCATACAATTTTATGAAGATAAAATTATATACATCTCATTTCTTTTATATTGATATGATTTCAACCTTAGAAGAAGTTTCAGGAATAGCATAAACAGCCTCATATATCCTTTTACTCAGATTCATCAATAGTTTTTCTTTTACCCAGTTTGCTTTGTAGTTTGTGTGATTGCCTACCTTTTTACTTCTAACCTGTGTATTTTAAACTTGTTTCCTGAGCCACTCAAGAGTCATTTGCACACTTGAGAGTGTTCTTTCTTTAACCCCTAAGTGTTTAGGTGTACATTTCCTGAGGACAGTGATATCCTCTCATGTAAACACTGTACAATTATGAAAATTAGGAAATCTAACATTTATAAAATGCCATTATCTGTAGTTCAGCTCCAATGTTATCACTGTCCCACTTATGTCCCTGATATCTTAAACCCCTTCCCCCCAAGATCTGATCCATGATCATACATTTTAGTTTTCATGTCTCTTTAAATTTAGAAGTGTTCTTTAGCCTTTCTTTTTCTTTCTTGACATTGTATGAGTTCAGGCCATATGTTTTATATAATGTCCCTCAATTTGAGATAGTTTCTTCATGATTAGATTTAGGTTATGCATTTTGTAGTAATACCATAGAAGTGATGTCATGTCCTCCTCAGTATATCAAAGCAGGAGGCCTATGATTTCAATGTCAGTGATATTAACATTGTTGATCACTTGTTTGGGGTGGTGTTCTGTCAGATTTCTACACTGTAAATTAATAAGTACTTGTGAACTGTGACCTTTGTTAATTCTTTGTAATTATTAAGTAATTTGTGACCAGATACAATGAGGTTGTGTAATTATCCCGTTACCACATTTTGACTCATGTGTTTTATCTTCTGTCATTTAAATCAGCATAGTTATGGCTGTAATGATAATTTTCAAATGCAATCATTCTTTCTACTTCCATTGTTGGACATTTTTTTTTTTTTTTGTAACGAAGAGCTTTTCATTTTCTTGTATGTACGTGTGTGTGTGTGTGTGTGTGTGTGTGTGTGTGTTTAAGATTTTATTTATTCATGAGAGACACAGAGAGAGAGAGGCAGAGAAAGAAGCAGGCTCCATGCAGGGAGCCCGACGTGGGACTCAGTCCCGGAACTCCAGGATCAGGCCCTGGGCCAAAGGCAGGTGCCAGACCGCTGAGCCACCCAGGGATTCTTGTATGTGTGTTTTAATCTCCCTTTTAGCTATACAAATTTGGAGAAATGGATTTCTGTTTTGGTCAGTGGATTATAATTTATAATTTATTACCACCATCATTTATTTCAATTCATAAATTCTTCCAGATTTGGCCAGGGAGAGCCCCTTCATGATGGAGTCTATGGCTTTTGGACCTGTTGTCATTGTTCAAGTGCCTCCTTACTTTATGGCATAACAGTGTATTTCTGGCTCAGATAGTATTTTAAGGGGAAAAACAAATGATAAAGAATGGATTAATTAAGAACTCCTATGGAAAAAAAACCTTTTCACTTCTCTTTCTGAGTCTTTATTTGATACTTTCAGGTAATCAAAGCTGAAAGGACATTCTGGTACCGTTCAGTTCCTTATCCAAGCTGCTAGTTATGGTAATGTCACTACCGTGTCAATGCTTAGAGGACCTAAGCTGTAGTTGATAAGTTGTCACCATTTAAGTCACTCAGAAAGATCTTTCCCACCAAATTTATCTTTTTCATTTTGGACTTCAGTTTCCACTTCTGTACTTGGAGTAGACCTAGAGGCCATCCATCTGTTACTAAGGCAGTATATTTTGGAAGCATTGATTTTGAAAGTTGAATCTCTTAAATATTTCAAATATTTGGTAATTCTCTCTCCCACTGCAAAACAAAACAAAGTACACACAAAGTCCCTTCAGGAAAATGTGGAAACTTGACTGTTTATATACTCTGATGCCATAACAAAACTCTTATTATCTGTACAATAATTAATGCATCTTTTAAAGAGTCCTTTTAATGTAAGTTTGTAATGTATGTAGAACAAAATACATTTTTAAAAAATAAAATGTTAATATGTGGTTGAACTGTATTCTTTTCAGTCTTTTGTGTTTTAAATGGGAGAAAATTAGAACAGAAAAACAGAGTGAACAAAAATGCAGATAATTCATTTATTCTTTGGTCATGAATTCTTTGGTCAAAGAATTTATTCTTTGGTTTGTAATAAAAACTGAATTTCAGGGGGTGCCTGGGTATCTTAGTTGGTTGAGTGTCTACCCTCGGTTCAGGTTCTGATCCCTGGGTCCTGGGATTGAGCCCCTAGAGTCAGGCTTCCTGCTCAGCAGGGAGTCTGCTTCTTTCCCTGCTCCTGCTCTCTCTCTCCTTCTCAAATAAAATAAAATAAAATCTTGAAACAACAACAACTAAAGTTCAGGTTAATCTCAGTTATTATTTGATAGGAAAGTTAATTGTGACATATGCAGTATGTCATACGATAAATCGTCAGATAGTTCTGAAGAACTTTGGGTTAGATCTGGGTTTAATTTCATAGTCTGTTACTTGGACAGTTACCCTAACCTCACTAAGCCTGAGTAAACACCCTTAATACATTAAGTACAGGATACTGTGTACCTTGAGTTCTTGTTGGATGATGTCTATGATGTGTGCCACATAATACTTAACCTATTATTACTGTTGAAGAATTGTTAATTCCTTTCCCCATAAATATATTCTGCATACTTTGATTTGGATCCTCTTATAAGACTTTATTTTGAAATAAAACAGTATTTAATTTAGAAAATAATTAATCATGTTATTAACTACATGATTAATAAATAAATTGTTATTTCCTACAATTAGAATGGAGAGGTTGAGATTTTTTTGAAAAATTGTAATAATTCCTTTGTCTTTCAAAATAACGTTTTCCTTTCACCAAAATTTAAGTAGCTGTGTTGTGTAAGTGAAAATTCTCCTGCTCTTGAGGCAAGGAATCATCTTAAATGGTTGTTTTTAGCTCTCTTTATTCATTGTCACTAGAATCTGGGTTGGCTAACACATGCTTGCCCTTTTGTTTGTCCCTAGCCTAGACCATTTGCTGTAACTTAGTTATCTGTTTACAACCCAAATTTATTGAAATACAGTTTACTGTCTTATTCCTGGCTACTTTCTATTATGTTTTTCCATTTCTATTCAGAAAGATCGACTGGGTTTCCCATTGCAGGTATTTTGAGTTTCTAGCATGAAAGCCAGAATTGAGGTTATTGAAGCAGATCATCAAGGAATGTATCACTGGCAGGGTGTTTGTGTTTCTCAAACTCTTTTTTCCTCCCAGTTCACATTTTAACAGCTTATACTACTGATTTATTATTTTTGCTTTTTGTATTTCTAAGCAAACGGATTTGTTTAATTAAAAGAGAGTCTCTCACTTACAGCTAAGTAGGAGTAATATAAATTGATCATTTTTCCAAAAGGCAGTAGTTGCTAATGTATACAGAATGGTGAGCTACTGCAGTCGTTTATTAAAAATAATTTCACTACAAAAAGATAACACTGTATAACTGTATAACACAAAAAGGTAGCACTGTATAACACAGAATAAGGTAATTTCATTTTTATTGCTATTGATTGGTGCTGAGGTAATACTATACTGATGTGTGTAGAATATTTTAAATTCGAAGGTAATAGGACTTTAAACATTTTACCTTTCATTATTCCTCCTCTAGCTCCTCAGTATTTGCATACACTGCATTGTATATGTCTAGTGTCATCTGTTCATTAAAAAACCAAAAACCTCACTGTTGATTATTCAAGAGTATTTTCCTTTAAGATGTCAGATAGAAGCTAACACATCTGGCTGTAATATCACATCTTTATAGGGACGCATATTGCTAGCAGTCCGTTTCTTCATTGCCTTCAGAGATGGAAGATCTTCTGCATCTCTGCTCTGCCAATTTTCAATATATGTCTTGGGCAAGTGACTTAAGCTTGCAGAGTGCTTGTTCTTTTTTTTTTCCCATTTTAAAGTTTTATTTATTTGACACAGCACAAGCAGGCGGAAGCAGCAGGCAGAGGGAGAAGAAGAAGCAAGCTCCCCGCTGTGCAAGGAGCCTGCTGTGGGGCTTCATCCCAGGACCCTGGGATCACAACAAGCCAAAGGCAGATGTTTAACTGACTGAGCCACCCAGGTGCCCCAAAGAGCCCTTTGTTCTTTACCTATAAAGTGGTGAAGGATTGTTTTTGCTCAGTACAGTACCTTTCTCTCTCTCTGTCTCTCTCTTTTTAAAGATTTTATTTATTTATTGATGAGAGACACACAGAGAGAGGCAGAGACATAAGCAGAGAGAGAAGCAAGCTCCCTCCAGGGAGCCTGATGTAGGACTCTATCCCAGGACCCCTGGGATCACACACTGAGCCAAAGGCAGAGAGACACTTAATCACTGAGCCACCGACGCATCCCTACCATTCTCATTATCAGAGCTCAGTAAGTGAATAACTGCTGTTAGTATTAGCTAATAGCAATATCACTAATAATATTTCCAGAGTTGGACACAACATTAAGTCAGTTAGCCTTCACCTTGATTATTCTGGAATCCCATTCTGTAATGTCCTTTTTTATGTGGTCATCCCTCCTTTCCTTGAACACTCCTGGTTATTTGAGCTTGGATTCTGACAGGACAGCTTTCTAGAGGAGTTCTTTTCATCTTCAGAGAGATGTTAGAATGTTTAGTTAGTTAGATGTTAGAAAGTTCATTGTTGGGATCCCTGGGTGGCGCAGCGGTTTGGCGCCTGCCTTTGGCCCAGGGCGCGATCCTGGAGACCCTGGAGACCCCGGATTGAATCCCACATCGGGCTCCCGGTGCATGGAGCCTGCTTCTCCCTCTGCCTGTGTCTCTGCCTCTCTCTCTCTCTCTCTCTGTGACTATCATAAATAAAAATTAAAAAAAAAGAAAGTTCATTGTTAGAAAGTCTTACGCTGAGTAGAAATCTGTTTCCCATAATGGTTTTTTAAAAAAATCTTAATCCTGTTCTTTCGGGTTCATATATAATTCATCTAATCCTCATGTGGTGGCCTGTTTAATATCTTGGTACCTAAGTTTTTTGTTTGTTTGGTTTATGGTTCTTATATAATATTGAATAAGCCCTGTGCCTCTGCCTTCTAGATATCCCTCTAGCCAGTCCCATTCTCTTCATTTTGACTGCCACTGGCCTGCTTTAAGACGTATTAAGTATTTGATAAAGTTTTGCAATGACCTCTTCTATAGTCAGTTTAAGCTTAGTTATGCTGCAGTAAAAGAAGACCTGAAAGATCTTACTATCTTAATAACAATTGAAGTTTATTTCTTGCTCATGCTGTTTGCTTACTGTGTCATTTAAGAGTAATACTCCTTATATCCTCTTGCCTCCAGGCAAGAATCTTGTTGGTGGGGTAGCCCTGTCAGAGATTTGCTGGGCTCCTGATAGAGAGCAAAGAGTAATAATGGCAAAATGCATAATTAGCTCATTGAAGCCTCTGTTTACAAATGGTGTATGCTGTTTCTCTTCACGTTCCATTGGCTGAGAAATTTGCCACCAAACTTAAAATCAAATGGATGAGAAAGTATTCTCTCTCCATCTGTAGGAAGTACCCAAGTCACATGGCTGCACTTGATGTTAATGGGACAGGGAGATACAGCGCATATTTGGGAACAGATACAATCTACCTTACCACTTAATTGAGGTCTTCTCCCTTCTCATAATCTATCCTCCAAGCTGGTGTTGGTTATATTACTAAAATACAGATATGTTTCTAAAATGTAATTATGCATCTATTTATACACATCTTTAAAAACTTTGAGCTATATTGGCTTCTTTTGGTATATTCTTCATTTGTGATTTTTTAAATCAGAATTTTAGTATATGAAGTGTTTGGGTCTTTTAAGTTTTATTGGTTTAGATGATGCAATCACACTTATTTTTTCTCTTCTGAGACAGTAAGTATGCTTGTTATTTTCCTAATGATAGGTTGTCCCTTTTTGGCAAAGTACCTGGCAGGATAAAATACCATTAATTTTGTTTTTACTTATATAGGCTCTGCTGATTTTCCTGTCTTTTTCTGATAATGCCCCAATTTAGATAGTTTTCATCAGTCTCTGCAATTTAGTGGGATTTTGTTATGTATTGACAATAAACTTCTCAAAGGTTACACTTTGTGTTTCAAGTTTAGGCTGCCTCATCTTCACTAATGGAAAAGGACCTAGACTGTGGAGAGATTATGGAAAACTAAAACCTGTGATCTTTTGCGGGAGTTTCTTCATTTGGCATTTTTAATATTGCAGCCTTAGTGGCTATTACTCCTGTGGTATTGTAATTGGTATAGTTTTCATAGTATACTGTATCCTTCTTACCTAACTCTACCTCAGCGAAATAAATCATTGGGTTGGAGAGCTGTTAAAAAAGAAAAAAGCCAGGAAATATGTGCAGTTCATATCACCCAGAGTTTTAGTGCTGCCTCAGTGATTTGCATTACATGTGGGATTTAGGAAAATCTTGCTTTCATATAGCTTTGTGGAAATGCTTAAAATGTCTGGCATAATGCTGTCAAATTGGCATTAAATGTGGTAGTATATTTTAATTTTAATTGTCTTAAGTTTTTTAGAATAAAACACATAAGCTGATTTTGATAGAAAGGTATTTTTTTCTTCTAAAGTGCAGATCACTGCTTTGCACACAATAGAAGATTACATGGGTTTTTTTGAAGCTCTTATGCTCTATCCTGTCCATACTTACTTAGGGAGACTTTAATCTGTGAGTATTGGACGTTTGTAAAACATAATGGCCTTTCAGAGTAGTCCACTGGTGCTGCTTTCCTAATAGATTGCCAGCATAGTCACCCCATGGTAGTTTATAACACAGCTGTAAAATTGCCTTTGGCCCAGAGCTTCTTGGTTTGCCAAGAGTTGGTGTTTAGAGGGAAGATATTTATTTGAAAAAGTACAGTAAAAATAACATGGAGAAAGTTGGAATTATAATTATGATGGCAGTAGCATTATGTTTGGGTATTGTTAGCTTTCAGTGTCTCTGGTATTTGATTTAACAGAGGTGAACATCAGAGGGCAAGTGAGCACTGTCCTTGGATGTGCTGGTTCAAGAATTTAAAAATAATAAATATTTTTAAATAAGAATTTAAGAATAATAAATAGTTTAAAGAAGAATTTAAAAATAAATAAATATTTATAATATTTATTATAAAATAAATAAATTTTTAAATAATAAAAATTTAAAAATAATAAATTTTAGATGGTAAAAAACCATCTTCAGTAGAGCACTATGGTAGTAGGTACCGGCCTAGTTGAAGAAATGGTGATAGAAATTTGCAACATTGAGAGTCCTTGGGTATAATGTAATAGAGCAGGAAATGAGTAATCAATAAATTTCCATTTTATTGAGTTGTGGCAGTGTGCAGTTCTCTAAAGGAAGTAGAAAAGTGAGTTTTTAGAGCTAAGGCGCATATTCTTTTAAAGGAAGAATCACTATAAACATTACGGACACACGTGAATAAAACCATGTATCTACTTGTAAATTTCTAGAGAGAAACGTGTTCACTGTAAGACCAGTCAATTTATCTATTTAATATTTTTAGGACAGAGAAAGGGTTAAGACTTTAAAACATAAAAAATTTTGTGGCTAGACGATGGGATTGATTCAAACTAAAAGTTTGAAATTAGAGGAGAGATTCTTTGGAACAGCAATAGGATGGACGTTTTCAGATAAAGGGAGTCCTACAAAAACACCTAACCTTAAAGAGATTTTGGAAAGGATGGAAATGACAGCCATTACTTGGCCAGAGGAGACAGCATCCACTAAGGCACAGTAGAAACCCAAAATAATGAAGATAGAAGGGATCAGTTGAAAAAGGTTTCTTCAGCTTTTAAATTATAGGACTTTTATTTGGTTGGGAATTGGGAATAATTTCTAGGAAGGAGATAATTTTTAGGAAGGAGGGTTTTTTGCATGTGTGTTTGTTATAGATTGGAGTGGTGAGGTAAAGGCTTTGATGCTGGTGAGGAATTTCTGTTAGGAAATTATATAAAATTTAGTTTGAGCAGCTCCATAACCAGATAATAACACTTAAAGTGCATTTTGATTCAGAGTGTGGTAGAGAGACACTGTTCTTGGACTTTTTAATCTTTGAAAACTGTCACATCTGCATAATTTGAGGTGCACTGAAGGACCCAGAGCCAGTGGCCAGTGGCCAGTGGTCCCATCTAGGAAATAGCTTGCTGAGCTAGATTGTGGCTACTGCTGTGGCACTTGTAATCTTATACCAGATCTGCCATGGCTTTGGGATTAGAGATTGGGGCTTGCCAACTTTGAAGTTAAATTGGTCTTGTAGTTAATTAATTAGAGCCATATGGTGTGGCCCAGAAACACATGTGTGTATGTGTTTGTGTGTGTCTGTGTGTATAAACACACACGGACACAAAACCCGATTTCATTTTCATTTTTCAGCGGCTGTTTTCTTCTTTGAAACATTGATTTTTGGGAGATAGGGGGGCAGGGAATTATTTTCTGAAGAGAAATACTTTCCTCAAATTATTGATTAAAGAATATTTTATAAATCTGGAATTGCATTGTGACGTTGTGAACTTGCAACATAATATTATTCTACTTTACTGAATTATGTCATATCATAATAGTAAGGTGATTTTGAAAATTTCAATAATCATGACTGGAGGGATCCCTGGGTGGCACAGCGGTTTGGCGCCTGCCTTTGGCCCAGGGCGCGATCCTGGAGACCCGGGATCGAATCCCACATCGGGCTCCTGGTGCATGGAGCCTGCTTCTCCCTCTGCCTGTGTCTCTGCCTCTCTCTCTTTCTCTCTGTGTGACTATCATAAATAAATAAAAATTAAAAAAAAAAAATCATGACTGGAGTTCCCAAATGAACAACTAGAGTTAACTGACATTCTTTGCTCTATACGATGTTGGTTTGAAGCAAAGTTTTTGGTAAATGGAGTGTCTGATGGAGTTATATTTGTCAAGTTAAATATAAATTTTGTTCCTTAAAAATAATATAAAAGTTGTCAGAATATGAAAAGGGAAAATTATATTTCTCATGTTCTTTAGTTTTTATACTTTAGAATTATCTATCTTAAAAAGATTTAATTCTGTTCAGGTATAATTAAAGTATATGGACAGTTGTACTAATCTTCCTAAACTTCTTTGGCATTTATGTGATTCCCTACATGTTGAGTATCTATTATGATTTTAGTGTGGAGTGAGAGCTGATGGGCTATAAAAAAGGTGAAATATGTAGATTTTATTTTCCATCCCAACATTGAGTGTCTCCACTAGCTGTGGACATAAACACACAAGAAAATTCAAATAATTGGATGAGGCTGCCCACGATTAGTGGTTGTGAACATGAATAATAACACTATTGTGAATAGGAAAATACTCCTTGTATGGAGTATTCATTTCTCAGCTGTTTATTGAGCACCTACTAGTATAGAGCATAACATAGCATATTACGTAATAGGCATTGAAGTATTTGTTGAACATTGCCAGGAAATAGGATACTGTGTCTGCCCCCAGATTTCTCATAGTTTCTTGGGAAGAAAGAGCCATAGAAATGAATTATTACAGTTTGGTGATAAAAGTGCTGATTTGTAGATGTTAGAATGCTGTGCAGGCTATTCTGGGACAAGAAAAATGAACAGAATTAAATTCGAGGAGGATGGAATAGGGTGAGATGGGAGAGGGATTCCAGGCCGAAGCAGGTTAGTAAAGATCAGTGGTAGTGTTCTGTGTGGAAGTCCTCACTCTAGGATCTGCTTTCGAGGGCTCACCAACCCTGTGGAATTATATGCAGTGTTTTGCTCTTCTATGCATTTTTCAGGAGAAAGAGTCTATAATAACTTTGAGTGGATTTATTTATACAGTAGAATCATGACCCAAAAATGATTGAGAACCAAGGGCTTAGTCCCTCAGTATTAAGCTTGCTCTTGAGCCACCATGGTTCCAATTGTCAATCAGGTGGTAGAAGTGTCTTCCTCAGCAAAGACACAGCCCTCCTCTCTCATTTCCTCCTATAACCTAAAGTACAAAACACCATCTGGAAATACTTCCTGTATTAGTCCTGCAGGATCTGTCTCTTTCTTTCTCTTTTTGACTCTGTGTGTTAGAGAGAGAGAGTGTGAAAGAGAAATTGAGTGAAGTTTGTTTTTTGAGTCAACTGTAGTTAAGACTAGGGAGATTGACAAGTGTAAAAATTGATGGTGATAGTTATTGAGTTCTTTTTACCCGTTTATTGAGTGAAAAGAAACTTCGTCCTCATACTTACTTACCCACCTTTACATCTAACCGAGCAGCTGATTCTCTCTTGACTTGAGGGTCAGTGCTACAGTACTCAGTGACTTCACTAATTTGATCCCAACCTTTTCTGGGGTTGTTGGTAACTTTGCTAACTCTCTGCTGTATCACTGCTGAACATGACATTTGAAGACTTTTTTTTTTTTATTGCCTGTCAAAGAAGTAGGATCTGTAGTGGGAACTCCAGGAGATTTGTTTTGTTTTTAAATTTTTAAAAATATTTTTATTTATTTATTCATGAGAGACAGAGAAGCAGAAACATAAGCAGGCTCCAGGCAGGGAGCCTGATGCAGACTCTATCCTGGGACTCCAGGATCACACCCTGGGCCGAAGGCAGGCACTCAACTGCTGAGCCACCCAGGCATCCCCACTCCAGGAGATTTGTTAGCATAGAGAGTTAGACTCTTAGGATTTTCATTAGCTTTTCACTCTTTGCCTTTGTACTTGAGTAGTCTTGGCTGTGTGCTATTCCTTTGCCCCCAACCCCTTGTTTGTACTGAAATGAAATAAGCAAATAGAATTTGTGGCTTTTACTTGATAGAAGCACAAGGGTTTTGAAATAAACTTTACACTTTCTTCTTTACTCAGGGATATTTTATCTATTTTTCTTTTCATATTATACTATCTAAAGCCTTGTTTTTTTTTTCTGTCCTTAAATTGTAAATTCATGTTGTTTTTCCTGTTATTAAATAAATGATTCTTTTGAATTTTGGCCTTAAGACGTATATGAGAGTATGAATACTTTATTTAAAGTGGTATTTATTAAGTGAGGACGTGTGTCAGTAGAAGACCACATTTAGTGTTGATGTGGTTCTGTACTTGTTAGATGCCCCATTGCTTTCATGTTAGTTAATAAGCATTATCGATTTTTAAGAATACCTTCAACTTAATAAACAGCCCTTAGAGAATAAAGAAACATTAAATAGGCTCATCAATTACAGGATTCAAGTGGACTTTGAAAATGAGGAAGGAATTGGAGAAATGTGACAGCATGAGAGTTAATATATGTGATAAATGTTGTGGAGATATATACCTGGACTTACCACTCTACTATCAGTTAGCTGTGTGACTTTCTGTAGGTGACATTTTCTGTGCTTTAGCTACTTCATGTACAAAAATTGACATGTTTAACATCCATCTCATAATAGATATTATAGTAATTAAATGCTATACTGTGCCTGGTAATGAAATGTAGTCTTGGTAGTAGGGATTCTAGTGGTAGATATTGGTAGTATTATTGGGGGAAGGAACCTGTTACCAAACGCTAGAGTTTTTCAATGGAAATATCTTTCCATCTGTCCATCCATCCTGCCTGTTTGCCTGCCTGAAAAATACAGTTAAGTCTCTGAGCTAGGGTATAAACTGTGGAGATACTTTTTCAGTTTTGCTTCTTGAGTACTTCCATGTTATTGAGTATTCCACATTTTCTATTCTAACTTTAATGTAGTCACGTAGTCTTTAACCCTAAAAGCAAGTTAATTTATAATCTTAGGAAAACAGATTGAGTAGCTTTGAAAATGATTTTCTACATTGTGAACAAGGAAGATTGTAGAGATTCATTTTCAAAATAAAAGCAGTTGAAGCCAGTGATTTTTTTGATGCAGCAGTGCTCCAAATTGGCCTCTGCCCACAGGGATTTACATGTGGCCAGCAGAAACTATTGCCGTTTACTAACCCATCTAACCTGTAATGAGTTGGGTGAAAGCTTGTTTCCATCCTTCTTGATGGCAAAGAAATTACAGAGGCAAGAGCCATGTGCAGAATTGCCTGAATATTGAATAAAGAATTGCTATATAGCTCTTTTACAGGTAGATTGAAGAATTACATCCAACTTTCTGACAGTATTTCTTACAAAATATGTGTCATTTCATTGAATGATTTTAGGGATTACTGTATTTCATCAATTTCAAAATGTACATTTTCTCCCACATTTTTATATTTTAAAAATCAGGGATACTCCTTGCAAATGATGGCATCTTGGAATTGGCCAGATGGCAATTATGATATAGTTGTCATATGCCTGCACATGAGTGAACTTGGTCAGAGCTGTCTATATTGTTGTCACTTCAGTTGAATTGTGTGCATTTTTGGTATTATATGAGTTGAGTTCAATTACCATTAACATGTCTTCGGAAAGATTTACCCTATAATTTGACATTGAAACATAATGTACATAATACAGCTTGGAAGCAGAAGTGAGGCACACCTTAGATATGAGGGAAGCTGATAATTGCCATTGAAGAAATGGCTTCCGTTCATTGTTTCCTGCCAAGCCATAGCCATGTGCTTCATCACACCTACAAAAGAAAATACCTGGAACGCCTGGGTGGCTCAGTGGTTGAGCATATATCTGCTTTTGGCTCAGGGTGTGATCCCGGGGTCCTGGGATCGAGTCCCATATTGTGCTCCCTGCATGGAGCTTGCTTCTCCCTTTGCCTACATCTCTGCCTCTTTCTCTGCCTCTCTCGTGAATAAATAAGTAAAAAGTCTTCAAAAAAAAAAAAAAAAGGAGAAAAATACCTAAGTAGAAGAGGTTCTGCGGTGCTTCTGTTTTCTGTTTCTGAGGTCTCTGCTAAAGCATTGCATGTCACATGTGAAGCCAGAAAGCCAGCATTAAAACTTGTGAAATGAGCATCACTAACTTGGAAGAATACCTTTGAGGTACTCCTAAGGAGTGCTGCCTATATCCCCAACATTCTTGATGACCCAAGAATTGAAATAGGGCAAAAGTGTGTTTGGATTTAAAGTAATTTGGAAGCTTAAGACATTTCAGGAATATATCAACCAGTTAATTGTGCATAATTTTTTACATGTGCAAGCATAATACATAATAGAAATTTATGCCCAAATTCAGAAAGTCCTTTCAGCACTTTATAACGTAAAAATTTAAAGTGAGAAGAAAACCTTTTTGAAAGTATAATTAGTGATGTTTTTATTTTTAATAGTATAGCTCATCTGCAATTATTTGATTCAGTGACTTGCTAATTTGTTATTGAAACTATAAATATAATTCTTGGTGTAATTATTGTAGGTGTCTAATGGATAAGAACTTCGTTAGGATTGGGAAGTGGTTTGTCCGACCCTATGAAAAAGATGAAAAACCAGTCAACAAAAGGTGAGTCTTATACTTTTAAAAAGTTTTCGTTCTTTTGCTTGACCACAACTATGTTGTAGGAAGTGGTGGAGGAAGCAGCTAATTTATTTTCCAATAATCTTAGTAATTTAGATGTGTTAAAATAGATTGCTGAATCACATTTTATTAAATATTTTCTTAAATTTTTGTAAAATATTGGAAATTGGACTAGAAAGATTATCAATGACCCATGTCTATCGAGCCCCTTCTTACTACACTATTTGGAATTTAAAATATTCTATTTTGTTATTTTTATTGTCCTTTTTAAAGTCTTTTTACCTGAAAGTGTTATATGTTGTAACTTTAAAAATAGTCAACTGAATTTAAATGCTGATAATTTTTATAGAATTGATTGATGCTCCTTAAAAGTTGGTGAATAGTTTTTTGAGATTTCTCAAACTAGGACTATGAATTACTTTCTGAACAATCCTAAACTTTTAACCATCATTTATTGTATGCATGGCTTTAAAAGCAGTCCTTTATACTGAGCAAGCATGCAATTTTAGATCAGTCAAACCAGGATCAAAAACCAAAGCCTTCAAAACCAAATATTTACTTCATTTACCTATGAACACAGCATAGACTTATTTGAGTCATAAGTTGATGGGTGATTATTTCATTTCTGAAGAGCAGCACACACAGTCTCAATTCTATTTTGCTGTGTGTGAACTTGCCCCAAGCTAAGGATTCCAGCTTTTGGCTGCAGATAAGAGCTGTTGAAGTGTGTTACATGGTAGCTCTAAGGTTGGTAGTTTTTAGGTAGTTTGCCACAATTTTGGTTGGCAGCTCTTGCCTATTTTGGAACTTTTACTTTCTTGTTTCTACCAGTGATTTACTTAACATTAGCAGCCTTCTCTCCAACCTGTATGTCTTAAAGCTTTGATGAAGTGATTGTGTTATCTCATTAACCAAGCCTGATTTATAAAAATTGGGATTTCATTTTTCAAATCAGATAAATTAGGGACTGGCATTATTATTATTATTGCCAAATCACCATCAACTTATTTAAAATAGTTTCCCTTTTTCTTAGTACATTTCAAATCCTTTAGGATTTATTATAAAAATTGTATTTAAATAGGAAGTAGGTGTTATGTATAACAAGGTTTGCCTGAAAAGGATAATAAAGCTTTTTAGAAGAGTAGTGGTGTTTATGGGTGTGTAAAAGTGGTTTTGTTTACAGATACCTTGATAGAAAGGAATTTTTTTCCTTTATTTATATTGATTTGGTCTAACTAATACATTTGTTCTGTGGACATGATATTAATGTTTCCTTATATTTACAGAGGATGTTGATTTTCTGAGTTAAGTTGGGCTTTCATGTTGATAAGCGAATGGTTGTATGTGGAGTTGCTTTGGCACAGTGATGCTTACCTTTCATTCCTGTGTGCCTCCCTATGCTCAGTGTATATTCTGACAGCTGGCCAGATGCTGAACTAACAGAGCCAGTCCTAAAACTTTTGAACAGTAGGTATAAGCATTTGTATGATGATTTCACAGTAATTTAGAGGTGAAGGGGAAATGTGGAAATAAAATAGGGATTGAAAGAGTAGCAGTTAGTATTTTATTAGTAAAAACTAGTGTTTGAAGTCAAATGTAGTTACCAAATATGTTTTATATAACATTTATATATCTTTGCACTTCATTTACATCCCAGAGGTCTTCCTAACTTCAGCAAATCAGATGTAAATAATACTTATATAGTATATTTAGATATTTGATTTGCAACTGGAAGGCTGTCGATTTCTGAGTAATGTAATTGAATTATCTTGTTATCTTTAGATTTTTTTTTTACCCATGGTTGAATGTGGAACTCATTTTATTTTAGTATAGAAATGTTAATGATCTTGAAAAGCCATTTTGGGGGTATTGCAACAATTGCCAAAATTTTAAACTAAACACTCAATTTAAAAAAGTTGGCATTTGCTGGGGTGCCTGGGTAGCTCAGATGGTTAAGTGTCTGCCTTTGGCTCAGGTCATGATCTCCAGGTCCTGGGATGGGATGGAACCCTGCATTAGGCTCCCTGATCAGCCAGGACTCTGCTCCCCACTCCCCTTCAAATAAATGAAATAAAACCTGTTTTTAAAAGTTGGCATTTGCTATAATAAAATTTTGTTAGGTATGATGATTTTATCCAACTTTTATTCTCTGAATGGAAAATAGAGCCTCTTGGGATGCCTGGGTGGCTCAGCAGTTAAGCCGTTGCCTTCAGCCCAGGGCATGATTCTGGAGACCTGGGATTGAGTCCTGCATTGGGCTCCCTGCATGGAGCCTGCTTCTCTCTCTGCCTATGTCTCTGCCTTCTCTCTCTCTCTCTCTCTCTCTCTCTCTCTGTGTCTCTCCTGAATAAATAAATAAAATCTTAAAAAACAAAAACAAACAAACAAAAAAACCAAGGAAAATAGAGCCTCTTGTTGAATGCTGAAAAGCTGAAAACAGAACCTTATAGTGGTCATTTTGGATGAACAGAGAGTGATGCTGTGGAGGAGTCCATTTAGATTTAGAAGATTGGGGATCACATCCCATGCCTCTCCTAAGAAGTTACTTGCTTTTGGTCAAGTTGTTTAGTTTTCCTGAGGTGAACTTTGTTTTTGGCTGTAGGTAAGTTGATTATAGTAATTACTACTACTACTAAAGGGTTATTGTGAAGATTAAATGAAATAATTTATGTGGCTAGTTTTATACTTTAGTTGAGAAAAAGCAAAAGTGCTAAACAAATTTTATGTACAAATTTGTATTTTTAGGAATGCTCTTATTTGATGCCATTAGATACAAATAAGAGAAATATAGTTTAAAGAATAGTATTCTAAGTATAAAGTTAAGTAGGTCTAGCATATAGATACTTTTGTTCAATAGAATAAAATATGATTTAACACGGCATATTTTATGGTGCTAAAATAATTCTAATAGTGTTGAAAATGAATATATTGATGAATAGATTTCATCTGTTGGATTAACAGCATATGATTTCTTGAACTGTAATTTCTCCCTGTATTGATAACAGCTAAATTTGTGGACTGTAATAGTTCATAATGTTTGATATGATATGATGGTTAGGATAATTTTAGAAAAATTGTTATATATGTATGTGTGTATCAATTTGAACAGGCAGATCCAAGAAGACAAATTTGTTCATACTATTTTTTTCTTTATAAGTGACACATCTTTTGTTATTCATATCCTTAGGAATATAATAAGTGGGAAAGAAAACTTTGGCTTACTCCTAAAGAGTTGTGACAACTGACATAAAACATGTAAAGTTTCTGGGTTTCTAAAGTATGTTAAGCTTGAAAAAAACTTTTCCTACCATGATATGCTTAAAAAAACCAGTGTGGGGGAGGGGGGGCAGCCCGGGTGGCTCAGCGGTTTGGTGCTGCCTTAGGCCCAGGGCCTGATCCTGGGGACTCAGGATCGAGTCCCACATTGGGCTCCCTCCATGGAGCCTGCTTCTCCCTCTGCCTGTGTCTCTGCCTCTCTCTCTGTGTCTCATGAATAAATAAAATCTTAAAAAAAAAAAAAAAAAACAACAACCCAGTGGGGGCGCCTTGGTGGCTTAGTCAGTTTGGTGTCTCCCTTTAAGTTGGGTCCTGATCTCCGAATCTTGGGATTGAGCCCCACATTGGGCTCCCTGCTCAATGGGGAGCCTGCCACTTCCTCTCTTCTCTGTTGTTCCCCCTACTTGTGCTTGCTCTCACTCTCTGTCAAATAAATAAAATCTTAAAAAAAAACCCAAAACCCCAAACAGTCAAGGGACACCTGGGTGACTCAGTTGGTTAAGCATCTGCCTTTGGCTTGGGTCCTAATCTCAAGGTCTTGGAATTGAGCCCCATATCGGGCTCCCAGCGCAGTGAGGAGTCTCCTCCCTCTGTCCGTCCCCCACCTCGCTTCTGTTCTCTCTCTCAAATAAATATATATTTTTAAACCAGTGAAAAATTTATTCCTTCAAAATAATTTAGAAATTATTCATGGACATTCTATGTAGAAAGCCCACATTTGATTAATACAGAATTTGAAGTTTATACACTTTTTAAAAAAAGATTTTATCTATCTATTTATTTATTTATTTATTTATTTATTTATTTATTTATTTATTTATTTATTTATTTATGAATGATAGATATATATATATAGAGAGAGAGAGAGGCAGAGACACAGGCAGAGGGAGAAGCAGGCTCCATGCCGGGAGCCCGACGTGGAACTCGATCCTGGGACTCCAGGATCGCGCCCCGGGCCAAAGGCAGGCGCTAAACTGCTGAGCCACCCAGGGATCCCCCACTTTGTTTTTTGAATGCTAATTTTAGCAAAATAATTGATTTCTCCCAGTAACAGTTTGGACCTTTGATTTTTTTTTTTCTGGTATCAGGTGTGTACAGTAGTTGAGTTAACATAAATATATACTTGCTAGAGCAATTTTTGAATTGATCAGTCATTTCTTCTCATGGGTAAACCTACCCGCTCTGGGATGATACTCTAAATAGCCTTATAATACTTTTAAATACTCTAATTACTTTTGTCTGTGTTGTTAACAGATATGCATGTGCAGGAGCTCACACACAATTGTTTAATGGCTTTTGTGTTGTTTTGTCTGTGTATCTTTTCTACTTTTAAGTCAGATATTATTTCTTTAATTTCTTTTTTTATGTTCCTACGCTACCGCACCTATATATTCAAGAAATACCCTTCCCTTTTGATTTTAGTAGAAAAAAAATAATTTTATATAACAAGATGAAATACTTTGATTTAGGAGAATATTTAAAGTACTTTAAAGCTTCCCTGTCCTCCCTTTCCTCTTCTCAGGGCTCTTCCTGTCCTCTTTCCTGTACTTTTTTTTATAGTGGCCCAGTTATGTTTCCATCTAGATGCACAGATGAAAAGGCAGGGAAAGGAATCTCTCATCTAGAGTATAAGCAGACATGTAAATAGGTACTTACAATGTGAGAGATAAATGGAGTCTCTTCCTGAAAAATGTCATTGGTGACATACCTTTTTATCAGTTTTTATCATAAATTTACTGTTTATAGGTGTGGCCTTTTGCCACGTATATTATAATGAGGGCTGGCTGATGGGAAATCCATAAAAGAATATTAATGGAACACTTTGGACTTATCTAATCATGCATCATAGTTTTACAGTTTTTTTTTTAATCTATAAAATATGTAGTCATTTTCTGCTGGTTTATCTGATGGAAGGTATAGTAGAAGATACTCTGTATTTTGTCACTTGAATATATTTGAAAATTGCGTGCAAAGTGAGAAGAGGGATGCAGTTGAGTCTTGAGAAGCGGCGGCATTTGCAGGGAGGAATACATGAGGAGACTAAGAAAAGTAAATGAAAAATGAGAGCCAGAAGGGTTGGTGTCGCCAAAACCATAGATTTTTAAAGTTTCATAATTTGCCGTGGCTGCCATACAGGCCATGGAAAACACGTACTAAAAGGATGGATAGCTTTGGCAGTTATGTAGGCAAGATGACTATACCTTGAGCAGTTTCAGTGGAGTGGTAAATTTGAAGTTACAGCAGCTTGAGTTATAAATGGGGGTTGAAATGAAGATACTGTGAGTGTAAGATTCTTGATATATTTGTCCAACTAACTGCAAAGGAAAAAATTGCTTCATCTAGGAAGGGAGGAGAGAAACATGTAAGATCCTATGATAAAACTTAGTGATACTGTCTGTGGTTTTAGACAGTGTCTTTTATGTATCATGCACTCTGTTTTGTTCACAAACATTATGCATAGAAGGATGTTTTTTTTTTTTTAAATTTTTATTTATTTATGATAGTCACACAGGGAGAGAGAGAGAGAGGCAGAGACACAGGCAGAGGGAGAAGCAGGCTCCATGCACCGGGAGCCCGACATGGGATTTGATCCCAGGTCTCCAGGATCGCGCCCTGGGCCAAAGGCAGGCGCCAAACCGCTGCGCGACCCAGGGATCCCCATAGAAGAATGTTAAATTGAAAGACTAGTTCAACCAGAGGTGACAGTGTTAACTATATGCAATTCATGTAGCTCTTTTACTTTTTCTTTCTTTTTCCTTAATAACCAAAACAATTATCACCATTTAAAAATTTTTGTTCTATTAGTGTTCTAAAAAGACTATAATGAAAACTTATATCTTCAACATTAGTAATTGATTTACATAGTTTAAAGTAAAATGTTTTCATATGTACTGCCTGCTTTCAAGAAAGGTTTTAAACACCTTAGAGTAAAATATATATACTTTGTTTTTTAATGTACTAGAGAGGTTGTATGAATATCATTACTGTAATTTCCTTTTCAATTCCTGCTAGTGGATTGAAACTAAGCTGGAAACAAGGCTCTCCTTGTTCACTAGACCATCCATCCAGAAATATGGATGGTCTTCCATTTACTATTTGACCTTTTAGCAGTGTTATTTCTAAAAGGTCTTTGAGTTTTCAGATTCCCTGATTTTCGGAAAACTGTAGAATTTAGACATGCTCCAAATTAGTCAGTTTGCTTGCCTGCCTGCCTCTCTGTGTATGTATCTATCTTTCCTTTTTCTCCCTGTATGTGTGTGTGTAGAGATGTATGTGTTTCCTTCTTCCTTTCTCTACCACCAGGAACATACTATTTTGAATGTATTTGGTTTTGTTGTTAAGCAGAAAGTGACTCCTCTATTTATCAATCTAAGGGATTTAATAATGCTCTTTGAGTGTATCTGAAAGTTTTAAAGGATGTTTTTGGACGGGGTTGGGGGTGGGGGTGTTAACTTCAGTAGTACTCTTCATAATCAGATTAGGAAAAGGGGAGAAGAAATTTTAGGTACCAAGGGGGAGTTAGTTTGAGGTGTTGTTTTAGGTTTATAACATCCCTGACCCCTTATTTTACCTTTGTTTGAGATGTCCTAGCTAAATGCTACTCCATTGTTAGGAAAAAAAGTCAAGAGAAGGGTCAGGACATGAATGAATGGAGATTCAAATGATAAAACCTTTGGTAGCATGAAGGAAGTATGTTCAATTTACTCCTACCTCTAGCCTCCTTTAGAATGTTGTTTATACTAAGTTTCTCTCTTCAAGTAAACTTTAGTGAATCTAAGCACTATAGAAGTGTATTGCACTATGTCAAATAACTAATTCTCATAGATTAATGAGTGATTATTCTGGAAATAAGCTGCATTTTAAGTTGAATGCTTATGTAATGTATCTCCTCCTTTGTAAAGTAGCTTAATTAAATTTACTTTGCTGAGATATCTTAGAATTTAGAAAAGGTGTAAAGTATATGTGTCTAGAAGGTCATTTCCACTCATAATTTCTCATAACATATCAATAGCATGTGGGAAATTTTATGGCAAGTTAAAAACAGGTCTAAGGGATATGACTGCTCCTGTTTTTATTATTATACTATTTAAATAAATTTACATATCTATGTGTTTGTGTTTCTATTTATAAAATGACTTTGTTGGCTGCCCATGAAAGAGATGGGGGAACTTTTCTCCCCTCCCCTCTTTATTTTCTGATTTTATTTATTTATTCATGAGAGAGAGATGGCAAAGATATAGCAAGAGGGAGAAGCAGGCTCCCCACAGGGAGCCCGATGCAGGACTTGATCCCAGAACCCTGGGATCACTTCCTGAGTCAAAAGCAGATGCCCAACCCCTGAGCCACCCAGGCGTCCCTTGGCGGGGGGGGGGGGGGGGGGGGGTAAGGGGGGGGAGCATTTCTTAATTTTAAGTTGAAAATTCAGCTGCACTAAGTATAAATTAGTTCTTCAGAATGACTCAAAATATGAGAATCTGGCAATTATTTATGATTTCTTGTTATATCCTAGCATATATCTCTGGTACCTAAATTATTCTGAAAGATATAATAATAACTGATTTTCTATTATTAAATTATTTCCATTATTAAATTATAATATTTCTATTAGATTATTAAATCATTGATTTTCTGTTATTAAATTATTTTTATTTTTGCTATTAAATTATTAAATAAATAATCATTGATTGTCTATTAAATTATTTCTATTATTAAATTATTATTAAATTTCTATTATTAAGTTATCTTATGCTTTTTACCTCCATTGAATTTTTAATATAGTCAAGATTTAGTGAAAATCATTTCAGCATGGGCATAAGACAGATTATGAAGAAAGCACTAAGAGTAAAAATAATTGGTGAATATTTATTGTTTTCGATATAGTAATTTTCAGTTCTGTGATTTCCACTGGATCTTTTCTCTTGCTTCCATTTATCAGCTGAGATTTCCTATTTTGTTAATTCATTATGAGTATGTTTTCCTTTATGTCCCTAAGCATAATTATAATAATTACTGTAAAATTTGGGTACTAAATACAATATCTGTATTATATCCATTGGTTATCTTTTGTCTTCAAGATTTTGCTGTTTCTTCATCTATTGAATGATTTTGAATTATATATTGCGCATAGTAAATGATATAAAAACTCTGGATTCTGTTTAATTTCAGTGAAGAATGTTGATTTAGTTTAGTTTTTTTGTTTTGATTTGTTTTAAAGCAATAAACTTTATCTGAACTCCAACACAGGCTCACCTGTGGTGGGTAGCACTTGAAATCTTTCTACTTCTTTTAGTGTAGGGTTTCTCAACCTCAGCATAATTGACATTATGAGCCAGATGATGGTTTGTTGTGGATACTGTCCTGTGCACAGTAGGATGCCTAGCAGCATCCCTGGCCTCTACCTACAATGCCTGCAGTGCCTTCCTATTCAGTATAGCGACAACCCAGAATGTTTCCTGACATTGCCAGGTGTCCCCTGGGAGGCCATATCAGCCTTGGTTGAGAAACCACTGTTTTCTCTTAGCTGCACATAATTCAGGGGGTCTAAGAGAGATTTGGTCAGAATTTGATCTTGACTATATCTTCTTCCCAGACTTTACTTTCCATTTTCTGGCTACTTGATCTCTTTAAACTCAGTTGTCTGGTTCTTCAAAGCCAGTAACATTGGAGGTGGAGTTTGTATCAGTTTTAGTTTCCAGTTTTAGTCCATGTGATTCAGTTTGTGCCCTTGTTGAAAACTTCTTTTAAAGAAAGGGAAAGCTCACGCAAGTGCCATTCCTTCTTTTCAAGTGTAGACTCTTGTCCCCTCTCTAAGTTGTTGACTGCATTTGGTAACTTTATTAATAACATTTATTTTAGCAGATTTTAATATTTTCTTCAACCAATAAGGTTGGTTATTATTTTTTGCAGGGAGAGTTGTTGATTTGGAAGGAGCTACCTTGTTATTACCTGAAGTAGAATAGAACCTAATGAATATTTTAGGACCTAGAACTTCACAGTCCTTTATTACCCTGCTGTTACTTGTGCTTCACTTAGATTTGCATTGTTTGTCTATTAAAGATTGGATGGCTTAGCATCTGGGCCTGAATCACCTTGTAGGAGAATTTGATTGTAATATTTTAGTTAATTGATGATTGATTGAAATGACACCTGTTTTCTGAGTGATTCCAATAATTGAGTGTTGTAAATTGTTCCCAATTTATTAATGGCTTTTGTATTTTATGCTGTTTCAGAAGTATTCATGTTTTTTTTTTTAGGCTCTTCCTCCAAATTTATAAGCACTAAATATCTTTTCTAAAATGTGAAGGCATAACAGTTCTTTATTATTTCTTTTCTAAGTTGACATTTATATAAAGCTTTGTCCCAAGTCACTTCTAAAAAATTTGTTTAAAGATTTTATTTTTATTTATTCATGAGAGAGAGAGAGGCAGAGACACAGGCAGAGGGAGAAGCAGACTCGATGCAAGGAGCGTGACATGGGACTTGATCCCGGGTCTCCAGGATTAGGCCCTGGGCTGAAGGTGGTGCTAAACCACTGAGCCACCCAGCTGCCCCCCAGTCACTTTTAAAACTTTACGGAAATGTCCTTGTTAATTTCCTTTAGGGAAAGAGAGAGCATAACAAATGAGACAGGACTGGAAGAGAAAAGGAAAGAGGAAGGTACCAAATTAAAGAAAGGGCCAAATGGTTCCTGTCTTTGAAAGCTATGAAGAGTGCTCTTAGTAAACTTTTGTGACAACGGTTTGTTTTGTGACAAACACTGAGAGTGCTCTTAGTAAACTTTTGTGACAATGGCATCCTACATTTGTGTAGGATGATGGCAGCAGGGGCAAAGCATTCCAGATTAGAGTTAGATTTCAGGACATTTTTCTTTCACCTTTAGGCAAGAATGTTCATTTCTGAAAAGAAGGTTAAGAATCCTATTTGAGGGGGGTCTAGGTGGCTCAGTGGTTCGGTGGCTGCCTTTAGCTCGGCTGGCTCCAGGTCGTGATCAAGTGCTGCATCGGGTTCCCTGCAGGGAGCCTGCTTCTCCCTCTCCCTCTCCCTATGTCTCTGCCTCTCTCTCTGTGTGTCTCATGAATAAATAAATAAAATCTTTTTTTTTTTTTTAAAGAATCCTATTTGAAATTGTTATTTTTGGCTGATTTTATGTAATTTTCTAACATTTTCCCTTCATCATTTTAATGAAATGTAATTAAAAATGTTAAGATTGCATAAACAGATTTCACACTCCTTAAAACAACTAAGCCTAGGTTTGGTTTTGTGTGTGTGTGTGTGTGTGTGTGTGTGGTTTCTTTTCTTTTCTTTTTTTAGAATGGAGATTGTTTTTAAGATTGTTTAGGACTGAGTAAGATAACATAAATAAAGTGGCTGGTATAGAACCTAAGGTATGGTGCTGGTGGTTTTATTTATTTATTTTTAAATAGATTTTATTTATTAGAAAAAAAGAGTGTGTGTGGGGGGAGGGGGGGAAGGAGCAGAGAGAGAAGGACAAGCTGACTGCACATTGAGCTCAGATCCTGAGATCATGACCTGAGCCAAAATCAAGAGTCCTATACACTTAACCAACGGAGCCACCCAGCACCCTGCTGTTGTTGTTTTAGTAGTGGTGGGCTGCCACTAGTAGTGGGAGAGGTGGTAGTAAGTAATTTGAAAAAAGCAAAGGATGAGTACAATTTTTTATGTTTCTTGTATGAGAGGAAGATTGCTATTCAAATATTTTTTATATATGTGATTCACATTAAATAAAATAAGTATTTCTATTATAAATCTTTTTATATATTGGCCATGTGCTATATAAAAATGGCATATCGTATATTGACTCTGCCCCTAAAATACTGATACAAGCTATTTTCTGTTTTTAAAGAATTTTTTTTTACATCATTTTTAAAGATCTAATTGAAATGCTCTCCATTCTGGTGTGAGTTTTAAAACAAGATACTTATTTGCATTGTAGTTCTCTTGCCGATCTTTTATATAAAATAATCAAAGGGGGAAAAATGGAGAGTAAATGATGTACTTTGTGGTCATTTGGCTTACCTCTGGTGTATTTGGAGTGTTCGAGAATATTATAAAAAAGCTTTTATTAAGTGTGGTTCTTAGAAAGTATTAAATGTGTATCTGAGAACCCATCCATTGAGCATGATCATATGTACTTCATTTAGGGTTTTATTAATAGTTGTATAAGGTTGAAGCATTATAGCTTAATATTTATGGCTAAAGAGTTTGGGAAGCCCTGGGTGCTAAGATACAATACTATGTATTATGGAGCCTCCTTGTCCTGATATTTGGTTTGTTGTTAGTCTACTGCATATCTGGGTCTTCTGACATCAGATTTCTCCTGGTTCTGCTCACTCTGCCTTATATCAACTTCTTTTTTTAAAATACATATTTTAAGCTTTTATTTAAATTTTAGTTCTTGTACAGACTACGTACGGACTGCTGAACTGCTGAATACAGTTCCTTCTGTCAGACTGCTTCTGATGTGCTGTCAGCTGTGTTCTGGATGTTATCCACACTTTATCTGGCATCCCTGCTCCCTAGCAGAAACCTTTTTTGTCCAGCCACGGTTGCCCTTCACAATCCCTACCATTGTCTAAACTCCATTTCTCTTTGTTACATGTTCCTTTTCCCCCACCTTTTCTGTCTCTCCTGGCATCTCAAGTTAACTTTGATCTCCCTTCTTTGAGCTGCTCCCCTGAGGCAACTCCCTTGGCATTTTACTTCTAAATTTATCAAGAATATGTTTTTACTTCTGTTCTTCTCTTGTGTTTTGGTTTTTAAAATTTTTTATTCTTTACTTGAATTTCTACTAAAGAAGATGAGAATTTAGTCTTCATTTTTTTTGCCATTCCTGCATGATACCATCATTGACTCTATAGAACAATCACATTTATTTTGGTGTCCAGTATGCCTCGTTTTTTTCTTTTTATTCTACTCAACATCTGTTACAATTTCTAGTACAGAGTATTACAGTTTTGGTTGAACAGAATGGAACATACTTCTTTTTGTTGTAAATCTATTTAGTTTGCCCTAAGATCATAATACTGTTTATCATTTTATTTTTCCCCTTTCAGATCATTTGATATTATTTATAAACATTAAAGTTATTTTATATAAAATATGCATTAAAAGCAGATGACAGAACTTCCATAAAATTCACCCCTTTACACCAAGCATTTTCATAGGTTTGATTTTGGTCTCAGGTGTATGTGTAGTTATAAAGAGGCCTTTGGACTATAAAAGTACACTACAAGCATGGTAGTCTACTTTTGTTACTTATAAAAGAATTCTAAGTAGTGTCAAACCAACTGTCTCAAGTAGTAAGATGAGATAACTATGGGGAATAAAAGGAGGTGTAGCATAGGTGAAAAGGAACCCAGAGATGGATTCAGCAGTTACACTGAGTGGATGTGGAAAGAAGGAAGCTCCTTACAAACCACCAGTACTTCCAGAAGTTTCTTCCCATTTGGATCTTCTCCTTTGGCATCATTCAACACACCTAGAAACCTATTAATGCACTTGTTTTTACTATGCTTTTCTTCCCTACCATTCCTCACAAGGGTTCCAAAAAAGGGAGGGAAGTTTTTCCTATTTTTCCTCCCTTAAACACATTTATCAGTTTTGTAGCTTGAAGTGAAAACAGTGATACAGAAGAGAACATTTGACATGGGGTGAAAAATAATAGAAAACAGTAAGTGGGAGGTTGAAGGTAAAATAAATTGTTCTCTGTATTTTTAGTTTACTGGCCTAGTCTGTCACTAAAAGTTACTAATTATACAAATGTGGCCATTTGTTCTTTTGTCCTTGCCCTCTGTTTAATGAATAATACTGAAGTGTTTTCTTGGAGGGAATTTAATTCCATTTTACTCATTCACTTTTTAATTTCATTAATACTGCTTTTTTGAAGAATGTGTTCCCAGATTATCCCAAACATTAACAAAAAAGCTAGTTCATATACTACTGATTACAGAAAGATTGGGTGTATTTTTTAAAAATTGGAAAATACAGAAAAACACATAGAATTCTAAGGCAACTTAATTGTATTTGAACACATGGCTATTATGCCCTTTATTTGAATATGAGAGTATTGTAGAGGCTTTTTGGATACTTTATGTATTCTTATATAAACATCCTTCTGTAGTACTTGATTATTTACTGAAATCTTTAAAATTTAGCTTTTAAAAATATAGTTATTTCTAGAGATTCTGAAGGACAACTTCAGCATACCAAAATAAAATTTACAGAATGGTAAAATTGGGACTCTAATGCATATATAAAGTGAGCAAATGCCAGACATTTTAATCAACTCATTAATTAGGGAAGGGACAGGTAAGATGTTAAAACCAGTTCAAAGAACATTTGACTAGTTAGGTTTTTATAGAAAATTAATAAGTATTTCTGTAACTACAACTTAGTACTTTTTTGACCAAATAATGTACATAAATTGAAAGAATAAACTTTACTCTTAAATAATCATAACTGCTTATTAATAGGATGTGTGTGTTTTTTGGGTACTGTATAACTTTTCAAATCTTGGAATGAGATTGGACACCACTATTGATTTTACTTTATATTGCAGTCACACTGACAACCTGGTTTCACTAAGATTTGACTTTATTTTAGGGAACGTGATGCAGTCTAATGTTGAAACTGAGGACTACCTTCAGCTAGTAGTTTGCATAGTGCTCTGACAGATGTTGCTTGGTTTCCCCCTCTGCTAATTTAAAAATATCTCACTACATCCTTGTGAATTTGCTAGTTTTCCAGGGTGCTTTGGTACATAGTTGGGACACCAAAGCAGTACGTAATCCTTGGATGGTCATTTTCCCTGTATAATGTTGAAAGGACCACCTGTTTTCCTTTGGCCTTATGTCAAAGTTTTGAATGAAATTTCTTAACAAATACCCGTGAGAGCTTCTAATTAGAATTGTCAAATTTCTCTCCTTAAACTGCCTTCTGGATGGTGGTGGTGTCATTGATTGTCCTGGTAGACTCTCTACTTTGTGTTTATCCAAACACTGCCAAGCATGTTTGGCCTACTATTCTGGTAGGCCAGTTAATCATGCCCCTGTGATGCACTAGCTCTATAGTACAGCAGATTCTTGAACTTTTTGGTCTCAAAACACCTGTAAACGTTGAACACCTAAGAGAGCTTTTGTTTATATGGGTTATACTTATCAATATTTATTCTGAAGAATTAAGACTAAGAAAAAAAATTTGACTTAAAAAACAATAATAAATTCATTATATGTTAACATAAATAACGCTTTTTTAGCTAAAATAACAGTTTTCTAAAAGGAAAAAATATTTAGTTGGAAGAGTCACACTGTTGTGATCTTTTCTAATGTCTGGCTTAAGAGGAAACAGCTGTAGTCTTGTGTCTGCTTCTGCATGTAGTCTGTTGTGGCATCACATATCATGTAGCCTCTGGAAAACTCCATATTGTATTTGGAGAAAATCTGAGTGATAAAGATAAATAATATCTTCATTCTTTTCTGAAAATGGTTTTGACTTGCTGCCTGCGTGGAGTGGAGCTTCATTGTAGATGTGGTTTGTTCATATTTTAAATCTCTTAAGCAAAGGCAGGCAAACTTTTTCTGTGAAGTGGTAGGTAGTAAATATCCCCAGCGTTGCAGGGTATATGGTCTCTGTCAAAATTAGTCAATTCTGACATTGTACTGTGAAAATAGCCATATACAATATTTAAGGAAATGAATATAGATTGTTCCAGTAAAACTTTATTTGCAAAAACTAGGTGACCAGATAGAATTGCTTTGAGGCCTACCATTGCTGACCTCTGCCCTTAAGAAGAAAATTGCTGTCAAAAATAATAAATAAATAAATAAATAAATAAATAAATAAATAAATAAATAAAATTGCTGTCCGGATAGGTTAAATGGTTAGTTCAGAACTACACAGCTAGAGTGGAGGATTCAAATCCAGACATTTCTAGTTTTATAACTTTACTTTTCTCAGTTTTTCATTCTGTCTTCAGTACTGAGGTTAATGGTTACACATTTAATGGTGATTATTGATTAAAAATAAAATTTTAGATAAAAATTCATTTAACTACAAAGTTGTATAGAGCCTAGCATTTAGAATCTCCCCAGCTACCCAAGAAATGATTGGGTGAGTATGAGTCTTTAGTATCATAAATCACATGCACAACAGAGCATTTTAAGTCTTGTGTTCATTCCCTACAGTGTACATATCTGAATGTGTCTAAGGAATTATTTTATCCTATTTAGCTTATTATTAAGAATGGCAAATACATGTATATAATGTAAAATTTTAACCGCACAAAAAGATGTTGGTAACAAAGTAAGGCTCTTCCCCATTCACACTGCCCCAGTTAGCCAGTTTCCTCTCCCACTGTTAAATCCTATTGGCAGTTTTTTTTATCTTCCCAAAGATTAATTTATGCAGATATGCACAAGTGTGTATGTATATATTTCCCTTTTCTATATAGATAGTATGTCATATAGTACATACACACACTCGACCCACTGGTCTATTGTTTTATTTTACTAGATTTATTTGTTTCAGTGGATGGTGATACTATGTTGAAGATCAGCCCAGGTACATGCATATAAGGACTATTAACTGTTTAAAAGCAAAAACATGCTTTATATTCTCTCCTAGTATTTGTTCAATCAGATTTACTGATTTCAGAATTTATTTTCTTTGTTGGCTATACTCTGTAAGTAGCTTTCTATCAGTAGTGTAAGAGAAAGAGAGAAAAAAAGAAGGAAAGAAAGAGAAAGACCGACGGACCAACAGATCTTGCTTTGGCATTTGGTGGACATGAGTAAAATAACTTGACTAAGTCCTGCCAAAGAATGTAATATTATCAGGGAGGTGAGACGCTAACCTTAAAGCAGTGAAAGAGGAGTCTCTGTGTATGGTTGTAGTCTTGGGCTGTAAAGGAGGTATGACAATGAGAGCTGGGGGATTGAGTGCAGATTCTAGGGAAAAGGAAAGCTTCATGAAGCTAGATGGACTTCAACAAATCTAAAGTTGAGGTATCTTGGTAGAATCCTGGAGAGGAAAAGGCAATGACAGACCTAACACAACGATGTTTCAAGGAAAAAGATCTGGCTGAGTAGAGAGGAGGGGAGTGTGCTTAGCAGTGATGGAAGATGAGAAGACAAACTTTATTTTTTGGGGGGAAGAGAAACCTCTAATAGAACCCCTCGAGTGATCACAGAGTTCCACTGACATTCTCTTATGTCCACTTCTCTCTGCCATAGGCCCAAGATGTAGAAGAGATGGTGCATTGGTTTGTAGGATCTGTATATGACTGAAGTTGTGTGCTTTTGCTAAGAATCACCTGCAGACTGTCTAGGTGTTCACCTGTGGTGGAGAGGTGCCTGAAGTAAAGGTTGCTCATAGGTAATAGACTGCCTTCTACCACAATGATAGATTGAGGTTTTTGTTCAGATATTTTGTGAACGAATGTGGCAAAGAGTATGCTGTTTGGGAATCCAAGGCATGTAGTGTCAGTACTGCAAGTTTGTAAAGTTCTAAAGTGATGAGGCTTAGAGTAAGTGTGATTGTTCATGAGCCTAGAGATGGAACATTGTTCTGGTAACAATTGAAGAATTAAAATAGTTGCCATTAAAAAAAAAATTAAAATAGTTGCCATTAGAAGAATTGCAAAATTCCAGAGCCGCATCTAAGTATTGTCTTGACAAAGATTTTTTTAAGAGCTTAAAAAGAGAAAATCAGCTCAGATAATCAAACTTTCTGATGAATTAAAAATTCTTCTCCTGAAACCAATATTACATTATATGCTAACTAACTAGAATTTAAGTAAAAACTTAAAAAAAAAGAAAAAAAGAAAAAATCAAGCTTTCTTTTGAGGACCTGTTCAGAATTACCACTATATTATGGTGTTTCATGTATAACTTTTCTCCCTTTTGCTCTTGATTCTTTGCTTCTGCAGATTTTATTAACACAATCTTGGACTGTTTTTAGTTAGTGCCTTTTGTATTGTCTTATTTTGTCTCTTGCCAAGGATTTTAGCATTTGCAGTCTGTGGGCTTATTTCTCATGTTAATTTTTGTTTTTGAAGCTAGTGTGTGTATGTATCACATTATTGCAATTGAGATGTACCTAAACTTGATTATAACATTACCCTGAAAATCTTTGTTTTGCACACTGTTAACCTCTGTAGTCCCCCCCCACTTTTTAAAAAGATTTTATTTATTTATTCATGAGACAGAGACAGAGAGAGAGAGAGAGAGAGAGAGAGAGAGAGGCAGAGACACAGGCAGAGGGAGAAGCAGGCTCCATGCAGGGAGCCTGATGTAGGACTCGATCCCGGGTCTCCAGGATCATGCCCTGGACTGAAGGTGGTGCTAAACTGCTGAGCCACCTGGGTTGCCCTGTAAGTCCCTTTAATAGGTTTAATCATTTGGTATTTTCTTCAGATTTGAAGGGGCGCCCAAACTGGTGGTGCAGGTTTGGATCTGTACTGAAAGTCAAATTGAAATGGTAGAATCGAAAGCAAGCAAGTTAGAGACAGTCAGTAGCACAACATCAAAGCTGGAAGTAATGGGAGCTTATATGTGGCAATTGGGAGTAACATTAGTTGAGATACTGCACCAAATGCTTCCCATAAATTCTTTCCAGTCTTCACTATGTACCTGGAGTTTTGTGTTATTTTCTTTGGTTTTGAAGATGAGAAAATGGAGACCTGGAGAATCCTAGTAACAAGGAGTTAGAAGAAAGTTCTATAACTAAGACCACATGTTCTAGCAGCAGGGCAGGACCTGTATGCACACTGTTTCTTAGAGGTCCTTTGTGTCCTCTTCCTCACAGCAGCCCTGTAACAGTAGAGGTAGGGAGATACACAGTCCTAATTTTAGTTAAAGGAATGGAGATAGCTAGAGAGTTAAGGAACTTGTCCAAGGTCACACTGCCACCACAGGCAGAGCTAGATAAATCTTCCTCCAAGGATCTTGCCCTTAATCTTAGCAAACAAATAGGAATTTCCTCCCCAAAATGACAAAGTTAGAGAAAGATAAAATGTTAGAGGATTAATGTTAAGTGTGAAATAAAAATAATATTTTAAAAAGGGTGATTCAGGGCAGCCCGGGTGGCTCAGCCGTTTAGCGCCGCCTTCAGCCTAGGGCCTGATCCTGGGGACCTGGGATCAAGACCCACGTCCGGCTCCCTGCATGGAGCCTGCTTCTCCCTCTGCCTGTGTCTCTGCCTCTCTCTCTCTCTCTCTGTCTCTGTCTCTGTCTCTGTCTCTCTCTGTGTCTCTCATGAATAAATAAATAAAATATTTTTTTAAAAACAAGAAAAGGATGATTTACTTTTTTACTCCTGGGCTAGAAAGTCTAACTACAACAATGGGAAACTGCAGAGGCCAGATAGAGAAGAGTGCAGAGTCGCAGTGTTAGAGGCTTTGAAGGAGGCTCCTAATTATGCTTTTCTTTTATGAAACTTGATTGCACAATAAAGCCCCAAGTAGGGTATTTAAATGCATATTTAGAAGGAAGAAAGAGATTCCCATCCTGCACATTCTCTCAATTAATAGACGGTGGTCAAGGCACTTGCCCTCAGGGGCTGAGCTGGATGCTGCTCTGTCAAGGGCTCCCTTGTGGTAGTCATATGGTCAGCATCTTCCCTTAGAGCTGTCAAACTGGAAAACTTTAATGTAGTTAGATACCTCAAATCAATTTGAATCTGTGAGTCAGAGGAATAGAGACTAGGGGTACAAAGCAGTTTGAATTTTCTGTCTGCTTCTTAAAGGTTTGCATGAGTATTCAGGAACTGTTGGGTACCTAATAGTCAAAGGCCACAGTTTATTTGTGGTATTTAGCCAAACTTAGAATTATGAAGGAAAACAATGTTCTCTTCCCCTCTTTTATTCATTAGAGTGAAGTATAAGATAAAGGATTCCTTTAAAGCCCAAAAAGTGGTCATATCTTAAATGCTTAGGAAGACTGTGAGTTTTAATATTTAACAATATATTTTATTCAAGGGATGTGAAATAGGAGAAAACTACAACATAGGGATGGATACATTTTAATAATACGTTATGAGAAAGCTGCTTTGATAGCCACATGACCGTTATTGGTCACATAAAGCTGGGAAGAAAATATAATAACCTTATTTTTCTCTAAAATAGGATGATTGTTAGGCTACAAAAAATAATTTCATGTGTTCAGATCCATCATGAGGGAGATTAGTAATTGAATTAGTATTTAGAAATGGAAAGTATGACCCATCAATCAGTTAAGAAACAGAAGACAGGGGATCCCTGGGTGGCACAGTGGTTTGGCGTCTGCCTTTGGCCCAGGGCGCGATCCTGGAGACCCGGGATCGAATCCCACATTGGGCTCCTGGTGCATGGAGCCTGCTTCTCCCTCTGCCTGTGTCTCTGCCTCTCTCTCTCTCTCTTTCTCTCTCACTATCATAAATGAATAAAAATTTTAAAAAAAACTTAAAAAAAAAAAAAGAAACAGAAGACAATATCATGACTCCAGCATAGTTGTAATTTATGAGATTGAGGGTAGGTTTTGCTTGTTTGTTTGTTTAATGACATGTATTTGAAAGAATTCTAATAAAAGAGGTCAAGTTCTGAATGTATATATTTATTTACCTTTCTTAGTAATTGATTTTGGGTTTTCATCAAGTTTATTTTTTATACCTGTTCTTTTTTTTTTCAAGGGGTCAGACCTTTCTGGAACTCTGATAAATTTTTTTTTGGCTGTTAATTATTTTCATTATAGGGAAATTTAATTTGTACTCTCTTTACTTTTGTTCAGTTCCTGCCGTTCTTTCAGTGTTTGATGGATGCACTTGAGTGGCTGAATGAGAGAAGAGTAACCTAAGAGCAGTTAATGTAAAATTGAATCCAACAGTATGGTGACACAGGGAGCCATCTCATTCTTGTTCTCTTAAAACTGGGAACTCAAATACACTTCCCAAGGTCACAGGGCTACAGAGCCAGACTAGAAATCTTTCCTCTCCTTTTCTAGTTTATTATATTTTCTGCTACATACATTGTCCTCCATGTTTTAAGTGCTTGTGAGCTTTTAAAAATTGGTGTTTTAAATAAAATTATAAAAGCATGCCCATGAAAAAATTACGCAGTTTAAAAGGCAACTAAAATCCCTTCCTTGCTTCTATTGTTCCCTCTTGTTCCACTCGTAAGAGGTATTCACCATGAATGGTTTCTTATATGTATTCTTTCAGAAATTCTTTTATTCAGGAGATTCTAATATCTCTATCTATGCATTAGTAATTTTTCTTTAATCTACCATAAAATTAAGGAAAATTAAATTCCATTTTAATCCAACTTCTTAGTTTCCAAGTAAGACCTTTCAAACTACTAAGTACTACTTCTTAACAAAAGAATCTAGTTTGTTGTATTACTGGAGTTAGAAGGCCCTGTGAGGTAAGATAGTCTCTTCCTTACTTAGCTTTTTAAGTGAGAGGTTAAGTGATTTGCATAGAGCTCCACAGTCTTTAATTCCACTAAGTGGTTTCAGAGTTTAGGTTTCTCTTCTTCCCACTAATCCATACTGTCTCCTAGTTCATTTTATTGACTTCAAAGTGAAATGAGTATCACAAACAGGCATGTTTCATGTGTGTACTAAAGGAGCCCCTTAACAAAATATAATCCATGAACTAATACCCAGCAAGCAAAGCACATAGCAGATACTTAAATATTTGGATTGAAATAATTTAAACTAATTCTTTACCAGTTTGTCAAGAAAATGAAGGGCTGGGACTAGATCATGTATATGGACTTTCCACAATAAATGTCTATAATGGTTGTTTCATTCTGTCCTTGGAGAATCAAGCTGTTATCTTTTAGACTCATAAGCAGTTTTTCAGTGCCTGGTCCTGACTACATTTCCCAGCAGGCCTGGGGCCAGTTGGTGTCCCACCAACCCGGTTTGGTGCATCCTATTGCCATCAATTAATCCTGTTCCTCCTGTTGCTTGTTGCAGTGGAAGAAAAATTTTAGAAATGTGGAAAGTTCCAAAATGGAACCAGGATTCATTAGACAATAGCCAGTGTGAATAAAAATCTAATGCTACATATTTCAGAACAGATCACAATTGTATTCTGCATACTTCAGTGAGCTAATTTATAAGCCAGTGCCTCTCAAGGAGGGAATATGAAGTTCTGGGTAGAAAGCTGGCCGGAATTTAAGTGATGATGCTATGGGATATGAAAGAGACAGAGCATGGCTCACATAAACTAATGTTTACTGGCCAAGACTCTACAGGAATCTATCTGCCCAGCAGCTTGACATACAATTTGATGTAGTGTATTAGTCAGCCATGGATACATAGACATTTGTGAAATTTATGGGAGTTGTAAGATATTATAAAATTCACCTGAAGAATTCTTGCTTTGTTTGAATGATACTCATGAAATATGATGAAAATATTCCCTGTGTTTAAGTAATGTGGTTAAAAACGTGTATAAAGGATCATTAACAAGAGTATCTGTAGAATAATAGGTCTGGTTATTCTTCGAACAGCAAATCAGCAACTTGCTTAGAAATCCATTTGAGCATATAATAAAAACCAGTGCTAGCTTGATTAACATTAAATCAAATAAGGTGTAGAAGCCAAAAGCTTTGCAAGTTACAGATTCTGAAGTGTAAGGAGTCATTCCCAGAACTAATGTGAATACTTAGTTACCACAGTATTAGAGTGCTCTTACTAATCTGATTTATTTGAGCTCACTGATTTGATTAAGAGTCAAAATGACAATAAAAGATACTTTCATTTTAAACATTGTTACTAGTTTAGAAAATTAGAAGTGTGGAAAGTATCTTTCTGTCCTATAAATTAGAGTCAAGTATAATCATATCAAATAAGCCTTTAGGTTTTATGGTAGAAAACCCTGAAAGATTCCATGAGACTGTTAAGGTGTGGGAGGAGGGAAGAACAGTTTATATGACTACTTATATTATTATTTTCCTTGCCTTTTATTGGCTGTACAGGGCTTGAATTTTGAGGTTGGCTATTGATGTCAGTACAGTGAAAGTGTAAATACCATTAAAATGGGTATTTATCTGAATAGTATTGCTTTTGCTTGAAAGTTCATTTTCAGAGGACTATACTTAGAAAAACAAAAGTTACTTTTCTGTTTCAGTTTGTAAGCATATCTGGAACCAAGCTGAAACATGTTATGCTTGAGTGATACCGATTGAGTGATTTGGTTGGTATGTGTCCTGTGGAAAAGAATGAATTTTAGTTCTGCATTTGTCAATTGGTAATATGTTTTTTAACCTATGATTCTCATTTTATTAAAATTTGTTTATATTGTTTTAAAAAAAATTTTAGTTGAATTCATTCTGTCATGTCTGTTGACTGAACTTAGTTTACATTAAGCATAAAAAGTAGAGAAAGCACTATTTAAAATAATTATTTAAAACTTTTCTAAGTGTAATTAATATTTCTCACCTATTTAAAGAATATTTCTTTCTTGAAGCACCTTGGCATTAATTACATTGGTTTATGAAATTTCATCTGTTTTCAGCATTGCAATAAAGAAATTGTCCTGATCCAAAAATTAGATGTCTCGAACTATATTGAAAAGTAAAGATGATACTGAGTTACTATAGATTCTTGTGTTCTTCACTATACTCCTGTGTTTTTCAGTTTTCTACAATGAACATATTACATTGTTAACCAGAAAAAACAGTACTGTCTTTAAAAAAATGTAAACATAAAATAATACTTAATTTTCTTCTGAATCAGTACACTTGAGGGGCACCTCTCTGCCTCATGTTGGTGGAACATGCTGTGCTCTTGATCTCGAGGTCCGGAGTTCAAGTCCCATGCTGGGTTTAGAGATTGCTTCAATAAGTCAACTTTAAAAAAGTACAATTGAGTACTTTCTCTTAAAAATTAGAACCTCTATTTTGCAATTGAAATTGAATGCTAAATGTTGATAGGATGAAAACATTTACTGCTACTTACATATATGTAAGATTCATTTAACAATGTTAAGAGAAATCCAGGCTCTTAGTGCTAGGAGAGTGATTTAAAATAGTTCATTAGTGATTTCTTTTTAGACTCCTGAAGCAGCAGTATTAATTTATATCTTTAGAGATTTCTGCACTATAGTAAGTTTTAACCTAGAAGTACTTAAGTGTTTTGTATGTCATCTTAATTAACATTGCAGCCCCTAGCCATCTTTGGACCTCTAGAGTGCTGCAGGCTCCTGTGCTAAGCTAGGCATTATTATCGTTTATCACTGTCCTTTATCCCAGGCAAGTGCTTTAGGGATTTGGAGAGGCACTTCAGTGTGGTACTTGAGAGCATGGGCTTCGTTTGAGGTGGTCAGACTGCCTGGGTTCCAGTCCTGCTTTGCCAGGAACTAGTGGTGTGACCTTGGGCAAGTAAAAGTTATTTAACCTCTTTGTTTCAGTTTGTCTGTAAAAGAGAGGTAATTATTATCTCTACTTCATAGGATTACCATGAGAATTAAATGAGTAGGTATTTATGAAGTGGTTGAAGGAATACCTGACATATCTTAGATTTGTCACTTGAACTTCTCATTTAGGCCTCATAATAATCTTTAGAAAGAAAGGACAGCATTCACATTTTACAGATGTTAAAAGTATAAAGCTCAGAGAGATTATATATTTTGCTTAAGGTTGCACAGCGAGAAATATGGATCTGGGATTTAAATTCTGGGCTGTCAGACTCCAAAATGTGTGTTGAGATCATAAGTTCCTATGTTATAATAGTCGTTGCACTTGGACATACCCTTGGCTATTTAATCTAGCCTTAAATGCATCATGTCAAGAGTGAGTGATGCTTTATGCTTTACAAAATTTGTTATATAGTCAAGTATCTGTAGAAAAATAATCAGACATGATTATAATGGGTAAAAAAAGATGTTTGTGGGGTTGCCTTACCTGTTTCTAAGATATTAAAAAATAAACGTTGTCTAAAATTTATGATACTTAAGTGCCTCCCCCCCCCCCAAAAAAAAAAAAAAAGTTAAGATACGTAGTCCAGAGTAGAGTCAGCTGTATGTGAATATAACACATACCTGTTTGGGTGAAAGAACATCACTGGGAAAGGAAACATTCTAATAATTGTTCTTGGAAAAGTGTATATTAATATGGAAAAATCCTGAAAGTGATAATTTAAAGTATGTGCACTAAAGATGAATATGGAATGAAACATTCTCATTAAAAACACACACACCAGAATAATTTATCTTGGCTGTGTTTTAAAAAGCTTTAAAAAATTTTTTTTTGGGAAGCCCGGGTGGCTCAGCACCAGTTTAGCGCCTGCCTTCAGCCCAGGGTGTGATCCTGGAGTCCCGGGATCGAGTCCCACGTCAGGCTCCCTGCATGGAGCCTGCTTCTCCCTCTCCCTCTGCCTGTGTCTCTGCCTCTCTCTCTCTCTGTGTCTCTCATGAATAAGTAAATAAAATCTTAAAAAAAAAAAGACTTATTGAAGCAGTAATTATCTGTATTTCATTACATTACATTGCAAATCATTAATTTTTTCAAAAAGTATTTGAAAACTAGCAATACTACAAAAAGAACAACAGATTGATCATGATCAATATATAAGTGTAATATCCAGAAAATACTAAAACATAGTAATTACACCCTCCTATGGCTGATGAGTAAAACAGCCAGTAATATGAAGCAAAGACTCTTTCAGTCTGTCTTCATAAGAAACTTTACAAAAAGAGTGTTTTGTTCACCCTTTCTATTACTTAAAAAAAAATGCAGAGGAAAATAAATGGGAAGTACAAGTCTACATCTGTTAATGAAGCAAAAATAAGTAAAATGACAGAACCATGGATTGGTGACACTTAAGGGTAGCCTGTGCATTTATCCAATTGCTGCTGTGTAAGTGTCTGAAAGCCCGATCTGTCTGAACAGTGATATAGTGCCACACGATGAGACCTGTAAAGTCCATGTTCTTTCACCTAGTATCATACCATTTTTGACAAATGGTATTATGGAAGAAACTTATCCTTCAATTGTGTTTCTAGTGACATTATTTATGATTAACCAATAATGAACCCTTCCTAATTTTTAATAACTAAGCAAAAATGTTTGTTCAAATACAGATTTATGTTTTCATTACTGAAATTCCTTAAATAATATCTAAAATATGCTTCTGAGTGATTAAGAATACCAAACATGTGATTTTTACTCAATACAAAACAATTTATTAATACTGATAAAGGTTCGACAGATCTGCTTTCTTTAGCTGTACAGTGAAGGTGAGGCAAAATGATTCTTGACACTGATTCTGTGAAGTCTGTGGACCAAAGATTGCGAGAGGTGGTGGATTCTTGCAGTTATTTGTTGTAGCCATGGACTTGCTCCCCACTCCCTGTGCTCCTCTGGTAGATAACTGATGGTTGAGCATAGTTCCCAGTCTTTGTGTAGGATCTCAGTAAGTCAGTGGAGGTGGGCAGATGGGCAGGTAGGTGAATTACTGCCTGGTCCTATGATAGTTATTATTTATTTCTTAAAAAGACTTTCTAGTTTTATTGAGATATATTTGACATATTACCTAGTTTTTCTTTTGTAAAGCTAGTTAAATAAGGAACAAATGATATTCTTGTAGTTTTCTTTTTAGTAAGCTTCTTGTTCTTATTATGAAACTGTGTAAATCAACTATTAATACGTTAACATTTATTGATCACTTACCATATACTACTTTTCTAAGTGTTTTTCTCAGATTATTTAATACCAGTAATAGTCCCACTAGGTAATAGTTATCCTCGGTTTATGGATGTAAAACCTGAGTGCAGAGAGGTTAATTAAGTAGCTTGTGCAGTGTTAGACCATCAGCATGTTAGAGGGGGCCTGGCAGTGGCAGCAGGGTCTATCCTCATACCTTCTGCTCTACCATAGCTGCTGCTGCTGCTTTTTTTTTTTTTTTTTAAAGATTTTATTTATTTATTCATGAGAGACACAGAGAGATACAGAGAGAGAGGCAGAGACACAGGCAGAGGGTGAAGCAGGCTCCATGCAGGGAGCCCGACGTGGGACTCGATCCCGGGACTCCAGGATCACACCCTGGGGCGAAGGCAGGCGACAAACCTCTGAGCCACCCAGGGATCCCCTCTACCACAGCTTCTCATACCTCCCTGCCCTGGACTTGGTGGGGTGGGGCCAGGGAGTGTTGGGCATGTTTGTAGAGACTGGGTTACCCGACAGGAATGTGGATCAGATAGGGCTTTGCCACTAGCCCAGGCAGTTCACGTAATGGTTGGCGGTGGGGAACTTAAGCCAACTGAAAACCCTCACGTGGACTTGATGGACTTGAAGAATGAAGGCAGCTAGGCTAAGCAGAATCTCTTAAAGGGCAAAGACAGAAGCTAGGGCTATTCTGAATAAGGGATGAGGCAAACAAGTCTTGATTAGAAATATCACCTTTAATAGAGCTGTTCAGGATTCTACTACTAAGTTCCATGGTTATAAGTATTTAACCTAGGGACTGTTGTAGGAGGGGATATATCTAAGTCAGATGAGATAGAGCCTCTGTATTCTTTGGACCTTGAGTTTTTCTCACTTTTGGAAGGCAACACCTTTTTCATTCCTATAGACTAGGTCATGTCATCTGTGCTATATCTCTTGCGTGCCTTGGTTCCTGTGTCCAGGGCATTCCCCAGGTTATGATTAGAGCTCTCGGGTTGTGAACCTCAAATTGAGGCCTTGACTCTTTATCCTCATTAGCTTTTTGTATTTTGCAAACCTATGCTTTTTTAATGTGGGTCATCATGAATACATAAAGGGTGATGGCAGTCCTGGCATATGATTGTGCACAACAATAATAGGTATTATTTCAGGTTAGACTCTTAACAGTTCCAGGGAGAGACTGAGAGTCCTTAAAATGTAAATGAAGAGTTCAAATCCAAAACAGTGACGTTCTGAAAAGCATAGAGGAAAGTCAATTCAAGGTAGTAGATGGAATTCAGATTTCTTATTCTGAGAATAGCTGTTGCCATTCCTAAGGCAATAAACAGAGGCAGCAGGGGTCAGGAAACAAATTTATAGGCCAGTGATTCTGCTGTCCTGTTTACCACAAACATTGTCACTATCTTGCCGTCTACATTTGGTTTTATGCTAAGGTGGAATTCTTTAGTTGTTCATTTTGAAAATCCTAAACAGTATATCGGGAGTGTTTGTCTTTGAAAAATGTTAGTGAAAAATTTTAAGCATTTGTAAAGTGGTAATCTGCAAAACAGATTATCAGTATATTCTTATTTAAACTGCTGTCTGTTTTAAAAGCACTAATTAAGAAAACTGTGTCCTCTTAAAATAAGCCTTACTATTTTGGAGATTCTTTTGGCTTTGTATTGTCGACAGTAGGCTCTGCAGTCCCATTAGTATTGTCAGCTGTCAGAAGCATCTGAGGCCCAGAGAAACTCCCCAGTGTTAGATTAACAAAGCACCCCACCACCCTGAACCTGATATCAAATAAAGAGGGCAGTGTGCAATTTTTGGTGCAATTCCCTTACTTGATCTTCACTCAAATTTATAGGCAAAATGGATTTTGATCTGAGGGTTCATCCCATTTGTCAGTGATTGTGACATCTAACAGCAGCCTTGGTGAATAAGACTGGTTTTTAAGTCATATACTTTCAAGTATCGTCTTTCCATCTAACACCTCAGTTAATCTAAAGTGATTTAACAGATGAAATAAATACCCATGAATGATCCCTTTGTTGCCATTTATTGAGTCTTGCTGTGTTCTAAGCATTTACTAAAAGCTTTATATACATTTACTCAATCCACCATCTTAATCCTGTGATGTAATAACTGCTATGTTCGTTTTATAGATAAGAATACTGACAGGTCCATGGTGAGTGACAGGGTTAGTAATGCTATAGAACCAGAGTTGGTCTGCTCTAAAATCTGTGCCTTTTATCCCTACAGTTACATTATTCTACTCAAAAACTTTGGGGGAGGTATTTTATGAGAAATATTTGTCTTTTTCCATCTTGTTAGTTCCTCACGGATCATATTGATGTGATGTGTAATAAATGTAAGAGAGGAGATGAAGCATCTACCTCATTCGGTAAACATTTATTGAGATCTAATATCCTTAATCTACCAGTTTCCTTCTTTTATCCTCTATTGAGATCAGGAATCTCCGGACCAGTATGCAAAAGACAATCTGTAAAAGTGAAAATAAATGTTACTTTGTATCTTTTTGCCTCTTCTTACTCAAAATAACTTGGTATATTCTTTAGAACATATAAAAGACATTTGTATTAGTCAATTACTAACTTTATTGGCTCTAAGATGTATTTTTGCCCCCCACATTTTAAATGTGGTTGCAGTTTCTTACATAAGAATTATAATTAGTGGTTTTTTTTCCTTTGCTTAGTGGTTGATAAAATGACACTATATCTATAATTGATATTTTTTTAGATTCAATGAAATAAAGAGGTACATGTAGAAAATTAGGAAAGTAAACAAGTAGATATATATTGGGGATGTGTATTCATTTATTTTTTAACTTATAGAAGTGTGTAAATCAAAATGGTTTTTTATTTTAATTTTATCTCCCTTGCTTAGAATCCTGTGTGTTATCAGGTGTGCTTTTGCAGATACAAGTGCTATCAAGTGCCTTTCCCCACAGCATATAGTTGCGGACCATATTAGACCTGTTGAGGCAGGTATGGTCCCACCTGATGATTAATAAAAAGTGTCACAGGGAGCTGTGTTGCATTAGTACTAGTTTCAGTGTTCTGCAGATTTCATTTGGCCTTGAAACCATCTGTTGAAATCATTCTTAATAACATTTTGTCCCTGTTTATCTTCTAAATTCTCCTGAATTAATAATATTAGGCCACCAAGCATTCAAATACTGATTGAGGCTGATCTTCACACTGTAATGTTTTCCCATCTTAGAACATTTCCTCATCTCTTGATTATTGTTGATTGTTTCCAGTATTGCAAGGTTTATTTTGTCCTCCACAATTATTCCCACTGACAAACATTCTTTTTCTGATCACTTTCAATTGTTAAAATGATCTCTGCTTTTTTATGTTGATCATACATTTTTTATTTGCACTACTTTTCTATTTGTTAAACATGATAAGGTCAATCATCTTATTAAAACTCTTCAAAATGAAGCATAAAGCTGGCCAACTTTAGGGGATGGAGGAGCAGGTACTGGAGCAGCTGCATGTGACCACCAATGCCATCTGTTGGTAGCTATCTGGTAGAGTGGATTCTTTTGCTCCAGAGGTTTTTCTTTATGAGGAAAACTGAAAGCTTAAAGTTCAGAAGTAGGAGTTTTCTGAATTCTGTTACAGATGAAACTCTTGCATTATTTTCTAATGAGATTCTATATGTAATTAAAAATAAAGCTCTTAATATTGTTTATAGCCACAGTGTTAAAGGATTCTCATACATTTCTTTTTACCAGTATAGCAGTGTATAAAATAAAATCCTCACATAGTACTTAAAAATATTACACAAAGGGGTTAGAGTAAAGCGGTTGGTCTTTAGAAGAAAATATGACATTTACAACATCCTTCAGGTAAGGTGAATGATTTGAGTCCAGTTTTTTATTCTCTGAATCTCATGAAAATAAATCACTCATTTCTTGCTATTTACCTGTACTAGATCTAACAGAAATTAGTGTTCTTTGCATAGAGTAAGTAGTTATCTTAGATCATAGACTTTGTTAAAGAAATATCCTTTTTTATTTTTATGTCTTAGCATTATGTGTGCACATTAGGGACATGTGCTTTTCACTATAGCTGCCCATGAGTCTTACCCAGAAGAGAATGGAAATTATGTGGGTGACTGAATCTGACATGAGGTAGCTTTTGAAAATGCCGTACTGCTCTTCTCTTCTCTCACCTTTCTTCTCCTTGTACCTTTACACCCCGATTCTATAGATTGCTGTATAGAGAGCTCCTTCACACACATGGCCGAGTGCTCTACTTGAGCAGAGAAGCTACAACTGCTGCATGATTTTCTGTACTGCAGTTGTTCGTTGCTGCAGTAGAGCAGCTGGCTTTGTTTTGCACCGTACTATTTTCCCCCCAAAACTGCCTGTGGCAATTTGTACTCATTCTTTATTACCCAAGGGTTTTGCAAGCAATAAAATAATGTATCTGACTACTTAATGGCCTAATGTGATTCCCTTTTCAGAGAAGCAGCAAAGTAGAAGACTCCTTTCACTTTTCCTCTTCGCTGACCATGCAATATTACGCCTGTTGGGACAGGGTTTTTTGATGTGCTGCCAGAATGCAGAAGGAGATTCTACTGTATTTTCTTCAGATTCTTATCAGCTGTTTATAAGTCAAGCTCAGATCTGGTCAGAAATGATATTAAATGATTTACATGTAATCTTGCCTTGTAGGGAAATTTAATTAATGTGATATCTTATATTTAACATAATTATAACATTGTATCTTCAGAGCAGATTGTAAAAGATAGATATGACACTGATGATGGGAGCAAAAATGCTTTTTTACTTTCTTGCTGTCCATTTATTATACTCTGCGTGCAGAACATGGGCATAGATTGTTTTTTCTTTTCTTTTCTTTTCTCTTTTCTTTTCTTTTCTTTTTTTTCTTTTTTTTAAGAGCCTACTATAATGCTAAGCATTGTGCTAGATGCAGTGGAGCTAACAGTGGGCAGGATTGACGTGGTCCCTGTCCTCACCCTCAGTACTTGATAGGACTCACATAGTGCTGAAGGAGTGAGAGGAGGAAGAACTTAAAAACAGGAGTTAGGGCTCTTCTGGCAGCTCAGTCCCATAGAAGGCTAACTTGTTCTCTTGTGTATGTAAGCAGTCTTCCTTGTCTGTCTTTGCCAAAGCAGACCTCTGGTTGACACAGTGAGTATGAGTGAGACTCTGGGAACACCCTTCTCAGTCTAAGATTTAATAACTGAACTGTTATAGAGCCTCTTCCCTCCCAAACATGGTTTTTCCCCCAGGCAGTCATACTCCAGACATCTGGGGTACCAGATTCCAAAGTTTTGAAGAGCAGAAAAGTTTCACGTTAACCTCTCCTCACAAGAAATAAGTACTAAACGGTGTTTATATTGTTGTTAGTAATATCAGAGCAGTACCACAGTTAATGGCACTAAGAGTGTGTGTGTTAGCACAATTTTAAAGCTTATATTTCAGTTTAAAAAAAAAAATTTTTTTTTTTTCTGGGACGCCTGGGTGGCTCAGCGGTTTAGTGCCTACCTTCGGCCCAGGGCATAATCCTGGGGTTCTGGGATTGAGTCCCACATTGGGTTCCTTTTGTGGAGCCTGCCCCTCCCTTTGACTATACCTCTGCCTCTCTCTGTGTGTCCCATGAATAAATAAATAAAATCTTTATTTTTTTTTAATAAATAAAATCTTAAATTTTTTTTTTCATGGTTGTAGTTGAAAAAGGCATTTGCCTGATAAGTCTTATTAGGCTCTGCTGATGTTAATTTATCGAGGTTAGTGAAAGTCCGTTGTAGAGGTATATGAAACTAGATTATTTATATGTTTGAAGGAAGAAGTGGCTTGGATAATCCAAAACAATGTTTAATTACAATGACTGTTTTTTCCTCCCTCACATTATAATTGATATATAATACTTGTATTACTTGTATTAGCCTACTGCTAATACAAAAAGTGGTTTACTGAGTCCTCTTCATGGCTACCCAGAACCCTACACGTTTTTTTTGCCTTCACTGGTGGGACTAGATGTGGACAGCAGACAGAAATGCCCGAGTTGAATAATGTCAGAAACAAGATGCTGTCCTGAAGGTCTAGCCATGAGTGATAGAGAAAGAATGGTCCACGTCCAGAGAAGGGTCTTCTGGGCTATATCCTTGGAGCCTACATTGGTAATCTTGAACTTCTATTGCTTTTCTCTCCTACTTCTACCTGTGGAAGTGTGTGTTATAACTCCAGCATTTGAAGGGTTTTTTTTTTTTTTTTCCTTTTTCCCTGCAGTTTAAGAAAAGACAAAGATTTGTCTAAGTATTTTATTTAAGATACTAATGTTTAGTATTACGGCAGTGATTTAGATTTATTACTTCTGTATTGTAATTTTTTAAATGTTAATTGTAAGAATACATAACAGATTTGAAGTGTAATTTCAAGCCTTTTACTTGGTGCCTCATTTATGGTTTTTTTGCTCCTCAATATTTTTTCTTCTGTTCTGTTATTCTGCTATCTTCCCCCAATATCAGTCAGTTACATTTAATATGTTTCATAGAATAAAAACATTTCCATGGTTTAAATTTTTTATTTTTATTTTTTATTTATTTATGATAGTCACAGAGAGAGAGAGAGAGAGAGAGAGAGAGAGAGAGAGGCAGAGTCATAGGCAGGGGGAGAAGCAGGCTCCAGGCAGAGGGAGAAGCAGGCTCCATGCACCGGGAGCCCGACGTGGGATTCGATCCCGGGTTTCCAGGATCGCGCCCTGGGCCAAAGGCAGGCGCCAAACCGCTGCGCCACCCAGGGATCCCACTTCCATGGTCTAAAAATCATTCTGCAGAGTAGAATTTTGGGAGGACATTGCCTGTGAAATCAAGCTTGTTTAAGCAGACTTGACATACAAATTTTAAGTTTTTATTCTATTACATCTATTTAATATAAACTTATAAATGGGAACTGTTTCATGTATCTTTCATATACATAACACCTTATTACTTCTTTAATAAGATTTGCATATACTTGTACCATATTATGATTTTTAATTAATATATCTTCTTACATTTGTAGTCATGAGTTAATCTAATCTATTAAAAGGCATGAAAAATTGCTTGTGCTCTAGAATGTTAGTGAAGGGGTGAAGAAATATTTAAGAATACATAAATCGTGAATATGGGAGTCTGTATATCGTATACTCTATTTTGCTGTCATTGTTTTATAGTTAGTTGGCTAGATTGTAATAAGGAAAGGCTACTTCACCTTTTCTTTTTTTTTTTTTTAAAGATTTTATTTTATTTATTGATGAGAGACAGAGAGAGGCAGAGACATAGGCAGGGGGAGAAACAGGCTCCCTGTGGGGAGCCCGATGTAGGACTCCATCCCAGGACTCTGGGATCACGACCTAAGCCAAAGGCAGACGCCCAACCACTGAGCCACTCAGGTGCCCCTAATTCACCTTTCCTTATTGGGTGGTATTATTCTAACAGCAACATTGAATTAAGAACAGTTATTAGCAAGTTATCTCTGAAAGAAAAGTTTCCCATTTTATCTTTTGATAGACATTTGGAAGTTAAAAATAGCTATATAAACATTTTAAAAAATCAGCCTGTGGTCTGATTCTTTTCCAAGAGATTACAGAGTGAAAGATTTTATTGCCAGTTTTTACTGTAGCATTAACTTTCTTTTTACTTTTAATAATCTTTCAATTTTACTACATATACAGACTTTTGAGTATACTAATTACACAGACTTCTCTCCAGAGCATGTACGAGGGAAATACTATTTTTTAGTTTTAGAAGTTTAACATTGCTTAGGTTTAAAATAAACAACTGAAGGTATATTTTTTTTGTGTCTTCATCCTACTCTTAAAGTGAGAGATCGCATCAGCTGATAAGGATTTGTGTCTCCAATGGAATGGCGGGTCTTCACCTCCTAACTGCAGTCTGATGCATTGCATTTAGAATCTGTTAAATAAAGAAATAATTGACAGTTTTCAGTTTAAGTGTGCTAGCTATTTCCTTTTCTTGATCAAGAAGAAAATATGTTTCATGTTTTTTTGATTGGCTGTGATTGAATCTTTTTAGTATTTTAAGGAGTTTAAAACCTTTTCTATTCTAGATTTAGCCAGAAATAAGTAAGAAAAATAAATGAATTCTTGGTTGTTTGAATCCTGAACTGAATGATAAAGCTATTTTAGAGTGTACGAGATCCAAAAACATATGAAATAATACATTTTAATGAACTGAATCCTATTTATAAATGTACTAGATATAGATAGCTCAGTTATTTAAAATGAGCCTGTAAAAAGTTTCCTTTTGTAACCATCAGAGCTTTTTTTTTTTTAAACCAAGCTTCTTCCCTAAATTTAGATATTTTGAATACCAAATATTTGAAAATCTGGGCATACTTTTGACCTCTGAAAGTCAACATTAATCATTGAAGGATGGGGCAGCCCAGGTGGCTCAGCAGTTTAGCGCCACCTTCAGCCCAGGGCCAGATCTTGGAGACCCGGGATTGAGTCCCACGTCGGGCTCCCTGCATAGGGCCTGCTTCTCCCTCTGCCTGTGTCACTGCCTCTCTCTCTCTCTCTCTCTCTCTCTCTCTCTCTCACACACACACACACACACACGAATAAATAAATAAATAAAATCTTAAAAATATCATTGAAGGAAATGATCATATTTTGCCAGGTGGACATAAAGGTGTTGAAATTGACATTCAGACCTTCAATCTCCATGTGTAAACTGTTGTAGAGACTGTAATAAAGACCATTAGTCTGAGTCTGGGGTAGACCAGGCTTATCCAGCAGGAAAAGAGTAGTTACCAATATGTCGTAAACAGAATGCTAGATCCTCATTTATTAGATCATTGCACAGAAAACTCTCCCTGGAATTTAAGTGCTGATGACATGGCATTCTGGCATCAGTCAGATGGTATGCAACTCTGGATGGCATGTGGATATTGAACCATTTTCAGTGCAACTAATCAGCTCTACCCATAGACAAAATAAGAGACGTATTAGAGCTTTGGAATTTGGATGCTGGAGATTTGGCATCTCTTCTCAGGTTTACTGCTCCTGTGTTGTCATCCTTTAAAAGTATATTGTATCCTTCGTGTGGAATGTGCCTCTGCCATTTCAGGAGGATTATTAAATGTAATCTCTTTGGGACTCTTGTCTGCCTCATAGGGCTTTATTTTATAGGCTTGTGTGTTTGAGCAACTTGGAATAATCTACTAAGATAATTCCTTCAGGTGTTAGCTAACTTCATTTTCTGTTAAATGACTCCACTAGTTTTCTCCAGGGATTCTGCTGTTGGTCACTTTTGTTTCTGGTTTAACTTTGTTCCACATAGTTATATATTTAATTCTGGGGAGGGAAAAACCATTTTTATTCCTTCACCAGAATTATTTGACTGTTATGCCATTTATGTCACTTGTGAAGGAAATATGATAACCAAATACATGTAAATAACTGCAGTATATTCCAGATCTTAGATTTTAGTAAATCTGCCAAGTTAGAAAGACAAATTAAAGAGGTCTGTTAAGTTTTAAGGAAAGAAATAAAGATCAGAAACCAAAGCAGAATTTGTCATTTATCTCTAGTAATTCATTTCTCTAGGATCATTAAGTGCGATTTGAATTAGTACCCAAGATATTAATTTTATCCTGTAATTATGCAATCATTTAAGATTAGATAAAAAGTAATTTCTTAAAGAATGTTAGAGTCTTATCTGATGATGATTCTCTTACTCATTTCATTGCTACTTGGAGAATTCAAATAAAACAAATGTAGTTAGGTTGTGAGTTTCTCATCACCAGCAATAGTTGGAACTGATTCTTATTCTTAATGGTATATATATATACACACACACACACACACACACACTATGGCTAGAAAATTATCTAAACACTATGGTATTCTATAGCGAGATTGTAGTTCTCTCCTTATGAAAGTCCTCAGAGCTATTCTGGGTATACTTAACTGTTTTCATGCCCTCTGTGACCCTAGAAAACCACTTCAAAAAACAGATACTTCTCCCTCAGATCCAGTTCTTTTGGGCTTGTATCTTATGTTGAGAACACTACTACCACTGCGTTATTATTATCATCATCGTTCCACCATCATAGCCACTGTGTATTCTGTATATACGTCTACAAATATATTCTCTCCTTTAAACCTAACAGTAATCCTTGGTTATAATAGGTCTCGTTGTACTGATTGTAGAAGTGAGGATAAAAATCAAGTAGCTTATTATGTAAGGTTTTACATTTAGTTAGTAATATAGCCAGATATCAAATTTGAGTATGATTCTAACACCCTTGCTTATAATTCCTGTGCTTACCACTCCTCTGTATTACTCAGAGTGTTATGTTAAGGGTCTTATTCTAACAAACATATCTTCTAGCTTCCAGCAGCTTCTAAATTGCCCACCAGATCTTGGTTTTAGTCCTTTGCTGTTGTTCTTTGATAATTGGAGCTCATGATTATATCTCAAGTATTTGGTGAAACTTATTAAAGTTGGCAAATTAGTATTTTGGGGAGTGATCATGGCATTTTCTAAGACCCGTTCCCCCTCTAAAATCCATTAGTGCTGTGCTCCAACATTGGAAAGCCAACTGGAAACATTGTTAAAATATAGGTCTTCATAGGAGGGAATGCTGTTTTGTTGTTGTTGTGTTTTGGCTTTTGGGTTTTTGTTTTTAGAGAAAGTAGGGAGGGGGAGCAGAAGGAGAAGGACAAGCAGAGCCTACTGTAGGGGCTCGATCCCACAACCCTGAGGTTATGACCTGAGCCAAATCAAGAGTTGGATGCCTAACTAAATGTGCCACTGGGTGCCTCAGGAGGGAATTTTTTTTTTTTTTTTTTAAAGAACTAACTTCTTATGTGAATATATTTTGCCTCCTCAGTCTCAATGATAGTTGGGATCATAAATCTATGTTAACATATTCTCAGTTGCATGTTTTCTAGTTAACCAGTTTGCAAGTGGATATAAATAGTCCTATTCTTTTTGGAATTTTTAAAAGTCTTTTTATTGAAATATACATGTTTTGCCCATCAAAACTGTTTGGTTCCATCCACTTTCTTTTTTTCTTTTTAAGTTTTATTTATTTATTCATGAGAGACACACAGAGAAAGGCAGAGACACAGGCAGAGGGAGAAGCAGGCTCCATGCAGGAATCCCAATGTGGAACTCTTTCCTGGTACTCCGGGATCACGCCCTGAGCTGAAGGCAGACACTCAACCACTGAGCCACCCAGGTGTCCCTCCAGTCCACTTTCATGAAGTGAATACATTCTTAGTCTAGCACTCAGATCAAGAAATGAAACATTACCAGTATCCTAGAAGCCTCTTTTGTGTCTCCTCTTAGTCATTGCCTCCTGTCAAAAGAACCAATATCTCAATAGCATTACATGTAAACTAGTTAAGTTTTATATGTTTTTGAATTTTATTTAGATGGAACAGTATATGCTGTTTTGTGTCTGGCTCCTTTCTCCCAATGTTATATTTATGAGATTCATCTATGTTGTATTCAATTATAATTTGTTCATCCTTACTGCTGTATAATCTGTGGTATGAATATACCACAATTAATTGACATTTGTTGACGGTTTGAAGCTACTGTGAATAATCCTTCTAAGAACATTCTTCTCCTTATTTTCTATTGGGTATATATTTAAGAGTAGAATTACTGAGTCATAGAGTAGTAAATACATATTCAGCTCTAATAGGTATTGTTCATCAGTTTTCCAAAATGGCAATTTAGACTTTCACCAGCAGTGTATGCAAAAAGTTTCTGTTGTTCTGTATCCTTGTCAGCATTGAGAATTGCCTATTTTAATTGTTTTAACCATTTTGGTACCCATGAACTTTTTACTAATGATTGTGTTACTTTACAAAAGTTTCAACTTGACAGAATCATGGATTTATGTGTCTATTTATTAATGGTAGTGTGAAAAGTATTCTTTTCTGATTACTTTTGAAAGCTAATCTTTAAAAAAAAAAAAGTCATGTACAAATGAAAAGTACTCAACATGCCTGGAAGCATGACAGTCTTGGAGGTCTGAATAGCTTATAATTACAGAGTATGCAGGTAGAGTGGTGGGGGTAGTATTGGGAAATTTTCACTGTTATTTGGTTGTTGTCTTAAATTGGATTTTATTATGAATATAGGTTGTTTTTTATTGAGGGTTTCCCACACATGAAACAAGGGAAAGACTATTTAGATGATGATGGAGATTTGATATTGTTTGAGTAGAATTTGGATACTACAGTTAGAGGACCAGAAAAAATAACAGGAAATGAGGTTAAGGTAACTAGACCTAAGACTTTTTTTTGGTGTATGTGTAATATGGTTGTTACATTTTAGTTGTAGAACTGTTTTTCAAATGAACTGTGTGACTGATTGCCATTTGCATTGACATGTGGTGGAGGGTGAGGTTGGAAAACCTTTCTCTGGTACACTGTGGGGGCATTGCTGAGAAACCCTTGCGCTTTGTGGAACACAGTTGCTAAATATCCATTCTAATTTAAAAGAAGAGGTGGATGTGATGAAGCACTGGGCTTGTGGACCAAGGATGAAGTTTGCCTTTTTTTTTTATTTTTTAAGATTTTATTTATTTATTCATGACACACACACACACACACACACACACACAGGTAGAGAGGTAGAGACACAGGCAGAGGGAGAAGCAGGCTCCATGCAGGGAGCCCGATGTGGAACTCGATCCTAGTACTCTGAGATCATGCCCTGAGCCTACGGAAGACACTCAACCACTGAGCCATCCAGGCATCCCGAAGTTTGCCTTTGTGCTCTACCTTTGCCTCTGTGACCCTCTTGAGTTTGTATTATCATCAAAATCAAGATACTAACATAATTGTAATGAACATTATAAAGGAAAAAGAGCTTCAGTGAGCTAGTGGAAAACCTTTTGCCTACAGTTATCAAAATAAAATGTGTCTTTTTGATGCCATTCAGGTAAGGTTATAAAGTTCAGTGCTGCTTTGAGAATGATCTTTCCTCAGCCTGATCTAAATTTGAAACATGGTTCTGCACTTGGCAAACTGTGACCATGGGCAAGTTACTTCAACTCTCTGTATCTTTGTTTTCTCGTCACTTCACAGTAGAGATAACAATATAATACCTACTTCAGAGTTATTGTAAGAATCCTAGGAATTACTGGTATATGTAAAGCACTTAGTGACGGGCAAAGAAAGCACTCAATAAATGTTAGCTGCTAATTAGTATTTTCGTTCCTGCAATGTCTTCCTAACCTTTTAGTTTCCTAAAAATCCTTCAAGGCTCACCTTTAGTCCTATGTCCTCCACAAAGCCTCTTGATTCTCACAGCTAGAATCATCTCTTCTGAAATTTTATAGAAACTTATACCTTTCTTCTGGTATTTCTCTGTACTCTCTATTTTACTTACCAATAGCCATATTTCATATTTTCTCCTAGAATATAAGCTCCTTAACGATAAAGATTATGTTTTATTCATGTTTGTAACTCCCTAATCATGTGACATCTTTCCAAGAATTTAGAAGCCACCCAATAAAAAAGAATTTTTTTCTTTAATAAGAAATTCTAAAATTAGTACTGTAGATTTCTTGATTTCTTACATAGTGTCTGACACATGAAGAAAATGTTTTCTGTAAATCTTTCAGAAAGCTAGATATTTGCATAATAAATGGACTAATGGATTATTTAGCTTATTTTCTAGAAAACATCTTAGCTTCTTTAGCACTTTTGCAAGGTAGTAATGGTGAGGCTTACCTTACATTACTTATTACATTGACCATTGTTTTATGGAAATGTATTTGACATTCTCATTTAATCAAAATACATTAAACTCTTCAATTTTCATTTCTAAATTATTCTTGTAAATTCTTCCTTATTAATTTTCATAGCTGCTTAACTTCTATGTATCCAGTACCCTGTTTAACCCCTCCCTTATCCAAGCTTATAAGTGTGTCTAGGAGACTTGAGCTGTAATGGTAGGTTAAGCACAAGAAGATTGGAATGGTTAACTTGTCAAAACCATGTAGTGCAAACCAGAGTCCAACACATGATTAGTGATTTTTGTTCTTAACTGGCTGACATTTAAGAGTGAATGATGCTTTCCAGCTTTTTTCCCCTACAAAGATCACAATTGATTTAACACCCTTTTAGAATGACATCAAGACATTTTTCTCAGTGGGTGATGAAGAATTAATTTCTGTAGCACAGCTTAGTAAAATCTTGGAGCAATTTCCCCATTAGTTAATGCCTTTAGGTTCTGTCTACTGCATAACCAAGTAGATGCCTCTCTGCATCCAAAATTGGATTTCTGACTCAGTAAGACCCACTTCCTAAGACCTAACAACACTCCCTCTCAACCTTTGCATTTCCTAATTACTTTCATCATCCTTATAATCTGACCTTTTTGTCTCTCTGTCCTGTGTATCAGGCCATGTCTTTGAGGTAACAAAAGAAATCAGTCACACACAGCCTTGAATTCTAATCAGTACCCTCGAATGAGTCCTTGGTATCATGCAAGATGTTTACCCCAAGAAGCTGTCTTTCTGCTTCTTTGCTTTATGAAGTATATTTTTGGTAGTTAAGCACATAATATGTTTTAGACTTCAAAAACTGAAAACTGGCTACAGCTGCTGTTAAATTGAGGGTCAGGCTAGAATTTGAAGTTTTTGGCATGTGATTTCATAACATACACCTCTCTTGAAATGCTAAAAGCAGGTTATGGTTCACCTTATTCCTTGTCCTCCTATCTTTTGATCTGTCTTCTCAGTAGCTACCTCTTTTAATATAATTGGTTGCCATTTATCCTTACTCTTTGCGGTTGACTTTTACTTCTCAGTGACAGAGTTAATATCTAGGCTAATTAGAATTAATTTTTCATGTATGATTTTATTTTTTTATTTTTTATTTTTTAAAGATTTATTTATTATTTATTCATGATAGACATAGAGAGAGAGAGAGAGAGAGAGAGGGGCAGAGACACAGGAGGAGGGAGAAGCAGGCTCCATGCCGGGAGCCCGACGCGGGACTCAATCCCGGGACTCCAGGATCGCGCCCTGGGCCAAAGACAGGCGCTAAACCACTGAGCCACCCAGGGATCCCTCATGTATGATTTTAAAAGAGTCCATACAGACTATTTAATTATGGGAAAGTAAAAATATATTTCTAGTTTTAAAAAATTATTTAAATGAAATACTAATTAATTGCATTCTGTTATTGTATCTTAGCAAAATACATTTTCTAATTGAGGTAAAATTGGTGATCAATTAGCAGTTTATAGAAATACTGAATTATAATGTTATACACCTAAAATATGCAAATCGATCACTATCATAAGTCTAGTTGCCCATCTATCACCGTACAGTTGAACCTCTTCGTCTCCTTCCCCTCTAGTAACCACCAGTCTGTTCTGAGTTTTTGTTTTGCTTTTTTTTTGTTTTTTTTTTGATTCCTTATGTAAGTGAAATCATGCTTATATTTCTCCATCTGACTTATTTTATTGAGTATGAATAAAGGTCCATCCATAACCACAGATGGCAAGATTTTCTTCTTTTTTTAAGGCTTAGTAGTATTACATTGTGTGTGTGTGTATCCATATATATATATATATATATATATATATATATATATATCTTCTTGATTCATCCATGGATGGATACCTAAGTTGTTTCCATATCTGGGCTATTGTAAACAATGCTGCAATGAATTTAGGAGTGAATATATCTTTTTGATTTAGTGTTTTCATGTTCTTTGGATAAATTCCCTGAAGTGGAATAGCTGGATCATATGGTAGTTCTATTTTTAATTTTTTGAGGGATGTGTCTTCTGTTTCTTGATGTTAAAGTCTTATGTAATATTCATTTATGTTTTAATTCTGTTAGAACTGTTGATGATGTAGAAGAATCTACAACGCATTTCCTTAGGGTTTGATTTTATAAACACTGGCTTCTAATTTAGGTATTTTTGTGTATGTTTTATTCATATGGTTTTTGTACAATGTACATTTTAAAAGTTTATTGTTAAGTTTTTGAAAAATGAACATTTTTATTAAGTTTGAAGAATATATTAAGTTTGAATGATGTGTGTATATTGTTTTAAGGATGTGTATTTCTCTTAAACAGATGAATCTATAGATTATTTAACTACAAATGGAGCTTGCATAACTATTTAATAAAAAAAAAGAATTACTATCTTCAAAGTAGGATGTGCTCTTAATTCATGGAGAGAAGTCTTTAGTTAATTTTACTGCTTTTGTATTAGCCAGGCTTGGCTTCCTGCCACTGGTTATTAGAATGTCTCAGTAGTGTTTCTTTTTAATTTCCCATCCAGTAGATACATTTAGTTTATAAAGAACTTTTAGCATTGATGGTTCCTGTTCCATGTGTACACAGAGAAATTTTATAGCATGCAGATTTATCTAAAAAAATTTTGGCAAAATTGTCATTTCAATTTTCAGATTTTATGTCTATTCTCAATTATTTTCTAAATGTGTATACTGTCCTGGTCTGCTAAGGTACCAATATTAGGGAAGATTTCCACATCTTGTGTTGTGTAGGAGTCAAAATTTTAACTTCTATGAAGTTTTACCTGGAAGAATTTAGTTGCCAGTTATGGTTTGGGGCTTTAACAGAACATTTTAAAAGGCCAATATAATGAAAAATCTTCATGCTATCAAGATATTAAAATGAGGTTTACTGCAATATTTGATCTTTCAAAGAACTTCCAAATTTTTCTTGATTGCATTCAAAGAAATAGATCTTACATTGCAACCCAGTATACATGTGTTCATGTCTCTTCTTTCTTAAAACAAGCCTGAAAATCTCTTTGTTTTCTATTCTAAACATTTATTTTTAATTAAAAAATACTGATTGAAATCCACTAAACTGATTTTATAACCCTTACCATTTGAAAAATCCTGCCCTCAAATTTTATTCTCTAGGTATTTTTGTAATCAATATTTATTTTAGTTTATAAAATATAGTGGTAAACGAGGCTAAGTTTTCAGTTGGCTGGCCTTCCTTTATCATTTGAATATTTGAGGCAAAATAAAATGTCCATGTATGGGGATCCCTGGGTGGCTCAGCGGTTTAGCGCTTGCCTTTGGCCCGGGGCGCGATCCTGGAGTCCCGGAATCGAGTCTCACATCGGGCTCCCGGCATGGAGCCTACTTCTCCCTCCTCCTGTGTCTCTGCCTCTCTCTCTCTCTTTTTCTGTCTATCATAAATAAATAAATAAATCTTTAAAAAAAATGTCCATGTATGTATATTTTTAGATCCAGTACTTTACATATATAGTTACAACTGCCTGCTTTGAATATTTGTAAATCTTTAACGGAAAGCATTTATTTAGAAGTGTAAATTAGAGGTTTTGACAGTGTATGGAAAAGAACTCTCCACACTTCATTTACTTTTTCTTAACTCTGCAAGTGATTCATGTATCACTGTTTCTTTTGCTATGCCAACATTTTTAGTGCTTCCTTTAGAAAAAAGACTGATTTAAAAAGGTAGAAGATTTGTTGTTAATATTATAGAAAATTATATAATATATTCAAGAAGATTAGTGCTTTTTTGGTAATATAAAATGTAAATTTTAAATTTTAATTCATTTTAATTTCAGGCTTTTTGATCATGAGAAATATGTTCATCCATGATGGTGTATGAGCAGTTATCTTCACTTATGCTTTAACAGAAATGACTTCAAAGCTGAGCCTCTTCCAAAAGAGGCAGTCGCTAAGTGCCTAAAAATAACAATGGTTTTAGTTGTGTCTTTGTTTTAATCTAGAATAGAATGCCACTGAAAATAGTAACATTCTTCCAGGCAAAACCATGTTAAGTAATGTAACCTCTTTTTGTTAGCACCTATCTAGTTAAAGGTACGGTCTGTATATGGAAATCAGAGACTTTTGTTTAATATTAAGACAAAAAACAAGTGGGTCATTTTCATTTTGCTAAAGAGCAAATGTCTCATTGTAGTATATATATACTTCCTTTGTAGTCAATAATTATGCAGGGTCTGATACTGAGTCGTTAGCTGTTTCCTTGGGAACAAGATTTAAGTAAAGATAATGCAAGAATACTAGAATATCATTGTGTCTCCTCAGTTTTAAAAAACTATTAAAAGACACAATGATTTAAAAAATAGAAATCAGTAATGATAATGACTAACTTGATTCACTGCCCTTCCTTCCAGTTAAAAAGCCTAAGAAAAGGCTGCAAGATGTGGATAACTTAGCTCATTTTTCTGTGCTTTTTCAGACAGAAAAATAAGTTTTTCTGATATTTAAAAAGACAAAACTTTATTCTGGTCTATAGATTAGTTTATATCATAACTATTACCAATTAAAGAATGTTCCCAGATAGTAGTATTACCAGGGATACTTCTTGGTTTGTTTACCTGTAAAATGAATTTCCTTTCCATTTTAACTGTCATGTTCTGAACTTTTTAATATTTTAACTACTCCTTTCCCTGTACGTCATCACACACCCTCTTCCTCTTGCCCTCAACCTCATACTACCCCTGGTATCTGACCAGATCCGTTGCAAATCTCAGAGTTACAGGTTCTAATTGATACAGTCTCTGGAGAGATTTTAATTCACTCTTTCTATCCAAGTTTCTAGTACTAGGAAAGGAATTCTGATTGGCAGAGTGGGTTAGGTTACCACCCCTGGTTCAGCCCACTGTGGTGTACAGTTAACTTCTGAGGAGTTGTCATCATAACTATTCCAGTTCTCAGTTTCAAGAGTGCAGCCTAGTACTGCTTTCATTAACCTTTGTGACTAGTGATAACCATGGATTTACTTGTTCTCTTCAAAATGTTTGTTCTCGTTTGTTTAAATGGTAATAAATGGGGTTTTAAATGGAACGATTAAAAGTAACATGTATCTCTGCAAGTACAACTCTTAACTAGAAGTTTTTCATAAAATCAAGTAAAAACTAACCTGAATAAAAACACACATTCAAAAAAAAAAAAAAACCCACATATTCAGTAAATGCTGTAGGAAAGCTTCCCTTAACTTCTCTTGAAGAGAAAGCAAGAGGGAATACTGGGACTCTAACTTAACTTTTACATGTTTCAGATAGGATGTACAAGTTTACAGAGAGAAGGGAAAGGACAAGTGTTCTGGTAGTATTGAGGACTGAGGTTAGTTCAGGAGGACCTTGCTGGAGGGAGGAAGGAATGGGAAAAGGAATGCTGGTCAGAGACCCTCCATCTGTCTAGGTGGCTTTGGGAGAGTATCGTTGGGAACAGCTTTGAGATAGTGTCACATGAGTCCCTATTTCATTATTATCTTAATCTATTTTAATTTTGTGTTTTTAATCACTCACATTATTTTACCTTAAATTATATTGACTATCTGAAACATGTTGCTTATACCATATAGCTTACCTATGCAGATTTGTTGGGTATAGAAAACCCACTTATAAAACAAAATGAAAGCAATAGTATTTTTTTTTTTTTGCTATCCATAACATTTTCATATAAAGCTATAATACAGCTAACTTGATATTTATGTCTTAAATTTTTCATGTTCTTGTCAGGTGCTTAATTTGGATAGATGTCCTTCTTGGGTGTTGAGCAAAGAAAGTCACTATCTTTTTTTTTCTTCCTTTCCTTCCCTTCCTTCCTTTCCTTCCCTTCCTTCCCTTTACCCTGTCCCTTTCTCTCTCTCTCCTTCCTTTCTTTCTTTCTTTCTTTCTTTCTTTCTTTCTTTCTTTCTTTCTTTCTTTCTTTCTTTCTTTCTTTCTTTCTTTCTTTCTTTCTTTTTCTTTCTTTCTTTCTTTCCTTCCTTCCTTCCTTCCTTCCTTCCTTCCTTCCTTCCTTCCTTCCTTCCTCTTTTGCTTTTTCTTTTTTCTCTTTTTCCTTTCCTTTCCTTTCCTTTCCTTTCCTTTCCTTTCCTTTCCTTTCCTTTCCTTTCCTTTCCTTTCCTTTCCTTTCCTTTCCTTTCCTTTCCTTTCCTTTCCTTTCCTTTCTTTTCTTTTCTTTTCTTTTCTTTTCTTTCTTTTCTTTCTTCCAGATTTATTTATTTATTCATGAGAAAGAGAGAGAGAGAGGCAGAGACACAGGAAGAGGGAGAAGCAGGCTCCTCACAGGAGCCCGATGCGGCACTCGATCCCGGATCCTGGGATCATGACCTGAGCTGAAGGCAGCCGCCTGATCGCTGAGCCACCCAGGCGTCCCTTTTTTCTTTCTTTTAAAAAAGAAATTGTGGAAATGAAAAACACTCTATTGATTTCTACCGCTATTAAAATTTCCCTTATCAATTGATCTTTTATTTAATTATATGTCCATATTTTTACTAAATTTTATGTTAATTGCTAAAATGTTCTAATATATATAAAGTACCATTAGAGTTGTGTTTCATTCCATTTAACAAAGAAAATGACAATATAAATTAAAGGTATTAAATATCCAAAACTTCTTTTTAAATGGCCATTGCAGCTATTATTTTGGAAGGTAGTATTATCATATCCATTTGGCTTTGGATTTTGCATCTCAGTTTTAATTTTTGTGTGATTTTTTTTTTAAACTGGTTAGTAAAGGAGCATTCCAGTACCTTTCATGTTGATACTCAGCATGTTTGTATTTACTTGTTTTTTCACAGTGATTATTTAAAATTAACAGATTCAACTTTTGAAAATAAGAGAATAATCAAGAATTCTTTCCTTTGTGTGAATGACTAAAAACCAGCCTATCATATTTTGACTTGGACATAGTATGTTAAAGAGTATATAGAGAATAATAAAACTGAATTTTAGTATTGGCTATACAAGTAAGATGCTATATAAGCCCGTTTTTCTTTTTTTTAAGGATGTCTTTTCCAGAATACGTTTTATATATTATTAGAAATGTCACCATTTATTCACCTAATTTTTACTAATCAATTACCTAGTATGTACCTAAAATACGTCGTTATTGGTGATTTGAAAAGCTAGTTTAAAACTTTGGACTTTTTGTTGCATTACTCATTTTTCTTTTTACTTGTAACTTGTCTGACTAAAAATGGCTGCTGATATAATAGCCACTCTAAATTGGATTCTATTTAGTAATCACAACGCTTACTGGATTATTTATCTGAAAATCTGGTGATGATCAAATTATAATAAGTGTGAGATGTCTAGAAGAACATTTCTCTTTTATATGAGCCTTTTCAAATAAGCTGTGATGCATGTTGTGGTCACACCATAGTTTTTAGTACTTGCTGTCCATAGATAAAAGAGCAATTAGTCACAAACCCACACAGCCTAGTAAAGGAAGAGAGAACCTATCAGGTTAGGAGTTCTTAAGAAGAACCTGAGATCCTCATTCAGAAGCTGAGTACAGTGTCTGCTGCAGGATGGTCAGAGGGAATTTTCCAGAGCAGCTCAGATGAGCACTGAGCCTGAGAGTGGAGCCCTTCAGGGATGTGGTGAAGCTTTCATTTGTTTTATCAGCCAGAGGGCATCAGTGCTACCTGAGCCCAGAACTGGGACAACTAGATTAAAAGCAGACAAGAGGAGGAAAGGAAAGATTACACCAGTTTCAAAATGAATGTGTCAGGCTTTTTATGATCTTGTTTTGAACACTATCCTAAACTGAATCCAGAAAGAGCATGTAGCATTTTCCCTCTTGGGATTCACCATCTGAGATGTACAATCCTGAAATATCGGAGTGCATTTTACCCAAACACGTACAGGAAATCCCCCCCCCCCACCCCTGCATTAAATGCTGGGATTTGTGTATATTATAGTTTTGTAGTTAATCTGTAGGGTCTCTTACCAGCTCTATGTCTCTGTGTAACACTTTCAATTCTTGCTTAGTAAGGGGAAATGAGATAGGAGAGAGTGAATGAATCCACACAAACTTCTCTTATATAATCACTGTGAAATCAACACAAAGCAAACATACCCTGCTAATGGTAGCTTGTTAGCTGGTGACTTCGTATTCTGTGGACAAGATTTTTGACGAGCTTGGTCCATTTGTTTAATCTTCATAAGTGGTGGTCTATTCTGAGATTAAAAAAACAGACCAAAGACTTATACTCTTTCCAAGTGTTTCTCTGATACGATTGTTCTGGGGAACAGAGATATAACACTCAATATTTTTACACCTAATGATTTTTTGTAGGTCATGGTTGTCAACCAGATTCTCAAAGGTTGTCATAGTTCACACACTCAGAAATACTCTTTTGGTGTGACAGTGAAAGTAGTCAACCTTTTGAATTTCTGTCTTTAGATGCCATACATGTTTGTGAGTTTGGATTACTACTTATAAGCATGGCCTCTCTTTTCATTCTTCTTCTCACTAGTATGACAGAGCTGATCCTAACCTTTAACCATTTGATATGTCTGGTTGGAGTCAAGTGAACACAGAGTTAATATTCTCTGTGTGCTTTCTTCCCTTTAGAATCATTTGAATTGGCAGAGCTTCTGGGTCAGCAGTGCATTCAAGTTATGCCAAGACAGACTACTTTTTTCAGTGCTGGATCTACATACAAAGTTGACCAGTTAAGATTTTTAAAAACACTTACTTGTAACCATTTGAAAAGTGCTTATGTTTGCTTTGAAATTTCTGAAGCTAAATCATGCATTTGTAATCCATGGTGTGGCCACTAGAATACAGAGTTGACTTACTCTTGGGGTGAATAAGATCCAGGAAAGAAAAAGAAGACCTTCTTTTGCTGTTGGTCAAAGTAAGGAGTAGTATTTAGTACAGTGTCGTCACTCACAGTCATTTGAACTCTCAGTGCTTTCTTGATCTATTCATTTAGAGAAAATATTCTTAAAACATGGACATCTGCTCTACATGCAGCGGTAAGAATCTTTAGATGATACCTAACTATTGCATCGAATTAACCCCATTTATTAGGCTTCAGAGTCATTCAAGGAAAAGGACACAGTTTTGTGGCAAGGTGCCAAACACATGCCAGTTTGAGTAAAATATTCACTATTCTGTTACTTTTCCCCCCTCTCCCACTGTTGGGGCATCATCAAGTCATCCTGCTGTTAGTTGGGATGGGAGAGAGGAATCTGACAGCAATGGAGGGAAATGTGTTGCATAGAATGGTTGTATTCCTGGATATATATTTTATACATAAAATAAGTATATCCGTGCATACATGCAATGGAGAGCTAGATGAAGGGTGCAGTCTGGGCTCCAGGTTTAACTTGCCTGTTTTAATTAAGAAAAAGATGGCACGTATAATGGTTATGCTAACATATTTTAGAGCATGCTCTACTTTCCATATGAGATTTCTCTGATACTGCATTTCTTTTTCTATTACCAAACATGATTAATGTGCCACATAGTGTTAACTGTGCTCTTTCCCTGAAGACATCAAATGGGAGGCAGCATGTAGAAGCTAAATTATTCGGAGAGGAGTCAGTGATTGATTTAAATATAAAAGGATTAATTGGTCCCTGAACCAGACTATTAAACTGTACTGTGATCTTGACTGGAAGTGAAAGAATTACAAGTGCATTGTAGAGAATAAATTAATACATTTTTCATGGCTTTAATCCTTTTTTCTGTATTGCTTATTGTGGTTTTTATGTACTGCACGCTATTGTGTGCTTAATTGATGCAGAGGGGATTCAGCCTATCATGATTAAATGGGTAGAGGGATAGACCTATCCATTGAGTTTTAAGATGGTAGTTCTTGCAGAGTAGCTGACAAAGGAGACCAGAGAAAGAATATTTCTAGGAATTCTTACCAATGATGACCTCAGGCACAGAAGTTAAGTATTTGTGAATAAGAAATTTAAAAGTTTATGTTGTGTGAGTATATTGTTCAAGATGAACATCAGCTAACGGTGGATGAATGCAGCCCTTTATCCTCAGCAGAATTGAATTGAAACTTCAGTTCTTGAGGGTAAACAGTGTAATGGCACCATACCCGAGGAGAATTTCTTCTTTTTATAACTATTTCTATTCAAACAGTATTGATTTTCTTTTTCATTTCAACTCACAGGCTGATACTTCAGGCTGACAGGATGCTGCTCTTGAAGGCTATCAGCCTCATGTTTCCTTTCCAGGGAGAATAAATTTCTGTTTATTCACCACTCTTATATTGCTGCTTTTATAAGTAGGTCTTCATATAAGTTCTGCTTTCAAACAGTAATCCTTGTAATAAAGGGAGAGCAGAAGAATTTGGTTTGGAAGACTGATTTAAGAATGCGTGCATTTGTGGCTTTACCAGCAATATACATTTCAAGTTTCAGAATAGGGTCTTCAAGGTACTTCTCTTTACTCTGTCTCAGTATACCTTCCCCTTATAATTTGATGTGCTTTGCCTTTCAGTATTCTATCTGCCTCTGAGTAATCAGTCCATGTGGGATATTTATAAATAGGTATGGCTTATATGGAAATTGAGATATGGAATCATTGGAATAATCTCAGGAGTGAAGGTACCATTTAAAGGTCATTCTGTCTCTCTCTTTCGGCATGCTTGGAGTTTCTGCCACCACACCTTCACAAATACCAAATTTATTACCCTTCTTATTAGCCCATATTTTCTTTAAACAACTCAGAAAGTCTATACTGAATTGAAGTGTATTTTTTTGTAGTGCCAGTTGCAGTGGTGCTTGGTCAATATGCCAGAGTTTTCTGGTATGCCATTGTGTCGTATTGACACATTGTGTTGTATTGACCATTGTATTACCACATTTTGTAATATTGACAATTGTGTTACCACATTTTGATCAGTGCATAAAATTGATATTTGCCACAATTGAGGATAGTACATAATATCCTCAACAATGATTATAAAACACCATGCTGAGCAAAATAGATTTCATGGCAGGGTGTACTTGCGTATAGCTTGTATAGGAATGATTATTTATATCTCTTCCCAAAGTTGTCTCATTTCTTGGTTAAATGTCTCTACTTCCTTCAATTGTTGTCATGTTGGCTGGTTATAAGTTCTTTGGTTATTCTCTTTTAAGTGTGGCATCCAGAATTAAACTGAATGCTCCTGGCTTAACATAGAACTGGAGCAGAGTTGATCATTTGTTTCCTTGATCTTAATTGGTGATTTTTAACATTTTCTGCCCCAGCTTATCTGATGTACAGGGTAAATGCTCCTTAGTAACAGTGGCTCCTCACTAAACGTGTAGTTTTTAGGGGAGATGGGTTTGTCTGATTTGAATAGCAGCCTCCCATGGAGATTCTAGTTACTGTCCCATCTCCAAACACTGATGTTCTAAATACTCATCACCTAGTTCTGTTCTTGCATCTTATGATTGCCTTACCTCCTTTGCCAGTCACATTTAGATGCCTCCTGTTACTGGTTAAATCCCCACTAGTGGTTCTTTGGAAGTCCTGAACTTATATAAGCTGTGGTTGAATTTTAGGCTAACTAGATCCACATTTACCTCTGTTGAAAACGTTTTGAAAAATTTTCTATCAGCTGCAGCTGGATGTTCTTTCATTTAAGTAGCTGATTAATAATAATAAAAAGTCATACTACATCATATTCTTTGTCTCCTTCTTGCTACTTTCCTATGGGTGTAATCTTATAGCTAGCTGCTTAAAGCAGCTTTTGAAAAAGAAAGGTAGAACTATCTTGAAATAACAGTTGCAATAAATATTTATTCAGATATCTTATTAACAGGTATGTGCAGCTGATCATTTACAACAGGCTTCTTTAGAAATTTGATTTTAGAAATTCTAGTCTGTACATTTTTTGCAGAATACATTTGACTCTTCCTTAACTTTGGAATGGCCTGATTTTCTTGAGGCTAACTGATAAGTTAGAAGTCTTATGGTTATTTACAGATGTCCCCAAATTGATTTTTTCCTCATTCTTTTGCTTTTAGGTATTACTGAATTAGGACAGAATGATCTCTTTCTTCCCCTTTAAAAAATTCACTTCTTGATGTTTTGTTCACTAAATTTGAGTGGTAAGGTATAAACTCAAAATGCATTAGACTTTTTTTTTTTTTTTTTTTTTTCAGGAAAATTGAGAACTTGATTTTGTTAAAATAATTGTCTTGGAGTCGCCTTGTTGGCTCAGTTGGTTAAGTGTCTGCCTTCAGCTCAGTTCATGATCTCAGGGTCCTGGGATCAAGCCCCATATCGTTCCCTGCTCAGTGGGGAGTCTGCTTCTCCCTCTGCCTATCCTCCATTTGTTCTCTCTCTCTCTCTTTCTCTCAAATAAGTAAAATCTTTAAAAAAATTTTTGTCTTGATTCAGTGAGTGAATGAACTTGAGAACTAACCTGATTGTTGATGGAAGTGGAAAATATGTACTGAATAAATGGGTATAAGACAGAATGAACATATGCTTTGATTATTGGAGAATGTAATGATAACCTCCAAGAAAAGGGGGAGTCTTTTTTTTTTTTTTTTTAAAGGGTAGCCCGGGAGGCTCAGTGGTTTAGCGCCACCTTCTGCCCAGGGCATGATCCTGGAGACCTGGGATTGAGTCCCTCTTTGGGCTCCCTGCATGGAGCCTGTTTCTCCCTCTGCCTGTGTCTCTGCCTCTCTCTGTCTCTCATGAGTAAATAAATAAAATCTTAAAAAAAAAAAAAGAATAAGGGGGAAGTTGGCCCCTTATATTAGCATTTAGGAACAGGCTACCATAAGTGTTACTATGTGTTTTCTTTAAAATCTATGTGTTGGCTTAAATGTTTATTTTGTGTAAATTTTGTAATAGTCTAAAAAAATAAAGATAATGAATTAGTTTCTTTTGCTGCTGAGACAAATCACCACAAAGGTGATGGTTGTTATCTTCTATATATTTAGTATCTTTTCAGTTCTGGACATCAGAAGTCTGAAATAGGCCTCACCAGGCTAGAGTCATGATGTTGGCAGGCTCCAACTCCTTTCTAGACACTTTAGGGGAGAATCTCTTTTTTTGCCTTTTCCAGTTTCCCTTGGCTTGTGGCCCTTTTCTATTTTCAAAGCTAGCAGTGGTTATTTGAGTCTTTTCCACACTGTATGGCTCTGATGCTGACCCTTCTGCCTCCCCCTTCCTCATTTAAAGGCTTTGTAATTATATTGGGCCCTTGATAATCCAAAATAATCTATTTTAAGGTCAGTTGATTAGTGGTGTTAATCAATTCTCCCTTGCCATGCAGCATAAACTAGAGTTCTGGGGATCAGGACAGGAGCATCTTTGGGAAAACATTATTCTGTTTCTCACAGATTATAAGATAAATACTTGTGCTTTTGCAACTCAGATTTAACCTAAAATTCTGTATAATCCAAAATGTTAATGTTCTGCATTATTTTTTGATTGTGTATGTATAACTATATTGAAGCATAACATATAGTAAAAATGTACATTTGTTACAGTGTTTATAGCTCAATAAGTATTTCCAAATTGAGCACATTTATATAACCTGCACTCAGGTCAAGACATAGAACGTTACCAGCACCCTAAGACCTCTCTAATTCCCAAGCATAAGCACTATTCTAACAGCTTAGTTTAGTTTGTTTTTATATTTTATGTAAATAGAATCATACAGTATGTATTCTTTGGCTTGTCTTCTCTCATTCAACATTGTTTGTAATAGTCATTGAGGGTGTTGTGTGTAGTTGTAGGCCATTGATTCTGATTGCCGTTATTAGATTCTGTTGTGTGAATATTCCTTGATTTATTTATCCATCGTACTATTGATGGGAGTTTGGGTAGTTTCCAGTACTGATATATGTTTAAAATTAGTAAGTAAGATTTGGTCAGTGTCATTTGGAGAAAAAGTAGTATATCTGAAGGAGTCTTTTGTTCTTGAGTAAATAACCCCAGCCTGATCTTGAGTAAATGACTCCAGCCTGAGTCATTTCTTTTAAAAGAAAACCAGTGTCTAACATAACTGGTTAGTGACTAACCAGTAACTAACCCACTTTTGTTAGCATTATGAAAGGAAAAAAATCATTTTAGGTGGAAATCTCTGAATATAATGTAAAATAGATGTATAGTTGCTTCAAATTCAGATATTAATCAGAGTTGAAGGTATGATTGCTAATTAGAAAAACTGATATTTATTCAGATGATAATTTGATTCAAATAGTATTTTATAACTTCATTATTTGTTTTCAGTGAATTTTGTTGTTAAGTTTAGTGAATTCTACTTTTTAAAAAATAGTTTTAAAAGGAGAAAATATGAATTAGGTTAGTTTGACTCAGTTAAATTTACTAAACTTCAGATGGGAAGTGAATGTGTGTGTGTGTGTAGCTTTTATCACTAAAATAAACAAAAATTAAGAAAAATGCACCACTTTTTTTTTTTTGTCTCTTTACCTATTGTTAGGGAGAAATATCATTAAAAGATGTGCTTCACATATTGGCCTACTGAAAACATGGTAGCTTGTGAAAGTTGCCTCAGCTATTACTGACTCTTGATGATAAAAGGAGATCCTCAGACAAAATCTTCTTTATATCTAAATCATTTGCAAATTGGTGCAAAAAGGTGAACACTCATAATTTTAAACAGTCATATATTTTGGCAGTGACCAGATGCTGATCGTATGTGATTGTCATTTAATGCCTGCATAACTACTGTGCACATTAGAATAGTTTGAAGAGTGGGTGTTTATTGGCTATCTTTGGTTCTGCACCAACTTTTAGGTGCTCCATCTTCAGGTGATATTTCCTGTATTTCTCGTTCCTTTAAGGAGATGCTTATGGCATCTTAAATTGAATAAATGCCATCTTTCAGGTTTACAGCACCTAATAACTCTGTGAGTTCCAGTATTTCCTCTTTCTTTTATATCCTCTCACATGAATTTTACTTCATTAGGAAAAATTGTTTTTAATTAAGAATCAAAGTTAATTCTGTTCAGAATTTAACATATTCCAAAACATTTGACTTCATGATATAAAATAGATTATCAGAGAAGTATGGAATCATCCTAGGTTTATTTTTCTATTGGTTTCAACTGTCAGATTTATTTTTCTTAGGTTAGGGGTAAGGGCGTTGGGATCACAAGCAGTGCTGGTGATTAGAAGCTGCACTATGTTTTGATTAAAGAAAAGAAAGACCTACCTTTTGGAGTAGGACTGTGGCATGGAAAGAGTATGGAAGAAAAATACTTGCTGATAACAGCATTCTACCAAATAAGTGTCAGCTCCAATTTTATTTTCTCTTTGCTGGGAAAACTGTGACCTCCTTTGAGTACTGGTGAGTGAGACATTTTGCAACAGGGCTGAATATAAAAGGCCCTGCTCTCTGGTAGGCTAATGCCAAATGTTGGAAAGCTTTAAAGAACTTGCCAAGCCACATGGAGCTGAGTATCAGCTGCTAGATCTGAAATAGTGTTATATAAAAAGGTGGACCACCCCCCTCCGGCCCTGTCTTGTTTATTGTAGGCATTGTCTTTTAAAAATATAACTGGTACCATTACTGTGAGTAGGGACACAGGATAATTTTATGTTGTTGTGCATTTAATTTATATATCAGCTCTCATTAAATATATACTGTAACATAGCACTGTTGGTTCCTTAAGTAGACTTTGATTATGAGAGAAAAGGAGAATCTCAGTATGGATTTTTTTTTTCCCTGCCTCATCATGTTTTAGAAGTATTTAAGGTATTTTATATATAATCAATATAATGAGACTGGAAAAACTCTTAAGGGTTGATACTCAGACACAATGGAAAGTAAAGTACATTAGTGGAATATGGAGAAATAATACTCTATGGAAGCAAAGAGACTACATACCTAGCACTGGTATTTGCTAACAGAATTGGGGTGGGGGGCAATGTTTGACCATGTAGGTGAAGCTCTACTTGCTGTTGTTCACCTGATGAATGGCAACATACTAGAATTCTCCTATGCTTTGAACTTTTTTTTTGGCAGGTCATTTCTCTTACTGTAAGCTGGGTGTGGGAATCTAGTTGATGTCAGGGGTCTGTCCCTGCATTTCGTTGGAGCTGGCAGTCACTCTACATGACTACCACTTAGGCTCCTCCTCAGGTAGCAGAATCTGTCACAGTGGTAGGTTGTTTGCATAGAAATAGAGGTAAGCACTCATGGTTTTAAGACGTTCTATACAAGTGTATTTTGTAGTTTGGGAAGATTCTATTTTAGCAGTAAGGAGTAATAGAGAAAGGCTAGGGTATGCCCTCAGGCAGAGAAGCAAAATAATATAGACAGCCTTAGCAGGGTACCTGGTGGGCTCAGTTGGCAGAGCATGCGACTCTTGACCTCAGAGTTGTGAGGTGGAGCCCCATGTTGGGTGTAGAGATTTCTTAAAAATAAAATCTTAAAAAAAAAAAAAAAAAGCCTTAGCTGTGTTCATATCAGTTGATCTTTTATTGTACTTAGCACTATATATAGTGCCTTCACAGTATTTAGTGAAAAAATGGTAGAAAAATTTATGTGGCTCTCCATTACCTCCCTCATTGCTCTACTCCACCCCCCTCACGTAAACTTTATTACTATCTTTTAAAGCAACCAAAAAATGGATAAAGGCTTCATATATATATATATATATATATATATATATATATATACTTAAAAAAAGAGAATCCATGCATGTCTTAAAATGAGCAATAAAAGTACTTTGGTGGCTGTGAGTACCTAATAGAAATGTCAGTTTAATCTGTATTCTCTGCCAGGCACATTCCCATTGAATTTTCAGAGGGCTGTCCGGAGACTGCAACTGGATAATCTGGCCTAGTTTAGTAACCTCAAGAGAGATTTTTAATAAGATGACTTTCATAAGCCTTCTCAAATTTTGTGTTACGTTGGCTTCTGATTTTCAACCACATATCACTGACTAGAGTAGCTCATATGTCTATTTTGGCATCTTGAAAATTATCTTATACAGTTTGTATCATCAGGATGGGAACCCTCAAGCTATCTAGAAAGCCTTTGGATCAAGGATATATAGGGAATCATAGCCTCTGCACTGTCGCTTGCTTCTAGCAAGGGAGGTACTCAGGGAGAAACACTAAGTCCTTTAGGCCGCTAGGGCATTGTTTTACATTGATGTAAGATGTGCTGCTGGTTTGTTACCACTGTAGTGCCATAATGGTACCCTTGTGATCAGCAAGAATTAATGCACAGCACCAGTGCCAAATATACTGCCAGTGAACAACTTAGCTTTGAGGATGGAGGGGTAGAAAGGAAAAATCATAGAGCTTGCTAATTAAATTCGTGTGTGTGTGTGCACGCATATTTATAAGAATATATTTATTAGTATATGTGTGCATATATATATGAAGGAAAATTGTTCACTGAGGCAATTTTGTATTGTAATAATTTACTTGGTAACTCTTTTTCTTAGAAGGGTAATTTCATAAGATTATAATGGTAATTTGACAGTTATAATACAAGTACTCTCTCTCATTTAAAAAAAAAATTATGTGCCATAAACTTGACTGGACGTTTTCATTGCCTCTGTATCAAGTTTAACTTATAATTTAAAGGGGGAAGATATATGAAATAGTGAAAGCATCTCAGAGTATTATGAAATAATTATCTTGTTATTTGAATATTATAATGCCATCCTCTTTTAAAAAGGAGGAAAGTTAAGGCTTGCCTGATAAGAGAAAGGTCAGTATGCCACTATGCTAGTGAGCAAAAAATCTCAACGTAGTCTTTGTGAAAGCCACCAAAGTAAACAGTATGTTTTTAAGGAAAGGAAATGATAAAGTAACATTAGCAAAATATTCCCAAATGAGGATCTATAGAGTGAAACAAATTACTTCTGGCAAGAGATTCAGTTAATGACAGCTTGGAAAATTTTAAGATAAGTTCATAACACAGAAAGCATTTAGATAAGATTAAATGTGTTCTGCTTTGTGAATCTATTATCAAAACACTTTTACACCATGAAAAGAACAGGAGTTTATTAATATTCATAATGCATTTTGAAATCACGTGTAATACTTGCATTCTAAAAACTCAGTGTAAGAAGTAAAAAAAGATTTTTTTTTTAAGATTTAGAATATTCTCAGAATAAAATCTGTAATACTAGTCCTTCCCTTTTCACATTTTTGTGGGTCTTTTCCCAACTACAGAGGTGCAACCCCTCTTAATCCCCTGTGTTTCCTGACTAAGCAGTTTTAAAAGTTGACTTTTTCCCTATCATTGGAAATTATTATTATTATTTTTTAAAGATTTTATTTATTTATTCATGAGAGACAGAAAGAGAGAGACAGAAACACAGGCAGAGGGAGAAGCAGGCTCCCTCTGGGGAGCCTGATGTGGGACTCGATCCCAGAACTCTGGGATCACAACCTGAGCCGAAGGCAGACGCTAACCTCTGAGCCACCCAGATGCCCTCACTGGAAATTATGTACTGTTGCCTTCAATGAATAATTAAACATCCTCCCACTCTAAAAATATTCACTATATTCATCAGCTGTTCTGGTTCTCTTCAAGATGGAAACTTTCTGAAGAAAAGTAACTTAATCTTTGGTTATGGCCTAAAACTACATTCATTTAGTGACTGTGCTGTGTATTTTACACTGTACTAGGTAGATGGAGTACAGAGGGCTTAGGGAGCTTTCATTACAATGGGAGGGGACCATCAAAGTAAGTAACAGCAAATTATGACAGGTCCTCTGAAGGTGATGGAAGACTTGAACATACAAACTAATGTAGCAAGAGATGGTATGGGAAAGATAGACCACAACCACATTGCTTTCTCATTGGAATGTAGTTTCAGTTTTACTTACTGGGTCTCTGAGCATAGAACATTTTATCCAATTCTAACAGTAAGATGGGATATTTTATAAATAGTAAGAATACTTTTTTTTCCCTAGACATCCCCTCATTCCTATGGGTTCATGTCATTCTTGTATAAACTGATAATTCTTTAAGATTACACAGGGTACAAACCCATATAAGATATTACAATTGTAGGATGAGTTTTTTCTTTTTTAGATTTAATATTAAAGTATAAAATTTTAACTGTGGTATCCTACTAGAACTTCTCCATCTTTATTTTGCTATACCTTTTAACATCTTTCGGATCTTGCTATGCGGGCCAGTACAGTAGTTTTATGTTAGTATTTTTGTTCTTTCTAAAATTTTTAAGTGCTTTGCTCAGGACACTATAATATTTCTGGTCTTGTTTATATCCTAGGGGCTGATTCTGGTCTTGTTTATTTCCATATCCCTAAATCTAGCGGAGTGTCTTACACAAGATGGGTAGATGTGCTTAGTAAATGTTTGTGATTAAATGAGTTTTTCTGATAGCATGCGTGCCAAAGGACGTAAGTACTCTGGGTAGCAGGGAAGAAAGAGGTCTATAGAAAGAGCTAATATGAGAAAGCTCTATAGAAAAAGTAGAAATGATGTCGGACTTTAAAAGATGGGAGTGGGAGATTATGTGGAGTTACAAGAATGTATGTGGAATATGCACAAAGCATTAGCTGTTCCAGACTTGTTGTCATTGAGAGTTTGTACATGGAAATAGGGTTTTGTTTTTTAAAAGGTTTTATTTATTCATGAGAGACAGAGAGAGAGGCAGAGACATAGGCAGAGGGAGATAGTCCTCAATCCCAGGACTCCGGGATCATGACCTGAGCCAAAGGCAGATGCCCCCAACCATTGGGCCACCCAGGTACCTGGAAATAGGGTTTTAAATACTACTTTAAAAGAAAAGTGGGTTGTAACAGAATAAGGAAAGCCTGGACACATGGCAGAGGGGGTTAGATTTTTCCTCTGGGCAGTGGGGGGTTATGACACGGGATTGAGTAGTATTGATTTTTATTACAAATGTGATTTAGGAGGATTGATTTGGTCATACTACTTAAGATGGATAATAGAGTAAAAGAACAGATTCTTTAATGGCATTTATAGAAGAGAATATCCTATTGACCTCTATGTCTAGTTCTTATTTATTTTGTGCTAGTCTATCTTCGAATCCAGAGAATATAAACTATCTTGGGTTCCAAAGAGGGTCACACTATATTATATTCTGCAGCTGTTAGTGCTATGCCCAGAGCAGACTCCTTCCACAAGAATGGTTAGAAAGATCATCAGAAATTCTCAAGGCTATGGGTAGATATCACAGCTAGAATATCACAGCTTTACACTCCCGTCTTCTGTATCTCATGACTCCGAATTCCAGGCATATTTCTTGAGTCTCCTAGCAAAATGCCAAAAAGTTTTAGAGGAAAAGTAGAAAGTATCACAAACTCAGTGAAACATTAAGGTGGCATCTGCCCATTCCAAATACCATGCTAAGTCCTGGGGTCCAAATAGATAGATAAAATATGATTTCTACCCTCACAAAGTCAGATGGACTAGATGTAAAACTTACAAATATGAAAGTGCTTTGAATGAGAGGCATATGGGGGCATTTAGCCTGTCTGAGACTTTAGGGGTGATTTCTTGGAAAAGATGAGTAGGAGTCAGATGAAGGATAGGGGAAATTTATTGTAGTCAAAAGAAAAGCATGGACAAAACCATCAACCTAAGAAGCAGCATGACATATGCAATAAGAAGTGTCCAGTCTTGAAGTAGACTGCTTGGTTAAGGCTAGAGGGGTGGCTCATGAAGTGAGTGTATACTAGAACTAACACTGAACATTTTCTTCTTAATACACTGATTGCCAAGAGGGAATGTTTGTATGTTTAGCTATTCAGCACTTAAACAGTAGAAGAGATTTCTCCAACATAGTTTCGATAGATAGATAGATTAGATAGATAGATAGATAGATAGATAGATAGATAGATAGATAGAAAGAAAGAAAGAAAGAAAGAAAGAAAGAAAGAAAGAAAGAAGATAAATATATATGCTCTCATGATTCCTAGTTTAGAGAAATAGAAATATGTTCCCTAAAACTATAATGTCTAGGGAAGCTCCAAGGTGAGCTGGAGGTAGGAGTCTGCTGCTTTGATTACTCACAGACTGACATTGCCACCTTTACCCAGGGGTTAACCTTGAAAGAAGATATTCTGATGGTTTCTTTCCTAGTTTAATTCTGAAAGAAATAGGTCCTTAAAGCTTAGAATAAAGAGTTACAAACATCTGGTAAAATATTTGGAGATCTACTTACAACATAGGTGAAATACAGTAAAACAGTCAGAGGGAGAATGAGGGGGAGGGAGGAAAGACAAAGAGAAAGAATAAAATGAGAAGCATGGGGAGGCATGGAGTGGGGTGAGGAAGGGAAAGAGAGCGAGAAAGAACAACAGAGGGAAGAGAAGGGGGAGGGGAAGAGGAAGTTTGAGAGGATTTTTTTTAAAGATTTTATTTATTCATGAGAGACGGGAGTGGGGGTGGGGGTAGGTGGGGGGCAGAGGGAGAAGCAGGCTCCATGCAGGGAGCCTGATGCAAGATTCGATCCCAGGACTCCAGGATCACACCTGGGCCAAAGGCAGGTGCTAAACCGATGAGCCACCCAGGGATCCCTTTAAGAGGATTTTAAGCTTGAATTAGCTTCCATAAATCATGTTCTATATTTGAAGTAAGAATTAATCTCATATTTTGAAAATAGTTAATAAATTCCTGTGGTGTTCTTTATCTCATCAATAGTGTTTATTTAGGGCACTTTAAAATGACATTCTTGTGAATAACTTGCACAGATATATAGACCCAGTTATTTGTTAGTCATAAAATAATAACTCTAGCATTTATTTTACTTTTATTCAAAATTCTCACCTGTTGATTTTTAAAAGAAAACAAGTGGCAAATGCTAAAACTATAGAGCAAATCCCTATGAAATCCATAATAGCATTTTTCCAGTAGTGTAATTATAGTCTTGAATGTGATATTTATTTATTTACTTATTTATTTTAAAAATAATTTACGTGTTTATTCATGAGAGACAGAGAGGCAGAGACACACAGGCAGAGGGAGAAGCAGGCTCCCTGTGGGGAGCCCTATGTGGGACTCCATCCCAAGACCCTGGGCATCCCAACCTGAGCCAAAAGCAGATGCTCAACCACTGAGCCGCCCAGGTGCCCCTTGAATGTGACTTTTAAAAAGAAAACTCAGTCACACCTCTGAGACGAAGTTTCATAATAAACACACACACTGCCATGTAGTCTCCAGAAACAACTCCTTCTCCTATCCTATGAAATGTCTCTTCTCTTTCCTCTCCCTCTTCATTCTGCCCCCTTCTCTTCTCTTTTCTCCTGTCTTCCTCCCTCTCATTTCTTCCCGTCCTTCTTTTCCTCTTTTCTTCTCTTCCTTCTTCCTTCCATCCCTGTCTCCCCCTTCATCTCATTCCCTTGCCAATGTCTATAGGGAGAATATAATGTAGAGGGAGCCTTAGAGTTCATAAGACTGTTTGTAGCTTCATGGTGCCTCTGAGCATGTGTTTGGTGTACCAGAGGTAATATTAGTAAGTGGTGAGTACTGTAGGGGAAGAGGGGAGGAGAGTCCTGGTGAGTTGTACCTTTAAATTCTATGGTGAGGATAAGTCTTGCTGGGGAGGTGGCATTCAAACAAAACATGTAGAAAGTGAGGGAGAGAGCCCTATGGATAGCTGGGAGGAAGAGAATTCTAAGCAAGAGAACAGTAAGCTTCAGTGGTCCAGAGGAGGAATTGTGATTGGTTATTTGAGAGACGGCAGAGATTTTACTGGGCTGGAATGGAGAGAGAATAGAAGAGAGCAATAGGCAGTTTGTCCAGAAAGGTAACTGGGTTTGGGGGTTGAAATTTACTGGTTTTTTGGCTTTACACTGGAGCCATTAGAGGATGGTTTTGAGTTTCCTGTTTGATTTCATTAGTCTTTGTTTTTGAGTTGTTACAGTTGTTATTACTGTGGTTTAGTAATAAATCTTGGACTAGTAAGTTAAGTCTTTTGCTTTGTTTTTTTTTTTTTTTTTTTTTTTTTTTTTTTTTTTAAGTCTTTTGCTTTGTTTCAGAATTGCATTGACTATTCTTGGCCCTTTATTCTATATAAATTTTAGAATCAGCTTGTCGAAAAACTTATTGGGATATTGGTTGGAATTGCATTGAATTTATAGATCAATTTGGGGAGAATTGCAACCTTTATGATACTGATAATCATGTCTCGGAATATGATCCATCTTTTAAAATAATTTATATTATCTATATTCTTCAAACTGAATGTGTTCTGTAAATTTCTCCATAGAAGCCTAACATATCTTTTATTAATTTTATTTTCTGAGTACCTTTTGGTTTTCATTGCTGTTACTAATGGGCAATTTTTTTCTATTGTATTTTGTGAACAGCATGTAGGAACACAGCTATTGCTGATCTTGTGTCTCCAACCTTAAGAAACTCTGTTGTTACTTCTATTAGTCATTGAAAAAAATCTGAGTAATATGTCATCTGCAAATAAAGATAGTGTTACCTCTTCCTTTTTGATTTTTTACTTCTTTCTCTTATTGCGCTGACTTGGACATCTAGGCCAGTGTTGTATATAAAAGGAGATACCCTTGTCTTGGGCTTTTTAGTAGAGTATCCTCCTAAAGTTTCAGTATTAAACAAGATAATTACCTTATCTAAGTTAGATTAGTTCCTTTCAATTCCCAGTTTGCTGAAAGTTTATTTTTTATTTTTTATTTTATTTTATCTTTTTTTTTAAAGATTTTATTTATTTATTCATGAGAGACACAGAGAGAGAGGTAGAGACACAGGCAGAGGGAGAAGCAGGCTCCATGCAAAGAGCCCGACGTGGGACTTGATCCTGGATCTCCAGGATTCGTCCTGGGCTGAAGGCAAGCGCTAAACCACTGTGCCACCCAGGCTGCCCGAAAGTTTATTTTTTAAATAATGATTGTCGGATTTTAAAAATTTTAATAGATGCTTTTTCTCTGTGTGTTGAGATGGATTCTTTGATTTTTCTCCATCTGTTAATGTACACCTGTATTACATTAATAAACTTGCTGATGTTGCTAATCCATTGTTTTATTTCAACATAAACCCCATAGATCTCTGGATCACTTCTTAATTCGATTTCTTATTATTTAATTTAATAGTTTTGTGTCTGTGTTTGTGAGTGAAATTATTAGGTGTGACTTTCTCTTTTTGTAACTGAAGAGTATCCGGTTTTACTGTCAAAGCTATACAGGCCTGAAGAAAAGATTTGGGAGGCTTTCTCCTATTTATCCTTTGTTGAAATAATTTGAATAGAGAGACGGTTCCTTGAAAGTTTTATAAAACCTTCTAAGCTGATGTTGAATTGAGTAGGCATACTTCTTAGTTATTCTTTTCAAAATATTTTTTAAATCTTCTATTTTTATAGAAAATGATCCATTTCATGTGTTTCAGATTTACATATAGTTACATATAGTATTTTTATCATTCAAACATTCCTACTTTATCTATGGTTACTTCCCCTTCTGAGTTCCCATGATTGTTCCCTTGTGCCCCACCCCCATTGCATAGGCGTGTTCTCTCCTCCTTCCCCAGATCGGTCACGCTAGTGGTTTGTCCTTACTTTAGTTTGTTCAGAAAACAAGTTTGGATTTTGTTAATCCTTTCCATTGCTTTTCTTCTTCTTCTTCTTCCTTCTTCCTTCTTCCTTCTTCCTTCTTCTTCTTTCTTTTCTTCTTCTCCTCCCCCTCCCCCTCCTCTTCCTCCTCCTCCTCCTCCGTGTGTTTTTGTCATTATTTTCATCTTTCTGTTTTTCATTGAGTTTTTTGCCCCCCCTTGTTTTTTTTATTTTTTATTTTTATTTACTTTTTGCCCCCCTTGTTAATCTTTTCCGCTGCTGCTGTTGTTGTTGTTGTTGTTGTTGTTGTTGTTCTTCTTCTTCTTCTTCTTCTTCTCTTCTGTTTTATTAGTGTGTGTTTTTGTCATTATTTTCATCTTTCTGTTTTCATTGAGTTTTTTTGCCCCCCCCCCCACTTCTTGATTTGAATGCTTATCTCATTTTCAGATTTTTTTTATAGGCCTATAGGAATATAAATTACTCTGTAAGCACTGTTTCTTGCAGATTTTGACATGTATTATTTTCATTGTTATTCAGTTTTAAATATTTTGTGATTTCCTTTGTAACCCATGATTTAGAGAGTGCATGTTAAAGTTTCCAGACAAAAGGATTTTATTTTAACCTTCTTATTTTTTTAAAGTTGATTTCTAACTAAATTGCACTGTGATTAGAGAAGGTATATAGTTTGTGTGGTATTAGATCTTTGAAATTTAGGACTTAACTTGTGTCCTAGTACCTAGTCCATTTTTTGTACATCTTACATGTGTTCTTGGAAAGAGAATAGATTATTTCTGGAAAGCCAGCATATATACTCAATTTTATATATTTTTGTCATTGCTGGGTTTTTTTGTTAGTTTTGTTTTATTTTCTTAATAATTTGCTTATTTTATTAAGTACTGAGAAGAGTATGTTGAAATCTTAATTAATTGCAGATTTGTCAATTTCTCCTTGTTATTCTATCAAATTTTTTCCTTTTCATATTTTTAAGTTCTATGGCATACCATATGGCTGTGTACATACACATTCAAGATTGTTTAGATTTCTTGTTGAATTCTTTGTTTGTTATAATGTAATGATGAGCCTGTTTTAAAAATATTTTATTGTTTTACTTATTGTTATTTCTATACCAGCTTTATTTTTATTTGGATTCACCTGGCATATCATTTTCTCCCTTTCATTCTCATTCTGTAGGGTGGTTCTATTTTGTATGCCTTTTGTAAGCAGTATATAGGTGGATTTACTTTAGTTTTCAGCTACTCTGATGTATCTTTGTCTTTTTGATAGGCAAAGAATGAACAAATATACCTATCTTTCCAAATTTATCTTATACTAGTCTTTTTCATTTTCACAATAATGCAGCCACATTGCTTCTTTAGAAAGTTTTTTTTAAAATGCCAAGTGCAGCCAGCTCCAGTGGCTCAGCGGTTTAGCTCCGCCTTTGGCCCAGGGCGTGATCCTGGAGGCCCGGGGTCCAGTCCCACATCAGGCTCCCTGTGTGGAGCCTGCTTCTCCCTCTACCTGTGTGCCTCTGCCTCTGTCTCTGTCTCTGTGTCTCTCATGAATAAATGAATAAAATCTTTAAAAAAAAATGCCAAATGCTGTCCAACTTAGTTCCTTTGCACATGTAATTGTGTCTTCTTGGAGTGGTCTTTACCGTGGCTATTGATTTTAAAAAGCAAGCCTCAGTTTATGTGCCCTCCCCCCCCCTTTTAAGATTTTATTTATTTATTTATTTATTTATTTATTTATTTATTTGAGAGAGAGAGAGAGAGAGAGAGGCAGGCAGAGACACAGGCAGAGGGAGAAGCAGGCTCCATGCAGGGAGCCTGACATGGGACTCGATCCCCCGACTCCAGGATCAGGCCCTGGGCTGAAGGCGGCGCTAAACCGCTGAGCCACCCGGGCTGCCCCCCTCCCTTTTCTTTAGAGAAGCTCTTTGACTCATCCCTTTCTAAGATAGCATCCCCATTATTTTTCTTGGTACCTGGTATCTTTTATAACACAAAAGTTATTTATTCATAAGCAAGTTGTTTATTGGTATGACTATAAATACTATTATACTATCCATTTTACTTACACATTGATTATTTGATATTAGTGAACAGGGAGGTAAGATACAGCAGTACCCCTAAAAGAGTAACATGGTCAAGAGAATGTCTTTAATGGCTGAGGAACCTGGAGCAAGTAAAGAGGAAGAAATAAAAACTGTTTATGAATGAATGGGAAAGAATTTGAGTATAGGAGTACCTTTACCAAGAAAAGGAAATAGGTAGTAGTCTTCCACGCCATCCTGGGAGAGGGTGAGATAAGTGTGACTGCAGATGTGTTTAATGTATAAAAGAGGTTAAATAAAGAATTGCTTGAATCAGACCTGATTTCACTGAATGAAGAGTGGAGAATAAATGGCGTTGACAAAGTGGTGGAATACTTGTCAAGAAGTGTGCCTTAAGAGAGCAGGGTGAGGGTCCAATTTTGATTTGATTGAGTAAAGTTACAGTGTGTCTGGTTCCCTATGTTCATTTGATAGTACCTTGTGGTCCATAGCATTAGGGGGTTAGTATAAATGATGCAGGGATGGATGTAGATTACATAGTGTGTGATCACACTGATGAGTGAGTGCATTCTATTGGGATGAGTGTAGCAGTGATTGAAGGTAGAATGTCATGAATGTACTATGAACACCACATTAAAAAGGGGGGAATGAACTCATCCAGCTGTACTCTGAGCTAGTGTGACTTTAAGCACAGTCTTCTCCCTGAATTAGAAAGGCGTTTAGCTTTATCATCTCTAAGGCCCTTTTCAATTTTCACTGATGAGAGTGTATGAAAAAGATGAAATTGAGTGAGTAATGATTTAGGTAAAAGTAGGTGATAGATGAGAAGAAGCAAGAACAGGTATGGAGTTTGTAATAAGTTTTACCTACTAACTCTGTAATAGCACTAACATAATGTATCTGTAATTGTTTTGTAAAGTCCCATATTTTCAGTGTTCATTCACATTATCTGATCTTTTACCTATAGAAAGGTTGGTAGGGATATAAATTAATATCCCCATTTACAGGCAACCTAGCTAGAACAAAGAACATTAAATTTCAAGTCAAATTCCAGTTGTTCTTCTAAGAATGGCATTGGCAGGCCAGACTTTTTTTTAGCCCTGTTTACTTTATCTGTAAAATGAGGAGGTTTGGCTTTTGTATCAGACTACCTGAATTTTTAGACAGGTGTCTAGATCAGAGAAATAAGACAGTTATATATCTGCATTTTATCAAGGATTTGACATAATCTTTCAGATTATCCTTTGTAGACAAGAAATAGTGAATGGGTGGCAGTACACTAGTGAATTTGTAATTTGGGAGTTATCTGATGAGATGACATAGGATTCTTTTCTCAGTTTTTTCCACCATTTTTAGCAATGACATGGGTAAAGATATTGACAGGTTGCTGATCAAATAGCCAGTACATTGGATAACAGAATCAGAATTAAAGATGATCTCAGCAGGCTTCAACTAAGAGCCAAATATGACAAGATGAAACACCATGGATTCCTCTAGTGCACGCTTCTAGTTGGGCCAGCAAGCACACTGCACAAGGATTGGAGGCAGGGGCTTCCTTTAGATCTTGCCTCCATTACTCTCTGTGTGACATATGGACCCACATTCAAAAGCATAAAAGAACATGAATTGTGAATTATCTTTCTCCCCCAGTCATGCCGTGTCATTCCCCAAAGGCAAATAGGATTATTAGGTTTTTAAAGTGTATCCTTCCATAGAAATTTTATGCCAGTGTAAGCAACTTGTGTGTGCATGTATTTCCCCCCTCCAATTTTTTTTTTTTTTAATTTATGGTAGTCACAGAGAGAGAGAGAGAGAGAGAGAGAGAGAGAGAGAGGCAGAGACACAGGCAGGAGAAGCAGGCTCCATGCACCAGGAGCCCGACGTGGGATTCGATCCCAGGTCTCCAGGATCGCGCCCTGGGCCAAAGGCAGGCGCTATACTGCTGCGCCACCCAGGGATCCCTCCCCCTCTGATTTTTATACATATGGGAGTGTATTAATTTTTTTTTAAAGTTTTATTTATTTATGATAGTCACAGAGAGAGAGAGAGAGAGGCGCAGAGACACAGGCAGAGGGAGAAGCAGGCTCCATGCACCGGGAGCCCGACGTGGGACTCGATCCCGGGTCCCCAGGATCGCGCCCTGGGCCAAAGGCAGGTGCCAAACCGCTGCGCCACCCAGGGATCCTGGGAGTGTATTATTAACACTGTTTTTGTACCTTGTTTTTCCCCTCATATTTATGACTTTTTGTTGGAGGATTTCACCTGTCAGTGTGATCATTTTCTTTTAGCTAGTTGCACAGTATTACTTTGTAGGAATGAATCATAGATCATTGTTTAGTTAACCAGTTCTTTACTGATGGACATTTTGGCTGTTTTCAGTATTTAACTGTTACAAGCAATGCTGTAGTCAATAACTATACAATAGTTATATCTATGGGATAAAGTCTTAGAAGTGGTATTGCTAGGTTAAAGGGGAATTCTACTTTCTAATGTCACTGTCGTCATCCCTGCCTTCCTGTGTCATATAACCACAGAAAAAACAAAACTGTATAGTTGGAAAGGGATATAGGAACCATCAAGCTTAGTGGTTCCCAAAGTCGTGGTCCTTGGGCTGGGAGTAGTTGCAGCAGCACATGGGAACTTTGTACAAATGCATATTCTTGGGGCCCATGCTGGACCTCCTGAATCAGAACCTGTGAGAGCCCAGCAACTTGTGCTCACAGCTCATTTTACATATGAATGAGGAAACTGATTAGAAGGGTGAAGTAACTTAGCAGTTGTCTCAAGGTGTGACCTCTGACTTCTTTTTGAAACTCCTTTCTCATCATATTACCTCTTTCCCTCTTTGGAATTTCCAAACTGCCTGCTGTTCTTAACAACATCTAATCCTTGTGTCATGCCTCTCTCTTACTTTTTCTTTTCTCTCTGCCACTGAAATCCCATTTTCATTTGTTCTTGCTTTCTTGAAGCACTTGGATCTTCCAAATTGGAAAAATCCGTACATCTTAGCCTTCCTATGCTATTTTATTTCTATTTCTGTATTAGTGTCTGGCTTTATTTGATGTACATTCATATCTGTCTTTTGTTAGCTTATACATATGCCCCTTCAGGGCAAGGATGATGTTTTATTTGTTGTCATTTTAGGCTTCTTGCACCTTCTTTACATTTACTAATTGGTAGGTAAATGTTGGTTGCATTTCTTTTCATGCATAGTTGGAAATCAGTGGAATAGAGAACATACTCTGTGTTACCTTCAATACCTGTAACTCTAACCAGTTTTCTTATAAATATGCTATTGACCACACAGGACAGTAGGTGTGAAAGGGATAAGTCAGCTCAAACGCCTCCACTGAAGTTTATAGATGGAAAATTAACCAATCTGTAGTCAGTAAACCTATATTTTGATTCTCTTATGATGTGTGTTGAAGCTATGTTTCTAATATCATTTTCATAAATTAAAGGATTATGCATTTTTACAGTTAATGGTATCTTATACCAGTATACATTTAAATTGCTATAAGTCATTTCCTCCTTGTAAACTTAGAAGTTTGGTGTCAAGGGGGTGTTTAAATTTTTCAAAATTCTTTTTTTTTTTTTAAATTTTTATTTATTTATGATAGTCACAAGAGAGAGAGAGAGACTGGCAGAGACACAGGCAGAGGGAGAAGCAGGCTCCATGCACCGGGAGCCCGACGTGGGATTCGATCCCGGGTCTCCAGGAACGCGCCCTGGGCCAAAGGCAGGCGCCAAACCGCTGCGCCACCCAGGGATCCCAAATTTTTCAAAATTCTTATAAAATTTTAGTTACTATCTTAAGTTTACTCTGTTGTGCTAAATATCAAGACTAGGTATTTCCTATTGTTGAAACTTAACATTCCAGTAAAACACACCATTTTCTCAAGTTATCTTAACATACTTGTCAAGGAAGAATATAGATGCTTCCCTGTGTGATAAAGTGAAAGTTTTAACTTTTAGTTCACTTTTTCCTTAAAGCATTATAATTTTATACCTAAACAAACTTTAATGTTTTTAGTAGTATTCAAAATGTAATTTATAATATTTTAGAGAAATTTTGAGAAGAATCACATCTTGGAGATGATTTTTTAAATGATAGTTGCCTGACCTACAGTGATTTTGGTTCATCAGGCAAGTATTCTTATGAGCTGTCTTGAGAAATGGAGATATTATCACTGGCTTAGGGCCAAAGTTAACAACTTTGAAAGAATGTGCTTCTGTAGTAATTTTGAAATTATTTTTCTCCAAGACACTTCATTTTTTATCAATTTTTAGCTAATTGTGTGGAAAATGGAGAAGTGGAATGCTTTAATAAAATTTTGTGATCAGAATTAAATTGTAAAAATTAAATATAACATCACCAGCCCATTTAGAGACTTGTATTACCTTAGCAGTTATACATTGGCGACTTGTGTACAACTGTATCTTTAATCGCTATTTTTAGATGAACAATTTTAACCATGTCAGTGTTGTAAGCTTGTAAATTTGATTTTATTGTTATGTCAAGCCAAACACAAGCAAAACTATTTAATCTTTGTCCTCAGAATCCATTAAAAGCCATTTCAGATACTAGTGCATGAGAAGGTAGAAAAATGTTATGATTCTTTTTCTGTCCTTAGGACTTTATAGTCAGCATAGGAGACTTTATGCAAATGAAACAGGAGGCAGTCTGCACAATAGCTTTCCAGTTTTCACAGTGCAGCATAACTATCTAGTATCTTTAATTTAGTTGGTCAGCAAGTTATTGTTACATTATTTGTTCAAATCAACTGGAAGTTTATGCTATTAATTCATCAGAGACAAGCTTTGCTGGGTGATTGATAAAGTAAAAGTGTATCCCATTTGTAATTCCTGTACCTAGCACTCATTTCCTATCAAAATATAGAGTTGAGTTTCTCATTGTTTCTTTTTTAGTGAGCATTTGTCCTGTGCATTCACATTCTTTCTTCATGGGGAAAGTAATGTATGTACAAGTGTGGAGATTGCCCAACACCAGCCAATTTATTTGATCAATGAGGAGCATATACACATGGCTCAGTCTTCACCTGCACCATTTCAAGGTAAGTAAACGGTGATGTCCCTGCCATCTACCTCTCTCCCACCAAGTGGATAGCCACCTTGCCCAGTAAGGTTTGCAGAATGAGATATTATCTTAAACTGGCATTTTAAAGCTAAGCCTATGCTTAACTTTAAGCTAATTTAATAAGATAATTTAAGATAATTAATGCTAAGCATAAGGGTCAACTTCTGAGGAAGCAAGGGAAGACTAGCATTTCACAAAGAAAGCTTGCCAGTATTTTGCTGAAAGCTTAGAGCTTATCACGTGTACAACATGGTCTTAGGTGAAATTATACTAAGGAATAAACTGTAGACAATTGCCTTCAGAGCAAAAGAAGAGCTATAAGTATTTGAAAAATATAATCCAATGAGTAATTGACAAACCTTAAAAATTAGAAGTTTTCATTGTTTTGTTTGTTCCATGGTTTCAGGCATACAGTGACTTAACAGAAAATTACTGTTTTTGAAATTTCAACCAGAATCCTATTTCTAGAATTGTAGTTTCTTTAGTATTGTTAATATCGTTATTATTTCTTTTGAGACTATACTGATTGTAGGTATTTGGTTGTAATTTAACTTAATGTGTAAATTTTCATTAATTTTCAGCTAATCGCCTAGATATTGCCAAAATAACACCATATCCCTTTTTTTAAACCATGAATTCTAAATCTTTGGTTTTGTTTTTGGAATTCAGAGTTGTCTATAAATAGCTTTTTAAATTTTATAATATTTAACTGTAATAATACTAGATTGAATCATCTGGAAAAAATCATTTTTAGTTCAATTTAATTTATTACTAGAGATGTCTGGTTGAAATGGTCCTAGTATATATCACACAACATAATTTTTTAAAAACATTGATACTTTAACAGATTTAACTAAGTATTTTTATTGACATAACAGTTTGTCATTGAGTGGTTAGCCTCCATATTATTTATGATTGCTTTTTGATTTCCTACAAATGATTCTGATTTAATTTAATGAAAACATCTGTTCCTTGCCCTAAAGATACTTAAGCCATTTTTTTTAAAGGTAAAAAAGAATACTGAATCCTCATTTAACTGTGTCCTAATTATTACCTTTTTTTTAACCACCTCTCTTTGTAATACATTTTAAACTATGCACATTATCATTCTGTAATTTTGAGTGTTTGCTGTGTGAACTACTGTAAAATTCAAAACCCAATTCCCAAGCTGTGCACTTAGGAGTTGTACAGTATGTGGATATTGTGAATTACCAGAATTATTTAAATACTGTGTTTTGTTGACTATGAAGATGCTGAGGATCATCTAACTTCATTCTAGACTTTATTACTGAAAATAAAAGGAAGCATTTATGATAAGAACAGAAGGAATTCCTAGTCACGAGGGAAGGCAACTTACCTAAGTTGGGAAAGATAATATTAGCAATACCAGGTCTCCATAGACCAATTAATTTTAAGTCTTACTGCTTTGTTGCTAATGTCTCGAATCATAGAAGACTTTTATGAGATGTTATCCTGCTTATTTCCTAGGATTGGTCTGGAGAAGAGATATTCTTAGGGCAGTGTTGGCCTATAGATAATTATAGTGAACATAATTAACTATATTGGTGTAGAAATTTTCTAGAAGTATTAATACTTCTAGAACACAGTATTAATGTGTTCCATTCCAACCAACAGTGGTTGTGTTGGTTGGAATCAGTATTTTATTCTGTTTGGATCATTGAGAAACAGCAGAAAGGCACTAAGAAATATGTGATGTCTATAGTTATCACTGTCTGGAATGAAGTAATATGTCATCCACCCATTATAAAAAACAGAGCCATCCAAAAAAAGAACATCTCATTTAATGACTATGCTGAGATTTTTTTTTTAGAAATTAGGATTCAGAAGGGATGCCTGGGTGGCTCAGTGGTTGAGCGTTTGCCTTTGGCTCAGGGTGTGATCCTGGAGTCCCGGGATCAAGTCCTACATCAGGCTCCCTGTATGGAGCCTGCTTCTCCCCCTGCCTGTGTCTCTGCCTCTCTCTCTCTCTGTGTCTCTCATGAATGAATAAATAAATAAAATCTTTAAAAAAAATAGGATTAAGAAAAAGTTTATCTCTGGAAAAGTGTTGTTTGGAAGGTTAGCCTTACCCCACAGATATGAACTGGCTGGGTTATGTGCAGCATCATGTTAACTACATTTTTGTGGCTAGCCTAGTGAAAATAACATCGAGTCAAACACTGAAAGAGAAAGATAGACTTTGAGTCCTTTACTTTGAGTATAATAAGTTTTATTTAAAGTTGTTTCATCAGTGGACTTCAAACAATTCGTAACTGAAATTATAACTAAGTAAGCATTATGTTTCACACTTCATACATCAAGGCCTTTTTGTTATTATAAGTTTTATTTATATATTGTTTTAAAAATTACAACAGATATTTAGGAAGTCTCAAATCCTGGAGTGTTCAAGTACTAGACAGGTTTTGGGGTATATGTATTGAATGGTTTTCTTTTGTTATAAAAGATTCAGTGTTTGCATTGTATAAGCTCATATCAAACAGGTTTTGTAGATGTTTTCATATATAGATAGTTTATATATTGTGTGTTGATACAGCTGTCTGATAATTTTTTTTTACCTCATCCATTTGATTTCCTTGAAAAATTGATGTGTGTTGAGAGGCATATAGATAAGAGGTACTAAAATGAGGAACTATTAAAAAAAATTAGACTTTATAAGGGGTCAGGAAATAGAAAGCGATATCCAGGAAGTGAGGCTGGGCTTGAGCCCAAATGACCATGTATGTAACATTATGCTTAAGCAGGAGTGATTATTCTGATCTGTAACATACGTTTCTCCTCCCTGCCTTAGTACTGGTAAGTCCTTATGGCTTAAATGGCACGCTCACAGGCCAAGCATACAAGATGTCAGACCCAGCCACCCGTAAGTTGATTGAGGAATGGCAGTATTTCTACCCAATGGTGCTGAAAAAGAAAGAAGAATTGAAAGAAGAAGAGGAGTTGGGATATGATGATGATTTCCCTGTGGCAGTTGAAGTAATTGTTGGTAAGAGAAAATATTTTGCCTGAAGAACTTTATTCTATCTTTTTCATCTTTCTTAATTTAAAAAGATAATCATTGAGATTCATCAAAAATAATCTCCATAATTTTCCCATCTTTTTTTTATTCTCTTGACACAGTGGTATATGCTGAGTAGTTTTCTTGCCTGAAGCACCAGTGGTCCCTGTATTCCAAACGCTATTATCATAATGTTGGAGCACATGTTTAAACAGCTATTAACTTAGGAAGGAATGGAGCTAGTCACTTTTGGCAGTACCTAATGAGCACCTCATTTTCATCATATGATAGCTTTGACTCTGACCACTAGAATAATAAAGTTGGCACCCTGGTGTGAACTTTTTCTCAGGCCTGGTTCTGTCCTTGCTCTCTTTCCTTACAGGTGGTGTTCGGTTGGTTTATCCTTCAGCATTTGTTTTGATCTCTCAGAATGACATCCCCGTTCCTCAGAGTGTTGCTGGTGCTGGAGGCCATATTACAGTGGGGCAGCAGGGACTTGGTAGTGGGAAGGACCCAAGTAACTGTGGGATGCCTCTTACCCCTCCCACGTCTCCAGAACAGGCTGTGATAGGTGAGTACGGTCCAGGAATATCTTGGTCGGGGAGATCACAGAAAACCACGCAGCTCCCTTGCCATGGAACAGATGAGCAAACACAGTGAAAAATGCCTTATGGAAGAGGTGGAGGTAGAGTGACATTTTGCAGAATAGAGAAGGAAAATTTTCAACAAACAATTGATATGCTTTGGAATTGTAATTGTGCCATATTAGACTGTACTCCAGTTAGACAGTGTAGTTGTTTCTCTTAAGTTCTATACATACAGCTCTTCCTTTACACACATGTGCGCATGTGCACACACAATCAGGACAAGGTATAGGCTGCTTTTTCTTTACTTAAACAAATGGAAACCACTAAATCAGAGAATGGCTTAAGTATTTGCCTAATTGACCATTGCCAGCCAGGGATAACTTTGAGATAATTCTTTCCTTGTTATATTATAGAGGCAGACTGGCATCCAGAAGCTCTCAGTAAATTGCTGTTCTGTCAGTAACCTGCCTACATTAATGCTATAAAGTATTAATTATACATGAAACTTTAAAAAATTTCCTTCATGAAAACACTCAGAAATTGTTTAAATTGGGAGCATTTTGACTTCTTTGGAGTAGTATATTTTCTGTATTAACTTGTTGTAGTTGACTTCATTTTAATTGGAAATCTAGTCACTAAGGAAAGGATATTCATCAGATGAGCTGAAGTGAGATTATTTATAGGCTTTTTAATGTAGGCCATTTTGGCAAAACCATCAGAGTAAATCAAGTCTTGGCTGCTGAACTGAAAACAGACTACCCAGCATGATACACAATCACGTGGCTATTTTCATGAGATTAGAGAAGACAGTATTTTAGAGCTTCTAGCATGGTGCTTGGCATATGGAGGGTATTCAATAAATGTTCATGGTTAAGCAGTATATTGGGGACAAGAAATAGACATTGTGATTGAGAGCACCTAATTTAGAAATCTGGCTATATAGCTTTTACTAGGTGAGTTGGCCTTATTAAATTCTCATACTTGGCCTGAGCCTCCATTTCCTTCTCTTAAATACTATGTACCTGACAGAGCTGTTACACATACTAGGTGAAGTACTTAACAGCACTCTGTAGGCAGGAAGCAGTATACAAATGGTGGCGTAAGCATTTAAAGCAGTACTCAAAACTCCAGCTTCAGCACACGATCGTGTTATCTAGAAGGACTTACTCAGAGACTGAGTGGAAGGCATAGAAATGGGCAGCAGGCAGCCTCCGTCTTTAGGACCATGCAGTTGCTAAGATGGGTGAAAAAAAGAGACATCCAGCTCTAATATGGTGGAGCAGAGAATTTGGATGATCCCCTGTGAAAGGATTTGCTCAGTTTTTAATAAAACGAAAACAAAAAAAAAAAAAAAAAGGAGAAAGAAAAAACAGTCTTTTAAATAATCATCATAAAGATATACTGATACAGAGACTATAGCAATATTTTGAGAAGTTTTGATCACATTTCATATTAAAGTTTGGATTTTAAACAATTGCACTACATAAGTTATCAGTTTTTGTTTATCTGTTTAGCCTGGTACTTAGAGATATTTGTATTCAACTTAAAATTGAAAGCCTGCTGTATGCATGATGTCCTGGTGTCTAAGCAGTTCTGAATTTTAAATTTCACAATTCAAAAACACCAGGTTTTGTTTACAGTGGTTTTCAGCGTGGACTTCCTAACTATAGAGTTTCAAATTACTTCCCCTGTGACTATTCTGTGTATGTCATTGTGCTAAGCCCTAGGTAAATAAATCCCCTGATGCCTCTTCAGTCTCTAAAAACTAAATAAAATCAAATGGAATCTTTGTTGTAAAATGATTTTGTCTAAATTTTCATATCATGATACAATGAGTTCTATGTTAGGACTCTTAATGCTCAATCAGAGAGAATCCTGGTCAGCCTTGTCTTTCTGCAGTTGACTAACATTGAGCCATTGCCATGTTTTCCTAGATATAGGACATAATGGGTTCCCCTTTCCCCTAAAGTGGCCAAGAATCTCCTAGTTTAGCAGGGGATCTAGGAGGCCTAACTGGTTTTGGTGAAATCATTTATCCCTCATGTGGTTAGGTACCTCAGCTTGCATCTTCAGTTTATGGAGATAATTTTGAGTAACAATATTCAATACATATTTGATAGCAATGGAGTATAGGTCTTGTCTGATTCCCCATGAGGTATCACCCACATTTTAGTTAAGTCATTAAAAGCTACTGAAAGGCATTAACCCAACTTTATTCAGAAAAGACTATGCCTTATTTTCCCCACCCCTCTCATTTTTTGGTCATAAATTGATCCCATATGGTACCATGGACTTAGGATCTCTTTGGCTAAATTGTAAGATGTTTGGGAGCAGAGGGCTATGTGTTCTACTTCTGTTTATTTCTCCACTTATCCTAGATTTATAATAAGCATTTGAAAATCCATTGTAAAATTGAAATGAATTATTTTGTACCACAAACCAAGTCAGGGAACTTCTAAGATGAAAGATAGCAATGAAAGACCAAATTTTCTGTCTTCTTTATCTAATTTGTAATAAAATAATACTTTTTATAGGAAACAAGCACACTTCAGTTCCTTAGAATGTAAGCATTTTGATAATGTTTTTTTGTTTTTTTTTTTTTAAATAGAGCTAAGCCTAACCATTCAGCTCATACAGTGGTTGTATTCCAGTGATATCAGGACTATTAAATTGTGGGATAAGGTTGTTTGTTTATTTTTCAGATAAGGGTGGAGATTTCCAGAGGGCTTAAAATTGATTATTTCAGTCAAGATGTTTTGTATGAGTTTTGTTGAGAATAAAACCACGGTATATTGATGAAGTCACATAGATGAAAGTAATTGCATCAGAATTTAATACTGGAAATTGACTTCAATATTTGTCTTGTATGAGATAGAAGTAGTAAAATACTAATAACCAAAAAACAGTATTACCAGTAACTATAGTGATCCTAAAAGAAAGAAATGGATTATTTACCAACTAGTTGGAAAAGCTAAGTGGAGTTATATTAGAGAGAAACCAGTGAATGATCCTTTGATACAGAATGTCGAGACAACCTCTTTCAGTGTTTTAACACTGAGCTTTCATAAATAGTGTCAGGTATAAGGACAAACAGTTCCACATACAAATTTGAAATTTGACCTTGTTAAAAGCTTTGTGCTATTAAGTCCTTTTTCCTACCTGGGCACTATGTGCAGTTGTTGCACAGCTTTTTAGCTAAATGAGCATAAAGCTCCCTCTGCTGTTTTGTTCGGCCTTGAAACCTTACTGCACCGTGGATTTAAAAATTTAAATCAATCTATTCATGTTTATATCTTTAATACTATGATGTATGAGCCTTTACAAGTAAGTTGTCTCCAGTAGAGTCGGAATGCCTCTGGGTATGCCCTTGGGTTGTATGAGTGTGTGAGTGTTGATGTGATTAACTATTTTAGGGAGAACACAAAGAACCATACAAAGTGCCAGTACACACAATTTATGCTCATAGCTTCAGATAGTGTTGTTGCCAGCAGGTAGGGGCAGAGCTACATGAATAATATGAGTTTCAACAATCAAAACATTTCTGTTAAATAAGCTTGCAGTCTGTGTACTAGGAGATCTTTTCAGATAATTTTCACATTCCCAAATTGCCTTTCTTTTTCAGGGGAGAGTGGAGGTACGCAGAGTGCGGTCAGTCACCTAGGCTCCCAAGACGGGGGGATGATAACTATGCACAGTCCAAAGAGATCGGGGAAAATTCCTCCAAAACTCCACAATCATATGGTCCATCGAGTCTGGAAGGAATGCATCCTCAACAGAGCCCAGTCCAAGTATGACTTTTGCATTATGTCTGGTTTAGATCGTGGTTTAATAACACCATGTCTTTGATCACTACATGAGGAGTGTTGATTACATTGTACCATTGTGTGACCAAACCTGAGGGGTCATTGGATTGGTAGTTCATCTTTTTTCTTAATATAATAATGCAAAATTCAACCCAAGGATGTTAAAGATGTTTACTTTACTTGACTCAATTATCTAGGAAATTTTGAAATACCTTACCTGATTATCTCAAGATTGGCACAGTATTCATCTGACATTTTTTAGCACAGATGGCTTAGGACAGTAGTCAGTGGGTTTGGTTTTTCCTTCATATACCAATTAATGAATTTATGAATGTTTTCCATTTACAAAGGGAAATGACCTTCTTTGTTACATATTCTGTGACATGGGCCTTCTGTTTTAAATGACAATACAGTTCTGAACTGAACTGAGGCAGAGGGGTATTTACCAGCTGCTGTGCTTCTGTTGTTTGATTTGGGGAAGCCATATTCTTTTCTTCCCTTACTTGGCTTTGCTTCCTTCCTTTCCCCTCTACCTCTCCTCTTGCTCTCCCTCCCTGCCTTCCTTAACATATTTTTGGAAAAGAGGAAGAATTGATTCTAAGAAGAGACTGGTGGTGCTGATGATTTTAATTACATGAATGATAACAGATATTAGTCAATAAATACTATCCTGCTCACCAAGATTTATGTAAACTTATTTATCATCATATTTTCAATCTTTTTTGATATAACTGAGATGTCCCCTTTCTGGACTGAGGAAAGTAAACAAAGGAGTTTCAATCTCTATAACAGAATAAGTATGGACACCCTTGCCAATAACTGCTAAGAAGTCCACTTCAGTGACTACGACTTCGAGTTTTACAGACAGATAAAAAACCTGTCATGTGGATCTAACTTTTAGGAAATTCATTTGTTTCTCAGTGAATTGGTTCTAGAGTAGGCTGCTGAAGAAGATATAGTACATAAAATCTAAAATAATTGCAGTGGGAGATTGTATGTCATGTGCTAGAATTAAAAAGGTATCTCTAGTCACTTAAAAATTATCCTTTGCTCTAGAATAATTGGTACAGATGTTTTCACCTCTGTCTACAATGCTTAGATAATTTCCAAGTTAACATTTTCTTTTTCTTTTCCTTTCATTTACTGTCTTTGATATTTGTCACCAATAACCTCCACCAGCTCTAACAGCCGCTTGTGTATCAGCACAGAACAGGGTAGTGGGACACCCAGAAAGGCAAGGGAGGGTGGAGAGCAAGAGAAGTCCCTCTAGAGCCATCATTGGAGCACTTTGCAGTATCAGCTGTAGCAAAATTAGCAATACAGAAATACTGCCCAGTGTTTTTGTCAGTATGTAATAATGGACATCTGCTTTTTGCTACCAATTACTAGTGACAAGTAGGAGATAATTTTTTTTCTTGTCTTTAGTTCACATTACAAGCATAGAGTGCTGTTCTATGCTTAGACAGTAGTAAATATAGGAGTTTTAAGAATGGCACAGTGTCTCAGGGCATATAATTCACAGATGCTGTGAAAAGAAAATTTTAAAGGTTTAGGTTATTTCTGCAAAGTTTAGGTGACTTTTAAAAGCAACAATCAATAGTACCAGATAGTGTTTTAATTGCTCTATCACCCATGTTAAAATGTACATTAAACTTAAATAGAAATATTTTGAATCTTGCTTCTTCTAGTGCATAGAACAAGTTTGGTTCTTTTTCCTGCCCTTGGGTTGCTCTGAGTTATCTGTCAGCTAGATAACATTACTATGTGAAATGTATTCAGGTCTTTTAACCCTCCCCCCCCCCCCCCCATCTACCATGGAGGTATGAATATTATCTCATGTTTACACAAGTCACATTTTTAACCTTTTTTTAGGAGGAGCCAAATGTCAACTCCAACTCTTGAAGAAGAGCCTGCTAATAATCCTGCTACTTGGGATTTTGTGGATCCAACCCAAAGAGTCAGCTGTTCTTGCTCTAGGTAGGTAGTAGAAAAAGCACAACAGGAGTCGGATAGAATGGTAGCAACTTTTGTGGGCTATCTCCTGGACTTCAGATCACTTCTTCCTCATCATTTTATTTTGTTTTGTTTTGTTTGGGTTCAGTCTTCTTCCTCCTCTAGTATAGAAGGAAGAGATAGATCTTTTCTTAAATATAGATAGTAGTTTTATTGTTAGGACTCAGGAAGAGCATTATCAGACAACTGACCCTGTTATCTAATTGCTCCCACAAATTTCTTCACAGTAGCTATGCTCCCCTTTAAATGAGTTTATTTAAATATTCTTAATTTTAAAGTAGAGATAAATATTAAACAAGTAGGCCAGAGTTAATAGAATTTGAATTAAATAGACCTTCCATAGAGAATTTTTGTTGTTGATGCTGGTGTGTTTTGATGCTTGAGGTAGGTATTTGGTAACATCTGGCAAAAGCTAAAATGGTTGTTCATCCATTTAGATACTTGAACCCTAAATTGATTTTTGTAGAAAATTTTTGCTTTCCTGGATATTACCTTGACTTATCACTCCTTGTAGTGAAGAGTCATCTTGCCATGAGCTTTCATTAGGATTCTTAGATTTCTTTCTTTTTCTATTTTTTTAAAGATTTTATTATTTTTTTTCATGTGCATGAGAGAGTGTGGAGTGGGCACAGCCAGGGGTAGGAGCAGAGGGAGAGGGAGACAGAGAATCTTAAGCAAATTCCACGCTGAGCACGGAGGCTTACGTGGGGTTCCATCTCACGACCCTCATATCATGACCTGAGCTGAAATCAGTTGGATGCTTAACCTAACTGAGCCAACTAGTTGCCTCCAGGATTCTTAGATTTCGTAAGTATCCATGGGCCTTACCCCTAACTCAGTTGACTATTGAACATATAATGGTGAGTATTTACTTAAGGAGCAACTTAGAGTAGCTTCACTTCCAAAGTATGTATTTTCACATTTGATACTGCTCAACACTTAGAAAAAGTTCTGTTAATATAAAGTATATTCAGAAAATGCCCATTCATTTCCCTAGTTTAGATAGGGGTTCTTAATGTGGCATAAATAAGTTGGTTTTAGGGTAGGGAGATAGTCAAATGACCCCTGAGAATATATGCAAACTGTGTGTGTACCTGCATGCATGCGTGCATACACACACACACACACACACACACACACACTCCTTCAGTAGTTTTGACACCATCTTCCCCTCCTCCCTAATGTTGATTATTTTTTATCAAGCTCTGCCTTTCTAGTCAGCTTTTTTTTTTTTTTTTTTTTTTGAGAGAGAGATGTTGTACCAGCCTAATGAAATGCACTATTGATTTTTTAAGGAGGATGTTTTTGAAGAAGTTATTTATTCATTAAGTATCCTCTCTGAGCATGTGAGAATCTGTCTCTAGTTTCAGGATGGGTGTGGTAAACCAGCTGAGTACCTGTTTTACTTCTGTTTCTAGGCCATTGTAAATTTTATGACAAAAAGCCTTTTCTTATTAACATTGATTTCTAAACAGCTCACAGCCAAGTTATGGGCCACCTTTACAAAATACCTAGGAGGAAAATGTCAATGTATTTATCTCTGCTTGTGCACTCATCTTATTTTTGCTCCTTTTTTACTTAATCTAATTTTTTTTCACCTGTTAATTATTCTTTTTGCTGATTTCTATGACATTTTTATTTGCTGCCTTCAATTATTTTTACCTGACATATAAGTAATACTTTTTCTTTTGTCCTCTGGACTCATTCCTCTGTTGCCTCACCAGGTTCTTATACCTCAGGTTTTTTTGTAGTTATGCATTTCATTCCATCAACTTCCAAATATTTATCTCTAGACCTGACTTCTCATATATATACTCTGGTCCTAAATTTTGGGGGGTGCTTTTTAGAAAAACCCTTAATATTGATATGTGTTTTCTCACAAGTCAAGTATCCTGTTGTCATTTTTATCAGTTTTCCCTTTTCAGCGTAGAAACTACCATATATATTTTTTTCTTAATTTTATGTAGATAATTTTTTATTTTTGCATTTCACATTGAATTTCTTTGAAATATCTATGATAATCTATTTGCCTCATTCTTTTAGCCACTGTGTGTTTGTTTCGTTTCTTTTCTTTTCTTTTCTTTTCTTTTCTTTTCTTTTCTTTTCTTTTCTTTTCTTTTCTTTTCTTTTCTTTTCTTTTCTTTTCTTTTCTTTTCTTTTCTTTTCTTTTCTTTTCTTTTCTTTTCTTTTCTTTTCTTTTCTTTTCTTTTCTTTTCTTTTCTTTTCTTTTCTTTTCTTTTCTTTCTTTCTTTCTTTCTTTCTTTCTTTCTTTCTTTCTTTCTTTCTTTCTTTCTTTCTTTCTTTTTTTTAAAGATTTTATTTATGTATTCATGAGAGAGGCAGAGACATAGGCAGAGGGAGAAGCAGGATCCTTGAAGAAGCCCGATGCGGGAATCGATTCTTGGACTCTCCAGGATCATGTCCTGAGCCAAAGGCAGATGCTTAGCCAGTGAGCCACCCTGGAGTCCCCAGTGTGTGTTTCTACACTAGTTGACCCTGCTTCTGGTTCCTTCCCATCACAGGGCTACCCATATAGTTAGCCTTTTGAGCCTGATTTCCTGCTACCTGCTTCACTGAAGCCTCTTACATGTACAGAGATGTGCGGTGATAGTCTGTTACTCACTGGTGTATCCCTAATTATAACCATTTGCAATATAGCTGAGTCATTAAATACAATTGAAAAAAATGACTTTATAAGATTGTCTGGTTTGCAAAAAGTCCTTACTTTGAAGAGGCTACCATAAAATATCTATTGAAGGATTGGTGTGGGTAAATGCTTTGAGAAAATCCAAATGAAAAAGTTTTATGTAAAGACAAGATATGAGTAGATATTTTCCAGTAAGACATTCAACTCTTACTGTGGTACTGTGCCTTGGAGGTTTAAAGCACAATTTTTACCTTATTGACAATAGCATTGTGCTGCTTAAACAACCTTCTTCAAAGTCAGATTTTTTTAAGAGTAGCAAAGATTTTAGCAGAAGTCTTCTCAGATTATCTACTGCAGGATTACCAAGCCCATTATGGAATGGTCCACTCTGCACACTATTTCATGGCCTTATAGGGCAGAGTGGCCATCCTGCTGTCCCACTAAACCATCCCATTATGCCACACAAATCCGTTTTACTGCCCACCAGGGCACCATTGAGTGCGATACAGCAGTAATTTAATGCCACCCTAGTGGCCTCAGAGAGTTACTGCTGCACCGGCAGGAGAGCTCACATTTTCCCTTGGTGGATTTATATATTGGGAGGAACTGGCTGACCTGCTGTATAACTTTGTTGCACAGATTAAATGTAGGCATCATCTGGTAGGCCTTTCCTGAGCAATATCTCACACCTGTGCTTGCCAAGAAGTGTGTTAAAATATGAGCAGACTTGCTACCCTGCTTAGTACAGATGCATTTGTCTACGTGTGTTGTTTTAGTATTCACTCACCATCTTTTTACTTCTAATTTTGTGAGTCTAGAAGATACAAAGATGTCTTTTATCCATAAGAATGTCATATAAGGTTTCTAGTCTGTTTATTCTGTTAAATATTTGTAGGATTGACACTCATTTTCTTGATTTCACTCTTTGGGGGAGAATTGCATAATTATTTTATTCCTAATTTGCAACACTACAAGCTGTTATAAACCCTTCTGTATTGAGTTAGTAGAGTGTTGTAAGATAAAAATCGAAGCTTTTTTTCCCTTCTCTTTCTTCGCAAATGATCTCATTATTCTTGGTTTTAAGATGCAGTGTGAATACATTAGCTGAGGCCCTTACCAAATTTGAAAGATTTGAGGATTTTTCAAATCAGTCTTTTGGTAGGGGTCAGCAATGTTAAGTCCATCTCTTACCTGCTTAACTTGTATGTGATCGATTCACCATTCTCCATCAGTGTTGCAGTCTTTAGTCCTTTTCAAAATAATGAACACCTAGAGTCCATTTCAGTGTATTAGTGCATCTGGTGTGTGCTTAAAAGATACAACCTTGTCAGAGGCATCTCCTTCGTAATGTTATAATGATGCAGTAATGTTGTACTGTCATAATGATCCAGTTAGATTTCAAGTGTGTGTTTCTTGACCTTGTTTTAATTCTCATTTCAGGCATAAACTTTTAAAACGTTGTGCAGTAGGACCCAATCGACCTCCCGCAATATCTCAACCAGGGTTCAGTGCAGGACCGTCATCATCTTCATCTTTACCACCTCCTGCGTCTAAGCACAAAACAACAGAAAGACCGGAAAAGGGAGACAAATTGCAAAAGAGACCCTTGATACCATTTCACCATAGGCCCTCTGTGGCTGATGAGTTCTGTATGGAGCAGGATACACCAGGACAGAAGCTAGGGTTGGCAGGGATAGACTCCTCCTTAGAGGTGTCTAGCAGTAGGAAGTATGATAAACAAATGGCCGTGCCTTCCAGAAATACAAGCAAGCAAATGAATCTGAATCCTATGGATTCACCTCATTCCCCTATTTCCCCTCTGCCGCCAACACTCAGCCCTCAGCCACGAGGTCAGGAAACGGAGAGTTTGGACCCGCCCTCTGTCCCTGTGAACCCAGCCCTCTATGGAAATGGGCTAGAACTTCAGCAGTTGTCGACTCTGGATGACAGAACTGTCCTCGTAGGCCAAAGACTGCCTTTGATGGCAGAGGTCAGCGAGACAGCCTTATATTGTGGGGTTAGGCCCTCGAACCCCGAGTCGTCAGACAAGTGGTGGCACAGTTATCGCCTCCCCCCTATTGATGATGCTGAGTTCCGGCCCCCAGAACTCCAGGGTGACAGATGTGATGCCAAAATGGAGGTAAACTCAGAGAGCACTGCATTGCAAAGGTAAGGCAACTGTGGGTACCACCCATGTGATTGCCCACCGACCCCTTGGAGTCAGGGCTTTCCTCCTCATTTCCCCATGCTGACCCTTCAGAGCCAAAATGAAAGATGCTTTTCTTTGCCATTCCTAGACTCTGCATTTGGAAAATACTAAAAAATCAAATGTTTTTTGTCCTTCGTGAGGTTTCACACATGTTGTTATTTAAATATGTTGGCATATAAAGGTTTCATTGTGGCATTTAGGACACTGGTATTAATTTATTTTTGGCCTGCTGTTTGTTAGTCAAAGAATGGAGCTTTATGATACTTTCCATGTTGTGGTCAGTGTTTTCTTTTCTTTGTATGTCGACACTTTTAAGGAGGACTTTGCATGCATTCAGTTATATATCCTGCATCTAATAATAATACTATTTATAGTGCTGTTGAACTATGCATTATTCTTCATAATGTATTCAGACCATCTCAGTTAATCTTCACCGTGACCATATTACTATCTTATTTTCATAGCTGAGAAAGAAGCGAGGGTCAAGCAATTAGGAAATGACACAGATTAAACGTGGTTGGACCCAGGTAGTCTGTCCTTAGGGTCTGTCTGTGCTCTTAACTGGAATCTGTGGGCTCAGAAACAAAAGCATATTCTTCACAAAGACCTACTAAGTTTTATTTGTTAATATAATCTCTATAAGAACTTTTTTTTTTTTTTTAAGATTTTGTTTATTCATGAGAGACACATTGAGAGAGAGAGAGAGGCAGAGACATAGGCAGAGGGAGAAGCAGGCTCCATGCAGGGAGCCCAGTGTGGTACTTGATCCTGAATCACGCCTTGAGCCTAAGGCAGACACACTTAACCACTGAGCCACCCAGGCATCCCAGGAACTTCTTTATAGAGATAAATTTTCTAAGTTTAAGTTTTCCAAATCTTTATAAATGCTTTAAAAAAAAAATGAGTCTTTTTTACTTTATCTTGCTTAAATTGCCATTTATTTTCCCTTTTAGACTTTTAGCACAACCTAACAAACGGTTTAAAATCTGGCAAGAAAAGCAGCCCCAGATGCAGCCACTCCACTTCCTTGACCCATTGCCTCTATCTCAACAACCTGGAGACAGTTTGGGAGAAATCAATGATCCATACACCTTTGAGGATGGTGACATAAAATACATCTTTACAGCAAACAAGAAATGCAAACAAGGGACAGAGAAAGATTCCCTGAAAAAGAATAAGGTACCATTTAGCATAGAGAGCATCCAGCATGGTGTGGGTTTTTGATCTATGTCAGTACAACATGTGTGGGAAAACTTCTGAGGCAGAATGTTTGAGATAGTCTTGCCTGATTGCTCTGTCCCCATATTCATGCTCTTGGTACTATTGTATTGAACAATGTATTGTTCCTTTTTATGTCATGGCTCACCTTTGTTTAAAAGTCAGCTGAACATAAATGAAGCCTCATATTTTCCAGGCTATAGCTTGTACAGTGCATGTTTCCTCTCATATGCTAATTCTTGTTGGCCTATGCTCCCTGCTTATTTCTTTTTAATTATTCCAAAATATCCAAAATGTAAGGAAAAAAATTTGATAATATCTATTTATTGAGCGCTTAGTATGTTTACTGTATCAAGCGCTTTACCTATGTATCTATCTGAATTAATATCAACACTACTCCTAGATGTGTCAGTATTAATTTTACTGGTTTCGTTGTCATAAAAATGAGTACTGGGGGTGTCTGCTGTCTTTAGCCTTAAATTTTCAAACATTCTAAAATATTGGGCCATTTAAAGAGGTATTCTTGAGAATAGGGGAGATAAAACAATTGCAAGAGGCTTGTACAGTTCAGAAGAATGCTTCAGAGATTCCTTTATAGAGATCTATCTAGATCCAGAAAGCTTGAACCATAGTTCAGCCTCTAAAATGTTATATTAAAGGCAGCTTTTAACACCATGGCAGGTCTGTAATCAAATGCCACCAGTACTGGTTAGGTATAAAAGCCAGACTGACTCAGAATACTCAATAGGATTGGAGGGAAAGTATGGGAGTTTTGGGTTCTGTTTAAATTCAGGGAAAAAGACATATATTTTATTTCCCTTGGTTGCATAGACCATGGTTTATCATACTTGTGCTCATAACAAGTTCCATTCTACCCTCTAATTCTTTGTGTTCTCCCTCATATTCCACACTTTGGGTTGGTGTTCATGTGTTTTGTTTGGCTGAATTTATTATACAGTCAGAGGATGGATTTGGTACCAAGGATGTCACTACACCAGGTCATTCCACGCCGGTGCCTGATGGGAAAAATGCCATGTCTATTTTCAGTTCTGCTACTAAAACAGGTGTGTACAATGATTATTTGCCTCACTTGGATTGTTGCTAAAGTAAAATGCAAGGGAGATGCTTCTCAATTTAGATTATATTTTTACTGTAATAGCAATAATTTGATCCCATCTTTAAGTTTTCATAGTTTGTTTTTCAGTTACTTTCAAAACTGATAAACATATTTGGAAATAATTGTCTCTAAATTTAACTGAAAACGTAGGGAAAGAATTCACAGGCAGGTCTTGCTCATTGAGATCCATGCCCTCTCCTCACTCTTTCTCTCTAGATGAAGTTGCTCATTCTGCATTTTTGCCTTCTTTCCCACAGATGTCCGGCAGGATAATGCTGCTGGCAGAGCTGGCTCCAGTAGCCTTACACAGGTGACAGATCTGGCACCTTCCCTGCATGACTTAGACAACATCTTTGACAATTCCGATGATGACGAACTTGGGGTGAGTCTGCCACAGCTACCAAAACAGAAGACATGGAGGACTTAGGACTTAGGTCACTGTTGGAGTATTTCCTTATTGTTTGGTCTACGGAATTTGGGGGCCTCTAATTTTAGGTTCAGAATGTTCTACAGAAATGTTTGTATACTTTGAAAGGATTCTTAAAGTTGTCTGTGTAGTCTCTAACACTCCTTGGGTTCTGTTTGTTGATGGCTTTTTTTTTTCTATTAGTTTATTCCTGTTGGAAACACTAAAATCTTTCACTTTCAGTTCTTCAATCCTAAATATCATGAGACTAGTAGAAGTGTAGTATGTAGTCCTTTTGGCTCACATTTTAAAATTAATGCCCCTATAAGTTTTTATTCATCTCATCAGTCAGAACATAATCTACATTTTGAGAGATAAACAAGTATGGTCTATACTTTTTAGGATGGGCACTATTGTAGGGAAAAAGGACTTACGTACATAGAAGTTAAATAACACAAGGTATGATGTGGTTAAAGCGACAGATAAGAATTATAATTCTTGGTAGAACAGCTGAGCAGAGTCAGAAAATTTATGTCCTCGTCCTCCTAACCACCTCTGTATTTTTGGGCAAGTAGAAGTTCCTGTTTATTTCTGGGGGACCTATCTTACTCATAGGCCCTCTCTCTGTCTTTTTTAAGATTTTATTTATTCATTCATGAGAGAGAGAGGCAGAGACACAGGCAGAGGGAGAAGCAGGCTCCATGAGACTCCATGCAGGGAGCCCAGTGTGGGACTTGATCCCAGGACTCCAGGATCACGCTCTGGGTTGAAGGCAGGCGCTAAACGGCTGAGCCACCCAGGGATCCCTGATAGACCCTCTCTTAAAGGAAATAGGTTTATTAGTTTATTTTTCATTCACTTCTTTATTTCCCTTCCTTCCCTCCCTTTCATCAGTTTCCCAGATATTTGTTAATCATTTGATGGTCATTTCTTTTGTGATGTGTACTTGAGGTTACAAGTATTATTATATTACTGCCCTTACACTTGAGGCACTCACAGACCTCTGGGAGAAATAGCATATTCATAATGTTTAAAATGTACTTAAAAATGTATATAAATAAATATACACATGCATGCTTATTACTGTGAGTGCAGTAATTGACCTGCGTCTAAAGATGCTGGATGTTCAAGTACAAAGTGACAGGTGAGCAGTGTTTAAGGCTTAAAGGTTAAGTAGGAATCAGAATTCTAAAGCTTGTTCTCAGTTTAAAATAAAATGGATCTGATTAACAGATATTATACACCATTAGTAATGTGAAGTACTTAGAAGATGATGAGATCATAATGGTCCCCAAGAATGGATTTGACTTTTAAAACGTGGAGAGACAGGGTTAATGAGAGGCAGGGGAGAGACTTTAGTTTGAGCCTGGAATGAGCCTTGGTTAAGCAACAAGAATGAACCAGCTGGGGAAGTTGGGGAGATAGTGACCAGACCATTGGTCTGCTCTCTGAGTAAGGAGTAAAGATAGACAAGGTTAGGCAGGTTTTGGCCACACTTATGGCTTTGGACTTCGAACTCTGCCTATATAACGTGTCCTCTATGAAGGCTGCTGAGTGTGAAACTGACCGAAAAGAAGCGATTCCTGGTTTTCATCAGTCTCATACACAGAAAGCATGAATACTGTGTGGTAACTTTTATTGAATTAAAACACAAGGACCTCCTCAATTCAGGCAGTTGGCTATGTGAAGAAAAAGGACATGGCAATGAGAAAAACTGTAATATAAGAAATTGTTGATACAGGCATTGGAGAGTCTCTTTAAACTTAACTATCTCCCTGAAGTCAGGTATTACTAGGATTGGTTTTAGTGATCCTTTGGGTTTGGTGAGATGCTTTGGTGGTGAAGGTGAGGATGAAATATGAAAAAACAAGGAATCAAAAAGAAGTAGAAAGGGAGGAATGAGAAAGGGCAAAAAACAAGCATTGCAGAGTAGCCTGGGGACTGTTCACAACTACCATCTCCAGTGATTGTTGTTTGCACTCAAGAGTCATTGTACTTATCTCTGTATAAATTATGTATTACTGTTGAACTAAATGAAGATATGTTTACTTTGTTTTTAGAATGTATTCTTAGTAACGTTAATATGTAAAGGAGGGTTGGATATTTTTAATCTAATTTCATTTCTCTGAAATGATTGTTTTTGCTTTACTCTGATTTCTAGCCTGGCATTTAATTAAGAGAATCGCTTACCTTAGAATCCTTTTGCTAATTCATCTTACTGATAACTGGTGTTGTGAGGTTCTTTGTCCAAGTTTTCATCTTAAATGTCTTTGAATTTAATTTTGCGTTTCAACCTTGTGACATGGAATAAGTATACAAAAGTAAAAGGCCTTCTATTTGTGAGAATCTTTTTTTTTTTCTTTTTTGCTGTTTTACCTTGCCACCAATTCATTGCGTTCTTAAAGATAATCTTGCCTATTAAAGGACTTAATTTATTTTGAATAACAAAGAAAAGCCCTCTCTACATATCTCTGTGGTTTTGTGTGATAAGGTTATTTTTTATGAAGATGAACAGTAACTGTGGAGGAGATAGGAGCTGAAGATTTTTTTTTTTTTTTTTTTTTTTGTGGTGAAAAATAAAAGAATAATGCTTTGAGAGGGCTTGAGGTCACCTTTTGAAACTGCCTGCTTCCAAACAGAAGGAAAACCAGACTGATAGCCAATTACTCCTTGGAGTCACCACCCTAATTTAATTATTGTGTCCCTGAAACCACTTCCCTAATGACCTGGGAGGAAGATTTGCTTAAGGAATGTAAGTTGTGCTTTGATGGTGCAGTCTGCCCTTACCAGATCCATGCAAAGAAGACTCTGTCACTCTGGTTTTTATTCTTGATAAGCTTGTAGCCTTCTCCTTGGCTTCACTGTCTGCTGGTATTTTTAGAAGTTTACTTGTAAACACCATGTAAGGAAGCATCTTTCTTTTATTCCAAAATATCATTAGGCATATGTTAAGAAATAGTTTACTGCTGCTCTACTTATATTCAGATGTGTTGCCCTGTTTTAATAATAATAATCTTTTCTTAAGGCTGTATCACCTGCGCTGCGTTCATCAAAAATGCCTGCAGTTGGGGCAGAAGATCGACCTCTTGGGAAGGATGGAAGAGCTGCTGTTCCTTACCCACCAAGTAAGAAAAGGAAATTGAGCTTTGGCTTACTGTTTATAACTTCTACAAAATGTTTTCATATTCAGTGATGTTTTATCTGAGATGCCTCTCTGTCCCTCCCTTTTTTTTTTTTTTTTTTTTTTTTTTACGGCTTAGGAGGTCTGTCTTTACTATTAACAGAATATTAACTGTGAATTAAAACCTATTTAAGTTGGAATTTCTAAGATGGGGCAGGCAGCTAAGAGACCATTTTAGTTTGAATTCCTTTTGCTTTTGTTTTCAAATTAAGAATGAACTCTTCTGGTTAAAAATGTAGATAAATGTGTTTTATGTTTGTTTCTCTAACAGCCTTTTCCTAGTAGGATAAACGCTATACAGTGACTTTCATTTTTTTTTTTTTTTATACAGTGACTTCCAAAGTGATATTCCACTATAAGAGTTTGTGTAAGATGTTTCAAAAAATTTAATTTACACAAGGATGATGATCATTTGTTTTTTTGTGGTTCTTTTTCTAATTCATATTGAAGTTTGTGTTTCCTTTTGAGATCAGTTTATTGTGTATGACAGCAAGAAGAGAAATTTTTTTTAAAGTTACTCTTCATTGTAGGAAACTACATTATTCTACAAGAGAAAAGACAGTAGAAGCAGAAACATAATTCCATTGCAAATCATTCTTTAATACCATCTCATTAACTTCAGCTGGTAATGAGAACAAATTGAGGGGAAAAACCACTATGTCATAGGGATGAGTCAAAAAGTTTTATGAACCTATAAATGTGTGCTGATTTACTCAAATGTAGAAGTGTGAAGTATACAGAGATTGGATTTTGACAGCTTTAGTAGATCCATAGCTTTTTAAAATATGCAAAGCTTTCTCAAGCATGACATGTATGAAAATGAATAATGGTAGCCAGCCAGTTGCTGTAGTTTTTTTAATTAAACATTTTTCTTTTTTTATTACTCTGCTCTACAGATTTTGCAAACATAGAATTCACAGATTAAAAGAAACAATATTAAAATAGATACATATGGAATAGGTTAGATGAATGAATTTTTCCCCTTGTATTGAACCAGTTAATCCTCTGCCCTTTTTGACATTAAGTTATATGTTGTGATGTTAAATGTTAAAACATGACTTGTCCAAGGTTATTGGACTCACAATATTTGTACTCAGAAATCATTCTGTTAGTGTCCTTGCCCAGGAAAGTATATGGTATACTCTCTTCTTTATCTCATTTTTATTCAGAAAATAATTGTTTCAAAAAGAAGCAACTCAAAATGTTATGATAAAGTACAAGTTATAAAAATTAATTGATTAATTGAAAAATTAATTTGATAAATTTGATTAATTTATACTTACATATATAAGCTTTGGAAAGTATAGATACATAAGAGTAAATGGATCTTTCGTTGTGCACAAAGTATGCATGTGTAAATGTGTGTGTGTGTGTGTGTGTGTGTGTGTATGGACATGTATACAATATTTCCTCCCAAGACATGACAATGAAATAACATGGTAAGAAGTTCTCATCTCTGCAAGAGCTTTTTTGTACATTGAGGTAGAAAGACTGACATAAAATTTAGTGTCTAGAACAGCACCATCCAGTCTAATAGAAATACAGTGTGAGCTACAAATGAGAGCCATATAGCAGTCTTAAATTTTCTAGTAGTTACATTAAAGGAAGTAAAAAAGAACCATGTAAGATTAATTTAATTAGTATATTTACCTAATATAACCAATAGTGTCATTTTTTACATGTGATCAGTGTAAAAAATATTGGGATATTTGATAATTCTTTTTTTTTTTTTTTTTTTGTGCTAACTCTTTAGAATCTGTTGTATATTTTATACACACAGCACATCTCAGTTTGGACGACGCTTGGCTTGAGTGCTCCATAGCCATATGTGGCTAATGGATACTGTATTTGACAGATTATGTCCATAATTATTCATTTGTGTATGTAGTAATGTAATAGTGAGAAAAGCAACACACAGTAATAACTAGATTTAATTTTGGCATCAAGTCTGTGTTAAGGTAGTATTGTGTTATAATAATATATACAATAATACACCTCAATTCCAGCCTATTCTGGTAGCTGTTCCCACCCTCACTTTAGCATTTTTAAGGATAAAAATTGAACAAACAAGCCATGGTTTTCTGTTTTGGAGAACTAGAATGTTTCTGTCATCTTTCTGACTTACCCTCTTTGACTGCAGTTCCTTTTCTCATCTCAAAACCTGTTTAGGGTCACATCCTGTCAGAAATTCCTTGTAACTTAACAGCAAAATCATCTTTTTCCCAGCCAAACAAAAATGGGGAGGGCAGACCAATTATTATAGGCTTTATCACTTACTGAATGTTTAGATGTTACATGGTGAAGTATTTACGTGTGTGTACATTATGTTATTTAATGTGTACAAAAAATATGAGGTAGATAGTATTGCCATTTTGCAGATGAGGAACTTGAAGTTAGAGAGGTTAAGAGTTTCCTTAAGAATATCTGATAATGGGGTGCCTGGCTGGCTGAGTTGGTGGAACATGTGACTCTTGATCTTGGCATTGTGAGTTCGAACCCCATGTTGGGTGTAGAGATTACTTAAAAATAAAATCTTAAAAAAAAAAGTATCTGATAGAATAGTGAAGGCTACTTTCTGAAGTGAGTCTCTGGCAGGTGTAATCTTATTTTCCGTACTTTTTTTGTGTTCTCTTTTACCTTTGATAAAAAATATCAAGGTCGTGAAGGTGTTGAAAATTGAGATATACAAAAAAAAAAAAAAAATTGAGATCTACAACTGTGTTAGGTAGCTTCAAAGAATTTGAGTATCCCCAGGTGAGAAATGTCTTTATTACGTTTCTCAGACAAAATTTAGTAGCTAATTTAATAAAATAATTTTTGGTAGTATTTTATACCATAGCCAGAATACTTACATGTAAAATAAAGGCTCTGTTTAAGTTCACTTGTCATTTTAACACAAAGAGAATTTGTACAGTTTATTTTCCAAGTATTTGCTTGAAGATTAAAATCTATAATGCAAATAGGAGTTTGAAGATTTTATGAAGCGGACTTAGAATTTAAAATGTTATACTTAAACATTAATTTTATATTAAAAATGACCCATAGCTGCTCTTTCTGTGACTTGGAAGAAGGAGTAGGGACTAAAAGATAAAGATGATGGATATATTTCAAGTATAACCTAACTCAATATTAAAGTCTTCAGTCTTGTTTTATTTTTTCTCTCTTTTTTTTTTTTTTTTTTTTTCTTCTTCAGTCTTGTTTTAAAGAAAATTACTGATCTGGTTGCTGCTACATTTGAAGACCTGTTTTTCCTCCTCAGACTCCAGTGGTTCTCTGGGAGTTTCTGGCTTGGCTTGTAGCCCTAGTTCTATGAATTGTTATGTTTCTTAATGGTAAAATACTGTCCTGGCAAGAGGGGCCTTGAAGATCTACTTGAGTTCCCCCCCCCCCGTTTTCCTTTTCTTTCTCTTTTTCTTGGCGGCAGCAGGCACCATTTTGTTTAATGAAATCTTATACAGAATCCTACTGTAGGAAATAAATGGAAATGGAGCTTCTCTAAAGAGAGGGAAAGTTGGGATCTGAGATCCTGTCTGTTGGCCTCTTCCTTCCCTTGTCTTACAGATAAGCACCCGAGGCCAAGAGAGGGTAAAGTATTCCAGATTATCTTATTGTTTAACTGGGAAACATGGTAAAGATCATCTCATGCAGAGGTTCTCACCTTTTTTCTGCCTCCCATCTGGTGGAAGCCTCCCCCTGCCCCCGTAAACAAAGGAAAGAAACCAAGCCTGGTGAGAATCACACGTCTTTTCCAGCCATTTAGATGAAGGATCCAAGGCCTCCAGGGAGGAGTGACCTGCCCTGACTGTAGCAGCACTGAGCTCTGGAACTGTTCAGGGTCCTGCTGCTGATTCATACAGCACTGTCTCAGACTCCAGCCCAGGGCAGAGTGTGATGCAGTGGTTCTTTATTAATTTCTGATTCAGAGCTTGAGGTCGTATCCTAGTCTATTCAGTGGTTACTGTTTGCCTCTTTCAATGCTGAAGTTTCTAGAAAGAGCAATGTGTTTGGAAACTGGGACATCCGATGCCATTCCAGAACACTGACTTACATTCATGGCTCCAAATGTATACATAAATTTGCTGTATAGGACACCCCCTAGTGGTCAAGCTTCCAACTTGCATCACATTACATCTGCTCTTGCTTTCAGAACCCCAGTTGCTTTCATGGGCCCCAGTTGATGATGATGATGGCTAACTTCTGGTATATTAAAATGCTCTTTTAAAAAAGGATTGAGAGTCACTGCTTTAAGTCTTTCTTAAAAGATACTTTTTTTTTTTTAGTTGATTTTCAGTAAATTCTCTTTTGGTTCTAGGTAGGAATATTAAACCTATGAAGTTTCATTTTAATGTCCATATGGGCAGCATTTAATGTCAATGTGGAACCATTTCCCCAAAGAGCAGTGAATGTGGTGGATTTTTCAGACTAGCCAAGTAATCCTACTACATCTAAACCACCATTGTAGCTGCAAACAATTTTTTTTTTTAAGTATAAATGCTTGATGGATTTTCTGTGAAAAATTTGCTATAGGACATTTTCATGTAATTCTGAAATATTTCATACATATTTGTAAGCAGAGATAGAACTTTCAGCAAAGTTATTCCATTTAATTTCTTCCAGCTTCTACTTATTTCATCTCCTTATACTCTTCAGGCAGTCGTTTATTAGAAGAAATATGTAGGTTATATAAACTTTGTTCTCTTAATTAACGTGAAGTCAAATCATAAAGCATCAAGGGGATAGTGGTAAAGTTCTAGAAAAGGATAATTTTCTGCTGATGGCCACCTTCTTAGAGACTTCCATGATTAATACTGTTTGTAACTGATACAACCATTCAGTTAGCATTATTTCTGATGGCAGGTGGGGTGCCTGCCTACAAACTGGGATTTTTTAGAAGTCTTACCTGTTAAATATTGTCCTCTCCTCTCCTCTCCTCTCCTCTCCTCTCCTCTCCTCTCCTCTCTTCTCCTCTCAGCAGTTGCAGACTTGCAAAGGATGTTCCCCACTCCTCCTTCTTTAGAACAGCACCCTGCATTTTCTCCTGTGATGAATTATAAAGATGGAATCAGTTCAGAGACAGTGACAGCATTAGGCATGATGGAGAGCCCTATGGTCAGTATGGTATCAACACAGCTCACTGAATTCAAAATGGAAGTAGAAGATGGATTAGGAAGTCCCAAGCCAGAGGAAGTAAAGGTAATTGCCAACATATTAATTTTACCAAGGCAGGGTGATTTTCAAGCAGATTCATATACATCTTCTTCAAAATAGTATATCTATATGCTGTATATACATAAATTTTTAAGAGGTACATTGCTTGGTATATTAATTATAATGTCTAGATTAATTTAAAATTTTGTCATTAACATTTTCTGCTGATTAGATGAGAGAAATACTCAATTCCACTCATTTTTGTTACTGTTGTTATATGTCTTTAGTTGTTCCACCAGCATTATCACCGGACTCTCCTTGTTTTCTCACAGGACTTTTCTTATGTGCACAAAGTTCCAACCTTTCAACCTTTGGTGGGATCCTCCATGTTTGCTCCACTGAAGATGTTGCCGAGCCAATGCCTGCTACCTCTGAAGATACCTGATGCCTGTCTGTTTCGGCCTTCATGGGCAATCCCTCCTAAAATTGAACAACTGCCCATGCCACCTGCAGCCATTTTCAATAGAGATGGCTACAAGTAGGTGCAGGGACCATGTCACGTTTCTTGCCCTATTAAGTGTGGTTTTGATCTTAGATAAGTATTTAAAATGATAACATCAGCATGTCATTTGAAACTTTCCTTTCTTGGACATTCGTGTTTTTGTGCACATTATTTTGTGTTGAAAATGTGCATATTTTCTAACTAAATTTCATGTATATGGATAAATTAAGGCTATTTGTATAGAGAACCATGGTGTTCATGCTAGTTCAGTATCATATCAGTGTCTACTACAGAATCAAGCAGTAGATTGGAGTTGATAATGTTATTTGGATAGTGGTGGTGTTTGATTTATATAGATTGTGGTTCCAAATACGCTTCCTTAAGACACTTTAAAATGAAGTGTTAACACAGAGACTTTCTCTCATGCTGACCCCACATCATATAAGAAAGCAGTAACAAGGGTGGTATGATACAGAAGAAGGAAGAAGAGGTGTTTATTGTAACGTGGGCACATTTAACTCTGTCAAAGAAGGGTAGTCTGTCAACAGTGTAGACTCGGTTTTCCCTATGATGAATAATTTCTTAATTAAACAATTTAAATGCTTTAAAATATAAGGCCATAAGCTCAATTTTCTGTCAGGACCAGGTAAACAAAATGTGGATGACATGGATTGGATAAAGCAAAAGACTTGGCACCACTGCTAGTCAGTGTTATCCTGAGGGACAGTAGGAAAGAGCAGGGTCTCTGATGGAACAGTTAAGATTATGCTTCACTTAAAGGGACTGTTTGCTATGCAGTTATAGTGCATTGTTCAGGCAAGAATGTGGGCGACTAGAGGTCTGCGTTTTTATGTAAATCTCCTTTTTAAAAAAATTTTGGTAGTTAATTCAGAGTCACATTTTAGGAGCCAATAAGACAAATTCCTGATCCAGTCTGTGGGCTATAGTTGTGACATCACATAAAACCATCTTGATGAAACCAACTTTAATGTCATAAACAGGCTTTATGCTTACTTATGTAAAGTCAGTGTCAGAATGAAAAAGTGTGACAGCATGTAGGATAAAAGAACCCAGACTTGGGAGGGTACAGCCGTAATGTCACAGGACTCCAATCCTGCCTTTTTTGTTTACACCTGTGTATGGCCTTAAATGACTAGCTTACCTGAGTCTCTCCCTTCTTTAAAATGGTATGATCTGGCTCTGCTTCCCATACAAGATTTTTGAAAGGTTCTAATGGTTGTGGAAGTATTGTGGCAATAACAACTCGCCAGCAGGATGAACGAATGTGCTCAAAACTACCCTGGTGATGATCCCCTGGCTCCTTTTCTGCTGCCGTGCTCCAGTATTTAAGTAGGGACTAATATAGCACAGCAGAGCTGATAAGCCCAGAAGAGTTGCCACACCATTCTCAAACAATGCAGCAACTCCAGGAACCCATTTGACAGTTTAATTTCTTACACAAGCTCCTCAAAAAAGTGATGTGAGACTCTTTGCTGGATGATAATATAAATAATAAATAACTTAGATCATTGTTTAGATCTATTAAATCTATCACTTGCTATCCCAAAGATCTTTGGTATTCTAAACTGGTTCTGTTAAGAACTTTCTTTGATGAAAGAAATGTTTTGTATTTGCATCTTCCAGTATGGCATCCCCTGCCCTGATGTTGTAGCTGTGCACCTCTTGAGATGGGGCTAGTCGAGACCAAGACTGAATTTTTAGTTTTATTTAAGTTGATTTAAATTTAGCACATAAGGCTGGTGATAACCTTATTGGACAGCACAGTTCTAGACTATGTGAATTCCTTCTGCTGGGGTCTCTATCACCCTGGCCACCCCTTTGTCACACTCAGCACCCCAGCACTCACTTGCTTGACACCTGACATACTTGCTGTGAGCTAACTTTTCTTCCTCTTTTTTACTGTTGAATGCCTAGCATCTAGCATGAGGTTGGTATTCAGTTCGTTTTTATTGAATGGGAAAAATCAGGTTGGTATACAAACTAAACCATTCTTACTACCTAGGGAGCAATTTAATTATTTAGGTTTTCAGTTTAGTAGTTGTAGTTTCCTTTTCTGATCTGAACTGTATAATAATTTTAGGGTTTTGTCAAATAGGAAAATCTGAAAGGAGTCCAATTAGAGTAAAGATCATTATTACACACTTATTATTTTGGTCTCTGAGATAGCAGTGATTGCTAATCAAGTTTTCTGGGTCATTTTTTATCTGTACTCAAAGATACCACTGTGCCTCAGTTTTTCTTTTTAGTGCTTGATTTGGATTTTTAAGCTGGTAGTTTAGGCATAGCTAATTAAACATCACAAGAAAATTATTTGAAGAGCCATTACTTTATGACATTCTTCTTTCAAATTATAAGTGAATGAATATGCAGTTTATTGGAAGAACATTAGTTTAAGCACAGTATTAAGAGATTCCAAGAAAATATTAAGTATTAGATGAAATCAGTATTCTTTTGATACCTTCTAATTGGAAGGAATGGTCCATTGCTGTTTTACATGTACATTTAAGAATGTATATCAAAAAATTTTTTTACAATAATAGAATAGCAGAACATTATAGACCCTGTTTTGTTTTTTTGTGTGTGTGTGTGGCTAGTCCAAAAAGAAGTCATTACTTTTGAAAAAAAGATAGCACAATGTGATCAGTCTCTGGGGAACTAAAAATAATTGTGCTATAGGTAATGCATAGCATATTGAAAATTAAAAATGAAAAAAAAAAAAAAGAAAATTAAAAATGAATTAAAATTGTCTACTGCCCCACAGAAATCTGTTAGAGAAGTTTGGAAGCTATGATACAATATATGTACTATGCAGTTTATATAATTAATATTGAGGTCTCCTAGCTATGTATGTGATATTGGCATTAATTACAGTGTAGTAGTAGCTAGTGGGTTTCCTATAATTGAATTCCTTCATGGCCACTCAGTCTATAAAAATGCAAGCCTAGACAGGACTGTGTTTTGAAAATTAGAAAAATTGCAAATGTTCCTATGTGTTTGATTGTAACTGCTTTAGAGTCATAAATGGATTATAGCCTCAGAGGACAAATACAGTGGTAGACTTTTAATTTTAAAAAATGACAAAAATGTAATTGCAAATTAGATGGAAATTTTACCCTATGGTCTTCTAGCTAACTTAGCATCTGAACTCATGTGTTAATGTTCCACTTAAGTTTTCAAAACTCATTGACCAAACCCAGCACCATGTTTTCTTTTTTGTTTGTTTTTTGTTTGTTTGTTTGTTTTTTTAGCACCATGTTTTCTTATAAAAACAGTAAAGTTCCCTTGAAAGATTAACATGAAGATTGCTTAGATGTGGAATAAGTAGAAGGAAAATGCTGTAGTGTGTTATTCTTCATGCCATGTTTCTTGCTTTCCCATGTACTTTACTGACTCCTTTGAATCCTTTTTTTTTTTTTTAAAGAAAAAATTGAATATACCTAGTGATAGCATGCATAAATGGTAAATGTGCAGGCCAGGTGGGGTAATAGTGTGTGTATTCCAGCATCTGTGACACGCACCTGTTCTCATTTGGTATTTCTGTTGCAGTAATGTGCCTAGTGTCGGGAGCCTAGCAGATCCAGACTATCTGAATACACCACAGATGAACACACCAGTGACGTTGAACAGCGCTGCCCCAGCCAGCAACAGTGGAGCAGGAGTTTTGCCATCTCCAGCAACCCCTCGCTTCTCCGTCCCCACACCACGAACCCCCAGGACCCCAAGAACTCCCAGAGGTGGGGGCACTGCCAGTGGTCAAGGGTCAGTTAAATATGATAGCACCGATCAGGGGTCACCAGCCTCTACCCCCTCTACCACACGGCCCCTTAACTCTGTGGAGCCTGCCACCATGCAGCCAATTCCTGAAGCCCACAGTCTCTATGTCACCCTGATTCTCTCAGATTCTGTGATGAATATCTTTAAAGACAGAAATTTTGACAGCTGTTGCATCTGTGCCTGCAACATGAACATCAAAGGGGCGGATGTTGGGCTTTACATCCCTGACTCTTCCAATGAGGACCAATATCGCTGTACCTGTGGGTTTAGTGCGATTATGAATCGTAAACTTGGCTATAATTCGGGACTCTTCCTGGAAGATGAGTTGGATATTTTTGGGAAGAATTCTGATATTGGTCAGGCTGCGGAGAGGCGCTTAATGATGTGTCAGACTACCTTCCTTCCTCAGATGGAAGGAGCCAGAAAATCCCAGGAGCCACCTATAAGCCTTCTCCTCCTCCTCCAGAATCAACATACACAACCTTTTGCTTCACTGAGTTTCCTGGACTATATTTCCTCTAACAGTCGTCAGACTCTTCCCTGTGTAAGCTGGAGTTATGACCGGGTACAAGCAGATAATAATGATTACTGGACGGAATGCTTTAATGCCTTGGAGCAGGGCCGACAGTATGTAGATAATCCCACAGGTGGAAAAGTAGATGAAGCTCTGGTGAGAAGTGCCACTGTACACTCTTGGCCTCATAGTAACGGTAGGTTTCCCAGAATACATATTTACTTTAAAAATTATCTTGGCATGATGGCAAATGATAAACTTTCTTTAGTTTGTTATATGACAGAAGTTTAAGTTTTATTTCTTAAAAAAAAAAAAAGAAAGTAAGATCTCTGTTGAAAATCTTCCTGAATTTAAGGATTGGAGCAAATGTTTTATATTGAAACATCTTTGAGGCAAGTAATTATTTTGTGAAGACTTCTATTAATTCCTATAGACAGTGCGGGGAAACCTACAACTGCTAAGTGTCAGCATCATCGGGAGTACACAGACGAATAGTTTGCACACGTTGCGTGTTTAAATTCACCCATTCTTCTAGATGAGTTGTCCGTGATACTTTCTCCATGAAACCTTCTACCCATTTACCGAGCATTTTCTCCTTCCTGTTTTTCCAGTATTTTGCATCTCTTATAACAATGATCACAGTTTACTTTGTGTTATGGTTCCTGAGGCACGTCACTGACTCTTCTATTATTAAAAGCTCCAGTTGACAAATATCTGTGATGTTGAGCTCTAAGCATGCCATGCAAGTTGCTTTTCCCTTCCCTTCTTCATTCACCATCTATACTGCGATGCATCCTGGGTGATAAAATGACTGAAAGAGACAAGATACCTCTCTGAGGGACTTCCTAATCTGTCCTGGAAAATGGACATCAGATTAAGCAAATAATAACACAGATTAGCATATTAGAAACCCATCATAAGCAATTAGAAAAAAAAACATGGAGTGGGAGGGCCTTCCTAGACTGGGGGTCAGGGAAGACCTCCTTGAAGAAGTAGTAACATTAGAGATCTCAGTGCCAGTACAGATTAACTGGCTAAAGAGGCTAGAGAGGGGATCTCTGGGTGGTGCAGCAGTTTGGCGCCTGCCTTTTGGCAATCCTGGAGACCCGGGATCGAGTCCCACGTCAGGCTCCTGGTGCATGGAGCCTGCTTCTCCCTCTGCCTGTGTCTCTGCCTCTCTCTCTCTGTGTGTGTGACTATCATAAATAAATAAAAATTTCAAAAAAAAAAAAAAATGAAGAGGCTAGAGAGCAAGGAATTGTATCCCAGACAGAAGGAACAGCAAGAGTGGTATAGAGTTGTATAGAGCTTGGTTCTTTCAAAGAACCGAATGACTCTGTCTCTCTCTCTCTCTCTCTCTCTCTCTCTCTCTCATTTTTTAAAGGGGGTTGGAACCTGGGTGGCTCAGTCGATTAAGCATCTGACTCTTGATTTCGGCTCAGGTCATGATCACAGGGTTGTGAGATTGAGCCCCAAGTCAGGCTCTGTGCTTGGTTTGGAATTTGCTCCAGATTCTTTGTCTTTCCCCTTCTCTGTCCCCCCCCCCCCCCCAATAAATACATACATCTTCAAAGAACTGAAGGAAACTTGGAGCTGGCTAGATCCCCAAGAGCAATTTGAGACCTGCTGGGGCTGGGGTCTTTATCCCAAGAACCCTAATAAGTCATTGGTGGGTTTATGAAGAGGCATTGACATCTGATTTGTGTAAAGAAACCAGCTCTGAGTGCAGTGCGGACTGTGGATTTGGGAATAGCAGAATGGTGGAAAGACAAGGTTAGTGCAACTGCTCAAATGAGAAATAATAGCTGGTTTCTTATCTTAGCAAAGGGGATGGAAAAGAAGTAGAAACATAAGGTATGTTGAGGAAGTGGTAGGACTGCAGGGCTTAGTAGTGGGTTGGATTTCAGGGGTCAGAGCGAGATGTTAAGGAAGACACCCAGGTTTGTGATGTGTATACCTGGAGAGGTACTGATCATTCGAAGATAGGTGTACTGGAGGAAGGCTAGGTCTGGGGAGAAACTCTCCTAAGTTGAGTTTTGGAAATTTTAAAGATCTCTTCTTGAGATATCCAGGTAGAGATGTCAAGTAAACACTTGGGAGTTTATGGGCCTGCAGCTCAGGGGAAAGGGAGTAGTTGGCTTGTAGATAGTAAAGTCAGGCACAGAGGAGGAGGAAAGCTAGGATGACAAGATGGCTTGGGACAGAACTTTGCTGAATTCTGCTGTGTAACCAAGTTTTAAGAAAAAGAGTGGTCAGGAAGCATTAAAGCGCAGCTGAGCTTTTAAGAAGAGGATTAAGTATGTCTTTTGACCACAGTGAGGAGCTACTTCTGTAGACTACTTCACTAGAGGGATGGGAATAGGTTGGGCTGGAATGGTTGGTTACATGAATGAAACATGGAGCTTGCTCTGAACAGCTCTCAGCCTTGTAGGGGAGAAGGCTATATAAGCTTCTTAAATAACAGTTGGAAATCTAGAATGAGAAAGTATGCTTAGAGGACAGAGATCATTGGAGTGAGGGATGATAGGCACTTTTTTGAGTAGCCAGGCCCAGAGACTTCTCAGAGGTGGAGACTTGTAAGAAAGTATTCAAGGATTACACTCATTTCTGTAACTGCTGAGTTTTGAGCACTGTGCCTTGTACTTAGCAGGCCTCTAATTAATGTCTGCTGGATGCATTTATGAATTACAGAAAGTACAGTCTTTCCCCTCTAAAGAAATGTGGGTGATTATCTTGGGCGGTTCCTTTTACTAGATAGTAGCCTTCAGACAGAAAAGCAGTGAGTGGGTGGATCAGTACTGTCATCTTTGGATATGAAAAATAGCAGATTTTATCGCAGGGGAGGTGTGGGTTCCAAAGTCAGAAGCTTAACAGTATCAGACAGATAATGTAAATGAGTGAATGATGCTGGAGCAGATTTGCAAACAGCAGTGCCCTCACTACATCTTTCCGTGCACACGTTCCATTCTGTGTGCACAGGAATAGCCACAAGGGATGATGTCTGCTTTTATTTTTCTCTAACCTGTGATTCTCTTTGTCTGTCATTTTCCAACTGTTGATAGAGCCATGGTTACAAGAAGTACTTTTTTCTTTACTATAGGAAAAAAAGAAGCCCAGGTTTGAAGGTACAGGTGATCATCCCTGCTTCCTTCTCAGGTAGGCAGCAGAGCTGAGTGAGGAGGGCCTCTGAAGGGGGCAGTTGCTCCTTGGCTTCAGCGCTGCTGCTTATGCAAGAATGGGGCCTGCTGCTTGCCAGGTCTCCCAGTTTGTCAAGAGATGCTGGAAATTTACATTAGCTACTGGTGTTTGATTTAGGGATCACCTAGAGGTGTCTTAAGCACCCTGTGTTTCTTTAGTTGGTAGATAAATCTTAGATTTCCATCCATGCCCCTTTCCTAATCAGCTAGAGAAGGAAAGGTCTTTAGGTACGCAGCTGTGCAAGTTCACAGCTGATCACCTCAAACTTAATTAGCTCTTTCTTCAGATCTCTTTGAGAATTCAGTGAGCATTACAGACCTGTCTCCCTGGGAAAGAATATGCACATGTTCGTGTGTGCACAATTTTGCAGTTTGAGAGGTTTTTTTCAAAGGTTCTATGTTAAGAGCCCCTCCTCTTAATAGGAAGGATGTTTCTTCTGAAACCTTGAATCCCACCTTCCTGTGTGGACAGCTGGCTTTCAGTACTGCTGTTGCTTTTGCCATGTTTTCTTGTGCCTCTGTCTGCCTGGAAGGTTATATTTCTCTCTGTGCACTTTGTATTTTGTGAAGATATTTTATATTACGAGCTTTTTTTAACAGTTGTGAAGAGCTTCTATTTAAGTTTTTCCTCCTACTCATTATTCATTCAAAACAGTGATATTTGTAAATAAAATAATAAATAAGAAACTTTTACAGCTCTCTTTTCCTATGAACAACCTTGGAAACAGGTTTGTATGATTTTAAAGAGTCAGGCTCATCTATCTTTTTACTTCTAATCTCCTATAGTTAACCTTTTATATATAGAGGAACCCATTTCTCCTTTTATTATTTCCACTAATAAATTATAAATTACTTTATAATAATAAGATAAGAAAATATCTTTTCTCTCCCCTGCTAGATCAAGCATTTTAGAATCTACTAAAAATAAAATCTACCACCAGTAATGTCTTTGTCACGGACTATAACTGAGGTCCAGAATGATGGCAGAGAGAAGAAGAGCATGCCGGTCCCCCTTTATGATCTCCATTCCTTTCATTTTCTTTCTTTTCCAGTGCTAGACATCAGCATGCTCTCCTCCCAAGATGTGGTCCGCATGCTGCTGTCCCTGCAGCCCTTTCTCCAAGACGCCATCCAAAAGAAGCGCACGGGCAGGACCTGGGAGAATATCCAGCATGTGCAGGGGCCGCTAACATGGCAGCAGTTCCACAAAATGGCGGGACGGGGCACCTATGGTAGAATCTCTTCCCTGTTTTAAATTTCTTCGTGATTTTTTTTGTTCCATAAAACCCAGCTTTAGTTACTGTCAAGTCCTTGCTTCACTGATAAAATAGAATCTTTTTCTTCATGGCTATTAAGGTTTATAATCTCTTTTCTTTCCTAAAGTCAGTTTGGAATTAAGTTTTCTAAGCATCCTTGGCAGAATCAAGGTCAATGAGGAAAATAATCCTTAAAGAGATTATTTGTTAGATTTTCCTCATTTTCCCGATCCTCATTGCATTTTCATCTGGATGAACATCTGAACTAGCTCTGTCAGCGTCTTCATAGTCAGGATTATAGTGCTTATTTTAAAGGAAATGGTGTAGTACTGCCTGGAAAACTAACTTTAACTTGTTCTCGTCTGCCTTCTGATCTTATTGGACCTTTATTAGAGCATTCTGACTCATTGAAATAAAGTTCTTCATCATGGGCCACGTAATTAGAGGGTTTGAAGAATACTTTTGAGAGTGATTCTGTTAACCTACAAGGAAATTTCTGATGCCAGAATTAAAACTAATGCAGCAAGAACTTCAAGGTCTCCAGCTTGTACAAAACAGACTCACGAGCCCTTCCTAATGGCCTTCTTGTTACAGGTTCAGAAGAATCTCCTGAGCCATTGCCCATTCCTACTCTGCTGGTAGGCTATGACAAGGACTTCCTCACCATCTCTCCATTCTCTTTGCCATTTTGGGAGAGGCTGTTGTTGGACCCATATGGGGGCCATCGTGATGTTGCCTATATTGTGGTCTGTCCAGAAAATGAGGCCTTGCTCGAAGGAGCCAAAACTTTCTTCAGGGACTTGAGTGCTGTATATGAGGTGAGAACGACATGAAAACCACTTTCGTGATGAGTCCTCAGGTGGTTTCTAGCTATGACCAAATTTTAAAGAACAAATATCTTCAAGGTAGATCTCAAAAGAAAATTTGCAAATAGCTGGAGGATGAAGGAGAGGATTAAATTGGCAAGTTTTCCTGGAAGTAAATTGCTTTATCATCTTGACTTAACATTTTGTTAGATTTAGAAGACTTTGCTCTACCTGCCTTACCACACATCTTACAGTTGAGCTATTTTTTCCCTCATTTTTGTGTTCAAGTTTAAAAGTATTGCTTACCAGGGAGTCTTCTGGCTGCTCAGAAGATGACCTTTACAAAAAGGAGGCACGTCTCTCTGGGGTGGGGCTGGGTTTGTAGAGGAGAGGAGGGTGGGGGAAGGGTCCTGAAAACAGTATAAAAGTGTTTAGCTTGAAGATTTCTGAATCAGAAGATAAGTTTAATGAATCATGTCTCTGTTGTATATTTAACACTACATCCTAGTACTAAAATTTTGAGACGCATTAATAATGTAATAACCATAATTTAAAGGCCAGTAGGTAATTTCATATGTTTAGTACATAAATTACTGTTACTTTTGAAAAATTAGAATCATGAGTATCTTTGAAGGGTGCCATATTTTTTCTGCCAAAGTATATGCACATTAAATATTTGTATCTTATACTTCTAATATCTTTATTTTTGGCAAGATTAAATGAAATTAGTATTTATGAAGAACTGTAACAGGCATATTATAAACATTACAAGAGTGTTAAATAAGATGCCAAGTTGAATTTAAAAAATATTTTGTAACAGAACATTTGCTATCTAGAAATGGATGGGCCTCCACGAAATAATAAACTTACATGTTGCTACAAAGAAATTAGGAGATGGTAATGTATGAGGTAATGGCATCAGTTAAGCCCCTAAAGGAACCCTTAGATACAGTGATTCTGTACAATGCCTGGCCTATGGATGTGTAATGCTGTTAAATCATAAGGACCATAACACAGAAAACTTGTCTAAGCAATTCTTTTTAAGGCTTGGTTCTTCTCTTGGATGAAACTTTCAACATGAGTTACGAAACATAAAAGGATTGCTGGATCTTTTTAGATCCTAATGACTTTACTAGGATTGCTCATTTGGTGGTAGTGCATACCTGGTTAAGAAGAGTGTGTGCTAGAGAACTTTGTAGGGGGTTGGTAAGCCTTCAGTTGTCAACTCTAATAACGGGTAACGTGGGCTCTTCTATTGGTAAATAGATAGTTAAGTAGCTTAACTTTTTACAGGTGTATTACATTAATTCTTTGCCATAAGTACCCATTTAATGTTCTGGAGATTAATAACAATCTCATTGTGCTTAAAACAACTATTTACTTTTTTAAAAAGTGATCAGCATATCTACTGCTTTAGTGGCCTCTGCTATTGGTGATCTCCAAATGTCTCTAACAGTGTAACAGATGGCCCATAAAATGTTAATGTTATCTTATGGGAAAACATTATGAGTAGGGATTACTTAAGAGGTTTTAGTGGACATATGTCACAGTCAGCCTTAGTAGGCAGGAATCTGGTTAATTCTTTATTTGACCATTAGCAATCAGGTAATGTTCAACAATCTTCCCTTGTGTGGAAGGAATTGGCTGGGGTGAAGAAACATTGGTTTTTCTTTAGATGGTCTAGTCCAGGTTTTGGAGAGACACATAGCAGTTTCAGCATACATTATAATTACCAGAAAGGACCAGTGTATAATGTTGGTTTGGTTGCTTGTGTTAACACTAAAAGAAAAAGCAAAGCACTTCCATGTGTATGATCAAGAATTTCCCCCACTAACAACAGGAGTGGTTCCTGTTGTAAATAACAATCTTGTTTGTGGTATCAGATGTGTAGGCTTGGGCAGCACAAGCCCATCTGCAAAGTGCTACGAGATGGGATCATGCGTGTGGGAAAGACCGTGGCACAGAAGCTGACTGATGAGCTTGTGAGTGAGTGGTTTAACCAGCCGTGGAGCAGTGAGGAGAATGACAATCATTCCAGACTCAAACTTTATGCGCAAGTTTGCCGCCATCACCTAGGTAAGTGGGAATTTATTTGGCAAAGTAGAATCTGAGAAGTAAAATAGCAAATTGCCCCCCTTTGGGAAACAGCATTATGTTGCTTTTTTTTTTTCAGGTAATGTTAGTGTTCCATTACTGTATTTATTTAGGTCTGATTTCTGGGTTCTAGGTCATTAAATGCTAATTTTTATGTGCACACATATTTTTTAAAAGCAACTTAAAGTTGCCTAAAGAAGTCGTATCTAATTTACTCCACATTTTGAAAACCTAGCAGCAGGACTTGGTATTAACTGCTTAAGTTTAACCAGCGTTCCCAAGAGAATCTTAGAAGCTTTTAAAGCTCAGTACACATAAGAGCAGGTATACTGTGATGCCTGTAGAATATATGGCCTCTCAGTTTTCAGTGAAGGCATATAGAATCAGTCTGAAAGGAAAATGTTACAAAGGATTAATTATCTTTCTTTTTTCCAAATAAGCCTCTTCACCAGAATTTGTAATAAGTAGCTCCACTTTTATCTCCATGTTAGCAGAATATATAAGTATATATTCAAGTGCAGAGATAGCATTTTAGGTGTCATAATCAGAGTACTGCAGCCTAAAAGCATAATCTTTAAAAAAGTGACCGTCATGAATTTATGATTCAGTCTGACACTGATGTCATCTCTCTGCATGTACTCTTTCAGCACCTTATCTAGCCACTCTGCAGCTCGATAGCAGCCTGTTGATACCACCTAAGTACCAGTCCCCACCAGCAGCAGCACCGGGACAAGCTACACCTGGGAATGCTGGGCCTCTAGCTTCAAATGCAGGATCGACAGTGTCCTCAGCTGGCAGTGCATTCAACCCCACCTCCAGCAGCAGTTCTGGGAACCCTGCAGCAAGTAGCTCCGCATCTGGTTCCTCTGTGCCACCCGTTTCATCGTCTGCTCCCGCTCCCGTTATTAACCAGATCAGCACTACCTCTTCCTCAGGATTCAGTGCTAGTGTTGTGGGGCAGAACCCCGGCACTGGGGCCAGTTCTGCAGATAGAACGCAAGGGAACCTAGGCTGTGTTGGAGACCCTGAGCCTGGGCAGAGCTCCTCCCAATCCTTGCAGGATGGACAAGAAAGGTACTGTGTGTGCCCATGGAGGCGGGTGGCTTCAGCTTGGACCCCTTGCCTACCTTCCGCACCCTTACCCTCCCATAGCCTCCCGAATCTCTTAATCTAGTGAAGGGCTCCATTTATTTTCTTCCAAAAGGAAATAACAACTTAGTCACTAGCTTTAGTGTTACGAAATGTGAAGACTTCTAATGAACTTACTATTACTAAACTTATTAACTTCATAGTAAGCTATTACTGTTAATCCTGCTATTATTATGGGAACATAATATATGGATAATAGCAATAGTAAGCTGTTATCACTAACATTAATAGTATTATAAAACATCTTTTTGGACTATAGCCCCAGGAAAAGAGGGAGTGGAAAAAGATCTCCCATTTAAAGGAGTGTATTACCATTTCTTTTTTTTTTTTTAAAGATTTTATTTATTCATGAGAGACACAGAGAGAGAGAGAGAGAGAGAGAGGTAGAGACACAGGCAGAGAGAGAAGCAGGCTCCATGTAGGGAGCCTGACGTGGGACTCGATCCCGGGTCTCCAGGATCAGGCCCTGGGCTGAAGGCGGCGCTAAACCGCTAAGCCACCCGGGCTGCCCTGTATTACCATTTCCCACCTGTCCTGGTACTAAATGGCTTGGTTTGCCTTCATTTTGGTAATACACATATTAATGTTACATTTAATCTGTAATCATTGTCCAGGGGTGTGTTCTGGAACTGGTTATTTTGCATGACTTAAGTTTATTTTGTGCATCTCATAAGTGGCTCTTTCTGCAGTGTCACGGAACGAGAGAGAATAGGAATTCCCACTGAGCCTGACTCCGCGGACAGCCAGGCCTATCCCCCAGCTGTTGTCATTTACATGGTGGACCCCTTCACTTACACTGCAGACGAAGATTCCACTTCTGGAAACTTTTGGCTGTTGAGTTTGATGCGCTGCTACACAGAAATGCTGGATAATTTACCTGAGCATATGAGAAATTCTTTCATTCTCCAGGTAACTATTTGCAAATTTATCTTTAGCTTTTGTTGTTTTTTTTGGTGAAATAACAAGTCATGATTTTTTTTTAATTGGAATTACATGAGAACTATAAAGGGAAAGATACTCCTAATTATTCCTTTAACTTAAGTCACCATTGCATAGCATTTCGGTGTATTTCTAGCCTTTTTTGTATATGTTTACAGAGTTGAGATGCTACTTTTAGTATAATTTTTAGTCCTTTATACTTAACATTTTTCATGAATACTTTTGCAGGTTGTTAAAAATTCTCACAAGCATCATTTGTAATGACCACATGTTCTCCACATTTAATTATTGTGCTGTTAGATATTTAATTTGTTTCTAAATTTTTTCACATTTCGGGTCATTTCTTAAAGTGGATTCTTAGATACACTGATAGATAATGCCAGATTCTTTTCCAGAAAAGTTAGCCTATTTACATTCCCTTCAGCAGTCAGTGAGCATGCCTCTTTCACTATTGCCTTGCCAGCTTTTATAGTGTAATAATTTTACAAGATTTTGATAACAGGTGAAAAATGATACCTTGGGTGTTTGGATTTTGATTTACTGTCACTTTCGCTAATGCCATCTTAACAGAATTAAAATACTGAAATTAAAGTTACCGGAATAGGTTGTTGATTGCTTTTCATTGTGAAGTTTGTGTCTCACATCCTTAGACAGTAATTCCAAAGTTACCATGCACACTATGTGTATATATGATAAAAAGGAGAACAATATTAAAAAGCAAGTTTTAAAATTTGGGAGCCTGGCAACAATAAATTGCCAAATTACCCCTGAAAAGGGAGCAGGGTAATTTCTAAGTGACTGTAATTTGGACTAACAAGATGACCCCTGTTCTTCAGGTGTTGGTGTATCTTTGTAATAGAGGATTTTATGTTATCTAAGGAATTAAGATTGAGTCAAATTATATTTGGCATCTTACATATTTTGCTTTATTTTATTTTATCTTATTTTAATTTTTAAATAATCTCTACACTCCATGTGGGGCCAGAACTCACAACCCCGAGTTCAAGAGTTGCCAGCTAGGCACCCCTTATATATTTTAAAACTAAAGCTCCTTGCCCTCATTCAGCAAAGACTTCATGCCATTTTGTTTTCTAGCTTTCTTGTTAGCACATTAGATCTCAGTTTCTAGTTTTGTTTGTGTTTGTATGTGTAGATTGTGCCTTGCCAGTACATGCTGCAGACAATGAAGGACGAACAAGTTTTCTACATTCAATACTTGAAGTCCATGGCATTTTCGGTGTACTGCCAATGCCGGCGACCTCTGCCCACACAGATCCACATTAAGTCCCTCACAGGATTTGGGCCTGCCGCCAGCATCGAGATGACCCTCAAGAACCCAGAGGTAGGTAGTAGCACAGCAGAAATTTCTAACAGTGCTTGTATACTGGGGATACAAGCCAGGAGAGTTGGGCTGCTGGGTTGGTCTTTCGCCTTTATTAAGAGTAGTAGATTTCTCTGATCCTTAATTTAAAATAGAGGAGATACTTATCTAAACTTGTAAAATTTTTTGAGAAAAGAAGCAAGCAAACTCTTGGCGTTTTTTTTTTTTTTTTTTTTTTAATGTAAGACCTAAGGCAACAGTACACTCATCACTTACTTACTGATGTTCGACTTTCCTATGATTATTTTGTTCTTTATTTTTGGAAGCTAACCCATGTATTAAATTCACTAACTTTCTTCCTTCTCCAGATCTTTTCTCTCTGGTACAGCAAATGCGTATGTGTTTTCTGATGCACATTTTTACAGGGGCTTGCTCTCTCTTCCCTTGTCTCAGTGCTTCTGATCTATAAATGAATGCTTTTTCTCTCCCATCTTCTTAAACCTACTTCCCACAGATATGTACCTCTAGGGGAATTTTAAAACACCAAACAAAAGTTGTACACTTCTTTTATTTTACTGATCACTTTATCCTGAAGATAGATGAACAGGGCACTTTTTAGAATTTTCAAAGACTTCAGCAATCAGTTCCCACAACTTTTATTGCATAAAAGATCACCCATTAATAAAAGCCAGCAAATTACCTCTTCACCATAAAAGAACTTAAAAATATCAAAAACTGCTCATTTTAGTTGGTAATGTTTTTCTAGAAAACTCCATGAAATGCTTCTCTTTTGAATAAATAACTTAGAAGTGGGAAAAAATGAGACATGTAGTTAATACTGCATTTGTTGTCTGTCACTTGATCCAGAAGAAGCTGCTTAGCCCACAAGCCACATTCATTCTGTGATTATGTACAATTTCTGTCTTTGGCAGTTTAGGTTGGTTTATTCTTTGGAGTTTTAATTTTTTTTCACTTTTGTAAACAGTTCATATATTTTTTGTTAGCTTTTTCTAGAATTAAAATAAATTTATTTCTTGTTAATTGTTTCTTCTTTTGTCTCCAGAAATTGAGTTATTACCTTTCTTTATAAACTTAGAATCTTTTAGTTCTTTACCTCTTGTGGTTATTCTGCAGTTCAGATGCAAGCAATTCTTATGCTTTGGTAAGAAATTATCACAATTTCAAATGGTAACTGATAGTGTTCTGCATTTTCATGGAGGGGAGTGAAGGCTGACTACCTAAGTAGTAAGACGTCCTAAGCCATTACCTAAAAGTTTTAAAGGTTATAACATACTGGCCGAATACTGTCAGTAGCTCATGAGATAAATGGATGAATTCTAGATGAAAATAAGGGGCAAAAATAGGCCTTTTTTTTCCATTTTGTTTTGAAACAGGAAGAAATAAATCATTTAACTTTATATTAAAAACAAAATCAAATATTACAAGTAATTCCCTAAGGTTTATAAAATTTTACATGTGTTATGGTAATAGTTAATTGCTAAATGTTGCTGCTCCCTCAGTCTGCAGCTAGAACATGGATGGCACTTTCATTCAGTAAATGCAGCCCGAGTGGTCTGCTGTGCACTAGGCACTATGTTAGATGCTGAGGATGCAGTGGTGGTGAGCATGATAGCCAGGCCTCTGCATCCAGGAATTCCAGATCTCTGCTGTGGCACAGTCTCATGCAAGCACATTTTACATGAGAAGGAATATATTTTAGTATTTGCCATGCAAGTATTAGGAGAAATCCTATTGTTGGTGCCCCTTTTGTTTTTCACAGAATATCTGGTACCTCAAAAACATTTTTTTTTTTTTTTAAGATTTTATTTATTTATTCATGAGACACACAGAGAGAAAGAGAGGCATAGACACAGGCAGGGGAGAAGCAGGCTCCAAGTAGGGAGCCCGACATGGGACTCGATCCCAGGTCTCCAGGATCAGGCCCTAGGCTGAAGGCGGTGCTAAACCACTGAGCCATCGGGCTGCCCTCAAAAACAGTTTTTTACCTCATGATTTATCACAGGCTATGTGTTGCATCCAAGATATTTGACATTTACCCTTTTACTTTTTGCTAAACTTTTCAGGCAGTCTCACTGGACTGTTTTGTTTTGTTTAAAAAGCTTTGCTGAGACAGAATTCGCATGTTATAATATCTACCCTCTTAAAAATTGCAGAATTTGATGGTTTTTAGTTTGTTCACAGAGTTGTGCAACTATCACTGCTGTCTCATTTTAGAACATTCTGTCAACGTGGAAAGAAACACCCTACCTATTAGCAACCACTCGTGCCCCTCCCCTCCCCCACCCTTGACAGCCACTAGGCTACCTTCTGTCTCTTAGTGGGGTGCAATTACCTATTTTGGACACTTCGTATAAGTGGATCACAGAATATGCGATCTCTTATGTTTGGCTTCTTTCATTTAGCATGTTTTCAAGGTCCATTCATATCAGAGCATGTATAGGATTTTATTTATTTTTATGGTTAAATGATATTCCATTGTATGGATATATACCACATTTTGTTGACTCATTCTTTAGTGGATGGACATTTGAGTTTTTCCACTTTTTAGCTATGAATAATACTGCTGTGAACATTTGTGCACAAATGTTTGTATTTAAAATGTTTTCTAAAAAAATAAAATAAAATAAAATAAAATGTTTTCTGTTCTCTTGGTAAATATATATGAGTAGACTTTCCAGGTATAGGGAGAATGAATGGATCGATGATAAGGTTATTAGCCTTGAGTCTTTGAGCACGTTATTGAGTATTTTTAGGCCTGTGTTTTGTGTCCCTAAAATGAAGGAATTGGATTAGACTCTTTCTCAAGTCTTTATTTTAGCTCTAAAATTCTGTAATTCCATTATTACTATTTTTTATGCCATATATCAGTATGTATGCATGTATAAATGTATGTGTGTTCGTTGAGGGGTTGGCAGCTTTGGCTGTGGGTTCAATCCAGCTACAGCCTATGTTAGTATGACCTGGGTAGGAATAATTGCTACATTTTACTTGTAAGAAGAGAGACCCATTAAGCCTAAAATATTTACTCTCTCTCCTTTATGGAAGTTTGCTGACCCCTGCTGTAGGTATTAAATACTGAAATGTGTATAATAGCTGTAAACAATGATGACAACCAGTTTGTCACAGTTTAAAATATTTGTCTAATCGGAACAGCTAATGCTTTGATTTCTAAAATCACACACACACTAACGTATAATAAACATACTGAAAAGTAGCCAATCATAAGTATACTGCTTGGTGAATTTTCACTGAACACATTATGTAAGAAGCACAAGAAAGAAAACCTAAGAAGCATTGAGAAACTTTTTTCATGTTCCTTCTAGTCATTCTAACAGTAATCAATGTTCTGATTTAACAGCAACATACCTTGCCTGTTTTTGACTTTCATGTAAATTGAGTCATATAATTGGTATTTTCTATGTCTGGCTTCTTTCATCCACTGTCACAATTCATCTGTTCCATTGCATGTAGTGGTAGTTTTTCATGTCTTTGCTGTTTAATATTCTGATTGTATAATAAGAACGCAGTTTATCTTCCATTTTACTGTTGGTGGGCATTTAGATTATTTTTTATTTGGAGCTGTTATAGTTAAAACTTATGAACATTCTTACACCTGTCCTTCAGTAAACATATGTCTTTGAATTGGATCAGAGGGTATGTGTGTGTTTGGCTTTAGCAGAGATTGTCACTTTTCCAAAGGGATTACATCACCAGCAGCGTATGAAAGTTCTCATTGCTCCACATTCTTACTGATACTTAGTGTTTTCTTTTTTATTTGACATTCTGGTAATATGTAGTGGTATTTCATTGTGGTATTAATTTCTGATTTCTTGATGACTAGTGAAGTGGTGCCAGTTTACTTTCTAAAATAGTAATTTCTTTTAATAAGGAAACACTAGCTTGATTGGGGTTCCCTAGCTGATGTCATTAAACAATCTTTTTGTTTTCTGTTTTATCATTAGTATTTATGTATGTAATATCTCTGGGGGGCAGACTGTTGTCATTACTCCCTATTGGTTTCAAGTGCTATTCTGGGTTTTGTTGTAAACATTGAGTTGGGTGGCTTTGTGTTGATAATGGACTTTTATTGTGATTTCAGCGACCCAGCCCAATCCAGCTTTATTCCCCTCCTTTTATATTGGCCCCAATCAAAGATAAGCAGACGGAGCTGGGAGAGACATTTGGGGAGGCGAGCCAGAAATACAACGTCCTCTTTGTGGGCTACTGTCTGTCTCATGACCAGCGCTGGCTTTTGGCTTCCTGCACTGACCTCCATGGGGAATTATTAGAAACTTGTATTGTAAATATCGCTTTACCAAACAGGTGAGGAGCCTCAGTGTTTATGCTGCATATAAATTGATACTATGCCTTTCCTCAGATAGGAGTCATTCTGATTTTCCTTCTAAATGCAGTAGGTGCCCCGGTGGTGGGTTCTTTGGAATTTTCTGGGTTTTATCTTACTAAGTGATAACTTTGACTCATTTGGGGCCCTTTTCCCTACTTCTTTCCTTTTTAGATCACGGAGGAGTAAAGTATCTGCACGTAAAATTGGACTACAGAAGTTATGGGAGTGGTGCATAGGAATTGTCCAGATGACATCTCTACCGTGGAGAGTTGTAATCGGCCGACTTGGGCGCCTAGGCCACGGGGAGCTTAAAGGTGAGGGATTCCTGAAGCAGTCAGTACAGGAAACAAAGGAAAAGTGTTGAGCTAATGTTCCTACCTGAGCCAATGGAGGAAATTGCAAAGTTGGTAGTAAGAATAAAGCAGATTTATATCTTCTGATTCTTTTATTTTTTAAATTATTTTTTTAAGATTTTATTTTTTCATGAGAGACACACAGAGAGAGGCAGAGACACAGACAGAGGGAGAAGCAGGCTCCATGCAGGGAGCCCGATGTGGGACTCGATTCCGGAACTCCAGGATCATGCCCTGGGCTGAAGGCAGGCACCAAGCCGCTGAGCCACCCAGGCGTCCCTCTTCTGATTCTTTTAAATGTAGTTTTATATGCTGTTTTTAAACATTTCATCATCAACAAAGCCATTTACCAAAGAAAATCTTAAATACTGAACCCCAATTATAAGACAGAAAAAAGAATGTTCTATTAATCTAAAATTGATACTAAATTAGAACTTCTAAGGCTTATTTATGTACTGAGTCAGTGAGATCAAGTCAGCTTTAACATGAAAATTCCAGTGAGAGATTATGGACAATAGAAGAAGTCATATATAAGAATAGACTTCAGTTTCTTTTATTTATTTTTGGTGATTGATGGTGATAGAGTTTGTATTTATTTTATGTTGGCACAAGAGCAAGATAATCCTGATTTGCAAGGACAAGTAGTTGCAAGTTGGGATGGTCTTTATTCACATTGCAACTCTCTGATGGTCTTCAGTCTGAAGGCTTAAGAGAGCAGACTTTTTAAGTTGAATTCCCAAATATACCTACCAACTGCTAATATTTCCCATCATAAATATAACAGCTACAAAGCACTAAAGTAGCTAACAACATAACTGACCACTGGCTTTGAGCCAAGCTCATTTGCTATCTTAGTGTAGCTACTTTACATGAGCAGTATGAATATTTCTAGATCATTTTTTAAGGCTTATTAATTAATGACACCTTTATAAAAAGTTTAATATGTACATTTGGATGGAAGAGGTTTCTTCCCCCACCCCCCCAAGGTCTACACAAAAACAAAGCATATGCCACAAATAAGCATGGTGTTTTGTTGTTGTTGTTTTAAGATTTTATTTATTTTTTCATGAGAGACACAGAGAGAGACAGAGAAACAGGCAGAGGGAGAAGCAGGCTGCCTGTAGGAAGCCCGATGTGGGACTGGATCCCGGGTGTGGGGATCATGCCCTGAGCCACCCAGATGTCCCAGCATGGTGGTTTTGTGCATGCAAATATGTTAGAGCAGGTCAACAGACTTTCAACGTAAAGGGCCAGGTAATATTTTCAGCTCTGCAGACCAGTGTGTCCCTATTGCAGCCTCTCAATTCTGCCATTGTAAAGTCAAAGCAGCCACAGACAACACCTAAGTTGTATGTTTGGCTGTGTTCCAATAAAACTTTATTTACAAAAGCAAGTGGTGGGCAGGATTTGGCCTGCAGACCATAGTTTGCAGAACCCTTGCATTAGAGTGCATATATTGTTTCTTTGCATGAAATTTATATCAGGTATTTGTGGAATCTCTGAAATAAAACCCGATATGGATATAACTTGCATTGTAGCAAGTGCTCAAGTAAGTTAACTATTAGGGTTTAATAGTTGTTTATACATACATTACATTACATAAGTATTAAGTGTTTTCTTAGGGATCTATTATGTGCAAATTTTTTTTGACTAATTATACTGTAGGCTAATAGAAAATATTACCCTTTTCATTTTTTAAAGAATATCATACTTATAATGAATCTTGTATCAGTAGCCTGGAGGTCTGATGCATTGGGGGATTCATCATTTCATTTCTGTCAGAATTCCTGTCCTCTCTGTTGGTATGCCTTGTAGTCAGTCTTCCTCTTAAAGGGTTTAAGCTACTCTTAACCCCTGGGAAAAGTTGGAATATAATAGAAAAGAAGAAGAGGGGATAAAAATGTAGCCTACTAGTCTAGTCACTTGGTGTTTTGGACAATTATTAAGGCCACTGCCTTCCCTTGAATGATTTTTTTTTTTTAAGCAGGAGCACCCCCTTCTTATCTCTTAAGGGAAAGGAATGCGAGTGGGACTGACCCATCAAAAGGTTGAGAGAAAACGTACTTTCAAGGGATAAGACACCCAGAGGAGCCTAGTGTACAGGAAATCAGTTTGACAATCTACATTTCATTCCTGTGGGAATCTGAGGTCTGTGCCGCATTGCATTGCTGTGGGACAGTATCATACATGAGCCTACAGATTTCAGAGTCAGCTTTGTAAAGTTTTGTTCTTTATCACCAGAATATTTGTGGTAAAATACAAATACCACCTTTCCTTTCTTAATTTGGTTTTATTTATTTTTATTTTTATTTTTTTTTCTTCTTTGGTTTTAAATCCAGAACTCATGCCTGTTTGATTTTTCTATGGCTTTACAAAATACATTCTTCATGTCTTGGCCACTTTTACTTCAGCCACTTCAGTTTGAATATTTTTAGGAATATGAAATATGAAAAAAATTCTTCCTTTTACAAATTCGTTAAGGGGAGAACAGTGTGTTTGAAAAACTTAGTGAAAGTAGAAACCTGTAGTGGGGGAATGGTCTTTCATCAGTGGGACAGGACATGGATAGCAGTGTGCTACTGCAGGAGTATGGCATGCTTCGTGTCTGTTGGGTTGGGAGTCAAAAGAGAAGACAAAGTACTTTTCCATTCCCAGAGTAACATAACCCTCTACAGTTCTCTGAGTAGACATAGTGCCTTTGTGTGGAGGCAGTAAACAAATATTAGAAAATTTGTGCTAGCGTTTTAATCTGGACAATTAGTGCTACATCATTTGGAGCACTTCACTCACACTCATTGTTTATCAGCTCTCTTGGGCCTTCTAAGAAGAATTCCCCTTGTTTCTGCAAGGCTTGCCTTTCATGGAAACAGCCAGCCTACAGCAGTAAACAAAACTGAGGTTTGCCTCCCAACTGTGCATTCTTCTAAAGAAAAGTGCTGATGTGGGGGCAGGGTGGGGGCAGGGTGGGGGGTGTGAAAGAACCATACCTGGAGAAAAAGGAGAAGAAAGAACAGACTGGCCTCATCATCAAAAAGCATATGAAGTGCCTAAATCTGTGTGGATCTGTGCTGGACTCTCCCAGCTCATTTCAGACATTATTTTAGTCTACAGAATAGTAGGCTTTTGTTTCTTTGTTAATGAAGTGTAAAAGAGGTCAAGTAACATTTTCTTTGTAGCAAGGAGTAGAACCTGTGTAAAGCCTTATTCCCTTTAGGTCCAATTCTGGAAATTCAATTACCGGGCAAATCTGGTAAGCTTAAACCTCCTATCAATATGAATTTCTAAAGACTGTGTATGACTCTCATACCTGATTTCAGATTGGAGTATCCTCCTTGGAGAATGTTCACTACAGACAATCAGCAAACGGCTCAAGGACGTGTGCCGGATGTGTGGAATCTCTGCCGCAGACTCTCCTTCAATCCTTAGTGCCTGCCTGGTTGCCATGGAGCCCCAGGGGTCCTTTGTAGTGATGCCAGGTAAGTCTCTTTTTGTCAGTTTCATTAATTAGGTATCACATCAGTTCAGCTCATTCAAACTTAAAGTCTATAGACAAATGTAGAATAGACCTTCATTATCTTTGTGAGAGAAAATTGTACTTGGGGACAAAAATGGAAAACCATTGGTCTCTTCAAGGGGAGAGGTTTGTGATTTTATTGTCTTGATGACCATAACTTGGAAGAGAGCCTAAGTTCTGGGTATGACTGGCCAGTTCCCGTGGCCTGACCCTGATTGTTGTTAGTGTATGAGAATCACCCTCCAGAAACCACGAAAGTGGACACCACCATTGTGATACATATTTGAATATCCTTTTGAAGATAGATATTTGACACAAGCTCTAAGCAGCCTTGAGAGAATATTTTAAATCTTTCTGATGTGGTTGAGGATGAATGGTGAGACAAATAGAAGTAAAGTAGTTAGCATAGTATCTGGCCCAAAGGAAGCACTCAGTAAATGGGAGTGCCAGATAGATAGCCAAATGATTGTGGCCACAGAATTTTTAAAAAATTAACAACTAAGCCACTTTATAATTTATAACTAAGGAATTTTCTACCTTTTTAAGTCTGCTTTTATCTTCCAGATATGTCTCTGATCAAATGGGAGGTTCTGTCTACTTCCTCCCTATAAAAATCAGTAGTGTTGTGTGAGAATGAGCTTATTCATCATCAGTCCTATGAGAGGCATATGTCCTATGTTTGTTGGCCTTATTAGACCCTAGGTTAATTGTTGCCTGTACCACTTTGGCAAATTTCTTAAGTTCCCTGTTCTCGGTCTCATGATATGGGCATAATAGTTGTACCTCAAGGTAGGTATGATGACTGAATGAGATGATGTCAGTGAATACAGAGTTTAGCACAAAATTTGACATGTAGTAAGCATTCAATAAATGTTAGTTATAATAATTATTAGTTGAATGGTACCATTTCTACAGAATTGTATCATTTAGGAGAACAGTCCTTTATAAATTGTAAGCAACCACAGGTAGAAAGTGAGAGACTTATTCTTAGAACTGCTTCTTATAAAAATAATTAAAGCATATTGGTGGGCTCAGCCCAATTTTATCTTAACCTTTCCTGTGTGATATGAGACTTGGGTTATCACAGCTATGTGCTCTGAGTCTGTTTCTTTGAAGATATGTCAACACTTAGATGGAACTTTAAATGTGTATCCATTTTAGCAGTTGTATCAGACTCCTGTCTCTCCAGCTCAGGTCCTCCTGAAACTTTATTTCTGGAGTTGTTTACTGATGCACAGAAGGAACTGATACAATTCTTTCTTTCTCTTTCTTCTTTCATTTAAAGATGCTGTCACAATGGGCTCTGTTTTTGGCCGAAGTACCGCACTGAACATGCAGTCATCTCAACTGAATACCCCACAAGATGCTTCCTGTACGCACATCTTGGTGTTCCCAACATCATCAACCATCCAGGTGGCTCCAGCCAACTATCCCAATGAAGATGGGTTTAGCCCCAACAATGGTGAGTGTGGAGGGTTGTGTAGGGATAGAGCTCAGATTCTCCAGCAAGATGCAGAGCTAAAGTATGGACTCATGGGCTGTTGCATGTGTTTTAATAATCAACATATAAAATACAAAGAGGCGGGTGCCTGGGTGGCTCAGTGGTTGAGCATCTGCCTTTGGCTCAAACCATGATCCTGGGGTCCTGGGATCAAGTCCTGAGTCAGACTCCCTCTACCTACGTCTCTGCCTCTCTCTGTGTCTCTCATGGATAAATAAATACAATCTTTAAAAAAAAAAAATAAAATACGAGTAGGGGATTGAAGATTGGTTAGAGAATCTGTTTGTTTTTGAAGATTCACATACCCAGTTACCAAGACCAAATAAATATTTTCCTCTCTTGAATAATTAATTTTCTACTGTTTTTCCCTAAAGGCAAAACAAACAAACAAACAAAAAAAACACCTGCTTGGTAGTGTCCTCCACATGGGTGCCACTCTTCAAGTAAATAGTAGCTGATCTGATTTGAGACATATGAAGACTCCTAAGCAATATGAAGGAGCTTCTGTCTTTAGCTAATCATTGGGAATCTAATTTGCTCTAAAACAACTCCTTATTTGATTATTCTTTTTTTTTAATTTTAATTTTTATTTTTTTTATTCATGAGAGACAAAGAGAGAGGCACACAGGCAGAGGGAGAAGCAGGCTTCATGCAGGGAGCCCGACATGGGACTCGATCCAGGGTCCCCAGGATCACGCCCTGGGCCAAAGGCGGCACTAAACCGCTGAGCCACCCGGGCTGCCCTCATTTGATTATTCTTAATAGATGTTTTGGTTTGATTATCTGTCAAGGCATTTGTTGAGTAATGGTTATCTATAAACTGTTAAATACTTAGTATTATGTAGCCATTCACATTGCTTTTTGAAGATTTTTTTAATAGTTACCCGCATTTACCCCTGTTAAAGGGGGAGGGTAAAAGGATACCAGATTTTATATATAGTATGATCATAATGGAGTAATGATATAAGAAAAATTGTAGCAAAACATTCACAGTAATTGCATTCTGGGCAATTTCCAAATTTTCTGCTGTGTACCTTTTATAATGTGGAAGAAGATTTCTTAATGAAAACACAATGCTTTTATCTGCTTTTGGAGTAGGCCTCCAGTTTCAGGGCAAGTTCACACCTATTAACATGTCTTAATTCAGCCTCCAGTATTTTAGATGCTAATTGGATGCATAGATGGTGTCTGCTCTTTTCTTGGATGGTGTCAGTTGTAACTTTGTGTGATAATTAAATTGCTGCTTTAGCTCTTTTGCCATCTTTTTTTTTTTTTTTTTTTTAGATTTTATCTATTCATGGGGTGGGGGGCAGACACAGGCAGAGGGAGTAGCAGGCTCCATGCAGGGAGCCTGACACGGGATCCCAGGTCTCCAGGATCACGCCCTGGGCTGAAGGCGGTGCTAAACCGCTGAGCCACCAGGGCTGCCCTCTTTTGCCATCTTTTTATGTGCTTTTGGAAGCTATACAGAGTGTGGAGTTTTGTTTTATGTTTTTATTTCTCCAATCTGTTAATACTTCACATTAGATCATTGAGAATACAAAATGAAAAAATAATTTTCAGCACCTTGCACCCAGTAGACACACATGAATAATAAATCTTACTAAGTTATTAACAGCGTGTGTTTTTGTAACGTCATGGACTAACAAAATAGTATATATTGTTTAAGTTGTGGATGTGAGATATTTTTTAAATGTTTGTGTTTTTTCTCCTTCCTTTCTAGATGACATGTTTGTTGACCTTCCATTCCCAGATGATATGGACAATGATATTGGCATATTAATGACTGGGAACCTCCATTCCTCTCCCAACTCCTCCCCGGTTCCTTCCCCAGGCTCTCCTTCTGGAATTGGAGTGGGCTCTCACTTCCAGCACAGTCGGGTAAGGATGATTTGAAGTAGGTTGTTTAAAACAACCTCAGCCTTCAGGGAAAATAATCCTCTGGAAGTATAATCACCTTTTTCTGTCATGTACCTTTCTTCTAATGGTGTTGGTCCCTGGTACAAGAGAAATCAGTGTGGAAAAGTGACTCTGTAGTTGTTCTATTTTGAATGCAGGCAGGAATTAGAAATGGATTATTATTTCTGAAAATGTTCCTGATACATATGTTTTATCAGAAGAATAGTCCTATTACAGCAAGAAGGCTTTTTTGCAATGACTGTTTCCTAGCAAAAATTAGTTTTGGTTGCTTGCTGCTTCCTGGTTACTTATTTTTCATTTTTTGCCAAAATAGTTGCTTTTCAGGGGTTAGTTCAATAGGCTTGCTTACTTAACATGTAAAATAATTGTCTTAATTGAAGAACACATTATTGATGGTTGATTATTCTGAAGTAAGCCTTACTGTTCTTGTTTCATGTCATGGTGCCTTGATTTATATATATTTTCAGTCTTTTGTGTAGCCAGGTTTCGAAATGGCGAGGGCCCACAGAATGTTCATTTTGGACAAGTGTCTAGGTTAATGCCCCAGTATTAAGGAAGAACACCAGAGCTGACAACCAGTTTCCTCTTTAAATATCCCAGGAATTTTGGAGGTGAATTAACAGGATCGAAGAGTTAAAGGTTCTGCTGTAGCTTGTGTTAACTTTGTTTTAAAGTAGATGATTCATACCTTATCACTCTTGTACCTTTTGTTTAAAATATTGTGAGATTGAGGGTTTAAGACATAGAAAAATGGCCATGTCTACTCTGTTAAACTGGGCAAGCACACACAACTCTGCTCACACTCATTTAGACAGAGCTGTAGTAAGAAGACTTAGTTTTCTGTCCATGGGGCTTTCATTGCCAGCCTGGAGTTCATGGAGGGACAGTCAAAGAGAAAGAAGATTAAAAATGTTAGTTAGCAGATAAAACCAGGGATGAGTGACTCAGTAGACTACATTCATGTAACTGCCTGTCCCCCAGTCCTCCTTTCTGAAGGAAGAGCATTTTAAATGTCTTTATTTTCTCCATAGTCATTTGTCAGTTCATGACAGTTTATTGGTTCTTTGGAGATTATTGTGATGGAAACCAAGAGCACAGATTTTATATCAGGTAGTTTCAATTTAGAATTTGAATTCTAGAGGCAAAGAACATAGCAAGCAAGAATGCATGCCCTGGAGTTTGATAGATGTAGCTCAGAGTTACAGCTGTATGACTTGTAGGTTGGTAATCTTGATCAAGTTACTTGACCTTTCTCAGCCTCAGTTATCTTATCTGTGAAATGGAAATAACAGTAATCACCTTTCAGTGCCCACGGTTGCACTAGCTTATCCAAAAACAAAGAATTGGTCTTTGAAGTGTCATGTGAGTTCTGTAGAAACAGAGCTTTGCTGTACTTTCTGCCTTTGTTGGAGCCTCAAGCCCTGATGTCTGTGATTGCATGTCAGAGTTTAAACAGCAGTGCTCTGCAGCTGGGCAGGTGGCCCTTTTCAATGTTGAACACCTGCAGCCTGGTGACCCCTGCAAGGCTTTCAGTAGTTCCTCTTTCAGAACCATTAAACATTCTTTGATACCCAATTAAGGCATTACAACAGGGGAAAGCATTTACTCAGGGTTGTAGTAAGTTTTTATTTTTTAACCAACTCAGATAATACAACTTGGTGTGATAGTTGACGATTATTTTTGTCCTCCCAACAGAAGGCCTTTGAAAACAAATGATTACTTTTTATTCCTTGCATAAAAGGTTATTTTCAGCTCTTAAAGCCAGCTAAAAGAATCAAAGATAAAGAAAATGTCAATTGCAGAAACCCGTCATAAGGCTCTCACAAGGGTTTTATACTAAGGAGTTTGCTAAAAATTAAAAACAAGTCCTCTTCACCAGCAGATCTTACACTGCTGGGAGGTCAGTGACACTGTATCACATGGAGTGGTGCAGTGTTAGGTTTTCCTAACATCCATGTTGTTGACACTAGACTGTCGGGTACGCTCATGTATTTTGGTTGATTGCTGGTGAAAGAGCACCTGGGTGTGGGGGGTGGGTGCCTTCAGCTGCCAGAGGCCATTCTTTCCACCTTTAGTTTGATGTCTGATGCCATGGAACACGTCTTACATTTAACAGAAAAGAAACCAGAGCAAATATATCTGTATTTGCTTGGCTGATTGAAATTAGTTTAGCTGGTACCATATTTCTCATCAGATGTCTGTGCATGCAGCGAACACCATGTTTCTCCTGTTGACCTTTCTCAGTCACCGGTGTTTTTGTGCAAAAAGCTGCCAGAAAGGGGTCCACAGTGTGTAGAGTGACTTGGTAAAAAGTTGATTTTCAAAGCTTTATTTGAAGTGATATAAATGCTGATCATGCTCTTGGGACTTTGTTTTTCAGAGTCAGGGTGAGCGTCTTCTCTCTAGAGAGGCACCCGAGGAGCTGAAGCAGCAGCCTCTGGCCCTTGGGTATTTTGTATCAACTGCCAAAGCAGAGAATCTCCCACAGTGGTTTTGGTCGTCGTGTCCCCAGGCTCAGAACCAGTGCCCCCTCTTCCTAAAGGTTGGTTTGGTGTCATATTTGAAGTTTGGGGGAGGAGTATAACTTAGACTTAAATTGGGGTTTGGTTAGAAACTTGTGTCTCAGTCCCCACAATCATACTGTGGTCCCTTTTTCTTTCACATCTGCTTCTACTCTGAGGGTATTTTAATTACAGTTGTGGTTGTGGGGTGGGGGTGGGCGGTGGGCGGTGGTTAGAACTCAGGAGAGGAACCCAAAGCCATGGCACAAAGGAAGCAATCACATTAACCTAAGTTGGAGACTTTGTGGGACCCACAGGGCATGCTGCCTTGCCACCCGTGAAGGTAAACTTAGGTGGAGGTGATCTGGATTGGCTGATCTCTTCCTCCCTTGCCACAGGCTTCATCTTTCTTCATTAGAGTAGGGCAAGAGGCAGCTAAATTTACGTTTACACACGCTCCTTCCTGTATCAGTCTTGGAACCCTTTAATACAAATTAAGGGTTAAAACAAAAGATCTCCTACTTCCAGTTTGCTTGAAAGAGCCTGGAATGAAATCCACGTTTCACCCACAGATTGGCAAGAAGCCAGAAGTTTGACAACATGCTCTTTTGGCAGGGCTGTTGGGAGATGGCCCTGGTGCCAGTAGGAAAGCCAAGTGACACAACCCCCCTCGCTTCCCTTTTGATGCTGCAGTTCCACCTCTGGAAATCTATTCAGAAGAAACAGGCAAAATCAAAAAAATGATAAATGTAAAAGATGGGAAACACTTGAACTGTCCATCAGTAAGGAACTGGTTGAATAAACCCGTACATCTGTTCAGTGGAGTGTTAATGTGAGGATTATTGTTATATAATCATTCTGTGGAGTGTAGATTACCTTGTAGTGATTGTGATAAGATGGGTGCGCGCGCGCACACACACACACACAGGCCTGCTCTGTTTTCAAAAAGAAACAGTGGAAGGGTTGGACCAGAAACAGTTGAAGCAATTTTCTTTAACTAATGGCTATGACATATTGTGAAATCAAGGAAGTTATATAAAATCCACGTCATCTTTATTTCAAATTAGACTTGTCAGGATGAACCTAGATTTATTTTTCCCTCTTAAGAAAGGTGTACACTTTTTTTTTTTTTTTTTTTAGCTCGGTCTACTGCAAAACTTAGGAGCAGTGACAGCATAGTATCCATAAACAACTCTCTTGCTACAGTTCTGGTTCTGAAATACCATTTATCATTTAAAAGAACCAGAGTCCCTTGGAATAAATGACTGATTATAGGTCTGAAGTAAGAAATATTCAGGATGAACCTTTGCTATGTTGTCCCACTGAAAAGCAAGGAAATTACTTAAGATAATTAGAGTTACTTCAAAGGACCCAGGAGCCAGCTGGAGGGTTCTCATTGCCCAAGGATGGGACAGTTTGAACATAAAGAACAGTGGTAGCAGGAGAATGAAACAAATACATGGGTTCATAATTGTGCTGAAAACCAGAACATTTTCTCAGTCACCTTTTGAAACTACTAGAACAGCAGCTTACTAAGTCGAAAACTAAAAAATAAAGAAGCATTTATATTAACTCTCACATACTATATTTCTCAGTTATTTAATAAAGTAAAAATTAGGTGAAAAAGTGATGGGGAACTTATTAAATGGAGCATGCTGGTAACCTGCTGAACACGGTGATCAATCCTACTTCAAGTGGGACAATAGACATTAGTTGCCTTTTGATGTGATGCAATAAGAAGGACATAGCACCAGTTAAGCAGTATTCTTGCACCCTTATCCCCTCCATCTAGAAAGAAACTGAACCAGTTAGAGCCTCTAAATCTATGGATTTACAGAAGAAGTCAGGAGAGAATGTATTAACCCCACCACAAGGGGACAGTTAGCCATATCCAGACCCTGAGGCCTTCTAGAGATTAGGACTTCAAGAGGCAGGTCTTTGAATCATTTGAAACGCATTTATATTTGCAAAGCTAGCTTTTTTCCAACTCTAGGATATGGAGTTATTTGGGATCACATTGGAGTTACTGAGAGCCTAAAATTAAGGCTTCTGGAGGCTGTGGCTTCTAAAGACTCCAGAGGGCGTCTGCAACTAGCATACATTGGTCTTCCTTTTTTCTGCCCCATGGTTGAGGTTGTCAGAAAGGTAACTGTCTCTGTTCTTTTACCAGGCTTCACTGCATCACCACATTTCTGTAGCACAGACGGATGAACTTCTCCCTGCCAGGAATTCTCAGCGGGTTCCACATCCTCTTGACTCCAAAACCACATCTGATGTTTTAAGGTAGATACAGACATAGGCAACATAGCAGTACAGTGTGAAATAATCCTCCTTCACTTTTGTTTTTCCAAGGTGTATTTAATTAAAATGCAGAAAAGGTGCTACCTTTTGTGCTGTGGAGCACTGTCTGATTAGCCGCTGAGAGTTGCAGTCCCCCCATATGAGCACTGGACAGAGAGTATAGTATACTTTGTTAAATGGGATAGGTATGTGCAGTACAATTGTCCTTGCTTCCTATTTAAAGGAGGCATTTTATGGTGATGAAAATAGATCAGAATAGGGGGTGGATGGTTAGAAGACAGAGCCTAAAAGTTCAAGCGCTTGGTTTTGAAAGCATCTTTTTTACTTCTTCTGACATAAGTTATATAAATAAAATTAACTAGAACATAAATTCCATAGTTAGGAAGTATCTTCCAGAAGGATGCAGTAATTCTCTTGCACTGTAGCGGGCCACAAACATTCTTCAAGTACCTTGAGGAAATGCCAGCTTTTTCTAGTGTTTACTAACTCTAAAATGATTTGGAAATTATAGTTAAGCAAGAACCTGATCAACATGATTTTGGCTTTCAGGGTCTCTAGTGCAGCACCGTCCAAGAGAAATACAATGTAAGCTACATTTCTAATGAAAATTTTTTTAGTAGCAACATTAAAATAGTAAAATAAATTGGTGAAGTTAAAATGTATCAATTATACCAAAAGTATATCAGAATAATATCAAGTATATGAAAAACAGTATCATTTCAGTAGTTAACATAAAAATATTCATGAACTATTTCACATGTTTTGTTTTTTAATATGAATTCCTTGAAATCCTGTTTTTATATGATAGCATATGTGATTCCATTTGTGGCCAGTAATGCAGGGCTAGGCAAAGCGGATGTGTGAGAAAAGTGCCACAGGGAAACCTGAGACAAGTGAAAGAATGACACAGGCCCTCCCTGCCAACTCCTGGAATGTTGACGTATAGAACCAGCCTTGCCTCTGCTGTGCTTCGTGCCCCTGACCTGTCTCTTCTCTCCGGCAGGTTTGTTTTGGAGCAGTACAACGCTCTATCCTGGCTCACGTGCAATCCGGCTACCCAGGACCGTACCTCCTGCCTTCCCGTCCACTTTGTGGTGCTCACTCAGTTGTACAATGCCATCATGAATATACTTTAATTGGAAAAGCACTTGTTCTCTCTGGCTCGGTTCCTCCTCCCTGCAGCCTCAGCCCAAGGAGCCTGCTACACTCTGCAAATGCCCCACATCCTCTTCTTGAGACCACTCTCCACAGTCCTGCACTGTGATTACTCCTCAGCAGGCACAGGTCATTTCTGCAGTGTTCATTCCCAGAGGGATTCATTGATACTTCTCTCATGGACCCGGAAACTTCCATAAGCAGTGACTTTTAGCCAGTGTTATGGTGTGTGCAGCCCCAAACCACTGGTCCGCAGGAAGTTTGTTGGTGGTGGTGGTGGTGGTTTTTAAGAGGGAAACAGAAGAGACAGTATCCTTTTGCACAAGAGTCTGTGTTTCCAGTCTCTGTTTAAAAACAAGGGCAGTTTAGCCCTTTTGGATATAATCCTCTAGTTATTGGTGTATGGCCTGTGGGTTACCCGAACTCCATAATCTGGGACTTCTTAAAAATAAGAACCAGCTCAAGTATATGATCTCATAATGGGGTTTCTGTCTCCCTAGTGCCCCCATCTAGATTGGCATGGATGCTTTGGTTGACTTCATACCTGTGTGTAGATACAAAAGGTCTGGAGACATCTTCATTTTGTTTATTTATTTTAAGTTGTTTTGTCATGTTTTTTTGTGACTTTCTTTTGATTTTTTTTTAATTCATGAGGACCAGGTACAGTAGCTGAAACCCAACTCAGATCCACCATAGGATTCTTTGACTACATACCTCTGTCCTAGAAGCCGGAAAAGGAGTGAAAACAGATTGGGGAGATAAGCCTAAAAAGTAATATATTCAAAACCACCCAGCAGTAGGCTTTATTAAGAACAAACTGGGTAAACATTCTGCCATGTTTCTTATTAAAAATGGCCAGCGTTTCATGAAGGATAACATTTTTATACAGAAGGCAGTCAAGCTCAACCCAGAGCCATGGAGGCAAGTACCTTCATTAGTTTTATATAGTCACAACGGAAATATATTTTCTAGTGAATTCTTATTGAAAGCCAGGTCTCTCCTCTCATTAGATCAAAAGGGACTCATGTACATATCATAATTGAAAGTGTTTGCTCATAAAATCAGTTATAAATATGGTGACTTTTTTCTGGACCATAGGAATATTATTTCAAAGAAATATTACAACTTAACCATTAAATTAGTACTTGAAGTTGAGCCTTTGTGGTGGGACTTTTTTAAAAAAAATATAATGCCTTTTTAAAGCATTAATGGCTAATTGAAGTATTTTATGACTCCTCATTCCAGGCCCCAGAGGGTTGTCTTTAAGACCCCGTTTCTGACCTTGACGTCGCAGCGTGTTTCTGTCTGAGGGCAGTGGGCGTGGGCTTGCCTCCCGCAAGCCACTCTGGTCAGGCTGTTGAGCTCTAGTCATCTGTGGAGAGAATCATGCAAATTTTAAAGTTCTTCCAAGAGACTTCCATATCCTGGTTATTAACAAAAAAAAAAAAAAAAAAAAACAAACAAACAAAAAAAGAAAAAAATGTAATAACTGATATGATTTTGTAAAAGTATTTTTCTTGAAATAATCTAACGTTTAAAACATTATATTAAAAAAGTTGTGTGGTGGGAATATGTAAGCAGAGAAATAACTTGTAAATGGATAATTTTATTCTCTGTACCACCAATTGGGGGGGGGGGATGACTTTCACAATGTATAGGTTAAAAAAATCTGATATATCAAACCATTTGTATCTAATGTGTACAGTGTAAAATTGACTTTAAAAATATTGCAGTGCTATTTTTTCTTAATCAGAAAGGAAAAATTCTCAAGGCCTTTTGAAGAGCATAAGATGATGAAGATTGTAAACTTGTATAAAATTATCTTGGTGAGAAGACAAATTGTAAAGTAGATATTTGTAATCTTTTACCACTTTGGGGTTGCTTTTTTTCCCAGAATTCATCAGAACTTTGAATTTTTTTTTAATATGGGCTGTTTTTAATGCAGGGGCTTTTCTTCCCTAGAAATCCAATTCTAAGCAAAAAAAAAAAAAAAAAAAAAAGAAAAAACCCACAAAAAACAAAAAACCCCTACAAAAATTAAAAAAAAAAAAAAAAGGCAGCAAAGGGTAGTTTTCATCTGGTGTCTTTTATTTAAGTTTTTTAAGTTAAGAAAAGCTGGTGACATATTTATACGTTTTTGTGCAAAAATAAATGAATGGCAATAGATTTTAAAAAATCTTATTATGTACTTCTGTGTGAAAAAGTCTGTATAATATTTCCCTTAAATATGCATTATTTTACTTGTGAGTTTTTTACTGAATTAATCTGAAATGTACAAGCCCTGGATTTGCTACAGAGTGAGAAGTTATTTTATTTTTTTTTTATTTTTAATTTTGGAAATCCTGCAGAAATCAGAACTCTTACCATGGTTTGAACTAAAAAGGGGAAATGGGGAGGGGAAAGGGGTGGGATTGTCCAGCATGCTTGTATGTATATTTCAGAACCTTTTTTAAATGTAAAAGCTGTACATTTCTGGGAAGTTCTGAATTTCTTTTGTTTCCTTTTTTCCTTCAAGCATTTTGCAGTGAGCTTCTTTTATATATAGCAAACAATTTGAAAGAATACAAAAATATGTGAAGTTCATTTAAAACTACAGTATAGCGCTGGTACAGTACACTAAAGACTTTGATAAAAAGAAACAATACTAAAAGGCCTCCATTTTAAATGTCATTCATATATACCTTGTGAATGAGAGCTATATACTTTTACACACTTTTTTAGAGGAATAAATTATTGAATTACTGAAACTTTGAGTGGCTTTTTTCCCTCCCATCCTGCTTTATAACAAAATTATTTACACCTATTCAAAAGGTGTTTGTGTAATGGATTGAACATTCCTTGACTAGGAGTCAGGCTCTACCTTCCAGAGCAACACAGACATAGAATTTTATTGCCGTGACCACACTAACCAACAATTGTTCTCAGATGGTGTCCTCATGCGCCAGGGCACTAGTGCATTCCTAGATTAGTGTGTAGAGTCTGCGCGGGCACGCGCGCGCACACACACACCCCATTGGATTAGGAGTCCTGGTGTCCAGTTCTTTAACTGTCCTGAGTAGATCAGATCTGTGTTTCCCACAGATTGTGGTCAGTCTTAGAACAAATTATGAGTCTGTTTTCTACTTCCTTTCTCTTCACGGTCTGGGCCAGTTTCTTTTTGATGTTCCTTAGAAATAACAGAGCCCTCTTTGCTCTCTGCCCTATTCACAGGCTGTGATAATAGAATGCCACCTAAGACATGTATGAGCAGGGCGCTGGTTGACTGCACGGCAGCCACTATGCTGTTCCCCTCGGGTCCATCCAGTAGGAAAAACTACCTGCCCCTTAGGGGCAGAATCTCTTGCAAAAAATGGTAAAAACCTCAGGACTTGGCAGAGCTTATAGTAAAAGTTTGACTAAATCTCGAAAGACTTTGCTATTAACCTTCCTCCATCTATTTAGAAATACACATTGTTCTGAATTTAACATGGTCTGAACCTAGAGGTAAAGCTGTTGAGACTGCTCAGCCTTGGTTATTGTATCTGCAAATGAGGGAGGAGCAGGAGTCTATGAGAAATGCTCTGCAAATAGCACGCTGTGACCATGTTATCATAGTTGTACCATTGAAGAAGGCAAACAGGCCACATTGGGGTTAGAAGACCCTTCAGAAGGTCTCTGCCTCATCCATCACCATGGCCCTGTTTGTAATGCTGCTGGATGAAGGCAATATTAAAGAATCCCACATTTCCTGGCTCCATTGTAATCAGTCCTATGTCCCCTCAATCATCAGAATTAGATGGTGTTTTTACAAGTGTTCATTAGCTTAGATACTTGGCTCCTACATTGGGTGGGACTTGATCCAACAGTTTGTGAACATTGTTTTCATAACCACTGGCTGCACCAACCTGGTGACCATAGCTAAGTCTGTTCAAGGCAGGAAAAGTTATTTTTGCAAATCGGGTGGAGATAAGTCTGACCAGGCCTTCAGGAGCCATCAGCCTCTAGCCATTCACTTTGCTCCAATTCCCAGTACCACCGGTTAACCCCCACCCCAATGATGCCATAGCACCTTTTCATGTGTCTGCTATTCAGGAAGTTGGGGAGCAAGGAAATTTGTTCCCAACAGTTATCAAAGAGCCAACATATCTTTGGGTAAAAAAAAGTGCAGTTTGTCAATAGAAAGTTTTAAAAGCAGACTCCTCATAAGACTTAATGCTGAAGCCGGAGCCACATACTGGAAATTGCCTTTGCTGCTTGTCGTTTACACAAGCCATTACGTAAAGAACATTTGTTCTTTCGCTTTTGAATCTGCCACATGCTAAAATCCTATCAAAATTGCGATTTTAGTGTATCACTATGTTATCTTGGTGTTGCATGATTTGCTTGTTTACATCCCCTTGACAAAAAGGTCACTTAGTAATTATTTCATGCCATTAATTCCTAATGAGATGCCATTAGGAAATTTTGTTGTGCCAGGTAATTGTGTGGTTGTAACAATTGCCCTGGGCATCTTACCCCACGGGGAACCAGATTTACCCATCTTCTGCTACTTCCCTTGAAAATTTCAGGTCAAGTTTAAAAGATTTTTTTGACACTTCCTGCTTCTGGCTAGAACTCCAAAGTAATGAAGCAGGTAAGAAATAGAAGTTGATGAGGAAGAAAGTTCAATCTCCAGGACAGAGCACTGGTAAGACTGAAGTATTTTTTTTTTCCTCTGTAAAAGGTTATTTCCTCAATAAGCATTAGTTACCAGGTGATAGGAAGGCACAGAAAACACAGGGGTCAGTCTCTCTCTCTTTTTTTTTTAAACAAGCAGGGAAGTGAGAAAAGCACATTTTGTTTCAATAATCTGCTAAAAATTGCATCTGTCTGGGCTGTTACTCCGTACTGTTCATTTGTAGGTGTCAAAGCAAGTCTGTCTGAAGAGTGCTTAACGTCATCCCGCTACTCCAAACAGGCAAACGTGTACAAATGAGCAGCACTTCTCATTGTGTCCTGGCTGTTGCTGCCTATTTTATGGCTTCATTGTCTTGTTAGCAGATTAGGCATGTTGCAATCTACCTGTTTAAGAAAGCCAGACAATATTCAGGAAAATCACCCATGCCAGAGCTAAGAGGAGAAGGCTAACGCAAGGAAAAATGTGTGCTCTGGGGGAAAATCAATTTAATTAAACATGTAAGATAGTCTTTGTCTTACTTAATTTGAGCTTGAACATCTTTCAAGAAACATTTCATAAGTTAGCTTCTCTTATTTAAATCTTTGTTCACTTAGAGGTCTTGATGTTCTTACTAATTTACACGCATTGTTTACATAAGTAACTTCCTGTCTGCTTTCACAAGCGTGTGAGTTCTCATTCCAGAAGACAGAATGTTCCAATAGTCATATATACACACATAGACCAATTTTTGTTCCTATTGATAGATCTCTTCACAAAGCTTATGGAGGTTATCTCCCTAATAAAGTCCCTTATTATGGACTTTAATAATATATCTAGGGAGGTCAAGTCGGCCTCACAGGATGAATTGATGACACCCCTTCCCCCCAGTCATTTTTTGTGACACAGGAGCATTGACCTTACATGACAACTCTGTTTGGCTGAGAGTAGGGAAATGTTAGCTGAACGTTGATTGTTGAAAGAGTGGAATCCACCTCAAAAATTGAAAATAATTTACAAGCTAATTCATCATATGTCGATGCCTTTGGGAAAGCAGAAAATATATATTAGAAAATATAGGAACTTCTTTTTTTTGTGGTTGATTTAGGTTTCCTATTTCATCTGAAAATTTTGGTAATTTGGAATTTTATAGGGAAAAAAATGAGTTTTCCCAATGCATTAGTATGCAACTGTGCAGAGCACTCCCTTAATTCTGAATGCATTGTTTTTGGTAACATACGCTCCTTCTCATTTCTAACAATATTGATGCAGGGTTTTTTTCCTTGATTTATTTTCTAGCAGTTTGCTGTTTTCTTAGTTTCGTTTGATTTTTTCCAAAGAAACAGCTCATGGATTTAACAATTCTATTTTTATCCTGGCTTTTATCTTGCTGTTCCTTCTCCCAGTATCCTTGAGAGTTTGTTTCATTTTCCTTGAATCTTAATTGCCTGCTTAGTTAATTTATTTTCACTTTTGATGACACAGGCATTGATAGCCTGGGGGCTTCTGGATGCATGTGGCCCTCCTCAGGTGATACGCTGAAGTCTTCACATGTATGCATTTTTCTGGGGAAAGGGTCTGTTGCATCCCATGTCTGACCCTGAACGGGTCTGTTGCATCCCATGTCTGACCCAGTAAGATGACTGATCTGGGACTGTGTTAGAGTTGATTGCATCCTGCGGGTTTTGATGTTTAATGTTTTCAATTTTATTTTTAGAATTTAATTCTTCGTTTCCCATTTTTTTTAATAAAGGAAAATTCTCTTTGGACTTCAAGTCTCTTGGACTCTAATTTTCTCTTACTACAATGTAATCTAGTAATGATTAGTCCTTGCAAACATTCTCTGGAACCTTCAAAACAAAGTGTGCCCTATTAAGCAGTGCTGTCTCATAAAAATACAGTGTGAGTCATAAATGTAATTTTATATTTTAGTAGCCACATAAAAAAGTAAAAAGGTGGAATTAATTTTAATAATATATCTTCTTTAACCTAATATATCCAAATTCTTATCTTTCAACATGAAATAATATAAAAATTGCCAATGAGATATTTAGCATTTTAATTTTTGCACCGAGTCTCCAAGATCCAGTTAATCATTGTACATTTACCACACATCTAAATCTAGAAGCTAAATTTCTATGGTTAGAGTAAAAGGCGGTTCTATCAAATAACGTTGCATTTAACAGAAAAAAAAAATTTGCACTGCGTCCCTTTGTTGTAAATTTTAATTGAATTTACAAATTAGTTTACAATTTACAAATTAGTTCCTCAGCTCTGCTCACTGCATCTCTGAGTGTTAGACACACAGGCATCTATTGGAAGTGGTGGCGCTAGGCGTAAAGATTGGAAACCAATTCTATACTGAGTGTATTGTTTCTTCTATGCCCCTGTCAAGACCTCAGACTGTCCTAGGCGGGTAGCAGGAATTAAAATTTCCCACTGCAATTTTGGGCTGTCCTTTTTTCTTTTGTACTACATTACTGGTGCATAAAGGTTTATGATGTATTTTGTTATGTAATTTATCTCTGTATCATGACCCTTCGTAATACGTTTGCTTTAACTTCTCTTTTGATATTAATATTGCCACTCCTGTTTTCCTTTTATTAGAATCCTGGTGTTATATCTTTGACCAACCATTTATTTTGAACCTTTGTCATTTTGTGTTAGGTGTTCTTCATACACATTGTTGCATTTTATTTCTTAACAGAATAGTAATTTCATTTCAGTAGGGTGATTTTTTTACCATTTGCATTTCCTGTTCTATGTTTTGACTTGTCAGCCAATTCTTTTATGAAAATACACATATATATTTATTTGCTTTTACTTTTTTAGTTTTGCCTTTTTGTGTATGGACTCTGCCATTTACTTGCATCTCTTAAAACATTTTGGAAAGAAACCTTTGTTTTTGAATTCTATTAGTGATTACTGTATAACAGTCCACAAATATTCACGATGCTCTTACTCCATACGTCTCCATTAAAAGAAAATCCCCTCTTCTCCACCATCCCACCTCCCGTCTCCCCCTCTCATGGGCGTGGAGCCGCGTGCAGCCAGCAAACCCATTCCTTTCTTCAGCTGGGCGGGGAAGGGGTGGTCTGGTTCCGCGGCCAGCCAGTCTCCCTCAGCTTGCCTCCCCCAGGCTACCTGTGGGCTCTGCTCCTGCTGAGCTGCCCATCACATGAGCTCCTCATCCAGATCCTTCTCTGGGCAAGCCGGTCGGTGGTTTCCAGGAGCCAGTGAGCATTCAGATTCCCAGGCGACTCTGGCCCAGGGATCCGTGGACCGCGCTTTGAGAAACACTTGGCCAGTTCAGCTTCCCCTGGGCTGACGGGCGGGCAGGTCGGTAAGTGGTCCCTTCGGCCGTCCACCGCCGTGACTGTCAGAACTCAGGAGGTTTTGTCTCCCGGTACTTTGGTTCCGTCATCTCCTCCTTCCCCGTGGCTGCCCGGATCCGTGGCTGGGACTCCCCGTCCGCCTGCTGGGCATGGCCCGGCCAGCCTGGCCTCCCGCTCTGTCCCCGCCCGGCGTCGCCCAAGGCCCGAACCTCCCTCCCTCCCTCCCTCTTCCCGCCCCGAGCCCCTCGCTCGCTCCGCGTCCTCAGAGTCCTTGGGCCTCCTTGGGGCCGGCCGATGGGACACTGCAAGCAACAGGACGGGCGTGGGGCACAGCCCCAAGATGGACAGAACGTGCACGACCACACGGAGCGAGGGCCGCCGCCCGACGGAGGTGCTCGCGGGGCTGCGGGCTGCGGGGCCAGGGGCCGGGGGTGGGCGTCAGGGTTGCAGCAGCAGGTGTAGACGCGCCAAATGCCGAGCTCCGTCTGCAGGCCACACTCAAGAATTAGGGTCCTTGAAGAACGCGGGACTGAGTTGTAAGCAAGTGTTTACAGGAGCGGACTGACCTGCTGGAACTACTCCTGAGCTGGGGGGGGGGGGGTGAGGGGGTGGCGGGGAGGGTCGTGCAGGCCCAGGGCCCAGGGGGGCACGAGGAGGGAGAGCGGGAGGCCGTGTGGGGTGTTGAGACGGAGGAGGAGCAGACCCGGCTGAGGGATGAGGCGGGGATGCGGGGGCCTCAGGGACCAGAGCTTTCCGCCTCGGCAGCGGCCCAGGGTGGGGACTGGCGGCAGGGACAGAGGCAGCCCCGCGCCTGGGGAGGACCGCGGGGGAGGCGGGGGGCACAGCACAGACTGGCCCCAGCTCAGCTGCCACAGGGGCGGGCAGCGGGGGCCCCACTTGGTGGCTTTGTTTCCGGGTGGGGAGGCTGGCGGTGGGGGGGCCGCCTGGAGGCCGAATGCACGGGAGGCTTCAGGAGGGCCGCGGCCTAGGGCAGAGCCAGGCCAAGAGCGGGGTGACAGGCCGCGACCACCGCATGGGCCCGGCCTCTGCCCCCTGCCCCGGCTGGGGAGCACCCAGTGGGCCACCACCCGGGGGGCCCCGAGTCCAGAGCCGGAAACACGGATGTGGCCCTGTCCCTGCCTCTCAGAATCACCTGTCACGGTGGCCTCGGCGGCTCCTGGGAGGGCAGAGGGAGGGTGTCCCCCAGAAGGGGACCCCGGGGGGGCTAGTGGGCCTGTGGGAAAGGGCAGAGCCAACCCCGTCCGCTCTTCACCGACTCGCTCACCTGCCCTCACTCTTCTTCGCATGCCATTTAGAGACCACGATGGAGGTCAGGGAACCCAGTGGAAGTGGCTTCCACCTCCAAGCACTTGGATCCTCTGTGTCACCTCAGAGGTGGGCACCAACTGGGGATCCGCCCGGGACCGAACAATGCTCACATGACCCCAGTTGCCCCTCAGCGGGAGCCTTCGGGTCTTCCTGTCATACTAGGCCCTACCTGGATCTTGGACCCTGCCTGTCTGCACACAGCTGACATGTGCTGCACAAGCTGAGTCAAGAGCAGCCCCTTTCTGCTCTTACCTGGCCATTTTTCTAGAACTTTCTAAACCTAAAAGAGAAGGTCTGTTTGAGCCAAGTTCCCTCTCTGACATTTCCAGAATATTAATTTTGAGCCCAGATCTGCCCTCAGCAGAGTCCCGCTGCTGCTCGTGCTGTGCCTGTTTCCCCGTCAGGGAAGTGGGGATGTTATTCCCCTCCACCTGGTGCGGAGATTCAACGACCTGACGCCCGCACAGTGTGCTACGCTGCACGGCACGCAGCCGGTGCCTCCATAGTGTCAGTTCTTGCCTTTTTGTCCTGAAGAGTCACGACAGGGCTTACTTTACCTCCCACGTGTTTGGCAAATAGGCATTTCAAACACGGATGAGGTGGGGTCGCTGATTGCTCGCCTGCACCGGCTCCCCCTTCCCAACCCCTCTCCTTCCAGATGTCCGGTTCAAGCCAAAGCTCTTGGGTTGCTCAGGGCCGATTGCTGTCTCTCGCCCTCCACGACCGGCCCATTCCTTTCAATCTCATGATCCCACCTTCAAAATGAACCCAGAAGCCGAGTCCTTCCTGCCACCACCCCACCCCGCCCCACTCCCACTGCCACGGGAGCCAAGTTCTCGCTCCGGGAACCTCTGGAGATGCTGTCTCCGCGCCGAGCTCTGGGCGGCCCGTTCTGCACGCAGCTGCGGCGGCCTCTTGGTCACCCCCGAGCCGCCTCTGCTCCCCACCAACACGGGATAAAACCCAAACTGCGGCCTACACAGCCCGCCCCGCCCTGGCCCTTGTGCGCGTCTCCCTCGCTGCATTCCAGCTCCGCTGTCCCTCCTCACCGAGGCCCCCCAGCCACCGGCCAGCCGTCCCCAACCCCTTGTCCCTCCTCACTGTGCTTCTTTCATTTGTATGTCATCCCTCCTATTAGTCGGTAAGTTCCATCAAGGCAGGGATTGTGTCGCCAACGATAGAACCAGTGCCTCCCATATATGGAAGAGAGCCCACAAATATTTTGTCAATTCTGAAATAATTTGAGACATAGAGAAAGGTTGCAAAAGCGGTACGGCGCCTCCAGCACGCCCTCGCCCAGCTCCGCCTTTGTTATCAGCGGGCACAAGCACGGAATGAGTGCCCAGGGCTAAGAAATTCGCATCAGTACGTTACTCCGGACTGAACTCCAGACCTCACTCAGAGTACGCACGACTTGCACCCATGCCCTCCTCCTGGCCCACCATCCGGGGCAGGATCCCATGCTGCTTGACTCATAACGTCCCCCCGCCGGCTCTGATCTGTGATAGTTTCTTGGTCTCTCCTTGTTTTGTGACCTTGACGCTTTGGCATTCCTCGTACCAGCATACTCTTTTTTTCTTCTTCTTTTTTTTTTTTTTTTAGTAGGATGTCCCTCCATCTGGATTAGTCTGAGGCTTCCTCATGGTTTGATAGAGGTTATGCATTTTGAGGCAAGAACACCACAGAAGTGCCCTTCCCAGCGCATCGTGTCAGTGGTAAAGGACGTCTCTCTTTCCTACTAAAAGGGACATTAACCTTAATTAAGACTGTGCCTTCTGGGTTTCTCCACTGCTACTATTTCCCCACTCAGATATTTTGGGTCAAGGAAGTTCTGCAGAAGATCGCAGAAACCCATAGTTGCTGTACGTCCAAGATTGCCCACCAGGGGGCGACCTTCACCGAAGAATCTTTATGGGCCTCAAAGCAGAGGTTTCCAAGGCAAGAGGTCAAGGCTGTGTGGGGCAGGTGGAGGGCTGGTCGGTCTCTCAGTCCACTCTCCCAGGGGAGCCCTTGCTGGGTGCACAGTCCCCGGGGATAGACTCCTAGATGGAAACTGGGGCCGGGTGAGGGGGTGAGGATGTATTTGGGGAGAGAGTGGTTAATGTTGTTGCTTCAACTGGTTAGAAATTAAGAAGCCAGAGTAAAGGTCCTTCCTCTTGTCGCTCCTACCCCTTCCACAGACACCTTAGAAAAAGCCCAGGTAGGAAGGGCCCCTGAGCGTGAAACTAAGACTTAGGCTTGGCCCAGACCCCAGGGCAGTGGGGATATCATTCTTCTTTAATTAAACTTGATTCAGCTGTTGAAAACCAGTTTAGATTTCTGTGGGGAACAAGAGAAACTTTCTGGGGTGAGGGATAGGTTTCTATTTGATTGAGATAATGTGATATTTGGCAAAACCCAAGGACTTCACACTTGAAACAGGTGGCACTTTAAAATTCTAATGATTTCGATAATTAAGGGACTCAATAATATGGGCCAAGGAAATCATTTTAAAAAATTACCTAATAATGCTTGATAAAAGGTAATCATTTAAATTTTTAATTGTGGTAAAACACATACGATGTAAAATCTTACCATCTTAAGCATTTTTAAGTAGCATTATTGACATTCACATTTTGGGGCATCTGCTTCCAGAACTTTTTCATCCTGCTAACCCAAACTCACCTTTCTCCTTCCCTGCCCAGCCCCTGGTGACCACCATTCTGATTTCTGTCTCTGTGGATTTGATTCCTCCAGGAACCTCATAGAAGTGGAATACCGTGCTGTCTTTGTCTTTTTGTGACTCACCTCCTTTCACTTAGCATAATGTCCTTACATTTAATCCATGTTCTAGCAGGTGGACGGGGTCCCCGTCCTTTATAAGGCTGAATAATATTCCATTGTTTGGATATACCACATTCTGTTTTCCCACGTTTTGTTTCACGGACACTTGGGTTGTTTCCACCCTTTAGCCATTGTGAATAGAGCTGCTATGAACATGGATGTATAAATATCTCTCCGAGACCCTGCTTTCAATTCTTTGGGGTACAGATCCAGAGATGGAATTGCTGGATCATTTGGTAACTCTATTTGTCATTTTTTGAGGCACCCCCGTACCGTTTTGCACAGTGGCTGCACCATAACATGTGTGTTTTTTGAAAAATTGTACCTCAATAAGCCCGATTTTAAAAGAAAGATTAAAAACCAGGACATGGTTGGTAATTCGTGTGGGGTAGAGGAGGGAGGCATCCTTTCTTCCTCAGCAGTTCACACGGCCAGAGCTTTGACGTATCCTCCCCACGTCCTTTGAGCTCCAGACTCATTTCTGGCTCTAATTTTACCCTCTGAGACCAACAGGAAGATTAATAGGCATTTTTTAATGGCTCCCAGGCCTATAGGCAACCCCCCCCCCAAATAAAAATAAACATCCCTGTCCTGGGCTAGCCCCACACATCTGCTTACTCTGCCTCCTGCCTCTTGTAGGCCTTTCTAGAATCGTACATCTTGGTTGGATGTTGACTCAGAGACAGTTGGCAATGAAACCTAACAGGCTGGCCACCCAGGCCCCTTCCATCCCAGCCAGGAAGACGGTGATTTCCAGAGCCGGACGGGCCTTCCTGAGACACAGCCTCCTCTGAGGATATAGGTCAGATGGCGAGAGAACATCTTGCTCTCTTCCTCTCAAGTAGAGAAGCCTCTGCATCCCCCCTCAGCCCCAGGCAAAGAAGCCCGACAGGTCACTTTTTCCAGGCTTGCAGCAAAGCTGCCCCCACCCCAGGGGATTCTTTGTTCAAGGCCTCCACAGCTTATGGAGGCTTAGGAGCTGAGGCCAGGATTCTCCTTATCAGTGATCTTGACCTTCCCATCTGACTTCCAAGTGTGGAAGAAAAAAACCAGTCCACTGAGGTGAGCCCCCAAATAATCTCTGTGCTTCTGCAAATTACTAACATGGTTTCTGCAGTTGAGGGGGGGGGGGTGGAGAGAAAACTCTGAATGTAGGGCAGGGTTTGCAAATGGGTGGCCCTTGGGCCTAATTTGACCTGTGGCCACATGTGCTGGGATTTGGGCCATGCGGTGTATTTTTTTTTTATATATAAGTTTGAGTTCATAGCTAACATATTCAAATTTATTTCACCTTAAAAAAAAAAAAAAAGGCAGATTCCCAGCTTCTCTTCACCAATCATTCATATCTGGGAGCAAGTTGGTTTCCCCCTGGCGTGGCCGGCACCCCACCCTTTGAGCAAGGCATGAGCTCTACAGCAGTAACCCTTACTCTGTGTTCCTTTACGTTATCTGCCTGGCGCCGTAGTTGTATGTGTTTGTGAACCCTAATCTCTGACTCACACATTTTTCAGAGTTCAAAGAGCCTTTCGTGACTGTCTGGTCCAATGGTGTCAGCAAACTACAGCCTCAAGGTCAGATCTGGCCCACTGCCTACTTTTGTAAATAAAGTTTTATTGGAACACGGCCATGCCCACTTGACTGGATTACATCTCCGGCGGCTTTCACGCTACAAGGACAGGATCTGGGAATTGCAAAAGAGCATGTGCACTTTCGCAAAGCTCAAGTATTTACTATTCGGCCCTTTGCGGAAAATTTTGCTGACCTCTGATCTGGTCACAACTTCTTTTGTTATGGATGAGCCACCTGAGGCCCTAGGCAGGGAGACAGGGAGTGAGGTCATCCTCAGGCTGACACTGGACTCTGAGCCCAGAGCCCTGCCTGCTGGGTAGTAACCCCACCCCCACCCCGCACACCTCCAGGGCCACCCTGAGATCCTTGAGGAAGCCGCACCCCTGCCCTCCCCTGACAGGTATTCTGGATTCTGGATTCTATTGGCTGCTCCAGTGTCAGAAGCCACCAGGCCCTTCTCTTCGTCCTGCATCTCCTCCGCGAGCTGATGGTGCCGGGGTGTCTGGTTCCCATCACGGCTGACAATCGGCCCTCCGTACCCCGCCCGGGGCCCAGAGTTTGTCTGTAAACCCTGACATCATTAACACCCCATCAATCGCCTTGCCCTAGCAGGCTGGCGAGGCCTCCATCTGGAATTCGGCCCTGGCAGAGATCAAAGTCCGGCCGTCTGGAGCCCTGCCTTGGGGAAGAAGAGGAGGAGGGCCAGCTGGGGGCTCAGGTTTGTGCCCTCGTGGGCTGGGCCTGGGGTCTCATGGAGTCCTAGGACAGCTTGGTGCTGGCCCCCTGGGCACCTCCGTCCCTTTGGGCAAGAGCTTTGCTGGCCTGGGCCTCAGTTACCAGATGTGTAAAATGGGGTTACAGGTCTTTCAGGGAGAAGCCAGTGGGTATGCATCTCTTACAAGTTGTGCAGTTGAATACAATGATATGATGTCTGAGATTTGCTTTAAAAAATACCTCTAGGGGAAATCATCGTGTGGGGAGGGGGTTGGGGAGGGAGGGCAGAGGTCCCACGGGGTTGGCAAAGTGTCGAAGATTGCTAAATCCAGGTGTCCGGCAATACGCGGGGGTTGGTTAAGTTCTTCTCTCTACTCTTGCGTTGGAAAATTTTCATAATAAGGAGTGAGATTTAAAAGTCTGTCAAATTCTCTGGACATGTGTGGGACTGTTTTTCTTTCTCGCGCTTGTATTTCAATTTTGGAAGAAAGTGGTGTTTCCTGATTATAAGAAGATGTGTCACGCCCCTGCTTATCTCTCAAGTTCATGTTTATCTTGGGGAAGACCTACTGGAACTGGCCTCGGGGCGTGTGTTTGTGTGTGTATGTGTGTGTGTGTGCTTTCAGCTGCACACACCTTTCTTGAGGACCTGCTATATGCCAGCCCCCAAGAGTGCAGGGCTGTGAAATGAGGGCTTTCTCCTTATCCAGAGTGATCGCCTGACATTTCCCCTCCCTTCCCAGCAGCTATCCTCCCGAAGTGTGCCTTGAGATCCCTTTATGAGGTCAGAGGCAGAGGGCTGACCCCAGGCCCTTGCCACCTTCTCTGGGTCAAGGACATGCTTTAGACATCACTATTCTTGCTACTGCATTGCCTGTTGTGCCCATGTCCCCAGCAAGCCCTGGCCCACATTTAAGTTTGACCTCTGTCACCCCTTCCTGTCCTGTGTTGCAGGTACCTTTGCTATCAGGTTGCCAGATTTAGCACGTAAAAAACACAGGATATCCAGTTAAATTTGAACTTCAGATAATCAACAACTCATCGTCAGCATAAGTATATCCCATGCCATACTTGGGACATACTTATACCAAAAAGATACTCATTATTTAATGAAATTCGAATTAAATTAGGTGTTTTATATTATACCTGATAACCCCACCCTGCTGTCATTTATAATTAATTCACTCATTTGAGCACCTTTCAGATGCCTGGGACTTGCTGGAGATTGACTAGTTTAGTGCCTCTCTCTAAGAATCCTCCCTACTGTCCGGGAAATCCATAACTGCCAATAGGTGTTAGAAATAGACAACCAAGCAGAGCGTGTTGGGAGCATAATCTAACTGTAGTGCAGGCTGAGGACACCACTGATGGAGGCAGGGCTGGGCATGGTGGTGTGGACCATAAAGGCAGCTGTGGCTGATGAGGTCAGAGGCATCCCTGAAGCTATTTTCTATAGTTTACAGTGAGCAGCTGGCCAATGGCTCAAAGTTAATCAATCGAAGATTCCTTGAAAGTAAGCCTCTGTCAGTTTCTCAGCTGCTCACAGACTCAAAACATAGCTATCAGGTGCCACCATGGCCAGGGCACTCAGTTAGTAAACCAGACGAGGTCCCTGCCCTCACAGCACACATGATCTGTGAGGACCCATAAATAAGCAAGCTTACAGGTAAATGAATATATGGTGTCAGACAGGGATGAGTACAATGACAAAATGAAATGGCACAGTGGCAGGGTGAATGTGAGGTGGGGGTGATATTAGTCACCAACACTCGTGTTGCACCTGCTACTTCTATTACCTGTTACACCATTGTAAAAGCTTGGTGTGTGTCAACTCCGATCATCTCCACAGCAGCCTGAGGAGGTGGGTGCCAGTACTGTCTCCACTGGCCATGGGAAGGCTCTCAGGCACAGAAAAGTCACATGATGTGCCCTTGAAGCCTCAGTATCACTGTCTGTAAAAGGGGGATTCATGGACTCCTGTGAGGATAAAAGTAATTTGTAAACCATGAAGAGTTTGGCACATGTGCCCTCTTGCACCTACCACGTGGGTGCATGCTACCTTTGCTAACAATTGGGCAGCATTTGAGAGCCTCAGTTTCTCCATTGAATGAAAGTGGGCCTGTCCCTTGTTGGACTGTGAAGTACCCCCAAGGTGGGCTCCCCACCTTATATTTCCTGGTTCTTTTGCAGCACCTGGACAAGCCCCTGGCACATAGCATCCCTGCTCCTTCCCCACTTGGCTCCCAGTCACAGAAAGGTCCCCTCTGAAGGAAACATCTTTGAGTACCTTTCACAGTATCTTCATCATCTGTGCTGATTATCTCCAGCCTGATGTCCTGCTCAATGAGGGGTAAACTGTTACTAGGCTCATTTGGCAGCTAAGGCCTGGGGTTTTCCTGACTCTGTTCCCCATCCTGTCAGATCCTCCATGGACTCAGGGCCAGGCAGGGCTGGGGAGACACTTGAGCATCCCCAAGAGTAACTTTGCCTTTTTTTGTGTGTGGCAATATCATGAACTACCTAACCAAAGACTCTGTGCTTACAAAATACCTAAAACCTCTGGATCATAAACAAAAACCATGCTTTCTGATCAGGGTCTAGCTTTCCTTGTACCATGACCTTTTGGGCAGTCCACAGAAACCTAGACTTCCCTTCTCAGAGTAATTTTCTTAAATGCTTTAAATAAAATACGTAAGATTAATAAAGGAAACAATTATTTCAACATAATGTGCAAGTATTTTTAAAAAGTTCCAATATTGTAATATGTGAGTGCTTTAAATTAATGCATAAAACATTGGCAGAAGACTTAATTAACAACAACCATACCCTTGGAGTAAATAGAACAGGTGAAGAGTACATTAGTGAACTAGAAGAGAGGTGTGGCCAGAATGCTACCCAAAGAGATCAATAGACAGAAAATATTAGGAAAAAGAGTTTAGAATGAGTGTTTACACTAAAATTTTTAATTTGCCCCCTTGGCTTTGAGCTAATCGTGGATAATTGAATTAATCAACGTCTATCCTTTCCTTTCCAGCAATACAAAGACTTAGTACATTTAGAATGAGAAAGTCTCACAGGCATGCAATAGAAAAAATTTTAGTAGGAGAGAGCAGAGAAAATTGGATGGAGACAGTATTCAAAGAGTATTTTTTAAAACCTGATGAATGTCATGAATCCTCAGATCCACGATGGTTGACTATCCCCAAGCAGGATAAGTAAGAATAAATCCATGTCATAACACAACTGTAGAACACAGAACCAAAGAAAATCTTGTCATCAATTGAAAAGAAAAAAATGCAGACAAAGGCCTGACTTCATGCTTCTCAAGAGCAACAACAGAAGATAAAAGTCACTATCTTCAAAGTGCAGAGAACACACTGACAACCCAGAATTCTATACCCAGTGAAACTATCAGTCAAGAAAGAGGGCTGAAATTGACATTTGCATATGAACAAAATGAAGGCTTTTTATCATCAACTGACATGCTAAAATAACCACCAATGTCTATACTTCAGGAAGAAGAAAACCAAGCACAAGAGGAGGAAGCATGGAATATGGGAAGAAGTGGTGAAAGGAAATTTATAAATATGTGGGTAAATTGAAATGCACTGATTTTATAAAACAACGAGTGTTTTTAAGGACATAAAACCATGTGGAAATAAATACTTTCAGAGGATAATCTGAATTTTTAAAACATGTACTAAGTCTTTGTATTGCTGAAGAGGAAGGGATAAACATTGATTAACTCAATTATCCACAATTAGCTCAAAGCCAAGGAGATAAATTAAAAATTTTAGTATAGACACTAAAATAACTGGAACAGAGGATACAGCTTCCCACTCATGAAGAATGAAAGGAGAAAATATAGGTCAATCCAGTAGAAGGCAGAAAGGGGAGAAAAAAAGATGCATAGAAGAAGCATGATAAGTGCAAAATAGGATGTTAGATACAGATACATCTAAATAGGTCAGTAAAACCAACAAGAAGCATTGTCTTATTGGATTAAGAACAAAAATGAAAATAATAACCAACTACATACTGTTTATAAAAGACACAGCTAAACTAGTAAGTGAGAGAGTTAAGTAAGCACACAAAGACATAAGCCAGGTGAACACGAAGGGCAAGTTGGTACGACTATATTAATATCTTACCAAAAAAGACTTTATGGCAAAGAACACTGTCAGAAATAAAGAGGCTTACAATATAATGTTAAAAGACTTAATTTCCAGGAAGCTCTAATAATTTTAAACTTGCATGCACTTAACATATCCCCCAAATCCACAATTACCATGGAAGATTTTAACATGCCTTTCTCAGTAATTGAGAGCCATACATGAAGGAAGAACATAGAAGATTGGAACAACACAATTAACAACCCAGATCTAATGGACATGCATAGAACCCCACAATTAGAGACTACACATTGTTTTCAAGCACACGGACATTTACCACAATTAATGATAGGAGTCCTTTCTCCGGGAGAGGCAGAGGCGGAGGCGAAGGCAGGTGAAAACAGACCAAGTTTCAGGAGGGTGGGAGGGCCTGGTTAGAATCCTGCCTCTGGGGGCTTCACTCAGGCAGGGAGAGACTGATTCTTTCAGGGATATGATTATTTATAGGGTGGACATTGGAACTTTTTGCAGGGAGGAAAGGTGGCTTCTGGGGGAAGCCTGGACATATTTTCCTTCAGGAGCTTTTTCCTTGGGGTCAGGTCAGGATGCTTTTTCTAGATGGAACAGGTAGGGACGTCCCTTCTTTAAAAGGCATGGTGGAGAGGGGTTCTTCTCAGCCTCGGACCCACAGTTGACGGCCAGCAGGCTTCCTCCCCAGCCCGGCCTGGCCTCAGGCTCTGTCCACTGCCCTCAGCTGCTTTCCTCTCAAATTCGCTTGCCTCACAGAGGCAGATCCTGCTGTCTCTTGCCCAGCGCATACCCAAGTGCCATCCTGAGCTGCCCCGAGAGGCAAGGGTGCTGTCCTACATGGTCATCCTGCCTGAGCTCTTAGGACTTAGAAATGCCCAGCCCTGGTCCCTTCTGTTCTTTCAGGTCCACTCTGCCTAGCCAGGTGTTCTTCAGCCTTTACTGAGTGCCTACTGTATGCCAGGCACTGGGCTGGGAGTCCCCTTGGAGGTTCCCATCTAGTGGAAGACTAAGGATGGGGCTGTAGGAAACAGAACAAAAGCTAACCTGCAATAATCCATCAGTCATTTCCCGAGGGCCTACTGCGTGCCAAATGCTATTCACCTTTCGGTCTCTGCCTGTTTCCATCCCTCCACCCCTTGGCCCAACTATGTGCTAACTCCTGGTCTAGAGACTGGCCATGCAAAAAAGCTAACAAGCATAAGGCTGTAATCCAATATCCACGATTCATTCATTCACACATTTATTAATTCAGCAACTGGGTCCCAAGTGCTTTTATGGGCCGGGGGTTTGTGGGGAGCACACACTTTTAGGGAGAGTCTGAGAAGAGTTCCACCAAATATTACTGACACCTCTTCTAAGGAAACCACTCTCTGTGCATTCTCACTGGCTCTTTCCAGCATTGTGTAGCAGCTAGGAAGCCAGACTATGGAGCCTGACCGCTGGAGGTTTTTGAATCCAGGCTTTGCCACTTATTAGCCGAGTGAGCTCAGGCAAGTCACTCAACCTCTCTGTGCCTCAGTTCTCTCACCTATAAAGTGGGGGTGACAAAAGTCTCTCCTTCAAAGCTTCTTAAAGATTGAGTTAATATTTATAAAGTGCTTAGAATTGTTGCTAGCATAGAGAACGTGTTAATATAAATCTTTGTTAAATACATAAAACAGGGTGAGGAAGAGGTCATCTCCATTTTACAAATGGGAAAACTGAGGCCTGCAGGGGAGACTTGACCAGCATAAGTCTGTTTGTGCACTTCATACATTGATTTTTTCATACAGGAAATATCTGTTTTATGATCCTACACACATTATAAAATAGTAGAATATTGCCGAAGTCTTTGAACTTGAAAGTGATGCATTTATTAACTCCTTCCCCCATGAGATTATGATTTCTGGGAAGTTGGTGCTCAACCCTTCCAGATTTAATTTAAAAATACTCATGTTCACATATACATTTACTAGCTGCTGCTTTTGTTTCCTTATGAACGCATCACAGACATGATCCCATGCTGACACGGAGATCTGCCCTCTTCTTTAAGTGGCTCCCTTGCGTTCCCATGTATGGGACCACTGTAATCCTTCCAGGAGCCCCCAGTGGGGACAGGCATGACATCACATAATCTGCTATCAAAATCCATCTAGTAGGATGCCTGGGGGGCTCAGTGGTTGAGCATCTGCCTTAGGCTCAGGGCGTGATTCTGGGGTCCCGGGATCGAGTCCCACGTTGGGCTCCCCACAGGGAGCCTGCTTCTCCCTCTGCCTGTGTCTCTGCCTCTCTCTGCATTTCTTACGAATAAATAAAATAATAGAAATCTTTTTAAAAAGCCACCTAGTGACATATTATGTATGTTATCATATAATGCATTTATGTATAACATGCATGTAACATCCCTATTTCTGGACTATACAACTGACCAGTAGGGGTGTGCTGATCATCCCACACTGTGTCCATCTCCTCACTTCTGAGGAGGCAGAGGGATGAGTGAAATGAAATTTTCAGGCACTCCACACCGTGCAGCTTTTCTGTGGATCTCAATTTTTTCTTTAGACTTTTCTGTATAGATTTTTCAATGTGCATTTACTGAAAGAGCATATTTTGGAGAGGGGGCTGGCAGGAAGCGCCTGAAGGGAGGCCAGTGCTGTACTGGGGCTGAGGAGGGGACCATGAAGACCCTCTGTGCTTGCCCAGTACCCTCTGCCCACCCCTTTCCAGCACGGCATCACAGCCAAAGAAGGAAACCCTCTGCCAAGCACTAATGGATTTGAGGCGTCTTCATCTCAAGTGCACAAAAATTGGAGCTGTTTATTTTTCAAAAGGGTTGGGCGGGAGTGATAAGGCGAGGAGGAGGAAGGAGAGCAGGACAGAGGAAAGGAGGGGAAGGGGGAAGGGGAGGGGGAGGGCACATCTGAGATGGTTTGTAGTTAGTCCTCCTCACCAAAGGCAGTTTGCATTTGCCTTAAGTTGTTGGTGAAAAGTCAATGAGAAATACGGAGAATTCTAAGGAATATAGGAAGAGCAGCTGTAAAAAGCAGCTACTGCCCCGGGATAGAGACCCCAAGGAGAGCCCGAGATCTGCACCTTGTTAAGAAGGCATGGTCATGGGTCATCAGGTGGTGGAGAAGCTCCGTGGGGCCCTGTGGGCAGAACTTGCTGGAAATCTGCACACACACACACACACACACACACACACACACACACCAGAGTGCCAGGAAAAGCCCTATTGGGAGGTGTGTCCTTGGAGGCACTCTGCTACAAAACCTCCTGGAGGGGGAGGCAGCACCTAACTGCCATTACCTGCAGGTGCCAGGCACTGGGGGGCGCTCTGGAGAGGCTGGGGAGCAACCCACCCGCACCAGGAAAGAGCCCTTCCTTTCCTTTTACAAAGTCTCTCCAGCTCTTTCTACTGGTAAAGCTCAATATCGTGCCTTCAGGCAAAGAAAAATATTTTAAGAGGCCCAGATTCCTCTTCACAGAGCAGGCAAAAAGGTTAATTTGGACCTAGAAGCAATACATCGCCTGCTCCTTTGACAGCATCACCTCCTCTTTGACGGCTCCGCATCCGTAGGTACCCTGCTACACACATTTTTATTTTATATACGATAACAGAACAGCATTGTATTCCTATCTTACAGGACACAGCCATGCTTCTCACCAACAAATTCTCATTCTTTTCTGCAAAACGAGGAGATGCACACTCCTGAGGGTCATGGCAGCTATAACTGGAGGTATAAATCATTCTGGAAGCCCAGTCACAGACCCGCTGAGCAGTCTGTTCCCTAAAGGCTATATTGCAATGGTGACTCCAAACAACTTGTCTATAAAATAAAAATGGAAAGCAGAAGAAAGAAGACAACGGTTAGCATTTAAAATCACACAAGAGTAAATGTGGAAATCTTTATATATTAATAATAATGAATATACAGCATGTGAATATTTCTGGTGTATAGAATATTGCAGCCGGCAAATAGAAACTATGCAAAATCGTCACATCCTCGTTTCTGTAATCACAGTCCTGAGGTCATAATTGGTACTAGCACTTCCTTCTTACACCACTCATTCTGTATCCCTCTTCTTTTCTCTTGTTCTAAAGATTTGGCTTTTTATCTTAGAGTGAGCGTGCAGGGGACAGAGAGAAAGGGAGAGAGAATCTCAAGCAGATTCTCTGCTGAATGGGGTTCGATCTCATGACCCTGAGATCATGACCTGAGCTGAAATCAAGAGTCTGACACTTAACCGACTGAGCCACCCAGGTGCCCCTGTAAGTCCCTATTCTTGGTCAGAAGTTCAGCTGGTGGGGGTTCTTTAGCTGGGACAGTGACCCAAATCTGCCTTTCTAAGGGATCTGGGTCCTCAACGATCCCAACATGATTTGCTTGCTGTGGTTTTGCACTAACTTCTACTAGTTGGTAGGGGAGTGTCAGAGGCACCCAGAGAAACCCTGGTTCCAGACGTTGCCCTTCTTGCCTCTGTTGTGTGCAAGCAACCCCATTCCCACTTGGTAATAGGGATCAATCCCTCCAGCCAGTAAATTCCTCTTTTTTTTTGTCCCTGCTGGCTCAGTGGCATAAGGGATCCCCTGTACCCAGATGGTGGGGTCATCTTCCACTTCAGTAGAACCATTGTTGTATTGTCCCAGGCCCCAGCTGTGGGCAGCTGGTGCGGCAGCCTGACCCTCCTGCAGAGCTGCTCTTGTCCTGGTCCCTGCTTGAACCTGGCAGCCCCATGGGTAACTCTGTACATAGGTTGAAGTGGCTCACTTGGACGTGTTATATGCTGGCCCCAGAGTCCCAAACGGCCCACCGAGCATCGTGTCTGTGTTTCGGTAGTAGGTGGCACGAACCACTGGAGCACCGGACCGTACACAGCCCTGGAGAATCTGCGACGCTCCGTGCTTCCCTTTCTGTGTCACTAGCTGGTTTGAGCTAAACCATTTATGTCACTCCTCAGCCTATTTCTTCATCTACGAGATGAAGAGTTTTGGTCAATATTTTACTCATTAATAAACATGTATTGAGCACCCCCAAGGTGTCAGGCTCTTTGCGAGGCAAGGGGAATTCATGGATGAACAGACTCTTTCCTTAAGAAAACATACAAACCCGGCATAGCACAAGAAAGTCCTCTTTGGTTTAGGCAGCCCAGACATTTTCACGTTTTATCTAGCCACAGAGACTTTCTTCTTCTTCTTTTTTTTAAAGATTTTATTCATTTATTCATGAAAGCTACACAGAGAGAGGCAGAGACACAGGTAGAGGGAGAAGCAGGCTCCCTGCTGGGAGCCCGATGCAGGACTCGATCCCAGGACCCCGGGATGATGCCCTGAGTCAAAGGCAGATGCTCAACCACTGAGCCATCCAGGTGCCCCAACACAGAGACTTTCTGTATAACACAGAGCATGGATCCCTGCACAAACCATAAAGTATTGCAAAAACAGTCATGAAGTATTTTAGATGTGCCGAAGAGTACGGAGAATAATATAAGGATTTTTCATGTGTCTCAGCTAGAGAGATAAAACACGCTGTTAAAAAATACAGTGAAGACCTTCGTGCAGGGCTCATTCCCTCCTCTCCTCTCTCCTGCTTCTGGAGAGAACCAGTGTCCCGTGTATCATTCTCATATCTATTTTAAATAATTTTATGGCTTATGGATCCATAAACATTTATGCAGATGCATTTGAAGTTTTTATGAATAGTCTATTAGATGTTTTACTCACCACAGTACGTGGTGATATCCACGTTGATACGTGTAGCTTTGATCCATTCATATTTCAGTGCATGTAGTGGCCCATGATTTGAAAACACCACCATATGGTTATCCATGGTCCTATTGGTTACTTATTTTAAATAGTTTGCAAGTTTCTTTTTTAAAGATTTTATTTATTTATCATGAGAGACACACAGAGAGACGCAGAGACATAAGCAGAGGGAGAAGCGGGCTCCCTGTGGGGAACCCCATGTGGGACTCGATCCCAGGACCCCAGGGTCATGCCCCGAGCTTAACATCACTTATGATGTTTCTGTATTTCCACACTATTACAACCAATGTAGCAATGAACTTTCTTTGAACTTCTCTAGAAGTTTCTCCTAAGAGTGGAACTGGTGCATCAGAGAATGTTCATTTTTGACTTTCTACAGTCATGATTTAAGTCCAATGGCCATAAAAGTAAAATGTGTAACATGGTGCTTATGAGCTTTGTTAATTAAAGTGGATCGGAAATACTAAGTCATAAAGATGACCACAAGGAGGGTCACAAAATGTGGGCTGGGATTAGGACTGGCATAACAAGGTTGTAGAAGAGGCCTCCGGGTGGCTCAGCAGTTCAGCTGCCTTCAGACTTCGGCTCAGGTCATGATCCCGGGGTCCTGGGATCGAGTCCCACATCGGGCTCCCCACAGAGAGCCTGCTTCTCCCTCTGCCTGTGTCTCTGTCTCTGCCTCTCTCTCTGGGTCTCTCATGAGTAAATAAATAAAATCTTAAAAAAAAAAAAAAAAAGGTTGTAGAAACCGACATTTGAAACTCTCAGCGGATCATGTGTGTCTGTTCTGTCCGGTTCGGCCAAGACTTAAAGGTTTTCAGGACGTGGGATTTCTGGTGATAAAACCAGGGGATCCCCAGGAACGTGGACAGCTGCCTGCTACATCCCTAGTGATCACACTGCTTTTGGGTGTGACCCTGACTGCCCGAGAACAAACAGGAATAGTTCTGAGGCAAAAGAAGAAAAAGGGAATGCAAAAATTGGGAGAAAAGCAAAAGCAATGATTTCAAACGAAGTGCTGCTCCGGATGCTCGCGTTATGGGCAATCACCGAGGCGCTCATCAAACGCACAGATTAACAGCCTCCGTCAGGCCTGGCCTCCTCAGCAGGAGGCCCCCCATCTCCAGGGAGCATCGCGACACTGGAGGGATGTCGGAACACAGATGCTGGGCCCCACCCTAGAGGTGCAGATTCAGAATTTGCATTTCTAACGAGTCCCCAGGTGATAAAAATGCTGCTGCTCCAAGGCCACACTTTGAGAACCACGGGACCAGGAATTCCGATGCGTAGTCTCTTGGCTCACGTGTCCCTCCTCTGGAAAGGCCTCTCCAGGCAGGATGAATCCCCTGGCCTCCCGTCCTCACGTGCAAATGGAAATTACCTCCGGTGCAGCTTTTTATCTCACTAGATTGAAAGCATTCGTTTCAACACCAACCCGCCCCTTCCGCGATCTGTGTGAGGGCAGCTCGATCTTCGTGTGTCCCGGCCCAAACCGCAATGCTGGGCCACGGCTGGCGGCTGTTGCATCTTTTTTGGTTTATAAATCAAGGACTTGGGCAGCTGAGGAAGAGCCAATTCTGGACGATGCCGATGAGTGTGAGTTCCAGATGACGATGACAAAGAGGCGGATAGTGGTGGTGGGTCGCAGACCGCGTGTTCTCCACTCTCCTGTCTCAGGGCCAGGGGTGGACAATCATTACTAAGATGCATCCTCTGAGCTTAACCTGCCACCAAGATTCTCACCTCTCCGTAGAGGTCCAGCTCAGTATCCCAACTCGATCCCGCTGTGGCCTAATTTTTCACAGCGACAGAAAAATGGTGGGGATCGATTAAAATAATTTGTTCCTATGTTATATTTTGATATAGCCCATCTACTGGCTTCCGCTTGTCCCAGATTTCCATCATTAGAGATTCACTTGTTTGGGTTTGTCTCTGGTGGAGGAGGGGGAGCTTTCTCTAATTCTTCCCAGTCCGTGTAGATGCTCTTGCTAGATTAGGGCCATCTCAAGGAATATGTCTTTAACCTCACGTCCTTAATGCTTAGCACACTCCTTGGCGCATAATAGCTGCTCAAGAAGTGACTGTTGAATGAATGACTGGATTTTCAGACACCAATAGCAAACACGGCTGACCTGGAGTAGTGGAGAAAGCCCTGGACTGGGAGTTCACTACACTTGGCTGTCACTACCTTGCTCTGTAGGTAGGGCAAGTCCTCCCCCACCTCCCCGCAGGTCTCAGTTCTCCCGTGGGAACTGGGGGAGTTTAATTAGAGGGTCTCATCCGGTCTCTGCCTACCTCATGCCACACCCACTATGTTCCAGCAACTGGCTTTTTCACTGTCTCTAGACAGCCAGGTGTCTTCCTACCGCAGGGCCTTTGCACGTGCTATTCCCATGCTTGGATTACTTGCACCCTCTTTCCATGGAGGGGTTCCTGGCTTCTTTTAAGTCTCTCCCCACCCCCTGGTGTCCTTAGACAGGCGGGGACCCCCCCAGCTCGGTGTCGTGTATCTGGGGAAGGAATGATACGACTCGCGTCGTTGTCCTTACGTCTGAGTTTTCTGGCAGGGCGCACCCGGCAGGGCGCAGGGCCGCGAGCATCCCGAGCATCCCGAGCATCCCGGACACCGGCCCCGCGCAGAGGGCGCTCAAGGGTTCGCTGGTTCCCGCCGCAGGGCCTGGGCCGGCCGGCAGGTGTCGCCGCAGACCGGGGAGGCGCGGCGGGCGGGCCTCACCTGGGGGCCGCCCCACCTGGCGGCGCTCCCGCCCGCCCCCCCGCATTCCGCCAGCCCGGAGAGCCGCCCCGGCCGCGGGGGTGAGAGGCGGGAGGCGGCGTGGCCGCCGCAGCGCCAGGTGAGGCCCGCGAGCCCCGCCCCGCGCCGGGGCCAGGTGAGTCAGCGCCCGGGCGGCGGGGGGAGGGGGGGGGCGCTCCTGGAAGCCCCGCGAGGGCGCCACCGCCGGCGGATCTCCCCTCCGTGCTCAGGGAGCGGATCAGAGAGGTGAGGTCACGCCTCCGGGTCACGCAGCAGCCAGCCCGCAAGCTGCAGGACTGAGCGCTCACCCTCTGTGTCCCCTTGCTTGTCCGCAGAGTCCGGGGCTTCCCAGAGACCCCCTATAAAAAAGAATAATTGTCATTTTATTGATTGATTGATTGTGGCAAAATATACGTAACATAAGATTTGCCATTTTAAAGCGAACAATTCCGTGGCATTCATACATTCAGCGTTGTGCAACCAACACCTCTCTCTAGTTCCGGAACATTGTCATCACCCGAAAGCAAAACTCAGACCCATTAAGCAGCAATTTCCAACTCTTTCCTCACCCCTCGAGCCCCTGGCAACCGCTAATCTACTTTCCGTCTCTATGGATTTGCCTATTCTGGATATTTAATTTAATTTTATTTTTGGCTCAATACCTTCTTTCTATACCAGGTCATCTCAGGAATATCCTAGGAGGCCAGGAAATTGGAATCCGTAGACCAGCGGTTCCCAAACGTGGTGGCTGCATGTCGGGATCCCCTGGACACTTTAACAAAAAACACCCCCTCCCCCCATCGCTGGCTCCCCCATTGACATTCTGATCTGATGGGGTTTCTAATGTGCACCAAGGTTTGCGAACCCCTGACCCCCGTCTTCGGAGCTTGCAGCTCACAGATCTCTGAGCATCCCTCTTCCAGATGGGGAAGCCCACGCCCAGAGAGGGGACATCCGGGCACTTGCTCTGGGTCACATAGAATGTGTGTTGAGTATTCTTGTGCTCCACTGACATCCCCTCCCCTCCTACCGCTTCTTTAGGGATTTGGTTTTGTCATTTGTAAAATGTGTGCCTTCGTGGTACCTGCATGATGCTTGCACCAACCGAAGGATACTGTGCCTGTAAAGTGCCAGGCGTGCCTGGCTTACGGCTGCCTCACGTCAAGCGATATCCGTGTGTTGTTGGCCATGTTGTTCGGTCCCGGGGAGTGGCAGGGCATGCGGTGCCCGAAGACCCTGAGCTCACGGGGGACGAGGACTGGGATTCCTCCCTGCACCCAGCGTTCAGTGCAGACCCTGACACTTCACTACACCTGCTTCCAGTGTGGCAAAGAGGCTATTTTCTGGAATCGCCAACTCCTCACTGCCTTTGCTCAGGCTGAGCCCCTTGCCAGGAGCGCCTCTTCTGCCTCCCCTGGCCCTGCCCACTCCTCAGGCCTGGGACACGGAGAGCCACAACATCTGGCCAGTGAGGAACAGTTGAGGGGTCCACCCTTTAGACAGTCGTGCGTGGTGTGTGTCTTGTATCTAGTACTTGGACCACATTGTTCTTTTATTTATTTATTTTAGAGAGAGATAGAGTGCGCACAAGTGGGAGAGGGTGAGAGAATCTGAAGCAGACTCTGCGCTGAGCATAGAGTCTACCTTGGGGCGCAGTCCCACAACCCAGAGATCATGACTTGAGCCCAAACCAAGAGTCAGACACCTGACCAACTGTGCCACCCCGGCGTCCCTACGTTGTTTTTTTTAGGGACAGGATCCATGTCTGCTGTACCTCTCATGGTGTCAGGCAGGAGGCCAGACACAGTAGGTGTCTATTAAGTCCCACCTGAGGCCTCAATTGACGTTCCGCTCATGGGAGACTAGGGCACAGGATCCTCACGGCTCCTTCTGTTCCCTCTTCTCCACATGTGCATCCCAGGGCAGATCATGACGGGTCCCTCCTCCTTTCCCCTCTTTGTTCTTGCTAATAAAATCTCATTGTTTCAGGAGAATAAGGCGGCAGTGTCTACTCTCCAGGGAAGGTGGGCCCAGCCCAGGGGATGAATTATGGTCAGTCTCTAAGTAGCCGTAGTAAACCAGATCTCTTTGCCAGATCCTTGGCTGATGGGAAGCCACATGACCCAGGCCTGGCCACTGGGACCCAGTGGCAACTCTGGGGGGGGGGGAGCATTCTGGGAAATATCCCCTCCCTCCTCTCCCCATGACTTTTGGAGGCTGACAGGCAAGGGTTATGGCAGAGCTGAGCCCCTTGAATTGAGGTCAAGAGAACTGAGTAACATCAGCCTAGAACCTTGGCATCCCTGAGCTCCCAAACAGCCGTGGAAAGCTTGCCCTGAATGTGTTAGGTGGGACAATCAAGCCCTGTTGTTTAAGGTGATCCTGGTGCAATATTCTATTACTTGCAGCTGAGCGCATTCCCAACTCACACAACTCTCACCAGCATGGGGCCTTTCCCGCACAAAGACAGAAGGAAAGCCAGAGACCCAGGCTTGATTCCATGATTTCCTTTTTCTTAGCCCTTTATTCCAAGGTACCCTGGGGTTTATTAGCACTTGTAATAATCACACTGATAATGGCTAACGTTTTTAATGCCTCCTTGGCTCTTGTACTTTATGTAGATTGTCTTGTTGAATGCTCATACAACCTTGCAACATTTTTACAGAGGAAGAAACCAGGACTCAGGGAAGCTTAGAAGCCCTATTCTTGACAGCTTGGTCCTGTTTGTGGCAGACAAATCCTTGTTCCCCTGGCAGGTTGGCCTCCCTTGCGTCTGGAACACTCCAGCTGATTCTTATCATATTTTTTTTTCCCAGGGTGCAATTCTTGCACACAGTAGGTGCTTGACAGAGACAAACATCCACTGTTTTTTATCACCAGCCCTTTCCCAGCAAATATATGCTGAACATCCCATGTGTTTAAGATGTGTGTGTGTGTGGGGGGGGGAGGTGGAGAAAATGGGACTTGTCTTCAGTAAAAGTAACAGCTACTGTTTATCAAGGGTTGGCTAAGTACTAGGCACCATATTTTACATACCTTTTTGTTTTCTTATTTTTGGTTTATTTAATACCCATAATAGCTCTGGGGAGGTTTTCAAGAAATCAAGCCTCTGTATAGTCAAATGACTTGCCTGAAGTCACCCAGAGTGGATTTGGCTCTGGGTGTGTCTGTCTGGAGCCTGTGTCTTGCTTAGCCTAGGGAAGGGAATGTGGACATGCCAACAGTCAATGCGTCTCTAACCAGGGGATGTTCCTTCCTCTTTCAGGGAAGCTTCACCGGGGTGGAGGTGCCAGAGCTGAGCCTGGAGGATGGGCAGGACTCCCAGAGTGGGGAAGGAACCACATTCCCCGGGGGGTGGAGGGCTCGGGCACATGTACAGAGATGGGACAGTGTGTTTCTTTGGGGGAGTGGAGTTTGTAACTAGAAAACCAGACCAGCCCGTTGGTTATGAGTTATCAACTAGAATGGTGGCTTCAGTCCTGGATGCCGCTGGCTCCTGAAGAATGTGGCCCAGGTGAGTGTGATTCTGCTGGCTCCTCCCAAGGAGACCTCTGTCCTGCTGCTGGCCTCCTGGGAGAGTGGAGGTGGCAGAGGCAGCTGTTCATCTGGGAGACTGGTTTCCTTCCAGTAGAATTCACTGAGCAACTACTATGTGCCGGGCGCGGCCCTGGCCTTTGCACGCTCCCAGTCTGGTGGGGAGACAGGCGTGAGGATGGTCCCCCAGGTCAGCATCATTACATATCATGTGTGCCAGGGAGTGAGCGCTTGCTCTGTGCTTTACAAACATTTAGCTCACTGACCTGCCAAACTCCTGGGGAGGAGTCCGGGCTCTCCTGCCTACACTCCGCGGGCGCTGGCAGTTGCCCGAAGCCACCTGACTTGCCTGAGCTCCGGGGGCTGGTAGGTGGCTTGGGTAAAAAGAAATTGCTGGGAGGCAAAAATCATTGAAAGTATTATCACTATTTACTTTTATTATTATTATTATTATTATTATTATTATTATTATTTTTATTTTTAGTTAGGAGACTCCACGCTCAACATGGGGTTTGAGCTCAAGATTCTGAGATGGAGTTGCAGGCTTCAGCGACTGAGCTAGTCAGGTGCCCCTTAAATATTTTATTTTATTTATTTATCTTTTTAAAGATGTATTTATTTGTTTGAGGGCGACAGGAGCAAAGGGAGAGGGAGAGTCTCCATCAGACTCCATGCTGGGCGCAGTCGCACACTCCACTCACGAGCCAGCAGGGCGCCCTGGCACTGGTGCCAGCTAGGCCTGCATTAAGCAATTCCTAGACCCCATGTAATCCTCACGTACTCCATGACATAGTTTCTAGCTCCATTTTACAGATGAGGAAACTGAGGTCCACGGGGATGAATAACCTGCCGAGGCCCCAAGCTCACAGCAGAAAAGCCAGGCTGTGCGCCCCGATCTTTCTGGCTTCAGGCCAGAGCGTCTCTACCACCACACACCGCGTTGCGTTGGAAAACCAGTTCTTTGGAAAACAAAACAGAACAGAATGAAAGAGCCCCTGAATTTTGTGTTTTTTGGTTTCTGTGATGTCTGCACTCCGGTCAGGGCTGATTTCAAGCTACCGACAGTTAAACAACCGACTCACAGAACTACTCTTGAACTATGAGCTTCCAGCACGAGGCCCTTTCAGAGGGGCGGGAAGGCCAGGGGCTTCAATGGCAGGAGGACCCTGCGTGGCTCCCCGAACGCTGCTTTGAGAAGTACGAAGTCACATGTTGCTCGGCCGAGACTTGCTGAGCCCCGTCTGTGAAATGGGTCTGACCACCCCTCGCCTCTCCTGTCTGTAGTTCTGGGCTTTAAAGCTCCCAGGAGGCTGGGCTCCACCGTGCTGGCAGGTAGACGTGTTCCCTTATGTGGGTCACTGTGGGGGAATTAGGCTGGGCTGGTGGGGGGCTGTCTGTTCTCCCTCCTCCTCCCCCTGAAAAGCTTTCAAGGTGATTAGTTTACATCATGAAGGGATCTTGTTACGGCTCCAGCAGGAGGGCCTCCAAATCTCCTACCTGAGATAAGAAGGCTGCCTCCTGTTTAATCTCTCAGCTTAGAGGCCATGTTTTAATATTTAAGAAATGGTTTCCAGGCTCAGGGGTGGGGTGGGCAGAGAGGTAGATGGCCTGGCCTAGTTGGGTTTTGACCGAGAGCATGTATCATTAAAAGGCCCCTTCTGCTCATCAGGCCTGTGGGGCCTGGAGTCCCAAGTCATTTCTGTAGGTTGGGTTTCACTCCTATCTGGAGCAGGGGGCACCTGACGAGGGCTCTGTATTTATGGGGAAACCCAAGCCTTGCGGGCTGTCTGCTGGCATAGCCCCAAGTCCAAGGGTGGACCAGTGCCAGTCCCTGCTCCTGACCCCAGACACAACAACCACTTTAGGCTCTGTCTCTTGGCTCCCTCCTCTTTCTCTCAGCTGCCTTATAACCCACAGGGCAGGACCTGTTGGGAATAAAAATGCTAGAAGGGAACACACACCAAGGGAGCCTCTAGCAGGTGCGTGCATTCTGAGTGAGCGACGCTGGCCATCTGGCTGAGATGGGTTTGGATTTTGTCTTTCTTTTGTGCTGTGTGTTCCAAGTCAGTCACTTAACCGCTCTGAGCTCCAATTTCTTCTGTGCAGTGGGAGATGTAGTGTCTGCTTCACATGGCAATTTTAAGACTTTAACAGGCCCTTAAAAGTGCCTGGGTTAAAAAAAAAAAAGTGCCTCACAGTAGTAGTTAGTTTTGTTTCATTTAAAAAATACATCCATTTAAGATAGAAGTATTCATCCTCACACTTGCTGGCTGGACCTCAGACCAGTAGCCAGGCCCTGCAGGGAGAAAGCAGGAAAAGTAGCCAGAGACCTACAGCCCTGCCTCCTGAATTCTTCTAGCTTTGCCCAGAAGAGTCAAGACTCGGAAGGATCAGTGCAGGTGCTGATCCCAGCGTTCCCCACGTTCACAGGGGAAAGCAGGTTCTCGGACAGCGATATGATGGAAATGATTGGCCGGAATAAATTGGATGAGGTTTTGCTTTAAGCTCTATCACCTATGAGTTCCCCAGATTACAGACTTTTATCAGGATGATAACTGCATGCAGTGTCATACGGCAAAATAAAAGGGTTTTTTTGTGTGTGCATTTAAAAAAAAAAAACCCACAAAAACATGGCTGTGTGTTTTTTTCCTATCCGTGTAAAGTGGCCACCTCTTCTCTCTGGGGAGAGAGGGTCTTTTGTTCTGTGACCACGTCCTTTTTATTTTTCCTTTGCTGATTGGCAGGTGTCCTTTCTCTTATGAAATGATAGTGATGATGGGTTTAAGGTTTTGAAAGTTAGTTTTGAACAGGTGGTGCATGTACAGGGTGCCCTGCCCGCCTCCCCGTCATCGGTACCTCTGCGTGTCAATCATGCCTGACCCCGTCTGGCTCGTGTGTGCTCGTGGGTAAAAGGTGATACCATCCGCCCCACATCGCTCCTTTGGTGGGAGGTTGGGGGAAGAGGTGAGAAAGATCTTAGATTGGGGGATCCCTGGGTGGCTCAACAGTGTAGCACCGTCTTCAGCCCAGGACCTGATCCTGGAGACCCAGGATCGAGTCCCACATCGGGCTCCCTGCGTGGAGCCTGCTTCTCCCTCTGCCTGTGTCTCTGCCTCTCTGTCTCTCTCTCATGAGTAAATGAATAAAATCTTTAAAAAAAATCTTAGATGCCATTGAAATGTTATAATCATATGCACGGTGCCCCCCATGTGTTATAATAGATTTGGTTGGGGCCCAGTGATGGGCCAAGGGCACTCATTGTAACATCGTTGCTATGGCGAAGCAGGGTCTTCTTTAGGATGATGCTGTTGCTCCTGCGGTTGACATCACCTTTGCGGTCCTTACGACAAGCTGGTTTCTGCGGTGGGTGTTTGCACCAGCCACTGAAATGACCTCTTTTGTTACCTGAGGGCATGGTTGTGAGCAGGCTGGTTACAGGCTGTGTGCTCTGTGGCCACAGAACACCTGGATCTCAAGACCAGACCCAGAAATGTGTGTTTGCTGATAATAATGCTCATCGCAGAAGGCAGACGCGCGTGGTGAGGCTTCCTGCCTCCATGCAGACGACACTAGTGCATCGCTGCACCCTCCCATGGGGTCAGACAGGACCTCAGAATCCCACTCAGCACGGCGCCCTAGGGAGGGACAAGGGAGGGGGACTGCGTTGGCAGCACTCTTATCATACCTCCATACCGGTTCTCAGACTTCAGTATTTTCTAGATCAGTGTAATTTCTGAAAAATTAGAGGGACTAACATCAAGTCGTCAACTTCTTGTTTTGAGAGAGACTAAAAAAACAAAAAATCTGCCATTTTAAAATCACCATTTATTCTTTTTTTTTCTTAAGAAAGTACATTTATTAACACCAAAAAAGTTGGAAAGACAATTTCCAAATAAAGGACAATGAGCACGTTCAGTTTTATTTGAAAACAAAACTTTTTTTTCCTCATTGTTCTCATTTTGCTCCAGATGCATAAAATCTTCATTATGGGTTGACACCTGTTGGTGGCCCAAAGTGGGCAGAAAGAGATGCCTGGCTCCACGGTATACAGCCTATTCCATTTCCTCTCTGTAGAAATTACTTTCCATCTTAGAGTTTTGTGAGGACTCATTTCTATGGAGCCACAGATACTTCTGTAAAAATCATGATCATTACCTGCATGGATTGAAAACATATATATCTCCTTTCCTTCTGGAAAGTTCACTAAAAAAGACAGCAAAGTAATCTTTAAGAGCACAAGCCTACAAGTTCAAAGAGAATGGGAGAGAAGAGATTAAATTATAAGAGGTCACGTCCTCTATTTTAGCTACTTCCTTGCTTACTTTGGACCCAAAGGCATGTCATCAAGAAATTTCAAAGTCTAGGGACGCCTGGGTGGCTCAGTGGTTGAGGGTCTGCCTTTGGCTCAGGGTATGATCCTGGAGACCCGGGATCGAGTCCTGCGTCAGGCTCCCTGCATGGAGCCTGCTTCTCCCTCTGCCTGTGTCTCTGCCTCTCTCTCTCTCTGTATGTCTCTCATGAATAAATAAATAAAATCTTTTTTTTTTAAAAGAAATTTCAAAGTCTAGTGATCACATAGGACAGAGGTCAGCAAACTTTACCTAAAGGGCCAAATAGTAAATATTTTAGGCTTTGCAGGCCATATGGTTTCTGCTGCAACTATTCACCTCTGCCATTAGGGCAGGAAAGCAGCCATAGGCGTATGTGAACATATGAGTGTGGCTGTGTGCCAATAAAACTTTATTAGCAAAACCCAGCGTGGCCTTGTTGACGTTGAACTGCTGAAACCACCGTGACACTGACTCTGTCCTGATCTCTTGTCTACACCAGTGGGCCTCCAAATGTCTCTGCCCTCAGGATTACCATATCTTATCTTAGTCCTAGCACTAGCCTGAAGGTATCTCATTTAACTATCAATTTTCACGTCTGTTGTTTTAGGTCTATTTCCCCCTCAACAGAGCCTATGATGGGAACGTGATTCAAGTGATTTATTAAGAGGGTTCTCTCAGACGAGGAGTAAAGGAAACATGGTGAGACAGAGGGAAAAAAAGCTAAGCAGGAATATGATCTTCAGGATAGACAAACAGATCAATGGAACGGGATCCAGAATCCAGAAATAGAATCACACACATATAATTTTCAGCAAATGCCCCAGTTCCATTAAGAAAGGAAACTCTTTTCAAGCAACAACACTGAAAGAACTGGATAAATGTTTGAAAATATTAACCTCAATGCTTACTTTGCTTGATGGACAAAAACGAATTCAAAAAGGCTTGTAGACCTAACTGTGAGAGGGGACCACAAACCTTTTAGAAGAAAAAAATTGGAGAGTATTTTAGTAATCTTGGGGGTACACTAAAGATTTATTAGAGAAGACACAAAATGCACTAACCATAAAAGAAAAAAAAAGATAAAGATACTTCATCAAAATTAAAACTCCTGCTTACCAAAAGACCCCATTCAAGATGAAAAGGCCAGCCACGATGCAGGAAAAAAAAAAAAATGCTTGTAAGAAATATACCTTGTGGACTTGTAGCCAGAATATATTGAAAACACCTGTAAATTGGGCACCTGGGTGGCTCAGTCAGTTAAGCATCTGCCTTTGGTCATGATCCTGGGGTCCTGGGATCCAGTCCCTTATTGGGATCCCTGCTCAGCAAGGAAGTGGCTACTCCCTCTGCCCCTTCCCCTGCTCATGCACGCATGCTTGCTCTCTCTTGCAAAAATAAATAAAATCTTTATTTAAAAAAAACCCACACCCATAAATTAATAATAAAAAGACAATAAAATGAGCAAAAGACTTGAACAGACATTTGAGAAGAAAAGATCCAAGAATGACTTATAAGCCCAGGGAAGGGTGCTCAGCATCCAGTAAGTCATCAGGCAAATCCCAATTAAAACTACAGTGAGATATTTCGCACCCCCTAGAATGGTTAAAATAAAAAAGTCTGGCAACACTACGTGTGGGCAAGGATGTAGAGCTGCTGGAAAGCTCACACTGTTGGTGTAGAATGGTACAACTGCTTTGGAAACTGGAAGTTTCTTATAAGGTTATTATATGTCCAACCTTACGACCTGGTCATTCTGTTGTTGGGTATTTACCCAGATGGGAACGTGTGTTCACAAAAAGTCACATGCAAGAAATTTTATAACAGCTTTATCTACAGTAGCTAAAAGTTGGAAACAACTCCGATTTCCATCTACCGAAGGGTGGTTAAACAAATTGTTGCCAACGTGGTGAGTGCTTTGCCATCTGGCCAACTGGCGAGAGTTACCCCAAGGGACCAGGGGCAGCCATAGATTTGAATTGAAAGAGGGGATTAGTACTGAGTCCCGTGAGGGTCTGGGGACTCAAGTCTCTGGACCCACAGAGCTCCGAGTGGCAGGGTTGGGATGGGAGGCACAGCTCCTCAGGCTGCCAGAGACTGATGGACAGAGCCACTGCCACCCTGTCTTCCTGCCATGAAAGTGTCAGCTCTCGGAGGTTGGTTGTCCTCTATCTTGTTTATCAGCGTGTCTTCAGTACCAACGTGCAGCCCGGCGCACATGTCCCGCTTGGTCAATACTGCTGGACCCATGGCCAGAAACTGGCTTGATGCTTTGTGAGGTTTGTCGAAGGAATATCAAACAATTCTAGTTTTCTTTAAGACATTTGATTTATCTAATGATTTGATTTATACTCATCATAGAGAATTTAAAATATACAGAAAGCAGAGAAGAAAAGTCAAGATCACTTGGATATAAGCGTATGTTAGCCAGAACTATACCATGAACTCGGTCTACACGAGTGGCTTTCGAGCAGCTTTCCGGAGCACTGGTGTTTCTGAGAAGGTGCCCCAGGAATTTGCTTGCAAGTAAGGGGGAGAATGTTATTTGCCCCAGAATAGGAATAATTTTCAAAGTTTTATTTGAATTTTATTTAGGGGACAAAATGGGTTTGCGACAAAAACATTAAAAGAGGTTGAAACCCACCAGTCTACACCGCGGAGCTGGCGGTTCTCATTCAGCTGACATCCAATTTCATATCACCATCAATAAATGGAGCAGATGTTCCGGACTCTACTACCACGCATGGCAGTTACTGGCACTTGACCAGCCCTCAGTGTAGACGCCCCTTCTCCTAAGAGCACCGCAGAGTTATGTGATAGGACAAAGGGAACCTTTTACTGCAAAAAACCAGATGTTGCCGACTGGAAAAGACCAGTGGTGGTTGAAAACAGAACCATGAATGAGTCATGTTCAATCATCTCAGACAAGCATAAAAGTATATAAAAGATTAGTGCAGAAGAGAATTTATACCAGGCTCTGTGCTGTCTGGGAACATGATTTAGATTAAAAGAGGAAAAAAAAAATATCTCTGAGCCACCTGGAGCACCGTAGTCAGAAGGCTTTTAGGATTTGGATTTCAATATCCATCACCGTAAACTCTCAGATTATTTTTATTTTTTGAAAGCCATTTGGATGCCTATCAAAACAACGGGCCTGAACTAGACTTTGTGTGATTCTGATTCAGGCAGTATGTCACAGATGTGACCGCCCGCGTAACCACCAGCTCCCCAGCCTTGGGGTTCAAGCCTGCAGCTGTGTCTGCCACCGTCGTACATCCATCCTCTGCCCCTTTGATTTGGTGCGGAGGCCAAAATACAGGCGCCCTGTTCAACTGTGCTTGGGTGCGTCGCCTTCTTAGGGCAAACAATGCTGGGTGAGGGGCTGGGGACGGAGGATGCAGGAATGGTGACTTTGCCTGATGTCTGCATTTAGATTTGAAGAGCTACTTCGTTGACTTGAATCCTCCAACTAACAGTACTGCCTTCGGCTTCCTTTGGTTCTGGAGAGTGCCCTTGACTTCTCCTCCAGGAACCTGGTCATCACACAGCTTGACCTGGTGAAGGAGAAAAGCTTTTCACCAACACTTGGTAATCTCTAACTTTTTAGTAGGAGCCATTCTGGTCAGAATGGAGTAGTATCCCATTTTGGTTTTAATTGGCATTTCCCTGGTGACTAATGAGTTGAGCATATTTTTGTGTAGTTATTGGCCATTTGGAGACATTCTTTTGTGACCTGCCAGTGGCCCCAAATGTCCACACAAGTAGAATGGAACGTATCCGTGGAAAACTCTACGGCAATAAAATGGGAGGCCCAGGCCTTTATGCTCTTGCTTGATCAGTCATTAGATGTGGGTCGCCCTGTAGTTACGCATGTCTTTTTTTCTGATGTTTTGACATCTGGAAGCTTGCGGACCCTGGGGAACTGCCCTTCTTCCCAGGAGTAGCCAATTCCCAGAGAGAGGAAACCAGCCACCTGTGACCTGGCCTTTCACATGCAAACCAAGTAGTCCAGAGCCCACATCCCAACCACCTCCTCCTCACCAGGCTCTCATGCTCTGGGCCACTGTCCACGCACCTTAATCACCCCAGGGCCCCGCACCCGACAGCCAGGGCCAGCCCCAGCCCCAGCTCCAGCCCCAGCCCCAGCCCCTAGGCCCCAGAGCCTGCCAGAGTAGTCAAACGAGCTCATCCTAAGCCTGCCTACCCTGCTTCACCCATTCCTTCCTGTGGAAACCACAGCAGAGGCTCTCACTCCTGTTTCTCCTGTTCCTGGTTCCTTCTCACCTGCCTGGGTGCTTCCCCGAGTGGCCCTGTGTGGCGCCCCCCCTCCTCCTCCCGGGATCTGTAACAAACCATCTTCTATTTTTTTAAAGATTTTATTTATTTATTCCTGAAAGACACAGAGAAATGCAGAGACACAGGCAGAGGGAGAAGCAGGCTCCCTGCGGGGAGCCCAATGTGGGACTCGATCCCGGGACTCCAGGATTACGCCCTGGGCCAAAGGCAGACGCTCAGCCACTGAGCCACCCGGCGGCCCGCAAACCATCTTTTCAGTGGCCCTCATTTCCTAATCTGTTGGCTCTACCATACCCTAACCTGTATTAAAACCTACATTTTAAAACCCACCCTGGGAAGGGTTGGGACCCTGGTGGAGGCCACTCTCTGCTTTGAGGGGCCATCTACCAACAGCACTCCCAGCGGCTGGCACAAGTCCTTCCTTGAATGGGGTGGTCGGTGTCCACCGCAGATTCCCCCCTCACATCAAGGTCTAAATAAGCCTTCATCCTAGGGCTGGAGGTGGGTGGGGTGAGTGAGGCATCCAGCACCCCTGAGACTGAGTACCACCTACATGTCGCCCCCTCGGGGCCTCTCTTGCTTCACCCCTGTCCCCATCATGCTTCTCTCTCCTCTCCTCTCCCAGCACCTACACAGATCCTGGGTCCCTCCTTTGTCCCAATCCCTGCACCCCCAGGGTTCTCTTCTCACTCAGGGTGAAAGCCCAAGACCTTCCTGTGCCCTGTGAGGCCCTATGAGATCTGGCCTCCATTGCCTGCCTGCCCTCCTCTCTCGGTGGCTTCCTCACTATTCCTCCACAGGCACATCCCACCCCAGGACATTTGCACTTCCATTGCCCTCTGCCTGGAATGCTCTTCCGCTAGGTCTGCCATCATCTCGCTCCTTTACTTTCCTCTGATCTTTGCTTGTCTACCATCCCTTCCTTGGCCACCTGCTCCCACATCCCAACACTTCCCCTCCCTGACACTTCCTATTCCTCTCCCTTGCTTTGTTTTTCTCCATCTAATGCACCATGCATCTTACTTATTATTTCATTTAATGTCTTTTTTCTCCACTTGAGTGTAAGTTCCAGGGGGAAAGGGAGGGATTTGGGTTTATTTTGTTCATTGCTGGAATCCACCTGCCAAAAACAATGCCAAGCACATGGTATCAGAAACTGATTTGCTGAATGAATACAGAGGCGCAGGTTCTGGGGGAGGTGTTCGGGTCTGCTCCTGCTGCTCCCGTGGGTAGACACTGGTTCAACACCCAGAGCACACGATTTAATTAAAGATGCATCTTAACATCACCATCCTGCTCACTCACGTCCCTCTGTCATGTGTCTCTCCCCTCCCTCTCTTCTTTTATATCCATTTTCTTTCCCCTTCCCGCTTTTTGGTACTTGATGGAATCACATTAAACTAATAAAGCTTTCATTACTTGATTGTACCCGTAATTACACACACTGAGAGCTGGGTTTGTTTTGATTTCCTGTGGACTTTTGGTCACTGATGCTTTTGAACACTTGCTTTTATTCTTTGGTGGCCACTTGACCCCCCCTCCCTCCCCATTTTAAAAAGGATGAAAAGCTTAGAAAAACATCAGAAATATCCTTTTATTTTTCCCTGCAAATTGATTTGGAGAGTGTTGTTTTGCTTTCCCTCCTGGAAATGGTGGGTGTTAAAAAAAACCCAAAACACAACCCAGAATCACACGTTTCTAAACTGGCCAGCAGGCCATGGATTCTGTACTGGGAAGGAGAAGTTACTATTGACTGGGAAGCTCTGAGGGCATCTGTACTAAAATGGGGGTTTGATACAGTCCCTTGGCCTCCACGGAGGCTGGGGAGGTTGGGTTAGAGAGGGGTGTCCCTACCTCGGCACTAGTGACACGGGGGCTGGACTCTTCTTGTGGGGGGCTGTCTGGGCATTGTAGGGTGGGGGCAGCATCCTGGCCACTAGTAACTGGACACTAATAGCACCTCCTCTCATTTGTGACTATCAAAAAAGTCTCCACACCTGGCTGAATGTCCCCAGGAGGGCACAAGGACCTCCGGTTGAGTGCCATTGGATTAGATCAAAACCTGTGTGACGCATGTTCATGGAAGCACTATTCACAGGAGCTACGAAATGGTTGCCCATCACTGATGAATGGGTACACAAAACGTGGTCTGACGTATGACACAGAGTATTAGCCACACAAAGGAATGAAGGATTGATACCTGCTATGCCCATGGACGAACCTTGAACACAACACTCTAAGTGAGAGAAGCCAGACATGAAAGATTACATCTCAAATGATTCTGCTTAATGTGAAATGTCCCAAATAGGTAAAGTCATAGGGCTGGAAAGTAGATTAGTGATTACTTGGGGTAGGAAGTGGGGAATGACTGTTTAATGTAAACAGGATTTCTATTCTATTTCTATTCTATTCTATTATTCTATTCTATTCTATTCTATTCTATTCTATTCTATTCTATTCTATTCTTCCATTCCATTCCATTCCATTCCATTTAAATTCCCACTAGTTAACATACAGGGTTATATTAGATTCAGGCATACAACACAGTGATTCAACGCTTCATACATCACCCAGTGTTCATCACAGCAAGTGCCCTCCTTCATCCCCATCAGCCCCCCTCCCCCCCTCCCCCTCTGCTCTGATGACCATTAGCGTGTTCTCTATAGTTAAGACTGCTTCTTGCTTTGCCTCTCTCCCCCTCTTTTTTCCCTCTATGCTTTTTTTTTATTTCTTCAATTTCACATTAGTGAGATCATATGGTATTTGTCTTTCTCTGACTTATTTCACTTAGCATTATGCTCCCTAGAAGCAGCCACATGGTTGCAAATAACAATATTTCACTCTTTTTTATAGCTGAGTGATATTCCATTGTATACATACACCACATCTTCTTTATCCATTCATCCATTGATGGACGCTTGAGCTGCTTCCATATCTTGTCTGTTGTAAATAATGCTGCTGCAAACATTGGGGTGCACATACCCCTTTGAATTCCTGTTGTCAGGGGATCCCTGGGTGGCGCAGCGGTTTGGCGCCTGCCTTTGGCCCAGGGCGCGATCCTGGAGATCCGGGATCGAGTCCCACATCGGGCTTCCGGTGCATGGAGCCTGCTTCTCCTTCTGCCTGTGTCTCTGCCTCTCTCTCTCTGTGACTATCATAAATAAATAAAATTTAAAAAATATTAAAAAAAAAAAAAAAAAAAGAATTCCTGTTGTCATAGTCTTTGGTTAAATCCCCAAGAGTGTGACTGCTAGGTTGTAGAGTAGTTTTAGTTTTAGTTTTTTGAGGAACTTCCATACTGTCTTCTGCAGTGGCTGCACCAGTTTGCATTAATGGGTATAGGGTTTCTTTTTGGGGGTGAAAAAGTTCTGGAACTAAATAGTGGTGATGGTCACTCAACATTGCCAACATGTTTAATGCCCCTGCATCGTGCACTTCAAAATGGTTAAAATGGTCAATTTTTTTGTTGTGTGTATTTTATTGCAATGAAATAAGAGCAACAGCTCACGTGAGCTGCTTTTACTGGTGTGTATGACAGCTATTCATACAATCAGGACGCTGAAGCGTAAGAGGAGGTTTGTGGTTTCGCCTGTCTGCCCCTCCTCCCTGCTAGGACACGAAGGGTGCTCCCACCCCCATCACCCTGTTCACCCCAATGGTAGGAGTTGCCAATTTGCGTGAATCAGATTCGATACACTGATTGCAGAAATCTTTTCTGGGGATGGATATTTAAAAGGCATTATTTTGGCTATCTCTTGCTGTAAACCAAAGGCAGTGGCGTGAATAGTAACTGTTTAGTGGCCCATAACTCTGTGATTTGCTCAGCCTCTGTGGGGTGTTGGCTGGGGCCATTCATTGGACTGCACTCCACTGGGAGCTTGGCTGGTTCTGGAACGTCCAGAGTGGCTTCATGCACATACCTGGCCGCTGGTTGTGGCTCTTGACTGGGGGCGTCTCCCTTCCCCTGAGGCTCTGGAGCAGCGTCTCCACAGCATGGTGTCTGAATTCCAGGGGGATGAATGTGGAAGCCAATGTGACATCAGACCTGGCCTCTGCAGTCCCCAAAAGCCACCCCTACCATTTTTCACTAGTCAAGGCAAGTCACAAGGCAAGCCTGGATTCAAGTGGCGGGGCTATGAACTGTGCGTGTTGATGGGAAGAGCAGCAGAGTATTGCTGCCATGATTTCCAGCCCTCCACAGGGATTAAGATGTCAGCGGCTGTTCGAAGCCTGTTGCCATCATCTGGATGGGACATGATGCAGGCTTGGACAGGGCAGCCACAGTGGAGGGGGACAGTGGATGAATCTTTGATCAAACATGGCAATGCTGATGTGTAGGCTTGGGTCTAGAGGATGGAATAAATAGAAAAGCTTTTAGTCTGCTCTCAGTCTAGGGCTGTTGCAACCCAAGATTCTTCCTGGGTGGCCCAGCCATGATAACTAGGGCCCATATCCATCACACTTTCTATAAATGCGTAAGAGACACTCTGATGAGCAAAATGACTTCAGTAGTGAAATGTCCCGGCTGCACCAGCAGCAGATGGTACACTGGATAAAGAAGGTGCACTGTTATTTCTATTTGCATGGGACTAGAAGATACCTGAAGAGGCTCCACATTGTCCTAAAAGGTTTTTCCTGCTAACTATTCTGTAACTGTGGTTAACCTTGCTTCTCAAGGAAAGAGGGGGATGACGGTCAAAGTCGAGGATAGGAGGAAACTGGGAAAAGTTGCTCTCAGAGGTAAAGATGGAAGTCCCTCGGCAATGATCCTGTGGTCTAATAGCTTCACTTATGAGGGAGAAGCGGGTCAAGTCAGGCAATCTCAAGTTCTGGAAGAGGGTCTTTGGGACTGTCATCTTCCATCTCGCTCGGGTAAGCAGATGAGGGAACTGGTGTCCCAAGGCCACACAGGGAATTAGCTTCAGGACCAGGGCTAGAGCCCATGGCACTTGCTCCAGGCCTGAGGATCCCAGAAGACCTAGCCTGCAAATAGGGATTGCAAACTCATGGCCCTCAAAGTTTTCTGGCCCCAGTCATGGTTTTGTTTTGCTTTATTTTGGTGAGGCCCATTGGGTTAGCTGCCTTCATTTAAGAAGGAGAATATTCCATGTGAGAATCTAGATTTCTAGGTCCTTTTAAAAAACTGGAGGAAGGAGCGAGGTACTCAAAGCTTCAAGGCTACTGTTGCGTGGAGCTGAGAAGTGGATGTCCCTTTTAGAGGAGACAAGGTGCCAAGTGGTGGCTCTTCCACCAGGTCCTGGGGCCAGACAGTTGACCTGCCCTGTTTGGAGGAGTTTTTGACGGGTATCACAGACACTGAAGAAAGACCAGAGCTTCTCACTTTTTCATCTGTTTCGTTTGTTAACTCTTGAAGAGTTGCAATAAAAATAAGCTTGTCGGGAAACAAAATAATAAAGAAATAAAGAAATAAAGAAATAAAGAAATAAAGAAATAACTTGCTGAGAATCCCAAGGGATCTTTAACATGTATGGGGATACATAGTAAATGTGGTGAAAACTTCACAGTGGTTTCTTAATCGATTGGGTGCAGGCAATTTGATGGAGAGACTAGAATGTTTTGGGTCACTGTGGGTTTGGTCCCACGGGAGGCAGGAGAGGCACCTGTTGACCTCCCCAAGAGTCTATTTTGTTGACTCTATTGTGATCGCTAAGTGTTGTGTCTGCCTGAGGTGATTCCATTTGACCTTGAAGACTCCCATCCATGTGTTCTTGGGCCAGTGTTGGTTGGGGTGAGGTTCTTAGACCACGTGTGGCAGAGGTACCTGTTACTACTTGTTTTCTGACACCCACTCCCTGACCCACCAAATGGAAACTTTGGATATGGGGCCTGGGAGTCTGCATTTGGATAAACTCCCCATTGACTTTCATCCAGGATGAAGCTGGGAGCCACTGTCCCAGGCCCTCATGTTTGCTAGATCCCTCAGTATTTCAGATCTAGGAGTATTGGGCCCCATCCTAGATATAGGTCTAGCTATACTTTCAAATTCTCGCTCCATGGCTGGTTGCCAGGGTGACCTCTTTCCCCTCTTGGGGACTCAGTATCTCTATCTGTAAAATGAGCCACTGATGTGCTGGCTGTTCTCCATTTGCCCCTTCCTGACCACCATAGCTCTCTGCTCTTTTCATCCTGCTCTGTGCTCTGGGAGGCTGACCTGTATGGATTATGTCACCAGGTTCCTTTGCCTTCCTCTTCCTGTTGGAATTGGACAGTGGAGATCTCTGCTGGGAGAGTGGAGGGCAGAAGGAGAGACCAACTGGGCTATTCTATTTCCCCAGCTCCTGTTGGGCAGCTCTTTTGCCATGGCCTAGTGCTCCCTTGCCTGGGGCCACTAACTCCCCTTCACTTGGCTGAAGGTGGTGATGGCTCCCCATGATTGCAGGCTGCGGAAATTTCAATATCCCTTACTGCTTCCTGCAATTCTGTTCAGACCTGTGTAGAGAGGCCCTTTATTAGATCCCCAGAACTTATCAATATTGCATTGTATACTTGAAAGTGGCTAAGAGATCTTAAATATTCTTACCAGAAAAAAAGAAAGGGGAACAACGTGACATGATAGAAGTGGTAGCTAACACTGCAGGGGTGATAAATCAGTCCATCCAACCCACACTTTGTATGCCTTACACTTGCATAACCTTACCTGCCAATTATATCTCAATAAAGCTGGAAATGGAAAAAAAAATTAAAAACATGGTTATATGTCTAGAAAAAAAAGAGGCAGACCTTTTATTAACTATATGCCTCAATCAAACCCTTTGAATGTGCCACCTGCTTCTACCAGGACCCTGACTGCTACCGTAATACCACAGAGGCTTACGGAAGATCATGACACGTGGCCTGGCACTTAGCAAATGCTCATTCTACTCCTTGCTGTTATGATTACTTTGATGACAACTACTATTTTCGTTACTGTTATTTCAGTGTAACTAGAGTTACAGACTCTGCTAGTTGGGAATCGCCATGGCAATAAGACACAGAAGAGTACCTGGTCTGTATTTGTTCAGTGAATAAATGAATTTCTCCCGTCGAGGGCACCTTCACGCCTCCTGTCACTGGGAGCTCATAAATGGCAAAGGCAGCTTCTTGTCTCACTGGAAGACTTCATAAATTTTACCAGGAAGATGAGCAAACCCGGGGCTGGTCGTGGAGTAGGTTTTTTTACTGCCTATGGCTGGGTTGGGGAGGGGGACCGAGACAGGGTCACAAGGACACGGGGACCCTGCACGGAGACAAATTCTCTTCTTACCTTGCACAGCATAGGAGGAAAAAAAATCAGTCTCTGGTGCAGTCTCAATTAAAATCTCCAGAGTTTGGGCACCTGGGTGGCTCAGTGGTTTCGTGCCTGCCTTCAGCCCAGGGTGTGATCCTAGAGTCCCAGGATCGAGTCCCGCGTCAGGCTCCCTGCAGGGAGCCTGCTTCTCCCTCTGCCTGTGTCTCTGCCTCTCTCTCTCTCTCTCTCTGTGTGTGTGTGTGTCTCATGACTAAATAAATAAAATCTTAAAAAATAAAATAAAATAAAATCTCCAGAGTCCCCAGGATAGAAAGGTGTCTAGAGTTTTCTCTGTGGCCCGATTATTGCTTTATCCCAACATGACCCTGAGACCCTGATTTCCAACTAAAACTCACAGGAGACACTCTGATGAGCAAAATGACTTCTGTCCCAAAGTGATCGGCCCAAACCAGCAGCTGAGCTGGTAGGAGCTGGGTAAGGAAGGATGCTGCGGGGCTGTGCTCACTCTCTCGGGGCCACGAGCCACTGGAAGAGGCTCTGTACTGGCCCGCAAGACTTTTACTGATCCCTTCGCTGCTCCTGTCTCGAGATCTATGCTGCAGATGCCGGGCCCAGTGGGGAAAATAAATAAATAAACACATCCATAAAATCAGACAACGCCGCCGGCTCGGCTGCCAGCTCCTGTGACCCCAGGTGCAAGGGTACAGCGCATCATCTTGCCTTTGGACCGCAATCAATGGAACAGGCAGGAAATGAGAGGAAATTAATTTTTCCCCCCCTCTCCTCCTTCCCTCCCCTGCCGTCCCTCCTGTTTTTACACAAGGGCCTTTTAAAATGTTGGTTACTCTCTGATTACAGCGCAATAGAGGTTCGAAACAGCCTCTTCTTGACTAAACTCCCTGTGCCCTTAACCAGAACGATTGGCCGGTTGCCTTGGTAATTGTCCTCATTCGCTGTGTAGAAGCCACAATTATGAAGGTTTTTCTGGGTACTGATCCTCTCAGTGCCTTTTTCTTAGAAGTTCACGAGAAGATGGGACAAAGGAGACCTAATAGATTTTATTGCTCTGGCTCCTTGGAGTACTCAGAGCCCATGACATGCGGGCATGAGCTGTGAGTGCCATTTAAATTGGCTGGCTTGGCCCGGAGAGAAAGCTTTCTGCTCAGGAGAGTGGCGAGGTTCTATTAGCTGGAGGGCCAGGGCGGGAGGATGAACTCACAGACCCGGCTCCTCTAGCTTGGCTCATAATGGAAACCCTAGATGGGCATCTGGGGCCGACGGCCGGGCCACTTAACCTTTCAGTGATAATCGAAGAGAATGGACATGTAACTGCTCTCTTGAAACTCCAGGATGATTCAGGTTCAAGGAAGGAGGGCTCCGTGGCTTGTTGAAAAACCCAAACTGGAAATGTTTGGGGCAGAGGCAGCATTCCCCACTCTAAAGAGCAACAGGACTCCATTAGCTGGGGTAATTGCAGAGAAGAAATGGAGGGAAGATGATGATTATGGAGACGATGATAATCACGGTCACTGTAATCATATCATTTAGTTGGAAAGGGTTCAAGATGCTCACATTCACTGCCTTAGCTGCTCCTTGCAATAGCCTGGGGGTTGTGGGCTCCTTCTCGTAAATGGGGAAACTGAGACATGGGGTAGCAAAGCAGCTTGTCCAGGATGGAAGGTGCCGGAGGTGGTATTCAAATACCAAGATCCCTGACTCCCAGAATCTTCCTACTGCACACAACCTCCTCTCACTAAAGGAAAATCAATTCTAAGCTTTGGGAGGGATAAGGTATAGACACCTTTGAGCTGCAGTATGTAGATCAGGTGTTCCAGGGGCTGATGTGCCTTCATTAGAAAGGCTTTGACTCTTGATGTGTCCCCACCTGGAACAAAAAAGATGTCTGAAAGGGGTCAAGTCCATGGCTATTTCATCGAGAGAGCCAACTCTGTGGGACTAGCAGTAGCTAGCTGTGTTAAGAAGGATTCTGAGTCTGCGTCTGGGTTTATTGAGAAAGAGTGCCATCTTGATTAGCAGTGTCTGCTATGAAGGAGGGATGGGGAAATCACGTGTGTGTCTTTTTTGAAGGCTTTTCAACTAACTCTGCTTGAAATTAATTCACCAGATTACATTTAAGACATAACTATCATTCAAAAACCCAGAATGATAATACAAGCTGGCTCCAGATTCATCCCACAATTTCCAGAAACCCTTCTATTTGGAAAAAAATTTCAAATTTACAGAAGAGTTTCAAGAATAGCAATAGCACAAAGAACATCCAAATGTCCTTTACCCATGGTTCCCTATTGTTAACATTTTGCTCTGTGTTTTCCTTTTCTCTCTCACATATATTTTTCCCCCTGAAACATCTGAGAATAAGTGGCACATATCATGGCCTTTTACCCCTAAGCATTTCAGTGTGTATTTCTAAAGAATAGAGATAGCCTCCTGCTACCACATTACAGTAGCAACTTCAGAAAATCTAACGTTAATACAAGACTTGCCCTTACCATCTCGGAGCCAGCTCTGTCAATGGACCCAACAATGTCCTTCTTAGCATTCTTCCAGGATCCAGTCCAGTAGGAGGTATTGCATTTAGCTGTCATGTTCCTTTAGCTTCTATTTATAATTCTGACATATTTGACATTCCCGTAATATAGAGAGATTTAAAATACCTGTCTGTGTATTTGATATTTTTGAGAACCAAATACATGTGCTATGCTTGGTGCTGGGCTTTCCGGATAAATTTGACAATTCTTTCCCTAAGTAAGATAATATCAGAACAATAAAAGCTAAGAATTAGGAGCCTCTGGCTGGCTCAGTTGGTGAAGCATCTGCCTTCGGCTCAGGTCACGATCTCAGGGTCCTGAGATAGAGCCCTGCATCGGGCTCCTTGCTCAGCAGGGAGTCTGCTTCTCCCTCTCCCTCTACCACTCCCCCTGCTTGTGCTCTCTCACTCTCTCTCACATGCTCTCTCTCACTCTCTCAAATAAATTTAAAACAATCACTTTTTAAAAAAAGCTTTTACTGAATACATGTGATGTGCCAAGCACTTTACATGCATTATCTCATCTAAAGCTACAACAGTCCTGTGAGGTGTGGGCAGGATGATTGTTCTCATCCATGGAGAAGCCGAGGCTCAGAAATGTAAAATGGTTTGCCTGACATCATGGAAGTGGTAAATTGAGTCAAGATTTGATCTCAGGCAGATTGGCTTTAGAAAACTCACTTTCAAAAAAAAAAAAGAAAACTCACTTTCAGCCATTGCATTATTCTGTCTTTGAGAAATAAGTTCAACAGCATGGCAAAGATTGGATAAATAGCATATAAATGATTAATTCATTGATTCATTGGCTTATTGATTAATTCATTGATTATTCATTCATTTGCTGTTTTATTCACTGATTCACAGATTAATTCATTAGCTGATTCATTCAACCATTTATTGATCGATCGATTGATTGATCCATCCATCCCTCTATTTTTTGAAGACTTCATTTATTTATTCATAAGAGACAGAGAAAGGCACACACAGAGAGAAGCAGAGACATAGGCAGAGGGAGAAGCAGGCTCCTGCTGGGAGCCCGATGTGGGACTCGATCCCAGGACCCTGGGGTCACTCCCTGAGCCCAAGGCACTCAACCGCTGAGCCACTCAGGCATCCTCAACCATCTATTTATTCATGCCTCCTGTGATCAAGGCACTGTGCTGGGTTCTAGGGATATAACAGCGAAACAGAATAGATACAGTCTTCATTCTCATGAAACTTACTGTTCAAAGGAGAAAGACAGATAATAAAGTATAATCGTTGTTTAGAGTAAGTCAGGAAATCTAATCTCATGCAGAGGGTCAGGGAAGGTTCCCCTGACAAAGCAACATTTAAATAAAGTCCCAAGGCCTATGTGGGAGTTAGCTCAAAAGAGGGAGGGATTGCTTCATTATTGGAAAAAGCAAAGAGAGCTTCCTGGAGGAGGTTGCATTAGAGCTGGGATTTAAATTATGGATAGGATGTGAAGCTTCAGAGATGGGTGAAGCATTTCCTAGGTAGAGATAACAGCATAAGCAAAGGTGGGGCACTTGTAGGAGTGCATTAAGGAAAGTCTTGGGGGGTTGTCGGCACTAGATCTTTTGTTTCATTGACTTGGTCCCCAGAATGGGTACCATTTTTGGTACAGGGCCTATCCAGCTCTACTATGCATCTCTCAAGTCCAGAGGTGATTTCTCCTGAAAGCTGATTCCGCAAAAATGTATTGAGTGTCTACTTTGTGCCCGCTGCTCTTCTAGATACTGGGGTTATAAGAGTGAACCGAACGGAGCACAAGCCATGGCTTCATGGAGCTTGTATTCTGCAAACGTAACTTGTAATTTTAATTACAAACGTATTTATAATTTACAAATAAAGCACATTTTGAGGTTAGAAGCTCCCTCCATTGGGAGTACAGTTGTCCAGATAAAGTGGTAAACTCTTCACATCCCCATATAGGTGACCTGTGATCGAATCCGGAGCAACTCAGCCCCTCCCTGAGCCTCAGTTTCCTTATCTGTCAAATGCATGGGCTCAGTTAGACCCGTAAGACCATGCCAGCCCTGAAATTTTTGGATTCTACAAATCAGAAGAACAGACCCACCCTGGGAACCATAGGCGGCTGTGTCTGGGCGAACCTGGACATTTACTGCTTTTGTTCCTGTTCTCACAAGGGGCTCAGGGCCCTCCTGACAGTTCACCCCTAGAAGGTAATCAGAATTCTCTTTCTGTCCGCCTTGGTTTTCTGCTCTTTGACTTGCATCATAAATTATTCTTTCTCTAAATGGCAGGCATAGGTAAGTTACCAAAAGGTCACTCAGAACCCCAATCAATCCCAGCTGCTTTAATTACTTTAGTGCTGTTCAGACTTTCGTGTGTGTGCGTGTGTGTGTGGTGTGGTGTGTGTGTGTGTATGTTGTAGCGACGCAGAGGAGAGGTTCAAGAACCCCTCTCTGCAAAAGGCGCTGGAATTTTCTTTAAGGAACAAAGTTAATTATGTTGGCTTTGTGGCCTTAAGAGAATCCACATCAAAATAGACCCCAGTACATGCATAAATAAAAGATAGCCCATTTGCTGAGGTGGCCTTGCCTTTGACAGGCTGATTGGCAAATCCTGGAGATGAACTACAGGATGAACCCCAGTGTAAAACTAAGATTAAAACCAGATAAAAAGAATCTATTTATTAAAACAGATCCCCCCCTTTTTTTCCTATCCCAGAGCTTTGTCTCAAAGTTCCCACGGGGTTTCTGGATGTTGTGTTTCATCTTTAGTTAAGAATTTAGAGTCAATGTTTTGTGTGATGAATATAATTCTGCTCCCGTTCTGTTGGTCTCAGTGTGGCTGTCTCCGAGCTGGTGTGTGGGTGCCCAGAAATACATTTTTTTTCAGTCAGTGTTTTGGGGGAAAGTCAAATCTTAAAGGCTTGTGGAATGGGCAAGGCTTTGGGTGCTGTTTTCTTGCTTGTGAGGATCTAGAAGAATATATATGTAATAAATGATATGATAATAAATAGTAATAATAAAACAGCCATTTACTACCATGCTATAACAAAACCAATAATGCAAGCTAATTTTTGAGTGTGCTCACATGCATTGTACTTTGCACTTCTTGCCTCATTCAATTCTCACAACTCTTCTTACTCCAACTTGACATACTAGAAACTCAGACACAGAGAGGTTATATCTTGTGCCCAAGGTCACCCAGCTGGGAAGGGGTAGGGCCATGGTCAGAACCTTGGCAGTCTAAACCGGCCAGTAGTAACCGCTGGCTTTTCTCATGGCATACTGAGTCCCAGAATGATGGCAAATACATTGTATTTGAAACCTGAGGGGGCAGCCCAGGTGGCTCAGTGGTTTGGCGCCACCTTCAGCCCAGGGTGTGACCCTGGAGACCCGGGATCGAGTCCCACATCGGGCTCCCTGCATGGAGCCTGCTTCTCCCTCTGCCTGTGTCTCTGCCTCTCTCTCTGTGTCTGTCATGAATAGATGAATGAACTCTTTAAAAAAAAAAAAAAGAACAAAACAAAACAAAAAAACCGTGAGGGGTCTTGTGGCAACACCAGGAAGCTGGTACGATTATTTTTCTGAATTTGCACATGAGGAGACAGGCTCAGAGAAGCTAGGTGACGTAGGTAAGGGCAAACAGCACAGTGGAGCTAGGGCTTCGCAGCCATTCCATCTGGATCTAGATCCAGGGTTGGTAAATTCATGGCCCAGGGCCAAATGTGGCCCATTGCCTGTTTTTGTAAATAAAGTTTTATTGGGACACAGCCGCACCCATCTGTGTATTGCCGATGGCTGTTTTGGTGCCGCAGTGTCCGGGCGGAACAATTGCCGCAGAGACTGTCTAGCCCACAGAGCTGAAAATATTTACCATTTGTTCTCTCCAGAAGTGTGTCATTTCCTGCTGCGGGCTCAGGGTTCTTAGCCACAGTGTCTCCCGCTGTTCCGCGAGGCCCGCTTCCCGAGGCTGCTGGTCCCCACGGCCTGGTCCCCACGGTCTGCTGCTGAGACGCAGCCTGGTCTTGGCCCCAGTAGAGAAAGGCACCTGTGACTTCCCGCCCTCCTGGCGGGGGGGGGGGGGGGGGGGTGCTAGGGAGATGCAGAACCCGGGGCTTCTAACTGCTCACGGAGCATGTATGTTTTAAAGGGTGACATGAATACAACTTAGAACATACGAAGGCCCGGGATCCTTGGAATTCCCTGGAAAACAATGCTTGTAAACTCTAATTTTAGCAGCAGACCCTTGTAAAAAATTCAGGCTCTGGCCATATCCTGGAACCTACTGATTCAGACTGTCTGTGGGTGAGTCCTGGGAATCTGCATTTTGACCAGCTCCCTGGGTGGTGCTGGTGGCCACCAGGGTTGGCGATGCTCTTGGCCCCCCAGGGGGACGGCGCATTGTCATTCTCCCCTGAACGATGGTAGCGCTGAGCCCCAATTAACTCACAGCCCCGTTTCGCCTTTGTTCTCTCTTTGATTCTTCTGCTTTCTGCCCTGGATTCTTTTTTTTTTTTTTTTTTTTGTATATTTTTTTATTGGAGTTCGATTTGCCAACATATAGCATATCACCCAGTGCTCAACCCGTCAAGTGCCCCCCTCAGTGCCTGTCACCAGTCACCCCAAGCCCCCTCCCGCCTCCCCTTCCACTACCCCCTGTTCGTTTCCCAGAGTTAGGAGTCTCTCATGTCCTGTCTCCCTTTCTGATATCTCCCACTCATTTTCTCTCCTTTCCCCTTTAATCCCTTTCACTATTTTTTATATTCCCCAAATGAACGAGACCATATAATGTTTGAACGAGACCATATAATGTTTGTCCTTCTCCGACTGACTTACTTCACTCAGCATAATACCCTCCAGCTCCATCCACATCGAAGCAAATGCTGGGTATTTGTCGTTTCTAATGGCTGAGGAATATCCCACTGTATACATAGACCACAGCTTCTTTATCCATTCATCTTTCGATGGACCCCGAGGCTCCTTCCACAGTTTGGCTATTGTGGACATTGCTGCTAGAAACATTGGGGTGCGGGTGTCTCGGTCTTTCACTGCATCTGTATCTTTGGGGTAAATTCTCAGTAGTTCTGCCCTGGATTCTAATCAAACCTGAAGTTCCAGAAGCATTCCCTGTTCCCCTAAATGCATTGCCTCCCAGACTTGGCTGGCCACAAATACCCCAAAAGGATTTTTTTTAAACAAAGAAAAGCTGGGGGCTTCCTTGTTTTCACCAAAATGTGATTGCTAGTTTATTTTGGGGGGTGTATTGCCTGTCAGGACCACTGCTGCCTGGTTTATGGGCCATTATCTGATCTATTTCTTTGTGAAGTATGTTCTATTGTCAGCTCCATTCTACAGATGAAGACACTGAGGTTCTGAGTGGTGAGTGCTTGCCCATGTCACACAGCTGTGTGGAGGCAGAGCTGGATGTAATGTAGTTATTCTTGGGGCTTTGCTTTCAACCACTGCTCTCTGTTACCTTCAGAGGTGGAGGGAGAGCCACTTGGTAGGCCTGCCCTGGACATCTGTGAGCTGCAGGGCAAGAGGACACAGGAGGGACGCCTGGGTGGCCCAGTGGTGGAGCATTTGCCTTCAGCTCGGGGCATGATCCTGGGGTCCTGGGACTGAGTCCTGCATCAGACTCCCCACAGGGAGCCTGCTTCTCCCTCTGCCTGTGTCTTTGCCTCTCTCTGTGTCTCTCATGAATAAATAAATAAAATCTTAAAAAAAAGAGAGGACACCAGGAGACCCACACACTGGATGCCCGAAATTTAAACATTACAATGCAAACTAACAAACTATTACATAAAAATGCATCCTGGATTCTAATCTTGACATATACCACACATGACAACAAAATAGAGAAATTTGTAATAGGGTGCTATTTAATGATTCAAAATCAGCAAACTATCAAAGATGACTGAATTTACTTTATTTATTTATTTTTTATTAATTAATTTATTTTTTATTGGAGTTCGATTTGCCAACATATAGCATATCACCCAGTGCTCATCCTGTCAAGTGCCCCCCTCAGTGCCCGTCACCCAGCCACCCCCACCCCCGGCCACCTCCCCTTCCACTACCCTTTGTTCATTTCCCAGAGTTAGGTGTCTCTCATGTTTTGTCACCCTCACTGATATTTTCACTCATTTTCTCGCCTTTCCCTTTCACTAATTTTTATATTCCCCAAATGAATGAGACCATATAATGTTTGTCCTTTTCCGATTGACTTATTTCACTCCAGGTCAAGACATGGTCTTCTGTTATGGGCTGCTGCTGTTTGGATGAGCAATCACATAAAGGCATATAGAATTCACAAGTTGCTGTATATTCATAATGTAAAAGTGTATTTTCTTCCTTTCATTTTAGCAAGATGACTATGTGGTCATAATCAATATTTTCAGATAATTTGTAATCTATTGGTGATACTACCAAATTAGGAATTTTTTTTTTCACCAGGCATGGTACTCCTTAGTTTTTCTCTGAAATGAATTTTTGTTTTTCATTGGGGTATAATTTACATATAATAAAACTCATTCTAAATCGAACATTTCAATGAATTGTAAACAAATGTATAAAGTCATGTATTACCTTTATCAAGATTTTCATAGTTATTTAAAAATTAATTTCATATTGAAGAAACTTTGTTCTATTAAGGTAATCATTACTGGAATTATTAATAAATGTTTTAAAGCAATCTTCATATTTGGAAATAAACCATGGATTTTAAATTTCATGTTTAAACTTTATAATTGAGTCACATATGGTAAATTACTGATATTGCAGAGAGTGCTGTGCACTTATTTGACTCTCTGTTTCTTCTCACCCCTCCTCCTGGTTCTGCCAATAGAATTTTCTTCTTATTATTATTAACCAACAGTATCCCCAGTGCTGAGAACAGTACTGGCAGAAAGTAGATGTTCAATAAATATTTGCTAGGTAAATAAATGTAATTTGAGCTCAAAGGTATTCTGAGTTCTATGTGATTCTGCTTTGTTCTCAAACAGGACGCAGGATTTTTAAAAAATATATTTTATTATTTATTCATGAGAGACAGAGAGAGAGAGAGAAAGAGAGAGAGAGAGACAGAGAGAGAGAGAGGCAGAGACACAGGCAGAGGGAGAAACAGGCTCCCTGTGAGGAGCCCGATACAGGACTCCATCCCAGGACCCCGGGATCACGCCCTGAGCCAAAGGCAGACGCTCAACCACTGAGCCACCCAGGTGCCCCAGGATGCTGGATTTTATAAATGTATTTGTAAGCAAGGTTCAATCTGCCTTTAGGAGAGACAACACCTCAAATTAGATTATGAGGCACTTGCTTACCTGTCATGTGAAACCATGCCTCCTTTCAGTGCTCTTCACGGATAGGACATTGGATTTTCTGGTGCTTTCCAGCGGGTGGCCAACCTGGTCTGCTATATAGGAGGGGTCTTAAGGCAACAAGTCCTTTTGGGCTGAGGAGGCTGCATCCTCTTTGATGTGCCAGTAGTAAAGGCCACTGCAGAAGGTGGGGGCCATGCCAGCTAGTGTGGCACAAAGAGACTAAGGCAGTCCCCAGTGACCCCACCTTCTGGTAGTCACACTGGTGTGCAATCCCTTCCCCTTGAGTGTGGCCAGGATCTACGACTTGCTCCTAACAGAATATGGAATACAGCATGGGATGTTACTTCCATGGTTACATTGTATCAGGCTATGGTTACATTGTATCAGGCTGTAACTAGCCTCTCTCCCTAGGGGACTCTCCCTTGCTGGCTTTGATAAAGCCAGTTGCCATACTGGGGAGGCCCATTTGACAAGGAACTGAGGTTGAGGATGTCTCATTGGCTAACGGATGGCCAGCTGGGAACTGAGGCTCTTAGAGCCCAACAGCCCAAAAGGAACTGGATCCTGCCAACAACATGAGTCCCTTAAATTATAAGCTTGGAAACAGGATGTTCCTCAACTTTCAGATGAGACCCCAACCCTGGCCAAACCTAGATTGTGGGCTGGTGGGAGACTCTGCAAGAGAGGAGCCCGCTAAACTCTGCCTGAATCCCTGATGCACAGAAATTGTGAGAGAGTAAGTACAACACGTTTTAAGGTGCTAAGTTCGTGGCGATTTGTTATGTAGCAATAGATAAGAAATACAGCCAAGGAGGAGGAAGGCCTCCTTTATATTGATTTAGACGCTCCACTTTATTGATGTTACTTTATGAACTCTGTATAACATTTAACAGCTCCGATAACTGGTTTCTCCTATTCACAGATTAAAAAAAAAAAAAAAAAAAACAACAACCACCCAAGACTCATAATTTACGGGACTTGTACAAGATCACACAGTTTTAATATATAATTATATGTATCACAATTATAATATAATGTAATATAACGTAATGCAATGGAATAGATGTGATGCTTGGCACAGAGCTTGACACATAGGAAGTACTTAGTAAAATGTTGGCGGCTTTTGTTATTATTATGGTTGTTACTGGAAAAAGAAGTGTTCTAGGGACCAGGAAACCAATAATCCCAGTCCATATTTGGGCAGGACGCTTTCCATCTGGGTCTCAGTTTCCACATTATAAAATGAGGGGAGTTTCTTCCTCGAAGATACTGGCCGACAAGCTTCTCTCCCATGGTGTTTCCTGCCAGCTAACAACCACTCGAGTGGTGAGTCATCCTCTCCCTTCTAGTTGGGCCACGTGTGTTACCCCCGTCTGACCAGTTCAGCCTGTTAGAGCTCCTCTCCCCCAAACTGCGAACTGCGCTGGGAAAAACAAACAAGGAACAAATACATCCTTTCCCTCCAGTCAGAGCTCCGTGAGCTCTCAGCCCCAGCCCCTCGATCACTCCCAGCTGCTGGGCTGGGGCTCTTTCCTCTCAGCATAGGGATGGGGCCAGCCTAGATTTAGAGACCCGGGTTCAAATCCTAACTCCACCACTTAACTAGCTGGATAACTTCTCCTCTTTGAGCCTCACCTATAACACGGGGAAGAGAGAGCGTACCCCTTTGGGTTGTTGTGTTAAAGGGGAGTATTGTGGACCGTGTTCCGCAGAAATACCCAGGGCACGGAAGGGATTTTAAAAGGCTCTGCTTGTTACGATTAAGTCCTCACGATTCCTCCTGGTTGGAATGAGACTTTGCTCTCGAGGACCACACGGGCTCCAGCACCAGGGCAGATTTTCATTTGATTTTACTGCCTCAGTTTCTCCAAGGCAGCAGCTTTTCCCAGAACATTTCCCCAAGGTCAAAGTGATTCAGCCAGTGCTTCCGATGGAGGGCGGGCACTCAAGGATCACTGGCCATCTCAGGTGGCAGAGAAAGATTGCTTCCTGGAGAAGATCACCTCTGACCAGTGGTTTTCTTCTCTTCTGGGACAGAGCACGTTGCTGGTGCATTTAGAAAACCATGTTCATCTTTGGAAACTTTGTTGATCCGAATCCCAGCTGACTGCCTTCCTGGGCCCTTGATTCTTGACCTTTTAAATGCCCTGGAGCCAGCCTGTCTGCTGCTAGTGTCCAAAGAGCCACTAATGGGTAAACAAGGCGTTCTGATAGAGGAGGGATTGGGCTGGCTGGATCTCATCAGAGAAGATTCTATCAGCCTCCGTACACACTTCTGCCCAAAATGATGCCCATAACCCTGAAGTTACAAGCGGGGGGCGGGAGGGGGATTTGTTCTCACCCCAAGGATATGGAGCTGGAGCTGGAAGAGGACACAGAGAGTGTGTTGCGAGGGTGTGGGAAAGCCGTGGATGCATGTGCTGGGAGGCGAGGATACCCCTTTCTCGGCTCACCTGCTGTGCTCGGAGCCTCAGAGCAGCAGTCTGCAGCCACTGGAAGTGCAGGCAGTGATGAGCGTCTCTGCGCTATGTGGGGAGACTGTTTCCTGCCTCAGTGAGTGATTAGACCCTCCCAGGGAGTCCTCATCTCTTGGACTCTTCCTGCGTTCTGTAGAGTGCCCATAGCAACCTGTGCCCAGCAGGTGCTCAGTAAATGCTTCGTGGGTCTGAGTACTTCCATGTGGGGCCTGTTACAAAAGTCGGGCAAAAGTGTTCAGGAACACATCCCTCAACATTAGAGTCCAGCTCTGTTCATTCCATGGTCTTTATCAGGTCAAGTGCCTTCCAAGATTGGGGGCCAATTTTCCTTTCTACCCTCCTCCTACGTACCACCACGGATACAAGGCTCCCTCCAACCTGAGCACAAAGGTCGAGTAATTTGCAACTAGAATCCTGTGAATCCAGTTCTCAGAATCCTAGCTTGGAGTTTGGGGTTTACGAGCTGGAACAATGACAGGACGTTTCAGCAGCCACCCTCGGTCAGTAGGCCCTAAGGTAGCAGTTAAGAATCTGTGCTTGGAAGTCCAGAAAAACCTGAGTGCAGTTTCTGCTTTTCTCACCTCCTGCTCTCTGAGCCTCACCATCATCACTAGAAAGTGAGGATAATACGACCTTCCCTGGGAGATCACTGGGCGGGTTAAATGAGGTCATGGACGTTCGGTACCTGCCACAAAGTACACACCCCAAAGATGGTCGATCGCCTTCGGGGCGCCTGGGTGGCTCAGTCAGTGGAGGGTCTGACTCTTAATTTCGGCTCAGGTCATGATCTCGGGGTCCTGTGATTGAGCCCAACGTTGTGTTGGGCTCCGCACTCAGTGGGGGGTCTGTCTGGGATTCTCTCCCTCTCCCCCTCCCTCCTCTTTCTCTCCCTCTCTAAATAAATAAATAAATAAATAAATAAATAAATAAATAAGTTTAATAAAAGATGGTCACCCTGATTGCATTATTTTCATCTCTACTATCATCATCATCAATCATTATCACGAACTATTTCTTAGGATGATTCATTCTTCCAGGGTAGTGGCCCGGGGCATCTGGGAGTGCTTCCTGGAAGAAGGGATCCCAACCTGGGATGGGACATCTGAGGGGCAAACCTCAAGCCCTTCTCCGCCACGAGGCTCTAGGTCAGGCCTAGGGTAACGCAGTGGCGCTCAGGCTCCCGAAACAGATGCCAGGACGAGGGTGCTGATATGCACGGGGCATCGAGCCTGTTGCTGGGACTTAGGCTAATTATATCTGGCAGCTCATTGCCCCCAGAGCCGTGCCTGCCCACGGGAGGACGGATCCCGTTTCTGTCTCCTGAGTAAGCTGACTCGGGCCATCTTCAGAGTTCTCTCTGTCCCACCCCCTGCACTTTGGCAGCTGCGCGTGGACGGGGTGGGGGTGGGCAGCGGAGGGGAGGCTGTGGCTGTGGGGGCCTTTCGTGTGGGAAGGCGTCCCTGAGCTCCTGGAAACACCCCCTGGATTTAGAAATAGAATGATCAGGAATGTTCAGCTGTTTGTGGGTCATTCTGACCTCCTCCCAGGTCAGGTCACACATGTGCTCCTCGCGGCCACACACGCCAGCAGAAATTAGATACCAGACGCCGCGCTCCCACTCCTCGCCCTGGTTCTCGGCTCCGCTCCACCTCCGCTCACCAGGTCGCTCCCGACACAAGCGCCCGGTCCCTGTCTCTCCCTTTCTGCTGGGGACGGAAGGCGAGGGTCACTCACCTGCGGACACGCCTTCCACGCTTCCCTCTTGCTCAGGCGGAGTTCCTCAGCCTCTGAGGCTCTGCGTGACCTGGCCCAGCCCACCTTTCCAGCCCCCTGTCCCTCTCTTTCCACAGCCACAGTGTCCCCCCCGCGGGCCATAGACCCTGCTCTTCTGTCCTCTTCACAGGACTCGCTCCTCTCTTCCTTCCCATCCCAGGTTGGGATCCCTTCTTCCAGGAAGCACTCCCGGATGCCCCAAGGCTGCGAGCACTGCCCTTGTGTGTGCTCCCCCAGGGATGTCGCTGCCAAGGTGACTTTGCCACTGCCTGTCTGCTCACCTGTGTCCTCCGCGAGACTCAGAGCCGGGACCCTGTGTGGCTATAGAGCTTGCTTATGGGCTTCTGTGTCGGGTCCTCCCCTTCACACACTTACCTTCAGCCGTGATCAGAACTATCATTCTTGGTCACAAACCTGAGATAAAGTGGGGGCATCGGAGTCCCAGATTTTGAGGTGCCTGAGCAGCCAGGTATCTTCCGTGTGTCCCTCCAAATCCTCTCCATCACTGCACAGACCTGTGCCCTCTGGCCTCCTGGGGGCTTGACCAAGGGGATCAAGAGGAGGATCAAGGGGATCAAGGGGATCAAGGGGAGCTGTGCCTTCATGAAATTACCCCCTTCGGGTGTGTTACCTGTTCCGGGGGTGTGGGGGAATGATGCAGGTAACAAAAATGATACACCTGACAAACTCTGACACGCTCTGATGTGGCCTGACTGATGGATCATGCGACCCGGCGCTGGGCGTAATTATTAGGGTTACTATTTACAGAACTGATGTAAGGATCCCAGCTGCCAGCACCAGTTTCCGAGTGAATTGGTCTGTATCCACTATCTCCCTTCATTTCACAAGTCCACAAACTGGGGGTTTCCTCGTTTCCTCGATGTGAGAAACAGGACACCCTGATCGAGTGAGCACAGTGGGGTACAATCCAGGCTAGCCTCTTTCTCTCTCCTTTCCTTGTCCACAACCACCCGCCAGGAGGTGGCATATCTTTGAACCCATTTTACAGATGAATAGACTGAGGCAAAGCAATTTGATGATCCCAGGACCACCCAGGGAGTCGGAGATGGAGGTGAGGATTCCAATCCACATCGATCTGACCCAAAGCCTGGGCCTTCACTACTCGTGCCCTGGACCTCCCTTCAGGGTGAGCCTCATGGAGACACAGGCTGTTCCTACAATGCCTGCTGGTCATGCGAAGGATGAAAGGAGCACTCTGTTGACAGGGAGGATGATGTGTCCAGGTTGCCTCGGACCTAGGGCCCAGGGAGACGTCTCTCTTCTCCTTCTCCTCCTCTGCCCGACTGCAGGACCAGTGTGCATGTCACCCCCAGACGGAGGCTCTCACCCCTACAGCTGGGTGGATCCAGGGGAGACTTTGCCAGTGCCCAAAGGCAGGTGGACTTTGGAGCCTGGCTTGGGGTAGTCCTGGGGACACTGCTTGGTTTAAGTTTCTATAAATGTTCCAGAAACTTGTGGTAGCCACCAGAACGAGCTTGCAGCCCTTTACCAACAGGGAGCATGACTCCCCCAGGGCTCCGGCTGCTGCTCTGACATCCAGGGATGTTTGGGGAGGTCTGGCTTCCCCACGGGCTGCCCCAGGCAATGACTGAGTGAGGAGGGATACTGAGGCAGGTCTGTTCCCGGGAGACACAGGGTCCTCTGCCAGTGACTCTGCTCTAAGGCTCCCCAGGGGTTTCGCTGACCTTTCCTGAGGCCACACGGTGGTCCAGCTTTGACCCAGGCTTTCCCCACTCAGACGTGATTCTCAAGCCCCCTAGCCATGGTGGCTCACACAGACAGCCCCCCGTGGAGATCCTTTACCAACGGTGCTGCGATGGTGTCTGCTTGTCAGAGGACGTGGACTAACCTACACACAGGCACACCGCCCCAGAATCGGGGTGGGGGGTGGGGTTCACAAGTCCCAGGGGAGCCACAGCAGCTGTACTGGGGGCCAGAGGAACGGGAGTGGGACTCTGGTGGGAGGCTGGGGTCTTCCCAAGTTCCTCTATGCCATTTTCTTTCTTTTCTTTTTTCTCTTTTTTTAGATTTTATTTATTTATGAGACACACACAGAGAGACAGAGAGAGAGAGGGAGGCAGAGACACAGGCAGAGGGAGGAGCAGACTCCCCGCAGGGAGCCCGAGTGGGACCTGATCCCAGAACCCTGGGATCATACCCTGAACCAAAGGCAGTCGCTCAACTGCTGAGCCACCCAGGCCCCCCCCGCCCCGTGCCATTTTCAAAGAGAGAAAAGCTCCCTCCAGACTCCCGTGGGTAAGAGGAGTGCTGTGTAGAGGGCTCAGAGCTTCCCAAGGTCTCTGTGGGGAAGGACGGCAGCGCGACCTTGCCTACAGTGTGCCACGCGTGGGTTCCCTGACCTGTCCGGTGCTCATGCCCCTGACCTGTGAACTGGGTAAGAATCCTTCCATCCTCAAAGGGTGTTCGGAGCAGGAAACAGAGCAGGTGTGTAATGGACTTTGCGTATCGTCTGGCAAACAATTTCCCTGATACATGGTGACAATATGGGGTCCCAACTTCTGAAAACTTGTTCACATCCCTCAAAAGTCTATAGATTCACAACTTTCCTTCCCTGAAGCTAGGAATGGATTGAGCTTGACGGCAAGGGCTTTTTGAATGGTCATAACCCTCCTGAACCCTAGAAATGTTGTCACAGGTGGGGTCGAGAAAGCTTGGTTTCAGATTCTGGTGCCACAGCTGCTTCTGCGAGGAATGTTGAGCAGGTGACGCGGCAACTCTGCACCTCAGTTTGTTCATCTGTAAAATGGGCCTAAGGATAGGATCTACTTCGTGAGGTTGGTGGGGGTGTGAATACAGAGTTTAGCCCAGTGCCTGGAACACAGTGAGGGTTCAGTAATGAACAGCAGTGTCTATAACCCTAACTATTATTGTCATTGCTATTAATAATCTTCTGAGCTTAATGCAGCTCTGATCCCTGCACCTGAGTCTTTGGACTTTGGGGGTAGAATTTGAGTGGACGTCCAGGCTGATCTGGGGCCAGGTTACCTGTCTTTGGCTCCGCCCTCCAGCGGTCCCTGTTCTCATCTCCTCAGCCAGCGAAGGGGAGGAACCACGCCTTGTTCAGCCTCCTGAACATCTGAGAGATGTTCTCCCTGCCACCCCCTCATTTTTCTGTGAAATGGGAACATCTGCTCATTCCAAGCACCCAGGGATGCCTGGCCATCAGTGAGAGGCTCTGAAAAAAAATTAATTAACAATGTGGGGTCAGGAACAGGTAGGGTTAGGGAACGGGTCAGCCCTCAGCAAATATAAAATGCTAAATAATAAATAGCTTTTATCCATTTGCTTAAATCACTCCTCATATTGATTTGGCTTAATGAGGCCACAGAGCCTCAAATGAACCAAGACATATGTTCTCAATTTCATCACTTGAGAAATTTCATCATGGTTCAAAACAGGCAGAAAGTCTTTGAGTCTAATTTTGAGACCTTCCCTGACCATTATTGGTTTTAAGAGATCTGGGAGTTGCTTTGTCTTTATTTTGAATTACACTTCTCATCACTCTTTGATTTATTTTTTCTTGTGCAAGTTGTTAGACACAAATCTAGGTACTCCCTGATTTGTGTGGAAGGGAGAAAGAAGAAGGAATGATTGCTCCGGCACACTGTGATCTCGGAATACTTGCTGTGTGCCAGGCACGGCGCCAACAGTTCCCGATGGATCATTTCATTTAATTCTCTCTAGCAGCCTGTGAGGTGGGTACAATGACTCCCAATGGGCCTAGACCCTAGTTATGAACCATAATTGGCTTAATTTCCCAGATTTCTTTGCAGCTGGGAGGGTATGGGACTCAAGTCTGTCCAAAAGGTCGATGGCATGAGATTCTGGGAAAACTATTTATTCTTCCAGAAGAAGAGGGGACAGATAGAGCACTTTCTTCGTCCACTTTTTTCCTGCCTTGGATTTGGATGTGATGGCTGGAGCTGTGGCAGCTGCTTTCGGCAGCTACTGAACCAGAACATGTAGTTGACCATTTCCAGAATCTTTGTTATGTAAGACAAATGAATTCCTATTAAACTAAGTCACCGCAGTGAGATACTCTATTACCCGAAGCTGAATGCATTCCTAATGGATGAGAGGATGATTCCAAACCTTTCACTCAAATGCAAAATAAAGTCCTGATACTTATAGGCTAGAACTGACTCAGTCCCTCTTCCCTCACAGACTTGAAGACCTTTTATTCATGCCAGAATGAAACATGAATGTACCCATTTTGAAAGATGGTAGTGCAGAGGAATGAGGAGCAAGGATTCACCATTCAAAATTTCAAAGTGGATCCAAGAGCCTTGAAGTACACACTGTGGCTTCCCTTTAGAGACCGCGCGCTGTCTCTCACTGGCTTACCACACCATCCATAGTCCTCAGAAGGATGAAAGAGCCATACTGATGCTGCCAGAACACTAGCCAGTGGTTCCAGAGAGTCTAGAGGGTTGAAACCCAGCACTTAAGGCTTCCATGCTCTTCTTCTGGCTTGGAAATTTATGCCACAGCTCAGAAATCCTGGAATTTATTGAACGGTGATTTATGACTATCAGAGGTGCTTATGCAGTAAAGTTGCTTACATCTTCATGACGATGGCAGATCCCGCTCAGAGCCTCCAAATGGCCAACATTCCGAATATTGTCTGTGTACACACATCCATCAATGCTCAAGCAGGGACTTTATGCTGACAGAGAGTGTCGTTGAGAGCGAGGGGGTAGGAAGGAAGACTTACCAGGAAATGTCAAGATATTTTCTTCCCCAAAGGAAACCACCAAGTCATTAATTCCAAATGTTGAATATAGTGGAGCTTTCTCTAACAAAGGGGCTGACTTATAGTTAGCCTTTCAAGCTTGACTCTACGCATTTTCAGCATCTCTCACTTGTTCAAAACCCATTTTAACTCAATTTTGTTAGCTATAAATATCTTGATCCAAGACATAATTCCATCATCATAAGACACTTTATTTTCAGATTTGAGATTTCCTTTTGTGTTTTTCCCCCTAAGGCTTTATTTGCCTTTCATTTCAATGAAGATGGTTCTTACATTGCTTTTTTTTCCCAGGCTCCTTTAGCCATTCCATTTCTTTTTTGTGCTATTGTCAGAAGTTTCCTGTTCTTTCTAGTCATTTAAAAAAAAAAAACTAATTCTTATTAGTCTTTACCTATGCTAGACACTATTGTAATATCTTTACATGTATTGATTCAGTTAATCCTCTAAACACCCTTTGGAGTAAGTACAGTTATTTATCTCCATTTTACAGAAGAGAAAACTGAAGCACAGAGAGGTTAGCTAACTTACCCAAGGACACACAACAAATACACAACCAGGCTAAGAATCAAACTGGGCAGTTTTGTTACACTTTCAATGAAGGTTCTCCTTCTACCCCTTTCTCTTTGCCTGGCTCATTCTTGCTCATTGGTTTCTTTGAGGACCTTTCTTGGCACCCCCACAGTGTGATCTAGATGCGCCAGCTCTGTGTGTATATTACCGTACACTGCAATAGCTGATTTCCTTGTCTGTCTCCCCCATCAGACTGCGAGCCCTTTATATAATATATACCCATAGTAAAACAAGTATTAGAAACACCAAAAAGTATGAAGTATAAAAAAGAAAACAAAGAACACTCCAAGTCTTTGGTAACATCTAGGCATCTCTCCTATTTAGAAATTTTTATATATGGAATATAATAGAAATAATATGTATATAATATGTAAGTAATCTATGAAATTTCTCTTATATATTATATATAATTATAAACTTCTATATTATATAAAGCTTATATAAAACTTGTACGAACAGGGCAGCCCCAGTGGCCCAGTGGTTTAGTTTAGGGCCACCTTCAGCCCAGGGTGTGATTCTGGAGACCCGGAATCGATTCCTACATCGGGCTCCCTGCATGGAGCCTGCTTCTCCCTCTGCCTGTGTCTCTGCCCCCCTCTCTCTCTCTGTCTGTCATGAATAAATAAATAAAATCTTAAAAAAACTTGTACAAACATATATAATAAATTATAATGTATTATAATTGTATTGTAATATTTATGTATAACATAGAAAATTATATTATTTTTATATTTTATATATTTATAATATAAAATATATTAGCTATTATATATGAGAAGTATCTTTAACATATAGGATATATTATATATGATAGATAACATAAAATTTACCATTTTGACTATTTTTAAGTTGCAATTCAGTGACATGAAGAACATTCACAGTGTTGTGCAGCCGCCACCCCCATTCATCTCCAGAACTTTCCATCATCCCAAACTGAAACTCTTTCTTCACTAAACACATCAAGACCCCACTTTCTTTTCCCCAGCTTCTGGTGACCTCCGATCATTCAATTTTCTGTCTCCATAAATGTGCCTGTTTTAGATCTCTCATTTAAGGGGATTTATACAGTATTCATCCTTTTGTGACGGGCTTCTTTCACTTAGCATCATGTCTTCCAGGTTCATCCCTATTGTAGCAGGACTTGCCTTTTACAGATGAAAAATATTCCATTGTATGGACAGACCACATTTTGTTTATCCATTCATCTGTCAAAGGACACATTTCACCTTTTGGCTACTGTGGATGCTGCTGCTCAGGACGTTGGTGTATGATGGTCCGTTTGGGTCTCTGTCTTCACTTTTGTTGGGCAATACCTGGCAGTGGACTTGTGGCATCGGATGGTGATCACACGTTTCACTCTTTGGGGAACCAGCCAACTATTTTCCCCAGTGGGTGCACCATTTTACACTCCCACTGGCAATGCACGAGGCTTCCCATTTCTCTACATTCTCATCAACGCTTGTTTTATTTTGTTTTGTTTCTGACGGTAGCCATCCTAGTGGGTGTGACGAGGTAGCTGACTTGTGGTTTGGGTTGACCTTTCCCTCTTGACTGATGACGATGAACATGTTTTCATGCATTGATTGGCTATTTGTGTATCTTCTTTGGAGAATTGTCTACCCAAATCTGTTCTGTAAACACTTTAAAAATCAAAGCACAATTTAAATACAGTAGGCTTTTCCAATTTTAGTGAATAGTTTTATGATCTTTCCTTGTGTCCTCCACCTCCAGATGTCCCTTGGCTTGTGGCTATATCTCTGCCTCTGCCTTCACACGGCCTCTTCCTTGATCAAATCTCCTCTTCTTCCTCTTAGGAGGACACTGTCATTGGATTTAGGACCCACCCTAATGCAGGATGACCTCACCTGGATCCTTGCCTTAATCACATCTGCAAAGACCCCATTTCCAAGTAAGGTCATAGTCATAGGCGTTGCCAGTTAAGACTTGGACATATATTTTGGGGGACACAACTCAACCCACTACACAGCTCCATAATCAATGTATAGAACCATCCTGGGACACCTGGATGGCTCAGTGGTTGAGCGTCTGCCTTTGGCTAAGGGCGTGATCCTGGGCTCCTGGGATTGAGTCCCGCATCGGGTTCCCCTCTGCTTCTCCCTCTGCCTATGTTACTGTCTTTCTCTCTGTGTCTCTCATGAATAAATAAATAAAATATTAAAAAAAAAGATATAGAACCATCCTATTAATCCTCCCCAAGTTATTTTTGTTTTTCAATCAAAAAAATAAAAATGGGGCCATAGTGTCCTCACTGTGTTATAACCTGTTTCATCCTTTTGATGATAGATTAAACACCCACCTTTTGCATATCAATGAATTCAGATCAAAGTGATCTCTCATCATTTAAAAGAAATGCATATGATAGGAGTTTATGGATGGACTAGCTCATGTTATCCTGGACTTGAACCCTCAGAGCCCAGCCGAATGCCTAGTGCCTAGTTGTGCTGGGTCCGTGTCTGTCAAGTGGCTACATGAAGGGGTGAGCTTCCAGGGAGCCTCGAGGATGCTGCTGGTGGCTCTGACAGGCCTGGGCTCGCAGCACTTTCACACCGCCTGTCCTTTCTAGGTGCCACTTGCCTCCCTGGTCCCACATCGGACCAAAAGGATTTGCTCCGCTGGCCTTACTCTAGAAACCTCCAGGCATTTTGTGGCCGACTGCTTGGGAGATCAGAGGTGTGTTTTTCCCCACTTTGGCCTCTCCCCCTTTGAGGGTTTTCATTCCAGAGAGGGCTAAGTCAACTCTCTCCAGGTTTTATAAGCTGATAGAACAGGGCTGTCAAATGCTTTTTATGGGAGAAGAAACAGGAAGATGGTTTGTTTTGCAGACAGAGGATTATTGAGTAATTACATTTTTATAGAGCTGTTGTGGGGCAAATCATGGCCCTGCTGTCTCCTTTGATGCCAAAAGGCAGACGGCCCCATAAAGATCAGAACAAGCGAAGGTGAAAGGGGTCAGGGACAGAGCTGCCCTTTCGGGGAATACCCTCCTCTTGCCATGTGTCTTGGTTCGTCATATTCATATCAACCTCTCCTGACTCTTTTCCCAGTGCATAGAGAAAAGGAGAGACAGAGAAAAGGTATTCCCTGGGAGGGCCACCCTGGAGGGCGACATTGCTGTTTATTCTCCTTCTTTTATTGACTCACTCAGTCATTCACCGACCCATTCATTAATTCACTCCTTTATCCATTCATTCATTGAGACACACATTCAAGGGCTTGGGTACTGGCTCAGAGGCCTGAGGTATACTCACATATTTCCCCACCCCCCCACCCCAAGGCTCCATTTATCTGTTCACTGATCACACATAATTGGGAGCCCACAATGTGTCATAGGCTACGGCTATGATGGTGAGCATGACCAGAGCCATGAGAGACATTTGCAACTGATAGTCGCCCCTATATAAAATGTGAGATGGCACAGTGATAAGCACTGGCATGTGCAATTTGGGTAGGGGAGAGGCACAGGAGAGCCCCCAACCAGGCATGCGAGCTTCTCAGAGAAGCCTTCCCTGGTGACTGGGATCTAAAGGGTGAGAAGGAGCTGTCTAGCCAAGAAGTGGTGATGATGAGGATGGTGGGGAGAGAACATTTCAAGCCAAGCGACAAAGCCCTGCCCAGGCTCCATGGAAGGAGAGCTTGTGAAGCTTCCAAAAAAGCAGTGGTGCCCAAGCCAGCCTGGCTCTTGGACAAGCCCCATCCCGGATGTGTTGCCCAGAGCCATGGCCAGGAAATCCCTGTTCAGACCCTGTTTTTGGCTCCATTTCAAAGCCAGCCTCCCTCTGCAGAAACAAAATGTGCCACCGGGCTACCATCTCAGACCCGGCCATCCATTCAGGAAAGCCCTGTAGGCGCAGGCCTGGGAGCCTCAGGCAGGCCGCCAGCACGGTGGCCCGGAGGGGGCCTTTCTTTCTGCCCTGGCAGGTTCCAGAAAGCTGTTCATTGCTACTCCTTTTCCTGCGAGGTTAGGAACCAGGCTGAGGGTCTGGTTTTTTACTGGTCCCATCTGGAGACAAGTGTTTCAAATCAAGTCTTCCCCTTCTCTCGTTTAAAGATGGCGGCCTCTTCTGGAGGCTCCCTGTCCCCCATGCTGGTTTCCGGCTGCGAGACAAGTACCTTCATAAATGACTATTTATTTGGCCTCCCAGCCCTTCTGTGTGTGTTTGGTTTCCTGCTGCAACCTCCAGCCAGAGTCCCGAGGTGTCTTTCTTAAAGGGGTGGAGGAGATGCAGGCCCTTTCTGGTTTTCCTTCTGTTTATTTGCTGTGAGCTGTCAATGCTCCACAAGGCGGCTTCCCCCTGGGGAGGAAAAACCTTTCCAAAGTCCTTCCCTCTTTCTGTCAGCTACAGGCCCTCCCGGGGCCCCCAGAGCCACGGGCTGGGACTGAGGGGGGTGTCCCAGCCCCCGCTGCCTGGACCCCTAGAGTTTGGGGGCTGGAGACTGAGGCAGCGGTGGCTCCGCGATCTTATCTATGTTTTTGAAAGGATCCGTGGGTTGCAGAAATGATGAAATCTTGCCTTCCTGAGTCACGAAGCAGCACTTTTATTGCTCTCCCTTCACAGGTGCAAAACTGAGGCATGGAAAGCTTAAGTAATTTGCTCGGGCCCCAGCGAGGGAGGGGCAGAACCAGGACTGGATCCCAGTCGTCTAGTGCCAGAGCCTGCGGTCAGGCACCACCACCTCCAGGAAGCCTCCCCTGTGCTCTCCCAAGCTGGAGGGGACGCCCTTATGGGTCTAACCTTTCTGCACTTCCATTTTCTCTGAAATGGGAATGATAGAACTATTCTTGCCCTATTTAATGCACAGAGCTGCTGGCAAAACCAAATGAGATAAGCTGCAAAATAAATCATCGTATTAATGAATATTGTTATAAAAACTAGTTCCTATTTATTGTGAGAGCACTCAATGGAAACAAAGTCCTGCTGTGGGCTCTCAGTCACCAAACAACTCCACAGCATAGGTGATGTTATTATCCTATAGGGCCTGGGGCAGAGAAGATGATCAAGAACCTTGGAGTGAATTTGTAAAGATGATTCGGTATGATTCTTTTCTTTTTGCCCCCTGAGGCGTTAGGAGTTCCTTTATCAGTTGCCTCATCTCCAATGGATATTTAGTACCATAAGAATTTGTGAGCCACCCCGTCCGTCCCCCTCCCTCCAGGAAGCAATAAGTTACCTGTCTTCTCTGCTTCCTTCCAGAGGTAGTCTATGCAAATAATGCATGCAAAGAATTCACATAGCCCCAAATATTTGTAATGCAAATAATATCCTTCTATACCCTCTTGCTTATTTCATTTAACAGTATGTCTCAGAGATGATTTCATTAACGATACATAAGGACTACTTTGTTCTTTTCAAGAGTTCCTTGGTATTCTTTCCTATGGCTGGTTCATGATTTTTATCTTTTGCTGTGAGCCAGCGCTGTGCTGTTATTGCGTGGAGGATATTGGTTGGGTAAACATCCAGAAGAGGACCTGCTGTAGTCCCTCCTTATCCACAGTTTCCCTTTCCATGGGTTCAGTTACTCGTGGTCAACCACCGTCTGGAAGCAGGTGATCTTGACAATACATCAGAAGGTCACTAGCGGCTTAGCGCTATGTCACAATGCCTATGACGTTCATGTATCTCATCTTATCATGTAGGGATTTTATCATCTCCCATCATCACGAGAAGAAGGGTGAGTACACTACATTAAGATATTTTGAGAGAGGGGTGTCTGGGTGGCTCATTCGGTTAAGCATCCTACTTAGGCTCAGGTCATGATCTCGAGGTCCTGGGACTGAGCCCCCACATTGGCTCCCTGCTCAGTGGGGAGTCTGCTTGTCCCTTTGCCCCTCCTTCCACTCATGTTCTATCCTAAAAAAGATAAATAAATATATATATATATTTAAAGATTTTCTTTATTTATTCATGAGGTAAACAGAGAGAGGCAGAGACACAGGCGGAGGGAGAAGCAGGCTCCATTCAGAGAGCCCAATGTGGGACTTGATCCCGGGTCTCCAGGATCACAACCTGAGCCAAAGGCAGAAGCTCAACCACTGAGCCCCTCAGGTGCCCAATAAAATATTTTTAAAAAAAAATATTTTGAGAGGGAGAGAGCGAGCACATTCATACAACTTTTATTATATTGCTAATAATTGTTCTATTATTAGTTATTGTTGCTAATCTCTTACTGTGCCTAATTTATAAATTAAACTTTATCATAGGTATGTATCTATAGGAAAAAAGTATATGGAGTTCAGTACTACCTGTGGTCTCAGGCACCCACTGGAGGTCTTGGAATGTCTGCCCCACAGATAAAGGGGGAAGGGACTACTATACACATACATTTCAATTTTGGATAAACATTGCCAAATTGCATTTCCTGTGTTGTATCAATTTATATCATACATCAGTAACAAATGAGAGAGCTTGTTTGTCTATAAGCTTAAAATATAGTGCTTTATCAAACTTAAAAAATATCATACCATGAGATCTTGTTATACCTACTGCTTTTGCGATATGCTTATTTTTGACTTAACATTAATTTACAGACATTTTTCTGTTTCAAGAAATATTTTCCAACAAAATAATTTTTAGTTGCTCTACAATATTCCATTGCGTGGACATACCATAGTTTATTCTATTAGGTCTCTATCATCAGATCTTTAGTTTTTTAAGAACTGAAAAAGACTAATCAATTTGACTATTAAAATTAAGAATTTTGCTCATGAACAGACACTTAAAAAGGATAAAATCACATTATAAACTGGGAGAAAATACAATGCCCATAAATAAGAAAGGAGAGTATTATCGAGTGTACGGAAAGAGTTTCTAGAAATCAAGAAGCATAGCTCAACAGCCCAATAGAAAAATGGGCAAAGAAAAAAAAAAAGAAAAATGCGCAAAGTACATGAACAGAGCTTTGAAGTGAGGAAACATTTGTGGCTGATAAAATTATGAAGAGATATTGAGCATCATAAATGATGAGGCAAATCAAGACCGGCCTAGGATACTACTTTCCACTCATTTGTTTGGCAAAAATTAAAAAAGAAAAAAATCTGATAAGCCAAGGCTTAGAAAGGATGTCAAGTGCAAAGGGAATTCAAATTGGTACATCCACTTTGGAAAAAGAGTTTTGTGTTATGTCTTTGTGATGGAAAGTCACACATCCTCTGTCTAGCCATTTTTCTCTTGAATATATATCCAAGAAAAATAAGAACGTACCCAGTGCTGCTGCTTGTAATGACAGCAGGAAACGTACTCAATTCAATGCCCATTGGTGATAGAGTAAATAAAGTGAAGGTATTTTCAAACAAGGAAACACAACACAGAAGCCAAAAACTGTGGTGAACTTAGACACAGTGACACAGTTGGCACCTGCCCTACCTCTGACTGTTCGTTGTGCCCCCGCTGGAGCCCCTTTGTCACCTCTATTGTTGCCTGGGAGACCCCTCGAAGTAGCACCCCTTAGGAGGAGAGCCCAGCCTCGGACTGAGGGGAGTTGGTATATGAACTCCTCAGCTCCCTTGCTGCCTGGGCGAGGTGACTCTGAAGTGTGTGTTGGATACACCCTGCGCTTCCCTGGAGTGAGCAAGCTGCAGCTGCCCACAGGGGTGGTTGGTTGAATAATGCACTTTAAAAAAAAAAATTGAGGCAATATTCACACAACAAACAAGCCATTTTAAAGTGAGTGGTATTTGGGGCATTCGCAGTGTTGTCCAACACTACCTCTTTCTAGTCCCAAAACATTTTCATTATTCCCAAGGGATATCCATATGCATTAAGCTGTGGCACCCCAGATGATCAGATTTTATTAGCTGTCTCCCCTTCCACTGCGGTCTGAATGCTTGTGTACCTTCCCAAGTTCATATGTTGAAACCTAACCACTCCCCCCACCCCTTCACATCCCCACCCCTGGCTGCTCCAAGGTGATGGTATTAGAAGGTGGGAACTTTGGGAGGTGATGAGGTCTTGGGGTGGGGGCAAGGCTCTCATGGATGGGATTGGTGTCCTTCCTCACCAGGAAGAAGCCAGACCACTTTGATCTTGGACTTCACAGTCTGTAGAACTGTGAGACGCGGGACACCAGGGTGGCTAAGCAGTTGAGTGTCTACCTTCGGCTCAGGACATGATCCCAAGATCCTAGGATCGAGTCCCACATCGAGCTCCTCGCAGGGAGCCTGCTTCTCCCTCTGCCTATATCTCTGCCTCTGTCTCTGTGTCTCTCATGAATAAATAAATAAAATCTTAAAAAAAAAAAGAACTGTGAGAAACACATTTCTGTTGTGTATGAAATATGTAATTATTATATATGTGGGTAAATATTTTTTACATATACATGATGATACATGATTATATATTTTTCTGCCTACAAAAACATTTGTAAAGAACTTACCCAATGTTGTTAATGGCGTTTTGTCTATGTGATGGATTATGAAGTGCCCCTTTTCTCATTTATGTATATCTATATGGATTGAATATTTTTAGCTAGTAAAACCAATACAGAGCCAAAAATTCTGTATTACTTAAATCTCTGCAGTGGTGGCAATTTCTCTTACTTGTGTCACTGTGCTAGATTCTGCAAGTGTATCCCTGACCATTCTCTCCTCGGTCCAGAGGAGTGAGTGAACCCACATCATCCTTTAAATCATGTTGCTTTCATTCCACTGAATCCTCCTTTGATCACCAATGACTCTTCCTCCCCATCTTAAAAGCCCTTTGAAAAAGCATGTTTGCTTTCTGCTGGCTTCTTTTTCTACTCTCTTGGCCAAGTCTAGGTCCTTTGGTCTATAGTTGCTGTCTCTTTCTTTCTTTTTTAAAAGACCAATTGCTGTGAAGTACGATGTTCATCGTGATATAGATGAATGCCAAAGGCATGGTCGACCAGTGTGTAATTGGATGACAGGGTCATGGGAGATGGTGCACGGTGAGAAATTTTCTGTCTCTGACATTAGAAAACCTGGAGATGTAGCGATTGTAGAAAATTGGAAGCATGAGTGGCAACCAGAGAACAAAAGGAAAATAAATCTTGGCTTGGGCCATGTGGCTGTTCTTCCTCACCTGGAGCGTCCTGCCTGGAGTGATTTCTTTACATGTCTCTTGGCACATGGTTACTCTTCTGGCTTGACTTTGAAACAGGTTTAATGGTAAGGAAATGAGACACAATTGTGTGTCTTTTTTTCCCCTATTATTCTGGTAAAATATATATAACATAAAATTTAACGTTTTAATGGTCTTGAGTATATAGTTTGGTAGCATTGAGTATATTCACAATGTGCAACCACCAACACCATCCACCTCCAGAACTTTCCCATCATCCCAAACTGAAATTCTATTCCCCTTAAACACCGACTTCTTGGTTTTCCCTCCCCCAGCCCCTGGCAACCACCACTACCCGCTGTCTCCATAAATTTGACTATTCTGGGTCATGTAAGTGCCATCATGCAGTATTTGTCCTTTTGTATTTGGCTTAGTTCACTTAGTATAACGTCTTCAAGGTATATCCACATTGTAGCATATATTAAAATTTCTGTACTTTTTAGAAAGGTTAGTGAATATTTCATTGTATGTAGATACCACATTTGGTTTATCTGGGCATCTGCTGATGAGCATTTGGGTTCTTTCCACCTTGGGGCTGTCACGAATAATGTTGCTAGAAACACGGATGTACATACATCTGTTTGAGTCCCTGCTTTCCATTCCTTTGGGCATCTATCCACAAGTGGAATGGCTGGATCAGATGATAGTTCTATGTTCAATTTCATGAGAAGCCATCACACCGCTTCCCACAGTGGCTGCACCATCATCCAGTCTCACCAGTGACAAAGCAGGAGGGCTCCAGTTTCTCTACGTCTTTACCAACACTTGTTATTTTTTCTTTTCCTTTATTTTTTTAATTTAAAAAACTTTTGATAGTAGCCATCCTAATGGGCATGATGTGGTATCTCCTTGTGGTTTGGGTTTGTATCACTTTTGTGTTGAATGCAGTCTGGGAATCTTTCTTCCTGAGGGTGTGGTTCTAGGCATCTTTTTCAGAACTCGGGAACGTGAAAATTGAGTTACAGATAAAATGTACTTTTTTAGGACTTTCCATCACAGACTGATAGGTATGCAAATTTCTTGCCTCGTTTAGGAAATTCTTTTCTCTCTACTTTAAAGCGTACAAAATTTTTTTGAAAGCCTCTTCTTTTTCTTGATTTCTTTTTTTTTTTGGTGTAAAAGTTGGAATAGAAAGTACTTTTTCTGTGTGTGCAAAGAATAAAAGAAATATATATCTCTGATTTCCTGATGTTGTCTTTCTTTGAAAAATTTTCCCAGTCCAGCTTCTGACACCTGTTTAATTGTACTAGGAGGACTGATTAGAAGCAGTTGTAAATTCTCAGTCTGTTTAGCACAGTTGACCTTTGAACATCATAGGAGTTAGGGGTGCCCACATTCTGCACTATCAAAAATCTGCATTTCACTTTTGACTCCCCCCATCAAGTATAACTACTAATAGCCTACTAGTGATTAAAAGCCTTACCAATAATAAAAACAATTAACACATATTTTGTATCTTATGGGTAGTATATGCTATATTCTTACAGTAAAGTAAGCCAGAGAAAAGAAAATGTTATTTAGAAAATCATAAGGAAGAGAAAACACATTTATAGTCTTGTGCTGTATTTACTGGAAAAAGAATCTGTGTACAAGTGAACCCATGTAGTTTAAACCTATGTTGTTCCAGGGCCAACTATAATTCTTTAAAACGTGCCCACTCACCACACCACTGTAACATGGTCTTGCCAAAAATAAACCATCTTCGAATTAATTAAGTCTCTAAATTCAACTGTAATTTGCAGGAAATATGGAGGACAGTGCTACATGTTAAAATGGCACCATGAGGGAACACCTGCAAAATTGATTTTGCATATTCCCCAGAACAAACAACCTGTGCCGGGCAGAACAACGGCTCCAGAATATTTCTACATCCAAATCTCTGGAACTTGTGAATATAGTAAGTAACCTGGCAAGAGAGAATAAGAGAGCAGGTGAGATTAAGGTTGCTAAGCAGCTGACCTTGAGATGGGGGAGATTCTCCTGGGTTACCTGGGTGGGTTCAGTGTCATAAGTGAAAGAGGGCGGGAGAATCCATTTCAGTGATGTGATGTACGAAAGAGTTGACAGGCCATCGCTGGCTTTGAAGATGAGGAAGAAGGTCGTGAGCCAAGTGACCGCCATGAGCTTGGAAAAGGCAAGCAAACAGATTCTCCCCTAGACCTTCCAGAAGGAGCACAGCCCTGGGAACAATCTTGATCTTAACCCATTGAGACCCGAGCCAGATATCTGGTCTCTGAACTGTAAGCTACTGCATTTGTGTTGTTTTAAGGCAATATTTGTGGTCATTTGTTTACAGCAAATGACTTGTGTACTTCAACAACAAAAAAAGCATGTTAGGAATGGAGACTGTAGGGGCGCCTGGGTGGCTCAGTCAAGATCCCAGGGTCCTGGGATTGAGCCCCACATTGGGCTCCCTGCTCAGTGGGAGTCTGCTTCTCCCTCTGTTTCTGTTCCTCTCCCTGGCTCATGTGCGCTCTCTCTCTCTCTCTCTCTCTCGCTCTTGCTCTCGCTCTTAAATAAATAAATAAATAAATAAATAAATAAATAAATAAAATCTTTTTTAAAAAATGGAGTCTGTAGCTAGCACAGTGCCTCCCCATGACGGTGGCCCTGGAGATCAGCCGTAGGCATACCAATGGCTTCCTGTGTCCTGCCTCTGCTTGAGGGTCCCCTCTACCTGCCTAGAAGGTAGGTGGGAAGCGCTGGGGTGTTAATGGCCAGGAACAACCTTCGATGTAGAGGGGACATGGGAGGCGGTGGGCGGAAGCTCCCATTGTTACCATCGGGTGGGCAGTTCTGAAGTGTGTGCTACAGTGTCTTGGAGGTCCCCTAGGGTACCAAGTCCAGCTGCCCAAATGGCTACGGTTTATTAATGTGCACTTTACTGGCTCCTGTACCTTCTTTGGGTTATTTTTGTGCTACCTCACCATGCTTACTGGGGTCACCTCCAAAATCAATTGTTTGTACCCAAATCTTTGTCTCTGGGTCTGCTTTTCCAGGAACTCATACAAGCACAGAGGGTAACCCAGAGATTGAGAGAGATTTAAGAGACACATCAGCCTATCACAGTCTATGCCTTGAATTACCTGGACCTTATCTGGATCCTGATTCAATACACGTTTAAAAGTCCTGAAAACAAAACAAAAGAAAAAGCAAAACCCCAACAATGCCATGAATGACATATATGAGATAAGCAGAAATCTGAACACCAGGTTGGACATTTGAAATTATTAAGAAATTATTGTTAAGTTGTTAAATTTGAGGATGTGATAATGGTGCTTTGGTTATATTAAAGTAAGAAGTTCTTACCATTTAGAGATACGTTTTGGAATAATTGTGAGTGAATTGATAGTGCGTCTGACATTTAGGATTTGCTTCAAGATAATGCAAGAGATGAAGAAAAGAGAAGGTGTGTGTATGTAGAGCAGGAATAGCTCTGAGCCGATAACCATCGAAGCTAGGAGATGCACAGAGGGGGCTCCTTTCACTACTGACTTTGCCTACTTTGATAGATGCTAGAAATTTCCAGAATTACAAAACGCCCACTCAAATTAGGTTAGAGTTAATTGTTGAGCAATTGTGACTAAAGGCATGGGCTTTGGGATCACATCAGCCTGGGTGAGTCTGACCCTCACTGATTCAGATGGTCGATTCTATGTGGGGCTAAGACAAGGGAGGTGGGGTGGAGAGAGAAATCGGGAGGGAGGTAATACAGGCAAAGAAAGTGCTTCATGAGTAAAGACACAGAAGTGACAACAGATGGGAAGAACAAGGCATGAGGCAGGGAGACTGGATTTGAGTCTGAGTCAAAGTCATGCATAATTAATAAATATAGATAATTTAAATATATGTGATATATATAATTTATATACAAATCTATAACTTAAAACTATAAATTCTAATTATATTTATAAATATGTATATAAATAGATTATTTAAATGTAAATGTATATTACGTGTTATTTATATATTTATCATTAAATACAATAAAATAATTAAATATAGAGAAACAGAGAGAGAGAGAACGGAACAGTGAAAGAGATTTTAAGGAATTGGCTCATGTGGTCTTGGGCACTGATGATTCAGTTTTTAGGGCAGGCCAGCAGGCTGGCTGGAGATGCAAGGAAGAGTTGCTCTTGCAGCTCAAGTCTGAAGGTAGCCTGGAACCTAATTTCTCCTCCCTGGAGAGGGACCTCATTCTTTTATTTATTTTTTTAAAGGACTTCACCTGATTGGGTGAGGCCCACCCACATTATGGCGATTAATCTACTTTAATCAGTCTACTGATTTATTTTATTTATTTATTTATTTATTTTTTATTTTTTTTAGTCTACTGATTTAAATGTCAATCTCATCACAATGACATCTAGACTGATGTTTGACCGAATGTCTGGGTACCACGATTTCACCAAGTTGATACGTAAAATTAACCTCCACGGGGCCATGTTGTGCTCCAGACAAGATGTGCTAAGAGTTGTAACCAAGGCATGGGCAGTGAAAATGTAGAGGTGGGGGCAGATGCGAGCACTGCTGAGGTAGTAGAATTGACAGCACTGGGTGGGGGATGGATGAGTAGACTCCGTTTCTAGTATGGGTTTTGGGGGAGATTGTGGTGATATTTAGCAAGATGGGAAGAAAGATGAGTCTAGGTTACTCCCAGGCTATTTCAGAGCAGCTGCTGTGTTCCTGGCACTGTGCTGGGTTCTTGGGATACGCAGCTCTGGAGGTCAGAAACGGGCTCACTGCACTGAAATCAAGGTGCCAGCAGGACCGTGTTCCTTCTGGAGATTCCAGGGGACAATCCGTTTCCTTGCCTATTCCAGCTTCTTGAGGCTGCACGACCCCCTTTTGCTTTCAAAGCAGCAATGGCTGGTGGGGTCTTTTTCACATCATATGACTCTGACACTGCCTCTCCTCCCTCCTTCCCTCTCCTCCCCCCACTGATTACATTGGGCCCACCCAGATAAACCAGGATAATCTCCCTACCTTACGCTCAGCTGAGCAGCAAGCTGAATTCCATCGGCTACCAGGAGTCCTCCTTGCATGTAACATAACATATTCATAGGTTCTGGGGCTTAGGATGTGGACATCTTTAGGGGTGCCTACCATACTCTCCAGTTTTCTTGTTGTTGCAATAAAATCTGCAGTTATGATGTGTGCGGTAGGAAGAGAAAAGGAGGGAAGAAGGAAGGACCCACAGTGTGTAGGAAGAAATTTCCTCCATAGATCATACCAGAATGGTGAGAGTCGTTGCCTAAAGCATCCACCTTGACCTGAAGGTTCCATTTCACTCTGGCTTCCCAAACCTGAGAATGGATCGTCCTTGGAATGTACTGGATATGTATGAATCAGTGTCTGGGGGTTATTTTCCCACTTGGTCCATCAGCTGCTGATGGATGAGCTTGGTTCCTCTTCCAGGGGAGATGCTGGGATGATGCTCATGTGATGGTGGTGCAGGGGGGTGAGGGCTCCCTTCCCCCCACTACCCTCCTTAGTGAAACGGAGCCCAACCTGTGCCTGATTTGCAGCTCCTTTCCTTGACTCTTGCTCGTCTTCTCTTTTCAAAACTCAGAAAAGAGAAAGAAGAGCATATCAGGGTGTGTGGTGGTAGGTGGTTAATTAAGGACACAGGTTTCAGATAAAGTAACAGCGGAGCTCCCAGCCCCACTGCGCCACTCAAGAGCTGTGTGACCTTAGCAGGTCACCTACCTCCAGCCCCACCTCCTCGTCTGTAGTTTGGGTGTGGCACCCACCAGTTGCTTGGATTGGAAGAGGTAGCCGTTTGCAAAGCCCTATGCGCATATAGTAGGTGCTCAATAAATTCTCATTCTTCTTACTGTTGTGTTATTGAAATTACCTACTTCACAGCCCAGCTTAAAATTTACCTCCTCAATGGGGAATGCTTTCCTGGGACCCTATTTCTGACCACAACTGGACTCTGCATTGTCCTAGAACAGTCAGTCTGTGCTCCATCGTTGCAGCCTGGAGGACATTTCTGACTTGGCAAGTTCCTGGGCAGCAGGGACCGAGCTTGCTGATGTAGGTCTAGGACTTGCACCCGGCAGGTGTTGGGCAAAGTCCTGGAGAGAATTCGTGGCCAGCTGCATGGCTTGTGAGCCTGGCTCACCAGAAGTCTCTTTCTCATGTTTTCCACATTATAAGAGTGAGAGATGATGGAAACAGGGCTTTGGGCCCCTCAGCCCTTTAATCGGGAGACTCCCACTTTGTCTGAAGCACCCCAGGTATATTTAGCATTACCCAAATTAATACCCAGCTACCAGAATAACCTCTAAACATAACCCTGGCCATCTCACTCCCTTGCCCCGAGGCTCCTCTACACCCATAGGATAACCTCAAGCTCATTAACCCTGACACGCAGGGTCCTCCCTGACCAGTCACCCAGCCAGTGTCACCTCTCCCTCTTCCCACCTCTCTTCTTCTCCCAGAAGTCTTGGTTTCCTTGAATGCACCATTTCCTCACTCACCTCTGGAAGCTCTCTGGCTGAAGCTCCCTGCCTTTTGCACTGTTCCCTCCCAGTCTTTGGCCAACTCCAATCACTTTTAAGCTTCAACCTAAACCTCACCTCCTCCTGGACGCCTTCCATGATACCTCCATGCTAGGTGCTCCTGCTCTGCCCTCCAGATGGCCCTGAGCGCTCTCTTTCCCAGAGCTCACTGCATCTCATGACAACAGCCTCATCCTTGTCTGTCTCCCAGGGACCCAGGTGGCTCCTGCAGGTGGAGACTGGGTCTCTTTCATTTGCTGCTGTGGCCTGCGGTAGTTTCTTGGGACTGCTATAACAAAACACCACAAAAACCAGGTGGCCTAGAGCAACAGAAATGCATTCTCTCACGGTTCAAGAGGCCAGACGTCTAAAACCAGGGTGTCAGCAGGGCTGGTTCTTCTCGCCAGCTCCAGGGAGACTCTGTTCCGGGCCCTCCCCCAGCTCCTGGCGTTGCCTCGATCCTTGGCATTTCTCGGCTTGTGGCTGCATCACCCCGATCCTGGCCTCTGTCATCACATGGCCCCTTTCCCTGCCTGTCCCCTCCTCTTCTTATAAAGACGCCCCGGCCTCCCAAACCCAGTAGATTCCAATTTAACTCGGTTAGGTTACATCTGCAAAGACCCTACTTCCAAACAAGGTTACGTTCACTGGTGCCAGCGCTGAGGATTTGGGCTTATCCTTCTGGGTGACAAAATGCAACCCAGGACAGTGCCTCCCACATCTACTCATCGTGCGTCTTTGATGAACCAATGACGGCAGAGAGAAAGGTGCGCGACCAGGACTCCCAGTTTCTGCAGGAAAAGCCCACCCTCGGTGTTGGTAGGTGAAAGGCTCAGGCTCACAGCCTCCCCCTCTGCACCGGGTGCTGCTCGGGGAGCAGGGGGCCTTGGTGGCCGGCGGGGACCCTGGGCAGCAGCCCCCGCCCCCACCGGCCGGCCGCGCTGCGGTGGGGCCCGGGGCACCGCTTTATGAGTTGTGATCCACTGTGGTTAATTCCCTTAATCTAGACTTGCTCGTCCACAAAGCCCAGGCCTCAAGTATTGGATTTCCCTGATCAAAGGGCAGCGTGCGGGGGGCGGCGCGGGGGGCTGGCGAAGCTCGTAAACGGCGGCCTGCGGGGATGGGCCGGTCGATGGCCCGGCGGCCCGTGAAATACGACTGGCTGCTTCTGGCTGCTTCTGGGATTTACGGCTGGGCCTGCGTCCGCGCTGCTTAATGCATTGACCTTTGCCATCTAGCAATTCGGGAACTGGCGCTGGTGGGGCCGGGAGCTAATTCCGTGGATTAAAGCAGAAGGAGCCCCCAGTGCCTGGAAGTGTAAGGGACACTTGAAGCTCCAGCCAAATGTCCCTGGCCATCCCCCTCGCCCAGGCTGAGCGGGCTTGGGCTCTTCTCCTGCACCCCCCCACCCTCCCACCCGAAGAGAGGGAAGAAGTGCCTTTGGCCAGACACAGTTTCCCTGCCTCCTCTGGCCTCTAGTTACTTAACTACTCCCTCTTCTGAGCTCCACGGTGCGGCCCATCTGTTTCTTCCCCCTGGGATGCTCTTCCTTCTGCACCCTTGCCTTGGATGTCTCACCTCCTCCGGGGAGTCTTCCTGACCCCCAAATCTTGCTAATGTCCTTGCCGTGACCCTGAGGTGGCCTCGAAATTGTCATTGTGATTTTTCTAGGCTTGCCACCCAGCAGACTGTAAGTTGCTTAAAGGCAGGAGGTGGATTGTTGCCCAAATCACCCAGACACAGAGCCAGGGCCGTGGCCCACACTTGATGGATATTTATTGCGTGAACGAATCAAGAGAAGCCCAGTGACAACGGAGGGTGCAGCTGACAGTTTCTGGTGATGCTATAATTGCATTTGGTATGTTGAGTCTTTTGACCAACCTTCCTCTGTCTGTGACTTGGTTTCTTCTCGAGTAAGTTGGGAATAAGGAGAGTGCTAAGCACACAGTGCTGTCATCAGTGCATTCATTCAACAAACGTTTGTTGAGGGCTTACAGTGTGCAGGCGCTGATCTAGGCGCTGGGGGCGTAGCAGTGAGCAAAACAAAGATCACTGCCCTGGTGGGTTGGTGACATCCTTGGAGGGGGAGGGATCATAGAGGAGCTGGTCAAGGAGAAAAAATACCAGAAGTGGGATATGAAGTGTTAGGATAAGGGTGGGTTGGAATTTTGGAAGTACTAGGAAGAGAGACAAGCAGCTTTCTGGGGGAGAGCACTGGAGACAGGGGAGCAGCCAGTGCAAAGGTCCTGGGGCAGGAGTCTGCCTCCTGTGCTTGTGGAAGAGCATGGAGGCTGGTAGAATGTAAAGGAGTGAATGAGCTGGGAGGAGGGAAGGAATGAAGGCAGAGGGGTAACTGAGGCTAAAATGAGTTAATATGAATCAGCACAGTGATGAACATTACCTCAGTCCATTCACACTAGAGAGTTCTTTGCAACTGTTAAAAGCAACAAGGTGGATTTGCATGGGCTGAAATAGGTAGGTCTCCAAGGCATGTTTTTAAATGGGAAAACACATTTTAGAAATACATACATATATATTAAAAATATTGTATTTCATAGTATTTAAAAAATTAAATGAGGGGCACCTGGGTGGCTCAGTTGGTAAGCATCTGCCTTCAGCTCAGGTCATGATCCTGGAATTCTGGGATCAAGCCCCACATCGGGCTCCCTGCTCAGCGAGGAGTCTGCTTCTCCCTCTCCCTCTGCCCCTTCCCCTGCTCATGCTCTCTCTCTGTCTCAAATGAAAACATAAAATCTTTAAAAAATTAAATTAGTGCATCTATGCATGCAGTATAAATGCACAAGAGAACATCTGGAAAGATACGTACTAAAATATTAATGGTTTCCACATCCGGAGAGGAGATAGGACTGGGGATGGAAAGGGTATCCTGAACTATTTCACTTTTTATGCATCTTTGCATTGGGTAAGGTTTTTACAACCACCACATTCTTGGATGTTGCTTGAGTGATACATTTATTTTTGAAGGTTTCAATACTCCTTTGTGGAAGAGCACAAGGTGGTCCAAAGGGCCCAGTGACCCACCTACCTACCCTGGAATTCCAACGACGTGTGCATTTCATGGGGAGCTAGCCAGAGTCATGGGATCATGAATCAGGGCCCTTGGAACTCTTCAGAAGTACCAGAGTGCTTGGTAAGCGCTGGTGTTGTGCTATTTGGGTTTATAAATCCTGACTTCTGGTAAGTCTTAATAAGCCATGCAGCAGCTCCTGGACAGAGTTCTTAGTTGAAAAGTACAGACCAAAAACCTATGGCATTTCACATCTTTTGCCCATGAGAACCAAACAGAGACTGGAATTTTGTGATTAATTCAAGGTCCACCAGAAACCTAGGGGGACTGGTTCTCTGGGAGCCAGCAATGTTTATTTCAGGGAAAGCTGTGCTTACAGATTTGGGCAAGGTTATCCTAGGGAATCAGGCCAGAAAAGAGCACGTCAGCATGGTAGGATGTAGAGAGCTCAATACCCTATAAAGCTTGAGGCTCGTGTTTCATCTTTGGGGAGGGCTTGGGGTGTTCTCTTTGGTAGTTTCCTAGTGTTGGCCCCATCTTTCTCTTGCTAGAAGCCTCCAGAGTGGAAAGACAGGGCCTACCCTCAGCCCCAGGGTTGGACCCTGACTGGCTCAAGTCACATTAACTAGCCCCATTCCTCTTAGGAGTGATTGTATCAGGTTGAGTGTATATCTAAAACTGTCAGATCTGAGCTAGAACCTCTTGTGACTGCAAGAATGCCCAGCCTTCGGATGAAGGGGACACTAGGTAAGGCAGAGTCAGAGAAGGAAAGAGACTGGATCCTGATGACAACACTGAACACCTAGATCAAGCTGCTCCTGAATCTTTCCTTTCTGCTATGTGTGTGATTTTTTAAAATAGAGGCTGACAGTGAGGTAGGAAACCATGAAAAGATATGCAGAAAACATCAGGATATTGCTAAGCGATTAAGCAAATGTGAAAAGGCTGGATACTGTATGAGTCCAACTATCTGTCATTTTAGAAAAGGCAAAGCTATGAAGACAGTAAAAGGACCAGTCATTGACAGGAGGCAGAGGGAAGCAGTAGCAGAGCACAGAGGATTTTCAGGGCCCTGAAACTATCTGCATGACACTGTAGTGGTGGATACACCTCATTATATATTTGTTAAAGCCTGTAGGATATACGCTGCCAAGTATGAGCCCTAATACAAACTACCGGCTTTTATTAATATCAGTTCATCACTTGCAACAAATGTACTGCACTAATGCAAGAGGTTAATAACAGAGTAAACCGAGGTGGGGTGTATGGGGGGGGGCATGGGTACGCGTGGCATGGAGAACTCTGTACTTCCTGCACAACTTCTCTGGAAATCTCAAATAAAATAAAGATTATTACCAAAAAATAATAATAATAAAAAAGGCAGGAGCTGTGTTTGCTGTGTTTTTTGAAAATGTTGTTGATTACAGGTAGGACCTTTTTGGGAGTTGGTGACAGCCACACCCTCCAGAATGGGATGGAGCCCACTGTCTGCATAGCTAGGCACTAGAGTCATGATCTGCAAGGTCTATAGGTTTTGATCCTACACTGCTCTTGGTAAGATTGCCAGTGCCTGTATACCTATTTAGGTGCGACTGCGTACATGAACAACAGTGTTCATTTATTAGGTTCTGTCCTCATATCCCTCTAATAGCAAAACTTGTGAAGGGTTTGTGTGCAGGTAGTTTACCTGGATGGGATCCCAGGTAGCAAGAGTGAAGGAGTAGGCGAATGGGGAGACGGGACAGAGGCAAAGTCAACATAATGATGTGTTTGTGAGTGGATTGTCCGTGAGGACAACTGGGCTTGATTTTGTCACTGGGCATCATCTGTCCAGAGGCTTAGAAGCTGGGATATTTCTCCATCTGTGCCTGCAACCCATCAGGAGTTACCTCCTAGACCATCAACACCCCTGCCCTTCCAGCTATGCTTTGCAGGGGTGCAGCAAGCTCTCCAGAAGTCGGCCAAGGCCCTGGGGCACAAAGCAGAAAGCTTCCAGGACTGAATGGAAGGTGGTGTGCTGGCAATGAAGACTCATATTGCACACAACCACTTGTCACAGTTGCAGCTGCAACTGAGCACGTCACAGGCATGGAACTTAGGGAACCAGAATATCTGCCACATTGCAAATGCACGGCAGGTGGAGCACAGCATGTGCGCAAGATGGGAACTTCCATTAGCATGGCATACAAAAGCAAGCGTAGCTCCAAGTCTTGCTGGTTTTCTGGCTCCCTGGGGGATCAACTTGTGTGCCTTCGAGCTTGTGCACCCCACTTCGGAGATCTGCTCCATAGAACACTGTCCACTTCTGCTATTCTACAACAGCTATGTTGGCTAAGCAGAAGCCATTTTTTTTTTCTTTTGGGGATTCACTGGCTATTTTAAATAGGAACAACGAGATACCACTGCATACCTATTAGGATGGTGCAAATCCAGAATATTGACACCGCCAAATGCTGGTGAGGACGTAGAGCAACAGGAATCCGTTCCCTGCTGGTGGAGATGAACGATGTCATAGCCACTTCGGAAGGCAGTTTATCAGTTCCTTATAAAACTGAACACATTCTTACCATACGATCCAGCAATCCTACTCCTTGGTATTTACCCAAAGGAGTTGAACACTTCGGTCCATACTAAAACCTACACACAGAGGTTTATAGCAGCTTTATTTATAATTGCCCATGCTTGGAAGTGACCAAGATGTCTTTCAGGAAAAGGAAAGGATAAATAAACTGTGGTCTGTCCACACAATGGAAGAGTATTCAGCGCTAAAAGGAGATGAGCTATCAAGCCATGAAAAGGCATGGATAAAGCTTCACTGCATAGGAATAAGTGAAAGAAGCCAACCTGAAAAGGCTGCTTTCTGTTTGATTCTAATCATAGAACACTCTGGAAAAGGCAACCCTATGGAGACAGTAAATAGATGAGTGGTGGCCAGGCATTGAGGCTTTGGGGGGCAGGGAGGGATGCAGAGGCGGAGCACAGACCATTTTCAGCACAGCGAAGTCCCCCTGTACGATACTACGATGGTGAACACATGTCATTATGCATTTGTCCAAACTCTTAGAACATACACCACCAAGAGCGAGCACATGGCAGGGGAATGTAAAGTATGGCCCCTGGGTGATGATGACGTGTCCATGCAGGCTGGTGGATTGTAACACACGTACCCTCCTGTGGGAGGTGTTGGTAACGGAGGAGGCCATGCCTGCCTAGGGGCGATGGGTACATAGGAAATGTCTGCACTTTCTGGTCAATTTTCTGTGAACTTAATATCGCTCTGAAGAACAAATCTATCAAGCCAACACTAAATATCAGAATCTTTCCTATAAGCATCTCAATTTCTCAGTCACCTTAAAAAGTTAGGAGATGAGGCTCCTGGGTGGCTCAGCGGTTGAGCATCTCCCTTTGGCTTGGGGCGTGATCCTGGGGTCCTGAGATCGAGTCCTGCATCAGGCTCCCCACAGGGAGCCTGCTTCTCCCTTTGCCTGTGTCTCTGCCTCTCATTCCGGCTTTCTCATGAATAAATAAATAAAAATCTTAATAATAATAAAAAAAGACTAGGAGATGTAGCCGCACTGGGCTCATGTCCTGATTGACAGCAAATGGCAGAAAGGGAGGCGAGGTGACCCTTTCCGATGGGGCATGTGGCTTCTCGTTTGCCACAGTCCCCACTGCTCCAGTTTGTCTGTTTATTAAGGATTCACACTCAGATATTTGTTTTCATTGGTTTGTGTTGCTCACACAGCATTGTCAGAGGAGGACACACAGGAAAGGGTCCAGGGTGCAGGGCAGGGCAGTGTCACCGTGGGCAGGAGGACTGGGCGGAAACTCCCAGGCTCCACGCTCTCCTTCCTCAGTGGACCAGTGTGCTTGGGCTGGGTTCAGCGGGACCTGCTGCACGTAGGCCTCCAGGAGGGGGACTCTGTGCCCTGGGGTTCTACAGAGTTACAGAGAAGAGCTGGCTGGTTATGGACAGATGGGGTCTTCCAGGTGTAGGGACAGAGCTGCTGGAGAGAGAAGCGTCCTGATCTCAGATGATCTCACTTAGGGGAGCTTGCATCCAGGACAACCTGTGCTGCCCAGTACAGCACGGCCTGCCATAGGTGGCTACGGAGCCACCTGAAGTGTGGGTAGTCCAAGCTGAGATGCGCCCTGGGTGTCACACACACACTCGCTTTCAAAGACTTACAAATGACACCACACAGAGACTATCGGATATTACTTAGGTTGATTGCATGTTGAAGGGATACCATTCCTCCTCTACGTATAAGATGCTTTGGTGCCGAAAGCTGTTCATGGAGACAGGCTGTACAGGCGGCTGCTAGAATGGAGTGAGATAAAATTGGTAGAAGACTTGCAGACTGTAGGTGCACGAAAAGTGTTTGTTAGTTTGAAATAAAGGATTGTACACACCCATGGGTTTGAAAAAAAAATGAAACCTTCCTATTTATAGAGTAGTGAGTATGCGCCAAGCGCTTTACACAGACCATCTCATTCAATTCTTCTACTGTTCCTAGGAGACTAGAAACATCCCTGTTTTATAAATGAGATACAGAGACGTTAAGTAAGTTGCCTAAGGTCACACAGCTGGTAAGCAGCAGAGATAGGATTTGAACCCAGGTATGCACAGCCTTCCCATACATCCTTCCGGTTTATCTTGGGATGATGAGTCAAGGGGTACTGGGGGGCAATGTACTATTTTCTCGATTTGGTCTTTATCTGGTTTCCAAGTGGCAGGTGGTATAATCCAGATTAATTTAGATACACCTTTATACGAATAAGTTAGGAAGCGTTCATCCCCACTCTGGGTCTGTGATAGTGGTCGGTGACATTCTCAGAGGAAAGTTCTCTAAGGTTACAAAAGCTGGGCCAGCAGCTTCCTTACTCTCTTCTCTGGGCTGTGGCCTGGAGGACTCTACATGGCAACAGAGCTGCGCTCCATGTACAGAGCCGGTTTGGGTATCTGCTATCCTGCTTCTAGGGCTCAAGTGTAGGCAAAGCTCCTAAAGAGAGAGCCCAGACGCCACGGGCTCCAAACCCTCTGGGTTTCTTGGAGATAGTTTGATGCACTAGCTCAGACTCAGCTTCCCCTCTGACCTCACACGAGGTCCTGGATGGAGTAATGGGGAGGCCTTGGACTTTTAAGCCACAAAGACAGCGTTGAAATGCCAGCCCTGCCACCCTGCCACTTACCAGGGGTCCCACCAATGACCTGATCTTTCTGGCCTTCTGTTCTCTTGCCTGTAAATGGGTTAACAGTAATTTTTACTTGACTAAGGACTTTTAAGGGTGTTGTATTTCTCATATTTTCTGAAGTTTTACACACCACCGATGTCTATTATTCCTTCAAAAAATATTGGAGTGCCAACTATGGTCTGAGCACCACTCAGGTGCAGAGGACATAGCGGTGAATAAGGCAGACCGCTCAGGGGATGCACCTTCTGGTTTTGAGAGCAGGACAGGAAAGAAGCAGTAAGTACCATAAAGTCAATTAAAGCAGGATTAGGAGACTCTTTTACAAATAGTGATGAAAGGCCTCTCTGATAAGGCGACATTTGGGCAGAGACAGGTAGGAAGTGAGGGAGCGAGGCATGTAAATATGGGAGCAAGGGTGTTCCAGACACAGAAGTGCAGCTATGCTGTGCCTATTCAGAGAACATCAGGGAGGCTGACATGGCTCAAGCAGATTGGGTGAAGGAGAGGGGGTAGAAAATGAAGTCGGAAAGGTCAAGGGCACCTGATCCTGCAGTAGACCATGGTAGGGACTTTGGATTCCACTCTGAGCAAGACGGGGGCTGTGGGAGGGTTTTGCACAGCGGAGGGACCTGATCTGACTTAGATTTTATGAGGCCACCTCTAGTGGCTGTGCTGAGGCTGGACTGAAGGGAGCAAAGGTGGAGGAAGAGGACATAGCGGATAATTGCACTAATAATATACATCAGATTATTAACGATGCTTTAGGGAAACAAAAAAAAACCCCACTGTATTGATTGTATGCATCTGTTTTAATGCATATTTGGATTTCAGACCTTTTTCTGAGAATCAAAGAAATATGACAGTTACAGTTTTAATTGAAAGGGTCTGTACTGGGAACTCAGTGTTTTTTCCCTTTGCTTCCAAGTTTGATCTGCACTGGCGCTGATCATAGTAGGTTTCCGTAGCCTCACTGGAATGCATTACAGAGCACGTCTTTATTCACATGCATTAACTTATTTGATCTGTTGAGAGAGATTTCAGAAACTAGATTATTACAGTTTTGTGACTGGCAATAGGAGGCATGCTCAGTGATGTATTCCTGAATACGGGATTCTGGTTAATCCAACATTTTGTGGACTGAGCTTCATGCTTTACGACATTCAGGGAGGACACTTTAAGTCTAATGAAGGCAGGATGGGAACTGAACCTTAAAGAACCTGTTTGGCCCTGCAGAATTTTCTAGGTCCTCACTACTCCCTGCAAATGTCTGAGGACCAGCGGCATTGGCATCACTTGGGACTTTGTAAGAATGCATAGTCTCAGGTGTTGACCAGAATCTCCATTTTAACAAGATCCTCAGGAGATGTCTATGGTTTTTGACAACACGAGAAGTACAGGTTCAGTTTGAGGGATTTGCCCTAGATTAATGGTTCTCAACCCTGGCTGTGCATTAGTAACCTTGTGGAAGACAGATGCTGAGATGCTCCGCATAAGCCTTGCCTCCTGGTATTTACACCCAGGGTGTAATTCCCTCCCTGTGAGCATGGGGGAGGACATGTGACTTGCACATGGCAAGAAGATGGGACGTCATGTCTATGCTAGGTTACATAAGATCTAACTTCTGTCTCACTAGCAGGCTCTCTCCCTTGCTAGCTTCTGTGATGCAAGGGGCCAGGCTGGGAAGGCCCATGTGGGCAAAAAACCAAAGGTGGCCTTCTGCCAACAGCCATCAAGAAATTGGAACGACATCAGAGTTTCAGGAGAGTGGATCTTTCCCCAGCTGAGCCTTCAGATGTGACCCCCGCTCCAGCCAAAGCCTTGATTGTTGCCTTGTGAAAGATGCTGGAGCAGAAAGAAGCTCCAGCTGAGTCATGTCCAGATTCCTGACCCCCTAAAACATGAGATAATAAATGTGTGTTGTTTCGAGCTCCTTCCATTGTGGCAATTTGTTATACCGCAGCAGAAAATCTTAAAAAGAGAACAAACACAAGAACAGCTACAGTTCAGCATCCAAGGTCATCTTCTGGCAATTAAATTGGTGTCTCCAGGGGTTGGTCCCAGCAATGGTATTTAAGAGACTCTCCCCATATGATGTTGATGCACAGCTGAGGCTGAGGAGCCCTGCCCCAGACACTGCTGTTGGAAAGCTGTCTCCAATGATTATAGGTTCACTGTGTGCCCTCCCCCTGCCTCCCTACCCCAATCCGTGGTCACTTGAGCTTTCCGATTGCTCACACCTGGGCTAGCGAGAATATAATTTTTTCTCCAGTTTTCTTCCACTTGTCTCACTCTGGCATGAGGGGGTTCTGGTAGCCTTTCTGTCAGGAAGACAAAACCTTTGGGAAGATGGCATTGCTGCCACGATGTGTGATGCTGTCATCCAACCATCCAACCATCCAACCATCCATCCATCCATCCTTGGGAAAGGACCCTAATGCAGAGCCTGGGGCCGAAGAGGCTGGAGCCTCCATCCGCTGGGCCTTTGAAATCAGAGCTTTCATATCATATTCACACATCTGAAACAAATCAGAGGAGGAAGGACAGACACAAGGTAATGGCTCAGATGGACTCTGGCAGAATGGATGTCCTGAGGACAGATGAGAGAAGGCCTACAGTGACTTTCCTGTGTCCTCTTAATGGGTCAGGCTGTTTTCCAGAGTGGGCCAGTCTGCCACCATCACCCAGTCGAGATATCGGGAACACAACCTGGGACACCCTGTGTCGCCCAGCCAGCTGCTTTACGACTTGGCCTGCCACTCCCCTGGCTTATCCCGGGTCATGTTTTCCAAAGATAAGCAGTTAAGGGGCATGTCGGAGACAGGGGATTTATGGCCTAGAAACTCGACTTCCCTGCCCTAGGTGGCTGTCCCCTGACCTCGCCTGGGGCTTCCAAGACTGACCTGTGGAAGAATAATGTTTATAAGAGGATTTCCAGGAAGCCAGGTCAAGGGGAGGGGGGTGGTCCACACCTGAGAACCATGCAATCTTGAGAACTTGAAAATCTTGAAAAGAGCTTGAGCATTAACCAGTGGTGCTCTTGCACAAAATGCTGTAAGAATGTAGGATCCAACAGCCTAGGTTTCAAAAGCTGGCTCTGTCACTTGGGCAAGTGGCTTAATGAGCCACATCGTTCTCATCTGTAAAATGGGGAGACTAAGAACACTTAAGCGAGCTGCAATGTATGTCAGTGCCGCTCACAGCAGCATGGTATCTGAAAAGAATAAGTTCTCAACAAAATCTATTGCCCCACTTTTTCCTGTCACAGCTGGGGGCACGGGAGTTGAGGTGTCCAATGGGGGTACAATATCCTGGGGATGCTCCTGCAGAGTGGAGGGGGGCACACAAAATATCCCAGCAGAAGTCTGCCTGTCTGCTGGCTGATAACCTGTGTGAACAGACTTTTCCACACATTCAAGGATCTATACATTCTTTTCCCCAGGAACCAATGGCTCAATCACGGATAGTTTCTTTCCTGTTGTCCCAAAGCTTGTTTATTAAGGGTCTTTTCAAAATGGCCAGGTGCCTTGTCTTGTGACTGCACAGGACTTTTGTTTTCATGAGGCAAGTTCTTGCACACGAAGCCTCATCATTCGGCATCGTGGGGACCCTGCCCAGCAAGGTGTGAGAGTAAGACTCAGGACGAGGACTATCATCACGACAGCACAGCACAGGCTGACCTGGGGCTACACCGGGGGCCTCACTGGGGTTTTTCCTACACTTCCCATGGCAGTCTGGGCGAGCTTTTCACAAAACAGTGGTTTTAATGTTTTGTTTGTTTGTTTATTTGTTTGTTTTACAAAATGAGGAATGGAGGCTCAGAGAGTAAAGGTCAACACAGCCAGGACTCTAGATCCAGAGACGAGAATGCAGTATGGCTCCTGATCCATAACCAGTGACTTCCTACAAATGAAATTCCTGATAACCATGAATTATTATTCCTCCTTTGCCACTTGAGAGTGCAGACCCCAGGTTCCAGGTCCTGGAAGCTCCTCCTGGAAAGGTCCTCAGTTTGGGAGCGTGGACTTAGTGGGATGGTGTCCCCATGAGACCGAGGATGGCCCCAGAGTGGCAGGTGGAGGCAGCAGAAATTAGCACCGGTTTGGGAGCCAGGAAAGAGGAGTCCCAGTCCTGGCTTTCGCACTTGTGAGCCCTGTTTCGGAAAACCCTTTGGGTTTTCGTGGTCTCAGTTACCCTTTGTAAAATGGGGATGACAATACTTAACCTTGAAAGCTGGAAGGGAACCATACCTGGAAAAGCCAAGTGCTATTTAGATGCAAATGATGATATTATTCTGGCCTAACCAGTTGTCCTGGGAACTGTGCTCAGGTCATGCACACTGACCCATCCTCACCTTATTCCAACTCCCTTTCCAAACACTCCTTGTTGTCTTTTGGTTTGTGGAAGAAAGCAAACAAAGCAAAAGCCCCAGACTTCAAGTTAAAGCACTTTAAGGACTTTCTTTGCTGCTTGAACAGATGACTTAATCTCCTTGACCTGGGTTTCCTACCTGGGAATGGGATAAGCCAGTCTCACGGGTGTGTGGAGGGTGCTGAGCGAGTCAATCCATGCAGAGCACTTGTACAGTGCCTGACACCAAGGATGTGCTCAAGACATGTTAGTTCTGTTATTAAAGATTAATGTTTCCCAAGTCTTAGGGGACTCACCCCTGCCCTCTTCCATTTCTCCACTCCCCTTCTCCCTCTGTCCTCCAGCAAAACTCCCTGTAACCACAGGGCCTTTGCACAGCTGCCTGGAAACCTCTCCATTCCCCTGCTGGCCTGATTAACTCCTCCTCCTTTTCTTTAGCCTTCTACAATCTATCCCCTCTCCTGAACTCCATGGGCAGATGCCTCTGTAAACACTCTTATCATGCTGTTAACTTCCCTTAGGTCTACTCATTTATGATTTTTTTTTAAAGATTTTATTTATTTATTCATGGAAGACACAGAGAGAGAGGCAGAGACACAGGCAGAGGGAGAAGCAGGCTCCATGCAGGGAACCTGATGTGGGCCTTGATCCCGGGTCTCCAGGATCACATCCTGGGCTGAAGGCGGCGCTAACCCGCTGAGCCACCAGGGCTGCCCTCATTTATGATTTGAAATAATGTATTTATCTGTATGGTAAATAGATCTGTTAGTTCTGTGATGGAGAATTGTATATTCTCCCTTTTTATGTTTCCAGAGCCTAGAACCACTCCTGACACATAAAGATGCTCAATAACTATTGAAAGAATGAATAAAGGAACATATAAAGTGATCTTTCTGCTTGGGTCTGAGGGTACAATGGAGCTTGTGAAGTCCCTGCATCCAGTTTCTCAACAGAACAGTACGATTAGCTTGAGGTCACTGGTGAGATTTATGAGTGCCCCACAACTCCTGGTGCAATTCTGGGAAGCAAGGGCCGTGTCCTCAGGCCACTTTCCCACGGCTCTGGGGTAGGAGGAAGTTGCCCACAGTGTTCTCCTCCTTTGTGGTCCAGAAAAATCTTTGGATGATGGGTGGATGCCCTAGGAGAGATGCCAAAGAGAATGTCTGGGGGCTGACTGGGATGTAGGGAGACGAGAAAGGATGGGTCCCTTTATATCTTTCTTCCACAGTCAGAGAAGCCTGTGGTTAGTACTAATGTTTCCAGCTCACCCAATAAAAATAAGAAAAACAAAAACAAAAACAAAACCCCCTGGAGACCATATAAATGCTTCTTGTATGCCTAGAACGGTGCCTGGCCCACAGAAGGGTGTGGCAATGAATGAAATGAATGAATGAATACCAGGCATTGTATTAAGCACGATCCACACAGAATTTCATTTTATCCGCAGAACAGTCTTGCAAGGGAGGCTCTATTATTGTTACTCCCATTTTATAGAAAAGCAAACAGGTTAGAGAGATGCACTGTTGTGTTTCAGGTACTCTTAGTATTAGAAGGAATGTGATCTCTCTCTCTCTCTCTCTCTCTCTACCTCTCTGCATTTCTCCTGCCTGTGTCTGGGATCCCTGACTTCACCATGTCATCTGGAATCTTCTCTACTTTTTTCCTGCTTCTCCCAGCCCCCACCCGATGCCTGGGGCACGTTGGTGAGGATGGCATGTTGTACCTTGGACATTTGTTTCAGGGTGTGGGGATAATCTGTTTGGGGATCAAATTGACAGGCTTGTTGGACTGTTAGTGACAACAGCTACTGTTTACTGAGCCCTACCCTGAGTACATCCTCTTCCCAAATCTCCCTGTCCTCCCTGGGAGGGAGGTGTTGTCTTTGGACCCATTTTAAAAATGAGAAACAGAGGCTTACAGAGGAGAAATGAGGCGGCTTGCCTGGCATCACATCTGTGCTAGTTTCGAGGACAGCGAACATCAGTGGCTTAAGACAAAAGAAATTCATTCTTTTAGTTCAGGAGGCAGGGAGTCTGGAATCAAGCTGTCAGCAGGATGGGCCACGCGCCCTCCGGAGGGTCTGGGGAGGATCCTTTCTCATGTCTTCAGCTTCCGGTGGCTCCTGGTGTTCAGTCTCTGCCTCCGTCTTCCTCTGGTTTCTCTGTATCTCCTCTCTTTTCTGTCTCACATAAGGACGCCCATCAAAGGATATGGAGCCCTCCCAATCCAGGTTGACCTCAACTCGAGATGCTTACATTAATAACCTCTGCAAAGACCCTTATTCCAAACAGGGCCACATTCTGAGGTCCCAGGTAGACATATCTCTTGAGGGCTGGGGCGCTATTTAACCCACTACAAGGTCTGCCAAGTGCCGGAGCAGAGAATTAACACCAGACTGGACACACTCCAAAGCCCATGCATTAAACTGACACATGATACTTAGAACATTCACAAAAGTAGTGAGCTTTCTTTAACTTATTAGGGACCCATGGTTCTTGACTTTGGGCATCACAGGATATTGAGTCTCATCAAAAGAGATTCATAATTTTCAAACAAAGAGAAGAAACTTGACTTTGTGTCTAGAGATCTCTTCCCCGCCCCCTCCTTGCCACCACACACCACTGGACTGGCCACCAGGTGTGTCTGAGCTGTCTCTGCCTCCCTACCATCACATCTTTCACACCTCCAGGTGCGTCCTCGTGCCCTACCCTGTGACCCAGATGGAAGCCGTTATGGTGGCATTTTAGGCTGGAGCACAGGGGAATATTGTGATTACCTCTCATGGGGAATGTTTAGTCTACAAGCCATTTTCATTTGCAGGATGCACAGAAGGAAATTAGAAGAGCCTCCACACTGTTTTCCACAATGGTTGCACCAATTTGCATTCCCACCATCCATGCCCTTGAGTCTCCTTCCTTCCACATCCTGACCAACAACACCTGTTAGCTCTTGTCTTTTTGATAATGGCCATTCTGCCAAGGTGTGAGGTGATATCACCTGTGGCTTCAATTTGCATTTCCCCATCATTAGTGATATGAGCATCTTTTCAGATATCTACTGGCTTTTTGTATGCTTTTTTGGAGAAATGTCTATCCTGGTCTTTTGCCCAGATTTTAATTGGGCTATTTTTTTGTTTGTTTGTTTGTTTGTTTTTGTACTGTCAAGTTGTTTGACTTTCTTACATATTTTAGATACTGATCTCTTATCAGGTATATGGTTTACACATTATTTTCTCCCATTCTAAATTTTCAATTATGCAAGATGAGTAAGCTCTGGAGATCTCATAGTTAACATTGTATAATTGAAATTTGTGAAGAGTAGATCTCAAGTGTCCTCAACACACACGCATTCAAGCAGTTGGAGGTGATGGGTATGCTAATTAGCTTGATTATGGTGATTGTTTTACAATGTATATGTCTATCAAGATGTTAAATTATATGCCTTAAATATATACAATTTCTATTTGTGTATACGAAAAAGGAAATTAGTGTAAGAATGAGAGATTTGTGCCAACCCTGGGGCCTGGCAGGCTTCGTCAGCCATACAAAAATTTGACTTAAGAGTTGGTGGGATGTTGGGGACTTTGGGAAAGAGGCAGGTGAGATCTTCCACTTTGGCATTCTGCTTAGGTGATGGATTTACATTGTGGATTTTTTGCCTTTATGATCTTAGAACCTTTTCTTGTATCTACCTTCCTAATAGCCCTGAAAGAAGACAGAAACAAATACCAGCCAGGAATAAAAGAGCAGGAGCGTGGGAGCGGTCAAACAGGATATTCAGAGTCCAGAATAAATTGAAGGTTGGCTGATTCTCAAGTTCTTATGCACAATTGACCCAAACGCAGTCCCTCTTGGAAGAAGAGGGTCAAAACCTGTCTTGTGTTCTTTTCTGTTGTAAGGCGCTATGATTAAAAATCAGGCTCAGGAATCAGAGCTGAATCAGAAACCCAGGCTGCTTCTCATTTACTGGCTGTGCAACCTTTGGCAAGTGTCTTAAGGCTGCTGAGCCTCAGTTTTGGAATCTGTACAAAGTGAATATTAACATCAGGCTTATTGTGGGTATTCGATGAACTGCCAGGGATAGACTGCTCAGCCCAGTGCCTGGTGCAGAGATAACACTCAAAAAATGTCCGTTCTGTTGCTTGTCCCTGCCTTGTCCACCAGTCAGCCAAGCCATCGTTCCCTGATTTCTTCTCAGATCCCAGTGAGGTGGTGATTCATGCTCCTTCTCCCACCCAAATAGGGCAGCTGGCTCAATTTCCCGGTACTCTGTGTCCCTGGGCTCTGATCCCATCGTGAGATTGCCACCCTGTTCCCACCTCACCGTGCAGCAAGCAGCCTTTTCTCTGCTTGTTTGTTCTTTCCTGTTTGCTGAGAGTTGATGTCATTAGTTTAATACCGGCTCCCAGACATTAGGCTCTGCGTCTCTGTAACTTGCTCTGTGTTTATACTACAAGGATGCTTAATAGTGTTTGGTGACGACGGTGTACTACAAATGACAGCTGAGTCAAGAATGCTTTCCCACTGGCCTGAATCAGCCAAGGGAGGGCTTTAACCATCATTCTTACCGCAAACAGATGTTTAGCACATAATAGATGCTAGGTGGGAGGGATGTAAAGATGATGAGGATAGGTTTCTATCTTGTTTGTTTATCTGTAGAATCTGAGCTTTTGGAGGTCAGGGACCATGTTTTGAGCCCTGTCACAAAGTCCAGTGCTTAACAAAGTGTCTGGCACATAATGAGTGGCAAATACGTATTTGTTTTTTTCACTGTTCACTGTTCATTTGAGAATTATTTTTGAACTACCTACAGTATATGAGCCTTTGTGCTAGGTTTTGGGAATACAACAGTAAACAGTAAAAACATAAACAGTAAAAAAAGGCAGTCTTTTTTTAGGGGGGGTATGACAGATGTGTAAATGAGTAATTAAATTCACAGTGGCAAGTCCTAAAGTAGAAGGGCAATGGCACACATAGAACACTTAGTCAGTGCTCCTCTCATATATAAACATTTGATCTAGGTTTTTTTTTTTTAAGATTTTATTTATTCATGAGAGACACATAGAGAGACAGAGACACAGGCAGAGGAAGAAGACATCTCCCCTGAGGGAGCCTGATGTGGGACTTGATCCTAGGATCCCAGGACTAGAACCTGAGCTCAAGGCAGATGCTCAACTGCTGAGCCACCCAGGCATCCCTTGAGCTAGGTTTTGATGGAGAAGTGGGAGTCTACCAGATGGAGAAGGTGGTTCCATGCAGAGGACCAACATGTAGAACCTGGTGTTTTATGGAATAGCAAATGGCCTGTTATGACCAGAGCTCACAAGATGAGTGAGGGAATGAATCTGGAAAGATAATTTTAAGGCAAAAGGTAGCAATGAACGGATTTACATGGAATGCCTTAGTCAGATTTGTGTTTTCTAAAGACTGCTGTAGAGGTAGAATGGAGGATGGGTTGGGGATTTTTAACAGAAGCTTCTCTTGGTGGACATGGTGGAAAAACTCAGAGCCAGAAGACCTTCCGTATCCAATGGAACCTAACTTTCTGACTTGTAGCTTTTGTCAATAGTGTAAATAATCCCACTATGGCTGATTTCAAGCTATCAGCATGGTGTCACCAAATGCAAAGTTGGAAAGAGATGTGTATCATTTTTTTGTGAACCTTTTTGTGAACACGGTAGAAAATATCAGAGCCAAAATATTTCCCTGTGTCCCTTATAGAGCAGGCTCTATAGGGATAATGTTGGGGAAAGCTATGGAAGATGTACACAGGTAGCCCAAATGTGAGGTGGTATGTAGAGGGTACACCAACATTCAATCCACTCTTTTTCCATAAGCATTACCCGTGCAAGGGTTTGTCCTTCTAGACGTACGGTTTGGATGGGATTATCTGACACCCTGCTCCAAGCACCAGTAAGTGCAAGCAATGAGTGAATCCCCTCCTCAGACTCCAGTCATCGGCTTAGGGATGCGTATTTAGCTAATCAGAACCTGTGATATGAAGAAGATGCTTATTTGGGTTTCTGATAAAGACAGATTTTTTTTTTTTATCCTTTCCAAGGGAGCCACCAGAGGAGATCCTCCTTCTTCCTCAGAATGAGCAACCATGTCACTAACAGAAAGGAAGCTCCCAGAGCATGAGAAGGCACTGTATGAAAGTTCAAATCTAACACTTTCCAAGACAGAGTGGAGAGATGGAGAGAAGCTGGGTGCTTGTTTTAACTCCTGGGTATTTCTTTTAATTTACCTCATCTGATACGGATATTTTGGTTGTGTGGACCAATAAGTCTCCACTTTTGGTTAAGCCTATGTGTCAGTTGAGTTTCTATTCTTTCCAGCTGATGGTATGATCCTCACTTTTCACCGACAACCACTACCACCTTTATGACCCACTTAACTTATGAAATGACCAACTCTGAATGCACAGCCTGTCGAAAAGGCAGATCAAGCAACTACAACCTTGAGAAGATTTGAATAGTGCACCTTGTTATTGGGTAGACAAGGCTGTGAATCCACCCTAGTGGCATTCTAGAAGACATGGATTGGGTTTCAATGGCATTATTATTTACACATAGATGTGTAAGCATTTGCTATGTGTTACACCCTGTTCTAGGGGTTCAAGATGTAGCAGAGAACAAAAATCTGGTTTCCTAAAGTGGACACACCTTCTTATCTATTTGCTGGTTGAACTCCAGGCAACTATCTCAAGTGAGCAGGGGATATCTGATGGCCTTCTTTGCAGAAGAGGAAAAGCAAGGCTTAGAGAAGTAATTTACTGAGTAATTACTGAGTAATTTACTGAGGTCTCCAGCTTGTATGTGGTAGAACAGTGTCAAGAATCCAGGTCTCTAGACTTCTTTTGTGGTGTCCCTTCATTACAGCTGGCAACTGTGACCTTTTACCTATAAGCACACCCAGAATCCTCTTGTCCTTTCTTTTCTGAGCACATTGTTTATGTTGGATCTTTTCTGCTTGCCTCTCCATCTCCACTCCTCATCTTTCTTTGTGTCCTCTGCCTAAGTAGCTGACCTATGTGGATGGAATCAGTAGGCTCCTTTGCCCTCTGTCTTCTGGCTGGGTTTGACCAGTGGTGTCCCTGGAAGGAGATGGGAGGGAGGAAGGAGAAGGAGATTGCTATACTTATTCCATTGCCTCCCTCCCTTCTGTGTTGCCTTGGTCTGTCTGTGTCCTTGGACTCAAGGTTGCTACTTCTAACCAGGAAGCCCTTGCTACCCGACTCCCTTTCCTTGGGTCTGGTAACCACCTATGTGTTTTCCTCTCAGCCCCAGGAATGTACGTACCATTAGGCTTTTCAGCACTTAAGTCATGAGTTGCAGAGAACAAGAAGGGGTAGAGTACAGTGACAATGTCTGTACCTGAGAAGGAATTGCAGACCGGGGCTCCAGGGGATGACGTGAAGAACAGGCCATGTGACCTGGGTGACCACTGGGGCAAGGAGGATGGAAACACCCTTGAAACAGATCTGAACCCAATTTACAGCCTGGAGCTCAGAATCACAATCTAGAGCCTAAAGTCCATCCTAGCTCAGCTGGGCACAATCAGTTTACAGATCTGTGAGCATGAGAATAACCAGTTGTTCTTATAATCCAGTGAATTTGGGGACAGTTTGTTATGCAGCATTGTTGTGTCCTTGCTGACTAATACAGATGGCTGGGGTCACTTGGGTGATGGCTCTCATATGCAGCACTGTTGGATCATCACCCCTTGGTGTTTGCTAAAACAGTCAACTTTCCCATTGCAATGTTTCTAGCATAGTCATGGGACTGCCCACGAGCCTCATGCAGAATTTTAACCCTGTTCTTTCTTTTCCTGATAACTTCTGTACACCATGGTGGATGGGCCTTATGAGCATGTCATTGGGAACAAGACCTATGGGGCAATGAATTAAAGAGCAGGAAGTCCTTCCCCTCCCACTTTTCACTCCCCTTTTCTGCTCCCCATTAAGCCATGAAAGTTAGCATACCTCAGAGCTTTGAGTGACTCAGAATTCATTTGGGAGAAGGATACATGGATGGTGACATGTGGAAGAAGTTACTTATCCAACATGGATGATGTCATTGAAATGGAGGAAGGCAGAAGCCCGCCAAACCAGTAAGGGACATTTCCTCTAGGAAACAGCGTGCCCTGATGTATGGAGTGTTTGACTGTGTTCGGCACGAACACAACTTAGCTTTTCTTTTTATGAAAGCAATAAGCATTTATAAAATTCCACCTCTTCCACCCTTCACCTAACTTATGAGCCCTTTAGCTATAACCTTCTTGTGACCCGCAGCTTATATAGACCCAAGTCATTTAAAACTCAATCCAAAGTGAAACACGTTTCAGCCATGGTAAAATTAATTCCCTCACTCACCATTGGTCTGGACCTCATGGGGGAATCTGTGGCTTGAGGGGGGCTGGGGAACAGCAAAGAAGGAGAGTTTTGTGAATAGAAAGAGGCTTCTAACAGGAAAGATATTTATAAAGCTGCATTTGGGTACTGTTCAGTTTGGAAGGAATTTGTTATAATGGCAATATATAAATCTTTGAATGGCCTCATAAATCATAGCGTCAGGCTCAGCCAATCAGAAGCCATGAAAACCTGGCGCTTTGGAGCACTCAATCGTTACTAGAAAGATCCTGTGTGGCTCCTTGGAAGTGGAATCGGAAAATCTGGCTACATTTGGGGGTGTGTGGAATGTCTTGAATTACTTCTCAAACATTTTAGATTTGATAAAACCCAAGACACGGCTTTTCCAGCCCCACTTCCCTTCTTCTCCACCTCCAATAATTATTAAACCCATGTGTACATCAAGAGAGGCTTAATCCATGTGTTTCTGATTCATTTACACTTAACTCATCAAAATATTGTTTTTAAAGGGCTGTTTGTTGTCCAAAAAGCCTTTTCCCCTAAAGCTTGAAAGCTTAACTTCGCAGAAGCAGGAAGCTGCTTTTTGCCAAGAGTAAATGGGTGAGAAGTCCAAAGGGCTCGGGGTTTTGAAGTATGTGTAACGAATGTTCAAACAGGTTCTGAGCGGAGCCAAGTCTACTTTTCTATCTCTGAGAAATCTCAAGAGAGCCGTGGGGTGGAAGTTTCAAGGAACATCATCTCTTCTCAAACCCCATGAAATTGCATTCCAATGAGAATCAGGGCCAAACCAACCAGAAATACAAGATGCAGGGATGGGGGAGACTGAGGACAGTGACCCTGTGAAATGAGAACAGATATGCCTTGAATGTTAGGAAAAAAGCCACATGTCTTATGTCACAGCAAAGGTCACTAATGGTGCTTTTTTGTAGTGTTGTCTGACTGAAGGGCTGACATCATTGTGTTCTTACCCTGCTTCAGGCAGGGGTGTCCACACTTGCCATGTGTAAGGACTCACCTGACACCCTGATGAAGGTGGTACTATGAGTATCTCTATTTTACAGAGGAGGAAACTGAGTCATGGAAAAGTGGACTTCCTCTTTGGATAGGAAAAAATGAGGTGGGGTTTCAAACCCAGTTCATCAGCCTCTAAGACCTTTCTTAGAGGTCCTCTTTCTTTGTGTCCCTACACTGTGTGTGGCTTGTTTGTGACTGTTTCATTCATTAAACAGATGTGGATGGAGATCCTGCTACATGTTGGTCACTGGAGATTCTATATAAAGGAAGCGGTATAGTCCCTACCCCCGTGGAATGTAATTTGATGGTGGCAGACACACACATCAAGCAAAATGATCAATTTGAGCTCTGAGAAGTGCGCAGGTGTAATAAGGATGACTTGACTTGGGGTGGGGGGTGGGAGCAAGGTATACTTGATCTGGGGAATCAGGGAAGACAGTCTTGTGTATGTGACATTTTCATTCCAGGTTAGAGGATGGTATTATGAGTTGAATTGTGTCTGCCCTCACTCCCCCAATTTATGTTGAAATCCTAACCCCCAGAACCTCAGGAAGTGACTTTACTTGGAGATTGGATGATTGTGGATGTAATTTGTTAAGATGAAGTCATCCTGAAGACCCCTAGTCCAATATGACTGGTGTCCTTAGAAGAAGGAGAAATTTGAAGACAGACAAGCACACAGGGAGAACATCATGTGAGCATGAAGGCAGAGATTGTGGTGCTGCATCTACAGGCCAAAGCATGCCAGATATTGGCAGCAAACCACCAGATGCTGGGAGGGAGGCATAGACCTAGTACCTTCAGAAGGAACATGGCTCTGTCCACATCTTGATCGTGAATGTCTAGCAGCTAGAATGGTGAGACAGCCCAAGAAGTGGGTTTTAGTTGCTCAGTTTGTAGTGCTTTGTGATGGACACTCTAGCGAACTCATGCAGGTGGGAAGGTGTTAGTCAGGTGAAGAGGGATGGGAGGGAAGATTGAGTGAAAAGGAAGAGAAATCCAGAAAGAAGAGTGGGCATGTTCCAAAGCCCTGAGTGGGGAAGGAGCTTGATGCATGTTGGGATGTGGAACCAGGGGGGTGGAGAGGGAACAGGTGAAGATGGGGCAGATGGAAACCAGACTCTGGCATCTCTAATACGTAATGTGGCATCCATACTGGGGAATTGTGAAGGCTTTAACCAGCAAAGGGCCTTACGTAGGGAGGGACATGACTGGGTGTGAGCATTAGAAACAGTGCTCTGGCTACTGTGTGGAGGTTGAACTTGGGTGACAGTATGCAAGGATGGATGTAGAATTATTTGAACCTACTGTGGTTGCTCCCAGGAGTTTCAGCTAAAGTGTTCAGCTTGGTTGTCCCTAAAAGGCCATTTTCATCAAACCATTTCTCTACCCAGAGACATTTATTCACTCATGAAGTTGTCTTTTCCTTTTAATATGCTGGGTTCGGAAACCTCACTGTCCAATATGGTAGCTGCATGTGGCTTTTGAGATGAAAATGAAATAAAATTAAATATTTAATTCCTCCGTCTCAGCGAGATCAAATGTGCCTGAGACACATCATTGTGGAAAGTTTTATTGGACAGCCCTAACCCAGGGAAGCAGAGGAATAAGAGACCATCTCTACTTTGCTTTTAGATCAGTAACAAAATCTCAGGTGTTGGATTTTATGGACCAGTAAGAATTTCTAAAAATAGGTTAAGAGACTGGAAAGTCAACTTAGAGAACTGGAGAAGGTATTTGCAGTGCTCGTGGCAGAGAAGGGGCTCTGTGCAGAACAAATAAAGAACTCTCCCCAGATCAGAACACAATTTGAACAGGCACTTTCCAAAGGAGAGCGTCCAGAGAGTCAATATGTTTGTGAAGAGGTGCTCAATCTTATCAGTAGTCAGAATGCCAATTAAAGCCACAATAAGATACTACTCACATCCACCAGAGTGGCTCAGATTAAAAAGACTCTCAATACTAAGTGTTGGTGAGGATGTGGAGTGACTGTTGCTTTCATAACGGCTGGAGAGGTTGTCATGGGCACAGCCTCTTTGGAAGGGAGTTTAGTATTATCCACTAAAGATGGGGTGGCCATATCATTTATTATTCAAACTGGTTTACTTTGGGAAGCAAAGGGAGTTGGTTAAATGGCTCAACAGGCATTGATGAGGACTTATCCTAAGGGTATATAGCTGACCTAACCAAAGTTGAATGTATTTATACCTATGATTCAGGATTGCCACACCTCAGTGTGTGTGTGTGTGTGTGTGTGTGTGTGTGTATCAGCAGGAATGTATACCTGAGTGACAAAATGCATGTACAATGTGTTCCTAGCAGCACTATTGGTAATAGCTCCAAACCAGCAACAACTAGAATTGCCCATCATGCAGTGGAATACTGTATCAACAAAAATCAACGAGCTTGTGTTGGATACAACAATGTGGGTGAATATCAGAAACATGTTGGACAAAACCAAACCCAAGGTACAAAAGAACATAATTCCATTCAGAAAACTGAAAACAGGAGTATTATATCAGAAATCAGGCTGGGAGTTTCCTTTGGAGAGGAGGGACCTGGCAATGAAAAACAAGGGACATGAGGGAAACTTCTGGGATGCCAGTGATATTTGATTTTTTGAGCTGAATGGTGGTTACGTAGGTGTTCATTTTATGACAATTCTGTTGTAGAGCCTCCTTTTGGGCTCTTTTCTCTGTGTGTGCCATATTGTATAATTAGAGATTAAAGCAAAAATATTATCTGGGGCTTGTCATAGAGATGTTAGGTTTTTATTTTGCCTAACAAATGAATTTAAAAGAATGATGGTTACCTTCCTTCCTATAAAACCAGCACTTTATGAAGGAAAAATAATTAGACACCAAAGTAGAAGGGACATAATTTCCAAATTAAGGGAAGTTCTGTGAATTGGATAGGTTTTGTGTTTTGAAGAACTTACTAGATTGATGTTACTTTAATTGTTTCACAGAGGGCTGATAAAAACTTCAACACAGTCTGGCATTTGGAAATCTTATTAGTAGTCAGAATGCCAATTAGTGGCTATTGGCTTAGTGGGGCCTATTCACTGGCTCCTCATCACTTTCACAGGGTTTCCAACGTCTCTTCTTTGGAACTGAAGATGTCTTATGAAATAAATCAGGGAAGTGCTGGAGGTTAAACAAAGACCAACAGGTTTTCTTGCTGCCGGACTTATCAGAGCCTTTACTATTGCTCACTTTGACTCTAGGAGATGCATAGAAAATGCAGCACTTCCCAATCTTGTTTGCTGATAGAACCATGATTCGGTTGAACAGGGACAGGTGATCCAGGCAACATACTTTGGAGACTCTAAGAGAACATATGTAGCCCACAAAGCTTAAAATATTTATTATCTGGACCTTTACAGAAAAAGTTTGTTGACTCCTAGCCTAAGAGGATGTGGTCTTAACTCTTAAAGTTCAAAACTTTCCAGAATCTGGCCCTCTCCAATCTGCTTTTCAGTGTTATCTTTCTGTATCAGTCTCCTGTGTATGATACATCTGCTTCAGTCACGTGCATTCAGCAAAACTCTTCTGCTCTGTGCCTTTCCTTAAGCTATTCTCCTTGGCTGGACAGAGGGACCCCCTTTTCACCCCTGTCCCTTTCTCATTTCACAACCCTGGCTCAAGAGCCTTCTTCTCCGGGAAGCCTTTCCTGATTTTTCATCTCCATTCGACTCAGGACATCAGCTTCCTGAATCTCTCATTGCTCTTGCATTGAGTTCTTTAACGGTGGTTCCTGCATATGCTACTTAGGGATAAATTGATTAGAACAGAAAGCCCAGATTTTGTGTGCGTAAACAAGTTAGGTATTGATTTCTCTCTTTTGGAAATCCAGAGGTGAGCAGACAAGATTGAGCCTGCTGCTTTGCCATGGAAGCTTCCACTTCCAAAGTGACCTCATAGCCCAGTATGGATGCTTTGGGCCAAGCCATCATATCCTCATTCCAGCCAGCTAAAAAGTGAAGGTGTTTTGCCTTATATCCTTTTGACTAGAACTCAGAAATTAGTTACATGATTATACCTTGGTATGAGGAAGTTGAGAACTGTAGCCTCTCCACACCGACCCCAGGCATCACGTGTCTAAGGCTAGGGAGGACAACTGACCATGCGTTCCATGCACTGTGAGCTCTTCTGACTGTGTCCGCTTCAGCTCTGAGCCCTAGCATATCACCTGCAGTAACAACACTAGTTTTGCTTTGAGGGAGCCACCCTTCTCCCAAGGGTAGAATGCCAACTGAAGTGCTGTCTTCCCTTAGTTGTGGGCTGAGGGTGAGACTCAGGAAGATCAGCCAGGCTCTCCAGAAAACTGAAGTCTTGGGTGGATGCAAAACTAAATAGGGTTGGAGCTGATTTGTCCAGACTGCAGTGCCTTGAAGAGTGCCACCACCAGCTCCTGGCCCTGGCCGCGGTGCCCTGCTTCTTGTCTTTTTGGAGGCATTTCTTCAGGGTGAGTGGGCCACCCAGTAACTTTCCAAGAATGTCCTGTTTTGCTTACATTGCCCAGAGTTGGCATTTGTTGCTCATAGCTGAGAAAATCCTAAAGGAATACTCTTGTGTCATCAGGGCTGAAGAGTGGATGAATGGAATCAATCAGTCTGAATCATAAAGCGCTCCCCACGCTGGCCTCAGATGACTGTCGTGTTTGACCTGGATCAGGACACGGATGATTTACGTGACATGAGGCGCCATTCAAAGAGGAGGGAACCACTGAGCTCACAGGGTTTTAGATGTCACAACCCCAAGTCCCCTGGCCTAGGAGGGTCTCGTGTTTTACTTTCTTGTCAGATTCATAAATCTGAGATGAAGAAGGTAAAAAAAAAAAAAAAAAAAAAAAACCAAAACAAAACTAAGTAAACTCCCTGGAGGCTCCTGCCAGATATTTCCCTGGGATGGATTATTTATCTTTGGATGCTCATCGGTCGGGATCTTTGCAGACGTTGCCTCTGCTATTAAACATGCTTATTTCTGGACCATCAGAGTCACCTTAGAGTGTGAGACCATCAGGCAAACCTGTTAAAACCTGGAACTCTCAAATATTAGACAGCCACCCTCACCTTTCCTAATGTGGGGTAAGGTCAGCAGTGTCTCTGCAGACCTTCCTGCCTTGCCCGGCCAACACCAATGTCACTCCATCCTAGTCCCTGCAGGCTTTCGAGAAATTCAGGCAAATGCCAACTCATGAGCATTTAACTTATGATAAGTGGGAGTGAACCAACCAACTTATGGTTGGTGGGAGTGAATATGCATTTTACCATAGAAGCAATACCTGTGCAGAGTGAGAGGCATAGAAGGATCTCGTCACACACATAACAATTCCCATATATATCTTTATAGAGACATGAATATATATGGAAGTGTGTATGTGTGAGTGTAATTATATATAAATATATAATATATAATGAAATATAATAGTATATGATTTATTATATATATGTTAGAAGAACATACACCAAATTGTTAATTTTTGTATGATGGGATAGTGAGCGATTTCTCTTTCCACCATTTTTATTTACATTAAAAATGTTTTCCCTTCAATGAACATGATTAGTTGTATAATTAATCAACAAATAATTACATACCTATGAACAGATAAATATATTTTCTAAAGGTATTGCATGGGGATCCCTGGGTGGCGCAGCGGTTTGGCGCCTGCCTTTGGCCCAGGGCGCGATCCTGGAGATCTGGGATCGAATCCCACATCAGGCTCCCGGTGCATGGAGCCTGCTTCTCCCTCTGCCTATGTCTCTGCCCCTCTCTCTCTCTGTGACTATCATAAATTAATAAAAAATTAAAAAAAAATAAAGGTATTGCATGTCGCAGATCAGCACTCTTAATAATTTAACTGCAGTGGTTTTAGAATTAATATTTACAAACCAACCCAAACAATGATTTTACGAGTAAGCTTATTTAAAGGACAGCTTCTGAGTATAGCATTAGATTGGAACTACATGAATGCAGGGGTGTTTTTGACTGTGTATGATATTGTGGGTATTTAGCATATAATAAAGAAGGCAGGCAGGCAGGAGGGGAAGAAGGGACCATGTGGCACGGTGGAGGGAGATTCGAAGATGGAGTGAGCATGTTAGGCTTTTAACTTGACCTCCGTCTTGACCAAGGTGTGTGGCCTTGAGCAAGTCATCTCCCCCTTGGGCCTTGGCTTTCCCATTTATAAAATGAGAAGAGAGAACCAAACTGTTCTAGATCAGGGGTTGGCACACTCTGATCTGCGGGCCCATTCTGGCCCTCTACTTGTTTTTATCAATAAAGATTTATCAGAACAACCCATGTTCATATCTTTACATATTGTCTACGGCTGCTTTCAGGCTACACTGGCAGAGTTGCGTAGTTGGAAAGTCTACACTATTTACTGTCTGACCCCTGACAGGCGTTTGCTGATCCCTGGTTTGGAGGACTCTCAAGTGAATATGCATGAGAATCCGTATTGCCTACTGTTTGGTTCTCTCTGTTGAATAGGGTTTGTCTTTTGTCATGGGGAGGGAAGGTGGTACGGGACTGCCTATGAACTTCTGTGAGCCACCTTGGTGTATGGGCTTATGTCCTCACTCTCCTGACTGCTGCTAGAGGATGAGCAGAGTTGACTCATCAGGGAGGAGGAATCTGAGGGGTGGAGACAGAAGAATCTGCCTTTCAGGTGATGCTCCTCCTGTTAGAAGATTGCCTGAGTAATTCGTTGTCCTGTCAGCATCTTTAAACGATCTGTAAAATAGATACTCAGAGCCTTCCTGTCCTGTCTCTTACGCCAGCTTATGGAAGGTTCTGAACAGTGTCCTTCATCGATCGTTGGAAACATTTTTCCTTCCTGTGTAAAATCATCACCATCATTTTCCTGAAGACGATCAGGCCATGCCTATTCTGCATGTGTGTGTTTTTCCCTCTGTTGGAGTCTCCTTGCTCTTGGGGTGTGGGGGCTCCTGAATTATAAATTATATTCTTTTCTTTGCCTTTTAATTTGATCCATGGAGGCTGAAACCTTTTCGACTGACCCCTGCACTTTCCCCACTCTGGGCTTTGCAGGCAAGACAGTTCTAATTTTCTGGGCAGATGACCCCTTGCTACACCAGCTGTGTGCCTCATCACATTCCAGAGCCTTCTCCCCACCAAACATAGCACCAATTCAGAAGTATCCACAATTTGATTCCTTGGGAAAGACCGACCTCTGGTTCTGAAGGCCTGGAGACCCTGAGGCAGGGGGTTACCAGTGCTGGTAACTGACCCCCTTCCTGGGACATTGCAAGAGCTTATTACCAAGGACCCACTCAGCTCCCACTGAAGCACACCAGCCACGCCTCAGTGTACTGCTTGGTCTTGCATCCCCAGGGGAAGCTGTCCCCACTTGACTCCGATTTCTGGGATGAGCTGAACACAAAACAAAGACCAAGCATTTCTGAGTTTCCTCCCTTCTGAGCCTTTCTGACTGATAAGCCTTTTCCAGATCCAAATCTTTTTCCTGAACCTTGCCTCTGCTGCCCAACAGCCGCTGCGTTTCTCTGCAGCTGTTAGGGGAAGTTGGTTTGCGTGCAAGACAAGGGAGGGGGTGATGTGGTTGTGTTTTGCATATGACTCCACGTCTTTTAATGTCTTTCTTCTGAGGATGAAATAAAATGATGGGTACCAAGTGTTTTGTAGAGCAGTGAGTCTTGATGTACAACGTTCACATGGATCTGTTAAGATGCAAGTCCTGATGCTCTAGGTCTGGGTGGGGCCGGGGCTTCTGCATTTTTGAGAAGCTCCCAGGTGATGCTGCTGCTGCTGGTCTGAGAATCCCACTTTGAATAACAAGGTGAGGTAACGTAACAAGGCTTGAATAAATGGCATCTGACCAGATAAATGTTGGCCCCACTTACAAGTACACCAGACCCTCAGTAGCCCCTGATAGTGACAAGATGTGGGGCAGGGATCTAAAGCCGCATCTGCTGAAGCAGCCTGTGACAGTGCACGCGGGACTTCTGGTATACTTACATTATTTTTTTTAAGATTTATTTATTTGATTTTGTTATTTATTTGATTCTCTCTAGAAGTGGTGGCAGTGGGGGGATTCAGTGGGAGAGATAGAGACAGTATCTCAAGCCGACTCCACACTGAGCATAGAACCTGATGCTGGGCTCCATCTCACCACTGTGAGATCATGACTGAGCCAAAACCAAGAGTTGGATGCTAGACCAACTGTGCCACACAGCGCCCCTGGGTATTCTTAGATTATTGAGGATGGCCTATGGCTGGAAGGTGAGTGGTTCTTCTGTTCAAGCAACAGATAGTTACTGAGTGCTACTCCTCCTTCAAGCACAGTGATAATTCTAAGTTTTGGCTGAAGAGGTTTTAATATGACCTCATCTCTCTCTCGGGGTGTTTGTGTCTGTGTCTCCTATCTGAAAGGCTCTTGTTGTATGGCCCGTGCTGGCCTTTTAGGTCTCAGATCAAATGTCACCTCTTCTTAGAGACCAGTCCTGACCATCTAATCAAAAGTACCCCTGCCATAGTTCTCCACCATGTCACCCTATTTACTTCCGAACCTTTATTGATCTTCAAAATGGTTTTGTCCATTTCTTTTTTTTTAATCTTTATTTATTTATGATAGAGAGAGAGAGAGAGAGAGAAAGAGCGAGGCAGAGACACAGGAAGAGGGAGAAGCAGGCTCCATGCCGGGAGCCTGATGTGGGACTCGATCCCGGGACTCCGGGATCGCGCCCTGGGCCAAAGGCAGGCGCTGAACCGCTGAGCCACCCAGGGATCCCCCAGGTTTTGTCCATTTCTTGACTGTCTGTCTCTCCCCACTAGAACATCAGCCCCTTGAGAACAGGACTTGCTAGCCCTTGTTTACTGGGCATAATACCAGGTATATGGTGGGCCCTCAATAGATGCTTGTTGAATGAATGAATGACCCAGAAGAAAGATATACTAAACAAGGTTAACAGGGATAATGTTTAACTGACTTCAGTAATTCATTAGGACCACGCATACCCAGCAGGGTTTACAAAGCATCTACTGATGCAGTTATGAGGAATTAGTCTTACTTGGCCAGTAAAAGCTGCTCCCATTAAGACCTCTGTGGTACATCGGTATTAGCCGAGTATTAGCTAATATGTTTAATTGAAAGCCACAAAACCAGATACATTTGGTGCCATATCAAAACACCACAGACTGGGTGGATTAAACATTAGAAAATTTATTTCTCACAGTTCTGGAGGCTAGAAGTCCAACATCAAAGTGCCCGCAGGGTTGGTTTCTTGTGAGACCTCCTTCTTTGGCTTCCAGATAGCCACCTGCTCATTGTGTCCTCACATGGCCTTTTCCCTATGAGTGTGGAGAGAGAGACAGAGAGACACACTTCCTTTTCTTATAAGGTCACCAGCCCATGCTTACAACCTCATTTAGCCTTACTTTCTTAAGGGGGCTTATCTCCAAATACAGTCACATTGAGGGTTGGGGCTTCATCATAGGAATCGGGGAGGGGGGCACAATCCATAACACCTGTTTTTAAGAGATTTTGACTTAGGCAAACTCAAGCTAAATGGGCTCATGATAAAAATATAAGGGGAATCCAGGACAGCTTCTTGGTGGAAGGGGCCCTGGGTCCTCAGAAGCTAGTGTGTGATTTATAGTCCACTGTTCCACAAAGCTGTGCATGTGTATTGTACAACTTGATGAGTTTAGACTTGAGTATCCTCCTAACCTCTTTATTTTTATTTTATTATTTTATTTTTTATGATAAGAACACCAATTCAAGATCTTCTCTTGCAACAAAATTTTAAGCATGCAATACACTGTTCGGTCTAATCACTATGGTGTATGGAAAATCTCTAGGACATAATCACCTTGTAGATCTGAAAATGTGTACTCTGAGGACTGTTTCCCTGTTTCCCCCTCCCCAAGCTCCCGGTGACCACCATTGTACGTCCACTTCTAGGAGTCTGACTATTTTAGATTCCTGATGTAAGTGAGATCTTTTGAGTCCAGCTTATTTCATTTTGCACAATGGCCTCCAGGTTCATTCATATTGTCACTAATGGCAAACTTTCCTTCGTTTTTAAGGCTGAATAACGTACATCATATATATGGATATGCTGCATTCTCTTTACCCATTCATCTGTGGATGGACGTTTAGGTTCCTCTGTCTTGATTATGCGAATAATGCTGCAACGAATGTGGGAGTGAAGACATCTCTTTGAGATCCCAACTTCAATTCATTTGGATAAATATCCAGGAGTGGGATTGCTGGATTGTATGGTGTTTGCATTTTTAATTTCTGAGGAACTGCGGTTTTCCATCATAGCTGCACCAATTTACATCCCCGCCAACAGTACACGAGGGTTCTCTTCTCTCCATATCCTCGCCAACACTTAACTCTTGTCTTTTTGATGATAGCCATCCTAACAGGTGTGAAGTGACACATCACTGTGGTTTTGATTCACATTTCCCTGATGATGAGTGAGGTTGAGCACCTTCTCATATATGTGCTGACCACCTGTATGTCTTCTCTGGAGAAATGTCTATTCAGATCCTTCGCTTATTGGGTTGTTTTTTGCTATGGAGTGGTAGGAGTTCCTTACACAATTTGGATATCAACCCTTTACCAGATACACAGTTTGCAAACATTTTCTCTCATTCTATGGGTTGCCTTTTCACATGGTTGATTTTTTCCTTTGCTGTGCAGGAGATTTTTAGTTTGATGTGGATCCTTTTTTTTTTTCTTCTTCTGTTGCCTGTGTTTTGTCTTGCTTCTAATTGCATTCTTCTTCACCTCCAGTAGTCCATTATTTTTCCCCTTTCACAAGTCTTATCACCTGTTACCTTAATGGCTTTCTTTAAAAAAAAAATCTCTAAGCTCCCAGGGGCAGGGAGTTTGCACAGGACATTTTCCATGTTGCTCACTGCTGCAATTCCAGAGTCTCAAGGCACTCGGTGATTTTTTTTTTTCCTGGCTTAAAAGGACCGTGTAATCCCGTGTTATAATAGAGGGGTGCATTTAGAAACTCCAGAGCTTAGGGAACTATCTTGATTCCTTTCATTTGGGAAACCAATGAATATTCGTTGAGTGTTTATCATGTGCTGGGCACTTGTCAGGCTTTGGGGACACAGCAGTAACAAGAGAGACAAGGTCCCTGCCCTCATGAGGTTGCCTTCTACTGAGGAGAGAGGGATGATACACTCAACAAAGCAAATTAATTACAAAGAGAATTTTAGATAGTGACAAGTTCCCTCAAGAAAGTTCAACAGAATCACGTAGAAGAGAGTCGGCACACAGGATTTATTAGAGGAGTGAATGAATGCGTGAATGAATGAATAGAAACTATACACAAGGCTTTCCTGATTGGGGATTCCACTTAAGCAATCTATCCACATGCTGCAGGACAATCATCCACGCTCCCTACGTTCCCACAAACTAGTGCTGCTTTTTTAAGTATTCACCTTCTGTTGAATATTAATACCAGCCAAGTGAGTATCCTAAGTATAAAGCTGGATTAAATCTCACAAACCGAACACATCCAGATCAAGAAGCAGAACGTTATCAGCACTTTCACAACCCCCCTTGTGCTCCTTTCTCACCATTATTAACCCCATCCTGACCTGCAGCATTTGCTGGGTTTTAAACCCGTAGGCTTATCGAGATTGGAGTGGAAGGCTAAACAGCATGACTTCCCATTTGCAGTGCACGCTTTTGCAAATAGAGGACCGCAACCTGGGACATCTCCCCGAGTAACAGGCATCCGCTCTGTGCCGGCAAACGTGCTAGTGGGCACCTGTCTCCTCTCCTAACAGCAGCGTCAGCAGCTATACTCTCTCCTTTTAGTTCTAGCCGACAGCTTTTGGCAGATTAGGAATTCCAAGGATACTTCTGGACACCAACGGCCTCAGCACTCATGGTAAACCTTTCCACATGCAGGCTGCATGAGCATCAGGGAGCCAATGGAAATATTTTGCTCTCGGTTGATATCATTAAACATCTTCCCCTCTCTGCTGCTTTTGTTTTATTTTAAAATCCTGACTCAAATCTGTTTTGCCAGGTTTGAGTAGAGATGCAGGAGGATGTTCGAATCAAGTCCCCCACCTCTCTGGGAAAAATTCGGGAGTGTTATGTCAAAGGCCACATGACTAGTTTGTTTCTGGGGAGGGTTGGAAATGAGTTTCTTAGGATCTACCTTCCTGCCCAGAAGGGCTCAGGCCCTGCCCTCAAGTCTTAGCCAGAAGCCCTGGGGTTAATCTTCCTAAATGACAATTAACAGGTGGGACATCTTGAAATCCCTGCGGCAAGACCTCTAGGCCTATAAATCTGCAATGGGACCAATGCTCTGAATTCTTAATCAAGCCTGTTTCCTTTATTAATCTCCAAGAGCGGCAGTGATTTATAAGACGGGCTTCCATTTGGTCCAGAAAATGAAATTCATTTCACAAACTCCAAATCAATTGGCCACGATACTTTCCTATTTCATGCTCTGCGTCACACTGATCTCTTAACTTGATTGTTCTATTACTAAGAATTCACTTAAAAGCCTCTGCTGTGTCTCTTTGCCTCACAAAAACAATATTAGCCCCGGCACACTGATCACTATGGATGCTGAGATGGAGGCTTTCAGACACTTCAATTAAAAAGGGACAGGGGATGAGCTGCAAAAGAGGGAGAGGTTCACAGAAATTTGAATCACCCTGTGCTGAGAACTGATGGAGACCCGAGGGGTGGTGGGGAGCCCATTCAAATGTGGGTTTCTGGGTGCCACCCAAGCCCTGCTGAATCAGTCCCTCTGGGAATGGGAAAATGCTTTTCTTGAGAACCCTACACAGGAAGTCCAAGATTCTAGGGACAGAGGGATCTTGTCAGGTAAGTAAAGCCGGCTTGTGTGGTCATTCAACAAATGTTCGCTGAGCACCTCCTATGTGCCAGGCACTGTGGTAGGTGCCTGGAATACATCAGTGAACAACTAGACAAGAATCTCTAGCTTCATGGACATGGTGACCACTTAATCATGGAAAAAAAATAATTATTGACACTCATCTGAATTATTAGCACTCATATGAATATGCATAAGGATATCTTCTCTGGTCCTCAGCGTGGCTCTAAGTAGTGGGGAGTGCTGCCCCTCTCTTAGAGATAGGAACATAGGGACTAGAAAAGTCAAGTTACCCAAGGTCGATACAGAGAAGAAGTGGAGCAGAGAGCTGAACTAGCCTGCTGCATGCCTGGACCGGCTTCCGGGCTTAAAGCGGGGATGGTATAGGACAAAGCACACGGCCAGTTCTTCTGTTCAAGCAACTAACAGTTAACTAAGCATCTGCTATGAATAGGCCCCTTCCTCAGAGGTGGGGACCCAAGGGTGGGCGAGATACCACGTCCTGCAGATGAGAGAGGCACATGAAGGCATAAAGGAAGTGCTAAGGGCTGCAGTGCGGTTCGCACGGGTTGCTCAGGGGTGCACCTGGCTGGGGCTCCTGGCCAGGGCTTTGGGTGGGGGGTCTACAAAGGATTCGCGTAGGAGGTGCGCACATGGGAGCTGGCTGGGCCGTGGGAATGGCGTGGGCAGTGGGGAACCGTGTGTGCAGTGGTTCTCACGTTTTCGGCCTGGCTGGAGGGGCCGCTGGTTGATGAAGCAGGAGAGGAAGCAGAGGCCAAGTCCTGGAGAGCCCCGACAGTTGCTAAGGAGTCTGGACCTTCTTGAGGGCATTTGGAAGACATTGAGTAGTTTGAGAGTTTCAGACTTCAATCTCAGAAAGAACCTTCGTGTCCGAATGGATTCTGTAGAAAACGAGTTTAGGTGGAGTGAGAAGACCACTTGGGCAGGCAGGTCAGAGGCGATGGGAAGAAACGCGCCCCAGGGTTGTCTCAGCAACCCCACACCTGAGTCTGTCCAGAGGTGGAGACGGTCGGGAAACTGCTCTTCAGGGAAATGGTACGAGGGTACCCCTCAGCGGGGATGTAGCCATCTGATACGAATTAGTCACACTTGAGAGTGGCTTCCAGGAGGCAAGAGCCAGGACGAGGCAGGCGCTGCTGGTTCCATGATGTAGATCCTGGTAGCCGGGAGCCTTGTCCGTGCTAATAATCTCCAGATCATTTGGGCCGTATACACGCATTACCCAGCCAATGGCCCACTCGGCTGGGGCAAGAGGCCACGGGCCAGGAGCACGCCACATCCCTTGTGGGGTTTGTCGGATTCAGGGTATTTTTGCTGGTAGCAGGGGGAAGTGAAGAGCAGGGATGTGTAGGCAGAACGAGTGTTGGCCCCGCTAATGGGTGCCGCCTGGTGACCTTTGGGTGATAATGGTGTCAGGCACACGATAAAGATGTGATGGCAGGAAACACCCTATGTTTACAGAGCAATTTTCTCAGCATGGGTTCAAAGTGCAAAGTGCCTGTGTTAATTTGGAAATCCTCAGAGCAGCTCAGAAATGTGAGAGCATGTCTATAATAGCCGGGGTGCTATTGCTGGAGGTCTGAGTGCCGCAGTGTGTCACGTCGTGGTCGTCATCGCTATCAACCTCAGCGTCACCATCGTCACCATCATCATCGTCGCCTTCCCTCCACTCCTTGGAATCTCCTGTGAGCCAAACTGTGCTGATATCATTTCCTATGCCTGTATCCTCACAGTGACCACAAGGCTCTGCAGGATCTGACCCTTTGAATCTTCTCTGCGTCCCACCCTATTCACTCTCCAGCCTCAGTGACCTACCTCCTTGCTGCATTTGACTGTATTGGACATGCTGCCACCTCAGGACCTTTGCACGGGCTATTCTCTCTGACTCCCCCCCCCCCCCCACACTCTCACTCACCTTCTTCAAGTCCCTGCTCAAATATCTCCTTCTTGGGGAGACTCACCCTGACCACCTTATTTAATACTGGACCATTTTTCTCTCTCCCATACTCCTAATCCTGCTACTTTGTTCTACTTTCCTTCCAGAGAGCTTATCTTCTAACACTCAAAATAATTTATGTCTTTCTTAATGTTTATTATCTGTTTCCCCTTATGGGCATATGAACTTTCGGAGAATATAAGCTCCATAATGATGGAGAATTTTATTGGTTTTGTTGCTTTTTATATTCCCCAGTGCTGAGCACCATATTGAGAAGGTATAGGTATGCGCAGTTGATTATATGACTAATCTAACCCATAGAGTAATTCTATAAGGTAGAGGTTAGTTAGCCTCCTTTTATAGAGGAGGAAACTGAGGTTCATCCATTATCTCCAGGTGACATAGGAGAGTGGCTGATTTGAACATAGTTCTGATTCCAAAGAAGCCCCTGCCTACCGCTCTTTGTTGGGTTGAATCAAGGGAGGGGCATTGGGAAATCATTCAGCTAAGCCTAAAGTTACTTGATATGAAGAAAGAGATTCATCTTTCTGGAACCCTACCTGCATGTTTCCTATAGAGTCAAGCCTCTTCTCATTAGCAGCTGGTTTTTGATGTACCATGTGAGACATGGTGAAGCCACTTGTGTTGGAAAAATCTCGAAGGATCAGTATATTTCAGCATATCAGGAAGTGGGGTAAAACTCCAGGAGGAGATAAACCTGTCTAGATGACATCTCATGGGAATCACTGAAATCCTTCCTGCCTCTGCTCACCATCACTGAGATCTAGAATTTTCCATGTGGGAACCTAGAACACTTTGCTGTACTGACCTTATTGATGAGGTTTATAGGGACCCTTTGTTTCCCCTGACTTCTCTTTGAAGGACCTCCTCTGCTCACAAGTCACACGGCTTGGGTAGGGCTCAAGTCACACCTGCTCCCATCAGATCCAAAGCTGGGCATGAGACTAGGTCTGGCCTATGGGGGTGATCCATCCCTGGGCCCTGGTGACTGGTGGTGAGACACAAATGGGTCTAATGAGAATCTGCTCTGGGACTTTTTGCTGGAGCCCTCGAGAAAGAGTGATTCTGTTTTCCAGCAGGGAAATCCCATCCATTACCACCTGTCTGTGAGTTTAGCCCTCCTGGGTGGGAGCAGGGTGAAGCATTTTCCAAGCCTGTGTACAGTAAAAAGTTAGGGGAGTAAAGGAGCAATGGCAGTCCAGTCTGGGCCTTTGCATTTCTTCCTGTTCTTCCATCCTATGGGGCTGGGCGTTGATATGCTGCTGACCAGCAGCCGAGAATAGCCTGGCGCTGATCCCAGAGGCTGTCCTCCCCCATCAAGGACTCGGAGGACAGAACAATCTATGCCCTGTAGCAGTAGGTTTTCCACCTCGCACCTGATAAGCTGGAGCTGAATTTAACGAAAGCCCATCAGATGGGACACATTTTCAGGAATAAGACGCTCCTCTCGGTCCCACTGGAGGGTGATGGAGACACTGGTGGACTTAATGCGTTGCTGGCCCAGACCCAGGCTCTGGCAGTCCATTCCTCTCAAATTCCTCTGTAATCAGCTAAATTAGCCCATTGATAGAGCAGCTCATCAAGGGGCAGCTTGGAGGAGGGAGTGATGGACGGTCACCTTTTCAAGGAGCTCTGGGCTGGGGGATAAATGGCCTATTTACTCATGAGGTTGCAATTGAGTGCTCTCCCTAGGTCAATAATTTTTCCTTTCTTGCCCTCACTCTTCCTGGTCCTGGGCAGAAAAGAGGCCCATGCCACATCAGGTCTGACTCCTTCCTGAGCCGGAGCACAAAGCTGGTGCTTAACCCCCTCATTGCTGCCTGAGCACAGATGTTCTCTTAGGAGGGAGATCTCACCTTTATAAATACCTCCCATGCCCGATGGTAATGGGAGAGACCTCCCCACAATTATCCCACAGGATAGACAGAGTTGCGAATACATAGGTCCCTATAAAATCTCTCCTATTACGGGGTACTCCCATAAATATTTTATTTAGAGTAGCAAAGTCCTATTTGGGAATGATTTGAAATTCAAGGCTGGTTCTCTGTGGGGTTCCCACATTCACGTGTCAGAACCAGAGAGATGTGAGGGTGATTCCAGGAGCTATGACTCAGAACTGCCAGTGTTTGATGTCATGCAAACAAGCCTTCTTACGCTCACTTTACAAACAGCTCTGTAAGCAGTGATGTCGTAGAGATCGCAAATAGACAATTACAGGATAAAGAGGGGAAAACATAGCTGTCTCAACTGTCCCCACATTACAAGCGCCAGTACCTGTGGCCCAGGACCACATTTCCAGGGATGGGCACAGGATGTGCGTTTCTAAGCAACATATGTAGGAGTGAACGTGACATGAATTGGAACATCATGCAAGATCGTACCGAAAAGTGGCTTTCTTAGGACAAAGATGTAGGCAAAGAATTTGAAGTAAAGTGTTCCCTGATCTGTATGAGTGAGAGAAAGTAGATTCCCTACCTCAGCGTTCTTTTACGATATATGTCATTTTAAAATATGTCAAGTTTAATAAATTTTATATGATAAGTAAATATGTGACTCCTTCATCTAGTTTCTTAAAGTCTGGAAGCTCAATTAATGTATATAGGACTTTTAAAGATTGCTTTTAGATCTTCTCAACGGGAAAAGCGTGGATCACCTTAGATGTTGGAGCCATCTTCTATTTGGACGTGTCTTACATTCAGATGCATGTCAGAGGATCTTGGGTATTTCTGAGGGCCCAGGGGTAGTTTCTGGAGAGATCTGGATAATTTTTCTTGTGGTGTTAGCTTTAAACGTGTTTAACCTTTCCTACTGTTTTAAATGCACTTGGAAAAGCAAGCTAGAAAAAAGAACGCATGTTTGTTTTAGGATAGCATTTCCCAAAGTGAACTCCGTTCTGGGATATGCTTCATAAGAAAATAGTTCCATGATCAAATAAGTTTGGGCCATGCTGCACTCAATTGCACTCTCTTTGACATATCAAAAGCTCTGGTAAGTCCTGCAATAAGGGAACCTACGAATCAAAAAGAATTTAACCTAGGACTCCCTAAATTTATCATACTTTGAAAGTCTTTTCTTACAAAACACTTATTACCATCACACAAAACAAAACAGAGTGGTATCCAAGAAACAATTCAGGAAACCCTGAACTAGGGGTACCAAAATTTCAAGGGGGGGGGGGGACTCACAAAATATGAAAGAAATTGCATGATTCATTGGTGATATTTAGATAGTTGAGGGCGTCTAGGTATTTAACTGACCACAGTCAAAGTCTATCTCTTTCCCTCTGACAGAGTCTGCAGGCTGTTACCGTGTGCTCCGTGGTAGACTTGGACTCAAATTCTGGCCTTGCTGCTAAGTCCTGTGTGCTCTTGGGCAGGTGTCTTCCCCTCTCTGAGCCTCAGTTACCTCCTTTGTAAAAAAAGGGAACCAATAAGTACTCTCCTTAAAGGATTTCTATGGAAGTTGAAATGAGATGGTGCAGAAGTAGCTAGCATCGTGCCCGACACTCCTAAGTGCCCAGGCAATGATCTCCACTATTTGCTGCAATATTTCCTCTCAAAGCCCGTGAACTTTGTTGGCTTGTTCACGTGGCTCAGCTTCATTTGTTCAGGTTTCTGGAATTGAGCTGAGAAAAGAGAATGTGGGATTTAGAAAATTTGGGCAGATTTTACTGTCAAGGTATATATCTGGGAGAATGCAAATGACCTCCTGATTCCTACCTGAGAGAATCAGGGAGACTCACTTCCTGTTCTCCACTCCACACGGGGGTACCCCCCCCCAGGAGTGTGGCCGCATCATAACTAGCTCACCAGAAATGAGACTGTTGGAAAGTTCAGAATTCATGGGATTCCTTTTAGGAGAGAGGTCAGCTTTGTTCATTAAAACACACACACACAGCACTTCATTGTATTTTAATGACAAGAGTCAAATGCACACATTGTAGAAATTCAGATATGTATGTGTTTGCTGTGAACGGTGAGAACCTTCCTTTCATCAGTGTTATTCTCCGGAGGTGAACTTTGCCAGGTTTGTTTCCTTGTGGGTCTTTCCTATATAAAGGCAAACAACAATGACAACAATAATAACAAGAAGCATTTTTTTTTTCAGTGCTTAATATGTGTCAAGCAAATGAAAATGTTTTCCACGTACTCTCACTTCACTTCTACATCACTGTGGATGTAGGAACTACAGTTTCACCTTATTTTAAGGTGAGGCAATTGGCATTCAGAGAGGTTAAGAAAACCCAAGATCACAGTTAGCCACTAGTGGGGCTGGAATGTGAACTCCAGTTTGTTCAATGAGGGTCTGCATCCTTAATCATTAACACACACACACACATACAGGCACGCACCCTCATCTCCAACCCACAATTTCTTTTTTTTTTAAGATTTTATTTATTTATTTATGAGAGACCCAGAGAGAGAGAGAGAGAGAGGTAGAGAGAGAAGCAGGCTCCATGCAGGAAGCCTGATGTGGGACTTGATCCTGGGACTCTGGGATCAGGCCCCGGGCCAAAGGTAGATACACAACTACTGAGCCACCCAGGTGTCCCCACAATTTCTATCACTGTATAGGATCACATTATCCCCAGTGGTCTGCAACTCTTTTTTTCCTTAACAGTACATCATGAACACCCTTCCTTGACAGGACCTATAGCTCTCACTGCTTCAACATCTAGGCAAGATTCCATTATGGGGATGAACATAATTTATTTAACCAGTTCCCTGCTGATAGGCATTTGTCCATTTGCAACTCTGTACTGTCCCTCCTCGGCCCCAGAAGGGCTGGGCTTCCTCCAGCTCTCGGGCTTTAAGAGGAGACTCAGCAGAGTGTCTCCATCAATCTAAGCGAGTGGTCTTTAAAAATACATAACCCAAAAAATAAGGCTCCATTAAACAAACTTATAAAATATGAATGGGTTGCTTACCCTGCCCCTTGTCCAAGAACATAAGGGTCATCCCCTTGCACCTTAGGAAGGTGAGGCTTCTAGGGTCTCTCTGTGTATTTACAAGAGGGGTGTCACCCTGCCGAGGTGCTGGGGCTTGAGTCCAGTGAGACTGTGAACCTCAAATGGGAAAGGAGGTAATTTGCTGAGCTACGAAGCACAGCTAAAACGTGCCTAAGTGTGTGTAGGTGCATATGTGTGTTCATGCGCGCATGTGTCAAATCACACGCTAACCCAAAATGTGTTCAGATTAGCTCTTAGTGAAGCGGTGGATTGACCAGACACCTGTGCAGAGGCAGGGTCCTTTATGGTTAAGGCTGTGGACATGAAGCCAGCCTGCTTGGTTTGGAGGCCGTGTGCCAGCTTTGTAATCTTGGGCAAGTCACTCAATCTCTCTGTCTCAGCTTTCTCGTCTAGAAAATGAGAGCAGTGACACTCCCTACCCTGCAGGATGATTGTGAGGATCGAATGAGTTCAACAGGTACAGCAGTAAGCACCTGCATGCAGGTAGTATTACACCTGGGGTGGTTGGTATTGGTCTTAGATTTGCGTACGCCATTTAAAATCTTTCAGAATTACGCAGCTAACACATGGTCAGCGCAAAAGCAGGATTGATTAGGAAAGTAAGACACCACACCTTTGCTCCCTCAATCACCTGGAGCTCCACCATCTAGGAAAATCCACTGTGAACATTTTGGTTTGTAACATTCTAAACATTTTCCTTTGTGGGTATATGGCTTCTCTTTTGCACACCCACACGTGCACTCATACCCACACACTTACATTAGATATATGATGTCATTATATAAAACTTCTAGCTCAGGTACTCCTTTATAACTCATTTTTTTTTCACCTCAAACATTATCAACACGCCCACTGTGTTCTTTTGTTAGGGCTCCCATCACAAAGCAGCACAGACTGGGTGGCTTAAACAAGGGAAATGTATTTTCACAATTCTGGAGACTGGCAGTCTGAGATCGGGGTGTGAGCAGGGTGTGAGCTTTTGAAGCCTTTCGCCCTGGCTTGTGGATGGCCTTCTTCCCCGTGTCCTCACATGGTCTTCCCTCTGTGTGCATCTGTGTCCTACTCCTCTTCTTGTAGGGACACTAGTCGTATTAGATTAGGACCTAATGAACTCATTTTAACGTAATCACTTCTGCAGAGATTGTCTCTAAACACTGTCGTATTCTCAGGTACAGGGGCTTAGGACCTCAACATATGAATTTTGAGATGATACCACCCAGCTCATAATACCCATTATTGGGTCATTGATCACAAATACACAGGGATCCCAAGTACATATTATCTGTGTGAAGACTGGTCAGCTGGTATTGGTTGGGTGGAAAGGTCAGTGTTCAGAAGGGTTCTGAGGTCCTCTCTAAGCACACTGGAAAAGATGAAGCTAATGCCTGGTGTAAGTGAAAGCCTAGGGAGTGCTGCTACACTTGCAGTGGATTGTCCTTTGGGCTGAACCCAACGTGAGCTGACCTGCTTTATGGTTTGGTTTTACCCCATCACATCACAGAGAGCCATGCAGTGTGGTAGCCACATCCAAAATGTGACTTTGCCCACAGTGGTTCCTCTCATTCTCACCACTAGAGTGATAATGATGGTTGAGGATAGATGGACGTGGTCGGGTCCACGGCGCTGACAGTCCTGGCCAGGTATCTCTCAGCTCTGAAGAATCACCTGCAACTGGCCAGACTGGTCACCTCACTTCCCCTGCTGAAATGACCCCATTGCTTTGAGATCATTTGACAATGGGGGCCAATGCTTATTCTGCTGTAGCATTGGTAAATGAGGTCTGCTTTGGGGCAAAGAAATAAGACTGGCTCACAATTTCTTTTTTGAGAGACCTTAATTCGTCAATAGTTCTTATTACATTCTTCCAGTGATTTGGGGAGGTGCAAGAAATAACTTGTGGAAATAAAGCCTTCTGTATCATTAATTTCTTCCTTCCTTTCGTATCTTTTAATTCAACAGATATTTATTGAGAGCTTAACGTACAAAGCATTATAGCCCATTTAAGAAATGCAGGAAATGAAACAGAGGAAAGGTTAGGACCTTTCTCGTACTTGATGGTTAGTCCATTTTTCTTGACTCCCATCTCATTAATCTTTTTCTTCCTCTCTTGTGCAGAAACGTTGCTATCTCAGAGACATGAGGAAGATCCTGGCTCTGTGAAGAGTGAGACAACATGTCAGCAATCAGGGGAAGGTCCTAGTGATCAAATTTAGTTCCCTCATTACTCAGATGGTGAAATGGAACTTGCAAGAAATTAAATAATTTGTCAAGGTCATACAAGTAGCTGTTGGCAGAGGGTGAGCAGGGAGCTAGGCATCCTCATTCTCACCTTTATCTCACTCTTGTGCACCCCAATTATGACTCTCTTGGTCTCTGGAAAGTCCCAAATGCATAGAAAATCAGATCCCATTTCATTAGCATTTGTAAAGAGGAGTTACATTCGGATTCTCTCCACCTAAAGGAAATTGCCAGACATTCACCTGAAATGCTTGCACGTGGTTTTTCAGAAGGGCTGAAGGACTTTGCTAACTTACCTATGAAGGAGCATCTGGTTCACCTTGTCTCCATTCTTATTGGATGTAGCCGTTCACACTAAGAACAAACCACAGACACTAAGCTTTTCCTAATTCCATAGAGGGAAAATGGCATTGGAGTTGTTTCCATTCTTACTCTTGATTTACAGCGTGGTTAGGTATTTTCTGATATGTTAATTGCCTATAGATATTTATTCTGTTTTGGGTTGCATATGCATATGTTTTTTGCACATTTTCCTATCATGGGATTTTAATTTTTCTTATTTATTTGTAAGTATACTTTGTGTAGGAATTTTAATAGCTATTTTTAAAATTAAAATGTTAACCTTCTAGATGCTGCAAATATTCAGCATAGATTTTTGCACATGATCAAGAGAATTTTTAAAAATTTAATCTTTTCTATCCAAGTGGTTATTCCACCAACTCTCTTTCTCCTAATTTTGCATATTTTGCCCATTTTTTCTTGAATAGACCCTTTGGAGTTTTGGACTTCTAAATCTCTACTTCTTTTTTTTTCCTCCTCTTTTCTTCTTTATTAATAGTTCTTTGTATCTTCCTGTGGGTTTTTGTTGTTGTTGTTGTTGTTGTTCTTTTCTAACTTCCCGGATTGATGCTCAGCTCACTTACTTGTATCCTTTTAAACACAACGATGGTAACATTTAATACTATGACTTGTGCTTCTAATTACAGCTTTGGGCACATCCCTTTCGATGTTAAAAATACCCAGTATCCTCATCACTGTTATTTTTCTTGTTGTAATTGTCGGTTTTGTTTCAAATTATTTGGGAGCATGGCTTTAAATTTCTAAGTGGTCAAGGTTTTAAAAAACACTTAGAGTAATTTCTAGTTTTATTACCTTGTGGTCAGACAATCCAATTCTGAGTCATTGTTCATTGCTTGACGTCCTGAGCTCAGATGCTCACCTATCTGACACAGGTCTGAGAATGCCTCTGCTCTTTGGGAGCTTAAAGTCAGAAAAGCCCTTTGACCCAGGATGGATTTGAAACTGCTGAAATCCCCAGAGGGTTCCTGTCTGTAGTATGGATTATAGGGATGGTTGTTGAGAAGAGCAGGGTTAGAAGGGTTAGAAGCTTCAGAATCTGCTTTTTTAATCTCTCTGCTCCATATATATTTTAAATCTGGAAGGTACCTGGTGATATCAGAGGCTAGAATTTTCTCTCTTTAGGTAGACTGAAGTCTAAAAGATATGGAACATAATGTTCCCTCTCTGCAGGGATCCAGGGTTGAAAGCTACTCATGCTCCTTCATTCAGAGAGAGTTCCAGAACTGAATATATTCCTTGGAGATCTTAATATACCTTGTATGGGTTCCCACTATATTCTAAAAGAACTGTTGGTACAGTTGATTACTGGCTACCCATAAAATTGAGTTTTAAGAAGGAGCCTAGCTAGTTGGCTGAACCTACTTTCTAAATTCACTGGAAATGCATGTTGTTGAACCATGGATTTTCATTTGAAGAAAAAAGTGTTGCCCATTATAGACTCCACTTAAAAAAATACAGCAAGGGAGAGATTTTTATTTCCATATGGATTATGTTAAGGGATGTGTGTGTGTATGTGTACACATACATAAGAAAGAGAAATGGCCCTATTATGGGAAGCCTCATTAAAGAGGCCTGGAAAAGGTTAGTCCATTTGCAGACTATACATCTTAATCTCCCCACACAGCATAGGAACCTGGAAGGCGAGAGAGAATCTACAGCCAGAGAGACCTTGGCTTTAGTCCAAGTGCTGGATCAAGTAGACCTTGCCTTTTCCCGCCGGCTACCCCTCATTAGCACTCTATATTAACCTAGAGAAACAGTTCTCCCAAGGGGCTCCAGGAAATGGGAGGACATGCAAGCCAGTTCAGAGTGGGGGAGACCCAAGTCTCCCCTCTGGTTGCTGCTCATTTGCTGGCAGGTGCATCTGGGGATTGGGCCCCTAAATGTTGGGGAGAGGAAGCCAGGAGCGTGCTATAGCTTAAAGCAGTGCTGATAGGTTGAGCGGCCTTTCACCTGTTGCTGGCTGGTTCTCATCTGTGTTAACAGCTTCCAACTGGCCTCATTATTTGAGAAACTGGAAGCCTTTGGACAAGGGCCCTAAGCTGGTTCTGCACATGCCCCCAGATCCTCTCAAGGCACTTTTAAGTTTCCATGTTGCAATGCAGAGGCGTGGGAAGGAGGCATGAGCTGGCTTCTGGCTGGAGGCTTTACCCAAAGTGCAACCTGTGACTGGTTACTCACGCTTCCCACCCTCAGTTTCCCTATGTGAAATGTGTGTGTGTGTGTGTGTGTGTGTGTTGGGGGGTATGTGGGAGGTGGAAACAGCAATTCCACTTACTTCTAAAGTCATAAGGATTAAGGAGAGAAGGAAGACAGCAAATTTTTATTTTCATTTATTTTGTATATGGTGTGTCAGGCTTTGGACTGGTGCTTTCATGGAGATGCTCAGAACATTACTCCTTCTTTATCCTCTGCAGTGCAGCTTCCCCTCTCCCTTGTCCCCTTCTCCATCTTCCCACCTAGTCTGTACCAGGCATTCCTGCCACCGTTACTCAGCCCCTGGCTCTCCAAAGCGTGACCCATTGACCAGCACCATTGGTGTCACCCAGAAGCTTGTTAGAAATGCAGAGTCTCTGGCCCTGCCTCAGATCTACTGAATTAGACACTGCATTTTAACCAGATCCCCAGGTGACTCCTGTGCAAGGTGAGGTTATTGGTGCTGCCCAACAGACTCTTCTTCACTGGGTGTGTGTATTTGTAACATCTGGGAAGCTCTCATTGAGTAACTTCTGGGCATTCTCATCAACAAAAGGAGACACTGAATGTGCCATTCATAAAGGTTGAGGCACAAAGGGGACCCAGTTCTGGATACACATGTTCTCTCTTTGTCACTACTCTTTCAAGTTTTTCATGTATATCTGAGTACATCAAGAGGAAAGACTGTACTTGGAGCCTCTATGTCCTTAACACCTTGTAAAAAGTACCTGAATATGCAGGCAATAGCAGAGTAGCTGCCCAAGGCAAGGTTAAAAATGTTTCTGGCAACTGAAGACAATTAAATCCAGGGAAAGTGAGAGGGAGTCACCGGGAGTGTTTGAGCCTGAGAGTCCTACATCCAGATGTTTTCCTAAATATCTGGTCTTCTTAGTTAAAAGTAAGCTCCTTGACAGAGCAAAGCTATATTCAAAGCTTCAGCCTCCAGCCCCTAGGGATGCACAATATGTGGCCCAATATTTATTGCCTCAACCTGGATTTTAGAACCTGAGAGCAGGAGGGTATCATTGAGATACTCAAGGATAAGAAACACATTGCAAACATGCTCCTCTTTACCTGTGCCCAGGGCAGACATCACTAATCAATTACCACACTCTCCTACAAGGAGCCCAGACTTGGATCCAGCACTGTAGACTGTTGCCAGCTGATCAGAACTACCTTGGCCTGCATCAGCGTAGTTGGCCTGAGTCCAGATCTGTGTGCCAGATTTGCTGTCTATTGGGTCAGTTCCTGAACAATCCAGTTGAATGTTCCCACAAACTAAGAATTGGTAATAGTTATGGATTTAATGAGGATGATAAAATGTGATTTTGGTAAGAGAGCAAACTTACTCCTTGAGTATGAAATCGGAGGCAAGAACTCTCTCAAATAATTGATTCTGCCAGGAGAGATGCAACACTGGACCTGTCCTTCTTGTTATTCCAACACCCAGCATCTTAATTTTCTTCAGGAAAAACCCAACTTAAGAGTTCAACTTAAGCAGCTCAGGTGGGATAGATAGATACCACCTCTCTGGTCCAGAGGCTAGCACGTGACCGACCAGTCAGAGTGTTCCATCCTTCTGACATCCCTTCTGCCCCTCAGGGGGTATGTGACCCAAGCCATGTGTGTTAGACTACCTGACAAGGTTTAGTCCCAACTTGAAGAGGGTCAAGAGTAAGTCTTTGACTTGGTGGCAGGTTGCTGGCCCTGGGATGAGTGACTTGCCCCCTGGGCTAGGTCATGCTTCAGTGCTTACCATTAAAGAAATAGGAACTTTTTGCGTAGGTGGACATGCTTGTACTTACTTGGGTAGTGGAAACTACCGGCCAACCTATGCATCTCACCAGCTACTTCTTATTTAACATGTGTCCACATGTTTTATTTTATTAGTCTAGTTTTTTTTAAAGATGCTGCATCCTACAAGATCCACAGATGGATGCTAAGACAAGCAGGTCAAAGTTTGAGAAGCCAGATATTTGTGTAATTTCAACTATTGTATCTCAAGATATTTATTAATTACAAACAGGTGAATAGTAACTTTATAGTGGAGAACCATGGCAGACAGCTTATTAACCATGTGACCAAAGTTAATGTCATTAGTACTTAGACAGCTCATCTTACACCGCTTGTCATGATGGGCTGAGAAGGATACCATGTTATTTCTGGGGCATTTTTTGCCTCAGATGCAAAACCTCCATCCAATCATGAGAAAAATCAGTAAGTCCAAAGGGAGGAATTTTCTACCAAAAAAATCCAGCTGGTTCTCTCTAAAAGTGTCACAAAAAGGTACCTCACTAGCGCAGTAGGTAATGTGTCAGTCTCATAGAAGTGTCACAAAAGATCAAGACAGACAATGGGATTGTCACATATTGAGGAAGATTAAAGAGGTATGTTAACTAAACATCATGTGGAATCCTGGTTGGATCCTGGGATGGAAAAAAAGACAATGAAAAGCTAGAGAAATCCAGATAAAGTCAATAGATTCATTGATAGTATTGTATGAATGTTAACTTTCTGGTTTTGACCATTATACTTTGGTCATGTAACATGTTAGCATTTGAAACTGGGTGAAGGGTATATGGGAACTCTCTGTACTATTTTTTTACCACTTTTCTGTGAGTCTGAAGTTATTTAAAAATAAAAAGTTAAAGGAAAAAAACCCTGATGCTGCATTTTTATTTATTTGTAAGCCAAGAAGGTAGAACACTGGCATTTTCACACACTGCTGGTGAGGTGACAAATCGAGAAATATATAGAGAGGGTTAGCATTATATATCAAAAGCCTTAAACATGAGAACTCCTTTGACCTGGCAGTCACACCTTTAGAAATTGACTAAAAAAATAATAAAACTCAACAGAACAAAACAAAACAACAAACAGGACAAGGATGCAAAATACGGACAAAGATGTTCACTGCTGTGTTGTTTATAACACCGAACAATTGGAAACAGACTTAAAATAATGGGTAGCTATTCAGAAAAATGAGGTAAATGTGTTTATATTGCTAGGGAGAGATGCCTATCTATTTAAGTGAAAAATGTAGGCAACAAAGTATGCATAGTGTAATCTTATTTATCTAAAAAAAGAAAAAGCCATAAAAAGGCTGGAAGCACACATCAAACTGGCAACCACAGATTTCTATGGGAGGTGAGATTAAGGGGACATTTAAATTTTCTCTATATTTGAATCATAACAGTCATCATATATATAATATTATAATGTATCATAATATATTATGTATGTATTATATGTATACTATATGTCAAGGGAAAAATGAAGATATGCATTTTTGAACAACAGACACATGGACGTCTATGAGGAATATAAGAAGTCAGCCTCTCCCTTTGCTCCCCCTGTCAGTGGGGTTTTCCATGTGTGGTTCCAGACTTATCAAGCCCTTATCTGCCTGCAGCAGCTGGAGTGGCGAACCCTGCCAATGGCAGGTCATAAGCCTATTAGCAAACCTGCAGAATTGCAGGTGTTTTTGTTGACTGTGAACTCAGAGTAAAGGTGAAGGTGTGGGTCCGTCCGGGTAATCTCCAGGCAGGAAGTGATCTGGCCCCCTTGAGGTGGGCTTCTGAAAGTTTGAGACCTCCAGTGGGGACTCAAGACTCAGAGTGGGGAAGGAGGAGGGAATTCAGATGGTAAGAAAGGAAGCAGAAGAGAGTCCCTTGTGAACCTGGGAAGGACCTGGGAAGGACCACCACCTGACTCCTACTGTCCATGGAGAGATGGTGAATAGGGACTTTGGGGGAAAGATGAACTGATGGGGTGGGGGTGGAATTCAGTAGTAGGGCCAACAGCCACCTATAGCCAGAGACATGGAGAATGTACAGAGAAAGAGCTGTCAATCTGATGTTTGGGCAAGTCATGTAATCTCTTTAAGCCTCAGTTTCTCCATCTGTAAAATGGTCATACCATCTATGTGTGGTTGTCATGATGTAAAATGTAATAATGTAGAGGCAGCACTTAGCTCCGTGCCTGGCGTCTAGAAAGTGCTCCCAAATGGTACTTATAATGAACATTTCTGTTACTGGGCATCTTCCCTTTGGTCTTTTCTCACGGCCCCAACCAACTTGGGCCCCTGCCTTGCCTTATCTATGGTTTGTACTAAATACTTTGACCCACAATTACATATCACCTTCAATGGTTTCGTAAGTGTTCTGTACATGGTTTCCTCATATCTATGCCCTTCTCTCTGATTTGAGACTTCTCTCTGATTCGAAACCCAATATTCCACGTTAACTGCCAGATACAGCAGTGAGCATAGTGAAATAGCTTGGCCAGTAATAATGTCATAAATCGGTTAGAATTTGTCAGTTTCTGGGCCTTTCTAGGTGGGGTGCTGTTGGTCTGACTTCCAAGCTGGAATCAAATGCCTTCTTAAAATCAGAAAAGTTCTTAAATTTCTCTCCAGAACAATCCCTTAAAGGCAAAAGTGGGGAAGACCCAGATTTTCTGGGTAGTAACAGTGTATATAGAGGCCCTTGTTGATAATTTGAACACAAAATTATGAATGAGAAATTCCTAGGGCCTGGCAAGGAGCGTGTGTGTGTGTGTGTGTGTGTGTGTGTGTGTGTCCATATACAACAGTGCCATCCAGGATATGTCCAAGAATTGGAGTCATAGAGAGAAGTACCTCTGTGTGTAGTCTGGATGTTTGTCTATTCACTCACGAAAGTGTTAAAAACAGCTAAAGAGTGCAGCTTCGGTCCTTGTCCCTGCCTTCCTCATTTCTCTGGAATCACTTGTCTACTTCAAAGGGCCTGTGGAAAGTCCTCTCTTCCTGGCCCCAGGCTAGGAGCGGAGCACACGGAACAGAAGGAGGTGTTAACGCTGCTGCTGGCCTCACAGAGCCCACGGCCTAGTAGGGAGATGTGGGGAGACGGGTGCCCCAAGGGGCAATGACAGTGCAGGGTGATCCTCGCCCGGAGGATCAGGGTGGGGGGGGGTGCGCATCTAACCTGATGGTGGGAGTGAGTGCTTTCCAGGCTGAGATATGATGACAAGTTGCTGCCTGGAGAAGGTGAGGGTGGGGTGGGCAGGAGAGGTGCCCCAGGTGGGTGGGGACTGGAGACCTGAGCAAGGGGAACCTGCTGGGGGCTCCACAGTGGGGCAGGGAGGGGGAATCGACGATCCCTCCTGGGATAGGCCTGCTTGCCCCCACCTCTGCCCTTTCTGTTCTCTTTCCTCTGCCCTGACACCTCTTCCCACCCCGTCCACCCCAAATCTCAGAGGGAGAGCTGGAACACTCACTCGGGCAGTCAACAGTGACGCTCAGTGAAAGGGACACCGTGCCTTAAGCACAGAGCACAGCTTGACGCTCATTCTCCACGTGAGCCAAGGAAGAAGCGAGACAGGAAAGACTCCACACCTTAGCTCAGGCTGTGCCCCCCACCCCCACCTGAAGGCCATGAGCTGCTTTGGATTCAGAGTTGTCCCCACCTTTAGGGTAAAGGTCACTGCCTATGTGAAGCCTTCAATTCTTTGATTTCCAAGATGGAACTAACTTGCTGTTCCCCCAGCCACCCTTAGCCCCTCCAAGCCCTTGTACCTGCGTTTTAGCACTTAAAAGTCATTCAGCTGTGCACGGCAATAGTAAAGTGTGGCTGTCAGGAGCTTGGGCCTGGGAGTCAGACTCGGGAGGGGTCCAATGCCAGCTCTCTCTCTGATTTGCTGTGTGACCTTGGCCTGGTTACCTGACTCCTCTGAGCCACACTTTCCCCAGATGTTAAACAGACCAAATTTTGTAGAGATGTGGCACACATAAGGCATTGGGTGCAATGCTTGGCATACAGCCACCGCCAGAGCATTAGGAACAGCCACCAACCAGGGGTTTCCCTACCTCCTCCCTCACTGTGGGCCTCCTGAGGACAGGTCCCATCCCTTCTTCGCTGCTGCATTATAATAAGTGCCGGTTAATACTTAAACTGAAGCAAGCCTGGAGACTGCCTTCTCTACCCAGAACGGATTCCTCAGCAGCCTCCCTGGGGTCCTGCCATGGATTCCTTATTTCTTCTTTCAGTGAACTATTTATTGAATATGAGGCTCCAAGGGATTTGGGAGTATACAAGCCCAGCCACATAGAGATTATAGCTTATGGGGGAAAGGCTGGTATTAAAACAAGGACCCAAGCAATTATTTAAATATTATTGTGATAAGTTCCAGGAGGTATAGGCAAAGAGACCATCAAAGTATATGAAAGGGGCCCTTGATCCACTCTGGGAAGGGGGTGGCCAGTAAAGTGTTCCCAAGGAAGGGAAGTCAGAGGAATCCGGAAGATGCGTAGGAGTTACATGAGGGAAGGACTTTCAAGGCAGAGGGAATGGCTTGTGCAAAGATCCCCGGATAGACCTGAGCAGAGAATGTTAGTGAAAATGAAGGAAGGCCAATAATGTGGCCAGAGTTCAAGGCCAAAGGCAACATGGGAGGGGTAGGATCAGAGAAGTAGACAGGAACAATACCCTTTTGGCCATGGTGAGAAATCTGGACTTTATTTTGGGGATGATGGTCCCGAAAGAGCACTGGGGCCCGAATGGGCACTCGGGTGCCTTCAGAACCCCCGAGAATGCTGGAATGCCCCTGGCCCCTCTCCCACCTGGGGCTTATCAGAGAAATGTCTCAAGCATGGGAATTCCCATTTAAGGCCCAGGATGTGGCCAGCTCATCACCCGGTCCCCTGCAATGGCACGAACCAAGGAGGCATGGAGAGGGGGAGCAGAGGTGGGAAAATGACCGAGAATGGTGGGGATTTCCACAACTTCCTTCACACACCACGGGTAGGCCGAACCAGCAACGAGGACATTGTAGAGCAGCAGAGGCAGTGAGATTCACTTAAATCCCTGCCATGTGCTGGACAAGTTACTGAACTTGTCTAAACCTCAGTTTTCACCTCTGTAAAATGGGTATAAGAAGAGGGAGCATCTCATGGGACTTTTAGGAAATTACCTGAGATAATACAAATGTTTAGCACAATGTGGTGCTCAGCCTGTGCCCAGTTACTCCCCCAGCCAGGAGATGCTATCCCCCCTCCGAGAAAAACCCAAAAACATCAGGCCATGGTTGGCTACTGCGTCACCTTCCTGTTGTTGCTGTTGATGTTTTATCTGTAAGCATCTTTTGCATTTCTATTAGTTAAACGTTTGGGAGAGTATCTTTTTAAGCTTGGAACATGGAAGAAGAGTCTCCATAGCGGTTGTGTGTGGCTTCAGATCCCACTGGTGTGGAATCCTTTCCTTCCTAGCAAAGCTCCTCTTGCACCCTCAGTAACGTTCTCTACTCAGTCCCGTCCATGGCTTAGGCCCATGCTGCCTCCACCTGAAATACCCTTTCCGTCTCCTCTGGTCCAAATTCCATTAGTCTTTAGGACTCACTTCAATCACACCACCTTCCTGAACCCTCTAAATGTTCTACTCATCTATGCTTTCTTCAAAGCCTTATACATCTGTAATTTTATTCTTTCAATTTTGTCTGTCTTACTTTCTTTACTTGATCGTTGAGGTCAGAAAGAGGAGTCCTTCCTCATAGCTGCAAAATGGCTACAAGGGACCCAGACATCACATCCTCTCAGCTTCATTATCCAGAGGAAAAGAGTTTTGAGCTTCACTGGCAGGATTTGGGTCAAAGTTTATCTATGAACCAATCATGGTACCCACAGGATGCACAGGGTGATTAGGTTAGATTGGTGATTGGCAAAATTGTTCTTAGAGGGCCAGTTAGTAAATATTTTAGGCTGTAGATCATATGATCTCCACTGCAACTATAAACTCTGCTGTTACGTTAGAGCATGAAAAAAGTCACAGGCCATAGGAAAATGAATGGCCATGTCTGTATCTCAATCAAATTTATTTACAAAAGCAAGTGACTGACTCATGGGCTGTAGTTTGCTGACTCCTGGCTAAGACCAATTAAAGCCCCATGCTTGCAGCGAGATGAACCCAAACCAGATAGTCTGAGTGTGTGAAGAGTGAAATTCAGGGTGCTATTTTACCACAGGAAAAGGCAGGAAAAAAGCAACATATTGGCTACAAGAATCATTGTCAAGTAAGGGTCTCCAAGCCATCAATCGATCTCATTCAGTGTGTTTAAGTAGTAAGAAGGGAACCAAGTTTGTGGGCTTAGAGAACTGCCTTATTCCCAAGGGCTCCTCCATACTTCACGGGGAGGGGGCAGTTGGCTGGAAAACGCTCTCATTTATGTATACCCTCTAGCTTTCCAACACACTTTCAAATTTATGATTTCAAGGTCATAAAGGCCAAGTGCAGAAGAAGGTCAAGCACGGGATTATCCTCATTTTTTACAGATGTGGAGACTTAACTTCTAGGTGTGAAATGGAAGTCTTGAAGCAAGAAACAGTACATTTTAAATACTGGTCATAGAAGATGAGTAGCCATCCTACAAATACCCATACGTACCTCTGTACCACTGCTTCCCGCCCATCCTCATGGCAGACATCATTAATCCATCACTGCACTCTTTCCCACTGAGCTTGGAGGGTGTCTCCGAATCCTTACCATAACAGGGCTGGAGGCAGCCACCCACATTTGCTCTGGGTTAGCACATAAGAGAAAACACAATTGTTGATTTGAGTTGATCATGTAGTGCTCGTGGAATTACCAAGTTACTCAATGCTCTCACTTGTGGCTGTTATTTCAGTGCTTACTATCTACCTGGAGTCATGCTCATCTCATTTCTTTTTCAGAAGAATTCTGGGTAGGTGTCACAGATTCCCTAGTGCCCTTTTCACATCTACTCCAGTCCATTCTGATTTCAGCCTCATTGTGGTGGACAGTTCCCTGTGAACTCAGACACACCTCACGGTGACAATCGCAAGGAGCGACTCTATTTTGGCATTTGTCCCAGGGCCTTCTCTGATGTCCTGAGAGCCTGCTAGGTGGTACTCAGGCTCTGTGGAGAAGTGCAGGGACTTAACCAATGGATGATGAGAGTCACTGAAGAAAAACCACAGCCTCCTATACCCCGGGGTATAGTTCTGAGATGCATTCTGTATGCTTCTCAGGAGGTCCCTGCAAAATCAAGACGCTATTGCCTATGGCAGAAACCATGATAACACACTCACAAAAATGGCTTTTCTCCCTTTCTTCATTTGCTCACTCCTGCTTCTTGGGATTGCTTTTCCAATAAGTTTGTGCACGCAAGTTTGTGACTTAGGCTCTGTTTTTCAAGAGAATGCCCAGAACGACTAGGACAATTAGGACACCAGCTAGGTCAACCATGAGTCTCCATTTTATCTATCAGAAAACCAACTCCAGCCATTCAGGGGACTTCTCCAAGGTCACACAGCTGGTTTTTCTGATCCTAGACTTCATGTTCTTATCCGCCAGGCAGTACTGCTCTACCAACAGGACTTCAGATCACAGATGGGCACCAAGCAATAGTGTTCTCGTACATTCAGTGCTACATTTTGGTTGGTGAGAGAAGCTAATTGGATTTGACAGAGAGGAAGAGAGACAGTTTTCTCTCCTAAAAATAGCCTTGTTTTTAGTCATCCCATTCAGGAGCAACCATGCTCACCCAGGGAAACACTACCAATGTTTCAGAATTTCTAGGTAATTAAAGCACTCCACTAAGTCAAATCCCATGAGAAGAGTATGGCAGAGATAAGCACTTGAAAGCCCACAAAAAGGAAATTCCAGGGTCCTGGAATTGAGCCCTGCATTGAGCTCCCTGCTCAGCGGGGAGTCTGCTTCTGTCTCTCTCTGCCCTTTCCCTCTGCTCATGCTCACTTTGTCTCAAATAAATAAATAAAACAAAATATTTTTAAAAACCATACAAATCCCAACCATCATGAACATGGTCTCATGATCTCCTTTTGATCCTCAAAACGACCCTAGGAGGCAGGCTCAGCAGATATTATTCCCACTTGATGCATGACAAAGCTGGGGCTGGGGACAGGGAGTGACTTGCCCAAGGATTGCTGGTAAATGACAGAGCTAGGAATGCTATCAAAATGTCCCCTTTCCTGGTTCAGCCACTAACCAAGATATTATGTCCTCACTTTATTTTTATTTAAAGTTTTATTTATTTATTCATGAGAGACACACAGAGAGAGGCAGGGACATAAGCAGAGGAAGAAGCAGGGTCCCTGTGGGGAGCCTGATGTGGGACTCGATCCCAGGACCCCAGGATTACGACCTGAGCCAAAGACAGACACTCAGCTACTGAGCCACCCACGTGCCCCTACGTCTTCACTTTAAATACCATCACAGAAGTGCTAACGTTTACTGATTCTCACTGAGTGCCAGCCCCGACTCTAGGCATTTCACGTATGTAGTCTCATCTATCCCCCCACCATGACCCAGTGAGGCATGTTTATTTGTAATCCAATTTTACAAATGAGGAATATGAACCTCAGAGAGGATAAGCCACTATCCAAGGCCACTGAGTTCTTAGGTGGCAAATTTAGGATTTAAAGAGCCTTCCCTGAACTCCATGGAATGGATCCTCCAGCAGGAAGGATTTTCTGTTACCAGAGAAGAGAAAAAGAAATATAAGACTGACAAGACAATAATATCGTGTGCAGATGCTTAACTCTGGTGGGGAAGGGGAATCAAGGAAGCTTCCGGAAGAGGTAACATCTGTTCTGAGGGCTAAATGAGAGTGAGGCAGCCAATGAATGAGCAGAGGGCACTGGGATGAGGCTGCTCCAAGCAAAGGGGCAGCAGACTCAGATGCCCCAGGGGCTAGGCGTGCTGCAATCATTTTGATACACCCATGGGATGGGTTAGAAAGAAGCAGGTAAAAGAAATGGACCCAAAGAGGCCAGACGATGAAATGCTTTGTATACCACAATGAGGCCTTTGGACTTGAGCTTGTAGACAATGGGGAGCCACTGAAGGGTGTAGGCAGGGAGACATGATCAAATCTCTGGTTTAGGAAGATGGTTTTGGGAAAACTGTCTTGGTCACTCACAGCTGCATCCTGAGTGCCTACAACAGCAGTTGGCACATGGTAGGTATTCGATACACAGCCCCTGAACAGCTAGCCTGAGTACAGATTGCTATGAGAAAAATAGAAGGACCGACTGACTCCTGATATGTTTTAGTCTCATTCTTGACTCTGGAACAAACCTGGAGCCAACCTGGAGTCAGCCTGGAAGCCAACCTGGAAGCCAAGGTTATTAGAATCTCTGTCTCTCTCCTCCAGGATAAAAAGTAACACTGAGCCTAGGTTTAGAAATGCTTTCAGATTGGGGTTCAAAGCAGTGTGACAAGAATACCACTTGTTATCTTTCTCATCCTCTCTGCTTTCAAAAGCCTCTGACCTGTTTTATTCGTATCCATCAGATACGAATGGCAGGCCATTCGTATGGCAGGCAGGCCACCGCCTGCCTCATTTTCTTAGCTTCACCTTTGCGTTTACAGGTGGCCTGACCTATTTGCCCTCTGCACACAGGGGTGTTGATTCTTGGAGGTGAAGGGAGCCAACTGGATGCCTGGCCTCTGCCCTGGGAATAGCCACCACTCTCTTGAGATCAAACTACCTATAAGCCTTGGAGTTGCAGAAAGGAGACATTCCTTGTGTAGCAGGATGTGCCTGGGGTTAGTTCAGGAACTTTTTTTTTAAGGTTTTATTTATTTATTCATGAGAGACACAGAGAGAGAGAGAGGCAGAGACACAGGCAGAGGGAGAAGCAGGCTTCATGCAGGGAGCCTGATGTGGGACTCGATCCCAGGACTCCAGGATCATGACCTGAGCCAAAGGCAGATGCTCAACCCCTGTGCCACCCACGCGTCCCTAACTCCAGAACTTATAGGGTCAGGCAACCCCCTTGACAAATAAGAGCAGGAAGAGGGGAGAGAAAAAGCTATAGAAAGTGCTGACATCCAAGCCTATGTGTCATTGAGGTGGGGCACAGTCTACTCTAACAGGTAAACCTTAAAGTTACACAAAATGAGTTCAAATCTCCAGGCTCTGGCAATTATTGTGTGGCAAATTAATTGCTCTATGCCTTTACCTTCTAGCACAGTTGTGTGTATGAAGGCCAAAGGGCTTCAATAAGTGGTAATTACTGCCATAATAATTATTATTAATGTTTTTGGGGGTTGAGATGGGTGGTCAGGAAGGGATGCCAAGAAGAGATCTTAAGACAGACTCCTGGTGTTAGGGTTGGACTAGAGGTGATCTGACCCAATTATTTCATTTTACAGATGGGGAAACTGAGGCCCAACAGATGGCCGAGCCTGGGGTTAGTTACGTGAGGCACTGAGGAACTGCAAAGAGGAGACCTTTGCAGGAGACTGCGTCTGGAGCCAGTTAGCCCCGCCAAAAGCTTTCAGAAATTACAAGGCCACAAAAATGCTTTTTGGCTTGAAGCATCCAAATGGGCCCCACCCATCTTGCTTAGAGTCGGGCCTCCTTCTTCTCACTACTGGACCCTGTGTTGCCAGCCTGGTGAGTATGAATCTCTCTCTCTCTCTTTTTAAAAATAATTTGTTCTTGAAATTATTTAGAATGACTGGGTCTTTTTGTATGGGAATTAGAGCTTTGAAAGTCTTGGTTTATGGCATGACCTTTCCCTACTACTCATAAGATGTCTTCCTCCCTCCCTCCCTCCCTCCCTCCCTCCCTCCCTCCCTTCCTTCCTTCCTTCCTTCCTTCCTTCCTTCCTTCCTTCCTTCCTTCCTTCCCTCTTTCCTTCCTTCCCACTTTCCTTCCCTTCTTCCCTCCCCCACTTCCTCCCTCCTTCCCTCCCTCCCCTCTTCCAACACTGCAGCATTCAGGGCATTGTGCTAGGCACTGTGCCAAGGGCGGGGTCAAAGAATCACTGGTTTGCACGTTTACAGCATTTCTCAAGTTCATCTTATGTGCCTGGCCTTGTGCCAAGGACCCTGGGCACTCAGGATGCAGCAGGAAACAAAACAGCCTTCGTTTCTGTGCGCATGGCACGTGCCTTCTAGTATTTCCCATTTTAGAAATTGTACATTTAGTCTGAGTTGGTTGTTCTCAGTGAGAAAGGCTGGTGTGGGGCAAGGTGGGCAGGGCCCAAACACGGTGAGGGGCTTGGAGTTCATTGTGAGGGCAGGGGGCAACCACTGAGGGGTTTCTAGCAGGCGAGGGTCACACTCAGACTCATGTTTGGGAGCGGCGGTGATTTCTTCCCCCACCAGACTAACCTGTGTCTCTTGAAGCATCAGGTATTTCTCCCTTGTTGCAGTGATCACAATAGAAAAGAAATAATTAATGGTGTAATTGTTAAATTTAGCTTTTTGTGGGAGGTTATAATCTCCAGGTGGACAGGGCTGGGTTGGTCTTGTTCGTTTTTATGCCTCCGGCATGCAGGACAGTGCCTGGCACATAGTATGCACAATAAATAAATATTGGTTGAATTACAAAATGAGGGATAGAGAGAATAAAGGGGCTGATGGAGGAGGGGTGGTGAAGGACAAGGGAGGGAATGAATGAATGAACCAACAGGTGAATGAATGAAATTGCTGGCTGCAGTGTTTGGACCGTGATCAGACAAAGAGGCCTAAATCCAGCTGATACCATCTGGGTTTTGCAGGGTAAACCCTCCTCTGGCGTAGTCTCTTAATGGCCTTTTCAGCAGGCATAGGCCTTATGAATCATTTATTGGTCTTGCTCCATGTCAAGTGGAAAATCATTTTCATCACTGTGTCTACTCTGATCAATTGCTCCTGGCTGTGTCGCTAGAGCTCCGTGTTTGAGGAGCTGTGGGAGGACGCTGGGGCCCTGTGAACTCTGGAATCTGTTTGCAATGTCTGCCAGGAGACCTTAGGGGAAAGAGCATCACCTGTGCTTCCTCTTGGTTAGCTTTGGGCCCTGGTGGCAGATGTCCCCTGGCAGTAAAGCTCCTTTGAATCCTAAAACCAATTTCTCTCTCATTATTAGGAGAACTCACTGCTCTTTGGGGACGTGGCTGACCTAAAATATCAATTCTGCTCTCCCTACTTGGAGTGAACTATGTGAATTTTTCTCCTCTCTCATCCTCCTCCTTCCCTCCAACCCTGGTTTCTCCCGGGCTTCATCACGAGCCCCTTGAGGCACTACTTAGTCCCAACTGGGAAACTAAATGGACAGATTCAGTAGGTTATTTTGCCTCTTGGGCTGAAACCAGAGAGTAAATCAACTCCCCTAGGGAGAATTTCTCAAAGTGCACTGTGGGGCCAGTGGCAATAGGATCAGTGGGAGCTACTGGTTAAAAAGCAGCTTTGTGGAACTTACCTTCCTCCCTTACCTCTCAGTTAAACACCAGGCAGGTGGCATCATCCCTAAAAGGCAGTGAATGGGGTCTGGTGAGGACAGTGATTTCCTCAGCGTTGTAAAATGAGCCAGGGGTGGAGAGGAGGCCGACATGACCTACAGTTCCCAGTTCCCTTCAGCCAAATCCTGTTCCACTTATTTTTAGCTTGGAGTGGTGGAAGAGGCGATGGGTCAGCACTGGGGCCATGGATTTCTGATTTCAGCTACGCCGGTTATTAGTATATAACTCGGGGGCCTCAGTTTCCCCAGCTGTAAACTGAGTCAGTTAACACCATCACCACCATGCCCTTCCCTGTTAGAATCATCACGGCCACCATCATGACAATCGCCATTGGCATCATCTTCACCACCGTCTTCACCATGACCACCACCATCTTCACCGTTGTGGCCACCGCCTGCCATCATTCCCACCGTCCCCATTCGCCCCACCTCCTCCACCCTCATCCCTATCCTGGTAGCACTCACTGAGCGTGCTGTGTGCTCAGGCCCTCTGCCTAAAGCCCACCACGACCCTGTGAGGCAGTTGGGTACGTCTCTATCCAGGATACAGACGCACCTCGTGTTATTGCGCTTCGCCTATTGCGCTTGGCAGATACAGTATTTTCTACAAGTTGAAGGTTTGTGGTCACCCTGCCTCGAGTGGGTCTATTGGCCCCATTTTCCCAGCAGCCTCTGCTCACTTTGTGTTACATTTTGGTAATTCTCGCAATATTTCAGACTTCTTCGTTATCGTTACCCTTGTTGTGGTGCTCTGTGATGGGAGATTATGACTCGCTGGAAGCTCAGACGATGGTTAGCTTTTTTTTTTTGCAATAAAGTGGTTTAAAAAAATTAAGCGATGCACATGTTTTTTTAGGATGTAAAGCTATTGCACATTTAATATACTACAGTACAGCGTAAAAGTAACTTTTACATGCACTGGAAAACCAAAACATTCATTTGGCTCTTTATGGCGATGTTTGCTTTGTGGCAGCCGTCTGGAACCAGGCCTGTGACATCTCTGCTGTCTGCTGTGCTGTTGTCCTGATTTTCCAGGCGAGGACACAGGGGCTCAGGGAGCTCGAAGCCCCACTTTCCCAGGGAGTGGTAGAGTCTGAGTCACACCCAGGCTGCTTTTGCTCTTTGCAAGCAAACTCATGAAACTGCTCCAAATGATCTCTTAAGAGATCCAGATTTTATTTATTTATTTATTTATTTATTTATTTATTTATTTTTAAAGATTTTATTTATTTATTTATTCATGAGAGACACACACACAGAGAGAGAGGCAGAAACACAGGCAGAGGGAGAAGCAGGCTCCATGCAGGGAGCCCAATGTGGGACTTGAACCCCGGGACCCTAGGATCGCGCCCTGGGCTGAAAGCAGGCGCCAGACCGCTGAGCCACCCAGGGATCCCCAAGACATCCAGATTTTAAATCCATCCCAGAATTTAGAATTACTAGTGCCTTTTTCAGCTTGGGGATCTCTCTGGGTACAGACAGACAGAACACTGGATGGTTTTTTAAGAATGTGTTTCTTGCTTGAGTGAGGAGTGTTGGATGATAAGGTTATTTTATGGGACCCATTGTTGGAGAACCTCCTTGACTTTGAGGTAAACTGAAGCCCAGAGAGACACACCTTGTCCACCAACACACAGCAAACTAAGGTCAGTCTTAGAAGCAATTCAGGTTTCCCCAGGCAGGAAGAAAATTGGCAACCAGTCCCCTCACTAGTTTTCCCTATGCTCACAAGGGCAAGGAATTGGAAGGCAGGGTTTGACATCAAGAGTCTGGGTTCAAAATCTTGCTATTTTCTTTGCTATTGTATGGTCTTGGTTGGCAAGTGGTTGTACTCTCTGGGCCTGTTTTGTGACCTATAAAATGGGGAGCATAGTGCCTTCCTCATTATGGGACTATAAGCATAAAATAAGGTATACAAGGTACTTACTTAACATGGGACCTAGGATGTAGGAAATACTTGCTATACCACGATTACATTATTACAATGCACTGTAGTTTATAAATACGTGTCACATAGAACATAGTGTGACTATATCTCATATTAAATTAATTACTGCTCACAGCTTTCTCCCCTCTGCCCACCATTTTTTTTTTTCTCCAAGATACCATTCCATTGGGAAGAAAAAGGCAAATACAAAATGCAATGAATCCAAAATTCTTGCTTTAACAAGGCCTGCAGATTTTCAGTGCAACAAGGTAAACTGCTGAAATTGTGTCATGAGCCACCTCAAGATGTTCCCTGCCTTACATCTGTGTGCGGCTGAGAAATTGACTTTTTCCCTCCTAGCCAAATTATTAATTAGTTGCCTTATTGACTAATTTCTAAGCACTCAGTCAAATTAGGTAACCCATCCAATTTGAACGGGAGAACAGCAAAAAGCTTTAATTCATCCATTTTTCAATTGGGTGCATGTCATTGTCTGGAAACAAGGCCTCAAAACTCCACTCGAGCGTGGAAAACCCAGGGACGGTGAATTTTGAGAAGTCTTATCTTCATTTCTTCATTTCTTCGTGTACTTGATTTCCTATAATCCCAGTTTTAAGATGGGTAAGAGTGAGCTTGAAAAGCTATGACCTCTTCCAGGATTAAATATTCACTGTTGCGTGCCTCCTGTGACTTGGGTACTTTTGCTGATTAGGAATCATTATTAGGCACTTTTTATGCCGTTCTCCTGTACATTCTTTGTTATCCAGACCCACGAGATGTCAGGAGTGGAAGGGGCTGTCCTCGTGTTGTGTTTCAATCACAGTGTTTTTCATATAGCTGCTTGCTTTTAAGATCCTCATCTTCTCTGATGTTTTCTAGGATGGAAGGCAGTGAATATTGCTGTTGTTTTTACAAAGGTAGGGATATTAAGGTACAGAAAGTCTTAGCTGTTTCTGAAGAGTGACAAACACTTCCCCAACCCCTCGTATTGGCAGAGATCCTAAAACAAGCCTTTGAGAGTGAAACAAAGACCAAACGTCTACTGGCTTGTCGACCTGGCTCAGAGGCAGGTACTTTTCTCTTTCCCTTCTGGGTAGTACCGAACTACCAGTCTACGCATCGGAAGGAGCCCATGAGTCCCCTCTTTTGCCCATCGGAGTAGGGTGGCCCAAGTAGGGAGGCCCAAACCCCAGCACCTTCTTTGAAAATCCTCCTGGGGGAATCAAAACAAACACATCATGGCAAGCGGGCTTTCCATCTGGGGAGGACTGCCTGGCACCACCCTTCCATTTCAAACGTGCTTTTGATTTGCCTTTATTGGCTAGTGAAAAGAATCATTTACTAGTCAAGAGCCAGGCAGTGACAAAGGAATTCAGGTAAATTAGTTTCAGTTCTTACGTAGACAGTCCTCCTCCTTTGGAATTTGAGCTTTAGAAAATAAAGCCTTCTTACCACTGATTTCCTTCACCCACCCCTCCCTTAAGCCTTTTAAAAAGGATTTTTCTTCCCTTTTAAATCTCTTCAAGAAAGAGTTTCTTTTCTTTCATACAGAGGGGTTGAGGGAATTAAATTCACCAAAATATCCTAACATCGGTGGATGCAGAAAATTCAATGAAATCCAAATTAGGTGCATTAAAAAAAAAAAAAAAGTTATTTTGCCGGGATCCTTAAAATATGCAGACATACACCAAGAGAGAGCTTCAAAGCCCATTTTAATAACTAACTACTTAGCAGCTCAAAGCATCCACTCCCAGCCCCTTTCGCCCCAGCCCCAGATACTTAAAATGCAGTTAAAGTTTAAGTTTTTAGTCCCTGAAAATATCAACAGTCACTTGTACAGAAGCAGCGTGCAGCGTCCATAAAATCTACAAGCCTGGTTTTCCATTACGCCGCTGTAATTAACAATCCAGTAGTAAATTAATGATCTGGAATCTACAAATGGTGCGGAACTGGGGAGCCGAAATATTTAGAAAGGGCTCCTGACGGTGTGCTGGGCTCTAGAATCTGAGTTTGTAACTGGAACTTTCATAAAGGTGCAATTCCCTGAATGTTAATGTTTTTCCGGGTGTATTGACAAATAAGGGGGATCCCTCACCTCCGGTTCTCCACTTTTGCATTCTATCTATCATTTCCTTTTCATTTGCTCTGTATTCTTGGTGGTTTCCCTCCGCTCAGAAACCCCACGATTCTATGATTTTTTTTCCTCTCTTGGTAAGTTCTTTTTTTGCTGAAAAAGGAATTGTTTCCCCAGAAAACATTCAGTCACCGGGGCTAAAATGCAATATATACATTTCAGGTGAGACGAAACATGTACCAGCAAAGATAAAAAAATATATATATATACGTGGAGAAACAAAAGGAAAAAAAAAAGGCAACCCTCGCAAGGCTGCCTAATGTTTAAATAACAATTTGGTGTTTAGACATGAGAGGTTGGCAGTCAGGAAATTTGAGGTTCCCGCAGACATTCTGGGCTCTTAAATCTGTTGTCAGTAAAGAGGCACAATGGTGTGAATTTTTAGCAGAACATCAGTTGGACTTCGAATTTCCTGGGTTTTTGTTGGATCGTATCACAGTGAAACATTATATTCTTTCCCCCCCAAATATATATCTAATTTCCTTTACAGAGGGCAAAAAAAAAAAAAAATATTTTTCCCACCAGGGTACAAGAAAACACACATTATCTTTCCCAATGGGGCATTATCTATTATTGGGTATTTTGAGAGCTAAAAACATGTACAAAAATAATGTTCCAGACCCGTTTATTGTGTTTTGTCAGATAAAAAAAGCTGATTTTGATTTATTATTTCATGTAGATATTATGTAGACGTCCGTGTTTGACATTTCCTGAGAAATATTTCCGTTTCTGAGGTCTCTAAAAAAAAAAAAAAAAAAAAAAACCTGCATATTTTAAAAGACTTTAGGTTCCTTTTCTGTGTGTGTATATTTGGTGGCAGATGAGGGGGAGGTGCTTTCTAAAGCCCTTCATGTTGAAAATGTTTATTAACTTAAAAGAATTTACTGGGAAATTATGAACTTTATAAAAGACAGACATTTCTTGAGAGTCAATTGCTTCCAATAATCCCTTTTTTTAAAGCCATTTTTTCCAGTCTTTCTTCCTATAATTACCGAATGTTTTAAATGTAATTATACCTTGACGTATCTCGTGATTTAAAATGGACCTTTGAGAATGATAGTAAAGTGGTTTTGCATTTCGTAGGTCAATAAAATCAAAAGCAGTTAAAAAAAATAAGTATACAACTGGATTTGTTATTCTTTCAAAATCAGTCATACATATAGACCTTTTCCGAGGGTAGGGGGGAGCGAGAGGTGGGTGAAATTTCAGATTGGAACGAAGTTATAACCCACATCAGGAAAATCGGCCCTTTAATGAAAGAAATGAAAAAGACTTAATCACCCAAGCCCCTCCAAAGTGACACTTCAAATTACATCAGAACTCTACCCAGTAAGGCAAAATGAGAGTCTTTCATCTGAAAAATGAAATACCTAATGATTTCAATGAGTTCTTACCTCCCTAAATTTGAGATCTGCCTAGAGCTTGGATTTCTTTTAGATCTAGAAAAATATTTTGGGAAATGACTCTCTTCTCTTGTTTTCTACTCCCTTCACCAAACCACCTTACCCTTTTTTTTTTTACATGAAGATAATTTGTTTTCTCTGGAAGAGTGGGGTGACGGTGGGAGAAGAGCAATGTAGTTACAGAAAAATACCAAATGGCATTTCCTAGCTATCTGAGAATATTAACGTTTGAGTGGGTCAGACCTGCCCAGGGGCAGAAGGCATAACTTAAGATCATTTTTCTCAGCTGAGTTTTAATGATTGAATGGATTTGTCTGAAGAAAAAAAAAAAAAAGAAAAGAAAAGAAAAGAAAATGATTTAAATGTAGGAAGAGAGCCTAATGAACTAGTTAACATTCTTAGTATCAGGAAAGTCTAACCCATTCATAAATAAACAATTTTAAACCGCCTTTTTACCCACATGCATACACTCTCTCTTTCAGCTCCCTTTAGCAATTTGGAGTACAGGAGATTAAAGTCTTTTGGAAATTTCCAAGGTCAGACCTCAACTAAAATAGGATTAAGGGGGTAAGGGGGAAGGAAAAAAAAAAAAAAACACACACACCAAGAGAAGGGTTTTATTCCCTCCTGCCCCCTCCTCCTTAACTATCTGAAATAAATCGGAAGTTATTTCTCGAAATCCTCCTTTCCCCTGGCCAGAGGCAGCTCTTCAAAAGGTTCTGAGATTGTTTAAAATTTTTCCAATCCCCTTCTGCCCCCCTCCCTTCCCTCCCCATTGTAAGAAAAACAAGTAAAGAGTGGGGACGTTGGTCGGAGCTGGAAGTTAGGGTCCCTTGCAGGCAGTACTCCAGGGGGCACTGTGACATCAGGAACTTGGCCTGGGAGGGACTGCTAGTTTGAGGGTTGCCGAAAAGAAGACAAAGTCTCCCAACTTTGCAGCCCCTTTCTCTTTAGAGTACCAAGCCAGTATTCCAACAAAGGAAATGAAAAGGGAAACTGTGTTTCCCTTCTTTCTGTGTTTTATACGTAATGTTTAATTGCTGCATCAAGGACAGACACAGCTTTGAATAGGAGAACATACAGGGATTAAACAGCTCGGTAAATGTTTGTCCCTATTTCTTTCCCTCCCCTCCCTCCCTCCTTCCTTTCCTTCCTTCCTTCCTTCCTTCCTTCCTTCCTTCCTTCCTTCCTTCCTTCTTTCCATCCTTTTTCCCTCCCTCCTCTCTTTTTCACCCCCCTACGATTACTTCTTTCTTTCTTTCTTTCTTTCTTTCTTTCTTTCTTTCTTTCTTTCTTTCTTTCTTTCTTTCTTTTTCTTTCTTTCTTTCTTCTTTCTCATTTTCCCTTCTGTCACCTTCCTGCCTTTCTCTGCCTTTTTGGGATGCCTCTCTACACATAAACAACAAAAACCACAACATCTTTCGATCTACCTTGGTTGCATTTCTTCGTGTTCTTAATTTGATCCATTCCTCTTAAAAGTCTTCCTAGGCGCTGCTTGCCTGTTCATTCATCAGATTTGAGCAAGGAGCAAGCCTTCTCAGTACATTTTGATAGATCTTAACAGTAATTATGCAGCAACTTCAAAGCAAAACTGTTTGTGTGCTTTTCCCCTGTCTTTTTCTCTATCTTCTGCGCAGGCTCTCTCTTTCTCAATCCTAACCCCACTAAATCCAAACAAAAAATCCTTTTCAAACAGGGCAGAAAATTGGGTTGAAGTTAGCAGCTGGTATTTCAAATGTACGATGATTGCAGAAACCTCCCCAAATTTCTGGCGTTGGGTGGGGGGGCGGTGCGGGGTGGGGGGGAGAGGGGAAAAAAATGAAAGAACCCTGTAAAGAAATAGAACTTCTTTTTTAAAAGAGAAAAGAAATAGAACTTCTTACTTGACGAGTTTCAATTAAAAATGCTATTTGATCATGCCTCAAAATTTCAACATGTTAGACCAGGGACCATGAATAATATGCAATAGCAGAGAAAGAGAGAGACTCAGACATACATTTAATTCGGATCTGCCAGTATGGAATCGGGTGCTGACATAGCCTGGTTCCTAAAGTGAATGATTTGGTCCCAGCAAACTCGTGCCTTTGGAAGGGCTATTTTACCGCAAAGAGCAAACATTTTAAATAAAATCTTTACATCTTAAAACATTAAAAAAAAAAAAAACACAAAACACGAAACCAAAAACAAACCCACCCAATTCTGCCTTTGTGTCTGCCTTTAAATAATCAGGACCCGGTTTCCAGGTTTCAAGAGGAAAAAAAAAAAAAAACACAACCCATTCATTCAATAACATAATGAACAGCAAAGTTGGATGTTTCATTGACGAAATGTTTTCCAGGGATTTTGACTTTATTATAAATGAGGGTTTATCTCAGGAACTAAAAATACTTGAAAGGAAGGAAATGAACGAAGGAGCTGAAAATACTAGGAACTATTAACAAATCCTCCTTTTGCAGAGAGGACTGAAGCTTGTGGGTGCCTCTGAAAGCCTGAGCAAAGCACAAAGAAAAGAAACCATTAGAATCCCAAGGACTTGTTCAGTGTAGAAAGCTTGTGGACGTCCAGCCAGAGCACAGGCCTTCTCCAGGGCAGGCCCTTCTAAGCACGGGGACCGCGACATGGACAGTCTCCCATAGATCTGTCTAAACGTATGTAGGTGATCATTGAGGAAAACTTCCATAGGGTGCAGTTAGAGCAAGAATATCTGACTTTCGTGTGTCATCTCGACATGCTTCCTGGAGAACGTTACAAAAAAAATGCGTCATGGGTTCTTTTGAAGAAACGTGTCCCCTACCCTCTGTCAATTCTGCGAGCCTACAGTCTGAACCCCAAAGGGATATAGGACAAGGGAGCTCGAAAGCAGCACAGTTTGTTTTCTGTCTCAGGATAGGCAACATTCTTTAAAAAGGAGAAGCTCCAGTATTTTCTCTGTGTTTTACTAGGCTCCAAAAATGTAATAATCTGGAGAAAAGAAATAAGCCCGTAAGATCTTAAGTAAAGAATTCCTATTTTTCACATGAAACATATCAACCTAATCCCCCAAATATATGTTCGTCGGTTGCATTCTTGCTCCTTTGGAAACAGGCTCATTCATTTCAGTTTTATTTTATTCCTATATATATATTTTATTATTATTATTATTATTATTATTATTATTATTATTATTATTATTATGCCTTTGTTGTGTTAAGCTCTCATAAACTTGCTAGGGGGCCATAAATCCCTTTGCAAATTATGATACACTGATTTAGGGGTCCTGATTACGAGTGTGTAAAACCAAAGTTCCCAAGACTTTATTATTATCATTCACCAGTATAACACTGTAACAACAACAACCACGACGATAATAAAAGCAATTATAAGCAGAACCAATCTCTCCCAGTTTCCTGATTATGTCTTTAAATGCTTCAAAAAAAAAAGGTTAAAGAGAAGGAGGCTTTACTTCTAAATGCCTATTACAAATAATAGGATATTAATAGTCATAACCGTTTGTTCTCATGCCTGAAGCTACTATCAAATTCTTCTGGCAGTTTTGAAATGGGGGGACATTTAGTGGTTTGGGCAATGCACGAAGCTGTCTTATAAAAATGGCCAGCAGATGGCACTCCACCCCTGGTTACTGTGGTTGGGACTTTTTTTTTTTTTTTTTTGGGGTGATGTTCTTGGTCTTCTGGAGGAGGGTGTGGACAGGCACTTTGGGGCTGATTCTGGGTAGTCAACAATACCATCAAGAGACTTTGAGAAGGAGGAAATGAGTCCAGCTGAGGAGCTGTCTTTGGAGGTTGTGGGGCTGGCTTGCTTTTTTTCCGTGTGGGTGTCTTTTGGCCTGCCACCACGGAGCAGAAAACAAGACTGTGACTTTGTAGGATTATCCAAATCCTTGCAGGCATTCGGGGAAAAAATGGATTCTTTGATTAGTGGTGTCATTACAACACCTTCCCGTACCCTGTGGTAATGAAAGGCATTTTGGTTTTTCTCAAACCTTTTTAACCAACATTTTTGGCTAAAAAAGGAAAAAAAAAAAAAAGCAAAGACAAAGCAAGATAGACCATGAACACAGAGTGAAATGATCTGAATCAAAACGAGAGGCATGAATTATCAAAGGATTTTTCTTGACCACTTCTCAGTGAGCAGCAAGGCAGGGAAGCGCGATCTAGATCCCCCAATACTGTGATTTGTGGGTCAGCTGATGCCTAAGGAGTCATTGTTACAGAGCATTTTAAATTGGACAGTCATCCAGATCTGAGGGGTATTTGGCCACCATACTCTGGGGAGAAAGGGAAGAAAAGGAAGTTTTCATTTTCGTGGAGGCTCCAAGGTTTTCATAACATAGCTTCCAAATGCAGTTAAAAAAAAAAAACAAAAAAAAAAACCTCAAGAAATTGGAACTTGGCCAATCAGAGCCAAAGAGGCAAATAACCAGGAAACAATGGCTATCAGGAATGTATTAGCAACAGAAATAACACAGCTTCTTCACGATACATCCTGGAGTCACTGTAAACCAGGTTTTTGTCTTGTCTGCATTTGCTGAGGCCCCACATTTCTGTAAGACAGAAACCTCTATTTTTGTTTATCTGACCTACTATTTTAGGATTACAAAATCTGAGTGAGAAAAGACGGTGGTCTCACACAAACCATCATTCAAGAAGGGAACGGACTCCTCTGCAGGAGTAATAATTGCCGGTGGTTGGTACTTTGTGGACACCGGGAGCCATGCTCGGTGCCTGGTGTATATCATCTCATTTAATCTTCACGAAACTTCCCAAGAGGGGTCTGTGACTATCCCACGTTACAGACAAACCTCAGAGGGGTTAGTGCACTTGCCCAAGATCACACAGCCTGCAAGGTTCGAAGACAGAATTCAAACACCAGGCAGAGTGAGCTTCAAACTAAAATAGCTAAACATGGTTTTCAAGCATACATTTTGAGGCAAGAAAGCATTCTTTCTATTAATGAAGAAAACCTGCTGAGCCAGAAGTCCCTCGCACTTTTCTTAGAATTATGGCCTGGAGAAGAGAGGTTTGAGATACAGTGAGAGCAGAAGTGGAAACTTCCTGCCCTTGAGGATCCATGCAGGTGGGGACATGGCAACTCCCAGAGAGAAGAAAGATTCCGAAGTCCATTTACCTGGTAAGTACCACAGGTCAGAGCAAGCGAAGGGTAGCAAGGACCTTTCCTGGGACTCTGAAATTTAGAGGGAAAGGACACTCCTGGTTTTTAAGTCTTTGCCACCTGGTTCCCACTGCCTGTTTTTACTCAAGCTCTGGCTCTTTAGCAGTTGCTGGGCAGAAAGACAGAACCCAAAGCCAAGGAAAGCGAGCACTTCTTCCAAGAATCTCTACTTTCCCACCTTCTGTGCCTTTTTTTCTCACACCTACCTTCTCCATGACCTGGAAGGCTCGTTCCCAGTGGATTAATTGGAAGGCGACATCTGCTGTTCAGGCTGTGGGGCAAAGGCAGTGCTTAGCGAGCTGTGAGCAGTCCAGTTGGGCTGGCATTGCCTTGTAGGGACAAGTTTATCCCCTGGTTCCCTGTTGGGACCACGATGGGGGACATTTGGTCTTCCATGCATCCTGGGGCACCTGCAGGATCATGGTCAGTACTCTGCAGTTCAGCCATTTGTTTTTAAAAGATTTTATTTATTTAATCATGAGAGAGACACACACACATAGAGGCAGAGGGAGAAGCAGGCTCCCTGTGGTGAGCCCGATGTGGACCCGATCTCTAGGACCCCAGGATTATGCTCTGAGCCAAAGGCAGATGCTCAATCAGTGAACCACCCAGGTGTCTCATGCAGTTTAACCATTTGAATGAGGAAAAATCATTCTCCCTGTACTTTCTTCTGTGTACTTTCTCCTTGGATGCTATGCTACCTCCGCCACCCTACCCCATTCATTGATACTTATCCTGTTCCCTCAACAACTGTTCACGGAGGGCCTATTCTATGCCAGAGGGCCTCAGATTCACAGCATTCAGGATGGTGAAGGGGATGGAGAAATAAAGGGGCATTTACAATAGGGTGCCAGTGCTGGAGGGCATACACTGTGATAGTGCTGGAGAGGGCACTTAATTCAGTTCTTGCAGTAGGTCTGGAGGGGTGGAGCAAGGTAGGCTTCCTGGGGGAGGTGACGTGCAAGACCTGACACTGAGTAGAATTAATGGAGTGAAGATGACAAAGGGACACAGAGGATGTTTCAGGCATGGGGAAGAGAACATTGAAAGGAGCTCATGGGGAAGGGAGGAAGCAGGATGCTGGAAGCGGCAGATAAGTTACTTGACTGGGGCCCACGAGGGGCAGAGTTGAGGTCAGAGAGTATGCAGAATTGAGGTCTGTGAGCCACGCATTTTCCAGATGGCAATGGGGAGCTATGGAAGAGTTTAGGGCGAAGGGTCGACCCAACCAACTCCAGCTCTGTGTCTGTGGATTGGAAGAATCATGTTTTCCAAAGGAACATCATCCTTCCAAAATATAGATGCCATCTCCGCTTCACAGTGACTGTCGCCCCAGGCTCTAGGATGCAGGGACTCAAAGAGAAGAAGGCACAGAATCTCTGTGCCAACTGAGTTGTAAACGGTCAAACCAAAGCAGAACACAAGGGCCGGTATGCCCATCCCAGGAGCTGCAAACATCAGGAAGAAATACAACAAACCCAGCGACACAGTATCTTACAGATCGTTCTTGGTACTGTTTTGGGGAGGGGAAGCTAGATCTCAATGAGAAATGACTTTTGGCAGTTCACAGCGAACAGCCCACGCAGACAAAAGAAACAGATTTTTAAAGACACAGATTAAAAAAAAAAAAAAAAAAAAAGACATGGAGGCTGTTTTTTGTTTTTTTTTTATCTTTTTTTCCTCCCCAAAAAGGACCTTCTACCACAAGCATCTTTTTTACAAAGGGAAAACATCTTGCATGTTGTGACCGATTTCCCGTCTGCCCGGCTGTCCTTCTTCCATGGAAGTAATTGGGGGAGAAAGGTCTGCGGAGCATACGCTTTGATGTTTGGGGGAGGGGGGCACCTTTTCAACAAATGTCCGCCGCAGACACAGTGATTGAGAAAGGCACATCCGTTTTGGAAAATGCCTGCTAATTAAATGAATGTTTTCAACTGGAAAGCATGTCTGAGCTGTTAAGATACATCCCTGATGAAGTTGGAAGGAATGCTTTAGATGTTGGCCTGAGATGGGTGTTTCACATACCTTGGCCTCTTCGGGTCTCTGATACTACTACATCTTATTCATTCACTCATTCACCCACTCATTGGGCAAATGTTTGTGGAGCCCCTCCGTGCCAGGCACTGTGGTAGGCGTATTCAGCTGAGAGCGGAGCTTGTTTTCTAGTGCACAAGACAGAGCTTCGTTAAGAAGCTTTTTGTGTCAAATGTTCTTACCACTACACCTGAATCCAGAAGGGCCTCAGTTGGGTCTTTGGAGGCCAGCAGACATGGGTCCCAGTCCAGTCTCCCTTGTTTATGACCCATGGGACCTTGGGCAATGGCTTAGCACCTTCCGGGCTCAGTCTTTCCATCTTGGAAATGGTCCTAATGATGGGGCCTGTTTTCTAGGGAGAGAGTGAATAGCACATGAGATGGGGCATGGAAAATGCTTAGTTAAGCATTTGATCCATAGCAAGATCTTGACACATGCCAGTGTGTCAAGCCACATGCAAGTGTGTCATGATACGCCATAAGGCTTATTATGAAGATCAAGGACCTCAAAGTACTTTTATTTTTTTAAAGATTTTATTTACTTATTTATTCATGAGACAGAGAGAGAGAGACAGGCAGAAACATAGGCAGAGGGAGGAGCCATTGCCCTGCGGGGAGCCTGATGTGGGACTCAATGCCAGGACCCTGGGATCACGATCTGAGTCGAAGGTAGATACCCAACCACTGAGCCACCGAGGTGTCCCTCAAAGTACTTTTAAAGCGTAAACGTATACTCATTGTGGAGAAAAATCTAACAGCTATAGAAGTCCCTCAAAAAAAAAAAAAAAAAAGTGGAGGTTGTTCCCTTCCCCTACAGCCAGTGCCACCTATATATTAATGAAGGCTGCAAGTCACTGCCAGCCCCATGTGGCCTCAGCATGAGAGGGGAATCTACTGACTTAATACTCTACAAAGTCCAGGGTAGATAGATCTTCACACGCAGCTGCATCCAGAGATCAAAGCACAGTCAGCTTCTGTTTCTCTTACGGTCCCCATGGCGTCTTCAGAGTTGGGTTCTCCTTAGGCAGGTTCACCCTCCTGGCCTTAAAGATGACCCCAAGGGACCTCCAGACTCACCTCCTACCAAAGGAAAGAAGTGTCCTTGCTTCTTGATCAACGCAAGGCCCTGGCTTGACTCTGATTGGCTGGCTTGGGTCCTGAGCAGCCTGGTCCACTGGGCGGGGAGGGGTGGGGAAGCTGCGCTCTTATTGTCCAGGTCTGGGTCACATGCCCATCAGGCCAGCTGGGGAGGGCCGGTGGAATCGACCCATCCAAATCACCTGGACTGAAAGAGGGAGCATAGAAATTAGCTGGGGTTACCTGGAAATGGAGTCGCATGTTGCCAAGACCTGTAGATGCTGATCGCGGACATCCCAGAGGCTGTAACTTTTGGTGACACTCTGGTGTGTGCACTTGTGAACTTTTTCTTTATGTGGATATCTTTTTAAATTCCTATCTAATGTGTGTGCCTATCTACATATGATAATAGTCTATGCATGTGTACATTTTCACATATATTCCCCAAACGGGAAACTTGTCTTATTCATTTAACAAATGTATAGTTATATCATGGCCATCTTGGTACATTTGGGCAAATTGTGTTAATTTTTTTTAAATTGTGTTAATTTAAATAAGATTTTTAAAACTCAAAGAATCCTTGAGCTCATTTGGCCAAAGTGCCTCCATTTAACAGATGGAGAAACTAAGGTCCTCAGGTGAAAGAATCTTGTTCAAGGGCATTAAACGACTCTATTCTGCCCCTGAAGCTGCGAGACTGTCTTCCTCTTTAAGCTACTTTCTAGTGACCTCCATGAGCTCTGGGCAGCTGGGGTCCATAAGGGAGCCTCACACAAGAAGTATCGAGTGCAGGAGAGGAGGAAAGCTGAGTTTTTCTTTAAAAAGAGTTTTTTGAGTGTCTGTGCCTTGCCTTAGTTGACTTTTATTGCATACTGAGAGTTGGATCTAGCTGGTATTCTGGGGATGGTAAATATTGGACAAGAGAGTCTTTGATGAGCCTGGAAGTAAATGATAATTACTGGTAAGCTCACGGTAAGAAAAAAATCTGTGTGTGTGTGTGTGTGTGTGTGTGTATCTCCAAACTGATTTAACTGTGGGGGATGAGTAATCAGGCACACAAGTCTATAAAGAGCTTCTTTAAAGAGTCTATAAAGAACTTCCCTAACTAGGAGTTCACTGCCCTGAATTTTATTAATGGAAGAAGGGCTCATTATACCATTAGTTGTATGTGGCCATTTAAATTAAAATTAATTAGAATTAAAAATTCACTTTCTTAGCTCCACTAGCCTCATTTCCAGTGATCAGCAGCCACATGTGGGAGGTGGAGACCATGGTAAACAGCACAGATATGGAGCTTTTTTCTCTGATCACAGAAAGGGCTGTGGGGCAGTGTTGCCGTAGGTCAATATTTCGTAAAATAGCATCCGCCTCTCCACTTGCATCTGAACCATCTGGTAAGAGGGCGCTTGGTGAGAGGAAGATTTCTGGGCTCCGCGCCAGGCAGATTGCACCAGAAGTTATTTGGAGGTGGGCTGGGAATCTGCATTTTGAAAAAATACATCTCCCTGATGTTTTGAATGTACATTTAAGTCTGAGAAGCACAAGAAAGACAGAAAAGGATAAAGACACTGGGGGTAACAAGAAGTAGGCTAAAAGTGTTTGACGGGACCCATTGCCTGTCACAGAATAATCAGGGATGACAGTCAATTGGGTCTACAAGGCAATGGATGATTCATATCTGAGGTCATCACTCCATTGTCAGGGAAGCCTTCAAGGACACACTCATTATGAAAAGTTCCTTTGAAGGATCTGCTAGGTGGGCTCAGGGGAGATAGCATCATGAAATTGCAAAGGAGGACCCAATCAATGGTGTATGCCCTTTCCCTCCAAAGTTTCCATGCAACCCGTCACTGTTGTGCATGCTTTTCTTTCCTCATGTCTAACAATGAAAACCGTCTCACACTGAATCCACAGGGTTGTATATAAATTTTGTATGTGCAGTTCCTTGGTGTCACTTTTGTTTCCTTTTCAAGTTATAGCACGAAACACTACTTTATAAAATATTCTGTAGCAATGATCCCTTAGATGTTCTCCATGAGATTTGATCCAAAGGAGAAACCGTCTTTCTAGTGGTGTTGGGTTTATCCACCCATCATCTCATTGCCCCTGCTCTACCCTTTCTTCCTCCTTTCACACCATTCCTCTCCAGGGTGGTTGTTTGCTCCTCTCAGTTGCTGGAACTCATCCCATTCTTTGCACATTCTGTTCCCTCAGCCTGGAACAGTCTTCTCCTATCCATGGGAGAGTAGGCTTCTCATGGCCACTCTCATCATCTCGCAGGCATCTCTGCAGATAACTTGTCTTCAGAGAAGTTTTCCCCACCAGCTCATCTAGGTAGGGTTTCCCCTACCTCCTTGTTTCCTGTCCCTGAGCCTGGCTCTCACTTTTGTTGCTTTGGGAATAAGAAAAAGGTGAATTTTAAGAGCCACAGAGATCGATTTACAACAATGAAGGCAGAGAGGGATGTAGAACAGCAAGTGGACAGAAGCAGAAAAGAGAGGAAGACAAAGCCAGGGAGAAAGCACAGAAACAGAATGAGCAACAGGGGGCACGAAGAGATGGAAAGTTAGAGAACCCCCCAACACCTACTAGAGAGGGCCAAAGATGAACGTGGCACCCTGCTGAGTGAAATAAGTCAATCTGTTTTCTGAAAGGTATTGCTCCTCTGAAAGTTCGACTTTTTATGATTTACAGGAAAATGAAATGTAAGTCCTCGCGACTGATGGACGAACTGGCTTCGTCTGGAGCTGGGCTTTCCGAGAGGGTAGCTGCTCAGCCCGGGAGGCTGCTCAGATCAAAGGGACGTGTGTCTTAAATGCAAATAAAGCACCAGGCTGGATTTTGAAGATTTAGGGGGGGGGGGGGGAAGAAGCTGTAACATAGCTCATTGATAACTTTTACATTGATTACATGTTGAAAGTGATAGCATTGAGGGCATATTGAATTAAGTAAAATCAAAATTAACCTTCCTTCCTTCCTTCCTTCCTTCCTTCCTTCCTTCCTTCCTTCCTTCCTTCCTTCCTTCCTTCTCTCTCTCTCTTTCTTTCTCTCTCTTACTTTCTTTTTTTTAATGTGGCTACTAGAAAATTTAAAATAATGGATGTGGTCTGTGTTGTTTTTCTGTTGGCTAGTGCTATCCTAGATCCTCGCCCTGTCCAGGTCCCATGACTGTGGCTGGACATTTATGCACAAGACAGTGAAAAAAACAGAGCAAGTGTCCCTCCCTTCTCTCTGGAGTGAAGCCTCTATTCGTCCCCCTGTCCCTTCCCTACGTCTCCTGTGGTCGGAGGAGCCCCATCTGTGGCTCGTCTAGGTTTGCTCATTAAGTGGCAGTGTGTACAAAGCCCCTTTGAGGCCACCCTTCCTGTCACCCAGCCCGGGGCCTTGGGCGTGGACTATTCAGGGCCAGGCAGCCTTTTCTTGGAAGCGCTGAGCTGCCTCTTGGAACAGCCACTCACCAGGTGATTCTTTGCGGCTCCCAGTTCCTAAGAACTTCTTTCGAAAGCAGAAATGTTTCAAGTGAGTTTGGACAGACAAGTGTATTTACTGGAACAAATATTTTGCTCTTTGTCATCCCTCGATTATATCTGGCTACACTTTTCTCTCTGAACTGAGTCGAGAACGAGTTCATTTAAAGCTTGAAAATATTCATCTTCTCTTTCATTCTGGCCCTGTCTTCCTCTCAACAGCAATGTTCGTGCTTGGCTCAGAGCCTGCTTCTTCCACTTGTGCACACTTTCTCTCCTTGGTTTGTTTTCCAGAACAATTTCGCTTCCCTTTGGCCTGTGTTCGACTCTGGTTTCTATAAATCAGTCTATCTTATGATGATGATGATAATGATGATGATGATGATGATATGGCATGGGGAAGTACTTTCACATAACTTGATCATTTGGTATATGGGATCTTTGAGGTGGGGTTGGGAAAAAGAGCTTTGTGTGCAGTCACCATAGAATGAGTGCTACTCTGGAGTATATTCAGCGTGAAGAGCTTTTCCAAATTCATGTCACTTAATATGTCCCATAGCTTCATCAAGCAGATGCCATCCCCTCAGAACAAACTGAGGCTCAGAGCAATGAAATATCTCCCCCCCGCCCCACGGTCTTGCAGCTAGCCAGTGATGGAGCACAGATTTGGGTCTAGGTCTCTGGACTCTAAAGTCTATGCTTTTTGAACTTGGCCACAGCAACTTCTTGCAAGATACATCCATGAAGGCAAGAGATACAAAAGCAAAAATGAACTATTGGGACTTCATCAAGATAAGAATCTTCTACACAGCAAAAGAAACAGTCAACAAAACTAAAAGACAACCTACAGAATGGGAGAAGATATTTGCAAATGACCTATCAGTTAAAGGACTAGTATCCAAGATCTATAAAGAACTTATTAAACTCAACAGCAAAGAAACAAACAATCCAATCATGAAATGGGCAAAAGACATGAAGAGAAATCTCACAGAGGAAGACATAGACGGCCAACACACACATGAGAACATGCTCCGCATCACTTACCATCAGGGAAATACAAATCCAAACCACAATGAGATACCACCTCACACCAGGGAGAATGGGGAAAATTAACAAGACAGGAAGCAACAAATGTTGGAGAGGATGTGGGGAAAGGGGACCCTCTTACACTGCTGGTGGGAATGTGAACTGGTGCAGCCACTCTGGAAAACTGTGTGGAAGTTCCTCAAAGAGTTAAAAATAGATGTGCCCTTCGACCCAGCTGTTGCACTGCTGGGGATTTACCCCAAAGATAAAGATACAGATGCAGTGAAATGCCAGGACACCTGCACCCCAATGTTTCTAGCAGCAATGTCCACAATAGCCAAACTGTGGAAGGAGCCTCGGTGTCCATCGAAAGATGACTGGATAAAGAAGCTGTGGTCTATGTATACAATGGAGTATTACTCAGCCATTAGAAATGACAAATACCCCCTATTTGCTCCGATGTGGATGGACATGGAGGGAATTTTGCTGAGTGAAATAAGTCAATCAGAAAAGGACAAACGTTATATAGTCTCATTCATTTGGGGAATATAAAAATTAGTGAAAGGGAATAAAGGGAAATGAGAGAAAATGAGTGAAAATATCAGTGAGAGTGACAAAACATGAGAGATATCTAACTCTGGGAAATGAACAAGGAGTAGTGGAAGGGGAGGTGGGCGGGGGGGGTTGGGGTGACTGGGTGATGGGCATGAGGGGGGCACTTGGTGGGATGAGCACTGGGTGTTATGCTATATGTTGGCAAATTGAACTCCAATAAAAAATTTTAAAAAAATAAAGCAAATAATTTAAATATGAAAAATAAATAAATAAAGTCTGTGCTTTTAACAATTCATGTCCTCCATGTGTTCATACCAGGACCACAAGTAAGGACACGGTAGCACAAAGAGTTTAAGACTTGTAATTGTTCAGGTTCAGGTGTTAGCAAACCCAACTGAAATTGGATTTCACACAAAAGGAAATGCAATATAACTGAAAGCTTGACAATGTGGGTGAGGGGGTTCAGGCAAGTGTTGATCTAGGAGCTCAGTGTTTTTAAAGAATGTGATCTTACCGTTTTAAATTTCTCAGTCACTCAGCAAACACTCATTAGTACTGACTGCTAACCCAACACTGTGCTAGATTCTGGATATGGATAAGATCTGGTCCCAGCCAGGGAGGCCTCGGCTCCTAAAGAGTCTGATAGTTGGAACAAAATCCCAATAGAGCTTGGTATCTGTTCTCTCTCTCTCTCTCTCTCTCTCTCGCCCTGTTTTAGATACTTTAACACTACATTACAGATACAATTGAGTGTTCTGGTGAACCCCTCCATCCTTCCCTAATATGTAGAAGAGATATAAATGGACCTACTCTGGATGCACTGTGTTTAGAAGCTTGTAATCTTATTCATTTGGCCCCTACCAAGTGTTCAGGGTCCCCTCTGCGCTAATGTGGTGGTTTTTGAGGAATTCCATGTGGTTTTCTGTGGTCTATGAAGCAAAATTTTAAAACTAGTTTTTTAATTATTAACTTTTTTATTAGACTATAACGTACATGCAGAAGAAATGCACATATCATAAAGCAGGATTCAGTGAATTTTCACAAAACAATCCTTGGAAACAATACCCAGATCAAGAAATAGAACATTCCAGTCCCTTCCCTGGTCTTGACCATGCCAACAAGAATGGTGTGTTCTGCTTTCAACACCATAGATTACTTTCGCTTGTTTTCTACTGTATCCAAATAGAATCATATAGTGTGTACTCTACTGGGCATAGCATCTTGAATTCGATATTATGTTTGCAAGACTTCTGCTTTAGTTTTCATGGCAGTTTAATAGTTCTTCTTATGACTATCCCATAATTCATTTAATTGATCTTGTATTGTTAGAAGTAATTAGGCTGTTTGTAACTTTTGCTTCAATGTTTTCTTTTTCTTTTTGTTTTATTTATTGGGAATCAATGCATTTGCCCAAAGCAATGATAGAGTATTGATTAGACTGTATAGCTTGGAAGCTTGGAAGCAACAGAACCAACCCTGGCTTGCTCCAGACAGTGGTGGGTTCATCAGAGATGCTCAGAGAACTGAAAAGAAGGCTGAGGAGTCAGGCGAGAAGACGTGGTGGGCAGTCATGCCATCCTACCAGGTAGTATCTGGCAATACACAGCGACAATCCACCGAAGGGAAATTGGAGTGGGAAGAGGCTGGATGGTCAAAAACCAATGTCCCTTCTGGTGCACCTTTTAACTCTGCAGGAACCTGGGGTTGAAAGAGATGTTTGGGGGAAGAAAGTTCCTCCCAGTAGCCTGGAAACACCATATGGACTGGCTTACCAATTTCTAAGACTGCCCCTGGGTTGTCTCACTGTGGCATGTTCCAGGATGGAGATATTGGGTAGGCAGGATTTCTCAAACTTTTCTTCTCCAGGAACTCCATGTGTATCACAGGAGTGTGACAGGAATCTCAGATGGGCCTGAGGGTATTGTTTTCTATTTGTCTTCAAAACCTTTATTTTGGCTTTATTTTTAAAATATGTGTGAGCTTTGCATTCCACTCCATGTATATCCATAGTTTGTATACCATAAGAATAACTATGTCCTCTAAATTCTCAAATAAGTGGATACTATAGGACCCTGTTACTCAAAGTGTGGTATGTGCACCAGCAGCCTGAGCATCACTTAGGGCCTGTGAGAAGCTCAGAGTCTCAGCATTTTAACACAATCCCTAGTTGATTCACACGCTTATGAAAGTTTGAGTAGCACTGCATTATGATTCATTCATTCATTCTTTCACTCAGCAAACATAGATAAGATGCCCATCACATTTATAGCTCAGCTTAATGCTTGGAGGAAAGGATGACGGTGACAGAAATGATGATGATAAGTGAACACTTAAATAGCCAAGTGTTGGGATGCCTGGGTGGCACAGTAGGTTAAGCGTCCAACTCTTGGTTTCAGCTCAAATTGTGATCTCAGGTTGTGAGATCAAGCCCTGCGTTAGGCTCCCCACTCAGTGCAGAGTCTGCTTGAGATTCTTTCTCCCTCTCGCCCTCACCCTGCTTACACAGACTCTCTATAAAATAAATAAATACGTCTTAAAAAGTAGTGAGACATTATTTTAAGCTCCTTATATGTGTTCGCTCATCTAACCATCATCATGAACTGTCCTTGGAGACAAATTCCACCATATTCTCCATTTTACAGATAAGGAAACTGAGGCAGGGAAAATTGGTTAACTTACCCAAGATGATGCATCAGAGCTTAGATTCAAACCCATGAAGCCCAGCTCTGGAGTTCTTGTCTTTCATCATTATGTTCTAGATAAGACAGGGATCTACCCTAGAAGACCATGGCCACTGCCATTGCAGGGTTACTTTTCCCTACAAAATTCCTAGGATCTTCTATCTAAAATACATATCCTGTTCTGAGCTTTGCACATCTAATTGTTTTTCTTCAGTGATTTGTTGGGGACCCAGCTAGGCATTGTTCTGTGGATTCATTCTCTGAGGATGATGACAGCCCACCCTCAACCACTCACACCTCTGCTTTTCTACACAAGCTCCTTCTGCCTGGAGATCCCAGTCTCCCTCTACCTCTGATCCCTTGATGGGACCTCTTGTGACTTTATGCTCATCCTCATTGCACTGTGTTTTTCTCTTTGGGTCCTCTCATTCTTCTCTTCTTGCCTGGCACTTACTACATCTTTTCAAATACCACCCAAGTCTGTAAACCTCTTGTTAACTTACATGCACATGCACACACCCATGTTCACTCATATGTACATGCAGATGCATGTGCACTTCTAATTCATTCATAGCATCCTACTTACTCACATACTTACACTATTGACACACACACATAACACACATCCATCTATCCAATACACATTCACTGACATACCACTCATTCACATACACACTCAAACATGTATAGAAACACACAACCCTATACACTTTCCTTGACAAATTCACTCAAACACAGATTTGTACACTCACACACACCAGCAGATTCTCTATCATAGACACATATCGGGGCCTTGTTGGCTGCCATTCATAAAGAACTTTGCAATGATGTCAGAGAGGAAAAGTTCAAATGAAAATCAGATCCGGTAATTACAGGATTTTCTACACGCACATTTTTTTTTTTTCCAGGGCTGGACTTGAAAATGAAAGAGGCCCAGGAGATGAGAGCCTTTCCTGGGGGTTGGGAAGTAAGTAAAAAAACCACATTTAAGGGAGTGAGAAAAACTCCCTAAACTGTTCTTAAGAAATGCTTGATGAAGAAGAGAACTGGAGACATAACTTTGTTGTCAACCATTAGGTTTGATGTTTGCGTTGTTGAGTGGTGACATTTTGTGGGTTTTTCAAGGACAAAGCCAAAGTCTTTCCCTTTTAAGGCCTTGTTTCATCTAGGGCAAAACTCTGATTATCATCCAGATCAATTCCTTTTTGCAAACATCTCAAGTATCTAATATGTACTGAACATTGGATAAGCCACTTGGAGTACACAGATAACTAAGGGATGTCTACAATGGTAGGGGAAATAGGTAAGTATAAGCCAGATGAACTAGTTGCAAGGGGTTGAAAACTAGCTGAAGCTAGTAAGGGTGTCTGGCTTCAAACACTGCTGGATCCAGGAGCTCAGAGAGATAGTTATCACATAATCACACTAAAGGGGTGACACTCTCAGATGTGATCACTTGGGCTGCAGGATGGGGAATAGACTGGGACAAGAGTAGAAGCTGGAAGGCCAGTTTCAAAGGGAGGCCACTACAGTGGTCCAGGGAGAAACACATGGTGGCTTGAGCTAGGTGTGAAGCTAGAAATAAGTGAATGGATATGGGAAACAGAGATGAGAAAAAGTGCAAACACTTGGTAGTGGAGGATGGCAGGTGCAGGGGTAAGGAATAGGGAAGTACCAAGAGTAATTTGTAAGTTCCTGACTACCCATCTGGCTAGCTGGCTGAGATAGGTTATTTCTCTTACCTTAGCCAAGAGAGATGGGTATAAAAATTCTGAATTAGAAATCACAGTCTTTTCTTTTTCTTCACTGTTGTAATATAACTGACAAATAAAAATGTAATATATTTAAAACATACAATGTGATGATTTGATACATGGACACATTGTGAAAGGATCCCCACTACTGAGTTAATAAGCACATTCATCACCTCATGTATTCCCCCCCCCCTTTTTTTGTGGTGAGAACTCTTAAGTTCTACTCTCTTAGTAAATTTCAATTATACAACAGAGCATTATCAAATATAGTCACTGTGTCATATGTTAAATCCTCAGACCTGATTCATCTCATAACTGAAAGTTTGTAACTTTTTAGCCAGTGTCTCTATTTTCCCCACCCCAACCCCTGGCAACCACCATTTTATCCAATATGGGTTCAACTGTTTTTAATTAAAAAGATTTTTTTAGATTCTGCATATTAAGTGAGATCATGCAGTACTTGTCTTTGTCTGGATTCTTTCACTTAGCAGAATGCTTTCCAGGTTCATCCATGTGATTGTAAATGGCAGGATTTTCTTCTTTTCTAAGGCTGAATGATATTTTATTTCAGGTATACACCACATTTTATTTATCCATTCACCCATTGATGTGCATTTAGGTTGTTTCCATGTCTCGGCCATTGTGAATAATGTTGCAATGAACACAGGACATTGGATATCTCTTTGGGAGAGTGACTTCATTTTCTTCCTATATATATGCAGAAGCAGGATTGCTGGATTGTAGGGTGGTTCTATTTTTAATTTTTTGAAGAAACTCCGTATTATTTTCTACAGTGGCTGCACCAGTTTGCACTCCCACCAACAGCACCCCAAGGTCCTCTTTTTTCCACATCCTTACCAACTCGTGGTATTTTCTGTTTCTTGATAACAGCCATCCTAACAGGTGTGATGTGATATCTCACTGTGGTTTTGATTTTCATTTCCCTAATGATGAGTGATATGGAGTACCTTTTCATATATCTAATGGTCATCTTCTTTAGGAAAAAAAATGTCTATTCCAGTCCATTTTGTAATTGGGTTTTTTATTGATTAACTAATTAATTCTTATTTTTGCTACCAAGTTGTAGGAGTTCCTTGTATATTTTGGATATTATCCAATAAGTGGTTGCCAAATATTTTCTCCCATTCTGTAAGTTGTTTTTTCATTTTGTTGGTTATTTCTAAGTGTCCATCCAACCAGGAAGTGTATAATCTCTACATCAGGGGGGCAGTTTTGTTTTATTTTTTCAGGAAATCCCCACAGGAGTCATGAGAGTCAAGGATGAGGGAAATTATGCTAACAGAGTGGTATTAGTCATAGTAGCAACGGTAACAGTGGGAGGCATCATATAGCTGCTAGGAGCACAGGATCTACATACAGCCAGCCTACCTACTTGCATTCAAGTCTCAGTACAGTCTCTTACTAGGTAGTTGACCTTGGGCAAATGACTCTCCTCTCCTGTTGCTTCGCTTCCTCATCTTTAAAATGGGGTGGAGTTGCCAATCTCAGATAATTGTCCCAAAGATTAAATGAGACAATACATGCAAAATGTCTAAACTCACATGTACATATAGTAAGCACTCAATAAAGATGAGTTATAGTCATTATTATCATGTACACCTTTCTCACAGATGGTGTGGTGTGGTGATAGTGGAGGTCACCCTAGCTGCTCATTTTTCTTGACCTTGATATGAAAGACTTTTGCATTTCCCTGCCACTTGGAATTAGGAATAACCATGGCCAAATGATTTACTTTGGCCACAACATGTAAGTAGAAATGATGTGTCACTTCTCAGTGGAAGTTTTATTTCATATATTATTATTTCTAAGTATGTATGTATATATGTATGCATGTATGTATGTATTTATTTATTTATTTATTTATTTGAGAGAGAGAGTAAGTAGAAGAAGGGAGAGGGACAAGCAGACTCCGAACTGAGCAAGGAGCCCTATATGGGGCTTGATCCCATGACACTGAGATCATGACCTGAGCCAGAATCAAGAGTTGGATGCTTAATCAACTGGGTCACCCAGGAACTCCTAGGTGGAAGTTTAAAGCCAGTACGCAAATTATCACATCTATCGTCCTCTCTGACGTGGTGACCTGCAAGATTCTGGATGTTGGCTACTTTGTCAGTCCAGTACCAGAATGAGAACATAAGGAACAGAGTCCTCAGCTGACCTGTGATAAAAAATATCCTGTGAATGGAAAATAAAGCTTGGCTGTTTTAAGGTCCTGAAACTGGGGCCTGTTTGTTACTGCAGCAAAATCCATCCTATCTTGACTGACAAAATGATGGGCACTAGAAACCAAACCATAGGAACCTTTGTTCTTCAAATAAATATTTCAGAGGTTCATACCTCCATCACATTTTACAATTATCCTATTATATAGGTCCAAATAAAGATGAGGGGGGAAACTTCCTTAGCTTTTGGAAAGAAATTCTACTTAGCTTTGAAATACTCTGAAGTGGATTCTTACTGAAAAAAAAAAAAACTGGGCTTGATGGAAAGTGCACAGCTTTCATATATAATGAAAATGGAAGTGGGTATCACAGCATATGTGAAAAGGAAATTTATGAAAACCACAGAATGTTTTAAGAGGTTAAAGGTAAAAGCAAATGGGCTTATTATGTATCAGTTAAATAAACGTGGGCTTCTTGAACCAGAATGGGAGAAGATCTGGTCATCATCCAACTTTTTAGAGATATATTTAAAATATGACATTAGGTGCATGTGGAGGTTTTGCTTCTGTCACCATCCTAAACATAATGTCTAAGAGCAGAGACTTACTTAGAGACCAGACCGAGAAACAAATGTCTCAGAAAATTGAAATCAAACCCAGGATTCCAGGAGGGTTTGTGGATCTTAAAAAACTAGGGATTTAATCCTAATCACGATCTATGAGGTCTTTCTTCCCTCTCAATTTCAGAAATGTACTTAATGCTGCACATATTTACTACAGGCCTTGGAGATGATGTCTTTTGGGCATGAGACACTCCCAATCCTCTTTCTTGACAGAAAGTATTTTGGGGTGTGTGATTAACATAGGAATTAATTTCTAGGCTTTTGTGGCTTGGTTGCTGATGTCATCTGGTAACAGTGGAACAGATTCACAGTCTGCCGGGCACTCATGTAGGCTTGGCTGTGTTTTGCATGCCATGTCAGTGGGAATATGATTTCCTGGAGTACATGTATGCAGAGCCATGGTATTAAGTGACCATAATAGTAAAGAGCCCTGCTTTGGCAAGGGACACTTTGATTAATAAAGGCTTACATATCCTGTCTCTGTAACTAGATTCTTAGGGTAGAAGCCACGCAGTTTTTGTGAGAAGGCAGATCTGAGTTTAAATCCTGTTTTTACCACTTCCTAGGGAGGTGAACTTTAACCTCATGAGTGTCAGCTTCCTCATATGCAAAATGAAGAAAATGATGAAACCAATCTCCTGAGGTTTCTTGTCGGGATTCAAATCCATTAGCTCAGTTTCTGATAAATAATAAGAGGACAATATAACATATATTTACATTCTGTATACACCGTAGGGAGATGCAAAGAGCCTTGCAACACAAGTCCCAGCTTCAAACCCAAGTTTGGTTGCTGATTAGCTTGGAGGGGTCACTCCAGTCTTACCTTGGTGGTCTTTAAAAATGTGCTTTGTGACACCAGTCTTTGGTCTGTCCCTGCTTGGGTTTGTGGTATAAGGTGATCATCTAGGTGATATCCTAAATATTTATCAATCCGTGTAGCATGGGGATGGACCAACTGGAACAGATGTTGGACAGATGCTGGCTTGAGCAAGTAGGATGGCCACTCTGAATATCTGCCCTGGGTGAAGGCATTCTGTAAAACATGAGACATGGCCCAGATGCAAAGGATCCATCCCTATTGTAGTTAATCCATGGGTAAAGTGAAGATGGACATGGTTTCTACAAATAATAGATATCTTGTAATATGGGCACCTCAGAAAGGGCTGAGTCAATCAAGACTCTCAGTCGAAAGCAACAGAATTCTGACTCAGTGGGATAAAGTGAAAAGGAACTTGTAAGCTTAACTTACTGGAAAAAAAAATCAGTTGGTAGATTTGAATTTAGGTGTGGCTGCATCCAAAGGCTCAAATGATAGATTAGAAGCTTAGTTTTATACTATTTACTCTTCATTCCTTCTTCCCTTTGCATGGACTCCAACCTTGGGTAGGTTTTCCCTTCATATTACCCTGACAAGATGGCACCAACACTGCCAGGTTCATATACTATTCTCCTAGCTTGAAGTACACCAGAAAGGGAGCTCCTCTTTTCCCAATAGACCCCCCCAAAAAAAGACCTAGAATTACTTCCTTTACTGCCTATCAATTGTCACTTGCCCATCTCTGAACCAATCCCTATCTATTGGGATGCATGGCTTTGCTTGGCAGTGTCTGCTTCACATGTGTACTGCAGAGGTGAGAGTCTTTAACCACATGGACTGGGGGGAGAGGTACATTCCCACTGAAGGGACAAGTGGATACCAACCAAGCTAAAGCAACAGCTGTCCATTACCTTGGTGTAATGCAAAGGAGTTAGGGAACTACAAGATTGTATTGTCCTTTTCAGTCTTGGCCATTCCCCATTCGTCATGAATCCATGGCCCTCAGATTAAAACAAAGACTGTTGTGTCTGAATTCCTTCCTCTAAGAATTCAGCTAGTCTACAAGGCTCTGCTTCCATTCATTAATACATGAGAACATGGATTTGTCATCCCACTTCCTTCTTGACCACAGAGGACAGCCTGGAGAAGATGCTTCAGGGTCGGGCATTGGTGGGATGTGGTGGCTGATGTCATATGGGTTTGACCTGCTCTTTAAGACTGCATTTGCAAAGCTTTGGAATCATAAAGGAAAGGAAAAACCACAACGTGATCATCCAGGCATTTCTTTCTTGCCTCTTATTTTTCCTCAAAGCTGTGGTACTTCGAGGGAAATTTAATCCTTATGTTTCTGTTTAATTTGTAGTATACTTAGGTCATCAAAATGGAGCCTATAAAGAGCCATTTGATGTCCAGGAAGAATTATGAGCTTGTATATAAGCATCTTAAAATGTGTGTGTGCTCATGCATGTGTGTGTGAGTGAATGTGTGTATGTACGTTAGCGCTTGAGATTTACCTCTTCAAAGCTCTGTGTTCCATTAGGTATGAACTCATCAGAAAATCAAGTTCAAGCCTCAAAGGTAGATAGAAAGATGTATAGAGAGACTTTACTTCTTTTCTTTTTCAGAACTACATAAAGAATAATAGAAGCATTATGCATGCTTCCTTAGGCCAGACAATCAAAGGTTGGGTGTCACTTCCAATGACAATTTTGGGTAGAGTTTTCTAGATTCATTGTCTGTATTTTCTCACCTCCCACTCTTAACTCTCTCCAGTCCAGCTTACATCCCCACTTTTCCACCCATGCCCATCTCCATACTGTCCTTGAACACCTCCATGACATTGCTAAGTAAAATGGGTTATGCCCATCATACTTGACCATCCAATGGATAGTTTTCTTTCTCAGGTGATGTTACCTCTCAGCAGCATATGACATGAACAAATGCACTTCTCTCTTGATACAGCTCCTCATTTGGTTTGAATAATTTCATGATTTCCCACTAAACTCCTGATTTACCTGACCTCTCTGCTCACTGCTCCTCCATCACCCTTGCCTTATCCTCCTCCTCAACACTGCCTTTAGGTATTGGAGGTCCTCTGGCCTCAGTCCCTATATTCTCTCCTGAGGTGACTTCATCCACTCCTGTGGATTCAAAGCCATCTCTGTACTAGTGGTTCCTAAATTTATATCTGTCTCCCAGGCAGCTGCTTTGAGCTCCAGGGAATATAACCAAATGGCTCTACACATGTCCACATGGGTATCTCAAAGGCACAAGAGCCATAGCACATTTAGGATTGAAGTCATCACCTTCGATCCTGATCCTCTCAGTCTGTTTGTTCCTTGGTGTTCTTGCCTTCGTGGAAGACACATTTTAGAATCTTATTCTTTTGTCCGTCTTTCATCGCCACCTTAGTCCTAGTTACCACCATTTACCACCAGCACCATTACCACCATTTCATGTCCAGGGTGTTCCATTCTCATGCTTTCTCTGCAGGTATGGCTGTCTTTTAAAGCACTAATGATGGGGGCACATGGGTGGCTCAGTGGTTGGTTGAGCCTTCAGCTCAGGGCATGGTCCTGGAGTGCCAGGATTGAGTAGCACATCAGGCTCCTCTCAAGGACCCTACTTCTCCCTCTGCCTATGTCTTGGCCTCTCTCTCTCTGTGTCTCTCATGAACAAATGAATAAAATCTTAAAAAAAAAATAAAGCACTAATGACATCTTGACATGCCGCCTCTCATGGAAGAGCTGTCAATGGTTTCCCATTGTGCTTAGGACAAAAATGAAGATCTTTCACAGTGTTTACCCTGTCCCCTTTGCATCCTGGGCTGCAGCCATTCTGGGTTCTTTTCCTTAAAATTGCCATCCTCTTCCTACAATGGGCATTTTGCACGTGCTGTTCCATCTGTCTAGAATCCTCCTCCCCCGCCCCCCGCCATGTACCTAGGTAACTCCTAGTCATCATTCTGACCTTATTGTAAGGGTCACCACTCTGGGGAAATGTCCCTTGACCTTATGTCCTAGGGCAGATGACTCTGTTTTCTGTATCCATAAAATTGTGCTCCTTTCCCTTTGAACATTTATCTTGGCTTACAATTATATTTCAATATATATGTATGAAATATGTTATCTCATATAGGACACTTGTATTTGAGGTATTAGATCATATCTTGATTTAATATTACATATAGAGAACATATTTTCATATATAACATATATATGTTAATATTTCTCATTAGACTTCGAGAACAGAAATCATGCTTGTCTTAATAGTCACTATATTTTCAGTATAGCACATTTTGGGACATATAATAGGTATTTCAAATTAGTTGAGGTTCATCAGTCTGGTGGCTTTGAAAATGCACCACTCAGATCTCCTGCTATGGGACATATTGGCTGATGGCCCCAGTTGCCTTCCCTCTGAATCCATCACCACATTTGCATAGAGATCATGCTTCCCCTGGACTGTCTCAGCCAGTAACAGCCCTTTCAAGGGAAAATGATGAAGGTCTATTCCTGTGGAATGTGTGACTCCTCTAATAGGAGGTTTGAGGACTTGTCATTGGCCTGGCCAAAATATGTTGGAAATGAGCTGCAGTCCAAGACTCTTCTTATCTCATTCTGCTCCCTTTGTTCTCTCTTTGTTTCCATGGGTGCGAGACCTGCATCATGGTCTGAAGAATCACTGATTTTTCCTGCTCCCTCTCCTTCCTTTTTCAGGCATTTCCCTAGTAAATCTCTTGCAGGTCTACTCTTATTATAGTGTCTACATTTTTGGAGGACCCAAATGAACACAGTTCATACCAAGAGTGATCCAAGAAAGCAGACCGTAAGATGAGGATTTGGGATTGGCCCTCTCACAGCCTAGAAGACAAAGAGGACTCCCTCTCAAGAGGGATGTGAGTCACCGATAGTCCTTGATGCAAGGTGGCAGTCCAATAGCTGAAGATTTCACATGTGGTGACCAATATACCAGTGGAGGAGACATCATTGGAGATTTGAAAGATATGGAGGGGCAATGCTTTCTACAACAGTGGAGTTGGGTGGTTACTGAGTTACACTGATGCTCTGAAAAGGAATAATGAGAATCTGACTGTCAGTAACAAACAGTTGAAGGCTAAGTGTGAGAGTCAAGGAGTCCTTTTGGTACCTTACAAGGAGGACTGTATTTCCTGCAGTGTTTGAGAAAACCTAACCAGATATCAGACTAAGATTCTGGTAGAGTAGCAGAGCCCCAGAAAGGTTTCAGTGCTCAGCTGTGGCAAATCTTTTCCAATAATACCAGGGTCACCACTGGGAAGATCTAGGTTTCTGACATATGGGAGAGAGACATCTAGATGGATGTCCCTGAATATTTAGGCTCTCTAGACTTTGAATCCCCAGAGCTTGAAGAGTTGGCTGGCCCCTTTCTAGGAAGTGCCTGAAATTCCTCCAGGCTGGAAGATGCAGACATCTTGCCCTTGCATGATGTCTGCCACTGTCTCCTTCCCTAAACTTCTTCAAAATGGAGATGAAGCTGGGACCCTTATTTCACCTGCTCAGCTACTATGGGCAGGTCTCGGGGCTCAGAGGCCTGGGGGAATAGATGTCCCATCCCCACCCGAGCAGTGTTACTCACCTACCTCCTCTCCTGAATGACAGGTCAATAGTGAGGGTTCAGACCCAGCATAGCCTGGGGAGAATAATGGAGGAAGAGCTCAAGCTTGGTTATGGGTGAGTAGGTGAGAAAACAAAGAACTGGAAAGATTAGGTGATGTGTCAAAATCATCAAAAGGTGTGTTAGAGTTGACTTTTACTTAACTATAATATAAATCACAAAGACGGCTCTTCCTTTTACCTGGTTAGTTGCAGTGCTAAAGAGTAACTCAGAGTATATAATCCCAGCTGTCCTGGTCATCACTGTCATCATTACCAAGTCATGTTTGGCACTAGAATGCTAACTTACCTATTGAAAGAGCAGTCTGTATCAAGCCCTGTGATAAGCATTAGAACTGGCTTCATGCTTACTGCTTACAACAGCCCTGTGGGTTGTATGTGAATACTCTCTCCAGCTTCAGAAATGGAAATTGGGAATTAGAGACAAAGCATTTGCCCAACCCCACCGTGTTGACAGGCAGCAGAACGAAGATGAAACTGAAAGTCTGCCACTGGGGGTTGGAATTCTTGCCCGTGATGCTACTTCTATGAACAGACTGGAATTCTAATAAGCCCACAATATTTCAGATACTCTGTTTTTAAATTAAACCTAGCAGGAGAAAAATGACCGAATCCTTTTCCCACTCCACAAATACAAACATAGCCAAGTACCTGTCAAACATTGGAAGTGTAGCCCTAACAGCCTCCCCAGCCCTCTGGTTTGATGGGATGGGCCTACCAATACTCCCATTGTTTTAGTTGGAGAAACTGAGTCTCAGGCCCCTTGAGGAGCCTGTGGGTGTTGTTGGGGCCATCACTCAGGCCTGAGGCGTCTCTGTCAGGGTTTTATTGAGCAGAGCTGCCTGCCGCCATATGCATTTAAATAATGAACAAGGATCAATACCTGTCTCTGTTCTTGTCCACATTCCCTTGATGATGGCTCAAGAACAGGAGGCCAGATTCACCACGAAACTTCAGCCTGCAGTGGAAGCTCATTATAGCCTTGCTGAAGCTAAATTTTCCTCATTGAGAACCACGAGAGACATTAAAAGGGATGATAGGAGAGGTCAGAGGGAATTCACCGGGATCTAAATCTTGAATGCCAGTGAGCTAATGCGGCTAGTTTCCATAAACAGACATCCATCCATCAACAAATGTTTATTCAATAGTCAACATCAACCCAGCTATGAGGCAGGATAGCCCAGTAGTTAAAGCGTGCTCTGGATCCAGGCAGATCTGAGGTCAAATTCCATTTCTGCCATTTACTAGCTGTGGGAATTTGGGCAGGTCCTTTTGCTTTCATCTTTTCTCGTCTCTCTTCGTTCTTCACAAATTTATGTAGGTATAGCCCAGAAAAAGTAGTGTTTATAGTGCATAATGTTCAGTGATTACATTATATATATGTAATATATATATCACATTCGTGTGTATAACCACTATTCAGATCAGGAGATAGCACCCCATAATATTCCCTCATGCTGCTTCCAGACCTATTCTCCCACCAAGAGGCAATCATTACCCTGACTTCCATCTTCCATTGGTTAGTCTTTGAAATTCTCGTACACGGCGCTACACAGAATAGACTCTTCTAGATGTGGTTCATTTCACTCAGTACAATATCTGTGAGTTTCATCTGTGTTGCTGTGCGTGTGTAGCAATAGTTTATCTCCTATTTCGACAGGGTATTCCATTGTATGAATATAGCACCACGTACTCATTCATTCTTCTGTTGATATGTGTTTGTAAATAAACATGTTAGGAACATTTCTGTGCTTTTCTTGTGACATGTGCTGTCACTTCTCCTGGGGACATAGCGAGGAGTGGAGTGGATAGGCCATTTTGCTTCTGTGTTTGGAGCTTCAGTTTCCTTATTTAATCTTCTTAGATTAAATGAGGTACGTGGCCTAACGTATATTAATCACTCCGTAATTGTAAGAATTATTCTCATTACGGGTTTTCATGCGACAAGCTTGGAGTATCCTCTTTTGACCTAACTGCTTCTCAGAAACAGTGAGAATTCTTTGATCCAGGACCCAGAGTGACTGTGAGGTTGGTTTGAGCAGCCAGGTGTTTGTGTGGGTTCTGCATGGAAAGTTGAGGTATGGCTTCACTTCCCTCACTTCCCACCTGCCCAAGGCCACAGTGGGTTCCTCCCACCCATTCTCACTAAGGGAGCACTTCTTCACCATTGACTTTATTTCATCAGATCACAGAGAGAGCCAATGCTTTGCTACCTCCCTTCAGCCAGCTAGGGCAACAGACCATGGTCTCCAAAGATGAGTTCTTTTTGTAGCTTTGTTTTCTTTTTTGAAATCGCTGCCCTAAAACAATACGTAGATTAGCCAAGTAAGATTCTAAAAGAATCAAGACACTGATGCCAAAGGAATTTGGAGTGTCCTCTTGGCCTCAACAGCTAAGAACAGGGCACGTGAGAGTCCCTGGGACCTTCCCTCCCCGCCGGGCCATGGCCATGCCCTTGAGTCTACATGAGCAGAAACTCGGGCAGACCTAAACGGATTGTGGTTGGAGTCAGAAGACAGCCTCGGAGATGTAATAAATCAAGGACGATTGTAAAGGTGCTTTGTGTTCTAGGATGTTGAAACATCTCTCTCTGCCTAATGGAACCTTCCCCAAGGCGCTATTAACTGTAGGCATAGGTTAACATGAAGAACCACTCTCTGCCCCATCCCCTTTTTCTTCTGCAAATAATGGAATAATATTTCATCTCCAAAAATAGCCTGTTGGGCTTGGAACATGTTCCTTTTCCCTCCCAGGGCTCCACGGGATTATTGGATTATGAAGCAAAGGGTTTTTTCAGGCTTGTTGGCATGGCTACCTGGTGTCAGAGGACAGAATGCCAATGTTAGCTGAAGTGCATGGACTCTCTCAGCTTTAATAGTATCAGACACCAAAGTTCCAGGCACTGTGCTGGGTGTGTTTGTGGTCTCAACTTATCCTTCCAATGACCTTATTATAAAACAAAGTCTCCCTTTCCCCTTTTCACTTTGACATAAAGAAGCAAGTGGGTCATCACCCTAGACCATGCAGTAGGAAGAAGGTAGGTGAGAATTCCACAGGCCATGCCTTCCATAGGGAAAATATGTCATTGGCAAATGGTGGTTACCATGGCTGAAGTTTAAATTTGGGATTCCTGAGATTTCCCACTGATATCTACTTACTTTCCTAAAAAGAACTATATGGTGCCCCTTTCATCTAAGCCAATGTCTGACAAAATCGAAGCTTGGTAGCTGTGGCCAAACTAACCTTCACCCAGCACTCCGCAAAATAAAATGGTGCTTCCCCCAGCCTGCTTTGTGTGTTCCTTCCCAGATGAAGAATTGACCTCTTCTCCTGATTTCCCACTTGATGGTAGAGATCTATTGCTTTGACCATCCTGCCTTCTGGACAGCCCTTCTCTGCTCCGTGCAGGAGCAGGAAATACGACAGCTTTTAGTACCAAAAAGGTATTTACACACTGTTGTAGTAATATTGTATCTATTTATAAAATGGACTTCTCCAAAAGCAAATTAAAATAGGTTCCTCAGGTGACCCAAAATGAAAACCACTATTTCCATGTTTCGTTAAATCAAACTACAGAATGCAATTAAAAATATTTTACATTAAAATCTTGGCTTTGTATGTCTTTTAGAAGGTTAATACCTGGGGATGGAAATTACTAGTGATTTCTGGTTTTGTTTTTATTTCTCAAACCATTAGACCATGCAATACATATAAAAATAGAATTATAAACACATTTATGTCCAGAAGTCACTCTATTCCACAGTATATTAGAACACATTGACATTTTCCATATCATATTCTTTTATCTTAAATTTTACAGTATATTAAGCTCATAAAAGACTTCAAAGACTCCTTCCCTATTCGGCCTGGCTATTTAGGGCATCTCTATCCCCTTGGATGTGGTGGATTGATTCAGGGCAAACATGTGAGTCCTCTGCTGAGATTGGGGGAATTCTGGGATGCAGTGGGTTTCCCTTCTTTAGAAATTATGAGCTTCTCTAGGAATAATCTAAGCCTGGTGTTGTTAAGAGCCATCTTTTGTTTTATGTCAATTAGACCCAGAAGAAATGTGAAAGTAATGGAGGAGGAAAGAAGGTACGAGAGATGGAGACAGAGAGACAGAGATAGAAAAAGACAGAGAGGAATCTAAGGAAATATTCTAATAGAACTTTGGGTTCAGCTAGGCCTAAAGCTTCTCTCTTGGTTATCTGGGGCACCCACGGAGATGTGCCGCTCAAGTCTCTCCTCTGTGAGTATCAAGTTGGAAGCCTCAAACGTGTGCAACTTGGGTTCCTTTGTCCTTCAGAAGTATCTACTCCTTCAGAGTAGATCTCCTGACTGTCTGACCCTGTCTTGGCTTCTGTTTTCTGTAGGAACAGGGAAAAACACACCAACCAGTACATTCCATTTTTGCTTAAGCTCATTTGAATTGGCTCTCTGTCATTTGCAACCCAAGGAATCCTATTACAGAAGTGGGATTGAGTATGTAAAGCTGCTTGGGAAGCCATAGGTCCTGCAGAGCTATTGGTTACACTTACTATTATTCTCGAGATTGTCTACGAGAGTTATATGACAAGAAGTTAAGAGTAACTCCTCTACAGGGGGCCTTGTGCCTCCCTAGGAAAGTCTAGAGGGTGGAAAAGCCATGGAGGGTAGTGAGATTGTGGATGGGGCTCAACACACAGTTCAGTATTTCCTGGGACCATCTAGACGGTTGATGTTTAAATCCAAGTCTCTCATCCTGTGTCCATCCTGGAGTTGAAATCCGAGTTTTTTGGCAATTGGTGCTTGGATAGCTCTCAGGCACTGGTGGTGCTTGGAGAGCTCTCAGCCACTGGGAATTCTACTGGTCTAAAGGGGCAGCATATCATTCTTCCCCAGCCCTCTATTTTTCCCCTATGTAATGTTCCTCAGCTTAAGGAATGCCCTACAGTGAATCCAGTAGTTTAGGACAAAAATCTGGGAATCATTCTTGGTTCCTTCCTCTCCTCCCTCCCTCCCCATTTCATCAATCGCAATTTCCCCTTTATGAAAAGACTCATTACCTTCTTTCCTGCCCCCTAAGTAAGGCACAGAGCGCATTAGCCTCTGCCTGCCCCGTGGAAGTTACTCCCAAACATTAACTGTTCATTTCCATTCCCATTACCCCCAAATCTGGCATCATATAGACTTTCATAAGTCAATAATCAGCTTTTAAAAAATTACTAAGAGATTGTTTGTTTTAATGAAATTCAGAAGGTGGCTTATCCCCCCATGTTCTCTCAGGAAGAGACCCCCCTTCCTCTCTTACCCAGAACAAAAGGAACAACGCTTGGAGAGAAATCAACTTCACATGCCCGAGCACTGCTTCGTCAACCTTGGAAGGTCACAAGCAATGTAATTCTAAAACTCACCAGGAGACTGGCATTGGGTCACCAACTGAGTCTTTTGCCAAATTAAGTAGGATTTTATTTTATCTTATTTTATTTATTAAAAAGATTTAATTTGTTTATTCACGAGAGACAGAGAGAGGCAGAGACACAGGCAGAGGGAGAAGGAGGCTCCCTGCAGGGAGCCCGAGATGGGACTTGATCCCAGGACCCGGAGATCACACCCTGAGCCAAAGGCAGATGGTCAACCACTGAGCCACCCAGGTGCCCCTTAAGTAGGATTTTCAACACCGCTGTCTGCAAGAGCTAGCTGTCTGCAAGCTGTAAATGTGCACCTTGGTCAAAATGGTGACTGTAAAGTTTCAGTCCTGAGGTCGAGTTGCTTTGGTAGAAAGATCCGTCCAGACTTTCAGTCCTCTTCTACCCCCATCACAGTCCACCTTGGTGCCGCACGGGTCGCTTAACCTCTTATGCCCTCTGTCCTTTCCCTTTTGCATCCTCCTTCCTGGCGGCTGTATTTCCCTCCCTTTCTCTGATTTTGGCATCAGAAAGGTTTCCTCCTACCCTCTCCTCTGATTGTCCAGGAAATAGAAGCCTGTCGTCCAGAGGCCAAGGATCAGTGGACCCGGGGCACCTGAACTGCCTGACATCCTTTTGCTGGCAGAAGAAGGAGAGGAGAGGCTGGCAAGCACTGGCCACTCAGGGCCCGTGCAAAAGAGGCAATCTTTTCAAAACAGTAGGTATAGAAAAAACAGGATCTTTAGAATAAAGGACAATCCTGGGTATTGACTCCATTCTCCTCTGTGAACAGCTAGTGACATTTCCTTTCCTTTTCAGTTTGTCATCGGCTGGTGCAAGCCTAGGGGTCCTCTAGTTAGCTTCCTCCAGGTGATTTTTGCCTCTCTTTCCAGGCACCCCAAACCCCCAGAGAACAAAACCCTTCCAAAGCCACTGAATGACTTTCCTCTTTGTGGGAGGCAGGGAGGCAAGCGGCTCAGACTCGGTCTGTCTCCCCTTCTTGTTCCATCACTCATCTGTACTGGAGCTCCGGGGGAGCCCTTGGTCATAGGAGGATCCCCACCATGTGTATAGGAACCGTGTAGGGAAACGAGAAGTCCACTTCTCTGAGGGGTTTCCTGACCCAAAGACAGAACACAGATCTCAAAGATATGACAAGAAACGGGACTGAATCACTTGAATCTGTTTGGACTTGTCAGCTCACCGGAGTTACACTGTGACTTCAGTCCTCCACTGCCCCCCCAAACCGCTTCTGCCACCTTTTTCCTGGGACAGCCAATCATGCCCTAATGCACAGCATCTTTTTACATTTTTTAATTAATTAATTTATTTATTTTTTTAAATTTTTTTTTTATTTATTTATTATGAGAGTCTCACAGAGAGAGAGAGAGAGAGAGAGAGAGAGAGAGAGGCAGAGACACAGGCAGAGGGAGAAGCAGGCTCCATGCACCGGGAGCCCGACGTGGGATTCGATCCCGGGTCTCCAGGATCGCGCCCTGGGCCAAAGGCAGGCGCCAAACCGCTGCGCCACCCAGGGATCCCTAATTTATTTTTTACAATAAAAATGACATCTTCATTTTAAGCTCCCTGGACTTCTTCTTTTCTCTGGAAGGAACTACTACCCTGCTGACTCTGAGATGGTGAGCTGCCACCTTGCATCTAGTAAAAGTGTTCGGTGTGTGTGTGGAGAGGATAAGGCTCTGCAGTGACCTGGGGTTTCATAACTTGATAATATACTTCTTGAGATCTTAATGGTGGTGGCCACTGTACATGGATGATTGTAGTTCACCCCTATGACAAACATGAAGGCAGGCAGCATTAGCCATATGTTACAGGTAAGGACACTGAGGATCACAGAGGTTCAGGTTCGTTCCCAGGGGCACTCAGCTGATAAGTGGTAGAGCCAGGTCCAAACCCGTGGTCCAAGACCCATGTGCTTCCTGCAGACATCACGATGTGATTGCCCTTCCGAGCAATGTCTGTTACCTCTTCTTGTCTAACTTACATCTGGTTGGACTAAGACTCGGGCCCAGATGACGTAAAGGAAGCTGTGCAGTGGAGGAGCGGGGAAACTTCCTACTTCGGTGGGAGGTTACATATGGGGTCACGCTTTGAGTTTCATCCCCATGACATTTGCTTATGGATCCAACCATCCTTCTTCTCAACTAAACTCTTCCTCATCTCCAGAATTTAGAGTTTGTTCAGATAAGGCCTTCAGGGCTGCTGGTGGTGATGGTGGTGGCAGTATCGGTTGTACCCACATTCTCCCCATTTCACAGATGAGAAAACTGAGGCACACGGGGTTTGCCCAGGTGGTGAGGGCAAGATGCAGGATTTGTATTTGAGATGCAGGGAAGATGCTGAATCTGTGTGCTTCAGCAAGGATCGGAGTGATGAGAAGGCTGTAGAGAGAGCATTGGCGGTATCGGGGGTGCCGCTGGTGGGGGATTTTCCCTGCTTCCAAAGGTTGCCCTTGACCACGTGTCTGGGGGCGGGTGGCGATTCTGGGGCCAATGCCATCACCCCAGCAGGGATGTTTATAGACGGGGATGTCTCCTCCCCTCCCAGGAGGGTGTGCTCCTTACACCCTTTGGGCTCCAAGAACCCAGTTCCAAACATATCAGCAACTTCAAAAAGAAAAACAAAAACAACTCAAGCTCAGTCTCTTAGGAAACAACAACAAGAAAAAAAGGCAACAAGAAACCTCTCCCATCCATCTGTAACCAAATATATTTTGTGCTTGGTTTCCTTGGGCGGCCTTCTCTTAACAGCTTCTAATTCACAGAGACACAAAACATAAAACAATTTAAGGCATTGGCACACTCAACTCGGCAAGGCGGTTTATTCCCAGGGGAGCGTTTTTGGCAGGGGCCTTCCGACGTCGGCTTAGCTGGAGGCTGGGAGGCTCACGGGACGAAGGAAGGAAGGTGTTTTGCTTGTGCTGTTCCCTGAGTGCCAAGCTGAGAGGTATTTGAGCTAAGTGGCTGACCTGATCATTATCCAGTGGGTAATTACAGCCAGTTGTGGAGGAAGGGCCGTGCAGAGCCCTAAACGGCCTCCACGCCAGCTGGGAAGAGCCTCACCCGGGAATGGATTTATGGCTGGCGGTGCAGAGTGGGACGTGGGCTTCGGCTTGGGCGTCGGGGAGGGCAGCAGCTTCTCCCTCCTTCTCTGCCTCTCTCTCTCTCTCCCTTTAATCTCGACTTCAGAAGGGAAGGAGTCGGTCATTAATTCATTTGGATTTGGAATCTGGGCTTTTTCATGTGAGAGAGGCAGGAACCACGAGGATTTTGTCTCAAGTATACGGTGTTCAGTTAATATTTACTGAGTGAAACGAGTGCATCCATAAACGAGTGTTAATATACTAGAAGCTAATATTTACTGAACGCTTCCGGTGTGCCAAAGCCCCATTATAAATCCTTTGCTTGTACTGTGCAATGGATTCCCATTATTACCCAGGTTTTACAGATAAGGAAACCGAGGCAGAGAGGTGGGTGATTTACCTAAGGTCACACAGCTGGAGGGTCCGAGTGGGTTTTCAGGCCTACGAAGCCAACCACACGCTGTATTCTGGAGGGAGGGATGGATGGATGGATGGATGGATGGATGGATGGATGGATGGAAGCCCTACATCGGAATAATAGGTGACTTTGGGAGAAATTCAAGTCCGTTCCACCTGTTTTCAGTGGACAAGGGAAGCTTCTAAAGAAGCCTAGGTTTAAGCAGCGAGTTTGTGGCAAAACCAGGTTTTCTGACATATCTGCCAAAGTGCCTGCAACCTCTCCCTTGTGCCTTCAAAAAGCCTCTAAGCCTTAGACGACTGAATTTTCACCAGGCTTGGGTACCCAGAGGGAAGCAGACACACAGACCTGACCCCAAGGAGGGTGGCCAAGCATCCCCGTTGGCCCAGGACTGAGAAGTTTCCCAGAGCATGCTTAAACTGGGAGGAGGGCACGTGGGCACCTGGGCCGAGTTGGCCCCCGCCGCATTTGTGTTACGAAAACTCTGACAAATATGTAACACCTATCGGAGCCCGTGTAATGTAAAGCCTTTCAGGAATGCCACCCAATGCAGGGGGCGGGGGCTGGGCTCTGGCGTCAGACAGACGTGGTGTGGGATCTTACCTGCTCCACTGCCTTAGCAGCAAGTTGCCTTGGGCACGTTACTGACCTCTCTGAACCTCAGTGTCATCTTCTATAAAGTAGGGATGACGCTTAACTCTACTTCGGGGGGTTGTGGTGAGGTTGGAATGGGACAGTGAGATATAAGGTAAGCCACTCTGCAAGTGTGCTCTATACTGTCGAAGGTACCCTAAGGACACACAGAATTGGGCCCCTAACGGGCTCTCACCACGTAATTCTAGCTACAGGTCACGGCAGGCTCTAAAGCAACGCTCAGCTGGCTGCCAGCTCATCTTCCCTACCAGGCATGCTTTTCTGTGTCCCTCCCCAGGCTTGCAGACTCAAAGGCACACAGGGCCAGGCATGAACTGAACCCGCTATGCCCGGATTCTCCCCCTGTGGGGTTAGCACAACAACCCCATGGAGGAGTGATTGATGATTCTTATCCCCAGTTTTCAGATAAATAAACTGAGACCCAGGAAGGTAGAGAGAGACCTGCCCAAGGTCACTCACATAATAAGTGGGAGAGGCAAGATCTGAACCCGGGCAGCAGTCTGTCTCTGGGCCCTTGAGCACGAGACTGCTCGCCGTTTCCTGACTGCCTTGAATCCCATTAAACTCATTCCCTCTTATTTTGCATTTCAGTTTTTCCCCTCTGTTTTCCAGTTTTTACAATTTTATTTTACAGTTCCTGAAACAACACCGGGTGAATGTCCTTCGGGCTAAACCAGGGTTTCTCAGCCTTGGCACCCTGGACATTTTGGGGTGGGCGAGGCTTTGTTGTGGTGGCTTGTACGGAGGCCCGGTGCTGTGCACTGAGGATGGTGAGCAGCATCCCTGGCTCCCACCCACTAGGTGCCAATAGCACCCTCTCCCCATGAGCCGTGACTACCCAATTTATCTCCAGACCTCACCAAGGGTCCCTTGGGTGGGAGGAGCAAAATTGCTCCCAATTGAGAACCATTGATCCACACCTTCGTATTTTGAAGTGATCATCTCCTGGGTCCCAGTGTGTGTGCTATTTTTTTTTTTTTTAAGATTCTTGATACATAAGGCCAAACTGTCTTCCCCAAAGATGTGCCAGTTTATAAGACTGCCTGCCGTGCACAAGAATGCTGTTCCTGACGTGTGTACCAATGACCAGTACTACCCAATGCGTTCTTAGGGAATCCCTGAGAAGTACTTACAGGTTTCTGGGTCTGCAAGAATGGAGAAGTGCTAGTAGATGACCCAGAGCCACCACTCCAAGTAGGGGAATCTGAGGCCAGAAGGGGCAGTGCCTTGCCGCAGGTCACACAGGGGATGAGCCATCCAGCTGGGGTCCTTGAGCGTTGGTGAAGAGCACCTGGTACCCGTAAGCTGGCACCCTGGACAATGGCCTCAATCATTCCAAATTAGAATGCTTCCTTGAGGCAAATGTTATTTCCAGGATTTTCCTCCCAGGTGGTGTGCGATTCCATAAAAAAATTTTTTTTTATTGTGCTGGCTGTGGATAAAGGCAGTGCTTTGGTGGTGAGGCAGGGAGTGATGTATTCTGGGGAGTTGAGGAGCCGGTAAAAGTTTATGGGCTTGCAGCCTGCCACGGACCGGGTTTATTGTCCTTTGTAAATTCTCTGCCATTTTTCCCCCTTTGAAGTCAGGAGCAATGGAGTCCGTGGCCTAATTGATACAGGATGGGAAGAGGCTGGGGATGCTCACAAGAGATAGGGCTGGCATGTTCCTGCAACTGCCCGCTGTTCGGTTCATGAGCTCCTCAGAGGGGATGATCTGTGGATCCAGCTCCACTTAGAATAAGCCCAAGTGCCTCCGGAGGACCTTCATGCCCCGGCCTGCACTAGCTCTTGGGCTTCGTCTCCCACCTCTCCTCTTGGGCTCAACATGCTGCAGCCATGAAGGCCACCTCTCCTTGCCTTGCCTATATCTGTTGCCACAGGGCCTTTGCATCTGCTGTTTCCCTCTGCCTGGGACTCCCTTTCTCAAGTTCTTTTCACAGCTAACTCCTTTGATTTTGTAAGGCTTCTGCTCATCTACCACCAACTCCTTGCTTTAAGGAGAGTCTCCCCTGCTCCAGTCACAATTTATCATATGGAGTTAATCTGTCTCCTTTTTTATACTCATTATGTGAAATGTCCTTATGTGTTTACTTGTGCATGACCTGGTCTCTCTACTGAGGACGGGGACCTTGCCTGTCTGGTTTGCAGACTTACTTCTGGTAGCTGGAACAATGAGCATAGAAAAAATACTCATTCGGGAGGGAGCACCTCCTGTAAGACTGGGAGAGACATGATCAAAGCAGGGAAATAACATATGGGCACATACAATACCCACAAGGAAGCAAATACAGGTGGTGTTGGATGCGAGACATGCTATGACCATTCTGAGGAGGGCCCTGGGGGCCCTGAAACATTTTCCTGTAGGAGGTGGTGTTTGAACTGGACCTTCAAGAATGCAGAGAGTTTACATGAATGGGAAGGAGTGGGTGAAGCATTTCACTCAGTGGGAAAGGCTAAGGTTTGCTCTGGAGATGGACACACAACCGTCTGGTCAAGGAGACAGTAGCAGCAGATGACATGCAACATTATGTGTATGTGTTTGTGTGTTGGATGGATTTTGGGACTTGAGTCTCACGTGAGGATTTGCATGGTGCATGACATGGGGCTTAAGGGCATGAGATATCTGGACTTAGATGCAGCTGAGGTTTAAATCTGAGTCCTTGGCCAAGTTACTTAGACTTTCTGGGGCTCAACTTTCCTCATCTTGAAAATGGGGCTCCATCATATACAATACCGCATAGAGGTTCTATAAGGATTCAATGAGTAGTACACATAAAATGCTTAGGAATGGGATGAATAGGGCCAAAAAATGTTAGTGATCATAGTTAATGTCAATAATATCACCTAAATTAATAGGGCATTTTAACTACCACTACTGTAAATACAGGTCTATTGGCTTCTCATTTCACAGATGGGAAAACTGAGGGCAAAAGTCACCGGTGGCTTGCTCAATGTCCCAAATTTGTTCAACGGCAGGGATCTGAACCTCTCTGCCCCCCCTTCTCCCTGTCTCCATCTGGACTCTTGTGCCCACAGCTCCAGATCTTGCCTCTCATGGAGTTCTGTCCATAGTCATGGGATGGCCATCCCCAGGCAACATTTGACCACTTCACCTTGCTCAGACACTCCGCAGGTTGGAAGGTGACCTGTGACTTTTTTTAAACATTTTTTTTAATTTTTATTTATTTATGATAGTCACACAGAGAGAGAGAGGGAGGCAGAGACACAAGCAGAGGGAGAAGCAGGCTCCATGCACCGGGAGCCTGATGTGGGATTCGATCCCGGGTCTCCAGGATCGCGCCCTGGGCCAAAGGCAGGCGCCAAACCACTGCGCCACCCAGGGATCCCACCTGTGACTTTTTTTTATCTCTCTCGGCAATGCCCCAATCTCCTCCCCATTCTTTTAGGAGATTTTGGTAGTGACTTTGCATTCCTTTTGTGCTACTTTGTGGCCCAGCACTGGGCCCTTCCCATCCCTTGTAGGATGCAGATGCTGCTTGTCACTCCCCATGACCTGGATCCATTAGACCTTCCCAGCTCATCTCTTGCCACGCCCAAGATGCGACCCTCCACACACCTCACCCCTTCTCACCTCTGCGCCTTTGCTCACGCCCTGCTCAGGGACTAGTAACCCCTCCCTGCTCTTTGCCTGGCCACTAGCACTCTTGAAGACTCAGCCCCACGCAGGGCAGGGCTTACTTCTCTCCTCAGGCTTCCTCAGCACAGGGCTCACGCACTCCACTCATATCATGGACCCAAGAGTCTTTCTCTGAGCCCCGGGCGGAGACCAGACCTTATTTGTCTATTTTGGAATCCTCTATACTTAGCCTTGTATCTGTTACAGAGTAGGAACTCAGGTAGTTTGTAAACAAGTGAATGAATGAACGAACACGTGAATAAATTGAGAATAATATCCCCAAACCCATTCAAAGACCATGAGCTTGGAAAAAACATCAAGATCTGTGCCTAGCTCTGGGTTTGCTGAGCCTCAGCAGCACATGGCACATTCACTCAAGGTGGACCTGGCTTCCAGGAGAGGCTAATAACAAAAGGACTCCCAAGATAACCCAGAACAAGGAGGTCCTCCAAAGGCTCCTTTTTTCTCTCTTGTGCTCATAGGAGGTGCCTCATCAATGTCTGTTGAGTGAGTTACTAAATGTAGGCATGGATGAGGGCAGCCATACATTAGAACTGTGGGCTCCCCGAGTCAAGAGACTGGTTTGTGGTCCATCTAGCGTGCCCAGCTTCAGGAAAGTGCTCGGTATGCAGGGGGCCCTTGGATTCCGGGAGTCAGGGAAACTTCCATCGGCCCCTGCACCGATCAACCCACACCCGTAGCCCGAGCATCATAGAGAACACAACTGCCCTTCATACTCCACAGTCGGGGTTTTCTCTGCCTTTGCAAAGTTCTTTTCACTCCTGTGGTCTGAAGCCAGTTCCTTAACATTGTGTAAACATGGTTTGGTGCGGTTTGAAAATGTATTTTAAAAATGTCACTAATTACCCCATGGCCTGTAACCACTCTTTCAGGGCCGTAATTGGCCTGTCATGTAAATACCTAATTAGGGGTCTTGGAAAATGGGGCGGATGGGAGGACCTGGCCTCCCAAGGCCCCCTGGCTGCTTCTCCCTCTCTGGGCCCCGAGGGAGACACCGGGGTCCCCTGCGTCAGTGGCCGGAGGAGGAGGGACACACTCGGGCTGCAGCAGGGGCCAGTGCTCTGTGGCCCCCTGGCCGGGGCTGGGGCCTGCTCGCATCCGCACGCAGGGAATTCTCAAGCTACCAAGCTTAATGGGAACCAACTGCCCCAACCCCTCCTCCACCCTCCATGCCCAGGGAATGTGCTCATTTCAACTCAAATGACTCACAGATGTGTCTCTGGCTCCCCACTTTCCTTTTCTCCCCAAATAGCCGGGCTTGCAGTGGATCTGCCCTTACCGTAAGAACATCTACGTCTGAGTCAGGGCAGACCAGGGGAGGCTGGCAAACTCACAGGTGAACCCATTTCAAGGATTCAACACAACGTGCCCCACACACCACACGTTCTTCCTTCTTGACGCCTCAAAGGACAAGGGATGATGTTTTGTTTGCTCTGGATAAAAACAGCTTTTCATCCCAGACAAGATTTTGGGCACCAACTTTTATCTGCCTCCTTGGAGATTTCTTTTTTATGACTTCCCATCTGTGTGCAAAGGGCAGAAGTATATCGATTGCATCTGGTCAGACAGTAGCCATTATTTCAGAGATGTGGCAGGAAAATGAGCAATGTCCACGTCCCTTGAGCTTGTTCGGCTTCAAAGCTTTTCCCCGTAACCAGACCCCTGGCTGGATGGTGGGGTGATCTTCAGGAGCTTGGGGGTTGCCTAGGCCTGTGAAGGGCCGGGCGCCGCGGATCCCAGCTGTGCTGATGTGAGCAACAGATGCTTTGCATCGTCTCTTCGAGGTCATTCTCTGTGCACTTGAGATGATTTGCTGTTCCTTGTCCTTGTCTGTTCTTTGGGAGGCCAGAGCAGGGGCCTGGGTGACAGCAAGAAGTGGTCAGGTCCCAGATTAGAAGATGCTCCTTGGTTGTAAGGTGAGGGGGTGGGTACCAGTTACCAAGTGTCTACCAGGTGCCCATATAATGTGGAGGTTTATGGGGCGGGAAGGCGAGCAAGCATTAAATGACAGACCTGCCTCTACTGAGCTTCGCGAGCTTGGTCCAGCCTTTTATCCTTCCCAGCCACAGTGTTCTTATCGAGAAAATGGGTATGGTAATGGACTAGCAAGGGATTTGGTAGAAGGATGGAATGAGACCAGCGTCTAGCTCCAAGCGGAGCCCTCCACGAGTGGTCCTGATGACTTACTGGTCTGTCTTCTCATCTGTAAAATGGGGAAACAGCATCTACTTCATTGGATTGAGGGAAGTTTAAATAATTTATGTGTGTAAAGCACTTAGCACAGTGCCTGACAAACTCTTAGGGGTCAATATTTCATCATTACTTTGGCAACTCATGGTTTACTATTACCTTCTTCTCACTTAAATATTTTCTCCATTAGCAGGCTTGGAAATTGTTGCACAGGGGAATTAAGTGACTTGCTCAAGGTGATGCAGCCAGGAAGCAGCAGAGCTGGAACTGGACTCCAGGTACACGTGATTCTGAGTCAGAGGCCCTGTCCTCCCGCTTGTGTTCATTCAGGAGGGGCTGAGGCTGTGTGGGCAAGCCATGGTCACAAGGAACTTTCCTGGGCCTCAGTCGCAAGAAAAGAGGCAAATGCCTAAGGAAAGAGCACAATTCCTGGAAATATTAAGCGTGTGAAGATTTTGTGTGGCCAGGAGCGTGATGTATATATACAAGGGCAGGGAGGAAGGAGACATGTGGGAAAAGGACATGTATTTTTGTTTATTGCACTGAAAAGAAGCCAAAATGATGAATTCATGCTTCTGATATTTTCATTTCTTTTGGTGGACATTTCTTTTGCTTCCATGACGATAAAACAATTTATGAAGGTAAGTGACGTGTCAACGCTTTTCATCATAGTGCCAATAAAGAACACCTAGTGGATTATCTTTCCTTGGATGTCTTTAAAAGAGGCTTTTCTCATGGTGGGGCAATACTAGTTGTTCAGTAAATGATGACTCAATTGAGTGTGATATTTTATAATCATCAAATTAGCACATAATGTTAACAAAAATTTGGAAATTGAGAAAAATAAAAGAGTTCTTTAGAAATGACTCACTCACAGTTCTCATTCCCAAACATAACTCTTAACATTTTAGTGTGTTTTCATTTGAGTGTTTTTCTTTAATAGTTTAAAAAAAAAAAAGCCCACATGACTTTAATGATACTATAAAGGTAATATTGCCTCCTGCCTTTTCCTGCGGTATGTTTAACATGGCCCTTTCTGTATCATTGTGTAGGTTTTTCTGAACCAATGTGTAGGAACTCATCGAAGGTGGGATGCACCAAAGTTGATAATTTCTCCAGGCCTGATACTTTCCCCAACAACGTGGCAATGAATGTCTTTTTTTTGCATGTTTTTTCCTTTCTTCCCTTCCCCTCTTTTTTTTTTTTTTTTTTTTCTTAATGCTTGGAATTCTCTTTGGATGAATTCTTAGAAGAAAAACACCAAGCTCAAGCTGTGAACATTTAAAGCTTGAATAGGTATTGCCAATTTCCCCCCCGGGGAGATTCCATGTGCCATCCTGAAGTCCCTCTCATTTTTCAGTTTCATAACCATGGGGACAGCATAGAGACAGCATATAGTCATCTGTCACTCGTTGAGCAACATCCATTGACCGCTCACTTCGTGCAAGGTCTTGCTGGTGTTTCTCAAGGCTTCACCCTTGGGTCTTCCCAGCTCTGAGTCAGAAGTCACAATGAATCAAAGATGTGACCACCCTCACATGGTCAACTTTTCTCTGGGAACTGGCCCTCCAACTGTTTGAGGGAGTGCCCAGGGGTGGTCCAGCATTTTCAGGAAGGCCATCCTGATGGGTTAGAGCACCCAGCTTTTGTGGGACAAAAGCAGCAAATGCTCATTGTCTGAGCTCCTTGGAGCAAATACTTAAGTGTCCCAGTAAGCATTAAAGCACTCCACCTCCTCCCTACCACTTCTCTCGGACAAAGCTTTTATATGGAGCATGAGCACCCATAAATAACAGACCAACCTATAAATAAATACAGCTGGGAGCCTACAAAAGCCCTTGACAAATGCTGTTTATTTAATTTCTCAAGTGTGGTCCATTTGAGATCCAATTGGAAAGGCCCGCTAAGCTTTTAAAAGGCCAGCTTATGTGCTTAATCTAGATTCCCCTTTGAGGGGCCATCCTGCCATCTCCCCCACACCTGCTTAGCTCAATAAAACAGCACGGCTATCTACAGGGGCAGGGATCTGGGACAAAGATGTGTTTTCCGGGTCCTCCCCAAAGAGGGGACTCAACTCTGGACAGGTCAAAGTCACTCTATCATTACTCTTGCTGTAATCTAGCCAGTCCGATCCTTCCTCATTATTCATTTACTAGGTGGGAAGGTCCTCCTTAACTGCCTCCAGAGGAGTGAAAAAAAACAGTGGTAAGAGCAATGTAGAGCCAGTGTGGGCCTCTTGCTACAAAGTGTCTAAATCATTATTTTACGGGCAAGTAAACAGGGCGGCACATCTCAGAAGAACATGATGGGCATCCAGATGGCCACACTTGCCCAGCTCCTTCCTGCCCCAGGACTTTTGTTCATGTTCTTCCTTCTGTGTGAGATGCCCTTCTCCTCATCCTCATCTGACTCACTTGATTCATCCTTCAATAAGCGGCCAGTACGCCACTTCTTCTGAGAAGCCTTCCCTGCCTTATATAGGTCTTCCCACCCAAAGAAACAGATGGCCAGTTTCCTTGTCATACATTTTTACAGCATTCCGTGCCTCTCTTATAATCCAGCCCACCATTTCAATTAAATTATTCATTGTACAATGTTTGCTGATTACCTGTCTTGCTCACTCAACTATCACCTCCCACCTGCTACTCCCAAATCTGAGCCATCATCATGTTGCACCTGAGCAAATGCAGAAGGTTCCTTAGGGCTCTTGGCACTCCTTGGCCTCTGCCCCTCAAGTCTCTGCTTACCGCAGCAGCCAGAGGATCCTTTGAAAACATAAGCCACACTGTGTCCCTCCTCTGCTCAGAACCTCCCAGAGGCTTTTGTCTCACCCTTTCCATGGCCTGCCAGGCTCTACAAGATCTGGCTCCCATGACCTCTTTGACATCATTTCTGGTCACTCTCCTCTTGCTCACTTTGTTACAGCCACACTGGTCTCTCTGAGGTTCTAGATGAGTTCAAGCACAGTCTGGCTCCTCTCAAAAAGTAGCTGTGGGGCTTTCTTCCTCATTGTCAAATCCCTACTCAAATAGCATCTTATCCAAGAGGCCTTCCTGGTCACTGGTCACTACACCCATCCTGGGGAACTGTTTGCTCCCATTTACCACACCTCACATGTCCTACATTTTTGTCTTTGGCAAAGCAAGAGGGCCAAGCTTATTGCTCTATCCTTACTGCTAGACCAGTCCCTGACACATAGTAGGCGGTCCATTAAAAGATTTGGCATAAATGAATGTATAACAATGAAGCTCCTCACACATGCTTGGACAACTGAATTCTTGAGACGGGCCTTTTTGATCTTGTACAGGATTTATTAGTAGATGTCTGTGCATCTTGTCTTTTTATTTTTCTGGGCAAAGCTTCTACAGTGAAGGTCTTAGAGATTTCTGGTGGAGTATTGCTAGGAGGCAGGGAGGTGCTCCCCAGAAAACACCTAAGATGGGGAGAAGAATGGAATCATCTGGGAAAAATGGAGCCAATATGAGCAGTGCTCACATCTGTCTGGGCAAATAGCTGGGGATGCCGCTGCAGGTCAACTTGTCATGAGGCTCTGTGGTATATGGGCTTGTCTGTCAGCTGCTGGAGGAAAAGTGTAGAGCAGAGCCAGCCAATGGTGAGCTCAGCTCAGATTGCGCTAAAGTATTGAGTCTTAACCATCATCAGATTTCATAAGGGATTCTTTTATTACATTCTTTGAGGGGCGAGGCTTTGTTTGCCTACATGAAAAAGTCCCAGCTTGGTATTTATCCTAGGAGGCAGGACAGGGCAATAGAGAGTGTGACTCTGAATTCAGATGGCCCTTGCTACTTGACGGGATGAGCACTGGGTGTTATTCTGTATGTTGGCAAATTGAACACCAATAAAAAATAAATTTATTATTAAATTAAAAAAAAAGATGGTCCTTGGTTCGAATCCTGGCTTTATCACTCAGTAGCTATTTCCATGACCTTTGTTGGGCAAGTCACTTTATCCCTTTGAGTTTTATTTTCCCCAAAAGACATTGTACTTCTGTCCAAGGATCCGCTTACCTCCTGGACTTCATCTGGAACTTCTCTCAGTTACTGTGCTCCAGCCACATTGGCTTCCTTTTTATTCCTTGAGGTTGTCCTGCCTTAGGACCTTTGCAGTTGTCCTTCTTCATGCTAGAATGTTTGCTCCCAGTCCTGTAGAGCTGATTCTATATCATTATTGAGATCTCAGGTGAAATGTCACCACCTCAAAGAGGTCCTCCCTAGCCACTTCATCAAAAGTTGCCTCTGGACAACTAATAATAGGCTGTTATGTTTTCATTGTAGCTTTTAACACCATCTAAAAAGATCTTATATGTATTTACTCACTAATTTACTGTTTGTCTCTTACCGTGCACAAAAATTAAGTTCCACATGAATAGATACTTGCTTTTGTTTCACTGCTGTGTCTTTAGCACCTTGAACAGTGCCTGGCACACAGTAGGTACTCAATAAATATTTGCTGGAAGAATGCATGACTGGTTTATTATAAGGAAGAACTGGGTTGTGGAAGCATAATTGTAGAAACGACCGCAATTCTCTACCCCTCTTTATCCTTTGCAGTGATTTCACAGCTCCTTCTATCCAAAGGTGGAGTTACTTGCCTTACCCTTGAATCTAACTGGGCTTGGGACTTAAGACCCATAAATGCTGTAGATACAGCAGCATGCCTGCTCCAGTTCTAGGCTTCAAGAGGTCTTGCAGACTTCCAGTCTAACTCTTGGAACACCGACCTCGCTATGAGTCATGTGGTCCAGTCACCCCTGTTACCTTAACAGCCAATCAATAGCCAGGCTTGTAAGTGAGGTCAATGATGGTAGCAGCCCCTAGCCAACCTACCAGCTGTGCACAGACACAGGGGAAAACCAGCAGAGATCAGGCAAACTTGGCCCAGATCAGCAGCTCCAACCAGCTAAGACATAGATTCATAAAAAGCCACTGAGTTTCAGAGATGTTTGTTATGCAGCAATAGCTAGCTGATGCCTGGCACACTGTAGATACTCTATAAATGGTAGTTATTCATCGATGTGGGAGATATGCACTCCTTGGTACACAAGGGGGCCTTTTCTACTTGGGGAGTCATAAGTTTACAGTAAGATGTGTAACCTTATGTTGACCAGGAGGTGTGCATCCCCCTAGGCCCTGAGCAGCCTGTTCCTGCTATTAGCAAATATCCCTCCAGTCTTGCACTTGGTCCCTTGACCTTAAGGTCAGAAGAGCAATTGAGGAGCCTTATACAGATCTGGCTCTTTGTTTGACCTGAATAATACATGCATTTTCCTGTTTCTATGATGTTTTTAGGCCTCTGATTTATGGCGATGAACATGCCCCTGTGTTTGCCCTGGCTTTTGTTAATGACCTATCATGAATTATCCACAGAAGAAATGTTAAAGGAGCTAATTAGGCATTAACCTTACATTATAGATCAACCACACAATTGGATCCTTCACAGCTATGATTTTGACAGCACAAAGCATTAAGTATTGATGGTCCCAGGAAGGGCCAAGCGGGTGAAGGGTGGTGGGGGGAGCAAAATCCAGGGCGAGAGGGCCACAATGAAGATGCCTCCATGCAAGCCTGCGCTGGGAGGGGAAATCAGTGGCATGCAGTGAACTGCCTGGGGTTTGAACCCTAATGTATCTGCTTATTAACTGTGTGATCTCATAAAACAAGGAATGATAACAATTCTCTCACAGAGTTTTGAGGAGTGAGACACCATGTCATAAGACCTGCCATGTACTCAGCCCTCAAAAAATATTCTTTCCTATCCCTCCTCTCCTTTTGGAAAATTTGTCTTTTAGGGCTCAGAACCAAAGATTAGTCACTCTACCTCCTGTGCCCCTTTGTGAAGACAAGCCATGTTTAATTCCTGATAGAATCAAGTTAGCACCTGATCACAAGTGATGCACAGATTAGCAGAGTCAAGTTGGATAAAATCCTTTTAATAAGTAGCTCGGTGACCCTGGACAATAATGACATTATGAATAGATAATCTACATATTTATTATATAAAAATAATATATGCAATATATATTTATTATAGGAAATAATATTATATATTTATTATAGAAAAAATACATTTATTATATAAAATAATATATATCTTTATTATATACATATTTATTACATATGAACAATATATCATATGTTTATTACATATATCAACATATATATTATATATTATTACATATAAAGATATATATTTATTACATACAAAGAATACATAGCATATTTTATGCATAAATAAAATAAAAAACATATATTTATTACATATACATAATATAAAATATAAACTTATTACAGATAACTAATATATATTTGTCATATATATTTAGTATTATGTAAATAATATATATTTATTATATATGATATAGATATTATTTTATAGCTTATAGAATACATTCTTATCCAAGTCACTTACTCTTTCTGGGACACCGTTCCCAGTTATAAGATGCATATATATGGGTTATGGCTGGTCTGCCTACATGCCCTTCTAAGGAAAACTATCCTGGCCTGAGTCTTCACACTGTAGGTGGCCACGTTGTGCATCACACGACCACACTCCCTTCACTTGCCCTACCATTACTGATTGGATGAAAACTGGGCACCTGACCAAGGACAGTCAATCAGTAAGCTTGCCCAGGAGCAGGCTTGGGCCTGAATCAGCCAAGTTATGCCTTAGGAATTTGAACTAGTGGCACCAAGTGTGGGGAAGGGAGAAGGTGAGAGGGACCCTGGGGCACACGGAAACCAGTTGGTGCAACCTGGTGAAGGACAGAAAGGTTACAAGGCTGAGGGCGATGAAGCAGATTAGGAGTGGGCATGGCGGGGGGGGCAGAATGGGGAGGGAGAGAGGGAGAAGGAGACAGGAGGAGGACGAAGAGGAAGGAAGAGAGGGATAAAAGAGGAAGGGGATGGATGGGAGAGGTGACAGGAATTGAGAAACTGCTTTGGGTCCTAAGAGATTCTGCTTCCATTTCTTTTTTTTTTTAAATAATAAATTTATTTTTTATTGGTGTTCAATTTGCCAACATACAGAATAACACCCAGTGCTCATCCTGTCAGGTGTCCCCCTCAGTGCCCGTCACCCATTCACCCCCACCCGCCGGCCCTCCTCCCCTTCCACCACCCCTAGTCATTTCCCAGAGTTAGGAGTCTTCATGTTCTGTCTCCCTTTCTGATATTTCCTACCCATTTCTTCTCCCTTCCCTTCTATTCCCTTTCACTATTATTTATATTCACCAAATGAATGAGAACATACACTGTTTGTCCTCCGATTGACTTACTTCACTCAGCATAATACCCTCCAGTTCCATCCACGTCGAAGCAAATGGTGGGTCTTTGTTGTTTCTAATGGCTGAGGAATATTCCATTGTATACATAGACCACAGCTTCTTTATCCATTCATCTTTCGATGGACACCGAGGCTCCTTCCACAGTTTGGCCATTGTGGACATTGCTGCTAGAAACATCGGGGTGCAGGTGTCCCGGCGTTTCACTGCATCTGTATCTTTGGGGTAAATCCCCAGCAGTGCAATTGCTGGGTCGTAGGGCAGGTCTATTTTTAACTCTTTGAGGAACCTCCACACATTTTCCAGAGTGGCTGCACCAGTTCACATTCCCACCAACAGTGTAAGAGGGTTCCCTTTCTCCGCATCCTCTCCAACATTTGTTGTTTCCTGTCTTGTTAATTTTCCCCATTCTCCCTGGTGTGAGGTGGTGTCTCATTGTGGTTTGGATTTGTATTTCCCTGATGGCAAGTGATACGGAGCATTTCCTCATGTACATGTTGGCCATGTCTATGTCTTCCTCTGTGAGATTTCTGTTCATGTCTTTTGCTCATTTCATGATTGGATTATTTGTTTCTTTGCTGTTGAGTTTAATAAGTTCTTTATAGATCTCGGAAACTAGCCCTTTATCTGATACGTCATTTGCAAATATCTTCTCCCATTCTGTAGGTTGTCTTTGAGTTTTGTTGACTGTATCCTTTGCTGTGCAAAAGCTTCTTATCTTGATGAAGTCCCAATAGTTCATTTTTGCTTTTGTTTCTTTTGCCTTCGTGGATGTATCTTGCAAGAAGTTACTGTGGCCGAGTTCAAAAAGGGTGTTGCCTGTGTTCTCCTCTAGGATTTTTATGGAATCTTGTCTCACATTTAGATCTTTCATCCATTTTGAGTTTATCTTTGTGTGTGGTGCAAGAGAGTGGTCTAGTTTCATTCTTCTGCATGTGGATGTCCAATGTTCCCAGCACCATTTACTGAAGAGACTGTCTTTATTCCAATGGATAGTCTTTCCTCCTTTATCGAATATTAGTTGACCATAAAGTTGAGGGTCCACTTCTGGGTTCTCTATTCTGTTCCATTGATCTATGTGTCTGTTTTTGTGCCAGGACCACACTATTTTGATGACCACAGCCCTGCTTCCATTTCTAGCCTCTGCATATCCTCACCTTCTTTTCTGTTTTAAGCTGCTATGACAGGACTCGGTACAGCAATCTTCTAAGTCAGAGTATTGCGCTTTCTGTGCTCTGCACCGTGTATCTTTGGCATGCCCTGAAGACAAAGAGGGCACGTACAATTTCATTGAAAATAAGTGGATTGATCCACTTATTTTCCAACAGGACTGGGTCTTCTGACCCCCCAGTCCTGATGGAAGTTAACCATGAACTCATGCCTTTTGCTTGCTAACCTCATGGAGGAGCAATCCAGTATTGGACGGGAGCTGGGTGGATTGCCCCATGGTGAATGGTGGACTCCACAGATGTACGAAGCTCCCCATCCCCTCAAGGAGTGGATGCCAGACCACATCACGTGGGGCCAGGTGTGCTTGTAAGATAAGCATCCACAAAGGCCCCTGGCCATTGCACCAGTGCAGATGATGCATGTTAACCATTTTTAAGGGTACCATTCAGTGGCATTATGTATGTTCACTTTTGTGCAGCCCTCACCAGCACCTATCTCTAGAACGTTTTCATGGTCCAAACTGGAACTCTGTGCCCATACCCCCTTCCCTGTCTATGATTTACTATAAGGAATTGGCTCACATAATCTTGGGAGCTGAGAGGTCTTGCAAACTGCTGTTGGCCAGTTGGAGGACAGGAGAACTGGCTGTGTGGTTCCACATAGGGGCCAAAGGCCTGAGGACTAGGAGGGCTGTGAGTTCTAGTCCGAGCAGGAGAAAGCTATCTCCACATAATGGTCAGATACAGAACCAACCTCCCTTTCCTCTGCCGTTTTGTTCTATGCAGGTCATGATGTTTTCAAAGTCCATCATACAAAGTAACATGTCAGCAGGCTGAATCACATTCCATGGTATGGAGAGACCACATTTTGTTTATTCACTCATCTGTCGATGAACATTTGGGTTGTTTGCATTGCTTCACTGCCCAGGCAGAAGAAATACTAAAGTCTGAAATCAGGGCCTGTTTTGGGGGAGGTCAGAGCATGCAGTGGCTTCAAGCTACCTGTTGCCTCCAGGAACGCCTCACTCTGTGGCTTCCTGCCGTGGAGAGCATGTTAGGGTTCAAAAAGCTGTGGCTGGAACTCCACTTTCTCCACTATCTTGACATTCAGATCCCAGTGTCTTCTAACTGGAAGGGCTGTCCTTGAAGCCATCTGAGCAGATCTGATCTTCCACTCTTGCTTCAGTCTTCCTCTCCTTTCTCTAGCATCCCCTTTCACTAGAGAGATTTCTCAGAGAAAATTGCTTCTTTTTTTTCTTTTTTTTTTGGGGGGGGGGACTTGCTTCTGAAGGGGAGTCCCTCCATAGTAGATCAGAGGAGGACAAAATTCTGGACTTTTATGCCTTCAACAAAGGTTGGGACTTCTCCAGATGGGAAGGCCTCTGCTTTCTGCGTCCCAGGTGGGGGAATCTGAGCCCATTTAAATTTTCAAGGAGAAGGAGAGTGTGGTCCCATCCTTGTGACTCACCTGACAAACACTTCCTGAGCACCTACCATATTCTAGGCTTTGCGTTCTTGTGTCTGTGGGTGTAGCGATGTCCATTGGTTGCCCTCGTAGCACTCAGAGAGTTGAAGGAATGAGAGAGACAAGTCAAATGACTGACTCTTCAGCAGGGTTAGTGCTGTGATGGTGAGAGGCATGGGGCGTCATGAGAGCAGATAAAAGGCACATGGAATGCAGGGAGGGCTTCCTGGAGGAAAGGGTGTGACCTACAAGAAATGTTCAAGGACACAAAAAATGTAGCCCAAGAAATAGAGAAGGCACGCCAGGTGGAAGAAACAGAAAGTGCAAAGGATCTGAAACAAAAGCAGGGCTTTTTGGGAACTGCAGGCAATTCAGCATTGCTGGGGAGGGGAGTCGGTGAGGGACAGGGGATGTGGGAGACAGAGCTGAGAAGGTGAGCAGGGGTCAGGTAGGAAGGCTCCTCTAGGCTGTGTTAAGGAGTTTGGGTTTGATCTCAAGACCATGGGAGCTACGGAGAGACATTTGGCTGAAGAGGGAGTGACACAGATTTGCTTTTGGAAGGTTCCCCTCAGCTGCCACAGAGCGCAGCCTCTACCTGGCTGGACTGGAGAATGGCGGAGGCTGGGACACCATCAGAAGATAAAACCAGTCCCATATTCAGCAGCCTGTCATCAGCAACAGAGGTGGGCTCCATCAGCACATCGAACCTCTGTTAAACACCAACGGTGACCCAGCGTGGTGCTGAGCCACCCACTTGGATGACAGGAATCAGCCCCAAGATGGCTGATGCCTGAGGAAGGGCCTCCCCATGGAGACGTGATGACCAAGGAGGAGAGAAAATAGATTTGAAGATGTAGACGCGGGGAGGGGGTGGTTCCCTGGAGAGGACGGGAGAGAAAGGTAGAAAGGTCAGCCGGGGCTTCAGCTTGGCATGAAGATTTATAACCTCCCGGCTCTTGCTCTGGCCCCCTCCCCATGCCCGCCCCCTTTCTCCTTCTGGCGGCATGTTCTAGAGACACACATTATCTCTATTAATACCAGCCATAAGGTCATTACTCAGGCACCAACTTTTCCTCCAGCATAAATATTTATACAGGACTGACCTGTGACTGCTGCGTTTTTGTTTTATTTGATTCCTGCCGCCTTTTGTGTCTTGCTAGTCTGTCGGCTAACGTGTTTAGCTCCTCTGTCTGGAAGCTTCGGAGCCAGCCAAGTCTCTGGGAATGGAAAAGGGGGGTGGTGGGTGGGGGGGAGAGGCGAGAAGGAGGAGGAGGAGGAGGCAGGCGGGTACCACTTGCCTGACACCAGCGAAAACCCAGCTGGGTGGATGTGAGGATGTCTTGGTGGGCTGTTTAGCCACAGGCTGGCAAAGCCCTAAAAGAAAGGGTTCTTTCCTCCCTCATTCCTGTGATAACCTCTGCATCCCCCCAAAACCCCAGGTCAGAAGCAGACTTCCCATGAAACCATCAAAGTGAATGCATCAAAACCCCTGTATCTGTGAGACCCCTATCTCTGATTCCCAGGGATCCCGATGGGGATCTAGCAAAATGTCCCAAGGGTCATGGATTCTAATAATATTTGCAACAGCCAGGCCTTTCTGTGGGCTTCCTCTTACAGGTCCGCACAACTGAATGAGCTACAGGTTCCCCCAACCTAGACCTGCTTTCTGTTTGTGGTGATGACACGTGGTTCTTCTGCTGGGAGTAAATTCCTATGTAAATATTGCTTAAAAGAATCATAGTAATAGTAATATCAGCAACAACCATGATAACAACTATTACTTTCAGAGTGGGTATTGCACGCCAGGCTCTCACTGAATTCTCGCGATGACCTTGACAGAGGCATTTTATCCCTAAGACATGGATGAGGAGTTGGGGGGCTTAAGGAGGTGAAGTGTTTAGCCCAGTGTCCCACAGTTAGTAAGTGGGGGACCTACGATCTTGACCCCACTTTACTCTAACCCTCTTAAAGTGGGACTCATTGGAATAATATAGAGCATGCCTCCTAGGCACCAGGCATTGAATATTTATTTATTTCACACTGGATATCTAACTATCTTGCAAGGTGGGAGGGGACACTGGTTCCATCCTGCAAAGGAGAAAGCAGAGGCACAGGGAGGGAAGTGATGTTGCTAAATCTATAGCAGATACACTGCAAAACAGACTCCCACACCCGCTGTGGCTGACTCTTCCCCAGCTCCATCGTCACGACTCTGCTGCAAACAGTGGCTGGCCAGGAATGTCCCCTAACACAGAGTTCCGTTTGGTAGTTCAGTGAAGGGTGATGCTTTCTCCTCTTTCTTGTATGCTGTTTTGACAGTCTTATAAAGGAAATTTCATGCATTTCGTAAAGAAAAAATGGAGATTCCAGAGAATTCTTTCTTTCTCTCTGCGAGTGGACTGGCCAGGAGGCCAACAAGACAGTCACGTGTCAGAGTGCGATGGGCACTGGTGAAATTGCAGTGTGAGATGTCTGGGCAAGAACAGAGGATGGGTGTTTTAAAGGGCTGTCTCTCTGCTCCCAGATTTCCATCCACTTCAGCAGCCTGCCCTGTGGCCAAGACCTCACCCTTCAATGACTGCCAAGACCTGTTAAATCATGGCAACTTCTTTTAAGGCCAGAGATGTGTCGATTCCACTCTTGATGAGCCCTCAGCACCTAGCATAGTTCATGGTACTGAGTAGGTGCTTAATAAATATTCATTGTGTAAATGAATGAGGGAATAAATGACCTTTCACCAGGGACCACCTCTCAGAAGCATGTGAATGTTGATGAAAGTTCCAAAAATCAGAAATGTCCTTAAAGATCTAAGGGGCCAGAGTACACTTCAAAGGATACTAACGCAGAGCACAGCGGGAGAGATCTGGGAATTTGGGTTTGGACAAATGGCTATCTCCCTCAATAACCAGCGGTGAGACTTTGGGAAGTTGTTCCTTCCCTCTGAGCTTGTGTCTTCCCATCTGGAGAAATTAGGGGCTATCTGTAAGGGTTCTCAGTGGGGAGGCTGGGTGATGCCATGAACGGTGAAACACTATAATTGGAACAATAGCCAGACTTCCTGGGCTCAGGTCACTGCTTCCTCAGGACCAGTTGTGTGATCAGACTGCAAGTGACTCAGTCTTTCTCCATCTGGGGAATGGGAAAAGTCATGGTACCTAACTCACCGAGATTCTGCAAGGATTAAATTAGGTGATACATATCAAATGTAAAGATCTTAGAGCAATGCGGCAGGAAGTACATGAGCTAAACGCATGTTGTATATGATGATTATTTGCATCTATGAGTGGGAGATATTGCATTCATATTATGTCCATAAGAGTAATCGTACTAGTGAGGTGTTTATAATATGTAAGGCATTATTTCCTTTGCTTCTTGCAAAATTCTGTAAGAAATTTATCTTTACTTTCATCAGTTGCATTTTGCAGATGGAGTAAAAGAACCTAAGCCACTTGACTAAAGTGACATAGCATCTTCATAAGGGGGCAGATATCAACCTAAGTTTGACATCAAAGTCTGGTTACATATTCAGAATTCATCAAGGCAAGGCAAGTAATTCAGTGGGTGAAGGAAACCTGGCCTAAGATAAGAGATAAGCAACTGCAGGTGTGTTGGTCAAGCATGATTTTAGTTGGGTTACATCGTCTTTTAAATTTATACAGGTTCTCAAACTTGGCCGCCATTTGAATCATGTAAGGATTTTTTTTTTTTAAATAGTAACGTGGGGCATCATCCCCAGAGAATGTAACATAATTGATGTAGGGATTGGCACCTGAGGGCAGGAATTTAATAAATTCCCCAGTTGATCCTAATGTGTAGCCAAGATTGAAAGACAATATTCAAGAGCATTGAGTGAGCCAAAAAATACCCCACAAAAAAACAAAAAACATGCTAGGTGCCATATTCTGCTAAGGAATCACCAATCTGCAATTTTACATAAAGACACAATCTCTTTGCCTGAGATTAATCAATCCACCTAGCCATTCATCCACCCATCATCTACCCACCTACACACCTACCTACCCATTTACCCTCCTAGATAGCCATGCTCTCATTAATCTATCCTTCCATCTGTCAATCCATCCATCCACCAATCTCTCCATCCCCCTTCCATCCATCCATCCATCCATCCATCCATCCATCTACCCATCTATCCATCCATCCACCCATTCTCCAACTCCCCTTCCCCCATCATCCATCCATCCATCCATCCATCCATCCATCCTTACAGTCATCCATTCATTCATCTGCCTATCTACCAACCCACCCATTCATCTACTTAGCCACCAACTCACCTATATGTTTGCCCATCTACCTGCTCACTCATCCATCTTTCCTCTATTTATCCTCCCTCCCTCCGTTTCTCCTTCCTTCCTCCCTCCCCTCCCTTCCTTCCCTCTTTAATTTGGCCTCTTCTCGCCCCAGACCACAGCCTGGGCTGACCCTCAGAGCAGTTTTTCTTGCAGCGTAAATAGCCTCTTCCTCTCCTCTTCTAAATGTTTCTCTTCCACGACTAAGGTGCTAGTGAACTTCTTGGAGGTGCCTGGGCGGAAGTGAGCCAGAGAAAGAAAAGAAATCTGTTTCTGGTTTTCCCTGGATGACCTTTCTTTCCCGAGGAAGTCTCTTATAAACACTTTCAGCACGGCGGATGCCAAGACTTTTGAATGGCTCCTCCAAGTCGAAAGGCAATCTCAAGTGCATACCTGGTGTGCGATGATCTGGATCCAGAGGGAGGTTTAAGTGAGGCACTGACCGTGCAACCCAGGGCCAGCCCCAGGGTCTTCCTCCCCTCCCATAGCTGACAGTGCAAGGGCAGGATCCCAAAGGCTGTTCCTGAGCTTCTGACATGACTTTCTCCTTCAAGAGTCTGTCCCCACCTGAACTTCTACAGCAGAGTTTGTTACCCTTGGCACTACTGCTACTTTGGCCCAGATAATTCTTTGTTGGGGGGACTGTCTTGAGCATTGTAGGATGTTTAGCAGCACCGCTGATCTGTCCGCTGTATACATCAGCAGCACCCTACCCTCCTTCTCAAGTTGTGACACCCAAAAATATCTTCAGCCATGATCAGCTTTCTTTTGGAGGGAAAATTGCCCCTGGCTGAGATCCACTGTTTTAAACCAAGCTCATGGTCATTGGCAGGATGTCACCCCCTGGGACATTCTCTTTCCTTGTGAATGATAATTAATTATAATAATAGTTTCCAAAATCATTAGACATGTTGTCCTTTCTGGTAATAACAGTAACAATGTAGTAATAATTGCAATGATGCTGTTGATGATACTAATGGCACTCACTGTGTGCTGGGCCTTGCATTTATATCAAACAGTGGTTCTCATCCATGTTGTAGATCATAATCACCCAGAGTTTTAAAATTCACAATGTCCATGGGCCACCTGGATAGCTCAGTCAGTTGAGTATCTGATTCTTGGTTTCTGCTCAGGTCATGATTTCATGGGTTGTAGGATCAAGCCCCTCATTGGGCTCGGTGCTCAGAGTCTGCTTGGGATTCTTTCCGTCTTCTTCTCTCTACTCCTCTGCCCCCTCCTCACTTTCTCTCTCTCTCTTAAATGAATAAATCTTAAAAAAATAAAATAAAATGTACAGTGCCCTGGAACACCTTCAATTATATCAGGATCTCTGGGAGTGGGGGTGGTGGCATCAGTATTTTTAGGGCTCCTGAGGGGATTCCAAAGTATAGCCATGCTATAGAACCTCTAGTCCAGGTTTGCCTGAGACATTTACTGTTTACACCTGCTGTCCTAGAACAACTGTAACATTTACTTCTCAACATGCCCTGGTTTGGACAATAGATTATGCAGTCACCCATCCTGTATCTTAGAAATCTTACCAATTCTTATAGCTAGGTAGAGTCATTATCCCCAGATATATCTGTGGAGAGCTGAGACCCGTGGAGATGAAATTGTTGGCTCAAGGTTGCACAACTTGTAAATGGTGGAGTTAGGATTTGAACCCAAATCCAGTCCTACCTCAGAACTGGGCCTACTGAACCCTGTGCTCTACTGTCTCTTAAACCAGCCTCCCTGGAGGGGTTCCTATGTATATTAAGCAGATGAGTCTTTATGAAGAGTTGGTCTGTGAGGAGGGCTATTTTTCCTGTGCAATGACAACATTCTCATTTTTCAAGATCCTAAAGGGTCTTTGAGATAAGCATGTGCATATTTTTTTCCTTCCTGGAATGTTCGTTTTTGTTGTTGGTTTTTGGCGTGTGAAAGCCACACACTTTTTTCAATTGGTAGGAGCTTGGCTGTGCTGTGGTAACAATTCCCAAACCTTGGTGGGTTTAAAAACAAACCAAGAAAAAATAGTTTCATTTCTCTTTTATGCTACCTGTCCATCTTGGATCAGCAAGTGGGGCTCTGCTTGTCATGGTCATTCTGTGTGGGACCTTGGCTGACAGAGCAGATGATCCCAGACACAACTGGTCTCACGCTGGACATTTCAATGCTGCAGCTCAGGAGTGACACCTGCCACTGTGCTCACAACACGTTGGCCAGAACTGGTCATATGGCCTTACCAAAACAGAAGAGGCCAGAAAATAAAATCTTGCTATATGCACCTTGCAGTTAGAGAGCTAGGAACACAAGGTAAACAGCAGAGACGACAACCACCTACATGTTTATCAAAGAAAATTTGGAAAATGCAGAAAACCTCAAACAAGATTAAATGCCTGCTATAGATGGAATGTTTGTGTGCCCCCGAAAATTCCTATGTTGACACCTAACCCTCAAGGTGATGGCATTTGGAAGTGGAGCCTCTAGAAGGTGATTAAGTCATGAGGCTGGAGGCTTTGTGATGAGACTGGTGCCCTCATAAAAGACCCTTCAACAAGCTCCCTTGCCTGCTTCTGCCATGTGAGGGCACAGCAAGCAGATAGTCATCTATGAACCAGGAAGTGGGCTTTCGCCAGACACAGAATCTTCTGGCACCTTGATCTTGGAATTCCAGCTTCCAGAACTTTGAGAAATAAATATCTGTTGCATAAGCCGCCCAGTCCATGATATTTTGTTGCAGCCACCTTAGATAACACCCAATTCCACCTCCTACAGGATAGTCTCTATTACATCGTTAACATTTTGCTTTGGATCCTTTTTGTTTGTCTTTCTTTGGAGACATATACACATACACAGAGCGGAATTAAGATTATTCTGTACACGCTGCTTTTCTCATTTAGCGATATAATTCTCCTATAGTTTCTCTGATCCTGAAATAGTTTTCAATACATGATCTTCGGAATTGAAAACTATTCCATTGTAAGACTATCCCTAACTTGATTTAATTGGTTTTCCATTGTTGGATTTTAAGCCATTCCTGGTTTTCCTGTAATTGTGTAATGATCACTTTACACATAAATCTCTGTGTGTCTCTGATTATTTCCTCAGGTTAAAGTTTCAGGAGAGGAATTCATCACCTGATTAATAGAAATATTTTGGATAAATGTGATAAATTACTTCCATGAGGTTATACCAGCTTATGCTTCGGCAGGTAGTCCGTGAGAATGCCCTTCTCCCTGCCTCTCCCCAGTGTTAGCCAATACCATGTCTTTATACATTTTGCTAACCTTGAGAAGGAAATAAGTTCTGTCTCTATTTTCTTTGCATTTCTTTATTTGCTAGAGAGGCCAAATGTTTTTTTTTTAATATATGCTTACTAGCCTTTTGTAGTTTTGCTTTTATAAATTGGTTATTGATGTACTTTTCTGATTTTTCCATTAGAGCGTCTACCTTTTTGATTAATTTATAAGACTTCATTATACATTTACCATTAAAAGTTAAGCCTTTGCTCTCATAACTTAGAAATATTTTCCTTCTATTTTGTCAGTTGTCACCCCCCTCCAGATGTTTTTATTTTTGTGGGTGATTCAATGGGTTTTGATTTCTTCATGAAGTCACATCCATTAATTTTCTGCATTATTGTTCCTGCCACTACCTTTATGCTTGTGAAGGTCTTCTCCATTCATTGATTGGAGACTTGTTCATATTTAGATTCTTCACATGACCTGTTTAATCTCTTTAGCTGTTTGACCCTGCACAAGTCACTTAACCTCTCTGTGCCTCAGTTTCCTCCTCTCTAATTTGGGAATATAATAGTACCTGTTTGTAAGGTGAGTGACACAGTTGAGTCAATTCATATAATGCTTAGTGCTTGGTGCAAAGAAAGCCTATACATGTGCTGGCTTTCTATTAAGGGTATTATTAATTTTTCCCAGTAGTGTAACCAAATAAGTAATCGAGTATCCTAACAACATTTGTCGAACCATCTGGCTTTCTGATTTGTTTATTGATTTGTCTATTTTCTTTATATTAGTACTACAGTTTATATTTTTGTAGCTTTAAACTGCTCTTTAAAAAAAATAAAAAATAAACTGCTCTTTAACATGTGATGGTATAAGCACTCACATGCCCAGCTCCTAGCTTGGCTTCAAATCCTTGGCTATTTTTATCCTATTATTTATGTATTTTTGTGGGTAAGTATGGTTTTTACCACATTAACAAAAAATCCAAAGAATTGGTGAGGTTGAGAGCTGTTGATGAGTCCTTGCTCCACGGTGGCAGAAAAAAAGCTGGGAAAAACATCGATATATTTTTTTGTTTTGTTTTGTTTTTTCATAAATTTATTTTTTATTGGTGTTCAATTTGCCAACATATAGAATAACACCCAGTGCTCATCCATCAAATCCCCCCCTCAGTGCCCGTCACCCAGTCACTCCCACCCCCCGCCCACCTCCCTTTCTACCACCCCTAGTTCGTTTCCCAGAGTTAGGAGTCTTTATGTTCTGTCTCCCTTTCTGATATTTCCCACTCACTTTTTCTCCTTTCCCCTTTATTCCCTTTCACTATTTTTTATATTCCCAAATGAATGAGACCATATAATGTTTGTCTTTTTCTGATTGACTTACTTCACTCAGCATAATACCCTCCAGTTCCATCCACATTGAAGCAAATGGTGGGTATTTGTCGTTTCTAATGGCTGAGGAATATTCCATTGTATACATAAACCACATCTTCTTTATCCATTCATCTTTCGATGGACCCCGAGGCTCCTTCCACAGTTTGGCCATTGTGGACATTGCTGCTAGAAACATCGGGGTGCAGGTGTCCCGGCGTTTCATTGCATCTGTATCTTTGGGGTAAATCCCCAACAGTGCAATTGCTGGGTCGTAGGGCAGGTCTATTTTTAACTCTTTGAGGAACTTCCACACAGTTTTCCAGAGTGGCTGCACCAGTTCACATTCCCACCAACAGTGCAGGAGGGTTTCCCTTTCTCCACATCCTCTCCAACATTTGTTGTTTCCTGTCTTGTTAATTTTCCCCATTCTCACTGGTGTGAGGTGGTATCTCATTGTGTGTGTGTGCTTTTTTTTATTTTGATGAATTCCTAATACTTTATTTTTGCTTTTGTTTCCTTTGCCTCGGGAGATGTAAGTAGAAAGAATTTGCTACGGCTGCCATCAAAGAGGTTGCGTTCTCCTCTAGGATTTTTATGGCTTGGGTCTCACATTTAGGGCTTTGATACATTATTTATTTTTTTACGTATTTTTTTATAGTGTTGCTGCTTAAAAAAATTTTTTTTTGTAAATTTATTTTTTATTGGTGTTCAATTTGCCAACATATAGAAATGAGTGGGAAATATCAGAAAGGGAGACAGAACATGAGAGACTCTTAACTCTGGGAAACGAACTAGGGGTGGGGGAAGGAGAGGTGGGCGGGGGGGGACGACTGGGTGACGGGCACTGAGGGGGGCACTTGATGGGATGAACATTGATATTTTGGAAGAAGTTTTGCAAACTTTGGAGTTGTTCAGAACCCAGAGTGTAAAGATTGCCAGCAAATTTAAGAATGGCTTCTGGCCTCTCCTTGAGAATGAAAGATGCCAGGCAGTCAAGAAATTTATAAATGTCACTTGATCTAGATTCTTGAAGGACCAGCACATGCTCATATGATTTCCTTGCCACCAGTGGAGTTCAAACCCTCCCATTGTATGTGAGTCTCTGCCTCTGGAAGGATATGAAATGTAGCAGCTTGATCATACCTCCACCTTGGCAAGAACTATTTTTGAATGAGAGGAGTCTGATGTGGGAAAAATTTGGTTTGAAGGCCAGCAGAGTGGGTTCTAGGCTTGGATCTGGCCTTCACCTCTGGGCTATCTTGGATAAACTGAGTTTAGACAGTTTAGACAGTTTAGGTCTCTAGACCTCACTGTCTCCATCTGTGATATGGTGAGTTGGTTGATTCATGTGCAGTAAGCTCTTCTGAGCCAGATAGTTCATGCCAGTGTGTGAAGTGGGCCCAGGTGGTAACATCCTGAGGAGAAATGATAACTGGGAGGACCAGTTAGAGGCCCTTGCCCCTCTAAAGGGTGCAGCCTTCACTCAGCTTCCACAAATTGTTGCCAGGCAGGAATGCTGGCCTGACGTTACCAGAGCTCCTTATTTTTCAAGAGAAGAGAGAAATAAAGAGTTTTATGTAAAAACCTGATTTTTGAATGTCTGCAATTAATTCAAATTTCTTACAAGCATGACATAGGCCAAACAAAGCAGTCCTGCGAGCCAACAGTGATCTCTAATCTAGTTCATCTGCAGGCTCTCTCTCTCTAGCCCCCAGTGCTGTGATTCTCTGCTTACAGGAATACCCATGGGTTCCAGAGCCCTGTCCTGGCAAGCCCAGGGAGAGCCTCAGTATAGGACAAACCGGGGCTCACTACTTTGGAGCTAGACAAGATCCACTGGCAGAAGAAAACCCAAGGGGGTTGGTCCACAAGTATCCGATGGTTCATTTTTTCCTTTCTGGCTGAGCTGCTGGGTTTCAGGTAGCAGGCTTGATTTTTATGTGCAAAGCTTAAGCTCACTAGTCAGCCTTGGCTACATGGTGCCCCATAAATCATAGGCTGTTCTTATTATAAATAAAATCCAGCCGATGCTAGAGGTGCTAAGGAAACATGGCATGGGAGAAAGCGAGACTTGAAAGTCACTGGAGACCTGTCTTGCACCCGTGAGCAAATGGTTTGAGAGTCCAACATTTTCCATGGGAATGCAGGTTTATGTTTGTTTCCACCCATCATGTACTTAGGAGTGCTCACTGTGTGCCAAACACTGTGTGGATGCTGAGGATACAAGAGGGCATAGGACAGACACCTTCCTGCCATCCTGGAATTGAGTCTATGGGAAAGGAAGGTGGCTGGGAGATAAACAATCCCTCAAAGCATGAGAAAGACAGGAACAGAGCAGAGCTTGTGGGGGAAATCTGTGGGAGGAGTCAAAGAATTATCCCCATGAGGACTGATACTTAAGTTCTCACAAGAAGGACGTGCAGAAAGCCAGCCATGCAAGGAACCGGCACGCAAGAGCCAGAGCCCAGCCAAGGACAATGTATCCAGGATGGGAGTTCCAGTGTTGAAGAACCAGTGACGTGGCTAACCAACTTGTGTGTTCATATTCCCATCTGGAAAGTGAGAGGTTCTGTTCTGGACAGTCTCTTAGGCCCTTGGAGCTCTGCAAACACACAACTCCTTGGTGACACGCTGAGATTGAGTTGGACGAGGACATTTCCACAACACCTGTTTGACCTTTGTCAGTCTGAATAATAATTTAAAGAGCAATTGTGGAAGCTGTGGAGGGTGGAACAATACTTTCCGCCTGCCGGTGTCATCTCAGGTGGTGCGGACACTGTCTGCTAAATGCGCCTCGAGAGTTGGCACCAGGTGAGAAGACTTCCTTTTCCTACTGGTGAGTTGAGAAGGGGCTGTAGTCTACTCACCATGTGCCAAACACATGTACCCTTCAATTACACAACAAATGTTTATTAAGTCCCAAGCACTGGCTTAGGCACTGGGGAGGCAGTTAAAGGGTGGGGGGGGGGAGATTCTAGGCTGATAGCTCACACGAATTACAAAATGATGGAGAAAATGATGGTGGCAAGGAGTGAGATGATAGAATGAAATAGTGTGTATATGCTTGAGAGAGACAAAGCAGGAGGGAGAGAGGGGGACAGACAGAGACAGAGAGAGAAATGAGGAGAGAGAGAGAGAAGAGAGAGAAAGCAAACCAAGGATGATACCTGAGGTTGTGTTGCCACAAATGACCACATTGAGAGGCTGATTTCTGTGGAGAGACCTGACATCAGTCATGTGAGCCCAAGGGAAGGGCATTCTAGGCATGGGGGAAGTAGCAGGTGCAAAGGCCCTGAGGTGGAAATGAGCTTGGCATGGTCAGGGAGGAAAGGCAGTGGAGTGTTGAAGCTTAGTGAGCAAGGGAGAAGTTGGCAAAGGGTCAGGGCCAGAGTAGGGAGGGTCTTTTCTTTCTACGCACAGAGACAACTTCCTGAGAGGTGTTAAGGAGGGGAGCGACATGCCCTGATTGATGTCTTACGAGAGAACGTTGACTGCTGTGGGGAGCGAAGAGGCAGGAGCAGAAGCAGAGGGAACCTGTTGAAGTCATCAGGGCAGGAGATGATGGTGACTCGCTGGCAGTGGAGACGGGGTAAGGGGTCATGTCCAGGACATCCTTTGGGAATAAAGCTGACACAATCTGCTGATGGATTGGCTACAGGTAAGCAGGGAAGCTGGTGAATCAAATATTACCCCTATATGTCTGGCTATGTATTTGTATTTATTTATATACACATTACTTCTATTTAGTTCCCACAAATATAAATATATGTTTTTCTATATACATATATAAACACATACATATGCATATACATGGGCAAATGTATATTTACATATATATTTACATTCATTCCCCATAAATATATACATTATTTATATTGAATCCCCACAACCCAGCCCTGGAGGTGGATATTATCATTCCCATATTATGGCTAGGGAAACTGAGGCATCTCTAAAGGTCAGAACTGGAGCTCAGTTCCAGGTCTGCTTGCCCCTAGAGGCAATTTGGAATCCTCTCTACTTGATTTCCTCTCTCCTCTTCCTGTTGCTCTGTTCCTTCCCCAGGGAACCGGCTTGCCACCCAGGATCCAGCCCTTTCCCCTTGCTTTGGGTGAGAGAGCTAGTTGATGCAGCTCAGTCGGGTAACCCCTGAAATGTCAGATCCTGTCAGCTCTCCTGAGGCAGAGATCAGCGGGGCAGAAAGTGCCTCTGGAACCCGCTCTGGGAAGTGTGTCTCACCAACCCTTTGAATGCTACCCGGGATCTCTGTGCCCCCTGCCCCTCCGATGGCTTCTAGCTTTCCACTGGTGACAGCTTCGATGATCTCCTGTGACAGGGGGAATATGCAGCCACAGGGATGCAGCTCCATGCCCGGGAAATGTCACCTCCAATCCATGTCACACAGGAGAGCGAAGCAATTAAAGAGCCAGCCAATTCTTGCAGCTCTGGCTCCAGGCAAACTGTGGGGGTCAGAGAGGGAGATGGGGAAGAAGGCGAAGGAAGGGTCGGCAGCAGGGAGGGGGTGCAAGTAGGGCAAGTTAGGGGAAGGTGCCCACGATCTGGCACAGAGTGGGTACACAGTAAGTGTTTGTTGAGTGAATAAATGCAGGTTGGAGTGGATGCTGCAGTGTGCCACCCAGGTCCAGCCCTTCAGAACTACTGGGCTCCTGGCTCTGGCTCTGGAGATAGTCCATTTGTCTGGCTCACAGCTGAGCCCCTCAGTAGGACCTGCCTTTGGCTGAAAAGAGCTTCTTGCCTACTCTCAGGGGGGCATCTCTACCCCCTGACTGAGCCACGAGGGTAGAGGAAAGGCCCAGTCCCATTGTGTTGATTTGAAACAGCTCTGTGGAGCCATCCTGGCTCCCCAGCTCCTTGGAGGGCTATGAGACCTTTGTTGCAATGCATGGCAGCCCGCACTCCCCCTCTGTACAATACTTGCCCCCACCCTGCCCTGGCAGGTGTTGTTCCTATGAGCAAGCCCCAGGGACCCCTCTGCGTGCCCTTCTCTGCCTCGGAGAACCCCAATCTAAGTCAAATACCAATAAGGGACAACAATCATCAGTGCAGGGCTGTTCATAAGGTTCACTTCTCCCTTCCCAGGTTAAACCCTGGGCTTGCCTTTGTTGTGGAGAATCTGGGTAATGGACAAAATGGGCTGGGGGAAAAGTTGGGAAAGAGTCACAGAGGCTTCTATGTCTCCAGAACAAAAATCTCGAGTTTAGGGAGTGGAAGAAGCCAGAAAACCTGTAAAGGTGGAGTTTCAAGGATTAATGTTTAAGAAGGGGAAAGAGAGAGAGGATGTTTCCAGGGTATAGCTAACCGCTGAATGGAGGGTCCTGAGACAGGTGAGGATGAGAATAGAATTTTGAAGATGTTTACTGAACATTTATAATGCACAGTCGTCTCCTCAGTTGGAGTTTGATGAAGGAGTGAATAGAGATGCACAACACGTTTACCTGGTTTTCTGACTCCAGAGACTGGGCTCCATGGGAGACAGGCCTTCTTTGGGTTACCAGGACAGAATGGAAAGGGTGTTCATGGCAGTCAAAGAAAGAGCATAGTTATGAATTAGCAGGAGGGATAGGAAAACAGAAGAGGAAACCCCCCCATGGCTTGGAAAAGAGTTCAACAGGAGCAAAGAAAAATAGGATGAAATCAGAGCAAGAAAGATAGGTTCATCCAGGATCAGGTAAGTCAACTGGATTAATAGCACTCAATATCCATCCTATCCTTGAAGTTGCTCTTCCTGCAGCCCTCTGTGAGCATAGGCTGCTCCTCAGACAGGGGTAGGCTCCTCATCAGTTGGAGGTGGTGTTTTAATTAGATATGGTATAGTGGCTACAACACAGAGCAATCCCCTAGCGACCCAAGAGAACCAAAAAGTTTTTTCTCTTAAGATGAGAACTAAGGGGCAGCCCGGGTGGCTCAGTGGTTTATTGCCACCTTCGGCTCAGGGCCTGATCCTGGAGACCCGGGATCGAGTCCCACGTCAGGCTCCCTGCGTGGAGCCTGCTTCTCCCTCTGCCTATGTCTCTGCCTCTCCCAGTCTCTCTCTCTCTCTCTCTCTCTCTCTCTGTGTCTCATGAATAAATAAATAAAATCTAAAAAAAAAAAAAAGATGAGAACTAAGCATAAGTAGTCCATTTGGTACGATTATCTCACAGTGATGGAGTCTCCGTCCCAAATTCCTTCTAGCTTATTTCTCTGTATTAACCTTTGGGAACCAACGTGACTGTTCCAGTTCCTGCCATAAAATTTGCATTTTGTTCAATGTGGTGAGAGAAAGGGGACATGGAAGACGGAGTCATCCACTTAAGGATAAGATCCATTGCTTCTGTTGACTTCCTATTGGACAGAACTTAGTCACATGGTCATAGATTAGAGTCAAGGGAAATCGAAAAACAGTCTTAGGTAGCCATGTGGCCAGTTAGACTTTATGGATTCTGTTACTCAAGGAAGAGTGGAGGGATGGTAATTGGGGGGTAACTGGCAGTCTCTGACACAGATGGGCATCTGATGGTGACCCAAGCATAGGCCAGCCAGGGCTGATGAAGTGGCTCATTACAGACTAAGTTTGGAGGGAAACACCCGGAAAGAGTGGGCCCTTGAGGAAGAGGAATGGAGTAGGCAGGTTCTGAGTGGGGAAGAAGCAGAGAATGATCTGTTCTTGAGCTGTGAAATCCATCTCAGTTCTCAGTTCTGAATTTAAATGTTGTTACGCATCAGTTAGGATGCTTTTGGCTGGGAAGAACAGAAAATTCAGATTGAAACAGATAATAATTAAAGTATATAGTATGTTGTGGGGGTCCAGAGGTAGGGTGGATTCAGGCATGGATTAGTTCAATGAACTAACTGTCCATGAACAGTTCAATGATGTCTCTAATGTCTCTACTGATGCAAAAACTTGGGGTCATTCTTCACTCTTTCATCTTCATCTGTGGCTTCATCCTTAGGCTGACTGGCTCTACTTGTTATCACAACATGGTAAACAACAGCTTTAAGTCAACAGGCTTCCTTGATCCTACCTGGTGGTAGTAGACATTGAGAGAGAAGAAACTGCTCTATGCTCAGGCACAAAATGCTCCTTCCAGTCAGTTAGATTGGACCAGTTTAGATAACATTCTCTCCCTGGATAATAGAAGATGCTTATTAACTTAGACTCAGCAGCTTCCGTATCTGGAGATGGAGATGGAGTGGCTACTTGGCTAAAATCAGAGTTCTGTTAGGTTTCTGTTGGGAACTGTAAAGTTTCCATTCATCTTACAATAAACTCCCATCTCCTTAAGATGGCCTGAGAGTGCTTTATCCATAAGACTCAGAATGCTTAATTAATGCACCAGTAAAAGATTCAAAGGCAAGATGCTCCAAAAGAGTTGAAGGCGGAAAGGGGAAAGAAAAGGATAGAAGGAAAGACATGGCCATACCTGCCAGTGAGCTTCCAAAATATTGAGGGAAGAAGCTGTTGCCAGTGACCTCCAAGGCCATTCAAGACAATTTGTGTGAAGGAGAGAAGACACATGGGAAGCCACTTAAGAATATCTTAGGCAACTTATAGATTAGACATGAAGAGGGGGAGTTAGAGAACTACTACTCTGTATGGCCAGAGAGACCATGAGTAGGGCAACAACTCACCATATAGGGTAAGAGCATCCAGCTGATGCCCCAGTTAATGGCTGCATTCAGGATGACATACAAGTGTCATTCTAAGAGCCAGTGTGATTTGCAGTGGCCCTTGGAGCAAACTTTGTGAAGGATCCAGAATTCTGATGAGTGACATCTTTGAACTAGTCATATTCCAGAATTTTCTTTCTTAGCTTTACTCTCTGTCTTTGTAAAACTATTCCTTGGGAGTTTGGATGTCACTTCCCTTTTGTATGACTCTTTCTGGAGATGACCTGAGTATTTTCCTGGTCCTATTCTCTAAGAAGCACTGTGTCTAAAGGACAGAGGATGGTCTGTCTGAGTTAGGGTAATCCCAGGGTTTTAGGTAAGCTCAGGGTAAACACCAGGTTTCTCACTCAGTTTTGTTATGTGTGAAATAAAGAGAATAATGTCTACTTGAGATGTGTGATCCAAGGATCAGATTTAATAGATACAATGGATCCAGGATAGCACTTACTCTGCATTTTGGGGGAAATCTTGAAAAGTGTCTTGCCCTGTTGCTCCAGTCCTCAAGATCACAGACTACCTTTTGTTCTTATGATTTCATTCATTCATCTCCTCATCCACAATGCCAACTTACAGTACAGCTTTGCTGGGGAATAAATTTGTCCTCATCTTGAACATTCAGATGCAAGTCCAAAGGCACTCTTCCTGCATGCTTGACTTTAATTTTGCTCTTTGTTTGGGTTCCTTTCAGCCAGGTTCTGGGGACTTTATATGATCTTCTTTTATTTTTTTTAAAGATTTTTATTTTATTTATTTATTTATTTATTTATTTATTTATTTATTTATGAAAGAGAGAGAGTGAGAGAGAGAGCACAAACAGAGGGGAGGAGTAGAAGGAGAGGGAGAAGGAGAAGCAGACGCCTCGCTAAGCAGAGAGCCCGATGTGGGGTTCCATCCCAGGACCCCGCAAATCATGACCTGAGCTGAAGGCGGACACTTAACCGACTGAGCCACCCAGGTGCACTATAATTTTCTTTTAAAGTGGTGCACATTTGGACATGATAAATGGAATCATGGTATTTCAAGGGCAGATCTAGGTGTTGACACTAAAAGTAACCCAAAGTGAAAGTGAAATTAAACTCAGGAGTGTCAAGAAGGGTGTCTTAGCATCTCCATCTGAATATTAGAATGAGGAGAATTAAAAAAATTTTTTTATATCAAGCAATAGCTGTCAAAGAGTATATAGAAAGCAGAGAGAGAGAGGAAGGGGGTCATTTGAAATTCTCAGATTTTATGTCCTCATCTGGATTCTCCTGCTGAGAAGCAGGCTGGACACTCAGACCTGGAAACCCATGCCAGACATCTAAGTCCTAGAAGTCCACTTCTGATGGTATTTGGCAACATTGGGCCTCTTTGGGCCAAGGGTTTAGTGCCAAGAGTAATTGTGATTTACGCCCCTAACCCCTTTGGGTGCAAAATGGTTTTGATTAGATGCATACCATGTTTATTAAGCCTTGCACAAAGCAGGCTGGGGGCTTGACTGGTCTGCCATAAAAGGGAGGGAGATTTACACGGCTCCCTGCAGGATTCATTTAATCTCTTGGGGATTTACTGACCTTCAATTAGAACTGTTAAGTACTGTTTACACGGTCCCTAATTCATACAAGACCGATGTAAGTTTGAATTTTGCTTTCATTAAGGACCTATGAATCAAGGAAATAAAAATAAAAAGTCTTTGCCAAGCAAGATGTGATTTGGTTAAAAACAAAAACAAAAAAACTGAAAGCAAAAAGCCACTGGGAGTTGAAAGCCTTACTTTGCCATAATTTAGGAGTAACCTGATACTAAAAAGGTGATCTATTATTAGGATGGATTTAAAAAGAAAAAACAAACAAACAAACAACTGATCTGAGATTATTTGCATGAAGATTAGCTTTGCAGTTTTAAGATTCTTTCTTACAGAGAGTTGGGACAAGACAGATCCCTTGATTGGTTTTGGTTGTTCAAAAATCAGGATTCCCTTCTATTTACTAGAAGGAAGAGTGCAATTCATCCCATGTAGGAATCCATTGTACACACAGAAATTGCCTTTTAGCTATGTCTTTGAACTACAGAACATGGACTCCCATTGGGTTTATAAAGGATACCAGGGCTACACAAAACTATGAAACATCATCCCTGTATTATTTAAGGATTTGAGGGGAAAATATAGTATAAAAGATATTGGAAAAGAAGAAAAAAATATATTGGAAAAAAAAAAACATTACAGTGTTGGATGAGAAGTTCCAAATCCAAATGCCCACAGGGAATAAGCAGGTGGGAAAATGAGTGAATTAGCCTCGGTGGGCACTAGTTGAGGAACCTATTTCCATCTAAAGACACCCATAGCTTGGCAACAGGCTCAGTAAACACTGTTGCATGAATTGCTAGATGTTCACTGTTTCTCCTGGTGTTGGGACTTCTTTCCAAGGAGAACCCTATACAAAACATTCAGAGCCACAGCCTCACCCCAGGAGAAGTGATTTTATTTTATTATTCTTAAAGATTTTTATTTATTTAAGTAATCTCTACAGTCCACTGTGGAGCTCGAACTCTTAACCCTGACATCAAGAGTCACATGCTCTTCTGATTGAGCCAACCAGGAGCTCCCAGGAGAAGTGATTTTAAATCCTTTGACACATTATAGGCATTGCTTCCAATTTCTGCTGGGGAAACAGAACCCTTAGGCTGTGATGGCCTACAGTTGTACAAAACAAATTCGACACCAGGGTAGCACGATAATCGCCGTGATCACAGTCAACAATGATCTTGTCTACGTCACGTCCCCGAATGCTTCCGACTATCCTGTGTGCTGTTTGACAGATGGGGAAACTGAGGCTCAGCAAGGTGAAGTCACCTGCTCAAGAAGTAGCAAATGAAGTCTTCCACTCAATCTCAGAGCGCAGAGCCTATGTACTTGGCCCTCACATGATGTCACACAGAACCTAGGATGGAATTCTGGTGCTTCTCTTTATTATGTAATTTGGTCTTCATCTAGAGTAGAAACTGGGCATAGATCTCTACACCGCCTCGTTGACTTCGATCCATTGGTGTCTTTTCCTGTGGAATATTCCCTGAAAGGTGGGGAGCTTGGGACCAGTAATGAAGGAGGGGTCTGATGAGTCACAATGACGTTTTCTTACTCCTGAGACCTACTGGTGAAGCTGAGAAGTGAGATTCCTTTTCCCACTGTCCAGAGAATAGAAGAATTTCAATGTCAGATGAAAGAATGAGTTGGATCAACACCCACTTTGGTGACCTGGTGATGAATTCAGCTCTTGCCTAGATAAATTGCAGAGGGTATTTGATGGAGGAACTCTCACACCTTTACCCTTAGTGGCTTAAAGTCTCTGTCTTAGGTTGGGTTTTTCCAGAAGTAACTACGATTTGAGGACAGATTGTTTAATTGGGAGGCAATTCCCAGGAAGCCCTGGTAGGGAAATAAGGAAATGAAAAGAGTATATTAATAAGAAAGTTACAGCCCTGAGGTAGGGTTGCCAGATAAAAGACATCTAGTTACATATGAATGTCAGAAAAACAACAACTCATTTTTTAGTGTATGTATGTCCCATACAACATTCCTATACTATTATTCATTGCCTATCTAAAATTGAAAGCTAACTGGGCTCACTATATTTTTATTTCTTGTGTCCAGCAGGCTTACACTAGGAGCTTCTGGGAGATGATGTGGAGCACACTTCAGAACTGTCCCACATGAAAAGCAGGGAAGCACAGTTATTTACCCTTTATCTTACATTTGTCATTGGTTGAGGTCTACTCCGGGTTCATCAGCTCCTTAGCACTTCCGGTCTGTTCTGTACAAAGCTGGACTCATTCCTTCAGGTAGAGAAAGCCCTAGACAGGAAGACACACCTAGGACTAGGGTGAGGGGAGCAAGGTGCCTAGGCTATAAAATTTCAGGAGCCGCTCATTCTGAGGGACGTGCAAAGACATAGTCAGCCTCATTTCCTGCCTGCTGGCCTGGCCCTGGCTTACAGGAAGAGGTCTCTGGCAAGTGTGGAAACCCCAAGCAGTGAGGGGATGGGGGCAAAGCATCAAGAAATCTGCTATAGTCTGTAAGGATGACAAGATAGAGGATGCTAGGTAGGAAATCTTGTTGTCTTCCCTGAGTTTTAAAGATTTTCCTTTAGCGTGAGGTCCTCCAAACTTATGAAGACCTGCCTGTTTTAGACACGAGAAAGAATTTACTCTGGCCACTGGGTACCTTGGTCCCTCTATGACTTGCTTATGTGTCCTTCTTTCATGTTCCCTTTTAATGGCCCAGTTATTGAGCACATCACATCTCTTGTGTAATCATCGTGTAATAATCATCTAATCCAGGAAGCTGGACTAGTAGCTTTCTGTGGCTGCCATTTTTTTTCTTGGAAGAGATGATACAGATGATATCAGTCTGAACAGTCAGGAGAAGGAGATGAGGAAGGGGGGCTTACCCAACTTCAGTGAGCACAGACTCTCCCCATCTGCCCTGTATGGTTGCAGGGTGGTGCTGGGAGGCAAGAAATACGACCTTTGCTCCACTTATATCTTTCTCCTACCCTTATGTTCACAGACTGATGTGTACTATCTTCTTGGTTCTGGATGCTATGCCTGGTGATTTTATCCACAGAGGTATATGTGGGGGCAGTCTGTTTTAGGCGACTGAAGGTTTTAATTCTCAGGAGAAGGTATGGTTTTCCTTGGGTAGGCTTTCTAACTTGCTATGCTGTCAACAGATTTTTCAAGCTGTTTAGGGTTCTCTGATCTCTTAGACATCTTTGCTTACTTACATTTCTTTATATATATATGGTATAATGGTTTTGAGCATGAACTTGAGACTTAGAAGTGGGTGTGAATTTGACTCCCAACAACTGTCAGGTCTGAGACCTGGAAATCAGGCAGATTACATAACCTTTCTGTACTCAAGTTCCCTGCCTTTGGAGTGGGGATGAGAATGATATTTATGGTATAGAGTTCTATAAGAGTCAAGATAGCAATATCATGCTCTAATAATTACCAGTCTCTAATTCTCAATGGACTTAGATATCAAACAACAAAGCTTATTTTTTTATTCATGCTACATGTTCTTTGCACATCGTCTGCTATCATCCTCATCCTTGGACCAAGAGTAATAACCCAAGAACATTTACAAAAACATAAGATATTACAAGATAAGTTGGAATAATGAGTAGGGTCAACACCTACTTTGCTGAACGGATAGTGAGTTTAGCTCATCTTTAAATAATTCTAAATGGGATTTGCAAGATCAAATGGATTACTATTGCTGTTTCAGAGTAGGTAATCCTCCAACAACTGGAATTTGATTACCGGAAGATGGGGAGGGGGGCAGCAGGGAAATGATTTCAGGAAAGTGACAAAATGAGAAGGACGGGAAGGCAGCCAGTATAGGGTATAGGATATGTTAGTGGACAAGTGTGGGTAACTGGGGCTCAATCCCAATGGTGACCAAGGTCTTACCAACTGGAGTGGCACTTCTCCTGGTGGCACGGGGAAGATTGTTTGCATTTGGGTCATGCACTGGCAATTAAATGCTCCAGACAGGCAGGAATAGGTATAATTTTCTCCCATACTCAATTGACCAGAATTAGTGACATGGCCCAACCCAAATGCAAGATACCTGGGAAGTGCAATTGCCCTAATAGGAGAAGAACCAGGCATTATTGAACAGCACTTATCTATCACAGGTTAAATGGGATTCAATGAAATAATATTTGTAAAGCATATGTATAGAAACTAACTGGCAGACAGTGAATGCAAGATAAATGTTGATTGTTCTTTTGATTATGATGCCCTGCTAGATTATGAGCAATTTAAGGGAAAGGACCTTGTCTTACTTCTGACTCTAGTGACATTTATTGTTGACTAGTGTCCCACGTGCTAGGCACTTTGCCAAATAGCATCCCCACAGCAACCCCATGAAGTAGGTAACTACTGTTTTCAATCCTATTTTACAGATGGGGAAACCAATTCTGCATGGAATTAAGTCAACCTGCTCAGGCTCCTATAGCAAGTAAGTGGCAGTGAGAGAATTTAAGCCCAGGCCAATGCCCGTGCATTTGGCATCATACATTTGTACTTCCTGTCTTTGTACTGCCAGCCTTAACACCAAACTCTAGACAGAGTGGGGCTCCATGAGTATTTGCTGAATTGACTGGAGTAACTTTTTCTGACCTTGCAAGTACATCAAAGACCTTCTACCTCCTTCTTCCTCTTGCATGCAGTCTCCTCCAAAATGGCCACGTGTCCCATTGTTTTACACTGTTGACCAACACAACCTCCTCTTGCCATCTAATTACCGTATGTAATTCTGAGATTTGTCATCTCTCATCACCTTCCCTTTCTCTCCTCTTCTCTTCCTGGCCAAATCCAGAGATTTCTCTGATGCCCTAGAGTTTTAAGGCAGGATATATCTGTGGGTACCATGACTACTCTTCATGTAAAAGGTGGGTGGAACATTGCAGAAATTTCCAAGGGTATTAGAATAATCTCCTTAAAAGTTTTAAGCACTTACTGTCACCTAAAATTGATACTCTTTTAGGGTTTTAATCTTTTTCCTATTCTGGTCATTTTAAAAAAAGAAATGGAATTTCATTTAGGGGTCCCTCTGGGAATCTGACAACTTCTCCTTCCTTTTATTCAGTTAAAGGCTGAAAATATCAGCCTGCTCTTATCTGATTCCTTGTCTACTAACATTATGTTCTGAGGAAAGCCCCCTCCTGCTCTGCAATTTTTTTTAACTTTTTTTTTTTTTTTTTTTAGTGGTGGTGGGTCATGGTAGACAAATAAAAATCATTCTGAGGTTATCTGGGACCTGCCATTCCACACAATAGCAATAAGAACGTTTTCCAAATTTAAAACTCTGATGGAGGAAGTGGGTTACAATAGGAGCAACCTTTGACCCTGATCACTCATAATGGTTTCCTGGATTCAGGGATATTATGGGCTGGGGCCAAGGGTTTCAGCAGAGAGAACACAAGATGTGTTAAACTTAGAACACAATGTGCGAGTTCCGGGTGGGGCTGTCAGAGGGACATCTTTCTTTCTTTCCGGTGAAAATGATTCCTTTTCCAAACAAGGACCTGGCTGTTTCTTGTGGTCTGGCCAGTGTCTGTGTATTTTTGTTCTGCTGCTGGTTTGAAGAGGAATTTTGAGATATCAATGAATCTGAAAGTCTTCACCCTAGGGACCATTTCTAGGCATTCTTTATCCTCTAAATATCTATTAAATGACTGCTATGTGCCAGATACTGTTCTAGAGGTCAAGATCTAGCAATAAAGGAAAAAAAAATGCCCCAAAGCCCTGTCTTTGTGAAGCTTCATTCTGTGGCACAGTTCTTCAACCTCAGGGCTACTGACATTTCGAGCTAGAGAATTTGCTGTGGTAGGGGCTGTTCTGTGCATTGTAAGGTGTTCAGCAGCATCTCTGACCTCAACCCTCTAGAAGGCAGGAGCACCCCTCCCCAATCACGGCAACCTAAAAAATATCTCCAGATGTTGCTAAATGTCTAGGGGGTTATCTAACCAACCAAGTCACTCATGGTTGATAACCACTGTTTTATAGGAGGGAGACAAACCGTATACTGTGAAGTAATAAATAGGTAACAAAGAAATATAATCTGTCAGAGGTCAATAAAGACAGGAGGGTTGAGTCTCAGCAATGGGGTAGGGATTCGAGATTGTTATAATTTAAATGATGTAGTTGGGGAAGTCCTTCTAAAGAATGTGACATTTGACAAAGACTTGAGGAAAGCAGTGAAGTGAGCCACATGGCCATGGAGGGAACAGCCAGTGGAAATGCCCCGAGCATGCACAATAGCCTCAGAATCACCAAAGGCATCTGTGGAGGAGCGACAGGAGAGTGCTCAGAGTGGAGGCAGAGAGATCAAAGGAGGGCATGTCCAGACTATGCATTATGGGGCCTCTGTGGCCACTGTCAAGGCTTTGCCTTTCTCTAAGAGGAAGGGAAAAAGCATAGTTCAATTTTATTTTATTTTTTTATAATAAATTTATTTTTTATTGGGATTCAATTTGCCAACTTACAGAATAACACCCAGTGCTCATCCCATCAAGTGCCCCCCTCAGTGCCCGTCACCCATTCACCCCCACCCCCCGCCCTCCTCCCCTTCCACCACCCCTAGTTCGTTTCCCAGAGTTAGGAGTCTTTATGTTCTGTCTCCCTTTCTCATATTTCCCACAGAGGCATGAGATGATCTTTTTTTCTTTCTTTCTTTCTTTCTTTCTTTCTTTCTTTCTTTCTTTCAGAACTACTCTAGCTGCTGCTGGGTTGCAAACAGACTGTGAGGGATAAGGAAAGAAGTAGGATCATAGAAAGTCAAACTTTGAATCTGGGCAACTTAAAGAAGAGTGTCTCAGTCCAGGCCTGGCTAGACACCTGTAGGCCTCTACAGACACCGTCTTCCATTCCATTAAATATGCGTACACAGTGGTGGTTGTAGCTGCCTGACCTGGTAGACTGTGTTGGAAAGACTGGAGATTGAATTTGCCTTATTTTCTCTGTCATCTTTTCTTGTTAGACTCTGTCCAGGGTAATGTCTTGATTTTTATTTTATTTTATTTTATTTTATTTTATTTTATTTTATTTTATTTTATTTTTTTATTGGTGTTCAATTTGCCAACATATAGAATAACACCCAGTGCTCATCCCAACAAGTGCCCCCCTCAGTGCCCGTCACCCAGTCACCCCCACCCCCCGCCCACCTCCCTTTCTACCACTCCTTGTTCGTTTCCCAGAGTTAGGAGTCTCTCATGTTCTGTCTCCCTTTCTGATATTTCCCACTCATTGATTTTCATTTTGGAAACAGTATATGGTAGGTGGAAGACCAAAGGCCCGGGTAATTATAATAATTAGTAATATTTGATAGAAATAATAAGCTAACAGCTACCAGGCTCTTATTTGCCAGAGGCTGCACTATCCTCCTCTTGTGCATGATGTCCTTGAATTCTGGCCACCAGCTTCTGCGGAGGGTACCCATCTTATTATTTCTCCCACAATCCAGGTGAGGACACTGAGGCTCAGAGTTTTGGAGTGACTTCTTCAAATTGCAGAGCCTCAAACCTCATTAACTGAGAGGTGTCTGAGAGGACTATGCAGCCAACTGATGTGGAAGGTGGAAACTTCATGATTGCCTGGGGTCCCATCTCCGTGTTCAAAACTGCCCCTTCCATGTTCTGGGACTCATCACGAGATATTTGAGAGGAGTGAGCTGTGGGTAGAGGGCAGCTTAGAGCTAACCCTCACCTTTAGTGGATGGGAGCATGGAGTTAATAGCTCAGGCTCTGTCATCTGCAGACCCAGGTTCAAATCCCAACTCTACCCACTTAGGATTCTGTGATCTGGGTCAGTTACTTCACCTCTCTAAACTTCATTTTCCTCATCTCCAACACTGGAATAATAATGGCATCGTGGATGCTGTTGGTGTCCTGCCCATGTCTCCTCACCCCCACCTACCCTATCCAAGCCACTTATGGCTCAGTTCCAAAAATACTGATGTTCATCCCTCTGTCCAAGGGCTTTCTCTGACTGCTGACCTGTGCTCAGCTCAGGAGGGGGCAGATCAGACTTGCCAGGTGGTAATATCCTCAGGAGTAGCCTCAACCAATAAATAATGACATGTGATGGATAAAGATTCTACTCCCTCATGTGTTCTCACAGCCCCTCAGGAGTCTGCAGCTTGACTGTATCCCAGATACCCTCAGCATTGACCACTCACCTTTATTTCTCCTTTCTTTCCTGTCTCTTCTTCCCTCCCCATGCTTCCTTGGATCACCTCCCAAATAAACTATTTGTATCCAAATCTCAGGATCTATTTGCAGGGCAGGGGCAAAGGGGGTGCAAACAAGACATCCTTAAGATTGTTGTGATGGTTATGAGAAAGTGAATGTAAAGTATTTAGCATACTGTCAGATATACAGTAAACATTGAAAAATGGCAGCTATGACAATGTTGAGGGTGATGATGACGATGATGAACGTAATGATGATGATAATGATGGAGACAATGAAGATGATGAGGAGGAGAAGGAAGGAGAAGAAAAGGAAGAGGAAGAGAAGAGAGATAAAGAGAGGAGGAGAAGAAGGGGGGTATGTGGAGGGAGAGGAGGAGGAGAAAGAGAAAGAGGAGGGGATGGTGACCATGAAAAAATTAAGGCCCAAAAGGAAGAGGCAAGTGGAGAATAGTGGATTGAATGGACATGGGAAGCTAGAGCAGCTGCCCAGCCAGATCTACAATGGAGTCACTCCCTGTCCACATTTTCTCCTACCACCTGAGTTCATGAAGATTCCTACCCATGGTCAATGTTCTCTGGGAAAGAACCTGTCCCTTGTTCCTCCTGAACAGTTGACACTCAGTGAGTCAGTGAGCTATAGCCAAGCACCAATCCTGTATAAGATGTGGTAGGAGGGACAGAAATGGTAAAATGTGGTCTGAGCTACTTTTTCTTCATGGGGAAAGCCAAGCCTTCTGTTCACAAAAGTTCTTCTCGCCATCTCACTCTCGGACGTCATCTCGGATCCTGCCACTGGACAAGTGGACACACAGCCTTGGGACCTGTGTGAGTGTATTGTTTTGAGACAGTTGTTCAGCTTCCTGTGTGTGGTAGCTTATTTCCTGTCACACTCATTTGCTTCAGAACTCCCTGTTCTTGGATGAAAAATCATGGAAGTTTCCAAGTCAACAAATGCCATTATGTGTCTCACCTGTAGAAGAGTTGTTGAATTCATCTCCAAAGTTCTGTTGGCCAGTGGTTAAGGGATTGAAGTTAAATCTTTAGAAGGGTGAATGGAGAAATGTTGGCATTTGGTGGATGAGCTCTAAAAGGGTCAGAGCTGGGAGGCACGTAGGCAGCCACCTCTTCCAACTCTCCTTCATTTTACAGTAGCAAAATCAAGACACAGAGAGGTCACATTAGCACATGATGCCACACAGCTAAAAGATAATGCAGCCCAGAATAAAACTCATTGCTCTGCATTCCCACTCCATTGTTTTTCTTGCTCTATTATTATCCACCTCTTATAAATCAAGTTGCCAGAAATGCACTAGGAGCATCATCTGGTCAAGGACAAATCTTTTTGTGAAGTGAGCAATAGCTTCCTCGTTCAGCATTTTCATCGGTCTTGATTTTCATCTGTCAAGTTAAAAAAAAAATCAGAACAACTCTATGCTTTAAAATAATGAAGCTATAAAGGATTTCTATTCAACCTCAATGTCACAGAAGCATGAAAAGCTACATGTTGAAATGAATGGTGGATTTTTCACTCTAAATAAAATGTAATTCACCTAATTGATTTGGTTGAATCTATGCCTTCTGAAGCTTTGTGTTTTCCAATAAAATGGCCAAGCCTGCTGAGCTATGTCTAGAGGAAGGAAAGCCAGAAAGAAGAGAGAGGCCCCAGGGAAAAGAGAGAGAAAAAAAATCAGGGCATAAATACATCAAAAGTCTCTTCTTTAAGACAGTAGAGAGAGCTCACAGAGAATCAGAGAAAACCACCTTTTTGGCACCCACTTGCACCTCAAAATTATTCATTTAGGTTTGTTTATTTATATCTTATTTTATTCCTCCAGAAAGAAGGAGGAAAAACAATGCCCTTCAGATAGGATTATTAATACACAGCATTTATTGATCATTATCATGTGCCAAGAACTGCATAAACATGATCCTATTCAACTTATCACAGTTACCCCAGGAGGCAAGTATTCTTATTCTCATTTGTAGTGAGTTAAAGCATGGCCCCCTAAGAGGTAGTCTACATGTGAGCTTATTTGGAAAAAGAGTCTTGCAGATATAATTAAGGTAGGGGATCTTGACATAAGATCATCTTGAATTATCAGGGTAGGCCCTACATCTAATGACAAAGGGCCCTTCATAAGAAGAGAACAGACATGGGGGCGAAGGTCATGAGAGGAGGAGGCAGAGATTCAAGTGATGTGTCTACAGCCAAAGGACTCCAAGGATTGGTGGCAGTCACCAGAAGCTAGGAGGAAGGCATGAGCGCCTTCTCCTTCAGAACCTCCAGAAGGAACATTCCCACTGATACCTTGATTTAGGGCTCAATCCTCTGGGGTGCAGAGAAAATAGATTTCTCTTCCTTTAAGCCACTCAGTTTGTGAAATCTGTTCCAGCAGCCCTAGAGAATGAATATACCATTTTATAGGTTAAGGTTCCAAGGCCTAGAAAGTTCAAGTCATTTATGTATCCATACAGTCCAAAGTGCTATAGTCGGATTAAAATGTGCAGATCATAGCTGATCCCAACAGCAGGCCGGATTTTAAAAACAGCTTAAAATGGATAAAGAGATGCATGAAAAGCACTACCCTAATGTTAATGGTAACTATCTTAGGATGCTGGGTGGGGCAGTGTCATGTAACTCTTGCTTTCTTTATCGTTCTTTTATATACTGCCTAAGTTTTCTATAATAAACAATATTGAATAATTGGAAGAAAAAATTAAAGGGATTTTCCCTGAGGACAATGTACAACAATGTAGAGTGTTAACTGAAGGTTGCCTACAAACTTGCTGATAGGTGGTAAATAATTACTACAATTTCATAAGTCTGTCCTTACCTTGGCCTCCTGAAGTAGGTACTGCTGTTTCCCCATTTTATTTTTTTATTTTTATTTTTTTAAATTATTTTATTTTATTTATTTATGATAGGCACACAGTGAGAGAGAGAGAGAGAGAGAGAGAGAGAGAGAGAGAGGCAGAGACACAGGCAGAGGGAGAAGCAGGCTCCATGCACCGGGAGCCTGACATGGGATTTGATCCTGGGTCTCCAGGATCGTGCCCTGGGCCAAACCAGGGATCCCTGTTTCCCCATTTTATAGATGAAAATCTTGAGTCTCAGAGTTAGAAAGTACTGTATTTAAGTCTCCACTAAAGAGGATATACCCTTATCCTCACCATCCCTTTGGTCCTTCCTTAAGTCTAAATTACAAGGCATTTAGAAGCACACATTTTTGTTTTTCCTTAGACTAGTCAACGTCCAAGTCTTCAAAGTCCAAGCCCACATTATGGAGGGACAGAAGAAGCTTTCTTTTTTCCTTTTTTTCTCCAGTCCATTCACTCTGAGGGGAAAATCTGATAGTTCTCTGGTGTTAAAGACTCTAATCTGAGTGTAAAGAGAGAAGAGCAAACATGAGATCCTAATTCTACTCTTTTGAGGAAACCTAGAGGAAGCCTTGTTCTCTTAAGCTCACAAAAGAATGTGGATATTTTTCACAGGCAGGTTTAAAGCTGTGGTAAGCAATTTAAACCTATAATTTGAGTCTTGGGGGCTTGGGACTGGCTTTCCTACATTCTACGTTTTAGCCGAGAATATAGAGGACTGACTCTCTTATTTTTTTTAAATTCAAGTTGTCCTTTTTCAGTCCCATTGAGAACTCTGAGAACTCTAGAGCACAAACTATAGAAAATTGGAGTGGATCACACCTTAGCCTTGACCACTCACTGTCTGAAATGGCACTCCTTGCCCAGCACTTGACCATGTGCTATCTAGGCATTGGCTCAGGACAAACCTGAGCGGTGAGCATTATCATCTTCATTTTCCAGGTGAGGGAACTGAATCTTAATTGGTCAGGGAGCTTGAATGTGGCAGTATCTGGGACTGAGCCAGAAATATCTGTCCTCAGGCTGCTGTCCCCTCTGTGGAGCTGTCTCTTCATCCCTGTACATTCAGAACCATGTGAAGATGACTTAGAACCTCACAGATTAAATGTTTCTCCTCGACATCCAGGAGATCTGGATGTCAGAATCTGCATTATGCCCAAAGGCATCGCAAATGTTCTGGAAAAAACACAATTTAAGGAAAGTAACAAACTAACAGTAACAAACTAACAGCCCAGACCAGGTACTTACTGGACCACAGTCTACTCCTCACAACAATGTGATCCCAAAGAGTACTTTCCCCTCCTTGGGCCTATTTTTGCACTAATACATAAAGGCATTGTTGTAGGATTGCCTGGGATATCTCTGAAAGGTTATAAATTCTAAGATTTAGCTTTGACTTCTAAATCCGAATCTCCTGGGGAGAGCTTCTTAATCATTTAATTAATTAATCATTTATGAATTAATTAATTTAGCAGATACTTATTGCTATTTATTGGACATATGGCTGCCGGGGATGAAATGTTGTATTTGTCAGGGTTCCATCAGGAAACAGAAGAATCAACTCTGGTTAGGTTACTTTAAGGAGTTTCATAAAGGTGCTCAGACTAGGATGTAGGCAGGATATTAGAGAAGCATAAAGGGACAGTGTGGGACCTGCAAGCTAGCAACACGGGTTTTTCCAACCTGTAGACCTGAAGGAATGGGAGAATGTTACGCATATCATCTGAATTTGAGGGAGATAGCTTTGAGGAAGGACCTCCTTAGGAGAGCTGGGACCTTTATTGAGAAAAGATTTCCCAAATGAGTGGGAAAAGTCAGTAGAGGGTGACAGGACATGAGAGACTCCTTGCTCTGGGAGACGAACAAGGGGGTAGAGAAGGGGAGGTGAGTGGGGGGATGGGGTGACTGGGTGACGGGCACTGAGGGGGGCACTTGATGGGATGAGCACTGGGTGTTATACTATATATTGGCAAATCTAATTCCAATAAAAATATACACAAATAAGTCAATAAATAAACTTTCACTTCACTTCAAAAAAAAAAAAAGATTTCCCTAACTTCATCACTGTTGATTGTTGATATTCAGAGTTAGATCCTTCTGTGTTGGGGGGAGGTTTCTATGCACTGTAGGATTCTTTGCATTAGCAGGATCCCTGGCCTCTATACCTGGAAGGCCTGCAGCACCCTCCAGACTTTGCCAAATGTCCTTTGGGGCTAATATAGGCCCCAGTTCAGAACCACTAGTCTAGAGAGACAGCCAGCTTGTAGTGACCTCCTGGAGTAGAGATGACACTCTAATGCCTCACTTCCCTTTCCTTTCAGTCTCCTACTAGGATTTCCCACTGGCCAAAACTCAACCAGAAGCCAGAAAGTGAGGAGGGATGCTGATGTATTCCAACAAGGTGGTTCTGAGCTGACAGTAGGACATAGAATGGTGGGTAGCAGGTGGAAAGGGGTAAACAGAAACACAGCACAAGTAGTCAATATGATGGGTAAGGCCTTCTCTAGGAGCTCACAGTCTCATGGTGATGGGGCTAGAAGAGGAAGCAGACAATAAACACATATACAAGGTAATTTCTGAGCATGATGAGGAATATGTAGACAAATGAAAAAAAAAAAAACCAGCAATGTAACAGTGAATGGCTGAGTTCTTTGAACATGTGAACATTTAGTGAAGACCTGAATGATATTATGGGGCCAGTCTCATAAATATTGGAGGGGGAATACTCCTGGCAAAGGGAATAACATGTACAAAGGCCCTAAGGTCTGTATTCATTCATTTGTGTGCTTGTTTTTCCAGTACTTTATTGGGATGTAATTTACATATAGTAAAATATTCAAATAGTAGATGTACTGATTAATGACTTTTTGTAAATGTATTCAGTCCCATAACCATCATCCAGATTAAAATGTAGAATATTTCGATTTCCCCAGAAAATTCCTCAAATTGGGTTCCCCCTATCCTACCACTGTTCTATTGACTTCCATTGCCATAGATTGGTGTCTGCTTTCCTGTGCCTGGCTTCTTTCACTCAGCATTTGGTCTATGTGATCCACTCATGTCGCATGTATTGGGAGTTCATTTCTTTCATTACTGAATAGTACTCCACTGTATGGACATACCACAGTGTGTTTATCCATTCTTCTGCTGAGGGATACTTGGGTTGGTTCCAGTTTGGCGCTGTTATGAATAAAGTTGCTATGAACATTTGCTTGTAAAGCTTTTTGTGGACAAATGTATTCATTTCTCTTGAACGCAATTTGAGGCCTCTAGGAGAGATGTGTCTTTCTTAGAAATTACCCATTTTCTGTTAGATTCTGACATGAAGCCAGGCTGGTAAACCACAGGAATGAAGGACTTCCAATGCCCCCATCCAGCCTGGAAATCCTAGCATTCGCCTCAATTTCCCCTGATCACTGCCAGCCTCAGCAAACACGTTAGGTCTTTTTCTTGGTTTATCATTATCTCCCGAATACCATGCACTCCCAAGACAGCTGTACTTGTGCTGGGTACCTGGGCAACCTTTCCCTGCCCGGCCCAGCCTCCCGCCTCCTCCGGGGGCGTGTGTGTTAAATCATGGCACAGCGGCTAATTCTTTGCAGCTTGCAGGTTGCTGCCTCCTTTTGAGCAGACAGGAGGGCGCCCTGACACAGTTAAAGATCACAAGCTTTGATAACCTGGCTTTCTGATTTATGATAGTCCAGGTCTCCGTGTTCCCCTAATGAGGGGAACTCAGAGTGTCAACCTGTTTATTAAATGCTCAGAACCATGTGTGAGCCGGGCCGAGGTAAGAAGTCAATCATATTTTCATTTATTCTGTCTGTCTCCCTCCTGTTCATTCAGCCCTCTCTCCTTGAGACTGTCAGCCTGCCAAATTCCTTCTTTTCATCTCTAGAGGGGAGGACTTGAGGACAGATCATTTGCGGAGACGGTCGGGGTCCGCAGTGTTTGCACTTTCCTACTGATTTCCTAGGTGTTTGGAAGTTAATGATACTCAACACCTCATGATTCTTTCCTATATGTCAAACAAAAGCATGAAAGGGAAAGTGGCCAGAGGCGAGAGGCAGGGGCACAGGGCGGGGGACGTGGTGGGGGGACAGAGGCACATCTGTAGCTTTCTCTTCGCGTTACCCCAACCCTACAGAGACTGGTGTCAATGCCAATGCAAGATGGATTAATATTCCTGAAGTTGTTGGGGGCTAATTCATCTCCTTTAATTCTCTTTGAAAAATTTTTTTAAGGAAAGGACAAATCAAAATAACGGATGGTCCAGCTGCTTTAGTATGTACTTCTTCTCACCCTTTTCCCCTTTGCAACTTGGTCAGTGTCATTTCCTTAATCTCCGGAGATCCTACTCTGATTCCTTTCAAGTGGCATCAGCTTTGTCTCTTAGATTTGGTCTTCTGGATATGGCATAAATATCTCTGCCTTTCAGAGGCCCCCCGGCTGGATTTTGTCCTTGGACGTGTGGGGGAGGAGGCTGAGCAGGCCATGTAGAGTTTCCCCGGGGAGAAGAGCTCTAGACAGCCCAGTCTGGAGACCCCTGAAGACTTTAGAACATCACAGTTGACAGGGGAACTTGGTGCTTTAAGCGCTCCTCAGTCGAGGTGCTGGTTTTTATTGTTATTCTGTATGTGCACTTTCATGATAAATGGCCTTGTTCATTAAAATACCCCTTGTCCCATTTAAGAAAAATCTTAGGAAGAAAATAATAATAATAATAATAATAATAATTAGCCTTAGGAAGAAGTTCAGGAATCTGTTCTTCCCATTTCTATTTAATTCTTGCATCCTGTATCTTGCCCAGTGCCCGGATTAGAATAGAAGCTACATAGATGTTTATTGAATGAATGAACAAGTGGATGGATGATTGAACAGAATAACTCGATTGTTCATTGCACAGTTTTTAACTTAAGTTTGGTCTTGATTTGTTTTCATATAAAGAACATAAATATCGTCTGGCCAGTGGCAATGTGAAATAGCTGAATACCTGTGGCAGAGACTAGTGGTCTTCCAGCATGTCCATTCGCTCTCCCTTCTTTAGTAACAGAAGCTCCATGTTTAGCTGGGGACTGGATCTCTGAAATAAAGGTTCCATTTCCCAGCCTCCCTTACATCAAAGTGTGGTAATAGGGCTCTGGCCACTGAGATTTTAGAGGTAATATTGTATGAATAATGTCCTTAAAAGACAGCTGGGACAAACCCTCTGCCTCTTCTTCCCTTCCTCCTTCAGTGTGGGTGGGATGTGGACATAAGGATGGAGCTCAAGCAGCCATCTCGGACTATGAGGTGGGAACCAAGAAAAGTAAAGCAGTAAGAGAAAGTAGCTTGGGTCCCTGTGGATTGTAAAACTGCCATATCAGTCTGGACTGTTTGCCTCTGGACTAAATTATGTGACAAAGCAAATTTCTACTTTGCTTAAGCCATATTTTGGGTTTTTCATCACATGTAACTAGACCTAGGTCTAAAGGATTTAACATGTTTTGAGGATCTGGAGCTTCACTCATTGAAGATAGTCAGCTGCTATGGGTTAAAATATCTTAAAGATAAGACACCTAAAATGCAATGGCCACAGGAAAAAAAATGGCCCACAGTCTGCTTATTGAGAAACAAAGATAGTTATCAATTAAAATCTTTGATAGAACAGAAATGGTTGACATTATTTTCTGAAAAATATATCAAAGAGCAACAATAAATGTTATAAGACCCAATTCTAGGGTGAACAGATAAGCAAGTAATTTTTAGGGGATGTACCAGGACCAGACTAAGCACGAAGCACCCAGCACAGAGCTTGGCATGACTCAGTGATTGTCAAATATCAGTTTCCTCCATTCCAATCTCCCAAACCTTCAGCACCTGCAGCTTTGCAAAGCAAGCAGAAACCAGGTCTGGCAGGGCTTATTGTGTAAGGCTGACGTGTTGGGATGCTTTTCTGAAGCCAATAGAAAGACACAAAGAAGGCTTGTAATTTTAATTTTAGAAGATGTACATTTAGAAAGATCTCTGGCCATTAGGTCTCTGTTGCAACTACTTGACTCAGTCATTGCTGTGTGAAGGCCACCGTAGACCATATGCAAATGAATGGACGTGACTGTGTCCCAATAAAACTTATTTATAGGAAGTGGTGGTAGATTGGATTGGCCCACTGGTTATTGTTTGCTGACCCCCGGTCTAGGTAATTACATGAATAGTAAAAACAGCATGTAACAAGTAGGACAAGTGCAAGGTGCTATGAAACGCAGACCACTTTAGGAAGGTGGTCAGAAGAGGAGTCCCCTGAGGAAGTGACATTTATTTACTGCTGTGATGTGAGTCAGTGCTAACCTGACCAATAGGAGTTGTAGGGCATTCCAGCTCCAGGGAGGAGAGGGCACTCGGCCCAAGGAGCCGAACATGGTCCTCGCGGCTACATCAGGAAGAACTGGAGGGCTCCTGAGGCAGGTGGGGACAGACAGTCCTGGACTCAGAGGCCATTTATGAATACTGGGCCTGGCGGAGCAGTGGCGCTAAGAGGCGGAGAGTGCATTTCTGGGGCTGCTTTTGCATCTTGAGATAGAATCCAGGGCAGGGCACTGATGAAGGGAGAAGTAGGAATAGTGGCTTCTGGCTGGCGCTCTTTGCTTCCTCCCACAGACACCCTGAAGCAGGAGGCAGCTGACTGCTGGACAAGAAGGCTGTCAGTTTCTGATGGATCAAGGGAGCCAGGAGGACAACATCATTCCTGGTCTCTGGGATGGAGCTCTACAAACCTCACCAGAGGCCCCTCTGCAGGGGGCAGACCACTTCCACCAGTCCTGAGGCTTCTCTCTATTTTAAGATGGAAATAAATCCTGCCCTTGGAAAGCTAGCCCTTCGATGCTTGGTTTAAGGCAGAGAAGAATGTATAAGCTACCCATCTCTTTCCTTAGCTACTCCTCCACCCCATCATTTTTGTGGAGTCAAGATTTGGTCCAGAAATGTAAGATATCCTGGTTAACTTTGGTCTCACCTGTTTGTTCAAGCCACGTGGAGAAGAAAGAGTGTATAGGATTCTGGAATTCTGTGTCTTGCCCTCCTCTTCTGCTTAATCAGGAGGCTGCAGTTGTCTCCTATAGTAAAATTATCTTGCATTGATGGGGTGTGGTTTCCCGGCCTCCCAGGAAGGGTTGGCCAGAGGAAGGGTTCCGAGACAATGGAAGAGATGGAGAAGGGGAACATCTGGGGTATTTCTATCCCATCGCTGCTTCCACAGCATCTCCTGCGGCTGCTGCCTCTCTTTCCTGCTCCGAGAGTGCTCCTTCCTCTACTGTCTCAGCCCCACGGGCAGCCCTTTCCGGGGCTCTCCCACCTCCCGAGTGCGCCAGCTTCTGGCTCTGGCAAAGCAACCTTCTCTCGCTGTGCCTCCATCCAAGGAGAGTGAGAGCATCTTGTTCTCACCAGCTCTGGTTTGCTTCTCAGTCCCTCCATCCTCTGGGCAGTCAGTTCCCTCAATCAAACTCCTTCTGCTTAAAAGACCTTTCGTGGTTTCTGCTTTCTGATTGGACTCTGACAAATGCATATAACATCTCACAATTAAAAGGAGCTCTCTGTCCCCTGGTTTCATTCTTATTTTTATATGCACAGCCTCAGGGAAGACTTCACAGTGGATCCTATTACATCCTGCAAACAATGAAAAAGAGGGAAAAATGTATCGCCCGAAGTCCTGGATGAAGGCCACATGTTTCAGGGGAGCCAAGGGCACCATTTTTTGAATCCCAGCTTCACAGAATATCTGAAGGCAGGCTTCAGGAACACAGGTCACTTCTCTGAGCCTCAATTTCTTGTCTCTGAAGTGTTGCTAGATAAAGCACTTAGCATGGTCTGATATGTAGTAGAAGCTCATCAGATGTTAGCAATGACAGTAGAAACTCTCTACCATCCTCTGGCTAATTGATCCAACAAATAGCTGGCTTTCCCTGCTGTCTGCGAACATAGCGTTCTGCAAGACTCCTTGCAGTTAGCTCACAGGTCTGACATGCCTACACGTTCCTGCCTTCGTCACCAGAGGCACGTATTTACTCAGCTTTAGTCATGCTGAGTCCCAGAGCTGTTCGACTTAGTTACACATCTTCTTAAAAGAAGACGCTAATGATGCTTCAGCTTCAGGATCCCTCACCATACAGATACCTTCCAGGGCCCCGAGAGGGATGCTATCAATGTGTTTGGAAGGTCATGATTTCTTTTTTAAATGTTTTAAATTAGTAAACTGGATTTTTTGAGAGCAATTTTAGGTTTACAGCAAAGTTGAGCAGAGAGTACAAAGAGTTCCCATAGACCCCACGCCCCGCTCCCCACACATACAGGGTCTCCTCCACTATCAACAGTCGACGAACTTACATTGACGCGTCATTATCACCCAAAGTCTATAGTTTACATTTCGGTTCACCCTTGGTGTTGTCATTCTATGGGTTCGGGCAATCGCGTGATGTATGGGCAATCGTGTGAGGTGTAGCCATGTAGAAGAGCTTCCCTGCCCTAAAAATCCTCTGTGCTTCCAATTCATCTTCTCTTCCTTTATCACCCCTGGTAACCACTGATCTGTTTACTGTCTCCATAGTGTTGCCTTTTTCAGAATGTCCTATAGTTGGAATCCCACGGCCTTCTCCGATTGGCTCCTTTCACTTAATAATAAGCATTCGAGATTCTTCCATATATTTTCATGTCTTGATAGCTCATTTCGTTTTAGTGCTGGATGATATTTATTATCTGGATGTACCACTGTTTATTTATCCATTCACCTACTGGAGAATATATGGGTTGCTTCCAAGTTTGGGCAACTATGAACAAAGCTGCTACAAATATCCGTATGCAGGGTTTTTTATGGACAAAAGTTTTGAACTCCTTTGGGTGAATACCAAAGAGCACAATCACTGGATTGTATGGTAAGAGCATATTTAGCCTTGTAAGAGACGCTCCAAACTGCCTTCCAAAGTGGCTGTTCCATTTTTCGTTCCCACCAGCCATGGAGGAGTTCCTGTTGCTCCACATTCTCCCCAGCATTTGGTGTTAGTGTTTTGGACTTTGGCCATTCTAATAAGTATGCAGTGGTACCTCATTGTTGCTTTAATTTGCAATTCCCTATTGACATATGCGGTTGACTGTCTTTTTAAATGCTTGTTTGCCATCTGGGCATCTTCTGCGATGAGGTGTCTTTTGTTCATTTTTTAATCTGGTTGCTCACTTTCTTATCGTTGAGTTTTTGTTTGTTTGTTGTTGCTGCTATTGTTTTTGGAGATGGAAGGGGTAGGGGCAGAGGGATAGGGAGAGAGAATCTTAGGCAGGCTCCACATCCAATGCAAGGACCAATCTCATAACCCCGAGATCACACTCAGGGCTGTGAGCATCTGGCTGGCTGGGGTATCTGTGGTGGTGTTGACAGGTCACCTCAGCTTGATGGGTTCGCTATTGCTTCTTTATGGAGATGCCAGGCCCAGGTTCAAAGATCAGAGGGCAACTGGGAAGAGCCTCCTTCCTCCCTCCCTCTCTTGGGCACTAGGGCCCCAAGCAGGTCTGTCTGGAGAACCCACTGTTTTCCTTTTGGAGACTTTGACTATCATTACCCATGTAGACTGGCATTCCAGCTGCCTTGCATCAAACCCCCAGCTCTTTCAAATCTCCAGTTAAAGCCTGAGCCCCAATAAAAGTTACCAGCCTAGGTTTGGGACAGGGGAGCCACACCTTCTGCACAGGCATGGGAGGCTGTAATGAGGCCTTGCCAGAAGGTCCAGACTTGGGCTGGAGCCTGATGCTGTATTCCCTGCTCCGAGGACACATGAGAGTGAGGTGTGTGTGTTAGCTGAGACCCAGAGCCTCAGAACAGCAGAGATCAGGAGCCAACCATGCTGCCACGGGAGCCAGCAGGGGATGTCTTTACTGGTCCATTCACAAGAGACAAAATTCCTCATGAGGAGGAACATGGATGCAGATATCATGGAGAAGCTACATTTTAAAGGCTTTAGTGGAAAAGATAAAGAGTTAAAGAACTAGAGGCAGCTTCCTTGAAATGTATGTCAATTAGACACAATTCCTTGCACATGGAGGGGATACACAGATATTTGGGAAATAAATGAAGGAATGGAGTATGGCCTTCCTTTTCGATGCTTTTCTGGAACTGACAGTCTGATTGCTTATATAATATATCCTGTAGAGGGCAAGGCTGGCAGCTGACCACAGAATGGGAAGGATGATTCAGATTCAGAACACTTCCCAAAGGCTGCTCTTTCTCTGCTCCCCAACTCCCATTTTGCAGAATCTTTAGAGCAGGGCTTGAAACTCCCAGACCTCCAGGGGCCAGAGGGTATTACAGGCGCGAAGTGGACAGGGGCAGGGCGTGGAGGGGACTTTGATGATCTGGAGGGCCCCTGTCCCCTCCGAAGGGGACAGCCACTGCCCAGGTCCACTAACTGTTGTCGGGCAGGGTGTTAGGTCCATGTTGTCAGATCTTGTGGCTACCAGAAGTCCACATTATTTGGTGTGAAATCTGCTACTTTTGAAAATATAGGTGACGAATTCAATTGTTTTAAAAGCATGGTATGGTCAAAACAAAACCCCCCACTTGAGGGCCACATCCAGATCTCAGGATGTCAGTTAGTAACTTTGGATTTAACATTTGTTTTCATCCACTCATCATCACCTATTGGTGGGGAGATATGCTCAGCCTGGCTCAGGAGGGTGAGGAGGACTTGGTAAGTGGGTGAGAGCAGGGCAAACCCAGCATGCCGGGCATGGAGGGCTGAAAAAGCATGTTGCACTTGGGAAAACTGAAGGTAAGAGGGCATTGGCTGAGACCTAGGGAGTGGTTTGTGCGTGTCTTGGGGTTGGGGACAGGTGGGTGATGTGATGCAAGCTGCTGGAGGGGTGTCAGCTGGGGTGGTGGCATTGTTGCAAAGGAGCCATTTTCACACTTATATTTTTTTAATTTTTATTTATTTATTTATTGCATTTTTTTAACTGGAATTCAATTTGTCAACATATAGTATAACACCTAGTGCTCATCCCATCAAGTGCCTGTCACCCAGTCACCCCATCCCCTTGTCCGCCTCCCCTTCCACTACCCCTTGTTCGTTTCCCAGAGTTAGGAGTCTCTCATTTTTACACTTAATTACCAACCAGGTGAAGAGTCAGTTGATTTCACTAATAACCCATGGAGCCTGTCCTAAAACATGAAGCCAGACGGGGCTTCCTTAAGATCTGCTTCTGGAGCCAGACTCCCTGGGTTCAAATCTCCATTTATAAGCGGCATGGCCTGAAACTACTTATGCTCTCATGCCTCAGTTTCCTTGTCTATAAAATGGAAACAATCATCGCATACTAGATTTGAGGAGTTCATTCATGTCACAGGCAGGCGAGCACTCTGCCAATGTTCCCTCTTTCTATTATGACGCCCCCCTACCCTTCACTGTTACCTAGACAGCCAGACACGGTCATCCGTGATGTCTGGTACTGGCCCTGGGAAACCACGGGCCGTGAATCAGGGGTTTAAAAGCTCTTTTCCAGAGCTGAAGATTCTGATTTCTTTGCTGTGCAGAGAGGAAATAAAGCTCTGCTCTTCTAAATGGACTGGGAGGAGTATGAAATTACGACTAAGTCGGTTTGGAGCTTTTGTGCAGGGCTTTCACGAAGGATCAACCATTAATCATGCGCAATTACTCTGACCTTGGGTGAACTGCAGGCTCTTGAACATGGACGATTTCACTCCCCGGGGTCTGGAGATACAAAGACGTCTGCTCACCATCCAAGCGCAGAGAACCAGGTCCGTGGCCTCAGGCCCAGCATGTCTGTGGCCTCTCCCCCTCTTCCCAGGGTCTGCTTTCAGACCCAGGTACCCGCCCAGAGGGAGCGGGCCGAAGCAAGTGTGTGACTTTGGGCAGGTGGTTTATCCTCTCTCGTTGCCTCCGTGTTTTCATTTTCAAATTGGGGTGAATAATGTCTGTCTCATCAGTTTATTGTGTGGACAAACAGATGTTAAGGGTGGCATTAATGTGACTACCCCATTGGGTAAGAGGACTCCACAGTCTCAGGGTGCTGATGTCACTTGTGCTCAGTGGCTGCTCCGTCCGGGATCTGACACAATCAGAGCTCAACGGATGACTGCTGCTCTTGTCCCTGCCCAACGATTAGCCATTCTTGGCAGCCCCATCTCACCCAGGAACCCAGGGCAGAAACCTTCAGACCACAACAGGATAGAGTGCAGGATTTTGATTGATGGGTTTCTTTCCTTCTTCCTCCCCCCCATCCTCCCTCCCTCTCTGCCTTCCTTCATCTCTCTCTTCCTCCCTTCCTCTCCTCTTCCCATACCTGGACTCCTGATGAGCACTGCTTCAAGCCAGGCACTGTGCCTGAACACAGTGTAACACGAGAGTGTATCTGTCTTCACGACACACCACAGTGAGGCACACACACTAGGCACTTATATGTTGTCTCTTCTCTTGTGGGAATCATCACCCAACTGATTAATCTGCCAAAAGTCCTTCATGTTTCAATTTTTATTTATTTATTTGAGAGAGAGAATGAGAGAGTGTACCAGTGAGGTGGTGGTGGGGGGGGTGGCAGTGGTGGTGGTGGTGGTGGTGGTGGTGGGAGGTGGTGGTGGGAGGAGGAGGAGGAGGAGGAGGAGGAAGAGAGAGAATCCTACTTCTCACTGAGCATGGATGGAGCCTGTCTCGGGCTCGATCCCACAACTCCAAGATCATGACCCGAGCTGAAATCAAGAGTCAGATGTTCAACCAACTGAGCCTCCCAGATGCCCCTCAATTCTTATTTTTTACAAGATAAAATGAAGCATTTTCTCCTGCTAAAGCATATTATACATGACCACATTGGAAAATTGTACCACACAGAAAAGCACTGAGAAGAATATAATAACCGTTAATGCCACTGCCACTAAATTAAGCCACCATTCACATTTTGCTGAATTCCTTTCAGTCTTTTCCTATGCATAGCTACATATTTATTTTGTGTAGTTGAACTCATACTGGGTATATATTCATGTATTATGTTTTTAGTTTTTAATTTTGCTTACACTTTATTCATTGATTCACGAGAGACACAGAGAGAGAGGCAGAGAGAAAGGCAGAGGGAGAAGCAGGCTTCCTGTGAAGAGCCTGATGCAGGACTCGATCCCAACACCCCAGGATCACTACCTGAGCCAAAGGCAGATGCTCAGACACTGAGCCACTCAGGTGCCCTGTATTATGTTTTTTTTTTTTAAACAAATGTATTTTCTGATTAAACAAGAGCAATGTTCCATTAAATATTCATGTCTTCATTCATTCGATCAACAAATATTTTTGGAGCATTTACTATGTGCCACTTGCTTGCTCTAGATGCTACTAGGTACATAACAGTGAACAAGGTGAACCAAAACACCTGCCTGCTCAGATTTTACATACTAGTTCAAGGAAATAGTACACAAAATAAATACATAAACTATGGATGTATGAGATGGTAATACATACCACAAAGAAAAATAAAGATGGAAAAAGGTGTGTGTGTGTGTGTGTGTGTGTGTGTGTGTGTTGTTTCTGTTTTGAATACGATAGTTGGATAAGCCTTACCTAAGTAAGCTTTACCTTACTGAGAAAATGACATGTGGGCCAAGAACCTGAAGGAGGTGAGCAAAAAGAACATCCAGACAGAGGGAACCCCAATTGCAAAGGTCCTGGGGTGGATGTATGTGGGTACATTTGAAGAACTTTGTGGAAGCCACTGTGACAGAAAGAGAATGAGCAAGGGTGCCCTCTGTTGGTACCCTACCAGATCCCCTGGGATCCCTTTTGCTAGTTCATTACGCCCGTTTCCCAGCTGTCCTGTGTTTTGCCATTAATATCTCATATTTTCAGCCTTCAGAGAATTGCTTTTGGGTGACTGGAACCACCTTACCTGAAGGTGCCATGAGTTTATGTTCCTTTCTAGAGTTGTGTTCCCACAGTCAGTGACTGGCTTGTCATAGGGTATGAAAGCTAAGCCTCCTTGTTCTCAAGGTGGAACAATTCTGCGATGCAGTTCACACTTTAGAGCTGCCTAGGCGATCAAGCTGAAGTTTGTTTTGGCTTCACCAGAAACCACATTCTTGGTTGACTTCTTCCACTTTCCTCTCTTGCTTCTCTCGGCCTGGCATAGGTCTCTCTGGAGAACACTCTTGATAAATCACTTGCATCCAAATCCTTGTCTCAGGCTCTGCTTCTGTGGAATCTTAGCTGACCTAAGACAAGGCCATTCTGTCCTGTGTATACTCAACCAGTGTTAGTCTATGTGTTCATATGATGGTGACATGCTACGTATTTGGTTCTTTATTCCATATACTTGCCTGGATATTGGTGTGCTCTGATACAACATTGACACATGCTGCTGATTTCTAACTTCATATGGCACCCAACACTAGAATGATATTCTTCCTAAATGCAGAGAGTACACGTTGATGCATTAGACGATGTGAATTTGAACCCTGGTTTCTCTACGTTGCTAACTCTACCCTAAGCAGTTCCATAACCTCTTTGAGCCTCACTTTTTTCACTTGTGAAAAAGGGACAAAAGTAACGCAGATCCCAAGTCAGGTTTATGAAAAGCTTTCATATGTGAACAGTTATTATTTGCCACTAATATGGCAGTTGGAGATCATAATTGAAGAGTATTGATCTGCATTTCTACAGATCCCCAATATATGGTCCCACATGGGCTCCGTTGCCCTTCTAGCTTCATCCATGAAGAATGTCTTTCCAATTCATGAGTTTTGCCAGAAATTCAGGTTTGGGGTAACTCAGCCATCCTTATTCAATGGCTTCAGGTGCAACATTACCACCAGGTGGTAGTGTGGTCATATGTCCTAAGCAAGGCAATTTGTCCCCTATCTTCCAAAGCTACTATAAGAGTTTTGTGCTCGATCTCATGCCATACATTCTGCTGTCTGTGAAAACATAATGAAATACTGTAGAATTCTCCAATGAAAACCGTATACTTGCCAAGATATTTTTTAACATGCATTTGTAGAGTGACTTAGAAAAACTGTTGGAACAACTGCAATCAGATTCTCTTGAAGCAAAAGCAATACAAATCTCAACCAGGTGGCAAATTATGGAATAAAAAGATTAAAAAGATGTTTCCCCAGATGAAATTTGAGGAAGGTTTGGTGTGGGAAATGAATGGAATCCAGAATGTTGAGGCCTTACTGAAGCAGGAATGTGTCACTTGTCATTCTTGAAATTCCATTCCATGTAGAATCTGGCCTATAGTAGGTGCTCAATAAATGTTAATGGACTCAGTCAACCAATTGGTCAACTCATGCATCCATGAATGAATGATTAAGGACAGTAATGGTGGAAAGAATTTTCTCTACAGCAAGAGTATAAAGAAATTCATCTGAAATAGATATGTGCTTTAGCTTTGGGGGAAATTGGAGTAGATTAAACAAGCAATGTAAATGTGGTTGAGGTACCCAAAGATCTATGAACTTCCTGCTATAGCTGAGCTAGTTGAGGAGGGAAATTGTTTGGACAATTCTACTGAGTCTGTGAGGGTCTTGTCAGGCCCCTGAATAAAATCAATCTCCATTCCACCATGGTGTTGAGGAGGGCAGAAGATATTGAAGTCATGATTTCCTTTCCATCAAGGTATCGGTTTCCCTTGGCCAGTCCACATGACCCACTCCATGACCTATCCATTCAATGATGTATCATTTCAGTGACCTTGCTTAGGCAGATCCACAACTCTCCTAATTCCTTATAGTAAGTCAGAGACCAGGCCAGGTCACATCACTAAAGTCTCTGGGATAACACAAGCAAGATGAACTGAAAAGGCACCAAGAACAGATGGATGATTTGTCCCATCTTGTTATGTTAATCTTGGCTTTAAGCACCCTTAGGCTGTCTTTCTGCTTAATTTCTGGCTACTGGTAAAGCAGGAATCAACATTTTCCACAAACTGGAAGTACTCTCAAATACATCTAGGCTGGCTGGAGTTGAGATTCCAGGACTAAGGCTAGGAACTTCTCTCTCTCAAGTTTATATTAGCTAGGGATGCAAATGACTGCACATGGTAGGAAACTTGACTCTGGTGGCCTAAACCACCCACATAACAAGAGGTCTGTTAGTAGGTGGTTCTTGGCATTGGCTCAATAAGCCAAAAGGATTCTCTTGGAGTTGCTGTGATTCTCTCAGACTTTCCTCATGGTCTTAAGACATTAACTTCTATATTCCCAGAAGGGGAAGAAGAAAGGAGATACAAGCAATGGCATGACAAAAAGACCCAGCTCCATCCATATAAAAGATACCCAAAGACAACAGCTACTAGTTGCTAGGGACTTACATGCCAGGCACTATGCTAGGCATTTTCCATTTGTTCATTTAAAGAATTCTCACAATGACTCCTTGCAGTAGCTACTATTAAATCAGTCCCATCTTAAAGATGGAGAAACCAAAGCTCAGCATTGTTGAGAGACTTGTGTAGCTAAAGAGAGGCATATTTGGGATTTGAACTTACGCAGCTATGTACTTAGCTGCCGTGGGCATGTGCTCAGTTGGGTTCATTTGAGTTTGCCCTCTCTTCTTTAAGGGGCAGCCAGAGATTTCTCTCTGTCTTAATCACGGACATGCCTGGGGTCCCTATACCCCGCCCCACTCTCAGGGTCTGCTGATGCTATTCTTCTGGGCCGGCAGTAAAATGACATTTATGGGGATTTTTCCCTTTGAAGTGAGAGTGTTTGCGCACTTCACTTTAAAGCAAGGGAAAAAACAAGAGCTCAAGCAGATAAATAACGGCAGCCTTGGAGAAAGGACATGACGTCTGCGGATGCACAGTTTCCATTTTGTCATAGAAGAGTCATCTTATATGAAAAGATCTCTATCTCCTTTCAAGTGGTTCTCTTTATTAACTCCTTTTCCCACTTCTGTTCTTTTTAATTATGAAGAAGCTGGCTAATTGTTTTCTTCCTTCCTTCTTTTTCTAGCCCTCCTTTTAAGTTAATTTTTCTTTCCTCTTCCCTGAATTTGAAGTTGGAGGACATTCTTTCCAATTTTTGGGTTACAGTATTTATGCTGAAGATTTCAAATGAGATAGGATTTTGGAATACTGGTGCTGCTACTTACTAGCTGTTTGACCTTGGGTGAGTGGCAAATTCTCTGAATTTCAGTTTGTTCCTCTATAAATTTGGTGTATTAATGTCTATCTCCTAGGTTCTTGAGGGAGAGAATGAGTCACTCTAGAATGCTGAATTTAATTAGAAAAGGAAGCATGTTGTGCCAACCCTCTCTAGGTGAAGCTAAGAATATCATTGATTCTTCCTAAGATTTTGATATATTTACTTATATAGTAGATGTTTTATCATATAAATTCAGCATTCATCTGCCCATCCTCTATCCATCCACCCATCACCAGTCCATTGATCCATCCATCCACCCATCATCCATCCCACCCATTATCCATCCATTCATCCATCCATCCATCTTTCATCCACCCATTATCCATCTACCCACCCATTCACACATTATCCATCATCCATCCATCCATTCAGTAACTCCTGATCAGTTGTTTATATTCAAGTGGATTAAAGAGACAATAAACAAAATATGTAATACGTTAAATTGTAGTAAGTGCTAAAGAGGAAATAAAAAAGATAAGGAAGTGATATATAAATGTTGGGGTAGAAATGGGGTGGCAATATTAAATAGGACCATCAGAGAAGATCTCCCTAAAAAATGGAGATTCAAGCAAAGACCTAAGGGAGTGAGGAATCCTTAAGGATATCTGACAGAAGGGCATTCTAGACAAAGGAATAACAAGTACAAAGTCCTCGAGGCATGAATGTGCCTGGAGGGTTCAAGGAGCAAGATGGGGCCAGTGTGGCTGGAGCAGAGAAAGAGAGAAGTATGAGACAAGGTCTGAGATATGAAGTATTGGGTCATAATAAACACTTGGCTTTTACTATGAGTTTGATGGGAACAACTGGAAGGATTGAAGTAGAAAATGACAGGATTTTGTTTTAGCAGAATAAATCTGGCCTCTCTGTTGAGAATAGAACATAAGGGAGGGATCCCTGGGTGGCGCAGCGGTTTGGCACCTGCCTTTGGCCCAGGGCGCAATCCTGGAGACCCCAGATCGAATCCCATGTCAGGCTCCCGGTGCATGGAGCCTGTTTCTCCCTCTGCCTGTGTCTCTGCCTCTCTCTCTCTCTCTGTGTGACTATCATAAATAAATAAAAAAAAAATCAAAAAAAAAAAAAAAAAGAACAGAAGGGAAACACAGATGGGAACACAGATGGGAACACAGAAATATAGTTTGAAGGGACTGAAACAGTCTGAGGGAAAGTGGTGGTAACTTTCCCAGATGACAGCAGTGAAAGGGATAAATGATATATTTTGGACATATAGCAGCTAGATAGATCCATGGATGCATAAGTAAGTGGATGTGTGGTTGGATGAATGATAGATTGAGGAAGGGTGGATGGATGGATGGATGGATGATTGACAGATGGATGGACAGACATGTTAATAGGTAATACAGATGGTATTTTTGTGTGTCTTTTTCTTTGCCACATTTCTTTGTTTATATTTCTAGTAATTTGAAAGTACCTCGCACATGGTAGGTCCTCAGAAATGTTGAATGAACTTGTGTGTGTGTGTGCGTGTGTGTGTGTAACAGGCACTATCACACAATGCTGAAGTGAAGGGCAGTTTTATAATATGCATCAGTCTTTACAATATGTATCTGCTTGGTGACAACAATACTAGTCTTTCAAATGTATCCTAAGAAAATTTTCATGGATATTGTCTAACAATTATCTTTAAATATATTCATTCATACATGATTTATCATAGAAAAAAAAGCCAACAAAAGAACTAGAAAATAACTGAAATGTCCAGCAATTGGGAAGTGGTTAAATAAATTAAAGGACTCCATATGTTGGCATTAGTACAATGTTGTAGAAGTCTACTGTGGACATAGAATGACCCCATCCGATTTAAAGAGTTCATAAATGTATGGCGAGATACATAGAAGACAAGGCAAGAAAATATCAATAGTAATTTATCTTGGGGACTATGTGTCCTTTTAATCTTTTTTGTGTTGTTTTAAATTTTTCTATAAAAAACACCTATGTAGGTTGTGTAATTTTGAAAGTGAAGCTTTCAAAAAAGAAAGTTAAAATAACTTTTTAAAGTGATGTCGGGTAAATGAGGGCCAGGCTAGATCTACCAAGTGATCATAATAAACACTGTAATCATAATAGATCCTGAAGGCCAAAGGATTTGCATTTTACTAGCTTCCCATCCTACCAACTATAGTGTGCGTTTTCCCTGCTTATTCATATATGCGCCTCCCGAGGTTAATGTGAAGGAGATAGTGAAGGTAATTCATGGAGCTCACTTACTCGGACAACTTTGGGGGCAGGGGTTAGGGGAGGAAGGGGAAGAGAGACCTGCTTATCTGATCATAAATAACTCAGGTTGGGGTTTCCATGGATATAGTGTTTCCATGGATATAGTTCACCCTACGGCCATATCAGTTTTCACTAGGCTAGTGCAGACTCAAGAAGACCTTGGAGCAATAAATGGTCCCTAGTGGAGTGGAGAGTGGAGATGGGGATGGTGTTGGGCAGGGACTGGCAAATGTACTCTCTAAAAGGCCAGATAGTAAATATTTTAGATTTTGCAGATCCTGAGTTCTCTGACACCACAGCTCAGCTTTGTTGCTGCAGTGAAAGCAGTCATAGACAGTATGCAAATGAATGGGAGAGGCTGAGTTTCAATCAAACTTTACCTACAGACACTGAAATTTGAATTTCATATAATTTTCACATGCCACAAAACATTCTTCTGCTTCCCCCCGCCCCCAATCATTTAAAAAGTAAAATATTCTTAACTTGTGGACTGTATGAAAGTAGGTGGTGGGGACTCCTGGGTGGCTCAGCGGTTGAGCGTCTGCCTTGGGCTCCGGAGGCGATCCCAGGTCTGGGGATGGAGTCCCTCAACGGGCTCTTTGCGGGGAGCCTGCTCCTCCCTCTGCCCGTGTCTCTGCCTCTCTCTCTCTCTCTGTATCTCTCCTAAATAAATAAAATCTTTAGAAAGTAGGTGGTGAACTGCACTGGATCCATGGGCCAAGTTTGTTGACCTCTGGTGTAAAGAATAGGACAGAGATTTATACTATCAGAGCTATTATTTTTAATGATGTGGAAATACTGAGTTTTTTCACTTAAATAACTATATGCTTTTGATAACACAGAGTACCAGATGCCATGAAAATGTATATTTTTCTGATGCACGATATGTAATTTTAAAACTGGCTAGGATGCTGTGTCAGATCAATTGATAACTGCAATGTATAAAACATATGAAACTAATTCCAGGAAATACCTGATATTTATGTCCTTGGGTCTGAATTTCTGAGCTCTCTGTGTTTAGGGATGGAATTTGGTTTATTCAAGAAGTAGCAGGTTATATATCTTGATGGCTACATTAGCTCAATATTTCCTTCCCTTTCTAGAGCAGGTAAGCCTTACAGACTGTTTTAGTTTACAGCAATTACATTTGCTTATCGCTATGAAACAGAATTTCATTTGAAGCCAGTTATTAATGTCTAAAATGCACTTCCAGGAAATAATTTTGAACGTTTTATTTATTAAAAAGAACTCGATGTTTGTTCAAAGGCATTGATGTAATTTATGAAGTTCGATATTAGATATTTTATGAGGTATTATAAAAATGCCATTTTCTGAGACTTCCAACTGCCTAATTGTACCGTGTTACGTTCAATGTCAGAATAAGGCGCTACTTTGTATTTGGTTTTTATGTCACGAATCAGTACATTTATTAAAGATGCAAACAAACAAACAAACAAAAAACCCCTTCCACTTTCCCCAACCACAAATTCTTCTGATTTGTGAATTTATTTTTTATGAAACATCTTCAAAAGTGTGCTGATGAAGCCACTTTAAACACTTTTAATGGCTCACCTTTATGGAAAAAGAGGAAATTTGGGAATTTGGGAACCTATGAAAAGTCTGGGACATACACCACTATAACAGACCCTGTCAGTGCCCCCACCAATATCCCCTCAACACTCATTATTCCTGTACATTCTTCTGGTGCCAACTTTAAGCACCAAGACTCTCTTGGGGGCTTTCTTTTGGCCACAGTGAGTAGAGGGTACAAATGTTGGAGTGTTAATGCCCCAGGAGCAGTCCTCTACTGATGTTGGGTGGATGTTGAAGAGGAAGGTCCCAGCATCTTTACTCCTCAAGGAGCACAGCTGAAGTATGTTCTGTCTCCTAGAGCTCCCTATAGGACTGAGCTCCCACTTGGCCCTTGGGGTAGCTGTTTCATAATGCAATGCATCAGTTATCCATTGCTGCATAACAAATTATCCCAAAACTTAATGGCTTAAAGCAGCAAATGCCTACTATTTCACTGTTTCTGTGGGGTAAGATTTCAGCCATGGCTTAGTTGGGTGGATCTGGAGATACCTTGCAAGAGAACTTGGGTTCTCTTACAAGGGTGCAAATTGTTGGCCAAGGCTGTGGTTATCTGAAGCTTGACTGGAGCTGGAGGGTCTGCTGCCAAGCTCATTCCCATGGCTGTTGGCAGGAGGCCTCAGCTGCTCACCAGTCAGTCCTTTCTATAGGACAGTTTAAGTGTCTCCTGACATGATTGCCAGATTCCCTAGAGCGAGACATCCAAGAGAGATGGAGACCAAGCTAGGAGTGGACGTGCCTTTTATGAATTAGTTGCAGAAGTTGGACACCATCACTTTTGTTTCACACTCTTCATTAGAAGCGAGCCACTATCTCCTGTCCACACTCAAGGGGAGGGGAATTAGGCTTTACTCTTTTAAATTGATTTCTTTCCCTTTGCTCTCACATCCCAGAATCACCTCCCTGCTAAACTGTCCTTATCGTGGGGTCTGCTTTGGGGAAGCTTAACCAGAGACAGCTAAGAGCACCTCCACCCCAATATCAACCACATTTATTGAGTTCCTCCTGTGTGCCAGGCACTGGATAAGTCATTTTTTAAAAATGTATTTATTTTTCATGGTAATAAGGCATCTTTGTTATTATTTTATAAATCAGACTCACAAAGATTAAGTAAGTTGTTACTCAAGGCATTCAGTTAGCAAGTGTCAAAGCCTGGCTTTTATGCAATTAGTTAATCAACCGTCATTCCTTGTTCTGGGTACAACACATAAAATAGTGAATGACCACAGATAAAATACATTGTACAGATATTATTCCTGCCCTCCAGGTACTTACAGTCTGGAGGAAGAGGTGATAAATAACATCACAAACCACAAGTGATCTCTTGAAAGACAAGGACTGAGTCTCTAAGACAGGCTGTCAAATTTACTTCAGTTAGGGGGTCCTCGGGGGCTTCCTGGAGGTGGTGACATTTTTCTGATGCCTAAGGGATGGCAAGAAGCTGACGGTTGAAGAGTGATGGGAAAAGCATCCCAGGAAGAAGAACCACATGTTCCCTTAAATCCAGACTCTGCAGCCTCCTGTATGGCCCAGCTGAGGACTACTGGGTCCAGGAGATCAATCTCTAGGAGAAGCTGACAGCCCAGGACAGTCTCTGAGGCTGACCGGCAATGGTCCTTCCCACATCTCACTGTACCACCTGCTCCTGGGGCCAGGATACATGTCCCCTGACCCACAGTGACATCTTTGATGGAAAAGGTAATTTGGGGTTGGACCATGAGCTACTCTGAGGGTAGAAGCTGCCTTGGAGAAGCAAAGAGCTGTTCCCCTATTGCAGGTCCTAGACACTGATTGTGTCCTAATGTCCTTCTAGGCACTGTCACTGATGCATACTCTGGGTCGTCCTTGTAACTTCCCTCGAGGAAAATTCCTATGTGCCTCTTTCCCAGAGGAAGAAGAGCAGGTCAGAGAGCTTATATTGCTTGACCAATGTCACACCAGAGGTATCAGCTATTGACTCTGAAGCATCTGCCATTTCTGCCATGTAGCCTGATGCTCTTCCTAGAATACAATGGTCCATAGAAAGCCATTTGTCTTTCCTTCCAGCCTGGGACATTCTGTCCCCTGTATTAGTCAGGGTAGACTAGGAGATAAAGCAACAACAACTCCAGAATGTCTGTGGCTTGACTCAGAACAAATGTTTCTTGTTCATTTTGATGAGGGTCCCGAGAGACAGGGGTTTCTAAGGGCCAGTAGGCTTGGAAGTAACACACTTCACATCTGCTCAGGTTCCTGCACCCAAATTTAATCAGGTGGCCCTCCCAGCTGCAAGGGAAGCTGGGAAATGGGATCGAGTTGGGTACCTGGCAGGAAGAGCCAAGTGGATTTCGGGAGAAGCCAGCCAGTCTCTGCTGCGTCTTCTAATCATCCCCCAAAGAAACGGCGAATGACTGAACACAACCTTCTTTACCAAAGTGCTTTTCCATGTTCTGCCTCATTTCAGTTGTAAACCATTTTGAGACTAAAACAGAAGCAAATGCATATGGCACTGGTCATGGTCACTCTGGTAACTTACTTAAATCTCCCAGCAGCTCTCTTAAGGGGGTATTATAGTGATGTATGGTTTATTTTTTTTATTTTTACTATTTTTTTTAAAGATTTTATTTATTATTCATGAGAGAGAGGCAGAGACAAAGGCAGAGGGAGAAGCAGGCTCCCTGTGGGGAGCCCGATGCAGGGACCGGATCCCAGGACGCTGGGATCACGACCTGAGCCAAAGGCAGACGCTCAACCACTGAGCCACCCAGAGGCCCCGGGATCTGTGGTTTAGAGACCAGGAAAGGGAGGCCCAGAGAGGTCTGAGCAGTGCTCAGTCACACGGCCTGCCTGTGGAGGAGTGAGGATTCCATCCTGGCTGCCGGGCTCCACACCCTGCTTTCCCCCACAACACTGTGCTGCCTGCGAAAGGCAGATGATGCCATCATCACCATTTTGCAGACAATTCAAGAGTCTGAATTTCTGGCTGCTGGTCTGGCTCAGAGTTTGGATTTGAACCCAGGTCCCGTGTCCTTCCTAAGGCGAGACTGGAGGGTGACGCCCAGGACATCACTGACCTTGTTTTGATCCTCCTTGAGCAGAGTGAATGTAGCTCTGCTGTCCAGTGTGATAAAAATCTCGGAAGCCCGCTGGAGCTGCAGGAGGCTCTTCCCAGGCCCCCCTCTTCCCTTTCCTAATGAGCCCAGAGACGCCGGCAGGACGGCGGGCGGCAGCCAATGGACAATTAGCGGAGAGGGCTGTCCCGCATGGGCTGGGCCCTGCATCAGGGCCCTAAGTGTCTGCTTATTAAATCACAGCTCGCCTGGAGCCGCTGCGGCCCCCCTCCTCCCGCCCCCGGGACGCCGGACACAGCCCTTGGCCAGGCGGCCCCTGGGATGCAGCTCGGCTCGGCCCACAGCATCCGGGGAAAACACAGGCAGAGAAAGACAGGAAGACATTCCGGCCCAGCACAAAGGCCAGGCGTCAGCGGCAGGGCGGGCGGGCACATTCCTCTGCTCAACAATGAAGGGGATCACGAGCACCTCCTGTGTCGGGCAGCTGGCCGCGGAGCCTTCCACCTCCCTGGGCCTCAGTTTCTCTGTACGCCAGGGATGGTGCTGCCAGGATCTGACCCACCGGCATTAAAGGAAACGGTGCCCTTGAAGGCCTTAGCACGTGGGGGTCAGGGCCCCCACCGATGCCAGCAGCTGCTGGTTAAAATGCAGATTCCTGGGCCGAGAGCCATACCCACAGAATTGGGGGCGAGAGACAAGGAATCTGCATCTGTGGGTTCTACAGCTAGGCCGGATGCAGAGCAAACTTGGAAAAGCAATGCTCTTGAACAAGAGTCTGCTTGCTTTTCCCCTAAAAGTCCAAATAGTTGAGATTTTCAGCTTTGTCAGGCACACGACTCACACTTGGCTGGTGCGGTGAGAAAGCAGCCAGGGACAGCGTGCCGTTGATCGAGCCAGGCTGCATTCCAATAAAACTTTATTTAGGAATAGTAAATTTCAGATTTCATATCATTTTCACATATTACAAGATACTTCTCCTTTTAGGGACGCCTGGGTGTTTCTGTGGTAGAGCGTCTGCCTTGGGCTCAGGTCGTGGTCCAAGGGTCCTGGATCCCAGGACCCTGCTGCTTCTCCCTCTGTCTCTCTGCCTCTCTCTGTGTCTCTCATGAATAGATAAATAAAATCATTTAAAAATATTTTTTTTCTTTTTTTTAATATTTCTCAAGCATTTAAAATATCAAAATTATTCTTAGTTCATGGGTCACAGACAAATAGGCAGTGAGCCTGATTTGGCCTGAGGGCCGGTTTGCAGCTCCCTACTCCAGAATAGAGCTGTCGCTTACAAATCTAATGTAAGCCACCTCGGTAATTCTGAAGTTTTTAGTGGCCTCATTTGAAAACAAAGTAAGAAACAAAAATCCAAATGAAATTAACCTTAGTGATATATCTTATGTAACCCATAGTATGCAATATACTATGCTTTTCACAGATAATGAATATAAAAGTATTAATGAGATATTTTACTTTTGGGGGGGAGGGGACCAAGTCTGCTGTGTATGTTACACTTAGAACACCTCTCTATCTGGACTAGCACATTCCAACCAGTCCATAGCCCCGAGAGCTAGTGGGCCCCGTGCTGGACCTCTCAGAGCTAAATAATGAGGTCTCTGTCTGTTGTCAGGCAAGATTGTGTGTGGTGCCTTGACCGGCCTCCTGCTTCACAGAAGAGACGAACTGAAGCCCAAGGAGGAAAAGTGGCTTATCTGAGATCACACAGAAAGTCAGTTTACATGACGTGTTTGCGGTGCTTTTCCAGAGGCTAAGGCAGAGACAAAGGATCCTCTGAGATGCACCTGCTAGGATCCAGGGGCGGTGGGGAACTCCCAGTAACTCTAGGAGGGCATAAGCCACTGGGTCACACATTACAGACAGGGGGACTGGGGCTCAGAGAGCTGGGCTCACTCACCCAAAATCATTCAGCTGGTTAAGTGGCAGGGGGTGGCTTTGAACCAGGGAGGGCCCACTGCCTGCACTAACCCACCCTGCCGTATTGCCTCCTTGGGAAAGGTGGGACATGGCAGTTAGAGCGAGCATTTATCAAGCAACTACTACATTCCAGACATGGTGCTGCATCATTATCCATGAGAAGTATAGGAAGCCCAGCCCACACCATGGAAGCCCTTCAGGCTCCTTCTGGTTGCTGTCACTTGCCCTCCATGCTGCCTCCCCTTCCTGCCAGGAACATCCTGGCTCATGTGACCTCACTTCAGTGCCCTTCTGCCAATGACCCATGAGTTCAGTATCCATGCTGACAATGCCCCAGCACCACTGCTCAGTTCCCTGGCTTCCTCTGCTACAGGGACATCATCCCCCATGCTGCAAGAGGCTGGAGAACAGATTACCCTCCACAATGTGGGTCCAATCAGTTGAAAGGTCATAAGAGCAAAAACAGGTTACTTTCTAGAGAAAATTCTGATTAGAGAGTATAGCTGCTGCCTGAGTTCCAGCCTGCCTTGTGGATTTCAGATTTTTCAGCTCCACCACTGGTTCCTTAAAAAATAAGTCCCCTGTTGGTTTGATTTCTCTGGAGAGCCCTGACTCATGCAATAACCTCCCCCTCCCCCCCATTACTCTCTTGTCCTCACCATCACCTCTAGAGAGCTGACTTCTCCATCAGGGAGCCCAGTGGTCCTGCTACTTTGCCCAGACCCTCTCGTCCCCCACTGTCTCTGTCTGCATCCTTCTCTGATCAATTCCAAACTCCATCAACCTGCTCTAGCTTTCTCTGTACCACCCAGACTCACTGAACAATCTGGATCTCAACTAAGGTGTTTTGTTTAGTGTCTATTTCTCCCATTAGATGGCAAAGTCCTATCTAGGTGGGGATATGGTTTCATTCCCAGGCTAGAGTAGCACTGGCACAGAGTAGACAATCCACAAAAATCATTGAATGAACTAAAGAATGCATTAGCTCATCGAAACCTCTCATTTCCCTTATGAGGTGGGCACTAGTATTAATCCCCATTTTATAGATCAGAAAACTGAGGCTCAGAGACATGAAAGCTGTTTGTCCAAGTCTCCAGTGACAGGAGGTGGCCCGAGCAGGTTCACCATGCTGTCAGCCTGCCATGCCTGCTGTGGATGGTGGGAAGCAGTGGCCCACTCCAGTCCAGAAGAAGCAGCTGGCCACACCAAAGTGACAGCTGAGGCCACAGTCAAGTGCTGTGGCTCATGGCTGTGTGACCTTGGCCAAGTTCTCACTTTGCTAAGCTTCAGATTTCTCAGATGAACAATGATGATCATTGTATCTAATTCACCAATTTCTAATTTTACTCAGCGGCTTCCTCAAAGCCACATTCCAGACTCCCCTCTCCTGAGATTCCCTTTTCCTCGTCCTTTCCAGTCCTGGCCCCCTTTGGGTCATGAACACCCTCCCTCTGGGCCCTGCTTAATGCCCCGTCTGCCTCTAGCTAAAAGGCCACAGGTGGGGAATGACTCCTGTTTCCCTGGTCACCTTGCCATCCCCTGTTGCCTTGTGGACATCAAGTCCTGGAGCCCTCCCAGCTCCTCCATGGTACGGGTTCACCCTCCTTGCAGGCAGGCCCTCCCGACTGAGGGCCTTACTGGTTATGGATGTGGATCTGCGCTGTGCCACGTACTTGTGCCTGCACAATCATACACAGTCATGCTTCAGAGCCCATCTGTAAAGTGTGTACAACAGTGTTTCATTCACGGGGCTGCGTGAGAACTGGAACAGACATAAAGCAGAGACCAAGTCTTGTCCGTGGCACATAGCAGAGACTCGTGCGCAGACACAGATACTTCCTCGTTAAACCTTGGAGTCAGACAGACCTGGGTTTGAACCCTAGCTCTGCCTTCTACTAGCTAGTATGGCCTTGGGTAGACAGCACGATCCCTCTGAGCTGGTTTTCTCTTCTGTGTGGTGAAAATGCTGCTTCCCTTATGAGGTGTCAGGAGGATAATGTGAGATCGTGTCTGTGGCATAAAATACTTTAGTGCTCTCTCTGGGCATCCATGAGGACTACATTTCCTAGCCTCCCTTGCACATAGGGTCATGTGATAGAGTTCTGGCCAATGGAAGGGGGGCTTGCCTCCTGCATAGTCCTCCACCTGTTGTCTTCCCTCACCTGTCAGCTAGATACAAAAATCTAGGGATTCGGAAACCCTGGAGGTGTGATTCTCAGTGTGATTCCCTGGACCAGCAGCTCCAATATGTTCGGGGAACTTGTTAGAGATGCAAATTTGGGGCCCTCCCTCTGGACCTACTGAGTCAGAAACTCTGTCGGTGGAGTAAGAGGTATGTGTTTTTAAAAACTTTGCCAGGGATTCTGATGCACACTCATATTGGTAGAACCCCCACCCTGGAAGACAGCAAAGGAACAAGTGAGAGGGAGTCTGGGTCCCTGATGAAGCAGAGCACACCCCTGCTGACCTACCCTTAAGTCACTGAGTTTGGGGGGGTTGCTTGTTACAGCAGCTGGCCTGCCCTGACCAATACGGTTTTTTCCTAATAACTTGCTTAGACCAGGTACTGAAAAGCAGGGGCCTATTATTACAGTGGTTATCACAGCTCTTCCATCCTGGCTCAAGGGTTCAGGATGGGATTTCCAAGGGAACACTGAAAGGCTAAGCCTCCAGGGCCAGGATGGAGCAAGAAGCCATACAGCAGAGTCACTGCAAGTTGGCAAGTTAGACACTTTATAATTGGAAATGCACTGCTGCCTGTGTAGCAGAGGCTGGGGGCGGTGGTGGAGGGCTGGTGCCCACGGTGACCTCCCCAGGCAAGGTGGCAGGAAGCCGGAGACAGGCATCAGCCCGGCATCCTCCAATTAGCCGCCATCCCTGACCCCATCGGGGCGGGAGGAAGTGCTGGCGCTTTCCGGCACTCAGGCCCACCTGCCTGGAGGGCTGGCAGGCTCGGCAGCTGGGTGGTAGCACCTGAGGTCCCGGCCTAACAGGGCCCCCCTTATTCCTGGGATCTGCAAAGGGTTAGTGGGTTGGGGGCCGGGCGGCAGGGAGGAAGTGTCAGGGAGCAATCACATGGGGTCAGGCTGACCTCTCGGCCCAGCCTCGGGGGCAGACATGCCATGTGGGGCCAGGCCGGAGCTTGTTTTCTTGGAGTCCCGGGGAAGGAAGTGCTCTAGCAGTTGGAAATTGTCCACTTCCCAGGAGCTCTGGTCAATCCGTCTGGGCCGTTAGAGGGAGGATGCAGAGTCCCTGTGGCTGCCTGTCTCTGGGCAGGGGCGGGGGACGGAGGGCGGAGGGCGTTAGCTGGCTCTGCTGTTCGTGACATTGCTCCTGGACACCGAGGAGGGTCTGTGTGCATGTCCCCTCTGGCCAGCAGCATGGAACACATGTACTGACCGTGCGCTGGTGCCTGGATGATGCTACGCACTCAGGACATCAGTTTCCCCATTTCACAGATGAGCGGATGGATGCACAGTGAGGAGGAGTCCCCTCCCAGGTTCCCACCTGCCCAGGTGAGATGGCAAGGCTGAGATTTGAGGCAGGGAGGCAGACTCTGCACTCTTTCTGTTTTAATTGTGGTAAAATACACAAAATGTAAAAATTGCTGTTGACCATTTTAAAGCATACAATTCAGCAGCAGTAAGGAGATTCACAGTACTGTACAGCCATCATCACCATCCGTTTCCAGAACTTTCCCATCTTCCCAACTAAAAGTATCCCCATTAAACACTATCATTTGTTTAATTTTTTTAAATTTATTCAGGAGAAACACAGAGAGAGGCAGAGACATGGGTAGAGGGAAAAGCAGGCTCCCTGCAGGGAGCCTGATGCAGGACTGGATCCCAGGATCTGGGATCACACCTTGAGCCAAAGGCAGATACTCAACCACTGGACCACCCAGGCACTCCGCCTTTAAACACTAAGTCCCCATTTTCCCAGACCCTGGCATTCACACTTCTATTTCTGTCTCTGTGACTCTAACTCCTTTGGGGACCTCATACAAATGAAGTCATATAGTATTTGCTCTTTGGTGACTGGCTTCTTTCACTCACCATCATGTCCTCAAGGTCCATTCATGTTGTAGTGTGTGACAGAGTTTCCTTCCTTTCTAAGGCTGAATTTTATATATATACATATATATATGAATATATATGAATATTTATATTTATATATATTTATATATACCACATTTTGTTTACCCATCCATCTGTGGATGAACACTTGCTTGGGGTTTCTACCTTTTGGCTATTGTGAATTGGGCTACTATGAACATGGGTGTGCAAATACCTGTCTGAGTCCCTGCTTTCAATTCTTTGAGGCATATACCTAGGAGTGGAAATGCTGGGTAATATGGTTGAGTTTTTAGCTTCTATATTTAAGTTTTATTTATTTTACTTATTATTTTTTTAAGATTCTATTTTTAGGAAATATCTACACCCACTATGAGGCTCGAACTCACAACCCTCAGAGTTAGTTGCATGCTCTACCAACTGAGTGAGCCAGGCGCCCCTAAATTCTATGTTTAATGTCTTTGAGGAATGATCACCTCCTTTTATGGGGGAGGAAGTAGGCCCAAGGATGAGAATGTTGCCTAAGTTTAGAAGTGTGATGGGATGGGGGAAAGGTCAGCAAAGCTGGGATCTGAGTCTTGGTCTTCTCACTCCTAGCCCAGTGCTGGATCTGACCTGAGGTTGGAGAGAATTTTTGGGTGATAGGCTATTTGGAGGGGGTGCAGGGGACCAGCTCAAGGAACAATCTGGGGGAAGGGCATTCCAGGCAGGGGGAGGGGAAGGACTGCACAAAGTCCCAGAGTACCAGTAAGTCTGCCCTGCTTGAAAGCTAGAAAGGGGCGGTCTGGTGCACGAGAAACAAGGGATGATGCCAGTGAGGTGGGGTGGGCAGGAGTTCATGGGATGGGGAGTCATACTGTACGACCCAGCAAGTGCAGTTCTAGGTATTTATCCAAAGGATATAAATGTAATGATTAAAAGGGGCACCTGCACCCCAGCATTTATAGCAGCAATGTCCACAATAGGCAAACTATGCAAAGAGCCCAGATGTCCATCAACAGAGGAATGGGTAAAGAACGTGTGGTAGGTATATACAATGGAATATTACTTGGATATCAAAAAGAATGAAATGCTGCCATTTGGAATGACGTGGATGGAGTTGGAGTATATTATGCTAAGCAAAATAAATCAGAGAAAGATAAATACTTTATGAGTTTACTCCTAGGTGGAATTTAAGAAACAAAACAGATGAACACAGAGGAAGGGAAGGAAAAATAAAATAAGATGAAAACAGAGAGGGAAACAAACCACGAGAGACTTTGAACTCTAGGAAACAAACCGAGGGTGGCTGGAGGGAAGGTGGGTGAGGGGCTGGGGTAACTGGGTGATGGGCATGTGGTGGGATGAGCACTGGGTGTTATATAAGACTGATGAATCACTAAATTCGACCCCTGAAACTAAGAATATGCTATATGTTAACTAAGTTGAATTTAAATTTTAAAAAGTGTTTTTTAAAAAGAATATTTTAAGCTGAAATGTGCTCTGAATAGGCTGACCCTCTGAAGTCACTCTGCCCAGTGTAGGGAGAATGCAGTCTCCACTGGGGGTTTGGTGCACCCACCTCCAGTTGGGGAAACAGGGTTGGGGTCAGGAGACTGCTGCCAGCAGCCAGGTGAGAGGGTGTGGGTTCCCACTGGGGACAGTGAGGTGAGATGCAGCAAAACAAGCAGCGTGAGGGTCCTTAGGAATCCCCCTGTTCAGAATGGAGTGACAGACCCGACAGGAGAAGGAGAAGAAAAGCAAGGAATTCGAGTAGTCTTGCTCATAAATTCATCCACGAAATAATCATGGAGCCCTGCCTCTCCTAGGACTCTGGGATAAAGAGAAAGGGTACCCCTTTTCAATGTTGCACGGTTTGACACGGAAATTAAGAAGGGTCACAATTCACTAAAGAAGGCAAAGCAGAAGGTGAAAGTTGTAATCAACGAGTTTTATCAAAGTGTCCTGAAAACTAGTGATTTTAAAAAGCCCTGAAAAACTATTTTGGTGCATTTCATTCTGATGCCCGAAATAGAACCCAGGATTTGACCCATACTTGCTGCTGTGTGACCTCAGACAAGTCACTATACTTCTCTGAGCCTGTTTCCTCATTTGTAATTGAGGCAATAATGCCTTCTTCTTGGAAGAGTTGTGGGAAGTGAGAAAAGTGTATGCCCCTGCGTGCCCCAAAGGGTGAAACATGTATCTAGGTAACTTAAAATTACATATATATAAAAATTTATATAATAATAAATATAAATATAGATTCTATAACTATATAATTATAAATATACAATAAATATATGATAATATATAATCATATTTTTATATAATATAATATGTGTATATTTTATTTATATTATATATTTATATTTTATATATTTACATACTTATGTAGTTATATATAAATAAATATATAACAATATATAACAATGAATATGTAAAGTTTTATCAGTAAATGTATATATATGGTAACAATAATTTATATATATATGTTTATATTAATGTATTTCATTTTAGATAAAAAAGAAAACTAGCATTGAGATTTCCTAGAAGCTGTGGCTTGAAGTGAGGGTAGGGGAAAAGCTGAGCTGACTCCTGGTCCAGGTGGGGCCACGGCCAGCCCAGGTTTGGGACGCACGCAGCCAGCGGATGCAAGGTGTGCGGCCCACCTGGGTCCACGGTGGGTGCTGCAGAAACGCGGGCTCATGGATGTCTTGGGAGAAAGCTCCAGCAGAGGAACTCTGGCTGCTTTTCAGCCATCTCCACCCTCTGTCCCCCTGCCCTCCCCTCCTCTCCCCTCCCCTCCCTTCACTCCCCTCCCCTCCATTTAGCCTTTACTAGTTTATGAAGACGGCTCTGGCCCCATCAGGGCTCGGGCAGGTCCCCGAAGAAGCTTAAACGCGATGAATATTTCATGGCCCTGACTGACAGCTGCCGAGGACCTGTTGTGGGTCTGGCGCCCACATCTAGTTAGGGCAGGGGCAGGCGGAGGGGAGGGCAGGCCAGCCTCTAGACTCCGCATTGATCCCTGGGCCCAATCTGCCCTGATGAGACGCCCGCTCCCAGCTCCCAGCCAAAGGCAGCGAGTAATGGGCTTTAAGAGGCCCGGGGACCCGTGGCAGCCTGGCCACCCAGCCCCCCTGGGGCGCGCGGAGGCTCCACCAGGCCCCGGGAGACCCATTTGGCCGTCTCCAGCTGTGGCCCCCTCCGGCCTCGCGGTGCCAGCGCCGTCATCCTAACGAGCCGAGACTCCGTGTTTCTGACGCCTCCGGCTCAGCTCATCACCCCATTAAGGCCTGACGCCAATCCGCCTTCGCCAGGGGACCCAGACGACAAGGTGGCCAGGCGCCTGCCATCCTGGAGAGTCCGCGGAGTGGGTGCAGACCTCAGGTAGCCCCCGGAGATGGCTCGGACACGGCGGAATGGTCCCTTCCATCGGCTCCTTGGGCCGGGAGGCCGGCGGGGAACAGGCCCCCCAGTGAGGCTGACACAGGGACTTCTTGCCCTCGTACCCCAGCTGTCTCTAGATCCACAGCTGGCTGGGCTTCTCACCCTACTTTTCTTCAGCAGAAATGACTGCTATTGAGATCGCCCCCAGATCTCACTCTGGCAGGGAGAAGGTACTCCAGGCTTGCCCAAGAAGCCACAACGCTAAGGAGCAAGCAGGTGCATCGCGCAGAGGCTTAAGAGCGCCGCCCGGGGTATCCATGTCCTAGGGGCGCTGTAACAATGACCCCAAATTGGTGGCTTAACACCACACACATTTATTGTCTTCCAGTCCTGGAGGACAAGAAATCCAAAATGGGTCACACTGGACTAAAATCAAGATATTCGCAGGACTGTGTCCCTTCTGGAGGCTCAAGGGAGAGAATCGGTTTCCCTGGCTCCTCCAGCTTCTAGAGGCCGCCCGCATCCCTGGCTTGTGGCCGGTTGCTCCATCCTCAAGGCCGGCAGCATGGCATCTTCACGTCTTCCCGACCCTGCTTCTGAAGTCACACCTCCTCAAACTTTTTAAATGACCCATGTGATTGTAAGAGGGATAATCCAGGACAGTCTCCCCTGTCCCAAAGCCCTTTGCCTTGTAACAGGTTTCAGGGATTAGGATGGGGGCAGTTTTGGGTGGGCACGATTCTTGCCCATTTCACATGGCCTTGGACCAGCTCTGTCCACTCGCCGGCTCTGTGACTTGGGGCAAGAACTTCACCTCTCTGAGATTTGTTCAGCTTCCTCTGCCAACGGGGGGCCATATGAGGTGGCATCTTGGATCAGTGGCAGATGAAACAGTCCATAGGAAGAGATCTGGCATTTGTAAGTGGCTTGCCCCTCAGTGAACATTTATTACTTGGTTGGGCGTTGGTAACTCAGCTGATCAAGGCAGCCCATCTCTGCCCTGGCAGGGGAGGTTCTGGTTTATAGTCTGATTAAGTGAGCTTTCTAATTTTTAAATTTTAGCCATGGAAACTCTTGTCCATAGCAGTCTTGTCTATAAAAGTCAGCAGATTTTATGGTTGTTGCTCAGTATGAAAGGCAAATAGGGGACCTGGTAGCCTGGACTTGCCCCCAACCCCACCCCTCTGACCTCCCCAAGCCCTCCGTCACACTCAGTTTGAAAGTATAGGTCTAGGGGACCCTGGGTGGCTCAGCGGCTGAGCATCTGCCTATGGCTCAGGGTGTGATCCCAGGGTCCTGGGATCGAGTCCCACACTGGGCTCCCCACAAGGAGCCTGCTTCTCTCGCTGCCTGTGTCTCTGCTTCTCTCTCTGTGTGTCTCTCATGAATAAATAAATAAAATGATAAAAAAAAAAAAGATCTAGAGAGGAGGCTCAGCTTTCTTGACTAGAAAATGGGTAAAATACAATCCATCTTGCAGGATTGTTGAGAGGGAGTCAGGAATGATCCTTGTAGAGTGCTGGGCAGAGCATCAGAGCATAATGCCTGGGAGTGGGCACCCTGGAGCCTTTTCCAGGACTTGACCTTCTGATCTAATCCCAGCTCTGCCTTTTATGAGCTTTCCTCAGGCCTGGAATGAATAGATGGGCTGTGGGTGCTGTAGGCTGTGTACAGTGAGCCAAAAAACCTATGTTTTTCTTCTCAAAACTCTAGCTAGGCTTGTTTTAAAGTCCCTGAAAGCCTGCCTCCTCTAGAAGCCACCCTAGCTTCATGCCATGGCACGATGGATGCCAAACCTCACATTCATGAACCTGGGACCAAGGAGCAGGTCTTGGGTTCAACAGTAAGAGGGGACAGGGTTTTCTCTCACTCAGTCCTGGAAGAGGGATATGAATGCAGATGAGCACCGTGGTCCTCCTCCATCCCCACCTCAGAGAGGTCCTTGAGTCACCAGCTTCCAGGTTGGGCAAGGGAAATGCCCTTGGACAGAGAGCCTGGGTGCCTGCGTGCAAATCTCTGCTCTGGACTCCCTTGGCTGTGTGTCATTGGCAAAATAGCCTCCCCTCTCTGAGCCTGAGTTTCCTGGTTACAGTAGGTCATGAAGATTCTCTGAGATAATGATTGTAAGGACTTAATTGAGGGTCTGGTCTCCATGCTATACATTCAATAATGATAAGCAATTACATTTTATTATTACTAGCTAGCAATTAATTTTATTATTAGCCATCAAGCAGAGAGGGCATACAAGATAAAACGGCTCTCACCTGTGCTCAGTGCTAAAGTGATACCAGACTTTCTTTTCATTGATGCTTTGCAGGTAAAGAGCAAACATCCCAAGTTGCATAGAGGGGAGAGAACTCCCAGCTTTTGCATCTCTGACTCTCCTAAAATCTTCTGAATTTTCCAACTGGAGACTTTCTTAAGCAGGTATAAAAGGAGAAAGCAGGGGCAGTCCCGGTGGCTCAGCGGTTTAGCGCTGCCTTCAGCCCGGGGTGTGCCTGTGTCTCTGCCTCCCTCTCTCTCTGTGTGTCTGTCATGAATAAATAAATAAAATCTTAAAAAAAAAAAAAAAAAAAAAAAAAAGGAGAAAGCAGGGTCAAAGCCCCAGACCTACTGTTCTGGCCAGACCCCAGTCCAAGGCTTCTCTGTTGTGGATGGCAGCCAGTGACAGTTCGTGGATGCCTGTCCTCTAGTGTTAAGCTTCAGCCTGTACTCAGGTGACTGTTGACAATGGTGGGTAACTCTCAGGCATTAAAAAATAGTGAAGAAGGAAAAGAGGAAAATAAAGAACGGGCAGCTTGTAAGTTACTGGGATAACATCAACTATTTAAGGTTAATTTGTGTTTTTAACAGCCGATTGCTGTGCCATTAACTCACAACGGCAATCTTGGGGGCAAGCCAGCACACTCCAGCAGACTAGCTTGGATAGCCAGTCAGTGCTGGGTGTACAAAGTAGACTCAGGTTGTGGACTGATTGCACGCTGGCACTGCTTGCCCAGGGTGCTGGGGGCTGGGGGAGATGGTACCTGAGGAGTCGGGCATTTCACTAAGTGGGTATTTATGGCTGGGCTCTTGGAATAAATGATTCACAGAGAGGGCAGGAGTGGTGAGGTTGCTGGATCTTGCCAACCTGAAATCTCAGTGACCTGGTCTACCCTGGGATCCTGGGTGCCCAGGGGTGGGGAGGATGGGAGAAGCCTGCTGGGATAGCATGTGGTGGCAACTACGTTTCTGTTACACTCATAAATGTGGACCTTGGATCCACTGCCTATTCTCTGTGGACTTTATCTTCCTCATTGTTAAAATGGCATAATGGCCAGTAGATAGTAAGCATCGTAAACAGAGTTTCCATGTCTTTGTATTCACTAGCTATGGTGGTTAGTCTCCAAGATGCTCCACAATGACGGACCATCTTTGGTATTTCTGTCCTTTGTGGAGTTCATTCCCATAAAGAATAGGGCTGACCTGGATCACCAATAGGATATTGTGCAAATGACATCGGTGGCTACAGAGCATGGGTCATGGGAAATGCCACCTTGTCCTCTCTTGGCTCACTTGCTCTGAGGGGAGTTAGCTGCCATATCATAAGGACACTCAAGCAGGCCTGCGGAGAGGTTCACCTGTGAGGAACTGTGGCCTTGTGCCATCGGCTGGGATCAACTTGCCAACCGTGGGAGTGGTGACGCTGTAAGCCAATCATCCAGCTCCGGTCAAACTCTCTGATGACTGTAGCCCCCACTGACATCTTGACTGCAACCTCAGGGAAGATTCTGAGCCAGAGTTCTTTAGCTGAGCCACTCATGGGAGCCTCATCCACAGAGATTGTGTAAGAAAATAGAAGGGTTATAGTAAGCCACTAAGTCTTGGGGTTATCCGTTATGCACCACCAGACAACTCATTCACTGACAGAGTATTGTGAGCTCTCAGCCTGGTGTCTGCCACATGGCGGACATCTAAAAATGGCTGTTTGTGAATATGATACTACTTCATAAAGTTGCTTTGCTGGCTGAATGACATAATTCATGGAAGTCCTTAACATAGGGTCTGGCACAGAGCAAGAGTCCAATAAATAAGTACTATTGGCATCGTTGTCAACTTCATCATTACCAACATTATTAGTCCATGTTGGTTTAGGGTTAGAAGTGGGAATGGGACTCCAAAGAGCAGTGTCTGAGGAGGAAAAATAAAGGGAGAAGCAGAAAATGAGAGAGTTGATGAAATAAAAGGAGAAAGATTGATAAAGAAGAGAGTAAACTTGGGCAGTCCAGGTGGCTCAGCGGTTTAGCGCCTGCCTTCAGCCCAGGGTGTGATCCTGGAGACCCTGGATTGAGTCCCATGTCGGGCTCCCTGCATGGAGCCTGCTTCTCCCTCTGCCTGTGTCTCTGCCTCTTTCTCTCTCTCTCTCTCTTTCTCTCTCTCTCTCATGAATAAATAAATAAAATCTTAAAAAAAAATAAGAGAGTAAACTTGACGTGGCCCTTGGAGTGAGGATTCTGCATCCACATCCTGCCACTGCCCTAATAACTGTGAGTCAGTGAGCAAGTCCCATTGCTTCTAGACTTGGGTTTCATTACACAAGTGGAATTGGGTAAGTGGAATTTCTATCCTCTGCCCACCTTCCTGGGGTAGTGGTGGTAGAAAGAAGTGGTAGGGATGTCAGGTCCTGGTTCTGACTTTGCCCTTACTTGGTGAGGCAAGTCACATCCCCCTTGAAACCTATTTAGCACATTGTGAAATAAGGATTTGGGTTATATAAGCAAGGGGTGGGATGGGGCTTCTTCCATCTCTGGTGTCCAATGGCAGACTGGTTTTTGCACATGGCATTCCTGGGGGGACCCAATGACATGGCTTTGTTTGGACAGAGGGACGTTAGAGAGGAAATAGGCAGTAAGAGGTCTTAACATAATGTCAGGGTTCCCCTTCCCGGTCTAAAGTCCCTACAGGTGCTCTGAGACCCCCATATTGGAAGCCAGGCAGGGGGACATATTCCCTCAGAAACATTCTGTTGGCTTGTTGCATATGGCTTCTGTTGGCTTGCTGAATATGACCAGATTCAGTTTCAGTTTATGAGTTCCTGCACTATACTGGTCATTAAAGATCTAGCTTTTCTGCCAAGAAAGGGAACTTTTATAGGGATTTTCTCTTCTCTCCATTTCTCTCTGGCTTTTCTATCCCTTACTAATGTTGCCAGCTTTACACATGTAGAATTCACCAACTCGAGCATTGGCTGTTGAGCATCTATTCTGTGCTGGACTCTGGGAATTTCATGGTGACCAGAAAGGGCACAACCAGTGGTCTGAAGCCTTGTAGGAAAGGGTTTCAGTATCATGAGTGTCGAAAATGATGATATTATGGCAGTGACCATCGGGGGATCTGAAGGTTGAGAGTCAGAGAAAGTCTTCCAGCGGAGGAAGTGTTGAAGATCCAGGCTCTGGCATTTGGAGCAGAGTCGATGTGCCAAGGGCAGCTTCCCCCCAGGCACTCACTCCTACAGTGATTGATAGTGCAGGACAGGAGAGCATTATGGCAGATCCTCAAGGAGCTTGGGTGAAGTGCCTCTGGTCCCCAAAAATTCAAGGTCACAGAGTCTTACTGATGGCTCAGTGAGAGTCTGGACTACTTTAGATGCTAAAGACATAAATCCCCTCAAATTGAATTGGGCACCAAAGGGGATTTATTGACACACGGATCTGGGAGTACTGACATGGGGCTGACTTCAAAGCTGCAAGTCTCCATGATGGCTCACGTTCTCTCTCTCCCTGTCCTCCCTACCTCCAGGCTTAGCTTTTTCTGTGTTCACCCTGTTCTGTCCATCAGAAGATGGACATTCTTCTGGTCCATGGGCTTTGTAACCAAGAAGAGAAGAGAGTGATTACAAGCAGTCCCAGGCTTCATACCTCCCGGCCTACTTGGTCAAAGTGCACACAAAATCCTAGGGAAAGCCAGGGCCATCATCTAATCATGGGCCAGGGGTGGTAGCACCATGAGAGCCACTTGGAGTGAGTGAGGAGGAGCCCCAAAGAAAAGGGAGCACTTTTGCCAGAGTATTAGGGGAAAGGATGCTGGGCTGACAAAACCACCACTGTCTCTTCCACCTGAACCGCCGTGTTTAATACTTGCTTTCGTAACAATACTTGGCTGAAGAACATGAGCACTTCGATGCTCTCCAAAATATCAAAATCCCCGGTGATCTGGCTGGGTTGTCATTGTTGTGTTGGAAGCGCGCGTGTGTTTGTTTTTTGCTTAAGAAAGATGTTCGAAAGAGGAAAATGGTTTCTTGTTTTTTTTTTTTTTAATTGAGGTGCAATTGACATAAACATGACATGAGTTTCAGGTGTCCACATAATGATCCCATGTTTGTATGTCTTGCAAAATGATCAGCACACTAAATCGCATTAACGTCTGTTACCACACTTTGTTATGATGTTTTCTTTTGTGGAAAATTCTTAAGCTGGGTGATGGTTTTGTGGGTGCATCTCCAGCCATAATGCACATACCGCTTATCAAGGTGACCCGTTAAAATGCAGATTCTGATTCAGCAGGCCTGGGGTAGGACCTAAAAGTTTGCACTTCTAACAAGCTCCCAGGTGATGCTGACATTGCCAGCCCCTTGGACTGTATTTTGCGCAGCAAGGCTCTATATTAATCTATATTAACTTGGGGGCTGGGGAGGAGGAGCAGAAGGCAATAGGACTGTTTTAACAGAATCAAATCAATACATAATCTCAGATTTGATAAAAAAAAAAAAAAAAGAAAAAAGAAAACCTAGAGATCATTTTCCTCTCTAGAAGCTTTGGCCCAGTTTCCAATGAGCAGCAGATACTGTGTCTGCCCGACTGTGCCAAGGCCTTGGCCGCTTTCATGGGCATCCAGTCTGTTGACTGGATGGATGGGTCTGAGGGCAGGGACAGTGAAGTGGCAATCAGGGGGCCCCAGGAAAGAGTTAAAGCCGTGGCAGGCTGAGTGCCACAGTCCCAGGCAAATGCAGATGGAGCTGACCCGGTTCTCAGGGTTAATACTATTTTGTTTTCCGGGACTATGTGTTCTATCAGGTTAGTGCAGGCAGAGGTCATGGGGGTTGGCGCCCCCCTCAGCCACCCCCTTCTCTCCCCTCTCCCCTGTCTCCTCATTTGCAGCCTCGCTGCCTCGTTTAATCGGATGACCCCCGACACTGAGCTTTCCTTGGGACATTCCTGCCAGCGCCTTCCGCGGGGCAGCAGCGGGCCAGCTCTCTGGCAGCCCTCGGAGGGAGGTGCAGGGGTGCAGCTGAGAGGCACTGGCTATCTGGGCTGCGGTTTCTCTGCACACAAGCAAATCAAGAAAAGAGTCCTTTGTCTTACTTTCATTTTTCCCCCCTTCTTTATCCTCTCTGTCTTTTTTCTTGTTTAAAATGTGTTTTCTTTCTCTTCCTTCTCGCCGTACTCATTTCCCCCTTTGTGTCTTCCTTATTCCTGTGTGCGTGGATTCTTTCTTTTCCTCTCTTTTTATTCTCTTCATCCTTTATTTATAAAACTTCTCTCTCATGGAACTGGGCTTTAAATCAGGCTTCAAATCCCAGCTCTGCCCCTGGGCAAATTAGAACCTGACTCTGGAAGTTCAAGACTCAGTTTCCTCACCATGAAGCCAGGTTAATCATCCCAACCTTTGGGCTCCCAGTTACCAGTTAACCTGAATGTACATCTAAAGCCTAGGATCTCGTATACTGTGGGTGCCCTATAAATGTTCATTTTTCCATGTCCTTAAGACTTGTCTCTTCCTTTTCTTCCTTTAGCTGTGTTTCTTTTATAAACTTCCTTTTACATTTCTGGAAGATTCTTTATAGGTGGAAGACTTCTATACAGAGAGCATGGTGGTATGATGACAAAGACCTGGGCCTGCTACTTTATAGCTGTGTTACCTTGGGCTGGTTACTGAAATTCTCTAAACTTTACCTCCCTCTTCTGCAAAATGAGGGGAAGAGTTCTTTCCCCTATGACAGTGGGGAAAATTAAATGAGATGATATGGAGTCATTGTCTACCATGGAGCCTGATAGCCACTGCTTAGTTTTTCTCCCACTGCTTACTCCTACGCTGTATTTCCATTACACATAACAGTGAACAAGTGGACTGTTTAACCTGTTGATACTAATCCCTCTGGTGAGTGGTTTCTTCACCCATCTATCCATCTACCTACCCACCTATCCAGTCATTGTCCATCCATTCATCCACCATCCACCTGTTCATTCATCCATGCATCATCCACCCATCTGTCCATCCATCCACCTACTTACCCATCTACTCATCAATCACCCAGTTCTCCATTCATCCATCCATCCATCCATCCATCCATCCATTCATCCATCCACCATCTATCCACCAAGCCATCTCTCCAGCCAGCCATCTATCCATGCAGGCATGCATCCAAACACCCAACCATCCATTCATTTATTCAGAATGGTTACATAATAAAATAATATTGACCTAGAGCATGCCTCATCATAAAATTCTACTTGACATTTCAGAATTGGAGGGAAGAAATTTTTAAAACCCTCAATAGCACCAACATGATTTTGGAGCCGTGAGGCCCTTCCTTCTAGTCTTCTCATGGAGCAGGTGGGGGAAGATGGATGGTACTTTGACCTTGAAGACAGGACACATGAGATTAGGTAGTTTGGTGGTCTTGAAATCTGCTTCCATGGAATCCAGAGGTTCCATGCTTATGCCAAATGGGTCACTAATGGGGTGGCTGCCCCTTCAGATGGAGCTGCTCTCCATCTTATCTGCCTTTTATATTGGTCTCTATTTAAGACTTAATTTAAGAAAAATTGAAGAGTTTAAGAAGCATTCAATGGCAGGGTCGCCAGCTGGTTCAGAGACTTGGTTGGCGTCGTTCTGATTTGCTGCAGGGGTTGGAAAGTGTTTGGCACACATGTGGCTGTCATTCTTTCTGCATGCCCCTGCTCCCTTTAACTTATCTGTTGTATGCTCTACCCTCCCTTTCTTTTCAATTCCAACTCTGCTCTGTCCTATAGTTTTATTAAAACAGGAGTGTGTGGGGCTGGGGTCAGGAGTCTAAGTACCTGCCTTAGGCACTATTCCTTATACAACAAAAATATTAAATATTTTTTCCTCCTTAGTTAAAGGATAAAAAAGAAAAAAAAGTGTTCAGCTGCTAAGCACAGTTTTTTTTTTTTTAAAGCACTTGGAAAGCCACACATTTTAGATACTAAAGAAAACTTCAGAAAGAGCTGTCTTCTATCTTAACCACCTTTTAAGAAAAGGGTAATCCCTCACTCACACAGATGTTGGGGGGTTCTCACTGTAAACAAGGCAGCATGCTCACAATTATACAGATGAGCTCGTTTAATGCAATAACAACTTTGTGGAATTGGTACTATTATTAACCCCATTTTTTAGGTGAAAAAGCTGAGGCTCAGAGATACCAAGGCACTCGCCCAAGGTCATACAGAAATCAGAGCCATGGAGCTCCCAACTCAGGAATTATCACCAAAATGCAACCTACCTGCAATGGAAGGCCACTTCCCTGGTATATGGTGGCCAAAGGGACATCGAAGAAGGAACGCCAATAGGGTCCGTGTTCTCGTTTTCTCCTCAGTCAGTTCTGTATTTCCTCTTTCAGATTTTATAAGAAGCAGCAGAGAGGATTACAGGGCTGAAACACTCAAGAACCTAAAGTGACTGATTCTTGGATTTAGAAGGAACGGAGGCTACTGCTTGAGCAACGGAGTCTCTCAGAGCCCGAGGATTCCCTGAGATTCTTCCGAGGCTTCCACTGCACATGATCAGAAGTCATCACTTCCACCCGGATGGGAAGCAGAGCTGGCTGCATGTCGCGGGCTGGCCAGGCACTAATTGCATGACCCTGTGGAAGCAACTTACCTTCCTGGAGACTCTGCTGCTTCATCTCTAAGAGGGAATGGAAATAATGCCTAAGTCACAAGGTTACTTTGAGAGTTCAGGAGGAAAATGCATCTGGAATGTTAGGTGGACATGCAGTGACCACCCCGAAATATCAGGTGTCATCATCACAGTCATCACTCTTTGTGGCTCCATAGGAGGGTCTGCATGACCAGTTCACACTGATGCTAAAGCCAGAGACCTAGTTCTAGTACTAGGGTAGAACTTGTAGGAATAGTAGTATTCTATTGTTTATTTCAAGGATAGATGTGAGTGCAGATCTTTTTGGGTTGGCTTTTAGTTATGAAATCATGCCACTAGTACCGATATCAACGATCCTGATTGTCTATTGAGCACTAATCAGGTACAGGTTCTTATTTTTTTTTTTTTTTTCAGGTACAGGTTCTTGACCTAATGCTTTGCATGACCTCTTTGCAAACTCCTTCTGCGTAAGGCACTATTTTATCCCCATTTTACAGATGATGAAACTTGAGGCAGTCCATCAACAATGATTTTTGGAGTACCTACTGACTGTTGTCTGCTGTTTCAGGTATTTTGGGTCCACGAGTGACAAAAATAGAGCTTCCACAATGAGCTGAGTTCTGTTTGGTGGATGGGTAGATACAGATTAGGAACACATAGTCCAATGAGGTCATTCTCAGCACTGGTAAATGCTGGAGGAGAAGGATAGGATAATAAGACAGAGGGTAGATGGTTGAGGTCAGGGAGAGAGGTGTCTCTAGGAGGTGACTGTTTGGGTCAAATTGAATGACAAGTAAGGCAATTGGAGATAAAAGCATCCTAGGCAGAAGGAGCTGCACACACCAAGGCCCTGGGGCAGGCACAGGGTGAACAGAGGTGGATTAAGAGATTTATATCCCACAAATGTGAGCCCATGGCTGGCCCCACAACCAACATCCTGAACCATCCTATTTTCCTGCCTCCTCAGATACTCCAACCACTGGCAATGGCTGCAGTTGAACTCTGACCCTGCTGGGTATTTGCAGGGAAGAATTCACTGGAGCTGTCATTTTCTAGGAAGCAAGCACAGCCCTAAGGATGCTTGTCTCAAGAGAGAGCTGCAAAACCAGGCCTCAGCTCTTGCTTGGCCTCAGCTCTTGCTTGGCCACAGACTGAAACTCCAATGAGAGATCACGGTCATGTCCACTCTAAAGTGAGGTCACCCCAACCTGAGTGGTTGCTAAATGCCATGCTGGGCCTCACTCATCAAGAATTCCAAGCATGAGCTGTGCATCGCTTGTGGTATGTGCATCACTTATATTTAAGCTGTGCCTCTCTTATGTGGGGAGAAGAGACTCCATAAACCAGGGCTTCCTAATCTTCAGCCTGCGTCTGAAGGTGCTGGGGATTGTGTGAAAATGTGGATCTGATTCAGTAGGTCGGTCTCAGGTTCTGCATGACTAAGAAACACCCAGGTGAGCTCAGCTGCTGCTCCCTGGAGCACATGTCAAATACCAAGAATATGTGACACTGAATATTCCAGCACAAAGAAAGAAGATGATAAGGCCACTGCTTATAGAGTGTCTACTACTCACCAAGTGTCATTTCATTTTGCCCTTGCAACCCCACTGTGAGGTAGGCATTGATTGTCATTATCCCCGCTTTACAGATGAGGACGCTGAGGCATGGACAGCTTATGTGTGTGGCCCAATGGTACAGCACCAACGAGCGGTGGAACCCAGCTAACTTCAAAATGCACTTCACCACTCCCTCTTTTATTCCCCTGCCTCTTCCACCTCAAAGATGGAGTTTGGAAATGGGTCAGAAGCTGCTCTCCACAGTTGGATGGCACAATCGGAATAATAGCCTGGCCCGTCTTAAGCAGATGCACACCGGGAACTTTCAGGCTCACCTGTCAGGTGGGAATGTTTCCGGGCATTAGTCAAAGACTAAACTTCTAATCTTGTAGGGAGGCACTCAGCATTGTCTTTGGAGGGATTTTGAGTGCCAAGGGGGTGGTCTGTGTCTTTTGGGATTCCTAAAGCTCTCAGCTAACTCACTTCTCCAAACACATCTGAACCCCATGGTCTGCATGAATGAGAAGAAATAATTTTGGAACAACATGGCCTGTCCGTCTTTGTGTTACGTTCTATTGGTCCAGCCTTGGGTTGGCCCAGTGATGGTTCAGACCAGCAGGGCCCCCGCCAGCTAGTGAAGACAGCCCAGGTAATGAAATGAGTAACTCTGGTAAAGGACAGGGGGATAAGTACAGGGTCTCCCAGAACACACATGGGAACCCCTAACCTAGTCCTAGAGGGGCTCATGGACAGGCAACCTCCTCCCAGCTCTGGGCTGGAGCATGCCCACCTTCCCACTTATCCGTTCAGCCCCTCTCCCTCAGCTGCCGCCTGGTCCTGGGTCAGCACTTGTCGCCAAATCTTTCTCACTTTCTCAAGGCAGCAAACACTAATACAATATCCACAGAGGAGGCCCCTTCGGCCTTCCCAGCAAAGGGCACAGCTTACAACCCGGAAAGACACAGCTTGCCAGGCAACTCAGAAGCAAGAAGGATTCCCCTCTCCTGCTCCTTCCTCGTGGACCGACCGCTGCCTCCCCCCACCTTCCTCCCTCCTCCCCTGCTCTCCCCCGCCCCCCAGGAGAGTGGAGGAACTTGGCAAGCCATCTCGTCGCCAATCAATCTGTGGTGTAACAATTAGCACTTAGGCAGCACTCTTGCTAAACACACGCTTAGAAAACACTTAAAAAAAAAAAAAAAAAGGAAGAAGAGTCATCAGGGGTAGAAGCCGGAGCAGCACCGTGGGGGGGATGTCAGGGAGCGGAGCCAGGAGGAGGCCTGCGGAGGAAACGGATCAATGCGCTGCAGAATGGAAGGCATCTAATACCCTATTATTGACGAGGCCAAAGCACTTTGAAGCGTGTTTCCACCGTGAGCAATTAGTCTGCGAGACCGCAGGAGTTAAGCTCCCACCGCCAGCCCCCGCCCGCCCCGCCTCCCCCGCCTGCCCTGCCTCCCCGCGAGCAGTTGGATGACACTCTCATTTGGTCGCGAGCCCCCGCACCAGTGGCGCCAGCCTGCAGCCCTAATGGGGCCCGGCCGAGGCAGGCCAAATGCTCCAGGCTCCCCGAAGGCCCCCGCCGCCCCCCGCGCCCCCCACCCCGCGCCCGCGCCCGCGCCGGTAACAGAATCCAGTCGGCGCGCAGTCTGTCTGCGCGCCCGCGAGCTGCCCAAATTGATTGTAATGGTTTTATCGCGCGCAGAGAGACCTGGCTGTTTTCTCGCCTCCGCTGTCGGCTCGCATAAACGCGGCGGCGGGAGGAAGCGGGTCCTCCTCCGGAGCGGTGGATCGGATGAAAGGCGACTTTTGTTTGTGCGCAGCCGCTCACAGCCCGCCCCCCTCCGCCTGTCTCCAGGCCCGGTCCAGGCTGTCGTGTGTCTGTGGGTCTCCTGGCCTCTGGGGCTGGTGCACACCGGGGACCCCCCCCCCCCCCCGGCCCGGGAGCCCCGCAGCAAACAGCGAGGGGCGTGGGGGAGGGGGGCTCCGCTTCCCGCAACCAGTTCTGGGTTCCTCTCTAAGTGCTTAGGGAAGAGGGTTCCAGCAGGGGTTGGGGACAGAGAGGAGTTCGCCAAGGCGACAGTCCTGGTCAGTACTAACCACCAAGAAGAGGCTGGTGACGCCCAGCTAGCACCTCTGGGTGCTTCGCGGGACCCTGCCACCCTGCGTGGGCGCATAACTGGTGGGGACATCTCTTTAAATCCTCAGGGCAGCCCGGTGAGGCAGGCACCAACGCCCCCATTTTACAGATAGAGAAACTGAGGCATAGAGCGGTGATGAGACTTGGACAAGGTTACACAGTAAGCTGGACCAGTGAGGGAAAGTGGAACCTGGCCCAGTTAATGCTTCCTCGGGTCCATTCTCTATACTTGGAGTGGCCTCCCCGACTTTGGTGGAGGGGAAAGATCCTGATGTAATAGGTCATTCTAAGCACTGGGTAGTCCCCAACCTGCCACCTGGGAAAATGCACACGCAGGCACCACTGACGAGGATTCCTTGCTGTGGTCTGGGCACGGGTGGCAGCAGGAGTGGGGTAGAGCCTGTTCTTAACTTCTCCTTCTCCTTCTCCTTCTCCTTCTCCTTCTCCTTCTCCTTCTCCTTCTCCTCCTCTGCTTCCTCCTCCTCCTCCTTCTTCTTTTTGCTTTGGGAACTCTTCTCTGGGCAAAATCATTAAAATGTCTGTTTGCGGGCAGCCCTGGGGGCTCAGCGGTTTAGCGCCGCCTTCAGCCCAGGGCCTGATCCTGGAGACCCAGGATCGAGTCCCACGTCAGGCTCCCTGCGTGGAGCCTGCTTCTCCCTCTGCCTGTGTCTCTGCCTCTCTCTCTCTCTCTCTGTCTCTCATGAATAAATAAATAAAATCTTTTTTAAAAAGTCTGTTTGCACTAACAGTTTTATGGTCACATCAGAGAATGATCTTGTGTCTTGGAGGAAGGACCAAGCTAAAGCGATTGGGTGCCAAAGCTTTGGGAGTAGCTGTGGATTTCACTGCGGAGGACCACCCTTAACTTCATTAGGACAAATAACCCAAACGGGAGGTGACCATGGAACTCGGTGTCTTCTGGGCTTCTTTACAACACTTGTCCTTAAAAACAACAGGAACCTGCAGTTCTTTCCCCTGAGCCAGCAGATATGTAAAATTTTCTATGTTTTTAAACATTTCTTTCCTCCTTTACTCCCATCTCTTGTCCTGCTGGTTCCATCCTCATTTCCTATTTCCCGTTCTCCTGCTTCCATGCATTTCCACACCGAGTTTGGGGTGAGGTCAGCTGTCTTTGGTACACCCGGCACAGGTAGGAGGAACTGTGGGGAATAGCTCAAAACAACGTCATAATCCCTAACCTCCGAGGTGTGACCTCTGCTTTTCAGGAGCAAGCACCATGGTTCCCATTAGCCCCTTGGCACTGGGCGGGGGGTGGGGGGGGGTGGATTTCCTGCCTACGTTCTGGATGAAATCTTTGAAGCCAGCCACAAGCTGAAGGGATGATAGGAAGACCCTCGGGGGGGGCCCAACCCCAAAGAAAAGAAGATATGGCCAAGGTCAGAATGGAGACGTGAACAGGAGATGGGATGGGAGGAAAAAAGCCAGGGCTCCTGCCCTACCTGTGAGCAGGACCCAGGTCTGAAGTGGCGGGTGGCAAAGAGCAGCTCCCTTTCTCCAAGAGGAAAGTGGGAAGGACAGACCTGAACCGTCCAGGTGCTCTACATTTCCAGCCTGGAAGGATTCAGAGTCTGGTCCACCGTGAGAGCATGCGCACTGGAGGCGTGGGAATGGACGTGTGCACCTGCCAAGCGAAGGCTCATGAGGTGGGTTTCTCTTGCTCGAGTCGGCTAAGAGCGGTGCTGGGAGCAGAGGTGTCTCGGGAACAGTGCTGGGTGGAGCGCGAGTGAAGAATACTGGCGGAGAGGCTTGGGTGGGCTGCATGCCTGCGTCTCCAACCCATCTCCCCTTTAACAGTCGAAACACTGTGGGCAGGGAGTTCTATCTGAACCAAAACAGGACCCAGAAACTGGCTGAAGTGATGAGTTCGTGACCTCTTTCCATGGGCAGGAACTGACTCATGGGCACGTGGCTGTTTCCTAGAGCTGCCGCAGCATAAATAACACAGGTTCATTCTGTCTCAGTTCTGGAAGGTAGAAGTCCCAAATCATGGTGTCAATAGGGCCATGCTCTCTCTGGAGGCTCTCCCTCTAGGGGAGGATCTGTTCCATGCCTTTCCCTTGGTGTCTGGGGTTGCCACCAATCAGCTTGCAGGCGCTTTTCTCCACTCTCTGCCCCTCTTCTCACATGACATTCACCGGTGGGTCTTCACCTTGTCTTCCTTTGTGCAAGGCCAAAAATCTTCTGGGATTTTTTTCTCCTCTTCCTAAAAGGACACTAGTTATATAGGATTGAGTCCACCCTGATGACCTCCTCTTAAGTTGATGACATCTGCAAACATTGTATTTCCAATCAAGACCGTATTCACGGGTATAGGGCTTAGGGCTATCTTTGGGGTGGGGGTGGGGGAACACTATTCAACTCATAAAAGTGTGGGAGAAAGAAGTCCATCATGGAAGGGGTGTATGCATTGCACCGGATAAGGAGTGAAGCAGATCTAAAGTGCCCTGCAGCACATCCCATTGACCTATCTCTGGACAAGGGACAGTTCTCTGCAAGCTTAGACTCAAGTTGACAGCATCCTGCTCAGGCAAGTGCCACATCCTCTATGAAGCTGCAGGGACTGCTCAGGCCAGGAGCACAAGTAGCCCGAAAGCCAAGGGAAGAGTGAATGTCCATGAGGGCAAAACCCTCAACCAGTGGGAGGACCCATTGAGGGAGGAGGATAAATGTCTTACCTTGGTCCTCTGAAGGGACACTTCTGGAATTCATTCTATATACTTCTCAGAAATTGGAGTGGAATTGAAATCCCATTGCTTATAGCAGCTACCTCAATGATACACTTGTTGTGGCTTCTTCTTTTTCCTTCTCTTACTCTTTCCACTCCTTTGAACCTGAGTCCTGGGATCACCTTGACCTTCTCCACCGGGACTTGGCTCCCATCCTGCCCCCATCACCAATTAAACTACCTGTTTCCCAGTCCTTGTCTTGGGCTCAACTTCTCATGGATTTCAAACTAAGAGAGGTCTGGGCCCTGGAGACAATGTAGATCATTAATTTCCCGATCTAGGGACTAGCTCTGCCTCCTTAAGCGATGATGGTAATAAAAAGCATTTTCCATGTGCCTCATCTGCTTTAATCCTACTGTAGTGGGTTGAACTGTGCCCCCCAAAAGACATATCCACATTCTAGCTTCTTTTTTTTTTAATATTTTATTTTATTTTATTCTTTTTATTTTTATTTTTTTTAATTTATTTTTTTATTCTTTTTATTCATGAGAGAGACAGAGACATAGGCAGAGGGAGAAGCAGGCTCCATGTAGGAAGCCCGACGTGGGACTCAATCCTAGGACTCAGGATCACGCCCTAACCCAAAGGCAGACTCAGGATCACGCCCTAACCCAAAGGCAGACGCTCAACCGCTGAGCCACCCAGGTGTCCCCAAATCTCTAAATACAGTATTATTTGGAAAGAGGGTCTTTGCGTATAGAACTAAGTTAAGGATCTGAGATGAGAGCATAGTGTTTTATCAGCATAGTGAATACAGGTGCCATTCATTGTGACAAAACAAGACACAGAGGGGAGAAGCACACACAGAGGAGGAGGTGATGTGAAGGTGAGGCAGAGAATGAAGCGAAGTGTACATAAACCAAGAAATGCCAAGGATTGCTGGAACCCACCCAATTGGAGGAGAGAAGGACGGATCTCCCTAACAGCTCTTGGAAGGAACCAACCCTTGATCTCAGATGTCTGGCCTCCAGAACTGTGGCAGGATCAGTTTCTGTTGTTTGAAGCCACCCTATTTGTGGTAGTTTGTGACAATAGCCCTAGGAAACAAATTCTATAAGTTAGTTATTGCCATATTAATATTCCACATGCGAAACAGAGGTTCAGAGAGCTTGATTCACATGGCTGGTGGAGAGTAAAATCTGGATTTAAATCCAGCTCTGTGTAGCTCAAAATCCTTCCCTTAGACATTATTTAACATCTTCCTCAGAGAAGTTCTTGCATTTCCTCTGTGTTTTAGGGAGACTCATGAGGCCCAAGAAGTTCTGTTTTAGGGCCCAGGTGACAAAGGGCATGGAGAGGGAAGATCATGAATAAATTTGGCAAATGAAGCTTCCCCCCTGGGCACTCTGAGCTGTGACTGAGGAAGACAATGGAGTAGGGGGTAGGGGGTAAGAGGCTCTGCAATTTTCAAAGGTAAGGGCCTGAACCTTGGGAGTATTTAAATTAATGTGACCCTCATTAAGCTCTGGAGGCCAAGAGAACTGGGAGGCTTAGAATTATTTTTGGCAGCCAATATGGCGCGTCTTTGCTGTACAGAGGTCTCCTGCAAGTCAGATTTCAGAGGGAAAGTTCACCAAGGGAGTGGGGAGGGCTGGACAGTGAGGTAAGCTTCCATGTGACCAGAGGCCCGGAAGGAAGCAGGCACAGGTTGGAATTAGAACTTGGAAACAGTGTAATTTCTGCTTCTTGTGGATAGTCACTTGGCTCTGTGGAATAGTGACTGTGCAGTCATGTGGCCCATGGCCAAGCCAGCTGGGCTCCCGGGGCAGAGACTCTCCACTACATCTTAAGAATAGGCTATGCAAGAATAAAGGGGATTGAGTAGTTAGAGGAAAAAGTTTAGATTAGCTGAAAGGAAAGTCTTTCACAATGTCCATGTGAGTCCGTTGGAAAATCCGGCTTCTAAGTGGAAAGGCAAGGCCCCGGTCCCCAAATGATAGGCTTCCTTAGTTAGTTAATGGATCCATTAAGTGAGTTCTATGTCCCTAGCATGGTGCCTGCAGCAAGAGTCTTCCCAAATAAGAAAAATAGCATGGTTTTGGTTTTGTTTTTGTTTTGTGGGGGGTGGTGGGGGAGTTGCATAAGGTTGCATTATCAAGAACAGAATGATGTTGTCAAACTCTACCTTCCAGGGAAGATGAGAAGGTGGCAAGAAGGTGAACAAATCGGTTGCAAAGAAGAGACACATCAGATTCACTGAAGCCCTTGTTGTCAAACAGACAACACATGTTATCTCTCCCTCCACCACCCTTGGCAGACATCACTATCGCGCTACTCTTTCCATTAGAGTCATGTTAGGGTCTTGTTTCTGAAGACATTGAATGAGGCAGGCACTAGCAGAGGTGGTATGAGAGATGAAATCACCTGACCTGCAGCCCTTAGGTCATGAGGGTTTGTTTTAGAGAAGCGCAGGGAAGTGTGAAACAGGCAGTGGAGAAGCCATAGACACGTTTGTACCTCAGTGCTTCTAAGACCAGGGTATGGAGCAAGCCTCCTGGAGAAGTAGACCAATGGTTCATTTCCATTCTGGTCCGGCAATCATTCTAGCTGTTCCCTCTGCATCTCTGATTCATACTAAGAGGAGGGGGGAGAGAGAGAGGGAGAGAGAGAATCCAATTGTCACCAACCAATATGGTGTGCCTTTATAGGGCAGATGGTCTCTAGGACAACTTACAGATGACTGACTCCTCTTATGAACAGCCTTTTCTGAACTGCTTTAACCTCAAATGGCAATTCTTAAATTTGATGGCCTGCAAACTTTCTGCAAAGCGTAAGATAGTAAATATTTTATACTTTGTGGGCCTTGCAGTCTCTGTCACAGTGATTCATCTCTGTCATTGGAATGCAAAAGCATTAGTAGATACCACATATACAAATGAGTGCTGTTGTGTTTCAATAAAACTTTATTTGCAAAGCCAAGAGCCTGGAGCCAATAGTTTCCAACCGTGTTTTAACTGCTCAGTTGCGGCCAGGCAGCAGGATCAGAGAGCACAATAATGACATCCTTATGCAGAAAAAACTCCTTCTCTGGAGTTGAGCATTGAGCATTTTTATGAATTCTCTGGGGTTGAGCTGAGGTCAGTAGTTGCTGTTCTGCTTCTCACGCACAGGTTCTAAGAGATCTGGTGGTTTTCAGTGAACCAAATTACATTTCTCTTTCATTATTTTTTTTTTTTCTGGAGCGCTCTTCCTATGCCACGTCCTTTTTGTGTATATAATAGGGATGGAAAGGATGTGACATGCCCACTGTGATCCCCATTGCCTCACCCGTGGCAGACATCAGTAATCGATCACTCTCCACCGAATCCATGCATGCCCCAGAATCCTTCTCAACCTAAAGCAGTTACAACCAATCCCTGGGAGGTGGCCCTCAAATTGAAACATGTTTGCTGTGGCAGGAAGAAAGAGAGCAGAAACATAAAATGTTTTGGGAATAGACAAGTCCAAAATGGCATTCAGACTCGGAGTCCCAACTCCTCCACGTCCTTGGGCTGAAATTTCTACTTTAACAGACTTCTAGGAGACAAACTTGGGGTAAAGTAAAAAAAAAAAAAATCTTGCCGAGTTGCTCAGTGTTTTCCCGGTTTTGGCAGATGTTCTCACTCTTGTCATTTTTCAGGGGTCCCCGAACCTGGGCTCCAGCTGCTTCCTGGGGGACCCTTTGGGTACAAGCTGGCAAATCTTTCCAGCTGAAGCTGGCAGGAACATGCCAGCACAGACATTTGTGACCCGCCCCCAAGCCCCAGAGTCTGAAGCCAGAGCCGGGATAGATTCAGTGCTCCCACGCGTGGGGCCCAGAGCCCGGGTGGGCAGCCCCCGCTGGCTTTTCCCTGCCGCCGGCCCCACCGAGTGGAAACGGCACCCTGCGGGAACAGTGCTCTTAATGCTTCCCCTCCGGTCACCACCTTCCCGCTCACATTGCTGAGAGGAGGAGAAATCGGCTTTTAACACCATCCAGTGACCCTCTGTAAGCACCTTCTCCTGCATTTGATCTAACAAGGTGGGGACAGGTCAGTTCTGGCCTTGGAAGAGTGAAAGCCTTGTCAACAGGCGGTTCGAGCCGCGTGGGAACGGGGGTAATCGGAGGCCCGGCTGGCCAGGGCAGCCAGAGAGCTCACCTGGAAAATATTTCAGGAGAAGCTGTCACAGGCATTCTGAGTGCCGACAAGATGTGTCGGGGAAATCCACCGAGTGCTTTTAGGAAGCAGTCATTTTCTCGCGCAAAATCTTGCTGGCTTTCTAGTTAGGGGCCCAGAGGGAGCTGGCTGGCATTGAAGAACGAGCCAGAAGAATTGGAGCGGCAACTGGGGGTGGGGGGTGTTGGGGGGGGTGTGGAAATGGCATCTCTGGGGCTGGTGCAATACCCGATTTGCTCTCATTCCCTCCTCCCTGACTTTGCTGATGCACGTAGCAAACGATTTGGCATCTGTGTCCCCAATTTGCAAAGATGCGGCAGTGGTTAAGAGCCTGAGTTTCGATCCATGCTTCTTGGGATTGAGCCCTAGACCCACTACTTACTCGCTGGGTGACATCGAGCAGGTTACTCAACCTCTCTGTGTCTTAGTTTCTTCATCTAGTAAAATGATAAGAATACTAGTGCATCACTAATCAGGTTCTTGTGAGAGATGGAAGAGTTAGTTCCAGGCAAGGGCTTAGAACACAGGATGAACACCGTGGGATCCATTTGGTTTATCCCTTCGTTCCAAAGTCAAGCTTATTAATGTGTGACTTACATCCAGTGAAATACACCGTTTCATTGATGCCTCCACTGATGAGTTTGATAAGTTCCAACAGGTATTTATTTATTACTTTTAAGGATTTTATCTATTTATCCATGAGAGACACACACACACACAGAGGCAGAGACACAGGCAGAGGGAGAAGCAGGCTCCATGCAGGGAGCCCGATGTGGGACTTGATCCCAGGACCCCAGGATCACGACCTGAGCCGAAGGCAGACGCTCAACTGCTGAGCCACCCAACAGGGACTTATGAGGATATGACTACTGTAATCAAGATACAGAACACTTCCATCCCTCCCCTCCAAAGTCCCTTTATGCTTCCTCCTCTACCTGGAGTCCCAAGCCTCCCTAGCAACCCCTGATTTGATTTCTGTCCCTGGAGTTTCACTTTTTCCAGAAGGTCATATAAAGGAAATCATTCTACATGGAGCCTGAAGGGCTCAGTATCTTTCACTTTGCATAAGACTTTTGAGGCTCGCCTGTTGCTGTGGGTGCCAGCACTGTGCTCCTGTTCACGGCTGAGTAGTATTCTGTTGAAGGGATGTTCCACACTTCGTTTTTCCCTCCATCATGTGATGGACGTTTGGGCTGTTTCCAGTTTGGGATAATTATGAATGAGGCTGCTGTGAACATTCCCATGCAAGTCTTTGTGTGGACATCCGTTTTATTTCTCTTGAGTTACCTAAGAGTTGCATTGCGAGCTAACTTGATGAAAGTACATTTAATTGCCTAAGGAATGGCTGGATATTACCAACTTCTTTTTGTTTTCCTTTTTAATTTGGCCTTGCTAGTAAGTATGAAATGCCTTTCTTGGCATTTTTGACATGAATTTCCCAATGACGTGACAATGAGCATCCCTTCCTGTGCTCCTTTGGCAAACATATCTCTTCTTTGGTGAGCTTTGGTTTTTTTATGAGTGAGGACGGCCAACCACTCTTCTCCAATGTCACTTCTGTTTGTTTGGAATCATTCAGTTTCGAGTGTCTGATGAACCTACATAATGGAAGGGTCTAGGTTGGTAGTGGCTTCGTGTGCTTCAACCGCTTTCCATCTGTGGGTCCTGGGTCCTGAGGTGTCGACTTCATCACTGGGCTCTGCTAGGCAGCTCCTGGCAGCTTGGGAGGCTCTTGTCCTTGAGGAAAGATGGTCTCGATGCCCCAGGAAACTCAAGCCCACCTACTTTCCTTCTAACTTTCCCAGCCAGGAGTTTCTGTAGCTGATTAGGCCACCTGGCTATGGAAGAGTCAACCACTGTGGCCAGGGGGTGGGCATGGAGTCTGGTTGGCTAATACTGAGGTTATATGCCCATCCTTAGGGCTAGTGGAGGGGGCCTATGCTGGCTTCACAGACTAAAGGTGGAGGACAACTGAATCCAGTGGCACCATTAGGCCTGGGCATGTAGGGCTGAGTCCGATACTTCAGAAGAATCTGCCCTGCTGCTCTTCTTGGTTTATGCCCCTTCCCTCAGGAGGAAATGTCCATGAAGTCAAGGGAGATGCTTTGTTCTGGGCATCTAGAACTCCTAAATTCCATGGTCTAATGGCTCCATGTCTTCCTCTAGGGTCTGCGCAAACCCTCTCCTGTGCTCCTGGAGTAGATCTGAGGTGTGGTTGGTAGGGGGTGGTGGGTGTCGATGGAGTTTGGATGTATAATCTAGGATGTCTACGTGTGTGCATTTTGAGGCCTTGGCTGTGGGAGGTGGGGGGAAGACCCAGTGGAGGTGTCCTAGACCACCAGGGAGTCTAAGGAAGTTTGACAAGGCCATAGGAAAGTCCTCAAGCCAAATTTGGCTGTCACTGGACTCCCGCACCTCCTGAGAATGGACCTGCCAGAGCGTCTCTGCCATTTGCAGTCATTGGTTGGGGACAGTCCTGGGAAATGTGGCCTCCCAGCAGGTGCAGAGTTGGATGTCAGAACACAGCGCTGGGATCCTCGGTCAATTTCATTGCTCGTAGTTAGAGGTCTTCAAGATGCATGCTCATGGCCTCTGAGCCATGAGACCCAGGCCTTAGGGGTGGGCCTGCCCTGATCCCCAAAGAAATGGCAGTTACTGGAAAAGTGAGGAGCGGCTACTGAGGAGTCCTTCAAAGACCACCGGGGAGCTAGGACATTGAGGATGACAAAACCGGCACACTCTTGCCCTTGGTAGTGTTGCCCTGCTTCCCTCACCCAGGCACATCAGAACCACCAATCGCCGGGTCACCCGGATAGCCTAGTTGATTGAGCATCTGACTCTTGGTTTCAGCTCAGGTCATGATCTCAGGGTTGTGAGATGGAACCCTGCCTGGGGCTCCACTGGGCATGGAGCCTGCTTAAGACTCCCTCTCCCTCTCCCTCTGCCCCTTCCCCTATCTTCCTCTGTCTTTCTCTTTCTTTCAAATGAATAAATAAATAAAATCTTAAATTAAAAAATAAAAGAACTACCAATCACCTTGACTGATGAAACAAGGACAATGGACCCTAGTCCCTGGTCTTCTCTCTGGCGGGGGAGGTCTGAATAAGCTCTTACCCTCGCTGGCCTATAACCCACCAGGGAAACTTGTTCAAATGCAGGTTCTGAATCCTCAGGTCTGAGGTGAGGGCCACGGCACTCCTACCTTAGCTCCCAGGGCATGTACACCCTGTCGATGCCTGGACCAGGCCTAGAGCCCCCAGGGAACAGGATAGGCGTCCGATAGAAGGTAGCGACAATAACCACCATTTTTTCCCCAGAAGAGGGCTGTGTAGATCTTTCGCTCAGTCTCCCCTGGAGACTCCCCAACCGGGTCATTTCTGCAGAGCCGTTGCCAGCTCAGGAACAATGAAGTGACACAAGGCAGTGGCGCAGGAGGAGGCTGATGGCCGACACGTGCTTCCCTCAGCAGGTGTGGGGAGAGCGGGACCAGCTGAAGGGGAAACCTCTAATTGGCGAGGGAAGTCACTCGGCTTAAACAGGATGCAGGCAGAAGGCCCCATCCAGGCTCCACTGTGGCCTTGGGGTTGTGGCCACAAGGAGCCAAGTAAAGTGGTGTCAGGAGGTCAAGCCTTTCCTTAGGGCTGAGCAGCTGCCACTGGACTTCCCATTACAGGAGGGTGTCCGCTGACATGAAGGGATCCCTCTTGAAAGACCATGTGCATTGAATCCTGTTTAAACAGCACCTGCCCCTGGACTGTTAATCTATTAGATTTTTTAAATTCTCTATTAGTTTCTTAGGGCTGCTGAAAAAAGTGCCAGAAGTTGGTGACTTCAAACAGTGGATACTTACTCTCTCGTAGTTCTGCAGGTCAGGAGCATGAAACCAGTATCCCTGGGTCAAAGTCAAGGCGTCAGGGGGGCCTCCTCTGGAGGCTCCGGGGAGAATCCATTCCTTGCTTCTTCCAGCTTCCGGAGGCTGCTTGGTTTGCGTCAGCATCCCTCCTGGCCTTCAGGGCCAGCATGTTCAAAGCTCTCTGCTCCATCTCCACATCATTTCCTCCTCTCTGTGTGTAAAATCTCCCTTTCGGCCTATTATGATTGATGTATTTAGAACCCACCTAGATCATCCAGGGATAATCTCCCCATCTCAAGGTTCTTAACTTAATCCCATACTTAAAGACTCCTCTTTTTTCCTTATAAGGGGACCTCACAGGTGCCAGGGATGAAGATGTGGTTGTCTTTGGAAGGGGGCCGTTCCACAGCCGGCCACATTATCTGTCTCTCCCCTTAGAATATAAATGCTCTGAAGGTAGGGACTTTATCCATCTTGTTCGAAATTCTGGCTGTGGTGCGTATGGACAGTTCCTAGCTAGCATACCGTAGGGGCTTGGTAAATGTGTGTCAAAAGAATGAATCAGTGAATGAATTTGTAAGCTCAAGGGATAGGGGCTTGTGATTTAAAGGAAGCTTGCACAGAGTCCTTTGTGAAGGGTTGTTTGATAATCTGGATAATTGCCTTCAACTCAGGCTCTGAAAAAAGGAAGCTTTTCAGCATTACAGTCCCTTTCCTTTTTTGTTTAAGAGTTTTTAAAATTTGTTTATTTGAGAGACAGTGAATGAGGGAGAGAGCACGAGCAGGGGAGAGGGCAGAGGGAGAAGCAGACTCTCTGCCAAGCAGGGAGCCCGATGCAGGGCTTGATTCCAGGACTGGGAGATCATGATCTGAGCCAAAGGCAGACGCTTAACTGACTGAGCCACCCGGGCGCCCCAGCATCACAGCTTCTGAGTGCCATGCTCTATCCCTGTGAGGCTCGGGATGTTGTCCTTGGGAAAAGAAGCAAAGAATTGGCAATGAACCTTGTTAGTTTGTTTGTTTCAACCAAGTAAAAATAAAGTCCCTTAGCTAATGTCACAGTCCCTGTACTTTTTCAGACCTAAAATTCATTGAAACTGTCCAAGCACTGAGACACCTGGGCGGCTCAGGCGGTTAAGCATTTACCTGCCTTCTTCACTCAGGTCATGATCAACTCAACTCAAGTCTTAGGTGACTTAAATAAACAATGCTTTATTTTCCTTATATAGCACAAAGTCCGGGAGGAAATGGCACTGGAATTAGTTTAGCAGCTCCAGTATTCCGCTGTGATATGCTTAGCATGATTAATGCCTCATGGAGACAGGATAGCTACTGGGCCTCCAGGCATTATACTTGCTTTCCAGGCTAAAAGGGGAGTAAAGGGACAAAAAGGTCTTAACTAGCCACACTTGTCCCTGTTTTCATCAGGAAAGGAACTCTTGAGCAGATAACTGTTTAAATCCCATTGGCCAGGATGGAGTCCTGGAGCCAACAGGGAATACTGCAGAATAAAGTGTTATCTTTTTTTTTTTAATTATAAAATTATAACTGTATATAAAGTCCAGTGAAATGGGGGGTTAGGAATAAGTCTTAAGAATGAATGAAAAAAGGAAGGAAGTGGGGGGATGCTTGAGTGACTCTGTCAGTTAAGTGTATGACTCTTGATTTCAGCTCAGATCATGATCTCAGGATCCTGAGATCAAGCCGCACATTGGGCTCTGTACTGAGTGTAGAGCCTGCTTAAGATTCTCTCTCCCTCTCCCTCTGTCCCTCCACCCCATGCCCAAAGCTCCACTTTCTCTTAAAAAAAAAAAAAAGAAGAAGAAGAAGAAGAAGAAAAGAAGAAGGAGAAGGAGAAGGAGAAGGGGAAGAGGAAGAGGAAGAAAGAAGAAGAAGAAGAAGAAGAAGAAGAAGAAGAAGAAGAAGAAGAAGAAGAAGAAGAAGAAGAAGAAGAAGAAGAAGAAGAAGAAGAAAGGGGCAGCCCAGGTGGCTCAGTGGTTTAGGACCGCCTTTAGTCCGGGGCCTGATCCTGGGGACCTGGGATCAAGTCCCACATCGGGCTCCCTGCATGGAGCCTGCTTCTCCCTCTGCCTGTGTCTCTGCCTCTCTCTCTCTCTGTCTCTCATGAATAAATAAATAAAATCTTAAAAAAAAAAAAAAGAAGAAGGAATTGGAAATCATCTTGAGGAAGAATGAATGAGCCATTTGGCCACTGAATAAGCCCCTAATGCATGTGATCGGCACAGCAGTTTGCCACGATCCGTTTGTGTCTTCCTGAGGCCCACAAAAATAATGTGGATCCTGGAGCAATTAAGGTCATCGGACCTTAGCAACCGAGGATATGAGCATTGTATGATGTTTGATCTTAGTATGTGCATTTGCTCGCTCATATTAAATGAGCTCCTCTTTAGGGGTGGGTCCTTCTTAAACCTGGACAAGAAAGTCTTACTTTGGTGCGTACTGGTCTCTTGAAGGTGCCATCGGGCATGTCCGCAAAGAAACAAGGGAGATACTGGGCTATCGGGTGTCTCTCAAGTACAAGGAGGCAGTGCTTGGGGGTCCCTGTCTTGCTTTCAATCTTAATTAGTTCTCTTTTGTCCTTGCCCCAGCCTGCAGTTAGACAGTGTTTTCCCCGTGAGCCTTGAGTCCTTGCAAAGGCAGGATGGAAGTTCAACTGGATTGAATTGGGACATCTCTGCCCACCAGCTCCTTCTCCCAGGCCCTTGGGGATGCATGTTTAGCCAAGACCTTGTCCAACGGGGGCATCTTGGTCCAACAGCCTTCTGTTGGAGGCCCTTGGGGATGAAAGTCTGAGCACTTGTCCAGAAGTGGAAACAGGGAAGTGTGACCTTGGCCAAGTTACTTGACTTCTCTGAGCCTCGGTTTTCTCCTCTGCATGGCTTGCTCTGAAATTCAAGCGAGACAATGCATCTGAAGCATCTACAATAGTGCCTGGCACCCTATCAGCGTGAATAAAAGCAGGGCTCCTCTTCCTCCTTCATCTTATAATTACTACAATTTTGATGCTCTTAGTTGGAAAACCAAGGTTCGGGTATATGATCAGTGTGGCTAATTCTATAGTTACAGTTTTGTCGTGTGTAAAATGGACGATGGTAGAGCTTCCCGGGGTTGTGGGGAGTTAGAAATATGGGCCGAACAGAGCCTGTTGGTGCAGAGAAGATACACCTGCAGGATGAATGAGGGAATATTCAAGCCGGACTGAGCAGGAAGGTGGGATTCAGGATGAGCCCCGGGCGTCTGGAGCTCTGGCTGGTGCAGGTGCTGGGGAGTCCCCAGCCTGAGCTGGGCCAGAGGACAGGCATCCGAGGCTGTGTTCTGGGGAGGAGCAGGTGTCTCATGCGCTTGCCCTTCCCCTGGTGAGCCCAGGGCTCTGAGATCGAATCTTACAGCAGGGTAGCATGCCCACCCCCAGGACCTGTGGGGGCCCTGGTTCAGGAAGGTCAAGCCTGCATGAGCTCCAGTCTGAAATTCCTACCCTGGTTTCATTGCTTGCTCTGCCTGTTGGGCTTCGCACTTTCAGAATCTGGGATCTTCCTATCTTCGTGGGGAGCAGCAAGCATCTATAACATGGTAAGGCTACTGAAGTCTACTGATTACTAAATCGTGTCTTACAGTGTTATCAGTGCTCTGCCCTTCTATGAACCCCACTGATCCCCTTACTCCAGCCCTATGAAGCTGATACTTCATATTATCAGCTTCCTTTGACTAATGAAGAAACTGAGGCACAGAGAAACTAAGTGACACCACTAGTGTTATCAATTCAGGCAGGAGGGTACGAGAGGCCCAAACCTCCACTACTTGATTCTTTGATAAGTAATTGCACAAATAATTTACGGTCAGCAAAATGGGATACTTTCTCAGAAAGAAATGTACCGGAGGACCCAGAGCTCCCTCTTGGGGGCAGGGGTAGAAAGGAAGGCAGTTTTACGCTGACAATGTTGTCCTCCAGGCACTCACTCATGTCCTTGCGTGTCTGGTTGTGATGCTCCATTTTTTCATGGGGCAACGTTGAGGCTTGGAGGTAGGTGGGGAGCAGCTCCTTTATTGCACGATTTCTGTGGCTGTGAGGTTTGGAAGGCCGCCGTCTGATAAATGGTCAGAAGGGGCCAGGTGTGGCTTCCTGGGTGCCTAGCTGGCTGGTGTGCAGAAGCTCTCTTAAGCCAGGGTTTCATTAATTTTAGGCACGCCGCTGGAGGAGGCGAAAAGTGTGTCCGTACCAGGAAACCACACAGAAGTGGCCACAACCTCCCTTCGCGGGGCAGCCCGTTGCAATCAGGCCAGGGGGAGAGGAGCGTTCTCCCCCAGACCTCTGGCCCTTTGCATTCCCACGAGTGTGCAAGCCTGCTGGTGTCTGCAGGTGCATGGCCTGGGCAGTGCGCCTTGCAGAGCTCCCCCCACCAGCACCCCGCTGGCCACCGTCACATCTGCAGGAGGCCACGCTTCCCACGGGCTGCTCCCAGCCTGTGACTGTGTGCTGCAGGGACACTAAGGAAGGCCCATTTCTGGGTGGCGCACAGGACTGCTCCAGGAGCCAGCTCTGGCTCGAGAAACCCAGGCACCTCATGGAAGCTTCCACAGACTACACGGGAGTCCAGCGATCCACCTACCCAGCCTCCCCTCCTCCCCTCCAACTCAGGATGAGATTTGATTTCTATCTGACCAGCTCTCAGCCTCTTGGGCTCCCTCCTGGTTTTCTCTCACGGGTCTTACCCCTAAAGTAAAATTATCCCCAGTGTGATTGCTCTCTTCTTGGTCACATGCGTCTTAGAGGACCAGAGCTGACCCAGCCAATTAAGATAAACAGTGTCCCGGTTGGAGGCTGCTTTCTCTCTGCTCCTAACTGACTGAGAAGCAAATAGGAGCCTTGAACGACTTCCCCAAAAGTCCACACTTACACTTGTAGCAAGAGCAATTGATGAACAGTGACATTTGTCAGGCTGAAGGCCGTATATCCAGCTCATGAGTGGTTTATCCAAAAGGATTTTATTCTTCTTTTAAAGATTTTATTTGGGCAGCCCGGCTGGCTCAGCGGTTTAGTGCCGCCTTCCGTCCAGGGCGTGATTCTGGAGACCCAGGATTGAGTCCCGCATCAGGCTCCTTGCATGGAGACTGCTTCTCCCTCCGCCTGTGTCTCTGCCTCTGTCTATCTGTGTCTCTCATGATTAAATAAATTTAAAAAACCTTTAAAAAATTTTTTAAAAAAATAAAGAATTTATTTATTTGAGAGAGGGGGAGCACACGCAGGAGGAAGGGCAGAGGCAGAGGGAGAAGTGGACTCTCCACTGAGCAGGGAGCCTGACGGAACTTGATCCCAGGACTTTTTAAACACTTGAGTCTTTTTGCAGGGTTCCTCCATCAGGCTTGGGTTTTGGCTGCTGGTTCAAGGATGCTGGCTACCATCGTTGCTGGCCGAGTGAGTGACTTGGACAAATCACTTACCCTGCAAAACCTCAGTCTCTTCATTTATAACACAGGGCAAATAAACGTTCCTCCTCAAAAGGTGGCTGCCAGGGGTCCACATGATGTAGTTCATGTGAAGGCTGGCTGGGTGCCCAGCTATAGTAGGTGCTCTGCAAATGTTGCAATGACCATTATTAAAATGGTCACCTTCCTTCCATCTTTTCTCCAAATGACCCAAAAAGTAAGCATTCTCCCCTCCATTTAACAGATGAAAATGCTGATGCTTGGACAAGTGGAGATGTGCCCACCGGCACCAGCAGACACTGGGACAGCGAGGTGCGGACTCCCTGTTCTTATAGATCACGCTACCTCCCTACCTATTGTCGCTGGCTGTCCTGCCCTCCACCCATGTAAGATGGCTCGATAGCTTGGAGGCTTGATCAACAAATTCTAGTGGAGTCACTTTCAGCATGTGGCTTTCAGTTTCTCTAGGGGGAGGCCATGAACGAGCATATGGCTTTCCCATTAGGGTCCCCGTGACTGCAGCCGAGCAGAACGCCTGGAACAGCGCCTGGCACAGCAGAGGAGCTCAGCAGAGGTTGACAAATGAAGGGCTCCTTCTTTAAAACCAAGTTCTAGTCTCCTCCCTAGGAAGATATACATCTCCAGTGTCCCCCACCCATGGCAGCCATGCCCACTGCACAGACTTTGCGAGGTGGAACATTCTATGCAGACCAAAGTCTTGCATCCGGTCCCCACGTTATCTCCAGTGCCTGGCACGGAGTGAGCATCACGTGCTGAATCACGTGCTGAATGGCTCAGTGACCCACCACCTTTCGCATTGGGCCATCGATGAGGAGCTCCGGGGGGCTGATTCCAAGCTCGTATGCAAGTTACATCTCCCCCTGCTAGACTGCTGGCTCCCCAAGGGCAGGCCCTGCCTTGCTGGTATTTGCCCATGCTTCCACCTGGCCAGGTGCACACAGGGGCTTGGCGCATGCCCAGTTCCTGCTGAGACCAGAAGCCGACACAAGGGGACCCAGTGGCAGGTCTGGGGAGGGGATGTGGGGGGGGGTTGGGGAGTCTGCTGGAAGTGGGCAGGGGGAGGCCAGCGCTCCCAGCAGACGCCCACCCCTGCCCCAGATCTACTGGCTCCTTTGGATTCCAGCTTACACTTGACGAGGGCTTTCTGGGAGGCCTCTGGCCTCCACCTGGGATTAGCTCCTGAGTGATCAGAAAGCACTTCAAGATATAAAGCACTGTGTAAAGACCCAAATAATCCCCAGTAATTTCCCAGAGAATTAACTTGTTCCTAAGGCTATTGCACTGTCCCTGCCCAGGTTGCTTGGCTCCCAAGCTGAGTAATCACGGTGTCAGCAGGTGTGAGGTCAGGAAGGAACCTGGGAAAGACTCTGGTCCTGGAGCCGCATTGCAGGGCTAGGGGAGACTGAGGCACAGAGAAGGAGAGGACTGTTGAAACACGTACCCCGCAGCCAATATTGAACCTAAAGTGAAAAACCCAGACGTGTGCCTGGGAAGGCCTCTATTCTGTGTTTTAAAGTTTCAGGCTTCAAATAACATTTCCAAATCAATGTGGGCAGAGTCATGTAACCCTACAGGACATAAGCTCTAGGGTGGGAACGGCCTGTGTCTGTCACTTTCCGGCTGGTGATTTTGGATAAATACTTTCAGGCTCGGTTTTCCACATCTGTGAAATGGGTTGAGGTGTGAATGGAGCTGAACTTACTGAATACACCTCTATAAGGACTAAGTGGAACGATGTTAGTAAAGTGCTGAGGGCATATGCAATACCCTATTAAATAACTAGTAAAGAGCTCTTGTGATGGTGACCACCCTCTCCTGCCCCTCCTCACACTGTCATCTCCCACTGTCTTCTCCTTTGAGGTGGGTCTCATATCTGTCCTCTGGCTGCTCGGGTCCCAGACCCTGGAGTCCTCTGGCTTCTCTCATTCTCTCCCATTTTACAGTTGAAATCTAGGACATCCTATCAGCTTTACCTTAAAAATATATCCAGAACCAATTCTGGGGTTGAAAAATGTATAGCCCCTGCTGAAATCTGGCCTGCTGCCTTTTGTTTTGTGTGTGTGTGGTTTTTTTTTTTTTTTTTTTTTTTTTGGTTTTTTGGTTTTTTTGGGGATTTTTTGGTATGTTGCAGACTAAGACTGGTTTTCCATTTTTTTTCAATGGCCGAGGAAAAAAATATTAGTTCATGACACAAGACAATTAGACAAAACTCAAATTTCAGTTGTCCATGATGTTTTATCAGCACACAGTCCTGCCCCTTCGTTCACATAGCGACTGTGGCTGACCTTGTGCTGTAGGGGGCAGAGACCATAAGGCCCACAGAGCCTGAAATGTTTGGCATCTGGCCCTTTCCAAAAAACATTTGCCAACCCCTGGGGTAGACCCTTCATGGGTCTCCTTGTATTCTTGTTTTCCTCCCTATTGTCTGCTTTCTGAGGGATCCTTTTAATGCTTTCGCTCTTTTGCTCATAGCTCTTTAGTGCAGTGCTCAGAGCCACTGAGAGTAAAATCCAAGGTCCTCATATTGGCCAATAGGCCCTAATATAACCCACCTTCTACTATCCCCCTTTACTTTGCTTCAGTCATACTGACTTCTGCTCTTTGAGCATGACAAAAACACTTCTGCCACAGGGCCTTTGCACTGGCTGTTTCCTGGAAAGCTGTCCCTAGTTACCCACAGGGCTCACTCTCTCCCCTCCTTCAAGTCTCTGCTCGAATCTCACCATCTCAGCAGGACATCTTCCAATGCTCATTTAATTTTGTCCCTTGATCACTCCTTTTGGCCCAGCTGACCCCTCTTACCATGCTCTATTTTTTTTTTCCTTTCCTACTGCACTTATCGTCTACTTATGAACTAGCTAATTTACTAATCCTTTTTATTTACTATTTATTGACTGTCTCCTTCCATTAAAATGTGAGGTCCCCGAAGTCTGACATTTTTGTTGGGGTTTGTTCACTCCTGTGTCCCCAATCCCAGATAGGCTGGCTTCATGGAAGCACAGCTGTGTGGTTGCATAGAGTCCCTGTGCTCAGAAGACCTCCTGCTCGGGAGGACCCTCACTTGGCTTTAATGCTCTGTCACCATCATTTTGAGGTTCTCAATAATTTTTGAATGATGAGTCTCATGTTTGCATTTTGCACAGAGCCCTGCCAAGTAGCTGGTCCTGGCTATAGAAGCACGCCAGGTACACAGTGCACCCTCCACGAATATTTGTTAAATGAAGGAATGAATGAATGGATGATTCCCAGCATCATGATTTAGCTCCATGCGTCTCTCCTGCGTCTCTGGACGCTGCAGCCTCCACCCTGCTCCTCCCTCATTCCTGCCCTTTGAAGGAGTGTGTATTGATGTAAGTGGACAAGGAGAGGAGTCAGTCCCAGATCAGGGAGCCAAGGAGAAGATCACCTGCAGCCCAGAGAAGACACAATTACTCCAGCAACCGTCCACCCGACCGACCGCAGCTCGGAGCCTCCACTTAATGTAATTGAGTGTGAAGGCCGGCTGGAGACACAGGCGCCCCCGCCGCCCCCTCTCCATAATATAGACACTATTGGTTGCTAATTGGCGCCAGTGGGCTGGTGCTAATTGTCCTAATGCACTCGGCTTGATGGAGGACGAGGCTGCCCAGGCCGAGGGCGGGGGGCTCCTTGGGAAATGGTGGGGGTGCTGGGCGCCCAGCAGCAGCAGACACTGCTATGCTGCTCATAAAAGTTGGAAACAGGCTTTAATTTTGCATCAAATATTTAAGCAGCTTTGGGGTGGGTATTGATGGGGAGGTGGACCATTGAGCTTTGCTTGCGGTAACCCGCAGGGGCCCCGGGGGGAATAGGCCCCCTGCCATCCTTATCAATGGGTTATCCAGATGGCTGTGTCCCCAGCATTGTGTAATTAATTGTGTGAATTTCTAATGATCCTTTTAGCTCCCCCCCCCCAGCAGCCCCCTCCCGCCCCCTCTTGTTCTAGCTGTTTCTGAAAAGTGTGCTTCAGGGATGTGACTTGGTGCCATCCACGGAGGGAGGCAGCATTGGACAGAGGGAAATGCAGATGGTGCAGGAGGGGTGGGTACTGGGGCAGAAGCTGGGTTGGCTTTGATCTCACTGTGTGGTCTCAGCAAACTCCTCACCTCTCTGGACCTGTTTCCCTAATGAATGACGGTCGGGCTGGAGAGTGTTAATACTGCACATCTTCTCTGACAGAACCCACCATCTTTCAGGGAGTGTGCATGTGTGTGTGTGTGTGTGTATGTGTATGTGTATACATACACATACACACACACACATCTATAGACAGATGTACACACATATATTTATATGCATGCATATACATTTATATACATATATGTACATATGTGTATTTACATTTTAAAATTTGCAACTAAGTCTATTTTAGTGTGTATTAGGGGAAATATATTAATATTATATATTATTCTACACCCATAGCATATATGTGATAATTACACAAAGATGTGGTGTGCTGGCAAATGTTTAATAATCCACTCTCCTGGGGAAGAAAAGCCCTCACCTGGAGCATTAGCCAATGTCCAGGGTGTAAATACCACTCCCCTGATTGACTTCAAGCTGCCGAGAGGTCCCCAAACCCAGAGTTGGGAAGAAATGTTCCACAGCATACCATTATCAAGTATTTCCATCTCATAGATACAACAGGTGAAAATCATCTCAGGAATAGAGATAATAATAAAATGTAGAGGATAATGAGGAAAGGATGAATTCTGAGTATTTATTACCTTTGTCTTTAAAATAACTCAATTGCAAGCTAATATAATTTAATTTTTCACCACGGCTGTGTGTAGCAACTGGCTTGCAGCATTGCTGAATATTGTACAGTGGCTCTCGTGAGCCTTGCGTCCACTCCAGCATGCTATGGTGTGTGTGTGTGTGTGTGTGTGCAGGCTTGCACACTACTTATGAACCCCATGATTTCTCAGATGGAATTGCACAGGACTAAACTGAGTTAAATGAGAATTCCATTTAAAATCAACTAAAGGGGCACCTGGGCAGCCCAGTCAGTTAAGCATCTGTCTCTCGATTTCGACTCAGGTCCTGATCTCAGGGTCATGAGATCAAGACCCACGTCGGGCTCTGTACTGGGTGTGGAGCCTGCTTGAGATTCTCTCTCCCTCTGCCTCACCTGGTTCACACTCTCTATCTCTCTAATAAAAAAAAAAAAAAAAGTTAAAATCAACGTGGAACAGTATGAAATGAATACGGCCCAAGTGATACACATAGAGGGCCAAGGTCATGGGGTTGGTACTCACATGCCCACAACCTGACCAGGGGCACCAACTTCCTTCCTGCTGTCTGTGGCACAGTTATCTAGAGATTGTTCAAGGTGGGGAGTGGCCAAGGTGGTCAGGATTCGCTGCCCTCTCTCTTGTTTGCTAGAAGGCATGACATGGCCATGTCATGCTTTCTCCTTTTACCATGGACTTCATTCTTTGTCTCCCTCTTCCCAAACCTACGGTGCCCACTCGATGCCAATGTCTACATGGCTCTTGATCTCCCATTTCTAGCCTTTCCCTCTGATTCTCAGCCTTTTCTACCCACTCCTTTCCCCGGGCCTGGCTGCATTGCCGACTCTCCTGTAGACTACCTGGTCCTACCTCCTACATGCTCAGGGGCAAAAGAGTGAGGCCGGGATAATACAGGGAGCAGGAGACAGGCTCAGGACCAGTCTGTACAAGATGATGGTTTTGCATCCGAGGCACATCCATGGTGCCTTTCTTTTCTCCCCAGACAGATCATCCCAATGTGCTTTGCTTTAGATTTGTTTTATGGGGCTGGTTATTGCTGGTTTTCAGTTATAAATATGGTTTTGTGATTGCAAACTCAAATTCCCCCCACCCAGGGTGGGGACAGACAGATACCATAAATGCAGGAGGCAGGTCATCTGGGGACCCATGGCCAAGTGGGAAGTCTACACCACCCCCATAGGGGCTGTCAGTAACCCACCAGCCAAAAGGTGCTGTGAATAGTTGGAATTCCCTGTAGAAGGTGAAGAAAGCTGATTTGAACACAGACTTTCTTAGGCTTAAAATCGTGGTAAGTACCAGACCCAGCAAGTTCCATGGGCTGCACATGGCCTCTGAAAATCTTTGAAAAGAGGAAAAAGTGTAAAGATAACAACAAAGCCTCCTCAGCAACCAGAGATAGCATTTTGGTGTTTGGATCAAGTTGTCCAGAAAATTTTTGTCCTTTTTTTTTTTCCAATCTTCCAATGTGCTTTTCAAATTTCTTCATTAGCATTCTTTTTAGTGATGCCATACCATGGATCACATGGCTACAGCAAAATGGTTGCAGGGGGTTAAAGATGGCCCCAAATCCGTATATACACCTTCCATCAAGAGATGAGCCCTGTGGCCCAATGCCTGCACCGAGGCATGCTGTGCTGTGGTTTTGATTGGTAGGTGAAGACAGAAGTAATTCTGGGCCTAGTTCCTGGCCCAAACCTTAAGAAATCACAGGTTCTACTTTCTGACCCTTGGAACATGGGCTTTTGGAGATTTTGAGGCACCACTGGGGAAGCCAGCCTACCCTGGGGTTGCCACATTGAGGACGCCAGCTCAAAAGTCACAGCTGAGCTTTCTGAGTCCACCAGCAGAGACCCAGCCCTGCGAAGCAGAGAGATAGACAACCCCATCCAACCCCGCCTACATGGCCAGTGTATCAGCAAAATAAAGAATTGTGGCTGGTTTAAGTCACTCACGAAGTTCCAGGATTTTCTTTTTAAACACCCACACAGAGATCATCAGAACTCCGCCTTAATTAGCAATCTCATTGTTTTTCATTCTTAACTTTTGAACTTAAAACCACAATGAATACTGTGGGGTCAGTCAGCTTCACTCCCTTTCAGAGGATTTGCTTAGGTGAGGTTTCCTGTACCAAGCATTGCTGGATCAAGGAGTCTGGACGTTGTTCCAGACAATGTCCTCTGTTTGCCCAAATTACCCTCTCCAAAGGGGATGGGAATTTACAACTCCCATGAGACCTGAACAGGAGTCCCCACCCCTTGGGGCACTTTGATGTATTTTGTCATTAGTTTTGTGGGTGTAGATCATTCCTATCTGCAGAGGGAACAAGAGCTATTGGAGCAGGGGGAGAGCCTTAGGATCTCTGGTCCTCTGACCAGACAGATGTCAAAGGAACGTGAAAATTCATTCCTCATTGGAAATTTACCATTATTGACACTGAGCTACAGCTGCCCCCTTTCCTATAACCATAACTTTCTAAGTTCCTCTCTTCAATAAACAAGAGCTCAGTGCTTGATCCTGGTGCATTTCTCCTTCATTAATTCATAAATTTGGGTATGTTTCATTATCTCACATTTTTGTTGTTGTTATTGTTGAAGTAATCATAATGAAAAATAATGTAAAGCACAGGCAACAGCCTGGCTGGGGCATCTGATGCAAATGTAGGCATGATGAATGTCTGTGCTATAAGGAACCAGGCTTTGACCGACGTGGCCTGGGACACCAGTGCCCAGACTAGCTGGGGCCAGGAAGCTTGGCCAGGAAGCTGTGGCCCAGGAGGATGTGACCCAAAGATTAATGGCAACAAAATGTTATGAAAGAAAAATAAGGATTTTGCATCCTTCGTGAGCAGAAGAACCAGTTTACAAGTGGAGCCTGGAGAGAAGAAAGTTTTGATCCAGTCCTAAGATGTGTCTATGCAATTAGTGGGACCGGATTGGCTTATTTCTATATTACCTTTACTACTACTACTACTACTACTACTACTACCACTACTACTAGCACTACTACTGTTAATTTGAAAGATAGAGATACCATTTGTTGAGCATTTTCCCAATGCCAGGCACAGAAACCAGCCCAGCACCATCTCACTTATTCCCTGGAGGAGTCTAGAAAGGAGACTTCATTGTGATACCCATTTTACAGATGAGGAAACAGCCTCAGAGCCATAAACAGAGTCACCCACGTGTTGAAGTGAGTTTCCTGACCCTGGCTGACGTGGGATGATATGGGTGGCAGGGTGAGATTTCCCTCCTTCCTTATTGCATTCTCTTGCTCTTCTTTTCTTCCCCACCTTGTTCCCACACAGAAGGAAGCATTTGTTGACACAGAGAGAAGAGGCAGAGAGTCTGTTAGCAAAATCACACATCAGGGTTACCCAGTAGGAGGCGGGTGCAGCACCAGCTGCCTAATTTGTAGGGTGGAGGTCCCGGGAGGTGGGACTGCACGAGAGCCCAGGATGGGAATCTCAGGGTGTGCTCCACTGTCCGACCGAATTCACTTCCTTAGATCATTCAATTCAACATAGACCCCACGACCCTGAACCTCAAGCAGGGGGCCCTGTGTGACCACGAAGCTGGCCCAGGCTGGGTGATATTAACAAAAGAAAGTTGTTGGGACCCCTGGGTGGCTCAAGGGTGAGCATCTGCCTTCAGCTCAGGTCGTGATCCTGGGATCTAGGATCGAGTCCCACATCAGGCTCCCTACGTGGAGCCTGCTTCTCCTCTGCCTGTGTCTCTGCCTCTCTCTGTGTGTCTCCCATGAATAAATAAATAAAATCTTTAAAAAAAAGAAGAGAAAACTGTTAATACATATCCTCTAGGATCTCGATCTTAATATTCATCTCCATGGAAGATTTTCCCTTTGTGTGAAGTTCTGTACTTTCAAAATGGCCCACGAATAAGGCTGTAAGGAAAGGGTTGCCTGATGTGAAGTGCAAGACATTCTAATTTTAAAATTAATGGGACGCCTGGATGGCTCAGTGGTTGGGCGCATGCCTTTGGTTCAGGTTGTGATCCCAGGATCTAAGATCAAGTCCGCATCGGGCTCCCTGCTTCTCCCTCTGCCTGTAGCTCTGCCTCTCTCTCAGTCTGTGTGTCTCATGAATAAACAAATAAGTCTTTAAAAAAATTAATAATACTGTTAATAACAGGTAACATTTATTGAGCATGTACTCTTTGCCAGATGTTGTTTTAAGGGTCTTACAACACTAGGTGCTATTATTATTAACCCATTTCTGGATATGGACACTGAGGTAGGGAGAGGCTAAGAAATTTGACACCCAGGATAGTCTAGGTGGCTCGGCAGTTTAGAGCTGCCTTAGGCCCAGGGCCTGATCCTGGAGACCCGGGATCGGGTCCCTCATCGGGCACCCTGCATTGAGTCTGCTTCTCCCTTTGCCTGTGTCTCTGCCTCTCTCTCGGTTTCTCGAATAAATAAATAAAATCTGAAAGAAAGAAGAAAGAAGAAAGAAAGAAAGAAAAGAAAGAAAGAAAGAAAGAAAGAAAGAAAGAAAGAAAAGAAAGAAAGAAAGAAAGAAAGAAAGAAAGAAAGAAAGAAAGAAAGAAATTTGACGCCCAGCTCAGGCAGCTGGTGAGTAGTTGAGCTGTGTGTGGTCAGACCACGGCTCCAGAGCACAGGTTCCCCCATGGGGGCTCCCTCAGCGTTTGTTGAGGGACTGAATGATGGCCTTCATCAAGGCTGCAATCGAATTAGCATGGGAGGTGGAGAAAGGCCTAATTCATTGCCAGCAAGGCCCGGTTATTAACGGAGCGCTGAGCCAGGCAGGGTTCTCTGTCTTGGGATTCCGGGAGAAGAGTGAGACAATAAGATGTTTTGATGGGCTGAACATCCTGATTCCCATTGTTCAGGAGTAGAATGTATGCCGGAAAGGAACAGCATCACCTCCTAGTCCCTTATAACCGTACAAGGGCCACAAATAGCAGAGGGAGCAGGGAGGAAGCCAGGGAACTTTCCTTGGGCTCTGGAGGTTAATACCGACGGCCGGAGCCTGTGACAGGATTGAGTGGGCGGCACAGATGCCTCCTTGCCCGCAGGATATCTGGGCGCCTGGGATAGGAGCTGACAGCAGCTGGTGTGACCCGAGTGTGACACAGGCTCCCCTTCCCCTTGCCTCGGAAGATGCTCAGATTAATCCTTTCTTAACACACCTTCCTGCCTGAGCATTTCCCATAGGCCTCCCTCTGGAGTAACCTATTATTATCTTACAGTGATGGGGGCGACCAGATGAGCTAACCACTGCTGAGCTTTTGCCCCATGTCCAGCCTCACCCGCAGGGCCTCTGAAACATGAAGATAAAGAAGATTCCACTATTCGCATTTTATAGATAAGAAAGACCAAACTGGGGCACCTGGGTGGTTCAGTGGTTGAGTGTCTGCCTTCAGCTCAGGGCGTGACCTGGGGTCCTGGGATCAAGTCCCACATCGGGCTCCCCACAGGGAGCCTGCTTCTCCCTCTGCCTATGTCTCTGCTTCTCTCTCTGTGTCTCTCATGAGTAAATAACTAAAATCTTTAAAAGAAGGAAGGAAGGAAGGAAGGAAGGAAGGAAGGAAGGAAGGAAGGAAGGAAGGAAGGACAAACTATAGAGACCTATGGATAATACCTATCAAGGGCTGGACTTGAACCTGGGTCTTGACTCTAAAGCTCATGTGTGTAACAGTTACGTCATGGGGCTCCCATAGCAGGGTTGAGAACTGCTTACAAGCATCTCCTTTGCTGCCTGCTCACGACTTGTGTGATCATCTCAACTGGTTGTCCTGGTCTGAGGATGTTTCTAGGACACACAGCTTTTGGTACTAAAATTGGGACCATCCTGAGCCAGATTAGGACTATTGGTCACTCAGCTCCTTTTGGTCTCTCTCCCTCCACAGTAAAATGATCCTGGCCCAGCTCTTGGTTTTCTGTCCCCACAGAAAGCTCTCCTCACCTTGTACCATCACCATGAACCTGACACCCTCAGCAGGATCTCCAGCCCATCCTTCCCCCCAGGCATCCCAGCCCTGGGCTTCAAAGGCTTAGCTGGGGTACACATGGGGAAGGTGAAGCTCATGTGGGAGAAGAAGCCAAAACTTCTTTTTTGAGAAGGTGAAAACGTACTGTTTTACTTCAAAACCCCTAATTCCTGCTGGCATAGAAATAAATCACAGAGAAACTTTGTTTGCTGGTCACTGCTTGAATCTCGGAATATGATTCCATGCTGTGCAACTGATCAAAAATGCTACTTACTAATCCATGTTAGCCCATCAAAATATAATTCTACATCATTGGTAAAAATGAGTCAAATGCACAAAAGCAGATCTTTACTTGGTGGTCACAACGGAGGTCAAAGTCTTTACTTGAAAGCTACAGTTCACGTTGATCCTTCTATCCAGGCAGAGGAATGAAGGGTGGCTATGGAATCCCCTAAGGAGAATAAAGGTGGCCAGCCTCAACGAAGAGGCAACAGTGTGGCGTGCTCACTAGGAGCTGGCGTGTGGCCTGCTGTTTCAGCAAAGGTAGGCAAGCCCAAATTGCTCATCGCTTTACGTGTTTATTTACCTGAACCAGTGGTATGCTTTCACTCTGAAGGATCTTGCCAACCCTTGCATTTCACCGCACTGAGTAAAATGGAAAGAATAAAAAAAAAATTATTGCAAAGATCTCTAAAATTATCACATTTTCCAGAAGAAACGTTTTCTATAATACATTCTGAATCACTGATTTTTTTCATCTATCCCTACTGAACTCCTAGGTGTGCAGGTTGCCCATATTTCTTCTTTCATTCTAGTCCTTGAAAGTCTGTGCCTGACCTTTGTGTGTCCATCTCTGGTTTGGCTCCAACAGCTTCATCAGATGCTCAAATGGTCTAGCTCCATGTCTCCCCATGAAAGGATCCCACACCCCAGCCTTAGAGGCCCTAAACCATTCAGCATTTCTCCTTCAGTTTCCTCCAGGAGGAACCTAGTCCCATCTTCCCTGTCCTAGGAAATCTCCACTTCCTCTTTGAGGCCTTCACTCAGTTTGGGTCAAACACTGCATTCCAAGCTCTGGCCAGGGACGGGGAATATAATGGTACAGATAACAGACACGAGTCACAACCATTTGATCAAGCAAGTTTAACTGCCATCGGCCATTTCAGACATGAGCTTCAGAGAGGTTAAGTCACTTGGCTTGAACACATAGCCAGAAAGTGCCAGAGCTAAGTTTGGGCCCAACATGAATGCTGAGCTGCTTCGACTTTTTTTCCTTACTGCACCCAGTTGAACATTATGAACATTCTAGTTACTCCGTAAATATATGTGGAGTGTCTAATATTACCTGTTTAAAAGAGGGCATTTGGGAGAAGACAGATGGGAATAATCTTTGTTTATTGCATAATGACCGAAGCTGTGTGGGTGGCTTACATTTCTGGCTTCATCCTCTAAGCAAACATAGGAGGTGTTACCGTCTGAACTTAATGGATGGAGAATATGGGTCAGAGAGGTGAAGCTACCTGTCCAAGACCACACAGCTCTTATCACAGCAGAGCTGGGATAAGAACCGCCAGGCCCTTCTGCCTGTATGCTGCTAGAATTTCCTGGTTTCTGCAGGATGAACTGAAGCCTGAGAATCTACTCCGTTCTTGGCTATCTCAAAGCTGGGAGAAGCAGAGAAAACAGAGAGTCTCTTTGTTCTATCTCAGAGGCGAATAACATGGAGTTCCCAAATTTGGGCCAATAAAGACAAATTTGCTATGGCCACTTTAGAGGAGGTGCGGTGGCTTGTCTGGGTCAGGGAGGCAGCGGGTGTGAGCCCCTGGAATGGCTAAGAAGGAGCCCAATTACTGCTCTATGGTGGAGTCACACTATTTTGGAAGGCCGGCAGGCACTGAGAGGAAACAAGCGAAGGAGCATTACAAATTCATTACAGAAACTAACTGCTTCCATTTGTGCGTGTGGCTGAGGGCTCAGTCGTCAAGTGAAGTGCATAATTCCTTGGTGCATAACTCTGCCCTCTGGAAGCCAGGCCCTGGCCAGGCCACACCTTGTGGGACCAGAGAGGCAAATTGCTTCAGTCTAAGGGTCTTGATGGGGATGGTGGTGGTTACAGCAGTGCTGGGAGTCGTGGCCTCCCTGTCTTTGAAGCAAGCATGTCTTACCTGGAATCCCTGATGCCCCGGGAAGCTCTGTTTTGTGCCACATCATCCCCTTCTTGTTGTTAGGACAGGGCCCCAGGCACCCTGATTCCTCCAGTGGCCGGCAACTGTGGCCAGTGATTGGTTGATCTGACTTGAATGGGTGAGTACATCAATCTGATTCCCTTTTGGGCAAATTGGATTTGGGAAAGTGAGACACTGGGCCAGAGGAGCTTTGAGTGATGTGTTGGAAGACCAGGAAGTAGATGCTAGAACAGGCTGGCTATTTTAGGTCACTCACAACCGATGTTATGAAGAAGTTGACATCAGTGTAGGAGAAAAAAAATGGCAGAGACACAGAGAGAAGCTGAGATGCCATGATCCAGATGTAAGGGAGAGAGTGCAAAAAAAGGTACTCAATGGGTTCCTGGTACTACTTTCTTTCAAAGAATTTCCTTTTCTTCAAAATCACTTGAGTGAATCTCTGTGTCAACCAATGGAATTTTAAGAAAATGGCGGCCATCATTTTTTAGCATAAGGATCTCAGCCCTTTGCCCATAGGGGCCAGGAAAATATTGTAAATGCTAGAGGCAGATGGGGCATAGAAGAAACAGAGACAATATGTCCTGGGTAAGGAGAAACCCTTACTGAATTCAGGGCAATATTTGCCACAGGAGGACGTGCCCCATCACCACTACCCTCCCCCCAACCACAAAGCTGGAAATTTGGATTTTATGTCAACTCTCTAATATTTCAATATTGATAACTAAGAAATGTGGAGAAGGCCAAACAAGCACACATGCAGGTTTACCTCACCCTGTGACTCAGTCTTTGCTATCTTTGCTATATATTCTAGAATCTTCTTTAGAGTTGAGTGGTATACAGCATGAAGTGGATAGATCTGTGAGCTACCCACAGGCGTTCAGTTACTGAAGAAGCAAAAGCCACTGGTTATAAAGTGTTTTGCCCTGAAACTGGTATTATGGTGATTTCTCCTCCCACTGAATTGTTTTTAATTCAGAACTCTGTGGTTTTAGAAATGTCGCTCACACATGGTGAATAGGATCCTTATGGAGTTGAAATAAAAATCAAACCAAGCATCTTAGAACGACTCACAGGAGCGCAGTCTGGAATCTCATATTAGATGTACTGGTCTGTAAAGTAGAGTGTTGTGAACGCTGCCCCCTCCCCACCACCGTTAAACTTATTTTGCTTATTACTACTTGATTTTTTTTCTCTAGTAATTTATAACCTTACTAATCTGAATCTGAAAGCATCAAAACTAATTTCCTTCTGAATGCTTTCCTTTTTACAGATTTCTTTTTCATAACTTCCCTTTTTCCGGATCTAATTTAATTAGATTTTGCTTTATTTCCTTGATTCTGCTATTTTTTCCCCCCTCAGAGACCAAAAATTTCATATTGTAGTTTATTTGCTTACTGAGATGCCAGGGTGATGAAGTGAAATGGACCGTCTCGTGTGTAGAGGCAATCTGCTTTTTTGAAGCAAAATTATTTAGTAATTAAGATATATGTTTATCAGATATCTTCCTTCTGAGGGCAGTTCTAGGCTGAGAGTTTGGGAACCAGTTCTGAGAGTTGGGTTTTTGCATTGGTTGTCAATGAAACTTGTTCAACTCCATCTGTCTTATTCTTCTTATTTGTAAAATGAGAGTAATGATGCCCATCGTGGTTCTCATGAAAATGAAAAAGGAGAAGGAAGGAGAAGAGGTATTTAAGCTCAGTGGAAATAGCAGATCTGAGCCAATATTATAACCCTGCAAATTAAAAGCATGGCTTCTGAACACTTAGGATGCCATATCTGCATGATACAGAGTTATGTATTAGGCATGAGGAAAAAATTCAGCTCAACATGGAGAGAGGAAGCCTTTCTGTGGCTTTCATTCATTCAGGAAATATTTACATCCCATCTTCTATAGGCCAGTCTTTTTGTGGATGCAGGGGATCCAGAGTGAGTTATGGCAACCACGGTACCTACCCTCAGGGAGCTTATTGTCTGTTATGATTGGTGCTATAATGAAGGAAGTTAGGGAGGGCTTCCTGGAGATGGTATCATCTCATGTAAGACCTGAGAATGAATTGGCGTTTGGTGTAATGGATTGACATCAGCAGGACTGGGAAAAGCAATCAGGAGTTGGTTATAATACCTTGAACAGTTGCACAGAAATAAAAAAGTCTATGAGTTTTCTCGGCCATCTCCTGCAGCATGGACAAAATACCCCAAAATATAACAGCTTAAAACAACATGCATTTATTTTGTCGGTATCTTTGGATCAGTAATCAGATTTGCATTTTGGAAAGATGCATCTTGAGAAATAGATTAGAGAGAGGTAATTCTTGTTGCTGGAACATCTCTGTAGTTGTCCAAGCAAGCAAGATGGCAGCCTCAAATGGGGACAGTGTGGAAAGGATGGAGAGAAGTGGAGGAATTCCAAGGATATTTAGGAAATTGAATAAACTTGTTGAATGAAAGTAAGAAGAGTAAATGAGGGAGAAGAAGGAGTCAAGGATTCTGAGTTGGATGGTTGGATATAAGGTGGTACCATTTCCCTGGAGACCAACTGAGCAGGGGGGAATCTAGGCAAGGAGATGATGATGGGCTGATTTGGGGCATGCTAAATTTGAAGGGCCTGTGTCATATCCAGTAGAGATGTCCAGGGGGTAGTTGCTCATTGGTCTTCAGGGTAGGAGGGTGATCTGGGTTGGATAAAGATTGGAGAGTCACCAACATCTGGCAATTAATTGAACCCATGGGACTGGATGAGGTCTCCCAAGGAGGAGGCTGGCTTGCCTCAAAGAAGACAGGTCGAGATGCCCTGCATAGGCACAGGGCCCTGAAATAGGAACACATGAGACATGATGCCAAGATGCTGTGTGGATCAGCCACCATATCACTTGTTGGAAGACGGGCATTAAACTCCATGGCTCTCAGGCATTTTCTTTGTTATGAGCCTTTGTGGCTTACTGGGGTGCTTTGTTTTCTGATTTATCCCATTACTGATGATTTACAGATGGTGAGCAGCCTGAGAATTCTGTTTTTCTTGGTCCCATTTTCCTTTCTGTTCTCTGAACCTGTGGCTAGAAATCAGGGGAATGGGAGGACATGGGTGGGTTGCGGGGGACGGGGCTGGTTCATTTGCTATTTGAAGCTTGTAGTTTACTCTGGACCTAACATACAACTTTTTCAGGTTATTGAACACTCCTTCACTTTGATCTCTGAAGGGTATAAGGAGCTGGAGGATGAAGACCACTGTTTCCTTCTACCTGAACTTGAGAAGTAGTAGAACATAGTGATTAAAAGCATGAATCCTAGAGCCACACCAAGTGGATTAAGATACCAATATAACCATTTACCAGCTCTGTGACCTTGGAAAAATTGCCTAGTATCTTTGTGTGATAGTCTCTTCAACTGTAAAATGGCTGATAGAGTTTGTTTCAAAGCATCATTATAAGTGAAGGAAATGCTTAGAAGTGGCTGGCACATGCAAATTGCCATATAAGAGTTTTCTAAGTAAAAATAGACCAAGTGCAGTCATGGCCACGTTGGAACCATGCAAAGCAGAGACTTTCTGAACTGTCACCGACTGCTTACTTACATGGTTCCAGTAAATTACAATCTCCTTGAAGGCAAGGACCATGCCTTTTTTGGTTCTATGTCATCAACGGCCAGCCCAGAAGGTGGCATGGAATTGGTGTCTAAGAAATATTCAATGAATGAATAAGCAAGTTAAATTCCTCGCTCAGAATCTGAAATGTTGTGACACATGTATGGAGGTAAGACCCAAGACCAGAAATCAGGATACCTGGGCTTCTACTAACCATTATACTATTTAGGGCTAATCCTTTTGCTAGGATTTTTTGCTAATCCTTTTGCTCTGGGGCCTTAGTTTTTCCATCTGTTAAGTGGATGGAAAGAGTCAGGTTGGTTTGTGCTTCCTCCCAAAAGGTTTCTCAGAAGAGTTGTCTTGAAAGATGCTTTTCAGAAAAAGATTCTGTGCCCAGACTTGCTTAGAGAACATGGACACTAAAGGCTCTGAGAAGTCCTGTAATTTAAAAAAAAAAGCCCAAAACATGATTCATTTTATTCATGATAGAATTTCTCATCCCTTTGCTCCCTAACTTTACCCCATTTTAATCCAATGCAGTGGTTGTTTCCCAGAACACATTTTTGAGCATGCTAATGCTTTTCAGTTTCAGCATTTTATGATTCTGGAAATCGGTGGAGGTACCATGTCTTAGGCTGACCTGTGGGCAGAAACATGTCTCAGTGTAGGTTGACCAGAGAAACATCTTCCTTACACCCCGGAGAATGAGGGTATGTTGCAGATGCACACACAACAGCCAGCCCTTCCCTGGAGCTCTGCTGACAGCACAGGGGCCTGGCACACACATCACACATATGCACAACGCCCTGCACTTCCCCTTCCCATCTCAGACATTACTTTCCAATTTAAAACATGTACTTGTGCACCTCCATGCTTGCATCATGGACTGCAGATGACATCCGCCACTACCTCGGATGCAGTTGAATATCTGGGGGTAGACCATTGAAGAGAAGCCTAAGGTGTTTTACTCTTTTGATGTTCTCCAGGATAGGCTGATGGACCAAGATTGCTGGTTGATAGTGCATTGTTTTATCCTTTCTCCAAGGAAGGGAACTAGATGCATTTGTGGGAGCACAGCCTGCCCGGAGAAATGTGGGTCAACGTACATATTAACTTTTCCAACGGGTCCATATGGGTCTCGTGTGTGTGCATAGAATGTTCCACATTTTGGTTGTATTTTCTGTGTGTGCATGTGTGAATCCACACGTCGGCCTGCGATTCTTTGATCCTTTAACTTACTTTTGAGCTCTGAAGATGCAGATTTTTTTCCATGATAAATTCTTACCAGATTTTTCCAACATGCCCATCATCACATGGACACAAGTTGGCTAAGTCACAAGATCTCCTTGAAGATACACAGCCAGAAACAAAAGCCAGCGTAGAAATAAAATTCCCTGGCAAAAGACCCACTTTTACCATGAGGGTGGCTTTGAAAGTCAAGTGGATTGGAGGAGAAAGATTTCTTAAAAGGAGGTGGGGGCCAGCGAAGGAGCAGAATTCACTAAGGTAAGTGTCGATGGCAAGACTTGGGATGGAGGGTGACTGGAAACAGCCTGAGAAATAGACCAGTCACCAAGAGATCGACTCAAACAACTGGATGAAAAAGTCAATAGCCTTCCCCACCTTGGTTAGACATCAACTGGCAAAATGTAGATTCACAAGGTCCACTCAGGACTTGCTGGCTGGTGTTCAGGGCTGGACCCAGGAATCTGTACTTTTATTACCTTCCTTCCTCTTGACTTTGGAAAGTCAGCCTGAAATCATAATAGGATGAGTCTAAGGTATCACTGTGCTGGGAGGACAATCCAGTTAGAGTCTTCTGAGTAGAATTCAAGGCTTCTCCCCGCCTCCTGTCTCTTAATCAAAATCCGTGGCAAGAAATGCTATTCCATCCCTGGGAGGAATTTGGATGTGGTCTGTGATATTCAGGACATTATGATTAGGTTTCATTTTCTGGGGTTGGATCTTCAGGGCAGAGGATCCTGGCCCTGCGTCTGTCTTCTTCTCTCCTATCTCTTAGGCCTTTTGCTCTAGGTAACACAGAACTGCTGCTTCTTGTCTTAGAAACTGCTCCCTGCCCCTAAGTGTTTGGTTGTAGGTGAGACAATATGGCATTCAACATTCAGGACAGCTGGCTTCAACATTGACTTTGGCCAGAGGCTATTTAGACTGCACCAAGCTTAGAAGAGAAGCTTTCCACGTGGTGTCACCCAGCCCAGGGGACTCTCATGCTCTGCCTTGGGATTTGGCAACAAAGCCTTAATTAATAACATAATGCTGTTTTGCTTTCCATTTGTCTGGCATTGTCATTTGATGACACCCCCCTTTGGAAAGAGGTAACTGTGAGGATTTTGGTATTTCTAGTTCCCTGTCCAGAATGCTTTCTAAATTTACCCCGGTCTACCAAGACTTAAATTTTATTTAGTTATCTATCTATCTATTTATTTATTTATTTATTTATTTATTTGAGGGAGAGAGAGAGAGAGAGACGGTGTGTGCTGTGTGTGTGTACAAGCAAGGGGAGGAGCAGAGGGACAAGCAGACTCCCCACTGAGCATGGAGCCTGACTTGAGGCTTGATCCCAGGACTCTGAGATCATGACCTGAGTTGAAGTCAGATGCTGCCCAAGTACCCAGATTTTTAAAGCAAGTATCCATTAATTGGAGGAAAGAGGGAAGCAACATTTATTTATTGGAAGACTTTTTATGTGTCAGACACTTAGTAACAATCACCTCTCCTGATTCCCATAACCATCCTAAAGGATTGGCGTTTTGACCCCTTTTATAGAGAGGGGATCTGAAAGATTAGTGACTTTCCTTTCTTGGAAGGTAAGTAAATGGCTGAGGAGGGATCAAGCCCAGATCTGGGCATCCTACATACATATTCCTTCTTAGACACCACCCATTTTCTTGAGGGCACTTCAGTCCTGGCATCCTCATGTTGGCACCCTGCAAAGTGTAAAGGGAGATGAAAAAAGGGACACACTTGTGAGCCCTCTGAAATATTTCCACGGCTCTTACAGCACCTTTGGTAAGGGACCGTGTGCCCCATCCCTAACTCACCAGTGTCTGAAAGTTGGATTAACCAAACCACAAACTGACTCATGAACTCTGGCCCTTGAGGAATTTTTGTGAGGGTGGAACAATGAGAGTATTTTGGGTTTTCATTGGGTGTTGTACCTTACACCACAGTGTCACCTGGTATTGACACAATGTTTTCTTGTCATCCATTGGGAAACACGTTTGCCATGGACTGGCATTTCGGGTGAGAACTGGGTGGCGCTTGAGGATGTGGATGTAGCAGGGGTTTTGCTGGGTATGGGTGTGGGCAAACAGAGTAACCACAGTGCAATTTTGAGTGTGTCCAAGTTCAAAAGGAACTACTGTATTATTGCCTTTCTAGTTCTTCCTCCTCCAGGTTGCTCCCAGAATATGAGAAATGCCTTTCAGTTTCTCTGTTTCCCTGTTAGGTTGGTTGTTTAGGAATTTCTCACGTAGTAATAGGGCTTTTTCTTGGAAGTGGAGTGGAAGGAGGTGGGAATCTTCCTGCCTTTGGTAGTGTTGCTTTGACCACTTCCACAAAGACCAGCAGTCCATGGTGTGAGTCACATGGAACCATTTTGGTGGAGTGGATCTTGGTTTCTGGAATGCTGTCCAACAGAACTTTCTGTGGTGATGGAAAGGTTCTGTTATCTGCAGTATCCAATATTGTAGCCACTGGTCCAAATGTCACTACTGAGCACTCAAAATGTGGCTATTGTAACTGGGGAACTGGATTTTTGATCTTAAGTGCTTTAAATTTAAAGAGTCCTTTGTGGCTAGTGGCTGCTCAGTGGGGCAGAACAGCCCAATAGTCGGTCAATTTCAAGAGTCCTGAGTCTACCACTTCATAACTGTGTGACCCTAGGAAATCTGCTTCACCATTCTGAGTCACTGTTTTCCATCAGTAAATGAGGATAAAAATGGTACCTATCTCATAATTGTTGATGTGAAGCAAGGTAACGTCTTGGGATACTTACCATGGTGCCTGCTACCTAAGGTTGCAATACATGTTAAGAGACCAAAATCTGAGCCAGGGACCATGTTGGTGAAGGTATAAGATGCTCTTTGTTGTCTCTTCAACAGCCACTGTGCCCATTCTACCTTGGAAATAGAGCTCTACTGTTTTCCGTGAATCACTTGGTCAGTCATGTGCTTCACAAGGACATGGGTCCCTCCCCAGCTCCTGTTCTTCAAGAAGGTGGGTCCCTGAATCATGTCTGTTCTATGCCAATCATATTGGCTGCTCCCTGATTTCTAGTGATTGTTTTAGGTGGTGTCATATGATGTGCCTGTGACCAATAAGAAACCAAGGGAAATCTGATGAGCAGTTGCTGAGATTTTTTTTATTATTATTATTTAAGAGACAGAGAGCAAGTGAGAGCATGAGCACAAGTAGAGAGATAGAGAGAGAGAGAGAGAAGCAAACCCCCCACTGAGCAAAGGGCCTGATGTGGGGCTCACTCCCAGGATCCCAGGATCATGAGCTGAGCTGAAGGCAGATCTGTAACAGACTGACCCACCCAGGCACCGCTCCTGAGATGTTTTTATCTGACTCTTGAAAATAGATACAAGGAACAGATGTTCCTTTTTCCATATCCAGAAACTGTTTTCCATAATGCTTGGACTTGAGCAATCTTTCAGGGCCATGTTCAGCAGACTAAGAGGACAAGCCAACCCTCAGAGAATGATGGAACACAGAGAGAAGGAATCTGAGTTCCTGATAATGTGATTGGACTTCTTCCCACTCCTATTCTTCCTCAATATCCTCTTACCTATGCCAACTCTTGGTTTCAATCCCTGACTTTGAGCCAGAGTTCCAATACTGATTGGATTTTTCCAATTGTGACCTAGATTGTTTTGCACAATTTTTGTCTTTGGGTCATCCCATGGCCTTCTGATTCCCCGAGTCTTGGGCAAGGAGGCCAACTACATCTCTCTGAACTCCAGCCCAAGAGAAGCCCTAAGGAGCAAAACTCTGCTACTCCACAGCTACCTCCACATACGCTCCCTTTCCAGGTATGGTAGAAGGTGGCTTACCACCTTTGGTCCAGCACCGAGCGTCTCAGGAGGGAGGCCTTGGCAATGGATACCAGACTTTCCAAAGCAAGCCCAGAACTGGAAGGGAGAAACTAATGGGTGTGTTTGATCCTTTTCTCTTTCATTTTGCCCCCACCCCCGAGGACAGTCACTAGCACTAGCTCAGCACCTACTACATGCTGATTAAAAATAATATCTTTAAACACATCATCTCCTTTAAACCACACAGCCTCACTAGGGTGGGTGTTCTCAAGATCCTCATTTTCAAGTAGAGGAAACGAGATTTCAAAAGCTCAGAGAAAATGTCCAAGGTTCCATGGGTAAGAAGGTGGCAGGTACAGTTTTCCCATCAGTCTGGCGCAGCACTCATGCTGAAAACCACTGTAGTATGCCATCTCAAAGCCTCCCTTGTTCCTTGGAAGGTTCCAGAATAGTGTGTTAAATATTGTTCTAGTTACCACCCCCCCAAAAGTTAAACCAGTAATAATATTTTGAGGCCAAAGAGGAAAGCTACTTTCTATCTAGCTCAGCTTTACCCAAATTGTGGTTCTGCTACTTCAACTCCTGCATCTCTCTCCTAAATTTTCCCTTCATTTCTCACCAAATGACAGTTCTGGAAGACATTGTGCTTGGAACTTCCTGGGTGCCAGGGCTGTTGGTGTTGGTGGCGGCAGTAGCTTGTGTGTTGCTGGGCTGTTGGAGGCAGCCAGTGGCCAGATCAGCTTCTCTGCCTTCTGCCAGAGGAGATGCAGGTTTTGAGAAGAAGAAAAAGTCTCTAAATGGCCAAAGCCTAGCTGAGTTTGGATCCCTATAGCATGGTACACCATGGTCAGGTAAGGCTTTTTGATCAGGCTGCAAAGAAGGGGCTTGAGATAAGCAGTAGGAACCTCCTTCTCTCGAGGGGCCCTAGGAGCCAAGATCCTGTGTGTATGTGAGTGCAGGAGGTGAGGTGAAGAAGCAGCAATTCCTGGGAGAAATGGATTTCTCATGAGAGTGGTGTCGTCCATGACTATTTACCTACAAGGTGGTTTAGCTCGTATCTCTGTCTTTCTCTCCACATCCCAAATGTTCATACATACTCAAGCGTTCACACTCCCTTTAGTCCCCAGTCATGCCATTTGCTATCAGTTAGAAGCGTTTTACTCAAAGGGGAACACACAAGGTGGTTAACGCCAGGAGGTGGGGATACATGGGGGCCATCATCAAAGTCTATCAACCACAACTGGCAGGTGTCTTGAGCACCATCTCATGTGTCGCCTGCCAGCCTTCATTAGGGCAGATACTAGGTTTTATTTACTAGGCAGATACTAGGCTTTTCATTCATGGCACCTGGTGTGGAGAGGGTGCTCTCAACATGGCCTCTGTGCTGTTCCTTTCACTGCTCCTTTTCATGTCCCCTCCCCTTACACTTTACATGGCAACATTCAGGGTGGGAGGGAGAGAAGATCTTTTTATGAGATACTTTCCTGATTCAATCAGAATCAGCTTTGGAGTCATTGTGTGGGTTCTGTGGGATCCTTGTTACTGCTGCTCCTTCCATTAAGCAAGAGATGAGTATGGAAAACATCTCCCCACCCCGCCATCCGGTTCCTTGGACTATAAGTTACTAAATTACCCCCTAATGCAGTTGATGAACTTCCCTAAAGATCTAGCTCTTGCCTACTGAGCAGTGGGCACAGTAGTACCCAAAAGACTCCTCTTGTTGAAGTATAATTTTGCATATGGAGTTAGTAGGAGGGGACCCCAGTCCTAAAACCCCAATAATCTAGGAGCACATATTTTCCATTACACCTTTCATTAAATCTCTCTATTTGTGTATTAGAATAAAACAGCCTTGGATATCTATAAAATAAGTACAAAAGATCATAACCTAATGCTGCAGCACAATTTCTCCTAGTACCTCGAGGGGGAAATAATTTATTATTATTTTGTTTCATAGCTCATAAAATGGGGAAAGGATTTAATACGCAGAATAGAACTAAATTGTTACCAAAGTGGCCAATTTTCACAATGTTTAAAACTACACCACTTTCTCTATAAGGGTTCCAATATCCTTTGACACTTTGGAAAGATTCTGGGGAATGTCACCGAGTCTGGCCCGGACTCTGGCCTCTCTCCGAGTTTCCCTACAGAGTTTCCAACACATCTGGGCCCAGGAGGGAATTGTCACGCTACCACCTGGAGTCAGGCCGCAAACACATACTCTCGTGGTTTTGTGACCTATAATTGCTCCTCCAGGAAATCATCTCATCTCAGCTCAGGTACCAAGTTTCGGTGAATCCCCTCTCAGAGTCCCAAACAAGAAATTTGGTTTTGGTGAGCATGTTGAGCCAATTTCTAGGAGCTCGTAGGGGAGTAACAGGGACGTCTAGTAGGCAGCAGCAGTAGGTAACATTTAAGGAATACGTTGTAAATGCCTGTTTCAGCTGCTTTTATACCTAATGGCTCTTTGAATTCTTATGACAGCCCAGTGATGTAGGAAACATTGTTAATCCTATTTTGTAGATGGTGAAATTGAAGCTTGGGTCCCAGTCCATGCTCTAAACCTTGATGCAGTATTGCTTCTCTAGAAAACTCTCAAACACTTGTCATTCATTCTTGTCACATGGATATTTTTTTTAAGAATGTGGCAAATTCACATCCAGATGAGAGAGAGACAATCAAGTGAGATAATTTCTGCAGACTCACCGTGGATCTGTAATCTTTACCCTGGGTTTTCCACTGTATTTGACAGATGATTTTTTTCTAAGATTTTATTTACTTATTCACAAGAGACACAGAGAGAGAGAGAGAAAGAGAGAGAGAGAGAGAGGGATGCAGAGATACAGACAGAGGGAGAAGCAGGCTCCATGCAGGGAGCCCGACGTGGGACTCAATCCCGGGCCTCCAGGATCACGCCCTAGGCCGAAGGCAGCGCTAAACCGCTGAACCACCTGGGCTGCCTGATGATTTTCTACTGAGTTTGATGCACTGAGTGGGAAAAAAAAAAGCTCCATACTAAGTTAAGTTTGGGAGAGTCTCAGAATCTTGGACCAAGGGCTCTGAGAAAGTTTTCAGGAAGGGAATTTGTTTAATCTTATTTAGAGAAATGTTTCTCAAACTTGGTTGAGCGTGGAATCCTTTGGCTTAGCAGCCTACCTGTTGCCTTGGTCTTCTGTGGCCAGAAGATCAGGGCTCCTCAGAACATGTTCTGGGAAACATGGCTGTGTCTATATGTGAAGGGAATCATGCCTCTTCGGGGCAGGCATTAGATTCTCACCCTTACAGGATCTTTCAGAATGATGATGGATTTCATCAACCCTGAAGCTAAGGTTGATTCAAAGAACAGTAATAGTAAAAGCAGCCCCCCCCCTTAAGCCTGGTTGGGACGTTCTCACAATGGTGCTGTGATCAAGGCTCTTCCTGCCAGGACCCGTTCCTTCCCCCTCTCCCTCCAGAGAACTCTGACCTGTATCTAGGTATGAAAGTCCTCCTGCCTGCTCCTGCTCCTTCCCCTTTATCCTTCATGGACATTTCCCTCAATAAATTACTTGCACGATCGAGCCCCATCTTTGGGTCTACTTTCCAGAGGAGCCTAACACAGAAGCCAAAATATCCTTGGCTTCTGCTGCCATGTCAGAGCCTGATGGCCATGCTCCAGGTTGAGATCCTGCTTCTATGGTCTAGAGCAGGAGCTGGCCAACTCTAGTCCTTGGGCCAAATCCGGCCTGCTGCCTCACTTTGCAAATAAAATTTTATTGGCACACAGCCAGCCCCTTCCTCGTATGTGTTGTCTATGGCTGCTCCCATGCTGCAATGGAAGAAGCGAAGAGTCTGAACAGAGACCGTGTGGCCCGAAAGCCTAAAATACCTACTGTCTGGCCTTTTATTTAAAATGTTTGCCATTATGTGGTCTAGCATAAACATTGGATGGTATTTCAATGAACAGCGTGTCACCTGTTCTTGGTGTCTGTCAATCCCTTGAAGAAACAAGGGATCTGAGAATTGGGCTGATAATTCAGTAGACAAATTATTATTGAGTGCCTCAGTGATATTCAAGGCACCAGAACAGATGGATTCATTGGTTCAAATCTAACCTGATCCTGGTAACCAGCCAAATCTCCCCTAACCTCTCCAGCCCTGAAAAACAATCTCCATGAGCTGTACAATCCTCTACCTCCACGCTCTCCAGGCACTCATTCTAATCTTGAATGGGTTTGTTTTGTTGGCCCAAGCTTGGCCCAATAATTCGGAATATAAGAGGCTGGCCAACCCAGGCGTCTGCAACCTTGAGGAGCTTCAGAAGGAGAGAAATCTGGTTCTCATTAGCACCTCAGCACCTCCGCTTGCAGGCTGCAGGCAGCTCATGGGGCCAGGCCACTCTTGCAAGAGACCTACTCAGACTAAGTTGCTTCAGCCAGTGGAGATCTTGCTCTCCATTGGAGATGATGCTCTTGGACCCCTGAGACATTGGCCGTGGTGGGTGTGGAGCACTGGTGAGGGTGGGGGTTGGATGAGAGGGATGATGGGTTCTGGGGGCTGGCAGGGCCACTGGCCATACTGATGACACATTCAACCTTTGAGCAAATCACATTGTGCCAAGGCACCAGGCAGTGACACATGTGGGAAGATGTTTTCGTTTTACTCTTTACTTTGCAATTTCTATAACCATGTAGCAAGGGAGATGTGATGATCACCATTTTGCAGAGGAGAAGATGGAGATTCAGAGGTGTGAGCCCTCAGCAGCTTGGTGCAGAGCTGCCACGGGTTATGGGATAGAAGCCCATTTTACCCACCACTGTGTGCCTCCTCAGATGATTGCAAGGTTCCAGAGTTTCTCTCTTTCACCTTCTTGCTTGAGTCACGAGGGACCATGAATGCTGAAATAATCTCCAAACCAAAGAGCCGAATGCCACAATAATAATAGTGACCAAAAAAAAAAAAAAAAAAAAAAAAAGAATGACAATAATAGCTAGCCTACTGTTTGAGGTCTTAGCATGCACCAATTTCTGTGCTGAGCTCCCTCCCTGCATTTCTCATTTCATTCTCATGCCATCCCAAGGAAGTGGCCATCCATATTATTTTACATGAGGAAACAGAGGTTTTAAGAAGTTAGGGGGCCAACCCAGGGTCTCAGGACTTGCAGATGGCAGACCTGGGACTGGCCCCAGGTGTGTTTGATGCTGGAGCCAGAGCATGCCAACCACACTGGATACTGCCTTTCTCCAGAATGCCTCTTCTTTGTTCCCCTCTCTCGTTAGAATGTTGAGCCACCTTATGGCAATCCGTTATTTCCTCCACTCCAAATCCCTTCTCCTACTGCTCATGACCACGTCCATGTTCTTTGCCCTTGGCATAGATGCCAAATGGGCATGTGTCTCTGTGGGCATTTGCCTGTTCTGTTTTTGGAGTATTCTGTGCTCCACATGCCTTTGGAGGGGGGGGTGTTAGAAAGAAGAGTGGAGGAAGCAGGGGGTCCCTGGGGAGCAGAGAAGGGGATGTTATTAACTACAGGCTTTTCTAGGGGAGCCCGTGTTAACTATTATGAGCCGGCAGGTCAAGTGCCCCAAGACTGGCACATCTGGTCAGCAGCTCAGCTCGTTGCTTGCAATTTGTGGCTGGGATTTTTTTCTCCCCTTGCACGGAAAAGCAATATGATCGCTGAATAGAGCCTTACAGGACAAATGATAGAATAGCACACACAACTGTGACAAACGGAGGCACGACCTTTCTTGGACACCCTGCACGCAGAGAGGGGATATTGAACTTGTCGTCACCTTCTGCAGAGTTCTGCTTGTCCTGCTGGCTGGAGGAAGAAGGGTCGGAGTCGGACTTGCAACCTCCATGTTCTGCCTCCATGGGGAGGCAGGGTTTCCTGGCTACAGATCAGGCTGTCGGGTCAGAAAGATCCTAGGTTTTCAGCTCCTTCATCGTGCGTTCTCGAGCAGGCAGCTTTGTGTCTCCAGGACCTGGTTTAGCAAGGGGTGAGTGGGGGAAGGTAATGGCAGGATGGCCGAGAAGTTCGAATGAGGCCCAGGAGATAAAGAGGGTACAATTTCGGCACGTAGTAGGCCGTCAAAAATGATAGTGGATGGTCCTGTGGTTGTAAATTTTGGAGTGAGAACCTAGTTTTATTCGCATCCCCTGGGACCTTTCCCTGCTCATCCCAGTCCTGCAAGAAGGTTTTCCACAAATCAAAGATTTACTACTTGCAGAATTTTATTTTATTTTAAAGACTTTTTATTTATTTGTTTGAGAGAGAGTGTATGTGAATGAGAGCATGAGCTGGGGTGGGGGGCAGAGGGAGACAGAGAAGCAGACTCCCCGCTGAGCGGGGTGCTCGATGGGGGGCTCCATCCCAGGACCCCGAGATCATAACCTGACCAGAAGGCAGGAACTTAACTGAGGGAGCCACCCAGGGGTCCCTATTTAGATTTTAAATAAACGGACATGTTTTGACAAGCATAAAAGTCATTGAATAGTCATTATTAGGAAAAAGTAGAAATTGCAAGAGATTTTTAAGGGTAAAATAAAAAGCCTATATGATCCAATCCTTGCACAGTGCACTTGTTGATGTGTTTCTTTCCTTGTTGATGTATTTCCTTCCGTGCCTTCCTTCAGTGTATGGTCAGCAAACATGTTCTCTAAGGGGCCACCCAGATCTGCTTTACAGCCATCTGCAATTTCTGTTGCCACTGCTCAGCTCTGGTGTTGTGATAGGAAAGCAGCCACTGAGACTACCTAAAGAAATGAGCGTGGCTGTGGCCCAATAGAATATGATTGTGGAACCCTGACATCTGAATTTCACAGAATTTTCGCATGCTGTGAAGCCTTTTTCTTTTTTTCTTTTTTTTTTTTCTCTCTTGATCAGTAAAGAAATGTTAAAAAATAAAAAGCAAGAAAGCATTCTTAGCTCCCAGGCTAGTTGAAAAGAGTCAGTGACCCGGATATTGCCTATGGGCTGGCAGTTTACCAGTCCCGGAAACTGTGCCTAAATATTTGCATGCATTGACTTGTACATTATAAATTTAAATTCTAAGTATTTGAACATTTCTGATTCCTGCTGATTACAACTGTATGTATAAAAATCTTCCCTTGCTACTAAATCTTTGAAAAACCTGATTTTTGATGGCTGCTCAGTAGTCCAATATAAGGTTTAGGATCTATTTTTAACAGTTGCCTTTGGTTTTGGTAAGTTGTCTCCCTTCCTTTGGCTGTTATGGACAATGCTGTGGTAAAATATAATCCGTATCTTCTAAATGAAAAAAGATTCAGTTACAAATTCTGAAGAATTCTCTAGCGCTGTCTCTGTCTAAGATCCAAAGCAATCCTTGCCTGTAGACCGCTGGTCTGGCTACGTCTTTCTTCCCTGGGAGACTGGGTGAATTTTAGGATAACTCTGGGACATGCAGGTGGATATGTGGGTTGCTCAGGTCCCCCTAGCAAATACCTTGACCTTGAATCCCAGCTCCCTGCTCTCTGACCCAGGGGTCCTACATAAGCAAAGTCACCACCAGATGCCATGGGAGGAATCTGGGCTCTGTAGAGGCTGAGAAATTTCCTGCAAGCTGGTGGTGACATCAGGATGTGAGCACTCAATACCTCAATTTCTGGGGAACATTGGCCAAGTATCTCGAATGGGGAAGTTTTACTAATAGAAGAATATGAGGAAGAGGGGTGATGGCAAGGGTCCCCCTCTTCTGACACATGCACACACATAAAAGGAAAGAGGAAAAATATATATATACTCTGGCCCATCCAGTCTGTGCCGATTTCCTCTGCTGGGATTTAGCTTAATTCAACCTTTTGGCTTGTTTGCCGTGTTTGCCAATTTCCTCCTTTCCCAGAAACAAATCGAGATGTCTCTTGAACTCATGTACACTCGCACTTCGCTCACCTCTCCGTCTAACATTTTCCATATGTGTGCTAACCTAGCGGGACGCCGGCTCCCCTGTTCCCAAGATATCTGATGCCTGGGTAATGTTCTCGAGTGTTTAAACCTCAGCAGAATGAAAAGTCTCTCTCTTTTCCTTCTGCCCTTTCATAAACGGGGGCATTTCTTGGGAGTCTCATTTCCTTTGCGTGGGAGTCCAATTCTTCCGTTATTAGGGCACGTAGATTGCCAACAGCTCGTTTCGGGGCCTCTGAAATCACTGCGTTTGCACCGTGAGGAGTGAGAAAGACGAACAGAATACGAGGAGACCCTGTCAATCGACATAAATCGGGGGTTGACGATTCCAGCTATTTGAATGTTTATGACCCAAAGAAGCACTGGAGGCGGTTTAGCGGTTTACAGATTGGGAAACTGAGGCCCCAAGATCTCACATGGCTTGCCCGAGGTCACGCAGCTTGTGGGGGACATTTAACAGACATTCTGAGTCGCCAGGAGAAAAGCTAACTTCGGTCCACCCCTTGAGAGGGCCAGTGAGAAGTGAATTAAATTCACCCCTAGACTCTTGGCATTAACGTGAATAGCTATAGGCCTACCCCTGATTATTTATAATTTCTTAGCTGTCGCTTACCAGCTTGATGCTTCCTGTCATGAGCAGCTTATGGGGAAAACTATATGCACATGTATCTATATCTATCTCTATCTCTATATTAGCATCTCTGACACATATTTACTTAAAGACAACAAGTAAAGAGTGAGTTAAAATCAGTGGGCATAATTGTATGACATTTGGAATTAAAAATAAACTATTGTTACATTATTTATTGAACTGGGCAACAGTGAATTAAATATTTACATTATTAAAAGTCCCACTCTCATCGTCTTTCACAGGCATGATGCATTTATTTGGAAAATAATAATACCGATAATAAGCTGAGAGCTCATCCTTGCTGGATTCTGCCCCCCACAGACCCCAGGAATCTGAGGATCAGTTTCTCAATCTGCAAAGTGTGCATCATAGATATGGAGCCCCGTTTTCTTTCCACCTGTTCAAGGATTTTCTCTGCACGTGGGGTCCTGTTATTTTGTGAATAGGCTGGAGTGTCTCTAGAAGAATCTGTTCCTGGACAGAGAGTCATCCGTTCTTTCATTTATTTATTAGTCAACAAATATTTATTGGCCATCTAGTATGTGCTGGTCATTGCGCAAGATGGGACAGAAGCTGTGGCACTCACACTTGTCTACATTTCTGATCAAGTCTTAATTGGAAGTCGTCTGTCCTCTCCTGAGTCAGGCCAATGGCCCCAAATTAGGTTTAGAAGATGTGGTCATGGTAGCTGGTCTGTTCATCACCACGGTAAGGGAGAGCTACGCACCACAGTGTCCAAGCCAATGACAAAATCTATAATTCTTGCTTTTCTTCAGCCATCCTTGGATTATCTCCCAAGCAATCCCCTCATGGGCCTTGGGATAGGGGAGTGACTTCACTTAGGCTCCCATTCCCAGGTGAAGGCCCTTGTTCTCTTAGTCCCATGTTTCACTGTCTGTGTTCTCAAAACCAAGACAAGCACAGTTGAGCCCAACCCCTGTTCTCATGGAGGATACAAGCTGGTGGAGGCATCAGCCATACTTCCAGGCATCGCTGTGACTCACTCTCTGTACCTTCCCCCTGGGATGCTGGGGCTAGGACTCTGCAAACCTCATTTCTGCTTTGCCAGTGGCCTGCGCTTGGGCTCTGCTAACTCCATAGGAAGACAGGCTGGAAGTCTGGAGGAGGTGAGGGACCTGCTCCTTCCTGTCCACTTGCACTTCCTGTGGGCATCCCCCAGCACTGTGGTTCCCCTGCAGCAGCAGGGCCTCTCCTAGTGACAGCTAAGTCCTGTTTGTATTTTGCTGGTAGTTGTAGCACCAGCTTCATCACATCCCCCTTGGGGACACCAGTTGGCAGGGCTCCTTGCCAGAGGTCAGAGAACCAGCTCCGTGGGACCCTTCTCTGGGCTCAGAGTCATCAGCCAAGTGTTAGCTCCAAGGTGGATCTCTCCTTTGAGCTTCTAAACTCTAATAATGCTGGCATCTTCCCTTAATTCCCCAGTTCTAGGGTGGCGGCATTTCCCTGTGGTTGCTATTACCAAGATAACTTTGTGTCATCTTCCCAGTTACCAGATTGGTAATTTTTTTATATTACACTCTTCTTGTTAAAATAACTGGTGATTTTTGTCTTCCGATTGAACTCTGATTGACAGAGCTGGTAGTCATATAATCCCACTTATATATAATTATCAGTGGTGGTTGTGCCATTAAGGAAAGATTCAGGGGGCCATAGAGCATACATGGAGAATGTGGGGGTCAGGGAAAGCATCTGTAAAGAACGAGAGTGGGTGGGAGTTAGTAGAGGAAGGCAGGGAACAGTGTTCTGAGTCAGGTAACAGCTCAGACAAGAGCAGAAAGAGAATGAGGCGCATTAGTTTGCTGGTCAGTGGCTCAGGTCAGTGAGCATGAGGTTGGTGAGCCTGGGATGGGGAGTGGAGAGGGCAGTGGGACCTGTGTCCAGAGAGGAAGGCAGGCCCCAGAGCATGGGATGGCGTGCCGGCCAATTTATCATTAGGCTTTAGGAAGGGAAATGTGTAAGTACCAAGGGCTCCAGGCATGGTCCTCTCTGCACTGAGAAGCAGTATAGCATGATGGTTGACTCCAGCCCAGGGCTAAAGCCAAGTAGATAAAGTATGAGTCATGCAATTTACAATTTTTCACTAACCACATGAGAAAAAAAATAAGAGGGACCAGGATGAATGAACTTTAGTGATGTATTTTATGGAACCCAAGATATCCAGAGTACTCTCATTTTAACACTTCATTTGAAAACCAATGGATGAGAACCTTTATATTCCCTTTTCCATATGTAGCCTTTGAAATCACGTACATGTTTTACACTCACAGCACATCTCAACGGGACTTGCTGCACTTCACGCACGTAGCTGCCATATTGGATGGACACAACTCTAGAGCAAGACCATCTAGGGTCAGATTCCAGCTCTGCCACTAATTAGCTGCTTCCCCGAATTCCTGCAGCGCTCTGTTTCCTCCTCTGTGAAGGGGAAACAGCAATAGGTCCCACTTCATAGCATGACAGGGAGAGTTGGATAAGTCAATACACTTTAAGGGCCCAAGACATACAGTAATAATTATATAATCATAATGATTTTGAAACAACCCTTACCCAGAACAAGGCATAAAACCGATTAGAAGGGCCAGGAGTAGGAAGACCAGTTAGACATTTGTTGCTGGCATCTTTTTAGTAAATGGGATGTGGGGACTTGCAAAACTGAGCCTTGGGTCTCCTGACATCCCAGGTCCCCTAGGGTTCACAAGCTCTTAGGAGAGATCATTCTAAAATCTGGAGTCTACTGCTATCTCTGTCTCAGCCATTTTGGGGGACATTTTGGGCAGACCCTGAAGCTCATAAAAAGAGGGAAAACATTAACTTCCTTATTCTGGAACTAAGACTGGGAGGAAGTGTTCTTGACCCACAGAAAAGTGGTGGAGGGTTAGTCTAGTTCAATCAAACAAACATGGTTGTATAAATTGGGAGCAGGTTGCCAACAGCCAGCCTAAATGCGGCCAAGCTGACTTGCTCCTGTGGGTGCCAGATTGGCTCCTCTGTTCGACAGAGTAGGACAGTGGCACCAATTCCCCTTCCTTCTAACCCAGGGCCACACGCGCACACACACCGTGAGCCCAGGCCTGGGGACTTAATGAAAACATGGAATTCACTGGGATTCGGAAAGAAAATAAACTCTCTCTCCTCTTGACCCCATCTGGACTCCCTCCTCCCACCCTAGAGGTGGTAATTACTGAAGGCTTAACACCTCTCCTGTATCTTTATATACCCAGGCCTGCGTGGGAGATGACAAAAGCATTCTCCACATACCGCAGAGCACATTTGCCCTCAGGGTCGGGCAGGATGGAGGAAGTTCCTTACTCTTTCTGGCTAACTGAAAGGGTGTAGATGAGGGCAGGCTACCTGGGGACAGGGCCATGGGGTCAAGACTTCTCCCTATTCAATCCACATCATTTAGGGGTGGGGGAGCTCAGGCCTAGGTCAGGCTTCTTAGGAAAAGGGAGGTAGGTTTTTATATTTAAGTCCCCCAAATGTAAAGCTGGTAGTGGCTTCTCTTGCTCTTAGGATGAAGTTACTTTTTCAGCTCTTTGCTGCCCCCTTAGGCACCATCAGCCACCCCATTTTGTTCTGGGCTACTGCCACACATACCTTCTTTCCATATCATGGGCCTCAGGACCTTTGCATGTGCTATTCTGTACATCTTGACTCTGTTCTCTTTCCCTTCTCTCCTGACCTTCACCTCTCTACCTTATTTTAAGTCTCAGTTCAAATGTCACCACTTTCATAAAAATTTTAAATAACCTTACCAATATGGACTAGTGAAATAAATTATGGTACAAGCAGACAATGGAACATAATGCAGTTTTATAAAAGAATGAGAAGCACTTTCCATAGGAACAGGGAATGGTTTCTAAGAAAAAAGAAAGAGAAAGAAAGAAAGAAAGAAAGAAAGAAAGAAAGAAAGAAAGAAAGAAAGAAAGGAAGAAAGAAAGAAGAAAAGAAAGGAAAATTAAAGGAAAAAAGCATAGAATATTGTGAATATAGTCTACTATTTATGGAAAAACAGAAAATATATATATATATAATGCGTGTGTGCATTTGGTAGTATATGTATACCTGAAAGCCCTTTTATTTTTACAGTGTATTGAGTGATGAAGCAGGTTACAAAATGTTTGCCAAAAGTTATCCCCTTTTACAAAAAAAGATCATATCTGTGTATTCTCACATGGAATCAGGCTGGACAGATAGACAACAAAAGTATCAGATTGTGGTGCCCTATCAGGTGGTCTCTTTTTCCTTCATTTGTACTTTTTGATTTTTTTCTGCCATGAACATATTACTTTTATAATCTGAAAACTAAACCAAGACACAGAGGCAATGGGAGGCAAGGCAGCCGAGAGGTCAAATGCACAGCTTCCAAGGCCTGTAGTATGAGCCTAAATCCTCCGTTGCTGCTCACTGGCAGGTTAAGACCGTGGGCACGTGACTTAACCTCTTTGCACTTCTGTTCCCTCATCAGTAAAATGGATGTGATCATAGAATGTAGCTCCCAAGGATGTTGTGAGGACTTAATGAATGTGTGTGTGTGTGTGTGTGTGTGTGTGTGTGTGTATAAAAACACATGTTAAGTACCATAATAATGTTGCCTATTTTTGTTATTTTTTAAAATATTGGAACATGCAAGTGTGTTACCTACTTAAAATATATAAAATCTAAAATCCACTAAATTTGGGGCACCTGGATGGCTCCGTGGTTGAACACCTGCCTTTGGCTCAGGGCGTGATCCTGGGGTCCTGGGATCGAGTCCCACATCAGGCTCCCTGCATGGAGCCTGCTTCTCCCTCTGCCTGTGTCTCTGCCTCTCTCTGTGTGTCTCTAATGAATAAATAAATAAAATCTTTAAAAAATAAAATAAAATAAAATCGACTGAACTTTAAAATGTACATTAACATGGTGAAAATGCATATGTGTGTATATATGTATGTATGATTCTATGTAAATTTATATTATTTTCTACATATATTTTTATAATAATATTTCACATACATTTTTTAAACTGCTTTATCTCTTAATATTTTCAAACTATAAAAGGGTTTTCAGGTATTCTGGCTCCTTCCTTGGAGGTAATTGGTGTCCACTGTGAAATAGTCTATGCGGATACTACCACACACCCACATGCACACACACACACACACACACACACCATTTGTCTCCTTTCCTTTGGTATGGTCCCCAGTGGAAATATCCACTCCCCAAAGCATGTAATGTCAACTGCTCTCTCATGGTGCTATAGAAACCATGGGCACAGATGGTGGCCTGCCCCTGAACACCCCAGACAGCCTGAAGCTGTGAAACGTCAGGTGCCAAGAGCAAGTGCTCTAAATTCACCAGTGTAGCTGATGCTGTTCGATCAGTTACCGTGGCGAAGGACATGGAAGATTCTGGACAAGTCTACCCTGGCATCCTCCACAGAGCCCAGGCCCTCGCCCGAGCGCACACTGACTCGGTATGACAAGTGGCTGAGCAGCTTTGATTAATTAAATATTTCACCTCGAATTTGCAAAACATCATCTCCAGCAAGTCCATGTAACGCCAGTAACGCTGGGCTAATTAACTTAGCAGGTCCTCCGGCTGGTGTACTGATGTCTGTGTAACTCATAGGCAGAAAATTCTGGTTTTGGAAGGGAAGCGGAGGTTTTGGGATTTGGCTGGCATGCCATTTTGTATGGCACTAAGTGAAAGATGTGCTCCCAGGCATCTTGAAAATATAGGAACTACGTATGGGGAGGGAGGGCTTAGTATGTGCTAAGTATTTTCCAAGCCTTACCATCTCATTTAATCCCATACATAAGGCAGCAATTAGGACTTTTTAGTTGCAAGGCCTAGAAAACTCAACTCTGGTTGGCTTATGCCAAAAAAAAAGCATAATTTCAAATTATGTACTTGTCAATTATTATTGGCTTCCGGAATTGAAAAGTCCAGGGGTAGGCTAGATTTAGGAATGACTGGATCCCAGACCCAGTTGTCCTCGGGGCCTGGCTTATTCCATCTCTCCTGCATTGGTGCTTTTCTCATACAACGTCTATCTTCAAGGTCACCGGGCGGCTGCAACAAATCCCATCCTTACTTCCTCCCAGCTTTGAACCCCAGAGAGGCAGAGCAAGAGCCTCTTTCAGGAGCCAGAATCTCATCAGACCCCATTGTGCCTTAGAGAGAGGGTTGTGTGTCCATTTCCAAGCCTATCACTGTGGCCAGAGGGATGTGTTGTGCTGATGGTTTAAGCTAATCAGGGCCCATTCTTGCAGCCAGGGTGTGGAGCAGGGTCACCCCCCGCCTAACCACATGGGTGAGAACGGAAAGAGCTATTTCCCAATGAAAGTCAGAGCGCTGCTTTTCAGAGGGGTGGATGGCTATTGACAACAGATGTCTACCACAGAGAGGTATTATGGAAAGCCCCGCGTTAAAGTTGAGAAAACGAAGACACCGGAAGGTTAAATTACTCGTCCAAAATAATGTTATGGGTGTCCACATTGATTATCAGTTGGCCTTGCTTAGAAGTCTGTGCCCTTGACAATGACCTCACACTGCCTTGCCGTCTGACCCCACTGCAATGTCCATCTGTGTCATCACCTAATCCCCATGTTTTTGATTCATCATGTTCTCATCCAAACGCCTTGATCTTTTGCTTTATACAAAGTTTATTGTTTTTAAGCAGCCAGGAAAACCTTTAGGAAGCATGTATGCTAGGACTCATGTACGTTTTCCGAGTGTTTAAAATTCATTTTGTTTACATGATAAAGTACATGATCAACACGTAATGATAATGGTGAGCTGTCATCAAACACATCAAGCACATGACGATAAAGAGTTATCCTAAAAAAAAAAAAAAAAAAAAAAAAAAAAAAAAAAAAAAAAAAAAAGAGTTATCCTGAGCCAGGCACTATGTTAGGTGTGCCTACATTTATTTTATTTTTTTTTAAGGTTTTATTTATTTATTGATGAGAGACACAGAAAGAGAGAGAGAGGCAGAGACACAGGCAGAGAGAGAAGCAGCCTCCATGCAGGGAGCCCGACGTGGGACTCGATTCTGGGTCTCCAGGATCACACCCTGGGCTGAAGGCGGCGCTAAACCGCTGAGCCACCTGGGCTGCCCTGTGCCTACATTTAATACTCAGAACATCTCCATAAAGGAGCTACAACTATTGTGCCAAGTGAGCTGTAATGCAGTGGAAGAAACAGAGGTCCAGAGAGGTTAAGCAACTTGCCCAAGGTCACGCAGCTGGAAAACAGCAGGGCGGAGATTCAAAGGCAGTCAGTCCAACACTAGGCCTCCAGGAAATATTGCACCAGGTTCATGATTTCATTGGCACGGTTGTTGGGGATGAAGCTAAGTGTAGGGGTGAAGAGGTTTACAGAAACACAAAAATAAATCTTAGTCCTGAGGCTTGTGCTGTGAGAAAGGCTCAGGGGAGGCACCAAGGAAGGGCAAGTAGATTCCGATTCACAAATCCCTCCAGTGAGAATGGTCGTGCAGACCTCACCCCCCCCCCCCACACAGCGTGGGGTTCGGGCCCTATTTGCAGACTAGCAGAAGAATCCATTTGGAATATATATTCCCAGTCTTCCCCCACTGTGATTCCCTGGCTTCCGGCTAAGGGCCCTGGCAGGCAGGTCTGTATTCATCGACCGTCCTCTAAACCTAGATGCTTACCCAAGATATGCCAATCAGAGTTCCCTCCGTGATCACTTAGGGCTGAGAGACAGGAATTAAAAGACACACACACACACACACACACACACACACACTCTCACACACACACACACACTCACATGCATACTGACTCATTCTCTTTCAGCGGTTGGCCCAAAGACCTGTAAAGCTGGGCACTGTGGGGTGGCCCTGACTCAGGAGAGGTACCCAGAGTCTGTTTGTGGTTAAGGGCAGAGGAATAAAAGCAGCCTGCAGAGAGTCCCTGAGGCACCACTAGGTCCCCGAGCGCCTTTCTGTCCTGTTCTTCCCCTCCTGTGAGCTGAGGTGCACCCCCATCTTAAGGCCCTGGAAGACTTCCTTAGCCCTCTACAATTTCTTCTGCCTGGGGACCCTCCACCAGATTTCCATCCCTTACGAGCCAATGACTCCGACCTGCCCGCCTGGCTCAGCCTTCAGTGTCCAGCTTCTCTGCCCAGAGTAGGGTCAGGTGTACGGGACGAAGGGGGGTTCAGGGAAATTCCTTCAGGGCAGACTTTCTCCCTGGCCCTCAGACTCAGCCGGCACTGTGGTTTCAGATAGCAGCCCCCGGGAGCCCTTACCCAGGGGGCCAGGTGAACCAAGGCGGATTTCTTCCCGCAGCCTGAGGTCAGAGAAACCCAGGACAGCAATTTCCCTCTGTCAGCAGCCCGATTGATCATTTTCTCAGGCTGCCTGAGCAACTCCGATTCCCCGAGCCTCAGATGTTCGCCTTGGAAGCCTGTCTCTCCTCCCGGATGCCCTGGGGTCTTGTTAAACCCCTGTCTTCAGCTCGAGAAGTCAATGTTCAGCCTCAGAAATGGCCCCATTTCACCATCCATCTGGGGCTGGGGGGCGAGGGGGGTGGGCAATATTAAAATCCCTGGTGTGGCCACCGGAGTCTTGCTGTCTCTCTTTAGGGTTGATAGTTAAAAATTCATGGTTAGTTTCAAAGGAGAAAAAATGCTTAAACTGCTTTCCTATTTGCGAACGTTCCCTTTTTTGATTCAAAATCAAACTTTTGTCTAGACAGGCGAGGGCTTTTTGCTGACATCTCTTGCCAGCTCAGAAACCTTGAGGTTTTCCAAATGCAACACCCCCGCCCCTTCCTGGCGGCCAGTCTCCAGCACCAGGTTCCCAAACACATCCTCTGGGCGGCTCAGAGCAGGCCTAACTGGGTGGAGAAGCCCACAGTGGACATTGGCAGGTTCTTCCTTTGGCTCACCCATCTTCCTTGACAAGTTATCTGCACTGGCAGCTACGTTAACTCTCTGGCACAGCCAAGCTTTACTTCAGTATCTGAAGCAGCTATAAAAGGCCGCCCTCAACACCCCGTAGTGGCTGCTACTTTTCCTCCTTCCCGCCTTCCAAGTCATTGGTGTTCACTGTAGAAAAATTAATAATTGGATAAACACTGAAGAAAATCATTACCCTGTCTCATAACCTTACCCTTCTAAAAGTTTCCTTTTTCTCTCTTTCTCTCTCTACACCCACATGAATATTCAACCTATATACGTATCTCATAGATTATCCCAAACCTTGATGGCTTGAGCGATGCAGATTTATTATGTCACAGTTCTGTTTCTGCGGGTTACACGGCATTCAGGGGCAGATTGTCTGAGCGGCTGCGGTCCTGAAGTCTCTCAAAGAGCTGCAGTCTCATCCGAAGGTGTGACTGGGCCTGGAGGGTGCACTACCAAGATGGCGCACCCACTTGGCTGTCAGGTTGGTGCTGGACATTGGCAGGAGACCTCAGTTTCTCACTGGTGGACCTTTCTTGCTGTAGGGTGCTTCTTCCAAAGTGAGTGATCCAAGAGAGAGCAAAGCAGAAGCGGCAGTGATGTTTTTGACTTACGCTTGAAGTCATGCTTTGTCTTTTCTGCCATATTCTACTGGTCATGCAGACCAACCCTGATGCGATATGGAAGAAAACCATCCACAGGTGAGGAGGCAAGGAGTATGAGAGACCATGTTGGTGGCAGGCTACCCTAATATAAGCATATAATACCATACGATTTTTAAAAATTCATATTGTAGTATATATACTTACTTATCAGCCTTGTGAGCATGTCACCTTGGAGTAGACTCTGCAGATCACCTTGAAGCAGCAAAGCCTTTACATGAGATGACAGTCCCAACAACATCTGACTGCAACTTCATGAGAAATTCTGAGCCAGAACTGACCAGCCAAGCCACTCTCAAATTCCCACCCTACAGAAATTCTAAGTTCATAAATTGTTCTTGTTTTAAGCTGCTAAGTTTCCATGGCTTGCTGTTTTCAGAATCAGTGTATTGTGATCATCTTTGACCATGAATATGTGCAATTTTATAGCATCATTTTAGTGGGTCCTTAGGGGAGTGGTTGGAAATGTGGGGGGTGGTCAGGGCATTTTAAGTGATTCCAATAACTAGTTGAGACTCAAGAGTTGGGTGGGAGTGGTTAAGATAGCTGTGAGGTATTATTGCTACCTGCCCCTCCCACCCCATGTTTCTTTTTTTTAAAAAATATTTTATTTATTTATTCCTGAGAGACACAGAGAGAGAGAGAGAGAGAGAGAGAGAGAGAGAGAGAGAGAGAATGAGACAGGCAGAGAGAGAAGTGGGCTCCTCACAGGGAGCCCGATGTGGGACTCGATCCCAGATTCTGGGATCATGCCCTGTGCTGAAGGCAGATGCTCAACCGCTGAGCCATCCAGGTGTCCCCCACCCCATGTTTCTAGTTCTCTTTTTTAGACCATATGAGGGGTTAATTCTCCTGCTCACCTGTAGTGAATGATGAGCATATGACATATTTGGCCAGTGAAATGTCAGAGGAAGAGACAAATACCACTTCCAAGTGAAAGCATTTATTTAATTGCCAGTGTTCAGCTTTTGTTGTTTTAGGCCACTGAGATGAAAGAGGTTTTGTTACCGTAGCACAATGTCCAGGTCTAACACGGGTCCAGGGCAGAAGAAGAGCTAAGTCTCCTTCAAGGTTGGACCAGGACCCATCTTCTCTCAGATACATTCCTGAAGCTTCCTTTGCTCTGCTCTGCATCTCAGGAGATGGCCCCTGAAAGCTGTAGTTATCAAGTTTTCCCATCACTTTGTTTCTGCTGGTGGGACTCATGGTGTATTGGAAGGCACAAGAGAAGATCATGGTATGTATTCTCCATTTTTGGCTCAAGCAGCAACCCCAGCAGAGATTGCATATTCTCTTTGTCTTCAGTGCCCACTGTGGTTCCAGCTTCCACCAGGAGACCTCAATGGTGGGCTATGATAACATTGCCTCTTCTTCTGGTCCTCCAGCCTAGGGATGGCGGTAACCCCTTGCTATTGCTAATCTCTGCTTTCCTCACCATCTTCCTTGGCTTCTCAGACTTTCCATCCCTTGAGTAACCAAATCCCTGCATCAAAGACCCTCAGTTTCAGTCCACAATTAGACCCTGACTGATACTGAAGGCCAACTCTGTATTGGGGCCTGTGGACATATTCAAAATGAAACAGCAAAGAATGATCCAGATCTAGGTCTTCCCCATGGACATACACTCTGATGCAGAAGATGGATTTGCAGGGTGACTGGTCTGAGAAGGGGCATTGCAGAAACTTGGGGGCTCTAGCTCAGTCTTGGAGGTATGGGAAGGCCTTCTTAAGTGAGGAACGTTTTTATGCTGAGATCTGGAGGATAAACAGGAGTTGGGTTTGGGGGAAGTTTGTGGCATTCCCAAGCTGGGAGGCAGGGGCTGGTGCTTTTGCCAACTACCATTAGTGGCACCAGCTAGCAGGGCGGGGTCGGGTTGTTCCTTGCCCTCCCTGTTTCTTGGCACTTCTGTTCATTTTGCTTCCAGTGATTGATCGCTAGTTGCACTCAATGTGGGTGATCTGGATCCAGCCACAGACATTTCTGAATACCAGTTGGCTCTGCAGCTAAAGCGGCTACAACCCCAGAAGGATGTCATAATCACGATGGGTTCTTGGCTCCTTTGAGAAAATGCCTAGGGAATCTGGGGGATACTGGCCAGGGAGCTTCCACGCATCCATCTTCTATTTCCTCACATGTGTCCTGAGTACCTGCTCAGAGCCCACATTGGGGTGGGAGGTGGACATCCAATCAATTAAGATATTCTCCCTTTTTTGAGGAGATTCTGTAACCTGATGGGGAGAGAGCAACCATGGAGAAAATACTTGGAATATATTTTGCAAAACCTGTAAAGAATGAAGCAGAGATTGTGACCGACTGTAACTCATGAGAAAAGGTTTCCCAGAGGAAGTAACATGGAATTGGGTATTGAGGGATGAGTAGGAGTTTGCCAGATAGAGGATGATGATGTATTCCAGGTGATGGAAATAACATATACAAAGATACAGAGCTGAGAATAATAATTTAAAAAGCATTAAACATGTTATATACAGAGACTTGTGAACAGAAGCAGAAGGTACTCAAAATATAGGCTGGGAGCGTATGAGGAGAAGGTACAGGGGTGGGTAGGATAGGGCCAGATCACAAATGGCCTGAAGTAGCAGCCTAGAGAATTTGGATCCAGATATGTTTAAAGTTTAGAATAGGAAACTACCACATCCAGTCCATATTTTAGAAAGACCAATATAGCTGTTTTGCACAAAAAGGATTCATTTATCTATTCAGCAAGTATATATATTGAGTGTCTATGTCAGGCATTCTGCTAGGTGCTGGGAATAGCTGCAAACAAGACAAATAAGCATCCTATCATTTTTGGGTTTTGATTCTATTGTTCTAGTGTAGGAGACAGATAATAAATACTATAATTTGTATTTTATATATCTTACAGACTCCACATTATATATAATTTACATACAAATGTAATAACACATAATAGTTTTATATTTATATAGAAATGTGTAATATTTCTATATTATATATATATATAGAAATTTTAGTGGTGGTTGTGGTGTGCTAAGTGCTATGAAGGAAAATGAACAAGGCAATGTGGTAGTGACCTGCTGGTGCTATTTAGATAATCCAGAGCTGGCCCAGGTGATCTGGGGACAGGGAGGGGATCCCAGGAAGAAGTTCCTTTGAGATAAAGTTACCATCCACAGGAAGAAATGGGACTGAATGGGGGCCACACTGGAATCAGTGAGTTGAGTTACACCTGGAGATGGGAAGGTTTAGGAGGGAGGGGAAGGTGATGCACTCAGTGGTGCATCTATACTGTTTAGACCATCTATGGCAGAGACACGCTGTGTTTGCCTAATCCTGGTTTGTTTTTTCCTGGCCACATAGCCGACTATGTTTTCCAACTTCCTTGCAGGTAGGTGGGATCAGGTGACTGAGTTCTGTCCAACGGGATATAGGCAACAGTGCCCTGCGTCCCTTCTAGGTCTGACCTCTCAAACCTCCAACCAATCTTCCATGCCTCCCTGGTGGTCACCTGCTAGCCAGAGGCAGAGTCCAACAGAGGACCTGGATGCCCTGCAACAGACTTTCTCAGCTACTGATATTGTGGAACAAATAATTCTAGTTGCAGGAGACTGTCCTCTGTAGGGAAGGATATTGGCTACCATTCCTGGCCTCTACTGCCTAGATGCCAGTTGTCCTTGCCCCCACCCAAAATATCTCTAAATACTGCCAAAAGTCCCTGTATGTGACCCTCTGCCCTAGAAGATGAAGCCTAAGCTGTCTGGGTCCTTGAATGACAGTGAGGAGCAGAGCTCACCCCACTGATTCATGCTGACCCCAACAAAAATGAGAAATCAACCTTTCCTGTGTCAAGACACAGAGATCTGGGGGTTGTTTGTTACAGCAGCTTACCCGATCCTCATACATTGTTCACATCTGGAGTTCATCTAGGTCTGGGCTAGAGTTACGGACTTTGGAATTATCATCCGTCAAAGCTGCGAAAAAGCTGGAGATGGCCAAGAACGAGTGAGATGAGAGTGGGAGTGAATGCTTAGGAACAGGACATTTTAAGATCTGGACAAAGGAGGTGGAGGGATCCCCAAGGAGGCTGATGGTGGGAGGTCAGAAGACAGCTGGGAGGGGCTGGTGCCACAGATGCTGATGGAAAAAAAATCGGGAGCCCAGCAGTGATGGTGGGTAAGAGATGTGTTTGGGTTGCTGGCCAGTAGGTGAGTGTTAAATCTAGAGATGCAAGATTCAGGGCAAATAAATAATCATCAACACGGAACAAAGACATTAAAAGGTCAGGCAGCTGGTTCCAGTCTTGGCACATTCCTTGGTTCTGAGGCAAGTCTCTCTGCTTTCTGAACTTTGTATCTTTTTCCATTAGAGACTGTCATTTCCAGCTCTGCAGGATAAATGAAGCAAAATCTATATAAGGCTTTAATCTGGCTCCCACCCCCTTTCTGCCCAACCCTGGCCCCCAAAGAAAGGTGTTGTATAAATAAGAAATACTGTCATTACAATGTGCTCAACAAGTGTTTGATAAGGATCAGAGGAAGGCTGGGACCCTTCACGGCCACGACAGTGGGGGCTGGCCTGATTCTATCTTTGTGTTTCAAGAGAGGTTCGTAAAGGAAGCCATGTGGCAGAGGCTTGCTGGGATGGTTTTAAAAATGAAGGAAATTCCCCATTTCCTGGTTGTAAGAAAATATGGGTGGAACAAGCCTTAAATGAGCTGATCAAGGCTCTGACTTTGATGGCAGATGAATGACAATGATCTCCAAGGCAGGAACACAATGTAATGAACTCACCCTGCTTTTCCATGAAAAACAAGATCCCTGAAGGGGCCCTGAGTTGGAAAACAAAGAGTCCGGCTTCCAAGGGCTCTCAGAGGAAGGCCTGGGGGTGTTCCCAGCTGTGGCCAGTGGGAAACCAAGACGTGTCGTGTGGGTGCGTGGGCTCCTGAGCCCAAATGGCCGGTCCACACGAGGTTTTGTGGTGGCCCCCATGCTGCTGCCGCTGACTTTAGCAAACACTGAAGGAGGAAAGCCTGCTCTGTGTCTGGCTGGAGCAGAATCTGGCTCTGTCACTAGAGAGATTAGGAGAAAATTCAAAAATCCAATGCAACAGTCAGAACACCCGATTCCTCTACTGCTTCCCTACTTCTGTTTTCCCAGAAGTATTTATTGAGCACTTACTATGTGCCAGGCGCTGCTGGGCCATGAGATGATGATGAACGTGGCACTATGGGTCGGCCTTCCAGGACGCCAGAGGCTAGCTGGGAAGAGAGAGCATTATATGAGCCACGTGATAGAGCGTGTTGAGGGCCATGATGACGGAAGCATGGGGAACTCTAAGTGCTCACTGTAGAAGCACGGGAGGGGAGTAGGAAGAGAGGGTTAGGCCATAATGGAGTGGGCATGAATCAGGACTGACCCCATACAGACGTCAGGTTTCAGCAACAGAGGAGAGGGTGATGCGTAAGCTGGGTTTTGAAGGGTGAAGAGGAGTTGCCAAGTAGGTAGGATGAGTAAAGGGCGTTCCAGGCAGAATGAACAATAGGGCAAAAGCACGGAGCCTTGAAAGAGTGCACAGGTTGTGGCCACTACAAATAATTCAGACTCTGGGGCAAGAAAGTTCAAGAAGCAATGGGAATAACAAGCTGGGAATTAGAAAAGGGTCAGAACATGAAGGGTTCTTTAGATCAAAAGTACAGTTTGTCCCAAAGGCAATAGGAGCCACTTGAAGGACCATGAGTGAAGAAGTGATGTGACCTGGCTTGCATTTTGGCAGAAGCACTCCGGCCCCTAAATAGAGGACAGCCTGGAAGAGTAAGACGGGAGAGATGGGTCCAGAGATGGCATCCCCGGGGGAGGGATGGGTGGCTGGAAATTGAGTTAGGGTCTGAGTCCTTGCTGACATCTAGCCTCACCTGGAGGCTGGTGGCAGAGACCTGGGCTAACTGGATTTCAGGTTCTACATATTAAAATATGCAGGTTGAGCCAGGTGGCCAGAACCCGGGCCTTGTGGTTACTGGAAGTCTGAGATTAGACCTGGGTGAGAAGCAAATCTGCTATCCAGGTTCTCTGGTGAGCACTAAGGCTTTGGACACACATGGGAGCAGGTGGGGTGGGGTGGGGTGGTAGGAGCTGTGAGCCTGCTCCTTTCACACCGAGGAGTAACTAATTTAAAGAGAAAATTAGCCTACAGTCCAAAGTGTCACCTCAAGGGGTAGAAGCAAAGCATGTTGGGTAGGGGCCCAAGTCTTGATGATAAAAAGATCCAACTTTTGTCTTTCAGTAGTTACAGGCTTTGGGGAGCCTCAGTTTTCCTCATCTGAAGAGTGGGCACACGTATGGCATGTAGGAAGCACCCCTTCCATATTTCCCGCTATTCTTAAGATGCATGTGGTGCTGAAAAACGAGTCCTTTGGCTTTTCTTTTTTTATTTTAATATTTTATTTATTCATTCATGAGAGACACAGAGAGAGAGGCAGAGACACAGGCAGAGGGAGAAGCAGGCTCTCTGTGGGGAGCCCGATGTGGGACTCAATCCCGAGAGCCTGGAATCATGACCTGAGCCAAGGCTGATGCTCAACCACTAAGCTACCCAGGTGCCCTGGCTTTTCTTTCTTTCTTTCTTTTTTTTTTTTTTTTTAATTTCTTTGTATTACACTTCTCCATCTTTGCACATCACATGTTCTTTTTCTTACCAAGTGTCACTGTCAAGCAGACTGTCGGGATGCCTGGGCACCTTCCCCTGTTCACAGAATGAGCCATTGAGTTCAGTTGGAGCCTTGGCAATCTGTGTCAGCCAAAGTTTTCTGGAGAAACAAAACCTGTGTGTGTGTGTGTGTGTGTGTGTGTGTGTGTGTGCATGTGTGTGTTAAAGGATTTATTTGAAGGTGTTGGCTCACAGGGTCATAAGCTGACAAGTTCATCATCTGTAGGAGAGGCTCACAGGCTGGAAACTTTCAGGCAGAAGTTAACACTGCAGGCTTGGGGCAGAATTTAATACAATGGAGTAGAAAGGATGATGGAATTTGGAAAAGGAACTGAGAGGCCATGACCAGCACCCTACTTCGCCCACCAGAAAGGTGTCCATACATGCACCAGAGATGCCCAAGGTATTCTCAACAGCATATGACTTGAAATGGCTCAAGTCCCCGTCTCCAGCACAATGAGACATTAGAAATATATATAACTGTGGAATACTTGCTGTGGAATACTGTATAGCCATGAACACGAAGTGCTGCCCCACAGATCCACTTGGATGAATCCCACACACACAATAGGGAAAGCATGCAGACACACAAGAATGAAGCCCTATGAGTCCGTTTATTTAACATTCAAAGGTACAAACTAAACTCTGGAGAAGGAGTCCAAATAGGAGCCTCCTTTGGTGACGACCAGGAGGGTGGGGACGGGCAAGGCTTTGGGGCCACTTGCCGTGGTCTATGCTGCCATCTCGATGGTGGTTACAGGGCTATGTTCACTTTGTCAAAACTGTCTTAATGGTTAAATATGTTTATTGTTAGTATATTTTATTTCAATCATAAGTTCATACAAAGAATATGTTATGCTGGTGGGCAAAACGCATCTGGGGACCACATAACGGCCCCCGGTCTGGTGGTTTGAAAATGATTTGTCATTTTCCTCACTGTTATCTATATGGCTTCTTGTTCCTCCTCAATTTGTACAGGAAAGGACACGTCTGCTTTACAGATGAGGCTTGGGGTGACTGGATGACTTTCCTAGGTGTCACTCAAAAGCCATCATCAGTGGGGGGCTAAGTGTGCTATTCCTGTAGTGTCAGTGTTTCTCTTCACCAGGCTTCTGTTCTGATTCCCATTTGAATATTTTGTCCATTACGATCAAGATCTATTACAAAAATACCTGGACGAGGCAAGCAGTTTGATCAGTTTGTATTTTTCCTTCCCTGAATCAGGGTTTCTTAACCTCATCACTCTTTGGGCTGGGATATTTTGGGCTTGGCAGTTCTTTGCGGAGAGGACTGTAGGTGTTTCGCACTATTCCTGGTCTAACCCCCCCCCCCCCAGATGCCTGTAGCACTCTCACCCCCAGCAGTGACAGAAGTATCTCCAGATCCTGCCCAGTGTCCCCCAAGTGAGAGCCACATCTTAGAAAGCAAGCTCTTAGAGACTCTGAACAAAACTTTATTCATCTCTGTATCTGGGAACACAGTAGGTATTTAACTGTTAGGTATATAAAAAGAAAATGTCTGTATGTGGTATGGACATAGTTTCTGGAAAGCTGGAGTAGATGCCTCATCTGTAGATGCATGTAGCTGGGTCCGTGCATGTAGCTGGGTCCATGCATGTAGTTGGATCCATGCAGAGTGGCTAAGTTATTACACATCTCTGAACGTTAGGCTCCTCTTTGGTAAAAAGTTAAAAATGTCTATCTCTCGTCAGGATATGAGTTGAGTGCACAAAGCCCATGAATCATTGTTTGTGTATTAATAAGCAATAACTTTTCTTTTTTAAAGATTTATTTATTTATTTGGGAGAGCAAGGGCATGGAGGAGGGGCAGAGGGAGAAGCAGACTCCCCACTGAGCCTGGAGCCCAATGCGGGGGCTCGATCCCAAGACCCTGAGATCATGACCTGAGCAGAAACCAAGAGTGAGACGCTCAACCCACTGTGCCACCCAGATGCCCCAGCAATAGCTCTTCTTATTTGGTGAAACTGAAGTGGGATTCTTGTCCCAAACAAAGGTACCTGTCTAATGCAGAGAAAGAGTGTACATGGCATCATTTGGCTCACTGATGTCTTGAGGGCAGACGTTTCTGCTCATATAGCAGAGGAAGGAACTGAGGTCCAGACATTTCAGGGAATCAACCAGGTCAGGAACTCACCCTGTCCATGTGTGGTGTTCCTCCTCCCTCCTCTGAACCTTACTGAGGACATATGGGGACATACTGGAGGTAGATCCTAAGGTGGCCTGGCAGGAGGAGACTGACCCTGACAGCTGTGTCAGGGGTGTGTGGTTGTGAAGTGACATCTGTTGTGTATGCACACCCAACACCCAACCCTGCCTTCTTCGGGTGATAGCACCCTGATACTCCCCAGCCCCACTTTCCATCTTTGATGTTCAAGGGAGATGGACTTTGTGCCTATTTCAGATTTGGCCAATCAGCACATTCCATCCCCTGTGATAGGACCCCAGCGATAGGCTCAGGGATGGTCATGTGACCCGACGTGGTCCACTGGAAACCCAGTATCCCTGGGAACGCTCCTCTGGGAAAGGACGGCTCTCTTTTTCGCTGGAGTTGCCCAACTGGCCAAACACCTGGTGGGAGCTGCCAGTGGGCATCTTGCCACCACGAAGGATGGGCCTGCCTAGGAATGAAGCCAACACAAGCAGGGCTGAGGGATGGCGAGGGGCTGGCTTCAGCCAGTCTCAGTTGGTTTCTCTGTCTGGACTAGGGAGTATCTGTCTGCGTGTGCCACCTCCCACCTCAGCACCCTGCTGGGTGACAGGAAGGGAGTACGGATGCTGGCAGAGGTGTGTCATTCTTGGTTTCCTGCCACTGCCACTTTTCCAGCCTGGTAAGGACCCTGGCAAAAATGACCTGAACTCATCAGATAGTACAGGTCATTAGAAGGTGAACCTCACACCCCACCTCCCATTTTTGTCTCCCAGATCTCAATTTTTCCTTCCAAAATGTGGGTACGCCTGCGAGGCGTAGCCGTTTCAGCTGGGCAGTATGCTAATTTCCATTAATTACTTGTCTGTATCTGCTCCTGACCTTCATGCAAACTGCAATCTTTTTTTTTTTTTTTTAGCATAAACTGCAATCTTTTAATAGTGAGGTGATAGCATCAGGTGCTTGATATGCAGTGAGCATCATGCTAATGCTTTGCCACTGTCGTTAACTCCCTGAATTCTCGGGGCACTCACCCTGTGAGGATGATGCACTGTATGTGTCTGCCCCCCCCCTTTATGTACATGAGGGTTGCTAGCCTGGGAAGGAAGGGCTTGACCAAGGTCACATGGGCGGTCACCTAGGGATGAGCTGGGACTAGACTCTTCATGAGGCCTTGCTTCCAAATTGGCACAGTGTCACTGTTTCCAGGTGGTTGACTTTCCATTCGGTCTTCACTTGGTTTCTGAGCCGGTGCCTTTTTCCCATTTGACAGATGCAGAAACTAAGGCTCTTCATCAGGAGGCAAGGAACTCACTAGAGGGAGGGGGGGGAGAGAAGGGGGGGGGAGGCGATAACTGATATCCTGCTGGGAACCCTTAACTAGGTCACGGTTACATACGTTGTAGCAGAGGGTGGCGTGAATACCGTGTCCGTCTTCCAGTTGGATGCCGCAGCCCATTCTCGTAAGCGCCGTCCTATGCCATCTTTCCAGAAATAGGATCTGAAGCCTCCTGAGGCTCCCAGACCACACACACTATCCCATTATTTTGAAAGAAACCCAGTAAGGGGAGGGCCGCCGGAGAATGTGTCCCCGTCCCAACTCCATTGTTCCGCACTTGGCAGCCCCCTCGGGTTCAGGTAAATAGAAGTGATTCTGTCATTGTTTGTCCTCAGTCCTAATGACTTTCGTCTTTGTGTCTTAGGAGCCAGACCTCAACCCTGGGAAGCTGGCTGGGGGCCTGAGAGGCACCAGCCCCCTCTGTGAACAATGGCCTTTGTTCTTCACACTTTCCCTATCAAAGCCTCGCAGCAGGGATGGCCTTCAGAGGCATTGGACCCTGTGATAATTCCCGTGCCAGAGCTTGGGGGGGGGGGGGGGGGACAGGAAAGGAGGGGTCAGGTGGAACTTTGACCCAGTTAAACAACTCTGGGGTCCTCTGTCCTCCTGGCTTGGGAAGAACGCACCCTATGAATAGCTTGGGGTGATTAGCTCATCACGTCTTGTGTGAATTGTTCGCCTGTTATCTTCCGGGGAGTAAGGTCTGGAAATGATATTGGTCGACCAGAACTACCAATAACAAGGGCCGTCGTCCTGGTGATGACGATGAGGGTGACGCTCGCTCTACGTATGGTGTGCTCACTACATTGTGGGCGCTCTCAGGTACTGCAGAGATGCTAATGCGATTCTCACAACCACCCTGGAAGGGAATAATGATACCTTAGATCCGAGGTATTAGTCTGCCTCTGTTTTCCGAAGGGCAAAAAGAGACTCAGGGGAGTGAATAACTTGTCACAGGTCACAGAGCTGGGTCTGGGTGAGCCCATGCTCTTAACCACGAGGCTCCGGTGGGTGTTGGTGAGGAGGGACAGAGCAGAGGCATCGAGGGCAGACATGCCCGGGCTCTGTTCTTAGCCAAACCATGTGAACTTGGCGTGGTGGGCTCTAATCTTTGAGCCTTTTTTCCCTCTCATCTGTGCAATGGGGTGTCCTCATGCTCCCAACCAACCAAGATCCCTGCAGGAGGTACGATCTACCCTGAGTGGTTCAAACCACTAGAGTGTAGTCAAGGGGTGGCTCATGGAGAGGTGGGCAGGGTTCAGTGAACAGACAAGGGTCCTGAGGCCCCCTTCATAAGCTGAACAAGCAAGACATAGAAGGGGTTTCAGGAGCCCAGTTAGGGCTGGGGTGATGCTGGATGAGCCTCCGAGCAGGAGCTGCAGTTGGGGAGGGACATATCCCTGCTGGGGATGCGGTCCCAGAGTAAGGGAGGAAACGGGAGAAATACCCCAGCCCCTCTTTCCTTTTACCCCTCGATCTCCTGGGGGTGATGATCCCAAGCAGGAGCCAGGGCACAAGGCATCCTGGGAGATGTAGTCCCCTGGGATAGGAATCAGCTTTTGTGGCACAGAGCAGGACAGAGGAAGCTAGCAAGGAGGGGAAGAGAGCAAATGGAGATTAACCAGGGGCCTGTCTCCCAGGGTTTTTGGGAAAAGGCCAGGTGACTTAGGTAAAGCCCCGGGTCTGCGCTGGGCATGTGACAGATCCATTCAGCTTTCCTACTGGATGAGGGATGGGGTGCTTGTTAGTGCTTCAAGGTGTCCTCTCTTCACAAGAAGCCAGACAGCATCGTGGAAGTGGGGCTGGATTCTGGAGCCAGACAGCTTAGATCCAAGTCCTGCTCTCCTGCCTACTAGTTACAGTGACCCCAGGGAATCTATTTAAATCACCTGTAGTATAAGTAGGACCTACATCTCACAAGAGTCTGGGAAGGATTGAATGAGTTAAACATGAGAAGCTCTTAGAAGAAACGCCTGGGTGCTGGTTGGTTCTCAGTAAATGTTGGCTCCTATTGTATTTCTAGATGCTTACTTTCAAGAAGGGCTGTCAGACAAATCAACTAAGCACAGGGTGATGTGTTTTCTCAGTCTAAAAAGTAGATATTGATTGGGGAGCAGAGACGGGAAGCCTGTTTCAATTGAGTAGGTCAAGGAAGGCCTCTCTGAGGAGGTGACATTTAAGCTGAGACTGGGAGGATGAGTAAGAAGCTTCCAGGCCTGGCGAGGAATGGTCTAGGCAGCAGGAAGAGCACGTGCAAAGGCCCTGCAGCAGGAACAACTTAGGATGTTCAAAGAACAGCAAGAAGACCGTGGAACTGGGGTAGAGATTAGAAGTTGAGTTCAGAGAGGTGCCAGGGGCCAGGAAGGCCAGCATAAGAAATCTGGATTTTCTTTTGAAGAGAGGAGAAGCTCCTAGAAAGGTATGCTGAGAAGGGACATGACCTTATATCTTAGTCTGGCTCTTCTGAGACGCAGGTACCAGGATGGATTACGTGCGCTAGGGTTTAAATAGGCCAAGTGCCTGTTGGAGAGTAGACAGAGAGCAAGCCAGAACAGGCAGGCTGAGCACTTGGTCAGCCACGCAGATCTGAACCTGAGTGAGGAGACAGGGACAGAAGGTCGCTGGCCACATCCCCTACTGCCGAGCCGTAGGGAAGATCTTGGAAAGCCACGAGGAGGCCTCGAGCCATCAGAGGGATTTCATTTCTCTGGGAACAGACCTGCCTTAGTGCCTGGTAATCTTCGGACATTGGCCGAGCTGTGGCTCCCAGGAACCACGGCCTTCTAGCCGATGCAGGGCGCCTCGCAGGGCCTGGAAACTGAGCCCCTCGGTCTTCTGCACCCCGTAGCTGTTGGTCTGTGAGCCCTGTTCTTACGTTGCCCCATCCAGCTTGGGTTTTGGACCTGCATTAGGCTATGCCAAGATTGGCCAGGGAGGTGGGCCAGAGGCATCTGATGACCCCCGAACGCTCCAGCTCCGAGGCCCAGGCATGGGGTGGGGGGCGTGCAGGAGACCCCAGATGGAACTTGGTGGGAGGCCAGACAGAAGTGTGCGCCTCCCAGTGAGTCAGGCCCTGCCCGGCTCCGTCGCTGCCCGGCCCGGCCCGGCCAGCCTCTGACACCCCCTAAATCCCCTGTCTCCCCAGAGGAAGTCAGGCCTGTAGCCCGGCTTCCTGCTATTATGCCATTTTTACAGCCTGGACTTGATTTAGGTGTTACGCTCTTGCTAAGAATATGCCCTGACACTTGAAAGGAACCTTTATTATTGTCCTAATTTGTGAAGAATTAGTTGTTACTTTTTTTTCCCCTTTCCCTTCTCCCCTTTCTTCTCTGCAGGGTCAGGCTGGAGCCGTGTTATTGTTGTTAAATTTAGATCGGGAACTATATTGGGCCTGGCCTGGTGTCCCCATGCTTTCACTTCTTCTAACAGGAAGGCAGGCCCCAGCTGGGGAGTTTCAGAGAGAGCCAAGAAGCTGTTCTGAAGCCCTCGGGGAAATGCGTTTGGGTGGAAACCACTAGAGGTGCGGAGGAGGGACCGGATTCAAACAGCATCTTGGCGGGGTGGTTGCACTGAGAGTCTTTTTCCCCCCTGACCTTCTGGGCACCCTAGTGAGCCCGGCCTGCCATTGTGGCAGGTTAGAGCCAGCCAAGTGGGAACTGTACCATGTGGGTTCCAGTCTCGGCTCTGCCACTTTCTAGCTGTGTGGTTTGGGACGGGCAATATGTACTCAGCTTCCTTTTTGCTTTACTTTCCCCATCTGTGAAATGGGCGTGACGACGGTGCCGACCCACTGAGGCTAGTGGTGGGTTAAATGGGTGAGTGCATGCACAGTGGCTGTGTGTTAGCTCTTCTTGGTACATCAGGGGTCCCCAGCTGACAGGGCTTCTGAGTCTGCTGTGAATGTGTAAGAAAGGACCCCAGAGTCCGTCACCTTCTAGATCTCTTACTCATTTTCCTTGTCTCCTAAAAGAGGGATAATATTTGTGCCTATAACCCATAAGATTGAAGGTTAAATGAGATAGTGCCCAGCACATAGTACGTGCTGATACGTATTAGCTGAGTTTTATTATTTTCTATTAGAAGGATCCCAATAAATCTTTAGGTCCGCGGGATGCCTAGGTTAAACGTCCGACACTTGGTTTGGGCTCAGGTCGTGATCTCAGGGTTATGAGTTGGAGTCCTGTGTCGGGCTCCACACTCAGTGCAGAGTCTGCTTGAAGAGTCTCCCTCTCCCTCTGCCCCTCCGCCCACTTGTGCTCATGCACTCTCTCTCTCTCTCAAATAAATAAATAAATCTTCGAAAATAAAGATCCTTAGTTCTGCTGCCACTTATCAAAAGGCTTCCTTGCCATTTCTCCAACACACCAGACCCACTCTCTGCCTCTGTGGCTCTCTGTTTTTTTTTAAAGATTTATTTTTATTTATTTATGATAGACACACAGAGAGAGAGAGAGGCAGAGACACAGGCAGAGGGAGAAGCAGGCTCCACGCTGGGAGCCTGACGTGGAACTCGATCCCAGGACTCCAGGATCACACCCTGGGCTGAAGGCAGGCGCGAAACTGCTGAGCCACCCAGGGATCCCCCATCTGTGGCTCTCTTTGCCAGAACCCCTCTCCCTGTTAGATACCCACATGACTTACTTCCTTAATGTCTGAAATTACCATAAGTTGCCCTCTCTATCTACTTAAGATTGCATTCCTCCACTGCCTACAACAGACTCTGCCCCCATCTGATTTTTCTGCATGGCTTTCATTGACATTTGGATACATCTGGTTTACCATAGGTCGTTAAATCACCTTGCTGATTCCTGCCTCCTTCAACTAGGATGTGGCCTCCCAAGGGCAGAGATTTTGATGGTTAGGTTTATGCTGTGTCCTCAGTAATGACATGCAGCAAGCTTTCAGCAAATATTTGTTGAATGAATAAATGAATGAATGAAGAATGAAGAATCTGTGTAAGGAAGGACAGGTCTGCTTCTCCCATTGCCTTTGCCTTAGGGAGCTCCTACAAACTTACTGATCCTTCTCCAGTTGAAAAAACTAATAGCCCAGAGAGGTAGACACTCTTCTGAAGGTCACACAGCTAACAGTAGCATGCTCTTAAGTCGTGCCCACTACGAGGCAAGGACTGTACTAGACCATGCATTGTTTTTAGGAGAGATGTATTCATTTCCTGGGCTACAGTGAAGAAGTGCTATAAACTGGTGGCTAAGAAAACAAAAATGTATTGTCATAGTTCTAGAGGCTAGAAGCCCGAGACTGAGGTGTCTGCAGGGCCATGCTCCCTTCCAGGGCACTAGGGGAGAATCTTCTCCAGGCTCCTTTATTAGCTTCTTCTTCAGCCTTCACACAGCATTCTCTTTTGTCCAAAGTCCCCCTTTTTATAAGGATGTCACTCCTAGTGGACTAGGGGTCCAGCTACTCTAGAATGACCTCATTTGAATGAATTACATCTGCAACAAGCTTATTTCCAAATCAGTTCGCATTCTCAGGTATCAGGAGTTAGGACTGACATATGAACTTTGGGAGGACATCATTCAAGGCGTAACAAGACACAGGCACCTTGTCATGAAGTTTTCTGCCTGAAGTGAACACACCTGGTAAGTGATAAGGCTGGGACTTGAACCCGGGGTAGTCTGACTCCATAGCCCCTTCCATGAACCATACATTGAAGGTAGCGGGGACCCTGAATACTCAGAATGGGCCTGAGTGCCATGTGTTTGCTCTACACTGACCTAGAGGGAGACGCTGGTCAAGAGGATTGAAGGAGGAGAATAATGGAGGGACAGTCAGGTGGCTGATGTCCAGAGGTTTGGCTGTTCTTCGGCACATGGATGAAAGGAGGAAAGGGTTTCCCTTGAGGAGGCAGCAAAGAGGGGTGCAGAGTTGACAGAGATTGGCAGGCGAAGCTTCCCCTCCCCTGTTTTATGACCCTCTCTGGCTTCCCTGCCTGCCCCACCCACCTGAACAGACAGCAGGAGCCAGCTGTCCTCAGAGGGCAGGACAGAGCTGAAGGAGGCTGCTGAGAAGTGCAGAAAAATGGTTCCTTCGAGAACTTTATAGATTTCCCCTGCACGGAAAGACCTTCCTACTCCCTCTGGAGAGTGGGGGTGAGGCCCAAGCAGAAATATAAATATCACTCACACTTTTTTATAATTCAGGAGCCTGTCAGTCACTAAGGAGGTTGAGGCAAGAAGCTCTGGTATGGTTGTGGCAGGTGCGGAGGGCTGTCAGGAGAGGTGGAGAAAAGCCCTCCTGTAATACTGACTCCCTGGCCACCCAGCTTCGGGACCAGTGCTGATGCCACAGGGAACTTGGGACATGGCTGCTACCCCCTGACCATCCTGGCCAAGGGCAGCAGGAAGTCAGGCTAGTGGCTAACCCAGGCACTCCAGATTCAGTTGATATGTGATGCTCATCTAGATTTTTAAAGAAGATGTTATTTGTTTATTCATGAGAGACACAGAGAAAGAGGCAGAGACATAGACAGTGGGAGAAGCAGGCTCCCTGTGGGGAGCCTCAATCCCAGGACCCCAGGATCATGACTTGAGCCAAAGGCAGATGCTCAACCACTGAGTCACCCAGGCGTCCTACTCATTTAGCTTTTAATGAGCATTTGCTATAGTTGAGATACTGCTCTCCTGAATTAGCACATTTAATCCTCATCCTCCCCAAGAAGTAGGTGTGATTAGTCCCCTATTACAAATGAAGAAACTAAGGCTTAAGGAGAAGCAGCAAAGTCAGGATTTGAACCCAGCTTGTCCGAACACAAAGCCCATGCAGTTCACCATATGCAAGTCCACTTTCTAAAGGTAGCAAACTGCCAGTTCACTTCCCTGTCCCCTTGACCTCTCCAAAGAGTTTTTCTGTAAATAGGAGCCCAAAGCCCCCTCCTAGCACAGATGTGATTTGGATTTCATGCACGCTTACCTTCTCTGTCTGCAGCCACCAGCCCAGACAGCTCTCATCTTCTTTTGCCCTTAATGGACAACCACTGTAGCCTCTTGATGGTTGCACAGAGCACCAGGATGACCTTTAAAAAAAAAAAAAAGATCTGGAAAATGCCTCCAAAAATTATAGACAGAATTACCATGTGATCCAGCGATGCCACTTCTGGGGATATACCCCCAAGAATTGGAAGCAGAGTGTTGTGCTGATATTTGCAAACTCATGTTTCTAGTTACATCATTGGCCATGGCCAAAAGGTGGGGATGACTCAAGTGTCCATCCACAGATGAATAGTTAAACAAAATGTGGTCTATCCACATGATGGAATATTACTCCGTCCGCCTTTATAAAGGAGGGGAATCCTGTCATATGCTACAGCATTGGCGAAGCTTGAGAACATTATGCGAAGTGAAATGAACCAGTCATAAAAAGATGAATGCTGTCTGATTCTACTCATCGGTAGTACCTAGAGTAGTCAAAATCATCGAGACAGAAAGTAGAATGGTGGTTGCCAGAATCATCGAGACAGAAAGTAGAATGGTGGTTGCCAGGTGCTGGAGGGGAGGAGGAAATAAGGAGTCATTTCTCAATGGATACAGTTTCAGTTTTGCAAGATGAAAAATCCTAGAACTGGAAGGTGTTGATGGTTGCACGGCAACGTGAGCCTGCGAGTGCTGCTGAATGGTATATTTTATAAAAGCTTTTTATTTATTTGAGAGAGAGTGAAAGCTGGTGAGTGGGCCGAGGGACAGAGGGAGAGAGTTTCAAGCCGACTCCCTGCTGAGCAGAAAGCCCGACGCAGGGCTTGATCCCATGACCCATGAGATCATGACATGAGCTGAAACCGAGAGTCAGAAGCTCAACTGACTGAGCCCTCCAGGCGCCCCAAGTTGTACAGTTAAGGTGGTCAATTTTACATGACATGCATTTTACCACAATTACAAAGAATAACTTATTTTATTTTTTAAAAGACTTTATTCATTTATTTTTGAGAGAGAGAGAGAGAGAGAGAGAGAGAAGTGCAGAGACACAGGGAGAGGGAGAAGCAGGCTCCACACAGGGAGCCCGACGTGGGACTCAATCCCGGGTGTCCTGGGCTGAAGGCAGCGCCAAACCATTGGGCCATCAGGGCTGTCCAACAAAGAATAATTAAAAAAAAACAAAAAATAAAAAACAAAAACAAAAACAAAAAAACTCCACAGACCTGGCTCTGCCATTTGGCTGCTTAAAATCATCAATGGCACCCATCACTTTAAGATTAAAATAAAGATCTTCCTCTTGGTCTCCAAGATCCAGGTGGCCTCTGCCTACCTCTCTCAGCTCATCTCTTAGGGTAAGGAGGTGAGATTTTGTAATGCTCCAGAGCCTGAAATGAAGATGAGAATCTGGTTTTGATCATCATGGGGCCCCTGTAGTGCTTGCGACTCATTTAATTGTTCACACCCTTCTATCATCCTCTCCTCCTGAGGGCGGTCAGATCCTGGAACTTCCTTCTACGCAGATGAAATAAAGCAGTGGGATGGGACATCACTTCTGTGATGACATTGCATACATCAGAACTTCTCTTTGCTGATGGACACTCCTCCTCACTGGTTTTGAGGAAGCCTGCAGCCATGGTGGGAAAGCCCAAGTGGCAAGGAACCGGGGCAGCCCTTGACTGACATGAAGCAGGAAATGGGGTTTGAGGCTCCTGGTTCAACAGGATGCAAGGAACTGAATTCTTCCAGCAACCACACTAACTAGGAGTGTGTCCTTCTCCAGTTGAGTTTCAGAGGAGACCTCAGCTCCAGCTGACACTTTGCATCCTGAAGCAGATGATTCACCTAAACGGGGACTAGATTCCTGGTCCACAGACCTTGTGACAATTTGTTACACAGCACTAGCTAAAGACAGCGCTGCCTCTGTGGATCCAACCGCATGTAAAACAATAACATATTATGGTGTTAAAATAGACCTAACAAAATGAATTATTCTTTAAGTCCACAGTTCAATGGTGAATACGTTTACATTGCTATGCAACTATCACCACCATCATCCTCACTGCCCTCTTCATGTTGTAAATCTGAAGCCCTGTCCCCATCAAACACTAACTCCCCATTCCCACCTCCCTCCAACCCTGGCAACTGCCACTCTACTCTCTGGGTCAATGACTTTGACTACTGTATACTTCATGCAAGTGGAATCCTACAGTACTTGTCTTTTAGTGACTGGCTGATTTCACTTCCCCTGATGTCCTCAAGGCTCATGCGTGTTATAGCGTAGTGCAGAATTTCCCTTCCTTTTTAAGGCCGAGCAATATTCCATTATGTGGGTGGACCACATTTTGCTTATCCATTCATCTGCTGATGGACACTTGGTTTGCTTCTGTGTTCTTGCTGCTGTGAATAATGTTGCTGTGAACACAGGTGTTGATCATGCAGCTCATCCTGAGAAATCTCTATGTCTGAAGTCATTCATTCATTCACCCATCTGTTTGCTCATTCAGCAATTCATTTAGTCCTTGTTAGGCCAGCTCTGTTTCTTATTCTTGGAGTGACCTCAGCCAGGTGCTGTAACCTCTCCGGGCATCAGTTGGCTCTTGTACCATGGGAGGTAGCAAGGACCCATCTGTGTGCAATGGAGCAGGTGCTCAGTGCCTGGGCCCTCCACACTATCTGTCATTACAGGGAGGAGCAGGGCTCATCTCTACCTCTAGCACACTCCGCTGTCACTTCCAGATGTGACAGGTCTCCCTGCTCTAAGGACGTGGCCTGAGCATCTACAGGAACAAATGAGGCTGATATCTCATCAGCCTACGGGCCACAGGTCCTTCTTCAAGGAAAGGCTTGAGGCCAGACATCTTCTGATGGCCAGGCTCTGTGCCATCTCGACCCCCAGAGAGTGGCCCAGCAAGTCAAAGAATGAGACCAAGTCAGAGATGCTCAGCATTGATGAAGCAGAGGTGGGTGGCCAGGGATGTTCACCTTCCCGCAGAGCAGGGAGGAGGAAAAGGCATCCTTATCGCTACCCTTCCCAGCAGAGCCCAGCTCCTTGGAGTAAGGGCACAGACCCCAGAGCCAGACTGCCACGAACCCCAGCTGTGAGACCTTTATCACTCTTCCTCTCCTCTCTCTGGCTCTCTGTCTGTCCTCTGTCTCTGAATGTTTGGGTAACTGCACAGCCTGGTATTTCTTTCCTCACCTGTGAGTCTGTGATACCTGAACAGCTGGGGACTCCGTCTGTGTGTATATCTGCCTGGATGTCTGTGCACCTCTCCCTGCCTATGTAGCATGATAGATACTTGTGCCCTGGTAGCTGGTGTGTTCTCTTCGGGCCCCTGGGGGTCTGTGTGTATCTGTGCGTGTGGAGGTACTGGTTTCCTCTGCGTGTGTGTGCATGCGTAGTGTCTCTGTATACCTGGATGGCTCAAGGTTCTGAGTGAGTATACTTGGGTATTTATCTAAGTGTCTGTGTTTCTAGCTTTTCCTTTGGATGCTTGCATTTCTCTGTGCATTTACACCTGCTTGTCTGTGTGCACCTACACACAGCCTCTAAAGGATGTGATACTGTGTGTATATATGCCAAGTTATATATTTTTCCCTGTCTTCCTCTTCCAAGAAGGTAGGATTTTCCCACCATTGCACATCTTTGGACTTGTCAAGATGATGCCCACAGATTAAACCTTTGCTGTCGCTTTTTTTTTTTAAAAGATATTATTTATTTATTCATGAGAAACACACAGACAGAGGCAGAGGGAGAAGCAGGCTCCCTATGGGAAGCCCAATGCGGGACTCGATTCAGGCACCCCAGGATCACAACCTGAGCCAAAGGTGGAAGCTCAACCACTAAGCCACCAAGGCATCCCAAACCTTTGTGATCTAAACCACAGCTTGGCAAACTTTTCCTGAAAGGGTCTGTTGGTAAATATTTTAGGCTTTGCAAGCCACACAATCTCTGTCACACATACTTATCTCTGCCTTTGTAAAGTCCAAGCAACCATACACAACATGTAAACAAATGAGCGTGAGGATACTCTACTAAAACTTGATTTGTGGACACCAGAATTGGGATTTCATAGAATTTTCATGTATCCTGAAATCGTCTTCTTTTATTGTTTGCAACCATTTAAAGAGGTAAAAACTATTTCTAGCTCATGAGCCACACAAAAATAGGTGGTGAGCTGGATCTGGCCCATGAGCGATAGCTCGCAGACACATCAGACTGGCTCCCTTCCTGAGGTCTCTGCCTGGCTGGGAACAGTTGTGTGTCAGGGGCGATTGGATTAGCACATTGACCTCTGGGACTTTCCAGGGGAGCCTGGGGACCAGCCTTGGATCACTGAAGGCGGGGATCCCCAATTACTGAGGGTTTATTGAGGGTCCCCTTGGCTGGGCTTTGAGGTAGAAATCTTGGTAGCCAAAGACATTGTGTTGAGAGTCGAATGGGGGGAGACACCTGCACCGGAGTCCCAGCACTGCCACCTACCAGCCTCATAACTTTGTGCAGGTGACCTCTCTGAGGCTCACTTTCCCCATCTGTAAAAGAGGCTATTAATTGGCCCTTCTTCCTGGGCCATTGTGCAACCTCAAATACATGAGGAGCACCCACTTTGCACAACTCCCGCAGAGTAGGAACTGCTCAGGAAATTTGGCCCTGTTGATGGTGATCCCTGACTACAGTGAACCCATGAAGAGGGGAAGAAAGGTTTCTGCCATGGTGGTCTGTGCTCCTGTGATTGTGCTTTGCGGCCCTTCTCAGGCTCTTACCTAGAAATGTAACCCCTGGTATTTCTCTTAGATTCCTCAGATAAAAATTCAGATAATCACTACCTTTGTCCTTTTAATTAGACATTCCAGTGGCTGTTGTTTAAATAATAGAGCAATTATCTGTTGGAAATACTGGCCTCTGGGTTTGCATATCCCCACTTCTCCATGGTGGCAGATAGGGGCATCTCTCTGCTTCCCTGCCCCATTCCCCAGGGATGAGAGGCAGGAAAGTCCCTTAGGGAACGTGGAAAGGGCCTTTTGGGGGAAGATGCAGGCAGGTTGGGGAAAGAACTGAACCTGCAAGCCTGCCCCACAGCCCTGAGGAAAAGCCTGTTCCTGGGACCATGGCTTTCTCTTGATGGTCCTTTTATCTGTCATCGCAGACTGTAGCGTTTCCCACACCACTGTGTGTGACATCATCTCCACTTCACTTGTAGCTTTTTACTTTTTTACTGTTACTTGGGCAAACAAATAGACTTCTCCAAGCCTCAGTTTTCTCATTGGTTCAATGGGTCCAATAAGAACTTGGAGAATCCATTTTTCCCAAATCTTTCCCCAAATCTTCTTCCACATATTCCTCCATTGTGTCACTATCTTGCTCAATAGCTTTCAATGGCTCCCTCCTACCATGGGAGTCAAGTCTAAGTATCTTGCCCCTCCTATCTATACCACCTGCTCTTTCCAGACTTTCCACCCCCCTCTCAGTGCCCCACCACATCACTTGCACCCAACCTGACATCTATAAAGGAGGAATTGTGAGATGGCATACTCAGAGGGCTATACCCAGGAGTCAATAAAACATCCCACGTTAAGAGCAGAGTGCATCCGCCTACTACACGGGACACTTGCACTGAGCTGTTATTACTGTTGCTATAGCTGAAATCCTGCTTTCCCTTTATCAAACACCACTCCCCCAGCTACTCAAGCTCCAGGGTCTGTATCATGTGTCTTCCATGTGTCCGAAGCTCCATCTAGCAACCATGCAGCATGTACATTTTGCTTCTGACCACCATGATTCCAGCCCCCGAAACCCTCATTAATATGCCTTGTTCTTGGTTCTTACATCTTTGTGTGACCCTGGGGCCATGTTGTGATCCAGAAGCTGTGTGGCAAGTTCCTGAATTCCACTGCAGAGAGCAGCCCCTTGAGCAGGAAGGTCATTGTCGGGGTCCTCAGAAGAGAAAGCTGGGATATATGCTAGCTTTGCCAGATGCTGGAGAAGAAAGGGATGAAGGGAACGTAGTCTAGGAAGCGTAGTGGTTCTTCTCATGAGTACTCAGCTTTAGACTCTGCAGAGCGCAGTTCTACTCAGATCACATTCCTCAGCTGAGACTCCAGCACGACTCTGAAGCCAGTTCCACTAATCACTTCTGTCAGTGGGCAAACCATGGCTCAGAAAGGTTAAGTGAATGACCCAGGCTCACACGGCAAGTGAGTAGCAGAGATGAGGCTTGAACTGAAATCATCATCACTCAAACACAAACACTTTCAAAAAGTTGGACTTGGACTTCCTGCAGCAGGAACCCCACTTTTGAGCTGAGCACGTGGCCATCTGGCATAAACGACTACATTGTCCAACTTCCTGTGTGGCCAGATGTGGTAACCAGACTGCTCTGGCCAATGAAATAAAAGCAGAGCTGATGTGTGGGACTCTTAGGAAGACTGCTTAAAGGGAGATGACCCAGCTAGGGGAAGACTGGTTTGTTCCCTATGCCATCTTTCCTCCTTCTTTGAGGGCTGCAACTTGAATGTGATGGCTGGAGCTCCAGCAGTCATTTTGAACCATGAAGCAACCATGAGACTTAAAAGTAGAGCCAAAAAATAATATAAATAAATAAATAAATAAATAAATAAATAAATAAATAAAGCAAGCCCTGGGTTCCTGATGTCACCATTCCCCTGCCACGTCAGCTTTGAACTGCTACCTTCTAAGTGTGGTTAGATGCTAGAGAAATTAACTTCTACCTTGTTGAAGCCACTGTCATGTTGGTTTTCTGTTACCCCAGCCTTCTTCCTTCTGTCCTTGCTCTGATTCAGGGTCTCTTCATGTGTTCTTGTGGCATTCTGTATGGCCCCTTCATAACACTCATCACTTTGTTATCTCATCCATACTTCCAATAGCATGCAGCTCCATGAGGGCAGGGACTGTGTCCCCTTTACTTGTTGTCATTCCCTACCATGTGACAGAGGGTGAGGCTTGAGGGGGGACTCCCTGATGATTAGTTCCAGAATGAGCAAGTATTCCTTGTTCTGAGCCCCACCAGCAGGCCCCAGTCAGTTAACACAGGGAAAGAGCTCCATACTTTTTCCTTTCGGCCTCATACACTAATATTTCCTCTCATTAGTGGGTTCCCTCTGTCTGCAAAAGCCAGGACTATCAGGATGAACCAGCCCCCTGGGAAGAACCAAGAAGACATATGTTTTCCTTTGTCCTCAAGTCTGTATCATGTGTCTTCTAAAGATACATCTAAGACAGAGAGTCCAAAGGGAGTGACTTCTTCTCTGATGTGCTTCCTGTTGACCATTAAGGAACAAGATACACTTCAGGGTAAGAGAGTGTAGACAGAGGAGTTGGGGCTTTCAGAGCTCATCCCTTCAGCATCACCACCAAGGCACAGTACTGGGAGTCAGTATAACCCAGTCTCATTCCCTAGATCTGCCACTCCCACCTGTATGACCAGAGGAATTGTGTGGACCTCTGTGAGCCTCAGTTTTCTCATCTGCAAAATGGGAACTGCTCTAGTTCCTAGTGCAAATGTTTGTGGAGGGGATTAAATGATGGGACTTGAGCATAGGTTGTGGCACAGCATAAAATCCCCTAAACATGGACTGTCTTTCATGTTTATATTTACTAGAATCCATTTAGAAAGGCTTGCTGCTGGAACTGTTTTATAAGTCTGATCCCATTCTGGGGTTTCTGAAACCTTCCAGATGGGCTGAAAATTGACTGTGATGGATGATGGCGCCGAATTGGGAAGAAATAATTCATTCTCTACCAGCCATACAGATGATGTACAATGTAAAGTGCTCCTGTCTAGCCTCGCTGCCCCTCCCCCGCTAAACTCTTATTCTCTTAGCAGGTGTTCATTATTCCCTTGCCGCACATCCATACAAGCAGGTCTGGCTTTATCAAAGGGCAGGGAGGGTTTGATGTTTGGGCTGGGGTGTGCATACAAGAGTCTTTTAACAGACAGACCGGCTTTCAGAGTGGCCTATGGATGGCAAAGAGCTAATCCTTTTACCAGGTTCCAAGTTGAAAGGACTCTGATGTCAGTTTGGTGAGGGACCTCAAAATCCATTATTTGCTTTGCAGATCTTTTTGTTTCTCACTGGTCCCCTCCTGCATGCCTGCATTTTGTTCAGAATCAAATCCAAGTGAAATGAATCTCTAGAGTGTTGTTAAGGCATGGGCATAGAATAAAGAGACTGGGGCACTTTGGCTTCTCGGAGACTCCAGATCTTCAGCTGTGCAGGTTAGCCAACGGGAAATGGTGGTATCCAACTGAGGTTGCCAAGAGAAAGTTGCATCTAACAAACATGGCTGTACCTAATGGTTATCTGGTGCTGGCCATTGGAGGCCTACCATACTTAATGAGGAAGTGTGAGGCTGGTCATCCCAGCCAAATAAGCTGATCATTTTTTTTTAATTGAGGTAAATTCACATACCATAAATTGAACCATTTTAAAGTATACAGTTCAGAAGTATTTGTAATTCAGGGGCAATTCACGATGTTGTACAATCTCCATCGCTATCTAGTTACAAGACATGTCATTACCCCAAAAGAAAACATGTGTCCATTAACCACTCATTCCCATTTCCTCCTTCCCCCAGGCCTCGGTAACCACCAATCTGCTTCCTATCTCTAAGGATTTATCTGTTCCAGACATTGCATGTAAATGGAATCATGCTATAAACAGCCTTTTGTAACAGGTGTCTATCACTGACATAATGTTTTCCAGGTTCATCCAAGTTGTAAGACATGTATTAGAATTTCATTCCTTTTTATGGATGCATAATATTCCGTTTGTATGGACATACCACATTTGTTTATCCATTTGTCCATTCATGGACATGTGAGTTGTTTTCACCTTTTGGTTATTGTGAACAATGAGGCTGCCAACATTGATATACAGGCATTTGTCGGAGTCTGTTTGAGTTTTCCGGGGTATGTCCATAGGGTCGAATTGCTAGCTCACATGAAAATTCTGTGTGTAACCTTTGGAGCAATCAGAAGACTTGTGTTTGTGCAGTTGTGAGATACTCCTCAGAAAACCCTGAGAACTCAGTACACAGATAACTAAGCCAAAAAAAGTTGGAGTTATTGTTATTATGATCGTGGATTCCACAGGTGCTAGAGAAAACTTTACACTTTCAGAATTTCCCTTTCTGCACAAAGCACTTTATTTACCTCATTCTCCCATAATATCCCTAGCAGTTGGTTTTGGGTCGAGAGCAAGAAATCTGTGCTAATTCTCCTGGGGAATCTGTAGGTCTGATGGGACACCCTACACATGATTGCATCTGTTGCTATACCAAGCAGGTATTTGAGCAGATCTTGTGTGCACAAAGTCGGTAGGAGCCTGGCGCTTTCTGGATCTATGCTGGCTGGCAAAGTTATCAGTGAGTGGCTCTTTACAGGCTAGGGAAGCCACCTGCCCGGAACATCAAAATCGTCACCTCTAATTGTTGAGCCGTGAGCTAACTTCCTGATCTGGAAGGGTTTTCTCAGCCAGAAACTGGCAAGCTGTCATGTAAGCTGAGATTAGAAGAAAGCAAACCAAATTCTTCAGGGATGAAGGTCCTAGGAAGGGGCAAGATGAATGTCTGGGGGTTTCTCTATCTTCCCCCATTTTTTTCTCCTCAACCTCTCATGAGACCATAAGATCCTTAAAGGCGCAGACTATGCTTTCACTGTTTTTATTGCCAGTTATAAGCACACAGCAGGTGCTCAATAAATGCATAATGAATAATAGAATGCATGCATTAGTGGCTTTTTCTTATGTCCTTGAAGGCCTTGAATAAGTGAGAGAACAATATAAAATACAGAGCACATCCATTTCTATCAGGAAGAGGTTCCGGGTAGCCCTGTGTTCCAAGCTCCTACTATACACTGTGCAAATACTCCAAGCACTTGGGACATTTCCACCTGCTGTTCCTACTACCTGGATGCTCTTCTCACAGGTATGGTGCATATTCTAATTTCCTTCACATCTCTGCTCAGATACCAAGTCAACATGGAGGTTTTTCCTGATCACCGATAGTAAACAGCATTCTCTTTAACTGGTTAATATTTGGCACATCCAAAAGAATTCATGTAGCTTCTATCTAAATCCTGAAGACCCAATAATACAAGAAACGCCTGTGTGCTCACCACTCAGAAGCTACAACACAGCTGTCTGTGCTGATCCTGCCTCTGGTCTCCACCCTGAAGCCATCCTCCTCTCTGACCCCCATTTCACGGTGGTGGATTTTCACCCTTTGCCCATATGTATGTATTATGTAGCATTTATCACCACCTGACACATCTCTGTTTGTTTGTGTGTTTGCTATCTCTCTTCCCCCCAAATCTAAAGCTCCAATGAGCCATGAAAATCATCTGTTCAGTTCTTTAGTGTATCCACATAATAAGCTCTAAATAAATATTTACTGAATGAATGAAGGTTGGTTGTGCAAATCCTTTCTTATCCATGACGGCCATTCAAGGGTAGGGGGCAAGAGAGAGCTATACCTTGCCTTTTCTCTAAATCCTAAGCTCCTTGAAGAAACGCATCATATCTGATGACAGAACACTGACTTTGGGAGGCAGACCCAGCTCAGCAAAGACTGGGTCCCTTGGTCACCATGTAGATAGGTCCATTTGGACTCCTTCCTTTGTAGAATGAGACAAATGACAGCATCTACCAAATGAAGGTCATGTGACCAGCGCTCAATAAGCAATAACCAGTTTTTAGACCGAAGTCCTTCCCCAGAAATATTATTCCTGTTCTATGAGGGGGTGTTTGGGTAGCCCTGTGGCTCAGTACTGCTGTTACTCTCTTCTGTAGGGAAGTAATAACTCTCTAGACAGGATCTGACCCCCCCTACCTCCCAGGCCTACAGCCCCACCTGTACCCCTTCCCTGGCATCTTGGTGGGTGTTCTACATAACTTTTCACAGTTCTGGGGCTTCCCCTGCTCCCAAGTGTCTGTGTATATTCTGTACCTTTTCCCACAATACCTTCAACTTCCAGGTCACCTCTGCCCCACATCCATACCCATTGTCTGCTTGGATATTCCTTCTTCATCCTTCAAGACTCAAGCTTGTACCACTGGGAGCAATTTCTTCTTGCTGTGGTGCCCAGACTGGGTTAGGCATCTCTTCTGAGCTTCCCTTATCCTCCCCAATCCAATCACCCCCATCCTGCTGCATTGTATTTATTGCTTCACAATTCCCTTCATGCCATGGGCATCTTGTCTCTGGGACCTCCCTTTATCTCCACCTCTCAGACTCCAGACCACAAAGGCTTCCCAAGCAATGAGGAGAGGGAATGAATGATCATATACCTTCTGCTTCATGTCATCACACATTGAGGATGTTGATGGGGATCCCAAGACAGGGTGATTTTTCCCAGCCTTTTCATGAATAACATTTGTTATTTCTGAGCAGCAGGTTTGGTTTTTGAGAATACTGGGAGCTACATGACTTCTAGATTTGCTGTTTTCATATTGGCTGCCAGGACCACCTGACAAGTGACCAATTACCAGCCAAGGGGCTTTGGTGTCTGCCTCCACTTTTGCTCTCAACTTCAGTGGCCTTGTCCATCTTCAGAGGAAAGTCTCCTGAACTAGTTTTACCTTTGGTTATTTTTGTTGCATTTTATATGTCATTGGAAGTGGCCCCAAGACCTTCCTAGGATAAAGCAAAGAATGAGCTAATTGTCTGTTAGTTCTTTTTGCTGCAGTAACAAATGACCACAACTTGGGTAGCTTAAAATAACACAAATGTACTCTCTTACGGTTTTAGAGGTCAGAAGTCCAAGATGGGTCCCATCGAGGCTCAAATCAAGATATCAGGAGAGCTGTGCCCCTTCTGGAGGCTCAGGGGGGCATCTATGGGTTCCTTGTCATCTCCAACTTCTGGAGGCCACCTGAAAACCTCAGCTTGCGGCCCTGAGCCGCTCTGCCTCCTGCATCCAGTCTCACATCTCCTTCTGATTCTGACCCTCTAGCATATCTCTTATAAGGTCCCTAATGATTACATTTAGGGCCCATCTGGAAAATCCAGAATAATCTCCTCGTCCCAAAATCTTTAATCTCACCTGTAAAGTCTCTTCTGCTATATTAGGTCCTATATTCAAGGGTCCTCGGGGGTCAGGAGTTAGGGTTCTGACATCCCTGTGGGGTGGTATTTTGCTTGCCTCATCATCCAAACAACCACCCAGCTAATAACTTATTTCTCATATGAACATGGTACTGCATGGTAATCTGGGATTCTTACCAGGTAGCGTAGTAATTAGTTTTAAAGACTTGTTCATAGGACCGGTCATCAAAACTGAGCTGGAAACTTGACTTTTGAAGTTCAGTCTTGCCGGGGAAATTGGAGAGTAATTCTAAAGGAACTGAAGCAGTAAGTCTGTCCTGAGACCATGCTCCCTCCCCTCTTCTGTTTGTTTTACCAGGAGACGCCTGGGGGCCCTTAAGTAATCCCCCTCACCCCAAGATCAAAACCTGTGAAGTTTCCCAAACATGCCCTGAAGCTGACACCTCTGCTGGTGATTTCGAAGCATTGCTGACACCCAGTTTTAATTAACCAGCAGAAGAAGTGTTGTCTTGGCAGAGAGTCTAAGACATTTTGAAATAAGTTCTTGATAATTCAGCTCCCAAGGGAAAGCCCAGCTTGCCTTTCTGGTTTGCCGTGTTTAAACCTCCTTTTGATGACTCTGTACAAGTCTGACCTTCATGGGTATTGTCAGCCAGGGCACTCTGAACAATTGGCCCTTCTCCTTTGGGGTTGTGATCTTCTTCATGTTAATGCTCCCCGGGTCGCCCCTGGCAACCCTCCTTCCCTTCCCTGACTAGACTTACTTGCTCTGTTGAATCCAGTCACTCCAATCGATCATGCAGATATATCTGGATGTTGCAATCAGATTCCAGGCCCCGGTGGGAGCATATAGCATTATGTGTCATCTCTGTTCCTGTAGGGCTAATTCCAGACACTGCTGTGATGGAGAAATCTGATGGTCCTTTCCAAAAACAAAAAAGCTTAAGAACTCTATGTTGCTCTTAGAAGATCGCACTTTTCTGACAGAGCCTGGTTTGAATCTCTTGCTTCACTTCTTGGCTATATAATTTCTGAAAGGTACCTGAACTGGCTAAATTTCAGTTCCCTTATCTAGGGGTACAGTGGGGACACGGGAGAGCATGCACACACACATACACACATGTGCGTGCATGACACACAAGGACAAATTTCCATTGTAGCAAAAATGCATTCTTGAAACTTGGTATCTCCTACACTTCTTGAAGTATATACAGAGAAGGATGAGTGGGCATGGAGAAAAATTATACTGAAATAATTGGGTTATGCTACTATGTATCAGCTGAGCATTAGAACTTAGCTTTTCTCTGCCTTAGTTTACCCATCAGTAAAATGGCCATAACAATGTTACCTTCAGAGTGGGTTGGGAGTTTGAATTAATTCATGCTTGGATAAGCCATTGTTATCTTTATTATCATTCTACAAGATGGAGCTAATCATTAAAGATCAAAGGACTAGGTGATAGAAGGAGTTTAATAAATGTCGACTATCATTATCATGGCCAATCATTGTTTGCATTTGGGGCTGGATTTAAGAATATGGTAACCTGCTAGTGTGGGAGATTGATACAGAAGATGTACATTTGCTAGAGTGGTGGAAATGCTCAGAAGAGACCAGAAGAACAAGAATTTTCATGTAGGTAGAAACCAACTGATGCAAAGTGCTTTAGGACCATGATTGAGGAGCCTCATCCCTGTGTCAGAATGTCTGTGCTGCAGAAGATAAATGATACAAGTAATTAAAGAAAAATTGAGCTGATATGAACATTTTGCCTTTTAGCTCATCATAAGCTAGTTGTGCTTTTCGCTGGTCAATATTTACCTCCTGCATTGAGAAATGAGAGTCAATACTTACTTCCTATTGTTAGTACATCTATTTTCTGTACACTACACGTAAGCGGCCTATACACACAGGCACCAATACATTAATAGCTATATCAATAGAAAATCAACAATAATCATTTATTTTTAATGGCCATCACCACTGAAACACCAACAGTGCAATATGCTCAAGACAAAGAGGAACACTTAGCATGATAGATGTCTGTGGATAATTGATTTAGGTTAACAACTTCCTTTCCTAATGGTGCTAATTGCGTTAATCAACGGGCTGATTTCATCAGAGGCTTTCAGAGGCCCATCCTGGAGGTTGCCAGCTTTTGCTCTGGCTGGTGAGTTAGTTCCCCAGGTGCAGACACCCATGCTCGATTTATAATCATCAGCAGAACTGTTTTAGTGATGACTTGTAGTCCAACCAGTTAACCCATTCAGCAGCCCATGGTCCTGCTATAATAATTGGACCTGGTTAATGGGGTAGATGAGATCTGGCACAGTGCATAGTTGGCAATGGTGCCAGCGGTGTTGTTCTGTGCTTTCCGGAGTTTTGTTTTGTTTTTGTTTTTTTCCTTTAAGATGGCCCTCCATTACCGGTGTGGGCATTCACTCATCTTGGCTCTGTGTGGTTCTGGTGGACAATCTATTCCACACCAGTAGACACTCTTTAGGAAGCTTAGATCTTGAAAGGCAGGATTCAAGGACTGGGAAAAAAATATACTTAGAACACATTAATGTCAGTGAAGGTATCTAGACAAACCTGTCCACCTCGTAGGTACCTGCTCTCAAGGCCCCCGGGAAATTCCTAGTTCCTGAATACTCTTGTGTTCTCCCATATTCTTTCCACAGAGTCCTTTTTAGCTTATGTTACTCAGAGTCAGCTTGCTTAAATAGTCTTACCTGGTTCAGTTGTCAAACTGGCTTCCCAGTTCCAGTTGATTGGTAGTGGCTACATGGAGTGCTGTGTTAAGAAAGAGTCAGAGGATTCATCCAAGAACTGTGGAAATAGTATAATGCTCAATTAGCTATAACTGCAAAGGAGATGTGTGGAGGATTAGAAAAGGGGTAGAATATTGCTAGTGTCAAATATACGCCAAGGGCCTAAAAACATAGAGCACAGTGTTTAAGGGACAGGGACCCTAGAGCCAATATGCCTGAGTTCACATCCTGGTTCTCCCATTTCCTACTTGTGTGATCTTGGACAAGTCACTTAACCCCTTTGCCTTAGTTTCCTCTACCCTACATTGAGGATAACAGTACTCCTTCCTCTAGGGTTGCTATAATGAAGTAGGTTATATAGCTACTTAGGAGTTTAACAAGTAAGGGACTTAAAACGATACTTGGGGCATGGTAGGGAATAAATAAAATGTTGTTTGGTGCTACTATGTTGTGTCATTGTTATATTTGGGGCATAGATATGAGATATCTGAGCAGTGAATAAATGCCTGGATTCACAAAAGGACAGATAAGGTACTGTTTTGAGGTAAAACAATCAATTCTAGAACATTCTGCAATTCTAGAACAGTCTGTGACTTTTGCCATCATTTTCCTGATTTAATTCTTTGAAGTTATCTCTCTACTAGATGCCTCTGTGCAATTTGGGTCCAATTTCCCTTTGGTCAGTTTTCTATAGGAAGTAAAATCACATGATTAGATTCTCCTGTTCCCACCTCCCCACTGCTGCATTTAAGCCAATATTCCTTCTTGATAACTTATCTATATTTTTCTTTAAATAGGTCATTTAAAAAATATTTACTTCTAGCTGATTCCTTTTGCCCCTTACTAATTGTTGTTGTTGTTGTGATAACCCATTTCAGTCTTCTTTCTAGAGCAAAGCGGTAAAGGATTTAATGAAACGACCTCGTAAGAGCTTCATTTGCTTAATTCTTGATAGGGTGCTTGTTTAACAAATTTTAATCCCAATCCAGGAAATACACTATAGAGGCATCGAATACATATAGTATATAGTATCTATCTGTCTATTACTTATTAGTCCCCTTTTCATGACAACAGCTAATGTTTATTTCTCTGCTCTTCTTTGCCAACCACTGTGCTGACCACTTTACATATATTTTCTCACTGGAACATCTCAAAAACCTAAGAGGTTTTTGAAAGAAATGCCCTTTCCCTGCCCCCTACCCCCATCTCATGTAAGGAAACTGAGGTACAGAGCAGTGCAGTCACCCCACTGCTAACTGTGGACCGAGCTGTAATTTGGCCCCTGGACTCCTTGATGGAGAAAGAAAGAAAATAAAAGCCATTTGAAATTCAACTGTCTTTGAAGTTGAAGAATTTGTATTTTGACCCATGGTGTTAATAATAACCATGGCCAGCAATTGCTGAGTGCCTAGTAGGCACCTGGCACCATGCCAAAGGCTTCTTAGCATCACCTCATTTAATCCACAGAGTGACTATGGAAGGTAGGTTCTGTTGTCCCCATTTTACACATATAGAAGCAGAAACTTCAAGTCTCTTTTTGGGGCTCCCAGAACTAATACTCTGACCAGAGATAAGAATTTGGGTGCAAGAAGGGGTTTCTTTGGGAGGTGATCCTGATCCATGGGGTGGGGAGTGGGGAGATAAAAGAGAAGACAGAATATGCAGTGAGGCAGGTGGCCTCTGTGGGCAACAGGGCTCCATCCCTCGGCCCTCTCCAGGACACTGAGAAGTGGCGTGGAGCACACACCACAGATAAGGAGCCACCCATCATCGGTCATTGATTAGGGCCATGTGGGGAAAGTAATTCAGACCACTTTGTGTCAGAGTCCAGACAGAGCCCTCAGGCTGAGTTCAGGTGCTGAGATGTAGAAATCTGACTGCTTGCTCTGAAAGTGTGGAGGCTGTGGACAGGTGGGGAGGGCTTATAGTATCTGCTGAGCTCAGAGTGGTTGACTTCTTTACCCAAAGTCACACAGCACCTGCTGCTCCAAGGTTAAAAAGCCAAGCCTCTGATTGTTTGAATAATCCTAGGGAAGAGTCATAGACTTCTTCTCCTTTGCCTTACTTGTTTTTCTACCCATTATCTCCCCTCCATCCCACCCGGGTCAAATCTGTGGTCCCTGACAGCTCTAGGAGTCCATGAAGGCGCAGCTTCCTGGAAGCTGGTCATAAGACACAGCTGCATTACCATGTTTTCCTTTTCCCAGTTTGAGGGACTTTGTCTGAGACACTGGCTCCTACTGACTTCTGATTCAAAAGTGATCATGACGTTGTTGCCTCCCTTCTAAAGACTAGGCCATTACTATTAGTAAGAGTATTGATTTTTAAAAATGAGCCTGTTACTGAACCTATGTAATAACTATTGAACGTTCCATGTTTAAATATTTACTCTGCACAATCCCAGCCTGTTGGTCCTTCCTTGTTACTGACGTTGGTTGTGTTGTTCCTTCTCAGAACTTCTATCTTTGCAGCTCCCTTAATGGAAAACTTCAAACATTACGATTTTCATGGTTATGTATAGGGAACTGGGTGTTCAGCAAAGATGATATTCATGCACAACAGAGATTTATGGAATCTGGGTGCCTGGTATACCTAACTCTTGTGGGGTAAACTTGGTACCCTATTTCACCCATGGTGCTCATTCGTTCACCCCATACAGTACACAGTGTTGAGAAGGCCTGTGTAGAGAAGGCAACTATGTATTTGGTTTGTCTTATGATCCATTATTTTAAATATTTCTTCCCATCCAGCTTTAAAGATGTATAAGAGTTTCTCAAAAATTTGGGGAGGGGGTCAGAGATTCCTTTGAGAATGTGGTAGAAGGTGATGAGCTCTCCCATGTGACTACATCCCTTTGTCTTCCTTTTTAGGCCTGGGGATTTGGGGGGATGTAGGTCAAGAATTCAGGGAAATTATTTCTGGAAGCTTTGTCACTTTGTTTACTGAACTTCTAATAGAGGATTATTTTTCTTCCCATTTGTTTTCTAAAACTTGAGCAGGGTAAAGGATATTCTTTAGCTGAATGTTATAGCTACTTAGGAGTTTATATTCTAAGTGCCAACTCTTTGCGCTACCCAGCTGTTTATATATTTACTTCACGTGGACCGTAAAATTCCCACTGCCCATTTGTAAGAGAACGGCCTTACTTTATAGTCATAGGACAAACACAGTGATTCTATCTCTCTTGTTATTTTGTTGAACATTTCTCTACAAAGGTGAGAAATGATCCGTATTTCTCTGATACAGGCCTTGCTCTGATATATTAATTAATCACCATAAACCCTGCCAAGCCCAGTGCATTGGTTTATAGGGAACTAACTTTATTTATTGGAAGGCAGTTTGGTGTCTAAGATCCTGATTTGTTTGTAAATGTAAAATTAAAAAATGTTTAATGTCTATCTCTTTCTGATGCAAGATATAGTATATATAAATTGTGGGAAGCATATTAAATTATTTTTTTAAAGATTTATTTTATTTATTTATTCATGAGAGACACACACATGAGAGAGAGAGAGAGAGAGAGAGGCAGAGACACAGGCAGAGGGAGAAGCAGGCTCCATGCTGGGAGCCCGACACGGAACTCGATCCCAGGTCTCCAGGATCACACCCTGGGCTGCAGGCAGCGCTAAACCGCTGAGCCATCGGGGCTGCCTGCATATTAAATTATATACTCATAATATTTTATCACATGTACACACATTTATTAGCTTTTATTTATTAAACATTTATTATGTATTCTCATGTTATTTCTTTTAATTCTTACAACAGCTCTATGAAGTAGGCATTTCTGTGAGCCCCATTTTTCAGAAGAGCAAAAGTTAAGAGTATCAATTTTCCTAAAGCAAGTCAAGTTGAAAGTGGGGAAGTCAGGAGTTCATCAAAAAGTCCCTGACCCCAAAGCTCATTTGTTGAGCCACAGTGCTTTGGCTATCACCCAGAAGCAGCTTTTGCTGACATTTTTAGTGTATTTTTTAGACTATTTTTTAATAACTTATTTAAAATTAAATTTTACTTTGTATTCTGCCTTTTTCTCCTTAATTGCTCCCTAATTGTTACTTAACCATTCATTCTCCTGTTAATGGAGTTTTAGGATATTTCCAGTTTCTTTTTAAGTAACACTGTAAGGGACATCTTTAAGTAGGAATATTGTAGGGACTGATTTCGAAAATCAGATGGTGGTTTCGAGTTTCTTTTTTTCTTTCTTTCTTTCCTTCTCTTTTTGGTAAGTCTTAGGGAAGTAAATATAATTTTCAGATCAAGATGAGTCTTTGAATTTAAGCTTCTCTCTCTCCTAAACCAATTTCTCAGTTCAAAACACTTGACTTACTCTCTTTTCTCTGCCTAAGTAGGTTTTCATTTCCTTTTCAACAACTCAGGTGGTATTTTATTTTTAAAAAGATTTTATTTATTTATTGATGAGAGAGAGAGAGAGACAGAGAGAGAGAGAGGCAGAGACATAGGCAGAGAGAAAATCAGGCTCCCTACCAGGAGCCTGATATGGGACTTGATCCCAGGATCCCAGGATCATGACCTGAGCCAAAGGCAGACCCCTCAACCACTGAACCACCCAGGTGCCCCTCAAATGATATTTTATTTTTATTTATTTCATTTTTATTTTTATTATTTTTATTTTTTTATTGGAGTTCAATTTGCCAACATATAGCATAACACCCAGTACTCATCCCATCAAGTGCCCCCCTCAGTGCCCATCACCCAGTCACCCCCACCCCTCGCCCACCTCCCCTTCCACCACCCCTTGTTCGTTTCCCAGAGTTAGGAGTCTCTCATGTTTTGTCTCCCTTTCTGATATTTCCCACTCATTTTTTCTCCTTTCCCCTTTATTCCTTTTCACTATTTTTTATATTCCCCAAATGAATGAGACCATATAATGTTTGTCCTTCTCCGATTGACTTATTTCACTCAGCATCATACCCTCCAGTTCCATCCATGTCGAAGCAAATGCTGGGTATTTGTCATTTCTAATGGCTGAGTAATATTCCACTGTATACATAGACCACATCTTTATCCAGTCATCTTTTGATGGACACCGAGGCTCCTTCCACAGTTTGGCTATTGTGGACATTGCTGCTAGAAACATCGGGGTGCAGGTGTCCCGACGTTTCACTGCATCTGCACCTTTGGGGTAAATCCCCAGTAGTGCAATTGCTGGGTCGTAGGGCAGGTCTATTTTTAACTCTTTGAGGAACCTCCACACAGTTTTCCAGAGTAGCTGCACCAGTTCACATTCCCACCAACAGTGCAAGAGGGTTCCCCTTTCTCCACATCCTCTCCAACATCAAATGATATCTTAAAAACATTTGAAGTGTAGGCAATCTCACATCATCTATCTGCGGAGAATCAATGAGCAGATTATCCTCAGAAGCAGAAAACCTAAACATATTTGATGACTGGCTTTGGAATGTGTTATACAAAATCAGAATAGCAGTTTTCTCTTGTGAACTGGTTTTAGCTAATGATGAAATGATTTTTCATTCTCCAAGTATTTGCTGACCCCAAATAGGTGACGAATCAGAAAGCTATTTGCCATGCAGCAAAAGCAAGCCCATGTCAGGATTTGTTTGAAACCCCACTTGTGCTTGGCTACCATCACATAGCTTGTGACGGTATATTTTGGCTTCTTGTTACCTTGTCCTAACCCTCCACTGGATCAGGAATTCTGGAAGTCATGAATATATATCTCGACACCATAGGATCTCCAGGGCCTTACAATAATATTTGGCATTTGATTGGCATTCAGGAGACTGTGTTGAAAGGAAGCCCACAGGTGAGAAAACTAGCCATAGACAATCTTGCAAATAAACACGGGGGAAATGACTCTGGTCATAGGAATCATGATAGGCTGATGCCTTTTGAACTCATTTTTCCCAGTATCATAAGGGAGGACTTTTAAGAACCACAGGACTTACGGGAAATGACTCTGACGTGGCCCCTGAGGTCAAGATGAGAACCTTTGACTGACAAGGCTGAGGTGAGTCCAGTTGTGCTTTTAGGTCACTCTACTCTGTACACAAATTCTAGGCCCACTTGGACCAGGTGGATTCCAGCCTGATTTGGGAGATCCCTGCCTAGTTAAAAACACAAGGGCCCCCTGCCTGACTGTAAGATGAGCTGTGCGATGCTAAGCTGGAAAGGTCAGACAAGCTGTCTCCTGCCCCTTCTCCCACTGTTATCTTTTTTCTTCTCTCTGAAGCCCGCCACGGAACGTCACAGGTCATACAGGATGGTCTGGATTAAACCCTTCACCTGCTAGGAGGGGACACAGTTGGATGGCCTCTTGCTGCTCTGAGAGCATCACTCCATGCTACCTGTGTCTCCAAGGCCTGTCTTTATTCCTGGATTAGTCTTTACCTTCTGTACCTTCACAGGCTGTGGAGGCCAAGAATTAATTTACAATGCTGTGAAATGTGCTGGGTCTTATCAAAGGATTACAGGTTAATACTCTCCTGCCTCACCTCCCTTACCTTTGGTCCTGGAGGCTGTGTTTACAGTATGGGTTTGGACCTGAGGGAGGGGGCTAAGTGACAAGAAAAGCAATTAAAGGCTTCCAGTTGCCTGCTGACCTGTTTGAAGCAGGTAAGACTTGCCCAGGTGTGGACAGAGGGCCCCTTCACCCCCAGCCCTATCTCTGCAGGGACATAAATTCACAGTTAATAAAGATAAGGCCCAAAGAAATGCCGTGAGCTAGGACTGCATTGGCTGCCCAGCTGATCAAAGCCGACTGTGACTAATTCTCTTGGTGGGAAATATCGAGGGTCAGCGAAGGTTGGTGTCACGGGGCTGGTGAGGAAAAGCCATGCAGGGTAGAAATGGCTTTGAACCTTGCCTGTCACTTAATGGCCACGGGATCTTGGGCAAGTGTCTTTCCTTCTTCAAGTCTTAACCTGCTGAGCTTCCATTTCCTCCCTCCCAGGGCTCTCTGGAGAATGAACGACAATCATGTATGAAAAGTAACTGGCATCGTGCCCTGCTCCGTGTTCAACAGGTGTGAATTCCCTGTCTCCCCATTCTTCCCTTTGAACATGACCTTGGAAGGTGAATAGGTCTGGTGGGTTTATATTCATGGATTTGTTCTTTTTCGGGCATATTGAACACTTCCTAAGGGCCAGAATCCAGGCTTGGCATAGACGGTGCGACAGAAAAATAGTAGATGTAAAAGCTGCCCTGACATCCAAAGAGGGAAAGAGTTGTTAAGAAGACTTAGAGCTCGTACGTATTGAACACCTACGACAGATGCTGCCTTTCTTATATTTGCTTACTGAATCCTCATGACGATTCTCTGACGTAGGCACTATTATTGTCTCATTTTATGGGTGGGGAAACTGAGGCACGGGGTCATTAAATAACCGACACCCCCCCCCCCCCCCGCCATGCCACAACTCGTATCACGGTGGAGATTTACAAGCTCGCTGCTGTGTGTGAAATCGCAGATGCATACAGGAGGACCGTCGTCACCCAGCGGCCTTTGGAAGTTTCCCCGTTTGGATTCGGTCGATTTGGATGTCTACACCCTCACTAATCCAAAGCGAGTGGTCCGTGGACCAGCAGCACTGATGTTGCCTGGGATCTGGTTAGAATTGCAGCATCTCAGGCTCCACCCCAGACCTGCCAAATCAATCTTACCTGACAAGGCCCCGGGGAATCCGCCCGCCCACTGGAATTTGAGAAATGTTTGTTATATGCACAAATTATCCTTTCAACAGCATAATTAGAAAAGCAACTAGAGAGGACCCACTTAACCTAACCCGGTTAGTGTCATTATGTAACTTTGAAGCAATTGGGTTGGAGGAACCTGCAAGATCCTTGCAGGACGGAAGCCTGGGCATCCCTACCTGGGTCTGGCCCTCGTTCCTTTGGACTCCCCCAGGATCCTCCCACCGACTGCCGGGTCTTCCCTAAAGTAGTCGGTGGGGCTCAAACCCTTTTTTGCCATGGAATCTCCTGAGATGCTTCTCAAGCACGAAGATTTGGGGTCCAACTCACCGGGATGCTCGTTCCACTGGTGTGGGGCAGAGCCTAGGACTCCGTATATTTACTCAGCGCCCCTATTGGATTCTGATGCCAAGGGTTTGGCAAACACTGATGCAGAGCCCTATGTCTTTCTGTTGCATGCCTGAGCAGAGATGTTGACCTACTGAACACACTCTGTTGTAGGTATAGGTAAGGTTAGGGTCAGTTCCTAGTGTAACTCTGCCTCATTTTTTCTACCCTCAAGGAAGCACCCCAAATGCAGTTGAGAGTCATGTCATTACATTTCAACCATAGAGCTTTTAGAACATTATATAAAGGATCATTCAATTCAGTAGAAAACTCTCCAGTGGTTTCCCATTCATTTGTACTAGAATCCCACTCCTTACTGTGGCCTGTAAGACCTTATATGATCTGTCCCTAACTCCCTCTTTGACCTCATTCTCTAGCAACCTCTCTGGATGCTAGCCTAACAGACCACCTTGCTATTCCTCAGACCTACCAAACCAATTCCTACCATAGGAGATCCATAGGATCTCCCCCAGGGTTTTGAAGGCCCATCTCAGTTCAATTGGCACCCCCTCGGAAGCCATCACTGCCTCCTCTTTATCATCTTCATAGCCCTCATCACTATCAGCAATGACGTAAGGCATTCAATTGTTGGCTTTGTTACCATGTGTCTCTCCATCTGGCCTTTTCATATCTGGATAATTCCCATTTGCACCCCCAAGACAGAGAAGAGAGCCCAGCACATAGGAGCTACTCAATGAATATTTGTTGGTTGAATGAATAAATGTAAGAACCTTGAGCATGTTTCTGCAAGGGGAGCTCACATATCTCAGAGGGCTGAGATGGGAGAGCAGCCCAACCTTACCCATTGGATTCATTTCTGGTTGCTCCTGCCAGCACTGACCACAAGGCAATGGCTTGAAATGACACAAGTCTACTCTCCTATGGTTCTGGAGATGAGAATGTCCAGAACTGAGGTGTCTGCAGGGCTGCATTCCTTCTGCAGGCACTGGTGACAATCTAATTCCTTGCCTCTTCCAGTTTCAGAGGCTGCGCAAGCTCCTGGGCTCGAGGCCCCCTTCCATTCTCCAAAGCCAGCAATGGCATCACTCAGACCTTTGCTTATCAGCATATCTCTGAGTCGGACTCCCCTGTTTCCCTCTTATAAGGATCTTGTGATTACAGTGGGCTCACCCGGATAATCCATGATAGTTTCCCCATCGAAAGGTCTTTTAAATTAATCACCTCTATACAATTCCTTCTGCCATGAAAGGTAACACATACATAGGTTCTAGGGATTCTGGGGATTAGGGTGTGGACATCTGTGAGGGGAGCCATTATTCTCACTTCTGCATCACTTTTGCTGCCCCCCCCCCAAGATGACTCAGGTGATCTCAGGGCTGGCGTCTACTGTCTAGATCCACTATTGCTCACCCAACCTCAGGCCTCTCTCTCCCTCTGGGTTCCATCCATTTAATTTTGTCCAAGCTGTCTTCTTTCCTCCTACGCCGCCTTTCTTGGTACTTTGGATTCTCAGGCAGTTCATGCTGGACACATATTTGTTTTCATCATTAATTTTATTTTTCTTAGGACAGGGATCCCCAGCTTTTAGGACATCAGTATTCATCATTGTCCATTTTTGATTTGCCACCTTAATGCTTGTAGATTCTACAAGTGCAATAGGATGCACAATATTTCTTTCTGAAAGAGCCTAAATAATTTTTTTTTCAGAGAAGTGTTGCTCACATAACTTCTGCACCACTCATGTGGACATGGGAATACTCTCAGGAGGGTCAGCAAACCAGATCAGGGTCTTGGAACTTCAGAGAGTAAGCACAAAATCAATTCTTCATAGCCATTACCTGAATAGATTGTTCCTTTTGTCCCCAGCTTCTAAGATGCATCCCAGAAGGAAACAGGAAGTGGCTTGAGAAAATAACCCCAACTCAGGGGTCCTGTGAATGGCACATCCCAATACCAGGAAGCAGCAAGCTGACTTATGAGAACCATGTCTCGGTGGGAACCATTTTTCGTGGTGTCCAATGGAGCAAACGAGAGTCAACAAACAGATTAGAGCTAAGTACTGACACTAAGAACTTGCTCTCAATACCTACAGTTCCAAAGTTCTAGAACTTTTCCTACCTCAGGCGGAGGCTTTTGAAAGGCCAGGTGGGATTCGTGGAGGGGAGGTTAATCCTTATTGCTCTCAGGTCATCTCTCCTCAGATCTCTTCATAATTCGTGAGATACCTGGCTCCTGAGGACGGTGTCAAAGAGGGTGTGGCGCCTGCTCCAGGCGTCCTGTCTCTTGCTCATGGTGCTATTATGCTCTGATTAGTATTAATAATTGATTTATATAGCACCTTTTACAATCCTGCAAGTGCTCTCTACAATTGGCCCCTGTGTGGACACACGCATCACTTCATTTCACCCTCACATGATAAGCTGCCACCTCATGGGGTGGGAGGTGGCGGCAGGCGCCAGTCACCCTGGTGGCGCCAATGACTTGACAAGGAGACAGTTTGATGCAGGAAGTACGGCAGTGTCTTATCTCCTCTGGCTGGGGTGGGGGAGAGGGTGGAGGTGATTCTGAGCCTGTTATTAATTAGTGGAAGGATTCAACCCCCAAGAAGTCCAGGTGAGGGAAGTATCTTTCTGGCCACGGCATAGGTCTGAGTTACCCAATGATATAGACGAGAAAAAAACCTGAGGTGCTGATGGAATATAAGAAAGACATGGGAGAGATGGAGAAAAGCCAAGGCACTTGTGACTCATATTAGCATTTTGGATGGGGCTACTCGCCTTGGTTTCCTCTGCTAGGGCAAAGGAGAAGATGGAGGTGGTCTGCCAAGACCCAGGCCATTGGCCGCCATATTTTGTGAAGCTTGAGATGCTCACTTGTTATGTTTTGAGGCATGCTAAGTTAGGGTTTGGAGGGAGCTGAGGCCTTGCAGGGCCTCTGTGCATGATCGTTTTGATGTAATTCTGCCTGCATGAATTCATTTAAGATCTTTGACTCCTTGTATTCTGTAAGAATCTCAGCAGCATGTATCTGAAGAACATGGGTTCTGGAATAAGTCAATTTTCTGGGGATCCCTATGAATACGGGTTCTAAGACTTCCTCATTAGGTGATTGTCGGAAAGTCACAGAACCTCCTTGAACTTCAGGTTTTTCATCTGGAAAATGAGGATACTAAGAGTCTCCACCTCAGGGTGGTGAAGCACAGTGCCTGGCAAATGGTAAGGGCTCTGTAAAGATAAGCTATTGATTACTTTATCTTCATGATGGTCATCAACGTGTTTCTCATCTTCCTCAAATAGTGCTGTCCTAGGAGCAATGACACATCTTGGTCGATCAAAAAAGAACCCAGTTTCCCAGAAGAGAGGCATGAGGCACACACAGAGTTCTATGGTTGTTTAGACACTGGTGCCGTGCACTCCAGGCGGTCAGTGGGGAAGACACAGTCTCACCCAGGGGCAAAGGTCAAGTGTAAGAGTGAGTCAGATCTCTTGGGTGGCCAAGCAGAAAAACCCAGAGACCAAGAATAAAGTAAGTCAGGCAATGGGGTGTGGACGGAGATGAGACAAGAATGAGGAGTTGTATAGAAACATCAAGGTCGGGATTTTCCGAATCTCTTCTACCTGACGCCGGTCCACTGGTTCATGCTCCATGAGCCAAGGGCACCATGGCCAAGTACGTAGGGAGACTGCAGCATATGCTTCCTCTCTCTGGGGGAGCCACCAAGTTTATCCATGTAGCAAAAGCTCTGAGGAGTCCTGCAGTGAAGAAGTCCATTGAATTCAGTTTATCTCAGTATTTCCCAAACCTATTTAGCTCTTGAACTCCTCCTTTTATCTGATTTGATTTCAGAAAATAACACATACTTTCTCTGAAGATACTTTGGGAAAGATTTAAACCAAGACAAGTTGGAAGAATTGTGTCCTCCAAGGTTGCAAAAATATTTAAAAAAGATTTTGTATCTAATCTCTGTGTTGTTTGCAATGCATCCTACCTGAATGTCATAAAAAAAAAAAAAAAAAAAACAACCTTGTGCCTGGAGGCTTTGGCATGCAATTTTTGTAGCTGTTTAATTTAATTAAATTATTTTTAAAGATTTTATTTATTTATTCATGAGATACAGAGAGAGGCAGAGGTACAGGCAGAGGTAGAAGCAGGCTCCCTGTGTGGAGCCTGATGTGGGACTCCATCCCGGGACTCCAGGATCATAACCTGAGCCAAAGGCAGAGACTCAACCACTGAGCCACCCAGGTGCTGTTTTAAGTGGCTTACTTGAATGATGAGAAGGAATGAGAAACACCAGTGTTCCCGTTGAGTGCTAATGTCAGTACCGTTCATGACAGTCTCTACAACAGTGACAACTGTCAGTCATGTCAATCATGGCTACCATTTATGAAGTCCTGTCTAAATGCCCTTCCCCACACTAAGTAGGGGTCATACATGATCTATGTAGTCCTCTAAAGAGGACACTGAGGCTGAGAGGGGTTGGTAGTTTACCCAAGGTCATATCACTAGAAAGTAGCCAAGCCAACATTTGAATCCAGGATCAACCCTCAGAACAAGATAAGGGCTATCATCTTGCACACCACCCACCTTCCCGCCCCCCCCCCCCCCCCCTGCCGGACATGCAACATACTGGCCTTTCTTTCCCATTTACTTCCAAATCTTCCTGGAGAGACCCCGGGATCACACCTACTGTCAGGGGCCAGGGCTGCCCTGTGCAATTGGAAGCTGAGGCCTGAATCCTTAAAAATCATCCCAGTCCTTCTGCTTAGAAGCCTGCCGAGTTGCTGAAAGCCCTGCATGGCTCAGGTACCACCATGGGTGGATGGAGGCAGGTCTCACACTCCCCTGCTCTGTCACATGGGACCTTGTCCTCTGCACACCAGACCCAGCTGTGCATTGTCCGGGGGTTGCTTTTGTTTTCAGAGGCTCACACAATGCACACACATGGAGACTTGACATGTGCATGCACGTGCTATATTGTATGTGAAGGCCCCAGTTGGGGACTGGCTCTTCCAGTTTGCCTGGGACTATCCTGGTTTTAGCACTGGAAGTTCCACATCCTGGGAAATGCCCCAGGCCAAGTCACCCTGAAAAGGTCCTGTGGCCCATGTAGGGATTGACAGGTAAGACCTGTCTAATGGCATGGGGCCTCAAAAGCAACTAACACCACAGGAAAATGCAGTGCAAGGGAGCAAGGCCATTTTGACTATTGAAAGACAACAGAAATAGTTCTCAGTGGGAAGAAGAAGAAGAAGAAGAAGAAGAAGAAGAAGAAGAAGAAGAAGAAGAAGAAGAAGATCATCTCAACAAGGCTTCTTTATTTAATCCAGCACTTTACTGATCAAAAAAAGTGCTTTTAAAATAATACCCTCCTACTCCACCACTACTCACTAGACTAATCATAATAAAAACAGCTATCACCTGAGAGTGTTTACCAGGCTCCTTGCTGGGCCCTTGGCATAGAGCCCTTCACTGAACCCAAGAGGTAGGAACTTGGGTTATTTTTTTTATTATGTTTATTTTTTTAAAGATGTTATTTATTCATGAGAGACAGAGAGAGAGAGACAGAGACAGAAACACAGGCAGAGGGAGCAGGCTCCATGCAGGGAGCCCGACGTGGGACTCGATCCCAGGACCCCAGGATCATGCCCTGAGCCAAAGGCAGACGTTCAACCACTGAGCCATCCAGGTGTCCCTAGGAGCTACTTTTATGCACAGTTTGACAGATAAGGAAACTGAGTCTCAGGTGAGTTATGTGCCTTGCCCAAGTTTACAGGAGATGCCTGCTGCAGTCGGTTTAGACTCAGGTGACCTAAGAGCAGGCCCGGGCACCACCTACATAGCCATCCTGTCCTCTGTGCTGATGAGTGTCTTGAGAAATGGAATTCTTTGGGTCCTTGTCATGCCAGAGCACCGGCTTCCTGGGGGTATTCCCTTGTTCACTAGTGTTTCCTCAGAGTACCTGGCACAGGGGCCTTCAGTATAGTTGTTGCTCAATTAATGTTTGCTAAAATGGACTGAAGTGAAAAAAATCTGTATGTTCTCTGCACCTAGGTAAAAACATTCTGCAGAGAGCCTGCTGCTCAAATGGGCTGTTTATTTATTCACTAGAATAAAAGCTATTTTAACAATACCTGTCTCCCTATTGGTTTATAAGCTTTTATATTATAACACACACATATATTATACATAGAGAGAGGAATATAAACTCTCATATATATTGTAATATATATATATATTTATATGGACACACTCATACTGTCTTATTCACTGCTGCACCTGGATACTGGCAGAGGGCCTAGCACATAGTAGGAGCTCCATAGATAGTCATTGAATGAAAGAATAAATAAATATAGGCTGTCCAACAAGGAAACACTGAGGAGAGGGAGCGGTGTGGCTCCTCAGGAAAGTTCTCCACCCACTTTTATTTTTTATTAATTTATTTTTCATTTTTCTAAGATCGATTTATTTATTTTAGAGAGAGCGCATGAGCAGGGGAGGGGCAGAGGGAGAGGGAGAGAGAGAGAGAAGCAGACTTCCTGCTGAGCACAGAACCCAACATGCAGGGCTTGATCCCAGGGCCCTGAGATCATGATCTAAACTGAAACCAAGAATTGGGCGCTCACCCAAAAGAGCCACCCAGGCGCCCCCCTCCATCTACTTTTAAACCAACAGATGGGTCTTGTCTGAGTCCAGTAATTTCAGCATCCAGGGTCAGGCTGACTCAGCTCTGAGGTTATTGTCTCTCCGTTCTTGTTTCCTCCTTTTCTTTAAGCCAGAATCACCATTAACCTCTCCAATTGGAGCCACTGGGGAAATGGCAGCTGACAGGCTCGTGGGGCTGCAGGGCTGAGTCACAGGGAATAGCTGTAGATGAAGAAGCCATCAAGTGATAATAGCAAATACGTGTACATACTTTACTATGTGTTGTCATGCCATTGAAATGTTATATATGATTAACCTAATTATACTCCATAACAACTCTATATGGTTGGTAACATTTCAGACCCAATCAACAGATAAGAAAATGAAGGTACAAAAGTTTACATAACTTGCCCAAGGTCACAGAGCTTGTGTATCTGGCTTGAGTCCGTGGTCGTAAGCCCAGCAAGGCATTTCCCACTACCTGCAAAATAAAGGATAAAGAGTATGGGCATTTCCATAACACTTACTGTGTGGTATTTATTGTGTCAGGGAATAAGGACCCACAAGGATATTAACATTAAATAACAAAAATGTGTATCAAATATTAATAACAATATTATAATTAATTATGTTAATAGGGTATATCATAGTAGTGATGATAACAGTTAAAATGATACAATGGTAAGGAATATTTCATTAATTAATATAATGAATATGAATAACACCATTGATATTTTATAAAATATTAATAATAATCAATACTCATAGTCACCATGATAGGGTGTTGGCTATGTGGACATTTATATGTTTTTATAAGATGCTTTTTATTTCTTTTTTATTGTATTTATTTATTTATTAAGTATTTATTTGAGAGAGGGAGTGAGTGAGCAAGAGAGAGAGAGCAAGAGCTGGGGGAAAGGCAGAGGGAGAGGGAGAAGCAGGTTCCCTACTAAACAGGGAGCCCAACGTGGGGCTTGATCGCGGGACCCGGGCATCATGACCTGAGCCGAAGGCAGATGCTTCACCGACTGAGCCACCCAGGCACCCCTACAAGATGCTTTTTAATGTAAACATCTTATTTCTAATGTTTTCCAACATTAGCTTTACTGATGCATAATTAAACAAAATTGTAAGGTATTTAAAGTGTACATCATGGAGATTTTATAATATTTGTATACAGAGTTGAAAGGTTCCTCAACTAGCTGATTAACACATCCAACCTCTCACAGATTTACCTTTGCTTTTTGGTGAGAACATAAACGTTCTACTCTCTTAGCAAATTTCGATTGTACAACACAGCGCTGTCAACTGTAGTCACCACGTTTTGCAATCGATCTTCTGAGCTTATTCGTCTTATAGCTGAACGTTTGTAGCTTTTTACCAACTTCTCCCTGTGTCCTCCACATCCCAACCCCTGGCAAGGCAACCCCCACTCTCTCTTTCATGAGTTTGACCTTTTGTTTTTAAAATTAATTTATTAATTTAAAAAAAATTAATTAAAATTTAATTAATTTATTAAAGATTCCACATATGCAGGATGTGGAATCTTTTTCCACGATGCAGTATTTGTCTTCCTCTCCCTGGCTTATTTCACTTAGCGTAGTGTCCTCAAGGTCCATGCATGCTGACACGGTGGCAGGCTTTCCTTCTTTCTCAGGGCTGGATAAAATCCCAGGGGGACGAGTATTTTGAGCTTGATCAGGGAACATCGCCCCTCCCGCTTGATCCCTGCTTTCTTTGGCAGCGGCATCTTATTCGTGGAGAACATTGTTGTGGTTATTGGTTCACAAATACGTGTCCTCTACACGATGACGAGTTTTCCGCGGACACGCTGCCTCTTTAGGGTGCGCTGAGCCCGGACATCTGGGTCAGTCAACTCTGGTGAATGGAATGAAAGAGGTTTCACAGGCAAACCTAGGTGGAGGCAGAGGTGCAAAATCCTGCACCCAGAAACCACGCAGGAGGAGCATTTGCCCCTCTTTGTACCCTTACCACCCCATCGGGCGTTTGGTGACTGTCACATGATCACATAGTAAGCCTGCTGGCCGTCAATCTCCACGGAGGTGGGTGCCCCCGGGATGTGACAACTCATGGAGATCATCATCAGACCCACTTTAGCTTTTCTTTCTAAATTCCCAGACTTTGTCATGTTGAGTCGTCTCCAGAACCTTCCCAAGGGGGATTTTCCTTGCTCTTGTAAACTGGAGATTTATGTCCTGCATGTGGACTTCTCCCAGCTTAGCTGGTTCTCAGCTGTGGGTGTTTTCCTTCAGGGGGACGTGTGGGAAGCAGAGGACGTTGGAGAAACTGCTTTGTAGTGGGATTCTTGGACTAGTTCTTACCTGTGAGCGGTAATTTGCAAGGGAACGTGGTGTAGGGGCAAAGATGTTGGTTTCAGGAATCAGAAAAACATGCTGGTTTGTCTCTTGAAGCCCTATGACTTGGGGCAAGTCATCTGCCCCTGTCTGTACCTCCCTCATGTCCTTATCTACCAAATAGGAATGATGGTATCTAGCTTGTAGGACAGAGGAGAGTCATTATTATGCATTGCCTTCTCTTTGAATCCTGTTCTTTGTCCTTGTTGCTCTGCCTCGCCCCCACCACCACCTTTGCACCATCACCATTATTTCCATCCACGGTGGACACTTGTTACAGACCCATCCCTCCTTCCAAGCTGTTCCAATTTTTTTTGACTCTACCTTGCTCCTTTCACCCGCTTGCTTTATGCCCTCCCTAACTCGTGTCTCCTTGTGAATCTGTTTTTCTTTTAAATCTCAAGCCCTGTCTCTTTTGGAAAGAAAAATCTCACTTTGTAACTGCGGACATTAGTGGGCTTAATTAAAAACCAGTGAGTTGAATTGATCCAGCTGTTAGAGCCAGAACTTCTGCTGGAGAACAGATCATGATGTATGTTTTGACCACTTTTCCCCCTCTGCTTGGCATGACTTTGATGGTTGAAATAATGTGAAACCACAGTGTGTGTCACTGAATGTCAGCCATAAATGGGTCTTGTTGATTCACACTTAATAGCTTTCAACAAAAGCAGTTAGAAAAAGAACATCAAACAAGCCAAGCAAATGCAGAAGAAAAGAAGTGGTTGGTAGGAAATCAGAAAGTGTGGACTGGGGGCACCTGGGTGGTTGAGCGTCTGCCTTTGGCCCAGGTCGTGATCTCAGGGTCCTGGGATCGAGTTCCGCATTGCGCTCTTTGCGGGGAGCCTGCTTCTCCCTCTCTCTCTCATAAATAAATAAAATCTTTAAAAAAAAGAAAGAGAGGACTAAAAATGACCACAACTTGATAAGTAAACTTAAGAGACTGTTTGAGACACAAACTTATTTTATACTTGATCTTAGCTAAAAAGGTTGAGAGCCAAACAAACACATTTTAAAAGGGTAAGGTATTGAGAAGTTTAAAGAAAAAAAAAACGCAAGGAAACATAAATATTCCAAGTTAGCAATGAAGCATATGACATTATGAAGGGGATGTTTAAAGTTACAAGAGAGTGCCGTATGTAACTCTAGATCATGATTTCTCAACCTCAGCTCGGCACTATTGGCATGTGGGCTACAGAATTCTTTGTGGCGGGGCCATCCTGTGCATTGTAGGATGCTGAGCCACGTTCCTGGTCTCTACCATTCTATCATCTCTACTAGACTCCAGTAACACCTCACCAATGAAACATGGCTCCAGGAATTGTTAAATGTCCCCTATGGGCACCTCCCCCCCGCCGAGTTAAGAACCTCTGTTCTATATTAATCACTTTGAAAAATCTCAGGGACATGGAGGATATTCTAGGGGAATATTAATGAGCATACTGAAAAATTAATAAGAGTGTGACTGTGTGTGTGTATATATCTCTATACATGTATAAACACCAGGGAAAACATTTGCAAAGTTGTCAACACATCATCTCTAAAAAACAAAATCCTAGGTCAAACCTTTATCGGTGAGTCATATCCCATGCTCGAGAGATAACAATTTATCACCCTCTAGGCACTGCCAGGGTCTGAGTGGTTTCCTGGGACATGCGACTTTCAGTACTAGAACCTGGAGAATCTCAGGAAACCAGGACAAGTTGGTCATTTTAACACTTTCCCATGCGTAATGGGAGAAAGTAAGCCAATTCAGCAGTAAAATGAGAACTTACAGGCCACACCCACTTATGAATATAAATGAGAACATTGTAAACGAGACATTTATGCTGAGGAATGTGATACACAAAAGTAGTGTTTTTCTTTACTTGGTTAAGAAGCTTTGTTCACATAAAATCATAGTGAGGTCTTAATCTGTGGCAACAAAGATGGTACAGGCAGCCCCTCCTTCTGGGTATCTCTCTAAATCTCCCATATCCCCTTCTTCTTCCTCTCCTTTCTTAAACCCACTCCCACATATTCCCTGAGGGGCTCCATGAATCCCTGCCCCCCCACCAGTGCCCTCTAGGGCACAGTTAGGAATCCTACAATAGAAGAATAAGCACCATGGTGAAGTAGAGTCTACATCCAAAACAGAAGATGATCCAACAGGATTATTTTGACATAGATCAAAAAGGTATTTGAAAACTCAAAATCTATGTGATTTAAACCGAGAACAACCAAGCCTTCATTAAACTAGAAGTATGTTCCTCTAACATAATGATTACTATCTTTTTCAGATCACTAGCAACAGCATTCATGGCGGAGGACTTCCCGTTAAAGTCAGGAACGAGGAGTTCTATGACAATCCTTAATTTAATAATTTTTAAGAAGTTCTAGCCAATGCAATAAAGCAGGGGGGAAAAACCAGATGAAATGATAATAAACTAGAAAGAGAAGAATAAAAATATAAGTATTTGCAGATGATCTGATTGAATCAAAGGAAAAATTTTAAGAGAGTTTAAAAATGAACCAAACTCTTCTCTGATTTTTAAAATAAATCTAATGAAATTCCAAGAAACACTTTTAAAGGAACTCATTAAAATTGGGTGAAAATGATATTCAAGTTAAAATTAAGTGAGAGTAGCCACACATTTTTATCTGAAAAGTAAGGGAGGAATTGCACTACCAAGTTTAAAGCATATTGTCAAGCTATAATAACTCAACCAATATGGGACTAATGCAATGTAGACATCTAGATACATGGAATTGAATATAAAATCCCATTAATACTTCCATGCATAGATAAGGATATAATCCATGATAAGAGTGGGAGTTCATAAAAAAAAAAAAAAAAAAAAAAAAAGAGTGGGAGTTCAAATCAATGGACAAATGATATTAGGTGAAACATGGTACTATGACACATGATAAACTCTGACAAAATAAAGTCAAACTCTTAACCTTATGCCATGTGACAAAGTTAATGCAATTAGATTGAGTCACCTGTAAACAATGAGACTATAAAATAGTTAGAAAGAGACACAGATGAACTTTTATCTGAATCCTGTGTGGAAGAGCCTTTTTTAATCATAAAAGGAAAGGGCGAAGCTGCAAGTGATATATTAAACCAAATAAAAATGAGAATCAAAAAACCCCCATATGAATCCAAAGGAAGCTGACTCTAGAAGAATATGCATACATTATGAAGTAAAACAATTATTGGTTTAAATACAGAACATTTATTAATAAAAAGATAATAAATTAATAAGAGGATAAGTGTATGCACAGAACAAAACAGGCTGGGAATATGCAACAATCAGCTTCCAAAAAAGAACTCTAAATGGTGAATCAAGCTACAAGAAGGTATTTAGTAGCATTATAATAAAAATCAATGTAGGTTAAAACAACAAGCAACTATGTTTTGCCTATCAAAGGAGAAAAAAAATGTATAGCGACAATTATTGAGGTGGTGGGGAATACAAGTAGCCAGAGATGTCAACAAGAAATATATATGAATACGATCATAACAATATGATAGAGAAAAAGGAAATTAGCTCTTCAACAGTAGTAATACTATACAAGGGACAATTATGCATAGTGATTAAAACCATGACCTCAAAGAATAGGAGGAAATAGAAATATTAATGATAGATAAACTAAAAAAAATGTTCTAAAAGAATCTACAGTGCGTATCACTCGCCAAAAATCAGATGCATGCAGGCACACACACACACACAAACACACACACCAGGAAAAAGAGTATAAAGGATAAATCAGTGGTTCTCTGATTGGTGACTTATTTTCTTCTTTGCACATTTGTGCATTTCCCAAATTCTTGTGCTATTTCTTTAATGATAAGAATGTATATTAAATATTTAAAAATTATTTTAATATATCTGATCAGGAAGCTGACTGTCCTTTGAGCTGAGTTCTTCATTTTTAATACATCAGCATCTACTCATTTTCTTTCAGGACTTGTTCAACCTGTAGATCAGGAATAGACAACATGCATTGGGATGATGAGGGTTCCAGAAGGTTCCCAAATAATCCCACGATGCTTTCCCCACGGAGGCTTGGCAGGGTATGTGAGATTGATCAGTTTGAATTAAGTAATGCCCTTTCCTTTCCTCCTCAAATTTAGATACTTCTGGATGAGTCAACAGTGCCTGAGCACTCATAGGTGATCAATAAATGTTGATTGACTTGATTTGAATTGAAGGTAGAGACACTGTGAATAATTTTGTTCATTATACCAGTGTTTCTTCCCCAAAGAACACTAGTGATACAGAGATCGCTGCAAGATTGGATTGGTCTCACAGGTGTGACTGATTTTATTTCTGAAGTTACTACAGAATGGGGATGTAAAGAATAAGAGGACGTAGAGTGTTCAGTATAAAGGCAGGGCTACTGAAAATTCGGTAAAAAATGGAATGTAAAATGGAGAAAACACATTTCTCTAAACGTGCAGTTGACCCTCAAACAACATGGGTTTGAACTGCTCGGGTTTGAACAGCATGGGTCCATTTTTATGCAGAATTTTTTTTTTTTATAAATGCAACACAGGACTATAAATGTATTTTATCTTTCTTATTATTTTCTTAGTATCATTTTCTTTCCTCTCTCTTACTTTATTGCAAGAATGCAGTATAGACTACAGATAACATACAGAATACATATGAATCAACTGTTTATGTTATTGGTAAGGTCAACAGTAGGCTGTATTCATAGTTCAGTTTTGGGGGAGTCAAAAGTTATTTTCAACCATGTATGGGGGGGTCGGTGTCCCAAAACCCAAAATTATTGAAGATCTGTATTTATTTTCAGATCCATCATTACAGTAGCCATAGTCTTGGAAGATAGACTCTTGACTGGCTGTTGGTCCAAGTAAGGCGTTCACTCACTCACTTATCACTTTAAGTCACCCATGAGCCATGGGGGTCAGCCTCCAGTCCCCTGTCACCAGTATTAACACACAGACAACCAAAAAGTAATTCCCCAGTGGCTCAAGTTCTAACTTGTACTACCTGGACACTGCGAAACTGACATAAATCTATAGGACCATGGGCTTTTTACCTTTTTCCTGTTCTCCCTTCTTGTGATTCTGTAGAATAGAACCTGAAGTCTCAGTAGGGCGACAAGTGACAATGGTAAGTAAGGAAGATAAACCAAATAGTAAACCAGAATCCTCCATAGTATATAGGAAGAAGGACAGCTACCTACCAGGTGTTAAACACCACTGGAGGCACTTCCATCCCTTCTTATGTAATTCTCCCACCCATGATACAAGTAAGATAATATCTTCCCCATTTTGCAGACGAGGGAATAGAAGCTAATGTTAGGTCTCTAAACTTGAATATGAACTTGGATAATTGTGCATTACGATGAACATGCTTCCCACTCAGCTTGGTTCAATTCCATCTCCTGGTTGTTGTCTGGGTATAATTATTAATCGTGGTTCCTTGTACTTCTAAAGGTGTTCCTGTTCAGATGATAAATTACTCTGTCACCCGTGGAAATGCTGTTGGCTTCAAATAAGAAGGAGTCAAGACTCAGGAGGTTTAGACACTAAGGGTTTTATAATCTGACAGATCAAGAAGTGCCGTGAAGATGGTTATAAGGTTGAGGAACTCAGAAGCTCAGAGAGTTGTTTCCTTCTGTCTTTTCCCATGCCAGCCTTTCTAATTGGTTCAACCCATCAATTCTGCTGTTCCAGGCATCACTTTCTCAAACACCATGCTAAAGGCAGAACATGGTCCATTTCTTTTGGTATCTCCTCAAAAGGACAAAGAAGCCTTTTCAAGTAGCTCTTAGAAGATGTCTGGTCATGGAGTCACATGATCAGTCCTCAATCAATCACTGGCAGGGGGTGGAGGTGGGGGTTACATGATTAGCTTTGAGCAATTAGGATTTTCCCAAGCTACAGAGTAGTCTAGCAGAGGATGAAAGAAAACCTGGGGCCTTCTAGAATGGAGGAAGTGGAAAGTAACTATGGCTACTATAGCAGGTGGCTGCTCTAACTAGTGGGTAGAAAGAGGTCAGCCATGGGCAGCCCCGGTGGCTCAGTGGTTTAGCGCTGCTTGCAGCCCGGGGTGTGATCCTGGAGACCCGTGATCGAGTCCCACTTTGGCTCCCTGCATGGAGCCTGTTTCTCCCTCTGCCTGTGTCTCTGCCTCTCTCTGTCTCTATGAATAAATAAATAAAATCTTTAAAAAAAAAAAAAAAAGAAAGAAAGAAAGAAAGAGGCCAGCCAGTCTGAAGGACTATATACACTGCTATTCCCACTATGCCAGCCTCCCTCCAAAGAGGTTATGCCCTCCAAAGAGGTTATGCCTGCAGGCCAGAGGGGGGAGTAGGAGGTTTCTGTTGGAGGAAAACCCAAACCCATAGCAATAACAATGCCATACATCCTCTGGGATCCTACGAAGGCATTTGGGAAAGGTTTAACCTGGTGTTGGGCTGAGTTCTAAAGGAACAGGGGGAGTTTGCTCTTTAGCCGCAGGCAGGGACAATGACAGGCATTCCAGGTAGAGGGAGCTGCATGTGCACATGGCCAGGGAGGGGAAAGAACATAGTGTGTTCAGGAAACTGCATGTAACCCCATGGCAGGTGAGGTTCCACTGTGGTGATGATGGGAAATGAGGTTAGAGGAGTGAGCAGGGCCGTGTCCCAAAGTGTAGGCATAACACTCTGGGAGGATAATTTTTTCTTAGGGAGTCATTGATAGGTTTTAAACTTGGAAGTAGTCTTGCTATTGTTGCTCTAAGGAAATCCACCAGCAGGGAGTAAAGACTTCCAGGGCAGATATTTTTATTTTTATTCAAGAATCTAGAAGTTGCAGCTGGTGTGTTGTAGAGAGGTTACTTAGGGCCAGGAGTGACTTGCACAGCTCTGAAAATACTGTCTCTTGATATTGTTCCTTGTTCCGGAAGAACTCCATCTCTTTGCTCCCTCTATGTATTCCTGATGCCTTGTGGCTAAACCTGCTCTATGCTCGCCAACATTTGGGATTCAAGCTGTACTACTTTTCCCGGTGTGTCCAGGAGAGTCCGACAAGACCGTGTGACAAAGCTTATGGCCATTCACTGGTGGGCATTAGTGATACACTCAACTTGAAGGCCTGACCCCTAAAAACCTCTCACACCATTCTTTGCGCTCTTTTCCCATCCACCTGCCAAATGAAGAAGACTCCAGTGACACAGGGAAGGGCAGAGCTATCAAATGGAAGGAGCCTGGATCTCTGAATGACCATGTGGCACAGAGCCCAATGCTGCCTTTTTTTTGTTTTTAGTGTTATAGAGAATCTGTCGAAGAGGGGATAGGAAGAGTAAGCACCTAGCCTATCCAATAACATGGAGGTTGCTATAATAGTAAGTACGGTGCTTTTTGACATCACTACTGTAAGAAGGGACCAGACCGAGGGCAGTAGGTTTCAGGAGGAGAGGGCACTGCGGGTTCAGTGTGGGGGATGACATGAGCAAGACTGTGGAGGTCAGTATGATAAGAGGAGCTTCCAGAAACAGCAGGCAATAGGAGTAGTTGGGGGAAGGGTATATGGGGGGGAGGATGGGACAGGGAGAGGGAGAGGGAGAGGGAGAGGGAAGGAACGGGTGGGAGGGACAGATGAACAATGCCAGGTGGAAGAAATGACAAGCTCTGTTTATAGCCCGATGACCACGTCTGCCCAGAGTGAGCTTGGATCATTCCAGTTGCCATCGGGCGGGCACAGTTCCCTGCAGCACACTGGCGCCTAATCATATCTTGCATGCTATTTCCAAGAAGCTCAAAGGGCTTTCTGGAAGTTATCTGCTGGCTTGTCCCAACGGCCCTGCGTTATCATTCCCATCTCACAGATGGAAAGACAGCACACTGAGTGGTGAGCCTACTTACCTAAGGTCAGAGCGTGACTCAGTGACCCCCGTGTAATCAGATTCCAGGTTTTTTGATCCCCAGGCCCCTGCTGCGGCTCCTCTAGGCTAGCTTTGGGACGCCAGGCAGGCGGCATCTCTTTTTCCTCAAAAAAGAGCCACTGAACACCCAGATGCCTCATGTAATTTAGTTATTAGTCAGCTCCTGATCTTTAGCAATAAAAACTTTGGTTCATACACAAGAACAGGAGCGGTGCTGGTTGACATTCTATACTTCCGATCCTAGAATGTATTATAAAAATGTTTGAGCAAACCGAAGAGTGGATAGAACTTTAGTCAATATCTGTCTACGCAGCAGTTAGATTCTGCAATTAACACTTTGCTTTATTTTGTTATTAGTGGAACTATTTCTGCAATGCAAAAAGGTGAAGTTCTCTTCAGTGATGGTCACAGTAAGTGATGCTATTAAAAATCTCTCTTAAATATCTGGGAATGATAAGAAAACAATTTCTAAGAATATTTAAACCTTTCAGCTCCTCACCGGTATAGACTGTAGTATTTGCTACCCGTGAACAGCAGATTGCAAGAGTCTTTTCACATTGAAAATATATCCTAGCATGAGTCTTTAAAATAAAATATAGCATTTCACTGGATTTATCTATTTAAACGAGAGAGAGAGAGAGAGAGAGAGAGAGAGAGAGAGAGAAGAGTCCCTTCCCATAGATTAAAAAATAGGCACAAAACCAAACAAGGGTTTGGGACAGGGAGTGTGGCCTGTCACTCTGGAATAAACGTTTATTCTAGGTCATTCCTATGGGATGTTTGTGTGAGGTCAGGATATAGAAACTGCCTGGCCAGAGACTTGAAGGAGCCAAAGAAATCTTTTGATCTTGTTTTAGAGATAAGGTCCAGAAAGGGCAAGCGACTTGCCTGAGGTCACACAGTAAAGGCCTCTTAGTGACAGCATTAGAATCAGTAACTTAGGATACTGGAGCTGAGCTGGAAAAAAGCCCACAGATGGCCACAACATTCTGTCCTTATCACTTTGCTCCCCATTCACACCATCCTGGAGGCTCCAAAGAACACTTTCTTTACTTACAGGAGGTGTGCTTAAAACAATAGACTCCTAACTCTGGGAAAAGAACTAGGGGTGGTGGAAGGGGAGGTGGGTGGGGGGTGGGGGTGACTGGGTGACAGGCACTGAGGGGGGCACTTGACGGGATGAGCACTGGGTGTTATTCTATATGTTGGCAAATTGAACACCGATAAAAAATAAATTAAAAAAATGGTTTTAGGTGAAAGCCAAAAACAAAACAAAACAAAACAAAAAACAATAGGCATCAGTTGTTGACTGTTGCCACCAAAATAGGTAACAGAAATGTCCCTTTTTGGGAGTCTGGGGGAGGTGGCGGTGGGGGGGGACAAGTTGGTTGGCCCCGAATTGGCCTCCTGCAGCAGATTCTCTGTTGCTTAATGAATATGCTTTGGGTATGGCCTTCTGTGCCCAGGGGATTGGCCCTGGATCCAGGTCCTGAGCTCCGCAAGCGTGCATGGGCCGCTCGCTGTTAACCTGGATGCACCACTTGATCAGATAAATGAATACAGAAGTAAAACCCATGTCGCTGGTCTTCTCTCTGCCGCTTCTGATTTAGCCAAAGGCAGAGAAGCTAGGGGCCCGCTGGATCCCTGCTCGCCTCTCCTGGAAGGCAGGGGACCCTTCAGGGCAGACCTCTGGGGCCAGGATCCATTCTGAGAAATCCAGCCTCCTCCCGGGGTAACCTGCCAGCGGCCTCCAAGCTCCTGGCAGAGGCCCACGCTGCAGGGAGGAAGCTGCAGAAACTCGGGTCCCTGCTCTATCAGTTTGTCATCTGTGGCCCGTGCAACCCCGAGAGACCTTAATCTCTTGGGCGTCAGCGGGGATTCTGTCTCCAGCACTAAACTCATTTACGGGAGAGGGGGGTGCATATTAATAATGAAGATAACGGCAGGCCTAGGCCGCGATATTCCCTGACCTGCCCCCAGGCGGGCCTTAATGACTGTTTGTGAAGTGCGCAGAGAGCCTCAGATGAAAGGAGCCCAGGTGAGCACAGCCCTGCCCGCCGATGTCAGGACACCTGCTGAGCCCGCTCCAGGGGTACAGCTGGTCCTGCCCGCGCTGGCTGGGGGGACCCAGCTCCAGCAGGCAGGCAGGCAGGCAGGCAGGCCGTGGTGCAACGGAGAGGGACGCGCGCACCCAGATAGGGACTCACGGTGAGGACAGACAGAAACCAAAAAGGGGTCCGAGAGAAACCGGAGACGGTGGGAGCCAGAGAGGGCAGCGTGGACAGAAAGGGCTGGGAGGGACCCCAAGGGCAGGAGGCAGGAGGGAGGAAGAGACGGGGACACGCGCACGCGCGCACAGGCGGGAGGAGGCCGGCAGGGCCCCCGCAGGGCGCACGGGCAGGAGCGCGCGGCGCGGGGACGGGGACGGAGACCAGGAGCCCCGGGGCCCCGCCCCGCCCCTGCCCCTGCCCCTGCCCCGCGCCCCCTCCCCGCGTCTTATCAGCGGCGCGCGGGCGGGCGGCCTTGGGCGCGAGGCGGCGGCGGCGGGGCCTTATTGCAGGTGCGCTGGCGCCGCCGAGTCTGCGGAGGCCGCTGCGGGGCCGGCCGGGCGGGTGGCGGCGGCAGGCACGGAGCGCGGGGCCGCGGGGGCGCGGGGGCGCGGCCTCGCCTCCGCACGCGGGGCGCTCGCACCCCCCGGCCCCGCGCCCCGCGGCCTCCCGCCCGCCCGACTGGCACCTGCTCTGCACACCCCCGCCCCCGCCTTGCCATCCACAGCCTTGGGGTGGGCGGGCGCTGCGCCGGGCACTTGCGTCTTCCCCACGCTGCTGCTTTGGAACAGCCGTAGTTTGCAGATCAATAAAAACTAACATTTTGCAGAGATGCTGTTGTTCGCACAATCTGTGCGCCAAACCTTTCTTTTCATTTGCTCTGCTGAAGTCAGCCGAGCCCGAGCCGGGAAGGGAGCAGGGCCTCCCAGAACTTGCGTCGCCCTGCCACGTCTTCCTCTCTCTGCGCCTCAGTGTCCTCTTCCCTGACATGAGGGAAGGCAGGTGTCTTCACAGAAGGTTAGAGGGGTGCGAAGATGTAATGCGTCCAGGGCGCACAGGCCCAGAGATGTCGTTAATAAGCCACTCTAAGGCTTCACTGTCTTTCTCCCAGCCCCCCGCTGGGATGCTGGAACAGAGGGGCTACACACCTTTGGGAGCCAGCCTGACCTGGTAGTGATATCGGCTACCATCTTTCAGAGGTGTGCGTGTGTGTTTGTGTGCATGCACGTGTGTGCATGACCTTGGGCCAACTTACCCCACTTAGCTGGCCCTGGAGGGGCCTCCTCTTTGCTCCTCTGGAACACAGCAATAGTATCAGTGGCTCCCCAGGAGTTATCCTGAATATTAAGTAGGTACCACGGGTGGGGGGGGGGGAGGGGGAGCTGGGCCAGAGAGTCTCCTGCTGACCCACCCCAGTTTCCAGCACGGTGGTCACACTGTCCCGGGACTGTCCACAGCTGATCACTGGGCATTGGAAGAGGGACTCGAGCCTTCCCCAGAGTACAGTCTGCTATAGTCTGAATGCTCACCTCCTGCTCCCTGCCCCCTGGATCCTTTACACGCATCCCTAGATAAATCTCTTGACTGATTCCATCTGGTTGTCTCCTTCCCACAAGACTAAACTGAGTCTAAATGAATTAACCTGTAGGAGATTCACATACAAAGCCCGCCAATAAGCATTAGGTGCTGTTACTATTATGGCCATTTTTTTATGCATTCCCGCTGTCAGCATCTGACTGTCCTGAGCAACGCAGCTCTTTCTTCCTTTCTGTCCCATTCTCTCTCTATTCTACAAATACTTCCAGACCCTCCTAGGTGCCGAACTCCAAACTTCACGCTGAGTCTGCAGAGCTCAGATGAAGCCTCTGCCTACACAGAGCTAGTGCCCAGCCCGGGAGACCGAGAAGAAACGAGATATTTCAATGCAGGGTAGTAAGAGTGTGGATGGAGGAAGCTGACCGTTAATGACAGCAACACAGCAAGGGTGCTTAACTTACCCTGCAGGGGTGGGAGGGAGGAGCGATCAGGGAAGGCTCCACAGAGGAAGTGACATCTGTGTTAAGTCATAAAAAACAAATGGAGTTATTTGGGTAACCCAGAAGAGTCTATTTTACTCAAATGAGTTAGGCAGATGAAACCAATCCTACAGGAGGACCTGGAGGGATTCTGGTTTTTTCCCTGTCTGGGAGTAGGGGAGAATATTTGTGCAAAGGGCGACTTGGATTTATTACCCTAGAGTAAGTAGGAGGGCAGGATCGCCTAGTGGTGGTGATGGCAGGGTGGTCCCAGAGCTGCGCATGTCAGAAAAGGGAGTGAGGGGCCAAAGGTGGGCATTCCCCATCTAACAGCAGGCAGGAGATACCAGCCTAGTGGACCCAAATATCTGATATTTTTTTTTAGAGGAACTGAATATTTTTTTAAGATTTTATTTATTTATTTATGATAGACAGAGAGAGAGAGGCAGAGACACAGGCAGAGGGAGAAGCAGGCTCCATGCAGGGAGCCTGACTTGGGACTTGATTCCGGGTCTCCAGGGTCAGACCCTGGTTGAAGGCAGGTGCTAAACCGCTGAGCCACCTGGGCTGCCCCGGAACTGAATATTTTAATGTGAAATTTCCCATTTTTCTTTATCTTCACTACTCACTAACAAAAAGCATTAAGTACAAAACCAACAAGCACTGGTTAGATTAAACACACGGGGGGAGGGGTTCCAGATTTGGCCCTGGGACAGCCAGTTTGAGACCTCTGGGAAGTATACCGGCAGAGAGGAAGACACAGTCGCCGCACTAACAGGATCTCAGATGGCCAACTGGCATGACAGCACTTTATTCCTCTAGGCCTGACAAGGCGTCCAATCATCCAGTCTGCCTTAAGTGTGAGCTCTGAGCATTTCAGAATTTAGTACTGAACTTTGCCACTTCTCTGAGAGTCAGCCCCTCCTGAGACAGCCCTGCGCAATGGCCACAAGAATTCACAGTCCCTACTAAATAAAAAATGGTGGAATAAAAAACAAAAACAAAAACACAGTTCATACAGGGAGCCCCAGAGGGGCCAGAGGCTGCAAACATCCAGGTCTGACCTCTTCCCTTCAGCTCTCTCTGTCTCCTAGAAGGCGGAAGGATGCAGAACCTTCTAGAATCCGAGGCTTTGCTCCCATTTCTCCCTCACTAAAATGATGGCTCTCTTTCCTTAATCCTTTCTTGGGGCTGCTCCATCTTTTCCAGTTTTCATCATCATTAGGATTGGGGCATGCTGACCCACACGCCGAAACGAAGCAAATCAAATAAAATATAAAGAGACCTGTCAAAGTCCTTTCAAGACAGCCAAGGGGGAAGTTCCCCCAAATTAAGGCAGCGCCCGTGAGCGCAGAGTCAGAGAGAAAACCTTTTAGCTGAAACCAAGAACATTCCCGGGCGAGGTATTTCATTATAATAATGGCCTATCTTGGATGAACAATTTAGGAGAAAGGTTAGCGGCTGAATACAGTTCTTACTATAAGAATGCCAGGAGGCTGTAACGGCAACCTGCACATTCTTCAATTCGAAGCAGGGAGTTTGATTCAATACATGGAGCTTTTAGATTTATTTCCCCGGGTTTGAGGCCTGTGCATTGTAGGTGATCTTTGTTTTCAAACTTCCGAAGAAGGCTTGGCTGTTGAACTCTGATAGGAGTCTAATTACCTCCAACCAGCCATTAGTTAATTGCTCTTGGGAGAGGTGAGAAGCTCCAGGGCATGACGATCCTCAGGGTGTCTACTAGCAGTGGGATCAAGACAGTGAGATGGACAAGACACAAGTCTCCGGGCCCTTCTGAACTCAGAATCCTGACTGCATGTCCCCGTGAGAGAGGAGTCCATCCACTAGAAAGGGGATGTGCCATGGCTGTGTGGCTCTGGAGGTGGCATCAACAGTGACAAGTCTTGATAATGCTAGACTAACATGGGGTGAAGGAGCCTCCATTCACATACACATGCAAGGACTATCTATTGAGGACCTCGTATGTGCTCCTGAGGGTATGGCAGCAGGCAAGACATGGTTGATGCTCTCCTGGGGTTGACACTTCCCTGGCAGCTGGCCATTATAAAAATACTGTAGGATAGGATGTGTTTTCATTTCCTGGGGCTGCTGCAACAGACTGCCTCAAGCTGGGGGGCTTAAGACAACAGAAATTTATTCTCTTTAAGTTCTGGAGGCCAAAATCCTCAATTAAGTTCGGGCCATCCTCTATCCGAAGCCTGGACTCTTCTTGAATTCTTAACTCTCCCAGCTTCTGGAGATGGTGGATCATCCTTGGCTGTATCACTTCAAGCCCTGCCTCTGTTGTCACATGACTGTTCTACCTGTGTGTTTCTTCTCATCTTTTTGTAAGGACATCAGTCACATTGGATCAAGGCCTTCCTTATGGCCTCATCTTGGTTACATCGGCAAAGACCATATTTCCAGATTAGGTCACATTCACAGCCATCTGGACTTAGGGCTTCAACATATCTTTTTTAAGAGATGTAATTCAACCCATAGCAGGGCATAATGGGGGCACAGATCTGATATTGATGGGGAGAGAGGTTGGTGGCTCAGGATGGTTATAAGTCTTCTCTGGAAAGCTGAAGAATAAAGAAAGTGTAGAATATGACATTTGTCTTTGAGGAGTGAGAAAATGTAGTTGGGAAGAGTTTGAATGGAGGCAACTCCATTGGATAAAGTTGGATAAAGGCAACTCAAGGGGCGCCTGGGTAGCTCAGTGGGTTAAGCCTCTGCCTTTGGCTCGAGTCATGATTCCAGGTTTCTGGGATCCAGCCCCATATCAGGCTCCCTGTTCAGTGGGGAACCTACTTCTCCCTCTCCCTCAGCCTCTACCTCTGTTTGTGCTCTCTCTTTCTCAAATAAATAAATAAAATCTTTAAAAAGAAATAAAATAAAAGGCAACTCAAAAACCAGGAGAAGGCCCAGTAATTAATTCCAAGGTCTTCATAACATGTGTTAGCATCCTCACAACTGAGCCTCCTTCTCCATCAGACCAGACAAATTAACTGGATGTACTTTTCTTTATCCTTAAGAACTTGCTTTGTGCTAGATTTATGCCTGGCATTGTACACAGGCCCCAGCCAGGTAAAGAAATTGAAATCAAATCCAGGTAGAAAGAATAAAATCAAATGGACAGTTCTCTTCGATTGTCTTCAGTGAGATGACGGAAGGTGATCAGATAAACACAAGAGAAGGATCCACCAAGGGGATAAGTGGTCAGGCTTTGGAACACAGAGAAATGGGTCTGAGTTGTGTGTCTGTTACTTTTGAGCTTATGTGAGCTTGGCTGGGTCAGGCAACCTGTGGATGCCTTCGCTTCCTATCACCAAAATGAGATACAAATCCTTGTCTTTCGAGCTGGTCATCCGGAATAGGTGAGTTAGTGCTGGCAAAAGACCAAGTGCTGTGTTGGATCATAGGAAGTGCCCATTAGATGGTGCTTATGGTCAAGACTTAGCCAGGCAACAAGGGAGATAAAGTATTTGCATATAAGAAATTAGATGCTGAAAGACTGAAGTCCAATATCAAGGGGCGGGATAGAAGAGATGTTACCGAGGGTAACTAATTGGCCACTGAACCATACTTGGCACAAGAAAGAGACGGGGCTTGTGAGGGGAGATTTGTGGGTGAGATGGCTTGTAGGGTCAAGAGAGCACAATGGAGGTATTCCTTGCAGAGATAATGGGGTAAACGGAGGCACAGAGTGATCAAGTTTGGAGTGTGTTTTTAAAATAACGAATAAAGCAGGTTAATTGGAAGGCAGATGGCTCACTTGAAAGAGGAGATCCTGGCCCATTAATTGAAACAGGAATTTGGGGCCCAAAGTGCTTTTAAAATACATTCATGAGTTCTCTGATACTTCTCCTATCAAGAAGTAGGTGTTCATTCCACTGGATTAGGAATGGGTGATCCTGGTGATTGCCCATAGAACTGATGCTGTGTGTGTTCTGAGGCTAAGTCATAAAGGGAGATGCAACTTCCATCTGACTTTCTCCTTTCAGACATTCACCTTTGGAGCTCTGGGTGTGTTCCAAAGCTTCCAGGCTGGAGGGAACGTGTGGAGACCTCAAAACACGGAGAGATGCCCAAGGAGCCTGAGCTGATAAAGTTTTCCCAGCCCCAGTGCCACATGCATGAGTAAAGAAACCTTCAGGATGACTCCAGCTGCAGCCACCATCTGCCTTCTGTGACTTGGGACAGTCTGTGCACAAACCGTCCTGCTGAACCCAGGCGACTCCTAGAGAGAGAAGGATAGATTGAAAGTTATTTTGTTTCATTAAGTTTGAGGTGATTTGCTCTGTAGCAATAGATAACCAGAGCAGGACTGGACTGGGAAAGTTAGCTGAACGGCTAGCGGGTTAAAACTGTGGCCAGTTGGAGCCATGGAAGATGTCTGAGTTGTAGTGTGATCAAAGGAGCGCTTTAGGAAGATTAATCTGGAGGCCTCGGCCACGTAACATGTGGAATAAGGAGAAATGGGTAGGAGACACCTGTTAAGAGGGGAAGGGTGAATCCTTTGTCTGTTTCCTTCCTCTTGTGTGGCCTACAATCTGTCCCCAGGTGTTGGTGACTCGGCCGGGACATCTGTCTACAGGTGGAGCCCTGCTTGCTACAGGGGAAGGAGATTCGCGCTGCCCAAGAACAGATGACAAGGAGAACACTGAGGTGGAGGGATTCGAGGAGACGTTGTGTGAGGTCCCCAGGCCTATCTCTACCCTCTCCGGCTGCTGCGGCTCTGGGGGCTTGGGTGTTAGTGTCTTGAATGAGCTTAGGGTTTGAAGGTAAGCCTTGGGAAAGTCTTAAGTGTGTAATTTACCACGTGAATCACCTGGTAGAGCATTAACATAAAATTTATAGCCCGGGGTGGCAATTAGTGTAATTAAACAGCTTAAGATGCTTTGGAGTTAGAGGCACCTCTGTACACTTTGGAGACAGAGCAAATAGGCAAACTGGCAGATAAGCCGGGGGAAACCCGGAAGGGTCAAAGGCCTTCGCAGGTAATTCACAGGCTAGATTCCTACAGAACAGCCACAGCATGTCCATGGTCCTTCTCAAAAATGTCGATTCTTTCGGGGCGCGGGGTGGGGGGGGGGTTGCCCTGATGTCTTGGACTGTCCCCTCAAAAGCTACAACATTTGGCAGAAGCCAATCAAAGGCATCGGCTAGAGTAGTGTTCTCTCTAAGTGTGGTCCAGTTTCACTTGCAGGACTCACCTGGGGACAGGTCTCCCAGATGCAGATTCAAAGGCACCACCCCAGATGGGCCTGGGGCCTGGTCTTTTTAACCAGCAACGGTGTGCTTGCCCTCTCTGAAGTTTGAGAAATCCGATCAAGCATCCTGGAGGAAACTTCTTGGTTTTCTATCCGAGTTTGCACAGGAAGAGTTGTTTGCTTTTTTTTTTTTTTTTTTTTTTTTCCTTTTTTAATAATTACAATAGTAACACACATTTCCTGTTACCGATTAGGAAAATCTGGTCTGCTTTTACTAAGTAATTAAAGATGGAAGATTCACACAGAATGATTCATGCGCAAATGTCCACTAGGGCGTTTCCTACTTAACCAATCTACATCTCGGGATGGGGCCTAGCAGCTAGGTTAGTGAAAGGAGACAGGGAAAAAACATTTCTAGCTTTGCCTAAGTGGCCTTCCCCAGGACCCAGGACTACTGCCACTTGTGAGGATCCAGTCTAACTCCTTGTCTAAGCTCCTGGGACATGCCAGGCTGGAGCAGCAAGGGTGAATGGGTGAAAAGGGCCTGCCCAGAATGTTTTGGGTGATAGCCGGAAGCTCAGCATATTCACCCTTCAACAATTATTTAGTTGAGCGCCCACTGGGTGCTAGGCATTTCCTAGACACTGGCGATGCCACAGTCAACAGTCCTTGCGACTCCCTACACTTCTGGATTCTGGTTGGGGGAGAGATGTACATGTTTTCAACCTGACCCAGGGAACGTTGGTCGTAAGAAGGATGCAAAGCCATAGTCATTCATCTTTTCTGGGAAAATCTTCCCTTTATCAAGGGCCTTCTTTTGACCTTGGACATAACTCAGGAGATGCGGATCCAGGCTTTTGAGGATCCTACACACTTTATGAAGCAGAGGTTCGCAGACTATGGCCTCGGGGGTGACCTGAGGCCCTCACCTGTTTGGCTGGCACACAGCCCTGCTCATTCCTTCCCCTGCGGTCTGTGGCTACTTTTGTGCTCTAGCAGCAGCACTACTGCAACAAACCTGGATATATGTACTCTCCGGCCCTTTGCAGAAAGTTTGTCACCTCTGGGGTAGAGACCCTCACCGGGCCCAGATCTGGAGATCTGCTGGGTCCCCTGTGGTTGGGTGACAGCTGGAATCATCTGTTCATGCTGGCCTTCTGGAATTCAGAGAGAGCAGAGGCCTCTCCTGCGCACTCCGGCGTGCATCTAGCAGGCTGGGTGGTGTTTTCTGGACTTGTCGAGGTCAGAGGATGGCTCCATCAGAGGTCACACACCTTCTCTGCCCTGTGGACTTCCCTTTGGGCCCCCAGGGGGATGTCTGGGACTCCTGCCTTAATCCACCAACAAGCCCTGGGTGGGAATTGAAGCCTTGTTTTTTCTTGTTTTTTTTAAGCTGATCTGCAGATAACGCAGAAGGACAGCTGCCCTTGGAGCCAGGGTTGATAGAGATCAAGCAGCAGTTGTCTGGGAGGCCCAAGGTAGGGCCATAAAATGTGTCGACAAGACTCCCAGGTCAGCGGCTGGCCGGATCCTTCCTTCTCCCTCTCCCCAGGGTTCCTCCCCTTGGGGGGCTGTAATGACAGGTAGCAGGGAGGCTGAAAGGCCCTTAATCCCCAGATACACTGGACAGATTTATGCTCCTTGGGGCCTTTGCTCTGATGCCGCAGTCAGTTGGCTGGCAGCACAAGAAGCCCCAATCCTTGGTGTGCTCTGGATCCTGGGAGGTTACTGATACTTTGTGAAGGCCTCCAGCTTCCATGGGGATGAGCAAATGACCCCAGAGCTGAGCTTCCAACAGTTTCCTGAGCTCCTGATTCCAAAGGCTCTGGCCAAGGACATGGAGAGGGGAAGGGAGCCAGGAAGGCCGTGGGCGAGAGTCTAAATCCCTCTGTCCTTGGAAACTGGCTAGCCTTGGGTCAGGGGCACTTGGTTCCTCTTTAGATCTGTTTTCTTATCTATAAAACAACGTAAGAGAGTGACCGAGAGGATTGAACTAAATGCCATATGCTGGCAGCCCCATCGTAGGAACCCAGTAAAGGTGTTCATTCTGTTGTACACTCTTCTGTTCTGAAACCTTACATGGCTCCCTGTTGCCAGCCCGATCAAAGCTGGGGAGGAGATGCAGCCAGTGAAGAATGGACAGAGAGGACAGTCAATGTACAGACCAGTGAGGGGAAGAAGGGTAGGAGTTTCGGCCAGGCCAAGTCAGGAGGGGCTTCTAAGAGAATTTGGTTCTGATGAAAAAGAAACCTAAAAAACAAAAAAATCAGAGGTGTCTGGGTGGTGCACTTAGGTGTCCAACTCTTGGTTTTGGCTTAGGTCATATCTCAGGGTGGTAAGATCAAGCCCAGGTTGGGCTTTGTGCTCAGCATGGAGTCTGCCTGAGATTCTCCTTCTGTCTCTCCCCACTTCTTAAGTAAATAAATAAAACCTTAAACACACACACACACACACACACACACACACACACACACACAAATAACCCAAACAATCAAATGCAGAGGCTTTAGGCAGAGGAGGGAGTCAAATCTTGCATCAGTTTAAGATGATGGCTCTGGCTGCTTCAAGGAAAATCCTGGCACACCCTTCTTGAAAGCACTTGGTGGATGCCTTTGTCTGTGTGACCTTCCACGGAGCCTGAGTTTTCAGAGAGTAGAGGTCTGAAAGGATTGGGAAGCGAGAGAAAAGCCTGTTGGTATTGAGAGCTCCCAAGGTCAAGTCAAGAGCCCCTGGTCCTTGCCTGGTGCTGCATAAAAGCCCAGCTATTTTCCAGGAAAGAAAGGCGGTGGGCACAGGTGCTCTGGCCTTGCCCATGTCCCTCAGGCTGGTTCCAGCTGTCAGGGCTGCCTCGGTCCAGGGAGAGTGAAGCCTGCCGTGTGGGCAGGGACGGAGACAGTGCTGTGTTCTCTGAGTGCTTTGGAGTCCGCCAGACTTCACTTCAAACTGTGGCTCTGCCACTTCCCAGCGAGGAGGCCTCTCCGAGCCACTGAGTCTTGATTTTCTCACCTGTGAAATGGGAATAAGAACAATGCTGACTTCACAGCGTGGATCTGAGCATCAAGGGAGGGACACCATATAACACAGGAGCACACCACACTTACTCAACCACTGGTACATGCTGCAGTAGTCTTTCTTGGCTACAAAGCTACTGGCCAGTTATTATTATTATTATTTTTTTTGAGAAATTTGGAAAATGATGTAGAAAGATGGTTAGGGACACCTGGGTGGCTCAGTGGCTGAGCATTTGTCTTGGGCTCGTGATCCCAGGGTCCTGGGATTGAGTTCCACATTGGGCTTCCCCACAGGGAGCCTGCTTCTCCCTTTGCCTTTGTCTCTGCCTCTCTCTGTGTGTCTCTCAGTAATAAATAAATAAATAAAATCTTTTAAAAAAAAAGATGATTGTAACTCTTGATAATTCCAACGTCCTGAATTTGAAGAAGTTTTAGTATCTATAATCTTAAATGTTTGCGTATCAAGTCTCACAAGCCTTGAAAATCTGGGCAGCAACAGGAGATCAAATATTATACTTAGATTGAATTTGAATTCCTGGATTCCCAGCTTCCTAGCTGTGTGACTTTGGGCATTCCACTGCACTCCTCCCACTCTGTTTCTTCATCCTTAAGATGGCACTTCCTTCCTTCAGAGCACTGACTGATGATATTAAGAAGAAACTGAATTGAAAATAGGTTTTAAATAGTTTTAGTGCTCAATGTCTTTTATTCTCATTCTTTGAGCAATGCTCATTCACATGTGGTACAGGAGGTGATCAGAAGATACGTTGTAAGTTTTAATGAGGGCTTCTATAGGCTGAGTGTCTGGCATGAGCCCCACCTGACACGCTATAAGTTTCAGGCCTGTGATCCCTTCCCTGGCGAGGACTCAACCAGGAGAACTCTCACGGTGCCTTGGCTCTGACGTCAACGTGTTCTCCCATTGACGCCTAATCCTCCTTAAAAACTGGGCTATCTTTCCAGAAAGGGAAAGGCCCTTTACCCTGAGTCACGGGGCAGCCAGGATGTCAGCATTGTCCCCTGGAGCCAGTGGACCTGCGAGAGGAACCGGTCCCTGGCTCAGAGCCTGGAGCGCTGCCTGGGAGAATGTGTCAGCCTGGGTGCCCAGGTCTGGCCAGGCGGGAGCTCCTCTCTGCAGTCCTGGCACCAGGAACGATCCCCTGGAGTCACTGGCAGGCTGGCTCATTGGGGAAAGACCTTCCTTCTGGTCTCCCTGCACCATCTTCACATCTCCCATCCAAGGGAGGTTTGGAAAACCAAGACAGGATTGTGTCATTCCCCTTTCAACCTTGTAGTGGCTTTGGTGGATCCTGGAATAAAACTCAAACTCCTACCATGGCTCATACAACACAAGGCCACAGAGTATAGCACTCCAGAAGCTTCTACTGCCCTGCCTTCCACATATTCTTGGCCAGAGGTCGGGGACAGAGTCTCCAAGATCTGACACAGAGCTGGGCATGTTACGAGCACCCAGGAAATATTTGTTGAATATATGAATGAGAGAATGCATGAGTGAATGAGCAACCAGCGGGGACTGGAGAGAACCAGTCTGTCGCCTTCATTGCCCTTATTGTGCTCTCACTGGGCATGCCATTCAACCTGCTCCTGTTTCTGGTCCCTGCATTCAAATTGGCTTAATAAGTTGTCCCTCTAGCCTGGTCTTTGTGAAAGGGCATGGACTACTGTGGATGGAGGTGAGCTGAGCTCCTTGCAGAAGAGAGGACGTACCTCCTTGACCTCAGATAATATTATTTTCATGTATTACCCTGATAATATCTGTTATCCTACCAAGCCTAGGAGAAGCCCTGGATAAAGCTTTTGTGCTGTGAATAGCAAAGCAATAGTCTCATGGATCTTAATCTCTTATCTATGACTTTATTTTGGAAAACTACACTGGCTCCTGGCTCCACCCTTTCCCCCCAGTCCAAGCTAATGCCTTCAACAAAGATCCCTGGAAGGGGAAATAGGATTGAGTTCGTCCTAGCCAGGATCCTTCCCCCTCCCCAGGGTGGGTGGAGGGACTAGTGGGTCCCACCCCCCATTCAATCTTGTACTATCAGCTCCCCACACACCCTTAAGAATCACCAAGTAGAGTTTAAAACAATGGGAGTTTGAAGAGGGAAAAAAAAAAAAAACACCCAACAATAGATTTGGGGCTCTTCCCCTAAGCCAGTTGCAACACTGTTGACATTTGGGACTGGTCTTTGTGATGGAGGGCTGTCCAGTGGCTGTAGGATGTTTCAGAGGATACCTTTGTTTCACAATGGCAAACACTGGCATTTAGAGATGGATTGGGGGAGGGCATAGCTCAGGATTTTTATCTGTGTCAGTAATTTCGGGAAGATTAAACCTTGAGCTAATAACATGGGTCCTGAAGTCTAGCTACAAGTTCTTCACAAGCCAGCTGAGTGGCCTTGGATAAGTCAGTAGACCTCTCTGAGTGCTATTGTCCTGATGGATAAATGAGATATCTATTGACCGGCTCATTCACTTGCATGGGTTCACCATCTAAAATCTAGTCATTGTATATCTATTATGTAGATGGGCCATACAATGATTTAATTCTCAGGACTACTTTATAAAGTTCTCTCTCTGACCCCACTCCGTAAACATACACACCCCCCACTCTTGGTTTCCCTGCTGTACCTCTAACACATTGGGCACACTCCCACCTCAGGGCTTTTGGAGGTGCTATTGCCTTTGCCTGGAACACGTTCCACCAGGTATCTTCATGGTTTGCTCTCACCTCTCCCTTGGATCTTCTTTCAAACATCACCTTCTCAGTGAGGCCTTTCCGGATCATTCCATCAATGCCCTCCCCCATGCACGCATGTGTGCGCACACATACACGCACACACTTCCGTCTCCCTTCTTTGTTTTTTCCCCTATTTGGCTTGCTATGCAGTTTTCCTATTTATCACGTTTGTGATCAGTCATCTTGCACAAGAGTGAGGGTGGAATCTGTGTCTGTTTGTTCATTTTTGTTTGTTTGTTTGTTTGTTTGTACTGATCTATCTCCAGTGCCTAGAACAATGCCCAGCCCAGGGTTAGTGCTCAAAAAAGAACTGAATAAGCAACAGGATGAATGAATGAAAACAATTGTTATGATGCCTTGTTTTCCAGAAACTGAGCTTCAGAAAGGTTAAATGATGTGCCACAGCCAGTAAAAGGCAGAGTCAAAACGGAGTCCTGTCCTGCCGGCGCCAGGAACCAAATGGCCCTTTGGAGGTAACCGCCCCTCTGCCTGGCCAGGAAGGAAGGCGGGACTTCCACACGTCATTATCCGTGGAATGAACCGATTATGACTATGATTATGTAGGAGCGCTGAGGACAGGTACACAGGCTCACAGAGATTTCATCAGGAGCTGACTCAGATATATAGGGTCCATCTTAAGCTCTCTTTACCTTTTTTTTAACAAATAAAGGGGAAAAAACCCTGTCTCCCCTACAGGATGCCTGTATCTGGGGTCATTTCAGATTTGGGTTTCAACAGAAGTCCAAGCAAAGGAAGGGAAAAACATCACCGACAGCGTTATGTTTATCCTCATTGTTTCAAACCCAGCCAGTTGATTGTGTTTTTTTTTTTTTTTTGACTTTCTGAAAAACAACAATATCCATCTGCCACCCCTTGCTGGCCCCTCCAAAAGAAAACTGCTGTCAGTAGGACTTGGGAAGGCATCGCTTGCTCTTGTGGACTCACATATGCACTGGGTAAAGTTCGGCAACCGTATGGCACAATGGCTGGTTCCTGGTGGCAGTGTGTGTGTGTGTGCATGTGTGTGCATTGGTGGAGCTGGGGCAGTTGCCAACCAAGGGCCCCTGCCTTGTTTCTTGAATGCTTCCCTGCTGACGGGAGTGACACGTTGGGTTCTGGTGCATGAGGCAGGAGGCTCCAAGGCCAGGATGCTCACAGCTCTCGATGGCATCACCATAGCTGACACACTCACTCTGCTTTCCCCACTGTGGGCTCCGCATGCCCCATGCCTGATGGCACCTGCAAGGACACCTGGCAAAGGGGAGCTCGCTGTGAAGGTTCACTGTCATTACTGTGAGGGGCCAGGCTGAGGGCAACCCCCAAACCCCAGAGCATACCATGCGTGTGTTGCAAGTGGAACAAATAAATGAAAACACTTGCCCACACACGAGAACCTGTACCAATGTGTGCTGCAACACTGTTCGTAACAGCCCAAAAGTGCAAGCAACCTCCATGGTCTTCAGTAGATGAATGGATAAATTCAGTGTGGTACATCCACGTAACAGGATATATTCAGCCCTAAAAAAATAAAATAAAGTAGTAATTTGTGCAACAACATGGGTGAGCCTTGCAAATATTCCTCTAGGAGAAAGAAATCAGTCAGAAAATACCACATAGTATTTGATTCCATTCATTTTTAACACCCAGAACAAGGAAATGTATACAGATGTAAAAATGTCTTAGTGGTTGCTTCACACTAGGAGGAGGGCTGGGGGCTTAAGAGGTGATGGCTGGGGCACCTGGGTGGCTCAGGGGTTGATCCCAGGGTCAGGGTGTGGACCACAGGGTCCTGGGATCGAGTCCTGCATCAAGCTCCTTGCAGAGAGCCTGCTTTTCCCTCTGCCTATGTCTCTGCCTCTCTCTGTGTGTCTCTCATGAATCAATAAATAAAATGTTTTTAAAAAAAGGTGATGGCTAATGGGTATAGAGTTCCTTTTTGAAGTGACAAAGAGCTTCTAAAATTGTCTGTGGTGATAGTTGCTCACATCTGTGAATATATGAAAACCCACAGAATTGTATGCTTTAAATGGATGAATTATATGGTATATGAATTATACCTCCATAAAGCTCTTATAAAAATCATCATTCAGTATTTATGTTCTAAGAAACCAAATCAGAAGGGTTTTTTGAGCACTGCTGTTAAATATAAGAAAGAATTTCTTGACTCTTGGGGAAGACGATGCTGATAATGGCAATATATCCCAAAATATACCCCTATTGCTGCTATAACAAGTTACTGCAACCTTAGTTGCTTAATAGAAGGTACACTAGTTATCGTACAGTTTTCTGGTCTGAAATCTGAGACCAGTTTCACTGTGCTCAAATCAATGTGTCTGCTTGTCTGTGCTCATTTTGGAGGTTCCGGAGAAGACTCCATTTACTTGCCTCTTCCCAGCTTCTAGAGTCCACCTCGGCTCAGGACCACCACGAGCATCTTGGCATCACTCTGACCTCCACTTCCATCTACAAACCTCCTTCCCTGACTCTGACCCTCTTTCCTTCCTCTTTAAGGACCTAGTGATACATGGGCCCACCTGAGCAATCCAGGACTATCTCCCTCCTCTCAAGATTCTAAACTTAATCCCATCTGCAAAGTCCCGTTGACCATGTCAGGTAACATGTTTATAGGTTCAAGGGATGTGAACATCTTTAGGAGTCCGTTATTCTATTCACTAAAAGTGTTAGAGTTGCCATTCCTTTAAAAAGTAATTGGTCTTTCACCTGTCGCTGTGACAAGATAGATTTTTAGAGGTCCCCTTCTGGGCGGCTTCTGATGAATTCTTTATGTTTCTGTCTTTATTTGTATTCCTGCTCCTTCCATTGGAATGGATGGGTGATTAGGGTGAGGGGCTTGGGCTTTCAGGGAAAGGTATTTAAGCCTTGGCTGTGCTACTTACTTGCTGTAAGAATGTGGGAGAATTACTGAACCTCTTTACGCCTCAAGTTCCTAATCATCAAAATGAGGATTATAATATCCAGCTCATAAAGTCGATGTGCAGTGTAAGCAATGACCCAGGCACACAGGAGTGATCTATTAGAAGCTATTGTCATAGACATCTTTTCTTCCATTCTCACTTCTGTCTCTTTACTTTCTATCATGGGAGTCTGCGCACCCTACTGAAATATCTGTTATCTTGTCTTTCACTACACAGTGAGCTCCTTAAAGGAATAAACAACAGTCTTCTGTCTCTGAGGGCCTTGCAAAAAAGCAGATGGATGGATAGATCAATGGAAGGGTATAGGTATGAATAGATGAATGGATATTTGGATGGATGCATGGATGGATAAGTGTGTGGATGGGTGTATGTATATATGAATGGATCGATGGATGGGTGGAAGTTTGGATGATTGAGTGAATGGATGGATGGACACACGATGTATGTATGTAAGTATCTGTGTGAATGGTGCATGTATGCATGCATGGATACAGGGATAAACTGATGAATGGGTTGCTTAAGGGATGGATGATGGAAACATGCACACATGTATAGATGGATGGATGGATGTCTGGAGAGTTTTATGGGTGAATGGGTGATCATTTAAGCCACCGCATTCTGGCGTTTAGAACAGTCTGAATTTTAAATCTTTGTCACTGATCTTTTCTCTTTTCCCTGAACCCAAGCATGGGAAAAGAACATACTGGACCAATCTATTCTGTGTCCCATAAAAGGAGGGGTGTGGCACCATATTAAATGGATATGGACCAATATCACCACAGAAATGTTCCCTATAATCGTCTCTAAATGCCTTCTCAATATGGTATCCTAAAGGCTAATTCAAAGCTTGACTCAACATCTTTAGCACAATGATAAGACCAGAAGGGATCCCAGATACCAGTTGTTTCTACCCCCTCATTTTTCAGATGTGGAACTCAAAACCCAGAGAAGGGAAAGGACTTGCCCCAGGTCATACAGCAGACGAGTGCAGATCTGAAAGGAGAACTCAGGCACCCAGACCAGGGCTTCTGCTACAAAGTGCCACCTGGCTTCATGTGCCGTGTCAAACCTCCCTGTCCCGATTGCCTGTCTCAGCTGATCTCAGGGACCATCCCCCCAAGTAAAGACCTTCTCTCTCTCTCTCTTTCTCTCTCTCTGGCTCTGACACCCACAGGTCCCAAGAGCCAACTCAGCTTGTTCATCTCATGTGGGACAGTCATTCACTTAGCTGCCAACACCTGGCCCGCCGAACAGTTGCAAGGATTCAGAGAGACAAGGAATTTGCCTTATGTGGGTAGATTCTGAAGATGCCCTCTGGGGTTTCAGCATTGAATACCTTCCTCTTGTCTCCTGATTTTCTAAAGGGAAATCTTTCTTCTCTTTCTCTTTCATTAGCGGAATAAAAGGGAGGAAGACAGACACACAGAGGGAGTTTGCCCTAGTTACTCAACAAAGGCACACCACAAAGATTGTGTTTATTCATCCCTGAGGCCATGGGGGCCTTATTAGTCTTCCTGTAATCTTCAGAGTGGTTGGCAGTGGTGAACTTGAGGCCCTTCCTGCTCCGTTGTATCCTCCTGCCCTCCCTCCCCCTCCCACCTTGGCTTCTGAGCTACCCAGGGAACTCAGGTGAGTGGATGTTGGGCACCCCTGTTGCAGTGGCTTTGCAAACCAGCCCCACCTATCTCTGGAATTCTGAATTTTTCAGTCTTGAAAGAATCTAGATGCTTGGGACATGTGGGTGGCTCAGCAGTTGAGCATCTGCCTCTGGCTTAGGTCATGATCTTGGGGTCCGGGGATCGAGTCCCGCGTTGGGCTCCCTGCAGGGAGCCTGCTTCTCCCGCTGCCTATGTCTCTGCCCCTTTCTCTATGTCTCTCATGAATAAATAAATAGAATCTTAAAAAAAAAAAAAAAAAGGAATCTGAGAGCTTGTGGGAGGAGCCCTCTTAACCTGCGAGAGTCACCTAGCCCCAAGACCCTGGATAGTAGTGACAACAGCATCAGTAATAACAGCTACTGCACACCAGAGCTGACCACGTGCCAGTCACTGCTTAACTCAGGCCTGCGACAGCTCTATGATGGGTATACATTTGATGGATTGAGATACTGAGGCACGGAGAAGGCCACCCAGCTTGGGTCCCAGCACTGTATTTCATTACTGCATTACACCTGGCACCTTACCAAACACTTCAATCCTCTTTAAGGCCTAACCAGGTAGGTACTATTTTTAACCCTATTCATAGAGATGATGAGGATACTAGGAACAAGAGCTTGAGTCACTTGCCCAAGGACACACAGCTGGTAACTGGCAGAGCTTTATATTGTCTCCACTTGGCAGTGACTTTTGTAAACTACACTTTATGGAATTACAAAGTCATAAATATTTGGGGCTAGATGGTGCTGTAAGGAGTATCTAGCTACAATATTATAGGTCTGGAAACAAGACTCAGAGAGGCAAATGGACTCACCAAATATTATAGAGTTGCTTAGCGGCAGACTTTCTGGCGAAGTTGTAGAATTATTATTATATTTTAAATATTTAAATTATTATAATATTATTTAAATTATTATTATGAATTACTGTAGCATTATTGATATTTAGATAATAATAGTTATTTTTTTTGATAATAATAGTTATAATTGCATATATTTTAAAATATTTTGAATTATTATTATTATTATTATTATTAAGAATTCTTAAGAATAATTAAGAATTATTATTTTAAGAATTATTATTTTATTCTATTTTAAGAATAGACCTTGGGGATTTTTTGTAAATGCATAGTGTGCAAATCAGATTGCGAAGTCATTAAAATAATAACTACTTGTTAAGCAGACTGGCAGGGGTATTTGAGATTGCCACATATGCACATACACACTCAACACACACACAACACACACTTGCACACACCTGCACCTCTCTCCCTTGGGTAGTGCTCTCAGGTTTTAATGTGTGTGGGTGTGTGTATACATTTGTTTCTTTTTGCCCCTTGAATGGCACTCGAAGGGGAGGTGGTCAAGGAGATCTGTGTCCTGGGGAAAATCAACTTTACCACTTCCTGAATTCCAGTTTCCTGCGAAGAAGTGTGGCTTGGACAAGGAGAGGGAAGTTGTTGAGAAAGGGACTTTGAAGCTGATCAATGGGGTGGGCTCAGAGTGGAGGCAGCACAGAGAAATGAGTAGGCCGGTTTTACCTGGGAAAACCTGGGGGAATGGCATCTCCGTTTTGCAGCCAAGATACAGCAAACCCCCAAGGCTCTGCAAGCTCTCGTGCTGGGGCTGGTAGAAACAGCACAGGATATGTGGAAGGCAAAAAATAAAATGCCAAAGTTCCTCCAGATGTCGTTGACCCTAACCTCATATTGAAGAGCCAGAAACTGATTGCGTTTCATCTTAATGATCTTCCAGAACAAGATTTATTAATCTGAGATTTTTAGGAGGTACAGGCACAGGATGTTATACAGAGCGTTGAATCACGCAGGGAAGAACGTGTCCCCTTATCTGTACTTCCTCATTTCTTTGGGATGGCCGGAGCAGGTCACAAATCCTGGTTTGGTACTCTTTACCCCCTCCAACCCTGACTAAGTTCTCTTAAATGGCAAGAGGCCTCCACTCAAGCCCTGAGCCCTTCCAGAGTCATCTAATGAAAATTTAGCAATGGTGGGGTGGGGTTTGTGTTTATTTTTAAGGTGACTTTCTCTTTGGAGTGAAGGACCCTGGATTTCCAAGGACTGCAGTAACACAAAGCTGCCTTTTGAAATAGATGTGCTTGACAACGAAGAGAGTTGCCAAGAAGAACATCATTACGTATTGTAGTGCCGGCATAATATGTGGCTATTGCAAAAATCGTGAAGAGGTTAAGGAATAACTCTTGTTTTGATAAATATCATTCCTGATGAGAAAGGGAGAGATAGCAGACAGGGGGAGCATGGGGAAGGAGCACCTTTTCCTGGTTCACGTGTAGGTACCACACCTGTTGGCTCTGGGCCTAAAAGTTGGCAGTGGTTGAGTGGTGCAAGACAGGTGCAGCTCGCTGCTCTAACAAATAACCCCCAGACTTCAGTGGCTTCCCCCAGCAGAGGTTTGTCCTCATCATACTAAAGGTTAGTCAGATGTTCCTCACTGATAAGGTGTCTCCATGTGGTCATTTAGAGACCCAAGATCCCACTGTCTGGCGACTATGCCCTCCTCTAGGACCTTTGTGTCTCCATTTAGCTGGCAGGTGGTCATCATGGGAGGTTTTTACAGGCCAGGCCTGGACATGCACTTATCACTTGTGTCACATCCAGTTGGCCACAACTCTGCCACATGACTACACCTTACTGCACGGGAATCTGGGAAATACAGTCTAGTCATTCACTGGGGAGGAAAAGGAAGTGGGTTGGGTGAGCAGCTAATCCGTTTCTGCCCAAGATGGTTAGTGCCCTCAACTTATTTATTCAATATTCACTCAACATTTGTTTATTCATTCAATATTTCAGTAGTTATTCATTCAGTATTTGTTGAGCACCTATCAGATGCTGAGCATTTAGGCTTCTCAATTTAATTAAGTAAAGTGATGGTTGTGGAGATCATTTATGAGATATGTCTGAAACGTTAATTGCACATACTGAGTTTTCAGTTCAATGGAGTGGTGACTCCACTCTTTTCATGTGATGAGAGATAATTTGTGGGATAATGTGTGAAAAATGAATTGTACATATCATAGTACATTGAAATTATCTTTTCAGAAATAATCGCTCATCTTCAGTGGAGACATTAGAGGACAAAGGCCATGTCTTAGACACTATTATCCCCAAATACCTAGTACTTAGCCAGGCACATGAAGGCTTTGTGGAGAACATAGAAAAGAAGTTTCTAGAAACAGTGACTATATGGGGATGTGTATTGGACTAACAGCCAAGATCCTCACCCACACCATTGTCTGACTAGCTAAGAATAGACCCCTAAGACCAAAAGGAAGGATGCCCTTGGCTTAGTTCCCCCATCTCGTGTTGCCATGGGGACATGCTATGTGGCAGCCACAGGTCAGAAGAGGCTGGGGACCCTGGAAGTTCTTCAGGGCCTCCTACCAATGAGCCCTGGTATCCCTTCTTTCATCCAAGGCATAGATGTTCTTTCATCTGAGGCACAGGTGGTTTCTTCTTCTTACTGAGATCTACATGAATTTGCCTGTTGAACTCATCCATAGGCGAATTACTCCAAAATGTGAGGTTCAGAATACCTCGGGAGAGTGGTGAGTATGGTTAGCTCTTCCTAAGATATGAGTGCACTCTGCCACTCTCTTTCTTAATTCAATCGTTTATTCACCTAACATGTATTAAATATCAGTTCAGTACTCCCAAATTATATGCAGTCTTTGAGAAAATTGTGTCTTCGGACATCCACTTTTGGGATGGTCTGCACGTCTCGGCATTCCTCCTCCATGAACCTCAATGATACCACGCCTACAACCACTCATCATTTCCCAGGACATTTTTCTCCTCCTCTTCATGTGATTCTCATAGATAATATCACCTTGTAAAACATGTGTCTGTAAACATATATCCTGGAGTATTTTCTCACATCATTGACCTTATTTTTAAGTATCTTTATTTTTTTATTTTTTTATTTATTCATGATAGTCACAGAGAGAGAGAGAGGCAGAGACATAGGCAGAGGGAGAAGCAGGCTCCATGCACCGGGAGCCCAATGTGGGATTCGATCCCGGGTCTCCAGGATCGCACCCTGGGCCAAAGGCAGGTGCCAAACCGCTGCGCCATCCAGGGATCCCTTAAGTATCCTTTTTAATATTTCCATAGTCATTTGGCTCTTTGTCAAAGATTTCTAAGTAGGGAAGGGCATCATCAAATTATATATATATATATATATATATATATATTTTTTTTTTTTTTTTTTCACTTTAGAATGCTGATTCTGGAGCAGGATGGGGGGGGAATGAGGACAAGCAAGTGGGATTAAAAGAAAGACAGGAGGCTGGTGGACTCATCTGCAAAAGGGCCCAGACCTAAGTGAGGCATCTGGGTGTGCTGGCTGTGGGTATAGGCCCTGGCACGAGACCGTCTGCATTTGTGAAGGTTTGTAGACTCACTGGCCATATAGCTTCAGGCAGGTGCTAGAAAGAATCTTCCCCAGCCTCCGTTTTCTCATCTCTGAAATAGGTCTAGGGTGGTACTAACATCACAGAGCTGTTTGCCGGCTGAATGAGATCATTTGTGTGAAATACTCCATGGAACGTTTTCTACATGATAATTCATAGAATTCAAAAATATTTATGATTATAATTCATATAAAGCCACTCTTAAGAGTACCTGGCATATGGTAAGCACTCTGTTAGACTTAGCCTCTATCCTTAGGGCTCTGGTGGCAGGACAGATGAGGATTGATGTGGGGATGGCAGTGGGGCATCACAGTGATTTTGTGTGTCTGGCTGAGAGATGGTGCATTTGGCTCCATTGAGAGTGGAGCCCATTGAGGGAAGGATGGTTGGGGGGTGATGGGCCTTTTTGGCCACTTGTGACCTCCTAGCTCCATGTCCCCCCATAGTGTGTTCTTGACAAGTCCCGGACCTGGCTAAGGCTGGGCTGGGGGACATGATGGCCTGAAGCTTTAAGACCAAGGGACACAGACCCTCTGCTATTTATTGTATTCAAGCACCTATTAGAGGAGGACTCTGTTGTCCCATTGTGCAACAGCAAGAGGAAAGCATCCTTCCTGCATTGGAAAATCCAAATGAGGTCACATCACCCTCTCGTTAAAAACCTCCCTTGGGGTCTCCTTGCTCTCATGATATCAGCTGAGCTCCTTACAGTGCCATTGCTTGTTGGGTTCCCTGGGGAGCAGGCTCTGGGATGGAGTGCAGTGCACAGGATGGCTTGGCAGGTGTGTGCTAGAAGTCAACACCTGTGGAGACAAGAAGAAGGAAGTAGAAGCAGGCAGAAGGAGAAGTGGAGCTGAGGGGCAGGTCTGACCCCAGACTTGGCCAAACCCGTGGAGGACCCTGGAGCCAGAATGGCCCTTCAGGGTTGTTTTGCATTGCACAGGCCCACACAGACCTTTCTATTCCTTATAAAGGAATCAGTCAACGAAGGTAGGTCCCCCTGAGAAGGGATGTGACCTTGGGTGAGGCTGTTTTCTGCTACTGGAAGAATCTTTAAAAGGGTTGATGGCTGAAGGTCAACTCAATGGATCACAGTATTTTTGGAAGCTGGGGTGACACATTTTTCCTTAGAGGGATCTAGAGCATGTCTCTGTACCCACCTCAGTGACCTACCAGGTCCTGCATGATCCAAGTCTAAAGACCTCCTTAGTCTTTTCTCATCCAATCTCCTTTTGAATCTCTATGCTTTAGCCATACTGACTTCCTGTCATTGCAGGTGCTGCATACTGTTTTGCACCACAGGGCCTTCGCATGTTCAATGCCTGAAGTGTTCTTTCTACTGCCTGTTTTTTAATTTTTTTAAAAAAATTAAAGTTTTTATTTTTTTTTAAAGTATTTCGTGTGAAATACTCCATGGAACGTTTTCTACATGATAATTCATAGAATTTAAAAATATTTATAATTATAATTCATATAAAGCCACTCTTAAAAGTACCTGGCATGTGGTAAGCACTCTGTTAGACTTAGCCTCTATCCTTAGGGCTCTGGTGGCGGGACAGATGAGGATTGATGTGGGGATGGCAGTGGGGCATCACAGTGATTTTGTGTGTCCGGTTGAGAGATTTTTAACATTTATTATTTATTCACGAAAGACACACAGAGAGAGGCAGAGGGAAAAGCAGGCTCCCTGCGGGGAGCCTGATGCAGGACTCAATCCCAGGACCCTGGGATCACACCCTGAGCCGAAGACAGATGCTCAACCACTGAGCCACCCAGGCATCCCTCCACTGCCTGTTTTTATCTGACCAACATCTACTTGCATTTTCAATTTCAGTTCAAATGTCACTTCCTTCTGGAAGCCTTCCTTGAAACTCAGATACTTTTGGAATTCCCTCTTTTATACAAGCAGTACCCTATGGACTTCTCTTTCACCATTTGCAATTTCAGATTTATTTGTGTGAGTCTTAGCTTGACCGCTCTCTTCCTTATGCAACTAAATGCTCCATGAGAGCAGGGCCTAGGGAACTTTGGGTTCACCATGTGGCCACCTGGTCCACAGGGCTGCTCAACAATGACCAGTTTTCTCTTCTCTATTACCATTGAACTAGAGAAGACCTCTTTCTTTGACACATTTTTTTTGCCCCCCACCCCAAATGCATTCATAGGTTCTGATATTTAGGATTTCCCATTATGAGGACACCGAACTGGAGAAGAGATGGCATTGCCTACCCTTTCAGTCACAAGTTGAAATATATCTTTAAAAATGGCTCTGGTGAAAGGCACACCTGATCTCAAATCTTCATTCTTTTACTTGCTAGCTGTGTGATCTTAGGCAAGCCACGTTCCTTCTCTGAGCTGCAGCCCTCTCTTAACATTGTTCCCTACCTCTTAGGAGCATAATATCTGACACATAGTAAATACTCCATGAATACTGCTTGCTTGTCTGTTCTCAGACACAACCACATCGCTGTCTTTCAGGAACAGCAGTGAGAGACAAGCCTCAGACAAACATACTGGTTTAATCGCCTCCCCGTCCTGGCTGCTGACCTCACCAGGGCCAAGGCTTGTTTGCCTTGGAAGATGTGCTGATGGTTCCCAAGGTGGTTTGTTTGACTGATGGCCTTTGAGGGCTGGGACTAGGGGATCCAGAGACCCAGAGGCTCCTGGTCAGGTCACAGGGGCTTGACAGACAAGCTGGGACAGAAGCTTGGGGATGCATTGATCCAAAGAGGAGTGACTGCTTAATGTCTGTTGCTTTTGGAAAGATGGTTCTATGTGTCATTTAGGGAGACAGGGGAGGCCTTCTAAGTCCTTATTGATGGTTTGAGCACTTAAACATGCTGGACAGAAGAAAGTATATTCTTGACAGTGGCTTTAGACAGTGATTCATGAGCCCAACAGGATTCCTGGTATGGTGTCCCCTCTGTTCCAGATGTGGGATGGTAGACATTGGTAATGGGGCTTCCCATGGTGCATCTGGCCCTGAGAGGCATGCAATCTGTTCCTTCTTATTCATCACCTTCATTAACTACTATCTGTTGGACTCCCACAGTGCACTCAGCACCAAGACAACATGCAGGTGCAGCTGAGCTCACCTATCACATTGGTGTGCCCCTCATGAGCAAAGTGCAAATTGAATTATGATATTGAATGCACGTAGGGAGCTTATTAAAAGGAGTCTTATACTCTGGTTTCTCTTCAGATCATATAAATCTTTCGCCTTTTAAAAGGACACTTATGGGGGAATTATGTTGCTAAGTAGTCATCTTTATACTTTGTCAATTTTATAAATTTGGTGATTGCTCATCATCCATCTATCCATCCACCATCCATCTTTTCTCTTACTCACTTATTCATGCAGGTACTCCTTTAGGTGTTCATATATCATCTGTTGGCTTATTCATTTATTCACAGAGCCAGCCAGCCATTTGTCCATTCTAACATATTTTGTGTAACTACCCATCTACCCATCTATCTCTCCACCTTTCTATCCATGCAGCCAGCCAGCCATGCATTCATCCATCCATCCATCCATTTATCCAGCATCCCCTCTGTCTGTCCAATCACCCAGCATCCACTCAGTCATTCACTGATTTTTCTCCTCTATTATTTAATTAATTATTCCTTCAGTGGACTTTGGCTGAGTACTTGCTCTGTGCTTAGTCTTACTCAGGGCACTGGAAAGATAAGAGCATGTGGTCTCCAGGCAGAACAAATATATCACTAGATAATCACAACCCAGCAAGACAGGTAGAAATTAGGGTTTTTTTAAGGCTGGGGATCACTTTATACCAAGTCAATGTCCATGAAGTCCTAATATCCTGAGTGTCCTAGGATAGGTTTGTCTGCTTTTTTTTTTTTTTTTTTCTCTTTCTCACTATGAGAATGCTCTGGTGGTGGTATGTGTACTACATGTGATTTCAGGACAGGTAGCACAAGTACCCACGGAGACATGACTATTGGAGAATAGGCTGTGAGTAATAAAGAGTTCACATAGTCTCCACATTTTGCCTGGCACCAGACAGGCCACTTCCTCCTCAAACTTGCCCTCATCCTGGCGGTGGTGTCCTGATACTGCCGGTAGGTACTCAGACACTAGATCCTTCATGCTGCTCCTAGCCCCGTGAGCTCCATCTTCTCCACATCCTTACCGGTAGACCTGGGACAGGAATCCCTGCACCCGAAAATGGCCTTGGCTGTGCATTGCTCTGAGATGTGCCTGAATAGCTCCTAGATGGCTTGCTATTGACGGTGAAGGAGGTGGATGTTTTTAACGCCCAGGGTGAGATGTCACAGACGGCTGCTTCCACATTATTGGGGATCCACCCAGCAAAAATATCTGCTGTTCTTATTGGGGGTGTTAAGTATCTGCTTATGCACGTCTTTCATGGACATGCTGTCCCTGACCTTGGCAGCCCAGTTGGATAGCCAGTGTGGCAAAGGTCCCAGGTGATCATTGTGTTGTGGGCACCCCATCTGTGGGATGAGATGGGGTACCATCAGGGCCCGGCACTGCTGACTGCTCTGGCTGGCTGGGTATGGAGGGGTGAAGCTGGGCATGAAGTGCAGGTGGGAGAGGGGGACCATGTTGACAGCCAGCTTGCCTAGATCAGCATGGCACAGACAGGTGGTGACCCCACTCACTATGGCTGATACCAGGAGGCTGAGGTCCCCTGGGTAGGTGTGGTCTGCTTTAGGGTTCTGAAGCAGATGTCACCGAGGGCTGTCTTATCAATGCAATAGGTTTTGTCTGTGTTTCCTACAAGTGGGTGGACTAGGTTCCTTTACTTTTAAGGAGAAATGGATGCAGTATGTACAACTGAGGCAAGATGGCAAGTTAACCTTTCACTTCACAATCTTTAGCTCCTTTTACCCTGCCCTTTGGGGTTCTAACTAGTTACCTTTTCTAGCAACCTGACTTCTAGAAATCAGGTCAGAAACCACCCACATATCCAACCACAGAATACTGTTCAAATGGGTCATGGCACATGCGAACAGTAGGGTACCTGCAACTTTTGGAAAGCAAAAGGCAGAAGTTTATGGGCTGTTAATGGAAAAGAATTCGAGATATATGTTTAAATACAGAAAACGAAGCTGCTGATCAGTGTGTCTGGCACACTGACCTCGTGAGGGTGTGAGATGCACAGATATCACCACGGCTCCCCTCTAGCCATGGCAGCTCATTCTTTTGTCTGGGACTGCAAAGAGAAACTTTCTAGAAGAAGCAGGGCCTGACGCTTCTCTTCACCATTGCATCCCCCAAACCTAGAACAGTGCCAGGCCCATAGTAGGCATTCAATAAGTATTTGTTGAGCAAATGAATGGCCTCATGATAAAAACAACAGATTGTCCTTATTTACATAGGGGCACACAATGAAAGGTTTTGGGAGGAGACTTTTGGCTCCTATTTTATTACGCAAAACACACGAAACTTAGAATTTAAAAAACGAAATAAAATGAATATATATCACTCAAAGCGTCCAGCACCCCCCCACCCCAGCTCTCCAGGAAGGGATGATCCATTTGGGGTAACAGGTCTCTGCTTATCCGAACTGGTTTTCATGTCCAGCTGGGGAAGGAGGCCTTCTGCATTTCAAGCTTCCCCTGTCCCACGGGGGACACGCCAGACGCATGGGCGAAAACAAACATCCACTTGTGTGTGTGTGTGTGTGTGTGTGTGTGTGTGTGTGTGTGTGTGTTCCAGCCCAGGCGCTTTGGCCTGTAAAACCCTGTAAAACCCGGGGCCCCCTTTCTGGGGTTAGGAGCCTACATCAGGGAGCTGTTGACAGTGCCCCCCGCCTCCCGTCGGCCCCGCCCGGGCCTGACCTCTTGCACAATGCCAGGGACAGCTCAGCAGCTTAGAAAAAGGAAGAAAACAAACAGAAAAGTCGGCGGAGTCTGTTTGCTCTGAAGAAACTCACGGAGGGTGTTTGACAGTCAGTAAACCCTCTCCTGGCTCTAGTTTTCAGCCTGACACGGAGGCGGGAGGCAAGGGCAGGGGAGCAGGTGTTGGGGGGGCGGGCAAGACAGGGACAGGTGGGGCCGGCAATGGGGCAGGAGAAAGGGCGCTGCTGGGTGAGGGGCAGATCCTTCAAGGATCACAGCAAGGCAGGTTGTCAGGTGCATTGGGGACCTTTGATGAGGCCGGTTTGGGCCCCCTCTGTGAGCCGTTGGGGCCCAGGGACTGGGTCTGAGTCCTCTACCTATTCATCCATTTGGTAACGGCCTTCCCTCCTCCTTCCTCCTCTGTTTTTATGACAGCCTCGAGAGCCTACTACGTGCCCAGCACACGGAGTGCGTGAGGACCAGCAGGCTGGCGCCGAGGGGCAGCAAGGGGGCCAAGGGCAGGTGGGAGGCAGTGAGGTCCTGCAGGACAGCTGAAGACGTGCCGTGCAGGGCCTGCAGGCTGCGGTACGAGTGGCCCCCTGGAGGGTTCCGGCGGGGCAAGAGTGCCATATGGTGTCTCGCCAGGACAGCTGTGCTTCCCCCTGAGGCGTCCTCAGGGCTGGAAGTGGAGGCACAGACACTGCTGTGGTGTGAAGCAGGGTCTCAGGGCATCGCTCCAGGGGTATAACCTGCGATCGTCATGGTGGGCCTCAGGCTGCGGCAGCAGGACAATGGCATTGGTGGCCTGGAACACTAGGAGCACCATGGGGCATTCTAATGGAGACCCAAAGTAGGTCCATCCTTTCACCGCCAGGGTCCAAGCACCTCTGAGGCTCTGTAGTTCCTTGGAGCCAAGATCACTGCCCTGTGGATGTCAGAATCTGGCATATCTACCTGAAGCTCTGCCCCAGTCCCTGGTGTCTCTGGTCCATAGTTTGCTCATTTGTAAAATGAGTGGAATAGGACCTACCCCCAGGGTAGTTGTAAGGAGTAAAGAGACGACTAAAGTGCTCGGTGCGGGCCATTATCTATAAACTCAGTCATATGACCTGTGCTTTCCCCAGAAGCATAACAGGACAATCAGCTATGTATACTTTTTGTTGCAAAAAAAAAAAAAATTTCCTTCACGTATAATGAGGCTTCGGTTTGTTTGGGTTTGTCATGGCTGTCCTCTATGCATCTTTCTTTTGAGTTCTGGGAGTTGCCTGAAGGCTGGGACTCCGGTGGAAGGCACTAGAACTGTTGTCGACAGGTGGATTCAAGAGTTTCATGAAATCATTTCAGATTCTTTTTTTTTTTTTTAAGATTGTATTTATTCATGAGAGACATACAGAGAAGGGCAGAGACAGGCAGAGGGAGAAGCAGGCTCCTTGGCAGGGAGCCCAACACAGGACTCCATCCCAGAACTCTGGGATCACGCTCTGAGCTGAAGGCCGATGCCCAACTGCTGAGCCACCCAGGGATCCCTCATTTCAGATTCTTGTGTTCAGTTCCTCTAATGCTATGAGTCACTATATTCCAATCAGTTTGTAAGAAAGTGGAGGAAAAAACCCCACCACGGTCAAAACACGATCACCAATACTAATAACAACAGCACCAACACCAGCAGCAGCAGTAATGCCACCACTAATCATCACCACCATTGCTATCATCACCTCCACCATCATTATCACTATCATCTCCCCCACCTCCACCTTCACCATCACAATCATCTCCACCACCTCCACCACCACCATCATGACCATCATTTTCACCACCATCACCATCATCACCATCATCACCACCTCCACTATCACCTCCACCACCATCACCATTGTCAACTCTGCTTCCACTATCACCATCACCACCTCTGCTTCCACCACCCTCAGCTCCATCACCATCAGCACCTCCACTATCACCATCACCACCATGTCCACCCACCACCACCATCACCATCACCACCACCACCACCACCACCACCATCATCACCTCCATTATCACCTCCACCCCCACCATCACCATCATCACCAACTCCACTATCACTTCCACCATCACCACCACCATCACCATCACCACCTCCACGTCCACTGTATCCACCACCACTGTCACCATCATCACCATAATCACCATCACCACCACCACCACCACCACCATCATTATTAGCTCTATTATCACCATCACCACCTTCACGTCCATTATCATCACCACCTCCACCACCACCACCACCATCATCACCACCACCATCATCTCCACCACCACCAACAGCAAAATTACCACCAATAATTACAACATAGAAAAACCCAAAACCTTATTTTTTCTGTCTCTGAAGATAACTCTTAACCATATGGAAGGCACCTTGCTAGGTGGTAGGGAAATAAGAGTGAGTAGCACATGGTCTCTGACCTCAAGGTTCTCATCATCAAGAATATAAAGCTAAAATAGATGCTCTGAAATAGGTAAAGTCCTAGTAGTGTCCAATTGGAGAGACAATACACATCTAATTAGGATGCGGCTAGATGACCATGAGCCATTTTGATGGAAGAGATAGAAGTTGAGAAGAACCCTAAAAGGGATGTCCAATCTTGTCAAATCCTGTCAACCCTTGACCAGGAATGGCAAATGGGATGCTCCTACTCCATTTCCTCTGCCAATGGTAGAGGTCTACAATCCACCACAGCAGACTAGCGGAGCCTGCAGGAGGCTCTAGAATCCACCTCAATGTAGGGCTCCTAGCAGCCCAAACACCTTCAAGGAGATAGAGTTGGCTCTCAGGATAAACCCCGTCTGCCTGCCCCAGGGTAGAAGACAAATGCCTCAGGACAGATACCTATCTTGTTAACTATTCTATCCCCAAGGCTGGGCAATGGACCTGGCTCAGCCATGGCTTTGAATATCATTGAATGAATGAATGAATGAATGGGGAGAAGATGATATTCAACATGGAAAGGATGGGATGAGCAGAGGCCGGGAAACAAGACAATGCAGTGTGTAGCCTGGCAGCAGCCCATAGGATGTAAAAATGAATGAAGAGGGCAAATAGACCCTATTATTGATGCCCTTGAATGCACTCACTGAAGTCATTTGAGAAGGAAAATAGCATAATGTGAACTGGTCATATAACCTCCATAGAGGCAGCATAATAGTCCAGTGACAGATGGTAAAAGTAGACTAGAGATGCTAATAAAATAGTTAATTTTTCCATTCTCTTATTGTGTTGGGGGCTGGTGTTTTTTAAAATCCTCACAGTAATCCTTTAAACTAGGCCCTGTGGAAATAGCCATTGAACAGATAAGGAAACAGGCATGATGAAAACTGTTACTCCTCTGGAGTCCAGCATACAGTAACTGCTAACATGCATCTGAATGGGTTAAATCTATTTCTGAATGAAATCGAGCAAATCTCCCCCCCCCCATCCCACAATATTTTAGCTAAATTTTCTTTATTTCCAGTTAGAACCAAAGGATTCGTTTCTGTAGCAGTGGGGGGCAAGAAACTCATCTTTTATGAGCCTGATGGCAGCTGTTTTTCCTCCCACCCAGCTGTCTTTTCCTGAAATAGGATAGGGAAAGAATTAGAAATGTTCACAGAGAGCAGGGTGCTCACCCTGGAGCTGGAGAGCTGAGTTTGAATCCCGGTGCACCCGTCTGGCTCTGGTTGACCCCAACAGCCTACTTTGCCACTCCACCTGTCAGTGCAGACATTCCCCGCTCCACTCTGCTTCCTGTGAGCATGGTGAAGAGCAGGGAGTCCGTTTGCAACATGGAAATACTTTGTCTGATGTACACATACACAGAGGCTGTGGTCTCTTTGTCCTTTGTGGCAAGAGCCATGTATCTAGTGACATGGTCTTTCTATAACCATTATGATGATTTCCTATTTGACTTCTGAACTCAGCCGGCAAGTAGTTCATCTGGAAACCTCTGATCCTCACTTCGGATCCTCTGGCCTCGCCGACCTTGGATTCCAGCCACTGCTGGATGGCCACTTCTTTGCAGGGTCTGACCACATTCCACACAGGTGCAATGTGCAGGGCTTCACCTCAGGCCTGCTCTGTTGTACCTCTCACTTCAGGCCGCAAGTCTGTCCTTCTGATGTCAGAGTGTTGGGAATGCAGTGGAGAACGCATAATCCTGGGAATGGTGAGAATTTTTCACCTGTTGGGATGGTCCTCTGCTCAATGAGGGATGCAGGCTCAAGAAGAAATCTACCTCCACCACAAAGATGGGCTCAAGGTCCATTTCATGTGGTTTCTCAGACACAATTGCTGCCTCATGGTGGCCCGCTCTAAGGCAGTACATTCTTGAGTTGGTTCTTGCCTTCGAGTGCTCCCTGGGATCACACTTGCTGTCCATGTACTAGTGCATACATCTTGATCTTTGTTTTGTGGGGATCCCAGGCTTACGAAGAGTTGAATCTAGAATTTGGAAGTTGGATTATCCTCACTTGCTACTCCTACATGTATTCCCTGCTAAAGGGCCTCGCCCAGGGTCTCACACATAATGGGTGCCCAATAAATACTTAGAAGTGCATAAATAAATTAATGAGATGCTGGTATTTCAAGATCATAGCACAAGACAAATTGGATTTATAGACCTAAATGGCAAAGTATAGTGGTTTCAGGTCAAGAATGCAAGGATTTAAATACCCGCTCTGCAACACGGTAGCTGTTCTCTTGTGTAAGTTATGGGCTTCTTTATACCTTGGTCCCCTTGTCTGTAAAATGGAGCAAATAGTTTGTCACACATAGGAGGATTTAATGATGTTCTCTATGTAAAGTACTTGGCACACAGTAATTAATCAATCAATGAAACTATTATTCCTAGTGATAGGAGTAGTACAGATATTACATGAGAAAGAATGCAGTAAAATCAGTAGGATAGGATTCAAAAGGCATACGAGTGATCTGGGACACATCACTGAATGCTGCTCCTATCCCTCTTTTTTTTTTTTTTCTTTATATAGGGATCATAACTTTTCATCCACATTTAATATCCACATTTTCTGTGTTCATTTGGAGAGTACTTTACAAAGTATAAATGAACAGTTGTAGAGATGGAAGGGACTTTGTCTCCTCCGCGATATTGAAGGTGGATGGTGCCATCCAGAAAACATGTCTGATGGCTGAAGAAAGGTCTCCGTGGAGGAAAGATGGAAATTCATCCATCATTTCCGAAAGGTGATCTCCTTAGCCAGCATGGTGTGAGCACCCGCTGAGATGTAAATCCCCGGGACATGTGAAGGGAAAGCAGGTTCCTGGAGTCCTGAAAGGTGAAACCGGCTCCATATTTCACATGTGGCTTAAACCCATTATGGCTGATGAAAACAGGATTTTTAAAGGACATGTTTCTTTCACCCTTCCACCTCATTCAATGGACCTTTGGCCAAGAGCTGGAGGTGTTGTGTGCAGCCAAAGAATGTTTGGTATTTCCTGTGATGTTACTGGACTGAAACATAGGAGAGATTTCTTCTGACCTCATCTGTAGAGTAGAGGTCATCACACTCCTCCTTTGATCACATGTTATCAGCTTGGAACATGCCAAACACCTCTCTCGCTTCATTGCATTGTGTTGTGTTGTGTGCATTGTATTTTTAACTCTTTGTTCCATGCCCCATTCTTGTCTCCTTCTCCACTAAAGGCATCTAAAGGCATTCATGTCCATATGTCTGAATATGCCCTTTAATATTTTCCCTTTAAAAACATATATCGTTTCTGTGCCTGAGTTCATTTTACATAAGAGTCAGTGAGCTAAAAAAATCTAATTTTGTTAATTTTTTTTTTACTCAATGCCATGTGGTAAAAACTCTCCTTGTTGCCATATGAACATATTAAGATAAATGTGTCTATGTCATGTGCATGTGTATTTGTTTCTAAATGCATAGGGCTCTATAGTGCACCTGCCCACATTTTCTGTATCTTTCCCCTAGAGCTGGGCACCTAGATTGCTTCCAGTTCTCTCCCACAACTGGCACCGTAAAGATCTGTGTAAGATTTTTCTTGGAGCTACATTGTTGGATCTTAATATACGTCTTATTGAAATCAGGATAGATTCTATTCAATTTATGTTGAAACAAAGATGTCAAAGCCACTTGGTGGGTAACTTTGCCCAAGCCCCTTGCTCTCCATGGTTATATATTTCTTTTCATTTGTATAAAGAGGAGCTTTGGATGAGAAAATCTCTAAGGGTTCCCTGCATTTAGATTCCACTACTCATTTTTAAGCCAGCTGTGTTTATCAAACAAACGGAAGGAAAGTTGGACAAAATATGGTAGTCCATCATCCAAATATTTGGAAGTAGCCAGATGTTTAGCATCTTGTAGACACCCCCTAGGAGGCTTTTGCCAGTGTTCTGAGGTGGCTTTCTCAGGAGTATTTGTGTTCTTTTAGTTTTCCAAGAATTCTATTCCTCTTTCTCTCAGAGTGTTAATGTAGATTCAGGCTTTCAGGGATCCTGCAGTCTTTTAGGAAGACTTCAATTTTGTTCAATGTAGGACTGGCATGTCTGTCTATCTATCATCTATCTATCTATCATCTATCTATCATCTATCTATCTATCTATCTATCTATCTATCTATCTATCATCTATATCTATCTCTCTCTCATCTATTTGTCTATCAAACTATCATCCATATATCATTTGTCTACCTATCATATCTATCATTTATTTACTTATTTATTTATATATTTATGGGAGGGGCTTCAATATCTATGGGGTTATTGAGAACATTGACTTCAAAACCAAATAACATGTTTCTGACAGATATGTGTTCAAGTGACTAGCTGTTTGGGCCGGAAACCACTTCTTGATACTTAAGTTTTCTTATCTACATATTACAAAATACTGGCTTATTATGAAGATCAAATGAGACCAAGTGTAGAAAGAACTTAGCTTGGGACTTGGCACAGAATAAACCCTGCAGTAGTTTATACATACACACACAAAAAGCCCACAAATATTTTGATACTCTTCCCATGGGGAAATGTCATCTATGATTCTCCCAGCTGAATCTGGTTGGGCTTGTGACTGCCTTGACCATGAGAGTACAGCAGAAGCGACACTGTGTGACTTCCTGGACTAGGTTCTAAAAGGTAATATAATTGTTGCCTTATTCACTGGAATGCTAGTTAGTGGGAAAGAAATCTAATTACCCTGAGTCTGCCATATTGGAGAAGTCACTGGAAGACACCTTGACTAACAGGCCATCTGAACCCAGCCTTCCAGACATCGTCACCAAGGTTCCAGACACTTAGACTCTCTAGTCCCAGTGGTTCCAATCTTCCCAGCTGACGCTAGACATACTGGAGCAGAGACCAGCCATCCACTCTGTGTCCTGTCCCAAGTCTTGACTCATAGAAACCATGAGCATGATAATGAGGTTGCTGTTTTATGCCACTATTTCTGGAAGTAGATTGTTATACAACAGTGACAATGAGAACACCCTCAGCTATTAGTATTATTCTATTCCTTTGAGGTAACACTCAAATATTATGTTTTCTGGGAAGACATCTTATTTTTTAAGGTTCATTAAGGTATAACTGCCGATAACATGGTAAGATATTCTACAGCGTAAATTCTGATACTTTGATCTATGGATACATTGTGAAAAGACCCCCACCATTGAGTTAGTTAACACATCTATCACCTCACATATTTATCCTTTAGGTGTGTGTGTGTGTGTATGTGTGTGTGTGTGAGAGAGAGAGAGAGAGAGATCATTTAAGTTCCATTCACAGGAAATTTCAGTAATACAACATGGTGTTATCAACTATGGACACCATGTTATACATTGGAGATCTGATTCATCCAGTGAATCCAGTGAATCAGATCTGATTCATCTTTTAACTGAAGACGTGTACCCTTTTACCAACCTCTCTCTATTTCCCCCAGCCTCAGGCCCTGGCAATCACCATTCCACTCTCTATTTCTATGAGTTTGACCTTTAGTTTTTGTTTGTTTAAGACTCCATATACAAGTGATACCATGCAATATTTCCCTTTCTCTGCAAAATTTCCCAAGAAATTTTCCCTTTCTTGTTTATTTTCCTTAACATGATGCCTTTCAGATTCATCCATGTTGTTACAAATGACAAGATTTCCTTCTTTTTTAAGGCTGACTAATATTCCAGGATATGTACACACATTTTCTTGACCCATTCATCTCTTGACGGGCACTTAGGTTGCTTCCATACATTGACTATTGTGAATAATCCTGCAATGAACATGGAAGTGCAGATATTTCTTCAAGATAATGGTTTTATTGGGAAGATATATTCTAGCATTGATAGTGTCTGTTACATATTCAGGATTTGCTGTGTGCCTGGTACTGTGTGAAGAGCTTGATAGGTATTTTTATTTAATCCCACGACAACATTGTGCCATAGATGCTATGTTACTTATATTTTAGAGATGAGGGAACAGATGCTTACATACTTCCCTTGAGGTCATGAGGCTAATAAGTTGGTATACTTGCATGTGAACCCTATGCTTTCTGACCCACATAATGAACGTCCATGACATGACCCACCTGGATACTGTAGTTAGAGTGACAGCATTTATTTCTGGTTGTTTGTGAGACAATGACTGTGACACTTGATGGGAAGCTTGACTTCTCCACATCCCCCTCTCTTGCTTCCTCTCCCACTTCCCAAAACTAACCAAATTTTGCCAGAGAAATAATCTGATATAAACTCTTCCAGAAGTAGCGATAGGGGATGAGTCTTCCCAGAGAAATCCAAGAGAAGGAAGCTTTAAGTTTACATCCCTGGGAGGGGAACTCCATTGTAAAGGGGTAATGCAAATGTATGCAATTTCCTAAAATGCCAAAAGCCCCCCAAGCTGACAGAGCCCCTTTCCCCCAAATGTAAAGGCATCAGATGCTTTGGTCTGAGCAGGTCCGGAAATGGATGGAAGACCCTGAGGCCGCTTCCCCTGCCCCACCCCCTACCTTAAATCCATAATTTAAGTGAGCATAACCATAAAGCCACTAATAAAAACATCTCCACCAGCACTATTTACCCAGCTGTGCATCTCAGGATCTGCCGCTGACATTTTTAATACTCTCTCATTTCTCTGTCTTCCTCGGGATTCATTTGAAGCCGCCTACAGGGGAGGGTGTTGCTGAGGAAACAAAACCCAGGCCCCCCAGGCCTCTGACGGAAGGGGCTGGAGCATGCTGGGAAAAGACATCCACCTGAGAAACAAAGGATCCCAGGAGTAGAGGAAGCTGGCCTGAGGCCAACCGGAGGTATCAGAATGGCTGAGACCAGGAGGGAGGTCTGATGCAGGGCTTCAGAGCACTCATCCCCCCAATGCTAAGGCAAACAGTGCCTGGGAGGCTTTGGCTGTGGGGAGGGCACTGCCCATTAAAGCAACAGTGGGGGGCCTTCTGATTTTTGTAAACCTTTTTATAAATTGTAGTGTATCTCTAGGGGGAAAAACACCCCGTAAAACTTAAATGTGCAGCTTAATAAAATCACAAGGTGAACACCCACCCAACCACACCTAGGCCAAGAAACACAACCTCACCAGCCCCCCAGCAGCGCCTCCCTCCTGCTCCGTGCCAACCACTAGACTTGATCCCTTCCCCAGATGGAATCCCAGTCTTGACTTTTGCCTGATTCTGTTACTGAAATGTATTCCTGGGTGGTTGGTTTCTTTTATGCAAAACTGATTGTGAGTTTTGTCTCTGTTGTGTGTGAAGCTGTTTGTTTATTGTTGGACATCATTTTATTGTACAGATACATTTTGGTTAGAGTTCGTGGGCATTTGGGTTGTTGCCAATTTGGGATTATTACAAGGGATGGCACCATCAATATTCTTGCAGTCTCTTGGTGCATTCATTTCTGTCAGGTATATACCTAGGAGTGGAATTGCTGGATTAAAGCATACATATGTCATAGTGTCTTCCAAAGTATTTGAACCAAATTGTATTCCCACCAGCAATGCTTAAGAGTTCTGGTTGCTCCATATCCTTGCCAACGCTTGGTATCATCTGTCTTTTTAACTTGTAGCCACTCTGGTACATGTGCAGTGGTATCTCACCGTGTTTTTAACTCGTATTTCTATGATTACTGTTGAGGCTGAAAACCCTTCCATTTTTATGAAATGCTTGCTCAAGTCTTTGCCCTATTTTCCTATTATGTTCTCTCTCTCTCTCTCTGTTTCTGGTTTTTCTTTTACTGACTTGTCAAGCCATCTATATTCTGAAAATGAACCTTCCCTAGGTTATAAGTGTCGCAGATATTTTTTTCCACCTGTTACTTACCTTTTCACTCTTAACGATGTCTCTTCACAATCAGAAATATTTAAATTAAATTAATTTTTTTACCCATTTTTTTAAAAAAAGTAAGCTCCATGCCCAACATTGGGCTTGAACTCACAACCCTGAGATCAAGAGTCACACACTCTACTGACTGAGCCATCCAGGAGTCCCTAAATTTTATTTTATTAATCTTTTTCTTTAAGGTTGATTTTTAAAAAGATTTTATTTATTTGAGAGACAGAGACGGAGAGAGTGAGTATGAGCAGGGGAGAAGGGTAAAGGGGGATGCAGACTTCCCCGCTGAGCGGGGTGATGACATGGAACTTGATCCAAGGACCCCAAGATCATTACCAGAGCTTAAGGTAGATGCTTAACTGATTGAGCCACTCTGGTGCCCCCTTTAAGCTTGATATTTTTTATAGGGGGGTATGTCTCTTGTTTAAGAAATTCTTCCCTGGTTGAGTAAAAATTTTTAAAAATTCTCTTACATTTCTTCTAGATACTTGATTCACAGCAAGATGGATAGTCCACCATTTTGTTCTTCTGTTTCCCCCATCATCCAGCCTTCTTCATCAATTCCATATCAGAATCCCCAAATTCCATATCAGATAAGATGTGCACTTTTATCACCAAGAGTGATAGCACCACCAAAAATATTAGTAACCAAAATGTGTATAGAACTTTGTAACACACACTGCCATCCATTACCTAATTTCATTCTTTCAAATCAACACTTGGAAACTGTCAGAGTGAATAGCATGATGCCCATTTTAAAGCTGAAAAGATTGACCCTTAGAGAAAAGTAAATTATCCAAGGTCACAGAGCTCATAAATGGTAGAACAAGGAGACTCAAATCCAGATTTGTCTGGCTGTCACATATGTTCTGCTTTTACTACCTCTTTTGGTTAAGATGTCTTGAGGAAATCAAGCTCCCTCTTACTTACCAGTGGACCATTAGAGGGTTTATGCTTTGATTTGCCTAGGTAAGGCAGGGTTTCTTTACCCATGGTGTTCTCTCATCTTCTGGGAAGCTGGAGATGATTTATTAGAGGCTGGATGGTCTTTATGCTAAATAGTATAAGTAGTAGCCTTCACAAATCCTAGTTGCTGCCTCAAAGTATCAGGAAATGCCCTTAGGGTTTAGAAGCTGGGGCCAAAGCAGGTGGATGAACAGCTGGTAGCTGCAAAAGATGGTGCATGATCACAATACTAGGGATCGGACAAAGGAAGTCTGTGGAGGACTGCTTGCTGTTGTTTGGGCTACCAACACCCTCACTTCATCAGGGATAAGTATCTCCTCCCCTTTGATACATTACTCCTTCCTCCTTTCTTGAATGGAAACTGCCCATCTTCCTTCCCCACCATCTTGACTTAGGTGATTAGTGCTGAGTTGGACACATGACTTATAGAGCCTATGAGAGAGCTTCCCTGGGATTTTTCTCAGCCAGAGCAGGAAAAAGACATCTTGTCCCTATTTGAGTGAATCTGTGAGGAGTAAGGTGTTCTCCACCCCATGGAAGGAACTGGTTTACGGTAGAAGGAAATAGAAATGAAGGCAGAATTTTCAAGTGGTATTTGAGTTTCCTGTTTCCACTTTTTCCTGAGACTCAGCATTATGCCTGCCTTTCTTGAGTTGGGTGAGCCTCTCAGTAAATTTCCCTTCATGCCTAAGCTAACTTAAGTTGGATTTTCTGTCACTTTCAAGCAACCCTAAAGTCTTGACTGATTAACAGTTTATTTCTGGACAATTAAGAAACATGATGTCATTGATAAACACAAATTCAGTTAAACCAATCAGATTAAATCCTTGATCTACTGTTTATTTCTGGGCATTCTTTGGAAAGTCATGTAACCACTCTGTGCCTGAGTTTTCTCCTTAATAAAATAGATTATGATGATGGAACCTGCTCAGAGGGCAAATGGGAAATCTTTGTGGCTCCCCTTTAGTTTGGTTTCAAACCTAAAACTCCACTTTAAAAAAACACCCTTAACATTAATCATAGTACTTGGGGCACCTGGGTGGCTCAATAAGTTAAGCATCTTCCTTCAGTTCAGATTATGATCTCAGGGTCCTGTGATTCAGCCCTGGGTCCAGCTCCCTGCTCAGTGGGGAGCCTGCTTCTCTTTCTTGTCACTCCCCCTGCTTGTGCTCTCTTTCTCTCTCTGTTAAATAAATCAATAAAATCTTTTTAAAAATCATGGTACCTGGCTCATGGGGCTGTTGTGGGGATGATTCAGATGCTGGAGGTAAAGGTCTTAACCTGTTGACTGACGCATGGTGCATATTCACGTAAGTATTCTGATTATCAAGAACATGTTGGGTCCAAGTCAAGGACAATGATAACTATGAATTTGTAAATGTGCTTTGAATAACTATCTCAATTAGAAATTCCCTTGAATTCTATGTGTTTATATCTACTTCATTTGGTAGAATGCGTGTGATTTTTATCAGCATTTCCAAACAGTCAGAAATTTCCTCTCCTTTTACCTCTCATCCGCCCCAAGTTAGGAAATATTACTAAAAGATGATTCCAGAGAAAAACTTCCTAGGAAATCCCCAACCTCCATCTCATGTTATATTGGCTAATTTAGTTTTCTTCACAGGGTAGTGAGTTCCTTAAAAGCATTGGCATAGAGTTGGCTCAAAATTGTTTGTTGATGAATGAATATCAAGTGTTGGGAAGATCTATGTATTCCCCAGTGTCTAGTAAGGCTCTGGCACAGAGGAAATACACATTTACCCTGCAAGGATCTGTGGTTGTGTAGTAACAGACCAGGAAGGGTAGCAAGAGGCCACTCATTCCATGCCCTGTCCCATCTCCTAGCTGAATCTCATTGTCTTGAAGCAGTTCATTTAAATCAAGCCCTTACCTGCTTCTCAAACCCTCTGCTCCATGACATCTGGGATCTATAGCATTTATGCAGCACTTTATGTAAGGATGACTCTGGCTTTCACCTTGACGTATCAGGCTACCTTTTCAATACATTCCTTTCTCTCCATGCTTCTTAATCACCATCCTTCTTAATTTATTTCTCAACCGACAGATGCCAATATTTACTGAGTGCATATTCCAATGTGCCAGACTCTTCTGAGTATGTGCTTGACTCATTTATTCTCACAGGATAATAAAGCATAATATTCACCAAAGAATATCAGCCCATATCACAGAGGAGAAAATGAGTACATGGTGCTGGGAAAACCGGATAGCCTTGTGCAAAAAAATGAAGTTGAATCCTTATCTTACAGCACACACAATAAAATCAACTCGAAATGGATTAAAGACTTAAACATAAGCCCCCAAACTGTAAAGGTCCTCAAAGAAAACACAGGAGAAAAGCTTCTTGACATTAGCCTTGGCAATGCTTTCTTGGATATAACACCAAAAGTACAGATGGCAAAAGGAAAAATAGACAAATAGATGACATCAAACTAAGAAGCTTCTTGCACAGCAAGGAGAACCATCAACAAAATGAAAAGGCAGCCCACAGAATGGAAGAAAAGACTTGCAAACCATATATTTGATAAAGGGCTCATACCCAGAATGTATAAGGAACTCAATTTAATAAAACAAATAACTCAATTTAAAAATGGGCAGAAGACCTGAAGAGACATTTTTTTCCAAAAGAGACTATGAATGGCCAACGAGTATAGGAAAAAGTGTTCAACATCACTAATCATCAGGGCAGTACAAATCAAATATACGTTGAGATATTATTTCACACCTATTACGATGGCTATTCATAAAAACAAAACAAAACAAAACAAATAAAACTCAACCAAACAAAAGATAACAAGTGTTAGTGAGAATGTGGAGAAAAGGGAATCCTCATGCACTATTGGTGGAAATTAAATTGCTGTAACTATGGAAAACAGTATGGAGTTCCTCAAAAGATTAAAAATAGAACTACCCTATGATCCAGCAACCCTACTTCTGGGTATATATCCAAAGAAACTGAAACCAGGACCTCAAAGAGATATCTGCACTCCCATGTTCACTACAGCTTTACTCACAATAGCCAAGACACAGAAGCAAAGTAAATGTCCATCAATGGATGAATGGATAAAGAAAATGTGGTCTTTACATACAACGAATATTATTTACTTCAAAGAGAGGGAAATCCTGCCATTTGTGTCAGTATGGATGGACCTGGAGGACATTCCACTAAGTGAAATAAGCCAGACACAGAGAGACAACTACTGTATAACACCACAATCCTAACTAGTCACATCCCGAGGAACAAAGAGGGTGGCTACCAGAAGCTGGGTGGAGAGGGAGACAGGGAGGGATTGGTCAAAGGGTACAAAGTTTCAGTTATGCAGAAGGAATAAGCCCTAGACATCCACTGTACTGAGATCCTACAGCTAACAATACAGTACTGAACGCTTAAAAATTTGCTAAGAGTGTAGTAGATCTTATGTTGTGTTCTTACCCAAATAAATAAATAATAAGATGGAGGAAAATAGGGGAAAAAAAGGTATAAGATTTCTAGCTAAAAATGAATGTAATGACAGGGAAGAGAGAAAAAAATGAACAAGTCTGTTTTAAGTTTCTCATTTAAAAAAATTAATTTTAAATATAATCTTTAAAAAAAACTATAGTTGAAGTATCTTGTGTGCCTACACAGGATATTTTAATTAAAACTAATAATTTTGTGTTATGTGTGCAGCAATGGATATTTGCATGTATTTTGCCTTTTGTTGCTCTGTGACATTAGCTGCCTAGGCTCTGTGTGCTTTGGAGTTTGCAGTCTCTTTTTAAGGTACTGTTTTCCATAAGCTAGGTTATATTTTAAAAATTTTCTTGTTATTTCAGAGAGAAAGAGTATCCTGAGTAACAGGGAAACCTGATTTATGGAGGGGGTCTGCAGATCTCCTGCCTAAAACCGAATAGAAATTCACCAGGGGAAGAATAGGGAAAGGGATATCCTAAGTCGAGGGAAGAGCATGTTCAAAGACCCTAAGGCAGGAAAGAGTTTAACCGAAGGGCTGTCAAAAGCTCAGTCAGTGTGGCTGGAGCGCAGACTCAGGGGCAGTGGGTTGAAGAAATGGTGGTTATATTTGCATGAACCACAACTGGGCTCCCTTGGACATCTGAGATTGAATTCTAAGGATCTTGGCAAATCATCGATGTGCTTTAAGCAGCGGTGTGACACGATAAACGCTGCCTCTCTGCCTTCAGCAAAAATATCAGAGCTCGGGGAGGTGGAAGGGGCAGATGATGGTCAAAAGTTCAGTTCAGGTACATTGGCCTTCCCATGTGCTCATGACCCTTGGCTCTTGGCTTTAGGCTTACAAAGACAGTGCAGAGAATCTGAGTGTGGCTATTTACCTGAAGGAAGGTCCCTACTTTGTGTGAAAGGGTTGCTGAGGGCAGCCAGAAAATTGGGAAGAAGTCATCTTGAAACTCACATTGTTCTGAAAGGAGTTAGGTCACCCCTAGAATCCATCATGTTATATTATCTCCTCCCACGGGGAGCTGTGGGCATTTAATATCAGGCATTCAATGTAACAAGAGGCACCTGTTTCTCTTGTTCTTTGGTGGAGTGGGGTAGGTCTGGGTAAAATATTCCAGGTCTCCTCTCCAGGGTCCCATGTTAAATTTTGAGGCCCCCGGACCAAGTGAAGGGAGCAGGCTGAGACTTGGAAGGAAAGCATCTTCATCGCCTGTTGATGTTACTTCCCTCACCCAGCACTTCCTAAGCACATACTTGTCATGCTTGCAAAGTGCTCAGTCCTTCACCTCAGTCTATTTCACACTGGTTTTCAAATACACACACACATGCAGCTGTGCTGCCAAGGCATGAAAGCGGCCGTGGAAAAAGCCCGAATGAACAGGGGTGGCTGTGTGCCAATAAAACTTTATTCATAAAAATAGGTGGCAATTGAATCTGGCCCATGGGCTGTCTTTGCCAACTCCTATCTCATTTATAACTCAGGGCCCTTGGGCTTCAGGGAATTCAGGGATAGTCAGGCGCCCGAGAGTGTAAAGTAGCTTGACTTTGAGACATCAACACCTCCCAATGAGGAATGTTGGAGGAACCCCCACCCCAAAACACACCCCAGCCTCGTTCCTGTGCCTTTCCTCTGCGCTCCTTAGAGGACACTTCTATTGGAGGCTGTCATTTTCCGACTGCTTAGTGTTTTCTTCTGGAAATGTGCTGCAGACTGAGCATTCTCTCAGGGTGAGAGTGGGCTTCGCAGGTGCTGGCATTGTAAGTGGAATACACAAAGCGTTCATCCCCATTGTGAATGACTTGCCTCTGCTGTGGGGCAGGGATTTTGAGCTCTGGTTCCAGATCTCAGCCGTATGAGAGCTTAAGAAAAATCTGAGTGATAAGATACTTACCTGGAAGGTCCTATCCATACTGGGGACAAGCAACATCCTTATTTTCAGAGCTGGGCCTCTGGGGGCTCACAACCCAAGTGAGGAGGGTTTGGTTATCAATCAGATGAGAGAACATATTTTTTTCCTAATCCTAATCCTTTTTCCTAATACTTCTATCTGGCCTTTGGGACCATGGGTAAATAGCTCTATTTACTGGAGTTTCTGCTCTTTTTTTCTTTCTTTGAAAGCAAGTTAGTCCTAAACCTGGATGTGTATTTTTTTTTTTCTCCTTTAGTTCCTAGAAGCCTGGATCTGAGGAGATGTGTTAGGTGAGCTGTCAGGGGGCCAGTGGGAGCACCCATAGCTAATTCTGGCTTTAGCTTCCAGGCCTTAGGCCAGTTTCAGGGAAGCAAAGATCAGCAGGTGGGACACATTCAGCATAGCCAGCAGCTCAGCAGAGAGGAAGGGAGCAGTGGACTTGAATTTGGATGAGTCAGGGCCTTGCATAGGCACAGGTAACGGAAGTCACTGCCAACATTTACTGAACGCTTCCAAGGGCTGGACATGGGTCTAAGCAACTGCATCTGTACTGTCTCATTTTACCCTCTCAACAGCCCTATGAAGTAGATGCTGACACCAGTCTTAACTTTAGAGATGGTGAAACTAAAGCACAGAGAGGTTGAGTAACAGGTGCAAAGTCACTCAGCTCAGTCAGTGGTAGAGCTGCGATTTGAAGCCCATGTCAGTGCTTTTTTTTTTTTTTTTGCTTTTTAAAGATTTATTTATTTATTTATTTATTTGACAGAGAGAGAGAGAGAGAGAGAGAGAGAGAGAGAGAAAACAGGGGGAGGAACAGAGGGAGAGGGAGAGAATATCTCAAGCAGACTTTCTGCTGAGCACAGAGCCTGGCACTAGACTTGATCTCACGACCCTGAGATCGTGGCTGGAGCTGAAATCAAGAGTTGGTTGCTTAACTGACTGAGCCACCCAGGCATCCCCAAGCCAGTGCTCTTAGCCCCCGGGCTGAAGCTGTCTCACCAGTAACCGCTTTGTGCTTTTCTATCTCCTTGCCTCCTTCTTGCAGGGACTCGGCAACCTCATGCCAACTTCCCTTCAGCTGCAGCGGGGAAGGTGCGAGAGCCCATTCCCCTAAAAAGGCAACCACAGTCTGGGTTTGTCCCTCTCTTCCTTAAAAAACAATCCCTGTCCTGTGCCTCCTGAGCTTCACTTTCCTGCATGCCACACAACCTCACCTGATACACCAGATATTCTTTAGGTGAACTCAACATTCCTCGGTGATGTGGAAGTTTTCTGAAAGCCTCTTTGGGTGAAATCTCTACTCTCTCTTCCTAACTCAATTCCAAAGTGAAGTTGGCCGGAAAAGCGACTCAGAGCTAGAAACTACCTTCTCTACAGATAACCTCCAAATGAATAGGTGTGGCTGTGCTCAGACAAAACTGGGAGAGCGCTGGATGTGCTCGTGGGGGCATAGTTTGCTGACCCCAGGTTGAGAGTCATCCTTGGCACTTCCCAGCTGGTCAGTAAACACCTATGAAATGAATGAATGAATCCCCCCAGGCAGAACCGGCTCCTGGAGGACAGTCATGGATCTGTCTCTGCAGAACTCAACACACTTTTTCGTAACATGAATAAGCTATGAGAGCACACACATTTAATGGACAGTTAAGGAAAAGAGTGAATGAATGAATGGATGAATGAATAAGTGAGTGAATCGATGCTCTGCCATCCTTACTGTTGGAGATATTTCGTCTTGGTATTCCGAGGAGAGGCACTTTGCTCCAGTTGTCTTCGTTGTGTAACAAACTATCCCAAAACTTGGTGGCATAAATCAACAATTTTATTTTGTAACATTCTGTGAGTCAGGGTTTGGATAGAGGACAGTGCAGATAGCGTCTTTGCTCCAGGTCATCTGAGGTCTTCGCTGGGCAGAGCTGAATGGCTGGGAGTGGCTGTATAGCTGGAGGCTGGGCTCCTCTGCAAGCGCCTCCACTTGGCACCTTATGTGGCCTCTCCACGCCTCCACTTGGCACCTTATGTGGCCTCTCCACGTGGCCCAGGCTTTCTCACAGTCTGGTGGCCTCGGGGCTAGTTGGACCTCTTGCATAGTGTTTCGGGGTTCCAGTGTTAAGTGTCCCAATGGGCATGACGGAAGTCATGCTGCTTCTTAAGACCTGACCTCTGGGGCAGCCCGTAGCCGCCTTTAGCCCAGGGCTTGATCCTGGGGTCCCGGGATTGATCCCACATCAGGCTGCCTGCATGGAGCTTGCTTCTCCCTCTGCCTGTGTCTCTGCCTCTCTCTCTCTCTCTTTCTCTGTCTCTCATGAATAAATAAATAAAATCTTTTTTTTTTTTTAAAGACCTGACTTCTGAAGTCACAGTTTCACTCCTGCCGTACTCTCTCTGTTGGGCTCTGTGGGTTCGGAAGAAGTCATAGCCCCCCAATATTTGAAGTGGGGGGGCGCACTGCAGACCCCATTGCCAGATGGGACGGTGGCAAGGCCACACTGTGTAAGAGTATATGGGACAGGAGATATTGTCATGGTGTCTTTGGAAAGTATAATCTACCCTGCAGCTGAAAAGCTATCAAGTCAGTTGGTCTATGGGGGAGTTTCTAGCTCTGGAGAAGGATATTTCTCAGCACTCCTGAAATCAAAGTCTTAAGACCACCTCCGGGAGAAGCTATCTGTACTGCAGTCCTGTCCAGTATGAGATTGTCCCACTGAGACTCACAAGTGGGCATAAGATGTAACAGGTAGAGTGACGGCTCCCCACATACGCCCACGTCCTAAGCCCTACAACTGTGACCATGTTACCCTACGTGACATGAGATCCTTCAGAGCTGTGATTATTTTGAGATGAAGAGATAATAAGAGGAGGGCAGGAGTGTCAGAGTCAGTGGAAGGGGATGCGATGACAGAAACGGATTAGAAGCGTTTTCTATTTAAGGACAGCGCAGTTAGCACAGTTAGCGTTGACCAGGAGGAGGGGGCCACGAGCTGAGGAATGCAGAGCCTGGAAAAGGCAAACGATAGACTCTCCCCACCAGAGCATCCAGAAGGAACACAGCCCTGCTGACACCTTGATTCTTAGTTCAGGAAACCCCATGTTCAGACTTCTGCCTTCTAGAACTCTAAGACAATACACTGTGTTACGTGAATAATTTTGTGGTGCTCTGCCACAGCACATAGGAACAGGGACGTAAAAGAAGAGCCTTCAGCTCTTGTGCTGCCTTTTAATCTTGAACTTTCTCCACGCTGATGCCCTTAGAGCTCTGCAGACTGGTGGTTCATCCCGAGACAGCCCTGGAAACTGGTTATAATGGATTCTGAAGCTTTACCCAGGACTGTCTTGACATTCAGGAGATAATAGTTCTCATGAGAGAACATTGCTAAGGGCCCCTCTACGTTTTCTTCCAATGCTTCCTCATTGAACTGTTTCAGTCTTGCTCCTCAAAGTGTGGTCCCCAGACCAGCAGCTGGGTCAGGGGTCTGCATTCTCACAAGAACCCCAAGAGATCGGTGTGTAGGTTAAAGTTTGTGATGTATTATTTTAGAGATGGTTATGGCATTGACCCACGTCTCCAAAAGTCCTCAGAGAGAGCATGAAATGGTTGTTTCCTTTTTAAAAATAAAATAAAGGTGGCTCTGAGGGTGAGCAAGCATGCAAACGCAGAATGTATGTCTCCGGTCACAATGCTGGGGGTCTGATTCACGAGGCACGTGAGGCTTATCATTGTCACTTGATGCTGTGTCCAGGCTGAGCAGAAAACAGACACCCGTGTGTTTTCTCCAGCAAATATGTACACAGAGAAGTTCGTGACGTTCCAGGAAAGGAGCCGGAGCAGGGCTCCCTCAAAGGGGAAATGAACAAAAGAATACTCGTGTTTCCTTCAAAATGGGCATAATTTGATTTCTGTCCAGTGTCGCCTGGGTACATTACAGACTCTCAGAAGCTGTTTTTCTTTTTTCTTTTTTTAAGTCACGCAATGTGGAGGCTTCTGTTCAAGTTCTTCCTGAGTCAAACCATACCAGTGCCATGGATCTGGAGTCTGCACGCCTCCAGGAACACACACATGGAGTGTGTAAGAGGAGGGCAGCCGGCGAGAGGATGCGGACAGCCTGGAGATGCTGCAGACCAACCCTCACCGTGCAGGACCTCGGCGAGATTCTGCTTGGGTTCCAGGTGCAGTGACTGTCCATTTCAGAAATGGATTCAGGCCGAAAGCTCACGAGAGGAGGAATATGTCAGGGAATTGAGCCTGGAATTCTTGGGAATGAGAAGATGCCAGCGTAGAAAAAGGGGAACTCATTCTTTTGTCTCAGGGGGGAGATTGCTTTCATTTTCCAGTGTCCTGTTTCCTTGGGTGACACTGCAGGCACGTGGGAGATTTGGATCCTCAGAGCTGAGAGCTGAAGAGAGCATCTTCATTAAAGATGTGTGGCAATTGGATGTTTGGGTTGTTCTCATTGGGTTTTCTTTAATTGGGTGAAGACCCTTTTGGGGGCTGTTATTCCACATGGTCTGTAATTATTCAAAGTAATTGAGAGAGGGATGCTTTGATTTAGAATTATTTGAAAAGTGGATTATTTTAAACAATACCCTGCTCACAATCAATGTGGGATTTGACCTAACCGATTACACAACCAACCAAACCAATTGACCACAAAGCCTGGTATGTAAATATGCAAACTCTTCAAGACGCCAGGATTATGAATAAGTTGAAAGACACAGATGAGTGGCAAACAGACTCTTAAGAGTCTATGGCCCTGGGCTGAGGGTTTTACACGCATTTTTCTCCCATAGTGCTCATCACATTCTTACAACATGTGCACTGTTGTGTTCCAGTTTGGCTGACAAGCTGCCCTGCAGTGAGCTGAAGCTCATGTCTCAGGGGTCCCAAAAGCAGTGTGAAGCTTGAAGCTAGGATTTGATGTCAAACCAAATCTGATTTCTAGAGTTTCTCTCCTTGAATTCCCACCACAAACCCTCGGTGTGGTGGTGTTGACCTATTTTCCAGGTAGAGAAACTGAGGATCGATGACCAAGTCACCCAGCTGTTACACAGAAGAATCCAGCTTCCAACTGAGAACTCTCTGATCTCCATGTTTGACTTTGTCGTGAAGTAAAGTCGTCCTCATGAGGAAAGCTCTTTGCACTGATGGAATAGTTCCATATTTTGATGCTTGATGCTGGTTGCTCAAATGCACACGTGGGATAAAATGTCATGGAATTCTGCACACAATACACCCATGCGCATGCACACACACACGAGTACATGGAAGAATTGACAAAATCTGAACCAGGTCTGGACTCGAGTTAATCAACACTGCAGTCAATTACCTGTTCTTGACAATATACTATGGTTATGTAAAATATTATTGTTGGGGGAAGCTGAGTGAAGAGTAAGGAACTCTCTGCACTATTTTGCAACTTCTTAGGAGTCTTTACCGTGAAAAAAAAAATCATCTTTGAATTCTTTGATGCTTCTCCAGTGGAGAGATGGGATTTCTGTTTCCTCCCATTGAATCTGGAAAGGCTCTCTAATGACTTATAGAGAAAATATAGCAGGAGTGGTGCTGTGCCAGATTTCAGGCTTGAGTTTCAAGAACCCGGAAGCCTGGCTGCCTAGATCTTGCTGCACTAGTTCTGGAAACCCTGAGCTGCTATCCATGGGTCTCCTGAGACTGCCAGGCTGAGAGGCTGTGAGCAGCCATTCCGGTCACCAATCCCGGATGGACCCAGCCTTCCATCCGCCCCTGCTGAAATGCCAGTCATGGATAAGTAAAGCTGACTCAGACCTTCCAGATCATCCCATTCTCCTGATGGCTAACACTCAGTGATTTCCACCAACACCATGCCGGACAAACACCCAGCAGAGCCCTGCTCAAATTCTTGATTCCATGATAACTAGACTTATTGTGGGAGTCATTTTGTAATGTATATAAATGTTGAATCGTTATGATGTACACCTGAAACTGATAAGACAAGGTGTGTTGATTACGCTTCAAAAAAAATCTTGAACCATGAAATCATGAAGCATAAGAAAATGGTTGTTGTTGGAAGTCTCTAAGTTGTGGGCTGTTTGCTATATAGCAACAGAAAACAATATGGACTGTTCTTAGACAAAGAAAGGCAGGGCTGATGAAAGGTGTAGAATGAGATGACATGTTACAGTGGGCATGTTCCTTCCCCTCTTTTGGTCTCAATAAAACTAACTTCACCTTGAACATCACTTCCTCCAGGAAGCCTTCCCTGATGCTATAGTCTGGATTAGATGCCTCCTTCATGCTCTTCCCCTTCTCCTCCATGGTCAACTGGCATTAGAAGTATCTTGATGACATATTTTGCTTATTTCTCTCTCCTTCCTACCAAATAGCAAATTCCATGAGATCAAGGACAAATTTTGTCTAAGTCACCACTACTTCACTCTGCCTAGGACATAATCTTCAAATAGGTGGTTATTGAATGAATGAACAAAGAGATGGGTGCCCCCCAGAATCCTACTCAGCTCTGGCCTCCTACAGTTCTTTATCTTTGGAGCTTTGGGGCAGGTGAGAAGTTTCCAGCTGTGTCTCCAGCACCTCACAGAGACCAGTTTTCACTCTGGGACTCCCAAGATCTTAAGTCCACAAATCCATCTGCTGGGCAACAGCTCAGAGGCAGCAGGAGCTGGGGAGGCAGAAAGACAAGAGGTGTGCCCGCCAGTCCCCCACCAAGCTGGCGTCACCCTGGTTTGCTTATTTTCCTGCTCAGCTGCTTTATCCAGAGGAGGGCTATCACCATAGGCTCCTGCCTCCTCAGCCATCACCATGGGAGGTCTCCAGTCCCTCCCAGTGTTTGCCTCTGCAGCTGCCTCTATGCTCATTGAGGCTCTGCCAGGGGGGTGATCTGGCTCCTTCTGGGCTGCCCTTAACAATTCCAATCACAATTACATAACAAATATTTACTGAGCATTACCCTCTGGCAAGGCTCTGAGCTGGACAAAGCATCAACCTCTAGGAGCCGAGGATCTCAATGGGGTTATTATCTGGTGGAAGCTAAGAGATTACAGAAAGAGAACTGAACCCCTGGCCTGTTCCTGAGGAGGTGCAGTGGTGTCCCTGAGCCAGCATTCACAGGCAGTGAGAACCAACTGATAAGTATTTAGGAATTTCATGAGCCAGTTGTCAAACCATCAGTGGCTTGAGATTGGCCATGGTGGGAATATATACGGAAGAAAATTGGCACACACTAGAACTCAGCACCCTGACACCAGCCAGTTTACTCGCTCACCACTGGGAAATTCACTTCCCCCTTCTGAGGCTGTTTCCCTATCTAAAAAATGGGGATAAAAATCCTTATTCTGAACGATTTTACCAGTATTGACACGGTATGGTACTTGGCACATAGCAGGTGCTCAGGAATTATTAGTTCCCTCTCCAGCCCTCTCTCTTCTTCCTGAACTAATATTGAAAATAAACAATGGATTCAGTTTTCCTTTGGCTTTATGGGTTGATGAATAAATGTCACTGAGTAGGAAAGAATACACATTTTAGGATGAAGCGTGGGACTGTTTCTCAGGGGCTGTTCCTCACGTGTTCCCAGGAGAACTCCTAAAAATTTTCAGATCTTCTCCCACACCAGTAGTTATAAGGTGGCAAGGAGGATAAAATCAGGGAGAGATATTGAGGGGGGTCAACATTTGAAAGTCTGGGTAGTTTTCTAAGTTGCTTGGTCTGGGACAAGCATGTGCTCACAGTAGTTCTGTTTGGTCTTTCAATCATTCATTCATTCAAAAATGTATTTATTGACCATCCCAATAGGTCAGCTAATCTCTGAGAAAGACTCTCGGTGTGCAGTTATGAACAGATGTTTACCCTGCCCATCTGGAACTTAACAGGTTATTGGTGAAGACCATCATGAAGCAAGTGATTCAAAGAGCATAGGTGTAATTGAAGGGAAATGCAAGTCACTGTGTAGGCATATAAGGGGTGGGGAGCTATCTTAGTTGAAGTTTCAAGGAAGGTTTCTCTAAAGAAGTGACACATAAGCAAAGGTCGGAGGGAAAATGGTTTGTCAGGTGAGGTGAGGAACGTGGCAGACAGACTCTAGGATGGCTCTCATGGTCCCTGGACAGGACTGTGACTTTCTCCAATAGCATTAAGGTAAAAGCAACATGATGTCCCTTGTGTTATTATACTATTTAAGACTGTAACTTCTGTCTTGCAAGTGGATCTTCTTCTTTTGCTGTTTTGGCTTGTGTGTGTGTGTGTGCAGATGAAAAGATCCATGCTGGAGAGTTCCATGTGATGGGAAGTTGAGAGCAGCCTCCAGCCAATGGCCAGCAAGGAACTGAGGCTCTCTGTCCAATTAGCCTGTGAAGAGCTAAATCTTGTAAATAACCCAATGGGCTTGGAAGTGGGTTCTTTCCTTGATGAGCTTCCACATGAGACCTCAGCCCCAGGGGACAACTTGGTTGTAGCTTTGTGGGAAACCCAAAGCAGAGGAGCCAGCTAAGGCAGACCTAGACCCTTGACCCACTGGGCAATACTAAATGTATTTAGATCTTAAGCCACTAAGGTTGTGATAATTTGTTATGGGGCATAGCTAACTGGTACAAAGAGGGAATAAGAATTTATTCCAGGCAGAGAGAACCATATATGTGAAAGGGAGTGAAATAAAGTCAGTCTGAGCCCTGAAGGAAGGTCAAGCAGGTCATTGTGGCTGGTGTGAACATGACAGCAAGAGTGTGCTGAGAAGTGGAATAGGAAGGTTAGCCCAGGCCATGTCCCACAGGCCCACGGAAGTAATGGAACAGATTCCAGCACTCATCCTCGGGGCTTTGGGGAGTCAGTGAAAATTTCGAAACATTGAGCTTGACGAAATTTGCTTTTGAAAACACCAGTCTGGCAGCAATGAGGAGAAGGGGTTGGAGGCATAGGTAGATGTGGGGAAACCCCCTTGGATGACTGAAGCAAATGCCATGGTTGCTCAAACCCAGAGTTGATGGTTGACTCATAGAGGAGTGGACACTTTTAAGAAATATTTTTGAAGTAGGAGGGCCAAGATTTAATGACAGAGTGGATACAGGGAGAATGAGAAGTAGAATCATCTGTTGAAATGGAGAAAAAGGTTTATGGTTTGAGTCTTTTAAGGGAATTAGAACATTCTTGATCAGTCTGGGAAGATTAAAAACTGAAGTGGAAATCAGTCTTTTGATCCCAGCTTCTGTCTGGGTCGTTTTGACCTCCCTTGGGCGAAGTAGTTTAGGATTTGCCTAGCTACTGAGCACAATTAACACACTATGTAGAGATTTGATTAGCATGTGAAGAAGGCCTGGCTACAGAATAAATCTCCATGTCATTTTACTGATGCTAATTATTTCATCTGAAAACATTCAAGAGTGTGACTGTACATTGATCACAGGAAAGTTATTTATGTCCGTTGGGAGTCAAGCCAGAGCTCAAAATGATACGGATTTATTGTGAATGTATGAAGTCATTTAGCATCCCCTTATAGATTTAACAGACATGGATCTTTGCAAGATGTGAGCTAAATGAGCTATTTAGTGATATGGGGGTGTTAATTCATTCTCCCTCCATTCATGCATTCACACTGTTTTTTATACTTAATTGTAAGTTACTTGTAAAGGCTTTTATATAATCATCCTAGGACATTGCTTAACTTTTCTGTGCCTTGGTTTCCTCCTGTGTTAAAGTTGGAACTCCACACTTAAAACTCAGCCAACTGGACCCAACTCTTGAAGGAGCCAAGAAATAGTCCCCTACAGAATGCAAGCCTCATGAAGGCAGGAATATGTGTAGAGTTTTTCATGGCTGTGACCCCAATGGCTTAGGAAACTGCCTAGCCCCCTAGTTACTTGCTGAATAAATAAATTACGTAATGTGTACAGCCTTTGACATCTACAAAGCCTTCAGAAATGACAGTCACCTTCTTTCTTTTCTTCTCTGCTCTTCCTCCTCTGCTCTGTTCCCTTCCTTCTCTTTCACCCTTCTCCTCCACTGTCTTTCTTTTGGGTTTGGGAAAAAGAAAGAAAATAGAAAGTAGCTCTCACAACTGGGCTTCTGACTTGCTGTTGGCTTGTCCAGCATATGTATAATCACATTTATTTATTTTTATATTATAAAACCAGAGGATCATCATGTTGATGGAAAACTGGTTAAACTCAGCAGTAGAAACCAGTGCTATGGGGGGCCCAGTTCAGTTCTTCCTTTGAAAGGGTATTTATATTTTGGGAGGTGATTCGTGAATATGACAGTTGTTTCTTGTTTCAGATGCTATTTGCCTCAGCTCAGGAAAAATGAGAAGATATCCCTGGGAACTGAAAGGGAATCAGGCTAGACTTTAATTTCATTGTTTCTCAAATAGGATATACACACTTCATTTATCCATCCATTTATCCTTTCATTTATGCATCCACCCATCCATCCATACATCCATCTGTCCATCCATTTATGTAGCCATCTACTCTGCTGGACATTGTGAAGTAGGGAGAATTGTAGGCATATGTGAGGTACTTTCCTCCTTCTCAGAACTGTCCCTCCTCCCACTCTTTCCAAAGCAGTAAACTGAGGCAAGCATGCTGTGCTGGGTGACCTGTGATCCTTATCCTTATCTGATTAGTCTAAGTGTAGTCTATAGGCACAGGTAGCCCAATTCTTCTTTCCTTTTAGGAATTGATCCAAGAGGTATGAGACTAAGGATGAAGTGCCTGTATGGTCACCAGGGTTGCGACCAGAGCCCCATGATTGTTTATGATATGAAGGAGGAGGAACTAAGAGTCTTTAAACACAGCTGATGGTCAGGGGAAGAGAAATCAAGGTGGCATATACAGCCGAGAGAGAGAGGGCTCTACTTCTGGACTCTACTTCTTCAAATTGGGTTTGTTGAGATTCTCTTCATTTTTATAAATCCTCTTTTGCTTTAGCTAACTTGTGTGAGTATCTACTTCTGAAAATCCTAATGAAAGACAGAAAAAGTGATTTAAAAAAATCTAGGACATGATTCCTGCCCTCAATGAGCTTACTAGCTAGTACTAATAATGCCAGTAATCACACCACCAATAACCGGCACTCACTGAATTCATGCTATATAGACCAGGTCCCTTGCCTTGTCACATCTGAGCCTCACAGCCATCTCAAGTGTATAGGATTGTTGCTGCTATAATGTTAATAAAAGAATCTGGGCTGAGGGAGACTCAGCTACTTGCCTGCAGTCACACAGTTAGCAAATGATGGAGTGTGGTGTGGATGTGGGTAGTCTGTTCCAGAGCTCTCTCACTTAGCCACTATGCTTTACCGAGCACATGGAGAATGAAGGGAGGCAGAAAAAGAGAATAAGAAGTGAGTGGTAAACAAATCAGAGAAGAGAAAAGGTAACCATGGGCTGTCTGGTGATAAGCAGGGAAAGACCCAGTCAGTTTCAGGGATCTGAGAGGGTCGCCCCTGGGAATGCACACAGTCATTTCACATTGATTTGGATTTAGAATGCTTACTGATAGAGAGCCCTGAGATCGACACAGTCTTTAAGGAAAATGGTTTGACCATAGGCATCAAGAACCCTAAAAAGGTACACACTATTCAGCAAGCTAATGCCATCTTAGTGAATATTTCACAAAGAAGTCATCTGAAATGCACACAAAGGTATAGGTGCAGACAATCACTACTCAAGCCTTATTTATAATAGCAAAGAGTTGGAAACAGCCTACATGTCCAGCGTGGGGCACTTGTTAAGGTTCGTAGCAAGCATGGAATGATGGGGGTCTGGTTGGTCAGTGCTGCCTCAGCCGCAATTGCATCCTTCTAGGCGTGGCTTTGAGATGCTGAGGGTGTGACTCTGTAACCACTTCTCTGCAAAAGGTTCTACCAGCAGGTGGATGGCGGAGGGGACCAATGGCTGGAGGAGGAAGGAGGGACTCATTCCCTCCTGGTTGCTTCTGGTCGCTATTTGATCACCCCAAATGCAGTGATTCACTTCACTAACAGCTTGTGGACCCACTCTGCAACTTTTCTACTGTGCCAGCCTCTCTATACTCCCTCAAAGATCCCAATGCCAGCCAGGCAGTGCCTGTCCTTGGCAGGGGCAGTCTAGGTATCAGCCCTGTCAGGCCCACATTCAAGCTTCCAAACCAAATTGTTAGATCCCAACCTTTTCCCTTTGCTCCCTCCATCCTTAGGGATGGCTACTCTTCTACAGTTACTACCACAGGGATATCTCACCGTGCTCGGGTCTCTTCCGTTTACTGGGATTGGTAATCACTTAGCATGACTTGGATTGGAGAGCTTTATTGACCCCCGTCCTGCAAAATGGCAGGTGAAGAAATTTTGAGGTGATAGCCAACGACCTAATTACCTCCCAGAGAGAGTACAAGCAATGCAGTACACAGTATACTTCTCTGCTACCTAGTTAACAATTCCCTCCATTAAATTCCTTCTGTTAAGGGAGGCCTGGGTGGCTCAGTGGTTGAGCGTCTGCCTTTGGCTCAGGTCGTTATCCCAGGGTCCTGGGATTGAGTCCTGCATTGGGTCCCCACAGGGAGCCTGCTTCTCCCTCTGCCTGTGTCTCTGCCTCTCTCTGTCTCTCTCTCATGAATAAATAAAATCTTAATTTTTTTTTTAAATTCTCTGTTAAAATAACCAGTAAGCTTTCTGTCTCTAGCCTGGACCCCGACCAATAAATATAGCTATGTGAAGAATAAATGACATCTGACCATGTTTACTTTCTACTACAAAGTGGGTAAAAAACAGGAAGTAAAGCCATAAGAACAATATGATCAGAAACTTACTTCCTTTTTCTTAGCCATCTTTTTTTTTAAACCACCTTTCTCCTTAAAATTTAAAAAAATTATTAAGGTATAATTGACATACGGCATTATTAGTTTTAGTTCTACAACATAGTGATTGGATATGTCCAATTTTTTTTCTTGTGATGAGAACTTCTTTATTTTTGTAAGAAAGTGAGAGAGACCGAGGAAGAGGAGAGAGCACATGAGTTGGGGGAAGGAGCAGAGGGAGAGAGAGAATCTCAAGTGGATTCCTCACTGAGTGCAGAGCCCGATGCCCGGCTCCATCTCACAACCCTGAGATCATGGCCTGAACCAAAATCAAGAGTTGGATGCGTAACCAACTGAGCCACCCAGGTGCCCCGTGATGAGAACTTTATAGGTCTACACCCTCAGCAACTTTCAAATAATCACTACAATATTATTCGCCAGTCACCATGCCACGCATCACATCCCCAGGATTTATTTATTTTATAACTGGAGTTTGTACTGTTGACCACCTTCACTCATTCCTCCCACTCCCCACCTCTGATAACTATTAGTCACTTCTCTGTGTCTAGGAGGGCCTTATTTTTTTTTAATATGCAGAGAAAAAAGAATGAAAACAAATGTTAAAAAAGAGCGTGACCAGTGGCTGCCTCCGATGGCCAGCCTGTGCATCCAGGGGATAGAAACCCCTTAAGGGCCCACTTGTCTCAGCCCTTCCCCTGCTGTGTCTCCCGAGAAGCTGACACATCTGGCATGGGATGCTTCAGAATTTTTCCTACTGGGTCTGTTTTTCTCCCCTGCCTGCCCTCTTTGGAGGCTTGGTGGGGTCCTGGGCACCATCCACCCCATTAGGGAGCCTGGGAAGGCCCCCTTTGATGTGGGCACAGGCAGAGAAGGAATCGCTTAAGGAGGACAGCCTGACGGATCTCGGGTCCCATTTCTATGGCAACCAAGTTGCAAGGGCTGAATGCCTGATTTTGTTTTGGGCTGTGGTGGCCACTAATTACAGGCAGCTCTACGTCCCTTTGCTCTTCCCTAGAAAGGTCTCTATTTATTTGTTGGCAAGGTTTATTTACTTCCCCCCGCCTTTTGGATTTTATTCTCTTCTTTCACTTCATCCTTTAGGGAAAAAAAATCTTTGTTGTATCTGGGGGATGTTTGCTTTCCTGGTTGTTATGGAGATGAAAAGCCAGATTATAGAGCAAGCCGGGGATGGGAAGAATGGGCAGCAGGACCCAAGGTAGCTCTTGGTCCAGCTGGAGATGGCTGAGAAGCAGAAGGGGCAGATTTGGGCCTCCGTCATAGAACAGGGGATGAAGCAGAGAGCAAACAGAAGTGGGAGCCCTGGAGAGGCCGGCTTGGAGGGGAGGCAGGAGGCCCCAGGGGCGGAGTCAGGAGAAGCCTCTGGACATGGCCAGGAGTAGGTCTTCCTTAAACATTCTGATTTGTGGCACTGCCCTGCTTTCTTCCTTCCCAAAGTTTGATCTGTAAAATTATCTGCTTGGAAAGGCTGCTGCAGCCTTTGGGCTTTGGTGACTCCTTCTGGGGAAAACCCTTGACGGCCTCTTCCCAGGGCCGTCCCCAGGACCTCCTTGAGGGGCTGAGTGCACACAGGTGATGAGGGCAGGACAGGGGCCCACCCTCCTGGTCTCAGGTGAGGTCTGACCTGCCCAAGGTAATAGCCAGGAGCAGTGGATGGCTGTGGAAATTAATGAATGTGAAATAAGACGGAAAATGTAGTCCCTTCTTGGTACTTACTGCTTAGTTTTTCTGTAAACCCAAAATGGCTCCAAAAAATAAAATCTGTGAATCAAAAATAAATACACTAACTCACTTGCTCTATTTCAAATGCTTAATACCCACATGTGGCTGGGGGTGGCTGTGCTGGGCAACTCAGATGTAGAATGTATCCATCATCACAGAAAATTCTATTGGAGAGTTTTGGTCCAACCAGTAAATAGCATATCTTTCTGGGCTGGAGTGACAGGAAACCATAGGCTGATAACTCTTCATTCATTGGTTTCTTCATTCATTCAACAAATATTTTTGCTTTGCCAGGTATTGTTCTGGGTGCTTAGGATTCACTTGAGACAAACTGTTCCTGTCTTCATGAAGCTTATATGCTAATATATGATAATAGGTATTCCATAGATGCAGAAAGAATATGGCTTTGGAGAAAAAAAAGCAGGTTGAGGGAAATTAGAGAATTTTGAGTGCTAAGAAACTGGAGAGGGACCTATTTTATAAAGGTCAGTCAAGGCTGGCTCACCAATAAGGTAACAGAAAGAGAGAATGAGGAGCAGGGTTTGCAGATTTCCAGAGGCAAAGAATTCCAAGCATCGGGAACCACTGTGCAAAGGCCCTGTGGTGAGAACCTATTAGACAATTTTGAGCAGATGAATGAAATGATCTGATTAGGTTTCAGCAGGACCCCTCTGGCTGCTGAATGGAGCATAAACCAGAAGTGAGAGGAGAGAGGTGTCCCAGAGAGATCCCAAGCGAGAAGTGACAGTGCCTTGGACCAGGGTAGTTGCAGTGGGAGGGGTGAGCAGTCTTCAGATTTCAGGAGATATTTTGGAATTAAAGCAGATAGGCTTTTCTGCTGGATTCACATGCAGTGTGAGAGAAAGAGAAGAGTCAAGGATGACGCCAAGGCTTGAGGAGCTGGAAAGAGAGAGTTTCCATTCACAAAGATGGGGAGGTGGGGACACTTTAAGGTGAGGAATGATCAGGACCTTGCTTGTGCACATAAAAGTCCCAGAGGCCTGTTAAACATCTGAGTGATGGTCTCATGAGCACAGTTGAATATATGAGCATAGTCATTCAACAGATGTCTGTTGGGACTTAGGTATCTTGGATGGAAGGGACTGGCACTCGGTTCATTTCTATTTCCAATTTTCTTTGGTTGGTCATTAAATAAGAAACATGTCTTGTTTCTGTTGTTTTGTATCACCTTGCAAATTTAATGTCCACATTGAGCAGATACCCAGCTAACTGGTTCCTTGATTTTACCTTTTTATTTTTTAATTTCTTCATTTTGCTTAGTTCACCCATTGCAGTCAGACACTGTTTCATTTCTTCATTCATTCAACAAATATATATGTATTTTTTGCCAGGTATTGTTCTGGGAGATTAGGATTCACCTGAGACAGACAGTTCCTGTCCTCTTGATGCTTATATGCTAATATATGATAATGACAAGTGACACTAAGAAAGTCAAATGCCAGCCCAGCCCTTGAGAAGCTGGCAACTAGGAGGAATCACGAAGGCACGGCACAAAGCACATGGGCTTTGGACCCATCAGACCTGATTCCCCAAATTCCAATATTCCAATATTCCAATATTCACCAGGTCCTTGGCTTGGGGGCCAAACGCTTAGCCTCCCTGGACATATTTGCCCACCTGTGTAATGGAGCACCTGACACCTTACACTGAAGGCTGTAGGCAGGATTTAAAAAAAAATGTGTGTAAATCCAGTGGCATAATGCCTGACACATATAAGTGTTTCCTTAGGGACACCTGGGTGGCTCAGTGGTTGAGCATCTGCCTTCAGCTCTGGGTGTGATCCCAGGGTCCTCGGATCCAGTCTCACATCAGGTTCCCTGAGGGGAGCCTACTTCTCCCTCTGCCTGTGTCTCCGTCTCTCTTGTGTCTCTCATGAAAAACTAAATAAAACATTTTTTAAAAAATAAGTGCTTCCTTAATAAATGGTTGTCAAGATTAACCTTACTGTTAGCAAAGGAGACAGACAAGTAATAAGACAAATTATAATATGTGGTGTTGGGTGCTTTTAAAAGCAGATGTGAAGAAGGTGATGGCAGGGTAGCACAGGGGTTAGCAATGTGGCCTCGGGAGGTACACGGTGGTTCCAAACCCAGCACCTCCACTTATGTGTCAGGTCTTGTCACTGCACAAATGCTTTAGTTTCCCAGAGCCTTGGTTTTCTGGTCAGCAAAATGGGCGTGATAATCCAGCAGTACCAACTTGCAGTTCATTGTGAATTTAAAGAAGGTGATATGTGTCAAGGACACATATCAAGCACAGTTCCTAGTTCATAGGAATTGCTCCCTAAATGTCAGTTGCTGCTGTTTCATGGGAACATAGGGGGGCAGAGGAAGCTCTTGAGAGGAAAAAGAGAATCAGAGGGAATATGCCTATTAGAAACTAAGGAAAGAAAAAAAAAAAACAAAAAACAAAAAACAAAAAGCAAAGCAAACCAAACCAAAACAAAGCCTTTTTCTGGGGTATAGACAACCCAGGCCATTCCCCCGCCTCCCTGTCTGGTGTTGACAGATGTTTCTGATGATTCCAGAGAGGATCTTGAGACTCCTCAAGATTTTAAACTCTTCCAAGCTCCTGCTTTGACTGAAGCAGGAAAATGATGGATATTTTTGGAAGGATGTTGACGTACAAGGGGTGAATGTGTTTCTGGGGCTGTCTCTTTATCAAAGAACATCTGAGCAAACTGGCTTTTCTCTTCCAAGGCTCACAGGAGCATTGATGTCTTCCCAGATGGCAACTCCAAAACTTCCAATGAGTGGTATAGGCAGTGCGTGCTTATCTGCGCCCTAACCAGGATGGTGTAACCAGTTCGTAGGAAGAGTTTCCCTGAGCTGTTAAGTTGCCCACAGCTTCCACCAGCTCTGCAGTCACTCCTCACGTGAGCTCCAGCCTTGGCTTGTGGCCCGACCTACTTCACGTTGACACAGGCCCAAAGCTTTCCTGCAAAAATCACCGGGGATCCAGAGGCTAGGAGTGATTTATCACCCTTTGCCACAATGTGCTCAAAGCACCTCATTTACATGGTTGGGGTAACCCCCTTAAGAATCAAGCAGGCAGAGTGAGCCCTGCTCTCCATGCCCTCAGTGAGTACACGGCATCCTGTTGGTTCATCTTGTTGGCGCAGCTGATCCTGCTTTTCTTGGCGAGGCGGATGACGAAGAGCACAGGTCTTGCAAGCGACGATTGGGCAAACTATGGTATGAATCCTAGTTGTGAATCCCTCACTAGCTGTAGGCAAGCTGTTCAAGTCTATCAGTGATTTCCCCTCTTGTGAAACGAGTTACAAACAGATAACATCTATAAATGACAATATCTGTGTCAAAGACTGCTGTAAGGATCGAATACCGTAATATATATTCAATGCTCGCTCGGTAAATATTAAGACACTAATATTTGCTAGCCACATGCTTGTCACTATTCTTAGTGCTTCACATCCTGAAATGTATTTGATCTTCCCATCACCTCTGTGAAGAAAGAACAATTATTGTCTCCATCTTACAGACCTAGAAGCAGACAGAGAGGTGAATCACTTTCCCCAGGTTATATAGTAAGAAGCAGAATGGACTTTCCAATGGTTCCTGGTTCCAGATCTTGGGTCCTTAACCATTAGGTAATGCTCCCTTCCAATAGAAGATCGCTGTTGACGTTTTACTAATTCATTCTTTATTGGGTGCCCTGTGAGCCATTTGTATCCCACTGGGAACCCAGAAAGGGATGTCTTATTTCCACTGTGGAGAACAGTGGCTGATCTCAGGCCACTGGGATCTGTGCAAATCTGTGCACTTTATACAGTAAGACATAACTTTCATCTTGTCTCGCTCTCTCTCTTTCTCTTTCTCTTTCTCTTTCACTCTTCTCTCTCTCTCTCTCTCACTCACTTTTTTACTCCCTGGGGGCCTCTTAGTAGCTTATTTGGAGTGAACACCATCCAGAAAAAAATTTAGCTAAGAAAAACAGGAATCAAGACGTCAGGACAGGTTGCCGACAGGACCTTTGCTCTGACCAGAAATAAATACAAGCGAAGCTGTCAGGAGCTCTCTTGCTCGATTTCCATCTGAAGCAACAGAAATGGGCCTCCATCACTGAGCCCCACACTGGCCCCCAGGACTTGTGAGAATGGAAGTGTGATCCCCATTTTGCAATGGGAATATCCACAACAGTCATTTAAATACATATCTGTCAAGGGATGGATGGATAAAGAGATGATTATGGTATTCAGCCTTAAAAAAGAAGGAGATCCTGCCATTTGTGACAACATGGTTGAACCTGGAGGGCATCATACTGAATGCAATAAGCCAGAGACAGAAAGAAAAATACTACGTGATCTCACTTAAATATGAAATCTAAAAAGGCTGAATGCACAGAAGCAAAAGTAGAAAGGTTACCAGGGAGCAGGGAGGTGGGGCAATGGGGAGGTGATTAAATGGTACAAAGTTGGAGTTAGGCAGGATGAATCAGCCTAGAGGCTTAACATGCAGCGTGATGACTATAGTTAATAACACTGTACTGTGTACTGGAAATAGGCTAGCAGAGGTTTCAGGTGCTCTCACCACACCAAGAAAAAAAAAAAGTGACCACACAAAGAGATGAATGTTCATTAGCCTGACTATAGGGATCATTTCACCATGTATCGGTACATCATAACATTATGTGGTACGCTTCAAATATATATGATTTTTGTTAATTATTTTTTAATCCGGGCAAGAAAAAGTTCCAGAGTTGATTCGGACCTGGTGGGGCATCTAGTTCTGCAAAGGAGGTAAAGTACACAGCAGGTGGCTTGATCACTTGGGAAACAGTAGCAGTTATAACAGGCATTTGCTTATGTAGCTCATGCTGTGCTAAGTGCCGAAAGGCCTTAGCGATCTAACCATCACTTCATCCTATGGTGTATGAGTATCATTTCCATTTCACAGATGAGAAAACCGAGGTTCGAAAATGTTTTTGGCAGGTTGCCCATGGCCCCAGGAGCTAAGGGCGGAGTGGGAATTCGAATCCAGGCTCTAGGAGTCCAATACCTGGCCATTTAACCACAAATCCTTTCTTAAGTCATGACTGGAACCCAGAAAGGTGAGTTTTCATGTGGGAATGTCCTGGTTCATGACGCTGGCCCTAGAGCTGCAGGATTAAGAGCCAACGAAGTGAATCTTGTCATTCATGGAGTACTTGTGTATGCCTAGTGTCATATGAGGGATTTGAGAGAGTCAAAGGGCAGTGTACATGACAGGGCTCAGGGGAGGAGTGGGTGAGGGGGAGAGAGGACTCAGAGATGGCTTGATTATTAGATGATGTAGACCACGTACCTGGCTTGGGTGAGGTAGTAGATGGTAGAACGATTCACCAGATTAGGACACTGAAGGAAAAGATCTGGGGGAGGTGGTGAGACAGACCAGACCACTGAGCAGCCATTCCCTTTATTCCCTACCAATGGATTTTGTTCATGTTTTGCCCTGTGCTCGATAGATGGGCATGTGACCCACTTCTAATCAATGAGACTTGGATGCGGGCTGTGACGATGCTGAAAACATTGCTTATTTACTGACCAAAGGAGAAGGTGATTCCAGGAAAAGGTCTCTCCTCTCTCCTACACTTTCGGTCTTTTTCTGAGGTCATGAGGCTTGGAGCTGTGACCCCCATCTTGTGAGCATGAGTTGCCGAGCACGGAAAGTCAATATCCTGAGCTGTGAGAGAGGACAGATGGGCAGAGTTTGCCTTGGTGCCCGGCTGACTGGTTTGCCCACACCTGGAAAGCAACCACTTGTCTCCAGATGCCCAAAACACAACCAGGTGAAATATCTTTAAGGTTTAATGCAGGGTGAGCTGGGTTTTCTGTCACTCGAAGCAAAAGGGATCCTAACTGACGTAGTGTTTAGTACCCGGGCTCTTCGGCATCTGGGAGGTCCCTTTGCAAGGAAGGGAGATGCGGCAACGAAGTTGAAGGTGGACCCAGCAGTGTTCGGTCGTACTGGGCGGATGGAGTGAGAAGGGGCGAGTGTGTCTGCTGGAACCGGAACATACTAGGGCCCTGCGCACAGGCAAATCTCCCACCAGATCGCACTTTAGAAGTTGGCCATCAGAGTCAGTGTCAGGCTCACGCGCTTGCCTGCTACCCCCACGTGGCCCTGGGCCACATCCATCATCTCTCCCTGGGTGTCTCTCCTCAAGATGTAATTCTGGGCTGCCAGGCAGGTCCCACAGAAGAGGAAGGGGCCATGCAATAGCGCCTAGCCACGTCCAGCATGGCTCAGGCTGGGAACTTGGGAAGGGGGAGCTCCTCCGCTTTCGGGGTCCCTCCCCACCAGCCTGCCCTTGTGGGGCAGCCTCGGTCAAGGGGCATTGCTGTTCCCCCTCTTGCAAAAGGCTGTCCCAGTTCCAGCAGCACTCGTTGTCTCTGTGCTGTGCTCCCAGGCAGCCAGATGCAATCTGCTCTCTGCTATCCTTCGCATCCATCTGCAAGCATTTGCCTGTCCCCTCGCTCTGGGGATTGGAGACCTGACCTCTTCCTCCCTCTCTCTTCCTCCTCCCTCCTCCCTCCACTTCCTCCCGTGACATCTGAGAGGGTCGCGGGAGGCCTTGTTTGTTGCAGTTACAGTCCTTGAAAGCCTCCTGCACGCACCTCCTTCTCCTGAAGGCTTTCCCTTGCTGCACTCCTATTCGGGACCAGATGTTAGAGGTTACAGACCTACCATTTCCATCTTCCTTTACTTCATCGGCCTCCCCTCTTCCCGAGGCTCTGCCCGGAACCCCCCATCCTGGCGTGTGTGCGCTGACCTCCACACGCTCCTGAGTCAACTGATTGCGCCTGAATCCACTTAAAGGTGAAAGGATAAAGCAATTTTCTTCAAGATGTGGCCTACACTGTTTAGTCTTGGAGGTCTCCAAAGGGCAGGAATGAAAGGGTGCCCCCCCACCCCCACCCCCACCTCTGTCTCCAAGCACCCAATCTGGGCTCGCCTTGATCTATGCAATTTGGAATAGCTTAATCTTCTGCCCCTGGGCCGGTTTGTCAGACCTCTGCTGAATTAGGCTCATAATGTATGGACAGTGTCAGTGATTGCCTGGTTAGCAGACTTGGGGGAAAAAAATTAAAAAGGGTAATAATCAATTGTTCCCACATCAAAAAGTCAGGAGACATCAATCCAAAAGGAGAAAGTTGTAATCCATCAATCCGACATAGGAACAACAAGCTGTGACTTGAGATTTTTAATTGTTCCGTGAGGGACTGAAAGTCGGGGGTTTGAAGCAAAAGAGCTCTCAGCCCCATTCACCACCAAAGCATATCAGCCCCCCTTGCCCCCACCCCTGGGAGGGTGAGTTTGACTGGGGCAAGATTTTTGTTAGATCAGGGTAGTCTGAATGGCAGCAAGGGGAGTGGGGCTGTATCCCCAGAGGATCCATAATCAACCGAAGCCCCTGATTCAATTCCCACTCTGCGTCTCAAGTATGGCTCAGAGCAATGACTTCTTTTTCCTGAGCTGCAGTGTCCCCCAAGTCCTGTTGTGAGGATTGATGGGGTGCAGTGGGCAACATGGAGTTGACTCCTGCTGCATGCTGTTTTTATGAGCTAGCCTAACGAGTCACCTGCCCCTGGCTGGAGTGCTGAGGTTTGATCCTGCAGCACCAAGGGCCCAGAGGAACAGACAGGTTTTCTCTCCCGAGGACTGATTTGAGGTTCCCTGTTTCTTGAAGGTGTCTGTCTCCCGCAGCCTTTGTGAGGAGTCTGTGAAGCACACTGCGTAGGCCTCAACACAGAGCTCGTCCTAACTGTACTGTCATCACCCGGTGGTTTATTTGGTTTCTGACTACTGGTAGAAGCTTCCTGTAGGCAAGAGCCACACGGAGCTTGCTCCATGGTATAATCTCCCAGTGATTGGCATAAGTATGATTTTGGGCAAGTGATCCTCTGAGCCTCAGCTAGTCCAGCTGGGAAAATAGATTTGAAAATCAGTACTCTCCCCGTAGGAGTATGGTAAGAATTAAATTTGGCAACTCATACTCACTGCTTGACACACAGAAAGAATTCTACACATGATGGCTGTGTTGTTACAATTATGATGGTTGTCCCCGAAGCTTTTCTTTGAGTCTCAGGCATTTCATTTCCAACCAGCCCTCCCATAGGCGGTCAGTAGTTTCTTCCCTTCATGGAATCTCTGGACAGCATCTCATCCCAAGGCACCCAGGTGCAGGGAAACTGGCTAAGTGGAATGTACTGGAAATTCCTCTTCTGTTCTCTCCAAACGTAGGCATCTGCCAGTCTTTAAAAACCCGAGTAAGTCCTGGTCATTCTGTCAAATGCCTTCACAGATGCCTTGAGCTCTCCTCAGAATCCATGGTGGCTTGGACAATCCATCGGACCTCATAAAAACCACTTAAAGGCAAATGTGTACAGCCAGCAATTCCACTTCTCTGTTTCTCTGCTAGAGAAATACTTGCAAATGCTCATAAAGAAGCACATAAAAGGATGGTCATTGCCACCCTATTTGCAAGAGCATAAAACATGCGATAATCTGGATGCTCATCGGCGGGAGACCCGTCAAATAAATCACGGCACGCCCATGCAAGGGAAGAATGTTCAGCAGTTTTAAGAGGTGATCTATGGAGGAATCTCCAGGATATATTGATAAGCAAAAAACAAAACAAAACAAAAAACCAACAAATTGCATGGCAATTGCATCCACGTAAGAACAAAATTAAAAAGCATCCCACGGTACATTGAAGAGATGTGTGTACTGCTGCAGAGGGGACTCTCTGAAGCAGAGCTCAGCACACCAGGAACAATGGGGATGAATAAGTTGGGATGGGAGGAAGAAGAAAGGAAAGCAAAAGAACATTCACTGCTTATTCTTGCCTGAAATGATGGATTCTTAGCAACAAGAATATATTATGCTGTCGTAAACTGGAAAGGGAGACACCCACAAAGATAGGGAAAGGACAGAATTTCAGCAAACTTCGGTCCCAATGAATAAATCCCAAATGCCTCTCAAGGGTGGGATGGGAATAAATTGCCACACGTTCACAGAATGGAAAGCTCAGTGCTAATAAGAATAAACAAACCTCAGCTACGCACAAGGCCGTAGATAAATCTCACAAATGCAACATGGAGCCAGAAAAGCTAAGCTCAGGGAGCCTCGCCATGTGATCCCACTGATCTAAAGAACAGAACCGGGCAAAACAAATCTAGTCTATTTTAAGTCAGGCTAGTGGCTAACCTTCGGGGGTGGGGGTGGGAGGGGAGCACAAGGAAGCTTCCAGATGCACTCACGCTCTTTTTCTTGATCTGGGCACAGGTTACACCGGTTTGTTCGGTTTGTGAAAATACATTAAGCTGAACACTTAAGATTTGTGCAGTCTTCTGTATGTATACTATAGTCAGTAAAAGTTAAAAAAAAATCAATAATAAAAAAAATGTGGTTTTTTTTTTTTTTTATATGACAGGGAGGGAAAAAGCCCTTTATCTTTCTAGAAAAAAACACCATAAACCAGTCTTAACCATTTTTGAAGCCTTTAGCACAAGTAAATAATCATTTATTTAATGAAGGGAGGAGACCATAGCTTTCATCACGTTTTCAAAGGGAACCCTCACCCCCTAAAAGATTAAGAACAAATGCTGTGCTATTTTGTAGGAGAGGTGGGCAAGGTGGAGGGGAGGGGTAGTGATTATTGAAAGAAAAAAAATCATTTGGAGAAATCTGCTTCCTGGACTGAAGGTATCAGCAGTGGTGCTGTCAAAGCCAACGGCTGTCGGTAGCGGGGCAAGTCAGGATGATGAGCTCCTTGAACCACCAGGCACCTCGTCCAAGGTCTTGGTCAACTTAGCCTTCTGTCTCGCAGATAGACGCTCACCTTGCCGTTCCCCACACATCTGTGCTTTAAGGTGGTATGTGATGCTTGGCAGGTGATTTATAGCTCTGCTCAGGCTTGGGAAAAGGTTTCTGGAGGAAGGTTCCCCCCTCCCCATTCGTTTGTAATTTAGGGGCATTTCTTGAATTCCCCAGGCCATTGGCTCCTGGCAGAAAATGAATGTGGGTCATTTCTGGGATAGATGCTCCCCAACATATGCGTTCCTGTGAAGAGAGATGCTTGGTCAGGGGAAGTGGCTTTGCCCCATAAATCACCGAGCATTTGGAATATATTGTCTCTCCTTATGAGATATGAGAGAGAGAGAGAGAGCGAGAGAGAGAGAGGGGGGGGGGCAGGCTGGACTCACGTGCAGGGCACTCTCACAGGAAGCAGTGTGTGAGGGAGGAGGGCTGCCTGGGACACAGCAGTTTAAAGAGATCTCCTCCCGGTGATGGCATGACGCCACCAGGCCACATGGTGGACCTGTCCCTGCATTTTCCACATCTTTGCTCCTATCTGGCCCGTTGGGATGCTCTGCCTCTCTCCTTGGCTCATCCGCTCCCCATCTTTTGGGTTTTTCCCTCTCTGAACAGTGTTGGGGAAAGGATTTTACAGACTTGAATGCAAATCCCAGCTCTGTCTCTTGCTAGTTGTGTGAACTTGGCCGTGTGACTTCAGTTCTCTGAGACGAAGGGGCCTCATCTATAAAGTGGAAATACTACTGTCTACCAAATCGGGTTCTTGTGGGATGCAATGAGACACCAGAGGAGGTTAAATGACATCAAATGTCTTCCACAGTGCATTCACTTGGATCTCAATTCGCCGCAATTACTAGTTTTTATACCTTTTTCTACACCAGTGGTTCTCAACAGGGGGTGAGTTTGTTCCTCGGAAATGTTTGGCAATGTCTGGAGACCATTTCTGGTTTGTTGTCACCGCTGGGGAAGTGGGAGTTCTACTGGCATCCAGTGGGGAGAGGCCAGGGATGCCGCTCAGCATCCTACAATGCTCAGGACAGCCCTCGGCACAAAGAATCCTCTCGCCCCTGTGTCAATAGCACTGAGGCTGGGAAGCCTTACCCTTTAGACTGTACATCCTCCTCTGTAGTATTCCCAGACTGTATTTGGTGTCCTCATCCCCTTTGCCTCCATATGATGCTGGGGAGCTGCTATTTGTCATATCTCCAACATTATTAGAAATGGGTCCAAATCCTGGTCTTGCCAATTCCCAGCTGTGCGTCCTTGGATGAGTTACGTAACCTCTCTGAGCATCAGTGTCCTCATCTCTGAAATCGAAGGCCGGTTTTGAGGATTAAGTAGGGTCATGCACAGAAGGACAGCACGGAGTGCTACTTAAAAAGTGATTGCGGGTCTTCACCAGCCTCAACAACCCCAGGAAGACCATGAATTTCTTGAACATGGGGCTCCATGCTGGCTCAATTCTGCGCCCTGCGTCAGTGCAGGAAAATGGTCTTCTTTTCCTTTCTCGCCTCTCCCCTGATGTTCTCAACCAGCTTCTTCCTTTTGCTTTAATTTCTCGCTTTTCGTCCTCCCTTTTATTCCTTCTCCTTTTTCCAGCTGGCCCTCAGGCGGGAGCAGAGGGGGCCGAGCCCTCTCTGCTGTGGTTACCCATGCACAATTTCAAAGCCTACTTCTGAACACAACGTGACCTGTTTCCAGGGGCTGGTTTGCTCGTCTGGTTTCTTTCTCTTTCACTCCCTGGCTCTGGTTATTTAACTTTGGTTCCTGTGAGAGGAAAGGGTGAACTTTGAAAGCTCCGGAATGAAACGCACCTCAGGGCCCTCTTATCGTGTCCCCCTCACCCCCTGCCTTTCCTCCTTTGGTGGCAAGAGTTGGGGATCCCAAAGCCCTGGGCGGGCCGCCTTCCTGGCCCATCACCTGAGTCCCATTTGTCCCAGTCCTCCCACCAGCAGGCAGCAAGCACCTCCCCCACCTGCCCTGAGCATCTGAGCGCCACCTGGCCTGCTCGGCCAGCAGGACCTGAGTGGGGAGTGAGCCTCCCGACCTGGGCGAGCACTCCTGCCTCACTTTCCCCTGCAGAAGAACCTCACCGTTCTCCCTCTCCGAGGCTCTGTTGTAAACAAATCTCATTTCAGTCAAGGAAGGGAGCCCCATTCAACATCGACTGGACATATTCTAGCCACCAACATACTGCTAAGTGTTTTCCAGGCACCAACGCCCTCAACCCTCACACCACCCAAGGTGGGTGGCCACTTCATCTTTCCCATGTTAAAAACGTTGAAATCAAAGCTCATAGAAATGAAGAGACTTGCTCCAAGCCCCAGGATCACTAAGTGGCAGAGCTAGGATGTGAACCCATGCTTCTCGGAGGCCAGAGCTGTGGTGATCAACTTGTCCCAGGTTGCATGGGACTCTCCCAGTTTTAGTGCTACACGTCCCTCAGTCTGTAATCAGAGGAAGCCATGAGGCCAACCCTGGTACTACAAAATCTGAGCATCATTTAAGAACAAGATTTCCTCTTCTCTTTCCTTCCTTTTCCTTAGCTGTATAGTCTACTACACAAGGGGATGGGCTACTAGGCACTTTTGTCTGAGCACCCAGAATTGCTGAAAACTGACAATGTCTGGGTTTGGAGAAAGCCACTTTCTGGTGCTGAGGTTTTGCACTGGGGCTGTGACCTACTCCTCTGCGGGCTCAGGACCTCCCCAGAACCTTCTCTTGCCATTCCTAGGCAGTCCCTCAACTGGTAACCATGTTTCATACATCATCTTCCATTTTCCAAAATGTCACCTTTCATAGGGAGCAATGCACACATTTGATAGGATCCAGCCTCGGAATATACACAGAATTCAGCCTGGCATTCAAGGCTCTGCAGGATTTCTTCCAACCTTGCTTATCAGCCCCAGAGTTCCCAAATCCATTCCCTCTTACTCCTAGTCAACCCATATACTACATTTCCCAGCAACCCCTGCAGTGAGGTGCAGTCATGTGACTGAGTTCCCACCAATGGGACAGAAGTGGGAGTCATACCTACCCGTGGCCCATAAACATTGTCCACATGTACCCTGATCTCCAACACCTGCAGTCTCTTCACTTCTGGGTGACCTCAGGAGATGCGAGAGCCTCAAGGTGGGAGAAAACCTGGTTCCAGAATCAACCCTTGGAACTGAGCTGCCTGCTGCTTGACTCTAATATACAAAATCTCTATTCTGGTCCAATCAATTTACATATCTCTTCCCTTCTCCATCTCTGCTTGTTTGTCCTCTGCCTGGAATCGTCTCAATGATCAGTATCCTATTTTAAGTTATGTTCATTTTCAAAGCCTAAGTCCCATCTCTTTGGTGAAGCATTCCCACAGGCTCAGTATAGTATCTCTTGTTCCCATTCATTCCTTCGTTCTCTTAATATACTTCCTGAGTGTTTCCATGAATGTCAGAAACTACGTGGAGTACTCAGAAGAGGAAAAATCCCAGGCCACACTGTTGTAAAGTGTAGTGAGGAAAATAGATGGAACAAACCTAGAATCCCAATCCCTTGTAATAAATGCTCCATAAGGCTGTGGATGGAGGGCTGTGGGAACATGGGCCAGGGATGAATGGCCCAGTTTTGGAAGGACCATATTCAATAAATAATAGCTATTCTTATTTTATCAGACCTGGGTTTATTCTGATAAGGTCAGCAAAGGTGACAGGGACATTGATAGCCTTCTGGGTGGCCCATCTTACTACCGACTCTCTCTTTTTTGCCCCACTTTTTTAGCCTGTGCTACTCCACTTTGCCCATGTGTCATAATCATGTCAGCCACTGGGGAAAAATGGCTCAGAGAAGAATAGCCTTAAAAATAATGGACATGAGGCCTACTAAGAAGCTGGTGTTGGCTAGGAGAGGCAGGGGAAGGGACTCAGTCATTGCCAAACCCAGACCCTGCAGGAGAGAACGAAAAGATTAAATACCCCGACCTCTCTCTATTCCATTCCTTTATATGTCTTCCAAATGCCTCCCATTGGTCCAACCCAACTGGAATCCCAAGGGCAAGGGACCCTGTTGATGCTGACTATCCAAGTCAGCCTTCCAGGGCAGAAGTCAGCTTGGAGAGCTGGGTGGGAGGGGCAAACCAGAACATCCAGCATAATGATCTATTGCTTCTCTCATGCACCTAATTTAAATGACAGAGGATAAATTGTATACCTTCCAATAACCTTTGTTGTTTTTTGGATTGTATTCATGCAACTGTATTTTAGTGGGCAGAAAAGCATAAGTGAGTTTAACAATGTGACCACAGACCATAAATTTCTGCAGCTGAAGGATTCTGGGAGCAGATCTCTCTGGAAAATATGACCCGGAGCCAATGTGGTTATGGTGGACCAACCAAACTTCCTTAGGCAGAAGGAGTTTCATTAGTCTTTGTAACTCTAAGCTCCCTCATTTCTTGGACAGATTTAAAAATCCACTCATCACTACTGGGGCTGGGGGTACCAAGCATAAGTATCACAGATTAAATGAAACAGAAGTGAACCTTGTGGGATTAAATAAGAAGAGGAAAGAGGCATCCTTAAAATGGCTTCCCCAGGAGGGAGAGAAAGGAGCAAAATAGGCGGCCCACTGGGATCTGAAGACTTAGGGAGAACCAGAGCCTTCAGCAGAAAAAAGGAAAAGCAGGGACAAAGTCAGAAAGAACACACACACACACACACACACACACACACACAAAACAAAACCACCCATTTCTGATTTCCTGGGCTTTCAATATGGGGATCATTAACAGGAGCATTTTGGCTAATCTTAATTGCTAGGGCTGAGGAAGGGAATTGCTAGGGTAATCAGATCCCAAAGCATACAGGGCTTTATAGATTAAAGCAAAGTTATCTCCTAATCCCATCAAAACGTCATAATCTTGTGTCACAGCGGCATCTAAACACAGCTGATTGAGATGCCACGAGTGCTGAATCTGGGATCCATCACAGCCCTGCCGTCCGGAAAGCAAATAACCCCAAATGAGAAGATTGGATTTAGTGTGGTCTGGAGATATTTACTACAAAGGCCTGAGCACCGGCTCCATCTCTCCCTCGGGCTTTGCATGGGGAAAACTCTCGTGTCCCCAGATGCATTCTTCTTAAAGAAAATGTTCCCCAAATGGAAATAGATTCATTGTGTTTGCTGATTGTAAAATTAATATGTGACCACTGTAAAAAAAAATATGCAGACAATACAGAGAAATATGATGAAGAGAATAGAGAGTATGCAATCTCACCAGCCGGAGTCACTTTTGGTATTTTGGTGTGTTATATTTCCATCTCTCTGTTTCTCTTTCTACCAACCCCCGCCCCCTCACCTCTACCTTCTGTGTCTCATCCTCTCCTCACCTCCTTTTTATTCTTCTCTTCCACTCCTAAGACAGTTCATTTTGGCTGAATCCATATTCACATGGCTCAGCCCGGCTAACTCATGGCTTTTTTGTCTCCTTCTGTTTGGTATAACTAACAGTAGAGACTGACCAGCATCTCTGAATTCCATTCCAGATCCCACAGAGAGGCAGCTGCCTTCCGGTCACTAGCATCCTATCTATCTTGACCTCCACTGCTTGCTCTCCCTCTCCTCCCCCTCCTCCTCCTTGTTTTTCTACCTCTCAGAATTTCCCTCTTTCTTTCTTGGCCTCTCTCCTTTCTTTTCCCTTCCTTTACATTTCTTTTCTTTCCTTTCTTACTTGAATGTTCTTAAGAGCATCCCTTTGCAGAACAGTTTTTCTGACGTCAGGAAGAGTGAATAAAGTAGGTAAACCCAATTAGAATAATGGACAGGGAATCCATTTAACCTGGCCTTTGGCAGCGAGACCCAGAGTTCAAGGTCTTGAGTTGAAGCCCAGCTTCTGACACTCAGCTCTATGTCTTCACCCATGCTCTTCACCTCAGTCAGACCAGTTTCCCATCTGTACAATGGGGGCAGAAAATACCTCCACCTCGTGATGTCGGGAAGTTTCCGAACAAGATGATGCATGGCTCAGCTGCCATCAAATATTAGGAAGACGTAATGCCAAATAGATACTTGATTTATTCCAGATAGATTCAGAAGGAACAATTAACAGTTATAGGTGAAAGTTACAAAATGGAGTTTGACTTGGAAAGGAAAAATTTCCCACAGATGTCCAATGATGGGCTGGGTTATCTCAGGAGATACTCAGCTGTCTCTCATTGGAAGTATCCAAGACAAGGCACAAAACCCAAAGTTCTTGTATATTGCAAAGGGAATTCTGGGCACTGTATACGACTATTGACTTCTGATTCCCATGTTAGATCTCGTGTTGTTGGTGTCTCCATGCTCTTGATTCTCCAGCTCACATCCCTTATCTTCAGATAACTGAGGCTTCACCTCACAGAGCTTTTGGACATGCGGGAAGGCAGGCTGATCTAGGAGTTAAAGACACTGTAATGTCTGATTTTGGAAACATTCCTTACTACAATTAGTGTTGTGTAAAAAAAGTTGCCTTGCTTCTCTTGGGTTTGGTTAGTCAGATTGAAAAGACATGGACATGCTTCACTCTACCTCCTGACCCCCACCAGTTCTGTCAAGGTAAGATGGAGGAATGTTCTGGTAATGAAGGGTTGGATGACCACTGTGGTGAGTGTAGGTGTACATGCTTGGAAGCAGGTTCACTATGTGGAGGGAGGAGGCATTCGAAGCTCCATCAGAGGAAATGTGGAAGGGTGGAAGAGGAAGCTAGGATCCTAGCTATGGATCGGGATCCTAGCTAGGATCCTATGGACTAAGGATGAAGGATTTCCATTGATGGTAGTACAGAGGGGAGCCAGCTTGAGAGAATGTACTCACCAGATGAGAAGGTTTGGGTAGTTTTTTTGTGAGTTCCTGATATAAATACCCTCCTCCTTTTGCCCTGTAGGATCTTCAGTAAAATCTATGCAGCTAATGTTTTTTGTTGCAAGTGGTCATGTTCTGCATCAATCTTGGCATCGGTTAAAATAGAGAGACCATAGGGAGCAAACGGACTTCTGCATTACGCCTGTCAAAGGAGGGAAGTAGACAGTGTCGCACTGAGAGGTCAAGCAGAGCGAATGAAGACAATATCTAACACACAGCAGGGACACAATGAGTGCTCCTTGGATCTATAAGCTCCCCCTGGAACATGAATGCTATCTTTTTCCATACCAGTTGCATTTTTCTCTCTGAGAAATGATCAGGCATTTCATTTTTTTCTGAGCATTGGGTTTCACGTTTACTTTGGCCTGGAGAGTGAGTGAGGACTGGCCTCGACATCCTGGGGAGCTCTCCATTACGTCTCTTCATCTTTTTTTTCCCACCCCATCACACGAACGCCTCAAGCTAATTTTGGCAACTGGGATGTTTCACTGCCTGAAATCCAATCCTCTAGAGCGTTTTCTCAAAGGAGAGAAGCACTAATGAGGCTATTGAGGGGAAATGTCCAGCCGTGAGACATTGTTTTGGAAGACAAGAAGATCATCATGTCTTCACTGAGACAGTTTCTTTCCCTCTTATTTCCAGAAATCCTGTGGCACCTTTCGATGTATCCCTCTCCGATTGTTTTTCTGAGGCAATAAATAGTAAATAGATGAATTGGTGACTAAGACCTTTTTCCCCCTATTTTAAGGCATTCTGCTCTGTGAATGACTTTAACAGACCAATTTGGAAACCCTAATCAAGGTGCTGAAGACATAAGTTTTCCTTACAATGGGATTTTTAAATTATTATTTGGGAGAGTCCCATGGACAAAGCGATGGCAAAGTTTACTTAGGCTACTCTCTTTCACCTATGACTGAAAAATTGGACCCCTTAGGGGTCAGGAGAAAGTGCATATTGCCAAGAAATAGGGCAAGAAGCTATCACCTTTCTTCTTCCAGCCCTAGCGGTGTGGAAAGCATTGGTCTCAAATTAATTTGAAAATCAGATTATGTCGTTAGCTGGGATGAGGATAGGGCTGGATGGACTTGGGGGCAGATGTTGGCTATGAGTATATTACCCATGAGTTGTTATTATCTTGCTTCTCATTTCCCAACAGAGCAGGACTCTGTGGACTCACATGCTGTCACGTCATCCAAGGTGTCTGCTCCAATACGTGGGCTGACTCTTGACTAGACCCTCTTGCCACTTGATCTATGCTGCCACCTAGAAGACCTTCCAGGTCCTCAGAAGACCTAACCTGGTAAGTACTTGGAAACTTCTTTACATGGCATTTTGAAATCTAGGTTTTTGGAACTGGAAAGCCAATCAGAAAGGGAAAAGCAACCCCAAGAAGCTTTTGACTCTATTGGCTGCCTCCAGAAATCTGAATCTCTGTTGCCTCCAAAACAACAGAGAAATCAGCTCAGCATACACATCAGTTTGTTAGATCAAACAAAACAAAACAAAACAAAACAAAACAACATTAGTTGTAGATAAAAATCATAAATATTTTAAAGAATATAATAAAAATATATCATTAATAGTAATAATATTAATAATTGTTATGTATAGTCACATCTGTAGAATATTTAGCATCTACCTGGATTTGACTATGGTAAAAATAATTAATAGCATATTGTGAGCACATGCCATGTTCCAGAACTCTCCTCAGACCTTCACATATATTAAATCATTTCATCCTCCAGCAATCCCATCAAGTACTACAAGTGATGTCTTCATTTTATAGGAAGGGGAACCAAGGTACAAAGAGGCTAAATTAAAAAAAAAAAAGATACAGTCAATATCTGAATTAATCCTCACTGAGATTCTTTGAGACAGGTAGTATAACTCCTGTTGTATACACAGGGAAACTGAGGCAATGTAATTTGCTCAAAATCAGACAGCTAAAGAGTGACAGAGGTGGGGTTTGAATTCAGGCCTGTCAGAGCTCACCTAACACGAACCACGCTGCCTCCCGAGGCTAGCCTGGCATCTGTACACACGCAGCAGGCTGACCAGACATGTCTTTCATTCTCTAGGTTTCTTCTCATTGTACCAGGCTGATCTTGAGAACAAAATGTTAGGTGTGCTTGGAGGGATGCTTACTTAGGACCTCCAGCATCCACTGCTTCAAACCACCTGGATCTGGAGCTGGCAGAGAAAGTAGGTGGGGCGCGACTCTCATAGGATTCTATTCTTCTTCCTCTCTTTCTCATCTTCCTTCCTCTACCCCTGAAGAGTCCAAAAGAAGGCAGTTTGGCAATGGACAGATTTTGGGAAAGATACGATGGAGGTCAGCAAAGCCCTGATTATGGCCAAAGGTGGTGGTTGGAGTCGATGAGGGGGCACTAGACACCCAGGTGTCCCGGCACCTGTGTTTGAACACACCTCCTGACCCCCTGATCTATGCCGCCACTTTGTCATGCACTCACCCACTGAATAAACTATTTCTGTCCCTTCAAGCACATTCCATGGACTCTTCTGCCAATGCATATACTTCGATGATTGTAGCTAGATGACATTAGGGTCCAGACAGGCGAATACTTTTAGCTTTGGAAGGAAATTAATGGCTAATCCCATACATTTCATCATCCAGATGAACTTGAAAACAAAACTACTTTGGCACTCTCCTGTCCTGAACCTGCACTTCGCAAAACAATCCCTGGTCTTTTGTTTGAGAGTGGCATTGCATCTTAAGTGGTTGAGAAGAAACGACATCTTTGCCAAGATGGAATCTCTTCATTTAAGCAAAATTTTTAATATTCCTGTTAGGAAGGTTTGGTAGCTTTCTGCACGTGGGCATGATACGTTTTCTATTATGGTTTTCTCTAGGCACTTAATGAAAATTGCTGCTATTTTGGCTGAATCCTTTTTAAAAATCTTTCTAACTGCTGTTTATGGCTGTTTGAGAAGCTATTGATCTGTGAAGGTTTCATTCCATACCTGGCAACACAACAGAACTCCGTTTGGGGTCTGATGGTTTTCAATGGTCTCCTTTATGTTTTCAAAGGTAGAAAACTGTCATCTGCAACTGATATTTTCCTCCTTTTCATGTGTATTTACTTTTTGCTTCTGTTTTGTGAATTCCTACATTGCTTATGACTTTCAGGAAAAATGTTAAATGTTAATGGTGACAGTGAGCATCATTATCTTATTTCAATTCCAGTAAAAATAGTTGTAGTAAGTCACCATTAAATATCACTCTGGATGTGGTTTTGAGATAGGTAATCATTAGAATTTGTTTTTAAAGCTATCCTTCTGTTCCAAATTTTCTGAAAGGATTTTTGGTGAATGGATGTCATCTACCCCACTGCATGGCCTTTTGTGTATCTATTGGGATCATTATACATGTCGACTTTGACTATTAAACAAGCTATCTTATATTGTATCCCTAGCATAAACCCTCCTTGGACATGGCAACTCATACTTTTAATAGAATATTTAAATTAACTAGTGAGGATTTGGGCATCTCTGATTCTAGACGAGATTAGTCTGTGCTTTGTTTTCTACACCATTCTTGTCTTAACATTACCAGGTTTATGCTGGCTCCAAAGAGTGAAGTAAGAAGTGATCGACATTTGCCTATGTTCTGGAACAAATCGATTATATGGCATAGAAATGACCTCGTTGTTCCCCATGAAAAACTGACTTTTAAAATTGGCTGCTGAGTCTTCCGTGGAGATAATGTTTTTGAGTATTGTTCTCCAAGAGACTTGTTCTATTCTAGCCCTCTGTTACTCTGGTCAATCCAATGTTTCGCAGAATATGAATCCTTTGGTTGAGTTGTAAAATACGGGTGTGAGTTTGTCTAGTATATTGTTTATCTTAAAAATAGTCTCAGGCAGGCCGTATATCTGAGGGCTAATATCCAGAATATTTAAGGAACTGTTACCCCTCAAGAGCACAGAGAAGCAACCCAATTGAAACATGGGCAGAGGAATTGAATAGACAATTCTTCCAAGAAGACATTCAGATGGCCAACAGGTACATGAGAAGGTGCTCGACATTGCTAATCTTCAGGGAAGTGCAAAGCAAAACCACAAGATGATATCATCTCACACCCATTAGGATGACTGTTATCAAAACATGCAAAAGACAACAGGTGTTGGCAGGGATGTGGTGAAAGGCCAACCCTCTTGCACTGTTGGTGGGGGTGCAAACTGCTGCAGCCGCTGTGGGAAACAGTATGGAGCCCCCTCAAAAAATTAAAATAGAGCTATCCTATGATCCAGCAATCCCACTTTTGAGTATATAACCAAAGAAATTGAAATCAGGATCTCAAAGAGGTATCTGTGCTCTCGTGTCCACTGCAGCTCTAATCACAATAGCCAAGACATGGAAGCAACCTAAATGTCCACCGTTGGATGAATGGATAAAGGATATGTGATATTCACCTACAGTGGAATAGCGTTCAACCTCAGAAAAGAAGAAAATCCTACCATTCATGAACCTGGAGGACGTTATACTAAGTGAAATAAGCCAGGCACAGAAGAACAAATACTACATAATACCGCTTACCTGTGGAGTCTAAAATAATCAAACTCATAGAAACAGAGAGTAGAATGGCAGTGGCCAGGGGCTGGGGGGAGGGGACCTGGGGAGATGTGGGTCAAGGATACTAAGCTTCAGTTATGCAAAATTAGTAAGTCCTAAGATCTACCATATAGTATAGTGCTTCTAATTCACAATACTATATTGTGTACTTAAAAATATGCTAGGCGGGTAGATCTTAAGTGAAGTATTTTAATCACACACACATGCACACAAATAATAAAGAGGGCTGGAAGAAACTTTTGGAGGGGATGGATGTGTTTATGGCCCAGATTGTAGTGATGGTTTCATGGATGTATACTTTAAATTCATTAAGCTGTATACATTAAATTCTTTTTTTAAGATTTTATTTATTTATTCATGAGAGGCAGAGAGGGAGGGAGAGAGAGAGAGAGAGAGAGAGAGAGAGAGAGGCAGAGACATAGGCAGAGGGAGAAGCAGGCTCTCTGCAGGAAGCCCTATGCAGGATTTGATCCCAGACCCTGGGATCACACCCTGAGCTGAAGGTAGATGCTCAGTATCAACCACAGCTACCAATGTGCCAGGCCCCGTTCTTGGGACCTGATGTATAAGAATTCACTTGAAGCTCACAATGACTAATAGGTGGGTGGTATTATTTTCTCCATTTTACAAATGAGGAAATAGAGACTCAGAGACATTCAGTGACTGGTCCAAGGTCATCCAACTAACAAGTGTTGGAGCTAGAATCCAAGACTATATTTCATGGGTACGGAGCCTGGGTACATAATACTTGATGCACAATGGATCAATGAATATTTTACATTTTAAAAGTAGAAGACTTAAAAAAATAAAATAAAATAAAAGTAGAAGACTCGATGTCACCAAAAAGCAGAGGGAGAGTAAAATGATAGCAGAACTGTTAAATAGTTCAGTGGCTTGCCTTCCACACCTTTCAGGAGGGTTGATCCCCGGGACTTTCATATTCATTCATTCACTCATCCACTCAAGTCACTATTTGATAAATGTTTGTCAAATCTTTGTTATGCTTCTAACAATGGTCCAGGCACTAATCCATGTATTTGAGATACATCCGATAAGCAGACAGGCAACAGTCCCTGCCCTGGTGACTCTTTTATGTTAGCTACTGGGATGGGAGCAAGGGGGAGTAGTGGGATGGCAAAACCTCTTGTCAACAAATAGTGAATAGCATGGCATTCGGATAAATGTTTAGTTTTATTCAGTTCTGTTGTGTGCATTTCTAGCTAGCCGTCTTGATTCTACGGACCTTCTCGTTCTACAAATATCTAAGTAACGATGGTGTCCTGGGCCCTGGAGTAGGGGGCCAGACAAGCACCCGATGAAGGAGCTGAGGCTTGGGAGGTCTCCCTCTGCCCGGCGTCCCCCCTCCCCCGTGAAGAGGTCTTAGAACTGAACACACAGACCTACTTATGTGATTCTCACAGCGAATTAAAACGTGGGTCCTGCAGCACTGGCAGAAGCATCCCGCCCAGAGACAGAATCCATCCAATCCGAGTTTGTTGAATGCATGCGCGACATCGTTCACACACGTCGGGAGAAGTGAACCCGGGAACATTTCAGAGAAATGCAATCATCAAACGCGTCTCCGCGAAGAGATGGGATTGACCTCATTGCCCACAGGAAGCAGGGACATTTCGCTGGTACCAGGAGACCTTTAAATAATGACGTGCACACTCGAGGCTCTGTTAGATTGAAAGAGACAGGCATCCCAGTGGCTTTCCCTGGGCCTCACCCCCCCGTCGGTCATCAAGGCCGACTCGGGCTGCAGACGGGCCCCGCTGCCTTCAACACGGGCCTTGCATGAGATGCGTGTCAACAGAGATTAGCTCAGCCCCACACGCCGCCATTCGCCGTTTGTTAGACCACCTTCCCCAAGCCCGTAATCTAATCTGGGCCCGAGCAGTGCCTCTTCCAGGTTAAATGCATTACAGGCGCGGGGGGAGCGCGCTGCCCAGGGCGCCGAGCCTCTGGCTCCCTGACAAGCCTGACCCCACTGCACAGCCCCCCTCCCCGGAGACGCCCGGGGTCAGAACCTCCCCGGGTGGGAGGGAGCTCGCGCCCAGCAGACGCAGGGCATATTGGAAACATATTCCGCAGGCCCCGCGCTTTGGAAATCCAAGAAGCACAGGAGGTGACAAGTTAAAGCCCTCCCTGCTGGAACTATTTTGCCTTTCCTGGTTTCAGCAAGAGCTTGATGAAGACGTCGGTGGGGTGGGAGAGGCGAGGAGGCGGCGGGGGAGCCCCGCGGCAGATGGTCCCTGGAGGGCCGCGAGCGATGCTGTAGACGCTTCTCCTGGAAATTTATGGGGCCCGGCTCTCCGGGGCCGGCTCCGTTGCATTACACGTGTCTTTTAATCATGTGATGTTTCTGGGGCAAATAAATGTTTCACCGGCACATCTCACCCTTCCTTCGGCTCGGAGGTCCTGGGAGGCCTGGCTCAGGCAGGGGCCGTGCGCGGGGCTCCCCGGCTGCCCTCTCTGCTCCCCGGCTGCGAGGGTCCAGCCCCACACGCCCTCTGTCCTCCCAGCGCGTCTGCCCTTCTGTGTGTTCCTGTGATCTTCCTCCTGCCCCCAACACTCTCCTCCATTCATCTCTGCAGAGCCTCGTCTTGTAGGGTTTGGGTTTTTTCTTTTCTTTTCTTTAGTGTCTCTTAACTCTACCCATTGGAAGACTGATAGATGTTGCCCCAGCCACCACCACCATTTTTAGAATGATGCTGAAATGGGATGTCTTTTTTTTTTTTTTTTTTTTAAGTGAAAGTCTACAACCAGGAAAGGGCTGGGTTGTAAGGGCTCCGTTTGATGAGCTGGCCCAGACTGAAGACCGCGCATAACCAGCGCCCACCATCGGCAGCCCGGTATCCCTTCTCCCCAAGGCAAACCAAAAATGAATTTCTTTTTCTTTTTTTAAGATTTTATTTATTTATTCATAAGACACACACACACACAGAGAGAGAGAGAGAAAGAGAGAGAGAGGCAGAGACACCGGCAGAGGGAGAAGCAGGCTCCATGCAGGGAGCCTGATGTGGGACTCGATCCCGGGTCTCCAGGATCACACCCTGGGCCAAAGGCAGGTGCTAAACCGCTGAGCCACCCGGGCTGCCCCCAAAATGGATTTCTAACACCAGCAGTTTGTTTAGGCTCTTTTTTGTTTGTTTGTTTGTTGTTGTTGTTTAGGCTCTTTATTCGCTTGACCTAAGTGGGATTTGAAGGTCTCCACTCCTTTTTGTCTGCCTCTTTCAAACACAGTGTTATTTTTGTGAGCATCCTCCGTGTAGTGGTGGAGGGTGGTAGATCGTCGATTTTTGTCATCACTGCATCAGATTCATGGTGCAACCATGTCACAGTTGTTCTTCCATTCTACCGTTAATGGGTATGTGGGAAGTTTTCTATTTGGGGTTTTTATGAAAAGTACTACTGAGTGCTATGAAGGGTTCAGGTCATACCTTTCGCAGAACGTAGGTGTACAGGAGAAAGTGCTTCTTTAAATCACAAAACCCTAACTGCTCCTCTCTTTCTAATGCTTTTACAGATCTTCATTGCCTTTAAGGTAAAAGCCCAATTCCTTACCTTCAAAGGTCTAAAGAATCTGACTTCAGCTGATTTCTCCATCCTGGCAACAGGCATCAGAAGTACAAGGTGTGCAGGGACACAGTCGGGACATAACTGAACAGAGTGAGAGACAACAAGGAAGCGTGAGGACTGTGGCATATGACAGTGACAGTGGACAGCAGTCGCTGGGCCCAGCTGATGGTTGACATTCCCAAATATGGACCCAGTATGGCCAGATTTTCTCTGTTTTATTTATTTTTATTTTTATTTTTATTTTTATTTAAGATTTTACTTATTTATTCATGAGAGACACAGAGAGAGAGGCAGAGACACACGCAGAGGGAGAAGCAGGCTCCTTCCGGGGAGCTGGATGCGAGACTCCATCCCGGGACCCCAGGATCACGACCTGAGCTGAAAGCAGATGCTCAACCACTGAGTCACCTGGGTGTCCCGATTTTCCCTGTTTTAAAAAAAAAGTGGGAAGTTTTCAATTTTTTGTGTGAAATGTGCTGATTTTTAAAGGTTTAACCATTTCTGGGGAGGTGGGTGAGGGGAATGGCTGACTTAGGCAACAGGGATTAGGAGTACTGAGCCCTGAGTGACATATGGAGGTATCAAATCACTCTGTTGTACACCTGACACTAATATAACACTGTATGTTAACTATACTGGAATTAAAATAAAATCTCTTTTCTTTAAATGTTAGCCATTTCCAAAATGGTCTTTAGTGTGAATGACATGAGTAAAAAAAAACAAAACAAAACAAAAAGGCACGTGTTTGGGCAGCATCGGGTCTCTGGGTCAGCAAGTCTGAACCCCTGGCCTTTACTTACCTCCCTGGACTCTCCACGATCACTGATGTGTTCTGTGCTACACCCCATGCTGAACTGTTCAACATCCCTCACACACACACCCCACGCCCTTGCCCCTGGGCTTTGCACTCCCTATTTCTTCTGCCTGGAACTTTTTACCCCCTGCATACCCTTTAGCTCCTACTCAGTCGCTACCTGCCATCCGCAAGCTGATCTGAATCCTCGAAGTCCGTAAGGGATGCCCTGGTGCGGTTCCAGGGTGCTCTGCCTCAGCTTCCTCATGGCACCCATGACAGTCCCCATTACCTAAACAGGACCAGGCATGCAGAAGGCGCTCAACATGTGCTTTGTGAGTGAAGAAATACTGACGTAACTCCAAGGGGATTATATCCGTGTCACCATCTCCCCTGTAAATAGCCAAATGGATCCCATCACTCCCCTGCTTAAAACCTGCAACAAACTCCCGAATAGTTTCAACAACAGAGATTAGAATCCCAGATGCTTAGAGGCATCCTGGGAGGGACAACGGGTGAGGTGGGCTACGGGTACAACAAGGAGTGATGGGACGCAGGGAGCAGGAGGGAGCCTGAGGGACCCTGGTCGGGAAGGAGAGGGTCTCCGTCCTCGTCGTCATCACAAGACCTGGAACATGGTCGGTCCTCATTAAACATATATGCCACCTTCTTCTTCTTCTTTTGTTTCTTAAGTCTGATCATAATTTCAGGCTTATCATCTGTTTCCTATTGTTTTATTGAGGTATAACTGACATATGACATTACGTTAGTTTCAGGTGTACAACACAACGGTTCGGTGTTTGTCCATCTTATGAAATGAAGGCCTCGATGAGTCTAGTTAACATCGCTGGCCACAACATAGGTCCCTTCCTCTCACGTCAAGGAGCAAAGTCTCACTTGGTTTCCAAGGGGTTGGTGTAAGAATTCATCAGGGGGGAACAGTATGCTCCCTGCATTTGCCCCTATGTTCAGGAAAAGAAGGGGCACTTGGTAACACAGCTAACAGTGAAGAGAGACAGACACCCTCTCAGCATAATGCAGAAGGGATGGGGTTGGAGGTGATGCTTCACCATCTGCCATATGCCATCCAGGGGTGGCTGCTAGGGACCTGAATCCTGACAACTCACAGCAGGGGATGGGGGGGCGCCTAGTGAGCTGAGAAAGGCAAGGAGGGGATGGTGCCATGGGTAGGGATAAAGGAGAGAGCCCGAAAGTGCCTGAGGCCCACCTGGGGACAGGGCCTGCGGTAGTGCTGGGCTGTACAGGCGCCCAGCATGGCTTCTTAGGGCACATGTTTTTTTTGTTTTTTTAAATATATTTATTCATGAGGCACAGAGCAAGAGAGGCAGAGACATAGGCAGAGGGAGAAGCCTTCCCTGCGGGGAGCCTGAAAGGGTACTCGATCCCAGGATCCCGAGATCACACCCTGAGCCAAAGGCAGACACTCAACCACTGAGCCACCCAGGTGTCAGGGGTGTGGCGTTGGATACAAGTATTAAATAGGGAGAGGCAGCTCTTTGTCAGATAAAAGCGTTGGTCCCAGCCAAGGAAACAGTGAGAGCAGAAGGCCTAGGGAGGGATCTGGCCCGCAAGGTGAGGGACAGAAATAAAAGGCCAACGGATCTGGTGCCTTGAGGCTGGGGAGCTTGGGAGGAGGCGAGCTCGAGCCATGCTCCAGGCAGGATCGGAGTGAGCCTGGAGGCCATGCTCAGGAGTGCGGGCTTTTTCTGAGTTAGACGGCAACTTGGTAATTCTGCATTCTAGCTCTTGCCTCAGTGGTGACTCAGCGGCCCCTTGGTTTTTCTCTCTGGTTCTTGGCTTCTGTTCCCTCTCAAGATCTTTCCCTCACACCTGGACCCCACCCAGCCCAACTGAGTCATTCCCTCTGGGGGAGGAGCCCAGACATGTGTGAGTGAAAGCCTTGCAAGTGATTTTGATGCACATTTAATGTAGAGAACCAGTGCATGAAAGAGGTTGATCTATGTCTATTTATCGATCTACCTAACCTATCTATCCATGATCTATCTATCTCCTATCATCTATATATCCAGCCATCCGTCTACTCACCTATTTATTTTTATATCTATTTTTAATCAAGCGAAAGAAAACCCAGAAGAATATTAAAATGACACGTTTACCTCTCTTAGTATAGGAGCTAAGACTTATCATTTACCAAAACAATGAAGGAGAAACATAGGAAAAAAAGAATAGGTAGGTCTCACCCTTGAAAATAGAGACCTCATCTTGCGATCACTCGCAACTCTACAGTGAGTAAGCAGTACCTAAATATCATTCAACATTCATGTGGATTTCCTTAGGAAAAAGCCCCAGGAGTAGAATGGCTTAATTGAGAAGTATTAGGTTTTTGATACATATGTCAAATTGTTCCCATAGAAGGACCACAGTTTCACACCTCCTTTGGTCATGTTTATTTATTTATTTTTCAAAACACAACTAAAACACAAGAAAACATTGGAGGGAATATTACCTCTATATATGTCAAACAAAGGGTTATGTGCTCTTTTACGTAAAGTCATCATAGAATAACCAAAGTCCTAAAAAAACCCAAAAGAAAAATGTAATGGAACAGGATCATGGACTAACATATGATAGAGAATGAAAAACTCACTAATGAATATTAAAAAAAAAATCCACACATATCAGTTACCAGAGAAACACAAGCTGTAATCACAATAACATATTTCACTCTCAGATTTACGTTCAAAACCTACTTAGCCTTCTTGTGAGAGTCCGCTGTAGTGGACCTTCATACAATGTTGATGGGATTCTGAATTGGTACAGCTTTATGATTTGACACCGTGCCTCAGAACCCCAAAAAGTATTCATACTCTTTGAATACTTCGCTTCTAGAATTTTTTTCCAAAGAATAAATGTGGCTGTGCAGCAAAATTTGGTTACCAGCTTATTCACTGCACTGCTGAAATAACAGCAAAGAAAAGGGGTAGGGGCAGAAACAAAGGAGATATTCAACAATATTGATTGATTAGATACATTGTAGAATATTAGAATGTTGTAGCCTGGGAGAAAGACAGTGTGTGAAACCCAAGATACAGACAACTGTTAGCATAAACTAATAAAAAGCTGTATGCAAAACCGTGCACCCAGAATGATCTATTTGCAAGGCACGGACGCTCCCGGCTTACTCAATAGTGTTATTCTGGAAAGTCTTGTGCAATTTAAATTTTGCATAACTCAGAAAAGCTTGTTTGTAATCACTGCATATTTTAAGGTTGCAAAACTTTCGATGTGCTTTTTGTGTGCATGCATGAACTGTCACTCAAATATTTTCCTTTTTGTTGCTGAAGTAGTCAGGGTCCACCCGGAGGGGAGGGAAACCAGCTTTGAATAGCCCCATATACCTCACTCGGTGCCCACCCCTTAAGAAGCGCTGGTTAAACACTTGATGGATGGTTTTGTAGGCACGTTGTGATAGTTTTACTGATGCTCACCAAGTATTCCTGGCTCTCTGTCTCTCCCAACGCCTTAGGCTATCCCCGTCCTCCTCGTGATTAGGGGGAGATCATGTGACCAATTCTAGCCAATGAGTCATGCAGAAGTGACACGCATCACTTTCTGCCTGGAGCATTTAACCACTGGTGTGAGAGCCCACGACCCACCCAAGATCGCTTCCTTCCCTCTTGTGAGCCTCAGCATCCTACATGACGGCTTCTCCATCATCTTTGTTCTTTTTTTTTATTTAATTTTTATTGGAGTTCAATTTGCCAACATTTAGCATAACACCCAGTGTTCATCCTGCCAAGTGCCCCCCTCAGTGCCCATCACCTAGTCACCCCAACCCCCCGCCCACCTCCCCTTCCAACTACCCCTTGTTCATTTCCCAGAGTTAGGAGTCTCTCATGTTTTGTCACCCTCACTGATATTTTCACTCATTTCTCTCGTTTCCCTTTATTCCCTTTCACTAATTTTTATATTCCCCAAATGAATGAGACCATATAATGTTTGTCTTTTTCCAATTGACTTATTTCACTCAGCATAATACCCTCCAGCTCCATCCATGTCGAAGCAAATGGTGGGTATTTGTCATTTCTAATGGCTGAGTAATACTCCATTGTATACATAGACCACAGCTTCTTTATCCAGTCATCTTTCGATGGACACCGAGGCTCCTTCCACAGTTTGGCCATTGTGGACATTGCTGCTAGAAACATCGGGGTGCAGGTGTCCCGGCGTTTCACTGCATCTGTATCTTTAGGGTAAATCCCCAGTAGTGCAATTGCTGGGTCGTAGGGCAGGTCTATTTTTAACTCTTTGAGGAACCTCCACACAGTTTTCCAGAGTGGCTGCAGCAGTTCACATTCCCACCAACAGTGCAAGAGGGTTCCCCTTTCTCCACATCCTCTCCAACATTTGTGGTTTCCTGTCTTGTGAATTTTCCCCATTCTTCCTGGTGTGAGGTGGGATCTCATTGTGGTTTGGATTTGTATTTCCCTGATGGTAAGTGATGCAGAGCATTTTCTCATGTGCTTGTTGGCCATGTCTATGTCTTCTTTGGTGAAATCTCCGTTCATGTCTTTTGCCCATTTCATGATTGGATTGTTTGTTTCTTTGCTCTTGAGTTGAATACGTTCTTTATAGATCTTGGACACTAGCCCTTTATCTGATACGTCATTTGCAAATATCTTCTCCCATTCTGTAGGTTGTCTTTGAGTTTTGTTGACTGTATCCTTTGCTGTGCAGAAGCTTTTTATCTTGATGAAGTCCCAATAGTTCATTTTTGCTTTTGTTTCTCTTGCCTTCACGGATGTATCTTGCGAGACATTGCTGTGGCCAAGTTCAAAAAGGGTGTTGCCTGTGTTCGCCTCTAGGATTTGGATGGATTCTTGTCTCACATTTAGATCTTTCATCCATTTTGAGTTTATCTTTGTGTGTGGTGTCAGAGAATGGTCTAGTTTCCTTCTTCTGCATGTGGATGTCCAATGTTCCCAGCACCATTTATTGAAGAGACTGTCTTTTTTCCAGTTGGAGAGTCTTTCCTGCTTTGTCGAATATTAGTTGACCATAGAGTTGAGTGGCCATTTCTGGGTTCTCTATTCTGTTCCATTGATCTCTGTGTCTGTTTTTGTGCCAATACCACACTGTCTTGATGACCATGGCTTTGTAGTACAACCTGAAATCTGGCATTGTGATGCCCCCGGCTCTGGTTTTCTTTTTAATATTCCCCTGGCTATTCAGGGTCTTTTTTGATTCCACACAAATCTTAAGATGATTTGTTCCAACTCTCTGAAGAAAGTCCATGGTATTTTGATAGGGATTGCATTAAATGCATCATCTTTGTTCTTAAAAGAAGCATGGCATGGAGCAGAGCCTTTGGCTGACCTGTGATGAGCATGTAGCATGAATAAGAAAAGAGGCTTTGTTATTTCAAGCTACCTCAGATTTGGGGGATGTTTGTTACTGTAGCACAGCGTAACCCCTTCACACTTATGGAGTGACCTACAGACCAGCTGTATTAGTCTCACCTGGGAGCTTGTAAGAAATGCAGACCTGGGCAGCCCAGGTGGTTCATCAGTTTTGCGCCACCTTCAGCCCAGGGCGTGATCCTGGAGATCCGGGATCAAGTCCCATGTCAGGCACCCTGCATGGAGCTGATCCTCCCTCTGCCTGTGTCTCTGCCTCTCTCTCTCTCTCTCTCTCTCTCTCTGTGTGTGTCTCTCATGAATAAATAAATAAAATCTAAATATATATATATATATATACATATAGAAATGCAAACCCCTCAGACCTACTGAATCAGAAGGTCCCTCGGGTGGTCTGTGTTCATATTAACGATCGCAGAGTGCTGCCCTTGTGCATCATGATTGATGCTCAGGGGAAGGGAGGCCTCAGAGCATAGACATGTGCATGGAAGCCTGGCTTCCAGCAGGTAAGCCACCGAGCCTCAGAGTCTCTCTGGTCATTGGGACTGATGGGAGGATTCCATGAGAGCATGCACATCCCATGCCTGGTGCCCGCGGACGCTCACTCACTGAAAGCTGGCATTATCATTTCAGAAAGGGAATGAATTGCCACATGCCCTTGGCTTTCTAAAGACATTTTCCTTTACCTCCTCAACAAGAGTGACATCTTCTAAAGACTCGGGATAGCATCTAATATGAGAATTCTGCAAATATTGATCAACGAACCCACCCACAACGAGGTTCCTGTCAACCACTTCATCACCTTCAAATGATGTGTTTATTTACTTAATTCCTTTCCTGCCCTGTTTCTGTAGCTCTGTGGACTGATTCCTTGATCCTCCAACTGGGAGACCTCCTCAGGCCAGACCGAAGTGTTTGCAAAGGTAAGAACAGCTGTTAGCTTTGAATTCTCTTTAGTAGGATGAATGCTCCCCTGCCAGCCATCCTTCCCGTGACTCTGTGGGGCCACTACCCCCGAGACCAAGGTGAGGGATCATTCAGCAGAAGGAAAAGCATGCATTCATGCACCCTTCCTATTTCTGTCCAAGACAGAAAAAAGCAAACACCTGAGGGTTAAGCACAGTGATCTTCAGCTTTCACACTTTCTTTCCCTCTTGGGGCTGCTCTGTGGTATGTTTGTTCATTCCGGCCTAAGTCTTCCAGTGGGGAAGTCTTTTTTTCATAGGGAAAAACCCAAGTTGAGTGGTTCCCCTAAGGCCATAGAGGGTAGTGGCTCAGAAGGTAGCTTTTGGGGCTGAGAGGCCAGGGTACCAGGCCAGGGACCACCGAGGATGCACCCTGCGGCACCCTGAACGTGTTGTTAATCTCTCTATTCAAACAAGGGCACGATTCTGCTCTGAAAAGAAGCTGGGAACCTGTTTTCCTCCCCGACCACCATCGCCATGCCCTCAGGAAAGTCGATTTGAATTTTTTCAAAATCAGAGTGTTGGATGCAACCATCCTGTGGAACCTTCCAGGAACAATTGGACACTTGATTGGATGTTATCAGAAATAGGCATTGTAAGCAGCTCATTTAATCCTCCTGGTCAGAGAAACAAAACCAGAGAGAGTCAGAGAAAAGAGAAAGGTCAGAGGATGAGATAGAGGGAGACACAGAGACAGAGAGAGAGAGAGAAAGCTCTGTTTCCCAGGAACTGTTAGCATTTCATCCTTTACCAACAAGGGAATTCGACCTAAAGCCAAGTCGTACCTGAGAAACAGATGCTCAACAGGAGACAGAATGATGGTGAATCTCTGCATGGGGACAGGCTATCCCAGGTTCTTGGGACTGAGTTTTTTCCTTGGAGGGAGGACCTTCAGGGCTAAAGCTAGCCAAGTACTGAGAAATCCAGGACCAGTCGGTCGCCCTGATCTGATTGGACCACAGCTAATGCTACTAACTGTCCAGAAAGGGTTTGCTTCAGGGGCCACGGGGATAGGTGACAAAGAAGGATTTGGCTGGATGTTTCAAGAAAGGAATTGGGCAGCTCCTGGGAACACCCACAATCCTCCCTGCTGTCACAGAACCACCTGAGCTGAGGTGTCCAAGGTCCAGATTGCTAAGAAGGGGAGGAGGGTGGTGGTCAGTTATTTTGGAGGTGAGAGCAGTGGGGAGGAAATGGGAAGAGCCAAAGCAGAGAGAACCTTCTTCAGAAGATGGGCATCAAATAATAAACCTTGGGGAAAAGAATAAGGTCTAAAGAGTAAATAATCCAGCACAAGACATTTTTTTTAAAAAGAGGGGCATCATGTAATTAGGAAGGGAAAGAAGATTCGCCCTTCCCTGGCATCCCCTTCTGGCAGAGAAAAAACCAACGGAGCAACTTCATCACACCGATTGCTTCACGCTCCGGCAGACAAGTGATAAAATCATCGGATGAGGGTCCCCCATCCCGTCTCCTACAGTCACTCTCACCAAGTGTGCCGTGTCGAAAATAATGAAGGCGGCTTGATTAAATGTTCGCTGGCTGCAGCCGCTGTGCTAATTTGGAGATGGGCTTATTAGTTTAATGACCCCTCCAAATCATCAGAATTCATTAGCATTAGTGCCGAGGCTCTCCTCGACATCAGCCCAAGGCTCCAGGCTGCCGTGGTCTTCATTCCTCTATTTATATCACTCCTGTTTCTAGGAGAGGACGCCGTGTGTGTGTGTGTGTGTGTGTGTGTACATGTGCGTGTGCTCCGCATGGGCATCCGTACATGTGCATATGTGTGCACATGCATATGCCCATGCAAGCTGAGCCTTCCTATTGGTTCTATCTGCATTATGATTTCTGCTCTTCTCTCCAAATGAAAAGTTGAGGTAGCTCTTTCTGCTTTCAGCACATCCATAATGTACAAAGAGCATTTCTTTTGTGTGAGTGTTTTGGCAAAATACTCTTTTTCATTAGACCAGAGTGTAAACACCAAAGCCCTTATTATGACCCAAAGACTCTACATCATCATTCACCGTACACCTGCTGCACTCTCTATAATTTCATCTCTGATATGTCTTCTTCCCTCACTTCCCTCCAGGTACATGGGCCTTTTTGTTGGTCCTCCAACATTCCAGGCATGGTTCCTACCCCAGAGACTTTGCACTGGCTCTTCTTCTGCCTGGGAATCTCTTCCCCAGGATAGCAGCATGGATCGCTCCCTCATTCCTAACTCAGCTCAAATGGTCCCTCACGGAGGCCTATTCTGAACCCCCCATTTAAAATTGCAACCTCCTCAACCCTCCCACTACATTCACCCTACTTTGTTCAATCCTATCAGACCTAATTTACTTATATATTTTATTTAAAGTCACTATCATGTCTGGACTCAGGGTGAGTCCTGTACTAATGAGGATCCAGACTGTCCAAGCCATGTCAGTCATGGGGGCAGGCACAAGGCAGGAACTGGCCAGTCCTCAGCCCCCTCCTGGCCCAGCCATATTTTATACCAGGAGTGAGACTGATCCCATGAGGGGCCCCAACCTGTGGCATTACTTGGTACAGATGAAGATGGGATGCACCATGTAATGCTCTTTCTTTCTGAACGGAGGCTGGAGAGCACTGAGCAGAGGTAACAATGAGATTTGGGGATTGATGGGTACCACTGAGACAAGACTGGGGCAAAGTGGAGGCCATAGGACCAAAGCAAGCTGAAGTAGTGAGGGAGAAGATTCTGTGAGGGGGTGGGAAGGTATGCAGGCAAGAAGTGAGGAAGATGGTCCCAAGTGGGAAGCAAGTGGGGCTGAGTTATGTTAAGAAGAGAGAAAGATCCCAAACCGTTGGCCATGGGTATTCCTTCAACTTACCTCATGTTTAGCATCTCCTCCCAAAAGCATTTGCCCCAGTCCCTTCTTGTTTTAGGTTTTCTGCAAGATTATCTTTCTGTATCTCTCTCTTTCCATCCACCACCCCTTTGGGGTCAGGAAGCAGTTTTTAGGCAACCAAAGACCCTTGCTAAAAACAAACGGGTTGGGAATTATAAATCAAATTTGCCTTGATTCCTCTTTTACTCATCCATAAAATGGGTCATCTGAAGGTAAGATGGTAATGCCTCCTGGCAAGGCATAGAGATCTCTGGATCTCCACCCCTGTGGCTTAATGTGGGGTACAAGGAAAGAAAGGGTATAATGCAAAAAGATGATTTCAAGGGGGAATATTTTCTTCTAAAAGATTTACTAATTTTCTTTTAATTATCACAGGACTGAGTACTCAGTGTAGCAAACATGGGGAAGGCAGAGGAAATAAGGAATATTTCGCTCCTTGAAAGACTGTGTGTCACAAGCATTTCCTTCATTGCAAGGTACACACACACTCTCCTGATTTCTGACTTCAGGGTACATATTAAAATAAACAATATTGGGGGATCCCTGGGTGGCTCAGCGGTTTAGCGCCTGCCTTTGGCCCGGGGCGTGATCCTGGAGTCCCGGGATCGAGTCCCACGTCAGGCTCCCAGCGTGGAGCCTGCTTCTCCCTCTGCCTGTGTCTCTGCCTCTCTCTCTCTGTGTGTCCATCATGAATACATAAATAAAATCTTAAAAAATAATAAAATAAAATAAACAATATTAATGCATGTATTTAATATTCCACAGCATCTATCCCACACCTGCTGAGAGCTGACATCAAACTAATATTGAATCTTACAATGAACATCATCTTAGAATTCAAAAACTATAACAGTTACACACATAAACACATACACTTACAAAAATAACCTCATACTCTTGGCTCTGGGTCTGTTTTTTTTTCACTTTCTGTCAACCACACCAGTATCTGGCCACTTTGGCTAAAGAACTTGGCTCCCAGAAGATGTGGTAGGTAGTTTCCAAATTCTTGTGAGGTTTACCCATCCTTTTTGCCCTACAAATAAGTTTCTTGGGAATTAATTCTCTAGTCCTTTCTCTAACAATTTAAAAAATATATTCACATTGCAAATCCTGATTAATTTTGAATTCACAACTTACTGGTTATGTGAACTAAGGCAACCTTTCTGGACCTCACTGTTTTGATCTGTATCATGGGAATAGTAACAGCATCTTCTCTGGGGAGTAATTGAAAGATTATGTAAAGAAAATTATGATTATGAAAGGGGATATAAAGAAAGCCCTGATGAGAGACCTTGGCATATAGAAAGCATCTCATAAATGGTAGCAAAAAATAAATGGTTCAGAATTTGAAAAAGTCTCCAAACAGTGCCTGGCATACTCAATAAATATCAGCTACATTATTATATAGTAATGGAAAATCTGGAGTTCCAGTGAATGTTAGGACAGTAAAGTCTCCGATAAGACCTGTAAAAAACAAAAAAAAAGAACCTATTTAAGTCGCTTTAATCCAGTATCCCTTCCTCCATCCCACCATGGAAAGTTTGGATCATTTGGAAAGAAAGAAAGAAAAGAAAGTAACAAATCTGAAGAAAAAAACATAAACACAATGAAGAAAGTAAAAATGACCTGTAATTTGTAACTTTGATTGAAAATGTTTACCTTCTTCTATCCTTTCAGTTTTTTCCTAAACATATATGCATACATATGTATAAAAATATGTCTGCATGTGTGTGAGAGAGACAGACAGAGAGAAAGAGAAAGAGATATGAAACTGTATATACCATTTGGGAGCTAGCAGCAAATACTTCCACTGGATAATAAAGCACAAACATCGTTCCAGGTCAACGCCTTTAGATCTCTCAAATGACAAGAAAAAAATAGCAAAGCCTTCCCTCAAACACAAACAGCCACAATCCAAGAGTCTTTCTACCTCCGCGTGCATGTGTGTGTGTGTAATCATGGTGCTAAGGGTGTGTGAGAACCTCAGGGGTGAACTTCATTTGTCTCTCAAGGATTTGACCTGATAGCTGGTGATCAGACTAATGGTTCAGGTGCCGTGGCAACTTTAGGAACTGCTCTCCAGTGAGGATTCCTCAATGTGGGCAAGCAAGAGGATCTTTTCTCTTTTCAGTAAAGAATTTTTTCCCTTTAGCTTGGAGGTATAGTTTTATTAGAAGGTTTTTTTCCAGACTTTTCCCTTCCTCTTCCCCATGCCCACCTTTTTCAAAAAACTTGCCTGAAAAATACAGCTTAAATACAGATTTATCCCAATCCATGAATCTGCTATCTGTAGAAATAGCAAATGGGTGATACTCCCTCAGCGTGTCCCTCTGTGGGCTGTTTCTGCTTCTGTCTGCTGACATTCCTTAGGTTGTGAGCTTCTTGAGGGAAGCGACCCTGTCTGATTTATTTCTGCATCCTCAGAATCTTCCAGGATGGTGAGGGTTTCTGAATGAATGCATGAACAAATGAATGAATGAGTGAATGGATGAATGAATGCATGAGTGGAGGGTTGGCAAAATCACTTCTGGCTTTGCTGTCTTTCTTCTCTTTCACCTACACATCATAATAAAGGACTGTCACAATTCAGCATTGAAGAGAAGGAACTTTTAAAACCGGGGTTAACTCTTATTTTTCCCCAGGAAAAAAAAAATCAACCCTCCCATAAGAACCCAATAAAGGTTCTTATAAAAAGAAGTGCAATAAAATGAAGATCATACACAGCACTACATAACCCAAATAGCAAACAGTGATTGATTTGGTAGGGGTATTTTGAGGAAGGACTTTCTCAAACTTCCCAAATCTCAGTGTCCCAGGTGACCATCCCCTGGGAAATCTTTTAAAAGCCTACAGTCATGCATTCCACATTAAAAATGTATAAAATTCTGGATGACTCAAAAGGGCACCAGTACTGTGATGTAGTAGTCACGGCCATATAAATCCAAAGTACTCATCTTCCCTGCTGTGTCTCATGGGGGGTTGCTCAAATCCTATGTTGACCAAAAGGAGCCCTATGCCCTTCTCTATAGACATTTACACATGCTTAGGGAATTGTCTCGAAGTGAGAAGAAGCCAAGGCATGCAAATCAGAGACTGTCTCATTCTCTTTGGAGCCTGGAGCCTGGAAGACAAAATTCCATTCAGACGGTTAAAGCCAGAGACATTTGTAAAGGAGTGATTTACAGAGGTGTAAGCCAGACAAAAAGAACCAGAAAGGGATGCTAAAGCATGCAGAGACTTCCAACGGCAGGAAGTTGTGTCTAGCCCTGGAACGGAGGGGTGATGACAGGAGGTGGAGCTCTCAGGAGCCCTAGGGGTGGGCTCGGCCAAAAGAGGTGCAGGCTTGGAGGACCATGACCTCTCTCAGCATCATGATGCCAAAGCAAAGAAGACACGGGGATGCAAACACTCTGACCCCTCTCTTTTGACATTCTCCAATCTCCTGCTGGTGCTTCCTGTTGGCCAAACTCAACCAAAAGCCAGGGACAAGGGAACATAGGTCGGATAGGCTGTGCACTCCAGCCTTCTGGGACACAAAGAGGTCAAGCAGAGTGCAGAATTGATTTTGAGGTAGGGGTATAGTTGGAATAAGCAGCGTCCTGGATTCAAGAGGATAAAGGACAGGATAGTGCAATCTGCTCATTTGTTGAACAGACAGTCAGTTGATGGGAGCAAAGTTTGTTGGGTGGTATTCTTGTGCAGAATTGAGATAGACTCTCCCCCATGCTTTCTATGTTACACATCTGAATTTGGTGTGAATGGTATATGGAGAGCAATAATAAACAAAGAATAGTGGGCCTTTGGTGCCTGGTATTACATGAGTTGTTTGAAGATTTCCAAGCTAAGAGATGCATCCTTATGTGTCAGCCAGCCTCTGGGATGTCTGCAAATGATCCTCCCACATGGGACTAGGATTGGTCTGTGTGAACAATGGCTTGTAGCAGAAGTGATGGTCTATAACTGCAGAGGTGAGTAATAAAGGAGGTTGGAGCTTTTCTCCCTCTCTCTCTCCTTTGCAGGAGGTTTCTCCTGCCAATAGCCACATGAGTGAGCTCAGAAATGGATTTCCCTGTTGAGCCATCAGATGAGACTACAGCCTAGCTGACAATTGACAGCAACTTCACGAGAGACCCTGAGCCCAGACCATCCCTCTACACTGCTCTTAGATTGTTGGCCTTCAGAAACTGAGATAAGAGATGTGTATAGCTCCAGTCACTAATTTTGGGAGTTGTATGTAACATAGCAGCAGTCAAGAAATGTAAACTTTGGGGCCAATAGCATTTGCTGCTTTATTTTTTTTTAAAGATTTTATTTATTCATGAGACACAAAGAGAGAGTGAGAGAGAGAGACAGAGACATAGGCAGAGGGAGAAGCAGGCTTTTCACAGGGGATTCAAGAGTGGGATTCAATCCCAGGACCCTGGGATCATAACCTGAGCCGAAGGCAGATGCTCAACCACTGAGCCACCCAGGTACCTGCATCTGCCTCTTTATAGTAGCGATTGTTAATGTGCATTGGGAACTTTTATTCCGTCACGAGGCCTGGGCCACAAAGTGCTATTTAGGGTCTCTGTTTCCTCAATTTAAAATAAACATCATAATCATGCCTATCACAAGAGTTGTCCTAAGGATTAGAGGGAACAAAGTATTCTAAGTGCCTAGTGCAGTGCCCCAAACAGAGTAGCCTTTTTAACAACAACAAAAAAATCAGCTATTATCACTAATTAGGGAGGAAATGGATTTAAAATCCTATTTATAATTAAGAGGATGACCCTAATGAGAGTTGAGATAATAGTTCATCCCTGTTGTGTGGCGTATTTCAGCTGTCGTTCCTCTTGCTTCGAAGTAATTCGCAATTGCTTCAATGCCCAGTTTTCCAAAACAACAGGCACCTCTGCCAAGCACAGTGGCCTAGAGCTTTGAAACATGTCCCTCCTGACCGTGGAGAATCAGCTGTCTCCACTCGCGTTTCCTTGGCAGAGTAGGGAATCTCTGATTTTCTGGACGTGCTCTGTCACTCTCTGGGTGTGAGCCAGGCTTTGCTCATGATTTCCATTCTCTGATGACTCAAGATGAGTATGTGACTGAGTCACACAGAGCTAGGGAGGTAGGGTTGGGAGGTGGCAGTGTGGTGCTTCTACTGAAATCACCCGGGGTTGAGAGACCTCAGAAGATTCTCCCCAGCAATAGCGAGTCAGAGCACAGCTAATTCGAGCTCTGTCATGATTCAGGTTCAACCTGGGAAAAGTCACAAACTTACCCTGGCCCTGGGAACTGCCACTCCTTCTGCCCCTCTAGGAATGGTGTGGAGAGCATCAACCCATAGTTTCCATCTTAAAGCTCAAATTGGCATTCAGGAGAATCTTCCCACCTTGGGAAAGAAAGAAAGAAGGAAAGAAAGGAGAGAGAAAGAAAGAAAGAAAGAAAGAAAGAAAGAAAGAAAGAAAGAAAGGAAGGAAGGAAGGAAGGAAGAAAGAAAGAAAAGGAAGGAAGAAAGAAAAACTGTTTTTTCCTTTTTTAACCCAACCGTTCCCCCCAGAAGCAGGTAAAAAGCAAAAACAGCCATAGTAGCAAGTAGCTGTCATTCTGCCTCAATTTCCCCTGGGTGTATAGAAAAGTCTGGCTGGAAAAGAAGAGAGTAGAATAGTCGAAAGGGTCAAATGCAAGGATTCCAGTATTTCCTTTTTTTTATTTGAGTTTACTTATTTATTCATGAGAGAGACAGAGAGAGGCAGAGACACAGGCAGAAGGAGAAGCAGGCTCCCTATGGGGATCCTGATGCGGGACTCGATCCCAGGACCCCAGGATCACGACCTGAACCCAAGGCAGATGCTCAACCACTGAGCTACCCAGGTGCCCCAAGGATCCCAGTATTTTCTATTCAAAATGGTCAACCTTTCAGATGGACGCATGTTCAAAAAAATGTACCTATAAGGATTTTATTACTGTTTGTAATAGTGAAAAATAAGAGGCTACAAAAATCTCTATCAGTCGGTGACCAATGAAGTCAGGCAAGATCTTTTCAGAGGCAGAGTACTCAATAACCATTAGCAAGAACGGGCTATATTTCCACGTCCTGAGAAACGCACCACACACAGAGATGTATACTATATCTCATTAAGTGGGGCATGCCACAGTATAAGAATAATATAGTCCCATTTCTGGTTTGAATTATCATCTGAGTGTGTATGTGCATAGATGTATTTAAATAAGAATTTTAAATGTCTGCAAAGTCACACACCAAACTGTTAACGGTAATTGGGGGTGGTCCAGACTTAGGGGGGGAGGGTCAGAAGAAAAACAGCTTGCACTTTTTAAAAAAATCTATAAAGCTCTGTAGTATTTGAAGTCTTACAATAAATATGTTTGTGGTTGAGTCGTGATTTAAAAAAAAAAAACTTAAACAGCTTAACAACCGAGAGGTAGAAGGCAGGGCACCTGAGTTCTTCTGGTTTCTCTGCAACTTAACTAGGCCTCTCTCCACCACTAGATAGTTGCAGAGAAGCCAGAAGAACTCAGGTGCCCTGTCTAGGGGTGCGGGAAGAGGAACGCGTTATGTGATTCTCTGGGGGATGTTCTCAAACTCTGGAGTCACCTGGGAGTCTGTTAAAAGCAGATCTGGGGGCTCCAGCCCAGAGATAGGCCCCGCCCTACAGCCACTTTCTGCACATCCTTGGACAAGCTGCTCAACCTCTCTGTTCATTTACCATCAGAGAAAAAGATTCCTTAGGTGTCAGCTCACAAACCTGAGTGTCCATCGCCTGGAGAGCTTGTAAGGACACAGATCTTCCTCGCAGGTTTCTGAGTCATTGGATGCAGAGAGAGCCTGAGAATTTGCATTTCTAACAAGTTCAGTGCTACTGAAGGGGCTGGCCTGTGAGCCACACATTTTTGTTTTATTTCTGTGTGTGTGTGTGTGTGTGTGTGTGTGTTTTAGGTTCTCATTTTGAGAACCACCACCTTACCAGAACAGACCACAGATTGCCGTAAGGAGCAAAGGAGACCATACATGAGAGACTGTCCTAAAACTAGAGAGGAGTGTGGCATGGTAGTTAAACATCTGTTCAAATCCTATCTCTTCTACTTATTAATTCTAAAATTTAGGCGGGGGGGGGGGTGAATTCACAGACCCTTCTCTAAAATGGGTAAGACATTTTACAGATGTGGAGCTTCTGTGAAATACACATGAATTATTTCACAGTTTCCACAAGGACACTGTAAAGATTATTTTCAATGAACATGGCCTGATTAGTTAGTATAGAAGGCGTCCACATGGGGTAGACCCACAATAGATACAGGTGACCCTTGAGCAACATGGCTTTGATCTGTGCGTGTCCACCTATACATGAATTTTTTTCAATAAATATAATACAGGACTATAAATATATTCTCTTCCTTATTATTTTTAAAAGATTTTAAGTATGTATGTATGTATTTATTTATCAGAGAGAGAGAGAGGCACACAAGCAGAGGGAGAAGCAGAGGGAGAGGGAGAAGCAGGGTCCTCACTGAGCAGGGAGCCCGACGTGGGACTTGATCCCAGGACCCCAGGATCGTGACTTGAGCTGAAGGCAGACGTGTACCTGACTGGGCCACGTAAGCGCCTCCCTTATGATTCTCTTAATAACATCATTTGTCTAGCTTACTTGATTGTAAGAACATGGTGTATAATACATGTAACATACAACATATGTAATCAATTGTCTGTATTATCAATAAGGCTTCCGATCAAAGGTAGGCTATCATTAGTTATTTTTTGGGGGGAGTCAAAAGTCACATGCAAATTTTCGAGCCCCGCTCTTTTCGGCCAACTACAGCAGGAAAGCCAGGTGTCAGAAGCCTGATTGTGGGTGCATGTGGGTACACTGGGTCATGTGACCTTGATTCTAAGAACCTCTACTCCCTTATCTGAAACTGGAAATCCTAGGACTTGTCCTACAGGCACTAGGAAAAGCAGCCAGAATCAAGAGCTCTTTGGGGGCCCCACATTCCACCCTATAGGCCTATTTGAGCTTTGAACCCCCGAGAAGATCCCCTCCATCCCGAGCCTGGTTCATCCTCCCTGTCCCGGTTTTCCAGTCTCTCAAACTCTTGGGTCATCGTCCAGTTTCTGAGATTACAAACGGATGCCACCAAGCTAAGTATCTGTAGGCAAGTTTTGCTCCCATGTTGCCATTCTAATATAGAGAACAGGGACTTAAGAGTTGTTGGGTTGTAAGTGATTTTCTTTTCTGATCGTGATCCCGGGGTCCTGGGATTGAGTCCCTCATTGGGCTCCCACAGGGAAGCTGCTTCTCCCTCTCCCTGTGTTTCTGCCTCTCTCTATGTCTCTCATAAATAAATAAATAAATAAATAAATAAATAAATAAATAAATAAATAAAATCTAAAGAAAGAAAAACATAGAAAGGCCAGATTTCCATCTGGAGCAATTATCTTAACTTCTCTGAGCCTCATTTTCCTTATCTGAAAAAATGGCAGCAACCAAAACACTTCCTTTGGGCATTTGTAAGGATTGAGTGGAGTTGACAAGTCAAGGGTCTGGTGGAGTGTTGGATGCATCATCAACGCTCAGAACTCCGAAAGCCATGCTCCTTGTCATTGTGTGGCAGGGTTTCCCTTCTCTCTGCTTTGCTTGCCTGCCTCTACTAAGCATTTTGCAAAATTTTACAACATTATGCGCGTGTTTGTGTAACGTCACGGTGTAAAAGGAAGTGCGTTTGTCAATCGCCTACTTGTTGTAAAGATGCATCTGGTCCCAAGTGGGCAGGTTCCTCTGCCCACCATGGATCCTCTGCACTGTCTCATGATTCTCAAAGCAAACCTCTCGGGAATCGCCCCCTGACCCTGCTGCCAGTTGGCACCTGAAGTTGATTGTATTTGGTTGTGGCAGGGCAGCTCGGAGACCTGACTTCCCACCAGGTCCAGGTCGGGTGTCCCCGCTGGGCTCCCCAGAGAGCTAAGCCTGTGAAACAGTTTTCCTCTTTCTGTGCTGCTGGGCGTGGCAGCCTTTTCACCAACCCCGGGATCCGGATTAGGGGTTTGAGTAATGCCCCTAAGCCCTGCACTCTATTTAATTTCCTTGATTTATAGCGAGGATTTCTCGCACCTCCAGGGGAGAGAGGCATGCCATGCCTGCTGGCTTCCCAGGCTGAGCCCACAATTCCTGAGCCTGTTTACCCCACCGTCGCTACAACACGGGCCATCTCCAGGGGCCCTTGTGTGCCTTTTTTTGAACGAGGTGACAGAGCCAAGCCCCGGGACCTCTCCACCCACTTGGATTTGCTCACGTGCAGGTGGCCCCAGGTTCTGGTGATGCGCATTTCCTTGCTGGGGAGGCGGCCTCCAGAACCAATCACTGCGAATTTCCCCGGGGCAGCCCCTGGTGGGGCCTCCTCTGACCCTTCAGATCCCAGGCAAACTTGCCTGACTGGGGGTGGGGGGGATCAGCAGGGCCTCAGCGCAGAGCCCCAAGAAGTCTTGGGCCGGGGACAGCTGGAGGACGTGTCCAGGCCAGCAGCAGGGAGTGCGGTGCGGGGGAGTCGGTTCCAGCTTGAGTTGGCTGCGCTTCTGGGTCAGAGGGAGAATGGGAAGGAGATCCAGGATCCAGCAAGACCCGGGAAGGGGTGGGTACGGGGAAAGGCGGCCGCCGGAGAACTCTGGCCTCCTTTCCCATGGCTGTCGTCCCCTTTAGCTGGAGCCAGGTTTGCTTCGAGATGGGCTGGTGTCACCGAGCGCACAACCCAGGCTAGTCCGTGGAAAGTAGGGAAGGCAGAGTCTAGCTGCACGGACACAGCAGGTAGTCCCACCACCACCCGAGGCTCAGCCGCTGCTGGTCCTTTGCCCAGATTCCATCTCTGACACCTTGGCAAGTGTTCCACGTTTGTTCAAAGGGCCGTGTGTGTGTGTGTGTGTGTGTGTGTCCCTCTCTCCCTCTCTTTTCCCCTTCTTGTCTCCCTTCTTGCCGATCTCCCTTCTCCTAGTGCTGCTGTCTCTTCCCCCTCCCTCACCTCCCCTTCTCCCCATCCTCCCTCCCTCTCTTCTCATCTACATCTTCTCCCTTCTTTCTGTACTGCCCTCTGTTCCTCTTCTCTTCTGGTGTCCTCCACCTTCGAGAACACTGCTTCTTGGTGTGTGGTCCCCAGACCAGAGGAGGCAGCAGCAGCATCCCCTGGGAACTCGCTGGAAATGCCGGATCACACCCCAGACCTGCTGTATCAGACACTTGGTAGGGGGAGGGGGCAGCAATCTGGGTCGTCAGAAACCCTGCAGGGGATTTCATGCACACTAAAGTTTGAGAATCACAATCTTAGAGGAAAATAGTAAATTAGGAAAGCAAAACGAAACAACAAAACCCGAGTATCTATGAGTGCTGATCCAATAAGCCCTCATTTCTCAGAGTGTAAAACCCTCCTGTACCCATTAGCTAATTAGGATGTTGGACCACCGGCCTGGCTGAGATGCTTTTGGGAGCAACATAAGCAATCACGTTCAAGTTCTCTGATTACTATCGTGCTTCTAAATCCCTTGGGCCAACCCACATCTTTCCTGTCCCTGCACTCAGCCTTGACTTGTCTCCCTCTCCGGGTCCTTTAGGGGATGCAGAGAGCAAGGGCATTAGATTTTATGTCCAGCAGGTCCCAGTCTGGATCAGCATTTGCCAAAGTGTATTCCTCTGAGGTTGAGAGGGATGTTGACAGGAAAGGGTTACCTGGGTGGAACAGAATGTTGATGGAACAGACTTCTTTATCTGGGGACTTTTCGGAACCCGAGTACATGTTGGTAGCATGTCCTGAACTCAACCACGGAAGTCTGTTTTCTAGTGAGCGTTGCAGAGGATGAGCACACTTGGGAAATACGCTTCGGGAGACCGTGACCATTCTCCCCAGGAGCCTTATCTGACCTGGCAATATATGCATGAACTGAAGAAGCCACGATGGTGCTCAGTAGACCACGTTGACCCTGAAGGGACTTATGCATGAAGTGTCAGGGCTTTCCCAGTAGCTTCTGGGCTCCCCAACATGCCTCTTTGTTGGTGTCTAAACAGGTGATGAGCAACCTTGAATTTTCAGATTCTGTGATGTTGACCGAGGTCCAATTTCAGGATAAAGAGTGAGAAAGCTGTGTTCATGCTGCTGTTCCTTAAATATGTCCAGAACTTAGTCCAGGAACTTCTGATTTAGTAGATCTCGCCTGAGGGCTGGGAATCTAGATATTTTTAAGAAGCTCCCAGGAGCTTTGGATGTACAATGAGGATTGAGAGCTGCTGGTTTACATGAATTCATTCATGGCATCTATGTCATGGTATATTCAGAGATATATGGAAACCAGGGCTTTGTCTATACGCTTTGAAATAGACATCAGGCAAGACAGCCAGCCAGCTCCTTCCTATAACAACATCATTAGGGCCCCCGACAGGGGATTTGTCAGGGGTGCTGACATGGAGGTAAAGCTGGTGAGAGAGCCCCAAAATACAAAACTATGGTTTAGTGCAGTGACAGTGATCATTCTTTTTAAAACCTTACAAGAGATAATTCAGGAAAAATAAAAAATTTTATGGCCTAGTTTTTTCATGAAAATTGAAAAAAGTTTTATTGAGTCCCACCAGGAGAAACCTCCGCTGTTTTTACAATTGAAATGACCTCTGTCAGTGGTCTTCAATCTGTTTTTGGCAGTAGAAATCTTTTCTCAAGGGACGTCTTATGTCCAAACTCCAATGTATAACATACTAAAGAAAGGTCACTCTGGCTAAAGAGCATGGAGGATCTAAAGCTTAAATAACAGGGTCATTTTCCCATTGATATTTCAAAGCAGTAAAAGCATTCCTTGGGAACAGAGTGGGAGACGACGAATCTACTTTCTGGACACACCCCCCCTCAAAAGTCAATGAGAAAATTGGCACTACTTTCCCCTTTCCGGAATGTTATTATTCAAGAAGGTTCAGTTAAGTCACAACATGGCAGCAGTGCTCAAATTTTTCAATGTGAGAGCAGATCTCAGACTACATTTATTTTAATGAATTAGAATTACTACAAGTTGCGTTTAAAAATCCTCCCCCCCCCCTTTTTTTTTGAATTCCCTTTAAATTGACATTGTTTACTCCACTCTGAAGACTTGTTAATTTTTTTTTATTCTGGAATTTGGTAGAGTTCATGCCTCTGTGTCCCACCCTGGAAAGACTACAGCAACCAAAAAAAAAAAAAAAAAAAGAAAAGAAAAGAAAGAAAGAAAAAGTCTTAGAGTAGGTCTTGCAGAAATAAATTACCAGGATAGGATTATCTGACAAAAATCAACAGACAAAAGCAGGAGACGTGTACCTCCTGGCTTCATTACATGTTGTCTTTTTAGAAGTCGTTAACAGTCAAAATCACAAGGATTGAGACTTCCTGCGTGTTTTTCTTACTACCCTGTAGTAAAAAGTCCTTTGGGCTTTATGGATACAGAATTTTGGGGGGAAATAGGAAGGCAACAGGATACTGCCTTCCCAAGGGCTGAAGAGGGAGCTTTGGAGGAAGGTTTGGAGGAGAGAGGTCCCCAAGTGTAGGAGGTGGGAGGAGTCAGAAGGAGGGGGCAGGGTCTACAGACACTTCTTGAATGCCCATCACTCAGAGGTGGAAATCAGAGGGTTTAGTGCCGCCTTCCGCTCAGGGTGTGACCCTGGAGACCTGGGATCAAGTCCCACATCAGGCTCCCTGCATGGAGCCTGCTCCTCCCTCTGCCTGTGTCTCTGCCTGTCTGTCTCTCTCTGTCTCTCATGAATAAATAAATAAAATAAATGCTTGACATTTTGGTAAATCGGAAGTAGGGAGGAAGCTGTATGTTTAGATACTGCTCAGCTTCTGGTGTGCTCTGTCCTCACTCCCCAAGTTCCCTGTGGCTCCAAGTGCGGTCCTGGGATCATCAGATCCACCTGGGAGCTTGTTGGGAATGCGGATGCTCAGGCCCCACCTCGGACCTACTGAATCAGAGGCTCCAGGGCAGAGTGCAGGGGTCCAAGTTCTAACAAGCCCTCCGGGACTTCCTGAGCATCCAGTCTTTTCTAAGGTTTCGGTGGCTGACTGCCACAAAGGCATCCCCTTTTCTCCGAATTCCACTCTCTCACCTTGACCTCACCCTAAAAGATTTGATACCAGTGGGCCTTGGTGGACAACAGCTCTGGCTCAGAAGTGAGTTCTGATTTCTAGTTTCAGCTTCATTCCTAAGCAGCTGGGTGGCCTTATCCAGGTCCCATGCCTTATGTGTATTTTGGTTTCCTAACCTACAAGATGGGAATAATACGATTAGTCGACCATCAGCAGTGATTTTACTGATTTTATGACTTCTCACATTCAAGAGCCTGACCAGTGCCTGGCACATAGTAGGTGCTCTATCCATGTCACTAATCAGTTACTTGTCTCCCAGCTGGAGCGCAAGTGCTTTAGGTAGAGATAACACATTGACTGGATTGCTTATCATCCAGACAGTGCCAAGCAGCAGGCAGGATACCGAGTAGGCATCCTTCTGTCTCCAGTAGATTACGATCATTCGTGGCTCAAGTTTGGATGATGTGCTTTGTACCTATTCAATAGACAAGGCACCCATTTTCTTGCACTGAACACCTATGTGTGCCAAGCATGAGGCCAAGCCTTGTACAAGCATTACCTCACCTCAGGCTCATCAGCAGCCTAGGAAGAAAGGAATATCCTTACATAACACTGGAGGCTGGGCCACAGAGATGCTCGGTCACCTCCCCAGTGTCAACAGCTGGCAAATGGCAGAACCGAGTTCAGAAGCAGATGTGTCCCGGATTCAATATCCAGTTTTCCTCCATGAAAGAGGAGGTCAACTCTCTGAAATACTCCATCATTTCTTTTATCAGAAATACCTTGATAGACTTTTCTAATAAAAAGTGTGAAATCATATAAATGTTTTTCTCTGATTGACTTATTTGATAAGTCAAATACCCTCTAGTTCCATGCACGTCATACAAAACTGAAGAGCATAGAGGGAGGGAGGGAAAAATAAAACAAGACGAAATCAGAGAGGGAGACAAACCATATGAGACTTAATCATAGAAAACAGACTGAAGTTTGCTAGCTGGGGTAACTGGTGATGGGCATTAAGGAGGGTATGTGATGGAATGAGCACTGGGTGTTACATGCAACCAAGGAATCACTGACCTCTACCTCTGAAACTAATAATACACTATATGTCAATTAATTGAACTTAAATGAAAAAAAATGTGACTTATATTTGTTTACAAATCCAAACAATATAGAAATGTTCATTTATGGCAACTGGACATTTTCTGGTAATTCTACCCACCAAAAAAACTGTTTCTGGTTGTCCTGTATTAGTCTGATTTTTTAGATACACACATACACCTACCTTCATTTTTTTTTTTCTTAACAATAGATAAAATCATACTGTGCATTTCTTAATATCCTGCCATTTTAATTTAATATATTGGGGACATCTTTCCAAGTCAATACATATAAATATATGTCATCCTCCTCAAAGGCTCTATGGTGTCCCATTTATGGATTTGCTGTAATTGATTTACCCAATTTCCTATCAATGAACATTTAGATCAATATTTTACACTTGGTGGACAGCTCTGCAATAAACATCCCTGCACGTAAATACGTATTATTTTGGAATATATTTTAGTCCTTTCTTTAGGAAGTACTGCTAGACATGGGTCCTTACATTGTTAAAGGTTTTAATACAGATTTTTTTCCAAATTTCCCCAAGAAAGTGTTTGACTCACTTTATACCCAGACTGGCAGTTGTAGCGTGCTGGATTCAATGAAATAGATGTGGCTCTTTTCTGAGGCCTCTGTATCAAAATGATAAATCTCCATTGCTTTTTATGGTGCATCTCTCGATGTGTGTTTGCTCACTGTCACGTGGATTGAAAACCAGACCTCAGTGTTCCTCCCGGCTCTGCCCCATTCCGGACCATTGCTTTATGCCAATTGCTAATAGTTCCCAGCCAAACGCTGAGATTCTTGGCAGAGTTTTTTGTTTGACCCTGTGTACCTTCATGTGTAAATAAGCTGTTCTCTAATTATAATTCATGATGTTTGCATGTAATAGAGGTCCTGCCCCAGAAGTGTTAACTTCATTGGATACCAACCACAGGATTTTTTTTTCCACATTGCCACCCCCTCCCAGAAATAGAAAAAGGAACAGAAATTGCTAAGGCTACAGACAGACCTTTATTTCTAATATGTTGCCTGAGTACTTGTATTAAGACATGTTTTCTCTGGCGAGAACTACTCATATATGTATATTTTTTTTTGTCAGTTTAGTCTGTAAATGAAATGAAGTTACTGCCCCTATTAAAATGGAACACTGTGCCCTTGGTTTGCTCTTAACGGGTGGGAAAACCCCATTAAGTGTTTGTGAAATATGTCTTAAATACAGGAATTTTAATCTAGCGGTCTAATAAATCCCTCTCTTCTACTCAAATGAAAGTCTTAGGTTTTCCGGCATCTGTTCAGTTATTTGTACACCAGAACCTTCTTACACAAACCTGACCCTGAGAACTATGAGTTGAGAACATTTCTTCCATTGGCTTTTTTTGTTTTTTGTTTTTTTTTTAAAGCACATCTTTCAAAGTATCAGGAACTTTGACAGGTGTATCCCATGGTCAGATACTATTTTAGAAACATGCCTGGAATTCTTGCTCTTCCAGAGTAAAAAGCCATGAAATCTCTATGACTGCCCCAGGATGTGGCAACTCATAATATTCTAAGACCTAAGACCTCGTAAGACTCTAAGTCCCTTCTTTTGCTATTTGATGGCCATCGAAAAAGTACACTCTCTTTTGGAGCATATTATATGGGAGCTAGAAAATTTCTTTTTAGCACAAAACACACAGAACATCAAGCTGGACCTAAATATAGTCACTCAGTTCTCCTACATATTTGTGTGTACTATTTCTTTTTCTGGCCTGTGTTTATTAGGAAACTGTATTTGCTGTAGGTAAATCCTGTCTTCATCATGGGGGCAGTAAAGGGAGATGTACATTTATATTTGTAGACAAGGTAATTTTTTTTTTAATTTTTATTTATTTATGATAGTCACAGAGAGAGAGAGAGAGGCAGAGACATAGGCAGAGGGAGAAGCAGGCTCCATGCACCGGGAGCCTGATGTGGGATTCGATCCTGGGTCTCCAGGATCGCGCCCTGGGCCAAAGGCAGGCGCCAAACCGCTGCGCCACCCAGGGATCCCCTAATTTTTTTTTTTTTTTTAGTCCTGACTACTTAATGTTTATTTCCTAAAATCAAAGGCATTTGCCAATATAACCATCAATATCGGGAAACTAATATTGGTAAATTGTTACCAGATAGTTCTCAGGTCCCATTCAAATTCCATGCAGTGATGTGTTTGTAGCCAGAGGACCTAGTTCAGAATCACTGGTTACTTTTTTTCACATGTCTTTCATTGTCCTTCAGCATGGAGCAATTCTTCTGCCTTCCCTTGACTTTCATGCTTCGCCAATCTATTTCAGCAGGATGGGGCAAAATATACTTCAAAATAAACGATTTCAGTGGGGATCCCACCTACACTGTGACTTTCAACACTGGGTGGAAATAGTCAGGGAGTGTGTTCTGGCAACCATCTGGGATGGATATTACTCTAAAAGTTCACTTGAACGCATGGACATAATGTGATTCATTTCCTCTTGCCCAAGTGGTGGGTCTCATCGCTCATGGATGCGTTCACTCACTCTTTTTTTTTTTTTTTCAGTTATTCACTCAAAATATTTGAATGTGTATTAAGTGTAAGGAGAAAGAAGCCATATGTGTACTTTCCCACTGAATCTGGACCTCAGAATCCTTCTCAACACAGTATCCTGTACAGCTTTGATCTATTTCCTTCTATTGGCATACTAGAGGCTATGAATGAGAAAGCACATCCTAGGTGGCCAGAGTTTCCCACACACCATGTGAAACAGAGCCTTGCATGCAGAAAATACTTGTTGAATTGATTTCACTTGGCATTAAAATCGCCTTTCCTTTCAAGGTAGGAGAGGAGAGGAGTCAAAGAGGAAAAATAAAACAGGAGAAAACCACATCCTATAATATTGAGTCAAGTATGTGCTTGTTACTTTTGTTGCTTACCCTGAGGAGGAGAGATGCCTGGAAAATTTGAGTTGCTACAAGCTGGGATTGTCCCAGATACTATTAGCAGATAAAAAGGGAAGTGGGTTGAGTTCATTAATCGTGACTAAGAAAACTGTTCACGCTTTTTTTCAGTTCATGATTTTAGAGAGAGTCCTCTCAAGTCAGTATTGCCCTGCCAAAAGGTCTCTTCCAGGGGTGGACACTTCTCCCGAAGATTCTGTCCTTATTTAGAGTATTTTTAGAAGTTCATTTTTGGGGTGGGGGGCGGGGGGGTGTTGGCAAGAGAGTGTCATCTTCAGATTCTTACTTGCTTTCTTTGGTGGAGGGGCACAATTTGTTTACTGGTGGCCAGATCTGCAGATTCTGAGGGTTGTTTGAACTTGGGCAAAGAGTCAAATATTGCTTGGGGATGATCATTAGGAATAAAACGGGCGAATCGCTTGGTTACACTGATGTGGAGTCAAACAACGAAGATGCAGGCGTGATTTCTTTTATTTATTTTTTTTAAAAAGAATGAATAGCATAATAATAATGCTTTTGTGACTTCACTTTGAATGCCCGTATAGACATTTCCAAAGGCCATCCCCCAAAGGAACTCAAGGAGCATCTGGGCGGGTGGCACCGTATTTGTTCTGTGAAAACAGGCCAAAGGGGTGTCTCTTGAGGAGTCGTCACGTGATGAACTCATTCGGGTAATGTCAGTAAGAACCTACGCTGTCGCTTTGTCATTGCCTCATAGGGCTCCCTGGGCTGGTGCCTAGAAGAGAGACTCCAAAGAGTAACAGAGGAATCTTCAATTAAGTTAATTAATTGTAATAAGATAGCAGGAAGGGAAAGGAAGGCAAGGCAGCAAAAAAAAAAAAAAAAAAAAAAAAAAAGAAGAAGAAGAAGAGCCCTGGGGGTATTTGGGGAACCTGCTTTGGCCGAGTTCCCCTGCCATTTGGCTGCTGCAATGCTGGCCCTCCTGTGCTCAGAGCCATCTGACCTGCGGATGGCCGGAAGCCGACTATGACAGACGACTGAGATATTGCAGATCGGGTTGGGGAAGGGTCAGAATCATTAGTCATAGATGATAGGGGGAGGAGGTGGGGAAGTGGGTGAACGGAAACAGTCCCAGCGTTGGAGACCAGAAGGCCAACTCTGAAGACTCTAGAGTCTTCTTTCTTAGAAAGGACTCCCTCTGTGTCCTTCTCACCTTTGCCCTCTCGGGCACCCCCTTCGAACTCCCCTGCCCCATCACGTCTGGCCCTCCAGATCGCCTCTCTTGCTTGAGGCTTCTGTGCTTTTCACTACCCCATCTCCTTTTTCCAAACAAAAGAGGGGACGGTTTGCCTTCTTCCTAGCAGCCTCTCTGGCCAGCCTCTGCAAGTTGTGATGCTCAAAATATATTTTTTAATGTTTTATTTATTTATTTGACAGAGAGATTGGGTGGGGAGAGAGAGAGAGAGAGAGAGAGAGAGAGAGAGAGAGAGAGAGAAAGTGAGAACACAAGCAGAAGGAGAAGCAGGCTCTCCACTGAACCGGGAGCCCGATGCAGGGCTCAATCCCAGGACCCTGGGATCATGATGGGAGCTGAAAGCAGACGCTCAACAGAGCCACTCAGGTGCCCCAAGGAGGGACTTTCTGAAATCATTTTATTACTCATGCTGCTGCCCCAAATCTCCCTCATCACTCGGCCTACTTCTTTGAAATTAATTAATGCACGGTGCAGAGAATGCAGGCTTTATGCAATAAAACCTCTCCCTCATTCTGCCCTGCCTCTGAACCCGTGCCTTGAGTCTTGTAGTGAATTTGAGGCTGTTGACAGGGAGTGGATTGACAGCCCTGGATTTGGGAGGCCTCCCTCTTTGACTGAAGACAGGTAACCACTGTGGTGGCAGCTAAACCAAAGCTACTCTGACTTTCTCTGCTCCTCTCCAGGAAAACAGCCCACCTTGTGGGCCCAGGCTGAGCTTAGATGCTGTGGGAAGCCTGCTTAGAGTCCTGGAGACTCTCCGTGCTCAGATTTTCCTGCACATTAGAATCATCTGGGAAGTTTCAAAAATTCCCTATGTCCAAGCCATCCTCCATTCCAACTAAGCTAGAATCCCTGGGGGTAGACCCCAGGCAATGACCAGTTTTAAAACATACAGCTGATGGAGTAGTTACGTTAGAAAACCAGTGGCGTGGACCGTATTTCTCACGCTTTAACTTGCAAACAAAACCTCTGGAGATGTTGTTAAAATGGAGATTCCCATTCAGTAGGTCCACGGGAATGAGATCCAAGCTCCTGTGTTCTTCGTTTGCTCCCAGGTAACAAGGACACCTCTGGCCCACCTGGCAGATTTTGAGAAACGAGGTCTTAGAGGAAGTGTTCTCCAAGCATTGTTGTGCATCCGAATCACCTGGAAATTCTTGTTAAAATGCAGATTCTTGGGGCGCCTTGGTGGCTCTGTCGGTTAAACATCTGCCTTCAGCTCAGGTCATGATCCCAGGATCCTAAGATTGAGCCCCGAGTCCAGCTCCCTGCTCTGTGGAGAGTCTTCTTCTCCCTCTGTCCCTGCTCCTGTGCTCTCTCTCTCTCTCTCTCTCTCTCAAATAAATAAATAAAATCTTCAAAAAAAAAATGCAGATTCTTGAGCTTCATCCTCAGACTTTCTGCCACAATGGGTCCAGATTGGGGAGCTAACAGTTTCCCAGGTGATACCTTCGAGGCTGGTCAGAAGACCACATTTTAAGAGCTACCAGCCTGGACTACTTCAATAGTGCCCCTCTACCAGCCTCCCACATTTCTCGTACTGACTTTATCATAAGCGTTCCTTCTTCAATCACCCATCATTTACTACAGGCACTCGCCCTGGCCCAGAGTCTGTCTAGGCAAGTAGTAAGAGGCACTGTTATGGAGCTGTTTGCAGCAAGGACTTTAAATATGGAAGTTGTGTTATGAATCCCAGTCTAGGCTTTCTAGCTTTTTAATGAGGGTAGATCACTTTATTCTCTGAGACTCATTTTTTCTGACCTGTAAAGTAGGAATAACATTAGTACATGCCTCACAGGTTTGTTGTAAGGATCAAGTAAAGCATGTGAAATGTGAAAAGAGTGCCTAGAGCAGAATTAGCATTCATTACCCTGCACCACTTATTGCTATTATTGTTATTATTACTAGCACAGGATGCTTCCTTAAAATGCCTTGCATATTGCAGTTGCCTATATATGACAACTTCCCAAACTTTGAGTTCCGTGGTCCCGTCTGTATGCTCACCACCTAGCAAATACCCATCACATAGTAGGGGCTCCATAAGGAGGTGTTGAAAGAACAATGAGAGGGAGATATGTGGTCTGGACACCCCTCAGTAAACCTTCTGAACTTGAGTCTGCCTCAGAGTCAGCTTCTCAGGGACCCTAAGCATGGATACTTACTTCCTCCATGGTCTCATGTCCAGGTTCTTTCTGACACAGAGATTGAACTGATACGTTGTTTTAATCTATTATCACTGGGTTGTCCCTCTTCCTACTCTCACATGATTGTCTTGTCCCTCTAAATTTTTTTTTCATGCTAGCCCTTCTATCTATAATATTGTTCTTTCTCTTCTTTACTGATCTAAATTCCATCCAGCATAGGTCTCTCCTTTCTTCTGCATCAGACTTGGGGCTTTGTCATCCCATTCCATCAGGTGGTGTTAGGATGGTTTTGTGAACTACAATAGAGCTCTTCCATAGAGCTTTTGTGTTTTTCTTGTCTTATAACTAAACTATAAGAAACCCTCACTTTGGGCAGCCCTGGTGGCCCAGCGGTTTGGCGCTGCCTTCGGCCTGGGGTGTGATCCTGGAGACCCAGGATCAAGTCCCACATCAGGCTCCCTGCATGGAGCCTGCTTCTCTCCCTCTCCCTCTGCCTGTGTCTCTGCCTCTCTCTCTCTCTCTCTCTTTCTCTCTGTCATGAATAAATAAATAAAATCTTAAAAAAAAAAAAGAAACCCACACTTTACAGAATAATTTAAAATGGCTTATGAGGGATCCCTGGGTGGCGCAGCGGTTTAGCGCCTGCCTTTGGCCCAGGGCGCGATCCTGGAGACCCAGGATCAAATCCCACGTCAGGCTTCCGGTGCATGGAGCCTGCTTCTCCCTCTGCCTGTGTCTCTGCCTCTCTCTCTCTCACTGTGTGCCTATCATAAATAAATAAAAATTAAAAAAAATTAAAAAAAAATAAAATAAAATAAAATGGCTTATGAGGTCCCATGCCATGCCTTACACTTGGAAGAAGTTAGGGTTTTTGTTCATTTGGATTTGAATGACAAGGACAACAGGTTGCTGGCTAATGAATCATGTCTGCATGAATTATATTGTCATCATCCATGGCAATTTATTTAGGTTGACAGGAAAGTAAAAAAAAGTGTTTTGTTTTTTTTTAAATCAAGCTCACTTGCAAGATCACTTACCCATTAGGCTGTAAGTTATCCTATGTATCTTTCAATGGATGGGGTTCGACAACGTTATTTTTAAAAGTACTTACTGAGCCCCTAGTTTACTCTAGGTAATAAGCCAGGCAGTAAGGAGATATAGATATAGATATAGATATAGATATAGATATAGATATAGATATAGATATAGTGAATGAGAATAAGATGGCCCCTATTGACCTCTGGTCTGGATGTGTAACTCAAACATGTTAGTCAGGATGGGTTATGCTATGCTGCAGTAACAAATAAACCTAGAATCTTGGTTCATAACACAGAAAAAGTTTATTTCTCACTTATGCAAGTCCTATATCAGGTTGGACAACTTTCTGGGCCAGCTACTGTCCGTGGAATGACTCATTGATCCAGGTTCCTTCTATCTGATGAACATAGGATGGAACTAGTTAAAAGGTCCCACCTACTTAAAGGGATTAGAAAGTACCATCCTTCCATGTGTTCAGGGAGAAGAGGAAAGACAGTGGTGTGTGTCATTAGAAGTCTACCACATTTACTCTGGTGTTTAATTTTCCTTATGTCTCTTAAGGTTTGCTTTTTTTTTTTCAAAACAAAGCTTAAGATCTAGTTGTAAAGCCATACATTTTTTTTTAATAAAAAAAGATGTGGTATAGATATAGATATAGATATACACACACAATGGAATATTACTCAGTCATCAAAAAGAATAAAATCTTGCCATTTGCAACATGGATGGAACTAGACAGTATTATGCTAAGTGAAATAAGTCAGTAAGAAAAAGGCAATTATCGTATGATTTCAGTCATATGTGGAATTTAAGAAATAAAACAGATGAATACAGGGGAAGGGAAGGAAAAATAAAATAAAATGAAAAAAGAAAGAGAAGTAGGGGAGCCCTGGTGGCCCAGCAGTTTAACACCGCCTTCAGCCCAGGGCATGATCCTGGAGACCCAGGATCGAGTCCCACATTGGGCTCCCTGCATGGAGCTTGCTTCTCCCTCTGCCTGTGTCTCTGCCTCTCTCTCTCTCTCTGTGCCTCTCATGAATAAATACATAAAATATTTTTTAAAAAATTAAAAAGAAAAGAAATAGAAGTAAATCATAAGAGATGCTGAACTCTAGGAAACAAATTGAGGGTTGCTAGAAGGGAGGTGACTGAGGGGATGGGGTAACTGGGTGATGGGCATTATAGAAGGCACTTGAAGTGATGACCACTAGATGTTGCATGCAACTGATGAATCATGAAATTCTACTCCTGAAACTAAAAATACACCATATGTTAACTTAATGGAATTTAAATAAAGAATTAAAGAAATAGAAAGAGGAAAAAAAGGAAATACCATATAAATGCATTGTGATAAGTTCTATGGAGGACAATTTTATGATGACATGAAAGCATATATCAGAGGATGCTGATGTAGAATAGTACAGGACTTTTTAAAAAATCTGCTTTGTTCAGTAATATCTCTCAAGTACCCAGAAAGTACTCAAAATGTTTGTGAATAAATGTAAAAGTGAGTGTTCAAAGTGTTTGTCAAATAAGTAACTGAATCAATGGTATGTTCTTGAAAATCTCACACTTTGTTTAAAAAAAAAAAAGAATTTTGATAATCTACCAAATAGCCATTCCCTAGTTTCTTCCTAGCTGACCAAATCAGGGTTCTAACAGAGGGAACAGAATCCGTAGACTATATATATTCTACATATGTGTGATATGTTATATAATATTAATAAATGTCATATAATATGTGTAATATCAGTCAACCCTTAAACAACAGGGGTTTGAACCTCATGGGTCCACTTATACACACATTTTTTTTATAAACTCTGCAGAGGACTGTAAATGTATTTTCCTCTTCCTTATGATTTTCTTAGCAATGTTTTCTTTTCTCTAGCTTACTTTGTTGTAAGAATACAGTATATAATACATAGAACAAAAATGTGTGCTAATCTACTGTTTATTTTATCTGTAATGCTTCAGGTCAATAGTAGGCTATTCGTAGTTGAGTTTTGGGAAGGAGGTCAAAGGTTATAGGTAGATTTTTAAGTGTGTGTGGGTTGGTGTTATTAAGCCCTGCATTGCTAAAGGGTCAACTGTGTATGTAATATAATATGTATTATACACACACACACACACACACACACACACATATTAAATAGATTCAATAGGTAGTTTTATTAGGGAGAGAGAGGGAGAGTACTTAAGGAGTTGGCTCATAAGATTATAGAGACTGACAGGTCAAAAATCTTTAGGGCAGAACAGCCTTCTCTTAGGCAGGAGTTGATGAAGCAACTTCTTCCTCAAGAAAATCTCAAAAACAACCTTCTTATTTGGAAGGGCTTTCAACTGATTGGATGAAGCCCACCCAGATTATCAAGAATCATCCTTCTTCCTTAGAGCAGCTAATTGTACATATTAGCCCCATCTACAAAATACCTTCACAGCACACCTAGATTGTGTTTATTAGCCAAGTTGACATGAAAAACTAATTATTACACCAACAGAATCTTGATTTTGATCCCCTACCCTCCAGTAGCGTGACTGCCAGAAAATGAGTCATGCAAATTGGTTCCAGCATGGGCATGTGGAGAGAGGTGCAGAGTGGGGCTTCTAAAGTAACTGTGCCTCGCTCATAAGGGAGAACACAAAGAAAGAGATAGTACCTTTTATGCCTCTACTCATTGGCCTCTTCACCAGCTGGGAGCCATCTTGAGGCCATGGGGAAGCCCAACTAGGACAAACTATCTTGCTGAGAAATATTAGCAGACAAATAGCACCTGGGCATTTGATAATGCCATTGAGCTGCTGAATCTACCAGCCCTGTGGGTTCCCTTCCCCAGTTCCCCTTTGTGAGATGATAAATACCCTTTTGGATGGTTCTTATTTGTAGCAGAGATAGCCCTCACTGATAGACCCAGTCTATTAGTCTAATAAGACTGTCTAATAAGAGTTGGTAACAATTGGATGGATTCCACCATCTATAGTACTTAGAGATCATATAACTACACACACGTGTGAACAACATCAGCTTCGTGGATGTTTCCAGCCATCAAGGGTCAGATCTGGGAATTTAATTCCTTGGTCTCACAACGGAAGGCTTAATGAGGAGCCTCTCCTGTCCCTGAACTCAGTTTCATATCAGTGTTCTGACTCATAGTTCATGGAAGAAGCAGCACCTAGTAAGTAATCTTGCTCAATCTTTATAAACAAACAATGTAAAGTAAATCAACACATGAGCTATGTTCCAGGACTGACACTATCATTCATTGGCTAGGTGCTCTGTTAAACAATCTTCACCTCGTGAGACCTCAGTTTATGCATCCATTCAATGACCTGACCGATTTGACCTGTATCAGTGATTTCCAAACTCTTCTTAGGTTGAACCAGTTTTTCTTATAAAACCTTTCCTCTAACTCCAACATAACACAGCAAATAGAATGTGACTTGCTCCAACACACCTAGACACGCTCTCCACATGGAGCCTTGGTCCTCCACAAGTCCCTCTTTGAAAATTCAAGGCTTCACCCAACAATATTATTTTAAATCTGTAGAGCTTTCATTATTTTATTCAAAAGTAGCTATTGAACACACACTGTATACCAAGTGCTATTCTAGATGCCAGTAATGGAGCAATAAACAAACATAAACACATTCTGGCGGAGGATACAGAGCGTGAACAGATGAAAAATGTCAGCTGATGGTGAGTGCTAAGAAGAAAGAGGAAAACAAAAGAGTGGAATTGGCTGAGGTGGGCATGAAGTTTGCTACTTATAAAGGAGAATACGAGAGGCCACCATCTCCTAGACACTTGGCAAAGAAGCCAGGGCACCACTCATGAGGATACATGGGAAGAGAGCTCTGGACTGCTCTTGAAGGAGAGACAGGGTCTTGTCTCAACTAGCCCAGGACTCATATGTGTCTGGGAGTGTCTGATAAAGTGATAGGACACAAGCCCACAGGAGTGATTTTGCATATCTTGCATATCTCCTATGCATATTTTGCATAGGAGAAAGGGTACTTTGATGAGGAAGTATTGCATGTCAGGGAAAAATTGAAAGACTGTCAAAGATGGCAGAAAGTCTGTTTCTCAGAATAGCTCCTTGGAATCTGTTTCTGCATTCTTGGAGCAAAGGGGGGATAGAGGCAGAGCCGTGGGAACCAATATTACGAAGGTTCTATGATCTTTGAGACACAAACCATCTAATTTGGGTCCTAGGTGACAAGATGTGGCACTGTGTAGGGGTGAAGGACAGCAAATAGTATGAGCAATAATTCAGTGCCAATATTAATAAGGAAGCTTAGCTTTGGAAGAACTCAAGAAGACTCTGTAAATAGGTGCAAGACATTCCTGGAGACTCCCAGAAATAATAAGACTAGTTAACTAAAATCCAATGTTACGCGAACAGTGGCTCCACCTACTGAAATTAGGCATATTGCTCTGAATAGGACCTAAAGTCTTTCCTGCATAGTAGCGTCTTGGGGAAACTCAGGCCACAAAACATTGTGGGGTGATCTTTCGGGGAATGATACCCTTGGACGGAGCAAAAATGGGAAGACTTTGCTGGTGAGAACCAATACTTTCAACCTGACTCTGAAATCTTGGTATTAGAGTGTCTTAGCCAACAGTCACCGAACTGGAATGTTCTGGTAACCAGAATGTTATTATTCGGCCAATATTTAGATGATTCAACTATATTGAGTAGCTGTTCTGGTTACTATTGCCAGAGAATAAACTGTCCTGAGTCTGAGTGGTGTCAAATAGCCATTTTGTCATTCTGGAGGTTTGGGATTCAGAGAGGGCAATGTGGGAATAAGTTGCCTCTGTTCCAGGATACCTGGGCTTCATCAGGGAAGACTTGAAGGTTAAAGGTGATTTGACAGCTGGCGACTGGAAGAGTCTAGAAGATCTTTGTTCACATGTCTGGTGGTTGCTGCTGGCTACTGTCTGGGACCTCTGCTGGACTGTTGGCCAGAACACACGTATATGGCTTCTCCATACAGTCTTTCTGGATAGGAATAGAGTATGGGCTTCTTCAGAGCATGGCACTGGGTTCCAGAAGTGGACATCCAATGATGTGCTGCCTTTTGTGACCTATTCTTGGCAGTCATACCATGCCATTTCACTACTGTTACTAGCCTACCCAGTTTCACAGAGAGGGATCTCACCAGCTTCTTTCAATGGGAGGATGACCAAAGTCATATTATAGGAATAACTGATAAGACTAGGGATGCTGTTGGAGCTATTTTTGGAAAATACAATCTGCCATAGTAGCTATCATATGTTTGAAAGTCTGGGAGATCCGTGATTACCCTTAATTCTCATCTCTGTTCAGTGAGATATGTTATATTTTATTTATTCTTATTCCCTAAATATGATTACCACACACAGCAGTTTTCTAATAATTTTAGAGTCATTTTTTTTTCTTGAGATCAATGGTCTTGAGCTTTGAACTACCAAAGATCTCTAGTGTGATTTATGGATATTTTAAGAAGAGCAGGTATCTTTCTAGAAATGGGGAATCTGCCAAACAGCAAAGAGACTGGATGTTCTATTAGCTGTCCTCAGCTACTCCCATTCCCACATATTTTGGAAAACTTTGAGGGATACAGGGAAGTAGCCCTATTGTGCTTTGGTGGCTTTAAGCAGGGAGAATCACTGTCTTTCCCCATTTCAGGGACCTTTGCAAATAAGAGGACCAGGAATTATTCCCTAAAGTGTAACGTCTATCTTTCTTGCTTTATTCTCAGCCCACTTAATGCAAGCTTTATCCACTAGTCTGAAAGCTTACTGATGACAAGAATCATATCAGTGTATTCCCTTTGAATTTTTACCACCTAACAGGCTGGTGCATTGTAGGTACTCAGTAATTATTAATTGAAGGAATGAATACAGAAATGGAGATTAAAGACCTTGACAAATATGGTGGCATTAGAACTTGGACTCAGTTCTAAGTTTAGAATGTCTCTCCTTCTTAAGAATTCCTTTCTGCAGGCCCCTCAATTTATTCATATACTGTTGAGAAGAGTCCGAGAGACAAAATGGTGGAATTGTTTTCTGATAACTCTGACATTGTAAGGATAAAAAAAACTGGAAACATCTTTTCCTAATGTCTTGACAAATTTCAGGACACACTGCAAAAGGAGCTTTCCCATGTGATTGAAGAGACTTTTAGGATACACATTGGCCATAGCAAAGTTACAAATATTTAATTCTTCTCTGCTTCCCTTAGAATGTCTTTGCCACTTCAGTAGGTGGTTCTAACCATGAAGCAGAACCAGTTATGGCTCACAGATACCCCTGAGCTCATGACATTTCCCAGCCCCCTAGAATCAGGCAGAGCCAGGTCTCTAGTTCCGTCCAGTGGAATGTGCACAGAGGAGCCTTATGTCACTTCCATGCAAAAGCACCAAAAAGCAGGTGTGAGTTCTCCACAAGATCTCTTCTTCTACTCTGGGGACCTTAAAGAACTCATGTTGTGGATGATGGAAGTAACAGATGTCAGTGCTGACATCAGCCTGGGTCCTGGAGTACTGTGTGGAGCAGAGCCTGTGGCCAGCTTGCACTGGGAATCCAACACGAGTGAGAAATTAACCTTCGAGTCACTGAGATTCCAGGGAAATTGGCTGCAGCAGTTTAGCCTAACCCAGGCCAACTAATACATCCTCCAACACTCCTCAGCTCAGTCTCTCATGAGGACCTTTCCTAAAGCTGATGTCCTTCCTGATATACTTCCCTCCCTCAGCAATTCAAATCCTACCCATCTCCCACAACCCATCTAGCCTGTAACACCTTCCCTGGTAGCTCCAGCCAACAATGATGGCTTCCTGTTCTTCGTTCATTTCACAAATCATCCCCGACTATTTATTATGTGCCGAGCGGATTCAACAACAATTAATACACCTAAGTGCTAAGATGGACAAAGTACGAGTTTCCTGGCTTACAGCTCCTCTTTTTGGAGCTTACATCCCTGATGGTCTTGTTTTTTCTCAACACGCTTATATGATCTCCTGTCATTACAGTTTTACACATTTTTGGCAGACTCGAGAGGATGCTCTTGTGCTCCAACAACCTTTCTTTCCCTTCCCTTTCTCCTCTCTTCCCTTCCTCTCTGTGAATTTCTTGCCTGGGCTGTCAGATGAACACATTGTTGGGAAGGTCACCACAACCTGTAGGAACTTCCTCCCTGTTGAGAAGCTGGGTCATTTATCACTGGACATAATCATCGTGGAATGTGAGTGCATGCTTTGCTCCATGCTCCAACTCCCACGATGCTTGGACCTGGGCTCTGTCAGCTGCTCGATTTTCAGAAGTGATGCTGACCCCGTGGGGCAGAGGAAAGCTTGTTTTGACATAGTCATCCCCACGTGGAAGCTGTACATGTGCCAATATACACAGGATCAAGGTGTGAGGTTTGCTGCGTGGGTCTTTGTTCTATCAGGAGAGGCACTGAAGGTTTGGGGAAGCACAGCCTTTGCTTGCTTTGATGCTCTGCTCTTGTAACATCTGAGAGGCAAACCATGGTATCTGAGCTCAGATGGGAGAATTGATCTGCCTGTGATAACACAGCAAGTAGTGATCAAAACTTGGATTAGAAGCTGAGATTCATGTCTTCTAATGCATTGTTCTTTCAAATCACACTCTGGCTATACTTTACAGGATAAATAGTTACTTCAGATTCCTTTATGAGGAAAAATTATCTAAATAATAGTAACGATAATATTTCCCATCTTAGCAACATCCACTCTATGCCAGGCTTAGGCAGAGTAGACCACATGTAAACTAAGAGGGCACGTATCCTCTTATGAGTAAGGTATTATTATTATTTCATACAGATAAAGAAATTGAGGCTAAGAGAGGTATAGTGGCTGGTCCAGGATAATTCAGCCAGAAAGTAGCAGATGCAGGATCCCAACCAAGGCCTGGGAGACTCTTAAACTGACCTCCTCAGCTACTAATCTAGTGACTCTGGGGGTTTCTGACTCATGTTTGTTTATAATCCATGTGGAGCTTTGATCTGCTTGCCTGAGCCCAGGGTGATTCATGGATCAGATCCGTTTCCTCAGCTCTGAGGAATAACTGGACCAGCTTTACCTTGCAAATGGGAGGTGTAATGACCTAAGGCAGAAATCAAGTAGGCATTCAAGAAATGTTTTTTGTGTGAAAGAGTTCAGCTGAGCCCCACTTGGAAAGTTCTTTCCAGTCCTCTTTGCTTAACTATAACTTGAATTTTCTCAACCCAAACTGCCTTTTAGACAATAAGAAATATGGAAAAGCATTCCTCAAAGTCTGGTCAGGAACCAGTTTTAAAGAAAATGAGAAGTTACCCAGTTACTGGTCATCCTATATGTGCTAAGTGCTGTGTGAATTCTAGGGATAGTCTTAGAAACTAACCCCTGTTTACCTCTTCAATCTCATCTACTGCTGGAATAATTACTTCCTTCATCTCCAGCCACTCTGGTTGCCTTGATTTTCCCTAAACATGCCAAGGTCATTTCTGTCTCAGGGCCTTTGCACATGTCTGGTATGATCTGCCCTGAGACCCTTATATGAGAACAGCTTTCTGTGTTCAGCTCTCAATGGATCCTCCACCTAGGGGCCTTCCTTGACACCCAATTCAATTGTCCCTCCTCCTTCCATCACTCTATATTATATCTCACTCTTGTCTTTAGTAGAGTCTTGCTGCTATCTGAAATCATCTAGTTCACTTTTTTCTTCTTTATTGTCTGTCTTCCTTGACGACAATGTAAGTTGCATGAGACTAGGGACCTTCTTTGTCTCATTCCCTGCTGTGTCCCCAGAAATGGTACACCTAGACTATAGCAGTAGATCCCCAATAAATCACAATTGGGTGAGTGAATGAGAGACAATATAGGAAAGTGAGTAACTAAGAAAAAGGGATGGCTTTTACTGTTGCTAGCTGTTAAGATTTTAGCAAGTTAACCTCTCTGAACTTCACTTTCCATGCCTTTAAAATTGGCATAACAATATGTATAATCACTTAAAGGACTGAAGACATGATGTAGGCAAACACTACTTGGCATGTGGTAGGTGCTTGGTAATGGGAAAAACCATTGCCGCATTTATCTGCCCCATCATCATCGTCATCACTGTCATCATCACTGTCGCTGTCACTCTTGAGATGTGGAGAGAGGTCCGGAGAAGATAAAGTTAGGGGCGGGGAGCCTATTATGATGCTCTTGTAATTATCTGCTGAGTACTTTCCATTACTGAGCTCCTTCACCTGCCAGGGGCTGTGCTAAGTGCTGGGTATGCAGTATCTCAGGTGACATCACTCAGATGTATGTGTACATCGGACAAAAAGTGAAAGCAAGCAGAATTCAAAATATTTCCCCGCAAGCCAACCCAAAGCCTGCTTCTGTTGCTACCTTGAGCCTTATTCTGATACCCCTACTTTGCAGGGAACTTGCTCAAACCAGAGTAGAATCTGCACCATAGGAACTTGGACAAAGAATAGCACCAGACAGTTTCCTTCTATGGGATTCTAGCCCCATTACCTTAAATACTGGGGATGGTGGAGAAAAAAACTCATACATGTATTCTTATACCCCTGAGGCCAGATGTGGCCATGTCCACTAACATCAGGACATGAACAGGGGTATATTTTTTCATGTTTTTTCTTCACATGAACCAGTTTCTCTTTGTCCAAAGTAGAAGTACTTTGGGAAAGTGTCAGCCTCAGCAAATAAGCCAGGTTCAAGATGGACTTACTGCTCCTACGATGTTGTGTAAAAACCTTCTCAGACCTAGTCAAATTTCACATGTTAACTTCCAAGGACTTCTGGGAGGCAGATAAATGCTTTTATCAGGCATAATCTGAAAGGAAAATGAGTCATTACCAAGTGGGTAGGACTGAGCTTGGGTCTATGGAGAAACTTCACATATGAGTCCAATGACGCTTCCTTGTCTTATGGTTCTAGGGCAGATTTTACTGATAATTCCAAACTGTCCTCTGAATCACTTTGAGGTCATCCCCAGTTCGTTCTCCCATATTTCTGTGAAGCTTTTATGAGATGAAGAATTCAACTCATTTAAAAAAAAAAGACTTGAGTTTATTATTGAGAAATCTTAATTCCTAATGATATTCTTTTAAAGACAGCCTAGAGTTTGGCTGAAGGTAAGAAAGTAAAAATTTCCTTTATAAATTTACTTAGAGTGGTGATGACATGTTTCATTGCCCTACATGAATATAGTGCTTGCCCAATATGAAGATTTTTTTTAAAGACTTTATTCATTTGAGAGAGAGAGAGAGAGAGAAAGAGAGCTAGAGAGAGAGCATGAGCAGTGGGGAAACGAAGAGGGAGAGGGAGAAGTAGACTCTCTGTTGAGTAGGGAGCCTATGTGGGGCTTGATCCCAGGACACTGGGGTTAAGCATCTGCACCCAGGAGCCCCTCAATACAAAGATCTTTAAAATCTCCTGGTGTAGGAATGACAGAGGAAATTCTTAAAGTTTATCTTTGATCCACTGGTGATGGCTTCCAAAACAATGCCAGGATAGATTAATGCTGTCTGCCGTGGGTGGGACAGTCAAGAGTTCTAACCTATGAGCCAAAGGTGCATTTTCCTACCTATAGTGCCATTAGCTCCTTTTCCACATGGGTGACCTGAGTCCCAAGTAAAAGTTACCTGCCCCAAATTATATAACATATTACTAGTTAACTCCAGCCCAGTGTCTTGTCCACCAAACCATTTTAAGATTCAGCTCCCATCACCCATGAGAGAAGAGCAGGCCGATTAAAGAAAAAGATTCTATACATGGTCACAATATGGATTCAGTTATATTGCTTCCGCCAACATCTGACATGTTGATAACTTACACAATGTGGTTCATTTTAAAGCTCAGCCCCCCATTTTGTTCTCTTTGCGAATGGCCCCAATGCCTAAATTATTTTAATGGGACCCTTTGTACCAGTCTTTCACAAACCATGGGAATTTTTTGAATTTACACAGTTGGATTAAGATTATTATGAAACAGGGATGGGGCTTTCACAGGGGAGATTCAAGACACAGGCTTTGCTCACTTGTTATTTTTTGAGTGATGGACCCTAAGTCCCCCACCCACCCACCCACCCCAGGGATATGTTCCATGTCCCTGATCTGTTTTCTTCCATGGTCTCCCCACTCCAGACCTGCCGGCACAGCTGACAGATAAATGTCGGGCATCTCAGGCATGTGGCGTGGGGAGCTGGGAGAGAGGAATTATATTTATTTTTGATGCACCCTGGAGATCTTGACATTCATGTGTTTCTATATCTCTTCTCAATTCCATGAGTCGATACTTAATATTATCTATGGTTATCGCAAGGAGGAGGCCAGTGTGTGTAGGGGTGGGGGCATCTGGGATCCAACCCAGACAAATGGTGGGAAAGCAAATATCTTGACAGATCAGTGCAGGAAATTCTCCCTTCTTTAGAAGACAGATCTGTCGCTCTTTGTTTAATCTCCTGCACAGCTGCACTGCTCAGGGCAGAGACACATTCAAAGAAAATGGATTCTGATTTGGGAATCGTAGTGGCAAATCTAATTTCAGATTACTCCTTTTCCACAGTCTCACCCTGTTGGGGGTTTGAGTCAAAACCTAGAAAGGGGACGTGACCTGAGGCAAAAATGTAATGCCTATCATCAGAGAGGCTCAAGCTATGGATATCTGCACCCACCACTGCCACCCAAAGTGGCCGGCATTCACGGAGCCCCTCTTCTGTGCCAGACACATTGTCCCTGTCCCCTTTTAGGCTCCCATAACCCCCTTTCCCTCTCTTCTTCATTTCATAGCTGGGGAAAGTGAGGCTCAGAGACAGGAATGAATATTCTCAAAGTGACACTAGGGAATCATGAAATTTCATTTATTCATTCATTTAGTATGCCCTTCAGTGTATGCCAAAGACATCGTGTACATGATAAAGACAACATTTTAGAAGATGAGTTAGAAGAAGAGCCACCAGTGCAGAAAGTTAGGGATATTATGTTCCAGGTGGAGGGAACAGGGTATGTGTGTTTAGGTTGTAAGTAATGGAATCCAGAAGCTACCTTACGAGGAGAATAAAGTTCTACATCGTACTCCAAAGGCAAAAATGCAGATGGGTTTGGTGAAGGGGTAGGAATGAGGAGCTAGAAAAATTTGACTTGTGTTTTTCCTCTTTGCCTTTTAGTTGAATGGTTGTCTCCCCCACAATACAGTGGTCAAAGATGACCATCAGCAAACTCTTACATTCAGATTAAGACACTGAAATAGACCAATTCTCTCTCTCTCTCTCTCTCTCTCTCTCTCTTAACCTCAAGTCTAGATTCCCAGGCAAGAAATTCTACTGGCTTAGCTGGAGTCAAGTGTTTAACTCTGATCAAACACCAGGGACTGGGGTATATGGACTCATATTATACACTATGGCTTCTCAGCATTGATCACTGTGGAGGAATGACCCAGTTGGCCTTTAGAAGAGGGATGGGTAACTTGTAAGATGCTGCCCCATCCAGAAATAGTTATAGGAATCAGATCCAAGTGAGATGAACTCATAGCACTACAGCGGGCCATCTACTCCTCACCTTGTAATCTTTCAAAGTAGCACAAGACTGGCCAAGGAAGCCTGTGAACTTGGTGATTTGTGTCTTCCATGTGGTCAACTCTACATTTCCAGGAAGCCCACTAAGCAGCAGGTGGATGCTCCATGTCACTACTATATGGAGCGACATGCTCGGTTTTGATTGTCTTCATATAGTGGAGTGGTTAAGAGGACAGGCTCCAAAATATCTGGGTTTGAGCCCCAATACTACTACAGTGTGACTCTGAGAAAGCTGACCACCCTGGTTAAATGTCTGAGCTTTCTCATCGATAGATATGCAAATAATATTAGTTTCTAATTCGAGGAGCTATTGTGAAGTTCAAATTAATTAACACACTTTTTTTAAAGATTTTTTTTAAAGATTTTATTTATTTATTCATGAGAGAGACAGAGAGAGAGGCAGAGACACAGGCAGAGGGAGAAGCAGGCTGTCTGTGGAGAGCCCGATGTGGGACTCAATCCCAGAACTCCAGGATCACAACCTGAGTCGAAGGCAGAAGCTCAACCACTGAGTCACTCAGGTGTCCCTTTTTTAAAGATTTTATTTATTTATTTGAAAGAGTGACACACACACACACACACACACACAGAGACAGACAGACAGACAGACAGACAGAGAGAGCGAACATGAGTGAGAGAGAGACGGAGAAGGAGAAGCAGACTTGCCATTGAGAAGAAAGCCTGACCCGGGACTCAATCCCAGGACCCCAAGATCATGACCTGAGATGAAGGCAGATGCTTAACTAACTGAGCCACCCAGGTGCCCTAAATTAATATATGTTTAAAATACTTAGTGAACAATATTCAATAAAGGCAAATTATTTTGTGCTACCCAGACCAAACACAAGAGGAGACAATGACTTGAAGCCATCCCATATGAGTGATGGTAAGAAGATGTCAGGGTTGTGATATTCTAGAAGCTCAACTGCCATCATGAAATGATGGGCTCAGGGGTGGCAGACACAGCTCCTTTGGAATCATGTTCTAAATACCACATGGGACCATAGTCCCAGATGCTGACCAAATCTTCTGGCCCAGCTTGGCTTCATTAGTCCCCCAAGATCACCCAGATAGATCAAAGAAAACCCATCCTTATCCAGCCAGAGATTGCTCAAGAGGCCAGTGACTGCTCCACCAAGGAACAGAATTCCAATTTGCTAGTTAGCTCTGGAGAGGGAGGAGATGGGGCTGTGTTCTTTCCTTCAGCGTGGATTGAGGACTGGCAAGGCGTCAAGGGAAGAGCATCCCGAGGTTACAGAAATGGAGATCCAGTCACAGAATTCAAAGAACTTGATGTCCAGTTAAGGAAGAAAGGAAAATCCATAGACAATTATATGGGACTATTAATCTGTTTATTGTTCTGGTAAGAATATAATGGGATTATTTTTTAAAAGAACAATAAAATCAGGAACAATTAAGTAATATTAAATGAACTAGAAAATATATAAAGGCACAAAGGAGATGAAACAAGGGTGCAAAGGAGCGTCTAAGGGGCAAGATGTAGCCAGGACGTAAAATGAGCAGCTGGAATCAGGAGGCTAGCTTTGGAACCTCTGCCTCTTCCAAACTCATGGGCTTGGGGAAAAGGGTCTGCTTTTCTGCATCTCTGCTTCCCCATCTGTAAAATGGAGCTAAGAAAACCTGCATGGGGATTTTGTGATAAGTGCATGAGAGCAGCACTGGAAAGCCCCTTACATATTATAGGTGCTTATGAAAGGTGGGGGTGAATATTCCACCAGAGGCGAATGGTATCAAGCTTGAGACCTTAACGCATTGACATTCACCTCTCCTCCCAAAAAAGGAGGCTCTGTTCCTTCCAGAGGAGGCTGTTCACATGGCGAGGAGGAAACAATATGCCGCTTTATGAATACACAGTAGCAATTAATAACTGAGCCAGCACTCAAGGACACCAAACACTAAACTTTCTGGTAGAGCTTGACTGGGGCTTTGGATGTAAATTAGCTTCCTGATCCTATACTCTAAGACAAGTTTCCACCAAATTTGCTTCCTCATCTTGGATAAGGAAGAGTCAGCAAGAGTTTAAAAAAAAAGAACAACAAAAACCGAAGACATCTAGCTAAGGGCACCCCATAGAAGCCGACTCTTCTTATTATGATAGACTATGATAGTTTTGTCATATGGAGACAAGGATGTAGAAGAGGGAGCCCATGCAGGTGGAGTAGCATCATAGTCTAGTAGAGATCACCCAATGAAAAGGTCTGGCGATGAGATTATTCAGATGAGAAACACATATAGTTAAGATGAGTGGTACAGAGGAGTTAATGAGGGTTAAGAAGTGAAGAGAAAGAGTGAAACTCTGCCCTAAGAGCCGGAGAAAGATACCTAGAACAGAAGGGTGGCATCTCCTCTCAGGCCAGCTTGGCAGGTGTCGGAGGCTGCTACTTTCTTTCCACATGCCTTCTCATTTCTGTTATTCCCATCAGCAGCTCCCTCCTCCCCAAATATACACCTACACCATTGTCCTCAGACGTATACTCACCGAGGATAAGCACTACAGCCTCTCTTGCCACAAGGTTTGACCATGAGTCTAAGTTTTGGCCAATAGGTCATGAGAACCTTTCCCAAAAGCCCAGATGTGTGTTTGTTTGTTTGTTTACTTTTTTTTTTTTTTTGGTCTCTTTCACCCTCTTGCTGGCTGGAAGGTGATAACTGCCATCCTGGCAGCCAACTTAGATTATGCAAACACAGACCACCTCATGGGGAAGGCAGAGGATAAATCTGGAAGGAGCCTAAGCCTCTCTGCCTCTCTGGGCATTGGGATGCAGAAGATTCATAACAGCTCTGGGCTCCTTACTTTCAGATTTATATGTGAAGAAAAAAAAATTTCTACTTAGTATATAAGTTGCTATGCATTTTGCATCCTGTTACAATTCAACTTCATTCTAAAGCACACAGAAGTCCAGGAATATATATATATATATATATATATATATATATATATATATATATATATTTTTTTTTTTTACAAATATTAGGATTTCACATCATTTTTGGAAAGAGATATAGATAAGCAAGATGTGTTCATAAAAGCTTTCTGCTTGTTTTGATTGCACCCTGAGGAAAGTCTCTGAGCTTCCACGGCATGTCGGGTACCTACTGGATGTTACAAAAATCCAGGGATGAGAGAAAGGCAGAAAAACTTGGGGAATGAGGTAAATGCATCAGGGTTTGTTTCATGTGTCAGAGGAGCCTTTTGGCTCCATAGAGGAAATAACATTTGAAATCACCATGAGTATGGGGAGAATTTCAGACAGAAAGAGACAGTACCTAGAAGAGAGGAAGTAGAGCAGGAAACAGCACTCCGTGGAGAGTTAACAGTAAGACCCAAAGACAGGAATGGAAAACCACTTTTCTCAATTCCAATATTTCACGTCCTTATTTAATAAAAAGAGTCCTCTTGGTTCCTTAATCATGTGGATCTTGCCCCCAGTTCCTGTTACTTATCCGGTCAGGTCACTTTACATACATCTCTGAGGCTCTCTTGCCGGTCTGCGCAATGGGAACAAGGCAACCCGCGGAGGCAGAGACCGCATCTGCCGGGCAGGCTCTCCTCCGCGGCCTGGGCCCCGGCCGGACTACATTTCCCAGCTGCCCCTGTGGTATGGTGCGTCATGTGACTTGGGTCTAGCCAATGGAATGTGGGCAGCGCTGATGCGCACCACCTCCAGAGCGAGGCTCCTGGAAGAGCAGGTGTGTGCTGCCCGGTGTTCTGGCTTTCGCCTTACACTGGAGGGACCCCGGGCGTGGTGAGGCCGCGCTCCGCCGCGGAGCCAGAGCCGTAATCTGGAAGGAGTCCGGGTGGAAAAAACCTGCCAGGTTTACCCCAGGAGAGACTCCTGTATGAGTGAGAAACAAAATTGCATCCTGTGGGGCCACAGAGAGGAAGGCATGTACTTGCTACAGCGTCTGGCACTTCCAAAACTAATGCAGTGACCTTAAATGAGGTAATTCATTTTATTTTTTTGAGATTTTATTGATCTATCCATGAGAGACACACAGAGAGAGGCAGAGACACAGGCGGAGGGAGAAGCAGGCTCCATGCAGGGAGCCCGATGCAGGATTCGATCCCAGGACCCCAGGATCACCCCCTGGGCTGAAGGCAGACGCTCAGCCGCTGAGCCACCCGGGCGTCTTGAGGTGGTATATTTTAAACTAATGCCAAGTATGACACATCGTCACTTCCAATAGACGATGGATGTTGTTCTTGTAGGTGTTACATATTCAGACCAACCTGGGCAGAAGAGGAGTAGGACCCGCTATAACAGCTTTCTTGTAGGCATTTTTTTTTCACTTGACACATTTGATTTCTGTGTAAGTTCGACCCAACGCTGTCACCCTTCCCATTCCCCAGGGCTGCAGGTCATGGTCCAACAGGTTGGGCAGTGAATGACTCTTGGAAGGGCCACAGGCAGTCTTCAGAGTGATTTGTCACCCTCCCGCCCCCGCTGGGGTTGTGCAGTGCACAACTGAAACAACGGTGGGCAGACCCTCTGCTCAATGCCTCCGATTAGAGAAAAGCTGAGACCAGGAGGGGTGACAAATGTCATTTCATCTTTTTCCTGATCCTCCTCTCACCTCCAAGAGGGCAGGGGGGTTTGTGTGTTTTGCTCATGGCTGTGCTCCTGCTGGGCAGCAAGCAGTAGGTGCTCCATGTGCGGGAAGAATCATTCGCAGTGTTACTCAGGGAGGCACCTTCCTGCCACCCTGGGGTTGCTCCGAAGCTTCTATTTCTCAGCCAGCTGTTGGCAGGAAGCCCCTAAAGGAGCCAAGGGACCTCTTCAAGCGAGCAGAACAAATCCCCTGGTTCACACAACACCTTGCTGTGTCTACTTCCTTGCCTGATCCTCCTGCCACCTGCAGTCCCGGTCTTAGAGGCTTGAAGCGTTAAATCATCCCTCGAGAAGGCTGAGCACAGCCCTTTGGGAGAGATCGAGTAACGCAGTGCTGATGGACCTTCCATCCAGTGACAACTGCAACCTGGCCCGCGACAGCAACTTTGTGTATCTCTGCGGCCCGGGAGGAAGGCGCCTGGCACAGAGAGTGTGGCCCAAGGCTCCGGAGTGCCTGTGGAGTTCACTGCAAATTCCATTCTGTCATGTACTTCTTCTGCCGTCACAGCCACACAGCTGCCCTGAAACGCTGATAACTGAGTGAAGTGCCTTTCTGTCTAGGGGCAGCGACGCCTTTCCCTTCTACTTGCTTGCCACCCAGTGATACCCACTGCTCCGTGCAAAAAAAAAACAAAAACAAATAACAAAAAAAACAAAACAAAAGTTTGCAAGTGCAGCTTCCACCTACCCACCCACAGGAAAAGGACACCTGACTTTGACAGAGCACCTGCACTCTGTCCCAGGCACCAGATCACACACACAAAACATGTGCTTTCTTATCCACGCCTGGTCACACTCCTCCAGATCAGACAGATTTAACTGCATTTTAACTTCCCAAGAGAATACGACCAGCTAACCCATGTGGAGAACTTACTGCATGCGAGGCTGCTCCTTTTCAAATGCTTTTCTGGGCTGACTTATTGATTCTCACACCAGTGCAAAGTTGGAGGGCTTGCCTGTGCGCCCATTTTACAGACTGAGAAACAGAGGTGCAGTGATGCAGGCAGTGAGTGATCCAGCCAGGATTCCAAGTCGGTCATTTGGCACCAGCGCCCACGAACTTAATCCAGTCCTGAGGCTGGGGTTTGAATCAGCCCCGACAGGCCCCTTTCAGGCCCAGCGCCTGGAGCACAGTTGAACAGTTTTTACAAACTCAAAACTTTCCGGAGATCTGGCGTGTAAGTTAGTGACACAGGGCTACGCAGATGGAAACTTTCTATTGTTTTGGAGACAGGGTGCCTGCTCTGTGTTCTTTTAGTTGTTCTTTATCAGTTAAAGACGTGGATACCAGAAATATTTTATTCTCTTCTTAATCCAGCTCTGAGCGAGCCAGGAAACTGAGGTCTATGACGCAGCAGCAGGATTTGAATCAGGGAGCAGCTTCCCTCCAAAATGGTGTGCCTTTGGGAAACACATGGGCTTTCCACCGCCAGGCTCAGCATCACCCATGACCTGTATTTCTCAAGGTTATAGGCAAGAATGTTAGACACTGTCTTTTAACTTCTCAAGTTTTTGCTGCTTCTATTTAAAAAAAAAAGAAAAAAAAAGGTTAAGAAGATGATAAATAACAGATAGATACAAAGCTTTTCCAAACGTGAGCCTCCCCTTCCAGCAAATGGCCTTCGAAGGCAGATGGGGCGGCTTGCGGGTCTGGCTGTGATTTCTGGTCCTGGCTGTTGTTCCGCAACTGGAATTAAGGAAGCAGACAACATGCCCGAGATTTATGGATTCCATTGCTTTTTATGCTGTTGATTCCTCGCATGTGTTCCTTCTGCCTCGCCCGACAGGGAACACCACATCACAGGGTTTGTGGGAGTTGAAGAAAACTCTCACTGACTTCCTGAAAATGGTCCCGGGGGGCGCCCCCTCTGGGAGAGGCCGTCTAGGCTGCCCCCTCCACTGCACTTGGCCGGGGCGCTGGGGAAGAGGAGGGGAGCCAGGCCGGGACTCTCAGAAGGGCGCACTGGGGAGCATGGACCTGGTGCTTCTTGGCAACTGTCACCCAAGTACTAATAATACGAATAATTGTTCTAGAAGAGTGGCTCCCACATGGAGCTCTGCTTCTTTCAAACCTGCGTTCCTGGCCCTACATCCTGAACCTCAGTTCCCGAGCATCTAGCAGAATCCGGGGATCTGTGCGTTTAACCATCTCCCCGAATAACCCCTCTTCAGCCACCTTGGTAACTAATCGTGACCGTTCCGAAATCGCAGATCTCAAAATGAGATCTGTCGGTACTGGATCAATGAGATCCATGGTACTGTTCATTGGCACTTTGTGAAGTTTCCTGAATTAATAACGCAAGGTTTTCTTTGACCTTGAACCCCCTAAGGGGGCAACGTTACTGCAGGCAAATACAAGCCTTCTTTCATCTAAAATAGTCATTCAGGGAGCATTGACTGTGTGCCAGGCATGGCACAAAGAATTTCAGATGTGTTATTTCATTTAATCCCTTAACAAATGTATGGAGAGAGTGTTGCGGGTGCTCTCGTCGCCCCGGACTCTGTGGCTCACGGGAAACCGTGGCTGTCTGCGATCACACACACACCAGCGGGTGACTGAGCTGGGATCTGCATCCGGGCGAATTTGACTTCACTTGATCCCTTCTTTGCTAGGAACGGGGCAGCAGTTATTATTCTGATTTTCCTAAAAAGGGAACATACTAAAAAAGGGTTAGGAGATCTGTCGTAGTTTCTTGTGGCTGCTGAAACAACTCACCACCAACTTGATGGCTTCAAGCAACAGCAACTTGTTTGTCTGAAATCAGTATCACTGGACCAAAATGGAAGTGTTGGCAGGGCCACGCATCCTCCAAAAAGGTCTAAGGGACAATGTGCTCCTTGCCTCTTCTAGCTTCTGAGGGTTCTGGGAGTTCCGTGGCTGGTAGTAGCATCCCTTCGATCTGTGCTTCCGTCTCGCATGGCCTTCTCCTCTGTCTGTTCTCAAACCTGGCCTGTGCATCTCTTTATAAGGGCTCCTGTCATTGGATTTAGGACACCCCCCAGGTGATCCAGGATGATCTTATCGCCACAAGATCTTAACTTACTTATATCTGCAAAGGCCTTTTACCAAATGTCACATTTTTAGATTCTGGGTAAACATACATTTTGGGAGGACCATCATTTGGCCTCTGACAATGTCACAGTTAGGGAGAGGAAGGGAGGGTACTTAACCCCCATCTTGCCCCAGTCCAGCATGTATTGCTCAAGATTCTGTCAATTTTTCATGACCGAAACCAAGCTCCACTTAAGCTTTGTGTGTGGTTCTGGAGTAGGAGAAGGGAGGAAGTAGGTGACATATTGTCTCTGTAACTGAAAAGGCCAAAGGTAGATCTTCCTGGTTTCAAGCATGGTTCACACTTTGTGGTCAGGGCTTAGCCCATCCCTTGGGCAGGCTTTCTCCACCCAATAGGCAAGATAACTCCTGTCAGTCAACACCCACATCCTTCCAGTGGAAAATAGCATTCCTTTCCATTAACTCAGGAGCTGAGAACATTTCTGTTAGCATCCCTGAACACTCCTGTTCCCCGTCTGAATCACATAATTGCCCCCAACCCAGTCGCTATGGCCGAGAAATAATTTTGTCCAATAGCAATAATAAATACATACTGAGTACATTCTATGTGCTAGAAACTCTTAAAAGTGTATGGAAATACCTCAGCAAACAGAAGACAAATTCCTGAACTTACAGAGCTTATATCCTAGAGGAAAATATGGACAATCAACATATAAACAAATAAGTAAAAAGCTACGGTTTCACTTCAGATCAAGATGAGTGCTATGAAACAGAGAAATTGGGGCCATGTGCTGAGGTATGGCCGGGGTGGGGCAAGGGCTCCTTTAGGCGGTATGATATGCGAAGGCCTCTCTGAAGAGGTGATAGAGGAGGTGTAATTCAAATAATGAGAGGGAAGCAGCCACATGAAGATCTGTGGAAGACCATTCTAAGCAGAAATGGCAAGTGCAAAGGCACTGAGGTAGGAATGAGCTTAGAGGAACTGAAATCTGGGCAGGATAGCCAGGCCACACACAGTATGAGCAGGAAAGAGTATGAGCAGGAAAGAGTATGAGATATAGGATGTAAGTGGTGAAGCCAGGATCTCAATCCCAAGAATTAGATTTCTAAGTCCTCTGCTCTTTACCTCTTCGCTGTTCCATCCGTGCTCAGGGGAGGAATAGCTTGTCACCAAGAACAGATTTCCTATACACTGTGCCACTCCTTTCACTGCATGGCTACGTGAGTTTCTTTGGGAAACTGCAGTATTTAAATTACCACATTAAGGGCAGTCAGGTCATGATGTCAGGGTCATGGAATCGAGCACTGTGTCAGGCTCCATGCTCAGTGAGGAGTCTGCTTGAGATCCTTCCTCTTGCTCTGCCTCTCCCCTCCACTCATGCATGTGTACTCTCTCTCTCTCTCTCTCTCACACACACACACACTCTCTCTCTCTCTCTCTCTCAAATAAATAAATAAATACTTCAAAATAAAATAAAATACAACATCATTTACCTCGTCGGTGCCTTCTGCTCCTCTGAGAAAAATTGGGTTCAGGTGTGGAATTAAAATGAGGGATAACTGACCCTATAAGGTCCCACTGGATCTTCGTTCAAACTCAAGCTTAGTCCAAGCAAAAAGCTTTGGCAAAGTTTGCTTGGCTGGGAGTGCGGGAGTCAATGAACGATGTTTTCCCTTTTCTTTTTCACTTTCATACGCCTCTGGGCTGGTGGTTCTTGGCCAAGGTCAGAGGTACTGAAATACCACAAAAAAGAAGACCTTTGAAGTGATGTCTGTTCAGCCAAGGGGAAGGTGGTGTTGCCCAAAGGCTCACCCAGGAATGTAACCTTCTGGAGCTTTAGACAGAGTGCCTAGGAGGCCCCCAGAGACATGTGGAAGCCCTGGAGTTGGTTTGGAAAAACATCTGAACTTCTGGTGAGGGATCTGAGCGGAGGCTGCAGCCTTCTGAGAGCCTTCATTTGTTCTCAGCCGATCAATGGAAGCCGCCTGTTGCAAGGTCTGAACTGGCTGAACCAATGCCTTCAGTTTGGGAATTCTCGGAGACCAGATGCTGAGTTGTTCTTTCGGAAAATACTCTGGAATCTCTTGTTCCCCAGTTCAACGAGTCAGACAAAGTTATCTGACCATGAGAATGACTGATCTAGGAATGCAGTAGTTTCGTTGGTAGGTTCCATTGGACATTTGCCACTCCCAAGTGTGGTTCACCGACCAGAAGCATCAACGTCACCTGGGAGAAGGTTGGAAAAGCAGACTCTCAGGTCCCGCCCCAGATCTACTGAATCAGAATCTGCAGTTTAACCAGATCTCAATTAATTTGCATGCACATTCAAGTTTGAGAAGAGCAGTGCTGGACAGCTTAGTCAAATACGCACAGTGCTGCCATTCCTCCCTGTTGTGTTTATGGCAGGGATCCATCATCAATCACAGGGTTGTGTTCTTCTGAGTTCTGAATCTTCTCAAGTCATGGACCCAGACAGCACTGGCCAAGCAATGGGAGTTGGCTCAAGCTTAAATCTACCTTCTACATTTGTGTCAGCCCTTGAAGGGAGCGCTGTGGCACTTTGATTCTCACGCCTATCTTCCCAGGGCTGAGCGTAGCAACGGACGCATCGGAGTAGCCTGATAAATGTTTGTGCAATGAATGTATCTTCCCCTTGGCTTTTCTTCCTGAGGTATTCACTCTGCTTCAGCCCACATCCATCCCCAGAAAACTAGCTTCCATTGGACATTCAGGCGGCCCGGCATCTCTTCTAGGTGTTGAGTTTTGTTGTTGGCAGTTACGTATAGGGAAGTTGAAATGAGTTTGTAAAGATGTTAGGAGCGCACGGAGACACATGGGAAGCTGGCTGGCTGGCACGTGGACCTCAAATCATATAAGCTCTCCCCAGGATGTGGCCCCTTAGCAACCCAGCTCTCAAAGATGGTAGCCACGTGACCCAGGCTGCGTGCAAATGTGGGGAGTGGGAAATGGGCAGGGAAGGAAGGAACAGGCAGGAGGAATGATCAGACCAACAGGGCTCCAAAGACAGAGCAATAATGATTATAAATAGCATCCTTTTGACGGCCGTTTGATGTACTGTCCAAGGCCAGGTGGAAAATCTTTCCTCCCCTGCCTTTCCCCCACTAATCGCCTTCCCCTCATTTTTCAATAAAGATTCTGAGTCCAGTCAGTCGCTTGTCTGGAGCATTTGTTTCCCATTAGAATACCTTTTGCGATTTCGGTGTGTTATGCTACATAATTGCTTTAATAACAAACTGAGGAAAGACTTTTGAACATTTTAGGAAGTAGGGTTTTTTTTTTTTTTCTTCAATGAAAAATCTAACAGACACTGACAGAGGACTTAGGACTAGTTGGGGCTGGGGGTGGGGGTGGGGTTGTGGGCGGGGGAGGGGATGAGCTTCCTGGATTTCTGGGCCTGCAGTTAGTTGCAGGTGGACATAAGCAACCAGGGGCCTTCTTCTGTCGCAAGGAGAACTGTTTGGGGCCAGGACACTTGTCAGCAGAGAGGGGGAGCTTAGGTATGTGTCACACGTGGAGTGGGTGAGCATGAAGCCACAAACTTCCTGTGGTCAATAGAGAGAGAGCTCCAGAGATAGGCGTTGCTTCAGGTACCCAGATAGGAAGAGTGGGCATCTGGAAGGCCATGTTCCTGTGGCCTATGCTCATTGTGCTCGAGTGTGCCGTCCCATGTGTGAGTAGTTCATTAAAAAAAAAAAAAAAAAAAAAAAACCTAAGTGGCCGGGTCAGGGAAAATAAGAATTCTATCTGTTCAGACGCAAGAACACCACGTACCGCACTTAATGGGCCTTGTCTCTTTTAATTGCCTTTGCAACACTTTGCCAGATAAACAGATCAATAATGGATAACACTTTTATCGGGCTTACTACTCCATGCTTTGCACGGTTCTAAACCTTCTGCATATATTAATGTGCATAAACTTTGCAATCAGCCTATAAATAGGTCAGCATAACTTTGATTTCTGTTTGGCAGATGGGGAAACAGGCTCAGACAGGTCAAGGTTAAGAACTTGCATGAAAGTGGCAAAGTCCAACCTTTGGATGTTGGAAATCTGATTCCACAGTCTGCATCTACCAGTCTCAGTCATCATTGCAGAGATTCTTCCGTGGGGCCACCTCATCTTGGTTCTCTGCCGTCCAAATGAAAGAAAGCACTAAGTGGAGCTTTTCAATGCTCCACATGTCAGGTCCTGCCCTATAGCCATTGTGTGGATAACGAGGTGAGGGTTGGCGGGAGCGGGCTGTTGCAGTGGCCCAATGAGCGTTCATGGTGTTCTGGACCGCGTAGCGGCAATGCAGACAGGTGACCAGATTCAAAATAGACTAGGATGTCAGCATGGTAGGACTTAGTAATTGATCGGATTCTCAGACATGGGAGGTGAATGGAGAGTGATGTGCCCATTTTAGAGATGAAATAGTATTGCAGTTCTTGACCTCTGGGGAGAAAGTATTTCAGACAGGACTCTTCTTCTGGCCACTCCAGGAAGACCCAGGAGGCACATGAGTTGCATTTCTTTTGCCAGCTCCAGTAGAAGGTAAGCAGCTAGAGGGTAGAGTTTCCTTTTTATCCAGGCTGTGTATTGCACAGCCCCTAGAATGGTGCCTGGCACATTTGTCGATTGAGAGCTGATGAGTAAAAGACAGGAAGTGGCTGTCACAAGCACTGGGGCTGCATCTAGACTCAGAGGGAGAGAGTGTAGGATCAATTATGGTCAGTAGTGGGTGTGGAATAAGGACATGGAAGGCATATACTACTGATCCTGTGTCCCGTAGAGACATATATCCACTCTCTTGTTCATTCAGTGGCTTAACCATTCATTCACATAGTCAGCAAACATGTACTGAGCACCTACTATGTGTCAGGTCTCTGGGCAAAGCTCTGCGAATATGGCATTGAGGTCAAGACATTGTCTCTCTGAACCAGTAGAAGTGGAGAAGCTTGACCCCACATTTTATAAGGTCCAGTGGGGTCTTACAGACCAGAATCCTGAGCCAATTGCAGGAGGTCATTTGATCCTGTTAGTGCCTGGAAGCAGCGAAGTGCTTCTCAGAAAGAAGCAGTCCTCAGAGCTCCAGAAGCAAAGTCCTACCATTTTCCAAACCATCTCCCTGGGTTCCCTCCACAAAGACAAATAGATTCACATGCAGAACTTAACAGAGTCCACTGGACTGGTGCCAGGAATCTTGTTTGATGCCTCCCACTGCCCTTCCTCTACTCTGTTGCCAAAGCTCAGAGCAAGTCAGCTTGCCCCGCTGTGGAATGGACTCATACATATGCATCAGAGGGGCTTGGGACACCCTGGCATGAGTGTCTTTGGGCCCCTGGAAACTGCCACTTGCCTGTGATAAACAATTATAGTAACTGTACTCTTGGTACAGCCCTTGAGTCTTTTCAAAGAAAATGGTCACCTCTCAATTAGCTCACCTCCATCTGGGGCAGATGAAGCGGGGTTATTATCCCAAGTTTATAGCCCCAGAGGCTCAGACTGGTTCAGGAACATGCTCAGAGCCACCAAGGAAAATTGAAATTATCAGAAAACTGATTTGGAAAGGACTCAGAAAAATGGACGGAAGAGTTAAAATGAAATATCAAGATAAACATGTGTGAGTGTGTGTGTGTTAGGGTTCTCCAAAGAAACAGAACCAAGAGGGGTTATAGATATAGCTATAGCTCAGATAGCATAGGTGTAGGTATAGATGTAGGTCTAGGATGGATATAAGTAGGTGTATGTGTAGGTATAAGCAGGTATAGACAGGTGCAGGCATGTGCAGATAGAGATGGCATAGGTATAGTATAGGTACAGAGATAGGTCCAGATATAGTTAGAGGCATAGTTCTATGTATAAATATAAGTATAGGTGTAAATACAAGTATAGGTGTAGGTGTAGGTATAGATAAATATAGGTACAGGTATAGGTGACAGGTATGAGAAGAGATTTATATAATTTAAAGCTGATAAGTCCTATCATCTGCTGTCTGCAAGCTGGAGTCCCTGAAAAGCAGTTTGTGGCATTCAGTCCAGGCCTGTAGGCCTGAGAGTCATGCGTGGATGGTGTCCATCTGGATCTCAGTCCTAAGTTGAAGGCCCCAGAGCCACATGAGTGCCATCGTCCAAGGGCAGGAGAAAATGGGCGTCCCAGGAGCTATCCTTCGCATTTGCCAAAGTTCTATGCCAGGGATTTCCAGACTTTGGTGTGTCTGAGAGCGAATTAGGGAGGTTGTGAAAAATGCACTCTCTAGCCCCCCACCAACCTCACGCTGCCCCCCAGAGATTTGGATTCAGTGGTTTGGGGGCAGGGCCCAGGGAATCTGAATTCTAACACGCAGCTGGCCTATGGATCATACTTTGAGAAAGATCATACATACTATATAGACGTGTGGCCACCACTCACCTGGGATGGAAAAGTCAAGTTTGAAAAAAAGAAGGCTAAGGTCTCGGACAGAAACGCCGAATCATTGGGATGTCCTGGAGATGAATATGCCCCATTTCCACACTTCCTTGGGTCTGAAGGCCTGCTTCCTATCACCAGTGGGACCTGAGGAAGCCAAGCCAAGGGATATATTTTATTCCTTCATGATATTGTTCTCCAACGTGAAGTTGCATTTGGGGAAGGGTGGGGAGCAGAAAGCAGAGTGGGGCAGGGAGGTCAAGAGGAAGAGGGAAGCAGCCCTTCCTGACTGCCCATGGCGTGTGAAACGTGCATTTGTTCAACTGTCTAATGTCCACTGTTCAGTAGGATGGTCAGTGCTGGCTCTGGAGCCAGGTGGGTGTGTGTTCCACTCTCGGCTCTCTCCCATGCAGGCTTTGTGATCTTGGATGGTAGACTTAACCATTCTGGACCTCACTGTCCACATCTACAAAAAGAGAGAATTACAGAACCTATGTCATAGGATCGTTGTGAGGATTGGTTATCCAGAACACATTGATCGAGTAACTTCCACAGGCCAGGCATGATTCTGGGTTCTGGAGACCCAACAGCAGCCAACACAAGCAACAGTCCTGCCCTCTCCAGACATATTCTAGTGGGTGTGTACAAAGTTCTTGGCATGAGCCATCTGCAGGCATCATCCTCCCCCGTGTCACAGGCAAGGACCATGAGGCTCAGAAAGGTTACATCACTGACTCCCCAGGCACACAGCTGGTGAGAGTCAAAGCTGAGATTTGATTTTCATCTGCTACATTCTTAGGCTCCTGATGTTCAGACTCTCCTTCAGTCTGGGGGCAGGCAGGGGAAACCCAACTCTGCAACCGAGACAGAGTACAGAACTGCCCAAGTACAGGAAAGCGGATAATTGTTCTAGAGAGTCCACATGGGGAGAGAAGACAAGCTCAGGCTGGCTTGGCCCATGGCCTTGTTCCTCTAACAAAGCATTTCGTCTCTTCCTTTCCCTGGGAGACTTGGGGTTAATCAAGAAACCCAAACAGGGATGACCCAAGATTGAACTAGTCTGGCAAGGAATAGTACAAGGAAGAAATCAGCCAAGAGCTGAATCCATTCCAACAAACAAGGGTATTTCTTGGGCATGCGCCAGGGTGGCACCAATGCTGAGAGCCTCTAAAGTGTAGTCTGGAGGAGGAAGGAGAGAAACGGGAAACTTATTTTTGATGTTGGCACTCTCAAAGACGAGAAGGAACCTGTCTATTCTTAGCTGCGTCTGGGGGCTCGGCGAAAGCTCTCTTGCTGAATTATAGACAACACGAGCATTTATTAACTCCGGTCCCATTGCAGCCTGGCCGCTAGGCAGATTCCAGGAGATGTTATCTGGAAGGTGCATCACTGTGTATAAATATTTCAGAGGTCAGGACCCAACACAGAGTTTGAACTTTCAAGGGCCTGAGTGTGTTTATCAAGGGATGGATATTTAGGCTTCATTACTGGGTGTTGGGTAATCTGGAAATCACTTTGGATGGCTGCTCAGAGCAAACGCTGATTGCCTTATGAGGCCTGGGATGGGGTCCAGCATAGCATCGAAAACAATCTGCTTACATGGTAGGTTCTGGCTTTGCATCCTTAGGGCATCTTCAGGCCGGAGTCTGCAAATCAAGAAGTTCAGGGAATCTTACTGCTTTGTGAGAATCCCCCTAATGAAATGGTTGGAGATCTTGTTTAGGGTAAATTTGATTAGGAGAGCTCAGGACATGGGTAGCAAACTTCCATGTGGTGCTGATCCTGTTTGTTCACGCCCACACTTTCTGCAGCAAATTTCCAGAATCTTCTGACCTCTTCATATATGGCTTTTCATACTGTATGGCTGGAAAATCCACTTGCAGGCGTGGGGAATGGATTTGGCTGCAAGTAACAGACCATCTAGCCTCCGTAGCTTGGATAGGTTCAAACATGCAACATTCAAAGCTAAATGTATAAGGAGTCCGGCCAATTCCAGCAGCTCACTGCTAGCGTTGGTGAGCCGGGGCTTCCATCTTTCCTTCCCCGTCCATGTTCATGTTTAAAACCCAATGAGTGCTAAGCACCCCTTGCACCTTCAAGCTGCATGTCTGCATTCCAGGTATGCGGAAGCATCCCAGAAAGCATGAGCGAACAGCAAGCTATTTCAGAGACCTTTAGATTATGTCACATTAGTCAGTGCTAAGTGACATAGCTGCCCCTTGTTTGCTGGAGCCTGAGATCACAAATATTACTGACTGAGCACCCTGCTGTCCTGCAGTTTGGGGGTGGTTATTGGGTGGGCAGCCAGTGGCCACTGCCACTATGGTGTCCAAGCTGCTCGGTCTAAGCCATCTCCAGCTACAATTTCAAGAAACAGAGCACTGATGAACATTAAGGATGTAGTAGGTGCTAGGGACTGCATTAAATGGGTTTTTGCACAGATTATTTCATTTAGTCCATAAAACCCTTTGAAGTAGAGGGTCTTCATATTCTCAGTGACCTTATGTCAATTTCTCAAATGTGTCATGTTATTCTCCACCACGGGGGCTCTTCACAAGCTGTCCCAACTGCCTAGGATGTTCTTCCCAGACCCCTTGACCAAGTGGCATGCTGGTAAATGCTTAATAGCTAGCGTTCAGGGGGAGAGAGGCAAAAACAAAATACAAAACTCATCTGTAGCATTTGCTAATTTCTGTGGTGTTAATATGGCCACCATGGCCAATGTCAAGTTATACACATGACATCACTGAAACACGGAGTCGGAAAGGGAAGCATCGCAGCTCAGCCGGTCATTATGCAGCATTCCCGCCACACAGCTGCAACACTCACAAATGATCTTGAGTGTAGAGGTAGTACGATACTTAGGAAGTGATGAGTTTTGAAAACTTATTACCTTTTTATTTATTTTTATTTTTTTAAGATTTATTTATTTATTCATGAGAGAGAGAGAGAGAGAGAGAGAGAGGCAGAGACACAGGCAGAGGGAGAAGCAGGCTCCATGAAGGGAGCCCGACATGGGACTTGATTCTGGGTCTCCAGGATCAGGCCCTGGGCTGAAGGAGGTGCTAAACTGCTGGGCCACCCGGACTGCCCACTTATTGCCTTTTTAAAATAAGCATATTCAATTTTATGTTTATATAATTTAGTTCATATTAATGATGGTGCTTAGTGAACAGCTTACAAAATCCCTGAAAATAGAACAGTCACTGCTCATGTGGCGTGGGGGCCAGCTCCAGCACACACCACAGCTGCTGCCTAGGCAATGCCTCTTCTTCCTCCAGAACCTGTTTCATTCACTTTGTAGGGAAGCCCTCCATAGAGGGCCCATCGTGTGCTTTCACAGCACATAACACGCCTTAATTAGGTTCATTGGAATTATGATTCCGTGTTTATCTGAATGAGTCTTTGGGTAATGGTTATTCTCTCCACTGGAGAAGATTCTGGCTTTTTCCTCATCCTTATATTTGGGGCATCTAAGTGTCTGGCACATAGTAGCTACATAAAAGTCACTGTCAATGGAATGAGGACAAAGAGAGTTAAAAAATATATGCACCTGATCAGTGAGCCAGGACATGTATTCTCAAGACTATCCAATTCCAGAGTTGTGTGTTTGTGTATGTGTAAATGTGTGTGTGTGTGTGTGTGTGTGTGTGTGTGTGTGTAGCTTCAGGATGGCAGTAGGTGCAGTAAGCTGACCCAAAGATTGGAAGAAGTATCTCTTGATAATTGGGTAACTTAACACCCTGATAGGGTAACATACATGTTGTGATTTAATCTTTATTGCACCCTTTGGAATTTTTCTCTCAAGACTAAGAAACTAAAAATCCTGATGAACTCAAGCAGATGATAACCAATCCCAATCTCTTACCTGTCATCAATTAGTAGACAGGCACATGGCCCTCTTTTGGCCAACAAAACAGAAAGTCTTGGGTGTCCATGGGAATGGTGTCTTGCTCTTAAAAATGAAGACAGAAAGGACAATAATGGGGCAGTGATACAACACTCAGATTAGCGATTAGCTCTCTGCAGTGAGTGGGCAGGGAGAGAAATGTGATTGGAGGTGGGCATACACCCAGGACCCAGCAGTTTAGGTCCTGTTTCTTACACTGGTCATCATCAGTAAGTTACATGAACACTAATTTTACCATTCTTTAAACCTAACAGGTACATGATGTATAAGTTACATCTAATTAAATAAAATCATGTATATGTGTAGATCTGTATTTGTCTGTATGAAATACTTAAAAACAAAAATATGAAAAAATCTCAACTTGGGGAAAAATAATCTGTTTTACCTGGACGTGATTGTGTCTGAGTGGGAGGCTGAGAAATACGGCCGCCATCTGGCAAATGTAAGAGGGCGCTAAACTGGAATCAAATCTAGTCTTTTTCCTCGTCCTTTTGACAAAAGTTCTTTGAACTCCTATCTGCCCAGCTCTGTGCTAGCTGTCAAGAATACAATAGGGAGTAACATCAGGGTTTTTGGTGATTAGTTTGAGCCACTGAGTGAAGCATCGTCAGGATTGCTCTACCTCTGGGCAATCTCTTCTCCCAGATTTTATGTCTTACAGAGATGGGTACGTAAGTGAACATTCTAATATTGGACATGAAGTTTGAGTTAACTTTGCTGCTTGCACCTGAGGTCATCCTAATAGACACAAGTCTTTGGAATGCAAGCAACACGAGAACAGGGATTTTGCTTACTTAGCTCATGGAAAGATCCCCACACCCTGTGTGTTTGGCACATAGTCACACATCTAGTTGAAGCTTGGTGCATGTGAAAGCATCCCTATGGATCCCTATGGGTTCAAGGCAGAGGGACAGGAGGGCAGTGAAACCATAGTAGGCTCCAGAAGATGTCCCAGCAGGAGAGATTGGAGTCCAAGAGAAACTTTCTCAGGTCACTGGGCAGAAACGAATCGATGAGCTCCAGTAACAGAAGAACAGCTTAACCCTGCATGCATCATGATTGAAAGATTCTGTGATCTCTTTCTTGGTTGGACCTAATAAAACTTTTGTCTGGTAACTAAAAAGTCAACACAATTTGACAGGTAAAGCCACTTGAATTATAATTTATAAAACTGTAAATAAATGAAATTGCATTTAAAAACCCCAAAGCCCAGGCTTCAGGGAGAGCCAGTGGGAGGTTCTTGGAAAGCCTACCTGGGCTGGTGGCGAGGGTTTGGCTACAGCTGGGCCCTTGTTCTCTATGCTTTTCTGCTGGTGAGTTTCAATTGAAACTTTATTTTGCATGTCCTTACCCAGGCTCCAGGGGAACAAGCTGACAAACCTAACATTTGATGTTCACCTTTAACTTCCAGCTAGAGTGGGCCCTGAAGAAAACCCATGTATAATCAGACAGAAATCCTGGGATCCTTTTGGTGCTTTAATCAGTGAGCATTCATTGAGTACCTACTGCATACCAAGGCTGTTCTCGGCGCTAGCCATGAATAAGGCACATTACATTGTCTCTTCCAATAATCACGGGTAAGAGGTATTAAGCACTTACTCTGTGTTAGGTACCGTTCCAAGGGCTTTACATTTATACTCCATGAAACCCCTAGGAGGTAAGTGTAAATTTTATCCCCATTTTACAGATAAAAAAGCTGAGGTCCAGAGAGGTCAAATGGTATCCTAATATCACCCAACCAGTATACAGAGAGCCAGTAAGGGAAATTAATATGTCCAAATGTGAACTACTGATCTTTCCTGTGACAAGTGCCACTCCCAGCCCAACCCTGCTCTGAGTACCACCTGAGGGTTCCTCAACCTCGGGACTACTGACATTTGGGCTGGATCATTCTTTCTTGTTGAGGAAGGAGGGCTGTCCTGTGCGAGTATGTTTAATAGTATTCCTGGCCTCTACTCACGAGATGCCTGTAGCAATTCCCAACTCACAGCAACCCAAACCATCTCCAGACAATGCCCAGGGTCCCCCAGGGGCAATGTCATTCGGTCAAGAAACACGAGCTACAGCCTTCCTGTCCCAGTCGACAGCTGTTGCCTCCCCTGGTTGCTCATCCCCTAAACGCTGGACTCATCCCCGACTTTTCTATCTCCCTGGTCCCCCCGCCCCATCCATTAGGAATCTGACAGCTGCTCTCCCCTCCACGCTGACCCAAGCCACCATCAGCTCCCCCTGAGTTATTCCGTCAGCCTCTGTCTTTCTGCTTCTATTTTTTTTCTCTATAATTTATCCTCAGCTGAGCAACTAGAGGGATGCTTCTGAAACATCCTTCAGAGTATGTCACTCTTCAGCTCAAAACCCTGCCATGGCTGCCCAGTTCCCTCAGTGAAAGCAGAACCTACACAACAACCCACAAGAAGGCCCTGTAGGATCTTCTCATCTTCCTCACACCCCTAGTGTCTCTTCCTCCTCCTGTAAGGATGCTGGTCCTAGAGGCTCAGGGCCCAGTCCCATCACCTCATTGAAACTTAATTCCTGTCACCATATACAGCCTCATTGAGGGGTTAGGTTAGAGTTTTGATATGTGGGTTTGGGGCCAGAGTACCAGCCGTGCTTGTGCTTCTGGGCTTTCGCACTGATTATCCCCTGCTCCTGGAATGCCTTTCCACCGGTGATCAGCATGGATCACACCCTCACTGTTTGCAGATTCTTACTCGAAAGTTCCCTTCTCTGCAATGCCTAGACTGACCTCTGCAATGAAATGTATTTGTCCCCCTCACGCCTTCTTCCACACGTGGTCTCTCTCACTGTCTTCTACGTTGTCATTTCTGCTCAGGACTTCCACCTTCTAATATCGTATTGAGTTTGCTGATTTGTTATACACCCTGGTAACCATCTTGGTGGTCCCACGAATGCACGGGCCATTGTCTGCCAAGTACAGTGCCTGAGACAGGGTCCATGCTTAACCGTCAGTAAAGAAATGGAAAAGGGGGTGGGTCCAGAATTTAAGCCCAGGAATCGTGGCTCTGGGATCCATGCTCTTAATACCTAAATGTTACTGTCTCACAGACTGGAGTGGAAAGGAGATAAGTAGATAATGTCAAATCAACATGATTAATAAAACGACAGAATTATGTGCAAAATGTAAAGGTTAGCAGAATGCGATTTTCTTTGCCTGCCTGGGGCATGTGTGTGCATGTGCGCACGCACACATATATCTTGCGGAGCGGGATAATATTGGAAAAGTGTTCCCCAAAGAAAACATGAAGACACTTGCTCTTTTAGAACATCAAAAGTAACTTTTTATTACAATTACAGAAGAATACATGTTGGCTGTCAAAATATCAGAAGCCTCAGATAAGCACAAAGAAAATAAATCACATCTTCCCATCACTTTTTATTAAGTTCATATGTATAATTTCCAGAATGATATTTGTGTTTTTTTCTCCTTAATATGAAATTGTACTACAAATGCTACTCTTTCAACTTACCCATCTGCCAGGGGCATCCTTGGATGGATCCTGAGGGATAAAGAGGAGTTCACCAGGCTGGCAGGATAGAGGCAGATGTTCCTGGCAAAAGTAGAAGGACGTGAGAAGACATGGACAAGGGTGGGACAATTTGGAGTGTAAGGTGGTGGGAAAACAGGCAGAGGAGTACCTAGGGAGGGTAGGAGATTGGTCAGGAGAACTCTGTGTGCCCCAGTGAGAGTGTGGCTTTGCCCTGTGGGCAGGCCAATGTTTTGTGAGGTGTAGAACATAAGCCATCAGTGGGATGGGAGACGGTTTTAAGAGGTAATAAAACAACACTAAATCATATATAAAAAATTTATTCTTTCTTTTTCAGTCATTCTAATTGAATAGAGCAGAGTGTTTCGGTCAGGGCAATGTGTCTTTAATAGCCTTCTAGAACTCGCAATCTCTGCTGCAAAAAAAGAGAGGAACCTCAGGTTCAGAGCCTGCACCAGTGTCTACTCAGAATATTATAAGATAATTTTGCCTTCTTGCACTTATTTTACTCCATTCGGTCATCTATGTAACAATATTGAACATCTACTAGGCACTGTTCTAGGTATTTCTATTTATGGCACGTGATATTGGCTTCTGTTTTTGGTGATACTGGTATTACAGTATAATATGATTATGGTATGATATTTCTTTGGAACATGTTACGGGCATCCACACACCCCGCCTCCTGCCTTCAAATTCATATCTTGAAGTACTAACCCCGAGTACCTCAGAGTCTAGCTGGATTTGGAAATAATGTCCTTAAAGAGGTAAGTAAGTTAAAAAGGTCATTAGGGTGTGTTTTAATCTGATAGGACTGGTGTCCCTATAAGAAGAGGAGACTAGAGGGCACCTGGATGGCTCCATTGGCTTAAGCGTCTGCCTTCAGTTCAGGTCATGATCCTGGGGTCCTGGGATCCAGCCCCACATTGGACTCCCTGCTCAGCTGGGAGTCTGTTTCTCCATCTCTTCCCTACTCATGCTCTCTCTCTCTCTCTCTATCTCTGTCACTATCTGTGTCTTCTCTCTCTCAAATAAATAAAATAAAATCTAAAAAAAAGAAGAGAAGACTAGAACATAGACACATGTAGAAGGAAGGCTGCATGAGGACAGAGGGAGAAGATGACCATCCTCAAACCAGGGAGACAGGCCACAGAAGAAACCAACCCTGCTGACACTTGATCTTGGATTTCTAGTCTCCAGAACTGTGAAAAAAAAATCAATGTATATTTAAGCCACCCAGTCTGTGGGACTTTGTTGTAGCAGCCCTAGCAAACTAATACAGAACATAAATTCATTTATGTTATAAAAATGAGTATCTTTCAGTCACTAATGTTAAGTCATCTTATTGGTAGACTGAGGATAAGGCTAAACCCATAAGAGTGACACATGAAAACATGAACCTACAGTAAAATTCTTGAAGGTGATAATGAAATAACTAAATCTGAAGAACACCCAAGAAGTATGGAGAACCATGAATGAGTTTAACAACATCCAATCTAGGGGAACTTGATTACTGATCTTTTCCAGATGTAGTAAATTGTGTTATAGTTAAGACATGTCCCCACTGTCCCTGCCTTCAGTCATTGCTTCATATGCCCCCTCTAATGAGTAGTCTCTGACCCACAGTCAAATAATCCATAGGAACCCTCCCTCTGGCCAGACTGGTTCCACTGCTCCCTGATTCTGTGTTACATTCACCCCACTTTCCTGTGTCCTCGTGGAATCTTGGGGGTGGTATTCCATCAGTCCTTCATGGCACCTGTTTGATTCCCACATTATTATGGGTGTCTGGGTGGCTCAGTGGTTGAGCGTCTGCCTTCAGCTCAGGGTGTGATCCCAGGGTCCTGGGATGGAGTCCCACATTGAACTTCCCGTGGGGAGCCTACTTCTCCCCTCTGCCTATGTGTCTGCCTCTCTCTCTGTGTCTCTCATGAATAAAATATTTTTTAAAAAAAGAATTGACACCATTATAAATATTTGCTTCTCTTCTGATAGAATCTTGCTCCCAAAGAGACCCTCCATATAGGAGAATGATAACTATCTTTCCCATTGATGCCATGCTCATCCGCGTGGCTTTCTTTGGCCAATAAAATATCAGCGATGCATTCCACTCTGAGCACAGGCTTCCAGAGCCCCTCACTGGTCCATCACCACCTACATATTTCTTATGCCACAAGATGAAGACTATTCCAGATAGAGCCTGCTCCTTTAGCCTGGGTCCAGAATAAAAATGCTAGGTAGCTGAGCTGAAGCTGACACATTGTAGCCATGGCATATTTGAGGAATACCATTACATGCTTCTGAGAGTTGGGGCTTGCTTGTTACCACAACATAACATAGCCTAAGCTAACTGATACACATTCTTATTCTTAGAGCCTCATTTCTGGATATTTTTTTAAAAGATTTTATTTATTTATTCATGAGAGACACGCAGAGAGAGAGGCAGAGACAGAGGCAGAGGGAGAAGCAGGCTCCTTGTGAGAAGCCCGATGTGGGACTCGATCCCAGGACCCCGGTATCACACCCTGAGCCAAAGACAGATGTTCAACCCCTGAGCCACCCAGGCGTCCCCCACTTCTGGATATTTGATTGAGTACATAGCACTTTCTCCATGCCTGGTGCTAAAGTATTGGCTTTATACACTTCCTTTCTCATGACTGGACAATATCTGAGGAACTAGTTATCATCAGTTTCCTCATTTTACAGATGAAGCTACCAAGGTCCAGGCAGTTTCAACAGCTCGCCTAAGGCCAAATACCTAGTGAGTTAGTAGGGTTGGCTGATAAGCCAATGGGCAGGAACATGTTCACCTAGCAAAATGGGTGCTCATTTAGCAAGAGGTGAGATGGGCAGAGGGGCAGGCAGGTGCAGAGGAAGCAGCAGAAGGAAGAAGAAGCAGGTGAACCCAGTGAAGTGGTAGAAAATGTCCTGGGCTAAAAATCGTGAGACCTGCTCTTCAAGTAGCAGCTCAGCCCTTAACCAGCTTAATGAAGTGGGTAGGAGGTGTTCCAGAGTAGGCTGCCGGATAGGAATCCTAGCTCTGCCGTTCCACGGCAAGTGCCTACACTCCTCTGTGTCTCCGTTCCCTTACCCATAAAATAGGAATCATGGTAAGATCCAGCTCACAGAATTCTTAGGAGTACTCTAATTCACATATTTAAAGCAAGTAGACATAGTAATAGTGGCCCCCAGCTACTATTAATAATAATAATATATCATTATTGCTGTTGTTATAATTCAAGTGATGATGATGATGATGATGACAGTGATGATAGAAGTGATGTTAGGGATGCCTGGATGGATCAGGGGTTGAGCTTATGCCTTTGGCTCAGGGCATGATCCGGGAATCCTTGGATCGAGTCCCACATTGGGCTCCCTGCATGGAGCCTGCTTCTCCCTCTGCCTGTGTCTCTGCCTCTCTCTCTCTCTCTCTCTCTCTCTCTGTCTCTCTCTCTCTGTATCTCTCACGAATAGATAAATAAAATCTTTTTTAAAAAAAGGGGTCTTAGACAAGTCACTTCACTTCTCTGGGGCTCAGTTTTCTCATCTGTAAAATGGAGCTGAAACTACCCATCTCAAGAATCTCTGTGATCTAATAGCATATGCATAAGATTAATCACTAAGAGATGTGAATTCTACTTCATTTGTTACTCTGTGGAAACTAAAGAAGCCTGCTGAGCCCTGTGGACCTCAATTGCCCCACCTGTCACACAGGACTCCCAACCCCAGCCTTATTTTTGTCACAAGACTTTGGCGAGGGTCAGGTCAGCTGTGAAGGTAGGAATGCAAACACCAGGAACTACAAACAGTCTCATATAACTAAAATCATCATGAGCACCAGGGAGTATTCTCCCATTTTTATTTTATTTTGTCTCTTCCTCACTCCCTGTCGAGAATCCAATTACAAAGGACACACCTCCACCACCTAAGAGAACAATATTACAAAATTGCAACCAACACTTAGAGAGAGAAAAAAAAAAAAAAATCCAGCCCTCAGCCCAACCCTGTCCCTTCAGGAATTATTTCTTAAGCCTGCCTAATTCCTGGATGGGCGAGCCCTTTGGGTTAGGTGAGGAGATCACAGGTGCTGCTCCCTCTGGGGGCCTTGACAAAGGAGACCACAGACGCCTCTTTATAGAGAAGGTGCTGGCAGCAATTTCATTCTTTAAGCATCACCTCATTGCAAGACACGTGGCCTAATCCCCTGAGATGCTCCACTGTTAAGAAAATAATCAAGTGGCATTTAGAAATGAAAGGACCCCATGGTAACACAGTTGTTTCTTTGGGGGATTGGTGATGCTGGAGAGATATTGCTGCCAGAGACAATGGCCAGACTGAGCTACTAACCTCAGGCTCAGGGGTTCCTCAATTACTCTGGATCCCTACCCCCACCCCTTATTCTCTCTCTCTCTCTCTCTCACACACACACCATATAAGCATCACCCACCATAAAACCTAGATCCATCCCTACTACCCCTAAAACAAGAGCTGATGTTCATGAAACACATTTTGCCACAAACTGTACGCAGGGCTTCATAGGTGCTACAGTACTTAAAGACTATGGTGCCTCCTGGGAGGCGGATATTTATTGTTGCTTAGTGCAAGGAAACTGAAGTTCAGCGTGGTTATGGAAGTTGACCAGGATCACACAGCCAGCAAGTAGGGAAGCTAGGATTTGAACCCAGGCAGTACAATCCCTAAGGCTTCATCACAAAACTCTAAGAAATGGTCCCAGTGCACACATTTGGTAGAAGCTCATCACAGGACTTTTTTGCCAAAGCAGATCAGAATAGCTTTTGACTCATTGATTTTCTGTTTGGCCTGACCCTACAGCCAGAGATTTTTCCCAAAGGTCAGTGTGTAGGAATCTACATTCTCACACGATGGGAGTCCTTACTGAGCATGCAATGTGGCCACAGGATGAGCCTACTGGGCCCAAGTGGGTGTGTTGGGTTTCAGGTTTAGACCTTGATGACAAATAGCTGTGGGTTCCAATCCTGACTTTGTTGTTTGCCTATAGTGTAACTTTGGCAATTTACTCAACTTTTTGGGGACTCACTTGGATCATCTATAAAGTAGTAATGAAGATAAAAAGATGTACCCCACGGGGTTGTATGGGCAAGAAATCCAAACAATTACTGGGCAATCCTTTGCACAATGTCTGTATATTCATCTATCAGCCAGGATTCTTGAGAGAAGCAAAACCAACAGGATGTGCATATAGGTCTTGCTTCAGACCTCTGTGCTATGAAATGGGTCTGCCCAAAATCTGCAGAGTGGTTTGGCAAGCTGGAGCTCCAGGAAAAGCCGAAGTTGCAGTTCAAGGCCATATGGCTGCTGACGAATGCCTTCTTGCTTGGAGGGGGTCAGTCTTTGTTCTAATAAGGCTTTCATCTAATTAGATGCGGCCCACCCACATTAAAGAGCATGATCCGCTTTGCTGATAAAGCCCACCAATTAAAAAATTAATCTTATCCCAAAATCACCCTCACAGAAACATCCAGGATAATGTTTGACTAAATATCTGGGCACCATGGCCCAGTCAAGTGGACACATAAAATTAACCACAATCAGGAATGAATAGCAAGAAACTATATTGTAAGTAGAAAAGGGTTAAGGGAAGTTAAATGGCTAGCTCAGGGAAGTAGCTATAAATGTTTCTTGTTTATCTTATTGCTTGTCTCCTTCACTAGAAATTAGACTTCACAATGAAAGGGATTTTTTACTTATTCCTTTCACTGCAGCATCTTTACCAATTAGAATAGTTTGGGGCAGAGTAGGATTCAGCAAAGTGGTTGAATGAATGAATGAATGAATGAATGAATAGCAAGTGTTTAGTTCACATCTCATGTTTTTTCCAACTTTAGATCTCAAGACAGAGAAGAATGTCTGTTTACAATGTCTCACCCTCAGCATCCCACACTGTGAACTGGGTCTTGTGTTCCCATCCCACTGTGGAGAACATATGAGTGCCACAGGCTTGATTTAGCTCACAAGTACTTCTGGTTTGTCCACATTCAATTTCTTGCAGCAGAAGACCTCATTTGGATGTGGGGGTTGAGGGGATCCAGAGTCTGGAAGATCATGTCTACGAATGGCTTTGGAACCCGCCCTCTGTGGTTTCAGCCTTCAAGATCCCAGTGTTTTGAAACTGCAGGAATCTTGCTGCCTGTGCCTGGGAGGGGGCCAGACCTGGTTGCGAAATCCTCTTTCTCTTTCACACCTGTCTCCCCAACACCTCCTCCTGGATCTCACCTTTTTGCCTCAGCTCTGGGGCTGACGTCTGCTCCTCTGATGCTGGGTATTAAGAGTGAGTGACAGGCTCTTACCACACCTCATACCTCAGAGGCTTAGCACAGGTTCCGAGGTGTTTGTGGAGCCTGTCCAGCATGGATCTCCCCACTCCCTGAATCCCTCCTAAAAATGACTGGATGAAAGTGTCACTTACCCAAAGCCTACACTTCCTTCTTCCTTGCCGACACGATCTGATTCTGTGATGGTTGGTGATCCCTAAAAGCTGGTGGAAATGTGGGACCCTCCCTGAGCCTCAGAGATGAATATAGTGGGTTCATACTCCCTATTTTCCAGTGACCGATCTTGAGATGAATGTGGACTCAGTGCTGACCCATGAAATGAAAGAGGAAGCCTGGTGCACATAGGAGACTTCCCTCTCCAGTGCAAAAAATGAAAAGCATAACTATGCCATGGTTATATGCAGCCTCTACCCTTACTTCCTATACTTTGGGGACATTCTACCTGAAGTTGCTGCAGCCACTTTGAGACCATGAGGCAACAAGAATGGTCATGGGAAGCCAATATTATTAAGGATGGCTGAGCAAAATGTGAAATGAATGTGGATCCTTGGATGATATTGCTGAGATGCTGAGTCAGCCCTGGAACTGCCTACCAACGAAGGGTGCCAAAGTAAGCTCCATGAAAGGCACAGTGGGTGCCATACGTCAGGCGAACTGTGGTACATGAGTCAAACCTTGTTTTCTGCCTGCCTTTGTAGATAAAGTTCCATTGGAGGCCAGCCACACACCATCCCTGTACTGTCAGTGGCAGCTTTTGCCCTACGCCAACACAGCTATATAGCTGTGACAGAGACAACGTGGCTGGCAAAGCCAAAATTACTATCTGGCCCTTCACATGAGGTTTACTGTCCCCTAGTCTATATGACTGGGACAAAGAGGGACTGGGGAGTGGTGTTGGAGTATATAAGGGCTATGGACTCTGTATTCAGACCACTGAAGTTCAAGTCCTGACTCTGCCTTTAATAGATATGTGACTTAGAGGCCATTACTTAACCTCTCTAGGCCTCAATGTCCTTCTCTGCAGAAAGGAGGCATCATGACAATAGCCCCTCCTTCAGAGGTCTCGTGTGGACATTCAGTATGTAAATAACTCAGCATAGTGGCTGGCAGCATGCAAGTGCTCAGGACATCTAGCTCTGTCACCTTGTGAAGGCATCTTCAGAGCCTTTAGGTGGACATGACTTGGGGGCACAGCTGCCCAGCTGCACTGAAGACAACTGAGTATATTCCTGTGATTCTGGGCCCCAAGCCCCTTGCAGTGCCCTTAGCATGAGGCAGGGATACATTCCATCAAATTATCCTTTTCTGCACATCTCAGACCTTTGGTCTTCTAAGGGAATTCCCAGCTTCTGGAAGGTGGTGTGTCGCAGAGCAGAGGATGGAAGCAGTTACTCCCAGGCCAGCTGTGGCCTTCGCCTGCTGAGCAGAGATGAGGGCTGTACTCCAGGAAAGCCACCCAAGCTGCTGACCTTTCTGTCTTCCTGTGTCCCCCAACCATCTGGGCAGCAGAAGGCTGCTAATTGGGGCTCTCTGGCCCCAGACGTCACTGATGATGCAACCCAGGGAGTGAGCCCAGGGAGCTGTTGGCATCTTGTCCCAGGGATGCCAGGGGGAAGAAACCCTTCCAAGGATCTGCCTAACACGCCTCGCGGAAAGGCCGTGTGCCAGGGGCTGTGGCCAGGGTTCTGGCGCCTTCCGTCTCGACGTGACCATTTCTAGCAGATGTCTCGAGTGTGACTTCCAGGGGGACCAGAAGACCCACACTGTTTAGAATCTCTGAATGTATGAAAATAAGAACCAAGTCTTCTCAGCACAATGGCTCGGTGGCTGGTGCGACCAAGCAGAGTTCTGAGGCTGACCCTACAATTGTGCACCTACTCTGCAGCATGGGCAATGCCATGTGAGGGCCTGTCCACACATCCTCCACCTTACTTGGTTTCCATTGTCTTTCCTCTAGCCTCAGCGCCTTTGCACTTGCAGTTCCCTCTACCAGGAGAGCTGTTCCCCAACATACCCGCAAGGCCCCTCCCCACTTCCTCCAGGTCTCTGCTTAAATGTCACCTTATCAGAAAAGCCTTTCCTGATGCCCTGTTGACATCACGCTGCCGTATGACTGCCCATCACTCGTTCTCCTGACTTTGCAGTTTTCCTTCTTAGACCTGATCACTATCTGACATGTTCAACATTTACATCCTTAACAGTTTATCCGTTTATTGCTTCATTTCCCAAATCTTCCCTTCCTGACATCCCAGGGGGCCAGAGATCTTGTCTGTCCTATTTACCGTGTATTTCCAGTTCCTCGACTACTGTCTGGCACACAGCAGAATAAATCACTATTTTCTGGAGTGCATAAATGCATAGAGCTGATAGTAATCTTTTCCCCACACACCCCTTACTCTTGGATGTTGCACCAAGTTGCATCAATGCTAACTAAATATTCTGTGGGCATCGCTATTATTATTGACACTGATAATTCTATTTTTGCAACATGGATTTTATATTAATAACAACGACAGTGGCAGCCAGTGTTCCACTTGGCTCTATACAGCACCAGATTAAGATTAAGACACAGCACTACAAGATAAGAAGGAGTGTTATTATCCCCATATTAGCAATACACAACCGGGAATCTCAAGAGGAAGAGTTGTTCGAAGCTCTCTAGATGCTAAAATGGCTGAGCTGTGGTTCAGACCCAGATCTGTGTGACTCCGGTTAAGAAAGCATTGCACAAACGGGAGATTGCCCCTGTTAGCGGTGCCAATTCTCTGAGACCCTGGTCTCTGCTCTGAAAATGCATTACCGTTGAAAGATGGGTCTTCAGGCTGCTGTAAACATTCAATTCAGTACTGCATGCACCGTGCCAGGAATGTGGCAGGCATTGCTCTGGTCACTGATGTAATACTTGCTACTCTGATGGGGCTTTTGTAAGATTTTATTTATGTATTTGAGAGAGAGAGAGAGAGAGCGAGAGAGAGAGCAAGAGAACAGCAGTGGAGGGGCAAAGAGAGAGAAGCACACTCCCAGTTTAGGAGAGATCCCAATGCGGGGCTCGATCCCAGGACCCTAAGATCATGACCTGAGCCAGAGGCAGATGCTTCATCAACTGAGCCACCCAGGGGCCCAACTACTCTGATATTTTATTTATTTATTTATTTATTTATTTATTTATTTATTTAGAATTTATTTATTTATTCATGAGAGACAGAGAGAGAGAAAAAGACACAGGCAGAGCGAGAAGCAAGCTCCACGCAGGGATCCCGACGTGGGACTCGATGCGGGGACTCCAGGATCATGCCCTGGGCCAAAGGCAGGCGCCAAACCGCTGAGCCACCCAGGGATCCCCTACTCTGGTATTTTAATGCACATAATGCATAGAGGGTCCACGTATCACTGAGCCCCACTATGTGCCTGCACTGTGCTCAACTTCTTACACACTTTCTCCTTGATCTTTACAATAGGCTTGTAAATGGATAGGATGTCCCCCACCATTTTCCAAAGTAACTGCTAAGACTTAAAGACATTGCAAATCTTGTTTGCCTGGAGTCACACAGTCTGCACGGGGCTAGCGGTGCCATTGTCTCAATGTGGGAAACAGGGAAAATCTTCATATTCTACTCATGGTCAGAGATGGCTTTAAAAAAAAAAAGCAACACACGAAGGATAATTAATGGATGTTGAGTGCAGCAAAGTATGTGTTTCTCATTCCCCAGAGTCATGCACCAGGCAAATGATCTCCCCTTTGTTTTGTCATCCTTTTTTGTCCATATTGTGTGTTATTTGGCATCTGGTTTTATGGTTTAACTGGAGAAATTATTGCCTTCGGCCAGTGTCACAGAGAATGCCTTCTAACTGCTGGACATAGTAGAGCCCAAGATGGTGGTGGCTGGTGGAGAGTAGAGTCGTGGGAGGTATAGGTTTGGAAGCAACCCCTGACCATTTAGTCTTCACATGACAGGATGTGGTGTTTCACACTACAGATGGCTCCTTAACTCAAGAGGCTTAATAACCTCCAGTACCCCATTCCCAGTACGCCCCCACCCTCCACCCAGAAAAAAAATCTTCTCCATTCATTGTGTTTGGGATACATCCATACACATCTCTTCCCCCACTTGAGGAAATGGCAAGGCTGCCCATCTGTGTGTGCTCAGACTTCATCTTCCTCTGGAAGATGCATCCAAATGCATTCCAAATGGAAAGATTTCAGCAATTGTTTCCAAAAGGAACATTCTTGGGAGGGATGAATCTTGGAATGTCTTTCTTAGCAGCTTCTTTTCTTTGAGCCTGGAGAGCTCTCGAGGAGGGCTCATGTCTTCCAGCCATTGATCATGCTCTAGCTCGGGATCTGCTCAGTTTGTAGAGCATCGGACTTCTCTCTTTAGTTAAGTAATCTCTCTCGGGATTATGTAAAGGAGGAGACTGTCTAACTTGACTCTAGAAGCCCTTGAACTCGAGATCCCTAACAGTGTTTCATGAATACTACACTTTGACAGACTGGCTAATGTAAACTACCGTTTCCATCGTGGGAAGACAGTAGCCTCCAAAATAACCATAGTTATTTTTTTAAATACTTGTTTCAGGCCAGACAGTGCACTGAGTATTTTGTAAGCATGCTAGTCTAAGTCATTATCTAATACCTTGATGACTCTAACATCCTCTCAACTATTGATCTCTATCTACTCTAGTTTTGGGACAGTCCATTCATTGATAGAGCGGCCAGGGACTTTTTACACAGACTATTCTCATCATGCCACTCCCCCATGCAAAGCCCCCAGTGGATTCCCACAGAGCCTCAGTAGAGTCCAAAAGCCTTTCCATGATCTGTCCCTGTGCATTCTGATATCATTCCATGCTCATGCCCGCTCGGAGTTTGGTTCACTCTCTCCTGCCTTTTGCAATGTTCTTCTTACAACCCAGAATGGGTCCCATATCACAGCCTTTGTGCTTACTGATCCTTCTGCCTGGAAAGCTTTCCTCCAGCTCATCACAGGACATGACCATCACAAGACAAGATTTCGTCCATCCCATTTGGGTTTTAGTCTAAATAGCCTATCTTCAGAGCTGGCACTTTGTCCAACTTATGTAACACTGGACCCTCAATGCTTAGCACTTTGTGGATATTCACTTTGGGATATTCAATAGATCATTCCTAATTCACTCGTTACTAAATTTGATGTTAATTTTTAACTCTCAAATAACTATCTGTTTCCATCCACTAGACTGGTTCTGTCTAATATAATAGCCATGGGCCAAAAGTGGGTATTTAAATTTAACTAAAATTAATTCAAATCAAATAAAAATTTAAAATCCAGTTCATTGGTTACACCAGCAATATTTCAATAGCTCAGTAGTCACAAGGGGCAAGTGGCTAACACATTGGACAGTGCATACAGGACATTTCCATCATCATAGACCATTCTATTAGAGTTTTACACCAGAATGTAAACACCATGAGGACAGGGACTTGGCCCAACTTATGTATTCCAGAACCCTCAATGTTTAGCCCTTAGTTGATACTTAATAAATATTTATTAATGTGTTGATTAGTAAATTAAATGGTAGTTTACAATTTACAAAGTACAACCCATTCAACAACACCAACTGGTATTATAATAATAGTAAAAAGCATTTACTGAGGGTTTACTACATGAGCTTCTATAGGGATTATCTCATTTACCGACCCTTTCACTGAATGATATCACGCCTATGACAATCCTCCTTTTCGTGTAGTTCTTCCATTACCAACAGCACACAGAGAACAAGGACATTTTTTCTTTGGAAATTGGGAGTCATGCAAAGAAGCCAGGTCTCGGAACGCCTGGGTGGCTCAGTGTTTTAACACCTGCCTTCGGCCCACGGCATGATCTTAGAGTCCTGGGATCGAGGCCCACATCAGGCTCCCTGCATAGAGCCTTCTACTCTCTCTGTCTATGTCTCTGCCTCTCTGTCTCTGTGTCTCTCATGATTAAATAAATACAATCTTTTTTAAAAATTAGCCTTATTTGAAAAAAAAAAAAAAGCTAGGTCTCCATGTGATACATTTGATGAGGATTTACTCATCTTATTATTGAAAATTTGTGCCCTTTGGCCAACACATCCCCATTTTCCCCACCCCCACCCCCTGGCAACCACCATTTTTCTCCCTGTTTGATGAGTTCAATTTTTTTTTTTTTTTAAGATTCCACATATAAGTGAGATCATACCATTTTTGTCTTTCTCTGTGTGGTTTATTTCACTCAGCATAATATCTTTTAGGTTCATCCACGTTCTTGCACGTGGTAGGGTTTCCTTCTTGTTTACAACCGAATGATATGAGCATCTACATATATATGTAGACCGTGCATACATATACACACAAACAATGGAATATTATTCAGCCATAAAAAAGAAAGACATCAGTATTCTTACCTTTATGTCATAGGACAATGAAAGTTGAAAGGCTAAAAATCTCACCCAGTTTGTAAGCAACCAAGCTGGGACTTGAACCAGGCCTTGCCCCGAAGCCAAAACTGGTAAGTGTACTTCTCTGCACCTGTACCCATATTAGGGGTCCTAGTGACCATCTCAGAGTGGGGGATGGGAGAATGAGATGGGATTACCCCATGACAAGGCCCTCCCCTTTGACCCTGGTCCACAGTGAGTACAGATGGCGCTGATGGTATGACAGTGAGTTGAGGTGCAGAAAGTCAAGGGAACAGCCTTTGGAAGTAGCAGATATGGGTTCCTCTTTGGACATGGTAAAGAGACAGGGAGGAGAGAGATGCAGGGAGGGCAAATGGAAGAGGAGGTGGCAAAATGCAAGGCCTGGAGACACGTACTAATTAAGGGCTTCATCACCAGCTCAGTGATGTGTCAAGATGACAGTCAGTCAAGCAGATAAGGGAGATGAGTTAACATCTCCTGGGGGATGCCCAGGACTGAGATTGGCTGGCAGACAAGAGCACAGCAGTGAAAAGAAAGCTGCCAGAAGGTTATTTGCATGAAATTGCAGTGAAGGATTTGAACTGTCTGCCACCCTGGTGGCTTTAACCCTCTCTCACTTATAAAGTCCGCCAGACATTGGAATGAATTCATGTCACTGGGCCATGTAAGTACAGTAGGGATAGATACCTGGAGCCATTCAGGAAGGCAAGAAAAGGCAATATGATGAGAATCACAACAAAGACTTTGGAATCTCAGTTCCTCCATGTTTTCTCTTAGGGTAAATCTGAGGGTGATTTAACCTTCAGGCATGGCTGGATCCAGATGCCCAACATGATGCTATCAAGAATGAGTCTCTGTCTCTCTGTCTCTGTCTCTCTCTGCACTACCCCTTCTGCATTGACTGCCTTCTCAGGTAGGTTCTTGCCCTATTGTGTTAAGATGGCTCTCTCTCTTAGGCTCGGTTCCCTCAGAAGCAGACACAGAGACAAGATTCAGGTAGAGATGATTTATTTGAGAAGTCATCCCCGAAAACTCTGAAACAGGAATGGGAAAATGAAAAGGGAAGGGAAGGAAGGTGCATTAATGAGCAGGTCACCACTGTGGGCAATTTATGTTCAATCCCACCAGGACCTATGTGAGACCATAGAGATGATACCTCCCTGGAAACCTCTGGGGGATAGTACAGAACACATGCCCCATTCTGGGGACAAGGGAGATGAGGTACTGATTCTCCAGCATCCGTCTGTGATTGGCTGAGGCCTGATCCCAGGGGCACTGACTCCACACAATTCTGTCTGCCCCATGCAAGTTTCTGAGAACATCAAAGAAAATCCTCAGGTAGAGAGTCTCAAGTACTTGAGGTAGGAAGTGCTGGCAAGCATGGGGAAGCTCCTTACTGAGGGGGATGTGGTCAGGCATCCTCAGAATCTGCTTTGCCCCCTTCCCCTACAATGGTAGCCACTGTTCTGAGACTGAATCCTATTGAATTAACTTGAATCATATACTCTTCCTTGAATGGAGCATTATAACCAGTGGAATGGGTGATGCCAATTAGCTAAACTTAAAGGAAGAGAGTCAACCTTGCCCAAACCACAGACTGAGTGCAAGATAGAGGTAGTTACCCAGAAAAAAAAAAAGCTTTCCCCCTGGAAAGCTGAGAGAGTGCTAGTTCTGTGGAAGCAGCAGACAGATATTGATTTGTCACTCAACAAGTGACAACACTACCTTTGTCATCTTCCACTCTAGTTTAGACCAATACCTTTTCCAGATCAGCCCCATGAAGGACAGATGTAAAAGTGAATGTGATTAGTCTCTTTCCATCGCTCATTTTCTCATGGAATACACACACACACATGCACACACACACATATATACAGATGTATATATATGTGTGTGTATATATGTATATTTAACAGAGGCTTTGAAGTCATGTTACCAGTGTTTACATGAGCCTAATAGGGCCAAATCTCATTAACAACTTTGATATTGTTTGAGTTGGCCCTGGGTTCTGCAAAATGGGTAATATAACCACAATTCATGTGCCCATGTGGCACTGTTCCTTGAGGGGACCTCAATAAAGGGAGCTCTGAATCCTCGTTTTCGCTTCATAACTTGGCATGTGACATCTGGGGCTACTTCCTCACATGGCCCTTTGCATTAATGTAGTTCAAGTACTTTGGAAAGGTGCCTAAGTGATGGCCATTATGCAATTTTCTTTTAAAGGTAGAGGAAATGACAATCAAAGAATCAGGGGAGAGGTGAGGATTGGTGCCTCCCCCTACCCCCTGTGAAAATGTCAGAGGGCCCTTAACCCAGGGTAATTGCAAAACAAACAGAGCTCAGAGTTCGTACAAAGCTAGAGTGCTGTGGAGAAAGAGCAAGGCCAGCCAGGAGGGCCTGGCCATCTTGCCTACATATTGTTTTTGGAACTCCAAAGAAATGGAAAAATTAATCCCCAACAAGTTGAATATGTTGCCTGTAGCTAACAGAGACCTTGAAAAAGAGGTTGAAAACATGCTTTAATAATCAACTATATCAGTTTGCTGCTTCTGGGTTCCATTTGCTTACCTATTCAATGGGAATAATCAATTCACTTTCTAGGATTATTATGAGAACTGAATTAGATTGTGCATACGATATGCATGTCCCATAGCAGGGATTGCTAGTTGCTTTCTAAAATCCATCTTCACCTTCTTGAATAGCGCTGTATTAGAAGTTTTATCTAAGCACACAACTTCCTAGAATAGACGCCACACTTGCCAGCCACCTCTGCAGCTATATTCGGTCATATGACTCAGTTTTGGCCACTGCAGTGTAAAGGGGAGTGCCCAGTAGCAGCATCCAGGACCCATCCTAAGAAACCACTGATGCATAGACTTTGGCCTTTCTTTTCCTTTCCTTCATCACACTCCCTGGAAACACAGGGGCCACCATTTGAAACATCAGACAGATCTGTGAATGAGGGATGTGCTGAAGGAGCAAAAAGATAGAAGGAGCCTGGGTCCCTGATGTGATACTGCCCACACTTATTCTTCTGGATCTCATTTGTTCCCTCTAACATTACTGTTAACTGAGGCTTCCTTTCACTAACAGCCAATCCCTAGTCCTGGCTCGTTCACCTAGAATTTGGCATATTCAACATAGCCAGATCTTGTAGATGAGTCTCAAGTCATATTTGGCTCACACTAAAATCCAGCATTTTTATTTTGTCTATTACTAAAATGCCTTTCCTCATATGAATCCCTCTAGGTAGTGTTCAGTTCTCTGAAAAGGAGCGTATCCCATCTTCCATAGGCATTGATTCTAAAGGAACTGCTTAATAAATATCCTTATGCTAAATTCTCAGAGTCTCTTCCCCCAAGAACCCAATCTGCAGGAGGGCCAGACACTCCTTTTTCCTCACTCTTCCTTCCTCCAGGGGCTGCCTGGAGGGAACTGAGAACACAGAAGGAGAGGCTGCTCTGTGGGAGCTGGAATCATGGAGAAGACAGAGCCACTGCCTCCTAGAGTTGCCTCCCAAAGTATGGTGGATCAGGGGAGAAATACTCTGGCTCCTCCCTTATTCTCACCCTTCAGTATTTTGCCAGTGCCCCTGCCATTGGCTGAAACTAACTGGAAACCAAGGGAGACTGGAAAATGTGGTTTGTAGGGATCAGCTCCCTGTAACATGGAACAGAAGAGAGAAAGGAAGGAGAATAGATCAGAAAGCTGGTAGGTTAGTGACGGCTGACACTTCAGCATGTTCAGCTATGTACGCAGCCAAACCAAGGCATATGTTTGGTTTTTCCCACAATGATCTTACAACATGATACTTTCTGTGGAACTGAGCACATATCAGAACACACTGGCCAAAACTATCCCTTACACCAATCCCCTCTTGTTGGACATTAAGGTTGCTTCTGCTTTTTCCCTTTTGTACTCAGTGTGGCAGTTTGTGGATTGGTGTACACAGACTTCTTTCCATTCTCCCCTAACAAATCTGTCTCAGCCTTTGTAGGGCTACTCAATCATTGATTTCCCCAAGCAATCATTTACCTGACAGTGAAAATGTAACCTGGTAAGTGACTTGGAGTCCATGAAAAGCCAGATGCGGTTATTCAAACGCAGCTCCATACAGTACAGAATGATCTGGAAGTTCAGTGGGCAGGCCATGGGGCTGTTGAGTTAGATGCCGCCCTTTCTAGACAAGGCAGGCCCTTCTTCCTTTTCTCCCTATGGCCACTGGAGAGACTTTCAGCTTTGAGAGCTGGGTGATGGTAGCTGAATGCACCTAGCCTGGAGCATCCTCTCTGCCACCTTCTTGCTCCTTATAGAAAACCCGGGTGGCCTCACATGCCGAGTTCTCTTGCAGTATGAATCAGTGAGAGGAAAACCACCCTTAAGTAGACTGAACAATGGCATCTTAATAAATAGAGGAAGAAATAAACTGTTGCTACTAAAAAGTGTCTCAGATAATGCTCCATGTCTTTCAGGAGTAACATGGGCTTTCCCTCCGGGTCCATTACAAGTATCTGTGTGACAGAGTTTTGTTTTTTGTTTTTTGTTTTTTGTTTTTTTTTTTGGTAGGGTGAGGATTCTCATGCTGAAATTTTTGTGCCTGGAAAAGGTGCCAAGTCTTTGGGGTCCTATAGGGATTGTGGAAGGCATGGGAGAGGGGGAGTTTAGCATTTGAGGGGACTCCCAAACTACAGCCCTCTCTGCCCGTCTCTCGAGTAGTGACATCGAGGCCTGGCCTCTGCAGGGCAAATGCTTTCTTTGGTCACTGAAGAAATCCTCACTTGACAAAGAATAATAGCAATAACAAGGATAATACTTACAGAACGCCTCATGCCCGACTTTCCACGGACAGATTCATATAGTCCTTACAGTCCTGGAGGGTAGGCCCCATTATCATCCCCTTTTACAGCTGCTGAAGATGATGCACAGGGAAGTTCATTCACTTGTCCAAGCTCACCCAGCTAGTCACGGGGCGTCCCAAATTCAACCAAGTCAATGAGGCTCCAAAGTCTACTCTTAGCCACCCTTCTGCCTCTGTATGACTTCATGCTGTCTGTCCAGTGCAACACCCTTGGACACGCCAGGACTCCACGCTACAGCCTGCTTGTACCTGCTTTGACACTCAACACACTCTTGGCAGGCAAGCAGATGACAGACATCCTGCTACTTCTTCCAGTGGAAGGGGCACTGGAGTTAGAATCAGAAAACCCAGATTCTTCTCCCCATCTCTTGCAACCTTTAGCTGTGTGGTCTTTGACAGGCTGGAAACCATTCTAACCTCGAGTTTAAACTCATCTGTATCCAAGATTCAGCACAGGGTGCACTGATTGAAATCAATAAAGGTTGTAACAGCAGTTTGCCAACTGGAAAAGAGCACCCAGTATGAGATAATGTTTGTTCCCATTGTATAGATGGGAAGAGTGAGGAGGAGAGAGGTCTGGTCATTGTCTCATACCACTCTGACGTGAAGGATTGGAATGGTGCCTCCGATCCAGGTCTCACGACACCTGCCTGGTAATTTTTACTTATAGCAAGATGTCCCAAGGAAAGGGAGAAACAATACCATTCCTCTAAATGACCACCTCACCCAGGGGTTGCTGGCACTGAGTTGGTTCTGTCTGCCCAGTGACCCCATCTACGGTCAGAATGAACCAGGAAACATCTAGCTGGCTCTGGAGTTCCCAGAGGTGGCAAATCAGGGAAGTTGAGTCACCTCTGTCTGTTATGGGTGCTGCCCCAGGATTGAAGTTCAGACAAACAGCCCGGTGCTAATTCAATGGACTCTGGTATCCAGGGCACCTCTCTTGATCGGCATGGTTAGCGTCCTTAGACAACAAATAAAACATGCACAGTCCGGGCTTCTGCGTTTCCTTTATTTATAAATGCCTCCAGCCCTGTTATAATCCCAGAACATCAACTGCCAAAGAGCAGACCTGGGAAAACATATAAAGCATCAAAATGCAAATTAAGTGACCAGTGGATTGGGTCTGCCGTGAGGTTCGCCGGCATGGTGGAAGCGTGTGCCCCTTGCGGTCTGATGGAGGCAAGGGCCCCACACTCTCCCGCAGGGCCCCCAACACACACAGGCATGCGCAGCCCTGGGTCCCGGAGCCACCTTTCATGGCCTCAGCCTGCCGGTTTGTTCAGCTCCAAGTCAGAACACGGAAAGGTCTGGGCAGGGGTGAGAAGATCAGAAATAGGTCGGAGGGAGCAGCACGGGTCCCGTTATACACGAGGCTCCTGTACCCTCCTTTTTAAATCTGGTGTCCACCTTTATTTCCAAATCCCAACTGAGGGCCTTCTGAGAAACAATCATCTCCCTAATTGCTTCCACGTTAGGTCAGGGCCTAGCCCGCTGCCTAGTTTTACACAACCAGCAAACTAAAAATGGTTTTCACACTTTCCAATGAACCCATTTAAGCTGATTCTATCGGTCCCTACATATAATAGTCTCCGTTTTGCCTCTTGGGCCACAAAGCCTAAAATATTTACTCACTCTCTGCCCTTTGCAGAAAAAGTTTGCCGAGCCCCCGGTGTAAGTGAATCAATAGGTCACCATCTCTGCCACTGAGACGTCTCTTAAATTTGCTCATTCAACCTGTGGGGAAGTAACTCACGATCTCTAAACTTTGGCTTTCAGCTGTAACTGGAGAGGGATGATCTTACCAATCACACAAAGTTCATGTAAGGAATTAAATGGAACAATGCATTTGAAGCTGAGCACCTTTCCCAGCAAGCAGTGGCGATAACCGCCTGCCGAGGACTGAACTTCTGCGTTTCCTGAAATTCTCACAGTGGCATCCGAGCTACCCAAGGTGATGGGATTCAGAAGAGAGGGCCTGGGGAGGTCATGAGGTCAGGAGGGTGGAGCCCTCAGTGAGATTAGTGTCCCTAGAAACAAGTCCCCAGAGAGCTCCTTTGCTCTTTCTGCCACATGATACAATGACAACACGGCAGTCTGTACCTGGAAGAGAGCCTTACCAGATCCCGACCCTGCTGACACCTCACTCTCAGGCTTCCAGCCTCCAGAACAGTGAGAAATAAACTCCTATTGTTTGTAAGCCCCCCAGTCTTTGGCACTTTGGCAACCCAAACAGGCCAACATACTATGTCCTGCGGTTCAGAGGCAGTGCCCCCTCCACGGAGAATTGTTCCACCCCAAATGCCACTAGGAGTAGAGAAATCCTACTCTAGAAGGGGCCTATGTGGGGATGGGGTAGGATGGGAAATTCTCTCAGAGGTGAGGCTCGGAGCAGGGAAGGGTATTGCAGTCACAGGGAATAGTGACAAGACCCCAAGGCAAGGCCAAGTTGGGTTTCTCAGAGGACAGAAAATAAGAAACCAAATGCACAAGCTAGGTCTGCTACTGGTGGCTCTGTTCCTCACATAGGCTACACCAGCAGTGTCCTTGGCCCCTTGGCCACGGCCAGGCCACCTGCAGCTTCAGCGGACCTCTGCCCTCGTGCCAATAGCATTTAGCTCAAGGGTCTGCCTCTTTCTGCTTTTCCCTGATGCTGCTCAGCGTCCTTAACGTGCCCACAACAAATGAGAAATGGTGGGTCAGTCCCCAGCTCCCTGCCCAGCTTGGCATGCTCTGGAGCCTTCCAGACTGCCCTTAGTAGTCACCTGCTCGGTGACGTGCCTCCTCATGGTTACCCCTCTCCCCTATCTTCCTCCCATCCCCATCCCTGCTTCCTGGGGCCCCCCCTCCAAATGAACTACTTGGGCCCAAATCCTTGTCTCAGGGTCCACTTTGGGACAGACCCAAATCCAGGCAGTGCGGTTTTCTTGAGTCTGACTCTGGCTAGGGCGCCCGGTGGGCAGGCAGGCTGGCCCTGGCTTATTGCTGTGTGCTTGTTTTTTTCTTTTTTTTTTCTCCAGAAACCATTTCTCAAGCTAGGGTCAGCGACTGAGTGGCCTGTCCTGTCACGCACCAGGAGGACGGCCTCATTTCATGTTTGGACACTGCCAGGGACCTTCCGGGCCTGTGGACACAGGCAGATGGAGAAGTCTCTCGCTGCAAGTGGTTCTCGCTTTCTTTACGAAATGCCCCCAGCTCAGAGAGTTGGTCCTGTCAACTTCACTCTGTCCCCTCCTCGGATCTTGAGCTCGGGGGCATGTCAGAGGTCAGAGGGCCCATCTGCTGCCTGAATAGACCAGTGACGTCTCCCGCAATGTTGGAGGTTTTTGCGACAAGACTCAGGCTGGTGATGGAGGCTCTGTCACCCAGAGCTCGAGGGACACGTTCCATATGGTGCCTCCCACCCTCCACCTTGCCAGCAATCTCTTCTGTCTGCCAGCCTCCACTGTGCAAAAGACACGCACCCGCAGACCCCCACACATGCACACAGGCACATCCCACTACAGCAGCACAAACTGACATGTGCACGTGGAGCAGCAAACACAACCCTCACATACCCACGGATGCACGTGAGCAGGAACACAAACACACAAAGAAACACAAACACAAAAGCCTACAGAGAACACACACATGCATCCAGACAGCAAAGTGCACGTGCAGAAACACACACGCACGCACACACAAGCACGGAAGCCCAGCACACACGGAAGCACAGACACATGCATGTAAAAACACAAGCACAAAAGCACACAGAAACACGGGCACAAACACACCGTGGACAAAAAGCGCCCATGGCCGTACACGCCCCCCCACCCCCCACGTGCACTCACGCACAGGGCTCGGAGCCTCCCGGGGCCGATCCTTCCGGAGCCTTAGCTCCCCAACAGTAAGTGTGATGCCCACGGTGTGGAGCCCCGTGAGGTCGTGGGCGCCACGGAGTGAGCAGCCCTGGGGTCAGAGCACCTAGAGCCGCCAGTGTCCATGCTGCACCCCCGAGGGGTGACCCACGCCTCTGTCTCTGCCCCCATAAAGCTGGGGTGATAATACCACCTAATCCACGAGCATCCAACATGCACAGAGAGGGCTGGTGTGTCACAGGTGCTTAGGGAAGTTACTTGCCCTAACGTTGATCCTCAAATGCCAGTGTCTGGATTCCTCCTACCTCACGGCTTGGGGTCCCCATGCTTCGTGTCCCTCAGTTTTTCCAGATCCCCCAGAGGATGCCAGACACGCGCTCAAGTAGAATGATCTGGTTTTCCGCTGTGATGACCCGGCCTTGAGGGGCTGTGCGCAGGGTCTGGAGGGCTAGTGTCCCACGGCCGGGAAGCCGGGGTCCACGTAGAAGGCCGGTTCTGCACCGGTCCTCTTCCTCGGTCCTCCCAAAGCTTCCCGCCCCTTGAAGTGCCGGACGGTGCTACGACAGCCTGGGACCCCCGACTTCAGAGCTCCGCCGGGCTGGGCAAAGCTGGGAGCCTAAGATCCCCCCTCACCCCGATGCCTGGACTCCTGGCAGCGCCTCCTTCCACCTTCTCACTGAGCCCTTGTGGAAACCTGTCTCCTCCTCTCCCCTCCCCTCCCCTCTCCTGCCTCTCCCTCTCCCTCAGGCCCTCCCTCCCCTCTCCCTTCCCCCCTCTCCTGTCTCAGAAGAACACAGACACCCTCCTGCCTGCCGTGTCCCCTGTCCTTCCCCCCCACCCCCCAGAAGCTCAGCTCAGGCTATTTCCTCTCTGCAGTGGTAAGACAGTGGCTCAGCCACACACTTGAGGCCACTTTCTTAGAGCAAGTTTTGATGAGGAGCAGGAGAAGCCTCAAGAACATTCTGGAAGAGGAGACGTGCCATCCCTTGGAAAGAGACCCCGGCTTGGAGGCAGACAGACCCGGCGTCAAATCCTGTACCTACCACTTGCCGGCTCAGGGTGATGCCCTAGGATGTGCCACCATGTAAAGGAGGGACACGGCCAGGGGACCCTGCCCTGTACCCTAGGATGCCCAGCACCTTCCCCTCCAGGGGCTGTCAGCAGCTGTTTCCTCATCACCCACCTCCACCCTGAAGCCCCGAGAGAGGATGGCTTAGCAGCGAGGAGCAGAAACGGGGCCATAACCTGCGTCAGCCGACCCTTCAACCAGCACCCCTGGGCACCCCGGAGGGGCTGCACTCTCACTCAGGTGACCTTTACGGGAAAAGGAACACAGGAGAACTCCTCCGGACACCTTGCTACTTTCCAGAGCCTGTTACTATGTCAGTTATGGCTTTGGAGGCAGGCGGTCCTGACTCTGAGTCACGGTTCTAGAACTTTCTGTGTGCCTCCACATGCTCTTCATCCTCCCCAGCCGTACGATGGGTGGCATGATGTCTCGTGCAGGGTGTCCCCGGGGCTCCCACCCAGCACACAGTAGGCGGCTGTGCTTTTGACGCTGGCGGTGTTATGACGATGAGCGGGAGAAAGGAGGGAGCAGACCTCGGAGGGAGGCAGCAGGATGCGTGCCACAGTGACACGCTGCGTGGCCACCGCTCTCTGGCAGAGCTGCTCAGAGGCTGCGCCTTGGGTTGACTTCCTCCTGCCTCCCTGGGCCCCGCCGCGCCCTCCCACCCCTTCCTCCCCATCCTGCAGGGGTGAAGTTAGCATACCGCTGGGGTTAGCAGAAGGTACAAACTGGATTAGATGTTAAATCAATTTGGCCTTCCTCCCCGGGGACGGCGCAGGCAGGTTCCATATGAATAATGATTTGTCTGAGGCAGCAAACTGGATTATTTGATCAAAAAGGGGAAAAAACAACTCATGTTCATTTTTTAATAATGGCTTTTGCATCCAGTCTCCGAGCGTGGCTAAGAGGGGAGGGCAGGGGTGGCCGGGGGATGAGCTGGCAGAGAGACAATAGCAAAATGGTCTTTCCTCCGAGAGCCTCCGTTCCCACCTCAGACTACTGCGGGCGCTGCCAAATCCAGGCCCTAAGAGGGGTTTTCAGTCCCTAAATCGCTGAATAAAAGTCGAAAGCATAAGAACACTTATCCCGGGTGCTTCACAACACGCCATGCCCTGCTCCAGCCCTTGGCGTTTGCATAGCTCGTTTCACCTTATTGTGGGGTAGGCTCTAAAACCCAATTGATGGAGGAAGAAATAGAAGCTTCTAGAACGGAGGTTCTCAAACTCGGCACTATTGACATCTGGGGCTGGACCATCCTCAATGGTGGGGGCCAACCTGTGTGCTGTGGGATATTGAGCAGTGTCCCTGGGCCCTGCCCACCAGATGCCAGTGGTCCCCCCCCTTCCCCAAAATATCTCCATCCAGGTGTCCCCTGTGGGACAGCATCGGCTCTGGTTAACAGCTTCTGTTCTAAATTGGTAAAGTGAGTAAGTAGATCCCACGAGGGATGATGAGTTTACCTGGAACTCCGACTCAGGAAGTTCTGCCCCGGTGTCTGTTCCTAACTGCTTCCCCATATGAGCAGGCTCCGACCCTAGGAGGGAGGTGTATAGGCGCCGAAGAGACACACCGCCGGTGTTCTGGCAAGTTCCCAGGAGGCACAGTCAGTGTTTCAGAGAAGCAAGGAAAGGCTGTGGAGCACAGGGCCGGGTTTCCACCACGATGTTAGGAAACACTCACGCGGCACCCCATTTATGCCGATCGTTAACTCAAAAGGAAGTCCTCTCTTCTCCTAAGCAGCCCTCTCTTACCAGGAGACCCCTGCTACACAGAAAAACCACTCAATTAGTATTATTAATTGAAATTTGTCGAGCCACCTGGGTGGCTCAGAGGTTGAATGTCTGCCTTCGGCTCAGGGCGTGATCCCAGGGTTCTGGGATCGAGTCCCACATCGGGCTCCCTGCAGGGAGCCTGCTTCTCCCTCTGCCTATGTCTCTGCCTCTTTCGATGTGTCTTTCATGAATAAATAAATAAAATCTTAAAAAGGCCAGGGGTTTGCTTGCCCCTTCTATGAGTCTGTTCTACCTGAGAAAGCACCACAGACCAGGTGGCTTACATGGCAGAAAGTTCTCACACAGCTCTGGAAAGGCTGGGCGTCTGAGATAAAGGTGCGGGCAGGACTGGTTTCTCCTGAAGCCTCCCTCCTTGGCTAGTGGATGGCCATCTTCTCCCTGAGTCTTCCCTTGGTCGTCCCCGTGTGTGTCTGTGTCCTAATCTCCTCCAGTCCAATTGGATCAGGGCTCTCCCTAATGACCACATTTTGACTCATTCCTTCTTTAAAGAACCTGTCTCCCAATACCTTCATTTTCTGAAGTATGGAAGGGGGGGGCTTAAGATTTCAACATATGAATTTGTGGGGAGACACAATTCAGTCCATAACAACCCTGGTTTAGTAGCAATGGGGACAATTAAAAATGGCCCAAGGAGGAAGGCACAGAAAGACATATCAGGCTTCACGGTGGAGGTGGTGTTTTGACTCCTAGGATGACCTCATGTCTACCAAGATGAAAATGACTGGACATCTTGCAGCACCATGACCCAAGCTTGGGGAGGTTGGGCATACAGGAAACCTACCCCTACTATGTGCCAGAGTTTGGAACAATAATGCAGCCAGAGGCCTCCGACTCTGGACATTGGCAAGACATCAAAATTCGTTCTGCATCTAGACTCCAAATTGCCATCGTGCCTCCTGTTAAGAAAAGCACCATCCCAGGAAACCAAGAGGGAGACACACGAGGTCATTACTTCTCCAGAGGCAAATGCTTGCAGCGAAGCTGGTCCGTGAGGCAGGGCAAGCAGAGGCAGGTCTGAGAATTAGGAAGTCAGAATTTCTCCCCCAGCCACTGCTCCATGAGACAGAGCTTTGAATCCCAGCCACCTCGGGCTTATGGGAATCCCATTATCCTCACTGGATGTTTTACAGTTCTGACAGCCTGGATGGCCGGGGGCAGAGGGCCAGGGGAACTTCTAGAACAGAGTGGGCTCTGCCATAGACCTGCTTCTCGTTGCTCCCAGGAACCATCAGATGGCTCAGCCACCAGGAAAGAGGCAAATGGTAAATTCTCCTTCATTTCTCCCAGCCCAACCTCCCAGAATCCAGGGTCCTCACAGGCCACTCCCAGCTGCCACGTGCCTTCTCCCACCCAAAAGACATAGGGTGTCTTTCTTCCTGAGAAGGTCTTCTTTCCACAGTGCCTTCTACCCTTCTTTGCTGGGGTTGGGTCAAGGACATGATGGTAATATTCTGCGGCCAGATTCTTGGTTCTAATTTTTTTTTTCTTTTAGCACAAATCAGCCAAGGATTTTGTCAGTTAAGTGGGGAAAATATTTCATTCCTTCTTCAGACAATTCCAGTGTAGACCTGACAGCTGATGGGATTCTGTTTGGGAAAATCATGCCCCACCTGATGTATTTAATTAAACACGTCCTGGACCCCAGAGTATCTCTTGCTGCCATTTGGGGATTAAGGCTTTCTTCATGTGTCTCATTCACACTGTCCATATCTCATCCAAGAGACGGCACCGTCCCGTAAATCAGGCTGCAGAGGACAGTCAAGGTCATGAATCTCCTTAAACTTCACCCCGTGCCCCGCTTCCCAACCATGGCCACCTGGGACCTTGTTCATGCCGATCTCGTAGGCAGTGACCTCAGGGAAGCATCCGGAGGCAGCGAACTGATTCTCTCCTGCTCAGCCAGCCCTGGCAGCTTGCCTAACTGGTGGTAGAGCAGAATGGGGAACCGGCATTTACCGAGCACCTACTTTGTGCCAGCCAGAATCAGGTACTTTACACATGATGATGCAACGAGCCTGTGAGACAAGTACTGCTGTGAGTCTCCTTTTGCAGAGGAGCCTGAATTCAGAAAGCTAAGAATACTGGAGTTGGCCTTGGTTTCCCAAAGGCCATAATTTCACAAATTCGTTTCTCCTTCCCTCCCCCATCCTCCCTTCCTTCCTTCCTTCCTTCCTTCCTTCCTTCCTTCCTTCCTCCTTCCTTCCTTCCTTTCCACCTTCCTCCCCTCCCTCCTTCCTTCCTTCATCCCTTCCCCCATCCATTCAAGGAAGGCTTGATTCCTGAGTGTCTGCTATGTACCAAGAACCACACTCAGACATGCTACTTAAGAGAATGAGTCATGAATGGCTTCCACTTGCATGGAGCTTAAGCCTGGAGAAACCCCTATTCTCCCCAGGCTGCCTTCTGAGGACGTCCTATGAGATAGTGATGCCCTAGGTCTGATGTATGGTCTGGGTATAAAAATACTACTAATGATGGGGGTGCCTGAGTGGCTCAGTCTGTTAAACATCTGGCTCTTGATTTCAGCTCAGGTCTTGATCTCAGGGTTGTGAGATTGAGCTCCACAAGGGGATCTGAGCTGGGTGAGGAGTCTCCTTAAGATTCTCTCTCCCTCTCCCTTGCCCCTCCTCTCACCCATGTATGCTATCTTTCTAAAAAAAAAAAATAGTACTAATGATGATGATAATAGAGAAGATAACTGTAATAAAATTAATGAGAAGGAGGTCCTTCAGTAGCAAATAATACTTATTTTATTGACATTTAAATGCTCATTTAAAAGTCTCAGGACACAGAATGCTTTATAATCATGTTGTTAAGAGATTAAGTTCCTTGTAGGATTATTATGAGGATCTAACTAGTTCATATCTATACAATGCACAGAGTCTGCTCTATCAGCATGAGCTGATATTTTGCCTGTTGACTTTCTCAGAGTTGATGTTTTCCCAAGTCCTAGGGCTGGTGGAGGGGGAAGTCCTGGGCACTTAAATTTCTCATTCTTCTCTTTCAATGAAGCTCAAGGCAGATAATGTGCCATCCTGACATGATCCATAAGATTCTCCCATACTTTCCTCTGGCCTGCTTGATGCCAGAGACCTCCAAAGTGCTTCCCCAGGAAGACAGGCAGTGCTCACTGGGACCCGCTTGACCAAAGGACTGCTTATCTAAGAGGTTGGAGAGACTCAAGTTCTAGCCTGGTTCCCTCACGTGATCTTGGGCAAGTCATACAATGTCTGTCAGAGTCTTGGCAAGAACAAAGGACTTGCTCAGGTCAGGATAGTTTGGGGAGACTTTAACAAAGAGCCTATATACAAAGATGTGTGCAGGAGGTAGGGAAGTAGCAAGTAGTTCTGCAGAGCAGAACCCCAGCAGGGGACTAGACAGGAAGTAACATTAGCATGCCCAGACCTGAAGGGTAAAAGAAGGGAGCAGGCGCACAACAAGCACTGGAGCCAGTGGTTGTGCCCAAAATGTCACCCAGCAGGATCTGTGACCTTGGGTCAAGGAACTAGAGGTCTGAGGTGACCCAGCAAAAAGGGAGCAAGGGAGCTAATAACACCAACCCTTCTCTCCTTTTTGCATCCACCTCTCTCTGATCTGCCAGTGTTCCCCTTGGCCAAATCCAGACAGAAACTAGAAAGCACAGGAGATCCCTGCTGATGTCTCCACAAGTACATATGGACATTTATGGGGTAAAAAGCTGAGTGGAGAAGGGTGGACAGTAGATGGGGTTGTTGGGGATGTGGCACACAGAAGATATCTTACACAGACAGCTCTCTGATCCTCAATCTCACCTCAATATCCAGAGCAGGCCCAACACAGAGAACATGTAAGATCAGCCCACCCCACGTCAATGAGGGTGGCAGGCCAAGAGGCCCACTGCTGAGCTGCTCCCCCAGCGCTTGGGGTCAGGCCCCAGAAAGCCCTCGTGCTCACATGAACGTGAATCCAATGTTCCTGGGATATCGCAGGACTCCCAGAAACCTCTTCCTCAGCATATTTCCTCCACTGAACTTCCCCCCACATCTGAAGCACGCTTGTCACCTCCTGACTTTGAGTCAAGTGCATATTCCCTAGTATTGGTCTTATGTAATCCTATAAGCCTCAATAAAGTTTAGACCCAGAAATCAATGCCAAAATTCCATTGTGTTCAAAAGTGGTGTCACTAAAGGAACACAGGTGATGTCACCTTGTCCTGGAAATACCCATTACTTCTTGCCACTGGAGCTCTCACTTCTGCTTTTTTCTTTCCTCTGTTTCTCTTTGGGATTTACACCTGTTATCTCTCTTTCAATCTTTCTCTTTCTCTTACTACCCCCCCTCCTCTCTTTAGAAATAACTTTATTGAGTGCATGCACTAGAACTCACACCCTCTCTCTCTGGATGTTGTACCACGACTTATTTCTGGTTCTAGCTGTCCTTGGCATTTTAGCCCTGTGGTTAAAAGCATGGACTTTGGCATCAGAGTAGCTTTGTTGTAAGAATCAAATAAGATAATGCATGTAAAATACTCAACACGGTTCCTGGCAAGTAGTAAGCACTCAAAGCAATTTTATTATTATTACTTTCCAAAGTGTAATATACACTCTGTCTCCAGAGCCTCAGGCCCCAGTTATGACTGAGTTCTAAAATCTAGAGTTCCTTTCCACTAAATCTGGATCTTCCCATTAGAGTAAATCAATGAACCTGATGAAAAGAAATATCGAACACTTCCTATATGCTGGAGACAAAATACAAAGACTGAAAACCAAATGACATAGTGGCAATTTTCCTACAGTATTCCAGAGAAGACACATGATCCAAGAATATGGAAGGGGCTAGGACAGAGCAGTTCTCACGATTCCTGAGAGACTCAGAACACTTCACAGAAGGGATGTCAGTGTGTCAGGTGTTAAGGACACCTCAGTTAAAAACTTACAGGACAGGCGAAAGAACATTCCAGACAGGGATGGCATGCACACATTGCACCCAGGTCACCCACCCAGGACCCATAGGTAAGTGGAGAAAGGCAGAGAATGGTCTCAGAGCACCATGTGTTTATGTGTTCATTCAAAAATTAAATATTTTTTATTTTTATTTAAAAAATCTGAAGATTTTATTTATTTATATGAGAGAGATAGTATGAGCAGGGGTAGGGGCAGAGGGACAAGTTGACTCCCCACTGAGCAGGAAGTCAACATGGGGCTCGATCCCATGACCCTGAGATCAGGACCTGAGCTGAAGGCAGACACTTAACCACTTAATTGACTGAGCCATCCAGGTGTCCCCCCAAATTAAATATTTTTTAAGCGACTGCTATGTACCAAAGCACTGTTACAGGTGCTTGGTGGGGATAAAACAATGAACCAATCCGACAAAGACGGCCTATCCTCTTGAAGCTTACATTGTACTTGTCAGAAACAGACAGTAATCAGAATCATGAAAGCTGACCATCAGGTGGTGGAATGGACCCAATCATAGTCCCCAAAGATGTCCACATGCTAATGCCTGGAATCTGAATATGCTAAGGTACATGTCAAAGGCAGATTAAGGTTGCAGATGGAGTTGCATTTGCTCAGCAGCTGGCCTTAAAATAGGGAGATTACTCTGAATGGTCTGGGTGAGCAAACCCAATGTATTCAAAGTTCCTAAAAGCAGAAAGTGGAGGCAGGGAAAAAAAGAGCTCAGAGGGAAATGTGACCACAGAAGGTCAGCACTGTGGCTTTGAAGATGGAGTAGGGCCACGGGCCATGGAAGATGAGCGGCCCCAGAATCTCCCTGGAAAAGGCGAGGGGACGGATTCTCACCTGCAGCCCTCAAGAGGCGTGCAGGCCGGGCCACACCTTGACTTTACCCTTTTAAAGACCTGTGCCATATTAATGAACTAGAGAACCGTAAGACAACAAATTTGTGTTTTTTGAACTGCTAAACTTACTTATTACAGCAGCGATTGGAAACTACCAGGGATGGTGGGAAGTACCGTTGGAAAAATAAAATCAGAAGAGGTGCTAGCTCTGGACGGCGTGCCTGGGAGCCATCCCACCAGCCGGCCTGGTGATCCCAAAAGGCGTCCCCGGGAAGGAGCTATTTCAACAAAGAGCTGAAGAAGGGGACGTAGAAAGCCATGCTGCTGTCTGGAGGAAGTGCCCTCCAAGAAGCAGGAACAGCAGGGAGACTGCTGTGGCAGGAGCAGAGGGGGTGGCAGCGATGGAGTAGCAGGAGGTGATGCCAGGGGACCCATGGGTGCCCAGATCAGGAAGGACATTCTGACTTTCATTCTGACTCTGATGAAAGAAGCGATTGGAGGGCTTCATGCAGAAGAGAGATGCACTGTGATTTACCTATGATAGACCTTCTCTGGCTACTATATTAAAATGAGACTGGACAGGAAGTGCCACTTGAGGTGTCCTAATACCACAGGTGAGAGGTGATCAAAGCCCACCCAGGATCAGAGCAGCAGAGGTTATGAGATGTGCTGGGGCACCAGGGACACCATAGCGTGCCTAACCCATAGGGGCCAAGGAGGGAGAAGGAGCCAGCATTTGACACCTGATGACAAAATATCGCCTGACTTCTTTATGATCTGGGCAGCTAAGATGATCTCAAAAACTTCCCTCACTTCCTTTTCATGGATGACTCAATCCCTTTCATCTCTCCCTAAACTCACTTAGATTTTCTACCTGCAGCCTTTCTCAGGGTCTCAGAGGTTGGCTGCCTGCTGGGGGTGGTTGTGCATCACACCATAGCAGGTGGGTGGGGTTCGGGCAGGTTGAGTAGAGGGGCCACCGGGCCCCATCCATGCTGGGCATCTGTCTGCTGTTCCCATGTAGTAAAGTGCAGAGAAGCCCATGTATTTATAACTCTCCGAGCTTGCTGGTCAGCATGTGTATCTGTCTGCACCCTACACTGCAGGGAACCACATCGAGAAAATGCATTAAAGAAGAATCAGCAGGAGGCAAGGGTACCGCTGGTCAGGCTCCCTCCCTCTCAATTATTTATCGCTCATAATTTCCAGCAAATCACTGGCTGTTTATTGGTGATCATCCATTATTGAAGCACTTCCTACGGCCTGGGCCAGGTTTTCGGGAGCTAGATAGAGCTGGGGCGTACTCTTGAAAGCTGTTAGACAAGCCCCAGGGACCGCGGGGTCTCCAGAGTGGCTGGTCATCCACGGAGGATACATCTTTTAATTGTTGGCTTTTGTGGGAGCCTGGGATTGGTCGAGATCCAGCGTGTGGTTTACCATCGGTAATTGACAGAGCCCTGACGATTTAGGAGCATGTGTGTGTGTTAAGTTGCCTCGTCTGTGGGGATGACTGTGAACCCCCAAAGGTTGTCAGCTCTTTGCTGTTCACAAGAGCTTGGCGTACCATCCTTGGCCTGTGTTCCTTCTGGTTCAGCTACTACAAATAAATAGATGCTGCTCTTCCCAACATTCTCTGGGCCAAGAATTTGGCAATCGAGTCTACAGGATTGGCAATTACAGGCCAATACAGTCACCAGAGGTTTTTCCTATATCCCAGTGAACAATGCTATTACCATCCAGCCAGAAATCTGCGGGTTACCCTTTCTTTATCTCCTGCCTTTTTCCTTTCTCTACAATCTATCCGGTGTTCCATCAACAAATCCCCCGCCTTTGTTCTGCCTCCAATACAAAAATACACATAGATATGTTTCACACTTTTTGCCATGTCTTTACCTCTCCGTCACCATTCTTTTATGCTAAGACGCCACAACCATGTCTCATTCCTGTGACTGCCACATCCTCCTTCCTGATCTGCTTGTTTTTCTCTTGCCCCTTCTAATCCATTCTTGACCATCAGTATAGTCTAAAAACCTAAATCCTATAACATTGCTTGAGCAAGCTTTTCCTGCATGTGTCCTTGCATGAGCTCTCCCCTCTTGCAGGGGTGTATTTCTCCAGGTCCTCCCATGGCTGGCCCCTTCTCATAATTCAAGCCTCAGCTTTAAATGTCACTTGCATGGAGTCTTTCCCTGACCACCCTATCCTGAACAGGTTGTCGCCTCCCACATACTGCTATTCTCCATCTGGATTCTGGGTTCTTTCCTTGTAGTTTTTCTAGTATTTGCCAATGGTTTCTTTATTATGCTGATTTGTTTCATTTTAAAATTCAGACTCCAGAGGTGCCAGCTAGCTCAATTGGTAGAGCCTGCAGCTCTCTGGGTTGTAAGCTCAAGCCCCATGTTGAGTATAGAGATTACTTAAAAATAAAAATCTTTAAAAAAAAATTCAGATTCCATCACTCGGTTATAAACTCGACAGGATTTTCACCAGTGCCTAGCACAAGGCTTGATGCTTAGCAGGTGCTCACTAAACATTCATTAATAAATGAATAAGGCAACCACTGCAATGTCAAAATTGTGCCCATGGATCCAAAAAGTCTGTACTATTTCCTACCATACTCCCAACCTCCCATGGCTAGAAATTCTGTTATCTCTTATCCTACCAAAGGATCCTCCCAGTTATAGAATCTTAGGTTGAAGGCATCCAAGGGACCCTTCCTATTGGAATAGGGGCCCTGATGCAACAATTCCGGCAGATGATCACGCTTCCCCTTCTTGGACACTGCCAAGCTATGGACAACTCTTGCCCTGGCCTGGAGGCTTCCCACTGTGGGAATACCTTGGCTATTGGAAAAGTTTTTCTTATAATGACTCAGATCCTGTCTTCCTCAGGAAATCTACCATTTTATTTAATTTTCACAGCTCCATTAGGAGTGTGGACTCCAAAACTGGCTAGACTTGAGTCTGAATACAGGCTCCATGACTCACTCGGCTATGCAACTTTGGCCAAGTGGCTAAGCCTCTCTGAACCTCAGTGCTATTTTTTGAAAAATAGAGATAACAATATTATTGTCACACTAGGGGTATGCATGAGTCAGTGCTTGTCAAGCACTTAGCACGGTGCTGGCACACAGTAATCCCTCAGAACTATTATATGCTTTTTTTAAAATGAGGCAAAAGAAAGGAGAGTTGAAAGCACACAGTAGGGGTGACTGGGTGGCTCAGTCTGGCTCTTGGCTTCAGCTCAGGTTGTGATCTCAAGGTCATGGGATCAAGCCACACATTGGGCTCCCCGATCAGCATGGAGTCTGCTTGTGTCTCTCTCTATTCCTCCCCCTCTGCCCCTCCCTCCACTCACACACACACACTCTCTCAAAATAAATAAATGAAATATTTTAAAAGAAAAAAAGCACATGATCTGGGACCAGAATATCTGGTTTCAATTCCAGCATAATTGTCACTCACTAACTGGGGCCCCAAGTAAGTGGCTTAATAACTCTGAGACTCAGTTTCCCTAGCTCTAAAAAAGACATACTAACAATACCCACCCAACTCATCAGTTTGCTTGAAGAATTAAGTGGTCCCACACACGTGAAATATTTAGAATAGCACCTGGCACCCAGTAACGTACTCAGTAAGTGTTAGCTGTCTTTACCCTCATGACTATGGCTCTATTCTCTCCCGCATCTTAAATTTTTTGGTCCTAGACTTTGCCCTCAGCTTCAGAAGAATCCAAAAGGATGAACAAAAGCCAAACACCCAATAACCAGGAAGCAATACCCATGATGTCACACAGCCACGTTCTTGCTAAACTTCACAGGCATAGAATATCAATTGAAGTGATGGAATCCATGTTCAGAAATTCCCAAATTGCTGTCATTTGTTCTTTCCCTGATAAGTTCACTGGTGACTGGTGTACTCGGTTGAGCATCCTGCATAACTGCTTTTTCCAGAAAAAAGAAAAGGTTTGTGTACATGAGGTGTGTGTGTGCATTGGGTATGTTTGAGAAATCCTGATTTAACCAAGTGAAAAAGTCATCTTACTGCAGGATTTCTTAGGGGCTTTAATAAGGAAATCTCCTGGCACAAGGCACAGTGTGCTCAGATGCCAGACTTATTGGGCTGTGGATCATTTATGTTTCCGGAACATTTATTAAACATCTATTAATGACTCATCAAATTAGATCTCTACAGGGCCGACTTGGAGAAAATCTGTTGTGGATCAAACCCACTGCCTAAAAATGGACAGGGGCAGGAAATACTCTATCAATCCATTACCAGATTCGGGACACCTAACAGCTCAGGGAAGTTTTCCTTGAGAAGCAGGCTGAATTCATCCAGGAGCCCAAACCCTTTTGATATCTGAGGGGCCTGGCTTCATCAGCGTGATGGAGGCACATTCCTTCACTGCATGGAGAAACTCTGATTGCTGAGCTTGTAGCATTTGCTGGGATCTCAAAATGCACTTCTGGGGTGAAAGAATAAAGAAATGATCAGTGGCCACTGATTCTTTCGTCAGTGTTTTCCTTCTCCCCAGATCATATGAGTTCCTTGCAGGCGAAAATAAAAATCTAATTATTTCAATGTGTCTGTGTTTCAGACACATCTCTGAAATAAAAGTGTAAAGTAAGACATTTCCCGAAGAGGCTTCCAAACCTCATCTTTGAACAATGCTTCAAAGGCCCAAATCACAGATCATATAATGATACAAAATGTTTGCCTTCATTTTTCTCATTCATATCAGAGAGAATTTTGCTGAACAGACCAAGGATGGCTAAGTAGCTCCAAGAGTAATTAACTCCCTAGAATACTTCTATTGTTTTAGAGATCTTTCTAATGTCCATATAATTTAATGAAAAATACAAACTCCATTAGCCAAATTATATTCTACGATTAGGGCCAGACCAGGAAGAAAACTAATGACAATTTTCCTTGAGATTCTTCTCTCGGATTCCCCACCATGTTGAAGTGAGAATTTACATGATGATTGCAAGGTTAGTGTCTTAATGTTTTGTTGGGTCTGTGTCTAGTTACACTCACTACATGATGCAAAACTGGCCAGGGAAATTGAGATGCGGCTTTATTTATCACTGGCCAACATAGATTTATCCTAGATCAGAAAATGTATCCCACCATGCACACAAGAAATCGACTTTGATAGTTGATAGGGAAAAGGAATACTAATTCAAGAATTAACTAATTGCTTTCTTTTTTTCCCAATTAGCTGATCTTTATTCATTGACCGGAATCCTACTAAGTTGCCACTTAATCATGTATTGATGGCAGATGATGTACTAAGTGGCTTAAATCATTGCTAAGAGAACTTTGATAGGAACCCTACCTACACTCCCTTGAATCTCAAGGAAAGCCCCCTGTGCATTGAGAAACCAGGCCCAACACAAAAGGAAATGAGCATTTCGGAGGTTTCCAAATATACACAAATGAGTAAATGGGGACGCTGGGTTGGGTTGGAACATGGAGCCAAACACGAAAGCATAAGGACTCCAACCCCAAGCACTAACGCTAGGTCCCCACATCTTCCATTGTGGTTTTCTAGTATTTCTGTGATGAACATTCCCGGAGTTTATCTCATTCTCTTCAATATGTTCAGGAAGTTTGTTAGCACTGACCTATGACTCAGAGTCCTGCTCATTCCCTCCCAAGGCAAGTGTCCCAGGCTGAGTCAAAGACCTAAGGAAGACTAGAAGGTACAAGGTCCATCCAAATGCTCAACTATGTTCAAAGACTTCTCTGAGTCCAGTGTCTTGACTGTCATTGTCTAGTGGGTTGATGGAAAAACTTGTTTGCTCATGTTTGAGCATCTCTTCCCCATGGTCCCTGTGTCACCCCATCTTGGCCCTGCCCAGGTACCTGGGTGAATGCCTCATTAACTTTATTAAGGCTCTATCCCCAAAACCTTCCATCACCCATCAGCTCAGTAGTCTGCTTAAATCTCTTGGGTGGCTCCAACAAGATGCCATGTGATGGTGAATATGGACATTGGCTCTGAAATCTGATTTCCTGGTTTAGACTCACTTATGAGTTGTGAGAGGCAGTGAAATGATGAGTTGGTGAATGATGAAAAGCCTAGAGGAAGGGAGGCATATGAGATAAAGCAAAGGTAGCAAAATGTCAATTGTGGCATCCGGACAGTGGGTATGCAGATGTTCACTGCACAACTCTTCCGACTTTTCTGTGAGTTTGAAAATTATCAGGATAAAGTTTTCGGGATATTAAACCATGCCGCTCAGCTGATTAAAACAAAAATAAATAAATAAATACTCACATCCATACATGAGGGAATAAATAAATAATCTGGTCTATTATTCACCTGCTAAAAACCCTTGCCTGAACTCCAATCCCCCACAGGGTGAATGTGATGCTCTTCACCGAGCCCTCTCTACCTCCTCTGCATTACGTCTCCTCACTTCCTGCCTCTTGACACATCCATTAGCAGCCTGGAGTTGCTTGCAGATTTCTCCCGGCTCTTCCTCTCGTTTGCTTTGTGTCTATGTTGTTTTTCTCATGCTAGGTCCTCTGCCTGGGACGACCTCTGGCCACCCTTGCCCTCTTCGCCTGGCCAACTTGTTCTCATTCCTTAAAAACCATCCTTGGCCTTAGAATTTTGCACTAGGCATTCGAGTGTCAGGATTTCCTCAACTTCACTTAACTCAGTTCACTGTTTCCTCTGCTTATCATTCTGAGCTGTCTTCCAAATGGCTGGCTAGTTCTCCCAACTTTTGGTCACTGGGAAATATAATAAACAGGTGTATTCTGTTTTCATCCAACTCACTGGTAACATCAGCGGGCAAGGGTGCTGATGGAGCCTGGGGTCCAGCTTCACAACCATCCTCCTGACTGTCTCTGATCCTTCAACTCATTGCTGTTGCGTTGTCATGATCCAATCTGCCAGGAAGCCCACGGATGGGTTCAGACATGTAGCCCACCTTCACACATCTTTTCCAGAAACACATTATGAAAATCCTTGCCAAATATCCAGTTAAAACTAAGGCAGACAGTCTGCCTTCTTCCTTGATGCAAAAAGAAGCAACGAGGCCATGTTAGCAGAAATGTAAGAGACCCCTGTGACCCCTGCTAATCACTGCTTCATTTTCCAGGACATCACACTGGGCATAACTTTCATGTGCCTCTCCACCCTCTTGTACTCTGCTGTGGGTCCCAGGAGGCTGATCCAGGCGGACCCTCAGCAGGTCCCTTGCTTTTTGGTGTCAGCTTCAGTTTGGGCAATGGGAGGCCCTGACAGGAGAAGAAGAAGACTGGGTATCTATTCCCTGGTTTCCTCCCTGCCAGGATGCTGGGGTTTGTCTCCCTTTTCCGGAGTCCCCGCTTCTGCATGATGCCAGTCTCTCCATTCAGTTCTCTCTCCTCTGGATTCCCTAGAAGTGGTCACAGCCTCCTGCTGTTGCTAATCCTGGAGTGTTTCCCTACCCCTTGTTAGTTTCCCTATATAGAGTCACACCTTTGCAAATGCTCCTCTGTTAAGCCTTCCTTAAGTTACCTGATTTGGGGGACTCACCTGCATCCCGCTGAGAGTCTGACCTATATTCCATCCATGTTTAGAATAAGCCTGGGATTATGCTTTCAGGACCAAGCATACCCTAAGATGATCCTTGGGAGATGTGTGTGTGTGTGTGTGTGTGTGTTGCAAAAATGAGGGATATGCCATACTTTAAGATCTTTTTAAAGAGATTTTATTTACATGTTTGAGACAGAGAGTGCATGCACGTGCATGCACACAAACACACACACACACACACACACACACGAGTGCAAGGGGGCAGGGGGGCAGGGGGGCAGGGCAGAGGGAGAGAGAGAAGCAGACTTCCCGCTGAGCAGGAAGCCTGACTCAGGGCTCTATCCCAGGACCCTGAGATCATGACCTGAGCCAAAGGTAGATGCTTAACCAACTGAGCCACCCAGGCACTCCATTGTATCTTAAGATTTACTCAAACTCTAAGCCAAAGCTGATTCTGAGAGGTCAAGGGCCTCTAACTTGCTTCATGTCTCAAAACCAGGGTGTGATGACAGCAGATGTCCAGGCACACTGTACACACATTCATTCAACAGGTATTTCTAGACCTTCTGCATGTCTGACATTATGTGAATCAACACACAGGCTATTGATATAAACCCAATGTAGTCAGGATCCTAGAAGTCACAGGGAAATCACAAATTTAAAAAATGTAACAACAAGGCAATGTATGATATGCACAAAGAAAAACAAACAGAGCATGTTGGAAACATAGCAAAAAGAGTGACTCACTCACTTGGGAGAGCTTGGAGTGGAATGGGAAGCCTAACAGAGCTATGGGAATTTGACCCAGGTTTTGAGGGTTGAAGAGGAGCTTTACAAGAAGTCTCTCATGCAGAGGGAATGACATGTATAAAGACAGATATGATCCTCTCAGTCCCAGTCATTGGTGCAGGGATAAACATAAGATCTAATTTGGGCCATTAAAAGAATGAATCCCAAGACTTGTATAGAGCTACCTAAAGGGAGTCTCTTTTCTTTTAGCTGGTTCAGAGTGAATAGATGTCTAAAACTTTCAGAGCTATTCCAGTTAAGGGAGATCTAAGTGTTAATGTGGGGTTGTTGTATGGTGTCTGATACATAGAGTGGAGATAAACTGGGCCCTCCATCCATTGCTTGAGCTGCTGGATCAAGCCTTACTTGAAGCCCATATGTATCTTGACTTCTCAGCTACACGAGTTGAGGTATCTTCTATTTACTATTAAAGTATTCTAGGGGATCCCTGGGTGGCTCAGCGGTTTAGTGCCTGCCTTTGGCCCAGGGTGTGGTCCTGGGGTCTCGGGATCGAGTTCCACATCGGGCTCCCAGCATGGAGCCTGCTTCTCCCTCTGCCTGTGTCTCTGCCTCTCTCTCTGTGTCTCTCATGAATAAATAAATTTAAAAAAATAAAGTATTCTAAATTAATAACAGGCCAGACCCTTCCAGGAATATGAAGCAGTGATGAAGCACCTACCATTCTAGCCACAGAGCAGCAAGTGTAAAAGGAATATAAGACATGAAAATGCTTGGCTAGTAAAAGAAAGGATAAGAATTTTGATAAGGAAATGAGGAAAACCAGACTCAAGCCAACTGAACTGTCTTCTACTCCCTTTGTGGCAACTTGACCTTTCTTTCCTTGGCAGTAGGGAGCCATAGAAGATTCTGCACAGGAGGGTACCATAAGCAGTGTTGCATTGCAGCACAAAGGGGCACCTGAATGTGGGTGGTGCTTTGGCCGATGATTTGGCAGACTTCTTCCTCCTGCCATGTTTTTCTCCCTTCAGTGAGCCACATAACCACCTTACTCACAAGAAAAAAGCCATTAAAAATGTATTTCATCGATTATCCTTGGCCTATAAAATCTTGCTCCAAGGAGAAACATCTTCCCAGCCAAGCCCTCACCTGTGGGCCTGCCAAGCCTCTGTCTTCTCAGGAAGAGTTTAGGGGTGACAAGCCTGGTATCAGAAGGGTGCTTTCTCATTTATGGGGTCTAGAGAGAGATGGGAGGCCCACATGAGCGCCTTTCCTGAGATTGCTTTTCCCATCCAGCCGCATGAGGTGGTTTCCTGTTCTAAATATTTAACGTGATGCCTTCGGTGTGTCCTCTAGAGGACAGGAACTTATGAGCTGATGTTTATGAAGGGGGAGGGCCGTGAAGCCAAAAGACACACTCTCAAACAAATCCAACCAAACAGCCCTAACCCCACCCCCACTCCCAGGACCAGAGGAGCGCTCGTGATTTATGGCTCTGCTTGCAGAAGAAGAAGAAAAAAAAAAGCTCTCCATTTTCCTAAGAGGGGTTGCAACTAAAAGAAGCAGCTTTACTCGGGCTCCCTTTGAAACCAGAAACCCCACTCCCTTTGCCCTGACGGCTTCTGAGCGGAGCCAGAAAGAATGCTCCATGTACACTTTTAACCTTCCTCCCTCCCTAAGAAAGGGCTCTGGAAATTCTCTAAGTAGATTCGGCTCATGCAGAGAAGGGAAGGGGTGATGGTTGGGTATCTGCTTTGGGGGGGTCTGGGAAGGGTGCGTGTGCACGCGTGAGTGTGTTCGCGTGTACTCACGTGCATGTGTGTGTGCTCGTGCATGCTTGAATCTCAAGGTCAAGTAGCAATCGAGGAACGGCAGCGCTGCGCCGGGACCTCTGGCTTATCACCGACCTCTCCTCTCAGGCACATTTTCTGGGAACAAGAGAGACAGACTGGAGTCACCGGCTAGTCTGAGAAGCAAGTTAGAGCAGATCCAGAGTCTGAGCAGAGCCAAGGGTCCTAAGGAGAAGAGGAGGGCTCAGGCATTATGACGCTGGTGTACAGCAAGGAGAGAAGGAGAGGGATGGGTCTTCAGAGAGGACGGGCTTGAGAAATCAGGAGTGGTTAGCAGAAGCGATACTCCAAGTATTTAACAACCACGAGGGTACAGACACAGGCCAATCGGAATACGTGCCAGCTGTAAGCCGTCGGTCCAGCTATACCTGTGCATGCCAACTGTGACCAGCATTGTATGTGGGAAGTAGCTATGTTCAGAAGGGACAAGAGTAGTATTTAGGCTCAAATGATTCTGGAATAATGTCATATTGGCATGACTGCAAAAAAAAAAAAAATCACTTATGAACTACTCGATGAGAAAATTTTCTAACATAAGTCCTCAAGATGTTTCCACAGGGATAAAAAACAAACTCAACAGGCTGTCTATGGGTTTTTTTGGTCAAATGAGTTTGGAGAGAGCCCTGGGGTCCACAAAGATTAAACTTTTTTTTTTTTTTTTTCCACTGCAGGACTTCTCAAGCCTTTGACATGGCAATGGGCATCCCAGATATCTCTAAGGAAGGGAAGGTGGTTAGAGCGCATGACATGGCACAAGCTTATTTTGAATACAGAATATTTTCTTGAGGAGAATCTTCTGGAAGCAGTAATCCTTGGTCAACACTGGGAAATAGTGCTCAAAATCACTGCTATGTTTCTAGAAAGGGATTGGGTTTGCTCACAAGGTGGTGAGTTCATAGTAGAGGTGATAAATTGAGAGGAGATGGGACGGCTGGGGCTTTCTCACAGGACATTTCTATGGAGGGTTGGAGGTTGGATAAAGTGAATTTCAGAGCCCATTCCAACTCTAGGATTCTCTGCACTACGGACTCAACCGGACACAGGGAAAGTCAAACCCTACAAGCATGTAAGTGTTGCATTGTTATCCAACAGAAGGGATCCACCTTCTTTCTCAACATGCATTGATCTACTCTGTTACATACCACTCACGGTTATCAATAGTATTCTTGGTAGTAGTCACTGCATGCTGGGCACCATGCCAAGGGTGTACATACTTCACCTCATTTAATATTTTCAACAGTGTGACAAAGTGACTTATTTTCTTCACCTGACACTTGAGGCCCAGAGAGGTCACATAACTTGATAAATGCCACACAGTTAATAAGTAAAAGATCCAAGAAACAAGCCCCACCTGTCCAAGGTTGGCTGTGGAGTGGCAATCTTGGAAGCAGGGTTGGTATCTGCAATCAGAAAAACCTGACTCTACCATTAACTTGCTTGAACAAATTACTTACCTTCTCTGGACTTCAGTGTACTTTGCCATCAGAGGAATTGACCAAAACAAATTTGATGCTCTTGGGGCACATCAAAAGAGGTATAAGGGTCTAGAATAAGGGACGTATAGTCATTAAATTTTCACCCATTTATTACTTATCTATCCATGAATTCAATACCACCCCTGAACACTTAATCTTATTACTATTTATGGAAATCTCTGATGCAGAGGAAACACTGCATGTCTCAGTAGATTATGGGGAGGGTTTGTTTTTTGGTTTTTGTTTTCTGAACAGGGAGTCCAAGCCAATCTCCAACTCTACAAAAACCCACTATATGACAAAGCGCTTCTCAGCACCCAGTGGGTACCATGAATCACCCACATCAGAGTCACATGAGATGTTTATTAAATGAATATTTATTTTTTCCTTTTCTAAAAAATGGATTTATTTATTTATCTGAGAGAGAGAGAGAGAGAGAGAACAGGGGGAGAAGCAGAGGGAGAGGAAAAGGAAACTCTATGTTGAACTTGGAGCCCTACATGGGGCTTGATCCCGTGACCCTGGGATCACACCCTGACCCAAAATCAAGAGTCACATGCTTAACCAACTGAGCCACCCAGGCACCCCAAATGAATATTCCTGAGCTTTACCTGAGACCTACTCAATTTTAATGTCTGGGGATGTCTGGGGTAGGATTTTGCATTTTTAGCAAGCTCTCCAGTTAATTCACACACCCTTAATTTGGAAGAATTGTTCTAAATTAGTAATTCAAGGACAATATTTCTCAAAGCACCTCTGTCAAAAAACAATTCCTTTGCTCCACAGAAGGCGGCTATGGCCCAAAATGAGTTGGGAAGAAGTTAAATCATCTAAATCCCTTTTAGAGATTTTCCATGTACGTTAGCACATCAGAGATTTTAAAAGTTCCAGATTGGAGAAATCTGTTGGAGAAAAATTTAATCAAGTATTTCCCCAGCGTATCTTGCATTTGACAATGCAAATTTTCTCTTTCCATGCATCATGCCAGGCTACTTCCACCCATCCCCACTTCCTCACCCCTGACCACCTACGAAGCACGCTAGAAAGTTACTGTTCTGCAGAGCACATCTGGAGAAAAATAAATCTGGGTGATTAATATAAAATGCATCTGTGGGGGCTCAGAGTTAGATCTCAATAAATAGTCATTGGTTGGTTGCCCAATATAGGAAATGAAAAATAACTGGGTTCTATCTTGCAAGATGTGTTGGAGAGTTCACGGAGACCCACACACCTCCGTTGGAAGCTGTTGGAAGCCCTCCGAGGGAGCACTTAGGAACTCCCCAAAATAGCTCACTTAATCCTTTACGCCTGACTCAGGCAAGGGAAGGCAACAGCCTGCGTGATTCAGCCTTTTGCTCCATGTTGAAACTGTTGACTTTGTCATGTAACCTCTTGGACGGTGCCGAAGCCTGGGCTTTGCTCATCTCTTAGGCACCCAGGTTGAAAGAGCTCAGAATTAGCTCCATGACTCACGAGTTTGCTCTGCCACTTACATGTATTATTCCAGAACATAACCCAGGCTGGCTGCACCACGTGTGAAATTCCTCCGTGCTACCCAGACCCAGCCCTCAGGCCGAGAGTAGCCTCCTGAAGCTTGCAGCTCAGTTCCCCATGTGGACACTGGCTGGCCCGAGTCACTATGATGTAACTCCAGCTTCCTCATTCCCCCTTACGCCCTCCTTCTTTGTCGGTCCCACTAGGCAGGTTTCTCAATTCAGAGTTAATTGACGGGGGACCTGAGGCAAGCACTGGAGCTTCAGACAGCACCTATGTCTAAGCCCTGCGACGTGCCAGGCATCTTACAGAAAGTCGGAGGCAGAAAAGCTGCCTCACGCAACTTCAGAATTTATCAAATGTTATTGAGGATGAATGTAGATGATTAATGATTAAATAATTAACCCAGAAAGGGTGAATCAAATCTTGTCTCAACGGTGAGATCGATGACTTTATGGGGTGTAGGCATCAGGTCGAAAGTTGTAGGGAGACATTTTCAATTTTCTTTCCGTGTATCCCAGCCAGAATGTAGACTCTGACCAGAGATGTGAGGCTCTGGAGTACAGAAACCTCTTCTGCTTTGCTCATCACTATATTTCCCAGGGCTTGCATCAGTGTCTGGCACAGAGTAGGTGCTCAACAGGTAATATTTGTTGGGTGAATTCCACTAAGATTTTGGTAGATTGGAGATGCGCATCAATTGCTTGACACTCTGCCCATTAAGCAGTCGTGCCTTTGTTCCTTACCTTGAATCCAAGCTCTGCAACTGATCAATAGAATGTGGTAGTTGGACTTCATATATGGTGGCTCAGGGATCCAAGAAACCTGGAGAAAAGCAGCAAAGCTTCTCATGATCTAGCCTTGGAGGTCCTAGGACATGATCCCCACCATTCTATTGGTCAGCGAGTCATTGGGGCTATTCCAGATTCAAGGGGTGGGGAAAGAGGCTCCACCTGGCAGTGATGCAAATAGTATGAGTCCCGTTCCCCAAGGATTTGACCAGTGAACTCCATGGGAGGAGAAGCAAAAGATTTGTTGCTATCTTTAATCTACCTTTCAGAGTTGTTAAGAGGATTAAAGAAGATGATTTATACAAAGTGCCTAGGTGTGTGGTTTTTTTTTTTTTTTTTTTTTCCAGATTATGAAAGAGATTCCCTCCTCTGGGTAGATATAGCAATTTGGCTAGTAAAGATTGGGCTGGGACTTAGCAACCCTGTGCTGTCTCAGCCCAATGGCCTAGAGCGGGACATGGACTGTACTACTGTCCACAGCAGCCCTGCTGACACATGGAAAGATTCAGTAAATTTGATCTATTGCGAAAAACAGCTGATATCATGACTGCAGGGGCATCTGCCGCTTTGGGCAAGTCTGGTATCTATTTCCTTCCCTTCTCATCTCAGCCCCCTGGTTTTCCCTTCTGGAAACTATCCTCAGTCACTCCCATTGCATAGAGTCTCAATGGGACAGTCAATCTGTCCCTTCCTGCCTTTAGCCAAGAGGCCATGTGACCTGAGCTGAGCTAATTAGACATCTCTTCCCTGGAATCTGCATTTTAAGCAGAGTTACTCACAGACCAAATATCACTGGTGTTCATTCACTTTCAAAGAAGCTCCTGGGAGGGACTGCCATTGCTTCCTGCTACTCAGATCCCACGCTTGACAAATTCCCGGGCTTTCTGACAGCTGGTTCTACTACTTTGTGTGAGACTTGTTTCTCTTCCAATAAAACTATTTTCTTTTTTTTTGCACGTGGTAGCCAAAATGGGTTTCTGTTGCCTACCATCACATAACCTGATGAAGATTCTTATCATTGGCATCTTTGTCTTCATCATGGGGGTCAAAGCACCAGCAAGAGGCTCCATGTAAAACAACACACTAGATGGTAGAGCCAGTCAGTTTGAATCAGTTTTAAATTCAAGCAGTGATCTTGTTAAGCTCACCAATCACTCAAGTCTCTGTTTATTTACCTTCGAAGTGAGAATAGAACCTGATTCCCGGTTTCCTCCCACTCATCACGAGGATCTCTTGTTCACCCAGCCCTGAGCGAGGCACTGAGAGTGTTGTAGAAGTATAGAAGGCAGAACCCACCCCCCCACCCCCCGCCTGCCGTGGGGTTTTAATTGTTAAGGGCAGACAAAACACACAAGGAGGTCAACAACAACGATGTGGCAAGTGGCATTGGGAGCAGGGCAGTAATCCCATAGATCTCATAATAAGTATCTTCCACCTGCCAGCTAAGTGCTAAATGCATCATACACACACCTCGTCCTCCCCATAGCCTTGCAACAGAGATACTTATCCACACCACAGAGATATGGAAACCGCAGCTCCAAGTTGTACAGCTAAGATTTGTCCGACTCCAACCCCATGCTCTTCACCAGCATGCTATGTTACCAAGTAGTAGAGATACTGTTTTCCTTCTCCCTCACTTCTCCCTAGGAGAGGTCCTAGCTCCCTGGAGCTTTTCTGCTAGAAGGGAAGTCCTTGGGATGGCAACCTTCATCTCATGGGTCACTTGTATATAATTGATAGTCACAACCTGGACCATTGGTTGGGATCATGGTGGGAAAGAGACGGTACCCCAAGTTGGGTAATTCGAGCAGAAGTAAATAAAGGGCTATTTATAGAGGTGCTAGAAAGGCTTAGAAACTCACAAGGGCTGGTTGCAGTACCACAAGCCTAGTGAAGTGGGGTGCTGTTGCCACTCTTGGGATGGAAGAGAGGAGAGAATGAGATTATGAAAAGGCAGAGGGAGTGTGTCTCTGGGAAGGGGCTGTTAATAGGTGTGTCTTTTGACAACCAACCCACTGCAATTCTGCTATGAGTGACTTTGGGGGGAAGAGGGGAGACAAACACCCTAACGTCACTCCTCCTCCCTCTTTCTGGCTTCCTGCCAATATTCTCCTTTGGTTAAGCCCACCTGGAACCCACAGGGCATGGGGGCCCTCAGTGCAGCCACGCAGGTCAGCCTCCCAGAGCCCAGAGCCCAGGGAAGACACGTGGGACCAGGAAAGGAGCCAGCAAACCACACAGCCATTTGCTACGGAAAAAGAAGGAAAGACATGGCAGAAGGATACTCCAGTAGAGTCTAGTCTGACCCCTTCAGAGAGCTGCAAAAGGGAAGGCCATTCTCCAGATCACAGAGCCAAGTGGCAAGTTCTCATTCCAGAAAGTTCTGAGACCCAGGCCTTCTGACTCCAAGCTCCCTGCATTTGCCAGTGTACTCCACTGTTACTCCTCCCCCCGATGGCAGGTATGCCGAGATCATGGATAAAAGGTGTGTGTCCTAGCCGGAAAAGAGGAAAGCCCACCAAATGGGCCCTTCATATAGAATGACCTATTTTAACCCCTCCATATACTCAACATTTACTGAGGATGTACTAAGTTATGATGCATATAGAGTGAGTCTCATCCCTTGGGATTTGACTTTTGGTGGAGGAGACAGACTGCTAAGCACAGGTCCACATTTTAAGTGAACAATTCCTAAGGTGTAAGTGTGGGCAGCGTACAGCAGGGAGGAGAGGCTGACCCTCCAACCAGGAGATAAGACAGGGCTCCCTGGAGATGACACTCACACTGAGTCCGGGCCCAAGTGGAGCCACCCTCCAGGTGGACCTGCTTAGGAAGGGCCTCCAGACAGAGGGAGTCTCTCGGGCAACCACATGGAGGTTTGAAATACCTAGATCCATTTGGGGGTGTAAGGAGAGTTCAGTGCCACTGGAGAGGAAGGCACGAGATGGGAAGTCAAGCCAGAGAAAGAAATGAGGCTTGAAACCTCAGCCAGGGTCACCTCCTGGAGATACTCTGAGTCCCACTAAGGAGTTAGAGCTTTATCCTGAAAGTGACGGGAGGTGTGGCAGGTGTGTGTCATGACCTAAGCCACATCCCCGGGATCCAGTGTCTGCACCCTGCACCGTTCGTCACCCCGTCTCTGCTATGCATTCTCCAAGGCTGCAAAAGGCTTGCTCAGCCATGCACAGGCACAACCCAGAAGGGCAGAGGAGTGGAAACTCTCAGAGGTGCCTCTAAACAAAGGATGAGGAACTTCTGCGGCCGAGGCACGGTCTACAAGGACCCCCTGAGCTCCCCCGGGGACCAAGCCCCAGGTGCCCACAGGAGTAACCAGCTCTTCCTCTCCTCCCTTCTCTGGCTTGCCCTTCTCTCCATTTTCCTGCTATCATCTCTCAGATAAAATACCCGTATTCAAATCCCCGTCCCAGGGATCTACTGAGGAACAACTCAATGGCAGACGGATGCTGGAAGATTTTAAGGCAGGAACCAGAAATCACGATTAGCATTGGATGATGGTCAGATCAGAGGCTCAGAAAGGTCATTCCAGGGGTGGCTGGCACGAATGATAGATTAGAGGGAGCAGAACTGTACAGCCAGTGAGGGGCATGGGCCAGGAGGCTACCAGCAGCATCTTGAAGAATAACCCGGGCCAGAGCCAGGGCAGTGGTGATGGGTATAGAGCGGAAGGTATTAAGGGAGTCAGAGAGTCTGTCCCCAAAGTAAAACAATGGAAGAACATTCCTCCAGCCCTGAACTGAGCTGGTGTGTCTCTGAGCCCCCCGGAGCTGCAGTAAATCTCCAACCTGCAGTCCTTTCCAAGCCCCTGACTCCAGAGGCAGCGAGCGGTAATCCCTTTAAAAGAGTGTTTAGAAGCAGTGGGTGGAACAGAAGGTGCTTTTTACAAGGCTCAGAAAAAAAAATTAAATTAAGCACACACACGCACATGCATATACCCTCAGCTATGCCCACGGGGGAAAACACAGCAATTACTATTTACTCCAAAAAAATCTGGAGTGATTTGTGGGTTGGGGAGGGGGAAAGGTTATTTACAGTGTGGGGTAGGAGGAGTTTCCAAGCTCCTGAGTCTCCCCAGTAAGTGACGAGCAGCCCGAGGGCAGTTTTCTCTCTTGACATTGGACTGGCTTCCACCAAAGAAGGGAATTTAAAGAAAGCAAACTCTAGATAGATAGATAGATAGATAGATAATAGATAATAGATAATAGATAATAGATAAATGGAAATGAAGAGGCACAGGGAGGCGAGGCGGTTGCTGTTGGTTTTGTGCTGTGCTTTGAAGTCAGAACTGGAAGAGGTCATAAATTTCCTGGTGGGAGAGAAGGAGATAATAAATGTACTCTTAACCGTGGGGTGTTTCTGCTCACGTGGCATCCATTAGCACCCAGGAAGCTCCCTCCTGGCCCCCCAGCTCCCCTCGCCCCGGCCGATGTCCAGAGCAAAATATTCATTGCCATACTTGGCCAGTGGCCCAGAAATATGTCTGAGGGAGCGCTGCCCACTTCTCCTGGCCCGTGATGCTCTCACGGCCTCCGTGGCCTCACAAGTCCTGGGACATTTTGAGAGCTACACTGGGTAAGACTCATCTCAACTCTGTGACTCGGAGCTGAAACTCAACCTTGCTGAGTCTCAGTGGCCTCATTGGGGTGTCAGGAATGATGCCATGCCCGGACTTTGTAAAAATTAAGTCGGTTGGCCGGCAGGTGAGAAAGGGGCTGGTATGCACTGAGTGCCTAATGCATGCTCTTAACCTTCTTATCCACTCAAAGAAAGTTCAAGGCAGCCTGACTTATGTCCTCCGTACTTGCAGGTCCAAATGCTGCATTTGCCTCCTGAAGCAGCGATTCTTAACCTTCCCCGTGAATCAGAATGAACTGGGGACCTTGCAAAAATGCTGATGCCCAGGCCCACCTACTGCCTACTGATTCTGACTCTCTTGCTCTGGATATGCGCCTGGCCCCGGGGATGTCTCTGTAGCATCCCAGGTGATTCTAACGTGCAGCCAGGGCTGAGAAAGACTGTCTTAAAAGTCAGCTAGTCTCCAGGTTGCCAAACCTGGCTGTCCGCTCACCTGGAGACAGTTTCCTTCTCCCCACCTGCCACGTCCTGAGCCAGAATCCCTAAGAAGTGCCTCTGAATCTGCGTTTTAAGATGTCCTTTGAGTCTTTCTAATTTCAGTTGAGATGCCCTTCTGGGAAAGTTGCTCAGGTGTTCCAAGCCCAAACTGGGGAGCCTCTTGTCTGCTTCCACATTCCCCCCCACGTGACCCCTCATCAGTTCACCATCCACTCTGTCATGACTGTGTGTCTGACCTCAGCGATGTTCAATGTTTGCCAGCCCCTTGCACAGTGCCCAACACACAGTAAGTACCCTTGGAATGAATCAGCGCATAGGACACATTCATCCCCCCAGTGCCACTTCCTACAGTGACCCCCATAATGCACAGCCCCTCATAATCCATTTCCAAACTTCTGCAAACACAGTGCCCTGAGGTCACTCAGGGGTGATGCTCCGGGGGTTGGTTAGCAATGCTCATCTCGGGGTGGTGGAATGTAGGGAGTTGCCCACAATTCATGTATGCCTTGGGAGCTCTCATGCCTTTGATCTGAGAACCGTGTGCTTCACACACACACACACCCCGCCCCGAGACTGATAATTATGCAAGGAAAGAACATGGTTTGGAACTTCAAACCCTCAGTTCAAATTTGGTCACTTACTAGCTGTGTGATCTCAGGGAAATTGCTTAACATCTCTGAGTCTAATCTATTTCTTCAAAGTGGGGATGACAGTGTTTTAATTTCAGGGCTTTGGTAATAAAGAACATTTATTGAGACAATAAAGAATATTTTATTTATTTTTTTAAGATTTTATGCATTTATTTGACAGAGGGAGAAAGAGAGCTTGCACAAGCAGGGGGAACAGCAGGTAGAGGGAGAGGGAGAAGCAGGCTCCCAGCTGAGCAGGAAGACTGATGCAGGGACTTGATCCCAGGGCCCCAGGATCACGACCTGAGCTGAAGGCAGATAGATACACGTCTAACCAACCACTGAGCCACTAGGAGTTCCATAAAGAACATTTCATAGGTTCATGCTCTTCTTTAGGCATCATGCTAACCCCTTGAAACCAGAAGACAATCCTGTAAGGTAGGTGTTCCAATGCTCAGCAGTTTATGGGAGTAAATGGAAGTTCAGAAAGGTCGAGTCACCTGTCTGAGTCATCTGGGAGTCATCAGCAGAGCCAATCTGACGCTGCTTCCTGAGTGTTTGCATAGTGTCCAGCCCTGACACCTGGGACATAGTAAGTGCTAAATAAATGCTAGTTTTGCTCCTTCCTCTCCATGGCTTCTTCACTCCTAACCATCACCACAGAGAGAAAGAGATTTCTAGGAAAAAAGGACATTTTTCAGGTGCTGCTAACCAAGAACACTGGCATCTCTCACTTGAGGCTGAAGACTTTTTTCTCCACCTTCAACACTTACCCTGAACACCACCGCATCATAGGTTTGAGTCTCTAAGCACAGCCTAGAAAGATCCAAAAGGGTTTTGCTGGTTGAGCGAGGACCAGCTAATGGAGAAGGGGCTGTTTCTTCCCCACCCTCATTGCCCTGGTCGATTTGCATTGATCCCTGTTCGGCTGAGCGAGGGCCGTCTTTCAAAGTTTATTCTGGTGTCAATTTTTATAGTTCCCCCCACAGATCAATACTCTGCAAAAACATTAAGGCAAACTTTGTGAAAGCCGATCGTTCAATATGAGTTTTATGAATGGCTCCAGCCCCAGCACTAAGCATTTGGAAGTAAGTGGTACCTTTAATCAGATGAGTGATAGAAACCAGTCAATAAGGGCTGCTTTCTCGGCCCTTGGAGGAAGAAGATCTATGCCTCTGACTCCCTTTATCAGATGCATTTGTTTTCCTCAGTTGGAGAAGCTGGCCGGGTGTAGTGGTTAAGAGCTCAGACTGAATGATAAATAAACTGATTTTTAAATATGGAACAAGGATTAGAACAAGCATCTCACAGCAAAAGGAAGTCCAGAGAGCCAGAAAATAGATGCAAAGATGTCTATTCTTACTAACAAGCGAGTGTCAGTGATAAACAAAAGGAAAGATTTTTTTTTTTTTTTTTTGCCCCCAAACCCATCTGCTTGATGGAAATTGAACAATTGGGGTGGTTGAGCAATGGATCATCCGCACTGGGAGAGTACGTTGGTTTCAACTCAATTTGAGGAGCAGTTTAGAATTATCGTGTAAAGCTGAAGTATGCATTTCACGTGACTCAGCCATCCCACTCCTTAGTATCGACCCATGAGACTCTCCGGCACATGTTCTAGTGGACACACACGAAGATGTCCAGGATCTCATTGTTTATATTGTAAACATGCAAACAACGTGGTTCACCCTCATGAAGAGAGTGGTTTAAACCAGCAGTTCTGGCATCCTATGATAAAATACCTTACACGGCACAGCAGCAAAGCTACGTGCATTGGTGGAGATGGTTGGAGAACAGTATAGTGGGTGAAATACATACATAATATATGTATCCTGACACTATGTATAAAAAGATCTAAGACAAACCAAGCGATGCTATACAGCATTAATGAATAAATGAGAGATTACACAGATGGGTTAATAATTGCAAAAACCGGGGTAGCTTTTATGTCCCAGCTGGGCAGGAGGGAAATAGGGAAAGTAAGAGCTACCCAATGGGGGCTTCGTGTTATGTCATTCTCAGGGATGACGCCATTATGACATCATTCTTAGGGAGGAAAGAATCTAATGCCAATATGGTAAACTGGAAGTTCCGTGAAGCCAGAACTATCTGGCTGGTATAAATATTTATGGAACGGGTGAATAATGAACTGGAAAACTCTGCATGTTGGAAACATGGTGCCCTTACATTTTTCTCTATGATTTCATTTGCTTGCAATATTTTGTTGGGGAAGGAAGGAAAGGGAGGGGAGGAGAGAGAGGCAGACGAGCCTGGTTTCAGATCCCAGCTCTCATGCTCTTGGGCTGAATCTGTTTTTCACTAACATGCTCTGGATGCAGGAATTTGGTGGGGGTGGAGGTGGGAATGAGGGGATAAATGAGGTGAAGCCAACAAATAATAATGGCATTGTGTATTTTTATTAAGCATTTTGCATGCATTAGATACTCCTCCATGATCCTAAACCCTGATGCATTGCAGAGCCAACTGAGCCTCTAAAACATGCCCCTGAGTGGGTCCTACTGCTAGCCAATTACTTGAGACTTTCAGCAGAAGTATGGGGGACAGGGGGAGCTGTGGGTTCTCAGCATTTTACCTAATCTCTCAGGATGATTCAAATGCCCACTGAGGGTTAGGACCAACTGGCCTGGTTGCTGCGTTCTGCATAGGGAGACAACACATCTTCTGCTAGTCCTTGTGTCCCCTATGCCCAGGTCACAGTTGGTGATGAAGCAAACATTTGTCATATAAAAGAAAGGAAATACAACTTAACTGACCCCTCATGGCACTCCCATAAATTGAATGTTTCTACATCCCTCCATCAGACAAGGAGATTGAGATGCTATAACATGTCCCAGGAAAGAAGAACTCAGAAGGAATCTAAGCAGAATTGGGGTGTTTGACCACTCTACCTAAATACCTACCGCTTTCCTCTCCACCTGCTTTTCTGAGCCAGGCATCTGTCCAGAAGAGTCTGAAATGATGCGAGCTCCCTTTATTGTGGCCACTGCAGTCTTGCGGGAGAAAAAAGTTGCCCACTGGCCCAGTGAACCTCCCAGATGTGCAAGAGAACCCAGAGATGCTTTCCCACTTCCCTTATTTTGTCCTGGGCATGTTTTCTATTTTGAGCATCTGTGATGTGCCAGAGACAGCAAACAAGACAGTCCCTGTTCTGCTTGTCTGGGTAGACCAGCTGGAAAGCAGGCGATTCCCATCCTGTGTGTGCCCTAGTTATGTCTGAGAACTTCAATGGGCACCTTCCGGTTAGATCAAGAAAGCACTGGCTTCCAAACTTGCAAATGAGTGTCTGGACCTTGAAAGAAAATTCTAGAAATAATAGAGAAGCACATTCTTACGAAATGCTACAACACCCATGCCCTTGATGTGTCCATCAAGGATGAAATGATATGAAAACTGAGAACATCAACAATTCAGATTTTAAAAAATGATCTGGAAAAATTCAGACTCAGAATTGCTGAGGTGTAAGGAAATTCCTAATTGATCTATTTTGCCAAGGTGTCTCTTGTTAAGCATGTCCCAGAGAGGTGTGTGATGAAAATACACGTCTAAATAAATCTAAAAGAGCTCTTTCAATGAGTATCAAATAAAAAGGCCAAGTGATTAAGGACACACATTTTGAAGTTAATGACAGTGTTGCCTCTCCTTCCCCAGTGAGACATGCAATCATGGCGCATCTATTGCCAGTGGTATGGTAGAGTCCATGAAAACATGGTAGTTAGCCATGTCCTGGGGGGGCTGATTGACCAGCCTTCTTGGTTAAGGCTTGAGTGACATCACGTCACCAATCCAGTCTCACACATTGTAGCATCAAAACAGGAGACACTTCAATTTGCTTTTATTGAACACCTGCAAGTACTGGGGCTTGGGCAGCCCAGCCATGGGGAACACAAAACAGTTTAGACAGGTTTTCTGTCCTGTGGGAGCTCAGCCTCCAGGAGACTCTAACACAGGACAAAGGTGTTGGCTTTTAAAGCACAGGTATATAAATAATGTGCAGTGTAAGGACACAGAAGGAGAGAGAATTTCTAACTAGGAGATGTAGAGCCCTGAGAGGAGGTGTGATTTTGCCTGCAAATAAATAAAACATTTATCCTTCTCGCTGGATGCCGGCAACGTCCAGGGCTCGCCCAGCCCTGGCCCCTCAGGACCTCCAGCAGATACGCCACGGCCCCTGTGTGTCTCTAAAGAGTATCAGGTGTCTTCCAAAAATGAAGTGTGTCATGATGGGACATTTCGCTAGGATATTCTAAGCAGGAAATGAGAGTTTCAGCAGAGACTATGTATGTATCAAGAGAAGATTAGGTCCAGAAAGATTCTGGGTTGGGCAAAGCACGTTGAATAATTGCAGAATTCAGGGCCAAAGGAGAGGACACGGGGACATAACGTAACTGCTCTGCACATTTGCATGGGCGATGTGTATAGTACATCTGGAGATACACGCGTGTACATATGGCATCACACATCCAGACATGCCTGGCGATGCACACGTGTAAGGCATGTTTAGACAGTGTGTGCATCTGGCATATGGCATATGTGTGCACGTTTCTGTGTGTCAGGATTCGTGCTAGCAGAAATAAGTGCATTTTATACTTGACATTGTGTGCAGGGCTGTGCATATATGTATTCCTATACGTGACATACGTGTACGTCTGCATGGGACCAATGTGCATGTGTGTCTGAGTATGGATGTGCATTAATGTGCACATATGTGGACACAAGTGTATGTCTGCGCATCTATTCGGGGTATATGAATGTTTCCATATACATATTGTACAAGTGGAGATGTAGGGGAGTATTTTTATGTATTTTCATGCACACAGAAGTGTGCACATATGTACATCCACGTAGACAATATGTGTATAAGTTTGTATGACTGAATGCGTGTGATTGCATAAGTGTGTGAGAATGTTTGTTCAGATAAACCTAAGTTTTTATGCCATGCTCCATTACCCGGGGAAGCATGCTTGTGTGTGAGTGTGCATTAGGTAGGAGTGTGCACCTGATGTATGGTGTGTGTGGACGCCTTAAGCTGTGTTGTGTGCAGCATTTACATGGTGCAGATGCACATGTAGGTGTATTACATAGGGGGAGAAAATATCTATGTATGTGTTTGTGTAACTGTGGTGGCAGAAAGAATGATTTTGCTCTAGCATGCATGCGTGTGTGTGTGTGTGTGTGTGTGTGTGTGTGTGTGTGATTTTCCACAGCCTATCTATGCAGAGACAAAAGGTCTGGCATTGAGGCACCCAGGGAGCCTGACCTCAGGACCCAGAGCAACCCATGAACTGGCAACAAGTTACCCATCAGCCTTCCCATGGTTTTGGCCCAACTGAGAGTTGACCTTCCAGTGATTAAGTGGCTTTTGCCTGCAAGGGATACACTGCACATCTGTGGGGCAGGAGCCAGGGCGGGTGGCCAACCTTTTGGTGGAGCTGATGGGATTTTAGTTGCCATTTCTCTGGATATAGGTGGGCCATGTCATCCTGGGATGGACCATGAGGGTGCTGACTCAGGTCCCCCAACTCAGGAGTCCTGGAGGGTGACGCCCCAAGGGCAGGGCAAGGGCGGAGGAGCCATCCATTAGTTGGAAGCCTATGGGTTAGGCCAGAAAGTGGGAAGCCAGGAGGGATGGAGGATCAGACCAGGGTTCAGATTCTGACTCTGCCACTCATAGGCTAGGTGACCTTGGGTAGGATGCTTCATCTCTCTTGAGCTTGCTGACCTCATCTACAACATGGGGACAGTATGCATACCTGTTGGGCCACTGGTGGGGTGGGTGACCAGTAAAACACCTTCTCTGGCACAATGCCAATCACTCAGCAAATGGCAGTGATTAGAATATATCCTCTCGTTTCACCCCCTGAATAACCTCTGCACACTGGAGCCAATGACTTCTCTAAAGATAACACAGTCCTTAGTTTGGGACCAAGCAAGGGGCAGCTCTTTCACTTTTGAGCTGTATGTGATCTTGAGCAAGTGTCTTCACCTCTCTATGCCTCTGTTTCCCAATTAACAAAATGGGTCAATTGCGGTACTTATTCCACAACATGGATGTGGAAGAAATGAAAGAATATATGTAAAGTAAATGAGAGTTACTCTTCTTTGTATTAATCTTTCTCTTATTGGTACCTGTAAGTCCTCAGGGCGGTCTCTGACACAGAGCAGGGGCTAAGTCAATGTTTGAACTCACTATGGTTGCTGTTGTTAATATCATTTTTTTCCCTCCCTTTCCAGATCCTCTCAGTGCTGAAGAGAGTTTCAGGGGGAGGGAACTGTTTTCGCAAAGGCCCAGAAACGTGGAGAAAAAGAATATCATGAAACATTCAAATGAGTTCAGATTCCACAAGGGAAGGGAGGAGGGCTGCGAGATACAACAGGACAGGGATGAAGATCATGGTCACCACACCCATCGTCAGGTTCAGGAGTCTAGCTTGCAAGGGGAAGGAGATGGGAAGCCACACAGCCAGCTGTGAGCACCCCTTGTATCCTGGATTTGGAGACCTCGGAGCGCTGGGTGGGAGGGCCATCACCTGGGGCAAGGAGCGGCCCCTCCTCTTGGGGAAATGTGTTGGCAAGTCTGGGAGAGACACCTTGGCTTCTGAAGCTGAAGATAATCACATGCTCGCTGAGGAATGCCATCCCAGAAGGGTTTATCTGTTCGTTGCACAAAATCAGTGAGGGCCTATTCTGCACCAAGCACCTCCCCAACTGTGCAGACACAGCGAGGAGCCAGGAGGACATGTTCCTAATCTCAGGGGGCTTGGAATCCATACACATACTCAGAGAAAAATAAATCAGATATGAACTTTGCAGAGAGCCACAATGGGGTGACATCACTGTTGACGCGGATGTGCAGTGGCCGAGACTGTCCTACGGCACACATAGGGAGACGTAAAAATCAACCCACTTACAAAACAGTCTGGCAGTCCTTGATAAAGGCGCCTTTACCAGACAACTCAGTAGTCTCTCCCCAGTTTTCTACTCTAGAGAAATGAAAATGTGTGTTCATACAAAGACCTATATATGGATGTTCACAGCACCTGCATTCATAATCACCCCCAAATGAGAGCAACCCAAATGCCCATCAACTGGTGAATGGATAAAGAGCTTGCATTAATTCCCACCATAGAATACTACTCAGGTGTATCATGGAATAAACAGAGATCCCAACCCAAACCTGAACCCGAACCCCTTACAACATGGATACTTCTCAAAACATTATGCTCAGAGTCAAACACAAAAGGCAATGCACTGCAGGATTCCATTCATATGAAATTCTAGAGAAAGAAAATCTCTGTTGACAGAAAGCAGATTGGTAGTGGCCTGGAGCCTGAGGTGGCTAATTTATTTAAAGTAAAGCCTAATTTATTTAAAAGTAATAATAAAAAAAAAAAGAGTGATTGGAGCTATTTTAGGTGGAGTGGTCCAGGAAGGCTTCTCGGAGGAGGTTCCATTTGGTACCAGCCCCAAGAACTGAGGGACATGCATGGGCTCAGGTTGGCATCCTCCTCTCTGGCCTGGAGTCCAGGGTGGTTTCCTGCTCTGGAACATCCCTGGGCTGCCTTTATCTGCTTCCTGGGATTTTCTTTCTCAGGCAAGATGTTTCCTATCCTGAATCTCTAACCCACGGTTTACTTGCTCACTTCCCCCACCGGGGCCCTCCTAGTCCTGCGCTCCCTAGTAAATATTTCAGTGTCCATAGAGATCAATGGCTCATCACCAATGGGAAATTGAATGTAAATCATCCTTGCTTTGCTGTCACCCCAGAAATCAATGTTCACACATTAGGGCTATTATCTCATTAGGAGGCCGTTGATTGATGGCAGCAGGATCCAGGACATCACACCTGCAGTTCCCCTTCCTCTTCTTCCTTCTCCAATGGAGCCAGCCTGGGGGCAGGTGCCCAGAGAGGGAACAGGCTCCGGGAGATGACTCTGTCCCCAACAGCAGCAAGAGGTCCTCGGTGGGGCATTCCACTCTTGGTCTCTTTCCCTATTCCCACAAGTTCATATGAGATTTTGATAGCCAGAAGGAGGTGGCTTCTGAGCATGAGACCATCTGTCTGCCTAGAGCAGAGCTGATGCTGTTGCCAGTTTGTTATTTCAAAAACAATTTATTGAACGCCTACTGCGTATGAATATAAATGTCCAGCAAAACCCACCAAAATGTGAAAACCCTTCCACCTGGTAACTCCTTCTCTGTGCTAAGAAATGTGCATACCCCTTTGCCTACAAACGTACAGCAGTTTTGTTTGCAATGGAAACAATTTAAATATGAGCCAGTGGCCAGTAGGCTAAATTACCCATGGTTCTCTCCTACACTGGAATACTGTGCAGCCGCTGCCAGTGAGCTTGTCAGACTTGAGTGCTATCTGAAGACAGGGGGAAAGGTTTATTACATGTATGTGTATGTATATATGTATATATATATATATGTATAGCAAAAAAATTTTAAAATAGAGTATAGAAGAACTGTATTCAGATTATGGCTCTACTTAGACAAATTTTATACTTTGAAAATTTATAAAACCACTCTGGTAAATTTACTTTTGGCAAATTTTGAAATGTATTAGAACGTCCATTCATTTGTAATACATATTTATGTAGACTCTTCATTATACAGTCAGTTATGATATTATATATATGTAGATATATTTATGTGATATCATATGTGTGTGTGTGTGTGTGTGTGTGTGTGTGTGTGTATGTTTGCCAGGTATAAAGTATGCAGTGGTAGCTAATGCTAACACCGTTCTTGCTGTCCTGGAGCTTATGTTTTAGGACATTTGTTTAATAGGAAAAGACTAGGGACTCCTGGGTGGCTCAGCAGTTGAGCGTCTGCTTTCTTCAGGCCCTGATCCCAGGGATCAAGTTCCACCTGAGACTGCTTGCGGGGAGCCTGCTTCTCCCTCTGCCTATGTCTCTGCCTCTCTGTGTGGGTCTTTCATGAAAAAATAAAATAAAATAAATAAATAAATAAATAAATATCTTTAAAAATAAATAAGTAGGAAAAGACTAGAAAAATACATAAAGTATCCACAGTGGTTTTTCTCTGGCTGGCGGGTTCATGCATCACCGTTTGCATAAATGATATAATACTGCCATATATATGAATTAGACATAATTATATTAGATATTATATCATGCATGTTGTCTCTGGTTTCCAGCTTTCGTGTAGATACATGTGTACATGCTGCTTCCCTGTGGTTTCCAGCTTTCGTAAGCGACCAGTAAGTATCACTAATGCAAACCGAGGGAATCACAGCTGTAGAGATACGGCCCCTGGACCGGGGTGCAAGCCGCCGTCTACACAACGCACGAAGGCGGACAGACCCACAGGTGCGCGAGCTGGGGAAATGCAGATCCGGGTGCGCAGGGGGCCCACGCGCGCCCCTGCGAGTACCGACCCCGACGCGCGCGCCGCGGGGGTGCGGGGGGAGCCGGCTGGGCGTCCGCAGGCTTGGCCAGGCCACCCAGCCCCTCCGCGCCCGCCTGGGGGAGCGCTGGCTGCGGCGTCACCCGCCTGGGGAGGCGGCTGTGCTGGGAAGGGGCCAGCCTGCCCTCCAGGCTGCACATGTCTGGGACACGGGCCCCCGGGGCAGCCCCTCCGAAGCTCTCCTGCCCTCCGAGGAGGCTGGGAGGCCCGGGGGAACGAGCTTGCGGAGATTTCTAGAGCTGCCTATTTGCCGCAACCAGCCTGTTCCCACAAATCCCAAAATAGAGTCCCTGGCAGAGATGTGAACTCTGAAATGCAGGGACAGCTGCAAAGAAAAATAGTGGAAGGGAACAGGCAGGAGAGCTGTCTGCTCTCTCCTCGAGTCTCAGAAGGATCCCTGGAGCAGGCAAGGGCAAGGAGGGGTCACCTTCTGGGTCCAACCCCTTCATCTCCAAATAGACTGCAAAGTCGGCCTCCTTGAGAGGGGACACATTTGCTCAGAGAGCTCTAGGGAAAAGCAGGATACATCCTTTGCAAAAAAAAAAAAAAAAAAAAAGAACCAAACCAAAACCCAACCAGCAGCAACGACAAAAAACAAATCCGAGGTTCCTCTACCCTCCCTGGAAGGTCTTTTCTGAGCCTAACTGCAAGCCCTTCTATGAAGCTAGATCCCATCACTCTCCTCCAGGTCCTCCTGGCCTCCTCCTCTTCTGAGAACGCTAAGTTCACTCTTATTTTCCAGCGAAAAGAGTGAATATAGCTTTTTAGTATACATTTGTGAAGCAAGTACTCTGGGTGAAGCACTGAGGTGAGGCACCCCCGATAGTTAGACAGGGACCCAGGGACCCAGCCTCTAAGGAACCTTCGCCTGTGTAAGAGTCACTGCTGTCTGATACCAGGTTATCAGACAACAAGAAAAAGGAACAAAAAGTGAAACAGAGTATCTAATGTTTTACTGAGCACTAACCATGTGCTCGGCCCTGACTCTGATCTTAGCAATTGGCTAACATCATATTAATATCAATATAGCAACTCCATGACCATAGTCATGGCTATCATGTTTACTTCATAGATTAGGAAACTGAGGCCTCGGTGACAGTCATTGAGCATCTGCCTTTGGCTCAGGGTGTGATCCTGGGGTCCTGGTCTTGAGTCCCATGACAAGCTCCCCAGATGGAGCCTACTTCTCCCTCTGCCTATGTCTCTGCCTCTTTCTGTGTGTCTCTCATGAATAAATAAATAAAATCTTTAAAAAAAAAAAAAAAAAGGAAACTAAGTCACAAAAAGTAAAAGACACTTACCCAGAATCACATTTCTAGAAAGTAGGGAAGCCAAGATCAGACTCCCAGGAAAGTCTGGGGCCACTTTCCAGGGTCACTGGCTTGGAGAAGGGGCAAGCTCCCTAAGACTCAGTGTCTTCATCTTTAAAATGGAAATTGTGTCCAGTTCGGGTGAGGAGCGATCATATGATGTTTAAATAGAGAGTGTGTCTGGTAGGGTTTTCCTACACACAGGAAGTACTTAGTGCTGATGTTTGTATCAGTTAACTCATGCTGCATAACAAATCATCCCGAGACTTAACTGTGTATTGTTACTCATGATTCCCGGACTCCGCTGGGTATTTCTGCTGGTCTTGACTGGACATGCTGTGTGCTCCTTCTGGTCTTACCTGGGGCCACACGTCTTGTAGGTGACTGGCCATTGGCTGATCTGGATTGGCCTTGGCTGTGACAACTAGCTCCTCTCCTTAGGAAGGAGACAGAGCCCTGTCTTGCCCTCTAGCAGGCTAGCCCAGGCAACCATGGGGGTCCTGGAGAGTCCATGGAAAAAGATACCTGTGCACTTTTTCAGGCTTCTGCTTACCTGGAGTTTGCTAGTGTTCTGTTAGCCAAAGTCAGTCAGATGGCTGAGTTTAGAATCAGAGGGGAGGCCACAGTGACAGGCAGAGAATGTGGCCACGGGGAGGCCACTGGTGCAACTGAGCCACGACTGAGTAATGCTAAACACGTAAGGGCACTCGTTACACAGCAGGCAACGCCCTTGCTCTTACTGGTGTGGTCATGGTCCTATAATTATCCTTCACAGATGCTGAGAAGAGGCTGGGAGGGCCACAGAGGGGACAGAACCAAAGGATGCTTCTGGTGAGAAAAATCATTTCATTGGGGTCTTGGAGGCCAAGCACGATTCAGAATTTAGGTAATTAGGCAGCAGTTAGGACAGGGAAACATTCTGGGCAGAAAGAGCAATGTGTGCAAAGACAGAAGGTGGGGGAACACCACGAGACCCCTCGTGTTGATGGCAGAGGGAGGGAGGACCAGGCAAGCCGTGGAGAAGCACATGGTAAAGATGAAGAGCCAGGGAGGCGGGGCTCAGAGGCCTGAGAAAAGCCAGCACCTGAGGGTCAGGTCGTCTGGGGGAACCAGATCCAGGGAAGGGAGGGATTGAGAGCGGCCTGCGGAGGCCAAACAAAGAAACATTCAAATCCTCTGCAGAGACGCTCCCCAGTGAACAGGACGCCGACGGCATGCCCATTTTACAGATACAGAAACTGAGGCACGAGGCATTAATTAAGTCGCAAGTGCAGTGTCCCCCACTGAGTGAAGTGGCTGGGCTGCGATTCAACCTTCACAGCCTCCGAATTGTCTCAGACTCATCGATCGCTTTTCTTTTGAAAGGAGGGACTTGGAGGCACAGAGTCCGGGAGTCCCAGACGGGAAGGAGGAGAGCAAAGCACCCAGGGCAGGGGGAGGGGAGGAGCGAGTGCCCGTGACATCACCCTTGGATCCTGCCGACCCTGACAAGTCCATAGGCGTCTGGGGCTGGGCTCACTGGGCCCAAAGGCTCGGCCCTCTTCCCTCTCCAGGGTTTTATTGGCAGAACCTGCTCTGGGAACACCCCACCCCAACTCCAGCCTCCACCCCCGCACCCCAGCCCAGGCCTCCAGCCAGGCCCCTGCCCCCCTCATAGCCTCCTCCTTGGCTCTACATCTAGTGGATTCTCCTAAGACAGAGGAGCCCAGGCATGTAAGCCCAGGAGGCTTGCCTGGGGGGGTCTGCCTTTTTAGCTGAAGACCCCCGAGGTCTGGCGGGTGTCCGGGAACAATGAGGGTCTCCGTGCGGCCTCCTGTAAGCCACAGCTGATCCCGCCACTACTTTGGCAGACCGTTCAGCTGTCAGCCGGGCCAGGGCTTGCTGACAGGGTCCCACATGCTGGGGAAACCTGCCAGCAGTTCTGTCTGCTTGGGGCTCTGGTCTGAGAAGGGCTTGGTCTCCTGAGCACAGGAATGGGGTGGGATGGGGGGTACTGAGGGCACGCCAAGGACCAGGGTATGGGTCAGGCCAGAGGAGCCACGGCAGGGACATAATGCGTGCACACCGTGGGTTATGCAGTAGGCAACGGATAAGTGTGTGATGGCTTAACGAATAGAGGAAGAGGAGTGCTCACTGTAAGTCAGGATCCCCGGCTCTGGAGCTAGCTCTTACTGGTGGGCACCCCTGTGTGACCTCAGAGTCTTAGGACTGCATGAGGGACTTAAAACATTGATGTAAGATGGAACGCCTGGGTGGCTCAGTGGTTGAGCGTCTGCCGTCGGCTCAGGGTGTGACCCCAGGATCCTGGGATCGAGTCCCGCATCGAGCTGCCAGCATGGAGCCTGCTTCTCCCTCTCCCTGTGTCTCTGCCTCTCTCTGTGTGTCTCTCCTGAATAAATAAATAAAATCTTTAAAAAAAAATAAAACATGAATATAAGAAAACACAGCCCTTAAAGATGTAACTAGTCAACAACAAAAGATGCAGATTACTTTTAAAGCCCTTAAAGATGTAACTAGTCTTGAAAATAATAAATCCCCACCTTCTAGCCCAAGTATAAATTGCCTTGGATTGAATCCTGGATCGGCCTTATATTAGCTGCATGACAAAGGGCAAGCTGCAAGAATCTCTGTTCCTCACATCACATGTCACGTCACATTGTGTGCAAAACGATGATAATAAGCATACCTACTAGGTAAATTATTTAATATTTGTAAAGTGCTTAGAAAAGAGGCTGACATGAAAGTCCGGGTTTAATGAGCATTTGCTAGGGTGATCATCAGAGAGGGGAAGTAACTTGTCCAAAGCCACAGAGCTAGTAATTAGCAGAGCCAGGTACCCTAACCCCAGCCTGTCCGAGCCCCCAAGCCACACTTCTTCTAAGCATGGCCCAAGGTGCCAAGAAAAGAAAGCACTTCTTTTTTTCTTTTTTTTTTCCTGCCCTTCCAATGCTGCCAGGCATGAGTGTCCCTCCATGTCACCTCCCTGGTCAGGGCTGAGAAGCCTTGCACCACTCTGTTCCCAGCCGGAGCGTGTTCTGTCTTCAGTCCCCGTCCTTGAGAAGGGCCAGAGCCCCTACGTGGAGGAGAAAGAGCGTCTGCAGGCAGGCTTGGCCACCCAGCCTCACGCCACTCTGTGGGTCCCTCCCTCTCTGCTTTTCTCTGCATGTCAGGGTGACAGAGAGCAGCCCAGGCCTGGTGTGCCTGGACACTGTCTGCCCCAGCCTGGCCCAGAACACCCCTCAGGGCAGTCCTCCAATGCCGGAGGCCGAGATCACAGGCAATAATAAGTGAATTGCCTGGCCACAGGCAGGGCAGCTAAGAGTACTAATAACAGATTATATTGTTTACTGCACATTTGGAGCTGGGCTCTCGAGAAACAGTACCTCGTTTCATCCTCACTCAACCTACTGAGGGATTTCTCATCCACTCTTTTGTGTAGACACGGAGACCGAGGCTCAGAATAGTCAAGAGATGTCCCTCGAGTCACACAGTTTTAAGGGGCAGAGCCAAGAGTCAGAGCCAACTGTGTTTGGTTGCAAAGGCTGGTTGTTATCTCGTGCTGCAAAGCCTTACCTGGTTGGTTGCTCCAACCACTTTTTTCTTCCTAGTTGGTTCCTAGAAATAAATGCAATGGAAACCCTATAATGGTATTAAATCTTAACCGAGTATTATGACTTTCCTGAAGCTCTGAGTGGGTGGGCTTCTCTCTCCCTCTCTCTCTCTCCCATTCTCTCTTTTGCACACACACATGCATGCTCTTGCTAATATTTTTTGTAAAAAAAAGGGGGGGGAAGTCTTGATTATCACAAATTTAATCATTTATTTTTTTAAGATTTTTAAAATTTATTTGACAGAGAGAGAGAGAGAGCACACATGCAGGGGCAGTAGCAGAGGGAGAGGGAGAAGCAGGCTTTCCGCTGAGCAGGCAGCCAGATGCAGGACTCCATCCCAGGATTCTGGGATCATGACCTGAGCCAAAAGCAGACACTTAACCAACTGAGCCACCCAGGCACCCTAAATTTAATCATTTAAAACAACATACTATATTACAGATCTGTAGGTCAGAAGCCTTGGTGGGGCAGGGTATGGTACTTTCTAGAAGCCCTGGGGAAAATCTTCCCCTTGCTCATGAGGGTGCTGCAAAATTCAGTCCTGCGCAGGTACAGGACCAAAGTCTCTACGCCCTTGCTGGTTGTCAGCTGGGGGCTACTTTACCTCCAGGAGGCCTCCTTCCTGTCCTTGCACATGTCCCCCTGCTTCTCAGAACCAGCCACAGGTCACCCCGTCCTTGTCACACTCCCGTCTTCTCGATTCTCTGCAGCCAAGGCAGGTTCTTGGATATGAAGAACTCTGGGACTAAACCGGCCCCATCTGGATAATCCAGGACAATCTCTCCATCTCAAGGACCTTAACCTTAATCACACCTGCAAAGACCTTCCTGCCAGGAAAGGTAACACAGTCCCAAGTGTGGACATCTTTCAGGGCCACCAGTCTGTCTGCTGCAGCACACTGGCACCAAATAGAAACTTTCTTCTTGGTAGAATCAGAGAGAGAGAGAGAGAGAGAGAGAGAGAGAGATGAAGGGAAGAAAGGAGGAAAGGCAGAAGGAAGAGGAAGAAGAAGGAAGGAAGGAAGGAAGGAAGGAAGGAAGGAAGGAAGGAAGGAAGGAAGGAAGGAAGGAAGGAGCCATTCACTGAATAACTCTATATAATTTAAAGCTCTGTCTATAGACCACTTAAAATAATCCCCTGGACAATGCCTTGCTCGATCCTAAGTCGTGTCCTGCCATGATCACAGTAGATAAGCTTTGGGTGTGCTCCGTAAGAGTCCATCCTTCCCTTATCCTGTTCTCGAGTCTGGGTCTTGCTACGGGAGCCTCCACCGGAATCAAGGAGGGAGCAGTGAAATGAACGAAGTGCTCTCTCTCTCTCTCTCTCTCTCTCTTTACCTAGGGATCCCCAAAGCTCTTCTGGCTCACAGTTGGCTCCTTCTGGGTCCACTTCCTGCCTGATACCAAAGGCGCCCCCTCCAGCAGTGCGCACCCGGCAACGCGCCCTTGGCTGGCGCTCCCAGGAGGCCCGAGCAGTGGGCCTGGGGAAGGCAAGCCGTGTGTGTGCGGAAGGCGTTGGGTGGCTGGCTTCTTTCTCTAACAGGCCTGGTCTCTCGCCCTTTGCTAATTACTTTGATCCTTTGCACTTTGTAAAAAAGCCCCACAACACCAATTGGTCCCCTCTGGCTTTAACCTTGCAACCCAGTTGGCCCTTGTAAAAGTGGGGGTGGGTGCAGAGGGAGGCCCGGCAGGCGCGCACACAGGCGCACACTCTTCCAGACCTGCGCTGACTGCCTCGGGTCTGTTCCTTTAATGATTGCTTCCCAGGACTCTCACAAAAAAGGACAAATAAAACCCTTTTTACAAGATGGCAGGGCTGCGTGCAAGATCCACTCCATCAACAACGCGTTCACTGGTAAGTTCCTTGGCCTGTTAACGTACGCTCCTTCCAGATCTCACTTTCTGCAACTGGCCGGCTAGGGGTTGCTCGCTCCAGCTTCCCACAGCCCTGGAAAGCCTCCCTTCCCACCCCCAACCCCAGCCTCCTCTCCTGCCCCTGCCCCTGCCCCAGCCCCAGTCCTTGGCAAACCCTCCCATTCATCCGTGCCTGCACCTTTCCCCCTTCCACGAAGCTGCAGACAAAGCAAAGTAAATCTCCCACCTGGGCAGATAGAGAAAGGTTTGTAGCTGGAAGCAGAAAAGAAGCCTGTTTGAATGAGATGAAATTTAGGAAGACCACCTTGTGGGCAGTTGTGCTTGGGAGCAGGGTTTTGTCTCCTTGGAAAAGCAAAGATACGGCCCAAACGCCATGTCTGTGTAGGTTCCCCATCCCAGCTTGGTTGACACAGACCTATGTATTAGAATCATTATTTGTTATGAACAAAAAAGTCTTAAAAGTTGCAGATTGTTCACTTTTAAATAATATACATACTTTAAGGCAATCCCTATTATATATATATACATATATATATATATATATATATATACACACACATATATATAGTAGCTTGCTGCATGACAAGCTACTCCCAAATTTAGTGGCTAACAAAACGGCTACTTATTTAGCTCACACTTCTTCCAGTGAATTTTTGAGCTAAGTCCAGCTGGACAGTACTTCTGATCTCAGCAGGACTCACGAACACATCTCCGGTCAGCTTTGGGATTGGCTGGGCGCTGGCCCGGCCAGGGCAGCTGCTGCTGGGGACCCTTGCCCATCCTCCAAGTGGTCTTTAATCTTGTAGCAGGATAGCTCGGGCTCAGTCTCACAGAGGTGGTAGCATTGGTTCTAAAAGGAAGTGAAAGCATTCAAGGCCTCTTGAAGCCTAGACCCAAAAATGCCGCTCTGTCACTTTTGTTACATTTTATGGGCCAAAGCAAGTCACAAGGCCCTGCTTAGATTCAAGAATGGGACACACTCTCCAGTGCTTGATGGGAAATTCTGCAGCCACACACTACAAAGAGCATGGACACCGGGGAAGGAGAAAGACTGTGGTTACTCTGCAATGGAACATAGTTTATTTCCCATGGCTCTTTCCCAGAACTCCAGGCCCATGGTAGGATCACAGGGATGACAGGAAATAAAGGGATGTGTGATCAAAGAAATCTGTGAAAAGTTGGGCTTCACATGTAAATACGCTTCAATATAGGACTTGTCAGGGCCTTTAATCACCAAGGTGCCTGGTGAGCCTTTGAAACAGCAAGCAGGGCAGCCTGGGTGGCTCCGGGGTTTAGCGCCTGCCTTCGGCTCAGGGCATGATCCTGGGGACCCGGGATCGAGTCCCACGTCGTGCTCCCAGCATGGAGCCTGCTTCTCCCTCTGCCTGTGTCCCTGCCTCTCTCTCTCCCTCTCTCTCTCTGTCTCTCATGAATAAATAATTAATTTTTTTTTTTTAAAAAAAAGAAAAGAAACAGAAGCAGTCCAGGTGATTTCCAAATGTTCAAAGGCATTGCCCTTTTGGAGGGAACATCTCCCAGAATTCATGTTCTGTGAAATGTATATTGGGAAGCAGCTCTGTGATAAAGAAATTTATGCTACTTTGCATCGGATACGTCATTCTGTGGGAAAGAGAAAAAGGGAGGCTTCGCAGGCAGCTCCTTCTTACCTGGACCACTCCCGGAGGTCAGTGATCAGTACTGATATATGGCTAAGACTTAGAGGTATTCCATCATTGCAGGGATTTACTCCCAGAATGTTTGCCAAGAGAAGGGCAGGGCCTCGAGGTTCATCAAATTGGTGATAAATAAAGCAATCACAAGGACTGGTCCCACCCAAAGGCAAATGCTCTCAAGTGATGGTTTGGGATATTTCCCTCTGGTCATTTTTCCCCATCTGTATTTATTTTCTTTATGTGGTTGAACTCACCCAAGTTTCTGCTTTTTTTGTAACTTGACATTATACTGGGAGCATTTTAAGAGATCAGTTCAGTAGCAGCTCAAGAGTCTGCCATATGGATGTACTCTTTTGCTTCATGACAGCCCCTCCCGGAGCTGGATATTTATTTTTGCCCCAAATTTCATTATTTGGAATAAGAACTTCTATATCCTCAGAGAGTTGAGTTCTTTTGGGTTCTTTTCATTCTTGCTTTCTTTCTCTTTCTTTTCTTCCTTTCTCTTTCTTCCTTCCTTTCCTCCTCCTCTTCCTCCTCCTCCTCCTTCTTTTTTTTTTTTTTTTTTTTAGAGCAGAAAGTGTCACAGGAGAATTGAAGGCACCCGACTCTGCATGTTTGTTTACTTTTAGTGGCCCAGTAAGCATGAGTGGCAGTGCAGTAGGATCAGGCCAGTTCTCAATGTTTCCATTGCTGGGGTCCCAGCTGGCAGTAGGAAGAAGAGGGTTATTCCCGCGTTTTCAGAGAAATTGCACTTGTGGTCTTGCCAGACTACATGCAGGATTCGGGTTTGGCTCGGCTCTGAGGTCTCACTTGCAGCTGTTAAACCCTCTCCAAACCACAGGCCAAATGATTGCGTTTGGGGACTCTGAATCATTTATCTCTCTCCTATTTCTTACCTACCTTGAATCCAGAAATCATATGAGAAAACCTATTATTAGTAAATGGGTTTTCTGGTTTTTCAGAGTTAAGAGAGCTCAGAAGGAGGGGGGAAAACGAAAAAGAGAAGAAAAACCCCATAGCCACTGTTGAACTGAGCCTGTGTGTAGTTATTTTTTCCCTCTTGGCCTAGATTCGGCTTTTTCCACAGTTCCTGAAGAGTGTATTCTGTAGCAGTTTCCGCTAAGTCTAGTCTGAGGAAGTTAGATGTTGGGGCACAATTTGTGAGCCTAACAAATTCTTTCGGGCTTGTATCATGGAAGGCAGGTCTTGGAAATCTCCCTCTCAGCTGCCTTTGGAACTCAAGGCTGACAACTGGAGGGCTCTGAGCCTCAGTTTCTGTGTCTATAAAACGGGGATGTGCAAATATGTTAAGTGAGCTTGCAGGTTAACGTGCCAGATGCTATTCTAAGTGCTTTGCAATGAAAACTCTTACAGTGCTCATAACAGCAATGTGAAAAATGTTTTATGGTGACCCCCATTTGATGAGGGGGGAAACTGAAATCAACAAAATTGTAAAAAGTACTGTGTACAACTCCTGACACCCACCCAGTAGGGCACTCGATATAACAGATGTGCCGTCCCATTTGTCATGATGGATTGTCATTGCTCCTTCGACTGTCTGCCTTCCCTCACACAGATGGTGAGATCTAAGCTGGCAGGGATTGTGCCCAGCACACCATTCACGGTGCCCCCTGAACCCTGTCCAGGTCCCAGCCCAGAGCGGCTGTGCCATTGGTGTTTACTGAACGAGTAGATGACTCTGTGGTTTGCAAACTGGGAGGAAGCTGATTCCCACCAGCAGCCTAGTCAGGGCTGCACCCCACCCGGGTAATCCCTCACCTGGCTGGGTTTTCAGGGCTTTGCAGGACAAGGACTCATACAAAGTACCAAGGAAAAAAAAAAAAAAAAAGGAAGGAAGGACTTGGTGAGTGGGGCCATGGAGCCCACGGAGATCTGGGCAAGGAAAACAAATATTCCCTATCACCCTCTTTTCTTGTGCTTGAGAGAAAGTCGATGCAAACTTCCTATAAACAGTAAACTCATGGAACAGGCCTGATTGCATTTCCAAGTTAGCAAAGGGATCCCAGACTCATGAAATTGTTTGTACAACCAGAGACATAGTTCTCAGAGTGAGCAGAATCTTTCACAGAGGTCGCTGGACACCTTTGTAGAGAAGCATTGTTCACTTTGAAGCCACCAAGCTGTAGACTGAGAGGCCATAGGCATGGCAAGTGGGTCTGGTGGGTCTGCTACTATGGTAGCAGACGGGAGAAGACTAGAGTCTTTTTTTTTTTTTTAATTTTTATTTATTTATGATAGTCACAGAGAGAGAGAGAGAGAGAGAGGCAGAGACATAGGCAGAGGGAGAAGCAGGCTCCATGCACCAGGAGCCCGACGTGGGATTCGATCCCGGGTCTCCAGGATCGCGCCCTGGGCCAAAGGCAGGCACTAAACCGCTGCACCACCCAGGGATCCCAAGACTATAGTCTTAAAGTGGAAAACACCGACATAGGTTAGTGGGGGAGCAGATGGAATCTTGAATGAACCAATATTGAGTGAGTACCAACTAAATACATGACAGGCTGAGTTCGTGACAATAAATGGGATGCATATTCTCTCTTGCTCTTGGGAGCCTAGATCAGATGGGGAAGTCTTCAGGAAACCAGAACTGGAATAACCCTAGAAAAAATCTCAGGAAGTACAGATTGACACAGTCAATGAAAAAAATCTAGCTACTAGGTTCAAAGCCAAAGAGAAAGTAGAGGGGATAATGCTGAGGGCGATCGGTTATTCATTCAACAAACACATGTCTCAGCCATGTCATGAAATGGGAGAAGTTTGTCCTTGTGGCTTTTCTATATCCTCTTTCAGTTTTCAGTATATGTTTACTGCTTTCTGATTCCCCTCCCTCTCACATCACCGATTTCTCAATTCCCTCTTGCTGTGCCTCATCCTACCACAGATCCCACAATTTGAAAGTTGAGTCTCAGCTACTTATCAGGGTAAGCAGGAGTGGAGGAATGAACCCACACGAGGGTACAGTGACTAAACATAGCTTGATGCACTTTGCAAAATTAGTAATCAAGCGTAAACCAGCATTTGCATCTAATCCTGTATTTACTTCTCCTAGGGAAACAAATCTTTAATTGCAGAATTTCCAGAACAGAGGTTTTGCCGTGAGAAGACACAGGAAATGCAACCTTATATAGCACCAGATTCCTTGTAAGACATTTGTTTCAGAGTCAGTAGCTTCACCAAGCCATTTATTAAGCTGCTAATACATGCCAGGTGCTTGACTAAGTGCCTTTTTGCTTATTTCCCACAGCAACCTCACAAGTGGGCCTTGAAAAATATGGAAGGCTTTATAGAATTGGGCGAGGCATTCTAGGTGAAGACCACAGTTCCTGGGTAACAATGGAGTCATGAGGAGAAAGGCTTGTGGGGTGGTAGATCGGGGCCTGGGGCGGAAAACCAAAGAAAGGAAGAATCCAGAAACCTTGAAAGCAGCAATTACAATGGCCAATATGTGTGAATCAGTGAACTGGGGGCCAGGCCCTGATCTATGGCATCTCTCTTCACTCTGACAGCAGACATTAGGATGCAGGTATGATTGTCCTCATCATGCCCCTTGAAGGGTTGTAGAAACAGACCCTGAGACATGAGGTACCTGATCGACGCTGCGAGGTCAGAAGGAGGCACAGTCAGAACTCAACCCAAGGCTGCCTACTTCTAGAACCCACTCACAGAGCCACAGGACCCTAGTGTGAGTGCCTAGGGTGCCATACTGGCTTTTTTGTTTAGGGGAGGCAACGGGGAGCTCCCCAGTGGTATTTTAAAAAGCAAAAGGCATCCCAGGTCAGCCTTCTGGCATAAGAACGAGTCTTAGAACATGGTTAGAACAATGCCTCATCTCTAAAGGTCAAATGAGGATCATTGTCATTTTTTAACTTAAAAAGAGTTACTCTGCAATATTCTCCCAGAGACCTTCCCAAACTCCACAAATGGTGCCAAATGGGAAGCTGGAAGAAGGGAATGGTCTTGACCAGGGTCTTTTGGAAGATCTGATGGAGACCTGTGGGCCCCACTAGTAATTTGACTCCTGAGTGTGTGTTCTTACTTATCCACTGAAGTTCAGGCAGGGCGGGAAGACCCAGGTCGGGCCTAAAGATCCTTCACCCCGTGTTGCCCTAGTATTATGCTCCGCTCCTCATAAACTAGCTCAGCAGGTGAGTCTTTGTGACCCTTCGGCCCATGTGGAAGTTCTACCAGCGGGGGTGACGCCATGTTGAAACGTTGTGCAACCCGCACAGCTTAGGTTCTTTCCGACCATTAACGTGTGTCTGCGGATGTCTTCCGATGCCTTTAATTCCAAACCATGACATCATCCTCTTTCTCAAAGCAGAATCAAGCCCTGAATTGGAAAGTGACTCCCAGGGTAAACCTCGATGGATTTGGATAATATTCAAACTGTTTTCTTGGCCTCCATGTTGAAGGCGGACTAATCAGGCAGAGTGGATAATCTCTGGTATTGTCGGAGATTCCAATCTCTTGACTGAGATGAAAAGACCAGACCGGCCTCCATTTCCCTGGCTCAGTGGTCAGTAAGAATGCATCTCATCTCACAGGGGCCATGGGAGCCCCAGGCCTTGGACAAACTCCAACCTACTGTGTCCTCCCTAACGAGGCCCCAGATGGTATCACAGACTCACAACAGAATGTCAGAGGCCCTTTGAAATCAAATTGCACTCCTACCTTCGCCATCCCTTCAGCTCAGGGAGGTTAGGAGCAATATAACAAGCCATAGAGTCACTCGTTCAGTTAAATATTTCTTGAGCTCCAGGTCCATGACGGCCATGGGTGATGAGGTGGTGGACAAGCCCAACCCCGGACCTGCCACTTGGAACTTACCAGCTGGTAGGAAATGTAGATATTAACCCAACCATTGTCGATAATGAAGTAAATCGATATCAGGTTGCAGGGGTAGCAAAGGAGGGGCTGTAGGGGGTGAGAGGGGGCCTTGTCTGGAGTGCAGGTGAGGAGCTTTAATGAATGAAGAGAAATATGAGGAAGGAGAGGGAGCCAGGTGACCAGGGCAGGGGAGGGCATTCAAGCTCAAGGGAATTCGGGGTCAGGATGGGGCGTGATGTGTGAAGAGGCAGAGAAAGACCTGCACGGTTGGAGGAGAGAAGCTGACAGATGAGGCCGGAGGAGAAATCAACAGCCAGTTCAGAACTGGCGTCCAGGGCTGCCATGGAATACGACTAATGACAGAGGGGGAGAAATGTGCCTAAAATTGAAATGTGAACCTGCCAACGCACAAGGTACAGAAGCTTGCCTTGAAGGTCTCCCTACTTTCCCCTCCCAGATTTAATGTGGTATTGAATACCACATAGTATTAAGGGAATACCAAGTACTGACACCTGAGGCCGCTGAATATTCCAGAAGCAATTCTATATAAGAGGCTGCCCCTCCCCTGCCTGAGCAAGTAGGGTCCACAGAGCAGTCTTGTCCAAACTGCCACTGTCACCACACAAAGTGGCCAAGACAACACTTGGGAAGTCACAATTCCTGATCACCTTGGAAGTCAGCTGGATGAGCAGACAGTCATACTGGGGTCTGCCCCCCCTCCTCACTGTGTGACAGGGAGGAGACCAGGGCGAGGCAGGTGAGGTACTCCCCTTGGGAAGGAAATTTACATAGTCACCCAAACTGAGATCAATAACATTTTGATGCAGTATTTTAAAAATACCCCCCCAAAATTGTGAAGAATCCATGATGAAAAAATTTTTAGAAGTTTAATAAAAGATGGGATCCCTGGGTGGCGCAGCGGTTTGGCGCCTGCCTTTGGCCCAGGGCGCGATCCTGGAGACCCGGGATCGAATCCCACGTCAGGCTCCCGGTGCATGGAGCCTGCTTCTCCCTCTGCCTCTCTCTCTCTCTCTCTCTCTGTGTGACTATCATAAATAAATAAATAAAAAATATTTAAAAAAAAAAAAAGAAGTTTAATAAAAGATGGATCCAATCCTGCATTTGGAAAACTTAGCTTCCTCCAACTCCCCCTAATCCCCCACCCCCTGAAGCCAATAAAACTGGGTTTACAACATCAGGGGGTTGGCCAATGGGACATGATTTAGCAATGTGATTTTTTTAAAATATCACATGAAAATGGTATTTGTGTTGACTACCAAGGCTCTTGGTGCGTCTTCAATTTTGCACCTAAGAGGAGAAGCCTGGCTCTTCTCATTGTCATCCCAGGCTTGCTGTGTGAGCTCACAAAAATGACTTCAGTCTCTGAGCCTAGGTGTCTCCCTTGCAACAAGTGCTATGTGGGTGGTCTCTACCTACAGGGTGGTGGTGAGGATCATGCACATAAAATGCTTTTGCACAGTTACTGGCCCTCGATAAATGGTGATTGCTTGTGTGGCTATAGTAAATATTGTGTTGGTGTCGATGTTGCTTTTATGGGTGTTCTCTCCAACCAGAACTAACCCAGGGCTTTTAGAGGACTTGGCATTCTCTAAGGATGTGGCTACTCTCTTACAAACTTACAAACAAATCTCGCTCCAGCTACGTGGGCTACCTGGAGCGGCCTGAGAAGAAATCGTTCAGCCAAGGCCAGATCCAGGTGCCTTGTGGGCTCCCAGAGTTCAAAACCCCATTGCGGGGTGGCCCAGGCTCTTGCTATGAATTTGAACTTGTCCTGCAAAACTGAAGTGTTTCAGGACCCAGGCACGCAGCGTTGTAAAAAGGGGCAATTAAACTTATAAAACGTGGGTTTACAGGAGAATTTATAGTGTCAGGGGCTTTTTATAGCTTTTTTTTAGATTAGTTTAAATAGAGGAAAACAGAACAGGGGAAAGAGAGAGAGAGAACTTGAAACCTGAGAAGACTTAAAAGTCTAGAAAGAAGCTTTTAGGAAGCACAGAGGGGTCATAATCAGGCACATTTTCCCGCCTTGCTGTCTCTTTGCAAATTGGAGCAAAGAGGAGCCGAGAATTGCAGTCTTCTTCCGTGCCTCTTTTTTCCTTGTCCTTGGCCATCTGGGAAGATCCGAAAGTACTAGAAAAGTCCTGAGAGCTGGAGAAAGAAGGTGGGCGTTTGAGGAAACCGGTTACCCTTGGTCACACAAACCTGCTTCTCCGGGTCTGCAGAGGCAGGCAGCCTCACCGCGTTAGGCAGGGCATCCCGTCGGGAGCTGATCTGCAGCAAAGGACATTTGCCATCAAGAGGTGGGCCGTGTCCTCAGCAGCCCAGGTATGGGCTGCACGGAGAACATGAGGGTTAGTCCCAAGTCTGACAGACAGTGTTCCACCTGGCCATCCCCTTCCTCTTCTCTTCACCCGCAGTAGCCTCTGTCCTCTTTCTGGAAGGATCAATGTCCTTCTTGTTTTTGGACTTTGGCTCACGGTGCTCTCTCTGCCAGGAACACCTCTTCCTCAGACTCACTTTGAAGATTCACTTCTTATCAAAAGATACTAAAACAAGCGGGATGCATAATTGTGGATAAAGCATGCTCCCACTTGAACAGAGGGAAAACACACACACACAAATGTACACACACACACAAATGTACACACACACACAAATGCACACACATTATACCCACACCACACACACAGGTGTAATGTTTGTAAATGTATCAAATATCTAAGAAAGTTTTGTTTTAAAGATTTTATTTATTTACTCATGGGAGATACAGAGAGAAAGAGAGGCAGAGACACAGGCAGAGGGAGAAGCAGGCTCCATGCAGGGAGCCCGACGTGGGACTCAATCCTGGGTCTCCAGGGTCACGCCCTGGGCCAAAGGCAGCGCTAAACCACTGAGCCAAGCGGGCTGCCCTCTAAGAAAAGTTACGCAAGAAAATTGCAGCAGCCTTGGATTCCACGGAGAGCTGGCTGTCTGAAAGGCACAGAATAAGCGAGACTCACTTTCTCCCTGTCTCTCTCCTTCTGTAAATTTTAACTCTTACTCCCTGTACATGGACAACCTGTTCAAAACTCAGATTAAAATCTCCTTATAAAAACATTTCAGGGGCACCTGGGTGGCTCAGCAGTTGTCTGCCTTCAGCCCAGGGTGTGATCCTGGGGTCCTAGGATCGAGTCCTGCATCGGGCTCCCACATGGAGCCTGCTTCTCCCTCTGCCTATGTCTCTGCCTCTCTCTTGTGCGTCTCTCATAAATAAATAAAATCTCAAAAAAATTTCAGCTCCCTAGTTGTGACCATTTTGCACTTGTGTACACTGGTGGACTTATGCACACTATCATTTTGCAAGATGTCACCATGGGGCAGGGGTGGCGGGGACCTGAGTGAAGGGTACACAGGCCCTCTGCATCATTTCCCACAGCGACATGCGACTCTATTGTTCTCTTGAAATACAATGTTTAATTTAAAAATGATTCAACTCACGTCCTGCACAGAACTCTCCCGATTGGTCTCCCCCAGAATGGACCTACCCTGAGCAGACAGGCAGGGTTACTAAAGCCCTGCCACCCCTAATAATTGTTGGTAGGCTCTACCGGTTGCTAAGTCTTCTATCACCTCTAGATATTTATACTTTGAGGGTAACCTAGCCTCCTCCTTCAAATGCATGAACTTGTCTAAAATGGAATGGGGGTGGGGGGATGGTCTCTCATCTTTCCCCCCCTTTCAGCTGTCTAGAATGCCCGTTGTGTGCTGTCTGTGTCCTTTATCTTTAGATAATGGGCTTCCTTGGCCAGAATCGATCAGAGAGAGGAAGTAAAGCTCATGGCTGAGCGCAGGCGCCTGGGTTTTCCCCAGCTCTGTTGCTCAGGGTGCGGTCGCAGGCATGTACCTGAGGGTGTTCTCATCTGGAAAATGGGCCAAGAGCTGCGCCTGCCTCATCGGGCTCTTGTGAGCCTTCGCTCAGGCGAATTCGCGTGAAGAGCTCAGCACAGTGCCTGCCACGCGTTGAGCATTCTGCAAAGCAGTGGGATGGTCCTCGCAGCATGATGGCTGCTTGACTTTCTTCCCAAAGCTGATCTAACTCGGTTTGAAATTTCGGTTCTGCCACAAAAGTCAAATTCAGTTTTCTTGGTGAAGGAGCTTAAACTCTGCTATTTCCTGTCCTAATTATAGGCTTGTTTTCAACTGATGTAACCCTTGTTTTCCATTAGATGTACTCGAGAATGTCTGGGTTGATTATTTCTTTGGCCAAGTCCTTAAAAATTATTGAATATTTATTGAGTTCCAGGAATTCTACTAAATGCTTAAATGTATTATTTTATTTCATCATATATGATCATAATCCTGATACTGACATAATTTTTTTAGCGCACCAAGCCTCAGTTATTGTATTTGGTGTCTTAGCTCATTTGACCCTTGGAAAGGCCCCCATGAAATAGGTACTATTATTACACATTAGACTGTTTAAATTTGCTGAGATCACAGAGGTAGTAAGTGGTGGAACTGTGATTTGAACCCAGGTCTGGTTGATGCCAGAGCCTGCAGCCTAGTTCCAGCTCTCCATGTTTTGTACCATGTTTTGTTAATAAGAATAAAAAGTGTAAACAATTATTGGGTGCAAGAACAATACATAAACTTTATACCCAAAGTTATCTATGATGTGTTGAAGAGTAGGGCTTGGGACATGCACAGTTCATGCAGATTATACCCAAAAGTCTCTGGATTTTTGTGTGTGCTTCTTCTCACATGTATGATCTTTCCATGTTTTGTTTTTTAAATCAAAGCCTAGACTAAATTGCTGTGAATTGATACATGCACACTTTAGACAAATTTCTTTAAAAACCATACATCATTCCTTTTTGCCAAATTAGATTAAAATTTTAAGTAGAGGTTTTGGCTATCTAAAAAACTATATTAAAAGAACATGTATCACTCATTTTTGGGAAATTAAATGAAAATCTAAGTGGAGGGTTTAGCTATTTTAAAACTATAGTAAAAAACACATTTTGCAAATTAGATAAATTTTAAGTAGGGGGTTTAGCTATTTAAAAAAAAAATTAGTGGATTCCTGTAGGGAAATAAATGAATTTTTCTATACTGTAAATAATCATCTCTTGTCTGTAGCCTTCCACCCCACAAACAACTGATTTTACGTTTAGATTTTCTTTTATTGGGTTCATCACCTCTATATCCTAGTAAATAGGTGAGTTACGGGGTAGGGGCTCCTTGCATATTTTCTATGTGCAGAGATCCTCTAGGACCCTCCAGTACTATGGAATAAGGTTCCAAGTATTTACCCTGGTAATTTGGGCCAGCCAAATACACAAGTAGGTCTTGCTTCTTTGTGGTTTCTAATGCCTTCCCTCATCCTGCACCATTTTTCCTGGGCAGGAAACCCAAAGGGACAGCAATCAGGAAGAGGATTCTATCCTGGCCTGGTTCCCCTCAGTGGAAGTGGAAAAATTCAATCAGTCCGCCTATGTATGGCCTCATCATCCAACAAGAGAAGGCAGTCCTAAAGCCAAGCCGATTCAGTGTGGATTGCTCTCTCTCTCTCTCTTTTTCTCTTTCTCTCTCCTTCTTTCTTTCTCTCTCTTCCTCTCCTTTTCTTCCTTGCAAACTAAATCTAACGGGAGTAAAATCAATCCACACCGAAAGGGGAAAAAAATCAGGCTGATTTTCACAAAATTTTTTGTTTTGTTTTCTGGATCAGAAACACAGGACTTCCCAAATCAAGTTAAGTGAGTCCCAGATGTGGATTCGTTTCAAATGAAAAACACACCCCATCATCTTAAGCAGAACTCCGCTTGAGGAAACCGGTGATTGCAGCGCCTGACACACGCGGATTTCTCCAGAGAGTTTGTCCCAGACTGCGGAGAGGAAGAGGAATGGGGAAGATGAAGGGCTAGCGTGCTTCTCCTCCCCCTGGGGAGAGCAGAGACCGAATTCAGGTTAATTAGGTTGGGGGGTCAATGGGAACCAATCGGAGGAGTGGGGAAGCATCTTTGAAGAGTGCCGAGGATGGCCAGAACTGAAGCTGCCACATGTTGAAGGCTGGCTTTATTAATGAGAAGGCACTAAATCCACATTACACATCCTGGACATGGACCGCCGGGGACACAAAACAAAAACCAACGAGAAATGACATTGATGCTCACATTTGTGGGCATTCTGGAGAATTCTTTTTCCGAGGGAGAATGGTAGATGGCAGCCGGAATGCCGAGAAACGACATGATGTGCAAATTAATGGATTTCTTTTAAAGGCCAAGAGGAGAGGAGGGCCTTTTGACAGCCTTTGATTCGGCCATTAATTTTCAAAGACTGATCAAGACACTAACATGTCACATGGATTTTCTTCTAGTGTTGGACCAAAATAAGAATGTTGAACCGTGTAACCAAAGACGTCTCTTGGTGAAAGATCCTCCTTTTAGAGACTATAATTCGCATTTTCATCAATGTCATGCTGCACATAGATGAAAACAGCCATTTAAATGTGTTTCTTCTGTCTTCTTGTAATAGGTTTGATTTTACATTTCTTGCCATCTGGTTTGTGGAACAGAAATATGGAAGTACTTTTACTCTCTGGATGCTTCTTATGGGGCTCAGTCTAAGATGTGGTCCTTTCCTTTTTACTGATCTGGACTCCAACCCAGATTTTTTTCCCCAAACAGGCCATTTGAATATTTTGGCAGGGTCCTTGCCCTGCATTTAGCCATACCATTGAGCTCAGCATAATGACTCTGTGTCAGCCATTGTAGCCATTTCTTCCAGAGCATACACAGTCCCCTATCTAGCTGGGCATCCCCTTGAAACTGCGGCAGACTTTATTAAACTAAATTGAGCTGAGGAAGTTAATGTAGCTTTTCAATAATTACATTTCTCAAATCGGTCCCATAATAGCAATCATTGCTAGCATGTATGGAATTCCAGCACTCAGCTTAGAGCTTTAAAAATACTTTTCATTTAAGCACCATCCCATCCCTGTGATGGCTATGAGTACACCCATTTTACAGGAGAGGAAATCAAGACCTAGCTAGTGGCAGAGCTGGGATTTGAAGAAATCATCATTTATAGAGTCCCCTGCCCTTCACATGTATCCTGGACTGTAGGTCAGGGCTCTGGGCCTCTAAAAGAACCCAGGCATTGACAAGAAGTGTGCACAAACCATCAGAGAAGGTTAGAAAGGGCTTCGTAGTAAACAGATACCAAGTCCATTATTCGTTTGCCTGACCACACGGTTCTGGCATTGTATGGAGGCATGTGACATCAGAACATGGCTGAGCACAGGGCAGATGTGCCTTGATATTTCTAACTAGTACAACCCAAAGTCCAAAACATACAACTCTAAAACTTGCAAGGTATAAACCAGCATACTAGCTTCCTGGGGCTACTGTAACAAATCGCCCCAAATTTCATGGTGTGAAACAACAGAAATTCATTCTGTCACAGTCTGGAGGCCAGAAGTCCAAAGTCAAGGTGTCTGAGGGCCCTGCTCTAGGGGAGAAGCCTCCATCATCTCTTGTGTCTGCTTCTCTTCTGTCTCTTCTAAGGGTACTTGTCATTGGGTTAGGGCCCACCCACCAGGATGATTCAAGCTTGAGATTTTCAACTTAATTACACCTACAAAGACCTTTTTCCCAAGCAGTCACAATCTCAGGTTCTGAGGGTTAGGATGTGGGTATATCTTTTTTGGAGGGCCACCTCAGCCCACCACAGCCTATAAAATAAACACAAGATACAGGGAATCATGGAAACCTTTGACTGGTAAACCAGGATTCTGTTGAGGTGAAGGCAAAGAGCACAAACAAAAGCCAGTCCCTCTCCTGAGCAGGTGGCTCCATACTTACACCTGGGAGGCCTCTTAAGTCACTGCCCTCTGTGGCCTGTTGCTGCCCAGAAGCAATGGTATAAGTCTTGGCAAACCCTGCCATTTCCTATCTCTGGCTTCATGAAAGTCATTTTACCTCCTCGAGCTACAGTCTCCTCTTCGAAATGGGACTGATCCTAATGCCTGCCTGGCAGAGTGGATGTTGGAGGGCAGCAAAGTAGGAGCTAGAGACGCACACAGCATGCATTAGTTAGCGAGCACTTGTTTAGTTCATATCTAGTTCACCCAGATTTATCGAGCACCTTCTTTGTGTAAGTCGCTGCCCAGGATGGTGGGAATATCTCTGTGAAGGAGATTAATGACCCTGCTCTGATGGTGTTTGCATTGTAGCATGGGAGAATGAACCAAGACAATAAATAAATATAAACCACATAATTTTTAATTTTTAAAATTAATTTTAAAAAAAAATCATTCTAGATAATGATAATGGCTAGGAATAAAAAATTTCAAAAGTGGTGCACGATACAAAGACCGCATGGGGGAGAGGTGTCTAGATAGGGTGGCCGGGGAGGCCTCCACAGGTGGTAACAGTTAAGGTGAGACCTGCATGATGAGAAGAAGCTGGCCAAAGAGCAGAAGGAATGAGATCAGTAAGTACAGAGGTGTTATGGGTGCAATGAATTGTGCATGGCAGTGATTCCCCCGCCTAATAGAGCCTTTGCATTCAGAGCATGGTGTTTATAAAAACAGTCATCTCCTCTCCAACACAATGGCCATTCGCTAATTTGTTCAGCAAGGACTTCTGGCTCTCTGCATTTCCTGGCCCCCTGACCCCTGAGTGGGGCACATGAAGAGCAGAAGTGATGTGTCACTTCTGGGTGGCAGCATTAAATTAGGGATGTAGTACCCTCTAGAGCACTCTTGCTCTAGGACGGAGACCAATGATTTTTAAGATGGTGGCTAATCCATTATCCTGGGAACCTGAGTAGCTACCATAAGTAAAGTCACCCTGCTAACCTGAGACTGACATGTGAAGTGAGCAAAAATAGCGAGCGAGAATAATCTCTAGTTACTTTAAGTCACTGAGATGTTAAGGTTGTTTTGTTACTGCAACATAATCTAGCCTATCCTGACTGCACTGCCTCACTCCCTTTTGCTCTGTACAACCTCACACCTTCCTGCTACGGTGCTTCCACACCCTGCTGGGTCGAGAGCACACGATTGAGAACAAAACATCATCTCAACCAGAGCTGCTGGTTGCACAGGCAAGTTCCCACGGCTCTTGCAGACAGGGATGCTGGGAACCCAGAGGAGCCGTGCAGGCAGTGGCAGCTCACATGAAATAGGAGAGTCCCAGGAGAGGCAGCTGCCTGCCCTAGCTCCCACTAGCCAGGGCATCCCCTCACCAGGGGCATGGGTTCTGCAATTCCTCCTGCACGCTCACATTCCCCCGCCCCCCGCAACTTCGTGAATCCCTTAAATATTCCCTTAGTGGGCTTATGCAATCCCACTGCTGCCAACAAGCCTGAGTGCTACAGCCAGCAAGCCTGATCCCTGGGCTGAGTAAGGCACTTCTAGGGCATTAACATTACTCATCTCTGGGATAGGAATAGATTACAAGCACATCTGGTGATGGAAACAAAAAGCCTGGATGGGCATGGAGTAGCTACTTTCATCCTTCTAAACCAGGAGTCTGCACATCAAATGCTCCCAAGAGCCAGGCACCTGACCAAAATAAGTGAAGGGGGCCACGTGGGGCCAGCAGTGAAGTGGAACATGCCTCTCCTTCAAAAGGGTAGATGCTGCTTGTCTCTAGTGGGTCAGTGTTGCCAGATATTCTGATTCTGTGCAGACGAGCCAGCTATCTCTACTCACATAAAATATTTGGTCGTAAAGTGAATTTTCAGCTAAACCACACTGTGCTATTTACCAAATGCTTTGAGAACTGCCCCTACCCAGGGATAAGGTAGACATGCACTTTCTTCATCCTCTTGAAAGGGACATGGCCATGTGACTTGCTTTGGCCAATGAAAAGTCAACAGAAGTAACACACATCACGTCCATGTGGAAACTATAAAAGCTAGTCAGTGCACCATTCACCCCAACCCTTCTGGTTGTCTCCGTTACTATGGAAGCACATAAAGAGATAGGACTCTGGCTGGGTCCTTGAGTATGACAAAAACAAATAAAGCAGAGTAACCCCCACTGCTCCCACCAGCAGAAACATAATGAACATACTTCATGAGCAAGAAATAAGTGCTATTTACCCTTCTAAACCATGGGGGCTGTTTGTTACCACAGCATAACCTACCTTCTCATGACTAATACAAACACACCACAGGCGACACAGAACGAGTCTGTGGCCAGATTCTCTGATGTGCAATCCTAGATGAATCATTTCTCTCCTCTTTTTCTCTTTCCTTATTTCAAACATTTCCTTCTTTCATCATCTCTATTCAGCTCATTCAGGAAACATGTATGGACACTTCTTTCTACCTACTAGGTCCTAGGCAGACCTGGTTTCTGCCCTGTGACACTTACAATTTATGGGAGAGACAGGCATGATTACAGAGAACAAAGAAACACGGGGTGAGTGTTGAGATGAGTACAGATTAACCCTTTTAAGACTTTTGTTGCTAAAGGTCATCCAGAGCAAACTAGGGTGATGGTTCTCAGAGGCTTTGTTTTGAAACCCTGGTGTGGACCAACTGGTTGCAAATATTTTGTGGGGATTTTGTCTATAGTAAATCACCAAGATTTTCCCATCATTTTCCCTCCTGCCCTCCCTGTTTTGTGTCTCCTTCTTTCTCTCCTTCTCTTTCATCCTTTCCTTCCTTCCTTTTTTCTTCCTCTCTTCCTTCCTTGAATTAATCAAAATAGATTTGTAGCCCCCCCCTCCCCACCCATGCTAACTCTATCCTCAATGACTTATAACTCACTGTGTTTTCCTCAGTAGGACAGATCTTGGTAGAATGGGAGACACCATGCCTAAAGCTGATGCCTACATCATAACATCATTGTGTAGTTTAAATATATAATGTAGAACAGCCCCTGACACACTGTGGGCACTATATAAATGTGTTAGCTCTTATTAATATAAGATTTGGTATGTGCATCATTAATGTGTCATGCACATGGCCACTTTTCATGGTGGAAAATAGTGAAGAATGGCTGAATTAAGAGTCCTCAGAGTTAGCTTCCAGGGGGCAGCCAGCATAGGCGAGGAACTAGCCTAGGTGTTCTAGTGGGCCTTGTCCCCTGTGATCCTCAACAAACACTACAAACATTATCATTTTTTAAAGATTTTTAAAGATTTATTTACTTATTTTAGAGACAAAGGGGGGAGGGGAGCAGAGGGAGAGAGAGAGAGAGAATCCCAAGCACTTTCTGCACTGAGCTGGGAGCCCGATCTCATGACCCTGAGATCGTGACCTGAGCCGAAATCAAGAGTCAGATGCTCAGCCGAATGAGACACCAGGGGTCCCAAAGTACTCTCATTATTATTTGCAATTTACAGATGAGGAATCTGAGGTTTGGACAGGCTAACTCCCTTGCCAGCCAGTGACAGGTAGAGTCCGGATCCTTTCAGACCCAGGTTTATCTGAGTGTGAACCAGGTACTCAATCATGACTTTAGCCTGCCCAGCTAAGGTACTCTGAAGGGCTTGACTTGAGCTTGTTGTGATCTGAAGGAGAGCTTCCTGCAGTGTTTCCTTGCAGGGAATAATGATTCATAGGTAAGAACTCAACTTGGGCCCCCTGGGAGTGTGTCTTCTCTCCTTACCACTAATCCCTAGGTTTGGAGGGGTCTTCTATAACAGGAGCCAGACCCCAGAATTGTCACTGTGGAGAAACACAGTAGGCCTTAGGGGCTCCACCACCAAGCCCTTAGCTCCAGGGGTACATGAAGGTGGGAAGAGGCTCGAAGACCATCCTTTCTGCTTACTTCGGTCAACTATCTCAATTTCTCAGGAGCCTCCTCCTGCTTCCCAGCAGACAAGAGGCCATGTACAAGTAGAGAATGACACATTCTTCCCCAGATTTTGGGATTGGGCAATCTGCTCCTCCTCACTGCAGCCCTGGAATGGAGCTGGTGCTTCTGAGTCACAACAGCCAGCACTCATTAGCCTGGATCTTAGTTTTCCCATCTGCAAAATGGGAATAAAACTCTTTCTCATCTAGGGAAGTAGAGAGAATTTTAAAAGGTAATGATGTAAGTCCTGAGTGCAAAATGAGCCCCCATCAAGGGAAACTGCTATAACCAGACCATAGTACCCACACCCCAGTGACAGTAATGGTAACTATTATAAAAGAGGGATGCTATCCACACTGGTGGATGGAGCAGCTCACTATCTTTGTTGCAACAAGCAGAGACTGTCCAGATCCCAAAGTACTCAGAGCCCAGAGTTCTCCCCCAAACCTCAACACACTCTAACTTCTAAATTCTTTCATTGTTTCTAAAGTCTCTGATCTATCAGGGTCATGTTTACCCTCAGACCCCAAAAAGATGCTTGCATGTCATTTTGCACAAACAGCTTCACTATAAGCAGGTTTGCTTTGGAGTCACACCAACCTGATTCCACTCCCTGCTTAGCCACTTCCCAGCTGTGTGACCTTAGGCCTCATGTTTCTGGTGAACGAGGTAGAGCACACCTCCAGTTCTGCAGGCCTATAATGAGGATTACGGACAGCGTCTAGTGAGCACCCAGGAGAGAGGCCCATGGTAGATACTTAGTTGATGGCAACTTTTGGGAGAGAGAGAGCAGGGCAGAAGGAGGCAAAGGGGTATTTAGAGTCACTTTGAATCAGAAGTGATGACCCAGTGTAGAATCCTGAGTTAGACCTGTGTTCTGGGTGCAGACAGCCTGTGTCCACAACCCTCTCACTCCAACTGTGTGACCATGACCAAGATACTTCACTTCTCTGAACCTGTAGTATCTGTTTCCCAGGGTTGCTGTGATAAGTGTCAGGCATAGAATAAAGGTACAACACCGATGACAATTTTGCATCCTTATTACATCAAAATCAGATGGCATCGCTTAATTTCAAGTCCAGTCTGGGGTTCGGGGCAGCCCCATTTTCGGGGGCTTCTGCAGAAGGAGTGTCCTCCAGCCCGGCTCTCCGGAATCCACCTTTTAAAAACCAGCAGTTGACAGTGTCTGACAAAGCTCCATTGTTTTCACCTGGGCAACGAGCGCCTACTCCTTTTGTGGGCACTTACTTACCTTTGAAACAGTTAGTTGCTGCCTGGTGCAGCTTCTGCTGTCTCTGGGACTCTGGACAGCCGGGCAAGGCCGCCCTGGAAACCTGATCTCCCAGGCCCTCAACTCTAATCATGGTGCTCCTTAGACTTGGGCTCACCTATAAATCATTTTTAATGACAGTTGGAGAAGAAAGAAGTCACAAAGCAAATCTTACATGACGTTCTCATCACCAACGGCATTTAATATCCTAAATCACATGCTTTATGGCATTGCATCGCCAGCCATAGGCAGAATGAAGGAGACCTATTATTTTTTGCATTTTGTGCACCTTTTGTGTGCTTGGGGTCACTCACTTTAGGGAATGCTTGGCTGTTATGTTTGGGGGTTCATTTGGGGGGAGTTAGGATGCTCAGAGGGTCCACTAGGATTCTTGGGGGACTTTTACACAATGAGGTGGCCTGTGTAGTAGTATCCAGAGCCGGTAATATGAGAAAGTTATGAGAATATAAGCCAGGCCTGATCTGGGGTTCCTCGCCACTCACCTGAGGGGCCCCTTCCCTTCCAGGGAAGTCAATACAGTGAAAAATCAAACCAAAGCGACAGCAAATAAAAACAGGCCCTACCTTTCCTCTCCCCAAAGCCCAGCCAGACTTGAGAATAAATGTGAACTTCTATGCTCCAATTCCCTCCCACCTGACAAATGTTTTCTGGGCATTTGCAACCTGCCGGCGATGTGCCTCAACAAGAGCTCACAGAGGTGACTACAGTACAATTTCATTTAATTCAACCACCAATGTTTAAGCACCTACTGTGTGTGAGGACCTGAACCAGCTGCTGGAAGAGGAGAAGCCCTTTAAGAAGATTGTATTAGGGGGGATCCCTGGGTGGCTCAGCAGTTTGATGCCTGCCTTCAGCCCAGGGCGTGATCCTGGAGTCCTGGGATTGAGTCCCACGTCGGGCTCCCTGCATGGAGCCTGTTTCTCCTCTGTCTGTGTCTCTGCCTCTCTCTTTCTCTCTCTGTGTCTCTCATGAATAAATAAATAAAATCTTAAAAAAAAAAAAAAAAAGAAGATTGTTTTAGGCTGTAGCCTTTAAAGCATCACACACACACACACACACACGCACACACATGCACGCGCACACACACATGCAAAAGGAGGGATGGGGCCATTAGAAGCAGGCAGAACAGTGCCTGGCAGTTAGAGCCTGCTCGGTGAGTGGTTAGTGAATGAACGATCTGACCAAAGAACCAAGAGTGGAACAAAATGACCAGAATGACACTAATTGGCAGGACAAGCATTTGCTTCCTTCTGGCCCCTCTTTTCATTGCCATAGGAAGGGGATCAGCATCATGTTGCCTTAACTCACCGGGAGAGGTAATCTGCATTTGCAAGAGAGACATGTTGACCATCCACAAAAAGATACCCAGAAGACGGAAGTTCCTCTCCAGCCTTTGATTTCTGGGAATGAGCCAGTGGAGAGACCTCTTCTTGACTTGCATGTGTTCCCAATGGGCCAGGAGGAAGGTGGCTTCAGTCCTGGTAGCGGGGTATCCTCTGTCCTCCTGTTCCACTGCAATGGCTCTTAAGAGAGGGGTTGCAGTGATAAAGGCAACATAGCTTGGCTTCTACCAAGTGCGGACGTTGAGCCCAGGCCAGTGCAGGCATCAGCTCACTTAGCTTTCCTTACACCCTGCAAGGATGATGCTTGGAATAGCTCCTCTATCTGCGAGGGACTGGGAGCAGGAAGTCAGTGGACGGGGGTACAGCGCTTCGCACGGTGCCTCGCACATACTAAATGCTTTGTAAGTGGCAGCTTTTTCGACATATCCTCAGTTTACAAGTAAGGATACTGAGGCTCAGAGAAGGGAAGGGAGGTACGAGCCTATCCAGAACACATGAGCTTCCGATCTTGGCAGGGAGCTCATTCTAACGCTGGATCGGGTAAATTTGGGCATGTTGCTTCACTCTCTGGGACTCAACTAATAAGACGAAGAACAATAAATTGAATCACATGAAATTGCCAGTCTCCTACATTAACAATATTTGAATACAGCGATGTCATAACCTCAATAAAAACAATTCAATAAAAAAAACAACTTCCTCATAGAGTTTCTGCGGGGATTAAAAGATAGGCAAGAGCCGAGCATGGCACCTGGCAAATGGTAATCCCCCAATAAACACATGGGAGTTAGCTTAGTTATCATGCCCGTGGCTTTGCTGGATAAAGGAGGACGTGAGATGGACTCATGGAAGCATGGGAAGCAAAGCTCCCTCCTTGTTTTCCACTCCCGGACAGCCTGTGTCCCAGGGGCCCCATCCCCTCCTCCTGGGCTTGGTGATATGGGATCAGCAATTTCCTCCGCTCAGCCACCCTGGTAAATTATTTACCAGCTGCTCTTAATCCCGCTTTTCCACCCCAGGGCAGAGCCCTCTGAGCCCAGGCACCCTTCTTTGAACCAGAACCTTGGAATTGTTGTTGGGGGTCCCAGTGCCCTTTCTTTCTTTCTTGCCGGGGAAAGCAGGTGTGCATTACGGATTAGAGCATAATCAAGGAAAGGCAGCCCATGTCCAGAAGTCCGTAGTAATTAGAACTTGGACTCCCTGAAGCCGGGTGTCCCCCGGGAACATCTTCATCTTCAGCATCCTCATAATTACGGTCACCATCACATCAACAGCAGTACCTTTTTTTTCCCATCAGCTACTACTACTGCCGCTGCTTTTTCTTTTCCTTCCTTCTCCTTCTCCCCCGTCCCCCTCCTTCTTCTTTTCTGAGTTCTGGCGCATTCTGTAAGTGGCAGCAAGAGAGACCCTTCCTGGGTCCTCATTCTTAGGGTTTGGAGATTTTCCTCTTTCTCACCTCCATCAACATTCAGCAACATTCAGAGTTTCAGCCTCTAATCCTGTTATCTCTTCACCCCTGCCATCCAGCACCACGAAAACCTATGTATCCTGAGTCCAGTGGGCTCAGTGGCATCGTCTAGATCAGAACAAATTGTGGACTAATTGTAGCCCTTAGTTAGTGAGCTTGAACTTCAAAATCTAGGGTGAGGCAGGCATGGTTACAGAGCAGATCGAACCATCGTTAGGGCCCTCAACAGGTGTGGATTGAATGCCATATCAAAATAGGGCAGAAGAGAACTCCCATTAATCTCAGCACTGTTGCAACAAAACCAAACCAAGAATATTCCAGGATTTAGACCATTTTGGGTGTGCATGCCTTGCTCACATCCTTAACTGTCCACCAATTGCCTGAATCAATACAAATTAGCTCCAAGAAGGTTTACATCTAACATGGTCATAAATAATTAGGTCAAAATTAGCCCAATATGAGCCCACCAGAGTGCCTCTGCAAGGAGTTTGGATGATGGTGGTGGTGGTGATGACGGTAATGGTGATAGTGGTGGTAATGATGATGGTGGTGATGGAGATGGTGATGGTGACAGTGGTGATGATGGAGACGGTGATGGTGGTGATGATTATGATAATGATGGAGATGGTGATGGTGATGATGATAGAGATAACGGAGATGATGGTAATGGTGATGGTGGTGATGGTGATGGTGGTGATGGTGGAGATGGTGGAGATGGTGGTGGAGATGGTGGAGATGGTGGGTGGTGATGGTGGTGGTGATGGTAATGGTGATTATGGTGGTGATGATGATGGTGATAGTGGTGTTGGTGATGGCGGTGATGATGATGATGATGATGATGATGATGATAACAGCCAAGATGTACTGAGCAGTTATTTTCTGTCCGCTACCTGGGTAGTTTACATGTATTTCTCACATTCATTTCTCCTTACAAGCCTCTGAGATAAGGAAGTGAGGAATATTATTCTTATTGTACAGATGAGAAAAGCAAGGATATTTCCCAAATGCACAGAACTGATAACTGGTGGAGCAGGAAAAGCCACTCAGCCCAGAAAGAATAATTGAAAAAAGTCTGAGAAACAGAGAAAATGTTCTCCAGGGTCCTAATTTTAGGCCTTTCTCCACCCTGTCTGAATCCCTGCTTTTGGGTTCTATAAGACACCCCATTCCCATTTTTCCTAAGCTTCAGGAGGTTCCTATTACTTTAAATTAGATGAATGTTAACAAACAGAGTTATAGAACTTTCTGTATGGAAGCAGTGATTCCTCCTAACAGAGTGTATGGTAATTTTTGAAAAAGTCACTTTAAACCAGGACCAGAATGAAGATAGGACAAAGGTGGCACCTGGGGCCACAATTTAGGGACACCCTCATTCTTAAGGTCATACAAGTGAGGGGGGCACTTACACAGACCTGAGAGTGAATGCCTCCTTAAATTGCTTGCCCTAGGCTCCTCCCTTCCTTCACTCCAGACTCAGCCCTGACCGCACCACTTCCTTTCCTTTCCTCTCAGTTTCCCCAGCTATAAAATGAGGAAATTGAATCCAGGATCACAAAGAACCATTTAGAGTGTGATATTCTGATTCTTACATACAAATGACACACTTGCTACAAGTCCCACGTCCATGTCTGTGGCAGACGTCACTAATCAACCACGGCTTCTTCTTGCTAAGCATGGACATAGCCTCAAAATCCAACCCTACACAGAACCATGACAATCTACTGCCAAATATTTAGAGTTAGCAAATAAGGGGAAATCTCTCAAAGGCAGGAACAGGGTTTTACTTGTCTCCTTGTTTCTCTCCCACATACATTTCCAAATTAAGCTAATTTGACCAAGAATGTGCATAGACAACTACCTGCACAGGCATCCACTGTTCATATAAATAAACACACAAATACGGATGTGGCCACACACAACGCCACGCATGGTGTATCCTGGCCTATGCATAAAGCAAGGCCAGATTAGCCACCAAACAATGCAAAGATGATGTTCCTTGCAATCTCATTAGCTTCAAAATAATAATTTAAAATAAAATAATAAGAGTCCAGAAATCCAGAAAGTTCTGGGATTTGTCATAATAATTACCTTAATGTTTTTTAAAGATTTTATTTCTTTACTTGAGAGAGTGAGAGAGCACAAGCGGGGGTGGGGACTGGAACAGAGGGAGAGAGTTTATGACCTGAGCTGAAGGCAGACACTTAACCAACTGAGCAACCCAGGCACCCCCTCTTAATTTTTTCAGCACAAACATCAAGATCCTTGAAAAGGAGGGAAGGAGGTTTAGTGTCTATGATCTGCTGGTGCCGAGGCATGGCTTGAGATGTTTTCTGGAATCATGTAGCACTGAAAGCAATCTCACATATACATGAAGGTGGAATTGTCCACATATAAACATACATACCCTCATACATGCACAAATGTTCACAATTACACACCGAGACTTACACATACAGTCCCTGTGCATTGTTCACATACATGCACATGACCACATGTGTTCTAAACATATATGCACACATATCATCTATGCATATGCATGTATGTACCTGGCAAAGCACACACACCCACCAATGCATAGGATGGAAGTTACCCCCACTCGAGTGTACACGCAGATACAGATACACAAGTACACCCTCTTAGGTCCCCCGTGAGTGTATTTGTACACACTTATGCACATGCATGTGTGTTCACATCCACACAAACAGGCACACGTGTGTACACATATACATCCATTTGCATATACATGTGCATCTGCACACACTAGCTCAGTTCTGAATTCTCACACACACTCTGCCACGTGTCCACACTCACACACACACACACAATCAGATGCCCATATTCTCGCACAGACACACTTACATGCCCATGTTCTTACACGTAGACGCACAGACGCATGCAGACACAGTCTCCTGCAATCCCTCCCTCCCCCACCCCGCCTACACACACACACACACACACGCACACACACACACACACACGCCCAGAGTCTGCCAACCCTCCAGCAGAAGACCCCAGGGAAGGCTGCCCCTCTGCAGGCCTGTGCTGTCAGGGAGCCTGGTAAGAATCACTGGATCAGCTCAACAGTGATAACAATTTCCAGAGCCTACAGAAGGGGAGCCTAATCCACAGTGAAAAGCTGACAGGGCCGGCGCCTCGGCGTGCTTCCTGCCAGCTCCTGCTAACTCAGCCCAGCGTGGGGAGGTGGCAGGCTCTTGGTGCCCTCAAGCCATGTCATCTCCTCTCTAATGATGCCAACATTTTGACAAAGCTGAGCAACACAGCCGGTAGGTGTGAAGTTGGAATTAATTTTCTTTTGGAAGGTCAAGTGCATTAATGAGCTTCTGGCTTATATTGTTTTTCCTTTTCTCCTTTTTTTGCAAGAGGGAGAGAAAAAAAGGAGACAGGGACACTCTTCTCTGGAGCTGTTTTCTGCATCCTCTTGTCCTCCCTGCAGAGAGCTTGGCCCCTTTTCTGAAAGCCCTATGGGCAGAGAGGGGGCTCAGTGCCGGCTGACCCTGGAGCACTCAGTTCCCTCAGGAAAGTCCCAGATTAGATCTGCCTTGAGGGGTAGGGGATAAGTAAAAAAGAATTAAAACATACACTTCAGCCTTTCAGGAGTTTTAATACAAATTTAGGGGAAAAAAATAGGTTTCATTGTAGTCCCTGTTCCTGATTGATTAGTATGTCTGCCTGTGTGGGAAAAGAATGAGCAAGGGAGGCATCTTCCAGCTCATAATGGGAGGGAGGCTGGTCATGATCGATTAGCAATGTCTGCCCTGGGCATCCCAGTGCAGTATTCGCAGCATAAACAGAGCAATTTAAAAAAGAAATACCCGCAACTCAACAGGTTAAAAATAAATAGGAAGCTCAGTAAATGAGTATATTTAAAACCTTAACAACAACAACAACAACAAAAAAAGCCCACCTAAGATTCAATAAGAAAATTTAAGGAAGAAGTGACATATAAGTAGGAATTATAAACTCAAATGCCTTTAGGAGCCAAGAAGGTGACATAATGATTAATGTGGCCCAGATGGGGACTCTGCTGAGCTCTAGAGTGTAGTTCTCATTTAAAGAGGAAAGCTGCAAACAAAACAAATGAACAAACAAAATAAAACAGAAAGAGACTCATAGATACAGTAAACAAACTAGGTTAACAGAGGGGCTGGGGTGCGGGAAATAGGTGAAGGGGATTAAGGGATACTATCTTCCAGGTATAAAACAAATAAGTCACAGGGCTGTAATGCACAGCATAGGGAATATAGTCAATAATATTGTAATAACTCTATATGGTGGCAGATGGTAACTAGACTTACCATGGGGATCATTTCATAATGAATAGAAATATGGAATCACTACAAGGTACACCTGAAACTAATAGGATATTGCATGTCAATTATCCTTCAATTAAAAATAATGGTAATGAAATAAAGTAAAGAGGCAAGTTGCTACTTTGCTTAACCAATTTGTGCCATGGAAAAAGGTGTGCCAGATATTATCACATCTACCAAATATATTTTGCAAGAGAAATCAGAAATGTAGGTGAATTGTTTTTAATGTGAAATGTCATGCTTTTTATTGCTGCCCAAAATTCTTTATTTAAAAAAATCATTCTGTAGGCCCCCAAATATGTTGGATTTGTCTGCAAAGTGACTATTTTGGACCTTTGTTTTAGAGCAAACTGGGAGCATAGAAGGAAACTCATGGTGGTGCTCAGTGCCATCCCTCATCTGTTTTCCCAACCAGACTGAGTTCCCAACTAGCAGGGTGTGTGTGGCAGGGTGTGTGTGTGTGTGTGTGTGTGTGTGTACATACACACACATACATGCATGCAGAGTCCTGATTGTACCCAGCACCTGTATGGCTAGCACACACTTACTCTCGATAGACACTTATTAAATTCATAGACAGAAGGGCCAAATCCTAGCCTTAGGTCTGTAAAGCTACTTCAGGGTGCTCAAATATTTCCCTGCTTATAATAATATGTCACTCATTTAATATTGGAGATAAAGATCATTTCCTCTTTTTTCTTAAAAGATTTATTTATTTATTTATTTTGAGAGAGAGACAAAGGACAGGGAGGGAGGGGCAGAGGGAGAGGGACAGGGATAATCTCAAGCAGACTCCCTGCTGAACTCAGAGCACAATGTGGGGCTCTATCTCGGGACCCTGAGACCATGACCTGAGCTGAAAGTAAGAGACGGATGTTTATTCAACTGAGCCACCCGGGTGCCCCCAGATTATTTCCTTTTAATTGACTGTCAGTGACTTGGATGCAATCTGTCTGGATTCAAATCCTGATCTACTTCTTACAAGCTGTATGACTTTGGGCAAGTCACTTCACATCTCTGAGTGCTGGTTTCCTCACTGGTCAGATGGGACTGGTAATGATATCTATCTCCCAACGCTGTTGTGAGAATTAAATCAGGTGAATCTGCAATTGCAAGCCATGAGAATCTTGAGAGTGAAAGATGATACTCTCAGTTATTGCTCTAGAACCTCTAGTATACGAGAAGAATGTCCTGAGAAACCGGCTATCTGGTCACCCCATGCTAAATCAGCTTATCTGCACAAAGCACTTAGAACAGGGCCGCCCTGAATGTGAAGCTCACAATGGTTAGCTGACATCATGAGAAAACCACCTCCAGTTTCCGTGTCACTCTCTCACTCCTCTGAGGCGTGGAGTGATGGAAAGTACTTGGATCTTGACATTCAAGGTTCTCAGTTTTGCCACTTTACCTTTAGTCAAACACCTATTTATTCAGAGAAGGGGACAGCTGAGTCACACATTGAAGGGTCCTAACGATCTTACCAGGTGGCACTTGGAAAGATAGAAGGGACTTTGAAGCAAACAGAACAGTCTAAGCAAAAGTTCAGTGTCCAGCTGGTCAGCCACTGGGCATGATCCAGTTGAAGCCAGATCCATGATCAGGGGCTATGGAGCCAAAGGGCTCACAAGCCTGAGAAATCAAGCTTGAAAATGGTGCACACAGACTCTGGACACATTTCTTATCTGTTACATCATCTGTGAAAGACCTGCCAAAAGAAGATTGTGCACCAAGACACCAACATGAAAACAACTCATTTTCCTGGGAAGAAACTCAAAGACCAATGACCCAATTCCCAGATCATATTTTAAAAGGATGTTGTAAAATTCCCTTATTAAAAAAGAGGATGGGAGACAGCCACCACTTCTCTCTTTTTAATACTATTATTATGGGATGTCATGGGCAAAGAAGGCAAAATCTAAAAAAAGTAAGTCCTCCACAGAAAAGGAAACCTTCTTTTTAATCTGGGAAAACTCAAGGGGATTTGAGTGAGACAAAGTTCCAGTCTCCCGGATCAGACCCTCCAGCAATTACTTTGCGAGCATGACATTTGCTCATGTCCATCCTCTGCCTTCCAGTCATCTGTTCTTGTCTCCCAAATAGGAAGATGCTGACAGGACACACATTCAGCTCACTCACAGTCAGAAACAGCTGGGTGCTTCCCAAACCCTGCACCTTCAGAGAAGGATGCCACTGGGGACTGTCTGACTTGATTCCTTCCAATTCACGGTTTTCTCAGGAAGACACCAACCAGGGAATACAAATGCCCCTATGTGCTCACTCAAGATGCAGGATCAACATTCTTGCAAATTGCACCTCTTCCAGGAAGCCATCCCCTGCCCACTTGTTAATCATGATTTGACCTCTCCTTTCATCAATGACACTAGCAATCTGGATCCCTGAACAGCTTATGCTGAATCATGGTTCATTTCATTTCATTCATGGGGCATGGGAAGCAAGTGTTCAATGAGCACGTACTATGTGCCAGACACCGTCGAGGTACTGAGGATACAAGAGTGAACAGGCAAAGCCCTGACTGTGTGGAGTGGACATTCTCAAACTAGATGGATTTCCCTCATTTATCTGCTTGATGAGTTCTTCTTTCAAGAACCAAAGATCTAGCTCAACGACCTTGGATGACTCCCCAAAACATTCCATGCCCCCACCCCTTGCCCAAACCAAGTTCATCCTGCTTAGCTCTTGCTCCTCTGGCCTCTTGCCTACCTATAATATTCTATCCTGCAGTATAGTGAGTAGCTCGTGATGTCCACCTAGCAGTTAGGATGGGTCACTTCCTAGTAGGATGGCTGGCTCCAGGGAATGAAGGACCTCGGATTCAGAGCCTTGTTCCACGCATTTAGTGCAATGCCTGAGGCATGGTGAGGACTCAAAAATATCAACTATTATAGTCTTCCATTGAACAAATATTAATTGAGCACTGTGATAATATCATTAATATCACTGATGCTTCTTTAGGAGACTACATTTACTAGCTCCTTGGAGGTCAGGAAGAGCCATGTGACTGGTTGTGACCAAAAAAATACTAATAGAAGTGGTATGTGTCACTACTAGGCTAAAATCAAGGAAACTCTGTAGGTAATGTGACATCACCTGTCCTGCCTTGCTACAAGAATCCATCATTTCCACACAGTGAACCTTTTAATCACTTTCTGTGCATCAGAAGCATCGAAGAGTTTTCTACAGATTTTGTTATTTTATTCATGTATCACAATCACCCTTATAAGCATTAATGTTCCTATTTTGAAGATGAGGGAACACACTCAGGTGGATAAAGTCAAGCTGCCAGATGGCTGGTTGGTGGTGAGTGTGAGTTCAGGCCCAGGCTTGTCTGAAGTCCAAGCCTCTTCACCAGCATCTGTGCTCTAGAACCAGGGGGGCAGGTGGCAGAATCCTGAAAGCAAGGGGCCATGGGGAAATACAAATCAAAACCACAATGAGATACCACCTCACACCAGTGAGAAGGGGAAAATTAACAAGGCAGGAAACCACAAATGTTGGAGAGGATGCGGAGAAAAGGGAACCCTCTTACACTGTTGGTGGGGATGTGAACTGGTGCAGCCACTCTGGAAAACTGTGTGGAGGTTCCTCAAAGAGTTAAAAATAGACCTGCCCTACGACCCAGCAATTGCACTGTTGGGGATTTACCCCAAAGATACAGATGCAATGAAACGCCGGGACACCTGCACCCCGATGTTTCTAGCAGCAATGTCCACAATGGCCAAACTGTGGAAGGAGCCTCGGTGTCCATTGAAAGATGACTGGATAAAGAAGATGTGGTTTATGTATACAATGGAATATTCCTCAGCCATTAGAAATGACAAATACTCATCATTTGCTTCGACGTGGATGGAACTGGAGGGTATGATGCTGAGTGAAATAAGTCAATCAGAGAAGGACAAACATTATATGTTCTCATTCATTTGGGGAATATAAATAATAGTGAAAGGGAATAGAAGGGAAGGGAGAAGAAATGGGTAGGAAATATCAGAAAGGGAGACAGAACATGAAGACTCCTAACTCTGGGAAACGAACTAGGGGTGGTGGAAGGGGAGGAGGGCGGGGGGTGGGGGTGAATGGGTGACGGGCACTGAAGGGGGCACTTGACGGGATGAGCACTGGGTGTTATTCTGTATGTTGGCAAATTGAACACCAATAAAAAATAAATTTATTATTAAAAGAAAGAAGAAAGAAAGAAAGAAAGAAAGAAAGAAAGAAAGAAAGAAAGAAAGAAAGAAAGAAAGAAAGAAAACTGAATAAAATAAATAAAATAATAAATACATCACAAAATTAAAAAAAAAAAAAGAAGGGGCCATGGGGCATGTGTAGCTCAGTGGCAGGAAGAAAGGAACACAAACTCAAACCATTGACAAAATATGTTCAATGCAGTCCAGTTGCTCTTATGCTATAGAGAATGTGTCGTAATCACTAGAGTTGCTGGTTCAAACTGCAAACACCTATCCTACTGCTTCTGATTCAGGAGGTCTGGTTGGCAAAAGAGCTCAGACATACAAATGTCAAAAATGGTCCCCAAGGGGCATCTGGGTGGCTCAGTGGTTGAGCATCTGCCTTCAGCTCAGATCATGATCCCAGGGTCTTGGGATCGAGTTGCACATGAGGCTCCCCACAGGGAGCCTTCTCCCTCTGCCTGTGTTTCTACCTCTCTGTGTATCTCTCACGAATAAATAAATAAAATCTTCAAAAAAATACTCCCCAGGTGATTCTGAAGAGCACCTCTAATTCATGACCACTGGAGGCTTTGGAATCTCATAAACTTAAGTTCTAATCCTGGCATTGTCCTTGGCTAACTGCGTGATCTAAGGCAGGGGGCTTCAACCTCTCTGAACCTCTTTCCATTTGGCAAATGAGCCCCCAAAGCCATTCTTTCTTACTGTGAAGATTTCATAAGGGATATATAGGAAGGGACCAACAACAGGTCCTGGCATGTATCAACCTCCAGGGAAACATGAATTCTCTTCTACTCCCAACAGGAAAGAAAGGGGAGACAGCACTTCACTCCTTCCTCCCTCACCTCCCTTGACCTTAAGAAGCTCAGAAAAGGTGGGAGAGCTCCTTTTGAAAGGGGCTCCTTTATTTGGAAGCCAACTTCGCATTTCTCAGCTATCGCTTGGAGCTTGGGTTCACACATCTGTGATGGATGAGCAGGGAATATAAACACCTCATTAATGTTTGAACCCACTGGTTGGAATGGGGAAAGACGACAAGCCCAAGTCCAGAACCTTAAACAGAGAAATAATACATGCTCCCGTAAAGACGAAGGAAGGTGGGCGGAAAAGGGAGTTGTGCAAATCATCACAAAGAGTTATTTGACCTGCTTGAAAACTTTAATTGCTGGTAATGGCCAACCTGTTGGGTGGTATTTTATTAACACTAATAGATTTTTACAGGATATTTCTCACATTCCTCTCCGAGGGCCTCAGGAATTCATTAAATATTAAAAGGTAGTGCTCTGGATTGTTCAGTTAAAGATGTTGTCCTGATGAGGTTTCCCGCAAGTTAGAGACCGGAGAAAGCAGGCAGGCACAGGATGGATGTTCGCTGTCAGCTTTGGCAGAAGAGATAATAAAATAATAATAATCATGAGTGTTTACAGGGTGCTTACTATGCTCCAGGCACTCTACTAAGCACTCTATGTTGTTTTTCTTAATACACAAAATAACCCCATAAAGAAGGTACTATTAGCATCCCTGTCCTGTGAATGGTGAAACTGAGGTTCATTATATTTCAAAACTAGTGAGAATAAGGAAGAATGGAGAAATATTAGCAGGGTCTGGAGTCAGGCAGATGAGGGATTTGCAGGCATCTTTAATCTCTCTCATGAGACATAATAAGGCAATAAATGGTAACTTTTATTTAGAAAAAAATCTATAAGGGCACCTGGGTGTCTCAGTGGTTGAGTGTCTGCCTTCAGCTCAGGGCATGATCCTGGGGTCCTGGGATGAAGTCCCACATGGAGTTTCCCGCAGGGAGCCTGCTTCTCCCTCTGCCTATGTCTCCACCTCTCTCTGTGTGTCTCACATGAGTAAATAAATAAAATCTTTAAAAAAAAAAAAAGAAAATATCTATAAAATGAGGCAGCTAATACCTACCCACCTACCAAAGTCATTGAGAGGAGGGAGATAATGAGTGTAAAGTAAAATGCAGAATATTTGGCAAAAAGCAGGCACAAAGCAAAAAGTAAGCTCTCTCCTGTTAGTGACCCTGGGATAGCCCAGCTAAGGTGGTAGCATTATCCCAACTCTAGACACACACATGTCTAGATGTCACACATTTTATCTCAGATAAAATACAAGACATCCAATTTCAGATTAACAATGAATACTTTTTTGTAAGTCTCTCCTGTGCAATATTTGGTATCTACTTATATGAAAAAGTTTTGTGTAGTTTATATAGAACTCAAATTTAATTGATCACCCTATTTTTTTTTATTGGCTAAATCTGGCAATCCTGCCAGTGTACCAATGAAAGCTCTGAGACCAAAAATTCTGATTTCAGCTTTTGACCACAGAAACAAGAAAGACTGCATTTGAAATTTGAACTAGGGACACCTGTGTGGCTCAGTGGTTGAGTGCCTGCCTTTGGCTCAGGGTGATCCTGGGGTCCTGGGATTGAGTCCCACACTGGGTTCCCCGCAAGGAGCCTACTTCTCCCTCTGCCTGTGTCTCTGCCTTTCTCTCTCTCTCTCTCTCTCTCTCTGTCCCTCATTAATAAGTAAAAAAAAAAAAAAAAAATCTTAAAAAAAGAAGAGAAACATAGAAATTTGAACTAGATACCATACATGATCTGTCCAAACTTATAGTTCTCCTTCCTTTAGTCATGCCAAGAAAGAAGCAGAAAAGAAAGAAAACAGAAATATAAAGGTTTCCCAATCTTCCAACCATCTCAATCCCATCAATAAGGGTAAGTGTCTGATATTCACCACATTTATCCAGTCATGGAGATCGCTGCCAAGTCATGGAGCTCTGGCAAAATCACTTAACTCAGTTCTCTCTTCTGTAAAATGGGTGTGATAACAGCAGCAACTTAACCCAAAGGGGTATTATGAAGGATAAATGAGATAAACATATAAAATGTTTAAAACAGTCCCTGGTCCATGATAAGTGTTCAATGTTGGCTTTTAATATCAGTGAAGAGACAGATATAGGGACACACCAACTGAATCAGTTAAGGTCTTCGAGAATTAGTAAGGGATGAAAGGCAGTTGGAGTGGGGAAAACTTCATGAAAGTTGTAGCTAAGTAGGGTTGTGCCGAAGGAAAAGCAGTTTGCTGAACAGATGGGGGGAAAGGCTTTGAGGGAGAAGGAAAAGCATATGTAAGGAGACAAAAGAAAAGAAAAAAAAAAAAAAAAACAAGAAAAGAAAGGAACTCCAAGTAGTGCAATGCTGGTAGGATAGAGTTTGAAGTCCTAGGGGCAGGGCGGTGGTGGACCAGGCCAGAGAGAAAGCCCTTCAAAGACTTTGGACACTGTGTTATGGAGATGCTTCCTTCTGGGACCCTAAAACAAGTTTCAGCAGGGGAAAGATGTGTGAGTCTTGCATGGGGACCAAGTCAAAATTATGACAGCAGGGAAGAGGTGAGGGGGCAAATCAAGATCGAGACAGAGACACTTTTACATTATTCTAGATGGCAAAGCTTAGCGTCCAGGTGGTAGAGGTGAGAGTGTGCACAAGAGAATAGCCAAGAGAGAAATTTCTGATATAAGGGGCTCGGGTTCCATCTTCCAGCCTAAGTGAGAAATGTGACTTACAGAATAAAACCCTAGACAAATACGTTAGATATAAATATCTCCTTCATTCACAGTTTGGCTATGAAAACAATGCCTACGATTTGAGAAAATTGGAATTCCTATTTCCCCGGGAATCATTGGAGTGACCATCCTTCCGTATGGCTCCTCTAACTTTCCCGTTGAGGGTACTATGCATTCATCCAAAGGGAAGCAGGAAGAGGTAGCCAAGAAAGTCGTAGTCTGTAGTTGTTGTACTGGTGGTTCCAAGTCTAAGGCTAAAAAGAAAAGCTTAATAATTTAACTCTTACCATCCCAAATCTAATAATAACTGCTGTGTATTGAGCTATTGGTCTGCGCCAAGTATTGAGTTAAAAGGTTTGCATGTATTATTTTATTCTCACAGCAATCCTGTGAGAATTAGTAAAAAAGTCATATCCATTTTACAAGTGAGAAAACTGAGGATTTAGTTTATCGTCCCCAGTCACTCACCTAGCAAGTGGCAGAGACCCAGAGACCCAGGGATTGGTGACCATGAGATCTATGCTCTTAACTACTATGCCAGAATTCAATATTTTCCAAATGGCAATCCATCATGCACACAGCCTATACTATGATTTACTGAATATTATTTTTAACTAAGTGCATTTTTGACTTAAACTGAAATTTAATGTTATAAATATAAATATATAAATATCCAGAAATCCATAAACATTAAAACATTCCAAAAACCATTCAAATAAGTACTGTTCCTATGATACTATGAAATGAGCACAAAAGGGTAGTTTTACTTGCATGATTCATTTGTGTGAAGTTCAAGATCAGACAAACAAGTCTATAGGGGTAGAAATCGGAAACTTGGTTGCTTTTGGGAAGCAGGGGTGAGTGAATAGGCAGGAACAGGGTAATGGAGATCATTTATATTGTGATTGGGATGTCAGTTACATGGGTGTACACATTTGTCAAAACTCATCAAACCATGTGTTTAAGATCTGTGCATTTTATTGGATGTAATTATACTTCAATTTAAAAAAAGAGGCCTCAAATTGAGACTTTTGACGTTATCTTCAAATGAGTTTCCACACAGACTCCCATAGATGCACTGACTTCATATAACTTTGAACAGGTGTGCCTTTTCTAAACATTTGCTCTACATAAAGTCTGATTATTTTGTATATAGCATGATTGTTTTGTGTTGCACTCTTGTGTAAATATTTTCATTTTTTAGCTGTAAACATTTAAAAATACACCATACTTCCTGTTAAAAAGACATGCTTTGGGGGCGCCTGGGTGGCTCAGTCAGTTAAGCCTCTGCCTTGATCCTGGGGTCCTGGAATCCAGCTGCCTGGGCTCCCTGCTCAGCGGGGAGTCTGCTTCTCCTGCTCCCTCTGCCCCTCCCCCTCCACTCATGCTTTGTCTCTCACTTTCTCTCTCTCAAATAAGTCAATAAATAAGATCTTACAAAAAGAAAGAAAAAAAGGACCTGCTTTGCTAGAACAAGTTCCAGACTACCACTTAGAAGCCATGTAACCGTTAAGACTTTTGTTTTCCTTGGTCTCACTTCCATTATTCATAAAATGTGTTCCTGGCGATGAATACATCCCACGTCGGAATGGTGTCCAGGTTCACATGTGGGTGATGGTAGAGGTGCCTTTTAGGTTGGGAGAGGATATTGGAACATGGTTAATGTTATCTCATACAAAGTGTCTTCCTTTCTTAAGAGCGAACAATTTGCCCATTAACTGAAACCTAAGGCCATTCATTCATTCATTCCTTCATCCACTCAACTGATACTTGTTGAGTGCCCACTGCACGTCAGCGCCTACTCTAGGTGGCAAGTTCACTATAGCAACGATAAGGGAGGTAAACTGATTATCATGTATGGAAAACGCTGAGCACATATGCTGCACTCCATAACGCCGGGTTATGATTGTTACTGGTAATCACGGTATTAAAGAAGCAAAGTATCAAAGATAATTAATTTCACTCTATCCTCCCTCCCCCATGAAACTCTGATGTTTAAATTTTCCACAAAACTTCCATCCAAATGTGGAATTATAATACAAGCCAAAGACTTGCTTTGGAGGCTCCGTCACCATTCTTAACATTTATTCAAATAAATAATTAGCAAATATTTATTAAGCCCCTAGTGTGGAGCCGACAACTGTTCTAGCTGCTGGGGAGACAGCCACACTGGAGCGTAATTAATGACCAAGATTTTTGGAGCTAATGACTTCATAAACAGAAATGTGCTGGGCACAATGGAACAAAAAAAAAAAAAAAAAATCACTGAGATACTAAAGTCACTGAGAATTGAGAAAGTTTGGGAACCTCAAGTCTGGGGGGTAAAAAAGACCCTATTCAAACCCAGAGGCAAACAAATGAATTAATCCAGAGAGAATTTGGAGGGCAAACATGACTTTGCACTTCTCTGGAGTGTAGGGGAGAAAAGGAACACAAAAACACAAAACAAAGCCTGCATGCTGGTCCATTAAAAAAAAAAAAATCTGCTTGAGCTTTGTTGATGCAAAGCTCTTTATCTGAGGAGCTCAAAGAGCTTTATTACAGGTAAATACCCTTGTCTCCAGCTGCTAACAGGAGAGGCCAGGCCTAGGGAGATTAGGGGAGAATGCCTACTTAAGGTCACATAACAGTCAGTGACAAAGTGGAGACTCATAGAGTGGTCTGTAATGGGATTTGTCTGCTGTCTATTGTATCAGCCCTAAGACGCTGGGTGTGCGAGGCAGGCTCCAATGTGGGAGCCTGCAGGAGACAGGGCGACCGTGCGACCCTGTTAGGGACTTTGGGGGTCACTGAGTATGGCTCCCTTTGTTTTCCAGAGCCCACACCGAGACTCTGAGCCATGCCAGTGGTTGGCCTCAGTCTGCAGAGACTGTTTGCGGTGGAGCCAGAGAGAGAATGGAAGGCTCCTAGCTTCCCCCTAATTCTCTCTTTGAGTTTTCCTGGCTCAAGTGATTTGTCTAGGAAAACCTATTAAGGAAATTCAATTTCTCTAAAGCTGGCTGGGTAGAAAACTTGAGTTGGATCAAAGCTGGTGTAGAAGGAATTAGAAAGGAACGGTAAATGGGGAAGCACTCAGAACCTTGGCTCTGTTGGGGACTAGTATCGGACCTCGGGCAAGTGATCCCCAGTCTCGGCACCTCTGTGATCTGTAAGGAACACCGAGGGGTCTGAGCTCATTAATCCCTAACACACTCCGCCTTAGTACCATCCACTTTTTGGTTGCAAAATACCCAGACCTCGGTTTTCCATTCTGTAAAATGGGGACACCCATAAAGCCTACTTTGTGGAACTGTGATGAGCCAGAGAGCACCTGTGTTTTTAGAGCTTCAAGCCTGGAACTGTTCGGTGTTAGCGATTTTTGTACTAGAGGGAACCACAGGAGAGGTTTGCTCAGATAGTTCAACTGAAGTATTTGTGATGGGTCTCCCCATCTTCTCTAATTTACCATTCTCCTGTAATTTCTTCTAAATCCAGACCAACGTTCAAGCTTTGGATCCAACTACAGTTGTCAGATAAATCACACTCAGTTAAGTTTGTGTTTTAGATAAATGCAAATTTAACTTATTTAACATAAGGATATCTCAAATATTACATGGAATATACTTGCACTAAAATCTTAGTGATTGTTTATCTGCATTTACATTTACTTAGCATCTTTTATTTTTATTTGGTTAATCTGGAAACCATAGCCTTGAGCCAGGTTTGCATTTCAGATTTTGGTTTGGGGAAAAATGTGTGTCCCCTCTTTCATGCTCCATCTGAAGAGTTAAGGCAGGCAGAACTAAACTCATGGCTCTAAATTTTTTCACGTAGTAGGAATGGAATCAACAGCTTCACCTCAGAGTTCAGCCATCTTGTGACTCAGTTTTCCAGATTTTACTAGCACAGTGGATGGGAATAAAGGGAGGGAGGAAATTGTAACACAAATGATTACTTTGGTTTATAGGGGGGATGTTTGATTTGAACCCTGGTTCCAGAAACTTCTGGGGAAAGAACCCAGATAAAGACCATCAAAGATGTGGGCAGCCCGAATGGCTCAGCGGTTTAGCACCGCCTTCGGCCCAGGGCATGATCCTGGAGTCCTGGGATCGAGTCCCACGTCGGGCTTCCTGCATGGAGCCTGCTCTCCCTCTGCCTATCTCTCTCTCTCTCTCTCTCTCTCTCTCATGAATAAATAAATAAAATCTTTTTTAAAAAAAAAAAAAGACCATCAAAGATGTGATGCCAGAACGACCTGGAAATTGTAAGGGTATCAGAATTCATAATGATAAGAGAGACGAAGAAAAGATCTGCAAAGGTTTAAATTCCAAAGGAAGCTCAGTGGCGGGGCCTGGAAGGGGTCCTGGCTGGTAAGTCAAGGCTTGAAATCCTACATCAATGTATTGTTCTGTCAAATGGGGTGATAGTACCTGCATGCTTCATCCTTATCTACCCACATCTCTAGTTAACCTTCAAAACATAGATCTCTAGGCTGGGAGCTAAAAACACTGTCTTCTAGTTCTGGATGCAATAGACACATGATCACTTTTAGCCAGTGTTAAATCCAGGTCAGCCACCTGCAGAGAATTTTCTAGAAACATCCTGAAGTCACATGGTTTGAGGCACCTGTGGCTCGTCATACAAGGTGCCCTGATGTCCTGGGAAAATAACTTACTCCCCGTCCAAGCACAGAACTGGATTGCATTTACCCATCTCTCTCTACTGTCCTTCATTTTATTTATGTATGTATTTATTATGTATTTAATTATTTATTTTAGAAAGAGAGCCGGAGGTGGGGAGGAGAGCCGAGGGAGAGGGAGTGAGAGAATCTTCAGCAGGCTCGGCGCTGGGCGGGACTCAATCTCAGGACCCCCGAGGTCACGACCTGAGCCCAAATCAAGAGCCAGATGCTGGACCGACTGAGCCACCCAGGGACCCCTACTTTAGTGAAGATGAAGCCGACGGTCTGAGAGGGGCTGCGGTATACACCAAAAGGCAGACAGTATTACACTCACATGGCAGATGGCAAAATAGAGAGGCAGAGAGTGTTGGTGGGAAAAATCCCCTCTCTGAGCCTCAGTTCCCTCATCTATAGAATGGGCTAACTCTACACCTTTGGCAGGGCTGTTCCCAGCAATCACACGGGAGGCTATATGGACAGCCGTGGTGCAGTGCTTAACAATTTAATTGACAGTAGCTAGTGGGTACATGTAAGAGAGCAGCATAACTATCAAGAGAGCAACATATCATATAACTGATAACTTTCTGAGACCCCTTTAAAGAATCTGTCCCATAAAATAATATAACCTGAAACTCCATTGGACTATTTATCTGAACCACTGTACTATGCATCTGCTTGTGGGTAGATGAGGACGTGCATACATCCACCCGCATATGGATTCGGTACTGTCATTTGTCCTCTTTGATAGATTTAATAAGTTTAGTGTACCACTTCCACCTATGTTTAAACACGGATCCACTAAGTGTATTATGTAGATTAAATGAAAGACACAGTGCTGGTGAGCTGTGAGTTCATTCCATTGGCTTCTCTGGCTCTTCCATCACTATAGAGCCCAGCGGGGCATCCAACAGTCCTGTTCCTGATCCTCAGTGATTTTTGCGTCCCCATCCCTGACCCCCACCAACTTCCCTCGCTGTCCCTTCTACCCCTGCTTCTTTCTTTTGGCAATCTGAGGCTGCTTTCCCAGCTTGACCCCTGGGGGCTTTCCAGAACCTATTTACTTAAACATATATTGACCTAGGCTTTACTTCCCCGGGTGAATTATGCCACAGGCAGCAATCTCCAAATCATAAATTAGCCCGCAACCCTGTGCAACTGTCTGCTAATGACGCAGATGGTGCAATGGTGTCTTCATGCAACTGGCTGGATAAGAGGGCTCTAAATTGTGTTGGCTGACAGCTCCCTCTCTCCTCCTCACCTGGCTGGCTTTTCTGTGCCTCTCTGTCTGGTTTTGTCTTTATCTCCCCTCATGCATTCATGCCAAAGGTAAAAGGACTTCATCAGGGTTCAGGAAGTCGGGAAGGAGAGGGAAGGGGCTTGACTTCAGCACCTGCCATGTACTAGGTGTTCTGCACACGTTTGCTGAAGGAAGTGGTGTGTGTTAAGAGCATGGCATGATGCCTGCTTTGATCACTGCTGTTATTCCCACTATTCAGGAAGATCTTCAAAGCCAAGCCAGAGCCTTAGGCACCCCCGATTCTCCAGGGTTTACAACACTGCCTGTTATTCAAAAGGTCATCGATCCAATGGGGAATGGATGGATGTTAGGTGCATTCTGGGGACCAGAATTTCTTCCTCCTATGGGTCATTTTTTTCTGCATCAGAATCTTTGTCTTATAACCTTCTCTTGAGCTGCCTAGGTGTGCTCGAATTGAGGTCAGATAAATGTACTGGTTTAATGAATATTACATCCTGTTCCCTTCTGTTTTGCAATTTGAGAGGACTCCTTTACATCAGTCTTACCTTCTTCTTCCAGGAAGTAAAGGGTGAGAAGCGTTGAATATGGGTTTGACTAGATAGACTTTGTGAAATATTAGTTAGCATTATACAAATATTTGGGATTGGTAATCCACCAAGAAGCTAACTTTCTTGGTTCTAGTCTTTCTGGAATACCAAGGAAGCTCCCCACTCCAAGCCTGTGGGTTTAGAAGACTGTCCTCTCAATTCAAGACCAACAAAACTTTTCCATATAACAGAATAATGATCCAGAGCCACATGTTTATGGATCTGTAATTAAAGAACATGCTCTTTCAGCCCAGTTGTGCCTCCTAATAAGGATATACATTGGCAAAACTGAGGCCTGAGTATATAAAAATCTTTTTCTAAGAGTCTCTTTCCTGTATCAGGATCAGAAGAGACAGGAAATCATATCATAACAATGTTATGACCAATGGAGGTATTACCGCCAATAATACACATACTCAATACTTTTCATGCCCTAACTCCTGTAACACTCAAAACAACTCTATGAAAGTTGGGCTAGAAGTTACAGATGGAGAAACTAAGGATCTGAGAGATTAGGCAATGTGATTAAAATAGGAACAAACAATCATGGCAAGGATTCCCACTCAGGTGGGTCTGGCTCTAGAATAGCATGTTTCTTCACTACCCTGTTTGGAGTGGCAGTAGCCAGGCTCTTAGAGATTCTTAAGTTGAATCCCTGGACCCCCAGCAAGCCCAGGAATGGATTTCAGAGGGCTTGTAAGCCCTTTGATATTGCATTCACCAATTTCCCTGTCTGTGTGCATTTTTTTTTTTTTTTTGAGGGAGAGTGCATAGGTCTCCATAGGTTTTTTGTTTTGTTTTGTTTTGTTTTTTAAGATTTTATTTATTTATTCATGAGAGAGAGAGAGAGAGGCAGAGACACAGGCAGAGGGCAAAACAGGCTCCATGCAGGGAGCCCAATGTGGGACTCGATCCCGGGTCTCCAGGATGATCACGCCCTCGGCTAAAGGCAGCGCTAAACTGCTGAGCCACCCGGGATGCCCTTCCATAGATTTTCAAGGGGGTCCATGCCACTCAATTTGGAATTGCGGGTTTGAGAAGTATCAGAATTGGAACATGAGTAGAAGAAGCATTTAGCCACATCAGAACCACCGGTTGGACCAATCAATTCAGACTGCCACCAGATAGAGTTCTTTTCATTTTTGAACTCTGGGCCCCACCTTTTAGCAATTTATTCTGGACAGAACTGAGTGAGAAAGCAAGAAGCAGAGCCAGTGGGGCCCAGCATTCCGCAGGCCTGGAAGAACAGGGGTTGGCCTGGAAGAGCGGCTGCCCTGGGATCAAAGGGACGAGGCAAACTCTTCATCACCAGGTTTCACATCAGCACTGTTCAGGGCAGGAACATGTCAAGGGGGTAGGCTTTCTTTGAAGTGTCAAGATAAGAACCATCTCCACCTCCCTTCAGTGTGAAAGTCATTCCTCTAGGAGCCAGGGGAGGGTGTGAGGCATTTGGCTGTCTGTAAGGGAGCTAGGAGGAACTTATCAACTGAGGCAGACACCTCCGTGACTCCAGACTACGTCTGGACCCAGCCAACAATCTCCAGGGAACATCAGTTCTGAAGCACGTATGAAATGCAGAGCCGCATGATCATTTTCCCAATGCTGTTCCATCCAGAGCTGTATCTGCGTGGACTTTTACTGTTGAATCAGCGAGTATAGAAAGCCTGGCACTCAGAGAAACCAGTGAGAGCTGGCACCTCTGGCTGGGTGAGCTTGGGCAAATTCCTTAACCTCTCTGAACCTCAGGTTTAATGGGAGTTAAAAGAACAGCCCCTCTTTCTAGGATTAATTTGAGAAGTAAATGAGATTATGGAAATTAACCATTTCTTTCTGCAACAGCTGGTGTAGAGCACATTCAAAAAATTTGTAGCTGATATTTTTCTTTACTGTCTGGCTCAAGACATCTGGTCTAGGTGGACTTTAGAGTCCAAATGCTTGATCATATGATATTTTTCCACAAATACTTTCCCTAGTATTGTAAGTGCTTGGTGTTGAAGAATAAGACCTCCCTTACCTTATTTTTTCAATACAGCCAATGTGATGCAGTAGGTAATAGCAGATGGCCTGCATTTTAACCCTGGCTTTTCCATCTAATGACCATGAATCTTAGGAAGTGACTTAGCTTCCTTGTTCCCTGGTTTCCTGATCTTGACATGACAACATTTTATAGATGCTCACTATTTGGATTAAATTGGTTATCATATTAGCAATTAGAATGGTGCTTGGTACATAACAAGTGCTCAGGAAGTGTTGGTTTTAATGTGTGTCCCCCTACTCTCCATCAGCTTCTATAAATAGCCAAGAGCTCTTTGTTAAATGAAATTTAATGAAGAACTAAATTGTACCCAACCTTGGGCTCTAGGCTTTCAAAGCCTCTATTGGCCTTGTCCCTAGGATGCTTAAATTTTGATTGAAGAACTAATATATATTCATCAAGTCACTCATTCAAGAAATTTGAGGGACAAATCTAGGCTAGGCGGTTATTCCCTCTATTAAACAGATAGATCTGATAGGCCAAGCACTGGCTTTCACAGGGGTTCCTTTCTCTGCCCATCACACCCTGGGACATTGTCACTGCTCTTCCTTTTCAAATCCTTTAGGTCTTAGCTTGAATGCCACCTCTTCTTAGAAACCCCCCTTGATTCTGGATCCGATTAGATCTCTCTATCTTAGGCCCCAAACACCCTACTTCTTCAATCATGTTTTGCGTGACTAAGTTAATATCTGACTTCAAAGGGCACCTGGTGGCTCCGTGGTTGAGCGTCTGCTTTCTGCTCAAAGCGTGATCCTGGGGTCCTGGGATAGAGTCCCCATCAGGGTCCCCACAGGGAGCCTGTTTCTCCCTCTGCCTGTGTCTCTGCCTCTCTCTGTGTGTCTCTCATGAATAAATAAGTAAAATCTTTAAAAAATATATCTGACTTCAACATTCTCTAATTCCATAAAGGTAAGCTCCATATTTGCCTATCTTTTGCCATATCCCCAGTATCAAATGCAGTGCCTGGAACACACAAGTACTCAAAAAAAACTGTGGACAGATGAATAAAAGGGAATTTCTGGGTGTGGATTTCCCTCTTGGAAGGCATTATTTTCTAACTTCATCTCTGTGGTAAATGACACCTCCACCTTGCAAAGTTTAGCAACAGTGAGTTCTGGCACTTTTAGAGCTTGCAAAATCCTCTGAAATGGCTAGTCCATTGTCTTTCAGATGGAGAAATGGAGTCTACAGAGGTACAGCCATTCCTCCAACTGCACTTAATGGGCAGAGCTAAGATGAGAACTTAGATCTTTTAACTCCCAGGATCTTCTGCAAGAAAAAAAAAAAAAAAGTAAGTCAAATTCTGTTACTAAAGTCAACTATTTATTTAGCATGGAACAATTAGGACTCCCCCACTGGAGATGGAAGACCTTGAAGTGCTTAATTGTGACAAAGTAGCTTTCTCATTAAAGGCAGTCATTGGAGTAGAACAAGAAAAAAATAAAAAGAAAAGGAAACATGGGCTTAAAGAAAACACAGGCTCAAGTCCTGTGTATCCCAGGATATCCACAAAGTCTTCATTTGTAAGTATGTGACATGATAATTTATTATAGGAATTTCATATGTTATGTCAACAAATGCATGCATTATATAATAAAGAATTTGACTGACTTTCCTTTCTTTTCTTCCTTCCTTCTTTTCTTTCCTGAATGGTAGACTCCAAATCTTTGGAATTTCCTGGGTCAGAGGAATGTCTTTGTTATTCATGAGCAAGTTGGATCACACCTGAGTTTGTGCTAAGAGTTGAGAGGACTCAAGGTGGGGACTGATCAACCAGAAAGACCAACCTCATGATTACAGGGTGGGGGCTCTGAGCCCAGCCTCACCTGGTAAAACAAGAGGCTAGTTGGAGATTGAGCTTGAACACATATCCAGTGACCCAATCACTCTTGCCTATGTAACGAAACTCCAATAAAGACTCTGGACACCAAAGCTTGGTGGAACTTTCTGTTTGGTGAACACACTGATGTACAATGAGGGTGATGCACCCCAATTCCAAGGGCAAAGGGCATTGAAGTTTTGCATTCAGTATCCTCCCAAACTTCTCCTTGGTTTGTCTGCTCTTGACTTGCATCCTTTATAATAAAAATGCAATCAGGAGTACAGCATTTTGCTAAGTTCTATGAATCGTTCCTGTGTATTACGAAACCTGAAGAGGGCATGGGAACCTTCACTTTTATAGCCAGCTTGTCAGAAGTGTGGGTGGCCTGGGGACCCCAAAGCTTGTGACTGGCAGGTGAAGTGAGGACAGCCTTGTTGGGGAATGCACCCTTCATTTGTGGGATCTGCACTAATTCCAAGTGGTTAGCATCAGAATTACATCAGCACTGCAGCATATGAGGTGCTGAGAAGACACTGTGGCCACAGTGGTTTTGCCTTTGTGGCCTATCTTCCTTATTTCCCTTCCTCTAGAGGTCTTTGAACTCCTCTTCTCTGTTGGCAACCCACTTCATGGGCCTCGGTCAGGGTTGACAATCCTCTTTCCCTCCATTACCACATGGTCACTGAACTGAGACCAAAGTATTAAACCTCTTCCTGGTCTTTTCTCCAGGAAGAGGGTGGCTCTCAGCTAGAAAATGTGAACCGAGCGCCTCCACTGGCCATCAAGTCAGCCATGAGAAGGGAGTCTAAGACTTGGAAAGAAAGACAGCTTGGCGGATCCAGGAATCCTGGATCAAGTGGTTCTTTGGGGGAGTTCCCAGTTACATGAACCAATAAATCCACTCCTGCCATTTATTTACTTATTTCTCTTTTCTGTTAAGTCAATGGAGTTGGGTTGCTATCACCTACAAACAGGATTCCTGAATTGACACAGTACCTGACATCATGACCTCTATAGAGTAAGTATTCACCAATGGTAGCCGTATTTCTGAAGTGGGAAAAGTCAGCTCAAAATCCCCAAATTTCCCATTTTTATTTATAGCCCACCACCACCCACACTGCTTCCCTCAGTAAATGATAATGTAGATGACCACAGATTCTTTTCTCTGTGCCTATTGAGAGGTGGCATCTAATTCCTCCACATTGGAATTTCCCTGCTGGCCCTACTGACTTGTGGTGAAACAAATATTCTGGGACTGCTTAGACTCAGTCGTAAGAAGCCTTGGAGCTTCCAGGGGTGCCTGGGTGGCTCAGTCCATTAAGCATCTACCTTCGGCTCAAGTCATGATCCCAGGGTCCTGGGATCAAGCCCCGTGTCAGGTTCCCTGCTCAACGGGGAGTCTGATTCTCCCTCTCCCTCTGTCCCTCCCCCCTATTCATGCTCTCTCTGTCAAATAAATAGATAAAATCTTTCAAAAAGAAAGAAGGAAGGAAAGAAAGAAAGAAAGAAAGAAAGAAAGAAAGAAAGAAGAAAGAAAGAAAGAAAGAAAGAAAGAAAGAAAGAAAGAAAGAAAGAAAGAAAGAAAAGAATCCTTGAGCTTCTGCTCATCTTCTGCTTCTGGTGTATAAAGAATATGACTGCCTGATGCCCAGCTTCTGCTTCTGCTGTGTAAAGAGTATGACTGCTTGAGACTTCTGCACTGGAGGGACACATGGAAGCCTTGAGATAACATGTAAAGATCGTAATGTCCAACCAGCCCCCAGATGGTCCAGCCCCCAGCCACTGTTAAGTCACCCCAATAGAGACCCCAAGCAATGTTTGAAAGAAAGAAAAGTCATCCCCACCAAATCCCACCTGAATAACAGGCTCTAGGCAGATTTGCATGATACTGTGTTTTCGAGTGGTTGGCTATGCATGGATAAGTGGAACAATAATAATAACTGTTTACCTTTCCTCAGTGGTTCCTATGTGCCAGGTTCTTAAATATTTAGGTATTTATTTTAGAGCGAGAGAGAGTGAGAGTAGGAAGAGGGACAGTAGGAGAGGGAAAGAGAAGCAGACTCCCACTGAGCATGGACCCTGATGTGAAGCTCTATGTCATAACCCTGAGATCGTGACCCTAAGATCATGACCTGAGCCAAAATCAAGAGTCAGATGCTTAATTGTGCCACCCAGGTGCCCCATCTATGTGCCAGCTTTTTAAGAGGCACCATTTCATTGATTCATCAAGCAACTCAAGAAATGACTCTTCCTATTATCCCCACTGTAGGCATGAGGAAACTAAGAATCAGAGAGATGATGTCACATGCACAAGGTCACACAGTGTCACATGCACAAGGTCACACAGCTAGTAACAGAACCAGGACTCTTGGATTTGTAGCCACCACATTCTGTTGCCCCTTGATCATGCCGTGAGAAACAGCAGGCTAACCCCCTTCTGGAATTTGGCCCCAACCACAGAGTTCCTGTCTTAAACAGAACAGCAGGACCCACCCTACTCCAAAGGGGAGAGTTTATTCACAACCCTCTGGACAAAGTTAAGAGAAACTAACTAGCAATGAATGGTCCAGAACCCACTGGAAAATCTGGAAAATACTCTCTATCCCTCTTAAGCCTGCAAGCCTGGTTATCAAATGGGAAGAAGTGAAGCTGCACAGAGAACTATAAGAGATGTGGATTTTCTTACAGGAAAGTGGCCGCGGCAAACATGCCACTTGGAACAGAGGGAGCCAGAGGAAGAAATACCCCAGCCTCTTTCTGCCTCCTCCCTCTCCAGCTGGTGCCTGCTATTGGCTAAACCCAAATAGAAGCCTGAGGTCACGGAAGCACACTGAGGCAGCCCACACTGCCCAGAGTCTTGGGCAAAGAGCAGAGTGGAGGAGGTACAGAATGGACCTGGGCAAATAATACAGCTCCAGCAAGTCATGTTTTCCCTATTTCCCACACTTGGTACAAGTGGAAATTAGACATTCCAAAAGTCAGATGAAAATACATGAACTATATTGTCCTCCTGGGATTTATAGAGTAACTAAACCCCAAACTCAACTCCATTGGCTTCTGTCACCTTCCCAGAGCTCATTTCCAAAAGGAAATAACACCTGCCCCAAATCTCCACCTGCCACGGCCACCTCTCTGAACCTCCAGCTGCCAGGGGCTGACAGTAAGTCACAGAAGCGTACTGATTTCTCTAGGGAAAGATGAGCGAAATGAATGCAGAACTCCTCCATGCACAGGATGAAAACCTTTGTGTAGAAGGCAGATGGGGTGAGCTAGACAGGGGGCAGGGGAAGGTGGGATAAAACCCTGCGGCCTCAGACTTTTCCAAAGCAAGGGAGAGATCTGAAGAATGTAAGTATCCTGAATGCAGTCAACAGTCAATGAAAGAACTTCAGGACTTTGCATTTGACTTCATTATATGCTTTTTGATTTCCTGGGCAGGAGACAGCTATTAATTAGTTTGTGTTCAGGTTCATCCAGCTTTTCATTCATGGACTGATTTTTTCCCACTAAGAGTTTAAATTTAAAATATCACTAACAACAACAAAAGAGTCACTAACAAAAAAATAATAATAATAAATAATAAAATCACTAACAACTTGGGCAATTTAGTGCCCAAACCCTCAAAGGTCAGGGAATTATAACTAATGAAGAATATGTTTGACTAATTTAATTCTACAAGCAGCTTATTAACATATCAAAAGACTTTAAAATGTGCACCCTCTTTGACCTTAAAATTTCCTGTCTAACATATGGCTTTTTTTTTTTTTTTGCCCTAAAGAAATAATTATGAATGTGAACCGAAACACAGTTTAAAAGGTGCTCACTGAGTTATTATTCAGGTTAGCAAAGACTAAGAACAACCTAATATTTAACAGCATGGCATTGGTGATAATAACAACCACAGCGATTGTCGTGTTAAATATTTAGTGTTTCGCACGTGCCCAGGCCCTATTCCAGGCACTTTGCCCGTAGTAGCTCAATTTCATCCTCACAACAACCCTGTGAGTTGGTAGTATTATTTGGACCGCTTTACAGGTGATGAAACTGAGGCACAGGGAGGTTAAGGAACTACTCAAAGTTGCACAGCTTGTGAGCACAGAGTCAGGTAAGGTCATGCTCAACATTTGCCAGGCCCGGGACAAGAGAAAAAAATTGGAGGCCTACAGACCATTTGAAAAGTGATCAATATAGCTAATCAACTGTCAAGTCCTCTGTTTTCTATCCTCAAGTATGGACAAATACGTGAGGCTGGGTCTGAATGCTGAATCCTTAGATTCCTTGGAGTTCTGTGCCGGGATGTGGGGGTATGGGGTCAACCAGCCCATCTTCAATACCTTACTCCATTTCTCTTCCCACCCCTGGCTCCATCCCCCATTGTGAGAGGCTGTCTGCAGACCTGTGTGTGGACAGGCCAGCCAGTACATCCCAGCCTCATTCAAGATCCCTCCACTTGTCCCAAGCTCCAGGGCGTAATCCTGGAGTCCTGAGATTGAGTCCCATATCGGGCTCCCTGCATGGAGCCTGCTTCTCCCTCTGTCTATGTCTCTGCCTCTCTCTCTCCCTCTGTGTCTCTCATGAATAAATTGAATAAATAAATAAAATCTTTAAAAAAAAAAAAAAAAAAGACCTCCACCTTGAACCGTGGCCCCTGCCATCACTCAGAACTGTGAGTACACACACTGGAAGCATAGGTGTTCCTCGGGAGGCCACGCCCAGATAAAAACCAGCACAGGCCCTAGAAGCATATCCGTGGTTGCCAGGGCAAGAAATTCTGAGGTCTCAGTCATGGTAGTGTGGTCTGAAAGGGGACACAGATTCTACAAAAGTGCATCTCTTCACCCCGGAGACTACTTACCCCTTGGAAGGGGATGGTGGGGGTTTGGGGAAAGACAAGCCCAGGATCCTCTCGAGTGTGGCTTCAGAATATACATTCCCTCTACACAAACATAACAGAGGTATCCAAGCCAACAGTTGGATTCTGGTAATCTAGATCCAGAGCCTGTCCACTTAACTAAAGTGCCCCTCAGGATGAGATTCCCTTAATAAACTGTAATACACCCATAAGGAAATATACTATTCCGCCATTTAAAGATGTATGTATATGGTACGGAAAGATATTCCGAAAATTTTATAGGTAGTGAAAAAGCAGGATATAAAATTATAAATATATTATGATACCTTTGTGGGAAACATCATGGTTACATACATTTTTTAAAAATACATAAAACAGATACAAAAAATGTTAATATAATTTGGCAATTATGAGATTGGGGGTGATTTTATTTTTAATTTTCTCATCTGTATTTTCTGCTTCCCAAAATAACAGGAACTACTGAATTATTAAAGAGAATGAAGTATAATAAAAGTTATGCTTAAAAATGACAGGCATACTTTACTTCACTGCCCTTCACAGATACCATGGTTTGTTTTTTACAAACTGAAGGTTCATGGCAACCCTGCATCAAGTGAGTCTATTGGTACCATTTTCCAATGGTATTTGCTCATTCATGTCTCTGTGTCACCTTTTGGTAATTCTCAGAATATATCAAACTGTTTCATTGTTATTATATTTGTTACAGTGATCTGTGATCTGTGATTACAACTTGCCAAAGCTGACATGATGCTTAGCATTTTTTAGCATTAAAGTATTTTTTAAGATTTTATTTATTTATTCATAAGAGACACACAGAGAGAGACAGAGACACAGGCAGAGGGAGAAGCAGGGTCCCTATAAGGAGCCCAATGCAGGACTCGATTCTGAACCCTGGGATCACAACCTAAGCCGAAGGCAGATGCTCAACCACTGAGCCACCCAGGGGTCCCAGCAATAAAGAATTTTTAAAATAAGGTATGTGCATTGTTTTTTAGACACATTGCTATTGCTCACTTAAAACACTATTATGTGGTGTAAACATAACTTTTATAGGCACTAAAAAACTAAAAAATCCATTTGACTCATTTTATTGCAATACTCATATTAATGTTGATCACCATGCCTGCTGTGTATATGCCTGAATGCTCTTGCCCACCAGATTACAAGAGACCATTTAGACCCTACAGGAAACACCAAGAGGGATAACAGCTCAGAGGGGTGGTATATAACACACCATATGTCAGGAAGCACACTTCCTGTGCACACAGAAAAACCACATTTCCCCAGCTTCCCTTGCAGCTAGGTTGGAGTCATATGATTGCATTTTAGCCAATGCAAAGTGAATAGAAGTCACTTAAGCCATTTCCACAACTGATCCCTAAGCATATTCCATGTGTCTCTCTGATCCTCTCTTCCCCTTTCCTGATCTCAGAGGCCTTGCATTCCAGAAGACCTGCCTACAAAACGGTGGAGGCCTGCCTAATCTACATCATCGCTGAACCAGCAGGATGGCCAACATCCTGGTTTGTCTGGGTCTCAGAAGTTCTGGGTTTCAGGGGAGGCAATTCTGAGGTCCCAGGAGAGATTGGAAATGGGGCATACCGATCACTTAAATGAGTAAGAAATAAAGTTATATTCTGTTAACCCTCATGCATCTTTAGATTAGCCTGATAGCAGTAAGGCCTAGTCCTTCCAAACTCCTATCAGGAAAAACTGAGTACTTAGAGGCTGAATATTCCAGATGAATGCTTTCTTCCAGTACCATGTGTACCCTTGTATCCTGTGACACTATCCTCTGATTCTCCGGACAGCAGTTCTCTGATCTGTATCAAAGAGACAATACAACCTGCCCCCAGTGGCATTGTGACAGTTAAGTAATATGTAGAATATGTAGTTGTGAAAAAAAATCTTGGTAGCTGTAAATTACTGTGCAAATGTGCATTTTTATCATTATTATCGTGACTATCTACTTTGTTGTTCTGGGTTAAATACTGAGGATGAAGACAGTGTTTCCATCCCCAAAAGATGGAAATGTATGTGGATGGATCGAAGAAGAATAGCAAGATGGGTATATAGACAAATTAATAGTTAATGTAGTAGGGTTTTTTCTTTCTCATAGTTTCTGTCACCTGGCATCATTTGAAAAACTTCCCTCTATTATTTTTAAAGATTTGTTTATTTATTTGAGAGCAAGAGACACAGAGAGCAAGTAGAGAGAGAGGGAGACAGGCAGACTCCTCACTGAGCAGGGAGCCTGAGGTGGGGCTCAAACCCAGGACCCTGAAATCATGACTTGAGCGGAAATCAAGAGTCAGATGCCTAACCGACTGAATCATCCAGGTGCCCCAAAAAACTTTCCTCTATTTAGAGAATTTGCCACTTTATAAGCCCCTCCTTTAGAAGATACTAGCTAGACTCATTTTTCCAGCCTCCCTTGCAGCTAGACATTTGGCTTAATCTCCACCAATTGGATACTTCTAACATTAAAAAGCAAGCTTGCATAAAATCCATCATTTTGTGAGGGCAAAAGTGAAAGTGTCCAAATTTTAAGGTGAGCAGAGCCTCTAATATCTGGGGGCCAGTGTCATTGGTAAGAATCGCAGAGTGCGTGCGTGAGCTGCAGCATTGGTAGCAACAGAGGATTTGCAAGTTTCACTGGGGCATCATCTCAGGCTGCTCTGGATGTCACTCTTGGTTGTCTAGGCTAAAAGTGTGATCTAAGACACTCCTGGAGATTCTGTGAGTCACCCAGTATCTTTTAACAAATGTATGCTCTGCTTAGGTCAGCCAAATTGGGTTGGATAGCTTGCAACCAACAGTGCTTATTAGGTAGATAGAAAGACAGCTAGGTGGACAGATCATTCTACCCTCTGGCAGATAACAATGAACCCCAAACAAAATTTTAAAAAGTAATAATAACTGCTTGAAGGCATTGGAGGGTAACTAATAGCAGGCAGCTTCTGGGAAGAAAGGAACTGCACTGGGTGAGCTTCCCATTCATATCGCTTCTAACCAAGAGCAATCCTTGATCTGCGGCAACCCAAAAAAGAAAAATCCAGAGGGAAGTGCACCCCTCTTGTGTGTATCAACTCTGCCCTGATCTGTAGCCAACCCCTAAGCATGTGGAAGGGGACCTCAAGCAGTCTACTGAATGAAGGCTCATAGCTGCTGCCTACTGACAGGGGCAGAACCTTGCAGACCAGAAAATATACCAGACTTCAGAATTCCCCAAGGCAGCATTGACAAGGTCCAGGAGACAATGCAAAGTCCCTCAAGAGACGAATGAGCAGTTTTACCTGAAATAGGTCTTTCTTCTTCCATTTATTTCACTACCTGTCGGGCTCCTCTCATTTGCCAATCATGCTGAATGCTGAGGACATGGTTATGAACCCGGCTCTGTTCACTCATTGACAGGTTATCTTGAGCTCCTACTGCTCAAACACTGTGTCCACTACTCTGCTAGACTGGAATAGAGAACTTACTCATGAGGGCAAGTGCCTTACCCTCATGGAGCTTTTCTTTTTTACAAGAAAGCTAACTATTAAATAAGGACACAATTAATTCATATGGAGATGCATGTGATGAAGAGGTTCAGGAGAAGGAAAGATCCAGCACTCTGCCCAGTCTGTTCCAATCCCCAGGGAACTGGAAGACGTGTTCCATCTTGTTAGCGCTTGAATGGAGACAATTGCGCTGAACACATTTTGGCCCTTTTGCTCCTTACTAGTCATCCAAAGGCCCTGGAGCTTTTACATTTGTGCCTTTCACACATTCCTTTGTATTAAGAGTTTTTTTTTTTTTTTCTTAAAGAAAAAAAAGCACAGCATCAGGAAACACACACACACACACACCCCACCGCCACCACCACCACCACCACCCTTTATTCTTCCAATGATTACATAACTCTGAGAAATCCTTCCAAGACTTGCCGTGTAACTCGACCAAACCTATAAACTTCTTGAAGCTTAGTTGGCAAAGAAGTCTATGCCAACAGTACATAAAACCCTTCGTGGCTGGGTGTTCCAGCAATCTGATTTCATATAAAAATGTCTGGGCCTCTGAAGCCTGCTTAACAGAAGCTGCTAGCTTCGACATCAGTTCTCCCAAACAATTACAAATTGGAAATTCTCCCTGGAAAAGTAGGGTCATCATGGGGAGGGGAGACGGGGAGTGATGCTGACAGGGACCCGGGCAGTAGGGGTGGGAAAAGAGGTGTAAAGTCCAGTCGTGAGGATTGCTTGGGGGAGAGAGGGATTATTTGAAGGAAATTACACCGGAAAATGTAACCTCGTGTAGGCGGCTGATGGTAAAATCAGTGTTTCGTGTGGGCAAAGTGGCTGGACTCAGGAGACAGAAGGAATTGAAAAAAATGAATTTTGAGTCAGAGACTGCCAGGCATCTTGGGTGGTAGACCAGGGGCATAAGGTATAAACATTGGAGGAGAAACAGAAAAGAGGTTTGGGGAAGAGAGAGAAGCCTAGTGTGAAGGCACGCCCAAGGCTGCGTTCTCCTTTGTAGAAATAGCAGCCTGTTGGCAGGGGCCCTCTGGACCTCAGCTGCCTACAGCCCACCCTTCCTTTCAGCCTCACTAAATTCCGAGGACTGTGGGAAGCCACCGTGGGAATAAGAGAGGAGAATGTCCTGCCAGAAGCCGAAAATGATGACACGTTGCCTACCCCTTCCTCCAATACCCGACCCAAGCGGTGTCGATGGCACCATCTGATGAGGGCTGGGTGTGGGCAGAAAGCTACCCATTTGCTTCGAGACCCTCTGGCTTTCACACAACCAGAGCAGAAAGCAGAAGCGAGACAGCTGGTCAAGGATAAAACCAGAGAGGACTTACAAGATGAAAGGAAGGGAATGCTAGAATTCCATAGGGAGACCCAGAAACCATTAGATATTCGCCAAGAGCCTCTGTGTGGTTTCAAACTCCCGAATCTACCGTCCCCTACCCAGACCTGCCTGCTGAAATATATAAACGTCATGGCTTGGCGTTGTGGGCCTATGTTCAGAACGCTGGAACCTGGATCCTCAGGATTAGCCAGATCTATTGGATACTAAGGAGCACGGATCCAGTAGACGGGTCCTGGGAAATTAGACCCCCTGCCCCATGGGGGCTTCTGTCTAATTGGGAGGAAGAGCAGTGAACACACAGAGATGTTGGCAGGAGGCGATTATTCTTTTCCTTCCAACTAGAGGCAGGCCTCAATAAATTTTTATGCCGAGTGTAGAAGGAAACGTAATAGGTTTTCTGTTTTGGCTTTTTTAGATAATTTTTCAATGTGTTGAGTAGCTAATAATTACAATACCCAATAGCCAACATAAAAGCACAAGACAGTATGCATAGTGCACTACCATTTTTATTTTAAAAGGAGAAAAGAGAATGCATTTACATATTTCCTTGTATGTGCATAAAATATTTCTAGAAGGATATGTAAGAAGCCAGTGTTACAGAATGGCTCTGAAGAGAGAGGAACTGGGGAACTGGGGGCCAGGGTTGAGACTTTCCATTTTATTCCCCTTTTCACCTTGTGATTTTTCAACCATGTGAAGGCTTTTCCCATTCAAAAATAGTCTTTAAAATAAGTGTCAATATTTGTCAAGGCCTATTGTGTGCCAGGCAGAGCACCCGAGACTGAGATTTAGAGGTGAATACTACACAATCACTGCCCACGAATATCCGATAGGTCGGAGAAGAGGTGGTGGGTGTACTATTAGCTACGAAGCATAGCTAAAGGGTGGAGTGCAGATGGGCTGTGGAGTGGAATGGTGGCCAGAGAGTCTGACAGAGGAGGGGTTCAAGTCACAGACCCGCATTAGGCCTGGTTCATTCACTTAGTTGATGAGTGAGCTTAAATAGGTTGTTAAACCTCTCTAGACCTCGGTTTCCTTGCCTAGAAAATGGGAACAATAGTGGTAAAGGAGGGGGAAGAGGAGGAAGAAGAGAAGAAATTATACTGCTGGTGATGATGATGATGATGATGATGATGATGATGATGAAGGAGGAGAAGGGGAGAGGGAGATGGGAAAGAAGAAGCAGGAAGAGGAGGAGAAGGAGGAAGAGGGAAACAGTCTCAATGGATTGTTGTAGGGATTAAATGAGATAATGTGCGTAAAGTGCTCAGCACAAGATCTGACCCAAGACACACAGCACATGGCCATGACACACATGACACATGACATACAAGGCCATGATTAGTAAAAGTAATATTAGTTGTTATGGCAACACTGAGAAGAAAAGACTCAGAGTGACTAATTCTGGTCTGGGAGATTGGGGAAGTTTGATGAGGATGAGGCATATGAACTGGTTCTTTTTTTTTTTTTTTTTAGATTTTATTTATTTATTCATGAGAGACACAGAAAGAGAGATCAGAGACACAGGCAGAGGGAGAAGCAGGTTCCATGCAGGGAGCCCGACGTGTGACTTGATCCAGGAACCCCGGGATCACACCCTGAGCTGAAGGCAGACGCTCAACCACTGAGCCACCCAGGCGTCTCGGAACTGGTTGTTAATGGATAGAAGGATGAGTTGGATTTCAGCATCCACACGAAGACTGTCAGCAGGCAGCACAGTCCAGGCAGAGGTTTGGAGCTTCGTTGCTGCTGTTGCCTTTCTCTCTGTTGGCTCTGGTCCATATTGTGAAGCTATGAATCACATGGGAGGAGAGGTGAGGGAAGAGAGGGAGACTTAAATTGGAAATGCTAGGTCATGAGGCACCTTGAAGGTTGTAATAATGTTTTTCTTGACTCTCTCTGTCTCTCCATCTTAACACCTGGTCATCCTCTTGTCAAATCAAATCCATCCACACTTTTGTGGAGTGCTTCACGGGTGCAAGACACACATAAACTCACTAGCTCTGCAGAAAGTGGATACGGTGCTTTTAAGGACAAGAATCATATCATATTTCTTCTTTCTGTCTTTCATAATAATTTGGGAGATAATTCAATATCTGTACAGCTTATGTGACTGTTGATCAAGTGTTCTACTACCTGGATCCAGTGTATCCTGATGGAGGAATGGTAGGTTGAGCTCTGTGTTCCCTTTGTTTCATTTGTTTTGGGTCTGTGTGTGTGTGTGTGTGTGTGTGTGTGTGTGTGTGTGTGTCTCTTGGGGAGAGAGATACCTTTGTGACTAGGATTTGCCTTAAGATACTGGGTTACAATAAAAATTGAATGTGGAACATATTATGTTGGGATAACATTTTATTATGGGTGTTTATTGCTCTGGTAGTAAATTAAGGAACACTTTGCTGGCTTGAATGCACAAATAGGAATAGTTACTACATATTTTAAGGATGCAATCTAAAACATAAATTTCTTATTTTCCTCTCAGGCATCTAATCCAGCTGACTGGACAGTATCTTGAGATTCTAAAGCAACTTCTCTTTAAATATCTCTTGAACTGTAGGATCATGACATGGTGATGATTAAGAACTACACGGTTAAGAAGTCTAGTGAAGATGTATAAGACTCGGACGCTGCAGATAATACCTGATTTCACATTTTTATCATCATGACAGTCTTGTTTCCTCAATGCCTGATTTCATGTTTAGTATATATTAACATTCTGAATGTCTTAAATTTAAGTCATGAAAAATGCTAATTTTATCTGCTTTCTAAAATCTTTTTTAAATATTTTTTTTAAACAAAAGGAGGATCTTTCCGATTGATGATAGCAGTAACAAAGATTGTGATACAGAGGATGATGATGGTAAGAAGGTTTGAGAACACATCAGCTGAATATTCACAGGTCTTTCAAGTCTGGGTTCAAATCTTACATCTGCCATTTACCTGCTGCCCACCCTTGAGCAAATGAGCTAGTGTGTTCTGTTTTCTCATCATAAATTAGAAATAACCCTTACTGCTTCTTAATGTTTCACAGAGATGACAAAGAGGTCACTTCTTTGGACTGACTCCAACTCTTCAGTGGAGGCTTCCTGTAGAATTATCTTTTAAAAAGCATTCAAGGGAGAACCTGGGTGGCTCAGTGGTCAAGCAACTGCCTTCGGCTCAGGGTGTGATCCCAGGGTCCTGGGATCGAGTCCTGCATTGGGCTCCCCGTGGGGAGTCTGCTTCTCCCTCTGTCTATGTCTCTGCCTCTCTCTCTTTGTCTCTCACGAATAAATAAATAGAAAAATCTTTTTTTAAAAAAGCATTCAAAGGTTAGTATAGGCTCATGAGGAAAGAGCTCAGACATCAATTAGTGATGTCTGCCCTCAGTACAAGAGGGAGAAAGAGCCTTCCAAAGGCCCCAGATCTACTAAATGTGGTGTCAAGAAAGGCAGTTCTGACAATGTAAATAATTCACACATTATTAACCCAGAAGCAATAATGATTTCCACATGATTTTCCTGGAATTGTTTCTCTTCAAAATTATATAGATAGATGGATAGATAGATGAAATATATATGAATATGTAATCTATATCTGTAAATATATATGCATATACAAGTATACCTATATCTATTATCTATCTACCTACTCTATCTATCTATCTATCTATCTATCTATCTATCTAATCTATCATCAATCATCTATCCAATGAGACAGAAAGAGACATTTCAAAGCAACCTATAGCATGAACAAGATTGACTTACATAGAAGCACAGTCTAAACCCTTGGTCAGCACCTATGTGCAAAGCAGGCAGGGTCCACATTCTGCTGGCGTCCAGCCTCCCGTCCTCAAGGAGGCACTCTGCACCTTTGGGTCACATTCCTGCAGCTCAATGGACCTCCCTCTGGACGAGGCTATTCTGGGACACAAACCTTTGGCTGGAAAGGGGGAATTTTTTTTGGCCAACTCAAGAACTTGAAGGATGCTTCTTTCTTGTCTGATTTGTTTCTTGGGTATTTAGAGATGGTTAATTCTAAGCAAAACATAGCTCCTTGCTCTTTAGGAGAAGATATCGTTAAGTGTGTATGTGTGTGTGTGTGTGTATAAATATAAATGTGTGTGTACACGTACACTTAATATATATTTCAAAAGGTCTTTTTGGACATCAAATGACTCTTGCAAAACAACATGTTGATGAGTTAAGTGTAAATGAATCAGAAACATGTGGCTTGAATTCCCTTCAAAATACTCTAGGGTTTAAAATGAGGGGGGAAAAGGTACTTGGAGAAAAAAATACATTTTGGGTCTTGCTGGACCTAAATCATTTGAAAAATAGTTTAAGATGTTTGCTAAATCCAAAAAGCAGCTTTTGCTTCCACCATATGGCAATGTCAAAGTGGCTCTTCAGATAGCTTAAGCCTAATTTTAATTTCTTGCACATGTGGTAAAAACATCTTTGAGGACTCTCTTAAGCCACTGTTCAAGGGAGCACTCAGAGTTTGGGGATTTTTTTGTGCTTCATTTGCATAACAATGCCCACAGCCCCAGCTCCTCTTGTTTCTTAGAAGGGGCAGGGCTTGGTCTGAACTCTTGGACCTACTCTTTGGGCCCTGGCACCTCTCTGGGGTCATCTTTTCTCTCCATGCTCTAGGTTTTGGGGATGGACCCTCTATCCCCCCATCTGACTGGTTTCCGTTGGGAGATTTGCTTTCACTTGGGAGGACATATGTGGGCATTTGGAATATTATTCCCAGGTCTTGCTGAGTTTTCTCTGAGTCCACTCCCAAGTAATCACTGCAGGATGCTCCCTATTAAGAAAACTGGGCAAATTCCCAGGGACTGGGGTCATTAGGCATCGCTTCCAGTGGTTCAAAATATCCCATGATCCTTTGGGCTATCTATCCAGCTGCACAGATTCATCCAAACAGTCCAGGATGAAACAGGGAAAGGTCTGGAACAGTGGTTTTCAATGCAGTGGTATCACTCACTAAGGGGGTGTCAGAAATTTGTGGGGGCCTTCTTTATCTCAGTGGTGTGGGGATGCTACTGGTATTCAGTGAGCGAGGGTTGGGGATGTGAGATGTCCTATAATCAACAGGATGATCTCACCATATGAAAAATGACTGTTTCCCACAGGACTTTCGAATACACCATGAGACAGACATTCATATGGGTGAAAACCTGTTAATAATTAGCTGAGCCCAGAATCTAACCCTGTGTTATATATACATATATATATATATATATATATATATATATATATATATATAAAAGCACCAGTCATTTTTTTCTCAATTTCAATGTACCCTGGATTTTCCATACATGCCACTATCATGCAATCCAAGGGAAAATTGGACTTGGCTGTGTTGGTGACAAGATGGAAAAATATGTCACTCACGACAATGCCATTAGCAGGAGATGAGCTGCCAGCACAGTGGAGCACAGCACGTCCGTATCAGCTGGCACAGTAGCCGCTGCCTTCACAGCAGGCCCACATGTAGGTGCAATGTGGATTATTTGTCATGGTTCTCTTTGTCCTCTTTCTCATTGAGACTGTGGTTATGGGTGTGCGTGTCTGTGTGTCTGTGTTTGTGAATGATGTGTAGGTTGGTTGTATTATCCACAAATTTGTCTGTAATAGATTTTGTTATCTGCGATTTTCATTTCAGTGTGGTAAAGGGAGTTTACAAAACATTTGTTACAAAAGCTGGCACTGGGGGTGCCTGAGGGGATCAATCTGTGAAAAGTCTGCCTTAGGCTCAGGTCATAAGCACAGGGTCCTGGGATCGAGGTCGGCATCGGGCTCCCTGCTCAACGGGGAGTCTTCTTCTCCCTCTGTTCCTCCCTCCACCAGTTCATGCTCTCTTTCTCGTGCTCTCTCTCTCTAACAAATAAATAAAATCTTTAAAACACACACACACACACACACACACACACACACACAAGCTGGCACTGATTTTGATATGATATAGAAGCCCTGGATGAGCGCCAATAGTGCCAAATAATGATGTAATATGGAAGCAAGAATTAGTAACCCTGGGTGGTTTGTGTTTACCACCAGCTTATTGTGTGATAGTGATCCCTGAATAAGTCTCTTTTCTGATTTGAGACTCAGTTTCCCCACCTCAACCATGAGAATGTCACACTGATCACTAGGCCACAAACTTAAATTCCTCAAAAGTAGTGACTGTACAGGGCCATATGTCTTCATATTAAACTTGGAAGAAGATTCTTCACTATATCCTGTAATGGAATATGCCTTCTACCGCTTTTCACAATATAGTTGGCCCTTGAACAGCAACACAGAGGTTGGGGGTATTGACCTCCCATGCAGTCAGAAATCCATGTAGAACTTTTGATTCCTCTGAAACTTAACTACCAGATAGCCTACAGTTGACCAGAACCTTCCCAATAACATGAACAGTTAGCCAATTAATACTGTTGAATTTAAATTTTAAAAGTGTAAAAAAAAAAGAACTCCTTTTGCTGTAAAAAAATACATCTTGTATATATTATATTTTTTATAACGTATTCTTACCGTCAAGTAGGCTAGAGAAAAGAAAAAAATGTAATTAGGAAAATCACAAGCTAGAGAAAATATATTTATAGTACTATACTGTATTTATTGGGAAAAAAATCTGCATATAAGAGGACTTGTGGAGTTCAAAGCCGTGTTGTTCAAGGGTCATCTATACATGCAATGATTTGGGGTGTTGTTCTTTTTTATCTCTTTATAGAAATATCACCACAGATGGATTTCTCTGGACTTTGAGACAACAGTGTAATGATTCATGACAACTGAGACTTAGCCTTAATGATGAGGTGAGAGAGAGAGAGAGATTGTAGAAAAATACACCAACTCTTCTGTGTCAAAGAAGGAGAACCACTATTCAACTCCTGCCAATGGTTGCTAAATAGGTATGGTTTCATGTCCCCAGATCTTCAAATCATCTAAAAAAAAAAAAAAAAAAAAAAAAAAAGCCAGATATCTGAAGTTTAAAACATCTTCCTCTTGTGTTTAAAAATTGGTTCAGTTAAGAGTGAACTAAATAATACATTAGCCCCCAAGAATCCCATGCTGGTGTGTTAGATTCAGCCCCTGGACCCCCAGTTAGAGACCTCTAGATGAAACGAATGCTAAGATTATAGTTAGCTCTGAAAATCTAGTATTCTAACCCTGGGGTCGGAAGTTTCCCATAAGGGGCCAGAGACTAAATGACTTCCATTTTGCAGGCCATATGGTCTCTGCTACAACTGCTCACCCCCTGTGTGTGTTGCACAGAAGCAGGCTCAGGCAACAGTTACAGACACGGGTGTGCTTTGCTCCAATACGACTTTACAATAAGGTGTGGGCAAGACTGGGCCCACAGGCCACCTTCTGCCGGGCCCTGTTCTAAGAAACAGACCACTCTCTACACAGGGCTGCACACAACTGTGAAAAGCAAAGAGCAGTTGTGTGTGTGTGTGTGTTTTGTTTGGTTTTTTAAATATCATTTTAGAAAATAGTTCAAGATCTCAGGATGCCTGGGTGGCTCAGCGGTTGAGCGTCTGCCTTTGGCTCAGGTCGTGATCTCAGGGTTCTGGGATGGAGTCCCACATCAGGCTCCCTGTGGGGAGCCTGCTTGTCCCTCTGCCTGTGTCTGTGCATCTCTCTCTGTGTCTCTCATAAATAAATTTAAAAAAAAATCTTAAAAAAAATAGTTCAAGATCTCGCTTGATAACACATCTGGGTGACTTCTCTTCCTTTTACGTTCATAAGAACAATTGCATCAATACTACGTCAGACCTTTTCCTTACTTAGACATTTTTTTTTTTGAGGACTAGTTGGTCACAATGAAATGTCTATAAATATGGGGAAAAATGCTTTATAATAGGCACTCACGTTGGCTAATGGGGATGTGGGAATGCCTGTTTTGCATTTGGATTTCTGATATCATCTACTTACAGCATCTGCAACATCCTCTTTGGTCAAGGCAATGCCAGAAGTCTTGTTGGGAAATAGTGAGAAGCCTGGAGCCTGCCAGATGTTGGGTTGCTGGGTCAGTCAAGGCAGTCCTGGGAAGGAAGATGTCAGGGTTCAAGGCCAATGCAGCATCCCAGCCTGGGCCTAAGGAGCAGCGCTAGCCTCTTTCTCAATAGATGGGTGCCTGAGGCGAGTCATTTAACTTTTCAGCTGTAAAATGAAGAATATGAGCTAATCGATTTCAAAACCTTGACAGTTGCCTAATTCCTAAAATCCCCCACCAAGCCTGCTGACCCAATTCTAGAGGATTCTAGACAATGGTGTATGCTGATAGGTTACAGGATGGGACTAATTGCATGGGTCTGTACTGGGTGTCTGTAGCTTTTATCCACCTCCTGTCCACCTTACTTTCTTTGCATAACAGCACACAGTCTTTCCTGTGAACTATGACCCCGCTCCTATTTTTAGGCCAGAGGGTAAATGTGGGCTGAGTATAGTCACTAGTTCTCCAGAGTGGGCCCATTACCTCATCGTGGCCAAAGCATTCCTTCCTGCTGGCCAGTGATTGGCTCTGTAATGGACATGTGACTCAAATCAGCCCAATGGGAGCCATTTCTAGAAGGTTGGCTGGAACAGTAGGTGGCTTCCCTCATCCAGCTAGAATGGACTACCTGTAAAGACACACATCGGGAACTTACGTATAGCCATCTTTGTCAGAGTAAAGAAAGTCCTTTTCAGAATGAAGCTAACTAGGAGGAAATAGAGCTGAAGGAGGGAGAAGGTAGGTTCAGACAAGGTGGCTTAAGCCTCTGAATGCAGTCATGGCTCAAGCCAATTATATCCCTTGAGTGGACTTCCTAGATGTGAGAAATAAATGTAGTTTTTGTAATTGTACATGACCTTGAATAGATTTTTTTTCCCACTGGCAACCAAAGGAGTCTTGAATTGAGTGCCCAAATAATAGGGATGTGAGCACAAACACCCATACATGTCCTCAGCCACCTTTAGTAGGGGAAAAGATCTCAGGTTCTAGGGGACTCTCCATGCTTGTCTCAGCTCTGCAGTGCTCGCTGGTCATATGTCTGAGCAAGTAGCTTATCCACTCTGTGCTTCCGTTGTGTCTCCTACCACACAGAGAAATTTGGGTGAAAGGCTCAGAGATAGTCTCAATGATTCATCTCAAAGTGGGCCAACATGGGCCAAGTCTTCAATGCATGATCACCGAGGAAAGATGTAGCAGCCCCTTCTCAGACAGCTCCTCCAAGGGAGGAGAAGGTAAGAACTCCTCACAATGAATTGCGCACCATGGGTGCTCAAGGCACGTCATTACTACTTATTCTCCTTCTCTTCTCCTCCTCTTGTTCCTCCTCTTCCTTCTCCCCTCCCTTCTCTCCCTCCCCTCCTCATCCTTCTCCCTCCCTCTCTCCATCCCTTTGCTATGGGCCTTGTTCTTCTTCTTCATCCTAATATTAGCATCAACGGTATTTGTATTCGTTTTAACGTAATCATCATTCCTCAAAATTTCTTTCCCGTTATGAATATGTGAAGAACACGGAAAATAATCCAGTCTGTAAACGAGTTTTATAAGGCAACCTCTTTAATTCTTGGGTTCATCTTGAAAATTAATCTGGTGATATCTGACCCATCCGCTTTGTGGAGCAGTTGGAAGACAATAATGGATGTGAAAGAGCTTTGACAATGTAAGCATTGTCCTTACAGAGAACATCCCCTCCGTCCCCCACCCCCTTGGAGTCACTAATGGCAATGTAGTGTTTGGTCTGTGTTTCTCTAGTACCCATAAAAATAAGTGCCATCATAAGGCTAAATAATTTCTCAGAAGAAACAATGCAGCCCCCCCCCCCCTTTTCTTCAACAAGAGACTTTTCTCCAATAGATTTAATTAGGTCATGGTTCAGTAGACCCCAATAAGGGCCTTAGGAGACTTTGCTCTTGTCCCTTTGAAATGGCATAATCTGTAAAAACCAAAACAGAGACGTACTCCTTATTACACTATTATTTAATCTGGATTCTCTCCAGACTCGGCAGCAGCAGCTTCCAGTGGGGTGGGTGATGGGAGGCTGGCCTCAGAATAAACACCATGTGGTTCCTGGAATTTGGAGACCAGCTCTTTCCACTGCCCTTGCCCTCCCTTCATTGGCAGATCCTGGGTGCCAGGCAGCTTTATTACAACCTGGCCTGGCCAAGGGAGCCACTCTGCCTGTCAACAGTCAGAAGCCAAGGGGAGAGGCCTCGATCCAGGGCTTGACACTGAGCCAAGTCCACCCGTGGTTGCAATGGGCTGCTTCTCCGGTGAGAACAGAGCCTGAAACAATTATGCTTTTGTGCTAGTGGTGACCTGGGTGCTGCCCATTCTGGATTTGACCAGCTGGAGCACAGGAGATGGGTGAAATCTGTCGATGTTCAGGACCCCTGGGCCATGAGCTTGTTTATAGAGGAAGTTCAGAGTCAGCGAGACTAGGTTCAAATGCTGTGTGACTTTGAGGCTACACTTAACCAGCCATTGTATCTTTTTCTGGAAAATGGGTGTAATACGTATTACTCAGACTTTTCTCTGCATTGGGTACAGTAATATATTAAGTACCTACTGAGAGCTTAGGACATGCCACCTGTTTGAAAATCATGAGCAATCATTCCCATGAATAAACTTAAGATTTTAGGCAAGGCTATCCCCACTTATCTGTCTCATCAGAGACAAAAATTAGCCAGAGTTTTGAGCTGTACGTGTCAAGTATACAGATGACAATTTTAAATTTGGCCAAAATTTAACTTTTCACAATTTTTTAAAAATTTAGGGATATAACCTACAAGCACAAAATCTGCATAAATGATACAATTAAATCAAACATGCACATGACCATAACCCACATCAAGCAAAAAAAAAAAATGTATATTACCAGCACCAAGAAGCCTCTAATGTCCCCCCCCACAAACACCTGCATCCTTAATCTGACTTTTATGATAATCATTTTCCTGTTTTTCTTAATAATTTTGCCACCTATCTATGCATCAATGAACAATATAGTTCACCTTGCTTACTTTTAAACTTCATAAAATGAATCATATAGCATTGCATTATTGTGTGTCTTCGTTCTATCATTGTGATGTTTGGAATATTTATCAAGCTCTTGCATGTAGCTGTGACTTATCTTTTCAGTGCTGTAGAATATTCCATTAATCAGAACTGAAAGATGAAAGAATTGATATCGGATAGCAGCCAGCGCCTGTGTGGGGCAGAGTCTCCAGCAGCAGTCCTCATGAATCCCTCCTCACCTCCAAGTGCTCGGCACCCACTCCAAAAGTGGAGTCTGTTTTCCTTCCCTGAACCTCAGATGGCCTCATGAATTGGTTTGACCAATAAAACACGGAGGATCTCAAGCCCTTGGACTGCTGAATCCAGCCCTTATGAAAGCACTGACAGCTTCTGCCTCTTTGAAGCCAGCACTGACTGAGAAGCCCAGTGACTCTGAGCTCCCCATGCTGTAGGAAAACCCAAGGAACCCACATGGGGAGAGATTGCCATGCCCCAGGAGACCCCAGCCCCTCCAGCCATTCCAGAAGGAGCACCAGCTACCCTTCCACATGCATCTTGGACATTTCAGCCCCAGCAGAGGCGGGGCTGGGGGGAGCCCAAGAATGGTGCAGCCCAGCCCTGCTCACATTGCAGAACTGTCAGAAAGGATATTTTGTCCTTTTAAGTTCCTAAACTTGGGGCCCTTTGTCATGCAGCAACAGCTAACAGGAAAATATTCCTAAGGAGTCAGCTGGGCAGAATTTGTTTCTCTCTCCTTCAGACTTAACAGCCTCTATCTTTGCAAGTTTTACATCTTTGCACTTTGCAAGTGATATTATTTACATCTTCATACATTTTTAAGCGCATCTCACATCACCTCATTTGTCATCATCCTCTCATAAGCCACACGCTTGTACGCGTTTTGTGAAAATGGTGCTGTGGGTTTAGGTCAACAGATGAAAGAAAAAGAAAAAAAAAAAGGAAGAAGAACTAAAATCTGTCGCTAACTGCAAAGATGTAAGGGTATGTTTCATTACTTTGTCTTTTTTTTTTTCTAATGAATGGCCGTGCAACCCTATTCTCACAAAAGTGTATTTTGAAATAAAAGCATTAATTTATTTGAGTAAACAGATGGTGGCTTTCACTTTAAAAAGGTACTCGATAGAGAATGCAAACAATAAAACCTGAGTCTTTGCTACCTTGAACTTCGCCCTGAAATGGTTAACAGCCCACCTCCGGTTTACTGCCTTGGGGTATGGGGGAGTCAGAAATAGCAACAAACCTTTCTACATTTGCACAAATGTAATTGCTTCTAATGCTACTTAAGTTTGAAGAAGCCTTAGCATTTTCATTTCACTGGAGCTTTTAGGTTTGTTTCTCCTTTCAAAGGCGGAATGTATTGAATGCTCCATAAAAGAATGACTGCAGAGGGGGTGGGGGGTGGAGGCTAGAAAAACTAACAGCTTTCAAAAATAAAGCTATCCATGTGGGAGGTGGAAAGTAGAAGATCTGTTCAAAGAGGCAGCAGAGGCTGGTTGAATGAATAGGAGGGAGTTTGAATCTGGCTCCGCCCATCTGTCTGCAATCACCTCTGGGCAAATGATCTACATTTTCTGAACTCAGTTTTCTCATCTGTAAAATGGGGCTAAGGGAAGCCTCACAAGACCTGAGTGAAGAATCAAAAGTGAATCTACCTAAGGGGTTTAGTCCAATGACTGGCATGAAATAGATCCCCAATGGATGTTAACGCCCTACCGTATAGATAATTTATAGGAGATGGTTTTGGAAAGGCTGGCGATTTGTCTAGAGGATGGTGGATTTAGGGACCCATTTCCTCAAAGAAGCCAGAAAAATCCCGGAGAGTAAATCATCAACCCCTTGATGGAGATAATGCTGCCTGTCTGGGGCTGCATCCCTAACACCACTTGCGGCCTTGGGCATAATCAAATGCCATTGAGCAATCCTGGAAAAGGATTTTGGTTTTGTTTTGTTTTGTTTTGTTTTGTTTTTTTAAGGATTTTGTTTTTGTGGTTCTTTCTGGCTTCTACCAGCTGGAGACCCAGGCCTAAGGGAAGGGAGTGAAGTCTTTAGAAATTTTGAGGAGAAAAATTCAGGAATAAGCCATTCACTTGGACAATAAGATGGACCAACATAGATACCACATCTAGGTTTTCCAGGCATTGGTACAAAATCCCCAAAACCCAGCCAAGTAAAAGTTGTAGCTAACTTTTTTATTTTCATACTGAACATGCAAAAGGAAGGAGGAGTTTCTGAAGTACAACCTTGGCTTAATCTTGAATGAGGGGTTTTGTGTTCAATGGACAAGATCGCTCATCTATAAAAATTTCAGAGTCAGGATTTGAATCTAGGCCTAACTCTGTAAACCCATGATTTTTAACCAAAGTGCTCTCTTGCCTCCCTGAAGGAAACCAACTGGATCCTACATAAGAATCTGGGACCAAATGGGAAGGGATTAGAGAGAAGCAGAACAGCTCATCCTCAAGAGTTTATGCTGTGCTTCGAATATGCAGGTCAGAGCTATATGCAGAGGAAGGGTTCCACAGGGAGATCAGATAAGATAGAGGAAGATTGAACTGATGGATGCCAAGAGACCCAAGAAAAGCCCTTCCAAGTGAGGGGAAAACAAGAAAGTAAGTAGCAAGGTTCGAAGTCCTGGTGCTTAAACAAATCAAGCTTGGTGTTCCAAGAAAAGTGTTCAGGATTCAGATCATGGAAAATGAGAAGGGGACCTTTGTGCATGGTGAGGGCAAATACGGCCAGATGAAGGCCCCATGCAGGACTGATCTCAAATCAGCCAGTGGCTTCTGGAGAGTCCAAACACCAAATTTGTCCTATTCCACTTCATGGTCCTATTTGAGATGGGCACCCAGGAATAAGAAAATCTATGCATGGAAGCCAAGATCACCCAAACAGGGAACCGAGGTTTGAATATCTGTGTCAGATTTCTGTGGATTCTTCAGTAGACTATCTGAATTTTTCTCTTTCCTCTTCTGGGCTCTCTTTCCCTAGCTTTCTTGCTGTCCTTTTTTGAGTACTTTCAGGTAAAAATTAATGTACATGAGAGCATCAGAATCTATCATTTCACTGCATGAGAAACCTTCTGAGACTCTACTCATTAACACCACCTCAAAAGTCCAAACTTCTATAGTCTAGGGTTAGTGTGCAAGTCAAGACCCAAAATAAAATCTGATCCAACCAGTAACTTATCCAGACTTACCTCCCATTCCTCAGCCATCCCTTCCAAATATATGCATTATCTCCCATTTCTGGAATTCCTGAAGTCTTTTGATCACTCCACAGACTTATCAGAATTGGTTCTTCATTGAAGTACTATATGCATATTTGTGGTATCATCTCTGATACAGGTGTTGAAGTTGACAGGGTCATAATTCCCATCTTCTCCCATTTCTCTGCTCCAGCCCTGCCCAAGGACTTGACACTGGGAAGCAGCCTCGATGTTATTGGATACATCCACAGTAGAGAAATAAGTAAATGAAAGAGTTTGTCAATACTCTTGGTTTTGATTTAACCCTGGAATGGGTTCAAAATAAGTACCAAGAGCTGCCTGACAATTCTTTTTCCTGAACTCCATCTTTATACATATAGGAGTGCTTGGTCAACACATTTCTTGGTTAAGATAACTCAAGTTCAAATAACATTTGCAGTGTGCCAGGCTTCGTGCTAGGTATTGAGGATTTGAAGATGATGAAGACACAGTCTTTAACTTAAAGAATCTATATAGTCTAGAAACAGAGTTAAATATGTAGTAAAATATTAAAATAATACCAGCTGCATTTATTAATCATTTACTGTGTACCTGAGACTTCATAAGCATTCTATCACTTATTCTCCAAACCCTGTGAGATTATTTTTGATTCCAGCCATGATGGAGTCACTGATACCAGACTCACTCTCTCCCTCATCCACAAATGTATGAAGCAACTGCTTTCAGACAGTCAAGAGTTGTTTGAGAGAAAGGAACACTCAGGACCACCTCCATGTTCACCCTATTTTCCACTCCCAGCAGAGAGAAGCACAACCAAAGCAGATGGGTAGTGGCCTTGCTGGGCTGAGAAAACAGAGGCAGGAGTTCGGTGTAACAATGCTGCCAGAATTAGTGGAAGAGGACAATAAGAGACAAGAAGCTCGGGGCCCCTGGGTGACTCAGCAGCTGAGCATCTGCCTTCAGCTCAGGTCATGATCCCAGGTCCTGGGATCAAGTCCCGCATCTGGCTCTCCACAGTGAGCCTGCTTCTCCCCCTGCCTGTGTCTCTGCCCCTCTCTCTCTGTGTCTCTCATGAATAAATAAAACAATCTTAAAAAAAGAGAGAGAGATATAAGAAGCTGTATCAACAAGAAACACCACAAATCTGCGTGGAGGTCCCCTTACCTCTGGGCCAAATACTTACTGTGGATTTGCGAGGCAAGACACCAAAGCTTAATGGGGAAGAGCCACTGGCAGGGCCAGGGAAGGGGTGAGTCACAGAGCAACTCCAGAGGGTACCCTGGGCCAGGAGATGTTGGAATTCTGACCAGGGAAGGAACAGAGTATTCTGAATAACCCAAGCAATGGATTGATACCCCCAGGAAGTGCATGCCTTTAGGGATAAAACTCCTCTAGCTTGGGAGATGGAGCTGTTCCCTACCCATGTTAACAAAACCTGACCAGGTCACTCTCTGAGGTCAACCTGAGCATCCAACCCATTAACTACTTTGCCAAAATAAAACTCAATTCTCTTTAAAGGAAGAGAAGACGATTCATATTTTCATTAGCATGGTCTCTGCGAAGAGAAACACACCTAGTATGTAATCATCTAGTTGCTGGAAATGAAAAACATAGACAGAAGATCATTAAAGCAACCGGAAGAAAAAGACATATGGCACACAAAGAAGAATGGAAGAATAAATGCTATCTTCTTTTTTTTTTTTAATGCTATCTTCTTATTAAAAAATGATGGAAATCAGAGGCAAGTAATTACATCTTTAAGAGCAAATTAAGGGAGTTGCCTTAAAATACTGTATCCATTGAAAATATCCTTCAATAAGGAAGATGAGCAAAAGACAAAGAAAGCTAAACAAATCTAAATTCATCACCGGCCATCCTGCCTACAAGAAATGTTAAGGAAGTTCCTTAGACAGAAAATTAAATCTACATAAAAGGCTGAAATAGGCCAGATATGGGACATATATGGATAAATATAAATGACTTTAAAAAAAGGTAATTTCTTTAAAAAAACAATTTCTTGAAGCAAAACATACTAACAATATGTTATGGGGTTTGTAATACTTATAAAATTAAAATAATTATAATAATAACATAAAGGGGGGAGGAGCAAGATGGCGGAAGAGTAGGGTCCCCAAATCACCCGTCTCCACCAAATTACCTAGAAAACCTTCCAATCATCCTGAAAATCTATGAATTCGGCCTGAGAATTAAAGAGAGAACACCTGGAATGCAACAGTGAGAAGAGTTCGCGCTTCTATCAAGGTAGGAAGACGGGGGAAAAGAAGTAAAGAAACAAAGGCCTCCAGGGGGGAGGGGCCCGCGAGGAGCCGGGCTGAGGCCGGGGCGAGTGTCCCCAGGACAGGAGAGCCCCGTCCCGGAGGAGCAGGAGCTGCACCGACCTTCCCGGGCGGAAAGGGGCTCCAGGGAGGTGGAGCAGGACCCGGGAGGGCGGGGATGCCCTCGGGCTCCCCGGGACAGTAACAGAGCAATTGCGCGCCCAGGAGAGTGCGCCGAGCTCCCTAAGGGCTGCAGCGCGCACGGCGGGACCTGGAGCAGCTCGGGGGGCTCGGGCGGCGGCTCCGCGGAGGGGACTGCGCGGCCCCGGGAGCAGCTCGGAGGGGCTCGGGCAGAGGAAGAGGCTCCGTGCCGAGGGGGCTGCGCGGTTCCAGGAGCAGCTCGGAGGGGCTCGGGCGGCGGCTCCGCGGAGGGGGCTGCGCGGCCCGGGAGCGCGAATCCACCAGCGCAGGCTCCGGAGCACAGGGCGCCGGGACACAGCCCAGGATCCGGCCTCCCCCGGGACAGGCAGAGGCCGGGAGGGCCCAGGACAGCGAGGACGCTCCTGCCCCAGCTGAGCAGATCAGCGGCCCCGCCCCGGAGCCTCCAGGCCCTGCACACGGAGAGCTTTGTAGTTATTGCAGGAGCTGACTCCAGGGCTGCAGAGCTGGCCCCGCCACTGCGGTTGTTCCTCCTGGGGCCTCACGGGGTGAACAGCCCCCACTGAGCCCTGCACCAGGCAGGGGCACAGCAGCTCCCCCAACTGCTAACACCTGAAAATCAGCACAACAGGCCCCTCCCCCAGAACACCAGCTAGACTGACTGACAACTTCCAGGAGAAGCCAAGGGACTTAAAGAACACAGAATCAGAAGATACTCCCCGGTGGTTCTTCTTTTTTTTGTTTTGTTTTGTTTTGTTTTGTTTTGTTTTGCTTTTTGATTTGTTTCCTTCCCCCACCACCTTTTTTTCTCCTTTCTTTTTCTTTCTCTTTTTCTTCTTTTTTTGTTTCCGTTTTTTTTTCTCTTCCCTTTTTTTTCTCTTTCTCTTTTCTTTCCTTCTTTCTCTCCTCTCTTTTTCTCTTTTTCCCAATACAACTTGCTTTTGGCCACTCTGCACTGAGCAAAATGACTAGAAGGAAAACCTCACCTCAAAAGAAAGAATCAGAAACAGTCCTCTCTCCCACAGAGTTACAAAATCTGGATTACAATTCAATGTCAGAAAGCCAATTCAGAAGCACTATTATACAGCTACTGGTGGCTCTAGAAAAAAGTATAAAGGACTCAAGAGACTTCATGACTGCAGAATTTAGAGCTAATCAGGCAGAAATTAAAAATCAATTGAATGAGATGCAATCCAAACTAGAAGTCCTAACGACGAGGGTTAACGAGGTGGAAGAACGAGTGAGTGACATAGAAGACAAGTTGATAGCAAAGAGGGAAACTGAGGAAAAAAGAGACAAACAATTAAAAGACCATGAGGATAGATTAAGGGAAATAAACGACAGCCTGAGAAAGAAAAACCTACGTTTAATTGGGGTTCCCGAGGGCGCCGAAAGGGACAGAGGGCCAGAATATGTATTTGAACAAATTCTAGCTGAAAACTTTCCTAATCTGGGAAGGGAAACAGGCATTCAGATCCAGGAAATAGAGAGATCCCCCCCTAAAATCAATAAAAACCGTTCAACACCTCGACATTTAATAGTGAAGCTTGCAAATTCCAAAGATAAAGAGAAGATCCTTAAAGCAGCAAGAGACAAGAAATCCCTGACTTTTATGGGGAGGAGTATTAGGGTAACAGCAGACCTCTCCACAGAGACCTGGCAGGCCAGAAAGGGCTGGCAGGATATATTCAGGGTCCTAAATGAGAAGAACATGCAACCAAGAATACTTTATCCGGCAAGGCTCTCATTCAAAATGGAAGGAGAGATAAAGAGCTTCCACGACAGGCAGCAACTAAAAGAATATGTGACCTCCAAACCAGCTCTGCAAGAAATTTTAAGGGGGACTCTTAAAATTCCCCTTTAAGAAGAAGTTCAGTGGAACAGTCCACAAAAACAAGGACTGAATAGATATCATGATGACACTAAACTCATATCTCTCAATAGTAACTCTGAATGTGAACGGGCTTAATGACCCCATCAAAAGGCGCAGGGTTTCAGACTGGATAAAAAAGCAGGACCCATCTATTTGCTGTCTACAAGAGACTCATTTTAGACAGAAGGACACCTCCAGCCTGAAAATAAAAGGTTGGAGAACCATTTACCCTTCGAATGGTCCTCAAAAGAAAGCAGGGGTAGCCATCCTTATATCAGATAAACTAAAATTTACCCCAAAGACTGTAGTGAGAGATGAAGAGGGACACTATATCATACTTAAAGGATCTATTCAACAAGAGGACTTAACAATCCTCAATATATATGCCCCGAATGTGGGAGCTGCCAAATATATCAATCAATTATTAACCAAAGTGAGGAAATACTTAGATAATAATACACTTATACTTGGTGACTTCAATCTAGCTCTTTCTACCCTCGATAGGTCTTCTAAGCACAACATCTCCAAAGAAACGAGAGCTTTAAATGATACACTGGACCAGATGGATTTCACAGATATCTACAGAACTTTACATCCAAACTCAACTGAATACACATTCTTCTCAAGCGCACATGGAACTTTCTCCAGAATAGACCACATATTGGGTCACAAATCGGGTCTGAACCGATACCAAAAGATTGGGATTGTCCCCTGCATATTCTCAGACCATAATGCCTTGAAATTAGAACTAAATCACAACAAGAAGTTTGGAAGGACCTCAAACACGTGGAGGTTAAGGACCATCCTGCTAAAAGATAAAAGGGTCAACCAGGAAATTAAGGAAGAATTAAAAAGATTCACGGAAACTAATGAGAATGAAGATACAACCGTTCAAAATCTTTGGGATGCAGCAAAAGCAGTCCTAAGGGGGAAATACATCGCAATACAAGCATCCATTCAAAAACTGGAAAGAACTCAAATACAAAAGCTAACCTTACACATAAAGGAGCTAGAGAAAAAACAGCAAATAGATCCTACACCCAAGAGAAGAAGGGAGTTAATAAAGATTCGAGCAGAACTCAACGAAATCGAGACCAGAAGGACTGTGGAACGGATCAACAGAACCAGGAGTTGGTTCTTTGAAAGAATTAATAAGATAGATAAACCATTAGCCAGCCTTATTAAAAAGAAGAGAGAGAAGACTCAAATTAATAAAATCATGAATGAGAAAGGAGAGATCACTACCAACACCAAGGAAATACAAACGATTTTAAAAACATATTATGAACAGCTCTACGCCAATAAATTAGGCAATCTAGAAGAAATGGACGCATTCCTGGAAAGCCACAAACTACCAAAACTGGAACAGAAAGAAATAGAAAACCTGAACAGGCCAATAACCAGGGAGGAAATTGAAGCAGTCATCAAAAACCTCCCAAGACACAAGAGTCCAGGGCCAGATGGCTTCCCAGGGGAATTTTATCAAACGTTTAAAGAAGAAACCATACCTATTCTCCTAAAGCTGTTTGGAAAGATAGAAAGAGATGGAGTACTTCCAAATTCGTTCTATGAGGCCAGCATCACCTTAATTCCAAAACCAGACAAAGACCCCACCAAAAAGGAGAATTACAGACCAATATCCCTGATGAACATGGATGCAAAAATTCTCAACAAGATACTGGCCAATAGGATCCAACAGTACATTAAGAAAATTATTCACCATGACCAAGTAGGATTTATCCCTGGGACACAAGGCTGGTTCAACACCCATAAAACAATCAATGTGATTCATCATATCAGCAAGAGAAAAACCAAGAACCATATGATCCTCTCATTGGATGCAGAGAAAGCATTTGACAAAATACAGCATCCATTCCTGATCAAAACTCTTCAGAGTGTAGGGATAGAGGGAACATTCCTCGACATCTTAAAAGCCATCTATGAAAAGCCCACAGCAAATATCATTCTCAATGGGGAAGCACTGGGAGCCTTTCCCCTAAGATCAGGAACAAGACAGGGATGTCCACTCTCACCACTGCTGTTTAACATAGTACTGGAAGTCCTAGCCTCAGCAATCAGACAACAAAAAGACATTAAAGGCATCCAAATTGGCAAAGAAGAAGTCAAACTCTCCCTCTTCGCTGATGACATGATACTCTACATAGAAAACCCAAAAGTCTCCACCCCAAGATTGCTAGAACTCATACAGCAATTCGGTAGCGTGGCAGGATATAAAATCAATGCCCAGAAGTCAGTGGCATTTCTATACACTAACAATGAGACTGAAGAAAGAGAAATTAAGGAGTCAATCCCATTTACAATTGCACCCAAAAGCATAAGATACCTAGGAATAAACCTAACCAAAGATGTAAAGGATCTATACCCGCAAAACTATAGAACACTTCTGAAAGAAATTGAGGAAGACACAAAGAGATGGAAAAATATTCCATGCTCATGGATTGGCAGAATTAATATTGTGAAAATGTCAATGTTACCCAGGGCAATATACACGTTTAATGCAATCCCTATCAAAATACCATGGACTTTCTTCAGAGAGTTAGAACAAGTTATTTTAAGATTTGTGTGGAATCAGAAAAGACCCCGAATAGCCAGGGGAATTTTAAAAAATAAAACCATATCTGGGGGCATCACAATGCCAGATTTCAGGTTGTATTACAAAGCTGTGGTCATCAAGACAGTGTGGTACTGGCACAAAAACAGACACATAGATCAGTGGAACAGAATAGAGAATCCAGAAGTGGACCCTGAACTTTATGGGCAACTAATATTCGATAAAGGAGGAAAGACTATCCATTGGAAGAAAGACAGTCTCTTCAATAAATGGTGCTGGGAAAATTGGACATCCACATGCAGAAGAATGAAACTAGACCACTCTCTTTCACCATACACAAAGATAAACTCAAAATGGATGAAAGATCTAAACGTGAGACAAGATTCCATCAAAATCCTAGAGAAGAACACAGGCAACATCCTTTTTGAACTCGGCCATAGTAACTTCTTGCAAGATACATCCATGAAGGCAAAAGAAACAAAAGCAAAAATGAACTACTGGGACTTCATCAAGATAAGAAGCTTTTGCACAGCAAAGGATACAGTCAACAAAACTCAAAGACAACCTACAGAATGGGAGAAGATATTTGCAAATGACATATCAGATAAAGGGCTAGTTTCCAAGATCTATAAAGAACTTATCAAACTCAACACCAAAGAAACAAACAATCCAATCATGAAATGGGCAAAAGACATGAACAGAAATCTCACAGAGGAAGACATAGACATGGCCAACATGCACATGAGAAAATGCTCTGCATCACTTGCCATCAGGGAAATACAAATCAAAACCACAATGAGATACCACCTCACACCAGTGAGAATGGGGCAAATTAACAAGGCAGGAAACAACAAATGTTGGAGAGGATGCGGAGAAAAGGGAACCCTCATACACTGTTGGTGGGAATGTGAACTGGTGCAGCCACTCTGGAAAACTGTGTGGAGGTTCCTCAAACAGTTAAAAATATACCTGCCCTACGACCCAGCAATTACACTGTTGGGGATTTACCCCAAAGATACAAATGCAATGAAACGCCGGGACACCTGCACCCCGATGTTTCTAGCAGCAATGGCCACGATAACCAAACTGTGGAAGGAGCCTCGGTGTCCAACGAAAGATGAATGGATAAAGAAGATGTGGTTTATGTATACAATGGAATATTACTCAGCTATTAGAAATGACAAATACCCACCATTTGCTTCAACGTGGATGGAACTGGAGGGTATTATGCTGAGTGAAGTAAGTCAGTCGGAGAAGGACAAACATTGTATGTTCTCATTCATTTGGGGAATATAAATAATAGTGAAAGGGAATATAAGGGAAGGGGGAAGAAATGTGTGGGAAATATCAGAAAGGGAGACAGAACGTAAAGACTGCTAACTCTGGGAAACGAACTAGGGGTGGTGGAAGGGGAGGAGGGTGGGGGGTGGGAGTGAATGGGTGACGGGCACTGGGGGTTATTCTGTATGTTAGTAAATTGAACACCAATAAAAAATAAATTAAAAAAAAATAACATAAAGGACAAATACAAGTGTCCGGTGGGAGGGTTCTTACATTATATGAAAAGTAAGACATTAGAATTAATTCAGTGTACGTGTCCGTAAGTCAAACACAAATTCAGATTACAGTAGGGTAAGTTAAGGATGCATATTATGATCCTCAATGTAAGTGCTAAAAATACATTAAAAAAACTTAAAATGGTGTACTAAAAATACTCAGTGCAAAAGGATGCAGGAATGGGAGGGTCAAAAAAAACCAGCTAGGATAAATAGAAAACAAATAAGATGGTAGACAAACCCAGCCATGTTAATGATTACATCAAATATAAATGGCCTAAATATTCTAATTATAAAACAGAGATCATTTGACTGGATAAAAAGCAAGAACCAACCATATTGCATTATAAGAGATATACCACAAATGTAAAGACACTGATAGGGTAAAATAAAGAAGCTAAGATGGTTGTATCAACATCAGATGAAGCGTAATTCCAGATAAGGAGCATGGTTAGAGATAAATTGGAGCATGTTAATAGTACTAAATGCATATTGTGGTAGCTTCTCCAAAGACGGCTGCCATCAATTCTTTCCTTCCTTATAGGTACATGTCATTCCACATGTCAAGAGGTGATCTGTTTTTCCTTTCCTTCAATCTGAGTTGTGCTACGACATACCTTAACCAAGCTTCCCATCTTGGTTTCGATTCTTGCCGAGTAGAAATTGCCATGGATGGAATTCCTGCCAGTCAGCCCCAACTCCTTCAGTTACTCCCCCAGCCCGAGGATGTTAGCATCCCACTTCTGTCGCTAAGCTCTGAGCTGTCTTTCCACTGACTGTTTGGCTTCTACACTGTTCCATCACCTGGGTAATTCCTTCTTTATATTAAATTCTTTCCATATGAAAGACCTAGGATGGTCTGTTTTCCTGGTGGGGCACTGATTGATACAGGATGCTAAAGAAGCTTATTCTTTCCATTTGCCAGATGGGAAAGTGGGGCTCAGCACTATCTTGAATTGGTTCTTCCCCATCCTGCTCTGGTCAGCTGGACTCACACCTCTTTGGCATCCACAAGAACACAGGGTCCAGCGAAATGTCGGCAGACTTTGATCTGCCATTAAAAAATGACTTGTATAAATGGAAAGCCTTTTCCATCTGTATGATTTCAAAAGAACAATCAATGTTTAAATGCCCTCATTTTGGGAACTCTGTCCTCCTCTGGCAGCTCTTCTGGGCTTGTCTGGAACAAAGGTGGCTGGCAGGGGTCTCTCCCTTCTCCCCTAAAGGCCTAAGGGGCACTACAGAAGCTACAGCTAGAAGGCGAGATGCCTGGGTTCAAGCCCTGGACTGGGCTAGTCCTTGGACTTTTCTGATACTTGGAGGCACAATTCCAGAGTTCTGTCCATATCCTCATCCCCAAAATTGTCCCATCAGGCTGAAATCAAAAGGAATCCCCTATAAGAGACTCCAAGAAAAGAGATGGAAAGAGTCACCATGAATTTGGAACACTGAACTCTAGAAGAATGTGACAGCAAGATTTATACAGTCCAAGAATTGGAATTGCCCTTAGGGATCATCTAGTGACTGAAGAGGAACTGGGTTCCTCTTTGACATTTGACTGACAGAACTGGGCTTGGGTGCACCCCTCCCTCTTTCTGGCTGAGTGATACTGTTAAAAAGCCCATACTACTCAAACCCATCTGGAGATTCAATGCAATCTCTATCAAAATTCCAATGACATTTTTCCCCCTGCAGAAATAGAAAAAAGCTAAAATTCCCACGGAGCCATATAAGACCCTGAACAGCCAAAAAAATCTTGAGAAAGAGCAAAGTTGGAAGGAATAACATTTCCAGAGTTCAAACTGTCCTATGAAGCTATAATAATCCAAATAATATGGCCTGGCATTAAAAAAAGGACAAAGAAACCAATGGAACAGAATTGGGATCCCAGAAGGATGCCTAGGTGGCTGAGTGATTGAGCGTCTGCCTTTGGCTCAGGGTATGATCCTAGGATCCTGGGATCAAGTCCTGTATCAGGCTCCTTTCAGGAAGCCTGCTTCTCCCTCTGCCTATGTATCTACTTCCCTCTGTGTCTCTCATGAATAAATAAATAAAATCTTTAAAAAAAGTATTGGGATCCCAGAAATAAATCCATGTATATATGGTCAACTAATATTTAACAAGAATACTGAACTCTCAGTACATGGTATTGGGAAAAATGGATACTCACCTGCAAAAGAATGAAATTGGAACCCTGTCTTACACCACTCACAAAAATTAACCTAAAATGGATTAAGTATTTAATTATAAGACCTAAGAACCTAAAACTCCTAGAAGAAAGGATAGGGGGAAAGTTCCTTGACATTCCAAGATATATGCATTTGCCACATCACAGATGAAACTGGAGGGCATTTGTGCTAAGTGAAATAAATCAAACAGAGAAAGACAAATATTATATGGCATCATTTATAGCTGGAATCTAACAAATCCTAACTCACAGTAAAAGAGAGTAGATTAGTGGTTGCCAGGGAGTGGGGAATGAGGGAAATGGGAAGATGTTGGTCGTAGGGTACAAACTTCTAGTTATTAGATGCCTAAGTTCTAGGGATCTGCTGTACAGCATGGTGATTATAGTTGTATGATATTGGATACTGGGACTCTGCTAAGAGAATAGGCCTTAAAATTCTCACCACACACACATACACACACACACAAAGTGTCAACTCTGTGAGATGATGGATGTATTATCTAATCTTATCGTGATAATCATTTTGTAATATACAAATGTATCAAATTAACACGTGTGCGTATACAGCATTATGTTTCAATTACATCTCAACAAGGCTAGTCGAAATAAAGAGATCAATTAAGGGATCCCTGGGTGGCGCAGCGGTTTGGCGCCTGCCTTTGGCCCAGGGCGCGATCCTGGAGACCCGGGATCGAATCCCACGTCGGGCTCCCAGTGCATGGAGCCTGCTTCTCCCTCTGCCTGTGTCTCTGCCTCTCTCTCTCTCTGTGACTATCATAAATAAATAAAAATTAAAAAATTAAAAAAAAAGAGATCAATTAAAGAGGAGAAAAAGGATGATAGTGTAGAGATACATGTGTGTGTGTATCCATAATATATGATGCCGATTTTAACGATATATCTTTATCCCTTTGTACATTTTGCTTACAAATAGCTTCTTTACCAATCAAATGAAAGCAGCTTGCTAATTGAGCTGGCTTTGTTTCAGGGATCACAGAGGATTTGTGAGATATGAAAAGCAGATGATCCTAGTAAACTGGATAAGACTCATGCTCCCGACACCTTCCCTGCTCTAGCCTGAAGCCTTGCTGAAAAAGAAGGGCTGAGCTAGATTCCTTTTAGTTCACATAAACTTCTTTCCTCTGTCCCTCCCACTAACAGCTTCTGGCTCTTGTGAGCTCATTCTACACCTTTTTTCTTCACTGAAACTGGTAACAGCCTTGCTCTATGCCAAATGCATTCCTGATGTATGGTGCAGCGGAGAGATGAAGAGAGGACACCACATGCTTTAAGATCTATGTTTTTCTCATATTTAAAATTGCACTTTTTTGTTTTACCAATGTAATACACATCCTTTTCCCACAATATGGTGGAAAACAGAGACTAACGCTTTACCTCCCATGTGCTACATGATTTATATACACAATCTTTCATGCTGACAATAATCTTATGATAAAACTACTAGTCTCTATCTTCAAACGGTGAGAAACCCAGAAGACATAAGGAACTTGCCCACATTCTTGATCAGCTTGCAAATGGCTAAGCAGCAGGATTTGAATCAAAGCCTACCTGTCTAAGGAAACTTCATTCTCAACCCCTGTGTTATATTACCTTCTCTTCAAGGAAAAACAAACAAACAAAAAAGAATAAATACAAAAACATTATCCATTGAACCCTACTGTGTACCAGGTGCTTTATGACCTTGTTTACGTCTAATAAACGTAGAAGGTGGATATTTACTCCATTCAACTGATGGGGGGCGTTAATAATAACAAGATTTATCATCTACTTAATGATTCTGCATGTCAGGCAATGATAAGCACTGTACATGATCTCAGTGAAGTCAAAAAGGGCACAATGAAAACAACCACACCTGCCACCTGGAGACACCTAATACTTCCATTTTATTCTTCGTTCTGTCTGTATTTTTCCTATGTGCCTTTTTTTCTTTCAAAAATGGGATCATACTCACTGTAGTAAATTATGGCCTCATTTTTTTACTCAAAAATACATCAGGAACATCTTTCCATGTCACTAAATGATTTTTTATAGCAATAGTTTATAATGGTCGAACATTCCATCTTCTGGAGATGTCATAATTTATCTACTAATTCTTTATTCCTGGGCACTTTGTTTTTCCCATTTTTGCTATTGCAGCTATTGGTGAAAAGAGCATCTTTGTTGTGAGACTTTTGTGTTCTCCTGTGATTTCCCTAAGAAAAATCCTTGCAATAAATCTGCCGCTTTGAAGATTTTGAAGATGCTTGAGTCTTTTTCCTAAAGACAGGTTAATCAATATTCTCCTTCCATCACAGCTTATCATGTGGGCCATTTTCCCAAACAGTGGCCTACCATACATGCCTACCATAGAGATTAATTATTGCCAGAAACCTTCAACCTGCAATTGCCAAAAGTCCACAATGCTAACTCCTTGAGAGTAGCACCCACATCTTCCTCCCTTTTGTGTCCCTGGATCTGGCCCAAAGGATGAGACCAGTCATGTCTGCTGCAGAACAACTGACTTCTGAGTACAGCACAGAAGGGAAGACTAACCTAGGCAGCAATTTTGTAAGGGAGAGGGGACAGACACTAACTAAAACTGCACAAGAAAAAGTGAGAAGAGCTGGTGGAAGAAGATCAGGGTTCTCACAAAGTAGGAGGACAGAAGAGGTAGGTGGCTAGGATGGGCTGACTTGTGTCCCCCCAAAGTTCAGACATTGCATACCAGCCTCCAGTGCCTCCGCACATCACAGCCTATGGAAATAAGATCTTTACAGGGATAAATGAGTTAAAATAAGGCTGTTAGGTAGGACCCTATGCTGATATGCCTGGTGTCCTTATAAAGGCAAGAAAAGGGATGTAGATGCATGGAGACATGACCACTTGATGCAGCAAGAGGTGACCATCTTGCTTCAGAAGAGACCAAACCTGCCAACACCTTCATCTTTGACTTCTGGCCTCCAAAACTGTGTGGAAAATCCAGTCTCCAAATCCCAACTGCAAATTCCCAAGAGAGAAAAATCCAACTGGCCCAATGCTCCTAAAATGAAGGCAGGCTAATGTCTGTACTGCAGAGCACCCTCAAGGACATCCCTGCCTGCTGTTTGTTTGTTTATCACATGCCTCTTCACTATCTTCTCCAACTGGAATGCAAACGCCATAAGGATAGGGATCTTTCTGTCTCTTTGTTCACGGCTATATCCACAGCATCTATGATGGTTCCGGGCACTCAGAAAGAACTCCATAAATCATTGCTGCATGAAGGAAGAGAATTGCACTCAGGCAAGACAAGCTCTGGGGTTGTTGTACTTAATCCTTTGATGTGGGGCAGGTGTAATACCCTCAGGAGGAGCATGTGCCACTTATGGAAGATAAACTCCCAATCTCCATGACTCAAACCCCAATTTAGACCAAATCTGCATGTATTTGTGTTGGTGCAAAAAGGATGTTAAAGGAAGCCACCATGTGCTCTCCAAACTCATTTTCTTTTTGTCCTCAGCACAGAGTTGGACTACATTTTCCAGTTTTCTCTGCAGTCAGGTGGGATCATGTGACCGAGAGGTTGGGCCAATGGAAAATAAGAAGAGGTGATACCCACCACCAGTAGGTCTGCCTCCTAAGAAAACCTCCCTCTTGAACCTCTACAATTTCTCTCTGCATCTATGAAACTGGAAGCAAAATACTCTAGGCCTCTGGGGATGGAGAAGAGGAAGGAAGGAAGGAAGGAAGGAAGGAAGGAAGGAAGGAAGGAAGGAAGGAAGGAAGATACACACCTGGATCTCCAAGTTGCTATTCATTAGGGACCATCTAAATGAGCCACCCAAACAAGTTGGATTGTTGCATCAACAAGATCTAAACTGTTATGTCATTAAGCCACCAAAATCTGGTGGGTTATTATGGCAGCTAGTGTTAATCACCTTGAATAATACAAACATCTTGAAGAAAATCAGTCTGGGCTGGGAAATTTGTCTCCTCCTAGAATGCTTGAAAGAATTTTGAGAATTTTCCACCGCTGCTTCAATAACCAGATCATTGGCACTACTGCTGACTATTAGAAAGATGCATTTTTGGAATTTCACAACTTATAGTCTCATTTGAGCCTCTGAGAGGAAGGCAGAGCTCGTGACACCTGGTTTACAATGTGTAGAATGAATCTCTCTTGGGGCTGGAGTGGCCCACCTAAGGCTCCTAGCCAGTCAGAGACACCTGCACCTGACATCTCACAGCCCAGTGTTCTTTCTATGACATGATGATGTGCTGCAAGAGAAGGGTGATGATGTGCTACATTCTGCCTGTGTAGAGAGCGTGACATATATCACTGTACACCCAGGCTCCTCCACCTCAGCACTACTGACATTTGGGGATAGACTTTGTCATGAGTGGGGGTGCTGCTGTATGCATTGTAGGATGTCTAGCAGCATCCCTGGTCCCCAACCACCAGATGCCAGTAGCATCTCCTCCTCAGTTTTCACAACCAAACAATGTCTGCACACACTGCCAAGTGTCCCCTTGGGGACAGAAATCACCCCCCCCACACACACACAAGTAAAAACCACTACCATAGAGATTTCTGCCTCTTTCTAAAAATTTTGCTGGTGTATAGTTCCCCAAAAGTGGAAATACAGGCTAGAAAGCAGTGTTCCCCTCCTGGAGGAGATGAGTGACCTAGAACATGAGAGGAAATTGGAGGTAAAACATGTTACTTTTATGTGCTCTGTTCACATGTGGAGATCAGATGGAGGGACGGTGTCAACGTCACACTGCAGTGGTTCTTTCTTGATTCATCTGGGGTGGAATGTAATTCCCACCTAGACCTTCGATCATACTGGGTCACAAAAGTTTCCTCTTTGTTAACTAAGGCAAATTGCAGTCAATCCAGGGTTGCCTTCATCTGTCTGGAGTCTGATCACCCCCACATTCTCTGAAGTTATCAAGTCATGGCTAAGATCTATAGACTCAGAGGACAAGGCCTGGCTGTGGGGGTGCACTGGCTCTTTGGCCAAGGTCATTCATTCATCCCAGCAAGTGCTGAGTCGCTCCCAGTGCCTGGTACCTTCTGCATCGTCCCATTATCAGAACTTCTCTGGGCCTTGCCATCTTCCTAAGTTGCTTCCATGCCACTCTTGAGGCCATGGGGAATGTGTTTATCATCTGAGACCCATCAGCCAAGGCAATGTAGTTAGAATTCTCTCCTCTTGTCCTCCCTCACTAAGCCTGGTTCAGGCAAACTGTGGGGAGGCTTGCCACCTGCCCTGACTCCCCCGGGGAAGGGATATGAGGTACCTGTGATGAAAAACTGAAGAAGGAATTCTGTCAAATATCAGTTCCTACTTGCATGACCCTGAGAGCGAGTGCCTTCTTAAGAGTGAGGTACCCAGGAAAATGGAACCATATCTTAAATAGAAGAGCTAAAACCACACAAACTCCTAGAAGAAAACATAGGGTGAAATTGTGACCTTGAATTTGGTGATGGATTTTTAGATAGAGCATCAAAAGCATGAGCAATAAAAAATAAGTAAATTAGACTTTATCAAAATTCAAAACTTTTGTACATCAGAAGACATTATTAAGGAAATGAAAAGATAACCTACAAAATAGGAGAAAACACTTGCAAGCAAGGTAACTGATGAGAGCTAAAGATCTGGAATCTATAAAAACTCAGAAAATGTAACAAAAATATAAACAACCCAATTTAAAAATGGGCAAGGAACTAACACAGACACTTCTCCAAAGAAAATATATAAGGGGCAAAAAAAGAAAAGAAAATACATAAGGGGCATTTGGGTGGCTCAGTGGTTGAGCGTCTGCCTTTGGTGCAGGGCGTGATTCAGGGATCCTGGGATTAAGGGCTCCCCGCAGGTAGCCTGCTTCTCCCTCTGCTTGTGTCTCTGCCTCTGTCTCTGTGTGTCTCTTATGAATAAATAAATAAAATATTCTTTAAAAAAAAAGAAAAAATATACATAAATGGCTAATAAACATTTAGTAAGATGCTCAATGCAATTAATCATTGGGGGAATGCAAATCAAGACCACAATGAGATACCACTTCACATCCACTAGGCTGGCCACGATAAAAGTAAAAGAAAGAAAGACAAATGACAAGTGTTGGAGAGGATGTGGAAAAATTGGAATCTTTGGGCACTGGGGGTGGGATTATAAGATGGCGCAGTTGCTATGGAAAACAGCTTGACAGCACCTCAAAAAACAACATATAGAATTACCAGATGACCCAACAATTCCACTCCAATGATTGCCCCTGAAATTGAGAATAGAGACTCAAACAGATATTCATGCACCCATGTTCATTGCAGCATCATTCACCTTAGTCCAAAGGTGGTAATGATCTAAAGGACCATCAACAAATGAATTGGATAAAGGAAACGTGGTCCATCTGTGCAAGAGAATGTTACTCAGCCATAGAAAGGAATGGCATTCCGATGCATGCTACAATATGCATGAGCTTTGAAAACATGCTAGGACACAAAAAGGCAGATATTTGTATGATTCTACTTATTTGAAATATCCAGAATGAGCACATTCATCCAAAGTAGCTAAGACGTTACCAGGGGTGAGGTGCAAGAGGAGAACCAGGAATTACTGCTTTATGTTTACTGAGTTTCTATTCAGAGTGATGACAAAGTGGGAAAGCAAAGGATGGGGATAATTCCACAGTATTGTGAATATGGTTGATGCCACTGAATTGTACACTCAAAAATGATTCAAATGTCTAATTTTTTAAAGATGTTATTTATTTATTCATGACAGACACACAGAGAGAGGCAGAGACACAGGCAGAAGGGAAGTAGGCTCCCTGTGGGGAGCCTGATGTGGGATTTGATCCCAGGATCCTGGGATCACAGCCTGAGCCAAAGGCAGACCCTAACCACTGAGCTACCCAGGCGTCCCTCAAATGGCTAATTTTATGTTATATATATTTTACCACAATAAAAAGGTTTTCCTTCAAGAGGTGCCCGGGCACAAAACTGAAGGAGGCAATCATTCTCAGAGCCATGCGAGCAGATGTTAGACAGCTGACAATGAGCATCTTCGATTTTTCACTCCAGATGCTTCACTTGCCTGAAGGAGGCACAGGTTCTCCCTTCTCTCTGTTCTCTAAGCCCTTCTGGAGGCTCAGTTTTCATCCAGTGAGCCCACATTAGGGATGCAGCCATCATGGAATGTTCTGGAGACTCCTCCTACTGCCCTCACATTCTTCAGCCCAGAGAGTCCCACCTGTGAGGCAAGGCACTTCAGCTCTGCCACCACCCCTCATTCTTCCAATCTTCTGTTTCTGGAAGAAATATTTTGCCCAGAGTATTTTAAGACTTCAAGCCTTTCTCAGCATTTTAAAAAAATTCTGATAAAATCTATATAACATAAAATTTATGTTATAAATTTTTACCATTTGTTTTTACCATTTTTACCATTTTTAAATGTGTAATTCAGAGAGCTCAGATTTTTGAAATATAGAAGCCCAGATTCCTACACACCAAAAGCTCTGAGTTCATAACTTTTTCATCTTCTGTAAAATGCCCCTAGAACCAGGAATGCTGCTGACTGGATGGGGCTGCAGGGCTGCCGAAGCACTGGCCACCTGCACCCTCATATCCAGTAGGACACAAGCGCTCCCCAAAGTCAGGCCTAATTTGAAAAAAACTTTGTAAAGTGGATTCCAACATGTTATTCGGCTATCAGAGGAAAGGCATAATAAGGATGAATGAAAATAAAGAGTTGTTACAGGAGCACCTGGGTGGCTTGGTCAGTTAAGTGTCTGTCTTCAGCTCAGGTCATGATCTCATGGGTCCTGGGATAGAGCCCCACATCAGGCTCCCTGCTCAGTGGGGAATCCGCTTCTTCCTTTCCCTCTGCTCCTCACTATTCATGAGTTCTTTCTCTCTCAAATAAATAAATTTTTAAAAAGTTGTAACATCGATACATTTCCTCATCACTTACAATACACTCTGAACTAAAAGTGCCCTGAGAGCAAGAATGAACCTTGTCTTGTTCCTTTCAGAGGCCTGAAACATAGTAAGAGCTCAATAAATAATTGTTGACTGAAGAAGTAAGAATATTGGCTTTCGTTGATCCCCAGAGTACTTCTGTTTCATAAAAAGAGAGTTTTATTACCTCTATTTTATAGAGGCGATCCCTGAGACTCAGATGTGAAGTCATAGAGCTGAGACAGGGTTTGAACCTGTATTTTCTAGCAACAAGTGCTTGGAGACTGTCAATTCAATTGCTGAGTAAAACACTCCACTATAGGGGGCTATTGAATCAACCAACCTTCCATGCAAGTCATCTGAACCAATACACGATATAATTTACTATGAGTAACAATTATAATATATATTATATCACTTCAGTTAATGGTAAGAATAACCCTGCAAGAGTCATAATTAGTTCCAGTTCAACGATGAGAAAGGTCGGATCAAAGGGGTGTAAAGACTTGCTCAGAATCTCTCAGCTCCCAGGTAGCACTGCTGAGATTCTAAGCCCTAGTTCTGCGTAACCCCAAAGTTCATGACATCCCCAACCAGTCCATTAGATGGGCCTCTAGACTATGTATATATTTGATGCCATCCAGGACAGCTACTTAGTCCTACCGTCCATGGAAATCACAGGCAACCAACTTTGAAAAAACACACATGTGCGCCTTCAGTGACAAGTGTCCATGACGTGTAGGCTCAGCCAACCTGCCAAACAGCATCTGGGGGAAAGGGAAGAGGATAGTCAATCATATTGACATCCTGTCATCTGCTTCTGGAGTCTATGGGATGCCAAACAGCTGTTTGAGGTCGTGTTGTCCCACCCTCTGTGTGTCAGAGCTCCTGGCTGAAAGGCAGCAACATTGATATCATCCTTGCTACTATGAATAACAGCATCGCCCTTTTGTGTGTGCACATTGAGTGTGCTAGGCTTGGGGCAGTGGCTTTTACGTGCACTATCTTATTCTGTCAAGCGAGGTTCTCCTAGTAGCCTCAGCCTAAGATGAGATCACCATGAAGGCTCAGCAGTGGGTATGGAACATACCCAAGGACACTTGGGTGGTATGTGGCTAAGTGGGTTGCATGGTGGCCCTCAAAAGACATGTCCACCCAGAACCTCTGAATGCAAACTTAAAGTAGTGTCTTTGCAGATATGATCAAAGATTTCAAGATACGATTATGCTAGATTTAGGAAGATCCTAAATCCAATGACTAGTGTCCTTACAAGGCAGATAGAGATTGGAGACACAAACACACAGAGGGGAATGCCATATAAAGATGGAGGCAGAAATTGGAGTGATGTGTCTATAGACCAAGGAATGCCAGGGATTGCCAGCAACATCAGAAGTATAGAATAGATTCCCCCTCAAAGCCTCTAGAAGGAGCTAACCCTGCCCAACACTTGATTTCAGGCTTTTACACCTAGAACTGCAAGGGAATTTCTGTTGTATTAAGGGACCCAATTTCTGATAATTTTCTTTTTTCTTTTTCTTTTTTTCTGATAATTTTCTATGGAAGTCCTAGGAAACTAACACAGTGGTTGAGGCAGGATTTGAACCTAAGTGCCCTCCTGAACACTTTATCAGTAACCCATGACTCACATATTCAGAACCAGCTCTGTACTTTCCAGTGCATTATTCAATGTATTCATATTCCCGAATTCAATGACCCAGAGTATTCTAGTTTTTAGGAAAAGGGCACATGTACACACGCATGCACACATACAAGCACCATACACTTCAAAGAGGTAGAATGACCAAGAAGCCTTCTTAGCATTTTCCTTACATGAATACTAATTTTCAAGGAAATAACAAAAAGAAAAAGACAGACAAACTTCCACTGCAACCCTGATCGAGCAAGTCATGGGGGGAAAAAGCGTCAGACACGAAACATGAAACCAGAGAATTGGCCCTCTTTAGCATTTGTGATATTTTTTTTTTTAACATGGAGGCTTTTATCTCTGGATTCCAGACAACTTTTAAAAGGGAGTGAGTTCTGCTCTGGCCCTCATGTGATGAGGCCATGGGGGACTGGGGATATGGGAGGGAGAATTGAGGTTAAGATATTTGCCCTTTTTTCCAGAGTCATTTGACAAGCCAGAAATAGTCCAGACTTTTGGGCATCAACATTAAGACCTTCTCAGAGTTCCTCTTACCCCAATGGATTTTTCCTTGATGAAATTGCCTCCCTTATTTCTAGACAATCCAGAGAACTCCTACGCATCCTTCAAGTGCCATTTCCTACAAGGGCCCCTCCCTGACCTTCCCAACCCCACGCTCTGCCACAAAGCAATGCTGATTTCTTTCACTCTTATGCACACACTATAGTTTACATGCACCTCAAATACACATTTATGATACTTTATACTATTTTGTTCTTTATGGGCCAGTCTCTCCGTTAGAAAAGTGATTCTTAATCCAAGAACTTATAGAAAGTCAATGGAAGGGCTTCAGGGAAACAGTCAATCTTCTGAAACTCTGAAAAATTATACATGAACTTGTAGCTGTAGGCAGAGGCTCTCTGTAGCTTTCCTGAGTTATGAAAGAACCTCGACTGGAACCCATTTAAAATCCCCTGTACTAAAAATTAAATCTCTGAGATTTTAGATTGCTGTTACCTGGCCCAATACAGACACATGAAAAATGTCTGACGCTGCACTGTTGCATAAAACTTTAATGGAAATACAGTCCGAGGGATTCTGAGTTGCTCTGATTTTTGTGTCTGAATCATTGCGGCTATGAGTGAAGGACTTTAAAAGCTCCAAATCTGACTTACAGCTAGGTCTCCTCCCCAGACAAAAAAGGTCAGGTGCCCATTCCATGAAGGAGTCCAGGACTTTAAATAACTATTATCTCTTACTCTCAGAAGCTTCCTGCTTTTTAGTTGTCTCAGCAATGCAACACCTAAGAATATATCCTACAGCTATATCCACATGAAGGTACAAATATGTCTGGATACGGAGGTAATCACACACACATAAACAAATAGATTCAATCTGAATGTCTATCAATAGACTCTTATCCTTTAAAACAAAGGTCAGCAAAATATTTATAAAGGCCGAGGAGTCAATATTCTAGGCTTTGGTGGACATGCCACACTATTGGGTTTCAACCACAACTACCCAATTCTACTCGTATTTTGAAGGCGGCCCCAGACAGTGTGCACATGAATGGATGGGTCATATGCCAATAAAACTTTATTTACAAAAATAGGCAGGGAACTGGATTTAACCGATAAGTCATAATCTGCTGGCCCTTGCCTTAGAATACTATACAGCTGTTTAAAAAAAAAACGAAAAAACTAGTGAAAATGCCTGCGATTGTGTTAATTTGCAGTGCAAGATAACTAGCACCTATAGAGTGCATCTCACGTGACCCCTTCTGTTGCAAGCACTTTACCTGTGCTGTTTTACTTAATCTCCATGCACAATCATTTACTACTGCTTTGTACGGAGAGTGGCCAGCTCTGTCAACTTGCACAGGTGGCATGGTCCCTCTGAGCTTCATTTTCCAAGCTGGTAAAACAGGCCCAAGAGGAGTGTGCTGTCTAAAGCGTGAATGCTGGCTAAGTCACCATTATATAATGGAAATACAATTAAAGTTACAGTTCCCATCTCTTAAACTTTTTTCCAGTGAGCCACCTTTCAACTTCAAGACAGTACAAAGAAAGAGAGGCTGAAATAGTTTCCATTCTGAACATTTTCTCTGAGGGTGCAGACATCTACTCAGACACAATTAACTTGAGTATTTTTTTTCACACATGGTGTGGTGGGATGACGGTGTCTATTATCTTATGTGTGATGAATGAAAGCTGTTAATATAAACAGTGAGAGGACAACACTCTGATGTTCCCAGTGGCTGCTAATTAAGGAGGTGCTGCTCATTTTCAGGATGAAAAGGGAACTGCTCTGTCTTAGCTGTCTGTAGTCATTTATCAAGACGCGAAATTTTAAGGACGTGACCCAGAAAGAACATGATAGTAAAAAAAGCCTCTTCCTTATAATAATAGTAATAATGATAACCACGGTACTAGAATGTACTAGATGCTTCCATGTGCCAGGTACGAGTTAAGTGCTTCGCAGGCCTATCCTTACATAATCCTCTCAACAGTCCTTCTGGTAAATCTCTATGGTGATGTTTGACTTTCAGCAGAAGTAACTCGTCTTGTAGCACATGAGTGCGGGGCTATAGGGAAATGACACTAACCATGACCTAGTTAAAGAAGCAAGCTTGCGGTTTTGCAGAAACATCTTGTGATTTTCCCCACATCTTGTAGATTCTGTCCGTGGAGGGGCATAGGAATAAACGTCAGACGGAAGTGTACAAACACGTAGGTGCGCAGACATATGTGTGCAGATACACACACATGAACACACACGTGTCATGGTCTGCTCGAGACTTTGTATCTCCTGAAGCGTAAAATCCCCGCGCCTGTAATAATGTTGATTATGAGATATCAGGAGGGCAGCACAAACCACACCGGGCCCTGGGTCAGGTCTCAGTCTGCACACAGCTAAAGAGGCACACACGGTGCAGCCCAGGCCTGGTTTCCCAAGGCGGGATGCACACAGTCCTGGCTTCTCCCATTGGCAGCGCTGCAGTGCTCCCTCAGAAGGGGTGCAAGGGCGAGCCTGGGGATCCCGCAGGAAATAGAAGTCACAGGGCTGCGTGACTGATCAGGGGGCGAGTGCAGAGCGAGATGGGGTTGAAGAAGATCCCAAGGTTCTTCTAGTTTGATTGAGTGGATGGTGGATCACGCCACAGAGGAGCCGGGAAATAGCGGGGCAAGCGCAGGTTTAGGGGAAGGTGAGAAGCTCCATTTCGCACACTCGGAGCTTGAGGTGCCTGGGGGATTCCAGGAGCAGACGTGAGGGGCCACATGTGGGTGTTTATGGGTCTGAGGCTTAGGGAAGAGGCATGTGAAGAGCCCAGGAGTGAACTAAGAGTGAACCGTGGGACATACTCATGCCGGAGGTGAGCAGAGGAAGAGAAGTGGGTGGAAGAGTCTGAGAAGGAAGAGAAAGAAGAGATTTGACTGTTTCACAGGATAACAGCAGGATTGAGAAGGGGGATGAAGGGCCCGAATGGGCCATCTGTAATGGCACGTGGTACACAGCAGGCCTCAGGGCCCTCGTACTTGATTATGGTGGCCAAACTCCCCTCCCATTGTCTGGACTAGAAGACCCCCTTCAACTTCTTTTCTTTTTAAACATTTTAATTATTTGAGAGAGAGAGGGAGAGAGCATGAGCAGGGGGGAAGGGCAGAGGGAGAGGGAGAGGCAGACTCTCCAAAGAGAGGGAGCCCTAGGAGGGGGTCCATCCCAGGGTCTGAGCTCAGGACCTAAGCAAAAGCGAGATGCTTAACCAACTGAGCCACCCAGGCGCCCCCTCCTTCAACTTCTCTTAAAGACAACTCAGGGTTTTTACAAAAAGGGAGGACTTTAGCTTAGGCACATAGATTTAAATCTGATCTCTATGACCTGGCTGTGTGCCTTTAGGTAAGTCTCTTAACCTCTCTGAGCTTCATGATTATGACGCATCAAATAGGACTCGTGATCTTTCCCTCCAAAAGCTGTTTTGAAGCTATATCTTGCCACATGAGACATTCTCAGTACACCTTTTTCTTTTTTCTCCTTTCCTTACTGTGTATGCTCGTATGCATGTGAGGGAGGTGACAGGGGGAGGGTTGTGCGACCCTGCTTACAAGTGAGAGAAAACTTAAGGCAGGGATTTTATGGGCTCAGGTGACTGAATATTCCAAGAGAAGAACTGGCTTCAGAGAGAGGCTTGGGGACTCAGATATTCTTTTTTTATTATTATTAAGATTTTATTTATTCATGAGAGACACAGAGAGAGGCAGAGACACAGGCAGAGGGAGAAGCAGGCTCCATGCAGGGAGCCCGATGCAGGACTCGATCCCAGGACCCCGGGATCATGCCCTTGGTCAAAAGCAGACGCTCAACCACTGAGCCCCCCAGGCGTCCCTCAAACATTCTTTCTGGGCCCCAGCTCCTCTTCCCCTTGTGTCAGCTCCATCCCACGGGGGTGTCAAGGAGGCCACTCGCAGCTCTCAGTGGACTCCTCATCCTGGTAGGAACAGCCACCTGAAAGAGCATCTCTCTGGAGTTCCGAAAAAAAGCAGCAGCATCCAGTTTCCATTGGTCCAAATGGCCCAATTTGAGACACATGATCATCCACAACCAATCACTGGCCAGCAACACTCTGACTGGCTGAGCCGGAGCGGGTCCCATGACATCTCCAGAAGTCAGCCTCCCTGAGGACCAAGAGTGGGCAGGCTCTGCGGCTCCTGGGGAGGAGAGTCAGGGTTCTGCATCACCAGCAGATGCTAATGACTGGGGAGTGGGCCTGTGCCCTCTGCAGAGGACGAGTCAGTGTGTCTGAACTTTTCCTAGCTCCTCACTTCATCCATATGTGTGGGTTTATTTCTACCACATTCATTCTTTTTCTTTTTAAAGATTTTATTTATTGATTTATTCATGAGAGACACAGAGAGAGAGGCAGAGAGACACAGGCTCCCTGTGGGGAGCCCGATGCAGGACTCGATCCCAGGACCTGGGGATCACGACCTGAGCCGAGGCAGGCCGTCGACCCCTGAACCCCCCAGGTGCCCCGCTACCCCTTTCATTTTTAAACTCGTGCATGAATTCAGAAAAGATGCACCAAGCATCTACTCCCCGTGGAGTACACCATTCTTGCAGGGACAGGCGCTACAGAGGGGCCGGCCTTGCCCAGGATCCCAAGCTCCAGACTACCCCCCCTGGGAACTTAAGAAGGAGGCCTTCTGCCGCTGCTGACTCAGCCGGACACCAGGGACCTCTGACACCCACTAGCCTTTCCCGAAACCTTCAGAGGGAAGAGGAGAGAGCTTCAGAGGGCAGGTTTAAAATTAGAAGGGAGTGCAGCACTGCCTGTAGTTCTTGAACGTCAGCCATTCGGGAGGAATGGGAGATAAGGTGGTCAAGGGACAGGAAGCATTTATTTAAGATTCCTATCGCACTGGGAAGCTGGAAGGGGAGTTCAGTTCAGGGGAAGAACAGGATGTTGCCAGGATCCGGGGCAGGGCCAGCAGCAGCGGGGCATGGAGAGAAGGGACAGTGGAAGAGGAGAGCTAGACAGCCAGGGTTTAAGGCGAGAGGCTTTGGAGACAGCCCAGGCAGGAAGTCAGGCCCCTTGGGAGTTCAGATCTCTTCAGCAATAGAAGGGAGATAGATCTTCTCTTGAAGACTTTGCATCTTTTCAATGAGGCTGGCGTGTTTCTGGGTGGTCCCCTAACAGGGGAATCTCTTTTAACTCTTGTATGAACTCTTGATTCGCTGTTCCCCTGGAGTCTTTCTGCTGGGGTCCCAGTGTGGAGGCCACCACCCTGTGGTTCCATCTTGCCCTTGAAGGCTGCAGGGAGTCGAGAGCTGACCTAGCCCCTGTGATCAATCCTCATCCCAGACTCATGGGGTAGGGGCCATGGTGCTGAGTACCAGTCTTTGTCACAAAGCTTCTCCAGTCTTCAAAAAGACAAAACAAAAACGCTTATCAAAATGTTAATCTAGTGAAGGAAAGCCATAGAGACTGTTCACAAAATAAAGGGATAAAATGACCAGCAAACACCAAGGAAGAAGTGTATTCACAATTCAAACGATCCGCAATAACATTGTTGTGGCAAAGCAGTTACTGCCATGAGCCTCGGACATCCACGAACCGGTTTTAATCCTTTTGGCAACAAGAAGCAGGATTGTCTGCATGTCACATCATGGTCCAAGAAACCAGGGCACACAGGGGTTAAGTTCCCTGTCCAAGATCCCAGCTGCTAAGTGACAGACTGTAGAGGGGGAAAGATTGCACTAATAACCATTTGCCGCTGACCCAACTGGCCTCAGGCAAGTGACTTTACCTCCCTGAGCCTCAGTTTCCCTGCTCTAGACAATGGAGATAAAGTGGGACCGGCACCCTAGAGTTGCAGAAAGCTTTTAGCAAGATCATATATGATTAGTATGGTGCGTGATATGTATTCAAAACACAGTTAGCATTCACTTGTGGTATTACTGATTTAGAGATCCCAAGGACCCACTATACCAGGGCTCCCTGCCTACACTGGTCAGAAGTTACACTGTGTCCACGAATGACGACAGCGGTCAGAGGTCCCAAGGAGCAGGCCTGAGATGTATCCCACCCCCACCTCCTCTTCTAGCCTCTTCTGCAGGCACAGCTAACCAAACCCAGAGGGGACCTCCCACTCACCCACATCTAAGCCTCTGGGGAAACATCTGGACCACAGGGTCTGATCAATGATGAAGTATTTACTCGGCTCCACACCCACAGTCCAGCTGGAGAGTCAGCCTTGGGTTCAAGGCTAAAGGGCTTCCAGGAAACGCGGCTGGGGCTCAAGGTCATCCGTCACTCGGTACTTGCTCTACTTGCTCACCTTGTCTCTGGAGACAGTCTGGAGGTCTCGCGTGGGAAATTCTCCTTTCTCATTCCCAGGGACAGTGCCTACTTCCTTTTGGTCTTTCAAAGAACAGCCCACATTATTACTGTTATGACTGTTATGATTTTTGCCACCATTGATTGAGTGCTCGCTATGCTCTGGCCCCTGATCTAAGGCCTCACTGAGGCCTCACTGTAACTGTCAGTGTTAGAGGGTACTTTTATCCTTATGTTACAGCCTACTCAAATGGGAATTCACTTTCCTGAGGTCACACAGCTGGAAAGTAGAAGACCTAGGGTTTGAACCCAAGCAATGTGGCTCCAGAGTCTATGCCTTAACAGGGGTTCTGTTGGCCAGGTCTAGAGGCCAAACCAGAGCAACCTCCCCTCCTCTGCTCTTCTTTACAAGGACCAAGTGGCATTGGGCGGTCAGGTCATAGGACCTATTGATGTAATCTATCACACAGATCACAAATGTGGGGGAGTGGCAGATCTCCAGGGATCTCCCAAAGAAATTGGGTGGTAACATTTCAATCAGGGAACAGCCATGTGCAAAGGCCCTGAGATAGGAGCACACTTATCTTGTTCTTTTTTGTTTCTAGGTCTCCTCTGCCGAAATGCTTACCTGCCATCTGGTTCTCCACTCACCCAACCTTTGGAATGCAGCTAGGCATCACCTCCTCCAGGAAGCCTTCCCTGAACCAGGCTAGGCTAGGTCCCCTGTCCTTGCTCCTATTGCCCCCATTCTGCTTCATACAATGCTGCACACTTAAATTTAATGAACAGCCTGGAATCCTCATTTACTGTTGGTCTCCTACATGACATTATAAACTCTAACTAGACAAGGGGTAATACTTGCCTTGTGTTCTCCATGTAACAGTGGCACGTAATAGGTTCTCCAATAAATGTTCATTGACTGGCTAGTCTGGTGAGACCACATTTAGAAGACTGGATTCAACTCTGGACACACTTGCTTATTAAGGGAAAGAAGTACATATCACTTCTTGGGGAGGGAAGGCATGCCCCCTGGAGAAATGCACAAGGAGACATATCCAAGTAAGTCCACTATAGAACTTGTATGATAGAAAAAAATGGAGTCAACCACCACCAGGTGGACTGGATACAGATAACTCCATACATGTACGTGTTTTAAGACTACAATCAAAGTAGATGAACGTATGTCAACGGGGGATTTCTTGAAAACGTGACATGAAAAAAAAAATCTGGTCACGAAGTGATTCATATCCCAGTTAAGAAATTAAAAATGCCCAGGAGGCCCTCTCTATTGTTAAGAATTTATATATAGTATGTAAAAATCATATTAAAATAAGAATATGTATCCGGAATTCATGCCAGTATGTGTGGCTGGGTGGAGCAAGAAAAGACTGAACAAGAAGAGTTCTCCTTCACCATGATAATGCTCCCATTGTACGTAAGAACTACGTGTGTTACTGGGTGATTTTAAGATGTACAAATATAAAAGAGGGGCAGCTAGAAAATATGCCAATGTGTTCATAATAGTTAATTCTGGATTATAGGCACACGAGTGGGTCTTTTCTTATTTGTATTTTTTTTAATTTTTTTTTTTATCTCAGAAAGCATATGAAGAAGGGGGAAGGAAGAGAAAGAGGAGCATGTACAGGAGAAAAGACATAGGTTGTATGTTGAAAACGGGCTAAGAAGCAATCACTGTAGAGGCACCTGGGTGGCTCAGTGGTTGAGCGTCTGCCTTTGACCAAGGGCATGATCCCGGGGTCCTGGGATTGAGTCCCACATCGGGCTCCCTTCATGGAGCCTGCTTCTCCCTCTGCCTATGTCTCTGCCTCTCTCTCTCTGTGTCTCATGAATAAATTAAAAAAAAATATATATATATAAGCAATCACTGTAGAAACAGAGGTTTTGCTCCAGGAAAAATGCAAACCCACCTACACATATATATTTTCAGGGGTAAAAAAAAAAAATAGGGCAAATTTTAGCCCACCGTCTCTCTCTCTTCCTTCCCAGAGACAACCACAGTTGTCAGTTTAATTACATTTGTAAACTTTTTCAAATACCTTTGCATACATATATTTACTGTAGAAAATGTAAAGTTTCTTTTCATGTTGGTTGTTTTTTCTTTTTTTTTTTTTTAATTTATGATAGTCACAGAGAGAGAGAGAGAGAGAGAGAGGCAGAGACACAGGCAGAGGGAGAAGCAGGCTCCATGCACCAGGAGCCCAATGTGGGATTCGATCCCAGGTCTCCAGGATCACGCCCTGGGCCAAAGGCAGGCGCCAAACCGCTGCGCCACCCAGGGATCCCTCATGTTGGTTGTTTTTAACACACACCGTACAATACCGTATAAGACCTCCAGAAGTGAGAGCTTTTCATTTACCACTGTGCTGCTCAGATTTACCTATAGGGATAGGTTTGGACTTAGCATATTCTTTTTCATGACTATATAATGTTCCACTGAAGGAATATTCAATTGACCCTGAACAACACAAGTATGCAGTGGGCAGGTCCACTTATACAGAGTTTTTTTTTTTTTTCAATAAACAGTCCTTTTGATTTGCTTACCATTGTCCCTTCTGTGGCTTACTTTATTGTAATACCATGATACATAATACGTAGAACACACACAATATGTATTAAACACCTCTTTATGTGATCAGTAAGGCTTTCAGTCAACAATAGGCTATGAGTAGTTAAGTTTTCAGGGAATCAAAGTTATACGCAGATTTTCAACTGCCCTGGGGATCATTGCCCCTAACCCCTCCACACTGTTCAAGGGTCAGCTGTAGTACATTTTATGCATTCACTCCTCTATTTGGAGATAAATTGGTTGGTTCAAACATTTGCTATTACAGTGTAGCTGTGGATACTCCTGTACTTCCTCATGCAACTCTGGGTAGTAGGAAGAGCACCTTTTCTAATCTAACAGGTTCTGTCAATTTGTCAAAAGAGTACGAGGTAACCGTGAGCTGCCTGGGAATAGCTTAGGCCACTTTGCAGGATCTCTGCAAGTGTGCAAGCATTGGCTGGACAGCCTCTTGGCAGCGCTGTAGTGGAGGGGGATGCTGGCCCTAAATAGTCATTAGAGTTCTTTCCAAGTGTGCGATCCTACAATCTCTCATCTCTCTGCAGTGGGACATCCACTTGATACAACTCATGCCAAGAGCCCCAGCTGCAGTGAGGAGGGAAAGCCATCTTTTCTACAGGTTTGGAGGAGCTGACACGGGCATTTTTGCAAAATCACATGTTTCTTGCTCCTCTTGTTGTGCTATATTTTATTCTAGCTGAAGACATCTTAGCTAAATCCCTGGTGTTTGGTCAGGGTTTGGAATGAGTAGGACTAGGTCCAAAGCCTGGGTCAGTACCAAGTAGCTGTATGATATTGGGCATGTCCTTGAATTTCTCCTTGCCTCAGTCTCTTCATCTGTAACATGGGCACATTCAAACCCTGATCAAAGCATCATCATACTTTGTTGATGGTTCCACCGGTTAATGGATGTCACACACTCTAATGGGGATAGGAAGAGGCAAGCTGGCTGTCCAAGAGCCCAGAGACAGGAAGGTTGGGAGCAGTCTTTGCCCTTGGGCAGAAGGAAGTTCAAGGTTTAGCCAATCCATCACACCCATTGCTGTGGCCAGCCTTTTGTTCAGCGTTTTATCTTTTTCAAAGCATATCCATTATCTCATTTGTTCATCAAAGGCCCCCGCAAGGAAGTCAAGTCGAGGATGGGCCCAAGGAGAGATGACTCAGGTATCTGAAAGTCAAGGCCAGAAGTTTCTCTGTCAAGCAGCCCACTGGGCTGAGTTTCTCCACTTTATCTTGGCTTGGGAGGAGGGTTAGGCTTTCCAGGCCAGGCCTGAAATACCCACAGAGAGGCTTCCTTTCCCCTGACGATGGACTGTGCTCCTCGGCCCAGCCAGATGGGCTGCAGATGTGAGTTCTGGGTTGCAAGAGAGGCCCAGGGAACAGGCGGGGCGCAGCCCCTTGCACGAGAGGTCAGGCTCCGAGCCGGGTCCCACGAGGCCATAGAAGCGTCATGCAGGGGTCCTGTAAGCTCAAGTTCACAGTCTGGGAAACAAGAAGGTGGTGCTGAAGATACTGTCATGCTTCCGTGATGCTGGTAGCTGCCTGTCCAAGAACATCCCGGGCAACAGCTCTCTCATCTTGGAGCTGCCAGGTCCGCTTGGACAGAAGCCACAACCTCGTGTCAGCCCTGCAGCCCAGCCAGCCCTGGAGCATCTGCGAGGTCACTAAACAGCTTCTCCTTCCAATGGATTAGGGCCTCCCTGCCCCGCCCTCTGCAGCCTGTTCCAGAATTCTGGGCCCCTTCCCTCAACTCATCCTCAAGAGCAGCCAATGCTGACTTTTACCCCAGCGGACCAGCTGCCATCATCAGCCCACTGAGCACGGGACCGCTTGGCTTTCTGCCTTGGAAGGGACAGTGCCCTGACCCCCGGAGAGATCTCGGGGCTTTGCTTCCGGACAGAGGTGAGGCTCAGCCAGGCTGCGGTTCCACCAGCCACGCTGCGTGACTTTGGAAAAGTCACATCACCTCTCTGACCTTAGCTTTCTTAGCGGTAGCAAGGAGGGAATCGATCCCTACCACTCAGGGCTGGTGGCAAGGTTCGAGAAAACATGCGTATGTGCCTAACACAGTGCCTGGTACATAGCCCCGTGCTTCCGAGGGGCTGTTGCTGTTCTGGGTAGCATCATTGCTGCTGTTCTTGGGAGCTGCCTGCCTTCTTTCCTCAGCCTCTCCGTTGGCTCCAGAGTCAGATAGACCTGCATTCTAATCCCAGCATCCCCTCAGAGCTGCGTGGCCTTGAACAGGTTTCTCAGCATCTCTGAGGCTGCCTCAGTTTCTCCATCTGTAAAGAGAGGTTCAGCAAGTGCACGTGACTTCCCCAGAGCCACCTACCAGGTAAGGACTTCCACCCAGAGCCATGTATGCCCGAGAGCCCTGATGGCTCAGCCCTTGAGCTGCCACATTTTAATCGTATTTGTATTTTCCTTAAGCAAAGCCACTCTGTTTCTTACACCTGGCCCGGAATGACGACTTATCTGAAAATGATCTCCTTCTTCAAAGTCTAAAGTCCTGTCTGAAAGTCCAGCCCTCCAGGCCCCCAGTTTACCCTGCCGGAAAAACAAAACAAAACAAAACAACCTAACAGAAACCGGGTAAGAGGTCTTTGGACTGTTTGGGGAATGATCACCCAGGGAGGGCTTGCAGGGGGGCCACCGAGATTCAGATTCGCCCAACTTGACTGAGGAAGGACCTTGAGAGAATGCGCACATCAAAGAGAGGCCTGGCTCCAAAGGCCATCTGCCCTCCCCCCAGCAGTCCGGCTAACTGGTTTGCTTGGGGACAAAGCCAGAGGCCACCATGTGAGGAGCTGGGGGTCGTGATGGCTGGGGTGAATGTGCAGCTCTGCAGCCTGGCCCCAACCCAGTGCTCACCCGTTCAGGCGCCCTGACTTGGGGGCCCCAGACACCCCCCCTCCCCAGGGCCCCGCGGATAGATTTCAAGGCACCTGTGACCTTGGTAGGTTAGAAAATACATCACATCTTTGTTGTCACTAACCTTGAACCGAAACATAGCATTTCTTTTCGTTATGAATACAGGCAACAGACCCTTGGCAGGATGGCCATCTCCTTGGCACCGATGGAAATCACAGATTGGCCTGCCCACCACCCCCACACTGGTGTCACAAAGACTTCAGCGTCCCTTAATCTCACGACACTTCCGCCATCCTGGTTGTTAGGGCCCCGTTGTTGCAAGAATTGCTGTAGAAATTCAAATATCTCTGTGTCAGTTGCTTATTTGATAACTGTATTTGGACCACACTGGTTTCCCTACTGACCCTATGTATTTGATTTTATGGATTTTGAAGCATGAGTCTGCGTTCTTTGTTTTGTTTTTATTTAAAGATTTTATTGATTGATTTATTCATGAGAGACGCAGAGAGAGAGAGGCAAACACATAGGCAGAGGGAGAAGCAGGCTCCCTGTGGGGACCCCAATGGAAGACTCGATCCTGGGGCCCCGGGATCATGACCTGAGCCGAAGGCAGATGCTCAACCCCTGAGCCACCCAGAGAGTGCCCCTGAGTTCTTTGTTTTGAAGAAACAAATCAGGAGGAGAATTTCTGGGTGAGACAGATATCTAGACCCAGGGTAGGCAAACTATCTGCTGCCTGTGATTGTAAATAAAGTTTATTGGAACACAGGCTTCAGCATACTGTTGAAAAGTTGACGGTGTACACAGATACGCACGCACACATGAGGTTAGGAACCCCTGTGGTGGCCTCAGTTTTCTTGTCAATGAAATAGTCATCAAGAGTGCCTGCCTTCTGGCAGATCCGAGATCACTTACATCAGTGCATGTGCGAGCACCACATTGGAGATACTCAGTTGATGCCCGCCTCCCCTTTCCTTCTTGACGGGCTGTGCTCTTCCAACCCAGGACCAAGAACCTGAGTGTTTGCCACCTGCTTTTTGCCGCCTCCCGGGCAGGGCCTCTTGCCACGCGCTGGCTCGCACCGGTCTCCAGGCATAAAACACCCCTCCCGCTTGCCATGACACATGTCCAGTGAGATGGAGGTTGACAAGGCCACAAATATTTGAACTATCCTTGGGATAACATGGGGCATTGACCCCAAAGTATGTGCTACATCGGCCGAAAGTTTATCCTAGAATAACAAACGTGACAGCTAGCAAAGTGAGCAGGGGAAAGGGTCCGATAAGATAAAAGGCACCCAGAGAGTCCAAAGGCACAGCCCCCTGCAGGGAGGAAGAAATTCAGGACCCAGCGTGGCATCAGGGGAGGCAAGGCCGTGGAGTCAAACAGTCCAATTTCTAGAAAGTTCCCGGCAACCAGCGCATGGTGCAGGTTGTATGTACAAACCCAGCTTTGTTTCTGTGTGACCCTGGGTAGTTGTGACAGCAAGGTGCTAAGCTTCCCATGTGGCTGAGAAAATTCAGAGGGAGCACTCTAGAGCATTTAATGTGTATTCACACGCTCGGAACAGAGTGAGCCTTCAGCAAAGGCTGCTCTCATTGCTCTCAACTCCTAACATCGTGATCCGGGCACGTGGAGTCTAGTTGTTAATCTCCCAGACTCAGTGGTCAGACCACCAGCTTTGCTAGTTAAAATTATGTGCCCTTGGGCTGCTTTATCTCTTTGTGCCTCTGCTTTTTACCACGCTCTGGGGCAGCATCCGCACCTTGTAGGGTAGTTGTGGGAATTAATTAAGATTGTATGTGAAAAAGGCTTAGGCCAGAGCCTGACCCGAAACAAACATAGAATAAATGTTGGTAATAACCATTACTCCCATCATCATCATCATCATCATTGCCATCATCATCATAGATCATCACAAAATGGACATGGAGGAAGGGGACCTTGGGAAGAAACAAATCAAGGGGAGAATTTCTGGGTGAGACAGATATCTAGAGGGGGGTAGGCAAGCTATCTGCTGCCTGTGCTTGTAAATAAAGTTTTATTGGAACACAGCCATGCCCATTAGTTTATTCATGGTCTACCACTGCTCTCATACGCAACAGCAGAGCTGAATACCCTCTGGCCCTTTAGGAAAAAATTTGTCATCCCCTGGTGTGGAGGAATGGTGGTATCTAAACAAGATGCTCCGAGAAGTTGCTAATGAGCTACTTGACATAAGTTAATTATTATTTTTCTGTGTTGATTAATTCATCCTGCTGGGACAAATACTATCCTTTCTTCTATCCCACCATCTATACATCTGTTCACTCATTTTTTTCAGTAAATATTCAGACATGGTACTAAGAGCTAGCAACGGAGAAATGATCTAAGTCTAGTAAGAGAGGTTGACAAGTTAATGGATAATTATGATTCAAGGTGGCAATCTGGGCTAGCCCACACCATGCTTTCTGTGCGTTAGAAAAAGACACCCTGTCTGAGAAGTCAGGGTTTGGCAAATTCATGACTCTCAGCCCCCGTTTGCCACTTTGGCCAGACTGTTTGTACTGTGCCCAACCTGCACAACCTCATGTGGTAGCCTGAATCTCTACAGTACGCAACTGGGATCTAAGGAGAACAAGTTACATCAGGGAGGAAACCAGCGTAAATGTGTCAAGTAAAGCTTCATAGAGGAGGGCATGGGAGCTGTCTTGAATGGGGAGAAAGTTGACAGGGAGACAAAAGGATACAGAGACAGAGAAGGCCTTCCTCCATGGAGAGAAGCACGTGAGAGGAGAGGGCTGTGTGGAAGGAGGTGAGGCAGGGTTTCGTGGGGTCTGGCACTGCAAAGAGGACATGTGACTACATCACAAATTTCTATCAGAATAATTTCAGCCCACCATTATCTTACCGGCTCCTCTCAATTTTATATTCTGACCATGCTCTGGGGCATATATTCAAATCTGTTCCACCCTCACCACCACCTTCTAGATCAGGCTACTGGGCCTCCACTTGGCAACTGCCAAAGCCATTTCTGTGGTCCCCACGCATCTCCTCTGCTTACAGTCAGGGACCATTCTGAAACCAGACTAATCATGATACCTCCTTGCACTAACACCTTCCATGGCTCCTCTGTGCTCACAGATCAGGACCCCAGACTCCTTAATGTGCTATCTAAGGGTGTTTCAGGCCCAATCTCAGCTTCCTTTGCCCACCCAAATGCTTCCCCAGAGACTCTGTTTCTCTAATCCCTCACACACTGGAACTTCTGTTTCTCTTCTTCCACATGAAATAGCCAAGTAAATACACATATATATGTATATGCACACACACACATATATATGGTGTGCATACGTATGTATTTATAACACTATATGGATACTTCTCTGTAGGAAAACACTATCATTATCTATGTATTTATCCATCCATATACTTATCCCTGCATACATACATACAGGCATACATGCATCCACCCATCCATCAATCCACTCATCCACCCATCGATCCATCCACTCATCCATCCATCCACTCATCCATCCATCCATCCATCCATCCATACACTCGTCCATCCATCCACTCATCGACCCATCCTTACATCCCTTACATATATAGGTATATATAGTGATTGCATATAAAAAGAAGTATAGGGATGCCTGGGTGACTTGACAGTTGAGCATCTGCCTTTGGCCCAGGGCATGATCCTGGAGTCCTGGGATTGAGTCCCACATCGAGCTCCCTGCATGGAGCCTGCTTCTCCCTCTGCCTGTGTCTCTGCCTCTCTCTGTGTGTGTGGCTCTCATGAATACATAAATAAAACCTTTTTTAAAAAATAAAGAAAAAGAAAAAGAAATATATAGATACAGACACAGACTTCATGCCACCTCACTTCAAAGAATCCCACCTAGAAACCTCTTAATCAGTCTTCCAGCTTCTGCCTTTGCCTCCTGCAACCTATTCTCCAAGAAGTAGCCAAAGGGGTCAGATCATGTCACTGCCCTGGTCAAAACCCTCCCACAACTCTCCAGCTACCTCAGAATGGAAGCTCCAAGCTGTTCCATGGTCTGCGAGGCCCTATAAAGAGGCCCTATAAATAAAGCCTAGACTGTATTATTCCTCCAACTTCATCTCTCACTGGCCTTCTTCCCCATTTCAGTCTGTCTCGCTTCCAGTAGCCTCAATGCAGTTCCTTGAACAGTCCGTGCACCCTTCCACCTCAGGAGCCTAGCGCTGGCTGTCTGCTCTGTCCGGAATACCCTCCCACAGAGATTTGTGTTACTGTCTCTCTTGACCTCTTAACCTCTTTTGGGACTGTTTTCAAATGTCACCTTCAGAGAGCCATCTTCTCTTATCACCCTATTTAAAATGTCAAACCACTTCCCAACTCTTTAAGTCTTTCTTTTATGTTTCTTTATTGCACATTTTAACCCACAACACAATTTAACCATTATTCTTTTATTTTATTTATTTTTTTTAAATTTTTATTTATTTATGATAGTCACAGAGAGAGAGAGAGGCGCAGAGACACAGGCAGAGGGAGAAGCAGGCTCCATGCACCGGGAGCCCGACGCGGGATTCGATCCCGGATCTCCAGGATCGCGCCCTGGGCCAAAGGCAGGCGCCAAACCGCTGTGCCACCCAGGAATCCCCCATTATTCTTTTAAAATCCATTTTCATTATCAAGAAAGTTCCCTGAGAGCAAGGATTTGTGCCTGCTTTATTTACTATTGTAATATTTCCAGCAACTACAATAATTCATGGCATATAATCGATGTTCAACTTGGACTTGGGAAATGAATGACTCACCTCCTTTACTATAATAGGTATACCTTTATTAATGCATCCGCAATCATTTTGATGTATTTCTTTTTCAGCCGAGTCATAGTATTAGTGTACACAGATGTTTCGGTTCTCTCAAATCTAATGGTTTTTGTTTCTCTGTGTGTGAGGTATCACTGCAATGTCTCAGAGAAAGTTTCTATGTTCCCAAAGCCCAACAGTGCAGACAGGGTTAACCCTGGGCCTTACCACCCACTGGGTGTCACAGAGATCCTCCTCCTATCCTAACTTGTTGACTTTCTGTCTTCCTCTGGATTTTCTGTAGTTTGTTTAACTTGGACCATGCTTTCTCTGTTTTCTCCCTCTTGTTTGCTGCCCTAGGCCTCTGGTTTGAAGTCGGCCGACCCGTGGCCTCGACACTGTCACCTCACCTCCAGCCACCGGCTATGTTCCACACGCCACCAACACTTTGGCCAGGGGGAGGGGACAGATGGCTCAATCATCTCACTGCAGGCCGGCACCCCGCCTGGATCAGCCTGATGGACGGCAGTATTGACAGTCTGGCTGACCCTTGCTCGACAGGCTGACATTTCCCCATATTTCACGGGCCGACATTGGATGTGCATCAAAGAGACTGCCGGGTCACCAAACAGCTAATTAAGGCAATAAAGAGACAGAAGGCCAAATTGCCCCTTTCCCCCTCGGGAGCCCGACATCCCTTGTAGGGAACCTGGTGCTTCTCTTTTCTCTGAAGGTACATTTCAAGGGGTTTTTGGGAATGATCCCAGCCAACCCTGGAATCAGAAAAAGGGACAAGGCGAAAATCCATGTTATCTGGATAACATCTCCCCCACCCCCACCTCTGGATCCAGCCCTGCCTCCGTGATTGTTGGGTTTTTAGGAGTCCAATCTGACTTGCGCAAGGTTGAGTCCCCAAGGCTCAGTCCTCCGGGAGGACTGTTTGGATAGAGCCACTTGGACTCCAATGGCATTGATCATTACCAGGTCTACGTGACTGCGGGCCACGGCCAGTGAGATTGAAGGCGTCCGGTGGCCCAGCTCACCTTGATCACCCTGGCAGTAAGATAAACACCCGAATATGGAGCGGGACGCTCCCGGCCACGTGTCCCAGCCCCACCACGTGCTAGCTGTGTGGCCTTGGCCTAGTTTCTTGACTATTCTGAGCTGTGGTTTCATCATCTCTAAATAGCAGGTGCAGCTAGTGTCAACTTTGGAGGGTTGCTGCAAAGACTGAACCGGTGGGTTGGTTGATTCTTGACTCCAGCTTCACAATAGAATCACCGGAGGTGCTTCTGGAACATATCTTTGTCCAAGCCCAGCCAAGACAAACCAATTGAGAATCTCTGGCTTTGGGTCGTGGGTGTCCTGTATGTTTTTCAAAAATCTCTTCGGATGATTATTGTGTGCGGTTCAAGGCTAAAAATCACCACGATTGCTAGGCTCTCCCCAGGGCCGGTGCACAGCGGGGACTTTGGGAAGGTCAATCTTACTTTCCTCTCCCTGTACCTGTTTGTTTGTTTGGTTTTTTTCCCTAAACCTCTCCTGTACCTGCCTTAAGGGAAATACGTGGGACACATGACTTTGAGCAGCCAATTTCCCAGGCATCCAGTAAAGAGAGTTGGAACATGGTTTTCAACTGGAGGACTTTCACTGGCAAGCTATGACTGGGATTCGGGTTCTCTCTCCTCCACAAAGACTGTCCCAGCTCAGCCTTTTCCAGAGTCCTGTGTGGGCCCCGCTCAGTACTATTTTTCGACATAGCTCAAAGAAGCTGCTCACTTCAAATCACAGGTGGCCTCAGGGGCCCACGGCGCCTACTCCAGATGTCACAGTGGCCCTACAGCACTGCTGTGGGGACCTGACTCACACCCAGCTGTGTTAGGTGGGCAACTGGACAGAAGTCCCGTTTGGACCAGACTGCAAAAAAGTGAGGGTGACCTATTTGCCAATAGGTCTTGCACGTGCTCCAGACTGTCCATCAGAGCCATGGGGGTTGACCACCTATTTTCAAGTGTCTGGAAGATTTCCACCCGGGGGACCCGGGCTGGGTGACGACCTCCAATGAAATGATGAAGCCACCTGTTGCTTCCCCGGCCAAGTACTGCTTACATGTCTGCCTGTCTGCCTGTGTGCAGGCACACGAGGATCTGTATGCACACATAGTCTCATCCAAGGGTGATTGTGTGTGAGTGCATACACAGGCGTGTGCACGCATGGATATTCATGTTGCAGACATTTATGTAAGTGCATGCGTGTTGCTTTTAGAGTAGAAATTAAAGCTCACTGAAGTGCTACAACAATGGTATTGTAGAGATTCATTCAGGATCTACCTTTATGACCTGTTCCACAGACTTGGGCCACTTACTTCCCCTCTCTGAAACCTAGTTTCTTCATCTGTAAAATGGGCGTGTCGATGACACCTCTCCCATAATGTTGTGAGGATGAAGGGATTCACTGCACAGCAAGTACTTAGGATGGGACACCTGAGTGGCTCAATGGTTGATCTTGGGGTCCCGGGATTGTGTCCCAATCAGGCTCCCTGCATGGAGCCTGCTTCTCCCTCTGCCAGTGTCTCTGCCTCTCTCTCTGTGTGTCTCTCATGAATAAATAAATAAAATCATTAAAAAAGAAAAGAAAAGAAAAGAAAAGAAAAGAAAAGAAAAGAAAAGAAAAGAAAAAAGAAGAGAAAAGAAAAGAAAAAAGAAAGTGCTTAGGATAAGGTCTATACATAGTTAGAGCTCCATGAAGATAGCAATTATGTAACACATTTTAATTGGCTGTCTCCTGCGTGTCAGACCACAGGTGGTCCTGAAAGGTAAATAAGGAGGAAGACAGAGGCTCTGGCTTTGCCATTCTCCCGGCACAGTCCAGGAGCCGGGTACATACAGAGAGCAACAGTATTTATGAAGAGTCTACTGTGTGTCAGCACTGTTATAAGATCTTGAGACACATGGGTAAGCAAAACACACAAAGTTTCTTGCCCTCTGGGAGCTTATATTTTTGCAGGGAGAGATAAACATGCACTAGGAAAAATAAATAGGTAAAATATATGTTAGAAGGTGATGAGTGGTGGGGGAGGAGAAGGATTAGAAACTGTAAGAGAATAAAAGATTCTCTGGGAGTATAGCGGGTTGTGCGGCTGTCCCTGAAGACATGTCCAACCAGGACCTGTGAATGTGACCTTAGGTAGAAAAAAAGGTCTTTGCAGATGTAATGAAGTTAAGGTTCTCAAGATGAGATCATGCTGAGTTTTCTGGGTAGGCCCTAAATCCAATAGCAAGTGTCCTTATAAGAAAAGGGAAGGGGAGAAGACATAGGGGAGGAAGGAAAGCAAAGAGAAAGTGCACCACTCTTCTCTCGGGGTCGGAGTTGGGGGGCAGAGATGGCAGCAGATGGTTCCTGGATCGTAGCTGACCACCACCAGCCCCCTTCAGCTTCCTGATTGAAGCAGGGGGCAGAGACCATTTCTTCCAGCGAGCAGACAGGAAAGCTAAGAAAGTAGGCAAATCGTGATTTCCTCAAAGACCTCCTGGGGGTTTGTCAACTGATTGAGAAACCTAAAACAGATGAAGAACCCAAGTTTTAGGATCCATCACTGGTCTATCGCTTACCACGTGTAGCTTTGAGAAAATCCCTTCCCCTCTGTGCATCTGTCCTTATCTGTAAAATGGAGGGAATACTGTCGCACATGTACAGAGCCTACAGATTTAGAAGGATGATCTAGTGAGTCAGGTTTGCGTGGCACTTAGCACAGTGTCCTGTTCGTGGCAAGCACTCCACAAGTGGCAGTTAAATTTATTTTGCGCACTTGTTCAGGCTGACAAATGTATACGTGAAGGTGAATGCATGTGTGTATAAACACAGTCTCATCTAAAGGTGTTCATCTGATATATATGAATACACAGGCATGCATGTGTAGATTGCATACAATGTGTATGTGTATGTATGTTGTATACGTGTGTGGATTCATAGGCTACAGATGAAACCTGCCTGGGCAAGAGGCATGGTCCCTGTGGATCCCAGTTGTCTACTTCCTAATTACCTCCTGCCCCCGCCCTGCACACCAGAGGTTCTCAGCCAAAGGTGACACATGTATGTATGTATGCAAGCGTGTATATGGATGCTTGTCAATTCATGTTCCATGCATGTTATATATGTGCATGCATGTTGTGTGTATGTGTGTACGTTGTATATACATGTGTATGTGTGGGTGTGTGGATGCACCTAAACACCGTCTCATCTAAAGATGATTATTTATATGTGTGTGTGCATGTATTGCATGCATATGTAAATGCATATGCACATTGCATATGTATACATACATATACATATAAACTCATCTGAAGATGTTACATATATGCACATGTGTGTTCCTGTATTTATGCATCTATGTGCGTGCATACTATATGCATGCATGTGTGTACAGTGTGCATATGTGTATGTATGTGAGTGCATTATGCTCGCATGTTTGCGTACATGTGTACATACACGTGTGGCATGAGCACCTGTGTGTATGTGCACGTATGTACACACACGTGCGCACAAAGTGCTTCCTCAAGCCGCCTTTCTCACCAGGAGCAATAAGAAATGTTCCTCAGGCCTGCAGGACTTCCAGCTCACCTGGCATGGCAAGCACTTGGTACGTTTGAACCCCAGAGCCCACACATGTCTGCCATGGGGAGGAGCCCCCTGAATCCCACAGCGGGCTGGAGAATACTTAGCAACCTCAGCAGAGAAACCCAAGATAAAATGGGTTAAAATATTTGATTTTTTTGCAGCTCTATAACATTACATTCTGCCTTTGGTTCCTCTTTCCCTCCCTCCATCACCCTCTTTTCCTGCCTCCTGATGAAAAATATGCTCCGGCTTAATAGAATTACTCCCAGACCATCAATGCAAACGCTGTTTCAGGGCAATCTCATTCAAACAAATGTATTTTTATTTGAACAGTGTTACTTGAAAAATTAAATCGCGGTATCTGTGCCCTGTGCCCTCCCCCCAGCCGTCCATACAGCCCTTACAAAGACAAGGAGAGGAGAGCATAGCAGAGTTGGACATTTTTTAAAAAATGAATTTGATCTGATTTAATGATTCCTCTCTGCATTAATTAACAGTGAAACCAGCCAATACGTTGTGTCAATCATAGACGTATCCACGGGCATCCATTTATTTTTGGAACTGACTGTATGTATTGCTTTTCAGGCTTATTGTGTTTGAAAAGTTCAGAGCACGATGAGCGGAGCTGGTAGGGACGTGGGGACTGGGCACGTATACTTGTGTGCAGGTGGGGGCTTTGGGGAGTATCTATGCCCAAGTGGAATAGGGGAAGCTGCCCAGAGGGAACCATAGACACAGGGCTCAGATCCCGGCGGAATACTCAGTAACTGCTCGATTAGGGGCAGGTCCTGTCACCTGTTCCTGCCTCCCTTCCCTCCTCTGTAAATTGGGGAGAGCAACTGTCACTGGCAAGAAACCCCGTGAGGGTTCCGTGACTGTAGATGCTGGGTACAAAGCTTGCCAGGGGTTGGAGATGAAAAGGCGTCACCTCCTGCATCTCAGAAGCCAGAGGTAGATTCTCAGGAAGTGAGAAAGCAGTAGGAAGGCTGTCTGTTCTGGAGGCTTTGTACCTCGGTCATGTCCCAGAGTCATGACCGGTGTCATGGGTGTGTGAGGAGCACTGTCCCATGGCTCACCCAGGGACTGTGCTCTGAGGGGTCCTCACCTGGCTTAACACGCTCCTCTTGGCACCTTAAAATTCTTAATAGCTTTATCTTTGTGTTTGGTACTGGAAGTCCGATGGGACAACAAGCAAGGGAGATAGAGCAGAGGAGATGTGCGTGATACTCAGCCCTCCTCCCCCATTTCTTGTCTCTGCATTTGAATGTATCCTTTGCCGATATCCAGGCTGGGTTTTCTTTTAAGAACAAGGACCCTACATTTTCATTTTGAACCAGCCCTTCCAATTATGCAGCCGGTCCTGCACAGAGAAGCTGGTTTCGGGTGATGCTCTATTTAAAGGAGCCGTACTACTATGTTAAATGTGATTATAGAGAAGGCCAGAAACACCGCGGAGCAGCGCATATGGGTTGAGCATCACCCATCACATGTATCATCTCATTGGAACCTTGGAAGTTTTCTAAAGTAGGTATTTGATTCTCACTTCGTAGGTGAGGGAGTGGAGGTTTGAAAGCCCTCGGTACATGCTTAGGATCACATGGTTAGGGAAAGAAGGCTCCGGATGAAACCTGTCTGGGCAAGAGGCATGGTCCCTGTTGATCCCAATTGCCTACTTCCTAGTTACCTCCTGCTCCCGCCCTGCACACCAGAGGTTCTCAGTGAGTGTTGATGGATTTGGAAGGAAAGAAAATGAGCTCACTCTAGGTGTGACAATTAAGCAGTTGGTATTGGAAGTCCCTCTTAGGCAGGTGTCTACACTTCCAGGAACTGGGGTCTGAGCTAAGTGTCGGGCACCATATGCCAATTGAGAATCACGAAAGGGCCAGGCTGGTCGATGAGTGGGAAATGGATGGGTTGAATGCTGAGAGATCCCCTAACTGTTCAAGCCATAAAAGAGAGCAGATGGTTGTGTTGAATGAAAGTGGTGAGGGGTTTTTTTCCTTTATGATTTCAAATGAGGCATTGCTTTCACTTACTGCCTTTTATTTGAAAGACACAATTTATGTATTTACATAAATTGGAATAATTTTCTTGAAAATTCACAGGGAATAATAACAGGTTTGTTGTTTGATCTTTCTGATCACTAGAACAATGTCACCTTTCTCTGTAAATATTGTTGAAATCAGAACATCTATGAATCTCATACAGCAATAACTGCTCTGTTTTCCCCATAGAAAGTTCTAGTTTGGGGAACAATCTTTGGGAGATTGTACCCCAAGAGACAAAAGAACAGGTCTAGGTACAAAATGTGAAGTTATGGAGTCCGGTGATAATTAACTTCATTTAGCATCTAATATGTGCCAGGATGTTAGACTTTATCTTTAAAGACTTGTATCTCACTTATTCCCAACGATGGCCATAGGTTAATGAACTTCTCCAATGAAGAGATGGAAGCCCAGGGAGGATAAGTAACCTGCCCATCATCACACAGCTAGAGAGGGGAGACCCAGAGCCTCCTGGACAGCTCTTTTAGGTTCCAGAACCAACGTTCTTAGCCACTACTCACTCTGAATTTACCCTTCGAAGGGAACAAAGGGTGACTTTCCTGGAGGAAGAAATAAATGATGGTATTACCATTCCTATGGGAGAATAATTTTTCCCAACCAGCGAATTATTTTAATTGCAGAAACAATTGTTATTCACTAAGATGTCTCCTCTGGATTGATGAGTTTCCTCAGCATTTTCCTCCCCCTCCCTCCCCCCATGACTCTCTGAGTTACCTACCCTGTTGTGCCCATCTCCCAACAGTGGGAGCAAATACGCCTCCCTGAAGTATGTCTTCTGGCACGTTCTGAGCATAGCAAGAATAAAGTTGACTTGGAATCCAATAGACCTGGATTTGAATTCAAAACCTTTTTCTCATAAATCACAAAAACTTGGGCAGTGTAGATCACCTCCCTGTGCCTCAGTTACCTCATTTTTAATAGAAGTAAGAGGAATCTGTACTGGATGCTGTGATATGCTACCCATTCCCCTTTTTGGGAATGAAAGATCTATTATCTCAGCTGCCAGGAGTGCTGCCATCTGCTAGACCTCAGCTGTTGATCTCTTTGGGGTGGCCTCAGCTGTGAAAAGAGCTAGCTCACCCAAGGGCGCCCGCCTTTCCAGGGCAGCTGTGTCCCTCACCACAGTGGCAGAGACTCTGAAGGGTTATCCTGTCTAGGACTCCCCGCGGGGTTGACTGAGGCCTTTGCTCAGACTATGTCAACTCAGCTTCTCCCTCCACCCAATCCTCCTTGTTGTTTGATCTTTCTCATCAGTAGAGCACTGTTATTTCAGTCCCGCAGGCATCGATTCTGAAAGCCTCCTCATAGACCTCCTGCTTGCTAATCTCCACCCAGGGAATCTGCCTCCTGGGGAGTCTGCTCCGTGACAGAAGCCCTTAAAGTAAGTCCTAATTCATTGTTGGCTGTTAGTATTAATTTTGGGAAATGTACATTTAATGGCCTCCTTCTGTGTGCTGGGTACAGTTGTAGGCACAAACAGTAAGAGGGAAGATTTAATAGATTCAAAGTTCTTGAAAGGGTGACTCAAATAAGCCAAAATGTAGTTATGGGTTCCTCACTAGGACCTATGTTAAAGGACATCACATGCTGGATTCACTGAACCTGAGTTCCCTTCCATCTTGTCCAAACTAGTCAACTTAGAAAGAGGAAAGTACAGGTTCAGACAAGGCAGCAAGGCGTGACTTGCCCAGAGACACACAGGAATTGGCACTAGTTGTGCAAAAGAGAAAGTCCTCTGATTCCCAAGCCTGTTCTCCCCATGTGTGGTCTCTATGCTTACCTGTGTCCCAAGAAAGTTTCTCCAATGTCCTTCCAAGGATGACTGTGCTAGAAATGATGCTTCATCATAGGTTCTGTAATTCTAGCAACCAGGGACAGTGCCTGAGGATGAATTTTGCCAAGCCCAAAGTGCCTTTTTCCATTGTTGTCATTACCATCATAACCACTACCACCACCATAGTCATCATGACTTTCACCATCACCATCATCATCATCACCACCACAACCATCACCACCACCACTATCACCACCTCACCATGATCACCCTATGACCATATTCATCACCATCATCCCTACCATTATCATCATCATCATCACCTTAACCATCATCATAATCACCACCACCATCGCCATCATCACCTTCATCTTCATCATCACCACCAACACTATTATCACTGAGGTCATCACTAGCTCATCATCTCCATCATATATCAAGCAAGCACTTTTATTTAAGACATCACCTCATATAACCCTCTTCACAATCTATAACATTGCAAAACCTTTTTAGAAGTTGAGAAAGCAGATGCTCAAAGAGGCTGTGTAACCCAAGTCGCACAGCAAAAAAACAAAACAAAACAAAACAACCAAACAAAAAAACAAAAAACAAAACAAACAAACAAACAAAAACAGAGCTGAACTTCAGACCCAGGTTGGCCAGGCTGTAGGGCTCTTCTCTTAACCAGTAACTGTCTTAACCAGGACAGTTACACTGTCTTCTCTTTTGTCTTTTCTTTATCTTAACCAAATAGGAGAATGTCAGATAATAGACCTACAGAAGGGACCCTTAAGGGATATATGGAGGTGTCTGAGTGATGAATTAGATGCCAAGAGAATCCCATATCATGCTTTTCTTACTATCTAGCTCTGAATTTGCATCCATAGATAGCAAGTTCTGAGAGTAACAAGAACAAAGTAGACTTGAATTCTAGCACTGAATAAGGGATCCTGGGTCATTTATATCAGTTCCTTTTCCTCAGTTACCTCTCTTACACACAGGAATGACCTTATCTGGTGTGGATATAACAGTAGTGTGTGCTGTGATGTGCCATCAAGCCCTTCTATTTTCTTCCCTAGATCCCAAATCTCTACTACTTAAGAAACAATAAGAATATTTTTAAAATCATGGTCTCATGAACTTACTCCAAACACATTCACTGAGCTTACCATGTCAACTGAAGAGCTAGAAGAAAAGGTGAGCTCTGAAGTCAGAATTGAAGACTGGGGGACCAGGTGTCATTATACAGGAGAAGGAGCATCATCCTGGGAAGGGGTCTGGGATGTAGAGAGGCTCATTGTGCATGGTATCTTGGGATACCAAGGAATCTAATAGAAGCTTCATAGAAACATCAAGATAAGATGCTGGGTAGGGACCAATTTATTGCTGGGCTTGAGTGTTCCTCTAAGAGCCTTTCACTTTGCTCTGCACATCTTGGTATATTTGGACTAGGCAAGTGTGATAATATGATCTCAGTCAAAAGGTCTAGAGTGTTACACTACCCCAGAGTGTGTCGTGCCGAATGCAGGAGGACATAAAGCTCCTAGTTGTCAATGGTAGAGCAGTGGACATTGCCAATGTTCCCTCAATCTGGTTATAGGTTTTGCAGGCCTTCTTCCCATCTTCAGCATGATTCTATTTCTAAGGACTGCCCTTCCCACCTTTCTAGCACGACTAGCCCTCATGCCCCCAAGCCCCCGTGTCTACTGGGAGGAGAGCGCAGGACATGTCTGGGAGCTCTGTCCCTCTTGCAGCCCTCAACCAATCATGTCTATTTGGTGTAGGAATGTGACAATCCCTACCTCAGGTAGGGGACAAACTTTGAGATAGCTTCCACCCAGAGCTCCCTTGGGGGATCAAGATGAAGCTCTCTTCTGCTGGGCTTCACATTGTCTTGGCCTCTTTCCCTTCCTTGCCCCATTTTCTCTGCTCTGAGATCATTTCCCAGACAAATTATCCGAATGCAAATTTTTTTTTTTTTAGATTTTATTTATTTATTTATGAGAGAGAGAGAGAGAGAGAGGCAGAGACACAGGCAGAGGGAGAAGCAAGCTCCATGCAGGGAGCCCGATGTGGGACTCATTCCCAGGTCTCCAGGATCAGGTCCTGGGCTGAAGGCGGCGCTAAACCGCTGAGCCACCCAGGCTGCCCTGAACGCATATTTCATCTCAGTGTCTGCTCCTGGGGAACCTCATCTTAGAAAGTTAAGAATGAGTCATTGTTTTAGGAAAATCAATCAGGAAACAGAATGAAAGATGCACTGATGTAAAAGAGGTTGGAGAAAAGAAGATGGGTCTGACCTTATGCAATATTAGAGAACTATAAGAGGGCCCTGGATTTTTCTCAAGACATTCAGGACTTGGCATAATTTGACACCCTCCTACCTTCCCAGTCACATCCCCAAAACCTCTCTGTCAACTGAGACTGTGCTGTGACCCTTCCAATCTTTGTGGCTTTGCTTATTCTCTTCCACCTACTTGGCATCTTTTGTCCTCTTCTCTACCTGGCAAACTCCTATTCACCCTTCAAGATCCAAATCAAATGTGCCCCTCCCTGAAATGCTCCCTGCAGTTCAAGGGGAACAATACACCAACCACTCCGCAGTATTCCCTTCAGACATGGCCTCATATCCTCTCATGGCTGGCTGATACTGTGTTTTGCTGCTTTACTTTCCCCCCTTAGGTTTGTCCATCCCTGAAGGCAGGGGCCATGTTTTACTCATCTTTGTAAGGGCAAAAGGGAGAGTAAACACATATTGTGACAAATGTTCCGGACACGACTGCAATTGCTTTGCCTATGAATGTCTAACTTAACCAAACTCTTACAACTGCCATTAGGTGAAAGAATATTCCACAGCAAGTGAGATACTGGGTGCTCTGAAGCAAGTGAGCAACAGAACCCCTGCTCCAGAGCACTATGTCCTAGGCCAGAGCTCACAAACTATGGCCCACGGGCCAAATCCCACTGCCACCTGCTTCTGTAAATACAGTTTGATTGGAACTTTATTGGAGCACGCCCATTCATTTACATACGGCCTGTGGCTGCTTTCCTGGCACAATGGCAAAGCTTGGTAGCTACAAAAAAGACCAAAAGGACCACAATGCCCCAAATATTTCCCAGCTGGCCCTTTACAGAAAGCATTTGACCATTTCCATATATGCCCCTCTCTGAAGGCCTCACATGTGTACCTCCCAGATTACTTCCACTCTGTGGATGAAGAAACTGAGATCTGCAGGGGTGGGGGGGAGGGGGTGGAAGTAATGGGTCCATATTTAGCAATCAAGATAATGGCAAAGCAAGGATTTCTCAAGGCCATGCACCCCAAAATGCATACCTGGGCTTCATCATTGTGCCAAGGGACACTTGGGCAGCCAAGCAGCTGCCTCTCTGAGGAAAGAGGGCTTGTGAGTCTGCAAGGCGAGTGGAACAAAGTGAATGAGGCCTCCATGCCTGCCTTGTCCTCTCCCACTGGGTCAGATAGCCACTTAAGATGAACAGCCCCTACCCTCCCACAGCGGGGTCCGTGATCTCTCTCAGCTGGAGCTATGTCGAGGAGTGGAAGGCCATCCATCTTCATGGGAAGTGATCTCTCCCAGCGGGACATGGCCTCCCCAGCCACTGAAGCAATAGGACCCTGACAGGCGTGATGCATTCTCCACGGGTCACCATCACGGTCCAGGGCTGGGCTCCTGTGTAGGAAGTCCTGGAATCCAGATGACTGGGGACAGGGAAACACCGGGCAATCATTCTTAATGAGCAGGACAGGGTCACTTCTGTGCAGGTACTAGGATGGGGCAGTGGGATGGAAAGTACCAGGCCATCAAGGGCAGCTTCTCATTATATCATAACTCAGAGTCTATGGTCGGCCAGACTCCATCCTTGGGGCTTTGCACATAGTAACACTTATAGCTCCTCCCAACCCCATAAGGTAGGACTATTATTATCCCATTTTACAGATAAGAACGAGAGGGGTAAGTACTTCATCCAAGGCCACATAGAGAGTAAGGAGCAGAATGAGAACGCCAGCCCACAGAGCCTGGCTTTGAACCTGCAGCCTGTGCTGCTTCTGGGTACAGCCTGTTGCTGCTGAGGATGGAGCTGAGCAAAGTACGGAAGGCAAAAATCTGCACACCCTAACCCTACATTGCAACTACATTTTGTCTCATATTTTCTGGAAGGGTTTTACTGCTTACGAAAATCAGAAGGAGGGGCACCTGGGTGGCTCAGCGGTTGAGCATCTGCCTTTGGCTCAGGTCATGATCCCGGGACCGAGTCCCGCATCCAGATCCCTGCAGGGAGACTGCTTCTCCCTCTGCCTATGTCTCTGCCTCTCTCTCTCATGAAAAAAATAAATAAAAATTAAAAAAAAAAAGAAAATCAAAAGGGAAGATCAAGCACCCAAAGGGGTTATGCCTGCTTGTTCATTCATTTATTCCTCAAACATTTACCAAGGACCTCTGATGTGCTGAGCACTGCGTCATAAGGGAAATGATGGGAAGAAATAGAGCAGTTTTCTTGCCCTCATGCAGCTGAGAACCTAATGGTGCAAACAGGCGTCAATCCAATGTTCATTCACGACTGTACACTTGGGGAGAAGGGACAGATGAGGCGCTCTGAGAATCTGCAGTAGGGATCCTTGCACTGAGATCTGAAGGAGGTATGGGAGTGAACTCAGGGAGGGAAAAGCAACCCCGGGCTGAGGGAACAGCCCAGCATTTGAGAGCACAAGGTATGCAAAGGGCTGAAAGGAGATCAGTACAGCTGGAATCTTGAGACCATGAAGACTTCTGGCACAAAATGAGGGCAGATATGTGAGCAGGACCCCCAGGACTGGGTGGACTTGGGGAGGGGTCCTGAAGACAATAGGGAGCCTTTGGAGGATTTTAAGTAGGCTGCTCACAGTCTCAAAGCATTAGAACCCACTGGCCAGCCACAGTCCTGTGCAAGGTAGTCACCATCCGTGGCACCTCCCACCAAGGAAACTCAGAACAGAAATGTGGGGAAAGACCAGAGAGATAGGAGACAGGCAGAGAGCAGAGGGCAGAGCTGGCTGGACATCTGGCCACAAGTAAGAGGGAGAAAAAGAGGCATGGACAGCAAGAGGCCTTTAGAAATGCTGTTTCAGTCACTCCTCAAAGACAATACAGAAGATGGAAATCTTGAAACTTCCAAGAAGAGTCGTGCAAACTCTTCTTACTTCCTGCCCCAGTCCTCTGCGCCCCCTCTCTGAACGCTGAGCTGAAGCAGGGGTGTCTTTATGGCAGAAGCCAGGCTGGCCACCTTTTCTTGGCTGCAAACTCAAGCCTGGAAGAACAAGATCAGGTCTTAACATAAAAATCAACTACAGTTCATTCTGCTTTCTTGGAGAGCGGCATTGTCTGACAGTTTGTCTCTTGGTATAAGTAATATAAAATGGCAATTAGTAATAATAATTAATAATAATTTTTCCGGGAGTGTCTGGGTGCTTCAGTCGGTTAAGCAGCTGCCTTCAGCTCAGGTCATGATCTCAGGGTCCTGGGATTAAGCCCCACCTCAGTCTCTGCTCAGTGGGGAGCCTGCTTCTCCCTCTCCCTCTGCACCCTCCCTGCTTGTGTGCTCTCTCTTGCTCTCTCTCTCAAATAAATAAAATCTTTAAAATAATAATAATAATAATAATAATAATAATAATAACCATTCCAGTTGATACTGATGTACAACAAACCACACCAAGACTTGGTGGCACAAAACAACCACTCATTCTGTGGGTCAGGAATTTGGACTGGACATAGTGAGAACAGCTTGTCTCTACCATGACATCTGGGGTCTCAGCTGGACAATCTGACAGCTGGAGGTGATCCAATGGCTAGGGGCTGGAGTCATCTGAAGGTCTTTTCATTGCCTATCTGGCAGTCGATGTTGGCTGGGACAACAGGGCTGTTGGCCGGGACATTGACATAAAGCATCTCCATGTGGCCTTTCTGTGTGGGCTCATTTGGGCTTCCTCACAGCATGGCGGCTGGGCTCCACCAGTGAGCCATCCAAAGAACAAAGAGGAAGTGCACGGTATTTTTTTAAGCTAGCCTCAGAGGTCACATAGCATCTCTCCTTCTACCTGTTGGTTTAAGGAATCACAAAGGTCCACCCACGTTCAAGGAGATGTAATCTCCACACTCAGTGGAAGAGTATCAAGGTCACATGATAAGACAAACATATGGAGTAGAAGGTATTGTTGGGAAATACAAGGTGCCAAAACAATCATAACTAACACCTAAGTAGTGCTTTTTATGTGTCAGTCACTATTCTGATGGCTTTCAGTTAGATGCTATTATTGTCTGCATTTTACAGATCAGTAAACTGAGGCAAAGGAGGATCTCCTTTTGAAGGAGTGGAATGACCCTTTGGTTGAGGAACAAGAGGCCATGATGCGAGGGATGGTCCACTGGAGAGAGACAAACTGCTCCTTATCAGTGGTTCCCAAAGCGTGGTCCTGGGACCCCCAGCATCAGCACCACCTGGGAACTTGCTAGAAATGCAGTTGCTCAGGCCCAACCCCAGACCTATTGAATCAGGAACTTTGGGGACAGGGCCCAGCAATCTGTGTTTCCACAGGCCCCCCAGGAGATTCTGAGTCAAGCGCAAGTTCAAGTTGACATAATAAACCATGCGGCTTTTAGTTCCTGCAGGCAGACCAGAGATTGGAGGTAAGATGCCAAGGACTGTTGGAAAAGGTGTGAGGAGAGAAAGGTTTGAAAAGAAGGGGCCCTGAGGACATGGCTGGGTGCAGGGACCAATGGGGGGGGGGGGGTGAGCAGAGTCAGAAATCTCCTAGGGCAACATGTGGCTAAGTAAATAAATAGGCAGTTTGGAGATGAAGCCTGAGATTGTTTCCTGTTTCAGGCTATAATGACTCTCTGTAAAGTCCCACCTCCCTCCCTATAGACAGACACACATACATAGACGGTGGGACTTCACATGCTGCATGTACATACTATGCATGTGTATGTGTGTGTGCACATATATATATCAGCCTTGGATAAGGGCTCAGTTAATGGCCTTGGTTAACCAGGTTTTCTCCTAATTAGGCCCATAGCATGTGTCACAGCCTGCACCCAGAAAATACTCTTCTCAGCCCCACCTCTACCCTTGCACTGGCTGACTCCTGCTCATCCTGCTCATTTCAGCCCGTGTCACTTCTTCACTCCCTCTCCACTCCTGTGCATGTTACCTCCTCTTCCTGTTAGAGCCTCTGATAGCTCTCTGTGCGTTTCCTGCAAAGAACTTGCTTGGGTCAGAACCCATTTATTTTGTAAGGAACAGAAACTGAAGTTAAACCAGCCCAACCCAAAAGAGGTGCTCTCCTAGCTCATAGGACACCTAAATCCCAGAGACAGGGGGGCTCACGGACCTCTGGGACTTGAAATCTCTCTCCCTCCCTTTCCACCACCACTCCCACCCCCCCACCCCCACCCCAACCCCGACCCCCGCCCAGCCTAAATCTTGATTCTGCTGCCTTCTTATCTGTCGACCCCTTTCTTTTCTCCAGAGAAATGGTGCTCCACATGGCTGGAGCTGAGGAGGGTGGGTGAATGGACACACAGTTCCACGCAAACCTGCAGCCTTTCCACATTCTTTGATCCACATAAAGTCCCAGGAGGGAAATCTGATTGGCTCTGCCTGGGTCACGGGCCCTTTCTGAAGCCAATCACTGCAGCCAGAGAGATGAGCAATTGATTGGCCACCGTGGGTCACATTGTCCACCCTTGGGACCATGAATGTAAGGGATATAATCAGCAAGCCTTGCAGAACTACGTGGTATGGAGAAGGGGAAGGTCCCCTGAACAAAGTGAGATGCTTTGGGCTGAAGGTTTGGGACAAGGTATCCAACAACATCAAGAGCTGATATCTGTGTCAGCAGCTATCACATCTATAATTATCTATTTGAGTGATTGTTTATTTGACCTTTGTCCTCACTGATAGCCCCTTGGGGGCAGGGACCGCTGCCTGTGTGATCAAGGGCTGTGCCTTCACTCTGTTTTGGAAGGTTAAGGAAGAGAGCTAGCTGGATGCTTGGGAGCATTTGGCCTGGAGACATCTTCGGTGGTGGCTGTGGGTGGAAGTTGTCTTTGGGGCTCACCCTATCCTGGTCTCATTGATGCGGGTGGAGTGGAGATTATCTGCCCCATTTTACAGACGAAAACACTGAGGTTCAGAAAAAGAAAGTGACTTGCTGATGCTCTCAGAGTACGTGACAGAGTCATGACTGAAGTCAAGAGTTCACTCCAAAAGAATTAGGGCAAGGTGCACCTGGGAGGTTCAGGTCGTGATCCCGGGGTCTGGGGATCGAGTCCCCCATCCAGCTCCCTGCAAGGAGCCTGCTTCTCCCTCTGCCTATGTCTCTGGCTCTCTGTGTGTCTCTCATGAATAAATAAATAAAATTTTAGGGGAAAAAATTAGGACAAAATGTGAGACTCCTAGGCCAGAGCTAGAGCTCACTGCCTCCCACAAATACCACGCACATCTCTGAACCTGGCACAGCCACTGCTGTATAATTTCCTCTCTCACTGAGCAACTCACTTGCTTCACTGTTTAGGTTGGCTTCCTGGTGCTTTGGCCTGCAGGAGCAAGAAGCAGTCACTGGGAAAACACTAGTGGAAATTAAAAAGCACAGTATTCTCCATGTCCTTGCCCCTCAAACCCTATCTCCCCATCAGCCTTCCAATGGCAAACCAAAGAGCCACACGACAAGGTAATGATTCATAACTCCAGGGAGAGACCACAATGACTCCACTCAGCCCTCTGGATTCAAAGGGCAGATGCCTTGACTGCGCCAGAAACAGAGTTGTGATTCCCATTTGACAGGTGTGAACATTGGGAAAAACAGAGTGATTCTTATTTGATTTCAGCAAGCCGAACTGATGGCTTTTAATGGCTGAAAGCTAGTCCATTAACTGAGTTCCAGGAAAAGGGTGGAAACTTTTTTGCCGAGAGACCTCTCAGGGATGATAATACATATTCGATTAAAAAAAAAAAAAACATTCTAGCCCGTTCATGCACTTTCTTTCTGGATCCTTTCCATACCCCTTGGGGGTAAGTTTTATTACTAAGCCCATTTGACAGACGAGGAAACCGAGGCTGAGAAAAAAACAAGTTAAAAACCTAAAGTCTTGCACCCCAAAACTGGTTCTTTCTCCTACAGATGCAGTAGCAATGCCAGTGTCACCAATGAAATACTTACCTGTTCTTATAGGACTCATGACAATCCTAGCTTGACATGACAGAAATAGCATGGGGGTGAAGGGGACCTGGGTGGCTCAGTGGATTAAGCTTCAGACTCTTGGTTTCAAGTCAGGCCATGATCTCAGGGTCCTAGGATGGAGCCCTGCGAGGAGCTGGGTTCTGCTTTCCTCTCTCCCCCTCTGCCCTTCCCCTCCCCTTGTGCACGCTCTCTCCCTCTCTTGCTCTCTAAAATAAACAAATAAATCTTCTAAAGAGGGAAAGAAATAGCATGAGAGTTTGCTTGAGCACCTACTGTGTGCCAGGCACTGTGTTAGGCGTGGGGATGCAACTAATACAAGGAACTCATAGCTGAGCCGGGAAACAGAACTGTATGTGTTGAATCTGCTGACATAGACATCTCATTTTTCCCATCACACAGTACCTCTCTCTCTGTTCTCCCTTTTAAGCAAAAAGCACACACATGTTAGGGGAACTATCTCTTCTCTGTGCAGTATGGTTTTGTTAATCCTACCTGATATCCTGACAGTCCCCAAATTCATGAGGGCCAATCACAGGGGTTCATCCCTCTGGCTATGGTGATTGGTTCAGGAATGGGTTCATGACCCAAACAAAACCAATCAGAGTTCTTTCCAGGAAATTTACACGAGGATATAGGGTAAAAGGAAATGGTCAGGATGTATTTAGGGAGCCGTCTCTTTGCAGATTTCTCTCTTTTCAGGACAAGAAATGGGATCGTTATACAAGAGAGGCTTCAAGTCCTGGATGTCCAAGGGTAAGCGCTCCAAGGGAGGGAGCCAGGGAGAAGCTAGAGTGCCTTCCTAGCCTTGCCTCAAAAGTCACAGAGCACCCCTGCTGCCATGGTCTATTCATCACAAGAGCACCACTATGCTGGCTTTTTTTTTTTTTTTTTTTTTCAGGGAGAGGGCATTAGATTCCATCTCTTGATGAAAGGTGTGCCCAGGAATTTATGAACATGTTTTAAAACCACCACACCTCCTGTTGCCCCTTCCTCTGCCTGGGGCCATGATCTTCTATTCTTTCCAAGGCTGATGGACCTTCGGAAGCATCAGACACCACACAACCCAGAGCAGCTGTAAGTCATTCCTAAGGACATTTAGTACTACGTGTAGAAATACTGCCTAATTGTGACCAGGAGAGAGGGTAAGAGGAAACAAGACACAAGGTCCCTATAGCTCTTTTGGGCTCCTTCTGGAATAGGAAATGAAAGAAGCTAGGACTACCCCTCCCGTTAGCAGTCTCCTTTTACAGCTCTCATTATCTTTCCTATCCAAGCAACTCTGTTGACTTGGGCAACATAATGGTCCCCCATGTCCCAAAGGAGGTCCTGGGGCTTTGAGAGAGAGAATGAATTGCTCATGATTGTGCATAAACAATGGAGCCTAGATCCCAAGTCCCCAGTGCTTTAATGGGGAGGAGGGGTCCATCCTCTTATTTTTAACCTGTGATTCTCCATCCTATGAGCCGTGTGTGTCTCTTAGATCATAGGGGAGAAGCAGGTCCCACCAGTGAGGTTTACACCCATCTTAACTGCTCAATAAAACCTCATGAGACTTCCTCAAATCCAGAGAAGTTAAGTCCTGACACTTTAACAGCTCGTTCACGATACACAAACCAGATGGACCTGGGCCTTGAATCCATTTCGCACCATCAGGCAGCAATCACGTTAGAGGCTGTGCACGCTGGCCGGGCACAGAACCCTGCTCTTTGTTCTGTCTGCAGACACCCTGGGGCAGGGGTGGAGGGTACCCGTTTCCTGTCTTGCATCTGTTTATAAATGTGCCACCAAGGGAGAAGGGCTGTTGTTGGTCTTTCCCTCTGGATTTAAAACACACTTGCAGCTCTTCATGAACTAAGACAGGTAGGATTTTAGGAGACTGGAATTTTCTGAAGAAATTAACCGGGACATGAGGTCTCCTTAGAGACAGATAAAAGTATAGTCTTTGGCCTTTATGTTTCTAGCAGAGCAAAAAATGGAGTAGTGTAGACCATGGACTCTGGATCCATGAAGACCTTGGTTCAAACCCAACTCTGCCGCTCACTGTTGATTTAACCAGAGACAGATGATTTCATCTCTAAGTCTCTCTTTTATCATCTGTAAGATGGAGATTGCATAACATTGTTACATCTAAGGTAATTGTAAGCCTAATGTGGCTGATGCATAATATGCGCTCAGTTTGTGTTCATAGCTGAAGCTCCAAGAGCTCAGCAAAGCAGTGTAGGGAACGGGTAAGGGCCTTGCTGGGAATTCCATTCAGAAAGTATACAACTCAGCACTTCCCAAAAAGGTGACCCAAGGGTCACTGGTTTCAGAAGGTATTCTGTGAGGAGAAAGAACATGGAAAAGAGAGTGCGTCTTCAATTCAGATTGGGAAATATTGGGTAAGACAAAAATAAACATGCTGGTTTATAAGGCAGTTCTTCTCAGGGCTTTTAATATGCTAATGAATGCTTGTGGATTTCCCCAGGGAAGGAGGCAGAGGATACAGGTAAGGGTGTGTATAAGATGGGGAAACAGGTTCCCATATATTTGATCAGGGAAGATGATAGAAAGATAGATGATAGATAGGTGGATGGATGGGTCGATGGATGAATGAATGGGTGGTTGGATGGATGGATGGATGGATGGATAAATAGATAACATTATCCCCCTTGGGGCCTCCTTTGACAATGTTCAGATTATTATATTCTGCAGAACACAATTTGAGAAAATTTGGTGTAAATAATGCAGCAAAGCCTTTATAAAAATTGAGAGGAGGTGATGTTCACAGATGCTGAAGTAAAGGGAGTCACATAGTTTGTTTTGTTTTTAAAAAATTTATTTATTTACCTGTGAGAGAATGAGAGTGGGAGAGAGAAGGAGAGAGAGAGAGAGAGCACAGAGGAAGGGAAAGAAGCAGGCTCCTCATTGAGCAGGGAGCCTGACACGGGACTCGATCCAGGACCCTAAGATCATGACCTGAGCCAAAGGCAGAAGCTTAACTGACTGAGCCACCCACATACCCCCAGGGAGTGACTTTGGACTGGAGAAGGGACACCCCCCCCCTTTATTTTGGCAGAAGGAAAGGAGGATATTTTAGGATTTTAGTTATGGCTGGTGGTAGGATCAAAGTAGAAAAGGAAGAAGTTGAGCCAAGAAGTCATGGCTTTCATTTTCTCCCTGAAATAATGTATGAGGCAGCCTCTGAGAGCGAGCGAGGCCAGAGGGGCCATGGGGCAGAGGAAGGTAAAGTTCAGCAGAGAGAAGGGGAGGGCAACCAAGATCCCTTGAGTTTTTTAGAAAAAATCATTATCAATCATGAGTAATCATATATTTTTAGTCTGCTAAGGACTTATTTTGAAAGAACTCTACAGAATTATGTAATCTGTGAATTATGAAACTCTTTCTTGTGACCAAAATGTATATGTAGAGGTGCATTGAGTCTTTCCTATCTAGGTAGGAACTGAGGTTGGTTAGAAGAATTGGAAATAGTGTCCACTTTCCCCATAATAGCAATTGCTTACCTTTAAAGAAAAGTGTATATATTAAACTGAATAAAGACCTCAAACATATCCACATCCTAATCTCTGGAACCTGTGAATTTTACCCACTATGCCAAAAGGGCCTTCACTGGTGTGATTCAATGAAAGATCTTGAAAGGGAGAGATTATCCTGGATTATCTGGGTGAGCCCTAAATGTCATCACAAGTGTCTTTGTAAGGAGGAAGCAGATTTGAACTCAGAAGACAGAACGGAGATCCAAGAGACAGGACCACACGCCAAGGAATACCAAGCAGCCACCTGAAGCTGGAAGAGGCAAGGAATGGATTCTCCCCTGGAGCCTCTAGAAAGAGCCAGACCTGCTGACACCTTCATTTTAGCCCCGAATGATTCATTTTGGACTTCTGGCCTCCAAAATTATAAGACAACAAATTTCTGCTGACTTAAGCCACTAAATTCATGGTAATTTGTTACAACAGCAATAGGAAATGAATGCATTATATGCGTATGTATGAATGTAGGTATATTATGTGTGTGCGGGGGGGTGTATTTGTGCACAGCCTTGTAACAGAGACTATTAGTATTGACTTCCATATGCAAGTGGGAATATTAAGAAACAAATCAGATATTTGGCTTCAGACCACACAGCTAGAGAGGGGTAAACCCAGGCCTCAGACCTGGGGAATCTTGCTTCAGAGTCTACACTCACCCCCACTACGCTGTCCCTCTTGGTGTTTATGAGTGTTGGGGATCATAGAAGGAGGATTGGCCAAGAAATACAGAATGGATGAGATGGTATTAAGAGGGAATGGAATTAAGGATGATTAATACTTTGCAGGATGGATGGAGCAATAGGAGCAGCCCAAATACCCAAGAGTGAGAGGTTATATGGTACCCCATGGCCCCTGACCCTTAGTGTAATATGAGGAGCAGAGTGAAACACCTGGGTGCTGTGCTATAGTGCAGCTCGCGTCTCTAACCAGCGATGAGGTTTTGGACAAGTGGCTTTACCTCTATAAGCCTCAGTTTCTTTCCTCTTCTGAAAAAAAAGTAAAGTGGCCTAATAGCAACCACCTCATAGGGTTGTTGGAAGGATTAAATTAGATTATACATGAAGAGAGCCTAGCTCAGTGCCTGGCATATAGTAAACCCTCAATGAAACACTGTTCTTATTGACTTTATTATTACCACATAATACCACACAGGCATCAATTATCATCTTGATTTCTTTATGTTAAAAATTGGTTATGACATATTCAGTAACATAGCTGGTTAGAAATTAGTAAACTCCATGTATTAATGCAGAGAAAAATATCTCCGGGGAAAGAGGTGATTTCTCTGGGGAATGAGACTATACGATTTTTCTCTTTTGTTCTGTTTTTTTTTTTTAATTGCCATAAAATACATCTAACATAAAATTTACCATCTTCACCATTTTTGAGAGGACAATTCAAAAGTGTTAAATACATTCACATTGTGTCTTTGGTTCCTTTTGTTCCTTTTTTATTTTCCACATTTTCCTAAAATGGACACAAATTATTTTTGTTCACATAGTAGAACAAAACATATTATAACACAGTTGTAAAGCAAAAGGACTAGTTAACAAAAAAGATACAAAGGAAAAGTAAAGGAAAATACATAGCTGCACCATGTAAAGTGGTCAAAAGGACAAAAGCCTTAAAAATGGTTTACAAACCTACTTAAAAAGACAAAAAGCAGGTAGAAATAAATGAGCAAAAGATATGAATAACCAATAAAAAGATGAAGAGATGCTCAATCTCAGAAGAAATAAGAGAAATTAACCCAAATGGGATAGCCCATTGGCAAACATTTCCTTCTTAAAAAAAAAAAAAAAAAAAAAAAAAGATTTTATTTATTTATTTATTTATTTATTTATTTATTTATTTATTTATTTAAGAGAGAGTGTGTGTGCACACATGGGGGGAAGGACAGAGGCAGAGGGAGAAGCAGACACCCTGCTGAGCAGGGAGCCCAAAAAGGGGCTCGATCCCAGGACCCCATGGTCATGACCTTAGCCAAAGGCAGATGCTTAACTAATGGAACCACTCAGGAGCCCCTAACAAACATATCAAAGTGCTTGTGAGCATTATTGGGGAAGGTTGAGTCATTTTCCCCACACCTTCATCAAAATTGGAAGTAAGTGCTGTTCATCTTCATGGAGAGCAGTGGCATTCCAGCAGGCAACACCAAAGGTCTTCTAGCTCTAGCTTTCTAGTTTCACACAGAAATCTGTTCCAGAGATCCCTGGGTGGCTCAGCGGTCAAGCGTCTGCCTTTGGTTCAGGGTGTGATCCTGCAGTCCTGGGATCGAGTCCCACATCGGGCTCCCCAGAGGGAGCCTGCTTCTCCCTCTGCCTGTGTCTCTGCCTCTCTCTATGTGTCTTTCATGAATAAATAAATTTTTTAAATAAATAAAATCTTTAAAAAAAAATCTGTTCTAAAAAAACGCCCCTACACGTACAGAAGGACGTTAACCTGAACGGTTTAGTGAGGCTTTCTCATACTGAAAAAAAAATTCAAAAAACAACTTGGAAGTTAAGCCACTGAGGATTGATGACATGAGTTATGATACATCCATATTACGGAATATAAAGTTACTGTCTAACAAATGGAATGAAATGTGTGTACTTGGCAGTGAAGATGCCCCGAAGTTAATAGGGAAAAAGCAAGCATCAGAAAAATGAGCGCAGCATGCCCCACTGTAAAATAGAAATCATACAAGGTCTGCTGTGTGTGTGTGTGTGTGTGTGTGTGTGTGTGTGGAATGCACATTCAAAACGTCTATTAAGATTTGTCCTGAGTGCTAGCAGTAGAAAGAGGACTGGAACTGCAGATTATTTGGATTCTTAAAAATTTAGAATGAACATTTAGTAATTCTGTACAAAAGAAGGAGGAGGAGAAGTAGTAAAAACACTAAACCTGCCATCAAAGAGGAGTTTTATCATCATTGAGCATTCTCGAGTGCCCTTGGAGGCAGACGCAGCTGATGCACAGTCTCCCCAAAGGGGTCAAGGGCCTGCGCAGACGGCTGGGCCGAAGTCTCACAGACCAATAACTATCCATCTTGGTCTCAGAGTCAGGAAGTCAGTTCCACCACCTCTGTCAATAACTCACTTCGGGGCTTAATAAAGGCTCCCCGCAGGAAGTTCTTCCTCTCATCACAGCTAAGTCTTTCCTGCTGCCCTGTCAGCCCTAATGGATGGGGCACCTTTCCCACCCCACATCCTTGGAGGCAGCAGCCAAGAGTGAAGAAGAGGACAGGGACCGCGTGGATTCTCTGCGGCCTGTCACTTCCGCCCCGAGCGGTGGCAATGCTCTGAGAACCTTGGCAGCTATAGCAGCGACCATAAGCATCTATTCCAGCCCAGACGGTGGAGGCTTCTCTCTGCAGCCCAAGGGGTCCCCGTGGGCCCCTGGTCTGCCCATCCCCAACACTGGATGCTGTGCTCTGCGTAAACTCTGCCTCCCTGGCCTCTTCCTGTCATATTTCATGCATCCCGATGGTCACTCAGGCCAAGATTTACGGAATTCATATCCTTTCGAGCCGAAGGAAAATGGGAAAGTCAAGATTTACTATCCCCCTAGGTAAAGCTAGGAAGGGGTGGACCCAGGAGCCTAGGGGGAGGGGTGGAGAGTTGCAGAGGTGAGTTGGAGAGACAAACATTTATTTGGTCAGAGCCTCATCAAGGCCGGGGCCTGGGCCTCTGCCATTCCTGGCAGCAAGCACATTTCTTCCAGAACCTCCCCTCCTCTTGCAGGCTGTACTAGAGTGTGGGGTGCAAGACTAGGGGTTGCAGATGCCAAAAGACCACTAAGACAGAACTCCTGCTCTCCATAAACTTGGTATTCCTGGAACAGGTACATCAATAATTCTTCTCTAAAGCAAAGATGTTTTAGACTTCTCTCGAGACAGTGATAAAAAAGATAAAAGACAGTGATATTTGGAAATCTGTAGAGTCTTCACTCTGTGGCTTACTAGCAGAGATCTTTGGGCCAGTTATTTTAACCTTGCTGAATCTTCATTTCCTTATCTGTGAACTAGGATTGATCAGTGCCCTTTCTTTGTAGGGATTATGTGTGCATTTAAGAAGTGAGCCTGTGAAGGCTTCTAGAGCCAGCCATCCAGGTTTAATTCACAGCCCCATGACTCACCACCTGTGTAACATTAAATAGGTCACTTAACTTCCTTGTGCATCCATTGTCATGTCTGCAAAATGGGAATTAGGAACAGTACCAATCTCAGAGGGCAAACAGGAGTCAATGTATGTGAGATGCTTAGAACAGGGCATGGACCAGGATAAATACCATGTGGCTTTGCAATTAGTGTTAACACAGTGAATATGTGTGGAAGATAAATCTGGAAGTGGGAGGTGGCATCAGATAATTCTGACATCAAACTGAGGATTAGATCAGTAGGCCAAGGGGGTTAAAGGCTCAGGCTTATCTAGTGGTGGTATATGCACAGGCGTAAAAATTCATGGCAGCTCATTAGCATGTATGCACTTTGTTGTGCATACATTAGACCTCCATGAAAAATTAAGCCTTCCACAATAATATTTTTAAAATAAAAATGAGAGCAGTACAGTCTCCATAGTCAGATGGCTTAGGTATGCATCTCAGATCCACAACCAACCAGCTATCCAAGCATGGCCAATGTCCCAACCTTTGTACCTCTCTCAGTCTGTAAACTAGAAATAAAGTCAACATCCACTTCATAGGGCAGTGGACTTAAATGAAGTGACACGTGTAAAGTTCTTCAAGGAAAGTCTGACAAAGGAGTGCCTGGGCAGCTCAGTGGGTGAGCTACCTTTGGTTCAGGTCATGATCTCAGGGTCCTGGGATCCTATCTCACATCAGGCTCCGCACTCAGGGTAGAGCCTACTTCTCCCTCTGCCATTGCACCCTGCTCGTGCTCTATCTCAAATACATAAAATCTTAAGAGAGAGAGAGAGAGAGAGAGAGTCATAAATACTATGCACTCAGTATTATAATCTTATTGGCAAAATCAGTGGTTTCAAGTTGGGGTGTTAGGTCTATAACCAGCTCCATCTCTTCCCAGTGATGTGGCTCTGAGACAGTAACGTCTCCTTTTGTCACCTCACAATCCTGCATTATCACAGGCAATAGGAAAGCCTATTGCCGAGTTATCGTGAGGGTTGGAGAGAATATATGTAAAACTGCATTGATAGGCACCCAGCTATGGTAATTCATCATTATCACCATCAGCATCATCTCCAACAGCATCAACTTCGTCATCACTACTGTCATTGGTCAAGAGGGAGTTAGTCCAGGCTCCAGGTGAGAATACACTTCATCATGGGAGCACCGGGGCAGCCATGGAAGATTGAAAATGGAGCATAGTGCTCCCAGTGGGTCCAAGGAGCCCCTCCCCCAGGCCATACTCCCTCCCCACACAAATCCACTGCCACTTCTTTATACTTCAGTCAAAAATCATCTAAGGAATAAGTGATCTGAACAGTTCTAGAAATAAGGTGAAACATGCCTCACCTTCTTTCCACAAGACCCCCTCACCTTTCTGGGATAATTCACGAGTCCTAGACACCTCACCTGCTGGACTGTGAGCCAACTCAAATCTCAGGATACCTCAGTGAAACCCAAGGAGATTAGGCCTGCAGGTCACTATGAAACAGTAAGAACAATTAGTATTGCTATCCAGTGTTAAGAACTATGCTTGGTACACAGTAGGTGCTCAGAAAATATTTGTTGAGTGAGTAAATGTTTTCAACTTTCATTTATGAGGTGCCTATTAGGTGCCTGGCTTGTAATATAAGCATCTTACACATGTGATCATAAGTAAGCCACACAACCCCTGCCCCCATGAGTAGATTTCTATTGCTTGTCACTGTTTATAAGGAAGGAAATTAGTCTCAGAGGCGAAGTCACATGCCCATGGCCGGACAACTAAAGAGTGGCACAACCAGCCCTCAACCCTAGTGGGAGCTGATGGGCATCTCCAAGCTGATGCCCTTCTGGTTTGCTTCATCTCCTCTCAAGCAAGTTCACATGCTATCCACCCTCCACCCCCACCCACCAGCCCAACATTCATGCAAGAGTCCTGACCTGACCAGACGTACAGAGGACTTCCAATAGCTGCCTATTGAGTGAACGAGCAAATGTCACAGACCATCTGCGGAAGTCTCCCTGGGAACATACATCTTGTTCAACTTTCTAACAAGTTGAAGCGTCTTTCCTTCCTGGCTCCCCTGGGCCTCTTAAAACTTTGGGAGGATGCAGCAGCCCTCAAATACAGTCTCTGTCCCAGAGCCGGCAATCCATGGGAGATTAACGTCCATAAGTTACAGAACGCTGTGATTAGTTTTCCTATTTAGCTTTGAGCCCCAGGATCCATAATGTTTTCCCAGCATGACCTCAAACAAAGTCACTCCATGGCTGGAGTCTCCACATTTACACCAAGACCGGAGCAGAGTGGTACTTGCCCCATCGCTGCCACAGGATTACGGGAGGCCAGAGAACCCTCCGGAGTCCCCATTTCTGCGTCTCAGTAAGGCAAATATTAAGATGTTAATACGTAGAATGTTAATCTATACCGGCTTTATAGACCATTGTGACAACGTAGGACACTGTCAGGACTATACTATGTATTAGGCAAATGGAAATAATTCCCACCCTTTGTTTTATCCTAAAACTTTATGGATTTTGAAGCTGCTTAACTGCTTTTATTTTATTCTGGAACCTTAACTGTACATGACAACTGTAAGACACCGTGTCAGAAACAAGAGAATGTGAATAAGTCGTGCGCCTTCATGTTCAGCATAAAGGATATCATTATGATCACAATGAATGCAAATATATTTTGTCAGCTATAAAAAAAAAAAAACAAGGAAGAGAAAGAAAGTAACTAAAATGGCTAGGTGGGCCTTATCACACCCTTTGATGGGTCATGAAACAAAGACTCAGAGAATGTCAGCCACCTGCCTTAGGTCACACAGCAAGTGACTCTCAGCTCTAGATTTCATTTTATCTTATTTGATATTTCACTTTTGTTTTGTTTTATTTTGCTTCACTTGATTCGATTTTACTTTATATTTTGCTTTGTCTTTAAACTGTGCCTGCGTCTACAGTTGGGCCCTGATTAGGGCAATTCCTGGCTCTAGAGAAATTGATACCACAATTCTTATTACTACCTGGGCCATGGTTGACCTGTGGTCCATTTTCTTCTGTGTGCCAAGGCTAAAAATCACTGGAAGCAGTTGCTTTGAAGGACTCTGTGGGAAGGGATTCTGAATTCATATGTGAGGTCAGTGGAAAAGGCTCATTATCAGCTAATGATGAATGGGAGAGTGACATTCAGTGTGCCATGACTAGGCTATGTCCGGAGCAGGCATCTCAGATCTATAGAGAAGCATAACTCCAATGAGCCAAAAGGCTTTTGGAGACCACCTGGCCCATCCCCTATGTCTTACATGAGTAAAAAATGAAACTCATAGACGGTGAGCCCCCTAAGGAGACAGAGTGACCAGAGTCAGCAGAGCATCCTTTCTGCAGGATTGTGATAGTCTCACGCAGAGCATGACCAGTCACAGGTGGGCCCAGTGCAGATCTGCTCCATCAGCACAGGCCACCACTGTCCCATCTGATCACATCATCCTCTCCCACCACAATGGCCACAAGGAGCTGTGGGAGGTGAAGGCTCTCACCCCAGGCAGAGGCTCCTGAAGTAGGGTGCCTCTCTTCTCCCATCTTCCACACTTTGGCTGTGTTTACTCTATTCACAAAGTGGCTTCCTGTTTCGAAGAGGAATGAGCTTTTTAAAGGGTTATAAATGCAACTCAAAGGCTTTTTGGACATCAAATGGCTCATAAAAAAAGGAACGTTTTGACGACTTCAGCATAAACAAATGAAAAACATACGGTGTGTGCCTCCTGCTTCTCTGTTGCACCAAAATCTTCTGGCAAGTGGGAGAAATAGAAGTGGCAAGTGGTTTGGGTTTCACTCTATCTGGGACTTGAGTTTTCAAGGTCCAAAAATGTAGCTTTTATTGCAGGCCAGAGCATATTTGAGTAGAGCTAAACTAGCTTATAAATCAATCAATCAATCAATCAATCAAACAAACAAACAAACACATTTCCATAGATGCTCTTAAATGTCTTTCTGTCTTGCTGACTTCACTTCATTCACAGGTTCCAATTCACACCTAAAGCAGGGTCTGTCAGTCTCAGCACTGCTGACATTTAGACCAGGTAATCCTTTGTGGTGGGGGCTGTCCTATGCTGGATCCCTAGCAGAATCCTTTGCCTCTACCCATTAGATGCCAGTGGTGCCCTCCCCCAGCTATGAAAATCAAAAATGCCAACTCTGGGGTGCCTGGTTGGCTCAGTCAGTTGAACGTCTGACTCTTGATTTGGGCTCAGGTCATGATCTCAAGGTCCTGGGATCGAGCCCCACATTTGGTTTGGTCGGGCTCTACACTCACTGGGGAGCCTGCTTAGGATTCTCTCCCACTCTCTCCCCCTACCTCTCTCCTGCTCTCTTTCTCCCTCTCAAATAAATAAATAAATCCTTTTTTTTTAAATGCCACACACACACACACACACACACACACAGAAAACCAATTTTCTGGAGTCATAATTCATTAACCTAGATGTTCTAGAGTCAATAATGTTGAAATGAAGATGGGAACAAGTGAATAGATGAAAGGAAACAAAATTGGTTTTAATGAGAAAATTAAAATAAGTAATTTAGTTTTGGTATTTCAATGAAAGATGTATGAGATCATTATTTGCATTATTATATCTTTTTCATTCGAGTAACATTGAAGGGCCACATAGACAATCCACTCAAAGGCCTGAAACCCAACCAAGAGCCTGAAGTTGGCAAACCCAGTTTTGTTTAGTCAAAAGATTGGCAATGGAGACCATGCATGAAAGGACTTCATTCAGACCTCACCCCGAGCCTAACTGTATTATGTTTACTCAAGAATGTAATTAGCTTGATGAATTACCTATATTAAAAGCAACACATTGCAATGGTATGGGTATGTAAGTGTGTTGGGGTGTGACTATGATTTTAGCACTGACAAATCCACATGTCATGAAAGCTCTCAAATTCCAGTGAATTTCAACAATTGGCCATCCTAGTGGAAGAACAACAGACCTTTCAGAGACAGCCTTTACATATTGCTGTAAGTGATGACTATTAACAAAGGAAAAGAGATAGTGAGCTTCAAAAGTCACTCACAAAGACACATGAAGCTTAACTGTGCACTGCATATATGGCAAGCAGCCTTATATATCTGGATTGTGGGTCTCCTTGAGTTTGTATCAATACCACACAGTAACTGAGGTCCAGAAGGGTCCCTTAGCATATGACACATACCAAGTCTTGGAGGGATGTCAGTGAAAATGATGAAGGAGATAGCTCCAAGGACCAGTCACTCTACAGACACATTGAAAAGTGAGCAAAACTGGGTGGAATAAACTGTTTCTGGGCTCTAGAAAATAGTCAGATGTTTACAACAACCAAGAAAATGCCAGGGGAGGGGAGACAGAAGACAATTTAAAATTGTTAGGACAGCTTTGTGACCCTTGACTTACCCTGTCCCATACTTTTTCTCTGCTGGGTGGTGGTCTTGAAAAGACCTACATTCCCAGTGTAGGGCCCTGGTTCCTGTTTCTGGAGGATGTTGTAGTCTACTTGGGCTGCCATCACAAAACACTACAGACTGGGTGGCTTAAACAACAGAAAATTATTTCTCATAGTTCTTGGGGATAAGAGTGTAAGATCAGGCTTTCATCATGGTCACATTCTAATGAGAGCCTTCTTCCTGGCTTATAAATGGTGTCTTCTTGTTATGTCCTCACATGGTGGAGAGAGAAAGGGTTTTGGTCTCTTCCTCTTTTTATAAGGACACTAATCCCAGCATGAGGGCTCCAATCCCATGACCACATCTAAACCAAATTATTTCCCAAAGACCACACCTCCAAATGTCATCACACGGAGGGTCAGGGCTTCAACATGTGAGTTTGAAGTCAGGTGAACATAATTCAGTCCATATTGAGAATAGATCTTATTCTCAAATAATTGCATTTGTATGTTCTAACCTGTCTGGAGGCTACCTGATGGAATGACACAAGATGCTCTAGCCTTTGTTTTGCCTAACCTAGAACTCACTTGAAGCAGAAAACTGACTACAAAGAAGGCCTTCCTTCAAAACATGAGGCAAATAGATAATTCGTTGCTATCTGGAACAAAAGATTACAGCTGAGACAAACACTAAATATTCTGAAAGCCTGGGAAAACAAATTCGAAAGAGGGTTTCCTTGGTAAATTAGGGCATTCAAAAGCCACCACAAATACTGGAGCCTTTAGAAAATCATGCATATGCCCATGGCATGGAAAAGGGCAGAATGTATTCTCAGAGAAGACCTGAGAAGATTATAAACTTCTGCCTCTAACAGAATCTGGGCTTGATACAGACAGGAGTGAAGGCTAAAGCAAAGTTGTAAATAGCCTAGCTACATACTGAAAAGTGTTCCCCAACATTAAGCCAATCTACAAACACTGAGAATTTACTTTTTTTGCTTTCCTTTCCATTTCTCCTCCATCCCTCCTTTCCTTTCCTTTCCTTTCCTTTCCTTTCCTTTCCTTTCCTTTCCTTTCCTTTCTTCCTTCCTTCTTTCTCACTCTCTTGTTTTTTTTAGGGGGGAGAAGGGGAGTGTCCTAGTGTTTATGTCACTTTGAAGTTCCTGTCAAAGCACTATTTGAATACAAGTTAAAGGAACAGAAACTCTAGAGACAATACATGACAAAGAATACAGAATTTACAAAAAGAGTTGAGAAAAGTCACTAAGTAAATAGACTGCTACAGCCCAAAGGCAACAACACAAATTAAATGTAGAGGAGTTAGAAGAATCTAATCTCCAGAATTACCACATTGTAATATTCAAAATGTACAATTTTCAACAAAAAATTCTAATTGTGCAGGAAATAACATGCACAAAATAAAGTAACAGAAAATGTCCCTGAGGAAGCACAAACATCAGACACAAGTCCATGTCAAACTAGACAAAAGATTTTAAATCAACTGTGCTCAGTGTGTTTAAACAGCTACAGGAAATCATGGACAGAGAGATAAAGGGAACCAATGGAAGATGTCTCACCAAATAGAGACTATTAAGAAGGAGATAAAAATTATGAAGAGGAACCAAAAAAGAAATTCTAGAGTTTAAAAGTAAAAATAATGAAATAAAAAATTTACTACAGGGTTTCAATAGTAGATCTGAACAGTTAGAGGAAAGAATCAATGACTCTGAAAATGAATCGATTAAAATGATCTGGGGTGCAGGGGAAATAAAGTATGGAAAAAAATGAACAGAGTATAAGAGACCTGTGGAAAACCATCAAGTGTACCAATAAATGCATCACAGGAATTCCATAAGGAGGAGGAAAGAAAAAGAGTAAAAAAGAATATTCGAGAAAAAAATATGCTCAAAATCTCTCAAAATTTGATTAAAGAAATTACCCATCCTAGAAACTGAGTGAATAACAAGAAGAATAAATGCAAAGAGATCCACACCTAGTTGTATTACAAGTAAACCACCAAAAGTCAAAGGCAGAGAGAATCTTGAAAGCACCAGGACAATGACTATAAGAGAGCTTCCATAAGATTTCTCAATTTGTCGTCAAAAACTAAGGAGGTCAGAAGGCAATAGGATGATGAGATTTCTATATCCAGCAAAACTACCCTTCTATATCCAGCAAAACTACCCTTCTCTCTGAAGGAGAAATTAAGACATTTCAAGATAAACAAAAGCTGAGGGAGTTGATCACTAGTAAATCTACCCAACAGAAAGTGCTTAAGGGAGTCCTTCAGGCTGACATGAGAAAACACTTATAACTCAAAGCCATATGAAGAAATAAATAATTCCAGTAAAAGTAACTACATAATATAAAAACTAGTATTGGGACATCTGGCTGGCTCAGTGGTTGAGTGTCTGCCGTCAGCTCAGGGCACGATCCCAGGATTGGGTCCCACATCAGGCTCCCCGCAGGGAGCCTGCTTCTCCCTCTGCCTGTGTCTCTGCCTCTCTCTCTCTGTGTCTCTCATGAATAAATAAATAAATAAATAAATAAATAAATAAATAAATAAATCTTTTCTTAAAAGCCAGTATTATTGCATTTTTGGTTTTTAACTTCTGTTTCTATTTCCCACACTATTTAAAAGACAAAAACATAAAACAATAAGCATAAAATAATAATTATTAGTCGACATTAATGGCTCACAATGTATAAAGACAATATATTGTGACGACAATACACAGGGGGTAGAGTTGTATAGGACCATAGTTATTGCATGCTATTGAAGCAAAATTGATATAAACTCAAACTAGATTGCTATAAATTTAGGATATTGGGACGCCTGGGTGGCTCAGCAGTTGCACAGCTGCCTTCTGTTCGGGGCGTGATCCCGGGATCCTGAGATAGGGTCCTGCATCCAGCTCCCTGTGTGGAGCCTGCTTCTCCCTCTACCTATATCTCTGCCTCTCTCTCTCCCTCTCTCTCTCTCTCTCTGTCTCTCATGAATAAATAAATAATAAAACAATCTTTTAAAAAATTTAGGATATTAATTGTAATACCCATGGCAAACATTACGAAAATATTTTTTATTTTTATTTTTTTTTTTTTAAATATTTTTATTTATTTATGATAGTCACAGAGAGAGAGAGAGAGAGAGGCAGAGACATAGGCAGAGGGAGAAGCAGGCTCCATGCACCGGGAGCCCGATGTGGGATTCGATCCCGGGTCTCCAGGATCGCGCCCTGGGCCAAAGGCAGGCGCTAAACCGCTGCGCCACCCAGGGATCCCCAAATAATAATTATTAGTCGACATTAATGGCTCACAATGTATAAAGACAATATATTGTGACGACAATACACAGGGGGTAGAGTTGTATAGGACCATAGTTATTGCATGCTATTGAAGCAAAATTGATATAAACTCAAACTAGATTGCTATAAATTTAGGATATTGGGACGCCTGGGTGGCTCAGCAGTTGCACAGCTGCCTTCTGTTCGGGGCGTGATCCCGGGATCCTGAGATAGGGTCCTGCATCCAGCTCCCTGTGTGGAGCCTGCTTCTCCCTCTACCTATATCTCTGCCTCTCTCTCTCCCTCTCTCTCTCTCTCTCTGTCTCTCATGAATAAATAAATAATAAAACAATCTTTTAAAAAATTTAGGATATTAATTGTAATACCCATGGCAAACATTACGAAAATATTTTTTAAATAAGAAAAACAAATGAGAGGGAAATCAAAAACTGATTTTAACTACAAGACATCAACTAAACACAAAAGAAAGCAGTAATGGAGCAACTTAGGAATGAAAAAGATATAGGCCATACTTAGGAATAAAAAAGATATAGACCATACATCTATGGCGAATTTACTTTCAACAGGAGTGTCATGAACATCAAGTGGGAAAAGATTTCTCTTTGATAAATAAGGCTGGGACAACTGGATATTCACATGGAAAAGAATGAAGATAGATACCTACCTCACACCATATGTAACAACTCAAAATGAATAGATAATCTAAGTATGGTAGCTAAAGCCATGAATCTCTTAGAATAAAATATAGTCATAAATTTTTACAGCATTGGATTTGACAATAGATTCTTATACATATAAAAGCAAAAACATGAGAAAAAAATAAAAGAAAAAACAGGAAAAAAATGGACTCTATCAATATTTAAAACTTTGTGCACTTAAGAGCATTATCAAGAAAGTGAAAAAGTAACCTACAGAATGAGAGAGAATATTTGCAAATCAGATATATGATAGGAGTTTGGCATTCAGGATATATAAAGAACTATTAAGTCTACAACTAAAAGACAAACAATCCCATTTTAAAATCTGCAAAGAACTTGAATAGAGATTTCTCTGAAGAAGACACACAAATAGCCAACAAGTACATGAAGAGGTGCTCAATATCATTAGTCATTAGGAAAATGTCAATCAAAATCACAATGAGATATGATTTCATTTTGGTTTTAATCAAAAGGAAGGGAGGGAGAGAGGGAGGGAGGAAGGGATGAAGGTAGAAAGGAAGGTGGGGGGAAGGAGGGAAGGAAGAGGGGGTGGGGTGAGGAAGGAAGGAGGAAAACAAGTGTCAGAATGAATGTGGAAAAATTGGAATCATTGTATATTGCTGGTGGGGATATTAAATGGCACAGTCATTGTGGAAAAAAAAGCTTAGTGGTTCCTCAAAAATTACTATATGACCCAGAAATTCCATTCCACTCAGTATATACTAAAAGAAGTAAAACCAGCTACTCAAATCATTTTCTAGCAACTTTCAAATACACAATATAGTATTATTAGTCATAGTTGCCATGCTGTACGTTACACCCCAGGACTTACTTATTTTGTAGCTGGAACTTTATACCTTTTGACCCTCTTCACCCATTTTGTCCACCCACTACCACCTACCTCTGGCAACCATCAATCAGTCCTCTATACCTATGAGTTTGTTTTTCTTAAGATTCCACATTTAAGTGAGATAATATAGAATTTGTCTTTCTCTGTCTGACCAATTTTAGCATAATACCCTCAAGATCTGTCAATTTCATTGCAAATGGAAATATTTCACTCTTTTTATGGCTGAAATATATTTTTCATTAATATTATTATTATATAATATTCATTATATTGCTAAATATATATTACATTTCCTTTATCCATTCACCTATCAATGGACATTAAGTTGTTTCCATATCTTGGCTATTGTGAATAATGCTGAAATGAATATGGGAGTGCAGCTATCTCTTCAAGTTAGTGTTTTTGGTTTTTTTGGATAAATACCCAGAGGTGGAATTGCTGGATGACAGTTCTATTTTTAATTTTTTAGGAATCTCCATTCTGTTTTTTGTAGTGGCTTCACCAATCTACATTCCCACCAACAGTGCACAAGGGTACGTTTTTCTCCACATCCTGGCCAGTCAAACAAATTCTTGTACACAAATTTTCATAGCAGTACTATTTATATTAGCCAAAAATGCAGAAACAACCCAAATTTTCATTGACTGATGAATGGATACATCTATTTGTGTAATGGAATATTACTCAGCTATTAAAAGAAATGAAGTATGGATACATGCTGCAATGTGGAAGAACCTCAAAAATATTATACTAAGTGAAAGAAGCCAGACACAAATTGTAACAAATTGTATGATTTCATTTATGTGAAATATCCAGACCAGGTAAATCCATAGAGACAAGAAACAGATTGCTAGTTGCCAGGAGCTCAGAGGTAGGGAGACCAGGAGGTGACTGCTTGCTAAGTAGAGGATGTTCTTTAAGGATTATAGAAAAGTTTTGGAACTAGATGGAGATTATGGTTGTACAACACTGAATGTGCAAATGCATTAAATGCCACTGAATTTTTCACTTCAAAATAGCTAATTTTATGCTATGTGAATTTCACGGGTATTGTAAATATACATTCATTTGCTGCTTATTTTAGATAGATTTTCATGTACAAATATATGTTTGAGGGGGGAAAAGAGCAAAGATTAAATCTTGTTTCACATCTTGTTTTTACAGACATAAACATTAAAGCTTATAAGAAGGTTTTCCAGGCAGAACGACTCAAATTTGGAAATAATAATATTAATTCGTATGCTGAGAAATGCAAAATTATTGTTACTTGGGAAATTCATCTCAGTAAGGAACCAGCAAGAAAGTGGGACAACTGGTCAACAAAGGTGAGGGAGCAAGGGAGATGGGCCAGGCTGTGCTGACATGAAACCACACTCTGCAGCCCAGCTGTGAGTCATGTACGTTTGACTCCTGATTTTCCATCTATGAGGGTCTTTATGATGGTCTCTGAGGTACAGGAGCACATTTAAAGTAACAAAAGGTCAGGCTCACCTGGCCTCCCACCTCCCAAGGTCAAAGAGTCAGCAAGGCCTGGACCAGGAAAACTGAGGGTGCTTATGGGGTCCCAACAGGGCATTAATTTAACCAGAGCATGTTGAGCCAATAGATGCCTAAAGACAGACAGACAGATGCACAGATAGGAACACAGGGTGTTTGTTTTCCAGCATCTATTCGTTTTTTAGTCAAAAGAATAATAATATCAACCATAACATTCTTTTACTGAGTGCTTATCATGTGTCAGGCACATGGCATACATGGCACCACTAAGCCCTCTCAAAAAGCTGAAATAAAGCTCATTTGACAGGTGATTTCAAACCAAGATTCAACCTCCACATTGTATGAGAAAACAAAATCTACCATCCTGTATTGCAAGTGAGTGCAATGTGTTTTCTCCCCATGTCACAGAAATTATAACCAAAAAAATTTATAAATATAAATTATAAAGTCATTTGCTTCCTGCTGGGCTTTTCCAATCAGGTAAATCTGAGTTTGGGTCCCAGTTTTGCCACTTCTGAGCCAAAAAGTTTACCTAATCTTTCTCAGTGTCAATTCATTTTTCTATCAACTGGCAAAAGCAAGGGAAGTGGGATTGACTCTCTAGCCAGACTGCTTGGGTTTCAATCTTGGCCAGGCAACTTACTACCTGATTGACTTACTTATGTATTGCTCAGGCTTTCTTGTGCTGCAGTTTCTTCATCCAGAAGATTGGATAATAATAATAATATCTACTTCATAGAATTGTTGTGAGTAATAAATGTGTTAATACAGGCAAACCTATCTGGGGAGAGCTTGCCAAGCCATGTAAAGTTTTAGTACAGTATCCGACATGCAATAAATGTTCAATAAGTTAGCCATAATTATTTGTTTAATCAGTTATTCAACATGTATAGGTACCTATTATGTCCTAGGTGCTATGGTAGATGCCTGGTATACAGAGATAAATATGATATGGCCATGGTTCCATGGAGCACACAAACCTCGGTATGCTTTAAATTTTCAGAACACCCTGATCAGTAGACATTGCAATCTGCTTCTGTGATGGTATCACTGTAGACAAAACCATCATTTGCCCTGGAGTTTCACTATCTCGTATGATAGCGTCTAGCCACATCTGGGTATTTACATTTAAAATAATTAAATTTAAAATAATTTTTAATTGTTTTTTAAATAAAAATTCAGTTCCTTGGCTTCACTTTTTGCATTTCAAGTGCCCAGGAATCACATGTGACTAATGTCTACCATATTGGATATTACTATAGAACATTTCTGTCGTTGTAGAAAGTTCTGTTGGACAGCACTGCCCAGAAATGGTATGCCTCCAGACTTCTGATGCCAAAATGACAACTTTGTGGCTCTTCTCTTCTGATCACCTTCCCATGGTTTGGTAAACAATGTGCGTGTGGTTGTACATGTTGGTGTATATCAAGCCTAAAAGCACTGGGCTAACTCAGCTTCTCCATGGCACTTGTGAACAGGCAGGGCACAAATACTCCTGGCCCTGAGTTGATTTATCTTGATGTTTGGTTGAATTCCTCACATTTTGGATCTCTTTGGTAACCTTTTCACCCCGTTCTTTTTTAAGGTGGCTGGCTGGCTGTTATAATTCATCATGAACGCATCTCACTCCAAGCCTGGCTCCCCTGACAGAAGGAACAGCCGGTCTCTGAGAGGTCAAAGACATTTTTCTCTCTTCGTCTTTCTCAGTTTCCAGCATAGATTTGTCACTCTGAGAAAGCATGAATTCTGGATTTGATGTACTTTAATTGATTTCACCCTCGACAAGTCAGACTGTCCATCAGCTCGCTCCTTGGGCTTCCCTGAACTTTGCTTAAGGCTAAAGTTTTCATCTGTCCCTGGACCCAAGCTGTCACCAAGCAATTTACTCCCCTCTTCAGCCCCCAGGAGCCATCTCATTTTCATTCCTGTAACTCTCCTGAGGAAAGAGGAAGAGAAGTGGGATAGCACAGGAGAAAGATGGTGGATGAAGGAAAATTAGTACAGGATAAAAGCAAGATGTATGGATGGGAAATCCTTATCAATTGTCAGGTCTTCTGGTGAATTCTTCTGATGGCTTTGTCTGAATTGCTAGTGGAGTGAGATCAGGGTAAGTGTGGGTGTATAGATGGATGGATGGGTGGAGGGATAGATGGATGGATGGATGATGGATGGATGGAAGAATGGATGGATGGATGGATGGATGGATGGATGGATGGATAAATGGCCAAACAGATGGATGGCTGAATGCATACTTTGATTAACTAGTGGGCAAGCAGACAGAAAAGCACACAGATGAATGTATCAGTAAATAAAAGAATGCCAGGCACAATCACTAGAAATCTGATTCATCCAGTAGAACTTGAAATGTTTATGTATCGTCTTGCACATGCTAGAAACTGAAACAAGTGTGAAGAATGAAAACTCATACATAGTCCCTATCATCAAAGAATTCACACTCAAAAAAGGGAAGAAGAGCATATAACAATAAGTCACAAGAGAGTTTATATTAAGAACATTTACAATGTAGTAATTATAAAGAAGTGGAGGAGGGACTTTCAGAGACATCCCCTTGAAGCTCAGTAAATAATCAATTAAATTAATAAATGTCAAAGCAGAAAATCAGAGAGCCTATTTAGGACTGTTCCTGGGTCAAATTATAAAGTAGAATATGTGGGTTTCCTCTGAGTGCCCTCTGTTTCCCCCTTATCCATGTGAAAAATATGGGTTCATGTTGACCTATCTCACCTTTCATGAATAAATATTAAGATATAAGGGACTCATTAAATGTATTACTTCTCCCAGGCATTTGTATAACTTGAAACAGGTTTCCTAGACCAAGATTTCTCCTGCTAGAAGACTGAGGGCATCAATGAGAAAATTATTTGGAAGACCAGAATTATGTATTTAGTTACACTTAGCCTTCAGCAAACTAAAATACCCAGTTGTCTAGAAATGGGTTGATTATTTGCTAAATGATGCCTGGTGATGATGTTGACAAACCAAGTCAATGTCAAAGACTCCATGGCTAGTGATGTAAAGCAGTTACTTCCAAATAAACCTCCAGATCGACCAGCTGGTTTTCTCACCAATAAAGCCTGATTGGTATGATTGCTGGTTTGATTCACAATGGAAAGAATCTCCATTCTTTCCTGAATCTTCATTCAGGAGTAAGGAAGCCTTACTCCCGAAGCCTAAGAAGACATTCCCAAAACCTGGGTGCTGTCCATGGTTCTAGAGGAATTCAGGTGTGCTGTGGATTTCTAGCATGAGGGATGCAAAGGGCATCAAGGATGACAGTGACCTTTTGCACAGAATTTTTTCTAAAGGACAATTTTTGATTGGCTCCCAAAAGTTCCATAAAGGATGATGCCTTTCGGTATGAAGAGAGATGTAAGATTTGATTTCATTCTAGATCCAAATCCTAGCTTTATCACCTCTCTGTGTCTTAGCTTTCTAGTCTGTCAAATCCTACTTCATATGGTTATTGTAAGAATTAACTGAAATAATGAGAGGAAGCAGAGAAGAGTGGATAAAACCGGGGACTCTGGCAACCATCTACATGGTTTTGAATTCTGACTGCCACATTTAACTTTGTGACTTTAAGAAATTTACCTCCTCCTTCTGTGTGTCACTTGCTTCAACAACAAATGGGGATGTGATCCTAATAGTATGTATTTCATAGATTTATTGGATGAATATGAAGCATGCAATCTCATGTGAACTTCTTAAAACAGAGTGTGCACATACTAAGCCTCCATTGAGTTGTGCTGCATTTGCTATTATTAGATCATTTTTACATAATTGGTTATCATGTATCTGGATTCTTTACCAAGGAGATCTGGCTTTATCAATGGTGTTTATTCTTTCAGTTAAGCTTTCTTTCATTCATTCAAGTCAGAAAATATTTACCGAAGATCCACTCCTGTTCCTAATTCGCCCAAACACCAATTACAGAGTCAAACATTTGTATGGTAGTGCTCCTTGGCAAATGCTTCCTAGATTAAATGCTGGACTTGGTTAACGTTGGGGAGTCTTCCAAATTAACTGCCATAAATTGAATTGAATGTGCTAAATACATCTATACAGAATCTTTCGGTGCCTTTAGCTCTGCTGACATTTTTCATCTGTTTTCATTTTATCTATTCTTGAATTATTCTTATGGTCCCACTTCTAGTGAAATCTTGAGAATTTTAAAACTAAATGGCACATTAAGTATAATTTGAGTTTCCTCCATCTGTGGCACATACATTCAGTGGAGGCATGAATGGAGGATCTGAAATTACTTTGTCTTCTCTATTTATTTTTTTCTTTATCAGTTTTCAGATGCTGGGAGCAGAACAGCAGTTGTGTGAGTAACTCCATAAAATTCCAAGTTGGCTTTTGTAAAAGGGTAGCAGGGTGGGGAGCTACATAAGAATGCACCCCAAACCTTTCTTCTTTGACTTCATTCTTTCTTAAGTTGTCAGTTCAGGGAAATCCATCCAATTAATTTGCTTTAGTCTCAAAAATCAGTCCCAATTTCCAGAGGGACAAAGCCTTAGATTTGCTAGAATGAACAGGTCTGGCTAATTGATGTATCCAGCGTCTGTTCATCAGCAGTTCTGTCTGCCTTTGCTTAAAAACTCATGCCTTTTGTAACTTTCTCAAGAAAAACTCATGTACTTTTTCTAAGAAAAAGTTAGTAAGAAAAAGTTCTACATTTTGGGAGAAAGTATCTGGTTGAACATTTCCATCTTCCTTCTTGCTTTAAAAGCAGAAAATCATTCCGATCACTCAACTTGGATACAAGTGTACTTTAGCAAGATTCTCTCCACCCAACTTCTGCACCATAGCAAGGCATGCACTGTGTAATCTCTTGTATTTGCTGTGTCTGCAAGGTGCTGGCATGGAAGTCACAGTCCAGGAACTGGTGGCAGTTTTTAATGTGTCTTGATGTTGGGCTGCCTAGATTTTTTTTTTGAGTAGATTTATGCTGCATTTTAAAAATCCATTATGCTGCATTATGGGCTTATTGTCAATCCAGATAATGTTGATCAATTTCAGTCTTCCAAAATCTGCATTTATAATTGTGCCATGTAATCAGAATTATTTATGTATGTCTCTGTCCAGACATTAATAAAATTATAAATCAGAATTATTTATATGTGTCACAAGATACTTGATTATTTCAAATACCTGATTTATACAACTGCACATCATCATTTTTTTCTCTTCATATTCCATTAATCCTTCCTGATGGCTTAACTTTTCTTTATAGAAAATACTTTTTGGTAACTGATAATTAGTGTGTATTTAAAACAGCACCTTTTGATTAATATAGCCATACTGTTTATTTTTTTTAATTGGCATTTAAAAGAATAGTCTAGAGAAAAAATTAAAATCAGCCTTATGTGCATCCCTTAGAGGTAACACTGTTATTCTGGTCTACTTTATTCCTGTTTGTATGTGTGTACATGGTGTGTGTGTGTGTGTGTGTGTGTGTGTGTGTAGACGCTGTACCCATGCGCCATTTGCAATAACTTGGATGAAACTGGAAGGCATACGCTAAGTGAAATAAGTCAGACAGAGAAAGATAAATACTGTATGATATCTCTTATATATGGAATCTGAAAAGTCAAAAACTTGAGAGAAACAGAGTAGAATAGTAACTACCAGGGGCTGGGGTGGAGTCAATGGGAAGATATTGGCCAAAAGATACAAACTTCTGGTTATAAGAGTAACAAATTCTAGGGATCCCTGGGTGGCGCAGCGGTTTGGCGCCTGCCTTTGGCCCAGGGCGCGATCCTGGAGACCTGGGATCGAATCCCACGTCGGGCTCCCAGTGCATGGAACCTGTTTCTCCCTCTGCCTGTGTCTCTGCCTCTCTCTCTCTCTGTGTGTGACTATCATAAATAAATAAAAAAATTAAAAAAAAAGAGTAACAAATTCTGGAGATCTAATGTACAGCATGGTGATTATAGCTAATAATACTGGATTACATACTTCAAAGTTGCTAAAATAGTAGATCTTAAGATGTTCCCACCACAAAAAAAATAAATGATAATTATATAATGGGTTGGAGGTGTTAGCCAGTGCTAGGGTAGTAATCATTTTGCAACATACAAATGTATCAAACCATTGCATTGTATACCTTAAACTTACACAGTTTCATGTCAATTAAATCTCAATAAAACAGGGGTGGGAATCTTGATTACAATAACCCAAAGGATAACAGTAGAATGTTTTAATCCATATTCATTACCTATTATCCACGAATGTGTTCATTATTGGTTACTAAGCATCTGCAATGAATCAGATATTGTTCTGGGTACTAAGGATACAGCAATGAACAGGATAGACACTGAAGCTGATATTTAAGCCATGGAGCTGATAGGAAACAAGTAAAAAAAAATTAAAAAGAAAAGAAAAATATCAGTTACCAGTATTTGTTAGGGAGAAAATGAAAAGAGGGATGTAGTACGCAGTGACATTCCCTTAGAGCTGTGCATCTTAACATTTATCGAGCCTCCATCTCCTCCTTTGAAAATCTGATGGATTCTATGGACCCTCTCTGTACAGAAAAAAATGCATACACACAAAGCGCACACATTCTCAAATTTCCATGAGTTTTTGCATTAGGTATTCATCTAAGTCCTGTCTTTGACTGTCACATTCTGGTAGCCAAAGTACAAGTGAGAAATATTCAGCCTATTGTTTTGGTCCACATAACAAAAGCAAATCACTTTTCTGAGCTGGAAAAGTAATTGTTTGAACTCACTACAGCTGGTGCTGGCATATTTAGACATACAGGGCATGTGCCATACTACCTCTGGCAGAGGCTGCTAGCTATACACAAGAATTCATACTTCTTCTACCAGAATATAAAGTAATGTTCAGGAATCCAATCCCAGGACAAAGACTACATTTCCCAGCATCCTCTTCCCAGCAGTGCAATCATGTGACTAGTTCTTGACATTGAAGCATGGGCAGATAGGATGTATGTCACTTCTGGACCAAATCTTTTAAATTTGTCCTTGCTATGGACTCACTTCAGCTGAACCTAAGGACAGGCAAGGTCACAAGACGGAAAAAAAAATCTAAATTCCTGAATCACTGCTTGAAGGCAAACTACTTGCTGATAAGGAACGTTCACATCTGCCATGTGAGCAAAATACAAACTTTTGTTGTGTTAAGCCGTGAACATTTAGCTTTACTCTAAATCAGTGGTTCCCAAAGTGTGAATCCCTGAACCAGCAGCATCAGCAATCATCTGGAAATTTATAAGAAATGCAAATTTCTGGGATCAGTTTCAGATGGGCTAAATCAGAACCTCTAGAGATGGGGTCCAGCAATCTGTATTCTAACCTGACCTCCAAGTAATTCTGTAAACTACCATTCTAAATAAGAGAGTGCGTAAGAGTGAGATGTAGAGCCTGATTTCGTGGGTTCAGATCCTGGCCATAGCCCCTTATGAGCTATGGGACCTCAGGCACCCTGCAGAATTGCCTACCGTTTTGGTATGTTGGCAGCTACGGATGCCAAGGGGTGGCTAACAATAGTACCTAATGAGCACCGAGGGAGACCATCTCTGCGGAGGGCTTACAGCAGTGTCGGACACACAGTGAGGCCTCAGAAAACTTTCACTATCATCAATATTTATCAAGCTGAGAGCCAAATCTTGGTCACAAAGCTTAAATAATGGGCTTTTTCTTTCCTCCTTTTACTTAAAGGTATTCCCTGACAGGCACAAGTCCATGGGCACATCAGCCACGGCAGGCATTCATTCTAGCGGCCACTGAGTCCTGAGGCCCGTCGGTAAGGTAGGCATCGTAATAGGTCTGGACCTATTACAAGGCAGACTGAGACGCCTGCAGAGTGACAGGCCATGGATGTGGTGGACATCAGGGTGGCCAGCCCATCAAGGACAGAGAACAAGCAGATAGCTAAACTGGGTTCTGATGGAAGCATTTCCATCTTCTAGCAGACTTGCAGCTTATCTTTTTTTTCACCCTTGCAGGAAGATGCTCTTGCTTTTTCAACAGCCGCCCTGTGTACAGACTAATCTTTGAGTCCATGTCCTCTAAGCTGCTTTAAAATATGAAGCTTGGTGATTAATCCAAAGGCTGTAGAAAGAGCTCTGATGCCAGGTGTAAGCATATTTTTTAAAGGGGGAGAATACTTTCAAAGCCAGTCCCTGGAGACAGCCAATTAAATTTCCCAATGAACAATGCATGGACAAAGGAAGGCCTGGATGCCTCCACTTTGATTCTTCCTCAACTCGGATTGGCCACAGGTTTGACAATTTTGTTTCGTTGACCAAATGGTCCCCGTCACCCCATTATGAGGACTTGCACCTGCTCTTAAAGGGACCAAAGCTGCCCTCACTCCCTATGAATACTCCTTATCAGCTTTACCTCTTAAAGCCCTGGATTTTGTCAGCTTAGATTCCCCACCATTTGGTGGGCAGAGGGATGTGTGCTCCAAGTGGCCCGCCAACTTCACCGTCACAGCTGCAACTCTCCACAGAAGCTCCGCTGAGGAAATGCAAGGAATTTTACAAAATCGTCACCCTAACCTCACAGAGTCTGTGAACTCTGGTCTCTCCTATTCTTTCCTATTCTTTCACAGAAGATCAGGTTTCTCTTAGACTCCATCTCTGTCAGGGCACAAGGACAGCAGACTGGCTTCTTAGACTCCTAAAGTCCCAGATGCATACAGTGGGCAAAGAATGAGCCTCCCCCCTGCCCCCCCCAAAAAAACCCAAAAAACAAAAACCACCCCACAGAGTGTGCCCATGGCAGACATCAATAATCAACCACACAACTCTCATTTGGGGTCAAGATCCAACCTCCAAAAATTTGTAAAAGTGCTCAAGACAACCATTACTAATAAACCTCAGGGACCACTTAGTCTTATCATTCTGATCTAGAGCAGTCCTTTTACATAAAATAAAACAAAAGGCCAAAAAGGAGACTTGGCCTGGCAGCCTTCAAATAGCATGTATGAGAGTCAGAGCTCAGATTAGAGCTCAAGTGTTCTAATTCCCAGTCCAGGGCCCTTCCATGACTAGAGTCCATCATCCCTCCTTGACATTTCTGGAGATGCATCCCACCTATCAGATTCAAGACACCTAAGTAAAGGACTCTTGAAATGTCCAAGTGGCCAAATTTCATCTCCTACCAGCACGCAAGATAAATGGTGTATTAGTCAGCTATTGCCATAGTGATAACGGTGTAACAAACCATCTGGCAATGCAGGGGTTTATAGCAATAGGAATTTATTTTTACATAAATGGATCTGCAATCAGCTATGGTTCAACTGACATAAGGTTGGTGTGGCTGCATGACTCCATGTGTATTCTGGAGTCCCAAATAAAGGGGTAGTGACTACCTGAGGGTTTTTCTCACAGTGAGAAAGAGAGCTCAAGAGTCAAGCAAAAACATGAAAGCACATTTAAAGACCTTGCTCCCATCATACCCCCAACACTGCCTTCACCAAAGCATGTCACATGACTAAGCCCCAACTCCACAGCATGGGGAAAATATTCTTTGCCCAGAGTAAAACTGGGAGGCAGGGGCAGTGAATATTTACCAAACAATAATGTAAACTATAACAATGGCTTTTAAGATTATAGAGAAACCCTCCAGTGAAGATTGGGATAAACAGAAGCCTTGTTTGATAGCCAGATTATACAGGCTCTCACTAGAGAAAGTTGATAAGCTTCTGCACACCACACTTAATCTGGGAGAAAGCTAAATCATTTATAGTGTTAATACTGGCTCACTGGTTTTGTTGCTGATTCCCTCACTTTAAGGAAAGCCTGGTTTGGAAAATTCTCATCCAATGAAAGACAGATCATGAATATTTTAATGGCCAGACAGTGAACTCCCTAAGTGTGTCTTTCTTAGTACTATGTGTGTCTTTCTTAATACTTTACCCCTTCTGGTATTTTGAAAATGTATGGTGCTCCTGAAAGGGCTCGATATATTTTTTTAAGATTTTATTTATTTATTCATGAGAGACACAGAGAGAGAGGGGCACAGACACAGGCAGAGAGAGAAGCAGGCTCCATGCAGGGAGCCGATGCGAGACTCGATCCCGGGTCTCCAGGATCACACCCTAGGCTGAAGCTGGCGCTAAACCACTGAGCCACCCAGGCTGCCCTCGATATTTCTTTTAATAGTGGCTAAGAGTTTAGATATTGGAAAGAGCCAGGTTCAAAATGAAAAACCATCACTTGCTGGCCTGTGACCTCTGGCATTTGTATGATCTTTCCTATTTCGGTTTTCACCTCTGTGAAACGAGCATCACCGTACATAACTTGCAGGGTGTATATTAAGCAAGATAATATAAGTGATGTGCCTGGTCAATGTTAGTCTATCGATATATTCTAGCGTCTATTTTCATTCAAGGGTTTTCTTAAATTCCTGAAGTCCTTTGGTACGGCCGCCAAGAGAGCTGATCATCAAAGATTTCTTATTCTCTACTTTCCAGGAACTTGGAAGAATTGTACTTCTCTGCCCCTTTTGAAGTGAGGCTTGGCCATGTGACTTGCTTCAGCCAACGAATAGGAGCAGAAGGGACATATGTTACTTTAAGGCAGGAGCTTCAAGGACCATGATAAGTGATTCACCATGTGAATCAGTGATAAGTGATTCACCGTGTTCATGTTCCACTGGTGTGGTGACCAGAATATGTCAAGACAAACCCTACATCAGCCTAGATCTCTGAAAGACTTCAAGGAGCAGACCCTTCCCTAGCCTCTGCCCACTACCCGGCAAACATGCATTGTACATGTAGCATGAGAGAGGAATAACTCTTGCTCTGTTATGTGTTAGTTGCTGATTTGGATGTTGGTTGGTCTTGCTTACACTGCCTCATTCACCTGGTATTATTAAATATGGTCTACTTACAGGATATTATGGCTCATCTTCTCAGAAACATTTATGTTGTATGTAAGCCAGTTATGCTTGTCCATCTACCAATGACTTCTCCATATCTACAGGGTAGCCCAAGAATGCAAAGGACAAAAAAATTGGTCCAGGGGCCAGAGAATGAGGGTTCTGGCTTTTGTGTGACTTTATGACTTTGGACAAGTCATTGTTCCTATCTGGTCATCACACTCCCTACGTACAAGGAGCATCATGGGGAGTTACCAAAGAAGTTGTAGAGGAAGAATGTAAGTGACAGAAACTAAAGTTACAGAAGCTCACAGTATTCCATTTTTAATTTAAAAGACATCTAAACTTTTTAATTTGGGAGATTTCAGATAGAAGTCGGGATTTCTGATTTTGCTTGAAAAATCTGGAAGATTCAGCAGAGTAGGGACAATATCCTAATACAGCAACAAAGGATGCAAGAGGTGTGGGCTCCTCACTGGGGACATGCACTGTTCTTTTCATCTGGCCTACAATAGTCTCAGTGATTCCATGTTAGCTCCTGGGCACCAAGGTTTGCTTTACCGTTGGCTGGACTCCTTCATCTACATTCACCTTTGCTCACTGTAGATGTTTGAATTGGGCCCCTGGACCACATAACATGCAGCTTGGACTCTGTGAGTCCACAGCATTTTTCTTTGGTGCCTTGGTTTCCCAGGACACTTCAGAACCTCTCCTTCAGCTCCCCTTGACTAAGCCAGGGTCTCCACTCTAAGGGGACTCCAGTCCATTTGAAATTCTGAAGACATCTATGAACGCTCTGGCCAGAAAAATGCCCACAAGAGCACACACATTCACATGTGTAGCCATACACATGTGCACGCAGGCATGCACACACAACATCATGTAGGGCTTTGTCTGTGAACCCTTATTAGCCTTGGAGGTGCAATTTGCCTGCCTGGTACTCTCTGGAGGACCCCAAGTTCTCCATCAGAATCCTTCCACCCAGCCTCTCCAAGACAAGTTTGACACCCTAGTCAGGGCACCAGACAAGCATTCCCTCCAGTGAATTCCTTACAGTCAGAGATTACCGTCTGGTCCCAGCACCCTCCCCATCTCCCACTGACGCTTTCAAAGAACAGAGAGAAAAACAAGCAAGCCACAGTCAAGTGACCCACACCGAGAAAAGTGCAAGGGCCAGCAGGGCTCTGACCTTCCTGTGTAGGTAACAAATTGGATGCCGTGTTTGCACCGGGCCCTGGAGGGAGGGAAGGAAGGGGGGAAGCGGGGAGGAGGAGGGCAGTGTAGGATGGAATTGGGGTTACAGGGGTCAGCAGGCTTTGCTTTAGGCATCCACACGGAGACTACATCCACCCCTTCCCAGGAAACAGCCACTGCTTCAGGGCATGCAGAGGGTAGCAGCTGGAGGTCAGCAGAGGCCACCGCATGCACACACAAGCGTGTGTTTGTGTGCTTATGTGTGTCCAACCCAGCCAGGCATGGGGGGGGGTGTCACTGAATGGAATTCTTGTAAGAGATCTCCGAGGACCCTCTGACCCAACCCCTGGTTCTTAAATACGTAAAGTATGATTCCTATTTCTCTTCTTTTCTTTTTTCCAGCGTTACCAGACAGCAGTGGACGTGGATTTTAGATGCATCGTTTCTGAAACTAAACCCCCTGGCTTCACCTGCCACCTCTACTCCTTAGTAGCTCTGGGACTCCAGGAGGCCGATTAACCTTCACATATCTCAGTTTTCACTTTGAGAGAAAGGAAGATGCTAATAATGACTCCCTCATGTATTTTTGAGACCTCAATAAGTTAATGTACATAAAACGCTTAGAAACACAAGTGCAAGATGTTAATTATTCACTCAGCAGACACATATACAGGAGCCTCAACGTGCTGAATTAATTTTTTCCAATGTCTACCTTGTGCAAAGCAATGTTCATTCTGTATAAATGATACCATTCCATTCTCTTCGAAGCCCTGACAAGGCAAATGCATTTAACCCCATTTTACAGAAATGGAGGCTCAGCAGGTTAGGCCAGGGCTACCCCACTAACGAAGGATGGAACTGGGCGTAATCACTCTTTCTCCAAAGCCCTGGCTCCTGATGGGCTTGCGAGGCTTCAGTTTGCCCTTGGATTCCAAACCCCCAGGTCAATGTTTGACATGAATGAATGAATGAATGAATGAATACAAGAAAGAAAAAGGAAAGGAAAGGAAAGGAAAGGAAAGGAAAGGAAAGGAAAGGAAAGGAAAGGAAAGGAAAGGAAAGGAAAGGAAAGGAAAGGAAGAAAGAAAGGAAGAAGGAAAGAAGAAAGAAAAAGAAAGAAAGAAAGAAAGAAAGAAAGAAAGAAAGAAAGAAAGAAAGAAAGAAAGAAAAGAAAGAGAAAGGTAAGGGCCTAGGAGGCTCCTTCACTCCCTCTGCGGCCTGAGCCCCGAGCAGAGGGCCCAGGTAAGGCCAGGTGCCTCATGCATCTCACATCTCACTCCGGCTCCCCGATGCCAGCCGGTCAGTCTCTGTCCTCACTGCTCTCCTACCGGTTTCTCCTCCAAAGTAAGGCCCCATATTTGTCTGTGGCGCTGGAGGAAACTCATTCTTTCTGGTTTAATTCGCCCCGTCTGGCTGTAATTGCTTTGTCCTGTTGTGAGCAAAGACCTCCCATGGCGACACCCCTGAGGATGGGCGGCGGGCAGGAGGGCTGGGAGGAAGTCGGGGCGCACTTCTGAGCCAAGCGGGGATTAGGCAGAGGCCAGTGGGGCAGCGGAAGTCGGGGTTCTGGGCGCAGGGGCTCCAGACCCGCCCTTGGCGGTGACGTTTACGATTGAACTTGGGCAGGAGCCCGCGTCTAGGGGCCGCACCGGCCTCCCTCGGCCCTACCCCGAGTGTTCGGTCCTGCAGCTCATTAAGCAGTGACACTTAACACATCATCAAACTGCTTTACAGGCACGGCCCACACAGCTCCTGGACTCTGGAGTCCCCAGGTAGTGGGGGACGGTGACCTCCCAGCGACTGGGCTCCGCGGACACACAGGGCGATCAAAACCAGAGCAGGGCCTGGATTAGGGCGCCAGGACCCCTGACCTTCCACCCCCGGGGCTGATAACGACCAAGGTGCACGGAGAACAGGGGTTGGAGCTGGTGTCACGGGACAAATACGGCATTTGATGTCATGTGAACAAGGCTCAAATCCTGGCCTTGCCACTTCCCAGCAGCTGGTGGACTCCGGTGAGGTTTTTGACTTTGCTGACCCTCTGTTTCCGAAAAGGAGGCTCATAATGCCCCCCTGGGAGGGTCGTTGCTGGAAACACGGTGATAAGGCACATGGGGTGCCTCACAGAGGGCAGGCAATGAGGAGCGCTCATCTGAATTAGCCGCTCTTCTTTCCCTACTGTCTGGGGAGCAAAGGGTTCAATCAGCTCAGGATGACAATTGATAGTTTTCTGTGAGTATTCTGAGAATTGCAATCAGAAAAGCAACAAAGATTTTAAAAAATAATAATAGGGGGCGAGCGAGCAAGCGTCCACTCTGAGCCAGGTGCTTTACGTATACTATCTCACTATGTTCTCACAACATCTTGAGGCAGTTACAATTATCTCCATTTTAGAGAAGCGGAAACTGAGGCTCAGAAGGGATGCTGTCTGTCTCACATCTTGGGGTGGGGGGGGCAGATTTGGGATATAAATCCAGATCCGTTGACTGGGTGCCCTTACTCTTTCTCACATCCGGCAGGCCAGAGCTGGGGAGCAGGGACAGGAGGAAGGAACAGGAGGAGCTGCAGGGGAGATGCCCTGATGCATGGGGGTGGGGTGGGGAGGGGTGCTCCTGGTCCTTGCCTCCTGCCTTGAGCTCACAGAAAGGTCTGTTTGAAGAGTCCCTGACTTCCAGCCATTCTTCCGGAGGCTCAAATATTTCCTAAATCTCCTTGAAATAGTCCTGGCCAAGAAGGGCCTGCTTTCACGGTTGATGTGTAGTAATGAGGCAGGGTTAATACCTCATTAGGTCACGGTGCCATTTTGCATTTCATGGATATTCAGTAACACAAGCAACAACAAACATATGAATTCCTGAGCCTTGCTCTCTGTGGGGGTGGGGTGCACAAGATAAGGGCCCCCTGGACGTGGGCACAAAATGAAAGCCAAAGCCTGGTTCTCAGGATGCATGGAGAAGATGCTTGGGCAGTTGGGGGTCCGTGGCCCCATCCTCTCTCCCACCTCCGAGACCCTTGTTAGTGTGCGAGTTAGCTCTGAGAGTAAGCAACTCCGTTGGCCTGCCTAAAAGGTGAGTGTGATTTGCAGATACTGGGTTAGTGTCCTGGGGCCACCATAACAAATTACCATGGACTGAGCGTCTTAAAAAACAGACCTTTGTTGTCCTGCAGTCATTCTAGAAGTCTGAGATCGAGGTGTCAGTGGGGTTTGTTCCTTCTGAGGGCTGAGGGAGAATCTGTTCATTCCTCTCTCCCCGGCTCCTGGTGGTTTCCTGGCAACCTTTGACATTCCTTGGCTTCAAGAAGTATCACTCTGAGCTCTCCCTACGTGCTCCCATGGCATTCCCCTGTGAGTACATTCGTGTCCAAATTTCTCTTTAAGGAGAAAGGACACCAGTCATGTTGGATCAGGGCCCTCTCTAATGATCTCATCTTGACTCCAGTCCTAGAGTAAAGACCCTATCTCCAACCAAGGTCACATTCTGAGGTACCTGGGGTTAGCACCTAATTCAACATAAGGATTTTAAGGAGACAATTCAACCCATAACAGATCAACATGAGAACCAATGAGACAGGACTCCCATAGGATCTGCGAACTGGAAGAAACATGCCAGACACGGAGAGTTATCTCCTGTATTATCTGTTCTGCTCTTTTTCTTGCTACCAGAATCTAGATTTTGTTCAGAGTGGCAATTTATTCACTCAATGCCTATTTAACAACCACCTACTATGCTGTAGGATCCGTCACTGAAGATGAACTGCTTTTTGTCCTTGTGGGGAGAGACAGACACTAAGCAATCTTTTCATAGATTTATAGAAAGTCAGAAGGTACATAATGGTTTTAGAAAAAATAAAAACTAAATCTGGGTGTCCTGCCTTGGATATTAGGCTCCCAAATTCATGCCCATCTAGAATCTCAGAATGTGAGCTGATTGGAAATGAGATCTTTGCTGGTATAACCAAGTTAAAATGAGGTCATACTAGGTGAAGATTGGACCTAGTCCAATGACCGGTGTCCTTAGAGGAGGGAATTTAGACAGAACCAGAGACACAAGGACAAGCCCATGTGAAGGTGAGGCAGAGATTGTGGTGATGCATCTATAAGCCAAGGAACGCCAAGGATGGCCGGCAAACACAGGACACTAAAGGGGAGGCTTCTTACAACTTCCAGAAGGAAACAGCTCTACCAACACCTTAATTCTGGGCTCCTGGCCTCCAGACCTATGAGATAACAAATTTCTGCTGTTTCCAGCCCCTCAATTTGTGGCACTTTGCTACAGCAGCTCCAGGTAATCGATTCATGGGTGAGACAGATGAGGAATGGAGGGGCCTTGTCAATTGGCCTGATTCAGAAGGCAGTGTTTAGGGCAGCCCAGGTGGCTCAGCAGTTTAGCGCCGCCTTCAGCCCAGGGCATGATCCTGGAGACCTGGGATCCAGTCCCACGTTGGTCTCCCTGCGTGGAGCCTGCTTCTCCCTCTGCCTCTCTCTCATGAATAAATAAATAAGATCTTAAAGAGAGAGAGAAGGCAGTGTTTAGACAAAGACTTGAAGGAGGTGAGGTGGCCATGTGGGAACGGAGGGGAAGAACCTTCCAGGTAAGGTGGAGAGCTGGGGTAAAGGGGCTGGAGTGGGAGCTGGCAGGTGAGTGTGGCTGGAGGGAAGGAAGGGAGAGAACAAACAGCAAAGGATGAGGTCAGAAACATCTCGGGAGCCCGGTCGTGTAGGCCTCGCAGGCCACCATAAGGGCTGAGTGACATGGAGTGACAGGCTCTCCTATTTCAGAGAAGCAGACAGGACATGACCAAACCCCATGCCAGATGGATTAAAACTAAAACCACACACAACCAACCAGCTCATCCTTCACTTCCATGGTCTTCCTTGCTGCAAGCAGAGGCTGAAAGACGACCAAGCAAGGACCGATCAGATGGAAGCATGAGTCTGCTGAGGGAGGCAGTCTCAGGGAAAATGTTTGCTCTCCTAATAAGGGGTCCCCACCACCCCTCTTCCCTCTGCTCCTTTTCTTACAGCTTGAGCATGTGTCCAGTGCTTCAGCATCCATCTTGCAACCCAAGGTAACAAGCTTGGGGTAAAAAGTCAACCTGTGCAGCAAAGGGAGATACCCAGAGCCTTACTTACAAGGGCATCACCAGGCAGCTGAACCATCGTAAGCCGCCACCTACTATCTACCTTCTTGTGTTCTCAGGAAAATACGTCTTCGAGCCACACATTATGTTTTCTGCTCCTTGCTGCTAATCACTTTCCCAATGGATCTAGTAAGAAACCAGACCTCAGAGAGCCAGTAACTAGGTCCTTTGGAAACCAAGGCAATTCTTACTTGGGTCAATCTTTACACTCAGGGTGGAACTTTGTGGGAAGACAAAGTTAGAAAAATGAGAGGCAAAGGAGTTAACAGCTGGGAACTCTTAAGTAGATAGAATGAGCTGTTATGACTGATCACTCAGGCCTGGAAGGGGTTAAGAAAAGGGGAAGCTGAGAGCAGGAGCAGAGATCATCCTTTATCCCTTGCTCTGGTAAACATGACTAAGCCCTGTGATAAACAATCAATAATTTAAAAATGTGCCTTGAGATTTGACTCTTACTTTCGGTATCTGCTGAGAAAAAGGAAAGATGCCTATATTTCCATGGTAGGGCCTCAGTGATTGGGTGTCAATAGTTTAGGCTCTCGGATCCTTAGGACGGTCCGATACGAATCAATGGACCCAACACCTCAAGTCAATTCATGGGGACACATGCATAAGAATTTGTGCATGATTTCAGAGGGTTCAGAGACCCTTTGAAACACGTCGTCAATGATAGCCATGAGATTAAACCTCTGGTAGGATGTCCTGAGGTCAAAGAAAGCTAAGTGGTGAAATGTGGTGGTTTGGAGAATAAGAGGGTAAGCGCAGTTTGGGACACGTTGATTGGAAAGTACAAATATTGAAATGTTACCTGTGCAGCATCCAAGTCCAAATTTCTAGCTTAATAGGGAATTTCAGACTTCCAACCCAGAATCAATCCTCCCTCCCTTCCTTCCTTCCTTCCTTCCTTCCTTCCTTCCTTCCTTCCTTCCTTCCTTCCCTCCTCTTTCTCTTCCCTCTTTTCTTTCTTTCTCTTTTTTTTGGTCTTTTCTTACATGTCTAATGTATGCCAGCCTCTGCTAGATTCTGAACGTATCAGAAAGAGTAAGGACATTTGTATTTTCAGGGAACTCACAGGCTAACGTGGAAGTCAAAGGTGGGAAGGATGGGGGAAAGCCTGTGTTGTAATGTGTTAGCTAATATATTCAAGGAGAGTTGACCAGAGACAAGCCATGTAGTGATGTGAATGTGTTTTAGAAACCGATTTAGTGAGGACTGTGTGTCTTAGAAAAGAATGAAACTGTGCTTAATGCTGCAGAGGAGAAGTAGCCCTTCCCTATTTTTAGTCTATGTGACTTGAGTCAAATTAAGCTCCCCTTAGCATCGAGAGGGACAATGTGACCCAGGGGTAGCCAATCAGAACATCAGGTTCTTCCAAGAAACAAGTGATTGTTTCAGGAATGGTGCGTCAGACCAATCAGAGCAAGTGAGATGGGGTTCTAGCACTCTTGTGTGAGCTTCTGGCAAAACAAACTGCTCTCTGAACGGCAGTGAGAGAATGTGGGGCTGGAGCTCCCGGGGATCCCGGCACCCTGAGGAGCTGTGCTTCCTTCGAACAGAGGAAACCAATGGAAGAAGGCAAAGTGGGTGGATGCAAGATCCCATGCATCGCTTGGAATCAAGCCAAGACAAAAGCCACAGCCGGTCCCCAGCTTTTTTTTTTTTTTTTTTTAGTGATATGAACATATATATGTGGATATATGCATAGGTCAGTACGTACACGTAGGTATATGTATAGCAACACAATTGTAATTGGATTTTGTCTCTTGATATCAAAACAGTCCTGACACAGTAGCCTCACAAGGTCAGTTTGGAAGGCCATCTACTCAGAAGGGCAAGCCAAGAAAGGGAGGGGAGGAGTTGCTGAGGAAGAACATGTACAGAAGGAAGAACCGAACTAGTCAGAGGATAACCCTTGAAAGAATGCTGGCAGTGATGTGCCAAGAAAATAAGAAGCTCCCTTGAGCAAGGCGGAATTGTGGCCCTTCAGAACAAAATGATGCTAGCTGAAGACAGCATTGCAACATCCTTGTACAGAAGAAGATTAAATTAATCGTTACATATCTTACAATGAACCAACCAAGCTGAGTCAATAAGAATAAATTCCAAATCTTCTACTGAAATTGTTTTGGCACGGAGGAGAGGTGTTCTTTTTCACTGGGGTTACTGCATGGGATGCAAGGTTGGAGCTACTGGCAATCAGCATACCATCACATGGGCAGCCCTGCCCAAGAACGGGGCTGATGCTGAGGTAAAGAGAAACTGGTAACAAATAATGAATTGATAAAATAAAATATACAGATGAAGATCTGATAACAAGCCTTTAGCTCCTGGATCCAGCTATGCCTGAAGCTAGCCCAAACTTAAAATTTTCAATCCATTAAGTCAATGAATACCTACCCCTCCTTGGCAGATGCTGCAGATAATGCATCCATATCTTCTTGGCAGTCACCTTTACATGCTTGACAATTCTTCACAGGAAAAATAGCAGTGACTTTCCGCCTGAACTTCATTCGCCGGCACTATAACCAGCTTGATGAGTGCCCTTCTCTCTCCCCTCTCTCATTTTTCCACTCCCCAAACATGGTTTCCTAGGATAAGGATAATAAGCCCCACACCATATTTCTTTTTCAGTCTGAGGCCAGGGTGAACTGTGCTTCTGCATCTCACACCCAACAGAGCTCTAACTAATAACACCAGGTTGCAAGAGAGATACCCCAAGCACCTGAAGCAACTGGAACCCTGTTCCACTGACAAAAACCCTGGCATCCTTATCATAAACATAAACTTCTCCGTGGAGCAGGAGGAGCGGGGCAGGCACCTTGGATCCATGAAAACCCGCACTGCCCCCTGATAAAAGGGGCTGGCGTTAGCCTAGAGAGGGGAGGCACCTGGGTCTCTCCAACGAGTGTTGCTTGGACCTGCGGAGAGCAGAAGCCTTGGATCATGTGAAAGATCCCATTTTCTTTTCTCATAAATGTTGCAGGTTCCCTGCCCTGCATATTGCTGTTAATAAATTCCACCCACTCCCCCTTTTAAGGCTCTTTTGTTATAACTCTAGCCCCCAATTCCATTAACTCTCCATGACTCAAACACTTCATTATGACATTTTTTTTTTTCTTTTGCAAGCTGAGAGCACGGCTGCTGACACCCTCAGCCAGGCAGGAGGCCGAGATCAAAATGGCCCATTAAGTTCCTGTGGCCAGCGCACAGTTGCGTTGTTGTTGTTGTGTTTTTTTTTTTTTCTCCCCTCCCAGAATCTATTTTCTGCTGCTTTTAAAATAATGGACTCAAAATGTTTCCCTTCCTGAGCAAACTCCCCAGTAGCGTGCCAAGGACAGAGCCCGAGACGGAGAAGTTAGAGTGGTCTGAAATGGAACCGGCCCTGCACGTCTTTAATTTCCCCCCACCACAGGCGAGGTTGGATCCTCCTCGAAGCGAGGCCACTCTTTTGGGTCATTGGCTGAAATGTGCAATCCAGGCCTTTGTGGGTAAATGCTTTCAAGCTCCCAGTGTTTATCTCAAATGTACGATTACAAGATGTTGGAGAGCCGGAGGCAGGCGTTGGAAGTCTGGGAACTGCAACCGACCCTTCGAGTGTCTTCCAAAGCCCAGGTCGTCCCGTGCTAGGCTTCCAAGATGTCATTTTGTGTTCCTTGTTTCTGATGGTTTACTTGGGGAACACAGGCCAAACCACAGGCAACAAAACAATTTGTAAAATATAGAAGGAGGAGGCAACAGAGGCACGTGACATTTGCACACGCCTCACACGTAAAACAGATGCGCGTGTCTACGGCTAGTGTACTTTGATCTGAGCATCACAGGCCTTGCCTCATTGCATCTTCTCATCAACCCCTGAAGTAAGAATGAACAGAATGCCCACTTCTCAGGAGAAGAAATCAAGTCAGAGCAGAGAACTTACCCAAGACCGCACAGATGTGACGTGTTAGAGCCCGGTAGTGGCTTTGAGCACAGTCTTCTCGAGCTCACGTGCCCATAAACATCCCCCCCTCCTCTACTGTTTCTTACATTTTCACTTGAATGGAAACTGAAACACGTGTGCCCCACGCATGTCATGCGTTGACACAAAGGCCACACATCCGGGATCTCGCTGCCCACACAGGGCAGCCCTGTGTGGGCAGCAGGCGCACTTTGCCTTCAGCCTGGCCGTAATACCCTCACCCTACATGGCATAAAAATAAGTCCTCTTGTTTGGACAATGCCTTGCCATTTACAAAGCACTTTCATATACATTAACTCATCGGCACTGAATTCGCTGACAGGGCCAAGACGAGAAATGGACAAGGAAAGTGTAATACATCACTGACCAAAATAATAATTTGGCCCTGTAGATAGAGATTTCCGTCCAAGGATAAATTACATCTTTTAGCCACATACAGGCAGGATCAATAGTCATATCATCTTCATACTGGAAGAGATCTGTCCTAGACTGCGGGGACTGCCATAACAAAATACCATAGGTGGGGGGCTTACACAACAGAAATGCGTTTCTCACAGTTCTGGAGGCTGGCGATCAGGATGCCAGCTCAGTTGGGCACTGGTGACAGCCTTCCTCCTGGCTTGCCGATGGCCACCTCTTCACTGTGTCCTCACATGGCAGCGAGAGAGGGAGGGAGAGCTGCTGCAGCCCCTTCCTCTTCTTGGAAGGACACAAATCTCATCATGGAGGCTCCAACCCTCATGACCTCATTTAAACCTAACTAAATTCCAAAGGCCTCACCTCCAGTTACCATCACACTGGGGGTTAGGGCTTCAGCCTGTGAATTTGGGGGAACATATAATTGTGACTAGTTCAGACCTCTGACTTTCCAACCCAGAAAACTGGAGTCCAGTCAAGAGGCATGACTCTCTTAAGGTCACAAAGTCAAGTATGGGTACAGTTGGCTGGTTGCAGAGGGAATTCTCCGTTTAGCCAGGAGGCTCATGGTACATGACTATAGTCCTTGCCACAGGATGACTGGAGGTCAGGCTATGCCACCACTGGAGGCATTTGGACATCTTTTTATTACTATTATTTCTCTAGTTCTCAGGTTCTTTATAACATAAAAGTCTGGGGGTTTGTATTAGTCAGGGTCCTCCAGGGATACAGAGAGCCAATTTTATTTATTACAAGAACTAGCTCATGTGTCTATAGAGATTAAGAAGTCCAGCAATCTGCCATCTGGAAGCCAAAGAACCAAGAAAACTCGTGGTATAATTCAGTCTGAGTCTGAAAGCCCAAGAACCAGGAGAGTCAATGTCCAAGAACAGTAGAAAATGAGTGTCTCAGCTCAAGCAGAGAGAGAGTAAATTTGCCCTTCTTCTGCCTTTCTGTTCCATGAGGGCCCTCCGAAGGTTGGATAGTGCCCACCCGCATGGGGGACAACCATCTGCTTGACTCAGTTCACCAATTCACATGATGATTTCTTCCAGAAACAGCCTCACAGACAGACACATGCAGAAATCATGCTCTATCAGCCATCTGGGCATCTCCTCACCCAGTCAATTTGATACATAAAACTACCCATCACAGATAGCTGAAAGAGTTATCCATGAAAGACTAGTTTCATGGGAAGTAGATAGGCATTTTGTCCAAAAGGGTTCCAAACCTCAAAGATATTTGGAAGATGCTGCCTTGTTCAAAGTGAAGGTTTCCTGGTTGCAGGACTTGTCAGTGCCTTTATTTTTTTAATAATAATAAATTTATTTTTTATTGGTGTTCAATTTGCCAACATACAGAATAACACCCAGTGCTCATCCCGTCAAGTGCCCCCCTCAGTGCCCGTCACCCATTCACCCCCACCCCCCGCCCTCCTCCCCTTCCACCACCGCTAGTTCGTTTCCCAGAGTTAGGAGTCTTTATGCTCTGTCTCCCTTTCTGATATTTCCTACCCATTTCTTCTTCCTTCCCTTCTATTCCCTTTCACTATTATTTATATTCCCCAAATGAATGAGACCATATAATGTTTCAATCAGAGAAGGACAAACATTATATGTCAGTGCCTTTAAAGTGCTGAAGTCACTTTTTGTTTTCTAAGAGGACGGTATGGAATATTTTCCAAATTTATTTGACCATGGAATACACTTTGCATGCTTCTCAGGGAATTACAGTAGAGCAAAATCCCTGTCAAGAAACGTGACTCAGGGGATCCCTGGGTGGCTCAGCGGTTTAGTGCCTGCCTTTGGCCCAGGGCATGATCCTGGAGTCCCAGGATCGAGTCCCACATCGGGCTCCCTGCATGGAGCCTGCTTCTCTCTCTCTCTCTCTCTCTCTCTCTCTCTGTGTGTCTCTCATGAATAAATAAATAAAATCTTAAAAAAAAAGAAACATGACTCAGATGAATCACAGAGCCTCTTCCACCTCTAACATTTTATATAATTTTATGATTCTGAGTGTTCTGTCCCTTGACTTTTCCCCTCATTATACAAACATGTATTAGTTTCCCAAAGACTGCCGTAACAAAGTAGCACAAACGGTGTAGCTTATAACCACAGAAACCTATGATGTCACGTCCTGGAGGCTAGAAGTCTAAAATCCAATCATATTGGATTAAGGGTCCACCTACCCCAGTATGCCTTTGTCTTAATCAATGATATCTGCCAGTGGCCTTATTTACAAATGAGGTCACACTCTGAGGTATCGGGGGTTAGCCCTTGGACATTTCTTTCGCAGGGATGCAATTCAGCCCCTAACATATTTAACTCACATTCACCCCATATCTTGACAGAGGTATGAAGAGAGAGTGAAGTAGGTTTCCCAACTCCAAAGAAATGGGGAATAACAAACCATACAATTAATTGGACTGGCCACTGTGTAATCAATTGATTAACACGTAACCAGATTCCTGCTTGCTCTATTTGATTGATCATTAAAGTCAATAGTGGTAATTATGCGTCTAACCATCAAATCACCCCCCCAACCCCACCCCCACAGCCAACAGCTGTGCCGGCCTCTCCAAGATCTCTGGAAAACTGGATCAGACAAGCTAACCTGGTAGATTGAATGGTCAGGGTGAGCTGGTCCAATGGCCAGAGGGATCACTCATTTTGGTGGTGTGCTATGCTGATCACCAAACATCAAGGCAGGCCACGTCTATACACAGTCCAAACTGACGTGTCTTTGTCTAGCTATTGTGGCTTTTTTTTTTTCTTCTGGTCAAATTAGTGGTTGCTTTTGGTGCCTTTGATCAGCGTGCTTCTGATCTCAATATTGCCCAAGCAACTGACCAGTTTGGTTCATTCACACAAACACCCAGTTAAAAATAAGTCAACCACACGATCTGTGTGGTATTGTACAGGCAAAAGAAAATAACAAAACCCTGAATTTTACATGTGGCTTCTTTTTTCTCTCCTTCTCCCCCCCCCCCCCCCCCCCTTCAACCAGTTGTGTAGACATAACCGCAGGAGAATTGCCATCCTGGAAGGGAAAAAAGAAAAAAAAAAAAAAAAAAAAAAAACACCCGCACGCCATTTCTATTGGGGCATTCGTGTGATCTTGAAGTTTTTTCCCACTAAGCAAAAGCCTGACACCATATTGATCCACGACACAGTTCATATAAATAAGCATGTGCTGAGAGCGATGCTGTTATATAAGCCTGGGCCTGGGTGATGGAGGGTGGGAGGTGTGGGGACGGGGGTGCGGCGGGGGGGGGGGGGTGTCGGGATTAAATCAGATTGAAATCAGTTTCTTTCTCAGGCTGGGCGCAGCCTCTGAATTCTAGGAGTCCTCAAACCTCAAAAATGGAATCACTCTTCTCTCAAGTCCCAGGGTGGCTGGATTCCAAGCCCCTTACAGCCAAAGACTAAAACGTGGCTTTACTTTGGAGAATTCAAATGTGGCTTTGCTTTCAAAAATCCGGCCCCAGCGTGACGGGGATCTGGTGAATCACTTGGAAAATCCAAAGTTTGAGAGTTCGAAGAGGCCTGTGCATCCTGCCCCAGGCCCCACGGTGAACTGGCTGAACCAGCTGGACGCTCCATCCTGAGGGCATCCGCCTGGCCCTCCAGCTACCTCGCTTTAGGGAAAGAGGCACTGCCCATTTCTGGGAGCCTTCCGAGCCCCTTTATACCCCTTTGCTATCCCCGCTGCAACCTTGAGACGCAGAGACGAGACCACAGCTGTTTATGTACTTAACTTTACTTAGGATTGTGGGTTTTTTTGTTGTGTGTGTGTGTATGTGTGTTTTTCTGGAGGCCCCGTTCCTTGCTTGGCCTTAGGAGGTGTGCTAACCTCTCCAAACATCCCCATATCTGCCCGACCGTGTGCCATATACCCAACTGTGAGAGTCCAGAACACCAGGGAAATTGGAAGGCCGGCCCAAAAACGAGGAGCATGTAGGTTTACTAAAAATAAAATTAAATTAAAAATTCCAACAATGACTTTGAAAAACAGCTGCAAGCTTCCTGATCAAAATGTAGCCTTCTGGGGTTATTTCCAGGCCAGGCTGCCTGCCAAAGGCTGTGATGAATTCTAGGCTCCATATGGTGCGTCCCATATAACAGAGATTTGGCACCAATGAGTTGCAAACTCTAACCTGCAGTTCCAGGGCCTGCCCTCCTGGAGACGTGGGTTTTCAAGGGTTGGATTCCAAGAATGTCTCAGACCAGCGCTGTCTCTGCAGTTCCAAAGGAAGATTTGCATGTGTATCTTAAGTTCTCCTGTGGGCCTGGTCCAAAGGCCCGGAGCTTTGAAGTCACAGGTACCTGGGTTCAAATCCTCACTTACTGGCAAAGGGTTCAGATAGGAGATTTAACCTCTCTGAATGTCAGTTTCTGCAGCTGCAGAAGGAAATCTGTCGAGCCTAACCCATAGGGTGGCATAAAGTTAGAGATCATGTCGTTGAAGTGGCTGGTACGATCCCTGGTACCTGTCCTTATACCACTGCCATGTCCCCCAGTGAAGCATGAAGCCAGCTCTCAGTGCCGAGCATCCCGTGCTGGGCTCCAAGGCTTCCAGAAGCCAAAGGCAGCATCCGGGACATGGAGTTTGCATTCGAGAAGCATTCCTTCAGCATTCCTTTGTGTCAAGCCCTGTTCAAGGCCCTGGGGCTGCAAGAATGAGTCAGACACAGTCCCTGTTCTCAAAGAGTCACAGAGGGAGAGAGAGAGAGATCAGTGTAACAAGGAAAGTATGTGTGTGTGTCACTGTGGACTGATGTCTCTCTCTCTCTCTCTCTCAAATTCTGCTACACCTCTTCTGCCATTAAATCAAAGCCACAGAGTGATTGCTGCAGAGTATGGGCAGGTGGCAGCCACTTAGAATTAAGAACTGAACAGAGTAAGAGTGAAGGAGAAGGTGATACAAGGGGAGTTCTTAAGAAGAGGGAAAGAGAAAGTCAGTTCAGTACTGAGTGATCAGAATGGGGAGAGTCTTTGATCAACCTGCAGCAAAGCTTTGCACCCTGTAGAAGTCAGGGGAGGTAGAAACATCCACATGGGTTTGGGAGAATCTAATCACATCCAGATTCTGGCCCCCATTCGCTGAGCTGGGGACTGCAAGTCACGCAAAGAATGCCAATGCTGGTGGCATGGCTCTAGAGGGGGACCTTTGGCTCCCTACTGCCCGAGTATGGCATCTAAGGAATCTGGAAGTTCCTGTGTGTCCCAGTGGGAAGTGCTGAGAAGGTAGACAACCAGAAAGAGCCTGGGATCAGAAGCAGCAATGACCAGGGCCAAGGACTGCGTGGCGGTGTGGCATCCTGGGAACAGGTGAGGTCAGCCACCGCACAGGGGTGCAGAGTAAAAAACAAGAGAAGCTGGTCCCTCTGTCACTGTGAGGGCATATCCGGTTTCCCCACACTCAGAGGCCACCCTAGAAATGAGGCGGGAGTGCAGAGACATCTGGAGAAAGGAGACACGGCTTTGACTAAGAGTTTTTGAATTCTGAATTGGCCGAATAGTTACTAACGCAATCGTGACCTCTAATTGGCAAATTTAATATTTTTCTGCCATCAATGGAAATAGAGACTTGAGGACAAAATGAAATCCATTCAAGTAAATGAAGAAAGCTGCATTTTATGTATTAAATTCTGGGCACGCCTGAATTGCAGCGTGTGAAACTAAACCCTCCTGCATGTGAGTTCATTACAATGGTGAGGTCACTGCAGGTGACAGGTGCACCATCGGAGTGAATAGAGGGCTTCAGTGGCAGGGGCTTTTAACCCAGACTTGGGGGACTAGCTACAGGAAGGCTTCTGAGAGGAAAAGAAGAATTGACTTCAGTACTGAAGCATCTCTGGAAGTGGGGAGGGTAACGGGCCCCTGGACAGCACGGATGGGACCCAAGGCAGCGAGGACGCTATGGACCACTACAGAAGCAGAAATATGAGTGAGAGAGACCGACTGTACAGTTTGGAATTGATGGAATGCAAAGTGCGCTTTTTTTTTCAACACCAACTGATCACCTCCTATGGGCCAGGCACACACACCAGGAGGATGCTGTGATGGGAGAGCACAGTAAGGGTGGAGGGAGTCTGGGCTTGGAGCTCAGGAGTCCCCATGATAGTGGGAGATGGAATGAGCAAGCTGTACTATCCAAAGTCACCTCAAACTCTGGGGATGCCACAGCAAAGCATGAGCCAACATCCTACATTTCTGTGTGAAATACCTACCTGGGTACTCACAGGATGTGGACAGTGGATGGGATGGCTGATTGGACGGAGGGACGTTCCCATCTCCAGGGCTACCTCTACACATTTCTGGACTCACTCAGACTGTCAAAACCAGGGCATCGGCTCTGTTCTCTATGACATCATTGTCTTTTCTGGATGGGACCCCTTGCCCGCTAGGGCCTAGGTGTCCACCAGGTCCTGCCTGCCATGAGGACACATGCAGCCGGCCCCATGCAGGCCTGCACATGGAGAACAACCTGGGAGCTGAACCTCATGTGCTCACCCGCTGGCCACTTTTCTCACCCAGTGAGACCTCTGCCCTTAACTATACTGACATTTATTCTCGGGAGCTGAGCATGCAAGAAGGGGCAGCAGAGCCCTCCAGGAAGAAACTCGGCCACTTTGGTGTAGTTTTCAACTTAAGAATTTGAATATGAATGAGAAATAATAGTGAAATTGTCTATTAAAAAAAAAAAGATTACTTTCACAAGCAAGAAAATACCTTTAATTCATCTTTAATCCTCTCTTAATTGCCTTCTCTCCCCTTACCAGTCCAGGCATAGCGGTCAGGGATGAGGTGACATTGGGCAGAAATTCAGACTGAGGTGAGGTGCTATAGCATTTGACAGATCTGGGTGTTCACCGTGATATGTCTCTTTCTAGCTATGTGACTTTGGACAAGTCACCTAACCTCTCTAAAAAATGAAGATTGAAATACCTAATTCATAAGGTATGAATTATGAAGAATAAATGCACAATAGCTTTGCACCAGGCTTAGCACGTAGCTAGTGATATCTATCATTACCAACAGTGGTAGTTCCTTAAAATAGCCACAAATTTTTTTACCTTTCTCCCCTCAAGAGGTGGAGTCTGTGCTCACCCCCTCAAGATTCAAATCTGGGTGGACTTGACTTCTTTGAGCAAAAAAGAATGACAGAAGTCATGCTTTCTGCCTTCCAAGGCTAGGTGGTAACTCCAATTGAGTTTGGTTACATAAGAAAACATAAAGCTTTGGTTGAAAAAAGAGAAGAACCAAAGGACTTTGTCTTGTCCAGATCCTGGGTTTATCCTGGGCAGAGTCAGATGTCACATGTCTCCTAAAATAACCATCTGTGTTAGGGCTGGGTGTTGACATCGCTACCAGGCTGCCCCCTCCGTTCATATCCATACAATTATATTGGGATAAAGAAGACTCTCGGGAGAAGAGGGAGAAAGGCTCTGCAACAATCTCTGTTGGTGGCCTCACCAGCATCCGCTTCCCCATCCGTCTTCCTAATAGAATCTCAATGTTGTCCATGTGTCCATCCCTCCTCCACACAGCCTGGGTTCCTCAAGGGATGTCATCACCATTCCCAGCTCCAGCACTCAACCCAATTAATCTAAGAATAACTTGATTTTACTCTGAGTGATGGCTGCAGGACTGGTCATTTGATCTATTCTGGACAATACGATGCAAGAAGAGGTTTGCTGGGGGGGGGGGGTTCTTATTAAAGTTCTTTGATCTTCTAGCAGGGCATCCAGAAGCAGCCCACTCTCTTATTTCTCTAAGTAAGATCAGGTGTAGACAACAGACTTGGGGCCACCGTCATACAATGGCTGAGAAAAATGCTGGTTCTTGCAGTAAAGCCCAACTGGAGTGGCTCAGAAAAGTAAAACCAAAGATATTGTGTAGAGTCTGTTCTGAAGTCACTCTGCTCCCGGCTTCCAGGTGGGCCTGTCAGTGCCTTGTGTAAGTCAGTCCCCATCGAATTTTCTTTTTTTTAATAATAAATTTATTTTTTATTGGTGTTCAATTTATGAACATACAGAATAACACCCAGTGCTCATCCCGTCGAATTTTCTATATGCATTTTACAATCGAACTGATACAGACCCATCTTCTTTTCCTCCTAAGTTGTAAAGGTAGCAGAAGTGTGTTCTCATGGGCTAGGGTGGGCAAGTCCAGGTGGGAGGGAAGTGCAATAAGTTACAAAAGGAGAATGTGTCATAGGGAAGGGGGTGGGGGTGGGGGTGGGGGGTCAGGCCAGCTGCCCCAGACTCAACCTGATGCCAAGGTCAGTGGGAGGAAACACTCTGGGGACCTGTGCAGTTGCATCTGGAAACCTCTGATCTAGGGAGCAACCCAAGGAAATCCCTCTCCTGGGTTCTCTCACATGAGAATTCAAAGAGCTATAAGTTTGGTTGCCCCCATCCATCTATGGTGGATGCCTTTAATTAAATATGCTACCGAATGAAGACAAGCCTCTCCTCTCTCCCCGAAGAACACAGCCTCCCCATCAGGCTCCACCATGAGACACCAGGATAAAAGCTCCGTGGAGACCAGCAGGCAGAGCTGAGGGTTGGAGGGGGGAGGACCAGGGCAATCACAGCTTATGCTCCCTCTCCCATCCTGCCTTCAAGCTGTGAGAAGTAAGAGAAGAAGAGAAGGCAGCTCTGGGATTCTCAAGAGTATCTGTGCTGAGGATCCCCACATGCTGCCATCACACTGATGGGGGGTTGCTCTGTCAGGAGAGGCTGGGTAGGTAACAGCCTAGATCTCTGTGGCCTAGATCATCACAAAAAGATATATTTCTCACATTGTGTGTCCACTATGGGTTGCTCAATTGAAGGATCTGAGAGCAAAATCAGGGAAATGGAAGCTATGTAGGGAATTCTCAGGATTAGCCATATTTGCAGATGACACTATTTGCTCAGAATAAATGAAAGTACACTTAGCATCTTCCCAAACCCCAGAAATGTAAGGGCATTTATATTGTAATGTAAACCTTAGAATCTGGCTTTCCTCCAGGTATTGGTTGTTATGGAAATTCATTGTGGACTAGTCCCCCGCCCCATCACCACATCTCATCTTTAATGTGTCCAAGGAGAAGAAAGGGCATCAATGAAGTGGAAGAGATCTGAAACCCCCTAGGTCTGGGGGCAAGCCTTGTTCTCCTGCTCACTAGGGAAGAGTCTCTGACCATGTGGTGGTCTCCTCTTGCAGTCCCCCTTTGCTCACCTGGAAAAAAGGGATGACTCACGACATCGCATTGATTTGTTGCAAGACCAGAATGAGATAATAATTATAGAGTGCTTGCTGCAAAACCTGGCACATGTAAGCTTTCAGCTCATGGTCAACTTTCATGCCAAAGGATTCTATGTTCCTCTTGGACTGGCATTCACTTACCTAATACCTCCATGTTCCTACCTCTTATCTGAGAATAGTCACACAGACCTCTCTGATGGAGCAGGTCTGAGAAAGCTGTAAGAACACTGCCCACGGGACACCTGGGCAGCTCAGTGGTTGAGCGTCTACCTTCTGCTCAGGGAGTGATCCCAGGGTCTTGGGATCGAGTCCCGCATCAGGTTCCTCACAGGGAGCCTGCTTCTCCCTCTGCCTGTGTCTCTGCCTCTCTCTGTGTGTCTCTCATAAATAAATAAATAAAATCTTTTTAAGAAAGAAAGAGAGAAAGAAAGAAAGAAAGAAAGAAAGAAAGAAAGAAAGAAAGAAAGAAAGAAAGAAGAAAGGGAGAAAGAGAGAGAAAAAAGAAAGAAGAAAGAAAGAGAAAGAAAGAAAGAAAGAAAGAAAGAAAGAAAGAAAGAAAGAAAAGAAAGAAAGAAAAAGAAAGAAAGAAAGAAAGAAAAAGAAAGAAAGAAAGAGAAAGAAAGAAAGAAAGAAAGAAAGAAAGAAAGAAAGAAAGAAAGAAAGAAAGAAAGAAAGAAAGAAAGAAAGAAAGAAAGAAAGAAACTCAAGGGCTTCTCGAGGGCTAGGAGGATGTGGGTCTCTGTATCCACCGCTACAGGCTGTGAGCATTGGGCGAACAAATGAATGAATGTATGAATGAATGGGCACGTGATGATTTTGCTGGCTAGGAAAGTCCTCAGTTGTTCAACAACAGCATAGCAATTAAGAGATCTTTGGAAGGCCTGCTTCCAACAAGATCAGCATCTTATGACCAGAAAGAAAGCCTGGGAATTATTAGGGAGTATCTTGTTTGTTTGTTTTGCAAATGAAATTCAGAGTGTAAGAAGGGAGTTGCAGCCTTGGGGGGAGGTGAGGGGGGGGGGGGGGGCTCAGAGTTAACCCCTTCAGTGCCATGTCAGCCAGTGCCCACTTTTGAGAAATACATCCCAAGGAGGATGTGCCCCCCAAATAGCGGGAGGACCAGGAGGCTGAAGACCTGACTGTGCCTCTACGTAGCTCTGAGACCTTCAGAAAAAAAAATCCCTTAATTTCTCCATATGTTAGTTTCATAGAAGATCAAGCCATTTACGTTCCAAGCACCTCTCAGTTCTTACCACCCCAGCCCCCAAATCAGTTCAAGCCTCCAGAAGAATGTCTTCTGGCTCAGAGAGAGGGTGAAGGTGGCAGCTGTGTATGGCGTTGGCATCCTAGCAAGAGGATTTCCCCCTATATCTACTAATAATCATAATACTGATGTTAATAGTACCAGCTATTCGTTGAACATATGCTGTGTGCCAGGCACTATTTCAAAAATTCTGCCTGGATTCCGTGTTAATTCTCCCTATAATTCTATGAAGTAGATGCTAATATTCTTCCCATTTTACTGATGAGAAAACTGAGGCACAGAGAAGGTAAGTAAGCTACCCAAGGCTTCATGGCCTATAAGTGGTTGAGCTCGGACTCAAACCTAGGAGCTTGACACAGGACACTCTAGTCTCTACCCCTTGGGTTCCCATGGGCTGTTCCCCCAGGCCGCCCTAGGTCTGTTCAGAAGTGCTGCAAAGTGAGATGCTTTTAGGAAGAGAGAAAAACAGTGGTAAAGGTACTGGGCCAGTCTGAGAAGGCACAGCATCCAAACCCTAGCTATGGCCCTAACCATCCCTGGGACTTCCAAGTCCTGCCACTCTTGGGTCTCGAGTCTTGGGTCTCAGTTTCCCCATCTATGAGTTGAGGGAATCACCCATGGGAATTCCAGGGATGTTCCTATTCTGATAGGTGAATGAGAGGATTTAAAACTGAAACTCAGGGTGCTGGGGTGGCTCAGTCGGTTAAGCGTCTGTCTTTGGCTCAGGTCATGATCCCGGGGTCCTGGGTTGGAGTCCCCACATCGGGCTCCCTGCTCAGTGGGGAGTCTGCTTCTCCTTCTCCCTCTGCTGCTCCCCCTGCTTGTGCTCCCTTGCTCTCTCTTTCTCTCTCTCTCTCTAATAAATAAAAATCTTTAAAGTAAATAAATAAAATAAATAAAATGAAACTCAGAAAAGAGCTTTGGAGAGTATGTAAACTCCAAGAAATTGTATGAAAAATGTGCTGTGCAGGCCCCTCAGTTCATGGGGGTAAGGAATTCATAGTTACAACATTTCTTAAAAGCGACCCTCCAGGAATCTAGAATACATCCATGCCAGCAGTGAAGACACTCAAAGGCTAACAAATCTGAGGGAGGTCACTCCTGTGGTCCTGATGTCAGGGTCTTTGATGGTGTCCAACATCCTGTTGTTTAGGGCATGGGGGAGACAAAAAGCCAAATAATTGGCTTCATCCAATTGTCTTCCGATACCCAGGAACTTCCAGAATAGAGAGTAGTAACCTGGCACCCACAGGTTCAAAATCTCTCTCTGCACACAGCCTCTGTCTTTCTTTCCCCAAGGAGGAATGTCTCCCTTGCACTCATTCCCTTCAGAGGGAGCCAGAAACATGTTGTCACCTGCAAGGATTTGCAAGTGGACCCAGCAGAGATATGTCAGTTGGATGAGGTGTGTGATTGTAAAGCCTGCAGAAGCAGCCAAGGCCCAGAATGTCCTCACCCAAGTAAATGCTGTGTGTGTGTGTGTGCGTGCGTGCACGAGTGTGTGTGCATATATGTTTGGGTATGTGTACGTGTGTGTATGGGGGAGGGCACGCAGACATTTGCAAGTGGGGGGAAGCAGTAGGCTGCTCCGGTAAAAACACCAGATGGAAAGGCAGCCAGATGTGGGCGGGAATCTCAGCTCCTCCCCCTTAGCAGCTCTGTCATTTGGACAAGCTCCTAACCTCTCTGAGCCTCAGTTTCCACCCCTGTAGAATTCCAGCAATTTCACAGTGCTGCTGTGAGGACCTCACAATAACTCATGTACTGAAGAATTCACGTATTGCAGCTGCCCTGTAAGTAGCGGGAGCTCAACTCGACATATGGGAGTCCAGACGCCTGGGTGACCTTGGACAATTCTTTTTTTGTTCTTTATCTGAGCCTTGGTTTCTTCATCTGTAAAAGAGAAGCGGAGTGGCAGAGGAGGTTGATTCTTGAAGCTTTCTTTTAATCCTGTTTTTTTTTCTTCCCGCCAAATAAAAACACATGCAACTATTAGAAATAGCATTTTGAGGGGCATCTAGGTGGCTCAGGGGTTGAGTGTCTGCCTTTGGCTCAGGTCGTGATTCTGGGGTCCTGGGATTGAATTCCACATCAGGGTCCCCCCAGGGAGCCTGCTTCTCCCTCTGCCTGTGTCTCTGCCTTTCTCTCTCTCTGTGTCTCTCATGAATAAATAAATAAAATCTGTAATGAAAGAAAGAAGAAAGAAAGAAAGAAAGAAAGAAAGAAAGAAAGAAAGAAAGAAAGAAGAAAGAAAGAAAGAGAAAGAAAGAAAGAAAGAAAAAAGAAAGAAAGAAAGAAAGAAAGAAAGAAAGAAAGAAAGAAAGAAAGAAAGAAAGAAAGAAAGAAAGAAGAAAGAAAGAAATAGCTTCTGGAGTACAAGGAGAAACAACAACTAGCACCAGTAGACTCGAACCTCTCTTGCCCACTGCCTTCCTGGTAAACCTCACGTTCACATGTGCTGGGCTCCCTTGGGAAACCAGCCCACCACACCCACACTTGCCGGGGTCCCCTCACCTGTGCATGTCTATGTACCACTTGTATTACTTATTTATCTGATATTTTTCCCAATTCAATCACCTATTGTTGGCTCAAATTTTAGTTCCATCCAAAAGGAAGTTTTTATGCCACTGCCATAGAGAAAAGACCAGTACCTATATTCATAAATAGTCACACGGGCCAGACATGCAGTAAACACTGGGTAGAGCTGCCCGGTAGAGGTTCTGAACCTGAGAGCTGTCCTCTCTCTTCCTTAAAAAAAAAAAAAAAAAGAGGATCAGCAAAGAGCGAGAAGGTGCAAAGACACACCAGCACCAGCTGGGGTTTTCTCCTTGCACTGGGCAGGACCAGGAAAGGAGAAGGAAGGAGAGGGAAGGGGAGGAGAATATAATGCAGCATTTCCCGAGCTGTGCCATTCCAGGTAGGCATCTCTGTGCAACATTGTTGATCACTGCAGAGGGTTTAATGGTGTTCCCCCCCAAAAGAGGTGTCCAAGTCCTAACCTCTGTACCTGTGAACGTGTCTCTATGTAAATCTGAAACCAGATTTTGCAGATGTAAGACTCCCAGAATGAGATCACCCTGAATTCCATGACAAGTCTGTATAAGAGAGAGATTTGAGGGGCACTTGGGCAGCTCAGTGGTTGTGCATCTGTCTTTGGCTCAGGCCGTGATCCCGGGGTCCTGGGATCAAGTCCTGCATCGGGCTCCCCGGAGGGAGTCTGCTTCTCCCTCTGCCTCTCTGTGTTTCTCATGAATAAATGAATAAAATCTTTAAAAAAGAGAGAGAGAGAGATTTGATACACACAAGGAAGGCCGTATGAAGACAGACAGACCAGAATGACACAGCCACAAGCCAAGGACATCTGGGGGCACCAAATCTGGAAGAGGCAACTGTCCCCAAGAGCCTTTGGGGGACACCTTGATTTCCGACCTCTGGCCTCCAGAACCGTGCGAGAATCCATCTTTGCTGTTTCTAACCGCCTGGTTTGTGGGGATTGGTTGTGGCGGCCCTGGGAAACTAATACAGTCATTGCACCCATTCCCAGGTGACATCTGTCGGCATGACTTTTCTCCTCCCGCCTTGACCAAGAACTGCCATTTCAGAGGGACTCTTTGCTGGTGTGACGTGTCCTTGCTTTGCCCCAGCAGGCAGGCCTGGGTAAAGACATTGGAAGGCCTGGGGGTGAGGAGGATCCTCCCTCGTCCTCAGGACTCTGAGCCTTGGGATCCTGTCCTCCTCCACCTCCCATCCCTGCTCCCAGTGCTACCTGGAAGACACAAAGTAAAAGGAAAGATGAGTCTCCGTGTGGGTGAACCAAAGTATAACTTTTGGTTGCTATTAAAAAAGAAAAAAAGTCATGAATAAACCATGTTTTGTGATTTTTAAAAGGGCGAGGGGGGGTTTGGGGGGACCTATAATTCCAGACCGAATCAATGGTTGGAACTCACCAGCTTAATGTGAGCCAGATTCCTGCCTCCTCGCCTTCTCTCCCTCTCTCCCGCTCCCCTTCTCTTTCTTGTACCAAAAGCTGTCTGCTCAACTTCTAAAACACCCTTTGCCTTTCTGACCCTTCAACTTGTCTTGAACTTCAGAAAAAATTGGGGAAAAGGCACTGAGTGAACTATATATAAGTCCTGGGCGTGTGGGGAGGAGGGGGTGGAGGGGGCCACACGGGGGAGGAGGCTCACCATGAATTTGGGGCCTCGGATATTTCACTTGCAAAGAGAAAAGAAGAAAAAAAACCTCTTCTGTTAATGGAATTAGTAAATATTTGTTGCTCTGTTCTCCGGCCGGTGCCCCAGGGGGATATCTGGAGGAAGGAAAAAAGGAGGGCAAATACAAATAAAAGGCAAGCTACTTTTCTGCTCCTTTCCCCTCTGCAAAGACACTAAACAGACAAGTCGGAGGATTAGAATGAGGCCTTGTGTGGCTGCCCGGAGCAGGAAGCTGCTGCGAGGGGCTTTGCGGCGGGGAGGGGGCCCTGGTGGGGAAGAAGCAGACCTGCTATCTGGTAATGGGAACGCCATTCCTGCTTAATGAAATGATTGCTGGTGGAGTTCCTGAGTTATGAAGCAGCCTGCACAGTCTCTGGCTGGCTTCCTGGAGCCCCAAGACCCCAGGGCAAGCGGGGGGAGGGGGCGGTGGGGTCCCCCAGCCAGAGACGGGGTGAGAGGTGGCAAGGCAGCCTAAAGCAGGGGAGCAGGGTGGAGGGTGAGAGGATAAGAGTGCAGAGGGGAGCACAGGTGTGGGCAGGGACCCCCAGGATGCCAGAGGGAGGAAGCCGGATGCTGAGAAAGTGGTAGACAGACAGACGGTGGCAGGTGTGGAGGCAGAGGGCCGCAGAACCCAGGAGGAGGCAGGCCGGAGTCACCGAAGGGTTCAGAGAAATGGGAAAGGGGGACAGACACGCAGGGTCAGAGAGAGGTGGGTGGCACAGGGATGAGGCCCGAGGAAGGGAGGGTGGAGAGAGCCGCAGCCCGCAGCCCGCAGCCGGCGGGGCAGGAGATGGGATGAACTGAGAATAGGAGACACAGAGATGGAATGAGGAGAAACCCCAGCCGTTAGAAGCAGGACAGGAGGAGGAACCAGGCAGTGGGAGAGACGCCCAGGGCCCAGGGTCCGAGACCAAGAATCAGAGAGAGAAGCATGGAGGCAGAGAGAAGGAGGCACCCCTGTGCAGGTGGGGAGTGGGGTTTCCATGAGCCCAACGGACATCACCTTGATGCAGAGTGAGGTCCAGTTGACACCGATTATAAAAAATAAAGATCGCATCTGAAGACAGCCAAATAACCAAGGGAAAGGACCCAATGCTCTTCGACGCCACAGCAACAATTCTCTGACTCCCTCGACTTCTAGATTTGGGGATCAGTGCACAGGTGGAACCTTTTCACCACCCCTATTTGGTTTCTGGCCACCCAACAGCAGTCCTGGGAAGATTTATGACTCCCACTTTTTTTCAGTTGAAGAATCTGAGAATCAGGGGGATGAAATTACCTACAAGGTAACAGAGAGAGGAAGGGGGATGGTGGGTAGGGTTGAGACCCTAGCACAGCCTCCACAAAAACAACATGAATGCTGGAAAGGAGAGAAGGTTGGAGGTTGCATGTTCTGAGAGCCTTACTTTGTTCAAGAAGAGGTCAGATGAATTATTATATTGTTACAGTGATTAATCACATGCATAAGAGAAATTTAATATACACATTTAAAGAATAGGAACAAAACATACAGCTTCTAAACAAGAAGAGGAGGGGCACCTGGGTGGCTCAGCCAGTTAAGCGACTGACTCTGGATATCAGCTCAGGTCATGATCTCAGGATCATGAGATCGAGCCCCCAGTCATGCTCTGTGCTCAGCAGCGAATCTGCTGAAGATTCTCTCTCCCTCTGCCCCTCCCCTCACCCTGCATGTGCATTCACTCTCTCTCTAAGAAATAAATAAAGCTTTAAAATCACTAAAAAAAAAAAAAAAAACAGAGGAAAAAAAGTGGATGGGGTGGAGATAAAGAAAATTCTATCACTCTAACATGAAAGAGAAAAAGAAAGAAGCAGACGCAAAATGAAAAAATATATATTAAAATATGGTAAGTAGAAATCATAGAATCAGATAATAGAAATAAATCTGAACTAATCTGTAATTACATTAATCATAATGGAATTAAACTCTTCAGCTAAAAGACAGGGACCTTGGGAATGGATTATTTAAAAAAAAAAACACACACACACACACAGCAGCTGTGTGCTTTTCCTGAGGCATACATACATGAACAGAAAAGTGGAACATTAAAGACTAGATATCCTAAGCGACTACTAACAAAAAGAATGTTGGTATAACATGGATAGTAGACAAAACAGAGTTTTGGGCAACCCGGCTCCCTCTGGCACCCAGCCATGGGCTTTCACTGTCCACATTCATGTCCACATCTGTGTGGCCACTGGGTTGGACCCACGGGAGCCTTGCAGGCAGGACTCTAGATTCAAGTTTCACTGTTAAGTTCCTACAAGGACTTTGTTCTTTCCCTTACCTTTCCGGTTTTCCACACTGTGCTCTGAGACCTAGTCTTTGGTAATGATGGAGAGAGGGGAATGCAAGAGAACCACCTTGTGAAAAGCTGAGTTGCAGAGACAGCCAGACAGCCTGACACCCAGGGAGAAAAGTGGGCAGGAACAGGTTGAAGGGATGTGGGTCAGCTTCCTCTGAAGCTGGAAGCAAGGAAAGAGCAATTCAGTATCAGCAACACGTTCCCTGTCTCTCCTCCTACCGGCCACTTCTTATTTCTTCCTTCTGAAAATATCCAGGCTGCCATGAGTGTGGGCAGTAGTTCCCTGCTTCTTGCTTTTATTAAGAGCAAGAGCCAAAACTCTTGGAAAAGGTAATTGTGGGTTCTTGCAACGTGTTCAACCAAGAGCCAAGAAATTGCCAAACTGTGACCTTTCACACCCTCCGCTCCCCACCCACTCCTCACTGTGCCCAAGGTGGGATAGATAAACCTTTGTAGGCAGGAGTGAGTTGGGGACGGGTCATGAAAGAGATAGCTGCTCCTGTTCCCATTCTCAGTCACATCATACAGGGTATGGCCCTCGCTCAATGCCTCTCTCCTGTGATCTCGCACAAGGGTCTCCTTTGGCCTGAAAGGCCATCCTTGCTCCCCACCCCCCACTGGCCTTTGCTCCTTCTATGGCCCATCTTGTCCTGGTCCTGCTGGAAAACCTTCCTAACCTCCAGATGAGAAGTAAAAGCCCCATCTCCCAGTGCTCTGTACTCACTCCTGTTAAAATGTCTATCACTCAGCATTGTAACTGGAGGTGAGCTGATCTCTCTCCCCGCTCTCTTTTCCCCAAAAGATACAGAATCTCAGAAGGTGGCAAAAGGATTTCTTTTCTCCTTCTGTCCCTTCTCCTTGGCGTCAGTGTAGGCACACAGACAGGGGCCCCCAGATGTTGAACGAAGGAATGCTGGAGTAAGTCTACAATCAAGGACATTTGCCAACCCCGGCGGCAGCACCATGAATCACAACCACAGAGCTCTGAGCTTTCCAGGGAACAGAAGCTCAAAAATATCCAACAGAAAAGCCAGAAAGCCACCTGGGAGAAGCTCTTGTCCCTCTGGTTTGTAGACAAGGTCCATGGGATCCCAGGAGTTGCCCAGAGGTGTCTCAGCAAAGCAAAGGTTGCCTCCATTCGCATGATTTGACTCCCTCCCCTCCACTCTGTATCAACACAACAATCCCACTTACTTCTCACTTATATTATCAGGCTTTGGCCTCATCAGATGAATGAGTCTGAGATTGAAATACAGAATTCCTAAGTCATTTTACAGAACAGATCACCAACATGCAGAGAGAGGAAGGGATGTTGTGTCTTGCAACCATATCTCATCCCTGTCCCTTACGAAGGGGGAAATTTTAAGTGACTCACACTCTCTTTAAACTTCAGTTTCCTAGTTTGTAAAAAGGGGAGAAGAGTAGATCTATGGGGCTGTGGTGGGAATCAGTAAGATGAGTTAAGTCAAGAGTAGAGGCACTTGGTGAATGTGACCTATGATGATGGTGGGGAGGAGCGGTGATGGTGGTTATTAATTACCAAGCATTATTATTCTCTCTCAATCCAGTGCTCTTTCTCCTCTATCCAGCTGGCTCTGAGACATAATGTAACATGCCAGGATCCCAGCCAGAGATGGGGAATATGAAACACAACCCTCCCAGCAGTCTTGTTATCCAACTATGGCTACCGCATTAACAGAAGATCTATCTCAAGCTGGACCTTCTCCATCTCTGGGCAGTCAAGTCTCAGACCAGGAACACTTAAAGAAGAAAATCAAGAAATCCTCTAGAAGGAAAGATTAAGACAAATTTCCTACAAACCAGTTGGAGGGGCTGAACTCTTGTCAACTTATTACCTCCCATCCTATCCAAGGCCTTTCTCCTAAGCCCAGACTTTCACTATAATGTGAAGTCTCCTATCCCATAATAAGGTGTCATGATGGCATGAGAAGGCCCCACTGCCTACCCCATGCACAAGAGAAGGTGGAAACAGGAGAGCACCTTTGTTTACAAGGTGACAGTTGGCCAGTCTAGTAGAACCCAAGCCTGAAACCCACTTGCTTGCCCAGGCGTTAGCCTTTCCAAGAACAAATGACCACCTGGACCACCTACTCCAGGCCTCCAAAGTGGCACTCATATCCCAGAAGTGCAGGGCATGATTATAGGTGGCAACGAAGGCTGGGTTTTTTTTTTATTATTATATATCTGTTCTCAGGTATATTCAAAAAAATCTATAACCAAGAATATAAAAATTAGTGAAAGGGGATAAAGGGAAAGGAGAGAAAATGAGTGAAAATATCAGTGAGGGTGATAAAACATGAGAGACACCTAACTCTGGGAAATGACCAATGAACAAGGGGTAGTGGAAAGGGAGGTGGGCGGGGGGTGGGGTGACCGGGTGATGGGCACTGAGGGGGACACTTGGCGGGATGAGCACTGGGTGTTATCCTAAATGTTGGCAAATTAAACTCCAATAAAAAAATTTTTTTTTTAAATCTATAACCAGCACATTAAATCCTCCATTTAACAAATTTTATAGCCTGGACCAGGCATTTTTTAAGTTACAAATGTGAGATGATTTACAAAACAAGTGTATAATAGATTTGGTCATTTGCCAATATGACAAATCTGGACATGTCTGGAAAACTCTGTTCTCCTCTTACAGATGGAGAAACAAGCATAAAGGGGAGGGAAAAAATGACTCAAGGTCATCAGGCAAGAACTGAGGCTAAAAGCCAGGTCTCCTGGCTGCAATGTGGGGTCCACCTGTCCTTATTCCAAATCCTATGTGATCAGTTCTCCTGACTGAGGAGTCAGGTCTCCGGAGAGGCATGGGTGATCATGTAAGTGTCTGAAATACAGGGATTACTGTCTGGACAGAATGTTTTAGCTCAGTGTAGTCTGCCATCACTAGATGAATCTACAGATCAAGACTCTTATTGATCTTGTGCCCGTGCAAGAGCAAGCCATATAGTGTTGGAGAGCAGTGTCAGAACCATGCTTCCTGGGTTCAAGTCCATGTTCCACCATTTTTCTAAGCTATACAATGTGCACAAATCTCATTTACCCTGAGTCTCCTTTATTCTCATCTGGACAGTGGACATAAATGCTGATTACTTCATTGGTATTTTGGTGAGGTCTAAGTGAAATAAGCTATAAAAGCTCACTGATGTTCAATATGAGATGGAGACAGACGTGTATCTAGGATCTTCTTTCTAGGGAAGAATGTGTCAGTTAGCTATTGCCATGTAACAAACTAATCCAAAACTTCAAGATGGAAAATAATGATTTGTTATTTCTCCTAATTCTCTGGGTCAAGAAGCCAAGTAAGGCACAACTGGGCAGTTCTTCAGCTCCACGAGGTATCAGCTGGGTTCACTCACGGCTTTCAGCAGGTGGTCGGGCTGCTCTGGAAGGCCCAGGAATACATGCTCCTACATCTGGTTCCTTGAGGCTCCTCCACGCAGGCTCTCATTGTCCACATGGCAACTCATATTCAGTAGTAGCATAAGCTTCCTTATAACCCAATGATGGGCTTTCCGAAGGAATGTTGAAACCACCAGGCCTCTTAAGGGGCTACATACCACAGAAAGGGGACAAAGATTTCCCAGTTATCCAAGCAGTCCAAACCACTGCCCCACGCCCCCTAGGCTCCATTTATGTTCAAAGTCCTATGGGTTCCATCATGACATCATGCCCTGTTCAATATCTAGCTCTTTGAATGAGTTGTTCTTTGCCTGGGTAACTTGTCCTCATAATCCTAATTTAGTCATGACTGTCTCCAGGAAGCCCTGCATAATTCCCTAGTTTAGGGGTGATGCTCTTGTTATTTACTTCCCTAGCATCTGGTACCTCTCCTTAAAACTCATCACCCCTGTAAATAACTATAAATTCAATGTCTGTTGTCCTTCCAGACATGATCGGTCCCATGAGGGTGAGGATCCTGTGAACTTTGTTCATCACATCATCCCCAGCTCTTGGCTCAGTACCTAGTACCTGGTAAGTACTCAGAAACTGGCCAAGTAAGTCCTGAGTCAGCCAAAGTCTTGGCTCTTGGATTCCAGCCTCACCTTCTCCCCTTTCACCCTGTGTGACCTTGGTGTGGCAAGTTCCCTGGGAAGCAGAGGCTGGAGTAAAGACATTTATTGGGGATGGATGAGAAGAATGGGAATCAGGGTTGGGTGAAGGGAAAAGTTGAGCTATGATGCAGTCTCAACAAAGGCCTCAGCTGACCCCGTGGAAGTTTTGAAGATGGGATGACCCTTCTACTGGGGGAAAGGGGCTAGGCCTTCATTCTCCTGCACTGCCAGTCTTGGGATGCAGGCTGTCCTTGGAAGGGGTCATAATCATAAGTAAGATGGATGTCTTCAGCTGAGTGTAAGATCCAGATAGCTGGGAACTAAGACATCCAACCAGCAATATTCTTAAAAGGTGGGGGGCAGAAGGTGCAGAAAACAAGACTTTCACTTCCAAAACAGACCTAAATAGCACATAATGCACACTTGACACTTGGCCTTAATCTCTCTGTGCCTCCTTCTTTTCATCAGTGCAGTGGAGATAGTGATAGCCCCTTCTCAAACCCCAAGGAAGGACCTAATATAAATAATGGATTTCAAGTGGCTTTGAAAATATTCAAAGGGGGGAATCCCTGGGTGGCTCAGCAGTTTAGCACCTGCCTTCGGCCCAGGGCGTGATGCAGGAGTCCCAGGATCGAGTCCCACATCAGGCTCCCTGCATGGAGCCTGCCTCTCTCTCTCTCTCTCTCTCTCATGAATAAATAAATAATCTTAAAAAAAAGAAAAGAAAAGAAAAGAAAAAGAAAATGTTCAAAGAATGGGGTGCCTGAGTAGTCCTGTTGGTTAAGCATCTGACTCTTGGTCTCAACTCAAGTCATGATCTCAAGGTGAGGGGATCAAGCCTCGCTTCAGGTTCTGTGCTCAGTGTGGAATCTGCTTTAGATCCTTTCTTCCCCTCCCCACTCCCACTCTCTCTCTTTCTCTCTCTCTCTCAAATAAAACTTTCTCTCTCTCTCTCTCTCAAATAAATAAATAAATAAAATCTTAAAAAAAAAAAAAAAGAGGTGGCTCAGTGGTTGTGCATCTGCCTTTGGCTCAGGTTATGATCCCAGAGTCCTGGGATCAAGTCTCACATCAAGCTCCCTGTGGGAGGCCTGCTTCTCCCTTTGCCTATGTCCCTTCCTCTTTCTGTGTGTCTCTCATGAATAAATAAATAAAATCTTTAAAAAAAAAAGAAAAAAAAGAAAAAGAAAATGTTCCAAGAAGGAAAAACTTGGCAGATGTCCTGAAATACCAAGAAGACAACTCTGGTCCCTGCTCCAAGTTTGTCAAGAGTGAAACTGAAAAGACTCATGTCACAGCCACAGACAATTCAGATGGAAAGACTTGTCTTAAGCAAGCTCTCAAAGCCACCAGCACCCAGTTCAGCCCTTTAGAGAACAGCTTGGATGAAGCCTTGGCAAGCCCTAAAACCATCCTCCATGGACCTCAGGGTCATTCTCCTTGTCTTCAGTGATTTCCTAAGAAGAAATTACAACCCAGCTTTACTTGGTCATTGTACCAGTATTTACATCCATGAGGCACTGTCTGACCAGGGAGTGGTGACTTTTGCTCCAGGCAGGAATGACAGATCCTAGATACATAATGAAAGGAACATGGACTGGGTACAGGTTTAACTTGATGGAAAAGATCCCCAGTGTGGTCTTTGTCACTTTTTGCATGTCCCCGATGGCTGACAAACCGTGGTGGAAGAACAGGGGTATAGGATCTCAAACCTGCAAATTTTTACTATCACTTCTCCCAATCAATTGATGTAACCAGGAGGTTTTGTTTGGGTATGTTTGTGGCAGGCATCAGGTCCTTTAAGAAACCAAGCCACAGCAATGATATTGTTCCCCGGTAACCAAGATGCCGGTGGCTGTTGGCACGGATGCTGGGGCCACTCCCTGCTTGTCTCTCCTGGCATCGAGGAGAGTGAACAGTTCAGACTATAGGGCAGGGCCCATGCAGAAGAGGCCAGTAAAAGGAAGGAGGGAGAACCAAAGATGGTCTGAAAGAATGACAAGAGTTCCCAGGCTCGACTCTTAGGGATATTAGATTTCATTCATCACTTACTATACACTAGGCACTGAGCAAAATGCTATAAGTACTTCACCTTGTTTGATCCTCATGACTGCCTTTTTCCTATGTTACTGACGATGAAACAGAGGCTCAGAGATTTGAACCCGGAGCTCCAGCATAGGCTCTTGATTACTGGCCACATCGTATAGCCTGGCCAATGTGGTCAAACAAAACAATTCCTAAAATGAACTCAGCTTGATTTCTTGTCCACTTGGACGTCTGTGTTACACAATTATAATATCCATATGTCATGGGGTCACACAGCTCTAGATGTTTCCTGTTCTATCTCTGCCCTCTTTCTTCTACCCCTTGCTCCCTCCCCATTCATTGAGGTCCTATGTTATGTCAGACACTGTGAATGTTGAGAAACACGTACCATTGGTCCTGTCCCCTGTGTCTCTTTGGGGAAACATTCTCTCAGGGAAGCCAGGCACAAAAGCAAAATATTACAATGCCGGCGGGGAGCACGCGATGACTCAGAGATCCAAAGAGAGTCCCGCGGGAACACAGGGAGGTAACTTACGTGCTGGAAACGTTTCAGCAAGGGGAAGCCACTTAAACTTGGATACACAGAGCAAAGAAGAGAGAGAAGGGCACAGCTGGAGGAAGATAGTGAGTGTGCAAAGCTATGTAAGACAAGAGCTTGGCGGGTTGGGGACACAGGAGGGCGGAGTAGAGATCTAGAAGGAGAGTGGAGGGTGGCAAGGTCACAGAGGAAGCTCACTGGGAATACAACAGGCCACTCTAAGGTCACACTAAGGTGGCCAGCTTCGATCACACAAGACACTGGGATGCCCAGCAGATGGTTAAGAAAAGGAGTGACAAGACGGGCTCCGTATCTCAGAAGGATCACTAGGTAGGTGTGTGCAAGGTGGGCTGAGGACAGACCCGAGTGGTGCAGAGTCTGGAGTCAGGGGAGCCAATCTAAGGATTGCCCTAATCGTCCCAATGGAGTAGCTGAGGCTCTCCTGGTCCCCACTTCTCTCGGGGTGCCCGATGCTTCTAATAGACTCTTCGTCCTGGTGCACCAGTGACGGCGTGCTTTGCCCTCCCCATGCATCTGCCTTGTAAGTGGACCGTGCTTATCTGACTCAAGAGTGCTCCCCCCCCTCCAGGATAATCATTTCAAAGAGTTCACAGCACTCCCAGAGCCCACCACTTATTCTAACTGGGCTGTCCCCAGGCTGATGTCTTCACAGGTAACTTTATCCACACCTGAAGACTTCATCTAAATTCAACGGGCTTTTGGCTGAGATCTGGACACCTGCCCTTCATCCTGCGGAGCAGATGCATGACTGCTTCCACCCCAAGGTCTCACCCTGGGGCAGTGAGGGAAGGGTCTGGCAACAGCGCCTCTCTCCCCAGCTGAAATAAAAGACCGCTCAGCTGGCGCTCCCAGCTCTCAATTTCTCCAGCCACCCTCTCCAGCAGAGCCCCCGTCTCCATTAATACTATTACTTGGGATGACATTTCCTCTGACTGTCGTTGTCTCTTTTTTTTCCTCCTCCTTAATTCCCTAATTTGTCCTAATATGCCCATTGCCTGCGTATCAAGTCATCCGCGAAGCCGCCCCATTTCCAGGTCCCTTCCTCCCCATCAGCCAAGCCTCCGTCTCCCACAGAAATTACAGGGGAGGCAGCCACAAGCCCGCAAGGGCAGGAAATAGAATTAGGGGACGTATTAATTGGGACATCAAGTCGGATTTCGTTCCAGGCACTTCCTTCCGTTAACCACTTTGAAGCTTCCCCTCCGTGGCTCTGTTTCTCATTAGATGGAGCTCTTAATGGTGAGGGGTGTTTACGCATGGTGCAAAGATGTCATGCCCTCGCCTGCAGACTGGCAGGCCCAGCGGATCGGTGAGGGCAAGCGGAGGAAATGGCCAGCCAAGGAGGTCAGGGTGGCAAAAGGTAGAAGTGATGCTGAGAAAGGACTCATTTTTAGTGATGCTAAGAAAGAAAGCAAAAAGAGAGAGAGGTGTGTTTCAGGCTGAAGAGAGAGATTCCATCAAAGTGCCATTATTTTAAACTTTCCCTTATGTGCAATCTCCAGGGTCTGCAAGTCCATTTGCAAAGCGAGTTCCTTCCTCCTCCTTTTTTGTTGTAATTGTGCTTTTCCCAGACAGCCATGAATTCGCTGGCTGTGAGGATTCCCGGATGGATGCCATTGCCAACACCTAGGAAACTGGTTGAAATGAAGGTCTTAGGCCTGATCCAGAGAAAGGTGCCAGGACACTTCGTCCCTCCGAGGCCCCCGAGCTCCAGGTTTGGACAACGTCTCCACTGAGGGACACTTACCAGCCCCATCTGCCCCCAGACCCGCTCCACCCACACCATCCACCCCACCTCTCTGAGGTCCTCCCTCTTCAAAGGTGTGGTTGGCTTGCGCCTTTGTGGAATCCCCACTCAGAGGTGTTTTTGCCAACACTAATTCAAGGCTATGAGAAGAACTTATTTGTGGAAGGGTATTTGTTTTTCCACTGAGGCAGCCAAAACCACCAGCCTCCCTTGCCGGAGAGGAGAGGGAAGAGAAGAACCACTTGTTTCCCATGATCCCCCGTGGCAGCCCCACGAAACCAAGCACGGCTGGGAGACTCCAATCAGGCTTTACTGAAACTCAGCCGTGGGTGCCTTCCGTCCTGATCCCCCGGACAAGGTGCCCCAGAAAGGAAACTCCTGATGCCCTCAGGCAAGGCTGAGGTCAGGCCCTTTCACGACCCAGCAGCCAATACAAATACCACAGCCCTGCCCTGGACACCCTTCAATCCTCTCCAGCAGCCAGAAGCCAACATAAAGCAACTGAAAACCATGCTAAGAGCACAGAAGACAAACCTCAGCACTGAATGGAAATCCAATCAAATAACAGCTCCCCACCAACCAGCTTAAAAGGATGAAGGCAGAGGTGTTTCATTTTTTTTCTTCCTTCTTCTGCTTCTACTCCCCCTCGCCTCCCTCTTTCCTCTTTAAATCCCAAGGGATTAAGAGGTGGGAAGGGAACCGGGAAATAGCAGAGCTGCCCACTGGTCCAGCCGTGGTGCTGGCCAAAGACCTTGAGGCCTGGAGTGCCTCCTCTCTGGGCATGCGCAGTTAAGATGCTTTTGGGGAATGACATCAATAAGCTTGCACCTCTGGAGGGGAAAATGTTGGGGAACTGGTACAGGTTTGGGGTTCTCCGGAGGAACTAGAAGAATTGCAGGAAGCTAGGGATTTCTCCTCCAGATCTCTCTGCATCTCCCTTGCCTCTGTCTTTATTCTTCTGCTTCTTGGCAGGACCACTGCTTCCTTCTCCCTTACCTCCCTGGTGAGGGGTTAATGACTTCCCATAGCGGCCACATGAGCATATTGCAATCCATGCAAAGCGGACAGGGGGCCTCTGGGTCTCAGCCCCAGTCCTGTCTTCCTGGAGAAGATACTGGGATTTGTCCCCTTGGGCTAGATGCCATTCCCTCTCCAGACAGCTGCGGTCGGAAGGGAGGAGTCACATCGTACCAAGGCGAGTACAGAGAAACCACCCCTGTGAATTGTGGGAAGACAGTCAAGGGCACCATTGTCCGCGAGAAGACACCCTACAATCCTCTCGCAATTCAGACTCATTTATTGTTATTTACTGAATGTTATTTCATCCTGGAAATCATCCTCATTCCTGTCTTCATCTTCTTTATTGACTTATTCCCTTCTTGATTTATTCATCAATATTTATAGAGTATTTACTACGTGTCCACCCTCTTTTCCTTTTGTGCATTTTTTCCCCATCTATTCAGTAACTAGTCAATAAATATACCTATTGTGTGCTTGAGGTTTACGATACACAAGACACACTGGTAAAGGACTAGTTACTTATGACTTTACAACTTTCTTCTCCCAGCAAAGCAATTGGAACCATTGCGGTAAAAAAGAAACTGACTTTCTTGGGCAGTCCTCAGACTAGAATGCAAGTCTTGTACTCCCTCTATCCAAAATGAGCTGGCCAGAGAAAAGAAAACAGTTTCCCCGCTTGATCTGTCTCCCCGTGAAAGCCCAACTGGAAGGTTTGCGTGTTGTAACATGACAGGGTCAGCAGGGTGGCTCTGAGAGTCCCTTCCTACTCCAGAGTTGAAGAATGTTAGACTGAGTCTATTCATCAGACTAATGGCAAAACCATGAGCCAACAAGAAGACACACACATCTCAGCGGATACAAGAGACTTGCAGCAACTAGTCAGCGTCATCCCCGTGGAAATGAATTAAGGATTGAAGCCGAACAAATCCATAACTTCTTCTCACAGGAGGGGGCAATGGACCTGAGGCCTTCACCTCCTTGTTTCTTAAATATCTCAAGGATCTGACATTCAAAACACCAATGCGATGACTTAACATCGAACAGGTGCTCCTCAAACATTAATTACCTAAGAGTCCTGATGGGTTTCTCCCCTGCCAGATCAAAACCAGACTCCCGGATGCAGAAAAACAGACCGACACCTTTTTCTTCTACAAGCAAGATGAGTCAACAGAACAGAACTTCCAGAAGTTATGACTGACCTGGAGTCTCCAGGCAACAGTTCCTCTGGCAAACATTTGTCAAGCATCTACTACGCACTGGCCACTACGCTAGGCGCAATCCGCTAGGACCAGAGAACCACAGAATCAGTGCTTGGCCATTTATAGTTGGTTTCAGAGTCCATAAATATGCCTTGCAATACAATGTCTAAAGGAAGCTGACAGAGGAGCAAAATCCATCCAAAAACTGTGCACATTAACAGCAAAAAAAATTCCACGAAGCGATGGGATTTTCAGCTGTGCTGTAGGAAAAATGACTTCCTCTCTGTAGGGTTTATTTTTTTCCATAAACCTAAAGTCATGGCAAAGTGACAGCGAGCAAGGCTCAGCCAACATGGCAGCAGACGCATTGGTGGTTGTTCCTTTAGGAACTTTTCACTTTTAACTCTTACCTGTCTTGGCTGCTCCAGAACTAACATGTTACTTTCCTTTTTAGGCCTCAGCAAAGGAGCAGGAAGGGTATTCTGGGCTCTCCAAAGCCTGGTGGTCTTTAAGTAGCTCTTGAAAGCCTAAGGGGCAGTGACAAGTGAAGAATGAGAGCAGGAGCCAGAGTGGGTTGCATATTTATTAGAAACTCTCATCACAATTATCATTTTTTATTTCTTGCTTGATATCTAACTTCATGCAGCGTAGGATCCAAGTGGGCAGGAACTGTATTTGCCCTGTTTACTGATGTCTTCCCAGAGCTCACCATCATCACTGGCACATAGTAGGGGTTCCATAACTTTTTGTCGCATGAATGGATTTCTATACATTGGCCTGATTTGATTCTCCCGGCAACATCAGGTATTATTGTCCTCATTTTCCTAGTAACAAAGCAAAGTGATTTCTCTCTCCTGGTGGGTAATAGTAGCCCATTTTACAGGTCCGGAAAATGAGGCCCCGGGAAGTGATATAACTTGCCAGGGAACACAGGGCTAAGAAGGAAAATGCAGAACTTGGCTTATAAATGATATCCTAGGATGGTGCCTGCCACATAGAAATTTTAATTTGTTGAATAAATATAAATCCAGATCCGGGATTCAAGCCACAGATTACTCCACAGTAGCACATTGCCCCCTACATCAGGTGCCACATCCCACGCTGATTTTCACATCTCTGAATCTCAGTCTCAATCTGCGTTGCTTCTGAGAGGGAATTGGATGATGGTTCCACCCAACAGGGGGTGAGGCTGCCTATTATAGGGCTGGCAGGTTGCAACTGATGACCTTCTCTTGATCAAAGACAAATAGAACATTCTGCTTCCTACCATGAGCCAGTTGAGTATGAATGAAACTCAGAGGATGTCTCCAGTATCTCCCATCCCCACATAGCCACATACAGTGGTCCAAGCTCATGGAAAACTATGGTAAATCCTTATATGCAAGGACATCGAGGATTGAGCCCTCTGAGAAATAAGTGTTTGTGTTACCTCACTGGGCAAACAACCTCAAGCAGAGGATGGACAAGTAATGCAGGAGTAAGAAATATTATCCATAAGGACTCCTGGGTGACTCAGCAGTTGAGCGCCTGCCTTCAGCTCGAGGGCGTGATCCTGGAGTCCTGGGATCAAATCCCACATCAAGCTCCCTGCGTGGAGCCTGCTTCTCCCTCTTCCTATGTCTCTTCCTCTCTCTGTGTGCATCTCTCATGAATAAATAAATAAAATCTTTTTTTAAAAAAACAAATATTATCCATAACGTTGCCAGTAGCTACAGAAACTGGTTCTATTTGTGTGTGTGTGTCAGATATGTATTTACGCTTTTAAAATAATGTTGCTTCTCTTTCTTCTCCCTTTCATACCTCCTATGGAATGTGGCAATGGTGAAATTTACCACTTCATAGGTTGCAAGATATTGAAATACAGCCATGAGAAAACAGAAGGCTAAATGTGACCTGGGAAGCACCCACTCCTGGTAAACCATCCAGAGACATATACAGATTATTTCCCTTCAGGGAGAAGGCAACTCTCTGTCTATTTGTACAGGGAGGTGTGGGTGTTTAGATAGAGCACATTTAAATGTGTGTGTATGAACAAAGCTCAAGGGAGGTCAGTGAAGGGATGGACTGTATTAGTCATATTGTGCTTTGACTGCTTGGCATCCATTGCTCCTTCCAGAATGCAGTCAGTCTGAGGTCAGTTTTCCTAGAAGCAGAACCTGACATGAGAATTCTTGTACAAGTTACTGATTGAAGGTGTATTCTTGAACTGTGAGGGAGCGAGAGAAGCAAGGTGGGAAGAAGAAACACAGCAAAGATGTACTGCTTTCAAATGCAGTGTAGCCTCAGCCTGAGCCCGTAAGGAGCTCTGGAGTGTAAACTGCACCATGGAGGCAGTCCATCTTTGAGAAAGGGAGAAGAGCCTTTGTACCCATGAACCAATCAAATACTTGCACCAGGCCACACTGGGAATGGGAAAGAACATAACTCCCGGGCACTGTAAACACCCCTGCAATAGGCAGGGGGTGGGACACTGTTTTAGTTCCCAAGCACTATGTAACGACTCACTCCAAAATTCAGCCACCCGAAGCAATAATAAACATTTACTTTGCCTCACAGTTTTTGTGGGTCAGTCATTTGGGAGCAGCTCCATTGAGTGGTTCTGGCTCAGAAGCTCTTGTGAGGTTGTGGTTTTGACTGGCTGGGACTCTGGTCTCATCTGAAGGCTAGATGGGAGCTGGAGGATGTGCTTCCCTAGTGGGTCACTCACATAACTGGAATCATGATGCTTGTTGTTGGCAAGAAGCCTCAGTTTTTTCCCCCATGAGGTCCTTTCCACATGCCGCCTGAGTGTTCTCAATACACGGCTGTTGCTTCCACCAGAACCAGAAAGATGGAAGGTCAAGGAAAATGTATAACACCTTTTATGGCCTAACTCAGAGGCCAGATGTGGTTTCCTCTGTCATAATCTATTGGTCTCACAGACTAGGTCTGATTCAAGAGGGCAGGGGCCTATCAAAGGTGTAAACACCAGTAGAGAAGATTGTTGCTCACTGAGGATCATCAAGGATCCTGACTGCCACAGGCGTCAATAGTGTCTGCTCCACGTCCACATTTTATTTTGAAGGGTGATCTCTGCCTTGTCATGCATTAGTGGCCAGGTAGTTCCAAGTCCCTACCTTTCACTACAGAGGTCCAGAGATACAACTGAGACACAGTCATGTGATCTTGGTCCAGCCAGTTGGATGTCCTCTCCCAAAACTTTGCTTCCTTACTTAATTGGTTTGCTAGGGATTTCATAATGAGCTACCATAGATTGGGGAGCTTAAACAACAGAACTTATTTTTTCACACTTCTGGAGGCTGGAAGTGCAAGATCAAGGTCCCCTCCGGGTTGGCTTCTTTCTGCTGAGCTTGCAGATGGCTGCCATCTTGCTATGTCTTCATTTGGCTTTTTCTTTGTGTGTGTATGTATTCCTGGTGTCTCTCTGTGTGTCCCAATTTCCTTGTCTTATTAGGACACCAAGTCAAATTGCACTAGGGCCCACTCTAGTGACCTCGTTTTGACTGAATTGCCCCTTTCAAGGCCCTATCTCCAAAAACAATCATACTCTGAGGTACTGTGAGTCAGGGCTTCCACACATAAATGTTAGAGTACACAATCCAGCCCCTAACACTTGTGGAATGATGCAACAAAAAAGATGCAGATAACAGAGGTATGCTAACCTGAGTCTTCCTACCACAACACTGTAGCTGTGGTCCCCGCTCCCCTGCCTCCTATAGCTTCCATGCCTCATTCCCACTTTCTAAACCTAATTTGCAAAACCTTCTGCCAATTCTGAGAGATTCAGACTTCACGTCGAATAAATTAAGTTTTGCTTAAGCCAGTTGTTGTTGGCTTATATTTCTTAACAATCAAGTCCCCTGACTGATACAGTGCTTTTTCCATATTTTCTGGAATGAATATATGTTTCTTTTATATTTGGGTGGGGGCAGGGTGTGGAGAAAAGTCCTTTTTAGAGTACAAAAGTACTCAGGCTAAATTAAAAATCTTCCTAAGCACGTCTTTCTTCTTGCCTGAATAACATATTTCTCACCTCATCCAGACACAGACATACACAAATCCACTAAAGTTAAAAAGAAGGGGGAAGGTGTAAGACCTGTGAGTTTTTGGCAGTGAGTCAAATCACCATTCAGGCAGTCGATTGTTACCTGATACCATGCTTTCGTGACCATTGGCAGAACACTGGCTCATGTGGATGGCTGGAGATAGAATATAAGATCCCCCAAGCCGCAACAACAGTCAGCCTCTCACTCCCATGTCTACCTGTCTCTGGGAGATACTGTTAAGATGGAGGCCAAAAATTTCAGTCCTCATTCTGTCAGACCCAGTTCCAGTGCCATCATTGTGCATGAGCATCCCTCATGCTGAGTGCCATTCTGGGCCTTAACTATATATTTTTTCATGAAACATGATGCTTAAACAGAGCCAGCTACTTTTTCTGGTTCCCAATACAGAAAGAGATCTAATGGTATAAGCAAAATGGGATCTGGTGGGCTTATGGAGAGAGAAGATACTGGCCTCTAACAAAGCTACAAGGTAGGGCAAGGTCAAGGATAGTTTTCTATGCACATGCGCCTTAAGCCCTCATTCTTCACGGAGTTAACCACCCATGTAAGAAGTAATCTTTCTACACATTGTTTTTCCTTCTTTTTCTTTTCTTTTTTTTTTTTTTTTTGTTTGTTTTTCTGATCTGCCCCAAACTTATCACATGGCTTCACCAGGCCTTCAGAGACCATAGACCAAATGCAGGTTCAATGCATATTGAGTCTCCCCTGCACTCCTACCCCAGTTACTTTTTCTCCTTTCCTTTATTAAGCTCACAATGGCCCCCAAGAGTTAGGTGATCCTGAACCTAGTAAGGACACATTCTTGCCTGCTGGAAGGACAAGCTGTAAAAGCTAAACCCAGGGTAAAGTGAAGGGAGACAATAAGGTTCCATTTAAAGCAAAAGAGAGACAGAGAGAGTCAGAGAGGAGGGGGGAGGCGGGGAGAGAGAGAGAGAGATATAAATATCCCAGGGCAACTGAAAACTGTCATCCAAACATATGAAAATGTTCCAGATAGTTTAATGATAAGCAGGAAATTGCTGGAAAAACCAACAGTCATAGAAGGAGAAAATTGTAGTTAGAAGGGGGGCAGCGGATGGAATTGACCTAAGTGTCTATGTCGTAAAGTTTATTATTTTATTAGTTTTAATAGTTGGGTAGATAAGCTAATAGCAATAGGATTTACTCTAAAGATCAACACCATAGACTCTGCTGTTTATTATTTGATAGCAATGTGTCTCCAGTGAGGGGAATATTAAATCTCATAAAAAGCCATTCCTTCAGTACATCCAGACACTTTCTGCGTCGCACGCACATGGATTTTCCCCTATTAGTTCACATCTCTGGCCGGGGTTTTGTTTGGATAAGACTTCTGGGGACATCTGCTCCTTGGGAATCTGTGAGAGCCATCTGAGCTCCCAGTTTGAATTCTCTGACCAGCAGATAGAACTGGAGTTCACTTTTCTCAGAAGTCTTTTTAGCAAGAGGTGATTAGCTCATCTGGATCCTGAATATATTATATAATGTTGATGAAGGCTGAGTGCGATGGATGGGACCCCATCATGCTGAAAACTATTCTGAGTTAAAAGAAGTTATGTACTGAGCTTGCTTAGCACAGTGTCTGGTAAATCCTGAATAAAGGCCAGCTCTACAGGGAGATGGTAAGTGTAGCAGATAATTGTGAGTTCTGGAGTCAGAGCTGGGTTGAAAGTCCTGGCTCTGATCTTCATATAGTTTCAAACTATTTTTCCCTCCAAAATACTTAACTACTCACAATTTGCTATAAATAACAGATACCACCTAAACCAAAAGATCAAAGCCAACATCACCAATCCTAGGACAAATCCTGATGTCATGTGCCTCCTGCTAGGAGCACTTCTGTGGTGTTCCTGCCAAAAGCACACAACATAGATCTAATGCGACAAATCTGAACTGATAGACATTCTAGAAAATAACTAGCCTGTGCTTTCCAAAGCTGTTACTGTCGTAAAACACAAAGATACACTAAGGAAATCTTCCAGATTAACAGAGACTGAGGAAGCAATGACAATTGAATGTACTAAGTGATTCAGGAATTCTTCTTTTCCTTCTCTTTTTTTTTTTCTTTTTTCTTTTCTTCTCCCCACTTCCCACCCCCCTCTCTCTGCTCTTTCTTCTTTTTTGTCAATCTGCTATAAAGGACATTATTGGGATGATTTGTCAATTGGTGAAATACGGAGCCTGGAGACCAGATAATGATCTTGTATCCATGTCAATACCAGTTTCCTGATATGAATAGCTGCACTGTGATTATAGGAGAGACTGTCCTTGTTTTTAGGAAATAAACATGGAAGTATTTAGAGGAAAGGGGGCATTAAGTCTGCAACTGAATCTCAAATGGTTTAGAACAAAAAGGAAGGGAAAGTGAAGCGAATGTGATGGAGCATTAACATTTGGGGCCACTGGGTCAGGGCTATCCAGGGATTCTTGACTACTTCTGTGCAAGCCTGAGACTCTGTCAAAATAAAAAGGTGACACTAGGAAAATGATCTCAGCTCTGCCACTTTGGAACTCTGTGTGACTTGGCACCTCTCGGCCTCAGCTCCCTCATCACAAAATGGGGACATTGGTGCCAACACACAGGACATTTTCTTTCAGGGGAACATGGTCAAAACAGTAAAATAGTAAACGCTTAAACTGTTTCTTGAGTGAAGAGATGGGTGATAGAGTCTGGGATAGGGTAGAGGGTGGAGGCATCTACTACACATGTTTCTTAGTCATAAAACCCATGATTCTTACATTCGACCATGGCTATTCACTCAACTGAGCTGTGTCAAATCAGATAGAGCAGAGGATCCTCGAAATCGTGCTTCCCTTTCAAGGTTGTTGTGGGAACTGAATGACATCATCCTGGCCCTCTTGCAGGGCCTGCCGCATAGCAGGTATTTAAGTCATGGTGGCAAATGCTGCCGCCATGTTTGTTGCTCTGGTGAATGAGTCAGCCGTATGCCTGTTTGATTCATGATTCCTGGAGGGTAGGAAACTTCCACTGTGCCTCACCACACTGTGCTCTGCTCTTGCCTGGCGGTCAAGTATAAGTTCTTTCCAGAAAGTCAGGTTTGTTCAGTGAATGACACTTGGGCCAGGGCACCAGCCAAATGATACCACCCATCAGCCTCAGCAGAGTTTCAGCTGGTGGCTGTAGCAGCCAAGACTAGGGTTCAAAGCACTTTTCTTAAACCCACACACCTAATTGAGGGTTCACGGTGAGTGAATCCAAGCTGAAGTGACTGAGGAAGGTAAAGGCATGAAATGAGCAAGGTCATGACCTAGTTCTTCTGAACCAGAACTCTGCCATCAAAAGCCTTTAATAAGAATTGCCTGTGGGTTTTTTTTTTTCTGAGTCTTCTTCCCCAGCTCTCCCTAACTCCTGCCACAACACCCACACCCCAGCTTTCTAGGCTCTGAAAATCCCTCACTCACTACAGTAATCCAATCCCTAATTTCTCTAGTCCCCAAGCTTCCAAAACTCTTCTAAGAGAAGCCCAGTACACTACAGGTGGCAGTCCTTCCCAGATCCCCCCTGAGAGAGTAGTTCCAAGGTCTTAATGAATTGGTCCTAGGCCCTAGGAAATTCACACCCAAAGGGCAAGGCAAAGCCTGATCTGAAAGCCTGGGATCCTTGAGAATCAGGACTTCTGCAAGAGCTAAGAGCCCAACATCACTCACAAGGCACCAAAGGAAAAGCATCAGAGCATTTATATGAATGGGCTATCAACCCAGAACTTCCGGTGGAAGTCCATTCAAACTCACCACAATCTGACAACTTTGTCACTCCCTCTGCCTGGAACGTACATTGCCACCCTATTCACTTGGCCTACCCTACTTCCTCCTGGAGCCTTGCTTCTTCAGGGACAACACTGTCTCATAAAGCTATAAACTGGATTCCTTCCCACAGCTAGGCACTCCCACGCCCTATGCTTCCCATTACACTTCACTGTAATTGTTTATGGAACTAATTGGATGTGCGGCACTTTGAGCCATAGCTAGCATTTACTGAGCACATAACTAGGTGCCACATTCAATGGTTTCTCATATATTACTGCTTTCAATTTCCCGATGACTCTCTGAAGTCAGTGCTATTATTACTGTCCCACTTTACAGATGAGAAAACTGAGGACAGATGAGACGAAGTGACTTGCTCTAAGTCACATAGACAGGAAGGGACTGACCCCAGAAGAGCAAGGCCTGGGCTGTCCCGTTACAATTCTGCATGGATATCTATATTAAGGCATCCCTAGGGAAGGTGGCCACCCTCCGAGTCTGGAAGAAAACACTGATGGAAGAACATTGGCTGGAAGACACAACAAATAGCCACGTTGGTGGTGAGCATCTTTACCAAGTATTTCCATTTCCCCCCTCCTAGGCCCTTGTCAGTAGGTGCGGCCATCTAACTAGTTCTGGCCAATGGGCTGTGAGCAGAAGCTCCATGTGTCATGTCCAGGCCACAGTATTTAATGGCCAATATGAGAATTTTCAAAATTCATTTGCTCTGCCATGAAAACTGACAATGTTTGAGACAGTGGCCGCTCCATCAGCCCTGGGGCCCTGGGAAATTCCAATAAGCAGAACCCCTCTGAGATCCACGATACCCAAGTAGTATAAATATCAAACAAGACTGTGTTGTTTTAGGCCACTGGGATTTTTTTTTTTTTAGGTCAGCATAATCTAGCATGTATCCTATCAGACACTTGATGAAAGCAAAACAATATAATTAAATGATAGCTAGATGCTTTTAATTATATTAAAGTTAATATGATTATGTGGATATTATATTTCAAGCCTCTGAACCCAAGCTCTGCTCTCTCTTTGTCAAAGAGGGATATAGCCAAGTTATACAGAGGAATTAAATGCTAGCACCAAACTCCCTCCACTTACCAGAATGATGAAGTTAGAATTGAAATAAACTAATTTTGTCACTTGGGATTCAACTCTATTTGATGTAAGTACAACCTAAATCATACAGTGCCTAAAATCCCACAAATAGGGTTACACTGGTTAATTACAATCAAGACATCCCTGCTTCCAGTATGTTGTGACCCATGCACTGAGGATGATCCGGGATGTGGGTAGAAGCTAAGGGGACAAGAAGACATTCCTCTTCTCTTCCTTCCAGCACTTCCTTGCCCTTATCCAAAAGTTCCTTCAATGCATTCCAGAAAACTGTGATTGCAAACTCAGATGAAGTTCTCTCATTCCAAGAATTCAAAGGGAGTCACAAAAAATAAATGTCATAAACCTAAGCATTTCTCTGATGGTTGGTGGCCACTTTTTCCATATTCTTGAGTTGTGGGACATTCAGTTTTCATAGTCTAGAGAAGCATCCCTCAAAAGATGATCCTTGACCACCGAAATAAAAAATCGCCTGGAAAGTTTGTGAAATATAGATTCTCTGACTTTTCTGAGGATGAGGGTGGGGGGGCTTAAATATTCATTTTTTAAAATCAGGTTCCTTGGGGAATCCAGTACCATTAAAGGCTGAGAAGTTCTGCCTTAAATTAAGTTTGCAAGGAAAACAGAGAACCAGGCTTCTGGGATATTTCTGGAAAAGTCCAGAGTCCAGCCTGCCATGAAGATATTCTGAAGATTCGTAAGTTGGCTCACTGACCTCTGAGAAGAGCCAGGGTGTCCAGGTGAACAGGAAGGTAGCCAGAGACATGCAAACTCTTCTCCCACTGGTCCCATTTAGTTCCTAAAGTAGACTGCACAGTTCAGCCTATCAGCACACAGCTTTCCCTGTCTATTGGTATTGGTCCAGAAATGGACAGTAGGCTCAACTAGATGGAAGAGAGGATCTATATAGTTCATGACTGGGGGAGAAGTCTCAGGTTTTTATCTCTTTTTCCAGATGGAACAATGAAGCATATAGAGTCACTTACTAGTGGCAGTTTTGGAAAGAGAGAGAGAGAGAGAGAGAGAGAAAAGAAGAAGGAGGAGGAGGGGGAGGAGGGCGAGGAGGTGGAGGAGGAGGAGTAAGGGGAGGAGGAGGAAGAAGAGGAGGAAGGAGAGGAGAGGAAAAGAAAGAGAAAGAAGGGAAGGAAAGGAAAAGGAAGGGAGGAAGGGAGGGAGGGATGTGGGGATGAAGCAAATGAGATCAGAAAAACAGAAAGCACCTAAATTCCTGATAATGTCATTGGTCACACTGGATCTGGCGCCTATCCTTCCTCTGATCTTCCAGGTACTGAAGATAAGAATTTCATGTATTAAGCCAATTTGAATCAGGATGTCCTGGTACTTGCCACCCAAAGCATACTACCTGATATTTATTTTCATTGTCACCACCAATGTCATTGTCACTAAGATCTAGGGTAGGAGTTGCTTTTCTCCAAGGGAGGTAGGAGCCTTAGCTTGTCCTTACTCAGTACCTACAGCTGTTCCATTCTGGAAGATTGACAGGTCTAGAATCTGTATGGCAAGGGAAAGAAAAGTAGAACTCAGAAATGGTTCCCATCCCAGTTCCCATTGATACAGTCATGGGACTTAAAATGAATCCCAAGGTCCATCTTTCACATCTGCAGAATGAAGGGGGTGCAATCAGAGGTCCTTTCTCTACTCCGAAGGTCTTAAATGGGGGACCATGTTCACTCCATGGCCACTATTAGTAGTCATATTGATGCACAGGAGGGGAGAGCTCCCAGATTGCTTTTGAAATTGTGCATTAGTTGACAATCTTTGAAAAAGCAGATGGCTCATGAAAATCGAGGCTTTTAGATTCTTCTGACAAATCACCATACCTATCAACACGGGACCCACATTCCCATATGGCAACAATTGGCTCGGGGTGGACAGCTGCTCTCTTTAATTGAGGCACGCTTACTCTAGTTATCCCACCCCCACAGCTCCCCATTGCTTCCCAACACTGAGCCTGAGTTCTGGCTGCATTTTATCATCTTACGCTCAGCTCACTTACTAACCTACATTTCCTGCCTGGCCAACGTGGACATGGACTTTGCAATCCCAGATTTAAGACAACAGCCTAAGGTTTCTGGCATACAAATTCTCTGGGGCCCTTTAAAGTAGACATTCTTGTCTTCGCATCACATCCTCATGGAGAACACAGGAGCCCAGCAGCCTTGAGAAACCACCCTGGAATACTACCCCCAACTCCATTCGCTCATGGTCTTGCTCAAGGGTCAGTTTGTGTCTGGGTTGTGTTTTCCATTTCTTCCTTGGACACTTCTGTTTCTTTCCTGCTCTGAGGTCTGTTTTCCAGCTCACGGGTGGTCAGTTCCTTGGGCTAGATGAAGCAGGATTTTCCATAATCGCCACCTCTCCTAAGCCAGTTTGGAGTTTGGGGTTTGCATTTTGAGTCATTAAGTTATTCACTGCTGGGGAGTTGGCACTTTGCAAGCTCTTAGGATAAACAAACATGTCTGCCTTTCAAAGCACAGATCACAACAAATGTTCTGACTCCAAATATTGGCCACATATATTTTTGCCTAACCACAACAGTCCTAAATAATCAGTGTGTTCTCCTTAGTTATCTGAAGCTGTAATCCGTAATAACTAAACCCTAACCTCCTACTCTTGAGTTTGGGTGACCTGGTTGAAAGTATCTGACGGCTTTCTTGAAGATTCGTGGCATATATGGTTGAACTGGACACTGGGACACTTCCTATGCTTCTGATCTAGACTTGGACAAATCCCTTCCTGCACCAGCCTCAATTTCCCTCCCGTACTGGAAGGAGGTAAATGAAATTGGTGTTTACAAAGTATGTTGCATAAGATCTTGGATTTTGTTGCAAGGTCCCTTGTAGAGGGACCTCTTCCTCTACCCTTGTAGAGGAGACTGGAAAGCCTAATAGGTAAGACCAGGGACTGCCCTTTCCAATCCTGGCACTTTGCTATGTTCTGTTTTACATGTTATAATGACCTGGGTTGGAAGAGAGGACGTATTGTTGTGTACAAGAAGATAAGGAGGGAGGGAAGGAGGGAGGAAAAAGAGAACCTTACCAAACTAGTTCAAATGCCTCTTCTAAGAGCTGAGTATATGGAAATAATTTTTTTCTTGGAAATCAAATATTAAAAGGCCCAATTTAATCTACCTTGAAACTGAGTCAAATTTGATCTATACCAGAGCAAAATCAGTATGACACATTGATAAGAGCACGAATCCTGACACTAGGCTTCCTGGGTTCAAATCCCAGATCTTTCATCTAATATCTGTGTGGGTTTGGGCAACTTCAGTAGTATCTCTATCCTAGTTGCCTTCTCCGAAAAGCATAACAACAAGAGTTGTTAATCAGCTAATGATGAACAAATCTGTTAAATCACGTAAGAAACTTAGTGCAGTATCCGCTATGCAGGTGGCATCTTGGGCCAGCATATGTGGACAGTTTAGGGTCATGCTTGGCTTCATAAACAGTGGCTTTCCATTTATGTATGTATGCATGTATTGATTAATTTAGGCAAACATTATCAAGAACCTAGTCCGTTCCAGACACTATGCAATCTACTCAAAATGGCAAGTGCTTTTTTGAGCATGAGCCCTGTTCTTTCAACCTCACAGTCTGAGGGAGCAGGCATATAGCAAGACATGTAGCAAGTACAAGAAATATTCCAGGGCCTGCTATTGTCCAGATAGAGCACAATAAGCTCAGGAGCGAGAGGAGGTTGCCAACCAAAGCGTGGATACCAGCTAGATTCTGGAATAGGTATTCCACATGCATCCTCCTGGCGGTCCCATGAAGTTGGATTTACTATGATATTATACTCACTTTACAACTGAGAAAATAGAGGGTATGAAGTTTGTCTATGTTTTTTATGTTAGCAAGGAGGAGAGCTGGATTCAAACCCAAGTCTTGCTGAGACCTGAACTGTGCTGCTCAGCTTAGTCGAGAAGGAAGCTAAGGCCTGGATGGCTCATTGTCTAACAAAACCTATTGTCACTTTTCTCTTAAGAATCCCTGATGCTGGAACACCTGGGTGGCTCAATAGTTGAGCATCTGCCTTTAACTGAGGGCGTAATCCTGGGGTGGGATCAAGTCCTGCAACAGGCTCCCCACAGGGAGCCTGCTTCTCCCTCTGCCTATGTCTCTGCCTCTCTCTGTGTCTCTCATGAATAGATTAAAAAATCTTAAAAAAAAAAAAAAAGAATCCCTGATGCTTAGGTAGACATATGGATGCTGAGAGAGCAAAGTCTACATTCATTACCCAGCTTTCCTTACAGTTGGGCCCATCACATGATTCCAACCTGAGCAATGGCCATACCTCCATTAAAAGGAAGCATCATGCCTCCCTTCTTGTCTTCTTTCTTCCACCTGGAATATGGAGGTGGTTATATACCATCTTGGATTGTGTGATGAAGGGCAATGTCTTAGAACTGGAAAAGTAATAAGACAGAAGGAGGGACACCCAGGTGGCTCAGTGGTTTGGTGTCTGTCTTCAGTCTGGGGCGTGATCCTGGAGTCCCAGGATCGAGTCGCACATCAGGCTACCTGCATGGAGCCTGCTTCTCCCTCTGCCTGTGTCTCTGCTTCTCTGTGTGTGTGTGTGTGTGTATATATATCTTCTGAATAAATAAATAAAAACCTTTAAAAAAATTGAACAATAAAATAAATAAATAAATCTTTAAAAAAATCTTTAAAAAAAAACAAGACAGAAGGAGCTTGTGTCTCTGCAGGCCGTATGGATGGGAAATGCCTTGTTTTAAGAGAGAAATAAGTGTCTATCTTGTTTAAGCTCAATAAAGAGGCGGATTTAGAGTCTCAATAATACATAGTTATAAATGCATTTTTTTCTCCTTTAGAAAAGCTGTAGCTTCAAGGAATTAGGGCTACAAGTGTATCTTGGGTAAATCTTAGAGAGCTTTGGACCCTATAGGATTGGCATTTTGCTGGTCTCAAGTATACAGTATCTCAGTCGTTGAGGAGTGAGGGGCAGGCTACCATGAAGACAATTTCTTTCAGGTTATAAAACCTCTTTGCCAACTCAATAAAGGTTTGTAAGACTTTTGTAGCTGGACCACAGTGAGCCTAGGACACAAAGCACAGGTAGTGAGAACCCTGCTCAACAAACAAGAGATTTCATACACAATGCCAGTAATGCCTCCCACCCAGTCCAATCAGTTGTCCTTCATTGAAATCACTACTAGTATAATCATTATTATTGAGCGATGGCTGTCACATAATAACATTCAACTTTGCATATCCTCTGCCATATTATATTTTCAGTAGAAGTAGCTCTTTTAATCCCCATTTTACAATTGGGGTCGGAGACATTAATTAACATTCTCGAGGTCAGAGAGTCAGAAGCAAAACTAGAAATCCAAACTGTCCTGGTGCCAGAGTCCTGCCTTCTTGATAAAGGAATGTGATCCAGGAAAGATACAACCAGCCCAACCTGTTGGTAATTGGGTCTCCCCCCAAAGCAGCCCTTTATCCCCAGCTCCCTGCCTCCTGGACTTGTTTCAGAAAGATAATGTATCTTTCACTTTGGGAATCACTGAGTGTGTTGAGAACGGCTCGTGGTCCCTCTCGTGTCTTAAAACCAAGCAAGTCCAATCCAAATTCTTTATATTCCTAGTCTCTAGATCTCGGTGAGCCCAACCCAGTTTGCTGGGCTTGGGCCCAGGTTCCGCTCCCTTAATTCTCAAACCTGGCACTTTCTCACGAACACCAAACCCAAGTTGCTTTTTTGGAGATGAGCCTGTACTGAATCCAACTTCACACTCTACTTCTCCCAAACCCCTTGACCCACAATGGACCTCGTGTTGGCTTTCTCCAAGTAGCTTGAGCCCCAACAACAACACTGCAACCTCCACCCCCATTCCTGCTGCTCATCTTGCATCTTGGCCAGTTCTCAGCCTATAATTCTTTCCAAACTTGCCTGTATAAAATAATCATGTACATGAAGTAAAACAGGAGTCTCATATACACACTTAATAACTCTTGTGTACTGTACAAGAGGGAATTCCACTCTATAACCCCCAGAGCTTTCGAATGGCTCTCGTTTAGCTTCACATTCCTGGTGTGAGATCTAAAACTTCTTTCTCTCTGCCCCAGCCTGTTGCTGCCTTTTGAAATGGTTGTGTCTCCAGATTCCTTGGGACCATTTCATCTCCATCTCTGCTTCTAATTGGGGGATTTAGTTAGTGCTGTTTAGCCCTAGAGCTAAATGTCAGGGTTTCACTTAAAATCCCATATTTTGGGAACTGAGTACATCATGCTGGGGGAAGGTTCAAGTGTGAGCATGTCACAGTAAATGGAGTTAAATGGATCAGCTAATCCTTCCAGCCAGGAGCTCCAACACAAGGTGGAGGTTCCCACCCCTGGTCTTTGACAGATGCCCTGTGTGATGTTGGCCATGTCACTGGTCCTTCTGGGGCCTCTTTCCTCAAAATGGGTTGTTCTGTTATAGATGCGTCTCCAGGAAGTTAACCAGCAGTACTAACATCTCATATCAAATCGGCAATGGTCAGGCTCGCCAAAATAGCAAAAACAATGTCTAGCTTTTAAAAAAAAATGGCTTTATTTTCTAAAACATACATGAACAAGGGAACCAAAGATAGTGGAGAACACGAATGAAGGAGAGCAATTAATTAACTGTATTAATGTGTACATTCAGCAAATATCCATGATAACTGGTCTTTGCTAGACACAGTGCCCAGCACTGGGAAAAAAGTGAGCCAGAAGCAGTCCACTGCTAGTATCTTCCATTCAGTTTGCTCCCTAGCTTGCTGTCCTCTGGCCACACTGGTTTGCTTTATATCCTTTGAGCATGCCAATTTTGTTCCTGCCTCAATATCTTTGCATTTGCTGTCCCCTCCACACCTTCCTTTTTGGTCCTCGGATGTGGTTTGGGTCTGAATTCAAGTGGCTCCTCCCAGGACAGACCTTCCTCTACCAGTAACTTGCTGTTAGTGCCCTCACTTTGATCTCACTGTATACCATCTTCACACTGTGTGTCTCTCTAGGAAATCTTGCTTGTCATATGATTGTCTAATGGTTCAGTAACCAGTATCCCTCTGCCCCCCAAACTGTAGGCTCCTTGAGGGCAGAGCTCTTTTCTGTCATTCTTCCCTGCATCTTCATGATATGCCTGATATAGAGAGACATTCCACAAATGTAAGTGAATGAATGGATCGATAAACAAATGGATCTTGGTGTTACTTTTTTTTCTTAAAACACATCTAGCTAAATCTGTCAAGCCCAACCTTGGCTGTTTCCTTCAATTATAACATCCCCCAGGTATGTAATTCCTTCTAGAACAGTATATTTCAAGTGTGCTATAAACATATAACTCTTAATTCAAAAGAAATCCTAATCTATAAAGCAGTTAGCATGAAGGCAAGGATGCTCTGGTTGAGATGAGGGGGTGGGGTCTGGAGCCCCACCAATCCACAATCCCCTCCCTTCAGTTCCATGCTAAAACATCTTTATAGCCCCACCTGGAACAAATTTTGCTATTTGCTATTTGCTATTTGGATTTGAAGGAAACTTTCCTTTATTTATGCAAAACGCTGGCAGGTATACTGTGGACAAAAAGGGAATTTCAGTGGCCAAGCAAGTTCGGGAAATATATAATTATTTTTAATAAACATGTATTAAGTGGACACTACATCCCAGAAATTGTGCTAGTTGCTGGGATATAATAGAGGAAAAGAGAGATATAATTCCTGTACTCACAGACTTTATAATCTAGGGATTAAAGAAAATTCTACTGGTTTTAAAAACATAAATTGAATTCTTTCCTCATGGATCATACAGGGCATTTGCTCTAAGGTATGCTGGGAATATCTGGGTATACATTTTGCCCAAAGTTCCTCAGTCCATGTCATTGGTCTAGTGTTCCACAAAGCATACTTTGGGAAATGCTGGTCAATACCCAGTGCTTGAATATCACCAAGAAATGACCTCTATACCATTAGCAATTTTCAAAGCATCCCAACATTTAAAGAATTATGTAATCCTGGATGATTCAACACATTTGATCTCTGATAATTCATAAGGCTTTTAAGAACTTCTGTGTCTTGGATCATCCTCTGGACATGGGTTGCACTTGTACTTGGAACAAGTGGGCACAGCCATTAAGAAAGCCTGTTATCTGGCCAGTCAGCCATGGCAGGGTCCCATTCTGCAGTTATATCCATTTGCAGCTTTGTCTTTGCAGTCACTCCTTATAGGAAAATGAACTTCTTAGAGTAGAAATGTCTGCCCAGAGATTTCAGCCATAAAATATATACCCTCCCCATCCACAAATCAGGCAGAAAAATCCAATCAAAAGAAAGAGCCCCTTTTTCTTATCCTTGCCTGGGGACATAATTAACTGCTCCTTCCTATGTATTTCCAGAACACTACATATAACTACCTACAGCATTTATCATAGCAGTTATGATTCATGACAACCATGCAGGGTTCCCTCTTTTGTGCCAGGCAGTTTGCAAAATATTTTCCATATATTATTGCTTCTTTTCCCAATACTCATAGGTAGGAATTATTATCGATACTCTTCTCTCAAAGATGAGAAACTGAGGCCTTATAAAAGCTAAATAACTTGCCCCAAAGAACACTATCAGGGAATGAAACACCAGGATTTAAATCCAACCCTATCTGATTCCCACATCTAGACTCTCCTCTCCACATTTCCCAACTAACAGTTTAACGATCCATCACCTCCGGTTTGGATCACCAGTTTCTTGAGTGACCTCTCTTGAGTTTCGTCCAGCACATAACACAGACCTCGTGAGGGCTCAGCAAAGAGTAATTGAATGAACTGTGAGAGGCATCATGGTACAAGAAAAAGAGCTTTGGGTTAGAAAGCAAGAAAACTGGATCCTTCTCCAGGTTTTGTAACTAATCTACTATGTGACTTTGAGCCAGCCCCTTCCTTCTCTCTGGACCTTTGTCTTCCCATCTGTCAAATGAGAAGATTGGAAGAGATTATTTCTAATACAATCCTTGCCTCTGAGTCCAAGTGACCTAGGGCAGGAGTGGGTGTCACATAATTCAAAACAATGTGGGAATTCCCAAGAGGATAGAGTTGGTGTGGCCTATCCCCCAACATCCCCAGTGCCTAGGAGAGTGCCAGGCACACAGTAGGTGCTCAGTTAGTACCCATTAAATGAATAAGTGGGTACTGATGCCCATTCAAAACTCTGCTAAGAATAAACCATAAACACTTCACACACCTCAAGTTCCAGAAAAAAGCACAAACCATTTCCTTGTAAGGGAAGATGGATCCACTAGGGAACTGCAGCACTGACCCAACCCTTCAAGCATGAGAGTAACTGGAGTCCAGCCAATGGGGGCAGACGGAAGCTGGGGTTGGGAAGCCTCCTGGCTACCCCACACACACCCCACCCCACTGATGAACTTGAAATTCCTGGGTCAGATCTTTCATCACGTCAGAGCATGAAGCCTCTGGAAAATATAAATGAGAAAGGTCCAAGTCTAGTTTTGCAAGGATTTGCCCCATATCTCACCCTCCCTGAAACATAGGAAGGAGCCATCAGGAAGCCAAGAGACATGACATTGTAAAAACCCCTTTGTGGGAAATAAATAAATAAATAAATAAATAAATCGATCCAAGATGTAATCTTTTTAGTTATAAAAACATGTTTTCCTTGCTTTCTGACCCTTTAGCATTTCGGGGTTTGGGGAGTTGACTGGATGCCTAGTGTCCATGAACACTTGAAAGTTCATCACCCTGACCTTCTTGGCTGTTAAATCTTAACACTGGTTGCTGCAAAGTACTTTGGCCTCAAAAGAAGAAAGAAAAGAAAAGAAAAAAAATCTGTGTGTGTGTGTGTGTGTGTGCATGTGTGTTTTCCCCAAACACACTCATCTTTGAGCTCATACTTTGGGACTCTGTGCATGGTTTTCTCAGATAGCCTGTAGATTCCCAAACAAATAGCCTGAGTTTTCTTTTTCCTATGGACTCTGTGGAATTCACCTGGAAATCTGGTGATTATTTATGTTCTAGCATACTTTCAGTCAAGCCACCCAGGACTTTCTATCCACAGGAAAACTGACAAATCCAATCAACTCTCCAAGTGCAGTTCTGTAAAGTCTTATTCATTTGGATGCCATCAGTTCAGAATTTTTGGATAATTCAGACAGTCTGGATGGAAGTTTCCTTTTGCACAGCTCTACAGAAAAAAAAGAGAGAGAGAGAGAGAGAGTTTCTTAACAAATTGATAATGCAAAGCAGACTGCTGAAAATGGAAAGAAACTGTCTTCAGGATCTTCAGAATAGCATTCACTGACAGGCGATCGACGATTAATTACAAATTATTTTTATCAAATAATTAAATTGAATTCCAGGCAATTGACCATCCACGGGGAAGAATATAGGATAGAGGCAAAAAGATACAGGCTTTCAGTTCACCGGGCATGGGCTCAAACTCCAGCTATGCTACTCAGGAGCTTAAGTTACTGGGCAGAAGCTGCTTCACTTCTCAGAGCCTGAATCCTGACATGTGGGAAAGGCTGCAGGATGGACATAAGAATTGGAAATCCCATCAGTAAAAACAGGGTTTCCAAAACTATGCTCAGAAGGATTGTTAAGTCCACAAGATGCATGAAAATGGGATCCATGGTTGAATAAGTTTGGGATAAACTAGGCCAAACAAAATCCAGTATGTTTGCTTGCTTTGGGGGTTTGTTTATTTCCAGGCCTTTTCGGAGCCTTTAATATTGTACTTGATGTTGTGAATTTCCAAAAGGGAGATGTACTAAGCAGTTTTTCCCAAATGTCTTTCAGCAGGAATCCCTCTCTGTTAGAACACTTTTTGACCTCTTACAGAACTCTTTCTGAACACAGTGTGCAAAATGAGGCCTTTGGATCTGTGGTTTGAGCTATGTCACCACTAGGCGTAGTGAGGACTTATGGAGGCATCTACACTCTATCCCCAAATCCTCTTGGGACCTAGGCCAAATCTAGAGATACAGTCTGTGACCAAGAAACTGGATTTTGGCTATGAAGCCGCAGTTTTACAGGCTCCCTTCAAATCATCCTAGAAAAATTAACTTGTGGGATTTTCCCAGATGTTCTGAGAAGTTATTATATATGGATGTGCTAGGGTCATCACGGTCATTGCTTCAAGGCCCTAAAAGTTTCAGAAGATTGAAGAAATGGACTGGGAAGAGAAAACATGGCAGGGAAACAAGGAATCTAATTCCTGGCACATAGTAAGGGCATTAAATAAAGAAGTATTTGTAACACCATTAAAATGATGAAAGAACAGAAACCACAGAGAATAAGTTAGGGTCTTGTGATCAGTTTTCCTTCTGGGGAAATATGGGAAATTCAAGAGTCATTATCCCAAGGGTGAAAGGGAAGGACGTCTGCAAGGCACCTGGGATGGTATTAAAGGGTGAATCCAAAGAATGTCACTATTAGTTCCTACCTAATAAGATTGAAAGTGCCATATAGGGTTCTAACCCTCATAACAAACTTTACAGCACAGCACATTGTTAAAAATTAAATGAAAATTTCAGACAGGAAGCTGTCATTTATTCACATCTCCATTTATTCATGCATCCAAGACTACTGAGTGTTGAGTATGCAAGAGCCGCTGGGAGAGTGTGGGAACAAGGATAAACAAAGACCATCCCCAGAGGGAAGCTACATTAGAATAAGGGAATAAGGCAGAGGCAAGGGTGCTAACCAGACTTCCATGTGCTCCTCCAAATTTCTTACCCACCCTTGAAATTAGGTTGGGGTCACATGACTAGGTTCCACCCACTGGGAATGGGGGCAGAAAGGGTCAGCCTTTACAAACAAAACCCTCATGACTGTCTGGTCCTGTTTCCTTCTACTGTGATGACCTTGGGGACCACTTGCTCAAGCGAAAAGCAAGAAGATGGTGAAGGGCTTCCCACGCACCTATAGGGCTATGACATGAGACAGAAATAAACCTTTACAGAGTTAGACACTGAGTCTGGGGGTTTGTCCATTGTGGCAACTAGAATTAGTTGTCCTTATGGGCACCTGGATGGCTCAGTTGGTTGAGGACCCGACTCTTGATTATCAGCTCAGGTCTTGATCCCAGGGTCATGAGTTCAAGTCCCACACTGATTGGGGGGGGGCTTTTTTAAGCCTCCTTAAAAAAAAAAAAAAGAATTACTTATCCTAAGAGAGAAACAGACAATACTCACATAAATATATGAAGCTACAAAGGAAATGAAAGTAGGGAGGGGATCAGGAGAGGGAGAGGAAGGCTGTGTTAGTAAAAATCTCAACAGAAAGCCACACCCTTGAAATACTATTACATAAAGGGGATTTACTTACAAAGAAACTCTTTACAAAGGCTTGCATGTTAGGAAACCATAAAGAGGGGGATCCCTGGGTGGCTCAGCGGTTTGGCACCTGCCTTCGGTCTAGGGCATGTTCCTGGAGTCCGGGAATTGAGTCCCACGTCAGGTTCCCTGCATGGAGCCTGCTTCTCCCTCTGCCTATGTCTCTGCCTCTGTGTGTGTGTGTGTGTGTGTGATGAATAAGTAAATAAAATTAAAAAAAAAAAAAGAAAAGAAAACCATAAAGAGTAATACAATAGGCCAGGGTGAGTAGCAGAGAGCTGTTACTATTTCTATGCCTAGAAGAACCCAAGGGAGGATGGGATGGGGCTGAGGAGACCATGCCAAGCTGGTGGCCTTGAGAAGAACAGTGGTCTTTGGTTGAGGAACATATCCAACTCAAGCCATCTTACAGTGCTGGATCCAGGGGATAAATGCTCTAGCCTCATCTTCTTCCTTCCCTCCAACCCCAACCAGGGCTTCCCATTGGCCAAACCCAACCAAAAGCCAGAAGGCAAGGGAGCCCATTGATCCTATCCATATACATCAGATTCCAGGGGCTGAGAATAGGGTGGGAAGGGTGGAGGGAGCTCTGGGGGGAAGCTGGGGAACATAAGATACCTGGGGCTGAGACACTATTTTAGAAAAAGGTAGCATGAGTACAGGCAATGGAGGTCCTGAGGAATAAGAAGTTCATAGAAAAGCAAAATTCCGGGATGCCTGGTTGACTCAGTGATTGAGCATCTGCCTTCAGTTCAGGTCATGATCCCGGGGTTCTGGGATCAAGTCCCACATTGGGTTCCTTGCAGGAAGTTTGCTTCTTCCTCTGCCTGTGTCTCTGCCTCTCTCTCTCTCTCTCTTTCTGTCTCTCATGAATAAATAAATAAATAAAATATTTTTTAAAAAGAAAAGAGAAATTCCTGATGCTTAAAGTTACCAACAACTGAAGAGGTGTGGCACAGAAGCCCACCATTCAAATGCTGGTAGGGAGAGTGTTGTAGGCAGAAGGAATGATGGAAAAAATGATGCAGAGGCCAGATTTCACCCTGCATGTAGGGGCAGCTGGAAGGACACCCATCTACTCAGGATGCAAACTGAGGATGTTTCCCCCCAGGTGATTTATTGAGAAATAATTTGTATATCAGAAAATTTACCCATTTAAAGTAAACAACTAAATATTTTTAGTGTATTTACACTGTTGTGCAACCACTATCACAATCTAATTTTAGAACTTCTCTGTCAACCCAAAAAAGAAACCCTGTCCCTATTTGTAGTTCTCATTCCCACCCCCAGGCCCAGGCTACCACTCATCCACTCTGTCTCTATAAATTTGCCTTTTCTTGACATTCATACAAATGGAACCATGCAATATGCAGTCTTTTGCATCTAGCTTCTTTCATTTAACATAACAACTCTCAGGTTCCTCTATGTTGTAGCATTCAATCATGTCTCATGCCTTTTTATTACCCAACAGCATTCGATTGCATAACAAAACCACATCTGGTTTCTTTGTCCACCAGCTGATGGACTTTTGAGTTGCTTTCATTTATTGACTACTGCAAACATTCTTGTACAAGTTGTATGTGGATACATGTTTCATTTTTCTTGGGCCAATACATGAGCAGAATTGCTGGGTCACATGATGAAGTCTATGTTTAACATTCTGAGAACCCACCAAACTATTTTCCAAAGTGGCTAAACCACCGACTCTCTTTTTGAAAAGAATTCATCAGTGTCCACAGCTGATTGGACCAAATGGGAGCATGTGACCTCAATGGAACCAATCAGTATTTCCTTCTAGAGGTCTTGGTATTGGGGCACAGAGGTGCAGATATGTTGTTCGGCTCTGCAGTACACATGAACTGGAATTGCCATGTCTGGTCTATTTGCAAGGAAAGAGAAAACTGAGAAAAGAGAAGAGTTGACTTACAGAAAGAAAAACCAAGATGAGAAGCCACATAAATTGGAAGAGATGGACAAAGTCATCTTGGGTCCTGGATTTGGGGGTCTTGGTTCCAGGCCTTTGTGAGGTCTGGCATGGCCCATGCTTTCTTCCACATACTTCAGTGGCCTCCAAAACACTTCCTTTTTTGAATGATTTATGATAAACTTTCATTCCCAAGAACTAAAAGCTCCCTGACTAACTCAACACATTATGGCTGGAGCAATGCATGGGGAGAAGAACAAAACAGCCTCATCTCTTAAACCAAAGGGAGAAAAAAGGGGGAAAAAATAAAAAGAAAAAAAGAAGAAAAGTATATATATATATATATATATATATATATATATATATATATAGCACTATACAAGCATGACATGTCCTGGCCTTTGAGTAGCACACAGTAGGGTCATAAAGTTTTAGCAAACTGTTACAGAAGGGACAAAGAAGAACATGGAGTAGAAGATTCATTTTCTTTTTTAATAAAAACCCTTTTTTAAATGTTGTTCAAGGAAGTCATTTTACAATTTAATAAAAAAATAAAATAAAAACATAGTGAAAAACTGCCAAGATTATGGAGTTAGGACTCATAATGGTGCTGAAAGAGCCTGAAACAAAAGACACCCCTTAAGTACCAAGCATTATAATTATATGCTACTTAAAGAACCACAGTCAATTCTCCTGCTGACTAATCTTGATTATCTGTCAAGAACCGGAGTCAGAGAAGTCATACAAGTGTTGGGCAGATTGTCTAATTCTGGGGCCGGGCTTGCGGCTTCCTCTCCTCCATTCCCTTGGAGGAATGTCTGTGTGACAACAGAACTTCATCACAAATCTTGGCTCTCTCTAACCTTGCCTGGGAGGGAATGGGAAAACAACAAAAGAAAAAAATAGTCCCCAGGAAAGTAACAACTGAAAAATCATAGGGAAGGAAATCCCATAGATAAGCTTCTTCATTCAAGGATCAACAGGTTTCTTGTTTTCTCTCCCAGTTGGATGTGGACTATGTTGGGCTCCTGTAGTGTTGCATTCACACCTTCCTAGAGCAGTGTCACACACATAGAAGGCATTTGATTGCCATTGCTGAATGAATGAATGAATGAATGAATGAAGCCAATTAGAGTATCCTTGATTTCAGTATCTCTAGGTGGATGTCAACTCTGACATCATGACTGGAGGCTGAATATAAGAAAACTATCTTAGGCCATCAACTATGGACTCTGGCAAAATGTGCAACAGTTGAGCGAAACCTCCCACATGAGATGGGAGCTCTTAGCAATTGTGGCAAAGCCCAAATGTTTCACTGAGGTTATGTAGAGATCTGCCTTCTCCCAGTAGTCATGAAATGAGGACTTGGTAAGTCAGACCAGAGGTGAGTAAGAAGTGGTATCTGCTCTTCAGCAGAAAGGACAGAACTGTAAAATGGTCTTTGGTCAGGTGTGGCTACTCCAGTTCATGCACTCTGCAGTACCTCACTACACTCTCACCCAGTCTTGTTGGAGGCAGGCTGCATTTGTAATTTTAAATGTTCTACTAGTCCCATTTTTTAAAAAATAAAAAGTAACGGGTGAAGCTAATTTTAATAATATTTGATTTAACCTAATATGTTTAAAATATCGTTTCATGGGGCATCTGTGTGGCTCAGTTGGTGAAGCCATCACGTGGTCAGCATCCAACTCTTGATTTTGGATCAGGTCATGATCTCAGGGTCGTGAGACTGAGACCCACATCGGGTTCCATGCTTGGCAAGGAGTCTGCTTAAGATTCTCTCTCCTTCTGCCACTCCCTCTTTCTCTCTCTCTCTCAAATAAATAAATAAATCTTTTAAAAGTATATCATTTCATCACACAGTCAGCATAAACATGATCAATGAGATATTTTATATTCTTTTCTCACCCTTAAGCCTTCATGAGCATGTGTATTTTAAACTAACAGTATAGCTTACCTGGACGCTAAATTTGCATTGAAAATTCTTGATCTTATATTTAGAATTCATACACTTACAGTTAAAAAAGGTAGATTCACCAGCTAAAGTTGTGCCAAACATACTTCAAAGCCTTCTAATAGATAGTCAGTTTTTAATGTGAATTTAATCAACATCAAATAAAACTGAAAATTCAGTTCTGTAGTTGCACTAGCCAGTCGTCAGGTGCCCAATAGTCCCACAGGCTTGTGACTACCATATGGAACAGTACAGATATAGGACATTCTAATTACTGCAAAAGTTCTATTGAACAAAGTATTACTCTCAGTGTTCTAGGAGATCTCTAAAGGTAGAAGACAGGCATGTGTTTTGCCCTCTATCATATCCCTTTGAGCAAGGATTAATACATCAGCAATGTCAGCAAGTGATTGCCTGGGAGTTCTTGGTATTGCCTTGTTTGTTTCTAAACCATCATAAATGGCAATGGATGAATGGAAAATGAATGGATGGCAGTGTTGTCACATGACAGAGGTTGGAGGGTTTAGAGAAAACTTCACTGAAGAAGGTACATTTATGATAGGTCTTGACAGGTGAATAGGAGTCCTCCAGGCAAAGAGTAAGGTAAAAGATAGAGGAAGAGACTGGTGCATAGGTTCCAGGTTATAAATGGATCTAATGTTATGAGTATGATTTTTTGTTCATTTGTTTTGCCCCATCAAGGTGAAACCAAACTTTTTCTATGCTCCTTAGAGCTGTGCATCCTTGGGAAAGACACCTAATCTCTCTTAGTCTTGGTTTCCTCCTCTGTAAAATGGGAGTACTAATTTCAAAAGGTTGTTTTGAGGACTAATGAGATGCAGAGTGTTTCCCACCATGCCTGGTAAATAATAAATAGTCAATATCTGTTAAATGTCAGCCATTCCTATGTCCAGTGTTTGTTAAAAACATTTACCAAAGTAGATTGTGGCCAGACACAGGATGCTAGGTGTCTCTTCCAAAATCTCTTCTCTTTCTCAGGGCCAGCACCTTGACCTTAAGTGGGGTGGTTATATCTCAGCTAAAAGCTACCTCTTACCAAGAGAAGCCACAGGACTAAGCTTAGGTCCATAAAGTTTCAATAGAAATGCTGTGGGTTATTTCCAGGAAATTTTTCTTGGAGGGAAGGGGTTTCTCTTCTGCCTCCCTCTTCCCTGAGCACAGGTGATGTGCTAATATGGGCAGAGGAGGAAATCAGAAGGCACCTGAGTTCTGGATGAGTGAGCAACTCTAAGTGAGAGAAGCCAGAGATCACATTTCTAATCTGCTCTGACCCCAGGACCTGTCTGTCGAGGACCATCTCTTGGGAGTAGCTCTATATGGAGCAAAGTTTGGGGATCATATTTTAGGTGCCCCCAAGGGAACAGTGAGATGGCTAATGGCTAAGCTATAGGTGGACAGACAGGGCCATCTGTAACAGGGGGTGACGTTTCTCAGGCTTTGAGATCTCACGTTGATGGAAGAGTGGGGTTTCGTGAGGTTGGTAGTGTGTGAGGTCAAGGGGACAATTGGTGGCTTGCTGGCTAACAGCACTGGCTTTGCCAGATGCTGTGGGGCTGTGACTTACCCACCATCCCTACAGCTGCATGTTATTGTGATCCTTCTGATTATCAACTGACATTAAAAGCTCAAGAATGCTGCCTTGTCTCTCAAATCTACTGTGGCTTCTCATAAACTATTGTTTGTTGTGGCTGAAATATGTCATGATAGCATCTTTTCAGCTTGTATTTTTGGAGCAGCTGTTTGATGTTTGTAAAAGTGCATTTCCTTGTTTGTTTCTAAACCATCATAAATGGCAATGAAGTCAATAACTTACTCCTTGCAATCCTTCAAAGAAACCCAAATGTGGCCTTGCCCATCCTTTTGTCTACTGAAACTTGATACTTTAAGCCAAATTCCTTGGAATTCTTCACAGAAGGGAAAGTAGCTTTGAGTCCCCAACTAGGTTGTGGTATCCTGCACGAAAGAAACAAAGTCAGCGTCCTTCCAGAGACTCACCATACATCAGCATTATTGTATTCCAGCACAGAAGCCAAGTGATTCTATATTACTATAGTTGTTTCTTTATTTTTGGAGCACTGGCCAGAAACCGAGTCCTTCTCCTGCTCTCTAGGTATGGATTTCACAAGAAATGAAGTGGGTTCATTAGGCTCCGGAAGTGAGCATTCAGGTTACCAGATCTTGTATACACAGGAGGTTAGTAATACATCGGAATTACTTTTGTTGATTATGGATATTACCATGATTTTCCAATAACTAAAAACTGTATTTTCTTCATGCTTAGCATAGCTTTATACTCACTGGAAACTTCGTATGAGCTTGATGCTAAGCCCTTTACTTGGATCATTTCAAACTTCTCCATCATCCTAGGAGGCAGGGATTGTTACTACTGCATCTCACAGAAGAGGAAAATGAGGATCAGAGAAGTCAAGCAACTGTTCAAGGCACACACAGCTGAGAGGAGTGTCAAACCCAAGCCTGCTAGATTCTCAGGGTCACGAGCTGAACACGTTATGCTGTGATTTCTGCATGACATTTAGCTACCAGGCAACCAGGTAATGAATCTCTTCTTCATTAACCACTGTATTGTTGAATACTACCCCATGGGTGAGGCAGTTAGGAAGGTATTTTTTCCACCATGCTTTCAAGCAACATATCCTCAGAATTTGTTTTTCTCATCCTTAAAATGGGGTCCTGATTTCAATGGCTTGTTGTGAGCATTAACAAGGCAATAAAAGCAGAGGATTCAAAGAGATGGGGGTAAGGGCTGAAGCTCAGTTCAGGGGATTTGAAGTGGTGGTTTTTTTCCCTCATCCAAGCTAGTTCTTTCAATTTGCATGTGATTTGAATTCAAGTGGGGGAAAAATACATTTTCAAAATGGAACCCAAGGCTGCTTGACTCAATACTTTTCACATGATTCCAGGCCACCCCAAATGAGATCAGCGGTCCTCAGTAACTCACAATGAATTCTGTTAACTGTGCACATGTCCAAAAAAATAAAAAATACAACTCACAAATTGTGTGAGCCCAGATGCTCCCAGTTCCCAACACCAGTGACACCTATGAGGAAATTCCAAAGAAGGTCTCTAGGCATAGCTGCAGCCTCTCATGTGGGGACTCCTCTTGTGGATAAGGACCGATGCTGAACCATTGCTTATTCTCCAGGAAGCACTTTGGCTTCCCACGTCGTGGGAGATATTGGCCAAGGATTGTTTATGTGTTTTGATTTTTGCACTCTTTCCAAGTTGAGGGCATCTGTGGAGTGTTGTCCTGATTGCAAATATAGACACTGTTTAGTTTGCTGGTGTGTGTTTTGCTCCATCTAGAAGACCCACCAAAGAGAACAAAGGTCATCTAGAGGAAAGAGAAGATTCTCCAACAGAAAATAAAATGGGAAGAAAAAAAATCAGGAATGGGACGCCGGGTGGCTCAGCGGTTGAGCATCTGCCTTTGGCTCAAGGCATGATCCTGGGGTCTGGGATCGAGTCCCACATCGGGCTCCCCACAGGGAGCCTGATTCTCCCTCTGCCTGTGCCTCTGCCTCTCTCTCTCATGAATAAATAAATAAATCCTAAAAAAAAAAAAAAAAAAAAAAAAACCTTTAAAAAAAATCAGGAGCGATGTGACACCTACAGGGATGTGCTCTGCACACCACCAAAGGCCACGTGTACCTCACTGGGTGGCAGGAGCTTGTGGAACAGTGAGAAAGAACACAGAGTAGGGCACCTGGGTAGCTCAGTGGTTGAGAGTCTACCTTTGGCCCAGGAAGTGACCCTGGGGTCCTGGGATAGAGTCCAACATCAGTCTCATCAGTCTCAAAGCACAGGGAACCGGCTTCTCCCTCTGCCTATGTCTCTGCTTCTCTGTGTGTCTCTCATGAATAAATAAATAAAATCTTTTAAAAGAAAAAATGAACACAGAGTAAAATCAGAATGACCTATGCCAAAATCCTGGCTCTGCTCTCATTAGCTAGGTGACCTTGAGCTCACCTTTCTGAGTGTCAGGGGCCTTTTCTGCAAATTTAGGAAGAGGGTGGTAAATAATAGTTATAGCTGATATGTGTTGAATGTTTACCATGTGCCATTAGCTCAATTAATTATCACAAGAAATCTTTGAGCTGTCATCCCCATTTTACAGAAAACCAAGGCTCAGAAGTGAAACCATCTGCCCAAAGTCACAGAGTAAACGGTAGAACCAGGAAAGTATCTCCGTGCCTTCTGGCTCTGGAAAACAGGTTCCTAATTGTGGAGTTAACACAGAGAGTTGGTATGACAATTCAGTGAGAGGATTCAAGACAAGAGCCACCTCCTAACAGAATTAGTCACCAAAGACATGGGTAACAAAACCAAAAATATACAAGTGGAATTACATCAAATTGTAGAGCTTCTACACGGGAAAAGGAACAATCAACAAAACAAAAAGTCAACCTATGGAATAGGGGGAAACATTTGCAAACCATATATCTGATGAAGGACTGATATCCAAAATCTAGGTAAACTTCTAAATAGACATTCTAAAAGAACGTCTACTAAAAGAGACACATAAATGGCCAAGAGATACAGGAAAACATGCTCAACATTACTATTCATTAGGGAAATGCAAATCAAAATCACATGAAGATGCCACCTCACATCTGGTAGAAAGACTATTATCAAAAAACAAATGACAATAATAACAAATGTTGGCCAGGATATAGAAAAAAGTGACTTCTTGTGCTTAGTTAGTGTTAGTTAGTAAATTAGTTCAGCCACTATGGAAAACACTATGGGGGCTCCTCAAATAATTAAAAACAAAAGTGCCATATGGTCCAGTCATTCCACTTCTGGATATACATCCAAAGGAACTGGAATCAGGGTCTCTAAGAGATATCTGCCTTCCCATGTTCTTGACAGCATCACTCACAATAGCCAAGACATGGCAGTAATCTAAATGTCCACGGATGGTTTGATGGATAAAGAAAATGTAGCATATATATATATAATGGAATATCACTCAGCCTTTAAAAAAGAAGAGAATCCTGCCATTTGCAACAACATGGACAAATCTGGAAGACATAATGCTAAGTGAAATAAGCTAGCCACAGAAAAACAAATACAATATGATATGACTTATATGAGGAATCTAAAACAGTCAAAATCAGAACCAGAGAGTAGAATGGTGGTGGTTCCCAAGCACTGGGTAGAGAAAGAAACAGGAAAGTGTTGGTCAAAGGCACAAAGTTTCAGTTCTGCAGGATGAATAAATCTCAGACATCTAAAGCACGGTTCCTATAGTTAACAATTCTGTATTGTATACTTAAAAATTTGCTGAGAGTAGACCTTGTGTTCAATTATTATTCCCCTATCAATAATGAGTGAATGAATGAGGCAGGGAAGGGGGCTTTTATAATGATGGATAGGTTTATGATACAGACATAGGGATGGTTTCACAGGTGTATGCTTATCTCCAATTCCATCAGTTTGTATACACTATGTATGTACAGCTTTTTGTGTATCAATCACTTCAGTAAAGTTGTTTGGAAAAAAAAATATTCCAACTATTTATACCCCAATCAAAAGTACTAGCTCCCAGGCATGACATATTTAATTAAAACAGATTAATGGATATACAGGTAGATTCATTAAAACACACACACACACACACACACATACACACACACACACATACACACACACAAAGGAATGTCCTCTTCCACAGCTCCAGGAAAGAGAAAGGTGAGCAGCAAGGAATTTTCAGATAATGAGAGCTCACCACTACAATGAGGCCATTGATAGGTAGCGTTGAAAGGTCCAAGGAGGGGAGAGATTTGATGGAAATGTGATAGATGTGGGAAAAGACCAATAAAGCCTCTATTCTTTCTGAGACCTTGGCCACCGAGGCATCAGGATGTGACATGGGAACATCAGCTCCCAGTGGGCCATGAGGTCAAGACTGTCAGAAATAACCCATGGCCTATATGAATAGATACATGGAGAACCTGCCATGTTAGACTATGGCAATGAACAACTATAAAGTGTCAAGTAGACATTTGGAGCTGAGCTTTGGAATTGATCTTTCTTTTTTTCTTTTTAAAGATTTTATTTATTTATTTGAGACAGAGGGAGAGAGCAGGGGGGAGGGGCAGACTCCCCACTGAGCAGGAAGCCTGGACATAGGGCTCAATCCCAGGACCCCAGGATCATGACCTGAGCCAAAGTCAGACACTTAATGGACTGAGCCACCCAGGCACCCCTGAAATTGATCCTTTTTATTCCATATTCCCAGAAGACATTTCCTCTTGCAGCCATGTGGGTGCAACTCCATTCATTGAACCACTACCATTTCAGAGTTCTGACTAGGGGCTACGAGGAGCAGGTGTGTGATTGCCACCACCATGGGCCTTGGACTACAAATGAAGACGATGTAGAACCCATTTGGCAGAACTCAAAATAACAGCTAAATGAAGATAAATTATGAAGTATATGAATGACAAAACATTATCTACACATAAACGTTATGAAAAATGAAAAAGCATTTAACCGAAGTTCTGACTATCTAGAACCTTCAATTAACTGGAATTCTTCTCTTCTGAAAAATGGATCTGAAAAATAAATGAAGCTGGATTTCAGAAATTTAGTCCAAAGGGGAGCTCAGAGCATATTTGGCTTAATATCCAATGCCTTCTGCAACACTTGCATGCACATTCCCGAGACTGAGTCCTATGGAGACAGAGGCCACATGTTTCTATCCACTGCTGCATGCTCAATACCTAGCTGAGTGCAGAGTACTTCATAGGAGGATAGTAAATATTACAGAATAAATGCTGACACCCCACTCCCTACTATCTCCCAGGTACTTAATCATCAAAGAAAGATTTCCATATGATCATCATTGGCCAAGGCAAGAAAAGAGATGCAAGTATTTTAGAAAGATTTTCAGAAATGAGGTATGGTAGATTAAAGATGGCCATAAATTCTTGCTACCCCTCCCACTGAAAGAAGGAAAACTAATTCCCTTCCTTGGAATCTGTACTGACTCTAATGAACTTTTTGACCAACGGAATATGGCAAAAAGGACATTCAGAAACTTCTGAGGCTAGGCCGTAGACCACTTGGTTTTGCCTGGGCCTCCTGGAACATTCTTTCTTTGATTTTTTGGATGCCATGGAAAAAGTTCAGTGCTTGAGAAATGCCACTTGTAGGCATCCTGGCAATGGCCCTAGCTGAGCCAATCTTCCAGCCAGGCCCAGGCCTCCAAGGCACCAGAGTAGTGAGTAAAACCATTCTGGACCCCCTAAACCAGATGTCAGGACACTTTCTCTATAAAATGTCAGATAGCAAATATGTGTGGCTTTGCACATCATAGAGTCTCTGTTGCAACTAATCAACACTACTGCTACAGCATGAAACAACCATAGACAGTATGTAAAAGAAAGGGTATGGCTGGGTGCCAATAAAATGTTATTTACAAAAATAGGTGCCAGGTTGGATGTGGCTTGCAGGCCATAGCTTTCTGACCTCTGCTGTAGACCAGCCCAAGTGACTCTGATAATGCCACATGAAACAGAAGAATCTCCTGGCTGAGCCCTGCCCAAATTCCTAACCAGCAAAATTGTTCAAAAAAATAAAACAGACTTTAAATCACTAAGTTTTCGGCACTTTGTTATGTAGCCACAGATAAGTAGAAAAAATAGGAGGGCAAGGAGCAGGAAGGAGTCCAGGATAATTCTCGACTCGGTTTCCACAAGCACTCCAGTTGCTGTGCATGACAACAGAAGAATAGAAAGTAAAGGCCTTATCACCCAGAACTGAACTCTGCTACCCAGAAGAGGAGTAGAGGAGGGGGCCGTGGTTACAGGACATCCTTGAGGCAAGATTCCACAGGGCACTGTTCACTGTATTCCAGTGGAGCCCAACCAGGGGCTTGAACCCACCACAACCATGAGATCAAGACCTGAGCTGAGATCAAGAATAGGACACTTAACCTACTAAGCCACCCAGGTGCCCCTTGAGCAAACTTTGAACCTCTCTTAAGCTTTCATTCCTCCTTTTAATGGAACTTAGTTTCTAGGGTATATATGAGGAGTAAATATGGCCATATAAGTAAAATTTTGGCATATAATAAGTCTTCAATAAACATAGCTTTACTATAGATGTGTCTAAATGCCTGTGTACATGCACACACATGCACACACATACATGCATATTTATCAGTAAAGAGGAAACCTACAGGTGCCATAAAAAGTGAATGACTCATGGAGTCACATGCAGTGGGCGTCCTTTCCAAAACACATTCATAAAAGTCAGCCAGTATGTATGGAGCGTCACTCAAAAGCTGTGAGGCACTTTAACACATTATCTGATGTCAATATGTTTAAGAATCACCTTGGGGTCCTTCCTGAAATGCATATCCCTCCTCTCCTCCCTCACAAGAGATTCCGATTCGGCAGATCTGGGCTGAGGTCCAGGGATCCAAGCAAGCTGTTAACAAGCACCCCGGGCTTTGCTGAACCCAAAAGTCATCTGGTCCCACTTTGAGAAACTGCTTTCTGTAAGCTTCTCATGACACCATGAACCAGCTCAGGGAGGGGAGATGGCTGGCCCAAGGTCGCCCAGCTGGACGACAGCAGAGGCTTGACACAATGTCTGCCCACAAAGCAGGTATGCTGGCTGTTGCTATGCCTTTCTGTGTCCCCAGGCTCCTAGCAGAAGAGTCTGTCATGGAGCAGCTGTTCTGTGACTGTGGCTTGAGAAGAAGTGAACCAATGTGAACAAATGTCCCAGTCAAAAAGGGATTGGGAGTCTTCCAACCCAATCATCCTATTGTACAGATGGACAAACCAAGGTTACCATGGTGGGAAACCATGGCCCCTGCTCACACAGAGAATGAAGTCTGCATCCTTAGCACCCGCCTCCCCACCCCACCCCTTCCCAGACTTTGCTAAGGAAACCTGCCCATTTGGTCTGGTCAGTGGTAAACTGAAGCAGAGAGTGATCAAATCCCAGCTAGTTCCCATTACGCTATAAATCTCGGCATGATGCTCAATGTGGTAGGGAAGCAGAATCACCAAAATCATTGTGAAATCAGTTCGTCCTTGGTCTGGCAAAATTGCTCTCAACCTGTCACCTGCAATTCCATGTTATGGCCCTGAGATCAGTCTAAACAAGCCTTTCTGTAATTAAAAAAAAAAAAAAATATATATATATATATATATATATATATATATATATATATATACACACATGCCATAGCTAATGTCCCCGGCTCCCTTTACTGAAGGGAGCAGCTGCCAGGTGGGATAACAGAATGCCAGACGCGCGAGATGCCTAAGGCCGGCAGCACAATGTGTGATCACAAGGTCCATTCATTTTATTTGGACAACACTTCTTAGCAACAGGGAATTAAAGATTAGAGTCTGCATCCTCTAGACTTTTCTGGACAATGCACAATACAGCCCTTACTACACAAAAGGGTTGTTTCCGAGTCCAGCTACACACACACACACACACACACACACACACACCAGAAGTTTATGTTAGGTGTGGGATTCTTCTATCAAGCATGTCTATTTAAGTCCAGCTACTGTGTAACACTGGAAAGATAGAGAAAAGCACTCAGCCTCCATCTCCTAATCCCTTAAATGGAAAAAAAAAATACTTATCTACTTTACCAGGTTTCAGGAAGAGTCAGGAAATACAAGGATTTTACCAGATTTCGGGCACATAGTAGACACTAAATAAACTAGCTGTTCAGAGTAACAATAGGGACAGAGAGCCTGATTTTGAGGAGCTCAGCATCAGGAATCACACCAGTTGGATTTGTAATCACACCTCTTAGGTTTACTGGCTTGAGAACTTTGGGGAAATGACTTAGCCTCCACGTACCCCAATTTCATCAAATGTAAAATGCAGGGGGCAGTAATAATAGTACCTACCTCCTAGAATGGGGAGGTTGAAAGGAATAATCCATGTAAAGTGCCGGGGCTGGAGTACGTGCTCAATAAATGTTAACATGTGATTCATCGTGTCACTAACCTAGAAACCGAATTTCTGATTTAGTTGCTTTTTGAACAACAAACCTCAGGTCTATAGATTCTCCAGTGGATTTTCCATCTGGCTGGGTTCGAGGCAGCCAACTCAGGTCATTTTGCAAAATCTTAAAAAAAAAAATCTTAGAAAAGAAAAAGAAAATGACTTTTCCAAGGCCAACCAGAGTCACAGACAGGACTCCAACCCAGGCTTCTAATTCTCTACACTCTACCTCGTATTTTTTCCTCAGGCTGGCTTTGTCCTTAGAACAAACGTGAAAAATCTCAGCTCTTTCTGGTCCCAGAAAACCAATGGACACCCTGCAAGAGATCAGCTGGGCCTCCATCCGTCATCACTTCACCATTTTTCCCCTCACGCACTGCCCTGCCCTTTTTCTGGCCCAAGCAGAATTCAGAAAATAGCTAAAACCAAATTGAGAAATAGAAGTGGGGTTTTTTTTCACATTGATAGAAGCAACCATTAAAACTATTAAGCAGACCATTAACACTGCAGTGGCTGGGAGCTTTATTTTAGTTTAGCTTAGTTTTGAATACTGGAATGGCTTTAATATCTCTGATTGCAAATACTGATCTGGGACATACCCTGGTAGTTAACTCTGCGTCTCCTGCTACAGCAGCTCCGGTCAGTGGCTACTAGGATAGTAATGGCTGAGCACCACTCCGTTCTGTCGAAATCTTTAATCTCAAAAAAGCCACAAGACAAGGGTTCTTTTCTCCCTTTTTGCATGAGATGACCCAGGATTTGTGAGCAAATGGGATTAATGTTTCAAAGCTTTAGGAGCTATTTGGATAAGTACGCCTGATAGTCTAGATTCTAGGGGCTCAGGAGACAGAGTTGATGTGTATATACTTTACAGGGTAGACTTGGTTACGGCCTTCATAATGGAGGTCCCAATCACGGCAGGAAATAAGATTGTATACAGAAACGCTGAGATGGGAAGGGTATCTGGTGACAGGCATTTCTCCAAGCAGGGCTGGCAGCCTAGCAGATTGGCTGAGAGGGAGAACAGCTAAAAGTGCAGAGTGAGAGCATGACCTTCCCTGTGTCTGTTGGTTGACCTCCCTTAACACTTTGGTAATGAAGTGACACTACAGATAGTCAGTAGGTGTTTAGTAAAGTTCAACTCCTATCTGTGTCCAGCCAATAGGGACTTTCCAGTTCCTAAGATGGGGGCAGAGGAAAGCTGATGCCGACCTTCCACACAAGTCTGGAGAGGTGGAACAATTCTCACTCAAACACAGAGGCCGTTTCAGAATCTAAAGTGCAGTGGAAGCGGTGTTTGGAGGGAGGGCTGGGTGAGCCAAACCCAAGTTCTCATTCCATTTTGGAGCCAGACTCAGAGAGGGCACCCATGGCACCAGTAGATAAGACTAAAGAAGCCAAAGGAGAAGAGGTAGGCTGGAGTGGGATTCTGATTGGCCAGGCTTGGGTCATGGGACCACTCTGTGCCCCGGGGCGATTTACATACAAAGACTATGGAGTTTCTACATTAGTCACATTCTCAAGAGAAGCGAAACCAATGGAATATATTGATAAAGAGATTAATAATGAGATTTATTATAAGGAATCAGCTCACATAATAGGAAGGTGGACAAATCCCAATAGCTACAGGGTGAGTTGGCAAGCTGGAGAGACCCAGGAGATCTGCCAGTGTAGTTACAGTCTGAGTCCAAAGACCTAAGAATGAGATGGTGTTGTTCTCATTGGAAGATGGGCAAGCTCAACACCCAGCAAGAGCTGATGTTTCAGTTTGAGACCAAAGACAAGAAAAAAGCTAATGTCCCAGTTCAAAGGTATTCAGGCAAGAAGAATTTTCTGGGGGTTGGAGGGAAAAGAGGAATCCACCTGTATGTTTTATCCAGGCCTTCAACTGATTGGAGGAGGACCACCCACATTCAAGAGGGCAATCTGCTTTACTGAGTCTACCCATTTATTTTTTTAAGATTTTATTTATTTATTTATTTGAGAAAGAGACAACATGAGATGGGGCAGGGTGAGAATGAGAAGCAGACTCCCCACTGAGCAGGAAGCCCAATGCAGGGCTTGATCCCAGGACTCCAGGATCACGACCTGAGCTGAAGACAGACACTTAACTGACTGAGCCACCCAGGAACCCCTCAGTCTACCAATTTAGTCTATCAATGAATCTCATCCCAAAACATCCTCACAGCAACATACATGATAAAATATTTGATCAGTTATCTGGGCACACCATGGCCAGTCAAGTCGACATATAAAATGAACCATCACATTTCCTAGAAAGACACTGTATCTGTCAGGATTTGACAAGAGATACACAGCCAGTAAGAGATATATATTCAGGGATTTGTGGCAAGGAATTGGCTTACATGGCTGTGAGTGCTGGCTAGGCAACTCTGAAATCTAGGGGGCAGGCCATCAGGAAGGGTAGACTGGAAATCTTGAGCATTAACTATAGCTGCTGTCTACAGGCAGAGTTTCTTCTCCATCACAATAGTCTCAATTCTGTCCTTAAGACCTTCTGTCTGATTAAATCAGCCTCCCAGATTACCTAAGATAATATCCCTTACTTAAAGTCAACTGATTATGGACTTTAATCACAGCTACAAAATATCTTCATGGCAACCTTCAGATCAGCATTTAATGGAATCCCTGGCCTCTCCAGCCTAGCCAAGCTGACACAGAAAATTGACCACCACCCAGGCTGTATTTTTTAGAAGGACAGAATCCAAGAGTCAAAACATTTGATGCCCAGGGAATAGGAAGGCAGAGAAAGTGGAGAAAGTAAAGAGAGAGAGAGAGAGAGAGAGAGAGAGAGAGAGAGAGAAATGAACTAAAAGCAGCTGTAGAATGGATCCACAGGTAGGTGTCACCTGTCTGCTCATGATAAGGAATCACCTTGTCACCTCTTCAGTGACTATAAAGGGCCATTGTCAGCTTTGTGACTGTTATGGGTGCTACTCAGTAGAACCTGGGACTCCTCCCCTCCGTCCCTGCTGTAATTGCTTCAGTCTACCCCAGAGCTTACCTGAAGCTTCAGTAACAACCCCCTATACCTGGCTTCCTACCCCAACCACTTCGTCTCTCTGTATGAGGCTGTTCTCTGGCTCAGAGTGTGCTCAGCCCAGGAAGGACATACAGGGAGTGCCAGGAAGTGGATTGCCCAGGAGCATCCTTCAGCTATGGATGGGTGGCGGAGCCACTGGATAAATAACTCAGCTTCCTCATCCCCAGTGGAAAAAGCCCAAGACTTCCACAATGCTGTCCAGGAGCTGGAAAGACTGGATCTGTCCCCCTGTCCTGTAGTGTATCCTTCCCTGCCTCCCTCCTTCACTCCCTCCCGACTCCCCTCCTGGGGTCACATCCCAAATAAATCCCATCAACCCCAATCCTTGCCTTGGGATTTACATTTTAGAGAACTCAAAGAAACTACCAAGGCCAGTCATTCAGAAACACAATTTAGACCACTGTATTCCTCTCCGTAAAAACCATCATCATTCTCAGAACAAACAGATTCCCAATGGGAGTTCAGGGTTCCCCCAAGTTCCCCAGGTTCTGGATCCTACTGACTGCTTTAGCTTCATCTCCCACTCTCCTGCACATGTTGCTCTAGAGACAACTTTAAAATACCATGATAGGTCCTGTCTCTCAGCCTTAGACACAACATACCATCTGCTAAGAGCTACCTCCTGACCCCTTCACCCCAACAGCCCCATGTTGATCTAGTGAACTCATCACAGAGGATGAATTCAAAGATTTTCTTACCTTAAAACATCTTGTGAACACCAGCCCCCTCCGTGCCCTGCGAGTAGGGTTAAGTATTTGCTCCTCCACTTTACTCTGCACACACCTTGATTAGAATACCTGCCAACACTCCAGTTTACTAAGTGTTGCCATGTACATCTCTCCCTTCAGACAAGACTCCCAAGAGCAATGATTGTGCCTTAATTCATCCTCGAGTCATAATACAATGACTAGCACATTACAGGCAATCACACAATGCTTGTTGAATGGATTAATAACAGGGTATTCTTACTAGCCCAGTAAGTGGCAACATCTATTTCCACCCCTCTGCCCACAGCTTGCTCCCTAATTAAGAAAAATAAAATTATTCCCAAAGGGCTCTGAATTTGATAGAATGTTGATATATTAAATGTGTGTTTATGAACCCCAACCATTGGCTATGATGGTCCAGGAGAAAACGGACCATGAACAATGCTTTGTAAATTGCTAAGTACCAAGAATATACTCAGAGTTGCTTTTGTTATAAATAATATCAACTATTGACAAACAGGAAAAATGAGAGGCTGTGTGCCTTGTCCAAGGCCATTTGGGAAGTATATAGTAAAGTCTGGATTCGAATGAAATCTCTGACTCTCTCCATGTTTTCTACATGTAAATGGGCATCGTCTTAGGGCACGAGAGCCTTGGAAACATGGCCGCAGATGTAGGAGTAGTAGACAAATCAAGGCTTCCCCAGAATTTGCTGATAGTTTAGAATTTAGTAAACCGTGGGAGCAACTACAGTTTGAATGCCCTAGATCTGACCATTGCATGCATTATCTGTAAGCTTTATGACAATATTTTTTTTATAAATACTTCAACTCCAGTTTACAGATAAGCAATGGAAAGTCATAGGATTTAAGTCCCTCCTCTGTGAGGGGGTGGAGCTCACACAGAGTTCTTTACAAACTATAAATCTCCAGACCCCATCCCCTGAAAGTGTGCTGCGGGCACTTCTTCCCCAAAGAAACAAACAGATCAATAAAAGTGAAGCAGAGAGGGCTATTTTGTCCAATGTGAAGCATCGCAGAGAAGTCCACAGGATTCCTGTAAACCTGCATCCACTCTCCCAATGCTGACAAAGTTGCAATCGAGAAAGCAGAAAACTGTGACCTCGATTCCATGTGGCCCATAGACAGCCGAGAGGGAGAGTCACAGGAGAAAAAATAAAGTCTGAGCCTACTTTAAGGTAAGGGTTTCAAAACTAGCTCTCTTGAGCTGGTGAAAGAAGTAATAGCAGCGCTTCACAAATGGCTACTTGACCGCTGTGAATTACGATAAATGTCTACATTCATAGACATGGAAAGATGTCCAGGGCATGGTGAAAAAAAAAAAAGCAGGTCCTGAAATACAGTGAAAGTTTGATCCTGTTTGCGTGTACAGTATGAACACACCACTATGCTTTTTATAGTATAGTGGTTTGCACTACAGGACAGCACAGTGCATATATAGCCATATACGTATAGGTGTAGGCATATGCAGTGTATATGCACACTATGAATCTACTATGATGCAGGTAGCGGTATACAGTATAGTATTTATTATGCACATATAGAAAGTATGAATATATTATGTGAGTACAGTACGATCCTATTTGTATATGTCACCGGAATATACATAAATAATATAGACGGATGTTCACCAAAATATTAACAAGGATGGTGGATTTTTGTCTCCCTTCCTTCCTTCCTTCCACAAATATTTATTGAGTTCCTACTTTGTACCAGACATCATCTTTCGTCCTTAAACCTGTTTTTAATTGCTTGAGAATTCTGAAAGCATGTATTTGTTGGAAGCTTGATTAACAGATCATTTGAAAATCAAATGGCCTCCTGTCAATATCCCCAGTCTCCAACCAATGGAGACGTTGGTGACATTTCTAGGCGACTCGGGAGAAGAAAGGCAAGGAGACGTAGAGACAGAGCACAGCCAAAGATAGAATCCCCTGCCCCCCACTCCCACCCCTCCACACACTAGGTTCTGTTTTTCTGTTGTTATTTTTTGGGTGGTTTTTTTTTTTTTTTTTTTTTTTTTTTTGGTCGGGGGTCACCATCTGTAGATTTGTTCTGCACAAAAATAAAGCCATCCATCTCCCTTATGGTGGTGTCATGTAAGCTCAGGAAAAACCACAGTGCTCAAGGGGGGCCCCGGGTGGGAAAAACACTTATCTGCCTCACCGGGTTCAGAGCTCCCCTGAAGGCATCCTTCCCTAGACTCAGGGGGTGGGTTTTGTTTATCCCCCTGGCACACAATGAAATGTCGGGAACACATGCTCAGGGTGAGGTGGGGCCCGATGAAGGTTAAAAATGGAACTGCGGCTTTGATCCCCAGCCAACACCAATGACGCTTGGGGTTGGGGCCAGAGTGAGACGTCATGCTCCCTCGCTGTCTCCACAGAAGGTGCAGACAGTCCCCTCCTGACTCCAAGAGCAGACAGGGCCTCAGACTGGAAAATGGACGAAAGACCCCAGGCAAGGAGTGAGGCGTGAGCAGGGAGGAGAAGCAGGCCTCCTATGGGCAGGCCAGGGGACTTTCTCTGCTTTTAATGGGGAGCTTCCATCAGGCCATCCATTATCTGATGGTGCCAGGACTTGAAAAATAACCCTTCCCAGTTCACTGGAAAGAGGATAAGGGTTAGCAGGCCTAGGCATCTAGTCTCCCTTCTGATTAATCTGTAGCTGCCAGTTTGTAATCATTTCCCTAGACTCTTTCCTGGTGGTGCTGAGAACTTCTGTTCATCCATGCATTCTTCACCCACTCAACAAATGTGTGCTGAGAGTCTGGTCTGTTCTCAAAGTGGGCTGGGTGCTGGAGATCCAACAGTGAAGAACACCCAGGCTTGAGCTCTGGTGGGAAAGACAGGCACGGAAAATTCAGTTACAACAGGAGAGGGTTAAGTGTTGTGAGGTGGGTGAGTATAGGGTACAGCAGACCACAATGAAGGAGGTCGCCAGGGCTTGGTGGGAAAGGGCAGGAGAGGAACTCTAGAGAAAGATGGTGGTATCTAAACCGAGGCCTGGGGAATAAAAGGAAGAGCTCACTGGATAAGCAAAGTAAGGGAAGGGTGGCCCAGGTGGAGGGAAAAGCATGTGCAAAAGTTCTAAAGAAAGACAAACTGTACACTGGAGGAAACAAAAGGTGGAAACACCGGTGTGACATGAGAAAAACAATTTTCTCTCCAAAGTGCAGAGTGTTTGCAATGAAATGAACTGGCCACCCCCATTATTGGCTACCTTTACTATCAAGCTGGCCAATTGCTTCCCGTGGGGTTGGTTGAAGAAATCATTGTTCCAATCGGAGTCAACACTTCTCCCAAGCATGCACTCTGAGCCTATAACTCTTAAGCACATGATCTCATTGCATCCTCATTAAAAAATTGAATAACCTGAAAGTCAAAGAGGTTCCTTAAGCCTATCAAGTCCATAGAGCAAGTAAGTATACATGGCAGGAGGGGGCAGGGTTTGAACCTGGAGCTTTGACTACCACTTATAGCACTCATTCCATCTTAGTAGAGATGGATTCCCTTATTAAGGTCTAGTTGTGAGTACTTCCTAGGTCAGAGAAGAAGACTTCCTCATCCTTCCACCTAAGCATCCATCCAAGCAGTCAACCATTGTGCATTCCTCGGGTGTCTACTCTGGCAGGTTCTTTACATTATCCTGTCTTGCAAACTGCCCCCATAATATTTTCACATGTGGACTGTAGGAGACTGTCTTAGTCTTCCAAAACATGATGGTACCTCAGAGATAGAACCATTTATGGGTTTTCTCTGCAGCTCTGCATAAGGTCATATTTCTAAGTTCACCCAGTTGCTTTAGCTAGAATTGTACATCAAAAACCATTAGAATATATCTTAACGTCATACAATACTTAAAGGTCTAAGGCATCAACAGGAAATCTCAGGAGTAGAAATGAACTTCAAGATTACTCAGTTCAACCTTCTGGTTTCACAAATTATAAAAATAAGGTATAAAAAGAAGCCAGCTTTCCCAAAAGCACATGAATATTTGATACAAATATTTGCTTACACGATACTTGGGATAAATTTTATCATAGCTTACTAATTCCTGGGAATTCTTTTTCCTTTGTGTGGCTATTCAAATTCTTATTTTAGAGAATGAGGAACTAAGGTAAGTCCCTTTATTTTTCCTTTTTGATAACAATATAATGAGTCTGCATCCTTTCTCATTGTAAGTCCTTAGAGATGTGAGAGGATTGCACAGTTTCTAAAAGCTCTTAAACTCCTACCAAAAAAAAGGGTATCTCATATGCTATATTAGATATACCATTATATTGATATGGTATATAGATATACCATATAATACCATTATATTACCATTTTGTGAAGGTCTGAGATACTGAGTTGAAGAAAGGACACATGCCTCCCTCTGTCACTAATACATATAAAATGAAGGATAGATCTAGACTCAACAACATATCATGATGGAAAGCAGACTTCAAAGAAAATTTATTATCAAAGATTTGATTTGAGTGTGAAAATATGGTGGATGATCCAGAACTAGCAGGGTTTATCATCCTCATGGTCATGGAATCTTCTGGGTTAGAGAAAATTAAGTCTTCACATAGTACCATTTAAGCTAGCAGAATGGAGAAAGAGGACGTGGTACAGGGGAATGCAAAGGTCACTTCATATGGGACATTCCATTCATCCTCAAACTTAATACCTCCTCTTATAAGTTCTCTTCCCACTCTATGCCTTTCTTCATTAGACTCATATTTATGAAATAGTCTGGGTGTCTGTCCTCCCCATTGGTTGATCAACTCCCTGAGAAGCCACACCTGTCTGGTTTGCTGTCATTCATCTACTGCCTGTCACAATGTCTAATTTGTTGTAGGTGTTCAATAAATACTTGTAGTGTGATATACCACATACTGATTACGATTACTCATAAGAGCATCACCAAGGAGGATTCTAGAATTTTCTTCTCCATAATTTTAATACCAATCTTTTGTTAATCATTAATTTTTTTAAAAACTTGATCATGTTCTTCATAATTAATATTGTTTGCTTGCTCTAAATAAAACTAGTTCTCATTTATCTGGGGGCTGATGGAAGGTAAGCAGATAAATAAGGCCAGGCACAATTTCTTCACACCCTAAAATTCTGGTACAGGTGAAAGAGAAACAATGTCTCCTCATTCAGTCTGTGAAATTGGCTGGGTAGTCATAAATCTCTCTGTTGTGTGAAGCCCATTTTCTCAGAAGCTACAGGCAGAAAAATGAAATCATGGAAGCTTCTAGAAACAGGTATCCTAAAACCTCAAATCTCTAAGACTAAGTGTTCACAAAAGACATCTGGAAAAAAAGTCTAAAAAAAAAAAAAGAAAGAAAGAAAGAAAGAAAGAAACACGGCCACACCCTGTCAGACAAGAGACAGGTTTTGAACAAACAGGGTCAGGAACTCCGACGGAGTTGCCATCCAAAGAGTGACGGAACACGACTTTCTTTGTCTCCCAGTGACAGGTGATACCATCCCACAGGCGCCTTCCCAGCAAGGGGCACAAGCATCAGAGTCATCCCTCTGTGGCTAAGCCACCGTCAGCCTTTTAAAGAAGACACAACTTTAACACCCAAGGAATTTGGCTTTAGGGAGAAATCACATCTCCTTTCTGTTGTGGGAGCTGGGTGGCACGGCACCATGCCAAGGGTGACATGTGAGAAAAAGGAAAATGGGAGGAAAATACTGGAGGGATTACCAAAGAGAAGGATTCCCAGCCAAATTAGGGAGACAGGGCATCATTGGTCTTTTGGATGTTCCCTGGCTGAGTAAATTTGGGCTTTGTACATTCTGGAGCTCTCTGTCAGTTGAGGTGTTTTGTTGGTCTGCACAGACAAAATAAAGCAAACAAAGCAAACAAGCCTGTTTTGGGGGGGCCGGAGGGGGGCAGCCTACTGCATTCACTTAACCAATCTGCTCCCCAAGCGGAGCCGCACCCTGAAAATCCATCCTGGGTTTTCATGAGCCACCACCTTTGTTTGTTTTTTTTCACGTTCCTTCCTGGGAAGACTGAATTCTCTGGTTGCCCCACAGAGCATGGCATCCACTCCCTAACACTTTCTGGTCATGCTGCATGTTAGGCAAGAACATCATCATCTCCTAGTTTGTTTTATTTTATTTATTTATTTATTTATTTATTTATTTATTTATTTATTTATTTATTTTTAATTTTTTTTACATTTGTTTTTATTGAAGTTCAATTTGCCAACATATAGTATAACACCCAGTGCTCATCCCATCAAGTGCCCTCCTCAGTGCCCGTCACCCTCTTACCCTATCCCCCAACCCCCCCTCTCCTTCTACAACCCTTTGTTTATTTCCCTGAGCTAGGAGCCTCTCATGGTTTGTCTTCCTCTCTAATTTTTCCTACTCAGTTCCCCTCTTTTCATCTGTTAAAGTCTCATGTCTGTAGCATGGAGATGTGAATCACAGGATTATTTTAAAGATTTAATGAAATAAACCATGTAAAGGGTCTGATATCAAGGAAGCAAATATTAGTTTCCTTCTTTCTTCTGTTCCCCTCCCTAAATCCAAATACCCCTTATTATTAACTGCCTGGGACAACTTGGTGAAGATCATTGTGATGAGCTGCATCTAAAAGACGAGAGAATTTGTTTTTTCTCCATGCAGTAGGAGAATACCACAGATCTGGGACCTCAGAGTATAATTATAATTACCATTCTTGCATTACTTTGGGTGTATTTTCTTGCTGTCAATAATTAAAGCAATAATAGCAATGCTATCCCACCTTTGAGAAGCTGCTGTATTTGAAAATCACTTCTGAACTCTCTGGAGACATTTACAGAAAGTCTAAGAATTCTTGATTCTAAAAGAGGGTTGAAAAAGAGGGGCAGAAATAGAAATTTCTACTTTATAGAAAGTTTTCAGTTTTGTATAACTGGCATAAAATTGGGTGATAATAGTAATAAAAGTAGAAATAACCAAAGTAATAATGACTCCCATTTCTTAAATACTAAGTAGATGCTAAGGATTCTACTAAACACTTGATATATATTATCTCATGGAATCCTCAATGCAAGCCTCTGAGAAAGGTACTGTTATTAATGTATTTTACTAAAGAGGAAGGTATACTTTGAAGAAGTGTCTACCCCTAACTCAGATGCTGGTAGGTGATGATCTAGATCCTTCCCACTCCAGACCCTGAGCTCTTATCCTAGGGTTTCAGATTTCCTGGGAGGCTGCCTTTATTTTTTTTTTCCTTTTGAAACTTCTGTTACAGATGTCTGTCTTGGGGTGCCTGGGTGGCTCAGTTGGTTGAGCATCTGACTCTTGATTTCAGCTCAGGTCATGATCAAGCATGAAGCTTAAGATTCTCTCTCCCTCTGCCCTTCCCCACCGACCCTGCTTGTGCTTGCTCTCTAAAAAAAAAAAAAAAAAAAAAAAAAAATCAAATCTCTGTCTCATTCTGTCTATGACATTCTGTGTCAATGTGTCTCTGAATCTTCTTGGCTTTCCCTGCGACACACACACACACACACACACACACACACACACACTGCACTGACCCACACTCTGCCTGGCACACTTGTCCTCTGCATTTTTATAACTCTAATTTTCAGGTCAACCCTGATAAAGTAAAGTAGGTGATAACTAAAATTTCTGAAGTTTCTATTAAACATTCCATATTTGAAATCTTTATAGTATAATTCTTGGACCAAACCTTTGAAAGCTCTATACATTCTATGGGTCAGCTTTTCAGACTAGTGTCTGAAATCATTCAGATATTTTTTGGAATCATTCTCTTAAACCTTAGTTACAGGTATTTGTTTTTTTCTAAGAACCAGAAGATCCAAGTTCTAGCTCCAGCTCTGGTAGTAACGAGCTTGGAAGTTCTCACCCCCTCCCTGGGACTCAGTTTTGCCATCTATACAATGGGAGACCTGCATCCACTTGCCCTCCCCTTCCTGCCCAAGGTTCTTCTCCAGAACCCTAGATCTTTACTGAATACAGTCTGAAAATCATGAGACTTACAGGACACCTGGGTAGCTCAGTCAGTTGAGCATCCAACTCTTGATTTTGGCTCAGGTCATCATCTCAGGGTCGTGAGATCAAGCTCCGTGTTAGGCTCTGCATTGGCCCAGCGTGGAGCCTGCTTAAGATTCTCTCTCTCCCTCTGCCCCTCCCCACTGCTCACATGCTCTCTCAAAAAAAAATATTTTTTTAATTAAAAAAAATAAAAATCATTAGATCATGAGACTAATAAATCCTTCAACTGCTTTCTGGTTCTGCAATTCTACAATGCTGTGACTTTATATAAAATGAATAGTAATAACAATAATATTGGATATGGAAAATCTGATGCAAAAAGAAACGGTCATAGCACATAGTCCAAAACCAAAGATAAATGACACCTTGGGTATTCATTTCTGTATTATCTGTGCTAAAATGCCTCTTGGCAGACATGGATAATTAAGGGTTTTGTGGCGCGGTTTTGGTGAACCTTCAGTAATTTGTACTTTTGAATCCATAAACTCAACTGTGGAAACATCCCAGATCCCAGTCATCTGACTCCACCTCAGAATTACTGTCAGGAACTGGTGTCATAAATTAATGGTTGGAGCATTAAGAAATAGGCCTTATTGCACAACACCAGTATATTATATCCATCAAATATTATTTATCGGATCATAGTTGCTGGTGCCCTCCAGAGTCTGATCATCAATAGCTAGCTTAATCCATTTGGGGAGACAACATCTGAATTAGTTCTCCCTGATTTCATTATGTGCCAGTTTGCCTCCCAAATTCAACTAGTGCACTGGTATCTGACTCAAGAAGGTAAACAATTTTATGAAAGCTCGTATAATGAATGGATTTGTATTGGGCTAGACTTTGAGTAGCCTGTGGTGTCCAAAAGGATGAACCAAGTCAGGGAACCAGAAAACATGGTTCTGGTTCAGTCCCTTTGGGACTGGAGCACACTATCTTATCTCTGCTTTGGCTGAGACTGGGGAGAAACAATCTTCCACCAGAGCTGTTATGGAAAACTTGGTTGGTCCCAAGTCAACTTATGACTGCAGATAAGGTGAGGGAACTCCAACTTACGATCAAAATGGCAGCATTTAGAGTAATTAATCAATTGCACAACATATGCTGAAGGTAGTGCCTCAATGTGAAAACAGATGGACTAATGTGTATTGATCTCCGATGGTTTGTTGACACTCTTTGCAACAGAGGCAATAAAAGACATTGGGGGAGTGCTTTAAGTGAAGAGGGTTAAGCCATGGGGGATTGAAAATCTGGGGCAAGGACTCTTTTGGTGAACGCTGAGCTTCATTTAAGAATGTCACACTGAAACCTTTTGAGCCAAGAGCTGGAATGAAGGGAAGATGGTGGAGAGAGTGGGGGTGGCCTATCTCCAATTCCACCTTACCAGTTTCTCTACTCTCATATATTTATTGGTATTTCTTCATGATCTCAGTTTCCCCAGCTCCTCCAACCTTTATGTAGATTAACAGCAGTAACACCACACAGGTCCCAAAGGCCCTACCCCTCTCCCAGCACAATGCAATTCTCCTTTCCTTAGGGACCTGTCTCCAACTTGTGTCTCAGTTGTGATGAGAGATAGCATAATCCAGGTGCCACAGGTTCTCTCCAGGAATTCCCTGTGCACTTTTACCATACCAAAAGGTATCGCCATCTCCCTCTTCCCTGATGTTCTGGAGCCCTTGATCTGCCAATATTAAGTAGAGGCTAAAGAAAATGAGGAAACATGCCTTCCGCCCTCCTGTAGGTTACATCAGCAAACTGCCTTTTAGGCTGGCTGGCTTACAGATGGCAAGGGCCTACTGAGCCATCCAAGAGACAGCGAGTGTCACTGAATTAGCACTTCCTAACTAGTAGAAGGGGAATTTACAACAGTAGGAGCTTCAAGTAGTGATATATAACCAAACTTGTTATGGGTATTATTTTTGAAGACTTTTATTTATTTGTTCATGAGAGACACAGAGACAGAGGCAGAAACTGGCTCCCCATGGGGAGCCTGATGTGGGACTTGATCCCAAGACCCCGGGATCACAACCTGAGCCAAAGGCAGACACTCAACCACGAACCACGCAGGTGCCCCTCGTTAGGGGTATTAGTCTCAAATTATAACTATCATGGCCAAAGTCAGGCTGAGGAGAGACTCTCTGATCATACTTTCTGTCTCCATCCCCTCTGTTTTCTTTGTCATCTGTCGGTGCTACAGGAAGACAGTTTCGTTAGGCCTTTGTCCAATGCTGCTCCTAAGGATGGTCATGTGGTTCCCAGTAGAAATAACAGATATCCCCTTATGGATTAGGGGGTCTTAAAGGAAGGTGGATGAGGTAGGGGGACACTTGTTGCACTGAGAGTCAGATTGCCTACAAAAGTAGGCCAGACTATAAGTATGGGTTGGGTAGAGGATAGGGAGGAAATCTTGGAACTTTCCAGAATGACAATATCCCCTAACTGAACCCAAACCATCCAGTCACCCTCCCCTCCCCCCACTCCAGACTCCTAGAGCTTGTTTTATCATTTGCTAAGTGCACGGAATAACCACTCACTATTCAGGGACAAGGGTCTCTGTGGGCTTTCCTCCCTCCTCATCCCTCACTCAAGGATTTTGCAGATAAATCACATATTAATCCCCTGGCCTAAGAGTTATGGGCTGTAGGAAAGCAGGAGGAGACTGCTGAAAGGGGGCCTGGGGATAGAAAGAAGCCCTTGATGAAAAATGCAGGGTGAACTCACAGATGGACAACCCAGAGTCAGGAGGGATCTTCTAGAGAGAGAAGAGGGGTGATCTCGGGGCATGGGGAACAGGTGACAACCTGTTCCAAATAATGAACGTTGAACAGGCAAAGTGAGAGGGTTCAGGGAAGCAGGAAGGGGAAGAAAGAGCTCATTGCTTACAGAAAAGACCAGAAAGGTAAGAGAAAGCACTATTCCAACCATGGGTGACGCCAAGGAGGCAGTCTTATTTGATCTGATACGGCCCCTTCAGACTTACAAAGTGTCTGCTCTGGGGTAAGAGGCTGATTGGCAATTACTCCAGAGGCCTTCACCGGGCCTGGCAGTCTTTTTCCACACTCTTCTCCTATTGACAACTGGGCTTGTAGACGCGGTGCCCAATGTGGAGGTGGTGAGGACAGCAGTGGCTCAGATGAAGGGACATCAGAAGGAAAAGGCAAAAATTCTTCCTTCTCCCTCTTTCCTAGAATTCTCTTCCATCATCAGTGTGTGTGTGTGTGTGTGTGTGTGCGCGCGCGCGCAATGTGGCAATGTGACATAGTGCAGAAACATCACCTGTCTATCTGACATTCAACTACTGAGAAGATAAGGAAGGTGGGGAGTAGGGGTCGGGGGAGGGAGACAGAGAGACAGAGAAAGTTAATAATGTAACCAGAACTCTGCCCAAAATTCTCCTCAATGAGCATCTTACACCCCAGGGAGGGCACAGGACATAAGATGTGCCTCCATTATTCCCGTAAATTCATCTAGTTCTCCATGAATCTCTCTGTAAGGGGGTATTTTAATAGGACTTCAAAGATAATGTCATCTTTAAGAGATTTTTTTCACCGACTTTAGGCCAAATCCACTGTCTATGTTGTGTATACTTGAGGGCATGTCGGGTACCCAGAGCTATGCGTTGTGTGTGAATGGGTATATGTGTGCTGTCCATGGCAGCACACATGTGTGTGGATATTTTTTTAAAGATTTTATCTATTTATTTGAGGGACATAGAGCACTAGAGAGACAGAGCAAGCACAAGTAGGGGAAGGAGGGAGAGGGAGAAGCAGGCTCCCCACTGAGCAGGGACCCCCCACCTCCTGACACAGGGCTCTATCCCAGGACCCTGGGACCATGATTTAAGCTGAATAACCGACTAAGTCACCCAGGCTCCCCCATATGTGTGGGTATTGTATGTACCTGTTAGAGTGCGTGTGCCAACGGCTTGTCTGTGTCTGTATGCAGGTGTGCAGGACCCTGTGTGTCCTGTTGTGAATCTGTATATATTTTTGCACTGTGTACTGTGTGCGTAGTAAAAATCTGTCAGCAGAGTGCATCTGTGCCAAGGGTAGAAGTAGAGGGGTTCAACACTAATCACTGGCAGGCAATTCAGAGGAATGAAATATCTGTGAAACTCTTTATTGTATTTTTTTCCCTTCTTCTGAATATGCAGGCAAGTTCTTGTGACTGAATCTATAATCTAGTGCCGCCTGGAATTGCCAATTACGAGCGCAGGTGTGCCTATGTGTGTCTGTGTACACCTGTGAGTCTACGTCTGTGACTACGGTTGGCTTTCCCAATAAGATCAGAAACTGATGCAGAACATGATGAGGTGCCACCCAGGTCCCCACTCAGAAATAAGGGATTTATTCTCATCGTTGTTAGAACTCCTGCTGAGAGGTGGACCTCAGGAATCAGCCCTCTTGGGGAACACCCCAGATGGAAGAGGGCCACACTCAGTGATGGATCATGAGGACGTAAAAGACCAGACTCCTCCCAACAACTCTATGAAGGACCAACCTCAACTCCAGAGTGTGCCATGGTGTTGGCCAAGGCTGTCTCCAGAACTGCACTGCAACTTGGCTTCTTCCTCCAACTCATCCTGCCTTCTCTTCCCACCTTTCCATGAGTGTGGAACCCAAGAGCCCTCCCTAATAAACTTCCTGTGCACTACCCTCCATCTCAGAGTCAGCCTCCAGAGAGCCTGGCCTGCGATGACATCCAGGACCAAGTTTGGAAGCACTGGATTGTAGCAAAGAATGGATATTAGGGCCCATCTATTCAAACCTCCCTGCCCACTCATTCAAACTGGTTCGTTGTCATTATTAGAAGTTCACTCTCCACACAGCTACTTTCAAATCCTAATTCTGGACAGCCAGTGAGCATGGACGAGCTTCAACCTTTCTGAATCTCATTTTGTTTAAGATTTTATTTATTTATTCATGAGAGACACACAAAGAGAGGCAGAGACATAGGCAGAGGGAGAAGCAGGCTCCATGCAGGGAGCCCGATGCAGGACTTGATCCCAGAAACCTGGGATCAGGACCTGAGCCAAAGGCAGACAGTCAACCACTGAGTCACCCACATGTCCCTGAATCTCATTTTCTACAAGCTCAGACCCTACAGTCCAGGGTTATCATGAGAATCAAATAAGATCAAGCAGGCAAAGCCCTCAGCTAAGGGTCCAGTACTCAGTAAACACTTGATAAATATTAGTAACTCTCACTTTCTTGTTCTGGGCTTAGGTCATTTATATGACTGCTGGTGGAAAAATGAATAAGCTGGAGTTTCTTGGGAGTTTTAACTGTATCTAATAAATTAATTACAAAAATACTGATGCTCCTCTTGCTGCACTGGAAATTTCCTCAAATGAGGATCTGGGTACCAAAATCCTAGAAGCCAAACAGTGAAGGACATCTGTGCTTGCTAACACCATGTGTCCCTGCTATTTTCTAGCTACAAGTTTTAAGAGCTCCTGGCTAACCAGATCCCTGTTTAGTAGAGTGGAGGCAGGGAGAGAGGTAACAAAGAGACTTACCCTTCAAATACTCTCAAGGTACATCCATAAGTGCAGGGAGGAAGTGGCCAGGGCAACAGTAAACCATTACATTGCATTGAACCTCTGTGGCAGCCAGCCTCCAAGATGGGCCCCGAGGACCCTTGCCTTTGGGTACTCCCAGACGTGTATGCTCCTCTCTTGTGTTGAACAGGGCTGACCTGTGCAACCAGTAGAGTGTTCTGGAAATATCAGAGTATGACTTCAAGAATAGGTTCACAAAAGATAACTCAGCTTCCTTCTCACTCTGTCTCCTGCATCGTTCATTCCGAGGGAAACCAGCCACTGCATCGTGGGGACACTCAAGCAGCCCCGTGGAGTTTGGCAAGGAACTGCCTCTCCCTCCAACAGCCCTGTGAGTGAAACACCTTGGGAGTGGACTATCCAAGGCCAGCCAAGCCTTCAGATGAGACCACGGCCTCAGCTGACATCTTGACTACACCCTTAGGAAGACCAGATAAGCAGCTCCCAAATTCCAGACTCACAGAAGCTGTGACATGATAAAGGTTTGCCTTTTTAAGCCTCTACATTTGGAGGAAATCTGTTATACAGCAGTAGATGACTGACATACCATCACTTTCTTAGGGAAGACCCAATTTATCCAAATTCAGTTATTAGTTTAAACTATAAGAAATTGCCAACATTTGACTCTGTTAACCCACAAACGGTGATTATGTGTGGTACAACCTCTCTGTTGCCCTAGGGAGGGACTCCACAGTCTGAATAAATGCAGGCCGAGTCGTAGAGCACTTGTTCCCATGCAGGCCCAAACAGGAGACCTTCTGCAGCAGTAGGCTGTGTTTCTCTAAGTTCATGTACTGGGAGAGTAAAACCCTTCCAGCTCAGCTGTCTACAAGGCTGTCCTCTTGCCAGCCGGGCCTGGAGGCCAGCCAGGCACATCAGAGACCCTCCCCATAATTCCTCCCCTCTCTCTTGGTTACACAGTGATGCTTTTTACAAGCTCTCAAGTTCAAAGAAGCTCCAAGTCCTAAAAGGAAGTGGAAAGGCATCTTGCAACAGACAATTAGAGAGATTGGTTCTTGGGTCCTGGACACGGCACTCTATCCAGCAAAGCCTCCAAGAGTCCCCGGTGAACCATTTGCTGGCTTTAATTTCTCAGGGGCAGCTTCAGCAGGTGGCCGCTAGCAGGTTGTCAATAGGGACCTTCTGGCTGAGGACTGGGGGCTCTTTGGAAAGGTCAAATCCAGAGGCCGGAGGGCACAGCTCAAGAGGTCAAGAGGTCAGGACCCGTCACTGTGACAGATGAATCTGAGTGAGTCTCTCTCTCACTGGAAGGAGGGCCAAGCCTCTTGAGACAGGAGAGGTGGGAGGGGGTGGTGTTGGGGACTCACAAAGAAAGGCGAGTCTGGTGTCTGGCCGGCACCTCTCAACTGGTCTTCATTAGGCGGGCCCCACAAGCCTCTCTTCTGCCGCCCTCTGCCCCTCACTGATGGGGTGCTGTCTCCAGACCTCTCAACTGTTCCTCATTAGGTGAAACAGTGCGCTTTTGTCCTACATGAAGCCTTCTTTGTTCCCCCAGCCCAGCCAAGCTAGAAAGCCAGAAACTGATACAAAACAATGCCACTCTATCCTGAGGGGACCCCTCTCCCTCCTCCCTCTTCCTCCCCTTGGCCGGACAAGGAAGAACGACTTTCCCCCAGTCACATCCCTGGGTGTCTAGCTAGCTGAGAACATGTTTGCTGAAGCAGAAGAAACACGTCTGGCATAGACCAGTGGTTCCCAAATTTGGCCAAATGTTGGATCTCCTAGAAATCATCAAAAAATGCCTCTGCCTGGCTCCTACCCCTGGACATTCTGAGCTGGTTGGTCTGGGGAGCAACCCAAGCACTGGGATGTATAAAACCACTCCATAGGACTCGAATGGGCAGAAAGGTTGGGGAACTGCCAGCCAAGAAAGACAACTTGCTATCAAATACCTGTGCCCACCTGTCACCTTTGCACACTTTAAAATCGGGTGGTACACAAAATATGTTACATTTCACAGGGCATGGTGCCATCCATCAGAACATGTGCTGGCTGGAACCAATAGGAGGGATACACCTGTATGTGCCAGGCGAAGACCAGCTCCTGGTCTAGAAAGTGACATGGACACAGCCAAGGCAAATGCAGAGGAGTGTTTTCATCTTAGATATCAGCAGCCCAAACCATGCACAGATATCTTAAAATCCCTTGGGGCTCTGCCTCTCTCCCTCCTCCCTGATCTTTCCCAATGTGCTCTTGAGTAAAAAAAAAAAAAAATCCACATCCTCAAAGACCAGACGGGTGATGGGGAGACTTGGTTCGCTCAAAACAGGTTGTTTTGCCAGCTCCTGTTCCCAACGCAATGCCAAAGTGGCTATTTATCCACAAGCTATAGAGGTCTGTGAACCTGATGTGTCTCAGTTCCTACCACTTGTTTTGTAGGCTGAGTAGGAAGATGGGGTGTAATTTTGAGACAAAGGAAGGCTCTCATCCTGCACCACAACAGGCCCCAGACCACTCCCAAGATCTACTAGCACAAGTCTCACAGATTGGTGGGCCAGGCTTGAAATGGCAAAGTTACAGATTAATATAGGCTGGGGTCTCCTAACTCTGTTTTCATTTTTTTTAAGATTTTATTTATTCATTTACTTGAGAGAGAGAGAAAGAGAGAGAACCTAAGCAGGGGGAACAGCAGAAGGTGGGAGAAGCAGGCTGTCTGCTGAGCAGGAAGCCTGAGGCAGAGCTCAATCCCAGGATCCTGAGATCATGACCTGAGCCAAAATCAAAAGTCAAACACTTAACCATGAGTGTCCTGAGCCGTGGGTGACCTGAACCAGCCATGTGCCCCTCGACTCTGTTTTTAAAAGTGATGTTAGATCATGGCATCAGATTTTTTTTTTTAAGATTTTATTTGTTTATTCATGAGAGACACACACACACACAGAGAGAGAGAGAGAGAGAGAGAGAGAGAGGCAGAGACAATGTAGGACTTGATCCCAGGACTCCAGGATCAGGCCCTGGGCCGAAGGCAGTGCTAAACCACTGAGCCACCCAGGCTGCCCGGCATCAGATTTTTCAAATAAAAATACAGGATTTTCAGTAAAATGCAAATTTCATAGGAACAGCAAATCATTTTTTTAGTGTAAGTATGTCCCATGCAATACTTGGGGGCATACTTATACTAAAAAACCTGTACTTATCTATCTGAAATTCAAATTTAACTGAGCATCCAGGATTTTATCTGACAATTCCCAACTAAGAAAGAGGTTAAGAGCTGCTTGGACATTGTTGTGAACAAATTCTACTGGGTTGCTGTTTGCTTGGCAATCTGAAGGAATGGGAGCTTCCAGTGGGGATAAGGAGATAACATTTTTGACCTGGAAATGCTGTTATGAGAAGAGTTCTAAAGTTACAGAGAAAAGTGGCAGAAAGTATGCCATGACTGATTAGCAATGTCTGCAGTGGGTCCAGGATGAAGAATGAAGATGTGCGAGCCTCGTATCTGCAATCACAGGTCAAGTTTGTAATGATGTATAACTGGGGTCTTAAACTCTGCCTAATTTTCTTTTCTTTTCTTTTCTTTTCTTTTCTTTTCTTTTCTTTTCTTTTCTTTTCTTTCTTTTTAATGAGAAAGAAGAGCTGCAGTAGAAGGGTTTGGCAATGAAAGTATAAAAGAAATGGAAGTGCAGCTGGGTCTTGAAAAAAAAGAAACTGTTCACTACATAAAGACTGTCGTTTCTCTATCTCGGTCTTCTGTTTCTTGCTCTTTCCCCAAAGCAGCTCTCCTGATGCCAGAAATTCAGTAGGGGCTTAGCATAAGAGCACTCACTACTTTGAACTAGAAGTCATAGAGGAGAGCTAACAGCAAAGGAACAGATTTTGACCATCACCACCCCTCCTCCCATTAGGTAGATGGTACGTAAGCTAAGGTCATGTTGTGGCAAAGCTGTTGGGCCTATGGAGAAAGTCCGTTAGAGGCATTCACGTCATTGAGCTTTCCTGCTTGCCCAGAGATCTGAAATCAGCACCTCCTCACCCACATACCACCATTTCTGCCACAACACTGAGAACCATGGCTCCTTCCGGGCTGCAGACGTTGACCAGGGAGGAAGTCAAGAGCCACCCCTGAATGGGAATGCCCACCTTTGTACACATTCCAGATGGCAGAAGGAACCCATTCATCAAACGATGAAAATTCCACCCCCACCGCCTCCAGGAAGAATGACCATGAAGTGCTTGTAAATACATGTCGCTAGGTTTAAACAAATTGCATCATTATTTTTATTTTTTGAGGGGAGTCCATGTGAAGGGAACGAGGGGCATACTTCTTATTTGTCCTGCAGACAATACATGCCTGGGCCTTACGCTGCTTCCGTATCTTCTGCCCAAGCCAACTGGCCAGCCCTATGGCCTTTCAACGGGAGAGGGGTGCCAATCCCTACCATTCTATTTTCATACTGTTTGATGATAAAAATCGCTCCAGCAGGACAAATGGCAGTGAACAAAAACAGGAAGCAGCCCCCTGATTAGATAGAGACAGGGTTGCTTATGGAGTAAAAACAAAATGACTAAAGTGATAAATGGGTGGACCATGGACGTTGCAGAACATCTCCTTCCTGGTCAGACCAAGAATAAATGGAAAGAAGAAATCAAGGAAGAAGCGACAATTTGGACTCTAAGAGGGGGCAGAGGAGGTTTGCCCCAAGACATCGCTTGGAAGGTGACTTCTCTGAGTTGCCTCTTTGGTTAAGGTCATGGGGATAACCATCTGGTTTTTAGCCACTTCCTTTGAAAATCTTGCTTGGGCAATTTTTGCTCTGAAATGTAAAGGTCCTTTGAAATCTATGGTCTCAGGGCCTTTGCCAAAACTAAGTCAATGCCTCTTACCTCATTTCCCTCTCATTGAGAGTTAATGGTTGGGGGGAGATAATTTTACTCTCCAGAGGGTGATATTTGGCTAAGAATGTCTAAGGACATTTTTGGTCGTCACAATTGTCAGAGGGAGCTATTCGGCACCTACTGGGTACAGCCTGGGGATGTAACTGAGAATCCTATAATGCCCAACACAGTCCCTAACAACAAGAAATTATCCAGCCCCAAATAGTAACAGTAGCAAAGTTGACAAACCCTGGTCTAGGGTAAGTTCAAATATAGGTACAGGTGTACAGATAGATAGGGACAGAGGTGTAGACAGATATACCAGACATAAGGGTACATATAAGTGTAGGCACAGGGCAGGTACTGATGTGGATGTGGGCACGAACATTGATGCAGGCACACATGCAGACATATATTGAATTCATTCCACAAAGAAGGAAGAAAAAGAAAGCCTGGGCCTCGTTTCCAATACTTAAGTCTTCACAGGACTAAATCACCTAAGAAGCTAATGCAGACATTTCCTGATAAAGATGCAGCAGCTTCCAGCCTGCTGTGAGAGTGGACCTCACTCACCTGGTCCCCCCAACCAGAGCCCCACGATGAGAGTCTGTGTTCAAATCCCACCTCTCCCACTGACTTCCTGCATGGTCTTCATTCAGCACATTCCTCCTTCTCTAATTCTTGGCTCCACACCAATGAAGCAGGCGTAATAACTTCTACCTCATATGCTTGTGATAATAATCAAGTAGGATCTCATGAGTAGTGACCAATGCCTTGCCAGAAGTCTGGTGATATAGGGACATTCAATAATCTGTGACAGTCATATCATCATCACCATCACCTTCAGATATGAACATGCACTTCGGGTATTTCTCCTTTTTTTTTTTTTAATTGTAAAGATTTTATTTATTTATTTGACAGAAGGAGAGAAAGCACATGTAGGGGGAGTGGCAGGCAGAAGGAGAGTGAGAAGCAGACTCCCCACTGAGCAGGGAGCCTGATATGGGGCTCGATCCCAGGACTCTGGGATCATGACCTGAGCAGAAGGCAAACACTTCACCAACTGAGCCACCCAGGCGCCCCTGGGTATTTCTTCTCAATACCCAGAGGGGTTCTCTGCACTGGGGAAACATGACGTGGGGAGACAGAGATGCTAAAATGGGACTCTCTCCCTGCTTTCTTCTTAGCTGAGGCCCCAAGGAAACAGGCCCAGTGACTAAGCTCATCAAAGGGTCTCCTTGACATGCCCTCACCAGGGGAAGAAAAAAAAATGCTCTATCCATTTAATAGAATCTGAGAAACCTGATAAAATGAGTTTCTGGGATATAATGATCTCTTCAGGGTATGACACACTCATGTTCTCCCCCAAGCGGAGCTCAATTCTGTGACCCGTGCCATGCCCTAACCTGTTTTCTAGAAGCAATATCCCCTCTTTTGTATGGAAACCCATTCCACAAGGTTTGGATGGGCTGAGAATCAGAAGTTAACCCAGCTGTCATCCACTGGTGGATGTTTGCCACCCAGCCCAGCTGTCATAGAATACCATCCCCACAGCCCGAGCAAGTGACTTACGGAAGGCGGAGAGAGTAATGCAGACCAGCCAACCATATTTCTGGCCTGGAATTTCTGCAAGACAGTAGAGAAAAGGGAACCTTCTACTCTAGTGTTACTAAGCTAGGATAGTGTAAGCTTGAAATGTCCTGTGACCATGATCCGCCTCCCCGCTCCCTCATTCACCATGAAAGCAAACGATACAGACATGGAAAACAAACATCTGAAGATTGAGAGAGAGAAACAGACCAACCCAGAGACAGAGAAGACAACTGTCAGAGTCTTTATAGTCCCGAAGCCAGGTCCATATCTGACCATCACAGCCAGAGGAGCCAATCGAGTACTTTTTGATTCCTTTTTTTTTCTTTTTCCCTTTAATTTTATCAGTCAAGGCTGATGAAGATGAGTCTGAGAGTTCTTGAATAAAAAACCCAAAGAATTAGAAACTACATTCTCACTAGAAGAACATGAAAGTCTCCAAAGGAGACCAATCCCACCTCCACCAACCCTGCTATGTACTCATCCATTGGAGCAGGACTGGAACACTTTCAACTGGATTTTTTAAAGTGGATTTAAAAAATGGTATAATTAGTAAAATACTGAGGTAAAGAAAAGGATTCTAATTTCTCTATTATGTCAGGACGTCTCAGAGCCTTCATTTTGTTACTTATACAATTGGACTCTCCAAAAGAAAAATAAAACATCCAGGGTCCCAATTAAGAGAGGGAGGGAGGGAGGGAGGGAGGGAAGGAGGGAGGGAGGAAGGAAAAAAGGAAAGGGCAGGAAGACAAAGCTTTGGACAAATTGATCAGGGACTTGTTTCTGGGCCAGTTCTGATTACCTTTCACATCCCATCTCACTTCTAGCACCAAGTTCATTACTGGTGACAAATCATGTTGCACCCCGTACTGACATTAGCAAGAAAGAAGAGGCAAGCTAATGAGGAGGATGTGCACATGGAGATTTTCTGCCTCTTTCCTTCCCATTACTTCCAGGTCAACAATTTAGCAGTGCCTGCATGTCTCCTGTGTGCCAAGCCCTGAATGACAAGCCACAGCTACAGAAACAAACAAGACACAACCCTCATGTCCAGGAAACTCCAATCAGAAAGACCAACAAATAAAGATACCTCAATCCAGGGAGGATACGGTCATGAGGATGTAGGGGAAGCTCCCCAGAGAAGAAGATGCCCAGAATGTCGGGAAAGGGGAGGAGGGCACTTGGAGTTTATGAGAAAAATAACCAAGCCCACCCCAAAGCTATTCTAGTTTCTGGACTGACAAGTCAGGCCACCCCGATGACCCTCTCCTGAATATATCTGCCACTGCCCCTTCTGTCTGGCCTTCTGAAAGCCACATGGTTACATTTTGCTACAGAACAGCGATCAGTGGAAATAATTGACGTAGATTAAGCTATGGGCAGGGTGTATAGATCATGGGCCCAGATCTAATTCCAGCCTGGTCCACTCAATTACACAGGAGCTTCTTACTGGAGAAGCAGGTGTAGTTACTGTAAATAAGTTCAACTTTGGGCACGGATGTCATTGGGTAACTGCATTTGCTATGCTTGGGTGATACATAAGGAAACCATCAGCAGTGTGATCGTTGAGTCTACAGGGACATGGCTAGCCTCTCCTGACAGCCTGGCATCTAAGTGACCCAAGGATGCACTCACTAGGAAAACCAGCTTTGTGTTTGCTTTATTCGCATTCCTAAATTTTAAACTGGTAGGGAAATATGCAAGAATAAATAAGTGATGGCCTCCACCAGGAAGGCTCTAAAACAGACACCAAAAGGCTTACAATGACAGAGATGGGCAAGTAGAACAGAAGTTTTGACTGAAGGGTAATATTAGGTGCTATTTGGGAAAATGTTTACCAGCTGTGCAATCTTATACCAGTGACTTAACCTCTCTGGGCCTCACTTTCTATGTCTGCCAGTGGGGCCAATCATTTATCCCTATATCACAGAGCCATTAAGGGTCTGTAGTAGGAGGACAAATGTAAGATCTTTTGGATTTTTCAAAGTGTGATGCACACATGAGATACTACACTCAACAAAACTTGAGAGAGGCCGTGAGAGCAGGGAGATTTGGCCAGATTTAGTTATAAGACCATAAGGAAAAAAAAAAAAAAACAGTATCAAAGTTATTCTGACCAAAAGCACAGACTTCTAGTTATAAGATAAATAAGTTCCGGGGATCTAATGCACAGCATGGTGATTGTAGGTCATAACACTCTATTGCAGATCTTAGATGTTCTCAACACAAAAAAAGTCATGCTGATTATGTGATGCAGGTTAAATCACTTCCCCAAGGTTTTTAAAGTAGTAAGTAGCAAGCTGAGATGTGAATCCTGATTGATTGGGATTGCAAATCTGTGCCCCAGCATCTCCCATTTCCTTTCATGTGTTTGATTGACTTGCAAGAATCAGAAGGGAATCAAGCATTTAAGAATGTGGTATATGCACACAATGGAATATTATTCAGCCTTAAAAAATAAAAGAAGGATAGCCTGCCATTTGTGACAACACAGATGAACATGGAGTATACTAGGTTCAGTGAAATAAGCCAGTCACAGAGGGACAAATAGTGCATGATTCCATTTATATGGAGTATTTAAAATAGCCACACTCATAGAAGTGGACAGTAGAATGATGGTTCCAGGAGCTGGGAGATGAGAAGGAGAAAAGAGGAGGGTTTGCTATCAGATGGGTATGAAGTTTCAGTTATGCAAGATGAATAAGTTCTAGAGACCTGCAGTAACATACTGTGCCTAGAGTTAATAGCAGATCCCACACTTAAAATTTTGTTAAATGTCATGTTGAATGTTCTTCCCACAATTTAAAAAAAGGGACAACTTCATCTCCCAAAAGCCTAAGGTTGAAGTCTTGTGGCAAAATATTGAACTGGACTAACTCTGAATACCTTCAACTGTCACACGGGATAAAAGAGTAGTTACCTTATAGCATTATCTAGGAAGCGAATGACCTAACCCATGCAAAGCATTTGGCACGGTGCCTGGAACATACTAACAGCCCAATTAACATTTGTTGCTATTGTTTTGATTATCAGCAGCAGCATCATGCTATGACTCCAGTGCCCAGACAGGTTGCCAAGAATTGATGCTCTCCTATCACTTCGTCCCCTGTCCAGCAGCCTCTTCCAGCCAACAAGCACCAAATGGCTGCCAGGCAAGCCAGGATCTCCATCTTCACTTCAGAAGAAGGAATATTCATAAACTTCACAATCTAATAAAATGTTCAAGGGACCTGAGGGGTTTGAAAACTCTTCAAACTGAAAATCATAAAAACAAGTTATTTTATCATATCTAGCAACAGTCCAGCTTTAATGTCATCCATGTTCTAGTTCTTCGAAAGAACAAAGCTTGAGTCAAGTTTTGGCAGGCTTTCCTAGCCGATCCAGAGAGATACATGGGCAGATAGATAAGATGAAATCACAGTATAGACGCATAGATAAGATGACACCACAGTATGACACATTCCCTTCACATTTGACTTTTTGCACCAGGATCATAAAGAGGGTAATTTTTCAGAAATACTGGAGGGCTTCATCAATTTTCCTAAGGGCATCTCTTAATCCTTTGATACATAAATCATTCTTGCTCGAAGCACCTGTCGTGTCAACTGGCCTGACTACCATATTCTCATCCATCAAACACTTTGTTTGTAATTAGAGCCTCTCTCCAGTGAAATTTCCATCCACTTTATGAAATCCTACATCTTTTGCAAGATTTGCAATTCCACTTTGCAATCTATTTGTATCATATTTGCATAGATCTGTTGGCGACCTACCGCATCTGGCAATCTATGAAGGAGTGTCCAACAAAGGGGTTGATGCACCAGTGGGTAGTTGTGCTTGTGGCAAATGGGGCAGGAAGTTTGGGGAGGGAATATGTGAATACATGATGAGTTTATTGGTCATCATTTTTATACCATGACAACCTTTGCTTCTCTACACAACTCTGTATGGGCCCAGATCATGACTTGCCAATTAATGAGATCTCCCAAATTTTGTTTATAACCCTTGAATACAGGAAACCATCAGGTGTATGCAACAATTGATCCTCTTGCCTTGAGTTAGATGGGGTGAGTTTCTGTCCACAAAAACAAATATTTCTTGGCTAAACCCTCCAGGCACTTAAGCTTTCCCTCTAATTTTTTATTGTTTCATATGAATTATTTAGTTCAGACTTGCCGTAATTACATAAATGTCAAAAAATTGGATTTGGTAATATTCTCAGTAATAATTTCTGATAGTTGAACAGCACAGACCATGAAACAAAGGGCATTTATAGGCATGGGGTTCTTCATTGCACAAAAATTTGTTACCCCATGCTAACATGATAATGAGGTTATATCTGGAAGCAAAAAGCCACTTATAAAAAAATGCATAAGTGAATGGTCACTCATAAATTAATTTAATTCCCATTCAAACCTCATTCCCCACATAATCAACTCATTTGGTGAGCTGGAGCAAGTCATATCGTGTCTCTTGCTCTCAGCTACCTCATGTGTAAACCGAAAACAAAGTCAGCCCAAAATGAAGATTTGCACATTTGCTGAAATGAAAAATAGAAAAGCTTTTCAGTCAGCAAACAGAAGTTCAAAGAAAGGTACCTATAAGCAGAACCAGACGGTCGTTGCTCAATGACTCAATGACAGTTCTCCTGTGCGGTATTGATAAGACAAACATATTTTAGCTGGGCTGCACTCTTCAGCTTCCCTTGCAGCTAGGTATGAATACATCAACATGGTGATTGTGTTCTGGCCAACACAACAGGGGAAAATACATGCAATTTCCAATTTGTGCCTTTAGAGTGAAAGACTATTTCCTTCCCACCTTCATTTTTCTCTTTCCACTGGCTGGACAACACAGCCTTGGCAGTGACCAAGATTTCGTGCAGAAACGCCCAGGGAAGCATCAAACAGTAAAAACATCCTAAGGATGAGGAAGAAAGAAGACAGAAGAAACCTGATCCCTGGAACCTCCAAAGTTTGGAGGGGCCATACCAGCCAGCACAATGTCTTACATGCAAGAGGAGTGAGTGTCTACCTCACTAAAACTACCATTATTCACAGTTGTATCTCTGGCAGCTGAACTATGTCTCACTTGAGATGGGATGATTTTCCCCTTACCTCCCACACAATTAAACACACCCTCCTTAGCCCCCCACCACCATGTGCAAGAGAAATAAACTGGAGGTAATATCAAGGAGTGGCTAATAATGTGGGTTCTAGAGTCTGATTAACTTTGGCCAAATCCAGCTCTACCACTTTCTGACAATGTGATAAGTGAATGCGATCTAACCTATATAAATCTAGGATTGCTAATATATAGATTGAGTGTGATAAGAATAGCTACTTCAGGGATCTCTAGAAGGTTTAGTTATTATAAGGTTGAATGGAATAATGCATGGGAAACACTTAGCATAGTAACATACCCAGCATTTAGTAAATGTCATTTCTTGTTAGTACAGGGAAAGATGTTTTCAGGACTGGAAGAAGCTGCAATGCTAAGTTCAGTTTGGGGAGCTAATACCAGAGTGATGCCCCTGGGAACTCACTCATCCCATTTTTTCTTATCCACTAAGTGGATTTCCTTTCGAAATGTGAACTTGCTTTCCCTTTGGCAAGTTCCCAATGTATGGAGAAAAAAAGTTGAAAGACCATGATCTATTATTTAGTTTTGGTTTGGGAGATGGGGTGTCGAGGCCACAAGTATTGCCAGGTAATATAATAGTCAGTACCCACATCTTTCCAAGAGAGCAAGGGACTGTGTGGGTCCAGCCAGCCATACACCTGCTCCAAATCACAGGGAACTACATTTCCCAAGCTCCTTTGTCTTCTGACTTCCTGGTTGGCTCAGCCAATGGAAGACACTGGTGGAAGACTGGAGGGAGGGAAGAGGAAGCAGCCAGGGGTATTTCCCTCTCCATCCACCCATCCTTCTTTGGCGGTTCCTCCATGACCTTGGTAACACTTGGAGGTCCTGGCATTGGCCTCTGGAAATATAAGCTCCTTTATTCCTTTTCACTAAGTATGGTACTGATCTCATACTATTTGTAATCATTGAATTGTCTCACTGCCCCTATTGGCCTCCTTGGCTCTTCCATCACCTATGGATTCAACTCCCTGCATTAAATTCTCTCTGCTTGAGGGACCTTTAATGATGTCTGCTTTCAGTCCAGACCCTGAGAGATTTAACACAGCAGCTCCAGTGCCCAATACACTGCCTTATCTGTGCAAGGGCCTCAATGCACATGTGTTGCATGAATGAATACTTGCAGCAGGAAGAGGCTAAAATAATTACTCGGAACTCCATCCTCTGCCGGCTCTGAAGAACTGTGAGGCTGAACACACCCCTTATGGGATACTTGCCTCTGCCGCAAAGGCTCTCAGCTGGCTGAACAGCTGAATAAACCAATGCACCCATCTTTCAAAACCCCAATTTTCATCTGGTCCCCCAAAGTAGTGAACCCCAAGCCCTCAGATCTTGAACTTCCAAAGGATTTCTTTGGGAGGAATTTCTTCTGGAGACCTTCCTTTTATAAATGATCCAGCTGAGAACATGACAGATGAGGGGAACTGAAGAGACAAGGGTGTAGAAAAAAAACACAACTCCTCCCGAGAAGCTATTTATCTCCAGACAGCGGGGGCACTGCTAGGGATCAGCGCAGCGCTTTCCATATTTGTAAATATCTGTTTGGTCCAAGAGTTCTCTCCCATGGAAACAGCTTATAAACCAAGCTGCCTGAGTTTATTCCTCAGATCGAGGAACATCCTGAGGTCTGATCACGTTGTTGTTTTATTGCAGAAAAGAAGAGAAAGAGACCAAAGGGTTTTAGAAAGGTGACAGGGGACTCAGGTAGAAAGCGGGAAAGTTTGTCTTTCAGATTGAGGGGTTTGGTTATAGAACCAGCAAAATAAATTAAAGGAAAATTAAAATTAGCATCAGCTCTCTACCTAACACAGGAACTGCCCTCTCGATGTAGAGTTCCAAATTCTTTAGGCACATCTGGCTAAGCAAGTGGCCACTTTACCAAGTCATCAAACAAAACCTAGAAGCAGTAAGTAGATGGGAAAAGACCTAACTCTCCAAGAGGAAGGTTTCCCGGGCAATGTCAATGCCACCAAATTCTATGGACCACAATTTGAGTGGTGAAATGATGTTTTCATCTCTTGTTCATGTTTGACAGTGAAGAAGCCTAGAACCCAGGCAGTGGATGTTCCATCCACTCATAACTGATACACATCCATGGTAGGACGTGGGTCCAACCCATGTTCCATGAAAGTGTGCCACCTGTTGAAGGCAAATGTTTCCTCTCAAGGCTGAAACGTGTGCCTTGAAGTTTACCTTGGAGATGATTTGACTTGCCTCCTTAACTATTTGACTTCAATTTTTTCCCCCACTTCTTCCAAGCCAATAAGCCCACCTCTTTTTCGTGAGGACATTATATCTCAAATCATAGATTTTTAAGGCTTGGGGGTGAATTTGAAGTTCAACCACCTCGATAACAATAATATTTTCTATGTGCCAAGGGCTTACTAGGTCCTGTATGCACTGTTCTAAGTACTTTACCTATTTTTATTTCATAAGGCAGCCTTTTTATTTATTTTTTAAAAGATTTTATTTATTTATTCATGAGAGACACAGAGAGAGAGATACTTGCAGCAGGAAGAGGCTAAAATAATTACTCGGAACTCCATCCTCTGCCGACTCTGAAGAACTGTGAGGCTGAACACACCCCTTATGGGATATGAGAGGCAGAGACACAGGTAGAGGGAGAAGCAGGCTCCATGCAGGGAGTCAAACGTGGGACTCGATCCTGGGTCTCCAGGATCACACCCTGGGCTGAAGGCGGCGCTAAACCGCTGAGCCACCGGGGCTGCCCAAGGCAGCCATTTTAAAAAAAGATTTACCCATTTATGAGAAAGAGAGAGTGAGCAGAGGGAGGGGCAGAGGCAGAGGGAGAGAATCCTCATGCAGACTTCCCACTGAGCACAGAGACCAATTGGGGGCTTGACCTCAGGACCTCAAGATCTCAACCTCAACCGAAACCAAAAGACGCTCATCCGACTGAGCCACCCAGAAGCCCCTCATATGGTAGCTTTGATCAAAGTATTCTCCAGAATGTTAATCTCACAGCACACTCCATAAATTAAAAATACTGTGATCCAAAAGAATTTGCAGAAATGTAGACTTCTATCTAGATCCTTCTCAGGGGGAAGAAAATCAACATGCATGATAGATGCTGGAAGTCCTGCACTTATGAAAACCATTGCATTTTTTAACAGGGTGTTTCCCAAACATCTCAATCCGTGGAATCCTTATTTCCTGAAATCCAATTAGCATCATGCCCCCATTCCGATCACCCAGAAAGCTCAGTCTCATATTCATACGCCCTGGCAAATCTAATTAAGATGGAAAAAGCCTCCAGTATCTTATAAGAGAAAGAGTTTTCAACAAGGAGAATTATTAGCAAGGAGCTCCTTAACACTTTCCTAACTGGAAGACTGATGGTTGAGAATGACCCATTTTGTTAAGAGATTTAAGGACTCTCTAAATGAAATTTCCAAGTGGACACGTGGAATATCTTCAAAGACATCTCTAGCTCTTCACCCTAACCCCAATGAGCCTCGGAGGCATTATAATCGATATTTAAACAACGTCCTTCCCCACGTCCGTTCAAGATGTTATCTGCCAGGCGTAAACAGGCCCGTCCCTGAAGTCTTAGCCACCCCTGTGTGATATCAACCAGCTGCCCAGAGCCCCTTGCTGGAGGCCAATCCTCCTCCTGCTGCACCCGCTTAGCACAAGCTGGGCTTCCTGGCGGGAGGGACTTCTCTTTGAAGTTCTAAGGGAGCACTGTGGATGGTATGTGTGGGAAGAAAACCCGAGATTCATCCTTCATGGAGCCATGAGAACTGAATCTTTCAGGAAAAGGAGGTATAGTTTAGCACCTCAAATAATAAAATAGCAATGGCAACCCACGAGACATTTATAAGGCACTTGCTAGTGTCAAACATAGCACCAAAGATTGTCTTGTTTAAGTGCTTCCAGATGGGGAAATGGAAGCTAAGTGAGTTAAGTGACTTGCCCAAGGTCATGATGCAGGTGATCAACGGAGTTCAGCTTTTGTTGGTTCGACAGGTTTCTCAGCCCCAAAAGTGGGACGAGAGCAGGATTCTTTGCCAACCCCAGGGGCAGAGAATGGGTTGTCCAAGAGCTGCCCTTACCCTGGAGAACACCAACAGGGCAGTTATGAGCCCAAGAAAGGTGAGCTCCCATACGCTCACTCTCTGAGCAGGCAAGGGAGACACACGCTGATGGCGGGGAGGCAGGGGCTGTGTCCTGGCCACTACAAGTCCCCATGGAGAGCCACTTCACTTCATGTGCTCGGGGCCAGGAAAGCCAAGCTCTGTGGGTGTAACTGTGATGGCACATGTACAAGGACAGGACCTGTCAACATGCGCAGGAGCTCCCAAAAATAGCACAGTTGTCGATCGAAGAGGCAATCTCCCTCAGCTGTCTACCGAACAATGCATCTCCCTTGAATACCAACCATCTCCATGCTATGTGAACTCATGGGTGCTGCCCTGCTCTTCCAAACATGAGGATGCATTACACAAAACAAAAAATTTTGAAAGAACTTGCCAGCAACTAAGATGATGTGGGGCAGGGAGTACAGGAGGCAGGGGATGGAGGGTACTGCAGACACTTGGAGGGTGACCCTGAATCTAAGAAATGCCTCCACCTACGAATTTTCTCCAGATCCACATTCCAGCAGAGTTCTTCTTTTGTGGGAGTGGTATCCAGAGGGAGTGCAGAAGATGGTGCTGAGGAGATCAGGTGACTGAGGATCAAGTCCCAGCTCCTCCAGCAACCCCTGTATGCCTTGGGCAAATTCCTTATCTCTGAGCCTCAGTCTACCTATATGTGAAAGTGGGGAGCAAGTAGAACCTACCCGAGATTTGCTCTGAAGATGATAGGAGCAGTCCGCACATGAGGAGCCCCATGTAAGAACCAGTTGCGGTTTGCTGTCCCCTCATGACAGCAAGCTGTGGAGAGCTGAAGATCTTCTGTAACTGAGGAGAAAAGAAGACAAAAGGAAACCAGAGGGAATACAAGAATGAAAAGAAGCCAGGAGAGAAAAGGAGAAATCCACCTCCCTGGAGCCTGTGGGGGCTGCTGCCAACCTGAGACACAGAATGAAAAACAGCAAGTAACTGGAGTTTCACCGTGCCCACCCTCCACTCCCCCCACCAGCCACTTCCCTCTGCACCCCAGGCTTTCTCCCTGCCCCCCCTCCCAACAACCACAGAAAAGCCATTTCTGGGATAATGGCACAAAGGAAAGTGCCCTTGACCTCAAGTGAGAAACTGTTAAAAGAAGCAGGAGAAGGAGAGAGGAAGAGGGGGAGAAGGTGGAGGCAGAGGAGGAGGGAGGGAGGGACGGGTCGAGGGGAGAGAGGGAGATAAGATTGATCTGCAAACTGTATTTACCTTGAAACATTCAGGAAAGGCTCAGGCCCCCAGACCCAGTCCCCCTGCCATTTCTTTAGCCAGAGCCTTCCCCCTTTGCCTCTGATGAATGTATTCAAATCCATGCAGATCTTATTAGTAGAAAACAAAAATTGTCTCCAAAAAACAAACAAATAAAAAGCAGAACAACGAGACCATTTGAAAGCGCCTTGACTCTGCCTTTGATGACTTCTTTTGGTTCTGAAAAGGGTGTATGGTGGTTAGGAGGACTTCGTACCTAGACAGACTCGGGTTCAAATCCTCGTTCAGCCACCTAGAAACAGTGTGACCTCAGGCAAGTCACTTAAATTTACTAAACCCAGTTTCCATGTCCCCGGTGTGGGAGGAAGAGGAAGGTTACTCACTCACTGGGCCATAGGGGAGGGGATTGGATGAGGTAGTGCCAGGGAAGCACTTCGCACAGGACCTGGTACGTGATAAACGCACAGTAACTGGGGGCTGCTATTCATGGTAGGATGTTTGACACTCCTCCCATGTGTGAGGTAAAAAAGACCACACACACACACGCACACACGCACACACGCACATACCCTTCCCAATGGGGTATAAGGTCCCTGGGCCACCTGCCGGGAAAGCTGGCACACACGGGCACAGGACTCGGCCCCAAGTGATGCTGTGGCCTGAAGACCACCCACTAGGAACTAAGCTCCTCTTCTCGGACGTGCCGTGTTGATCTGCTGCCAGCTTTTGCCTTCTTCTCTCTTAAACATCACGCACTATCTTATCATACATGAAAGCTAAAAGATGCTATCCGACATGAAATTTTAAAATCCTTTAGAGCAGCCAGATCTCCTCCTAAACTGGAGGGTCCTCGGCTTGCAGTGCGGCCTGGGGCTTGGAGCCTTCCCCATCACCGCTGCTCTCAGTGCCTGGAAGGCTGGCAGGGACCAAATGGGCCGGAGTCGAGATAGCACCGGGCTGAGGGAGGGGACGGAGTTGCCCAGAGCCTCATCAAAAGTGAGTGGAGTATTCCCAAGCCGGTCCTGTGGACCCCATTCACCCCAGCATGGATCTGCCACTGCGACCCAGCCAAGTACTGCCGCCCCGTCCCCAACCATCCCCTCTGCACTGCCCGACTGCCCAGAGAGCACCGTTCTCCTAGTCCAAACCTCCCTTGTACCATGTTCTCCAAGCCAGCCTCCCAGCAGCCTATTCAGGGAAGCCAATGTGCTTCCCAGTGGCAGACATTAAAAAAAAATCTTTGGGACACCTAGGTGGCTCAGTGGTTGAGGTTTGCCTTCGGCCCAGGGCGTGACCCCAGGGTCCTGGGATTGAGTCTCCCATCGGGCTCCCCACAGGGAGCCTGCTTTTCTCTCTGCCTGTGTCTCTGCCTCTCCCTCTATGTCTCTCATGAATAAATAAATAAAATCTTTTTTAAAAAATCTCTAAGAGTGAATGTCCAAATGAACTTAAGGAAAACACTTCCCAATGGGACCACCGTCCAGAGCAGAGAGAGGAGAGGAGGTGATGCAGGGGTGAGGGAGGTTCAGCAATGCCAAGAGGAGGGAGGAGCCACAGATAGAAGGTGGTGCTGAAGCCAGAGGATGGAATGGTGAAACATGCATCCAGCCTGAAGGGTAGCTAAAGCCAGAAGTGAGACCCACAAGGCCAGAGAGGCCTGTGGTCCTCAGCACTCCACAGCTGCACAGACCCTTGCTTCCCATACATCACAATACAGTATAATTGTCTGCTTGCTTACCTCCATGTCCCCCCTGAGAGTCCCTAAAAGCTGGCCCTGAAGCCATGAGCTTGGGGCCTGGTGGCACTGACTATGACAACAAGGTACAGTTCTCAGGTGCTTATCAAGTGCCAAGCCACTGACATCTCCAAAAATGCACCTCCCTACAGCTATTTACTAGGAAAGCATCCACTGATACCTGTTGTGGGATGAATTATGTCCTGCAAGAAAAGGCTGTTGAGGTTCCTGGAAGCTGTGAATGTGACCTTATTTGGAAGTAGGGTCTTTGCAGATGTATCCTATTGACATGAGGTCATACAGGGCTGGGTTGGGCGCTAATGCTCTATCACTGCCGCCCTCATCAGAAGAGGGATGTTTGCGTGCAGGCAGACATACAGACCCGGGAAAGAAGGCCAAGTCAAGACGGAGGCAGAGACTGGAGGGATGCAGCCACAAGCCAAGGAATGCCAAGGACTGCCGGCACCAGCAGAGGCTTAGGAAAAGGAAGGATCCTTCCCCTGGAGACTTCGGAAGAAGCATGCCTCTGCAGACATCTTGACTTCAGACTGTGGCCCCCGGAACTGAGGAACATGCCCCACCCCAGGTCCCCCAGTCTGTGCCTCTTTGTTACAGCAGCCCCAGAAAGTTAACAAGCCCCAAATTTGGAAAGGTTCTTCAGGTTCATTACTAACCCAACATTGCCAATCTGTGGATGAGAATACAGAGGAGGCCCAGAGAAAGGAAGGCACAGGCCTGAGGTCACCAGAGATGTGTGTGCCCACGCCAAGCCTGATCTCCCACCCTGCAGCTCAGAAGATGCTGGCTTTTCTCATCGTCACCAGGCCACTCTCTGGTCCCAGTGCCATTATCATTTATGGTTTCTGCAAGAAAGAAGAGGCTCCGGAGTCTGCACGTTTTTTGACTCCGCCAGTGGTGTTTTTGCTGGCTCGGCATGAAAAGGGCCAGGCTGTTGGCTCTGGGGGTAGCAGGCATTCTGGGGGTGTGATGTGAGGAGTAAGTACGATGGCAAACTGTTCTGGGAATGGCACTGAGCACGGTCTAGTGAGGTGGACCAGAAAACCACAGGGTGTCAGGGGCGCCTACGAGTGCTGTGCGGTTTCTTCGCACAGCTCCCTGCCCTCTCTGCCAGGGTGCTTGTAAGCCCAAGGTGGGGGCGCCTGTCTAAGCGTCTGTGCCATTCCTTGAAGGGGAAGGAGGGGAGGATGCTCAGTTTCTGCCTCACAGCCTCACAGATTCCAGGTTAGGACACGTAATTATGGCCTTTCATGCCTGCTCTGCTTCAAAGGTGCATAATTTTTGATGTGCCCTAGGAGCACGAGGGCGACCTGGGTGACAACAAGGGGCAGAAGCAATGGGAGCCGAGTCAGGCAGTATCCAGGGACTGGAAGGATTGGACTGGACAGGACAGGAGCCCCTGAATCAGCCCCTTGGAGAGAGACTCCCTGGGGCGTGGACACACAGGTCGAGCACTTACAATGGCTTCCCCTCACCTCCAGCCCTAAGAAAATGAGGAATGGGAACCTTAGGCCTGCCCTGGTAGCCAGAGCCTCTGGCACAAGGCACCAGGGCACTGCCCCAGCTCAGGACAACTCAGGGGAGCCCTGGCAGGTGAAAGGAATGCAGCGTGATGAGGCTGACCTTGACTTTGAAGCCAGGGGAAGCCAAGTTCCGATGCCAATATAGCTCCTAATTTGCTGTGAGACAAAGTCAATTCACCCCTCTGGACATCAACCTCTTCATCTGTGGAATGGCCAGCACTAGCTTCAGTGAGGGGTTATGATGTGCAGCCTGGAAGCTTGATTGTGGATCTGGAAGCCAGAGGACCAGTAGACACAGACTCTGGCTACCTCACTTGTCAGCTGAGGAGCCTTTGGGAAGACCCTCAACTCGCCATGGCTCAATCTTCTGGTCCCGAGCATCAGGCTGCCGTGGACACTCTGGGGACATTCCCATATCCTATCTACACCATGCCCATGCAGGCTACCCCAAGGGCTGCCAACTGCAAAGACCTACAGTTCTCTGCCTGAGGGATGTCCCTGACCCCCAGGATCCACTTAGCTGGCACATGGAGCAGGCTGGGGATGCTAGGGTAGGTTAAGGGTCCTAGAGGGGCCCTCCACCATGATGGATTAGTGGTGATTCATAACTGCCCCAACTTCCTCACCCTCTGGTGAAATGACTCTGGGGCACATTCTCTGCATTCTTCCCTATGAGGACCTCACTCCAGCCACCCATTATGGGGCAAGGGCTGTGGCAGGACAGGTTTGCTTCCTTTCCACTGCTGCATTCTCACTTGCTTATGATGCATCCAGAGGTCTCCCAGATTAACTAACCACTTCCACGTAGATTCATTCCATCCAGGGTCTGCTCCTGTAGGCAGAATGGTCATCGCACCAACTCTTATATAAGAGTTCATATAAGGGGGATGCCTGGGTGGCTGAGGGTCTGCCTTTGGCTCAGGGTGTGATCCTTGGGTCCTGGGATCAAGTTCCATATCGGGGTCCCTGCAAGGAGCCTGCCTCTCTCTCTGCCTGTGTCTCAGCCTCTCTCTCTCTCTCTCTCTCTCTCTCTCTCTCTGTGCCTCTCATGAATAAATAAAATCTTTAAAGAAAAAAAAAGTAGTTCATATAAGGATTAAAGGAATAGATAAATAAATGCAAGTTTCTTAGAACAGTATCTGCCACTTGGTCAGGCCATGATAGAGTCCGTATGATCGTTGCATGGATCGAAATAAGCTGGCACGTGGCACATAGAAAGTACCTTAGGATGGTGGCGTGCACAAAATAAGCACGTAAACTAGGGCTGTGTCATTTATCAGATGTGGAAACCAAGGCTCAGAAGGCTTAAGGAAATTGCCCGAGGTTGCATTCAGTAATGGGTGGAGTTGGAATGAAAACCCCTGGTTGGTTCTGCTCCTCATAACCTCTTTATAGGGGGGAGAGTGGGGCCAAAACCATGGCCATTAGGGCAAAGTGTTATGTCCACCCCTGAGACACACCCCCCTTTGGTCTGCTGGGAAGCTGAGGGTCTGAACAAAGACAGCTTTGGGGCCTCCAGCCCTGCAGATAAGGGGCATGTAGAAACAAAGCTGTGTCTCTGAGTCTTGGCCATTGACCCTTCCCACAACGATCCATCATCATGAACGGGGATTTTATGCACCCTATACGCCAATCACCTCCTCAATTACCTCTTGGGAGGAGGGGGAGGCCCAGTGGCATCTGATGTCACATTTGATTTAGGATAAGTCACACTTAAGAGGGCATCTGAGGTTAAGGAACAGGGAATTCTGGGCCTGTTTATAAATCAACAGGCTTGAGGTTTTCATTATTCACCTTCTAGAGCATGGAGCTAACGTTATGACTCACTGGATCATAAAAGAGATCAAATAGCTTCTTGCTAATAATTCTTTCCCTGACCCATTCTCTGGCACATTTGGTTTGTAAACAGAGTTTTAATGGCATCCCTTGGACATAATAACATCATTTCTTTATAGCACCTTGGCCGCCTCGCCACTCTTGGCTGTCACGGGGTTTAGGTTTAAACCTCCCTCATTTGTGGGAGCTAATGTTGTTTGGTGTTTTAAGAACTACTTAAGGCCAGGGATATTGCCCTCTGGAAGGGTCGAGCCAGCCCCATTTCAGAGCACAGCACTCTGGTAAGTCTGGCCCCAAAGCCATAGCCTTCACCAAGAACCATCCCTGGGCCCCTGACCTCTGGGATTCCCGATTCCTGCCCCCAGCCTCCATCAGCAATGATACTCTCCGTCCTGCTAGGGTCCTGGATGACCTCGAAGTTGGTCTCTGAAAGTGTTGGGAAACGTCAAATGAGCTCTTGGCGCCACATCTTGTTTTATGGGTGAGACAGGATTGCTCATTAACTAACCAGCAAGCAGAGATGCTCGGGGTTCAGAGGCACTGACAATGGTTTGGGGATTGCAGAGCAGAGTCAGAGAGAGGAGGAGGAGAAAGAGGTGAGGGGTCACAATGGGGATGGAAAAGACCCCGTGGGACCGGTTTTCCTAAACTGTATCACTTCTGCACCATGCAGTGTTTAAGCCAGATCCCAGCACTCCTCATTATTACTTTATGGGTTTTTTTGTTTGTTTGTTTGATCATTTAAATTAATTTACTTTACACACTTTTAAATGCTTGCCGTAGGTAAGAAGAGGTAACCATAAAAGTCAATGTGGGTCCTCAATCCCTCATCTAAAACCCCAGGCCAGATGTGTTTGAGAATTCAGAAATTTCCAGATTTTTTAAACAGGAACATGGCACCTCAACCCCCAGGACTGCACCCAGGATTAAACACGTTCATACTTCTGCAGCTTAAAAATCACATTAAGTTGGGTTTTAAAAAGGCTATCAATAATCTCATGGCTGCTTGGGTTCATTATGGCTATCACATGATTTGTGAAAAAACGATCTATTCTCAGAGCATTATGGATTTCAGAATTTCACATAAGGGATTATAAACCTGTCAAACGGGGGCAAAGCAGTATGATTATCGTCCAGCAGGCTATGCCTAAAGAAATGAGCTGGAGATGAGCATGTTTCCACATTCTAGCACCAACCAGTGCCTTTCTCCTAGATGCACCAGGAAACAGTGGGAGAGAAACAAAAAGATCAGTACTTGCTCAGGATGGATTTCGATGCTGTTTAATGGCAGGGAGGGACCCTCTCAGTCCTGCCCAGGAACCCCAGTGGCACGTACCTCACACAATGAGACAATGCTTGTCAATAAGAAAAGTTGAGTAGCACTGGTTAAACATCATGATGTGTTCAAACCAAAGGGCCTTAACAAACCTTCTATTCCAGGGGTCACCAAACTTCTTCTATAAAGGATCAGAAAGTAAATGAAGCAATTCTCAACCCTGCCTTTGCAAAGCCAAAGCAACCATAAACAATATGTAAACCAATGGATGTGGCTATGTGCTAATAAAACTTTATTTCCACCAACAAGCTGTGGGCCATAACTTGTGGAACCCCTAACCTAACACAGCATTTAGGTTACCCCGAGGAAATGAATGTAGAGAAAGAGTGATTTGCTCAAGGCCAATTAGCAGCAGAGTCAGAAACAGAAGCCAGGTCTTCCTTTTATGTTGAGAGGCTGGTAGTCTGAAGAAATAAGAGGAGAGAAAATCTCAGCTGCCATCTCCAACCTTGGGAATTATTTTAAGGGAAAGACTCTAAGAAGTCAGTCCCCACCTGTAAACAAGAAGCAGTAGGTTTAAAGTTAAAGACCGGATGGGCTTATGAGTAGACATTTAGAAAAAATGTGCTCAGGGCCAAAGATAAAACACATGAAAGGACAGCTGAGTAGATCTGTGAAGACGCCTTTTCTAGAAATCATGAGCAGGAAAATCAAGCAATTGATCAGGCTAGAATTTTCCTAGCCTGAGCAAAGGAGGCCTCAAGCTTCCTTATGGCAGTAGAATAATCGGATCCATTGAGGGAAGGGTAAAAACCAGAGGGGATCTGGGACGCCTGGATGGTTCAGCGGTTGAGCATCTGTCTTTGGCTCAGGGCGTGATTCCAAGTCCAGGGATCAAGTCCCACATCGGGTCCCTGTGTGGAGTCTGCGTCTCCCTCTGCCTATGTCTCTACCTCTCCCTGTGTGTCTCTCATGAATAAATAAATAAAATCTTTAAAAAAAATCCCCCAAACCAGAGGGGATTTAACCTAAGACCCCGATTGGGAAGACATCATTTCTCCATTGCATTCAATTCAACAAACATGTATTGGGCTCCAATGCTATCCCTGTGCTGTCCTGATCCAAGATGTAAAAATGTATGAAAAATGGCCTCTCCTCATAAGAAATTTACAGTCAAGGAACGATATGACCAGTTTTCATTACCAGAGAATAAGGTGCTGCTACAGTGATAGAGAAAGACTAGTTATGAAACTTTCTTAAGAGAGAGAAAAAAAAAAAAGAGAGAGAGAAGATACCCTTTGAAGGTGCTGTTTTCAAAGCAAAAGGAATATAGACAAAGGAAAGTGGGGACAGTCCAAGGTCACTCTCCAATCAGAACTACGTGGGCAAACCAGCTGTTGGTAGCTCCTATGACTTCCCCAAAGCATGGCCATGTCAATGGTGAAGGATGCAGTCTGGAGCCTCTTCTCCTCAGGTCCTGAACCCCACACCCACAGGTGGTGGTGACAGATACAGGATTCCTTGACATGTCAGTTCAGGGACGAGGCCTCCATGAGAAAGACAAGTGAGGGGTAAAGAGAGGGAGATAAGCAGACAGGTGGACTCAGAGGCAGAGAAAGCACTTAAAGAGAAGAGGAAGAACAGACAAAGAGGAGGGGGTAGGAGAAGAGGTGGAGGGAGAGGAGAGAACAAAGGGAAAATCCCAATGGACAGAGGAGGAGCAATGTTCAGTATCAAAATCATCTACTTCCACCAGGAAGGCTTTGGAAGGCTTTAGGTATGAGAGCTGGTCGGTTCGATGTATATCATAAAGTCTCTCTGTCTTCCCCAGAGAAGGAGGCAGAATGTGGCAAAATGGGAGCACCAAAGAGGTTGTTGCCACTGTCTGGAGAGAAAGATGGTGGGTTAGCCCAGGGTGAGGCAGTAGAGATCGAATAAAGGGGACAGAATCCAGGAAGCATGAGAAAGTCTGTCCTTGGACAGTGATGGGCTATCGGGGTCATAAATGAGATCAAGCCTGTGTCCATGTTTCTGGATCTGGTAACTTGGTGTCTACCAGGATGGGGAAGCACACGATACAAAGCTGCACTCATCAGGAGCAAAAGAAATTCCAGGACATGGAAGCCTTGAACATGGAAGAAGGCAAGAGGAGGAAGGAAAAGAAAACAAGCCCCAGGGCACTTTGAGATGCACCATTGCATGGAATCTTCCCAACAATCCTGCGTGGTCAGCATTATATCCCCATTTAATGGATATTAAAAAAAAATTGAACCTCCCTTAACTCGGGAGGCTGAGCAGTTTGACCAAGGGCACACATGTATGGATCCAAATCACCTTCCTAACTCCAATGCCTGTGACTTTTCTCCCCTTTCAAAAGTGCACAAACCAAAGGATACATGTATCTCATGACTTCAACATGGGGTGCCCCATGTGGGAAAGAGGGAGGCTGTGATCTGGTCCTGGCTGCAAATGAATCCCACATCTCTTTGGACACCAGATGGTAAACACCTGGCCCCTAGTTCTAAGGCCAGGTCTTGGCAACAGGTGAGACCCTGAAAATAGGATCTAGAAGGGTCCCCTCTTTTATCATGCCAGGAAGAGGGGAAAAAAGAGTCTGTTTTCAGGCTGCCGTGTATTGCAGGGCCTGGCTGGCATTTGGGGAAATCAATCCTTCTGGAGGGAAATGAGGCAGGACAGCCAAGTTTCTAGGATTATATCCCTCGCACCTGGGAGCCTTCTGCCAAATGACCCCAGGGAAGAGTCGGTCCAATGAAAGACAGGTTCCTTTTTCAAGTAAAACTCTTTTCTGGAGGACCATGAGTCCCCTGGAGGCTGAGAGAGGCCACTCTTGAGGAGGCAGAAGCAGGGAGAGGAAACCCAAGTAACAAGGTTAATAATAGCTCACCTCCACAGCACCTTTCATCTAGAGATCTCAAAGCCATATTCCATCACCCAATTAATTTTCTCAACACCCACTGCACCACCAGCCCCCAAAGAAGGTGTCATTATCATTTTTTTATGAGCAAGGCAACTAACAGATTAGTTGGCTGGTTCAAAGCCACAAAACAGTTGTAAGGCAGAAGCCAAATTTGGGATGATTGCCTTCCTCTGGTCACAAGGAGCTTAGAGAAAAGATTCATTTGTAGGAGGCCTCTGATGACCACTCACACTCTTCATTCATTCATTCATTCATTCATTCATTATTCATCCATCTATCAATCCATCCTCCCATCCATTTATTCATCCATCCATCCTCCCATCCATTCATTCATCTGTTCATCCTCCCATGCATTCATTCATCCAGCTCCATTCATTTATCCATACATACATTCATCCATCTCCACTCATTCCTTCATTTATTCAGCAAGCATTAATTGACATCCTGCTAGGTACCAGGCACTGTGCAAAGTTCTGGGGATTCAAATCATAACCAAGACAGATAAAGACCTTACTACCTATCTAGAGAGTTCCCAAATAGTTTTTTTGCCCATTATTGCAGGACTTTGCAGTTTACAAATATATTATCTTTTATAGATTCCATGACACTGAGGGGAGTAATTCCTATTTCATAGCTGAAGAAAGACTTAGGCATGCCAGGCCACTTCACAGAGGTAAAGTCTGGATCTAGTGTGCCTGAATAGCTTCTAAACTCTGCAGCATCCTTCTTGAACCTTCCCAAGTTCCTGGGAAAATCCCCATGATGTCTTGTTTGGGGGAAAGGCTTTATAAATCCTTACCCAGCAGCAAAGCATCTTACCAATGAGCTTTGACCTGGCTACTGATAGCTAGACTGGGACATCTGGGTGGCTCAGCAGTTGAGCGTCTGCCTTTGGCTCAGGGCATGATCCCAGAGTCCCAGGATCAAGTCCCACATCGGGCTCCCTGCAGGGAGCCTGTTTCTCCCTCTGCCTGTGTCTCTGCCTCTCTGTGTGTGCCTCTCATGAATATATAAATAAAATCTTAAAAAAAAAAAAAGAAATAGCAAGACTGATGAAGATACTGGAGTGGACTTTCATGGGAGCATAAAAATAGAACTTTAGTTATGCTAGGAAAACAACAAGCCTGATGGAATGAACCAGGGCATTCAGGTGTATGAGTTAAACCATCAAATAAGGCTGATCTTGTTTCTACTCTGATATGGTCAGTAATGATGGTCCCTTTATTCACAGATGCCTACCAGCTTTCAGAGGCAGACCTATTTCCCTCTGTCGCTATTAGAGAACACCAAGACAGTACATGAGACAAGAGGCTTCCTGCTCATACCAGTGTTGTGTGCCACTTAAAAGCAGGGAAGACATCCCTTGATGGTCCTTTTACTGTCCAGCAAACCATGCATCTGAAGATGGCCATGGCAAACTTCTCTGTTAGACTGTGAGCTCCTTGGGGCTGGAGCAGTGTCTGTATTGTTTAGCAAACAAGTTCTAATACAGTTCCTGTCACATAGGAGGCACTCTACCAATATTTGTTGAATGAATTAATCAATGGAAGTAGAGTCATGCGTGCAAAGTCCAAATTCTCTAGGGAGAAATGAATGGGTCTAGTGTCAGCGTCTTCATTGATTTAAGTGATAGAATATCTAAGAAAACCAGCAGGCTTATGCTAAACAATAAACCCTTTTATAGATGATAACCAAGAATGATAACCAGGAAGGGATAGTAACCAGGAAGGCACTTGGTGCAGAGAAGAAAAAAGCAAGGAGGTATAGGTTGGGTCAAAATCAATGACACTTGTCAACTCCCTCCACTATGAGGAGAACTATGACACACTATGAATCAGAATAACCCAGCCAGTTGGTTTGTCATTCTTCTGGACATGCTGGAAACACCATTCATCCATCCATCCACCCATCCACCTATCCATCCATCCATCCGCTAAACACTAATATATCCTTACTCTAATACCACTTTTCCGATGTGAAATCTATCTTCTTTCAAGTTTTTTTAACAAAGACTCATTTCCTACATTAATCTAGGTATTCAGTGAGCACAGAACTATGGGCTGAAGAGAAGCATCCTGAACAATTCCTTATGAAGCTTAAGATGTATAACAGAGCATTTAAGTCACATTATTTCCTATCGAGTTGGAATGTTTCATGATAGAAAAATAAATGCAAAACTAATCAGCTCCTGACAAACACTATCAAGGTCATATGACAAAAGTTAACATCAACAGCAATAAATATATACCCATGATAGGCTGTAATGGGAATGACAATTCACCTCTGATGTGGCCTTACTGCCCGAAACCCATAACTTCAGTCTAATAATGAGAAAATCATTTGAGATTCTCAACCAGGAAATATTCTATCAACCCCAAATGAGAAATATTCTACAAAATCGCTGACCTTGAGCACTCCTCAAAACAGTCAAGGTCATCAAACCAACAAAAAAAGTGTGGGAGACCGTACAGCCAAGAGGAGCCTAAGGAGACACGACAACTAATGTAATGTGTTCCCCCGGATAGGATCCTAGGTCAGCAAAATGGACATTAGGTTAAAACAGTGAATCTGAATAAAATATAGACTTTAGTGATAATATTATACCTGGACTGGTTTCGCTGACTACAAGAAAGGTACCTATCCAACCCAAGATGTGAATCACAGGCAACACTGAGTGTGGGATATATGGTGACTCTCTGTACTATGTTCATAATTTTCTGTTAAAGTAAATCTACTCTAAATTAAAAGTTTCTTGGGGCACCTGGGTGGCTCAGTGGTTGAGCGTCTGCCTTTGGCTCAGGGCATGATCCCGGGGTCCTGGGATCAAGTCCCATATCAGGCTCCCACAGGGAGCCTGCTTCTACCTCTCCCTGTGTCTCTGCCTCTGTGTGTCTCTAATTAATTAATTTAATTAAAAGTTTCTTTAAAAAATAATCATCTGTGTAATTGAATAATGTAATGAAAAAGAAGCAGAATGATTAAGGGGGAAGGTTTGTCTTGGGGGGCAGGATAGCTCTTTTAATTACACTCCTATACAGGTGGCGCCTTTCTGAGACTGATTGGGAACAAGTGTATCAAAATCTATTCATCACCCATCAGTTCCATGTATCAATGGCTATTAAATTTTCCTGTTTCACCCTTGCTTGATTTCTGGCTCAGGGGATTCCTACAGAGAAGATTGTCACCATCTTCCCACAGGGGCTAAATGCTATTGGGGTGAAGCCATTCTGTGGATCCTCAGCCCATCCTGTATGCCTTCCACTTATATCCGTAAGCCCCAGTCAAGGGCCATGCATCGGTGGAATCACAGCTCTGAACACGGAAGGACAGCCCACCAGCAAGGAATGAGGCAATGTTCCCATGCAAAGCCAGCGCAACCCATTCCCTCTGCTGTCATAAATCAGGCCTGATGGTGGGGTATCGTGTGCCCTGGTAAATATTTTCTGAGTCACTGATCACCGTGGAGGCTGCCAAGTGGGAAACACGGGGAATCCTAAATTAGGCACAGCAAATGTCTCTGCCTTAATAACCCTTGGCACTTTCCTGGCACCTTTTATCCGAGGCATCTCAAAGAACTCGTCCAAACGTTAATTAATCTGGCCCACCACACCCTGGCTATTATTAAGCCCATTTAACAGATGAAGAAACAAACATGAAGTGATGCCAGTTGAGCTATGAGTCAGTGGTTCCATCTCCAACTTAGTGGCAGGCTCTGGGAGGAATGGAAGTCCATGAGGGGGACATCCCTGCACTCAGTGATCTGTCACTTTGCTTCTAATTTCTTGGCAGTCTGGAGAGTCTCAGACCACAGGGGAAAAAGAGGCTCTGGAGTCCCAGATCTGGACTTTGTGTTCGAGACTGGGCTGCTTGCATGCTGTGTGACCTGGGGGGAGTTGTGTAACCACTCTGTGCCTCAGTTTCCCCAGATGTGAAATGGAGAGTAGAAGTGAACTTACAGAGCACTGGAGTGGGGGAATTTAGAGGATAGCATCAGAGGACAAGAGGGAACTGAGATTCCTGCTGGAAGTCAATGTCTGGGAGCCTCACTTGAGCCTAAATGTTGTGGTTGGGGTACAGGGAGACACACTATTGCTGATACATGGTCTGTAGTGTGGGGAGCTAAGCAGTGAACATGAGGAACTGAGTTAAGAGGATGGCTAGGTGGATATCAGGTAAGCTTTGATCAAGCCTCCAGCCACTGGTAAAGAAGGGGAGTCTGGGAATGATGGGGCCCAAAGAAGATTCCCAAAGGGCAGCTGTTGTGGTAGAGGAGGCTCCTAGAAAGAGGGGGTCATTATTCTGTACCAATTCTCACACACATACACATACATACACACACACACACACACACACACAAACACAAACACACACACACCTCTAATGGGAGGATCTGTAGGTGTTCCAGCTACTTCTGGCATCCAAAGATAGGAGCATATTTGGGAGCCTTTCTCCAAAATGGGCAAATGGTGGTGCCCCCGACCTACTGCCATGTTTCCCATTCAATAGTCAGGGGAGTGCACGGTGGCTGGGGACATGCTTCTCCCGGCCACCCTAGGCAGTGATCTTTCCACTCAGGTACAGGCCCTGAAACACAAGCTCCTGCTTCTCCCCCATCTCACTAGGCAGTAGAGTGGCCTTCCTCCAGGCATCACAACAGCTGCCTCCCCCTCCCTCCCCCCGTTTCTAATGAACTCTGTAGAATAGGACTTCCTAGGCTCCGTGGAACATGGAGAGAGGAGGGTGGGCAGGGGGGCAGTGGGAAGGAGGAAGGAAGACAAATATTGTACTGGTTTCAGAAGAGACCCGGATGGAGTCCTCCCATCACTGGCACCTCACATAGATTTCAACAAATGCTTCTTAGGAATCACACTGAAATTCTAAAAGACTCTTCGTTCCTCTACCTTCACGGACTAATCCCATAAATCTCCCCAGCAAGACCTGGCTTGGATGTCCTGCAGAGCCAGACATCCTGAGAATGGAAGCAGAAAAGCCAAGTCGAGGCTGGAGGGACTAGCTAAGGAAGAGGACCTGAACGGCGGGCCGGGGGCTGCGAATGCGGGACCAGGTGCTTCTAAGAAAACTGTTAACAGGTGTCCTTACCTGTAACACAGGGTTGCTACAAGAACCAAACGAGGCAGTGCGTGCAAACCCCTTAGCTTGGGCCGGCTCCCTACTGCTTGGTGCTACATAAATGCTCATCACGGTTAGTATCGGGGTGGCCGCATAGTGTCCTGTTGCCACCCCAGCCACATTTCCATGCAAAGCCATTGCAAGTCATTCCTTCCTCCACACTTAACGTTACATTAAAAGGGGGTGGAGGAGGAGTAGGCAGGGCAAGCAGGCTTTCAGGGCAGTGAAGTTAAATCTGTAATCCTACAGTGACGGGTCGGTGTCATCGTACATTAGTCCAAACCCACAGAAAGCACAACACCGAGAGTGCGCCCAGTGTTGGATGGAGGCTACGGACTCTGGAGGATAATGACCTGTCCATGTAGGGTCATCGGCTGTAGCAAGTGTACCCCGCTGGTGAGCATGTCAATAGTGGGAGGAGGCCACCCGTGTGGTGGGGAGGAGGGTGGGAACTCTCTGAACTGTCTACCCAATTTTGCTGTGAACGGAAAACAGCTCTAAATTTTAGTTTGTTAATTTTTTCAAAGGCAGGAGCTTAAATGGAACAGGCAGGATCTGAGTAAGTGAGCTACACTGTCACCCATGCATTGAGCACTTATTAATCGAAAATCTCCTGATGCCAAATATGATGTCAGGTGTGGATGAACAAAAGTTTTTTTTTAATAATAAATTTATTTGTTATTGGTGTTCAATTTGCCAACATACAGAATAACACCCAGTGCTCATTCCGTCAAGTGCCCCCCTCAGTGCCCGCCACACAGTCACCCCCACCCCCCGCCCTCCTCCCCTTCCACCACCCCTAGTTCGTTTCCCAGAGTTAGGAGACGTACAAAAGTAAACAAATGTTGGGGCTGGGGAAAACCACTCACCAACACGTACAAGTGAACCTGTGGGGTCATCTCAGGGAGGGGCAAGTACAACGGAGGAAACAGTAGGGCATTGGGACAAAGAATGGAGACAGGCAGGCTGTCAGGGTGGCCGGGGAGCGCCTCTGAAGAGGTGACACTGGAGCAGAGACTTAAGTGATGCGAAGGGTCTGGAGAGGCGGTCTTGGGCAGTGGGAGTGGCAGAGGCAGGAATCCAAAGACCAGAACAAGTGTGGCATATCCAAGGCACATGCGGGCTGAGCAGAGGGGAGCCCCAGGTAATTGCAGAGTGAGGTGCTGGTAGCAGCCACCTGGGACCCCCTCAGGAGCAAGCTGGTCCTCTGCTGGGTCTTCGAAAGGGTGCATGGCGCCACTCTACCGAGAAACCTCAAGGCCAGTGACCAACTCTGTGCCCAAACTTGGACACGATGGCTTTCCATGTGGATGAAGGGTCTAAATGAATGCCACTTATTGCAGAAACAAAGCATGCGGCTCACTCCATTTTAAAACCGTTGATGACAAAAACCAAAGCTGGATCCTAGGAGCTGCGTACGATTTCAGACACCTTGTAGAAAACAGGATGGAGCAATTCTCCCTTTCCAAGCAAGAGAGACATGCTGAGGGGTTTATGTTTGTTTGTTCGCTTGGGAAAAGTGAAGTGAGAAGGCGATAAAATACCCCGTTAAGGATGAAAATTTATTGGGGCGCCTGGCTGGCTCAGTCAGGAGAGCATGTGACCCTTAATCTTGAGGTTGTGGGTTCAAGCCCCACATTGGGTTGTAGAGGTTACTTAAAAATAAAATCTTTTTTAAACAACAACAAAAAAAGAAAACTTATTTAAGAGTAAATTGCATCTGCAACACTGTCACCGTATGATGTGGATCAAAGTTAACAAGGTAGGTGCAGAAATGAGAATGTTTTTGTCTCTGGGTGTTAGGATTCAAGGGATCTTTTTTTTTTCTTCTGCAAAAGAAATTTTTTTTTTTAATGCTGTCACATCATCTTTCTAATTCAAGGGGGGAAAAAGTTTAAACATACTCCAGCAAATCCACATCTCTCCCGGAGATGCAAGTGCAGCAAGGGAGCCATTTCACAGCTTGCCTTAATTTTGATCCATTATTTTATACCCGAAGGAGGTTGTTCATCATTACCTGGCTACAGAATTGAATAGGTGTGAAATCCAAGCTGATAGCAATACATCACTCCCTATTGAACTTCAAAGCTGAGGCCAAACTGCCTATAAAAATAGTTTTCATACCGGGCCTTAATCTCTTTCATACATTTTTGCTGCCTTTTTTTTTTTTTTTTTTTAAGTTTTACCATCCCTTGGGTGAGTACCAGGTGATAGTTAAGTATAGCATGCCGCCTATTCCAAAAAAGCCGGAGTTCTCAAAGTGTTGGTTTTGGTTCATTGTGAGTACAAGCCTGAACCTCATCAGACAATTTTATCAGAGCTGTTCCTGGCCAAGGTTCTAATGAATAAAAATGCACATTTACCAAAACCACGAAGGGGCTTCTTGCTATAAATGTGTGAGGAGTATTTATCAGCTCCCTATGAAGAGCAAATCAGTGAATTGCTTCAATTTCCACTGCTTTAGCCCTTAAAATTGCACAAAAGAGAATATAGAAAGAGCCTAGTGTGGTAGGACCTTGATGTCAAAGCTCCCTTTGGGGATATGCTTTTCTGAGGCTGGAGAGGTCCATGTGCTACCAAGTTCTTGATATTACTGTTTTTTGTGATTCACGAGAATGAATTAGAGAATACGAGCTCCTGAAACTGAAGACATATTTTTATTACAAGAGGAAGTCACTGTTTCCATATTCAAATGTAGAAACAAGTTGTAAGGTATTATAATAATAATAATGCTAACAAACATCCATATAGTTTGTGCTCACCATGTACCAGGCACTACTCCCAGCCCTTCTCATATTAATTGATTTAAGTCTTAGGACAACCTTTAGAGGCAGATACTGTTATCTTTTTACAGTTGAGGAAACAGAGGGGCAGAGAGGCCAAACAACTTGCCCAAGGTCAAATGGCTTCCCATCTAAAGGAGATGGAATTCAAGTCCATGCAACCTGGCTCATATCTAATTATTCTTTCTCATTTCCGACCACCATCCTTAGTCCTGATTCTGCTACTGCCAACATCACAACTATGGATGCTTTATATCTGTAGCCCACCTTACAGGGTGGGAGATGCATTGGCCTGTCCGTTCAGTTCACCTCACTGGCTGTGAGAGAGAGAGAGAGAGAGAGAGAGATGCACCGAGCACGGATCACGTCTTCATTTCACCAATGAGAAGAATGACACCCAAAAAGATTAAATGAAGCTTGGAAGCTCAGATTTACCACCCCTAATCCATCTCAGTGTCACAAACCTTGGGCAGTAGATCAATTTTATAATTAAGTTATAAGAAAATAAATCTCTATTTTCCTGGTTGAATGTGTAGAAAAGAAGTAGGAAGACACAAAATAAATTATGCTGACTTCAAACTAAGAAAAGGAAGGAGCAGGAAAAGGATGCTTTCCCCCAGGGGTGTCCATTTCCAGGTGAGATCCAAAATGGCGGCTGTTTTTAACAAGTAGAGAGGCAGCATGTTTTACCCTTTAACTGGTCATTGCAAAGGGTCAGGAAAAAAAGGGCTGAGAAGGAGGGTTGGAGACAGCCTTTATGGAGTGAGTAATTACTGTGTGGGGTGGGCAACTCCCCCAGGAAGCAGAGAAAGTTGTAACCCTGAGCATATTTAAGGAAGAGGGAGACAGGCACTTATAGGAAATAAATGATGTGTTCTTGGGGCGCGAGACAGGCTTATATGAATCGCAGAGACCTCTGCTTTCTGCAAATGCTGCTTTTAAACAGCTGGGTGGGGGCTGGAGCCAAGGTGGCTGGATCAGAGGCAGGCTCAGATTGACGTCTCCTTACTTTTGAGTCACTGCCCACCCCCTTGAAAGCACTGTCATTGGCAGAGATGAGCCCAAGGTACGTGGTATGGCATAAAACTCCCTTCTCCATCTGCCCTGCCTATTTCCCCAGCCAGCACCCTGGTCCAGTAATTTCCACAGCACTGCAGATTCACTGCTGTTTCCCCTTATATGCCATTTCCTTATAGCTTCTTCACCTTTTTATTTGCTGTACCCTCTCCTCACCTCACCTCCATCTAGAATGACCTCCTGTGTGTGACCAGCAGAATCCCATGACTTAGGGAGTCGCTAAATTATCGTCATCTCTTTAAAAAAAATCCTTCCCCTATTTCCCTGGGCAAAGTAGGGTACTTGCTCCCCTATTCCCTCTTGCCCCAACATCTTACACATCATGCTGCATCTGGTCATTGGTCTGCCCTCCCCCAAAAGACTGAAAAATCAGAGGGCACCAATCAAGCATAGTGTGGCTAAGAACACAGACCATATGGTTGAACCACCCACATGACCTCAAGCACGTTCCTTAATTTCCCTGCGCCTTGATTTTCTCATCTGTAAAATGGGGGAAATAATAGTGCTACCTTATACAATTGTCGTTAAAACTGAATGAAAGAATGTTATTTCAGCAAAGCATTGAGCACAATGCCTACCTGTGATTATCACCAAATTATTTCTAATTCCTGTGCCTAGAACTGTGACTGGCCATAGAAAACACTTAATAAATACTAAGTTAATATTTAATATGCAAGTACCTACTGATACACACTTAAGTGAGAATAATAGTTATCAAATATCATATACATTTTTCATACTTAAAACTATATACAATTATTTGGGGTATTTATTTTGGCAGAGAATCTGCTAAATTGGTTCACTTTACAACAGGCAAAAAGAGTACAGAGAACTGTTTTAAGGGCATCAATTCTGGATTGGATTTTTGTTCTGTCACTTTCTAGGAGAAAATAACTTCAGGGAAACCTATTTAATCTCTTTGCACCTCAATGTACTCATCTGTAATGGGGAGACAATAATAGTACGTGCCTCAAGGGTTAGTACAAAGAATAAGTGAGTTAACGTATGGAACATGCCTAGGAGAGTGCACTTCATCTATACAAGGGCTTTATAAATGGCTGGCTATTGGCCATTTTATTATGATCCCAGTATATAGAAGTTAAAGTAAAGGAAGAAAGGAGACCCAAAGCTCTAGCCAATCACCTTTTTTTTTCACCTTTTTTTTAATTCATTTTTTATTGGTGTTCAATTTGCCAACATATAGAATAACACCCAGTGCTAATCCCATCAAGTGCCCCCCTCACAATCACCTTTTAAAAAAATATATATTTTTATTTATTTTCTCACAAGAGACAGAGAGAGAGGCAGACATAGGCAGAGGAAGGAGAAGCAGGCTCCGTGCAGGAAGCCCAATGTGGGACTCGATCCCAAGACTCCAGGATCATGCCCTGAAGCAAAGGCAGACGCTCAACCATGAGCCACCCAGATATCCCACTAACCACCTTCTATATCAATTCTCCATAAAAGCTGTTAAGGATAGAGCCATGTTTGAAAAGCAAGTTTCAGCGAAGGGAATCTTGAAAATTGGTCACACTAGCCCAAGCCTTCCCATTGCTCATCCGCCCCTGCCCTGCTTCAGTCAGACAAGACAACCAGTCTTAGAGGACAAGAAACTTCCATTTGTGTTATTTACTCGTGTGTATAACAAACTGCCTCAAAACTTAACAAGTTACAGTAACAACAGCCATTCATTTTGTTCACAGATCATGTAATGGCTCATTTCTGGTCCATGGACCATCCATTAAATGGAACAGTTCAACTATGGATAGAGGATTCCCTTCCAGGATGACTCATCCACATGACCAGACTGTCATGGCAGCCTGGGACCTTGGTTCCCTCCCTATGTACCACTTCATGGGCTGCTTGAGCTTCCTCACAGCCTGGCTGCTGGTTCCAAGAACAAGTATGCCAAGAGACTCATGAGGAAGCCACAGGTTCTTCTGACCTGGCTCTGGAGGCCCTAAAATAGCACTCCAGCATATTCTATTGACCAAGCAAGTCACTACAGTCAGGCCACTTTCAAGAAGAGGGGCATTAGACTCTACTTCTCAAGACAAGACTAGCAAAGAAAGTGTGGCAATCATTAATCTACCCCAATTCTCTTAGTGAGTGTGGACACTAAGGTTTTGTGAACAAAACCAGAGACCTCCTGAGCCCTTGTAGCTTGTGAGCAGCTTACATCTCAACTCTACTAATACTGGAAAATATCTCTTCTAGATGTTGGTCCTTCTGGGAAGTTCTGCTTCAGTACCTTCCGAATCCCCTTGTCCAGTTTTATGCAGGCAGTAACTAGAGAAATGAAAGGAATGCACAAGAGCACCAGAAATGGTCAATGAGGTGACAGTCCTGAGAAGAAATGAAAGGGGACGTGGGCATGGAATCAGAGGAAGAGAGGGGCTTGGTACTCAGGTTAAAACTCTATCATCCACAATAAATTGAACTTTTACAGAGAGCAACCAAGAAGAGATAGTTGTTGGGCATAAGGAGGTATCAGGCATCCCCAGTGACAGTGCAGAACCACCAGACAGTAATTCCTACATATATTTCTGAGGAGGTTGATGACAAAGAAGTTAAAATGCATATCCCTAGCCTTTTAGGGATTTAAAATCCAATGCCAGTGACAGTTGACATCAAAGGCTATGAAAGGCAGGGTCCTGTTGGGGAAGACTGTGGACTAAGAGTCAGAAGCCCTGGCCTGGAATTCTGATTCAATCCTTGAGTAGCTGTGTGACCTTGGAGAACTGACCTCCCCCTCTCTGAGTTTTGGTTTCTTCACTGAAGGCTTCAGTGAAAATGATTTCAGATCCTGTATGGCAATATGCCTCATAAACAGTGTCTTATTGTGTTTATGCCTCCCCTCATTAATTGTAGTTGTAATTAATATAAAAGCACCAAAATGATGCTAGGCACACAGCCAGGAGGGCTAAAACACCAAAATGGGCTCTGGTAAAAGAATGTGGTATTTCCATCCTTGGAAAATTTCAGGATGAAATAGGAAACGTCTCCTCTGGATGGCTTAGAAGACAGTGGGTGCACCGAAAACTAGGTGGCCTTAGACTCCCAGTTGCAAATCCTTGGAGTAAACTAACATCCCATTAAAGATAAGGAATAGGGGTCCCTGGGTGGTTCAGTGGTTGAGCATCTGCCTTTGGCTCAGGTCATGATCCAGGGTTCTGGGATCGAGTCCCACATCAGGCTCCCCGTAGGGAGCCTGCTTCTCCCTCTGCCTGTGTCTCTGCCTCAATCTGTGTGTCTCTCATGAATAAATAAATAAAATCTTATAAAAGAAAAAAAAGATAAAGAATGGACCACTGAATTTACCCCCCCCAGACTCGATGAGGCACCCCATTTTTCCCATCTAGCTTCCTCTTTCCTTGTAGCTCCTAATATGCTATGATTAAATCATCATTTGTGAAATTATTGCTTTAATATACAACTAGACTCTCTGTTCCCCCTGAAGGCAAAGGCCAAGTTCCTCTTCCTCCCCATCATATCCCCAACATCTAGTCCCACCAGCCACATTGCATGTCCTCAATATGCATTAGTTGAATTAATTAAAGGATCACTTGATGGAGCTTCCAGCTGTGGGTTCCTAGGCTCCCAACCTAACCATCTGAGCAGAATTAAGAACATGAACTTGATCCCAGGCAGACGTTCCCAGACAGCAAAACATGTAGGCATAAAATCCGCAGAGCCAACGCTTTGCTCCCCGGTGTCGCTCCGTGGTCCCACGGATCGCACGTGTCCTGCACATGGAACTCCATTGACGTCACTGGGAATTTCACGGATGAAACCAATGAAGGCAGCCGCCGAAGTCTGCAGCATGAAGCTGTCAAGAAGAGGTGCTCTGCGACCGGGAGACCAGAGAGTGTGCCCCAGAAGGTGAGGGGCAGGAAGCCTGCTGCCGGGTGGTGGTCACTGGCTGCCCTCCCGAAGGCCCCCCTCCAGGGCCAGTCGAGAACTTGCCCTTGCCCGCTTGGCCCCCCAACCCTGGAAGCTTGGGTTGCTTCCATCGCAGCAGCCTGGCCCCAATTTCCAGCCCGCATCCCCCTCCTCAGCCCTGGCCCCTGGCCTCCGCGTCCCTCCCACCCGTCCCCAGACAAAAACAAAAGACCCATTACGAAGTTATTAGCTTCGTCTCGCATATCCCGCGGAGTGAGACGACCGCCAGCCCCACTTCGACTTGAAATGTTTAACAGATTTGCCCACATCTCATTTCTGTCACTGTGTTTACAGTACAAGGAACCCAGAGAAGAAAGCCGTGGAGAAAAGCGGTAGGGTCGGGGTTGCGGGGGGACAGCCAAGGGGGCAAAACATAAATGCCAAACTCCTTCAAAGGGCGACATTCCTCCTTGCGGTTTGCAAACACTTCCTCTTTCCCCAGCCATCCTGTAATCACGCTCCAGCATTCACCAGAGGACTGTTTACATCCAACACCATTATCGGCAGGGGAGACAGGCGAAATTAAGGCCTCTGGTCTCTGTTCTCTGAGGCCCCATTATCTTTTCCCTCCCCTAACCCCCTTTCATCAGACGCCTCCAATATATGAAGGGGTAAAAGCCTTTAATGGGATTTTGAAGATCTTAAAAGCCAGGCGGTTTGTTTAAAAAGGAAAAAGACCAAGTGTGGAAGCACAGCCTGGGATCCCTTTATCCACTCCTTGAAAAAGAGAACAAACTTTATTCTATTTTTTTCCCTGTCTGCCAAGTCAAGTGTTGGGTTTGGGGTTTGTCTTGGATGGATGAGCAGACCACACAGAGCTGCCAGTGGACAGCCCCCTTTCCAGCAATGCTGAGAATTCCCATCCACAGCACTCCCCGGGCCTGGCACCCTCCCTCCAGCGCTCTCTCGGAGCCGTCTCCAAGGCCCACATTGGCACCAACATCCCGATCGTGGTTAGCCAAGCCAAATGGTGGCCAAGGGGACAAGCAGAAAGAAAGACAACAGTCAAGGTCAGAGGAATTATTGCATGTTGGCAAATCCGAAGGAGTAGATTTTGGTTTCTTCATTTCCCAAGGCTGGGAAAACCCCAGTCATACATGGCCACAAAGTTTGGTCAGGAGAGAGACTGGGTTTTCCAAAGCAATCGTTCTATTTGGTGTTCTGTTTCCATCTTGTTGGGCCAATTACACTTTGCTGAATCAGCCTTGGACACCTTGGAGGTTGGTTCGGCCATTGTTGTCTTGGGGAGCCACACTGGGTTGAAGACTGATTTCTTAGTTATACTGCATTTGAACAAAACACTGTGTCGAGGTGTCAAGGAAATTGTTGGGTTTGTGACTATCAGAGTGGAATATTGGTATGTAGGCTTGTGCTATTATATATTATTTCAATCCCTGGTGCCGTGTTAAGCTGTGGTATTATTTCAGAAGACATGATGGTGCACAACACTAGGTCTGTTCAGGGGTGTCACTGAGTTGGACTATGACATAGCATTGGAGGGTGGTGGTGTGTTATGAAAGTCGTGTCGTGAGACCATCAAATGTTGGTTTTGTTCACCAACGGAAATGACTCTCCCAAAGATAAACCCAACCTCTCCTCCCACTGTTGCCACGTGGCTCCTCGGCACAGAAGCTGAGGGCTTTCCGGAGACGTGAAACAGAGCTACATCTCCTGAAATCCCCAGGGAGACCTCAAGGTCATCAAAGCACAATTATCCAAACTGACAACTGGCTGAACACCAAGTCCAAATCCTCGGCACTCTTCTACAAATGTGGTAGGGTCTTTAATTACTGAATTCTCTGGTTTCCTTCATCACAACAGCCTCCCTTCTAAGTACACGGAGCCTCCAGCCAAATTTCAAGTCCTGTCTCTTCCCTTGTGCACTTCAAAAACATTTTTTTCAACTGGCTAGGACTTGGGGTAGAGGTAGTCCAGCCACAAAGAGTTGGAAGTGACAGAACAAGACCTCTCCCTTCTTTCACAAGAACCCTGCGGAGCTCCATCTCACAACCCTGAGATCATGACCTGAGCCAAAACCCAGAGTCAGACGTCCAACCAACTGCGCCACCCAGGAGCCCTGCAAAGCACCTTATTCTGAGGGGAATTGAACATTCTTTTTTTTTTTTTTAAGATTTTATTTATTTATCCATGAGAGACACAGAGAGAGAGGCAGAGACACAGGCAGAGGGAGAAGCAGGCTCCCTATGGGGAGCCTAATACAGGACTTGACCCCAGGACCCGGGGTCCTGAGCTGAAGGCAGATGCTCAACCACTGAGCCACCCGATGTCCAGAATCAAATATTCTTATGTGGCTTTTATAATGGAACCACATTGTGTCAATCCAAGAAGGATACCAACTACCATGACGGACATGCTCATGAGAGGCCAGACACTAGATTCCACACCACACACACCTCTTCTTATTATCCTTCTCAACACCTCTGGGAGGGGGGTATTACCAGCTCTGTCTGGCAGATTCACTCAACAATTTGTTTGACAAACATTTTCAGAACAACTACTATGTACTGGGCACCGTTCTCAGCACTGGAGATATGCAGGAGTGAATGAAGCAGATGAAAATCTCCATGAGCCTACACATTCCAATCTAGTGAATGGGGAAAGTGAGTCCCTGAGAAGTTAAGACTGTTGCACAAAGCCACACAACTGTGAATGGCAAATCTCAGACTCAGCCTCAGGACTAACTCCAAAACCCCGGTTGTACCAACTCCATATCCTACCTTTATAAAAGTCACTGATTATAAAAGTCACTTCAGGATGCATTGGCTTACTTTGATTTTCTGGGTTTTGTTCTTTTTAGTTTTTGTTTTTTTTTTTTAACAATTTATTCATTTGAGAGAGACAGAGAAATTGGGGTGGGGAGGGGCAGAGAGAGAGAGGGAATCTCAAGCAGACTCCCTGCTGAGCATGGAGCCCACCTCTGGGCTCAATCCAGAACCCAGAGATCATGACCTGAGCCAAAATCAAGTCAGACATTCAACCGATTGAGCCACCCAGGCGCCCTGAGCTTTGTTTTTGTTTTTGATATCAACCACTCTATCTTGGGATGCCTGTTGCTTGGCCATCATCCATTAGATGTAGACACAAACAATAGTGTCCAATCTCTGCAGGCTCAAGGACACTCAAGGAGGGGTGGGGTTTTTGAGTCCCAAAAGAGAAGGCTGATGGAAAGGAATAGAAGTTCCATGGTTAGTTGGATTATAGCTGGTATCTCTGAGCTCTGAGGGTCATTGCCTGCATGTGAGAAGGAATAAGGGTGAAATCCTGGCTAGTGCAATCCATTCCCAGACCACAGAAGACTGTGGTCATGGAAAATACAGTACTTTATTTTTAAACTTAGGGATGATTTGCATTGGAGGTCAGGACTTCCCTTCCCCCTGGGACCACAGAAGAGAAAGATGGGTTATATAAAGAATAAAGATTCCAAGATTTCAAGACCCAGGTCTAAGTTTCCACTGCACCTTTTCTGGAGCCTGGTCATTCTACCTCTCTGAGACTCAGTTTCCTGATTAGTTAGATGGAAATGTTCTTAATACCTAAATGAAAGAGCTATGCTAAGGATGGCTACATGAGAATATTATAAAGCACTACACAAGCATTAGATAATCCACCAGCAACACCTGGGTGGCTAAGGCATATATATACACAACTCTCGGTCTCTCTCTCTATATATATATATAGTTGACCCTTGAACAAGACGGGTTTGAACTGTGTGCTCCACTTACATGCAGACTTTTTTCTATAAATACAGTAGAGCACTGTAATATATTTTCTCTTCCTTAAGATTTTCATAATAATATTTTCTTTTCTCTTGCTTTCTTGTTTCTAAGAATACAGTATGTAATACACGTGATATTCAAATATGTATGAACTGTTTGTATTATCAATAAGGCATCTGGTCAACAATAGGCTACTAGTAAAGTTTCTCAGGAGTCATGTTATACTTAGACACTCAATTTCAAGGCAGGGTTTATGCCCCTAGCCCCCACATTGTTTAAGGGTCAACTGTGTATTTCATTTTAGGATAACCATATACTCCCCCATTTTATGGTTACATAAATACATGCTCAAAGAAGTAAAACCAGCCTTCCCATCCTCACCAGACCGAAAAAAAAAAAAAAAATGGAACCACTGGGATTCAAATTCAGAATGGCCAGTCTCCAAAACCCATATTTTTTCCCCACTCTGTCACCTCATTTGCCCAAAGTATTCCCTATAAGAAAACTTATTCAAACTGGATTTACATTGAAAGACCTAACCTGTCATAAAGACCTGTCTCCTCCAAATAAGCAGACCCCACGTCTGAGTCGCAGAATTTACAGAAGCCCCTAAATAGAGCTAGTTGCCTCTGTCTGAGTGGCTTCCTGGAGTCACTGACCCCCTCCTGACCCGTCATCTGCTCCCATCTCCTGGCCCTGGCCCACTGCAGAAGGTGTGTGGGCGAGTTTGCTCCCATGGGGTATCCCTTGCTGTCTCTCAGCTCTGTACTCTGGTACCCCTACCAACATTTGTGTCATGACATGTATGTGTTGTTAGACTCCACCCTCAAATTCTGACTATTCTCTTCTCCTCCATTTATTGAAAGGACTCTCATTCAGCACAACTTGCTTCTCCCAGACCATCTCCAGAACCATAGACTTCCGGCTTCAGTTGTCAAAATCTCACTTCCTTGACTTAGAAGTTAAGTGATCTTGGGCAGGTTATCCGGCTGTCCCTTCATCTCAACATGTGCCCCACCCTCCAACCAGCTGCCCAAATCTGAAAGGCATCTTGAAATTTCCTTGCCTGTCTCTAGATCTAAATCCCATCAGCTCAATCTCCCAAACATTCCTCATATCCATCCACTTCCATTCATTCCCACTGCTACCAGCTTTCACTACCTCCATCCCTAAGATTTGATCTTACCACTTCTGCTTCCTTCCTCCATCCCTTCTCCTCACACCAGAGCAAGACTTTTAAATATGCAAATCTATTCATTGTGGTCCCACCTTCCACCCAAAATCCTTCAGTGGCTCCTTATTGCTACAAAGGAATGGGCCAAAATAGTGAATTATGTCAGTATGGTTTCCCACCAGCCTTATGACCTTGGCCAGATGGCTTGACTTCTTGGACTTCCATTGCGCAATCTCTACCTATGGCTCAGGATTGTTGCAAAGATCAAATGATGCAATGAATAAAACTACTAGGAAAAGTGTCTAGCGAGCAGCAAGGACTCACTGAACACTACCTATTTTATCATCTTCACCATTTTCATGAGTATTATTGTTATTTGAATAAAGTCCAAATCCCCTAGCAGGGGATACTGGGGCTGACAAGATCTATCCCTTACCTACCTATCTCATCCCTTACATTCTATGCACCAGCCATTCTGAACTTCTTTGAATTCAGATTGAGACAATGATTTATGCCTAAAGATGATAATCACACTGATGTTTATAATAATAAAACTTTTAAAGCTAAATATCCAGCCATTAAAGATGGTTTGATAAAATCATGGTGTGATCAAGTATTACAAAAACATTTTAAATTATGACCCTAATGAATATTTAACGGAAGAAGAAAATGTTCACAGTATGACAGTAAATGAAAAATGACTTGAAATTGTCTCTACAGCATTACCTCAACCTGAAGGAAATAAATGAAAATATTTAAGAGTGATTGTCTCTTACCATTAGATTATAGGTAATAGTTTTTTCTTTATGTTTGGCCTATTTTCCAAATTTTAGAGAGTCAGCATTATGCTTTTCATGATGGGGCTTGGGGAAAGATAGGGAAAATCAGAGAGATTGACAGAGAAACTTGCCTCTTTTTTTTGTTTCAAATTTAGATGTTCTGGTATTATAGTAATTTCATCTAAACTCACCCCAACCCCATTCACACATATACACAATTACCAGCCTTTTCCCTCTCTTCTCTGTGCACCAAAAAAATATTTCCACTTCTAGTCTTAAACAATTGGACTGAAAGCTTGAAGGAAAACCAATTTCCCTGCACAAGCTAAATTAATTTGCAAAGCTCCTTGTCCTAGGATAAAAGAAATCTCAAAATTAGGGAAAAAATTTACAATCTGCTCCATTTTAGAATAAAATCCAAAACAGATTCAGTCGCAGGGGGCAAAGGCACGGTATGTTTAGAAAAATAGAAGGAAAGAAACCACTTTCATCCCAGAATTTTGGAGTGTTGTCCTTATTTTAGAAATTATTACATGGTCCACATCCTTCAGGAGCCAAGATACCCATCACTTGTGTTGGTTGGTGATAGTGATGGAATGCGTATGTGTTTGTGTGTGTGTGTGTGTGTGTGCACACACTTCTTTGTCTTGAAGTAACCAGATGTTCTGAGATACACAAAAGTAGTCTCTGAGATCCTGAGTTGAGTAGACCAGATGTCTGAACTCTGTGTACATGCATGAGTGTGTGTGTGTGTGTGTGTGTGTGTGTGACAAATAGAGAAAGAGAAGAAATAAAAAGGACCAAGCACATTAACAATTTTGTCTTTTCAGAGCAACTTTGGTAACTCTGCTCTAATAAGTTGTGATTTCCTGCCAACCTGCTTCCTTGGTGGAAACAGTAGGTTCCCATGCCAACTGGAAGAGGGAATGGGCGGCGGGGCAGCAGGGGGGTGGGCGGTGAGAGCCATTTGATGGTTTGTCAAGATATGCACTCCAGCACCTCATTCTTTTTCAAATGTTTTTAAATGAAAAAGCTTTGCCACTTAGACAAAAAGAAGAACAAATATTTTTGCAGAAAGGCAGCGAACCTCATACTGAAGACTGCAGGGTAACATTGCTAATATACGGTTATGAATCCCTAATGAATGAAAATATTATTCACATTTTCCTGTGATTTTATGCTTGGATATGAAGCATTTCAAGAGAAGGGAATGAAAGAGACGAGCACTGTGGCTGGCATTGTTACTCTGACATTACAAATAACTGTATTTATGATGGTATTATACAGTTCATATATTTCCCTCTAATAGTGCCAATAAAAAGATGGCATTTTCCCAGCATCTGCTCTCTGCTTATGTTTTATGTCTTACTTTTCTCAAGGGTCTGTGTGCTCATAAGCAAAAGAGCTAATTTTTCACAGTGTTCCAAGGAAAGGGAAGTTGGCTCTCTCGATCTTTCTACTGCTTGATTGCTATTTTCCTCTTAGTCTCCACAAAGGGAAAATGTTGTTTTCTCTTTTTTTTTAAGATTTTTTATTTGTTTATTCATGAGAGACACACAGAGAGAGGCAGAGACACAGGCAGAGGGAGAAGCAGACTCCCTGCGGGGAGCCCGATGTGGGACTTGATCCCAGGACCCCAGGATCACAACCTGAGCCAAAGGCAGATGCTCAACCACTGAGCTACCCAGACACCTCTTGTTCTCTTTCTTTAATGTGCAATGCTAAGTACATGCACAGGTGACGAAGAGCTCCCATTTTTCAGAGTTCTTACCACCTACCTGGGACCTGGATTTTGCTCATATGACTTGAATTTACTTTCGTGACAAGCTATGAAGCAGATACTCTGATTGTGCTCATTTTGGGGATCAAGAGACTGAGGTTCTCAGAGAGCAAGTGCCCCAAAGACACTTGGTATGGAACCCAGGATTCTGGTCCCTCAAAGACAATGCCCAGAAAACACTCTTGCTTTTCTGTTCTTTCTCTATCAAGAATTTCACTCCTAGTGGTGGATAAACATTCCACTGGGCCACACCATCTCCAACCTCACAGAGACTTTTACCAAGCTCTTTTCTGATGGCCAGGAAGGCCAGTCAACTTCCATCAGTAATACTCTCTCCTGGAGTCTTCTTTCATAAGGTCTAGCTCTGTGACCTTGGTATAAGTAACTTAACTCACCTGAATATAAAAGGGAAAATCCTAACTTTGTACCACCACTTAAGAAATATGATTCATGGGACACCTGGGTGGCTCAGCCGTTGGGCATGATCCCGGGGTCCTGGGATCCAGTCCCACTTCAGGGAGTCTGCTTCTACCTCTACCTATGTCTCTGCCTCTCTTTGTGTGTGTCTCTCATTAATAAATAAATAAAATCTTTAAAAATATACATATGATTCATTTAAATAGCATTTTCATTAAAATTCATTAAACAATTAGTAAATAACATTTACCAGTTCCTTTCTTAGGTGGCTGGCAAGATGTTAGGGCTCAGAGAACAGCCTTAAAAATGACAGTGTGCAATCTCATAGAGCATGTTGTCTGGTGCAAGAGACAGATCAGCATAACTGCCTATGGTTGGTTCTCTGATGTGAGCCACAGATGATAGGCTTTAGATTCTGTGCAGCATCTGAATCACTAACAGTTAAAATAATTTCAAAGTTATCTAGAAAAGATTTCACTGTAAATACACCCGTCTAACACAAAATGGAACAAATAACTTGCAGAAATCCACAGAGCTTCTGTCGGGCAATTTCAGGCATAAATCGTGAGTACAGGAATCAAACACACTTTTATAGTTTCACAGAAACGATCAAAGACGATCACATCACCGAATTACTTCTTGTATCATTGATACCTTTTTTAAGTAAATATGTACCTGCGCATCTAGGCACCCATTAGCAAAAGTGAAATGTGGGAAGACTTGCTAGATCACATCTGGCCAGTAAAAAACAAACATATTTTTAAGGACTCAGCAAGACTCTACCCTTCAAGACATCCTCAGACCCGTTCTACCTTCAGGACTCCATGACTACATTAGGTACTTAAAACAGAGTTTCTCAACCTGCTTGTTATTGGTATTCTGGGCCAGATGATTCTGTGTTGTGGGGGCTGTCCTGTGCATCATGGAATGTTTAGAAGCATCCATGACCAGTATCTACTAGACACCAGTAGCATAGCTCCTCTCTACCACATGTTATGACAACCTATATTATCTCCAGACATTGCCAAATGTCCTCAGAGAATGGAGAGCCAAATTCACCCTCAGTTAAGAAGCAGTGGTCTAAGACTAAATGAGCACCTCCATATTTTGGAGGACTTAAGATTACTTGGGATCCAGCCCAGCCTGGCCTGGTCCCTTTTAAGATATCTTTCTTCTAGTCAGGGATTAGGAAGGTACTCATCAAACATGTCCTTTTTTTAAAAATTTTTTTTTATTTATTTATGATAGTCACACAGAGAGAGGGAGAGGCAGAGACACAGGCAGAGGGAGAACCAGGCTCCATGCACCAGGAGCCCGACATGGGACTCGATCCCGGGTCTCCAGGATCGCGCCCTGGGCCAAAGGCAGGCACCAAACCGCTGCGCCACCCAGGGATCCCAAGCATGTCCTTTATTCATTCATTTGTGCCTTCACCCACTGGCCTACCCACTCCCTCATCCATCATATGTTGACAATCATTAGTGGCAAGACTCAGGCATGCCCTGGCGCACAACCACTGAGTTCTTTAAAGACATCCAAGCAAATGCCATCCAGGACATGCTCTGAACTACCAAAGTTGACCAGACTTGAGTTCTTACCCTGACCATCCCGCTATCTCTTAAAGCAATCACTTTCCCCAGACCACAGTCTCATTGTCTGTAAAATGAACCTGATGTGTGTTTCCTAAACCTCATTTTGGCACCACCACCAACTATTTGGCATTCTCACCATCTGCATAGTCATGTACTCACTCTACTCCTTCTTAAATCAATTCTTTTTGTTTACTTAATCTCAAAAGGAAATCATATATCACTATGATATGGATAAATCCAGTGTCATGTTCATAAGTGAAAGGAAACCTTAAAAAAAGAAAAGCCAAGTGATTATAAATCCTCACTACCCACTGTTTTCCATGGGAGCTTCTAAGCATGGCACCTGTTCTCTCTATATTACAAAGTAGGAAACAGAACAGGTTAAAGACACACCAGCACCAAACTGAGACTTTCTCTGTGCCGGTGAGAATTGAAAGAGGCTTGAAAAGGGGAACCACTGTCACTGTGAGGTTTCAGAATCACTTATTTTCATGTTTCTGGGTGACCTTGAGTTAGCCACACCCACCAGTGGCATCTGTGCCCCCTTCTGGAAACTAGAACTAGCTAAGTTAGTTCCCAGAGCCTTCTTCCATTGGCCTGCCTGTGTGGCATCCTATAAATGACTTAGATGATTTCTTAACTTCTGTGTTTTCCTCTATAGAATTGAAATAACATCCGCCAGCCCTCAAGACTGTTGTGAGGAATTAATAGCCAATGTATTTAGTGTCTCTTTGAGTTCCAAGGTCCTTCTTTAGATCTAACACCCTAGAAAAAAATAAGGCCCTCGGTAGTCTTTGTAGATGGCCTTATGAGTCACTCTTAGTGATGGCAAAACCAAACCAAATGAAAGTGTTTGGAATTGTTAAAGACTGAACATTTGTGTGTCCCCTAAAATTCATATGTTGAAACCTAATCCCCAAGGTGATGATATTATGAGGCAGAGCCTTCAGAAGTGATAAAATCATGAGGGTGGAGATTGGGATTAAATTGGGATTAGAGGGATGCCTGGGTGGCTCAGCAGTTGAGCATCTGCCTTTGGCTCAGGGCATGATCCCAGGGTCTCGGGATTGAGTCCTGCATCAGGCTCCCTGCAGGGAGCCTACTTCTCCCTCTGCCTCTGTCTCTGCCTCTCTCTGTGTTTCTCATGAATAAATAAGTAAAATCTTGATAGATGATAGATGATAGATAGATAGATAGATAGATAGATAGATAGATAGATAGATAGATGATAGATAGAGATTAGAGCCCTTACAGAAGAGACCACACAGAGCTGCCTCGACCCTCTCACCACATGAGAACGCAGCATAGTACTATGTACTACGAAGCCTCACTGTTCACACCTTTATCCTGGATTTTCCAGCCTCCAGAACCATAAGAAATAAATCTCTCTTGTTTCTAAGCCCCCGTGAATAGACCAAGACAAGAATTCGGCACCTTAGAGCCAGATCCTCAATGTAGGATCACTGAGCCTCAGTTTCCTGGAATATACCATGGGAGTCAGAAAGGCTCTCCCAGTTGCCCATGTTCTAAAACTCACATGGAATGAGAGTTCTTTGCCAATGGCCAGGTGAGGAATGCACACATTGGTATTGATTTCAGAGCGACTAGGAATGAACTGCACCTTGTCATGTGTTCTGAGATGCCCGCAGGCATGCAATAGGGCAGCGAGAGACAGGACGGTTGCGGGTGCTCCCGCTAAGGTGAGCCCCTACGCAAGAACCACATTTGGAAAGAGGTGCAAATGTTCAGAACTCAGATAAAAAGTTCTGCAAAGAAGTCAGAGAGGCCAAAATGGGGAGGGGGCAGTTGGAGGGGGAGGAAGAAATGGAAGAAGGTGTCAGGAGCAAGGAAGGGGTGACTTCGCACACTTGCCCTCTGGCATCGGGGTCCTTGGCAAGCTCTGCACTTTTGAGGTTCAAGTTTGTTTATTCTTGGCAAAATGCAACCGCCTGTTTCTAAGAGAAAAGTCTTTAAAAGGCTTATAAAATCTACTCAAAAGGCTTTCTGGACATCAAATAGCTCATAAAAAGGAACATTTTGATGAGTTAAGTGTAAATGAATCAGAAACATACGGATTCCATTTGGCCTAATCTGCCCACGGATTTAGAAATGAAGGGGAAACTTCTCGATGCCAAATTCTTTAGGGGCTTTGTGCACCCCCGAAACCTTTGAACACCATTGGCAAGGTTAGGCGAATCCCATACAGAACTCCAGTTTGTCCTCCTGAACTTCAGTCTCCCAGAGAGACCCCCGCTGCAAGACTCATTCTAAGTGATAAAGGGAAGAAATGGATAAACACAGCCCATTTACTACGTGCCAGGACCTCTGCGCTTCCCAGCTACCATTTGCTGGAATCCCTCCAGGAGGGGGACACGCCGCACTTTTTGTCACCCAAGAGACAGGAGGGTACAGAAGATTGTCACACAAACGAGATGGGGTGCTAATCCTAGTTTCCCCAAGGACCAGCTGTATGAAGCTGGCCAAGTCAAAGTAATGTCCACAGGCCTCAGTTCCCCCGTCTGTAAAATGGAGCTCAAAGGGACATCTAGGTGGGGTTGTGACGAGGATTAAACTGTAAAGCTGTAAAACATCACATCCAGTGCTTAGCACATAATAAATATTTAGTCAAGACTAGCCTTTGGGATAGTACACAAACTTGGAGGGATGAGCATTCTTGTTATTCCCATTTTAAAGTCAAACAAAGTGGGGCACCTGGGTGGCTCAATGGTTGAGCATCCATCTTCAGCTCAGGTCATGATCCCGGGGTCCTGGGATCGAGTCCTACATCGGGCTCCCTTTTCCTGCTTCTCTCTCTGCCTATGTCTCTGCCTCTCTCTCTGTGTCTCTCATGAATAAATAAATAAAATCTTTTTAAAAATAAACAAAAATAAAGTCAAAGACACTGAGCCCAAGAATGATTCAGAGAGTCACCCCACGTCCCACATCCATTGGAGTAGTAGACCTATGATTTTGACTCAGAAGAAGTCTTAGGATTCCACAGCCCAGGGTCTTGCTGCTCCACTCCCATCACTTCTCCAAAGGACTCAAGAGTCCAGCAGGACTGATCACACTCCAGACACCTGGAATTCACTTTGTGGAGAGGCTGGCCCTGAGAGCCTCCTCCCTAGCCCCACACAGGTGGCTGGAGGTGGACGAACAGGGGCCCTTTCCCAGAACTCCCAAGGACTTTCTGATGCCAAGACAGAACTGGCCCCACACCCCTGATCCAAGGTGTTGAGAGATATCCCTGACTCCAAAGTTTTGTTTTCTTGCTATGATGGGTTAATGGAATTAGAGGGAAGAAGCCGGAGAAGAAAAGAGGGAGGGACATTTGGAATCACTCGACATTTTCCACTTACAGTCTCTCTGACTGATGCTGTGTAATGTGGCCGTAAAAATACACGAAGCAAAGTCTAAAGAAGAAAAAAATAATAAATTAAATATATGTAAATTGGCCAGGTGGATACTACTTGGCTTGTTGCTCATGTTTTTGCACATGGTCGTATCAAAGGGAATAATTACAGCATATGGAAAATAGTACATATTGTTTCCATATGAGAGATAGAGTGTTTAAGTGGTTAAAGAAACTTAAAGGGTGTGGAATGTTCTCATAATGAGAAGAACTGCTCATGTCCTAGAACGAGAGTATCTGTAAGCAAGAATTACGGAGGTCTTTCCAGCATTCTATGGAGGGAAGACTCAAACTTCTCTGTGAGTTTGGCCCAACTCAAAAAGTTGGTGAGAGCCACTTGGGCAGCTCCCTTCATCTCCTGACTGCTGCGTCCTGGGGAAGATCTGGGTAGGTCTCGGCATCTGGCTCCTTCACCAATGGACCCCACAACAAAACAGTTGCTGAGATCAAGAAGGCCTGGAGCCCAACAACAAAAAAAGACAAATGATCCAGTGAAAAATCGGGCAAAGGATCTGGATAGATAGTTCTCCAAAGAAGATATGCAAATGGCCAATAAGCACAGGCAAAGACACTCAACATCATTAGTCACGATGGAAATGCAAATCAAAACCACCATGAGATACCACTTCACACACCCACTGGGATGCTTATAATCGAGAATAAGAAAAAAATAACAAATATCAACAAGGATGTGGAGAAATTGAACCCTGGTATGCTGCCAGTGGGGATGCAAAGTGGCACAGTCCCTCAGGAAAACAGTTTGGCAGTTCCTCAAAAAGTTAAATAGAGAGTCGCCGTATGACCTGGCAATTCCACTTCTAGGTATGGACCCCAAAGAGTGGAAAATAGGTATCCAAATAAATATTTGTCCACAAATGCACACAACAGGAAACTTCACAGCAGCCACGGGGTGGAAATAAACCAGTGCTGATCAACAGATGAATGTATAAACTAAATGTGGGCTGTCCATGCAATGGAATATTACTAAGCCATGACAAGGAATGTAGTGCCGACACCTACTGCGACATGGGCAAGCCCCAAAAAGCATTATTCTGAGTGAAAGAAGCCAGACCCAAGAGGTCACATATGAATTTCATCTCAAGAAAAAAATTTTTTTTAAAAATTAAAGACTGTAATAGTGAAAGGGAATAGAAGGGAAGGGAGAAGAAATGGGTAGGAAATATCAGAAAGGGAGACAGAACATGAAGACTCCTAACTCTGGGAAACGAACTAGGGGTGGTGGAAGGGGAGGGGGTGGGAGGTGGGCGTGAATGGGTGACAGGCACTGAGGGGGGCACTTGACGGGATGAGCACTGGGTGTTTTTCTGTATGTTGGCAAATTGAACACCAATAAAAAATACATTTATTATTAAAAAAAATTTAAAGACTGGAACTCACTTTCCTGCCCTCCACCTGCTGGGATCAACAGTACTTGACCTTCCATTAAACATCTTGGCCTCCAGCTCCATGCCAAGAGCTGAAGTTTCCATAGAGTTGGCCCCTCATGAACTATTTTTGCCCTTGGAACTAAGCTGCATGCCCCCCCCCTTCTGGCGAATAACCAAACAGGGAGGAATTTAATATGATGTGGCTGCGCGACACTTGAATTTTTGCCACCTTTCTGTCCCAAAATCTATACCTTTGTTTTCATCTTGAAAAATAACTCGGACAGATACAGAGGGAGCGAGCTGGTCGTTCAGAGCTTTGTCAGTCTTGGTTGCTGAGCAGCCTGGCTTGATTAACAAGGAAATGAGCATCCATGAAGAACCGTGTGTCTTTCTACTTTGGAGCTCACATGCCTTGCTGCTACAGTGATAGACACAGACTCAAATCTTTCTTTGCCCCTTGCTCACTCTGAACCCCTGAGCAAGTCACTACCTCAATGACCTCATCTGTAAAATGGGGATAATTATATCTCAAGATGTTGTCATGAAGGTAACATGGGGTTCATACAGGATTTGCTCAAGTAATATTATTTCCTTGCCTTCCCCCACTATCCTGGCCTGCTCTGAGACATTTAAATGGAGTTAATGATGCCCAACAGGGAACAAGAAAGATGTAAAAAGAGCACAGAAGGTGTGGTGTTAGCTTACTGATGACACACCATCCCTATAGGTTTGGAAATGGATAGGATCTCCCCCTCACTACACACACGGGAAAACTGCAGGCCAGAGAGGGTCAGTAACTTGACGGTTGTCACACAACACGTCAGCCAGAGATCAAGAATAAGCTTGGGTGTCTGAAGCTCCTAAACCACTCTCTGTGCACTGAGGTGCAATCCCTGGCTGGGAGCTCAGCTGCCTCATTCCCAGCAGGTAGATGCCAACTCCTCAATGACCACAGGCCCCACACGCTCTGTGACATGGGCCCAAATGGGGTTGCTTACAGGATCAGAAGCAGGAAACTGGCAGAGTATAGAAAATCCTCCAGCCAAAGGTCACCAGTTTCCTGCATGTTTCTGGCAAGCGAGAAGACGAGGGCTTGGGGTTTTTGTTTGTTTGTTTGTTTTTTAGTTTTTAAAAATAATATTTTTTTTGAAAATACATAGTCCAGAATTTGTTCATTCAACAAATATTTATTGATTTCTTGTTACGTGCCAGGTTCTACGCTGGAAGCCAAGAACACAAGGTCCCTGTGCACATATAGCTTATAGTCAAGTGGAAAAGACAAAAGTTAGCAAGCTGGAGAAAAATCGAAAGAATTTCAGAGTTATAAACACTATGAAGACACTAACATGGAGAAAAGTGAGAGACTGTGTGAGGGCAAGCCAGTTTTAATTAAGAGGGGAGGAGGATCCTCTCTGAGGAAAGGATATTTGAGTCAAGACCACAATGACCAGGAGGAACCAGCAAAGACCTAGGGAAAGAGTGTGAAGGCAGTGTGAATAGCATGTGCAAAGGCCCTGGGGTGGGAACAAGTCTGATGTGTTTGAGAACAGAGATGCTGCATCTGGGGTGGAGCAGACCAGGTGAACGTTGATAGGAGAAGAAGGCAGGGGAGGCAGAGACTCGGGGCCAAATCATTCAGGGCTTCACTGACCTTGAGTGACACATGAAACAATCACCATGGGCAATGTAGGTGATGTAGGTAAAGTAAAAGATCTAGAGAGATAAGAACTCATCCATACTCCCAAAATCTAGAGAAAAGTGACCTATGGTATTCTGCTGCCTGGCCTTTCAAACAGTTTATCTCATGTTCTCCCATACAAATATAAATATGAATATATATAAATATATACATATATATGCACATTCGTGAGCATAAGATCATATACTCCATCCAGGATACTGGCTTTTTAATGTATTTCATCTTATTTAGTTATGTACTTATTATTTCAGATGTCATAAACATCTTTCTACGTCAACCCACTTAGATATATAGCGTCTGGGGCCCGGTAGGCTCTCAGAAAACATTGTGTAGAAGGCAGGAGAAGGGAGAGAGGGAACGAGGAGGACATAATTTTTAGCAGCTGATTAATCTTCCAGTGCATGGATACAGCTAAATATCATAACCAATCTCCTACTGTTGATATTCAGGTCGTCTCCAGTGTTCTCCTGCCAGCAACGACGCTGGGCTGACCACCTTCATCCTGGGTGCACTTCTCTGATGACATCCTCCAGATAAGCTCCCAGAGTTGAAATTTCTCAGATGGTTTATGCATTTTTAAGGAATCTGGTCTCCAGGGAGATGCATCCATTCTCCCTCTCATAAAAGCAGTGTTCAAGAGTGCTGGGTTTCCCTCATCGGCGTGAGCAAAAGAAGAAATAAATTAAACAACATCCTTTTTTAAAAAAAATAAAAAGCATAAAACAGAGGCATTCAGGCTCAGTTTATTGATCACCATTGGGTTTCGAAAAGGTCATATTACTTGGCTCAGGTCACATGAGCAACTTCTCCTGCCTGCAAGCTGGAAACTGATCCTCCCTTCTCCTGGGGCCATTTCCAAAGTGAACCATCTTAGACTCCAAGAAATGAGAGAGACCAGGTGACTGGGGAAAATCTTTTCCATTTCTGTTTTTGGTGTTATTGAAAGACCTGCCCCAGATGAGATGCTTCCTGCTTTCTGCAAAATGAAGAGGTGCAAAAAGATTCTCAGCACTGACTGCCAGGCCCTTTCATAAGCCACTGGTTTTAATATTGGTTTGGCAGCTCCAATAATGATTTCTTTTTTTTATTTTTTTTTAAGCATAGGACTTAGAGACCAATCTCAGAACATGGCCATGAACTTGGCCATGAACCTGGCCATGAACCTATGAATTCAGTCATGAACCTGGCCGTGAACCTGGTTAACAATACTTCACACATCCCTACCTTCTTTTAACCAAGACCCCTTTCCATGGCCATTAGTTTGCCTTTTCCTTTGCCTACAAGGAAAACATCAAGGTTCTCAAAATGACAGAGGAAAGAAAAACTGAAGGCGAGGCATGCCCCGTCTACAAACACCTGGGGGCTTGCTAATACTAATAAAGACATGGACTTGGTTGCTGATGTTCTTTCCAGTCTTCCCACGTAGGAGAAATTCCACCTTTCCCAGTTTAAAGATGAGGACATGGCCCGGAGGGGAGTGACTTTGGCCTCGGTCACACTGTGGTCAGCACAGGAATTGGAACTGAAGTCAAGGCTTCCAGCATCTGGTCCAGATCCTATGAACACATTTACCCACCCCCAAGCCTGGGCTTCAAATGTTCCCTTCAGCATGACCCTTTCTCCTTAGCATTGGAGAGCAGGGAAAGCAGAGTGCCAGCAAATGAATTTGCTAGTGACATGCTAGTGACATGCTAGCGACATCCTTCCTTAGGGACTTGGGTAGAGAAAATGGAAGGAAACTCTCTTCTCTCTTCTTCCTTTTGACTTTTGAGGGGAAAAAGAAAAAAAAAAAGAAAAATGTCAGGCGACTTCCCCATGTCTGCCACAGAGCCCGCAGACAGAAGCGTGTGACAGTGGGTCACAGCCCAATCCAGCTCCAGGAGATGCCTCCATGCTTCCAAAGCCCTGTGCTGCTCTGAGGCTCCAGCTGCATCAAGAGCCTGGCAGGCCTCAGAGATGTGGCATGGTAGACAAGCAAAGCTCCAACAGGCATCCTCGTTTCTTTTTTTTTTTTTTTTTTTTTTTTAATTTTTTTTTTTTATTTATTTATGATAGTCTCACAGAGAGAGAGAGAGAGAGGCAGAGACATAGGCAGAGGGAGAAGCAGGCTCCATGCACCGGGAGCCCGATGTGGGATTCGATCCCGGGTCTCCAGGATCCCGCCCTGGGCCAAAGGCAGGCGCCAAACCGCTGCGCCACCCAGGGATCCCGGCATCCTCGTTTCTTTGGGGAAAGGATGAGGACTTCTAAGTTTTAAGCCTGATCTGCAGGGTTCCACAGGGTGCTGGAGGGGAGTTGGGGACACAGCCCCTGGATTATGAAGTACCTCCCACAGGCCAAGCAGAAATGCCAAAACACTCAGAATAAAGAAAGGCCTTCTCCTCCTTCCTGCATTAGAAAAGAAAAAAAGAAAGCCTGCTTCCTCGGACAGGTTTATAAGAGCTGCCCTTCAGACCCTATGGCCCATTAGTCTGTTAATTTCCAACAGTTGGTTGGCCTTGACTCCATTAATTGACTCATCCACCATGCATTTACCTGATGTTTGCTATGATGTATCCAAAAAACCAGGAGCAGACCAGAACTTGGGGCTTTGTTATTCAGTGTACCTGCAACTAATTGTTGGTGTTGAAGAGGCTAAGCTGCCTTTTTATCCAGCTCCTCCCTCTCCAGTCACCCCTGTCCTTGCCTCAACCTGCATCCAGCCAGCCAGCCAACGAGCACCAGCACACTCCAGGACACAAGCACAATGCCCTTGTGATCCATGTAATGAAGAACCAAGGGAGAAGAATCCAGGTGGGCCCTCTTACCCAGACCCAAGGAGGGGACGAGTGTATAATGAAATTATCAGAAAGTGCTGGAAGAGTCTTGGAAATGTTCCCAGTCTTCTGTTCTGTGCTGCATTTCCGACTTGGGGAGCTTCATGGCTCCAGAAAGTACAATCTGGCCAGGTGCCATGACCTCAGATTTCATCTCAGTTTATAGATGAGGAAACCAAGGTTTGGAGAAATTAAGAAACGTACCCATATTTCACTGCCAGAGCCGGAATTGCAAACTAGGCAATCCTAAACCACAGCCTGTGTTCTAGAACTACGTGATCCAATATGGTAGCCACCAGCCATGTGTGGTGACTGAACGCTTGGAATGTGGCTGGTCTGTAGTGAGATTTACTTACGTGTAAAACACACACTGGATTTGCAAGCCTTAGTACATTAAAAAAGAATGTAAAACATCTTTTCTACATCTTTTATCTTTTATTTTTTTTTTTGAGACACAGAGAAAGGTGCAGAGACACAGGCAGAGGAGCTCCCCTGCTAGGAGCCCAATGTGGGACTCGATCCCAGAACCCCGGGATCACGACCTGAGCGGAAGGCAGACGCTCAACCACAAAGCCACCCAGGTGTGCCATATTTTACCTTTTTCATACTGGTTTTATGTTTTTATATTGAGTTAAAATGGTATTTTTGTTATCTTGGGTGAAACAAAATATGCAGAAATGGCAAGTCCCCTGTTCCTTTTTACTTTTTCAATGTGGATGCTAGAAGTTTTAAAATTGCATTGAGGGCTCACATATTTCTATTGTATTCTATTGACGTGGGCTGTTGTTGCTTAAAGACTGGTCTGCTTGGGTGACGAGCACGGAGGGGGGCACTTGATGGGATGATCACTGGGTGTTATTCTATATGTTGAATAACATATTGAACACCAATAAAAAGTAAATTTATAAAAAAAAAAAAAAAAAAAGACTGGTCCGCAGACCAGCAGCATTAGCTCATGGGCATCATCTGTGAGCTTTTGAGAAACGCAGACTCTCAGACTCCATACTCTATGGGACACACCACAGAGCCGAAGCCCCAGTGCCATATGGTCTGGGACAAGTGTCTCGATCTAAGACTGTTTCAAAAAAAAAAAAAAAAAATAAGACTCAGTTTCCTCCTTTGCCAAAGGTACAAATTACCATTCTCTAATGACTTCACAATGTTGCTCTAAAGACTAAAAACAGGGGCACCTGGGTGGCTCAGTGGTTGAACATCTGCCTTTGGCTCAGGTCATGATCCCAGGGTCCTGGGATCGAGTCCTGCATCGGGCTTCCAGCAGGGAGCCTGCTTCTCCCTCTGCCTATGTCTCTGCCTCTCTGTGTCTCTCGTGAATAAATAAACAAAGTATTTTTAAGATTTTTTTTATTTATTTATTCATGAGAGACGCAGAGAGAGAGCGAGGCAGAGACACAGGCAGAGGGAGAAGCAGGCTCCATGAAGGGAGCCCAACGAGGGATTCCATCCCCCGTCTCCGGGACTACACCCTGGGCTGAAGGCGGCGCTAAACCACTGAGCCACCCGGGCTGCCCACAAAATATTTTTTAAAAATAAATAAAATAAAGACTAAAAACAATAATGATGTGAGGGGAATTCTTCAACCATAAACAGTAATAATAATAATGCGGTAAGTATTCATACTCCCTGCAAGTTTACTTCTAAGTGCTTTTCATATATAATCCATTAATCCTCACAACACCAAGAAGATACTATCATCAACCCACTTTACAGATAAGAAAAGTGATGCTCAAAGAGATTAAGCTTTTAAGTGGCAGAGTTATGGCTGAGCCCAAGCAACATAGAAGTTGGTAATAATCATAATAATGACAGCAGTTCTTATTATCCCTGAGAGAGACAGAGGTGAACTCGAGAGAGAACCCTTTTCTGCCCTACATCCTCCACCAGCAAGAAAGAATAAAAACACAGCACTGAGAAAAACAGGCACCATTATTTGGGGACAAATTTGGTGCCATGCACTGAGCCAAGGGCTCTGCATGCTTTATTTCTGTTAGTCCTCATGAGAACGCTGAGAAGTTGATTTTCTTATTGTCCCAGAGGAGGTGATGGGAGGCTCTGAGAGGTTAAGACACCTGCCCCAGGTCACACAGCTGATAGTGGGGAGCTGATATTGGAATCCAGGTGTTAAGCTGCAAAGCTCACGTTCTCATTGGTCTGATCTCCACCATCCCCTTCCCTCCTTGGAGGCAGCCCCCCTAACTGTGTCCTGTTCATGACAGCTGATTTTTATTAAGCCCTTGCTCTGTGCTGGACTCCAGTGCTAAGTATTTTGCATGTATCCCCTCTCATTTGACCCTCACAACCCATTGAGGTAGCTATTATCATCCCCATTTTCAGAATGAGGAAACCGAGTCACAGAGAGACAAGGGAACTTGGCCTGGTACATAGTTCCTAAGTGCTAAGAGCAGGACTGGGATCCAGGGAGTCTAGTGCCTGGTCATCACCCCCTTTAACCTCTGTGCTACCTTCCCCCGATGATCCCTATCAAGGTTACTGCCAAGACTTTCGTAAACCCTTGTTCTCTTAGACGAGATGGAGAAAGAGCCAGGTTCTGGTCCCAAACCCACCACTTGTCAGCCAGGCAATGTGCTGACCCTCCTGGACCATAGGTCCTCTAGCCATTAAATGAGAATCACAATGACCCGAGGGCTTTGCAACCAGCTCTTAATACTCTAGAATCCACAGAGGAAGAGGAAGGCTTCCTACTCCTTCACCCAGGGCCACCCCTGGTTGGTCTGCTTTAGAGACTGTATTACTGATCTTATTTGCTTAGAGGAAAAAAACAGTGTTTGAAAACCACTAAGCAAGAACATGTCTCCAAGTTCCCATTGCCTTCATGGTAAGTGGGAAAGAGAGGAAGAAGGTGGTGGTTTGGAGATGGTGCCAAAGGGAGGGTCAGATCTGTTGGTGGGTCAACCATTCAAGTGAGACACCCAGCAAGACTTGGCCCAGAGCAGTGAGAAGATGAGCTTGTGGCTCAACCGGGGAGGTAGGTGAAAAAGAGAGGGGCAGATGGTCCTGAGGGCAGAGCCAAAAGAGTACAAAGCAAACTTCTATATTGTGCTGTGGGTCACCTCACTGTGTCCTCAGCCCTCACTCAGCCAGTCCTCCTTCCCTGCCCACCGTCCCATTTTACAGATGACAGAACTGAGCCCCAGAGAAAGAGAAGACACATGGCTTCACAAAGTCATTCATCCTTTCATGTCTCTACTCAACATATGTTCACAGGGCACCAGCCAGCTTCTCAGATCCCACAGGAGACCCTGTGTCCCTTCTGCACTTAGAAGCTCTTGAAAAAATTCTCAGATGCAGAAAGGTCAAAACAGCAGCACATGGGAACCCAGGGTGCAATTGAATGTTTACGTGTAACAAATTAACACATTGAATACCACCCAGAGAGCAACAAAGCAATGCCATCATGTTATTCAGGAGGTAATTAAAGGACTTACAACAAATACAAGGGTGCTCGCATGGAGCTCTTGACGGGGGATGTGTTTTAAGTACAGGACCTAAGTTCAGAGTCATGTGACAAGTGTCACCTCCTTTCACCACTGCAGGGATGTTTCTGCAGGTAGATGTGTGACCTCAGGGGTAACCTCAACCATCCACATTTGCAGGCTTTCGGGAGCAGTAGGGGGAGAAGAAATAGCTCGCCGGGCATCTGCTTTCAGTCAAGTCCTCCCAGACCTGCAGAGAGCGGGGAGCAGGGCGGGCTTCTGGGTGCCCTGAGCATCCAGTCTACGGGAGAGCCTCCCAGGTACCACAAAGCAGAGACAACTCGGCATGTCGTGATGGAAGAACCATGCTGGGTGAGCACAGACAGTACGATACCAGAGAAAGAGGCAACTCCCAGCCCAGAGAGCCATCCCCAAAGCCAGTGTCCTGGGGAAGCACATCCCGCTCCCCTGATGGCCTGCAAGCTCTTGGCGCCCCGTGGCTGGACGCTCCCACCATCTGACACCATGACAAGTCGCAGCACCCAGGGGACAGACCCTAGCGGAGGCCAACCCTGACAGTTTTGCAGCCCAATGACTCAGCGACCATCCTGCCAAGACCCAGGCTTCCTCCCTAAGAACCGAGCCCCCCGTGCGCCCCAACACACCCCACGTCAACAGAGTCAGAACATATTAGAGCAAGGTTTTGCTCCCCAGAGCCTCTTGTTTCAGCAAAGCCAACTAATTCAGATTTAACCTCCCTCTTAATAGGCCGCGTTGCTGAGCTTTCTAATTAATGCCACATGTTTCCCTCAGCTGTCATCCTGAATAAATGTTTACAAAGCTATTAACGTACTGTATTTGTAAACCGGGACCGCTCGGCTTTGGGGAGTCATGTGGTATGCATTTTCTCCTCCAAGATGGAAAAGGCTTAGCAATAATAAATACATTGTTTTGCAGGGATGGGAGCAAGGCGTTGCCTGAAAAAAAAAATTTATTGCAAGCTTCCTGAGACAGTGTGGCTGTGTGTACGTGAGGAATCGGAGCTTTCCCGGGCTCAGAAGAGCTGCGAGGGCCGGATTTGGCCCAGGTGGGGGTTTGGAGTGGAACACTCCAGGGACAGAAAAAAAACACTGGTTTGAGATCCAGAGAACCAGGCTCTGGGTCCAGCCCCACCGGCTTTGTGGCATCAGGCAAGTCACTTTCCTGCTCAGGAGCTCAGTTTTTCCATCTGGAAAATGGGAGCTTGGGATCCCCAAGAACTATAGTCCCTGCAATTGTCTTGTGTAAACTTTTCAAAGGGGCCCCGCAGTCCTGAAGATGAAGTCCTTCTTCATCTTAGCAGGAGACTCCAGACTCGACATAACCTTCCCTCCGTATTTTTCTCATCTCCGATCATTCCTGCTGGGTGCCAGAGCCATGCTCAATCCTTGCCCCTCTCTTAAAAGGAGCCCTAGCTCATCTTGCTCTCAAGCCTCTGCCTACGTTGGCCTCCCTACCAGGAGCACCTCTTCACCTCAATTCCCTTTTTACTTGGCCGATCTGTACACCTTGTCCATGCTTCCATATACCTCACTTTTCCCTTGGAATCCTTCCTAGAACTATTGGTGCTAGACCAGGTTTCTCCCACAAATGCCCCACAGCACCCTGAGCATCTTCTGTCTTAGGGCAGTTTTGTAATTGCTCATTTAGGGGTCCAGCCACTAGAGTGTAAGCTCCAAAAGAACAGAGATGACGTCCATTTTATTCAGCTCTATATCCCCAGGGCCTCACAAGTGGAGAATACTTGGGATCAGTGTTGCCGAATGAATGTTACCTGAAAGGTGATCGAGGCAAGTCACTAGCACAAGGTATATAGGGCAGGGATCTTTGAGACACTCTTTCACTGTGGGAACTTTGGCTTGGTCCCATACCATCTTTCAGTGCTCTTGCCATTCCTATCTGATAGGAATGACTGCTCAGAGAGGTTAGATGACTTTCCCAATACCACAAATATTGGGACAAGAGCTGGGATTTGAATGCAAGATCTTTTGTCTCTAAAAGCCCAGACTTTCACTATTCAGTGCTCTAGCCGTGCCACCAATGGGGGTACCGCCACCCCAAACCCCTACCCACTCCTGGCACCCGTGCACACTCACCCACTCAGGGCTGTGGCCTGACACCTTGCTGATACAAGTGGCTTTAGCACTCCACTCCAGTTCTTTTCCGTGTGTTGGTTGTGACAGGCTGTGTTAGTCAGGGCTCTTGGGGCTAAGTGACGTAATCTCAAACTAAAATTAATCAAAGGGGTGATGGATGTAAAGTGACAGTAATTCCATCACACCACAGAAGGGGCAGGTGTGAAACTGGATGTAGGGGATGCCAGGAGTCAAGGACTGAGATCTGGCAACCCTCTGTCTCCTCGCTCTTTCAAGGCCAGATCCCACCAGGAAGCTGGAATTGTAGGGATGACTGGGTGGCTCAGCAGTTGAGCATCTGCCTTTGGCTCAGGTCGTGATCCTGGGGTCCCAGGATCGAGTCCCACATTGGGCTGCCAGCAGGGAGCCTGCTTCTCCCTCTGCCTGTGTCTCTGCCTCTCTCTGTGTGTCTCTCATGAATAAATAAATAAAATCTTAAAAAAAAAAAAAAAAAAGGAAGCTGCTTATTCCCTACCAGCCCCAGTCCAAAACTCCCAGGAAAGCAATGTGATTGTCCAAACGTGAGTCACGTGCTCATGCCTTGACCAATCACTGTGGCCAGGGGTGGGACACTGGGATTAGCTGCTCCCACCAGAGTCCCATATTTGGGGCTGGGCAGGGAAATGTTTCCAGATGAAGAGGTGCTGAGCAGAGCAAAACACCAGCTGTTCACGACGTAGGTCCTGGGCTGGGCTGGGGTACAGGGCCTTGTTCTGGGGTTCCTCATCTGATGGAGAAGAGGGACAAGTCGGCACACAACTAAAATCCAGTGCCTAACTGTTACCAAGAAGGGAGAGAAAAACAAATCTGAGTGAACTTGGCAGAAACGTGTTTGTGCAGAGGGCAGAAGAAGAGCGAAGGGAAGGTGGTCTGTGAAGGAACGAAAGACAGAACTATGGTTGGCTCTGCTCACCCTTGTATCAACAGTGCCCAAGACAGTGGCTGGCACGTAACAGGTGCTCAAGAAACGTTTGTTTCAGGAATGAGTTCGTGAATGAGAGCAGTGTGTCGTGGCTAGGGAACGGACGGTGCCCTGCTTTGTTATGGGGCCCAAGAGTCAGACCAGCACGAATTCAAACCTCGACGTGAGCACCTGCAGGCTGCGTAATCTGGGAAGTCACTCTATCCACCAGAACCTCTGTAAGGGGAAATAACATATCTCCTTCGATTCAGAATGGAATTAAATAATCTCCCCAAACCCCTGGGGCGGTGCCAGGACACCATGACTGTCCCATCCATGGCACAGGATAGATGGCACCCTGGATAGAAATGTCCCCCTCCCTTCCCACTGAGCTGTAGAGCTTGAATCTCCATTAAACAACCGTTTTTCACATATTTACATGTTTCGGCTCAGGTCTTAGAGAGCAAGAGAAAAGAGACTCGAGACAAAGGTTTTGGTAAGAGCTAGTATCCGTTACAACAAAACGTGATTTTCCTACGGGATCTCCATGGTGAATTGAAAACTGGTTTCCCTCCAAGCAGCAGAAAGGATTGTTGCCGACCTCGTGGCTTTTCCAAGGGAGATCTGGCCCCGCAAGGGGTAGCTTGGTGCTCTGGGCTCAGCTGACTCTATTTTAAAATGAGTGTGAAATAGCAACACCTCTAAAATTCTTGCCGATGTCCTATAACACAAAATCCAAAGAACATTCGGGGTCCCCAGATACTTTGCACTAAGCAGTCCATACCCCACGCCCAGTTTTTTGATTCACGAAGCCAGGATCCTGGGTTTTTCACGGATATTGGCAAGCACCGAAAGGTAACACGGCAACAGCCAAGCCAGAAGAGCTGTTTAAACTATTTCGAGGGTTCTATAAATCCACATGAACATTTTTTCCCTTTTTTAAACATTTTTTTTGTTGTTGAGAGTATCCACTGCTTTTCCCTCCTCCTGCCTCTTCCAGCTCATTGTGTTCCTCTAGCTCCTCGACCCCCCCTCCTCCATGACAATGAAAGGAAAATATTTATCCCCACACGTGAGTGTTTCCACACAGACCTCATTACCAAACAAACAGACAAACCTGCTACTCAGAGTTCCACTTTGGAGCACATCCCTCTTCTATGTCTCCTGGTCCCTCTAAGAAAGCGATCTCTGGAACATGTCTCCCGGCTTTACCAGGCTCAGGATTCCTGCCAGGCTAGAGGTGTAACTTGACCAGGTGTTCTTTTAATTTTTTAATGTTGTAAAATGTTTTTATTATTATTCATGAGAAACACAGAGAGAGAGGCAGAGACAGGCAGAGGGAGAAGTAGTCTCCCTATGGGGAGCCTAATGCGGGCCTCGATTCCAGGACCCCAGGATCATGACCTGAGCCGAAGGCAGATGCTCAACCATTGAGCCACCCAGGTGTCCTGATCAGGCATTCTTTTAGCTGCATGACAACCCCACCTCTCACCATCAGCCTTTTGACTCCTGGTGCCCCTCAAACGTAGGTGGTTGGCAGATGCCCAGTGTCCTTTGCTCCAGGAACCTGGGCTGAGATGGCCAATTGGTCATTTTTAAAACAGTGCTTCCCAAACCTGGACCAGGGCTGGCTTCATGGGCGTGCAATGGCCCTCCACTGAGAAGGGCACAGCGCTTGGTTTAATGCTATGCTATCACTATCTTGAAATACTAAGTGATTTTTGAAGGAGGGGACCTGCATATTGGTTTTGAGCATTTCATGTTACATTTTGCACTAGGCCCAACCGATGATGTGGCCAATCCCGCTGGAGACACTGTACGTGAGATGACTTTAGGTGCTACACAGTCGCATCTTTTCTTGATTTAAGTAGTTACATGCTCATTTCTATACGTGTAAGAACAAGCACGGGATTAAGCAACAGGCCCCTGGTTCTGTGGCTCTTACTACTTCAGAGGGGGTTCAATTTATTTATGGGAAAAAAGTGAGTCCATTTAAAGAAGAAATAGGAGTTGAATTAACTGTAGATGTTACTCAAATGCAGCAGAAGAATAAAAGAGAGGGGCACCTGGGTGGCTCAGTGGTTCAGCATCTGCCTTCAGCTCAGGTCATGATCCTGGGTCCTGGGATGAAGTCCTGCATCAGGCTCCCCGGAGGGAGCCTGCTTCTCCCTCTGCCTAAGTCTCTGCCCCTCTCTGTGTGTCTCTCATGAATAAATAAATACAGTCTTTAAAAAAAAAAAAAAAAGAATAAAAGGGAGAGAAAGAAATGAATAAATCAACTTTGAGAATTGCCAACTGAGAGAACCCCCAAAGCTTCCTCCCCTCCACCACCAAACCCCTGACCCAAAAATACTGCCCTCACCCGCCAACCACAGAGCCTGGAGTTCTTGCACTACAGCTTCTCAGAAAGTACTCTGATTCACTATATGCCTTTGGGCAAGTCTTTTCATCCATGGAGACTTGGTTTGTCCATCTATAAAATGAGCCAACTCTTTCATCCTCAGGATCTTAAATTCTCCTGGGTAAAACCCATGGTTTGCAAACACCAGTCCTCACCTTGACTCCATCTGAACCATTGAAAGAGGTGATAGAAAGCGCTTGTTCCCAGACCCCAGCCTTGGAAATTCTGATTCAGTAGGTCAACAGTAGAACCAAGGGATATATTTTTACCAAAAATATTTCCTCAGTGATTTTGATCAGCAGCCAGTTTTGAGAGCCATTGTGTTGAAGTATTAAAAATCACTTGTAAGGGTGCCTGGGGAGCTCAGTCAGTGAAGCATCTGACTCTTGATTGCAGTTCAGGGCATGATCTCAGGGTCCTGAGATCGAGCCTGGCATTGGGCTCTCTGCTCAGTGTGCAATCTGCTTCTGTCTGTCTGTCTGTCTGTCTCTCTCTCTCTCAAGTAAATAAAAACTTTTTAAAAAATTGCTTGTTAATCATTTAACAAACACTTACCAACTATCCCCTCTGGGTATTGCACAGTGCAGAGTAACTGAGAATCATACAATCTCTGCCCTCTGGGATACTGGGATCATCTTGTTGCAGAAAGAACCTAAACTTGAGATTAACATCAACTTCCTGTATGCCAACTACAATTCAAAGAGCTATGTGTATATTAACTGTCATGTTGGATTTTCCAAAAAGCAGCCGCAGCATATCACCAGTCCCATACGCCCTTCTAGAACATTGCTACTTCCCCATCAACCAGTGAAGTCTTTCAGCTCTCCTTGACACTGGCCAGAATTTTATGACTTCCTCGATGAGCAGAAAGCAGCAGAAGTGACCTTCTGTGACCTCCAGGTGAGCTCATAAAAGGCAATAAATATTTCTTCCACCTGGCTTTCTCTCTCTCCATGCCCATCCTGGGAGCCTCGCCTCCATCTTGTCAGGAAGCCAAGTAGCCACATGGAGAAAACACATGTGGTTGTCCTGGCCATCTGACCCCATTGAGACCTCACCATTCAGCCGACATGAGCAGGCAAGCCTCCAGCTGATTACAGCACACAGCCTTCCAGCTGGATGGCTCCTGCAGCTGTCCCCAAGTAGGACATACTGGTTGTCTTCATTGAGCTCTACCCAAGTTCCAGATTATGAGCAAAATAAGTGTGACTCAAAGTTTTAAGCCTCTAAGATTCAGGCTGTTTGTTTTGCAGCAATAGCCAACATGAGCCCATGGAGGCACAACGACCCAATGAAAAACACACAACGTCCTCCCATTTTACAGATGAGAAAATTGAGACTTAGCTATACCAAGACACATGTCTCACACCACATAAATAACAATCAGTACAGCAGCCAGAATTTGAACCAAAGTCTGTCCAACCTCAGAATCCACATTCTTTGTTGATGGGATGGTCAGCAGGTCAGTGTAGACGGTGTCGATGAAATTGGGAAAGAATGAGGGAACACAGTGGAAAAGACAGGCCAAGGAAGGAGCTTGGGGGAGCTGAAAGAAATAAGCAGATTTGCTATTGAAATTAAGATCATTCAAGGCCAAACTCTTTACCTGGGTCAGCTAAGGATGCTCTCTTTGCTGTACAACTTTCCTTTCCATGCTACTCCATTTCTCTCTCCCCAAAAGACAGAACCTTCAAAAAGACAGGGAGGAGAAAACCTGAGTTTTTAATATTCTGGGCAATATCACTTTCTGCTTTTCACTTTTCCCCATATCCCCTGCACCACCCTAGGGAGATGCTTTGTAAAGATAATCATGATTTATTAAATGCCAGGCACTGAGTTAAGTGCTTGACATTCATGATTACATCTGCTCCACTTCAGAATGGGCCATGGTGGAGACCCAGTGAGCTCTGGGCACATAAAGCAGCCCCACGCCACACACACAGAGGCTAACTTTATCGACCACCTGCTGCTTTGCCAATAATAATTCATTACAATGATTACTTAGCACACAATTCCATAAGATAACACCACTTCCTTTTAAGTCCAATACATCCCTATTTTGAGATAAACTCAGACACTGACAGCATTTGCCCAAGTTCACACAACTTAACAAGTGGCAGAGCAAGGACTCAAACCCAGGACTCTGTTACCCTAGATCCCTGCTTGTAAGCAGTATCACTCCTCGCCTGTCCCCATGTGCTCCTCGTGCCGCCAGCTCCTATATGGCTTCCCCTCCCATCGTCTCCTTCCATGCAGTCATTCACTGCCCTTGCGACCCACGAAAGCCCAAGCACGGTTCAGAGCCCTTTGCACTTCTTCGACCAACAGCCTCCTAATACTATTACTGCTGATGGCTTTTCATTCCCGATGCCAAACCTGATTTGGAGTTCACAAGGCTGAGGGTTTCAATCCAGACCCTGTGGACAGCCTCCGGGAGCCCTAAGTGACTGTAGCTTACAGACAATCTAATTGTTATTGACATTTGTGTCTGATTGTTCATCAAGGAGGAGCTGTCTTATAGGCCAAATCATTCTATTACTCGGCCCCCTTTCAGCCTCCCCAGTAACGACAAAACACGTACGCACCATCAGTGGCAGGCCAATCAATCGTAATATCACTCTACATCTTTCAGAGTCGCTTTTGTGGGCTTGAGTCTGGGGGTGGAGGCAGGGGAGAAACAGGAAGATGATGGAGTGGATGAGAATTTTTGTGCATTGACTCTGAACTGGAAGCATCCACACAGAGAAGAACATTGTTTTACCCCTAGAATTAGATAGATAGATAGATAGATAGATAGATAGATAGATAGATAGATAATTATATCTGTATCTATATGTCCTCCACCACTTGGAAGGGTAATTATTAATAAACATGTCACTTATCAGTTCATTCTGCTTGGTTGAAGCCCAGTGTCCAAGGATAATGCTCAATTTTATCTTGAGTGATGTGTGTCAGGTTAAGCAACCTTGATCATAACCAATCCAATAAGTTGTGAGTTACCCTGGCCCCCTACCCACCCACACAAAGCAGCTCCCACACAGGTCATCAATCTTTCCCCCATTTTATTTGATTCCATTTTTCTAGAATCTTCCAGCATGGCCTCTTTAGTGTTATCTTGAGAGAGCTGAAACCATCAGCCTCTGGCAGTATTGACTGCATCTAACTTCAAGAGCTTTCCCAATTCCTCCTTGATTCCAAGAATGTTGTAAAGATTTTACATCTGCCAGACAAAGGCCATTTCTCAAGGAGTGGCAAAAGTTTTGCACTGAACTAGCCACACTCTCTTGGACTCTAAACAATGGCATAGTCTGGCACATTGATTCGTCACTATGGGGATACAATGATGACCTGTCCTTCTCAGTAACAGGATCAAACTAACTTATGCCAGTGTGTTTCTTTGCCCATTTGTTTTTTCTTTTTGAAAAAACAAATGGGCACCTTGGAACAACAATGAGGTCTACACACCATCAGAATGACAAAGGTTACAAAGACTGATGACACCAAGTATTGGTGAGGATGTGAAGTAATTGAAATCCTCACACCCTGATGACAGGTATTACAGGCTGAGCTGTACCCCTCCCCCACACACACACACACATCAAGTGTTCAAGTTCTAACTCCCAGCAAGTCTGAATGTGACTGTACTTGGAGAGTTCTTTAAAGAGGTGGTTGAGTTGAAGTGAGGTCATTGGAGGTAGACTGTGATGACTGGTGTCCTTGTAAAAAGAAGAAATTTGGACATAGACACACACCCAAGGGAATATCACATAAAGCCACAGGGAGAAGACAGCCATTGACAAGCCATGGAGAGAAACCACAGAAGAAACCAACCCTGCCAACACCTTGATGTTGGACTTCTTATTCCCCCGAACTGTGAGACAACAAATTTCTTTATTTTTAAATCATTTTTATTTTTTAATTGTATTTAAATTCAATTAAGTAACATATGATGAATGATTGGTTTCAGAGGTAGAGGTCAGTGGTTTGTCAGTCTTATATAACACCCACTGCTCTTTACATCACATGCCCTCATCAATGCCCATCACCCAGTTACCCTGGCCCTCCACCTCCCCTCCTCTACACCCCCCCATTTGTCTCCTATGATTAAGAGTCTCCTATGGTTGAGACAAATTTCTGTTGCTTAAGCCGCCGCAGTCTGCAGTACTTTGTTATGGTGGCCCCAGCAGACTAATACCATGGGGATGCAAAATGCTATGACCACTTTAAAAACAGTTTACTATTTATTATAAAGCTAACCATATGCCAACAATGAAACCTACAAGTTCCTTTGTGAGGTCTTTACCCAAGAGAAACGAAAACATGTTCACACAAAGACCTGAAAACAAATATTTATATCATAATTATTTTTTAAGATTTTATTTATTTATTCATGAGAGACACAGAGAGAGAGGCAGAGGCAGAAGCAGATTCCCCACAGAGAGCCCAACATGGGACTCGATCCCAGGACCCCAAGATCATGACCTGAGCCAAAGGCAGACGCTCAACCACTGAGCCACCCAGATGTCCCTCATAATTCTTTACAGCAGCCCAAACTATAGAAATGATCCAAATGTCCATCAACTGATGGATGAATAAACAGACTGTGGTACATCTGTGTCATGGAATACTACACAGCAATATAAAAGGAACAGGTCATGAGCATGTACAGAAGCATGGCTGAATCTCAAGAGCATTCATTCTACAGATTCTATTCATTCATTCTGAAAGAGGCCAGACACCAAATATTATGTAATATAATTTCCATTTATATGACATCCTGGAAAAGTTAAATCTAAACAAATAGAAAACAGATCCATGGTTCCCAGGGGCTGGAGGTGAAAGAAGGGAATCTGTCTACAAAGGGACACAAGGGAACATTTTTGGGTGATGAAAATGTCCTATTTCTTGATTCCAGTGATGGATACATATCAAATTCATCAAACTATATCCTTTAAAAGATAAATTACATTATATATTAATTATATTTCAATAAACTTCACTCTAAAAGAAGTAATAATGAGCTATCCTTCTTGCCTGAGGGACACTTTTTTTAAATTAATAATCCAATATTGGTGAAAATGCAGGGAAACCACTGCTTTCATAAACTCCTGCTGGGTGTCTAAAATAGGAATGCTTTTTTGGAAAGCAAACTGGCAGTTCTCTATTAAAATGTAAAACACATATTTTGTTGACCAGCATTTCCCCCTCCAGGACTTCATCCTGTAAAACTACTTGCATATTTACAAATATGTCCACTGTGTTGTTGTTTATCATGGCCAAAAAGAAGAAGCAATCCATGGGGGAAAAACCCACCACAAAAACAGGTGCTCAAGATAAACACCCACCTGCTGGTGTTGTTACCTTCAGGACCCAGGTGAGGACAGGAATTGAATGGGAGAGCTCTGCACACCTTACTCAATATTCTTTGGTATCATGTAAATTTTGTAATACAGAGAATGAATTCATATGTTGCATAATTTTTTAACCCTGAGGCCAGAACTACCATTTCAACAAATATTAAAACGCTTCTAACTCCATCATCCTCTTGAAGTATATCCCCTTCCCTGCTCTCTCTTCTTTAACATTTGCACTTATTGTTCCAAGAAAATTAATTAGTTGAAATGGGCACAGACCATTCATTGATTTTAGCAAATTTGAAGCAAAAAAGGCAAAAAAGTTTTTCCTTTTTTTTTTTTTTTTAAAGAAAAATGCTAGGTTCTGTTAGTACACAACGTTACCAAAATAATGGCAACAATATTGAAGGTCATCAAAGTCAAAGAAATTGGCTGACCTCACTTAGGTGTAGACCCAATGATCAAGAGCTTCTTCTGCCTACAGGCTTTCTCCTAGTTGGCCCGATGATAGGAACAAAATCAGAATAAGACGAGGATGGAGAAAGCATGGACCATTTACGTAGTGGAGGAGGGATCAGAAACACTTAGAGGAAGAGCAGATGGATTGATGTTAGATCCAAGTTTCCCTGACCTTAGAGGGTAAATATAAAACAAATCAACTTCAATTACAGTGAAAAACACCGAGTTCCTTTGGAACAACGCTATGATCAGGGACTTTGACTTTGCAAATACCTGGTGTGCTTGCAACACTTGTCCTCCGAGGCCACCCTAGGAGCATGTGCAGCTTGGGCTGATCAAGTGCCTGGGCTTCGCCCATGTCCCCATTCCTAGAGCTGAACAATTAGGTGTTCCCATCATTGCTGAACTCATCGACCTTGGCGAAACCAAAGATTTGTTTGAACTACCTGAGTCATTCAAAAAAGAGGATTGGGAATCAGGTGAGTTCTTGAGTGACAATCCTTCCCTGGGGCCATTTCTCCTTCCCAGTGAGAGAATTATATCTCACCCTGAGGGGGCAAGGGGAGGGGTCCCTTCAAATTTTTCCAGGTGAAGGTTCTAGGAATGATGACCTCATGGAATTATTTCTTAGTAAATTCTAAGCTGGAAGTGGAAAATGAAAGAATGAGGAGGGTCGGGGGGCAGCCTGGGTGCCTCAGTGGTTTAGCGCTGGCTTCTGCCCAGGGCATGATACTGGAGTCCCGGGATCGAGTCCCATGTCCGGCTCCCTGCATGGAGCCTGCTTCTTCCTCTGTCTGTGTCTCTGCCTCTGTGTGTGTGTGTGTGTGTGTGTGTGTGTGTGTGTGTCATGAATAAATAAATAAAATCTTAAAAAAAAAAAAAAAGAAAGGATGAGGGAAACACTACTCACTATGAAAGTCCCTAATAAAAAACAATTAGGCATTCTTAGTGTGCCAAACTCTGTCAAACCGTGTGACTGTTTCCCCATTTTATTTGGGGTTGGGGTGGAGAAGGATTCCATCAAATTAGGTACCAGCAAAATTTTCCTGTAAAGGGCCAGACAGTAAATATTTTAGGCTTTGGGGGCCCTTTGGTCTCTGTCACAGCTACTCAACTGTGCAGTTTTAATGGAAAAGCAGCCATAAACGATACATAAATGAATGGCCATGACTGTGTTCCAATAAAACTTTATTAATGACACTAAAATTTGAGTTTCATGTACATTTCATGTGTCACCAAATACTAATCTCCCTTTGCTTTGGTTTTAGTTTTTATTTTCAACCACTGAAGAAGGTAAAAAACATTCTTCATTCTGGAGCCTTACAAAAACAGGTGTTGGATTGGATTTAGCTTGCGGTAACCAGTTTGCCAACCTACGGCCTTAAATCATCTTGTCTTTTATGCTTTTTGTTACAAACATATTTCTATTTTGAAACCTCCTTCATAGTATATACAATGTCTTGACAGGTAGACAGATGTATAGATAGATAGAAAATTGGGGATTGAGATGACAGATGGGTAAATAGGGTTTTGTTTTGTTTTAAGCAAAAGAAGTGGCTGCTGTCCATCTGGCATATTAGAATGGAAACCACTTGAGGGCTGTGCTTGGCATAATGCCTGGCACTTAGTAGAGGCTAGTAAGTTTCTCTCTCATAAGTGAACAACTAAAGGTGAAAGGGGGGGTGGTTCCTATCTCAAAGACATTAGCAATGCTCCTTTCTCCAAGCTCTGAGTGTTCTGGAAGAAAGGTAGCGGCCAGGTGTCAAAAGCTGGACGCTTGAGCAAGATTAAGAAAATAAAGGTGACCCGCAGGCGGTTTATCAGACAGAGGTGCATTGCAACATCAGCGCTCAAATGCAGCGTCAGACCAAGATGAAAGTCTGGAAAAATTATCACAAAAGGAAGGACATGTTTAGATTTGTCTTACGAAAAAAGAGAAATCCAAGTGGTGGGGAGAGAAAGGGAAATAAATCAAAAGAAATAAGATACCAACTTATTTTTTTAAGATTTTATTTATTTATTTGAGACAGTGAGCAAGAGCAAGAGAGAGCGAGAGTGAGAGCGAGCGAGCAAGAGACAGAGAGAGAAAACAAGCGAGGGGAGGGACAGAGCGACAGAAGCAGTCTTCTGCTCAGCAGGGACTCAACAGTGCTCGATCCCAGGACTCTGGGATCATGACCTGAGCCTAAGGCAGATGCTTAATCGACTGAGCCACCCAGGGGCCCCAAGATTCCAATTTATATTGGTTAGGTATTTAAAGCCCACTACACTGGCTTAAATACTTCAGACGTCACTCTTTCTCTCATAAAAGAATCCCTGAAGTGGACACTCTGGCCCAATATGGCAGTCGCACCAAGTTTTCAGGAAGGCAGAGGCAAGCCGTTTCTATCTTTCTCCTCTGGCTCTGAGTTACCTCATAGTTTAAGGCAGCTGCTGGAGCTCCAACCATTACATCAATATTCCAGACTGCAGTGCAGAAATGAGTCAGGGGAAGACAAAAAGGTATGCTTAGCAGCTGAATCAGTTTTCTTCATCAGTGTTTCCAAGGCACCATGCACATTTCCACTTGTCAGCCAATGGTCAAAATGTAGTCATATGAACATATTTAGCTGCAAGGGAAGTTCAGAAATATAGGTTTTTAATTGGTGCATTGCTATTTACATAAAATTGGGGGTCCATCTCTACAGAAACAGAAGAGAAAGGATTTTGTAAAGGCAACTAGCCACATCTGCTTTAGGAATTCATAGTAGTTTATTAATTCATTGATCTATAAACTTATTATATGATTATCAAGCTTGTCAGACAAGGTTATAGCAGAGAACAAGGCAAGTCCCTGTTTGCAACATTAAACAGAATCATGTGTAATAACATTTTCTCAAGTACAGGGTGCTACTGGAGCATATAAACTGGGGGATCCAACCCAGGGGTTGACAAACTTTGTCTTCAAAGGGCCAGATAGGGACCCCTGGGTGGCTCAGTGGTTGAGTGCCTGCCTTCAGCCCAGGGCATGATCCTGGAGTCCCGGGATTGAGTCCCACATCAGGCTCAGGGCATGGAGCCTGCTTCTCCCTCTGCCTGTGTCTCTGTCTCTCTCTCTGTGTGTCTCTCATGAATAAATAAATAAAATCTTAAAAAAAAAAAAGGGCCAGATAATCAATTTTTTAAGTTTTGTGTGGTCTTTCCATGATCTCTGTCTCAACTACTCGACTCTGCCATTATATCACAAAAACAACCATAAGGACCATATGGTGGATGGGCATAGTTGTGTTCCAATAAAACTTTATTTACAAAAGCAGAGGGTGGACAGGATTTGGCACAAAGGCTATTGTTTGGTGACCCCCTGATGTAAGCTCACGTGAGAGGTCAGTTAGTTCCTGCTCAAGGGATGCTTTATTGACATGATCCATGAAAGATGATCTCAGAAGTTCATTATGAAAAAAGGAGCAAGACTGACTTGGAGTATTCCAGGCAAGGGGTACATCATTTCATTTTTTTAAGATTTTATTAATTTATTTGAGAGACAGAACTAGAGAGAGAGAGAGAGAGAGAGCACAAGTAAGGGGAGGAGAAGCAGGAGAGGGAGAAGCAGATTCCCCATTGAGCAGGGAGCCCAGTGTGAGACTCAACCCCAGGACCCTGGGACTATGACCTGAGCCAAAGGCAGATGCTTAACCAACTGAGCCACCCAGGCACCCAGGGGTACATCATTTCAAAGATGAGTTACAAGCCAGAGCAAAGCATGCTCAAAGAATTTAAAGGAGGGATCCCTGGGTGGCGCAGCGGTTTGGCACCTGCCTTTGGCCCAGGGCGCGATCCTGGGGACCCGGGATCGAATCCCATGTCGGGCTCCCAGTGCATGGAGCCTGCTTCTCCCTCTGCCTATGTCTCTGCCTCTCTCTCTCTCTCACTGTGTGTCTATCATAAATTTAAAAAAAAAAAAGAGAATTTAAAGGAATCTAAATAGGATGGAGTAAAGTAAGCATGAAGAAAGTTATAAAAGCTGAATTGGTAGGAGGCTGAAGTCAGGGGCTCCTTGGGGTTCTGTACTTTACCATAAAGGCAACACAGAGTGATTGGGGGCTTTTTATAAGGAAGTGACATGATTACAGGTGCATATTTTAATTTCATTCTGGCTATAGGGCAGGGTAAGGGTATCAGAGGGCTCAAGAGAAGAGGTCAGTCATTCATCTGAGTGGCTAGAATAAAAAATAAAATCCAGTAACATCAAGAGTTGGTGCACTGTGTTGACTCATATTTCCGACACCAAGTGTGGGATAGTATTTCCTCACATCAACCAATTCTCCAAACCTCTGGAGGTCGACTCGGTGTTGTACCATTGATTTCAATTCTGACACTAACTACCTGGGGCTAGTGCCATACTCCACAGGTTTAAGGACTCAGCTCCTCAGGAGGACCCTCTGACCAGTCACAAGTATTAGGTCCCCAAGGTACCCACACCTCTGTCCAACTTTGCTATAAATCGGGAGCTCCCCCTCCCCATCCCCCAGGCTCACTAGTTACTAGATTCACTCAAAGAACTCCAGAAAACAGTTTAATTCTGTTTACTGGTTTATTACAAAGGACACAACTCAGGAGCAGTAAATGGGAGAGATGCCTAAGACAAGATTTGGGGTGGTGATCCAGGTACATGCCCTTTCCAGGTATGCCACCCTTCCTAGCATCCCCATATGGTCACCAATCCAGAAGCTCTTGAAATCCTATAGGTTAGGGATTTTTATAGAGATCTCATCATGAAGGCATGATTGATTAAACCACTGGCCAAGAGTGATTCATTCAATCTCCAGCCTCTTTGCCTTCCCCAGAGGTCAATGCCCAACCCTAAATCATACCTTGGTCTTTCTGGTGACCATCCCCCATTCTGAAGCTACCTAGGGACCTCTAGCCATCAGTCATCTCATTAGAAAGACAATCACTATCCCAGACATTTCAAGGGTTTTAGGAGCTGTGTGCCAGGAACCAGGGACAGGGACCAAATATTTATTTTTTATGACATCACGGTTGGCAAAAAATAAACAACCATCCAGGACATCTCATTAACTTTTGGGGCGGGGGGGAGCAAATTGGTACAACCACTTTGGAAACTGTTTGGGAGTTTCTAATGAAGCTGCATACACTCCTACCCAGAGAGCTAACACTTCTACTCCTGGGTGTGTGCCCAAGAGAAACACAAGCACATGTTCACCAAAAGACACATGCCCATCATCCATAGTTGCCCTATTTGAAATCACCAAAAATTGGAAGTAATCTAAATGTCCAGACATAGTAGGATGGGTAAACAGTGTTATACAGATATAGTGTTGTAAAATACAGCATTGAGAATGACTGGTCCACAGCCATGTGCAGTAACTTTGATGAATGTCACAAATATGAGATGGGCCAAAGGAAAGACACCAGACACCAAAGAGTGTGGTTGGTTCTCCCATGATATGACATACCCATATCCAGAGATTACTGCCCCGTGCAACGTTGCTCAGTAAGCACCACAGGGCTTATAGGGGAAATGATGTTAGAGCACAACACTCAAATATTCTTGTGGTGACATATTTTAAAAAATTAAAAACTGGGGCACCCGGGTGGCTCAGCAGTTGAGCATCTGCCTTTGGCTCAGGTCATGATCCTGGGGTCCTGGGATTGAGACCCACGTCAGGCTCCCCGCAGGGAGTGTGCTCCTACCTCTCCTTTGTCTCTGCCTCTCTCTGTCTCCATGTTTCTCGTGAATAAATAAACTCTTAAAAAAAATCTAAAACTAATAAAAATGGTAGCACATTTTTATGCACTTTAAACACTTAAGCTTATAAAAACGTGCTACTCTGGAAAAGTCTTGCAGCTTGCTCATGGAAGTGGCATGAGAAGGGTTGGAGCTTGTGAGTTCTAGTGGAGTGGCAGCAGGGGCTTGTCTGAGAATGGGAAACCAGGTGTTGGACGGGTAGGGGGCAGATGCTTGAGACATACATTTTGTGGATTCCTCGTAGTTCTTTCCAGCAGGCTGCAGTTCTCTACATTTATCTAGTGCACAGGCCAATGAGAAATTTGCCTTCTGTTCACATTATTCCCTAACACATCAATCCCAGAACAAACGTGCATTTTCAAAACCAGCATTTCGGCAGAACTGATTCTACATCTTGGTGAATTCCATTTTATAGACACTTCAGAACCGGGTAAAGCCCTGTCTGTGTGTAAGAAGCCAGGAGAGTGGTTGCCCTCAAGTGGGAGAAGGTGATGGCTGATAGGGGCAACCAGGGGGGTCCCAGGAAGCTGGCAATGTTGTGTTTCTGGGCATTGCTTACACCCTGGTTTCATTTTGTGGAAACATCATGGAGCTATGCCCTTCACCATCATGCACTTTGCTGTGTGTATGTGTCAAACTAGAGTAAGACTTGTACTGTGAATGAATGAATGAATGAATGAATGAATGAATGAATGATAAAAATAGAATCTAACAGAAAACAAAGCAGCAGAAAAGAATATAGGGAAGAAGTTGCCTTTGGATGTCTTCTGGATGAAAGAGAATGCTGGTCTGAACCAGGCGTCAGCAGAATGGACTGCAGAATGGCCCAGAATAGAGAATGGACAGGGAAGAAGCAGGGATGGAGAGTCCAGGGTAACTCCCAAGCTTCCATCCCAGGTGTGGGATCAGATGGTCTCGGCAAGAAGGGAGGCTCCCATTTCAGATGAACTCATCTGTGCTTTTACCCTGTTCGGTTTCCCTGCAGCTCCGGACAGAACTGGCCGACCGGGGCCCAAGTTCACTACCTTGCTAGCAAACATCCGGATACTTCTTCCTCTGGGTCTGTGGGCTCTGTCTCCTTTCTTGAAGCAGAACGGTGCTGAACCAGCGTCTTCCTACCGATGGACCATCGAGACTTCTCCAAGCAAGGAGGGCCTGAGAGCACCGGGCTTCGCTGGGACGTCGGCGTGCAGGCTGCCAGAACGTTGGAAAAGCATCATTTCCTAGCTGTGCCCAACTTCCAGGCACAAGGGCATCCATCTGTTTCTCTGCCTCCAAAAGGCCATCAGTCCCCCTTACAAAGCCCCGCAGGGGGAAATGATTTGGACGGCAACATTTTTTTAAGCCAGAGACTGACAGGGGAAGACAGGAAATCCAAACCTGCTCAGTTTCATGGTTTTGAGTTTAGAAAGAGCTCTTCTTTTTGAAATGAATTTTTAATCGCATCAGCTGCTATCGTGTTCTCTCTGAGTTGAGCAAAACTGCGAAGATGGCAAGTCAGCCTCTCACGATCGTCTTCTTTATGGGAAGGAGCAACGCGTTTTGAGTTAACGTGCCGTGAGCATCCTAACTCGCTCTCAGCTGGGGCACCGGGAGTAACCCAATCACAAAGCCCTCGGGGACCAGGGCTTATCTCCTTTATCTCTTGTAAAGGGCTGAACAGACTGCGGGTATTCAGCAAGTAATAAATAACGCTATATTATATATCAATAGCATGTGCAGTCTGGTTGGGAAAGGCCGATTCTGATAAAAATCAAGGCCCGAGCATCACCCGAGGCTTGGATTTCATCCAAATGTGACCTCGTGGGAAGATTTTTTTGAAAATCAAGAGGAGGGATGTGTGTCTGTGTGTGTGTGTGTGTGTGTGTGTGTGTGTGTGTTGCCTTGCATTTCCTCCATCCCCATCAGTGCCCTTCTGAGTAGGAAAATAAGGTTTTCTGGTCACAGTGGATAGATCTTTCATCTCTCTGCATATGGCTCACAACTCCACAGGTTTGACAATTAGTTGGTCTTCAGTTAATAGCCATTGAATGAATAATAATGAAGTAATATTAATAAAGGGATCCTTTATTTACCACATGCATCTCATTCAACCATCGTTACCAACACTGTTGGGTCAGTTCTAGTATTTGCCCTACTTTACAGATGGGAACACCGAGGTTCAGGGAGCCTTAGTCATGCGCTCAAAGCCACTCAGCTGGTGAGCAGCAGAGCAGGATTTCACCATGTGTAAATCAAATGCCCCACTGATGGAATATGTTGGCCTCTGTGCCTGAGTTGAGACCCAAAAAAGGAAGGCATTTTTCAGACTCAAGGGGGGAATAAAACCATAAACACCCCACCAAATGATTCTTAGGTGGTCAAGTCTTAGAGAACGTGGTAGATGCTGCATCTGCCTCAGTTGATTTGCCCTGGAATCAGGCATTGAAAAGAATTTCAGAAACTAATCCAACTTCTCCCCCAACAGAAAACCCCCTTTCATGAAATAGTGCAGCCTCTGCTTACATGCCTCCAGGGACAGGAGGCTCACTATCTCAAGAGCCTAGAATAGTTCTAAGGAGTGGGTTGCCCTTTCCTCATCTTTTAGAGCCAGGCAAAAAAAATGGTGCCTAGTTTTCTGGTGCTCCACAGGGAATACAGATGTGTCTGCCTAAGCAAACCCTCCTCATGCTTTGTTCTCTGGGGAGAGGAAATGATACCGAACTCATGGAGGCTCCCTGGCAAGCCAGTCTCCATGTTCTACTCCCAGCTCTGGAATCCCCGAATCTACGAGAGCATAGGATCACAGTGAGCTGCATGGCCTTCTGGGAGGCAGTGAGAACCTCCAGTATGCTGAGGAAGTACCCGGGCAGCTCTAAACCCCTCCCTCTGCCTTGGTCTCCTTTCGATGGCACAGGCACATCTTTCCATTTCTCTGAACACTCAGCTCTGCGAGGCCCTCTCCCAAGGCCACAATCTCCGGTTCCAGCCTTCACACCATCACTGCTGCTCATACCTGGCCCCCTCCTCATCCCCTTGGTCTCCAGGCGCTTGCGACAGTGAAATTGTAGTGGTGACAGGTATCGTCCTCAAAGCCAGAGAGACTCTTTGCATCCCACTTCTACGATTTCCTAGCTGTATGGCCTTGACTAGACATCCTAGCCTTTCTGAGCCTCAGTTTCTCCATGGGGAAAAAGGCCATATTCCTTAGAGGAATACAGCCCATAGAAAGGAATGTGTGTCTAGCCCCCAGCGTGTAATACTAGCTGCTTGCTTTTGAAACACAAAACTGCCTTTCCGCCGTGGCAAGGAACTTCTGAGGTGTGAACCAGCCCCAAGAGAGCTCAGTGCTCTGTTCAACAGGACTCAACTGAAAAACAAGCCCTCCTCCCTTCCAGGCCTTCCTGTTCCAGCCTGTCCCCCTACCCACCTCGAGTCCAATTCTTGGATCACTTCGCCCCAAGATCACACGACCGGGAAGGGCTGAGCCAGGGCTGCGACTCCAGCGAGTGTGGTGCCAGACCCTGTGCCTTCCCACAGTGGCCCCCTGATTGAATCCAGGACAGAAACAGAGAGGTCTGTGCCTCCCCGGAAACACACAAGCACCACCCCTGTAGACAAAGGCACAGAGTGGGTCTCACCAGTTTATTCTCCTCGGCCATCTGGAGCCAGGCAATGTTCTCAAGACCCCAGTTCTGAAGGGTACAGCCTTCCAACCAGCAAACCATGAAGGCGACTTTCCAAAAGGGCATTTAATCCCAGACCCCTCTCTGCCTGGCAAGGATGTGCCCTTTGCAAAGGGGTTAAGCCACTCCCGGTACCTGCCCAGGTCGCCTGAACTCCAGCTGAGGGACTGGGCCAAAAATTCCTCATCCTTACCAAGTTCTCTGAACACACCACAACCACTTACAAGCTCTGAAAAAAACACGTATTTTTTTTATTGCTGTTTACTTGTCTAGAACATGCCTCTCCTCATTCAGAGGTGAGGTCCTGGCTGTCTGGAGCCTTGTCTCTGAAACTGCCATAGCCCGAAGCTTGGGACAGCACCCAGCACTCAGGTGCCAAACGGATCTTTGAGTGAGCGGATGAATGGACAAGTAAACCTCCGAGTAGTCATCTGCAAAACTAAGATTCTGGTCTCCGCTATGCGGTTGCCTTAGAGCTTAAATAGAAAAGCCTGTGTGTGCTAAAGCGTTTAGTATGGGGTCTGGTATATTATTCGCATTTGGTAAATGGGTGCTATTTAAAACGGACACACATTCATCAACAGATGAATGGATAAAGAAAATGTGGTATATACATACAATGGAATATTGCTCAGCAATTAAAAGCAGGAAATCTGTCTTTTGCAACGACACAGATGAACGTTGAGGGCATTATGCTAAGCAAAGTAAGTCAGGCAGAGAAAGACAAATAATGCATGTTCTCACTTAGAAGGGGAATCTAAAAAAAGCCAGACTCGCAGAAAGAAGAGAATGGAGGTTGCCTGCTGCTAATGGGTGGAGGCAACGGGGAGAGGTTAGTGGAAGACCACAAACTCCCAGCTACAACAGAAATCAGTTCTGAGGATCAGATCAGCAACTTGGTGACGAATTAGCAATACTGCATGGTAAACTTGAAAGCTGGTAAGAGAGGGGCACTGGGTGGCTCAGTGGTTGGGCGTCTGCCTTCAGCTCAGGTCGTGACCCCAAGGTCTTGGGATCGAGTTCCGTGTTGGGCTCCCTGCAGGGTACCTGCTTCTCCCTCTGCCTGTGTCTCTGCCTCTAGGTGTGTGTGTGTGTGTCTCTCATGAATAAATAAATAAAATCTTAAAAAAAAAAAAGAAAGTCAGTAAGAGAGCAGGTCTTAAATGTGACCACCTTACAGCAGAAAAGGTCATCATGCGAGGGGATGACGGTGTGAACTAGCCTTATTGTGGTCACTGTTGTGCCATATAGACATGAATTGAATCATCACATCGTACCCCCTAAACGTATCTATGTTACATGTCAATAATATCACAATAACACTGAGAAATAATGACAAAGTGCAATACATTTCAACAGCTGACACACAGCACACAGAGTGACAAGACACAGACCATCAGACAGACACAGACATTTCTACAGACACATGTGCGGACCCACACACACAGAGACCCACACAAAAGATAGTGGCTATGCTCCCTTCCTTAGACGTGGCCCACTGCCTCCCCCTTGACCCCCACCCCCCAACTCCTATGTGCAAAAAAACTGAGCCTGCCTGGCAGTGGGATTGGCCGAGCACCCCCCACCCCCCGCCGGTGGTTTTCTTTTTCCGAGTGCGGTTTTGAGGCAACATGGGAAGTAATAAGAGGAAATAATTCTGCTCATTGTTGAACAACCAGAGGACACCGTGGCAATGTGTATAACAGATGTGTGTGCACGGAGAGGATGTCTACACATGATCGTGTGCTCCGGTCTGTCTCCAAAGATGGGGGATTCTAATCGGCATTTGTATTCCCCCCACCCCAAGGGAAAGAAGCAGAGGGGGGGCTCGAAGCCACTCCAGGGGTGTGTTAGGGGGACAGCCCCGGAGCATGTGGTAACCTTGCCCGCAGCCCGATGTCTCCCGACAAGAAGCATCATGGGATGCAGGCTGCTGTTAATTTCTCAAATTCACGTAATATCCCAAAGTAGGGTTTTATCTCTCCTTACCCCCCAAAAGAATTTTAAAATAACTCTGGACAAAAAGAAAATCAGTTCATGGAGTTGTGCAGATATAACTAGGACTCTGGCTACCTCTGATTCACGAATGCGATATGAGAACTGTCCTGGCTTCCTATAATATCCCACCTGCATTTCCCTTTAAGGAGAAAGTCCACTGTCACCCACCCCTGCTCTTTGGCTGCTAAACATCATCCCCTTCCTGTGCTTTCTTCCAACTCTTGTATTTTAGGTCAAGGATGCTTTGTCTTATGTCTGCTGTCTCAGCTGAGGCCTCACTACAGAAGTCTCTGCCAGGAGCCAAGGTCATGTTCTGTCTTCCTGAAAAAGCCAAAAGCCTCCTCTGGTCAGCAGGCACAAGCTCAACCAAAGATCACAACCGGCTAGCTACATGGGAGTTGGATCCAGCCCCAAGACCTGTTTTGCTTGGCTCACAAAGTGTTGGCTCAAATGATGTATTTTTGAAAATTTGAAACCATTTGCCAGCATTTAAAAATCAGAAGCTTTCACATAAAAATTCTAATTTTTCAGCTTTTCTTGAAAACTTAAAAGTCTTGGCGCCGCTGCCTACATTCCTACACGGTCATAATCTGCTAGAGCTGCATGGCAGATGGTCCCTTGAGACAAGACTCTGTGTTTGCCACAGTCCCCACCACTCCCTATTGTCTCCCTGTATGTGTCTCAAGGTCAGTTGCCCTCTATCATTGACATCTCACTATTGTTTTATTCACAGAAGAATTAAAGGGACAGTAGAATAGTCTTGCACTCATGGCTGTTTTTCATCTTTTTTTTTCTCCCCCATGGCTGTTAAACAAAGGATCATGATGGTGTAAAAATGAAATGAAAGCTAACACTTGGGATATTCGAAGTGTATTACATGGATCAATTCATTTAATCCTCACAACAGCTCTTGACAGTTGGTAAGTGGGTGACATTTTATTATAATTATTTTTGTTGTTGTCATGCCTGTTTTAGAGAATGGGAAAATAAGATGCAGAGAAATTAAGGTCAACCAAGAGGGCCATCCTGTCCAGGGAACATAGGATATATTTCCCCATGGAAATGAGCCTGGCCTATGTACCACCTTAGACATTGTCTATGTGTCCCTGCAGACCCACCCTCCCCTCTTCCCCACCCTACTCTCTGCCCATGAGACTGATCCTTATGGAACTGTATGGATGCCTTCTTCGGCATCATGTTGGTTGGTCAACAGGACACAGGGAGCAAATGTGAGTGGAAGTGAATCCAGGGTATACATTCCCCAGCCCCCTCCCTATAGGGTCACTGGGTCCTTGCAGGCTGGCTGAGTCCCTCCACCCAAGGTCAGCATTCCTATCCAACCCCTCTCCAGAGCCCTGCTGTCTTCAGCTACGTGTCTTCCAACCTAAGAGAGATGAGTGCTCCTACATGTTACTAGCGTCAGATGCCACACTATTCCTCTTGGCTTCCGTCTTCCCACCCCAGTTTCCCTACATCTTCTCAGACATCTGCAAACTGCCCCTAGAGCAAAAGGCCTAGTTGGAGAGTATCATCTGTTTCCTGCCAGGACACCCCCACCTACCTGTTACATCCTTGATCAGCTTCCTTCATTTCTGCTCCCCATCCAGCCCTAGAAGAGAATGAGTGGGGTCAGCAATCTCTGCACTAAACTTACATTTTAGAGAGGGCACAAGAGGAGTCCAGTAAGCTTATCAGAGGCTCTCAGAAAGCTTTGTTTCTCACCATTAGAAGTGGCAAGACCATCTCTGACTCAAAAAAAAAAAAAAGAGCAATGTCTAGAATAACACCTTTGGGTCAAGAGACTGCATGGGGTAAAGAAAAGAGCACTGGAACGGGAGTCAGGAGTTCTGGATTCCAGGCAGAATGCCCTCCTTCCAGGGGCGCCTGGGGGGGCTCAGTTGGTTAAGGTCTGACTCGGTTTCAGCTCAGGTCATGATCTCACAGTCATGGGATGGAGCACCATGGCAGGCTCTGCGCTCAGTGCAAAATCTGCTTCAGATTCTCTCTCCCTCTCTCTCCTGCTCTCTCTCTCTCTCTCTCTCAAATAAATAAATAAAAACTTTTTTAAAAAAAAGAGTGCCCTCCTTTCAGAAACAATCTCTCTGTAGAAACAGAGACAAAGCCAGGCAGCCTGCTAGGGTTTCACCAAATGCAACTATGCAAAGTATTGTTGACATAGACAGGGTCTTCCCAAACCCTGCCGGGACGAAAGCAGCATGCCAATTTTTGTCTTTCTATTCTGCTTCCCTATATGACACCCATCCTCACCTCCTCTTAAGTCTCAGATAAATCCTTTTTCCCCTCCAAAAAAATTTGCAGTTGTGTATCTATCTATAGCGTAAATGTTTGTTTTCAACAAAACCTAATTTAAAACACTCTCTATGTGGGAAAGGAACCTTGGCACTTCTATAGAAACATGGTTCTGAAAAAAAAAAAAAAAACATGGTTCTGGATAATCCCAGCACCTCCCGGCCAGCATCCCAACCCCCAGTTTCTGAGAGTTAATCATATCATCAAGCCAAGGATAAGACCAGAAATGTCCAAGAGCCTCTTAAAAACTAAATCCTTCCCTGGCCAGAAGAAAGAGTGAGAATATGATGCCACTCACTCTTAGGCATGTGTCTGCCTAAGGCAAGGGTCTTCTGGGTGCCAAGCCCTGACCTGGGTCCTAGAGCTGCCAAGGGGACATGAGAGTCTCCCAGTTCACAGGGAGCCCATCTTCCAGTTGGTGCCTACATGCTCAAGACCTTGTTTTTTTTTTTTTTTTAAGATTTTTATTTATTTATTTATGAGAGACACCGAGAGAGAGGCAGAGACACAGGCAGAGGGAAAAGCAGGCTCCCTGCAGGGAGCCTGATACAGAACTCAACCCAGGACCCCAGGATCATGACCTGAGCCAAAGGCAGATGCTCAATCACTGAGCCACCCAAGTGTCCCAAGACCCTGTTTTGATGGAATTTTCAAAGCAAAGGGAATCACAAACATAATGACTTGCCACAGTGATATGTTGCCCTAGCTCTGGTATGGGAGCTAAGCAGACACAGGAGACTGGCTGCCCAGGCAGTGGGAAGAACAAGTACAGATGTACAGAGATGGGCAAAGTGTGCCCAACAACTACAACAGGTTCCATATCACTGATGGACCAGCTCTCCAGAGCCAATGTCCATTTATGCACCCATATTATGAGACTGCAAATTCCCTGAGGGTAAGGTTCCTCTTGTTTTGTTGGTGACTATAAGGTCTGACACATAGTAGTGACTCAATAAATATTTGTTAACTGAACGTATCCACATATCTCCTGAGAACTTCCAGATCAGATGTTCAGCACAGGAATTAAACACTGAAGAGAACACGGGCCCAGCTCTCCAGGGGCTCACAGACGGGAAGGGGTTACAGGTAAGAAAATGGATAATTGGGATGCATTGTGATAAATACCAAGTTATAGGAACTGCTAAGGTAGATATCCTGGTGAGTCAAGTAACAACCTAGAGAGCATGACATCTCAGCTAAGACCCAAAGGGCCTACAAGTAGAGTTAACCAAGGGGCAGGCGGAAGGGCGGGAAGGGACATTCAAGGTGATGGGAACAGAACATTCAGAGGCTCAGAGGTAAGAAGAAGCATAATAGGATGAGCTCGCTAGAGATGAACAGCCAATGGTGTGTTACATAGAAAGGCCACCCAACAAGCTAGAACACAGGAAATAAAACAATAATCCCCCCCTTATCCATAGGGGAAACATTCCAAGATTGCCAGTGGATGCCTCAACCTGTGGGGAATACCAAATCCTATAGACACTATTTTTCCCTATGCATACAAATCTAGGATAAATTTTCATTTATAAATTAGGCACAGTGAAAGATTAGCAACTACTACTAATAATAAAATAGAACAATGATAACAACATACTATAATAACAGGTGAATGTGGTCTCTCTCTCTCTCAATACATCTTCTTGTACTGCACTCATCCTTCTGGTGATGACGTCAGATGATAAAATGCCTACATGATGAGAGGAAGCGAGGTGGGTGATGTAGATATGTGATGTAGCATCAGGCTGCTATTAACCTTCTGAAGATAGTCAGGAGGGTCATCTACTTCCAGACCATGGTTGACTGCAGGTACTGAATTGTAGAAAGTAAAACTGTGGATTGAAGTGGCAGGGGGAGGCCTGGTATAAATAGATGATAAATAGATAGATAGATAGATAGATAGATAGATAGATAGATAGATAGATAGAGATATGACAGTCCAAGATTTTTTTTATGCTTAGTTTTGTTCTGTTTTATTTTTCAGACATTATTTTCTAAGCTAATGCCCAAGGTCTATCATTTTATACTCCCACTAAAGTATGAGAATGTGGTTTCCCCACATCCTTCCTAGCATTTGGCATTTTCACCATTTTTTATTTTATCTTTGCTGATAGGTATGTATGGGCATCTCGCTGTGGCTTTAAATAAAAAAATAAAAATATGGAACGCTTCACGAATTTCCATGTCATCCTTGCACAGGGGCCATGCTAATCTTCTCTGCATCATTCCAATATTAGTATCTGTGCTGCCAAAGCAAGCACCCAAGATTTTTTTTAAGATTTTATTTATTCATTTGAAAGAGAGAGAGTGTGTGCATGAGTCGGGTGGAGGGGCAGAGGAAGAGGGAGAAGCAGACTCCCCGCTGAGTGGAGAGCCTCAATGTGGAGCTGAATCCCAGAACCCTGGGATCATGACCTGAGTCAAAGGCAGACACTTAACTGACTGAGCCACCCAGACACCCCTGACAAACAGTCCAAGGTTGACAGTACAAGTTCAATTACCAGTGAGCAGCCAACCCCAATCACCAAATTTAGAGCCCCTAAGGTGTTCTCCTTTAATAAAGACACATCACCTTTATCAATTACTTATATGCCAGCCACTGTGCTTTGAAGGTGTTTAGTTTTCAGCCCTCAGACCACTTTTATCTCCATTGTACAGATGAGACACCCAAGGCTTTAAAATGCAAGGTGACTCCCTGAACAGAGTCCCTAGGACTTAGTCCTGCGGATAACTGAGGGTGAACCCAGGCCCACAGGAGCAATGGAGGCATCATGTAGCCAGAGAGGACAGGTAGAGAAAGAAAATGAAGCCGCTGAGGAACATGTCTTCCTGGCTCGTCAAAGCAAACAGAAGCCTGAGGTGGAACCATCCCGAATGGGCACAGGTAATTAAGGTGGAGGAAGGTGGGGAGGATGGAACAATGGGGTGCATTCTCCACCACAGGGGGCCAGGGGCATGGTGGTTGCCATGGAGACCAATCAAAGGCCTGGGACCAGAGATCAAAGGCCTCCCATGATTTGGAGTTGGAGATCAACTGTTGCAGTGCCTGGAGGACCAGGGAACACAGCCAGCTGTCCCAGTGGGAGGAGAAACAGTCCTCAGCATTTGCTTCTGCAGCTGAGACATGAGACCTGCTGGACGGAAAGTACTTGTGTCCTTTAATAATTGTTTTTATTGCCTTTAATTTTCTTTACACCAAGCTTGTTGTCAGAAACTCAAGCAACAGATACAAACCAGGGACCCATCCAAAGGAAAGTTCTGTCCAACCTAATTGAAGCCTCTGATAATTGACTCTTTCTATAGAGGCAGGCAAGAAATTGAAAGCCTTGGTTGCTCCCCAGGAGAAAAAGTAGATGCCTCTGGACTGGGGAAGGAGGGAGTCTTCACTGTATATGCTTTTATACTTTCTGATTTATTTTTTTTTAAGTTAAAAAAAAAAAAAAACATAAGTAGGGGCACCTGGGTGGCTCAGTAGGTTAAGTGTCTGCCTTCAACTCAGGTCATGATCCCAGGGTCTTGGGATAGAGCCCCACATCAGGCTCTTTGCTCAGTGGGGAGCCTGCTTCTTCCTCTCCCTCTGCTGCTCCCCCACTGCTCATGCTCTCTCTGTCAAATAAATAAATAAAATCTTAAAAAAAAAACCCATAAACTTGAAATAAGAATAATAAAGCTTTAAGCTAAAATGATAGGCACAAAATTTAATTATCTCTTAAATATGTGGCTATGTCCTTTGTAGACTTTTCCTCTTTGTATTCAGAAATACAGAGCTATAATATCTATAATTGTTTAACAGTGATGAAATCATTAGAGGATTTGTAAAGGTCTATCTTGTCCTTTGTAAAAGTGTCCAGGAACTAATTCCATATGAGCTTGGTCTATGGAATCTGTTCATGGACATAATCTATTTAGTAATGCATTGTCTTTCTTTATTTTTTTTTAAAGATTGATTGATTGATTGATTCATGATAGGCACACAGAGAGAGAGAGAGAGGCAGAGACACAGGAGGAGGGAGAAGCAGGCTCCATGCTGGGAGCCTGACACGGGACTCGATCCCGGGACTCCAGGATCACGCCCCGGACCAAAGGCAGGCGCCAAACTGCTGAGCCACCCAGGGATCCCCACATTGTCTTTCTTTAAAGAAGAGGATCGAAACATTCTGTTCCAGCTTCATGCTCCCACCCATGTCATCCCAAAGTGAAAGTGGGTAGGGCAGCTTCCTGGGGACTTGCACATGAAACCAACTCAAAATGTGAACATTTGAACAATTGAGTCAGACAGGCCTATGACCTGGCAGGCAAGTGCAAGAACTCTTTCCTCAGGTTCCCTGGGCCCAAATCCAGCTCTACACTTCACCAGAATGGAGTCTCAGGCTAAATCTCAATATCCTTATCTCCCTAAAGAGCTTTGTAGTATCTCCCTCACAGAATATTCCATGAGTAGTAAATGAAAAATCTCACATACACTAGCCTGCTGCCTGGCATAGAGTCCCTCAGCACCCAGAAAATAGTCAATACGAATGTCATTATCACTATCACATTATTGCTTCCTCACTAAGCCCCTTTTCTAGCCATTCACTCAACATATGTTAACTGAGTGCCTACTATGTGCCCAGTGGAAATCCTCCCTGAACAAAGAGGAAGGCACACATCAAAGAAAAACTTTAGCCAGCTTTGGCTCCAGAGCTCAGGACTTTACTTTAAATCTCTGATCTGACTCTGCCCCTAATCAGCATGGTCCTTCAAAATAGAAAAGAAAAAAAAATTACCTAGAGTTCAAAGTCGTTGATGTGGCTCCCAAATATTAGGCCATAATGCTTGTTCCCAAGGCTCTGAGAGATGTGCCCAACAGGGATATATCAAGAGAAACTTTAAGGTGGGGCCAGGGAGGACTTCTGGAAGGCATTTTGTTCACACTCCTTTACAAACCAGTGGAACACCATGGGAAAATCAGTGTGGGTTCAAGCTTAGGTTAAATTATTATAACAGTAGTAGCACAAGTGATAATGATATTAGCTACTATTTATTAAAGACTCTGGGACGCCTGGGCGGCTCAGCAGTCGAGCGTCTGCCTTTGGCTCAGGGCGTAATCCCGGTCCGGGGAACAAGTCCTACATTGGGGTCCCTGTGGGGAGCCTGCTTCTCCCTCCGTCTATGTCTCTGCTTCTCTCTGTGTCTCTCAGGAATAAATAAATACTATCTAAAAAAAAAAAAAAAAAAGACTCTATGATAAGAGTTTTGCATGCATTGTCTCCTTTCAACTTCATGATAATCGAAGAGATATGAAAGATTAAAATCTACAACATCCAGATGAGCCATCAGAGGCTCAGAAAGATCAAGGGGCTTGCCCAAGGTCACACAGCCTAGTAAATGACCAGGCCAGGGTTCTGATTTTAAAGCTCATGTTCCAGAGTTCTCCGCCACCCATGAGCAAAAAGTAAAGGTTCTTCAAATGAGGGGAGTATTTGGGCTTCCCCAAGAAAGACTCAAGCCTGGGATCCCTTCTCTGTGCCCCCACAAAGAACATCTGCAGAAACAGCAGAAGACCCAAAGCCAACAGAGATAGCTTAGTGGTCAACTCCCTTCTGGGTATGCTCCAGGGCCATGCACAAGGCGATGGAAGGTGGGGGTTAGAAACCTGACTCATTTAGCCCACAAGACAATGAATGACATTGTAGGCTGGGGCAGCTGAGCCTGAGAACCCTGGGGACCCAGTCCCATCTCTCTAATCGGATCTGGAAACCACATTCTTTCAGTTCCTTCAGGTTGCTGTGAATTCCTCCGGGTTATGAAGCAGGTACGACCCATCTTTTTGATATAAAAACAATGGGCTGTGTGCCGGGCCGGGCAGAGACCTAGCAGAAAATAAAAAGTCAGCAGAGCGAAGCCTAGCACCTCTAACACACATCTGGAAAGCATTTTCCATTGATATGAAAATGGATGTGTGGATAAGGCCTATGTGAATTTATGAATCTGGTGTATTCATCACAAAGGCCACAGTGAGAAAGGGTCACTCTTACCCCCAGGCCAGCCCCCATCATGTGCTTTCAGATGACTTTGGGGTTGACTTCTCCCAAGACAGGTTTCGTGGAAAACTGCAATCTGTTAAGAGAACTGGTTGGTTGGCGTGGCTTCATCAAGACAGGAATTAGCATGAGGAGACAGTGACAGGAGAAAGGGGAGGGACTCAGAAGTTGCAGGTCCAATAAAATCATGGTGGTGAGTCTCCTACAAGTTCCCTTGATACAGGATTGGGGGAAATAGTAGTTATCTGAGGTTTGCAGGGTCTGGTCTCCCAGGCCACCACTCTGTTTAAACAGTATTATGTTCCATTTGTTGAACAACCAGAGCTTTAGCTGAAAAATGTGAGGTGTCTGGGATAGTCTTAAAATACTAAGTGATGCCTGAGAAATTCTGTTAGGTACATGCAGGATGTCCTTTGGAACTGCTTTAAGCATTGAAATTCCAGGGGGCGAGGGGGCGCCTGGGTGGCTCAGTCGGTGAAGCATCTACACAGGTAGTGATCCCAAGGTCCTGGGATTGAGCCCCGTATGGGGCTCCCTGCTCAGCGGGAAGTCTGCTTCTCCCTCTCCCTCTGCCCCTCCCCCTGCTCATGTACACACTTTCTCTTTCTCTCTCAGATAAATAAATAAAACCTTGAGGCAGGGGTGGGGGGGGGTGCGGGGTGACAAATTCAAGGGAGCTCCTCGGCATATGCAAGTAGCAGGCTCCAGGGTTGGAAGCAAGAGGATTAATGTGACCTTCATGAAGACACCTGAAATTGACTTTGGGAAGGTGGTAGGAACAAAAGGATAGGCAGCCATTCAGAGTAATAAAACCGATCTACATTGAGAGGCCATGTAACTGACCACACATGTTAAGATACCATGATCAAAGCAAACTCATACTCACAAAGACAGAATGTGGCTTTTTTTTCTCCCAAGTTAATTGGTGTGTTCTAGTGTGAATAGCAGGAAGGAGCTGATCATCTGAGGAAGGTTGGTTACTGCATCAGTCAGGATGGGCCAGATTATGCTGCAGTAACAAACAACCCCAAATCCCTGAGGATTGAATCATCGATGGTTTCTTTCCTACGTTATCTGTGTTTTCTCTGGGAATCAGCTGGGAGCTCTGCTTGGTATCATGGTATCACTCTCAGGGACCCAGGCTGAGATGAAAAGTAAGAAAGAAGTCACTACCAAATACATCGCAGGTCACCATGGCAAAGGGGAACGTAGAAAGTCATCATGCTTGCTAGCTCTCAAATCTTCCATCCGCAAGTGACACAAATCACATTGACTTGCTTTTCAAAGGCCAACACAAGATCTGTGACCACTTTAAGAGACTGGGAATCCATCCCATGTGACCAACAAGGGACAGAATGAGAAATAATTAGTGGACAACACTAATTTTAAAAATTTAATTTCTGGGGTGCCCGGGTGGCTCAGTGGTTGAGCATCTGCCTTTGACTCAGGATGTGATCCCAGGGTCCTGGGATCAAGTCCCATGCCAGGCCCACCACAGGGAGCCTACTTCTCCTTATGCCTATGTCTCTGCCTCTCTCTGTGTGTCTCTCATGAATAAATAAATAGAATCTTTTAAAAAAATTATTTTCCAAGGAGATAAACTGGCAAGACCATAGTAAGGATAGTACTTAGCTCTTACAGAATATTTTATGGTTTACAGAACACTTTCACTGATATCTCATTTTAAACCTCAAAGCAATGTTTCAGCATGGCATTTTGTTCATTTAAAGGAAAGGCACAAAAATTCACTCAACTAGCTCAATTAAAATAACTTTAATTTATCTATTCAAGAAATATGTTTTAAACATCTATTGTGTGTCCATGATTCTCCTATAGCTGGGGCTATAGTTACAAACAAGACCAAGTAAGGTTCTGTATCCTTAGAGGCTATGGTTTGGTGAGGGAGATGGATGATAAACTAACCAATAAAGAAATATAGAATACAATTGTGATGGAGAGACTCTACAGTACCCCTTCCATGATTCTGGCCTCCTGGCATTCCCAGATTTGTGTAATCTATGCCCCACTTTAGTATGAGTGGGACTTATGACTTGTTTCTAACCAATACAGTATGACAGCAGTGGTGGGATGTCATTTTTGTGACCATATGTAAGATTCCCTCTTGCTGGCCAACTCTTTCTAAAGACCCTCTTTGCTGGACTTATGAACTTAGCAGCCATGTTGTGCTCTAAGCAGCCTCTAAGAATCTCTAGGAGCTGAGAGTGGCCCCCAGTTGACATTGACCAAGGAGCCAAGGTCCTCACTCCCATGACTACAAGGCCATGGATTATTCCAATGACATTGGTGAGCCTGGAAATGGATCCTTACCCAGTCAAGCCACCAGGTGAGAGCACATCCCAGCCAGCATCTTGATTGCAGCCCTTTAGACCCCAAACAGAGGACTCAGCTAAGTGGTGCCCAGACTCATGACTCACAGATGCCACATGCAAATCCTGAAGGAACCATGTTAGGAAGAAAGAGAAGGGCAAGTACATGGTTTCAATAAGTAAGAGAGGATTCTGGCATCTTTGAGAAACAGTAAGGAGACAAGTGGCTGAAACCAGTGGTCAAGGAAAGAGTGGAAGGAGCCAAGGAGTCAATGGTCAGATTATCCAACTCTGTGAGGTTCACGGTGAGGACTTTGGATTTTATGTTAAGTATATTGGGAAGCAACTGGAAGGATATGATTGGACCTGTTTTTAAAGAGGCTTCTCTGGCCACTGTGTGGAGAAAGGAAGGTAGAGGAGGAAAGATGGAAGGGCAAGAAGACCAGAGGGGAGGTTGTGGTCACTGTCTTTGTGAAATGCCAGTGGCTTGGACTAGAGTCAGAGTTCAAGATGGAAATGGAGAGGAACAGCCAGATGCAAGATTTTTCTAAAGGATTTCATGCAAAGCACAGCCTAAAGCGAAGGGTATTTCTAGGACATCTCATGGAAACCGTGGGAAGGACATTAAAGCAGGGCCTCAGGGAATACTGGAAAATCAGTGTCCAGTGTGTGACTAGTAGTAAAGCTGCTGTGAACACCCGTGTACAAATCTTTGTTTGCACATATGCCTTCATCTCTCATGCATAAAGACTGGAGCAGAATGACTGGATCATAATATAAATGCATGTTTCTCTTTGAGAAACTGCCAGCTTGTTTTGCAAAGAAGCTGTACCACTTTACCTTCCCTACAGCAGCGTACGAGCGTTCTGGCTTCTCCATGTCTTCACCAACACCTGGCATACCCAGCATTTTTACTCATTCCAATTTAAAGAGTCACAATACAGCTGATGGAGTATGGGGGGCTTGGGGAGGGGGGGGGCACTCGAACCGCCATTCCAGAGGCCCAGAGTCTCAGAGAGCAAGAGGGTTAAGTAGCTGTTGAATTTAATGACACCTAACTTGGTGCATCAGAGCAACACTAGCTGTTTATGTAACAAAGTCAAAAACCTTAGTGACTAAACACAATGGAAATTTATTTTTTCTGTGCACTGGATATTCCTCCCCCTGATGACTCAGAGACCAGGACACATTACACCCTGGAGGTCTACCTCCATTCCCCTGGGGACCTCAGAGTCCTCTGCAGCCAATCACCACACAGGGAAGGAGAACATGGTGAAGTCCCACTGCTTTTTAAAAAGTCTTTGGCCCAGGAGTGATGCACATCTGCTCATACTATATGGGCAGAACCAGTCACATGGCCCCAGAGGGGCCAGGAACAAGTGTCTCTACCTGTGTGGTCACCTCCAAGAGACAAATCCTCACTAAGGGAACAGTGAGAGGTCACAAATTTTTGTTGGAGACCTGGCCATCTCGGGCTTGTGTAACAGTTGCAAGCACAGAGGCTAACCCCAGCCCCCAAAGGGTCAAGGAACCATTCTCCTTGACCTCTTGACCCCTCAGGAGCTGAGTTCACCCAGGTTCAGCTGGATGCTGCAAATTGCTGGTGTATCTTTCCCATTGCTACATTCTGAGGTCTGCCCAGCCTCTCCCCACTGGTTCCCCCAAAGACCTTTCAGTCCTCCCAAACAATTCTAGGGGCTCAACCACAACAAATTTACTACTCTCAACAGAACCAGCTCTCAGGGCCAAAACACTGTATTAGCATTTTCTGTTCACAGGAAAGTGGGTAGTTTACATCAAGTCCCTACAAGGCCAGGAGTGAATACATGTTTTGGTAAGAGCATATGAGGGGGAAGGCCTTCTAGAAGCAGGGACTCCCGCATCACCAAATGTACAAAGTTGACTAATAACAAAAATATGGCCTCGAGCTGTGCTAAGCAATCAATGTGCATCTTTGATAGTTCTCATGATGACATTGCATTATTAACCCAATTTCATAGAGAGGAAAAACTGGCAAAGCCCAATACACTGACCTTTCCAACTGTTACTTGGCCATTAGCAGAGCCAGGATTTGACCCAAAGCCACCCCTTGCTTATCTATATTAGGATTCTTTCTCTAAGTAACCAAGCATCGGGGCATTTTCTCCTTCTGCTCTGAGGACAGGATCAAATTTTCTGTTTGCCAACAAACTTGCCAGGACCCTTGGGAAACTATGCTTCAATCTCTTAAGTGAATATTTTACCTGTAAGGTGGAAAATAAAATTGTGAACGGCGACAGCACAAGCAGCCGAAGTAGGTATGGCATAGACAGGGATAGGAATGAACTGAAACTCTCTTGGGTGATAACCCAAATGGGTTTCAGGCATGAAGAATCCTGGATCCTAAAAGAGCCACTAGTGCATCCTGGATGAAAGAAGCTTGGGACACATGTGGCCACAGTCCCTGTGAATGTCTCTCCCCCAGGACGTGCCATAGACTCTTTAGAAGCAAGCTCCAGGAGTCAGAGGAAAACACTCAAACACCTCTTCATCATTCGCAAAGTCCATTCAATGGTAAGAACTAGGCATTTCAAGAACTGCACCTGTTTTGTGATCCCCATCACCTGACATGTTTCCTCCAACAAAGTAGGAGCTTAACAACTGTTGATTAAGAGGGGTTAAAAATGTTCCTTGCATGAGCAGAACTCAGCAGCCAGCCAGGGACTCACAGCCCCTGTGTAGAAAGTAAGAAAAACAGCTACTGGTTTTAAGGACCTACTGTGTTTCAGACACTATGTTTTATGCTTTTCATTCATTCATTCATTCATTCATTCAAAACTCCAACAGCATTGTGAATTAAGTACTGTCATTGAACCTACTTTACAATGGAAGAAACTGATGTTCTAGCAGCTAAAGGGACAGGCTCAAGGTCACACAGCTAGTAAATAACAGAATTTACTAGGATATGAACTGAAAGCTATCTATATAGCCCAAACTTCTGTTTCTTGGGTTTGCTTCCGTCCAGTAGCTGGAAGCTTATTTAAATCTCTATATTCCTTCTAGTACCAGAAAAGCGATTTGTAACGAGTAGGGACTCTATGGTTATCCTCAGCAAAGGATTCTTAACAGGCATCATATCCAGAGCCAGCAGGTGGCACGGGTACTGCCACTCTCCCTTTCATGCACATGGCAGACAGTGCTCATCTATCAGCATGTGCTGCTCAGAGGAGCTCAACCTCAGCCTGGTACCTTTTGCAGTGCATCACTGAGAATCCCCACTAACAATTGATCAGGGTCGGCTTTTGTGTCCTTGAAAAAATCAGCCATGAGCCTCATCGCTATCACTTTCGAGGTACTGTGGCTTTTATTTCCTGACTGCCTTTAAGATAAAGGCAAAGGGGTTTCGCTCTGGTGTACCTAATGTGGCTTCTTGTATTTCATAAGCTCTGGCTTCAGAGCTTCTCAAAGGAGCTTTATGTCCTTCTCAGCTTTGGAAAATACAGTATTCCTTCAAATGTTGCTTCTGCCCCATTCTGTCTCTTTTCTGATATTCCAATTGTACGTATCTTAGATCTATTCACTGTGTCACTATGTGTCTTACACTCTCTTCTGTTATTCATCAGTCTCCCTCTCTGCTCCCAGCCTGCATATTTGTTTTCCACTGAGCTTTTGCTCTAATTCACTAATCTTCTCTCCTGCTGCATCTAATCAGCTACAAGAACCATCTCTGCAATTATTATTTCAGAGATTTATTTTTCAGGTCTGTAATTTCCCTCTGATTCTTTTTTAATACATTTCTCTTTAACTCCAGCATACTTCAGTATGTTACTAAATATACTAACTAATGAAGTCTCTGCTGCACAATTTCCCCATGTTAGGTATATGCATTTGTTTGCCATTCTGACCACTGCATTATCTCAACTCTCTGTATGTTTGTATGTGTGGAGAGGCTGGGTTTTATTCCTCTTGATTTTGGTCATTTGGTCATTATTTAGGATACTTCTTAATTTGGGGTTATATGTCAGACACTGTGTGTGAAATATGGTTGAGGCTCTGACTGGTGTTAGCTTCCTTCAGAGAATGTTGAAGGCAGATAGACCAGAGGTGTAAGACCCTGGTTCTTTTGAGAGCTGGGTTCGGGCTTTGTCAGGCCTGTCTAATGCAGCCTTGCTCTTACCCTGAATATGTAGTACTTACTCCTACTTCATGAAGGTCTCTTTCAATGGCAGACACTGAACTCCAGCCTCTGCCTCCCCAAAATACAATGCTTACTGCTCCCCTAAGCTCAGATCTTCAGCCTCTTACATGCTCCCACCTCCTGAGTTTCTGGAAGTCTTGCTCCATGTATCCACAGCTTGGGAGTCAGCAAGTACCTCAAAGAGGAACTGCACATGTATCTTTGGGCTCACATCTCTGTGGTTCCCTCCTTTCCACAACATGTCTCTCAAGTCCCAGCCACTTTGGAAGCCCCAGAGTCCAACCCCTTGTATCCCCAGCCCTGCCAGACAGATGGCCACTTTGTGCTCACTTTCTATTCCCTGGCACCATGGATCAGCCTAAGTCTTTAGAGAAATGGCTGCAAGAAAGGTGAAGATCTCAGGGTGCTTCCCTTCCTCCTTGTATCATATGCCTTCACATTCTGTGTGGATGCACTCTGATTCCAATAAATAGCTGTTGCGTGGTTTTCTGTTCAGCTTTTATCACTGTTTTTGGAGGAAGGGTTATTTCTTTTTTTGTTAAGATTTTATTTATTTACTCAAGAGAGAGAGTGAGAGAGAACAAGCAGGGGAAACGGCAGGCAGGGAGAGAGGGAGAAGCAATCTCCCCATTGAGCAGGGAGCCCAATGAAGGGTTCCATCCCAGGACCCTGGGATCATGACCTGAGCCAATGGCAGCCACAAGATGCCCCTTGGAAGGGTTATTTCAATACAAATGACACTAGATTTTTCCTTTGCATTGAATTCTCCTCCCATGCCTGGTTCAAGCCAACCCATCCACTCTAGTGGTCATAAGCCCAGACTCTGGAGCCAGACTGCCTAGATTCTGAAACTCCTGACCCTTAGAGCCACCTCTGGGACTCAGACCAGTCATCTAATGTCTCTGTATTCAATTTCCTTACCTATAAAATTGGAAGAAAAATAATTCCTGCCTCACAGAACGGTGAAGTTCAAATAAGACGATATAGTTAGAGCTCATAGAACAGCATCTGATACCCAGTATTTATGTATGCTGTTGTCCTTATTTTTATCCAACATACAGGGATAACCAAGACCTAACTTGATACATGGCAAGTAAGTAGAAGAACCTAAAACTCAAGTCTTCCAACTTTCAGTGCAAGGCCTATAGAGCAGTACTGGCAGGGAGCCAATTCACTGGTAAGAATGTTAATTCCTTGCAGCGCACCTCAATATCATTAATGTAAAGTAGTTATCCTCTTTGCTGGCCTTTCTCCAAGTGAGTAGATCACTGACAGCATGGGAGATCAGATAAGTAAGTTTTTAAAAATATTTTATTCATTTATTCATGAGAGACACAGGGAGAGATGGAGACATAGGCAGAAGGAGAAGCAGGCTCCCCAAGGAGCAGGACTTGATCCCAGGACCCTGGGATCACCACCCAGCCAAAGGCAGATGCTTGACCACTGAACCACCCAGGAGCCTCTAGATAGGTAAATGTTGCTGGAGAAGGACGAGAGGAACAGCCTGGAGCAGAGGAGTGAGGACTATGGCAGGACTCTGATTAGCCAGGCACAACAAAAGCCAGTCCTTTAGCTACTTTCTATTTTGCCATGGCCTGCATTGGGAATGAGCTCATGTCCATGGGTTTTTTTAGTACATCGAAGCCTCAGCTAAGACCTGAAACATCAGGATGAAAGAGAGTCCGGGGAGGTTCCCACTTTTTTGCAGCTTTCAAGCACCCTGCTCCCAAAGTCCTCTGAAAATGGCAGAAAGCCATCAACCAAGATGGCGGCACCATCACTTCCCGTCTGCTTCCATCCCCTGCACATCAGCAGGGAAAGAGGAGGCCTCCCGGCCAGAAACTCAGAGCATGCCAACGCAATTCTGGCAGCACTTGTGGCTCCCTCCACGGGCCTGGGAAAATGACGGAACTTCTCAGCACACTCCTTTCCCTACTGCCAGAGCAGAGACCATAAAATCCACTTCCCAGAGAGCCAGGGGAATTAATTACTTGAGCGTTTATTAAGTGCTTTGAAGATGAAATGTGTGAAGTGTTCACTTTTTCCCTCCCTTGCCCTCAGGTTTTCCTAAGCAGGACAAGAAGTCCCCCAGAGCCAAGTCCACAGCTTGCATGGAAAGTTCAGGACATTTCCTAAGGGCACGGGCAGCATATTAACTCTTATGGGAGTTCCAGCCAGGGCAACCCTAGGGATGAAATGAGTTTGCACAAACTCTCACAGCTGTGCTGAATTCCCCTCCAAGAGCAGGTCGGAAACTCTCACAGAGCTGCTTCCATACTTCCTGTGTCTATTCAACAAATATGTAACCAACATCTTCTATGTGCCAGGGATTCTTTAGAGCACTGAGAATGTGCCAATAAACAAAACAGCAAAAATCCAGTTGTGGGGGTGGTATACACAATAAACAAGAAAGACAGGTAACATATATATAGAATGTGAGAGAGTGAAAAGTGCCAAAGAAGAAAATAAGTGACAGTGGTAAACAACAGTTGCCATTTGATGAACATGGACAGAGAACATGACATGTGAGTAAAAACTTAGAGGGAGAGAGCCAAGTGGATATGTAACTGTTTCAAGGAGAAGGAACATCATGCATAAAGGTCCTGAGGCAGGAGTTTACCTAGAGCAGAGCATGGAGGCCAGTGCGGCTGGAGTAGAGAAAACTAAGAGAGGAGGAGATAGGTGGGTAATGGGGAGGGTGGGTGGGTGGTACAAGTCATGGAGACCTGGTAGGTCATGAATAATTTGGCTTTGCCCTTTTTTTGTATATATTTTTTATTGGAGTTCAATTTGCCAATATATAGCATAACACCCAGGGCTCATCCCGTCAAGTGCCCCCCTCAGTAATTTGGCTTTTAATCTGAGTGTAGTAGAAATCCACAGGAGATGGATGAATGTTTGGATGGATGGGTGGATGGGATGGATGGATGGGTGGATGGTTCAATGGGTACAATGGATGGATGGATGGATGGATGGATGGATGGATGGATGGATGGGATGGGACAGATGGGTGAATGAATAGATGATAAATGGATGGGTGGGTGGATGGGATGAATAGTTATGGATGGATGTTGGAATGAGTGGATGGTTGGCTAGATGGATGGATGTGTTTATCAGAGCAGTCAAGATTCTTGGTTGCAAACAACTGATCCTAACTGAAGCAGAAAATAAATGGGATACCAGATAACTCAGAGACTCTACGAGAAAGAATTGAACAGAGGAGTGACATGATCCTCCTCACACTGACCTGGGAGTCTTCCATTTGGCCCTTCAGATCCACTCTGGACCCTTCTCCATCCTGCTCTGTGACTGGAAGGCTAACCTATATAAGCTAACTCAATATTTTCTCTTGCACTGGTAGGAGATCAGAGAGAGGAAGGAGTGTGCTGACAAGGTATTTATCCTCCTGCCGCCCCCCCAACCAGTCAACCCAGTTGACCATGTCCCTCTACCTAAGCCCACAGTTGCTATCAAGAGGACTCCCCACACAGTCTCCAGATTCTAAAAATTGCTTCCTCCCCTCATCCCCTAAGCCTAGTGGTGGTAATAGTTCCAGTCCTGGGACACTGTACCATTCCTTTTCCTCAACACTGACTATATTCTTATTTGTTGTTCCTTTGTGAAACTCCCCTCAGATTCCCAGATTTGAATATGGCATTGGTTTTGCTATTTCCTGCTGTTTTGCATATGCCTAGTGCCTAATTTGGTGTTAATGTTAGAGGGATGGAAGGGTAAGTGATGGATGGATAGACGTTCTAAATGGATGGATGGATGGATATGTGGATGGATACATGGGTTTGACAGAGCGGTCAGTATTCTTGGTTCCAAACAACTAACTTCCAACGGAAGCAGAAAATACTTGTTTGGGAATGCCAGATCGCTCATAGAATCTGCAAGGACACTGAGTAAGATGTGAGGGAGTCTGGGAGGTTAAAATCCCAAGCAGTGCTTCAATAGAGCAAGAGCTGAGTCAAAATGTCACAGCACCACTGCCCCTGCCCTCTGGAATAAGTACTAGATAGTGTCAGTGTTGTTCCAAAATGCCTGTCCTGGGCAGGAATGTCTAATGAGCACGGCAGTAATCACTTGGCCAAATCCTAGCTTCTAGGGAATGGGGAGAAAAGAATCCACACCCCTCCCCTTGACTTGTGTAGATGGTGATGGGGACTGAGTCTCTCCTACTTTGGAATTTTTTCCAAATAAGAAAGATATTTAGATGTGGAGTAGCAAAAAAATAATAAATAAATAAAAACAAAACAAGAAATGTACAATGCAGTGAAAAAATAACTAGTCCTGAGCATAGCCCACCAAAAGCACTCCTTAATAAGTGGCTTTATGAACAAAGAGCCCTGGAAGAAAACACAACAGGATTATAAGGCTGGTCTCTGCTCTCAGCAGAGTTTCTTCCTGGTGGATGAGGAAGGGTAAAAACACAAGAAATAGGCACTAGAGATCTAAACAATCCTGGGAAGACAGAGTTTCTGGAAATGGACATCCATTTAACTAGCACCTCCTGATACTCTGTGAAGGAGGAAAATCCTGTATCATCAACTTTGTATTCTTGACATCTCCCTTTGCAGAGATTCATATTAAACATTAATACATCAAGGCTCTGAAAAGGTCTACAGGCAAAGAACAAACAAACAAACAAAAACCTGTGTTGGATTTTCTTTGATTCCAAATTTGATCACCATGGAAGCATTTTTCACATAACAGCCCCCATTCTTAGGGGTTTGTGAAGGGGAAGTTGTTATCAAATGTGAGAGAATATGGGAATAACATGGACAGGGTTCCATATTGGAACACCGTCTCTTATTTTTATCCCAAAAGGATTTGGGTTGATAAGAACACTCATATTTGAGATTCGAGAGAGAAACCAAGAGATTCTGGAATGGGGATATATGAAGTAACCTCACCTTCCTTCTTGGCCCTAGATGTTCAACCCATATACCTAGTGCCTAGTTCAGTCTTGTGTTAGAGAAATGGATGGGTAAGTGATGGATGCCTAGATGTATTAAATGGATGCATGGATATGTGGATGGTTGGCAGTGAATTCTTGGGGTTTGGGGAGAGACAGAGCCTCAAGGCCAGTCTGTTCCCTGTGGGAAACTCAGGCAAAAGAAAACCAACAGGAGCTTAGACCAACTGCTCGTGGGACCTCAGCTTGTTCAAACTGAAGGAACATTCTAGACACAACCAAAGCCTGAGCTCTGTAGGATTTCAGAGTTCTGTCATCACTGAGCTCTGTCTGTCTTACTGCTAGGGAAACAGTGACTTAAACAAAATTAAACAAGGTTGCTTGGCTACAGGGTTTCTGGGAGCCTCTAATACACTGATGCTCTTTGACAATCTTCAGTAGGAAAACACGGGATGCACTGTGTCCCCCACATAGACCAACAACCCTTTTCCTTTCTTTCTAATGGAATAGCTATCAGAATAACCATTCCCCAGAATACACTTTGGAGAATGAGTGATGGTCTGTTATATATAGATGGAAAAACTGAGACCCAGGGAGGGGATCTGAATCTGCTTGCATCCAGCAGAGGTGAAGCCAGAATTCAGGAATCCCATCTCTTCCCAGCACATGGTGAGAAGGCGGCCATTGTCCCACAGCCTTGGAGCTCAGCTCCCAAAAACGGTAGATAAAAAAGAAATCTTACTTTTCACTCAGTGCTAATGGATGAAGTACCTGACAAGAACACACACACACACACACACACACACACACACACACACACAAGATCTTTTTTTGAAAGGCAATGGAATTTGGAAAAATCACCAACCATCGTTTGTAATCCCATATAGAAGGGGGAAAGAGATGGTTGTGAGCAAGTGGCTCCTGAGATCAGAGCTCTCGAGATCACACTAGCGTGGGTCCCCACTTACATGGAATGATGAGGGTTATACAAAGGTAGGAGACACCTACTGAGTTCCAGAAGAGATCCACCCCTGTCCACCAACCTCCTTCCCAAATCCAGTGCCTTGGACCCAGAGCCTCAGCACCTCTCTCCGGGGCCACTGCCAGGAGCCCCAAGGACCCACACCACTCCAGCCCACGAGGTGTTGCTCAAGTTCAAATGTGGCAATGCCATTTCATGTCACCTCCAAAGCACACTCCAAGCTCCCCACTGAAGAACCTGGGCCTTACAGAGATTTCGAACCACATCTCCTAGTGCTTGTTCTCTCCTGCCCAATGCTGGGACCTTCTCACATCTGCTAAACTCCACCCACTTTTGGATCTTCCTTCATGTCTCTGGGGATGCTGTATGCTGTGCCCAGGATGCAGGCTTCTGGCTGAGAACTCCTCATCCTTCCAACCCTGTGTCTCAGATGCCTTCTGCTCCTTCGAGGCTCCCCATGGGCAACAGCACAGTCCATAGTAAGGTGTGTATTGCATTTATTCCTTCATGAATCCAGGAGCTCTTTAAATGCCTGCAGTGTGCTGGTCACACTCGCAGATGTCAGAAATACAGAGGTGAATAAGACAAACGGAGTCCCCAGTCCCATAGAATTTTAATTCTACCAAGGAAAGAAGATGAATCAACAGGTAAGCAATTAAGTAAGCTATTTCAATCTCTAAAAACAAAAACAAGGGCTCCTGGGTGGCTCAGTGGATTAAGCGTCTGCTTTTGGCTCAGGTCATGATCTCGAGGTCCTGGGATCAAGCCCCACATCAGGCTCAGCGGGGAGTCTGCTTCTCCCTCTCCCTCTCCCTCTGCTGCTCCCCCCCTCTAGTACTCCATCTCTCTCTCTCTCAGATAAATAAATCTTTAAAAATAAATAAATAAAAACAAACCAAAACCAAAACCCTCAGCAATCATGCTTATGTATAAAATCCTGTATGTACAAAAGCAGAGGCAGCCGCCCCCTCTCCACCTCCCAGGAGGGGTACCTACAAAATGGACCAGCAGCCTGGGCATCAGAAGGAGCTGATCCAGGGGCTAGACTTTGGGTCTGCCTTGTGTCCCCCAACCCCTCTGGTGCCATCGTCTGTCCCCTAGGATGGAAAATATCAAGGTTAATAATGAGGCCACTAAACGTGGGGCTGAGGTGGAGCCTGGGGCAGAGATCCCGGTGATTAAGCTCTGGCTGATGCTGGGATGAAAGGTAGTCTATAAAAGAAGGAGCGCTATTAGGGTGCAGGTGGGTCAGGTCCCGCGGCCTTAGCCGGTGGCCGGAGGAGGCCTGGGGATCCCTCTCCATGAAAGTAGGGCTGCAAAGCCAAGCTGTGATTCATTGGCACTATCATTAGTCTCGGATTGCCGGCTCGCTGGGCCTTCATCGGGGGGAGTGCTCAGAAGAGCACCTCGCACGGCACTCTGAAGGAAACCTCATGGTCCTCAGGCCTGAAGGCCCCGGCTCCCGGCCGGCATCCAGCCTCCTCTGCGCCAGCAGGACTTGTGTACCTCCTATGCGAGCACTTCCCCGGGGAGGCAGCTACCCTACTGTCGCAGGAACGTCCCTGAAGGTTCCGTGCTCTTGTCCCGGTCTCGACCCACAGGGCAAAACACAGAGGCCCAGAGTGGTTAGGTGATGGCGGGATGCACCAGAGCCAGAATCCAGATGTTGGGTCTGGAGCTCCTTCTGGCACATTCCACAGCTTCCGAGGTTTTCCTCACCGTCTTCCCGACCAGTGAAGATTCCTAGGCAGGCAGCAGACATCCAGAAAGAGAAGAACCATCACCCCTCAGAAGTCTGTCCTTCTGTCCCTTCCTCCACTCCTGCTGTCTCTACTGGATTAGCCTCCTTTGTTTCTCTGAGAAGCTCCGGTTTCCAGCCACAGTGGAGACCCGGCACATCTTTCCCAAGGACACGGGGTGGAGAGGCTCTTACCAGTCCTCAGGGAGACAGCATGTCAGCGGGAAGGTGAAAAGAAGGCGTGTCTTTGTGTAAATTCAGGCAATACTGGGCCTTCCTTCCAGCTCTGACCACCCTCTGCTACCAACCTGCCCCCCCTCCCCGTCAACTGGTCCCCAGGCTGTGCCACATCTACCGGGGGCATTCTATGTCAAGAGTTGAGCCACCTCAGATCTTGCGTGAAACCGCCCATTGTTGGGAACCATAACTCAGTTTTCCCACCTGGAGGATGGGCACAGCTAACTTCCTAAAGATTAAGAGTCTGAAAAAGTGCTTCTTTCTCTTTCTCTCATAATTTCCAGTGTTTAAATTGCATCAAGCTGGCATACCTGGGTGACTCTGGTTGAGCACCTGCCTTTGGTTCAGATCATGACCCCGGGGTCCTGGGATCAAGTCCCACATCAGGCTCCCCATGGGGAGTCTGATTCTCCCTCTGTGTCTCTGCCTCTCTGTGTGTCTCATGAAAAAATAAATATCTTTTTTTTTTTTAATTACATCAAACTAGAGATACGTTGCCATGGCTTTTGAGATCCATTCTTTCAATCATTCGGTATTTTCAGAGTGCCTAGAATGTGCCCCGTGCTGCTTTTAGGCCCCAGAGACAAAGACAAGAGCAAGACATTATCTGGTTGCAGAGGATCCCGGCTTCCTGCAGATGCTCTGAGACGTCCGTGGAACAGAACCCTGCAGGGCTCTGATACCACGAGGTGGAAAAAGGCTTCTACATCTCAAAGTATGTTCTAAGAATAATGTTTTTGTTGTTGTTTATATCTGATTGAACGCAGCTAAACATTCCTATGCCCTACCCCCCTCAGCGGTGTATTTAGACGTGGCCACATAAATTCCTTTTGACACACAGGCATATGGGTCCCTGAGCCACCTTCCTCCTGCCTCTATTTCTCCATCTATAAAATGGGATAATGATCCCCACCCCCACCCCCAGCAAGGATAGCATCAGATTAATGAGATGAAGCAATCAAGGGGCTCTGAGCTTCCTGTGAAAGGGTGAGGCCGGGAGCTGTGGGGCTGGGATGTGCCTGCTGCCCGTGACAATGTGGCTTTCCTTCCTGCTCCCTGGCACCCAGGAACCCTGAAAGGATACTCGGGCCCCCTGGGGTAAAGCCTGAAGGGGCATTGGAAAGGGTCAGGGTCCCAGGGTTCCAGACCGAAGGGGGAGAAAGGGTGATGCACATGCATTTCCCTCCGGGTCACTGGTTCCAATGGAGCCTGGCAGCTCTCAACTGAAACTTACTGCCATCTGCTCCATGACCTCAGTGCACCTGCTACTGTGCACACCGCCACTGGCAGCCCCAGCGGGCAAGCTGGCAGTGACAGAGGCTGAAAATGGGTCACTCCCAAGAGCCTCAAGAGGCACGAGGCAAACAGGGAGGGGCCCAGAACTTTCCTTCTAAAGTATGAGCTGTGAGAGTAGTGTGGGTGGTGAACATTTTGTCCACCAGGAAGCTTTGCAGACTCTCCACCACTCTTTGCTTCTTTCTCTTTCTCAGCTCTGGGTCCCAGCAAGCCATGCTATGTAGCATCCCCATTCCCAGGACCTGGGTGTCAGATAAATCAGAGCAGACCATAAAAGGGCACACGGTCAGTTTCCCATGATAATAAAAGCTGCTTATTAAGAGCCTGCAGTGTGCTCATTATGTGTGTCACTTTATGCAATCCCCAGCCCAAATCCAGGAGCTGTGTATGTTTATTTTCTTTACTTTTTTGTTGTTATTGTTAAAGATTTTATTTATTTATTCATGAGAGACAGAGTAAAGCAAAGACATAGGCCAAGGGAGACGTAGGTTCCTGCAGGGAGCCCGATGCAGGACTCAATCCCAGGACCCCAGGATCATGACCTGAGCCAAAGGCAGAGGCTCAACCATTGAGCCACACAGGTGCCCCTGTGTACATCAATTTACAGACAAAGAAACTGAAGCTTAGAGAGGCGTAGATAGTACCCAAAGGCACACAGCAATAGGTGATGGACCAGGATTTGAACGCAAGCAGTTGTTCAATGAGTACAGAGTTTCAGCTCTGGAGATGGAAGGCTGTGCAACAATGTGAACGTACTTAATGCCACTGAACCATACTGTATCCTTAAAATGTAGTTAAAGTGGTAACTTTTGTTATGTACATTTTACCAGAATACACTTAATAATGAAAGATATAATTTTCTAAGGAAAAAAGATATAAAGTGTACAGTCCCTGGGGGACCCACCAAATCCACTTACAGAGGTGATAATGAGCAAGTAGAAACAATATCCAGGTCCAACCAGAAGAGAAGGACCACATGGAGTGCGTTCATGCAGTGGAACACTATAGAGCACAGGTCTGCATCACTAACACAGAAAAGTCTCTTAGGAATATTATTAAGCAAAATTAAAAAAAAAATTAGCTTCAGACTTCTGCAGGCAGTATGCATCTACTTATTATGCAAGAATACTAAGGCATATACCAGAGAAGTATCATTTTTTTAAAGTATCTTTTTTTTTCTTTTGGTTTGTGTATGTGTGTGGAGTCAGTTTTGTTTGTTTTGAAAACGTAAATTTGTTCCAATGTGATTGATATATTTGGGAACAATCTGAGCATAACCAAATTTTGTGTTTGCTCATGCATGATTTCATCCACAAAAAACACTGGGTCATTGCAGAAAATTGCACCCAGCTGAACTGCCCACACAGGAATACACCAAACAAACACCCCTCCAACACGTACCAGCTGCATCAGGGTGTGCTGCGAGCAAAGCCGCACCCCTCCACACCTGCTTTACAATTGTCTGATTTCAGACAAATCTCTTTCAACCGCTTCATAAGACTCCACAAGCTGCAACCCTTCTGATGCGACTTCCACAAAAGAAGTTCAAGACTTTTCCAAAGTCAGGTGCCCTATTTATGGTGCCGTCTACATATTTCTTAACCATGTACTGTATAAAATGTTCTATTATTCTTATTAGGTTCCTGCTTTTTATGTGTCACTGAGGTTTTTGAATATTGCCCTTAGCCCTATTTTTCTCAGAAGTCTTGTTTTTATTGTGCTATTTTGCATGGCCCAGTGATTTTAAGAATGCAGATGTCACATTTGAGCAGAATTGACCATACACATGTAATTTTTTTCTAAAGACATATATGCGCCCATGCACATATATATATGCATGGATGTGTACATAGATAGATGGAGTCAAAATTGGTAAAGTGATTGCAGTTACTTTGGAGCCGTTATGGTTGAAGAAGGTAGCTGACAGGACTTCAGTCTTATCTCTGTAGATTGAACTTTCTACGAGAAAGGGTCATTACATTTCACAATACATACAAATATTGAAGTATGATTTTGGGCACCCAAAACGAATCTAATGTTGTATGTCAATTACACCTCAACAAAAATGCATTTCATCAATTCATTTAAAAAGAAGTGTTGTGGGATCCCTGGGTGGCGCAGCGGTTTAGCGCCTGCCTTTGGCCCAGGGCGCGATCCTGGAGACCCGGGATCGAATCCCACGTCGGGCTCCTGGTGCATGGAGCCTGCTTCTCCCTCTGCCTATGTCTCTGCCTCTCTCTCTCTCTCTGTGTGTGTGACTATCATAAGTAAATAAAAATTTAAAAAAAAAAGAAGTGTTAATTTTATTAATTATGTAGCTAAATTTTTTCGTTTTTTTTTTTATTTTTTCATTTTAAAAAAGGATCCACTATTTCCATACCCAATGTATGCAGCCATGTTATCCACAACAGCCAAGAGGTGGAAAGAGCCCAAAAATCTGTCAAAATGTAATATATCCATACACTAGACAAGTATTCAGCCTTTAAAAAGAAGGAAATCCGGGCAGCCCCAGTGGCCCAGCAGTTTAGCACCGCCTTCGGCCCGGGGTGTAATACTGGAGACCCAGGACCGAGTCCCAGAGTCCCACGTCGGGCTCCCTGCATGGAGCCTGCTTCTCCCTCTGCCACCCCCCTCTCTCTCTCACTCTCTCTCTGTGTCTCTCTCTCTTCTCTCTCTGTCATGAATACATAAGTAAAATCTTTTTTTAAGTAAAATCTTAAAAAAAAAAAAAAAAGGAAATCCTATCACATACTACAATGTGGACTACTTGAGGATATCATGCTCAATCAAATCAGCCAGCTACAAAAACTAAAAATATTGTCTGATTCCACTTCTGCAAGGTCCCTGGAGTAGCCAGATTCATAGGGGACAGAAGGAAGAGTGGTGCTTGCCAGCGGCTGAGAGGAAGGAAGGATCAGGGGGTCTTTGTTATTTAAGAGGTACAATTTTAATTTTGCAAGTTTGGGAGATCTGTTGCACAAATCCACCATATGACAAGACCAATATCCTTAACGCTTAGGTGGACTGAACCATCCACCTAAAAATGGTACATTTTAAGTTGTATGTTTTTTACCGAAATTTAAATTTTTTTAAAAAGAGTTCCACAGCAACAAATACACCACATGAAAAGTCCCTTTAATAAAGCGACACAAACAGAGGCTACATGAAAAAATACAGAACAGCCCATTTCCCACAGCTTCTACAACAATCCCTTGGCCCTCTCCGTAAGAGAACATAAAACTAGCTGGTTAACCCTGGTTCATCAGCCCGTAGGGTTGGTTGGTTGATTGATTGGTCAAGGCCCAGTGCCCCACTCAGAGGCTTAATATGAGACCAGAGTCAGGAGGGCGCCATAAATAACATGTTAACCACACGACTCTGTAGGGCCAGGCATCCAGCTAAGCACGTCGTGGCTTTCGTCCTTCCAAATTCTCTGCGAAACCAGAGCCAGCCCGTCCTGTCCTAAGAAAGTGCCCCCCAAAAATTGACGACCCAGACGCACAAGCAGGAGAAGCATGGGACCCAAGGCCTGCAGGTCAGCCAGGGCCCGCAGACCCCACTCACCACCCGCAGATCCCCTGGTGACCGTGCCAGCTGCTCAGGGTGACATCGCATGCCTGCGTGCGTGTGTGCCTGCTGCATAGTGTGAGGACGGTTTTGGCAGGCCTGTGTGGGAAGCTTGCAGAACACCTGCCTCTGGGGTGTGTGGGGGCAGACCCTCTGCAGGGGCCCCGCTTCCCCAGGGGGCCCCCAAGTAATCCTCAGACGTGCCCTGGGCCCCAGCCACCGCTTTCAGCGGCAATCAGAGTAATGGCCCGCATCTGCCACACTGATGAGCGGGTGGGCTGAAGAGATACCATTTCCAAGCACTTGTGCTTCCAGGGGAAGGAAAGGCAGCTCCCGCCAGCTCCATCCCTGCCAAGGGGATTGGGAAGCACTGTTCCTCACTCAGCCCTTCCCACCTCTTGGCCTGCCTGGCTCTCACTAGATTCGGCTGGCACCTCCTCCAGGAAGCCTCCCTGACCCAGGCTCCTACCCTCTGCTCCCAAAAGAAGTGCTTCTATTTGTATGTTCAGGCCCAGCACACTGCCAGGCATAGGGTAGGCTGGTTGAAACCAGCTAAACAAGACAGGAAGGAAGATGAAGCCTTGTTGGTATAAAGCCACTGAGCTGGGGGTCAGAAGGGCTCATTGCGTCTGAGGCTGCTTACCCTTCTTGGAGAATCTGATTTAAAACAACGAAAACAGGGGCACCTGGGTGGTTCAGTGGCTGAGCGTCTGCCTTCAGCTCGGATCGTGATCCCAAGGTCCTGGGATCAAGTCCCGCATCGGGCTCCCCACAAGGAGCCTGCTTCTCCCTCTGCCTGTGTCTCTGCCTCTCTTTCTGGGTCTCTCATGAATAAATAAACAAATTTTTAAGAAAATAAAGTAAAGTAAAACAACAAAAATAAGTCAGACCCATCTCCTTACTTGTACATGCTCAAATACATACAGGAACATTTCAGGCCCTGCCCTCACCACAGGACCCAGCAATTCCACTCCTGGCTACATACCCAAGAGAAATGAAAATGTGTCCCCAGAGAAACTTGCACATGAATGTTCACAGCCCCATTGATCCTAAGAACCAAAAAGTGGGAACAGCCACTTCTCAGATGTGTGGATAAACAAAACATGGTCTATCCATACAACAGAATACTATTCAGCCATAAAAAGAAACAAAGTACTGAAATAACATGGATGAGCTTCAAAGCATGATGTTAAGTGGAAAACATGTATAGAAAATGCCACATAGTGCACAATCTCATTTGTAAGAAATGTCTGGAACAGGCAAATCCATGGAGATACAAATCGGTGGCCACCAGGGGATCGAATCCCACATCAGGCTCCTTGCACAGCTTGCTTCTCTCTCTGCCTCTCTCTCTGTCTCTCATGAATAAATAAATAAATAAACAATTCTTTTTAAGTTTTGCATCTTAAAGCCTCAGTTTTTCCATATGAAGAATTGGAGTTTGGGGCAAGACATGATACTACCATATGATATAATTTACGATGGCACCTGGATGAGCCTTAATCAATTTTTATTCCAATAGTTGTTATCTTAGCATGTAGTAGAAAAAAAAAAAAAAAACAACTGGCAAATCAAACTGTAAGTGATACAGACTCAAGGATGTATATGCAAATGTTTTCCTTTTTAAAAATGCTTCATGAATGCTTGTCTTCCTCTATAAAAAACAAAAATCAAAACAAATTCTTGCATTTGCCACACAAAAGCTAGAGGGCTTGAATTCATCTGTATCCTTTATTGGTGAGGAAACTCAGGCGTGCCAACCTTAAAATAGATGTTTATTTTTTTTCAAGTGAGTCAGTTCAGAGGAAAATATTAAGAGAATAATCCTACAGGTGGTGTAATCATGGGAAAAAAGGCCAAGAAAGAACATGACTAACCAGGGGAGTTCAAGACTCGCTGAGCAGCAGCTGTGACATGCGACCCTATGACAAAGTCTGGGCTTCCCCTGCTCGTAGCATGGTTATTTAGGGTTCCAGCCTAAAACACACCAGTCGAGATTGGCAACAAGACAGGTGGGTCCCCTCTCTCTGGGAAACACACAGACTTTTGTCTGCAAACGGCCCCACATCCCACACCCCACACTATGGTTGCTCATTGGCCTTGGAGGCCACCACTGGCCTCTCCACCTCCCTGCTGACCACCCATCTCCCAGCCCCCCCCACCCCTCCCACCCCCCCACCCCCCCACCCCCGTCTCCCAGAATACCTATACCATGAAGCCATGGGACAAAGCCAAATCCTGGCTGGCTGCCCCTCCGAGAGGGGCAGGGAGAGTCTAAGTGGAGGGTGGAGATGTATCCTCTCCGGGGGGAAGTGTCTCCCCTTAAACTGTGCCGAAAAAAGTCTTTAATTGAAGCCCAGGGGCATACCTCTCTGATGGTGGAATTTGAGGCCGTGTGACAGGTGGCAGGGGGAGACATTTGTGAGCCCTGGGGGACTTGCCAACATCTTCCAAGCACACCCCCGAGGCAGCTGCTGGCTTGTCCCACATTTGGGAAAGCACGTGGTTCTTTTCCTAAGCAAGTTCATTTCAGGGGGTGGACAAGTTCAGCCTGGCTGAGAGGGCTGGCAGCTTCCAACACTGCCAAACCACCAACACCACCCTCTGCCCCAGCCCAGCAAAGCTACCTTGCCACATGCCCTGTCCCTCTCAAGTTGATTTAAAAAAAAAAAAAAAAAAAGAAGAAGAAGATTTTTGGAGCCAGCCAGACTTGAGTCTGAGTTGAGGCTCCTCCACTCACCAGCTCTGTGGCCCTTCACCTTTCAGAGCCGCGGGCAACTCGCCTCCAAGCCGGCGTGAGTACCTCCAGCCTTTCAGGGTTACGGTTGGGAATGGCCATGACCTGAGCCCAGCACAGCTGGCACACAGTAGGTGCTCAGCAAGTAGTCATTATTCTTTTAAGGAAACGTGATTATTCTTTTGGACAGACTCCCATCGATCCGTGGCTTGGGAACCAAACACAGACAGAACCCCACAAAATATAATCGTGTGTGTGTATGTGTGTGTGTGTGTATGCACACGCACGTGTTTGGAGGTGGTAAGAGACAGAAAAACGAACGGATCAAGAAAAAGAAGCAAATATATCACCAAAAACGTTTTTTGTACTTCGGGTTATTGAACCAGGCAACTGTACGACTTATCCCCGAAACTGATTTACAAACTACACGCGACAGGGGAGAGGAGCCTGATGCCCACTTCATTCTCCCCTGCACATCACCACCCCCACCCCTGCCCAGAAACCAGGGCACTCCTTTGTACCTCCTCTTGATTTCGTTTGTCAAAAGCCCCAGTGAGAAGCGAGAATGAGGACAACCTTCAAACTGGCTGTTAGATTTAGCGAAGCAACTGGTCGCCCCATCGCTAATTAAGTTAATCCAGTGGGTTTGTCTTTGCTTTCCTTGCCTGATTTCCTCTTGCGGAATCAGCAGGGACACCAGAGAGAAAAGTGCATCCTACCCTGGCCAAGCAGGCCTTTCCTTCAGCTGACAAAATGCATTAACGCCATGGAGGAGGGAAGCTTTCCTCTCCGTGCAACCCAAGTCGTAGAAAACCTATTTTGCTTTCAGCTGACCGTACGGAGCATGTGCCAGGGTAAACAGATCTACTTTCTGTGGCTTTGCCCCCACTCCCTTTCCTATGGTCACCCCCCCCCACCGCCCCCCGCTTCCCATGTTTGGGCAGTTTTGATATGTCATAACATCGTGTCTGTTTATCTGAAATATTTCCACTCAAAATGCTTGTTTCTTCAACCCCGCTGACATGTTGATGCAGCTCCTGACAGCTGAGTGACTGAGATTGAAATAAAATGTAAAGTAAACAGATTTGCATACAGTTTATACACAGCCTGGGTCTGAGGAAGCAGAGGAAATTAGGAGATGGAAATCTGGATTTCTTATCTCCCATCACCACCACCAGCCTCCCCCCCCCCCCCCCCCTTGCAGGGGCCCTGCCTTTGGGTTTTCCAGCTCTCTGCTCCTGGAATGCCTCAGGAGTTCAAGAAACTTCCTTCATGGTCTCTGCTTGATCTTCTCCCTTCCTGGGCTGGTGCCCTTGAAGGCCTGCCTACTTCTCCCGCAAATGTCTTCTCCCATGTGTTTTTGAGATAGGAGAGCTTTAGCCCGCGCCAGTCTGAACAAATGAGTTGTGTGAGTGTGTGTCGATGGAGCCCGTCCCTTTGTGAGGCCGTTTCTCTGGGATGGGGGGGGTTCCAGTAAAACAGGTCTCTCCTGGAGGACTCTCCTGAACTGGATTTTCCACACTGACTTTCTCACATATTCCTGAGCACTGCTCTGAGTAGTTAAGATGGCCTGTCACACTGAGCTGTTCTCAACTCCTCTACGTCCTCAGAAGATGCAGCTCCATCTATCTCACGTTCCTTCCATTTTTCATGAAGGAGCCATAAAGCAGCACTCAGAGATCTGGCCGGTGCCTCCATCCCGTGCCCATGGCAGACGTGACTAATTGATCATGGCACTTTTTCTCACTAAGCCTCACACAGCCTCAGGAGCCTACTCAACGCTGCCTTCCAAGTAGCTACAAATTGATTCGTGTTGGCTCTCAAGATGCCGTGTTTGCAATCTCTCATTTAACCTGGCAGTTCTCAAAGTGGGGCCCCTGGAGCAGTAGCCTGGGCATCGCCTGGGGACTTGGGAGAAATATACATCCTCAGGTCTCACCCCAGACCCACCTAGTAAATCAAAACCCCGCAGATGTGGCCAGTGGAGCCAGCTTGCACTGGATCACCAGAGCCACAGTGAGAATATTTACACCACGGACACTGGCTACAGGTCAGGTCTTCTCCCCCAACCCCACCCCACCCACCCCATGCCCACCCCAGAGACTCTGTGGTTAACAACATTTACCAGACTACCGCTGGGTGGGGCCCAACTGTTTGTGTTTTAAGATGCTTTCCAAGGACTCTGAAACCTCTGAAGCATGCAAAGATTTAAGAACCAGAGCTCTAAGTAAAATCAGTAATTCTCAATCAGGATTATCTGGGGAGTTTTGGGAGCACGTTGATGTTAGGGCCACATTTCAGACCAATGAAGTCAGAATCTCCGAGGTGGGAACTGTGAGTATTTTTCAGAGGTCCTTGGGGATTTCTAATGAACAGTGACGTTTGATATCCACCAGCCAAACCAGTGCCTCTGGAGCTTTAACATGTGCCCACAACTTCTTCATCTTGTTAAAATGCAGATTTAGATTCCCAGGTGGCCAGTGCTGCTGGTCTGAGGACCACATTTTGAGTAGCCAGGCTACTATAAATGTCACTTACACTGTCCCTTCCCCAAATGCAGTCATCCTCGTGGATGCCCACTGGCAGACCCACCTTTATCCTTTGCCCTCAACAAAAAATTGGTCCTGACTCATCTGCCCACCACATGGGTACATCTCAAAAGTGTATTTGCATAGGCTATGAAGAAAGGAGGATCAAGGCACAGCATTTGCCTATAGAAACCCAAAGGCGGCAAAAGGGCCGAAAGATGTACCTAGTCAAATATGTTTGCATACAGTTGGCAGGCCTTTGCCAGGACCCAAACTGCCCCCCACGTGGGCAGGGCCACAGTTGTAACTGGCCTAGAGGTTGGCAGAGCTGGGCATGGGGCAGGTGGCCAGCCTATGAAAGCAGTGCCTGTTCAACCACCTCTGCTTCCTGCTTCCAAAGCCCTCAACTCATAGATTGGGACCCCGTTGCAAGGAATCATTCCTTCATCCTTGCCCATTCTTGAGGGACTGGCTACAAGCAGGATGGGCAGCCAGGAGCTGGTCTTGCAGTCACACCACTAGTCAGAAACCTCTTTCCCAGGGCAGGTCCTCATGGGTAGCCTCAGACCCCGTGAGCAATACCAGATGGGAAAGCAGATAAGAAAGTCTACAGAAGGGATCCCTGGGTGGCGCAGCGGTTTGGCACCTGCCTTTGGCCCAGGGCGCGATCCTGGAGACCCGGGATCGAATCTCACGTCGGGCTCCCGGTGCATGGAGCCTGCTTCTCCCCCTGCCTGTATCTCTGCCTCTCTCTCTCTCTCTCTGACTATCATAAATAAATAAATAAAATAAAATAAAGAAAGTGTACAGAAGCCTCATAAATTTATTTAATCATGGATTAAGTGATGCATCCGGGAGGCAGTGCACTCTCACACCTCCTGGCCTTGTCCCATGCCGTTCCCTGCAACCAACCAAGATGCCATCCCTATTCCTATCCTTGTCATCATCGTACCAAACATGAACTGAGCACCTAAAATGTGGCACCGACTGGGTGGAGGATTTTACATGATTCGCTCACAAAAATGCCACCAAGTATTATCGTTAACCTTTTTAACAGATCAGGAAACAGACTTGAACAGAGAGAGTGGCTTGCCCATGGCTACATCACTTCTAAGTGACAGAGCCAGGATTGGACCTAGGTCAGCTGGACTCAAGAGCCAGGGTTTTCAAGAGCCAGGCTTTGTGGGTTTAGTCCAAGCATGCACTCCTCTAAGAGCTTTTCCAGGGCTACCCACGCTCAAATGCACCAACCCTCCTGTGTGTTCCCATAGCGCACTTTTCACTATCTCAATCACAGCACTTGCTGCTCAATCTTACTTCATACCTCAGGGCCTTTGCACTTGCTGATCCTTCTACCTGGAATACTTTTTTTTTTTCTTTTTTTTTTTTTTTAAAGATTTATTTATTTATTCAGAGAGAGAGAGAGGCAGAGACACAGACAGAGGGAGAAGCAGGCTTCATGCAGGAAGCCCGACGTGGGACTCGATCCCGGGTCTCCAGGATCATGCCCCGGGCTGCAGGCGGCACTAAACCGCTGTGCCACCGGGGCTGCCCGGAATACTTTTTTCCAGAGTCTTAGGTCTTCTCCTCATTCACGTCTATAATGATTTTTTTTATGGCTGCTATAACAAATTACTAGAAACTTAGTGGCTTAAAACAGCACAACTTTAGGGGCACCTAGGTGGTTCAGTTGGTTAAGCATCCAACTCTTGGTTTTGGTTCAGGTCATGATCTCAGGGTCATGAGATCAAGCCCCGAGTCTGACTCTAGATTGAGCATGGTGCCTGCTTAAGATTCTCTCCCAGCGTGCCTGAGTAGCTCAGTTGATTAAGCATCTGTCTTCAGTTCAGGTCATGATCCTAGGGTCCTGGGATTGATCAGGCTCCCTGCTCAGTGGAGAGCCTGCTTCTCCCTCTCCTTCTGCCCCTCCCTCTGCTTGTGGTCATTCTCTCTCTCTCTCCCTCTCTCTCTCTCTCATAAATAAATAAATAAATAAACAAACAAACAAACAAACAAACAAAATCTTTTAAAAAAATTCTTTCTCTCTCCCTCTCTGCCTCTCCCCTTGCTGTACTCATTCTCACACTCTCCCTCTTAAATAAATAAATGGTTTTTTTAATTATTAAAAATTTAAAAATAAAAACTAAAAACCACACACAACTTTATTATCTTAGAGTCCTGGAGGTCAGAAATCTAAAATGGGTTGTCCAGGCTGCATTTCTCCTCCAGGCTCTAGGATACAATCTGTTTCCTTGCCTTCTCCAGTTTCTTTTCTTTTTAAGATTTTATTTATTTATTCATGAGAGACACAGAGAGAGGCAGAGACACAGGCAGAGGGAGAAGCAGGCTCCATGCAGGGAGCCTGACCTGGGACTCCATCCCAGGTCTCTAGGATCAGGCCCTGGGCTGAAGGTGGCACTAAACTGCTGAGCCACCTGGGCAGTCCCTTTCTTCAGCTTCTAGAGGTTTCTCACATTCCTTGGCTCCTGGCCCTGCATCACTGTGACCTCTGCTTCTGTCATTGCATCTCCTTGTCTGATTCTGATGCTCCTGTCCCCTTCTCATAAGGAACTTGTGATGATATTGACCCCCTCCCCATAATCCAGGATAATCCCTCCATTTAAGGTACTTAACCTAATCCCATCTGCAAAGCCCTTCAAGCTCTGAAAGGCAATATATTCACAGGCTCCAGTGATTAGGACGGGGACATTTTTTCAGGGCCATCATTAGGCCTACCAGAGGATGCCTGCATCTGATCCACGCCAGCGTCCTCCCTCGGTCTATCATCCTTCACTGCTCATATCCTCCAGAGCATGTGGCCACATTGGGGCGTCCGGTAGCTCCGTCTATCTAAGATACTGACGGAGATAGACGGAGCTACCGGACTATCAATCTCCATAATGAGAAGAGACACCACAAGGCAAAGACCTTGACCTTCATTGTTGACAACCAAGCATTTAGAACAATGTAAGCACACAGTAGGTGCTCAATAAAGGTTTGCATGTGAATAATGGTTAATGTCACCAAGCAGAGTCCAACCTGCTTGTCCTGACTTACAGCTCTGTCTTCCAGGGTAGGGGTTGTGGGGGTCACTTAAATGGAAGAACCCACCCTTCGGCCCCACTGTCCTGCATAATGGGAGAAACAGACACAATTGGGGCCTCCATGTGCCCCTGCCTCCCACATCTGCCCGCAGGTCCACACAGCTGAAGAGTGTCCCAACACCCTGGGGGCTCTTGAGGGAGAAACTATAAACAGGCAGAGGAAAATGGGGTGTTGGTGACGTCATTCCCTCCCTGAGTGAGCAAGCCTGTCCCGACCAGGCCACTCTGTCCCAGCTGTCCCAGCCCTGGGTTCTTTCCCAGCCTTGTCAAACAGCCCAGTGATTTAGCAAGAAAGCAAGTTCTCACCATGTTTGTCTGCACACCTCCTGGGCGTCCTGTCCCAGCACATGAGAGGAAATGAAACTCTTCCAGGACTGGTGACATGATTTTTTTTTTCTGCCCTCAAATTTCCACCAACCCAAGTCCACCATCCCCCACCCCAGAGCTGGTCCTCAAAAATGATGTAGGAGAAAATGAAAGAAAAGCAAAGAATTAAATCTGACTCCTGTGTTTCTCTGATCAAAACCTTTCTGTGGGTCCCATTTTCCTGCCTTTGTCTCTTACCAGCTGTGTAGGTTTGGGCAAGTTGCTTAACCTCTCTGTGCCTCCGTTTCCTTAATTAGGATATGGGATATTAACAGTATCTAACTTCATGGAGTTGTTACCAGAACAGAATGACCTGATATATAGCATCGAGAGGGGGCACCTGGGTGGCTCAGTCAATTAAGCATCTGCCTTTGACTCAGGTCCTGATCCTAACATCCTGGGATTGAGCCCCACACGAAGCTCTCTGCTCAGGAAGGAGTCTACTTCTCCCTCTCCTTCTCCCCTTGCTCGTGCTCACTCTCTTTGTCTCTCAAATAAATAAAATCTTTTTAAAAAAATATTTAAAAATAAAGCATTTAGCACAGTGCCCAGCACAGAAACAGCTCAAACACTGGGGAAAATAGTTGGATAGTTCCTCAAAAATTTAAACATAGAATTATATGACCCAGCAATTCCACTCTCAGGTAAATACCCAAGAGTAATGCAAACATATCCCCACTCATTGTATGTGAATGTTCATGGCAGCACTCTTCCCAACAAGCAAAAGGTGGGAACAATCCAATGTCAATGATTTGGATACACAAAATGTGGCCCATCCATTCAGTGGAATACTACCTATCTATAAAAAGGAATGAGGTACTAAAACACTAACATGGCTCCAACATGGATGAAGCTCGAAAACATGGCACCAAGTGAAAGAAGCCAGGCACAGAAGGTCACGTGTTGTAGGATTCCATTTATATGAAATGTTGGAGATGGGAAAATCTCAAGAAACAGAAAGAAGACTCGTGGTTTCCTAGGGCTGGGACAGGGGGGACAGGGAGTGATTACTTAATGTGCATGGGGTGTTCTTTCAGGATAGTGAAGTTTTGACACTAGACAGAAATGGTAGATGCACAACAGAGGAAAGGCGCTAAATGCCACTGCATTATAGACTTTAAAGATGGTAAATTGCATATTGTGTGAATTTCACTTGAATTTCACAAAGTTAGCTCACATACCCAGTATTCAAGAACTGGCCCGTCTCTGTGTCACATTCTGGGGGTTCCCAATCTCTCCAGTCACATCTACCATGACCACCCCCTCTTCTTTACACTTCAGACATTCTAAGTTACAAATATAAACGATCATTTGGTGGCCCTCTCCATTTCTAATAATAACTGTTCTATGAAGTCTGTTACATGTATCCTCAATAGAGTTAAGCCAGCTTGATTTTGTTTGTATTTGCTTTTGTTGTATTATATATTTTTATACAACATTCTGTATACCTTTAATTTAGATGTGCCTCTTATGACCACATTTACTTAGATCTGAGCCAGAAAAAGGTGTAATTGTCATAACACAGCTGCCATTGCTGAGACTTTCCAAATGTCAGGCTAGGTGCTAAGTGGATTCTACTATTATTCTCAGCAACTGAGTCTCAGGGATGTTAAACAACTCCCCAGTGGTTGTGTAGCTAGTAGGTAAAAGAGACTGGATTTGAACCCATGACTGACAGATTCCAGAACCCCAATTTCTAACTACTGTGCTATGTTACTTCTCCCACCCACCATATTTGTTCCTGATTGTCTCCTAGTTTAAGGTGTTCCTTTGATCCAAGACTTCTCAGCCTTGGCGCTATTGACATTTTGGTCAAAAGGGATCATTGATAGTGATAATTGATCATTGACAATTATTGGTAATTCATCATTCTAATGACTATTGATCATTCTTTGTTGTGAGGTTTGTCCTGTTCATTATGGGATATTTAAGATCAACCCTGACCTCTCTACCCACTGCATGTCAAGAGCACCCCCGGTTGTAAGAACCAAAACTGTCTCCAGACATTGTCAAATGTTAGTCAGAGGGGCAAAACCTCCCCTGGTTGAGAACCACTGTCTTGACTGAACACAATCTCCCTGCTTATCTACTGAAGCAGACAGAGCCATGCCCTCAAAATACTCCATTTGCTCCCCTACATTTCCCACTCTCTTGCAGGAGGCTGATGCCTGATGACAAGTTCTAGCCAATGAACTGTGGGTAGAAGCTACATTTCAGGTTGAGGCAATGAAAAGTTTACCGGAGACCCCCCAGCCTCTCTTCTCTCCTATCATAGTGACCAAGAAGGCCAGGTCTCTATATGGCAGGGTTACAAGATGGCAGCACTTCTATCAGGCTGAGTCCTTAAACAACTGTGGGGAGCAGAGTTCTCACTGATCTGTATAGACACACAGGGCGTGCAAGAAGCTAACAACCTTTGTTGTATCAAGTGCTGAGATTCTGAGATCTATTTGTTACCCCATCATAACCTAGCCTGTCCTGATTAATACACATACCTCAGAAAAACTCTTCTTCATCCTTCAAATCCTAACTCAGAAGTTAACTCTCATGGGAGAAATGGGGGTTTTTTTCTAAATCCTCCAGAAAAAGTTACATCCTCCTTCTTCCATATTCTTTTTGTTTGTTTGTTTGTTTGAAGATTTTATTTATTTATTCATGGGAGACAGACAGAGAGAGAGAGAGAGAGAGAGAGAGAGAGAGCAGCAGGCTCCACTCAGGGAGCCCAATGTGTGATTCAATCCCGGGACTCCAGGATCATGCCCTGGGCCGAAGGCAGGCACTAAACTACTAAGCCACTCAGGGATCCCCACCATGTTCTATATTTTAGATACTTCTATTGATATTTTTATCATAAGAATATACATCTTCTAAAAGTCTCATCGTGGCCACACTACCATCCCTACAATCTTGTGGAAGAGGTGTGCTCATGATAGTTAGTACCATGTTACCCTATTTCATCAGCCCACCGCTCTTCAGAATGGGAGTAGACCTTTGACCCTAGCTGAATCAATACACTCTTTCTTCCAGAAACCAGAAACTCTGGACAATCTGGATCAGATACTGGAATTGAAAGCAATCATCCATAGTTGGGGCTGGAGTGGCCATTGCCGTCCACTGGGGGCTGAATCAGAAACAACTACTCTTCAAAGAAAGAACAAGAACAAAGGAACAGACATACAGAGAGAAACAAAGGTCAGGTGCCATATGATCCTAGGGAGACAGAGTAAGTAACAGCTAATCTTGGTCTTCCAGTTCCCCATTCGTATCCCTTCTGATGACAGCCTCATCAGTTTGTAGGGGCTTTTGTTTCTCACAAATAAGAAACCTTGATGATGACATTAATGATTATTTCTAGAGCAGGCTGCAATAGTTTTATTACTGCCCAGAGATCTTTTCCAGCCCTCTGACCACAGAATGGGCACATTCTCTATGTCTGGTCTATCACAGAACTCCACACTATGAGTGACTGGACAATGAAGATCACATGACCAAAATGAGGCCAATCAGTGCCCTTCTCTGGGATTCATACACTGCTGCTTCCCATATGGACCAAGATGCTGTTTAAAGATGCTGGAGGCCATCTCTCCTGTCACATGGGAGGTGTTACAGTGGGAGCCTGAGATAATAATTCAGGCACAGGCCAATGAAAGAGGGAGAGGAAGAGAGGAACACAGAAAAAGAAGAGAAGGCAATGAATCCTGATTTCAGCCTCAGGCCCTGATCCCTGTCTTTCTTTTTTCCATCATGTACGATGCCCTACTCTCCTCTCAAGGTATGTAAGCAGTTTTCAGAGTTAAGCAGATGGAATCGGTTTTTCTACTGATTGCTCGCAACTAAAATGACTTGATCTTGTACATCTTTGTCTCCCTCATAGACTTTAGGTGTCTCGACACAAGAACCTAGTCCTATTCATCACTGCCCCCCAAGGTCTAGCAAGTAGATGTTGCCAGTGAACGTTACGGAATGAAGTTTTTGGACTCGTGGTGATGCTCAATATTCAACGTATCAGGTTACCTCACAGTTTCATGAAAGCACCTCTGACATCTAATGGAAGCTCCAAATTTCAGCATTTCAGAGGATGCCCTTGAATCAGACAGATGTGAGTTTGAATCCCAGCTCCTAGGCCTTGGGTAAGTTACATACCCCTCATTTTACTCATCTGCAAAATAGAGATATTAACAGTACCTACTCCAGAAGATTGTTGCAAAGATAAAATTATATGGTAAATGCAAAGTATTTTGGACAGTGCCTTACCCACAGTGTGCCCAATGCATATTAGATTTTATTAATATTATTGTTATTATTGCTATATGACTATTTCTTAAATCATTTAAAAAATATTCTGGCTCTTTCAATTCATGGGATCTTAACCTGAGCTTCAGGGAGAATTTGGGCAACCAATATTGCATTATATTTAGAGAACATGGACATATGGCATCATTGAGAGAAGAGAGAAGCTCACAGAGCTATTGTCCAATTCACCAAGGGCATCCAAGATCTTCAATTCTACTAGACATTCTCAAAATATCTATATGTATCTGATCTAGCAATTCCACTTCTGGGTATATATGCCCCAAAATACTAGAAGCAGAAACTTAAAACAGGTTTTCATATACAGGTATTCATAACTTCATTACTCACAATGGCCCAAAGGTGGTGGGGTGCCTGGGTGGCTCAGCACTTGAGCACCTGCCTTCAGCCCAGGGGTGTGATCTGAGTCCCGGGATCGAGTCCTGCATCGGGCTCCCCGCATGAAGCCTGCTTCTCCCTCTGCCTGTGTCTCAGCCTCTCTCTGTGTGTCTCTCAAGAAATGAATAAACAAAATCTTTAAAAAACAACAATAACAACAACAAAACGATGGCCCAAAGGTGGAAAACATCCCAGATGTTCGTGGATAGATGGATAAACAAACACCATCTGTATATACACAGAAGAAGGAATTCTGGCTCCTGCTACAGCATGGATAAACCCTGAAGACATCATGGTAAGTGAAATTAGCCAGTCAACAAAGGACAAGCATGAAATAATTCCACTGATATGGGGCAACCAGAGCCATCAGATCCATTGAGACGAAGTAGAAGAGTCTGGTTGTCTGGGACTGGGGAGAGGAAATGGGAAGTTAGTGTTTCATGGGAGCAGACTCTCAGTTCAAGATGAAAAGGTATTGGAGACGGGCGGTGGTGATGGTTGCCGACAACGTGAATGTACATAATGCCATCGAAACGTATGCTTAAAAATACTGAAAATAATAAATTCTACATTATGTATATAGTTTACTACCATTGTTTTAAAGTGGAAAAAAAAAAAAAAAGGCCACCCATACACAGCAGCCCCATGTGTCTGGATCCCCCAATGATCTGCGTGGAGTGAAAAGAACCAAACGAAGCTCCCTCTTCAGTTGGCCCCACAGACCCAGGTCTTCCAAGATCACTCTGGGTTCAGCCAAGCCCCAAACACGTTTGGCCTGCAGCACTTCATTCCGGCTGTAATGAAATTACGTGTGTGTGCTTACAGGGAAAGGGAGTGGGTATGGTTTTAATTTCTTTACGCTCAGCCCCTCAGAATGCAGTAGGGTAGTTGCTGTTTGATGTCAGAGGCGCCCTGCACGGCCTTTGCATGAGCCTTGGTTCTCGAGGGGAACAAGAAACCAAGGTTAGCTCAGACTAAATTGTCTTGAAAGCCTGAGCGGAAAAGGGGCTCCGAACGTGGAACTTGCCAAGGGAACACATTCCCTCCTCCAAGTAGGCATGAAATAAGGATCTGGTTCCTGGGACCCAGGGGCTTCCCACAGAATTCAGAAACTCAGATTTGTTCCACAAAATCTCAGGAGCATTGTGGTTGGAGAGGAGTTTAGGAAGAGGGAATAGAGAGAAGACCTTTACCGAAAACCTACTAGGGGTGCCAGGGACTTTAGAGAGATTCCCCACAATCAAAAGTCTCCCATTTTTTCTGATGAGGAAACTAGGGTCAGAGAAGTCAATAGAGCAGATTAAGGCATTAAGTGGAACACCTTGGCTTGGACTCATGGTCTTTCCATAGGAACATGTGTTTCACTTGCTATGGATAAATACCAAATCGCCCCCAACTTGTGATGAAAAACAACTAGCATTTCATTATGCTCACAGATCCTGTGAGTTGGGAATTTATAAAAGTTACAGTGGGGGGGAGACACCTGGGTGGCTCAGTGGTTGAGTGTCTGCCTTTGGCTCAGGGTGTGATCCCAGTCTCTTGGGATTGAGTCCCGCATCGGGCTCCCTGCATGGAGCCTGCTTCTCCCTCTACCTGTGCCTCTCTCTGTGTGTCTCTCATGAATAAGTAAATAAAATCTTTTAAAAAAAGAAAAGAAAAGTTACAGTGAGTATTAGGAGCTGAAAGGTGTCTCGCCTGCAAAAAAAAAAAAACCAATAGGCTGTGGCCTTACTCCCAGTATCTCAGAATGTGATCTGGTTTGGAAATAGTCTTCGCAGAGGTAATCAGATTCAAAGGAGGTCCTTGGGGACACCCAATCCAATATGACTGGTGTCCTTAGGGAGGAAATCAGGACACAGACTCACACACTCACACAGGAAAGATGATGTGAAGAGACAGGACAAGAAGGCCATGTAAAGATGGGAAGACTGAATGACGCATCTACAAGCCAAGGAATGCCAAGGAGTAGTAACAAACCACCGGAAGCTAGGAATGGGTAAGGAAGGACTCCTCTCCTACCGGTGTCAGAAGGTGCACGGCCCTACCAGGACCCTGAGACAATAAAATTCCATTGTTTTAAGCAACCCACTTTGTGGCACTTCCATAGGGTAACCCTAGGAATCAAGCCCACAAAGGGCAAAGCTGAGAATTAGGGTACCAGGTCACCATACCCTCTCCAGCTCCACTCTTCTTTAATCTGCTCTACATATGGGATTTCTGCACGAGATTTTATTTGAAGAGCCATTTCCGTAGTTACAAAAGCACTTGCATGTTATGAGCCGGGAGGTGGAAACCCAGGTCCAAGAGGGCAGTGGGACTTGCCCAAGGTCGCCGATGACTGGGCAACAGTCTTAAGACAGAAAGCAAGCTCCCTGGCTACGTGTCCTCTTTCCTTTCCATCCACCACTCATCTGGGGGGAGGCAAGCACATGGAGGTCGCTGTGCCATTGCGGCCCCTTTGCACGGCTCTGGTTCAGAAGTGCATCTTCCCCAGTCGGACCCCCGCCCCCCACTTGTCATCACTGCCCCAGAACAAAAGATGGTGCCCTGGTGGCAGGCGGGGCCAGGCTCCAAGGGCAGCCAGGCCCGAGGGCTGGCGCGGCGGCCCCGGAGTGACCTTAGGAGCGCCCTCTGCGAGGCCGGGCCGGGCCGGGGCGACCCTGATAGCCCGAGATCAAAGGCGCCCGGCAGCAGTGTCCGCTGAGAGGCGGCCAAGACAAGCGGGCGCGCGGCCTTATCTCCCCACCGCCGCCCGCGCTGGGCCGGGAAAGCACCGCGGTGCCCGGAAACTATTTCTGGCGGCGCGGGCGGGTGGCTGCCCGTGGCCTGGGCGGCCCGGCGGGCTCAGCGTTCCTTCCACGGCCTCCCGGCCTTGCGCTTTGTCCCGCTCTTTGTTCCAGAACATTCCATGGTCGGAGATGCACCTGCACGCAGCTGCCCCTTGCCCCGGGCTCGCTCACGCTTTCCTTGCACCTTCCCCGACACACGCGCGCGCTCACACGCACGCACACACTCACACCTGCCCGGGGTTGTAATCTCCGAGCTCTCTGAAACACGAATCCAGAGACAGCTGCCAACTAAAACCATAAAACCCCCTTGCCTTCCTTTCAGCGATTATGAACTCGGGGCCCATTTCCACCAGCTGATGCCTGGGCCCTTTCTTGCGGGGTTGCAAGGAGGGGCGTGGAGGGGGTGCCGTCAAGGTGTCATGTCAACCCCTTCGTCTGCAGCTGGAGGAAACCCAGCCACTGCTCTTGCTCCAGTTGTGGCCTCTGGCAGCCAGGCAGCCCGCAACTGGCCAGTTGCAAAAACATCGATTGTAGGACTTCTGGAAAGGAGAAAGGAGGGATCTATCCTCTCAAGAGATTATCTGACAGATTCCAGAACCTTCCACATACCAAAAGTCTGAATTTCCCTCTCTATCCTGGAACTCACACCTGATGTCTCGGGTCCAGACTGGCTGTGGGGGAGAGGGAGAGGGATGTTGGTATACCTGTCACTTTCTGCCTCCAGCACCTGTAGTCTTTAGAATTTCATCCAAACAGCTGAGGTGGCAAGGACAGAAAAGGTGGGGGTGGTGGACCCAGCAAGAGACGGAAGATGGCTCCCAGGGAGCTACCCTGTTGCCCAGGAGCAAAGGGAAGGAACAATCATTTCTTAAGTCCCTGCTGTGTACTGGGTGCCTACTTCCTATGTGCAGTTGGGAGATGTCAAGGGCTCTTATCAGTGCCTGACACAGGATAAGCACTCCAGACCTTGCAACTATGTTTCTCTCTTTTAGCTACTGGTGGTGCAACTTTGCAGTGGATATTTTGTAAATGAGGAAAATGAAGGTCCAAGGGGTTTGGTGACAGCCACCTGAATACAGCCCTCAAATGCCAGCGCCTCCCCACTCTTCCTGAAGTCAGCTGGCAAGGTGGCTGAGCAGGGGAAAATCATGTTGCATCATTTTGCTTCTTCCACACAAAATAATGCAAAATCTTAGTTTCGGAAAGGTGTTTTTTCTAGTTTCCCTCAGGCCTAAATCAAAATTTCTGAGTATTATGTCTGAGTGGGCTCATACAGACCTTATAAACAAATCGCTTGGGTTAATCGCTACAGGTTAAAAGCAAACAGCACCAGGGGAAGGACAGAGAGGCCATGATTTATATACCCCTGGGTCAGTATCCCTTATCAGGGTGCCAGCTTCTCAATGTTGCTTTGGAAGAACAAACGTCCTTTTATGGGAGATACTCATAGTGGAGCTGTCAATCATGACGTCACCACCAAAGGACAGGCTTATACCCTGAGCTCAGCCCATCTGATAGGCTCCAAACCTGGATCCAAAGGCCTGAAGGTGTGCAGCTCATTCTGGTCTGCAGCTGAGTGCCTGCATTCCTACCACCCAGCTCCCCCTGCTCCTGCTTCTTCAGAGACCTCATTCTTGTATTCCACAGGATCCCATATCCTTCCAGAAAATTCCTTCCTTGCATAAGTTTATGAGTCACTTTCTGCTCTATGCAGAGAATTACAAGCTTTATAGGTTAAAAATGGGCCAATATATTGCAATATCATGTGCCATGTGTCCAGATCCCAATTCCAATTCATGGGAGGGTGACCCATACCAACCAGCAATTCTCCAGACACCAGCTGGGTGTTCTGCGATTTAACTCAATTCAGACACCGTCTACCTGGAGATGGCGTCATATCCCACAGGTGGAAGGCACAATCCCACAAGCCTGCCCCTCCATGAAGATGCCAGCTGCAAATCCAGCTTGGTACCTGTGCTACTGACTGACTGGCTATAAATTGGAGCAACGCCCTCCAACTGAGGATGTCAATCGCAAGCCCACATGGTTACCTGTATTTCTGATCCACAGGCTATAAATCAGGGATTCCCATGACACCCCCACCCTCACTCCTCTATTTCGATCAACTAGCTAGCACAGCTCCCAGAACTCAGGAAACCCATTGTCTCACTAGGTTTCCAGTTTGTCATAAAAGGAGATAACTCAGGAACAGCCAGGTGGAAGAGATGCAGAGGGAAAGGTACAGGGAGATGCAGAGCTTCTGTGACCCCTCAGAAAGGGTATCACCCTCCCCAAATCTTCATATGGTCACCAACTTGGAAGCCCTCAGTACCCTGTTCTTTTGGGGGTTTTGCAGAGGCTTCAGGACAGAGGCACAGCTGATTAAATCATTGGCCAGGTCTCTAGCTCCTGCCCCCCCCCACACACACCCCCACACAGCCCCCAACCCCTAGGTCACAGGGGTAAGAATTGAAAAGTTCCAACCCTCTAATCCTACAGCTGGCTTTCCTGGCCACCAGCCCCCACCCGTAGAACTTCCAAAAGTCACCTCATTCACATTACAAAAGACACCTTTATCGCCCTCATCAGTTAGGAAATTCCAAGGGTTTTAGAAGCTCTGTGCCAGAACCCGGGACAAAGACCAAATACATATTTCTTATTAGAAATTACAATATCCCGCAGTTGCCAACACCGCCCTTTGCCTCACGGGGCCCTCATTTCTCACTGGTTTTAGGTAGCCCTCCCATCCAAGATCTTAGTCACGGCTTTGGGAACGTAATGACTCCTGTAACTCAGAAGTCTAGGAGTGGATGCTAGCCCTGGGCAGAGCTGGATCCATATACTCACTACACCAGCAGAATCTCCCTCCCCACCTCTCACTTAGTTGACTGTCTTCTGTTCAGGTTTTTGCTCTTTGTGTCAAAGATCCTCAGAAGCTTGAAGCTAATACCCCATCAGTTGAGACAAAAAGGCGCTCCAGCTTCTGAACCATCCCATTTAAGAATCTCAGAAATTAATCTCCTTGTCCTAGCTTAGGCACACAGCCATCCATGAACCAATCGCCTTGGCCAGAAGTCAGAATGCTTGGATTGGTCAGGCATTGGTCATGTGCTCACCCCCCCAACACGCGTGCGCGTGCACACACACACACACACACACACACACATAGCGATAGGGGTCAGCCCTACCCTAATCACACAGAGTCGAGGAACAGTTTCTAGAAGGTGGCCATATGACCCTCTGGTGAGTTACATGTAAGGGGGACTCTATACACCCTGATGGTTCACAGTGTCAGAGGAGCAGAGTGTAATGTACAGATCTGCGTCATTCAGACCTGTCTGGAGCCTGCCTCCACCACTTTCCAGACCTTGGGCAAATGGCGATCTCACTGAATATCAGTTTTTTCATCTGCAAAGTGGAGAGAAAACAAGGATCAGCTCAGATTTCCAAGATTAGAAAGAATGCAAGTAGAAAAGGACATTTGTCACATAGAAGATGGTAAGATATTGTTAAATCCAGTTTTCAGTGCCCGTGAATGTCCTAATTCCTGCCTTCCTGAGGCATTTCTCTTGTCTTTCTCTGTCTTGTTTCTTCCTCATTTATATGTTGCTTTGCCTTTTTCTCCTTGCAGACAGCAGATACACACACACACACACACACACACAGAGTCCAGCCCAAATAACAACACTCGCAGAAAACGGAGGAGGAAAATTCATTGATATCTAACTGTGAGCAACCAGACTAGTGTAGTGGAAAATATGTAAAAGGCTTGGAGGAGGAAAGAGGATATTAAAATTGTTATTTTCCCAATCCTATCAAGACATCTCTTTAGCCCTAATGACAGGATGCGTAGCCCATCTGTCAAAAACTGCTGCATCTCCTAACAAAAACCAACTCAATTGAATGTCTGCTTGGTGAGAGCATAGGCTTGTAGGCTGAGGCTGTTGTCGGCCTTGTTCCAATTTTTTTTTTTTTTTTTTGGCCTTTCTCTTTCTCTCCAAGGCAGTTTTTTTGTCACTGTCTTTGTGGGATTCCCTTGTCCTTCTTCACACAAGAGTCGGCTAGGACTTTAGCCTGCATATACTGGGACAATGCACAGGGAAGTGGCTGGTGTCCCACCACCACAGGCCCCAGGGTGCCATGTAAGGTCTGACCTGGATGCTGACTCCCCTAGCAGAGCCTATGTCTACTGCCGTTTCAAGTGGCCAGTGCTGGAGACAATTATTGATTATGCAGGGGATGCTGGGATCTGCATTGTAAACAATATATGGTTGAATTGACACTGGCCAGTGGTGGACAATGATGACGGGCTAATGATATCTCCAGCCAATGGGAGAGGGCATGCCAGTTTCAGAGACTTCTTTGGGTACTTCCTTGAACCTCCAAAGCCTAGCTTGGAAGTCCAATCTATGATGGTTTTTAGGTGTGAGCTGGTTCTTGGAGCCCCGCTGGCTGAAGACGGACATCATCCAGGGGTTCTTGGATGAATATAGGGCTGGAACTCCACCATGCCCATGCCCAATTCACCTTACCCATATGCCTCAAGGTGTGACTCTCCCTCCCGCTTTGGAGGGGCAACACTAGAACACCAGCCACAGCGACAGGGAACAAGCAAAGCCTGGCGTCATGCTTAACACACGGAAAGCTCACATCCTTGAACATCTGAAACCGAGTCAGAGGAACTTAGATTGATTAGATCCAAGGAAGAGACAGCTGGGGAACTTCAAATATTTTCCAAGCCAGTGGCGGCAAGAGATGAGCCTGGGGAGGGAGACATGGGTCAGATCTGGAAGGATTTGGACACTACCCTGCGCACACATGGGAGCCATTGCAGGACTTAGAGCCAGAAAGCAAGAGTGAGATTTGCATTTCAGAAGAGCAGTCACATTGTGGGATGAAGAAAGAATGGGGGGAGGGGGCAGCAAGCATGGAAACAGCCAACCAATTAGAAGACTCCTTCTAATTAGAAGGATCCAGGTAAGAGAGGGAGGTGGCCTGCACCAAGACTGGGAGAAGAATGGAGACAGCTCCAAGGATTCAAGAAATAGAATTAGAGGGATACCTGGATAGCTCAGTGGTTGAGCATCTGCCTTCAGCTCAGGGTGTGATCCCAGGTCTGGGGATCCATTCCCACATCTTCTCCCTCTGCCTATGTTTCTGTCTCTCTTTCTGTGTCTCTCATAAATAAATGAATAAAATCTTTAAAAAAAAAACAAAGAAATAGGATTAGAAAGCTAAGCAGATTCGTGCAGGTGAGATAAGGGGTGAGCGCCTAAAAAGGCTCCTCCCTGGGAAGAGCTCATCTAACATATCCTCCTCCCTTTAGCTTCTCATATGTTAGGATCTATTGAAATCTTTTTTCTTTTTAAGTTCTCGTGGACCTATTGTGACACTGCTCTGGGTGCAGCTCAAACTGATAGATTCTGAAATCAGACTGACTGGGCATGGTTATATTATTTAGGGTCTTCCTTAGAAGCAGGTGGAGGCTGGATGCACTTAATACTTCTCGTTGATCATCTACTTAGAAGTGGGTAAGAATGAAAGGGAAGAGGTTTTGAAGCCTCTAGAATGTTTAGCAACTCAGTACCCTGATCCAAGTAAGAAAGGAAATGATCTGAATGCAGCCCATGGCCATGGAGTCAGGAAAGCCCAAGCTGCAATTAGAGAGACATTGATCCATGCAGAGGAGAGAAAAAAATGCTTTCAGGATCCCAAAGCTGATCAACAGTACAAGCTGCTATGTTTATTACTCCAGGGGATCTTATCCAGATTGTTCTAAAGCTGACCAGGGCAAGAACTGAAACTGTACCTGGGTGGGCAAATTCATCATCATGGAGTTAGTTGAGAGCTCACCACTCATTCCAGATCACAAATGGAAACATTCCATATGGACACTGACCATCTTCCATGAGCAAGATAACTGACCATCCCAGTTTGTCAAGGACTTCCAATGCTAAAACAGAGAAAGTTCCAGGCAAGCCAGGATGAGTTGATCCCCTTACCCCTAAGCCCTCTACCCTAAGCCCCACTTAGAGCTCCTGTCACCATTTTGAATGGTAGCCTTTTCAATGTAATTTCAAAAAAAAAAAAATTATTAACCAATTTGGGATCAACTTTGTTGGGAAGGAAAGAAGATCAATTTGTTCAATTACATCTATTCAGGCCATCTTTTCCAATGGAAAGGACATTGGCGTAGCGACTACAATTGGTGACAGCCGGCTCCAAAGCAGGTGCAGTGGGTTTAAATCCTTGCTTTCCTCTATAAAATGGGAACGTTCATAATTCATGCCTCATATCTAAGAAACTGTATGGAAAGTGCTGAACACAGTGTCTGGCCTGTAGTAAGTATTCAAAACCATGAGCTGTTATTATTAGTATATTCCATCTCACCCCACCCCAAACCCCAGTCCTCTTGATCGAAAGCTACTTAGAGCTTTTAATCTCTTTCTGGACATTTCCCATTTGGCAGAAGGCTTGGAGTAGCTTCTGAACCTACAAGGTGCCTTAACTGATAGAGTCCATTTATAAAGTTCCTCTTTGCAAATTTGTAACTGAGAAGATTTGGAAAACCTTTGACCAAGTGACTAACATGATCGAATAAGAAAGAGAAGCCTATTAATTGTGTCTTTCCTTAAGAAAGTATGGGTTATCTCCAAGGGAAGGGAGTTTTCTAAGAACCAGAAGACATTTGTTAACTGAGATAATGTATATAAAGAGCTTAAGCTGTGGTCAAAACAATGCTACCACCATATTATCTCCTGCCTAAACAATTGCAAGGAGCCCTCCTAGCTGGTCTACTGCTTCCGTCTTTTTGTCTTGGAGTCTGTTTTCTCCTTGCCCTGCAGCTAAGAGGGGATCATTAAAAAGGTAAGACAGCCCGGGGCACCTGCCTGACTCAGGTCAATATCTCAGGGTCCAGGGATCCAGCCCAGATCAGGCTCCTTGCTCAGTGAGGAGTCTGCTTCTGCCCCTCCTCCCCCTCCCCCCTGCTCGTGCTCGCGCTCTCTCTCTCTCAAATAAATAAAATAAAATAAAATAAAATAAAAAAAGGTAAGATAGTCAAAAGCTAGAATCTGCCCTGGTGAAATCAGCAAGAGAAAGGACAAATTGTGGTATGTCCATACAAAAAAATGCATACAAGTTATAGCACGTATAAATCTCAAATGCCCTGTGCCGAGTGAAAGAAGCCTTACCCAAAAAGTTCTGGAATACGCAACAGGAACAAGTGTGAAAAATCAGAACAGCGGTTCCCTGGAGGCAGGGCAAAGGGAAAAGAATGTGTAGATAATGTTCTCTACCTTGATAGGGGTGTGGGTGGCACAAGTATGTCAAAAATTCGTCCAAATTCAAAGAATGATACAATTTGTGCATTTTGCTGTGTGTAAATTTTCTCTTTAAAAAAAAATCCATAAACAAATATTGAGCTCCAGGATAGTGATATGCATGCCAAAGGGTTTGGCGGTGAAGTAACTGATCCTTGCAATATACTTTGAAATGCAACAAAACAATAGGATGAGTTGATGGCTGGGTAGAGGGGCAAATAAATGAGCAGTGTAGTAAAGCAACTAGAACAAAGTGTTGAGTGTAGAATCCACCGGGTTGCTGTATGGATGTTTTATACACATTTTTTTTTCACCTTTTCTATAGGCATGAAATTTTTCATGATAAAATTTTGGTGTGTGGGGGGGGGGCGGGGTGGGGGGAAGCAGGATAGAAAAGGATATAGGTCACTCCTTAAAATAGCTTCCGCTTTCATTCAGATGGAAAGCTAAGCCCTTTCAAGGTCATTGGGATCTGGGCCATCCGTTCCCATTTCTCCAAATTCATCTCCTGCCACCTTTTGAATAGTATCCTTCTCTGTGGCAATCGGACCCTCTCGGCCATAGTACTTCCAGCCACCAAAGCCTCCTTGCTCTGCCTCAAGCATCCGTACCATGTTCTGGCCTCGGCCTTCACATTCTCTGTTCCGTCTGCCTGGAACACTGTTCCCCTATATCTCACAAGTTTGATTCCCTGACTTCTACAGATCTCTGCCCCAATGCCATCTCTTTACTACTCTATATAAGATAGCACTCCCCACCTCCCAGTGTCTCTAGCCCCTTGCTTGTTTTAGGTGGTCTGGTTTCTAGCACCCACTGATCGAATATTCAGTTGTTTCCTGTCTATTCCTCCTCACAGCAACTAAGCACCTTGGCGGTTTCCTTGTGTTGTGTTAGCACCTGGAATGGCTCCTGGAAGGAGACAGCACTCAGTCGAGGGCTTGGTAAGTGCCTGGCCCTGCGCTAAGCCATTTTCTTCTATTGTCTGGTTTCATCCTCCCAAGAAGACGATTGCTATTTTTACAAATGAGAAAAATCATAGCCTAGGAAGATTAAGTAATTTATCCACTGGCAAGTGTCAAGACTGGGAGAATCCAACCCAGATCTTTTGGTGCCAAAATTCAGAATGTTTCCATTTTGCCAGAGGGCAGAAAGGGTCCAGAAGAGGGAGCCAGATGGGGAAGGATGTGTCAGACGCTCACCAAAGCTGCCCTAACTGCAGATGTAAAGACCCAAGTGCCAGCAGATCTGGAAGCATCAGACTCTCAATCATAAAACTTCCAATGACACCTGGTGTCCCCTGTCCCCAGTTTATAAGGGTCCAATGAACTGACCAATGTTACTGGGCTTCCAACTTAATTAGCACTTCTATATCATGGTCTGTGTTCATCAATTGCCTTTCAGTGCAAAAATCATCTTAAGCTCCTCATCCAATATCCTTCTCTGTTTCCCCTTATACACGGGCTGTATATATACTGACCTTAACACAGAGAGTTTTTTAGTGAACAGATCACAGTTCTCATCCAGAAACGTGAATGCCCATTGTGCAATATTCTTCTAAGTGCTCAAAAGGTTAGTTTTCTCCATAAATAAATCGTTCATATCTGACAATGAGGCTCATATATGGAAAAAAAAAAAAGTCAAAATGTTTGCAATTATTCATAGATGATCAGTCAGTGAACAGGCATTCGAGGAGCAAGGGACATCTCAACGGTCCCCACACCTACGTTCTGAGCACCTCCTATGTGCATTGTACCAGGCAATAGGGGACCAGGAGGGAGGTGAGGAGTGTAGTAAGTTGCCTGCAGGGTTCGATCACCTCCTGTGTGACCCTGGCCAAGTTATTTGAACACACTGAAACTCAGTTGCCTCATCTGAAAAGTGGAGATAATTATACCTTCTTGAAAATGTTATCACTGTGAGGAACGCAAGAGACAATCTACATAAAGGGACCTAACATAGTGGCCAGGACCCGAGAGCTCGGGGAAAAAGATGCTAGTTGCGTGCCTGCATCTCTCTCCCCTGTGACCCTCACTGCAAGGGGACCCTCAGACATGCCTGGGTAATTCTGACTTCTAAGCAGACTGGGTAAGTGCTCTGAGCAAGAAACTGACCACAAACTGTTTAGTCTTATGTTTAGGGATACTTACAAAGGAGATATTTTTAGCTCCTCCATTACAGATGCCAAAGCCAAAGTTCAGAGAAAATAAGTAACTTGGCCAAGATACTACCATTTCTAAATTTCAGAAGTCTCCTAGTTCTTATTGGTCTCCTAGTAGAGATGGAGTCCCATTGGGGAAATCCGGGAAGGCTACTTGGAGAAGGTGGTAGTCTTAAAGAGTCTATCTTCACTGCATGAACATCTGTTTCCTCTCATACCAAACTTGGCATCCCACTAGGAATCTGCATCCTGGATTCCGTAACCCACAGCTTCATGACTTTCTTCCCAGCTTTGGCTTTAGCCAAAGTGGGCACCAATCAGCAAAGATTCCCCTTCCCTTCTTCTAAACACAAGTAAACCATTCAGATTCACGAGGACGTCTATCCAACACCACCCATCCCCTTCTCAGAATGTCCCCACATCTAAAGAGATTTGAGAAAGATCCCTCTCAAAGACTCTTTGAGAACCACCCCCCCACACCCCCTCCCACGCCCCACACACAACCCCCCCACCCCCACCCCAACTGGTCATGTCAGACTTCCTTTCTGTCACTTGGTGACAGGATTTTAAAAGGGTCAGGGGCGGGGCGAGGGGAAGAATTCAGCCAATACTAAGATAGCGTCCTCAGGATGGATGACCTACCACGCTATCATGAAAAATATGTGTGTTCCGGCTATTTACAATTACCTGTTTGTTTGGGAAAGATTTCTTCTCTTCCTTCCACGTCTCCTAGCTGTGTATGCGGTGAAAAGGATGGGGCTGGGTGTGTAAGACTTTTTTTTTTTTTTTTTCCCCTCGGCTGTGTTTATCCACCCAAGAAAGTATTTTAAGTACTTTGTTTCCATTATGCTATTCTGAGCCCATTACTTGGTGGGGTGATTAAAGATTGCTTTTGGCAAGAGAAGAGAAGACAAAGTGTTTGTTACTTCCATGACTGTTAGCCTTTTCCAGGCAGTCTTCAAAGGGAAAAACATAAACACATGGCATACAAAATACATATTGGCTTCGTAATGGGAGCCCTGGAGAATGTCTGGCCCTTCACCTTTGCCTGGAATCTGAGTAGCTGGGACAGAAGGCCTGAGAAGGACTCTTTCTAAGGCATCTTGGAGGCTCTTGATCTCTGGGCTCTTCTCTTCTTCATCTGTGTGTTCATTGATCCTTTTGCTTGGCTGGGGTCTTCCTGCAAGCTTCCCTACTACCCTTCCACCGGTATTTGGACAAGACAGGTGAGCTGTCTACTTTCACGAGGCTCAGGTCTAGTGCGATCCACAGATGTTAACCAAGGATGCTGCAGTGTGTTTCTGAGCAGTGATGAGTCGTAAGGTCGAGAAGAACAGGACGTGTCACGCACGGGTAGGGGAATAGGAAATCTGACTTTTTCTCGGGGTCAGGGAGAACGGGGAGGACTTGGGGAGTCAGGGAGGACTTCCCCGGATGTACAAATCGGAAACACAAGCAGACGCTGGGGAGGAAGGGGTCTTCTAGGCAAAAGCTGCCAGGAGAGAACAGGGTTTAGTCAAAGAAGGGAAAGAAATGGTGGTGGCGGGAACCCAGAGAACAAGGTCTGGGTTCGATGCTAGGGCCTCCCCACCCCGAGTATAACCACATAGTAGGTGTTAACTACAACCTAGTGGAAGTTAGGAGTGAAAGGCGTAAATGTCACCACTTACACAGGCAAATCCCTGCCTTAACGGCTTGGTGGCCCTTGGGCAAGACCTTTCACTGCTGTAGGTCTCCATTTCTTCATCTGTCAAATGGGTGTCATGAGTCCTCCCCCACGGGGCCTGTGCTACATGGCTGGAACTCAATAAACGTTAGCTTCCTTTTTCCTTCCCAATTATCTTTAATGAGTTCAACTTCCCTTGTTTCACTTAGCATCTTGGCAGACTTGCACGAAGCCAGAAAGCCCCATCATGGTCTCTGATCCATCGCTGGGAGGAATGAATGCCTCCGACCTGTCGGTCCCCTCAGCCAGAGGACCTCACTGCCCTGCAAGGTTGCTGCAATCATTCATCCCCCATCCCACCAGTTCAGATGGAGTCCCTTTGAAGTCAGCAGCTATCTCTCGCCTGGATCTCCAGGACATTAGCATCTCCCTGGGCTATCTCCCAGACTATTGTGACAAGCAGATGGGATAAAGGGTGGGTGAGGTCTCAGAAGCTCGTAAAAGCCCAGGATTCCTGTTCCCCCTCCCTCGGCTGGGGAGGAAACCTGCACCGGTCTAGATAGGGTTACAAGTTGTACAGATGCATTTTCCCTGAACTCATATAACTCAACAGCCTCTCAGATTCAAAATGGCACCAACAAGTTCAGGCATGTCCAGGGCACTTAAATTGTCTGGGAATCTCTCTCTTCTGGAGCCAAGTGGGCAGCTTCAGAAACTCCAACTTCTCAGGCAGAGCAAAAGCCCTGGCTGGTGCAGCCCATGTGCCTCCTCTGCTCCGAGGCGTCCTGAGTGCCGGCACCAGGCCTGGTGCTTTTCAACACCCCTCTCCATCTGGGGGTCCCCACAATTCTGTGAGCAAGGGAGGAACCCTCCCATGTTTCCAGATTTCATCAACTGAGAAGTTCAGTAATTTGCCCAAAGTCTCAGGAAGTGCAAGGGCAGAAGTCCTGATTGTGAACACCCTCAGCTCTTTGCTCTTTCATGGTGCCTTGAGGAAGGTCTCTTCCCTCCACTCCAAGAGTCAGATTACCTGGCACCTGAGGAGGCATCGTAGGGATGCTCAGGGCCAGTGGGGGCTTCCACGTTGGGGGTCTTTGCTCTAAATGCTGAATTTGGATTTCTGGATACTCCCAGGCTACCAACAGTTCACTGATATCTTCCATCCTTCTATGGAGTCCTCTTTTTTTTTTTAATATTTTTATTTATTTATTCATGAGAGACCCACAGAGAGACAGAGACACAGGCAGAGGGAGAAGCAGGCTCCATGCAAGGAGCCAGATGTGGGACTCGATCCTGGGTCTCCAGGATCACACCCTGAGCCAAAGGCAGACGCTCAACCGCTGGGCCACTCAGGTTGTCCCTGGAGTCTTCTTCTGATCCCGATTGCCCTGCTAACCTCACCAGAGCTCTAGAAGGTACAATCACAATCACAATCATCGTAATTGTCACCATTGATTAAGCTCTTGCTAAGCACTTGCCACTGAGCCGAGCAATATGTATTTCCTCACATAATGAGTTTAAGGATGCTACACAGAATGGCCATCGGCAGCAGCGTCCCCATTTCACAGAGCAGGAAACTGAGGTTCACAGAGGGAAAATCGTCACTCAAGACCACAAGCTAGCACATGGCAGGGTCAAAGCTGAGGTTCAGTCTGGCTGACCCCAAGCTCTCAGCCATCCACCCACTGACTGGGTCTGTCTCCACACTTTGGCAAAAGTCTTTGCCCAAGAAGATGGCACCCAAATCCAGTAAAATCCTGCCCTGCCAAACCCTGAGGCCCAAGCCAGGTTTGCACATCCCTCTCCACCTCCACCTGCCAGGGCTCAGTGTCCCCACCTGTAGAATAGGGAACCACACTAAGTGAGCCCCTAGGTCCAGCTCAAATCCTGATGAGTGCAAATCAACACAGAAACAGAAGTTTCCAGTCTAGATCTCATCCCAGTTGTCTATCCTCCTTAGAGCATGTCTCTCTTCATGTGGGAACCGGGTGAGGATTTCAACAGATTCACCCTATTTCTCTTGCTGACTTCCAAGGGGCAAAAGAAAATGAAGTCACACGTGGGCCCCTTGACTCTTATGAAGGTCCTCGTGTGTAACAGACACTATGCTATGGGACACAGTGTTGAACAGAGAGGCAAGGTCCCTGCCATGTGCCATCTGCCATCTTGGAGCTTTCTTTCTAGTTGGCAGAATGGGGAGAAGGGAGGAGATACTGAGAAAAGACATAGGAGATTTTCTGAGGTACATAAAACAAGCTAAAAGTCTGAGAAATGGTGGAAGGGCCACCTCTTCTGATGTGATGACCAGCCAAGGTCTTTCTGAGAAGAGGACATTTGTGGGAAGACTTGCTCATGGAAATCACCAGATGAAGGACAGGAAGAGCATCCAGGCAGAGGGAACAGCAAAGGAGCACCCGTGCTTCAAGGTCAGAAGAAAAGTCACATGGCTGAGAGGGACAGAACCCAGGGGAGAAAAATGCAAGACGAGGTCAGAGGATGGCAGGAGCCAGATCACAGAGGATGCTATAGGTCACAGGACAGCTGGATTTTATTTTAGAACCATGGAAAGCCACTGAGGAAATCTTAAGAACTTTTTTCACTATCTTACAAAAGCAAATGATTTTAAGAAAGCCACACTCTTCCAAAGTGGCCACACCATTCTGTGTTCCCACCTGCAGTGTATGGGTGTTTCAGCTGCTTCACATCCCTGTCCACCCTTGGACCGGTGATGCTTTTTAATTTTAGCCATTGTGGTGGGTGAATAGTGGTATCTCGGTATGGTTTTCATATTTATCTTCCCAATGACTATTAATGTTGAATGCTTTCTAGTGAACTTTTTGACAGTTCACATGTCTTCTTTTGTGAAGTGTTTGTTAAAATATTTTGCCTGTTTTTAGGTCGCATCATCTGTCTTCTTATTCATGAGTTATAGGACTTCTTTCAATCTTCTGGATACATAGGGACACCTGAGTAGTTCAGTGGCTGAGCGTCTGCCTTCGGCTCAGGTCATGATCCCAAGGTCCTGGGATCAAGTCCCACATCAGGCTCCCCACAGGGAGCCTGCTTCTCCCTCTTTCTATGTCTCTGCCACTTTCTGTGTCTTTCATGAATAAAATCTTTAAAAAAAATTATTCTGGATACACGTTCTTTGTCAGATCAATGACTTACAGATATTTTCTCCCAGACTATGGCTTGCCTTTTCATTTTCTCAACAGGGTCTTTCTTCCTTCTTTTTTTTTCTTTCCTTCCTTCTTTTTTTCTGAGATCCTATTTTTATTATTTTCTCTTTTTTAAGTTTTTATTTTAATTCCAGTTAGTTAACATACAGTGTTATATTCGTTTCAGGTGTACGATATACTGATTCAACACTTCCATGCATCACCCTTCTCAACAGGATCTTTCAAAGAGAAGTATTAAAGTCCTAACAAGGCCCCATTTATCACTTATTTGTATTTTATGATTTATATGCTTTCTGTGTCTTAAGAAATCTCTGCTTTATCCAATGTCACAAAGATTTCCTAGTGTACTTTCTTCTAGAAAGTACATAGTTATAACTCTTAGGTTTAGTTTTATTTTACGTCATTTACATTAAAGACTTACAAATACACTTGCCATCTGTCTTGGCAATTCTGCTCTTAGATATCTACCCAAGAAAAAAAATCGTATGTCTGCAAAGTCTTACACTTGAATGTTCATATCTGCCATATTCACAATAGGCAAAAACTGAGAATAACCCAAATGACCATCCACAGGTGAATGGATATACTATTGTGCACCCATGTAATGAAATTCTACTTATCAGTAAAAAGGAACCCACCATCAATCCATGCAATAATGTGGATATATCTCAAAAACATGATGCCGAGCAAAAGAACCTGGACATAAAGAGAGTTCACACTGGATGGTGCCACTAATTAAAACTCTAGAAATGACCAAGCTCATCTACAGATATAGAAAGCAAATCAGTGGTTGCACAGGACCAGACTGTATAGATGGAGGCAGACAGGTGATGGGAAGGGCAGGAGGGAACTCTGTGTTGAAGAATGATCTAGGTCTTGATTGTGTTGGTGGTTACACAGATGCACACATTTATCAAAACTCATTGAACCATATTTCAGTGGGTATATTTAGTTTTATATAAATTATAAATTATGCCTCAACAGAATGGACTTGAAAAAATTCTTAAAGAGCAAAATAGAAGCTAGTGAAGAATGTGTCCAGGATGGGGATAAGGAGGAGAGTTAGACCACTGAGTCATCTAGACAGGAGATGAAGGTAGCTGGATCCAAGGCAAGGAAGCTGGTAGTTGTATTTGCTGTTGTGATTATTATTCTTATGTCATTGTTGTTGCTTTCCTGCCTTGTTCTTCCATGAGCCAGGAGCAGCCTCTCATCTGTCAATGAGTGCATCATTTCCCTTCTCCATCGCCTACATTTTTCTCTTCTGGGTCATCCCTCAAGGTTATCACAGGCTGGACATTGCCAACAGCTGACGCACACACTCAGGAAACCGTGTCACGGTCAAGGTAACTCTAAGAGCACCGTGATGCCACCCCCAGGCTCCCAGGCCCCTACTCTCCTTTCCAGAAGTCCTCCTAGAGTTCAGGCCTGATTCATTGACAGCAGCTGATGCTATCTGAGAGTGACTTCCCTCTTAGGGGACTAAAGTGTCCTCGGGCTTCTGCAGGGGAGTACCACAAACTGAGGGGGACCCAAAACAGCCAAAATGTATTCTTGCACAGTCCTGGAGACAAGGAGTCAGAAATCAAGGTGTCGACAGGAGAGGTGGCTCCTTTTTGGAAGCAGTGAGGGAAAATTTGTTCCGTGCCTCTCTTAGCTTCTGGTGGTTGCTGGCACCTTGGCACTCCTTGGCTTTGTAGCTGCATCACTGTATCTCTGACTCTGCTTCCCCCACAGTGTTTTCCTCCCTGTGGGTGTCTGTGCTCAGTTCTCTCTTCTCATGAGGACACCAATCATTGGATGAGGGCCCACCCCAATCCAGTATGACCTCATCTTGACTCCATTATATCTGCAAAGATCCTACTTCCAAATCAGGTCACATTCACAGGTATCTATCTGGGTTAGCACTTTAGCAGATCTTTTTGAGGGAAGTGATTCAACCTAGCACAGAAATCTTATTTTCCTCTAACATCAAGTAACACAGTGCAGAAGGAAGCTCCAAGGGGAAGAGAGTGGGATTGGGACCTTGGATTAGGAACCATGAAGAGCTGGGTTCAAATCCTGAGTATGCCCCTGACATGCTGTACAGTGCTACTCAACCTCTTACCTCTCTCTGGGACCTGATTTCACCATGTTGATTCCTGGCTGAATCACCAGACTCTTGGGAAGTAATGGATATGGTTAGCATTTATCGAGCACCTATAGTGTACCGTGCTAAGCACTGTACACATCTCATTTCATTGAAACCTCACAATGACTGTAGGAGCAGATGACTTCATACAAATGATGAAATGGAGGCCTAGAAACCTCGGTAATTGGAGTCCCGCACATCCAGTCAATCTGCAAATACCTCTCGATGGTCTGCTCCACTCTGCTTATTTTCTACTACAAGCTGTCATTATTTCTTACTTGGATTCAGAAATGGCCTCCAATATCACCTTCACCCCAAATCTAGCCTGAAGCCAGAAAGACATTTTTTTTGCTAATGAAACTCCCTTGCAGAAAACTCCTCAATGGCTCATACCCTCAGAAAAAAAAAACCCTGAGGGGATCCCTGGGTGGTTCAGTGGTTTGGCGCCTGCCTTCGGCCCACAGCATGATCCTGAGGTCCTAGGATCGAATCCCACATCGGGCTCCCTGCATGGACCCTGCTTCTCTATCTACCTCTCTGCATCTCTCATGAATAAATAAATAAAATATTTAAAAAAAAAAAAAAGAAAAAGAAAAAGAAAAAAAAACTGAATTCCCCTGGCAAGGCCAACCACCCTACATGATCTGAGCCCAGCCAAGGTCCATCCTCCTCTCTCCCTGCTCCCTTCCCCCAGGATGATATCTGCTCATCCTTCAAAATCCAGCTTAGGTGCTACTTCCTCCAGGAAATCTTTGCCTGCCCCTTAGGTATGAGTCAGGTCACCCAACTCAGTTCTCTGAAAACACTCTATATCATCATAACACAAAGTTTTTGTTGCCTTGTCTGTTAACAAGACAGCCTTGTTAACTTGTCCATCTCTCCCTGATAAAGGGGATATGCACAGGGCCTGGGTGGTTCATACTTGTCAAATATCAAATGCTACATTTGGCAAATTTGACATGTCAATGTCAAAGGTCATATTTGTCAGATGCCACACAACTACTAGTACATGGAGGAAAGATGGGATTAGAAGCCACTGCTGGCAGGCTCCAGAATTTGTGTTCTACTATCCCACACAGATATTGGAGAAGACACAAGAGTCTATTTGGATTAGCAGGCCCCAGAGAGAGTAGGCCCAAATGTACAAGAACCTGAAATGACAAACATACCTCCCCTTTCTTTCCCACATCCATGGCAGACATTGCTAATGGATCACAGCACTCCTTCTCACTGATCTCAGGCTCAGGAGAGCCCCAGCCAGTCTCTACCAGTTGATCCAAAGCAGCATCTGACATGAAGTCTATTTGCCCATGTGATCTGTTGTCCAATATCTTCATTTGGCAGGCAAGGAAAATAGGCTAGAGAGAGAGCTGGCTTTCCCAATACCATGCACAAGTCCATGCGAAGGCAGGGATAGGATCTCCCCCTTTCCCCGCTCGGTGCTGTCCTGGCCTCTAAAGATCAGCTCCTCATGCTGTGTCATCTACCTACCCTCTGGACATCTTGAGAAAAAAGCATTCCCATGAAATTGGGGCCAGGTGTCTCACACAAGGCTGTGAGGGCAAAAAAACTGGGGATGGACCAAGAGACTGTCTTTCCTTTTCTTAAGTTGCCCAGAGGTAACTCTGGAACTCTACCTCTTTCCTGTGCCTCTAACCAGCCACCTGCCTGGCATGTGCTCATCACCACCACAGGAATCCAGCACATGGGTACTGGCTGCAAACTCCTAGAGATAAGCAGAATTTCCATACTGTAAAATGGAAGCCCTTCCAGGACATGCACAAAGGCCCATTTTTCTCAAAACCAATTTTTTTAGGAGCACCGGGATGGTTCAGTTGGTTAAGCATCTGCCTTCGGCTCAGGTCATGATCGGAGTCCTGGGATCGAACCCGCCTTTGTGGGGGCGAGGGGTCCCTGTTCAGTGGGGAGTCTACTTCTACCTCTCCCTCTGCCCCTCCCCACAACTCATGCTTGTGTACACTGTCTCTCAAATAAATAAAATCTTAAATTTTTTTTTTTTTAATTTTAGAGAAGGGGGATCCCTGGGTGGCTCAGCAGTTTAGCGTCTGCCTTTAGCCCAGGGTGTGATCTTGGAGTCCTGGGATCAAGTCCCACAGTGGGCTTCCAGCATGGAGCCTGCTTCTCCCTCTGCCTGTGTCTCTGCCTCTCTCTCTCTCTCTCTCTGTCTCTCATGAATAACTAAATAAAATAAATAAATAAATAAACTTTAGAGAGCATAGTTGCAAAGATGAAAGCAGAATCCCCGTATACCCTTCACCCAGTTTCCCCTAACATTCTCATCTTGGGTGACCACAGGACCTTGCTCAAGGCTAAGAAATCAACACTGGTACAATACTATTAACTAAACTCCAGCTTTTATTCCAATTTCACCCATTTTTCTGTTCTAGGATCCAATCCAGAATACCCTGTTGCCTGGAGCTCTTTCCCTCTCTGATAAATACCTTCCCTGGATTTCTCCCTTTTTGCTGGTAGCTAATTCCCTGTCACTCAGAAACGGATGTTTGCTTGCTGTTTTACTCTGCTCAGATTCACGGTACAGATTATAGTTTGGGGGAAGATTTGCCCAATGATTTCTAATATTGTAAACAATCCTTCTTCAACATGTTCATTTTTCCTCTTTTCTTTTTTAAAGTCTAGTTCACATCATCAAAATGGCCACTGGCACTTCCTGAAATATTTGGCAGAGCATTTTACTGTATTTCTTTAAAAAAAAAAAAAAAAAAAAAGTTCTGTTTTGTGTGTGTGTGTGTTTTTTTTTTTTTTAGCCATGCCCCCCCCCCAAACTTCGTTTGTTCTTTTATGACTAAGGATATTTATCTCCTGCCTGCTTTAGAAGTTTATGGGCTGCTTTTCCTTTGAATTCCAGGCCAAGGTCAGTAGCCTTTGGGTTGTGATGTCACAGTGTGTTACCTTGGTTACCACTATGACATCATTGGGCAAACCTGGGGGTTTGGTGGGGTATGGGGAGGTCTATGAAACAATCTCTTTCATCTGCAGCCCATGAGGAAACTGCCACTGCTTTTGGAAAAAAGGTTTGGAGAAGTTGTACAAAGCTAAAGAGAAGAATTAATAAGATTTACTGCCCACCCTCCCAAACGCCACAGACCCCTAAAAGTCAGGCCACAATCAAAGGGTGCAGACTTCTGAAGGGAAGAAGCCAAAGGAACAAATGCATTCCGAGAAACCAGAACACCATGTTTGCAAAAAGACCATCAGTAAGCCACAAGAAGAAACACTCACGCATGCACGCACATGCGCACGCGCACACATTGACCCTATCAACCAAACTGTCCCTAAATGGAATGTATTTCACGAGGTGTCCCTCGGTCTTTAATCTAATCTAATCTGTCTCTCCCTCAGCATAAAAGCAAAAGTAAAGAGGAATTACAAGCTAGGAATGTTTGGTTTAAAGGCTTTTTAATAAAAAAAGGAGAAAAGAAAAAAAATACAAAAGCAGAGTGAACACTCAGTTTTCATGCCATTAAAACAGCATCTTGAAAAATGTTAATCTTTTTTCTTTTTTTTTTCTTAGGGTCAGGGGAAGGGGAAAAAAAGAATGTGTTTTTATTGTGAACATGTGTCAAGAGGACTCCGCCACATAAACTCAGTACCCACAATAAGTATATTTGTGTCGTAATTAATGTGAGATCAGAGGAGCAAGTTTTGCCAAAAGGCCGTTGTCAACATGGGATCTGTGATGTGGGTCAGGCATCCTGCTTTCCAAACGCGGTGTCCGCTGCGCTCATAGTAATGAAGCGTTTTGTCATCTAACGACCAAGCCAGCAAGAGTGACTCCCAGACGGGATTATACCTAAAACACAGTTTCCAAATGTTCCTTCTTGGCAAATCTTTTAAGGAAACTCTATGCAAAAGGAATGTCAAGACATCTGTAATTAGATCTTAGAGAAAAGGATGGAAGACTGGGGGCCGGTTTATATTTTGTCTCTCCGAGACCCCGTGGAATTCCCGGTCCTGGCTGTCAAGGGCCTTCTCCATCACGTGGCCCTGGGTCATCGATCTTCGTGTTCCCTCTTCTGCCAGGGTCTCCAGTAACACTCTGGCGGTGCCAAGTCCCCCTTGGAAAGTTCACTGCAGCAGCTGTGAAGGCAGGAACAGTGAGCGGCCTCCCAACGGTCGTGGGCCAGGCCCGTGCTTAGAGCTCGGTGAGATGTCGTTTCTGGAGCTTTCGGCTTTGTTATGGGCCTGGAGGTCTTATTAAGAAAGCAGAGTGGAGCAGGTCTGTGGGCCCCACAATCCCGTTTCAGAAGACTTCTGTGTTGCAGGGAAAACCGAAGCAGGAAGAGGAAGCCAACCAGGTCCCTCCCAAGATCATTTTAACTTTTCGGAGGGGCCCCCGGAGAAGGGCCTGCATAGTGGGGTGCGTGTCCACATCCCGCGCTGATGTGGGAAATGGGATTGAGTTTGCTTTCTGTATCGGCTCATGAGTGAACATGCTTCTGCACGCCTGTGGGTCTTTCCATGTGTTTGCAAGCAGGTCACGCCTCTCTGTGCATGTGATGGGGAGTGCTGCCTCTGAGCCTGTGGCTATGGGCTTTGCACACGCATGGGGGCATTCATAACTTGATGTACATGCATGAAAGAGACACTGCAAAATATTCCGCAATTCACAGTACATTACACTTTCTTTTTCTCTTTTTCCACCAACAGGCTATCTGCAGACCTCTCAGCTCTCTGTCACCCAAATACGATCTTAGGGTGTTTGCAAAACAAAACACATCGTAAATCTCAAGAAGGGCTAGAACCTGGAGACTTTTAAAAAGAGAGAAAGGAGAGAGCGGGAAGGGGGGGAAGGGAGGTGGCCAAGAGGGGCACTGTGATGCAGTCTCTGCCCTGTAATGAAGCACTTCCCCATGATTCCAACCTAGAAGCAATTTTCTCTTGGCACTAGGTGGGATCGATCCCAGTGTTTAGGGTTTCTTCTCTCTCTCCATCCCTCCCCTTCGCCACGCTAACAGTGAAGAACAGATGTGCCCCACTTTATAAATGCTGACCAGCTGGGGAGGCTGCAGCAGCGTCTACACAGCTTTTCCCAAATGCTGATGCCTGAGGAGGCCTCTGGGAGGAAGACTGGGGGTCTCTCAGACACATCTTGTGGCCTGCTTGCTTCCAGAAACTTCCTTGGGGTTCCCTGAAAGGGGAGCACTAAAAAAGTAAATAAATAAAACAGAGAATACCTAGAGCCTTTGCTTTGGGCATCCGGCAGCTACACTGATGTTCATAAAGACCCGAAATGCCAGACAGGCATTAATCCAGGCCCTCTGGACTGAGATGGGGCTGATGCGGGTGATAAGGATTCAGGACAGAGGCCTAAGGCCCGGCCTTGCCCTTAAATAAGTGTAAAGAGGCAAACTCTGATTATTGCACATGATGATTACTTTTTTCCCCTTCCAAGAGATTAAAAGGGCCATTTGTTTTCCTAAGTCTCAACCTGGCTTATCGGTCCATTTCGTGGGTCAGTTTGCAGTGTGTGCACTCTGAAGGACTGCCTGGAGAACACAAACACAAAGGCAGGAAACTCGATTCAACGCAGGCCTGGTGACATCTCTGGGTGTGTGTGTGTGTGTGTGTGTGTGTGCGCGCGCACGCACGCATGTGTATGTTTGTACAGAGGCTGACAACGTGTTCTCCTCAATCAGATCACTGCTCAGTAGACTTATTGTTTCTGCAGCTTTAGAAACAGCTGGAGGGATTGTATAAGAATCGCTTAAATAAAGCTGCTCATAAACCGTCCACTCCAGGGTTTGGGATGGAGATCAAATCTGCGCAATTGGGACTTTTTTTTTTTTTTTAAGACACTCTTCTCTGATTCTCCAAATGTGTTCATTTAATATTTGTTTCCGCCCCAACACACACACAACTTCTAATATGGGTGTAAAATACATAGAGAAAAGCACACGCAGCATAAATTTACCCAGCACCTAGATGTAAAAAAAGAAAAAAAGGCAATATCCCAGAGGCCTCACAGTGCTGCTCGGCAATCTCTGTGTGTCCCCCTTCCCCAAAGGGCAGCCACCATTCTGTTCAGCTCTGCCTGTTTTTGTACTTTACATAAATGGACTCATGTAGTATCACACATTAGTATCTGGCTGCTTCTGTACAAAAATAAGTGTGTGAGAGTCTCCGGTGTTGCTCCGTACATTTGCAGATCACTGGTTTTCAGCCAGGGGGGTGGATCTCACGTCCCCAGGGGACTTTGGGCAGTGTCCAGAGACGTTTTTTGGTTGTCACTCACAACAGGGGTGCCTTGGTGAATCCAAGTCGGGGATGTTGCTCCATGGCCTACAATGCACAGGGCAACCCTATCTAGCAGGGAATCAAGTGGCCCAGGACATCCATGGTGCTGTGCTGAGCTGGAAAACCCAAGCCGGGATCAATTGTTCTCCTGGCTGTGCTTTGATTCCTCTGAAACACCATTTTTAGAGCTTCCTGGATACTCACACAGGCACAGCAAAGTTAGCCTAAACCAAACTTCAAGTTCAAAGCTTTGACTCAGAGGCAAGTTTATTGACCTCTAGTTTTTATCGCCCAGGTGGGGGCAGGGAAGGTAGTGGAGGGAGGGGGGAGACGGGGTGGAGACAAGCAGGAAAACAAAAGGGGGCACAGAAGAGGGGAGGTCCCTAAAGATTTCTTAATCTTGTCTGGTGACGAATTCAACCCCAGAAGGTCCTAGCAAGCCACCCATGCTTCTTTGGCAAGCAGAGGAAGGAAATGACAGGGGGAGAAAAAAAATCTCTCTTATGAACAGAGCCACACCGATGCGCACAGACATAAACAGACAACCACACAAGTCCAAACATATACCCCCCACGGCTCTGAACACACACGCACGCGCGCACACACACACGCACATACACACTCACCACCAGGCCCACGCTTGGACAGAGGACAAAAGAAAGACCAATGTTATTCTTAAAGAGACTTCTGTCCAAATCTGGCTACTTAAACAGTTAAGATGACTCTGGTCATGAAAATCCAGCCAAGGCAGGGACCCCAGCCTCGGTCACCGCTGTATACATATAACATACGCATATGGTCCTTGGGCCTCGGCCAGAGGCTCAACCTTAGCACTACTGCTATTTTGAAGCAGACCATTCTTTGTGGCAGGGGCTGTCCTGTGCATTGTGGGATGTGGGCCAGCATCCCGGGCCTCTATAAACTAGATGCACCCCCCTGTTGTGACAACTGAAATCATTTCTAGATATTGCCCAGTGTCCCACGGGGACATTGTCTGCAGTCCAGAACGCCGGTCTAGCCCAGTGTTGGGCTCAGAGAAGTGGTCCCTGAATGAAATACTGGTTGACGGAACGGGTGAGCCCCTCACGTGCTTTCCCAAAATTAAATGGACACTCTGGGAGACTCATCTGATTTCTCTCTTCTTTGGCATCTGCCTAGACCAACAAAACACAGACAGAGATGGCCCCAGGCTCCCTCCCTATACTAGGGATCCCGGGGCTCCGAGGCCCAGGCCTGGGCCAAGTCGCAAGGGGTTCTGCAGGGACAGGGGGGCCGTCACTGCCATCATGACAGGCCTTGAAGAAGTGGCCCCCAGAGAGACGCCTATGCCACATGTGCTCTGCTGCCTGATTGAGGGACATTAATGCACTTTTCCGGACCCTGATTGAGTTTTAATTGTGTTTGGAACATTGTGCTCCCCACACACCAGCTGACTTTGCTGCCATGTTCAGAGTTGTGTTCATCTCTCCCTCCCCTCTTTTCTCTGTGGGGGGCAGGGCGGTGTGTGTGTGGGGGTTCTGAACCAGAAAGTGCTGCTGCAGGGTTATCCACACACCAGTGGGGGCTGACTGGATGCCCCACATCTCCTGGGGGGACGCGTGGGTCTGCGGACAGGCTGGGAAGTGGGATTTCAGACCTCCTTAGGTTTAGGCTTGGTGTCCACTGTTTGTACATGGAAGACAGTGCTTAAAGGTCATACATTCATTCAGCAAACACCCTCTGAAGGTCAGCACACACCATGCAATGAGGTCGGAAAGATAAAACACTGGCCTGTTTCTCGCCTTCAAGCAGCAAGAGAAAGAACAAGAGTGACAGTTGTCCCTCTTACTCAGCACCAGGCACTGCTTGTTTCCACTTTGCAAATATCCACTCAGTGAATCTTCAAAATAACCCTCTGAGGTGGATCCTTTTATTACTCTCAACTTACAAGCAAGGAAATTGAAGCTTACTTAGGTAAAGTAACCTGGCCAGGGTGACGTGATTCTTATGTGACAGAGCCCGGGCTTGAACCAGAGCGGTGGCCAGCTGTGCGTCTCAATCAGGAGCAGTTTGGGCCCCTAGAGGACACTGGGCAACGTCTGGAGACATTGGTGCTTGTCACCAGCTGGGGATGGGGAGCTCATGGCATCACAAAATGGTCATCGTGAACCTAGATCCGGTTCCAAGCTGCAGAGCCACAGCACACCTGACCATAGACACTCCCTCAATGGCTTCACATGTCACCCAGCTCATGATCTGTGGGACTGCAGGGTATAGAAAACCCTCCCAAGAAAAACTGCACTGTTGTCCAGTTCAAAACTGTCCTATGACATGTAGTCAAAAGCAGAATCTTGGAGAGGCAGGAGGTTGATGCTCTTGGGAAAGGGACCCCAAATCAAGATGTAGCAGGTACAGGCCACCAAAGAAATGCCTCCTAGAAGAATCTAACTCAGGCCAATCTTTGCCAGCCCAGCACCTTCCAGACCTGTGAAATAACTAGGATTTAAGATGTGCTTGTGCCCTCCCTCAATTGAGTTTAATGGGCAGCCTCCTGGAAGCCGGGAATTCGGCACTGTGGAGCCCAGCACCAAATCCATTGTCATAGGAACAAGTACTTCTGATGAGCCAGCATTTTACGGACTAGAAAGCAACTTGAGGGGATCCCTGGGTGGCTCAGCGGTTTAGCGCCTGCCTTTGGCCCAGGGCGTGATCCTGGAGACCCGGGATCGAGTCCCACGTCGGGCTCCCGGTGCCTATGTCTCTGCCTCTCTCTCTCTCTGTGTGTGTGACTATCATAAATAAATTTAAAAATTAAAAAAAAAAAGAAAAAAAGAAAGCAACTTGACAGAAATGTCAAACGTTAAGTGCAAAGCTCAGTCCAGCATGGCAGAGTCTGGATGTGTCTCCCAAACCCAGAGCCCAGACCCAAATGGGAAGAGTTAGGGGCAGGGTCTGAAGATGGTAAGAGACAGGTGAGACACAGGAAGTCAGAGCAAACAGGGTAGGGGGTCGGGGGGTGGAGACGATGCCCCCAAACAGTTCCAGCTGTTGATAAAAACGTTTGCGATGCTATGACTACACCATGGGTTAACTGATCCAAACACCCATTCCCAACGTCCTTTCCCCTCCTGCCTCCTAAAATAAAAAAGAAAGAAAAGATTCCCTTTCCCTGCCTCTTGGCAGCTAGAGTAAGCCATATGGCACAGTTTGGCCCCATAAAATGTAAGTACATAAAATGTACTTCTGCATACAGAAGTCTGTTGGGAAGAGAGTTTTGATTTCTTATCAAAGAGGAAGCTTCAGAAGAAAGCCTTTTGGTGCCAGTCTTTTCTCCTTCCTGCCTTAATGCTGATGTGATGTCTGGAGCAGAAGCAGCTATCTTTGGACATGAGGAAGACAAGCACAAGAATAAAATGTCAAAATGCCAAGGTGGAGGGACAACCAAGAAAGCTGGGATCTTGACAATCTGGTTGGGCGGCTGGGTCAATTTCACCAGCAGCCCACCTCTGACTATACTCAGTGTGTGAGACAAATGAACCTTTCATTGTTTAAACTACCTTCAGCTGGGCTTGCACCTAATACAGTTCTTCTTAGCAGATCCTTGTCTTTCTCTACAGAGTTGTTGACAGGAGTGGATCACCTTTGCCTGATGAGCTGTAGGCGAGACACAAATCCCACCTGATAAAGTGTTGGCAACACATCGTCTGAGGAGGACTTTATGAACATGGCAAACAACCTAAACTGTCCAACCGCAGGGGATGTATTAGCTAACCCGTAGTGCATCCTGATAATGGAATCCCCAACTCTGTACCCACCCCCCGAGAAATAATGATGTAGAGACAAATTCGATGACATGCTATGTCATTAAGATTTTTTGAAAGCAGGTTAGCAAACAATAGGGAAAGAGCTATCTAGAAAGACGTTCACTGCTAAGTAAATGGGGGTTGCAATTTGGATTTTTGTTGTTACTGTTCTTGTTGACCATTATTTAAATATTTTACAGTGAGCATATATAATTTTTGCAAATGAAAAGAGTCATGTGCAATATGCAATATGATCTTATTGTCACTTAAAATGCATTTACTATACACTGAAGACTGGAAAGATACACGGGAAAATATGAATAGTTAGCCCCATGTGGTGGGATTACAGGTGATTTTCATTTTCTTCTTTTTCCTTATCTGCCCTTTCTACGTTTTCCGATAATGAATATATATGACCTGTTTAATTTTTCAAGTTCTGTTTTTGAAGAGCTGCTCATCTCATTATGTTTGCCAAAGCCTCAAAACCTCCACTGGGAAATATTTTTAATCCAATCAAGATCTTCTTGTCCTGGCAACAAACTCAGGGACTGTGCGCTGTGATGTTAAGTAAGTATCTGGGAGGATGTGAAATTAGGAGACAGTTGAGTCCCCCATTTCTGGTCATTGTCAACTTTATGAAGCTGGCAGCCTAAAGGACTCCCTAAACTTCTTAATCCAACCTGTTGGTGTTGCCTTTAAACCCCAAAGCAAAAGAGAGAGTGATAAGAGGGAAATCCCACCTTCTGATACCAGAGATAAGAAATTCTCCTTCTCTTCTCCTTGCAGATAAATCATGCTGACCCACCCTCTGTGGAACCTCTTGGAAGAAGAACCATAAAAATATGGCAGGCCAAAGCATTTGCAGGATGATGGGATGACGCAAGGACAGAAAAATATACGATCAATTTAGCAGAGGTGGCTGTCAGTCTGGGGGCCCTCCAGAGTTCAAGCATGCCCATAAAAGAACTCAACAACCCAATGACTCCCCTGGGAGAAAGAGATCTCCCTCCAAATCCAGCCTGTCACCTAACATCGGTGAGCAGGCATGTCCTGGGGGAGCAGCAATTGGTTTAACGGTGTCTGAAGGAGCCGGGGATGGCAGGAGAAAGGCCAGGAGTGGACAGAGGGGTCTTCTCTAGTGATTTAGGGCTCCGGGTCTTCCAAAACAAAGTCCCCCTGGTGCCCCAGGGGTCCTGGAAAAGTCAGCCCAGAAAGGGACAAGCATGGAAAACAAAACTCCCCGGGTTGGGGTCGGGGAGAATGTGAGGGTCCAGTTGCTGCTGTCTCATAGAACTAACACACAGGCCTCGAACATGCGTGACCTCTGGTTCACATCAGCGCCGCTGATCAAAAGGAAGCAACTCACCCCACCCCGCCCAGGCCTCCTCGTCCGGGGAGGATTCAAAGCTACTGGCCCCGTGGCTGGTGTGGCTTCCATTAACCCAGAGGCTGGTGTTGCGGACTTCTCGAAAAGTTGAATATCAAACACAATGAATCACGAGAAACCAAGAGTGCAGGCCAGCCCAGTGACCTTTAAAGGAAGATAATATTACTCAAAACGAACATAGTTGTGGAACCGTTAAGATAAACAGGACTGGTGCAAGTGCCCTTCCATTCTGACTGCGGAAAACCGTCTAGAGAGTCTTGGGAGGTGGGCCGGCTCTCCTCACCCCCTTCCCCTGCTTCCTCCAGCCTCTACCTGCCTAGGGAGGCACCGATCTTTCATCCTTTCCTAGAGAACCCCGGCAAGGATGGTGCCACACTGGGGGTGGGGACCGCAAGTGCTTGGGAGAACATTGTCCGTAATGAGTTCCTCGTCTGCCCAGGTATTTACAGCTTGGAGACCAAGGAAATGTTCATCTTGGTTTCCTGCGTGCTGCTCTGGGCACAAGTAACTATCAATATCCCGTCCCTGGCACCCACCATGGTTCTGAAATATAATAGGCAACCGAAAAGAGCACATGCGTGTGCATGTGTGTGTGTGTGTGCATGCACATGAATTCCCATCTCTCTCTCTCTTTTTTTTTTTTTAATATTCAGCTTCTGCATTGCCCAAAGTTTTGCATGGAAATAGATACAGGGTATTTTGAGATCTAGACGGAATCCTCACTTCAAGAGCTCAGATCGGTTTCAGGCAGTGCCTGGGTTCAGCGAGAGGCCAGTCTAGCCAGAAACGTAAACCAATTCCAGCCAGGGCTAGGTGAATACTCACCAGACAGACGTATTGGCCCCTCGTAGACTCTGCTCGAACGCACACACCGGAGCACGCACCTCGCATGCACACACACACACACACACACACACACACACAGAGCACGCGCACACACACATGCACGCACACATTCATTTTGTGCTTAGCTGTCATAAAACTGAAGACACTTATATGAGGGTGAAAGGTCAGGACGGGGGGAGACATTATTTTCTGTTATTAATTACACCTTATCCATTCTACATGTGCTGCACTCTTCTTAGATAAAGTTACAGTTCTATTTTATTAGGAAGCCTCCGGGATCGTGTAAAGGGGGATTTTGGACTGAGACAAAGGAAATCGCAGTTGGGGGAAGGGGCTCATTTGTTCTCCTGCTCAGAAGCAGAGCCAGTCTCCTTCTAGGGCCACTTCCCGGACTAAATCTGCACATTCTTGGAATAGCTCACTCTGCAAATGCTAAATGAACCTGGTCCCCAAATCAGCCCAGCCCTGAGTGCGCTAGGCTGTGGGTTTCCTGAAGGAAAGGAGAAAGAGGCGAAGGGGAGAGGGAGGGTGGGGTGAACAGGCCAGCCAGACTGCTGCTGGGTTCAAAGACAGAGAGGAGGCTAGCCAGGGCGGGGGTGGGGCGGGCCAGGGGACCTGAAAGTTCAAGTCCACGTCCGGGTCATCCTTGCCTGTCCTGCAACTGAGCAGCCACTGGGTATGGGTGGGGGGAGGTGAGGGGGGGATTTTTCATTGAGTGGGAACGAGCGCTGAGGATGGAGTGCTGGGTGGGTAGGCAGATGGAGGACCGGGCAGGAGGGACCCTTGGCCCCTTCACCCAAATGGAGGAGGAAACTGGAATAATCCACCATAGGAAGGAAGGAAGCAGAACTCCAGGGAAGTGACAAAATGACAAGATAAGAAGGAGGCAGTCTCGCTCCCAGGATGAGATGAGGGAACCCCCCCACCCCCACCCCACCGGAAAAGACCCAGCAGGACAAAGCCTGGATTTAAACCTCGGCTCCCCCTGTCTCGTTGGGCAAGGCTCTTGTTCTACCCAAGCCTCAGTTTCCCCCATGCGGAAAGCAGGAGAAATAACATCAACAGTGGCCCCACCACCACAGCCACGGGAGCAGCGTTTACAGGAGCATCAGGAGAGCGCATCCTCCTGTGATGCTGTAAGATAACATAATGGGAAGCGCATCGGAGCCATGAATCACGGTGCAGATATAATTTATTGATATTAATATGATCTGCCCTGTCCTTCCCCAGCCCCCCCACACTGCCAGCAGAGTCTGTGCTCTGTCATCGTGCACTTGAAGACAGGTTGTTTTGTCCCTTCTCTCTTCTAGTTTCTAATCACGATGTTCTAATTCTCCAGCTGAGGTTGAATTCAATTCTCGGCCAGAGCTGGCTGCCATATATTACCCCCTGTCCGGGACAGCAATCTGGCTTCTGTCTTCTAGACACGGGACAGCGCCATGTGCCCGTGGTTACTACGGGCCAGGCGCCGGGCCCTCGGGGCTCTAGCACTGGGGATCCCACTCAGGGCCCTCAGAGGTATTCCTATCTTCCCCGTTTTACGCACGAGAAGGCTGAGTTTCAAGGAATGCAGCCTGATTTCACCCCAAGGGTGGCTCACTCCGAACGGGCATGTTCTTCTGTCTCCTGAACACTCAGCATCATTCCCCAGGGTCTTCAGACACCTCCATCAGGCAGGCCGCCCAGCTGTTAACTCTAAGGTTCAAGAACTGGGGGGCCTTGGAGGAGCATGCCCTGCTGTCTGGAGTTCAGCTGAGCACTAGCCAACCCTCCTGATGCTGATTTCAACCAACAGGCCAGAGGAAGAGGAGGAGGAGGAGGAGGAGGGAGACACGGAGGAGGAGGGAGAGGCAGCCTGCGGTTTGAGTGTCTCTATCAGCCCATCAGAATGTCTCCTGGGGGTTTGGCCGGGAATTCAGGCCTGGGCCTCACCGGGAGTCCTGCCAATGGAGCCAGGGCCCTGGTTCCCTTTGATCCTCTCCACGGACTATCCCTCCCCTGACGCAATCCAGCCCTGCAGCCCCGATGCCTCCTGTGTGATAGCCCAGCAGTGTCCCTGAGGGTGCCGGGCTGGGGCGGGGTGGTGGGTGGGGGTGGCGGTGGGGGAGACAACTCAGAAGGCCTGGTGATACTGGTAGGGAATTCCATATCTTTGGGGAGAAACAAAAGTCAATATCCTTACATTTCAAGCATCGGATCTGCCCATTTGTTCCCCGTTTCTTGCTCCGTGGAGCATGTGTGACCGTGTCTTTGGGTTTCGTTTCTCTTTGCACGTGTGGTCTGGTATGTCTGACCCTCTCCTGCTCCCTCCCTCTGACTCTTTCCTTCCTTTCCCTGTCCCTCCCTTTGTCCCCTACTGTCCCTTTGGTGCCTTTGGAGACCCTTAACCTCTGGCTTCCTCCTCTCTCTGTCCTGCTCCCTGCAGCGTGCTCTCTCTCTCTCTCAGTCTCTGCCTCACTCCCTGATTCTCTGCTTCCTTCCTTTCTCTCTCTTGGGGCTCCTCTCACCCCACCTCTGCCTCTCTTTCTGCCCACATGGGCTGTCCCCCCAGGGCACCAGGAGAGCCGGGTCACTCCACCCATCAGCTCAGCTGGAGCAGCTGCAGCAGCCACGGACCTGTGGCTTGCCTTGGTGAGGTTCACTCCAACCCAGAGCCCACCTGAGGCACACAGGTTTGGGTGACCTTGTCCAAAGCCTCAGCCACCTTCTCTCCATCACTAAGAACCTCCGGGCTTACAAGATCATTCCTGGTATCTGAACCCACCACTGGGAGAGAACGCACTGCCTGATGGGGATTCTGGGGAGGTTTGCTACATGGGCATGAGCAGCCTCCACTATTCCTGAGAACCTTCTGGTGCTAATCAACTTCCAACTCACTATCCCAACATTCCTGGGGGTTGCCAAGCCCCTGCTTGCAAATTGGCTCTAAGTGATCCTTTAAATAAATAAATAAATAAATAAATAAATAAATAAATAAATAAATAAATAAAAATCCTGTTTCCACCAGTCATCACAGCCCAAAATGTTCCTTTGGCTAAAGGTTGGAGCTCATCTACATTTTGAAACTTTTTGAACCAAACGTATCCACACCTATGGAGGACCAGGGTCTCCCCGACCACAACAACAGCACCACCCCCAACACACACATTTATCTGTCTGTGAAGGATCTACCAACAAGCCATTGAGCCATTTCCCTAATCTTTCTGTGAATTTACATTTCTCAATAGCCCAGCGAATCTTATTTATCCTATTATTATAAACCAGAAAGCTGAGATTCAGGTCAACACAGTGACTTGTCCAAGGTCATACAGCCAGGACAATGGGCATCCTGCTGAGGATCCTTTTCACCTATAGGAAAGACAAAAATAGGAAACTTGCCTGAATTTTGATTTTTTTTTCCCAATCGATCCCTGTTTTCACTGATTTGCATTTAAACTAGGTTTTGTTTCCATGCCAAGCATATTCAGTCCTTTCCACTTCCAGAAACCATACCAGTGCAGAAACTGAATTTCTGTTCTCTAGAAAATGGCTTTTTTCTTTTTTGGCTTGAAAGTACTGTTTCTCCTCCATTTAGGGGCAGGAGGCATTCCGGATATTTAGCTTTTGGAAGGCAAATTTGGCATCCGGGATTGTTTTCTGCCTTGTTAAACTTTTCAGAAACTGTATCACTTTTAAACAGCCTGGGGGGCTCCCCCTGAGCCCCCCAAGCCCCTCTCCAAAAGACCCTCTGTATGAGCCCACACGTTCCCTCATCCCATCTGTCAGAGGCTGAAGCCAAACACGTCCTAGGAAAAGCCAGAGAGGAAGAGGCGAGGCCAGGAGAGAGATGTCTAATCATCACAAAACCTTTGAAAAGTATCTTGAGCAAATCGAGTTTGTCTAAAACGCATCCAGCATTTAACATTTAATAGGAACTCATCAACTTAATGCACCACATGCGCCGGGTAAATGGATCCTTCCCCTTTAAGGGCCTGTTGACGTTAGGTGAAGGAGAAAAACAGTTGTTATGATTCAGAATCTCAGGATGAACCCAATTAATCAATGCTGAGATGATTTGAATCATGTGGCAAATGCTTGGTCACCTCTCTGATATCCTATCCCCATCCCTCGGAAGACGCAGACATGATTGATGTCACCTGTGACCACCGCGTCTCCAGGCGAGACCCCCCCAAACTCCGCAGACAGAGAAACAAATTAGATCCAAAGGCCTGGGATCAGTTTCAGAGGGGACAGGCCCTGGCGGGGGAGGGGGCAGTCTGGGTGGGGGGAGGGGCTGGGGGTGCCTGGCCTGGGCTGTCTGTCACATAGAGGCCAGACCATATGGAGGCTGGGAGAGAAGGGGCGCCCAAGGATGGGGTGGCAAGAGCCTCCACCCAGTCGCAAGGCACTCGGCTGGCAGGGCCCTGAGCACGCCTGCATCTTAGAGGGCTTTTTTTTTTTCCTAATTTTATTTATCTATTATTATTCATTTTTTTTTTAGTGTAAAAATAATTGCTAGAGATTCCCCTGACTCTTAGGGTTACAGTCAGGCATGTCTACCCTTGGCCTTGGCTGGGAGGAAATGGATTTGGGAGGGAGAGGGTGGGAGAGAGTATTAATCAGAGTTATTTTGATTGCTTTCAATGTCTCTGCCTGTTATACACGTGCGTGCGTGGCACGCACACACACACACACACGCCTCTGTGACCGCTGCCCACCCTGGATATCCACCTCCTGTCCCACCAGCTCTCCATCACCACTGTCTCCAACACTTTTTCTATCAGCCTCCAGTGCCTTCTTTCCCATTCTGCCACCAGAGAATGGAAGGTGGGGTAGGGGGCTCTTCAGCGTGCCTGTGATGCCTTGGCTTCTGAGAACAGACCCGCAGCATCCACCTGTCCACAGTTTTTACCCTACTCCAAATAAATTTTGCAGCTTATCAACCACACAGTGGGTCCCTCTGTCTCCTTCCTCCTTCCCCTCCTATCTCATTCTTTTGTGTGTGTGTGTGCCCTTCTCTCTTTTATGTCTTTTATCTCCCCCTTCCTCTCCTGCCACCCTTCTTTCATTCATTCATTCATTCATTCAACCCACACTCGCAGAGTGCTGCGGACACCTCCTTCCTGGGCCCCCAGGAAAGACAGAGATAAGGTCCCCACACTCTCATGAGTTTCTGGGAAAGAGAAGTAGGATGAGAAAGCCAGCATTTCTCGCCCACATCCATGCCTGCCATGCTGTTGAATAAATAGTCCGTGCCTCGCACGCTGTCTTGCAAGATCCCCTATCTCAGAGCCTTTGCCAACACCGGGCTTTCACCAAGAGCATGGCCCAGAATCCTTGAGGCCAATCTACTCTTCCATCTCGCCGGGCCCTGGGATGCCTCCCCAGGATGCCTTCCCGAACCACCCAGACACCACCAAGCTCTTCCTCCTCTGAAGTCACTGGAAGTACAAGACTGCCAGAACCCTGCTTGTTTTGTGCATGTTTTCTCCCCTGCACCCAGCCCCTAACCCAGTGCCCAGGACACAACAGGTGCTCTCGACATCTGTTGGATAACAGACTGAATGAAGATCGCTGCACAAACTAACGCTCACCGCTCTACGATGGGCTCTTTTGAAAAAATATAATAACACCTTGCCTCCTTCCGGAAAGGTTTTCAAATTATTTACAATGCAGATTGTTGGGGCCCCAATGAGGTGGATTCAGGAGTGCAGGGATGTGGCCGTGGAATCTGCATTTTAACAACATTCCTAGGGGTTGCTGATGCACATATCAGCGTCCCCTGGCCAGTCTTTAAGAAGCTCTACCATGGACAATGGGGAGCCATGGAAGGTGTGGGAGCAAGAGCATGACTTTATCAGTATGGGACTTAAATAGGGCTGCAGTCAGGAAGATGAAGTGGTGAACCCCGGGGGTGGTGGGAGAGATGCGTTGGGAGACAGCATGGGGGTAGAAAGTGTCAGAACTGTCTTGTGAGCTTAGAGGCAGAAATCTTCTCAGCAGGAGTTTTAGGGGACCTACAGCGTGTTTATTTGGGGTATTTCAGGGAGGCTTTCTGGGCTTCACCACTTCATGGGAGGAAGGACCATTAACAAGAAGAAATTGACAGATCACAAGGTTGGAATGTGCGTGGTGGAGGGAAGAAAGGAAAGATATGCCCCCTTGCCTTCTTCCCTCTTCACTTCCGAAAGCCCCTTAGCAGGCCCCCAAACCTCTAATCCCAGCGGCAACCCCCACCCCAACCTGTAGGGTCTGGAGGGACCAGACTCCCGGCTTCTACCCTCCCAGGGTGCTCGCAACAGCATCTGGCCATGGACCCTGGGCTCTGGCCGGCGGCATCTGTTTGCAATGTTCGACTCAGTAGTTTTATTTCTGCTCAGCGGTATAATATAAACTATCTTGTTACACGGCAGGCAGGCTGGGCACAGAGCCGGGCCGCTCTGCAATCCTGCTGCAGGACCAAAGCAAAGCTTAAATGAGCTGGTGGGCTCAGGCAAGGCCCTTTCTGCGTGGGGAAAGCAGTCAGGAAATGGCTGCTTTGGAAAGTTCTCCTCGGCCTGGGCCTCTGCTGTGTGATTCCCAGGGCAGCTCCTGGCTGACCCCTGGAATCTGCACCACCCACAACACCCATGTGGGTGCACAAGTCCCTGCGTGCCCATGTGCGCGCACACACACGGACACACACACTTCACATCCCACTTCCTGTCCATTTCTGGAGGCTGCACAGATAGATGAGAACTATTTGCTATAAGGATGGATGTTGGGTACAAGGTTGAATTCTGGAGTCGGCCTGCCTGGGTGTCAGTTCTTGCTGTATGATGTTGGGCCAATGCCTTCACCTCCCCTGGTCTCAGTTTCTTCATCTGTACAATGGGATCACAGTAATTCCCCACCCCAATGACTCAGGGCTGTTCGGAGATCTTCCACGAGGCAATCTCTGCAAAACGCTCAGCACGGCACCCTGTGTGTGGTGCATGCTCCAGAAACACTAGCTGTTATTACAACTTTTGGGATGTTTGAAACAAAATGCAAAGAAAGATCAGCTGGTATTGGGAGCAGCTACTGGTATGGTCATTATGTTCAACCCAGAGTGAAGGAGATGTGCCTCGTCCCCACTCCCCACAGACCCCTTTTGCAGCAGATGATGGGGTCCCCAACTTGGGAGAAGAGACAGGCAGGCCCCTGTCTAACTCCTCAAAGAAACAGATATGGGGGACCGTTCTGAGATGTGATGGGGAAACAGGACCCCTGGCCCTCTGATTTCTCATACCCATGGTTGAGGGTAAAGAAAAGGCAGAGTAGGGATCCCTGGGTGGCACAGCGGTTTAGCGCCTGCCTTTGGCCCAGGGCGCGATCCTGGAGACCCGGGATCGAATCCCACGTCGGGCTCCCAGTGCATGGAGCCTGCTTCTCCCTCTGCCTGTGTCTCTCTGCCTCTCTCTCTCTCTGTGACTATCATGAATAAATAAATAAAATCTTTAAAAAAAAAAAAAAAAAAAAAGAAAAGGCAGAGTATAAACTCTGAGAGGCCTGACCTGCCCCACGTTCACAGACACTAAAGACGGGTGCTCTTGACTCTGACCACCCCGAGGTGCTGGACATAACCATGCACAGACCCTGGATCTGGACATTCCCAAAGTCGGAAGGGTAGTCCCTCAGCCCTGAACCCTGAGGGACAGTCCCAGTGCCCACTCCCCAGCTCCCTCCCTCTGGCTCACCCCCTCTGCTAGGTGCCCTGGCACCCCCGCCTCTAGGGGGAGCCCGAGAGAGGCATCTTCCCTTTCTTTTTCTATCCCTGGTGAATACCAAGCCCAGCACTCCAGGTTGGGTAGGTGCTCAACAAATGCTGAATGTGTGTGTATGCACACGTGTGTGCTACACTGAGCGAAGGATGTATGTTGTCTGTTGGACTTACATGAGGGTGTGTGCATGGGTGTGGGGAGGACATGGGGAGGGTGTGTGCCTATGCACACATACGTGTGACCCTGCAGCAGGTTGTGGATTCTCTGAATGCCCCGTGGGTGGCTAGCGGAAGTCCTGCCCAGCTGCAGACAGCCTGGCCACCACACACTGGGGTGCCCACCTAGAGCTGATGCAGTGAAATTTGAAAATTAAAGGTGGGGATGGGGGCTGATGTCGGGAGGTCATGAAAAACCACTTAGAAAAGCCACTTTATCTGTAAAGGAAACAGCCCACTACAAACCGTGGCAAAGACCCTTACACTTGGGGTGAGTGTGAGGGGGTGGAGAGAGAGGTCTTCAGACCCAGGACCAACTGGGCCGGGACAGTCGGGGGCCCCACGCATCAGATAACCTCAGATCCCTGCCCTGAAATGAATGAATTTACATCGACTTGGCTTTCTGTCCACTGTCGGCTACAAACCACATCGACTGGTTGTCTGTCTCCACTACCCCTGCTCCTTGCCTCTCTGTCTCTCCTGTGGTTGTGCTTCCTTCTCCATCTCTCTGCAGCCCTCCTGTCTCTACTTCCTATCTCCCCGGGTCTCTCCAGGCGCCTCCTTGGCCTTCTGCCTCTGAGTTTCTCCCTCCAACTGCCAACCTCCAAACCTGCCTCTGTCTCTTCCTCCTGGGTGCTTTTCCCTCTGGATCTCGAGCTGCCTATCTCCGACCTCTGTCTGGGTCTCCTCTGCAGGCACTGGTCCCCGGGGATTTCCCTCCCTGCCCCCTGTGCGTGCTGGCAGCCCGCCCCAACCGCCCCAACAACAGCGACAGCAGGCCTGGGGATCATCACTCAGCGGCCCTGCCCGATCCAGCGCCGGCCCCTTTGTGAGCGGCTCCCTCCCCTGCACTGCCCACCCCCAGGACTTGCTTTTTCTTTCTCCTTCCCAGGCCCGCAAAAGCCAGGGCGTCTCTCCAGCCCAGAATGTGGAAAAATGTGCACCCACAGGGAGGCCGAGGATGAGCATCAGAGCTGGACCACCCCCCCCCACCCCCCCAGCCCCCCCCCCCCCCCCCCCCCCCGCGTAAACCCTGGGACCATTAGGGAGACATCCCCCACGGCCACTGCCGCCACCCGGGCCTCTGCTGCTCAAAGCTCTGCTGGGCAGCCCCTAGCAGCAGCAGCAGTCTGGGTAAGGTCAAATTCAAGGCCATGGGAGGCCTGACCTGAGTGGCCTTGGCCAACAAGTGCCCCTCTCTGGCTCTATAAAGTAATGCTCGGGGTCCTCATTCAGCTGTAAGTGGAGGGTCAGTGGTCTATCCAGACTGTCTGCCCCCTGCCTCCAGCCGGTGCCCAGCCCGCAGAGATGTTGATAGCACTGCCTGAAATCCACCGTAGGGCTCCTGAAAGGCTTCTCCCTGCTAAGCCTTCATGCAGCCTCCATCTGCTGCCTTGGGCACTATCCTCTCTCAACCCACCCTCTCCCTTTTCCTGGAGCCCATAAGGAAAACCTGAGATTTCTACAGTGAAAAGTTCGGTTCCCCCTGCGGAGTCACTAGGAATAGAAATAGCTCAATAAATCAGCCCCAAAACATTCATCAGCAAATTTCTGGAGCTATCGACCACACAGTACAGGTGATACCAGTCGTTGCAGGAACAATGCACTTCCTGGGACTCTGGCTTTGAGTACCTGTGATCACACCAAGGATGGCCCAGCTCTGTGCCAGATTTAGGCCAGGGAGATGCAGGATCACAAACTGCAACAGAGCTGGCTTATAGAAAGGGCTAGAGAAGGTGTAGTCCCTAAATAACAGCAGTAATAATAATAATAATAATAATAATAATAATGAAGGAGGAGGAAGAGAAGGGTGAGTTGAGTGGGGGTATGCTGTGTCTATGTGGGTCTAGAATCGGTACTCGCATAAACTGCTCTGGATGAATATTTATGCAGGCATTATCAGGCAATCTGCCAGGGCCAAGCCTAATCCCTCCAGCCAAGCCCTTAGCCCTGTAGCCCATGACCTTGGGCTCAACGCCTGGTGAAAAGGAGGCCTTAGAAGAATCCCAATGATGGGGTTAGCAACCCACTTCTTGTGTAGAAGCCCATAAAACCCATCTTTGGGCTGGTGTCAAGAGGCCTTTGAGGTGCTTGCCAAAGAAAGAGCATTTGTTTCTTTGAGCCTCCCATTGTCATTCACCCTCCAGAAATCTGGGGACCTTGATTTCACAGAACGTCAGGTCTGGGGACCAGTTCTGCTGGGCTCTGAATCGGCTTTTTGGCCCATGGCTTCATGAGCCTCTCAGAATGTCAGGACCATCGAGTGCCTTCATAATTAAATAATCTAACTCCCTGTACCACCGTGACTCTGCAGTTGGAGAAACTGAGGCCCAGAGAGAGGACTAGCCTGCACAAAGTCACACAGTAATTTGAGTACAGAAGGAAAACCTAGGCCTGTCTCCCTTGCTTCTTTTTACAGAGCTTCAGCAAGTATCCTGGCCCAGGAGGGAGATGGTGAGGGGCAGACCACTTGGGTTCCACGTTTGTGTCCCTCCTGACTTGATGTGGGACTTCACGTCACGCTCTACCTCTAACCAGGCCTTAGTTTCTATATTTGGAGGGTAGCTAGAATGACTGCCCCAAGATCTGCTCATTCTATTCTGCAGCCTATATCAGAGAAAATCAGAACTGACTGCCATCAGAATGTGCCACATTTCCAAGAAGTGAGCTCCCAGCCGGAGCCTCTTCCCTACTCCAGTTCTGGACTCCCTCCCTACCTGATTGGGTCTGTGACTTTGAACAAATGATTTAACCTGTCTATGTCCTTTAAAGGGATGAACTGAACAAACCGAACATCCCTACCTGCAGGGCTGTTGATATGTAAAAAGAACTATGCATCAGGCATAGCATAGTAGGTGCTCAATAAATGCTTGCTACTATTATTATTTTTATTCTTTTATAATCTTTTTTTAAAAAAAGATTTTATTTATTCATGAGAAACACACAGAGGCAGAGACATAGGCAGACAGAGAGGCAGGCTCCCTGCAGGGAGCCCGATGCAGGACTCGATCTTGAAACTCCAGGATCTTGTCCTGAGCCCAAGGCAGCTGCTCAACCACTGAGCCAACCCAGGTGCCCCTATTATTTTTATTCTTATTAGTAATACCTGATCGGTTTCTCCCATCCCCAATTTTAAGACCTCCCTCCCAGATCTGCCCTAGAATCTGCTCCCCAAGTAAGAGGAGGTAGGGTCCATCAGGAGATGGAAGGTGGACAGCCCTTAGCTTGCAGACTAGTGCCCCTGGCTAGCTGCCCAGAGCCAAGGCTATGCACCCCAGTGGTGGCCGCCTTTGAAGCCACCGCCTTACGTAACTCCTTGCCCCCCCATCTTCCTGTTTGTCCCCAGAGTGACCTTGGGGAAGAAAACACAGTGCAGGGTCAGTAAGCCTGGGATTTCTTTCACATGACTCAGGATAATGTTGGAAAAAGCTCTCCAAAGGCGAATAGTGGTGCTTAGGAGTGTTTGTGCCTGAGTTCAAATCCTGACTGCAGGAGCGCCTGGGTGGCTTGGTGGATTAACCATGGACTCTTGATCTCACCTCAGGTCTGGATCTCAGGGTTCCAGCCCCATACTGGGCTCTGTGCTGGACTTGGAGCCCACTTAAAAAAATAAAAACTAAAAATCCAGACTCCAGCTCTTCCTTGCTGTGTGACCATGGACAGGTGACAACCTTTCTGCACCTTGATTTTCCTATGTGCCATGTGGCCACTATACAACTCACAAAGGCATTATGAAAAATATTTGTGACAGGTGAATGAGTAGAAGGTTCAGAACAGTGGTTGGCACATAATTGCTGCTTATCAAAGGGCAGTTGTTATATGTATTTAATAATGTTATATTAAGTCATAACTAATAATTATTGCTTTAAAAAAAAAAGCGTGCTCAAAATTGGACTTGAATTCCAACAGGGTGGCTGAGAAACTGACCTCATGGCTCAAGCCTGTTTCCCTCATTTGAAACATGACCGTAACACCTCCTGGCCGGAAACGGGCTGAAAATTGAATGAGGACTAACATGGAAAGGGCAGGACTGGACACTTAGGAAACTCACTTCTGCTAAGCCCCAGCCCTTTCACGTCTCCACTACCTTCCTCTGGGAACTTCCAATTCGGGTTAGGGAATGTGCATGCACGTGCACACGCACAATTCCTTAGGGAAAGGGTCCGCGGAGGGAACCGTCCCCTCCCCCGACTCGCCCCCAAAGGGTCTGAAGGCGCCGTCTAAAAAGCTCGGATCCACCGGAACAGCCTCCGCCTCCCCTCACGGGTGTAGACCGAGATTCGCGGGGACAGGAGGGAGGAAGAATGTTTGCGCAGCCTTCAAACGACTTGGCAGGCCACAAGAGAGAAAAGGCCGCTCCGGGGAGAGTTCAAATTGAAATTACACGGAGTGGAGAACGTGCAGATCAGCTCTGAAGCTCATAAAAAAAAAAAAAAAAAAAAAAAAAAAAGCGAGGTGACTGAGAAGAACAAACACGCCTCCAGAGGGAAAATGGAAAAGTTCGTAAAACGCGCTCTTCAAAGCCTTGGCCAGGAGTGCGGGGGAGGGGCCGGGCAGTGGCCTGGGGACAAGGCCGCGGCCCCCTGGGCTGTTCCCATCCCGGGTCGGGAGGGGAGAAACTGGCCGGGCCGCCCTCGCCGCCGGGTCTCGGGCACCCCGGGAGGTCACGCCTCCCCGCCCTCCGCGCCTCCCCCCGACGCGCCTCCCCCGGGAGGCCGGAAGAGGTGGAGAGATGCCATGCCGGGCCGGGCTGGGGGGGACCCACCCACGGGGGACCCGCCCAGCCACCCACCCACCCAGCCGGCCGAAGGTGCTGGCCCGGGATCTAGGAAAGCTGGGTCCTGCAAGGTAGGCAGGGGCTAGATCACTGGCTCAGTGGACCCTCCGCGGCAGGTCGGGCCCTGTTGGCATTTGGTCAAAGAGCGCGTGGAAAGCCTGCGGAACCCTCCGGGGCAGGCCAGGCTCTGCTGCCAGCCGGTGGTCGCGACCTCAGCCGGCTTCGGCTGCGGAGGAGGCCGCGGTCGGCCCGGCCCCACGGCGCGCCCTGCGCCCCGCGCTCTCGGCGCCCGGCCCTGCTCCCGGGTCAGCATCCGCGCTCAGCCGTCTGCGCGGTTCGCCAGCGTCACAAACACGCCACCGCTCCCGGGCGGTTTGCATCACTCCCAGCCTCAGCCTGGACCTGAAGCTCACGCCCCGCTCGCACTACCCCAGGTCACCCCACCCCACCCCAGGTATCGTCCTATAAGGTCCGGGGCGTCCCGCATCCCCAGCAGCCGCGAGCCCGCGCGCGCACCCGCCTGCTTCTCTCGCTCGGGATTCGGGATTCGGGATTCGGGATTCGTCCTCCGAGCGGGCGAGCGAGGAACTTTCTCCGAGCTACTGACCTGAGCAGTGCTGGGAACTGGTCCCGACGCTGGACTCGGGAGCTTCCGCGGAGCTTCTACAAGCCTCTGGCCTCATTCGAGCCGCAGTGATCCCGCAAGGTCGGGGAAATTGAGGCTCGCGAAAGTTAGGGGGCCCCCAGGGGCAGGCTCCCTGGAGGAGACGCAGTTGGCCAGAACGCAGAGTTACGGCCTTCAGATCGGAGTGGGCACGTCCTGAGGCGCCTCTCTGACCTCCTCGAACTGGGTCGTGCCCAGTGGTCCATCCTGCTGAGAAACGCAGCCTCTGACCCAGGAAGCCCAATGGGGGGAGGGCTGCCGATTTCCCTCATCCTCATCCTCATCCTCACCGGGTTGGGGCCAATTTCTCCCACGAACGCGCTACCCCCTCTCCGCCCCTCCCCCTCCATTCCTTCCAGCCCCCACCGAGCTTCTCAGAATTTCTTGACCAACACCTGGAAACTAACAAGGAAATTCAACCCTCGCTCGAAGCCTGTGCCTGTATCCATTGCATCACTGACTCTCAACCTTAAGAGGGAACTACAGTCACCTGGAGGGCTCTGCTGCAACCAGGTGGCCGGGCCCCACCCCCGGAGCCCCGGAGCCGCAGGTCTGCGGTGGGGCCGGGAATTTGCATTTCTAACGGGCTCCCCGGGGCCCGCGGTGCCGGTGCTGCCGCTGAATACGTTTTGAAAGCCAGCCCTCGACCTGCAGGGCTGATGCTCAGTGGCTCGTACCTGACGTCCACGTGCGGGGATGCCAGGCTGCTCTATCCCCAGCACCACGAGGCTGCGCACGCAGTCAGCGCCTCATGAATACTTGGGCGTAATTGTGAATGCTAAATGCCGTCACCCAGTACAGATATTTGATGTGTGCCTGGCACTTTTCTGGGCGCATTAGAAGTAGCAGTTTAACACCAACCAGGACAAATGCCAAAACAGAGCCTCAGCACGGGGATGTCGGGACTGAGAAAGTCTTGTTGTGAAGCCAAGAGCTGCCCGGTGCTTAGCAACCAGTCTTCTCCAGTAACCTGGGGCTAAGTATCTTAACGGGAAGGACCAGGAAGGCTGGCTCTCTAGGCAGGCAAGAGTAGAAAAGGGAAGCCCTGAACCTCTGGGCTCCCCACACCCTGGAATGTACACTCCTAGCACCCACCTTGCACCTGCTTCGGCCAGCCCAACTAGTTATCCCGAGGCTGGGAGGGACCCAGCACACCCAGAGCCACACTTTCTGTACTGGAGTTGCCCATAACCTTTCTGAAAGTTCCAGAACCCTCTACCAGTGCTTAAGGGTTTCAGATACCAGAGGATTCCACGGTTTACGGTTTACTTTAAGAGGCATACCTATCTAGTCAGCGGGGAGTGGGGTGGAGGATCTTCCAAGCGAGGCACAGCATCACCTGGAAACTGTCACCGGGGTAACACACGGTGAGGAAGAGGGTCCCCTGGAGAGCTGAGGGTACCCCCTCTTACAACCTCCAGGTGGGGACCCCCTCCCCCTCTAGTGATGGGGCCAAGCAAGCTCCTGTGTTCAAACTGCATTTCATCCCTGAGTTCTGCACACAGCTCGGGCGTTCCTGGGCCACGTCGTAAAAAAATTTACAAGACTATGTTAAACTGGCAGTAAAAACAATTAACTTTAATGGTACCTCGGGTGGGTGGCTGGGTGGGTCAGAGGGAGGGCCGTGCTTCCTCCTCTCCTGACCTGGAAGCCAGGTAAGAGAAGGGACCTGCTGTCAGGCAGGCCTTTGGGTTCAGAAGTTCAAGGTTAAATCTAGAAAAGGGCAGAGCATACAGGCCTGCAGGGGTGATTTCAAGTCCCCCTTGACAGTTGCCAGCTTAGTGACCCTGAAGAAGCCTCTTAACCACTCTGAGACTCACTATGCTCATCTATGAAATGGGAAAGTATAAAACATCTATTAAAATGGGAATTTATTTTTTAAAAAAAATCTCCTTGGGATTGTAAGGATTGCAAGTGACAGTTATTTTGTAAGCACCTCCCACCACACTTGGCTGTTAGGTAGGTGGGTACATAGATAGACAGATGGACACGTTTATTAAGCATGTTTGTTTAATAAATGACAAATGTTAGTTTCTGGAGCACTTGGGCTTCCTGGGTGTAAAGTGAAGTGGAAATCCCAGGCTGTTTTGCTGAGACTGGAGCCCCCTTGTTCAGAACCCCGATTTGGCCAGCATCATTTACAGGTACTTTTCCTGCTAAAACTGACCTCCTTGTCCACTCAGTGACCCTGGAAGTGACCCCATGCTCAGGCGGCCTGGAGCCCCAGGCTTTGAAACTGACCTGGATTTCTGGAGAACTGGCAAGGAAATGAGAGTGGCCAGGGGGTGGCGACAGGGCCTCTGCTCCCATGTGACCTGGTCCAGTCCGGAAAGCCCTAATTCTGCAGGTCCCCTTGACCTGGAGATAATTAACCATCCATTTCAGGGAAACCTCTGTCTGTTTGTGTGTGGCCCTCACCGCCAACCAGGATTGGGGAAGAGATGCCCCTGCCTGGAGACTGCCCATGGGAGGAAACCACCCATTGACCTGTTTCTCTGCCCTGAGCAATCAGTAAGGAAATAGGAGGGTGGGGGGAAATGTCCCCCTCTCCTAGGGGCTAGTTCTCCATGCTGCAGGGGAGGCTGGCCCGGTGTAAGACCCACACTCCTTGCTAGGACCCTCTTCAGGCAGCCATCCATGAGGCCTCTGGCTCTGCCCCTCTCTGGGCCACAACCTGGTGGCACTCTGAGCCCTGGTATGGAACCACTGCCCTCGGGCTCAAGGAATCCCACCCACATCAGAGCATGCCCCCTGCCATTCTTTTCTGAGTAACAACGTCCATTCAGAGCCCATTTCTATTTATTCTGTATCCCTCACCCCTAGCAGATATTTGTGCCCATTTGTTTCAGGCACTTAAACAAAGTTAAAAGGCTGGCATGATGATCCGGGGTAAAGCGGTATGCTGGCTAACTTTTTGATAGGGCTAAAGGGTGCCCAGATGGTTGGTAAAACGTTATCTTTCAGGTGTATCTGTGAGGGTGTTTCCAGAAGAGGTTAGCATTTGAACTGGTGGACCGGCTAAATAAGACGGCCCTCACCAGTGTGGATGGGCATCATGTAAGCTGCTGAGGGTCCCCCCCTAAAACAAAGAGGAGGAAGAGAAAGAGCAAATTTTCTCTCTGCTTGTACTAAGACAGCCACGTTCTCTCGCCCTCAGGCATCACTCTTTCTGGTTCTCAGGCCCTGGATCCTTGACTGGGACCTACATCATCAACCCCCGGTCTGTAGACCTTCAGACTTGGACTGAATTACACCAGCGGCTCCCCTGCATCTCCAGCTGACAGATGGCAGATCATGGGACTTCACAGCCTCCATAAGCATGTGAACCAATTCCTATAATAAATCCCATTGCCATGAGGTGAATCCCAATCATAGGAGGAGGCCATGGGAGTTGTTGCAATCAACTATCCCAGCTCAGCCCAGCCTCTGAGTCAGCCAGCTCCGGTGCCAGACAGGTGAATGAGCCAGGCTTCAGGTGTGAGAACTGTCCTCCCCCTGTTCAAATCACTCCCAGCCATTCAGACACCATGGAGCAGAGGCAGGCTATCCCTGCTGTTCTCTGTCCAAATTCCTGGCCCATAGAATTTGTGAGCGTAATGAATTAGTTGTCTTTAGGCCACTGAGTCCTGGGTGGTTTGTTACAGAACAATAGATAACCAATAACCAGTACAGTGACCTTCCTCAAAGGGAGCTTCACTTTCCCCATCCGCAAAATGTGGATATGAACACCTTCCAAAGTTGATCCTAGAAGTGAATGGGCTCAAATAGCAAAAGGACCAGGCACAGAGGCCCACTGGACTCAGGAGGTTAGGACATGCCGTGCAGCTCTCAGAGAACTGCGCACCCTGAGATTCTTGACACCTGGACCGCCTGCTCCATCTCACCATACCCAGAGAAACTCGATCAACACCTCCTCCAGATCTCATGTCCAAAAGGAGCCCCACACACTGCATACACCCCACCACCACCAACTCTCCTTTGCGTTCCCATCAAAGAATTTGTTTCCAGACGGCAAGCCTGCCAACAGCAGAAATAAATCACAACTGGGAAGTACATGAACATGAACATTATCCAGAGAGGAACAATTCAGCAAACGTTTCTCCCCCTTCCTCACTCCTTCCAAACTAATAACAATTCAATTATTTGGCTGCCACTGTAAATGATGAAACACCATGTGGCATCCCTGCGTGGGAAGGGGGAAAGCTTTGGGAAAGGAGATGAAAACTGGCCAAGAGGACACACAGAGAATCACAGAAAGGAAAAGAAAAATAATAATAGGAGGGGGTGTTCCTCTCTGAATTGGGGAAAATAATAACACTGATCACCATCACCATCATTGGCATAACCCTTTGTTACATGATGCTCTTACATCCATTATTGTCTTGACCCTTGAGAAAGCCAGAGAGGTTGACTGGGAGGATGTAACCCATCCCCATGGAACAGAGACAGGAAGTGGTGCTTAGAAAAGCAGCCAGGTGAGGCAAAAGGAGCACCCAGTCTGCAGGAAGAAAAAGCTGATTTGTTCACATATTCCACAACTATTTTAAAAACCAGTTATATATTGGTCACAAGACCAGGTTCTGGAGATACATTGGTGAACAAAATAAACAAGAATGCCTTTACTTGCCAATTTGAAGAGAAGTATTAATTTTTTAAATGAACATAGTAAGTAGAGGTGAAGGTAAATGGTTCCTTACAAGGCAAGAAGGGCCACAATAAAAACAAAACCAAGGCAGGAAGGAGGGAGGGAGAGGGTTGCACTCTTTGATGGAGTGGACATCGAAGACCCCATTCTATGAGCAAAGGCTATAAAGATGCGAAGGAATCTATCCCTCAGCAGTATGGGGGAAGGGCAGCACTGGCAGGGAAATAGCCAGGTCAGGGGACAGAGGTGGGAGGTGCTTGCAAGTTCTAGGATCAGCAAGGAGGTCAGCTGGGTAGAAGCAAAGGGAACAAAGGGAGAGGGAGTAGTAGACAAGGAGGTCAGAGAGGTAATGGAGAACCAATCAGGCCAATGTGAGGTCTTTGCTGTTTACTCTCAATGAGACGGGAGCCATGGGAAGGTTTAAAGCAAGGGAGGAACAGCATCTGACTTGGGCTTTCAGAGGCTTCCTCCAGTTGCCGTTGAGAACAGCCTGTGGCAGAGAGACTAGCTAAGACAACATCCCGGGTATGGATGACAGCGGCTTAAACTTGAGTGGAACAGGTAAACGTGGGAAGAAGTGGTTGGATTAGAAATGCATTTTTGAAGACAAGTCCAATAGGACCTGTGCCTGCTACATCCCAACCCCTTGAACAGTGCCTGGATCCCAGTAGGTTTCAATAACCAGATGTAGAAAGAATAAAGTGGACTGTTGGAGAAGATCTTTTCAATGAGATAAGCTCAAAAGCTGAAGTTTAAAGGTAAGAAGACAAAGAAAGGGCTAGGACATCCAGCAGAGGGTGGCCCCACTGATTCTTGCCCCCCGGTAGTCACACCCCATCTAATCTCCTCCCACATCAGATAGGACCAACTTGCATTCCTAATAGGATCCTGCAAAAATGACATACTGTGGCTTCCAAAGCTAGGACACAAAAGACATTGCAGCTTCCACCTTCTTCACCTTGAATCTCTCACTCGGGGGAAACCAGCATATTTTCATGAAGCCACTCAAGCAGCCCATGGAGAGACCCACAGGGAGAGAAACTGAGCCTTCCTGCTGAAAGCCAGCACCTATGTGAACGTATCCTGGGTGTGAATGAGCCATCTCGCAATTGGATCCAATGGCCACAGCTGAGCCTTCCAATGACAGCAACCCCGACCAACTTACAAGTGCCCCTTTGTAAGACCTTGAGCAACCTTACTGTTGTTTTAAGCCTCAGGTTAAGGATAATTTGTTACACAGCAGTAGCTAACTGATACAGTGCCCAGAGTTAAGGAAGAAACAAACCAACAAGATGGTTTAACCTTACATGTGCAAGAAAGAAAAACAGGAGGTGGTGATGGGCATTAAGGATGAGATGAGTACTGGATGTTATACTATATGATGACAAATTGAATTTAAACAAAATATTAAGAAAAAAAAAGAAAAAGAAAAGTAAGAGGGTAAGGACTAAGGGCCTGCCAAAGATGTGGAAAGCCTTGCAGACCACATGAAGGACCACAAGAAGGATTTTACTGTAAGTGTGAGGGGAAGTTATTTATCAAAGGGGTTTTGGTTAGGGAACAACATGACCTACATTTACAGTGTCAAGGTCTTCTGAAAATTGATAGGAGAAGGGCAGGAAATCACAAAGAGGCTCACAGTCTCAGGGAGGCAACGAGGGTGGCTGTCAAGTTTGAAAGAAGCAGGCATACCAGAGGTGGAGTTCGAAGGCCAGCCCAACCAAATCAGGTGAGAGTTTGGATTACAGGAGACAGAGCAGGAGAGCAGAAGTCCTGAGAAAGAAGTGAGGCCCTTCCCAGGAAATTGTCGGACCAGAGAAAGAAGTTTCCAGAGGAGAGTGCTAAGAGTTTTGCTGGGGACATCTGAGATGTTGGCTGTCCTGGAGAGGCTGATGGGCTGTGCAAGGAATTTTTAAGCCTAGAATAGGAGATGAGGGAGGGGCTCACAATTTAGCAAAAAGCTGCCACTGAAAGTCATAGAACCACATGGGGACATCGAACAGGGACACAGTAGTGAGAAGAGAACTAGAAAATGTTGAAAGATTTCCCAATATTGGGAGATTAAGGAGGGCAAGGAGCATCCTCCCAGAAGACATGGGAGGAAACAGAGACATGGAGGGGGGGTCCCCAAGGCTGACTTGAAAGGACCACAGGGCAATTTGGGGCACCTGATAGAAATAGAAATGCTCTAGGGGCACCTGGGTGGCTCAGTGGTTGAGCATCTACCTTCAGCTCAGGGTGTGATCCCAGGGTCCGGGATCAAGTCCCGCATCGGGCTCCCTGCATGGAGCCTGCTTCTCCCTCTGCCTGTGTCTCTGCCTCTTTCTCTGTGTGTCTCTCATGAATAAATAAATAAGTCTTAAAAAAAAAAAAAGAAATAGAAATGCTCTCGATCCTGATCCTGGTGGTAGTGATGTGATTATATGTACTTATCAAACTCCTTGAACCATACACACACAAAAAGCTGAATTTTGTTGTATATAAATTACCCCTCATTAAAAAAAAAGTTCTAGAACTATAAGAACATGCATGCATGCTAAGACAAGTGACGCTGTAAGAGAAGGAGAAATTAGTGACGCTTCGGAGAAAAGGTTGAGTAAAAGAAATCATTGGAAGCCCAGTTCCGCCACTTACCAGCTGAGCGACCTTAAGCAAGCCCATCTCTGGACCTCAGTCTCTGCATCTGTAAACTGGGTGTCTTTTCCTTAGAGTTGTTTTCGGAGATTATGAGATGATGTATGTCAAGTGTTTCCCAGGGTGGCTGGCTTAGCTAAGTGCCCTGCGAATCTCAATTGCTCCTTCCCTTCCCCTCCTGAAAAAACAACTTCCATTAGGTGCGCCCAATCACCAAATTTGTATTCCAGTCTTAGGAATTAATAGACTACAGGACAAGCGATGAGGCCAACCCTAACCACCCCACAGGGTGCCTTCTGAGTGCCCGGCACTATGCCAACCTCTTCCATGCACTACCTCATTCCCTCATTCTTCCTCCTCGTCTTGCTGAGGCCAGTAATTACCATCACTGCGCCAACCTCAAAGCCTCTGGCCTCTCAAATTCCCGTGACATGATGTCACGAAGCAAGTCCCAGCTGTCACTTCCAATCCCCTAGGAGAGGCCACAGATATGCAGTTTGCCCAAGAGACAGCAAGAACCCAAGGATATCCTGGTGGAAGCCGCAGAGTCCTGTCCCTTGGATGGACCCTGGAAAAAGAAACCCCGGTTGCTGTCCACAGTGACCTCTCTGAACCAGAGCTCAGCAGGTTCTCAGTCTGACGTCCCTGGCTGCATAGGATTTCTCAGTGCCTCATTTTCCCCATCTGTAAAATGGGGATAATGACCACACCTCCCTAATAGGGCTGACCTAAGAATAAAGTTATTTGTACATGTGAGATGCTTAGACCCTTATAGCCAAAGCTATGAGGCAAGCTTGCCTGCTTTTGCCATAATGAGATCCTCTCGGGAAGCAGGTTATAGGGGCGGGGGGTGGGGGGGTTGAGGGGGTGGGGGGGGTGGGGAAGGAAGGAAGGAAGGGAGGGAGGGAGGGAGGGAGGGAGGGACGGAAAGAGGGAGGGTGGGAGGAAGGAGAAAGTGAACTTCCATATGGCAGGAGACATAGGCTAGAGACACAACCTGCATCTGTCAGTGAACAACAGGGAGATTTGCAGCCTCAAAATAGGCCTGTGGGACAGCAAGCGAGACCCCTGTTCAAGACCTGACGGTGATCCCAGTGGCAGTCTTCCCTATTGCCATTGTTCTTGCACATTTGTCCCTGGTGTTCACACAGTGAGAGCTGGGAGGTGTGTGCACATTGGTCCCTGCGGGCAGTGCAGGACAGGCTTCCAAGGGAACTGCTGATTTTTGTAGATCGAACATAACTGACCACCAGCAATTTCATAAGGTTCAACCTCATATAATTTTGGAACTAAAAAAAATAATAATGACTCTAAGTATGTTTGTTATGGTCTCAGTTGTGTCCTTCCCTCCTGTTCCCTCCCCCCTCCCTGCCTCTGGGATTCCCATGTGGAAGCCCTAACTCCCAGGACCTCAGCATGTGGCTGTATTTGGAGGTCAGGTCTTTAAAGAGGTGATAACATTAGAGGAGGTCTTTAGGGTGGCCCTAATGCAATCCGACAGGTGTCCTTAGAAGAGATTAGGGCCCACAGAGAGACACCGGGGCGTGTGTGCACACAAGGTCAACCAGGTACAGAGAAACAAGAAGGTGGCCACCTGCAAGCCAAGGAGAGGCCTCAGGGGAAACTGACCCCACCAGCCCCGTTACCTCGGACTTCCAGTCTTCAGGACAACATTTGTGTCATTCAAGCCACTTCGTTTGTAGCATTTTGTTATGGCAGCCCGAGCAAACGAATACAATTTTTTGATTAAGTAAACTGTCCTAAAAAGGCTATAGGCTATAGGTCCAAAGAGGAATCCAAATGCCCGCCGACCCCTCTCCCTGCACGCCAGCCCGCGCTCATCACCCACTCCTCACACCTCCTGTTCCCTGCTGGCCCTCGGGCCTCCTGGTTTCTTCACCACCTGGAGCAGTGACGTGGAGACTTGGCCCATCTCAAACAGGAGAGAGGACATCCTGGACTCACCTTGAATCACACAGAGTGTAGGGAACGTGGTGTGGTGCTGGTGACTGTCTCCTCACAGACATATTCATACCCCAGAGCTTCGTATCCCTTTGCCTAGCGCCCCATAGGCTACCAAGACTGGGTTGGCCCCGGCCCACCAAGACTTGGGTTTCCCTCTTGGCCCTCCCATTTCCTCGGTGGCTGGCCCTGGGCAAGTTAAATCTCCCAGCCTCTCTAGTCTTGATCAGCACAGGAGGCACGGAAATACCTATAGCTCAGGGCTTCGTGGAAGTTTGAATCCGACAAGAACAAAAGCCCATCACAGGGCACCTGGAAGGCACGCAGTGAATTATGAATTCTGCTTTTTTTTTTTTTTTTATGACAGTCACACAGAGAGAGAGAGAGAGAGGCAGAGACATAGGCAGAGGGAGAAGCAGGCTCCATGCACCGGGAGCCCGACGTGGGATTCGATCCCTGGTCTCCAGGATCGCGCCCTGGGCCAAAGGCAGGCGCCAAACCGCTGCGCCACCCAGGGATCCCCTGAATTCTGCTATTTTTTATTTTGTGGTTATCCAACTTGGCGAAAGACTACCCACGCTAGGGCTTCTCTGTTGCTTTCTCTGCTACACACTGTCTGTTCTCCATAACAAGAGGAGGAGGAGGAGGAGGAGGAGGAGGAGGAGGAGGAGGAGGAGGAGGAGGAAGGATATGAAAGAGAAGAAATACATTTATCAATCCCCACATGCCTGATTGTGTCTGGCACCAACCATTCTAAGTGTGGCACGTGGACATTCTTATTTAATTCCCCTTATCATCCATTTTACAGATGAGAAGACAGAGTCCCAGGGAGGTGACACAACATCCCAAAGTCACACAGCCAGTAAGTAATAAAATCAATGAACTGGGCAAGTAAACATTACCTTTAAAACAAGACGCCCGATAAAAAGGGGCTGGAGGGTGCCTGGGAGACACACACGCTCCAAATTCCTCTCCAAGCGCGACAGCCACACACTTGAGCCCTATCGGGGCGCTGACAGGTGGAGAGAGTGTTTCGTGCAGGATTTGGTGAGCACGCCACAGTTCCAGGAAATTCCCTCCCCGTGCACCTACTGAAACGCACCCGAGAGTCCCCTTTCTCCACGGGAAACAGTCTCAAGGTCACTGAACATGTTTCTCAGAGGAGGCTCAGAAAGAACAGAGGAGGGGCACCTGGGTGGCTCAGTGGCTGAGCGGCTGCCTTCAGCTCAGGTGGTGATCCTGGGGTCCTGGGATCGAGTCCTGCATTGGGCTCCCGGAAGGGAGCTTGCTTCTCCCTCTGCCTGGGTCTCTGCCTCTCTCTGTGTGTATCTTGGGAATAAATAAATAAAATCTTTAAAGACAAAAAAGAAAGAACAGAAGATGGGATCAAGTTTGTGCTGCTTATTCTGTGCCTCCCAGCCCCCCTCCCCAGTGCACACGTGCATGCACGTGCACACACACACACACACACACACTTGTGCTCCACCTTTTGTGCTTTGCCCGCTGCCCAGGGAGCCAGCCCCTCAAGATTCCTCACCAGGTCCTCGCTTTCTGGCTTCTGCTTGGGCTCAGCTTATGGAAGGCACGACTGCAGACAGGAGGGAGGGTGAACGTGACCCTCCATGACGGTGGCTCACGCCGGACAGCCCATCCCTGTGGTTCCAGCCCTCACGGGCTCTGCACACCCCACACAGCTGGTCCCTGCAGCCCTGTGGGTGCTGATGGCTCCCGCTATTGCCAGTCCCAGAGAGCTCCAGCATCTCTTGCTGGGTTCCTTACCCCAAACTCATCCTCCTGTAAGCCATCCTTAGAGTAAACTCTTCCTGGTTGAATAGCCTGACATGCAGCTGTTTCCTACCAGGACCTTCCCTGATCTAAAGCCCAAGGTGGAACTGGAAAGAAAAAGTCTTGGCTTCTAACTGTCTCTCCAAAACCAGTTTCAGGCCAAGGTGAAGTCAAAGAAGAAGATCAAAGATCTCACATGGCCTCAGATGCCATCTCTCTTCATACAAGCTTGGACCGATGGACAAAGTCTGGCTATTGTATCCAGACAGACCTTGGTTCAAATCCTGACTCTGCCACAGCCTGGCTAGGAGGCCTTAGATCTACTCCTTAACTTTCCTGAGCTCAGTCTGCTCATCTGCACAATGGACTCTGTACCTCGCAGGATTGTTAAGTGGCCAAGACAATGGATGGAAAGCAATCACATAGTCCCTGGAGTCAAAATAGATGCTCAGTAAATTCTTGGTCCCCTTCCCTCCCCTCACTTCCCTCTTCCTTGACCTAAATCCTGTCCTTAACTCAATAAGTAAGAAGGCAAGAAAAAAATAGAACAATTATCACATCAATACATTAGGATTGCTTAATGATTCACAAAGAACTTTCATGGCTCTTATTTCATTCCTTTAGGCAAGTTGAAACTCTTATAGGTGAAAGGACCTAGCTTTCAAATATCTCCAGCCAACTGGAGCAAGAGAAGAAGCCATCAACATTTGGATCAAAAAGCAAGAGAAATCAGGGTTTCTAGAAACAAGAAAAGCTCAGTTATTCACTCTATCAATTACCAATTGCTCTGAAACGAACCACCCCCAAATGTAATAGCTTCAAAATACCCTCAGTTTAGGGGTGCATGAGTGGCACATTCGGTTGAGCATCTGACTCTTGGATTCACATCAGGTTCTGATCTCAGGGTTGTGAGATCTAGCCCCATGCTGGGCTCCTTGCTGAGCATAGAATCGGCTTCAGATTCTCTCCACCTGTTCCTCGCCACTCGTTTTCTCTCTCTTTCTCTCTCTCTCTCTCTCTCAAAAAAATAATAATAAGATACAATAAAAGAAAACGTAAGTTTAATCTGAGACTTACCTTCCTCTGAAGGTCAGGAGAGCTTCATCACAGTGTCTCACATGGACAACATGCTGAAGTTCAACTTACGGACTAACCCAAATCCACTCTCATCGTCACACAACGAACTTGGCATTTCTCCCTAAGTCACTGGGAGATGAAACTTGCAGACAGACTCTTGAGTCTGGAACCATAGAGTCCACTGTACCCAGCTCCCTTAATGTGTAGACCAGGACGGGGCACCTGGGTGGCTCAGGAGTTGAGTGTCTGCCTTCGTCGGCTCAGGTCATGATCCCCGGGTCCTGGGATCGAGTCCTGCATTGGGCTCCCTACAGGGAGCCTGCTTCTCCTTCTGCCTGTGTCTCTGCCTCTCTCTTTGTGTCTCTCATGAATAAACAAAAATAAAATCTTTTTAAAAAAAAAATGTGTAGACCAGGAAACCATGGGCCAAAGAGATTGAGTGACTTTCCTCAGATCACACAAGAGAGAGCACAGGAGGAAGTGACTGAACCCAGGCCCATGCTTAATCTCTTCCTCTCCTCCCTTTAAACATTTGCTATCTGGAAAGTCACAGTTCTGAGTCAGTGCCTCCTCCAGAGGTGCCTCAGTTTCCCCCACCTGGCTAACGAAGTTGGTCATCCCTCCCTCCCACCGTGCCCCCCAGGTGTGCTGTGAGCACTAATGAGTTAACGTGGCTGAGAGCCTGCAAAACCTCGGGTGAAATATAATTACAGAGAATTACCATCCACAGCCTTCTGGGAAGGATTTTGTCAGGGAGTAAGTAAATAAATTATATCCTGTGGTTCCCCCTTCCCCACGGGCTGCTTAACTCTCCCAGAGAATGTTCCCCAGAGACTGAGGTGTTGGAGCCCCTCGGCTGGCCCAGCCTCCCACAATTTGGGGCTCCCTGATGTCTCCGAGAGGCTTCCCGGGCTGCCCCCAGCCTGGAAACACATCTCTGGGATCTTGTTTGTCTCAGGATGGGCCCAAAGCCCTGGTTTCCAGGCCGCAGTGGATCATACCCCGATCCCCACCTCACTTGGCCGCAGCCTCAGGTAAGTAGGATTCTAAGAGTTAACCATCCTCCACAGAATTCCTGGGCGAATACCATCCAGGCTGCCAGATTTATTGCCTTTTAATGTCTCCCGTGTGGTTCCATTAGCTTTCCCTTCTGATACCTCTATCTTTTCCATCTGACTTCTCCTCGCCCATACTCCATAACCCTGGGTTACATATTTTCCCATTAGCTCCTGCACTGAGGTCTGGGCAGAAAAGTCACCAGGCTCCCCCATCACCCCTACATCAGAATATTTACTTAGATCTTATTTATCTTTTCCTTTACTTTTTTAAAAAAGATTGTATTTATTTATTCATGAGAGAGAGAGAGAAAGAGAGAGAGGCAGAAACACAGGCAGAGGGAGAGGCAGGCTCCATGCAGGGAGCCCAACCTGGGACTCTATCCCGGGTCTCCAGGATCATGCCCTGAGCCAAAGGGAGGTGCTCAACTGCTAAGCCACCCAGGCGTCCCTTTACCTTTTCCTGAGTTTCTCATTTGCTCTGGCAGCTGTCAGTATCTCCTCTCCAGCTTCGGAGAACTTCTCGATTGAGCCGTGGTTGCTTGTTAAATTGGCCTCTAACTTGGTTGACTCATCAATCCCTGCCCCTGCCAGGAACTCCTTTCTTTTGTTTTTGTTTGGCTAGTGCCCGCCCTGAGCTACTGTCCCTAACCCAGCTCCCACAGCCAGCCTCCGCACTGCCCTCATTGCCTCTCCTGATCTGCCCTTCCCTGAAGAACATCCGGACTGCTGAGCCCAGCAGTCCATAGGTGGCTAGCAGAATTGCCTGATGGCTAAGACACAGAGTCTGTAGCCAGGTGTCTGAGTTCAAATCTGAGCCCAGGCACTTTCTCGCCTTGTGACCTGGGGTAAGTTACTCAATCTCTCTCTTCCTGATCTGTGAACCAGGGAGATGATGGCACCATCTTCCTTGGTAGTGGAGGTGGGTGAGGCCAGGATTAGACTCATAATATATGTCAAGTGTTTAACACAACATGGGGTAAGTACTGAATAAATATTAACCCTCATTATTTGCCAGCCAGCCAGGTGCTCAGGCCTTGACCTTGCCTGGCTGGTACCATCAAGCAATTTGCCATCCCTTAAACACTTCTGTGCTCCTGTCTGTGTTTCTGTGTGTTTCCTTATGTTATTCCCTCTGCCTTGAATATCTCCCCTCCCTGCTACATACTACTTGGTTGGATTTGACTCATCTGTATGGCCCAGTTCAGAAGTCCTCTCCTCCATGAAGTACCCCTCAATGCCCCTAGAGCTGAAGTCATTCACTCCTTCAAGGCTCCACAGCTGTAACAGACTATACCCCCTTTTCATGTCTCAACATTAGAGCCTTTAAGACTCAGCCCAAGGAGGGGCGCCTGGATGGTGCAGCTGGTTGGGTGTCTGACTCTTGGTTTTGGCTCAGGTCATGATCTCAGGGTTGTGGGGTCAATCCCCAGGTCAGGCTCTATGTTCCGTGCAGAGTCTGTTTGGATTTCTCTTTCTCTCTCCCTCTATGTATGATCTCTCTCTCCAATAAATAAATAAATCTTAAAAAAAAAAAAAAAAAGGCTCAGCCCAAGCATCCCTCACTCAAGAAGTCTTCCCTGGCCTCATGTGGGGATTCTAAGGGCCTGGCATGTACATGAGTGAATCAGCAATGACTGCAGCCAACCCAAACTTACTTTGTTCTCAACCTGAATCCAGTCACCTTTGTTGATATGCTGCCATGTATAAATGTTTATTTGTTTCATGTTTTTGTTCTCACTTTCCATACTGGTCTTTCAGACTGTGAAAGCTGTCCATCTGAGACTTAGAATATCTTTGACTGGGCATGTGGGTGGCCTTTGGCTCAGGTCATGATTCCAGGGATTGAGTCCCACGTCAGGCTCCCTGCATGGAGCCTGCTTCTCCCTCTGCCTGTGTCTCTGCCTCTCTCTCTCTCTCTCTCTCTCTCTCTCTGTGTCTCTCATGAATAAATAAATAAAATCTTAAAAAAAAAAAGTATCTTTGACCTGGAAAAATTGCACTCAACCCCTTCGTTCATTGATCTGTCCAACAAACACTATTGAGAATCCACGATTCTCAGAAAGATATTGTTTGAGGCATTGGGGATACAAATTTGAACCAAACAGAAGGTTTCTGACCTCACAGGACTTTAGGGAGGAAGACGGATAACAACTGAATGACCACATAAAGGTACAATTCTGGTAAGGGCCATGATGAAGAGACATGGTGTTGTAGCAGGTGGGTAACAAGGAGTTCACACCTAATCTGAAGGGGCAGGAAAGCCTTCTCCAAGGAAGTTAGCTTTGAGCTGAGATCTGAAGCATGAATTCGAGTCACTCAGGTGATGAGGAGGTGGCATCCTGGGCCCTGTGGTAGAGGAAGCATGGCAAGAAGAAGTATGAAAAAAAAAATCAGGATGTCTTACCTCAGTCAGCTACCACTGTGGAACAGGCAATCACCAAGGCTCAGTGGTGGTAAGAAGCATTTGTTTGTCCTATGCTCCAGCTTGGTTGAACTTGGCTGAGCTCAGCCAGGCTTCTGTGCTGCAGACCTGATGAGGCTTAGCTCCCAGAGGCAGATTGGAGTCCAGCCCGCTCCATGTGTGTCCATTCCAGGTGGGACCCAGGCTGAAGAGGCAACAGTTCTTCAGGGAAAACTCTGATGGGTAGTCGCAGAGGCACAAGAGGACACATAGAAACATGGGGTGTCTCGGAAAGCCTGGGGTCAGCACTGGCCACCATCATTTCTGCCAACTTTTGATTGGCCAAAGCAGATCATCTGACCAAGGCCAAAGTCAAAGGTCAGGGAAATTACCTTCATCTCCAGTGAGAGGAACTGCCAAGACGCAAGGCAAAAGGCATGGAGGGAGGGGTATGAATGTGTGGGTTCAATCATCCCATCTACCACAAGGCAAGAACAGACAAAAATGGCCAAGGACTCATGGCAAATTGAATCGGAGAAGAAGGCAGAACCAGATCCTGCAGAGCCTCAAAGTTCTTTTTAAAATTTTTCAGTCTTGTCCTGAAGAGCAATGGGAAACTATGGTAGACAAACAGTGTGGCGGTGAATAATGATTCGATCTGGGTTTTAAAACCACCCTCGGGGTGCTTGTGGGGGAGCCCACTGAAATAATAAGTAAGAAATAATAAAAATCCTACATGCCCTATAGCTTCAGTTCTGCATGTGTTTCAAAGCATGTGTGTGTGCAAGTGTTCACACTTGCGTATTTACATGTCCAGTTCTGCCTTGGAGAATGTGGCACCCTGGGATTTATCTTCCCACACATCTGAAGAGCAGCTTGTCTGTACCTCAACTGGAACAGCAATTCTGCTCCATCTCTGGAGCTCCCAGATTTTCATACCTTTCCAACATGGAGAACAGGAAGATTTCCACGTGCTTGACAAATGTCACTGGGTTTCACTGCCAGGAGCCACTTCCCTTATCGCTGCCACTTCCCATCACAACAATCCAGGTTCCAAACATTCTGTACTTTAAAGTTCGCCAAGGATTTTATCCACGGACCCCAGGAGATACAGCAGGAAGCTTCAGCCCCTTGCTAGGGCCCAAGGGATGGAGAAGTTGTCCGGCTGACTGTTGACAATGTCGGGAACGGCTGAGTCTAAAGCCAGCTATTTGCACTCAAAACCCAAGCTGGCTTTTCCACTGGCTTTCCTGTCATCAAACTCTGAATCAGTAAGTCCAGCTGATGCTCTGTTTTCTAGAATTGTATGGCCAGTTGGGACAGTGACTATCCTAAGAGGGATGTTCAGAAACAGGTCCTGGAGCTCCTCCAAACACCATTGAACCTCCTTTGCCTCCAAACATTCCTGAAAGTCCCTGGCTTCCCTGAGTCAAGGGAAACATCCATCTTAAGGGTAATCAGCCAGGAAAAACCTGTTTGCCAGCAAAAATTCACTAGTTTTTACAAAGACACAGAGAGAGAGGGGCCATGGGATTTGAACAGCCATCAGCCAGAGGAGCGAGGACTACAGACTGACCTTTCTTCCATAACCATGAAACCACAGCTCAGCTCTATGGCTCAGTTCTGCACCAGGCCACCATGGGGGAGAGAAAGGAGCACGTTCAGTCGCTTAGTGGAACACAAGAAACAAGGCCAGCACAGCAGGACTGCAAGTTTGCAAAGCTGGGGTGAAAATTCAAGCCGCTTCTCTCTTGTCAGCCTTTCTGAACAGGAGGGGAAGATTTACTGCTAGCCACGCCTGACGGCCTTTTTTACAGCCATTGCAAATGGATTTGAGACAGCAGAGTAGTGGGCTGAGCTGACCATGGAGGGACAGTGCAAGGCTCATTTTAAGTCCCATCCAACATCACAGGGACCGGAAAGTGGCTCTCCTGGCCAGAGAAGAGCCAGAGGATTCAGCTGGAACCTTTGAAGGCCAAGGCTCTTAAACACATGGCCAAATTGCTGAGGGTTTCAAGATGTAAATGTTTTCAGTACACTTGCTCAGCCTGGCAGTTTCTGTCCATTTAGCAAGATCTGCTTGCAGTGTAGGCAAAAGTCTTGAGGTCCGGTTGATGGGGTAGTGCATTTATTATTGATAAAGGCCAAGGAAAAATGGCTTGTGTCTGGGTAACACCTGGACCAACAGACTTACTGTTTATGTAGTGGATATTTGTAACTGCCCCCCTAGCTGCCATGTGCTACCATTTCTCTGTGGAGTCTCTTCGTCTCTCTTTCTCTATAGGAATGAGTCCTCCATTGTCAAATTCAATATGAATTCTTTAAAATATATTCCACGAATATAAATTCGCAATAAAAAGCCATCCTTTATATACAACATAATACGTTCTGGCATGAATAATATTTTTCAAAAAACAAAAGGAATAATGCATCAGAGAAACCATATATGCATGTGTAGGTATATATATATATTATACACACACACATACATATATCTGTATATATTTTATATACATTATGTATAATATAAACAGATAGTATATAGAATATATACAGATGGTACATATATCATATACTATACATATAAAATGTATACTATATATTAATATAACTAGGATACCTATAAATTAATATATACATATTAACATAACTAGAAAGATACACATTGATATCAGGGATCGCTTACGAGAAATGAAAGTGGGGAAGTTATGAGAAAGAATTACTTTTCACTTACCAATTTTGTACCTCTTGGATGTGATACCCTGTACATATAACCTATTGAGGAGGAAATGGTATTTTTTGTTTAAGTACAGGCCTGGGGTTGGGGGGGAGAAGGAAAGTGATTATTATGAGAATGGTGACCAAGCTTTTCTGTAGCTTTCAGATTTACACCGTGAGTGAGTGTTTTGATTTTTTTTAATGAGAAAAAAATAGGCGCTTATTTGCCTCTTTATCGATGGCTATTGCACACATATGTGGTGCAACTCCAAGTAGTTTACAGTTGAAAGGAGGTTCACCTCCAGCTCCGTTTTCCAAATTCAGCTCCCCATAGGAAACCAGTATCTCCAGATAAATATTTATGTGATAATAAGTTTGGATTGTCTCCCCACCCCCACCCCCTGCCAGAGCATGGGTATAGTGTGATCTTGAGAAATACAGTAATTAAACAGATTCATGAAAAGGGGTGTGCATGTGAGGTGGGGAGGAAGAGAAGAGAAGGAGCACATTATATTTTAACGTATACTTTAAATATTTCAAGGCCGTCCAGACCTGCAGAGGCGCACCCCGGGGACTGCCCCGCCCTCAGCACCCACCGGCCCCCTGGCCAGATCTGCTGGGATCTCCTCGCCCCTGCCCACCTCCCTGGGATCTGCCCCCACTGCACCGAATTCTGGAGCCCAGGGCAAAGGCAAGCTGACCCCATCCCAGGAGAGTGGGGTGGGTGGGGGTGGGAAGGGATGGGGAGGATCCTCAGAAGGAGACCTCAGATTGAGCAGCCCACAGTGTCCTCACGCTGTTGTGTTTTTGTCCTTCCCCCTCTATAAACAAGTGATTAATGCCTCGAAAAGAGCAAAGAGGCACAGACACCCCTCCCCCGCAGCAAGCGTGCCCTGCCAGATTCCCCAGCCTTAATTCCGCTGTTAACACTCAGGCAGAGGGGTGAAGAGTAAATCCCCTCCTTCCCGGAGCAGACCTGCGGGCAATGTGGTTTGTTTAAAGTCTCTCTGCTGAGCGATTGACCTGCCTCCTGTTTGCTCCGAGGGAGGGAAGATTTTAAAATTAAAAATTAAACACACACACACACACACACACACACCTTTCTCTAATGAGGTTCTCCAGTTTGTCAGTTTGTCAAGCCTAATTGCAGAGGAACCCCCCCCCAAGATGGACCCAGCAAAATCTCCCTTTCATTCTCCCACCCAGCATCAAGGGACAGTGGGGAGATGGGAAAGATGAACACTGATGGAGTTTCCACAGGCTCCTTTCTCATTGGGCTTGCAAGAGATGTCCTGACTGATCTCAGAAAAGAATCCTTGGGAAAGCTGGGCCCCCCCTGAATTGGGCAGACACACAAGTGCCAAGAATTTCCATGCACAGCCAAGTTTTAAAGATATCTTTAATTTCCATTTTAGGGGATCCCTGGGTGGCTCAGCGTGTTAGTGCCTGCCTTCTGCCCAGGGGGTAATCCTGGAGTCCCGGGATCAAGTCCTGCATTGGGTTCCCTGCATGGAGCCTGCTTCTCCCTCTGCCTATGTCTCTGCCTCTCTCTCTATGTCTCTCATGAATAAATAAAATCTTTTTAAAAATTAAAAAATGTCCATTTTAGTGCAGCTTAACAATACAGAATATGTCAAGTCTGCAGAAGAGGTACATAAATTAGAAATTTGAGGATGCATAGATATTGGACGTTCTACTTTAAGATTTTATTTATTTGAGAGAGAGAGAGAGAGAGAGAGAGAGAGAGAGACAGCATGAATGGGAGAAGGAGACTGCCTGCTGAGCAGAGAGCCAGACATGAGACTTGATCCTGAGACTCCAGAATCATGACCTGAGCCAAAGGCAGATGCTCAACCCACCGAACTACCCAGATGCCCCTTAAATCTTAGTTTTTAATGATGCAGAGTCCTCCAAAGAGATTTGAAAGTATTCCATCAATAAATGAAGAAGAAATGAAAGAAGCGAAATCTCACCATCTTGCAAACCCCTCATGACATAATGGGTCTATCTGGAAAAGGGTCTTCGGAAGCTGCTAATAAACCAAGAATGAGAAGTAAAAGTATGCACCCCCTGATAGGAGCGTATGCCGCCATCTCTAAAGGGGGCTTGCCAAAAGAATCAATGCTGAATCCTCAAACATCTCTTTCTAACCACAGGTTGCAGGAAATATAAGGGACAGAAAACACCACCAATGGACACCACCTGGATGCAAACAGTAAGAGCCAGAATGATTCCATTATTTCAATTTAAAAATTTTTGAAGGGAAAAAAATAAGTGGAAGGTAGATGCATGAGATTCGTTATTCAAACACAGCACTGACATCTTGTCCTCATTGTGACTGGAGCAAGCCAACGGTCATGAAATCATAAGAAGAGCAGAGACAATCAAGGAACATTGAGAACTAGCTGAATATTTCATAAGAGTGTGCAATCACTGTCCTTTGGGGTGTGTGTGATAACAGCATTGTGGTTGTGGGTTTGTTAATTCATTGCTACCTCGTGGAGTTACATACTGAAGTATTTACAAGTGAAATGATAGGGTGTCTGGACTTGCATTAAAACAATCCACTGGGGGGAAAAAAAAAAAAAAAACAATCCACTGTAGGGATCTATGACACAAGATTGGCCCTGAATTGATGATCATTGAAGCTAGGTGGTGGGCCTATGGAAATGAACGTTGCCAGTCTCTCTACTTTTTTAATGTTGGAAATGCTTCATTAAACAAAAAAAGGAAAGTGGAGCACCTGGATGGTTCAGTTGGTTGAGCATCCATCTCTTGATTTTGGCTCATGCCATGATCTTGGGGTCATGAGATCAAGCCCCATGTTGGGCTATGCACTCAGTGCAGAGTCTGCTTGTCCCTCTCCCTCTGCTCCTTCCCCCTACCCTCAAGTAAACAAATAAATAATTTTTTTTAAAAAAAGGCTTTGAGACCATTAGCATAGACCATGAAAATCAGCAGATACTTCACCTCCACTCTGGACCAAATGCTGCCAAGTAGCAGGTTGGCTGAGGAGGAATGAAGAAATCTATTTCTTGGGCACTAACTCTGTGCCAAGCATTAGCATAAATTCTCTTTCATGAGTAAGTTGTCTTTCCTGTTCGGCAATTGTGGAAAATTAATATGATTGGTTTGATCATTATATGACCATTTTATAGATAAGGAATCTGAGGCTTGAGGAACTAAAGCAACTTGCCATATGATGCCAAGATTTAAAAAAAAAGAAGAAGAAAAGAAAAGAGCCACTGATGGGCTAGGGCGCCTAGCTATTAAGTTTTTCTCTGTGACCTTAAGCAGGTATTTGTCCTCTCAGGCCTCTGTTTCCCTGGCTTAAGACTGGACTAACGACTCATAAAAGTAAGTTTTACTCTTATGTTTTCTTTTGCCATTCTTCCATTCCCTTCTCATTTCTTCTGTCTTCCCAGGAAAGTGTCCCAGGCAGCCTGGAATAGAAGAAAGAGAAACTGGGTCCTGGGTTCAAATTCTTGTTCTGCTTTCTGCTATTAGTATGACACTCAACCGACTGAGCTACTCAGCAAGTCGCTTAACCTCTCTGACCCTCAACTATCCCAACAATAAAATAGGGAAGAAAACAGTATCTACCTGTGAGCACCGCTAGAATGATCAAGACAGCAGGTAGAGGGGCTCCAGGGTGGCTCAGTGAATGAGCGTCTGCCTTCAGCTCAGGGCCTGATTCCAGGGTCCTGGGATTGAGTCCCACATCCAGCTCCCCACAGGGAGCCTGCTTCTCCCTCTGCTTATGTCTCTGCCTCTCTCTGTGTGTCTCTCATGAATAAATAAATAAAATCTTTAAAAAAAAAAAAAAGCAGATAGAGAGTGCCCAGCTCAGAGTCCAGTTCAGAGCAGCTGTTCCAGTAAGGATGGGTCTCTTGCACCTGCCTCCTCTCTTAACGCTTCCCTAGTCATCCCTAGGGCTTAGTCCCACCTCCCCGCGGGGGTTGGCTGAAAGGTCACCTTCTCAGTGAGGCCTTCTCTGACCACCCCTTAAAATAAAACCCCACCAGCCCCACTCATAACTCCCTTTCCTGATTTACTGTTTTCCATATGACCCACCACCATCAAACATTTATTTTACCTGTTTGTTAGCATTCTGTCCCCCACTCAGAGGTCTTTGCAGACAATCATTTTTGTGTTTGGCTCGCTGGTATCACCTTAGCCTGAGACACACAGTAGGCCCTTGGTAAACATTTGTTGAATGAATAAATGCATACATGAATGCTTGAATATAAGATCTGGCAGTGGTACCTTGAAGAGAAGCGAATAACAGAGCATAGGTCTTACACAAAGTGGCTGATCCATAAATTCTTTTGTGCTCCTTTTGTTGGGACCTTGGAATCCACTGAGGTTATTCTGTTCACTTTAAGCAACACCCAGTTTGCCTGAGGGAGTTCAAACAAGTTTCCAGCTTTCTTCATTCTGGCTTTCCCTTAAATCGTCCTCCAAGTACCTGTCCCAGTAGCTCAGAGGTCTTGAAACTGTATTTCACCAAGGACAGTGAGTGCCACTGTCCTGGGGCCATTTGCAACTTCCCTTCCCTGAGCACAGATGTTTGACTAAGTGCTTTGTTTAAAGGCAGATAAATGTATCAGCTCCCCAACTTAATCTTTATGAAGGGATTACCCAATGCTGATGTAGGACTTGTCCACAGATCCTTTGGGGGGGAAAGAGCTGCAAATGTATGTGGTATGGTCAGAGAGACGGAGGCAGGCAAAGATCCTTCATCCAGGTGAAGCTCTGAAACTGAGCTTTCAGAGGGGCCAGAGTTGCACAGAATGTCCCCCCAGGGGAGGGGTGTGGGTGAGTGTGGGTATGTTGGGATGGGGGTATTGATGGATACTTTCAGGAGAAGCTTCCCTACCCAGGCACTCTCTCTGAGCCAAAACTGCCCCAGGCCAGACCTCACTCCTTCGTGGGCCCATTGAGAAATATCCCTTGAAATGTGGATCTTGACTTTCCTCTCTTCCCTGCTTGGAGTACCAGCAGGTTGTGCCAGCCATCAAAGCTGAGCTTGTTTCTCCTGGGAACCTTCCTCTGTCCCTACAGAACCCAATTCATTGCCTCTATATCTCAGGGATTCTTGTCCACGTGTCCTTAAAGCAGACTCCTATAGGAGCACGGGAGCCCATGGATCAGATTCAGGGGTCTGTGAACTTGGGATTTCATTCAACTTTCATGTTTCTTCAACTCAAGTGAAATTAGGATTTTCTTCCATTATCAGTGCAGGTGACCACACCCAGGAGGATTCGCAGTCACTGCAACTTGGTCGCCAGGGAAACAACAGGTGTTTATTCTTATATTGCATTACAGGTGTGATGAGAAACGCTGGCTTGCTCATCCCGACTTCAAAAGTAAGACACTAGAGGGATCCCTGGGTGGCTCAGTGGCTGCACGGCTGCCTTTGGCCCAGGGCGTGATCCTGGAGTCCTGCTTCTCCCTCTGCCTGTGTCTCTGCCTTTCTCTCTCTGTGTCTCTCGTGAATAAATAAATAAATAAAATCTTTAAACAACAACAAAAAAGAAGATACTAGAACGTTGCTAGAATGTGTTATTGAATGCACTCATGAGGAGCACATGTTACTATACTTTGATGTTTAATACCACTTTTATTTTAAAATTGTAATGCTTTCTATGCCTTTAAAAAATGTTTATGCATGGCACCTGGGTGGCTCAGTGTTTAAGCATCTCTGCCTTTGGCTCAGGTCATGATCCAAGGGTCCTGGGATCCAGTTCCCCATTAGGCTCTCCACAGGGAGCCCGCTTCTCCCTCTGCCTGTGTCTCTGCCTCTCTCTCTGTGTCTCTCATGAATAAACAAATAAAATATTTTTAAAAAATCTTTTGCTGAGGAGGCATCTATGGGCTTCACCAGGTTGCCCAAGGGGTCTGTGGCCCCACAAAGTGGTGAAGTTCTTCTTGGTGATGGAATAATTGAAGCAAAGCCTTGACCTGTCGAGAGGAAGACAGGAACTGAGCCCAGAAACTCGAAATGACCATTAATGCTACTATACTATTAAAACGCTCCAAGAAGGCACATTGAGCGGTGCTCCCCAAAATGTCCAAAGGGGTACACATGTAGGAGCAGAACATGGCTTTGTATGGCTCTGAATCACAGAAAATAAGTTCCCTCTCAATCTTTTCCCAGAGCTTCCCATTAAGTCCAGTCTGGGGGGGGTGGGGGGCGCGGTGCTAGCCCAGCTTGAATGTCCTTCTAACAGCAGACCTGCATTATCATTATCAAGGAGAGAGTGGGCCCCCAGCTCAGAGCCCTGTAGCATTGCTTTGTTTTCGCTGCTCATCACATTCTGGTTCCTTCCACTTCTGGGCAGTGAGGTGGGAGTTCAGTTACACTACCTAGGTAAAGATTGCATTTTCAACAAACCAGGTATTTTGAAAAAGTGAGTGGATTATAAAAATACATATTAAGGAAATAGTTGTGAACCGGCACCAAGATCTGTAAAATGTGAGTGTGCTATGTCTCAATGCCCCCTCCCACCCTCAGTTTGACCAGGAAGTGAACTGAGGGCAGAGACGGGCCCAGGGCCTGTTCATTCCTCAGCAGAGCGCAGGGCCTTTCCCTGTGGCTTTCTCTGGCAGCTGGTGGCCTGTCGTCTGCCCCTTCTCCGCCTCCTAGACCTCTGCAGGGCCCCGGGGTAGGAAGCCAGGGACTCCGAGTTCCCAGAATGGGTGTCAAACATGCCTTCTGAGTGTCCTGGCTCCAGGGTCCCCCGTCCTGAAGGGCCCAGCTGAGTGGGGCTTTCATCAGCCTCTGAGAGGTGGCAACAAGTTTCAGGGCAGGATGTCTGCTGCCCATTGCCCCCACTTCTGCAGGCCAGGCAGAGTGCTGGGAAGACTGGGAGCAAGATTCCAGAGGCATCTGGGTATCATCAGTCACTCAACTGCCTGGCCAGCGGGGCGGGGTGGGGCTGGTGGCAGGGGGCAGGAGCTGGCCGGAGGGTGGAGTTAGAAATCCCACACAGATTCCTGGAGCTGGACCCAGCTCCTGGGATGAGGGAGGGGGGAGAAGGGTGGCTGTGGATGCGCTGGCTACAAATCCTGCACCCTGCCCAGCCCTCATTAGGCGGCAGGACCAAAGGCAGCTGAGAGTCAATGATGTATTTGTCTGACAGAGGAAATGAAGAGGGAGGGGCTGGTGGGCAGAGAGGGATGAGAGAGGCAGCCAGACTCCTCCACTGGGCAGCACTTGAGGACAGCAACAGGGTGGTGGGGAGGAGAGAGGGGAAGGGGGGGAGTGGCAAAGCTTGCCCTCGGTCCACTTGAGGATTCCTGCTTCAAAACTAACCCTGATGGCTTCCAGACAAGTCGGCACCAAGGGTCACTTCTGGAGGCTGTAAGTGTTGTTGATGGCAGCTGTAGGGACAGGTGTAAATCTGTCCATGCATTCTTTCCCAATACCCCTCCCATCTTTCTGCACCTGAAGCAGGTCCCATTTATTACTGCAAGCCTGCTCAAGAGGCCTACACACACACACACACACACACACACACACACACACACACGTACGTGCATGCTCACAGTTAATGCTTGGCCTGCCCTGTGGGTACATTTTTTTTTAGCTCCCTTAAAGCAAACTCTATCAGCTGTTTGTTAAAGCAAAGCAAACACAAGCCTTTGCAGGAAAAAAAAAAAAGAAAGAAAGAAAGAAAAAGAAAAGGAGGGGAAAGAAAAAGAAATCCCTTTATTTGCTACCATTAAAATGTTCTTTTAAAATACCTTTCTGGGCAGACTGGGAGGCCAGTTGGGGAGGAGGTAGGGTTACAGGGAAGACGAGCTGTGGTTTATTTGCACCACTTGGAGGGATGAGTCTGGGAGGGGGCCCTCGCACTTCCCCAGCCTCCTCCTCAACGTCTCACAGCCCTTCCCCACCCCTGGAGCAACAATCCGCCTTCCCAGGAGTAGTGGCGGCTCCTCCCCACCCTGCTCACCCCATCCCTCTCCAAAGAGAGTCTCTAGGAAATTGCACCGCTTGTCTCCATCCCTTCAAATGCACTCTGGGAATCTGGAAGCCTCCAGAGGAATGCCTCCTCCTCTTGGCCAACTGGACCCCACCAACCAAACCCTCCTTGTGGGTTCCCATCAGCTATGCACTGGGGGAGGAGCCAGTGGGCTGAGAGGAGAGTCAGTGGCTTCCCCCAGGCCACTTGCTGGCTCCCCAACCCCCCACACCCCCAAGGCCTCATAGGGGGTCCCTAGAAACCCCTAATGAATGATAACCTATCTGCCGACGTTGCTGGTATCTGATGCTTTATATGGTTTTGAAAACCATATTCCCTGAGGGCTGGAGGCTACTTCGGGAACTGGTCAGTTGGAGCAGCTCAATCATGATTTAATGGAGGCATTTATACGGTGCTAGATAATCTCCGAATGTTAAGTAATACAGCAGGAGGGTGGCCAGGCTGTGGCGGGCTGTGGGCTCCCCAGCCACATCTGGTGTCTTCCTCTCCCTGTGGCCCTGCCTCCCCCCTTCACCTTCCTTGGCTCCCATGCACCCTCCCCCTCTCTTCTCTCTGCCTCTCCTGGCTTCTGTGTCCCTGTCCCTGGTCCCTGTTGTCTGTGTCCCCCCTGAGCTTCCCTCTATCTCTGCATGCAGTCCTCTCTCCCCCAAAAGGCCCCAACCCTGCCTGTCTCCTGTCCTTCTGCCTCGAACTGCCTCCCTTCTCTTCCCTGGCTCGCCTCCAGGTCCCTCTAGGTGTATAAGAGGCTCTGTCTCTGGTGTCTGCCTGTCTTTCTCTGTACTCTTCTTCTTCCTCTCTCCCCAAGCATCCCTTCTCTCCTTCTCTTCCCGCTCCCCTTGTCCTGTCCTCCATCTCTCCATCCTGCTTTCTCTCCTCTCTTCTCTTTCCTCCCGCCCCTCCCCACCCGGAGTCCTCAGGCAGGTTTGCAGCCCCCGCCATGGTTTACAGGGCCCCAGAGCACTGGGGAAGAGAACTAGATGGTGGGCTCCCATAGCTGATGACAAGTCTGGGCCTGGGAGTGGGGAACCAACAGTGCCCCATCCGGAGCCTAAAATGCCTTCACAGGCAGCCTGCCTCACCGAGGGAATGCAAGGCACCCAAAAACGTTCCTTCATCCTCCACAAACTCTTTTTCTTGGACAGATAGGAGAAATATTCCCTCACCCCAGGGGGCTGGAGAAGCCCTGGAGCCTGGGGCAGGGACTGCGGTGGTGGCAAAGGCCTTGGATTTAAATTCGGGTCATCTGGTCTTTAAGCCCAGCTGGGACCGGGACCCTCACTCCCCGGCCAGGGGAGGAAGGAAGTTGTCTATCTTTGGGATCCCTTGCAGTTTTGAGATCCCAGGATTTGAGAAGGGGGCCCATGGGGGCATTAAGCTTTGAATGGGAAGCTTGTGAAAGCATCTCACTGCAGTATCTACCTGGGAGGAGAGCAAGAAATGGGCAGAGCTGGGAACAGAACTGGGCAGGAGTAATACAAATAGAGACACAGCTTAATACACGCTAGGTAGTCTTCTAAGATTGTACAGATAAATACTTCTGAGTACTTTAAATATATATGGTACATACTTTAAGTACACGTATATGATTTATACTAAGTATATACTAAGAGTCGATGAGGCAAATAGATCAGACACAGAGAATTTAGGGCGTCTAAACAGCTAATGTTTAATGAGCACTTACTATACGCCAGAGTGAGGCCAAGTAATGTACACACTTGATGTCCTTTACCCCTGCCATGTCCTCTGTGGCAAGACCTGTTATCCTGGTTTTTGGAGGGGGTAACTGAGGCTTAGGAGGGCTAATGGACTCATCCGCAGTTCTGAGGTTCTGATAGGCCACCTCTGGAAGCTCAGGAGGAGATGTGTCAACACAGCCCCAGTGAACCACAGTTACATCTGCAAATGTCTCAAGGCCAGTAGCAGCAGCCCCAGCAGAGCAGGCAACCACACAAGAAACCTGCTCTCTGCACACACACACACACACACACACACACACACACCAGCGTGCACCACAGCTCAGGCAGACTGTGGGCGGCCCTTAGGGAAGACTGGGGTCGTGGCGTTGGTGGGCTCCATTCCTAAGGTGGGAAATGAGACCACAGCAGCGATTCATCTCCTCTTCTGTGCTTGGAAGTGGTATAGTAAAAGTCCGCAGTGAAGGGGAGCGGGAAAGGAAGCATGCTTCGTCCTGACCTCCCTTCCCACACAGCAACCCTGCTCCACCAATGGATCCATTCGCCATTCCTCCTCCTCCAATGGCATGACTGCCACTTCTCCAGCCGCAAAGGACTGGGGAAACTGAGGCCCAGGTCAGTCAGAGCCCAGCACCGGCGGAAGCTCGCCAACCCATGGTGTGCACGCCAGGCAGGGAAGTGGCGATCAGAAACCACAGTCCTGGTGGTTGCGGACTCGGCCTCCTGCGACAGATGCGGGAGCCAAGCCAAGCAGGCGGCGCAGGCACTTCTGAGCCTTGAGTGGAACCAAAGTCTGCCAAGTCCGCAAAACAAGGAAGAAAAAATGCGGTCAGGGGCTGCAGTCGGGAAGGCACGCACTGGCCGCAGTCCGGCCGCCTGAAGCCAGGACCTGGGGGAAGCAGGCGGCTTGGGGAGGGCCGGCGGTGGGCACAGCAAGGAGGGCGTGGGCTGCACTCGGGGTTGCTTCTGCAGCTTGGATCCTGGAGGGAGGCAGCGGATGGATGCTCGGACCTGACTGCAGAGTCCAGTTTCCACGTGCAATTGAGGGAGTGAGAGACGAAAGCAGACACAGAGCTAGAAAGACAGAAATACGACGAGAGGCAAATACAGAGAGAGCCCGAGAGAGATTTGGGCCCTTAGCACCAAGCTGGAGGAGGCAAGATGATGGTGATAACGACCCTTGTCCTGCCCAGAAACATTCCCAGCCAGGCCAGGCCAGGCAGACAAAAGATCCGGACACCCAGTGCCTCTCTAGGGGGTGGAACCCTCAGCCTCACCTCCCCTTGGCCGGGTGCCTCCAGGAAAACCACTTCAACTGCTCTGACTTCCTTATCTCCATACCTTTAGTTCGGGAAGCTGGCACGGGGGCGCAAAAAGACCTTGAAATAATTAGGTTTATGGTTTGTGCCTCCCCCTTTCCCTTCCCTCCAACAGAACTGCTTTTGAGGAAAGCATTCTGGTTTTCCCTGCCTGGGTTGACAGGGAATGACTAGAGATGCTGGAGGAGGAATGTAAACAGCAGGTGCCCAATCATTGCTCACGGGTTGAAAGTCTGCCTTAATTCTAAGTCCCCATCTTATGGAGACACAGATGAGCATTACCAAGCCCTTTCTTTCTTTTCTTTTTTAAAGGTTTTATGTATTTATTCATGAGAGACAGAGAGAGAGAGAGAGAGAGAGAGAGAGAGAGAGAGGCAGAGACACAGGCAGAGGGAGGAGCAGGCTCCATGCAAGGAGCACGATGCGGGACTCCATCTGGGGATCCCGGGATTATGCCATGAGCCAAAGGCAGACGCTCAACTGCTGAGCCACCCAGGTGTCCCACCAAGCCCTTTCAAAGCCACCCTGAGGGCTCCCCTAACCACCTGTAAAGAGCCCCCACCCAAGGTGCCCAAGGATGAAGGTGCCCCCCGGGAACACACCGCAGGCCTCAGGGATGCAATGCCAGTGCTCATTTCCACCCGTTCTCCCTAAGTCAGGGATCCTCAGCATCCAGCGCTGTCCCCAAACCACCCAGCTCCAGATCATACTAGGCTGAGCCTGGGACTTTAGGGAGACCTCGGTCCCGGTCCCAGGCGGAGAACCCCGGGGGAGCGACCCCGAAGGGAGAGGGGAGGCGAGAGCAGGGGTGGGAAACCCAAGTAAAATTCTGGGAGCTGGAGACAACCGGAGGCAGCGACGGCGCAGAAGGAAACGGGGGAAGAGTCGCGAGAGGGGAGACACTGGAGCAGAGGACGGAAGCGAGAGCCCGAGGGAGCGCGCGAACCCGCTCGGGGCGCAAGGCGCCGGGGCGCACGGCGGCCAGAGGCGCCCGGCTCTGTTCCCCACCGCGCCGTCCCGGCCCAAAGGGAGCGCCCCACCGACCAATTTGGCTTCCACAAAACCCGCGCCCCAGGGGCCTTGGCCAGGCCGCTGGGGCTTGATTCATTTCTTGACTAATTAACTGGAAGCTACGTCGCCCCTTCTTTCAGGGCCCAATTAATTCGCCGCGGGCGGTGGGGCGGGGGCCGTGAAGCCGAGGCGCCCGCCTGGAGCCCCTTTGTGAAGGGCTGTCTGGACCATATTGATTCCACACACACACACACACACACACACACGCATGCACGCACCCTCCTTCCTTCGTACCCAAAAAAAAGAAAAGTCTTGAAAGCCCTGGATTGCCAGAGTTTAAGAAGGATTGTCAGACTCACACTCTCTCTTCCCCCCTCCCCCACCCCCCACCGCCGGACCAATTGCACTTGCTTCCAGAAGGAGAGGACCCACCGGCCAACGCAGTTTTCAGATAAGCCCGGGAAAGAGTTAAATGCAATTTCTCCCCCCTAAAGTGCAAAGAAGTATAAAGGAGACAGGTGGCCACTGTGTGCCTACTGTGTGTGTGCGGGGCACCCCCGTCTCGCCTTTAAAAGCCAGACAATGTAATAGTCCCCGTGGAATCCCAGCTCCCTAAGAGCCTAACTAGCTGTGGGACCACGGGCCAGTTTTGTATCTCTCTGCATGACTCAGTTTCCTCATCTGGAGAATGGAACTCTTGAGAAGGCTCTTCCCTCCTTGGATTGTTGTATTTGATGAGCTGATGAGTGGGAAAGTTCTTAGAGCATTATCAGCCACCTGAGCGTTTCACAAATGTTGTCTTCAATAGCGTTTCATAAAAACCCCCGTTTCGCAGCCGAGGAAGCCAGGGCTAGGGAGCGCAGACCTGCTGCGCAAAGCCCCTGGTGCTCGATTCCAAGGCCAAGGCGCTCCAGAACGAAATCTACCAGCGGGCTTGTCGGAGGGGGGCTCTGCTGGCGGGTGCGAGTGGGGAGTGCCCTCCCCGCCCAGTGGACTCAGAGGCTTGCCCGAGTAAGACTAGAGCCTTCTTCCCACCCACCCACCCGCCCCCATCCTCCCTCCAGTTCAATACTGACTGCGGAGATCGAGAAACTCCAAATCCTGAAAGCTTCTGGTTGGAACCCAGCGCGCCGCAGCAACGGTGATTTCCCAGCGGTTGGGGGACCTCATTGATTGTACTGACCTCATGGTGGGTCAACTTGTCTCCTTCATCGATCAACTGAACGAAGTCTAGGACTAAAATATAGACGCAAGGAAATCACAGCCGTCTTTGTAAAGGCAATGGGAGGTGGCCCTGCAGCACCAGAAGGAGCGGGTGACTCAAGCCGGCCCCACCCCCAGGCAGCGCTTGGGGACACTGAGCTTCTCACCTCACTCCCCTTTATTGGATCACTGTTTCATTTTTTAGTTCTGTTCTATATTTAAAACAAACAAAGATTAGTTTATTCAATCAACAAACAATTGATGAACGCATTCAAACGTGCCGGACTGCGCTGGTCAGTGCGGCTCTGATGAGGGAGGGCGTCTGCACAGAAACATAAAATCCTGGCGGGAAGCGGGTTGTAAAGGCTTCTTTGCTGTCACTTTTTAACAATACGACCTTCGGTGAGACTCCCTAGCTGTCGGTCCCACAGTTCTTTGTCCATGAAGGGCAAGAGCATGGTCCAGTCCTAGGCAACGTGTAGACGCTGCCTGGAAGAAACGGATGGGAGAGTCTAGAGGTTACATCCTTCAGCACAGCCCCCGGCTCGGAGCTGAGGTGAGCAGATCTGGGCAATCCTTTGCCAAACCTCCATAGGGTGTAGACTCCTAACTGCTGAAAATTGCCAGGCGCCTTCGATGATCTGGAGGGTCATTGGGATTTTCAGGGCTCCCAGTCGCTGCTGCGTCTTCTCGGGAATAAAAAATCCACCCGGTTCTACCTCCCCTAGCAGGCAGAAACACTGAGGCTGGACTGTGTTTGGCCTTTCTATCTGAGACCTTGGATGGAAGCCGCCTTCCACCCAACTCTTCCTGGGCCTCGACTTTCCTCATCTTTAAAATGGAAAGTTATCTATATCATCGCAGTGAATAGGGCTCAAGACAATGAACCATCAAGCCAGCCAGGATCCAGTGTCTCCGGTGCTTAGCAGAGTAACCAGACAGAGAAGCTGTCAGTATCTGTGGAATGACCTAGTGGATGTTTCTAGCCATTATTCCACACTTCTCTTTCCACTGCCATACTTTCACTGTTTCACTTTACATATCAGAATCTATTTGGGGAGCAACTAATAAGTCTGATGCTAGCTTTCTAAGAATGCACTTTGGGAGCGGTCATTTGTTTGCAAATGCACGGAGAAGCCCCTTTAGTCTTTCTCCCCTTCTTCGTTGACTTTTATTCCTTTGTAGAAAGATTATTTACCGATTACCTACCAATTGCCAAGCGCTGTGGTGGTAGCTGGAGATAGGATGAGTCAGTCCTCTCCTTCCAGGAGCTCACAAAATAGAGACCTAATATTAGACCCTCCTAACTGGACCATGTGGTCAATAAACCTCTTTGGTTATGGCTGATTTTTTTTTCTTTTTTCTTTCTAGCTCTTGAAGTAACTTTTGACCAGATCATCAAGTCTAACGCAGTGCCTGGTACACAGTAAGGCTCAACAAGTGCTGGATGAATTTATTCTTCCCAATACTGGAGCCACAGCTCCTCCTTTGGCTGCGCAAGGGGTCTTCCGCGCCTTCAGAGACGCTTCCAAATGAGGGCTCCATTAGATCGGGGTGCAACTCCAACCCTGACATTCCCATTCCAGGGACCATTCAGCCCCTCTGATTTCAGGCGAGCATGTCCGGGCGGGGGGCTGCGCACCGGATTGGCCTTTGCAAAGGGGGGCGCGCGGGACTGTGAGGTTCTGCAAACAGTGCACGCGTTTTGCATCTCCACACCTTTCCGGCCGTCCTCCTTTCCAGACGCCCGCTCCCCCATACACACACACACACACACACACACACACACACACACACCTTTCCCGTTCAACAAGAGCTGGTACGTATGTGGCGCCTAAGAAATGAGGCGCTAGTTTGCGCCAAGAGCCCCCTTCCCCGCCCTCCCGGTTCCTGCCTGGCCTCTCTGGATCCAACCTCCAGGTGTGGCCGACTGTGAGTGACCCTCTCCCGCCCCGGCCTCCAGGCACAGCTTCGGCCTCCTGGTGCATCCGGAACCGCCACTGCGGAAGCTCCAAGCCGAGGTCCCAACCCCGCGCGCGTCAGCGGAGACGGGCTCTGGCCCTGCGGGGCCCTCGGAGGATGGCTGCGCGCGTCTCCCCCGAGCGCCATCCAGCGGCCACACGCAGGGGCACCCTCCGCGGAGGACCCCGGGCGAGCTTCTCCAGGAGCGCGGGGCGAGCGCAGGCTTCCAGGCGGGAAGCAGTCAGTCCCTGCCCCCCTCCCGCCCCCGACATTAGGGCACATCTATCTCCTCTGCCTCCCCACGTCCTTCCCGCGCTGCTTCAGGCTGATTCGGGTTCACCCGGCGTTCAACACCGCCCTCCCCCTTTTATTTATGCCCAACATATGCACTGGACAGGCAACGTTTTAAAGGCGAGCAGGGAAAAAAAGGAGGAAGGAGAAAAAAATGGAAAAGGCGTTTGCACCGCCATTGCCTGGAAACTTCCCTGTGGCGGCTCGGGGGGTTTCATCACGGGCTGGGTGACGCTTGCTCTGCCTTCGCTGCGAACGAACGGACGTGTTAAGTCCTGCCTCCCTAATTCTACACCTATGACCTTATCCCGGTTGGAGGCAAGCGCTTTGACTCCCTGCCCTTGCAGGCAACTGAACCTATAAAACCTTCTCCCCCGCATTCCCCGTGGGCGTCCGTCGCCCCCCATCGCCCCGAGATGGGTGCCCAGAGTGACAATTTAGCGCGCACCGAATCCTAAATGCAGAGGTAGAAAAACACCGTTCTTCGTACACCCGGAATGTTATCGCTAATTTTTTGGAAAAGTGCCTGTGTACACACATATTACATATATTATTGAGCGGGTTAGTGCAAGACTAAGAATACCGAACAACAGTGTGTGTCGGGGGGGCATATTCTCCAATTCCTTGGTAATTTGTAACAGACAGACTTTATTGCTCGGAGAGAAAAGGAGTAGCTGCGTAGCTGCAAAACAAATTTAACTCTGTCTATATTGATCAAATGGGAGTCTGCCCGTGGGGTGTGATTGCAATGCATTTTTAAATCTGAGATTTAATTTCATATTTGGGGCTACTTGGAATGTCCATATGTACACACTTGTACCCACATAGGACGTTTTAGAACCACACAAGCATATTCTATTACGTTTCAATAATGTAATGGAATATAGCCTTAGAGTTGGGCCCATACATGGCTCAGCAAGTTCCCCCAAACATTAGGGAAATCTACAGTAAAGCCCTAGAAAGGGTGGTAGCTCTGTTCTCAGAAAGCCAGGCCCTCCTCTCCACCAGATTCAGTTTGGGGCAATCTTCTGATATCTCAACTAAAGGGGGTTTCTTTCACCCCCTTACCCCTTCTTCACCTAACAACTAAAAGATTTATAATAATTCAACACCAATATCCCTGTTATTGAAATCTGTCTCATTCCCTAAAAATAATAAAAAATAAATCATAACCCATACTCAAAAGGCCTTTCAGTGACTCCAACAACTCTCACAATGTAGATGGAGAAATGACATAGGGGAGTTGCCCTGGTTATTCACGACATTAATACACGGATATAAAAGTGAATGCAACATATTTTACTTGTCTAATAGAAAAATCTTAACTCTGTCCCAGTATTTTTCCTCTTCCCCACTTTTCTCTGAAGGACTAGAATCTTGGAGGGGTGGGAGTTGATGGTGGGGGGTGGTGGTGAAATGAAGTCGCTTGGAAAGGGGGGGAAAAAAGCAGCAAGGCATTATTTACACCTGCAGACTTGGATGGCTGTATTCGGCCCCAATTGGCTTAATTGTAAATCTTTTCCTCATGGCCCCAATTCCTGGACGGAGCGTCTGGGTTTAATAATGCACCCCAGCAGGGCCGGGCTGAAAAGAGAGAGAATCCCCCCCCCCGCCCACCCCCACTCAGCGTAGAGGTAATTAGAGCAGCCCCCCCCAACCCTGCTTGAGGTACCAGAAGACCAGAGTCCGACATGTGGGGAACTCATATTTTACCGTCTGAAGACAAGAGGAGCTATTTCAAAAGCAACTGTACCCTCCAAGTCAGAAGTGGGAGGTAGCGCTCCCCCCCCCCCCCCACTCCCCGCCCGGGTCCCCAGCGCGTTTGGCTTGTAGGGGGCGAGCGGGGAAGCCAGGCGTCTGCACTCGTAGCCAGACGCAGCCTCCAACTCCCTCGGCTGGCAGTGTAGGGCTGACCTGTTTATAGAACTTGCTGTTAAGAAAACATGTAAAAACACACCCCAGCGGTGGGAGAGTAGAACGCTCCCTCGCACCCCACCCTCCCTTTGTACGCGAAGATTCTCTCCGGACTCGGCGAGGTTGCCTTGTTTTTCTCCCCAGGAGGCTATCTCCTTGCAATGGTTTTTCCAGCCAGGGAGTGCTACACTTCTCCCCCTACGCCCCCCCCCCCCCCACCGCCCCGCACCCCCTGCGCTGAAGGTCTATACTGTCCACTCCGGATTTGCCCTTTGCCAGCAGAGTGGAGGGGGAGGTAGGAATCCCTGCTGTAAAAAGGCAACTCGGAGGCTGGGTGTTGGGGGAGGGGGTGCTCCTCCCCGAACCCCCGCAGCCCTAGTTTGAGCGCTCCCGAAGCAAAGGCCTGCGTTGCGCGGACGGGGCGGCGCGCTCCGAGCCTTCGCACCCGGACCCCGCTCCCCCCGCCCCGCCCCGCCCTGCCCCGGTGGCTGCGGAGGGAGAGCAGGTAACCCGCGCGGGGAGCCGACGCGCGCGGGCCGGGGGTGCCCGGGCGACCGGGCCCGTGCGGGGCCCCTTTGCCACCCCGCGGGCCGGCGCGGCGGGCCCGGGCCAGACCCGAGCCTGGACCCCCGCACCGCCGGGCGCGGTATACTCCGAGGCGGCGAGCGTCTCCGCGCGGTTCCGCGCTGGGCCAGGCCTGGAGCCGCACGGAACGCGTCCAGCTTCCGTATTTGGAACCCGGGTAAGGCGGGTGCGGCGGTAGGGGAAGCACCCCGGGGCGGAATCCACCCCCAGAGGACCCGATGGGGCGCTCTGCGCTGTGGCCTCACACTCCTTCCTTACAGCGGGAGGGGAGCCCCCGCAAGGGTTCCTTTTCCAAGGGAAAGTTGGAAAGGACATTGCCAGGAAGGCTTCCGAGATCTGGAAGGCCGCTCCTCTCTGCCCTCCCGCCTGCCTGCCAGAAGGATTTTTAATATTTGGCTTGGAGATGAAATGAACTGAGGTCTGGGCGCCAGCAAAAGCAACTCTTTTAGGAAAAACGCTTTGACAACTTCGAACATTCCCTCTTTCTATGTATGTGTGTGTCTCTGCCTCTCTCTCTTCTTCCTCTTAAGAATAAATAAAAATTTAAGAAGAAAACAGAAAGGGAGACTTCTCTAGCCTTCAGGTATTCAAACCCCAAGCTGGCGACTTTTAAAGGCTTCTGTGGGGTCGCTAAGGTCACAGTGTTATCCAAACCTGGAACTCAGGTTGGGGGACAGAGGAGTCCCTCCAGCTCCACCCCCGCCCCCATGGATCTCTGGACATTCTACAAGACTCATCCAGGATTTGTTGTGTACTATTTGGAGACAGGGGTGATTAGTTTGGGAGCAAGACATCTCAGACTTAAAGACACATTACTGAGGCCTCACCTTTCTTTTACCCACATGGAGGAGGAGAGGCTACCCAGATGGCCAGGTAATGAAGACTGACGTTGGGGTTCAGTGACATCTCCCCCCCCCCCAAAGCACACTTGTTTTCTAAGTGGCCGAGGTCCAGGGTCAGTGATCACAGAAGATGGAGCGGTGGAGGGGCTGGGACTCCTTTCCAGATTGTGAGGAGCCAGTTTGCCCAGAGAGTTTCCCTGGGCGTGGGGCAGCCACTTAAGGACAGACCAAGGCCTGGAGTCAGGATCCTAAATCTAGGGCTCCCACCATAGCCTTAACGACAGGTTTCTGAGTCCCCCACCTGCCAAGCACGCCCTGAGAAGCAAGTGAAATCACTCGCCACCACCCTGTGCTTTACCACAAAAAGTTCAATTTTCCATAAGATTGTAGAAGAGAGAAGGGGTTTGAGCGGCTTTCAATGTGACAGTGAGACTTGGAACCATAAATGCTCAGACCCCTCCAGTCCTTGAAACCCACCGCGCACTTAGGGAAGGCAAATCCCTCCTCCAAGCCACAGCTCCCCCCAGGGACAGCTACATCCTGGGGGCTTCGCTGAACAGGGAAAAACCTCTGGGTGCATTATCTGCTACTGGGTTGGGGAGACATGAAAACATTACTTTGGGAACACAGGCCGTCTGTATGGCTGGCAAGGAGAGCCACACACGCACACACACTTCTGTGTCCACTGTTCTTTTTCATTTATCTCCTGCCTCCCCTCTCTGCTCTCACCCTCTTTAATTGAAACCCAGTACGGGAAATAGTAATGGATATTGTGCTCCAATTGAGAAAACGTGTCTGTGGCTATGAGGGGACAGTTAGTTCAGCAGATTTGGAAGAGCCGATCTCTCTTGGCCCTGTCAACCTTCCTGACAGTAGCGGAATGTCATTAGCCATGCCCCCGTTGCTTACACATCTCCCGGTTCCCTGGGGCCCCTCTGCTGTCAGAGGGCAAGACCCCACTGCCCCCACGCTGCTGGCACCCAGCAACACTACCAGTACTTGATCATGGGGAGGAGAATGAGTGGGGAACCACGGGGCAGATGGAAGCTCTCCCGTTCAGAGGAAACCCCCAATCTGCATTAGAGATTGGAGATTGTACCATAATAGTATTTTCCTCCACCTTTTAAAAAGTATTCTGTCCCTTAGATGCCCCCCCTCCAAGCCAAATTCCTGGCACAAATGGTTAAGGGACGATTTACACCCTTACCTGTCTCCACTTAAAATCTGGAAAGAGGATGTTGCATAAAGAAAGGTGTTGGGTGGTCAAAAGTGCCTGAGGCCCAAGCCAGCTCTGGCCTGCATCTTGCTGATTCTGGGTCAGATAAGACTGGAGGAGAAATTCCCCAGCCTCTTGCTTGGGAATTCATTTCTGCTGGACTAAGAAACGTCCATGCATTATCTTTTTTTTTTTTTTTAAGTCACTGGGTAAAACACAGAGAACATTGAAGATGCAGACTGGTTTGAAATTAGGAAACCACAAGTAGTTCCTTTTCCTGAGAGAGAGAGACAGAGAACTCTTCACAGATGTATAAAAGGCACTTTCCCCAGACACACACACACACACACACACACACACACACTTCATTTCTACCCCCCACCCTTGTTTCCCTTCCAACTTATCTAAATCACTAGCCATGTACAAATTTGCCATTTTCCAGGGCGACTGGCTTTGATGAAAGGTAGGTGCTAATAAGAATAATGCAGAGGGTGAAATCTTTCCATTTTGTTTCTGCCAAAACTATATTTACATTAAAAGGAGGTACGATAAGCATGGATTAAGCGAATAACGGATGATGCTCTAGAAACAGCATAAACCAACTGGCGCCAAAGTGAGCCTCCGTGTACTAAAAATACTGCTTTCCCAAGCTAGACAACTTCGACAATCTTTTCTCTCTCTCTCTCTCACACACACACATACACACACACACACATACACACACACACACATACACACACAGGCTTCAGACTCTTGTACTGAATCGCCCTGATCAATAATTTAGAGGGCTGTCAGAGGACAGGGAAATGTGCCTTACAGGAAAGCCGTGTGCTGGCTCCAGGGTAGATGTGCCTCATCTCACCCAGGGCTCCTGCCTTCGAAAGGGAGGGGGAAGAGATCCTCTGGGGAAAAGACTGATTTTGGGGATCCAGATGGAGAAGGTGATACTTCCAACCTACACAAATGGGCCCAAACCCATTTCTCTCTCTCAGGACACCTTATCTTCTTCCTAGCCAAGGGCGTGAGGGGGAGGTGCTGGCTTGCACCCCAAGAAGAGGTAGCTCCAGCCCATCTTGGGTTACTGGCAAAGATGCAGGGGAAGGAATACAGAGGCGATCCAGAAATACAGAGAAAATCAGGAGAGAATTCAGAGAGGGCCAAGAAAGCCAGAGAAACCAGAAAGAGAGAGAGAGAGAGAGAGAGAGAGAGAGAGAGAGAGAGAGAGAGAGAAAAGAGGCAGAAAGAGTGGGAAAGACAGTAAATCAGAAACAGAAGGAACAAGAGAAGTTAAAGGCTGAGGGGGTAGAGACAGACGAGAAGGGGAAACAGAACAAGACAGATGCAAGGGAGAGAAGAGAAAGTTCAAGGAAACAGGCAAAAAAGATCATACCTATCTATGGTCACAGGGACCTGAAAGATGAATAGAGAGACAGGGACACCAACAAACAGAAAAGAGAAGAAACAGAAGATAGGTGATCTGTCTGGTCCAACCAAGAGGCTTGTATCTGCCCCCAGAGGGAGGAAAGATAGGGAGCTAATTCTCCATCAAACTGAATGATCCTGCAGCCTCCTGGCCAGGGAGGAACGGATCTCTTAAAACAAAGTTTGGGGGGGGGGGGTGGCGGCCAGGGGAGGTGTGCAGTGCATGTAAAGCTCCAAGAGGAAAATCTAGCTTCCCTGGTCTCTGTAGAGGTCCTCCACTGGGTTCAGAACTGCATATAGCTGAGTCTAGGTTTGGGGTCACACCGGAGTGCTAACGTGGGGAGGAGGGTGCTAGCAGTATTTTGCAGGGGGGATCACAAACAGTAAGCCAGGCACTCCTCCGGGGCCGGGGGGCGGGGGGATGGGTGGGTAGCAGATTCCCTGGGATCCCCGTAAGAAAATGAAGTCACTGAGGAGGATGGGAGCCCAAAGGCAGACACTGAGTTTCAAAGCCGGTCAATTAAAAAAAAAAAAAAAAAAGGCCTAGATCCCCTAGGTTGGGGGAGGGGTGGGTAGGAATGGGACCCATCGCTAACACTGCCAAGCAACCAGAGAACTCCTCCCCAGTAAAAGTTTATGTATGGACCGACCACCGTAGGAAACTTCTTAATTAGGCCTCAGACCCCTGGAGAAACACGGATGTCCTTATGTCAACAGAGTTTCCAATTTAGCAACACCTCGGACTGGAAAAAGCTCCGCGGCAAACGGGGGTGAAAGTTTAAGAGGGAATAAGCGTGTAATAGTCCCTCGCCAGACCTCACACATGCTGCAGAGAATATTTACAGCAAACTTGCCAAAATAAACCACCCCGCCTGCCCACCATCCTTTTCCCCTCCCCCCCTTTTTTTGTAAACTGCAGATAAACACCATTCGGTCACCAAAGGGTCGCTTGGTCCCCTTTAGAGTTTGAGACAGGCAGTGCCATAGGGAGAAGTAGGATAGAGCAGAGGCTTCCCCGCGGATTCTTTGGCAAGCCTAGCTTCTCTGCTACATCCTTGGCCTGGGCGGGGTGGCTTGGTTTCGCATTTGTGTGTGTATACGAAATTTGTTCTGAGGCTCCTCTGCTCCCTCCCCAGTTTACCATTTGCCGGGACACACACACACAGACACACACATACGGCTTGGCCTTAAACACTGCAGATGCATTACAGATACGCAGAGGTGGGTTATTTAACAACAACAAAAAAATCAGGCCTGCGATGAAGTGAAAACTCTTTGCAAAAAGGTGCAGGAATATCTGAGGGACGGCAGAAGTTCTGTGCGTCCTCTGCGATCCAAACTTTGCCCCCCTCCCACTGCTCTCTTCTCCCGCCCTTACAGCAGGGCTCCCCAGACCCCGCCAAGGGGCAGGCTCATTCTGTGTTTCCCCGAAGGTCTTTTGTTGAGCGCGGAGGGGAAAGAGACACTGTCGAGGGGGGTCTGCAAACAGAGAGAAAGCTGCGTAGACTCTGCGCCTGGAGCCTAAAGCCGCGGGCCTGGGGGTGGTGGAGGTGCCGCTGGCCTCGTCGGTTCCCCCCGGCAGCCGGGCCTGGCACAAGTCTTCAGAACGCGCTGGCCAACGTTTCACCCGAATGCGATGGCCACCAGGCCGCTTTTGTTTGTTCGCAAATTAATCACCCAGCGCACGGCCGGCGCCAGAGTGGGTTTATCACCCACCAGGAGGGGGGCGCGACGGCCCAGCAGAGACAAAGAGGAGTTCGCACCTTCTCGCTTTTGATCCCAAGTCACCGTGGCCTCCCTGCAGAATACGAGCCTCCTGGGGCCGAATCTGGGAGGTCAGTCATAATTGGCGGAAGTTTGCAGACCATTAGCAAGACGTCCACATTTCTGAATCAGAACCCCACAAACTTTCCTCTATCCCCCCCACCCCACCCTTTGTGCGCAAGAACGGGAGTGGGGGCTCTGGAGTGGCAACGGGGCTGACCCCGGGGTTAAGTCGGAGCCACGGGGCGAAAAGAGGCATTTGAGGGAGGAGGGCAGCCAGTGTGGGGACCAGAGATCCCGCTAGGTCCGCTGGGCGGCCAAAGGCAAGTGGAGGTATTTTACAAGTGAAATTAGCGAGCTCCCCTCCCACGTCCAAGACGTACGGGAGGCCAGAAATAGCAGGACTCAGTGAAAACGTCTCTTTGCCGAGCATCTGGACGCTTGGGGCACCGAGACAGTGAGGAGGGGGATCAGTCACATTGCGGCAGCAGAACTCCCTTCCTTCCACCCTTTGCCGCGCGCTGGGGCCGAGATGGGCTGGCGAGTGCAGGCAAAGCCAGCTCGCGGGGATGGGGGGACGCTCCTGAGAGCGCCGCGGAGCTGCCCGGGGCTCAGGCTGCAAGCGCTGTGGGGGAGGGGGTGGGTTTGGGCCTCCAGAGACTTGGGAAACCCTGCGGTGACCTCGGTGGAGGAGGGCGGAAGGCCTGGCCTCTCGCACCCTCCAGGATCGGGCCGCTGGGGACACGGGAGGGGGCGTGTGAGCCGACCCCCTGGGCCCCGGTGGCCTCTTCCTTTTCTTCCCCTCTTCTAACCACGGGGCAGAGAGACCCCGAGAGGACGCCAGAGAAAGAAAGGCCGAAAGGGAAAGAAAGGGGCGAGAGGGCGAGCCAGACGGGAGTTCGAAGAACCACTCCATTCTCTCTGGTGACTTCAGGGAATTCGCAGCGCTGGCGCCAAGCGCTCTTAGCCATGTGCGTCAAAAATGCGAGGCTGGAAAAGCTTGTCGCCTCAAAAGTTCCGCCCCTATCTCGAGGCGGTTGGCCCACAAAAGAAGTGCATTTTCACCCTCCACTTGCTCACACTTCGGAGTCTGGAGGCTGGGGGCTTGGAGGTACACAGGGCAGACTCGGGACCGTTCTGGCGTCCCCGGCGCGCACGCACGCACGCATACACATCCCAAGCCTTGGGTTTCTTAACCCCCTAGGCCCCGAAACCAGCATTTTCTCCTTTCCTTTCCACTCGAGGAAGCTCTCAACTCAGGAAGGGCAAAAGAACATTCTCCCCAAGATTTTCCCCCCATCTAAGCAGGGGCAGCCCAACTCACTGCCCTCAGCTCCCCTCCCCCCCAAAAAAAAACCTCCACCCAGAAGCGAGAAATGTGGGTTTGGTGAAACCTCTGACCCAGATGGGGACCTGCGGTAACAGAGATCATTTCGGCGACATGTCTGATTCGTAAGACACCTCCCTCCCCTTCACCCTCGCTGAGGCCCCCACCCTACCTGAACTGGAACCAGTCACCTCGCCTCTGGGGTGGGGGCGTATCACGGTTTGTTTTACAAATTCACCCCCCGACTTCTGGTGAGGTAAGTCCCCGGGTGCACGGAGAGATAAGTGCGATGCCTGGAGAAGATACCAGGAGGGCGCACCTCCCCCTACCAGCGCGCCCACGGCCTGGGAGGTGAGGGCAGCGGCTCGGCGGGGGCAGGCCCAGAACCTGGTCCCTCGCGGCGCTCATTCTGTCCCGATCTCCATTCTCTGCTCTACACTCACGCACACATTCAGGTGGAAGTCGGGGAGCCCGGATTCAGATAGAAGATGAGACCTAAAAGGGCTGGTAAATGCATTTCAAAAAATAAAAAAATAAAAAAATCCCCGAGTCCGCCTCCCCGGGTGAGCGCAGCTGGGGCCGGCGGCGCAGGCTGTGTACGTGTTTGCGTGTACGTGTTTTCCCGCGGGTGGCTGGGTCCCAGGGCGCTGGCACGTGTCCGCGCGCCCGAGTGCCAGGGTGTTTGGGTCTCCGCCCACAGTTCCGGGTGGGGCCCGGGGGATAGGGAGCCCCCCGCACGCGTGTGCCGGGGAGCCCACGAGCCCAGGTGCCGGGAGCCCGGCGCCGAGAGCCACCCGAGCTCGGGAGCCCTTTCGCGGCGGCCGGGCGGAGCTTGGCTCCACGTGGGGCTGGAGAGCGCGCAAGCCGGGAGCCCCGGCGCTTGCCTCCCCGGCCGCCGCCGCCTTTTGTTGCGTCCGGAGGAGGGCTCGGCCGCCAGCCCGGCTCTCCCGGGGCCGCGGCGAGAGGCTGAGCCGCAGGAGAATCGGCCGCGGCGGGCCGGGGAGGAGAGGCGAGCCGCGCGCGCGAGAGGCGAGCGCCCCTGCCCGGCGCCCGGCGCGCTCTCCGCCTTCCTGGCCCGGCTGGCTCGCTCCCTCCTCCTCCTCCCCCTTCCTCCCGGGCCCAGCCTCCTCCCTCGATCCCGGGCTGGATGACTGAGGCATTTCAGACGTGGGCTGAGCCAGCGCAGGCGAGCGAGCTCAGGGGCTGCAGCGATCTCTCGATAAGCCACCTAGAGGCGACTCTGCGCGCGCTCCCCAGTGGCTCCCCGCCCTCCCTCTGATCATGTTGACATATTCACAGGACAGGCAGTAGTACTGATGCGGCGCTGCGACGTTACAGTTTCCGACACCTTCTTTTTATAACTCGGCTCTATCCCCCAGCACTCGACCTGTGAAAACCACGCCTATGCAGCCACACAATTGGTCCGAAAGCGTCAAAGAGCCAATCAAGAGGCCTCCGGCTCCCCGCAGCCCACAGCAGAGCCCGACCTTCTAGAGCCGCCGAGCAGACGCCCGGGGAATTCTAGAGGCGGAGGAGGGTGGCGCGGAGCTCTCGCTCGCTCCTCTCGCTCCCTCCCTCTCCGACTCCGTCTCTCTCTCCCTCTCTCTCTCCTCTCTCTCTCTCCTCTCTGTCTCTCTCCCTCTCTCCCTCCACCTCTCCCCTTTTCATTCCCTCCCCACTAAATCCTCCCTGCCCTGCGCGTCTGGACGCAGATTTAGGAAGCGATTTCGCTCACGTTTTAGGACAAGGAAGACAGGCGCGGGAGGAGAGCACGGGCAAGACTCGGATTGCAACCCAGACACCCTCCGGAGGCTCGGAGCGGAGGAAGGAGGAGGAGGAGGAGGGCGAACGGAAGCCAGTGTGCAGTTCAAGTTTTGATAGCGCTGCTAGAAGAGGGCTTAAATCAGAGAGATTTTTTTTTTTTTTTTTTTAAGGCGAGAGACTTTTTCCGCTTCTCTCGCTCGCTGGGGAAGCCGGGTCGAGCGCAACTGCAGACGCCTCCAGCGAGAAAGAGGGAGAGAGGAAGACAGACAGGGGGGCGGGGAAGAAGAAGGAGAAGGAAAGGTAAAAAGTCTCCGAGCCGAGCCGTCCGCCTTTCCAACAAAGAACTGGGGGCTGGGGAGCTCTTCCCAGGACCCGGGGCTGCGGTGTCCATTTCGGCGAAGCGGCGGGGGCCCGGGCGCGGGGGAGGACCCTGCTCGCTCCTCTCGCCGCCGCCGGTGAAACCGACTTCCAGGAGCGGCTTTTTAAAACACGCAAGGCGCAAGGACAGTCACCCGAGCGGCTATGTCTCCTGATTTCTCGCCTTGCCCTCTTTAAAAGCGGCATCCCCCCCCCCAAAAAAAGACACTTTACTCCCCCTGCCCCTAGGGTGCTTTACTTGTGATTTTGCTCCCTTTTTTTTTTTCTTTTTTCTTTTTTCTTTTTTTCCTTTTTCAAACTATGTGCTGCTGTTAGAAAAACCCAAAACAAAACCAGACAGCAGCTGCGGACTTGTCCCCGGCTGGAGCCCAGCGCCCCGCCTGGAGTGGATGAGCCTCTCCATGAGAGATCCGGTCATTCCTGGGACAAGCATGGCCTACCATCCGTTCCTACCTCACCGGGCGCCGGACTTCGCCATGAGCGCGGTGCTGGGTCACCAGCCGCCCTTCTTCCCCGCGCTGACGCTGCCTCCCAACGGCGCGGCGGCGCTCTCGCTGCCCGGCGCCCTGGCCAAGCCGATCATGGATCAATTGGTGGGGGCGGCCGAGACCGGCATCCCTTTCTCTTCCCTGGGGCCCCAGGCGCATCTGAGGCCTCTGAAGACCATGGAGCCCGAAGAAGAGGTGGAGGATGACCCCAAGGTGCACCTCGAGGCCAAAGAACTTTGGGATCAGTTCCACAAGCGGGGCACCGAGATGGTCATTACCAAGTCGGGAAGGTAAGTGAGGAGCAGGGCTCCCTCCCTTGAAGCTACTGGAGGATTTTTTTTTTTTCCACCACCCCCCCCCCACCTCCCTTTATCTCTCTTTTCCCAGAACAGTAGCTTTGCCAGTTAATTTGGGCTTAGGAAAAAAAACTTAGTTCCCCTGAACCTGGGTACAGACATTCCTGGGCCCTGCTCCTGTGGCAGGGAATTTCAGCTTACCTGGGCGTCTGCAGGGGGTTAGCTTCTCCTACCTAGGTCTGCAACCTGGATTCCCTACTGGCCAGATAGAATTTTTCCAGGGAGCATAGACACCTCTGCAGGAAGAAAGAAAACCACCCCACTGCAGGAAGTTCACTGTTCAAACCTTTTCATCCTTACGCCTTTGTTGATGTGCTGTGGTGTTTGTTTCATTTTTGTTTCCAGAGAGAAAAACTTGAACGCCCTCTTCTTTTGTGTGGTGGTGGGAGACCTGACACTAGCTCTCCACTTGCCCTTTCTGCCTTCCAGCCTAGCCTCTGGTCCTGCAGGGGGGCCTGAGCTTGCCTCTGGCAGGGTCACAGAGATACGGAAGGGCACTTGGGTTTGTCCACACCACTTCACGTGTCTGTATCGGAGGGAGAGTTGAGGCAGTTTTGGATGATTAAGATTATGTTTGCATTTCCAAGTAGCCGGCGGAGAGACACATGCTGCTTTTTTATGCGTGAATATTATCAAGCGTATTTCATATAACTTTTAAAAGGTCCTTGCCTGGCCAAAACCTGCCTGTCACTTAAAATCACCGATTTTTATTTTATGGCATTGAAGTCTATCAAGGCATAACATTGGAATGATAAAAAATAAAATCCCTCTCTTGATGTCTTGAGCTTTCTGTGTCTCTCCTGGCTAAATGAAGCCAAAGTTTGGCATAAAACCCTCAGACCCAGAAGACATTTCCTCCGTTTCACGGTGAAGTGCTTCCTTTTAAGTCAAGACTGGAGAATGCCAACACTTCTGGGAAATAAAAAAAGCAGTTTGGTGGTACAGTCTTGCAGTTTGAGATTGGCCTGAGCAATGGGAGAAATGTGGTTAGCAGCATGCTAGGCAGATTGGTGATCAGGCCCAGGAGTCCAGCCCAAACTGAAAAATTCGTTTTGAGAACTCACTGAGGGCCGGTTTCATTTCGCCAGCGGCGGGATTCCTGTTCCCTCGGAGGGAGGGTGGAGGTTTATTTCCTTGATAAGTTTAACATTTTTCTCATCAATGGAATGGTGGAAAATTCTAGCCTTGACCGACTCCACTTTACTCAAATCCTACCCCGAGCTGTTTAGAAGTAGACAACTCACAGGGAAGGGTAGAGGCAAGAATTTCTCTGTAAAGAGGGCCATCTACGAAGTCCTACAAGAGGAAAAAATTGTGGAGAAAGTACTAGACGCTGCTGAGAAATGTAGTGCCACAATTCACTTGTTTTGAGCCTTGGGACATTTCCCGGTAGAGGAACTGTATATGTAACACTTGTATTGGGGAAGAATACAATTTTGCACTCAGTGGCGCTCCTGACACCGAAGCTCCACAGTCAATCACAATACAAAGTTTTAAAATTGATTTAAATATTTCAGAGTAAATAGGTGATCAAACCCAGGAGTCTGAGTGATTTCTTTTTCTTTCTTCTTTTCTCTTCCCTCCCAACTGTAGGCGAATGTTTCCTCCATTTAAAGTAAGATGTTCTGGGCTGGATAAAAAAGCCAAATATATTTTGTTGATGGACATTATAGCTGCTGATGACTGTCGATATAAATTTCATAATTCTCGGTGGATGGTGGCGGGTAAGGCTGACCCTGAAATGCCAAAGAGAATGTACATTCACCCAGACAGCCCTGCTACGGGGGAACAATGGATGTCAAAAGTTGTCACTTTCCACAAACTGAAACTCACCAACAACATTTCGGACAAACACGGATTTGTAAGTTTCAGCGCTCCCGTCAGTAAAATCTTCTCTCTTCACCCTAGCGAAGGCAGTGCGTCCCCTCTCCTTGAAAAATCACAAGTTTCTGCTCAGACTTCTCCCTAGCTCTCTGTTGCTAAGCGTAGTGGCAAAGTTGTTCGATCCAAAGCAGAGCCAGAGAGAGGATTCCGGGGTGTTTCTCTTCGGATAATGGAAGGCCTGGCGTTCTGAAAAACAAAAAGCAAAATAATAATAATAATAATAATAATAATAATAATAAATACAAATCGAGGGCAAGAACACTAACTGCTCACGTTCTGTGGCGATCCCAGGTCTTGGTAAATGCCTGACAGTGAAGTTAAACACCAATCGCTAAGATACAAAATCAATTTGAAAGTTAATGTGTGCGCCAGGGATTTGTTCTGAGCTATCACACTTCTGTTTTGAAACCAGCCATATTCTTTTCTTGCGGGAGTTCTGAGGTTCAGAGCCTTGGCTACGTCGGTTAAAGGGTCTGAAGGCGTCTTTTGAAAGATTCTTTTTTTTTTCTTTTGTGAAGAAAGAATATCGGACTTAGGAGAAAGTCAAGTTTACTAGAAATGAGGCTGAACTCTCCAGGATAAAAATTGTGTGTGTGTGTGTGTGTGTGTGTGTGTATTGGGAGTGTATATATGGATTCAGTGGGAGAGTCCTTAGAAACTTTTAGGAGACCAGAATTGCTTGTAAAAGTCAAGCAAAACACCTTTTGCCCCCTGCCCCTACCCCTCCCCAGCATTTCAATAAAATAAGCCGAGTGATAAGCGAGGAATAAGCAGAAAGATTAGGCCCAGGAAGACGTGAATGGCACGGAAGTATCTTCAGCCGGCAAGGATTGCCTTTGAAGCTCTTGATTTGATTAAGGCATAAATATTCCTCTCTAGAGTTCAACCTTTCAGGGCTTTAAGTGGATTGGGCTCGTCAATTAGTGGGCGCTTAAAGGACTGAATCATTTTGTAAATTAAAATGCATGTTTTTCTCTATCTTTTAAGACTTTGGCCTTCCCAAGTGATCACGCAACGTGGCAGGGGAATTATAGTTTTGGTACTCAGGTAGGCTAGGGTTCAAGGTACGCACGGACCTTAGGTGGTGAGGGTGGGGGGGACCCTTTGGAAATTGAGGAGCAATTTGGATTCTCCAGAAGAGGATATCTTTGGAGCGGAGTGTACCCGAAGAGGTACTCCGAGACTCCCAAGGAGGTGGGCTCGGCATAAGCAGCGTGGTACCCGTCGGTGGGGTAGAAGTCAGCCTGGCAGGGGTCCTGAGGTCCCGCTGGTCCCACTAAATCTTTGCTTTATGTGTCTCCCCCTCCTCCCTGCCCCCTACCCCCCACCCCGCAGACTATATTGAACTCCATGCACAAATACCAGCCCCGGTTCCACATTGTGAGAGCCAATGACATCTTGAAACTTCCCTATAGTACATTTCGGACGTACTTGTTCCCGGAGACCGAATTCATCGCTGTGACGGCATACCAGAATGATAAGGTAACCAAAGGCGCGTTGCTTTTTCATGGCGATCCTTTTCCCTCCCACCTTTAAGCCACTCTGGGTGAGGTAGAGAAAGTTATAAAACAATAAGGATTAAGGGACGGGAGTCTTGAGTTTTCTTCTGTGATCTGACCTTCCGTGGAGCTTTTGGGGGAAAGAGGCTCTAGCACATCACCGAGGCGGGGGTGGGGGGGAGGGACCCAGAACAAAGCAAAACAAAAACTCAACCAGCGAGGAATCCAATACTGAACGAAAAGATGCAGACTAACTTTGCCTCCTATAACTTGTGCTGTCATCCGCTCCCCCACTCCCCCGCTCCCAGGCTTTCTCTTTCTTGCTTGTTTTGAGGCTAAACCTCTTCTCCAGAAAGAAGGATCAAAAATCAGGTTCCACGTTCTAAAGGAACCCGCTAAAAATTGAAGGCAGGAGCCATTTGGGATCCTGGGAGGAGAATCCCATTGGAGAGAGCAGCTTTTCTCCCCTAGCCAGAAATCCCGAGTAGCTGGTCTGGTTTTTATTACCTTTTATGCTGCTGTGTTTTTTATGGTGTGGGGTGTGTGTGTGTGTGTGTGTGTGTGTGTGTGTGTGTTTGGAAAAACCTTCTGTGATCACAGGGTCATGCTAATCGAGTTGTCTGAGGCTTTTGAGATGAGATGACCAAAGTCATCACCTCATTTGAAGGTTTTTCCTCCCTTGGGCCTGAGGCCCGGGATTAGGAGTACCCCCAAATGGAACAGCAGGCAGCACCTGGTATATAAAGTTATGGTGTCCTGAAGGTCATGGGCATGTGCACAGAGACAAAGTGGCTTTTGCTGATTCACCGGTTCCCAGCTTGGCTGTTAGCAGGCAGTTATGGGGGTGAGGGCCACTGAGGACCTCTGCTCTTCTTACCTCCGTGAGAGTCCAGTTTCCTGACAACACCTTGCATTTTGAGTTCACTGTCACTGTGGGTGGGTCCTCTGGCTCACTGACAGGGGTGTTCCAGGTCTGTCTCCTTTATCTGGAGAACCTCCTTTCCTGAAATCTTGCATATGGGAGTTTATTCCAAAAGACAAGAATCCAACCAAGGGTCCCTTCCCACCTCTGGGGAACTCTCTCTATATATATCAATGTGTTTTCCCTCAAAGGGAAGGGATTTGAAAGATTACATACTATGGCATTTTGCCCCAGCATGCAAAATGCATGCTCCCTCTAGACCCAGAATCCTGTGACTCTAACTTGTTAATGTAATAATAAAATGTATGTAGCATTTTTGATTATACGAAGAGGCCCCAGGCCTTCTTCTCCAGCCTAATGGCAGTGGCAGAGCATATAAATGAAAACAAATGTTTCCAGTGGTCATTCAGTTCTTTGACATCTGTAATTGTCAATATTGTAATTCCTTAGCGCCCCCTCCCAACAAAACCCAGCAAAAAAATCAAGCCCACTCTGGCACAAGGGTAGCGAAAACCTCATAAATCATTTCATTAGATTCACAGAGAAGGTTGGAGTGTATGCTGTGTGTGTGTGTGTGTGTGTGTGCGTGTGTGTGTGTGTTTGGGGGCAGGAAATATGCCATAACATATTTTATGATTAACTGCACTATATAAAAAAAATGAAAGCGCAATTTTAAGATCTACAGGTTGTCCCTTTTGACAGCTTCGACAGTCTTTCCATTTCTAAACCCAAGCTCTCAAGGCCGCCTACAGAACAGAATGAGGCATTTCCCAGACAGTATAATTTCAGTCTGGAATCCCTGGTTTGGCTTCCTATGGGAGATGTAAGCCATGGTACAGTTCTTTGATTTTCCTCTCTGTCCCCTCTGACGACACTGTGAGATCCTCTCCCTTTCCCTTTAACCTGGCGTATCCAAATGACTTCTTGTGGCAGTCAGAGTTCTCGTAGACAGAGCTGGGGCGGGGGGGAAGCACCCCTAAAACATTCTATAAATTGAGACCAATATGTCTTTCTTGCTTGTGTCTCCTCCTCTAGATAACTCAGCTAAAAATAGACAACAACCCTTTTGCAAAAGGTTTCCGGGACACTGGAAATGGCAGGAGAGAAAAAAGGTGAGCAGAGACACTTAGTATTATTGTCTCCGATAATTTGGAATCACTTTTCTAGGGCCCAGATCTCAACTGTTAGAAGTGGAATCCGGGCCCTTCTAGTAAGGAGATGGGGGGAGAGGGTGGAAATAATGTACTGCTGCTCTGCCACCTGCTTGTAGACTTCAGGACACTACTTTTCTACCTCCCACGAGTTACCTTAGAGGAGATGAACTAGGCCACACCATTTTTTCCCTGGAAGAAAAGTGTCAGGGATAACAGATGATAGACAGACGCCTATTAATTCCTAATTAATTTAAGTTCATCCTGGGCAGGTCCCAGGAAAGGACTAAACTCATTCACAAAATGCTTTGGAATTTTTGCAATCTTGTCTTGCAAATACCATCAGACAGAACTGAGGCCCCTTGAGAAATCTGGGGCTCCCTCCTTCATGGCTATAGGTATCATTTTGCATTCAGCAGACAGCTGGATGGTATATGGAAGAAGCACTCCCCTCCCCCCAGCGACTTTCAAAGAATTTCTAAAATCCAGAAAATCAGTCCAAATTTTTAACCTACCCCCTTGCGGGATAGGGGTGAGCATTATAACATAATTTCTAACCTAATAGATTTTTTTTTTTCACTCCGGTTATGATTCATGGGTTGCTAAAGCAATTAAAAGTGCACCATGAAATAAGCACTTCTCCCAGTCTGAGCAACCAGTTGGGAGTGCGTGGGCTGTTTGTGTTCACCAGTTTGGGCCACGGAGGTCCCTCTCCTTCTCAAGGCCTGCCCAGGCCCTTTCTCTGGTGAACCCCTGATCCCTAAGCCTTCTTCCTTCAACACCCCACCCCCATGCCACACTCTTCAGCTTAGTTACAGGGTCAAGAATAATGCTTGGGTCTCTGAGGCTGCCTTGTGGCAGGCGGGTTTCAGAGAACTCCTGTTGTCCTTGGGTGGAGGTGGGGTGGCGGTGGGCAGGGGGAGGTGGGAGGTGTGTGTGTGCACCAGTGTGCCCTCTTTGGAGAGGGTGAGGCACACAGAGAGGGGAGCTGTGTGCCCAGTTCTGCAACACTGGGTGTGGGCTTCTGTTGCAGAAAACAGCTCACCCTGCAGTCCATGCGGGTGTTCGATGACAGACACAAAAAGGAGAATGGGACCTCAGATGAGTCCTCAAGCGAACAGGCCGCCTTCAACTGCTTTGCTCAGTCCTCGTCTCCAGCTGTCTCCACTGTGGGGACATCGAACCTCAAAGGTAGGCCTAGTCGCCTCTGCTCCTCTCCCAAGTCTCTGGATGTGGGTGAGGGTGTGTGTGTGTGTGCACGCAGGCACGTGTGCTGGGAGAGTTGGGAGTGGGGCACCCATCAGGCAACCTACCCTTTAAAAACTTCAGATGCTTCTAGAAGCCCCTATGCAAGAGCCTGAGTTCAAAAACAAGTGGCCAGATGTGTCCCTCTCTGGACTTTGTATAAAGGAGAGCTCAGGACCCGGTCCCCCAAACCTTGACTTGGCTGCCGTTGGGGTGTCTCCAAGTTCCTTCTCAGTGGAGTACATCTCTGTCCCTGTCCCTCTGCAACCAAGCAGCTGCTGACTTTCCACTATCTTCGAGCTCCAGATTAAAATGTGTTGGAAGGGGGAGGTGGGGGGAGGCAAGGGATCCTCTGCCACCTGGAACAGAGAAGGTGGCTGAGAAAACATCCAGCCATACAGCAACAATGAGCACTGGGGCTCTGAGTGGGGAGGGTGGGGGAGTGGGAGGGGACGAGATGGTTCAAATCCCCAGTTAGTTTCCTGTGTTTAAAGAGCAAGAACTATTTATTTGGAAAGACACATTCTCTCTGTCTCTTTCTCAACAGGGAAAAACCTGTTTTTAAGTGAATTAAAAAGAAAGTCCATTATGACTTCAAATCCCTTTAAACTTGAAACAAAATAGGATCCCTTTTTATTTTTTTCTGGTAGGACACCCACAGAGGGTGTGGTGACAGCAAAAGAGAGTCTGTGATTGTCTCTGGGCAGTGAACACGCTGCTCCCATCCCTGTGCAGGCACAGGGGCACACAGAAGGCCCCCGTTGACTGTGTCTGCATGTGTGTGCGTGTTGGGGGAAGGTGTTCCTTTCTGCCAGGACCAATTCGGATGCCAGGGTTCAAACAAATCCTCCTGAAAGAATCCACAAATTTGTGGAAGGTGCTCATCTTGGTCACTCACTGAACAAAAACACTGGAAAGTAGGTGTTCCCAGAGTGAGTTTTAGGATAAGTTTAATTTTGCTTAAAATAAAAAAAACAGTCAGTGCAGTGGAGGGGTGGGGGGGGAGGAAGGTGAATAAAGGCTTTGTCTGGCACAGCAGGAGCTCAATGAATGGTTGTAAAAAATTGCAAAATCCACTAGTGATTTGGGATGGGGGGGCCTATAGGAGAACGGGTTCAGTTCTATCCAAATACTTTATTTTTATTATTTTTTAGAGATTTTATTTATTCATTCATGAGACCCAGAAAGAGGCCTAGATAGGCAGAGGGAGAAGCAGGCTCCCTGCGGTGAGCCGGATGCAGGACTCAGTCCCAGGACCCTGGGATGGGGCCCTGAGCCAAAGGCAGATGCTCAACCACTGAGCCACCCAGGCGCCCTCTATCCAAGTATCTTAGATGCGCTGTTAGCCTATTGAAACGTCCCACTCAAGTGGCCAGGTGTCATCACACCCACTTTGCAGATGAGAAAACCGAGGCCCAGAGAGGTTAAGGGGCGGGCGGGGACCACCCAGCTTGTAAATGGCCAAGCGGGGATTCAGACCGGGAACTGGCCCTCCACTGGCCCGGACTGGAGCTCACGCCCTTCCCTGGCCCCTGTGCCCGTCCTACGGTAGACCTGTGTCCCAGCGAGGGGGAGAGCGACGCCGAGGCCGACAGCAAAGAGGAGCACGGCCCCGAGGCCTGCGACGCGGCCAAGATCTCCACCACCACGTCGGAGGAGCCGAGCCGCGACAAGGGCAGCCCCGCGCTCAAGGCGCACCTCTTCGCGGCCGAGCCCGGCGGCCGGCCCCGCGACGGAGGGCGGCCGGACAAGGCGTCGCCCGACTCGCGCCACAGCCCGGCCACCATCTCGTCCAGCACCCGCGGCCTGGGCGCCGACGAGCGCCGCAGCCCCGGCCGCGAGGGCGCGGCCCCGTCCAAGGCCGAGGAGGCGCGCGCGCTGCCGGGCAAGGAGGCCTTCGCGCCGCTCACGGTGCAGACGGACGCGGCGGCCGCGCACCTGGGCCAGGGCCCCCTGCCCGGCCTCGGCTTCGCCCCCGGCCTGGCCGGCCAGCAGTTCTTCAACGGGCACCCGCTCTTCCTGCACCCCGGCCAGTTCGCCATGGGGGGCGCCTTCTCCGGCATGGCGGCGGGCATGGGGCCCCTGCTGGCCACCGTGTCCGGGGCCTCCACCGGCGTCTCGGGCCTGGATTCCACCGCCATGGCCTCGGCCGCCGCGGCGCAGGGACTGTCGGGGGCGTCGGCGGCCACCCTGCCCTTCCACCTGCAGCAGCACGTCCTGGCCTCCCAGGTAAGGAGGGGCCCCTGCCTGCCCTGGGGTCGCAGACCCTCTCCAGGGAGCTCTGCCTAGCAAGAGAAGTAGCAGTATGGTGATGGCTAGGTCCAGTCTTCTCATGGACTCCGCAAAAGCTCACACCCCTCCCCAAAGCTTGAATTTCTTTCTCGTCTCGGTTAAGGGCTGTTTCTCGTAAGTAGGTAGGCAGTGATAATAATAATTAAGCCAAAAAATAATAATAATAATAATAATTAAGCCACCCCTAGCACTTAGCTTGCACTTGGTCTATCCTGACTCCAGTAGCTCTATTGTTACTTGCGCTTTATAGATGAAGTGGCGCAGGCGCAGAGATGTTGAGTGACTTACCCAGAGTCACACAGCTGGGAAGTGGTGGAGCAAAGACTCTATCTACTCCAGGTAGTCTGACTCCTGGGCCTTGTTAGGGTCTCTGATTTTAGCTTCGGAGTGCAAATGTCTCTTAAATGGCTTCTAGCCAGCCGGCCACCAGGAATCAGCCGAGGGGGAGACCCTGGCCTCCTTGGGCGGGAGCTAGGTCTTGAACCTTTCCTCCCAGTGGGAAGCTTGTCCCCTGTCCCCCAAAGGGTTAACAGTTCGTGTGCCCGGGTGGGAAATGTCAGAGGATTGGGGCAGGCTTCGGCTGTGGCAGGCCTGGCAGCCTCTGCGTGCTTCAGACAGCTGTGCTGGGGTACAGGGCAGCTGGGGAGAAGTCTCAGGCCGCTGGAATTGATCTGAACCCAGGGAAGAGGTTCTGTGGGGTTTCCTGCAGGCCCTTGCCTTTGTTTTGTCTGAGCACATTCGTCTCCCTTCTCCCAGCCAAGAAGCAGGGTTGTCCTCCCCCCAGGGGTGGGGGAGGAGGAGGAAACTGAGTAGGCATCTGGCTTTCCCCATTGCTCTCCTCTCCGTGCGCGAGCCGCTCCTGGAGACCTCGTCCTCGGTGGGCAGCAGGGGGTAGGTGGACGAAGCCTGTCCCCCGGGGAACAAAAGTATCAATGATACCCCCAAGGCAGGGGACAGTGAGAACTAGGCCCGGCTGGAGTGCCTGTGTTTTAAATTCTGCTTCTGCCACTTGCAAGCCAAGTGCCTTCCTGCACCCCTGCGGCCTTCCTCAGTTTCTCCACCCGGAATACCAGTGTATCAGGCTAGATGATTTCTGCCTCCGTTCAGAGCAAATGCCTTTTGCTCCCCACCCCCACCCCCAATTACCTTTAGCCTAAAGATCTTCTCCTGGACTTTTTTTTTTTTTTTTTTTTTTCCGTTTGAGAAACTTCTGGAATCAGAGTGATTAGGGGGCAGGGAGGACGAATGAAAGAAACGTATTTTCCATCATTTCCATCCGGTGGTTTTCACTTACTACCTTTGCGGCTGGACTAGACTGCAGCCCCATTTAACAGGTGCAACGACTGACCCCAGGGCCAGAATTTCTAGCAGTTCTCTTGGCCAGGTGCCCTGTGTAGCCTACCGCGGGCGTTAGGTCGTTTAATATCCAAAGTCCCAGTAAGTATAGGAACTGTGTAGTATTTCCCCGGACTTTTTTTTTTCCCCCATAAGAAAGCGGAGGCACAGGGAGTCAAGTGGACCTGGAGGAGGAAGCCTGAGCTGCCCCCTTCCCCAAGAGATTAATGACTAGCCCGAGGTGGAGGTGGAGGTGGAGGGGAGGTGGAGGTGGAGGTGGAGGTGGATGGGAGGTGGAGGTGGAGGGGAGGTGGAGGTGGAGGTGGAGGTGTGGGGCGGGGCGGGTGGGGGTGGGGGTGGGGGTGGGGAGGCCGCGGGGCGAGCCAGGCCGAGCCGGGCCCCTCCCCCGCGCAGCCCCCGCCGGCTGACGCGCCGCCCGCCTTCCTCCCCCCGCCGCAGGGCCTGGCCATGTCGCCCTTCGGAAGCCTGTTCCCGTACCCCTACACCTACATGGCGGCGGCGGCGGCGGCGTCGTCGGCCGCGGCGTCCAGCTCGGTGCACCGCCACCCGTTCCTCAACCTGAACAGCATGCGCCCGCGGCTGCGCTACAGCCCCTACTCCATCCCCATGCCCGTCCCGGACGGCAGCAGCCTGCTCACCACCGCGCTGCCGGCCATGGCCGCGGCCGCGGGGCCCCTGGACGCCAAGGCCGCCGCGCTGGCCGCCAGCCCGGCCTCGGTGGCCGTGGACTCGGGCTCGGAACTCAACAGCCGCTCGTCCACGCTCTCCTCCAGCTCCGTGTCCCTGTCGCCCAAACTCTGCCCGGAGAAAGAGGCGGCCACCAGCGAACTGCAGAGCATCCAGCGGTTGGTCAGCGGCTTGGAAGCCAAGCCCGACAGGTCCCGCAGCGGGTCCCCATAGAGCCCTCCCTGGGAAAATCTCTTCATTCCAGTCCAGTCCAGTCTGCAGTGCACTTTGTTGGATATAAAATAAACCACGGGCGTGCAGTGGGGGTTGGCCCTTTGTGCAGTCCTGTCTGGAAAGGGGTGCCGGACTCCCTCTAGAGAATGTGCTAGAAACAGGCCCTGTCTTCTTGGCGTGGTTTATATATCCGGGATCTGGCTCAGATTCTGGGGCTCAGAGATGTCTGTTGCATTGAGCTATAGGGGGTGGGAGGGAAAACATTCACGGCCAGAGCACCTTCAGCCAGGCTGGTCTGGGAGCTGTGGGAAGAAAAAGGTAGCCAGGCCCACCAGGAGGGGGGAGGTGTTGAAAGGCTTCTCCCCCAGTGCAGATTTATATATTTTTTCCTTCACCGTGTCGAGTAGAAACAAAAATAAAATTTAAAAAAATATATATATATACTGGGGACAAATGGATACATTAACACGATTCTGTTTGTGAAGATTAAAAACTTTATAGCGACTTGCCTATCAGTTCTAAATAAATTACTGAACAGCATTGTTTGGGGAGGGAAGTCGTTCCCATCCTTGTTTGGTCTCTATTAAGGAAATCTGTGTCTTTTTAATATTCTTGTGATGTTTTAAGAGCCACTATAGGTCTCTTCTTGCATGTTCCACGGTAATGTATTTGTGGGTTTTTGTTTTTTTTTATTTTGAATGCTTGCTTTTAGAGAGAAAAGAACATGACCCCACACCTCCCCCCACCCATTCTCTACCCTCCAATCGGCAACCCCAAGGGGGAGGATTTAAAGGGAAGGGGTGGGGAAAATACAAAAAAAAAAAATGAATTTATTTTATCTAAGCTCTGTAGCAGGATTTATGTCCTTCTTTGACAGTTCTTTCTCTTTCGTGTATATGCAATAACAAGGTTTTAAGAAAAATAATAAAGAAGAAGCGAGACTATTAGACAAAGTATTTATGTAATTATTTGATAACTCCTGTAAATAGGTGGAATATGAATGCTCGGAAAATTAAACTTTAATTTATTGACGTTGTACATAGCTCTATGTAAATAGGATCGCAGCTGTCAGGTTTTGTGTTCTTGTTTTCCTTTTGTCAGTTTTATTTCAAGGTCACAGGATCGCTTTTAAAACTAGAAAACACACTTTCTGCACCAACACCAACACACTTTAAAGAGTTGTCTGCAAAAACAAAACAAAACAAAATCTTTTTCCTTTTTTTAGCGTCCATGAGTGAAGGAAAGTGCCATTGCCTATTTCACCCCAAACTGGGGAGGTGATGCCACTTCCCAGCTCACCTGAAATTCCCTAAAATAGAACACCCCAAGTGTGGTTCTGAGATTGCTTGGGAGGGGTGTGGTGGGGGGGTGGCGGGGAGTGCAGAGGCTGTGGTTTGACTTTCTAATTTTTCTTTTGTATTTGTATTTGCTAGTCTGATTTCTTCAAAACGAAGGTGGAATTGACTACTGTCTTCAATATTGATGGTGTTTTGAATTGGTGCCTAGAGAGATATATTCCCAGTTCACAAGTCAGGTCCTGAGAGATGGTTTAAAGACAAAAAATTCATGAAGGTATATTTTGTGTTCTAATTGTTGATGAGTTCTTTGGTTTTCTGTATTTCTTCCCCTTCTCTTTCAAACATCATCGAAATTTCAATAAATTTTTATTGAAATGTCTTTGGGCCTGGCGTTAAGTGCTTTTCTTCAGAAAGCTTCCCTGCGAGGGGGAGTCTCTATCCTGGCTGTTCCCCTCAATCCCCTTCCCTTCGCCTTTAAGTAATTAAGACCGCCTCCACGGAACCCAAATGAGCTGTCACTCAAGTTACAAAGCTAAAAACAAAAGTCCCTGACTGGGGCGAAGGGAGCCGCCTCAATCTGAAATTACTTTTTCCTTTAAATTAGGGAGCAAAACAGAGACGGGAAGAGGGCTGATTAGAATTGGGTAGCATAGTAATTTCAGATACTTAAGTTTTAATGGAAAAAGAATGCTCCGCTCCCCCAAGTCCGTGGTTCCCACACGAGTCCGACCAAAAAAATACATTTCGAGGGCTGCGAACGTTTTCGTTTTAGGCTCGCTCTCCCTTTTCACGTCGGTATGGGAAATGCAAGTCAAAACTATCTTTTTGCACCAGTGTGCAAAAAAAAAAAAGGACGGATCTCCTCCCCGCCAGACCCGGCTTGGCAAGGCAGCGACCCTCCGGGTGGCGGGGAAGCAGGCGCCCCCCCCCCCCCCCCCCGCGGTGTCTCCGCCTGGACCCTTGCTGACCCCGGGCGCCCCGGCCGGCGTGCGGCGCGCAGCCCCCTCCGCGCACACTTAGCTGTGTCACGCGAGGGAGCAGGCAGGTCCCCCCCTACCCTACAAGGGAAAGGTAACTCCTGGGCGTGTGGTTGACCCCCTCCCAGGGAAAGTCACCCAGGAGGCTGACACCCTCCTCCAGCCAGCCCCCAGGCTGTTTGGGGAGTTGCCTTTTGAAGCTCCATTTATTTTTGAAACGTTCAATAAAAAAAAAGAGTAAGGCCGGGACAGTCTTTTGGTCTCCTAGCGTCCCCACCCCCAGAGGAGGTATATTCGCGCGGGGGGGTGAGTGGCCGAGAAAAGGTAAGGTTCTCGAGGCCTTTTCTTGCCCTGGGGGCCGGGACGCAGGGACCCAGCCGGAGCCAGCCCGGCAGCTGCCTCCCTCCCTCCCTCCCACCCCCCTCCCTGGAGCCCGCCAGCCCGGCCCCAAGTCCCTGTCACCTTCGGGCCTCTTGAATGGCCGGCGAGGAGGATCCTCCTCCCCTCCCTGATCCCGCACTTGGAAGGGGATAGAGGTCGGGACCTTTTGGAGAGGGGGGCCGAGCCCCTTGCGTCTGCGGCCGGGCTCGTGGGGAGCCCCGCACCCTCTCCAGTGCTGTCTCCCCGGGTGAGAAGGCGAACAAGCAGGGGCGGAGGTGGGGGGTGGGGACGGCTTGCAGGGCGGGGGGACCTTTGGGGCGCTAGGTCCCCTGAGGCCGCGGAGAACCACAGGGCGCGCGCCCACTGGGACCGGCTCCCGCCCGAGGCTGGCGCGCCGAGCCCCGTCCCTGGAAGGTGGCCGTGGGCAGGGTGCGCCCGGCGCGCTCTCCCTCTCGAGTGGGGGAGCAAAGAGCCCCGGCCTCGGAGACAGAAGGAATGCTTTTCTTCCTCAGTCCACATCTGCTCCCCCCCCCCGCCCCCCAAATTCTCGGACAGGGCTCAGACGTGCGGCCGGCCTCTCCCACGGCCTGCCCCCCTCCCTTTTAATCTCCTGTGTATCTTATTTGTATGTAGTGATGTTAATGAGTAACTCTTGTGGCGCTGATGGACGGGGGGTGAACCGCTCGCAATCTCTCTGGATTTCGTTGCCTATTACTCACCTGGCGCCGGTCGCAATCTCGCCGCGGGCTTTATGGTGGCGGCGGCCGCCGCGGAGGCCACTCGGGGCCGGCGCCTTCGGCTTTTTTTCCGGGCTTCGAGTGCCACCTATCTGTCTGGCCCACGAATGCGCCCGGGTGGCCGCCGCGGGCTCGGCATCCCAGCGCCGCCGGGTCCCGGACCTTGGGCGCTTCACCTTTGCCCCTTCCCATCCTCGCCGCCCCAGCCGGCGCCCCCTCCTTCTCGGGCCCCCCTCCCCCCCCCACCCACTCCCACCCCCAGCATCGGAAGAGGCAGTGGTCTCTTTCCTGGATATCACTTTCACTCCTCTTTGGGCCTCAGATGAGAAAAACAGTCCTTCCCGTCTTTGGGTTTCCAAAGAGAGTAAGGAAATTCCGGGAGGGGACCCTCTCGTCATTTTCTGGCCAAGCACCCCGCTGCTCGGCCTAGAAATCCCCAGCCGGTCCCCCCCGCGGCCCAGCCGGGCTGGGTGGGGATAACCTGAGTTCTTGGTGGGCAGAGGAACGAGGAAGGATTCCCTCCTCCCCCAAAATGACATAACTCAAATTCTATCCTGGATGCGGCTTCCCTTAGCCTGGATGCGCTCTTTCTTTCTTACTTTAGAACTCTGGAATGTTTCGGTTTTTACCCTGGCCGCGTCTACAGGGCCCAAGGCCGCGGCTCCGGGGAGCAGCAGTCCGTAAGGGCCCCCGCGGGGCCAGCTGTGGCAGCTTGCAGGGCCGGGCGACTCCGTGATTTGTAGATTTAAGGTGACAAATGCGGGTGCCGGCCGGAGCCCTCGGCCCCCGCCCCTCGGGGAGGTCGGCTCCGAGCCCGGCTGCTCCCTGGCGTCTGAGGCCGGCGGAGGGGCGGGGGTGGGGTCGCCGTTCGCGGGGCTTTGAGCCGCGGGGAGAGGCGTCCGGGTTCCTGCTGACCTCCCGGCGCTAATTGCAGGGGCCGAAGGGCGCGCTCCGGCAGAGGCAGGGGTCACGACCCTGTGCGCTCCCTCCTCCCGGGTCGGGCCGGCGGCAGGAGCGGGTGCGTGCACGCGGGCGTGCGGGTGGATGCGCGCGCGCAGAGCCTCCCTCCGGGTCTGCACTGTTCCGGGACCCACTCTTTATTTCTGGGGAAAGTTCTCGGCGTGTAGGTCCTCAAAAAAAAAAAAAAAAAAAAAATTCCATCCGAGAAGGAAAACCCTTGTTCTGACCTTTCCCCTAAGCCAGCAGACAGGCAGCCGCCTTCGGGCGCTGCAAGAGGCTTGACACGCTTGGCGTCCGCGCTCTTTCTGCCTCGCTGGTTTCCAAATTCGACCTCGCGGCAACCAGCCAAGAGAGAGGCTGCTGGGTGTGGGCGCCAGGCCGCGTCGTGGGCTCTATTACACGGAGCCGTAGATGTGCAAACCTGTGAGGAGCTCTTAGGGTGTTGGCCATGCGGGGCTGGGACCTGCAGGTGTCAGGAGGAGATGCGTGTGTGGGTGCGTGTACGTGTGCGTGCTCCATCTGCAGACGTCTCTTCCAATTTAGATTTAGAAGTGCATGCGCAAGACAGTTCCGGATGTAGATGCATTTGGTTGTTTTACAATCAAGATGCGTATAATCAAGATGTATATGTTGCAGATGTCGGCATTCAAAGTACACGTAACAACAATCGTAAAAATAGCTGGCAAAGAAGAGGCACGTGCCCGTGCCAGGCACTTGGTTAAGCACCTCACAAAAATGACCTCTTGCAGTGTTCACGATTCACCCGGGAGGGTGGGTAGGACCTTTATCCCTGCTTGATGGGGGACAAAACTGAGGCACAGATTCATTAAGGCACTTAATCAAGATCACCCCAGAGCCAGAATTCCCAATGAAGTGGCCTCCAGAATCCACTTTGATCGCCATACCTACTTCAGGTGTACATACCTGTAATACATCTGTCCCGGATGTAGAGAAATCTACCCGTGTGGCCTGGGTTTTGGCGTGTGGCTGGCTCGCTCTTCATAGGAGAACACTAACTTCTCGGGCACCGGCCGTGCTGTGGGAAAGGGAAGCTCCTATTTTGGCATTCCATTCCCGGGCCCTCTCTCCCCCCCCACCCCAAGGACCCATGGGGCAAAGACCCCAGGCTTGGGGGCCTTTGTTCCTTGGCAGATGAAGGGAGAGGTGGACTGGGGACAGAACTCCGGTTAAAAGTGCCTGCGGCCGGGCACGGGAGCAGATACCCGGTTCTCCTCTGGGTCTGAGTCGGCAGGGCGAGGGAATGACAGCAGTGCTGGCGGGTGCCAGGGTGGGCAGGGCGACCCCGCTAATTCCAAGAGTGTCCCTTTCCCACGGGGTGGGAGAGCGAGACTCTGGCTTCTCCCCCTTCCCGGCGCCCCCCGGCCCAGATCCTCCCCCGTGTCCCTACATTTGCCGCGTTCCATCTGTCCGGGAGCAAAGGCCAGGGACTGCAGGTGGGGAAGGACCATTCGTCCCTTCTTGCTACGACCCTGCCCAGCTTCCAGGAACCTATGCAAATTTAGTTCCTCCTGCCCTCTTCCTCTCAACTCTTTGGCCTCAGCTGGGAGCTTGTAGAATCTCAGCCAGATTCTGCTGTGAAGCGGGCGACGGGGCGAGGAGAGGAGAACTCTGCGTAGGAAAAGGGGTGCCTGGTTGCGGAGCACGGCCCAGTTTCCTGCGGCCTGGGCAACTGTAGGCCCGCGACCTGGAGAGCCCTGGCCAGGTGGGGCAGCAGGGGCAGGGGTGACACACCTTGCTGCCTGGTGGGGAGCAGGGACCCCTCCTCTCTGCCCCAAGACGCAGAGCGCTTTCTGCCCCGCAGCTAAGATGCAGTCTGGAGGCCTTTGCGCCGCCGGGAGCGCTCAGCTTGGGTGCGGTCCCGGGAATGGGGGGCGGGTGGGGGTTTATCGAGGGTCCGTGGGTACCATCCTGGCTGTCTGGTTCTTCTCCACCCCCCCGCCCCCGCCCAGTCCAACGTCCCCAGTCAGCCAGTCTATTTGAGCTTTTGAAATGCGATCCCGAGCCACTTGGGCTTCCCGCTAATGACCGGGGCTCTGGTTTCGGGTTGGGGAGTTGCACCGGCCGCAGAGGACTGCTTCCCCACGCCCTCGCCAGCCAGCTCTGGCTTAGGCGCTCCTCCTGCCAGTGCCGTGGGCACGGGAGGGTGCGCCCCCCTTCCCAAGTGTCACGGACACCCAAGCACAGAACTGACACTCGTTCTGAGACTTCCTTTCTGCCACTTTTGCCAGGCGGTTCGCCCCAGTCCCTGGCGTGGGCATCTTTAACTGTCTTGGGCGGTAGCTCCAGGAGGGTGCCAGCTGTCTTGGGGGTGCTGCTTTGGTCACTCCCATGACCCAGTCGTCCCAACTGCAGGCAAAGAATCGAGGTGTGAGCCTGCTAAGGGAGCCAGCTGAACAGCATACCCATCATCCCCGTCACTGCCTGGCCTTCCCCGGGCCTCTCCAGTCCCCCGGAAGACAAGCAGGGGTAGCTACTTGGGTATTCTCTGGGGTGGGTGCTCCTAATGGAGGCCAGAGTTGCTGACTTCAGTGAATCCGCAGGAATCCTACATAGGGAGTTTGCTGCTGGGTATATTCGGATTTGGGGCCAGAGGGGACCCTGCGATGATGCTCAGATTTTCAGAGATGTGTGAGCCTAACCAAATTAGGATCCTCTCTGCTCTGGGGACAAAAAGAAATAACAGGAAGTTTTAGGGTGGATTCCGGAGACTCTTGTCTTGGCCAGCTCTAATTTAGCTTTAGAGACTAGCCCCATCTCTCTCACCTTCTAGAAGGACACAATTTCCTTGCTGTTCTGAAGCTAAGCCTCCAGACCCCAAGGGCTCCAGCCAGGCATTGTCTAATTAGTTGACTAATTAATGATATTAACTCATCAACCCAATGATTATGAACAATCATTATCACCCCTAATGAATTCTGTGTTAATCTCCTGTTGCTAGGCTTACCCCCACTCCACTCTTACAGGCTATAAAAGGAAACCACTTTTCATAAAACAATTAGTTTTTACTACATTCCTCCCACCTCAAGACCTAGGGTGAGGGGAGCTGTAGGGGAGTCCCCTTTGTGGAGAGACTGCTGGGGTCTGGGTTAGGGGCTCCCTGACCTCTATACCCCTTCACTGGCCGCCTCCACACACATCACAGTGAGAGGGTGATATCTGTGGTCAGGTTTCATCTTTGTTCGAATCTTTAGAAGGATTTACTTAGTGCTTTCATTAAAGTCACATCTGGTAGTAGAATCGGAGGCTTGAATTTTGGAATATAGATGTGCGTGTGTTGATGGAGGGGGATCCTTTGGGGTCTGAAGGTCGCCTGAACCCCCCCCCCCCCGCTGTTTTTTTCAAGGCAAAAAATTAACAAGGTGAGGACTGAAACCTCGTTGAATGCTGAGAATTCTTTTTACCATTGCTGCCCAGCACCGCCTAGAACTACGGAGACATCTACGCAAATCGTGTGCGTGGGTCAAGTCTCAACCTGCTCAGGGACCCCACTAGCTTGGAAGGTAGAGGTGATAGTGGATACATTTTTAAGAGCCCCTTGCCTCTCAAACACCCGCACCCCCACCCCCGCCCCCAGCACAGGAAAATTCACAGGAACATCCTAGACATCGCAGAATATTCAATGATCCTCCTTCGTCTCCTCTGATAAAATAGGATCCCCAGGGGAAGCCCCCCATCACCCCAAGCCCTGCCTAAATAAATCCTCTTGGTCGTCCTCGGCCACTTAGGGATGGATTTCTTCCTGGCGTCAAGACAAGATTGATTTCAAACAAGCTGTTGTAAGCTGAGGCTCCCTACTTCTCTCCGCCGCCGCCACCATCTCAGCCCCCAATTCAGCAGCTCCTCCGCCAGCCTCTACCCCCCACCCCTGCCTCCACCGCCCCCCACCCCCAGGCCCTCCGGCAGGCCCATCCCAAGAAGTGGGGTTGAGGAGGCCGCTGTTTGACCACAACCTGTGTCTGTCTCGGGGAGCCGAGGTCGTGGCGCTTTTTTCTCTGTTTGTTGATAAAGGGCCCATTTCTGCGCTGGTTTTATTTGACATGAAAGACCTTCTTGCGTTATTTCCCGGATTTCTTGATCCATCCTGGTCTCTGAGCAGAGATCTGAGGTGAGAGGGCGTAAACAGGAAGGGGGAGCTGCAGTCCATCAGCACTAACGCTGGGTTCCTCGCGGGGGTGGGGGGTGGGGGTGGGGAGCCGGGAACCAAGTACCTGTTTTGCAGAGCTCGGGAAGGGAGGATCCGTCCCGGAGCCGCGGACTCCAACGTCCTCCCGCGCTGCGCTTGGCCGTGCCTTTGCCGCCATCTGCTGGTGCCAGCGGGGAGTGCGTGCGCTCGCCGAGGCCGCCGGGAGCCTGGCTGGATCTTTTTTTTCTTTTTTTCTTTCTTTTTCTTTCTTTCTTTCTTTCTTTCTTTCTTTCTTTCTTTCTTTCTTTCTTTCTTTCTTTCTTTCTTTCTTTCTTTCTTTCTTTCTTTCTTTCTTTCTTTCTTTCTTTCTTTCTTTCTTTCTTTCTTTCTTTCTTTCTTTCTTCTTTTTCTTTCTTTCTTTCTTTCTTTACTTTTTTTCTTTCTTTTCTTTCTTTCCTTTTCTTTCTTTTTTCTTTCTTTCTTTCTTTCTTTCTTTCTTTCTTTCTTTCTTTCTTTCTTTCTTTCTTTCTTTCTTTCTTTCTTTCTTTCTTTCTTTCTTTCTTTCTTTCTTTCCCCTTTCTTCCTTTTCTTTCTCTTTCTCTCCCTTTCTTTTCCTTCTTTCTCTTTCTTCTTTCCTTCTTTCTCTCTCTCTTTCTTTCTTTCCTTCCTTTCTCTCTCTGTCTTTCTCTTTCTTTCTTTCTTTCTTTTTCTTTCTTTCCTTTTCTTTCTTCTTTCTTTCTTTCTTTCTTTTCTTTTCTTTCTTTCTTTTCTTTTCTTTTCTTTCTTTCTTTCTTTTTTCTTTTTTTTCTTTCTTTCTTTTCTTTCTTTCCTTTTCTTTCTTTTTCTTTTCTTTCTCTTTCTTTCTTTCTTTCTTTCTTTCTTTCTTTCTTTCTTTCTTTCTTTCCCCTTTCTTCCTTTTCTTTCTCTTTCTCTCCCCTTTCTTTCTTTTCCTTCTCTTTCTTTCCTTCTTTCTCTTTCTTCTTTCCTTCTTTCTCTCTCTCTTTCTTTCTTTCCTTCCTTCTTTCTCTCTTTCTCTTTCTTTCTTTCTTTCCTTTCTTTCCTTTCTTTCTTTCTTTCTTTCTTTTCTTTTTCTTTCTTTCTTTCTTTCTTTTCTTTCTTTCTTTCTTTCTTTCTTTCATTCTTTCTTTCTTCTTTCTTTCCCCTTTCTTCCTTTTCTTTCTTTCTCTCCCCTTTCTTTCTTTTCCTTCTCTTTCTTTCCTTCTTTCTCTTTCTTCTTTCCTTCTTTCTCTCTCTCTTTCATTCTTTCCTTCCTTCTTTCTCTCTGTCTCTTTCTTTCTTTCTTTCTTTCTTTCTTTCTTTCTTTCTTTCTTTTTTCTTTCTCTCTTTCTTTCTCTTCCTTCCTTCCTTCCAAGATTTTATGTATTTATTCATGAGAGACACAGAGAGAGAGGCAGAGACACTGGCAGAGGGAGAAGCAGGCTCCCCATAGGGAGCCAGATTCAGGACATGATGTAGCTCATCATGGAGCTCAACCACTGAGCCACCCAGGCTTGCTTGCTTGCTCTCTCTCTCTCTCTCTACCTCCCCCCATCCCTCTCTCCCTTCCTTTCTTTCTTCATTCAGCAAATAATCTTGGCTGAGACAGGATCTCAGTTCTCATGAGAGATTTGCATTCCAGTAAAGCAAGCTTCATGGCTATCCTTAGAAAATAAGATACAGAGGGGAGCAAGGTGTCAGAGACAAGAACTGGAATTTAGAGGCAGAGAAGTGGTACTAGAGGGACACCTGGGTGGCTCAGCGGTTGAGCATCTGCCTTCCGCTCAGAGCCTGATCCCAGGATCTGGGATCAAGTCCCAAAACCGGTCCCCTGTGAGGAGCCTGCTTCTCCCTTTTCCTATGTTTCTGTCTCTCTCTGTGTGTCTCATAAATAAATAAATAAATAAATAAATAAATAAATAAATGTTAAAAAAAAAAAAAGAAGTGGGACTAGAATGCTGAATTTGCCATGTATTCACTGGGTGTTTCTTGACCACGTGGCTTATCTTTTCTTGGTCTCAATTTCTCAAAGTAAAACTGGAATAATGTTAAGTGCTGTGCAGATTAAAGGACAGATAACATTTGCAAAGCATGTGTTCCACCAATATTCCCATCTTCTTCCCTTTTTCAAATCATGTGACTCAATATCAACAAAAGCAGAGTTTATTTAGGTAAGTAGCTTTTTTTCCTTCTGGATTGTTCTGGAATACTGCTTCCTTCAATTCTACAAGCAATGGGATTCAACCAATATTTATTGAGCGGGGATTCAGGGGGTGGGTTTAGAAGAACAAAATGAGGGAAACCTTCCAGCTCCCCATTCTCTTTCTGGCCTTCCTGCCAGTCACACAGGTATGGAGAGCAGTCCCAAGGAATTATGCCAGTCCCAGCTAGTATGACCTTCATTTCTCACCTGTGCTAATCCTGTTCTTATGGGGCTCCCCAGCTCTGCTTCTGCCCGCATCCCCGCAGATCCACTGGCCACATGGCAGCAGGACTCATGCCATGATCCTCACCAGCTTCAGTGACTCCCACAGCCTGGCCCCTAGCATCAAGATGCATGTTTGCTCTGATCCCTACTCATCTCTCTAACATCACTTTGCCCTGTTCCTTAAAATCAAGCTCCATGGGCCAAGTCATTCTACTCCTTCTACCCAAGTCAATGTCTTTACATATGCTATTCCTGAATAGTGAATTATCTGGCTCAATACTGATATTTTGAACTAGATAATTGTGGTCAGGGGTGGAGGGTGAACTGTCCTCTGCATCGTGGGATGTTTAGCAGCACCCCTGGTCTCTATCCACTAGATGCTAATAGCATGTCCTGTAGTTGTAACAGTCAAAAATGTCTCCAGGTACTGCTGAGTGTCCTGGGGGCAAGGGTGGCGGTGGGGATGGTAGGGTTGAAGTTGGCCTTCATTGAAAACCACTGCCTTAGCCTGAAAGTCTTTACCATCTTTCTCCTTGGTCTCTTTTTGATGCTTATAGCAGTGCCGCTTCTTCCATGAAGACTTTCCTGACCTCCCAGACCAGATGAGGTCCCCCTGTCCCAGGATCTCAGAGTCCATAATACCTCTTCCATTCGGCAGAAAACAGTCTTGTGGAGATAACTGATTCTGTCTCCCCTAACGGAATGTAAGCCACCAGAGGGGATCCCAGTAGGTCTCATTCACTGAGCTTCTCAGCAGAGGAGGCCTTGCAAATAATAGGCAATTAATAAAGGCTTCTGGTACGATGATGTACTACTGATTAAGGCTCACCTCAAAGTTTTGGTTTTTTCTTTTTTTTTTTAAGATTTTATTTATTCATGACGGGCACACAGAGAGAGGCAGAGACACAGGCAGAGGGAGAAGCAGGTTCCCTGTGGGGAGCCCAATGTGGGACTCGATCCTAGGACCCCGGGATCACGCCCTGAGCTGAAGGCAGACGCTCAACCACTGAGCCACCCAGGTGCCCCTTGAGGTTTTATTTTAACTGCGTTTCATTTTTAGGGCAATTACTACCTTTTCCACTTGTCACTCCAGCTTCTCTCTGATGTCTTTCAAGGCTTTAATGGTCCAAAGCTGATGTTAACAATGTCCACAGACTAGGGCCTACCACCTGTCTTCACATGGCCTTTGAGCATGGAAAGGTATTTTATTACATTTTTTTAAGAAAGATTTTATTTATTCATTCATGAGAGACACAGAGAGAGAAGCAGAGACACAGGCAAAGGGAGAAGCAGCCCAGTGTGGGACCCGAGATCATGACCAGAGTCAAAGGAAGACTCTCAACCACTGAGCCACCCAGGTGCCCGGTTTTTTAAAATTTTTAAATGGTTGGGGAAAAAAAAATCAAAGGAGGTATATGACATGTGAAAACAACTTGCTATTCAAATATCAGCATTCATAAATAAAGTTTTATTGGAATACAGCCACACCCATCCACATACATACTAGCCATGCCTGCCTTCTCTCTGCAGTGCCAGTATGAATGATATGACCTGCAGAATCCGAGATATTTGCTGTCTGTCCTTTTATGGAACATATTTTGCGACCCCAAGTCTAAAGGAAGGCACGGCCACTGCATCCAGTTTTCTAAATGAGAAACAGCCACAAATCCCAAGAAAGTCCAGAGTTCAGTTTTTGTTACATCGAGGGGGGAACAGAAAGTGCAGACCAGGGGCCCAGTTACTTGAAGGCTGGACTCCAGATGATTTACGTGAAGCTAATAATAATTTAAAAGTTGCCCCATGGGGGTGGCTCAGTGGTTGAGCATCTGCCTTCAGCTCAGGATGTGATCTGGGGTCCTGGGATCGAGTCCCCCATCGAGCTCCCCGCAGGGAGCCTGCTTCTCCCTCTGCCTGTGTCTCTGCCTCTCTCTGTGTGTCTCTCGTGAATAAATAAATAAAATCTTTAAAAAAGAAAGTTGCCCTGAAATGCAAACAGACTCCAGCGTGGGAAGACATCCCGCACTTAGTAGGGCCTCAATAAAATAGCTGTTCATTCAACGGAAGTTTGCCTCGAAGGGCAGGAGCCCAGGATCTTGGAGAAAAGGCCAGACAGAAGCAGTTTCAGTTGAAAATGCCTCCACCAGAGGTTCAAAAAAACAGACTGCAGGAGTGGGAGGACAGAGAATTGGGGTGGTTTGTGCAGATACAAGGTGAAAGCTGCTTTGCCTTGGATCCCACTCTCAACAAAGTAAAACCAGGCACAAAGCTGCAAGACAAAAGCCGAGCCGCCAGGGATGACATTTTTGGGATTTGCTTTTCTTGTCACTGAAAGGAGGAGACTTAAAGTCACATTTATGCCTTTATTGGTACTTCAGCCATTCAAAGCAAAAAGAAGCTACAGCAATTTTCTTTAAAAAAATTTTTTCTCTCCCTTTCTCCCCTGTGTCCCTCCTTTTTTTTCTCTCTCTCTCTCTGGCTCTGCTCTTTCTTCCCTCTTTTCTTTCTTTCCTCTCTTTCCTTCCTTCTTTCCTTTCCTTTCTTTTCTTTCTTTCTTCTCTTTTCTTTCTTTCTTTCTTTCTTTCTTTCTTTCTTTCTTTCTTTCTTTCTTTCTTTCTTTCTTTCTTTCTTTCTCCCCTCCCTATCTATTCCAGATAAGCCTTCCCTCCAAGGGGCAGAGGAGGACATGGGAACATGGGGAACAGAAGAGATTTGCCCCCAGTTCTGCGTCCGAGGCATGGCTGAGTCACAAAGCTGGGGCTTCCCCTTCTGTGTCCTTTCCATAATGATGCCTGGCCTTCCTCTGTGCTTCAACCTACACGAGAGTCTCCTTCTTTATCATTTGAAGCCCTAAGATTTACAGAGCCCAAATCCAAGCTGAAAATGCAAGCAATTACCCAGATAATTTAGGTAAACGTTGGGGTTGTGTAGTGAGTGTTTTAACATCCACGTCTGAATTATTGGAGTAATTGTTTCCACTCCTACTTCTCATTGTGAGGTTGAAGAGGCAATTCTCCCCCGACAACCCCTGTTTGTTTTGTCCAAGTTGAACAAGGCCGGTAGCTAAGGAGAGAGAACAAAACTCCAGGGGAGACGGGCCGCTGGGCGAACTCCAGAGGGCAGAGCCAATTTGTGTTTGAGGTCAATAACCTTTGTGTTACCATAAAAACCCCATCCAGGAGGCACACTCAATCTCTACCAGTTCTACTCCAGAAACACGCTCCCAGCGTAGGAAACATCAAAGAAGCGATGGCGTGTGTGTACACATGTGTGTTTGTGTTAAAAAAAAATTAAGCCACTAAAGGAGAGCTTTTTTTAAAAAATTGAAATTAAGTCTTCCATAATTTCTTAGAAAAAGAGAGCAATGAATTTTGGATCAGATATTTATGATTCCCCTCACCCCCACCCCACCCCCGACACCCAGGCTTCCAATGCCCTTATGAGTTACGTGACCCTGAGAAAAGCATAAGCCCCTGGAGCCTTCACTTCCCTCCTCTTAAAACAGGGCTGATAATGACCCTTGCTTTATAGGGTTGTTGGAAGATAATACAGATCCAGCCTAGAGCCCGGGCCTGGCACACGGGAAGTCTCATGTATGCCTGCCTGCTCTTATTACGGATGGGGTCTGAGGTCCCATCTGCTAAAGTGAGTGGAATCACATGCATTTCCAGAAACAAGGCAACCACCCCCAGACCTCCCAGCCAGTTTCTTTCCTGGTCAGCACACCACGATGAAACAGGAAGGCTTGTGCCCCATGGACACCCAAACAATGGGAAATCCGTGCATTAAAGTTTTATAGACTGCAGTAGCCTAGTTCAAACGAAACAGGCTCCGGAGAAAAGCAAACTGGTGTCCAATGACATCAGGTAGAACCAGGAGCCCAGAGTACATAAGCTTCTTGCCTCTGTTTTTATTTATTGCTGCTGCTCAGGCCAGTCAGGCAGCAGAGGGGGTCGGCAGGCTCGCTCGTGGTGAGGGATAAGGAAATGAAGACCCGCAGGGTCAAGACTTCGTGTCAGGACCAGAGAACCAGGCATTCAGTAAAAACAAGGCCAAGTTAGGGAGCAAAAGGGATTATGAAAATGTTGAGCGAGATTAAAAACATTTTTGCCATAAAAATCGGACAGGTGTCTCCCATCCTTTTGTGGCCATGCCAACCTGCCATTCAGAATGTGGACACTGTTATGCCACTTGTACTTTAGGGAGCTTTTGGAGGATCTACTCCAGGCTGGCTACATCAGGGTTTGGGGAAGAAGCCCCGGCCTCCGTATTTTTCTTTTTTAATCCCTCTGCAAGGGATTCCAAAAAACAACTAAACCATTTGGAGCTAGTGGTGATCCCTGTAGGGTATTTGTAATCTCTAGGAAGTCATGTTTAGGAGTGAAAAACAGAAAATTAATCTTTTCTGCTTTTCGAGTCAAAAGATGCTTTGAAGAGAATAGGAAAAGGGGCACCTGGTTGGCTCAGTTGGTTAATTAAGTGTCTGCCTTGGGCTCAGGTTGTGATCTCACAGCTCCCTGCTCAATGGGAATCTGCTTCTCCCTCTGCCTCTGTGCTCTCTCTATCTTTCAAACAAATAAATAAAATATATTTTTTTTTAAAAAAAGAAAGAACATGAAAGAAGATTTGAACCTCTAGCCCTAATATTTATTAGTTTTCTTCCTCTGGGGTCTATCTTCTGTGGGTCCATGGTGTTCTGGAGTTGTATGCAGTTTGCTGACAATGCATAGATGTACATTCTTCTGAAAAGATAATCCAGGGTTTTTATCGAATGCTATATTGTAAGGGCTTCTCTGAAAGAAGAGTATGAGTTTCCAGGTAAAGGCACAATAGACTGATTCACAATCCCACCTGGGACAAACGTGTGCATGAGAAATCCAAGAGTAATATGGACATCCCAGGAGGATGTGGGAAGGTTTCCTCAAGAAGTCATTTGGGGACACCTGGGTGGCTCAGTCGGTTAAGCATCTGATTTCTGCTCAGGTCATGATCTCAGGGTTGTGAGATCAAAATTTTTTTTAATATTTTATTTCTTTATTCATGAGAGACACTCAGAGAGAGGCAGAGACACAGGAAGAGGGAGAAGTAGACTCCCTGCAAGGAGCCTGATGTAGGACTCCATCCTGGACCCTGGGATCACGCCTTGAGCCAAAGGCAGATGCTAACTGCTGAGCCACCCAGATGTCCCCAATAAATCTTTTTTTAAAAAAGAATGGAATTAAGGTCATTTGTTTATTGGTTCAGCAAGCATTTATTGGGCGTTTTCTATATGCCTTGTCCTATCCAATGATGACCAGATCCCACACTGATGGAACTCATTGCTTCTTCGGTTCCTGCTTAAGGGAAGGAATGTTACCCCCTGGAAATTCTTAACTTTTTTATTCTTTATTTTTCTTTAATTTTATTTATTTATATATTCATGAAAGACAGAGAGAGAGAGAGGGAGGCAGAGATACAGACAGAAGGAGAAGCAGGCTCCATGCAGGGAGCCTGATGTGGGACTCAATCCCGGGTCTCCAGGCGGCGCTAAACCGCTGAGCCACCCGGGCTGCCCAACCTTTTTAAAGTCGTAAACACATTGGGTAAATTGGTGAAATTGAAGAACCCCTTCTCAGATGGATGCTTCTAAGTGAATAAAATGAAATACATATGATTTCAAAGGAAATCAAATACTTGATTAAGTATATTGAAATACACTTCTTAAGAGCTTCATTATTTGGACTTAGGGATATCTCCAAGGTGAAGGTGATGACCCAGGCCTTCACCTCTGTGAGCCATGATCTGGTCTAAACTCATCCACCTGACTGACTCCATGCTCTAAGTGTGTGGTTAGCGGACAACTCTATTCGTTTAACTTGCTAATTGGCTTCCACCTCCCCTCATGAGTTTTTTCAAGAAGAGGATGCTTTGGTCAGGGCACCTGAGAAATTTCTTTCTTTGGTAGCTGTGAGTTTCCTTGTGGGTTTATAATTTGGATTTCTGACGGACATGTCTGATTTCAGTGGGGGTTGTGAGTCAGTTCATTCTACATAGATATGTTGCCCACTACAAAATGCTCATTCCAAAATGCTCGTTCAAAGCCCCTGACCCAGCATTTCTTTGCAGGAATCCTGAGGACCTGAATTTTATTTTATTTTTGAGATTTTATTTATTTATTTACTCATGAGAGACACACAGAGAGAGGCAGAGACACAGGCAGAGGGAGAAGCAGGCTCCCTGCAGGGACCCTGATGGGGGACTCGATCCCAGGACCCTGGGATCATGACCTGAGCCAAAGGCAGAAGCTCAACCACTGAGCCATCCAGGTGTCCCTGAGGACCTGAATTTTAAATTAGTGCCTTTGGTGAGTCTCTAAATCAGTGGTCCGCAAACGTTTTCTGCCAATGTCCAGATAGATGACACATATTTCAGGCTTTGTGGATCACATAGCTGGTGACATGACCACTCCATAATGCTGTTGCAAAAGTGGGGCATTAGACAGCATGTAAATGAACAGATGTGACCGGATCCCCCCAAAATTTTATTTATAGATGCTTAAATTTAAATTACATATAATTTTTACATGACATGAAATATTACTCTTCTTTTGACTTTTTCCAACCGTTAAAAAAAATGTAAAGATCATTCTCAGCTTTGGGTCATAGCAAAATCGGTGCATACTGCCTATTTTAGTTTGACAATCTTTGTTCTAGGAGAATCCACATTTATGGATGAAATTAGTTCTTTTCTGATCACATTTCAAAAGCATGACTACATCTCTGAGTGATAGCTTTATGGTACTGTGATTTGGGGGTATCTCAAGAATTATTGAATTAGGGGCACTTGGGTGGCTCAGTTGGTTGAACCCCAGCCTCTTGATTTCAGCTGAAGTCTTAACCTTAGGGTTGTGGGTTTGGGGCCCCAAGTCGGGCTCCATGCTGGGCATGGAAATTACCTGAAAAAAAAAAAGAATTATTATTATTATTTTTTTTAGAATTATTGAATTATACATATTTCTGGGTGTTATAGGCTGAACTGTGTCCCCTTAACATTTGATGTCAAAGCCCTACCCCTAGTACCTGAGACTGTGACTACATTTGGAGAATGGACTTTAATAAATGTGACTATATAGGGCCTATAAAGAGGTGACTGACTGATAATAAGTTATTGGGACAGGTCCTACTCCAGTAAGGTTACTGTTCTCGTTCGAAGAGATTAGAACACAGACAGCAAGACGTGAGGACACTAGCACATGAGGACACAAGAAAGTGGGCATCTGGTAGCCAAGGAGAGAGGCCTCAGAAGAAACCCATGCTGCCAATTCCTTGATCTTGGACTTCCAGTCAACCGAGCTGTGAGATGATAGACTCCTGTAGCTGAAGCCACCCAGTCTGACGGCACCTTGTGAAGGCAGCCCTCGTGAACAAACACGCGAGGTGTTGGGTGCACCTGTCACACAATGCCACACTCAGCCTTCCCAATGACTCTGGGAAGTAGGTCTGACAGTTCTCTTATCTGCATGGGAAGAGGGAAATTGGGAGAGCTAGGTCAATTGTCCAAAGTCACACAGTTACAAAGCAGCTTAAAATTCAGAGCTGCTGCTCTACCCTGCATCCCTGTGGGTCACCATCACCATCAGAAAGAATGCCTGATTTTTTCTTCACAGAGAAAGTGAAGTCGACAGAGAGCTTTGGGTAGAAGAAGCCTAAGCAGACGTTGTACATTAGGAGACCAGAATCTTCCAAGTGTGAGCTATGGGAGGCAGCTTCAAGGAAACCCTTCCTCTCCCTGGTGCCTTCATGTCTGTCCCTGTGAAATTGAAATGGGCACGCAGGCCCAGTGGGATTCCCAAAGCTCTTGGCGGCAGCATCGTGGCGAGATTCAAGGTCAAGTGTCTTGCCCACGTCAGTTAGCTGCTTCTTCTAGAAGATTTGTTATATTTAGCCCCAAACTCTGGTCTCACCATTGGAGCTCCATGCTTCATTGGCTGCCCGCCATGAGAGCTCGGACAGAAAAAAGGAAGGCCCTCATTTATAGCCAAGGAACCCCGTAACTATCGTGTGTTCTTTCCTCTTGACTTCAAAAACACCCCAGTGCCATTTCCTTTCCGCGCAGCATTCAATATTTTACGAGCTCAGCAAGGACTCCGAATGTCCCCTCCCTCAGCAGGAATGCCAGGCCCCGCTTTGTTGTTGAATGGAGGGATTGGCGCCCGAGGATGGGGGCGTCTTTGGCAGGAGGTTTAATGAGTTTTCCGTCTTGGGGTGGTGGGCGCTTCCTTGATTCCACACCCTCTCTCTCCCAGGCTTGGATTGTGTGCTCTGCCGCCAGGCGGGCCGAGAACAATCCAGCCTTTCTGAATTGACATCAGTAAATGGGAGTGGGGAGGAAGTGCCCGAGAGCCGGGAGGGGGCGGGGGCAGATCCTGCTGACACTCCGAAGGCCACAGAGGCTGGCATTGCAATGTCACCCCCCCCCCCCCCACAAGGAGCTTGTGTTCAGTCCCTTTTCTGAGGGTCAGGAGAGAGTGCTGGCCGGGCGGAAATGGGGTAAGAATGCAGGGCCTTTGTCGTGCTGGGGATGCTCAAGTGGGCCCCCCTGGAGCCCCCCACAAGGCTCTTGACAAGCCTTTCAGACAGACCCTGGAGTCTTCAGAGATTAATGAAAGGCAAGTGGGACGTGGGGTGGGAGCTCTGCACCCCTCCTCAGGGCTCCTGCGGAGTTTAGGGCATGCAGTTTTGACTGGGAATCAAGACGTATCCACACTGTTCACTCTCTTTTTAAAAAATGAGCACCCTTCCTCACCCTTGAAATCTCAAGATGGGAGGTGTTTGGGCCAAGGGACAGACTCCGAAATGACGGATCAGTGGCTGGCATAAGGGACAAAGTCCATTTTCTGGACATAAATGATTCAGCCTTTAGCTAAGCCTTTAGCTAAGCCTTTAGCTAAGTATGGTCTGTCTGTTTTGGGGGGTGGGTGGCAGCCACAATGTTCCCCCTTCCCACTCCCCGCCAACCAGCGTAAGAACAAGAGTGAAGGCAGTGAGCTCCTGGCTGGGGGGTGGAGGTGGTGGTGGTTTAGAACATACACTCAGTAGGAGTGTCAAGACTGATTGATTCTGGGGGGTGGGGGGAGGGTGTGTAGCAACGATCTTATGTATAAAGCCCAAATCTGCATCCAGTACCAAGCACAATATCTACGATGCACATGCTCAGTACCTTGGAAATGTTGCCGTGGAAGCTCCAGCACTTTTTGTCAGGGGGATGCCCTTCCTTGCTGGACACAGGCCTGGTAAGGGAGGCGGTGGCCGCCCATGGGCACTCAACTAGTCCCAGCCAATGTGATTTGAACCCAGATTTCCCTGATTCCAGGGCTCATTACATGATGGTATCTTGCACAGACAGGCTCCGAATGTGACAGTATAACAAAAATGACAATAATTCCTTTGTAGCGACTCAGGAGACTCCTGACAACTCCAGACAGACCCCCCCCCCCATCCCACCCCAGGGTCTTCAGACATTACGTCCTGCTGGAGACAGTGCTGGACACCAGGGAGCACTGTGGTATTTAACTACCACAGTGAGCCTTTGGTTTTCATTTTTCAGCCGGAGAAACTGAGGCTGAGACAGATTAAAGTCATTCGCCGACGATGACACAGTAATGGGGAAGCAGAAAAGATGGGGTTTGAGTCCAGGCTGGGCACCTGAGTCCATACTCCTGACTGCTTCCCTCTGTTTGTCCCTTCACTTGTTCATTTTCCCTTCCAGCAAATCTGCACTGAGCGTTTCATAGACTGTGAGCTTCCTACAGCTCTCTCCCTGAGATGCTTCTTTCTTGGCTCCTCATGGCCTCTCCCCACCCCTCCTCCATCCAGAATTGGCTGGAAAGTGAATGTCCTGTTGTGTGGATCAGATGAGACGAAGGTTCTGGAAAAGCTGTCCCTTCCCTGCTCTTACTTGAGAGGCTGGCCAGGCCGTGAACCAGAACAAAACACTTTGCCCCTCTGGGTCTCTGTTTCCTTATCAGTTAAAAAAGGGATGATAATACTGGTCCCTAAGAGTCATCATGAAGGGTAAAAGGAGGCGGCGTGTGCCAAGAATTCATGAGAGGTCCTTCCCTGGGGATAGAGATCCACTTCCACTGGTGTTACTCAATCAGGGTCAGCTGAGAGGGTGGAGGGGTCTGGGGACGTTGCCTCCAGACTCTTGGGATGCTGCCCATCTGTCACTCGAGTTCTCACCATCACTGTAGATGGTGACCACGTCTGGGGAGTCCAGTGTGGTTGAATCATGCACACAGGGTCTTTCCCACTGAAGTCAAATTTCCTGCCCTCACTCATATACTCAGTCATTCATGGATCCATCCATTTTTTTTTATTTCTTTTTTAAATTTTTATTTATTTATGATAGTCACAGAGAGAGAGAGAGAGGCAGAGACACAGGCAGAGGGAGAAGCAGGCCCAATGCACCGGGAGCCCGACGTGGGACTCGATCCCAGGTCTCCAGGATCGCGCCCTGGGCCAAAGGCAGGCGCCAAACCGCGGCGCCACCCAGGGATCCCCATCCATTTTTTTAACAAAGATTTTATTTATTTATTCATGAGAGACACAGACAGAGAGAGAAGCAGAGACACAGGTAGAGGGAGAAGCAGGCTCCCTCTGGGGAGCCCGATGTGGGACTCAATCCTAGGACCTGGGGATCAGGACCTGAGCCGATGGCAGACGCTCAACCCATGAGCCACCCAGGTGCCCCTCATCCACTTATTTATCCTACAACAGTTAATAAGCTGACTCTTCATCACATTCTACACTACGTATGGTTGCTCAGGACTTGTAGACCTGAACAAGATGGTCAAGGTCAGTGCTCACATTGCTAAGGGGGCAGGGAGAGTAAAACACCAAGTGGAAAATGCACGTGATAAACACAAATTGTGATAAGTGCTATGCAGAACATAAACACCGGAGAGTGACAGGGAGGGGCCAATCTTACAGGAGGGCCTCCAGGAGATGACATTGGAGGTGACATCTCACAACAAAAGATAATCAGGGGAAGGGCTCAGATCAAAATCAGAACACTCTGACCACCTGACTGATAACTTCCCTGCTTGTTGTCATTAAAATGTAATTCAGGATCTTTCTTTTTAATCTGAAAATAAAAGAAGATTTAATAAAATAATGGATCAGTAAATGCTTAGTACAAGCCTGGCATAGTTTATTTTTAGTAAAGATATTATTGCTTTGCAATCAAAACTATTTTTTTTAAGTTTTTATTTATTTATTCCCGAGATACACACAGAGAGAGGCAGACACAGAGGCAGAGGGAGAAGCAGGTTCCCTGTGGGGAGCCTGATGCAGGACTCGATCCCAGGACCCCGATCCCAGGATCGGCACATTCTGAGCCGAAGGTAGACGCTCAACCTCTGAGCCACCCAGGGGCCCCAAAATTATTTCTTTAGACTATTAAAAACATTTTTTTCCCCAAGTCCACACCCGCAACACCCCTCTCTCTCCATCATTGCAAAGCCTGGCAAAATGCTGCTTTTTATTTCACCGTGATATTCCTACGAATAGGTATTTACTTGGCGAGTTAATTCATGAATTTTCCCTCTTGAAACCCCTGTAAGCTTCATCTTGGCAGTTCCACCTCGGGGATTCCTCCAGGATCAATTCCAAGAGGTGGGAGGGTAGGAGGTGAGATACAAGTTTTTTTTTTTTTTTTTTTTTTTTTAAGGTTTATGACACATTTCACTGAACTGACCTTCCCAGGTTCACCTTCCCAAAGAATGTCCAAAGCGACCTTTCTCCCTTCGTTGTTCCCTTTTTCTTAATAGGGAGAGGAGTGAAGACTTTCTTCTGATCCCAGTCTGTCCCCTGGGAAGGACTTAATTAGGGCTAATGATCTCTTCTCTTTGTGAGCACAGGCGACGCCACTGGGTCGGGAGTCCCAGCCTGTGCAGAGAGACCTTCCTCGACATTGAAATGCAACCACCTCTCTTTGAAAACAAGGGTGGGATGGCTTTGTTACTCACTGACTGGGGACAGCAGCCCCAGAGTCTTCGAAAAACAAAGTAAGAGACTGCTGGAGCTAGGAGTTGCTTCTGGGGGCCGTCCTGCCAAAAATTTACGGATTTATTCGTTTACCACCTCGTGCCTTCTGGAATTTAAAAGAGGAGAAAACAAATATTTGTTTATTCATTCTCGTCTTCTCTGATCTCAAACCCAAGCTTCCGTGGAGTCTAACGAGTGGAGGAATAGACTCACTAGAATATGAAATACATCAAACTCCATTGGGTGCCTGGGTGGCTCAGTGGTTAAGTGCCTACCTTTGGCTCAGGTTGCCATCCCGAGGTCCTGGGATCGAGTCCTGCATTGGCCTCCCCCTGGGGAGCCTGCTTCTCCCTCTGCCTATGTCTCTACCTCTCTCTGTGTTTCTCATGAATAAAGAAATAAAATCTTAAAAGACAAAACAAAACAAGGTCTCATAGAAAAATGAATTGGGAGAAAATGTGATTTGGGGGACAAGGGCCCTTTAAAATGTTTTGGAAAGTCTGAAACATCCATATACAATGAACTCCCCGTGCCTCGCCACCAGTTCCACTAATGATCATAACCTTGGACAAAGACCTTTTTAGCATTATGACTTTTGGGGGGGGGCCTCACCCCATACCTTAAAATGCACCTGTGTTATAAAATAAATACAATTTTCTGTAGCTAATGGAGTTGAGCTTTGGTGAGTTGGCATCAGGTTCCGTTTTACCCAGACTTGAGCACTCGTTTTAATTCAGGAAAGTGTCCACGCTGTGTCCAGGGGGTGGTGAGACTGGTCCTGTTTCAGATAAGGCAAAACAACGCCAGGATCCCCCCAAAAGAGAGCAATTTCCCTAATTAAAAACCTCCCATGATAGTGGGGCTTTAGGTCCAAGGGGCATGTTAGAGGAATTGTCAAATATTCAGCCCAAACTTCCCATACTGATGAAAAACAAAAACATCAAAGAAGGGAAATTGTTGCCTCATTAATTTTGCTGTCCTGTCTTGAGTGCTCTGTGCCTTGGATTATGCTAAAGTCCCATTTATAAATGGGATGACAATTGCACCACACCTAGTGCTAGCGGATAGTATTCCTCTTCTTACTGTTTTAGTTGTTTTTATTAATGAGCCAGTCTCAACTGTTATTACTCACTTTCATAAGGACATACGGGTTCACAGCGTTCATACAGGTGAGTGTATCCCATCTAAGGTTGCACAGCACCCGCCGGGGTCCGAATTCAAACTCTGGTCTGACCCACTCGCTGATAAGCTCTCATGTGATCTCTGCTGTCAAAAACCCAGCCCCTGGGGTCAGAATTTTGTCTCCTCTGCTTGCAGATAAACCTGTCATTCATCTTACCTTCTCTGAGTTTCTGTGTTCTTTTTGTGAAACAAAGATAAAAGCAGGACCTACTGGCCCACAGGCTTGCCACAGGTCAGGTCGTGTGCGAGGAAAGCCTTCAGAGTCAGCAGTGTCTCCCCGAGATGTTATTTATTCTTTGATCTTTGTTGCTATTTTCACAAGGAAGGCCAGAGATAGATGAGAAGGGCAGTAGAGCAAAGAGAGTACTGGATGCTAGCAGGTGAACCTCTGATGTCGCAGCATTGGGGCCCCAGCGTCCTAGCACCCACTCTCTGTCTGGCACATAGTACGTGCTCAATGAATACTTACTGAGGAAAAAAATGAATTCCTAACTGTAAGCATGAGCCGCTCACCTGACAGCCACTGAGGGGGTCACTGAGGGGGTCAATGGATGGGTTTGTGGGGGCAGGGAGAGGAGTCTGAATTCTTGGTGAATGGGAGGCCACCTGTCTTCTGGGCTCTGAGAATGAGCATTTTCCTGGGAGCAGAATAATAGGCCTTCTGGTGGTGGGGGCAGGGGGTGGCCTTCAAAGAGACTGTGATGCACAAAACGGGGATGAAGCCATTCCAGCAACAGGTTTCTACAGAATGTGCCTCCTGGCAAACTTTTTCTCAAAGCGCAAAATGATAAGAGCAATTGAACAGGGTTTAAGAAATCAATATATACACACACACACACGCACACACCGAGGTACGTAATTACAGAGCTGTACATACGTGTGTGTACACCTACAGATGTATCTGGTTGACTCTCAAACCTTACCCGGCTGCTTACAGATAGATGCATATCTAGATATTACACATCGGCTTCATTTCTTGTAAAAACAACTACCTAATAGCGATGTGAGACATATCGGCCCACAATTTTACCAAAAATAGAGGGTTCACCTTCCCACTTTCTCTTTTGGTCCCTGCATTCAGAAACCCGAGCCGTCATCGACCAACAGTACAGAGTATTCTGAAATTTACTATTTTTGTCATTTTACTCAATGTCTGTTTCCCATGTGGCTAGATGGATTCCACATCCTTCAAGCCATCGTCTTCATCATGATGTCATAGTCTACCGCCTTATGTAATAACTCACTGAATGCACAGGTCATCGTGAGACTGGTTAAGAAGTGAACTTGGAACGGGGTCTGGCACATGCTAACCGCCCCCTACATACTGTCATCTTAATTTCATCCTCACGACAAGTTTATAAGGTAGGTGTTATTATCGCATTTTACAAGAGGAGAAACCTAAGGCACAGAGAAGTTAGTTAACTTGTCCCCGGTCACACAGCCAGTAAGGAGCAAAACCCAAGGAATCAGCCAGTGAACAATTTTTAAATTCCTGAATCTTCCTTCTGGCCCACCTCTCACCTTGGGGCAGAACTCCTGACAGTACAAAGAACCTCGCCTTTGATGTGCTAATCCCATTTGTTTGCATGGAGATCAGAAGGGGATACTTGGATTTATTTATATAGTCCCGACTCCAAAAGACTTCTAGAGATTAGAGAGATTAGCTATTTAATTGTATCATTGGGTTAGATTATTGCCCTGCAAGGTCAAGACTCTCCTGCTCACCCTGATGCTTTTATGACATGAGGCAACACATTTATTTAACTTTTTCGGTTTGAATCTCTGGTTCTTCTTCTCTAAAATGGGTACTTTTTGCCCAGAGGTGATGCACTGGCACCAACTACCTGGCTCTGGACCCCCTTCATCCACCCAGCACCCCAAATTCAAATTAATAACCCAGAAACTCCATTCCTGCTTCCTTTTTTCCTTCCCTCCTTATAATGGCTTCCCACAATCACCATGAATAAATCCACTTTTCCTCATTTCTACGTTGAAGATATTAACATGCTCTGGGGCAGAGACTTTTTTTTTTTTTAGATTTTATTTAGGGGCGCCTAAAAAAAGATTTTATTTATTTACTTGACAGAGAGCACACAAGCAAGGGGAGCGAGAGAGGGAGAAGCAGGCTCCCCATAGAACAGGGAGCCCAATGCGGAGCTCTACCCCAGGACCCTGGGCTCATGACCTGAGCCAAAGGCAGATGACTGAGCCACCCCGGCACAGGGTGCAAGTTTTAATGAGGAAAAGTGATAACATATATGGAAAGCACAACGTGTTGCACAAAATTACTACTCAATATAAATGTAGTATTACCATTCTAGATTGGGAAGAATTTTCTGCTGAGTAAGGAAAAGGCAGTGGTGGGGGTGGTGGGGTTGAGCAGGCCATCCAAAAGTCAAATTCTAAAGGAGACCACAAGATGGCTCTCCCGAGAGGCCTGGCTTCTCTAAAAGCCAGTGTTGTTCATCCATGCTCTTCCTTCCCCAAGAAGTAACACCCTGCTTAAGATTCTGGGCCATTGTCCCCCTCCCCCCCACGCCCCCAAGCCTCTCAGTGGCTCTGCCCCTCAGGACCGGGCAGCTCTCAGGAAATGTTCCGGGGTTTCTTTGGTTTCTCTTGACTTCTCCCTGGATACACATATTCAGGGCCCTGACATCAGACTCTGATTTGAGTTGTTTTCTGAACTTCCAGTATGTGCCTATGCAGAGAAAGAGCTCCAGATAGCTAATCTGGCCTCTCACCACCCCTTTCTAAGACAGAAGCAAGATAGAATGCGGGAACCACCTAGCCATCCCAAGCCTCAAAAGCCAGTTAAACTCTGCCGGTGAAGACAAGCCTCAACTGGCTCTAATTTGGGTGTTCCCAGCATTCCGGCTGATAAGGGGCTGAGAAGCCTAAATGGCCTGCCCAGGAGGCAAAGTGGGTAGAAGGTGTAACAGTGATCACCTCTTTCAAGAGCAGGTACTAGGCATTTTCCAGAACTCACCAGCTTTCCTTGTCTCTTGATACTTTCACAACAGCCTGCCAGGGCTGACAATAGACCCTTTTGATAGGAGAAGATACTGAGGTTCGGGAGAGATTAACTAACATACCCAAGGTCACCTATGTGGTAGAACCAGGACGCATGCCCAGAACTTAACAAGTAGGTTCCGACTTCTGGTCTTTACTCTCTGTGTGGTCACATCCCCTTCTCCCCGGTCCCCCAAATGTCCTATATTTAAAATCTGCTGTTGGAGGGATCTGGGTGGTTCAGTCGTTGAGCATCTGCCTTTGGCTCAGGTCGTGATCCTGGGGTCCTGGGATCGAGTCCTGCATCGGGCTCCCGGAAGGGAGCTTGCTTCTCCCTCTGCCTCTCTCATGAATAAAAAAATAAAATCTTAAAAAAAAAATGGCAGTGCAGTCAACTTTGTCATGACCAAAGCTTGAATAAATGAGCCATGGATTCAGTGCCCAGCAGAGAAAAACCACAGAAGTATAGCTCCTTATTTTTCTTGGAAATAAGTTACAAGCAGCCATTAAAGTTAATATGTGTGCGCGTTGTCACTGAATGATTCTAAGATTGATTTCGTTAGCTGTGGCCAAAAGACGTTTTGAAAGATAAAGTAAATCATCTTTAGAGGTTTATTTATTTTATCTTTGTTCTGTATTTTATTTGTAATGCATTTTTTTGTTTTGCCATTTAAAGATTTTCCCCATAATTGGACAGTTTCCAAATCATGTTCTTTACCTGCAAAAGTGATGCATGTCTTGTTGTTAATACCCTCCTTCCATACTCCAGTTTCCTAGGAGTAACAGGGGTGCATGTGTTGAAGAGGGTCTTTTTTCTTAATTTTTAATTTTTATTAATTTTTTATTGGAGTTCAATTTGCCAACATATAGGATAACACCCAGTGCTCAGCCCATCAAGTGCCACCCTCAGTGCCCATCACCCAGTCACCCCCACCCTCCGCCCACCTCCCTTTCTACCATCCCTTGTTCGTTTCGAAAAGGGTCTTTTTAAAATTGGGTGAATTCTCTTTTCAATGTAAAATTTTGTCAACATTCAAATTCTTTCAAGTCCCCAGATGTGCAAACAGAAGAGATGTCTAGATTCTTCTCTGGGACACTTGAAGATCTCACTCTTATCTCTGCAATCTACATGTCCATTAACTTCTACTTTTTTTTTCTTTAACCCCTATCATTTATCAAGTGCCTACTGTGTGCTAGGCACTAAGTGCTTCTCCATGTATTTCCTTCTTCCTGCAAGTGTAGGAAGTAGGTACAGATATTGTCTCCCATGGTACAGAGTGGGAAACAGATTTAAAGAAGTGAAGGTCTTCTCAGTATGCTTTAGTGACAGGGCACCTGGGTAGCTCAGTCAGTTAAGCATCTGCCTTCAGGTCAGGTCATGATCCCAGGGTCCTGGGATGGAACCCCACAGTGGGCTCCCTGCTCAGCAGAGTCTGCTTCTTCCTCTCTCTCTTCCTCTGCTCATGCTGGTTGTCTCTCAAATAAATAAATAAAAGTCTTAAAAAAAAAAAAAAAAAGATGTCTTGGCAACAACGTAGCCCACAACCTGGCCCGTCTTGGATCTGATCCTAGACATCTGCTCTTGGGAGCACCATCGCTTTGCCTCCTTAACCTACCTCTCCAGACTCAGGTTTCTCTGTCTGGACACTCTCAGCATTTTGGACCAGTTCATTCTCTGTACAAGGACTGTCCTGTGCGCGGTAGGATGCTGAGCAGCGCCCATGGCCTCCGCTCGCCGGATGTCAGCACTAACACCCTCTCACTCTCATTTGTGAGAACCAAAAACATGTCCAGACTCAGCCAAATGTCTCCCAGGGTGGCAGAGGTAGTGGTGGGATTCCCCCCTCCTCCCAAAAAAACCCCAGAATTGCTGCTCTAGGCTAATATCTCATTCCCAAGGTTCAGTGTGTGATCCGAACATTCTCAGTGGGGATGAACTGATGATTGATTGAATCTTGAGCTGGTTCCTGAGTCTGACCCCCCATGAGGACCTTATTTTCCTTTCACCTTCTCCGGATACTCTGGATCTGCCAATGGGCTCCTTCTTAGCTATAGAGCAAGACATATTCATGTTATTTATTTTTCTCTCTCCCTTTTAAAAAATATTTTTTTAAATTTATTTTGACAGAGAGAGAGCACGAGCAGAGGGATCAACAGGCAGAGGGAGAGCAAGAAGCAGGCTCCCTGCCGAGCAGGGAGCCCAATGTGGGGCTCGATCCCAGGACCCCAGGATCATGACCCGAGCCGAAAGCAGGTGCTTAGCCGACTAAGCCACCCAGGTGCTCCTTTTGTTTCATTTTTATCCTTGCTACATTTACTCCATGTTTCTGGGTTTAAGGGCATGTTGTAGCCTTGTCTAACCCTCCCCCCTTGGCAAGGCCTGATAGGCAAGAGCCCTGTGATTCTTAACCTTCCTTACACATCTTTGATCCCAAAGTCAAGGGCAGGGTCTGGAACAGAACAGGTGTAAACACCTGTTTGGCAAATGGAGAGAAAGATACACAGGAGTAAGCCAATGAGGACATCTGAGGGTGGGGGTGGTTAAGGAACAGTGAGTTTTCTCTTTCACCTGTATATTTTTGTATATTCTTTGACTTGAAATAAAAACCAAGTATTTTTATAACATAAAAAACTCCAGTAATATTCAGTAAAGCTGAATATACAGCATGCTACCAAATTGATTAAAAAATATATCTATACAAAGACACAGGGGGGAAAATACAGCAAACTGTCACCCGGGGTTGTCCCCGGGTAGGGTTCATTTTCCTTTTATTCATTTCAGGGGTTCTCAGGAGATGCATTAGAGGTCCTTGCACCTGCTCGGGAATGGGGGGAACCCGGCCTGGAATGCAGGCTCTGCTGCTCCCTCTGCTTTGTGACCTTGGGCAAAACAAGATCATCCTCTGAGCCTTGGTTGGTTCAACTGCCAAACAAGATGATAAAGCAGAGACCTCATCATGAGGATTTGGAATGGTTAAAGGAGATTAAAAAAAAAGTAAAACAAAGCATGTTAATAAAAGCTCAATAAATGGCAGCAAGTGCTGTTATCTTTCACATTAAAAATGTATTATTTCTCAGGGGCTCCTGAGTGTCTAAGTCAGTGAAGCATCTGACTGATTCCAGCTCAGGGAATGATCTCAGGGTTACGAGTTCGAGCCCTGTGTTGGACTCCACATGGAGCCTACTTTAAAAAAGAAAAAAAAAAGTGGTGGTGGGGTGGGGGGAACGTATTCTATATCTCTTCTTTTTTTTTTAATTTTTATTTATTTATGATAGTCACACAGAGAGAGAGGGAGAGAGGCAGGCTCCATGCACCGGGAGCCCGACGTGGGATTCGATCCCGGGTCTCCAGGATCGCGCCCTGGGCCAAAGGCAGGCGCTAAACCGCTGCGACACCCAGGGATCCCATCTATGTCTCTTCTTAACAAGAAAAGCTCAAAGCTGTCTCCCATTCATCAACCCTGGTGGAGCCACTGGGACCGCCGGGAAGCAGCCGGGGATTGGGCATTTTGAGCAGATGAAACAAACACCAGAGCTCCTGTTGGTCAAGTCCTGATGGTCTTGCTTAACCGCCAGAGCAGCCCCAATGAGATCTGTGCTTTTCACCCCCATTACTGGTGAGAACGCAGAAGATGAACTTGGCAGTGAGACGACCAAGGCCAGGAGCTAGTAGACAGAACCAGGGGTGTGAATCGAGTTTGGTTGTATGGGACACACCTTTGGGATACCTAGCACAGCCTGCCCCAGGTCTTGCAGAGCCTCGCTGCTACTCCAAGTGTAGTCCACAGACCAGCAGGAGAGCTCCCCGCTGCGCTTGCGCGGAGTCTGTCTATGTGTCAACTGCCTCCCCTCCTGGATAGGAACTATGTTCAGGACTGGCTTCCTCTGCCCTATCCCCTGCCTCCACCTCTACTCTCGTGGCTCTAGACCGGGCCTCCTTTATCTCTCCTCTGAATCACCCCACCAGCTCCCTCTTGCTCCCTAATCAATCTGACACTCCCTTGCTCTATATCCTGCCATGGCTCCCCGTTGCCTTTGCATTGAGCCCTTCCTGCTCTGGGCCTGCCCCCTGCACCCTCATCTCTCATGTCACTCCTCCACTACTACAGCCCACAGCCTGGGGGATCCAGCCTCATCACATGACCTGCCCTCCCTGCCTGGGGACATGGTACATTCCATTCTCCCTGCCTGCAGCATGTTCAGTTTTCTCTATCCTGGCATTCATAGCACTGGCTCTTCTGTTTCCTCTCCGGGTGCCTCTTCTGCAAGGTAGTGAGCGTTCCAGCCCTTTGAACTTGCCCCATGATAAGTGTCCTCGGGTGACATACTGTGCCTTTCTACTGACTTGTCTCTCCAGATGTTAAGCTCCTTGAGGACAGAGCTTGTGTCTTCCTCATTCGTGCAGCTTTAGCACCTTGCCCTGCCCTGGAGCACACTGCGTTCTCCAGGTGGCTGATTGAATTAACTTAAAGGAAGTCAGAAGTCCTGTCTCTGACAGCTGGCGATTAGCGGGGAAGCCCTATCTGCTGAGTGCTTTCTGAGGCTCCTTGGGGTGCTTTCAGCCTTTCATAACTGGCTTTGCCTTTGTGCTCATTCTGTGAAACATAACCTCATTGGATATACACAGCTTAGCTGATGCTTACCAAGTGAACACCTGTGTGAACAGCACGCAGGATACAGCACCCCAAATTTCCCCCAGTAACCCCATCTTCCCTGACAAGTGATGACTACTCTGGCTTTTGGTAGGTAATCATTTTCTTGCTTTTCGTTAGAGCTTGAACTCCTATGTAAAAGTGTCCCCAACCAATAGGGGCACTTACTTAAGGGTGCTTCTTTTGCTTTCATACTTCATGTGCATGGAATCAGGCACCATGAGTTTCTTGTGTCTGGCTTCTTCCCTGCAACACGCCATCTGTGAGGTCCCCTGGTGTGGTGGCAGGTGGCTGGACGACACCTGTTTTCTTTGTGCGTGGCTTCACATTGTATGGATATGCCCCTGTTTCTCTAACCCAGTGTTGCTGGGCGTTTGAGCAGTTTCTTGTTTGGAGCCGTCATGCGTATTATGTGTGAACAACATTCATGGCCATGTTTCCTGGGGCACATGCCAGTGAGTTTCTCCAGGAAGCAACCCAGGCGTGGAAGGGCTGGGATGTAGGGGCGCACCTATATACTCAGAACACTGCCCTCTAAAGTGGTCGTGGAGACTTTGCCCTTGTTCTCCTGGTGGGAATCGGGGGTACTGGTGTTTTCTTCTACATCCTACCTCAATCTGTCAGAAAAGGTCATTATAAGAAGACTTCTAGGCCATAATCTCAAGTGGCCCGAGGGTCTTTCCACTGACAAATGGAAACAGGTGAGCCAAGGTGGAATGCAGGCAGGAGTGGAAAGGTGTAAGGTGTAAAGCACCCTGATGCCTACAACCTTCAAAAGTTCCATGAAAATTGCACTCGTAGCAACTATGTATATAGGAATACAGTAAGCATATGGGTGTACAGATATAGGCGTAGGTATAATTATAGATCCAGATAAAGGAAATGTGGCAAAAAGTTGGCAATGCTGAATCTGGCCAAAAACATTGTGGGCGTTTGTCATATGACACTTGCAACTTCTCTGTCAAATTTGATTTTTTTTTTTTTTTACTGTATTGCAAGTAATTGACATATAACATTGTGTAAGTTTAAGGTGTATAATATAAAGAGGTCATAGATGCATATACTGCAAAATGATTACCACAACTGAGTTAGTTAACATCTCCACCACCTCATGGAATTACATGGTGTATGTGTCTGTGTGTGGTGAGAACATTTAAAATCTACTCACTTAGCAACTTTGAAGTATGCAATACAGTATTGTTAACTATAGCCACCATGCTGTATATTGGCTCTCCAGCACTTCCTCGTCTTACAACTGGAAATTTATGCCCCTTGCCCAACATTTCCCCATTTTCCCCACACCCCAGACCCTAGTAACCACCACTCTACTCTCTGCTTCTGTGAGTTTGACTGTTTTTAGAGTCCATTTATAAGTGAGATCATACCCTATTTGGTTTTTTCTCTGAATTATTTCATTTAGCATAATGTCCTCTAGGTCCATCCATGTTGTTGCTAATAGCAGAATTTCTTTTTTTTAATGGCTGAATCATATTCCATTGTATGCAAATACTTTTCCTTTATTCATTCATTTGTTAATGGACAACACTTGGGTTCTTGGGTTGTTTCGGTTTCTTGGCTATTGTGAGTAATGCTGCAGTGAACATGGGGGTGCAGCTCTCTCTTAATTTAATTCCCTTCAAATATATACCCAGAAGTGGGATTGCTGGATCATAGGGCAATTCTATTTTTAATTTTTGAGGAAGCTCGATACTGTTTTCCATAGTGGCTGCACCAATTTCCATCTCCACCAGGATGGCATAAGGGTTCTCTTTTGTCCACTTCCTGGCCAATATCTGTTTCCCTTTATCTTTTTGATAACACCTATCCTAACAGGTATGAAGTGATACATCACTGGTTTTGATTTGCAATTCCATGATCATGAGTAACGGTGAGCACCTTCTTATGGGCCTGTTGGTCCCTGTAGGTTTCTTTTGAAAAAACTGTGTAAGTCCTCTGCCCACTTTTATTTTTTTATTTTTTATTTTTTTTAATAAAATATTTTTTATTGGTGTTCAATTTACCAACATACAGAATAACACCCAGTGCTCATCCCGTCAAGTGTCCCCCTCAGTGCCCGTCACCCACTCACCCCCACACCCCGCCCTCCTCCCCTTCCACCACCCCTAGTTCGTTTCCCAGAGTTAGGAGTCTTTATGTTCTGTTTCCCTTTCTGATATTTCCCACTCATTTTTTCTCCTTTCCCCTTTATTCCCTTTCACTATTATTTATATTCCCCAAATGAATGAGAACATACACTGTTTGTCCTTCTCTGATTGACTTACTTGACTCAGCATAATACCCTCCAGTTCCATCCACGTTGAAGCAAATGGTGGGTATTTGTCGTTTCTAATGGCTGAGGAATATTCCATTGTATACATAGACCACATCTTCTTTATCCATTCATCTTTCGTTGGACACCGAGGCTCCTTCCACAGTTTGGCCATTGTGGACATTGCTGCTAGAAACATCGGGGTGCAGGTGTCCCGGCGTTTCATTGCATCTGTATCTTTGGGGTAAATCCCCAAGAGTGCAATTGCTGGGTCATAGGGCAGGTCTATTTTTAACTCTTTGAGGAACCTCCACACAGTTTTCCAGAGTGGCTGCACCAGTTCACATTCCCACCAACAGTGTAAGAGGGTTCCCTTTTCTCCGCATCCTCTCCAACATTTGTTGTTTCCTGCCTTGTTAATTTGCCCCATTCTCACTGGTGTGAGGTGGTGTCTCATGGTGGTTTTGATTTGTATTTCCCTGATGGCAAGTGATGCGGAGCATTTTCTCATGTGCATGTTGGCCATGTCTATGTCTTCCTCTGTGAGATTTCTCTTCATGTCTTTTGCCCATTTCATGATTGGATTGTTTGTTTCTTTGCTGTTGAGTTTAATAAGTTCTTTATAGATCTCAGAAACTAGCCCTTTGTCTGATATGTCATTTGCAAATATCTTCTCCCATTCTGTAGGTTGTCTTTGAGTTTTGTTGACTGTATCCTTTGCTGTGCAAAAGCTTCTTATCTTGATGAAGTCCCAATAGTTCATTTTTGCTTTTGTTTCTTTTGCCTTCGTGGATGTATCTTGCAAGAAGTTACTGTGGCCAAGTTCAAAAAGGGTGTTGCCTGTGTTCTCCTCTAGGATTTTGATGGAATCTTGTCTCACATTTAGATCTTTCATCCATTTTGAGTTTATCTTTGTGTATGGTGCAAGAGAGTGGTCTAGTTTCATTCTTCTGCATGTGGATGTCCAATGTTCCCAGCACCATTTATTGAAGAGACTGTCTTTCTTCCAGTGGATAGTCTTTCCTCCTTTATTGAATATTAGTTGACCATAAAGTTCAGGGTCCACTTCTGGATTCTCTATTCTGTTCCATTGATCTATGTGTCTGTTTTTGTGCCAGTACCACACTGTCTTGATGACCACAGCTTTGTAGTACAACCTGAAATCTGGCATTGTGATGCCCCCAGATATGGTTTTCTTTTTTAAAATTCCCCTGGCTATTTGGGGTCTTTTCTGATTCCACACAAATCTTAAAATAATTTGTTCTAACTCTCTAAAGAAAGTCCATGGTATTTTGATAGGGATTGCATTAAACGTGTAAATTGCCCTGGGTAACATTGACATTTTCACAATATTAATTCTGCCAATCCATGAGCATGGAATATTTTTCCATCTCTTTGTGTCTTCCTCAGTTTCTTTCAGAAGTGTTCTATAGTTTTTAGGGTATAGATCCTTTACCTCTTTGGTTAGGTTTATTCCTAGGTATCTTATGCTTTTGGGTGCAATTGTAAATGGGATTGACTCCTTAATTTCTCTTTCTTCAGTCTCATTGTTAGTGTATAGAAATGCCACTGACTTCTGGGCATTGATTTTGTATCCTGCCACACTACCAAATTGCTGTATGAGTTCTAGCAATCTTGGGGTGGAGGCTTTTGGGTTTTCTATGTCCTCTGCCCATTTTAAAATTGGATTATGTATTTGTCTGTATTGAGTTGTATGAGTTTTTCTATATTTTGGATATTAGCCCTTCTTAGATATATGGGTCACAAATACTTTGTCTCATTCTATAGGTTGCCTCTTCATGTTGTTGAATTTTTTTCCAAATAAAAGCCTAAAAGTGACCTCTGAATCACACTAGGCAAAAGTAACCACTGTTTATATCTGATAAATTTCCTACACAACTCCTTAAGAATTCATATACATGTGCATGCACATGTGTAATTTTGCATGCATGGGATGGCACTTGCGGGTTCAAAACAATGACTTTTTCTTTTTTTTTTAATCAATAGGATATTGCTGTGCTCTCTTCCCATCAGTGTTAAGACCAAGGCTACTCATGTTGGATAATGTTTAAAGGTTGCTTAGCGCCCTTCATATGAATTCACTCTAGTGTACTTAATCAATTCCTCTTGATTGGTTTTCCCTCTATTGTTAGACTTGTAACTTTTCCAATGTTGCCAGTATTATAAACAACACTGCAGTGAACATCCTTGTGCATAGACCTTTGCTTCTATGTTCCAATACTTTTAGTGTAAACAAATACTTTATAAGTCCAAAAACTTTTAAATCAAAATTTTCATGGTGTGCTTTGTTTCTATTATTTTTATGGATATAATTATTATTGAGTTTTATTGAGATTAATTGGCATCCAACACTGTATTAGTTTCAGGTGCACTACATATAATCATGAAATAAACCATGGTAAGTTTAGTTACCATCCATTACCTCACACAGTTACAGTTGTGTGTGTGTGTGTGTGTGTGTGTGTGTGTGTGTGATGAGGACTTTTAAGCTCTACTCTCTTAGAACCTCTAAAACACTACAATACAGTATTGTTAGCTACAGTTTGTGCTGATTTGTTTTTAATGACTATTTATTATTTCTGGATCCTTTCTCTTTCCCCGAAGTGCTTTACTTGAGATTATTTCGTTTCATTTTTTACAATAATGCAGTGGGGGGTAGTTACTGTCATTATCTATGTTTTAAAGATGAGGGAGCTTAGCAAGGTTAATAACTTGATCCAAAGACAAACAGCCATCTTTCCCTGATTCCAGAAGTCTGAGTCTCTTAAAAAACTGGCCCTGTTTCAAGCACTGATACACCTGCAGTTTCCTTTTCTGACCAAACTAGGGACATGCAAAACTGATTATTCAGCCCCCCCCAAAAGGGGTGTGGCCAGAATTGGGTGCGGGGGCGGGGGGGGGCACCCAAGGCCTGCAGCTTCTGCTGGAGCTCTGCTGCCCCCTGGTGGCAATACTCTTTCATTGCTCAGCCAATTGTCCCTGAAGTCCCAACCTTTAAGGCGACAAGAACAAGAGCAACCTAACAGTCATTCTCTAAATATTTTCAAGGACCCTGGGCTGTGAGTTACATGAACTCTCAGCACCCATACCCTGGAGGAAAAAACCAGGGCTCGTAGAGGTTAACCCAAGATCATGTGACTCACAAGTGCCAAATTCACATTGAATCCCAGTTCTCGCTGGTGCTAAAGTGAGCCCAATATATCCAGGCTGGCACAAAGCAGCATCCTTGAAACCCTTTGGCAAGTTTAGTCTGAGCTCAAGGCAGTCGGGCACAGAGATTTGGAGTATGGGCTTCAGAGTCTGACAGTCCCTATATCCTAATTCTGCGTCTGCCACTTCCTAGTTCTATCTTGCCCTGTTGGTTTTGCAAGGAGAGAGACTTAGCCCGGGGTGGGGGGTGGAGGGCTGGCATTCAGGAAGCAGTCAATAAATCAGAGTTTCAAATCAAGGCGGTGCAATGGGCCCCGGGGATCCAGGGTCCTAGATTCAGGACACTGAGAATCAGTGTCTTGGATTCAGATCCTGGTGCTGATAGTGACAAGATGTGGGCAGGTCCCTTTGCTCTCTGACTCTGTTTCCTCTTCTGCCAGAAATATTCTTTCAAGAGCTGCATATTTTTTTTTAATGAATTTCACCTGTCTTTTTATTCATTTTTGGAGTTGCTTTTTGTGTGTGAGGTTTTTTGTTTTTTGTTTTTTTTAATTTATTTATTTATGATAGTCACAGAGAGAGAGAGAGGCAGAGACACAGGCAGAGGGAGAAGCAGGCTCCATGCACCGGGAGCCCGACGTGGGATTCGATCCCGGGTCTCCAGGATCGCGCCCTGGGCCAAAGGCAGGCGCCAAACCGCTGCGCCACCCAGGGATCCCAAGAGCTGCATATTGATCAGCAACCACTGCTCTTGGCCCTGGACCTGATGCTGAGCCTCCCAGTTTCCTCCCTTCTAAAATGAGGACCAAACTATGCACCATTTTCCACAGTGTTCATACAAGGCAGGAAAGATGTTGGTGCTGCACAAGTGGTAGTTTTGCCAATCGTACGGGTATACGAGGCCTGGTCTCAGTAGCCGAGAAGCTTGAGCTCTCCTGAGGGAATAAAAGGAGTCATACTGATGACTAACATTTATTGCATGCTTAATATTTGCCAAGCACCTGACCAAATGCTCAAAAATTTCAACTCATTTGATGCTCTCACACCTGCCTTAAGAGGGAGGCTATTTTATTGGGCATTATAGGTGAGGAGGAGAAGCATGTGACCCAGATCTGACCAATCAGTTTCTCATTTCCAGGGCTCGATGATTGGGTGAAGTGTGTGTGTGGGGAGCAGGGGCGGGGCATGAAAACCAAAGTCTAACCAATCAGATTCTTCCCTGGCACCATGCATCTAGATGCTGGAGGTAAAAGGATTTTCGTTTAGCCCTAGAGGCCTGGGGTGATGTCAGCCTGAAGCTGACCCAGGCAGTGCTGTGCCCTCAAGGAAATCAACTAAAGCACTTGAGAATGAAGCCAATGCAGAGATGAAAAGAGGTAGAAAAGGTTTGAGATCGGCTCATATTGCTTGAATCTGTGTCCACTTCTTTTCCCAGTACTGGGAAAATCAGTGAATCCATTTGTTTCTTAAGCTAGTTTGTGAAGATTCTATCATTTACAACCGAAAGGGTCCTTGCAAATGCACGTACACGAATAATATTAATTTTATCCATCAATATATTATCAATAGGATGCTATGCTCAATAGACTTATATAGTCAATATACTAATATTGATCATTACAGCTTCTTATGCGGTGGCATCTGACCTGGTCTTTGCAATGAGTTGAAAATTGGGTCCTCCCCCCGCCCTCAATTTGTATTTTGAAGCCCTAACATCTAAGGTGATGGTATTGAGGTGTGTGTGTGTGGGGGGGGGGAGTATTTAGGTTTAGATGAGATATGAGGGTAGGACACTTAAGATGGGACTTGTATCCTTAAGAGAAGAAGGCAGAGATCACTCTCTCTCCACACACATGCACCCAAGAAAGACCATGTGAAGACTCAGCAAGAAGGTAGCCAAGCCAAGAAGAGGGCCTTCACTAAGTTCTTCACTTGCCAGCATCTTGATCTTGGACTTACCAACCTGCAGAACTTCAAGAAACAAATGTGTGTTGTTGAAGCCACTCGATCTACACTATTTCGTATAGCAGCCTGGGCTGACTCTTCAAGACTCAAGTGACAATCTTCCCTATGAATGATTCTTGGGTTCCTCCCAGATGAAAGTAGTCACTTCATAATGAATGCGGTTGACATCATTATTATCATGTTTCTTTTTTAAAAAAAATATTTTATTTATTCATTCATGAGAGACACAGAGAGAGAGGCAGAGACACAGGCAGAGGGAGAAGCAGGCTCCCTACAGGGAGCCTGATGCAGGACTTGATCCCAGGACCCCGGGATCACACCCTGAGCCAAAGGCAGACGCTCAACCACTGAGCACCCAGGTGCCCCTATTATCACGTTTCTTAATCTATAAAGTTGTAAAGTCAGGTATGTCTTGACTTTATGTCTTCTTGCTTTTGCTCAGGCAACATCTTCCACCTGGAGTGCCCTTTCCTCCTGACCTACAGGGAGCCAGCACTGTGGTTATAAAGAGCAGCAGCTTTCCAATCAGAGAGAACCATGTTCAAATCTCACTTTATAGCTCTTTGACCTGGGTCAAATCACTTACCTTTTTGAAACTCAGTTTTCTCATCTGTCTGTTGGGCATAATGATAATACAGGTCACCCAAGATTGACAGGATTAGGTTAAATTGGGGCACGTGGAAGTTCTCAATAATTGTTAGTGAATTCTTCAATAAGACTTTCTCTTGTGAGGGTGTTTCTTGATAGTATTTGGGGTTGTGGTCAGGGTTCAATGGAGGGGGTGAGTTGGAGGAAATTCTGTGTTTGAATTTTCCCATCATAAACCTCAATCTAGGTTAATCAGCTTGTATATCAGCGGCTCAGTGTGAGCCATCATTTATTCCCAGGGAGGAAGGAATTCCCATAAAATCCTAGGCTTCCAAACAAACTTCTTCCCACACTCAACACAGCCCATTCCCACAATCTTGGGCCTCTCCAAGGAATACAGCAGTGGGAAGCAGGACATGAATGAGTCTCATTGTGGGGGGACCCTTTGCGAGATGCAAGATACTGAATTCTTATTCTTAAATACGTCTTAACAAAGTGAAGTGTCCAAGTATACTTAATCAGTTTGAGGGATTGTCTTTTAGGTGCCATAGCTCTGACAGCTGCTAAATAATTTTGATTCTTCCCTCCCTTGTCTCAGGTAGGTGTTCCTCATCCAAAGCATGTGGATTCAGCAACCAAAGACCTGGGTAGAGACTCTGGCTTCTCCGCTTTCTTGCCATCTGACTCTGGTCAAGCCATTTTACCTTCAAGTCCTACTCTACATCTGTAACACAAGGATGGTCACCTTGCATAGCTGTCGTTTAAAGATTGAATTGCACAGCATCTTTGCTGAATGGTTTGACATCTCATGTTCTAGATGTCGATGGCTTTGGAGCAAACCTGACAATTTAGTGCCTTAAAAGAGTAACACCTATTTTGCTCACAGATATGCAATGTGGGCAGGGCTTGGTGAGGACGGCCTGTCTCTGCCCCACTCGGTATCAGCTGGGGTGGCTTGAAGGCTGGGGGTTGGGATCACCAGATGACTCACTCATTCACATGTCTGATAGTTGATGCTGGCTGTTGGCTCGTGCCTTAACGGAGGCCATTGGCCAAAACACCTACCTGTGACCACACTGTGTGGCTTGGGCTTCCTTACAATATGGCAGCTGGGTTTTAATAGTGAGTATCTCAAGAGAGAGAAAGCCTAAGCAGAAACCCTCTCCTCTTGAATGAGCAGCCACAGAAGTCTGCTGAGGTTCAAGAGGATGGGATATAGTCCACCTCTTTGGGGAGCATGCCAATGTTCTGGAAAAGAGTGTGGGACCAGAAATATCACCCTGGCCTTTGGGAGAAAATACAAGTTGCCTCATCTAAAGAAACAGCAAGTCCTAAGACCTCCCTCTCTCTCTCTCTTTCTTTTTCTCTGTCTCTCCCTTTCTGAGCCTTACATATAAATTTTCTTACCTGAGACAGGAACAAAAAATACTTATTTTATGGAGAAGTTGAAAAAATTACAGAGGGTATATGAAAAGTTCCTGGTATACAGTAAGTGTTTAAAAGATGGCTCATTATAATTGCAACTCATATTTCTTGAGCCATTGCCAGGTAATAGGCACTGCCTCCTGATCACTTCATTGTGCTTTGTTCCACTTTGTCCTCATGACAACCCTCTAATTCAGTTTGTGTTATTATTTCTATTTTAAAGATGAAGGGACTCAGTGTTCAGAGAGGGTAAGCAGCTCGCCTAAGTGTCACACGGCTGGGTAGTAGGACTTTCAAGATTCACACCTTGGCAGTGTGGCTCAAGCTTGAATGCTTTTATATATAACGCCACACCATCTCTTCATGACAATAGTGATCCTCTCGGCACAATGGTTTGCAGTGTGACCCAGTGTTGAACACTAATTCCATGGAGCTGGGAAACAGTAGCCAATGTAGGAAAGGTGATAAAAGGCCAAGACTTGATAAAAGGCCAAGACCTGGTGCCAGGGAGGTGAAGACTGAGGTTGAATTGTTTGTGCCTCCCCAAGGGATGATTAGCAGGGCTCACAGATGACACCCTGACCTACCATCCACTCCACTTGCAAATGCATATATTATAAATCCTTAAAAATGAAGAGCTGGTGAGAGACAATAACTTGCCTCAAAAGGGTGGAGGCTTTTCCATTGGAATAGAGGACAGGACAAAGGTGGAAGCTAAGCAAACAGAAGAAGAGAGCTTTCTAACTATTAGAACCTCAAGAACAGGAAACAGACTTCCTAGGGAGATAATGAGCTCCCCATCACTGGAGGCATTCAGGTACTTATGTGAATAATGTAGAGTTATTATACTATTTTGTTGAGAAGAAGCCTGCATTGGAAGACAGGCCCCTATTAGGGCTGGTCTTCTAAGACGTTTTTTCCCCAACGAAGAAAAACTCCAAGTACTTGGTGGATTCAGATGAAAATCCTAGAGGAAAGGAAGGAGCCCACCTGTCTGGTCCAGGATGCTGGCTGAGTCACAGTACAAAGGAGTGGAAATAGAGCCAGAGTTCTTTTCCTTTGGGTAGCATGCCAGCATAGACCTATCAGCCCAGGGGAGCTCACTAAAATTTATTTCATTTAGAACTTTGTAGCTTATTATGTTTACAAAGTTCACTTTGTTCTCAAAAGAACAACTAAAGATTTCATGGGGCAGGGGGTTTCTTTTCTCCGGGTTTCACAGAATAAATGGGTGGCCTTATAACGCATCCTTGTAGCTTACTTCTTTATAGCAGGTAACACATCAGTTAAACAAGTATTTGAGCAAATATGCGCTTGGCATCCTCTTGTCTTAGGAGGAAGCTGTTTGAGGGCAGGCCTGTTTTCCTTGTTCCCCCTTGAAAACCTTAGGACCTAAATCAGAGTCTAGCATATAGCAGACTTCCAGTAAATACTGGCCAAATAAAGAGAAGAGATAACTAAAGATCAGGGGCAAGCAAGCAGGTGGCCACCACTGGGAACTTTGAAGTGCCGGTGACCTGGCAATACAGGAATTTGTTCATCTGCTTGGGGAAAGTAATTGCCCCACCTTTGGGGGGACATCCCCATGGCTCCCTGTCATTGGCAGTGTGGATAGACACCAGGGAACCCCAGTCACTTCTTGGCCAAACCCCACTAGTCCTTGAAGACATCCCTTCCTAGTATCCGTGCAGGTATCACTTTGCCCTGCCAGGAAGTTGAGCTTTTATCACATATATAATTTTGTCTTGGTTTTATTATAAAAATAATATGGGCTTACCGTAAAAGTGTAAAGGCAAACATATATGGAGTGGAAACATTCTCTAAGTCCTAACCTAGAATCTCAGTCAGTAGCTTTCTTCTTTTATATATATATATATTTTAAAAATATGTATTCCTTTAACAGTGCCAGCAGGACGTCCTTCTATAACAACAGCACACTGCAACACCTACTGAGTGTTTCACAATGTAGCCGTGCCACAACGTATTTTACAAAGGCCCAGATGGTGGACATTGAGGTTGTTTCTGTTTCTCATTGGTTAGAAACAGTGCTTCCCCCTACATCACATGCCTGTATTATGTATTTCTGAAGGATAGATTATTTGGAATAACAAGCATGTAATTTCAAGTAAGTTAATTATGTTGCAAATAACATCCTTCCTCTTTAAGTTCTTGGTCATCTTTTGGCATGTGGATTTTCTCATTAGTTGCCCTTGGATTCTACTGTTTGTAGCAAATGCTATTGGTGTCTCACCATGTTGCCTCGGCACTCCCTGAGCTTGCTGGGGATGTCCACCTGTAAGGACTTACCATCTGAGGATAAGTCCTTGCTCAGCCATTCTCAAGTGCTGGGGACAATCTCAGCCAATGCTCAAGTGCTGGGAAGATGCTCAACCAATGTTCAAGGGCTCGGGAGATACTCAGCCCATGCTCAAGTGCTCAGGAGATGCTCAGCCCATGCTCAAGGGCTGGGGAGATGCTCAGTCATGCTGAAGTGCTTGGGAGATTGTCAGCCTATGCTCAAGGGCTGGGGAGATGCTCAGACCATGCTCAAGGGTTCAGGAGATGGTCAATCCATGCTCAAGTGCTCAGGAGATGATCAACCCATGCTCAAGGGCTCGGGAGATGATCAGCCATGTTCAAGTCCTGGGGAGATGGTCAGCCCATGCTCAAGGGCTGGGGAGATGCTGAGCCATGCTCAAGTGCTCAGGAGATGCTCAGCCCATGCTCAAGTGCTGGGGAGATGCTCAGCCCATGCTCAAGTGCTTGGGAGATGGTCAACCCATGCTCAAGTGCTGTGGAGATGGTCAGCCCATGCTCAAGTGCTGTGGAGATGGTCAGCCCATGCTCAAGTGCTGTGGAGATGGTCAGCCCTTGCTCAAGTGCTGGGGAGATGCTCAGCCCATGCTCAAGTGCTTGGGAGATGGTCAACCCATGCTCAAGTGCTGTGGAGATGGTCAGCCCATGCTCAAGTGCTGTGGAGATGGTCAGCCCATGCTCAAGTGCTGTGGAGATGGTCAGCCCTTGCTCAAGTGCTGGGGAGATGCTCAGCCCATGCTGAAATGTTCAGGAGATTGTCAGCTCGTGCTCAAGTGCTGGGGAGATGCTCACCCCATGCTCAAGTGTTCAGGAGATCGTCAGACCATGTTCAAGTGCTCAGGAGATGGACTCACCAGAGAGCAGCCCCCAGTCAATGACAAACAAGAGTTGGAGCATGAGCCCAATCGACATACATGGCTACAGTATGAGGTACCTCAGATACAGAACATTTCTACCCTGGCAGGAAGGTCTGTTGCACAGCACTAATGGAGAGCCATGACTTTTGACTTTTTGAGGGTCATCGACAACTTGAGAATTTAGGAACCTTCTTCCTAAAGACCCTTTCTCCCTCTCCCCTTTCTCACATGGAAGTAGTTTTGTCTATGGTTCCATCAGGCTTGTGAACAATGTGGGGCTCATTAAGACTCCCCCGAAGCAGCGCATGCTCAAAGTACTATATGAATGTAATGCAACACAAGGAACTGTGGAAAAAATTGGTCTTACCAAACCTTCACAATAATCCTCCAAGTTTAAGTCTGTCTGTCCGTACATTTCTTTGACACATGAGGAAACAGACTCAGAGAGGTTCAGGGAATTTCCCAAGATTACACAGCGCCTAAGGACAGAGTAGGGATGTGAAGCAAAATGTGTCTGATTCAAAAGCGCAGACCCTTCGCAGTCTGCCACGACAGCAAAAGTGATGAGAGTACCTCTCGCAGCGGGTCAAGAGACCCCATACCCCTGGCCTGGCAGGACCCTGTGCCCACAGACAAGGAGGCTGAGCACCGCCGTCTCCAGACCGTGGCTCCCTGTGTACCAGAGCCCGTACTGGAGTCTTCCCATCTCTGACCCAGGGAGGGTGAGGCAGGGAGCACACACTTGCTCCCCAGCGAGGGCCCACTCCTGCCCACCACCGCTTAGAAAGCTTTCCCCAGGTAAGCTTGCACTTTGGCCTTTATGGATTTGTTATTTTCTCTGCTTCCTCTGATGCTTGAAATGCCTTTTATTTTATTTTTTAAGAAAGATTTTATTCACTTATTTATGAGAAACACAGAGAGGCAGAGACACAGGCAGAGGGAGAAGCAGGCTCCCTGCGGGGAGCCCAATGTGGGACTAGATCCCAGGACCCCGAGATCATACCCTGAGCCAAAGGCTCAACCACTGAGCCACCCAAGTATCCCTAAAATACCTTTTAAATACCTTCATTTAATTTGTGCTTTCGGGTCACCTGGGCGGCTCAGTCAGTTAAGGATCTATCTTCAGTTCAGGTCGTGATCTCTGGGTCCTGGGATTGAGCCCCATGTCTCCCTCTCCCTCTGCCCTTCCCCCTGCTTGTACTCTGTCTGTCTCTCTCTCTCTCTCTCTCTCTCACTCTTGCTCTCTCTCTTTCAAGTAAATAAATAAAAATCTTTTTAAAAATGTGTGCTTTTGTTTTTTATGTCTCCAGCTTAGTAAATTGCTTATTACATGTTAGCAATCTAGGGAACCAATAGCATTTTAAAAAACTTGTTAATATGGAAAATTTCAAAGGCAAAAGTAGAGAGCATGGTCTTGTGAGACTCTATATACCCATATAGCATAAATGATTAATTCATGGCCAATCTTGTGATTAACTATAACTTCACCAAAATGAAGCCACATCCAGATTATTCTGAGGCAAATCTAAACAGATATTAACGACTACCATGGCTACTAATAATTGTGGACATTTTTCCCCCCAGTAGTTGGCAGAGAAGGGGAGAAGCTAGAGTTATTTTCACCCCCCAACCCTGAAATGACTCCTGAAATGACGAGAAGGCTGCCATCTCCAGCGACAGGTGGTCATGCCCAGAACTGAGAGTTTCAGAGTCCCATAGATAGATCTCGGGGCAGCCATGGCCTGGGGCTGAGCAGAAATGACTGACCTTCAGGTCTTTGGTGTCTGGCACCTACGGATTCGGTGCTTGCTGCAGACTGCCACAGCCATGGTGCCATAAAGTTCCAGGACCAAGAACTTTTGTTTGGAAGACTTTGTGAATCCCCTGCCCTCTCCTCTCTGTGATGTTGAAATTTGTTGCTTTGCATCATGTTCCGACCGTGGGTGTAATTATTGCCAGGGGACCAGCAATTAACCTTGCACAGAGTAACCAGGAAGGGCTCTCTGGCTGAGTGTCCTGTGTCAGGAAAGGACACTTGTCAAGTTCCAGCCGGACTGCCCGGAATGTCTGCTCTGAGATAAGGGGGTGGTAGGCAGGGGACCTTGGGCCGTGGAGGGGTCAGTATTTCTCACTGGCCTCATCAGAACTGGAACACGGAGCGGCGGTTGTCACTGATCTTTGTGAGAGGGAATAACACCTCCATTTGTAGTCGGGATGCTGGATCCAGCTGGAAAATGTCCTTTTCCTAATGATCTCTTAGCCAGTGCTTTACTCACTAACACACGGGTCCCTATCTTATAGAAAACATGGCATTTCTTACTTTCTTTTTCTTTGTTTTGAAGCCAACTTAAATACAATAAAGTGTTCAAATACTACATGTGTGGTCTGGGGACTTGCCACAAGTGTACATCTGTGTAAGCACCGTCGGGCTCAGCTCCTGCACTCTCACTGGCTCCCGTAAACTTCCTTCCAGTCAATTCTCTCCGCACAAAGGCAACCACCATTCAGCATCGCCATAGAGCCTTTTGCCCAGTTTTGAATTTCATATAAATAGAATCATACAGTATGTTCTTTTTTTCATCTGCTTTCTTTCATTTATATCTCGTTTGGAAATTCAGCCTTATTGTTGCAGTTAGCCAGAGGGTGTTCTTTTTTGTGGCTGTATAGTATTTCACTCCATGAGTCTCCTATCTTCTATGTGTCCATTCTGTTCTGACTGGCATTTATTTCCAGTTTGGCTTATGGCAAATAAATCTGTAAATATTCTTGTGGCTGCCTTTTGGTATACGGAAGCACTCAGTTTTGGGGAAACCATACTTTGAGGAGTAGAATTTTGGGGTTGGGGGACACATACATAGGTTCAGCTTTATTCGTCACTGCCAAGCTTTTTTTTTCATTATTATTATTTTTAAGATTTTATTTTATTTACTTATTCATGAGAGACACACAGAGAGAGGCAGAGACATAGGCAGAGGGAGAAGCAGGCTCCCTGTGGGGAGCCTGATGCGGGACTCCATCCCAGGACCCTGGGATAGCATCAATTTACATTCCCAAAGCAATGTGTGAGAGTCTCAGATGCTCTACAACCTTACCAGTTTGTCCTGCCAACTGTCTTTTTAATCATACATTCAGGCACGTGGCATGAAAATTAGAACCAATGCACAGTAATGACCAAGAAAAATGATAAATGCCCTGCCTTCACACCGCCAAGGAGATTTTTGGTTAAAGCTTTCTTCTATTTCCCACTGTCGGGCTCTAGGTTTTTTTTTTTTTTTTAACTTATGAAAAGACATTTTATTATTTTGCTATATAACATATTAGTGAATATACATACTCAATAGCGTTTCTCAAATGGCAAATGAGACACAAGATAACATCTTTTTGATTCCTGAAAACCTCAATATCATCTGTCTTTTGGAGGATCCAGTTTCCTACGATGTCTATGATACTGTAAAGAACATTTTGCTAAGTTGTTCTGGGCTCTAGGTTTTGACAACCGCTGGAAGGAAATTGAAATAAGGTGAAGAAAGAAGAGAAAGATTTATATCACTGCAAAGGCTACAGAGGAGATTAAGAGGCACCACACTTGCAATCAGCCTCCCAGGGGCTCTCACCTCTTGGCATTAGTCCTGGCTTCTGAGGCCACATAGGATAAAGTCCAAGGCTCCCCAGAGGTGCAGAAATCCCCACGGTAGCCTGAGATTCCTGTATTCCTCTAGGAAAGTCCAGCGGCTTTGTGTTCCAGTCCTGTACTGTGTTGCCTTCGAAGCACTAGCAATCTGGCAAGAATGTCAAGGTCTGATCGATATCCTGAACTGAAGAATCCAGGATGGTAAGAAGTATATGTGCACGTGTACTAGACGCAAGAGTGGCTTCTGCCCGCGGTCTTGATCTAGGCAAGGGCGCCCAAACACCAGCTGGCATACATTTCCGCAAGCGTGGACTATCTATCTTTCAGTATCTTGTAATTCTGCTTTCGGTGGGTAAGCATTCCTGAAATATTTGCAATGGCTGCAGAGTAATCTGTCCTGAAATCTCCCTAACCTCTGGCTGCTTCACATTTCACTGGACAGCAGCCATGGACGTTGAACTTGGCCTCAGCTACATCAGACACGTTGAATTCTTTTTACAACATATGTTGCTGTTGTTGTTTTAATTAGAGTAGTACTATTTTTTGAAAAAAAAATCTGCAACAAACTGGAGAATTTGAGACATGGGATGGTTAGAGCTTGCAACAGTTCTCAATTAGAATGTCAGGGATAGCATCACTGGCCATCAGGGAAATCCAAATCAAAACCACAATGAGATACCACCTCACACCAGTGAGAATGGGGAAAGTTAACAAGACAGGAAACAACAAATGTTGGAGAGGATGTAGAGAAAGGGGAACCCTCTTTTTTTAAATTTTTTTTATTGGAGTTCAATTTGCCAACATATAGCATAACACCCAGTGCTCATCCCGCCAAGTGCCCCCCTCAGTGCCCATCACCCGGTCACCCCAATCTCCCATCCACCTCCCCTTCCACTACCCTTTGTTCATTTCCCAGAGTTAGGTGTCTCTCATGTTTTGTCACCCTCACTGATATTTTCACTCATTTTCTCTCCTTTCCCTTTATTTAAGGGGAACCCTCTGGCACTGTAGGTGGGAATGTGAACTGGTGCAGCCACTCTGGAAAACTCTGTAGAGGTTCCTCAAAGAGTTAAAAATAGATCTGCCCTATGACCCAGCAATTGCACTGCTGGGGATTTACCCCAAAGATACAGATGCAGTGAAACGCTGGGACACCTGCACCCCGATGTTTATAGCAGCAATGGCCACGATAGCCAAACTGTGGAAGGTGCCTCGGTGTCCATCGAAAGATGAATGGATAAAGGAGATGTGGTTTATGTATACAAGGGAATATTACTCAGCCATTAGAAATGACAAATACCCACCATTTGTTTCAGTGTCGATGGAGCTGGAGGGTATTATGCTGAGTGAAGTAAGTCAGTCGGAGAAAGACAAATATTATATGGTCTCATTCATTTGGGGAATATAAAAATTAGTGAAAGGCAATAAAGGGAAAGGCGAGAAAATGAGTGAAAATATCAGAGAGGGTGAAAACATGAGAGACACCTAAGTTTGGGAAATGAACAAGGGGTAGTGGAAGGGGAAGTGGGCAGGGGGGTTGGGGTGACTGGGTGATGGGCACTGATGGGGCACTTGGTGGGATGAGCACTGGGTGTTATGCTAAATGTTGGAAATTGAACTCCAACAAAAAAAATTTTAAAAATTAGTAGAATGTCAGGGATACGTCACTGAGCTCTTACAGAGGAGAATAGTAACAGTGTTTAGTTTCTGACCTGATTCATATGCATGTGTATATTTTTTTACCTGATTCTTCATATACACACACATGTATATATGTGTACGTATAGGTATATATATTAAGAATATATACATGTACATGCATGTATAATGTGCATATGTATGAAAAGTATATACATATATATGAATTAGGTCAGGAACTAAGTACAGTTTACAAACATATAAATACGTGTATGTATGTATATATTGCTTATGTAGGTCTGTGATCAGGCAATTGGCCTTTTTTTTGGAAAAAAGATTATATGTAAGTATGTATGTATTTAGAGAGAGAGAGTGCGAGCCAGGGAAGGGGCAGAGGGAGAGGGAGAGAGAGAATCTCAAGCAGTCTCTGCACAGAGTTCACTGTGGGACTCGATCCCATGACCCTGAAATCATGACCTGAGCCAAAACCAAGAGTCTGAGGCTTAACTGACTGAGCGACCCAGGTGCCCCTGTAACTGGCCTTTCTTAATATGACACATGTCAATCATGTGTTGCTTGAAGGGATAGGTTAACATTCTCTTTAAAAAGTCTAGAAGGGGGATGCCTGGGTGGCTCAGCGGTTGAACATCTGCCTTTGGCTCAGGGTGTGATCCCGGGGCCCCGGGATCGAGTCCCACATCGGGCTCTGGCGGGGAACTGCTTCTCCCTCTTCCTATGTCTCTGGCTCTCTCTCTCTGTCTCTCTCATTAAAAAAAAAAAGTCTAGAAGATGTTCCACTGGTTTCTGAAACAAGTGTGATGGGGCAGTACTGTCTCCTTCGTGGTCAAAGTCATAGTTCAAAGGGGCAGTGTCCTCCTGTGGTTAAGAGCACCAGGATCTGACAGACACGTTATTAGCTGTGAACTAGTGGAGCTCTCTGAGCCTCTGTTGCCTTGTTTGTAAAATGGGAACACTAAGGCTTTCCCCTTGGTCTTTTTGTGACCATCAAACAAGAAGTTGTGTGTAAGGCACTGTATACATGAAGCATGTGAGGAACATGAGCCACACTCACCATGGTGTTCAGCATGGGTTGATGCTTCATTTTCCACTCGGGCTGCTGTGTGGGAAGCAGGTTGGAGTGTGTGTCAGGTGGGGCGTCCAGAGCCCTAGTGGTGGAAGGGAAGGTAGACCACGATCGTGACAAAGGGCTACCCGGGGACCCCCGCATCCCTTCCTCACTGGCCGGGGCCAGGGAGGTAGAGAATTTTCTGGCACTAGGTGAGTCGAAGACAGCAAGAGGAACGTGGGGGCGTGATTCAGTGAGAAAGATAAAATCTTCCTGTTTGTGCATGTTTGCTCTCTTCCTGTGTGATGCAACCTCAGGGGGCCGCAAGACTCTTCATTATACTTAATATCAGGGGGCAACAAACCGGAGCTGTCCGACAGCACGCTAGTAACTGCCATGAAATGGCAGGTTATCAGGAAATAATGATCCCTTCTCTTTTCTCTGGAAGTCAACAGGTCCCTACAGGTACTATCATCTCATGCCTTCTCCTGACCTCCTTATGACTTCCAGTTTTCACAATGGCAATGCGCTCCGAGAGTGAGGGAGGCCTTTCCAACCCGGCAGCAGGGAGCCCCTCGTGAGACCATGGCTCAACATCTTAATTCATTCAACGTTTACATCCACGTAGGGTTTCCCGAGGCTCTGCTCGACCTTCTGGAACCACTGGGGAGTGTTATGAAGACACAAACCATGGGGAAAAGGAATGATTCCATTCATGAGTGACTTAAAATGTGCAGGATGGAGATGACCTAAATGTCCAGCAGGAGGGGATGAATTGAAGTATTTATAAGAAATATTATAGTAGCAGCACAAGCAATGTTGTAGATATGTGTTATGGACCTGGGAAGACAGCTGTCATATTTTAAGTGCCTAAGTTGGTTAGAAGATAGTATATTTAATATTATTATAGAAAATTGTATGAGGACGCCTGGATGGCTTGGTGGTTGAGTGTCTGCCTTTGGCTCAGGTCATGGTCCCAGGGTCCTGGGATCAAGTCCAGTATTGGGCTCCCCGTGGGAAGCCTACTTCTCTCTCCGCCTGTTTTGAAATCTTTAAAAAGCAAAAACCAAAATCAGTGACCTAGAGAAGCAGAAGACGCCAGAGAAATGGCCACGTTAAGAAGACATTTTCTCACCAATTTGAATGAAAGATTAAAAAATTTTTTTTATTTAAAAATTTTTTTTATTGGAGTTCAATTTACCAACATATAGCATAACAGTGCTCATCCCGCCGAGTAAGATTTTTTTTAAAGATTTTATTTATTTATTCATGAGAGACACACAGAGGGAGGCAGAGACATAGGCAGAGGGAGAGGCAGGCTCTTTGTAGGGAGCCCAATGGGAGACCCGATCCCCAGAGCCAAAGGCAAACACTCAACCGCCGCACCACCCAGGTGTTCCTGAATGAAAGATTTTTAAGGCTGGAAAAATTTCAAACACGTGTAACAAGCAATAAGCTGTCATCAGAAAGGTGTGGACTGGCCAAATCTGAGACATTTCCAGTCCCTCTGGCAGTCTGAGATTCCACTTCAGAATAATATTTTATTTTTATGTGCATAAAACATAGGGGAAGATCAATTATATTACAAAATATAATCAAAAAAATTTAAATGCAAGGGATGCTTGTCTGGCTCAGCCAGTGGAGCATGGGATTCTTCATCCCGAGGTCATGAGTTTGAGCCCCACATTGGGCATAGAGCTTCTTTCAAAAATTTTTTAAGTGTAATCATCAAAATTTAAAGAAACTTTGTGAGCAGAAATATGTGAGAGAGAGAGGGAGAAGAAAACACATGTTTATTAGGACCTACTATGTACCAGAGCCTTCTACAAGTTATTATTTCATCTACGTTCCTTTCGTAGAAGAAGGAATTATCAATCATTAGGATCATTATTACTGTCACCCTCTTTGTCTAAATAAGGGAACTAAAGATCAGGAAATGAAATGATTTATTTAAGGTCACACAAGTCATAGGTGGTGGAATGTGAACCTGGACCTGCCTAACTCCAAAAGCCTAGGAAAATTCAAGAGAGAAAGCAGAGAATTAGGAAAAGTAGTGGCAAATCCATAGCCATGATGATGATACTAAAAGCAGCTAAGTCTTGTATAGGCTCTGTTCCATGGCTTTCTGGGCCATCTCGTTTGTCTCAACACTGCTATGAGGGCAGATACATCATCATCCCCATCTTACAGATGAGACAACTGAGGCACAGAGAGGTTCCATCACTTGCCCCAGTTTCCACAGTTTATCCCAGCATGCCTATGCCCCCATGCCTGTAGAGTAGCATGACCAGTGGTCTAGCACAACTTCATCACAGACTCGCTTGCTTAGACACAGTGTGCCTTCCCTGGGAGAATGAAACTCCACTAGAGAAAGTTCTTTTATTGCTTTGTCGACCACTATGTTTTGGGGTCCCTCTGCATTGCCTGGACTGCGTGGGCGCATTCAGTAGGGATCTTTTTTTTTTTTTAAGATTTTATTCATCTATTCATGAGAGACACAGAGAGGAAGAGAGACACAGGCAGAGGGAGAAGCAGGCTCCCTGCGGGGAGCCCGATATGGGACTGGATCCCAGGACCCCAAGATCACAACCTGAACCAAAGGCAGCCACTCAACCACTGAGCCAACCCAGGTGCCCCAGTAGGGATGTTTGGAATGAAAGGATAAAGGGATGATGGGTGGGAAAAGGAATTAAAAGGGAAAGAGGATCGGTGGAAAACTAAGAGTCACAGCGACAGACTTTTGCCAGACAGAACTGTGAGTAAACACAAGCAGTATGAGGTTTCCTAAAATGTCATGTTAGAGCTAAGAGGAGTCTTGAAAACACCTAGTCCCCCAACTGATTTATAAGTGGGGAAACTGAGGCACAGGGTCACATCCCAGATGCGTGGCGCAGTCCAGGCTAGTGTTTGTCTCTGAAGCCCGAGGCTCCCCAGTCCCCAGTCCCATCTGTAGATTCTGTCCCCCAGGGACTGGCTTCATTACAGCCCCTGATGCTTAGGCTCATTCTTCGGGGCGATGTGAAGCCCTTTCCAACAGCACCTGCCCTTGTGCCAGTGTCCATTGGCAAGCCCGCGGTGGCGAGACCTGGGTGCGCGGGGGTGCCGGGAGAGGAGGGGTCAGCCTTCTCGCTTTCAGAGCTGGGGAGAGAGGGAGGGGAGGCGGCCAAGGCCCATAAGCATCATATGCCACGGGCTTCATTTCCTCCCAAATAATTTTCTCAAGCTGTATAAACTTTCTGCCTGAAAAATAAATGACTCCCCCCTTAAAATAAACATTTACGCCATCCACTCGCCTGCATTCACTGCCTAGGAATGAGGCTCGCCCATGACTATGCCCAGAAGCTTCCACCCAAAGCCTGCAACCTTATATTTTCCTCTGTGACCCTCGGCAACCACCATTCTTCAATCACACGCCCCAATTAGCCACCAGAGAAAAAAAAGCACGTGCATGTGAAGAACGTAATAATAGATTTGTGTGAAAGCAGGGAGTCAGTCTCATGAGTCCTAAAGCTGAGCCCCATTTCTAACTTGACAGGAAAAATTCAAGAAGAAGGTGAGTGCGTATCAACATCACTAATAGGACAGGCAGTCGTCTGGTGATCCCTTGAGTGGAGGTAAAAACAGTGGACAATTGAGAATATGAAGGAGACGGCTGCCAGGGTGGCTCAGTCACGTAAGTGTCTGCCTCGGGCTCAGGTCATGATCCCCAGGTCCTGGGATCAAGTCTTGTGTCAGGTTCCCTGCTCAGCAGAGAGCCTGCTTCTTCCTCTGCTGCTCCCCCTGCTTGTATTCTCTCTCTCTCCTTGTCAAATAAATAAATAAAATCTTAAAAGAAAAAGAGTATGAAGGAGATAAGAACCACCTGTGGATGTCATTCATTTCGTGGTCATTGTTAACTGAGCCGCTACCATGTGGCAGGTGCTGTCTCATTGTTATAGTTCAGTTAGAAAGCGGTTCAGACTCTGTTCCAGTCATCATAACATCATAGCTCTGTCCTAAGAAATCTCAGCAACAAAAATTCGGGTCCAGAGAATTCTTTCTCTTATACAAAGCTTCATTGCATGTTATCTTCCGAAGCGCCTTCAAGGAAGGTGGTGGCCTTCTCGTTGTCATCGACCCCCATTCTGCAGAGAAAAATGTAGTTCCAAGAGGCGTTTTTGTGTAAGAAGTTGGTGTCACTTTGTTTAACGCCTCTACTGAATTGTTGGTTGGCATTAAAATGTTCAGAGAAGGACAGGGTTTTATCCCTCCCAGAACTAAAAGGAAGGAAATCTTAACTTTTTCATTCCTTTGTGTGTGGGGGGGGGGGGGATCCCAGGAAAAACCAGTGGGAAGGTGGGACACAAATAGGATAGAAAGGGAGTCATTAGATGATGCATAATCATGTCAGCTATGCCGGGGGCCACTGGGGCTCCATCCACTTGGGGGCTCTGGGAGACAGCATGGAACACTGAGTTACCCCAAGTGAAGACGGAGGAAGTTAGGACCTTATCCCAAACTCTCTACCATCATTGGTTGAAGGCTGCTTCCCTCAATCTGCTATCTGTTCTGTCTTTTTGCAAAACCTTATGAACTTTAGCGTTCATAATAAAAATAATTTCCTTGTAGGAAGTCATGGGTGTTGGCGCCAAGCACTGTCAGTGAATGGCTAGGGGTACGGAAGGTCAGCAATAACACTCGTGACACACACTGAAGACCGTTTCCAGACAAGCTAGAAGTCTCTGCAAGGAGGTGGAGGTGTTCCTGCAAGTAACCAGACTGTTCCATGAAGCAGCAAGGCCCCTTTGTTTTGGATTCTGCTCTCAGCATCCACAGATGTTCTCTGAACTTCAATGTCCCCCAAACTCCTCTGTCACACTGCTGGCACTTCTCACTGCTGGAGTAAGGGGTCGTCCTGACGTTACACATGCCACTTGGCCCCTGTAGCTCTGTCCCTGATGCATGCATGATGCTCTAGAGGAGCTTGGAATCTGGAGTGACTACCTACCTGATCATAGGAACCCACCCACTGACTACAGTGATTGGCCCAAGGAATGGACATGTGACCCACCAGGCCCACTCTGAGCTCTTCCTTGGGATTCTTTGTTTTAAAAGGTTTTATTTATTCATGAGACACACACACACACACAAAGAGAGAGAGAGAGAGGTAGAGGGAGAAGCAGGCTCCCCATGGGGATCCTGATGAGGGACTCGATCCCAGGACCCCGGGTTCATGACCTGAGCCAAAGGCAGATGCTCAACCACTGAGCCACCCAGGTGCCCCAATTCCTTGGGATTTTTATCCAGACATCAAGAGATAGGAGGCCTCCGTTGGCTGTGGTTGTAAATGTAGTGGATGCCAAGTTGGAGCTGCCAGCAGCCCAAGCTTCCACCTTCACCACATCTGAAGAGGATGAGGAAGAGCCACCCCCCAGGGAGAAACAAATTGCAAGAGGACAGAGATCCTCACGCCATCAGTTGAATCCCCAGATCCATTGTGGGAAACTAGCTCTTGCTTCACCCTTTCTGGCCACACAAGGTACTCAGTGCCACGTTTGCCCAAGCTCATCTGTATTGGGTTTCTTTTCCTTCCTTATTGCTGGTGGTACTGACAAGTGAAGACTCTAGGAAAATTCTTTCTTTCTTTGTCTTTTCTTATAAGGCATTGGACAATAGAGATATCTTGACCCCAGTTACGTAATTATTTGGTATTTTCCACCTGGCAGAGGGACTTGGACCACCAGGTACATCTGTCTTTTCTCTTTTCCACTGCTCTCTCTTTCTTGGGACACAGAGAGGGACACTGAGTCACAGAGGAGTGAGCCCCCTTCGTGTGGGCAAAGGGACTTCTTTGGCACCATGTAAATCTGAATTCCTTTTCCTCCCTCCCTGACTCAAGGTCAATCAGCTATATCTCTACATACCTGAGCCCAATTTTTAAAAATAATGATTACTTTCACATATTGACGGTTTACCGTGTCTGGGTTACCCAAACACATGTGCTCATTCATCTGGTCATCGTGAAATCCTATGAGATAAACAACAATATTGCTTCCATCTTAGTTGTGAGAAAATTGAAACTGAGAGGAGGTCTGTGTCCAGGTTGAACGTTAAGTGATGAAGCCAGGCAGGATGACTTTTTCTTTCTTTTAAATTTCTTTTTACTGTTTCATTATGACCATGTTTAAGCATGTGCAAGAGTAGAAAGAAGAGCATCATGAACCCCCAATTTCCACAATCCCTACATTTGTCATGCTTTTTGATCTATTTCTGTTTGTCCTTGGAATTTTTTTGTTTTTTTTATTATAATGTATTTATTACCAGGATTGCTTTCATATTCAATCAATTTGGCCCATCTCGAGACCTCTTTTAAAATTCACCACCTTGCCCACTTTTCCCATTTTCATGAAAAACAGGAAAGGAAAATCTAATTTATTCAGATTGTTTTTGTTTTTTAAGTAAACTTTACACTATACTCAGGGCTCAAACTCACAAAGTCGCACACTCCACTGACGGAGCCAAGCAGATACCCCTATTCTTTGGAGTATTTTAAAGGTATATCCAGGTATCATTTCACCCTTATATAATTCTGTATATATCTCTAACCATAGAAGTATTAGCATCCTAACAAAATTAATAATAATTTCTAAATGCCCCTTTTCCCCAGTAAAGTATAATTTCCATTCAGTAAAACTCAACTTTTTCAGTGTATAGTTCTGCAAGTTTGCACAAAGGCATATAGTCATGTAACCATCACTATGGTGAAGCTCCAGAGTGTTTCCATCACCCTTCAAAATTCCCTCGAATCCTCTTGTAATCGGTACCCCCTACCCCCAGGTCCTGGCAACCAGTGATTTATTCCTGTCTTTTCTAGAAATTCATAGAACTGGAATAATAAAGCAGGTAGCCTTTTTTAAAAAAGATTTTATTTATTTATTCATAGAGATGCAGAGAAAGAGAGAGAGGGGCAGAGACACAGGCAGAGGGAAAAGCAGGCTCCACGCAGGGAGCCCGACATGGGACTCGATCCAGAGTCTCCAAATCACGCCCTGGGCTGCAGGCGGCGCTAAACCGCTGCACCACCGGGGCTGCCTGCAGGTAGCCTTTTGAATGTGGCTCCTTCCACTGGCATGCTGCTTTTGTGATTTATCCTTATGGTCATGTGTATCAGTAGCTTGTTCCTTTTTAATGTTGGGTGTTTTTCCATTGCATGAATGCACAACAAATCATTTCCCCATTTATTTGTGGAGAGACATCTGGTTCGTTTCCGTTTCAGCAATTATGAATAAAGCCACTATAAACACGCATGTACAGGTTTTCGAATGGACAATGGTGTTCATTTCTCTTGGGTAAATGCCCAGGAGCTGACTTGCTGGTTTAAATGGTGAGTGAATTTTAACTTTATAAGAAACTGCCAAACTGTTTTCCAACATGGCTGAGCCATTTGGCATTTCCAGCAGCCACTTACATTCAAGAGCTCCAGTTGCTCTGCATGTTACTCTGTTAATACCTTAACCACGTTTCAATATTTTTTCTAAAATGTCTTTTCAGGCACATCTGGGTGGTTCAGTGGTTGAGCGTCTGCCTTCAGCTCAGGTCATGATCCTGGGGTCCTGGGATCGAGTCCTGCATCAGGCTCCCTGCAGGGAGCGTGCTTCTCCCTCTGCCTGTGTCTCTGCCTCTCTCTCTCTCTCTCTCTCTCTGTGTGTCTCATGAATAAATAAATAAAATCTTTAAAAAATAATAATAATAAAATGTCTTTTCATGGTTCATGTATTTGCACCAGAATGCACAAAATGATCACATGTGGCATGTAGTTGACACGTCAACTAAGTCTTTTTCAGCCAGTAACATTTTTTCTCTCCTCTCCTCTTTCTTGAATTCATGTGTGTATTTATTTAATTTTAAGTGACTTTATTGACATATGATTGACATGTAAAAAGCTGTACATACTTAATGTATATGACTCAAAAAGTTTGGGGGAAGTATCCACCCATGAGGCCATCACTACAAGGAAGGCCAAAGACATCTTCATAACCCCCCAAAGTTTCCTCCTACCCCCTTTATTATTATTATTTTAGTGTGCATGTAGTAAGAACGCTTAAATTAAGATCTAACCTCTTAGCAAATTTAAGGTATACAATTACAGTATTGTTAACTGTAGTCACATGCTGTACATTACATCTCCAGAGCTTGCTCATTGTGCATAATTGAAACTTTTTACCTTTGACCATCACCTTCCCATTTCCCCTCTTCCCAGCTCCTGGAAAACACCATTCTACTCTCTGCTTCAATGAGTCCAACTATCTTAGATTTGATATCTAAGTGAGATCACACAGCCTCTGTCTTTGTGCATCGGAAGTATTTCACCAAGCACACTGAGCATAATGCCTTCTAAATTCATCCGTATTGCGCCAAGTGGTGGGATTTCTCTTTTTTCAAAGTTGAATAATATTATATCGTATGTATTTTATCCATTCATCTGTTGGTGGACGTTCAGGTTGTTTCCTTACCTTGGCTATCATGAATAACACTGCAATGAACATGGGAGAGCAAATATCTCTTTGAGATCCTGATTTCCATTCCTTTGGGTAAAACCCAGAAGTGGGATTGCTAGATCATATGGTAGTTCGATTTTTAACTTTTTGAGGAACCTCTATACTATTTTCCCCAATGGCAGTAACAATGTACATTCCTACCAACAGTACACCAGGGTTCCTTCTCTCCACATCTCTACGAACACTTATTTTTCTTTAAAAAAGAAATAGCCATCTCAACAGGTGTGAGGTGCTATCTCACAGTGGTTTTAATCTGCATTTCCCTGATGGTGTTGAAGACTTTTTCATATAAATGTTGGTAATTTCTATGTCTTTAATGGAGGAAAGTCTATTCAAATGATATGCCCATTTTTGAACTGGGTTATTATTATTATTATTATTACTATTATTTGCTATTAAGTTAGTTAAGAAAAATGAATAAAAGGCATTCAAATCAGAAAAAAGAAGTAAAATTACCTTGTAGGTCACATGATGTTATATGCAGAAACCCCTAAGGACTCTGCAAAAAAAACCCCACAAAACCCTTTTAGAACTAATTAACAAATTCAGTAAAGTTGTAGGATATAAAATCAAATTACAAAAATCAGTTGTGTCTCTATATACTAACAATGAACTACAGGAAAAGCAAATTAAAAAAATAATCCCATTTACAGTAACATCAAAATAACAAAACACTTAGAAATAAACTTAACCAAGGGGGTGAAAAACCTGTAAGTTGAAAGCTACAAAATATGTATGAAAGAAATTAAAGAAGACAGGAATAAATGGAAAGATTTATGTTCATGGATTGGAAGACTTAATATTGTTAAAATGAAAAAAAATATATTGTTCAAATGTCCATAGTTCTCAAAGCCACTTACAACTTCAATGCCATTGAGATCCCAATGGTATTTTTCACAGTAACAGAAAAAAAAAAAATCCTCAGATTCACCTGTAAGGACAAAATATCCAGAATGGTCAAAGTGATCCTGAGAAAGAACAAAGCTATATTATGCTTTCTGATTTCAAAATATATTACAAAGCTGCAGTGATAAAAACAGTATGGTACTGGTATAAAGATAGACATATAGACTGATGGAACAGAATTCAGAACCCAGGATTAAGCCAGTACGTATGTGATCAATTGATCCTGAGCAAGGGTGCCAAGAATGCACAATGGGGAAAGAATAGTTTCTTCAACAAATGGTGTTGAGAAAATTGGACCTCCATGTGCAAAAAAAAAAAAAAAAAAGAAAAGAAATTGAACGCTACCTTACATGATACATAAACATTTAGTACAATTTCCTTCACCACAGAATATAGTCTTTCCTTTAAAAAAATCTACATAAAGACAAAAAGGTCATGAAAACTTTAAGCTCTTGAAATCATTTTAAAAATAAATGTCAATTTTTGACATTTTGAATCCCACACATGAAAGGTGAAGTTTGGGAATATACTATTCCCATTTTCCTTCCTCCCAACCTGACTTATTAGTTTCATTGCTTGTTTTATTTTGTCAATGTTTTTGACACTAACATTGTATTTTGTAAACACCATTCTCATGTTCTTTAGTATTAGTTTAGTATTTATTTATTTATTTATTATATATTTTTTCATTGGAGTTCGAGTTGCCAACATATAGTATAACACCCAGTGCTCATCCCATCAAGTACCCTGCTCCGTGCCCATCACCCAGTCACCCCATCCCCCCGCCCACCTCCCTTTCCACTACCCCTTGTTGTTTCCCAGAGTTAGGTGTCTCTCATGTTCTGTCTCCCTCTCTGATTTTTCCCATTCATTTTCTCTCCTTTCCCCTATGATCCCTTTCACTATTTTTTATATTCCCCGTATGAGCAAAACCATGTGATGATTGTCCTTCTTTGCATCAGCATAATACCCTCCAGTTCCATCCAAATTGAAGAAAATGATAGGTAGTTGTCATTTCTAATGTCTTAGTAATATTCCATTGTATATATAGACCACAGCTTCTTTATTCATTCATCCATTGATGGACATCGAGTCTCCTTCCAAATTTGGCTATTATGGACATTGCAGCTTTAGAGCAGCAATTGGGGTAGCTCTTGCCATAGTTTTTTCCTCCATATCCAAATTCTTTGTTTTGACTTATATTTAATTGTCTGAGGTTAGTCATACATTTCTCATGGTATATATTCATTAATTTAATTATTAAAAGTTTTCCACTGATTCGCCACTACACGGAATGCTGCCTTGAACCAATCTGTGTATGTGGTTGTGTGTGTGTGTTTTGGTGGATGTGTATGAAAATTTCTAGGCAATGGATCTTAAAGGCAAAGTTCCTAGATCAAAGAAATTAATACTTAAATTTTTATGGATTCTACAAAACTATTCTTCAAAAATTTATATCACTTTTTATTCTCATCAGCACTGATATGGCCTGTCTCCCTGGACTCTGGCTAACACTGGTTATCATCAGTAGTCAAGTTTGCTAGTCCAAGAGTCTAAATTCTAGTTAAGAGCATGGTGTCTGGAGATAGATTCCTCAGGTTCAGAACCCAGCTTGGTCATTTATTAGATGTATCACCTTGGGCTCAGTTTTCTCATCAGTAAAGTTGGGATACTAAGAGAACCCAAGTCATAGAGTTGGGCAGATAAAGTCAGTCCTGTTTTTCAGTGTTATGCACTTAGAATAATGCCTGGCAATGTAATATAAATAATATCTTTGCTGTTAATATCATAGAGCCCCAAAGAGGATTTTTTCATTCAATTTACATTTTAGAGTCATTAGTGAAATAAGTACAATGCTCTAATAATCAGAAATGGAGATGTTATCTTGGCGAAAATCAGAATGTCCAATCTTAGAGAGAAAACAATAACAACAACCATGACTCTATAAAAATATGCATTGGAAAACCCTCAAATACTGGAAGTGGCAGCATGTTCATATCTTTGGGTGGTTAAGAGACACGGTCATTCTTCCTCATGCTGCAAGAGGACTCTCTAGAGTCAGACAGCTAAGAGGAAGTTCAGAGTCTGCTGGTCTGTTTCCCTGCATGGGGGTTGAGGGTGGGATGCGGGTGGCTGGCCAGCCCTAGGCATGAGAAGCTGTTTCAGTCTGTGGGTGTTCCGCCCAAGTAAAGAGCTGGTTGTTTCTGGATCATAATTTCACAGGTGTGAGAAATGGGGGTGGGGGGGTTCGAGGCAGGAGAATTAGCCTGTGTGTCTCCACCTGGTTTAGTGCCTGTGCTGAGCAATGTTGCCTCCCTTAATGACGGCCTACCACCCTGGGTCTGCACACCCACATGGGGAGCAACCCTACCGGGGTCGAGAAACTCCTCTGAAACATGCTTTTTAAAAGTGCACTAATACAAGTTATGAGTCTATCAGCCTGGAGAGTTGTTCTCGTCTGTCCATAGACAGCAGGTGGGTGGCAGGGAACATTAGGATCTCCCTTTCCAGAACATTCTGGGAGCCTTCTCATGCAGCTCAGGCTATAGAAATAAATTGGGGCATCCTTCACACTCCTCCTCATTTAGATGACACTTTTTCTTTTTTTTAAAAACTGTAGTCACAAAGCACCAAACAATATAATAGCTGAACATAAGATCGTATTGCGCTCACCTAGCTTCACATCTGGCAGTGAGTTTGGGCATGATAAGTATTTGTCAAGTGTTGCTGAATTGGCACTAAGATTTAAAGAGACAGCTCCACAAATAGCAATTGATATTTGCCCTCCAAATTATCCAGACCCTCCTTTATGATTCAGATTCTAGCTGCAGCCCTGTGTAATTTCAGACAGGTGGCTTAATCTTTCTGAACGCAGTTTCTTTATGTAGGATGGATCTAAATACATTTACTCTGGCATACTCGGGTGGCTTAGTTGGTTGAGTGTCTGACACTTGGTTTTGGGTTAGGTCATGATCTCAGGGTGGTGAGATTGAGTCCTGCATCAGGCTCTGTGCTCTGCAGGGAGTCTGCTTGAAAATTCTTTCCCTCTGCTCCTCCTCCTTCTCAAATAAATTAATAAATCTTTAAAAAATATGTTACTTCCTAGGTTTGCTGCAGGAATTGATTGGTAAATACATGTAAAGTTTTTGGCAGGATGCACGGCACACATCACACTCCAGATACATGACAATATTAGCTACCAATTATTGAGTGCTTCCTGGTTGTCATGTAGTTTACACACATGACATCCTTAATCCCCACAACAAGACTGTACTAGCGATTTTCCTTTTAGCTCCATTGTGTCAAAGAGAATACAAAGACTCAAAGAATCTTTAACAATTTGTTCTGATCACATGTGTTGCTGGAGCAAAGCTTGGATGAGTCTATGGATCTTTATGGATCTGAAAGTTTTATTATGTAGTGTCCTACCTCCTACCCAGTTCTTTGCTTGGTACCCCGTGCCCTGCAGCCACCCTTTGGCCTTGAGCAGGGCTATCTGTTGGTCAATTAGAAACCAGTCTCTTAGTGAAACTTTAAAACACCCAGCCTCCCTGCTCTGTGGCTCCATGGTCCCTAGGAGCTACAAGTGTCGCACAATGAATTCACACAGAAGTCACTCTATGATTTTTTTTTTTTTTAACAATGTGTGGAGTATACTGACAGCCAAACTCTGTGTTTGGCCAGGGGTTAGTTACGGCTGCATAAAATCGAATTGTGACACTTAACGACTACTGGTGTTTCTTTTCTTGACGATTTACAGAGTGGAGAGGGATGCTTTAGAGGGAGGGAAGGGCTAACCCCCAGAGGATGTTTAGCAAAGAAAACATGGCCAAATCAGACGCTTGGGTTTCAAGACCTTCTCCTTTTGTGTGGTGACCCCTCTACCAATTCCTCTCAATTTTTACACAATCTGATTGGGTGAACTGTATGAAATTGCAGATTTCAGGGAAAGGCAATTTCTATCCTCACCACGCTTCCGACACCAAACATGTGGCTTTCCCACACCAAGCAATTCTCCAAGTCTCTGAGGACATGGCTGGATATCGTACAGTTTAATTCAATCCTCTGACACTACCTGGAGTAACTGTGGACCCTTATGGGCTGAGACCCATAAGCCTGCCCTCCACTTCAGACACCAATCCCAAGTAGGGGGTCCCCAGTCTACTTACATTTCTGTCTGCCTTGGCTGCAAATTGGCAGTTCCCAGACCGCCTTCCTGAGGTTGGATGATTTCCTCTAAAGGCTCATAGAACTCAAGGAAACACTTCACTTAATATCACTAGTTTATTGTAAAGGGTATTAGGAAGGATACAGATAAACAGCCAGATGAGGAGGTACGAGGGGGTGAGGTCCAGAAGGGACCCAAGCATAGGAGCTTCTGTCCCCAGTTGAGATGTGCCACCTTCCCAGCACTTGGATGTATTCGCCTCCTGGAAGCCATCTGAACCCTGCTGTTTAGGGTTTTTATGGAGGTTCCATTACATAGATATGATTGGTTAAATCATGACCATTGGTGCTGAACAGGATCCCCAGCCCTTCTCTGGTCCCTAGAGGTCAGGGCTGGAGCTCAGAGTTCCAACCCTCTCATCACAGGGACCTTCAGACACCAGTCATCTCATTAGCATAAACTCAGCTAAGACTGAATGACACAAGAGGCTCCTCTCTTCCTTCTCATTAGGAAATTGCAAGGGTTTTAGGAGCTCAGTGCCAGGGACCAGGGAGAAGACCAAATAAGTCATTTCTTGCATCACAACATCATATTGACATTTGACTGTCTTTCACCTACAAAACCAGCAGGCTTCTATATAGTTTATATAATATAATATAGATCATATCATATTTGCATGGTAGGTTTGCTGGGAAGAAACCTACCCCCCCCCCTTTTTTTTAACTATTATTGACTTTTTAAAATTTAAATTCAAGTTAGTTAACATATACTGCAGGATCAGTTTCAGGAGTAAAATTCAGTGATTCATCACCTTCGCACAACACCTGGTGCTCATCACAACACGTGCCCTTCCCCAATGCTCATCCCCCCCACAGCCCATCCCCTTACCCCTTCCCTCCAGCAACCACCAGTTTGCCTTCTGCAGTCAAGAATTGCTTATGGTTTGCCTCCCTTTCTGTTTTTATCTTATTTTATTTTTCCTTCCCTTCCCCTATGTTCATCTGTTTGGTTTCTTCAATGCCACATATGAGTGAGATCCTATGGTATTTGTTTCTCCCTAACTGACTTACTTCACTTAGCATAATACACTCCAGCTCCATCCATGTCTTGCAAATGGCAAGATTTCGTTCTTTTTAATGGCTGAGTAATATTCATTGTATCCATATATCATATCTTCTTTATCCATTCATCAGTCAATGGACATTTGGGTTCTTTCCATAATTTAGCTATTGTTGATAAATGCCTCTATAAGCATTGGGATGTGTTTGCCCCTTCAAATCAGTATTTTTATATCCTTTGGATAAATACTTAGTAGTGCAATTTCTGGGTCACAGTGTAGTTCTATTTTTAACCTTTTGAGGAACCTTAAAAACTATCTTTTTTTAAAAAAAATTTATTTATTTATTCATGAGAAACACAGAGAGAAAGAGAGGCAAAGACACAGGCAGAGGGAGAAGCAGGCTCCTCGCGGGGAGCCCAATGCGGGACTTGATCCCAGGTCTCCAGGGTCACGCCCTGGGCTGAAGGTGGCGCTAAACCGCTGAGCCACCCGGGCTGCCCTCAAAAACTATTTCTAACACCAATGATAGGGAGCATATAATGGCTGGCTCTGTGCTAAGCATGTCACATGCATCTGCTCTATAATGGGTTACATAATCTGCCCAATGACTCATAGGGGTCATGTGTTATTAACAACCCTATTTTCCTGAGGTTCAGAGAGGTTGCATTTCTCACCCAAAATAACAAAGCTGTCTGATCCCAGAGACACTGCTCATAAATATCAAGCATTCTTCACCCTTCCCCCACATCGATCCTGGCTGCATAGCATCCAGCAATTTCGACGTGGGACCCATCAGATCCACCACTTGTCTGGAAGTTTCTTAAGAAAACAAGCTCTGTTTTATTTATCTCTGAATTTCCACATAGCACCTCACACTTCAGTAGATGTCTCATTGGTGTCTGACTGCTAATTCCATGAGATTATATTGAGGGTAGATCAATAACAGGTAAGTGTGGGAAAGAGAACAATGATGACCATTGGTCTTGGTATATACAGTGCTCAGATATTTGAACAAAGCTCTAAATTATCTTCATTGTTTGCCTGCTGTCAATGTACCTGGTTGAGATCTGTCCCTTACTGATGAGATGCTGTCTCTCAGAGTGGCTGTTTCCTCATCTGAAGGAAAAAGAGGTTGGGATTAGATGTTCCTCCTGGAGGAGTTGTTGGAAGGGGCAGATGGGAAAGTGAGAATGGCATATAAAGCAGCATCGAACCAGTCCAGACTCTCAGTTTTCACTTATTCTTAGCATTTTATAAATTCCTCTTATTTTATGCATTCCACAGTATTTATAGCTTCTGGTGTGCAGCCTATGTTTAAACACAAATTTTGGGGGGCATCTGGGTGGCTCAGTTGGTTAAGTGTCTGCCTTTGGCTCGGGTCATGATCCCAGGGTCCTAAGATCGAGCCCCACCTTGGGCTTTCTGCTCAGTGAAGAGTTGGCTTCTCCCTCTCCCTCTGCCTCTCTCCCCATCCCTCAAACTCTTTCTCTCACTCACTCTTTCTCTCTGTGTCTCTCTCTCAAATAAATAAATAAAATCTTAAAACAAAACCCACACAAATGTTTGAGAAATGATCGGCTATTTCTGTAAGAAGGTATTTTTCTCCATGTCAGTTCGATTGTTTCAAAAACACAAGACATCAACAGGCCTAAAAAAAATTTGCTTTCGGCAAATTTATTTTACAAACTCATACAGTTAAGACTTACTGAGCACCTGCTATGTGCCAGGCACACACAGGCTGAAAATACATCAGGAAGCAGAAAGGCAAATAACCCCACCCTCATGGAGCCAACAGTCAAAACCACCCACATTTAGACAAATTTCAAACTCATGGTTGTAGCTCACTAAATTTTTGTTGAGTTTCTTCCTATTTAGCCAAGGACAATGCTCCCAAATGCTTGGAAAATCTGATGAAACAGAATTTTGGAGGTTGCTGTCCTGGGAAACAAGAAGGCTGACAGGCAGGTAGGAGGAGGGAGTTGCCTTTTCTCTTTCCCATTGAGATGCTTGTGACCTTGTTTCTAGCTTTTTTTTTTTTTTTTTTTTTTTTTACCTTATGGATGTTACTTTACTAAATTAAAAGCAATGTACAGGCTCTGGAGTAGGTTGTCTATTTCCAATCTCAATCTATCACTTTCCAACTATGGGATCTTGAGAAAAGTAATTCTCCCCTCTTACATTTGGTTTCTAAATCTATAAAATGAGGATAAGTATCTCTCTGAAAAGGCTATTGTGATATTTAAGTGAAATAATGCACATAAAGTTCTTTACGTGGGGATGCCTGGGTGGCTCAGTGGTTGAGTATCTGCCTTTGGCCTAGGGTGTGATCCTGGGGTCCTGGGATTGAGTCCTGCATGAGGCTCCCAGCAGACAGCCTGCTTCTCCCTCTGTCTATGTCTCAGCCTCTCTTTGTGTGTCTCTCTTGAATAAAATAAAATCATAAAAAAATGCTTTACATGGTATTGGTACATGGTGAGCCCCCAGGGGACATTAGCTATGAGTCCTGTCCTTCCAGTGCTGGTTGAAATATCCTTCTCTCGACTTATCTGCACACCTTGATCCCAGTTCCACCCCCACCAATATCCTGGATATGTAGTCATTAGTTTAATGCCTGCTTTTCAACGAAACCAAGGACCCTGGGAGAGAAGAGATCAGGCCTGTTGATGTCTTGTCATATCTTCCAGGCACCGGTGAAGATATATCCTTTCCAAGTCTGAGATAACTGAGGCTTAGGTGGATGGAACTGGTTCATCAATGAAAGAGACAAGATTCAAAGCTGGAGTGACCAGTCATCCTGCTTAGCCAGAGACTGAGTTTTCCTACATGCTGAATTCCCAATACTATAAGCAGAAGAGTCACTGGCCAACTGGGACAAATTGAGCACCCTCTTTCAAACCTACATAGCATCCGGTACCAGGGACCAGAGCCCCATGCCTGTAGTGTAGAAATGCAGCAGTCTAGAGATGCTGTAATCAGGACAGTTAAAAAAATGTTGACTTTGCCTTAATCAGAGAATTGGAGCTTACCCTGGATAGATAATAAGGGGACACATTGAGAAAACAGAAGCGGAGTAGAAAAATGGTAAGCATTTCCTGAGGAACAATGTGGCCCTGGCTGCTTCTGAAACTCCAAGCCAGGTTTCAGCCAAAAGGCATAAGGATGAGTGAACTCATGTGTGGGAAGGACTTTGATGTTCTTAGAGCCAAGGTCCTCAGGAAGGCCAAGTTGGCTGGGTACCACTGTACATCCTGACTTATTTGTTATGTTATTTATGATCTCTCTGCTGAGATTATGATCCTTGGCAAACACAGGGAGGACCAGGTGTCTGCTTATATTGGAATAGTCTTCTGTAGCCCAGATTTGGGGCAGAGGTAAACAAATTCAAACCATAAAGAAAAGTCTGAAAGAGAAAAGCAAATCAGACAGGTAAACAATAATTCTAACAACAGAAAATTCATCCCTGAGAGAGGATCTCTATTGACATATTGGTATATATTCTTCCAGAATTCTGTTCTCTACTTTCCCCCTCCCCCTGCCTCTCTCTGTGTTTCTGTCTTTCTCTAAATCCCTCTCTTTTATCTTCTCTCTTCCCACACTCACAAGTTTTAATGATCACGTAGTATTTCACTGAAGAGAAGGCAGGCCATCACTAATTTAATTGGTTCTCTCTGTTGGATTGTGAGATTGTTTTGAATGTTTCTCTGTTCCAAAAAATGCAATGATGAACATGTTTGCATATCACATTGCTCTTAACTTGCAAAATTATCTCCTTGGAAGAATTTAGCAGATAAGTTGTTGGATTGTCCACTGTCTTCTAAGAGAGCTTTGTCTCAGTGCATGTACCCACTATTGACGTGTGAATGTGCTCTTTTAACATCACTAGGCTGTGAAAAAATATTTCAACTTTTGCCTTTTGAAAAGGCAACACATTAAATCTCTTTGTTTTCCCTTTTGGGAATACGAGTTTCTTTCTTTTTTTCTTTGTTTCTTTTCTTTTTTTATGACTACCTTTGGACTTTTATTTTCCAGGTCACATCTACCACATTACAATATGGCCTAACACTGGCACTGTGAATATAACACTGATATTGAGAGTCAAACATATTGTGAAATACAATTGAGCTAAAAACCTACTATCTGCACCCTACACTGGCTCCTCCAAATATTAGGTATATAGGTGGGGTATTTTTGCTTTTTGTTTTAAATTTAAATTCAATTTGCCAGCATATAGTATAACACCCAGTGCTCATTACATCCCGTGCCGTCCTTAATGCCTGTCACCCAGTTACCCCATCCCCCCACCTGCCTCCCTTTCCTCAAATCTTTGTTTCCTAAAGTCAGGAGTCTCTCATGGTTTGTCTTCCTCTCTAATTTTTCCCCACTCCTTCCTTTATGGTCCCTTTCACTATTTCTTCTATTCTACATATAAGTGAAACCATACGATAATGGAACACGAGTTTGACTTGTGAGTTCACTCCAGACTTTGTAGGTGGCCAAATGGAATGTATGCGCTCTATTCATCTCAAAAGTCTTATTGGTACACGGTAATTTCAAAAGACCTAGCTTGAATTTTGTGCCTTTTTTATTTTGTGTCACCTCAAGAAAGCCTTCCCTTTTCAGGGTCTTAATTTACTCATCTCTATAATGTAAAATTTAAACTAGATTATCACCAAAGTCCTTTTACTCTATGTGCAGTGGGTTTGTTCTATTCTGAAGTTCAGAGCTGGCAAATGCCTGGAAATTGTTTGGGACTGAATTGGGAAGAAGTCTATTTGTATGGCGAATGAGTGAGCTATGGTAGTCAGGACATTATTGAAGTTATACAACAGAGAAGATACATCAACAAAGTTGATTACTACCATCTCTCTCTGCCCATTGATTTTTATGTTTAGCCAGATTTCGACGCATGACTTGTCTAACAGCTGCTTCTGTGCTCACCTCTCATAACCTCACCATCAGAGAGAGAGGCTGAGACTTTCCTAGTTGAAAAATTCCAGGAAAGGGCTTTAATTTGTTAGCCACACTTGGGTCTATTGTCCAATGCTGAAGGACTAGAAAATGATGGTACCATGATTGGTTCATCCTATAACCAATTTTGTAATTGTTAGCAACTCTTATAAAAATGCTGTGTAACAAACTATCCCCAGACTCAGGGATGCAAGTATCATACTATCAGTGCATAGGAATGGTTGTCTCCTCATATCCTTGCGATGGTGGATACTATTACTCTTTCATCCTTGCTTAGATAAGTAGGGAAAGTTTCACTGCTATCCTAATTAAAATGTCTTTGATTATTTTTGAAGCTAATCCTCAGTTTGTATTGAATCACTCCTATTCCTCTTTCAGTTGATTGCATGTTCATGTTGTGCAAAGCAACAATCATTTATTCTCATAGATTTATCATTCAAAGGAGTCTCATTTGAGTGGTTCTGCTCAGGTTCAGTGAGGGTGACCCCTTCCACCTCTCGGGAGACAGAGCTTAGGATCCTTCCAGATCTCATCCTATCTATCTCTTCAACTGCCTGTTCATCTGTATCTTTCATCACATCCTTTATTATAGAATAAAATGGTACACATAAGTCAATGTTTTTTGGGGGTCTATGAGTTGTAGTAGCAAATGTGGAATCCAAGCAGGGGGTTCATAGGAGGCTCCAATGTGTAACCAAATTGGACAGAAGTTGCAGATGACCTAGGGATCTATTACAACTGGCATCTCAAGTATTTTTTTGGAGGGTGGGTGCAGTCTCATGGGACCAGGTCCTTAACCAGTGCAGTTTGCATTAGCTTCATTTAGTGTCCCAGTTGAATTGTAGGACACCAAGCTGGTGCTGCCAAGATGTGGTTAGGGTAGAGAAAACCCCCACATCTGGTGTTAGCAGTGTTGTGAATGTGGTCATGGTGTGAGTCAAGGAAAGCAGACCCATGTCTTTCCTCTTGGTCTTTGTGTCCTAATCTCTTCTTCTTACAAGAACATCAGTCTTATTCAGTTAGGGTCCACCCTAGTGACCTCATTTTCACTTAATCCCTCTTTAGGGGTATTATCTCCAAGTCCAGTCATATTCTTAGGTACGGGGTGTTGAGTCCTAAACCTCTGAATTTTGGGAGACCCAATTTACCTCACAGCACCAGGTTGATCAAGGCTCTTAGGAGCAGAAATAGAGTAGAAAGTAAACAACAGTCTTACCTGCTCACCTTCCATCAGTCTTGGTCCTCAACCCCCAATGGTCCCAACAAATGACAGGTGTTTCACTTCCTCTGTCCATTTCACCCAACAGCGCCAGCAGCCCATGCAGGCAGATTTCCAAGCTGGTGCCTTCTAAATCTTTTCAAATACCATTTTATCATTTATTTTATTACAGTAAAATTAATAGTACTTGTTACACAGTACAAAAATTAGATCAAGGGGCACCTGGGTAGCTCAGTGGTTGAGCATCTGCCTTCGACTCAGGGCATGATCCAGGATCGAGTCCCACATCAGGTTCCCCATAGGGAAACTGCTTCTCCCTCTGCCTGTGTCTCTGCTTCTCTCTGTGTGTCTCTCATGAATAAATAACTAAAATCTTTTAAAAAATTAGATCAAAATCTGTCACAAAGAATGTACCCTCACCTCTACCCTGCGATATGCAACCATCCGGGTTTGATGGCTCAGTCTCCAGACTGTCTATGTGTCTAACAATCCGCAGACCATGAAACAGTGTCATGTGGAGATTAAGAACTCAGGCAGAGAGTTGGATCCCCTTTGGACCCTCCCACTGGCTCTCCCAACTTCACCAAGATAATTAACAAATCCATGTCCCAGTGCCTCAGTTTCCTAACTGTTTTGCAGGACTGTCTTGAGAATTAGATGAATTGGCAGATCCAAAGCACTCAGAGCAGTGCCTGGTCCAGGCTAAATATCAACAACTGTGGGGCAGCCATGGGGTTCTTGGTCTTCAGGAAAGAACTAGATGCCTGGCTGTGGGAAGAGCAGTTAGCTGGCAGCCTCTAACTGCAACCCTTCTGGGGTTGGCAGAGCTTCTGGGCTCATGACACACTCTTCCCAGCGAGCCCCCAGCCAGGGAAGGGGTGTGGTCAGGGTCAGCCACTTCTGCCCAGCATGGGACTCTCCAGCTGGCATTCTTTGCTCTGGAGCTTCCCATTGGGTTGGCTGAGGCCACCTTGGATCTGCATTGCTGAGGTCCGAGGCTTTCCCCCTGCCTCTGCTTCCTCCTACTTTTCTTTTCATAGCTGCCAAATCTGTATCACAGCTGAAGCCTTCTCTGCCTGATACCGTACCTCACCTTTACCCATCACAGATGTCATCTTCCCCAGCATTTGCTGTTTCTTGTCTTTTTGATAACAGCCATTCTAACAGGTGTGGGGTGATACCTCCTTTTGGTTTTGATTTGCATTTCCCTGATGGTTAGTGATGTTGACCACCTTCTCCCACGTGCGCTGGATGTTGTGGCAGCTTTTGACATTTGCCTGAATCAGTTCAGACATTTGCAAGGCAACCATGACAATACGAACCTGGCCTTAAATCACCTGTCTAATGACATGACTTGATGTGGCAATCTCTACTTCTATTCTTGCATGAAGGCACTCTTAATCTTTTCCTTTGGGCTGCTCAGCAGTCTAAAAGAATTATGAAGAAATCTGGCGTAGGAACAGTGTGTACTTAATCTGATATGCAATCACAATGGATTGACACCTTCACTTATCTGAAGTCGCACATAGCCTCTTAATAACTTCTTTCTGGGCAGCTATACAGGAGTGTTATTCAGATCTCTCTTTGTCTTCACATGACATCCTCCTCTCGATGTCTCTGTGCCTCTGTGTCCAAAGTTCCTTCTTATAAGAATGCTGGTCGTTGGATTTAGGCTCCACCCTAATTCAATATGATCCTAAAGCAACTTGCTTCCAGTTGCAAAGATCCTATTTCCAATCAAGGTCACCTTCAGGTTTGAGGCTGGACACAAACTTTTGGAGGACTCTATTCAACTCAGTACAGTAGCCATCACAATGATGCTGAAAAAAATGTTCACAGTTCATTAAGTGAAACAACCAGGCTATAACTCATACAATATAATTCTTGTATGGGGGCACCTGGGTGGCTCAGTGGTTGAGCATCTACCTTCAGCTCAGGTTGTGATCCCCGGGTCCTGGGATCCAGTTCTGCATCAGGCTCCTCGCAGGGAGTGTACTTCTCCCTCTGCCTGTCTCTGCCTCTCTCTCTGTGCCTCTCATGAATAAACAAATAAAATCCTAAAAAAATAGTTTTTGTCAAAAGAAAAAATTTGCAGGTGTGTATACGCATGTCGCCTGCTCTTTTCTCCCAAGTTCGGATTCTTGTACTACTGACCCAAGGAAGATCTTCGTGAGACAACAGAAAACTCAGGGTCAGGTCTACTTATAGTCTTCAAAAAGCGTAGTCTACCTACGCTGACAACCATAGGACGTCCTTTGATACAAATGGATTATGTAACCACGAAATCATGGATTCTGATACGGAAGCGTGAGTCTATTCAGAGCAGACAGCCAAGTAAAATTCTAAGGGCAGGGAGAGGCAGTACAAGTGACAGGTGTTTTGATGGATGGTTTTAATAAAGATGAGGTGGGAAGCTAATGAAGCATCTCTGGGAGGCGTAAGCAGGGGTAGGAGGCAAGGACAGGACCTGGAGCACTGTCACTGTGTCGCTGGCGAAGGCTGAGCTACCTGACTTTTGGGGCTTCCCTTCCCTTTGCGTCAAGCCCAGCTGGGCTACAGTAACTGGAGCCTTCCGGTGGAGCTGCCAAGGTTCTGTGATCTGTGGTTCCCTGGTAGCAAAAGGGGAGATTCCTGAGCAAACTGGAGTCCTCCAGTGGAGGGGCAAGGAGGTGCACATGGTACTGGCAAAGCTGCTGAGTTTTATTTTATTTTATTTTATTTTATTTTATTTTATTTTATTTTATTTTAAATATTTTATTTATTTATTCATGAGAGACACAGAGAGAGAGGCAGAGACTCAGGCAGAGGGAGAAGCAGGCTCCATGCAGGGAGCATGATGCAGGACTCAATCCTGGGTCTCCAGGATCACACCCTAGGCCAAAGGCAGGCACTAAACCACTGAGCCACCCAGGACCTCCAGCTGCTGAGTTTTAAACCCAAATCCTGTTTCCACCTCAGCCTTAGCAAACAGGTCTCCCACCTCCCCCTTTGAATGTCCCCTTTTTTAACTTCTGAAAGATACACACATGGCCACAGAGACCCAGGGAGCCTGTGAGAGTGTGGTGGGCTCAACCCAGCATGAGGGGTCCCCAGGGGCCAGTACCTGGGGGTTCCACTCCCTGCAGGGCCATTTGCTAATTATCCCCACGGGCAAATTACTCCAGCCCTCAGCGTTCTAGTTTCTCCACCCGTGCAATGGCAAGACAGTATTATCTTCCCTGTTGTGTTTTACAAGACTCTGTCAGCAAATAGTATCAATTATTTTAAATTGCTTCTATGCATTTAGCAAAGTTAATCTTTACACAGATAGTTAGCAAGAACCAAATCATAGGGGTTGAGGGGCAAAGGGCTCAGGCTGACAACCTGGAGGTATGAGATGAGGCTGTGACCCACTCCCCATGTCACCCTTTGCTCATCACTGCCAACCGTCTCTGGGCATACCCTGCAGCTCCCTCACTGGGCTCTGCACTGTTCATTCCAGAAGGTATGAGAGTGGGGAAGAAGTCATCTCTACCCAGACTCTAAAACAGCTTCGGTTTTCAAAACATTTAAAGATCATTGTAGAGGCACCTGCGTGGCTCAGGGGTTGAGCATCTGCCTTTGGCTGGAGTCATGATCCCAGGGTCCTGGGATCAAGTCCTGCATCGGACTCCCCACAAGGAGTCTGCTTCTCCCTCTGCCTGTGTCTCTGCCTATGTGTCTCTTATGAATAAATAAATAAAATCTTTAAAAAAGTAGTGTTTTCTTAAAGATCATTGTAGATTCACATACAGTTGCAAGAAATAACACAGGGAGATCCTGTATCTCTCCACGCAGGTTCCCCTGATGGTGCCATCTTGCACAACCATAGGACAATATTACCACTAAGGGGCTGACTTGGATATGATGCCCTGACCTTATCCGGATTCCTCCCTTTTCAGCTGCGCTCATCCGTATGACCATGTGTGTTGGCTTCTATGCAGCTCTATCACCTGTGCATTTGTGTGACCACACAGTCAAGCCATAGAACATTCAGCTCAAGGACCTCCTCCTGCTACTCTTCCACAGCCATGGCCACCTCCCTCTCCATCTCCCACCCCAAGCCTGGCAACGCTGATCTGTTCTCCATCTCTGTAAGTTTGTCATTTCAGGAATGCTATGTCAGTGGAATCATGCAGAACAGAAACCTCTTCTTGTTCTTGTTCTTGTTCTTGTTCTTCTTGTTGTTCTTGTTCTTCTTCTTCTTGTTGTTCTTCTTGTTGTTGTTCTTGTTGTTGTTGTTCTTGTTGTTCTTGTTGTTCTTGTTGTTGTTCTTCTTCTTCTAAGATTTTATTTACTCACGAGAGACACAGATAGAGTTAGAGACACATGCAGAGGGAGAAGCAGGCTCCTCTCAGGGAGCCCTATGTGGGACTCTATCCCGGGACTCCAGGATCATGTCCTGGGCTGAAGGCAGACGCTCAACCGCTGAGCCACACAGGTGCCCCCAGAACAGAACCTTCTTGAGGCTGACTTTCTTCATGCGGCAGAGTTGCATTGAGCTCCACCCAGGTGGTTGAGTGGAGTGATGATCTGTTCCTTTTTACCCTTAAGCGGCTTTCCAGCAGCCCTTGCTTTAACTGCTGCACACATTGGTCCTGTTTAAGAAATTTCGGTTAAGCCAAGATTTCCTCTGCTTCGAGAGAATCGTTTGACAACTATTCACAAATGTCAGAAGGAGACTGGAACGTTCTCAGACCCTGGTTGTCCCACAGGTAAATGTAACCTGTGTATTGAAATTCATAATTCACATGGCTGTTCCCATTTACCAGTGGAGCAAATCCCCGATTCTCACAATCATAATTTTATCTAATCGCTGGAGAGAAATGAGAGAGGGGGGAGGGAGAGAGAGAGAGAGAGAGAGAGAGAGAGAGAGAGAGAGAGAGAGAATTTATTTCTGAGGAAGAACTTAGGTCTGCAATTTTCAAACGTGGGAGGGAAACCATCCTTGGTTATCTATGCGAGGGTGACTGGTTTTCCTTCTTATTTATTTCTATTGCCTGATTTTCTTTTCTCTCAAGTTCCATATACTCTTCTTCAAAGAAAAGCTGACTCATTAGAGACAGATGCCCTCCTGCGTCTTGCCTTCCCAGCAAGGGAAAAGGCTACTGTCTATTTCAGATAGAAAACTAGAAAGACATTTTCTTCTCGCAGCCAAATGCCAGGGCTTTTGGTTAATCACTTGAGAGAATTACCAAGCAAATCATCAATGATAAAAAGAAAACCCCAGGAGCATTGGTGTGCCGGGGGGTCCTCCGCAGTTACTGTCCTGAGCATTTACTAAGCTCTCCAAGTCCCTGTGCACGGAGCTTCAGCCCTGCATTGTGCCAATGCACGGACGTTATGCTACTCAGATAGGGACGGGGAAAGAGAAAGGAAAGGTGTCTCAAAAGCCAAGGTAACTAACAGGGACTTCGTTATACCTCCTTCTTACACATTGCTTGCAACCATTATATCTGCCTGTTGGGACATGAATTATGGTTTAAATGGAGCACTGTGGGGGAGACAGATATTTTTCCCCAAGGCAAGATTTCTTTTCTTTTCTTTTTTTTAATTTATTCATGAGAGACACACAGAGAGAGGCAGAGACACAGGCAGAGGGAGAAACAGACTCCCTGCAGGGAGCCCGATGTGGGACTCAATCCCAAAACCCCGGGATCATGCCCTGAGCCGAAGGCAGATGCTCAACCACTGAGCCACCCAGGTGCCCCCCAAGGCAAGATTTCTGCTCTGCAGTCCCCTCCTTCAGTCTTGCTCAGATTCCACCCCATATCCTCAGTGCTTTCCTGCTCTGAGTCCGGCCTACCCTGTCTGTCTCCCACCTCCCCCTTTGAATGTCCCAGAAGGCAAATTGGAAAGCAATTGTCAAATAGTCCAGAGCTTAAAGACGCCTGCTTCCATTTTAAACAATATAATGTATTTTCTTAAAAAAACTGTTTTCACTGGAAGCTTTTTATAGCTCAAAACATCCCTGCTCAGGGAGCAATGAACTGATCTTACGAAGAGAGAGACATGGGCCACAGCTCTGGGCATTTGGCACTATATCTAATTTGCTGTGCGTTTCCAGTTCTCACTTTCAAGTTTTAATAAAACAGTAGATAGTGTATTTATGCCATGGACATATGAAAAAAATATAGGCAAGAAAAGAGTGAAAAATAAAGCCACTTGTAATTCCACCCATGCAAGTATAACACGGTTCAATCTGGGGCGAATTTCCTGCCCTAGTTTTCTTTGTTGTTGTTGTTGTTGCTATTTTTAAAATTTAAATTCAATTAATTAACATATAACGTATTATTAGTTTCAGAGTTAGGGGTCAGTATCCATCTTATATAACACCCAGTGCTCATGACATCACGTCCCCTTCTTAATGCCCATCACCTGGCTACCCCATCCTCCCCCCGCCCCCTTCCCCTCCAGAGACTCTCAGTTTGTTTCCTATGATGAAGAGTCTCTTATGGCTTGTTTCCCCCTCTGATTTCATCCTGTTTTTTTTTCCTTCCCTTCCCCTACACTTCTCTGTTTTGTTTCTGAAATTCCACATATGAGTGAGATCATATAATAATCGTCTTTCTCTGATTGACTTACTTCACTTAGCATGATACCGTCTAGTTTCATCCATGCTATTGCAAATGACAAGATTATTTTTTGATGGCTGAGTAGTATTCCACTGACTATATACTGAGTAGAATTCCATTGACTATTCTCCATTCATCTGCTGATGGACATCCGGGCTCTTTCCATAGTTTGGCTGTTGTGGACATTGCTGCTATAAACATTGAGCTGCAGGTGCCCCTTTGGATCACTGCATCTGTACCTTTGGAGTAAATGCCCAGTAGTGCAATTGCTGGGTCGGAGGGTAGCTCTATTTTCAACTTTTTGAGGACCCTCTGTACTGTATCCCAAAGTCTACCCCACTTTTTCCATGCATGTTTGTAAAAAAAAAAAATGAAATCATGCTGTAATAATTCTTTGTAATCTCTAATCTCTACAATAAGATCATATTAATTCTTGTTTTATCAATGAATATGCCTTCTCAGCATCATTTTAAATGACCATATAACACACCATAATATGGAGGTGCTGTATTCAGAAATCAGATCATCCCTTATTGGACAACTATGTTGTTTCCAGTCCTTCACCGTTACAGGCAAGCCTCCTTGTTTCACCTTCATCCATGGAATGGGAATTAGAAGATATGTCAAATGCTGGGTATAGTAGAGAGCCGATTAAGTGCTACTAAGAGATGTCAAAATATTTATGGAATCCTTAAATGCAACATCTTATCTTGGATTGGATCTTAAGACAGAAAAAGGGCATTAAGGCTGAATCAAGACTGTGAGTTAGTTATCAGGATTGCATTGATTCTCATTTCTCAGTTTCAACTGATGTTCCATGATGATGTCAATGTTAACATGAAGAGAAGCCAGGCAAAGGGTATACTAGAACCCTACACTATCTTTGCAACTCTTCTTTGTATCTCAAATTACTTCAAAGTAGTTTATCAAAATGATCAGGGGAACCTGGGTCGCTCAATTGGTTGAGTATCTGCCTTTGGCTCAGGTCATGATCCCAGGACCCTGGGATCAAGCCCCACATTGGGCTCCCTGCTCAGTGAGGAGCCTGTTTCTCTGTTTCCCTCCCTCAGCTTGTGCTCTCTCTCTCAAACAAATAAATTAAATCTTTAAAAATACATAAGTTTAGTTTTAATAATTCAAGTATAATTAATATACATTGTTATATTAGTTTCAGGCATGTAATACAATGATTCAACCGTTCTATACATTCCTCAGTGCTCATCATGTTAAGTGTCCTCTGACTCCCCATCCTCTCACCCACCTCCTCTCTGGCAACCACCAATTTGTTCTCTGTTTTTGTTTGTCCCTTTTTTGTTGTTTATTTGTCTTGTTTCTTAAATTCCTCATCATATGAGTGAAATCATATGATAAGAGTGAATCATTCTTTCTTTAGCTAACTTAAGTCACTTGGCATTAGACCCTCTAGGTCCATCCATGTTATTGCAAATGGCAAGATGTCATTCTTTTTTATGGCTGAGGAATAGTCCATTGTATATCTCACATCTTCTTTATCCATTCAGCTGTGGCTGCACACTTGGGCTGCTTCCATATCTCAGAAATTTGTAAATAATATGGCAATAAATATAAGGATGCCTGGTTCTACCTTTTTGAATCAGTGTTTTCTTCTTCTTTGGGTAAATACCCAGTAGTGGAACTACTGGATCATGGGGGTAGTGCTACTTTTAACTTTCTGAGGACCCTCCGTCCTGCTTTCCACAGGGGCCACACCAGTTTGCATTTCCACCAACATTGCCCGGGGTTCCTTTCTCTCCACATCTTCATCAACACTTGTTGTGAAACCAGGAGGCTTTAACACCACACATCACAGGGAGATGGCACTTCTGAAAGGTGAGGGAAGCAGATAAAAACTTGAAAGGCTGTTAATTTCCAAAGAAAAACTGCATGTAGGGCTTAGGACACATAGGATTAGGGTTTCAGTCTGGCTGTGGGAAGAGCTCTTTGCTTTTGTCAAGCACACACCATTGTGTTCTCTGCTTTGCTTCGTCCAAGATGCCAGGAGGTGCAGGAAGTCCAACACCATGCCAGTGGGGACAGGACTAAGTTGACACACCCCAGAGTTTGCTCATCTCCAGCAGGAAAATTCTCTACAATTCTCCAAAAGCAGCAGAGAGGTCAAGGCATCAGTGTCTGCTTGGGTAAGTAGCTCATTAAAACCCTTTTATTGATGTTTCTTCTATCCTTGTCTTATTCTCCTACTCCCTCTTTTGCTTCCTGAGATGACCTGCTGACCTAACTTTGTTTTGGGGTCTACTACACCTTTGCTTCACCACCTGCTTTCTGGGAAACCACAGACTAACACAGTGCGTTTACCGGGGCTTCATCCTCTGAGGTCCCGGGGTGAGACCCAGTCCTGTGTGTGTGTGAAAGGGCACTTAGAGGATTCCAATGTGCACCATTGATTAAGAAGATCCATGTCAGGGGGGCCTGGGTGGCTCAGTCAGTTAAGCACTTATCTTCTTTCAGCTCAGGTTGTGATCTCAGAGTCCTGGGATTGAGCCCAGCATCGGGGGCCCTGTTCATCGGGGAGCCTACTTCTCCCTCTCCCTCTGCCCTGCCCCCTGCTCATGCTCTCTCTCTGTGCTCAAACAAATAAATAAAATCTTTAAAAAATAGGGATCCCTGGGTGGCGCAGCGGTTTGGCGCCTGCCTTTGGCCCAGGGCGCGATCCTGGAGACCCGGGATCGAGTCCCACATCGGGCTCCCGGTGCATGGAGCCTGCTTCTCCCTCTGCCTGTGTCTCTGCCTCTCTCTCTCTCTCTCTCTCTCTCTCTCTGTGACTATCATAAATAAATAAAAATTAAAAAAAAATTAAAAAAAAATCTTTAAAAAATAAAAATAAAAAAGAAGAGCCTCATCAGTTTTGAGGACACTGGCGAGGGTGATGTGCATCTTTCACATTCCAGGGCCCGCAGAGCTAATGTCTGATGTTTACGTGGCTGCATACCTCAAGGCAGGGGTGGAGTCAAGAGGTTCCAATCCCTTAGCTGCGAGGTCTGTTCCTGAGAATTCATCGGAGCAGTAGCTGACTTCTGAAGTAATTATTGGAATTCATACAAACAAGAAGTAGTTTCTGTCAAGTAAAGCCACTGAAATGTGTAGCTTTATATTTTCTCAAGTGTCCTCAAAAGAAACTTCACTTTCAGTGATGTGACCTCAGAGCTTTGTGCAACCAGAACTATTGACATTTGGGGCTGGATCATTCTTTTTTTTTTTTTTTTTAAGATTTTATTTTTAAATAATCTCTCCATCCAACCTGGGGCTCGAACTCACAACCTTGAGATTCAGAGTCACACATTCTACCAACTGAATGGAAGGGCCAGGTGCCCTAGGGCCAGATAATTCTTTGATGTGGGGACTGTCTTGTGCATTTTGGTATTGAGCAGCATGGTTGGCCTCTATCCACTGGATTCCAATACCACTTCCCTCTGCTGTCACTGTGACAATTAAAATGTCCTTGGGATGCCTGGCTGGCTCAGTCGGTGGAGCATGTGGCTCTTGTTTCGGGGTTGTGAGTTTGAGCCCCATGATGAGTATAGAGATTACTTAAAATCAAAATCTTTTTTTTTTAATAAAAATCTTTAAAATAAAATAAAACATGGATGCCTGAGTGGCTTAGTGGTTGAGCCTCTGCCTTTGGCTCAGGTCATGATCCTGGGGTCCTGGGATCGAGTCCCACATCGGGTTCCCTGCATGGAGTCTGCTTCTCCCTCTGTCTGTCTATGTCTCTGTCTGTCTCTGTCTCTGTCTCTCATGAATAAATGAGTAAAATCTTTAAATAAAATAAAATGTCATTAAATGTCCCCTTGGAAGCAAACTTAGCCTCGATTGAGACCTACTGTGTATGTGTATACAAGTACATATATATTATCATTTTATTTTATTATTTATAATAAATTATTATATGTAGATTATTTTTATTTTTATTCTTATAAGTTTATGAAATTCTTTATCTATCTCCCTTACTAGAATATAAGCTCCATGTGGGGAGGAACCAATTTTTCTCCATAGGGAGTGGGGATGGCCGCACCATTGAACAGTTGGCTATTACTGTGCCTAATCTCACCTAGAATTCTCTAATGTTTTATTTTGTTTCAGGTTTTTTCCTTCAGTGTAACTGCAATATTCTTTCTATTCCATCTTTATTTAGCTAGTTAGATTGTAGAGAAGAATATTTGATATTCCATCTCAACATTTTATCTGGTCGGTGTTCATCTTGTCTAAATCTTTGCCTACCCTTTGTCTACCACTGTCTCGCCTCCTCTCTAGAACCTTCCAGAAACTGCCAAGGGTGGTTGTTTGGGGGCATGAATTGGGGAAGATGGGGGATTTTAAGATTCTTATGCTTTCCTCTACACGATGTATTTCTATATGCCTTAACTCTTTACAATAAGCATATATTAATTTTTAAAGAGGAAATAAGCATAAGGATATATTTTTCAAAGACAAGAAAAACACTCCAAACATTGATGTCTTTCTAACCCTCTACTGAGGTATATTAAATGAAAAAACATTGATTTAAGGAGTAAGACATCTTTTGTTTGCTTGTTTTAAATGCTCTTTATTTTTACCTTTGTATTTTTTATTTTCCAGGGAGATTTATTTTCAAGGTTTTCCAATTGGAGTATAGGTGACACACAATGTAAGTAAAACATCTTTAAAGCAGAGTGTAGTTTAAGCAAATGTTGATGGCACCATGTACGTGTGGACACATGAGTGTGTGTGTTTATATACATGCGTTTCTAATCTTCATCTGTTGCCATTCCAGCCAGGGAGTCGTCCAGCTTCTCAGGACAGACTAAACAGGATATGAAAAGGATGATCACTAGCATCTTTAGACTGTGTGGGCAAAAGTTGAAATGAAATAAATTGTTTTGCTACAAGGAACTACAGTTTCAGAAGCAAGCTACTGGCACAACCGGACGGCTGGGCTGGAGTAGATAAATGTCTGTGTGCCTGGAAGCTGAGAGGCGTGAGGGTATCCCCATCCCCATCATCATCTTTGATGCCATTATCTCTTACAGTTTTGAGAACTTACTCGATGCCAGATGCTGTGCTGAGTGATTCCCATTTCCATCCATGACTCTTTAAAACCTGGTAACACTCCTGGAGGGAGGCATTAGGATACTGCCCACTTTCCAGACACAGAGAGGTTGGATAACTGGCCTAAAGCCACACAGCTAGGAGTTGGCATTCAAAGCTATCTCCAGGCATGCAGGGGCCCTGGAAGTTTGAATGAAATCATCAAACGGAAGGAAGCTGGCTGTGGTTGAGTATCTAGGTACCAGGCACTGTGCTAGGAACTTCACATCACTGCTGCCTCTTCTTGGCTGTGAGACCCCAAGTGGGTATCTTAACCTCCCTGAGCCTCTTTCCTTACCTGTTAAATGGAGGTAATAATACTACCCATCTCTCAGAATTATTGGGAACGTTAAATGAGTCAACAGATATAAAACATTCATGACATGCCTGATAAATAGTAACTGCCCCAAATGTGGCAAGTCTTATTAGTAATACTACTGTCTTTATCACAAGAACCATTTAGTGAGCTCTTACTATACATCAGACACTGTGCTTAGCAAATTGCAGGTAATACCTTATTTAATCATCTTATTAACCAACCGGTGAGGCCACCGGTTAGTTCGGTTTGAATTAATTATTTCAAGTGGACATCTTCATTCCCATCGTACAGTTGAGAAAATAAAGCTCAAGTTGAGTAACTTGTTCCAGGTCACACTGTAAAGTTATGGGACACAGGTCCATCAGATTTCCAGGTAAAAAAGGAAAAGAAAACAAAACATGTATACACACACACACATACACAAAGCATGTATGTGTATAAATTTATATAAAATTATATATATGTGTGGCTACATTAGGAAACTCCATATTTAAAACATGCTTCATAGCAATCATTGTCTTTGGGTATAAAGATTATAAAAGCAAAGTGCTTTGGTACTTTTAAAAGTGTTTTGACATGTCGGTTTGTTTCATCGCATAAATTCAGCTTGGGATAGAAGTTTCTGCATTTGACAGACCCAGAGAGGCTGAGTGACTCACTCAAGCTCTTACAGCCAGTAAGTGGCAGCAGGAATGTTTCCATCTGTCCAGCTCTTTCAATGCCCTGGTGCAGGAAAGACTGTGCCACTGGGGAACTTGAAGAGGACACAGAAGCCATGCAGATCCATGGAGCTCCTGGGTGGCTCAGTTGGTTAAGCATCTGCCTTCAACTCAGGACATGATTGTGGGGTCCTGGGATCGAGCCTTACATCAGTATCCCTGCTCAGGGGGAGTCTGCTTCTCTCTCTCTCTCTGTCTCTCTCTTTCCCTCTTTCTCTTTCTCTCTCTCAAGTAAATAAATAAAATCTTTTTTTAAAAAAGAAGCTATATAGATCCAAACAAGGCTCCCTCACAACTGTGAGCAAGCCTGATGTATGGCTTTCTTTTTTTAAAATAGCCTTTTATATTAGAGTATTTTTAGATTTACAGGAAAGTTGCAAGGACAGCCCAGAGAATTTCCACACCTGATACCCTGTTTCCCCTGTGGTTAACATCTTACATACTCTGGTCCATTTGTCACAGCTAATGAACCAATATTGATACAGTATTATTTTTTTTAAGATTTTATTTATTTATTCATGAGAGACACACAAAGAGAGGCAGAGACATAGGCAGAGGGAGAAGCAGGGAGCCTGATTCGAGACTCAATCCCGGGACCCTGGGATCACGCTTGAGCCAAAGGCAGACACTCAACCACTGAGCCACCCAGGTGCCCCGATACAATATTATTGACTCAAGTCCTCTTTTGTTGAGATTTCTTTAGCTTCTACCTAATGTTCCTCTTTTGTCCCAGGATCCCACTCAGGGTCCCACCTTACATTCCATGATCGAGTCTCCTCAGGCTTCTCCTGGCTACGAGGGTTTCACAGACTTTGCTGGTCTGTGATGAGCTTAACAGCTTTGAGAAGTTCTGGCCGAGTGCTTTATAAAAGGTACCTCACTAGGATTTTTTTCTCATGGTTAGATCAGGGTTATGGGTTTTGGGGAGGAAGATCACAGAGGTCAAGTGCCCCTCGCATCACATCACATCTAGGATGCCTGCGTGACCCCCGTGGTTGGTAACACACCTAGTTCACCTGGCTGATGGTCTAGTCATCAGGTTTCTCCACAGCAAAGTTGATCTTTGTCCCTCCATTTTATGCCATATTCTTGGGAAGAAAATCACTTATCCCAGACCCCACACTCAAGGGCTGGGTGTTACATTCCATGGCTTGGACAGCAGGGTGTCTGCATAAGTGATTTAGGATTCTTCTGCACGGGAGACTTGTCTCTTCTCCCCGGCATGTGACCTTTCTTCTGTTTCCTGGCATTGGGTGCACAGGTCTGTTCAAAAGTGCGACACGTCCCATCCCAGAGAGAATAGTCCCTGGGAAAGCATCTCCAGGCCTTGAGAAAGAGGCTCAGCATGGCCTCAGAGTAAGCAGAACTCTGGCTGAGAGTTGGGAAAGCTGGGTCCTAGCTTTGGTCTCGCCACTGCCCACGGACGCCGCAGCCAGTCGCTTCCCTCTCTGGGTATGTTCTAGTCACTACTGGTGTGTGTGACAAGTAGCCCAGCACTTTAGTGGCTTAAGACAGTATTTTATTTTGCTCTCAATTTTGTGGATTGGGAATCCCAGAGGGGCTCATTTGGGCAGTTCTCGCCTGGGGTCCCTTCTGTGTTTGCAGCCAGACAGTGGGTGAGGCTGCAGGCACACGGCGGTACATCGGCGCGGCACCTCAACCGGGGTGGCAGGGCTGTCAGTGCCCGGCTGGGATGCGACCAGGGTGCCTACACGTGCTCTGACCAGCATGCAGTTCTCTGGGAAACTGCTTTTTTTTAATGGAGGTTGAGGGTCTGGATGAAAATGTGCCAGCAAATAAAGTGGGAGCTGCTTTGACTTTTAACCCAAACTCAAAAGACCACACAGCCTCACTTCTACCAAATTCTATTGATTTTAAGCAAGTCCCTAAAGTCACCCCAGATTTAAGGGGACCTCAGACCCCAGTTCTCCACAGGAGAAGCATCAAATAATTCATAACTGTTTTTAAAAACCCCTACAGGGTGTCGATTTCCCCGTTTGAAAATCAGAGATACAGCTAAACTAAGTGATTCGTAAAGACTAGACCAGCCCCAGCATTCTTTAAGATCCTTTATGGAGGTGAAAACTTAATATTCTCACGATCAGTCTCAAGTGATGGATGTTCAAGTTTATTTATCCTCCCCGTTGATCTTCTCTGTGCCAGGCTAATGACCCGAGCGGCGAATGGCATGATCTCACAGGCAGGGAGGTGGGACGGTACGGTAGCTAAGGGCGCGCGCTGTGGGACCACATGGTCATTTGCGTAGAGGTGCGACCCTGGGCAAGTAACTTGATGGCACAGTGCCTCAGTCTCCTCATCTATGAGCTAGGGACACTAATAATGCCTACCTCATGGGTTTATGTAAGATAGAAGGTGGGAGCACAGATGAAGTGCTTAGAAAGGCAAAAGTACTTAACAAATATTAGCTTTTATTTTTGTCAATCCAGAGTCTGAGCTTCGCTGGTGTAATCTCCCCCTTCCATGGAGGAGGAAGTAAACCCCAGGGGCTAGTCACCAGCCTGAGGCCACACGACAAGCTGGAGTCAGAGCCAGGATTCAAAGCCAGATCTACAGGCACCAGGGCCTGTGTGTCTTTCTCAAGGCTGCACGACCCTACAGAGGGAAGTGCAGAAGGCAGTCCCTGACTCAGTCGCCCTAGTAACCAGGCAGGGCTTTCTGCCTCCGATTCATTTATTTATGGCCACACCTCTTAGGCAATATACAGTGTGGTAACAACGTTTGGAAAATAGGATTTTTTAGGAACTGGTCAAATTGATTAGCTTTGTCCTCTGCACTTTGTGCTTGACATAAAAGCTGGTTCTTTTTCCTGGGATGCAGGGGGAAAAAATATCCCCCGAGGATGGAGGTCTCAAGGGCACCATCTACTGAAAGAAACTGGCAAAGGATGTAGAAATGGCAATTTCTCAGGCATCTTGGTTATTTCTCAACTTGAGGAACCATGTGCTAAAGTTAGAACCTCCGCACCCGGCCAGACGCAAAGATCGAACATTTCTAGTTGTCCGGAATCAGAGATACTTACTAATAATAATGATTAGTGTTCTATTTACAAGTTTGAGCACTTGATAGTCTAGCAATGTGCATTCTCTTATTTTATCTTTACAACAGTGAGCACTACTAATCCTCCCCTTATATAGATGGGGGCACCGAGCTAGGGTCACTTGTCCTTCCAGACATGCATCCGTATTAGCTGAACTCAAAGTTTCTCAATTTGATTTTGCTACAGAAGCCCTGCAACTCATAGACAGCATGCTAGTTCACTTGCCTTATATGGGTCTCCTTCTATCATGGATGTAAAACTTCCTCCGGGCCAGACTGAGGGCATCGTGAGGTCTGGGCCTGGGTTGTTTTTCACTCTTGTGTCAGGATGACAGACACGAAATAAGTCTTCATTACATATAACTCAGAAATAACTCACCATTTCTCTGCTTCTGACAAGGAACTATAGAGAAGAGTTATAAGTTCCTTAGACATCTAGGGCAACTTGTTTTCCTCTAGTCTATGGGCCTTTGAAATAACAGCAAAAGATAGAGCGATTCACAGTTGTCATGGCAATAAGGGAATATGAACTAGTGAGATTTGCTGATAATCCCCAATCTCCAGGAAGCCAAGAATTTTAAGCAGATTGTTTTCCACACCTCTGACAAGTTGTGAACTGCAGCTGAGTGACATGTCACATAGTCTTCCAATTCTCCCCAAAGCCATTTGCAGGAAAGTCTGGCTTATCATCTGGAATATTCTAAATATAATATAAAATCTAGTTACAAGAGGCCACTATTCTGCTTTTCCCCTTTTTGGTCCATCTTTCTTTCTTCCTAAGGACAGAATAGCATCAGAAAAAGAGTGTTAAGGGGGCGCCTGGGTGGCTCAGTGGTTGAGCATCTACCTTTGACGCAGGTCGTGATCCCAGGCTCCTGGGGTCGAGTCCCACATTGGGCTCCCCAAAGGGAGCCTGCTTCTCCCTCTGCCTGTGTCTCTGCCTCTCTCTCTGTGTCTCTCAAGAATAAATAAATAAAATCTTTTTTTAAAAAAGAAAAGGAGTGTTAAATTGGGGATTAAGATATCTCTTGTTTTTTGGTCAATCTTTTAAAATTCTACAGCATACATAGGTTCAGAAAATGTGTACCTCAATAAGTTATCATAGATGAAGCAACCTTGAAACTATCACCCAGGTTTTGTGTGATACATCAGGAAAAGTCACCTCCTCTGGTCCCCAGAGTCCCCATCTGTTAGCCAAAAGGATCTTCTCGAGCATCATCGAGGATGTGTCATTCTTAATTACCACATCTCACATCATCAGTTGAACTATAATGGATCAAATTTTACATTGCTGGACACTTAGGGCGTTTGTAGGGGCTTTCTTCTCTTTATTGTGAAGAATCCTTCGACAAGTAGCTTAGCTTATTCCCAGTCTTGCTTGGATCCATGGTGATTACTTAGCAAAAAATTTCTAGAAGTGGGATTTCCAGGTCAAAGGGGAATTGCTTGATTTTTAACGCCTTTACAAGGCACACGATTAGCATGAGGAAGAAGAATAATTTTGTCAAGGGCACTGGGGCAAGAAAAGACATTTGTAAATATGATGATGCCAATTTGGGGGACAGACAGGCAAGAAGAAACCATGCAGGCAAAGAACGGCTTACTCTGGAGGCTAGAGGTTTTCTTGAGAACAATTACAATTTGCCAGTTTCAAACTCACTGGCTTCCCCAAGAGGACTTGAGACGGCTTACCATGAAAGAACCAGCATCCTGGCCTCAAAAGCCGTTCCTAACAGAGCACCAAGGCAGCAGACAGGTTGGAAAACAGCTTTTGGAGAGCTCTCCACACCCAGCTCCGGGTGAAAAACCTTTTAAAGTTCAGCCAAGCTTTGGCCACTAGAGAGCACTAACGACACACATTTCTGGCCAGTGCCCGCGCAGTAGGGATTAGGGTGCGGTCTGTCCTGCGCGGTCCTCTGCCCCAGAGACACAAAGGCACAGGGCCCAGAGCTTCCAGAATTGCTGCTGGGAGGGGTCCTCCAGCCTCCACACTCTGAGAACTTTAAGATTCTGCAAAACGGCTGCTAGTTTTAACCATGAGAGAAGGTCAGCGGGCCCAAGAGGGGAAAAGACTGCTCAAAATAATCATGGGGTTTTGTGTGTGTGTGTGTGTGTGTGTGAGTGTGTGTGTGTGAGTGTGTGTGTGTGTCTTAACGTTTGTAATTATGCCTCCACTTCTGAGAAATTGGATTCATCCCTGAGTGACATGTCACTCATTAGCTTCCTCTCTCTGCTTTGTCTGGCCTCTGAGGACATACTCTTAGTTTTTATTTTCCTCATAGTGAAGAAATTTAGTGACACGGACAGCCTAATAGGCAGCCACATGTCCTACAACCTATACCTGGTGTGTAGTCCACGATTATTAATAATTAATGGAAAGCAGGCCGCCTGGGAAGTTCAGTGGTTGAGCGTCTGCCTTCGGCTCAGGGTGTGATCCTGGAATCCTGGGATCGAGTCCCGCATCGGGCTCCCTGCATGGAGCCTGCTTCTCCCTCTGCCTGTGTCTCTGCCTCTCTCACTCTCTGTCTCTCATGAATAAATAAATAAAAACTTAAAAAAAATAATTAATGTAAAGCAGCCACCAGCCTTTATGAGGCTGCCCCAGTGATGATGCTCTAGGTCTCAGACTCCAAAAAGAGCGACAGATGCCCGGGCTGATAGGAAGTAGATGTGTGCCTCACATCATGGCTTAGAGGAACTGCAGGCTTCTCTAAGTCCCCAAAACATGGGCTTGGGGATCACCATTCTTCGAGTCTGGTCTTGTGTTTCTTGCCAAAGTGCACAGCCTCCTCTCCTAGGAAGACAGAACCACACTCCAACCTTTATCTCCCTCTGGGCAGAGTCTTCCTTTCCCTATTGAAAATCTTGCAGATTTCGGGGGCCCGGCTTCCGAGAGAATTGGCCTCCTCAGCAAGCAGAGGAGGAGGGAGATGCCATCATTCATTGGCTTTCTAGGTCTTTTTAAAAATAAATTCTTTTGTTTTTTAGTTTATAATATATTTATTTTTTAAATGGAGAAATGATAGGCGTGTAAGCTCGAGTTAGTTTTCAATAGTACATTGAAATACTTATGTTGTACTAATGAACTATTTCCCTAGTACAACATAATGATTGTTGTACACACCGATCACCACCCATAAGTTTAGTAAAACATTCCCATATAGTTAGAATGCTTTCTTGCCACGGAGATCTCTCTCAGCAGCTTTCAAACTTTTTATAGAGTCAATAACTATGGTCACTATGCTGTGCTGTAGCTGTGCTGTAGCTTCAGGACTTTTTTCTTTTCTTTTCTTCTTTTTTTTTTTTTAAGATTTTTATTCACTTATTCATGAGACACACAGAGAGAGGCAGAGACACAGGCAGAGGGAGAAGCAAGCTTCATGCAGGGAGCCTGATGTGGGACTTGATCCCAGGACCCCGGGATCACACTGAACCACTGAGCCATCCAGGTGTCCACAGGATGTATTTTTCTTATAACTGGGTTTGTACCTTTCACACCCCTTTGCCATTTTGTCCACCCCCGCCCCTTACTCTGGTCCCCATCGATCTGCCCCCCCCCCCGCATCTGTGAGTTGGGTTGAGATCACACAGTGTCTTATTTCCCTTAGCACGAAGCCCTCAAGGGCCATCTGCGTTGTTGCAGAAGTCAGGATTCCTTTCTAGCTTTCTGTCTTAATTGGAAAGGTCTTGTCTTTTCCCCTAAATTATGCCTGAGGAAGAGATGCCAATAAAGGAGTCCAAGCTGAGATTTGGGAAACCAGGGTGCACGACCTTTTAAAAGCCTCCTTTCTGAGATCCCTGGGTGGCTCAGTGGTTTAGCGTCTGTCTTCAGCCCAGGGCATGATCCTGGAGACCTGGGATCAAGTCTCACATCGGGCTCCCTGCATGGAGCCTGCTTCTCCCTCTGCCTGTGTCTCTGCCTCTGTGTGTGTGTGTGTCTCTCATGAATAAATAGATAAAATCTTTAAAAAAAAGCCTCCTTTCTTAGCAAATGAAACAGCACCACATTCAGACACCCACTTCTTCCCCTCCTCTTGGCTGCAAAGCCCTGTGTCTTCTTTTTTTAATGGTCTCTTCCTTCGTGACCAAGAGGCTTCTGCTCCTCGGGGGGTGAGTCTCTTTGCTTTCACCGTGCCTCGGGGGCACGCTGATAACTGTGGCAGGGGCACATTCTGAGAAGGAGGTACCTGTCTCCCTAACTTTCCCTCGTGGAAGGGGAAGCACATGCTTTGGCAAAGATAAGCGACTATGGTTTTAATTCGGGCCCGATGTCCATCTCAGCAAACACTACAACCGGTTTGGAGGGATTAGAAATGTGGCACAGAGATGAGACCCACATTCCTGCAAAGGAAAGTGTGTGCGCAGAGATAAGCTTGCTTCTTGGGAGCACGAGACACGGGCTGCTAATACTCTGACCTTCTTCACATTCCTCTCTTTCTCAAGAGGTGTCTCTCCTCCGTGCCTTCTTCCTCTTGCTTGTATGCTTCTGGGTAGAAATGCTTGGTTATTTCAACCAGAAACCAAGCTCTCCTATTGTGCCTGGGTGGAGACTTCTGGAAAGGCCAGCTTCAGAAAGCGTGTCCAGGAGCCTCAGGGTTGCCAGATGGTGCCTGAGACTCCATCAGACCATGGGGAGAAAGAAACACATTGACTCAAAGAGCCTTGGCCCGCGCCCTCCCCTTCTTCCCATGCCCAGTTTTTTGGATCTGCTGAGTGTTGTGTCACATGGCGGTTCCTAAGTTTGTGGTCTGTCGGAGGGGTTCAAAGGCATCACCCGAGATTTGGATGTAGTATAACCCAATGGAATGTCTTGATGGTGTCTCTCAGAAACACGCCCTCCTATGAGGCAACAGGTCAAGGATGGAGCCCGGAAAAATCAAAGACTTCACAGATTCTTGGGGGGGAGCTTTGCTGGGCTTCACAACCACTGAACTGAGGGGCTGGCTTCTCTCCCACTCTCTCTCAGATGCATTTGTGTGGCTAAAGCTTCCAAGAAAACTGATGTTAGAGATTCAGAACTTGATAGTGAAAAGTCCCAACAGAGAAGTTCCCAAATGATATGCTAAAGAGAATTTTAATACAAGTTTCAAATTCAGGGACGCCTGGGTGGCTCAGCAGTTGAGCATCTGCCTTTGGCTCAGGGTGTGATCCCTGCATCCAGGATGGAGTCCCACATCAGACTCCCTGCAGGGAGCCTGCTTCTCCCTCTGCCTATGTCTCTGCTTCTCTCTTTCTGTGTCTCTCATGAATAAATAAAATCTTTTAAAAGAATATGAGTTTAAAGTTCATCACTTACTCAACTGCCAACACCTAGAATTGAATGCCCCTAAATCTGCTGGGCCCCTGGGGAGCATGATATAAGGAAAGGCTGTTATAGTTCTTTATAGGATCAAGTAGATGTTTAATGAAAGATAGGCAAACAGGCCTAAGGTGCAAGTACAGGATCTTGAAATCTAGAGTGACTTGCCTAAGGGCACTTCATAACTGCCTCTTGTTAATGGTAGAGATGATGATGGTGGTAGAGATGGGGGTGGGTGGAGATGGTGGGGGTGGGGTAGGGTGGCAGTGATAGTGCTGGTGGTGATGATAATGATGATGATGGGAGGTGGTGATGGGGTGATGGTAGGGAGGTGGTGCTGATGGTGATGGAGAAGGTGGTGATGGTGGTATGATGGTGATGAAGATGGTAGTGATGTTGGCAGTGATAGTGGCAATAATGACAATTATGGGGATGGAAGTGATGGTGGAGAATGGAGATTAGATCCTGAATCTGCATTTTCCTCGCATCTAACTCTTGGTATTACAGCCTACTCTCTTTTATCAAAAGATGTTGGAGGTAAAAGTTGACTCATCTAAGAGAACACACAAAATGTCTTAATAGTGGTGTTGAACTTTAATATTTAATGTATCAAGTTTATTGTACTTTTTTCTCATGAAAACAGTAAACTCTTATTAAAGCAAATAGGGACAAATATATAAAAATTTAAAGGGGATGTAGCCAGTATATCTGGGAGGTGATATTTTAAGACATATTTGCTTCTGGATTTTAATTGTTTGTTTTATACGTTCTACCACATGTAGATTTTATCTTTGCAGATGGGGGGAAAAGGAATTTAGAATGTCAATAATCTAGAAAATCACACTGATATTGTGGATGTACAAAAAGAATCTAAGTAGCTTGCCCCAACATCCTACAGCAAATAAGTGGGAGAGTCAGGATGTGAACCCAGGTCACTGGGTTTCGACTCCCAGGTAATGCTTGTATCCAATATGTGATGATGTCTCCTGAAGATGGCCCTTAGGATCGTCACAGAAATACTGTCCCCAGGGATGACACCTCAAGAAGCCTTATAAAGTGATCCCCAGATGGTTTTTACAATTCAAGCTTCCTGACCCACCTCATCTGAGTCTTGTTCCAAAGCAGTCATTGCTATAACAGGAGTCCAGTGAACCTGGAATCCAGTTTTCTGGGAATCACAGGTGCATAAGAATCAGACATATTCTGGAAGGCTTTTGTTCCACACTCTCTTCTTATCCCAGGAAACTTCTTCTTTCCTCCTCCTCCTCCTCCTCCTCCTCCTCCTCCTCCTCCTCCTCTCCCTCCTCCTCCTTCTTCTTCTTCTTCTTCTTCTTCTTCTTCTTCTTCTTCTTCTTCTTCTTCTTCTTCTTCATTTAGAGAGAGATGTGTGTGTTTGTGCACGTGCATGTGTGCAAGCAGGAGGAGAGGCAGAGAGAGAGAGAAAGGATCTCAAGCAGACTTCGTACTGAATGTGGAGTCCAGTGTGGGACTTAATTCCAGGACCCTGAGATTGTGACTTGAGCTGAAATCAATAGTTGGACCTTAAGCAGCTGAGCCAACTGAGCCACCCAGGCACCCCAGGAATCACTTCTTAACACCCCAAATAGAGGTCCCCACATGATTTTAGATACTGGCTTGACAGAGAGCTCTTCTCTTGCACACAGCCCCTCCTATACAGAACTATACAAATAAATATGTGTATAAAGGACTCTAGCTTTTAAAATCTTTGCCACGTGCTGATCCCAAATTGATTCTCATGTGACCTTCATCAGTTAGACAGAATGAGATTCTTTTTTTTTCTCTTCAGCAACACAACTCTAAACAGTTGCGGGGTGCATTTTCTGTCCTCAGGATTAACTGCCACAAACTACTCCATCTGTTTGCCTTGAAGTCCAGAAGTTCTTTCTCTTGGCATCTTCCCTGTCCTCCCCAAACAGTGGAGCCCCAGACCTGAACCCAAGGGGTGCCCCAATCACTTGGAACCCTGGCTCAGATGCTATTCTGTGAGGGCAGTCCAACATACCCCCAAATTATGTTGTATGAACAGCTTTATTGAGATATAATTTAGATACCATGCAACTCACCCATTTCGGACAAACAACTCACCCTTTTTCACAGATTACCTGTATACACAGGTGCATGCTACTATCATCTCGGTCAACTTTTAGAAATTTTCATCACTTCAGAGGGAAATACTGGCCCTCTAGCTACCATTCATTGTCCTCTGTGCTTTCCAATCCTAACCAACCACCAACATACTTTTCTGTATCTATAGATTTCTCTGTTCTGGGGGTACCTGGGTGGCTCAGTAGTTGAGTAGATACTTTGGCCTTTGGCTCAGGGTGTGATCCCGATCCAGGGATCGAGTCCCGCATCGGGCTCCCGGCAGGGAGCCTGCTTCTCCCTCTGCCTGTGTCTCTGCCTCTCTCTCTCTGTGTCTCTCATGAATAAATAAATAAAATCTTCTTAAAAAGTTTTCTCTGTTCTGGACATTTTGTGTGAATTACACGGGTAATGTGTGGTCTTTGGTGACTGGCTTCTTTCACTCAGCCTGAAGCTTTTAAAGTCCATCCTTGTGGTGGCAGGTGTCACTGCTTTAGTCCTTTGTATGGCTCAGTCATATTCCATCAAGTGAATAGACCGCATTTGTGCGTCTCTTCATCGACTAATGGACGTTTGGATTGCTTCTCCCTCATTTACTTTAACATCACTTATTATTTGTGGCTTACTGAAACCCACACTTACAGTCACAGCAGCTGATGAGGCCACTTCATCCTGTGTTTTGGCAGTGGATTAAAACATAAAAGTGAGCTTAAAGTCATCACTCAACAGTCTACCTGGTGAGAGCTAGAATTCTAGATCCCTTTAAAATCATCCAAATTCAAGGTACCCTTTGCAGTTTGATGTCATCTCCAAACAAGACTCATTATTAGTAATAAAATGAACAGAAGGGGTCCAAGGACAATGGTTTGAAACAATGTTTTCCCAAAACAAGTTCCCTGGATAGCTAATTCCGTGAGATGTTAATAGATTTCATGAGAAAGGGGTTCACTCACCAAGAAGCCATGGAGCACTTCAGACCCTTAGTCTGTTTCCATCCAGGTATCCAACATGCTGTGTTTCTGAGACACTGGAGTCCTCCGGGTCCAAGGAGACTGGGACAGGGGAATGCGGCCAGTGCCTTGCCCTAGGTCAGGTTTAGAGACTGATCCCCAGTCTCCCTCTCCCAGGGGCACCCTTGCGGGAAAGTCTTGGGTAGATAGTAGCTTTCTGGAAAGAGGTTCCTCATCCCTTCTCTCTCTGCTTCTCGGGACACATCATCCATCATTCTGCAGGAGCCAGTGCCAGGGCCTGAGATGACTTCGGCCTGCTGAATACTAGAATCGGTTCCCACCCAAATTTCACATCGAAGAATTCTTGGCTAGTAGATGAAGGGCGGGTGTGTGTGTCTGTGCGAGTCGATTCTTCCGGCCCCTACAACACATTTGCCCACCTCACTTTTCTTTGCTTTGACAGAAAAGAAAATTCGCCCACGTATCAGAGAAGCCAAGCTGGCGATGGTATTCTCCAGGAGGTCTTTGTTTTATTTAAGGTTTAAATCAGAAGGGATCACGCAGGCTCTAAGACCCCCTGGCTGTCTTTAAAAAAATTTTTTTAAGTAAAAGATCAAAGATTCAGGACCTCAGGGGAAAAGGATCGGAGGGAAGAGAAATGGCAGAGCACGGAGAGAAATGTTGGGATGGCTTAGAAGGCAGGCCAGCTTAATACCTTCTTTTATTGTTATTGTGTTTTTTTCCCATTATAGACCTCAAATGTCTCCTCATCATTATCTCATAATTGCAACATTTGGAAAGTACATTGTAACAGTTTGTAAATTGCTTGCACATATCTTTTTTCCCCTCCTCCTCCTCCTCCTCCCCCCCCCCCCCAATCTCTCCACCTCTCTCTTTCTATCCCTCTGTCTCTTACTCTGCATTTAGATCCTGGCAATAACCTTTCAAAGGACATGAGAAACTTTTTACAGATGAGGAAGCTGAGCCTTGGCAAAAGAAACCGCTGTGGCCTCCAGCTAGAGGAGGGACAGAGCTGGGCTTTGCTGGTTTGTACACTGGTGTTTTCTCTCTGCGCCACCAAATCAGGTCTTTAGGACAGAATTCTAGAGCCTCTGGGCAGCGGGTAAGGGATCAGCTAGTTCTTGAGAAAAAGATACTCTGGGAAGGCCGAGAATCTCCCAGGTGTAGTTAATTCTTAACTAGATGCATCGTCCCAGCCTCATCCCAAACCAGGCCCCTAGAGACATGGATATGATTTGATTTTGTTGTCTCTGTATGTTTGCCTGACCTGCTTATCTCTCCTCTGCTTTAGAGTGGGCTTCTAAATGTGCGTATTCAAGGTGATTAGAAGACTTGGGGACACTCTCTGTCATTACTCAAGGCTTTAGAGAGGGTCTCGCTCCAGTTCGCGGGGCACCGATCCTTTGCACCATACATCACTGACTGCCAACAGGCCTGACCCGGCCCTCTACTCCCCTCGCCTGCGGCTGCCCCCGAAACAGGCTGCAGATCGGAGGGGCTGGAGACGGCTTTAATTTAAAGACGAGCCCCCCTTGCACTGCCAAAGGAAATGGCATGTCAGCCACGTCAAAAATAGATACTGTTGTGCAGATATATGGGCGGAGAGGTGGACGCCGCCTCTGCCATTCATTACCTGGATTGCCTTTAAACGTCAAAACAAATCCTTCTCCGGTCCTTCTCCAAAACTTAAATCATCAAGAGAGACAGGGTCGGCCTCTGCAGTTTGGAATGTTGGAAGAGAGGGGGTGGGTGACGGTGGGGCAGTGGTTGGTGAGGACTGCCTGTGCATCTGGGGGTCTGGGCATGCACACCCCCGGCAAAAGAAGTTCTCTGTTCGCTTCTGAAAAGGGGCAGATTGGAGTCTGCCGCTGCTGCCCTGAGATTGACTCCACAACTCCGGGTGAGTGCGTCTCGATGCATAAATAGAGATGTGGGATCTGTGTATAAAAGCAGCCACCCATGCTGTGTATTGAAACTAACAGCCGATGCAAGCAGGTATGGCAAGTAGAAGCACAGCACAAACGTAACAAAAATCAAACCAGTTTGCTCCAGTCAGTGCTGGTTTTGCATGAGGCATTGGATGTTCACCTCATTTGATACTAGAACGACCCCACGAGGTGGGTTCCCCAGCTACAGACAAGGAGGCTGAAGCTTGACAGGTCCAGGGACCCCCCTCAAGGATGCACAAGGCTCCTAAGCCAGCCAGCTTCACCTCCACTTTGGGTGGAGGTCCATAGATGGTAGCACATTAGGAGGGAGCTGCAATTAGCTTATATTAGCACAGATGCTTTAATTTTTTTAAGATTTTATCTATTTATTTATTTGATAGTGAAGGTGAGTGCATGCGAGAGAGCACAAGCAGGGAGGGGCAGAGGCAAAGGGAGAAGCAGGCTCCCCACGGAGCAGGGAGCTGATGTGGAGCTCGATCCAATCCGGGGACTCCAGGATCATGACCTGAGCCAAAGGCAGACGCTTAACCACTGAGCCACCCAGGCGTCCAGCACTGATGCTTTAAGGTCCAGGACTAAACAGATTGTAATAAGTAGTTTATGCCAATTGAAAAACCTCAGTGCGTGCATAGTTGGTTTGGAGGCCAGACCACGTGCCCTTGGGCACATCGTTAATCTGTTTGCTCCTCAGTTTTCTGATCTGTAAAATAAGGGTAATAACATTAGCTTCCTCATCGGGTGGTCCAGAGACTAAAAGAAGCTACTCCTCATCCAGCGCTTTAATCCTGTTGACCCTTGAACAACTCCAGTTTGAACAGTGCAGGTCCATTTATGCATGGATTTTTTTCCAGCAAATACATACAGTCCAGCGCCGTCGAAGTGTTTTATTTTCCTTGTGATTTTCTTTCTAATTTTTAAAAAAGGTTTTATTTATTCATTCATGAGAGACACAGAGAGAGAGACAGAGACACAGGCAGAGGGAGAAGCAGGCTCCATGCAGGGAGCCCGATGTGGGACTCGATCACAGGACTCCAGGATCACGCCCTGAGCCGAAGGCAGACGCTCAACCACTGAGCCACTCAGGTGCCCCTCTTTTCTATTTCTTTTTAAGATTTTATTTATTTATTCATGAGAGACACACAGAGAGAGGCAGAGACACAGGCGGAGGGAGAAGCGGGGGATCATGACCTGAGCCAAAGGCAGATGCTCAACCACTGAGCCACTCAGATGCCCCTCTTTATGAATTTCTTAATAAAATTTTCTTTTCTCTAGTTTACTTTGTTGTAAGAATACGGTACATTATGCGTATAAACACAGTATATGCTAATCAATTGTTTACAGTATCCGTAAGGCTTCAAGTCAACAGTAGGCTATTAGTAGTTAAGTTTTGGGAGGAATCGAAATTTGGGGGGGAATCAAAATTATGCACAAATTTTCCACTGCACAGGGTGGAGAGGAAGGTCCACACTCTTAAGGGTCAATTGTAGTTTCGGAGTATAACAAACGTTTAATAAATATTAGCTACTATTACTAAGCACATATGTATCCAACTTATTCCAGTTTTTATCCTTTTAACTAAAATCACTTTATGGTTTTCATGTTAAAGAATTTTAAACTGTTATGAATTTCCTGAGAATGTGGGAACATCAAATAGATACGTAAGTAGAGAATATGCTTTGTGGCATTCACCTATCTAAAGGAATTGCTGGGGCACCTGGGTGGCTCAGTCAGTTAAGCATCTGCCTTGGGCTCAGGTCATGATCCGGGGGTCCTGGGATCGAGTCCCCACATTGGGATCCCTCCTCAGCGGGTGTCTGCTTCTCCCTCTCCTTCTGTTGTGTTTGTACTCTCTTTCTCTCTTAAGTAAATAAATAATAATAAATCTTTCTTTTAAAAAAAGAAGCCAGGGATCCCTGGGTGGCGCAGCGGTTTAGCGCCTGCCTTTGGCTCAGGGCGCGATCCTGGAGACCCGGGATCGAATCCCACGTCGGGCTACCGGTGCATGGAGCCTGCTTCTCCCTCTGCCTGTGTCCCTGCCTCTCTCTCTCTCTCTGTGACTATAGTAAATAAAAAAAAAAAAAAAAGATTCCTCTAAAAATAAAAAAATAAAAAAAGAAGCCAATAGAAAACTCCACAATGTATGCTTCCATCCATATACAACATCTAGAGAAGGCAAATCCATAAGAGAAGAAAGCAAATTACTATTTGCCTGAGTCGAGGGCCAGAATGGGGAGGGGCTGTAAATGGGCTCAGTGTCCTAAAATTGGGTTGTAGTAAAGGCTGCCTGATTCTGCAAATTTCCTGAGATATTTTTTAACTATGGATTTAAAATGCAGAAATTTTACGGGTTATAAATTTTTAAAAAACTAATAAAAGCTCAACTACTGCCTGTTATGCCTTTGTGATTGGTACTTACATGTTCATAACAATTATATATGTTTATATATACTTATTCTATTAGATATTTTTAATTATTATTTAAGCATTATAACACATACACATGGTTGCTATTAAAAAAAAATCCCAGACGATGCAGAAATAAAAAGTAAAAAAGGGAAATGCATTTTTCTCTGTATTTTTTCTCCTTAACTACTTTACTCATAGGTTAGTGTATATACTTCCAGACTTTTTTTCTAGAAATATATGATATACATTATACATATACACAATATATGGTGTGTATGTGTGTATATAACATATATGTGTATACACACAGCTACACACATGCATATGTACATGAGTGAGAAAAGAGATTTTTATTTTTTATTTGTATATTTTTTTTTAAGATTTCACTTATTTAGGGATGCCTGGGTGGCTCAGCAGTTGAGCATCTGCCTTTGGCTCAGGGCGTGATCCCAGGATCTGGGATCAAGTCTCACACTGGGATCCCTGCAAAGTGCCTGCCTTTCCCTCTTTTTTCCTTAAAAAGAATATTTTATTTATTTATTCATGAGAGACACACACAGAGAAAGGCAGAGACACAGGCAGAGGGAAAAGCAGGCTCCTCGCAGGGAGCCTGCTTTGGGACTCCATCCCAGGACCCCAGGATCATGCCCTGAGCCGAAGGCAGATGCTCAACCACTGAGCCACCCAGGTGCCCCAAAAAAGAGATTTTTATTTCCGTAACTTTCACAGAAGGGTGCTCATTGGTATATATCTCTCTGCCACTGGAGGTCTGCTTTTATCCAAAAAAGCTATCTTGGCACAGATACTCTTGCCCATGAACCCACCACATGCCCTGTCTTGGATACCTGCCCTGTTTGGAGTCCGGTCTAGCTCCCTAAATCCACGCATTGCTCATTTCTCTGTTTCAAAGTTCAGGATGACCAGGATCTGCATATTTTGACATGGGACAGGCTTTCAGTCAACCCTGAAGGCACCAAGCTGGGTTCCTATAGAGCATGTCACCTGTGCTTCCCTAGCCTGTCAGACATTTGGGACCAGGGAGGGTTTTATAGGCAGCCTCTTAGCCAATGTTCCTCAACCTCAGCACTGTTGACATTTGGGGCTGGATAATTCTTTGTTGGGGAGTGGGGGGCTGTCCTGTGCATTACAGGGTACTTAGTAACATCCCTGGCCTCTATGCCCCAGATGCCAGTAGCACCCCCCTCACCACACACACACACACACACTCCCCCAACCCTCTGGTTAGTGACAACCAAAAATATCTCCAGACGTGGCTCAGTATTCCTGGGGGGGGGGGAGGATAAAATCACCCCCGTTTGAGATTTACTGTTCTGGAGAAATCATTCCTTGTTTGTGTTTTCCCATCCCTCATCCGGACGTTTTCAGGGAAGTTGTTCACATCACATGGTCAGTGGAATCTGGTTACCAGAGGGAAAAGTCCTCCTAAGGAAATATTTGTATTTTCACTCAGGACAAAGTCACTTCCTGTTGGCAGATCCATTAGTGGCCAGAGTGTATCATAAAGTGAGCATTTTTAAAAAAGATTTTATTTATTTATTTGACAGAGAGAGAGAGAGCGCGTGCGAACACAAGCAGGGTAACCTGCAGACAGTGAAAGAGGGAGAAGCAGACCCCTGCTAAGCAAGGAGTCCAACTCGGGGCTTGATCCCTGGACCCTGGGCTCAGGATCTGAGCTAACAGCAGACGTTTAACTGACTGAGCCACCCAGGCGCCTCTAAACTGTGTATTATAAAGACACCAAAGTGTCTTATAAAGAAAACCAATCTTTATAGTGTGATTACAAAGCATTATCTGTTTTTTGGTTTTAAAAATGGAACATTGCAACTATGTATGATTTATAGAGTGAACGTTTCTGGAATTCCCATCCCCTTAGAAAGCCCCCATTAACATCTAATCTGTAGACTTCCATGCACATGAGCACATGAGCACACATACGTGCAACCATATGCATCTCTATTTAAACAAGAGCTTACTATGCACATTCCTTTTTTTTTTTTCTTTTTTGTAAGTAAGCTCTATGCCCAGTGTGGGGCTTGGACTCATGACCCTGAGACTAAGTCACATGTTCCACCGACTGAGCCAGCCAGGCACCCCTAGTACACAGTCAGGGCATCTCGGCGTATCAGTCAGCTCTTGCCACAATAACAGTGCATAGCAAAACCACCCCACCACTCAGTGGCTTAAACAACCATCACCCATCCTCGGGTTCATGGGTCTGAGCGTCAGCTGCGACTCAGCGGAGGGAAGCAGGACTTCGGGCTCCAGGTGGAGTCCAGGTTTAGCTCCCCTGGACCATAGAGGCGTGTGATCTTCCCCGTGTCTCATCTCCTCCAGGAGCCCAGGCTGAAAGTGGCAACCTTGAACATGTTCCTCGCCAGGTGAGTTGCCAGCGTGCAAGGGAACCAGGGCAGTGTGCAAGCTCACGTCTGGCCCCCAGCCGCACCCCATCTCCTAGCATCCCAGGGCCAAGCCCAGTGTCGAGCCCGCCCTCCATCAACGCAGCACCCTATTCCCACATGGTTTCCTGGCCAATACAGCTACCCACGGAATCTCTCCTCAGAGACAAGTCACATGCGCCTGGGATCCTTATGCCTTAATTTCTTCTTTTTAACAAAGGGATAGTAACAGTATCTACCCTGCAGGGCAGTTGGGAGAAATATAGGAGGTGCCTAATCGCAGTCACCAGCTCACGGTGCAGACTCAAAAATTGTAGGGTTATAGTGATTTGAGAGTAATGTTTGGGCAGCCCGGGTGGCTCAGCGGTTTAGCGCCACCTTCAGCCCAGGGCGTAATCCTGGAGACCCGGGATCCAGTCCCACGTCGGGTTCCCTGCATGGAGCCTGCTTCTCCCTCTCTCTCTCTCTCTCTCTCTCTCTCATGAATAAATAAATAAAATTTAAAAAAGAGAGAGAGTAATGTTTAAAAAACAAAAACAAAAACAAAACTCTGGCCCAGGATTCCCAGAAGCAAGTGTTGTCATTAAGCAGCTTTGTTCTTAAAGATGGTCACATCGGCTTCCTTATCTGTAAAATAGACATAGCATTCTCCACCTTGCCTCTCTCCTGAAATAATTCAAGGCACTAAGTGTGATGCTGAAAACAAAGTTGTTTTGTCGCTACTCCACATGTGCATTGAATGAGTGTGTGTGTTGTTCTTCACTCGCAGGGTCGGACAAGTGAAATCCTAGCCAGAATGAGCTTCGTGAGCCGGGTGGCTTGATAATGAGGCATGCACAGTCTGGAAAGGGAGACACTCCTTTTGCCTTTTCTGTAAAAGTATTAGAGAAGCAAGGTGGGAAATAAAGACCCATAGTAAACTGTGCTGGCCACTTGTATCAACTCATTAACACGGATTCATTTATTTCATTCTCGAAAACGTGCCAAGGGTCAGACAGCCCCACCGTGCACACCAGGAAACCAAGGCACACACAGTTTATCAGAGAAGGAACACACCCTGTCAGCTGCTCCCTGAAACCACCTCTCACTTGAGATGGTCCATACCAGTTGGAGTCGAATCTGAGAAGCAGAACTGCTCTGAGGTGAGGGGTAAGGGGTTTGTTGATGAATAAGCGTTAGAAAAGGCTGGGAAACAGAAGATCCAGGAAGAATTCAGAAGGTTCTAGAAGGAATACCAATCAGACAATCTGAGAAACCACACACATCAAGCTGCCACAATGGGGGTGTCCAAAGGAAGCTGGAGGGGTGGCGTGGGGTGGAGATTATGGAAGGGAGAGAGCTCAGTGGGAAGCTTTGCTTCTGTGGGGCTGTAGTTTCTGAGAGTCCAGCTCCAAAATCCGCAGGGGAGAGACTGGGAAGCAGAGCTAAAAGCATAACAGAAGGAAGTGCTGATACCTCTGTGCGTGTCACCGCGTCTAACCAAGATGACTCTCCAAGAAAACAGGCTATGCTTCATTCTGTTCTTCTGATATGACCCGAATCCTGCCTTTAACCAATTATAATCTGGACCCAAACACTAAGGGGACTCTTGGAAACATAGCTCCACCTTACCCAGGTTGGTCCTCTCTAACCAATGCATCATCCAAATGTGAATCTGTCGATTCTGTAGGGAAAATGCACCCGGGAACCCCCGTGTGATGCTAAGCTTATGAAGAAGACATAAAACACCATTGTGTCTCTGGTCTGCAACCTTGCAGGAAAGGCAAGACACAGACACAGGAACCATTAAGAGACCTCCCCTAGATGCAGCACAACTGAGTGCATGCAGCCCTGCATGCAATATGAAGTGGAGGGACTTCCGATCTCTCCTAACTTTTATGATCTTTGACAAAGACAGAATAAAGTGAAAGTTGGTAGTTGGCGGACACAGGCCTTCCTACATGGGATAGACTGGGTTGCTTGCTCATTGTACCTCCCTTGACCACATCCACACGTTTGCCAAGTGACTTTGCAAGACTCCCCACTGGGGAAGAGGGAGTAGATTTCTCTGACCGGCAGGTATTAGTCTTGTCACGTGACTTGCTTCGGACATTGAAACGCTGCTAGTGGATGTAATATGGGTAGAAGCATAAATGCTTAACTTTAAAAAAAAAAGATTTATTTGCTTATTTTAGAGAGAGTGAGAGAGTGCAAGCAGGAGGAGGGTAGAGGGAGGGAGAGAATCCCAAGCAGAATCCACGTTGAGCATGGAGCCTGACATGGGGCTCAGTCCCACAGTCCTGAGATCACAACCCCAGCAGAAATCAAGAGTTGGATACTCAACAACTGAGTCACCCAGGCCCCCCATAAATACTTAGCTTTATGGGTCTTCCACTCACCACGTTAGGGACATGTTTTGAGTAATCACTGGTCTCTGAAGGATGAGAGAGATAATAAATCAGGCCTGAGCCCAACTTACAGCTTTCAGTGGACCCTACCCAGTTGAAACCAATTTGGATCACCAGAACTGTAGTCAACTCACAGATCCTTGAGCAAGAAATAAATGCTTTGTTTAAGCCATTGAGTCTTGGGAGGATTTGTTATGCAGCATTCTTATAATAGTAGCTCACAGAAAGCCTGCCACATAACTCAGAGATTAACTTGGAAAAACTTGAGGTCTACCACAATGTCATGATCTCCATGTAAGGGAATTCAGACACGGAATGTGATGGCTCAGTGTAGCACCTATAAATAGACGTGTGTGGATAACTACCATCCATTTGTTATGAGGATGATTGTGTGAGTTATAGGTAGGGGATTTAAAACAAATCACCCTGGGAGTCCTGGGTGGCTCGGTTGGTCAAGTGTCCGACTCTTAGTTTCAACTCAGGTCCTGATCTCAGCGTCATGAGATCGAGCCCCATGTCATGCTCGGTGCTCAGCAGAGAGTTTACTTGAGATTCTCTCTCTCTCTGTATCCCTCTCTCTCTGCCCCTCCTGCTCATGCTCTCTGTCTCTCTAAAATAAATAAACAAAACAAGTCACCCTGCTGTATAGAAGCTCCTTCTATGCAGGATGTACATATAAATGCCCCCTTCCCTCAAGATGTGATAACTCCTGGCCCAAAGCTTCTTCATGACTTTTGTTGTTAATTGAGTTATGTTTATCATCAAAAACTTGCAAATAAAATGAAACAATGAAAACAATTTAAACAATTTGACTGTACCACCCAGAGACAGCCTCTGTAATATGTAATATGTAATATGTAAGCATATTAGCTTACAGCTAAGTTCATGTGGTACAGTATATCCTATTTTATAACCCACCCGTCATCTTCTTGCACACTGAATATGTATATTCACTCGCTGTGATGGCTTTCTAAAATATTAAATGTCGTGACATAATCTAGTGGATTTTTTGTTGCCGAATGCCTGGGTTATTCCCAATTCCTTCTATCACAAATAACACTGCAATGAACATCTTGTACCTAAGTGTCACTTAACAGAGTTCTGACTGTTTCTTTAGGATGTTTCTGAGCCATGTTTTAAATATTCCCTGCTGGAGTGCCTGGCTGGCTCAGTCCATAGAGCAAGCAATTCTTGATCTTGGGGTCATGAGTTCAAGCCTCACATTGGGTGTGGAGAGTACTTAAAAACAAAATCTTTATATAAGTAAACAAATTTCCCTCCAGAGAGGTGGAGCAATTTGTATTCCTGTCCTTAATCTTTAGGAATTACTACCCAGGTTTTACAAAATTGAAGAATCTCAGAGTTGGTCCATATTTTCAGTAGCGGTAAAATCCATCCAAACCTAAAATCCATGGTTTGTTGATTCAAGAGCTATTTATTGAGTGCACGCTATGTGTCAGGTACTGTGGACATGGGTGTGAACAGAGCATGTAGGAATCTTCCTTCGGGGTGTGTAGAACCCACGAGAAAGCCAGCATTGACAGAGTGCCTCCCCTCGAGGCTGACTTGGACTCCGCTCACCAAAATCACAGAGCAGCCACTCTGTTCTCCCAAGAAGACCCACTTTCCTGTACTCGCAAAACTCTTGTTCTCCTCCCAGAAACCCCAGAAGAAAGGGAGTCAAGGAGATAGGTAAACTCTCAAGTGAAAAGGAACAGTCACCCCAACTCCCCACCCCTAGAGTGAAAGGGAAAGCCCTCAATAAAGTAGGAAAACCCTCCATAAAGATAAACATGGAGGTTTGCACCCCGCCCGCCCCGCAGAAGTCTCCTGGTGATGGAACTTCATGAGCCACAATGCGCTGCGCAGAGTCGGGGATGATGTCACCTGAACACTGGGATGTATTTATGGCTTCGTGCCCGCAGCTACCTTTCACTTCTTCTCTTTGGCTGCATACATCAAGAGGCCATCACAGTGCAGCCGGCGAGTGCTGGCTGAGTGGTTTACGGTCGTGCCTGAGCTGGGAGGTGTGTTTGCAGGCCTGCTTGGCAGATCCCTAGGTGTGAGCTTCTAAGATGCTGGGCCCTGGATCCCCAAACCAGGATCTCAAGGAGCCTGCTTTTGTCTCTTTCAGGATGTTTGCTTTCCCTTTGCTTCCAGCCGCTGTCCTCCACGTCAGCACAGCAACCTCCCCTCCTCCTGACACATCTTTTCTTTCTTGAGTAGTAGCCAAAGAAAGAAGCAAACCTCTTCATTGCCCCCCCTCCCCGGACCAAATTCAAAAGCTCCTCAGCTCACACGTCAACTATACTGACCTTTTGACTTTTGATTTGGAGGGAACTGAAGGTAAAGGAGGCATGAGTCTCTGGCAACTGAATTTGACCTCTTAGACAGTTTGGGGGCAGAGGGGAGGGGTCCTTGGGAGATGGCAGGGAGATGGCCGGGAGGGGCACAGCAGGGGGAGATCTCAGGGAGGAGTATGTCCTTTGGGAAGACTTGGTGCCTCCCACCCCAAGCTGCGGGAGGTCCCTCCTCCTCTGTGCTTACCTCTCTGTCAGAGCATCTGTCACACCGCAAAATGTCACACCATGAGGTGCTTGATGATGGGGACCTATGGGCCTGGCACGTAACAGCTACTCAGTAAATGTTTTTCAAAGAAGTGAATGCATGAATAAATGAGCACAGAGTTCTCTCTCTTAGCGTTGGAGTTACTTGAGCTTCTATTTAGTTTGGCTGTTTTGCCCATTCATTCATTCAACTAGGTTACAGTGTGGAGCATTCATTCAGTTACTCATTCAATAAAAATTCATTGAGTACCCACCATGCACCAGCCACTGGCTTTTGCTCCAGTGCCAAAATAGGAACAGCAGTTCACAATTTCATGATGTGAAAGTCAGGGGAAAAATGAACAATTTCCATTTTGCCATGAATACGTATACCGTGGGCGGAGAGAACCACGCTCAGTAGGATCGTGGGGAGAGGGGCTCTTGCTTCAGATGTTGAGGGGTTGCAGAGGGTTCTCCAGAAGAGAAGAAAAGATTGGGGCTTCTTGTAGTCTTGCTTTTGAGGAAATACTTCGAATCACCTGCCCGGCTCAATTGTCAACACACAGAACTCCTTGGCCACCAAAGAGATCACGTGGGACTCCTCATGATCATGTTTCTCAACTGGAATTGGTGCCATATGACAACCCAAAGGTTGGCAAGGATATAGAGCACTGGGACCACCTGGCCACTGTTTATGGCAGGATAAGATGGTATAATTGTGTTGGACAGCAAGTGAGCCATAGTCGGCTCCAAGATGCACAGACCTTTCAACCCAGCACCCCAACACCTGCTATGGTCTCCAGAGAAACTCTTGCGCACATGCACAGAAAGCCACGCACAAGGATAGTCACCGTGGCATCGTTCATGATATGAAAAACCTATAAACTACCAAGGTGTCCACCCACGGGAAAAATGAATGAATAAACTTAGGTGGCTTCTGTCAATGGGACGGTAACCCGCTAGAAATACACAGGTCAATGTGCATCAATCTCAAAAACGCGATGTTGTGCAAAATTTGCACAATGGTATGAATGGCATGACACTATTCATATCAACTTTTAAAGTGTGTGAAGCAATACCAGATGCTACATGATGTCATATATTGTGTAAGGATATATACATACATTAATGGTAAAAGCATAAAGACCTGCCCGTGAGTGATCACCTTCAAAATCAGGAAGCTGGTTCCCAGTGAGGAGGGTGGGGGCAGGATGCAGTGCAGGAGGATTACTTAGGAGACACAGTAACCTGCAAGTTTTTATTTCCTAAGCGGGGTGTGGAGGATATAGGTGTTGATAATGTTATTCTCTAGTCTTTTGTGTGCCTGAGATATTTCCAGAGGCAAATAAAAAATGCTACAGTCCCTTCCCACAACACACACACACACACACACACACACACACACAATGCCCTTTGCTTCTCATGAAACCCTGTGGCAGGAAGCACTATGTTCCTCTCTCAGCCTTTCCAATTCCCTCAGCAATTTTGGATCTGAGGCAAGAGGTTCCCCACATTTAGGCGAAATAACACGGCTGACGTTAAGTCCTCCTTATCTTTGTGTGGATCATCTCAGAATCATCACAGTGGCGCTCTCAGGTGGCCGAGATTACAGTTCTCATTTTACAGATGCAGCAACTGAGGCTTTGAGGGCGGGCAGCCTGCAGAAGTCACTCAGTTGTGGAGCCGGGGGCGGAGGGGGGCTTGAACTCATGACTCAGAGCTTCCCTGCCAGGGAGGCACAGAGTGTAGGGGCCAACAGGGTCGCCTCCGGAGCTGTACTCCACGGTTGAACTCCCAGCTCTATGGGCGTATACAAGATCCCCTCGCTGTGCCTCAGTTTATTCATCTGTAAAATGGGGCTACTTAGAGTAACTTGCTCATGAGGTTGTCATGAGGATTCAGACTTTCTAAGGAACTCAGAATGGTGCCTGGCACACAGTAAGTGCTACAAATGTGCCCATGACTCCTGTCTCTAATTATGTCTGAACACGAGACTTCTCAGACCTCTGGAAGGCAGACCCAGGCGACCTGCACTCCGAGCTATGATCAGGGCTGGGTGGTGGTCGAGGGGCTGGCTGCCCCGCTTTAGGGGATGAGGAGACACATTTCAAAGGGGCACAAATTTGGCCAGCACATGAGAAAGGCTTGGTGATGGATTGGTGGACCTGCACTCCCCCACCTCCTTTTGCTTTTCTGGGTTTCCCTCACCATCACTCACTGGCTCTATAAACAGATTTCCTGGTAATCGGTTCCCTTCCCTTTGATGTCTCCCCATCCATTCTCCGCCTAACTCTCGTCTGCTCCCCTTCCTCTCTGAAGAGGACCCTGCGATGACAACAGTCTCCAACCGGACTGGGTGGAGACACAGTGCAGAACGTGCTCTAGAAGGACGGTTCCTTTCAACCTAACACGGCTTTCTTGAACACCTACTGGGTGCTTTTGAAGAACTTTGCTGGAGAGGGAAGGCCAGGAGGGATAGAAGGAAAAAGTCTGCCCAGCTGAACTGGAAATTAGGTTTCGTCAGCGTGTATGTGGGAAGCTCTGTCGTCTTTCGGAGCCTGCTGTCCTTACCCGCACAATGGGAGTGATAGTAACGCTGACCCCACAGGCCTGTGGGAGAGCAAGTGACACTCTATATGCAAAGTAAAAAGCAGGTGCTCAGCTAATGGCAGTTTCGTGCTTCTGTTTTTGTTACTGGTGTGATGGAGCAAAAGGGACTTGAATGAAGTCCAGCTTCTTGTCTGGAAGATTCGGGGGATGTAGCGGCCATCTGTAGAGATGAAGAGCCTGGGAGAAATCCAGATTTGAAGAGAAGAAAACCAGTTCCGGTTTGAGGGAGCTGAGTGTGGACCACATGGAGATAGCCAGGAAGCATCTGGCAAGACAGGTCTGGAGTCTTGGGGCTCAGATCGTGGTACGGTCATAATTCCTGGGACCTCAACTCCCACCTTTTACAGTGACATGCGAACCTACTCAGGAGCTTGCAACCCTTGGGATTCACGGGGGGTGGTGGGGCAGCCTTCTCCCTAGCCTCCTACAACTGCATACACACAAATACACACACATCTCTGAGCCGGGTTCCAGGGCTATGTCGCTCAAAGGAAAGAAACTGGTTCAGTCAAGGCATTTGGGTGGCTCAGTGGTTGAGCGTCTGCCTTTGGCTCAGGTTGTGATCCTGGGGTCCTGGATCGAGTCCCCCATCAGGCTCCCCACAGGGAGCCTGCTTCTCCCTCTGCTTGTGTCTCTGCCTCTCTCTGTGTCTCTCAGGAATAAATAAATGAAATTAAAAAAAAGAAAAGATGGGCAGCCCGGGTGGCTCAGGGGTTTAATGCCGTGTTCAGCCCAGGGCCTGATCCTGGGGACCTGGGATCGAGTCCCACATCAGGCTCCCTGCATGGAGCCTGCTTCTCCCTCTGCCTGTGTCTCTGCCTCTTTCTCTCTCTCCTCTCTGCTGAGTTGCTCATAAATAAATAAAATCTTTAAAAAAAAAAAAAAAAAAGAAAAGAAACTGATTCAGAAAATGGTCCACTGTAATCCCCTCCTCACCGGGAAACAAAATCCAGTCCCATCCCCAGAGTAGAGAAGGAGCAGAGCTGGTGTTTCACAGAGAGTTTATTTTGAAGATCTTACTGAGCTGTGTATCTCACCCAGTGACACATGGCCAGCAGAGTAGGTGCATCTACACAGCGGTCAGGAAGTGTGAACTTCAGAAGAGGGGAGTGGTCTCTGCGTGAGGGCTAGTCCCTTAGCCCCCAGGGGTCGCCTCCACCCCTAAGAAGGGTGTGGCTGGAAGAGGGAGTGGACCAGGCCCCTCTCACCCAAGCCTACGGATGCAACCACACATCCGGATTTGTACATGCTGCCTCCACCGCCTCCACCGGCTAAAAGCCACCAGGAAGCTCAGAGCACAGAGTTTAGAGACACACCACCTAATGTCCATCTGCCTTCTGATTGCACGTGAAGCACCGTGCCTGCGTGGGGACCAGGGAGCAGAGCAACTGAAATAGTTGATCCGTCATCGTGGAGCATGGCTGGCCCGCTTTCTCTTTAATGCTCAACAGCACCCTCCAAAACATTTTTCTTCTCTTTCATTTCCTAGGACGACTTTATTAATTTCATAAAACTCTTGAGGGGTCATTAGAAAAATAATCTCTCTGGATGGAAAAAAATCAAAAGGAGACCCATTAGCAAAATGTTATCAGTCTAAGGATCTAAGAAACTACAAGTTGACACCCCCCCCCCCGCCCTGCTTCTCCTTCCATTTGGGGACACAACTTTCTCACCCCTTCTCCGTGCACCGCACATAGGAAAGCTTAAGTGAATAAATACAGAAGGTCTATATATATATATATATTGCTGCGGGTTCCCCAGTTGTGAGCAGGGAGAGACCGTTACCCATAACATGTGTACTTGGAAAATTCGCAAATGAGCATTGGTACTTTGATGCACTGTTTCAGAATTTATGGAGCGTCTGCTCCACACCAGGCAACATGGGTATTCACTGGTGTGCAAAAGAGCAAGCAGGGCTGACGGGGACCGCATTCCCTGCCGGTGTCCACTCACTTACGAGCGCCCTGCCTGTGAAGTGTGCACGTCGGTTTTTTATCTCAATTGATTCCTTGCCCCGGGTCGGCTGGTAGCTGCGGAGCCGCTGCACGTGGTGCACCGGTGTGCCCAAGCCCCCGGCCTTTGTGGGACTCCTTGCTCTTTTCTCCCCCTCCCCGCCCCACTCTTTGGAGATTTTATTTATTATCTGTGGGGAAGCGTATTGTTTGGAGATTCTGGTTTTTATTTCTCTGCTGGCTTTGACAGACACTCAGGGAAGGGGGTGGGCGGAGAAAGCATTTGGTTTTGTTTTATGATATGCCGGGGAGGCTCTGTGAAATTCTCCGGGGCCTTCGGGCCTGGACGTCGGGGCATGGGGAATGGCTGGGCCGAGTTGTGGTGGGAGCCGGGAGGACAAATCCCAGGAAGGGGGTTCGGGAGGGCAGTCCTCTGAGCGGAGCTGATGACTGGCAAGCAAGCGGGGTGAGCTCAGGCCGAGTCCCCGGGCGCCGCTCTGCAGCCCTGCCTCTGAGCCAGAGGCCGCCTGCCTGCCTTCGGTTCTGGCCGGACATGCCACCCATTTCCTCCGGACACTACTTCATCTTTCTGAGCCTCAGCTTCATCATCTGCAAAATGGGTGTGGCGCAACCAGCCGCGGTGGGGATTATCTCAAAGCCGCAACGTTGTGTCCCCATGGCAAGGACTGTCCTGGTTGCCTGTGGCTTGCCAGCCCCAGGGATCCCCTTGGTAACTCCCCTGTGAGGGAGGCACTTCATCTCTTCTCATGGATTAGCCGACTTTTATTAAACTACACTCTGACTCCTTGGCGGGAATCAAGTTCTTGTTATCATGAACCCAATATGTCCCAAATCGAAACCATTTCTCGGGACGCCTAGGTGGCTTGTGGTGGAGCGTCTGCCTTCAGCTCAGGTTGTGACCCCAGGGTCCAGAATCGAGTCCTGCATCAGGCTCCCTGCAGGGAGCCTGCTTCTCCCTCTGCCTGTGTCTCTGCCTCTCTCTCTCTGTGTCTCTCATGAATAAATAAATAACATCTTTAAAACAAACAAACAAACAAACAAACAAACAAACAAACAAACAAACACATTTCTCTTCTTCCTTGCTAGGCCCAAACCAGCGTCCTCAGAGTTTTCTAAAGGGTTTTGGAAATGCATCATGGATTCTAGCAGTCTCCAACCTCACTTGCACTTGAGAACCTACTGGGGAGTTTTTAAAAAACCCCAAAGACTCGCTGCCCAATCCAAAGGTATTGGCTGGGCTGACTTGCTATGGAGATCAAACAGTTCTATCTGGGAAAAGCTCCCCCCGGCCATGACTCATGGGCACAGCCAGGGTTGAGGACCAATGAGGTTCCCAGCTGCCCAGGGGAGGAACATACTCCTGACCTTGAGTTCCTCCCCGCCCTTGGGAGCCTCACTGAACTCACTCCCCAGACCTCTTCACTGTGGCCCCATCCTCCTCAACCTTGGCCCTAGAGTACGTGCTCACCACTTTTCACTTGGATTTCTGCATAAGCTTCTCTACTGCTTCAGGGCTTTCGGTGTATCCTTTCGTCAGCCTTCAATCCATCCACCACCCTAAACCCCCAAACATTCCTTCCAGAGCACAGGCCTGGTCACAGCACTTAATCCCCCCAGTGGTTTCCCATTAACCATGTGATCAAGCCAAACTGCCCAGCCTTCATTTAGAACCTCACCCTCAACCTCCTCTCCTGCCTGAACACCCACTGTTTGCACATGCTCTGCTTTCTAATGCTCTCTCTGTGCTCACCTAACTGGTAAACTCCTGCACATCCCCCAGAGCCCAAGCCCCCACCTGCCTCCCAGGCAATATGGATTGTTTCCTGGGCATTTGATGGCCTAAAGTGATACATGCTGTAAAGGTCTGTACAGTATGGTTTTTATTTATTTATCCATCCTCCCCATTTGCCTTGGGAATTCCTCAAATTCAAGGACTGGGTCTTATTCATTTGCATGCTTATCCATCACCCCTCAGAAGTATTTGTTGAGCAGAACAAGCTGTATCACTACCAGGTTTTACTCTGTGGCAGATTCTATTTTCCAAAGACTGCCACAACAATTTCTTCCTTCCTCTATCTTCTCTGGGGTGACCGTGCACTCACTGTCAGGAGACTGGTTTCCCTTCTCTTAAATTTAAGCAGGCTTGTGACTACTTCTGCCAATGAGACATGTGGGCAGAGATGATGCTCTGGGCCTTCCAAGGCTGGGATATAAAAGTTGATGCTGCCTCAACTCTGTGTCTGGGACACTTTTGCTTGGATCCCTGAGGCCACTATGTTGGGAGGAAGTCAGGCTACATGAGGAGGCCACGTGTAGGTGCTCTCTTGACAGCTACATCCAGCCTCCAAGTGGTCCCAATCCTGGCCCAGACATATGAGTAAAGAAGCTTCCAGAAGATCAAAACCCTAGCCATTGAGTCACCTCAAGCCATTTGAATCTTTCCAGCTCAGACTACAGTGTGGAGCAGCCATGAACCATCTTGATTCTATCCAATCTTAATGCTAGACTCTTGTAATCTGTGAACATAGTGAAAGAGTTGCTATTTAAAGCTATGAAATCTTGGGATGGTTTGTTTTGCACCAATAGTACCTGAAGGACTCTTTTTTTTTTTTTCCCTTTGTAAAATACACAGCCCTGCATCTAACCCCTATCATCCCCTTTCTTCCCATCCTCTCTCATTGTGATGTACCTGCACTGGCCTTAGTTTCATGTAATAATGGCCAACAATCTCCTAAAAAAGATGCTCAACATTGACAGTCATCGGGGAAATGCTATATGCACACTGAAACAGCTAAAAGTGAAGAGGATGATGATACCAAGTATTGACAAGGATGTGGAAAAACTGGAGTGCTCATATATTGCTGGTGGATATATGGAATGGTAGAGGCACCTTGCAAAGCAGCTTGGCAGCTTCTTATAAAGTTATACAGAGAGTTAGCATATGAGCCAGCAATTATACTCCTAAGTATTCAACCGAGAGAAATGAAAACATATGTCCACACAAAGACATGTGCAAAAATGTTTGTAGGAGTTGTATTCACAATAGCCAAAAACTGGAAACAGCTCATGTGTCCATCAACTGTGAGAGGGACACACACTGCAGTATATCTATGACATGGAATACTACTCAGCAATCAAAAGGAGCAGAGACCTATGGTACTTGCACAAAGCGGATGAATCTCAAGAGCACCACAAACTATCTCAAGACTGCATACTATACAATTCCACTCATATGACATTCTGGATAAAGCACAACCACAGGGCAGAAATGTCACCAGTGGTTGCCAGGCGGTGGGGTGGCGGGGGTGTTGGGGTGGCGGGCAGGGGGCGGAGGCCAGGACCAGAGAAGACTGCCTGTAATTAAGATCCAAAGGAACTCTTGGGTGTGAGGGAATGTTCCACACCTTGATTCTGGCAGTAGCTACACAGCTGTGCACATTTGTCAGAACTCGTGGAGCTGGCGATTATCAAGGGTGAATCTCAATGCATGTAAATTATAACTCCATAAAACTGTCTTTTTTTAAAAAAAAAATCGCTTCTCTGGAGAGGAGCTGTCTGGTCACGTTTTATGCAACAGACATCCTCATCCACTATAATTCTCTCTCACATGATTTTATTTTCTGCACAGTACTTAACAGTTTCTAAAATTATAGGTATATAAAACATAGGTATAGGTATATAGTGTTAGGCTATATTATATACTAATTATATATCTGTAAAAAGGGTACTCTACCAATTAAAGACACATAAAATAACATAGTACTATATAATATACTAACTATATATATAAAGCATACTCTACCAATAGGGAACTACACTAGATATATATAAGCAGCATGCAACTTAATGTTTCTAAAATTATATATAAATGCATATGTAAATATTATACATATATTCAATGTTTCTAAAATATGTATTTATATATTATTACATTAATAATAATTAATATTAATATTAAATATATTATATATATTTTGTATAAATTTTAAAATTTAGAAATATTAAGTACTGTGCAGAAAATCAAATTATGTGAGAGAATTGTATTGGTGGGGGAAGGATGTATATGTGTATATATTTTTTTGTGTAAAATATATAACTATACATAACTTTTTTTTTAAGATTTATTTATTTATTCATAAGAGACACAGAGAGAGAGAGAGAGAGAGAGGCAGAGACACAGACAGCGAGAAGCAGGCCCCAGGGAGCCCAATGTGGGACTCGATCCAGGGACTCCAGGATCAGGCCCTGGGCCAAAGGCAGGGCTAAACCACTGAGCCACCCGGGGATCCCTATACATAACATTTTAGAAATCATTATATACTATGTATGGTACAGAAAACTATATATATTAATATATGTATTATCTATCTATATATATATAAAAAATGTATTATTTCTTTATTTGCTTTCTATCCATCCCTTCCTCTAGAATGGCTACCTTCCCAAGATGGAGAGATTATACCCATTACGTTCACTGTTTTCTCCCTAGCTCTAGCACACTGAGTGCACATGATAGTTGCTCAAAATAAATATTTCTTGAATTAATCAACAGAAAAACAAAGGAGCCCGGGGGAAGAGATGCTGTAAGAAAACCCACTTTTGAATCATGAACTGAATTACTTCTGGCCTCAGCCACTTCTCAGCCAGAGCTCCCACTCCTTCAGAACAACCCGCAGCCCTTGCAGAAAGACCACATCGGGCCAATGGGGATTCTGGAGCAGCCTGGGGTCAGGGGACAAGAAGAGAGCTTTCCTGGGATGGCTCTGGTGGGAGAAGAAAGATCCCCCCCACCCCAGTGTGGCCACCCCCCTACCCACCCCTCCCCTGTGTGGCTGCGACATGTGTTCTGATCAGGTAATAAAAACTTGGTCAGGCGGCCTGCACTCTTTGGGTTTCATTTCATTTTATTTTATTATTAAAAACTAAACATGTGGAACACAGATAATTTGGTTCTGCATGAGGCTTCCTTTGGCTCCTGCATCTGAGGAATTTAACGAGGGGAGAAAACAGAGGGAAATATATACATAGCTATTTGGTATATTTGGGAAGGTTGAAAGCAAAGTTTCACTTCAAAGGATTATTAGGGTAACCTCTCTGAGCAAGTTATAATCAGTAATGCTGCCCGGATCGTCATATTGTGGGCTTTTTAAAGGATTCGGAGGCGGGTAGGGGACTGTAAGATTTTTGTTTTTGTTTTTTTTAATTACTTTTAAAAGGAAGAGTAGAGTGACGGGTAGAGCCAAACTTTTAAATATCCTTCTTGGAATGGTCAGAATTGAGTTTCAAACCTTAATGTGCTCCAAGGGACCATAACACAGGCTGGAAAATAATTATTTTTCGAATTCCAGAGCTCCTCTGCCCCCTCCCGGCACGGTCCCGGACTCAGTGGGTCCCCACACGGGGCACACTGTCCCATTGCACTGTTCTCGGCCCCTGTCTCTGTCCCCATTATGAAGGGGGCAGGTCCCCCATGGTAAACTCCTGGGGATCCTTCCAGGACCACTGCTCGCTGGCTGGTTTAAAGAGTTCAGCCCTCAGGAGTCAGAAAGAGTGGGACAAACTGTGGTTCAAGTTCAGCCGGGGTCCTCGGGTGTAGATGAGGCAGCGGTAGGAGCCCGGGCTCCGGGGGTTCATTTGTGTCCGCGTCTTTCACATGGTGTGATCTTGAGAGAGTCCGCCAACTTTTTTTAAAAGATTTTATTTATTTATTTGAGAGAGAGTGAGAGATCACAGAGGCAGAGGAAGAGTGAGAGGGAGAAGCAAACTCGCCACTGAGCAGAGAGCCCGATGCGGGGCTCGATCCCAGGACCCCAGGATCATGCCCTGAGTCAAAGGCAGATGCTTCACCGATAGAGCTACCCAGGTGCCCCTCTGCCAACATTTTTTGGGGGAGGTCACAGTTTATTCATTTTCACTATAGAAGAATATCCCTTTTTTGGTGAATTTATCACAATGTAAAAAGCTGTTCCGCGCTTGATGGCTATTTGGATTTTCCAGCAGCAGGGCTGTTAGCGACTGTATCACAATGGAGGTTCTCATACATTTTGGGGTCGTGGACATCTGGGGTGATCTGATGATGCTGAGCCCCTTACCCAGGTACACACACGCATACACAGAAGAAGAGACAGACACAGACACACACAGATACCGAGAGGCAGAAGTACACACCTACACAGCATCGCATTCGATGTGCAGACGAGTATTGCACCGACTGCGTATGATGTGCATGCTATTCGCCTGTGAGAGCGCGCAGGGACCACCTCAAGCACCCCACCTGCACCCCGATCTGGGTAGGCAGGCAGAGGCCTTCTCAGCAGGACTGCGCAAGCCCTCCAAAGGAGAAAACCAGAGAAGGGAAGGCAAGTTTCCCTCCAATTCTGCTCCTGAATGCTTTTGGTTTTTCCTCCTTGGTGCTGGGAAGGTTCCAGCCCCGGAGAGGCTGGAGGTCAGTTTCCCCGACATAGCCCCAAGCCCCACGGCACTCCTGCAAAGTCGGCTCCGCTCTGTGTGGATGTCTGTGTTTGCTCCGAGGGCGAGAGCGAGGCCGGAGCCAAAAACAACCCATAATTCTGCACACAGCAGATTGAGTTTCTTGCAGAATTTGCTCCCAGAGGAAACACCAGTGATGGCAGGAGCTGAGTGTGGCTGGGGCTCAGAGATCGGATAAGCTGTGTGTGTCCGAAAGTACCCACGGCAGGGCTTGCAGACAGTGAGGGGTCTGGGGACACTCACAGTGGGGTCCAGCTATGCCAGGGCCACGCTATGCTTGGCCCTAAACAAAGTGTCTCTGTGCTTGAGCGGGCTGTGTTCTGCCTCTTTTCTGACTATGCGCCTCTCCTAGGGGCAGGGGGTTTGCAGGACAGAGGCCACATCCTTCCATCGCTGGCTCTTAGCTCTGCAGGGTACCCAGAAACTGAGGCTTCTGCCCAAATAGGCCCCAGCCTGCAGCCAGACCCTGCTTGCTTCTAGTCCCTGAACCCATCATCACTGGAGGGCAAATCTCCCCACCCTTGTGCTCACCCCTTGGCCTCAGGGATGGCCAGCAGGTGGTTGTTTGCCAGAGGGGATGTGGACAGGGCTTGGGCCTGCAGGCTGGGATGTCCTGTATCACCGGATTCTGGGACAGAACTCTAAGAAACTAAGAGTTCTCGAGTCCACTTTGGCCTTTTAGGTTATTAGAGAGGTATGCTCATCGACTTATTGGATGATAGGACACATTTCATTGAGCACTTTGCCAGTTTGATTTACAACTCTGAAGGTCTCAGATGTACTATGGGGACCTCAATTTGTACCCTTGTGCTGGGGTTCTACAATGTTAGGGGAGGGGCCGCCAAGTGGGTTCTTTTTTCTCTCACCTGGGAGTTTCAGCTCAGAAACAGAGCTGGATATTTGGGGTTAAGAGGTAGAAGGCAAACACACATCCTACAGAGCAGCCCCCAGGGAACAAGTGGCCTTCCTGTTCCCACCCTATGGAACTTGCTTCCTGTAACCCTCCTAGGGAGAACTAACCCTCCCATCTCCAAAGACCTGGAAGGGACAGGGAAGGTGTCTGCCCAAGAGGCCCAATTCTAGCTCCAGCTTGGCCATTCTCTTAGGTCCGGGGCCCGAGAAGCAGAGCCTGAGACAAGGATTCATGGACATGTGTTTACTGAGGTGTGCTCTCTGGAGAAACTTACACAGGAAGGAGTGAAGCAGGATAGAGAGAGGAGGGGCTGAGAAAAGCTGCAAAGGTGGGTCTCAGGCAAAGATTTGTTTTGGTCTCCTCTACTAGAAGGCTCTGATATGTATAACATATCACAGAGTTGTCCTGCTTGGGGCAAGGACCACCTTGTCTCTATATTAGTCAGTCATTTGGAGGGGCTGCAAGCAAGGAGGTGGCTAAACCTCCTGGGGAGACAGCTCTTGGCCAAAAATAACTCACTGGAGAGAGGGGTATCTGGGCAAGGTGAGGGATCAACTTGCTGCTGTATGGGGATTATGGGGGATGGGTGCACCAGTCCAGGGAAGGGGACCTGGTGGGGGGGGGGCGCCAAAAGAGCATCCATCCCAATTGTGAACCCTCAGAGGGCCCTGGGGCAAGAAGTCTGTTAGAGTCCTCACCCCCTTGGCATCTCCCTAGATTAGGTCAGAACCTCTGTTAGAGCTTCTCATCAGTTTCCCCTATTTCCTTTGCAAACTTTCCAGCTTATAACTGTGTGCTTTAGTGTGGTTCATTTAACTTCTGTACTCATCCTACCCCCTCCCTTGATAATAAGTCCGAAAGAGCAGGAACCACTGCTAGGAAGTGCCTAGTAATGAGCAAGGAGGAGTTCATAGATATTTGTTGAGTGAATGAGTTTTCTCTTGTGAAAAATGGAGGTGGCGCTCATAGGAGCACTTCTTCCCAAGGAGCACCTCTGAGAAGCTTTACCCTTTCTCCACTGGACCTCGGCATCTCATTCTGGAAGAGTATGAGTGTCCAGGGACACTTCTTCCGGAAGTTATTCTGCTTTTAGGGGCTACCAGTCTGGTTTGGAGGCTGTAGGGGTACTGGCAAAGCTCTGCAATCTAATAGACAGGTAAGCAGATCTCAGCTTTGTCTTTGAGCTGATAACCTTGTATAAGTTCCTGACTTCCTTCAACCTCAGTTTCTTCATCTAAGTGGAGATAATAATACCTTGCAGGGCAGGGAGCCTGGGTGGCTCAGTCAGTTGAGCACCAGACTCTTAGTTTTGGCTCACGTCATGATCTCAGGGTCCTGAGATGGAGCCCCATGTCAAGCTCCACAATCAGCAGGGAGTCTGCTTGAGGATTTCTCTCTCTTCATTTGCCTCTGGCTCTCTCTCTTGAGAATAAATAAATCTTTTTAAAAATATCTTGTAGGGCCAATGTGTGGATTGATATAATTTTAAACCTAGTAAGGGCTCATTAAATAGTACCTCTGATTAGTTTTGTGTTAAGAATCTGAGCTCAGAAAGGAATGGCGTGGGAAAACCAGGAAAGTTGAGAATGTACCAGAACCCAAGCCTGGACTCCTGCGGCCTGCCCAGAAAGCCAAAGTCAGGGTAGAGGAGTCTGTCGATGGCTCCAAGCCTGGCCTCCTCTCCACTGGGAATGTGCACAGAGAACAACATTTCCAACAGGAGTACAGAGTAACAATCCAGTGACTTCAGGCACAGACTTGCCCTCTGTGTGATGCACGTGGCAAGGGTGACCTTGGAGAGGGTGGCCAATCTCTTGACATCAATCCATCATTCTTCCATAGCACTTTCTTGGCAGGTGTGCAGGTGTCCCACGTGTTTAGCAGTTTCTTTTCAGGTCGGAGCAGCCACACAGCTGCCAGAGAGCCACCAAGAGTGCCCAAAGCCCTCATGTACTCAGATCCCGGGAGCCCAGAAACCACTGAGTCTTGGTCAGCTCTCCCAGGTCCCAACTGGGCTCATTGGGGCGTCCTTGTATGAGGCAAGGACCCAGGAGCTGGATGGGCTGGCACCATATGGCAGCTCAGGGCCCCCCAGGATCACGCGGGGGCTGTGGGTGGTGCTGGGCTCACTAGCTATGCTTCTGCATTCCTCTGTGTGTCTCTCATTGTACCCCCCCCTTCATTAGCTTCTGGTTCACTATGGACTGTGTCTTTGTTTCCATGCACCTCTTTCTCTCTCTGGCTCTTTCCTTGCTGTTGGTCTCTCTTTGTTTATCCGTCCACATCTCTCCCTTGCACCCTCCAGCAGTCCTAAGCTGATAAACGTCTCAATGCCTGCCCGTGCAGCTGCCCCTCAGAGTCCTCTTCGCCTACCTTCCTTAGGAGCCCCCTGTCTCTGCACCCCGCTGGGGGACTGAAGGTTTTGGGGCCTAGAAGGAAAAGGCTAGGAGTCGCGGGAGCGCCAGGAGGTGGCCTCGCCCGGAAACAAGGGCTGGGGAAGACTTTCCAAGGCGCCTGGGAGTTCAGGCTCCGAGTGTGGGCTACACCCGAGCCCCCAGCTAGAAGCCGCGCTGGCCAGCTCCGGCTTTCTCCAGAACACCGCTGTGCGTTTTGTTCTGTTTTGTTTTTTAATTCCAAATAATACTTTTTAACAATTAGGTCGAGATCATTCCAGGCAAACAGAACCGGTCCAAAATTTCAGCTGGGGAGCTTGCAATTCCAATGCAAATGCCCCTGCAGAAAGGTTGCAAAAGCTTCCTCCCCGCCAATTGCGAATTGCGCAAAACCGGTTCCACCCGCCCTGCCCCCAAAGGAGAGCACACGTCGCACGCCCCTAGAAAGCACTGTCTGCAGGGAGAGGGTCCGCCGCGCTCATCAGATTTTCAAAGAGCTTCCAGGAGCCCACCGCCACCGCCGAAGGGTGAAAAGGTTAAGGAGCCTTCCAGAGGTGGCCCGCGCCGCGCGGGGGCTGCAGAGCAAACCTCCGCCTGCCCACCCCTCTTATTTCTAACTCTCCTCCCTCCGCTCCTCACCCCACCCCCTTTTTCCTTTTGCAACTTTTCTTTGACATTTCAAAGCCCCCTCTCCTGGTTTCGATTTGAAGCTCCCGGATAAAATCGATCAATTTCAAAAAGAGAGAGAGAGAGAGAGAGAGAGAGAGAGAGAGAGAGAGAGATGGATTCCGGGTTAGGAATTCCAGGCTGTCCCCCTTGGGCGAGGGCGGAGCCGGAGCCAGAGACGGTGGAAGCATAAAAACTTTGCTTCGGCACCTCATTTCCCTGCGGCTCCCCATCCCCGAATGGTGTCCATCCCCCATGCACACACCGCCCCCCCCCCCAAAATCAAAGCGATCAAAGAAGAAGGATGCAAGGGGTGGGCGAGCCGGCAGCGCGCACCCGGAGCGCGCGCCGAAGTGGGGGGTTGCGGGGGGACGAGCCCCGCCGGCCCGGCCGCAGGAAGCCCCCCAGATCTGTTTACTACCTGCCTCCGCGACCTCAGGTATTTGAGGAAGCCAGTCCGGCGACTTTGAAAGGCTGCGAGTGGCCAGAGTCGTAAACTGGAAGGCAGGAAGCGACTCTTGGAGCTGAGAGCTCAGGCCTGTTTTATTGATTAAGGAGAGGAGCCTACGCGGAGTCTGCAACCAAGATGGAAAGTTGGACTGTCCCACCCAGTCCTCCCCTCGCTCGCCTTCGGTCCAGGCAGCCTGGTGCCGTCACCCCGGCTCACCTCTGCCGGGAAGGGGGCACCGCGGGCAGGGAAGGTGGAAATTCGGGGCGGGGCAGGGTGGGGGTGACGCTCAGGGGCTGGGGGCCGGCGTTCATCTCACTCCCTTTGCTCTACTCTGCGGGCGGCAGGTGAGACAGGATCCCTGGCTGCAGATCCTTCCTCGGTTTTGAATGCTGACATTGGATTCGCAGTGGACTTCTTTTTGCTTTAATTTTGATCTTTTTAAAAATATATATATATATCTCATTAAAATAGTTTTTTGATGACTGTGGGTTTTTTTGGTTTTTTTTTTTTGGCCCCACCTTTTCTGTGTTACCTGAAGCCTGCTTGGCTCTAGTCCTCCCCCCAACGTCCTCACCCCCGTCCCAAGCCCCCACCCCGCCTGGCTGGCAGGGCAGCTGGAAGGATCTGGAAGGCCAGCTGAGTCTTTGTTAGGAACACATGAGGGGTTAGGGCACTGCAGAGAGGCTGAGGCCCTTGGGGGTTGAAGGCCAGCACCGGGAGGGGACATGAGAATTTCAGGGTGCAGAGCTTCTGTGGGGGGCCACTGTCCCCACCCAGTCACATGGAGGCAAGAGAGAAAGCTCATTTCCCTCCCTTTCAGATGTGGTAAGGTTCCCTGTGACATCTCTGGCTGTGAGTGAGAGCCAGGAGCCTCAACTACCCTACGACCACTAACGTTGACGACGACGACAAGGGGTCAGAGGCCTGGATTTTGTTGCTGGGAGCCCAGATCCAACTTCCTGTGTGGCCTGAGCTGGGTTGTGCTGTGCCCAGACTGTGGCCTCCTTGGGGGAATTTTTTTTTTTCTTTAATGGAAAAGACCAGCCAGATACATCCAGAACATGTTAAATAAAACAGTTTTCCAAAATGCTTCTTGGCACATGAGTACGTCTTTTTTTTTTTAAATCCCCAGAAAGCCTCTATTTTATTAAAAGGCTTATAATAATGGCTAGGATTTATGGAGTGTTCACCCCAGGTCAGACACTTTGCCAGCACTTTCAAAGCATTATCTCTTTTAATCCTCACAAGAGGATAGGGAGATAGGAACAATCTTTTTTTCTCCGTTTCATAAATGAAGAAATTGAGGATCAGAAAGGGGAAGTAATTTGTCTAGGGTCACACAGCAAGCCGAATAGTGGACTCCAGGGACCAGGTGAGTTTGCTTCCAAAGGCCTACTTCTGAAGCACTGCACGTTTGAGAAAATTTAGCTGCATCTGCATTTAAGGACATTTGAGGACAAAGGGAATCTGAATAGGTTCAGAGAGGTGCAGCCGTGGGCTCAAAGTCACACAGCCAAGGGAGGCTGCAGGAGCTGTCTCTGGATCTGCAGCTCTGGGCCATCTGTCTGCAGATTGGCCTTCAAAGCAGATTCTTCCCTGCCCTGCCCATGTCCCCCAGAATGAACTAAACCATGATCCAAAAACAGCTGCTTTTTAGCCAGTAACAACCCAGGCATGTACTCTGTGTACCAGAGCCGTTTCAATAAGCCACAGATCCTCAGGCTGACAGAGAAGGCTCTGGAAGTCCAGAGCCAGGGATGGGGGACAAAACAGACAAAAAAACATAAAAGGAGAAACTAGGAAAAATGTCCTGATTCTGCCTAAAATTCCAGGAAAAGAGGGACACAGTGATTAAAGGAATGGTTATAAGCAGAGTTCCACAGCAAGGAAACTCTGCCTGTTGGTGGCTCATTAGCAGCCATTCATATCTCTAGAGTATTTGTTGTTGAAGGGGAAGCAGCTGGCAAATTAAAAACACTTCCTGAGTGAAGCAACTCTGTGTCCCACAGAAGCTGGGACACATCTCATTTCGTGGGATGCCTCCAATGCAGAAGCCAGTGTGACTATAGACATTCAGCTTTTCCTAGAAACTGTGAAGGGAAGGCATTTTGGGGAAGGCCTGAGATCTGGGGGCTCTAATATTTGGTTCAAAGCACGAGATCATCTGAGATCAGATGGGCAGCTGGAAACGGATGCCCTATACAAATCTGAAACATTTTTCCCTGTTGCTAACGAGTGTAAAGACTTTGAGTCATAGCGTGTTCCCTCTTAAGCGCTTTAAACACATCTTCTTGTCTTCACTGGGTCCCTATCTGTGATAGATTGGTAGAGTCTTTCACCTGTGGAGGAACTGCAGCACAGCAGGATTAAGGTATTCCTTGGAGGTCACACAGCTAGTCAGTGGGAAAGCTCAGCTTCAAACCAAGTGTTTGTTGTACCCCAGACACCATGTTCTTAACCCAACCCAGGAACCTTTTGGCCGGGGACAAAGCTGACAGAGCACACCAAACACCTTGCCAGGCCATCCTGAGAGCCTTGGAGGTGAGAAACATCAAAGAAAGATGGACAGAGTTTTTGGAGCTGGCTCAGGTAGTTCTCTCCGCCCCCTTTTCTGGCCAGGAGGCAACAGAGGAGGCAGGTTCAGGAGCTGAACGTTGCTGTCCAGGACAATCTGGGTTGCTCTGAAGCCTGGCAGGTTAAGGGGATAAATGCTGACAGGTTGAGATCGACTCAGACACTGTCCCCCAAATCAGATGCCACATGAGATTTCTCAGTGACTAATAACATGGCCAGAAGAGGCATTATCATCCAGCAGGTTTGAGCCAGAACCTAACAGAGCAGCCACCATTTGCTGAGATCTGTGAGCCATGTCCCTCAAAGTGGGACACCTTGACAGGCTGAATCAAATTTTCTCTTCCCAGTTCACAGGGAAGAATTATCAGGCAACTCTGTACAGTTGTGCAGGTCCTGCACTGCACAAAGGGGATGCCATTCACAGCCCAGCCTTTCCGCATCTGTATTTATTACAGAAGGTTTCCAGCAGATGGCAGTGAAGTCTGGTTTTAATGAAATCAGTATATTACGACAAATTTCCAACAGGGAAGAAGTGAGGTGACTTGAGGAAGGTGTGCCTTTTTCTAATTTTGTAAAGGCACTGTATGAGCTAGAGTGGCGCTGGCTATGATTATCCCTCCCATTCACAGTTGGGCACATCGAGGCTCAGAGAAGTGGGTGGAGTCCTTGGCTCAGGGCCACGAGCTGGCTGGAGGGAAAGTCGACTTTGAAACCCAGGGCCAAAAAGAAATAAATAAATAAAATAAAAATAATAAAAATAAAAAAAAAAAGAAAAGAAACCCAGGGCCAATTGTAGTCTGGGTTTCCACCTACTGCGTTAAGGAGGCTGGTAAATCAGTGACCCAACAAGATGGGGAATTAGTTCCTGCCATGGTCAATTGGTCATATTCTGGAAAGGAATAGAGGCCTGGTCAAAGGGTAAACTACTTTGTGTCTATATGCCTGATACCAGATGCAGCACTAACTTCCAGCATAAGAGACCTCCCAAATTTTCGTGTAGAAAACTCGCTTGGGTGCTAGTTTGGGCTAAATTTCATGCCAACCATATTCTGCTTGTGCTGGGATTTGCTCGCATCTTGCATCACTGTGTCAGACTTGCAGGCCTGCCTTTCAGATGGGAAAATCTTTTCATCCCGCAGGGACACAGCTCATCTTCGTCACATAGCATCGTGATTAAGAGAATGGGCTCTGGGCAGCCAGGTGGCTCAGTGGTTTAGCGCCACCTTTGGCCCAGGTTGTGATCCTGGAGACCTGCGATCGAGTCCCACGTCGTCGGGCTCCCTGCATGGAGCCTGCTTCTCTCTCTGCCTCTCTCTCTCTTTCTTTCTCTCTCTCTCTCTCTCTCTCTCTCGCTCTATGTCTCTCATGAATAAATACAATCTTAAAAAAAAAAAGAGAGAGAGAGAATGGGCTCTGCAGTCACCCAGATGGGGGTTGGGCCTAACTTCTCCTGCATAAAGCTGTTGTACCTTGAGTGAATGCTTTACACCCTTGGAGCCTCCGTTTCCGCATCCGTGAAATGGGAGTACTAACAGTCCTTCACAGGGAAAGCAGGATAACGCAAGTGAGGTGCTCAGCACAATGTCCCACATGTAAATGTTGGCTGGCATTACTCTGAATCATGCCCACATTCTTCACTATCATCTGTGTGTTGCACGGACCCATCTCAGACCAGTCCCTATAGCCCCGCATACAAGTTTGCACCTTTGGGGCATTTTAACACTCTTTCCAAGTCACTGGGGCTTCCTGGAAGGGCCTCTTGTTTGGGGATATGCTGTCATTCCTTTTTTGTTTTGTTTCGTTTTGTTTTTCAGCTCTATTTCTCTTCCATCTACAGCTGGAGGTGGAGGAATTATTGTGGGGGGGGGGCACCAAGATGCTTTGTGCAGCTGTGGTTGCCTTGAATTCCTTATGGGGAAAGAAAATGAGGGGGCAGTGGAGGGAAGAAAGAGGGAAGGTGGAAGAGAGAGATGGTCAATCCAGAAACTTCCCTGAACGTCTAGATTTATTTTGCAAAAGAGGACTTTAATAATCCAAGCCCGGCAACCTCAGCTGAGAAAGTCGAGTGCCACCTCATTCGGCACCTCAGTGACATTTGGAATTTAGAAGCCTGTCCTTTCCAGCCTGATGATGTCACCAGATCCAGACGATGGAATTTCCACATACCCCCCACCCCCAGCCCCCCACCCAAATAACATTATGAAGGACGCTGGGGAACTCACAATTTTTAACATTTATTATATAATTGTTATGATTATTACCACTCTAATTTATTTCCCTACTTAAAAATGTTCTGGCAACTGTAATTCATTTTAGGCCAATCCTCACAAACCAGGAGACCCTGGGTTATTTACAGAGAGAGAGAGAGAGCATTTGGCCAGGTGCGCGAGTCTCAGATTTCCTCGAAATTGCTGCACAGCCTCACTCAATAGAGAAATAAGCAAAGAACAGTGTGTGTATTATATCAATATTATGATAATGTGCACGGAACGCAGATCATAAGTGATTAATTCATTCGTTTTCCAAGTTTATCCCCGGGGCTTTCCATCCCAGCTACCCCGTGAATGAACGCACGCACACGCATAATCCCATCTTCCTAGGGCTCCGTGGAAAAACACTTCGATGCAAACAAGGGTCGAGAAATTGGGTAGAGACAGCGGAAAAAGCAGCTTGTGCACTGTAGACTCAGTCTTGTCTCTCACCTGCATGGGGGGCAGGGTGAGAAAGAGGAGAGATGCAGGAGGCATGGAGCCAATAAAAATGGCCAAATCCATTATGTAGTATTTCACTGGTATTTTACTATGACGCACATGAAAAGCTCTTATGGGGGGGGGGGTTGCATCTGAAGTTAAATGGAGTATTTGGTCTGAAAAGCCTCTGAATAGACAAAGAAGTCGGACTCCGTCATGGACAGTTAAAATACCAGTAGGTGTGTATTTTTGTATGAATCGAGCGATTGAATGCTTCATGTTCAGTAAATGTGCTGCCCTGTTATAATGATGATAATGTTAAGGCGAGTGCACTGAGCATCCTCTGGGGGAGGATGTGGTTGGGTCTGGAGACTTCTGGTTGTCCTAGCTGGTTGGGGTGGAGGGACGCTACTGGTGTCTAGGGGGTGGGGAAGACCAGGGAGGCTGCTAAGCATCCTACAAGGCACCGGACAGCTCCCCACAGCAAGGAATTATCCAGCCAGGATGTCACTAGTGCCAAGGTGGGGAAACAGTTTCTTACGGGCTTTGCAGGCCTCAACTCATGTAATATTGGCAACAATTCTTCAGGCTAATGTATTATTGTGTACTCTGTTTAGGGATGGGGAAATGAGGTTTTTGGAGATTCAAAGGACTGTGCAAGGTCACCCAAGGACTTGGTAGAGCTGGGATGCGAACTCAGATCTCTGGGATGTGGAGCGTCCTTACCTCCGGCCATGGGACAGACCACCTCTCTGCAGACGGCCCTCACCACACCGAAGCACAGTGTGTTTACACATGTAGTATCTGCACCGAGCAAATTCTGGAAGGCTGTACACCAATCTATCAGTGCTTATCTCCAGGGTCAGACGAGAGGATGGGAGACCTGATTTTTTGCTTTATTCAGCCATGGTGTATCTGTATAAATCCTAAGATCAGAACAAAACCATGACTTTTAAAGATAATATGCATGAAGTCTGTGTAGCAATGTGGGAAAGAATTTAGGGTTTGGTAAATAAAAGAAACAGAATAACAAAGTGCATCTCCTGTGGCCTCTCTTGGCTTGGCGGGAACGCGAGCTGCCGGTGTAAGGCTGTCCACCTGGTGGAGGAGATGCTGGAGCTGGCACTGCCTCTCTGATGTGAGCAGGGAAGGAGTGCTTTTCCTCTCGGGTCCACACTATCTGTTAAATTGTTTTACTGTATTCTCATATGGAGTTTTTATTTTTTTTTTACACAAAATATGCTTACAATAATATTATAAAATGCCCGTGTCTTCATTTTAACACATTTAATTTCTTTTAATATAAAAGAATGTATACATTTCTGATGGGTCTTTGTAGCTTTTTATAGATTCTCAAAGAGCTGCAATGACCTCCCAAATAATTGTTGCAACCAGCATATATTCAGCACTTACTTTGTTCCATGAATTACGCTGAACGTTCATAGACATTATCTCACCTACCGTCTCAACAACAGGATGAGGGCCATACCATTTCTATCCTGTTTGACAGATAAGAGACAGAGCCTCAGAGAGGTTAAGTTATTTCTCGAAAGACCCATAGCAACAGTTAGAATTCGAACCCAGATCCTTCTGATTCTTAGAGCTTTAATCATGCACCTCATAAAAAGAGTTATAAGAAGCATGGGATTCAGTTATTCTTTAGAGCTCTTCCAATTGTGATATTATTCTTTTCAATAGGGTTTTAGGAACACATGGAATCGAACATGCTGTACCACACAAGTACTCTCGCACTGATGAGGTAGGGACCATCAGTGTGTGCTCATCAGAAAAAGATGCAAATCTTATCTCTTTCCTGCTGGAAACTGGCCAGGGAAACAATCTCAGGGAATCTCTAAGGTGCTTGCCTGGGAGTGGCGGGGGTAAGAGAGGAAGGCAGCTTCCATCAGGTTAGAATAAGGTGAAGAAAGAACTCAAAGAGTCAACAGCAGAGACAAGCAGTTGGAATGGTTATGGATATTTTAAAGCTGCTCTAAAAACACTAACGAAACACAAGGCAGGCTCAAAGTGTGGACCTGTCAGTCAAGGTCAGGATGGTAAATAGTGTGTTCTCCATTGGCGAGACTCCTAATTAACCACAAGCCACCATCTCCTAAATTTGGACTGTGTCTTCCATGGTGGCTCCTTGAAGGGTGAAGGAGGGTGTTAAATATGTCGGTGCGGTGAGAGTGGATAGTGGTGAAACCTTCAGTGGGTTATTACCTGGAAAACCATGACCAGCTCTGGTTATCCCAAGGCAAGGCAACCCTAAGGCAAGCAATAAGGCGACTGGATTTAGACATAGTGCCGGGATTAATACTTCACTCCCACATATTTGGCAGGCAGGGGGGGCACCAAAACAACTCAGTAATCAAGATAAATTAGTAGTTTAACGTCGTATTTTTAAAAACTCAAAATTAATGGAAAATAATCTATGACTTTCTATTTTATTTAAATTGCAAATAAAAGCAAGACCTGACAGGTCCAGGATTAAGGAGAGGAGAACTTAGGACAGGCCCAGACCCTGTTTTTATTTAAAATCATTGCTGAAGAATTTCAAAAGAAATCCCAGCAATTGTGCTATTTCATCCTCACATACTTCCGTGGGCAACTCCAAATAACATGGACATTTTTCTCAGATAACTTTGATGCTATTATCACATTAACAAATTTTGTTAAGATTTTATTTTTTTAAGTAATCACTACACCCACCGTGGGGCTCGTACTCACAACCCCGAGACCAAGATTCATGTGCTCTGCCGATTGTGCCAGCCAGGTGCTTCACGTTAATAAATTGAACAAAAATTCTTTGCTATCACCTAATACAAAGTTTAGAATCACATTTTCCTGATTATCTTAAAACAAAGTCTTTTGTAGTTGTTTTGTTCTGATGAGGGTCCAAACAAAGTGCACATTTTACACTTGGTTGATATAGTCCTTAGATATCTTTTCATCTACAGGACCCTCCACTCTTTTCATGGCATTGACTTGCTGCAGTAATAGTCATAGGCAAGGTCCCACATTCTGGATTTGTCTGTTTTTTTCTTTTTTTTCCTGTGTGTCATTTAGCTTCATTTATTTTTTCTATTGATTTCCTGCTTTACATTTCATTGATTATTTTTTTTTAAATTTTATTTATTTATTTATGATAGTCACAGAGAGAGAGAGAGAGAGGCAGAGACATAGGCAGGGGGAGAAGCTGGCTCCATGCACTGGGAGCCCGATGTGGGATTCGATCCCGGGTCTCCAGGATTGCGCCCTGGGCCAAAGGCAGGCGCCAAACCGCTGCGCCACCCAGGGATCCCCATTTCATTGATTATTGCTTTAAGTTCTATTGTTTCTTTTGTTCTAATGATTTGGGATTTATTTTCCTCTTCTTTTTCTAGTTTCCTAAGGTGGAAGCTTGGATTATGGATATCGTCTTTCTTCTGTTTAAGGCACGCATTCAACGCTACAAATTTCCCTCTGAGCCCTGCTTTTGCTGCATCATGCGCATTTTGATAAGTTGTGTGTCAATTTTCATTTAGTTGAAATATTTCTTAATTCCTCTGGAGACTTCTTTGACTCATGTATTATTTAGAAATGTTGTTTAATAGATTCTCAGATTAATCTATTAATGTGCTATCTAGAATGTTTTATTTAATCTCCAAGTGTTCGGGGATTTTTCCAGCTATCTTTCTATTATTAATTCCATTGTGGTGTAAGAGCATAGGTTGTATGGCTTCTATTCTTTCACATATGTGATAGTGTGTTTTATGGCCCAGAATGTAGTCTGTCCTGGTGAAGGCTCCATGTGAGCTTGAGAAGAACGTGTATTTCACTGTTATTGGATAAAGTAGTCTACGGATGTCAATTATATCCAGTTGGTTGGTGTTCCTGAGTTCAGGTATGTCCTTAAAGATTTTCTGCCTGCTGGATCTGATCAAGGGGTACTGAATTCTCCAACTATAGTAGTGGATTTGCAGTGCTATCATTATCTATCATTATTTGCTCTACATATTTTGAGTCTCTGTTGTTAGATGCATATGCATTGAGGATTGTTATGTCTTTTTGGAGAATTGACCCCTTTATCATTATGTAATGCCCCTGCGGTGTTATTTAATTTGTTCTCCAATCCCTTACATTTCTAGTGAATACCAGTGAGCTCTAGAGACTTGTACCGGACATTGCCTGGGCCCCATGCCTGTTCTCTTGCCCGTATCACATTAGTATGAGCTGGCAGTGCTGGCATTTCTGTGCTTGGAGGCTCTCTTTGCTACCAGAGTCCACTGACCAGAAGTGCTGGAGGTTCAAGGCCCCCACCTTCAAGAATAGCCTATAACCAATGACTTACAGGAACTGCTACGTAAACACTCCAGCTGCGCCATCCCTTTGGTGGGATGACTCTGAGGGAGCATAGCTTACACTGGCTTCCAGAGTTCCAGAGCTGAGGCAAGCTCTAACTGTCCACTGTGGTAACTTGCTTGGTAGCTCAGCCTTACTGGCTGCCTCGTCTTCCCTGCTTCACTTTTGTACTCCACTACCAGCACTTCCTGGGGATGCCTCCAAAATACGTTACATGCATTTGAATTCTCATCTTAGGGCAGCGTTAGGGGGAACCCAAACTAAAATGAGGCTTTCGTAGACTTAGATTCAACCTCTTCATTAGAATCCTTCACAGGCGCCTTATAATGTCTGGTTGTCCAACTTCTAGTTGAATGCTAAGATGGATCAGGGAATTCACATGATGATAGCCTGGTCCCTCCATTTCAAGTTTCCTTGTCAGCCTTTCATCTGATGATTTTATCCACAAGACAACATTGCCTGAACCCACATCACTTATTTTTAATGTTTTAGAGACAAGGAAAATGAGAAACTGACAATACCATTGGAGCCCCTGGGTCAAGCCATGCCCGGAACCATTGCTATTTCTGGACTTGCCAGTTTCATGAAATAATAAATTCCTTTTGGCTAAGTCAATTGGAGCTCAATTTCTGTCACTTGAAACTGCATACATCCTTGACCAATACAAAAATCACCAAATATTCCTGAGGGTACTACATTTCAAATGTGCTCATAAACCAATGTATCTACTATAGACACCAAACTTGCACAACCATCTTCCCTTGTTACTGTCTTCTGCCCTGAGATGTCTCCACCATTGCCACTGTGAAAGGGACTCCTGGAAAGGTGGCCACTGCCAACATAATCTTCTCTCCTCTTTCCCAAAGCCACACGGTGAAGGAGCAAAGGTGGAGAGGGTGGTCCCCACCATGCCATATTTGGTTACCTAGGCCCACAAGCAATGCTGCTTGATCCCAGAATAACTCACTTTCCTATGGTAACTCCTTCCATCATTCTACCCTCCCATCCCATTCCTTGCAAGCAACTTTCTTTTTTTTTTTAAGATTTTATTTATTTATTCATGAGAGACACAGAGAGAGCAGCAGAGACATAGGCAGAGAGAGCAGCAGGCTCCCTGCAGGGAACCCAATGTGAGACTCGATCCCAGGATCTTGGGATCACACCCTGAGCCAAAGGCAGACACTCAACCACTGAGCCACTCAGGTGTCCCTACAAGCAACTTCCAAACACATATGTCTCTTCTCAAAATCATGCTGTCCTACAGGACAATGTGACAGCTCAGGACAGACCCATCTCCTTCATAAAATGATTACATCTCTATTAGCACAGAGATCAGCAACCTCAAAAGTACAGCTCCAACCCAATCACATTTGACAATATGTATTTTCTCACCCATTTTGGTGATTTCCCTCAAAAGCCAAAGCTGAAGCACAATTTCCATTTCTAAAAATTGAAAACTTCTTATGACTTTTAAAATAATTTTCCCCATGGGCAATTTTCAAACTATTTAACAACAGATACAGCACGGACATCAATGAACCCAGATTCTGGTCACACAAAGATACAATAGAATTGGCATGTGCCAAGTGTGATATTCAGTTCTGGTTCTTCTGTCTTCCACCTCTGATTTTTTTTAATTCTAGGGTCCAGTTGCATGTAAGGTACCTGCTGTCATATGTGAAACACCCAAGACACTCTCAAATGATGACCCATTTTCCATTCCCCTAATAAGGCAGCCAGAGATTGGTGTCTCTGCCCCAGTACTTTCTACCTCTGTATGGTTGCCACTTCCACTTCATGAAAGCAACCGAGGACATTGCACACACAGGAAAGCTGTCACCAGTTCAGACTTAATGAGAGGTAAACACCTCCTAGCCTCGCTTCTCTGCTCCTCTGGCAGCTGAATGTATGTGAGCTTCTGTTTATTGAGAGAAGTTAAATGGAACATAGAGAAGAAGAGGAAACTTTGGTTTGGGTTTAAACTTCAATTTTCAAACTAGTTGGGAGCAGGTGTTGTGGCAGACCAACTTCAAAGGGAATGTTGCCCCTGAGGCAATGAAGAGCCAGGTATGTGGAGGGGAGGCATCTGGGGTCCTGATGTGCCATGGTGGACCCTAGAATCCTGGAAGCCCTGGGACAATGACAGAAATACATCATGCTCTGGCAAACCTTCTCATCAAGTGATCTCTGGGCTACTCCCTTCCTGAAGAGGTGCTGGACAGAGGTCCAGAGGACTCAAAAACCTGTCTGAACGGTGCCTTAGTGACAGTCACAGCTTTCGGAACCCAAGTGTCTACTCTGGAGCAGGCATCTGGCATAATTCATTCACATAGACTCATTCATTGACCCCCTCATGGCAATCCTACAAGGTAGACAAAACTATTCTCTTCACTTTCTAGGTGAATAAGCTGATGCTCAGCAAGAAGTGAAGTACCTGCCAAGGCCATGTAGCTGGGAAGAAGTAGAGCTCATGTCAAACTCCCTGTTGAGTTTGCCCAATCCCTGTATTCTCCTGCCTGCCAGCCTAAATCAGCTTCCCTACTCTAGGGATAAATTAGGAAGACTTCAGCACAAGTAACAAAGCCCAAACTGGTGCCAATAGTGAAGGCATTATTTTACCCAATGAGGAGTTCAAGGTAGAATGGGTTTCAGGGCTGGTTGATTCAGCAGTGCTCCAAAGCCTTTGGGGACTCAGATTCTTTCTTTTCTTGGTCACCCTCAGCGTGTAGACCTTGCCCCCCAACAACTGACTCTTTTGTGTTCCCAAGTTCTTTAGTTATTTAGATATGATGTGTCCAGAGGAAAAAATGGTGTTGGGGGTGGGGCATCTTTCTCTATAATCATTTCTTAGAAGCAAGGAAACTTCTCAAGAAGTTTCTCTTTTGTGGTTCCTTGACTGGGTTCAATGGGGTAATTCTCACTTGGGGCCTCTCATGACATTGCAGTCAGATGACCATTGGGGCTGCAGTCCTTTGAATGTCACCTGCCTTTAGTGCCCAAGATGGCTTCTCATCTAGAGCTTCAGCTGGGATTGGGGAAATGATGGAGGACAGCCAGGCAGCTCTCTCTCTCTCCACACAGCTTCTCCATGTGGTTCATTTGGGCTTCCCCACAGCATGGTGGTCTCCAGGCAATCAGAATTCATGCAGCAGCTGGCTTCCCCCAAAACAAGAGACGTAGTTGGAAGCTACAAGGCTGCTTATGACCTAGCCCCTGAAGTCACACAACAGCACTGTCACTGTATCCTCTGAGTCAAAATTAAGTCCCAGAGCCAGCCCAGATTCAACGGGAGGAGACAACACAAGGGCAAGAAATCAGACTGGGAGGTCTGGTTTATTGGTGGAGAGGCCATTTTGGAAACTAGCCGCCTTCCTCCCAGAAAACTTCTGTTTAATATGTCAATGACCAGAATTGTATCACAGATACCCTCTTTAACCAATCACTGGCAAGGACAATGGATTTAGTAGGATTGATCGTCACATTCAGGGATGTACCATGATAAGCAGTCAACATGATTGTATTTAGAAAAGTCAACAGGGCAGACTGACCCTTGCTTACCCCACATTTTTGTGAATTCATTGTGGTTGGTTCTCAAAACGATCCCTTCCCCCAAAGTCCAAATCCCTCCTTATATCCCCCAAAACAAACCAGAAAATCAAGAGCTGAAGGTTTATTCCACTTCTAGACCTTGCCAATCCCCCACCATAAAGCACATGAAGGTTTGGGCAAAGTTCCTGCAGATGTTTTGTTAAAATGTAACTTGTCCACTAAGTGGCATGGGCCAGTTTACTGTCAAGAACGATTTAATAATCTATTCAGCTTCTGGATGCCTCTGAAGCTCTCCTGTGTCTACAGTCACCTCTGTGTGAACCATACAACAGGTAAGTGAGAGGAGCAGAGAGGTAGCCTGGGGTACAGAATCAGAAGACCTATTATTAACCAGGTGACTAAGTGGCTCTATCAGCCTCAGATTCTTCACCTATAAATGATAATGATAATGGCAATAAAATGGAGTCATTGGAAACTTTGAATGAGATACTACCCAGAAAAAAATACACAATGATATGTAAGTGGACGCTACTCTTACGAGAGAAGACAGATAGTCTAATGGTCCGGGCGGGGGGTGGGGTGGGGGGAGTAGAATCAGAAGCCCAGATCCTCACTGTGTGTGTTCTTGGGGAAATGACACCATCTCGCTCATTCTCAATTTCCTTATCTGTAAAAGGAGGGGGTGGTGGTAATGCCTGCCTATCTGTCTCACAGAATGGGGAGGGGGGAGTTCAATTGAGATAAGAGATGTGAAAGAGATTTGCTCAAATGCTCCATTGATGGAAGTTGTTGCGGAAGAGGAAGTATAAGAGAGAAGCAGATTTGTTTTTAAAAGTGCACAGGATGGGGTCACCGTAGATGTCTTAGGCTGAGTCCCCAGGCACAGAGCCTGAGACAAGACTTTGAGGGCAGGGGTGCCTGAGTAGCTTAGTGGTTAAGCGTCTGCCTTTGGCTCAAGTCATGATCCTGGGGTCCCAGGATTGAGTCCCATGTCAGGCTCCGCACGGGGAGCCTGCTTCTCCCTCCCTATGTCTCTGTCTCTCTCTCCATGTCTCTCATGAATAAATAAATAAAATCTTTATAAAAAATAAAAAGACTTTGAGGGCAAGTAGTTGACTTGGGAGGTGATCCCAGGGAAAACTGCAAGGAGGTGAACAGAGAGTGGTGTGGAGGGGAGGAAGTCAGCACAGGTTATGGAATCAAGTGGGTTACTCCTATGGCCCCCGGGGATTTGTGGGATTCAGTGTAGACAATACTCTGCAGAGTAACCTACCCTGGAGGCAATTCCAGTTTGCCTCTGAGCAAGCAGAGTAGGCTCTAGTGCAAAAGAAGTTCTTCAGCCATGAATTTCAGGTGCTGGCACTTACAAGCTCAACCATCATGCTGAAAATGAACATGGGAACACATATGAGCAGTGCCTCAGTAACTAGATGACCACAGTTACCTCTTAGACCTAACCTACTGACAAGACAGGATAGAGAATGTAGCCATGGTCAGTTCCAAGGGTTGTCTACTGCCCAAGGGGTGTTATCCTATTTGATCCTCATAATAAACTGTGAAGTTACACAAGACAATGTGCAGAGACTGTTTTGCCCATGGTCTGCCATGGGGTAAGCATTTGAATGTAATTAGACGTTCTTCTTGGCATCATTATCACTCGAAAGGAAGGAGCTCTCACCACAAAAGGAACCCCAGAATCTCTACTTCTTGGTTGTGGAGGACCTTTGAGAGGCCTCATTCAACATCTGAGCTTCTTCATCCTTAAAAGGGGATCCCAGTTCCATCCACATTGAAGCGAATGGTGGGTATTCATCATTTCTAATGGCTGAGTAATATTCCTTTGTATATATACATGTACACACCACATCTTGATCCATTCATCTTTGAGTGAAGTAAGTAGTTGGAGAAGGACAATCATTACATGGTTCACTCATACGGGGAATATAAAAAATAGTGAAAGGATTAGGGGATGATAGAAAAATAGTGAAAGGATTAGGGGATGAGTGGGAAAAATCAGAGAGGGTGACAAAACATGAGAGACTCCTAACTCTGGGAAATGAACAAGGGGTAGTAGAAGGGGAGGCGGGCAGGGGGGTGGGGTGACTGGGTGACAGGCACTGAGGGGGGCACTTGACAGGATGAGCACTGGGTGATATACTATATGTTGGAAAATTGAACTCCAATAAAAAATATACATAAAAAAAGAAAGGGGATCCCAACTGCTTCTCCCCTCTCTCCCTTTTCTCACTGAGCAATCATCCTGAGTGCTGGGCATTTGGGGTTCCCAGGCAACCATAAGGACCCAGGGCAACCATAAACTTCAGAAGTGCATCTCCAACCTGGTACAGGGCCCCCCCCCCTCTCTTCTCAAATCTTGGCTTTCGTGCATCTGGAAGTCCTTCTCATCCCACCCAAATACCCATAAACCTTTTTTTATTAGTCTCTTCCCCTGTCTCTCCCCCGCCCCCAGTCATTTTACAGTGACGACTTCAGAGGTATTTAATACACATATAAAGGAATCTATTCCATTGAGAGTGAGGAAGGGAAAATCATTTTCTTCCTTCCTTTCTTTCCTTTTTTTTATATCTACAAAAGAACTCTCTCTATGTGCATTTCAGAAGCATCAGAAAATATGAACAAACAAAAGTGAAAAAAATGTAAAAGCATCAGCAGACCAAGGTACCCAGAGAAAGCCAACTCTACATGTCTTTTTAAACATAGTTTTATGCAAATTCACAGGTATTCTTTGACTATATATACTTTCCATTCTTTTTTGAGAGAGAGAACAAGCATGTGTGCTTGAGGGTGGGTAGGGGATGGGGTGGGAGCAGAGGGGGAGAGAATCTTAAGCAGGCTTCACTTCTTAAGGGGCTCAATCTCACTACCCTGAGATCATGACCTGAGCTGAAATCAAGTCTGACAACCAACTGAACCGCCCAGAAGCCCTATATTTTCAATGGGAAAACATTCACATAGTTCCCATTTCCATAGCTGCAAAAGAATAGAGAGTGAAAATTCGGCCTCTGACACCTGCAGCTCCATTCCCCAGCCCAGAGCAATTTTTCTTCACTTCCTTAAACTTTGTTTTCCTATTTTACACACATTCACACATACTAGACCCACCGTTATGAGTCTTTGCTTTTTCTTTAGCAACATATGTCACACAGTTCCCTTTTTTGTCCTTTTAATGGCTGTATAGTATTCCACCATAGGGGTTAAGCCACGATGTAACCAGATCCCTACAGTTGGCTATTTAAAATGCTTCCAAGTTTATGTTATCCTAAACAATGCTGCAGTGACTGCCTTGTCGATACATCCTTGCATAAATTTTTAAGTATATCTGGATGTGAAATTGCTGGGTCAGAGTTCACATGCATTTGTTACTTTGCTAGAACATTTAAATATTTTGAAGAAAAGACAAACTATTTTGTAACCTGTTTGTCTTCCATTCACAATACTTATGTGTGTGCGTGAGAGAGAGAGAGAGAGAGAGAGAGCGAGGGAGAGGGAGAGGGAGAGGGAAAGTGAGTGAATGAATGATTATCATTGTTCATTTAACCCATCTAACCCATTGTTCATTTAACCCATTTAACCCAGTTTGGGAATGGTTACCCTGCTTCCACCTTTACAGAATTAAAAGTCATCACAGAATTAAAACTGCTCTGTGGCAAGCGAGAAAGCCATTTTCATTCATGAGCCTCAATTTGAAATAATAGAACCATGACTCAGAATGCCACTGCAGCAGATATCGAGGAGACCAAAAAGGAGGAGAAAATTTCAGGTAGAAAACCTCCAGTTTCTGTTTTTGTTTATTTTGTTTTTGTTTTTGTTTTTGTTTATATTTAAGTTAAGAAAGTATAATAGTTGCTTTCTGGTTAATTTTTTTCTCCCATAAGGACTCCATGTTTTAACTCCTACCTTAATAATAAACTATTTATAAATTACATTCCTTGCTTTAAAAATAAACACCACTTCTCCAGAAATTGAGATAAATAAAACGTCATCTATTTATCAAATTGAACTCTTCATGCCTAATAACCCATGGCCTAGCTAAAGGAATTGTTATCTAACAGCCGGGTCAAAAGTGCAAGAGTCCAGACTTATTAATTCTAAGCCAAGCCAGGCCATTGATTAGGTCTGTTGAAGGAAGAGTGGGAGGGAGTGGCCTGCGGACACTTCAGTTTTCTGGGTCTTCTCCCCTCGAAGATGATACCATTGTCTCTAGCCTCGGCCTGTGTGTTTAACAATGTTTGTGTAGTGCTCAGATAAAAGGCGCAGGGTGAGACTTAAGTGGTTGTTAAAATTGTCAGCCCCAAAGTCATCAGAATTCCGATTGATAACCCACACTTACAGTGAGAGGAGACTTTGTTTTTTTTTTTTTTTTTTTTTTTTTAGGGAGGCTGATTTTCCCTTTTTAATGACTAGGAAAACACTCCAAGTCCACTTGCACTTTGGGACATTTTAATCGCCAGCATCCTAGATTTTATTAATTTATTGTTCTTGATTTATTATTATTATTATTATTATTATTATTATTATTATTATTATTACTTTTGCTCTAAGAACTGAGCCTCTGAGCTAGCAGAAGGGGCTCAGAGACAGCCTGAACTGGAAGGTCAAGATAGGTAGCATTCAGGAACATGGGGTCTCAGAGTGATGGATAATCATGGAAACTGAGGCCCTAGGAGGGGACTGCCTTGCCGGGGCTCAAGAGTTGGGGTCAGCTCTGGAATCAAGACCTGACTTCTTCATTCTTGGCCCATTTTTCTTTCCCTAAATGGTTCCTTGACTGCTCTGTGGAACTCTTGCTGGACCACTCTTGGGGGCCCCTTTAGCAGATGGACTAACCGAGGAAGAGATGACCCCACAAAAATTCAAGGCAAGCGTCCAGAATGCCCACTCTCTGTTCTACATCATCTCTGCTCCTCAGGAACCTTGGCATCTATTTCCATATTCTACTAGACCAAAAGCCGATCTAAGGTTTATAGCTGTCTAGCTACATAGGAGAATAGTTTGGGGCTATGGCTGGGAGGTGGCCTGAGTCCCACAACACATGCTGCAGGTTGTGAGAGTGATGAGGCGGGATGCGGTCCTGTCATCACTGCTTCTCTGCTCTGTGGCCACGGGACACGAATCACCCCAGGCCTCATCTATAAAATGGCGATAATGATGATGCTTCCCTTACCCAGCTGTGAGAACAAAATTAAACAATCCATGTCCAGTTAACTTATATGGGTTAAATAAAAAATGTTAAAAATCTATGCTTAGCACAGTGCTTGGCTCCCGAGAGGCCCTCACTAAATGATGCCCAGTTTTGCTATTGTTGCTATGGTTGTCATTGTGGATGAAAGGTGCATGCCTTTGGGAAAGTCACTTCACCTCCCCATTCCCCTCCTGCAACAGACCCCCCCCCCCAAAATGGGTCTACTACCTCCTTGAAGGGATTATTTCAGGAAGAAATGAGATAATACACCCACACTTCTCCACAGGGTGCCTGACACATAATAAATCTGAAATAAATGGTAAGTGTAATATTTACATAGGATATTTACCTGTAATAAACACAAAATAAGTGGTGGGAATAATATTGACTTTGTGTAACTTGTTTCTTTGCCTTATGCTTCACAATCTTCTAGAAGTGAGCCGCAGTGACACCTGCAGCAGCATTCTAATTGTGGGGAGCATAGGAGTGACCCGGGATGAGCGTTAAAATCACAGATGCTACAGATCAGAGATTTGGATCCATAAGTTTGGGATGGGACCCGGGAAATCACTGGTTGTGACCCATCCATCAAGTGATAGGGAAGCAGGTGATCCCAGACACGCCCTTGGAGCGATGTCGCAAGAAAGGTGTGACCAGCGGCACAAAGGCAAAGGATAGTAAGGAACTAAAGGATCAGGATGCGCCCACATCGAGTGGTGATGGGTCGGTGGCCGCCACCTTCCAGGAGCCGCGGGGGCCACACAGAACCCACGAGGCTGCCAGGCTGCCATTCTGGTTGCTGGGCCAATGGGCTCGGTTTCCAGCTGCGAAAATGTCCCCTTCGCCCTTCTCCCAGATGCAAGCATGCAAGTTTCTGCAGCCGGTGGTACCAACATCTTCTTCTGGGGGTTTCCTTTGAGGACTTCGGCCAGAGAGGGCAATAATTAACTTCCTTTAAAATGGCTCAGTGCCTAGAACCTCTGTCCCCTTTGTAATGGGACCTCTGCCCCCCCCACCCCATTGCCTGTAGGTTTCAGTGGCCCCACTGTCAAAGGTTTCAAAGACCATTTGGAATTACTTAGCCTTGGGGTCACTGGGCCTCTCTCCAGCCTCCTGAGATGTCCGACTTTGCTATTTTCCTGTTTCAGCTTCACTGGGTTTGTTCATTCATAATAGCAACCAAATGTCCCCCAGGCCTCCTTGCGACGAGCCTCTCGAGGTTAACTTGGGCCCCTCAGAATAACTTCTTCCTGCAAGCCCACCTAATAGACTTTGCCAGACTTTGCCCCTTTGCCAGTCCTTGCTGGGTCCTCTCAGCCAGCTCATCATCCAAGTACAACTCCCAGCAGAGAGCTCCCTCCTCCTCCCGCTGTGGCCCCACTCATGTGAGTGGAGTATAATTGGTTTAGGAACCCCCAGAATCCAGAACCTAGGCTGCTAGGGTGAAGAAAGCTCCAGGGAAGCCCTCACTTGCCCATCAGGTGCCCCTTAATTTTTTTTATAAGTGGAAGTTTGCACCTCTTGATCCCTTCACCGGTTTTGCCCACCCTGCGCTCCCCACCCCTCTGAGAGCCACTGATCTGTTCTCTGTATTTATGAGCTTTGTTTTGTTTTGTTCATTCATTTTGGTTTCAGATTCCACATGCAAGTAAAACCATACACACATCATCTTCTTAATGTGTATGTAATTTGCACCTGCAGATGCCCACACATACAGAAGGTGAAATCATAAAGATATGTACTACCTTAAATCTGTTTTTCTCAGGGATTCTGGGTGGCTCAGTGGTTGAGCATCTGCCTTCAGCTCAGGTCCTGATCCAGGGTCCTGGGATTGAGTCCCACATCACGTTCCCCACAGGGAGCCTACTTCCCTGCCTGTTTCTCTGCCTCTCTGTGTGTCTCTCATGAATAAATAAATAGAATATTTTTAAAAATCTATTTTTCTCACTTAAAATTGGATCTTTAGTGACTACATAGTATTCTATCTACAGAGAAAACATGATTTTTACCAATCTCCTATTTTGGCATATCTAAATTCTGAACTATTTTGGTTGTGACCCAGTTCACTGCTATGCACATGTTTACAGATAGTTGTCCACACTTCTGGTTATTTCTTTAGAAAACTTTGTAGAAGTGTAACAGCCATGCATGCAATTTTCACATAAACTGCAAGCTGCCCAAGCGCCTCCATTTAGGCTGTTTCAATTTACAGTCCCTCTAGTATTGTAAAAGAGACCCACTGTTTTAGTTGAGATCAGCTCCCCAAAGCCCCTGAATTGGAAGGCTCCCCAGAAACTTGGCATGCATTTCTCATTATGATTCTCCCTCCCAGAAAAAGGGAGGTCAGAGGAGAGAGGGAAAGAAGGAGTGAGAAAGGAGATGGCTGTAGGGGGAGGAGAGGATGACAGGTAGGTGAGGGCAGAAAGACAGGAAAGGAAGAGGAAGGATGGAAGGAAGGAGGGAGAGAAAGTCACACAGGAGGAGAGAGAGAGAGAGAGAGAGAGAAAGAGAGAGAGAGGCAGTGGGAAACACAAGAGGACCAAGAGGAAGGGGACATCACAATTTTGCTAGAGAGCTAGAAACCATGGGACAGGGGCACCTGGGTGGCTCAGTGGTTGAGCGTCTGCCTTTGGCTCAGGCCGTGATCCCAGGGTCCCAGGATCGAGTCCCACATCGGGCTCCCCACAGGGAGCCTGCTTCTCCCTCTGCCTGTGTCTCTGCCTCTCTGTGTCTCTCATGAATAAATAAAATCTTAAAAAAAAAAAAAAAGGAAAAGGAAAGCCTTGGGGCAGGTAGGCAAAAGCGGGGCTCATCACTACTCTAAACCAGGGACAAGATAGTGTGAGCCTAGCAATTCTACAGCAGGTGTTACCCTTCGCCCTGTGTTCTGGCCTCTCCAGCTTCTCGGAACAGATTCCCCAGCACTGGCCCTTCCGCCTGCCTGTCCCCCCAGTGGGACTGCCCGGAGGAGGGCACCTGGAGCTTCCAGGGTTTGTCAAGAAGACGCTCCGTGTTTACAGACCAAGTGAATGAGGACGTAAACACCATTTGGGAAGATAACTGCATGAGTGATTTGAGCCAAACCGGCAGACAAGGGGAATTTAGAAAAAGTAGGTGGTGACCACAGTGCAGCTGGTGGGGAGGAATGGAAGGAGCCCGCTGATGGCTTCAAGTTGCCTGCAGCCGGCAGGGGGGGTGGGGGTGTCACAGGGAAGGCCAGCCCCGAAATAGGAAATAGGCAAGCCTGTCCCCAGCTCCAGCCACCCGGAGCTCTGAGGGCGCTCAGCCCCCCGCCCTGAAAGCCTGCCCTCCACCCAAAGCAGAGAGCGGATGTGGCTCTGCCCTGTCTCCCAGAGACCATTTAAGGCCTTGAAAATCTCCTGCTCTGAAATGCAAGTCCAGTGACACCCCCGTGCCAAGAGCGGATGAGCATGTTTTGTTCCTGGGACATCTGCTATCTGCCACTGGAATGTCAGAGATGTCTGAGCCTTCCAGATCCTCACTCCTGCCTCTGCGCTTCCCCCTCCCGCCCTCCTTCTCCCTCCTGCCCTCCCTCCTGCCCTTTCTGTCCCCTGCAGCCTTAGTGACCCTGAGCGGAACTTGACCCCGCACTTTTCCCCAGGAAACCAGCCCCACCAGTGTCCTTTTCCGTTTGATTGTTTGTTTGTTTGTTTGGCACATTCTCCTTTTCTGCAAGGTGATTAGTGATTGAAAGCCGGGTACTTGAGGAACGCCTTGGCAAGTTAGCCAAATACTAAAAATGCCGAGTGAAGAGCAGTTTCTCCAGTGAGGTCCATTTGCAATTTAAAAGGATATAGAATATAAAAAGATATCCAAAACACAAACTTGGGGCCCGCAGAAGGGAACTGGGGGGTGGGGAGGTGGGGACCAGAGGCGTGTGGGTCAGGAGTCCTTGCACCTTGTACTCAGTTTTTTTGATCATGTGCATTTATTTTTTTAAAAATCTTTGATTAAATAATTAACTTGCTACTACTACTACTACTCTTATTATTATTAATATAAATGGCTGGTGGATCCAGTTCAAATCCTGCTGTATCTACTAGCTGTGAGGGTCTGGGTTCCTGACCTCAGTAGTTCTTGGCTGTGAAATGGGGCGATTGTATGGCCGGCCTGGTAAGAGTTGTGGCAAAGAACAGATGAACCAGCAGGGCGCTTGGGTGGCTCAGTGGGTTAAGCATCCACCTCAGCTTGTGTCCTGATTCTGGGGTCCTGGGGTGGAGCCTAAGCAAGGCTCAGCAGAGGAGTCAGCTTCTCCCTCTCCCGCTGCCCTTCCCCCACCCGCTCGTGTGTGTGTGTGTGTGTGTGTGTGTGTGTGTGTGTGTGTGTGTGTGTTCTCTCTCTCTCTCTCTCTCAAATAAATAATAAAAAAAAATCTTAAAAAAAAAAAAAAGAGGAGTTCGTGTGTAGAACCCTTAGCATCGAGCCCGGTACTTGTAGTCAATAAATGTCCACCATCACCATCACCATCATCATTATCCTCAGTGTTAGTGTCTGCGGCTGCTAATTCTGCCCCCAAAGAACCTGGTTGATTGTTTGTTTGTTTCCTGAAAGCCAGGAAGCCTCTGTGATATCACCCACTGGCTGCTCTTTGAAGTAGGGCTGCGTGCTCCACCCGGGAGGGAGAGAGCCATGTGTTAGGGTCCTGAAGCATATAGATCTTCCCCCGCAGATCATTAGGCTCACGTTTGTCACATTTATTTTAAGGAAACTGGTAGGCAGAGGGTGGGTGAGGTTAATTGCTCTGTGGATCCTGGGCGGCCCTGCTCTCCAGATGGGGGGAGGCTCAACAAAGCTTGGAGTGACCCCAGAGGCCTGGCCAGGGCCCCAGCCCCTAGGCCCAACCGAGCAGAAATAAGACCCAGCCTGGAAAGGGGTGGCCGGGATCTAAGCTTTCACCCCTGGGACACCGGGCGGGCAGGAAACCTGAATGGTTTGGTCGCACGCAGTTCTTACCAAGGCCTGGGAAAGCGCTAGGAGTCGGCTGGACTCCGGAGGAGCCGCGCTCCCAGGGCCAGGCAAGGGCCATTCGGTTTGGAATTCTTTTCCGGCCTGAATCATTTCAGAGGGTCGGGAAGAAAGGGCATGGAGCCTTTTGGGGTCTGACCGCTCGCCATTTAGAGGGCAGACGGCTCCCCAAGACAGACCAGTGATGGCATCTTTTCCCTTCCATTGCCAAGGTTCAGACTTCCCACTTTATAACACACCTACTGTGTGCCTGGCCATTGGGGGCTGCCCTTCCCATAGCCGTGGGGCCCTGGGACATCGCCTCTCCAAGCCTCCGTCTGCAAAACGAGGAAAATAACAGTTCGCACCTCACAGACCTTTTTTGAAGAATTAAAGCGCATAAGCACTCGATCCATGCTAGCCGCTCTATGATGAGGATGAGGATGAATTTTTCAGACTAAGTGAGGACCAAGATTAGTTTTCTCCCGAGAATCTCTTCGTATCTCTTAAGCCCTCCATTTTCCGAAAAAGAAAACAAAACGACCCATTAAGCAGTATGCCTCAGCCCTTCCAGAAAATAATCAGGAACACACAGCAGCCCCGGATAAATTGGTAGAAAACTCGTGGTGGATAGAGACGGGCAGCGTGTCTACTCAATGCTGATTTTCTGACCACCAAAATATTCCTTTTTCACGGACCTGCTGGAGTTCTGTGGATCAACAACTCTGGCCCGGGCACTCAGGCACTCATCGCCCCCACCCCGGCAAAGCTCCCCAGGCCCAGAGAAGGTGTGACTTCAGACATAATGGTAAGGATGGGGGGGCGGGGGCGGAATGCAGGCCTGTGTGTGAGGTGATTGTAACCAGAAACACCTCGGCAGGCATCTCGCTGCTGTCCTGAGCGCTGCTGGCAGGCAGCCGGGCCCAGAGCCGGGAGCCGGCCGGAGGTGCCCTGGCTCGCCGCTGACCGCCCTCCTGGGCCCGGCCGCCCGATAGCTTATCGGGCCCGCTCGGGGGGCGCCCAGTGCTACAACCGGAAACGCGGCTGGAGGCCAGTGGATGCTTGATGGAGCGCTTCACGCCAGGGTGCACGCAAGTGCGCGCTTAGGCTGCCAGGGCAGGCCTGCGTCCATCCCCGCGACCAGGTAAGGCATCATCAGGTGGGTGGGGAGCAACTGACGGTGCCTCCACCCTCAGGGCAGTGTTCCCTCCGGGCCTGGAAAAGGCTGGTATTTTATGAGAACCAGAGCGGGGGAGGGGCATGGAGGTGGAGGCAAAAGGCAGGAATGGCAGGGGTCAGTGCAACCTGGCAGCCAGAGGGCCTCAGGGTAGGGATGTCGTGGGGTGCAGGGGGAGGAGAGGAGGTACTAGGACAGAGGCCGTGCCCCCCAAGTTGTCAGTAAGGGTGCGCCCGGGAGCCGCGCCTGACTTCCTGGGCGCGCTGTCACTTTCCCACGGCTGGGCTTGACAGGCTCCAACCAGGAGCGGTGTGCGCTCTGTTCCACTGCGACGTTACCACGCATATGGGGGTACCTGCGTGTTGGGGTGCGAGGGCCCGTGGTAAGAGGCTGATTGCGTTGCATGAGGTGCATGAGAAGGTGACAGGGATTTGGAGTCTGAAGCCCTGATGCTCTCAGGTTTTTACTGTGCACTCTCTGGCTAGTAGCTTAACTTCTCTGGGCCTGTCCTTCTCATCTTGCAGGGACAGATTCTAATAGCTACTAAGTGGGTTGTTGGGGTTTAGTAAGGTGATAATTTGAAAGATCGTTTGAAAATAGAAAGAGGCTTATTTTGGGTGGTCTATGCTTAGAAAATTCTGGCACCGTCTAGAGTCAACTGAGCAGCACAGCTGCCTGGGATGTGCGTTCCCCTGGATGGGGACCCAGGTGGGATCAAACAGGTTGAACTATGGCCTGCTTCTGCCCTGAACAGGTGTCCCCAGTCCCGGGGAAAGATGTCTGGGGAGAATAGCACCCGAGTCAGTGAACTGCAGAGAGGCTTGCAGACGCCAGCCAAGTACGCCTTCAAGGCCTGTAACTCCAGCACCCACCCTAAACGAGCAGCGAGCTGCTGCTCAGGACTGGGTCCTGGGAGATTGCTGCCGATCCCGGCCCCCAGGAAGGCCTCTCCAGGGCCCGCCCTCACACTGATCCAGTGCGCTCCCAATGCCCTTCCAGTTCACTCGGGACAGCCGGGACCCGCAGGCAGACGCGCAGACAGACAGACGCCGCGGTGCCGGGCGGTCTCCGGCTGTGCCCGGGTCTGCGAATCAAAGGAGGGGAGTACTCCTGTCACCCTCTCCCCCTGCTCTGCTCGCCCTGGCAACACTGAACGGGGCTCTGACTGGTCAGCTTTCGGGGCTGAGCCCCCTCCTCAGGCACTGCTCAGCGTTTGTGCTGCATCTCTTCGCTTTAAGCAGGGGACCTTCACCTGTCCAGGGACCCCAGAAAATTATATGCAAAATCGACTACTGAAGTGCTTTTTTTCTTCTTTGGTGCAGAGAAAGGCCATCTTTTTATGAGCTTCTCCAAAGGTCTACATTCTACGGAAGGTTAAGAACCTCTCTTCCGCACCAGGACTTCAGGGTTTTTTTACCCTTCGTGCCAGGTGGAGCGTTCCAGATTGGGTGTTCTTCTCCTGCATTCACTCTCAGGGCAGTTGGCTGTGAGAGACAGCACAACATCAGTGCGTAGACATCTCAAAAATGTTCCTTCCAAAAGTTTAAAGGGAAACTGACTGTAGGAAAGGGCTGCCACTGCCATCAAGGTCAAGGCAGCTGGTTAGAGGCTAAAAGCCAAGCTCAGGCCCCCTGGCCCTTAATCTAACATGGGGTAAGAATCCCCAAGTATCATGAGTGCAAAATGGGGCCCAAATCGACCTCCAAAATGCCCTAGGTTACCAGGGTGGCCAATGGTCATTGTTACTCTTTAATGACACGTACTAAGCTGGTTTGAAATACAAAAACTTGCATAGAGCGAGTGGGAAGGTAAAAGGCCCTGCTTAGCTCTTTCCTTAATTAGTGGGCCGTTAACCTTTCGGATGACAAGGTATCCACAGAGAAGCTGATGAAAACTATGGATTTTCTCCAGAAAAATACACCAAACGTTCACAATTTCACAAAGAGCATCCAGTGCTCTGCAGACCTTTGACGGCCATCCGTGTCACTTAACTTCAACGGAAGGGAAGATCGCAGCTCCGGGCAGAGGCTAGTTTGGGGAACATCCTTGGGGACCGTGTCTCTCTCGAAGAGACTTGTCCCCAGGAGTGTGTGGGATGCCCATCCACACACAGGTGCGCACACACACACACACACAGTCGGTCAGCAGACCCACCCGGGCACACCTTGCACAGCCGGCCCCGCATCCACAGCCGAGCTGCGGGTAGCCAGGAGAAAAGTTCAAGTCGCCAGCCCAGGCTTAGCTGAAAAGGTCTTTAACACCCCAGCCCCTCCAGCCTCATTGTTTATCCATCTGAGCGACTCCCCTTCCCTGGCCCGCTCCCACCCCCACTTTTCTGAGGTCGACTATAAAAATAAACTATTTTTCCTTGTTAATAAATCTCCGCCCGGCGCCCTCTTTTAAAGAACTCCAAAAAAAAAAAAAAAAATAACTGCGCCCCGCGCGAGCGAGCAGAGAGATTAATCTCGAAGCAGGATTTATGTGGCGCGGGCATCCTCAAACAATTGGAGTCATAAAGTGAAATGAGATTCGGAGGCGGGTGGGGGAGGGGGAGGACCTCGAGAACCACAAACACATTTGTGTAGCTAAACAATGTGGAAACTCTTAAAGACCCTTTTTTTGCAGACATCTTGCAGCCACGGCGCTTCCCTGTCAGCCCGCGGGAAAGGGAGAGAGATATATTAACTGAAGACACAATCTAAAATTACTTAGGGGTTTTAAACATGCGGGCAATGGGGGCGGGGGCGCTGATAAACTGTTGTCCATATTTCCTTCTCTCGGTGTATTATTTCCAAGATATTTCACCCCGTCACAATGCCCCCTCCCTCCCCACCCCTTCTTTTCTCTCTCCATTCATTATGCTGACGAGCGCGCAGTGGCCGAAGCCAGGCGGGACTGGAGACCCGCGGGCGGGATCTCGGCTTGAGCCAAACGCGCCGGGCGCAATTGTGCCAGTGTGTAAAGATGCGGGTGGGGCGCACAGAGCCAAGGCACAGGGTCTTGGGTGGGTCACATCTGTCTATGGGTGACCTTTCTCGGGACCCTTTTCGTTGTAACCTGTGCCCACTCTAGATTCTTCCGGGCTTGAGGAATTCCAAGCAGTATTTTAATATGCAGCGTTGGGCAGGAAAGCAGAAAACCCCTTTCTTTTGCCTCCTGAGTTAGGGCATGCGGACACGGCGGCCCAAGACGTTAGGGGTCCAAGCCCTGATCCAGAAGTTTAGAGCCGCTTACAGCCTCCTTCGAGCGTCTGGGCTTAGTCTGGCTGGACTGCGCGGCTCCAGATACGCAGCTAGGGGAGAAGCAGATCCCCTGTGCGGTTGGGAGGACTTGTGTAGGGTTGTCTTAAAAGTCTGGAGAAATAGGGTGCGATGGGCTTGGTGCTCATCGTGCCCTAGATCCGGCCTCTAGAGCACAGGACTCACACACTCATGAAACCCCCGCATGAACCAGGTGGTCTGAGTTAGTGTATTTAAGCTCCTGGTTGCTCATCTGTAAAATGGGGATATAACAGCCTCTACCCCTAATAATTGTCAGGCGAGTAAGTGATCATAAAGCTCGATGAAAAGCATAGGTGGCCCATGAGTGTCAGATATTTTTGTGGTTTTCACTTATTATGACTGAGTCGTGAGAGCCTGGCAGGGGCCACAAGGCTGCTCTGTTACTCTGCAGAGGGGACGCAGGCCAGAGAGAGACATTCGGTGTCCCAGAGGGGATGATGATACAGTTAAGATCGGAAGCCTGATTTTTGGATTCATTCATTGATTCAAGAAATATTGCATTGTTTTCAGGCTCTGCTCTGGGCCCTGGGGACCCAGCCGTGGCCAGGAGGGTCCTCTCCCCCTCGCGCAGCCCGCCCATCGCTGGGGGAAACCCATGTTGAAAATAACCCTGCCTCCTTCCGTGCCAAAGTCTTGCCTCCGCAATTCGCAATTCGGTAACGCCTTTCTGGTCACAGCTGGGGTGCTGCAGGCAGAGCCCTGCCCCCAGGGGGCACACAAATGTGGAGGGCACTAAAAAAAAAAAAAAAAAAAAAGGCAACCTCAGAGGAGGACACAGCGGCCGCCGCTCAGCGCCAGCCTGTGACCAGCGGCGCAGCTTTGCCTGGGCCGCCGGCTGTGGCTGTCGCCCTTGCGGGGCGGGCGGCCAGCAAAACATTTCCAAACGTGTCTGGGCCTGATTCCGGAGTGTGAGGCAATCCCTCTGGCCCACGCTGCCGGCGGACCCTTTATTTAGGCGCGTTTCAGCCGGGCAGTGCTCGTCAGCGCCACTTATGTCATCTTTCTTGGGTCCGCGCGGGGAAATCTGCTGTGAGCGCACCCAGCGACCCTCCCCTCTGAGTGGCCCCCACTCTGGCTCCTCCGAGCTGAGCCGGGGATTTGCTCCAGGGGGCCTTAGCCGCCACCGCGAGGCGATCTCGGTGCCCGGCGGCGAGTGTGGCCCAGGGGGAAATTCCAGCCCGGACTGTGCATTTTGAAATAAAACGAAATACTCCACTAAACTTTTTACGGAGATCGCCACCTTGTTGCAGAGTCCCCCATCCGATGCCCCTGGCATTATACAGGCAGATTGCCAGTTAGGTTACATCGAATTGTCCAGAATTTCTTGGCTTTGCCAACCTGTCAGAGTCTGCTCTTCTGGGGACAACTGTCCAGATTACGTTAGCAAGACTGAAATGTCCCATCCTCTCAGCCTTGACTCTGAAGGATATACCGGCACTCAAAATTTCCAGATACTTCTGGTGGTTTGTTTTTTTTTTTTTTCCTTTGCCAAATTTCCCCCGGCTGGAGTCTGGGGTGGAGGAAGGAGAGAAGGGTCTGGTGATGAGGGTGGTGAGGAGGAAGGTCACCTTGGCTTCCTCTCAAAGGAGGCATCATCGAGCCACCTTCATGGCCTAGGGAAGAGCCTCAAATTTGGCACCAGGTTTCCCATGGAGCAGCACGCATCGCCCCCAACTCCCTGAGACTCACTCAGAAATAGAAAATTAAAGCGTTCCTTCTAATCTTGCAGACACTAGCCCTCTAAACTTTGCTCCAAATAGCCAGATAATTAAGTATCTATGGGAGAGAGGAAGCTAAACCCCCCACTTCTGGATCATTGTCTAATTTCTTCAGCCCCGTTTTTCCCAAGGAAGGTGTAGATCCACGTTTTATCTTGAAAGGCGAGCACAACACAACAAAACAAAAAGTCCAGTATTCGTGCCTTCAGTTTAAACAACTCCCTGCCCGCACTTAGCAGCGGTGCGCCCCCTCCAACCCCAGCGGAGGCGGGTTGGGGACAATTCGGTCTACTTTTTCAGCTTCGGAAACGTCTATCAGATCTCAGCCTCCAGCGGATACCGTTTTGCTGCCGAGGCGCCAATTTCTGACCCTTTCGTTTCCTGGAGGGCCCCTTCAGGGGAGAGGGTGTCTCTGGCATCTCGCACCTCTGGCAGAACCCAAGGATAGCAGCCCTTTCTACACTTACAGAGCCCAGTGAATTCGTCCGTGAAGTTCCCCAACAATTTGGGTATTTGGAAAGGAAACCCGGCTCAGGGCCAGGGGTCGAATCATCTAGGCGGGCTGGGGCTGGATTCCTTTCCTGGGTTTTTATTTCTCGGGTGTGGAGCTCTGCCTGGCAGCAGGAGGGTCTGAGAGGCAAGATGGAAAAGGTCCTCTCCCCTGGGAACTCCCAGAAGACCTTGATGGGTTATTATCCTCTGGTCCCGGGGACATTTTTGAGGACACAGTGACCCCTGGGCTTTCGGAACTGGAGGGAAGGGATGAAGCGTGTCCTGTGGTTGTGTTCCAGGGGGTGACCCTCCAGGGGGTGACCCTTCAGCCGCCCATAAAGATGAGGGAAGGTTAGGGTATGTGCAGGATCCATTCTCTGCTCTGTGGTCCCCAAGGAAGACTGTGGAACTGTAACCGAGTCACAGGCAAGGTCCATGACCACAATCATGGTTCCAGTGACTGGACTTAGGACTCCTGGACCTCCTTCCCCTTGGAGAGGAGATCCAGAGTTTTTATTGCCTTTAACCAATCCTCTCACTAAAGCCTGTTCTCCACCAGCAGTCTTCCACCTACCTTTGGACTCTGATTAAACTGGGATGCCACAGGGTGGGCTTGGGAATGCAGTTATCAAAATCAAAATCGTTTTGGAGTCCAAATGCCGGACCTGAAACTCTCCCCCCCTCATTTGCTGAGAGGCACGGGGCAAACTCTCCAACCTCTCTGAACCTCCTCCTCATCCATGAACCTTGATAACACTCCTTCCCTCGCAGGGTTGTTGGGAGAAGCAAGCCACGTGTGCCCCGAGTTCCCAGCCAGAGGGTTGCAGAGTGCAGGATGGCAGCCGCTCGGCTCAGCCACGCTGTGCCCCTACAATAAAATGCATCTATATTGCTGGTCTAGTCCAGAAACGGCAGCGTGCGGTGTGGGATATCTTCCTACCGAGCTGTGAGGGTGGACGTTTGCTTCTCACCCCCCTACTGCTAGTCTTCAGGCTCTGGGTTCCAATCCAAGCCCTGCCCCTTTCTCGCTGGGCAGCGCTGGGCAAAGGCTTTTCCTCTCTGTACCTGCAGTGCGCAGTGGGAGAAACGAGTCCTGCCTCCAGGCTCTTTGTGGGAATCAAATAAGCCAGTAGGTGCGCGGGGCACATGGTAGTGAGATTGAGAGATACAATATCACAGCACGTCGTAACAAACACATAAGCACAGCCTAACACAATATACACATCCTAATGGAAGGTAAACGCAGTATAATATCGGATATTACGATGTGTTATATTGTATTATAATTCTGGGCACACGTGTGCGCCCTGGGAGGGACCGCCTTCGCCAGGACATGCTTCGCCACTGCAGTGCCCGTGGGGGACACATGGGCTTGCTCTCCCACTTCTCCCCAGTGGTTGCCGACTGGGGTTTGCAGCGCGCGCGCCAGCCTTCCGTGCAGCGCGAGGACTTTCGCTTTCTCGCGGGGGCGCTGCCCTGGGCCGGCTGCACCCCGCCCGGGGAAAGGTTCCGGAGGCTCTCGGACGCTGGGGAAACCTCAGGCGGGTCTGGGCGCTCTGCGGCGGCAGCCGGTTATTGGAGACCCGCGGGAATTCGAAACCGCGCGGCGCGCTGCGGCGCAAACGCTGCTGGAGCGCACCGACGCCGCGGAGCAGCATTTGGGGGGAGGCCAAGAGAGGACCCGAAAACACCCACCCTCTCTGCTTCCCCGTGGGTGCCGGGACAGAGCCCGCGTGGGAAGCAAGGCGGCTTTTCTTTTACGCGCTGCTTCTCGGGACTTAGGCGGTCCCGGAGATGTGCAGCCTGGCCAACCACCGAGAAAGGATTTTTTTGGGGGAGCCCTTTCTTTGGCTCTGTTAAGGCATCACACTTCAGCACAGTTGTTTGCAGCGGTAGAATCATTGGCGCGAACACTAAATCACTTGCACACGGAACAATTTGCCCAAAGAATTATATGCGCGTAGAGGTACTAGCGCAACCCCATATCGTTGGCACGTCGGAATTACTTGCACATCAATAATCGTTTGCCCAGGCTTTTCGCACGTTCCGAGCCATGGATAATTTGCGTATAATTATCTGTGGACAGAATCTTCTTTGCGCACACAGTTATTTGCACGCGCCTCGGCGGGTATACACTTCATTACATACACGCGAATGAGGGCACGCGCGCGCCCTTGCACTTCTGCACAGCTTTGGCACGCACCCACACGCTCAGACCTGGGGTGGGCGTTAAGCGTAGCATGCGATTGAGATCTGTCGAATCGGGGAAGTCCCGGAGTTTAGAGGGGGGAAAACTCTCTCCGGTCCACGCTGGGTCTTTTTCATCGTTGTTCTTTTTTCCGGATAGAGGTCAGAAGCCAGATAATTTTCCCGCTAGGAGAGACAGAGGGACAAAGGCCAGCCCGCGGGTCACCAGTTTTGAATAGAGGTCCAGGAAGGGTTTAGGGTTCCGGGCAGCGCTCTGAGCGCAGAGCTCTGGCGTGGCCTCCCCTCCTCCCCTGGGCCCCAGAGCCAGGTGGGGCCGGGAGGGACCCACGGCCTGCGCTCGGAGCCCGGGAGTTGTGTTTATTTTCGAGTTATTCTTGGCCGCCGTCCACGCGATTATTTGGAGCAGCGCAGGGACGTTCGGGGAAAGCTGGGGCCTTGGGGGGTGGGGTGGGGCGGGTGGGGTGGGGTGGGGGTCCCTTCGCCAGGCCCCACGAGTTTTATGGCGTCGGAGCTCCGAGGGCGAAATTACAGGCGGAATCAAAATGTGTAAATTATAGGTTTGTGTTGTAAAGAGGCCTCGGCGCGCCCGCCGGAGAAAGGCGGTTGTGGGTTCCTAGCGGACCTGAGCCAGCGCCGCGCGCCCCTGCGCCCCGGGCGTCTGCGCGCTCCGTCCCCAGGTTCGGGCCCCGGGCGCCCGGGACGCAGGCCTGGGACTCCATCCCACACCGTGGGGCCTCGCCAGCCCGGACGAAGAGGACCCGCAACCGGGGCCGCTGGCGCCCCTGCCGCGATGGCCTTTGAGCTGCAGCTCCACGATGGGGTTTTGGCAAAAACGCCTTTCTGCGGCCAGCCGAGCGCGGAGCAGAAGCTCCTTTGAGAGTTCAGATGTCTGCGCCGCCACAAAAGCGGGTGGCAGCAGCCCGTTGGAAAGAACTGCACAAACAGCGCCGTTCAAAGCTCTCCTGGCTTCATTTTCCATCATTTGGCTCCTCGGGGTCTCTTACGCTTTCGCCCGTCTTATCTCTTCTTTCCCCCCCTTTCATCCCGTTTTCCCTTACCTTCGCTTCCTCTCCCCTCTCCCCTTCCCGCCAGCCTGCCTCCCGACCTTCCTTCCTTCCCTCCTGGATCCCCTCTTTCCCATTATATGCTCACTTTTCTTTCTTTTTTCCATCAGTTTTCCCTAGTTGCAGGCTTTCAGACCCACCCTCTCCCCGGACTTTCTGATGTCTTTTCCCTTTTCATACCATTTGGCATCTCTCCCCCTCCACCCTGTTTTCCTCACTCTCCTCTTCTGTCTCCCTCCTTGCTTCTTTCTATTCTAACTCTCAGCTTCTTCGCTTAGCATGTGCTGCTGTTGAACTTAAACATTCTTGATCATGGAAAAACCCAACTGCAGCAGGTCGCAGTGGCCTGGAGAAAATCAAAAAGGGGAGGAGGACATTTTAAGAACCATCCAGAAGTCTTGCATTTGGTTAGCACCAGCCCTTCCAGATCTGCTTGGGCTGGAGAGGAGAGGCTGAAAGATTATTAAGTTCCACAGTCATCGGGACTGACCATTGGGACGAGTGGCATATCCAGTTACCAGCCCGTGCACCCTGTGTTATTGCCCACATGGGCATACCAGGCTCTGTGCAGGTCTGCTGCCCATTTGATTCCCACCTTTGTTCTGAGAGCCCAGGGAGAAAGCCTCGCCAACTGTTAGCAAGAACTGTTAGCGAGAATTTCAAGAAGACAAACAAACCATCCACCATTAAAATCCTTCGAAGACCACCTAGCTCCCTTCCCAGAGGACAGATTTCTATTGCCCCCAACCCCCCCCCCCCAGCCTACACCTTCCCCTTCACAACAGCTGTTCATCCATTGTTATATTTATTAGGTAAATATAAATCCCATAAATACACCGGAATGAAAAGCGTCATGTTCCATAATTTGCTGTTCAGAGCCACCAACATTCATCTTCCAACCGTTTCACTTCTTTGGTTTGACAAAGAGGGTAGGAATTCCACACTCTTGCCCCCTTTCGTAAGTGATGAGAATATTAACATCTGACCATGCTGCCCCCATAAGTAGCCTCCACCCCATCTACCTTTCCAAAGCTTCCTTATTAATAAGAGGTCATTTCCTCCCCAGGCCTTAAACTCCGCCTGCAGGGCAGACCAGACAGGGAGAAAATGCTGACATCTCTGAGTAACACTGGGGTGATCATAGCCTCCTGCAGGGAGAGGCTGGCTGGGGAACCATGTTGGGCACTCGGTGCTTCTAGAGGCAGAAAAACAGGTGCTCCTGTGTGCAGATTTGGGGGGGCTGGCTTTAGGAAAGAAATACTGGTAGCACACAGTTCATTTCCCAGAGCATATGCTCTCTGTGTCTGGCTTTCTGGAATGACCCAAGCAGCTGGCTGATGAGCCCTATTTCTTTAAGTCATTATTGCCTAGCTTTCTTAAAGGTTAGAAACCAGTCAGATTGGTAAAGATGAACATCTTTGATTAATACACCACGCTGAGGGGTGTGGGGAATAGGCACTCTCAGAAGTCATGAGTAGGGAGAAGGTGGATGGTACAGCCAACATGGGGAAAGGAGATTTGGGATATCCATGAAAAATAGGAGAGCAGGACCCTTTGACTCAGAAATTCCACCTGCCCCCCCAGATATCAACCCTACAGACGTCATCCTTCATATGCAAAATAGCGGATGTATAAAGATATTCAATGCGGCACTGATTTGACAGCAAAAAAAAGTGATAGATTGGTTTTCATGAGGTTCTGATTAGATGAACTATGGTAAAAGGAATAGTAAAATATTATGCATGTGTAGAGAAGGCTGGGGGGTTTCTGTCAATACAGGTGAGAAGAGATCTCTGAGAAAGAAGTAAAAAAAATAATAAAAGTGAGGGGCAGAGCGGTTTGTTGCCATTTGTGAGAGGAAAGGCAATCCTTTGGGCTAACACATAGACGGGTACACAAGACACTGTCACCCTGCCTCCTTTCTTACTTCCAGAGTCTAACTGGATGGACGAGGGGAGAGAGAGAGTTCCTTTCACTGTACACTCTTTTTGTACTTTTGCAGTGGTTTTGCCTTTTGCATAGATCTTGCCTATGCCAGTAGTTTCTTTTTAAGATTTTTAAAAAGATTTTATTTATTTATTCTTGAGAAACAGAGAGAGAGAGATAGAGACACAAGCAGAGGGAGAAGCAGGCTCCATGCAGGGAGCCCAACGTGAGACTCGATCCCAGGTCTCCAGGATCATGCCTTGGGCCAAAGGCGATGCTAAACCGCTGAGCCACCTAGGCTGCCCAAGATCTTATTTTTAAGTAATCTCTACACCCCATGTAGGGCTCAAACTCACAACCCTGAGATCAAAAGTTGCAGCCAGGCACCCCAGAAGTAATTTTTAAATGAACTGATAAAATACTAGAAAATGGTTGTTGTCCTTGTGATTCTTTTTGTTTGTTTGAGATTTATTTAGTTAGAAAGGGAGAGAGAGAGAGAGAGAGCAAGCAGCAATTGAGAGGCAAAGGGAGAGAGAGAGAGAGAGAGAGAGAGAGAGAGAGAAAACAAGCTGACTTTGAGCTAAGTGCAAGACCAGATATGGGGCGTGATCTCAGGACTCTGAGATTATGACCTGAGCCGAAACCAAGAGTCAGATGCTTAACCAACTGAGCCACCCAGCCACCTTTTTCTTTCTTTCTTTCTTTCTTTCTTTCTTTCTTTCTTTCTTTCTTTCTTTCTTTCTTTCTTTCTTTCTTTCTTTCTTTCTTTCTTTCTTTCTTTCTTTCTTTCTTTCTTTTTTTTCTTAAGATTTTATTATTTATTTATGAGAATACACAGAGAGGAGACAGAGAGAGAGGCAGAGACACAGGCAGAGGGAGAAGCAGGCTCCATGCAGGGAGCCCAACGTGGGACTCGATCCGGGGTCTCCAGGGTCACGCCCTGGGATGAAGGCAGGCGCTAAACGGCTGAGCCACCCGGGCTGCCCCCTTTTTTTTTCTTTAAAGATTTATTTATCTCGTGGTTCTGTTCTTAACAGCATTCCACCCCTGTCCCCCCCTTCTCTGCTCCCCGGCTTCAGCATAGTAGTCACCATCTGATGAACACTCACTATGAGCAAAGGTTGGGGCAGGCCCTTTAAACACATCTCATTTCAGGGGTGTCTAGGTGGCTTAGTCGGTTAAGCTTCTGCCTTTGCCTCAGGTTCATGATCCTGGGGCCTGGGATCCAGCCCTATCTCAGAGATCCCTGCTCCTCTGCCCCTCCCCTTTGCTCATGCTCTCTCATTCTCTTTCTTAAATAAATAAGTAATTAAAAAAAAAAAACCCACCTCAGAACACCTGGGTGGCTCAGCCAGTTAAGCATCTGCCTTCAGCTCAGGTCATGATCCCAGGGTCCTGGGATCAAGCCCCACATTAGACTCCTTAATCAGTGGGGAGTCTGCTTCTCCCTCTCCCTCTGCCTGCTGCTCCCCAGATGCTTGTGCGTGCTCTCTCTCTCTAATAAATAAATAATCTTTAAAAACAAACAAATAAAAAACAGCCATCTCACTTCATCCCCATATCAGTTGTGCCAAAGAAGCATCCTTAGCCTCATTTTACAGGTGGTTAACCTGAGGCTCCAAAGGCCAACCTACTGCCCAGAGTCACACACTTAGCAGGATGCTCTCAAATCCAGATCATGTGTTTCTGAAGCCTGATAACTGCAGCTGAACTGATCCCTGTTTCAGCTTCCCCTTCATTTCCATGCCCCCCCACCATTCACAATCAATAAATGAAAATAAGATGCTTGCAGGAGGACAGCTAAGTCCAGACCAAAGCAAATCAACAGGTTCTACTGCAAATCCAGACAGTTGGCCAGAGCGCACACGGTGGCAGATGGCGCTGAGGTGACTCGACAGACACAGGAGTAAGTCAGGCACGCCCCTGAGCTGTTCACAGGAAACCCACCCGTGGACTGGGTGCTTCCAAAGGATTTGGTCCTGAGCCTGCCCTTCTCCCCTGCAGTTCCCATAAATCCTAGCAGGCCTCTGTTCCCGGAGCCAGCACTAAGCCCTGAAAGGTAATGGGGTGTGAGCATATGGCTTCGAAAATTGGTCGGTTAAGATCCGGATGTGGGGCTAGATTCCTGTGGGGCTCCCTTAAACATAGGAGCTGGGGACCGTTACCGAAATTCCTCTTATCTGAGGATTGGGCTTCTGCGTGTGATGCCTTCAGACTTCAAATGCATTCCTTCCCCACCAGAGCAACGCCCCAGGAAGATACCAGGAATCTGATTTTTTTGGCAGATGGGACTAACTCACAGCCAGGTCAGCGAAGAGCTCTTGCGAGCCTAAGATGTCCAATTCGCTGCACACCCAAGATGCTGGAATGTGTGTTAGTTTCACATCTGCTTGTATATTGTAACAACTAAATTTCAACTCTTTAAAAAGTTATATAAGGAGAGGCGCCTGGGTGGCTTGGTGGGTTGAGTACCCGACTCGGTTTTGGCTCAGGTCATGATCTCAGGGTCCTAAAATCGAGCCCTGTGTGGCGCTCAGTGCAGAGTCTGCTTGTCCCTCTTCCTCTGCTCCACCCCTTATTCTCCCTTTCTCTCTAATAAATAAATAAATTTTTAAAAAGTTATATAATGAAACTATGTCTCTTGTCACCCCTCCCCACACAGTCCAGTTTCCTTCTTCCCAGGCAGTTCCAGCCTGTGACCACTCTCTTGCCTATTTTCTGGATAGAATCTATGCACAATTAATTTCTTCTGATTCGAATGGTAACCTTTCATACTCAACCTGTAACCTAGGTGGCTAGGGGGTGAGATCCCAGATGTCTGGCTCCATATCTTGAGCTATGACTTTTTCTGCTCTGTGTCCTTGGGCAAGTTCCTGAACTTCTGGACTGTCTGGGTTTTCCCATCTTTAAAATAAGATTGATACTGGTACTTGACTTAAAGGTTTCCTTTGAGGATCAAATGTGACAAAACATGCCAGGCACCCAGGATTTTGCCTGGCACCAAGAAAACATGCAATTAATATTAGCTTTTAATGTTAGCTATCAATATAAAAGCAAATAATAAATAACCATGCTCTATTCACTCTGTGTTGCTGTCCCATTCTCCTTCACAGGGTTCCTTCCTGATGTAGGTCATGGGGTCTTAGCCTGTTGCTAGAAAAGTAACTGAGGAATGAAGTTTTTAAGGAAGAACCTTACAACCTACAACATTTGAAAAAGGAGAAAGATGCTAAAATTCTCTAATCCTGGCTTCCTCCCAATGGGGAGAAGTGGTGTACAAAGTAGAACTGGTATTTCTGTTATTACAGGGGTGCGTGTGTGTGTGTGATAACAGCCGTTGAAGCAAATGCCTGAACCCAGAATCTGGCCACTCTGAATGTGGGCAGACCTCAATAAGGAAGGAAGTTTGCATTAAACTTGAAAATGTTTGTGGTCATATTAAAAAGTAGGGTGGCATTTACAAATTTAAGGCTGCTGCACAAACTATAAAAGGTCTATTGACTTTTGAAATGAATTTTTCTGGCTAAAAATCTGTTCCCTTTTATAAGTGTGTTGGAGTATTGTTTATTTAAATTAATCCTATCTTTGCGTAAAGTATTGGTGTGGCCTCTGCATTCCTTCAAGAGAGCAGCTTGAAGGTTGGCAAAGGGGGGTGTGTTAGCGGTCCAGGGAATGGTTGAAGGTCTCTATACTTTATGGAGACAATCACGATCTCTGGCTTCTTCTCCGGAGATGTATTTTGAAAATGACTTCCTAGTTCTTTACAAAGATCATCGTACATTTAGACGGTAAATGATGTTTTTCTTTTTTGGTCATTAGCAAATATAATCCATCCTTCCTCCCTACCAGGAAAGAAGCCAAAAAAATAGGAGGATAGTGAGTGAAATCACAAATATGCTGAATGTGAGCTTCTCATAGTAACATAAACAGACTTTGTGGGCCTCTTCTTTATACTTGGAAAAAATTCTTTAAATACAGAAAAGTGCACTGATTATTATATCTAATGTCCATGTACTTAACACCCAGAAAGAAAACACAAATTAACCTGTGGTCATATCTGCCTCAAATCCTTTTTTAAATAACGGAAGTAAAATATTATAAAGCCAAAGTGGTTTTCCCTTTTCTTTTTTATTCATGAGAGACACACAGAGAGAGGCAGAGACATAGGCAGAGGGAGAAGCAGGCTCCTCTCAGGGAGCCTAATGGGGGACTCCCAGACCCAGGATCACATCCTGAGCCAAATGCAAATGCCTAACTGCTGAGCCACCCAGGTGCCCTGGTTTTCCCTTTTCTGATACCATTTTCCTCCTCGTATCTCCTCCCCTCCTTAAATCTAACCACTCTCGTAATTTTGGCAAAAATCTGCAGTTACATTTTTATACTTTTATAAGATATGCATTTCTCCCAAAGTGATATAAAAATTGAGTTTGTGTTTTTTTTTTAATTTGCATGAACCCCATACTGTGTATACAGTTCTACAATTTGCTTCCCTCCTCCACATCATATTCCTGACAATTGTATTTCATTAGTATTGATAAATAGATATAATATATAGTTGCAAATATCATAAATATATTTCACTCATCCTCATTGCTACACAGCAATTTATTATATAATGATAATTGTAGCTAAGGCATGCATAGCATTTTCCAGGTGCCATGTAGTTTATTTAAAGTATTTATTAAATGAATTTATTTAATGAGTTCTCAACCTATGAGAGAGCTGGTATTGCTACTTCATTATTTAGGTAAATAAACTGAGGCATACAGGAGTGCCTTGGCTAGCTCAGTGAGAAGAGCATGAGACTCTTGACCTCAGGGTTGTGAGTTGGAGCCCTACGTTGGATATAGAGATTACTTAAAAGATATTAAAACAGCAACAACAACAGCAAAAAAATAAAACAGCAACAACAACAACCTGGGGCATCTACGTGGTGCAGTTGGTTAAGTGATTCTTGGTTTTGGCTCAGGTCCTGATCTCAGTAGTGAGATCCAGCCAAGCATTTCAGACTCCCTGCTGAGCGCAGTCTGCTTAAGTTTCTCTCTCCCTCTCCCTCTGCCCCTCCTTGTCTCATGCTCTCTCTCTCTCTCTAACATGTATAAATAAATCTTAAAAAAGAAACCAACCCTGATGCATACAGAGTTAAGTAACCAGCCCAAGGTCATTTTCTCTGTTGGTGGATATCTTGAATGTTTCCTCCCCACCCCTCCATCATTATAGACAGTAATTTGCTTTATACCTGCATCTTAATATATGCCAGTTACTATTCTCTGTGCAAGAGTTTTTATCAAGTAGAAGTCCGAGAGAAGTAAATGCTGATACTTAGAGTGCATACACTGTAGGTTCTACTAAACATTTCCTTTTTAAAAAAAAAAGATTTTATTTACTTATTTATTCATGAAAGACACAGGCAGAGGGAGAAGCAGGCTCCTCACAGGGAGCCCAATGTGGAACTTGATCCTCGCACCCCGGGATCATGCCCTGAGCTGAAGACAGGCGCTCAACCGCTGAGCCACCCAGGCGTTTCATTTACTAAACATTTTCAATGTCATATTTGTATGTGTGATCTTGGGCAGCCTCCACCTTGCCGATCCTCAGTTTCTTCCTTTGTAAAATGGGGACATACAAGTTGGCTTGTAAGGGTTGAGGCGAAAAAAAAAAAGGGTTGAGGCAGACATTGAGAGGGATGTACATGGTTGTGGAGTGGTACTAGCAGTACTTGTAGCTGTTATAGTCACTAATAGGAATATTACTGTTGCATTATATTGTGGCCCTGTTGGCCAGACTCTAGTCAAGGATACATAGTCCAGAGATGCCTGGGTGGCTCAGCAGCTCAGCATCTTCCTTTGGCTCAGGTTGTGATCCCGGGGTCCTAGGATCAAGTCTCACATCAGGTTCCCCACAGGGAGCCTGCTTCTCCCTCTGCCTATGTCTCTGCCTCTCTCTCTCTGTTTCTCATGAATAAACAAATAAAATCTTAGTGAAAAAAAGAAGGATACGTAGTCCGAGGTTGAAAAGTAATTGTTAGGACACAACAGAAAAACTCTTAGTTGTTGTCTCATTTTATAAGATTGAAAATAAGTCACAGGAACTTCTATTAAATGCTTCTATCAAACTACACCAAACAACCTTGAGGGCAAAAGATGAAGCAGATACCTGAAATACAGAATTGGGCCATTCTGGGCCAGCTGGTGGTTGCTGTGGGACCTTAGGGAGACCACTCAAACTTTCTGGGTGTCTAGTTCTCCAGATCTGAAGGAAAAATAATTATACTTTCTCACCTGGCAAAGTAAGGCTGTTGTGAACAAATATAAACGGGCAAGTGTGTGTGTGTGTGTTGGGGGGGCGGCGAATGAATCCTTTTTGAATTATTCAAAAGATATGATGTATATTTAAAGATATTATTTTCTGAACCCTAGGTTTGGCTGGGCATCCAGAAGCCATTTTCCTGTTGCATATACATCTGAAACATTTCAGAAAATTGTATCTTAACTTTTGGAATTGGGTTTCCTTCGGAGATAAAGAAAACACGTTATATTAGCGCGTTACGGGATTTTTCTTGTTACTACGCCAACTTCCTATTCGTGAAAATATTAGGGCTTTGTTTTCCTACAGAAACAGGCAGTAGAAAGATGGGAGTGAGGGGCAAATACACAAATGTGACTCCATTAAACAGTTGTTTTGCAAACTATTGGTTGCTTGATGGAATTCAATGAGTTGTTTCCAAGACCTGTGGCTGACCGAATTCAGTATCTTTGTCTATCTGCCACCACTGCCAAGATGTTAACCACCCCCCCAACTCGTTGTGTTTAAGATTTCTTCAATCAGTTATCAGCTAAATTCAGCTTCTTTTTATGTCAAAAATAGCTCACTGGTAGCTTGAGTAAAGCCAACTGGCATCTCTTCAAACTGGTTTGTCTGAGTCTTGGAGCCACAGGAAATGCTCCGTCCTGCTCCTAGCTGAGACCTCATTGATGTCAGTTGGAATGGGGCCATTTTCACTGGCTAATAAAGCCACAGAATCCATGGTGAAGAACCGATGAAAGAAACTGGCTGCTGTGGGTTGCAGGGAAACAATACAACGTACCGTTTGGGGAAAGAGAGAAGGTCAGAAGGACACTGAACCAGGGATCCCAACCTGCTCTTCCAGCCAAGTCCTACTGGTATACTGGCTACCTTGCTCTTCCACAGGATGATGGTGTGTGGGAAATGGGGCTGGAAAGAGACAGAGGGTGAGTAAGGGAGAGAGAGAGAGATTGAAAGCAAGGAGGATGAGGGAATGGATGTGTCTTATTTGTGTAAATCAGCCAGGAGAAGAACGTAGAATGGGTGTCCCTCAAACACAAAAAAGAGCGTTGGTGCTCTCTGGCAGGGAAAGTTCTAGCACATCAATCGGTTATATGTGTGGTGATTGTGCTGCGTCGGGGAGCAAGTAGGACCTTGTCATTACTGGGTGTTGGGTATTAAATATGTTTTCAGGAGATGCGTTTTAGGAGGGTGTCAGGCTGACAAGGAGTGGCTGCGGCGGCTTTTGATGTGTTTGTACAAATGTGTATGTTACGGAAGTCACTCCTTCCCAGATTCAGTCGTGGTCAAACTCACTCCAGGATTTTTGCCATGCGCAAGCCCTGCCCATCCAATTTTCTTTTTTCCACCCACTGTTCTAAACCTGAGTATCCACTTAAACCTGAGTATCCACTTTGGGCTCGTCCTGAGCAATCGTGAGTTTGGTGGGTGAGTTGACTTTAGTTTATTTATGTATTTTTATTTAAATTCAATTGACCAATATATAGTACATCATTTGTTTCAGATGGAGCATTCAGTAATTCATCAGTTGTGTATAACCCCCAGTGCTCATCACATCACATGCCCTCCTTACTACCCATCACTCAATTTTCTCATCCTCCTACCCACATCCCCCTAGCAACCCTTAGTTTGTTTCTCAGGATTGAGTCTCTCATGGTTTGTCTTCCTTTCTGATTTCTTACATGAGTTTACTTTTTTAAAAAAAAGATTTTGTTTATTTACCCATGAGAGACGCAGAGAGAGAGAGAGAGAGGCAGAGACATAGGCAGAGGGAGAAGTAGGCTCCACACAGGGAGCCCCATGTGGGACTCAATCCCAGGCCTCCAGGACCATACCCTGGGCAGAAGGCAGGCGCCAAACCTCTGAGCCACCCAGGGATCCCCGAGTTTACTTTTTAATAACATTCAAATGAATGTATAAATATTAACCTTGTTTTCTAAAGTTCATCTTGTGGGATGCCTGGGTGGTTCAGTGGTTGAGTATCTGCTTTTGGCTCAGGGCATGATCCTGGGGTTCTGGGGTCGAGTCCCATGTCAGGCTCCCTGCAGGGAGCCTGCTTCTCCCTCTACCTGTGTCTCTGCTTCTCCCTCTGTGTCTCTTATGAATATATAAATAAAATCTTAAAAAAAAATAAAGTTCATCTTGTTACACCTGAGATCATTCCAAGAATGCCACAATTGGGTAGATATTTTAGGGTGATGCTGAAAAATCACAGGGTTTGACGTCAGCCAGATCAGATCACAACCCTGTCTCTCACACTGAACGGTTGTGTAACTTTGTTCGAGTTATTCAACCACTTTGAGCCTCAGTCTTCCCATCAGCAGAATAGAACTAATAGTGCCATCTTTGATGGGGCTTTTGGGAGAATGAAATGAGATGGGGACACGTTACGTGTTTGCACAGCGCCTGGTACATAATAAGCTCCTTAACAAGTCAGTAAAAGCCTGTCACCGGCTGAAATGTGTCCTTCAAAAATTCATATGCTGAATTTCTAACCCATGGTAGCTCAGGAGGTGACTGTATTTGGAGATCAGTCTTTTAAAGAGGTACTTAAGGTAAAATAAGGTTATTTCAGGTGGGCCCTAGTGTGTGATGCCTGGTGTCCTCATGGAAAAGGAGATTAGGACACAGATAGAAACACACACAGAGGGAAGACTACATGAAGAGAGGCCATCTGGAAGCCAAGGAGAGAGGACTCGGAAGAAACCAGCCCTGTCAACACCTTTACCTTGGACTTCCTGCCTCCGGAGAGGTGATAAAATAAATTTCTGTTGGTTAAGCCTACAGCTTGTGTGAGGTACATGGGCTCTGGCAGACAAGTTTCAAGCAGATAGAATATATATGCACAGGAGGCTCCAGTTTATAGTCCTGGTGATGAGCCATCTGCAGAAATGGATTTAGGCTCTCTTTAGATTCAAGACGATGACACAAACCACAAGAAATAGTAGTGGAAATTGCATTGAAGAAGTACTTTCTTGCTGCCTTCTTGGCAAGTTCTTAGAAATGTTGTCATCCAGGAATATGGCTATCACACTGGGAGGGCGACTAAGCGCCAGCGATTCTAAACCATTGTGATTTTTTACGTATAGATCCTTGGTGAAATGCAGTCATTTTTAATCAGGCTGAAATGTTCTAAAGAGCTTCTGGCCTGGATTCATGGTTCAAGATGCAGTTTGCGTTGTCAGATGTTTCTAATGGTCTCCTGGGCCTGAGAAATTAATGTTCATCTAAGAAAGTGTTTTCAGCTACTCTCTCTTGGCACATGCCACTAACCACCCCCACCTCACCACCACATGCCCTTCCAATCACCAGCTAGACTATTTATATGATTTAATGAATTCCAAAAACATTGACTAATTATTATCACATACCACTGTTAACACACTTCACTCTCCACAAGCTGTGAAGCGGTTGGCAAGGTAGGGCATGCAGTGTCATATACCATTCCTCCCCTAAGTGGATGTGTGATGGTTTGATCCCCATGGAAACAGTAGTCAATGAAGGAGGGTGAACTTGGCCCCTTCAGGCCAGAGTGAGATGGGAATTTGGATCGGTGGAAAAAAGAGGAGAGGCTATTTCAAGGAAGGAGGAGAGGTTGAAAAAAATCAGATGGCATCATAACAGTTCATGTGTCCATCCTTTTATTAGACCATGGTGAGATCAATAAGAGTAGGGACTGGGTCTCCCTTCTCATTACACATCTGTTGTGGAGCATGGTACCTGCAGCATAAGGGTCATATGATATAGGTAGTGATAATTGTCAGGATCCATGAAATTCTCTGCATACCTCAATTGACAGAAACACAACTCAAACTGGCTTAAGCAAAAACATTCAAAAGGAGAATGTTTTACTGGTTCATTAAATTGAGAAGTCTATCGGAGTGTTGGCTTCAGGCATATTTGGATCAAGGACTTCAATACTGTGTCAGTGCTCGAATAGTTTTCAGTATTTTTAACTACTTATTTGGACATGTGTATAGATCTCTATTTACCTCTCCCAATGGGTAGAATCTATCATTTACTTTGAAAATAAAGACTCGCATGGTCTTTTCCAGAATAGCATTTGAGAGAAAGCTAGGGATGATATAGTTGATGTTGAACCATGCAGGCCTCTTATTCATTTGTGGTTGAGCAGCATGACACTAGAATATGAGCTTCTTGAGGGCAGAGATGCTTATTGATTTGGGTCACTGCTGTAACCTCAGTTCCAAGAATAGTGCTAGGCAAACAGTAGACTGTTGGCCAATATTTAAATTACAGGCCCCTGCATGGTGGCCTTGGGGATTGTTTTAGAACAATGTGAGGTTAGGGGAACCTGGGTGGCACAGTCGGTTGAATGTCCAACTCTTGGTTTCGACTCAGGTCATGATCTCTGGGTCCCCCCATGTTGGGCTCTGTGCTCAGCACCAAGTCTGTCTGAGATTTTCTTTTCTTTATTTTTTAATTGAAGTTTGATTTGCCAACATATAGTATAACACCCAATGCTCATCCTGTCAAGTGCCCACCTCAGTGCCCGTCACCCAGTTGCCCCATTCCTCTGCTTGCCTCCCCTTCCACTCACTACCCTTTGTTCATTTCCCAGAGTTAGGAGTCTCTCATGTCCTGTCACCCTAAGTTTTCCCACTCATTTTCCCTCTGCCTGAGATTTTTCTCTCCTTCTTGCTCTGTCCTTCCTGTCCCCTCCCCTCACTCTCTCTCTTTCTAAAGTAAATAAATAAATCTAAAAAAATTTTTAGGGGCACCTGGGTGGCTCAGTGGTTGAACATCTGCCTCTGGCTCGGGTAATAATCCTGGGGTCCTGGGATTGAGTCCCACATCAGGCTTTCCAAGAGGAGCCTGCTTCTCCCTCTGCCTATGTCTCTACCTCTCTCCATGTCTCTTATGAATAAATAAATAAAATCTTAAAAAAAAGATTAAGTTTTTTTTTTTTAAAAAAAAGAATATTGTGGGGCTAGATCATCCAATGAATTCCAGGTATAGCTCAGATCTACATCTATTGAATGTCTATTGGTTGGTCCAGAGAAATGGATAGAAAAAATGTTCTCAGTCTTAGACACATAAGGCCATAACCAAATGCCAACATTTGAGCCAAAGTGGGGGCAGGGGGTTTTAAAGGAGAATAACAATGAACTAAGGTTTAGTAAATTCAGTCCCATGAACTCCTTGGTCTGATTCGCCACATAGGATTGCAATCATATCGCATTTCTAGCACTTGTGCCAGGCACTCCACAGCCTTACCTGTAACCCTTGCATTAGCCCTACAAATTGGGTGCTCACTGTTTCATCTTTTCAGATAAAGTCACCAAGGCTAGAAACAACCTCTTCAGTATTGGTCTTTTCCTATTAAAGGCCAGAACACATTGTTGTGGGTTAAGGGAAGCACGTTTTCACAGTTCTACACATGGACCGCAGAAAGGAAGAACGGTAATTTCACTACATCTGGTAGCCCTCTGTCAGTGGTGTGTTAAGTGTTATACATGAATATTTTATTTAATCCTCTTGGCAATCCCAGAAGGGTGGTATTAGTATGTCCATTTTGCAGAAGAGGAAACTGAGGCACAGGGAAGTTTGGTAACTTACCCACAGTCACCCAAGTCTATGTGTCTGTGCTCTGAACCATCCCACACAAATGCCCTTCCCAGGGGATCTGAGTACTGGGCTCTCTTGAAAACATGCTTTGGCACTGAGAATCCTTCTCCTACCCTTGCCATTCCCCAACAAGCGCTTGGCCCAAGCCCTTTTCACATCACACTAGAGCCTGCTAAATGCTTTGCCATCCTTCTTCCTCCAGGTCAATGAAATGAGACATTAGATAGTGCATGGAAGTGTTGCCATAATGGAGTCCAAACAAATGTCCACTGAATCCATGAGTGGCCACGTGAATGCACCCTCCCGGGCAATTGTCCAGGGTCCTAAGATGTGGAAATCTCGGATTGTGGCCGGTGTGAGTGACTACTGGCTCAACCCTCTGGCCCTCCAAGCAGATAGGAAGGACTCTCAGCCAGAATGTGGACAAAGAGCTGAAAGGCCCAATTTCAGGTTTCCCAACCCTTAAGCAAGCCACTTTGACTTTTGGGCCACTGTGAACTATCTTCATAATCCAGCAGGAGAACTGTAAATTAGTCCTGAGCAAGAGTGCCCCCTTACTGCTTACTAACATCTGGGGCAGGCAGGCAGCTGGGCATATTGCAACCTCTACTGTGCTTTCCTTTTAGGGGTATGGAAGGGGATATAAGGCTTTGATCTAAATAAACAGAGACTAATATTCTGGAGCAAAGAGGATATTGTCCTTGTGATCCATGCAGGCTGTACAAACATCTTCCTTCATTAAAATCTAAGTGCCTCCAAGTAAATTACTGATGCCTCATGGGAGATGAGTCAACATACAGTGACTCACTGTCTATTTATATAAATCGAGGCATGGCTACCTGTTGAGTGATGAGGATGAGGGTGGGTGGGTGATAGACTCAACCTGACAGCGTACCACTGCACTGTCATAAAACAGTGCCTAGATCTTCCCAGGTGTTTGAACCTACATCCTTGCTTTTGGGTTTTGAGCTGCTGAGGACATTTTACCATCTTAGGTTCTTTCACTGCCACTCTATAGACACTTCCTTTGGGGATGTAGCACAAACTGATGTCTCATCTGGAAGTTTCCTCTTTCTAAAGATATGTGTCCAATATTTCCCTGGAGACTTGAGTTGAGTGGTCTGAAGCAGAAGTTTTGGGGTTATCTGTCTTGCTCAGCAGGGATCAGCTCGAAGTACGTGTGCCATAGTGCATCTCTACTTAAGGCATTCTTCAAAATCCGTATTTAAGCAAGCAGCCAGGGAAAAATGGGGTCAGGGGAATCATTAAGAGTTACTGAGCACTCGGCAGGTTGCAAGTGGTGATACCTACCATTTAAGTGTATGTGGGTGACACATATTACAGAGAGTCATTTAACTATCTCCCTACTATGATAAAGCGAGTCCTGAAATTATTTTGATTTTAGACATGAAGAAGCCGAGGCTCAGAATCTGTTAATCTATCAGACCATGTGATCTGTAATTGTCAGTGTTCTGAACTTGAACTCAGGTCTATGGACTGTAAACCACACCAAATTGTCATCAGCGACATGCCAGGCACCTTCGTTTCTCCGAAGCCACTTCCCTAATTCTTTAAGCATCTTCCCTGCATCAAGCTCGTGTTACAGATGACAAAGGTGAAGCTCAGAAGGAGTAAGAAATTCATCCAGGGGCTCATGGTAAAAAGACGTGGATCCAGATCTAGAGCAGCAGCTCCCCTGTTGGTTTTCCAAAATGCCCGCCTCGTAGGCACTGCCCTCATGATGTCCCTCTGACTCACCATGGCTGTGGATTTTAGTTATCTGGACACTGGAAATGTTCCCGTGGGTCTGGGTGTGCACAGATGGTACCGGCCCCCTTGTTACACATGGAGTTGAGTCCCCTCCCAAATTCCTACATTCAACTCCTAACTCAGAATATAACCTTATTTGCAGAGAGGTCTTTATGGTGGTAATTAGGCTAAAAGAGGTCATTAGGGTGGGGCTTAATCCAGTACAACTGGTATCCATATAAAAAGGGGAAATTTGGACACAGAGATGCCATGAAGGGAGAACACCATTGCTGACACCTTGATTTCAAACAAGCTTCCAGAACTATGAAATGATAAATGTCTGTTGTTTGAGCCACTCAGTCTGCGGTACTTTGTTACAGGAGCCCCAGGAAACTAATCTAATCCTAAGGGAGACAGGGAGGATGACTCTGAGGATAAACTGAATCCAAACTCAACTGATGCTCATGGCTGGCAGGAACTCCTGCAGGGGCCACTGGGTGCCTTTGGTGACCAGGGGGAGTTCAGGGTGGCTCATTTCAAACTATTCTCCCTAGAGCAAGCCTTCAGACATGCCTGATTAGGGTCAGGATTCCATTTACTTGGAAAGACGGGCTTGCCTTGGTACTGGCACATCTGGGAGCATATGCCCTGGGATATGTTGACCGGCGTCTACGTGCACATGGAAAGCATCATAGAGACACTTGTAGATATCTGCTCATTTTTAGTTACTGGCTAAATGTCAGATACTGATCTAGCCTGATGATTGCACCAAATGAATCACCGTAGTTCACATTTATGGATTGCTTGCCTGGTACTTTTCATTGATTATCTCATTAAACTCTCGCCACAGTTCCATAAGGGAATACAATTATTATCCTCTTTTCACACATGAGAAAACAGAGTCCTAGAGAGACGCCAGAGCGCTGGTGCATTTGCGGGACAGGCTCTTCCCCCAGCAGATGATCAGCGACAGGGTTCCATCCTCCTAGATTTCTGGGGAATGTCCCCCAAGAACCTCTGATTGGATAGAATTTGGGCACGTGCTTATGGTTGAACCAATGGTGTGGTTGGGGGATGGAAAATGCTAATTGACCATCTGCAGGTAAGAAGAACCAAGAAGGGGCTAGTTCCAAGAGAAAACCTGGGCTCTGCGGCCAAGGGAGGAAGCAGGTGCTGTCCTCTGTGGCTTGACAACCTGTGTAGGGACAACCTGCGGCTGTTCTTCTCAGATGGAGTTTATGCAGCCTGCCTCACTAAACCCAGGTCTATGTGTTTTCCATGAACCAGGAAATTGGTGCTGTGTAGACCAGGCCTTACAGGAATGCTCCCTCACTCCTTATCCACACTAGTTTCCACGGTTTGAAGCTGGAAGCCCCAATCTATTTCTGATGCCTTAAATAACCAACCCTGGAAATCGAACCCAAGGCCTGAAATTGTGCAGCTGGGACCTTAAGACTCCTTTCCTTGGCAAAAAACGGGAAGGTAGGGATAGTCAGGGCTGGATTCAGATGGGGGCTGTGTATCAGTTGTCTACTGCCAAGGTGATGCCACATAGCAGGTAACCACCACAACGGCGGCTTCACCAGTCATGGTTTATTTTTGCTTATGTGACCGGGTTAGCTAGCGGGGTCAGCCAGGTGGGGCTTGCTCAGGTATTTGTGGTTGTGAACAGCAGACATGTAGGTGGCTTTCCCGGGCTGGGCTGGGTTGTCTTATTTCTCTGGGGCCTTGGCTGGGACAACTGGCTGATTCAGCTCAGTGTCTCATCCTCCAACAGGCTAGCCTGGCCTCTGGATGGAGATGGCAGATGGACAAGAGAGTAGAAACCCATGTGGTGTTGGGTGTATCTCTGTGCCATTGGCCACAGCAAGTTGCAGAGGCCGAGTCCAGAGTCAGGGTGGGTGGTGGCCATGCAAAGGTGTGAGTACAGGGTGGTGTGCTAAATTGGGGCATTCAATGCAATCAATCTGTTCCTCTAGTTTCCTGATAAGGGGACTCCCAGGAACTGAGACATTGTACCCCAGCTAGCAGAGAAATGGGATCATCTCACTCTCAGCCCCAGACCCTGGCCTCATGGACAGCCAGATGAGGACCATGAAGCCAGAGAGAGGGCTTGGCTCCATTCAGTCTTTCAGCCATCCCAGTGAATGTTTCTTCAGGTTCTGGATGCTGGGGGATGACCCTTCTGGTCATCTTCTGGGGGACCCGGGCCTGGAAGTCAATGGCTAGACAGCTTGGGTTCTTAGCAGAGATACAGGAGGTGCTGTAGTAGCAGTGGGAGGGGCCCCTACCCCGCAATACTGAAGTCACAGAAGGTCCGCTGCTCTCCCTCCCCACCCCTTCCCCTGGAACTGAGGCCAGGGCTCTCCAGGTCCTTCCTGCTTCATTCTCCTGCCCTTGCCCTGCTTCCTGTGCCCCAGAAACCTTGGTCAGAGGAGACCTGGCTCCTCCTTCCAGACGTTGGAAGCTGGCACTCCTGTCCTCCCTAGGGTCCAGGTGTACATGAGGCTACTGAGCCTGGTGCCTGACCTCCTCTTCCTCCCCTTCCAGTGCTGGGCTGCACCCCCAAGCGGCCTCCACTCCCTGTCTAGGGAGGTTCAGCATTCTTTAGGATTGTGCTTGTCTCAGCTTATGTGTTGTCGTGCCCCAAACATGTCTTTGTTATTCTAAGCCTGTTCCTGACGTTTAAATATATTGTTTCTTTGTCCCATATAATAACTACTGAGGCTGGTATTCTTATGAGACTCATTGTACAGATGGAGACACTGAGGCTGGGGGAGGCCAAGAGGCTTGCTCAGGTCACACTACTCAGGAGTGACAGGGAGGGACTCCAGCTTGTGACGATGCCCAGGAGCGGAAGGACCAATCATGAGGACTTTTTTTTTTTAAGATTTTATTTATTTATTCATGAGAAACAGAGAGAGAGGCAGAGACATAGGCAGAGGGAGAAGCAGGCTCCTGCAGGAAGCCCAGTGTGGGACTCAATCCCAGGACCCCAGGATCACATCCTGAGCCAAAGGCAGATGCTCAAATGCTGAGCCACCCAGGTGTCCCTCATAGGGGCTTCTTCTGGAGGCCTTTCCCCCCAGAGATCTCTGCTCTCTCCTCAATTCCTGGTCTCTGTTCCTCTTTGTACTATAACAGAAGACAGCCCTTCTCCAGGAGCCTAAGAGAGAAATGGAGGGATGGGTCTGGAAACATGAGTTTGAGAAAGCCCAGCAAATGCTCCTTTTAAGTGGACATCTTCTGCAGCTTCCTAACTCTGTCCCAGGAGGAACTTGGTCCTCTCCCTTCCTGACCCCAGGACCCCCACCCCCACCCCCACCCCCAGGGAAACAGGAGGTCAGGAGGTGGGCGACAGGCCAGTGAGATCAGCTAGAAACAATTCTTTCTTTTCTCCCAGTGACGAGTCCACACCCTGGCTACATAAATCCTTTCTTTTATTTTTATTATTATTATAGCCCAGGGTCTAGCATGGGCCATAAACGGATTTAAGAGGCTGCTAGAGTATAGAATTTAATATATTTGGCATCATTAAAGAGTGGCGCAGCAAACCCACTCGGAGAAGTCCGCACCCCTCCCCCAACACCACCCCTCCCCCTCCATCCCACAAATCCTCCCAGCAAAGGTTTCCTGTGGGGCAGCCCTTGCTGGAGGGAAGGGCGGTGGGGAAAAGAGCAGAGGCAAGGAGGCCGGGAGGGTGGAGAGGACACTGGGCAAATGACCAATTAGGGAGACTGGGGGGAGATGGGACAAAGCTTTCTAGATAAGCACAGTTTTTATCAGCCTATAAAAATACCACTTTCACTAATCTCCTGGCTCCTTCTCCAGGCTCCTGGGACCAGATAGAGGGGTGGACAAAAGGAAGGTCCACAGGACAAGAGAGGGGAGGTCCAGGGCTGGGGGGCACTTGGGGCAGGGAGAGAGGAACTGTTTCAGGGCTTCAAGGCTCAGAAAGCCAAAACTGTGCTACAGGTTTTATTTCTCCGTCCAAACGTATCACTGTTTAGACTTCTATCCTGTTTTATTGTCTGGAGCAGGTAGTCTTGTGCCCTTTATTGATTCCTGATATGTCCTCTGTCTTCACATCTTTGACTCTGAGTCCAGCTGTTTAAGAGCTTCATATACTTTGTTCAATAAGTATCTCTCTAGCATCGACTGTGTAAATGGGATGGGCGCCACACTCTCTGTCCTCAGCAGCTTAGAGTCTGAGGTGAAGACAGATAATAAACAAGCACATAACAAAAATGATTAGGAGGCATGTCCATGAGGAGAGCTGGGTGGGGAATGGGTGGGGGGAATGGAAAGTGCAAAGGCCCTGGGGTGGGAACAAAGGTGGGTGCAAATGAGAAACAGAGACCAAGATGGGTGGAATGTGGAGGCGGAAAGGAGGCCAGGAAATGAGGTGAGAAGGATGGGCAGGGGCCAGCTCACACAAGGCCTTAAATATGTGAGAAGGAGCTGGGATTTTATCCTAAGACTTTTGAGGTGCCATTTTGGAGGGCTGTAAGCAGGGACGGGATGGGATCTAATACCTCATTTTTGCTTAGGGGCAGGTAGCTCATGCTTAGGCTTGCACTAAGCCAGTGGGTGGAAGGGTGGTGGTGGCAGTGTGTGTGTGGAGGATGTCCTATAATCTCTCAGTGTGGGTTGCACTGGGGGCAGAAGATGGGGATCCCAGTCATAGCTCTGCTCCAAAATCCTGAGGAGCTTTGGCAATTCCTTTTTTTGATCTCAGTTTGCCCACATGTAAAATTAGAGCTGGATTAGTTAGCACTCAGAGCCCACTCTAGGGTCCCTCCCTCAGGTATTGGTCTGTGTCAAAGCCTCGGGCCCTCTGCCGGGGTTGGCAGGTGGCTGGGAAAGACATGGGCTGCAAGGTGAGGATTTACCTGGAGATGGGCTTCTCTCTTGGCTGCTGCAAAACCCGCACGTCCTTCTTCCCCTGAACTGGTCTTGTCCAACCTAGTGGACGGGGGTGGCTGTTGAATCAAGGAGTCTATCCAGAGGACCGTCCCCAGGCCTTGGAGAATGATCCCCGGTGGGGCCCACCCAAGTACTTCTCCTGGGCTGGAGGCAGCCCCTGAGTGCTCCTGTGTGCATGATCACAGCAGAGGAGATGTGAGTCTCCAGGCCGAGGGGGGAGGTGGGGTGGACTGTGGACATGGGGACTGAGTGTGAATCGTGAATGAGCTGGTGTAAATGCAGCTGTGCGCAAAAGTGTGTGCATCCCGGCACCCAGGCTGGTGTGCATGAGACTTGGGGGGGGGGGGGGAGGAAAGATTATAGTTGTGTGTGTGTGTGTGTGTGTGCGTGGTTTTCTGTGTGTGACTGTGGGCTGGTGTGACAGTTTGTCATCATATTCGTGGCTGAGTTAATGTCTCCATATGTGAGTGACCATGATTGTGTGTCTATACGTGTCTGACTCGCTGTCTCTGGGGTGTGGCCATGTCTTTGTGTGGCAACGAGTAGGAGACTGTGTGTGTGTGTGTGTGTGTGTGTGTGTGTGTGTGTGATTGAAACAGGAGTGTATTTGTGGATATTTGCCTGCATGAGGTTGCATGAAACTGAGGACAGGTGTGTCTGTGTGTGTGTGAGACAGACAGACAGACAGAACTGCGTACCTAGACATGCAGTGGCTGGCTGTGCATGGCTGTGTGAGCTTTAACTGACTCCCAAATGGCTGGGTCTGGGGCATCTGATCGCTTGACCTCTTGAAGACAGAGTGTCCTGCCAGCAGCATCGGGAGGGGCGGGCTCAGGGAAGCCAGCTTCCTCCCAGCACCAGGGGACAGAAGTGGCTGAGGCCAAAGGCTGCGTTCAGGGTGTTCAGGGCCGTGAGGGGCTGGTAGCAGGACTGGCTCAGCAGCCCAGGTAAGCGCTGTGCCCCCTCCCCAGCTCCAGAAGGACTGCTGCAAGCTACCCTGCCACCCCTTCAGTGGCATCAGTCTGCAGGGCTGCAAGGAGCAGACCTATCAGAGGGGGAGCCCACCGGGCCACCTGGACTTGGGGGACAGTGTCATAGGCTGCCTGAATCGAGGGAACCAACTTCCAAAAAGCAAATAGGGTTGGGATTCAGAGTCAACTCTGTCCCTCCGGGATTGGGGGAGGGCCCGGAGGTGTGCGCAGGGAGTGTGTGCACCAGTCGGGGTGGCACAGTGGCCCCGGGAGTGGGGTGTGCTTGCGCGTTACCACCTGGCCTCCTTGGCTCTGCCCGCGGGGGAGGTAAAAGCGCCCCGCCGACTGGCTGGCTGTGCATCGGGCACCTGACTTTTCCAACCTGCCCAGGGTGTGGGGCTTCCCCTGAGCACAGTGGGGACGGCTCCCTCCACTCCCAGGCACCTCTCACCCAGTTCCCAGGAAGTGACTGTGGAATCTGGTTCCAAAAATAGACTCTGGTGGCGCAGCCGCCTGTGGACAGCCCCCCTGGCCCCCTGGGGCAGGGGTGGGGGGTAGTTGGCAGAACTTCGACTGCCTTCCAGGGGGCCCAGGCCTGGGGGCTGCCACTCGGAGCTGTTGGTAAAAATAATAATCATAAAAGTGGTCAATAAAAACGGAGGGGAGCCGAGCGCTAGGTTATGAGCCCAGGACACCACTTGACCTGTGGCGATGTTTGGCTAGTGGCTGCCCTGCAGGCTCAGCGCACACGGAGCCTTTACACAACGACACCCAAACCCACACAGGCTTGTGCCACACACTTGGGATGGGTGCGTCGCAAATTCACAGGTGTTTTCGGGTAAGGAGGCACACAGAAAAAATATACATATAAGAGGAAGACATGACAACACATACACACACACACACATAAACACACATGCATACACACAATGGCAGAGAGACACAGTTTCTCCACAAGTGACTTCACGTCATACAGAGAGACCCAGGGATAATGTCATATTCAGCCAAACAGAAGGGGACCCATGGCCCAGGCCTCCAGGTGGAAAGTGGAACCTTCAGCTTTGTTACAAGAGGCGGAGCTGCGAAGGAGGCTGGGAGTGCAGGAGGGTCCAACCTTGTCTACACCCAGATTCAGGTGTCCTGGGGGCAGGTGCTCACTCCTGGGTCCTGGGTCCCCACCAAGACACACCAGGAGCCGGTATGTGGGGCCTCTGGGGAAGCTGTTGGGGGTGAGGAACTGGCGTTTGAGAGGTCTGCGAGGAACCCCAGAACAATCGAGCTTGGTGGTGTCTGCCAGCAACCTGAGGGAGAGGGGTGTGGGAGATATGGGAGATCTGGAACCGTGGCCACCTCACAGAGGACGCATCTGGCATTTCCCTGGAAGGCCAAGGGGTTGGCGGACCCCAGGCCGAGGGAACCACAGCGCGGTGGCTTCAGAGTGGGGACCCCTTGCACCTTCCTTTGGGTTGCTCCTCCCAAGCTCTGGATCTCAGAGTCCTCTTCTAAAGAAGTCCTTCCCTTCCTAACTAGTGGCAGGCAGCGCTGCGCCAGGGGCTGGCCTGGGAGGAGTACGCATAGGGCAAACAGGTGGCAAGAAAAGGGGTCCAGAAGCAGGAAAGCCAAAGGCCAGGCCTGGGGAGGCCTCAGGACCAACATAGGCCTCTAGATCCATGATCTGGAGCTCCTAGAAGGCTTGGGACCTTCCTGAGACCTGCCATTGGGACCTGGGGGCTACGGGATCCATGTACACCCTGAAGCTAATGGGTCTGGGGTGGCACAAAGATGGTAGGGCCACCCTGAGGGCTGAGCTGAGCGTCTGGGAGAGGGACACAGGGGACCTGCAGGCCAGGCAGCCACAGAGATTGCTGCCTCTGTGCCTCTGAGGGGGGCACCCTCTCAGCACACTGAGCCCACAGCCACCTGGGCACTCTTGCTCTCCAGCCACTCGGGATGTGGCCGGGGTTCCCTTCCACACCCTCCCTGAAGCTGCAGAGCCTGAGGAATGGCAAGGAGCTGGGTGCATGTCAGCAGAGGCTGTGTGACCCAGGCAAGTCTTCACCTTCTCTGAGCCTACTTATTTGTTTTTAAAAAAACAGTCAGGCGCATCTCATCCTTGCCTTCCCCCACATCCCACCCACCCCCATTTCCCTCCTGCCAGGTGGCAGCTTTCACTGGGGCTTGAGGCCCTGATGAATATGGGCCAAGGTCTGGGGACAGAACACTGAGGTTTCTAGAATACCAGCACCTCTGCGTCCCCTCTCCCATCCTGCTACAGTTCTCTTGAACCTGAGTCTGCAGGCTCACCCACACAGGCCTTCTTCTCCTTCCTGGGTGGGAGCGAGGAGAGGGGATGGAGACAGGACAGAGAGATCTGAGCCCTTGCTCCAATTGCTAAGCTTCCAGCAACTGCCTTAGTTTTACTGAATGTGCCTTTAGATGTTTAAAATGGGTCCGTTGTGCTTGCCTCAATTTAACAGACTCCTCCCGTCCCCTTTCCCTTCCCTGGCTTGGTAGAGAAGCCCTGTCCTTGCAAAAAAGTCACTCTGGTTGAGCGTCTGCCTTTGGCTTAGGTTGTGATCTGGGGGTCCTGGGATGGAGTCCTGCATCGGGCTCCCTGCATGGAGCCTGCTTCTCCCTCTGCCTGTGTCTCTGCCTCTCTCTCTGAGTCTCTTATAAATAAATAAATAAATAAATAAATAAATAAATAAATAAATAAATAAAATCTAAAAAAAAAGAGCCACTTCTGGCTTCTGGAATCAGATGGCCTGGGTTCAAATCCCACCAGAGGGTGCCTGTAGCCTCAGGAGCCACCTACCTCATGGAGCTATCAAGAGCTAAATGAGTGTCCGTAACTGTGTCACAACAGCTCCTGGCCTGCGGTAAATGTTAGCTATTATCACACCTCAAATGCTGGCAGATTTTTGAGCCTCGAATATCCACATTTCTCTCTTTGGGTTGTGGAGACTCAAGCAGGACTCTTCTGAAAATGTTAATGGAAAACGCTTAGGGGGGAAGATGATGGGGGCTGCTTCTGCTGGCTGCATGGGGCTCAAGCTGGAAAGAGGTGAACGGGACTACTACTGGCCACGTGGGAGTTTTGGGGGAATTAGACGCTGAGTTTTGTCTTCCCTGACCAGCCTGGAGATGGACGGTGTCCCCTGCAGAGAGTGAAACAAGAGGGGAGGACCCTAGAGGAGGAGCCATCCCAAACCCAAACCTGCAGCCAGAGAAGTCTCAGCCTGCACACAGGCCTGGATCCCTTCTCTCTGAGGCCCGTTTTCTCTCTGGCTCCCTCGATGGCTCCTAAGTTGGTCAGTGCCCTGGCTCTTTACCGGAGCTTGCTGCCTCCAAAATGGAAACAGAAAAGTCAGCCTGTATGGTGCACTGCCCACCTCCAGAAAAAAGAGGGGCAGTTCGCCCTACAGGTTCAAGAAGAAAGTAAGAGAACCCCAACATACTATTTTAATGCCGTTTATATTACATCCACAATGGAAAATGTTTTCTGTAAAAGGAGTATAATGTATTCTTTCTTTCAGTAAGGACTTGTAGACGTGAAAGCCACAATTTCTCCTTCCTGACTGTTCCATTTAGAAGTTAATCCAGGCAGGCAAAAGGGTTGTTTGAACCAATGCAGGGAGCCTTGAAAGCCAAGCCTATTGGGGTGAATAGTATGTGTGAAGAGACCCGGCTGGGATTTTGGAGTTCGGGCTTGGGTGAAAGCATCCCTCCCACTGCCTGAGCCTGGGCCTCTGAGGTCACCACTGGCGGGCAAATCCAAGTGGGGGCTTTTGCTCCAGATCTGAACCCATCCAGCAGAGACTAAATCTCGATTTTCTCCTCTGTTTCAAAGGTGGGGCGTTTGTCAGTCCCTGGTGCGTTGAACCCACACGGGAGGCTCTGGAAAGCCCAGAGCCACAGGAGGAAGAGCCTTGCAGGCCTCAGAAGGCGCTACTCACTATTCCAGGAAAGCTCGGTGGTCCTGGGGTGCCCCCTTGTTGAGAGCATTCAAGGGACTCCTGGGTTGCCATGGTGACCAGGAGCCTCCCCAACCCCCCACCGCGCAGAAATGGTCACCAGGAACTTTTCTTTGCCACTAGCCTGTCAGTTGCACCCCAAGACAAACCTCAGTTTCACCCCAGGGTTTTCCGGGTGTGTGTGTGCATGGCAGCTGGGCGTCTGGGGTCTCCGCTTCTGGACCCTTCTGTCGGGATCGCCTCCAAAGGCCAGAAACCCAGCTCTAGGAGGCCCAGAATGGGGGTGTGGTGTGGGGGTACTGGCTGCGGTGCTCAAGGCCCCGGGCTGAAAGGGAAGAAAAATTAGAGGTCTTGACCAAGCAATCGTTCTGGTGATGGATCCTTCTAGTTTGGGGTCTGGCCGCCCTCGTCATCTGCACCCCCACACGTGTCCCTTCACCTCCTCAAAGTCATTACTAGAGTTTTCACTCACAGCTGGGGGTGGGGAGGCCGCTCTGTCCTCCACCCCTACCTCCCCAGCACCCCTGCAGAGCTCCTCCGCAGCTGGGGCCTGTAGCCATGGTCCTGGCCAGTTTCTCCTCGGAAGACAGAAGCGAGGGATACGAGGCGTAGCCACCCAGATTAAACTGACAATTCCAGCGTCCGTAGAAGTGCTTTTTAGGTTCTCTTTGACCCAGGCATGTCCAAGTCCGAAAGCTTGGTCAGACCTTACAAATTTCCAAAATCACTGGCCGGGCTTATTTTGCCTATAAAGTTGTTACCTGAATCATCGACTTGACTAGGAGATGTCAAGCTGGACTTTCCTAAAGGGGGGTGGGGTGGGGAGTGCTCTCCCCTTTGTTTGCTTCGCTGCAAATAGACCGAGTTCTGACTCCCTGCAGCGCAGACAGGAACCATGTCCCTTCCCCCCTTAAAGAAAGCGCTTTATGAAACATTAGATGGAGTTCTCGCCGGTGTGGACGTCTTGCTCTGTGAGGCCCAGGCTGGCTGGAAGGAGGCCCACGGGCAGCCAGAACTGGAGTCGCGGTTTCGTCTCTGGTTTTGAATCCGGCCCTTTGAGCAAGCTTAACACGTGTGGATTTAATTTCCCTTTCTTTCTCGCTTTCTTTTCTCTCCCCCCACCCTCGTGAGGGAACAAGAAAAATAGTCTGCTGTGTCGACAGCGCGACACCGTTCCCTTTGCCAAAGAAAATTTGTCTTTCCAGAGCTCCCGAGAGCAGTGGGTTCCCAAATTTCCACTGCACCCTCCAGTTGAGGGAGGGAGTATCCAGACAGCCAGACCTGGAGGTATTAGCCTGAGTCTCTATCAAACTGGGCCAGAGCCCTGGGATTCAGTATTCTTTCCCCCACATCTTTTGGGGGCTGTGTGGACAGGCTGACTACACCGGAGCCCAGGTTCTGGGCTGCAGATATGGTTGGAGCTCTCAGGCTCATTGTGGACCACGGGGTAGGAGGTGGCTCCAGGTTCTCTCTCAGTTCAAGATCCTTATCCTCCTCCTCCTTGGAGGACTCTCTAAATTGGAGGGGCAAGAGCAGAGATGCTCCTTTGTATTCCTTACCACCTTCTCGGCTCTTTGGGAGCTTGCAAATCTCCAGCATTGAGATCTCAGCTGGGCCCCTAGAATGATGCTCCCACTTCCATTTCTCATTTTATTATCCTGATGGGGGGGAGGAAGGGATCTCACTCTCGCCAAATTTGGGGGAGCGGGGAGGAATATTTCCAAAGCACAGAACATCAGTGTGAACAAGCATAGCAGCAGTAGTAATTCTCAGTGAAAATACTAGAGGAGAATATTGGATATTAAAATAATGGCAATAGCTAGTATTCTTCCCACATGCTTCTTGTCCAAAGGGAAGCAACTAGGAATGGAATAAAACATTGGGAAGGGAGATACCATGGTCCTAGAAAAAAAAAAAAGAACAGAGCCAGATTTAACTAGGCAGGAGGGGAAGTGACCCCTGAGAAACTAGCGAATTTCTCTCCCTTGGTCTGGCTCCCTTTTGCAGAATGAGTTGGTCCAAGTTTCGTTGGTCATATCTATTGTTAAAATTCTTATTTCATTTTTCCAGGCCTCTCTGCCCTTCTCCCTACTGTGGCCTCCAGTAGACACCCGAGTCAGGCAGGGATGCGTTGGAAAAGACGCAGAAAAACGAGGGTGTCTTCTTCAGCCAGTTTTTTTTTTCGGGGGGGAGGAAAGAAATAAGGTGGTGTGCGACTCCACTTTCTTAAAAACAGAGGCAAGAATGAAGATCCACAGCGGTCTCCACTTAACTTTCGTCTAGTTTTGTTTCGGACTTTTAAGTGGAAACCTCTACCCTTCTACCCATGGTGAAATTAAAATCGGGGCCAGGTTTTTGCAAAACGAGGAAAATGCATTTCAGGGGCAAACCCAGCTGCCAGCAGGTCGAGGCAAGCGGGCGATGCCCCCGTAGCAGAAGGGGAAGCTGCCTGCCGCCGCCCCTCTCTTCGGAACTCGCTCCCCAATGACTGGGCGAGAGAATGAAGATGCTCGCCCCGGCTGAGGTCTTTAATTTACTCGGTCGGCGGTCGGGGCTCCGGAGCGGAGCGTCCGGGACGGCGGGTCGGCGGGTCGGCGGGTCGGGGCCGCGGCGGCTGCGGAATCCTCCGCGAGCCGAGCCGGTCGGGGGTGGGATGCGAGAGAAGGGAGCCCGGCGGAAAGGAGCTGAGCGGGCCCGGCCCGGCCCGGCCCGGCCCGGAGCCGCCTTCCCCGTCCCGCCGCGGGGCCCAGGCCTCGGTTTCCGGCCCACCTCGGCCCAGGGGCGCAGCGGGAACCCGTCTCGAGGCCTGGGGGCGAAGGATTTCGGCTTCCCTGGGCGCCTGGGAGCAAGCGCTGCACCGTACGGGCCTCGGAAGGGGAGAGCAGAATCGTGGATAACTTGGGAAACGAGGGAATTTGGGGGGCAGTCACTGCGGCCTGGCCGGGCCGGGGACGCGGGGCCCGCCCGCTGGGAGCAGCGGGGTGTGCGGCAGGGTGTGCAGCAGGGTGTGCGGCGGGGTGTGCGGCGGGGTGTGCAGCAGGGTGTGCGGCGGGGTGTGCAGCAGGGTGTGCAGCGGGGTGTGCGGCGGGGTGTGCGGCAGGGTGTGCGGCGGGGTGTGCGGCGGGGTGTGCAGCGGGGCGTGCAGCGGGGCGTGCGGCGGGGCCTGCGGCCGGGCTGGCCGGGGACGCCCGCGTCCTCTCCCCGCGGGCCTGACCTTCGCTCCCGGAGCTGCTCGGTCGCGGCGGCCCTGACTGCGCGCTGCCGCTCCAGTCCCAGAGGGCCGGGGCCTGCGGCCAGGCCGTGCTCCGAGAGCCCCGGGGGCGAGGGCCGGGCGGAACCCAGGCTGGAACCCCGCAGCGGCGGGCGAGGCCGAGGCCGAGGCCGAGGCCGAGGCCGACGTCCACCGCCCTCCTCCCCCGGGCGGGGAGCTTACCCTCGCGCGGGCCGGCGCTCGCTCGCTCGCTCCCGGGCAGGCCCGGCTCTTCCCTCCGCCGCGCCGCCGGGGGCGTCTACGCAGTACGTTTCGCAACTGCACCCAGCGCGTTTCCAGCTGCGCGCAAAAGCCCGAGAGCGCATCCGCCGCGGGGCGCTTTGAAGTCCGTGCCCACCGGGGAGACCAAAAATAATGCGAATCGTTATTGCCAAACAAAAAACAAAATTGAGCGTCTGCCCCGGTGCAGGCCCGGCCGCTGTGATTGCTCTCTGCAGAAACCCCCCTTCTATCCCCACCCCGCCACCCGCGGCACCCCGCCCCCGCCGGCACAGGCTGGGGACGAGTTGCATCCCCGGACCCGGCTAGAGCCGCTCTCGCAGGGTGGGCTTTCTCTCGGCGAGAACACTGCGGACGACTCTCTCCCTCTTGGCCTCCACGCCTCGGCCTCGTTTCCCCTGCGCGGTAACCTGGCCACCCCGTCCACGCAGGTCTGCGAGCCGGCGCTGAGTTACCGCGGCCCGAACGGGGCCGGCCCAGGGCGCCCCAGAGTCGTCGTTCTGAGAGCTCCTCTTTGGAAGACAAGGACCACAAAACAAAACAAAACAAAAAACAAAAAACAAAAAAAACAAAAAAAAAACCCCTTTTTAAATAATAAAGGGACTCTCGTGCCTCCTCCGAGGGACCTCGTTCCGCCCCCCCCCCCCCATCTGATTTCTTCCCGGGGCCTTGGGCCGAGGTGCGCTCCCACCTCCCTTGCCCACCCTCCCCTCCCCCTCCCCCTCCAAGAAAATCGATCTTGGCTCTATTTGTGCCTGATGTTCGCCACCCCCATTTCCCCGAAGAGCGCTGGGTTTGTTTATTTCTTTATTTATTCCCGCGGCCGAGGCGTCTGGAACTTGTGGCTGCGCAGCCCGGGACTGATGGGCGAAGACGGGGAGAAATGAACCTCCGCGCTGCCCCCCAGTCGAGCGTGACAGCGCGCGGGCCGGTTGCGTGACTCGTGACGTCTCCAAGTCCTATAGGTGCAGCGGCTGGTGAGATAGTCGGTATCGCCTGGTTGCCTCTTTATTTTATTGGGGTATGCCTGGTAATAAATAGTAATATTTAATTTGTCGAAGACCACAAACCAGCTTCGAGCTGGGAGGTACATACCACTCTTGACAGACGCTGGAAGAAGGCTCGGCCTAACGGGGGTCTTTTTTGGGGGGCCCTTTGCAAACTCTCCACTTGAACCCCCACTCCCCAGCAAGGCGCCACTGCCGGCTTCTGCGCTGGAAAGAAGAGGTGGGATTTTTGGAGGTGAGTGTCCCCCTGGACAGCTATGGTGGGGTGGTGGTGGTGGTGGATGGGTTTCGCTCAGCACTTCACCTGGCCTGGGCCCCCTGGCTTCCCGCCCCAACTGGGTCCGGCTGAACACCCCCTCCCAGAGATGCTGTTTTTCACAGTGGAAGTAAGAATGGACTCTCTTGCATTTCGCCTTGGACTGTCACCTGGCAAGAATAGATTCCCGTCCGAGGTTTCAAAATCCCAGTTTCGAGTGGTGGCCAGAACCAAGTGAATCTGGCCAGGCAGTTACTTGGGGGGAGTTCAGATTTGCCCTCCCGGGAGGGGCCTACAATTTATTTATGGGAATTTATTTTATCCGCAAATCTCTGAGAATTTAAAGGGATTGGAGAAGTGTTTCTGGATTTCCCCTTCCTTTTGCCAGAGGCGCAGAGATTCAAGCTCATCCTGAAGCGATGTTTGTTTCCAGTCTTTGGCCCGGGGTCACCTCCTTAGCGAGCCCAAAGTCCTGTGAGCTGACAGTCTGAAACGGTTGAGGGTGTTTTCACACAAATAAATAAACTGCTTCAGCGGCAAAAGGTTGTTTGCAAAGAACCTGGAGGGAGGAGTGAGAACTGGAGCAAATGCTGGGCTGGCTTTCTCCCCCTGGTCGCCCCACTTTTAGGGACGGACAGTCCACTTTGTAATTTTGCAGCGGATATGTTACATCCAGCTGGCCTCTGATCTCCAGCGTGTTTCTCCTCTCTGCATCCCTCTTCCCAGGCCCGCAGGCCCACGTCTCTAGTCAGAGCCCCAGAAAGGAATAAGGTGAGGGGGTACGGGAGACAAGGGTGGGAAACCATAGGAAACCCTGACATTTAGTCCCAGCTCGGATACTTGGTGCTCCAAACTGGGTCTGCTCAGGCTAAGACCTACTCACTGTGTTTACGCTTCTATTGACCTCTTCAACCCGCAAAATAATACATTTCAGAGAGGGGGAGGGCAGGGAGAGGGGCCGAGCCAGTCTCCCATGACTGTTTGATTATTTTAATAAAACTGGGTACTGCCTGGCGTACACCTCCCGCCAGGGAGGTCTGCTGGCCCTGGGGGTGGGAGCCCCCCAGCAGTTTCTTTCTTGGCATCTTTGATCTGAGCCCCCATCCCAATGCACCTTCACCCTGCCTTCACCCTGGAGTCGCTGGGAGTTGGGGTGGTGAGTGGGGAGGGGGAGAGATGTCAGGGCGGCCGTCGGCGGCCAGCCGGGCCAGGCGGGGTCACGCAGCACTGTCTTGAGGTCAGCGTCGGAGGGAGAACGTAGGCCAGGCTTCAGAGGAGGCGCGAGGCGTGTGTGTGTGTGTGTGTGTGTGTGTGTGTGTGTGTGCAGCGTAGTGTGTGCAGACTCCGTTCTCTGCACAGCCGTGTCACTGAGATTACTTCCCGGGCAGAAGCCGACCGGGTTTGCGATGATTTGTGCAGGATTTTTTGCAGCCTCTGAGCCGAGCTCAGAGAAGCAGAGATGGATGGAGGTTGGGAAGGGGGTGGAGAGGAGGGGTGAGCTCGAGGTCTGGGTTTGAGAGTAGTGCTGTGATTTGAGTGTTCGGGAAATCTAATGGAAAAGGTGGTTGGGGGAGGGAGCGAGAAGAGAAAGGGAGGGAGAGAGGGAGAAAGGGAGGGAGGGGGGCGGGTAAGAGGCAGAGGCAGGCTGTGTGCAGTGGGAGCTAGTTGGATAGGCAATTTCAGTACTTTGTAAGCATCAAGGCAGCCCAACGTCACTGAGCTCAGCTGAGTCGGCTTGTATTTCTGAGAGAGAGAGAGAGAGAGAGAGACTGACTCTCTTCCTCGGATTCCAGAACTTTAACCCTGAAAGCGGCGCCCAGAAAGGACCTTGACCATTCCCACAGCTCTCTCCTATCTCCCAACTTCCCCTCCTGAGGGGTGCAAGCAAGGAGCGGGCCCCGAGGTTATAACGTTCAGGGTGCTCGCTGCGGCGGCTGCTGCGTGCGTTCCTTGGAGCCCTTCTGGCGCCTGACAACTTGGAAGTCTTTAGGGAGAGCGGGAGAGCGAGCGAGCGAGCGAGCGCAGAGCGGAGGAGGTGTGTGTCGGAGGTGGGCAGTCGCCGCCGAGGCTCCAGCGGTGGGTGATCCTTTGTAGGCAGCGGTAGCGGCTAGTCTGGGCGAGGAGTCCCCGGCATAAACCCCGGAGCCACCATGCCCGCGCCCCCGCCTCGCCGCCGGCTTCCCTGCTAGGAGCCAGAAGGGATGTGGTGAATGCACCGGCTTCGCCCAGCGAGGTAACCGTCCCTGCAGATGGCCCGGGAGGCTCGGGAGGGAGCCCTCCGGCCCAGCCAGCTCCGGGAGGCGCGAACGGCGGGACTCCAGCCCGACCCCGGGCTGGCGGGGAGCTCCGGGCGCGTGGAGCCGGTCGGCCGGCCAGCCGGGGAGGCGCGCGGCCCCGGAGCGGCGTGGAGGGTTGCAGGACGCGCGGCCTGGTTCTGTCAAACCGCATCTAGCTCGCCCCCGCCAGCCCTGAGCTGCCGCCGACCCAACCCGGGCGCAGGATGGGCTTGTCCCCGTGGCCGGCGGCAGACTTGAGTGCACGTGGGGGCCGCCAGCCCCAGGTTCTTTTGTTGCAAGAAGGCTGCGAGGGCTCCCATCCCCGTGCCTCCCGAACCCCAAGGGTGTGGCGAGGGAGGCTGCTCCGGAGACGGGCCTCCGAAGCCGTCCTCCACCGCCCCACTCCGGGTCTCCAGCCACCGCAGACCTGGGGTTGGCGGAGTGGGGGATTCAGCCTTTTGCTTTAGCGGCTGCTAAGCTTTGGGGAGGCCCTCCTCGGCACCCTCCTTCCCAGTCTAACCCGGTTTCGAGGGAGCAAATCCTTACTTGGAAACGTGGAGGAGATTGGAAGGCGATCAGAGCAAGAGGCAGGCTCCTCCGGGCTTGAACAGTTCTGCAGCTGTTATTTTAAGTGTTCCAACCTCCTAAGCCCGCCACCCGGGCCATTCTACCCCTTGCGTCGGGCCCAGGAGGCCGATCCAACCATTGCAGCCCAGAATTTATCTGGAACCCTTGATATCCTCACGGACTGGAGCTTGGGCCTGCACTTCCAGCGAGCCAGGCCCGGCTACAGCTCCGAGAAACTTCCCTCGGCCTGGCTGGCTCGTCAAAATGTGCGTCCCGGGCTGGAGAGCCCAGAGAACGCCGGCCGGGCGGGCAGGGGCAGGGACAGAGCGCGGGCCGTGGGCGCCCAGGAGCGTGCCTCCCTCCGCACCGCCGCTTTCTTTCCTCGGCTGTTGGGCTACTTTTCGTTTTTTTTTACCGTTGCAAAAAGTTGAGGGAAAGCGGGAGGACTTTTACTGTTGAAGGACTTTTAATTTTAAGGCCTGCAACTGATAAAGGATGAACGTGAATTCTCCTCGGGACCTGGTCTCTCTCCATCTGTAACATCTTTCCCCTCCTATGTTTTTGGTTTTGCAAGAGGCGGGTTACTGCAGGCATTTTGCCCGCTGTGGAAAATATTCCTCTTGCGAGTTTTCGTACACAAAGCTGTGATGTCCTTCTGTGAATTTGACAGAGAAAAACAATTCTCGAAAGGACACTAGGTTTTTGTTTTGTTTTTGGTTCGTACCCAATGGCTTCCAAAAATACCCAGGCCTTATCTTTATTGGCTCTTCCAGAAGTCCAGACAAATTTGACGGGCAGCTGGCTTATCGTGGGGAGCCTGCGCAGGGGAGATGCGGGCCTCGCCTCCTCCTGGTCTGACCCGGGTCTTTCGCAAGAGGTTGTGCGTGGTCATAAAGTAGTAATGATGATAATAATAAGGGAACCTTCTGCAGCCTCCTTCAGCTGGGAACGGAGGTGCTGGGAGCTGGACACTGGGGACCCAGCTGCTCCCTCCTGTCACTAGAACCTTGTTTCCAACCTTCTTTTTCTCTCTCTCTGCTTCCTGTCCTCAGAGTAGGACCCTGCGCGGGCACAGGGCGCCGGGCACACCATGGCCGACGCAGACGAGGGCTTTGGCCTGGCCCACACACCCCTGGAACCTGACTCAAAGGATCTACCCTGCGACTCCAAGGCCGAGAGCTCGCTAGGAGCCCCCAGCAAGTCCCCGGCGTCTCCGCAGGCTGCCTTCACCCAGCAGGTAAGGAGAACTCTAGCCGGAGGCTCTTTGCAGGAACCAGAGGCCCTCCCGCAGGGGAGGGATGGGGGTGGGGTGGGTTGCCCCTTTCCCATAATTGTCTTCTTTCCTTTTAAATCCCACTAATTCCACCTTTCTCTGCCCCGTGTCCCCCAAATATCAGAATACTCCAATCCACTTCATTGTGATGATAATCTTTACGGCCAGAGGATTTTGGAAATACATTTAGGTTGTGAGAGAAGTCTTAATTATCTGGCTATTTGGGGCCAGCTAACAATAGCCCAGATCATTCCTTTGCTGCTGGCATAGGTGTAGACTCAGCCCCCAGCACCTCATTAAGGGCTGGGTCAGCGGCTGCTTCAGGCCGGCGTGAGCGATGGCTTGACCCCTCTTCAGATCTTCCGTAGCCTTCGCCTCCGCCCGCCTCCTCCGCGCCGCCGCCCAGACCAGGGAGTTGCACTATTTGTCTTGGGCCGGGCTCTGGAGGGCTGGCTCACCCTGGCCGGGTGGCGGGAGCAGCATGGCTTTGCTGAGAGGTTGCAGTAGGCTCTCCTGGGTGGAAGCTGGGCCCCGAGGAGAGAGTGAGGCCTCGGGTGTGCTCTCTCTACCCTATTCCCTGGGCGTTCTGGGTGCTCAAGGCGGCCCGTGTAGCCCTTGATGATTTAAATAGGGTGTCAGATGGTGCGGAGCAGGGTGACATGACTAGAAGAGATATTTGGATATAGCCAAAACCTTTCTTTGGGATTTCGATCAATGTCCTTCCTGAGAACTTCATCACCTGTCTCTTTGCCCTTCCCGTCTCAGGAAAACACATGTACGGTTGTAGAGAAGCAGAGGGCAGTGGGCACAGAGCTTGGGAAACGTAGATTTTTTTCCTACGGAAAAGCAAATCTGCTTATTAGTTGTGGATTATTGCAAAACGAAGATTTCTGTATGTATATTTTTTGCATCGGTTTTGTAAAATAATATTTAGTTGAAAGCGGAAACGTTGAAGTTTCGGCTGTGCCCTGAATCGAAACAGCTCGAAGTGAACGAAGTTGGATGTGAGGAGAACCTAGAAAATGTGTTAACATACGCATTTGAGAATTAATATTTTGGGCTGTGGGAACCTATTCTCATATAGAAACATTTTTAAATTGAGATTTTGTTCACGGATGTTTGTGTTTGCACCGCCATGGTGAAATGAAACACGCGTAGATATGGGATTTGCATGTCTGTGTGCTTGTGTGTGCCTATCTGGGCGTCTACAGAAGAATGTTCTGAGCAGGCTTTTTGAGATCTAGTGTTTTTGTGTTTGCTTTTTGCTTTTGTTTTTGGCTGCATCTTGGCTGAAAGGGATTGAGATTGGTCCCATTTTGGGGGTCTCAGCCTGTCCTCCCGTGGACATGCTAGAGCACTGAGATGTTTGGGGATTTTTCTCTGGCTTTGTGTTGGTGGCATTAGAAGACAGCAGTGCACCATGGGGGTTACACGGGGCAAGCACAGGGGTTCCTAGGCAGGGCTGCCCGTGTTCCAGAGTCCACACAGCTCTGCAGTGGGCTTGATACTATTCTCAGCTTTAGAGCACAGAGGCTCCGAAGGGAAGGAACCAGCTGTGTTTGGGGGGGAGTTTGGGGAGAGTTTGGGGAGAGTTTGGAGAGGGAAGTCCTATTGCTCCTGGGGTTCGTCTGTGTGACTTTTCTCTCCTTCCTCTAGGGAATGGAAGGGATCAAGGTGTTTCTCCACGAAAGAGAACTGTGGCTGAAGTTTCACGAAGTAGGCACGGAAATGATCATAACCAAGGCTGGGAGGTGAGCTGGCCACCTCTGCGGAGGGAGGGCCTGGGGAAATCATGGGGGAGAAGGAAAGGTGTCTCCGAGAGACAGAGAGGTGGAGAAGGCAGAGGGGCAGAGAGAGGCGAGAACAGTGTAGAGCAGAGAAAGGGAGCGAGCGCGCCAGAGAGGATGAATGTATTTTGTTTCACCCGATTTGGGTTAAAGGTGCCTGGAGAACTCCTCCAGTGACCTCCATTCCTGCTGGGAGAAACGCCTGCAAGATTCACCTCCGAAACGGGGCATTTCTCCCACTCTTACAGAAGGAAGAGTCGAGGGCTTGGGGGGCTGTGCTCAGCGGGTGGATTGGTAATGGGACAAAGTGGGACGAGGCGGAGAGAGAAGGGAACCAGAGAAGCTCGGAGTGGGCACAGGGATGAGACCCGCTTGCAGCCTTGACTCCTGGCCCCCACCCTCCTTCCCGCCCTGCCTGACCTTGGAGCGGGTCCTGTGTCCCACCCGATTGCCAAACTTTGAATCGTCGAATGTATTCGCTACCTCTTTCATTGTTTATAGAAAGCAGGCAAAGCCTTTGAAACTGAACCGGGGCTCGGCCGGGCTCTATATACAGACACCGATAAACACGGCAGTTTCGCCAAGACACTCACCCCAGAGTCCCTCCTAAAAGCTCGCAGTTGTGTGTGTGTGTGTGTGTGTGTGTGTGTGTGTGTGTGTTTTGCTGGAACCGCTAGCTAGCCGGCTGGGGGAGGCTGCGGGAGGGTCTTGCCGCTCTGTAGCTCAGCGTGCCAGCGCGTGTGCGTGCGTGCCCCGGCCTGGGCACATCCTCAGCACAGGCCTCCGGGTGCTGGGCTGGCCCTCCGCGGCCTCAAGGGCAGAAAGCCTGGAGTCAGCCCGGAGCAGGCGTGTGAAGCTGGCGAGGCCAGTAGGCCCAAGCCACCGAGTGTGTGAAGGGGGAGGGTGGAGCCACCTCCCCAGACGCCCCCCGGTTCTGCAGCCGAAGCCTCCCGCAATAAACTGACAACAGTGACATTTATTATTATTTGAAATTAAACAATGTCTGCTCCCCCGCTCGGCCTGAGTGAACTAGGAGGCGCGTTCTGTTTACACTGAAGGAACTAAGCTCTTCTTCCCATTCTGCCGAGGAAGGAAAGACCTGGCCCGGGCCCCCTCTCCCCCGAGCCTGAGCTGAGGGGATTTAACTATAAAAGGCCTGGGAAGCCTACCTCGCGCCTGCCTGCAGGCACACGCGCTGCGGCAGATAAACACCACAGGGCTTGGGCTCCGAGGCCTCCCTTCACTCACCCCTTCCCACCATCCCCCGGTGAGCCTGGGTCCCGCACGCAGCTCGTCCTTCCACCCCGGCCAGCCTCCCACTCGCTGGCTTTCCGGGGCGCACCCCACCCCGCCTCGGAAAGAGGGCTGGGAATTTGGAGCGCACCCCGTAAGCCCAGAGGGAGAGGTACAGGGCCCGCAGGTCTGCAGCACCCATCTGCCCATGACTATCCTGGTTCCAAAACCAAACCCGGATGGGTTTTGGGTTTCTTTGCTGAGGGCCAAAGTGTTTAGACTCTCCAAGGAAGAGTGCCAGGCACGTTGGAGAAGTTGGGGGGGGGGGTACGGCATTTAGGAATAAATTTTGGCTCAAGGCTCGCAGCAGAGGTTACCAGCTGTGTTTTTTTCTGGGGACCCCAGCCAGGACAAGAGGTATATGGGCACCCACAGATGTGCAGTCCCCGGGGCGCACCCAGCCCGCCGTCATCATGAGGCGGCAGCAATGCGTGCACTGAGCGAGTGGCTAGAGCACCTGCCTGGGCGCTGGAGGCCAGCTTCTCACCGAGTTGGGCTCCTTCTGCCCCTAAATAAAAAAGTAGGTCTCTGGCTCTGAAAAGAGCATTTACAAAGAGCAGAAATGGAGGTTCCGTTAGGGCCTTCTTCACCACTGTTTCTTTATGGAAGCTGCGACCTCCAGGTTTCTGTTTTCCTCCAGGTTACAAATAGTCACCAGCCTCCAGCTCACCTCTGGGCCTCTCCCCTCCCCAAAACTTCAAGGGAAACCTGGAATGGATCCTGGCAAAAGCGGAGCGGGGGCCACTTTTCTCTTGTACACTCCTCACTCGTGGAGGAGTTGCGTGTTCCATTAAGATGCGTGGATGCGCTCTTTATGACATTGGCATTAATTTTTTTCTCTCTTCCTCACCCCCTCACCCGTCCCTTTCTTGGTCTCCCTCCCCTTCTCTACCCAGACGGATGTTTCCCAGTTACAAAGTGAAGGTGACGGGCCTCAATCCCAAAACGAAATACATTCTCCTCATGGACATCGTCCCAGCCGATGACCACAGATACAAGTTCGCAGATAATAAATGGTAGGTAGGCACCAGTGTGGGCCGGTGGGGAGGGCAAGGGGGGAAGTGGAAGGCCAGACTCTCCTCCCCCCAGACAGAACCAAGAAACATTCTTTGAACTCCCCACCCTGCGGAGTGTTTTGCTGCTATCCTGGACCACCCCAGAGGAGGCAAGAGCAGCTGTTAGTTCCCATTTTATAGACAAGAAAACTGAGGCTCAGAGGATGTGAAGGGCCTGTAGCTGTTCCTGCACCCACGGGTTGTGGATATTTTAAAAAGGGTATTGTTTCCAAGCGCTGGAGGTATTTCTGGGGGCATAAAACCATTTACAGTTATTTTTTATGAGTTACCTGCTTTGAACGTGCCTTTTTATGAAATTGCAAAGTCAGGCCGTGGTATTTGAGTTAAACAAGCAAGCGAGGAGAGGTCCATTCCTTGGGTGGACTGCTCCTGTGGCTGCCAAGCGTGCAGAGAGGCTCGAAGAAGAAAGCACATTTGAAAGCCCTTAAGGACTTTTCTTAGACTTTTTGGTCCAGGCTTTCAGAACCCAAGAATTATTCCATGGGCAGCAAGAGGCTTCGAGGCCCTGCGGCTCCCCTGGTGCAGGGGGAGGGGTGGGGTGGAAGAAGAAAAAGCCGCTTAGTGGGGGACTTGTCTGGACACTGGCCGCAGGCCTTCTGAGCACCTGGGTTTGCAGATGCCCAGGCAAGGCCCCAGGATTCGGCCATTTCCAGATCATTCTTCTATTCAGCAGCCCTTGTCTGGCCCGGCACAGGACCCTGCCAGCACGACAGGGCGCTAAGTCTGGGCGGGTTTTGTCCCCCCTTGGTCAGGTCTGTGACGGGCAAAGCAGAGCCCGCTATGCCGGGCCGTCTCTATGTGCATCCGGACTCGCCGGCCACCGGGGCGCACTGGATGAGGCAGCTGGTTTCCTTCCAGAAACTCAAGCTCACCAACAACCATCTGGACCCTTTTGGGCACGTAAGTACCTGATACAGCCCACAAGGCCTCCTCCGGTACTCTCCATCTCTGACTGTCCTGAGTCCGTGGGTCTGGGTTGCTCTTGCCCTCTCTCTTCCCCCTTTGTCTGTTTCCCTGAGTTTCTCTCTCTTCTTGGCTCCTCTCACTCACGCTTGCTTCTCCTTTCCTTGCCTCATTCCACTGGCCTGGGTCTTTTCCTCTCTTGGCCTCCCTAATCCGCCGCTGTCCTGTGCAGTCTTCTCTGTGGTCCACCGTCCCATGCTCTGGGGCTGCCTTTCCTTCTGGGGGCAGCTGGAGAACCGGGGCCTGGGGAGACTGAAGCCTGGACCTCTGTCCCATCTGTGATTAGGTGTGGGGGGTTGTGTGTTTCAGATCTTCAGAAAATGTGGTCCTTCTAGCCCAGAGGCTGCCCAGAGGCTAGACCTCCATGGGAACCCTAGATAGCCTTCCCTGCTCACTTCCAAACCCTGCCTTGTTATTGAGATGTTCCAGCTGAGAGGGAGCCCCTAGGCCACCTGTTCCCTCTTTTACAGATGGGGAAGCCAACCTGCCAGAGGCCAACCCGGGCACCCCTTTTGAGCTGATCCTCTTGGGTTTATCTTTTTCCCCCCAACTTCCAGCTTCTCCCCCACCCTCACCATGCCCGGAACAGGCAAACCTGGACCAGAGTCCTAACCCTGGAGTCTGCATCGGCCCCCAGAGCAGCCTGGTGAACCACCGGAGTCTGCATGCAGGACACTGAGTGTGCTGCCCCTCGCCTTCCAAGCTCTTAGCAGGTTCTCCAGCTTTAAACAGTGTTTTCCTCAACAACAACAACAACAAAAAACAACAAATGAACAAAACACTGATTTGGAGGGAACTGTCTCCATATCTTTTCTCCGGCAATAACTAATCACCAGAAAAGAACACAGTCTCGAATTCAGTGTGTTCAGAATCCCTAGCTTGATGATTCCACCGGAAAGTGGGCTCTTTCGTCTTGGGGACCCTGGGCCCTCACAGCAGCCTAGAAAGGAGGACGCACAAATATGCAGCCTTTATAAATGGGAGTGCAGGGGAGGGGCGGGTCCTGCCCAAGGTCATGCAGCTTGAACCCGCAGGGTCTGCGCCGGGAGGGGACAGGGATGCGGGCAGTGGTGCGAGCTCGAACCGCTGGCCGAAGGGGAGGAGAGAAGGAAGGCCCAATTCCCTTCCCGCGCGCGGTGGCGGGGACGGAGCAGAGGGTGCAGTGGGGGCATTTCAGGGCAAAACGCCCGGCCCCCTCCCTCCGCGTTTGCCCGCAGGGCCGCCCCGGCCCTGCGTGGGCATCGGCTGGCCGGGGTGGCGCGCGGCCTGCGGGACCGGCTGAGCGCCGGGGACGCCGCGGACCGACGGGTTTCCCGCGGGGCTGGCCACTCCGGGAGGCGGGGGGACTCCGTGCAACCTCGCTTTCCCTGGGCGGTCCAGGCGGTGCCTTCCGGGGTCGCGCTGGGGCGGGAGCTCGGCCCCCGCAACCAGGCTCCGGCACCCTCGCGCGTGTCCAGGCTCCCGGGCCCCGCGGAAGAGAGAGGGGGTCCTGGGGGCGGCCCCGGGCCCCGCTCCTGGAGCCCAGAGCCGCCCTAATGAAATTAGGAGCCATTAGATCGCCCTCGCGCTGCTGTCTCCACACTGTCCCCGGCCGTCAAAGCAATTTGGCTAAGCCGGGACGATGGCCGCGCCGGCCGGGGGCTGCGGCGGCCCACGGGGCCCCGCTGCGTCTCTCTGTCGCCACGCCGCCCCCGCCGGCGTCGCTATCGGCCGGGGAGGAGGCCGGGCCAGCGGCGGCCGCAGATTAGGGCCGCGCGCGGCCGGGGTCGGGAGCCGCGGGGCCCGGGGTCGCCCCGCCCGCCGCCCCTCCCCCTCCCCCACCCCTCCCCATCCCCCTCCGCGCGGGCCTCGGGCCTCCGGCCTCGGGCTGGGCCCGGGGACCCTGCCCCGGGGCGGCGACGCAAGTCATCAGAGACCCCGGGACGCCTGGCCGCGCGCTCCAGGTGGCGGGTCCCAGGGAAGGGCAGGCCAGGGTGCGCCGTTGCGCGCGGCGATCGGCCCGTTCAGGGCAGGTATCGGGCGTCCTCATGGACGCTCGCGTTCGCAGCTCCCCAAACCGTCAAAAGCCAGGCATCCTCCAAACGGCAAAGCTGGCTTTTTTCTTTTCTTTTCTTTTTTTCTTTTTTAAAGCGGAGATGCTCGTCTCCTAGGACTAGTCCTGCTCCAGCAGTCTGGAGCCTCCTTCTGTAGTGGCCTACTAGTGGCGTTATAGGTGCGGCTACAGGAGGGGGACCCCATTTGTCCCCGGGAGCACCCCAAACATGGAGACAGCAGAAAGGAAGGAGAAAGAATGCATTCCCCCACCCCCCCCCGCAAAAAAGAAAAAAAAAAAACAGTTTGTCTGGGGCCAAGGCTGGAGATAATTCTGATGGTGGATCCAGAAATGTTGATAACGTTGTAGAAAGGGAACCTGGTGAGAAGTAGGTGGTGGGTGGGGGTCTCGCCATCCCTGGAGGCCCACTCCCTAGCCCATTACCTTCTTTATTTCAGGGACTCCACTTTGCACATTCTCCACACAAATGGCCGAGCCTGGGATTTTTTTATTCTGGTTCTGCAAACACTAGTCTTTTACTTTTCAGTCTCTTAAAGGGTTTCGTTTTGTTTTGTTTTGTTTTGTTTTTTGGGGGGGAGGGGGATGTTTGTTTATTTATTTGATTGTTCTCCCCTTTCATTCCAAAACTGAAGCTTACACTTCTCCCCAGGCACCAGTTCTTTGCTGCATATTTGCATACCTTCCTTTGGGGGGGGGGGGTGGAGGTGGGTGGGGAGTACACTATACAGGAGTTAATTTATTAAGCAAACTTTATTAAGAATTCTGATTTACTGCCGTGTGTGCTTTGGGTAGATTCCTGGAATATTAGCCTGGCTTTTTTGGTTGGAAATTGCCATTTTTGAAATGTTTCTTTTTAATGAAATCACTGGCCCCTTTTCAAAACAGGAGAGAAAAAAAATCAGACACCCCCACCCCCACCCCCACCCAAGAGTCTGTAGCAGGAGGTGAATTTTAGCGGTGGAGAGAGGAGAAATTTATCTGGAAACAAAGGGGTTTTGATTTTTCTTACAATCTCATTTTCTTTATTATTTTTAGATTATTCTAAATTCCATGCACAAATACCAGCCCAGATTACACATTGTGAAGGCGGATGAAAATAATGGATTTGGCTCAAAAAATACTGCGTTCTGCACCCACGTCTTTCCTGAGACAGCCTTTATCGCGGTGACTTCCTACCAGAACCACAAGGTAAGCCCCAGGCCCCGGGAACCAGCGTGCTGCGGCTGCCTGTTCGTGTGTTCGTTAGCAGGAGGGTGCAGGGGTCTTCTACTGAAACTTTTAATCTTTAAGGGCTTCTTCTTTCCCTCACAGCAGGTACCAGCTTCTACCCCAGGGGGCCAGGGCAGGGGCAAAGCCAGGGCCTGATGATTGCAGCTGTTTGTACTGTATTCACGGGTTTTGCAGGTCTCTCTGTCTCTCTCCTTGTCTCTCTGTCTCTGTCTCTCTCTCTCTGTCTCACACACACCAGTTAGAAACAAACTTGTCAAATTGTAGGTGACCACACATTCAAATATAACAAGAACACATCAACTCTCTCCACTCCTAAAGTGATCGCCAAGAAGAAAGGTCATTTTAATGCAGGGCTCCATGCTCTTAGGTGGGGACCTGGTGCCACCCTTCATGGAGCCCCTTTTTCGGGTGAGGGTGTCTCCTCCAGTCTGCCTTTTGGATGCATTTCAACGTGAACTGGGGCAGGTGGCAAAGTTGCCAGAAGCCTGGGGCTTGGATCTGCAAGATGCTTCTCTGATTGTCTCTGTGGTTGCCCATCCCGGACAACAGTGAAGCAGGGTGGGCATTGTTGAAAGACAAGAACAAAAACTGAACAACCTGTGCCACCTTGCCCAGGGGCTCCTGGGAATTAGACAATACCACAGCAAAACCACAGCTTTCGGAGGGGAGGGATGCTTTATTTTCCAGAAGGAGGTTGCAGTGTGGTGTAGACACAGGAGGGTATAGATTGAGTCTGTCAACATCAGACCCAACACTGTTCAAAATCCAGACCCCGATCTGGGCATTTCCAAGCTGGATGATGATCCTAGAACAGGGCACCCCGTAACTTTTATTTTTTCCTAGGAGAAAGGGCTCCTCTTCTCTTGACTTATCATGGTTCACTTCTGTTCTTTAGACACTCGAGTGCCCCTGTATTTGTTTTATCGGTGGAAGGGCAGGATTGAATGATTCCTAAAACAATATTTTACTTATCTATTCATAAGAGATTCAGAGAGAGAGGCAGAGACATCAGGCAGAGGGAGAAGTAGGCTCCCTGCAGGGAGCCCAATGCAGGACTCGATCCCAGGACCCCGGGATCATGACCTGGGCCAAAGGCAGATGCTCAACCACTGAGCCACCTAGGAGTCCCAAGATTGAGTGATTCTTAAGCCTACATGAAAAGATCTAGAGTCTGGAAAAACAAGATGCAGGGCAGGGGGCACTGTGGGGATGCAGGCTGCTAGCATTAAGGAGTGATACGGGTTGTTGAAGGCGAAAGTAGGGGGTTCCATATGGAGTCAATGAGGGCCGGTCACTGGGGCAGCATAAGGAGATGGGCATGGGGATGGTGACTCCCTTCCTCCTCCATAGCTTCCTATCCCCACCTGCAATATAAGGGTAGGCTGGCTGAAATTTACAGGGGCTGTGAAGCCAGGTGGGAGAGGCCAGGGCAGAGTGAGGGGTGTGTTTAGCACCCTAAAGCCTCCAGCCTATACTCTGGGTGTCAGATAACAGCCCCCCCCCCCCTCCAGTGAAGCCAGGTCAGTTACGAGATGGTAATCTCCAAATTCAGATTGTCAGCCATCTGGCCAAGCGGTGATGGAGGGTCGCTGCTAGGCCACAAGTCCTGTCTGGGGACCCAGGTCTGGAGAGAGCTTCCCTCCAGAAGAAAACTTGCTCTCCCCAAAATACAATTACTTTTTAAAGGGGAAGGAAGAATTTTCTGAGTTCCACTCCTGACTTGTCAAACCAACGAGAACAAAAACATGAAGGTCAAATACTCTGAAAATCGCAGAACTATTTCAGGCTAATTTGAGCCTGGCTGCTAGCAACCTGTTTCCTCTATGGCTATTATAAATCTATGTTTAACTTTGTGGTGACGGTCACAGGGGAAAAAAATTGGAAAAAATAGCAACAAGGACACTCAATCTCACCCCTCCCTCCCTCCTCTCTCCCTCTCGTGTATGTATACACACACACACACACACACACACACACACACTCCTCTATATATCTATATACACACATACACACTTAGACCTGACAGAGGGTCCAAAGATATACCAGATTTTCTTTTCTTTCTCTCTTTTCCACTAAGCAAGCCCAGGTTCACACAGAAAGGACAGGAAGTGGTAGACTCCTGATGTGAATGCTTGGGTCCTTAGGAGGAAATCCCTAAGGTCTGTGTAGTTATGATCTTAGGGTCCATCAGGCATGGCTAGATCGGGGTGGGGGGCATGTGTGCACCTCTCTCTCTTTCTCTCTTTGCTTTTGGAGGCATAACTGTCCTGCAATAAACTGCAATATTTGCAGTATACAATTTGATGAGTTTGACATATATACAGCTATGAAGCTGTCATTGCCACCGCTTGTGAGTATATCCTAAATTTATAATTTTATTTTTATTTATTTATTTATTTATTTATTCATTCATTCATTCATTCATTCATTCGAGACACAGAGGCAGAGACATAGGCAGAGGGAGAAGCAGGCTCCCTGGGAGAAGCCCAATGCAGGGCTAGATCCCAAGACCCTGGGATCATGATCCCAGCCAAAGGCAGATGTTCAACCACTGAACCACCCAGATGACTCTCCAATTTTCTTTAAAAGATGTCCTCCTCAATGAATATATTTTAATGATCCATGCACTTGAAGGAGCGTATGCTCAATGGGGTGTGCATGTGTGAGATTTGAGCACAGCCTAGGGGATTGTGTGTCTGAATGCTCATAGATCTAACAATGTATGTCTTCAAGTATGCATCTGGATAGATGTGTGTCTGATGACCACACAAAGGGTTCACAGATGGGAATTTGGGTTTAGTTTTTAGTGGATTGGCCATAAAGTGTTTTTTAGCCAGCCTGACCTCCAGAGGAGGGATTTCATAGGAGACAGCTTTCAGCCACTGTCACCCCATGTGATAAGTTTTGCCCACGTTTTAGTTGTAAAGTATCAAAGGCACCTATATTCTTGGTCAGGAGGTAGTGTAGAGCAGTACATTTCTTCCAGTCCAGTCTGAGGCCCCTGCAGGCATTCCCTGTATGGATATATAACGTGTGATTTCAATACTCAGGCCAAGTTGAGTGTGGTTTTTGGACTCTGTCTTCTTACATTATAGTCCCACCTGGGTGAGGTGTCGAGACTCTTGACTTCATGGCAGGAGCCACCTGTGCTTTCACTTGCCATTGCCTGAGGGTTCAGGTGGGACTCTGGAGGCAGGCTGCCTGGGTTCAGATTCGTTTGACTTGGGCAAGTTACCTGACTCGTTTTTCCTCATCTGTAAAATGGGGGTCATACAGGAATTGTTTGTGGTCCTCATCGTGAGGACCAAACGAGATAATCCTTGGAAAATGCGTAGTGCAGAGGGTGGGAAAAAGCACAGAGTATCAGCAATGATACCATTGACTGACTACTCAACTGATCGGTTTGTAACAACTCCATCCAAAACACAGGCCCTGGGAAGCTCTTTGCCTTCCCTATTTGAGAAATCAGAAGAACTGAGATTCTAGATAAGTTCTTAACCATGTTTGAAAAACAACTACAAATGTTAGTTTTTGTGGTTGAGTTAGTTCATTTCCCTGAACGTGCCATCAATTCAAGGACTGTTTGCCCTGAATTATTATGCTTTGGATAAATGAGCAAGGACAGAAAAGCAATCCATGTGATTAAATCACCAGGACAGTGTAGGACAATATGAGGCAGTTGTTTTCTGGCCCCATCCTCCAGAATGAACTTTCTTTGCTTGGATGCAGGTATACCAGGGGGAGGCAGGTGGGTGGCAGGGTTCACTTGCTAGGCTGGGGTCACACACCCGCACGCCCCTGGGCGCCTAATGACACTACGTATTTCCTCAGCCCAGCTGTGATCCCAAGCTGGATTTGGGATTTATTTCCCCAGATGGTTGACAGCTTGAAAAAGATATTTAAAAACTCGACTCTTCCGCAGCAGCGACGTTTGCTCTGTGAAACACGTTTTTGTAAGGCTTTCACTGAGGTTGTCAGCAGCGCCCAGAGCAATCCCTAGAAATATTTAGGTGTTAAAAAAAGGTCACGTGGGCATTTCATTTCTCTGCTCTTGCAACAATGGCTGTGTATGCGAGCATGTCTATCCCCTGATATTAACTTACTTTGCCATTAAAAGGCATTTCTTCTCCTGCTTAAATCATTGTGTAAGGAGTCTGTATTTATGAGGTATGAGCTTTCTGGTTGGGACCAGGAAATGAACCCCTAATAGAGAGACATAATTAAGATTTTTGGCCCTCATGAGGGTTTTTTTTTTTTTTTTCAAAAGCAAGAATTCACAACAATTATTCTCATTAATTTTTACAACCTCTGTCTCACTGGTTGGAGCTGGCATTTATATTTGTTTTAGTCCCCCCTCCCCCCTCCCCCGGATATCCGGTTTTATGCTGATTTTGGAGCGAGTGCATTTTCGTGAAGAGTGAAAGTGAGCTTCAGTGGAGCCTGTTAGTAGAACTCAGACATCCAACGTATCGGCCTGTGTGCCCGAGTGAGCTCACCAACATGCAGCATGTTAGGAAGGGAATTTCAGACACAAGGTTCTGGGGAGTAAGGCAGACATTTTCACCCGCAGCTGAGCTTGTTCTATGAATATTTCTCCAGTGTAATAATTCTTACATCCTCTAGACATCTATACTCCATGAAAAAGACATATGTAAGAGCAACGTACCTAAGTTGCCTATGCAGCAAACTGTGCTTGTCCTATGCAATCATATTTTTGGAAGCGCAAAAATGAGGGAATAGTGGACCTCTTTGCGGTGCAAGGGATGGTTTTGAGCGAAAGATTTTTTGCTAATAAAATACTCAAACCCACCCCCTGCCTTTTTTTTCCCCTCTCGTGATAATTGTCTGCCTTAAGCTCTTGGTGGAATGGTGACATCATGGACTAGGCATTAATGCAGCCCCCATACCGCACCCATGTTGCCTACAATACTCCTAGGGACTGGCTTCAGTGACTCTTGGGGCGGGGCACAGGGAGTGCAGCAAGGATTCCTCCACCCTTTTTTGAATGATCTGATTTTTACTTAACCTTTTGAGGATCCCTCCCCACCTCCCTTTAAAAAATCCCATGCTATATGGTCACTTGGGTTGCATTTTATTATGATGAAGCTCAAGTGGGAAAGAATGCTCCACTAGGTGATGGGCTATTGGACACAAAACAGAAGTGGATTCGGAGTGCGTATTTTATTTAATTTTTTAAAGATTTTTTTCGTTTATTTATTTGACAGAAAGAGAGAGTGTGTGCACAAGTAGGCAGAGTGGCAAGTAGAGGGAGATGAAGAGGGAGAAGCAGGATCTCCGTTGAGCAGGGAGCCCAATGACCTGAGCCAAAGGCAGATGCTTAACCAGCTAAGCCACCCAGGCGCCTTGGGAGTGCACATTTTAAAGACTGATTCCCTAAGAGATTTTTTACAGACTTTTCTACTCATTCTGAAGGGTCAATCAAAATCAGAAAGTTGTAGGAATGGGTAGAGTTTTAAAAAAAGGAAGGAGGGAATGTGTATACACATAAATACCCCATCTATTTAAAAAGTTTTAAAATAGGTCTTTTTTTTTTTTTATAGCTGTTCTAGGTTCACAGCAAAGTTAAGCGGCAAGTATAGAGAGTTCCCATTGACCCCCCCTACCCCCTCCGCCTGCCTCAAAAGCTCCCCCACCATCAACATCCTCCACCGGAGTGGGACATTTATTACGATCGATGAACCTACACGGACACGTCGTTATCACCCAGAATCTACATTAGGGATCTGGACAAATGTATGAGGGTTTGGACAAATATATGAGGACTTCTATCTACCATTAAGTTATCATACAGAGTAGTTTTATTTTAAGTGCTCTGTGCTCTGCCCATTCATCCCTCCCTCCCCACACCACCTCTGGCAACCACTGATCCTTTTTTATGGTCTCTATAGTTTTGCCTTTTCCAAAATGTCATGCAGTTGGAATTCTATAACATATTTTTTAAATGTTAATTTTATGTATATTTTTTACTGCAAGTGCACACACACATATACACGTATATAATATAGCAATTTCACGTTCGTTATAGAGTTTTGGAGTTAGAAGGAAACCTTACGAGGCCATCTCTTCTGGAAAACAGAACACACCAGAATGCCTGCCTCCAAAGGGATGGATTATGGGTGCATTTACTAGTTACTACTCCTGGTTTCTCAAAGAAACGTACTCAGTTTCTCAAAGTCTGTAACTCTACTACGGTGGATAGCTGAGGTGGTTGTGTGGGTACTTGCATATGATGGGATCACAGAGAGAAAATTGTTCTTGTTTTGATTATCTTTCTATTCATTTATCAGGGAGAGGGTTCAGTACCAGTTTGTGTTAAATCCATCTCTAAAAGTGTCTCCTTTCCTCTTGCAACAAAGTGAGGGCAGGCCTCAGGTTTAGAACTTTCTGCGGGTGCCAGTAGGGGGAATTTGATACAATGGTTTTTCTTTTATTGAATAGTTCATGATTTTTTTTAAAGATTTTTTTATTTATTCATGAAAGACACACAGAGAGAGGCAGAGACACAGGCAGAGGGAGAAGCAGGCTCCTCGCAGGGAGCCCAATGTGGTAGCTCATGATTCTAGTTTGAGGTAGAGAGAAGTGATATTATATATTTTTTGTAAACAAAAAGTGGTTAGGTTTAAATCAAAATACTGAGGCAGACCAGTGTACAGGGGCTATGTAGACATATAGATATGATACAATAACAATGGTGAAGGTGAAACCTGTGTGACTGAGCCTCACGAATGCTGCCTTGGTGGCTCTAAAGTGTCTGATATATAAAAATTCAATTCACACTCAGCTTTTAGGAAATACTTTTAGCAGACTCCATGTGGTTGTACTCTTTCACCTGGACCTGTACGCTCACACTTACAGAATACGTGTTGATGGTTTCCATGAAAGTTATGACCACAGGACCCAAGAACCTGTCCTATTGCTAAGTTTTGTACATTGCAACAAAAAATTTCCAAGAAGAGGGAAGTCTCTTCTATCTAGAAAATTGAAGGGCCTTGGGGCTGACGCACAGGTTATCATGTGTGCTACAATTCTCTGGGTGTTTATTTAGTCAAACACCATCTTCCACCTGTGTTAGCTAACTCTGTGATGCTGAAATGAATGAGGCATGGGGCATAGCAGAATTTTTTTATTTTTTAAAAATATTTTGTTTATTTATTCATGAGAGACACACAGAGAGAGGCAGAGACATAGACAGAGGGAGAAGCAGGCTCCATGCAGGGAGCCTGATGTGGGACTCGATCCCAGGACCCCAGGATCATGACCTGAGCCAAAGGCAGATGCTCAACGACTGAGCCACCTAGGCATCCCCATAGCAGAATTTTGAAAGCAATCAAATTTCTCCAAATGGCGGTTACCATGCTGCAGGATGAGTGGCACCATGTCAACATGCCCAACTTTCTGAGGGGGCGGGGGGGCACTGAGTGTAGGGGCCTAGAATGTGTTTGACATACAACATGCTAGGATTAGAAAACAAACAAGCCCAGCTGGAGTGATGCAGAGTATGACTCCAATTAACGGGCAAACCGAAACCAGGTTTTTTTCCCTTTTAAAAGTGGTCTGATCTAGGGCAGTTTTCAAAGCCTCCTCTCAAATGAAGTGGTGGGTCCCACTGCCGTGACTGGCTTAATTTGCTGCTTTTGGTTGCCAGAGGCTGCGTTTCCAGCCATCAAGTGAACACGGAGTCTCTCTTTCTCTCTTTCCTTCCTTCAGATCACCCAATTAAAGATTGAGAATAATCCCTTCGCCAAAGGATTCCGGGGCAGTGATGACATGGAGCTCCACAGAATGTCACGGATGCAAAGGTAAGAAGGTGGAGTGCTGGGCTCCCTTCTCTCCATGTACCCCCCACCTTCCACCTCACTTCCCCACCCCCCAGTAACCCAGAAGAGCCAGCAGCAGCCCAGTACCTCTGTCCTCTGGCCTACCTGCTCACAGAGGCCCAGACATGTTAGGCATCGAGAAAAAGGAGAGATAGCCACCTTTGGTCCCACCATCTGACAATCTCTACATGCTCACATATGGTTTACTCTTTGGGACAGCCCGGGGGTGGGGGGGATTGGGTCCTCCCAGGACCGGGAGGGAGGAGACGGCATGAGGGACCTTGGGAACTTGGCGTCCTCCATCTGCCCGGAGCAACAAAAGCTACAACTTTCTCTCCCCTTTCTTTGCCTTCTCTCTCCTTCTCATGAAATCAATCCTTTCTCTCTTTCTTCCCATAAGTCACAGCCGATGAATGATTTTCTTTTTGGCAACAGCTCTTGGTAAATGAAAGGGAAGTTAATGACTCGATTTCCTGGGGGTGAAATGCAGACAAATTTGACACCACGTGGTGGTCCGAGGCACTGGGGGATTGGAAGCTGGTGATAAAAATTGCTCGGTATTTTTACATATCCTGTGGTCGCAGTCGCTGATATGATGAATAGAAGGGGCTGTAGAAAATGTACATAGTGGGAATTTGGTCTGATTTGAAAGGATTGTACGAGCATTGCCAATTTTGTCAAACATTCTCTCTACCTCTTGATATGCTTCCAAAATAACTTACCATATGGCAAGAGAATTAGAAATACATCTTGATTCCTTTGACCAAGAAAGGGTCCCCCCAACCCCTGCTTCAGTGGGTTTAGTGTTTCAAAATAAAGTGAGGTCACGTAGGAAGCTTTTCCTTATCCTTTCTGGAAGACATAAGAAGAGGGAGTCAGGCCGATGGACAGACATACCATACCCGTTCAAAGAAAGATCAGGGATCTAAGGGAGGAACAGAGAAAGGCCACAGTGTCGTGGTTTTCACACTGGTTTGGAAATTCATGCCACGGAAATTGTTTTTATTTTATTTTATTTTATTTTATTTTATTTTATTTTATTTTTTAAGATTTTATTTATTTATTCATGAAAGACACACACACACACACACACACGCACAGAGGCAGAGACATAGGCAGAGGGAGAAGCAGGCTCCCCATGGGAGTCCGATGTGGGACTTGATCCCAGGACCCCGAGATCACGACCTGAGCCAAAGGCAGATGCTCAACCACTGAGCCACCCAGGTGCCCCTGGAGACTGTTTTTAGAAAGCGGGTTTCCCAGTCTAACTTTGCATGCGTTAGGAAAGAAATATACCGTTACCGTCAGGTGTGCACCCTCTACCCCACTCATATGCATTTCTGCATTTATAATCAGTTTACTTCATGACCACAGATGAGCAAGATGCTTTTTGTGGCTAAAAGAACCAAGTTCTTAAGTTATTTTTGTTAAAAAATAACAATTGGCTTTACGTGGCAGCATTTTTTAAATCGGAGCTGGATTGAGTCCACCATCAAGTGGAAAAGTTGACAACAGGTATCCTATAAAGCTTGTGTGTGGGGTGGGAGGTTGTCAACCTGTTTGTGGCCCTGGGTTCAGAATGCCAAGCTTGAATTGCCATGGTGATCGGGCTCTTGGGCTGCTCTGACTGCTGGTCATCACTGAGGGATTTTAGCCTCTGACAGAGTCTCACTTCCATCCTCCTGCTGGTGAGGGGTGGGCCACCCCATTGCAGCTTGCAAACCAAGGGTTTCCCCATCCCTTACGTCATCCCTCCTTCCCACAAGGTCAAGAGCAGATGGGATACAGGATTTAAGGTGTTGTAAATCGCCTCCTCTTGTGTAACTGGTCACCAGGTCCTGTTGTTTCTGCCTTCCTAAAATATGTCTGAATTCACCTCCTTTCTCCTACCAGGCTGTCTATTCCAGCTGCCACCATTGCTACCGGCCATGGCCTTCTAAATTATTTAGACCTTTCCAGGACATTCTCTAGGCAGCTGCCAAAGACATCTTTGTAAAACACAAATCAGATGAGGTTACTCACAGTGTAAGACGCACCCTCAGTATAAGGTCCAGACTCCCCCGGTGGGCCATGCCCTTCCCATCTGATCCAGCCACTCCCCCTGGCTTTGGAAGTGGATGGGATAAATGATAGACGTGGAGGAGAGACAGGTGGGGGAGTGCAGGTGTCTGAGATCTTAAATATCAGTGACCCCGGGGACTCTCCCTTGAAGTTATAAACATAGCCGGTTAGATATTTAGAAGGATGACTTTACTTTGGTCTGAACTGGCTGTCCAGATCATCTCCCCTGTTCATGCAGATTGGTTGGGGTTGTCTAGGTGTCCTCTTTGAGTAGGCACTTGCAGTAAAAGGCAGGAGAGGGTGGCAGGGGGCCAGTAGGCTCTCAGTAATTGGCCTATTGTGTCAAAACTCACAACCTAAGAACCACATGTCTTTGTGGCCACATTAGGAGTTGTGCTGGGGACTCAGAAGGCAGAACTAACCACTGGCCAGCCTGGGAGGGTGGACAGGGTCATCTGCCCAGTTTTGTGTACACGGCCCCTGAGGAGGAGACAGAGTGAGGCCTGTACAGTGGCTCCAACAGGAGGCTTGGGGACTCAGACAAACCCGGGCTCAATCCTTGCTCTGCATGTATCAGCGTGTCACCTCACGGAACCTCAGTCTTTTCATCTGTAAAATGGGCATAAATTATAGCCTCCACTTTCCAGGGTTCTTGTAAGAATTACGTGAGAAAATATCTATGAGGTGCCTGGTTCCTAGTCCATGCTTGATGCAACATATCAGATTTGGGGGAAGACTCCCCATTACTCCCAGTCTTGCCCTTGTTCAGCATTTATTCTGGGCTGTGGTCCCAGCTCCCAGTGACAAGTGGGGAAGATGGCTGTCCGGAGTCGGCCGTGATAACAGCCAGGCCGGAACGGCAGGCTCCCTGTTCATCTTGTAATCCTGTTTCCTGTCCCCCACACACCCGGTGACAGCTGGCCCGCGGGGGGGCGGGGGGAGGGAAGCCGGAGGAATGACATTTCCTTTAATTGCAACAGTTGGAAGAAGGGGAGAGGGCTGGACACTGACTCGAGGTTAGCCCATATAAATAACGTCTGGATGAGCTGGGCAAATGTCTGGGCACTCACCCTTCTATCTCTCCGTGCCTTGCTCTCTGTGTTCGGAAAATGCTGACAGTGTCTTAGTTATTTTCCAACATTCATTTATGGTCTCCAGTTACAGAAGCAAGAACCGCTTATTATAAAAATGAGCGAGCTGTGGAAAAAGCATAAAGAAGATACAAGTATTTTTAAAATCCTGTCTCTAGCTGACTGATTTAGAATATGTGCCAAGGTTATTCTGAAAGGTTAATCTGCGGTTTAAAAAAAAAAAACATGTTGCCCTAAACAACCAGTATTTCCCAAATGGCAGGACCTCTACTCTGGTGACAGATGGGATGATTTTAGAAGGTGTACAGACATGGGCACATCAGGCTGATTTTATAGATATTATTGCTTGGAATGAGGCTAAGTTCTAAAGAAGGAAGGAGGGAGGGGGTAGGGGAAGAGGGGAGAACGAGAACTAAGGCTGATTATTTAAGGGAAAATATTAATTTTTAAGAAGTTTTTATTTATTCATGAGAGACACACACAGAGAGGCAGAGACACAGGCAGAGGGAGAAGCAGGCTCCCTGTGAGCCCGATGCGGGACTTGATCCCTGGACTGGGATCACACCCTGAGCCGAAGGCAGACGCTCAACCGTTGAGCCATCCAGGTGTCCTGGGAAAATATTAAATAAGAGTAGAAGTGGTGTAAAGGTTTGGTGAGCTTGTCAAGGCGATCTACAGATGACAGAGATTTGGGAAATAACTCTGGGTGCTCATCCTAACAAGAAAGGTGTGGGAGCTTTCCTCTTCTTTGAAATAACCTATGTCTTGGTTTTCCATAGAGCATCGCTTTCTTTGAATTTATTTCAGCCTTTTTAAGATGTGTCCAGGAAAGTTGTGACCTTCCAAAGAGCCAAGGGTGCTGGGGCCCAAGGCCAGGGTCGTTGGGGGCGGGGAGTGGGGATGATGGGGGAGGTCAGATGGGGGAGGGAGGGCAGGAGAAGGTGGGAGGTGGACCTTGTGGGAAGAGTGGGATTTGCATGTGCTGGGGAAGAAAGGTTTTCTGGGTTGGATCAGGGTAGACATGGGCAGGGATTGACAAGTCTTGGGGTATGGAGTAGGGGTCTGAAGCTCTCTGAAAGCCCACTGGGGTGGCACAGGGACGTGGTGGTACCCGGGGGACAGCTGCTCCGAGAAGCATGGCATTCTAGAGACAGAAGGGAACTACAGGAGGCAGCGTCTCTTCCAGTTTTGTGGGAGGAGAAACTGAGGACTGTAGATTCATTTATTTCTCCAGTGTTTGACCTGTCAATTCGTTATTCACGTAACATGTATTAAGTGCTTGTGCTATGGCAGGTCTTGAGGATGCAGAGGTGAATCAGCACCCCGAGGAGCAGGGTCCACTGGTGGAAAGCTCCGGGGCTGGGCTCCCCAACACCACTGAGCCTCTACTTCCTCATCTATAAAATGGGGGATAATTCGAGACCCCGCCTCCAGGGTTGTTGTGTGGGAATGAGGTAATATGTGTGTCCCGATTACCATTGCTACAGAACAGGATTATTCCCAGGCTTCACTGGGCCTGGCTGTGCCTGGGCTGCAAGCTCTGCCATCCGCTCTGTGTCTGTGACTGTAAATCCAGGACAGCCAGAGTCCTAGAGACCGCTTATCCTGTGCCTCTATGGCCCGCTAAAGGGACCAGGGAGTGCAGGCAACCCAGTCCTTCAGAAGGTGCTCAGAGACCGTCAGGGCACCCTGAATCTCATCCAGGTGCAATCTACTCGCCCTTGCTCAGGGATGCTTATTCGGGTCCTACTGATGGTAAAAAGACCAGGCATTGCTTGTCACCACTGTCTGCAGGGTTAAGCAAGAGGTAACAGGGAAGCACTTTCATTTTGTCCATGATCTGTGGGTCAGGAATTTGGAAAGGGCTCCTCTGGGTCATTCTTGCCTGCAGCCAGGCGCTGGCTGGGGTGGCAGGTAGCTGATGGCACCAGGCTGGACTTCCCGGATGGCACACTGTCATAATCCTGCAGTCGATGCTGGCTTTTGGCTGGGACCTCAGCTAGGCTGTCCCCCTGGAGCATGTGCATGCGGCCTACCCAGCGTGGTGGGCTCAGGGGAGTCAGACTCCTTCCGTGGCTGCTGGCTGCCCCTGAGGAGAAATAGGAGGAAGACTGAGACTCTGTCCTGTCCCTTCTGCTGCGTTCTCTTGGTTGATTGGAACTCACTAAGGTGGGCCCTGATCCAAGACTCAAGGATCCCTCCTCTAGATGGAAGGAGAGTCAGAGAATGTGTTTCCATGTTTTGTTTTGTTTTTTTAAAGATTCTATTTATTTATTCGTGAGACACAGAGAGAGAGGAGGAGACACAGGCAGAGGGAGAAAGAAACAGGCTGATTATTTAAGGGAAAATAATCCCGGGATTGTGCCCTTAGCTGAAGGTAGATGCTCGGCCGCTGAGCCACTCAGGTGCCCCAAGTCCCAATGTTTTAATGCCACCCCAAGAGGCATGGCAGTGCTTGGCACAGCATCTGGCCCAGACTGATGCTGGCTTAACGTTAGGTGTTGAGACAGGGTCCGAGCCCTTGGGAAGCCAGCAGCCAGGTTGACATGCCCAAGGCCGCACAACTAGTCAGGGTGCAGAGGCCTGGCTGTGAGCTTGGTTTCTCCAGGTTGGAGAAAATCCCCCTTCCGCCCCACCAGGCTGTCACTTGTCCTCCTGCAACAATATGCAAACCCCAGAATAGGGGCAGGCAGGCAGCGGAAGAGGGGCAGAAGGCATGCTTTAGCTTGCACAGAGTGGCCATGAGCGAGGCCCGGTCGTCCTGGCATACACAGCATTTATGCAGCAGCACTGGGGCCTTGTCAACTCAGCCAGCCAGGACTGTGCTGGCTTCAGAGCCTGTCCTACCTCAGCCTTTTCCTGGGCTGCCCACACATTGTGGCGGGGAGTGGTCTCCAGAGCCAGGATACCTTAAACTTCTGCTTTGAGTGGCCTGGATTTTGAGCCCCCAACCAGACAGCAGGTAGGAAGGCCCAGGATGTTCCAGATTGACCGGCAAGGTGGTTTTTGTCTGTCCCAGGCCTCAGCCGTTTCCACCTGCTCACGTTGGAAACTGACCGTTCTCACCTGCCTCTGAGTTATTTTTACTCACCTCCATCTTCTTCCTCAAGGGCCAGGCTTCTTATTCAGGATCCCTTTGGAAAATCCAATGAAAGCCAGGGACCTCTGAAAGACTCATGATACAGAATTAGAAAAAAATTTCCAACAATTTTAAGGGATTCAGGAGTCTGGGGCCCCTAAAAGGTTAAAAGCCTTTCACTGGTACCTTCCTTCCTCCAGCCTTGGCTTCCTGATTTTAAATTAATGTTCAGCTCCTTAACCTCAAATGGTCACTTTCAAACGGTTTACCACTCTTGTATTCCCATACTTGTGGTTAAAGGTAATCGGAATGCCCGGTTAATGAGGAGTGATTTCCAAGACAACATTCTGGAGATGGCATTAACTTCCTGCTTCTTGCTGTACTTTTGGCTAGCCACACGGCTTCCCCTGGAGAAGTGTGAATTTATCGAAAACAAGAGGGAGTTGTGTTTGGGAAGCCAAGCCAGCCTAAGTTGTGAAATTGAGGTTTGTCCCAAGGGGTCCCATGTAGGCTCATGGTTGTCCATTGAGGATGCTCAGAACAGCTCCTTCCGACCTTTCCCCGTTCATCTGCAGCACTGTCCTCACCCTCTCCTCCTCCACCCCCTGCCCCAGCATACCTGCTCTTTAGGGTCAGGGTCTGTGGACAAATTACTCATTCACATTTAAGCCGTGTTTCTCAGACTTTTGGCAGGCATCAAAATTACTTGATGGAGCTTGTTAAGAAAAGCAGATTTCTGGGTTTTATCCTCAGAGGTTCTGAATCGGTGCTCTGGGGAGGGTTCAGAAACTGCCCTTTGACAGGTTTTCTGATGGAGAGGTCCCCTGCTTGCACCTGGGTAATCCCTTGGCTCTGCAGAACGAGGAAGGGCATTCAGGTAAATGTGTGAAACAGATCTGGAAATAGATCCCATGTGCCGGACTATTTTATAAAAAATAACTCTTTGCTCTAAGTGCTCAACTTTGGCTGAACATGAGAAGTACCTGCAGTGCTCCCCCAATGTTTTATTATGAAAAATGCAAGAAAACATAAAAAATATGGGAGAATTGTACAGTAAGTACCCCATACCCACTTACTTCTTATGTTCTGCAGTTAATATTTTGCTATATATTTGTGCTATCATCCATCCATCCACCCACCAATCCAGCCATCCACCAGTCTATCCTTCCATCTGCTGACCCATTCATCCATTTGTCTGTCCATCCGCTGAGACATTCACCAATCTATCCATCCATCCATCTTATTTTTGTTTATGCATTTCATACTGAGTAGCAGACATAAGTACATTCTAGTCCTCTGTACTTCTGCATGCATGTCATTAAGATTCAATTTTTGCTCACTAATCTCTGTTTTGGATAAAATTACATAGAGTAAAATGCACAAATCTTAAGTGTACCATTCACTTTTTGACAAATGCACATTCCTATGAAACCCAAGCCCTGGTCATAATATAGAACACTCACTCCAGACATTTTCTTCATGCTCCACCCCAGTGAATTCCTGCCTCTACCTCCCCACCAGAAGCAATCAGTGTTTCAACTTTTTTCTTTTCTTTTTTTTTTTTCACTGTAAGTTAGTTTCATCTGTTACAGAATTTTGTGTAAATGGATTTTTACAGTGAGGACTCTTTTGTATAAAGCTTCTTTCTCCTGGGGAGTTTTTTTTTTTTAATTTTTTTTTTTATTTATTTATGATAGTCACAGAGAGAGAGAGAGAGGCAGAGACACAGGCAGAGGGAGAAGCAGGCTCCATGCACCGGGAGCCTGATGTGGGATTCGATCCCGGGTCTCCAGGATCGCGCCCTGGGCCAAAGGCAGGCACCAAACCGCTGCGCCACCCAGGGATCCCACTCTCTCCTGGGGAGTTTTAAAAACTCCTCAAGTCCAGGCTGAGCATCAGACTTTGGAGATGAGAGTGGGCTTAGGAGTCAGTATTTTTTTCTTTTCAAAGATTTTATTTTTTTATTTATTTGAGGGGTGGGGAGGAGCAGAGAAAGAGGGACAAACAGGCTTCCTGCTGAGCACAGAGTCTGACATGGGGCTTGATCCCATGGCCCTGAGATCATGACCTGAGCTCAAATCAAGAGTCGGGTGCTCAACTCACTGAGCTATTTGGGCTCCTCAGTATTTTTTTCCTTTGCTGAAATTTTTTTCTCTATTTAGTTGAAGTATAATTAACAGACAACGTTATATTAGTTTCAGGGGTACAGTATAATGATTCAACAATTCTATATGTTGCTCAGTGCCCATCAAAAATACTTGTACTCTTAATCCCTTAAACAGAAGTTTGGATGTTTTCTTTAATTCCCCAGATGAACGCACTATGCAGCCAAGCTTGAAACCCCTGTCTCTACTGGTCCCCACTCTAAGCCGCCCTATATCTCAACTACCTCATCTCAGTAATGTTCTCACATTAGAAGCTTGTTTCCCTGGGGACCCATTCCCTCAGAGGTATTTGTGTTTAGGGGGAGAGACAGGTTTTTATATTAGTAGCACACATGTCGTTGAGCATTCCTGCAGAAGTGGTGACTTTCTTATGACTTTGCCAACGTCATCATTTGAACCTAAGGTCATCAGGAGCTCCTTGACTTCCTTTTGCACGACCAAGGAGCCCCCAGGTGGTTCCCCCCAGAACCAAGCCTCAAGACAATCTCCTTCAGGATAGGAAGCCACTTGAGAAAAGTCTGGGCCCTTCCAGTCTTCTGGCTTCCAGAAAGACCCAGGCCCAACCTCAGAAAGTCCTCTCCACCTTTCCATCCTTCCTCCAAAATCATTAAACCAATCAAACAAATAAACTACTACAACAAAGACAGGGTTAAACTTGTTAAAATTGCTAGTTTGAGAAGCCAGAACCAAAATGTCAAGCTCTTGAGTTGAGCACAAGCTACCCGGCAGCACTCGTTGACGTCCTGTTGGCCTGAGTCACTCCGGAGTTTCGTTTGCACTGACCATTCCTGTCTGTAGCTTCACATTCTAGTCCCCTCTTTGGGGGCTCACAGCTAGGACATGTCACATGGGCCTCGTGATTACCATTCCGTGAGTGAAGAGGCTGAGAAAGAGGCTGACCTTGTCAGTGGTCCATGCAACCAGCCAGGACTTCCTCCGTGATTCTAGAGCTGCTCTGTGGTGTTGCTCAAAAGCTGTTTGGGAACCACAGGCCTCCTTTGAGTAGATGAAACGAGGATGGACCTCTCCCTAGAAAAATTGACAAGTTCTAAATATCTGATATTTGGGCGGGGTTCATAGGCCGTTCAGAGCCCTTGCAAGGTTAGAATTTCTTTTGCAGAATGTAATCACGTGTGACTCATAAGTTGGTATATATCGCACTGTGTGACCCAAATATATGCTAAACCTTTCCACACATCGTGTTATTTTACAATCCCAAGAGGCAGCAGGTCTTCTTAGTTCCATTTTATAGACAGAAGACTGAGGCTCAGAGAAAGAGGTAACCTAGCTGGCTCCACAGGGGCCAGGTTTGGGGCCAGGTACGGGAGCGAGGCACATCCATGCATCCTGACTGCAGAGCCCCTGCTCCACATGACCACCTTGATATTAAATTACCTAGAGTCTTAACAAGGGAGCCCCCAGTTCTCCAACCAGAGCTGCCATAAGCGGTGAGTGCTCGAGGCCGGAGAGGGAGGCACCTTTGAATTTCATGGGGCCTCTCAAGTCCTACGACCCTGGTGGGATCCGTGGTGGGGAAGGTGTGCGACCTGTCTGTGGGTCCTATTCTCACCCCGCCCTTCTCCAGCTTCCTGGCTGGTGTGAACTGAGTCCTGACAGTGCGATCGGAAAGCACTCAGCGGAAGTGAGAGACAGCCTTTAGGATCTGCCCTGAGCTCAGCCCTGCCCGGCTGAGCTGTCCCTGGGCCCCTGCGTGTCCCCCCGCAGGCTGGATCACAATAGTGGGGGGGGGGGGACGACGAGAAACCTGGTAAGTTGTGAGACCTCTGGCTGGATTGGGGTGCGTGGGGGGTGCTTTTTCTGAACTGTAATCGCAGATGAGCCTGCGAGCCTGAGGAAGGACTCACTCCAGGAGAACAGGGATCCTGGCATTGCCCCAGCGCCCGGCTCCGGGGGGGGGGGGGCGGGTGTTGGGGAGAAGGGCCGCCAGCGCTTGAGTGAGCAGCGCTGCGGTGGCGGGGTGGGTGGGGGGACACACAACCGCCGCCCCCCGCCCCCCGCAGCACCCCAGCGCCCCTGCCACCTGCTCCCGTGAAAAGACCAATTCAGTGGGCCGCAGTGGAAAACGTTCTCGGGGGCGTTCGTTAGCTGGCGGCGGGCTACGGATGCAGTTTGGCCGCGGGTTTCAGTGTTCCCTTGTAATGTTTTACAACCCAGACCCGGCGACAATGGCGTCATTCACTGCACTCGCTCACGTGGAACAGAACGTGAGGGGGCCCGAGCCGGGGAGGAGCTGGTGCGCGGGCTCCGACACCCGGGGCCAGCCGAGGTGCTGCGGCGGCGGGGGGGCGGGTGGCAGTTAGCATGGGCGAGGATGCGGCCACAGCTCGGTGACACCCGAGAGCGGCGGGGTCCGACTGTTTGGTATACTAAGGGTTGCCCGAGCAGGACTGACAGATTGACCGGTAGGACTCACGTGGCCCCGAGCAGGCCCTGCCTGACCGTTAGCAGCAGGATGCCTTGTGGAACAGGGCGCTGAGTTGCCCTGTTGCCCCGTGCACCCCGTGCACCCCGTAGTTCTCTATGATCAAGTAGAAGTTCATTGGCAAGAGCTTGGGAATAGCGCCGACCCGGCGCCCAGCTCAGCTTTGTCCTCTTCTTCACTGTGTGATCTGGGAGGAGTTGCTTAACCTCTCTGAGCCTCAGTTCCTTTACCTCTAATGCATATCTCATCACACCGACGGAGTGGGGTTGTCGCCTGGATCAAAGGAGGGAAGGCGTGTACGGTGACCAGTACACGGTGGCTGGAGCATTAAGAGGCCCCCCAGGAACAATGCTGATGAGGAGCTGGAGGTGTGAGACGAGGACGAGGCTGGAAAAAAAAACAGTATTTTGTTGCCGCCCTGCTTCCGGGACACACAGACTTTTCGACCTTTCCTTGTCTTCCCTTGTGCCCTGGGTTCTTCACCAATGTGCTCAGGCTGCTGGGGAAGAGAGCGGGGTCGTATTGCCACTGATTGCATTCCCCAGGCTGGTGCAGCCAGGAGCTGGGTGCAGACCCCCTCTTCCCTCTGCCTCTGCAGTCCCCTGCCCTCACCCGCTCCGATTTTGACACCTGTCAGCTGGACGTGGGGACATTGTATGGCAGGCCCCAAATTGAGGTGTTCCTGATGGACGGAGGGGAGGATGTTTGTAGCGCCTTGGAGAAAAACAAGCTGCGAGGGACGAGTGGTTATTGGGATGATATGGCTTTCCCACTTCTGTGAGTGTTAGTAATCAAAAGCAGGATTTGGCCTTTCCAGAGAGTAATTTTGCAATTTGGCAGCGCTAGAAGGGAGAGTTCCACGGAGTCCATTGATACATTCTCTTGTAAAATCCCTCAGCCAACATTTTTTGGGAGTTGTTTTCTTTAATTAAAAAAAAAAATAACCATCCCCATTAAGAATATAAAACTAAAAGAGATTTCCCCCTTCCTGTTGGAGCTCTGGCAGCTTGGTTCTTGAACTAGGCAGACCTAAATAGAATTGCCAGCGAGATTTGACGACTTTTATAATGTTTTATTATTATTATAATTTTCCTCCTCCACCTCCTTCTCCAAGTCCTCCTCCTCCTCCTCCTCCTCCTCCTTCTTCTTCTTCTTTTTTTTTTTTTTTCCATTACGTAGCTGGAGCCGCAAAGAGAGGACCGTAAAGCTAACTTCATTCCTTTCAGACTTCTGGCCCCAGGGGGAGATTCCAAGTGGTGTGGCTGCTCAGGATGGCTCCAGCTTTGGCTCAGAGGTGGCACATGCCACAGGAGGGCTCGGCCAGGGGACCCCTGGGTGTCGTGAGGGCTCCGTAGCCTCATGGAAACTTGGCAGATGCTCCGTGTCCCCTGCCTGGCTATGCTGACGTGCTTTCACATGACAAACAAAGTCAGGGGCCAGGGTGGAGATGGGGAGGAGGAGGGGTGGGAGAAGTAGGAGAGGAGGCTTCAGCCCTAAACCCCCTGCTCTCCTAAAAGTCTATTGTGTTCTAAAAATTGAAAGAGATCACCAGGAGCCTGTCTGGTAGTAGTTAAGAGACAGTGGGGTTAGAATTCTAGTTGTGTCTCTTTCTAGCTCTGTGGCCATAGGCAAGTGGCTTAACCTCCCAGGACCTTGTTCTCCTCATCTGTAAAGTGGGGACAAAACCAGTACCTACTTCATAGGGTCACAGAAAGGATGGAAAGGGCCAATGCAGCATCCTTCACACAGTGGTTGATGTACTGCTCTTTGTATGTGACCCGATTTCAGGTGTACTCACAATACATAGAATAGTTGGTTTATGACAAAAATCACAACCAAGTTGAAGGTTTACTGATAGTGTTTCTTCTAGGCAAGAATTCTTAGCCTGTTCAGTACCATGGGCCTCTCTGGTGGCCTGGTGACACTTAAGTGTCACACTTCTCAGGCTAACGTGAGTAAACACGTAATATCAGCTGCGTAGATGGCAAAAAGTAAACCAGTTCTACGGAAACGTAGTTATCAAAATATTTTTAAATGGCCGTGTGGCCTTACGTGCACTTTATAATGCCTCAAGTAACGGGATGTAGTAGCAGGTCTGACTGTAATTCTGAAGTTGCGATAAGCATAAATGGTATCTTGAGGCATGTACAGCAGCTGCAATGGAAATGAGATGATTTGATTTCTGCTGATGACAGTCGCTAGGGCTGCTAATACAACCATGGCTTGTTGCCTACATTTGTAACAGAAAGGAATGCTAAGTTTCAATTCAAGATTAGTGAAAATAAAGACGTCATTTTAAAAATCCAAATTTAGATCTTAAGTCCACCCCACCCCCCACCCCCAGGCCCCTGAGTGAAGGCCTCCCAATTTAAGGAGACAGGCTTTACGGAACTATTTCCTCCTGAGAAATTCTGTGGGCTGGAAGCATGAGTCATTTTGTAAAGGCATAACAGTACTTTCTCCCAAGTGCCAGGTATTTTCTAGGGCATATTGTGGGATCTTTTCAACAGTCTCGTGAGGCTCAGAGAGATTAAGTGCCTCATCCAAGGCCACACAGCATTAGATGGCAGATCTTTTAGAGAACACGTATCTTCCTGAATCTGACACCTTCATTCTTTCCACTACACCCAGATTCTTAAATATCAAAGTAGTAATTAAGAGTCCAGTGGGTTATTCAGGTTTAGGAAGATATCAGGGGGCTTGGGGCAGAATGCTATGGTCTCACCATTCCATCTCTGTGCTTTGCTCATTTCATAGATGGGGAAACGAAGGCTCAGCTAGGCTACGTGCCTTATCTAAGCTCACAGAGTTAGCAAGGACATTGGGCTGGGTGTGCTACAGGCCTGGGGGAGGTGGTGGAGGACTCATTCTGGGGGTTTTACGAAGACTGCACATTTCCTGAGAAGTAGCAGCTTTCCTACATTTTACAGATAACAGGATCAGATCCAAATCCTGTTCTACCCCTCCTGACCCCCACCCCCCCACCTGCAAGTAGTCTTCTTGGGAGAGGTACAGGGCAGCTTTGAATGTCTTCATCTTCGTCTCTGTTTTGCTTTTCATCCAAGCAGGGCTTCTGCTTTGGCTTTCCGACGTGCACAAAATAGCAAGTGTCCTAAAAGGTTTTCCATATCCCCACCTCCTGAGGGAAGTAAGTTAGATGATGTTCAGTGTGTCCTAGTACCTCTAGTCACCTTGCATGGCTTTTTGCATCCATGTGCGTTCAGTCTCCTCATTCTTTTTGAAGCCTGTGTAGTATTTCCTTCTGAGCTCTGTCAGAATTTACTGAGCCATTATCGAGGGCATTTACACTGTTCCTTGTTTTTTTCCCAGGCACAGACAGTGCTGCAGAGAAATGCCTCCTGCTTAGGTCTTTGCACGCTGATCTGAAAAACTTCTCAGGAAAGTTATTAGTAATCAGATTGCCAGATCTACATGATTGTACATTTTTAAGAAAACAGATGCTATCTGGTTGCCTTCCAGAATGGAGGTGCTGGATCACCCCTCCACCAGCCTGCACACTGTGACTCTCCTGTCCACAATGTCCTCTCCTCACCCCAAATGTTGGCAGTTTCCCCTGCATGGATGCACACATGTTCTGGGTCGGACCATTCTCTTCTCACACGTGTGTGCAGAAACTTCTCTCAATTCTCCCTTTTATCTTAGTGCCACCCCTCCTCCCTGCTCCTCTGCAGACTCTCACTCTGACCTTCCTCATCCATCTGGCTTCCTGTGGAGCTTCTGGTGCTGCTGAGCACACCTCCTTCCTCCTTCCTTCCCAGGAGAGGTTTCCACACTCTTGGGAGGAAGAGCATAGGAATACCTGGTAGGAGAGCTGAAGGGGCGCATCCCAAGAGTGTGAGAAACCAGATTTGGGGCACTTGGGGATGATGCTATTCATAGGATGTCAGTGGATTTTATTCTTCTTGGTTCACTGTGTGACAGTGGAGGCTCCAAAGAGCACACAGTCTGTAAGTGTTGGAGATGGGACCCGAATCTGTGTCTGCCTAATCTTAGATCCCATGCTCCATTCTCTGTTTCCATTGTCCTGACTCTTCTTTCTCCCTTCCTTTTTCTCTTTCCCTCTCTTTCTGTCTCCTACTCCCTCAAAACAATGACAGTAATGATGATGGTTGACATTTGTTGAGCACTCGCTATGTTCAGGCTTTCACACATATTAATTTCGTTTCTTCTCTCAGCAACCGTTTGAACTGGGGATTTTTACTAGCCCTGTTTCACAGATGGGAAAACCAAGGCACAGAGGAGAAGTTAAATATTATGTCAGCGATGACAAGTACAGCAGCTCAAAAGGAAATTCGAAGGCACAGGAAGCACACTACCCAGATTAGGGTAACCAAGAATCATACCTGACAATCCTAGGTGGTCAGCCATTTCTTTACTAATAAAGTCAATAGTCAGCCCTGTTTTAAATATGGAAACCCAGAAGTTAAGTCTAAGTAATCATGTAGCTCTTCTAGCTTTTAAATTAGGGGATTCAAAGACATATACATTAGGTTGAAATATTTCAAAATGCCATGTGAAGAGGGGTTCCTCACTGGGGATGCTCATTTAACTTTCCGCATACATATAGAACTATTCATAAACCTACTTGCCTAAAGTATAAGGCATGAAAAGTTAGTGCCTGAATATATATGTCTGTGGCATTTGATGCACTTGGGTATAATTGAATCACTGTGCTCATCAAAGATTCCTTTGTTTCTTATTCTGTGACATGTCTCTGGTGGATTTTCTGACCCTGTGGTTCAGCCAGTGGGGGAATCTATATCAGGGCACTGATCAATGTTATTTCCCATCTTCTCTCTTTCAGTAAAGAATATCCCGTGGTTCCCAGGAGCACAGTAAGACAAAAAGTAGCCTCCAATCACAGTCCTTTCAGCAGTGAGCCTCGAGCTCTCTCTGCCTCATCCAACTTGGGGTCCCAGTACCAGTGTGAGAATGGTGTGTCTGGCCCCTCCCAGGACCTTCTGCCCCCGCCCAACCCGTACCCACTGCCCCAGGAGCACGGTCAGATTTACCATTGCACCAAGAGGAAAGGTGAGTGTGATTACCCCTACCCAACTTGCCTTTCTGTTTTTCCTTCCTTTCCTTAGGGGAAAAATGTACACATAACTATATTTATTTATTTAAAAAATGTAAGCAATATAAAAATACACAGAGATTGTAAGAAATTCAAACCATATAAGTAAAACTGAAGGATCTCTCTTGACATGTCTCCTCCAGTTCTGGCTCCTTCCTTGGGGAAAACTTATTTGAATCATCCAGTCATATTTAATTCATTTGCACACATGCACATGTGCACATGCATGTGTACAGACACACCTAAAATGGTTTTGTTTTTGTTTTAAACAGTTGATATTATACTGTCTGTATCTTGCAACTTGCATTTCTTAAGCTCAAGAATACATTGTAGATGATCATTTCATGATGCTAGAGGTACTTCTTGCTTTTTAGCTAAGAGAAAATATGGCCTCAAAAGGATGGAATGGGGTTTATTCTTCCACTCCCACAAGTGGACATGGTGGCTGCTTCTAGCATTTCTGGTTGTATCACAAGTCATGCTGCCGGGAGCCTTCTTGTAGTTGGATGTGCTTTGATTTATGTGCTAGGGTTTCTCTTGGGTGGGTGGATTCTGACCTCTTCTTTCCTGTGCATTTTGTCTTTAAATTTAGCTTAAATCCTGGACACATCATTGGTTTTTTTTGTTTTGTCTTTTTTTTTTGCCAAATGAGAAATGGGTGACTTTTCCTAAGTCATCTGAATCTAGGACTGTAATACAAAGGAAGTTTCTGGTGGCACATTTTTTTAGCTAGAATCAAAGTGGGTGTGGTTGAGTTCAGCTTAATAGAGCAGTCGCTTGTGTGAGTGGCAGACAGGCATGGTGGGGACAGCGTGGGCGATAGGGCCAGAGTACACAGTCTCAACTCTGCCACCAGCTTCTTTGTGTGACCTCATCCAGGTGTCCTGGCCTCTCTGTGCCTTAGTTTCTCACTTTGTAAATGATGCTTGAGTTCCTGAGAGTACCTGATGCTCGGTTAGTGCCCAGCAAGTGTTAGCTTTGATTGTGTGAATGGCAGGTATAGCTCCAGGAAGGGTATCCATAGAGGAAGAGGAGGGAAAGGCTGCTTATCTGGGTGAAGTTTCAAGAAAGCAGATGTGGGGGGCAGGAACCATGTACAATGGAGATGAGTCCTACCTTTGCCATTTGAAAATTTTTATGATTAGGGGGAAGATACTTAACTGCTCTAAGCCTTATTTTTTTTCTAATCTGTAGATTTGGTCTCATGATGGGACCTGTCCATAGGGTTGGTGTGGAGATGTCAGGAAATTGTGCTTGTCAGGAAATATTGAGCACAGGGTTGACCCAATAAGTAGTCACTGGTTTGCTCCAGTAAGCCCAAATCTTAATCTTAAGAGTGGCCTGTCATACCTCATACTCAGTGGCCACCTCGATGCCTTTGGAAGTCCAAAAGCCAGTGTCTGGAACTTCATCATTGTCGTCATCGTCTTCTCCTTCTTTTTCTTCTTTTTAAAATTAACTCATTGACAAAAACTGGATGCTTTGGCAGCTTTCTCTGAGCTGAGGTTACTTGAGGAAAGGAGCACAGTTTGACTATTTGACATTTACCGATCTCGCGTTTCGAAGGAGAGAGTGTCGTTGGTTCAAGCCTGGGGCTGGGTAGCTGACCTGGGTGAGGCTGAGTTTCCAGACTTAACCTGAAGTCCATCCAAGCTCCTTGGATTTCGAAGGCCTGAACAATAATATTGCCCCAATAGGCCCCCTGGCCAGGCTCCCAGCATGTCCTCTGCCACCTGGGGTGGAGACCAGATGCCTGCAAATGTGTCTGCTTCTTTAGGCACAAGCATGGATTAAGGATGTCCCCTGGGGCACAGGTCCCTGCACAGGAATTCTGTTCCTATTGAAGGGAGCCCTTTCTAGGTTCTGGGCCACAGCCTTTTGATAACACTGTTAAGTAGGTGCTGTTATTTGCCCATTTTACAAACAGGGAAACTGAGGCTCAGACAGCATATGTGTGCTGGTGGTTCCCGGAGGCGGAATTTGAACCCATGCCTGGCCTGCAGGCTCTACTGAGCTCCAAGTCACACAGTGGACAGTCCCCGTTACTTTTGCTTATCAGCTGCAATCTCAAAATGCCATCTTTCACTAGAAATTGGTCTTCAGTCTGAGTCAAACCTACTGATGGAGAGCTCATCAGGTTTGAATTAGGGAGTTCTGTCGAATAAATTAATGCCAGGCCAAAAGAAGGGGAGGAAGAAGTTTAAAAGAATCAAGGTACTTTTAAGACTCAATATTTACTGCAGCATCCTTGTAAAGGCTTTTCTCCTGGAGGGTGGCATGGGAAGGCTTTAAACGCAAAGGGATGAACTCTTCTGATGACGTGAGCAGATGACCTGCGTGGGGCATTTGGCGGGATCCTCAGGTGAGCTCAGGGTCAATTTGAGGTGGCCACGGGGGAAGCTGAAGTTGGTGGGCTGTCTGCTGCAGGACATCACAGCAGTTGACGCTTTCTAGCACTGTGGCCACGGGCAAGCTGCCTGCTTCTCAGCCTCAACTCCCTAGTCTGCAAAGCGAGGATTACAGTACTACCTTCCCTGTAGGGTCGTAATGAGATGGAACGAGAGAGTCCATGCAACGCACCCAGAACAGGACCCAACACATCTAAGTGCTCAGTGCACCTTAGCTGGCTACTGCTGTGCACTTTGGAAGCTCACAGTCACCAGCAGGTCAGATGTTATTATATAGGATGATACAGCTGCTTTATTTAAATAGTGATCTGATGCTATGAAGGAGGTGGGCAATGTGCTGACGCATATGATGTGGGGGTATCTGGCAGGAATGGGGTTCAGGGGGATTTAAGCCCAGGTCTGAAGAGTAGGAGCTGGGTAGGAAAAGAGAGATGGGTGGGTATCCAGGCAGAGAAGAGGGTACGGGTGCAGCCACTCAGAAGGTGGAGAGCCAGCCCCCACTGGGGAGCAAACGCAGGGCCAGTATGGCTGGAGCACATTGAGGGGAAGTAGAGGCAGACGAGCTACAGAGAGAGGGAGGAGCCAGCACACTGCCAGCCCTTGGAAGCTATTTCCAGGACTTCAGTTTTTTTTTTTTTAAGATATTTATTTATGAGGAGGGGGGAGAGAGAAAGAGAGAGAGAGAGAGAGAGAGAGAAAGACAGCATATGTGTGCAAGCAGGAGGAGGAGCAGAGAGAGAGGGACAAGCAGACTCCCCATTGAGCGCACAGCCTGATGTAGGGCTTGATCCCAGGACCCTGAGACCGTGACCTGAGCCAAAGACCAAGAGTCAGACACTCAACTGACTGAGCCCCACCCAGGTACCCCAGGACTTTAGATTTTATCCTAATACCCCTGGGCAGCCATCGGAAGGGTTTCAACCTATGAGGGGTGTGACGAAGTTTCTGTTTGGAAGCAGACGCTCTGCTGTGATGGGGGAGTGGGAGAATGAGGACTGGCTCCAGAGCTCTGCTGAGAGGCTGTTGTAGGCTCTGAGGCCTGAGATGACAGTGCTTAGCCCAGGGGTGCGACCACAAGAGCTGCAGGTGTGGGTGCGATCAGGCCCCAGGGACCCACTGCAGATAACAAGGTGAAGAGTGACCCCCTCCACAGATTCAGAAATTGAGGCTTAAGGAATTTGAGTGACTTACCCGTGTCACCCGGCTAGTGAGTGGTCCTGCCTCAGGTTCACAGCATGGTCCCTGCAGCTCGGGGTGCACACTCCCTTCCCCTTTCCACAGACCTCTGCCCTCCTCACCTCCCTCCACCCCAAAAGGAGCTCCCGGGGGACAGGGAGCATTCCAGCCAGGCTCTGTCTGTCCTGCGTGCCTCCTAGACAAAAAAGCAATTCATCATCAGCCTCCATTGTAAGGTGATAAGGAATCAGCGAGGTTTCCTTCCAGTTTGGGATTCCCGTGAAGTGATAACTCCATGGGTGGCTTTCCCCCCTCCCCACCCCGCCCTGCTTTCCCCACTATCTGACTTCCCCTCATTGTCTGTCTCCTTTCCAACAAGCCCAGGAGGCAGGCCCAATGAAATGTCAAAGGGCCTGGCAGGCCAGAAGGCTCCTTGTGTTAGGACCCAGCTGTCTCCAAACTATCTCTCCCGATGGATAGAGCCAAAAGAGCCGGGAAGGTCTTTTATCAATGCCACTCAATCAAATCCAGGACCCCGGGGCCTGGGAGAGCCCTTGTCTGTCTTTCTTTCCTCCTCCCACCCTGATAACCAGCACCCCCCACCTTAAAAATGAGAGGCAACCCAAATAAAGATTTTAGCAAAGCCATACACTGCCTTGGCTGTTCGAAGGGAAGTCAGAGGTAGGAGGGGAGAAGGAAGGAGATACAGAAAAGGGGTTTGTGGGGTGTCCTTTTGTCAGTGCAGTGCGTTTTTAGAGCAATTTCACATCGTTTCCTTCACAAGATCCTCATCCCAGCCCCCTGAGCAGAGGAGGGAGGGTGCCCTCCATCTCCATTTTGCAGGGTGTAAGGGGGACTGGGAGGTTGGATTACCTTCCCAAGGTCATGTGGCTGATCTGGGATGCATTCGTGAGATAAATATTGCTTGAGCATTCACTTTGTACCTGACACTTTCCCAAGGATATGGGGTAAGGGGACAGCAAGGTGGCAAAGGTCCCTGCTCTCCTGAAACTTGTATTCTTCTCTAAGAGGCAGCTAATAAGCAAGTAGATAAATGCAATGATTTTTAGATGGTGGTTCAGTGAGGGTTGGACTGGGGTTTTTTGGTTACCCATTGAGAATCTTCCCACAATACCGATCCAGTCCTTCTCACTTTGAGCTAAGAGCTAACATTATGCAGGGAGACACACACACCATCTGTCTGCCAATCCGTCCATCCATGCATCCATCAGGTCAAGGTGATTTTCTGAACACAGTGGATTTTGCAAAAGCTGAAAGGCTAGGCTGTCAGAGCACCGTTTTGTGACTCAGAAAGCCTGAATTATAGTTCCACTTCTGACTTGCTGAAAGTCACTCAGCCAAGGAGTGGAGGTTCACCAGGATCTTTCATCCGAATGAACCCAATCAGCAAGAGAAACAACCTATTTGGGAAGACTGACGATACTTGCTTAATGGGATTAGCAATTTAAAAGCAGCCTTGTGAGTTTTTCTGCTCTGGAATCCACTTGGATACCTTCAAGCATTGGACAACATCCACAGAGCCATCTGTCCGATCTTCTGAGAGGGAAAACAGAGGAGACCTCTGTTACTTGGACAGATAAGATTTGGACACTTTATTACCCATCTCGGTTCCTGCAAGAACCTTTAAGTATTATCTCCATACATAGGCAAGAACTGAGATTGGAATATGGTGCCATGGTTTGCCCAAGGTCATGTAGCCAAGGAAAGTCAGAGATGTGACTGTGCTCTAAAACTTATGCTCTGGATTTATCATTAAAGCCACTTTATCAAGAATCAAAAGCCACTAAAAAAATGCAAGGGGCCGGAATATTTCACAGTGCTATGGGGTGATTGGTGCTGAGAATCAGGAAGAGCTTTCCTGTTGTTCAAGAGGCTTTAGTTGGGTTCAGGACAGGTGGGAGACAACTGGCCACTCTTACTACACAACTTTCTGAAACTGAGAACAGACCCATCTCATGGAAGACTTGATGTTTGACTACAGCCCATTCCCCAACTGTGGAAGGTAGACGTGACTTGGCTAGGAAAGAGGTCTTTGCTGTTGACCAGTTATCAGGCTCCCAATAGAGAAAGAAACCAAACCATTACCAAAACAAATACAGGGATTACATCCCACCCATTTATCACCACCAACCTGAAATTTGGATCCATGCTTTGGAATTTCTTTACAATGTGATGAGGTCCAAGAGGAATTTGAGAATGCTCGGGACCCGCTTTCATGAATAAGCCAGCTTTTTGCTTTTCTTAGGACTCTGCATCAGATCTTTGGGTTATTAAAGACTGGAATGTGTAATTTTACGATTTTCCAAAATGTGCTCCGGCCTTTTTCATATTATTCTTCCTTTTTTTTTTTTTTTCTGCTTGTAACAAATCTGGAAGGGGATCAGAAACTCGGGAATGGTTAGTTTGCCTTGTTTTTTTTCTCTTGCCAAGGGTACCCTGCAGCTGTACTTTTGATTATTGAAAAGGGGAACGCCCTGGTTAAATGGAAAACCCAAAGGTTATGATTCTAGCAACAATGGAAACATTCAGATTTATGGATCCGGGGGAGGAGGGTTGGAAGGAAGCATGGAGGCACGAGGGGACTGAGGGAGGAGGTGGGGAGGACAGGAAAAGTCCAGTGGAGCAATGTTTTCAAGACGCCAAAAACAAATGCCCAGTTGAAAGGTGAAAAAAAGTGGCCCCCAGCTCATCTGGATGTCTTCAAACATCTGGATGGTTGGCATGATGTAGACAAAGCACCTGGAAGAGAGACCACATTTTTTGCTTTTATTTTGGACAAATGGCTGGGCGTCCTATGGGGCCCAGATGTGTCCCAGAAAGAGTCTAGCTAAAAAAGACAGTGTGCTCAGTATGAGGTGGGTGCAGTCCCAAGCAGAGATGTGTTTTGGAGCGGCCAATTTTGTACCTACCCGTGGGGGTCACTCAGAATGTGATACTTCTGGAAGCGTCTGGTGGAACCCAAACCCAAGCTATCCTACTTGAGTTGGGGAGCTGCTTTAGAATCTTGTGCAAAACTGAAGACTCACCCTGTAGTGAATGAGTAACTTGGAGCCTTATATGCAAGGGTCACCTCCCATTCACCGAGTGTCAGCCTCCTGCCATCACTGCTGGGTGGGGGATGGGGAGGGCCCCCCACTTACTTGCACTGAGCAGGGCCATGGCTATTTATTGACCTCTCTATCCCCAGCACCTGACGCCTGTTAGGGGCTCCGGACACCTCTGTTGGATGGCTCGGTGAGTGACATTCGGTATGAGAAATCAAGAGAGCTGGAAGCAAGGTGTGGTTGGCAAAGTAAGACCTGGCTCTGATTCCCGCCTCTCTCCTTCCTAGTTCCGTGCCCTTGGGAAGGTGACTACCTCTGAGACAGGCGTGAGAGCAGGCACCTTGAGGACTTACGGTGAGACCAGGGAAAGGTCACTTAGTAGGTGCTCAATAAATAAGAACTTTGGTCTCCTCCCATGGTTTGGTTCTGTGTCCGGCCCCCAGGCCACTGACGAGGTGAAGTGCAGGAAGGCTCCAGTGTTTCCTTTTTCTTCACACTCCCCCCACCCCGATGACAGGCGTTCTTTTTTTTTATGTATATTTTTTTTATTGGAGTTCGATTTGCCAACATATAGTATAACGCCCGGTGCTTATCCCGTCAAGTGCCCCACATGTTGATTCAGAAGAGATTGGAAGACAAGGATGGCAAATTTCCGGGTTGGAAGATGAAATTGCAGCTAAGGGGGGAATCTGTGTGCAGGTTTACGTGCTGGTCAGAATTCTCAAGCATTGCTTCCCCAAAGGAAACACCTGGAGGTGTGTTAATCTAGACTAGGTCTGCCGAGAGACTAACTGGTGGTGTTACCCTTGCAGCAAGAGCTGCTCTTGATGACAGATAGCAGGAGATTTACGTGCTTGATTTATTGAATTCTTAGCTGCCAGGTGAGGTAAGTATTACTAACTCTGATTCAGACATGCTGAGAACGGGTCTCGGAGAGGGCAGATGCCCCGCTGCTGGCACACGCATGTGAAGTAGGAGAACCAGATTTTTTTAAAAAAAGATTTTATTTATTTATTCATGAGAGACACACAGAGAGAGGGGCAGAGACACAGGCAGAGGGAGAAGCAAGCTTCCTGCATGGAGCCCGATGTGGGGCTCGATCCCAGGACCCCAGGATCACAACCTGAGTTGAAGGCAGATGATCAACCACTGAGCCACCCAGGTGCCCCGAGAACCAGATTTAAACTCAGATACGTCTGCCCTTCTTAACCTGGGGTCTGGATTTTAGGGGCTCTTTGAGCTTCTCCAAAATGCGTGCAAACCTGTGTTAGGCACATGAAGTTTTCAAAACTTTGTGTTTTTGTGTGTTTTTCTAGGAGAGAGCCTAGCACTTTGGTTTGCTCACAAAGGAGGCAGTGACCCCAAAGTAGATATGGAAGACCCTCTTTCAGGGACAGAATTCTCTCCACTGCCCTAAGCTGGGGACCAACTGGTGTCTGGGGGAAGAGAAGGGACTTTTTTTCAGTAAGGAAACAGCGACCCATTAAGTGGTACCGACTCTACCAGATATTAACTGGGACTTGCTGACAGAGATTCAGGAAAGGATCCGGGGATTCGTCCGAGCTCCCATCCATCTGTGCACTTGTCCATCTGGCCTTCTGTCTATTGCACAGATATTTAGTGCATGATTTCTTGTGCCGTGGTCCTAAAGAGCAGAGACTTGTAATTAGATTACTTGAATTCTAATCTCCCTCCCCCCTGCTCCACTGTTATCAGCCATGTATGTAGGACCTCGAGTGAGTTTCTCAACCTCTTTGTGCTTCTGTTTTGTGATCTGCAAATGAGGATCATCGGAGCCCACCCCATAGGGCTGCTGTGCAGGCTGCATAGGGTACCTTCCGGAGAGTGCTTAGAACAGTACCGGACGGAGTAAATGCCATTTGTGTTTGTTCGTACTGTTATTGTGAGTGGTATTATTATTATTATTTTGGTTCCTAGGTATGTTCGGGATTCTGGAGAATATCGAGATGGGTAACACAGTGTTCCGTCTTCATGGAATGTACATGCCAGGGTGGAGGGAAGATAATAGTAATTGTTTTCTTTCTTTCTTGTTTTTTGAAGATTTTATTTATTTATTCATGAGAGACACAGAGAGAGGCAGAGAGGCAGAGACACAGGCAGAGGGAGAAGCAGGCTCCCTGCGGGGAACCCGATGTGGGACTCGATCCCAGGACTCCGGGATCACGCCCTGGGTGGAAGGCAGACGCTCAACCACTGAGCCACCCAGGTGCCCCTAGTAATTGTTTTCTGCTTATTGGGTGTGTTCCACTACCAAGGCCTGGACGAAGTGCTGAGTCTATAGGCTCCCATCTCTTTGTCCACACTTCCCTCTGTAGAACAGCATCCTATTACCCTTTCAGTGTTATAGATGAAACTGAGCCCAGAAAGGTCCAGGTCTTTGCTCTGAGTCTCCACCATTACCTCCCTGCCATTACATCTTCTGATCATAACGGAGGCCGGAGCTCAGAGTCTCCAGGACCTGGTTCTTCAGTCCTTGGGCAGTGTGTCCGCCCTTAGCGGAAGGGTGGCTGGTCCCGGCCTCACGGGTATCTCTCCTCCTGTCTTAGCAGATGAAGAGTGTTCCACTGCAGAGCATCCCTATAAGAAGCCCTACATGGAGACGTCGCCCAGCGAGGAGGACCCCTTCTACCGGGCCGGCTACCCCCAGCAGCAGGGCCTGGGCGCCTCCTACAGGACAGAGTCAGCCCAGCGGCAGGCCTGCATGTACGCCAGCTCAGCGCCGCCCAGCGAGCCGGTGCCCAGCCTGGAGGACATTAGCTGCAACACGTGGCCCAGCATGCCCTCCTACAGCAGCTGCACGGTCACCACGGTGCAGCCCATGGACAGGCTCCCCTACCAGCACTTCTCGGCTCACTTCACCTCGGGGCCCCTGGTGCCCCGGCTGGCCGGCATGGCCAACCACGGCTCCCCGCAGCTCGGAGAGGGAATGTTCCAGCACCAGAGCTCCGTGGCCCACCAGCCTGTGGTCAGGCAGTGTGGGCCTCAGACTGGCCTGCAGTCCCCCGGCAGCCTGCAGCCCTCGGAGTTCCTCTATTCTCACGGCGTGCCAAGGACCCTGTCCCCGCACCAGTACCACTCTGTGCACGGAGTGGCCATGGTGCCAGAGTGGAGCGAGAACAGCTAAAGCGAGGCCTGCTTCGTCACAGACGTGTGCCAGAGAGAGAGGAGAGAGAGAGAGAGAGTACGTGGGAGAAAGTGAAAGACAGTAGCAGAGAGAGCCCCATGGATGAGATACGGATGACATTTTTCATTACAGCCTGTTTTCACGTCTGCACTCGCGAGCCCCGGACGCTGATCTAATCAGTCGTTTGAAACCACGATTCAAAAAATGTGACTTTGTTGTGCCGTCTCAAAACTTAAAAAAACCAACCAAAAGAGATGAGCCCCCCCCCCACAACCCCTCCCTCCACAATGACCACTCTCATTGGCCAGCCATGTTCACTCACACCACCTCCAGATGTCCTCCGTGATTCCTCCTTTTGGTCTCCGGAAAACCTTGCCTTTATCGAGTGTTTTATCCTAATGGCGGAGTTGGAGCCTTCCCTGTCTTGGTGTTAATGTTGACATTGTTATATAATAAATAATAATATATTTTTTTCTTTCAATTTTCTTCATGGGACCCAGTCCCTTATTTTGGGGAGGTCTGAGGCAAGTGTGTTTAAAAATATGTACTTGTGAGTTTCCCCTCAAATATACCACCCCTGAAACCTAAATTTTGCCGCCCTGCCCTTGACTAAGAAATTACCTACCTCTGCCATGTGATGTTCCTGAAAAGGTTCCCTATGTCCCAGCTTTTGTCTGATTTTTTTCCTCCCTTGCCCATCATCACAGAGCCCAGTTCGGCCCTCTCCTTCCCAGTGGAGGCTAACTTTGCCCTGCATCTGGCCTCCTCTATCTTGGCCCTCCCATCTTCCCAGCTCTAGGTCTTTCCAGCCGTCTGTTGCTAAAACGTGGCCTATAGCTTCCCGACCGGAAAGCTTGCTTTGAAAAACTTAAAAAGCCCTGGTTTACATGCGGGCAGAACTGTGATAAGCAAGGAGCAAGCTCTGTGCTGACAAGCGTTGCAAAAAGGCCAAAATAAATATTCCTCCTGATAAAACACAAAGCCAGCCCCAAGCTTCCAAACCTCCACCACCGAGGACCCGACCCAGATGCAAAGCAAAGCCCACCGTTCCTAAAGAAGAGGCAAGACGTGCTCGCCGATTGGTTCTCTCCAAAGAAATCGCACCGACACCAGATGCTGACACAAAACTGTGGTTATTGAAAGCAGAAAACAGTATAAAAAAAATAAGCGTGTAAGTAAAACATTATTGCAGGGTTCTTCAGATGTAATATTTTACTGGTACTATTTATTTATAAATAGGAGTTCTAATTAAGTAATAACATGAAATGAATCCAGCATGGGAGCTGGCCAAGAGCTTTTAATTTTATTAATACTCAAAACCAAGTTTGCGGTTTTTTTTTTTTTCCTTTCGAATGTGCTTTGCTTTCTTGATTAAAAAAAATTTTTTTAAACTGACCCTAATAAAGAGAACAGGGTAATATGTGAGGCTAAGTATGTCCAAGTACGTGCGAGTGTGTGAGTATGTTTGTATGTGAGTGTCTTCATGCGATTATGTCTTTTTATGTTGCTAGGGGGTGGGGTGAGAAGTAAGTACTCGTTTCGTATATTTGTGTGCCAATTAATGCCTAATAAATACCATGTGCTTAAAAAGTATAAGGGACTTGAATACCAATTTTTTTTTTCCCTGTTCTTTCTGACAACTGAAGAGAGGGGAAATTAGGTGGAGGGCATAAGAAGCAGTTGTCTTGCAGGTACAATTTTAACCCCATCTTTCTTCTGCTCACCTCAGGGAGTATTTGGAATCCATACTTGAGTGTATATATTAAAGATTTTGTTTATTTTTTCATGAGAGACACACAGAGAGAGGCAGAGGGAAAAGCAGGCTCCATGCAAGGAGCCTGATGTGGGACTTGATCCTGGATCCCCAGGATGATACCCTGAGCCAAAGGCAGATCTGCTCAACCACTGAGCCCCCCACGTGCCCCTGGAACTGAGTATATTTATCCCCTGGCTTGAATCCCTGAAATGGAGTTATTTGCTTTAGTTGAATTGTGTCAGTGTTGAAAAAGAAAAATCATCCCACATCTCAATTGACCAAAAAATATCAGTCATACTCTCTATAACACCTAGTACTTGATTTTCTGAAGGATTTCTTCCTTTGAATTAATTCTAGAATCAGGTGTTTGGGAGGTCCCAGTGCAAGCAAACTTAGGGCCTTTTCGATGGATATTAATTTAAAACCCACAAATTTAAGATTTGTGAATTTGTCCTGTATCATACATATAGGGCAGAGCAGAGCACAGCAGCAGATTTGTGAGTAAATTCATGCTGCAATTTTTAAAAATTTATTCACGAGAGACACACAGAGAGGTAGAGACACAGGCAGAGAGAGAGAAGCAGGCTCCCTGTGGGGAGATCCCAGAACCCTGGGATCCCATCCTGAGCTGAAGGCAGATGCTCAACCACTGAGCCACCCAGGTGTCCCCATGCTGCAATTTAAAAAAAATTTTTTAATCTCAGTGCCTACACCTTTCAGGTGATCAAGAACCATCAGCTATATCACATCCCCTTGAAACAGAAACAACTGATTACAAATTACTCATTTAATCAGATCCCCCTGGAAGCTTTCCTAGGCAAACAACTCCCAAGAAGTGTGAACTAATTATAAGGAAATGACGGTTCAGCTTCTTGTAGGTACAGTGGAGAAAATAGGTCAATGTCATTTTTATTCCCACAGAGATGAATTAGTAAAATTTCACTGAATAAATTCCGACCGTACTCTGAATAGATATTTATTCTGATGGGTTAAAAAAATTGCATTTGAAAAAATTACCTTCCAAAACTAATTTACGAACTATACAAGGTACTCAGTCTTATTTTTTTTATGAGAACATCACAAGAATACTGAATTAGCACCCCTCAGGCGCGGCACTCAAACTGTTGCTGCTGCTGAAAATCACTAAAAACATGTTCATGGCAAGTTTCTTTTTCTTTTCTTTTCTTTTCTTTTCTTTTCTTTTCTTTTCTTTTCTTTTCTTTTTTTTTCTTTTCTTTTCTTTCTTTTTTTCTTTCTTTCTTTCTTTTTCTTTTTTCTTTTTCTTCCTATCTTCCTTTCTTTTTTCTTAAAGATCTTATTCATTCATTCATTCATTCATTCATTCATTCATGAGAGACACACAGAAGTAGAGACACAGAGGGAGAAGCTTTCTCCCTGTGGGGAGCCTGATGAGGACCAATTCCAGGACCCCAGGATCACGCCCTGAGCCAAAGGCAGATGCTCAACCACTGAGCCACCCAGGTGGCCCTTGGCAAGTTTCACAGATGCAAGAAGACCCATGAGGGCAGCATGCATGATATCATAAAGGGGTAAGACAAGGAGTCCTAACTTGATCTGGAAGAGGTGTCTTCTGAACTGAGCCCTGAATGCTGAGTAGGAATTAACCAGATGAAAAGTTGGGAGAGAAAGCACCTCGAGCAGAGGGAACAAACAGCTTGCACAAAGGTCCTGAGGCAGAAATGGTGCTGAAAGAATGAGCTATGGGTTCATGAATGGGTAGTAATATCCTACTCTGCGTTCATTCATTTCTTTCAAGAAGCATATGTTAAGGTCCCACCCTATGTGATAGACACCCTGACTTGTTGAGCACCTTCTAGTTGTTGTTCAGGCTCTTTTCGGGGTTAGTTCCCAAGACTGCAGAGGACTGTGCGGATCTGTGAGCTGGTAGGTTTCTTTGTACTTGAGAGAGGAATGTTACAGCCTCTCCTGGCTTCCAGGTGCAACACTGAGCACTCAAGTATGGGATTCAAAGTTATGAGAACACCAGAAGGATCACCAGAACTTTCAGAGACTGAGATCAGTAGTATCCTTGAGCTCAGAGAAGTTGGGAGCACCCCCAGCATCACACAGCTGATGTGTGGCAGGGCTCAGCCTGGAACCTCAGTTTGCCAAGCCTTAGCTTCCTTGCTCATTAAAAGGAGATAGTGTACTTGCTTCAGAAGACTGTTGTCCTTTGAAGTTTAAGTGAATGATATCTGTAGAAATGTTCCATAAAGTACCTACCACAGTACATGCTCCATAAATGCCTGAAGAGACACTTATCAATGAAACACAAGTTAAACCTAACTTTCCCGCATTGATTTAGCAACTGAATAGTCAAATAATCATGATACCAATAGCTAGTGAGAAAATAAATCTGCCGGCTGGAATCAAAGTAGATAAAACCTTCCAAGAGGAGAATCTGGCCAAGTACATCACAAGCCTTAAAATTGTGGTAATCCGTTAATCTGGTCATTCCACTTGGAGCAATTGATCCCAAGGAAATAATCAGGGATGTGCATCAGACTTATTTTCTGGAAAGTTCATCATGATTTTTAAAAACTGTACAAAACTGGAGACAGCCTTATAATCTAGTAATACGGTGCTGGTTAAATCAAGTGTACACCCATTAAATGGAATACCACATGGCTTATTAAAAAATACGCTTGTGAAGACAGTTTGAAAAGGATATTTCAGATACATTGTAACTAAAAGAAGCTGATTGCAAGTAGCCTGCACGGGCAGCTTCTTAATTTTATTAAATGCAACTGCATTCATCCCAGCTTACGGGGGAAAACCCCACTGTCAGTTGTAGAATAACAAATAACAGTATTGGGGCTGTGAGTGCTTACATTTTCTTTGTTTTTTGGGTATTTCTCAATTTTTTGCATGATGAAGATGAATTCTGTTTATAATTAGGAGTAGAATTAGTAAAATAAACTCTAGTTTGTGCTTTGGTCATTGTCAAATGGAGATTGGGAGGAAGGGGTGGCCCACGGGGTCTAGTTTGAGAACAAAGGGATGCAGCTCCAGGAAGCAGTAAGGAGTGCGGTTGGCCAGGCCGTGACAGAGCTGGGTACCAGTACCACTCAGCCGACCGCTAATCACCCAACATTCCACCTCAGCAACAAGGAGACACCCGGAGGCTTCTCTGTCCCCACTTTTTAGGATTGCCCCTTGCTGGTTAGGTTCTTGTCCTGGGCGGGGGCTCTGATTCTCTCGTTAACAAATGTAACACACACACATGTACATACAGTTGCACACATGCATACAGCACACACAGGCACACACACATACATACGTGCACCTACATACAACACACATATGCAAACACACAGACACACACAACGTATGCATATATGAATGCACAGAGACACACTCGTGCACACACACACACACACGACACACACACATACTTGTTGGCTCAGGTGGTTTTAAGAATCTCACCTTGGTTCTTTACCTGACCTGGCTTATAACATTCACTTTGCCAGTTACTGCTTCCATGACCTTGGGCAAGTCACTTAACCTCTTTGACCCTCCGCATAATCACCTATGGAATGAGGATAATAAGAGTACTTCCGGGGTGGGGGGTGTTCTTCTCATGGACATGCAGTGAGACGGTGAGTGTAAAGTTCTGACCACAGTGCCTGGTCTAGAGCAATAATTATTGGCTGGTAAGAAGATTAATGAGTATTAATTATTATTGCTATTAATCCCTCCCTCTGCTTCTCCTTCTCCTTCCCCTCCCTCTCCGTCCCCCTCCTTTGCTGGTTGGGAAATTCGCCCCTGTGATCTTCTATTATTTTTATAATGGACCTCAGCTCAGCGAGGGTTAGGAAAACATCACCAGAATCGTCATCACCATCATCATCACTTTGAACAATAATTAAAACACAGCTTTTCCACATAGACACCATCTTAAGGATGATTTAAGTAAATAGCTGGCTTTGTAAGTGACTATCAACCCTGGATCCTCTGTGGCAACGAAGAGGGACCAGAAATTTCTATATCCCTAAAGACTGACAACCCAGCACCATCTCTTTTCTGACTTCAGAATGCATTCTTCTACCTCTTAAAAAAAGCAGTCGTGCGTGTTAATCCTGCCAGATATATGAATTTAAGAATATGTGGTTCCCCCCGCCCCAAAAAAAAGAATATGTGGTCCCTGTTCCTAGAGCCGCAGGTGCTGGGGGCTGGGAGCGGCCCAGATAGGAGGTGGAGACTCTTCCTGGGAGAGCTTTCGTGTTTAGCTGACATCCCCTACTTTTGATATTAAAAGTAGAAAAAGTAATAAATAGCAGCTTTTATTTACTGACCATGCACTGTTTGCCGGTCCCCACCCCAAGCAGCATACCCATACCGTCCCTTTATTGGGAGGTAGGAACCAGTCTTATTCTCGCATTAGAGAGGAGGAAGCACCCAAGCAGAGAGTCTCCGTGGCATGTCCACAGTCACTCTGCTTATGAGTCGCTTGGCCACCGTTGCATGCTGATCACATCTGAGTGTGAGGGACAGATGCATCCCTGCCATTTCCTGCAGGCCCAGAGAAGGGAGCGAGGGACAGCGTGGCTGGAGGTGCCAGGGCGACGTTCTGAGCCTTCGAACGTAGACAAACTGCGCCCACAGGGTGAGGCCTGGTAGCTTCTTGGTCTCGGACGCCCGGCTAACCCTTCGTGTGAGAGCTACTGACTCACTTCCCTGAGCCTCTATCTCCACGTCTGTGAAATGGGGGTGATAAGACCTGCCTCGCAGACCAGGACCAGGATTACATGGGAGCCCTTATGGAATGTGCTCTGCAGGGGCAGCTGGCTCCTCTGCACACTTAATAAACAGAGGCGGCAAGACAGATCTCAGCTCAGCCGTGACCTCCTTCAAGAGGCTTTGCTGTACCCTAGATGAGTCAGGAGAGCCTTCCTCTTTCCGGAACATTCACTGCCATTCACCCTTCCTATTGGGGAAACTGCCTGTCTTCTCTCCTGGAGTTGGGAGGGCTTCATGAGGGTAGTTTTGCCTGCTTGTATTTTCATGTAGAAGGTGTTTCCCAATTATGTCCTGAATGAATGAGTGGCTCAAGAGATGTGCTCATCGGGGAGCAGGGCTTGGGAGAAGTCAAGGACTCCGGCAGGTGATTTTGTTTGTATCCTCTTTGTCCGCCACAGATTTTAGGCATAAAGGAAGACAGCTCAGTGCATGCCAACAACACACGACCACAGGCATCCAGCCATGGTCTGGAGCCACAGTGAGGTCCATCCACCGCAAAGCCTCGGAGGCACAGGTCAGGCCCCAGTTAGTGTTGCACAAAATGAGTAGCTGGGTGGTTTTGCTGGTGAACTGACCGAGTGGTTCTGCAGACCCAGCCCGAGCTCGCATGGGCCCTGTTGGGCTCCGGTGCCGACGATGGGCTGATGCTGGGCTGGGGGCAGGTGGGTCCAGGAGGCCTTTAGATGGGGTGACTTCATTCTGCACCCCCATGACTTCCCATCCTCCACGGGGTCCTGTATCAATCACACTGACGTTTAGACCAGGCTGTGTATGGTATGTACCTATGTTCTGGATGAGTTCTTTTCTTTTCTTTTCTTTTCTTTTCTTTTCTTTTCTTTTCTTTTCTTTTCTTTTCTTTTCTTTTCTTTTCTTTCCTTTTCTTTCTTTTTTCTTTTCTTCTTTTTTTCTTCTTTTCTTTTCTTTTCCTTTTCTTTTTTTCTTTTCTTTTCTTTCTTTTCTTTTCTTTCTTTCCTTCCTTCCTTCCTTCCTTTCTCTCTTTCTTTCTTTCTTTTCTTTCTTTCTTTCTTTCTTTCTTTCTTTCTTTCTTTCTTTCTTTCTTCTTTCTTCTTTCCTTCTTTCAAAGATTTTATTTACTTATTCATGACAAAGAGAGAGGCAGAGACATAGGCAGAGGGAGAAGCAGGCTCCCTGTGGGGAGCCCAATGTGGGACTCAATCCAGGACTCTGTGATCACGCCCTGAGCTGAAAGCAGATGCTCAACCACTGAGCCACCCAGGTGTCCCGATGAGCCTTTTCTTAAGGAGTTTTCTCAGCAGGGCTTCCAGCAGAGCAACAGAGCCGGTGAGAGGTATGGAGATATATAGTAACAGATTTACCACAGGGGATGGGCTCACGCGCTTGTGGGGGCTGCAGGGTGAGTCTGAGATCCTAGGCCAGGCCATTAGGAAGGGTAGGGCCTGGGTCTGCTGGGCCTCCATGGCAAAACACCATAGACAGGACAGCTAACCAACAGAGATTCATTGTGTCACAGTGCCAGCACCTGGGAAGTCCAAGATCAGGGTGCCCTCAGGATTGGTTTCTGAGGAGAGCTCTCTTTCTGGCTGGTAGATGGCCACCTTCCTGCCGTGTGCCCCCCTGGCCTTTCTTCTGTGCGCAGGAAGGGAAAGAGAGGGAGAGTAAGCTCAGGTGTCTCTCTTTCTTGTAACGACACCAGTCCTCCAGAAGTCAGGGCTGGGCACTCACAGAATCTGCTTGTACCCCTCCAACACCACACACGGTGAGGGAGAGATAAACCCCTTTACAATTGGGGTGCCTTCTCTAAAAAAAGATGAAATGGATGCAAGGAGGTTGAAAAATATTGAATACCCATCATATTAGGAATCCAGAGCAAATACAATTTTATGCACAGGTGTTCACCCCACCTCTGCCACTAGCCCTTGTGGGTTTGAGCAAGTCACTGACCCCTTTCCTTCCTGTGTCACTGCTTGCTTTCTCTCTCTCTCTCTCACCCAAACAGACCATGGCTCAGAAATTCTTGTTTCAGAGTCTGCTTTGAGGAAATGCTAAAGTAAGAGAGTAGAGCTGCTAGTCCAGCAGGTCCCCACCTCCCTTAGACAAGAGGAGTTCCTGACCCAAGAAAGGCTCTTTGTCTCTGTCTCTGTCTTTCCCAGAGAGAGAATAATTTTATTTTATTTATTTTATTTTATTTTATTTTATTTATATTTTAAACACAGGACTTGAACTCACCACCCTGAGATCAAGACCTGAACTGAGATCAAGGGTCGGACACTTCACTGACTGAGGCACTCAGGTGCCCCACCAGAGAGAGAACATTGAATGGAGAAATAAAAAGATTAACACTGCTAGTGCTCTCACTCTGGACCCTAACTAAACTCTCTTTCAGTTCCTCCCACCTAGATCCTCAAGATTGTCCCTTTTTTATAATTGTGGTTCTCCAATCTTCCCTTCACCTTCATGAGTCCCCTTGCAAAGCTGTCTCTCACAGTTGTATAGGTTGAGCATGGCACAACCCTCAAGAGCATAGCCTTCACAATGACAGTCTGTCTGAATGGTGCCTCTTGGAATTGTGGCAGTGCACAGCCTGCCCAACTGTTCATGGCAGCTCTGTACCACTCATATTCTCAATACATTCTTTTCCTTAAAGTTGTACCTGATAAAAATCTTGATATTGAAATCACTTACAAGTCTTCTGTTCCAGCTCTCTCCCTTCAGATAAATCAACATCTAAATCATGGGCATGAGATCGTTACAATATAGATGAATCCTACTGAACCACAATTTGGGTATTCTTCAGGTTGAACTTTGTCCCTAAAACAAAAATCCAGATGGCAAAAAAACATCAGCTGTCACAAGGGAAGCTTGAGGGCAGAAGAGCTGACTTGGTTTTCTCAATACCAATTACATACAGGAGGTGAATCTTATTTTCCTGTTAGGTTTCTATGCTTGAAGTAACTTAACCCACTAGAAGCCCAGCCATTGGCAGTGGACTTGTCCAATTCTCTCGGCTACCTGCCTCTTTTCCCTAGAGAAGGATGCAGTGGAAGGGAAAGGGGAAAGGAGAGAAAGAGAGAGACAGAGAGAGAGAGAGAGAAACCCTATGAAAGCTTTTACATTGCTCTAATTTCTGAAACATAAAAGCTATTCTTCTCGGGTAAATCCATTTTTTTCCCTGTGGTATTAAGGACAGAGAAATTCCTATGAAAATAATTTGTCAAGTCTGGACTGATCAAAGATACGTATGAAAGGACCCCACTTTTTCTTCCCAGAGCAAAAACCAGCCCCCATCGCAGCTCAGAATGAATTGGCAATTCATTTACCGACTGTCAGATAAAGTAGCACGATCCCCATCACATCTTTAACTGGGACGGGACCAGAAGGAAGCAATTCCATGCCCACCGAGTGTACAAGCTGGGGGTATGTTAGTGATTAAGGGATCCTGGCCTGGGGGAGGCAGAGAGATATGACTCAGATTCACAAATGCACCATAAATCTCCCTCTTTTATTCAAAATGTGTGTTTTATAGTCGTTTCCTGGCCAATTGCTGCCTTGAATAAATATATAACATATCTGGACTTAGCGTTTAGGCCTAGAGCTGGGGTTTGTCTTGAGGGCCAAGTATTCTTGATATTTCCAAGAGCTAGCAAAAAGCGAATAATGAAGCTCTCCTTTCTTCCTGACTCACCAGCCACATTCTACATGGAAAATAAAAGGAGACGTTGGTGCTAATCGGGCCAACAGAGAGCAAGCAAAGTCTGCTCTGTTGAGCTAATGTCTTGGATCCTTCAAATAGGCTGCTGTTCCACCTTCTTACCTGGCTCCCCTCAATCAGGCACCCACCAATGAAGCTGCATGAATAAATAAATAAAATCTTTAAAAAAAAATGTGGCAGATTTCTGTTTGTTCATAGAGTCCTGGGTTGCCTGACTTGCATCTCATTGCACTGAGGATGCTACCTGCAGAGGTGGGAAAGCCAGAAGACCAATGACCTTATCCATTCTTTTCCTCCCTCTTGCCGTCAACCTCAGTTGAGTTTAGATCCAGCCCCAGAGAGCTTCCAGAGCCCTGTGTATTGAGAACTGATTGTGTAGCTGGGCATTCTATGTGATGATCATGCACAGGCCCCAAACTTGGCTTCCAGCTTTTTAGAAGTGATGAGATTTTCTATCCAGCCCTGTGAGGTATGCTGGGACTGTTCTCAGCCCCATTTTACAGGTGAGCAAATGGACGCTCAGAGAGATGGTCTCTCATCCATGGCCTCATTGCTGGATAGACAGACACTTCCACCTTCTCCTTTCATGATGCTAGGTCCCCGCCGTGTGCCCAAATGACAAAGCCAAAATGGCACAGTCCCTACCTCCAAATGCATCTCGGTCCAGTGTGACTTAAATGTCTTATGTCTGGATTCCTGAAAGTTAGCTCAGGGCCTGACAGGAAGTGGGTGCTCAGAGACTCTCTGCCAAATTCCCCAACTCCCCACAGGCTGACTGATCTAAGTTGGAGAGAATGTTAATCTTGATATATATGCAGAGGTCAATGAATACTCTCTTATTTCTCAGAGAAAGTTGTGCATAAGAACACCCCGAGGTTGGAGGAGATATTTGGGGAAGGAAGGCCTAACTCTTGCACGGCCTTCGTGTTATAATATCAAGTTGAGGAGCCTGGTGCTGAGTGAAGCTCCAGGACAAGGTTGAAGGTGCAAGGGGGACTCTAGCTGGGGCAGGGCTGACTTGGCCGCGGGGTCGGAGCTCGGCGTCCTCCACTTGTCCGTCAAGCCAGATCTGGGGAACTCCGTCCACCACTCAGAAAACAGCGCTGATTAAGCTCCTGTCTTCCTACTGGTTCCATAAAGAACCTCCGGCTGCAAAATACACTCAATTCACAGATGTCAATTACTATGGTGATAAAGCTGAGCCTCGTGAGCACAAATCAACGGACTCTATTTGGTCCCATGTGACAGACTATATTTTTCCCCAAGTGGCCACAGTAATCATTTTATCCTTTGTTGTCTTCTAGAACCATGACGACCTCTCCCATCAAGAGATGCAGTCTCATTTTTCCCCTTGATTATGAACCGGACCTGGTGGCTTATTCCTGGCAAATTCCCCCGACTGTGGCGGGGTCGATGCTCCCTAGCATGAAGGGATGAGTTAAAATCAGGCCAGGTCAAGAGCGGGGCACAGAGAGTGACCTTCCAGGTCGGAAAGCCTCCCAAGGTGAGGTCATCAACAGGGATACATCACTTCTGCCTCACTGGTCCCCACATTGGGACGCTCACCCTTGGGACCCAGCTGTGCCATGGTGTGAGGACGCTCGAACTAGCGCTCGGGGAGGCCACAAGGAGAGGCCCACGTGGAGGGAAGCTGAGGCCCCAGCCTGCCAGCACTACCCCCAGGCATGTGAACGAAGAGCCTGCAGGCCATTGTGCGCCCTCCCGGCTCTTGACATAGAAGTTCAGGTCGGTGGCCCTGCTGTGCGCGGTCTGGATCACTGACCCACAGCCTCCAGGAGCATAAGAAAGCCTTGTCTCAACACCACTACAGTGTAGGGTATTTTGCTTCTCATCTTTCAGAACTGGAATATCCCGTGTAGTTAATAGAAATGTATTTGGCTCTGAACTTCCTGGCTGCCAAAACAAGGAGAGAATTATAGTTAGTTACCATAGTCCGAGACTTTGTAAAAGACAAACAAATCAGAATGTTTGCTAAAAACCAGGAGAGAGTTTCCCTTCGGGTTCTTGTAAAGATGATGTAGCGCTCTGTGGCTTTGGGTGATGTTCTTGAGGATACCGGCATGTTAAGCGAGTGGCGGTTATTAGAGGAGTGTTCCTCCTGGATTCGCTCGACCTGCTACAAAAACACAATGTGGCAAGATCAAGTGGTCCAGAGGTCAAAATGATAAAATCTGGTTACCAAGGTCTCTGCAGGTCTGGCTTAATCTAAGGGGATATTTTCTAGATATCAAGTAGGCGATTGAGGCCATGCTTTTATCCCAGATCCTGGCACAGAGATGGTGCTTCAAAAATATTTGTTAAATGATTGTTTGTTTCTTTGGTGTTGAGTTTAATAAGTTCTTTATAGATCTTGGAAACTAGCCCTTTATCTGATATGTCATTTGCAAATATCTTCTCCCATTCTGTAGGTTGTCTTTGAGTTTTGTTAAATGAATAAAGAATAAATGGCTGTACATGAATTCAGACAGTCGTTTATCGACATGACTTCTCATAACAGAGGAGTGCAAGAAATACCCTGGTTAGAGGGCAAAGAAGTCAGCTTTGGAATTGAGAGAAATCTAGGTTCAAATCCCACGGATGTCTCTGATTGGCTGTGTGACCAGACGTGAGTTACTCAACATCTCTGGCTCTGATTTCCTGGTTTCTGGGACCTGGAGGAGAATAACATTCATTTTCCAGTGTCGGAGGAACCTTGATGTGGTTTTAAAAGATCCCGGGGGCAGAGCTGAGGTCAGTTGGAGCCACAGACCTTTCCCTTTTGCTCACTCTCTCCTTCCTACGGTTCACACTCCCCCGGCCACTTGAGAACAACAAGCTTTGGTTTCAAGTGGTTCCCCTGGGAATGGGGCCCCAGGTAGGGAGCCAGGGCAGGACCATCTCCCCAGCACTCAGGGCTGATCTAAAAACAGGCGCGGGGGAGGGGGTGACCTCCTCACTCTCACTCTGCACACCCATCCCTGCTCTTGGGGGAAGCAGGCCAGCCAGGGCGCCCTGGCCTGAATGCCTCCCTCTCTCCCCAACCCCCGCACCCCCACGTCAGGCTTCTCCTCTCGAGGAGAGAACTGTAAGTACTTTAGACAACAGGCTGATAGTGTCAAAGAGATGGATGGGACAGGCTGCTTATCTCGCTTAAAGAGACATGACCGGCTGGGCCTGTGGCTTGCCCTCGCCTCTTCCTTCCCAGCCTGTGAATTTAATTCTCTTTTAGACACCTCCGGGCAAGCAACGCATGCACACAGACTCCGGGAAGCTTCTTTCTCTTTCTCGGGGGGACTTACTTTGTCTTCCTCTGTCCTCGTCACTGTGTTCATTGCTTATAAAACTCACACAGTGACCAGGATATGGATTGTGCCCTTAAGGAGACTGATTCTGGAAATTTCAGGTGGCAGGCAGGATGAAGGAGGTGTCCTCCCCTCCCTTCAGCAGAATTAACTTTAAAAAAGGGCGGGGGGTGGGGGAGAAATAAGAAAACCAGAAAGAACTCAGTGCCTCCTCACCCTTATTTCTACTCCAACCTTTGGGGCGCACCTTCTAGATTCTGGATTTTAGAATTGTATTCCTAGGCACAACAGCGTTTTCAAGCTTTGGGGCTGTGGGTGGAGTGTGACAAGTGGAGGTGCTAGGGGTTGTGGCCCTGATTCTAAATCCAGACACACATGCCAAAGGGATGCCATGTTGGCCAGCAGGATATTCCCAGAAAAATCAGAGATTGTGAATCAGCACTAGTGCTTTGGAGCATTGGCAACCCCTAAGAAAAACTTATGCACCTCCCCCCCCCCAATGCAGCCACTTTCCTTCTGGGTTCCTACCTCAGAGCAATTGTTCTCAACCAGGGGTGATTTTCCTCCCCAGAATCTTACCATATCTGAGACATTTTTTTTAAATTGACATACACAACTGATACACAATATCCTATCAGTTTCAGGCATACAACATGGTGATTCAATATTTTTCTACCTTACAAAATGACCTTGTGCAGGACACGGGGGTGGCTCAGTGGTTGAGCACCTGCCTTCGGCCCAGGGCGTGATCCTGGATGTGGGATCGAGTCTCACATCAGGCTCCCTGCATGGAGCCTGCTTCTCCCTCTGCCTGTGTCTCTGTCTGTCTGCCTGTCTCTCTCTGTGTCTCTCATGAATAAATAAATAAAATCTTAAGACAAACAAAAAACCCACAAAATGATTGTGGTGATAAGCGTAGATACCATCTGTTGCCACGTGGAGTTATTACGATATTTTTGACTATATCCCCTGTGCTATACACTACAGCCCTGTGAATTATTTGCTTTATAACTGGAAGTTTGTACCACTTAATCCCCTTCACCTATGTCTGGAGACACTTTTGATAGTCGTGATGTGTGTGTGGGAGGCTGCTCAATGTCTTACAGCACCCAGGACAGCCCTCCTCGGAAAGGAATTACCCAGCCCCAAATGTCAATGGTGCCCAAGTTGAAAGATGCCCCCACCCTAGGGAAATCCCAGCACAGATGTCTCAAGAAGTACACAGAAAGGACTCAATAGGCTTCTTCTTCTTCTTCTTTTTTTTTTTTTTAACAGAAAAGATTTGGAAACAGCTTGATATGCATTATTAGGAAACTGATTCTATGAATAACTCTTGACCCTGCTTGCAAGCTGAAATCACTAGGAATTCTAGTATCTGATGCCTAGAGCCTGACCTCAGAGTTCATTCAATTTATGTGCAGAGGGTCCCGCACATCCCTATTTTATGAAGGATCTCCTATATACCTGTTCTTTGGTGTTTTATTTTTTAAAAGGTTTTTCATTTATTCATTTGAGACAGATACAGAGAGAGAGAGAGACAAAACATGAACAGGGGGAGAGGCAGAGGGAGAGGGAGAAGCAGACTCCCCGCTGAGTAGGGAGCCCGATGCAGGGCTTGATCCCAGGATCCCTGAAATCATGACCTGAGCTGAAGGCAGATGCTTAACTGACTGAACCACCCAGGCGCCCCCACCTTGATGGTTTTAATATACAGTCAGAGTGGAATAAGGTAGGTTCTATCTGCCTTTAGGAATGTTATATAGCTGTGGAAAGAACCAGGTTGATCTATGTGCACCTGTATGGCAAGACTCCTAGACACATCATCAAATGGAAGAAATGAGTTGTAGAATTCTATATTCAAGGGGATGCCATCTGGAAAAAACAAAACCAATCAACCCATTCCATGGGAAAAGTCTACCTACTGATAGCTACGCAAGCAAATTAGCTACCTAATGTGTGAGGTACAGTGTGTCAGGAGTAAAATGGGTTCTAGAAAGATATACACCGCACACACACCCCCAGTGCTGTCAGTGGTTAGTTCTTGGGAGATGTTAAGGGGACCAAGATGGGGTTGGCGTCCTTGTGGCCTTATCAGCAAGGTTAATTTTTTTAGGTAAGGAGAGCTTATTCATGATTTTACAAGTAAAACTTAATTACAATAGGAAAATGGGAGACAATTGAGGATACAGTCAGTGAACATCCATTGAGCTGGGACATTGCCTGGGGCACCAGGCTTTCTCCACTGAGGCTTAGGCTTATTTATGTATTTAATGTCTGGAGGCAGTGCCTTCTTTTTTATTTTTTTTTTCATTTTTTAAAGATTATATTTACTTATTCATGAGAGACAGAGAGAGAGAGAGGCAGAGACACAGGCAGAGGGAGAAGCAGGCTCCCTGCAGGGAGCCTAATGTGGGACGGGATCTCGGGATCCTGCGATCACACCCTGAGCTGAAGGCAGATGCTCAACCACTGGGCCTCCATGTGTGCCCTGAGTAATGGACTGCTGATTGGAACAAAGGCTGACAACCACACATTAATAAGTGTCATGTCCAGGGAGCTTAAAGCACCAGATTTCTCCTCTCTCTTTCTTCCCAGAAGTCTCCCATTAGTGGTCAAAGCCATTCTGTGTCTCTGGTCAAGGTGGGGGCGAGGGGCTGGGGAGGCTGTCCCACCACAAGGGACTGGAGATCCCCACCTGGACTCAAGAAAGGAAAGGGGAAAGTCTGGGAGCAGGAAGGACAGGTGGGAGACTCTCTAGGGACCCCTTCTATCTGCACCTTTTTTGTAATCAGTTGCTTTCCATTTGTTGCACATCTGTTATGTCCCAGGTCCTGTGTTGGGCAGTGACAAGCTCACTCTGGTGGCAGTGAGTTGGGGCGTGGGGGATTTCAGTAAATGCAAAGGTGGGAACAGGAGGAGGGGACTCAACGTGGCCAGAGAAAGCAAGAGGCCAGAATTTCCTTTATCTCCATGTTCATTCCTTTCCCATCTCTGATTCTTCCCTGCTGCGTTCCTTGAACTGCAGCCCAGTAGCCACACTTGCTCAGCCCTGGGGCATCCTGGTTCTGCCCTGTTTTCTGATATGTGCCCATAAGTGGCCTTGGATTGTTTCAGGCACGGCTGTCTTGTCTCTCTGAGATGGGATGCCCACCCACCTATGAGGCCTTTCAGGCAGATGCCATCAGTTCCTGCCCTTATAATGTCCTTTTTTTGCCCTGCCTGGATCAAGGCAGAAATATGCCCATGGCAATCCCATTCTTTCTATTTGGTCAAATACTTGTTTGCAGTTAGAAGTGGCCATGTGAGGGACACCTGGATGGCACAGTCAGTTAAGTGTCTGACTCTTGATTTCAGCTCAGGTCATGATCTCAGGGTCGTGAGCTTGATGAGTCCTGCATCAAGCTCCTCTTCACCATACTCTCTCTGTCTCTCCCATTCTCTCTCTAAAAAGTGAATAAATCTTTAAGCAAAAAAAAAAAAAAAAAGAGGTGGCTGTGTGATTCATGGCCACAGAATCATGAGGAATCCCGTTGTGGGGAGCTTCTAGGAAAAATTCTCCTTCTTGTTTAAAGGGAGCACCTTTTTGTTGGCCCCTTTCTCCTGGATTTGTACACTGGAGTGAAGTGTGATATTGGTGCTCTGGCAACTGTCATGTGATCATGAGACAACCAGGATAAGATTGGAAGCCAACATGTTAAATATAGAGAAGAGAAAGGATTGGAAAAATCTGCACTTTGATAGATTTGTTGAACAGCTGCAGCAAAAAATTAATTTTTACCCATGAACTTTTGTTAAGTGATATATTAACATACAATATGTTTAATATTGTTATGGTTTATTTGACTGTTATTTATTTTTTTAAAAAGATTTGTTTATTAATTTTTGAGAGAGATAGGGAGAGGGCAAGAGGGAACAGCACAAGGGAAGGGGCAGAGAGAGAGAATATCTGACAAAGGGTTCGATCCCATGACCCATGAGATCATGACCTGAGATCATGAACTAAGAGTTGGATGCTTAACTAACTGAGCCACTCAGGCATCCCTTGAATGTTACTTCTAACTGAAAACATCCTAAATGACATCATGATAAGGAGAATGGGAGGTCCAGAAACCATCCCATTCAGTCCCTATCTTGGACAGATAATGAAATTAAAGCTCAGAGATGGAAGGGGCTGGTGCAAGGTCACACAGCAAGTCACTGGCAGAGCTGAAGGCAGGAGCTTCCGCCTTGCTGGTCCAAATGGGAACCTAGGATATCCTAACCTGGCACTCCTGTTTGTGATTCCATAGAAGGTCTCAGTGGATGGCGGCAGAAGCAGTCATGAAATATACATTTTCACTCCATTTTCCACTCACCGAGATATCAGGCAAATTAGAGAAGAAGCTGGAGAGGTCTCAGATTTCTTGTGCCATTGACATAAAGGAAATACAAAATTCCTTAAAACAACCAAATATATTAGCTTTGGCTTGTGGGCTAGGGTTTGAGAAATATCAGACCTGACTGTGAAGGCATCAGTTGGCAAAGAAGGAAGTATTGTCATACAATGATCCATTCATCCATCTGCCCATCCACTCATCTGCCCACCAATCCATCCATCCATCCACTCATCCATCTGTCCATCCATCCATCCATCCATCCATCCATCCATCCATCATTCATTTAAAAAATACTTACCAGGGGCGGGATCCCTGGGTGGTGCAGTGGTTTAGCGCCTGCCTTTGGCCCAGGGCGCGATCCTGGAGACCCAGGATCGAGTCCCATGTCAGGCTCCCGGTGCATGAAGCCTGCTTCTCCCTCTGCCTATGTCTCTGCCTCTCTCTCTCACTGTGTGCCTATCATAAATAAATAAAATTTAAAAATAAAAAAATAAAAAATACTTACCAGGGGCATGTGGGTGGCTCAGTCAGTCGGAGATCTGCCTTCAGCTCGGGTCATGATCACAGGGTTCCTGTATCAAGCCCCACGTCAGGCTCCCTGTTCAGCCTCCCTTCTCCCTCCCTCTGCTTCTCCCCCTGTCTCATGCTCTCCCTCTCCTCTCTTTCTCTGTCAAATAAATAAATAAAATCTTAAAAAATACTTATCAAGTATCACTTTGTGCCAGGCACTGTGCTAGACACTAGGGGTTAATGATGAGTGGCACACTACAGCAACTGCTATGACCACCATTTGCTGAATGCTAATTCTACACTAAGTTCATCTGTGTTAGTCTGGATCCTTTGGGGAGACACTAAGATGAGACAGAATTTTCAAGATTTATTGAGGGAAACATCTTAGAGGGCAAATGGGGAGAGGGATAGAGGAAGCTGGAGAGCCATTAGCTCTGATGCAGGTCTGTTCCCTGTGAAGGAAGGGGATGGAAGGGAGGAAGGAAGGAAGGAAGGAAGGAAGGAAGGAAGGAAGGAAGGAAGGAAAGAAGGCAGGCTGGTTGGGTAAGAAGCATCTCAGACTGCAGTGCAGTTCTAAGGAAGGTTCAGCAAGGCCAATAGCAAGTCCTTATGCCAAAGGGACCCATCAGAGAAATCCCATGTCTCCCAGGAACACCCCCATCTTATTACCCCTGCTGTGCTGAATCCTTGGCTAGAAGCAGCCCCATGGAAGTGTGGCCCAAACTTGGTGAGGATTTCAAACTGCAGCAACTGGAGCACTTGGTCGGTTACCCCTCCCAGAGCCGGAGGGTCCCTGCAAGGTGTGTTTCATGCCTACTACAGCATAACTGTATTCAAGTCTCCCATTCACCCTCTGGAGTGACATCCTAAACTGATGCAGTCAGAATGCATTCCGCTGCCCTAAAGAAAATGTATATTCCACAGCAGTCTCAGCGTAGCACAGCACCAGGGCTGATGAAATCCATGATGCCAATCCAATGAAAGACCCAGTCCCCTCCCAACTTCCTGCTTTGCGGTCCTGAGCCTTCTGATGTGCTGTCCACATGGGTGTCAGCTGACTCTGCAGTAGCAGTTCCTGCAGTCAGATCTAGCAATGTTCAGGGGCGATAGAGGGACTGGCAGCTCCTGTGTCTGTTTCCTAGAAACTCCTGACTCACACTTTTTCAAATCTCCTTGATCTTGGCTCAGAGGTGTCTTCCTAAAAGGCTCGATGCCAGAAGAATGGGATTATTCTGGGAGTTTCATAACAGGCTATCATAGACTCAGTCCAGGGGTGGGGTCTACCTCTTTTGAAGCACAGAGGAGGATAGAATCAACAAGATCAGTTTTGTCAGCAAAGTGGAGATGGAACAGGTGCATATTGGATGGGTGTTCCAGGTTGGGTTCTCGGAGAAGCAGACCCAGAGGTGGAGTTCAGTGCACTGGGGATTTCTTAGGGAGTGCTCTTGGGACTGAGTATTGTGGGAAGGAAGGAAGGGAAACAGAATGGGCCAAGGGAGGAGCTGGGCTGGGCTGGCGTCTTTTCAAATTCTTAAAAAAAATTATTTTAATTCCAGTATAGGTAAACATACAGCATTATATTGGTATCAGGTGTACAACATAGTAATTCCACAATTGTATACATCGCCCAGTAGTCTGTGATGAAGTCTTAAGGAAGGTTGTAACTGACCCCACAGAAAGCCTAATATTATTAGTTAAAAATTTAGCAGCTAAAAATAGCACACAGAATATCTCACAGTATCCACAGGTAAAGAGTCCAGGCATAGCCTTACTTGCCATCTGGTTCAGGGTCCCTCCCGTGGCTGCTGCTGAAGTGCCAGACAGGGCTAGGGTCTCGGCTCAAGGCTCAACTGGGGAACGCTCTATATCTAAGCCCATGTGGCCGTTGGCAGAGGGCCACTTTGGTTTTTTGCCATATGGCTGGCCGCTGGCTTCATCGAGGCCAGCAAGGGAGAGAGTCTGATAGCAAGACAGATATTACAGTCTTATACGATATAATCACAGAAGCAACAGGCCCTCACCTTTGCCATGTTCATTTGTTAGAAGCAAGTTACAGGCTCTATGTGCTTTCACAGGGAGGGGGTTATACAAGGATCAAGAGGCAGGGATAATCAGGGATCATCTAAGAGTCTGTCTGCCACAAACTCTGGAGCTAGGTTGACCCTTCAGAGTTGTCCCAAGTTGCATCAAGGAGGTCAGACCTTTATGCCTCCTCACCCACCCATCACTGGATATGTGCTGTCTCTAGAAAGGCCTGCGACCTTGGATGAGATAGGTTTCTGTCAAAGAGGCAACATCTGACTGCTGAGGACTATCAGCTGACAAATGTTCCAGTTTGTGCAGATCTAGGAGCCACAGAGACCACAACAGTACACAGACCAGCACCTGCTACAAATACTCTCCACATTTATAGATGAGGAAGTGAAGGCTAACTTTGCCCAAGTCCATACATGAGGATGGGATTAAGCGATTAAGCGATATTCCAACCCAGCTGGCCTGACTCTGGGGCCAACGTGCCTAGCCACTGTGTGATTCCCTGATGGATCTTAAAGCTTAATTACACAGCAAACAGATAATTTGCGGTAAACTAGATATGATCCCAAGTTCATGTTCCTTGCCCCAAGATACACTGCTCATCACAGTACGCATTCATCACAGGATGCATTCACAAGTACAGATGAATTACAGGAGGTGACACTTAAACAAGCCACTGTCTTATCTCACGAGCTGATAGACATTTTGGAATTGAATTGTGCTAGTCAGGGTAGGCCAGGCGATGCTGCAGTAACAAATCCTTGAAACTCAGTCGTTTGTCCCCCTCACTGTCATCACAGTCTCCTATGGGTTGGGCAGGCTTTGGGCTGTACTCCAGATGGTGATTCAGTGATGCATGCTCCTTCTGTCTTACACCCACAACTCCCTAGATCATCGTGGAAAGAGTGGAAGAGGATTATAGATGTTGTGCAGAGAGTCTCATGGCTGAACCCAGAAGTAGGAGGTATATTTCTACCTACCTCCCATTGGCTAGGACCTAGTCATACGTCTTCAATCTAACATGGGATCCCGGGAAATAAAGGGTTGACATGGAATTTCATGAATGTCCATCATTATCTCTGCCACACCCACCAGTGTGTCCAAAAGGGGGGCCGGCGATTGGAAGAACTCTCTAAAACAGTCCAATATTTTTTCCTCCTTAGGTGGCAAATATTTTTCCTGTACTTTAAAATTTTTATTTAAATTCAATTAATTAACATGTATTATTAGTTTCAGAGATTTACCAGTCTTATATAACACCCAGTGCTTGTTACATCATGTACCCTCCTTAATGACCATCACTCGTTTACCCCATCACCTTACCCACTTCTCTTCCAGCGATCCTTAGATTGTTTCGTATGATGAAGAGTCTCTTATGGTTTGTCCCCCTCTCTGATTTCGTCTTGTTTTATTTTTCCCCCTCCCTTCCCTTATGATCTTCTGTTTTGTTTCCTAAATTCCACATATGAGTGCGATCATATGATGATAGTCTTTCTCTGGTTGGCTTATTTTGTTTAGCATAATACCTTCTAGTTCTATCCATATGGCTGAAAATGGCAAGATTTCATTTTTTTGATGGCTGAGTAAGATTTCCTTCTATCTATGTACCACCTCTTCCTTCTCCATTCCTCTGTTGATGGACATCTGGGCTGTTTCCATAGTTTGGCTATTGTGAACATTGCCGCTATGAACACTGGTGTGCAGGCACCCCTTTGGATCACTACATTTGTACCTCTGGGGTAAATACCTAGTAGTGCAATTGCTGGGTCATAGGGTAGTTCTATTTTCAACTTTTTGAGGAACCTCCATACTATTTTCCAGAGTAGCCGCACCAGCTTGCATTCCCACCAACAGTGTGAGAGCGTTCCTCTCCACATCCTTGCCAACATCTGTCTAAAACGAACCAATACTAACAATTGCATTTGGAAGACAACATTTTCAGCTTCAAGCCCTGGCTTTGGGGTTTAGATCCCCCTTGTGGAATATTTGCTGGTGGAGAAATCAAATGGCCCCTTTTCACCAAGCCTCTGGGTGTTGAGGACGACTACAGTCTCATGCTCCAGGGTCTATCTGAGCCTCTCCTGGGTTTCTTGAAGCTCTTTGCAGTCTGTGGATCCTGGGGGGGGGGAGGGGAGGGGTTCTCCAGCCTGAACCAAGAGACCTGAGAAGGAAGAGAAGCTATCTGGCTTTAAACTGTTCCCAGACGATGGGGCTCTTAGCGCCTAAGCCTCGAGGGGAGAGACACTCGCCTTGAGAGACTGTCTAAGCCAACACCTGGAAGAGATTGATTGAGAGACAGTTCATATGGCCCTGTGATTTATGAGGAGGAGATATTGTAGCCAAGGTGCGTGGGGCCGGGGGGCGGGCGGGAAGGGTGAGCCCAGGCAATGCTAGGTACTTACTGCGGGGCAGGAAACACTTGATAAGGTTCCACAGCGAGCTCAGTTGCTGGGGGAGGAGGGGGAAGAGCCAGACAGACGGCCTTGGGCTTGCTGGCTCCAAACCCAAGCGCGGAGGGGGCTGTGGGGTGTGGAGTGGGTCTCCCAGGGATGCTGGTTTCGCTGGGACCCAGGGCACAGCCTCGCTGCCTCACATCCATCATGCAGATGAACGGTCCCGCGTGACACTCGCATCTGTCGGGAGCCCTCCTCCCTGGCGTCCCTCACGTCAGCTCCAGTGTCTGCTTGGTGCCAAGTGTTTAATTCACATCTGTGTCCGAAACCAGAGCTCTCAGGGAGAGTGAGTGTTCTTCGGGCTGCTGCTTTCTGGACCTTGTTCTTTTTTTGTGTGAATTAGTAAGTACTTGCTTCCAGGGGCTTAGCTGATCCCTGTGCCCTGTATGTGGGCATCTTAGTGACCTCTTGTGAATTTCCTATTCACCATCTACACCTCAAGGTCCCCTCTGTAAGGTGGGCACAAGTAGGTCTTCTTTCTGTGCCTGGCTTGAGTGAATGCAAGCATAATGCTGCTTTAATGCTTAAGATCAAGGATTTTATTTTATTTTTTTAAAGACTTTATTTATTTATTCATGAGAAAAAGAGAGGCAGAGACACAGGCAGAGGGAGAAGCAGGCTCCATGCAGGGAGACTGATGTGGGACTCGATCCTGGGACACCCTGAGCCGAAGGCAGATGCTTAACCACTGAGCCACCCAGGCGTCCCAAGATCAAGGATTTTAGAATCAAACAGAGCCCTGGCTCCACTCCCTGCTTGCAGTGTAGCCTTAAGCAAGTTACTTAACCTCTCTGAGAGAGACTCAGCCTGCTTACCTATGAAATAAGTGATTTGCCTTAATGTCAGAAGGCAATAATACGATGATACAGGTAGGTGCTCGCTTCGGGCTGGTACACAGCATGAACGCACAGGTGAGATGTACAATAATGACTACCAACAACAATAATATTAAGGACGGATAAAAGGCATACACGAGAAAGTGTTTACAAACAGAAGCCATTGTTCCCATTGATTACACACCAGGGAATCATGCATAGCTCTTTTGATGAGAGAAATTCTAGAATCTCCACCAATCTTTAAAAAGCTTCCTTTAGCCGGTTTTGCACACCTCGGCCAAAGTTTTATCAGCAAGTTGGAGAACGAGCATGAATAAATTCATGTTTAGTTTCTATCGACTGAAGAATATTCTCCTGGAAAGCTCCATCGTGTATATCTTCGTAGGTCAGTGGAGAAGACATTTAAATAAACCAAGAGAGGAAAATATAGTCTGATAAGGACACCTCACCGAGTTGGTACAATGGGGGGCTGAGGTAGCCCTGAAATGAGTGATCCCAAAATCATTTTCTAGAATGATCCAGGAAGGAATTCTAGGAGGTTGTGACAAGGACAATTCCCAAAGAGGCCGTCAGCTATGAGCCATCAGTTGGCAGCACTCCTGGCAGGCAAGGAGACAAATACTTTTGGTCCTAAGGGAGAGTGTGGGCAGCCCAGCTCAGCATCCTCTGAAACCTGGGCCCTGCTGTGCCTTTCTCCTGGGATGTGCCCTGCACACTCTGTCAATGTCTGCCCTGGGAGTTGAAGGCCACGGGAGAAAGGAGAACCCATGAGGGAAGCACACAAGAGGAGGCAGACGGCTTCCAGGAAAGAAGGAATCAAGTTCTCAGACAGGAAAAGGTACCAGCTGGCTGCCTGACGCCACCACCCTCCCCCCGGGGGGGGGGGGCAGGACTCTGTTCCTCTGCCCGCTGAGCTGTTGCCAGTCCCTTACTGGCACACGGTAGGTACTCAAGAAGTGTGCACAACCTTCCCGAAACCAATAGAGCTGTACGTTAATTACCCTGGAATTCTAGGGTCCCACGTGGAACTCTCATAACAGACCCATCAGGCACTCTGATTGCCTGGCTCTCTTTCTGCAAATAGAAGCTTAAAGAGACAGTTTAGCTGAGCCAGGATTTGAACCCCTGTCTGTCTGACTTCGAGGGGCTTGTTGGTGCTGCCCTGTCATATGGATGCTCACCACAGACCCCTCTGTGAGGAAGGGAGTATGTTTAAGAAAAAAATAGGAAGAGAGGAAGAGAGCCACTGGCATCCAAGTGCTCAGAGGAAAATGAGGTGTGGAGGAAACAAGTGCAAGATAGACAAAAGCATTCGTTTTTAACAACATATTTATTAAAAAATAAAACAGCAGATCTTAAAAAATAATACGTTTAAAGCTAAAACAGTTAATAGTCATACATTTTAAACATAAAAACACTTCATTAGGGGCCCCTGAGTGGCTCAGTGGTTAAGCATCTGCCTTCGGTTCAGGGCATGATCCCGGGGTCCTGGGATCTAGTCCTGCATCGGGCTCCCCACAGGGAGCCTGTTTCTCCCTCTATGTCTCTGCCTCTGTCTCTTAGTCTCTCATGAATAAATAAATAAAATATTTAATAATAAAATATTTAATAAAAAAGTTAATTAACAATATATTTAAAACATTAAAATACTTAACAGTAAGAATAATACTAGAACATTCAAACATTTCAAAAGAATACATTTAAAGCATTTATACAATATTTATACATATTAAAACACTTTGTAATAATACATTTAAGATGTTAAAACATTTGGTGGTAATAATTAGTCTTATAATTATTGAACCTGGCCTAGACTATACACAGCTGTCTCATTTAATGCTCACATTATTCTTGGAAGAAAATCCTATTATGATTTGTGTGTGCTGATGAGGAAACCGAGCTTTAGAGAACCCTAGTGAATTGTTGGAAATCTGAGTCTGTTGCCCCAGTCTGTTCCCTCCCTGTGGGGCACCTGGGCCGTGCAACCCTTGAGGACAAACACCGAATGAGACAAGGCCCCTTCCTGCCAGGAGCTATGGGTCGGGCACGCTAGGAGGCACAGAGAAAAGGGCCAGATGTGGGTGCGAGGAGGCAGGGAGGGTTCCAGAAGCTCATGGGACTGCTGGCTTGGGTTCCCGAAGCCCACAGGACGGCTGGCTTGACTATCTGGCTTTGCCTTCACCAGCCCTCCTTCTTCTCAAACATTGAATGGAAACAGATGCTCATCCTTCATCTCTCATTCTGTCATTTATTCACTTGTTCAGTTCATTTATTCATTCATTCATTCATTCATTCAACAAATTTTGTTTACAAGCCAAGTGTTGTTCTAGACTCTAGAAACATAGACGGTAATTTCTCCTAGTGCGAAGGAAATCAATTGGGCAATGTAACAGAACCTACTCTCTGTCGATGGTCAGGCAAGGTCACAAGTGGGTTGAGATTGGATGGTTGAAAGGAGGCATGTATGTCAAGGTCTAGTGGAGACTTCTGGCTGCAAGGCCACCCATTTTCCATGTCTTTCTTGTAGGAGAGAAAGATGAAGGAATCAGGCTCCTGGCCCCCAGCTGAGCTGACTAAGGGTAGAGGCTTTACTAACCAGCCGAAGAGCACAAAGAATTGGATCTACCCAGTAAGGGCTCTGCGGAGTTCTTTCTAGCTGGACATTTGAAGCTCTGTCAGCTGGTTCTTCCAGAGGCCAGGCTGTCGCTTCCCAGAGGACCTTAGAGCCACATCAGCACTAGAGCCAAGGTTGGAGGCACCCTGTGCCCACTCACTGCTGGGAGGAGGAGGATTACCTCACCCACTGCTCACCCTCAGTGTCTTTCACAGAGGGTGGCCAACCCAGGCTGGATCCCAAGAGGGCTACCATAAGCTTTTCCTTGCCTCCAGATAATGAAGACAGCTGCTTTCAAACCAATTTGACTTCTCTGTATTTTATAGAGGAATGAGCTTGCTCATAGCTCCAAGGGCCTGGAAGGTCATAGAAAGGCGCAGATGCTGGATTATTAGTTCTTGGGTGAGGCTGACGATAACATGTATTGAGTCCTGGTTACCGCCTGTTTGGGCTGCGGGGGCTGGTAGTTACTAGGGTAATCGGATCTTATAAAAAAAAAATGATAGAAGGAAAAGACAAACACTATCCAGCCCAGTTGTGCTGGTCCTGCTCTATGAGTTTTTCTTACTGGATTCTCTCTCACTATGGAAATAGCTCTGAGTGGTAGTTTGTTGGGGGGTGATTAAGGTTTTGCATTCCATTGACCAAAGTTCAAACCCTTTACTACCATAGAACCTCAATTACATTTATGCCACCTGTCTAGACCTGTTTCCTCATCTGAGAAATTGGGATGATGATGAAGACCCACATCTCATGGGGTTATTGAAGACATGAATGAGCCAAGACACTCAGCATTGCTCCTAGAGCACCAGTGACTGGGATTTGTTGTTACTCTCAGGATTATTATTAATGGTACTAATAGTCATATTATTAGTGGTAATTCCAGGGGAGGACACCAAGGTACTAAATGGTAAGGTTTGTGTGTGCTGATGAGGAAACCGAGCTTTAGAGAACTAAATGGTAAGGTGACTTGCTTCAGACAAATCCGCCCAGCTTCCATGTCAATAATGGGCTTTAGAGACCCAAAGAGTGGGTTTTTAAGTCTTCCCCATAAATAAGGGGGCAGAAAGCAATCTCTTGGCTCTGCAGACAATTTCCTAGCAGAGGATAAGCCAGTAAGATATTTACGATGCAGCCTCAATAGAAGGATATTGTTCTGGGTGGACCGAGCATCTAAAATGCTTCCACTGTTTTTTTTGTCCCGGGCTGTCTTTTTCATAAAGAAAGATCTTACTGCCTTCACATAGGAGCCACTGGGATCATTCCAGGTGGTAGCATGGTCCTGCAAAAACCCCAGGAGAGTATTTCCAGTGAGTAAAGACTTCGGAGGGAGCAAGATGAATTATCTACTCTGGTTTGGAAAAAAAAAGAGAGGAAAACATAAAAATGGAATCAAGGTTAGTGAGCAAAATGAGCCAAGGGGCTGTGGGGGATGCAGTCATAAGAGAAGCTGCAGAGTTTGCAGTCATTGGAGTACCTACTATGTGCTGTGTGCTTATGGGTGCTTGATTTTCATTTTCCTGTTTGCTCCTTAAAACATCCCAGTTGGAGGGCACCTGGGTGGCTCAGTTGTTGAGTATCTGCCTTTGGCTCAGATTGTGATCCCGGGGTCCTGGGATCAAGTCCTGCATGGGGCTCTCCACAGGGAGCTTGTTTCTCCCTCTGCCACCTCTCTCTGTGTGTCTCTCATGAATAAATAAATAAAAATAAATAAAATCTTTTAAAAATACCCTCAAAACAAAAAACAAAAACATCCTGGTTGGAAAGATAGTGATTTTTTTCTTCTGTTACAGATAAGCACAGTCAGAACTGGGGAAGTAAAGTCTTTCTTTACTTCCACTGAGCCCTGGATTCCAGTTCCAGCTGGGCTGGCTGCTCTCAAAGCCCCCATGTTGTGTCAGACTCCCAGGCTGGGATAACGAAGGTGGGACAGGGGGATCCACCCTGGAGGAGAAAGGCCTGTCTGGCCTCGTGGCAAGGGGTGGTTGTGTGTTGGGCTGATCCTGAGGTGCTGGTTCCCTTGCTAGCAGGAGAAATTCTGGCCTCTGCAATGGGGCTCTCCTTCCTTGCCAAGAGCCAGAGGCCGGAGCCCTGCTTGCCGCTCCCGCCCCCCCACCCCAAGCCCCTGGTCCCTTCCAAGGGTGGAGAAGCCTTTGAAGTCAGCAGTGACGCCGTGGAAGGCAAGGCGTCAGGGATCTGTGGAAGGGGTGAACCCGGGGCCAGCAGATAAGCAACTTAAACAACCGTGAGCGCCCTCCCCGGCACAGAAGGAGGAATTTCCGACAGTGGGTTCTCGCCTGGGTTTTGCTTAGTCTAGTTTTTGGAGCTGTGAAGGATGAGGTTCTCAAACCCAGCTAAGCCGGAGACGAAGGGAGCCTGAGCTCAGCATTTGGTTTCCACCTGCTTCCTGCAGAGCTGGATCTCCGGGCATTTTTGTCATCCTCCAGGGTTGGCTGGGACTTCTTCTTTCCTTGCCTCCAGATCGAATGCATCCACCTGGGGCTCACAGAGCTCTGGAAGGTGTGTTGGGTGTGAATGTGCATTTTTCTCTTGAGAGTGTTTGTCACTTGTAGCAGAGTCTCTGGGATCCCTTCCTGAAAAGAGTAAAAGTTTTCATAATAAATGCATGAAAAAATGCAAGCAGTTACCAAGTAGGAAGAGAGTGCAAACTATCTTTTTTTGTTACTAATATTCATCTTTTGCCTTATGTGTAGTCTCCCCCAGAAGTAGATAAGAATCTGAGTACCAGTTTTTTGTTTGTTTGTTTTGTTCTGCTTTTGGAGGTGGTCCCACTGGTAAGCACCAGTGAGGGTGTTGAGAAATTGGTAAGAAAGTAGCCAGTATGGAATGTGTTAATGAGCAGGTTACTGCTGGGGAAACTGAGGCTCAGTCCTCCTGAGAACATCTGAGAGACAAAACAGAATGTGCTGTGCAGTTGTCCACCTGAGGACAAAAGTTGGAGTATGTACCCTCCAAATCCCATCTGTCACTCTCTGAGGGCTACCTCAGGAGGTTCCACCTCCTACAACTGCCGGTCCACCCTGTGAGCCAAGGCCAGGGGAAGCTCTTAGGTGGAATTGCAAATGCTGGTGCTAGGAATCCATCTGAATACATGGGAAGAATGTGTGCTGAGAGCATCTGGGTTAACTCCTTACGGTATCTACTGCATCCATAAATTCCCATTTCCTTGTTTCATCACTGAGTGCAATTTCTCCCTGTGGGAGACAAAGTTCTAAGGATGACAACGTTGGCTTTTGTAGTAAATTAAGAACAGGGCTCATGTAATATTTATAATATAAGTATTTACATAAATATGGCCAGCTTATAGGTGAGCTTCTGGGCCCCAGCATCATAAAACATTTCATTGCATTGAAAATGAATATGTGTGAATGTGGCAGATGTACTACGGGAAATGTGAAATTAAGGAACATTAGAGTCAAATGAAATTTCTATAGCTAGCCCAAAGGTTAAGAGCCAGGGTCAGGACTCAGATAGTTCAAGTCCTACATCTGGCATCAAGGACTGTATGACCTCCAACAAGCTGTTTAACCTCTAAGCTTTAGTTTTTTGTCTTTCTTCCTTCTTGTCAAATGATTACTCGTTTTGAATGTTTTCAACCTATCAAATGATATAAATATTGCCCACAGCTGTCGTGAGAATTAGATGAGGCAGTGCACACAGACAGTAGTTATTGACTGTATTGTTTGCTTAGAATCCTTCCTTCTTCTCCACCCTTGCTGTGGTTTACCGTTTTGGGGATATACATCCTTATTCCCTTGACTATGGGTCTAGCCACGTGGCTTACTTTGGCCAAAGGAGGTAACATGTGCTCTATCCGAGACCTCATGTATAGGTTTATATACAGTTTTGATTTCTTCTTATTTGCTCCTGCCTGGAACCATGAGAATAGCAACCCTTGGGTAGTTGATGAAGCTTTAACTGGGGTCCCAGAGTTATAGACACAAAGAACAGAATTGAATTCAACCCACAGCCTGAAGCAAAGGACAGGAGCTCACCACAGGCCAGTAAGTGAGAAAGAATGTTATTTGTGTAAGCCAGATTTGGGGGTGGGGGGTTGTTCATTATGCAACATCATCCCAATATGAGCTGACTGCTACATAATGTGGAACATTTAGCATAAGATCTAACACATTGTAAGTAGATAAATATCTATTGCTATTTACTGTTATTGCTTTCATTGCTACTATTAGAAAAAGGGGTTTGTTAGGCAAATACATCTGGCATACTGTATGTGATACTTCCCCCTCCCCTTCCCATGGAAGAGGTGGAAATAGCATTAGCATATGAAAGGCTCTGACAAATCCTGTAGTTAAAAAAAAAAAAAACTTGGAAAATGTTTCTGTAACAAACATGCATTTACATTCTTCAGAGCATTTGGGGACATTTCAACATGCAGGCTTCACGTTCCAGGTCAGAAATTGCTCACTCTCCATCACTTATCCAACGGCGCGTGAGGAGCCTCACAGCCTACTGGCTACAGCAGCTGTTCACACTTTCCAGCATCCTGTTAGCCAGTAAGGGGATCCCCTTCTTTCTTACTGCTGTTCTCAGGCTGAAGATCTGCCAGCCACACATGTTCCTGGCAAGGAGGAGGGATGGATGCTCTATAACACTCAGAGCTATCATTTCATGTGTTCTTGTCACGTACTAAGAATTTTACACATTCCATTCCCCCACAGCTCTACGAGGCGAGAATTTTGTCAGTCTCACTTTATGGAAGAGGAAACTGAGGTGCAGAGAAATCGAATAGACTTGCCAAAGGCTACGCAGCTAATAATGATGGCACCTGCGTGCAGATGCAGATCTGTCTGTTGCTAACTGGCTGTAAGCATTCAATGATATTGCCTGTTGCCAGAGAAGACTGAAGGCATATGCTTCATTACCCTTCTTCCATCCTGCCACATGAAGGGGATGGCCAGTAGTGAAACCAAACTGCCTAGGAGTGTGCCAGGACCTAAAGTAGTCGGGCATGAGGTACATCAGCATGAGGAAGGAACCTGTCATGGGATCCATAGAATCAACAGTACGCTGCCCAAGATGGCCTAGCCAGCTAGGGTCCATGTGGAGACTAGAACCCAGGTCTTCTGACTCCCAATCAGTGCTTAACTGAGGCAGGGCTGATAACCATTTTCTTTTTATTCTCTAGGAAAAGTCTTCTGGTTTCTGGAAGTAGCATTACGCTGCTTCGAAAAGAAATGGTAGTTGGAAGCACTCCATGCAGATAGGAGTGTTAAATGAGATACATATAAGCAGCAGTTATTGAGGGGAGCTTCCAGAGAGTTCTTGTCCTTCTTTCTTGACCATCTTTCTTTTCTCCCTCTTCCTGCTATGATGGCAGAGCTGCAGTGGCCACCTGTGATCATGGCTGCAACTGTGAGGATGAAAAATAGTGCCAAGGATCGGAGAGCAGAAAGACACGAGCCAGAGGGACTGGTGATGTCACAGGGTCACCCATTAGCCCTGGTTGCTTAGCTCCAGGAGGGGTGCAACTCACGGATTATGCTGCAAGTGGTGGTCCTTGTGCTAACATGACCTGGTGGCCCTAGCTGCCCCTGGAGTATTTTTATATGAGACAAGATAAATCTCTATCTTGCTTATTCTAGGTTTCTTGGACTAAGGGCAGAATGCAATTCAACTGGATATGTTATTCGGCTAGGTCTATATGGCAGGAGTCAGCTCTCTACCATGCTCCCCCTAAGCAGCTGAGCTGCACAGACTCCATCAGTGGACTCCTTGTCTCTGGCTTCTGGCTGGATTCAGACAATGGGAGACACCAGTAGGAGATGCAAGGGATGGTGGGCCATGCAGTCGGGGTCTTTCTTCCCCGGGCTCCTTCCTGGTGAGGTGGTCTAAGACTGGCGGTGTCTGGACCAAAGCCCCAGCGTTCATCAAGAGACGTCCCCTTTTCTTGATTTCTCTTTGGGCTATGATATTCCCTCCTTTTGCTCCTTCAGGACTGGTGATAGTGACAGCTTCCCGATGTCACTAGTCCCTGGGTGCTTTCCACCCCCCACTGGTTTCCTTAATCCTGCCTCATCTTTATAAATAACCCCTTTGGTAAACTGTCCGTTGCCCCATATGAGTGTTTCCTGCCTGGGAATGTCATCGGAACGCTGACTGCTACAGAGTCCCAACCCATCCTGCCTGGGGACTTCCCTTCCCCTTCTCTGGCAGCTTCTCTCTCCAGGTAGATGTTCTGTCTCCTGTCCCTGCTCCACCACGATCCTAGAACATTTTCTACTCCTTTACACTGCCCAGATTCATTGTTATTATTTTCAACACCAGCCTTCAGTGCATGTTTACTGTATGACAGGCACCATATAGGGCGCTTTATGACATTATCTTGTTTAATCCCTGCAACAACCTGATGAAGCGGGTTCTATAGCCACCCTGTAGATGGGCAGATGGATAGGTGACTTACCCACTGTCACAGCTGAGGGAGTGGGATAGATGGGATTCCAACCCAGGGTCATCCAACTTTAATCCTGGTGTTAATGCTTGACATGATGCTATCTCCTCTCTGGTTTGAATACAAATAGAGCTGTGACCATAGTTGTCATGGTTAGCTCATATGCCTTAGGACATTCCCAGAAGAGGGTGTCACACGTTCAAGTGTGCGTAGGAGATCAGTAACATTTCCTAAGGGTGCAGAGGAGAACTGTTGCCTCTTTTACCCCAAATTGTGAATCTGAATCTGCCAACAGGCTCAGCTTTTTTTTTTTTTCTTAAAGTTGTTACTTATTTATTCATGAGGGAAACACAGAGAGAGGCAGAGCCATAGGCAGAGGGAGAAGCAGGCTCCCTGTGGGGAGCCCGATGTGGAACTCGATCCCAGGACCCCAGGATCATGGCCTGAGCCAAAGGCAGATACTCAACCACTGAGTCACCCAGGCGTCCCAACAAAACTCACCTTTAAGCACACACTCTCTCATCTGCACACTCAAATGTGTTCACACTCACACACGCAACCATGTTCATTCACGCACACACACTCATGCACACCCTTCCATGTCTGAGCAGCCCCAGAGACTCCCTTGGGCACCATCAGCAGAGGAAGACACCCAAGCTCAATTCTGTGGCAGGTGAGAACATTTCTGCTCAAGGCTCTTTTTGACTTATGACTTAAAAATAACCTCACCGGCTTTAGGCACCTTGGCTCCACCAGTCTCTCCCAAATTCACATCTGACGAGTTCCAAAGAAAACTTCACCAGTGCTCAGGGAAGCCAAAACACCTGCTTTGTCAACAGCAGAGCCAACAGAGACGTCCCCGGGGTAGTTTTCTTGCAAGTGTTGTGTCTGAGACCTGGGCCGGCACCTGCCTGAGTCCCAGGTAAGTATGCAGAGTTGAGGTGTGAGGTATGATGGGTCCTTTCTCTTTCCTCTAATCTGGCTGGGCATCAGAAAAATGAACCTATTAGCATCAACGATGTATAGTGTAGGACCAAGGAAGGGCTCAGAATCCAACGGGCAAGACAGAACCCATATAGCTTCAAAACTCGAGCTTTTTTTTTTTTTTAAGATTTTATTTATTTATTCACGAGAGACACACCCCTCACTGGTTGTGACACACTCCCCTGTGGGGAGCCCGATATGGGACTTGAGCCCAGGACTCCAGGATCACAACCTGAGCCAAAGGCAGACGCTCAACCATTGAGCCACCCAGGTGCCCCCAAAACCCAGGTTTTGAATTAAATCTGCCTAGAATCAATGCTGGCACTAAAACTGCACCCCCCCAACCCCTGGCATGCAACTTACCTGTCAAAGTCTCAATTTATTGACCAATTCATGGTAATTGCATCTTCTCATAGTTTCTGTGGGCATGAACTGAGATAATGCACATAAAAAGTTGAGCCTGGTGTCTGCCACAGAGCAAGTTCTTATAGGAAAAGAGGAATTTATTTCCAAAAGAAAACAGACAAGACAGGAACTCAAAATCCTAAGCACAGACTGCACATGGCTTTCATCTCTCAGAGACCTTGAGATAGCCACGAGAGATGGCGAAGCTCAGTGCACAGCGGCTCTGTGAGCTCTGCCCGTGTGTCCCCGAGAAGCCGCTGTGGGTGTGGGAAGCCCGGGCCTCCAGCTGTTTAGTTGGAATGATAGAGGTCAGGAAGTCTGTGCTCAGGCACCGCGTTGCCGGATCTTGCAGCACCCCTGCTTAGCAATGGCCCACTGGGAAGGACGGCTTATTGCCTTAGCTCGTATTTGGTCTGTTGGAATCAAACTGGTGAATCTCTGTTCAAGTTGTTTGCATCCACATTGTTTGAATCTCTGTTGGTGGGTAGATAAGGCAACAGGGGTGAGTCACTTCCCCTGTCTGTACCCCAGTTTCTTTATCTGTAAAATAAGCATGATACTCTTTGCCTGACAGGGTAAAATGCCTAGCACAGTGTCTGGCATATAATGAATGCTCAATGAGTAGGTCCCATTCATATAAAAGTGGCTTTGGATTACAGGACAAACTTGAAGAAGGTGCTTGTATACCATAAAGATTCTCTCAGGGCGCCGGGTTGGCTTGGTTGGTTAAGTCAACTCTTGATTTTGGCTTAGGTCATGATCTCAGGGTTGTGGGATTGAGCCCTCTGTTGGGTTGCATGCTGGGTATGGAGCCTGCTTAAAATTCTCTCTCTCTCTCTCTCTCTCTCTCTGTGCCTCTCCCACCCCTACGTGCTCTCTCTCTCTTTCTCTTCTTAAGAGACATAGGCCGAGGGAGAAGCAGGCTCCATGCAGGAAGCCCAGTTTTTTAAGAGAGAGAGAAAGCTTCTCTCTGAAAGTCTGAAGAAGTACAGTCTGTGGATTTTGTCAGAGGTCTCCAAACTTACACTTTTAATTATATATTCCCATCCATCTAAAAAAGTGAGGATGGAATGAATATATATATATATATATATATATATATATATATATATATATATATATAGCCAAGGTCTCAGACACAACAGTTCCGGAAAAACACACCCGGGGGACATCTCCATTGGCCCCACTGTTGACAAAGCACGTGTTCTGGCTTCCCTGGGCGCTGGTGAAGTTTTCTTTGGAACCCGTCAGATGAGAATTTGGGGGAGACTGGCCGAGCCAAGGTACCTAAAGCCAATGAGGTTATTTTTAAGTCATAAGTAAAAAAGAGCCTTGAGCAGATATAGATGTATATATATCTCTATATATTCCATATACTATATATAAATATATATCCGTACATATCCACATAGATATCATATACATACACATACACATATCCGTGTACTATTCAGTTAAATCTATTATAAATACTCTATGTGCAAAGATCAGAAATGAGAGGAGTGAGTATTAGCAGAAGTTCTGACGTGCTCCCCCTCAATCCCAGAGGATGATTCCACACACCCCACTCTGTACACCACAATCTAGGTCCCTGCTGTTCCAAGTGTGCTTCCTGGCCCAGCAGCGCCAGCAGTCACAGCATCTGGGCCTGTTGGGCACGCAGAACATCAGAGCTCAGCCCACATCTGCTGAATGAGCATCTGCATTCTAACAGGACGCCCAGAGCACTGAGTGCGCCCTCAAGTTTGGGAGCCACTGGCCTCAGGAACAGAACTGGAGGGACATCCCTCAATCCTCACTTTCCTTCTCGTACCTGCTTATTAGCTGAGTTCGAGTGATCTCCTTGGATTGTCTTTGCCCAGCATCTGGGGAAGTAGCTGGGCCCCAGTGGCCCTGCACCAAGTTCTGTAGACCTGCCTCGGAATAGATCGCCCCAAGCCAGCCTTGCTGAATGTTTTCCATTTAGCCTATATTTCATGGTGCCAGCCAATTTGGAGTCATCCCCAAGAAAGGGCTCCTGGTCTCCATAGTTTGAAATGTGATTGCTGAGCAGTTCCATAAATCTGCTTCGAGAAGTCCCAGCAATTTTTTTTTTTTTGGAGGTAAAAAGCTAACAAAACTAATCCCTCGCTGTTCCTTGAAGTGGACTCAGATGGAAATAAAATCTTTCCACAAAGTGAGCTTTGGCCCCACTTCCTCATTTCAGGTCCAAAAATGACTTTCAGAGAGCATGTTAGCAAGAGCTCTGGCTGGAACTCGGGAAGGCAGGCCTGCGGCGGAGAGGTGGAGGGAGCTCCGTCACCAACGAAGCACGCTAATGGGCCGGGCTGCACAAACATTAGTTTTTAATTCTCAGGGTAGAAGTAACTGTTAGAAAATTCATCAAACCCGAGACGGGAACAGGCCTTGGTTTCTGCTGCCCTGGCACTGCCCAGAGCTCTGAGTGGACTTGAGTCTCCTCCAGTTATTTGGGTCACAGCCAACGCCAGGCCTTTGGTTACCAGCAGGGCTGGTGCACTTTATGGGAGTGGAAGGAGGGGAGTGGTGGCCAGACCATTCGCCCAGACTGAAGACTGTAAAATACCCACATTGAGACTCTGGTGGAAGGCAGGGTGTGCCGGGCAGCACAATGGCAGAACGTGTCTGTTTCTTTCCTCCACTGAGTTTGCTCCTTTGGACGCCATGTTGGAAGCCAACAAGGGTGTTAAGGAAGTCAGATCATACAGGGGACCACTCACGCCTTAGGTGGCCAGTCACTTCTGATAGCAGATGGCTGACTACTGCAAACTACTGTTTCCAGTGTCCCCCGCCTCTGGCTATGTTCAGCCAATGGGGGAGCCTCTTGTGGGAGGGACACTAGTGTATTGGAGGATGGGATGGTCAGATAGGCTAAGCTCATTCTCCCACGCTCCACTCTGCTCTCTCTGACTCGAGGGGCCTCCCTGGGCAGTGACTGTATTTCCTACATGGCTCTAGCTTTCTCAGTCCCTTCAAGGTCCTAACTCCCTGCCAGGGCAGCCCCAGCTACTGGGCTCTGGTGACACCATCTCCTCCCTCATTGTCTCCTGGAGCTGAAGTGGCTTCCCACTCTTGCTGATCTCAGAGTTGTCTTCCAGGCCTATTTGACCTTACTGCTCTTCCAACACCTCTATAACTACTGACCTATATTAAATCCCTTCTCTCATCAGACTCCCTGGCTGGGTGGCTTCATCTTCCAGAGTAGAAACTGACCAGGAAATATTTAGGATCTGTAGCAGCAGCTTGAATGATAGCAAATGAGTAAGTACATAAGGAGCGCTCCATCATTCAGTGACTCGGGCTAACCTAAACAATTTATTGCAAGGACACAGGTTATTCCAGTGATTTGAAAGAAAAACTGAACAACATATGGAGAACAAACAGAAAGCAGGAAGCTTCCAATATCTAGAGAGCAAGAACTAATAAGGAGGTATCCTGAGGGTATAGCCTTTGAGATGAATTGATTCCAACTGCTTTCCGTATGTGTCTCCTGCACATACAGCATGACTTCGTTTAATCGTGCTTGCTTTATGGAGCTTTGCAGATCACGCGTTTGTTACAAATTGAAGGTTTGTGGCGACCCTGCATCAAGCGAGTCTAGTGGCGCCATGTTTCCGACAGCATTTGGTAGCTTTGAATCTCTGTGTCACATTTGGACAATTCTTGCAATATTTCAAACTTTTTCATTATCATCATATTTGGCGTGGTGATCAGTGATCGGTGATTATGACTCACTGAAGGCTCAGATGAAGGTTAGCATTTTTTAACAAGAAAGTATTTTTTAATTAAAGTTGTGTCTTTTGTTTTTCAGGCAAAATGCTATCACACACTTAATAGATACAGTATAAACATGACTTTTATACGCATTGGGAAACCAAAAAATTCACTTGACTCACTTTATTGTGATTTGCTTTATTGTTGTGGCCTGGAACCAAACCTACAATATCTCTGATGTTGGCCTACATTCATGGTTCAGGTTTTGGGAGGGAGAGGCTCTCATGGCTTTATCTTGGGTCCCAAGGCCACTGATTTCCCAGAAATCACAAGGCACTTCGACAGTCCAGGCAAAGCTGCAAAGATCTGGGAAAGGAGGTTGGGTTAGAGAGCAGTGCCATTTGTGGGGGAGGGGGAAGGCATACGCAGTCCATAACAGTTCCCTTACTTAATTAATTTAATAATAAGAGTGTCTTATATGAAAACACAAACCCAGAGCACTTTGAACATGGCAGGTGCTATTAGTGGACTATGTTGATTTGAGTGTCTACCTTCTTCTTTAGCTAGCAGCACCTTCATTTTCCTTTGACTAATGTCTGTGTTAGATGGCTGACTTACCTCCAGTAACTGTTCTTTCCTTCCTCCACAGTAAAGAAACAAGTCCATAAGAAATCAGTAGTTATGGAAAACAGAGAGAAAAGAAGAGCAAGAAAAATCGAGAGTGACAAGGTAGGGTCAAGGGCAGTTTCTTAAGAAGGCAAATTTGAGCAAAGATCTGAATGAATGAAGTGAATGAACCACCAAGTTATCTGGAGCAGATCATACCAGGCAGAGCAAACAGAAAGTACAAAGGCCCTGGGGCAGGAGCATGGTTTGCATGTTGGAGGAGTAGTAAAGGCTAGTATTCCTGGAGTGGAGGGAAGGATTGTGAAGAAGGTGGGAGCCACGGAGGAGATGCCAGTATGAAGTAGCTCTCATGGAGGCTGAGGATTGTGATTAGGACTCTGGATTTTACTCTGAGTGAGTTGGAAGCCCCCAGAGGTTTTGAGTAGAAGAGGAATGGGATCAGATATATTTTTGATCAGATCCCTCAACTAGACAATGAGTGACTATTAGAAGGTAAAAGAATGAATGGATATTCAAAGCTAAGCAAAAAGAGAATTAAGGAAGAGTTCAAGACAAGATTGGTAGGGTCACTCAAACCCATGCATGATTCATGGCCAATGTAGGGCATAGACAGGATTTACCCTGGGAAATCCGAGGTAGGAGCACATACTTCATCCTGGGGAGAGAAAGAAAGGTGTTATGCAGGACATGGGGTCTGAGCAGGGCTTGAAGGATGAGGTGGACAACTCCAGCCCATGCCACCACAGGAATTCCTGCATAAGCAGAGGGAGTGTTTGAGCCAGACAGGTCTACCAGTTAGTTTCAGCCCAACTAGGATTATTAATCCATCCAGCTGTCGCAGGTAGGAGAGTGATGGATGGCTCTTGGCTCCATCAGCATTGGCTGGGTCTCTGTGTCTTCCTCCGAAGGCTCCAGAGTCCAGCCTCTCTCTGGCAGAGTCTGGACTTCTAAGTGGAAAGTGAGTGGTTGAGGTAGAGGGGTCTACACTGATGAATAAAACACACATGCCGCCTCCCCAAGGAGCTTACAGATAAGTAGGAGAGTGAAGTATTAAACAAGTCAAAAAGAGAAATCTATTATTACCCATAGTGGTGAATGTTATGGAAAACATGAGAGCCAGGAAGGGAAAGGGTAGAGGGAAGTCCTCCAGGGGCAAAGGGACCTTTGGGTGGAGACCTGAAGAAACCTCAGGTTTTGTGCAAAATTGGAGGGAAAACCATTGGTAGCAGAGGGAACAGTGGCTGCTAAGAATTCAGGGCTAGAAAGACCCTCTTGGATTCAAGGAAAGAAAGGCAAGAAAGCAAGTAGGGGGAAACAGCAGGTGCAAAAGGAATTGTATGTGTACAACAAAGATTCTCCAGTTAGTCTTTATTTTACATTTATTTGCAGGAAAAGCAGAGAGGGATGCACAGGCAGGAACATAGAGTTTCTGGGAGGTATTTATTGCAAATGATGATTTCTTCTATCTGGAACAATGCAGGGTGGAAATGTGCGTGGCTGACCATCGTTGATGATGACCACTCTACTGATTTCCAGGGTTCTCCTCCAGAAGTCATCAAGTCCCAGCCTGACTAAGTCATGACATCCACTTTATTTTTTTAATTTTTATTTATTTATGATAGTCACAGAGAGAGAAAGAGAGGCAGAGACACAGGCAGAGAGAAGCAGGCTCCATGCACCGGGAGCCCGACGTGGGAATCGATCCTGGGTCTCCAGGATCGCGCCCTAGGCCAAAGGCAGGCGCCAAACCGCTGCGCCACCCAGGGATCCCATGACATCCACTTTAAAACTTGATTTTGCCAGGATGCCTGGGTGGCTCAGTGATTGAGTGTCTGTCTTGGGCTCAGATCGTGATCCCTGGGTCCTGGGATTGAGTCCCATATTGGGCTCCCTGCATGGAGCCTGCTTCTCCCTCTGCCTATGTCTCTGCCTCTCTCTGTGTCTCTCATAAATAAATAAGTAAAATCTTTTTTTTTAAACCAACTTTATTTTGCCAAGTGCAGAGTTTGGCCTTCCTGGCTCAGTGGTTTGGCTTGTCTCTGTCGAGGAGTGATTTGTTCCCAAAGCTTTGGTGGTCTAGACTTCACTGTTTCATTGCTGCTGTACTGGGACATCGGCTGTTAGAGTCTTTTAAAGATGCAAAGGAGTAGCCCCACGGCTTAGTTCAAGTGGCCAACCCCAAGCCCAAGACTCATCAAGAGGTGCGTGCTGTCAGAGCAGCCTCAGCACGGGGTGATCTCGAGAACATGCCTTAAGGTAGTTTAAGAAGTGGTTTGTTTCAAGGACACAAACTAACTCCTCCATTCCAAAGCCAGATCGTGTTCCATAGGGTTTTAATTAGTGCACTTCAGATTCATTTGCACCCAGCTCATCAGAATCCACATGACATTGTTTGGTACCCAAGACACCTCACGCTCTATGCAGCTTCCCCAGCCAGTGGTGTTCCATCGGTTCTGAACAGGATCCAGAGTGAGTTTGGAGCCCAGCAGGAAGAGGCTCTGTGGATCATTGGCACCTGAATTCTTCATTTTGACTTTGTTTCCAATTTGAGAAAAGGATTCGTCCTTGACAGTATTTTAAAGATGTTTCTCTTGACCTCACTTCTCCTTGACAAGGATGATCACTCTTTCATTCAATAGGCATTTAGTGAGCACTTACTGTGTTCCAGGCGCTGACCCAGAATGGGAGGAAGTGCTTTGCAGCCTGGGTATGACTCATGCCCTGCCCTCGATGGAATCCCTAAACGGAATCTACAGTCTAGTGAGGGAGACAGACCATAATGACATCGTCGTGGCACATGAAGTAACTTAATTGCCAATGCAATTTTTCGACAGTCAACAAATGTCTACGGAGCATCTGTGTGTGTGCTCACCATTCTGGGCCCTGGAAATATAGCAGAAAACAAAACAGACGCAGTCAAACTGGGAGATTAATAGCACTGAGGTTGAAATGAGATAATGCACACACCACCCTCAGCTCAGGGACAGTTATTAGAAGTTTTTTCCCTTGTTCTAAATCTTCAGTGGCTCCCCAGTGCTTAGAGGGTGATAACATTCCATCTCTCTGGGTTACGGACAGCTTCTTCGCCAAATCGGTCCAATTCAGCTTTTCCCACTTTCCAACTGTGCAATTATGGGTGAGTCGCCCATGCTTTTTGGAGCCTCAGTTCACTTTCCTGCAGACCGAGGACAACAATGGCATCCACCACAGGGGCTCGTTGCAAGGATAAAAAGGACTGTGTCCAGCACAAGACTAAACAATGGTGATTGTTATGATTATTATTTGTATTATTTTGAAAATCCTTGCTACTGGTAGCAGAGAGTCTTAGTTATTTGATTCCTCCATTTCATGATAGTCATGGAATCTTTCCCTGGACATATGGCAACTCGGCATAACAATATATTTCCCAGATTCCTTTGCACTTAAATGTGGCCAAATGTGACAAAGTGCTGGCTGAAGGAGGTATGAGCAGAAGTGATTTGTGTCATTTTCATGTTGTGCCCTTAAAGGGGAGGGATGTGCTCTAATTTGGCACCTACTGGATATGAGGCACTGTTTTGGGCTCTTTCGATCCAAAGGAGAATATATGGGATCTATTTTCAAGGAGTTCTCAATCCTTCATCTGTGATTTCATTCAACAAACAGTTTGTGGACCTACTATGTGCCGGGCACTGGACGAGGCTCTGGGGATTCAGTGGTAACCACAACAGAGAAGGTCTCTGTCCTTAAGGAACTTACGTGTTGGTTTGGGAAAGGGGCTGATGATAAGCACATTATGCATAGAGTAGTATGATACAAAATAAAGGGGAGATTTTAGTCCAGAAATGATCATCACAGGAGGATTCTCTGAGGAGCTGACAGTTGAATTTAGACATGAGTGATGAGAGGAACCATTCATGGGTAGATCTGGGAGTGCACATCCTAGGCAGAGGCAACAGCAAGTGCAAAGGCCATGAGGCAAGATTTTGAACAATTGCAAGAAGCACCGTGGATTGGAGCAAAAGGAGTAAGGCCAAGAGGGTAGGAGATGACATTGGAGAGTGGGCAGGGCTGGCCCACAGGGTCCTGGTGGCCAGAGTATAGATTTTAGTTTAGATTTTAAATTTTTTTCCCTTGAGAGAGAGAGTGCACATACATGTGAGGCAAGGTTGGGAGGGACAGAGGGAGAGAGAGAATCTTAAGCAGGCTCCATGCTGAGCATGGAGCCTGATGCAGGGCTCGATCTCACAACCCTGAGATCATGACCTGAGCCAAAACCAAGAGTCACATGCTTAACAAACTGAGCCACTCAGGCTCCCTGAGATTTCATTCTTAATACCAAGGAAAGCCACAGGAAATTCAAACAAAGGAGTGAAAGAAGGTCATTTGTACATTTAAGATCATTCTGGATTATAGAGGGTTGAGAAGGGGGGTTGAGAAATCATGTAGAAGCCTACTGTAGTCAACCAGGCAAGAGAAGAGAGTGGTTCAGGTGATAGAAATGCAGAGAAGTAGACGAACAACACATAGATTTTGGACAAACAATTGAAGACGCGCTGGGCTCACACCCTGTCCTCAAGCAGCTCATAATCCTGTGAGGGAGACGGAATAAACACAGAGCAGTCTGCTACCTTACTGTGATGAGCAATGGGCCTATTCATAACTGAAATGACCACTGACCTTGTCACACTCTGAGCTCCTGTTTCCTGTATGAAGTTCCTTGAGAACTGTTTCTTCTTTCTTTATTTATTTTTTAAAAAAGATTTTATTTATTTATTCATGAAAGACAAACACACACACACACACAGAGAGAGAGAGAGAGAGGCAGAGACACAGGCAGAGGGAGAAGCAGGCACCCTGCGGGGAGCTCAAAGCAGGACTCATCCGGCACCCTGGGATCACGCGCCCTGAGCCGAAGGCAGATGCTCAACCGCTGAGCCTCCCAGACACACCAAAAATATTTTATTTATACATTTGAGAGAGAGAAAGAGAGAGAGCCCAAGTGGGGAGAGGGAGAGGGAGAAGCAGACTCCCCACTGACCAGAGAGCCTGACTTGGGGCTTGTCCCAGAACACTGAGACCATGACCTGAGGCAGCTGCATAACTGACTGAGCCACCCTAGCTCCCCTCAAAGAGCTCTTTTGAAAGTCATGGAAGGAAGCAGCTGAATTCTTCTCAGCATGAATTGTTGGCACTCCAAGCATCCTCTTGATTTGCCCCACCCTCTACTCTCCCCACCCTTCCCTTCTTGTGACCTGATGATGCTGCACCCCATGATTTTGATCTGGGGGTCAGAAGGCTGGCAGTGCTTTGGAACTATAAGAGTTAAGCATGCTTCAGCTCATATAGGCAAAAAAACACAAAGACGCAGGGGAAATATTTCCATCTTTGATAAGGAGTGAAAACAGAGCAACTCATTTCCTAGGGGCTTGCGAGGGGCAGGAAGGAGCTGGCGGGGTTCACAGACAGCCCGGCCTTGGTGGGGCCAGCGAGAGGACCAGGGTCCTGGACGGGGAGGGGGCATTGCAGGGGTGCACCCAAGCTTTCTGATGGGTGGCATCAAGCGTGTGTGTCAACATCTGTCGTTTTGGAAGAAATTGCAGCTTTAACGAGAGCGGGCTGTGGGGAAGGGTGGTTTTCGTTGTTTTTCGGCTTTGAGTCCATCTGGGTAAGATCCGGATGGATTTTAGAGAAAAAAATCACACAGTCCATCTTGGTGGGCTGTTTGGCAAGGCCGGAGAATGTTATTTCCCTTAAAATCCGTGCCTGAAAAATAAATTAAACAGTGCTTGAGTTGAATGCGATTAACCAGCCGTTTGGCTGGCTCTAGCCCACTGATGTGGGTTACATTCTGTGCTATTCTGATCCTGTCCTTCGGGCTATTACCCAGGCTGTGCTTTCTGCCTGGAGGGCTCTTTCTCCTCATTTTTTACTGAGACACTCACTAACACTTAACTAATAGTGTTTGCTGGCCAGGCATTTTCTAAGTGCTTTCTAGAACATTAACTTTTCCGTAATCCTTCCAATAAAGCTATAGGGTTGGTTGTGGTTCTTATCCTTGATCCGCTAGAGGGGAAGCTGAAGTGACCCATTCACACTACACAGCTAGAGGGTCGCAGAGGTGGGATCAGAACTGAGGCACCCCGGGCACCTGGATGGCTCAATGGTTGAGCATCTGTCTTCATCTCAGGTCATGATCCCAAAGTTCTGGGATCGAGTCCCGCATCCAGCTCCCTGCAGGGAGCCTGCTTCTCCCTCTGCCTGTGTCTCTGCCTCTCTCACTCTACGTCTCTCATGAATAAATAAATAAATAATCTAAAAAAAAAAAAAGACTCAGGGAGCCCAGGCGCCTATTCTATGCACTTGACCACCATGCTGTACACTTCCCTGACCCTAATAGTGCCTTCTGGTCTCTACTTAGAGTTCCTGCTCGACGATGCTATATTCACCTTAAGAGTCAGGTGGCTTGACTCTAATATGATTACCTGCCCTCCTTAGGGTATGCGAGAGTCACAGAGGTGCGCCTTTCAGATTTCCCTTGGCCCAAGAGGTGAGCAGTGCCCTAGAGCATGGCCCCCAGCAGTGCCACCTTTAAGATCCGCCCTGGCTTCAGATGAGGTAACAGGGCCTGGCTATTGTGATTCAGCAATCTCTGCTCTGGAGAGCCCCTCTGTTGACTGGAACTGTCATTGGAGGTCATTCTGCTTCCCATTCTGTCCTTTGCCCCAGCCCCAGTGTGGGCCTGTCCACATGCCTTTTGTGTTTCTGGTCCCCAACTCTGTGCCTGGTAGATGCTCTATATTTGTGATGGGGTAATATTTTTAAAACACTAAGTAAAAAAAATTTTTTTTTTTTGTATTTTGGTGTTTACTGTCAGGCTTCAGGGTAGCCCTGCTCCCCAGTTTGGCCACTCCCTACCACCATTTGAGCAAGGTCCTTGGTATTGATTTCTTCATAGAAAAGCTGAGATTGCAGAAAATGAAAGAATGTGGAGTTTTATCTTGACTTTTGAAATTCAAAATCCTACAACCTTTAATGAGGGAACTCAGGTCATAGGTAATATGTTTGGTTTTGATTATGAGTAAGTGTGAGTTCTCCTATCTGCAGCCAACATGCCACATGTTGAACATCCAATCTGCAGGGCCCTGAGACTTTGCTGGGTCGTAGTACAACTTTCCCCTCTGAACAACTCCCCCTTCCATTGTCTCAGACACTTGTGAGATGGAGGGTGATGGAGATGGAGGATGGGGCCCTGAGCATCCCCATGATGTGTGGTGGTCCAGAAGACCTCACATACTCTGAGCAGGTGAGGTGGAATGGGACCAGCAGCAGTTTGCCACTGAGCTGAATGATTGAAAAACAGGTTGAAAATGGTCTATGAACTTCTAGCTTGATTTAGGCTTGGCTCAAATGTCACTCTTTGGAAAGCTCTCCCCAGCTTTGGATCAAAGTCTCAGTTATTCGCCAACTTATGAGTCTATTTCTTCCCATTTATCATCATCAGAAATTGTCTTCCCTGTTTACTTACTTGTTTAGCATCTCTGTTCCACCTCATAGGTAAACTCCACAACTACAGGACCAGGTGGTCTTGTTCATGGCCCCATGTCCAGTGCTTGGTCCAGGACAAGCCACATCCGCATCGTGTGGGAGGCACTCAACACTCTAGAAGGAATAAATGAAGTCCGCTTGGTCTTTAGAATAAAGTCCAAACATGCAGTGTGTTAATGCAGATCTCTTATTGGCAAATAGGTGAATGGATCCATTTAGAGGGGGTGTGTGGTGGGGGGAGGACTAGCCGCTGAGATGTTGGTTTGGGTCAGACCAGTCTGGGAACAGGGAGACATCTTAGGCAGAGCCAGGGCCCTGTTGGTGAACTTAAGAGATAGACATCTACATCTCTTGCTTGATTGAGGTAAGCGGTAGAACAGCCATCTGCCTGTCACACCTCTGTTACTGTGAGGTGGAGCTTGGCCAAGTTTAAAGGTACAGCCTCCTCCCCACCTACTTTCATTTCAATAGGATAAAATTCCTGATCACTTAACTCGCTTTATGCTCTTTTAAAACCTCCTCTGCTGAAGCCACAAATCCTTCAAGAGCTACCCCAAATGGGGAACACCATCGGCTTGCTCTCTGCACAGGCCCTTGGTGGGCAGTAAATCAGCGTCCTTGGTTCACTCTGTTCTTAGAACCAGAGATGGGAGTTGCTTGCCAGAGATGGTGAACGGGCCAAGGGCTCTCTGGGGGGATGGATCTTCTCTGCAGAGAGTGGGGGTGTGGTAGAGGGGTGGGGGCCGTTTGTGGGCAGCTCGAGCGTACTTGAGAACACTTGATCTGTATTTTCTATTTGATTCTGGGACCCAGGGGCATCTCCAATCCCCAGGGGTCAGTCAAGGGGAGAGAAGAGAGACCAATCAGTGTTTGGGGACTAGTCTGTCCTGGTAAGCTAACGAAAGACGAATAGCCTAAGAATTGTGAAGGTGAGCGTAATTAATCAGTATTCAAAAGACCTTGACGAAAATATATTTGGAACTCTATGTATTCCTGAAGTAATCCATGTTTTTAAAATCAAAATGAAAGAGCACAGACTAGCCAAGAGAAACAAAAAATATATATACGGATAATCCCTCTACCTAGACATAACATCATTAATATGTTGTGGTTGAGCCTTCCAATCATTTTATGCATAAATATATGTTTTTTATTAAAATGGAGTTATACAATATATACCGTTGTATGGCCCGTCTTACTTAGCATTATGTCACGACGTATTTCCTGGAAAATACATGGAGAGCTACATCATCATTTTTGATTGTTACATAAGATTCCAATGGTTATTTGGCCCGTGATTAAACAGGCATTTGACCAACTTACTATTGCTGATATTTAGGCCATTTCTAATTTTTTGCACTCCCGAATAGCAGTGGAGTGGGCCTCCTTCTATTTCTCTCTTTTTATACACTTCTGCGTATTTTTTTTTAAATCACAAATAGGATTTGTTATTTGTCACCATGAAATATCTGAATTTTCAATAGGTTATTGGGCAGCTGGCTCATCTCCATCAGCTTGTTCAACATCAGCACTGGTCTCATCCCCAGTAGCTTTTCCAGAACTACTCCCTTCACTGTGCAGCTCCACGAGCTTTCCCTTGGCATTTTTACTGTTCTAACAGAGACATCATGGAGTGGATAAATAGACTGGCAAGCCTTTTCTATGTCTTTTCCAATGCCATCTGGAACCAGTTTACTGACCACTTCTTTCAAGTCATTTGTCTGCACCTCTTGAGTCACGATTTCCATTGTCTTCTTCCGAATTCAGAGGACCTGTTGGTGCTGAGCATAAGAGGGTTTCCAAATCTGATCATTGCATTTTGTAGTAAAACCAACACAAAATAGATGAAGGAAATAACCGTCAGTACTACTCTTGATATCAACGTGAGCTTTGGTCACAATCAGCCATTTTTTGACCATGGAGCACATTTTGTCACGAGTAAGATCCATGCCATAGAAATTAGTCAGTTGGTTTTTGACCTGACCAGCCTCAGGAATTAGCTTGAATTTTCAAAATGCAACTTCACCGTTCTGTAGACCAGCAAAGCTCACTTCAAAAACACTACCCTTGAAGTCATCAGAAGTGATATTGGTCCCTTGAATTCTTGTGACTAGTGTTTTTCCAATATTTCTTATATTGAGCCTAGCTAGTTGGTACCAATCTTTCTTAGAAAATGGATCAACCACATTCTTCCTAACCCCCTTTCTGCTGCCTCTCGTGAAGGTGCTGGTTCTTGCCAGCCACCATGGTGCTTCTCAGGGAGCCAAGAGGGCTCTACATGTTTCTGCATAATCAATTAATTTAAGTGGAGTTGCTGAGTCAAAGGGTGTGCACATTTTTACGATTTTTTTTTTTTTGGTGAATGTTGCCAAGAAAACTTTCAAAAAAATGTGTACCAATTAAATTCCCACAAGATGTATTTATGGGAAGACGCCTTGATAGAAATTACTTTAAAAGCAATGTGTGCTTATGACAAAGCAATCAAACAATGCAGAACAATAAAATGAGAGTTGTTGCTTTAATTTTCCTTGCTAAAGAATATAATATTTTGACTGCATTGTTATCAGATTCCAATTTCTATCTAGTCTTGATCCTGCCAGGCTAACTGCATCCTCCTCATAAAATCTGCTTCTGGACTATAGACTCAGGGAGGGCAGAGGCTACATTTGCTCTGTCCATTTTTGCATGCTAGTGCCTATTTCAGGGCCTGGCACCCAATAGGCATTTGTTGTGTTAGTATCTAATTGTTGTGTAACTAAGTATCCTCAAACTTAGCATGTTAAAGCAATAAGCACTTATCATCTCAGTTTCTGTGGGTCAGAAATCTGGGAGTGGCTTGACTGGGTGGGTCTGGCTCAATACCTCTCACGAGACTGCAGTCAAAACATTATCCAGGGCTGTGGGCTTATCTGAAGGTTTGGCTGGGGCTGAAGGCTCCATTTTCAAACTGTTTCCCTCACATAGCCAGCAAGTCATGCTTGCTGTTGGCAGGAGGCCTCAGTTACTTGTGATGCAGATCTTCTATGGGGTCCACTCAGGTGTTCTCACAACATGATGGCTGGCCTCCCCCGGAGAAATGGTCCAAAAGAGGAGGCAAGATGAAAGCTGTAGGATCTTCTATGATCTAGCTTCAAGAGTATACACTCTGTTATCTCCACAATATTTTCCTTCTTACCTAGGTCAGTCTCATTCAGGGTGGGAGGGTCTTCCACAAGGGTATTAATTCCAGACTGCAGGGATAATGGGGGATCATGCTGGAGGCTGGCCAATCCATCTACTGAAATGGGCTGCGTGAATGACTGAGTGAACGAATCATAGCCCCAGAACTAGAAAAGGCTAATGGTGTTCCCTATGTCTTCCAAGCCATTCTGTGTAGAAATGGGATGGGATCTTTCTCTGTGTAGAGATGAGTTTGGATGAAGCCGTGTACTTGCTGTAGAAGCTGCTGGTCTGAATGATTCTTGCTTTGAATCAGGATGGGCAAGCAGAGGCTTATAACTCAAGCCAAGACATCTGGAAAATTTCCAGCAGGGCTGGGGTCTTGTGGTTCAGGCCATGGGTCCAGAGAAAAGCTGGTTCTTGCTGCTCTAAGGAATGTCGGGCCTGCATGTCAATCAAGGTACGGTGGGTCATTTGGCCAAAGGAGGTCACTCTCATCATTGGAATACTCAGTAGTTTATGACCTCCATAAAGCTATTAGTCCTGAGACATGAGGGGGAAAGTGGTTACCAGCACCCTCTGCCTCTCTGGGGTCCATTAGCATCAAGGTTGTAAACTCAGTCTCAGGCCATGGGTGACTGCTTTTATTATCAATCAATTACTCATGCTTGTCAGCAAGTCTCAAGCTTCCTACAAGCATAGAATGTGGTCAGATAACCATGGGTGACTCTGGGCAATTAAAGGGATACATTTCAGGGCTCAGTTTCCCCATCTGTACAGTAAAGGGCTGTACTAGATAAGAGGTCCCCACATGTCTCACTTGGCAAATCTATTTCCTTCATTCTATTTGTGCTGTGTCTAGTTCATGTTTTGAAATTATTTCTCTATCAATCAGCATTCCTTAAAACTTATTTTTCCTTCCCATTAATATTATTAAAGATGAGTATCTTTGTACAAAAAGGAACATACAACTGACAATCACCAATTCGGACCACCACAGACATGGCTGCACCCGGAATATATGAGGCCATGGACAAATATTTTTTTGCAGAGTCCTGTCTATATAAACAATTTGAGTTACCTGAAATCAGCATGTCTGGACCATTTTGGTGGCCTGAGTCCATGAAAGAAATCCAATGGGAGTGGTCTCTAGCCCCAGCTGCCCTCCTGGAACTAGGGCTGGCCATGGGGCCCTGTGACAACCCCACAGGTACAAGTCCTGGAGCTCCTCAAGGTATCTGGTTGGTCTCATGTGTGGGTCAGAGGGTCAGAGAGAGCCACAAAGGGGAGTAACAGGGACTAGGACCCATGTGGGTCCCATCCAGACTAGAGCACTCTGCTCAGACAGCAGAGCCAGGCTTGTCTGGTCCTAGGCATCAGACAGGACTTAGAAGATTTTAAGGAAGGTAGTTCAAAGTATGGAGGCTAGGTCCGGGTTCCCTCTTGCCAGATCTTGTCAGATCTAAGAGCCAGACTCACCACTGGAGGAGCACCATTTTTGTGGTAGATATAAATGTTCTGGCCAAAAATGAAATAAACATTTTTGTTCATTTGTAAAGCCAAATCACTGCTAAGGGAATAATTCTGTTTGTGCACTGGAAATCAAGAACGAAAGCCAAGGCTCAGTCTTGGTACCTTCTAGGATTACGGAGAACCAAACATTCCCATTGCTATACTTACTTCTCTTCACTGAGCAACCATATTACCCAAGACCCTTTGCACATACTATTTCTTTTTTTTTTTTAAGATTTATTTATTTGAGGAAGAAAGAGAGGGAGAGAGCATTAGAGAGAGCACAAGTGGGGAAGAGGAGCAGAGGGAGAGGGAGAAGCAGATTCTGCTGCTAAGCAAGGAGCCCAATGCAGGGCTCCATCCCAGGACCCCAGGATCATGACCTGAGACAAAGGCTCAACCGACTGAGCCATCAGGTGCCCCTGCACATACCATTTTGAAATCTAACTTCTATAAGAATCCTGTAAGGGAGTCCCTCTTTACAGATGCGTAAACAGAGAATATGCAGGCGTTAATGGTCTCCAAGAATTATTCTGTAATCATCGTACCCAACATTCACTGAGGACTTCTTATGTGTTGAGCACTATACATGTACCAAGTTCCTAATCGTCACAACTATTCTTTGAGGTAGGAACTACCATCATCCCTGTTCCGTAGACGAGAGGATGGTGGCTCAGAGAGGTTATATAACGGGCCAAAATCAAAGTTTGTATGTAGTGAAGATGGGACTTGAATGCAGACCATCTAGCACCAGCACCGAACCCTTGGCCACCAGTTACACTGCCTTTCTCTACCTCACTCTTCCAAGATTCTATGCCAAGAAGCATCTAGTAAGCAGGTCTCCTGGAAGAAATGTGCATGGGCACACAAGCTACTCAGTTTAGTCTTTGGAGGCAGAAAACTAGACTTGGAATTATCCTTGAGGGTAATTCATCTGTTCTACCTCCCAGTCTCAGTTTCTTCCTCTGTAGGATGGGGATGATCTCATCTTGCTGGAGGATGCTGCGAGGATGAAATCATACAGGGAGTTCAAGGGGCAGGGGGAGTGTTCCTAGGGACTTGCTAGCATTACTATTCTTCACCGAAATTATCCAAGGAAGTGATAAAGTGGACTCATGGCAAAGTCAGTCTTCATTGTGTGTGTTAGATGGAATTAAGCTCCCAGGTAAGCAGGTGGGGTGGTGGTGCATGCTGATGTAAAAAGAAATGCTGATACCTTGTTTGGCAAGACTTGGCATGATTGGAAGTGGGGGAAGTTGGATATTGGAAGAACGTATGTGTCTGTGTCTCAGATTGGGTTTTCTGGAAGCAGATGCTGAGGCAGTTTGGGGTGCAAGGTGTTTATGAAGGATCAACACCCATGGAAGAAGAGGTTCAAGCAGCATTGGACAGAAGGAAAGATTATCTTCAGTGCATATTTGGCTTGATGAGGCATTCTGGAGTGAATATGGCCTCACAGTTGTCTTGCATCAGAGCCAAACTGGCTGGGCATTTAAACTTCCCTTGTGAGCCCCTGTAAGGACATGACCTTGGGCCAAGTGGCTCTCTGCAGCTGAGAAAGACTCAAAGGGTTTGGCTGCTGGGGGCTACCTGCTGACCTCCTTCCCTACAGCTGAACAGCAAGCCCTTCATTGAAGAGAGAGGTCTGGAAGGCCCATCTGTGCCGACCAAGCTTGCTGAGGGGGCATCACCCTGAGAGGGCCAACTGTAAGTTTGGTTGACTTTTGGCCACCCCTCTGAGTCCCCCAGCCCAAGTGGAATATGTGTGCCCAAGTGGAATATGCTCACTGCCCAAGTCCTGGCTCCTTGTGTGGCTGCTGCTGCTGGCCATCGGGCTGGTCAACAGTCATCATGAAGCTTAACTGAGGGGGGATCCTAGGAGTTCCCCATCAGCCTCATGGCCAAAAGACTGGAAATGGAAACTTTTGAGGTTGTTTGCCCTTTAGTCCCCAACATCTGAGAACACAGGAGGCCAATCCTTGGCCAAGTAAGGCTTCCAAAGGCAGGCTGTTTCTGGGGGAGTGGAAGACTCCTCAGAACTCAGGGACTTCAGGGACACCCAAAGGAACTCAGGCTGAGGTCCTGCTAGTTTCTGCCTTTCTGCTTCCTTAAGCGGTTGAAGGGTGTCAGCATACTTTGTGGACTCAGTGGATTTTCAGAACATCTGAAAAGAAACCAGTGAGAAGGACAGAGTCAAAACTGAGAACAGTGACACTTTTGGGACAATCATTATGTGACAGAATTTGACGACTTCAAGTAACTGCATGACTAGTAGCTACAGTGTACCCACTGGTAAAATAAATAGCAATTTATTATTGCCATAAAATACTTCTATAATTAAACACTTCCATAAATATAAAGCAATTAATCATTATAGCTGATATTTGTGGAACCCTGCTGGGTGCTTGCATTATCTAATTTCATCTCCCAATCCCCCCAGAAGGGCGATATCATTATTACTCCCATTGTACACATAAGGAAATTGAGTCTCAGAGAAATTAACTCCTTTGCCAAGTTCATGGTGAGTCATGGAACGTGTTGGAGCAAGTAACAGGCTTACTTGGAGCAGCATGGCATGTTTTGGCTTTTTAAAACACAAATTCTAGAGCCAGGTGGCCTGGGTTTGACTCCCAGCTTTACTATCTATTTACTGTGTGGCCCCGGGCAGTTACTTAGCCTCTCTGTTCCCCATTTTCTCATTTGTAAAATGGGGTTGTTAATATGTACAAACCACAGAAAAGTGGTGAGATGATTAGATGGGTTAGTGCCTGTGGCTTTCTTAGGATAGTAGCTGGCACACAGTGGGTCTTTCATGACAGTCAAAAAGCTCCCACCCATTTGAGTCCCACCATGGTGATGACAGAGCATGGCATCCTTTGACCACAAAAAAACACAGGACAGAAGGGTCTCTACAATGTCATTAATAATGACTCAAAGGGGTTGTCCCTGAATCTGCTAACTTAGAGGTTTATTTTATTTTTTAAAAGATTTTATGTATTTATTCCTGAGAGACACTGTCAGCGAGGCAGAGACATAGGCAGAGGGAGAAGCACACTCCCTGCAGGGAGCCTGATGCAGGACTCGATCCCAGGACCCCAGGTTCATGGCCTGAGCCAGAGGCAGATGCTCAACCACTGAGCTGTCCAGGCACCCCTATCTTGAGGTTTAAAACAGTCATTTGCAGAGCTTGTGATTCTGCAAGGTGGGAAATTGTGGCAGGCTCAGCCAGGCGGCTTTCTGGCCTCTCTGGGCTCACTCATGCATCCAGTGTTAGCTGCAGGGTGGTTAGGGCTGGCTAGTCTAGAATGCCTCCCGCTGGCTTCTCTATGCCCTGGGTAGTCTCTGCCCAGCCAGCTAGTGGGGGCTTGTTCCCAACAGTGGCTGGGAGGTTCTCAGAGGAAGAGAAGAAGCTTCAAGGCATCGTGGGGCCTTGGCTCAGAACAGGCATAGAATTGCTTCTGCCACGTTCTGTTGGTTAAAGCAAGTTCTGTGGCCAACTCACATTCAAGGGGTGGAAAACAGGCTCTGTCTTCTCCCAGGAAGAGCTGAAAAAGTCATACTTTATCTCTGCAGAGATAAATCATCCATGTTTGCAAAGAATCCACCAGTCACTGTATGACCTACATTTGGAGTAGGTCCTAGTTTCGACTTTTCTGCTCCACTGTCATCATAAACCATTGGCATGTGCTACAAACACCAACCCTTTGGCGTCCATCTATTCATCAATCTCTTGTACTCTATAGTGAAAAAAAACTCTCTTTCATTGTACGTGGCCCAGAGTGTAGCTAGAAATGCAACGCTGCCAGAATATTTACCTTGCAACTTTGAGGTCTGAGACGAGGATTCAGATACAATCGCTGTGTGACTGTGGGCAACTCACTTCCCCTCTCTGAAACTTAGTTTCTTCACCCATAAAATGGGACGCATCATAGTGTCTATGTCACAAGGCTGTAGGAAGGCTTACGGGGGAGGCAACTAGGTATGAAGCACCTGCCACATGGGCTGGTCACTAGCTCCACAAGAGCTGGAGTCATTCATTATTATTATTATGATTATCATTCCCTCACCTTGGTAATTGGAACTATGTTTTCCTTCTCTGCTGGAAGTTACCAAGGCAAGGAGTAAGAGTGCTAGATTGTGACCTGTAATCATATGATGAGCTACGGACAGCTATTTCAAACCCCATTTCTTCCTGCCTCAAGGATAAACTAAGACACCTACCTTCTCGAAGCCAGAAAAATAAGACACAGTAACTAACAACCACATGCAGTATTTAACCTCTTGGTGTCCCCCAGAGGGGAGACCGGCAGGAAGGATCGGGCCTCAGTCTAGAAGTACGGCGTATGGGGTCCACAACCACTTCTTTGGCTAGTCTTTTCTTGTTTTTCTTCTGCCACACACATCTCCACAGTGAAGGATCCAGACCAGGGGGTCTCACCACAAGCCATATTTGAAGGGTTTGCTCAGCATTAAAGAAACGGTGATCTGGCCAGAGAAGCTTGTGCCTGGAGGCCTTCCAGCCCAGTTCTGTGGCTCTGGCATGTGGGGATTTGTTTCCGATTGACACCCCAGCTTGGAGCCATGCATGCCAGCTCCGGATCAGGGCATGTGCACAGGTCCTTGCGGGGACTGGGCCAGGGGAGGCTGGGGCATGGGTTCCGACCAGCCAAGACTCTTGGGTTCAGCTTGGAAAATGTGCCAGCTCCCAGGATCCTGCCTGAAATTCCTGATCTTCCCTAATTCGCTCATTGCTTCTCTTAAGCCCAGAGCTCAGCCCGAACCTCTCTTCTCAGATAGCACCTCTGGGGCCAGGGAATGGACAGAGAGAGTCTGGCATCCTGAGCCGGAAGCACGGGGTGGTGCTGGTTATGTGCTCTGAAGCCCCCTGCACCCTATCTGATCCTTTCAATTCTGACAGGTGGGTAGAACAGGCATCATGATTTCCTTTCATCCGACGGGGAAGCTGGAATCACGATGGCTGTACCGACAATAACTCATGTTTGTTGAGCATTTCCTCCGTGCCAGGCAACATGCTAAATGCTTTGGATGCTTGGTCTCCTTCAAGACCATCCATTTTTTCCATTTTACTAATGAGTTCGTTGAAGCCCAGCAAAGTGAAGCCACATGCTCCAGGCCACACAGCTGGTAAGCAGCACCACAAATGCGCTATGCTATTGTTCATAATCGTGAACATTTTTTCTAAACCTTATGAGCCAGAGGTTCAGATTAGCTAATGAGAATGCTATCCCTCCTTCCAATTAGCTGCCCACGTGGCCTAGGCTAGCAAAGTCCTCATGCTTTTTTTTTTTCTTTTAAATAAATGGTTCTAGGAATGCCTGGGTGGCTCAGTGGTTGAGCGTCAGCCTTCAGGTCAGGGTGTGATCCCAAGGTCCTGGGATGGAGTCCCACATCGGGCTTCCCTCAGGGAGCCTGCTTCTCCCTCTGCCTGTGTCTCTGCCTCTCTGTGTGCCTCATGAATAAATAAATAAAATCTTTAAAAATAAATAAATAAATGGTTCTAGTTATATATTTCTGCATAAAATACCAACCCTACCTTGGGTTGAGTGAAACAACCATTCTCTTACTCCCATGATCTTTTTAAAGATTTTTTAAAATTTATATATTCATGATAGAGAGAGGGTGGGGGCAGAGACACAGGCATTGGGAGAAGCAGGCATTGGGAGAAGCAGGCTCCATGCCAGTAGCCTGACGCGGCACTCGATCCCGGGATCCAGGACCACGCCCTGGCCCAAAGGCAGGCGCCAAACCGCTGAGCCACCCTGGGATCCCCACTCCCATGATCTTGTAGGCTGGATATACAGTCGTGGAAGAGTAAGGATGGCTCGCCAGAGCTCCACAATGGCTGAGGCCTTACAGAGTGGGAATGATGGGGCTGGGTTGCCTGGAGCCATATGTCTGGGCCCTTGGTTCTGGCTGTCAGTTTGGTTCTTTGTTTCTTCTCCAAAGAAACTGGACAATCCAAGACAGTTTCTTCCCGCCACATGTCTAGGCTGGGAACTCTGGGACAGTGGGGACCGTTGCGTCCCTCTTTTCTGTGGGCCCTCCCACATGGCTCATCTGGGCTTCCTCACAGCACAGCAGTCATAGGGTGGCCAGACTTCTTCCATGGAAGTCGGGTCTCCAAGATCCCATGTTCCAAGAGGTGCTGACAGAAGCTTCAGGGATCCTTACTAAATCCTTGGAAGATCTCAGAAAGTCCGCCAACGTCCTCAGTGTAGGGGCCCTGGAGGTGTGCTACTTGCAACTCCCTTAAAATTGGTCATTTGACTAAGAACAGTGTTTCGGGTCGTAGCCTCTGACTGTGTGCAGCATGCTGAGGGGTCACTGCAGTACCCCAGCAAAGGGGGACCCAGGTGAGGACCCAGATTGGTAGGGGAAAAGCTCACACAGCTCACAGGGATAGCTCGTGAACTACCAGGAGGTGGACATATGTATTTACTCTCAAGATGAGTAATAAACTTTACCAGCCCCTCAAATGCTCCCACCCCCTGCCGGCAGTGCCTTCCCAATCTCCAGCCAGCCTCCTATCCAGAGATAACCATTATCTTGACTTCTAACATCAAAATTTTAATTTGGCCTGTTTTTTGCACTTTACATACCTGGAATCCCAGAGCCTGCGTTAGTTCGCGTCTGGCCTTGTTCACTTTACATTGCGTTGGAGGTTCAGCTACATCGTATCCATGTTTTCTGTGGTGCCATTTATTCCTGTTCATACTATTCCATCATATGGATGTGTCACAATCTGTTAATCTGTTCTACTATTGGCGAATAACTATACTTTTTTTGGGTCATGCATCTTATCATTAAGGGACATCTTACAGCATGTGCTATGTATTTTATATGCACCACTGTAGTAATAAACTGTACTTTGTAAAACATATACAGAAATATGTGGAGATTGTAAAACATGAGCTAATTAGAGGTCTTAGTTTTTTTGTTTGTTTTTTTTTCTGCCCTCCAGCAGATCATGCATGCACCAAACACTTACTCTGCTGGCTCTTGGCTTGAGGAACAGGATCCTGATAACATATATACACTGAAATAAGAGGTCATGCAGCGTATTTGGATGATCATTGGCTTCGAAATCAGACAGACCTGGATTGGTCTCTGTTTACTAGCCATGTGATTCTAAATAAAGAATGCCATTTCCTCATTTATGGGGGTGCTTGTGTCTCTGCCTTGCATTCAACACGCAAAGGTTTAATGTGTACCTGCTGTGTTCCAGGCTTAGCTCCAAGCCCCAGGAAGATAGCAGAGACCTGCAAAATTACAAAGCAATGGGCATTGCTGTATGGTCCGAAGTCTGGGAAAGAGGGAAGAATTGGACACAGTGATCCACTCTGGTGTACAAGCCAAAGAGACCAGGGTGTTTTGGTAATTCTTGGAAATTCTTGCTGTTTTGAAAGCACACAGCATGGGGCCAGCTAGCGCAGAGGTTGCCCTTCCCTGGGTGTTCCTGCCCTGGACCTTCCATCCATCCAGTGGTCTCTTTGCTCCAGGGCTCTCCCTCCCCGGGCCTCTCCTCCACTGTGCGGTGCGAAGGGCCTCAGCCTCTGGTGGCAGGGGAGAGGAAGCCAGAGCAGCCGGGGAAGCAGGGATGGAAGGGCGGAGGGCAGAGTGCGGGAGATTTCAGAGACCCTGTGGTTTCAACAACTGCCCCCTCCGCACAGCCACCTAATGGTCCCCTGCTCCTCCCTCCCTCTCCTCCAGTTATCTGGACGGGGCGTCTAATTGAAATTGAAGACCTGTTTAGCCGTGTGCCTACACGGTCTGATCTCAAATGTGGGCTACCACAGAGTATGCGCTGGTGCTTCCTGTTCCCAGGAATCTGACAAAGTGATTGATGCCCAGCAGAGCTCTTTCTCCAGAAGCCTGGAGCCAGTCTCTTGCTTAAGCCCTGGAAGTGAAGATTCATCCACCACACCAGTCTCGTGTTGATGGAACCTAAGAAGACCGAAGTGCAATGGGTGCTCAGACAGCCTTGAGAAACACCTAAAGGCTTGTGTGAAAGCCGGGATCTGTCCCGTAAGGCTGCCTTGCCAATAAGCCATGAGATTTTACCAGCCCACAAAACCGTAGGAGAAATGAGGTCTTTCTGTGAACAACAGTATGCAAACAGCTCCTCATCCACGCCATCAGGGTAGGGCCGAATTAGGGGACCGTGGACTCGAAACAGCAGGGCTTTTTTTTCCCCCCTCATAAATCCACTGAAAAATCTGGTAAAAGATATAAATCCTTTCAACAGGGTGCATAAAATTGCACGTGAAGTTTTAATAATCCCAGTGAGTCGAACTTAGGACAGGGACTCTTCCAAGTTCTTATATTTGCTCATTTAATCCTTATGAAAACTCAGGAGGCAAATACTCCTGCTATGCCTATTTATTCAAGGTTGCTCGGATGCTAAGTAAGGGATGTGGGACATGAACTCTTGAGTCAGATCAGTGGCCCGGTTCCTAACTCCTGCCCGCTCCCGCCTTGCAGGGGCCCTGGTGGGGAGTGATCAAGTTATAATTCTCTATGGAACTCATGATAACATGTCACACTTGTTAACATGTCTTGGTTTTAAAAATTCATATTTTACACCTTCAGGTAGATGCTTGTTGGTTTTGAGTGTCTGATGTCCTTTCCTGTGTGAGCCACCTCTGTACCCACGCCCCCTTTCAGTCCTGGTTGTTCAGATCGGCTGCAACCACTGTCTCGCAGGATGGGCAGGTGGTATTCTAGATCAGGCTAATGAGAGCCGGCATTCCCCTGGCCACAGAGATTGGTATTAGAGGTGGTTACACAGGCCAAGCAAGACCAATCAAGTGCCTGTGAGTGTGAATCAGAGGACTTTTGATGGAGCTACCAGGAAAGAGAAAGTCTCCTTTCTGCTGAGGTTGCTAAGAGATAAATGTTAACATTTTGGAGTGATCAAAGGAATGAGCCCCATTGAGCATGAAATGAAAACAGAGAAAAACATGCTAGAAATAAGGAGAGAGTCTAGATGACCACTTCAGTTATCAGATGATCACCTTGGCCCATCCATGCCTGATTTCCTCTTGAGATAGTATTTGGGGAGGAGTTGTTCTGTTATGTAACTGAGAGTCAACAGACATTTTGTCCTTTTCCTCCTTTTTCCATCTCTAAACAGTCTGTCTCCATGATACAGATGGCACATGGTATAGCATTGTTCAAACAACGAAGAAAGACCGCATGGCTTCATATAGCACTCACTGGCTATGAAGACTGCAGACACCTTGCCCTCTCCATTATTTTTCAGACTCCTGGGGTAGGTCTTAAGTCTCAAATATTTGTTCCCTACATGCTCAGCATGTACAGCTTCTTAAACAGTAGGTGCTCCATAATTGCTTACTCATGTAATGGGATTATAAAGAAAGCCTTTGCTATCTTGGAACTTGAGCTGAACTTCAAAAAGTTGTTAGACGTTCATGTCTTTCTCTGTCCACTGTTTTCTCTTTAGGATTATCCTTTCCCTTTCCACAAGTAGCAAACACAGTTATCCTGTAAAACAGCTTCAGTGTTGCCCCCTCCAGAGAGCTTTCCATGATTTCTATAGCTAGAGCTGCTGTTCCTGTGCCCTGACCTTCTCAGGGCCCTTAATACTTATGTAGGTTATAGTGCTTGAAGATATACACTAACACTGGACTAGTGTGACGTGACAAACAGTGCCAACCTGGCTCAGACCTATGCTGTTATCTCTATATACTTAAGGGGCAGGGGTGGGAGGGAATTTATGTGGCTCTAACCATTTCCCTGCCAAATGAAAGACCTTTACATTTCACAGGTTTGGTTGTGCCAACATGGTCCAAGACCTGAGTTTGGGAGTAGAGCCAGAGAGAGAAGAATCCCTCTGTAAAACGGAGCATGGAGAATTTGGAGCTCTACAAGGTGGAGTGCAGAGGTGGGGTGGGGTAGGGATGAGAAGAAGGGATGGAAATCGAGGAGCTGGGGGCTGGCTATGAGGACAGGCTGCCACATACAGTGAAGGGCCAGGGGCCCATGCCCTCCCCTCCCACCCACCATGGGGTGGTCAGAGGCTTCAGGCAGCAGTGACATCTATTATTAATTTGAATTCAGAAAAACAGTTTTTTTTGCAATGGAACCCCCACACCCCACCCCGGGTATCTTTTCATCTTAAGTAGAAGCTTTGACATAGCTAGAAATCTTATGAGGCTGGTTTTGCTTTTATTGTTGGCTGAATTTGAAGTAAAGCAAAGGGCTGTGTTCACAACTGGGCAGACAGTGCGAAAAAGGGGTAGCATAGCGATCACCACACAGGATGATTTAAATAAACCCTGACATCCAAGGCGGAGGATGGCAATGAGATCATAAGTCCTCTGGAAGTTGCTGACATCTTGAGTAGAGCTTTCTATGAGGCATGGAATGGGGGCTTAGATTTCTGTAAGGCACAGAACGGGGGCTTGGAGCCATCTTGTGTAGAACTTACAGGCAAGGAGATCCCAGGTCATATTGTTTACCGTGTGCTGGGCCTAGTGGTTCTCAAAGCATGTTTGAGAACACCAGCCGCAGCATCACTTGGGAACTTGCTAGAAATGCAAATTCTTGGTCCCCATCCCAAACCTACTGAGTCAGAAGCTCTGGGGATAGGGCCCTAAAAGCCAAGATTCACAAACATTCCAGGTGATTCTGATGCGTGCTGACTTTGAGAATGATATATTAAAGCCAGTAGCTTTGTATTGAATTAATGAATAAAAAGCTATGGAAAGAAGGTACTCTCACTGTGGCCTCTATTTTTCTATCTATAAAAAGGTTCTTTTTTTCTTTTTAAATATTTTATTTGTTTATTCATGAGAGACACAGAGAGAGGCAGAGACACAGGCAGAGGGTGAAGCAAGCTCCCTGCAGGGAACCCGATGCGGGACTTGATCCCCGGACTATAGGATCATGATCTAAGCCGAAGGCAGGAGCTCAACCCCTGAGCCACCCAGGTGCCGTCTGTAAAAAGGTTTTAACTCTGTGCCAAATCATAATTCATCAACAGCCATGCTTCTAGCCCACAAGAACTGTGCTTGAGTGGCTTCCTCTCTAACAGCCTAAAACCAGAAGGCTCATATGCCAGGTAGAGGTTCAGTACGGTTGTCTTTGGGTCTTGCAATGAAAGTGGATATTTTGAGGCCTCCCTGGCCCCACCAGCCGATGGCAGATTGCCCATTGGAACCAAGAACTGTATTGTTGTTCCTTGATGGGTAAGGAGAGGATAGTTGTTGTTATTCTTAAACATGTCCAGGGACTTTTAAAAATTGTCCACTCTGGCAGATTCTCCCAGAGAGGCACACTTCTTTGCCTGTCAAGTGAAGATATTAAATTAAGCAATTTTCATCAGATAACACATCTTCTGGTTCATGTAAATGTCCCACAAATCGCTGAGCTCGTAAGTCAGCCTGATGGAAAGCAAGCCGCTAATCTGCTTCACTTTGTAGATGGGTCCTGGGTGAGCAGGGAGCTTGTCCTTGCCCAGGAGCCCTGTGACAGCCATGCTATGTCACCCCCTCCTCCATCCCCTTCTCTGCCAGGCTGGAAGTGTTGCTTGGCATCTAGTCTCCCAGCCCCTGGCCTCAGACCTCATAATCACAGGAGCCCCGATCTCTGGCGTCATAGAGGAGAAAGTGCCGCATGCAGGACACACTGGAAGTACAGTTGAGATGTGCCTGACATCAGCCAGGAGATCTTCCACACTGCTTCTAACATTTTCCCCAAGCTCAAGTTCAGGGACCTAGTTCTTATTCTTGCACCAGGCCCATCGAATGTTGGCTCCAGCCCTTAGCAGCTGCCTGTTTTAGTTTCCTCATCTATGAAAACACAAGACAGCACTCGTTATGTATACAGCAGCATCTGTATAGTAGCATATATAAAATATTTGTCCCAATAAATTTGGTTGTTCTTCTTATTGGCTGCTCTATATTTTCTTTTTTTTTTAAAAAGATTTTATTTATTTATTCATGAGAGACACACACACACACACAGAGGCAGAGACACAGGCAGAGGGAGAAGCAGACTCCCTGTGGGGAGCCAGATGCAGGACTTCACAGAAGTACCTTCACAGATGTATCTTGCAAGAAGTTGCTGTGGCCAAGTTCAAAAAAGGTGTTGCCTGTGTTCTCCTCTAGGATTTTGATGGATTTCTTGTCTCACATTTAGATCTTTCATCCATTTTGAGTTTATCTTTGTGTCTGGTGTAAGGGAATGGTCTAGTTTCATTCTCCTGCACATGGCTGTCCAATTTTCCCAGCACCATTTATTGAAGAGACTATTCCAAGATTTTTGACTTAGCATTACATTATACCACAGATATTTTCTGTGTCATCAAAAATTCTGACACTGTCTTTTTGAGTGAGAATACTATTCCATGCATAGGTATACATAGGGTTTTAAAATTTTGATAACGTAAGTGACCCAGAAACAAACAATCCAATCATGAAATGGGCAAAAGACATGAACAGAAATCTCACAGAGGAAGACAGAGATGAATATTTTTTATGCAAAAAGTTGCTGTGCTACTTCAGATTTTTTTTTTCTTAGAATGGGTTCTGAGTTGAACAGCTAAAAGCATCTCTTTCTCTCTCATTTTTTCTCTGGATTGTAAAAGAAATTCATGTTCTAGTAAATTGTGGTAAATTGGGTAAAATTCATGTTCTAGTAAATTGGGTAAATTGTGGCATATGCAGGGAAAAGTGTAAAGGTGATAATAGATCCTATTTGTAACAGTGTTACCAATAATGTGTTAACATTTCCCTGTGTTTGCTTCTGAAGACAATCCTCCTATTATTGCTTTTCAGATAGGTTGTATTATTTTATACTGAGACCAATAGGCAATGAGTTGTAAGTTTTCCACAACGGCATCATCACTTGATACTATTTTTTAAAAGAAGTGTTAATTCCATACTTGTTTTTATTTGTACTTTTTTGATTTCCTGGTGAGTTGGAACATTTATCAAAAAACAGTGTATGTTTTTGCGTGAATGACACGTGCCTGTTGCCTCTACCGGCAGGTCTGATGATCTATCTGTCTTCATGCCTTAACAACCAGCCAGCTCATGCCCTTTGGTCAAGAGTGGGCTTCCTGGGAGTTGGGGCCATATCTGGTACTGTTTACCTTTCAGAATTCCCCTTCAGTGATAAGCACATAGTAAGCACTTTAATCACAACTAACTAATTACCAGTTGATTCCCTCCAAAGACCCCTCCAGAAAGAGATTATCATTTGAGGACAGGGCTCCGGAAACCCTCTGGGAGCACCACAACTCCATCATCCACTTTGGCACACTCTTACCTGAGTTAAGATGAATAGTTTTTATGGCCTCCCGTGGGGATGTGGTAACCTCGCGAGGAGCAGTTGAAATAGTGTCGGTTCCTAGATGGTAGAAATCAAGAGGTCTCAGACTTAGGTAAACTCTCTTCTCTGGGCAGGGAAAGAGACATGGTTGTCTCTGTGTCACTCACCGTTTGAGCTTAGAGTGGAAGAGTGGTATGGTGGTTGGAGAGCAGAGAAGCTTCAGGAATGCAAGACCTCAGCATCCTGCCAGCATTTGGAGCTCTGTGGGGGGTGGCAAAGGACAGTTAGTGCTCAAAGTGGCTGATGGTGGGGTACAATAGAATCTCTCAGCCCCAAACGGTAGTACGCTGAATCCCCGTGCTTTTACCTTCATGTTTGATGCCTTCCTTCCAGACATTACAAAGTCCTTTCTGCTGAACAGGAACACTGATATTGAGAACGAACATCTTTTCTTCAATAAGTATTTTGTTCAGTGTCTTTTGTGTCAGGCACTGAAATCCAACAGTAAACAAGGCAAAGGAAGGTCTTTGGGGTCCTCCTCTAGAGTCTGGGAAGAGATTGCAACACTCTTAATCAGAATGACTCTTACTTCTGTGTTTCTGGCTTGGTTCTAGATCATTGAGGTTGTAGGGGAAAAGCATGGCCAACGCATGATCCCAGGTAAATGAAATTATAGCTCAACATGGTCATGACCCTGGAGCAACACGTCCCTCCTCTGACCCTTTTAGTCTTGTTCCATTCCCTGACTACTGTGCTTCTCGAAGACCTTGCTGGGCTCCCTGTGAATGTGAGCCACCAAACACAGATGGGGCCAACCAGGACTGGAAACTAGACCAGTGAAAGCATTTCTCTCCACTTCTGAGATGACCAAGCTCATCCTGATGACGGCTGGTTCTTTTTACAGTTCAGAGAGCTTTTCTCTAAAATGAGATTTCCTAAATTGTGTGCCACTGAGCTGGTTTTGGTGGATGCTAATATTGACCATATGCAACCAAAGAGCCAACAGTTGCCTTTTCCTGCAGGACTGATCAGAGTCTTTATTATGGTAATATACTTTGTGAGTTTTAGGGAAGGCAAAAACAATGCAGCCTTTCTCAAACTCACTTGACCAGAAACACTTTTTATTTTGTTCTTTCCTCTTTTGTTTGCAAAACATCATAATCAAGTTGGGAACATCTTTGTTTCTCATAGTTTTATGATTCCTATGAACCCATAGATCTGTGCAGAATATATTCACATTGGTATTTGGATATTAACACAAAACAAAGTTAAAAAAAGTTCACCAACATAAAAGCTTAAGAGAAAGGGGGGAAAACCAACCAACCAACTAACCAACCAACCAACCAACCAACCAGGAAGTCTTCAGAAGCCACCTAATTGAGTAGTTACAAGACTAAAGATTAGACCTACTATTCCCTGCCTAGTTTCCTCATCTGGACAGGATTTAATTGTGACATCTACACTTTGGGGTCCTTCCTGTCATCACAGTTAGACCAGCTGCTTTGCAGAGACAGCCATCCCGTGGTCCTTCTTTCCATGAGAAAAAGACAACCAGTGTTGCCTTTTGGAAAATGTCCTGCAAGCCAAGGCTGCTGCTTGACCTTTCTCAGAACTTTGAAACCCTCAGATGGGCTTCATGCAAGAAATCCTCTTCAATGTTCTAACCTTGCCTCTTTGAGCAATAAATTAAGAAGGCACGGGGGCTTTCTCCTGCTCCACTGTCAAGTGCTTAGTGGCTGTTGAGAGTAGATTGTGCTTTGGGGTTGCTGCAAGTTCCTACTGGAAGTGAATGAATCTTTCTGGAAGCTCTCTGCTGGATCCCCAGGGGATGTGCCTCTCACTTTGATCTCTGAGACCAGAATTTCACAGAAAAGCACAAAATGTTGACATGATTGGGTCTGTGGCAGGCTCATACTTGGAATTTATTGCTAGAATGGATAAGAGAGAGGCTGAAAACATAAGAGACAGGGCTTGTGATTTCCCAGCACTGCTCCCAGAGCCTCCTCAAAAACCTGCATGTTATCACCCTGCAAGTGGGGTATCAGAGGCTTGCCTGTTCCTGCCGCTTCTTTATAAACCAAGAGCATGAACAGCACATCTCAGGTGGTTGAAGAACTGGGATCTGATTTGGAGAAAGGGTTAAAGAGGCAGGGAGCAGAATGAGAAAGGAACAAGCAGGACTGGGGGTTTGGGAGAGGTGACCCAACCATGTATCTGCTTTGTAACCTGGAAGAGTCTGCCCATCTGCGAAATGGGAATGATATTCACTTTCCCCCCTCCAGAGTCATTGTGAGAGTAGAATCTGATTATCCAGGCAAGCTCTCAGAACCATGTAATTGAGTAGTTACAAGACTAAAGATTAGACCTACTATTCCCTGACTAATTTCCTCATCTGGACAGGATTTAATTGTGACATTACACTTCCGGGTCCCTTCCTGTCATCAGAGTTAGACGAGCTGCTTTGGAGAGCTCTCTTTGGAGAGTTGCTTTGGCATTCAGTATAGGGATGGACAAACTATGGCTCACAGGCCAAATCCACCCGGGCCTGTTTCTGTAAATAACATTTGACTGGAACACAGCCATGCCCACTTGTTTATATCTTGTCTATAGCGGTTCTCATATGGCATGGGATGAGTTGAGTGGCTGGAGGCAGAGTCCCTGTTGCCTGTACTGCCAAAAATATTTGCCTTTTGGCCCTTTACAGAAAATGGTCACAAGTCCTTATGTCGGATATTAGCTATTACCATCCACATGACTAATAACAATTCCGTATGGATATTATAAGAGTAAGATGAGGATAAATACATCAAGGACTTCAAACGTGTTGAAATGAGCCTATGTTTGATGGAGAGAGGTGGTTTATTAAACCATTCATTCATATAATAGAATTTTATGTAGAGTTTTTTATTTTTTATTATTTTTTAGAGATTTATTTATTTATCTGAGAGAGAAAAAGTGGGGGTGAGGGTGTGGGGAGAGGCAGAGGGAGAGAGAATCTTAAGCAGACTCTGTGCCGGAGCTGGACATGGGGCTCCATCTCACGCCCCTGAGATCATGACTTGAGCCGAAATTGAGAGTCAGATGTTGAACCAACAGTGCCACCCAGGTGCCCCTGTGTAGAATTTTTTAAATGACACAGGGGAAGATGGCTTAATTCTATGGAAACACACATGCACACAAGCACATGCATGCACACACTCGGTGCTACCTGCATGCAAAGCAGTTACCAGGTATTATGTGAGCTCATCCTCAAATATCCTTATCAGGCCAATGCTATTTTCACCCCCATTACACAGATGAGAAACTTGAAGCTCACAGTGTGAAAGTGATTTCTCCAAATTTACAGTGAGTGGAAGGCAGATTCAGAGCATAGGCCTTTTGGCGTAAAAAGAAAGAAAGAAAGAAAGAAAGAAAGAAAGAAAGAAAGAAAGAAAGAAAGAAAGAAAGAAAGAAAGAAAGAAGAGAAAGAAGAAAGAAAGAAGAAAGAAAGAGTCATGCAATAATATCTAATTTTTGAAAAAATAAGTATAAATGTATGTGTGTGTGTGTACACACTCAGATGTAATAGGGATGGTATATATTAAAAGGTTATCAGAAATTATTTTGGGATCATGAGGTAATAGGCAATATGTATTAAGATTTTCTACCTTGAAAATTCTCTTGAACATATGTCATAAAGCAGAAAAAAGATTTAGAAGGAGAAATGGTTTTGGCACTATTAGGTACCGTTTGCTCATCCTTACCCTTCAGACCTCATTACCATTTAGGTGAATATGGTTCAAAAACAAATGTCAACTCTGGTAGCATTGTGGTCGATTCCAAAGGAGAAGCTGGTGGTGCCAAGAGTCAGTACCTCTAGGCTTCCAAATTCCCTCCATGGCTCAGACCTGCTCCTCTCCTCCAACGCTTCTCCCTACCCCCTTGAGCCCCCAGTTCTTCCCCCTTCCTGGAGGTCACGAAACAATCATGCCTCTCTCCTTTCTTGGAGGTCTGTGCTTGCCTCCCAACTTTGAAGAGGCTGCTGCTTTTTATAAATATTTTGGAAGCATCTCAAACCTTAAAAAAAAAAAGCCACTTAGAAGAGATGCTCTTGACAAATCAAGGAGGCCATGAGATCATCGTTCAGGTTTTTATTGTATTTTCCCTTACTCCAGAAAGTGGGAATGCATCCAAACCAGAATGTGGACTGCCCTGTTATATTTCTGGGAGAATAAAAGGAATCTGGCTATGTCCTGCGAAGCATCCGACATTCACATATTTTTCTGGCCCAGACGTCTTGCCAAATGTCAATGTTGCTTGCAGAATGTGGCTGTTTTTATTTTAATCTGCAAATATCACTCCTGTGAATTATGACCTTTCCCTGGTTTGGGTATTAGAACAGGAATTGGGGAAGTAGTGAAAGGTGATCCAGGCAAGGGAAGAACATTTTGGAAAATGCGAACTGAAGAGGTATCTGTCAAAACATTCTTGTTAAAAATGCTTTTCCCTCCACTTTGCTCATTTTGAGAAACTTTTAAAAAGAGGTTTGGAACCATCCCTGCTTCCTCCTGGGGTTTCATTTTTACTCTACAGTAAATTCATTCAGGTGGGGCTGGAAATATATAATTGAATGACAATTTATGACAAATACTCCACTGTGGGCTGAGGATATATAAATGCATAGGCAGACAGGGTTCCTGGTATTATGGATATTAGGAGTGAGCGCAGAATACAATGTCATGATGTCATGAGTGCAAAGTATTTTGAAGGCTATACTGGGTGATATGGGAGCATATAATGGTTTTAACCTAGTCTGAGGGTCAGGGGAGGTTTTGAGAAGCAGTGACAACTGGGTCGAGTTACCTGAAGGCTGAGGGGACAGAGATGGGGGTGGGGGGGCAGGCCAGGTGTTTTGGGCAGAGGCAGCAGCTTACATGAGGGTCCAGGGGCTGAGAGACAGCAATGGTACACCCTAGAAACCAGTTTCTTACTGTAGAGCTGCAGGTAAGTGAATGGAGGGTAGTGATGCATCATGATCTTTTTTTTTTAATGTTATGTATCTATTCATGAGAGACACATAGAGAGAGGCAGAGACACAGGCAGAGGGAGAAGCAGGCTCCCCACAAGGAGCCCAATACGATACTCGATACCAGGACCCTGGTGTCATGACCTGAGCCAAAGGCAGATGCTCAACCACTGAGCCACCCAGACGTCCCTGAATCATGATCTTTTAAAAGCCTGGTGGCACTTATGTACATGCATCGTAGAAAATCGTGCATATGATGATGGACCTGACAGCTCAGATCATACTCTATTTAAAAATCCAAGCAGGGGAGTCGAACATCTTCATGAATTTTGATTCATTTGTACTCCTGTTCTCAACGCTAATGAAATAATGAGATGTTGGAAAATGAAAGCCATAAGGTATCTTTTTGTTATTATTCCAAGAGAAAGTGTGCACTCCATCTCCACACCATGTATTTCTCCTGTGACATTGGGAGGAGAGGAGTCCTTGAAAAGGAGAGTAAAAGGCACAGGGATTGGCATTCTTGCTTGGGAAAGGTCAACCCTCATGCTCCCTCCATCCCAGTAAATCCTAAACAATCTGACTCCCCCCACCCAGACTTTGGCCTTGAGGTATTTGGGATTGCGATCAGACACTGTTTTAATACCTTTCATCACTATGAGTATGATCATAGCTCTTCTCCTATTGGAGGAAGGGAGTTTGCAGAAATCAGCATTTATTGGGCACCTCCTATGCCCTGAATGTTGTGCATAATTCCCCTTCCAGCCTCACTGGTCCATTACCTCATCATTTCTTTGATCATTTCCATGATGTAGCTGGGAAAACTCGAGCTCAGAGCTCTATGGCCTATGTTGTGTCCCCTCAACCACTGGCCTCTGAGTTGGATCATCCACTGACCCTCCAGAGGGAGGCTGATGTCGCCTGCGTGCACCTTCTACTGACAACTCTCATCTCCTCTCCTGTGTCCTCCACACACTAAGTGCTTTCTGAAGTTGGTGGAAGGAGCAGAGGGTGTCATTCAAGGAATCTTTCCCAACCAACATCCCGATGGGGATGAGTTGCAGAGATGTCGAAGATTCCTCCTTGCCACAGCTGTCACAGGGAGCGGTGACAGTCTGCAACACTTTGGCTGAGTATAACCAGCGCTTTGAACAAGTAGAACCCTAAGGAATTTTATTTCTGTCTCCTACCACTCTGTCAAATTTATCTGGTGGAGGCATTTAGACTCCTGGGTTCTTTTTTTTTTTTTAACTTTTTTTTTTTATTTATGATAGTCATACAGAGAGACAGAGAGAGGCAGAGACATAGGCAGAGGGAGAAGCAGGCTCCATGCACCGGGAGCCTGACGTGGGATTCGATCCTGGGTCTCCAGGATCGCGCCCTGGGCCAAAGGCAGGCGCCAAACCGCTGCGCCACCCAGGGATCCCGACTCCTGGGTTCTGATCAGGGCTTGGCCACTTGCAGCTGCATGACACTTAACCTCCTGCTGACTCAGTTTCCTCCTTTGCCAAAAGGAAATATTAATCTGAGGCTCTCAGGAGAATCAGTGCATGATGGGTTTCAACGTGCTTTGTAAATGCCCAAGCCCACAGCAGGTTGTTTTAATTTTTGTTTTATTGTCTTTGAGGCAGTCTTTGACTCCAGTGGTCTCAAAGGCCAAGTCTTCCCAGTTTGGAGTTTTTTTAAGAATTGACAATTAGGCAGCAGGTTTACATCACCCATGGTCGCTTAGGAAGTGTAGCAGAACTGAGAAATCTGTTCAGTTTCAACAGCGCTGAGATGTGCATCTGATTTCTGGACTCAGTGAATTCCACTGTAAAAGGGCCAGCTCACTGGGTCTCTGAGCACTGGCCTTGCTCAGGGGGAGCATGATTGTGCTGCCTCCTGAATCAGGGATGGAAACCCTGGAGTCCTGGAACGTTTCTGTTCATGGCCTCACACGCAGAGCGAAGGCTAACAGGTGCTCTGCCCAGGGGGTGAGTCTCTGTGCACACAAGCCTCACTTCCTCCCCAGGCATCCCCAGGGCAAGGGAGAGGGTGGTGGGAGCCCTTTTCAGGGTGTTTTTCCAGCTTCCGCTGTCCATCCCAAAGATGCTATGAGAGGCCACACAAGGGCCAGAGTGGTGAATCCCGAGACACCCCAGCATTGACTAATCAAGTCAGCCCAATGGACTCATTTTCTCAGTGCCCATAGGGATTTTTCTTAACAGGCCAGTGTTGAGTTGACACAGCAGAGTAGCTTACAGAGGGGGGTTTGCTGGATTTGACTAAGGACATCACCAAATTTTAAGGTTGATTTGGCTCATGTGAAGGTGACCCCAGATTCTAATGTGTCATTCCTGGTCAAAGCTGCTCCTCATGAGAAAACAAGTTGCTAAAGGTGTTATGGGTCTGGGGTCTGGAAAGTGACTTGCCCAGTTCAAATTCTGGTTCTATTGCAACCATGTGACTTCAGGCAAGTTGCTCAACCTCATTCAGCCAATGTTTAATAAACCTCCCCTGAAAGGCATTTCCTAACTAGAGATAATCATGCCCTATTCTGAGGTCCCACAACTTCTTTGTGCATATGATTTAAAGGTCTTATCAAACCAAACCAAACCAAACCATTATGCTATTTATACCTATCTATCCATTCATCCATCCACTCATCCACCCACCCACTCATCAACCCACCCATCTATCCACCCATCCACCTATCTCCCACTATGTGTATCTGTACATACTAACAAGTGTCTGTATTTATATACTAATCTAAAAATGTGCTTGTAACAGCTTTTAAAAAATTTAACAACATATTTTGAGATCCTTTCATGTTAATAATTACACATACATACCATTACTTTAACCATGGCAAAATAGGCGATTGAGTGGCTGTATATATTAACTAGTCCACTATCCTTGGATATTTCAACTTTCCCAATGTTTCTCTTCTGCAAACATTGATAATATAAATATACCTAAATCTTCACAGACCTTCTTATTTCATTGGGTTAATTCCTAATAATGGAGTAGCTGAGCTATTTTTGAAATCCAAGGCATCAGCTTGCCTTCCAGGAAGGTCCTACCACTGACAGTCCTGCCGGCAAGCACAAGAGCACCTGGATCCCTGTAGCTGTACCAATGCTTGATGCTATCACAGCTTGTTTTCTTGGTCAGGCTCCTTGTTCCCGTTTTCAGGGTTTGCAATAGGACGTGCCATTTAGCATGCTGTCACAAGTCCCTTTTTCTGGAGGGCGGGTCCCTTAAGGCCAGGTTTGCCAGTGTTCAACTTAGGGAGCCGAGACCCCACCAGCTCCTGTGGTCACAGCCCGAAACAGACCAATTCTGGAGGGCTCAGCTTGCAGCCCGTCATCCGTAGGAAGAACCACAGAAAAGCATAGACTCACAAATGGCTCCTCTGAGGTTAATCAAATTCTAAACGTGGAGCTCACAGCCATTTAAACGGGGGGAGACTGAAGCTCACAAGAGGCCAGTGAGCTTCCCAAGGGGGCACAGAGAGACCTAGTGGGGGAGGGTCTCTCAATACCTCCTCCAAGAACTTACTTTTCCCCCAAGCTCGAAGCCTGAAGCCTTAAACCCTTTCACTTTGAGAGAAGCTCTCAGATCCTCTTGCGGTTTTGATTCCTCTTTTGCAAGAGCACTTTGCATTTTCTTCTAAATTCCTTCCAGCTGTCAGGTAGGAGAGCCCCCTGATAAGGATTTCCCCAGTGTGGGAGAGAAACATTTACCAGAGGTAACTGAGCACACCAGGCTCCCTCCCCGACAGTTTCCAAGCATATGGAATATATTGTGGTTGGAGGGAAATATATTTTAAGAATTTCTCCTGCATCTTTTCAGATACATTCCACCAAGGATTACTACAGGTGTCATGAAAAGTGGGCTTTTGCTCTTTCCCCCTGAGGAGGAGGCGGGCTTTGTCAGCAGAATCAGCTCCATGGGTATGGGAGCCAGCATGAGCCTCTGCCCACGGCCTGAGAAAGGGCCTGGGACCCAAATTCTCCAGGGTCCTGGAGTTTGGTTGCTCCTCTGTTTTCCCTGGTGGGATGTTAGTGAGAATGATAAATATTTATTGAGTGCTATCCCCCACTCTACCCCATTACCATCTAGGGTTTTCTTCCTAACCTACCATGTTGGAGGCTTTTTCTTTGTTTGTAGTCTGCCTTCCCTCATGAGGGCAGCAACTTTCTCTGTGTTGTTCCTTCCCCGGCTTCTAGAATATCATCTTTCACATGGTTGATACTCAATAAATGTTTGATGAATGAATGGACTGATCTTTTCATATTTCTTCTATGACTTGATGTTCACAACAATCTGATAGGGTAGGAACTCTTATTAACCCCCATTTCATAGGTGAGAGGAATGAAATACAGAGAAGCTAAGTAACTTGACCCAGGTCACACAGCTTTATGTGGTAGATCCTAGACATGCACACGGGTCCATGTAATTCCAAAGCCTGTGTTTTACCAATCCATGGAAGAGACAAGGGAAGTGTTTCAGGAGGCCAAGTGTTTGGGTGGACACCCCAGCACCCGGTGTATGTCAAACCCAGGGCTGGGTGCCGGAACTCTTGTGGTGAATAGGACACTGTTGGTGTGTCTACTGGAGAAGAAGTGAGTCAGCAAGCAAGGATAATGTAATATGATTGTGTTATGATAGGGGAATGTTCAAGGGACTGTGGCAGCACTGAGAATATATTTGCCCCAACCAGGGAAAGCATCCTGGAAGAGGTGACATGTTACAACCGTCATCATCTTCATCTTTACCATCTTTACCATCATTGTCCTCAGGATCGTAGTTTACTGAGATCTTCCTTTGTTCCACAGGCCATGCTGAATTCTATACGTTTTTGACATATAATTCTCAAAATAACCCATTAGGATATTGTCATATTTATTTTATAGATGAATAAACTGAGACTCAGGGAGGTCACTTAACTTGCCCAGGTGCCAAGGTAAGAGGCTGTACTGGGATTGGATCTCTATTCTTTCTGGTTCTGGTCACTGCCCTCTGTTTCATTGAGACCTGGAGGGTGTGTGTGTATGCGTTGGTGCCAGAGTAGAGGGCATCCAGAAAAAGGAGAGGAAGTGTGTTCTCCCAAGTGGGGATACCACGAGCAAAAGTTAGGAGGCAAGAGAGGTAGATCTATAAGGGAGAGGTAAGCAAAGGTTTTAGAAACTGTACTCCAGGGCCCTGGCTACTGACTCGGCCATTTCACCTATGGCATACAGGATCCAGGCACATGCCTGTCACCCCACTATGTCTAATTAGCAGAAGCCATAAGTTTAGCATCATGCAGTGCATCATGTGGTTTGTCAGGTAATAGGAGTGATGGGCAGGACATGTCAGTGCACCTCTTCAGATATATTCAGATGCTGAGCTCCTAGCTCCTTTGGAAGCATTCCAGCCACAGAAGGTCCAGGTAGGCAATGAACCATGTGTTTTCTTCCTGATGGACCACTGATTTGATTGCGTGACTCCTTAACTCTAGCTGATTGTACCAGTTGATTGAATTATGCTATAGCTGGTTAGCTCAGGTGGCCCATCAGCCCCAGCTGACCCCTTAAAGGACAGCAGACCATTGTTGGACAAGACACCAATGATCTTATGGGCACATAAGATGAGCTGTCCCTCTGTTACTACCTTCTTTTCTGTTAAATGTTTTTTTAGTGTATCACTTTAATTCCTGTTGATATTTTTGCTAAATTCTTTGAGTTATTTTCTTAACAGTTGCTCTCAGGGTTACAATATGCATTTTCATTGATCACAGTCTCCTTTGGGTCAATACTAATTTAGCTCTGGCAAAATATAAATATTTTACCCCAAGGTAGATATAAAACAATCACAAAGTTGTTAAAGTATATCAAGCATTCCTATAAAGCAGCCTCTATGCCAAACACTTCCCATGGGCAATTTCATTTATCCTGAAAAATAAAAGCAAGCCAAAAGGTAGTATTATAATGATCTATATCTCAGAGATGGGAAAAATGAAGTCTGGAAGTGTCTGAGTCATCAAGGAAGCTCAAGGAGGTACTCCTAGCAAGTGGTAGAAATGGAGTTCTAACCCATGCAGTACAACTCTCAACCTTAGTAAAAAAACAAAAAACAAAAACTCTCAACCTTAGTGATGAGCACAACTATTTCAAGTCAGATTAAAAAGTGGTGAATCCAGCTTCACTCTAGGAGTAAGACATGAGAATTCTAGACCACAAGCTCAGACGCATAACATGGCTAAGAATTGTCAGTCTCTTCCTTCCTAAGCAGCATGCAGTTCAAGAGTTGATCAACACTCGGTGAGCATCCACTATGTCACCAGGGCAAGGAGAGGAATGTAACATACACATCCGTCAGAATCTCACTGGTAAGAAGTGTCCAGACCACTTCTCACTAGTATCCTCAACTCTGAACCCCTCCCCCAGGCATTCATTTGGAAGACATTGGATTGTCCCAGTAAGGGAGCACTGAAAACGCAGTCAAGTGCAACTTGCATATTTTCCACCTTCTCAGTGAGCCTGAACAAATGGGTCAGTTCAAAGTGGCTTGGAGGAAATCAATACTTTTCCCTTGGTCCCTGAGCTCCACCATGAGCCTGACTCAATTGCCTCCCCCTGTTTAACCCTTCTCTGCAATCTTGCAAGAAGGCATCTATAATGACTCACTAAAGGTTCTTTCTCATGGGGCAAAAATTCTCTCTGTGTTTTCTCCCCCCAGGGCTCTAGCTGAGACCACTTTTCCCTCTGTCCCGCCATCTCCCAGACATATCTGCTTTGAATCATTGCCTTAGCATATCCAGGGAGCAAGGATTCCCCTTTAACAAAAGGCAGAACTTGATGCTGGGGCTGATTCAAATCTTGGAGTAATTCCATCCCTCTTTACTCACTTGAATCTAGAGGAAGTCAATAAATAGAATGGTGAGAAAGGTGTTGATGGGTCTGACCACCCCCCCAAGGACTCTTCACACACCCCATCATCTCCCCCCATGAGACAGATCTGTGTCATTTAACCTGCTTTCAGAATTTGAAAGCACTTTCTTCTTTGGCTCTCAAATCATTTTTTCAATTATGATCAAACAGATCCCACTAATCTCTTTTAAAAGCTAGTACGTGACTGAGCCAGGATTCGAACACAAGTTGTCTGACTTCAGAGCCCAAGCTATGTCTTGCTGGTACCCATTACAGCCCGTCAGGGGACTACAGCGCTCACTCCTGAGTGATGCCAATGACTGTTCTGCCAAGCCCACCCTGACAGCAGGAAGATTCCTGCATTTTGCAGAGGGATGGAGTGAGCGACAAGAGGGAAGAAAATCTGAGCCAAAGGATCCCGGGATGGAAGAACCAGAAATAGAAGCTAATGTCCCTTCGTTCCACGCTTGCCACCTTCCACACACAGATCTTTGAAAACATTCCCATATCTTTCTCAGCACAAACATCCCAACTTCGTGTGACATCTGGATGAATCAGGATACAAGTGCAATTGCTAATACGAAGACCCTACTTGACAGTAACCTAAGTGAGATAGTTTATTTCTCTCTTTCTGATCAATCTAAGGCTAAGCCACCTGGGGCTGAAATGGCAGCTCTATAGGGTCATGTGCTTAGGCTTGTTCTGTCTGTTCACATCCCGTTGGTCTGAATTTAGTCATATGACCACAGCTAACTGCAAGGGAGACTGGGAAATGTAGTCTTTAGCTGGATTGCCATCTAGGGAGCTAAAATTTAGGGGAATCCCTTACAAAAGAAAGAGGGAGAGGAGGAATAGTGGGAGACAAATAGCAGTTTCCCAGGAATTCGAATTGCTGGCAGTGACATATATTTTATACACAAAACACATGTGTGTGTGATTTGAATACCTTAGATATTCGCTACCACATAGATAATCACAGATATTTTGGTATGATTCCCCCCTCCACCCCGATAGTTTGTATTAGTCAGGTCCCAGTAGGAAAGACATGACACAAACAAGTAATTAAAGAAGTTTAATAACTAAACTACCCGAAAGATTTGGACAGGGTACAATGCCTGAGGGCTAACAACAATGGTGTATCAGTCTATGTTTTCTCAGGCAAGTGGGATCACACAATCTTTTGTAACATGTCTGTGTCTGTCTGTCTATCCCTCTATCTACCTATCATTTCTGTATATGTGTGTGTGCATTTATATAAGAACAAATATGGGCCAAGTGTCTGACTCTTGATCTCATCTCAGGTCTTGATCTCAGGGCCGTGGGTTCAGGCCCTGCCTCACATGGAGCCTACTTTAAAAAAAATAAAGAAAAATGTGTACACCTTGTTCAGGTGGAGTATCATAATTTTTTAAAAAATTTATCTCCATGCCTGATTTCTTTTGGGAGTGGATATGAGGTAGATTACCTTGAAATTGAAGATAGGTTTCCAGTCTTTCTTCTACCACTTGTTCACTTTGTGACCTGGAATAGCTACTTACCCTCACTGTGATGTGTCATGCTGATTTGTTAAGTGCCATGATTTCTTCTGAGAGCTCTGATGGGAAAGGTCTGATAAGAAAGGGTGGACATATTTTTTTCAGGGCATAGAATGCTCTACAAAGGGGACAAATATGTTGGTGAGACCCAATCAGGAATTCATAATCCAACACATCTTAGCTCTTCCCTTTTCAAAGTCGTAGCAACTTCTGCAAAGTCAGCTCAGCCAGGCCCTACTATAAGTATCAAGGCCATAGAAAGCTCCTTACTATGTCTTTCAGGGCTCTGTGTGATTTATCACTGGCCATCCTTCAGCTGCATCTGTCATAGCTCTTCCATGTGCTCACCGTACTCCAACCACCATGGCCTGTTTTCTCTTCCTTGACCAAGCTGTGTTCATTTCCACCTCTGTCCTCTAGCTCTGGCTATTTCCTCTGTGCAGAGCCCTCTGCTCCCATATCTTCCTGTGGTGGACTCTTTTATGTGATGCAAATCTCTCCTTAAATGTTGCCTGCTCAGAGAAGCCTTCCAGGACTGCAGAGTCTAAAATCCTCCCTGAAAAAAAAAATTCTCCCTGTGACAATCACTCCTACATCGACACTTTGCTATAGTATGCTAACTGCACTCATCACTCTTCAAAAGGTGTATTCATTTAATTATTTACTTTTGTAGTCCCCTCTTTAGGACACACTGTCAGCAAGAGCAGGGATTTTCCTGCAAAATAGTGTCTGGGGTGTGTTAGGCACTCAAAAATGTATCATGTAAATGAACCAGAAGAATATGCTTGGAGAGTGGGGAGAGCAAACTCTGAATTACTGGTTGGTGGGAATGACGAGTACATATGAAAGGTATCCCCATTCGACTACCATGGCAGAGACTGTTACATATCTCTCTTTTTAGAAGATTTTATTTATTCATTTTAGAGATAGAGAAAGAGAGAGCATGGGCACAAACAGGGGGAGGAATGGAAGGAGAGGGACAAGAAGACTCTGTGCTGAGCACGGAGCCAGATGATGCAGGGCTCTATCCCATGACCCTGAGATGGTGACCTGAGCCGAAACCAAGAGTTAGATGCTTAACTGACTGAGCCACACAGGTGTTCCTTACATAGCTTTTAATACCTCTCTTCCCTTCCTGTAGGCCTCTAAATTTTAGCTAGACACTTGACTAGGATAAAGATTACATTTTCCAGCCAGCCTTGCTGTTAGGTGCAACAATCTAAGTCAAAGCAGAAAATAACACATCAAAGCAGATGGTTATTTTCAAGGCAATGTCCTTGAGAAGAAGAAGTGTACCCACCTCTTCCTGCCTCACTCTTCTCAGAAAGAAGGCTGCAAGGCAGACTCCACAGCAGGAGTGAGGGCAGCCAGCTGGGTCAGGATGGACACCACACATTAAGGACGGAAGAGCCACAAGATGGAAGGAAGCTGGGTTCCTGACATTGTCAAGCCACTGAGCTCTTGACCAAGGCCCCAGATTTCTACTTTCACAAAGAATAGGCTTTTATCAAGTCCCAACTGCTATATTTAGAGGTATCTTTGTTAAAATGGCTTAATTTATACCTCAATGAATATACATCTAGTTTCCCTATAGTTTCATAGTCATATCACTGCTGTTGCTCTAAAGTATTTCTCATCTCTCGACAGAATCCTCACAATAGTTGAAAAGGCCTCACTTTTGGAAAAACTACTCCTTCTCATCCATATCTAGCTAAGCTTCTGACAAAGACAAATCCTTGTTGAGGCTTGGCTCTTCCTGGGATTTTGAAACACACAGTTGAGACAGATTCATTCCTCTCAGTTATTGGAGATTCCCTCTTTGAAGCAAGTGCACTGGTTTTTTTCGTTTGCTACCTTTTCAGTAATAATTTATCTTTTCTGTTTGTAAAATTCAGGAAATGAAATCTGCGGATGCTTCCTAATCCAAGAAGGAGAACTTGTTTTTTTTTTCTTCCAACTTTTAAGCTGCATCAGGAAAGACAGCATCTAAATTTAAACTGGAACTGGAAACCCCTGGACCTGTGCACGCCAGGGGGCGGCGGCGGTGATGGTGGGGGAAATGCTTTGAGGACTCTGGCAAAGGTTCTCTTGGAACAAATTTCAAATTTTCTTCAGTGGGGTTGTTTTGCTTATTAATTTTTTGGTCTTTTAAAATGGACACACATATATTTTCCACAGGGACTCTAGGAAGCCAAAGCAGAATCACTCTCTTCACATAATCTTGGTTGTGTTACAAAGTGTGGGCTGCTCAGACATAATTTCTTTGGGAAAACAGGGTCTGCTCTATAAATGCCTGTGATTTCAGGGTGGAGCACAAAGCTGGTGCAAAGGAGTCTGGGAATGGTGGCAGTGTTTTAGCCCAAATTTATCAGATGCAGATTTAGAGGCACCCCACCTTGCCATAAGCCCTCTCACTTGCTGGGAAGGGCCCAGCAATGTATGCACATGGCTAGAAGTTTTGAATTTTGCAAAACAAAGGGTTAAAACCCCTTTTTCTCTTTACTCCAGGTTGTACTGTTGCACATTCCCTCCCGTGAGTTGTGGCCTCAGGCGTTTTTGGGATCCATCTGAAGGCAAGTTGAATTGGTAATATGTTTAGTTTGGATTTAGTGCTATATTTTTCTGCGGTTTGCAGTTATTCTGTGTATAGTTATTGGTAGGCTGTCTTAGTGGCTTCTAGGATTATGCCTACTACCCAGACTGTGGCAGGAACCTCTCCTATGTCACCTGGCCCCAGAGCTATGTGGAAGGTAGAGGAAAAGACTTGCTAGAGACAAGATTAAATTGTCAAGAGTGAATGAGACTTTAAAGATCCATTTTTTACATAAGCATATGTACTAGCCCCCCCTACACACAATGTAGGGAAAATATTATACAGTGTGTTAGGCAGTTCATTAATAAAAAAATATTATGCTCTTTTAATGGATTTTGTGCCATTTATGATACTTATCAGCTTTTGGAAATTTGTTGTGATCTCTCTTCTCATGCTAAATATGTGTTCACTTTCATACTTGATTGCCCACCATAATTTCATTTTATTTTCCTTAAATTAAATTTCCTTCTCACAGGCCGTAACTCTGCCCCTGGTTATGCAGCAGGCACAGTGGTAAGGAAGAGAAGACAGTGGGACATATTCTTAAGCATTCCATTGACTAGAGTTTTCATTTTACACCAGACTACATTGATCTTTATTTTATTATTTTTTTAAGATTTTATTTATTTATTCACAAGAGACACAGAGAGAGAAAGAGAGAGGTAGAGACATAGGCAGAGGGAGAAGCAGGCTTCATGCAGGGAGCCCAATGTGGGACTTGATCCCAGGACTCCAGGATCATGCCCCAAGCCAAAGGCAGAGCTCAACCGCTGAGCCACCCAGGCATCCCTACATTGATCTTTAAAGACTTCTCTAAACCAGAAATAGGCAAACCACAGCCTGTGGACCAAATGTGGCCTGCTGCTATTTTAGTAAATAAAGTTTTATTGGGACATGGCTATGTTAATTTGTTTGTGTATTGTCTATAGTTGCTGTCACACTAGAGTAGCAAAGTTGAGCTGCCTAGTTGCAACCCAAACCTTTGGCATGCAAAGTTTCCAATATTGACTCTCTGGCCCTTTACAAGGAAAGCTAGCCCTGCCCTATACCTCTTCAAAGGTAATGGAGCAAGCACACTAATGGCAAACTGTGCTCCTACGAGGTTTGCTCCGTGTCCACATAAGTGCCAGGAGGCTCTCTCGTGGGCCACCCCCAAGCCAGGAAATGCCCATCAGAACCATCCTTTTCCAATTATGCCTTGATTACATTCCTCTTCTTCTGCTCCAACACTGCTGATGGCTCCCCAGTGCCCATAGGACTCTAGACAGGTACCTACACTCTTCTGTGATTAGGCTCTATCCTATCTGTCTGATATCCTCCCCTGATCTTCTACACATTCTCTCTCCTGACCACATAGCCCACTGTGGCTATGTCTGTCTCAGCATCCACTGACCACAGGAAGAAATGCGAGGAGCTGGGAATCAAGTCCTGGACTTCCTAACTTCAAAATCTACACTCTCAACCACTATGTTAGACTGCTCCACTAGTAGAGAATTACCTCTAGGATCCCAAGTTGCAGTTGGAGACATTGTCACCCAGTGAAAGACTACATTTCTCAGTCTCCCTTGCAGCTGCTCATGGCCATGTGACTAAATTCTGGCCAATGGGGTGTGAGGAGCAGTCACACTTTCCAACTTCCTGGTTGTGCTATCAGAGGGCTGGGATGCAACCTCTACCTCCTCTTCCCCTCTTCTCCTGGCTAAGGGAGCATCAGTCTTGTAGGCCATGGAGGGAAATCCCTGAGTTGAGGATGCAGAGCAAGCCAGTGCAAATCCCAACAGCCCAGGATCATTTATGCTTAGACTATTGGAAATGAGAGAAATGAACTTACATCTTTTTAAAACTCCATTTATTTTGGCCTTTGCTATATTGCCTGAACTTTTATCCTGACTACTAAAGAACCTTCTCGCCACGATCACTTCCATCAATTGTTATGGGCCTCTTTCTTTTTCTTTCTTTCTTCCTTCCTTCCTTCCTTCCTTCCTTCCTTCCTTCCTTCCTTCCTTCCTTCCTTCCTTCCTTCCTTCTTTCCTTCCTTCCTTCCTTCCTTCCTTCCTTCCTTCCTTCCTTCCTTCCTTCCTTTCTTTTTTTGAGGTGGTTGTAGCAGGGGCCGGTGGACTGGTACCATGGGCTGGTCAACCTTTGGGAGGTATTCTCAGAACAAGGGAATGGACACCTCAAACTCTCCTGGTGCTGTCAGCCTTCAGGGAGTAACTGCAGCCACATCCTCAGACCCCACATCCTGATCTCGGAGCAGCTGCCTTTGGAACGCGGCCTTTTGTCCAGTGCTCATTCCTCTGGCCAGGGCTACATTACAGGCAAAATAAACAGGGCTGACTGTTTCCATCTCAACTTCACGCTTTGCAGGAAGGAAGTTGGAATTTGGACAAGGGACAGGTTTTCCCTAAGGGGGAAAGAGTGGGTTGCTTTGGACCCTTTCAGGAGTGGATTCAGTTGGCTCCCCCTCAGCTGGGATTAATAAGTGTCATGCTTCAGAATAAATAGGCTGAGGATTTGCCTTGCTGACTTTCTGCTTGGCTGTTCCTGGGCCCTCCTTCCTCACCGGTGTCGGTCAAGTGCGGCAGTAAATGGTCTTGTGCAGGAAGGCTGTCCTACCACAAAATGCTTTTCCAACCCAAGGGTTACACTGCCTAACATTCCACCAGCAAGAAATGAATAACTTTGGCTTAAGCATTCTCCTCTTCCTCCCCAGTCCTCATTTATGGGGAAAGAACAGCTGGCCCTATAAAAATAATTGGAGCTACAATTTATGTTGACTGGGTTTCAACTTCTCAGCTCTGCACAGTGCTTGGTGGAGAAAGCCAAGAACAGGATCACCCAGCACCCCTGGGAAATGAAATGCCTTTGAAAGAAGCAGAATGTGGGTAGCTCATTAGGGTCTTGGTGTGAATTGAATGGTTGGGTCCGGTCTTCCTAGTTCCCAGGTGAACTTGCTCTTCTTGTTGGAGCCCTAGGGATTTGGGGCCCATCTTTGCGATCGCATTTAAAGACTGAGTTGGTTTCAGCTTGTGAAAATGTCCAGCACATTGTTTGGCTTCTAGCATGGGCTCAGTAAAGTTTGTTGAATGAAATGAATATGTCAGGCTCCCAGAAGGAAAAGATGGTGCCACAAATTGGGTGATTTGAGGGAAGTTTAAGAAGGAGACTGTTTATAGGGATGTGGGCAGGATGTGGGGATATTGTAAGGGCTAGAGAGTGTTTTGTAATAGTAATAGCAAATCGGGGAAGGGTTTCCTAAGTGTAAAGGAATAAAGGGGAGTAGCAGTTACTGGAACTCAAAAGAGACACTCATGTGGAGTCAGCTGCTTTGAGAGAAGCTGTGACCCTTGACTGAGGTCACATCCAGCCCAAGGCAAATATCCCAGAGCAAATACTGCAACCATTGGCTAAACCCAACCAGAAGCTGGTGAGCATGAGAGCCCATTTGTGCAGCTCACACAGGTTCCCTCCCAGACCCAGAGCAGGATGGAGAAGTGGGGGGCAGGGTAGAGTGCCCAGGGCACAAGGGAAATAAATGCCACGAGTAGGTATGAGCAATGTCCAGATCTAATTAGAGCTTCTAGAAATGACCATCATTCAGCACAGCCCCTCCTAACATGACATTATGTTCAGGGGTGGGAAACGAATCCAAACAATAAGAGGTAGCAATTATTGAGTGCTTTCTGCATGCTAAACATTGCACTAGACACTTTATACACATTATCTTATTTCATGTACACAACAAACTGATGAACCTCATTTTTCAGAAAGGCAAGGCATGGAGAGATTAAGCTGTCCAAGGTCAACACCATTAGTCACCGACCAGCCTTCCTGGGAAGGAAGCTCCGAGATGGAGTTGAATGTACAAGGGGCTTATTGGAGGGGGCTCTTAATCAGCACCTGTAGAAGAGAGGGGATGGATGCAGGGGTAGATGGAGGAAAAAGCTGAGCTCTGGCTGAAGCTCCAAGTTTTCATTGATTGCATGGAAATCTCTGGAACTAGAATGGTCCTTTAAAGTTGTCTCAAGATGGCCCCAGATGGCCAGGCTTTTGCACTCCTGCCACTGTCAGCCATTAGATGTGGGCCACCCCTAAAAAGTGTGACCATATGCCATGCAGCTCTCTGCAACTGGTGAGATCCCTGGAGGGCAGACCAGCTGACTCCACATGAGTGTCTCTTTCTGAGTTCTAGTAACTGCTACTCCCCCTTATCACTTTACACCTAGGAAAACCCTTCCCCGATTTGCAGACAGCTCTCCCTGAGTCTGTGGGTGACCCATCATCACCAGAGCAAGTGCAGAGCCAGGGTCTCTACCCTGAAGAGACAGCACTCCCACGCCACATTCCCTAGAATGAGATGCAATACAGTCACACCAAGCATCCTGTGGGTCAGCTGCAGGCAGACTCTGACATTTATTCTGTGGGACAATCTCTTCTATAAGCCCATTCCCCAGCCACTAGTGGTATTTTCTCCTTTCTGGCTCGCATATGAGATCTTGAGGTGCTTTTGTTCCAGTGTGTTTACCCTTTCAGCTTTCTTGGGATACAATCAAGTGCATGGAGTCTTGGAATATTCCAGAACAACCTTTACAAATCCATCTCTAGTTATCTGCCTCAGCCCTGTGTAGGACCTGTGTAGCAGAAGTGCTTATTGTAGTAGGGACTTTCCAAAGTCAGATTGACTCATGATAACTCCTCAGAACGTGCCCATTTGGCGACCAATATACCATCTCTGAAGCAAGTCTAATGGGTCAGTTTTGCTCCTGAAGGCTAGAATAGATCATTGATTGTGTGACGCTTTCAGCTTCCTAAGCTTCAGGGCCAAGGTGTATCATGATGAATGTCTGTAAACTCTATGATGAATGTCCTTAAACTCTAGGGATCATATGATCCCTCTCAGTTGATGAGAGGCTCATGGGAGTGAGCTAGCTCACATGAGTGAGTGGCTTACTTCTTTCCTGGTGCTAGCCAACATGGTTTTTGGAAATTGCACATCTTCATTTTCATCTTGGTCTGAGAGTCGAGTCTCCCGTTCAGGAGAAAGATGGTACAAGGTGTTCTAGAGTGAGCTAACTTGCCTCAAGGCCCTGTATAAGTTACATGGTTTTTCTCTGCCTTGGTTTCCTCATCTGCCAAATGGGTACCATGGTGGTACTCGCCTCACAGGGCTGTCATGAGGATCAATGAGGCAATGTTTATAATATTAAGAATTATTTAAGGGGTTGAGAAATTTTACCTCATGTTATCTATTGGGTCTTCCAGTTGAGAACCTCTGTCCATTCACTCCTCCCTCATTAATTCAGTGGACATCTATGGTGTGCCTGGCTGGGTGTGCTAGTCCTAACTGCCTCTACTGACAGTTCTCCAACATTTAGGCAGCTTAGGCCAACCGTGTTTGAACAGGCAAGGCTTCCTCTGCTGCCCTTGAAATAGTATGTTGGGCCCAAGGCAGACCTACTATAGGCCTTAATATGTACTATGTCATGGACTCATTACAGAAAAGTTATAAGGCAGGAGTCAATGCACCCAGTTTATGGGTAACTCTAGTTCAATTGCAAGTGCTGATAAGAATGTGCAGCAATAAGGATGCTCATCCAGTGTTGGTGGGAGTATAGGCCAATACAATCCACTTTGTGGATTGTGGAGTATATAGCCTTACCTCCTGAGGTTGGTGATGAACACACCCCATAGACAAGCAGTTCCATGCCTGACTATGCCTTAGACACAGTCCTGTAGGTGTGTTCTGGGAGACACAAAGGACAATGCTCATCGTAGTGTCATGTGTAAGGTAATGAGCTGGAGTCAACCTGAAGGTCCATCATGAACAGAATAGATAAATAAAGTGTAGTATACCCACATACTTGAATGCCAATCAACAGTGAAAAATAAATGAATTACAGCTGCATGGAAGACTCTGGAAGACATAATGTTGATCTAAAACAACTCATAGAGGGACACCTGGATGGCTCAGCAGTTGAGCATCTGCCTTTGGCTCAGGTCCTGATCGTGATCCAAGATCGAGTCCAGCATCGGGCTCCTTGCAGAGAGCCTGTTTCTCCCTCTGCCTATGTCTCTGCCTCTCTATGTGTCTCTCATGAATAAATAAATAAAATCTTTAAAAATAAATAAGTAAAACAGCTCATAGAGAACCATAAATAGCTCATTTGCATATATATAAAATGCAAAAAATGGTAAAACGAAGGCAAAGTATTGTTTAGAGACACACAGATATGACAAAACAGTAAATAAAAGCAAGATAACAATTCCCCCCCTACCACAAACCAAAATTTTGAGGGTAGAGATTATTTTTCAATAGAGGAGGGGAGAAAGAAGGATGCAATGGAGGAGGAGCACTGGGGGCTAATTGGTAATTATTATTTTTATTTTTATTGCTAATGCTATATTTCATTGGTGTTACTTTTATCATTGCTCTTTTAAGTTGCTCGTATATCGTTGTTATGCTCTGTAGAAGGCATAACATATTTCAAACTAAGATGAAAAAACCCAAAACTCAAGGAGGTGAAGTCACTTACCTCAAGTCAAACAGCTGGTGTATGGAAGGATCCCTGATTCTAAAGCCAGAGTTGAACCACTACACTACACCTCTTCAGTCTCTGGGTTGGCAGAAATATAGGAGGGCAAAATATCGCTAAGCAGATGACTTAGTTTTCATATAAGAAATATTTATTGAGGGATTCCTGGGTGGCGCAGCGGTTTGGCGCCTGCCTTTGGCCCAGGGCGCGATCCTGGAGACCCGGGATCGAATCCCACGTCGGGCTCCCGGTGCATGGAGCCTGCTTCTCCCTCTGCCTGTGTCTTTGCCTCTCTCTCTCTTTCTCTGTGTGTGTGACTATCATAAATAATTTAAAAAAAAAACATTTAAGAAATATTTATTGAGTAACTGCATTGTGCCAGGTACTGTCCAAGGTGCTGGGGATGGAGAGGTGAATGAAACAGACCAGGAATCTGCCCCCATTCACTTGGCATTCTAGGAGACAGGGAGACTAAAATAATTTGATAAATGTGATGAACACGATTTTTTAAGAGATACGCGATTATAATACTGTTATGAGTTTATGTAACTTTTAAGTAGCTGAGATTCTGACTTTGGGGTTCAAATGCACATAGATTTCTAGTTCTTTTATGAGTTCATTGTTTACTTCTTTTGATACAAATGATAAACCTACCTGATCTGAATACCATTTGTCTGTGTAAGAGTTTTCCGACGATTTTTAAATATTAAAGAAAGACTTACTTCAAAGCTGTTTTGAGTTAATTTTGTAAGAATAAGGGTCATATTATACTTGACAAAAGTGCCCTCTTAAAAATAAAATATATTTGTGTTTTCTGAGTTTTCAGGCCTGACAAAATATATTCATATTCTCTCTCTCTTTTTTTCTTTTAGTTTTTCTTGCAATTTCTCCCTCTCACACTCATGCAGTTTGATTGATTGTGGCCTTCCCAGTCTTGAGCAGAAGCAGATGATTTTGAGGCAGGAGGCCCATGGGACCTGGGCAAGGATTTTCACTCCTGCATGGATGAGGCCAAATCTGATCCCCTAACATGCTCTTGGGAAATCAGAGGAAGAGGCCACAGGGCACAGTGAATTGTCCGCTTGGCTTAGTTGGGCTCCCAGGGTTGCTGAAGTGGACCCAAGGAACCAAATACCCCAACTTCCCTCCCTCATAGGCAAGCAGGCATGGAGGAAGATAAAGAACCCACCAGACACAGTGCCAACCACATCTTGCTTTTATAAGATGTCATATGCCCTAAGACAGGATTATAGGATCCATTTTACATATTGAGGAAACTGAGTCTCAGAGAGGTGACCCCACATTGAGTGTCACATGGAGGCATGATCAACATTCTAACTCAGGTCCACTGGCCTAAGAGTCAGCTCTCTTGGATGGGTGATTCCAGTGAGGTGGTCAAGGGTCCTGAAAGACCCAGACAGCCTTTGGGAGAAAGATGGAAACCATGCCTCATCCCATCCCCCAGCTCTGAACGCATCCCTGTGGGGCCTGGGAATTGGGTCAGACAAATCAAATATACAAAGCTCGGCCTTTGTTTGACTGTCTTATCTAACGAGCCTTCCCCTCCCCTGGACAGCTGGGTCCCATCAGATGGGTGGGGGCAGTTACAGCATGAGCCTCTCCCCACTGGCTTTGGAATCCCCGAGCAACTAGGAGAGCTTGGGACATTGGGGGCGTTAGCAGAAAAAGAAGGGGGTAGGCTGTCTTGGGTAGATACTTTTTCCTCTGCTGAAGCAGAATGGATGGATGTTGGTCTGGAGTCTCTGTGATGCCCTCTGCTGGGCTATACCATACTCTCCCCTCCAACCTCAAATCAGAAGGAGGGACACAAAATATTTGCCCCCAATTTATCCTACTCTAAGATGACTCAGAGACATCTCTCCCATTCCTGTCTCACCACTCAAGCCTACCGTTGTTTTTTCTCTGTTCTATGAACAGTAGTAGAAACCAACTTTTGGGGCTTTCTTGGCTTCCCAAGACAGCTACATCTTTAAGGGCTGAGACCCCTGCTGAAGCCAAAGTAGAGCAACACTAAGGATAAAAGGCAGGAGCTGTCAAAGGCGGGCAAAAACATTTTTCATGAATGTACTACACATGTGCGCAGAAGGGGATGACCCAGGGCACTGTCACGTCCCCTTCCCCTCTCACACTTTCTGCCCATGAAGCCATGGGGTCACTTAGCATGCTGTGTTGTGATTATTAGTGTCTTTTCAATCTTCCTTGTATTACCTGACAGTTGAAACTCTTCCCATCTCATCCAAATTGCTGAAAAACATCCATCCTGTTTTCACAAATCTTATTTCTTTTTAAGTTTTTATTTATTCATTCATGAAAGACCCAGAGAGAGGCAGAGACACAGGCAGAGGGAGAAGCAGGCTCCATGAAGGGAGCCCGATGCAGGACTTGATCCCAGGACCCCGGGATCATGACCTGACCTGAAGGCCAGTGCTCAACCACGGAGCCACCCAGGTGCCCCACAACTCTTATATCTAATATCCTATGTGGTCCAGGCAAAAATATTGGAAAATTCAGAAAGAAAGAAAAAGAATGGCCAATTATCTCATAATACTTAGACTAATAAATAACACAAGGGAGGAAAAAAAAAATAACACAAGGGAGGTCTTCTTTTCTCCCAAGCACGATATTCTTGTTAATGGGGGAAGTAGTCCATGTACTGATTTGTACTATGCCATCAGCATTTCGTTCTGTCTCTCTCTCTCTCTCTCTCTCACACACACACACACACACACACACACACACACACACATCCATGCCTGCACGTGTTCTGCAATGACATTCGTATTAGCTGCATGGGCTGCCATTGGGAGAGGCACATTCCTTACTGGTCCTTTCCGTTGATCGTTTCGGTCATGCCCAGCCTCCCTCCTCCCTCAGTAAGGTGGCGATGGCCTCTGCCCCACCTCCAATATTGGAGTGCTTGTGCCCTACTCGACTGGGACTTCTTTAGCGACTGTGTCCGATTCCCTGCTTCATATACAGCTCTGGCTCTGGGCTTGGTGCAAGATAGGAGCTCTTTAAATGCTGGCTGACACTTCCTAATTCTCTTTCTGGAATGCCCTGAAACTTTCTGGAATAAATGGCTTCATATCTCCTTCTCCCAGTTTCCTTTTCTTCTCCCCTCTCTCCCCTTGCCTTCTCTCCTTTTCTCCTCCCTCGGTCTTCTATTTACTTCTCTGTGTCTTAACTCCTCCCACAGCACTGTAGGGACAGTCTTGTGACCTCCCGCCGAGGTCACCAATTTCCAGGAGTTTGAGGTCTCCTTAGACTATGTGAGGGGTTCCCAAACTTCAATCAGCAGATTCACCCAAATAGCTTGTTAAAACACAGATTGCAGGCCCCAGTCCCTAGCATTTCTGTTTTAGAGAGTTCAGGGAGGGGCCAGGGTTGTGCATTTCTAGCAGGTTCCCAGAGCTGCTGCTGCTTCAGAGCTTGCACTTTGGGAATCACCAGCTTCGCACAGAGCTGCTCTCGGCTGACCACAGGCTGGGCAGGTGAAGAGCAAAGGAGGCCCAGCCCCTAAAGCCAAATTTACAACTCACTAGGTTGCCCTGGGCAATGGTGGTCTATGTTTTCCTCTATATGAAGGCAGCCACGACAGTATTCCCATTGGATGCTTGTAAAGACATTTGGCACAGTGCCCAGAATGTGGATAGTCCTCACTATGTATCATGACGTCTTAGTCTGTTTGGGCTGCTATAACAAAATATCATAAACTGGCTGGCTTATAAACAACGAAAACTTATTTCTCACCATTGTGCAGGCTGGAAGTCCAAGATCATGGCACCAGTAGATTTGGTGTCTGGTGAGAGCCCACTTCCTAGACTTACATTTTTAGGGAGGCTCTGGTCTTCATCCAGAAACCCCAGGATTTTTGGAGATCGGATGAGAACAGCATAAGAGCACCGATCCCAAAGATGGTGGGAAAGGGAGTTCAAGTGGACTCAGATGCCAAGAAGGTGGCCCCAGCCTGGCTGGCTCCCATCTCTGGGGGCCACTCCTCCTCCCCCAATGCAGACAGCAGCACTGAGCATGGAAAGAGAGGTTGAAAGTATAGAGATAAATGCTAATCTCCAGTATAAACATTTCTCAGGGCTGGACACTCTCTGAATGCGCCATAATCCCCCCCGGGGAGGGGACGAGATAACTTGGGAGGCCGAGGCCGGTGTGGGCTCTCAGAAACGGAGATTGGGAGGAGATGGGAAGAAACAGGGGCCAAGGACGCCCATCATTTATGTGCCTGACAACCCTGGGAGCAGCCTGGCTGGAGACAAGAGAATCCGCCAAGGGGACAAAGGGTAGAAGAGCAGGACTGGCCAAGGGGAGGCAGCAAGGACCCTCCCCTCTGACAGCCCAGGGAGGCCCAGTCTACATACTGTTCAAGGATGATGCACCATCCATGAACCGATTGGTAAGTTGAGCCAGGGACCTTGACTGTGACCTTGATGGGTTGTTTTCCATTCTCTAGGCCTTGGTTTCCCCATCTTTGAAATGGGCAAATAATCCCCACTCCACTTGCTATAGCAGAGATGATGCCGTTGGCCTCTATGCATCTTGATGAAATCAGGCAAAAATGAGAGCTGGGCTCTTTCTTGGAAAACAGAAGAATTTCTTGAGGAGAGGCAGAGTGGAGACAGAGGGAAAGAAGAAAAAGTATGCTATAGGCAAAACAGCATGGTGTGAAGAGTATGGCTAGACCCATGCAGGCCTGGGTCCAAGCTCAGCTCTTCCACTTGCTAGCTGGGTTGCCTCTGTTGTTACAGGAGCATAAGGACAGTGGCTGCCTCATGGAATTGTGGGCATGAAGGATGATCATACATGTACACTGCTGAGCACAGTGCATGACATATGATAAAAGTCTCAGGAAACACTGGGTATTATGTCTACCCTGGGTTTAGTGGTAGTTGTGCTTGCTGGCCATGGGCCATGGTGTTTTCCAAAGATGACTGCAATCATATCTTGGTCCACCATGCTTTTCTGCAGTGTTACCTCACTCCATTCTCACCAACGGGGAATTGGGCCTTAGAGACCCACTTGTAACTAATGGAAGTGACACTGAATAATTTCTGAGCCTGAGTCTGAAAAGGTCACGCTGCTCACAACTTATGCTCTTGAAATGCCTCTTTTCTAGATGTTCCCTCCTGGAACCCAACTGGCATGCTGGGAAAAACCCAAGCTACATGGAGAGGCCTCATATGTAGGTGCTCTGGTTGATAATCCCAGCTGAGCCTAGCATTCCACTCATCCCAACCCAAGCACAAGACATATGATTAAAATGTTTCCAGACAATTCCAGCTGTTCAAGTCACCATTAGCTATTTGTCTTCTAAGCTGAAGCCTTAGATATTGGGGAGCAGAGATAAGTCATTCCCCACTGTGCCTTGTCTGAATTCCTGACCCATACAATCTGTGAGCCAAATAAAATGGTTGTTGTTTTACACCACTAATTTTGGGATGATTTATGTGGCAACAGATAACTGGAATGTGGGCTGGATGAGGTTCAGGTCCTTGTAGCACAAACTGGTCAAGGACTTCTTAGCACTTTTGTTGGCTTGTTGAAATCTCAGGAGAATAAATAGCCTCCATGCCTACCTGAAAGTGTGTTGGGGGGATAGCTAGGCTCACAATCCCACTGGTCACTTACTAGGGGCCCTGCCAGGGTACTGGGCATTTGGGGAATTTGCCTGTCAGGGTACTGTCTCTTCCCTCCTTCTTCAGCAGTATCAGACCAGAGTCTTGATGCTCACCCACAGTGTGGCAATGACACTGATGACCAGAGCCACAAGTTACAAAGCTGGGTGGATAATAACATCTTAGATAGGATGCCTGGGTGGCTCGGTGGTTGAGTGTCTGCCTTTGGCTCAGGGCGTGATCCCGGGATTCTGGGATCAAGTTCCTCAATGGATTCCCCAGAGGGAGCCTGCTTCTCCCTCTGCCTCTGTCTCTGCCTCAATCTGTGTCTCTCACGACTAAATAAATAGAATCTTTAAAAAAAAAAAAAGATACTAACATCTTAGAATAACAGATCCCCAAGGGTACTACCTCAGAAAGATGTTTCTTATAATCTTTATGAAAATAGGCTATTCTCACTGACACGTGATAATAAAGGCAACAGTAATTGTATCTGTTAGAATTTTCCACTGCAGGTGGAAACTGGTTCAAGCCCCAAAGGCAATCAATTGGCTGGAGTGGCCGAAAAATCCGATGCATTAAGGAATGGATTGATCTAGGCACGGGGTCTCTTTTTCTGCCTCCTAGTGTTGCCGAGTCTCCTACAAACTGGGCTTTCCTAGAGTCGTGGCTGCTGGCAAGTTCAGGCTTACCTGAACCCCTGCAAGGTGTTAGGAGAACACGTTCCTCTAAAAGATCCACCAATGGTCTCCAACGCATCAGTCCCATTGGCTCTAATTGGTTCATCTGGTCTCTGCAAACCTATCCTGAAGGCAGGAAGAAGGGGCTGTGCTTGGTCCTCCTGAGTCAGGGGGCGGGGTCAGCAGCATCTAAGCCCATGGACTGGAAGTGGGAGCAGGGACAGGTCCCCAGGGGGAAATCGCGGAGTGGCCGTTCTTAGCAAAGGTGACCTGCGGAGCGGGAAAGCCTACCACGCACACGGTGTGCCGGGCGCTTCGCCTGTGTGGTGATCCTGCAATCCGGTCAAGTCGTGATGGTCCCTGTTTTGCAGGTGGAGCAACAGAGACTTGGAGAGGTCAGGCTGCTGGCCTCGGTCCCGCCGTGACAGAACTGGGGTGTGAACACTGGGCACCTGACCACACCATTCATGCCTTCCCTCCTGGCAGTTCCCTCGGGGCCAGGAAGCCCTCCACTCCTTTCATTCACCAGAAACAAACAAACAAACCAAAACAAAGGCAGAAAAGCCCCCGATACTTGTGAATGATGTTAGTATATACAACACTCACTAGGGCATCATGCCCAGTTCCTGCTGAGATATCCACTCTTCTCTTTTCTCTCCATCTCCAATAAGCATTCTAGAATGCAAGCGGATGGATGTGAGGCTATGATGTGAGCCTGACTTTTTTTTTCTTAAATATTTTAAGTATTTATTCATGAGAGACACACAGAGAGAGGCAGAGACACAGGCAGAGGGAGAAGCAGGCTTCATGCCCGGAGCCCGATGTGGGACTCGATCCCAGGACCCTGGGATCACACCCTGAGCAGAAGGCAGACGCTCAACCACTGAGCCACCCAGGTGCCCCAAGCCTGATGTTTTTCTGTAATTTTTATTATGAAAGCTTTCAGACATATAAAAGTCAACAGGCATGGTATGAGGTAGCCCCATGCCCCCATCACCAGCTTCCACGGGTACCAACATTTGTAAGGTGGTTTCCTCTCTTCCTCCACCCATTCCCCATTCCCCATCCCCTCGACACCTGATGAGGATGTTGATGATGGTTGTCATAGATTTAAAAAAATCCACTTGAGTTCATATTTTAAAAAGTACAAGGAGTTGCCTTTTGTGGAAAAGTTAAGTTTTAAAACCCCTGAGAAAAGCAAAGCCCACATATCCCCAAAATACTCTGTTACGCACCTTGCTCCCTCAGACATAGGGACAGTTTGGTATTTCCTCATTTAAAGGGGCCAGATGGAGTGGCTGGCTAGGTTATACAAAACACTGTCATCCTCAACTCCAGAATCCTACTCAGCACACGCAGACTGAGAAGAACCCAGGAGCCCCTGTTCCCATCTGGCACTGTGCTCCCACTTTGGGGCAAATGCTCATGGAGCAGAGTTGTGGTCAGATGGAGAAACACACTCAGAGAGGTCACCCTCACTATTTAAATTCCTTTCTTCTCTCCAGCTCGGTTTCCTGTGTACGTAAATGCACAATCGGGCTTCACTGTCCTGGGCTCCCGCGCTCTGGTATTTGAATTCCTCCCAAGGCCAGTAGCTTGTGAAGGGTGCTCTGGGCTTGGACCCAGACCCGCATCTTGTAGTGAGTGCCCCAGGCGCATCTCAGCTGGGACAACCCTGGAGAGAAGCGAGGTCAGAGGGGACAGGTGGCAGCCACCCATGTCCTGTGTCCTGCGCCTCAGGGGCTCTTGCTGGAGAGTGCCTGCTGGATGGTCTTCCCCTTGTGGATCATCCTCCGTGAGCACAGGGAGCCTGGGAGGCAGAGCAGTGAGTCCGCCTCCCATGGCTCGCCTTCTGGGGCCGGTCGACTTGCTGGGCCATTAACCAGCAAAGCCACAGCAGCCATAAAATTAATTTCCTTCCTAATATATACAAGACTTTCTCTAGCAGAATTATGGGCCGATATGATCAAAGTGTGTAAGTGGTGTGCTTATGCTATCAGTTTCAACCCCTTAATGTCCTCCTGTCAAAACAAAATCCTCAAGAAAGGCTTTGAGGGGAATCACATGGGCATAATGGCTTTCCAAAAGAGAGCCCTAAGTACTTGGTAACATATACAGAGCCGACTATTAGATCGGCTGGTGTAATTGTCCTTATATTTTAATGTAAACACGCTTATATTAGCTGGGCACTTCATCCTCCGGCAGACACGGAGGTGCAGAGCAAGCGGGGGAAGGGCACAGGGCTTTAGTGGGAACGTGGAGCAAGGGAGGAGGCTGTCAAGGCCGAGACACGGACAGGAGGTCAGGGGGCGTGGGAGGGGAGGGGGGCGCCGAGGAGGGAGGCAGAGGCAAACCGAAGAGACCTATCTGGCTTTTATTAATAACACGAATGCCTGGCTCCTGGGTGGCACTTTGAACTTTTGTTTTCCCCAGAGTATTTTCCCATCTAGGTTTGGCTTTGCCCTCGAGGTAACCTCTGCAAGGTGGACTGGGACACAGAGAGCCCATTTCATGGATGGAGAAACTGAGGTTCGGGAAGGGGTTTTATGTGCTGGAAAGAGATGCACACCGAGAAGCAGTTAAAGAGAGTTGAATGAAGAGGTTACTTTGCAGAGGTGGAGGCTGGGTTCAGGGAGCTAACAGGGATGGAGCAGGTGACAGAGAGGTTTCCAGAGCCTGCTGAGAACAGGAGCTTATGAGAGAGCACTGCCAGGAAAGAGCCACGGCCTTCGGCAGAGGAACACAGCCACTGCCAACCCACGGAGGGCTGGCACGGAAGGACCCAGGGGAGACCCAGCTTTCTTCCCCTCCCTCCCTCTTCTATCTGGCTCCTGTTGGCAAAATCCAACAGGAAGCCAGAGGATGAAGGAGCTTGGGCCTTGGGCACCGCCTCTGAGAGCAGAGGCAGAGCGAAGGCAGGTGGGGGGCAAAGGGAGGCTTGCCAGCCCGAGGTCGCAGGGGGCAGTTGGGAGGCCCCCAGCATCTTCTGCAGCCCAGCTTGTTCTCCCCAGACAGTGAACGGCAGCTATTTGGGCAGAAATGAGCCCTCCCTCCTCAAGGCAAACCTCGGAAGGCTGTTCAGGAACAGCTCAGTTCATGGCATCCAGTGAGTCCGATGGCAGGATTTGGAAACTTCTGGAAGTTTCAAACTTCGGCTTCATTCTGCGGATCGGCCAGTGCTGCACACCGAGGTTTCTCTGCGGGGAGAGAGCATACTTTCGCCCAGTGAATATAGATAAGAGGTGGGGTGCCCGAAGCCTGGGTAAGGATAGGAAGACAGCTGAGGATTCATCGGTGTTCCTCACAGCGGCTGATGTCCTGTGGCCCGGCCTTCCCCCTTTGGTCTGACAGACCCGGCCCTCACCCACGGGGATGCCTGCCCAAAAGGAGCTTGGGGCTTCTGTGGGCCAGGTGGCATGCCAGTGGGCCCCTTGCAGGAGCTCATTTAATGTTTATGTCCTGACGTCCACCCCGGGAGACCCTTAGTGGCATCTGCATGTCACAGGCAGAGACGGGGGCTCAGCCCAGCAGCGTACAGAGGCAGCGGGGGCAGCCGTTAGAACACCCAGCTGAGCCGGGCAGCCCGCATTCAAATCCTCGCCCTGCCACTTGCCAGCTCCAGGATCTTGCTTGAACAAGTCACAGGATCCTTCTGTGCCTCAGTTTCTCCATCTGCAAACAGGGAATAATAACAGCGTCTACCTCCTACGGTTCTCGCAAAGATCCATCAAGGGCTTTGAAGAGTGCCTGGCTTGCAGCAAGTTCTATCTGAGTGTCAGCTCGGTGATGACCCAACTGAACTAATTAAGTTGCCTAAGGTCACGCACTCGGAAAGTACCAGTGCCGGTGTTCACACTCGTGTGCCCAAGCAGGACCTGGAAGCGGTGTTGTGCAGAACTGGTTTGTAGCAATTTGCAACAGCCACCTGTTAAAATCTTTAGGACTTCAGGTAATGCAGACTCAGGACATAAGGCTTCCTCCCTTGTTGAAGCTGTACATGGAGATCCCACGCAGTGGGGTGTCCCTTAGCATCTCTGCCAGCTGTGTTCAGTGGGGTCAGCCGTGGCCATGGAAACCGGCAAGTGCTACCCAGCAGGGCTCCTCCTCACCGCCAGGAGAGGCATTGCCTGAGCCCCAGCCCCTTCGCTTCTCATCTGAGACTTCCTGAGCACTCTGCAGGAAAGTAGAGAGTACTTTTTATTTCCCCGAGCACAGAGTCACTCTGGGTTGGAGGGTGGGTGGGCATCTGGTCCCACTGTCAACTCATGCGGGACACAGGGATTCGAGAATTGGCGAGGGCCACATGCCACGGACTAGCCTCACAGGACATCTGGCTCTTTGGCCAGAATTTAAGGTGTTTCTTGAGAGGACCAGAGTCCTGTGTGGGGCCGAAGATGCTGGTCATTTCTGGGCACTGCCACCATCTTTCATTTAGCATCCTGCCCCCGCTTTGGGCAAATTCCTCGCCTGGTGATAAGCATGGCTCCGTCTCAGGATTTTCCCATAGTGCTGACAGTTTTAAACCAATAGATTTATGAACTTTTAAGTAATAGAAATATTTAAGGCAGACCTATTTGTCTTATCTGCAAGGACTGGAACACTCCTCTTCAGAGAGGGAAAAGTAAACTCATAAAAGGGAATGATGTTGTTGAACACGGCCTGCAGGGATGAGAGGCAGGACCCCTCCCACTGTCCAGATAGCGCCCTTTGCTGTTGCGGGGTCCTGGGCCTGCTGGGCCAGCCTTCCTGCCGCTCCCAGGCACTGCCAGAAATTCTCACTCTGTCTCTTCACCCATTTGCTGGAGTCTGCTTCTTTTGTTTGCCTCAAAACACCCTCAGGAATATAATGAGGATGTACTGATTACCATGATGACTAACACTTATTGAGCACCCACTGTGTACCAAGTGCTGCTCTAAAGGCTTCAGGCACGTGATTCTATTTAATGCCCGGGAAACTCTGAAGGGTAGTCAGGTGGGCAGTGGGGGCATGAAGCTTATTCAATTAGGGGGCCCTCTTTGAGAAAAAAAAATATGAGATTACCCTTTTTCCCCAAGCCCTATGACTGAGTGAAAACATCTCTAGGGGCCCCACCCAGAGTTCTGAAGGAGCCTGTGACAGTGAGGGGATCCTGAAGCTTAGTCTTCATGATCTCCATTTTATAGATGAGAAGACTGAGACCCAAAAAGGTTGAAGTGACTTGTTCAAGGTCAAATGGTTTCCAAAGGATGAAGGCAGAATTTGAACCTAGGTCTGACTCCAGAGATTTTGCTCTTAACCATGTCTTCTTTTGACTTCTTGGAACCCTTGTCATCTTGTTAGATGGCACTTCCTTTTTTGTTCTCCAGCAGATTTCCTTTGGCCCAGGGACTCTGCTCAGCCTCAGTCTTATCATCGTTGGTGCCATTTTTCTGCCCAGACTACCAGCTATAGGGCTTCCTCGTCTGCACCCACACCAACCCTATTCATTCACCGAGGTGTCACTCTAGTGCCTGTCTCCTCTCCTAAATATAAGCCACTAAATGCTCCAGCCTTCCCCGTGCTGCCCCCCCCCCCCGCCATTTCAATCTCCCCACTCAGCTTAGCCTTAAGGGCCTGTGGTTTTGTGTGTGAGTGAATCTCCTTCCTCCAGGTGCATCGTTAGATTGTTGGGGAAAGACAGACTCTTCTACCTTTTCTGCATCCCTCAGAGCCCATCCCTCAGTTTTCTTTTTCTTTTTTTAAGATTTTATTCATTTATTCATGAGACACACACACACAGAATGAGAGAGAGAGAGAGAGAGAGACAGGCAGAGGGAGAAGAAGGCTCCATGCAGGAGCCCGACATGGGACTCGATCCCGAGTCTCCAGGATCACACCCTGGGCCAAAGGCAGTGCTAAACCACTGAGCCACCCAGGGATCCCCCTCAGTTTTCTTTAACCTTTTATTTTATCAATATGTTCTGAGTATCTACTAGGTGTCAGGCATGTGCTTAGTGCTGGGGATTCAGTCATCATTGGCATAATCACTGTCCTCAAAAAGATGAAATATATTCATACAGTGAAAATGGGCTCTGATGGGGCAATACTGGGAGCCGTGGAAACCCGGTGTGGGGGGCTTCTGACTCAGGGGCTGGTTAGTGGAAAGCCTCCTGGAGGAGAGGACATCTGAGCTGAGGTCTGGAGCAAGCCAATGGGGAGGACTTCCAGCCAAGGGGAATAGCATAGGCAAAGGTGTAAAGGCACCAGGGAGTATGGTGAGCATGGGGGATGAGAAGAAGTCCCCTGGTGGCTGGTGAACACTACTAACAAGGAGGAAGGGGTTTCAGGCAACTGAGATCAGGAGGGCGGGCCACGGGCCTGGGTCAAGATGATCTTTGTGAGTTTCTTTGCAGAGTTTGGACTTCATTAGGAGGACGTCAGATGTTTTCAAGTAGGGCAGTGATGTGATCAATCCAATCACTTCAGTTGTGGAGGAGGGCCTGGGGCAGAGGGGGCAGGAGAGGTCAAATAGGAGCCACCACGGCAATCTGAGAGAGAGAGACAGTAAGGACAGGAGCCAGGAGCAACAGCAAGGAGAGGGAAGGTGCATTCACTGCTCCTCCACTGACCTCTCTCTGACTCCACCACGTGGGTCCTCTCATCCCTCCCCCAGGTCACAAAGCTTGGTCCTGCCTCAGGACCTTTGCATGTGCTGTTCTCACCACTTGGAACTGCTCTTCCCTTATATACAACAATGGTTCACTCCCTCCTTTGCTTCCTTCAGGACTCCTCCCTGGTCAAATGTCACCTCCTCAAAGAGGCTTCCTTGGCACTCTGCCCCTCCGGAAGTAGCCCCTCCATACCTTACTGTACTCTGGTTTTGCTTTATTCTTTTATTTAGAGTCCTTGTCACTCTCTGCTCATTCACTTGTTTACTTTCTGTTTCTGTGAGCAGAATATCCGGATTCCTTGGCTTCCTTGTCCATCACCAGATGCTCAGATCGAAAATGATGCCGGGTCCGCAGCAGGCATTCAGGAAATATGTGCTGGATGGCCAGTTACATCCGCTGTTTGCTGGGCAGGGAGTATGGATGAGTGGTGGTGGATTGAGGGGTGGTGGTGCGGGGTGCCTGATTCCTGACTGGGCACCAGGAAGAGAATGATTGGCTTTGTTTGGGGTGTTTGGAGCTCTAGATATTTGCAGGACATTTAGGGGGAGAGATCAACCAAGTTCAAGGCTGAAGATGTGAGGTCTGAGCTGGAAGTACAGCCTTGGGGCTTGTCTCCAAATGGATGGAGTATCAGGCAGGCCTGTGAAGTCCTTAGGGACTATTTATAAGACTGTGAGCAGGAAGGGGCCCTCACACAAGGGTGGAGGAGCCCCCTGGGGCTAATAACACTGGGGAGCCTTCACCACCTATACCAGTCAGGTCCTCCAGAGAAACAGAACCAGTAGGTGATGTAGATATCATTATAAATGTATAGACATATATGCATAATACACACATACATATATTAATTAAAATGGATTAATAATTTAAAATTAAAACATATACATATATGTGCATATATATTTTTAATTTTTTTTACATTTTTAATTTCAGGTATTGGCTTGTACTGTCATGGGGGCTGATAAATCCGAAATCTGTAAGGCAGGCTGGAAACTCTTGGGGAGGAGTGTTGCTGCAGTCTTGAGACAGAATTTCTTCCTTTTCAGGGAATTTTGCTTTTAAAGCCTTTCAAGAGATTGGACAAGGCTCACCCACATCATGGAGGGTAATATTCTTTACTTAAAGCTGACTCATTGTAGATGTTTGTCAACCACGTCTACACAGTATCTTCACATCCAGGGTAGTAGGATTGAATGGGATTGAATAACAGGGTACCACAGCCCAGCCAAGTTGACCCATCAAGCTGACATCACACCACCCCAAGGCTGTGAGGGCAAAGGGGGTGCGGTTACCAGGATCTGATAAGAGCTGTGGCCAAGGAAGAGAGGTGCAGCCAGCCCACAGCCCAGCAAGGAGGGAGCAGGGAATGAGTACCCAGTCTTCGGTTTCCTGCTGGTGCCCCCAAGTCTGAAGCCAGAGGACAAGGGAGCCCACTGATACATCCATGCAGGCCAGCTTCTGGATCACAGAGCAGGGGCAGTGAACAGGGTGAAGAGTAGACCCAGGGAGCAGATGGGAATACTCCAGCACAGGTGGCAAGGAAAGTGGTGGGAACCATCTGGGCCCAATAAATATAATGAGAAGGTCATCAGGGCCAAGATAGATGCCTGAGGAACATTAGCAGCCAAGGAATGACCAGAAAAAAATATCCCACACAGGGGAGGTGAAAGGAATGGCCAGAGGTTTGGAAGAAGTGCAGAAGAATCCAGGACTGAGTGAGGGAATCCACAGAAGCCATGGAGGCCTGAGCCAAAAACCTGGAAATGGTGGTGGGTCCTGGACATTGGGACTGGGTGGTTCCTAAGGGTGTTTAGATTAAGGACTGGTAGAACAGTGTCAGCCATGTCCTGAGGAGCTGTGGGGACCTATTTCCGAAAAGTTGTTCTTGGGCTCCTGGGGTGAACTTGGAGTTCAAAACAGGAAAGTGTGGAGATCAGGACCATAGACCCATAGATCAGGAACAAAAGTAAAGAACAGGAGAGGATGGATGGAAGGATGGATGAACAGATGGGTGGGTGGATGGGTGGGCAAATGGGTGCATGGATAGATAGGTGGGTGGGTTGATGGATGATTGGATGGATGTGAAAAATATATGGATGGATGGGTGGATGTGTAGGATGGATGGATGGATGGAAGATGGGTAAATGGATGGATGTGTGGATGGATAGATGGATGTGTAGATGGGTAGATGGATGGGTGGAGGTGTGGATAGGTGGGTGGATAGATGGAGGGTTGGTAGGTAGGTATATGGGTGAATGCATGAATGGCTGGAAGGAAGGAAGGAAGGAAGGAAGGAAGGAAGGAAGGAAGGAAGGAAGGAAGGAAAGATGGAAGGAATCCTCCTACCTGTACAAGTTCTGCTATGTCTTCAATCCTCATAAGGATCCTGTGAGGATCCATTTTACAGAAGAAGAAACTGAGACACGGAGAAGTTAAGTAGACTGTCAGAGGTCATCCATCTAGTCAATGTGGAGCTGGGACACACACTAGCCTTGCTGATCTACAGCTTGTTTTTATAGTGAGTCTTCCTGGTCTTGAGTAGACAGGCCAGTATAGCAGCCAACCCACCAATCATGTCAGAGGGGAACAGCTTCTAGACCACCTGAGCTTGGAGCTTGATTCTCTCACTGAGGAAGTAGATGGTCCTGGGCCAGGTTCTGAACTTTCCTGGACCCCTCCATTTCTTCAGAGAGACAATGAGGCCAGCAATAATAGCGACATCACTATTGACAAGAAATTTAGATTAACTCTGTGTACATAAAGCATCGAGAAGTTTCCTGACACACAGCCAGTAAGTGGCAAAACTAAGATTCAAATCCCAGGTCTGACCAACTTCAAAAATTCTTTTCCCCATCTTTAAAAATCATATATATATTTTTAAAACTGCCTTTTGTTGGAATCTTCATTTTCTTGAAGTCAGGTTCCAGTGGGGACAGAAGTGTTTCCTCAGCCTGAGTCCCACAGTCACTGAGTTTAATGACAAACTTTCAAAAGTCAGAAAGCAGTCCCCCACACCTGGCATTGTTGGCCAAGCCTGGGAAGGCTGTGATTGTCAGTGCACTTTGCTATCCACACGAACAAGTGTTGCCCACCAGCGACGTGTCCTTGCTTTACAGATGGGATGGAGGGAGAGAAAGGAGTCTATGTTAAGACAGTGAGGAAGTACCAAAGAGGGACCCAAACCCAAGTGTCTCCTGACTTGACTTCCACCCACCCAGAGCTCTCTAACCTGCACAGAGCTGCCACGTCGGGTGAAGTGAGAAAGACAAGGGATGTCTGTTACTGGGGATTGACCAGAACAACAAAGGGAAGAGGATGATGTTCCACGCACTCACTCGCTGCCTCGAAATCAGACTCTTCGCTTTGGCAGAACCAAAGCGGATGTGTTCACTCAAGTGGGAGAGAGACCTCCCAGAAGGACTGGGATCCACGTGCTGCACCTGCAGACGTTGGATGGTTTTACTAATGTCCTTGGGTTGGAAATGATAATAATTATAAAAATGCTACTACTACTACTAAGAGTAACCATTTCCCTTACCCCTACTGTGCATTGGTCACTATGCCCAGCACCTGACACACATCTTATGTAGAATCAAAACACGCTCATGATGCAGCTTCAATACCCACAGCTTCTGGTGTGTGCTGGGGAAACCTTATGCCCAAGATACCCCAGAGAGCCAAAGATGCCAAAGACGTCATCCTCCCACTGGAGGGATGTCCAGGGTGTTCATTGCCCAGAAACTGGATTCTTTACCTTTTTTTTTTTGCCTTCTGAAAGGAGGCAGCTTCTTCTTCTACCTTCTGACAAGGCTCACTGCCTGTCCCATCCTAACTGGGATTAGATGGTGTCTCAGGCAATACAGGCCCTGGGCATCCCTAACATGAGGTCAGAGGTCATGCCTGCATAGCCCGCTACCCCCCACATTGCCAGCTTCCCCACAGTAGGTGCACTATACACGTTTGCTGACGGACTGCTGATTGATCTGATTCTGTAAAGTGCTTGCTTGGCCACATGAGCCCAGAGAGGCTTAATAAAGGCTTTTTGAAGATGATAAGAAACAGAGCTGCCTTGTTAAGATTCCGGGGGCCTCAGATTCTTCTTCAGCAGCAAAGCTTTCTTTCTTTCTTTCTTTTTTCTTTTTTAAGTGCTGGCAGATAAAGCCTGCCGACTGTCCACTGGGTGACACTGGAGAAAGAGCTCTGGGGCTTTTTGCTTTTAAAGGCAGACATTAGAAGCAGCTCGCGACATTGAGATCTTCCGGGTTCTAGCCAGGATTGACGGTGGATCTGTCTCCATCCCTGGTCACAAAGCATAATCCGGGTATGTTTGAGCAAAGACTGAACTTACAAAGGTGGAGACAGCTCTGGGCTGCCACTCGGGTGGCTGGACTTTGACCCAGCTCTACCACTACCGGCTGCAGGCCAAATATACCCCTTCGCATGCCTGAGCCTCAGTTTCCCCAAGCAGCAAAGTCAAGGGCAAAAATGAGTGCGCCCAAGAGCCCTCTGTGTCCCTGACTTCCCATGTTTGGAGATTCACTTAGAATGAGATTAGGCTTCTCATTGCCCAAGCACAAGATGGGGGTAGAAGAAGCCAGGAAGGGGGTGCTGCTCCCACGAACATGGATGATGCAGCATGGTTGTCCAGGCAGGTTACTGGCCAAGCCAAGGAAACATCAGAAAGATGCTTTTTCCCTGTCCTTAACCCTGATCCCGGCAGCCACAGTTCCCAAGAGAGGACACTGTCCAGGGAGGGAGGCTCCTCTCCCCACAGCCCGTCTCCCAGCTTCACCATATTACCTCTGGGTGAAACCGGCCCCTTCCAGAGGAGTGGGGAGGAGGAAGAGAGAATGGAAGGGAGTTGGCAAGGGGGGGAACAGAGAGAGAGGGGAGGTATACAGCAGGGGATTTTCCTTTTTTCTGTTCATGGGTTCCTTAGAGAATCTGAAAAATCTATGGACCTGCTCCTTGGGAAAAACACACATTTACACAAAATTTTGCATCTAACTTTAAGGGGTTTATGAGCCCACTGATCCCAGGCTAGGAACTCCTAAAATAAAGACTGTGTGTGTGGCCACCTAATGGAAGAAGGAAGAGGAGAAGGGAGGGAGGAAGAAGTATTGAGAAAACATACGTGAGCCAGGTAGAAACAAGAAAAGGCTTTTAGTTTAGAACATGGTTCCAGAAGCTTAGAGACAGAATTTGAATCCCAGCTCTGCTCCTTTCCAGCTGCCTGGGCCCTGTGACTTGACTTTCTCAGCTTCTGTTTCCTACGGAGGTGAGAATATTCCTTGCGTTATCCTTATCCTTTCTGGATCGCGTAGCGAAGCCTGGTGCTCTTGCCACCAGAAGCACTTCTGCTCAGGGAACATTTCCTCTCCAGGCCCCGCCTTTTCTTGGGCTCCCTCAGAGTTAGACCAGAGGCTGCGATGTGCTTAGTGTCCTGCTTCAAGTGTGGTCCCTGGACCAGGAGTAGCAGCAGCACCGGGGGCTCTAGAAATGCAGAGTCTTGGGCCCCAGCCCAGACCTAGAGAATCAACATCTACATTTTTTTAAAGATCTTATTTATTTATTCATGAGAGACACAGAGGCAGAGACATAGGCAGAGGGAGAAGCAGGCTCCTGTGGGGATCCCGGGAGCCTGATGTGGGACCAGGGGATCAGGACCTGAGCCAAAGGCAGATGCTCAACCACTGAGCCATCTAGGTATCCCCAGCATCTACATTTTAACATAATTTCCTGGAGGCTCCTACACACATGCAAATGTGAGTTCCTACAGGAGCCAGAAAGTACTTGACATACCCACCCACCAACCCCCCCAACCCCGCAGATTACCAGAAGCAAAACCCTGCTAGTGTGGAGCCCCCGCTCCGGGAGCCGCTGGGATCCTCGATGGCCCCTTTCTCTTCTCCTGTCTCCACCTTCCTGGGACTAAGATTTCAGCACTCAGCTCTTCCCAAACAGCCTCCTTCATGCTGATTTTGCCGCCCCTCCCTAAACCCCAGCAGCCAGGTTAGAGTTGTCACCAGGTACGTATAAAGCCAGCAATCACTCGGCACGCCTGTAATAGGAAGAAGCTGCCGGCCAAGATCCCAGGGCAACGTGCTGGAAAAAGACCAGATCGCAGCATGGGGTGCAGGTGGGCCATTTGCCATGAAATCCTTCTGCCTGGAACATAAAGCATGAGTTGAACACAGGAAAAATCAGGAACAGTAACAACAATTATCACTTACTAAGTCTTACCATGTGTGGGACACCACACAGGGGCTTTGATTGCATCCACTAATTTAAGCCGCACAAGAACTCTGTGGGCTAAGTATTAGTATGCCATTTCACGGCTAAGGACATCGAGGCACAGAGAGGTTAAGTAACTTACCTGAGGTCACACAGCTGGTGGGTGGAAAATGCACAGACCAGAGACATGGACACCGCCCCACCTATACCTTAGCTCGGATGCCGCCAAGGGGGGGCCATAGAGACAGCTGGTCTGCACAATGTTAAACGTGTCTTGGAACTGATATTTTAAAATTTCACCTATAATATAGTCTGGATTTCCAGACTCTTGGAAAATCAGCATGCTTTTGGCATTGCCCTTTTGCCTGCAGGAGTGAGCGGCAGGACTTGCATTTGGAGGTTAAGTCCCCACCACGCGTAATTATGAAGTCTACCGGGCATGTTAGGTTGAACACTTTAATGATAGTGATGATTGTAATCACTAATATTGATTGAGTGCTCACTACATATTAAGGACCCTGCTATGAGATGAAAAAACCAGGTAGATTGTGCCCTCAGGTGCCATGGAGCCCACTCCACGACAGCCTTACCTCGGTGCTCACCCAGCATCAGCTTGAATTCCTCCAGGAACGAGGCACTCACTACCACCGAAGCTGTCCTTTCCAGGTCACCATGAGGCATCTTTAAAATTGTTGTTTCTTTAGGAGCACCCAGGTGGCTCAGTCAGTTAAACGTCTGCCTTTGGCTCAGGTCATGACTCTGGAGCCCCAGGATAGAGCCCCACATTAAGCTCCCTGCTCAGTGGGGACTCTGCTTCTCCCTCTGGCCCTCACTCAGCTCATGCATCTCTCGCTCTCTCTCAAATAAAAAAATCTTTAAAAAACTCTTTCTTTATATTTTATTTTTTTAAAGATTCTATTTATTTATTCATGAGAGACACAGAGAGAGAGGCAGAGACACAGGCAGAGGGAGAAGCAGGCTCCATGCAGGGAGCCTGATGTGGGACTCGATCCCAGAACCCTGGGATCACTCCCTGAGCTGAAGGCAGACACTCAACTACTGAGCTATCCAGGCATCCCGAAAAAAATTCTTTCTTTTTAAAGTCCAACCCTGTCTGCTGTTTCTGGGCCACCTGGAGTCAGCCCACAGCATGTCCCACATGTCAGCCCTTCTGAAGATCTGAGGTCATTAGGGTTGGGATATGAGGCGGGGAAGGCAGGAGGGCTTCATCCTCGGCCTGTGCTTACTCCCCACCCAGTGCTCTCCTATCAGGTTCCAGGGGACCCCTCACCCCAAATCAGAGGGCTGAACTGGACTTTGTGCTCTGCTCCCAACCCTTCCTGGCAGAGGGGAACCCAGAAGCTCCTGGGTCCTGGGTCCTGGGTCCCTCACTTTCTTTAAGATCCTCCTCTTTTCCTTTTTCTGTCTTGCTCCTTCATTTATAAACCCTATTTCCCCTGTGTTCTGTTTCCTCCCTAACCCCTCAGAGGCTCCTTCTCTGCTATAATCCCCTGCCCTGCTCCTTCTCTCCCATGGACACCGCCCCACCTATACCTGCATGTTCTTTCTAGACCCTTCCCCCACTTATCTCTGCTACTCTTTTCTCCCCACTGTGTGGTCCTCAGAGGTTACCCTACACACATATGGCTAGTAAGCCAGCAGCATCTGCTTAGCACCTCTCATTGAAAGCCCCCGCCCTCTTTTCAAGGTACCTGCAGACTTTCTCTGTTAAACTTTTGATACATACCTTTCCTAGGGTGTCCTTGGCCCTGTCCTTCTCACTCAGCACGAAGCCCACCCCAACCTGGTGATCTCATTCCCCATGTGGTTTTCAACACCACCAAAATGTTGCCAACCCTCCCAGCCATGTCTCTAAGCCTGTACCTGTCCCCAGGTTGCAGACTCTAACACCCAGATTTTTTTTTTTATGATTTTATTTATTTATCCATGAGAGACACGGGGAGAGAGGCAGAGACGCAGGCAGAGGGAGAAGCAGGTTCCCTGCCGGGAGCCCAATGTGGGACTTGACACCAGGACCCCGGGATCACACGCAGAGCCGAAGGCAGATGTTCAACTGCTGAGCCACCCAGGTGCCCCTAACACCCAGCTTTTGGCTGAGCATCTCCATCTGGGCCCACCTGGCCCCCAATTGGACCCACCTCTCTCTCTCTCAACCTGGTGCCAACCTCCTTTCCCTCTAGCTCAGCAAATAACACCAGCATCCACCCAACGGTCTGAACCAGAAACCCGGGGTCATTCCATTGCACTTCCTCGCTCCCCCACGTCCTATCATCATTGGCTTCTGCCACAGCCCCTTCTAGGCAGGTCGCCAATGAATCACACCTCCTTTGATAACATAGTGAAGGATTGTTGAATGGATGCATTCTAACCTGTCCAGTCGGTTCAGCCTCCCTTGTGGGCACTACTTAAAAAGCCGCAGCTAAGTCTCCCAGCCACCTGCCTAGCTCTTCCAGTCTACCCTCCGCGCTGTGGCCACAGCCATCTTGTAAAAGTGTAGCCTGACCATGCCCCTTCCCTGCTCAGACACCTTCAGTGGCTCCCTACAGCCCTCAGGCTGAAGTCCAAGCTGCTCAAAGTGGCCATAGAGACCTCCACCCTCTGGCCTCTGCTACTTCTCCAACCTCAGTGTACCCACCTCCCCACCTGGAACTTGAGCTCCCCCCACATGGAATGACTTGCACTCCCACTCCCCTATCTGCTCCGGCTTATGTTATCCCACACGGCTGGAATGTCTTTCCATCGTCCCTTTGCCCAGTTCACTCCAACACATTCTTAAGAATTTCCTGAAGCATCTATAATTCATCTGCTTTTCCATGACAGAGATCATTCTCTTTTCCTTTCCTGCAGCTTTAATACCCACCAGTGTTGACGTGGGCATTAAGCAGAGAAATGATCATTTCATGAAACATTTTGCTATTATTACTCTGCTGGTTGTTTTCAGTTTTTCTCTATCATAAGTGGTGCGGAATATTTCCAGGTGTAGCTATGTATTGCTCCGCACTCAGAATTATTTCCTTGGACTAGATTCTTGAGAGCAGAATTGTTGTGGATAAACATGCCTCAGATGAGATATTTTGCCAAATCTCTTTTCCAAATGGACAGGCCCACCTGTGCCGTGAGCGAGCCTATGACCACTTCTAGAATTTGGCCTCCCACCTGGGTGTCCCTGGGGTGGAGAGAGAAGAGTGAAATGTGATGTTGGTGGCAGAGCTGCTATTTAGATATAAGCAAACCCACTGGAAGAAGGCAATGGATCTCCATTTACAATGAGTCAAATGGTTTAAATATGGAACCTGAGGAGCCCAGAGAAGCAAAACAAGAAGGAGGATGTCTAAAGACCTAAGTGAGTGACTGTTTGAATCCATAATTGTTGGGAAAATAAGATCGATTTTATTGCATGAAATGGATGCATGTCAAGGATGCTTTAGGTGAGAGCGGAAGACCTGATCTGTTGAGTGTCAGATTTCCCTTAGGTTCATGGGGTTTCTGGCAGCCACCCTACCCCCAGCTTCATATCATTTGAATTCACTTACCCAGGGCAAAATCCAACTGTAAGTAAAAAGAGACTTTAAGAAGCTTATTTTTAAAATCCTCATAAGGTGTTTTGGACATCAAATAGCTCTTAAAAACCATGGCAGTACTTTCATGATTTAAGTGTAAATGATTCTGAGGCATATGGATTACATTTTCCTCAAATTCCTCCTGGTTTTAAAAGTGAAAGGCAGAGGAGCCAGAGGAACTGTACGTTGCCATTTAGAGATTCTATTTGTGGGCAAACACAGTGAACTGTGTGTGGGGTTTGGAAGCAAGGCTCTGGATTTCTGGATAGGGGGACATTAGGAAGCACTCCATGGAAGATGGTTCTGTTCAAATTCTAAAGTCATCTTTGATTTGGGGTTCCCGTGTGGGCGTGGGGCAGACCTAAAGCAGCAGCCCCTGAGCTCTGATTAGTGAATCAAAATTTTCTAAATGGCTAGTCAGAAATACAGATTCCAAGGCCACACTCCAGCCCTTCTGAATCAGATCTTCTCTACTGGGGCTGCTGGAATCCATTATTTTACCAGACTCCCCGGATACCCAGTTGGGTTCATGGCTTACTAGATCAGGATTTCTCAAGCTTGGCTCTATTGACATCTGTACATAAAAACAGACTGGGAAGTTAGGATGGCAAGGGTTATACCACGTGTTTTGTGTTTCATACCTCCCACTTCATCTACGGTCCCTTGCATGTGCACATTTCATACGTATGCAGATTGGCTATCTCCCATTCTTCACTCGCTCGATATTGTAAAACTATAGAATTCTTCACCTCTCGCCCTGGCCTCAAGACAGTGGGATGAACAAATGTCTTACTCCTTGACTTTGATCACGCACCTTGCTTTGGCCAGTAGGATGCTGGGGGTGTGGGCAGAGCAAAGGCTTTATTTAGATGGGTCTGCTTGGTTGGCTTGTTTCTCTGGGCTCCGCTGGTGAGAAGGCATGTCCCACGTAGCCACTGCTCCTTCAGCCCAAGCCCCTAGAATGAACCCCTGGAGAGAAAACCTGAGCCCAATAGCAGCCTGGCATCCAGCCTGACCCAACCAAGCTTCGTCTGGATCAGCCAAGCCACAGCCAACCTGTAGACCCACTAGTGTAAAAATAAATGTTGTACACCTCTCGCATTTTGAGGTTGTCTGTTGCAAAGAAAAATACAACAACCCTGATTGATGCAATAGGTAGAACCAGGGGATCCCTGGGTGGCGCAGTGGTTTAGCGCCTTCCTTTGGCCCAGGGCGCGATCCTGGAGACCCGGGATCGAATCCCACATCAGGCTCCCGGTGCATGGAGCCTGCTTCTCCCTCTGCCTGTGTCTCTGCCTCTCTCTCTCTCTATCATAAGTAAATAAAAATTAAACAAAACAAAAAAAAATAAAAAATAAATAAAAATAAATAAATAAAATCACACACAAAAAAAATAGGTAGAACCACTCCAGAGTTTTCACCAGAAGACAGTTTGGCACAGCAGCTAAGAACTCCAGAGGGGAAGCCAGGAAGACCAAGTCTCAATTCGAAACTTGGCTTTGCCACTTCCCGGCAAGTCACTCAGTGGCTCTGAGCTCAGGGCACTCCCTCATCCATCAAATGCACATACAAAATAATACACAAGTCTCGACTTCCCTGGGGCCTACATGGGCTTGTGTGATGATATGTGCTTGATAGATTTGGGAGAATTAAATGAGATGATGCATGTAGATGGTTTAGCATCAGGGCCTGGCCACTGGTAAGCACACGACAGACGGCAGCTCATTTTATTATGCTGAAGGCTCCAGGACAGGGGATATATGCTCATCTTTTTTTCGTCCTTTTCTCCCTTCCTCTCTCCTTCCCTGATCCTGACCACAAATACCTATTGAATGCCTACTACACATCGGCCCGAGCTTGGGAGAACAAGATTCTGAACCCACGTGGGTGGGAAAACTGGGGACCTCTGGGCTGGGGTGTCAGATCCCACAAAGAGTTAAGCCACAGGTAACCAGGAGCCAAATAAATTCTGCGCCGCCACACGCACCCCAATCATCATTAGTCACGGCTTGTTGGACGGGAGGCTCCTCCCTGGCGCTTATCTCCCTGGCTTCTGTCCTGGGCCAGGCGGCCATATTTCACGTTCTGAAAACAGATGACCCCAGGGTCAGGGAAATGAAAGCCCCATCAACAGGTCTACCAGGGGCTCAGCGGGGAAGGAGGGCGAGGGTCAGTGCAGCAGCTCCGTCCTTGCTGGGACAGGGCAGAGCATGTGCTCTAGAGGTTCAGGGCATGAGGCTTGCTCTTCAACACCTGGGGTCAGGCCCAAGGGACAGGATCAGGGTGACAGCTTCAGGCTTTGCCCTCCATAAAGCAGCTAGGCTGGGGGGTGGGGCCTGGAGGCCGTATTTGCATTGTGCCTCCCATGATGCTTCACCACAGCCCCATCCAGCTGGGGGTTTCCAGGATGGGCCCCCAGTTCCCCCTGTGGGGCTGGGCTCGCCACTGGGAGCCGCGCCAGAAGAGGGGGCAGATGCGATTCCTGTCCTCAGGGGGCTTGTGATGGGTCCAGGGAGGTCCAACTTACCCACCAGGCACCACGGTGAGGTTTCCAGTTCTTTACAGTCAGAAGGAAGAGCATCCAGGGCTACAGAAATATTCTAATTTTTCTCTTCCTATCAGAAAGAAATGCAATCTATAGAACCCAGGAAAATCGATTAATTTTTTCCTACACAGAAAGAAAAATAAGTGTTTCAGCATTTAAAGTTACATCAATGACAATATTTAATTTTGATGTTATTATGGTGGAAGGGAGGAGGGTCTAAAAATCATCACGTGGCCCTGAGTGAAGGAGATAAACCATAAATGTAGAAACAAATCGGTGGGTGAGGTATTTCCAGATCCACATGGGATATGAAGGTAAGTGAGAAGGGTGCCGTAAAATATAGCAAAAGTAAGGAAAATGACTTAAGAAAAAATTACTGTTGTGGGGGGTTGGGGAGATCAGAGGTGAATAATAATAATTATGATAAAAACAACAGCAGCTACATTTACTGAATACATATTGAGTTAAAATGTGTCAATGGCCCGACATTTAAGAAATGCTCTCTGTGAGCTGCTATGAACTTTATTTTTTAAAGATTTTATTTATTTATTCATGAGAGACAGAGAGAGAGGCAGAGACATAGGCAGAGGGAGAAGCAGGCTCCCTGTGGGGAGCCTGACATGGGACTCATCCCAGGACCCCAGGATCATACCCTGAGCCGAAAGCAGATGCTCAACCGTTGAGCCACCCAGGCGTCCCGGAACTTTTTTTTTTTAATTAGTATTATTTTTTTTGTTGTTGTTATTAGACATGCCAGGCATTGTGCTAAGTAGTTTACATGGTTTTTAAGCCTCGTTTATCTTCATGTGGGTTTCCCCCAAAGCAAATCTCGAAATCTGGATGTGGGTGTCGGTAGTTTATGTGGGAGGTGATCTGGGAAGCAGAACGTAGAAGGAAGGGGAGCCAAGAGGAACACAGGTATGGGATGGATGGAATGTTTGTGCCCACTCCCCCAATTCATAGCTTTAAATCCTAACCCCCATTATGATGGTATAGGAAGTGGCCTTTGGGGGTAGGTAGGTTGAGATGAGGTCATGGGTGGGGAGCCCCAGTGATGGATTATATGTGAAGACACTGCAAGAAGCCAGCCATCTTCAAGCCAGGCAGAGAGGGCTCTCACCAGATACGGAATCTGCTGGCACCATGATCTTGGACTTCCAGCCTGCGCAAGTATGAGGTAAATGCCTGCTGTTTAAGCTGCCCCATTCGTGTGTTCTGTGAGAGCAGCCCAAGTGGGCTGGGCAGCATGTTAGCGAGTGGGTCACTGCTCTGGACAGGCGGGGCTCGGTCTCCCTGCGGTCCCTCTGAGAAGCCACGCAGAATGCACCTCCAAATTGCCCCAGTGAAGGACGGGGAGGCCGAGTGTGCTGCAGCAGGGCAGGAGAAAGCCCTTGGGCCGAAAACGGGGACACCGTCAGCAAGCCCAGGAACCCAGGAACCTGCATTTGGGGGCGAATGCCGAGATGCCAGAGGAGTTAGCAGAGTAAGGAATCTGCGTCTGCCTTATACTCATGAAATCCTGGTAATACCACTATGCGGTGGGTCCTGTAGGGGTCCCCTTTTGCAGTTGGGGAAACCAAGGCACAGATAGGTCAAGGGATATGCTCAGCATCACACAGCTGGAAGTAGAGCCGGAACCCCGGTCTCTCTGTTTTCTACAGCCCAGACTCTAAGACATAGTGTAGCACAATGATTAGAATCCCAGATTTTGGAGCCTGGCCCTCTGGATGCAAAGCCTGATACTGCCAGGCAGGAGTTGCGTGAGTAGAAGACTTTTTAAAGCCTCTCTGTACCTCAGTGTCCATATTGGCTATTGTGAGATTGAAATTGTAATTTTGCAAGGGCCTTTCAAAGTGTGGGGTACGATAATAAATCCTCAGTAAGTGCATGTTAGTATTGTCACCAGTGGTTCTCAGAGTGTGGTGCCCAGATCAGCGGCTTCAGCCTCGCTGGACAGCCCCCTCCCCAGACCTACTGAGTCAGAAATTCCCAGAATTTCTTCCCTGTGGGGCCAGCAATCTGTGCTCTAACAACCCACTACCCAGGGGATTCTGTTGCATACTCATTTTTGAGCCACTGTGTTCACACTCCGCTGGCTCTGCCTCCCCAGAATACAGCCCGACATCGTTTTGCAGGTGGCTGCAGTGACTTCTGCCCCCCGAAGCATGTTGTGAGGACATCAGAAAAGATTTCTGCCTCCAGCTTTCTCTTGGATTTGCCCAAGAGCTTCACTCCTTTGTGTTAAAAGTTGGCTCCCAGTTTAAATGCCGAGATTCCTGGAAGAGGTAAACTGGAAGGCCATCAGTGGTTCACATGTTACCAAGAATTAGGTAATGGGGTAAAGCTGAGAACAGGTTTCACTTGAGGGGAAACTGGAAGAGGTTCAGAGTTTAGGCACCGTGGGGAGAAGGTGAGGCACTCAGGGGAGTGGGAGATGGTCAAAAGCAGGTAGAATAATGATACAGATGAACCTTATCTACATCACAATTTTCCCTGTTTTGTTGAATGTAATGAAAAATAACGTATTACTTTAAGGTGTACAACATGATATGATGTATGTATATACAGAAATATATATATAAACTTACATATGATGTAATATATATTTACATCATAATTTTAAAATATTGGGTTAATGAGACCATCCACACTAGTCAGGATGAAACAAAGCAAAATATCCTAGAATTCTCTAGTAGAGGGAACTTAATACAGGGAATTGGTTACATGGGTGATAGAGGAGGTGATGGGATGAGGGGTGGTGATGTATGTTATTCAGAGATTAGAGGCATCGAGGAGCTGCTACTGCCCCTAGGTCTGGAGAAACTGAAGGAGGAGATGTTACTGGATGTCAGAACCATCTGGAATGAGCTGGAACCAGAGTGAGGGCTGCTCAGTAGGAGTAGGATCATGGAGGAGTAGGTTGGGTGCTAAGGACTAGACCCACAAAAGATGCAACAAGAAGCAGAGAGAGAGAGGTCGAAGTACCCGGGATTCTCTTCTTCTCCCTTCTTTCTCTTGCTCCCATTGGGCAAACCTACCCTGAGGGCAGAGGAGCTTGGAAAATATAGTTTTCTGAGCTAAAGAGCCAACTAAGAAAAATGTGAATTAATCTGAGATCCTTCCTTCCTTCTTTCCTTCCTTCCTTCCTCCCTTCCTTCCTTCCCCCTCTCCTCTTTCCACACTGCCATCCACAACAGTAAACAAGAGAATACTAATAAATAGATTGTGAACCAGGAGGTTCATACATTTTGGACTAGATCACAGAAGACATCCTGCTCTAAGCCATCAGACAAGCAGGATGGTGGAAAGGATGTCAACGGTCTGTGCTTCGGCCCCAAAGATGAAGGGCTGGTTAAAAGGGCAACCCAGGTCTCAGGATGAGATGAGAGCTTCACGGTGAGGTCCTGCAGAGCCCCCCTCACTCAGGTCAGCCTGGCTTTTCTCAAAGGACAGCTTTCTCTGATTTCTAAGGCTAATGAAGCCAGTTGGGGATTGGCAAGATTTGTCCCACTTCAGACAGATTATTCCGCGTGGGAGAAAGAGGTGGTTCAGGGTTCACCGCTAACAATTTTCCCTGCAAGCATCTCTCCTGCCATGTGAGGGTTTAGAATATGAAGTAATCAGTAAACTAGAAAACACAATTTCTGATACTTGGTTGGCTGTTATTATAATAGTGCAGTCATAATAACTAGCACTGCATAGAGAGAAAAAATCTATTGTGTGTACAGCCCAGTAACCTACCGCACTCTCTGGCTCTGCAGTGTGTGTGTGTGTGTGTGTGTGTGTGTGTGTGCAAGCGTGCACACATTAACTGAGGGAGCCTGACCTTTTTTGTTCCTGACCAGCAGTTACAAACAGCTGCTCTAAATTATTTTGATCGTCCTGAAACTTGCTGATTTGAGTCTGGCTTACTTGCAAGAAACAGTGCTTCTCAGTGACAGCTCAGTTTTTGTGAGTTTAGACCATCCTTTATTCATTCTCTCAAACAAGTATTTATTGAGCGCCTGCTATGCGTGGGGCACCATCTTCCGGGCTGGAGATACAGCTATGGATCACAAAGCCCTGCACACCTGCGCGTGTGCCACAGACAGTCAAGCGCAGTATTTCTCTTCTGAGTCTGCAGGGACAAAGCACACTTGTAGGTGCGGCAAAGGCGTTCATTGTAGAAGGCCCAGCAGGAAGAGCAATTATGTCCCTGCGAGTCTGCAACCTGGAATCACGAGCATAATTACTTTTGCAGTAGGAATTTTGAAAATGCAGGTTCCTTGAAATTGCAAATGGCTACTTGCAGCTGAGTGGACTGAATTTCCTCTTCATAGTTCAGTGGACTACGCTTCTCCTTTTCGATTTTCCTTCTAGGTGGAAGGATCCGGCCCCCTGCAGCACATAACTAGTTGCTCTGCACTTTCTCCTTTGTTCTTTCCCTCCTGCATCTCTTCCTAAGTGGGCTGCCCTCATCTGCCAAAACCTGATTTGCCTGGATTCCCAGATTGCTCAAGTGCTTGGAAACCTCCATCTTCAGGCAGGTGGGGGGAATAATAGGTCTGGGTTGGGACTTAAGGGTCTGCATTTCTAACCAGCAACCAAGAGATGCCAGTGCTGCTGGTCTGAGGACCATATTTTGAGCAGCGAGACTTTTTTTTTAAAAAAGATTTTATTTATTCATTCGTGAGAGACACAGAGGTAGGCAGAGGGAGAAGCAGGCTCCCTGCAGGGATCCTGATGTGGGACTTAATCCCAGGACTCTGGGATCATGACCTGAGCCAAAGGCAGGTGCTCAACCACTGAGCCACCCAGGCATCCCGAGCAGTAAGACTTTAAGCAAAGCTTGGCAGAGGGACTGATAGGTAACAGGTGCTCAATGATGATCATTACTATTTTCTGATACCCTGTTTCTCAGGGTAATTGCCCGTAGGTGACACAAATGAGGCACATCCTCAGCAAGGTGCAGGAAGTCAGAGGTTGGGAAATGAAGACTCGGAGCCTCTCCTCCTCCCGCCTCCCAGTAGATGATGACAATATAACTAATATTTGGAGAACAAAATCCAGGCCTGGCACCTGTGCTTTGTTTTAGCTCAGTTACCCCTCCTGTTGTCCCCGAGTGTCATTCACCTCATGCTGCATAGGAAGAAACAAAAGCCGACAGAGGGGAAGGGGTTGGATGCAGTCTCCCATCTGGAAATGAGCAGGGTTAGGGGTTAGGGTTTTAAAGTCAGGTGCTTTGATGGCAAAGTGCAGACACGTGGGCACTTCTCCAGACTGCCAGAAAAGGGCTGTGGCCAAGAGCAGGGACCTGAAACTACTGGGCAGGAGCATCCTGCCAGCACAGTCGGTCTCCTGTGGTGTCTAGGCCGAGCCAGATATGTGATTGGGGCTTGGTAGGTATCTGAGGGCTGAATGAGTGGGCAGGTGGAGCCATGCAGGAGACCTGCTCCAGGAATTCCTGGTTGTGCACAGTGGTTGGCCCTCCTCCCACCGATACTCTGGCCTTCTCTGCACCTACCTGCAGAAGAAATTCTGGTTGTGAATCCTGCCGTCCCTGGCGCATCAGGGTGCACCCAACCACTGAGCCTGGGTATTACTTCACTACAGCCAAGAGGAGGCCTGACTCCAGAAGAGAACCTCAGAGCGTCAGCAGGAACATTTTATGCGGCGTTGGGGCTATCAGAGCCACCTCTGGGTCTCAGCACCCAATTTATATGTGAACTTGATTCACACGCCGAGTGGACATTTGTCATTCTCTTTGCCTGCTCAGTCTCTGACCCTCCTTCCGGTGTCCAGGGAGCTCCTCACTCAATGCCTTGCAAGGGAGGCAGAGACCACCTTCCTCCATGGAAATGGAGTGCCAGGGTTTGCTTTCCTGGCTTCTCTTGCAAGCAGGATGCCGACAGGGGCCCTGGTACTTCCCATCAGGTGGTGCATGCAGGCTAAACTTCAAATGGAGAGAGGGAGGGGTGTTGGAGGGACAGTGGAGCCCTCATGTCCCCTCCCCTTCTAGCACTTTCTTCCCTGTAGCAGTCGTTGCAAGATGGAGCATCTAAGGGGAAAATGGTAGCCAATTACCATGGCCCAGTGCTGAGCCATGCCGGCAGCACCATCTCCAGCCGGCCAGTTGTATGGCTTCCCCTTGCTTGCTTAGTCACCAACCTGAATCTCTGGCCATCCCAATACTTCTAGTGCTCACTAAATAAACTCTTTTTCTGCTTAAATCATCCAGGGTTGACTTCTGTTTTTGCAACCAAGAGCTCTGCTGGATAAAACGGAGATTCACACAGATTCCTTATCTGAATCCTTATCTTTCTGATTCACACAGATACGGGTTGCAAGTAATAAAAGCTTTAAATAACTTGCCTGTGTCGCTAGACATGTAGATATGACACCCAGTGCCCTCTCCAGGGAAAATGTTCTGGCCAGCCATGTGGAATTTGGGTCGCAGATGACCTTCAGCTGCCAGCTGCTTCGGGGTCTGCGTGAGCCTTGGAGGGCTGTCTTACCCAGGATCCCAGGACAGCCTGAATCCAGTGACTGAGCAAGGAGGAAATATAAAGGTCCAACTGTTTGGCTCCAACAGGGAATACCTTGACAGGCAATACTCCCCCCAGACATTCCCTGGGCTGGCCAAAGTTTTGTCAGGCCAGGAGCACAGTTTAACTTGTCCTATCCTGAATTTTTTCTCTTTCACAGGTGGTTGATCTCTAATTAGCCCCTGGTACCCCAAATTCTGTCTCAGCATCCAGTTCTGGAGAACCCAATCAGTGATACCTCACAATCTCAGGATAATCTCCGGTGAATCAGGACAGGGTAAGTTTTGCTGCAGTTAACAACCCTCAAATCCCAGTGGCTTCATACCACAAATGTTTATTTTTTTCATTGCGATACGTATGTATGGTAAGTCCACTGGGGACTCTTTTTCCCTTTGTCCTTAGTCTGGTCCCAGAAGGACAGAGGAGCCACTATGTAGAACAGTGCTTGGGCAGCCCGGGTGGCTCAGAGGTTTAGCGCCGCCTTCAGCCCAGGGCCTGATCCTGGAGACCCGGGATTGAGTCCCATGTTGGGCTCCCTGCATGGAGTCTGCTTCTCCCTCTGCCTGTGTCTCTGTCTCTCTCTCTCTCTCTCTCTCTCATGAATGAATAAATAAAATCTTAAAAAAAAAAAAAGAACAGTGCCTTAGCAGAGGTAAAGAGGGTGCTGGGTGGTTCTCACTGGCAATTAAATGCTCTGCACTGGAAATCATAACTCACTGGCCAGACTTAGTGATGGGGCCCCACTCAACCAGAAGGCGGTCAAGTGTAATCCTACCATACCTGGAAGGCGAAAATGTGGATGTATTTGACAAATTACACTAATGATTATGACTCTCTTCATCTAAACAGCCAAGGCAGATGTTTTATGCCTATATCCAAAGAAAATATGCCAATCTGGCGTAATTTCGATGTCTTCTATTTGTTAAAACTTGATTTAAAGGACATCTAATGTACATTTTTAAACTTCTAATTTTAAAAATAGTTACACTGGTTTTTAGAAAGATTTTATTTATTTAATTCATGAGATACATGGAGAGAGAGAGAGAGAGAGAGAGAGGCTGAGACATAGACAGAGGGAGAAGCAGGCTTCCTGTGGAGAGCCTGATCTGGGACTTGATCCCAGGACCCTGGGATCAGATCTGAGCCAAAGGCAGACACTCAACCATTGAGCCACGTAGATGCCCCTACAAATGATTTTAAAGTGAAATTTAGATCAATATTTGTGACCTCTAAAGCTCCTCCTTTGCTTCCCTACTTCCTGCCAAACACATTATTAAAAGCACAGGTTTTACAGCCATTGTTCTCTGGGTTTGCATCTTGGTCCTACCACCAATCAGATGAGTGATGTCAGGCAAATTAAGTTGCCTCTCTATGCTGAGTTCTCTCATCTGTTAAGTTGATAATAATATTTATCTTGCAGGATAGTTTTGAAGATTAAAGTACATAATGCATTTAAAGTGCTAAGTATGAAGAATGTGGGATTGTTTGTTACTGCGGCCAAGCGAATATGATCCTAACATACTGATGATCAGATCCTTCTTGTGCACTGACTCATGTCCTCTCTCACTTCTAAAACTTGTCAAGGCTACAGCAAACTCCAAGCCTGTGCTGCATGTTATTCCCCTTCTGCCCTGGGGCTTGTCTAATGCATGGAATGGGGTGGCTAAAGGAACTGCAGGCTATTCCCACATGCATAATCCAGAAGGGTAGCAAAGTTAAGCCCCATGGGGCAACCTCAACAAAAGGGCACTAGTAACTGATGGGCAAATGCTTCTCCCTTGTGTCCTTTGGAGGGACAATTCTGATAAGCATTTCATATAAGTCCTTGGAATGTCCCTGTGGATTGAGCACTGGTTACCCTTAACAACAGCCTCCTCCGTAATGCACCCTTGTATTAGCTCTCTCTCCACTCTAGATGCACCTGCCCTCATCCCTGCTTCTGCTCCTAGGGATCATGTCCTAAATAAACTATCTATTTATAAGCACTTGTCCCAGGCTCTGATTTGGGGTGTGTGCAAAGATACCTACTGAGGCCCCCTTCTAATGCTACTGTTTGCCCCTTCCCAAATTAGTGTTGTTCAGGTACTTCTAGAGAAGAACTCTGTGTATAAACTCTTTCTTTGAGGAATGTTCATTGGAATTCATACTCCTGGAGGCAAGGGATCTTGTCCATTATGTTCGCTGACATAACCACAATTTCCAGAAAGGGGTTGGCACACCAGAGGTGCTCATTCTATAATCATGGAACCAATAAACTCATTTTATCTCTCCTCACCTCTGTTTCTTTGGCAAGAAATAGCGATGAGAATATTGACTCCCTGAGGTTGGCATGTAAATTAAGTCAAAGCCATGAAGGGTGTGATCTGGGGTAAGCTACTGACTACTGTAATTTCTGTCTATAAAGTAGGGACAATGGTACCTGGCTCTTAGGGGAATCTTGCTCTGAGAATCCAGTAATGCAATCCATGCCAACAACATGTATGGATGTTCAGCAAGGGTTGGCTCTTCCTGCTTTCTCTCCCTCTCTACCACCACTGCCACCATCACCACACCAGCACCAGCACCATCACCTTCACCATCAGCATTCTCACCATCCTCATGATCACCATCACCACCATCATCACCACCCCTACTGTAGCCTAGAGCAATTCTGGATATTTAGCAGGCACCTGATAAACCACCACTTGAATCTGAATCTTACCAACAAAGAAATCGCCTCTTCCATTTTTTCCCTCAAGGAAAACTGGGACCAATTGTCCAGGTGCATCCTGCAAACTTTCCCTTAAGAACTGTCAAAGTGTGCCCCAGTGACCCCAATATCTGGCTTGGTTCTTTGGGGCCAGGATTGGGGATTATGCTGTCGGTCTCTGCCAGCCCTGACAGGTTGATTTGGATGTGGCGGGGGGTGGGGGAGCTGGATAGAGCAAATCCCAGGGGTCAAGAGACCCTCTCCCTGCACCCCACCCCCACCCCAACATCTCTGTAAGCAGGGATGGGGTCTGGAAGGGACTCGATCCTCCACTAAGTGGTGAATCCCAAGTGCTGCTCTGCGAAGAACATGAGAGAGCTGTGCTCAGTCAAGTAAATGCAGGCCTTGGGGGCCAGACATTTTACAGCAGGATAATTTGAGAGGTGGGACATCACCAGGCTGGCTCCAAACATTCCCTCCGGGAGGGTTCCACTAAAAAGCTGTCTTGCTCTGGGCTTGTTCAGCAATCCCTTATTTATGGTAACATGCATTACAGGAAATTTTTATATAAGGCATTAAAGAGCAAGCAATTTAGGACATTTGATCGTCTTACCTCTCCACCTTCCTAACCCACCCCCATCCCCACGCAGCCCCCTCCACTGTCCCCCATTCTCCTGTCTTTAAATTTCAGCTGGATGGGAAGGCTGATAATAGCTAAATTACATTGCAAACAGGTGCGGGCCTCTTCTGCTCTGGACAGCTGCCACGGTTATGCGATTCCTCAGCTGGGGGCGTGCGGTTTGCCTGGCTTGTGAGATTGGGGGCGGAGGTGAGGGGACTTGTCTCCTCCGTGTCTCTCCGCCCGCAGCCCCCCTCTCCCAAGCCACGCGGGGCCCTCGGGAGGTGGATACAGATATCTCACAAGGCGAGCAAGAGTTCCCTCTGCTTTCTTTGTTCTGCGTTCCAATGTGGTATCTATTTCACCCATCCTGTTACACGAGCCTGGGTTACCTGGGCCCGCTGGGTACGCTACGATTGGCAGCAGCAATAACAGTATTAACGAGCATCCACCACCACAAACGTCCTCCCAGCTACGGCTCGCTCAGTGTTTGCTAAGCTTGCCCTATGTTCACATGCACCATCTCCATAGTAATGATCATTAAGGCCGGCCCGAGCATGGCAGTTCGAATTCTGACTCTACCACTTAGCAGCTGGGGGAGCTTGGGCCTCAGTATCGTCCTCTGTAAGATGAGGATGATCAGATGACCTGCTTCCTCGGGTTGAGGGCATTCAGAATGGTACCTAATTGCTTTTATTATGATTCTTGCATTCTTACAAAAACACTAAGGGAGGATTAGGACAGTGATCCCCACTTTCCAGGCGAGGAAACAGAGGCACAGAGAGGTTGTCACTTGCCCAGAATCACAGGAGAGTGAGTGGGCTTTAATCCATTGGTTCGCCTTGTATAAATCGAGGCTATTCATTCACACATTCAACAAGTCATTTGGGTTTTTTTTCCTGAGCATCAGTTGTGTGCTGGGCACTGTGCTCAGGCTGGCATGGGGTGGGGCAAGGGGAGCAGGTGTCAGGCAGGGATGGGAAGAAAGTGAGAGCGAGTGTCCCACAGGAGGAGGAACTAGGAACCAGAGGAGATTAAGTAGGCAGTGCCCGCATCTACAGTGCCCGTCTCCCCAGAGCTTGCTGTCCTCATGGCTCCTGGAAATCAGCTCCTGACGCCCCCCATCGCCCACAGCCATGGCTGTCTCCTTCTTGGACCTAGAACATACGCAAGGCTGTGCACCCACAACTTCCTCTGTCTGCTGGAATTCCTTTCCTTCAGAGAGTCTCATTCTCCCTCTCAAGCTGGTGTTTCCCTCCTCTCTTCTCAGTGGCACCAGTCACCCTCTGATATGCTTCTGTTCTTTGTTTTTGGTCTCTTACCTCTAGAAGTTCTATAAGAATGGAGACTGTCTTTTTTTTTTTAAGATTTTATTTATTTATTCATGAGTGACACACACACACACACAGAGAGAGAGAGAGAGAGAGAGAGAGAGAGGCAGAGACACAGGCAGAGAGAGAAGCAGGTTCCATGCAGGGAACCCGATGTGGTACTCGATCCTGGGACTCCAGGATTACGCCCCGGGGCCGAAGGCAGGTGCTAAACCGCTGAGCCACCCAGGGATCCCCTGGAGACTGTCTTTTTTTGTTCCTTGTCCTATTGCGATGACCAGAGGAGTGTCTGGCATATAGAAGGTAATCAGTAGATATTTATGGAATGAAGGAACACAGGGAAATCATTTTTTGAAGTTTAGGTTTTTCATAGACAAATCAAAGTTTGGGCTATAAAGGAAAATGAACTGCTAGGAGAACAAAGCCCTGCATGTGTCAGAAGGATGGACTCTAGGATTATCTATCAGGTAGGAATGCTTATGTCTCAAGGAGAGGTTTAAACCAAAAGGATATTTATCGCTAACTAAAATAAGACCAGAGGTAAGCAGTCTAACGCTGGCACAGCAGCTTAACAATAGCATTAAGATGCTATGGTCAGCCGTTCTTATCCTGCTGGCTTCCATTCATCATGCTTTTCCTCTCACAGTCTCAATGTGGCTGCCACCGCCCCAGCCATCACACTAGTATTCCAAACATGGAAGTTGGGGTGGGAACAAAATGATCCTGGAAAATCTCTGTCTTCTTATCCTTCCCAAAGGGGATCACATAGTAATTCCCAGCTGCAAGGGAGACCATGAAAGATAGTGTCTGGCATAATAGGCTCACAATGGTTTGCCTAGGAGATTGTTTATCCTTTGGGACTGGGGTTATTGTTTTCCCAAACAAACTTGCTATCCTATTAACAAGGGTGATGGGACAACGGGTGTTGAGTGAACAAAGCTTGCTACAGATGCATTTCCAACAGTGAGTGAAAAAGCTCCAATTTTATCTCCTGTACGTCAGACTCCTAGGATGTTGTTTAAAAAATAATTTGACCCAGGGGCACCTGGGTGGCACAGTTGTTAAGCGCCCGACTCTTGATTTTGGCTCAGGACGTGATCTTGGAGTTGTGAGATCGAGTTCTATGTCGGGCTCTGTGCTCAGCACAGTCTGCTTAGGACTCTCTCTGCCCCTCCCTGACCCCTGTCACTCTTTAAAAAAAAAAAAAATTGACCCAGTTGGTTGATCTGCCCTATACCAGCCTTGTCCCTTAAGTGGCCAAAAGCACAGGGTTGGAATTCAGACAAAAAGTCTTTTGAATTCCACTGGGGCAAGTGGCTTTACTCAAGCACATCCAGAATCAGAGGAGAGTGTGTTCTGAGAACATAGGGGCAAATTGTCCTGAAAGTGTTGTGTTTCATGATAAAAATTATTTTGATATAGTCAATATGGAAAAACAGAGTTCTGCAAATTTACTCACATGTGTCAGAATATCTCTCCATCCCAAATCCTTCAGTAAAACTGAACCTCTAGGTAAATTTATTCTATTTCACACATGGTTTTAATTCAACGTCTGCTATTGTACCCAAGGACCCTAGGGGTAAGAAAATTCACATCAAAAATTAGAAACTGGCTAAGATTTTGCCAACTCCTCTGCAGAACAGGGATAATAAAACATATGTCGCTGGGTTTGGTGGGGACAGATTAAAAGGGAAAATATGTGCAAAGTGCCAGGTAGACTCTGAAGAGCAAAAAATATATGTTCTTATATCAAGTGCCTGATTGGGTTAGTACATCCTCCAAGACAAAGCACTGATTGCCACTCCTTTGATGCATCTTAAATTTTTTAAATTGAAGTACAGTCAACACACAATATTATATTAGTTTCAGGTGTCCCACATAGTGGTTCAGCAATTCTATGCATTACGAGGTGCTCACCACAATGAGAGTAGTTACTACCTGTCATCATACAAAGTTACTAAAATATTACTGACCATATTCCCTATGCTGTACTTTTCACCCCTGTGACTTATTTATTTTATAACTGGACATTTGTATCTCTTCATCTCTTCTACCGCATTTCACCCATCCTCCCACCCCTCTCTCTTCTGGCAACCACTACAGTGGTTTGTTCTCTGTATTTATGACTCTATTTCTGGGTTTTTCTTTGGAGAGGGTGGATTTGTTCATTTGCTTTTTAGATTTCACATGTAGGTGAACTCATACAGTATTTGTCTTTCTTGGATTTATTTCACTTAGGAAAATACTCTCTAGGTCCATCCATGTTGTTGCAAAAGGCATGATTCTGGTTTTTTTTACGACTGAGTAATATTTCGTTATGCCTATATACCACATCTTCTTTATCTACTTGTCTATCTATGGACACTTAGGTTGTTTCCATATTTCAGCTCTTATAAATAATTATGCCTCTTTATTCATTTTTTTTATAAAATCTGTTTTTATTCATGAGAGACACACAGAGAAAGAGAGGCAGAGACACAGGCAGAGGGAGAAGCAGACTCCATGCAGGGAGCCCAACGTGGAACTCGATTCCAGGACTCAAGGATCAGGCCCTGGGCTGAAGGTGGCGTTAAACCGCTGAGCCACCTCGGCTGCCCTATGCCTCTTTTTGATAAGGCTTAATGCCATTGTTAGCAGAGAGGGGCATTTAATTAAAACCCAATCGAAATTATTTACCAAACATGTCAGCTGCCTACTATGTGTGGAATCTAGAAATTTTAAGGAAGCAAAGTCCCTGATCTTAATGAATCCATGGATGAGGTCAGTGGGTCTCAAAGTATAGTCTTTGAACAAGCAGCATCAAGGTCACCTGAGATCTCATTAGAAATGCAAATTCTTACCCCTATCCTAAACTACTGAGTCTGGAATATGAGAGAGAAGGACCTAGCACTCTGTATTTTAACAAAGCTCCAGGGGAGTCAGATGCATGCTCAAGTTTGAGAACACTGGTCTCACGGGAGACAGGCAAGTCCAATGACAATTACAATTTATTGTGATGGGTGCTGTGGTCCAGGTAATTCAAAGGGGCTATGAGCAGTTAAGTCAACTCAGGGGTTTCACAGTGGTGTTGGGACATAATCTGAATCATAAAGGATAAATAATGAAAAGGTTCCTCTTTCCTGGAACCAGGAGGATGAATCTAATGATCTCCCAAGTGACCATGAACTTTAAGAGAAGCAGAGCTTTGGTGACTGGTGGGGAGAATGGGCATGAACATCTGGTCTACCCCAGGTTGGGTCATTAGGAGAGTGTTTCACGGGGTTGCCTCTGATAGAGAGCCTCTAACAAGTCCAGCTCGGAGGAGCCAGGCCTCAATGCTACAATGACCATCTGGAGCCCTGGACTTCGTAGGGAGGCCTCCTGAGTGTCTGAGTTTTATTGAAGTATGACAGAATGTAGCTTCTCAGAGCATAGACAGTTCAGAATAGGGTCTCAAAAGTGAAAACACAAGAAGTGTAAATGATGACTTTTCTTTGCCTGTGAGTGTGGAGAGACCAAAAAGAGGATTCAAGTCAGAGCAAGTTAAAAAAAAAAAAAAAAAAAAAAAAAAAAAAAAGGCAGTTGATTTCCACTTCCCAGTGGAAAAATGGGCTGGAAAAAGTAGATTCTCAGAGATAGTCTCACACATCCCTGGAGCAGCTCAGCATTCTCTAGTCTCCAATGAACTATAATCTGGGAAGGGATATAGAGTGTCACATGCCTGCCAAATCTAAGATAATGTATACTGATACTTTGTTCACCTAAGTCAGAAAGAAATCAGGCCTCTACCGATGAGTCTATCATGCACCATTGATTGTAAAATACATCCTAGTTCCAGAAACAAAAAGATGTGGGAGGGGCACCTGGTGGCTCATTTGGTTGGGTGGTCGAATTTTGTTTTTAAATATGTGATTTTTTAAAAAGATTTTACTTATTTATTCATGAGAGACACACAGAGAGAGGCAGAAACACAGGCAGAAGGAGAAGCAGGCTCCCTGTGGGAGCCCAATGTGGGACTTGATCCCAGGACCCCAGGATCATGACCTGAGCCAAAGGCAGATGCTCAACCACTGAGCCACCCAGGTGCCCAGGTATCCAGCTCTTAATTTTAGCTCAGGTCTTGATCTCAGAGTCGTGAGATTGAGCCCCACATTAGGCTCCATGCTGGACATGGTACCTACTTAAAAAGAGAAAAAGATGTGAGAAGTGAACATCTAAAGATAGACCATTACAGCAATTGCACTCCTAAGAAAGAGATCAGGAACGTATACCCTTTTGGGTCTGAGGACTTTGATTCTGTCTTTGAATCACAGACTTTAGAGCTGAAAAGGAATTTGAAATGTGGGTTCCCAGCCTCAGAACTATTGACAATTGGGGCTGCATAATTTTTAGTTGTGGAGGGCTGCCCTTGCATTGTAGGGTGTTTGGCAGCATCCCTGGTCCATACCCAGTAGATGCCAGTAGCAGAGCCTGCTCCTCCACTTGTAATAGCCAAAAATGTCTCCTCAAAGCGATAAATACCCTTTATGGGTGGGCCACATTTGCCCTCTGGTGAGAGCTGCTTGAATAACGGCCTTGTAGGTCAGCTCTCTTCAAACCCCCCTGCTCCAACATTGGTGATTCTATAGCTGGAGAAATGGAGACCCAGCTAGTGGTACCCTGTTGCCCTTAGTGACTTCCATGAGCTAGGAGACTAAGGAGTCATTGTCATGGGAAGCTTTTTCTTTACATATGTGCTTTCACGTATTCATTCTATCATTTGTCTGAAAAATATTTTTACAGAGTGCTTCCTGTGCATTTGTACCATGCTAGCTACTGGAGAAAGGATCATGTCTTCATTTGGATTTTTCCCCGAAACCCAAAAGTTTGAAGGCAAGTCAAGTACACGTACAAGGGTTTGCACATAAAGTGGTTTGTACGGGGAGACACAGAAGCATGCATAGGAAAATGGGGATGGGAGCCCAGGAAGGGAAGAAATATAATCAAGAGTATATTATTAGGCCAGTTACTACTGTGGGAAAATGGAAGTTAGTCCCACTGGGGAAATTCTGGGAACCAGTGTAGGACACACATCTCAGAGTTATGCTACCTAAAGGTGAAGGAGCTGGCATGTACAGGTCATCTCCCACCATTCACTGGTGGAGGCTGCTCCTGGTCAGTTACCCAACACTCTGGCCTTCCCTATGGGCAGACATAGACTTTAATACTGGAGTAAATCCTGCGATACATAAATCCAAAACCCTATGATAAAATTTTGGGTGCCTGGCAGTAGGAGGTGGGCCTGCCTGACTGGAGTGGTAGGGGATATGGTGAAGTGCCAACATTGAGTCAGCTTTGATCCCTGTTCTCATGAAGCTGATTGTTCAGAGGGGATAGCAGACATCAATCATTTTCACTTAAATATAAAGCCACACAAATTGTAAGTGTTGTGAAGAACAGGGGTGTGGTGCTATGTGTGTAAGATGTGGATTAGTCTGTGACACCACAGGAGGTGCCCTGAGCTAGAATTAAAAAACAAGGAGAAGGGGTACCTGGGCGGCTCAGTTGATTGTCTGCCTTTGGCTCAGATCATGACCTTGAGGTCCTGGGATTGAGTCCCAAATTGGGCTTTCTGCTTAGTGGCAAGTCCACTTCTCCCTCTCTTTCTGTGATCTCTCTCACTCTCGGTCTCTCTCAAATAAATAAATAAAATCTTAAAAAAAAATGAGAGGAATCAGAGGGATAGCACATGCAAAGTCCCTGTGGCCACACGACATAACAGAGGAACTGAGCAGAAGCCATCTGGGGAGGGAGGAGGACACGGCTGGAAAGCAAGGATGAGATTGGCTCCAGTTGTGGTTGTGGCCAGAGAGGTCTGCAGTGGCCAAACCTCGCAGGCTATGCTAAGAAGTCAAGAGCCATAGGGAGCCATCAAAGATTTTAGGGAAGGAGGGGTCACATTCAGATCTGCACTTTGAAGACTTCACTATTATAAACTAGAATGGGAAGGGTGGCAGGGATAAGAGAAGCAGGCAGACCAGCTCTGGTGCCCCATTTCCCAGATGGAGGATGATAAAGGCAGCCAGCAAGTTTTAAGAACATCTATTCTAGGCACTGTTCTAAGAGCTTTACCCAGGCTAGTTCATGCATGCTATCCTCACAAACAAAGAGTTGGTGCCTTATTATTACCCATTTCAAGAAGGTAAAAATAGAGTTTCAAAGTCACATAGGAAGTGGCAGGAGCAAGATGAACCTGGCCCCAGATCCCACACTCTGGAGCCCTATGTTACACTGTCTCTCTGGCTTAAGAGGGTGGGAAAAGGGATGGAAGGGAGAGGAAATGTCTTGAGAATGGCTTTCCTACAATGCTTATTCACCCATTCATTCATCTAAGTCCTGCTTGTTTGATGTTTACACTGTGCCAGGCATTGGTCAGAAGGCTTGTCCACACTGAAACACGACCTACTCAACGTGCCCCTAAATCCTTTGAGGTAAGTCTTGCTCTTATCCCACTTTACAGATGAGAAAACTGAGGCTCAGAGACACAATCAACCAACCCTGGACACTTAACTAGGGGGAGCGCAGATTTGAGATTTGGATCCGGTTGGTATGATTCCAAAGTTCACATTTGTTTTTTAACCCAACATTGTTGACCCCCGGGGCTCAAGCTGCCCTAGGAAGTATTAGACTGTAGACGCAGGCAGGGGTCTGGGAGGTCTGGGAGGTGTTGAACACCGACGTGGTGCCTGTGACAGGCATGGTGTAGAGTTTTAATTAAGGCCATCAGGGTGAAATCTGAGAAATTGGCTGTGGGTGGCCAGGGGTCTCCCCTCAGGGTGGGTCCTTCATTTCTCAGCAGCCTTTCTGATGCACTATTCTCCATGTCCCAGGGACAAGCCCCTGGCTGAGTGATAGAATGTTCCAGAATCAGGACTCCAGAGACAAGATCTGGGTATTAAGGGTGGGTATGGATGGATGGCCTGAAACCAAGAGGGGAGGCAGAGGGGAAGTTGGGCAATAGCCCATCTCCTGCGTTCTTCACAGAATATATTCACTTGGGGCTGTGTATAAGTCGTCCAGGAGCAGGGGTTAATGGTTCCCAGGGCAAGGGCACAACCCAGTTCTTAGAAACTGTCTTCACGTGTCTGGAGACCATCTGGGGTCTCTTCAAGTAGCCCTGGGCTTAGGAACAGAAGCCAAGTCAAAGCCCAATTCTGCCTCTAATTCATTTTGGGTGACTTTGCCTGCTTCTTTCCCCTTCGGTCCTTTCAGAATTTTCCATGCCCTTGTGAATGGTGCCTCACCCCATTTGGAGCACCCAATTCCTACCGAGCTTCAAGCACATTCCTATCACAGCCACGTTCCTGGGGCTCCCCATCTCCTGATCCTCTTGGACACCTGTCCTCAATGGCCCCTATGCCTAAAAGTGGACCATAGGGCCCACCTTTGTATTTCCTGGGGGACATGAGTCAGTTTGAGCCATTGCTTGGCTTCCTTTTTGCGGGGAGGCATCTGTTTTCAGACCACAACCTGATGGCTTGGACAGGCAAGGAGGGGTTGGGGGAGGGGAAGAGAGACAGAGCAAGGGGCAAGTCAAACAGCCGGGATGCAGGAGAACACAACACTCATCACAAGAAATGATGACGATGCTTTTGCAAAATATGCGGCAGAATCAGAAACTCAGGGACATCGAAGGTATTTTTATTTTTATTTTTTAAAAGGATATTTATTTATTTATGTATTATTTATTTATGAGAGACACAGAGAAAGAGGCAGAACACAGACAGAGGGAGAAGCAGGCTCACGGCAGGAAACTTGATGTGGAACTCGATCCCAGGCCCTGGGACCATGACCTGAGCCAAAGGCAGGTGCTCAACCAATGAACCACCCAGGTGCCCCTCAAAGGGTTTTTTAAATAACATCTGTTAAACTTTGATTCATCAAGATAGGAATGGTTTGATAAAGTAAAATAAATCCAGACCATGGAATACTATGCTGTGGTTAAATAGAATGCACTGGATCTACACATTCTCCTAAGTCTTGGCCTCTAAGGCACACATTGACTGAGGTAAAAAAAAATCAAGTGGGAGAGTGAGAAGATCAGTGTACTCACTTCCTAGGGCTGCCTTAGCAGAGCACCACAGACAGAGTGGCTTGCACAACAGAAACTTATTGTCTTGTGTTCTGGAGGCTGGAAGCGCGACATCAAGGTGTTGGCAGAGTGTGTTCCTTCTGTGTGCCACGACGAGGAACCTGCTACTTGCCAGTCCTCAAGCATCTGATGTTGCTTGCAATCTTTGGTCTTGGTTGGCTTGTAAAAATATCAATCCCAGTCTCTGCCTTCATCTTCCCGTGGCCTGCCTCCAAATGTCCCCCTCTTTTTTTTTTTAATTTTTATTTTATTTTATTTTTTTTTAATATTTTCTTTATTTATTTATGATAGCCACACACACAGAGAGAGAGAGAGAGAGAGAGAGGCAGAGACACAGGCAGAGGGAGAAGCAGGCTCCATGCACCGGGAGCCCGACGTGGGATTCAATCCCGGGTCTCCAGGATCGCGCCCTGGGCCAAAGGCAGGCGCCAAACCGCTGCGCCACCCAGGGATCCCAAATGTCCCCCTCTTTATAAAGAAACCGGTCGGATTGGTCCAGGGCCATCCTACTGACCTTGATCATTTTTTTTCTTTTTAAGGATTGTATTTATTTGAGAGAGAGAGAGAGAGAATGAGTGGGGAGAGGGGAGAAGGAGAAGCAGACTCCCCACTGAGTGGGGACCTGGATATGGGGCTCAATCCCAGGACTCCAGGATCATGATCTGAGCCTAAGGCAGATGCTCAACCGGCTGAGCCACCCAGGCACCCCCCTTGATCGCCTTTCTTTTTTACCTTGATTACCTCTATTAAGACCCCGAAAAGACCCTGTCTCCCCATAAGGCTAAGTTCATAGGTACCCGAGGTTAGGACTTCAACAGAGGAATCACAGGGCTGCCGAGATACAATTCAACCCTTAACAATCAAGGAGGTGCAATTTCTGAATACAAACAATATTGTTCACTGTTTTCTTTAGATATATATGCATGCACGGAGATAAAAACCTAATGATCTGGAAAGACACATTGTAATTGTGGCCAGTGATCACTTGTGGGTGGCCAGGGGTCTGTGACAAGATGGAGGGAACAGGACTTTATGTCACTGGGGACTTTAATCTGAAATGTCGGCCCATTTCACGAGGGTGACTTATTCTGCATGATGCAGCAGATGCTGTTGGTGCCTGATGTGGATACCTTCTCTGCGCTGGCTGGGAGTGTTGGCTGCTAACAGCTCACAACTACACCCTTACCTGGACAATTGTCCTCTTGCCAACTCTGCACCCCCACACTGATTAATACAAGGTCCAAAAGCCAGCGTCCTGGCCTCAAGGGGACAAGGAGACAGCTCTGTGATGCCACCCATACTCTCGAACTTGTGGTGGGGCCAGACTAAGACAACATCTCAGCCTGAATCACACCATCTCCTGGCCTCTGAACCTGCCCTACCCTGCTTCCCTCACCTCTTTACAGATTTTCTCTTGTGAGTTCTCCCTCAAAAATGCACTCGGATGAAAATCACCATCTCAGGCTCCACCCCTAGGGATCCTACTATGCTCTGAAAGTTTGTGTCACCCCCTAGTTGAAATCCTAATGCCCGACATGATGGTATCAGAAGCTGAGGCCTTTGGGAGGTGGTTTTAAGTCAGGAGGGTGGAGCCCATGGGAATGGGATCAGTGCTCTGATAAAAGAGACCCCAGAGAGCTCCCTAGCCCCGTTCTACTGAATGAATAAGAAGTCTGATCCTAGAAGAGGGCCCTTACCTGACCATGCTGGCACCCCGTCTCAGACTTCCAGCCTCCAGAACTGTGAGGGACGAAATTCTATTGTTTACAAGCCACCAAGCTACCCAGGTCATGGCATTTTGTTACAGCAGCCCAAAGGGACTAAGACTGAGCCCCATAATGACAATCAGTGCTTAATTTTTTTTAAATGTTGATATGGCTAGTAAGAATGACATTCCTCATTCAATAAGGCTTAATTTGAATGTGTTATAGCTTTAGGTGGGTCAGACCACTGGCACCTGTAGGAATTGTGGTCAGGGGACAATTTATGCGCCACCAGACTGAGGAGTCTGGGCTCCCTGGCTCCAGAGTCATCTCAGGACAGTCCTTCATGTTCAGAAGGGTCAGCGATGGCTGGACAGAGAGGGTAGCTCATTGGACAGTTGAATTCCAAGTGCCCTCAGAGGGAAGGGGGCAAACTTGTTTTGACGTGCCCTGGGGCAGATCAAAGGGCTTATTAGTGACCAGTGTTAGGCTGTGCTCCCGGCCAAATCTTTTCCAATTAGGGAAAACGAAATCTCTGCTCATTTGGTGAACCAAAACAAAACAAGGGTCCCTAATGATTCTTTTGAAAGGCCACAGCAAGGCAATTAAATTGGTATAAACTTTCTGACGGTTGTGATTGGTCCTGTTACAGCAAGAGCCACAGAATGGTCATGTTGGACCAAGAAATTTGACAGCCATGAATTTATCCTAAGGAAATTATCAAGGATGTGTGCACAATTTGCACGTGAAAGATGCTCGTAGAAGCATTACTGACAATGGTGCAAAGGGAAAGGACTAGCGTCTAGTGTAAGGGGTTGGTTGGCTAAGTCCTGATACTTTTTTAAGATGAAGGAAAGCAGTCATTTAAAAAATATATTGTAGAATAATAATTAATGACCAACACATTTTAATGACATTGTTAAAATACAGAGATAGGTTTTAAAGTAGAATTGGACTATGATTTTTTTAAAAGGCTTATTTATTTTTTAATTTTTTTATTGGAGTTTAATTTGCCAACATATAGCATAACACCCAGTGCTCATCCCCCCAAGTGCGCCCTTTAGTGCCCGTCACCCAGTCACCCCAACCCCCTGCCCACCTCCCAAAAGACTTTAGAGAGAGAGAATGTGTGTCCATGTGCATGTAGCAGGGAGGGGCCAAGGGAGAGGGAGAGAATCTCAAGCAGTTTCTGCTGAGCTCAATCATCAGAGGTTGTGAGTTCGAGCCTCACAACCCTGAGATCACAACCCTCAGATCAGGACCTGAGCTGAAACGAAGAGTCGGACGCTTGCCTGACTATGCCACTCAGGTGCCTCTGGACTATAATCTTTTAAAGCATGGTCACAAAGGAAGATTCTGGAATTCTACACACCACAATGTTGGAAGTTGTCTGCGTTAAAGAGATGATTATTTTTTATTTTGGCTTTCTGATTTTCTGTTCTTTGTACTTCTAAAGAGTCTACCTGATTGCTTATGCTGTAGTGTAAAAACGACTGGAATGATCCTCAGAGCACTGCAAAAATCCTTGGCTAGACTGAAACTTTTTTTGAAAAACTTTCTTGCCATCTCCTGGATGGGGGGAATTTTATTAACCGCAAGTATAAGCGATTCTCCCCAGTTCAGTTCACAGAGCAAACCTGTAAGAGGGATATAGAATTAGAAAGTCCAGTCTGTGTTCTTAAATAGCAATTGCTACTGAGATCTGGTATAGCATTCAGAATTTTTTTTATCAATTAAAAATAAAACCACGTTGAGATTTCTGTGGTCATATGATTCCAATTTCACTGCAAACCATTGGAAGATTCTTACTCACATTTTCTTGCATATCTATTTTCTTTCAGTCCTTGCAAGGTTAGCTGGCTATTGAGAGTCAAGTTTTGTCTTCTCTCCCTCTCTTTCCCTGTTTCTTCTCTCTTTCATTTGTATTTAGGTTTTTGATTAATTGTATTGTTCTCATCCCAGAAGAGTAAAAAGTTGCCTCCTATTCATGCCCTTTGCCCAGTTCCTACCACCATCCCCCCAAAGTCGCCTTTGTTCGTTTCTTATATATTCTTCCAAAGTTTCTTTATGCATGTATGAATACATATGCATATAAACCCCATTTTATACAAAAGTAGCAAATTGTACACATACATGTAGATTTTTCCACTTATCTTGGCTATCTTCCCATGTTGGTGCATAAAGAACTTTCTAGTTCTTTCTGGTAGTGGTAGAATATTCCACTTATGGATGAATGTACTAGTCACCCACTGATGGACATGTGGGTGCTTTCTAATCCCTGACATGGATCACATCATGTGTGTGCAAGTAAATCTACAGGATAAATTTCTGCTGGTACAGTTGCTGAGCCCAAGGGCATGTGCATTTGTAAGTTTGACCTGTTTTTCCAGATGGGATGTGCATCAGGGATGTACATTGGTTCAAGCACTATGGAAGGACCTGGAGTCTTTGGATTCTAGAAATCTGCACATAATATAGTGAGACCCTATAGAACAGTAAGTGATGAGAAGGGGGTACATTGGGGAAAAGGCAGGAGTGCGGTTGAATAAATGATGCACTATTTGAAATCCACACACTTGACACTGAGCATCTTTCTGGGGCCTGCCAAGAAGACACGATTAGTGTTGCTTTTCAAGAACATAGCTTGCACTGCTTTTCAAGCCAGGGTAAAACTCCCACAGCCCTGGGTCTGTACTTCCCTCTGCTATCGCAGGGCAGGAGTCTCAGGCTAGTCTCTGCTGGCAGCACACAGGCCATTGGCTTTTGCTCAAATCAGGAGGGAGCTCGTGTTCCCAGCACCGGTGCATGGTTGCTTCTCTGCTCCCCAAAGGGTGACAAATGAATTCCTTTCTGGAAGAGGCTGCTCTTCTCCTGGCATCTTTTCACTGAACCTTAAAAATCAACAATATATTAAATTAAATATAATGTTTGCATTTATCAAGGACACAAACTCATCTCTCCACCCCTTCTTCCCCACTCTTGCTCACATGAATTTATGACTTAAAAATACTCCGTTTTGGGGGACCCCAGCAGAAATTCTCTAAAAACATTTTTTTAAATGCCAACCTTCTACTTGGGGATAATTTTGGATTTGTAGAAAAGTTGCAAAATGGTACAGAGAGTCTCCAGAGGACCCCCCCACCCCCAGTTTTACTTTTCCGGAATGTTACTGTTCTACTTTCTCATTAAAGGATACACCTCACACTTGACATTTGTCAAAACTAAGGTGTGTTACTATGAACTAAACTCCAGACATCCTTCAGCTTTGACTCCTTCTCCCATTAATGTCCTTCTGTTCGAGGACTGAATCCAGGATCCCACACTGTAAGTTTCTTGTCTTTCCCTGTTGTGGAATCACCCTGAGGGTATGCAAAACCTCATCAGGTGCTTTATAAACACCCTCCACTGGAGTTTGACGGTTTTTGCCTCGACGACCCTGCATCATGGGTTTTGGGAAAGGAGACTAGGGAAATGAAAGGTCCTTGCTATGACATCATATCAGGGGGGACCTGCCATGGAAAGGTTTTGAGCCGTCACCAAGCGGAACATTTTCCTTGCCTTTCCTGTCTGATAAATCTGTATCCAAATTTCAATCCCAAGGAGATACTAATGATAAAATAGTTAACACTCGTACAATGCTTTCTGTGAGTTGGACAACATGCCAAGTGCTTTCCTTGGATTACCTCATTTAAAACTGGTGACCTTCTGAAGTGGGTGGTCTTGTTCCCCACCCCTCTCAACATGGGAAAACTGAAGCTCAGAGAGGTCAGGTCACATACCTGGGGTCACACAGCTGATAAGTAGCAAAGTGAGGTCAAAATCTTAAGAAGCGTGACTGCTGGATCCATCAGCCTGTGACGGCTTCTGCTTATATGAATGTGAGGTGCTCTGCAGAGTGGCTGGTACAAGCAAGACTTGAAAACTTGTGGCAATATCATCTCAGAATCTGACATGGACCATTTTGTCTTAGGCAAGGGGTTATCTTCTGAGCCAAATGCTAATGGTCTTGCCTGCCTCTGAGTGGGCAGGCAGGTAGGTTGCTCTACTTCATCCCAACATGCCACCAAGTCCCCATCCTCCTCTGCTCTCCAGGTGGATGTGGCCAGCGAGGAGGCTGGCAGGAGAATCCTAGGTGGGAGGAGGAGGAGGGGAGGGCATTTATTCCCTGGTTCCCTCTGCTCTGGCTGGCTGCACCCATCATGGAAGGCCGGCTCAGGCCACAGTCCCTTCCCACAGGAGAGATACAGCCTCTCCATCTCTCCATCCCCCTTCAGGCCTGGGGGTGTGTATCAGCTTCCTGTTGCTGCTGCAACAGACTATCACAAATGTGGCAACTTCCCAACATGAATTTGTTAGCTTACAATTCGGGAGGTCAGAATTCCAGAATCAGCTTCAGGGTCCTGGAGGCTCTCGGAGAGAATCCATTTCCTCACCTCTTCCAGCTCCTAGACGCTGCTTGCCTTCCTTGGCTCCTGGCCTCTTGCTCCATCTGCAAAGTGCATCGCCTCTACTTCAAATCACATCTTTTCTCTTTGACCTTGGCCCTCCCACCTCCCTCTTATGAGGAGCCTTGTGATCACACTGGTCTCACCAGATAATCCCCTCATCTCAAGAGCCTTAACTTAATTGCATCTGCAAAGTCTGTCTTGCTGTGTAAGCTGATGTATTCATAGTTTCTGGGAATTGGGAACATTTGGGGGGCATTACTCTGTCTACCACAGCAGTGGGATATAGAGATCTCTCCCTGTCATTGTCCCTGGGATACTAACCAAACCCTGCCCACACCTTTGCAAATTTTTCCTTAATTAAACTCATCTTCTCATTACTCACCTGATTGGACCATCGGTCTCTGGCAAGACCTTGACTTATACACTCAGTTTCCACCTCCAGAGAATGGGTCCAACAGCACCCACCTGCCCCACCAGGGGACCAAGATGGCCTGCAATGAGTGGTCAAGGGCCTGTGACAAAGGCGTGGCACTTTGCTGCTGCTCAGTGCATGTCTGCTCTTTGCCGGCACATGGCCAGAGTCCCCCTTGGCCCACCTCTCCTTCCATGTCCTTGAGAAGGCGTCACGGATGAGGGCTGGATTCCACCTAGGAGTCCATATTTCATACAAGTCTGAGAGAGGAAGAGATGATAGTGGGAGCAAGACTGGCATGGTTGACCTAGGTGTTGCTTCAAAACATCTGTACATGGGAACCCATATGAAGGAAAATCAGTTGTGGGGCATGGGAGCTGAGGGGGTGGGAAGGGGTGCATAGCACTAAATGTGGAGCATTGAGGTTTGGCACAGAGGCCTATTTACATCATGCCAAGGCAACTCCTGCCATTGGTCTGCCCCCTCATAGACCGCTCCACGAGGGTCTCACCCCTAGCACCTGCTAGTACACACTCAAATCCATTGTGCCACATGATTTTCTAACATGTGTGATAGTCATTCTTGTCCCTTTGCAGACACTTTGGGCTCTTTGGGGTTGGATTTTCTTTTTCCCGAAGGGCCAAGAGCAAGTTAAGGCAGCAGACCCTTCATACTTGTAAAATAAGTCAAAAGCAATGATGTATTTGGTTGAAATGACACATTCTCTAAATATGTGGTTCTGGAAATAGGTCCAAATATTTAAACCCACAAATGTAATTCTATCATAAAAATGACCAGTTCAGTGAATGTAGATATTTAAATGTCACCAAATTGGCTATGTGGTGGTGGTTTGTAGGAGAGAAATAAAACCAGAACCAATTCTTCTTCTACTTGTTTCGATCTTGAGGGGAAATTGTTTGGGATATAATTTCAGTAAATAGGGCACCTGAGTGACTGGCTCTTGGTTTTGGCTCAGGCTATGATTTTGGGGTTGTGAGATGGAGCCCCAAGTTGGGCTCTGTGTTCAGCAGGGAGTCTGATTGGGATTCTTGCTCCCTGCCCCTTCTTCCTGTGTTCCCCTCCCGCTCTCTGCCCCTCCCTCCCTCTCAAATAAATAAATCTTAAAAAAAAAAATTTAGAGGCCCCTCGGTGGCTCAATCAGTTAAGTGTCTGCCTTCGGCTCAGGTCATGATCCTGAGGGCCCGGGATCGAGCTTGTGTCAGGCTCCTTGCTCAGCAGGGAAACTTCTCCCTCTGCTGCTCCCCCTGCTTGTGCTTTCTTTGCCAAATAAATAAAATCTTTGAAAAAGAAAAAATAATTTCAGTAATTAGAGCCGCCAAGGTTCTTAGAAATCATATACCCCTCATGTCTTAGCTCAGGCCTCCCTAACAAAATACCACAGGCTGGGTATTTATCCCTCATGGTTCTGGAGGCTGGGAGTCCAAGATCAAGGCGCCCCAGATTTGATATCTGGTGAGAGTCCATTTCCCACTTCCTAGACATTTTCTTGCTGTGTCCTCACATGGCAGAGGGGACAAGGGTACCCTTGGGGTCTGCTTTATATATAAGAACCTGATTCCACTCATGAGGCTCTACCTTATTACCTAATTACCTGGCAAAGGCCCTGCCTCCTAGTACCATGAATGCCTAATTGGGGATTTGGTTTCAATGTATGAATTTGGGGTAGGGGGGCACAGACATCCAATCTGTAGTGCCTCCTCTATTTTAGAGATGGGCCAGCTGAGGCTCTGAGAATAGAAGGGAGTGTCTCTGACCACATGGCTCTAAGGGAGTCCATCAAGTCCCTGGAAGGCCCTTCATGTTGTCACATTTTTATTGGTCTGCTTAATTGTCCTGCTGCTGCTCTGCAACAGCAGGACCTGCCTATCTTTCTCACTCTGTATCCCTGGCGCCCAGGAGGTATTCCAGAAATAGGAGTTGGAGGGGATAGGGCCTGAGTGATTACAGATTGCAGAGTCAGAAGAACATGTAGACTATCATGGCGTGCAACTCTTTCTTTGGTGTGTGAATTAGTAGTCCTGTCTGGATACTCCTGAGGTCAGGCACCCACTGCAGCAGGCACTTGTGCTTCTCACTATCCTCTTCCCTTTCTTCTTTGCCAACAGAATCCTGGGCTTGTTAAGGGCAGCCGTGCAGGCAGCTGGTGATGGCTGTGTGATTCGGTCTTGCTAATGAAATATGAGCAAACATCTTCCAGGAATTCCTAAAAACAAAAAAATCAAAATGTTGCTTTTCTGATCCAGGCACCACTCACTGCTTCTTACTGCCCTTCCCTGTGCCTGCCAGTCTCCCCACCGGGCACTCCACTGCCTGAGCCTGTAGGCAGCCAGCTGACGGGACAGCCTGTAGCAGCCGGCCAACTGGCCACACAGAATTAGGGTAACCAAGGACAAGGAAAGGCAGGGCCCATGGGGCTAGACAGGCAGGGGACATTTGTGGCTTTGCTTCAGGTGGGTGTTTACATAGCTGCTCTATATACTCCCGTGCTGGAATACCCCACAAATCAGTGAGAACCCTAGCAGAAAACAAACCGCATGCACAAAGGGTTTAATTGGAGGCCTAGGGAGGCTGCTTATCAAGGTGGGAGCAGGGCTAGTAAACCCTTCCATGGATATGGAGCCATCAGTGGCAACCAGCACCCAGTAGGAGCTGAGCTGAGGAAGAGGAGGTGCCCCACGGGAGCTACAGCCACAGCCGAGAGGGAATGTGGAGAGAGAGATACCCCAAACTTCCCTCCGCCTGCCCCTACTGGTACCTCCCATTGGCCAAGCTCACCTGGAAGCCAGAAAGCAAGGGAGCCCCCTAAATGGTGCCGTCTGTACAGGTCAGCCTCCCAGGCACAGAGCAGTGCAGAGGTGGGTGAAGAATTGCTTAGAAGGGCAAAATGAGAATATCTAGCACACCCAAGATACCCAGGGTTCCCTTCTGAGAATGAATCTCACCAGAGCCCCCTGCTCTTCAAGACAACTGATATTTAAATATCTCTTGGCCACTCGATACCTCCATTGATTTGACCAATTGGAACTTGGTCCAGGAAAGCCAAACAAGGCTTCCTGGCACTTTCTGGAGCTTTTTGCAGTTTGCAGCTCCTTGGTTTTCTGGCTCTCTTAGCATCCTGGGGCCCAAACTTTAGCCACTCTGATTTCAAAGCATAATCCTTCTGCTTCCTCTCCTGCTGCTATGGACCAGAAGCCAAGGCCATTTGAAAGCTGAGGACTCTTGGGCCTCATTTATGTCTGGCAAGAGAGAAGTATCCAAAACAAGGAAAGGCCACATGGCCTCTGAATATGTAAGCCATCTCAACTCATCTCAGGTGAGCCTCAGAGACAGGGTTGCAATCTGGCCTCGGCCTGGGAAACTACCCCTCTTACACCAAGTAAGGGACTTGGAATAACAGAAAGAATGTGGACTTTGGAACAAGACAGATCTAAATTCAAATCCTGGCTTTTCCACATTGCTGTGTGACCATGGGTAAGTGGCTTACCCACTCTGAGCCTAAATTTCATTATGAGTCATTGAATAAATAGAGACTGCCTACTATGTGCAGAGTAGAAACACAGAATAAAGGGTGAGGATCTCACCTAGACAAGAGTTGTGGCCACGGTCACAGAGAGGGCTTGGCAGATTCCAGATTGCAGTTTGGAACCATTCCAGCAATTGACTTTTCTTAACCTGTAAATCGAGGGGGGAAAAGCTACTTGTGTGGAATGACATGGCACAAAGCAGGTGAAACCATTGTTCCATTTGAGTGTTTAGTAGCAAGGCACTCTGCTATGCACGATGAATCTTAACAATCACATTCCTGAATTGGTGTTTCTAATCCTCATTTGAGAAATGAAGAAACTGAAGTGTGTTGAGTTTCTAAAGGGATACCAAACTAGTTAGTAATTCGGACAGGACTTGAAATTAGAGCTGAGAGATGCCTGGGTGGCTCAGTGGTTGATCATCTGCCTTCAGCTCAGGTCATGATCCCAGGGTTCTGGGATCCAGTCCCACATCGGGCTCCCTGCCCAGAGCCTGCTTCTCCCTCTGCCTATGCCTCTCTCTCTCTGTGTGTCTCTCATGAATAAATAAATAACGTCTTAAAAAAAAAAAGATACTAGAGCTGATTCTTACCAGCCACATGCACACGTTTGCTGTTATTAATAATTATTTCTGGCACCCACTATGTGCTAAGTGACAGTTTCCTTATCCATTTACCAAACAAATCTATACTTTCTTCTTTCTGTAGATCTCCTAGACTACATGTCCCAGCCGCCCTTGCATGTGTCATGTGACTGATTTTCAACCAACGGCGTGTGACTGCAAATTATTGGTCCGGGCTTTCAAGAAGCAAGTGTGTCTCCTCTACTCTCTTCTGTTCTCTACTGCCAGCATTTTGAATTTAAAAAGAGAGAGAGTGAGAGAGAGATCCAAAGGAAAGGCAGTACAAAAAAGGAAAGAGCCTGGGTCCCTGAGTTCCTGTATGGAGGAGCACTCCATGCCAGGCAAGAGCATCAACCCTGGATGATCCCATGTGTAGAAGATCAATGAAAAGTTCAGGCATCCTCAGAGTTTGCCTTAAGGGAAGTGTAGGATCTGAATGGGTGGAAATTTGGGGGAAGGTAGTTAGGCTCACAACCTTTGAGTTCAGACAGCATTAGGCCTAGCTAGGTGTGACTTGGAACAAGTGGCTTCACTGCTTTAAGCCTCTTGGGAGGAAAATGGAACTTACTCTTCAGGGAGGATTACACAGGATGATGTACACGAAGTGTTTGGGTACAGACACAGAGAGCCTGCTTAATAAATGGTCACTGTTGTCATGATTGATGTCAATCAAAATTGCTCAAGAGTGGTGAAGAGGCATTGTGGGGGGAAAAAAAGAGCCTTCAGGTCCCCCCGGACAGGTCCCCAGAGACCTGTGTCACAACAGCTGAGACATCTAACAGGGAGATATTAAAACTGGTGACTCATGCTTGGGCTATTATAAGAGCCTCTTAATGATCCTCTCCCCTCCCCTAATCCATCTTCACACCTCTGCTACACTTGTCATCTGAAAATGGTGTTTATCCTGTCATTATTCCCTGATGACACCCATTCAGTGCCCATCCTGTTTACATGGGCAAGTCCAAGTGTCCTCGCCTCATGTTCAGATCATGTTCTGTGGACATACTGAACTTCCAGACACTTGTGGGAACTGTAGCTTCTGGAGTCCTAACTTATCTACTGAACAGAACATTTGGGGGCCCCAGGAATCTGCATATATGAGAATCACCATGCCAGGGCCATCTGGTTTGTCCTCTGCCCTTTAACCCCTCTGAACTCATTGCCCTGCTGCACCCCCAACACAAACCCCATGCCTGAATCACAGAAGTCTGCTTGCTTTTCTGCAACACACCATAGGACTTTGCAACCAAATAATATGAGACATTTTTTAAGCCTCTATGTGCCAATTTCTGTATTTGAATTTTCTCATTACATTCTACCTGGATTGTGGGTACCATTTTGTCCCCATTTAAGGAAACAAAGCCTAGACGGGCTTCATGGTGGGTCTAGGATCCTCTAGCTGGGAGGTGATGGGGTTGGGATTTGACCCCATTTGGTAGAGGCCAGAGATGTGGAGCTTGGCCTCTGCTCAATACCACCTCTCCCTGGATCATGCCCTCTCCATCCTGTGCCTTCAGCTTCTTGGGTTCCTCTTCTTTCTCATGTGCCCTTGGTAGTTTTCTGGACCTACCCAAGGGTGAAGGTTCCCATGTGCCAGGCATGATTGCACAGGTAAACCCGAGATTCACAGGAGAAGCTGGAATCGAGCAAGCAAGATCAGGAAAGCTAGTTGCTGCAGTTGTAAACAGAAGGAGGTAGAGCCTTCCAGAAGTAGGCCTGGGAAACCAAAGGGTATATCATAACTCCGACAATACTGGTCAAGGCAGGTCTCAGGGGAACAGAGCTCCCCATATTAAAGGATTGGGCAGGATCTGGAGTCAGACTGGCGGGTTTCAAATTATGGCTCCGTCTTGGGACTGACACTGATCAAACACTTATTATAGGATCAGAAAATTGGAGCAAATCATCCTGGCCCTCTCTGTTCCTTCATCCCTAAAATGGGAACGTATTTATCTAGCGAGGATGGAGTGAGCCCTTGCTAGGAGGCTGGCTCTCCTCTGGAGCTGCAGAGGATAATGCCAGCAGTTAGGTCAGAAAGTCTGTGTGAGCGTTCAGTGGTTTAATACATAAAAACAAAAACAAAAAACCCGGCCCTTAAAAAGCTTTTGATTAGTGCTATTTATTAGGGTTAAATTTGGAAAAAGTTTACCGACATAATTGCCAGGTAAAGTAACCAGTTTCATGTCTTCCTGGCTGTATGTTATCAACTAATTCAGGCCCCTTCACCTGTTTTTGTAAATAAAGTTTTATTGGAACACAGCCACTGTAATTAATCATTTGCATACTGTCTATGGTTGCTTTCTCATTAACGATGGTAGAATTGTGCAATTGTGACAGACACTGTATGGCCTTCCCAGGCCTGAAATATTTACTACTTAGGTAGGCCTGGGTAAAAAAAAAAAAAAAAAAAAATGCAGACCCTTGGACTGACTCGTTGAAGATACAAGGTGAGGGTAATTCATGTTCTCTCTCATTGTTGCATTTGGCTTCTAACCTTTCTCCCATCCTCCTCAAATATTGTAGATAGCAATGATATTTCCATACAGGAATGATTTTAAGGTCTTTTTTTCTATAGGGATGGTTGCAGCACAGTGTGAATTCTAGATGGATTAAATTTCCCCCAGGTGAGTATCAGAGGAGCAAGACCCTGGATCATAGGTTAATTCCCATAAAATGAGAAATCTCTATGCAACAGATTCTTTAAATTCCCTATGTTGCTCTCATTACATGATGAAAAACCCAGTCCTGTTTTTTTTTTTTTTTTTTTTTTTTTATTAATAAGCACGGAGCGAAATAGATTTTCTTTGGGGGTATTCTAAGGAAACAGATCAAATTTCTTTTTTTCCTCGTATTTTAATAACTGAAAAATTTTGAATAGCCAGAATTTGGAGGTAAACTTTAGTAGAGTGGTTAAAAGTAGGTTTAGGGGTCAGATCACTCCAAGTTCAAATGCTGCCTTGGTCACTCACTGGCTGTGTGTCCTTGGTCAAGTGATTGACACCTCTGAGCCTTTCTTACTTAAAAGTGGAGATGAAGGCACCTGCCTCATGAGGTTACGGTGAGAATCAGTGGGATAATGTGGATGGAACATTTAGCCAACAAAATAATGAACAGGAAATAGCATCCAGCCTCTTGCTGTGAGTTGATGTAATCGCAAATATCAGACTCAGCCAGAGGGTGGAGGTTCTGCTTCTCAATCAACGAGCTGTTCCTGTTCGTTGTCATGCCCTCAGGGCAGAGTCTATATTCTACTGAACTGCACGTGCCAGGGCCCCATGTCCTGTACTTAAAAAATCCTCCATCAGGCTTGTTGACCTGGCCAAACTGGGGCCGCAAGATCATTCAGACGAATAAGACAGGACCAGACAGGGGCTAGAAACATCTCCCCACTGCTGGCTTCTCCCTGCTAGTCCAGAAGGTTGGAGCGGTTGTAAATGGATGCTCCCTGCTGAGCCTCCAGCTGCATTACACTGGTCCCTCCCTGCCTAGACTCCTGATACCTCCTGCTCAGGGAATCAGGGAACATCTGCCTCAGATCCCCCAGGAGCCTGCTCCTCACCCGAGAATCAGTGAATCTGCATGTTTGTAGCCTGAAAATATTGATTTCAGGCCTCTGTTGAACCACCATTCCCTCCTGAATTCCTCCTTCTGTCATCTCCCTCATCATGGTGCACTGAGCACTTTCTAGAAGGTTCTGACACAGATTTTTAATTTGGGCAGGAGCTGGGGCCCGGTAGGACAGGGGCGGGGGGTGGTGTATGGGACAAAGAGGAGGGAGAGGAAGATAAATTCCCCTTCACATAACAATCAGAGGAAGACAGTCCCAAACAATGGCCAGACCATCCTCACAGGCAATGATGACAGCCGTTTCGAAGTTATCACACCCCGGCACTATATTAAGGCCCTGAGATTACAGTGTGGTTCATTAGAGGAACATCTGTTGGAAATCAGCACGGAGCGGCCAGATATGATTGCTAAAAAAGCCTGGGAGGAGACAGGCTGAGACCACTTCTCTGCAGGGAAAAATGTCTAAAGAGGCACTGTGTTTTGGGCTCTTATGTGACTCACCTTCCCCTTCTGCCCTGAAACCAAGGATCCTAACATAGGCAGGGTCAGGAGCATACATCAGGAAGCATTTTCAAGACCCAGAGTTCAATCTAAGTCATGGGAAGAGGTAAGAGCCAACTCTAAGTACTACTTCCTGTGTGCCAAGCACTACTTCATGCGTAGTATCTCATTTAATCTTTGCACTGGCCCTGTGAATACATACTATTGTTATCACATTTACAGTGAAGGGCACTGAAGATCAGAGAAGTCCATGGACTTACACAAAATATCGACACATCTTGTTGTTATCCAACTGGGCTTTAGATTTTCCCAGGGCAATGGAATGATCATTCCAGAATTTTCTGTCCACATCCTTCAGAGAAGGGCCTAGAACCACATCAAGAAAGTGTACATATACAGAAGGCTTATTAACTCTATCATGTTGGCTCTTCAGTCTAGAAATAGGATGGCCCAAGGGGCGCTGGGATCAAAGTGTGTGCAATCAGGAGGGTTATAAATAGGGGAAGTCGGGTTTCGCCGAGTTCCTGTGTGCCAGAACCAGGAGGGGCATATGCTCAGTGGGGCAGTAGAAGGGGATTTAGAACTGGCTAGACCCATGTTCAAACCCAAGCCTGCCACTCTCTAGTTGGGTGATCTTGTGCACGTCCTAAATTCTAAATTTTTATTTTCTGTAAAGTAAGCCTGTGGGCAATACTGATTTCTCCATGGCTTCTGCATTGAAGCATTAAAGAAGTGCATTAAGGCACGTAATAGACAGTTCATAGATAAAGTTTAAATTTCACTTCTCTTTTCTCTGTCAACTTATTTTTATTTTTAACTTATTTTTATTATTTTTTAATTTTTATTTATTCACGAGAGACACAGAAGGAGAGAGGCAGAGACACAGGCAGAGGGAGAAGCAGGCTCCATGCAGGGAGCCCGATGTGGAACTCGGTCCTGGTACTCCAGGATCACACCCTGAGCTGAAGGCAGGCACGTCCAACCACTGAGCCACCCAGGCATCCCTGTCACCTTATTCTTAATTAATGGACACGTTTATAACATTATTTTAGTCCATGCACTGTTCTAAAGACTTGCAGATATTAATTCATTTCATCCTCCTGAGGCCCCTAGGTTACAAGGATTACCCCTGCTTTCAGATAGGGAAACCGAGGCAAGGAAAGGCAAATTAACTCACCCAGATTTCACAGCTAGTCAGTGGCAGAGCTGGAGTTTGGACCTGAGGTAGTGTGGGTTCGAGTGCAAGGTAAAGAGGATTTAAATAAAGCCACAGGGCAAACTCCTACATCTGGCTGATTAAGAGCATGCGGAGCTGAAGACGCTTTGGGCGTCTGGGCTGCAGGAGAGCCGCTGCAGGAGTGGAGAGCTGCAGGGAGGAGGCCGGAGGGGAAGATGCAGGCTCCTCAACATTAGGCCCACCCTGGCCCGGCTTCAGGAAGGCAGAGCCCCAGCTGAGCCTTGTTCACAGGGCCTGGAGCCATCCCAGCACGCTCTCCTGAGAGCTCCTTCCCCACCTGCGAATGTTTTTGTTGTTGATGCTGCCCTCCTGGTGGGAGATTTTCTGCAAGGGTCCCGTTAGGTCTGGAAGGACACGCCTCTCCTTTTATAGATTGTGTCCTTTATTAAGTTACACTGGGGACCTGTTGGACAGTGGCAGGCGGCGCTACTCCTGATGAACACCAAGGTAGTAGCATAAGCCGGGAGCTTATGGCCACTCTACTCATAAACAGCAGCTGGGATTAAATGCTTCCAGGAGCTGCTCCTTGGGCCCAGGTGAAAGGCATTTGGGTGGAAGGCAGCCAGCCAATGGGCTGCCACCTCAGCACCCAGGGAAGCCTCAAAAGGACTGCCCCTGGGCCTACCTTTGCTCTTGCGCTTGCTCTTTCTCAGGGGTGGGGGGGCTGGAGGTGCGCTCTCGTTTCTTCTGCACCAGAGATGCTTTAAAGCATTTATTCTTGGGAAGAAGGGGGAGGGTGGGCAATGTGGCGGGGTGCTGCCTAGGCTTGCTGTCTCTCTTGAAAAGTTCTAAATTTTAGGCAAATCCAGAAGCCTTTTAGTCCTACCTGGGAAAGGAAGAAAGGACACTAACTGAGGCAGGAAGGACGTGGGGAAGTGTGTTGGAGGGGTGCTGCCTAGAGCAGTCCCCCGACACAGAAGCCTGGAATCTTGCCCCTCATCCCGGGATGGCTGTGGGGCTGCTGTGGGAGGTTGTGAAGGAAAGAAAGAAGGGAGCTGAGCTGTTCACCCAGGAGCTTGCTAGGTGAAAGCTTATTCTTTCTCTTCGGTAAATCTTCCAAAAAGCTACTTCTCTGCCTCTCAAAGCTTTCTCTTGTGAAGACCCTATGCCTGGGGCAGAACCCAAGCCCTGATATGCCGGTGGGCCCCCCATGGGGGTGTGTCGACCACAACAGAGAAGGAAATAGTGAGGGGAAAGCTGGGATCTCCGTTAACAAGGCTGTCTAGCAGAAAGTATGCTCTGATGCTGCAGGTACCCAGAGCTCTCCTAACCTAGCTCTACCAGTGAGGTGGGGTTCCCGTACCCCAGCTGCAGGGGGCTCTCTGCTGGCTGCTGCAGACCCTCAGGGATGCTGAGCTCTGAAAACCTAACCCCTGGGGTGTGGAAAAAGTAGAGGTTCTGAAGCTTCTGTAGAAGCTCTACCCTAGCAACTGTGAGCAGATCCCACATGAGGCAAAACCTGGGTCCTTTCCCTACTGAGGGAAGAGGTTTTCGTGTAGTTGCAACCTTGCCATATTCTGTTTTCCTAGGCTTTCCTCTTAATCCTTCTCCCAAGTGACTTCGACAACCAGAACCAGGGAGGGTGCGCCTAGCACAGCTGTAAACCCCGCTGAATTGAGTCCATGCAACATGGGTGGGGGGGGGGTAAGTCCGGGGGTTCTGGAGCCAGATTGCTAGAGCTGCGGTCTCAGCCCTGCTATCTCCTAGGGACCTTGAGCAAGTTACTTAACCTCGCTGTACTTCTATTTCCCCACTGTTAAATCGACCATAATATATGGTACTAAGGCTCTACTAACTAAATGGGTGCATTGTTCAAATGATCTAACGCAAAGATTTGAATAAGGTGGAGGCTAGAGAAGCTGACCTAAGGAGCTACTTTAGGGGGAAAACCAGTGCTTTCCGAAGGGTTGAGCCTGGAATCGGAAGGTGGCTATCCTACCTTCTCTTGCTTGGCAAGCATATCACCTCCCGGTAATAATAGCTCAGTCCACAGTCCCGAACCTCCCTGGGGTTGTCTCCTCTGCTGCTTTAAGTCTGTTCCCCGTATGGTGGGAAAGGCGGAGTGCCTGGTCGCCCAGATGCACACTCTCCCTGAGCCCCATGCAGATCACGAAGAGCTCAAGACCACAGGTGTCCAGTAGGAGCCTCCCTTTCTTCCCATACCCAGCCTCTGTTCTGCCAGCACTCCTGGAGACCAGTGTCCTATTCCCCTGGGCCACCCTCTAACACGGCTTTGCTTTCTTAACCTCTTGTGCTGGGAGTGGCTAAGCCCGGGCACCTGGGGGTTGAGCCATGCCTCTCGCCCTGTCTTCATTCCTGATTAATGTTAAGTGGGAGACTTACCTGGTGCTCCTATGGGACCAGCTGCTGTTGTGCTGAAGTGAAATCTTGGTCCAGCCATCAAGGCTCCTTAACTACACTGAAGTGCGTTTCCCCATCCTACTAAACCTCCTTGGGGGCCCTTTCAGCAGCTTCTGTCCTGCCTTCCCCCTCTTCTCTGCCCACACCCCTACAGCCATGCCCTCCATAACCACAATCTCCTGCCTTGAACTGGGTTCTTGCAAACGCATGCAATGCAACTAGCATATACGCTGCAAGTGGTCATAGCCTCCTGCCACAGCCTGCGCCGGGTTCCATCCACCTCTAGGTGGTTTACCCACATTGCCGAGTGTTGGTCTGGTTTGTTGATCCTACTCGCTGTGGTGTAAGCACCTACCACATCTGTCCTGTTCTCTTAGCAATGGACGACTGTACCCCTTGAAAAGGGTGTCTAGCTGCCTAGGCTGTGCTTCCAGATGAGAGGTAGAAGGGGTAATCCGTGGGGGGACAAGTCCTCATCTGACTGTGAAGGACACATGCTGCGAGCTGGCCCCAGAAAGCCTTGCCCATTTGGGATTGAGCTAGGAAGGCACAACTGCCCATGGCAAGCTAGGGTGAGGCTGGTTGCTCAGGCGAACAGGTTTGGGCTATAGACCTCCTCCTCAAAAACCAGCGTTGTCTCCAGGAAGTTCCGGTTCACCTTGTAGAAAGACCAAGGTGGCCACAGTCTAGGAATTTAAAATAGATCTATATGCTCTGAAGGTCTTAATCTGCAAGAGCTGTTTGACATCGTTTAGAGAAACAGCTCCTAACGTAGCTATGTGATTAGAATGGAGATCAGCGTCTTGCTAACGTACCACCAGAACTAACACAGCAGTCATGGGACTCTGCCCTAATCTCGAACTTACTCTCCCCAATTCCAATGGCCTTCAAGATCATGGTCTCCCCTCCTTGTGGGACCACGCAGCCTACTGACCTTAGCATGCTATTCTTGATGCCTTTCCTTACTGGTACATCTACTTATAGGGGGCCACGTGTCCCTGTCCCAGCTATCAGAAGTGTCTTTACAATACAAAGTCCTACTTCTGCTTGACTGGTATTGTGGCTCCTACCAGGCCTGTCCTTTGTATTGCTGGGTACCCCCACTGAGCTGTGTCATAGCTTGCGTTCCCTTGAAAGTCAAGATCTCAAGACCGGTAGGTAGCTTGTTAAGGCAATTCCAGGAGTGGCAAGCTAGGAGAAAAAGAACAAAACCAGAGCATACTGAAGTGGCTTCTGTAAGCCTCCAGGGGCTACACGTGCCTGGCAGAATGGTCTATCCCAGGTATGGGAAGCAGCCACCTATTCATTGGCTCCAATCTTCCATTGGGCAGGGGTTGAATCTGAGCTTGAACTTGACTACACTGGCCAGCTATACACATGCATCCATGGAGAGAGCTGTGCCCTGGGCAGAAAGCAGTAGGGTATAGTGTTCTGGGCAATACCCTATCCCTGCCTAGAACTCCTCTTGGCCACATTGGAGACTGAAAAGGACTACAAGGGAGCAATCAGGGTCCCATGTGTTTATCTGCTACACAGACTAGGCTTCACTATGACCACATTTCTCCCCCACTGGATTGTGAACTCTTGAAGGACAAGGATGGCCCTGCTAGTCCAAGTTAACAGTATGTGATGACTGGTCCAAAACTTTCAAGTGGCAGCTCTGAGGAGGTCAAGCTTCCGACTCCAGATCAGTGGTCGTGGACTCACAAGTGCATGTATAGGGAGGTAAGGGGAAGAGTCAAAGCCACAGATCTTAGTGACCTCTCTCCTTCCAACAATTAGAATAAGCTATGAAGCTGGTCCAAGCCTTCTCTGCATGGCCCTCAGGATGGTTTGCATTCCTAACTCCCCTGCAATACCTCAAAGGGAACTCCTTGAAGTGCTCCCTAGAGCTCCCAACTTTCACTGAAGCCCTAGCATATGCTGACCCTGGTAGTCTGGCAGCCCAATCACTAACTTGGTTGGAGATGTAGGGCATGTGTCTTAGGACCCTGGTCACAACTTGACAAGGTGGTCCCATGAAACCAAGATGGCAGAGGCTGTGCCAACATAATATGGCTTGGTGTTAAACATAACTAGGGCGAATGGTTGCTTTCTCTCTCCATCCCCTCCTAAACCGGGGGCTTACCTGAGTGAGGACCCTTACAGTTGGAATTGTAAGCCATGCGGAGGAGGTGAAGCTGTAGTGGGTGACCTGGTGGCAGTTGTGGAAAGACCTTTTCCTAGGCGGGAAACCAATACTCCTGTAGGTTGGATGGTACCCAGCAATGTGTGGCCCCTAGGAATGCATCAGTTCTTGGAGTCCACTCTAGACCACATATCCCTTTTGACAAGCCAATCTTAGGGTGCTGTAGTCCTGGAAAGCTAGACAGACCCGGGTACTGGGCTCAGAATGGGTGTAAAACAGATGGGAAGACAGGTGGCTGACCTGTGCTTCCTCTGCTGACCATCACCTACATTTCTGATGTGATCTGGAGGTGCATGGTTCACAGGACCCCGCTGGGAGTCCCAAGTCCTCTTCTATGCTTGTGGGTGTTGGGACAACCTGGCAAATCCCTTCATGGCTCTGAGAACTTGTCCCCTCCCGCTAGGACTTCTGATCACCACTTCCATAGGATTTTTTAGTGTGTGCGAAGTACTGGTCTGCCTCCAAATCAGACTTGCCATGAAGTCGAAACTTGGCTCTGTCGTCTAAGTTCATAATGCATCTTTCACTCCAAAATAAACTCAGGCTTCACAAAATCAAAGTTCTCCGCCCCCGCAATTAGGATTGCATGCTCCATGGAGCCTTAGTACCAAGTGAATTGGGTTATATCTTTGCCCTTTTTTAAACGAAAAAATTCAGGGATGAACTCCCTTGCTGTTGGGTACCAAAGCTTTGCCCAGGTATAGATTTGGGGGATGGAAGTTGAACTGAACTATTCTTGTATCTTCACATTCTACTAGGCTCTAGACAGAGGGTAACTGATGGTAAACATTAGTTTTTTGTATTCATCCTGCCGTGACCGTCTTGGTACAGAAGTCAAGCAATGGCTTCTCCTGTGACCCAGTCATGGCATTCTGCTGTAGTGACTTGGCTGCCTCTTCTGCATTCCCACCTACTCATCTACCTCCTCTCCCTAGCCCCAGTGCCCCATTTTCCTTCCCACACCACCACCCACAACTGCTTGCTCAGATAACGTGGCAACTTCAATATCTTTTAGCTAATTCCCATGGCTTTATACTAGTGTCGGGGTTGAACACAGCTTCAGGCTATTGCTTCCAGCAACTGGCAGCTCCATGGGCACTGCATAAACAGGAACAGGTGGATCAGAGGTGGGGCCAGTTCTGATGCCATCACAACCCTGAAGGCTCTTGACCATCCTCTCTGGCAGTCAGGGCACTGGGGAGTCTCAGGTCATGGATGAGGGAATCTCCTGGAAAGCTGGAGCACAGGTGATCCAAGAATGAAGACTTTCACTGATAGCATTACGGTGGGTGTGTAGATGAGTGACCACTTGATTCTAGTAGGGACTTAAGACTGGGCTGGAGGGATCATGGGATGGTCTTTAAAACCCAAGTGTTCTCTTGCTCTTAAACTTCTGAAAACACTTTGCTTCTAAGCCTGATCACCAGGGACTGAAGCAGAGTTAAAATTCCTCTAGTGGTTAGAGGGAATAAAGTAACATGACCTCAATGCACTTGCTACATGCCAGGCACTAAAAGAGCAAGATAGGATGTAGATCAAAATGGTGGCAATGAGTGGTACAAGGAAATGCGTTGGGAGTTGAAGGTAGTGGCAGGATTTGCAAGAGGGCTGGGCAATGGGTAGGAAGAGGGTGTAGGGAGAGCAATTAAGACCCTAACTCCCAAAAGACCCTAACTCCCAGTGTATAAGCCAAACAAAGTGGCAGCATTGATAGACTGGGAAGCATAGGGTAGGAGATGCAGGTGGTACCTCAAGCAGGCTGAGTGGTGCTGTTGGTGCAGAGCTCCCAGGCTGTACTGGTTCCCTAGTAGTAGGAACCAGGGACTCCTTGAACTAGTTCATACAAGTGGGGGATCTGTTCCTGTAAGAGGCCAGAGGAACCAGGCACATAGATCCCATAGGGAGTGTGAGGTTGCAACAGCACAGCAGTCCGTGAGAATGAGCAAAAGCCTCACCAGGGAAAAACTGAAGGGACGCTAACAACCAAAATCTCTCCTCCCGATTACTGAAAGATTCTAGGAACAAAGATCTGCAATGGTAAAACTAGGAGACCAAGTGCCTACTAGACATATAGGCGAGACTACATTTCAACTCCCAGAAGCCATTCTCTTGGCCTAGCAAATGATCTTAAGTCCCAAGTCGAGATAAGGTTAGAGTGCTAGGAGGCTTTGCTGATCTTCCCTACTGTTCTATTTTCCAAACCATCTTTTATGAGCACGGATTACTTTTTACAACCTACTAGAAATGAGATCAACCCTTACCCTAGGCAGAAATGTCTAAGAAGCCATGCTGATCATGGAAAGCAGGATCCAGACTCAGTTGCCTCTGGGTATGTGAGTCATCATTGATGTTGTAAAACTAATGGCTTTTCCAAAGCCACTTCTGAAGGCGCCGGAGCTAGTTAAACTAACTAGTTTCAACTGCTCTGGACATTTCTAGCTGTTCTGGGAACAGTCCCTGGAAACCTCTTCAAGTCTTCATAGTTAAAAAGACGAGTGCTAGGAGGGTCCTTGGATCACTTAGCCTGACTGCCCACTCTGTGCAGATGAGGGGAAACTGAGGCCTGCCTGAATTAAGACTGCAAACCGCATTCTGACTTCTGAATCTCCAGAATCCTCCCTTTCCTATTTCTCTGCCCTCTACCTACTGACCAAGGTGGGGGAGGGGGAGCATCCTGATGAAATCTCAGCATCAATTGATTCATCGATGCCTTAAGTAACTTGACTTGCATTAGTGATAAATAATGCATGTCCCGACACAGGGTTCGGGCATGGCATTGATTGAGACCCGGGTGGGGGCGAGGGGGATGCGGCAGCTTGTCAGTGCGATGTGAATGAAGTAGTCTAGGAATCAAAGGACTCTCCACTAGACAAGACAAAGCCTGTGTGCCTGGGATTCAGCAAAGGCAACCTGCAGCACCAGGAAAGCCCAATCCAACTCTGAGCCTCCACTTTGGCCCTTCATCTGAACCTTGCTCTAGCATTTCCCTATAGACCTCCGTTAAAGCAGCACCTGCTTTCATGTCCTTCCAGAACTCATTGAGTGCATGCCATGTGCCAGCTGCTGGGAAAGAGTCCAGCCTGATCTAACTGGGGTGTAGGGGGTGGGTAGAGGGATAAACAGACTGCTACCTTTTCCGGCTTCAGTGGGCCCCTCTTAGACTCCATTAGGCTGTCCCTATGGGCTCTCCCATGCGATATCTGTTTTGGAAAGTCAGGTGAATCTAAAAAGGGGGTAGTGCTTTGGCACAAGCCTCGGGGCCAGATGGAGTTAGAACTGAAGACCAAGAGGCAGATGTGCACTGGAAAGAGCAGGGGTTGGTGCCACAGGGTCTTGCAAAAGTATTTACTATGCTGTACCCCTCCTAAAAGGATCCCTCCACTTCCTGGATCCCCTTAGACCTTGAGGTAGATTCTGCACTGGCTTTCTTCCCAAGTGGACTCCATGATGGATGGACCCCTTGGTATTCCTAGCACTTTCGCACAGAGTTGGAAGCCAGGAGGTCCAGCATTAAGATCCTAGGATTTCTAGACTGGAGATGCTGGGCTGGTAGTACCAAGTGAGGCAAGAACATGCCTCTGCTTCTCTGCAGTGGAAGGCATGCTCTTAGAATTAACTCTTGAAGTCCTGTGCATCCACTGTTAGGCTTGGAGTCTCCTTCATTTATTCAAGGCTTAATATAGTTCTACAATAGCAAGATATTGGGAGGCCTTGGCTTGCGAAAGAGATGCGCCATGCAGGTAGTACTTGGTGGCTTCCTAAAGGCAAAGACTTGTCTTGCTCCACACTCGCAGGAGGGCTGGCCTGGCTTCCTAGTCTAAGGGGGCACCAGGGATTGAAAGGTTGGGGTAAGCTTAGCACACCAGGCAAATTCCTCTGAAAATCCTCGTCCTCATGAGAGCACATATGCGTTCCTATGAGTGAACCAGCTTAAAGCTCCTGGCCAATAGTAAACCCTCAATGAACTGGTCTCTTTTCCCAAATTGGAGACCATCTTGGGATCAGTTTTCAAGCTACATGGAGAGGCTGATTCCTAATAGGGGAGAACTCCCATCCATGGGGGTGGGGGTATGGCTTAGACTGGAGAGTTGTTGACCTCCAAAGACAGTCTAAGTGATTCAGGTCTGTTAACAAATGGATAATAGGATAACAAATGAGTATTCTGGTTGAATTTTGGCGAATGGAGGTCTTCCAACCACTTCTAACTTCAGAATGAATAGACTCCACTTGTGCCTGGTCTAGTGAGCCTTGCTACCTTAAGCCTCCGGTGTCTCGAAGGTCTATAACAAAGTGGTAGAGATAGTTGTATGTACCATCCTGAGGGCATTACCTCAAGTGAGAGGCCTCTAATAGCACAGCAGTTCCCCATAATGCTTTTCTGTACTTGTTCTTTATAGCACTTAGTACATCTGTGGCTACACAAGTACTCAGCAGGAGTCTTTCGCATAACCCAAACTCAGCAGCTTAAAGCTGCCATCTACTAGCCTGCAATTCTGTAGGTATAAACTGGGCACGATGTGGCTGGACTTTCATCTCCGGTATCCCAAATCTGAAATCAAGGTGTCAGATGGGCTGTGGTCTCATCTGGGCACTAGGAGAAGGTCTGCTTCCAAGCACATTAAGGACATAACCTAGTTCCTTACAAGGTAGGATGATGGCCTCCTCCTTGCAGGTTGGCACTGAGGGCCACTTGGCTCCTGAGGGCTGTCTGTATCCTTTGCCTCCTGAACCCCTCCATTTTTTTTTTTTTTTTCAAGCTGGCAATGGTGTCTTGTGAATCTCGTCTCCATATTTCTGACAAAGTTGAACTTAAACCCGCAAAGGGCTCGTGTGACTAGGTCAGGCCCACCCGGGATAATCTACCTCTTGCCACACTCTAACGATCATAGAAGTGAGCTCTCCTATGCACCTACCCCCTCCACCCAGAAGTTAGATGGGCCTGCGCATACTGGGGAGTATATCTTGGGGCCATCTTAAGATGCTGCCTACCACAACTCTCGGACTCCGATCCTCTACTAGAACCACTGGTGGATAGGTCTTGCCTCCCTCCCTGTCCTCAGCACCTAGGGCCAAGCTGGGGTGGAAGAGCTATTGGGACTTCTAAGAGTGCCCTACTTGGAACTAAGGCTGTTCTAGGCTAATCCTGCTTTTCTGTTGATGCAGGCTTCAAAGCGGAGACGATAAAGTAACTCCAACGATATATCCTGATCTACTTGAGAGGGCCGCCTTGAGAGTTTACTTAACCAAAAACGCAATCTGCATCCTCCTTTCCAGCTTCGTATGATGTCCCCGAAGCATTTGCAAGAGTCCCACCTAAGCTGGCGTTGCTATTTCTGCCATTGTCCACAACCTACACTAGTGGCAATAGGCCTAGTCTTTCCTGACCTCCGTCCTCTTGCAGAATGTGGCCATAAGAATAATTCTGCTTGAATGCAAGGGAGGGAGCAGGTTTTCTCCTTCAATACTTTCACTTGTGAAAACATCTACATTAGGGGAGTGCTGCCCCCTTTGGGTCAGAAAGAGTAGTTCTTCACCTGAACAGGGTCAGGGATGCTAAGGGGGATTCATCCTCAGGGGATTCAGTTCTACTGTGTCTTCATCCTCAGGGAATTCAGTCCAAGGTGCTTGTTGTCTGCCCTCCCCCACGAAAAAACTAGGTTCCCATTCAGTCCATTACCCTTCCCCTATTCATAAGGATTGAGTTTGAAGACTTTGGGAAGTACTAGATGGAAGGCAGGGAAATCCACCCTAACTTCGAGCCTGAGCCCTACTTGTGTATAAAACAAGCTGCTGACTCATGCCCACAGCAAACCTGCCATGCCACTATTCTTCCTAGGCCATTGCTGATTAATCAAAGCTTGGTCTACCATGAACTTGTGCATAGTTGTGGAATCCTTCTCAATATGGTAGTCTAAGGTAGCTACAAGCAGAACTGCAGATTAGTATTTGGTATTCCCTCAAGTCTGCGCAGATGGGTTTGCTGGCATAGTAGCTCTGCTATCCTGGGTCAGCCTGGGGGTTTCACGTTCAGTTTCACTCCAGAAGTCTCCAGTGGGAGTAGAAGGGGAATTAGAGTTCTATCTTGACAAGGGTAAGAGGTGGGAGAGTAAAAAGTCGAGGACAAAAACAAGCATGTCCCGGGGTTCATGGATCAAAGTTTCGGGGAAGTCTGACACCTCTCCCCCATCGTGACACAAGGTTCAAGGTCATCCTAGTCCTTCAGAGCAATCGTGTTTTTTGGGGGGAGGAGACCAGACCCTCTAACAGTTTGGGTTTTGCTTAAAGGACCTCAGCTAGGACAGCTGTTGGCAAATTCTCGAGACTTGCTCTCCTGTATAAAGGACTGAATGCCTCCCTTCAGGCCTCTGGAGATGAATGTACTGTGGGTGGAAATGGCTAGGTACCAGGTAGATGAAGCAGAGTTGCACAGACCTAAGGCTCCCCAGCCTCAAGGGGAGAAATTTCTTCTGTTTCCCAGGCTTTAAGCTGCTTCCTTGGAACATTGCCTGTGTATGGGTGTTCCTTCAGCCCTTCGGAGGCACTGTTGTCCTGACGCTCTGAAGGTCACCATGTATCTTTGGGGGTGGGGACTCTCTAGGAGGTGACCATGTCCCATGCTTGAGGGAGATGACCAGCAAGACATATCATATGTTCTTTCCAGGCCTTCAGCAGTCCAGAGGTCAGGAAAGCTGCCGAATATAACGAAGTCTGGCCCTCTTAAGTACTGCATACACTGATCTCTTGATTCCAAAGGATCCATTCATGATACTCTAACTGCTGCTCCTAAATCCACATTTATATCTTCATTTTTAAAAACTTACATGGTCTCTAGGGTGGAAAGCTACCAAATCAGGGTTGGCATCAAGTCTGGGTTGACCTCCAGTGTAAAGCCTAAGGTTTCTCAGCCTTTTGAGATGTGAAACACTACTTGATCAAAAACTTCTGTAGATCAGAATACAAAAACCTGGTCCCAAGTCTCCTTAAATGGGAGCCTGGATGTATTAGAGTAGGATGAGACCCTCAACAAATGAGATGCCTGCTATGTTCTAGAGATTGCTGTAGGTGCTGAATGTTCAGTGGAAGGAGTCCTTGCCTATGTGGAACGTTTGAGATGGATAACAGATATACAGAATAAATCGGATAGCAATACATCCCATGTGGGGGATTGGGGTGAAGCAGAAAAAGAATATAAGGGAATCCTGCACTTATAGCCAAGATCTAGCCAAGATCTCGTGTAAACAACTTAACCATGCCTATCCTCTGCTTGATCTGCAAATGTTTTTCAGGAATGTAATGTCTACAACTGAGCTGCTTTTCAGTATGAAAGTTGAGCCCAAAGGAGCTTGAGGGAATACTCCATGTCCTAACCTTCTGGAGGTCCCCTCCATGTTGAGCACATTAAAAACTCAGATAAGTCCTGCAAAAGAACACAAGACTATGTAAACCTTTGTTCCTCGGACCTAGTGACTAAAAACCACAGGGGTGACCTACCAAGTACAGGGACTCGTAGATCAACTTAGGAAACGCTCACCCTCTATTAAGTAGGACAGGACCTTAGGCCATCTTATTTAAGGTTTTGCTGACCATTAACTTCTCCCAATCAGATGACTCAAACATGTGACCGACTGAGGATTAGCTCAGAAGGACCACCTTGTGTTCATGACTTCTTCGTCCCAGTGTCTTCCTAAGTGGTTACTTTACCATTTAGAACAAGGAAGCACAATTCTCTGGGAGTGACTGGCAGAACAGGGGTCCCTTGTGTCAGGAGAGTCATGACATCTGGCAAGCCAACTCAATTGGTTTCTAGTTCAATCTTAATAAAACTTGTCCCCCCCCCCCCCATCCTAGGCAAAAAGCCCGGGTTTCCACACTCAAGGAGGCTTACTAGAAATGCTCAGTAAGAGCACAGGAGTGTGAAGCCTACAAACAATGAATGAGGGGGAGAATAGTTAAGAGGGGTGTCTCATGCTGGAGTCTCCACTTGGAGCTGCTATTCATAGCAGGAAGGTGGGAACATGAAGTTTAGTACTTGGTGGAGGGCTCCCCCTCTCCCCCTGCCCTTAGCTTTGGGCTGAATGAGGTTATTCCACTGGGCTTCTAGTCTGAAATAAGTTGGCTTTGGGTTTTTCTGAACTCTCTAGATGCCAGTTCATTCAGACTTTGGTGCAAAGATGCCACATGACCCCAGCAATGCTTGTAGAGATCATGCTTTGATTTAGCTCCTGACGCAGCTTGGTGGTTGAGGGTGGGGGCAGGGGGAGAATTCCTATTTGCTCATTAGTGGAAGTACTAGAACAAGTACTACAGTATGTGTCCTGGATCATAACTCAGAGGCAAACAATGAGAACATGAAAGTACACAGAACATTAAAAAAGTGGAATGTTCATATAGTGTGTATGTGGAAAAGATTAAAAAACCATAAGCCTGTGCAAGGTAATGAGGACAGATGGTCGGTACAGCGGATAGGAGAATAAATCAGGGCCTTCCCTGACCTGTCAGCCCCATCTTGGACTCCAGGCTAACCTGAGGCTCTTTGGCGGCTCTCCCTGTCTCCCCCCGCCCCACCCCCACCCCCACTTCTGAGACCAGCTGGAGAGGAAATGGAAAAGTTCCCAAACAGAGGGAAGTGTACCTCCCAGTTCCAGCCTTGGGAGGGAGGGGAGAAAGGGAAGAACAATGGCATAGGAGCCACTCAGATTAAAGGATCTACTGGCTATGAAAGTTACTTCATGAATTAACTGCTCACAAAACCCGAATATACTCAAGTTTAAAATAGGGGGCTCCTGAGCACACCCCATACTTGCAGTTTGGGTTGCCTTTTATTGAGGTGGAAGCCCTGGTGAAGTTACTCATAGATGCAGAAAAGGGAATTTCCCCTTCTCCACCTCTCCATCTCTGGTGTCCTGTCTGAAGTGCTTGGGGAGCACGGGATAGTAAGTGGTCCTAAGGGTATAATGCACCTCTCACACCTGGAAGGTTAGATCACTCCTTAGCACTGGGGAGCAGTGTGGGGTTTTGGATTTTGATTCTGCTCTACCTGTCCCTAGAAGGAGGCTCTTTCTGGTCAGAGCCTCAGCACTCTAAACAGAATCCACCCTCCACCTTTCCCCTTCCTAGGGGGGGCTACGGAGGCCAGGGTCTCTGTCACTCTTTGAGCTGGCCTTCAAAGGCTGCCTGATGCTGGCATTTGGTGTGTCCCCCATGCAGGGCTGAAGGTCTGGTGTCCCAGAACACTCACTCTCGAGTTAGGGAAGTTTGAAATTTTTTTTTTTTTTTTTTTTTTTTTTTTTTTTTTTTGTGGCTCTGACCTGGGGCAGGGGGTACTGTGCTTCCATGGTGCATTTCCATGCACCGCCCACCCCTGAGCCATGCTTCATTCATGGGAATGAAGTGAGGATTAAGTGGATGTTGCTGCTTGCTGAGATAGACGGGGGAAAGGGGGTTCGCTGAGAGGGTGTGGTAACCTGGGTCCATCTTTGATACTCTGAATTCCATTTGACATGTAGTCTTCTAGGGCACCTGGGTGGCCCAATATTAAGCACTCGACTCTTGATGTCCTCTCTAGTCTTGATCTCAGGGTCTGAGTTTAAGCCCCATGTTAAAACTCCAAGAAACTTCCCTTTAAGGTACAAAGGTCCTGATGGACACTATGCATGGCTATGTTCATTCTCCTAGAACATCACAAAGCTAGCCCATTGTGGTGGGAGGGGAGGACAGTTAGTATCAAGTCCACACTATTTGCATGACTAGTTACCGTCTATCAAACTCCTTAGAATAGGAAAGTGTCTCCTTTTATCCTAGTGACTTATCCTTTCTAGGATTGCCTCTCCCTAGACAGAATAGGGACTTTGGCTGCTCACCAAGTTGCCTGTAGACCAGGCTAGGCAGCCTAGAGCAAATGTTGGACATCCTGTGAAGGTAAGGGTGGGGGGTGGGGGTTGTCTTCTCTGGATCTCACTCCAAAAGTCTTAAGCCAGGTCTGAATCTTCAAAGTGCTATTCTTGGGGAACCCTCACCTGAAATAGCCTCCCTTGGTGCTCCTAAAGGAAGCAAACCCAACTAATCTTGGGGGCATGGTCTCCCATTTACAAGTGTTGAAGATCCTTGTCAAATATACTTGTGGCTTGGGATACAACTTCTGGTTAGAGCCTCCTATCCTCAAAAGTACATCGAGCTATTTAGGTGGAAATAGGGAGATACCCTGGAAAAACCAAGTAACCAAGAGGCTCCAGTTTTTTTTGTATATTTTTTTATTGGAGTTAGATTTGCCAACATCTAGAACACCCTGTGCTCATCCTGTCAAGTGCCCATCACCCAGTCCCCTATCCCCCCACCCACCTCCCCTTCCACTACCCCTTTTTCCTTTCCCAGAGTTGGGAGTCTCCTGGTCTGTCATCCTGATTTCGCGCCCCCCCTTCTCCTTTCCTCTATGATCCCTTTCACTATTTATATTCCCCACATGAGTGAAGCCTTATGATTGTCCTTCTGACTGCTTTCACTCAGCATAATACCCTCCAGTTCCATCCACGTTGAAGCAAATGGCGGGTATTCATTGTTTCTAATGGCTGAGGAGTAATCCATTTCTTGTGTATATGTATGTGCATCTCTAGTCATTAGAGGCTCCAGTTCAAAGAAAAAAACCTTAAAGTCTGTATAGGAGTTGAAGTATAAAAAGGAAGAATCTTCTAAATATACTAGGACTTCAAATATGGCCTAATGTTACAGGGAGGTATCGAATTCTACATACCTCAAATCTTGATAAGACTCCATCTTATTGGGACAAAAAAAATTCCATCTGGTGGGCTTTGAAGTGTCAAATCTCAAATGTGTATTAACTCAGAATATCTTACCCATAAAAAGGCCACCCTTCTGGCTTTTGATGCATCAGTCTCCCCATAAAGGTGGAATTACATCGTTTGAGTGGTATTCCTGATACTTCCACAACTTTCAGGACCTAAAGTATGTTAGGAACCCGAAACTTTATTTCTGGGATCTCCATGTGCTCACTCACAGGAGTAAGACCTACAAAGGGAGTGGGTGAGGTGGGGCCTGGCTAGGAGTAAACTTTAGAGCCCATCTCTAGTTGACGGACTCTGAGGCCACATGGAATTGCAGACTCCCATTATGGGCCCATCCCACTTGTTTCAGGAGAAGCTGGAAATCTTTTCTGTGCACTCTAAATGCAAGTGCTGGTAACTTAATTCAGGCCTTAAACCTTGTAGTAAGGTTTAACTACAGTAAACCTGTAGTAACCTTGTAGATCCTTCTGCAGGATGGTGGTATGCCATGGCGGGCAACCTTTTTATATTCCTTGGCCCCTGGGACATCCAGAATATTAAATGGTGTTTCCCCCCTCTGAAATGGGAAGAGTTGTACCACTGATAGGCATAAATGTCTGGTCCCATAGGAACTCATGGTAGGCAATTGATAAAGTGCATGGTCCTTTGCTTGGGCCCGGACTTTGAGAGACCACCTCAAGGGTTTGAGTTAGCCGTAACTCATGTGCTGCCCCATTTGCTTGCACTAGCTCCCTTGACTTTCTGCTGATATCTTTAGACCTCTCTAGATTTCAGTGGGTTAAACATGGTTTGATACCCTATCGAAGCAGATATTTGACTAATATACATCCTTTTTTCCTTCTGTGGGAAACAGTCTTGGCATGCCCCACCTGTGACCACGACAGATAGGGAGCTCCTTCTGCATAAAGTGCTATAGTCAGACAGGGAACGGAATACCTGTGAGAGCTGCTACATGGCCCAAGGTTCTATGGAAGTGCTTATCCTAAGCACTCCAACATTTCATGCAGAGAATTTCACATGAAGTACCAACAGTACATCAATCACCCTGGGGTCTGGACTATGTGACCATCTGAACGGTGAAAGACCAAGCCTGAGAAGCTATAGAACTTCTCAGTTATAAATCACTATGAGCTACTTACTGGATTTACTAGGAGTGCTTGGGTGAAGGAGATACTTAGTTTCAGAGGTACTCAGGTTTTTCTCTCTGTATCGACTTACAAATCTTTGCAGAAGTCCCTATTGCCCATCAATCACATGTGCGCTTCACGGTCTATCCTGATTCTTCCCCTCAGGATGTGCATGGTCTTTCTCTGCCCTGGTCAAGAGGGTAGAAGACCACCACCTAGTTTGCTGTGTTCCCACCATAATGACTAAGAGCTGCTGGACCTGAATCCTTGGTGTTTAAGTAGCTGCTGAGGCAAGCATGTACCTACTAACTACCAAATGGCTAAAGGCTACGGTCTAGCTGTCAACACCAGATGTAGGAGTGCAGAAATATGCAGGTGTGGCCTTCCTGTCCAGGGTCTTCTCTCAGGGAATCCCAGGTTAGAAGAGGAGCCACTTGCTGAAAAGGCATGGGTGGGGGCCACACTATAAGGCCTGGTTTCTCAGCCTTCTAGGCTTCACTTGATGCTCTTCTAACCTTAATATCAACCACCTTTCAATGTCCTTGCTGACTTGTTTCAACCTTTCAACTGCAAATGATGACTCCACCTTGGCCCAGCCCCTCTCTTCCTACCAGGGTCTTGGGAATCAAGAGCCAGCCAAGAGGCAAGCTGCTCCAGGGTCAGGTGACTGCTCTGGTTCAATCAGTTTGGCCTTGAAGAACCATGTCCTGGTACAAAAACATGGCCTCTCAGGGTCGGTGGGACCTGGATAGCTTACCATCCCAGGAGCTGTGGATGGGCAGGGGGGGACTAATTAAAATCTTGTAAAAAGACCACATGTAGGGATGAGGAAAGCTACTTAAGGCTACTTCTAGTATCTGATGGAAGGGTGACGCAGGAGCAAGACTCCAGGCTTCTTGCCAGGAAGATGTGCAGTCTCCATTCCTCAGACCCAGGGTACAATGGCTTGGCCTTATCCTTGTCGCTCAGACCCTTGACTGAGACTCCGACCTACGGTGGACCCCAGAGTGGAACATTTAGCAGGTATTCTATGTGGACATAAAAACTTTGGTCAGCCTGAGGGTGATATGTATTGGAAAGTGGACACTGTTCAGAATCTATACAACCAAACACACCTGCAGTCACCCACAAGGGGATCAGTCCCCTTCTTTGGGTCTGGCTGTTCCCTGGCTTTGCATGTGGCATATGTTGGTGAATTTTACATGTGTGCCTGGAGGAATGTACTGTTGAGTGAAGCATTCCGAGTGTTCATCAGACTTTTGGCTGACTGATACCATTTAATTCAACCGTCTTTCCTGAGTTTTCTGCCTGCTGGTGGGTCAGTCTCTGATGGAGGGGTGTTGAAGTTCCCACCTGTCAGAGTGCCTTGTTCATTCCTCCTTGCAGTTCTGTTGGCTCTTGCTTCCCCTGTTCCAGTGCTGCTCCATCTACACACAAGATTGTCCATTCTTACGATGGACCTGGCCATCAAGTAGCGTTCTTTATCCCCGAGATCTTGCTCTAGATCATGCTTTATCTGAAATCTAGCTACTCTACCTTTCCCCTAATCTGGATCAGTAGGGTATCTTTCTCCATCCCCTTGTCTTAGTATTTAAAATGCGTTTCTTGTAGATGGCCTATAGTTCGGCGGCTCTTCTAATTCAGTAAGCGTTTGTGGAAAAAACGAAGTCCATGGTCTGTGGCTGACTCCCTTCAATGGAGCATTAATAGTCCCTAACTAATCACCCATCCTCCAAACTTAAGGGGAATTCTGCTTGGCAGGGGGAGGGGCAGTTTTGGCTCCTAAACAGTACTGAGTAAAAGCTGTTGTGTATGGCAGTCCCCCCTCCCACCTTCATTGGGGGGTGGGATAGGTTCCAGGACCCCTAGGATTCAGTACCATCCACTATCTCTTCCTGTGTAGACCTAATTCTGGAAAACATAAAAGACGTGACTGGCCACAAGATATTTTACACTGTATTTACCTTGTGATGTGAGCTCACAAATACCTACATAAGATGAAGACTTAAAGAATGAGGCATTGTGACAGAGCATTAGGCTACTATTGGTCTTCTGATGACACCCCCCACACACATCGGAAGGATCCTCTGCTTCCAACCCAAGGTTGAACTATGGGTAGCTGAGGACCACCATAGGTCTCTGAGCCAGTGCCCTTATATACTATAGGATGGAATCCCAAGGAGTGAGCATTTGAAGTGTTGCATCTACTGGCTGTTGCCAGATTGCCTTCCAAAAGAGATAATATATACCCCTACTGCGAATAGTACCCTCTTTATTGGAGCCAGAGGCAGAATGTAACTGGGCAGTCATCCAGGGAGTTGGAATCCTTTTGATAAGGTATCTGGAGCATTCAGACCCCAATCATATCTTGTTGGCAAGCTCTTAAGTTTCAGTTCACTGTCCCAACACCATCCCTTCTGCCCTGTCTAGTGAGGCATCTCGAGCCAATTACTAAATACTTCCTAAATCCCATACATACAAATGTACCAACTCCATTTCCAAGCCCTGATCCTTGCAGGGATAGGTCTGGATGAGCATTGTTCTGTTAAAACCTGAATTTGGTCTAATACTTATTATTCTGAATAAGTTCAAGTCTTTAACCATTGCCTGAAAGAATTCAGCAAAGAGTTAACTCCTTTTTCTGGCCCATTCTATCCACCCCACCCCCACCCCCACCTCCACCATGAATGGGTATTTAGAAACTGCAATCTACCAACAGGGAAGCTACTTGGATGGAATATAACCAGGGTGTTAAACCAAATTGTTTGTGGCTTTGGAATGTGGGGCAGGATTTCTCACAACGGCTTTATCTCTATCCCTGCTTGCCACTAATAGGTCATTCACTTATCTGGGTGTATGAATGCATCCCCATCGCGTACGTCCATCAAACCCTAAACCCACAGCCACCCTGGCAGATCGCACACGCGATGCTGCGGAGGCCTCTGTCCTGGAGCCAAGTGCTTTATATAACTCCATGATGGTGGTTCCAACCAACTTACTTTTCAACAGCTCTGTATGGCACCCTTGCCTGTCTCTCAGTGACAAGCCAGGACCTTCTTCAGGCATTTTCTCAGCGGGTTAATCAAATGGCATCAGTGGGAATGTTTACAGCTTGCTGCCACTTAGGGAGCTTTATCAGGGCCCTTTTAATATCAGCCCCTAACTCTAGGCTGATAACAGAACAGGAGGGGGCTGGGGACGGACAACAGCTTTGAGAGAGCTGGTGAAACCAGAAAACAAGATGTCAATCTAATCTGAAAGACCTCCCATAGGGTCTCTGCTGTAGGGTAGCAATTTGGTCTGGAAATTCTTTACTGGGGATGACCTAGTGCCAGACAGATGCTTAGCATCTAGGGCTACTGGTGCACTGGCTACAAGCACCTATTCATGTACCCAGGTTTTGTTTCTATGAGCTTTTTTTCTCTACCCATTCAGAAATGTGTTGGCCTAAAATCTAAGCCTGAGTACTGCTATTTCTGCCTGTCAGACTTTGAGCAACTTCTTGACCTCTTACAGAGGATGTATTTTCTGAATGGCATGCGTATGCTTAGGACCTAATGAGACCTGAAAAGCTGAAGACTAGCTCTGACCCTACCATCGCAGGGAATCATGATTATTGACCCAGACTAAGAACCTATCTGAGCTGTACCAGACACTTCTGGGAGGAATGGGCTAGTCATTAAGGAAGAAAACCTAAAAATAGAGATCAAGAGGGGCCCTCAAGTCCTAACTAGCTTTTACTTTTGCTAGAAAACCTACCATTTGTGTTAGCAGAGAAGGCAGTGTATCCCTCAATTGTGTTGACTTGCTTCTGCCTCTAGCTTGTCACTGTGGGGAGTTCTAGCATCTGGTGAAACTCTAGAAAATATACGGAGAATCTTCAGTGGGCATGGGTCTCTGGAGAATGGGAGCTGAGGGAATGGTTTCTGCTTCCTCTCATACCTACTTCTCAGGAGCTGGGGCTTCAAGCCCTATTGGGTGGCTCAATCCACTTTGGTCTTTACAGATGCTAATCTTGGCTTTCCCTAATCCTTTCAAGGCAGGTGCACCACTTTTGCTTATTCCAGAAACTTAAGTCTCCAGTGACTCTTGCCCTTCTGCGCTTAATCTCTCTTAATTCCTTTGGGATTTGGGGGAAGAAAACTTGTAATTTGCCATAGTTAGAAGTTCCAATGGCCTCCTTATCTGGTATTTGAATTTTTAAACTTTGAATACTTAAAACTACTAGAGATGCATACTCTTAATCAGAGCATTTGTCTTAAGGGCTATTGTGGCTCAAGAGGACTTTGCCAAGAGTATGTTCAAACTATCTGGCAAAACTTCCATAGCTCTTCCCAACTTGGCAATCGGATGAGTGAAGGAAGACCAGTCACAAAGATAACTAGGATTAAAGTGGAGGAATTCCGGCTATAGGAGTATAACTTAATGGCTAGTTCATCTTTTTAACTTTTGTGAACTGTTACATTGAAAAAGACAAATCTGTCATCACTCAGTATTTATGGGTGATCTTGGAGTGGAACTGAACTGGATTTATTCAGGACAAACTAGAAGTAGCTTTTGCCAGTCTGTTCTCAGTGGCATCTAGAACTACTTTATCCTGGTCACCAAAGGGCATCTAAGTAGTCTCTGTCAAGGGACTGCTGGAAGTGTTTCTGAAATGCCAGTAGGACCATCCACTTGGAATGCATACATGGCCACAGGGAAATCTGTAGACTTCTTAGCCCACAGGCAAAGCCCTACTGAACTGTAACCATCCTGGTTAATCCTACACTTGCATGCCTCACTAGCATTCAGATGGAGCATAAATCGGTGAAAGCATTCTAGGGGACTTTAATGTGTTAACTTAGTGTGATAGTTTAGTAGTCCCCATAGTCCCTACCAAGTGTTGAAGCCCATCTTAGCTAGTATAGACCTGACCTCTAACATTCCGGAAGGGTTTAACCTGCCTGTTCGTTCACCTCCTTTGAAGTACTGTGTGTTGCAAGGCAGCAATTCTCCCCATGAAATCTGCCTTTGACTTCTGTTGGCTAGTCCTAATTTTAAACTCTAAAACCAGTTTTCTTCCAGTGCTGGTTAGTTGGGTTTTCCAGGAAACATGCTGAGGTGGAGGTAGGAATGTAAAAGTTCATTAGGGAGTCATACCTTCTGAAGGGAAGAGAGGGGAAGTAGGATTGGACAGAGGGAACCGCTGGACCATGTTGCCTATCTGGCAAATGCTGCAGTGAGGGGCCCTGGTGACTGCCTACTAGAGAAGCATTGTATTAAGCTGGCTCTTGTAACCCTTCCGTGTATTTGCATATTTGCCATACTACCCCTGTAGCATGCAGAGCTACCATGTTTAACAGTCCTTCCCTCAATCTGCCTTAAAATATTCACTACTGAACATCCACTCTTTAGGTGTGGTCCCAATGATCTTAAGTGTAGGGTTGCTAGATGTAGCAAAACCCCAAACTACCGATGAAACTTAAACTCCAGAAACTCCAAGTATAAGGATGTCCCAAATACTGCATGGGATGCTGTACTTGGTGACCTCAAGGAGTACAGAGAAAGTAGACACTAATCTTCTAAAATTAAGAGCCCAAGTTTGAGCTAACTTTGGCAATAAAGTGCTTGACTTCTTTTGGAACTAAAGGTTCTAAGTCTCCCACTTAAATGTTAGGAGATTCTTGTCTAAGTTTTGATCTATCGCTTAATCTTGGTGAAACTAGAAAATTGACAGACTGCAATAGTCAGTGTAAAAGCTTAGATCTGATGTAGGTAATAAAGCCATGTCATTATCTAAATCACTGGTAAACTAACAAATGGGATGTCTGTTCTGGTGTCCTGCCCTAAAATTATCTCCCAGTGGATGGGAATCCACTAATCTATGCTCTGGTACCTCCTCAGCTATACTTCGTCTACAATATTCCTCTCCTTGGCTTCTGTATTTACAGGAGCAAATAATGGTGGCTTAGCGTTCTGCATCTAAGTTCATCCTAGATCTCCTAGGATATAGCATCTTAGTTTGATAACTAGTCTACTGAATTGGCATTTTTCCATTTCTAACCTTACAAAGGGTATCAGCAGGTATCTGAAGAGGACCTTGCAGGGTTGTGTGTTTTTTTTTTTTTTTTTTTTTTTTTTTTAAGTTAATACCTGGGGGCTTTAATCACTAAAGATTCTTACAGCCCTAGCTTGCTTTGTCTACTTTGGGTAGCTAACCAATTGTTGATAAGCTATGAGATTATGTTCTACTTGGTTAACATTGTGTTATTAACTAAATTTTGGTAACCAATGTTAGATGTTAAGGGGAAGCTGGATCAAGAATATATAGGAACTTTGTACTATCCTCCTGATTCAGTGTTAAATCCTCCCCAAAAACAAGTATGGGTGTTAAGGACTTGGAATAACAAAGAATTTCTTAACTTGGATCTCTGGAAGAGTACTGCCTGTCCTGGAAAGCCGGCCCAGTGTCCTCTATGACACACGGAAAAGTCAAAACTAAAGCAGAAATCATTTGCATAGCACCAGAGTGTTTCCTGCCCAAATACTTAGTATTGCCAAGGAGGAACTTAGAATCCGGGAAGACCTAGCTTTAACCAAAAACTCCTAGTAATGTTACCAATGATGCCTATTGAGGTCTGTGTCTCCTGATGGTGGTGTGCCATTCCCAGCACATCCTATCTCTGCAGTAGCCTTCCCCAAGATACAGAATCTCCATGAGCACATCAGAAAAGTCTAGAGAAAATTCTGCGAAACACCCCCTCCCCCCCCCAAAAAAAATCCTAAGACAAGGGGAGACTGAAAAGCTGAGACCTAGACACTAAATGTAACATGATACCCTGGAACCATAAAATCATGATCATGGATCATGAGTCAGCTAGCTAGCTCTGGGGATCAGAAACAAGATGTGCTCATGCTGGAACATAAAGGGATTTCCTTTGATGGAAGGTATGTGAGAAAGTTTCCACTATGACAGGAAGCTGTTTAGAGTCCAAGCTAGGATAGACCCAAGCAACATTGTTGGATACTCTGAAACCTACAACCAAACAAGGACCCTGGGGCTAACCCAGATCAGATGAATCATTTGCTGAAGGCTCCCTTCCCCAGACCTGACTCCTTTATCTTCTGTGGCTTGTTACCTCTTGGTCCCCATAATCCTTCCACTGTTTCAAGCTCTCAAACCTTAAGGGCAGGCTTTACTGTCCAATCTCCTTTCCATATCCTTCATAGATGTTCATCTCTTCTCCCAATCAGCTCAAGATCCCAGGCCAGCGTGGTTGATGAAGCTTCGTGGAGGTTACCTATCCCCAGAAAGGAGCTCTTCAAGGCCATCTGTCCCAGTGCAAACAGCATGTACTAGTTCATCCTTTGCTTTCAAAATAGGAATATTATAGAGCCTAAATAAAAGATCAGTAGCTGCTATGGCCTGAAGCTAGTTTAAGGAAACTGCTGTTCAGTGCACCAACAGAATAATCAGATTTGTCTACTGAAGACCTAGACTGCAAAGCAATACAAGGGGCATTAGTCAATCACCTGTTTGGGACCACTAGCTTCCTTGGAGCAAGGTCTTCCTTGGAGCTCTAGTAGAAGTAGGTAGGGCAGATGGCAGTGTCTGGTTATTCTGAATTTACTGGGCTTAATACTGTGAGATGGCATGCTGACTTCTCATCAGACTCTCAAAGCTGAGACAGGAGAAACCCACCTGGAACCACTGTTTCACCTATACCCTATCACCCTGTACACTATCCTGTACACCCTGATACACTCACCCTGCAGAGAACTTCATGACTTAAAAGACCTAGTGAGAGTCGAGACTAAAACTTGAGTCTTCTGACTTCTCCATGGACCATTTGTGCAATGTGAGGGGTCACTAGGCCAGGCACAGTAGGTCAGGGTTTTGCCTTGGCACAAACTAGTGGGATGTATCTGTTCTAGGAAAACCCCAGGCTGTACCTCTGACCAGTCTATAGAGGACAGGTATATAGTACTAAATGGTCTATAGCCTATGTTTTGACCTATGAGAACTCAGAACTGGGGGGGAAAAGTACCTTTTGAGCTGAAAAGGGAAGGCTGGGTAGGGCTTACCCAGCAAATGGTTGAGAGGGTGTTTCCAAACAAATGAGCAGGACTGGAAGGAGGCCCATATGGCTGGCATGGAGAAGAAGTAGGAGAGCCAACATTATGCTGGAAAAACAGGACAGTGGTGGTGGCGGTGGTGGCTGCCATGGGGTATACACAACAGACATCTGGGGGGTGAGTCACCAGGGTTAGCTCAAGGTCAATAAAGTTCTGTGAAACTGACAGCTCCTCAAATAGGAAAGTCTTGCCAATGGGGAGACCAGGCCAGATTTTTGGGCTGAGGACTGATGCATTGACAACCCCTACCCAACTCCAACTCCGTTTGGCTCAAGAGCTTGGTCTAATCTCTGAGCTGATCTTAATACATCTCCCTAGTGGATAGCTCTAAAACTACCATGACAAAGGGTGGGGGAGTTTTAATGTGACCTCCCCTTTTAGCCAACAGGCTAATGGCTTAAAGATCACCTGGCTGAAATCTAAGCTCCACTGTAAGTTTAAGACCAAGTTGCTGGAAGTTGATCAGGTTATTTGGGCCCCATGCTCTAGGGTCAGTGTAAACCCCCACAATATTCTCTGGGCTATTCCTCTAGAAAAATCAAATGAGATTTCCATTTCTTAACAGCACTATCTTCAGTCTCCCATCTGCATCTGAGAAGTTTTCCCAACTTGTTTTCTCATGTTAAATTTGGTTGGGCAGACCAGTGTTTTCCAACCTCTCTACTTGTGTTCCCCACTGAGAACTTGCTGAAACACATCCAAGGGTCTGCTGGTATATAGTTCTTAGTACAGACTGGACTGTCCTAGCGCTCCATGTTCTTCTGTATCCTTCTAAGATTCATGATAACCGAAGCCTGGATGGGGGGGGGGGGGGGTATTTAGTGACTTTTTTTTTTTTTTTTTTTCTTTCATGGACGAGAAACCTGCTCAGATGCCAAGTCCTTCATCTAGAGTCATGCATGACAGGACTAGATCCCCTATCCCTGGGGGGAATGTGGGTGGATAGAATCCAATCAGAAGTCTGAACTTAACCAGTGTGGTAGTGTCAACTCTGCATGGGCTGAATTTACTTCACTAGTAATAACTGTTCTGTCAAACCCCTGTCTGCTGAACAGGGTCTCCTTTCTTCCAAAGTAAAACTCAGACTTGTTAGCTCTTAAACTAGAGAAAGCTATGGAAAGATGAACACCAGGCTGATAAATTGATGAAATGTGCAGGGTTTGGGGAACAGAAGAATGGGAAATGGCCAACTATTTCTTCATACTTGACACTGATGCATTGGAGGTGCTTGCTACACTTCCTTGCAAAATGTGAGGTGTGTAAAGATGAAATGAAAACCTGTTGAGCACATATGTAAACAGTCCCATATAGGACACCTCCCCCAAGGTTCTAGGCTTCCTGTGGTCAATGGCAAAGCACAGTTGAGGGAGACGTTAACTATTAAACTCAAGAATGAAGATCATCCCAATGCCAAGATACATAAGCTAGATCGATATTCTAGGCATTGAGCCAGTATCTTCATATATTCTAGGCATTGAGCCAGTATCTTCATATATTCTAGGCATTGAGCCAGTATCTTCATAGCATTTAATGCAGAAGATTTGAGGTAGGTTTACTATCTCCATTTTACAGTGGAGGAGACCGGTTCAAGACCCTAAGTCTCTGTAAGAGTGTGCAGTGAGGAAAGGGCAGAACTACCAATTCCCAAGTCTGAGCTGAGCCCATGCTCTTAACGTGCTGCCTCCCTTGTTTTTGCTAGGAGTTGGGGTCCTGTAAGTGACAGTGGTTTTCTCAATAGGAGTCCAGACCCAGAGTTTCTGGAAAGAGCATCCTCCTGGGAACTGAAATGACCATCCAAGTATGTATTCCCCTGGCCTAGGGTGAGCAGGTGGCTGAATCCCAGATGCAGAAAAAGGAGCGAAACCACTTTCCAGGTAGTCCTTAAGTTTCTAGAGCACAGCCGTTTGATCACAAGGTGGAATTGAAGGTTAATCCCAGGCCTACCCCCTTGAATTTGTGGCTGGTATCTTAAAGGGTGGGGTTAGGTGTGTGCTTCCTCTTTCCAAAAAATACTGGGGATGCCTGGGTGGCTCAGCAGTTGAGTCTGTCTCTGGCTCAGGGTGTGATCCCGGAGTCCTAGGATCGAGTCCCACATCAGGCTCTTTGCAGAGAGCCTACATCTCCCTCTGTGTGTCTGCCTGTCTTATGAATCTTTCCTGTTTAGAATTCAGGAGTTGTATAAATAAGGTACAAACAGCTTAGAAATTCATAACCTGAAAAGTTAGTCTTAGAAAATCATTTTTGAGACCTCCATTGTTAACATCTGAAGCTGCTCAGTGGTTTTCTACTCAATGTTCTGTTAGCACAAAGCAAAAGGAATTCTATAGAACCACTTGTACAGTTCCCTTTCTGTATTTGATAGAACTTTCCTGAGATTGTACAAGAATATTAAGAATGCTCATGTAACTCTTCCCTGATAACAAACTGCTTACATTCTCCACCCACCCACCTCCATCTTTGTAAAGTTACCTTTTTGAGCTGTTAAGTCCAAGGGCTCCAATCCTCTATTAACTCTGCCTTAGCGTGTGTTTCCTAAGAATAAATACCTCTTATTCCACAAGACAAGATCAAAATTGGGTAACAATCTACAGTACATAATACAACTGTGCAAACCACAGGTCTTCCCATGTCCTAAACGTCGACTTGGTCTTCAAAGCTATAGGTATGGATGTACCATAACTGAGGGATACTTTGGGAAGGCTTTGACACTTAAGTACAACTTCACTGAAACAGTCTTTGCCCCATCACTGGCTCATTCAAAGCCATATATGGTGCTCATCTGAGGTCCTGACCTCTAAGATTTTTTTTGACTTATTTATGAGAGACACAGAGGCAGAGACCTAGGCAGAGGGAGAAGCTGGCTCCCTGCAAGGATCCCAATGTCAGGCTTGATTCCAGGAACCTGGGATCACACCCTGAGCCGAAGGCAGACCCTCAATCGCTGAGGCACCCAGGCATCTGAAGTCCTTGTCTTCTAAAGGCAACTAAAGGAGATGTGCATGATGTCAAGGACCTAGGAATGCGTAGAGGTGTTAGAGGTTCCATAAACCCTAGCTTGTCTTCCCTTGTAGGTTTATCTGACTTCTGGTCTACCAAGCATATGGCCAGTAACAGACCCAGGCTATCAGAATATACCTGTGTTTAATCTTCATCTCTACCCAGACTTTTCCTTTTCTTGAAACCCTCCAAGCAACCCACAAAGTTGACCAGTCCTCCCTGTTGTGACTCCGTTTCAGCACTAACTGCCCACATCTTAAGTGAACAGCCACCCAGTTTGCCGGAATCACCACTGCTCCACTGCTGGTCATTGGCTATAATCAGTGGTGGCAATAGCCAAAAAAGCCATTCTGCCTTTCCTAAACTATTTGCAGAGTACTAACATCCCACACAGAATTGGGAGCCAGCGCAGCAAGAGTGCAGTAAAGTCCAAACACTTCTAGCATCCGTGCCTAAAATGGTATGCTTAAAGGGGCATGATGGAGCTGCAGGTACCAGAGGCTGACAAGATGCAGGAATGCATGAAACCAGCAACGCCTCGGTGCCTTATTGAGGGAGGGGCTACATGGGAGTGGGGAGTGGCTAGTCCTTAAGGGCATGAGCGTTAGTTGAACCAGTGTCCTTTGTAGCTCTGACTTGCTATATAATGTATGTACATCATAGCTTTTGAGCTTTGCTGTATTCCGTTCTCCCACCCTCTCAAGGACTAATTTATGCCTTGCAGAGCTATTAGGAAGTATGAATGCAAAGAAGCTGGGATGCTGCCCATACAAGTAGTAGCTATAGTAATAAGGAGGATGAGCCCTCCCTAGGACCTCAGGGAATTTGAGAAGTCTAAGCTTACGTGTTGCTAGACGACGGGTCTCCATTGAATGTAGTTACTAGGCGCTTGGAGTTGGACCAATCCGATGCCTTGCTGATGGAGGGCAGTGGCTCTGTAGAGAGATGGGGGTGGGAGGCCAGGTGCCTTGTTCTGCAGCTGTATGCCATTACCCTTAGCATTTGGGGTAGGAACAGTCCTGATGCTGGCCACTTGTCCACATAGTTTTATTGCTTTAATCCCACAATACTAGCTGGAACCAGGCCCTGATAATATATTTAAGTAATGAAGCCTGACAGCCGGGGCCTGCCGAGGTGATTAGAACACACCTAGCAGAGTGTGAGGAGGTCCAAAGGTGAGACTCCTAATCCCTTAGCAATGCTGGCAATTGTGATGGCAAATGAACAGGAGGTTTAGGCCCAGAGTAGAGCCAAACGTAATTTCCAGTTGGAAACCCCGACCGGGCCCAGGTAAATGCTTGTGTCCGAGAGCAAGAACATGAACAGTTCTTTCAGGATCAGGCAAGTGATTTTTAGTAGACACTTCCTGGTATTACTCGGCAATTACATGCTAGAAAATAAAGTTGATCTGTCCAAATACCTCCCTAATACTTGATAGGAAATGATTGATTCTTTAAACCCCATTAGAGTAGTGTAGTCTGTGACAAGATTCCAAAAGCACTATTCTGTAATGAAACTTTCCTCCTAGCTGGGACAACTGAGGAAATCTGAAATCCTCCATGGCTAGAAGGCTCCCTTTCTATGTATCAAAGCAGGCTACAAATTTCTGTGCCTTGGCTTATTCACATACTTCTGGCAGTCATTCCACATTCATACACAGGTCTTTGGAATTATTTCTATCCATTAGGGGTGCCTAATTGAAAGCCATCCACACAAGATTCATTCTGCAACACAACAGCTACAGTGCTTTCTTTTGGCGCTCAAACCAAGGTCAGGGGGGCACTAGATTTAAGGAGTTTGAATTAGATCAAGTATGAAGGGTCCAAGTTTAGTCAAACTGGTTTTTGAAAGCGCCATGGCTGCAGGCATGGCCACTGAAATCTGGCAGAGACCTGAGCCTATGTATCTCGTGTACTATGTAATTTCATAGAATAAAGGTGAATGTATGTGGAGTATGTCCACTAAACAGGCTTAAAAATAAGCGTGTGCCTCATTGGGCAGGCCCATTTCAGAATACACCTGAGAACCCACTCAAAGCAGAAGGGTGAGACCTTTTGTAGGAGATTCCTTTAGGTTATCCATGGAGTCAATTGAACACTTAGCTGTCTGGTTTTTTTTCTTGGGGATCTTGGCCCTGATTCCCTAAGACCTAAACCATACTAGCATTCTGTTACATAGCTTACACGAGACCACAGTAGCATCTTGTCTAGCACCCCCTGTAGGAGTGACTTTTGTAAGACCTCCTGAAACCACCACTAACCAATAAAACCTTGGTCACAATCACAGACTGAGGCTGTTAATCTCCAGACATCAGCCCTAAAGACAGGAGCATGTGAACAATAACCTGATAGGGCTTATATACTTGTCTGCCTAATTGGCACACGTTAGCAGCCAATCCACAGGGGCCTAGAGTTGGGATGCTCAAGAGTTTTGCAAAAGAACTTATACCGCCCCCGGATCCGAACCCCCAAAACGGCAACCCTCTCAGATCACCCTCCCTCCCTGGGAGCTTTGTGCTCACTCAAACTTTGCCCACCACTCCTTGTCTAGTCTAGCTCTTCATCCTTCAAAGCAGCAAGATGAAGAACCACAGCCACTGAAAGACAAATTCTATTGCCTCACTCTTGATAGGCAAAGAATGCAAGCCCTACATTCTATCCATATATAAATCTTATTGAAGTTTGATTTGCCAACATGTAACCCAGTACTCATCCCATCAAATGCCCTCAGTGCCTGTCACCCAGTCACCCCATCCCCTCGCCGTCCTCCCCTTCCACTACCCTGTTTCCCCAGAGTTAGGAATCTCCTGTCTGGTCTTCCCCTCCCCCCCACACTTATTTTCCCTCCTTTCCCCTATAATACCTTTCGCTATTTCTTATATTCCCCGTATGAGTAAAACCATATGATCTTTGATTGACTTACTCCACTCAGCATAATACCCTCCAGTTCCATTCACGTTGAAGCAAATGGTGGGTATTCATCATTTCTAATGACCGAGTAGTATTCCTGTGTGTACATACATATATCACTTCTTTATCCATCTGTTGATGGACATGGAGGACTTTCCACAGTTTGGCTATTGTGGACATTGCTACTTTAAACATTAGAGTGCAGGTGTCCCAGCATTTCACTGCATCTGTATCTTTGGGGTAAATCCCCAGTAGTGCAATTGAGAGCTCTACATTCTAGAAGTTAACCTGCCAGCTTCCTATTGCCCAGAAGACTGAGAAATCTTGTCCCATGGAGCAAGGAAACTTGCCTGAACATCATGGATCTGGGCCACATCAGAATTCAACTAGAGCAATCAGAACCACAAACTCGAGTCTAAAACTCAAGTCAACTGTTGACTGTGTGACCTCGGGCAAATGCCTAACCTCTGAGCCTTTGTTTCTATCTCTAAAATGGAGATGAATTCTTGTTCTGAGATGTTAAGGCAGGATTAGACTTGAAGAGATCAGTTAGAGAAGCCTGAGGGGGATTAGGGAGGATGGAGCTGCTGGAGACTTCTGGTACAACGCACAATGCCCGTCAGAGCCCTGAGTAAGAGGGGAAGGAAGTAGAAGTCCGTTAAAAGCTGACACTCTCCTGGCTCCCCAGAAAAGGCTCCCTTCCCTCCTGGTCCAGTGGTGCCCGGTCACTGCTGGGAGCAGCCCATGGGGTATACACCTCTGTGCAAATGTACCCAATGACACTCTGACCTCAGCATATGGGTCATGTGTCACCTGCATCCTCTGGAAGCTTAGATTTGAGAGCTCTGGTTTCACAGTTGCAACAATTCCATCCGAGATGTGAAAATTAGCAGTGTCTTCAAAGCTTAGTTTAGACCCATACTAATTGCTGTTCAAAAAACTTGTCTAGGGGAGCTGTCCGAAGGTCCTGTTCCATTTGCCTGTGTGAATTTAGGCACATCCTTGCTGCTTTTCTCCCTCTGTATTACCATCTGTAAAGTGGGGCTATCCATAAATTACAATGAACTCCACTCAGCATGGCCTAGTGTGCTCTTAGTACAAGGTCTGCCGTTACTACCAAACTCCCTTCCCACTAGTCTGAGCATCTGCCTTCTGTGGTGGGAGCCTGAATCTGCACTTCCAATCCTTCTCGAATGAGGAGGGTCAACTCCCGTTGTCCACATTTGCTGTACCAGGGCAGCCTCTTGTCTGCCTCTTAGGCAAGGAGTCACAACTGTGTCCTGTGGTCGACTTTGCCAAAGAGCTATGGTGGAGCCCTTTTCCGTAACCTAAGCAGGCCTGGTAGGGAAACACCTCTCCGTCCAAGCAGATGCAGGATCAGCTCCATGACTGCCATCTCTGGGGACTCCCAAAGGGCCAAATACTGAGAGCCCTGGGCTAGTTTGAATGCTCTGATGTTGGGTGCCTTGAACTTTTGAGCGGGGAGCCCACGTTTTCCCTCTGCACCATACCTGGCAAGTGACACACCCACCCTGGGACTAGCAGCAGCTCTTAGGATTTAGGGAAGCAGTCTGTGCATCCAAAGGGTTTGAGGATAATGGAATAAACAGCCCGTGGGGAGATGTGAGCAGGGTTAATGGAACAAGAAGTGGCGAGGGGCTTGTAGTAGCGGGGGCCACTGCCACTCCCTGGCTCTTGGCTCCAGAATCGGCCATATCTTCAGAAGAAGAGCATCCCGATGAGGCCTGCTCTGCCCCAGGAAAGTGGCTACCTCCAAAACTGAGATCCTGAAGCAGAAATTGGGAGAAGGACCCCCAGGTTTTGTTATCTCATGCCCATTTCCTAGCAGAGCCTTTGGTTTGCTGCTAGAATAGCAGATAGCTGGGGGCCCAAAGGAGGCATCCATGAAGATAAGCCCCTGGGGCAGAGGCTGGGGAGGGCTAAGAGACTGTACTTGGAGAAGCAAAACGAGGGAAAAGCAAAGACCAGGCAGTGCAATGGCTTCTGAGAATATTGGTCACTTACTTAAAAATCCAAGGCTGTCCAGTGGTCTAAACAGCTTGCCAAATCCATTTCCCCTGAGCAAGGGCAGCAGAGCTTTCAGAGTTGCTTTCCTGAGACCGATGAAAACTCACTAAAGACTACTTGCTAGCTAAAAAGCTGTTGAAGGTCTCCAGTAGCTGTCATAAAGTAGCAATGTGACTGAATTTTCCAGATCCATTTTCTCTAAATCTTAGGTTTCCATAGTGGTAGAAGTCTCTACTAGATAAACAAGGGGTGGGGAGGAGAGGGGGGGTGGGTAGGTAACCACACTGCAGCAGATACAAGAGTGTACTTTGAGTCAATCCTATGTATTTCCTGAAAAGAATATAGGTTGTAGGTTTATAAGCTGTCTTGTTGAGGCCCTCATGGAATCTGTGTTCTCAGGATGATCCCTTTAGAAATTTAGGGATGTTAACTTTCACTACCAAGTTTATGCTTCTAGTCATGGAGTTAAGGCTCTTCTTGGGGAAAAATTCTTGCAACATTCCTGACATCACTAAAAGGAGGTTTTTCTTGGGACAGTCACTTAGATTCTTTGTGGAGCTAAGGTTCCCCCCATAACATGGATCATGCGTGGATCTCATGATCCTCTTAGGACCTGGGACCTATCCCATTCCATTCTGCCTCTTAGTATTCATATGTTCTGGGTGAGTTAACTTCTGGGCCTATTTCTGCTGTAAATGGAAATAACCTGCCTTTCGAGATTGCCAGGATGAAGCACAGGCCCTCTCCCCTCTCGATGTACCAGTACTCCTGTAAACCACTATGCAGCCACCATGCACTTGCTACCACAAAGTTCAGGGGCCTGGGGAGAAAGACCAACGTAGTCTAATCTGACCAATGCTTTGGGAGTCAAGAGAAGAAAGCTGTTGGACCTTTTGAGAAGAGCTTCCTGGTCCCAAATTCCATGGCAAGATGCCCAAGATTTTCTGAAAGAGATAGTCTAAGTGAGACTTAAAGCATTTAGGGTTGTTGGCCCCTTAGAAGTGACCAGCATTTTGAGAGGAGGGAACACCTTGTTTGAGCCTCAAAGTTGACTGGGTTGCTTCATCTCAAATGGCTGACTCCGTCAGAAGCCTCACTTACTATAATCAACTTGAGAATGGTCTCCTGCCGCTACACATCTGCCACACCAACCCATGTGGGGGCAGGAGTAAGGGAGGCAGATGGTAACTTTAGCAGGTATAGGAAGTCGCAGCCAAGAGATGTGCCACTATCCCAGCTCTCTGGACACCCAGGGGTGGAGGGATGGCTACAAATCAAGTGGTTTACTGCACTCTCCATTTCCCCTCACCCCAGCCCCCAACCCTATGCAAGCATCCAGGGGCCCAGCACTTTCTGCCACAGCTAGGAAGCAAAGGTGCTCAGCAGAAGTCAGCCAGGCTTCTCCATTTTTCTATCTTGTCCCTCCCCTCTCATCAGCAGAAACCCTAGCCAGCCAGCAGGCACTACCTGGTGCATTGGCCCCCAGAGGAGTCCTCTCAGACTGGCCTGCCCCTCCGAGTGTGGGGAGAGTGCACGTGTCCTCCCTGACCACCATCTGCAGGAAATCCATTCATTTCCAACCTGCTGGCAACGCACTGACAGTGAGGAGCCACAGCTGTGGGTGTGGAAAGGCTGCAGGGGAGGAACAATTTCCCAGTGCCGGACTGCTGCGGAAGGAGAAATTGAACACTTACTTACAATTTCCCCCCGAGGTCTGTCGGGATCTAATTCAAATAGGCACTCGGGCTGCAGGGCAAGGACTCTAGATGCCATGCTCCACCGCACCCTGCTTCCCTTAGGGCCCGGCATGACCGTGGCCCTATCCTAAAGCCTCACTAGTTTTTAAAGCTGAGTCCTCTCCTTGTAGAGTTTTGACTTAAGTCCAACTGAAATCTGGGTTTTCTTTTTGCTACATGGCCTTGGAAAGATCTTTGCTGCTTTAAGCTTCGGCCTCATAGGAAATACAGTTGCAAAGCTAGGAGAGACTGCACATGCAGGGATGTTGCCTAATGGCTTGCATGGCTGCGTATATATATATAAATTTTTACTGGGACTTGTGATATCCCTTCCACCTTGTGGAGAACCCCTAGAGCTAGAGGGAGAAGTAGTAGGGTCTACAGGAGCAACACAACAGGGTGTGCACCAATTTTGGGGTGGTAGGGACACAGCAACTAGTTAGGTAGCTCGCATAGGTTCCAACAGAATGGGATGGTCCCATGGTGATGCTGGGGAAATACCCACTGGTCGACAACCTGAAAGCATGCAGTGTAGTGACAGATACATCTTCGTCTTTCTGATGTCTCGTGACTCTTGTGGTTTATCCTCCGAGGATTCAGAGTCTGGAGAGTTGGGGAATCAAACCCCGGGAACTGGACTCCTAATTCAACCCCCACCCCCTCTAAAGAAGCTCTCTGTCCTGAGTTCCCTTCCCTGAAGGTTCTTCTAGCCAAAAAAAACGTTTGGGATTCCAACACTCTCATTCCTAAAACTTTGACCCCCTTGACAAAAGGTCTTCTAGAAACCGTGTACTCCAGACCCTGGTCCCCATCTAGGACTCAGATACCATAGATAAGAATGTACCTGCTGGTAACTGGGTAGGTGAGACCAGGGCTGAACTAGGTGCCACCTGTGGCATGGCTCAGAGCATGGCTTGGGAGTCACAGGTGGCTATTGAAAGCCTGGCTCTATTATGAGCTGGCAAGGTGATGGCTCTGAGCCTCAGGTGCATCTTGCCAGAACATCAGCTCATAGAGCCTTTGTGAGCCTAAATCATGTAAGTGCTTGATGCAAGAGCTATGTTTTTGAGCACTTCAGGGACTTCTAAGACTCCGTCTTCTAAAAGCTACTAAAAATTCAGGAGTTAACTTGTCCTTGAGAGTGCTCAGTCTGCCATCCTAAAATTTGTAAACTTAGCTAAGCTGCTATCCTATCGAATCCTTTCCACCTGCTCAGAACTATGGCTGAGATTCCATCTTTAATGTCTTGACCCCTTTCTACTTAGCATGGGTAGGAGGTGGTTGACCAGGGGCACAGAGGACCCCTCCTGACCAGGCACTGTTTTTCGTCAAAGCATTTGAGGGAGGTACTAGTTACTCTGTACTAGGTTTGTCCAGTATCTGATAAATCTAAAAGAGCTGGGACTTAACCAGTTCATTAAAATCCAGCAGTCCATGTAGGGGCTGGCATGACTTGAAATACAGGGACCCAGGTTCCTCCCGTCTTGTTGCTCTTCTTTGCAAGGCAAACCTTCCCAAAGTCACCTCATGTTGCCAGATGGCTGCTGGAGCTCCAGTCATTATCTAGATTCCAGCCAGTAGGAAGGTGAAAGGTGAGTTAAGGAGGTGCCTCCTTTAAGACCACTAGCTAGAACCTGAACTCAAATTCCACTTGTATCCTATTTGCTAGAATTCCAGCAACCTAGCCAAATCCAAGTGCGAGAAAAACTGGTCCTACTCTGGCAGTCAAGTCAACCCAACTAAAAAACGGGCAGTTATTCTAGAAAAGGCCTACCCAGAATATCCATTCTTGCCAATAGAAGCCTTTGGTCAATGGCTTTGTTCTAAATTCTAGCAGTGCTGTCCTCTAGCTAGACGTTCTTGGGAAGAGAATGGATCTTGGCTACTTTCCTACCTGTAAAATGGGCAGGCTATCACCTATATGGTCTCATGAGGATTGATTTAGGTGGTGGGGGTGTTTCTCCAGTTCCTAGCATCCAGCTCCTGTTTGGATCCTTCCTTTCGGAGTCGTGCATGCTGGCTTGCACAGTCTACTGCATATACCTTAGTGAAAACCCCACTTCCCCAAAAGAAGGGTCTTCAGTGGAGAAATGTGAGTTGAATGTCGACATCTGGGCCTGATTTAGGAAGCCTTTGAGATGGATGCCTTGCAAAGAACAATGCCTTTGTCAGAGGCTGCCAGCATCGCAGGGACACTTAGCAGTTAAGTACAAACAGCTGTCCCACATCTGTAGGATCCATTTTCAACAACTGTATACAGTAGACACTGCTGATAATGAACTTGGGTCAGGCAAGGCTGCATTCATACAGTGTACAGACCAAAGGGTGCTGCCGGGGTTGGGGGCGGAGTGCAAGGTGCAAATGCTGATCCCAGATAAAGTAGAAGCCCTGAGAGAAGGCTGCTCTACATTCAGTCAGGTTCTGGGCTGGGGGGCTTGGTGGTGAGTAGGACCTGGGCTGCTTTCTCTATAGTTCCCTTGGTTTGAAATGGGGGCAGAATCATACCACGGCTGCTGAGGAGTTTGAAAGCCACCCCCTCCTCCTCTCACCCCAAAGAACTTTGATACAGCCAAGATCAGCACCATGAAATGCTAGAGAGAATCTATAAAATTACCTGATCCACTTCCCTGTCTGGGCAGGAAGATGTGCTTTAGAAGTTTGACAAATATCCAGTCACTTCGTGGAAGATCCCATTTTATGTAGCTATCTGTTCTTGTCCTACTTATGACCCCAATAATGGTGCTTAAGTTTCTGACAAAGGTCTCAGGTGACTGGAAAGACCTTGGGTCTCCTCCAGGTTGAATTTGGGAGGCGTGCGCCCTCCCTGCGCTCCCCACCCCCGTGGGCAGTCCTGCCGACCACCGTGTTCTGTGCAGGAAACATCAGCCCTACTTCAGCTCTTAAAGAAGTTGCATAGAAACTACCTACTCCCCTTGCAAATAAGGAGGTGTTTTTATCAAGAACTTGGATAGTTGTCTTCAGATAAGTAAACTGGAACTCCTTTATTTCAAGCATGCTTAGTTAAATACGCCTTGGCTGAAAAAGAATCCTCAGATACTGTTCAAAATGTTTTTCACTGTTCAGTGATAAAAGCTGCCCTTTGCATGGGAGTGCTTCTGGGATATGTACATATTAACATCTTAAAATGTCCACGATAGTAGCAATAAGACCCGGTGTTGCAATTAGGCTGACAGCCTAAAATCCTGCCCAATCGCTGGTCTGCTGTGGGACTTTGAGGCACAGGTGTTAAGCAACTTCTGGTTTCTTGATAGAAATGAGACGATACCATTCCTCTAATCCTCAAAGCACTAAAGCAGGACAGGGTTTACTATACCGGACATGGGTCTAAGTAACTTACTGGGGTCTAAAAAAAACAAAACCAACTTTCTAAAACATGGGGGTCCTCTGCCGGGCCCTGTAAGGTCTTGCTGTGAGGGATGCTTTCAAACCTACCTCTGCCCATGAAATGAACCATGAGTGTGGGAGTATCCTGGCATACTTATCTGTAGTTACTACATTCTATCCTGCAAAAATGAGAGCAGTTTGCCATAGGGCACTCCAGAAGGGGTTATTTTGCCACCTGTCACCTCAGCACTGAGCATCAGTTCCAGAAGCTTCTGTATAAAACCGTAGAAGTCACATTTAACTTTAGAACAGAACAGAGAAATGAATTTCAAGTTGCTTAAATGCTGGAGGGGGTTGGGGAAGAGCAGCAGAATCTGTAGGTTTGCTGGAAAAATCTGGAGTGAAGAATCCAGAGGCAGAAACCCAAGCCTTTCTGATTCCCGCCCAGGCAGGGTATATGTGTATACCTATGCGAGTGAATGGGGGACTTAGGGTTTCACCAGTCTTTTTCATCTTTGTTTCTTCCCTCCCTCCTCTCCCCCGCCCCCAATCCCTCCCCAAGCTTTATGCTCCCCCTGGACCATCCAGAAGGCAAGAGAACGTGGACACAGAACTCCCAGCAACAGTTCTGAACTTAGCTCTGCTGGGGGATGCCAAGCGCTGATTGCTGATGACCTGAAACCATCTCCGTGGCTGAGGGGGTGTGAGTCCTAACTAAACACTAGGCTTGGGCTGACTTGCTATTGAGTGGCATGCATACCTTCTGTCCAGAGATGGTTTCTCCCTTGCCTACTACTCAAGGGTTGGATGTGGCCCAACCTAGGGGTGCCTTCAGCAGTGAAATCCTTCCTCAGGCTGCTCCGTCTGGCTTTTTTCCCCCCTCTGAATTCATCCATGGCACAACCAGATGTAGAGGCAGACCACTGTCTACAAGAACGGTCTTCCCATTGTGTTTGGTTATTCAGGTTTGTCCAACATGAAGCTGCAGTGCACACAGCCATCTCTGGGAGGGGGCTATGTGAAACCACACTATGTGAAACCAGAGGCTCCATGGGTCACAAAGCCAGTGGGAGCAGAAACCAACCTCCTTGATGCTATAGAGCATTCCTCTTGAGGCTTTCCTGACCTGGCTCTGGGCTGGAAAAATCATGCCAGCAGTCCTAGCTTCCTGGAATACATGATCCCCCTTCTCCAGGAACCAAAAGGAGGCAAGTTGAAAGCTCTGACCTCTTAGCCAGTATTCTTTCTCTGTACCTCATTTTCCTAGGTTCTTCTGTGCCTTACTTAGGTGGGAAATCCCCTTTCATGGAGACTCCTGTAGCCTTTGCTTCGGAGGCCATATGTAATCCTCCTGAAATCTGAGCTACGCTGCCACCCTCCCTCTCCAGCCCCAGATTGGTATCTGGCACAATCTGGAGACAGGATGGGATTAGAGGCACTGGTGCTTTCTTGGATGCTAGAAAAATCCAGGCTTATGAACATGTTTTCACTTGACAATAGCTGCCCAGCTGGTAGGGCTGGCTCACTTGGTTCATGGTGAAACTCCTCTCTAGAATCTTCTGGAAAACGAGTTCACTGTGCGTGTGTGTGTGTTCTCTCCCCCCCCCACCCCCCTTCCTGGCCACTGTCCTACTGGGACCATGTCCTTGAAATTCCAGCTTACACTCTAACTTTACTCAACATTTTACTTGAGTAAAGGTCTTCCCTAAACCACGAAACTAGATGCTTTACACTTTGCCCAGCCGATTGCAGTTGGGTTGACAGAGTCCATCACCTGCATGGAGTAATGCCCCCAAATGACCCATTTCAGGAGAAACCACTTCAGGGAAACTCCTGGACTTGTTTCCTGAGCCACTTATCTTATGCCTCTGCATTCACCAAGATGGAGCCTCCAAGCTCAGGATCAATTAGTTTTCTGGGCCATGATGAAGGACCTGAACAAAGCTAACCGTAATTGCTCAGTGCAGAAGGACCAGTAACCTCTCCTGAATCTGGCCTAATGAGCCTGAATCCTGAGTCCAGAGTGCTCACCCCAAGCCTGGCTCCCTGAGGAGGTGATTACCCCATCTCTGCCACTTTAAGGATGGAAGCAAGGATGCTCAGCCCCCCTAATGAGAGCTGACAGTGGCTCCAGCCTCTGGCTTCAGGAATGAGGGAAGGGCGGGGGCTTGGAAGCAGACCATCTCTTAAGTGTCTCCTTGCTGACCCAAGAGAGCAAAAGTCTGTTTCCCTGCTGCTAGGGGGGCAAGGAATGGGATCCCTATCTCCAAAGAAAGGAGCATGGTGTTGGTTTTTGCATCAGCTCAGAAAGGGATTAAACTCAAATGCCAAAGCAATCAGACACAGAGGAGGGGCAGAGATCAGGGGAGCATTCTTTGAGGCTAATAGGAGAGGACAGGTTCTCAGATTCCAAACCTGCTTCCTGCTCTTGGGGGACCAAATACCCCAGAAACAGAAGCTGATGGGATTCACAGAACTCCTAGAGCCTCTCCTTACCCCTTTGTGTCTAATCTTTCCCACCAGGGAGATCTGTGGCTACCAATGTTGGGGGTCCCCCAGGTAAGCCACACCTGGCCTTGTCATTTCCTCTCCTTCCTCTTCATTCTTCCCACATCTGTCTGCAGGAGAGGGGAGCTTAAGCTCACTTTCTCCTTGCTTTCAGACTCTTAAATACTGGGCAAGTTATGAGGTCTGTAGGGAATTTGCTTGGACTTAACTCTGGCTGCCAGACTGGTGGGGTTGGTGCATTTGGCTCACTGGGGACCTCCTCTGTGGAATCTTCTGCTCTTGGAAAAGGAGTCTATTGGTGTCTTTATACTCTTGTATACCTCTTGACTTCTAGTTAAGCCTGACTTCCAGATCCATCTGTGGACTTTCCCCTAGATATGTCTTAATAAAAACTTCTCTGCGGTTCCATGTGTCCACTCATGGTCACCAGGAGGTCACCATGGTCCTAGGTCCCCTTGTCATTTGGGGACCCACTTGGTTCACTTCCCATCTCCTAAAATTTCCTCCCTCTGGAGGGGCCAGAGGGGGCACTGGTGCTCTGCTGATGCTTTCTCGTGAAGATGCCACCTGGTAACTAAAACTACTTCTAGCTTTTCTGCAGCTCTTTCAGAGAAAACTGAGCATGTGGAGGCTGGGACCACGTTTTACTTCCCAACCCCCAAGCAGTCTTTTTTCCAAGCAGTCTTTATAGCTAAACTACACCTGCCCCAAGTTTAAGACTTTTCTCTGGGATGGGTCTTTACTTTTTGGTCCCACAGCAACTCTTAGGACAATTGCCTTCAAGAAGTGGGTTCAGGAATTTGCTATCATGAATGCTAACTACCCAGACCTGGGCCTGGTTGGCTTTCCCCAGTACGGCCTCTAGTTGGCTGAGTTCTATTTTGGGGGGAGAGGATCCCATCATGAGAAAAGGGTTTCTAATGGGAAAAAAAAATCACTCTCCTAGATGAAATAATTCCTGAGGGCCTCAAATTGAAGCAATTAATAGCCACCTGCTTTGGTGGGTGGTTATCTTCAGTGTTAGGATCTGTCTATTCACATACTTCATAAAAACCGTCTATTTAGCTAGCACTTTTCAGACAGAACTAGAACCACTTATGGCTCTGATGTCTTACCTCGGTTTCTGCACATACACCCCCAACTTCATCTCCCTGCCCAATAATCATTCAGAAAACAGGACTCCTTATTCCAGAAAGCCCAGCCTGGTAACTCATGCCCACTAGTCAGGAATTCCAATTCCAACATTTGCTTTGGTTCAGGTAAAGGTGTTGACCAGGTGGTATCTAGAATCTTACAATAGGATCCTTTGTGCTATAATATGGTAGCGGAGATGTCGGCTTCCTTATCTAATGTGACCTCCCAATAAAGCATTTGATAACCCACAAAAAAGGTGACTCTAAATCCTTTCCGTGTCTCCTGAGCCAGGCCAACTTGATAGATCAGTGGTATCATGGATGTAATACTCTAGCCAATCTAGGTTGCCTGGAGTTGGGCTACTATCACCTGGGTTGATCTTGGTAATGAAGCTTTTATAGGGAGGCCTTGCGAATTGAGAACTTTACTTGGGTGAGAATACAACCTATGCTAAGGAAGAGTATGGTGAACTAAAGGTGTGGATGTACAACCAGGATTCATAATTATTCTTGGGTCCAGAGTCTAGATATAGAGCTGAAACTGCCCTCTAAGGGTTTAGAAGAGGTTGGATATTATCTGCTTAAAGGCCTGGTTGAACCAGTTTGCTATGGCATGTGTGAGTGCTAGATAACCCAACCTGTGAGGAGGCAGGATCCTTCAGTGATAGAGCTTGCTCTGCAAAAGTGTCTAGTAGATGCTTCTCCAGAAGGCCTTAGACTCCTGCTCCTGGAAAATGAACAGCTTTATCTTCTATAAACCTAGCACTGTAGGTCCCACCGGCTTGTGTGCTCATCTGGAGATGGGCCAGAAGACTAATCACAACTGCTTCTCCCTTAGCCTTCAGATTCTACTTCAGCTCCTGTACTCCAGTCCTGGGGCTGAGATCCTGAGGTGTTAGCTCCTTCTGGAAAGGCCTGATAGCCCTGAGTTTCCAGCTCTGGGAAGAGAAGTCTGTATTCTATCCAGGAATAAAGGAGGGGTACCTACCCCTCTATGGTCTGCCTCAAATCCCTGCTAGTCTCCATGGCCATGGTAGGAACACAAGCTGAGATCTGAAGCAGCTTGAGAAACCAACCACTTGGACTTCTGGGTAGAACAGAGTAAGAGCTAGAATGTGGAAAGGAAGAGCCTGCATGAAGTGATGGGTGTCTTAAGATTTTGGATGCAGATCCAGCCTGGCTTGAAGAGACACGTTTGGCCACCAAAGATTAAAGCTGGAACTGCAGGAAGGACAAGAACAGTAGATCTAGTATTTGATCAGTGTACCTCCCAAGGGACTGACTGTCAGAATCCAGGGGACTTGTGTCCATGGCCTCAGAAAGGAACTAAATATGCCGCCCTCATCCTGTCCTTAGTTTCTAGAACTTCCAATAGAGAATGGGGAAAAACCAACTTCTGTCCTCATAACCCTGAAGTATACTGCAAATCCTAACACAGTAAATGCCAGTTGCTTACTGTCAGCTCCCCAGGCTCTGCCCCTGGTGTGCTTTGTACTTTACCCATCTTTAATGAGTCCATGTAATTAATATCGATGACCTGGATCCACTGTCCCCATGATGAAAGCCCAAAAGGATATCTTCAAAATGATTTTAATAGACTCTAGGTATCTAACCAGGTGTAGTGATGCCAGCCTGTGCTCCTCACCTTTGGCCATGTAGCGAGGTGAGGAAGCTATTCTCAATGTATATTGCCCAAAGAAGTAGATATTTGCTGAAGCAAAACAAAACAAAAATAGTATGAACAGAAACCCAGAAGGATCACTGAGGGTTTTGTTTTTGTATAATCTTATCCTGTACACAACATTGTAAGCCTTTAACTAATGCTTGCTGAGTGAAGTCCCAGCACTTTGCTTTGAGCTGAGGAAGCCTGCGTGACTGGGCACTGTAGGTGGTGCATATACCACCTTAATCTCCATAATTTCTCTTGGTGGCAGGCTTCTAGCTGCCTGATGTCTTAAAGCTCTACCTACTGCTGTTGCTAACCTTTTCCACACTGAAGTCATGGCCTCTACTTCATAACAGGCAGATGGTTGGGCTCAACTGAACGTGTCCTGTCATCTCAGACAACCTGGCACACGGATGCATTCCCCCTTTGAAACCATCTGCCACATGTCTAGTGCATTCAATAGCACAAGGATACTTCATGTCATCCAGGGGTCTTTGAGGGAAGCTCAAGCCATCAACCATTAAATCTGGGACCACAGGAAGGACTGAAGTAGCGATATCTAGATACTTTCAGTAGTGCTCTTGTCCTTTGAGAATTGTACGGATAAAATACCAAATGCTTAGAATTCAGGTGAACCGTGTCCCTGCTCTGTGTGCACACAATACTAAGGGGGCTAGGATAGTGCCCGTAGGTGTTCCTTCATGTTTCTCCACTGAGAAAGTTCTAGGCCAGTGAAGTGGGCATCCCTCTCCCTAGGAGCTTTGGAGTCTGTGTGCCTCACGGTGCCTGGCACTGTCAACTAGAACTTCAGTCCCTAGATGCTTTTTTTGGTGAGGTTGTTGCCATTACTTGATTCTGGGGTTGAGGGGTGGCTCTAGTGGCTCCAATGGTCTAGAACAAGTAGGTGGCAGGCATGTCTACACACCTGTACAATGCTGGCTCACGTGTATTGTTCTCAGGCTGATAAGCTGGGGGAGCTGCCTTTGAGAGAGCAGGACCCAGGTTTCTGGAAGTAGCCTTGTTCTCTAAAATAAGAATGTTATAAAATCTACAAGGGCTACCTCCCTGCTTCAGCTGTACAGAACTCTGATCTGCTTTGAATGAAACAACTACCTCCTGGATGCATTGCAGCCTTGGTTGTCTAAGATGTCCAGACACTATGGACTGGCAGGCACTTCTGGGACAAGACCCTTAGCTCTGGTAACTTGGACTATAGCCCTTGCTTAACCTCTTATAAGCTGCCTGGCTTATTCACTGGATGCCTGATGCTCTGTGCCACTCACTGATACTGTGGTCTAGAGTGTTCTCGGGGTTGATGCCTACGGAAATGAAGGATGGGGCAGGTAGAGAAGTCAAAGCATGAAACACTCCTGATGTTTCATGATAAACTGAACAGCCCTAGGAGAAAGTAGCCTTTCGGTGACCACAGTGCCACCACCCCCCGCCAGGAAAGGGACTACTGGGGGCCATCCACTGGCAAGTGGGGTTATCAAAATGAAGGGTCTGAGGGGGATCCAAGGGGCAGATCTTGGCAAGCGAGTTTCCTGAAGTAGCTCTTCCTCATCTGGTTTTATCCCGGACTCTCGTGTCCTGACTGCCTGGAAGGGACTACTTCCTCCATCCCCCCTGATCCCCCAATCTCCTTTTCTAGCAAGTTTGTATAAAACTGGAGACTGACAAGTTACAATATAGCTCTTACTGAATCTTAAAAGGATGGTATGTTTGAGGTTTTCCTGAGTATCTCTATAGAATAGACGGTCACTTCACTGGTGGGATTATAGTTCCATTTTCTGGCCAAATGGACCTTGTCAAATGCAGGTCCTGCCAAGACAAGGGTCACAACTTATAGGGTTAACATCAAATAACAGGACGACTTTTAACTTAAAGAAGTTATCCTGAGCGCCTCTGTCTGGTCCTGGACCAGGAAAGGAATTGTGATCCAGCCTCATGTTCTGTGTGACCTAGTGACTTAATCGGACTGGATTTCCCAGAAGTTCTAGGCTCTTGCATAAGCCTTGTTTGGTTCTATTCACCTAAAACTAGATGAGGCTTTTGGCCAAGGAAGATAGACTGGGTATAAACTGTAAAAGTATACACATGGACTCCCCAGGGCCAGCTGCACTAAGGGTTAGTCTTTCCAGCCTTGGGTCTGGAAATGTTTCCCAACTTCTAAACCCATGGGATTTCCCTGAGTAGGAACACATGTACTAGCTGAACCAGACTTTGAATGTCAAACTACCCTTGTGACCACCACCACAGTGACCGTTTCCTGGCTACTTGGTCAAGCGGCCTTTCCAATGATCTAAATTTATTAAGCACTCCATGGGGGAAAGGTGTGGTCTACAAAGCCTTGTACTTGCATAGCCTCCTTCCTGACTGCAACAGGAGTAGGAAAGCAATTACTAGGGCAGAGTAGGAATAAGGTAGGGAGAATAGGAGGCCAGGAGTGGGGCCCTTGGGTGCAGCACACCCTGAAAAATAATATGGCTTGCATTTTTAGTAGTCCTGCTGGTTGTGGTAGTTCTGTAGACCAAGTCTGTAAAGGGGACCTACCCTGTACTATTTTACTAACTTTTCCATAATGTTAGAAGGTAGGGGAGGGACAACATCATCCAAACTGGAAAGACCTTTTGAGATTAACTGCATGATATCACCTTCATCTTCCAGAGTGTTTTTGAAGGTAAAAATAGGACAGCTTCAGTTACCTTCCAAAGTCTAGACCTTAGACCACAGACTCCATAGAGAAGGGGGCGCATACGGAAGGAAACTGTAGTAAGGTCAAAGATTTTTACATACACCTAATGGACATCTAACTTTTACTTAGGTCTTGGTGTACCACTTGTGCATCAGGAAGGGGAAAGGCTATCTCTAACAGACTCATGGGAGGCCAAAACAAATCTCCCTTATTCCTGCCTTAGCAGGCATTTCCAAAATATATATTAATCTCCAAGGAGCTCAGAACATGTAGGCCCAGGCAAGATCCTTGAGCAAACATGAATAAGATAGAGGGCCAAAGATGGAATCAGGATCATTAGTACTTACATGTAATGAACTGTTCCTGGCTGTCAAATACCACTCTTTGTGTTACTAAATGAGATATTTAGTAACAAGAACAATTAATCTCCCTGCTACCTCCTATAAGCCAAGGATTTGATCAGCTGGATTTCCCAAAGTCCAGCCACTCTTAATTGGCACTCCTTGGCATAGCTCATTCCAAGCTCTAGCCTTAGCTGTATTAAGGGAAGCGGATGACCAAGCTGAAGAGTTGCAATGAGTGTCTATCCTGAAAGTGTACATAGTAAAGGGCTGACTCAAATTCCAGCTACCTTATCTGTTACTTTCTGCCCTCCAGCCAGGGCTCAATCTGAAAGAGATGTTGCCGCCTTTCCCCAATCTGAAACCATGGTGTCCTCCTCCAATCGGGCGCTTGTGTGAGTAGGGCCAAGTTTAAAATGGGCAAAAGCATTCTGCAGTGATATCCAAGCTCAGTAAGGTATGTGTCAATTCTCCCCAAAGCATTGACTCTTCTTGGTGATAAGGCCAAGTAGGGCAGCAACCAAATGTAAGTCAGAAAGCCCTGAGCTTAAGTCAAAAGGACAATGTGGTCATGTAACTATTCTAGTAACTTCTGCATGTTCTCTTAAAGCTTCATTGGTCTGCATGAGCCCATATTGACCTCAGGGTCAGGATACACACCTCTCCTTGAATTTCTCTAGGTGAAGACTTAGACCTGAGGCATTTTATTAGAGAGAAGCCTATTATGTAAGTATGACTTTCTTCCCTGGATGTGCTGGCTTTCCTGGGAGACTAGGCTTTACCTCCCCCCCTCCCCTTTCCCCCCCTCCTTAGGAGGGCTTAGAATTGAGCTGAGAGCATCTCTCAGGCTTTGTTCCTGGGTGCATGGTACAGCTGTGTTCACTGGACTTCAATTGCTCTGTCACTGTCCTTAGTGGTCATTTTTGGATACCCTAGCTTCTCCTGAGTGCAAACCCCATAGCCACATCAACCAAGAGTCTGATTCCAGACAAGCAATGGAACAGGAGGAGGTCCCAGGACCATCAGGAGATGGTGTAGAAGATTAACTTTTTAAACCGGGGAAAGGGGAAGCTGGGGTACATCCTGAAGTTCTCAAACATCCAGTTTCCCAACCTTTGGGAGAGAAATCTTGGCTCCCTATTTTCTGTGTCTGGCAGGTCCAATCACCAAGGCTGCAAGCAACCCTTATGGCTTTGGGTCTGGAGTTAGCACTCTGGAAGGGCAGACTCAGTCGGAGCACAGGAGTTGGATTCAATGAAGGCAGGCTCTGGTCCCCAAGATCCCAGCTGCTGCACTCAGCCACTCCAGGACAGGCTGGCATTAGTAGATGAGGGTAGTCTATCTTGTGTTCTAGGTTTTGTCAAGAGCTTTTTCCTACTGTTCTCTGCGTCACCCTCTTTTTTTCTAACTCCTGGCACCATGAAAAAGCCTGGGAGACCTCATGCGAAGGGAATGAGTTTTTCCAGGATGACTCAAAGCCCCACACCACAGTAGTAGGAACTGTGGTCTGTGAGCCTTGGTCCAAATCTCAGCATGCAAACTGATGAAATACTATCTTACTTTACCTCTCACACTTCCATCTCTTCCCACTTAACTCCTGATCTCCTGGTTAAACATGAAGCCATCTTCTGGACATCAAGGTTGTCGAGGACCCACACTTTGTGTCTGAGCCTAGGAGGCTAAGTTTTAGACAGAGCTGCCACCTGCCTGGAACAACACTGAAGAAAATCTAGGGCCCCACAGCCCAGGAGGATAGAAAGTGGGTGCAGGCTAACCTGTCCAGTCCCCTCTAAGTCCACGTTCTCCTCTGAAAAGTTCTAAAGCAGTCTTCAGATGAGAAGGACTCTGGCAACTTGGACCTGAATGTGGAAGTCTACCTTGGAGGCAGTGCAGGGCTTCAATCTGTTTCCTATGTCCCCATGGGCGCCATTGTTCCTTGGAAAATCTTTCCTCACCTTAACTCTGGAATCTACCTAGAATCTGCACACTTGGACAGTGAGCCTCCTGGCTACGTTGGGCAGGCCCCTTGCTGGGGTCAGCTGTGTCCTGGGGTGCAGATTCCCTCCCCTATTGGACAGGAGACCCTGTCATTGCTACTGGGTCGCATGTGTCAGAGCCAGGTCTGACCATGAAGGCTCGAAGTGTCCTGAGTTTGCCTCTGTTTTCCTAATATTATAAGCTATAAGCAGCAAAACCTCCTATTGACCAAATAGAAACTTACCTGTTATCAAAAAGTGAAACACAAAAACACATCCAGAGTTCTGTCTAATGGAATATTTTCATATGGCAACTAAGTGTCCTAATCTAATTCTCTCAATCTATGAAAATGATAGGTTCAGGGACAATGAAAAGATTAAAAATATTTTGGAGGGGCTTATGCGAAGCAATGTGGGCTACCACCTGCCCTGGCATCTTGGGTGGCCAGCAAAAGGGTCTTGTTTTTGCTGCTTACTGTTACAGAAAACTGCATAACTCGATAGAACAGTAGCCTTAACCCTCACATCCATATCCAAAAATTACCTCACAGTGAGTCACTATGATCCATCTACTCTCTACTCCCCGTCCTGTATTTTGAAGCAAACCTCAATTTCCAAAAATCAGAAGGGAGCCATGCCAAGTTGTTTCTAGGCTAACAAGCTCTGGGGGTAGACCCATTCCTTGGGGAAAACTGATGAAAATATTAACTATCTAAAGTCTCCCAACAGGACTCTAAGGTCCTATAAGAAATGAGCATCTAACAAAATCTAGAACTTGGAGTAGCAGAGTTTGTGGTATTTGAACCAGGCAAGATATGTATGCTTCTTTCCCCTCCTAGCTTGAGAGGGAAGAGGAGTCCAACATGGAGCACAGGGCTGCTGTTCCCCTCAGCTCCCAGTTAGAGGGTTTCCTTCCAGAAGTGCAGGATGTCAGCATTTCTCCTGTTCTGGCAACCTGTTGATTAAGTTCTGTACGAACATAGCTTCCCACCCAATTCCTATTGAGGAGCCAGAGATGCTGTCTTGGGCTGGGTGCTGCTGAAAATACCGGGACTCCCGGGGTAGGGGAGTCAGCGAGTCAACCAGGGGTCAAGGTGGCTACTTCTTATTCACCAAGCACTTGGCTCCTAATGCAGGGGTGTGTCATTGAAGCTAACATTGTCCCCACCCCTATAGCATCTGAGCCATGGCTCAGATTTTGTTCTGATGAGAAAGCCCTAGGATGGAGAACCCCAAATCTCTCCCCCGGAACTGACTTCATATGCAACAGAACATAGAGAAGTTCAGGCCCAAGGGCAACTGTCAGACACACTAAAGGTGATAGTGAAGGGCAGTTGGAAGATTGAGTGTGTCGCTGGAGATCCAGGCTAAACCACAGGCTGGCCAGTGTGCCAGGAACCAAGGGAAAGTGGGCCTCACCTGGGAGGGGCCCTTCTGAGGGCGAGAAGACTCCTTAATTACCTCATGTGGGTAACCAGGAAAAAAGGGGTGGATCTCCCTTGAAGTTGGCAGGTTTGGGTACCTGATGAAAATCAAGGTTCTGATAGGCTCAGCCAGTTGTGTCATCTGTGTAACAGACTTCTCTGTAACGGATATCTTGGTTTAGTGACTTGTTAAGAACTCCGAGTGAGATAGAATGAGGCCACTGCTGTAGTTTCCTTCGCTTTGAAGGCTGTGCTGCAAGGCCATTGGAGGGAAGAGCATGGGTACAAGTTTAGGCAAAAAGAGCTTCTGTGGATATTTGAGCTTGCCTTTCCCGAGGCAGTGATGCATTTACCACTAAGGCTTTCCCCTAATAGGACCGTTTCTTGCACATCTATTGACAGAGTATTTTTTCTGGGCGTTACCAAAGGATACAGACTGTCACCACTAAGTCGATTTCTGTCCCAAATAAGATGGCATAAGCTGTTAAAATGCCTGTCTGGCTTTTCAGAGGAAGGGGCGGACTAGCCATTGATCTGGGGGATCAGAGAGGCTTGACACTGAATATCTTTGTCTGCCAATGGTCTCCTCTCCAGGTAGTTCTGAGACCATGACATCCTTACCCTATTAAATGTGAATATCTTACAAACTGTTACCCTGATGTGCCAACTCTGGATTCCAGGAGGCCAGTTATGGGATAATCCTCTGGAAGGAGGCAGGCAGCAAAATTCTAGAACGTGTTCTCCTCCTGGTGACTGGAACATTCCTGCTCCTTGTGCTCAGTCTGCGTGAGCCCCACTGATTTCTGTCCTGTCCTTTGTGAAACTTGTGATCAGTTACTTAATGCCTTTTGTACTTACCAGGACAAACTGGACTGACTTGATAGAGGGTTGGAGATCTTGCAGTGAGATGAAATGTACTCAAGTTTTAGTACTCAATTCTCTAAAAGTAACATTAGAAGCCTGGAAGGGCAGGCGTGGTGGTAACACAAAAGCAGCTTTAAGTACCTCTATTCTACCTCAAATGTGTGTGGGGTTTTGTTTCATTTTCTTTAGTGGAGTTGCTTTCTCTAATAACAGTCCATTGGTCTGTCTTGTGAACCCAGAAAAAAGGCAGTTTGTGGCCACTGTCGGGTTTCCAGCCATTAGTAGGGAGGGTCCAATTTTCTGCTTCATGATCACCAGGTTTGAGTCTACATAAGCGAGCTTTGTTTCTAACTGCATGGGTGGAGCTCCTGCATCAAAACTGCCCTCATCACTAGAGACTACACATAGCCCATGGGTTCACTTTTCTCTGGATGTTCCAAGTTTGAGGTCCACATAGAAGTATGTGATCAAGGGACAGCATTTCTTCCAAGTAACTTTCTGCCCCTTGGTTACCTAGTCTAAGCACTTCTGGCCACCTACTTGGAAGGCGGGACCTCAGATCTATGCCAGCGTTTCCCACCATGCATTGGTCCAGTTCCGAATGATGGACTGATCCAGAATATAGAAAAGAAAGGAAACTTAATACAACCACACCGTTTTGCTTCTGACACCAGATGTGTGGGGTTTCCACTCATCAAGCAGTTCTGTGACACCAATTGTATATTCTATAATTTAACTCCACTCTGAAACCATCCTCCTGGATATTAGTGTCATATCCCTGGGTAGGACAGAACTCAGAGAGACCTTTTGTTAGTCTTAGAATGGGCTAGTTCTCTAACACAGGAAGACCCAGATGGAAGAATTGCATAGGACAAGGTATGGGGAAAGGGGCCCAGAGTACCCATGACCTCTCCAGGAGCATCTGCCTCCACCAGTTCACCAACATGGACGTTCTCAAACCCATCCTTTTGGGATCTTATGAAGGCTTCACTATGTATGTGTGATTCTTAATAGTCAATTAGGTAATCTCAGCAGTTCATCCCTGGATGTGGAAGGGGGTGGGTAAGGCTGGAAGTACTAACCTTGTAGTCACAAGATTGGTTCCCTTACGACCAGCCCCCATTAAGCCCCTTGGGAGTCTGTCAAGTCACCTTGTGAAGAAGCTGAGGTGTGGCAAAAGGGGCTTGTTATGAATAACAAAAGACCCCGTCTCCCCTATATAACTAAAACTACTTCAGGAACAAAACTGTAAAAGAAGGTGCCCCCTAGAACTTAACTAGGAAATGGTTAGGGTTTTAGCTCTAGCTGGACTTCGACCAAAATCAAGTATTACCTAAATCACAGTATCACAGGGGATAATCTGCAAGGCAACTAATCTGTACTCTTTATCTTCTGCTTAAACTGATTCTGTTTACTGGGGGAATTTTGGGATTAAAGACCTTAGGTGAGTAAACGTGCTAGTCCAGGTCCTGTTTCAATAAACCACACTTTCCAAGACTGGTGGTGATACTAACACAGATCTAGTGATATTATAAATGCTTATCAGCAAACTTAATTTAGAGACCATTAAGAATGTAGGAAAATGGCAGTGAAATACTATTGCTTCCCAGGGAAGCTTAGATCCTCTTGGCCAATGAGGAATCTGGCTGTCCTCTCCTGACGGTGTTTGCCATGATAAACTGTTTCTGGTTGAAAGACAGCATCCATTACACACGTTCATGGAGATCATACCAACATGAAAGCATCTAGCCAAAAGAATTATTCTCCTTGCCTTCCCCTTGGATGAGCTGGGGATTTGACCAGCCAGGATTTCCTAGAGGTGGGTGGTCCTCATTAAGGTATCGTCTTCAGTTCCAGACTCCAGCATTGACCTAACAGGAGGGGTGGTGATCACAGAGAATGGAAATGTGTGTCCATTGTGAAAGTCTGGATGGAGTATGGCAGTTATGGTCTCTGTAGCTCAGTCCTTGCCTTTCTCTCCCCAACTACAGCCATGTTATTTTGGAGTCAGGTGCTTTAACAGGTACACCCAGACTTGAATGGGCAAAAAGTAATTCACAAGGTCACCAACTCGATTTCTCAGTAAGGAGCATGGGCTCTCCCCCATTAAAGCATGTGATCCTCCAAGATGAGGATTTGAGGTGTGACCTTCTTGCTTAAATCTGGTCAGTTGGCTTGGAGATGTAACTAAACCACTGTTTTAGTCCTGCATCCTTAAGCACATTTTGGTCTTAAAATTACATTGATCTAGGTAAGCTATTGACACCAGGGCTAAAAACAGACCTCCTCCCTGAATCTGTCACTGGTTTTAAGGCAAATTATAGATGTTTATTAGTTAGGTTTGACCTGTTCTTTCTGGGTCTGCTACTTTTTCTGGTGCTTAGGGTACCTCTTTGCAGGAACCTAGAGATCCTGCTGTTTAGGGGTAACCCAAGAATGCTGAATATAGCTTCAGAACTCTGATCCTGAAGGGGCTGGAACAGGTCTGCTCTCCCTGGGCTTTGTACTGCATCTTCTTTGTCTTCCATGTTCAGCCTTGGAGAATTTGGTTGCCATTGAGGGATGTTTATAAAGAGGTTGTTGTGACTATTTGAAAGAGCGTTGAATAGGAAGTCCATGGAACCACTGGGAATTCTATAGAAGGTTAGCGTTCACTAGGTGAAGGGGAAGACTAGGTATGTCCAGTCTCCACCTATGGACTTTCCTGACTCGTCAGAATTCTGATTACCTCTTCTGAGACTGGATAGTCAAATCTAAGATCACAAGCAACCTTGTAGCTTTTTCTGTGGTGTTGAAGTTCTAGGGCACAGGTACTAAAGGTTGTGATGTGCATAGGCTCTCTATCCTTTGAGGTCAGCCTCTGGCCACCAAGAGAAGCCTCATAAAGAGGAATTCTATCCAATGCTGGAATGCTCTACTACTTATGGTAGGCTTTGTCTTGGAAGAGCTACTTGTTTTAGTCTTTGCTGTCTTTTATGCTTACTGATACCTCTTTTTCTAGCTCACCAGGCTCTATGAGGCAGCCTGGAGACCTCTTATGAGAGAAGCCAAGGATTGGCTTTTTCATGCCAAACAAAGACTTTTATGTAGTGGAATTGTGATTTGGTAGGCTTAGTCCAAAGTTATTTGAAACATGAAAAGAACTGCTAAAATACCATGGTTTTACCTCCTTAATCCTCCTCCTCCTCCCCTTTGCTTTTAACCCTTGACCATCTCACTAGAGGAGAAAGTCTCACCTCAAATACAGGGACAGAAGGTATACTTGGCACCTGATAATGAAGTTGTTTGCTTGAAGGACAGAGCTGTATCTTCCTGAGGAACAGACGTTGGTAACTGATCTTTAGATCTTACAGCGAAGAGGGTGAAAAAGCTGCCACTCGCTATCCTGCCCACTCTTCAGGGTTCCCATCTATTTCCTTTTCTGAAGAATCCTGAAACTGGCTCTCGGGTGAGGAATGACTTTGGCAACTGGGACCTGAGTGTGGAGGTCTGTCTTGGAATGCAGGGCTTCAGTCTTTTTCCTTTATCATTTGGGTGCCATTGTTCCTTGGCAGATGGTGGTTCATCTTGACCTCTAAGTGTGTGGATGTGACATGAGGCCCCCTGGCTGTGTTGGGCAGCCCTCTTGCTGACATCCATTCTGTCCTGAGTTAGATTCTCCCTTCTGTTTGACAAGAGAAACCTTGTCTTTGCCACTGGGTGATTTGTCAGGCCTGACTCTGAAGGCTTATAGAATGTCCTTGGTTCGCCTAAACTTCCCTGACATAAATGCAGACCTGCTACCATGTGCAAGAGTTTTATTAGAAAAGACAAAATAATCGAAGCCTTTAGATCTGTTCAATCTTCAGGTCGGATGTAATTCTCAAATTCTGTTCAAGGAAATGTTTTGGGAGTAGCGATAAATTAGTCTCCAGAAACATTCTTTCATAGAAATTTTGAACCTATGTGAGATACACTATGCTCTGGCCTTCTTGGGTGGCCTGGAAAAGTGGAGGGGATATTTCTGTTAAACTCTCTATAGAAAACTTTAAATGTACCCAGACTAAACAGAATGCTAGTTCTCCCTCTTATGTGCCCACATCTAATAGTTATTGCTCATAGAAAATCTGGTCTTACATACTACTTAACCTATTTCTTATCCTGAGTCCTTTTGGATGTCAACTTCAGACCTCAACTGACTCCATAATGTTGCAGTATGTATACCTATCTCTAAAAAGGTGAGATATGGTGATGGTTTAGAAAGCTTTCATCATACCAAAAAAATTCTAACCACCATTCCATTATTAAATAACCCATCAGTTTTTAAACTAAAATCTAAGGCTTCTACAGGTTTTTCAGATTTTCATCAGGATCCAAAAAAAGGTTGACTTGTTGCAGCTGTTTGCTAGGTCTTAAGTTCTTTTAAATACTGTAGGTTCTCCGTCTGCTTACTCAGCTATTAGAAATGACAAATACCCACCATTTGCTTCAACGTGGATGGAACTGGAGGGTATTATGCTGAGTGAAGTAAGTCAGTCGGAGAAGGACAAACATTATATGTTCTCATTCATTTGGGGAATATAAATAATAGTGAAAGGGAAAATAAGGGAAGGGAGAAGAAATGTGTGGGAAATATCAGAAAGGGAGACAGAACATAAAGACTGCTAACTCTGGGAAACGAACTAGGGGTGGTAGAAGGGGAGGAGGGCGGGGGGTGGGAGTGAATGGGTGACGGGCACTGGGTGTTATTCTGTATGTTAGTAAATTGAACACCAATAAAATAAATAAATAAATAAATACTGTAGGTTCCATTTTCTTACCATCCTTTTAAGACTTTTTAAAAATGGTTGTCAGTTTATAGCAAAATTAAAGGTAAGGTACATAGAGTTCCATAGGTCACCTCCCCCACACATATGTAGCCTCCCCATTATCAGCATCCCTCACCAGATTGGTATATTTGATCCAATTGAAACTAGCGTTGACCCATTATCACTCCAAGTCCAAACTTACCATTAGGGTTCACTCTTGATGTACACTTTGAGTTTGGGCAAATGTATGACATGTACTAATATCAGTAACTTCACCGTCCTAAAAGTCCTGTATTCCACCTGTTCATACTTCCCCACAACTCCTGGAAACCTTGATCAATCCTCTTCCTGACTCCCTAAATTTCTTTTCCAGAGTGTCCTATTTGGAATCCTAGCATGCAGCCTCTTCAGATGGGTCTCATTTAGTAATGTGTATGTTCCCTCCATGCCACCTTTTGGCTTGATAACTCCTTTTTCTAGCACTGAAGGATTACCATATATTCTTAAAAATGGTTGTCCTACAGACATCACACTCTGTGTTTTTACTCCATGTTCATATTGTTTAATGTGTTCCTCTGTTTAAAATATTCTCTGGCCTATACTTTCAGAAAAGGCAGATATTTTTCTCCATGTTCCTCCTCTATCCTAGGCCATGGAGCAAGAGTCCCTATTATAGGTGTGGGGAGCATCTTAGGCCAGAACCCCAAGATGGTAAAGTTGTCAATTCTCTCGTATCTACAGCACCGAGGACTTAGGGATTCTATTGGGAGGCTAACTTACATGGTTACTGTGAGTCTTGTCCTAGTTAGGACACAGGTGAGGCTATCTGTATCTGGTTCCTTTTCTCACCTCCGTTATAGTCTTACCACTAAATCTGGCTTATTAACACAAAGTACAACATACTGTCCTTTAGTCTGAGGGCAGGGGATTGCATGTGGGTAGCCTCTTCTAGAACAATCAGTCTCTTGATTCTGGATTAGTCTAGTTTTCTGATAATCAAGCTTGAGGTGAACCCAGCTGTTTCCAGGGAGGGTTTTGATCCAAATATTTGAGTTAGACTCAAAAGGGTCACAAAACTGAGGCCACTGCTGTAGGTTGTAGATGTTGAATTAGCCTCTTCAAGGTCTGTGCGTTGAAGGGTTCATTTCAACTTTAGAAGCTTGGAAGTGGGGGAAGGGCTATGAAAGAGTCTTTGTGCCTATTCTAAGCCTTTCTGGAAGCCTTGCCTGTTTACCATTAGGGCTCTCCCTGTATGTGACTTTCTTGCCCATCTCTATTGACAAGGAGGAATTGCTTTGGAGGAGAGGAGTGTGTAGAGTCTCCACTTCTATGGTTCCATATATTTCTTCAACCCATACTAGAAACTTCAGAAGTCTACAGTGTGATCTTTTTGAAAACTTAATAACCAGTAACTTTTGGCCAAACTTGATAGAAGATCCATTCTGGAGCAAGTTCATTGGTCCTGCGACATCATCTTTTTATGCTTTTCTTGGTCTAAACGTTTTATGCTATAACCAAGAATAACAAATACCCACTAGTCCCTCAAAACTAATCCTAGAAACTATTCTCGAATCATGGAAGACCATACCTAAGAAGAAAGTTCCTGGCCAAGTAGAAAGTCTGTTGATCATGTGGAAGCTTTGAACTAGCCCTCATCAGGATGTTGTAGGTAGTTCCTTTGGAAGCTACTTAATACCAGGGACTCGTCTACTTTTGGAAGTCTCAGACTTGTAAAAGTTAATGTTACCTGGTTGCTCAGTTCTCCAGATGGGAACCCTTGTGGGGTTTATTCAAAGATCATGAACTATACACTTCTGCCCATAACAATCTCTTGTAGATTAGACTTGGCAAGTAACTGGGGCCTCTGGCTGGTGTCAGAAGAGGGTTTGTCAAATACCTGGGCTCTAAAATATATGGGCTTTCTTGAAGTAGTAAATGGTCTTCATGGCATGTTCATTCTTCTGGATGACCTTCTGGCATGTGAAGAAATTCAGTGCTGGTAACAGGCAGAACCAACCTGACCCTATGTGCATTTCACAACTGAGGTAGGAATTTGACAAGGCTGCATACTTCTGAATTGGTCCAAACTAACCTGGGCTCCAAGCTGGTACTGCTGCTTCCAAAGAGGAAAGTCAATCCATATGGTCACTACCAAAAGTGATGTATCTTATCTCCATAATTCTCTTTCTGAAACTAGACATTGTCTATGCTATCACTGGAACTAGACCATTATGTAAAATCCAGTTCTGTTGACTTCAAATTATACAGTAAAATCTCTAATTCAATTGATACATTAAGTGCTACAGGTTCATTTTTAGAGGTCTTCCATGGTTTTCAGGCTACAAGATGCCTGGTATGGAAAACTTTCATTATCAGGAATTTAGGCTAGGGCTCAAAACCTATACAAATGCCACCTGATACATGTAGGGGAATTAAACTTTGCATCCAAGTTTGGTGGTCTTCAAGGTTCCTGTCCTCACTGGGATGATTCCCTTAGTTAATGGAAACCTTTAAGATTACAAGATTTCAATATGAAAGTTTCTCTTGCTTTCTCTAGGGCCATAGACCTGTTCTATTCATCTTGGAAGCCATGGAAACCGAAACAGAAGAATTCTTAAAATGGTTATTCTGGGTTTTTTGTTATTGGCTAGGACAAGAGTGAAGACCTTGAAACTGAGGCTTGGAAGACTTTTCTGATAACTTCTCAGCCATCTAAGGAGTACCCCCTTACAGTCCTGCTGTAAGCAATAGTAGGCCTAACCTTGAGTTATTGATACATTTTTTTCCATATCATGGAACCCCCAACTTTCTGATACAACAGTGAGAGACTAAATAGATGAGACCCTTAGTAATTCAGCTAGACTGACTAGTGTGTTAAAAGGAGTAGAGAGAGTGGTAGCTGAATCAAGAGACTCGAGTTTCCTTCAAAACTTTCCACCATCTTTTTTTTAACCTACTAAGACTTTATTTTATTCATGAGACACACACAGGCAGAGACATAGGTAGAGGGAGAAGCAGGCTCCATGCAGGGAGCCTGATGTGGGACTTGATCCTGGGACTCCAGGATCACGCCCTGAGCCAAAGGCAGATGCTTAACCACTGAGCCATCCAGGGAATCCCTCTTAATCTATTTTAAAATTTTTTTTAATTTTTATTTATTTATGATAGTCACAGAGAGAGAGAGGCAGAGACACAGGCAGAGGGAGAAGCAGGCTCCATGCACCGGGAGCCTGATGTGGGATTCGATCCTGGGTCTCCAGGATCGCGCCCTGGGCCAAAGGCAGGCGCCAAACCGCTGCGCCACCCAGGGATCCCCCTCTTAATCTATTTTAAATAGTGGTTCCATAACTACGAGTTCAAAACCAAGCAGGAGAAATACACAGAAGTGTGGCTTGACTTTCAAGGACAGCATCTTGCCTTGTGAATTCTTGAGTAACAACTCTTAATCTATCCAGAGGATGAATTGGGGTCCATGCATGGCACTTGAGTGAGAACCTTGGCTGGCATCACTTTGAGTTTGAAAGCCTCTCCCTTCCTGAATAAGGGGCCCTGTTTTCCACCAAGTGTTTTACGTGAAAGATGAGGACACGAGATTGTGTACATGCACATGAAGTCTTAGGGGGGTTTAGGTGAAACAGTTATCATACAAGTTTTCAAAGACTTAAAATGCTGTAATCTTTCTAGCCACTAATAGGAAGACTTCCTTGTGTCACCAGCTTCTTTCCCAGTGCTATTCTATGAAGTAGATCTGGAAAAGGTACACATCACTGGGGCTTATGTTGAAGCCCTGTGGCATAATATGCTCTGGTCCCTGGTATCCTAGAATTTAATTGTACTCCTCTTGTACTCCTAAAGTTAACGTGGAGACTTGTAGCAGAGAAGATGAAATTGTGCTAGAGTGTCTCCTTCACAGGAGTAAAAAATTCTATGAAATTGATATACCCCCCAAAAATCTTAAAAGATAAAATTATCTAGATGGCAAAAGGGGTGACAGCTACAAATCTTCACTCTTATTCCTAGTTCCCACATCAAATAAGTGTGTTCCCTCACAATCCAAAGCCCGGGTAGGCTTATGTCTGTGTCCAGAGCAGGCAAGCAAGCACCAGCTTGTGCAAGAGAGACCCAGACTTCTTTCCTGTCTCCCACAAGACAACTGTAGAATAGGGCCTTGGTTGGATCTTTAACAGTCCCTGTGCAGAGCAGTCCCAGACTCTACATGGACTTGAGACCATCTGTTAAGGGAAAGCAAACCCAAATTCCAGGTACCTGAAGGGGGTGGTATGTCTAGGAACACCTTTTCTCAGGAGGGGCCCCACCTGAGTCCTCTCGACACCCTTGGGTTGCTTGCCATTCAAGGCAAGTCCATGATGGAGAGGCCAAGATCTGTGAGGAGAGGACCCTCACATTATCAGGATCATCACCTGTGGAAAGGGCAAGGAAGCATGATTGGGTTGAAGTGTGAAACACCGTGCAGGCCTGATGAAGCATTGGCCAGATTGGCACAGTTCTGGACCAGAGCTTGGTCGGATGTCCTATGCCGGATCAAGATGGTGGGGCCTCTGTACTCACTTCAGTCATCAGATACAGCTCAGCACAAACCCTTCCCTACTATAGCAATGTGCAAGCCAATCCCCTTCTCTTATGAGGCTATTGTACTTCAGACTCATATGAATACAACCTAACAACCTCTGCATCCACCATGTTCTGAACTAGCCTAGACTTGGAAGCCTAAACTCTCAAAGTTCTTGAGCGAGAACTTCATGTATATCACTTAAGCTGATACAACAGTGGTGAGGACAAGGGAGTTTGTGCTTTCAGAGAGAAATTCTACATTGGTCATCTCCAGGCCTTTTAGACTTCTTGCTGGCCTTGGAAGGCAGGATCTCTTTTGAAGAACTGGGTTTAGTGATGAACAGTTCTGATATTTTCCTGTATGGGGTTATGGCAACTCCAGTGTTGTGGTTCCTTCTGACTGTTTATGTACTAGGAATGTGGTATCTATAGTTGCATTTTACAACTACCTGTACTATAGGGAAATACCTGGGAAGTCTTTGGCTGCCTTTTCCTTCCATGCCTTAATTTTTATTCCTCCCAAATTCCAAAGGACTTAAGGACAAGAGGTTTACTTGGGATCTGATTCCAGGGATCCAGGAGCAAGAGTAGAATTGGGAAGGAGAAAAGCCCACAATTGTGACTAACTCATGGTCACATTTTTACTGGTCACTGGAGGTCTTCCTGAGGGAATACTGTGTTGCCATGTTGCTGACCTCCAACTGATTCTCTGAGGACAGGAGGCTGGGTCCTTCATCTACTCTTCCCACTGGCTGAAAGTTTTCTGAAGAGGTGAACTCCTTGAGTTTCCAGGTTACCCTGCATGCCAAGTAACTTCTCACAGCTTTGAAGAACAGAATCAGAAGGTTCTTGAGGTAGAACCTTGATTTCAGCTCAGCTGTGATCAACAGTTCCCATATCCACTGACAAGTGAGCCTAGGGGCTACAGTGCAGGTCCTCTGAACCTATGGTACACCCTTTGGACTGTTTGTTCCCGTGTATGTTCTGCATTGTGACCAACCTTTGGAGGTGCAGGGGCAGCATGCATTTAATTATTGTAAAAGGTATAAATCAGAAAGCTAGTAAAACCAACCAGCTATGGTCTCTACTGCTGAAGCTGAGACAGTGATGAATCTTCATTCTCACTTACCCCTGCTCCAGCCTCTACTTGCATGGTGGAGTGACCTAGACCTTCATCTCTGAGGAATCTGAGCTCTTGGTTGCCTTGCCTTGTCCTTCTTCATGAGGTCCCTGTATGAACCTTGTTTCAGTCTTGCCTTTGTCAGACTGAGTTGCTGCCGTTGCTAGTACCCCAGTGACTTCCCCCAAGTTGTAGACCTCTTCTATGCCCATGTTGTATAGCAAGAAGTCTCTCCCCTCATGATAGTCAGATACAGTTGCCCCTGAGGGTAGAATTCCTGTTCCTGCCTGCTAATCTACAGGCAGGAGGCTAGTCATAGCCACCTGACTACCACGAATCTGTGGTCAAGGACCCTTACTATGTATGATGGCGGAAGTATCCCCATCCTGGAACCAAGACCTCTAATCTAGTAAAATCTCTGCATTTAGAGGTGGGAGAGAATGTGATGGGCCACTTCACTCCCCCCAACATCCCTTGGTTCCTAGATCCCTAGATCTCATTTAGGTGCTCCTAGCACAGAAGACCTATAGACTCTAGTCGTTGTAGCTGGAAACCTAACCCACAGCACAAGTGGCTTATGTTGAATTGTATTAAGAACCTAACATAGGACTGCTGGAGAAAATCTAATCAAGGAAGATTTTTTTCCTGGGATACATGGTTTTATAAGTCCCTTGAAACCTGCATGAGAACCTGTGGCATAACCAGCCTGACTTCCTAACATTGCATGGCAGCTTCTTGAGAAATCTGCACTTGTCTTTTCTCCTATTCCAGCCTGAAGTATCTAAAATGGCTTGGTCTGCTGCTGCAGCTAATCAGTCTTGGTTAATGTAAAATGGAGAAGCCCAGATAGGAGGGTAGCAATCACCTTGTTCTGGTCACTGTCTGTGATGTGTTCATAATTGCATTGAAAGCTGGGCTTTCACATTTAAGTGTGTGGGATGATTCTAGAGTCAGACATGGGGAAAACCCCATGAACTGACTCTCCAATTAGGTTGTATGTTATTCCCCCCTAAAGGAATGTTTCATGACTATTTTGGGGGAAGCCGTGTGGTGTTAAGGCTGTGATTATTCTGGGATAGATGTTAAAGACCAGTTTGAAGGATCGAAGGTTAAATGTGTATTTACTCAAAATTCATGTTGGTTTACTGTCTCTATTCTAGAGGCTTGGGCATCTGTTCCCTCACTGTCAATCTGTGAGCCTGCCACTCTCGCGGATCTAGGGCCTCAGACCTTTGGGCCTAATTGAGTTGTAGTGGTGGCTGCTGTCTACCAATTGCCTGTTTCATTTACATATTCCATAGCCTCTTTGGAACTTGAAACTCCAATTTAAGTTGGCATATGGAGTTGTAGGATCTTGGGGTCTTGGACTAAAAGCCTCTGAGGTTCCCTGTTAATCAATATCCAGGCAACTTCTCGGTAAGCTAAGGTAACTCTCTAATCGAGTGCCCCCAAGCACCTTTTTTGCCAAAACTAAATACATTTGAGTTCATGAGATGATTGCCATGTGTTTGAAAACATACAAGCTAAAATAGTACAAGGATATGTGGGAGCAGTTAACCCCCTGTGAGTTTAAGAAACAAGCTGTGAGCTTAAAGTCTCTTTCCTAAAAAGCCAAAATGCAAATATGGGTCTACTTTTCAAAATCAGCTGTCTAGAGGGAAACCTTGGATTTAGGTGGTTTTAAAGTCCTGCTTTCTTACCTTTGCCCCTATAATTCAAGGGAGTGCCTGGCTCCTGGCCTAGCTGAACTTATGCCTAAGCCAAGAGCAGATAGTAATACAGGGCTTAACTAGAGCCTGGCCTTTGCCAGTGGAAGGAAGGGACCTGATCTTTCCATTCTGCTCATGCCCTCTGCTGATAGGCCTTGGCTGTCCATGGCACTCCCGGAATGAAGATAAGTCAGGGGCAAGGGTTGCATCCATGGTGCCGGCTATAGCCCACATAGTCTTGTGACTTAGTAAACATGCACATTTCAAGGTCTGCAGCCAACTGTGGATGGTGGACATGGAGGTACCCAGGTGCCCTGCAGTCTCCAGTACTGTGGCACATACTGAACCTGGACATCTAGGTTGACCAGAAGACCCCAGTGCTGAGTGAGCTGCTGCCCCACTGTGAGGACCACACGTGTGGTGTACACTTGTAAAGTTGTGCCTGCACCGTTGGTCCTCAGCAGGTCTATAAATTTGTAGAAGTGCTCACCTAAGTACCCTGTACTCCAAAGGCCCTAATCCACTCAGCTGATGTCTATTCAGTATAGTTGCTGCCCACACACCCCAGTCTCCGCTCTGTTGAGGGTCTGTTGGGCATTTTGTCTAGGTCAGTCATCTTAACTCCACAAGTTTGAAAATGTATACCTTGGAAAACCAAGATCTGACCTTAACCTGCTACATCTACTTTTCTGTGTAGCTCTGTGAATCTGATTTCCCTGAGAATTTTTCCTTGCAGTTAGAGTCCCAATGGGGCATGGCCTTCTCCTGGGCTAGTTTTCAAGGTTCCTTGGGTTGTTCACCTTTTTCTTATACAGATACCCAACCTCAACTCCTGTAGTCCCTTAGTTTTGTTCATGCAGGGCCAGAATATAGGTAGTTTTTTGAATAGCTCTGTGAAGACCTCTTTAATCCCAGACTGTGTCCTGTTACCTCACTATGGATGTTCTCTGGGACTTCCCATCTATCTCACCACACACATGGTTCTGAGACCCTTCAAGTTACAATATAGCTTTAATCCTCAACTTTAAATTGTGATTTGCCATTAGTCTTCGACTTTACCAGCCACCCTGGCAAGTCTGAAACAAGTAGGAAACTATGGCTATCCTCAAGAACTTAAAAGAAGGGTATTGGCATGTGTTATCTTGTGGCATGTCTTTGCAACATTGATGGTGTCTTCTGATCAGGAACTGAACTTTATTTTGGTAAGGTTGTTATAAGTCTTGCTAGCTTCTTACAGAGGTTGTCCTTCAAAGAGATGGAAGGCGTGTTATTTTGTGACTGTCTCTAGCTGCTTCTGAACCAATTGAATAGAATGTGGTGGTCATATAGTGGCTCTCATGACCAGTAACTGGGATTTAAGGTGGTCACCATAAGAGCATGGAATTCTTACTCTCAGTCTTAGGGTCAAAATGACTGATCCTTACATCATATCACAGATTTCTTTGGGTATTTCATGATATAGACTCTGAGGTGAAGGCTAGTTAAGCTGGAATTGGAAAAATCTCATGGTTAGTCTCTGTGGCCCAGGTCTAGAATGGGAGAGGCCTTTGCCTCTATGAAGTGTAGGGTGGGTACTGAAACTACACATGTGGGAATGAGGCCTGGCTGTGGATAGCTAAGACCTGCTGCAACACCAGCTACATTCTCTGGCATGGAATGGCATCTTCCCAAGGAGATCCTTCGTTTGAGTGAAAAGGGTTTCATTACCATGGGGCCACGTGAGCTACAGCATTGTCCCTTTACAATGCCTGAATGTAGCAGTGAGTCTCTCTGCCCGAGGTCCCTGTATGAACTTTGTTTCAGGGTAAACCTCTTTAATACTACCGGTATCTAGTAGAGAAGGGAGTGTCCTATCAATCAGAAATTCAGGTTGTCACTATTTGAGGGCACAAACAATATTTTGAATGAGTGAGTGCTTGAACAGAAGTGACTTAGTGATAAGTTCACAGGTTCAAAAGCAGATCTCTGTTCTCAGTAGGTGAGCTGCTGGGACTCCTAACTTTGATTCAATCACTGCATATTCTCCAATCTAGAGCCTTTTCAAATGTCCTCCTATCTGATCCTGGCTGCTATCCCTATTGACTTCAGTTTACCATTTGCCTTTTATTTCCATGGCTCCTGTTGTAGATCTTACTGAAATTCTAGACTGGCTCAAAAAAACCTGAAAGCAGTTGCAACTCCTAGCTGATGTCATGATTTTCTTCGTAGGTCTCTCTCCTGATATGGTTTCCATATACCTACTCCCCTGGAAGAAATTGTATTGCTCTTATCATAGCTCATGATCAGCCAGCAAAGATCTAGACAGAAGCCTAAGGAAACTATTTCGATATATCCACCCTCTGAAGTGCCCTGGGTAACTTTGAGGTGAAGCCTCAGCAACTTCTGACCAGTGTTAGGCTTTGAGGTAACATTGTAGTGACTCTCTATTTGTTGTCTGGGTGTCCTGTCCCACTGACCCTATTTCAGATCTAAAGTTTAAAGGAAAAAAAATGTTTGGTAACTGATGCCTAATAGAGAAGAGTAAAATGGAGATCCTCCTTTTCCTAACAGTCTTCCTCAAATCCATCTCCCCCCGCCCCACCCCGGTCTTAAACCATCCTGAGCCACAGCTGACAGGACATAGGATCTCCCAGGTCAAGGGATTGTCCAAGGTCTTGCACCTGGGTGTCATCAGGACCTACCTTATTTGAGGCCTGTGTTCTTTCAAGAACCTGGGGCCACAGCAACATGGAAGCTGGATTTGGAGGGATGTTGGTGGGATTTGGAAGTCTGACGGTTTGATTTTTGAACTAAAAGCCCGAAGTACCTTATACCAAGACTGCTTACGAGCCTGTGGACCTGAAATGTCTCAAGACCTGAAAAATTCCTAGGAGTTCTCAATTTCATCCTTTACAATCTAGAGGTCTAAAAAACTGACAAACCTCACTAAAAGCCCCCTGTTCATTCTACCACTCATTTAAGCAATTATGTAACACAAGTGGCAATAGAGTTGACATTTGATAAGATGTTGGTCAAAGAGTACAAAGTTTGTTTATTGGAGAGAAATCCAGAAGACCTAATGAACAGTGTGGGGACTGTTAACAGACTAGAAATACTAATGACCAAGCTTCCATGAAGGCTTGAAACATACATTCCTACAGGAGACAAGTTTGGACTTCTGGCCAAAGTGAAGTAACAGGGGCCAGGCTCTTTGTTCCCACCTGGGACAAATAAAACTGTATAAAACAACTTTCAGACCCTTGATTTCAAGAGCACAAAAACATGGTGAACCCTACCTTAGGGAGTCCTATTCATTTTCTAACTTCCCCAACCTACTCTGGAATAACAATATTCCTGTCAAAACAGACTTTTTGATTTTTATTCTTGATAGACAGAAGCAGAAACATAGGCAGAGAAGCAGACTTCTCAAGGTGAGCTCTATGTGGGACTCCATGCCAGGACTCTGGGACCACACCCTGAGCTTAAGGTAGATGCTTAACCATTGAGCCACCCAGACATCCCTCAAAGCAGATCTTAAAGCAAGGAGTATTCCCCAGTGTTAAGAAAATCCTTCCATAAGACTAATTTCTCAAGAGGATATAACCATCCTAAATGTTTATGTACCTAATCATAAATCTACTATAACCAAAAGTCTAGGGATCAAGAGAAATAGATCAATGAAACAGTCTAGAAATAGACATACACATCAGAGGTAAACTGAATTCTTAAAACAGTTACAAAAGGCAATTCAGGGGCACCTGGGTGGCTCAGGGGTTGAGCGCCTGCCTTTGACTCAGAGTGTAATCCTGGGGTTTTGGGATGGAGTTCTGTATTGTGCTTCTTGCAGGGAGCTTGCTTCTCCCTCTGTCTCTGCTTTCTCTCATGAATAAAATCCTCAAAACAAAAAAAAAAAGAAAACAAAGACAACTCAATGAAGAAAGGATAGTTCTTGCAACAAATGTTGCTGGGACGATGGAATGTCCATATACAAGAGAAAAATCTTGATTTATACCTCACACTATATACGAAAGTAACTTCAGATTGGATTGTAGACCTAAGTATAAAACTATTACAACCTTTAGAGGGACATCAAGCAACTAATAGTACTTTATCAAAATTCTGCTCTCTGAAAGGCAATAGGAAAATGAAAACCTACAATACTAGGCAAAAACACTTGCCAACCATACAGCCTTGATACCAGTCCTTTACCAGATACAAAGAACTCTCCAAAATAAAACCGCCTTTAAGTGACACTAGTGATTTGCCCAAGGCTTCCCTAAGCCCTCCTGTCTCATCGGTGCTGATCTTCAGTTCTAGACTTAAGGACTGCTTAATAGGATTGGTTTCGAGCCTCCTATAAAAGGAATTAAAGTATAGACACTGTTAAGTCCCTGTTCAGCCACTTATAATCTTGTGGCCATGCTCTGCCGAGCCCACATCTGGGACAGAAGTGCCCCTGGCCCACGAGGCGCCCACCTGAGAATGGGAAGTCTTTGGAGTGACAATGGCTCTGGAAATGATTGACCATGCTAGGAACTTTCAATTACCCTGTGGTTGCAGCCTGATGGTAGCCTTCTAAATTAAGACTTCTGAATTAACTGAGCAATGGGACGGCCCATTTACAGTGTTTTGAGGGGGCAGGTACAGAGCAAGGAGTTCAGGCTGTAAAGTTCCTAGAGTCCTTGGCCTTAAATCCAGTGCCATTCATGCATGACTTAGGGTGGACGTGATGGTCCACACTAAATCCTTGGGTCGCACCATTGCAATAGCCAAGACCATCAATCAGTAGGATTCTGTGTGCAGAAAAATCCAAGCAAAATCTGTCCCTCTGGGGCTTTTCCTAAAGGTTTCACCTCTTAGAAAATGTGACACAACAGGTCACTTTGACCTTAACCAATTCATAAGATGTCCATGTCTTGTTCCTTCCCCTTATGTTGTCCCAAGGAAGAAAAGCTTTGAGCCTCCTTGGAGGGAAACCCTAAGAATATCCCTGTACATAAATCTAATGCCTCTAGGACTGTAATTCTTGCTGTCTGGGTGTCCTGTCCCAGAGAACTTGAGTTCTCTGAGAAATTGAGTTAGGTCTCAGCTGTCCAAATTTGGGAGTAAGAATTAAAAAAGATCACTATCTACTTATGTTGCCAAAATGGTCCATTGGCAGAGAAGGTTCATAAGTTAGAACTCTGGGGTCTAAGCAACTGATGACTAGCAGCATTGTCTGACCCCCAATTTTAGTTCCAGATGGGAAGGTAAACCTGGTCTCTGTATTAAACTGAATAATCCTGGTAGCCTTCACTGCCTAAGCACTTCACCTTTTTATATGTTGAGAACAAAAGAAAAAGTCGTAAACTTTTGGCACGTTGAGTGGTATTAAAAGCATAAGAAGAAACAAATTCCTTGTTCCTATCATTTGTACAAAATGCAAACATCAGTAAATAGGGAAATGCATGTTTTCACATAAGGAAACTTTAGATTTTTACGTCTTGTTGTAGTTGGAAAATCCAGTGCTTGCAAGGAGAGGTGAAGAGAGCATCTCCTATGAGGGAATACAGGGAAATGTGCTTGGCCTTAAAAGGGGTGGGTCACCTGACTGGCTCAGTCAGGTACATATCCAACTCTTGATTTCGGCTCAGGTCGTGATCTCAGGGTTTGGGATTGAGCCTCATGTTGGGCTCTGTGCTCAGTGGGGAGTCTGTTTGGGATTCTTCTCCCTCTGCCTCCCCCACCCCCCCGCCATTCATGTTCATGCATGTGTGTGTATTCTCGCTGTCTCCCTCTCCCTGCCCCATTCTTTCTAAAGAAAACTTAAGGAAAAGGGGGGTAGGGGTAGCAAATCTCCCTGCACTTTGAAATGGACACTGACACCTTCAGTTTTGTACATGCTTATCCAAACTCGTGGTCTGGTAACCTCTTCTGTGTTAGAAGTCCCCAAGACCCCACCCAGTTTCAAGGATTCACTAGGATACTCACAGGACTCCACATATACTTGTACTCATGGCTGTCTGTCACAGCAAAAGGATGCAAAGCGTAATCAGAAAGGGCATGTGGGGCAAAGTCTGGAGGAAACTAGATGCAAGCCTCCCAGAGTCCCCTTCTCATGGAGTCCTACGGGAAATGCTTAGTTCTCTCTAGTAAGTTGAGAACATGTGAAGTGAGCCTCTACCAAGAAAGCTCATCAGCTACTCAGGGCCCCGGGTTTTTATGGGAGGCTGGTCATATAGCCACCCTCTCCTTAGCACATACCCAAATTCCAGATTCCCGGAAGAAAAGTGCATATTCAGTATACACCACACTGCATGGCTAGAAATGGCTCACTATGCCTAAAATGATAGAATGGTAGGCACTCCCAAAATTCAGGTTCCCCGAAGGCAGCCAATGGTCAGTCTTGCAAGCCAGCCTTTCTCAGGAGAGCTATCCCAGGACTGCTGTTAGAACTCTCTCCTGTATTGGCCACTTCCTTTTCTGTGTCTTTGGAGTGCTGCTGCTGAGAATCCATCCACTGTAAAATTTCTGGGGATAACATGGCTCCATTTGAGATTCTAGACTTTACAAATGGCAAAAATCCACAGGACCCCGTAGTCCATTTCCAGTGTCAGTTAGTTGGTATTCAACTTAAATTACAAAGTTGTCAAGGAAATGCCTCCCAAATCCCTTCTCTAAGTCATCATGGTCAACTTACCTGTGAAGTCCTACCAAGGGAATGGGCAAAATGGCTCTGCCGGTCATGCCACATCAAATATCTTGGGTGGAACTCTCTAGTTCTAGCAAAGCATTGCCTGAGTAGCAGAGCCTGTGTTGATCAGGTGAGGGCAGGTGGAGCCAGTAAATGAGCCTGGTATCCTCAATTTCTTGGTCATTCAAGTTAATTCCATGATCTGATGGTTAGTCAAGTATCTTGCTCATCTTGGGGGAAGGCTGAACACGATGTGCACTTGCAAGTGAATGAGAATGACAAGAGCAGAAACATTGCGTTCAACCTGCAATCACTTGGCAGTTCCAGCATCTCTTGAGGATTTGGCATTGAGAATCTGGCCTCTAATGAGTCAAGTCGAAGGGGTTCCTCCTTTGAAATTTCTTGGATGTTTCTGAGGAGATTGGATTTAGTTGACAGTGAAAAATGGTCCGTACCATCTGGAATTCTTCAATCTCAGGAAGTCTTGTAGAGATGGTAGACTTTTCTAGAAGGGGGATTGGGGGGTAGACAGATCTCACTTGAGGGGAATGATAGGTCTTGATTTGTGTGTTAATGGGAGGAGACAGAAGGAACAGAAGCAAGATAACCTTAGAAGATACAAGGACTTCAGATTCTGGTCAACTCTGCATGAATACAGTGGAGTAAGCTCCGCTGGAATGTCTGATTGCGCAGAACCAAGTTCCTAGTGGTGGAGCCTTGCTCGGGCTACCCCTCACTTGAGCAGTTAGATCAGGTACTTGTCCAGAACCTAAGGGATCTCCTCCTGTCATGTGGAGTCCAGGATTGGTCTTCCGTGGGCCTAGAAATAGACTGTGCTTGTAAGATGCTGCTCTGGCCCTCTGCCCAGAGGCCTTCTTGGGGTGGATCGCTGCAGAGGCAAGCGAATCCTACTGAACCTGAAGGGGTGTGGACAGGAACTCCTCACCAGAGGTCCCATTCTCCCTTGACACTACCACCTCCTAAAGAGGATACCATGCTTCTTGAGGGGACACCTGTACTTTAACGGGTGAGGAATTCTCTTTCTGTCCTTGGGATTTAAGATTTCACAACCATGTTCCTGTGTACCAAAGGCTTCATCCTGGTTAATCTGAAAGGACTCTTTGAGTCCATTTCTTCAGGGAGTGACAGCCAGTCCTTGGTCAGGAAGGCTGACTTGGAGCTGACCTAGTTGTCCTAGGAGACTGCTCATGTTTTATCTTCCCCTTACCAGCTGGCACATGAGAGGCATGAAGTCCTGCCAACTGAAGAGACTTTCTCTCCCTTAGGGTCCTGACTGGAGAGGTCATCCATGTTGCTTGACCACTCCTAGATATGGGCAGTGTTGAGGGAAATAGCAGATGTTGACCTCCCTCAGCTAGTCTCAAGACCTCATTGCACTCCTCTCAGAACCCAGAGGGTAGGGGAATAACCAGTGTTCCTGCAGCTCAATGGTGTGCTGCAGCCATAGAAGCTAAAGTCCTAAAGGACTAAATACCCCACCTCTCTCTTCCTACAACCAATGGGAGGTGCTAGCAGGTGATGGAAAAACATTGGCTGGTTCTCTTGCCCCTTGTTCCTTCAGGTAAATACAAATGGCTGATCCTCTGAGCCTAGAACAGAGTAGGGAATGGTAGAAAGAATGAATCAAATAATCACACTCACTTCTATCCTGCTGTCAGCCTATTTTGTGGCATACATTCAGCTATGAGGATTGACAGCTTCTGTATCTAGAGCTGTACAGTCCTCGCTACCATTGGGGCTCTCTGTTCTAGGGTGGCCAGTGCCTTTTTGGAGCCTTTTTCAGTTTTTCTTGTTCACTTGCCTGACCTGGTCAGAGATTCTCCATGCAAGGAATCCTTCCTGATCTTGCCACCATCACTGTCCCCACACCTACGGTGGCTACTACTGTTCTCTGCTTCTCTCCGGTTCTCAGAGCAACAAGAGTAGTGACAATCCCCATCAATTCTACCCCTGTTGCCCCTGCCAATGATGCTGATTTTAAATATGTGTGTAGTAAGTTTTGGTCCTTAATTTTTGTTGGACTGTAATTCTTTGGCTGTGACTCTCTGTACAATGAAAGCTGCAGGTTAAGGGGGTGTAAGTAATCTGTGGCTCAAATGGCTGGTGAGGGGGCAGGAATCTGAACTCTCAACCCTGCTGGGGCCTCTTTGTGAGCTATAGGAGGAATTCTCTGCATCTTGGAAACCGCTCCAGTCCCTGTGGCATGCCCTCGTGTGGGTGAAGCAGGTGCTTATGCTGTGTCTATATCGCCTGGTGTCTCTGCCATGTTCAGATCCACTGGCTCCTGGAATAGTTCTAACAGCCAGTACAGCATCCTCTCATTGGAGGATGAACATCAGGTGGCTTGGGGTGCACATGAGGAAGACTGTTAGTGCTTTAACAGAGGATTGGTGGCTGCAGGGGTATAAATAGTCCAGCACCTCAATGCCACAAGGCCAGCTCGAGATGATTTGCAGTCTCCAGAGCTGTCCTATAGAATCAAGTCAGTTATACCAGACGTGGCTTGAAACTAAGACCTTGAATGTTTCCTTGCCTTTCTGTCCCTGCTTCCTTGCTCCCCAGCTGGTAGATTCTGAGGCCACTTCCTAAGAGCTTTCACCTAGACTTCAGAATAGACCCTATGATGGTAGGGAACCCCTGTTGCTCATGTGTCCAGCCCTGTGGAAATTAAGTTGGGGGTAGATAGAACCACTGGACTCCATTTTCTGAGCTTTAAAGTGGACATGGCACCTTTTAAGATGGAGGCAGAGATGGGATTGGATTGATCAATCCAATCAAATCTGGATTGATGTAGATCCACAGTTAAGCGTGAATTCTGGCATCAAACAGCACAGTGTGATGGGACTGGGAGGACAGAGGGCAGAATTGCTAACTAGGATGCCAAATAGTCCTAATTGCAGATGGCCCCAGGCTAACCAGCTCTCGTTCCTTATGCTGAAAATATCCCCTAGGCAGGTAGTTAAAAAACTACAAAATCTTAAGTGAATCAGGTGAGATCTCCCGCATATAGGAAGGAAGGCCTGGGGTAAACTTAAACAGATCCTTAAAGAGTGCCAATCTTGGGGCACCTGGGTGGCTCAGTGGTTGAGCCATCTGCATTCGGCTCAGGCTGTGATCCCGGGGTCCTGGAATTGAGTACTGGATTGGACTCCCTGCAGGGAGCCTGCTTCTCCCTCTGCCTGGTTCTCTACCTCGGTGTCTCTCATGAATAAACCTTTAAAATGCCAATCTTAATCTAATGGTGACTTGTATTTGTGTACAGCCATAATCCTACATTCATGCTAGGAAACCTCATTGACTCTATACTTATATGTGCACTTCTCTATATGTACGTGGAAACTTACAGTACAGAAAAAACACATGGCTCTATACATCCAGACTTGGTGAAAGTGCTGCCCACAATCCTATCACAGAATTATTGCTAAAATAGGATCCCCAGGATTCCTGAAAATCTTGAAGAATGGAATAATACCTCATCCACCTCTTCCTCATGCCACTGATCCATACTTTGCAATTGCTTTTCCTTCCCAGGTCAGACTTAAGGAAGAAGCATGGGGGAGCATAAGGGTCTTTCTGCCCAATATAGATAGCCTCTGTTCTTCAGAGAAAAGATGAAGTTAGAGACCTTGCCGAGTGGATGGGAAAGAAGTTTGTCTCCCCCGCCACCACCCCCAAGTTGAGGGGAGGCTGCCATTTCTCTTGAACCATCTTCCTCCCAGGTAGACAGATGCCTGGCTCAGTTTTCAGCCATAGCATCTGTTAGTAAGGCTATAAATCAGGCTCAGATGGGGTCAGACCCCATCAGATTGCCGATGGCATTAAGCTAACAAATTGGGGAGTGGGGTGTTTATATTAGTTTTGGCTCTTGAATTGAAGGAAGAATGCTGGCATTTAGCACTGTGATAAACTCGGCACCAACACACCCTGGGTCAGCAATTATGTTTCCAAGATTCCTTGGGAGGAGCTGGGGTGGAACATCCCTGGGCAAGTGTGGCCACCTGAGCAGAACTGCCCTGGCGTGGGCAGTGGATGAGGCTTGCCCCTGATGGAGAGGCACTAGGCTGAAAAGGGGCTGGTGTGAAGACTGGACATAATGCTATTGCTGATGTTTTACTGGAAATAGAAATGCCTCAGTCACTTCTGTACTCTATTCCCAAGGCTTTGCTGATCCTCTTGGAGTGGATTAGTTTGTTAGCAACTGCTTATTGGAAGACCCAGGAGAGAAGTGTGAAAGCAGTGCATAGGAGAGGGTGGGTGATGCCAGCGTGAGATGGGGAGCTTCACATCATGATGTAGATCCAATAAGGTCTCAACAAACCCATTGGGGACTCTAGAGCAAAGATTGCCCCTTAGAGAAGGGCCATGTGGGGCAGAAATGGCTAGGCCCTGGGACCCCTGCTCTGCCAGGGAAGACTAGGACCACAGCATACCTTCCCTTTCAAGAATTCCAGTCCTTTGCAGAATTTGGCTGATGCCCCCATTTTAACCTGACCCTTGCAGAACATGCATCTGTAGCTCTTCTAGAACTCTATCTGTACTCCTTAATGGCAGGCATAATTCAAGAGGTACCTCAAACATCTGTGTTCCCCTTTGTAGCTCCTCTAAAAGCCAGAAGAAAGGGTCTGGAGCTGTGTATTAAAGTCTTCCTGTCTCCAAGTGTCTGCTTTGTAGAAGACCCCAAAAAACTTAAGGGGAATGGGAAGGAGCTACTAAGGGTGCCTGATGCTTCCAAGCAAGGCAGACAAAGTGCCAGGCAAAGAGGCAGGCACTTAAATGCTTGGTGTGGGCAACTGAATTGAACTTGGGAAAGCAGCAGAGTAGCAGGTTGTATTTTCCAAAAATGATCCCAACAATACTACTTGTCCTTTTTTTTTTTTTTCTGCCAAACCCATTCAAGAGATGGGGTTTACCTCTCCTCACCCCCTGAAACTTGGACTAGGTGTTTGCTTTGACTGATAAAATACAGCAGAAAAAAAATTGCTGTCTTCCAGGACCAGATCATAAGGGGCAATTAGCTCCCACCTGGCTTATCTTTTGGGACACTTGTTCTTGGAAACTACACCATGTTAGAAGAAAACCCAAGCATTTCCATGGAGAGGCCCAAATGGAAAAGAACCAAATACCAGCACCAGCTTGCCAGCCATGTGTGAGTAGAGGGGAAAGTATCCACATCCAAGGGTGCTCGTGTTCCAGCTATTGCTTTGTGGAGCTGTCTGCTCTCCTCTCCCCCATTCCCACACCATATTGATCTGTTGACAAAAATGACTATTTAACACACTCAATCTAGGCCGAGTGTATCACAAAGGTATCAAAGATACCTTGATACAAAGAGTATCCCAACTCTAAAACCACAGCTATGAGGTCTGGGAAAAGAATGCCTCCTTTTACTGGTGGATAAAAAAATTCAGAGAGGTGAAGTCCCACACCCAAAGTCATGAGGCTATAATAAGGGAAAGAATATTCCAGCTCACATCTGCTTGACCCTAAGCTCTGTACTCTTCTATGCTGCTAATAATCAAGAGTTTTCATGAGTATCACCAACACTAAGGCCAGGCAGTCAGTCACATGTTCACACAGAAGCGTTAGATGTCTAGAGCAAGGATTTCCGAGGACAGAGGGGTATGAAAGAGCTGCTCCTTCGTGCAGACCTCACACCTCTGGGAGGAGGCATCACCTTCTATAGTGGCTCAACCTTCTAAAATTAGAGCACTGCTGAGAAAAGCCATGCTTCAAAAAAGCTCTTGGTCAGAGGCCTTTAGTCCTCATGATACCAGGAGATGGGCATGAATTGCTTAGTTTCCAAGTCTTCGTCTTCTCGGCTGTAAAATGGGGATAAGGAGCTTGCCCAATCCATGTATCCTGGAAGGGACTGGTAATTCAAATCGTGACACCCCCCCCCCCCAATCTGTTGCTCTCCCTCTTCCCTGACCAGTGTCCTCCCCAACACCAAGTAGAAGGGATGTGCTGATAGGAAATCTTTCCACCCTGGGTCTCCAGTGCTCTTGGTTCTAGTGCTTGCTAGCAAAGCCTGGGGAACTTCAGACTGGCTCAGACCCCAGGACAGGTCTCCGTTCTCCCATTTATTAAAGTTCCTGCCAGCATGCGAACTTACTATCTTTGAGATCAAGTAAACCTGTCCCAATGCTGTGAGATCATAAACAAACCATACCCCTCCCCGTTATAGGAGTTTATGGTCCTGTCTGTAAAGTGTATGTGCTGGTTCATTGGAGTGGGTTCTTTGGTAACAGATGGTGGTGAGTGGGCTCTGCATAGAAAAGCACTCTAGCCACAGTCCAGGAGGCTTTATAAGAATGGGCAAGGAGATGACCCACAGGGGACTAGGTGATAAAGGGCTGGTGATGTCTATTCCAGGCCCAAAGTTGGAGATCATAAAGGTGACTCTTGAAAGTGGGAGGCCTTGAAAGTGGGAGGCCAGGTCGACACCCCATCCTAGAATCAGGAATGAGACAGATAGGCAAGCCAAGGAATCAGAGCCTGTGATTACTGCCTAAAGACAGGTTTTACTGCCTTGTGGCTTTTATCTGCTAGGAACTCTTAGGTGAGCCACTTATCTCCAATTCATGGATCAGGTGAAAAGGCTCGGAGATGAGATTATTCAACTTGAAGCACTTCATGGGGAAACTCTGATCATGCCAAGTTTTGTATCCATGTCTAACATACTGGGTACTGTGAGAAAATGGTCTTAAGACTGCCACTACCTGCGTGGCCATGGCTGTGGCTACATCAGACTGAGAGGTTCCCCCAAGAGATGTCATAGGTCATATTTCCTGGGAAACCAACGGAGGTGAAGTTTATTAGGTAGGTGATTTAGGGATCATCTCTTATAGAAGGGGAGAGAAACTAAGGTACCATGTGAACCCAATGCAACAGTCTTGACTGACACCCCCCCCCCCCCCCCCAGGAAGCATTGGAGCTGGAATGACCCTTCAGAGGTATGCTGGGGCTGGTCTGGCCAGGCCTTCATGCCCCCTGCATAGGAGTATCCCTGGATCTGGGCTGCACAGAACAGGGAATGACCTTCAGATAGGCAGTTTCCTACAGCTAAGATCCAAGTGGTACATCCCAAGGAAATACATGGAGCTGGGGGAGTGGGTAGGGAGGGATTCCCAGAAAAGGTGGCATCTGGCCTGAGTTCTAAAGGTCCTATGAGACAGACTTGCCAGGTGAAAGATACTAGGGAAAAAGGAATATGTAGCTGAAGGAAACCTCACTGGTGAAGGGATGGAGAAAGACAGGCACGGGTCCTGTTGCTGTCCTTAGACAAACTAAGCACTGCCTGTGATGTCCTTGCTGCTCTGGGAATAGTCTTCCCCTAGACACTCCCATGGCTCCCTTCTCATTCTAGTCTCAGAAAGCCTTCCTGAGTAAGGGATCTCTGAGCCAACGATTCTTATCTCTAAAATGACGGCCCCTGCTGCACTCCATCCCGTACCCTGCTTTGCTTCCCATCTCTCACTGCCCTTCCCCTGAGAACAAAAAGCTTCCCAAGGGCAGTGACTATGAGCACCTACTTTGTATCCTCTGTAGCCGCAGCACTTGGAGCAGCACATACTTGGCTGCGTTCAAGGGCTCTGTCTGGAGTGAGTGAAGAGATTGGGGAGAAGCAGAAGCCAGGTAAAACGTATGATGACCTCCCATGCAAGGATCCTGAGGTAGAGGAGGAGCTTGTTTAGAAGACACGGTACATCCTGGTGCCTTGCCAGGTGCATTGACCACTGATGGTAGATGTCCTGGAGTGGACAGAGTGGCTGCCTTCCCAGAGCCCTGGACGATAGGGACCTACACTGCAATGGATAAGGCCCATCTGCCTGTTTCCAGGCCAGATGGTACCTTAAGCCATCCCAGGTGTGGACCCGGCCAGGCTCCTGAGAGAAAGACCTCTCAGAGGTCTCTCACACCAGCCTCCCTTGAAGTCTCACACCTTCCTGGGCAGGATGTTCCTTTATTGCAACCCCCCCACAAGCTGATTGTTCTCAGGACCCAGCCCTTTGATGGTTTTATTGTCCCTAAATTCACACCAGGCCCCAATAACTTCAGAGCAGGTAGAGAATGCAGAGCGGGGAGGGTGCTGGAAGTGAATGGCCCAGGATCAAGGCAGGAGATTACAATCTATAAATCTGCAGGGACCTGGCTTGCCTCTGAAGGCTTCCACGTGTGGGGCAGGGGTGGGTCCTGCAATCTCCGGCCCAGAATGCCAGGGCTAAGTGAATCAAGGTGGTCCCCCCACATCCCAGGGCTCCTGAGTACACCTGCTTTTACTGGTGGGTCCATGCAGCTGCCTGCTGCTCTGCCCATCAGTGACCAATTCCAGGACCTAGTGTCATTGGAGGCTGAAACCACAAGGCTTCAGAGTGGGCCCTACACATACCAGCTCCTGCTAGGATCAGCTTGGCTCACTTGGTCCAGGGACCCCAACTTGAAACAATGATCTGGGTACAAGTCTGTTAGTCTTCCTGCTTATTGTCACATTTCCCCATGCCATCCTTTCTGGGATGACCTCCAGATGAAGGGGGTGGTTAATGTAATGACCACCCTGAGCAACTGGGATTTATCCTACCTGGAACCTCTCAAGCCACTACTCTAAATAAACCTCAGGATTGCTCTGAGGAGGGAGGAAGCTGGGTATATACAACCATCAAGTGCTGTCTTTTATCGACTGGCAGGGTCACTCTGGGTGTTAACTTCTCAGCACTTCTGAATTGTTGCGTGTGATTATAGCATCCTCCCTTGGCTTGAGAAAGCGTTTGGAGAGATGAAGGTGCTTTTGATACTAGGGTGGGGGCAGGTGGGCATCAGCATGAAGGCCATGTGACAAGAGCTGTCTGCTGAAGTTGCAAGAGAACTTTCAGGGTGGGTTTGAAGACAACATGTAGGCCGCATGTGCTGTATTTGGAAGCTTGTAATAAGAGGGGTTGTGTAGGGTTCCAGCTCTACACATGCCAGCTTCTGCTTGGACCAGCTTAGCAGTCTTGCTTCAACATTTACTGGTCGAGTTAACCAACAGCTATGCCCTAGCATTGTCTTAGGTACTGAGCATGTAGATCTAAAGAATCTAGATCTCTTGACTTCAAGCAATAACCATACTATTTCCTAACCCACTAGTGTAGTCATTCTTCATCACAGTGGTTGTCCTACTTGGCATCCAAATATAATCAAGAAAATAGCCAAGATGGTGGCACACAGCTGATCTGAACAGAAATCCCTCTAAGCCAGCAGCAGAGTGAAGAGCATCCTAAGTCGGGGACAGAAGAGGAGGGTAGGGGATAAGACTCAACAGAATTTGGAACCAGGGGGTGACTGGGTGGCTCTGTTGGTTGGGCATCTTCTCTGCCTTCAGTTTGGGTCATGATCTGGGGGTCCTGGGATTGAACCGTGTGTCAGGCTTTCTGCTTGATGTGGAGTCTGCTTCTCCATATCACCCTATTTCTTCTGTCTCTCAAAATCTTTTTTAAAATGCCAAGAAACTGTAGGAAGGCCCAGTGTGGTTGGGAAAGTGCAGTGGCAGATTCCCTGGGGAAGGGACCAGTGGAGCTGGACCATAACTGACTTTACAAGTCAGAAAAGGGAGCTTAAAAAAGGGAGCTTAGCTTTTATTAAGCCAATAGAAAATAGAAATGTTAGAGTAATGCTTCAAAGTCTATCACCATGGATGAAACCAATTGGTCTCCTTTCTTCCCTTCTCTATAGAATAATCAGAGAGGAAGTGGGTAGATTCAGGATGTTTGTTGAGTTTGTGACCTCTTCGATGGGCTAGGAGAAAAGTCTTGTAGTTACAGGCAGAATTCAGATTGTATTCATTGCATCTTTCAGAAAGTAGACGCAGAGACTCAAATAAAAGGGAAACCCATTTCTTTGGGGCAATTCTTTGTGATAGGCTGGAGCTGGCTTTACTTCCCAACTGTGTCCAGAGGAGCCACAGGAATAGGCTGAAATCGGTTGAGGTGGAAGTATTTATACCACACAAATTGCCTATAAATCAGGGAGCCGGGGGTTAACCATTTACCAGCCCATCACTGACAACACCTAGGAAAGATAAGGGGAAGAAGCAAAATTTGGCAGGTTTGGCCTCTGCCTACAAAGTGAATCTAAGTGTCAGCTAATCCAATAAGGGTGCTCAAGAGCAAAGATCGCCCGGCTATGAGAAGAGTCTTGTGCTGGGCAGAAATAGCTAGACCCCATGTCACTGCCCTGCTCAGTTGCTGCTGGGAGGCTGATCCCTGCAGCTCAATTAAGAGCTCTTTGAGAAGAAGTCTAAGTGCAGTGCCATGCTGTGCCCCCCCGCCCCATGCCCCTGTGTGAAGGGCTATCCGTGGTCTCCAAGTGAAACCCTCACAGATCTAGTGGGTCCTACTATACAACAGATGGATAACAAACCCCATTGCCATGTCTCACGTCCTATCTGCACCAGCCTTTTTTCACTTCCTGTCTGTTCCAGCTCTTGACTTTTACTTTCTGGCCTCCTGTGGAGTTCAGCCAGTGGGAGCAGAAGATCAGAATGTAAGAGGAGAAAGACTAGGTGATCTGTTGATCCTAACAGAGTCCTTGTACTACAATATGAAATAGAGCTTGGACTATGAGCCCCCATGAGAACTGGGATTGTGTTATGTATGTTGATGGCTAAATCCCAGTGCCTAGAATAATACCCAGTGCAGAACTGTTGCACCGTGCCATTCAAATGGTACCCTGTGAGAGAGCCACCCTGGATTGGTGCTGTGCACACCTATATGGCCCAATATGGTGATTCCATCAGTAAGGTTCCAGGTGGGGCTGGGGGGGGATACAAGGGAGTTTAAGAGCTTTGGAATGGATTCCATGCATTAAAGTGTTAGAGCAAACAAGGGTAAGGCGAGGCAACCCAGAGATGAGCAGCAGATGGAAGCTGCTACTATATGGGATGGGGAGCATGGGAAAGCAGTAGCATTGCCTCTTCCTTTGCTGAGCCATCAGATTGAATCTGAAAAGGCTTTGGATTTCCCCAGCAGTAGCTGGTGACCAGGGAGGGACAGAGCTGGCAACAGGGCCCAGAAAGAACGGAGAAGACCATCTGAGGACAAGAAGGAAGAAAAACCACTTGGTGGTCTCGTTTCTCCTTGCCCCCATTGGATGAACCTGAACCAGAGCTTCTGTCAAGGAGTCTGGGAAACAGACTGCAGGGGTTTTTGTATTCAGAGCTGAGCAAAGGGAAGGGTTGATAACAGGATGGAGAAGCAAATAGGTAGCAACAAGTGACCAAGGTAGTCTTGGCCTTGCACACAGTAGGTATTCAAATATTTGAAGACTGGTATCTTCTGTTTCCTCATTCAAGGAGAGACAGAATGGAGCAGACTCAAAGGGATGTAGGAGAGGCCATGTGGCCACAGAGAGATAGACCATTGGCCCGGACACTGACCATCTTCTGACTTCTAGCAGGCCCAGACATTCAATTTTCTACAAGTTTCATGCTTGAGCGGGTCTATTTATAGTGGCCCAATGAGTCTTGATTAGAATAGTCTGATTCCAAAAAGGTGTTGCTGGGGGTGAGGATATGCTCTGTTCAATAACCTTCTATGGCTCACTGTTGCCTTCAGAAACAAGTATATCCTTTTGCTGATAGGCCTCAAATACATGCTAGAAAGGTTCAACTGCACATTTACATCCTTCTCTCTCACTTCTGCTCAGTGTGGCTCCAGCCAGGATAATCTGCTCAGACCTTGTATCACTTAGCTATTGCTGTGTCAAACTTCTAAGACTCCATGGCCTAAAACGCCAAATGTCTTATTGCTACTGAGCCTCTAGGTCTCAGCTGGGTGTGTATTCTGAGCTCAGTGGGGCTCACTCTGCATCCCAGTCAGTTGGGGTTGGGTAAGCAGCCCTGGGCATTCTCATGTAGTATTTGGGGGATCAATTGGCTATAGATTGATTTAGAATGGCCTTGTCTAGAACAGCTGGACCACATTGCCTATCCTTCTCCAGTAGGGTAGATTGGCTCATTTGAATGATAGTATGTTTTCTCTGCTCTTCCGTTTTTTAGAGTCCAAAGTAGTCGATGCCGTAGAGTGCCACCTGGATATCTGCTTTCTGGATGGATAATTGTTCCCCCAGATTCTGTGGGTTTGGGCTGCCAATGGTTTAGAGATCAGTGGTTCTCTGGGAACTGCCCTCTGCCCGAGACGGAAGCATGACGTTGGGAGAAGCAGTTCCCTTAGCAACCTACATTCATGGGCGAGTCTATGGAGTGTATAAAGCTTCTCTCTTCACTCCACTTGAAACTGGGGTGGCCTATGAGCTGTCCCAAGGCTCTCCATGGGGCCACCTGAGGCTGTGTTGCAGCTGCATTACAGCTCAATTTCTCCCAGAAAGAAGCCCAGTCTCCTTCCATCCCCAGGTGCTACTCCTGAGGGTGGTCCCCGGAAAAGCCACTTGCAACATGTCCCATGAAGCCCACTGATGACATAGGACTTTCCTACTATCGGCTGAAAAAATTTGACACACATCCGTAACCCTTACCAGTATGCCACTGGCTATATATGTATGCACACAACCAGCTCTCCAGGGGAAGAAATGGAGTATGGCTGCCAGTTTCCATGGTCATGGAAGTATTTACACCACTATCCAATGGGCATCTTGAAGTCCTTGAATGTAGAATTCTGAAATGTGCAAAACAGGCTCATGGGTCAGAAGAAGCCAGCTCTAGGACACCACCGACCCCAAGGCAGCTCCTATGTGTGCATGAGTAACAAAAACCAAAAGGTCTTGAAGTAATACCTGCCTTTACCATATACAGTGAACTTGGATTTGCTATTCTATGCTTTCTAAAGTCTAATGGATTTATGACTTACAGTTTGAAATGTATGCAATAGGATTGAGTCCTGCTTGGCAGAGCAAGCAGCAGCTGGTTGCTGGAAGGAGGGTGATCCTTAATTCAGACTTCTTAATTCAGGAGGTGGGGAGAAAAGGGTAAATAGAAAGCTTGTTTTAAAAACCGTGAGGGGCACCCAGTTGGCTTAGTCAAGCATCTTGACTCTTGATCTCAGCCAGGTCTTGATCCTCAGGGTTGAGAGTTCAGGCCCCACATCCAGCTCCAGCTTACTCTAAAAAACAAACAAACAAAACCACAAACATTGAAAACCTTACAAAGTTTCTCCTTGCTCGGTTACTTCCCCCAAAATACTCCTTACAGATCTTAATTTTTTGATTGAAGTGTAGTTGATACATCAGTTTCAGGTATATAACCTAGTGATCTGACAAGTTGCTGTGCTTACAAGCATAGCTACCCTCTGTCACCATACAACACTATTACAATACCATTGTACCATCGACTAATTTCCTTATACTGTGCCTCTTATTCCTGTGACCTATCCATTCCATAACAGGAAGCCTGTGTCTCCCACTCCCCTGTACCCATTTCTTCTATCCTCCCATTCCCTCCCTCTGGTAACCAGCAGTTCTCTATTTATGGGTCTGCTTCTTTGCTTGTCCATTGGGGTTTTTTTTTTGTTTGTTTTTAAGACTCTACTTGAGTGAGTCCTCTTACCTTTATTTCACTCACATAATATCCTTTAGGCCCATCCATGTTGTCAAAATTCGCATGATCTCATTCATCCTTCTTATGCCTGCATAATATTCCACCGTCTGTATACCATATTTTATCTGTTTATCAATGAATATTTAGGCTGCTTCCATATCTTGGCTACTATAAATACTGCAATAAACATAAAGGTGCATGTCTTTTTGAATTAGTACTTTTGTTTTCTTTTGGTAAATACTCCATACAGAATTATTGGATCATATGATATTTTATTTTTAGGACCTTCCCCATACTGTTTTCCACAGTGCCTTGCCCCGGTTTGCATTCCCACCAACAGTGCACAAGAGCTCTTTCTCTCCATCCTCACCTTTATAATGTCGAGAGAAGTGTTTACACAGGGAGAAGTAGATTGTTCAACACGAATGTGTTTTCTAGTGGGGTTATATAGTGGGGGTTTTCTTAGAAGAAAAGCAAAGTCCTTCTGTAACCCAACACCCCTACCATCAACCCTCACCCCATTCAAATAAAACTAGTGGGTTCTTAGGACACCATGGATTATGCAATCAAGCCAGGCATTCATTGGTAAACAAACTCTATTCAGTCATTGATATCCTGGCATTAATTCAGGTCATCTCCCTCAAGATAGCCAAGGAGATGCCGCTTGGACCAACTGGCTACAGAAGGGTTCGATTCAGTGGCAGGCATGTCACTTGGCTTGTGCAAACAGGAAACGGACATTAAGCCCTGGAGCTGGGGTTTCTTGTGACCAAAGTCTTCCAGAACTAGATTGTGTTCCCGCACAGCAATGACCTGATGGAGTGAAACCAAAACTCTGTCCTGAGCACACAGGGTCCCCACACAAAGCAAGACTCCAAAAGAATGGTGGTGGACACTTGGACATCATGGTCCTGGAATAGATTTGGAAACCAGCACTGTCCCACTGCATGTGCTCTGATCTGCAGTACATCTCCAGGGCAAGAGTTGCCCTTAGCTAGGCAGCAATATAACTGGTTCCCAGCCCAATGTGTCCCTCCTACAAATGCAGCTCTCATGTTGGCTGTCTGTACTGGCTGGAAATGGTCTCCTGGTGAAGTTTCTCTCCTCCCGGGCATCTGAGCCTCCCTTATCTCTTTGAAGATTACAGGGCTTTAGCATGCCTTTAAAGTGAATTTTTCCCCCTGTGTTTTATTATAATTAATGGCCAAAAAACTCTTTTCTTTTTTTTTCTCCCCTTTATCTCTTAAATATGTTTCTTTCCTCTTAAAAAATGCAATATTTCTTTTAACCCAGGATATGGATGAGCCTGTCCCTAGCAGGGCAGGCCCAGCTTCATCTGTCAACTTGATTATGCAAAGCCTCTGTTTTCAGCTGGCATCTGAGGTAGATTTCAAAGCCATGACTCATGTGTGCTCCCAGGCTTAGGACCTAGAGAGCAACCCTCCACAATCTCTCTGCACAAGTCTGGCTCTCTGAGAGATGGTCCTCCAAGGTCCCTGGTGGCTAAAGGACTCCCAAAACTTGATGAGCATGCATTCATGCATGGATACAACCATACAGGACGGTTCTGCCAACCTGAACAGGCAGTTTGAGTCTCCTCTTCGATGCAAGATACACATCTGCAATTGCTCAGATATAACAGGAGTTGAGAAATCAGATAAATGTGCAAAGATGTAGTGAATAGGCAGGAGTTTTTTTTCTAAATACTTCATGGTACATGCACACAACAGAACAATACACAGATGTCCAAGTACAAAATTGCAAAAATTCGAGACCATTAGAATATGTCCATGTATGTGTATGCGCATGCACAGAACATATCTAGAAGGTTTCTCCACTTCAGTAGTGATACTTGGGGCTGGATAAGTCCTTGTGGGAGGCTCTCCCATATGTCCTAAGATGTTTTAATAGCCTCCCTCACCCCTACCCACCAAAGCTAGCAGCACCCTTCAGGTGTGACAACTAAAAATATCCTCAAGTATTGCCAAATATCCCCAAAGCAAAGTTATCCCCCCAGTTAACCAGTATCCTACAAATGATACATGCCAAAATGAGTAGTGAATTCTTCAGGGTTGTAGAATTGTGGAGAATTGTAGTAATAAGAGATCTTGCTAATTGTCTCTTAAAATTGGCATTGTTTTGGCAGAGGGAAGGGGGAATGTTTTAATGTGAAACAAAGTTCAGAAACTGGTTTAATAAGCAGATAAAATTTATCAACTAAAGATCATGTTTTCAAAATCCAGAAAACTCATGAATGTAGTGTTCAAGGCATAAGTTTTCTGAACGCAAAGCAAAGGGCTCTGTGCATAGGTTCCCAGTGCATAAACCATGTTCTGGAATAAAAAGTAGTATATATGTTCATAGAAGTGTCCTCAGGAAGCTAGGTATGCATGTCTCTACTTATTCACTGTGCACGTGGCATGTGCAAAAGCTTGCTTTTGCAAAGTATTTGCTCATCATTTTGCCCAATAAATGGGATGCAGTTTTCTATCAGTGTGGTAAGGAAAGCAGTGTGCTTGCTTTGCCTCCGGAGAAACACCCTCAGGAGTGATGGGCAAAGTGGGCCTCTGCCAAAAGTGAGCTTACTGTGCCATCTGAGTTAAGTCCCTAAAATATTAAGGACGCCCCTCTCCACAAACTACTCCTTGGAATGATTCCTGTAAAATTTCAGGAAATCCATCTAAGATCATGGCTCAAAACTGGCTTTGATCCAGTCATTCAGGAGAGTGTAAAAATCCAGAGACCAGAGCCCTATTCTGGGAGATGGGTTTCAGTAGGTCCACAGGACAGGGCCCAGGCCTCTGAATGCTTTGAAAGCCTCCTGGGGGGATTCTAATGTAACTTTACCCCATTTCTTGCGGGCCATCTCCTGCCAGAGTGCACTGCCCGAGGCCCTCTGTGATAAATGAGGGGTGGAATTGAAACCACAATAAAATACTCTTCTGCTATGACAAACCACCGTGAGGAACCTGGGATGGAAGCTTTACAGGTGGGCCCCACGGCTTTTGGCTATCTTGAAGATCGATCTCTAGGTTTAAAGTCTCTGTGGCTTGGACTGGAGGGGCCCTCCCACACGTGCTCTGCAGCCAGCAACAGCAAACGTGCTCCAGAGGGTTTGCAGACCCCAAATCTGAGCCATGTGGTTGGATTGCCAGCTGAATTTGATCAGGAAAACTGAGATCTAGGGGGCCCAAAGTCTTCAGGCTTGGGATTGCTCAATTATGAAGTATTTAGTTTCTCTGTGCCCAAAACTGTGCTGTTTGGAGGAGGGAGGGCTGAGACACAGGCACACAGGAGATCTCTGCTCAAAGCTGGGGATTCCCACGCCCCACCCCCCAAATTCCACCCATTCCTTTAAGGCCTGATTCTAATCTCCCTACCAAGAAGACTTGCCTAGTTCCTGCAACCTTTAATTTTGAGCACATACTTAAACATGTTCACAGGTGAATATAAAAGCTCAAGCTCAACCTGCCCAAGTGAATGGACTTGTTCAAGGTTTGCTGATAGTCTGGGCTTGGACAGGCTTAGGCTGTCTACTCCACAAAGGATGGGCCAAAGGCTCAGGTGACTAGTATCCAACGGAAGAGTCTGGCTTTCTGCAGTGGGCAGGGATGAAGATGGGAGGAGAAACTGCTAAAATCTCCATGAACTTAACAGTAACACACCAAAGCTAACTTCTTAGTTTTAATAAACTCATGATCTAAGATGTTAACGTTTGAGGAGGCTGGATGAAGTGCATCTGGGGAACTTTCTGTGCTCACTGAATGCCAATGTGGGCACTGGCTGCTGGTGTGTGTGTGTCCTGGTTTTGCTACTTACCAGCTGGAATTCTCTGCAGAAACAGAATGGGGACATCCCCCAAACCTTCACCTTCCACTTCTCTACCTGTAAAGTAGTGAAAATGGAACCTACTTTAATGCCTTAATGGGATTGTGATGGATTCAATAGCATTAAAGTGTTTGTATCCAGCTGGGATACAACTAGCTCTTCTAGAACCAGCTACTGGTAATTTCTTACTATACAACTGGTATTAAAATCTCAGCTCCTGAGATATTAGTTGAATGCAACTTTCTAGTCTGGTTTTCGCATTATTGCGACCTGTGAAAAGCTAGATGATCTCTGGCTCACAACCCTCAATAGTGTCCTGAGACCCTTCTGGCCTCCAGCCCACACTGCAGATCTGTCTACATCCAGCCTGGCTGAGTGCAGCCATTAGCCTGAGGCATAGCCCCTGATGGTGTGGCAAGAGCTTTTCATTGGGAGCATTTCTCTTACTGGCCTAAGTAACCCTATCCTCAAGTCATTTTAGGGTCCTCTTAGAAGGAACAAGGATATTCTTTGCAGCCTTCATTATGATAGGAGGAAATTGGGACATCAAGAAGGGATGACTTATATAATAGCAATCTATACAATGGGCCACTCTGGTAACATTAATCTGCCTCCTTTCCAATGGTCACTGCAGTATGGAATGATCTCTAAAACAAATTGGGTAAAAATGCCATGTGATACATGATAGTCTATGGTCTTCATGTAAAAATGTTCAATAGAACAGGATAGAGTAATGGCAGTATACTAGATCTCAGCTGCCCAGAGCTGTAACCACTACTATGTAACACATACTATCGAGTACTGGAATGTGGTTAGGTGTGTGACTGGGGAATGTTAATTCTATTTAATTTTTAAGATCTTATTTATCTACTTGAGCAAATAGGAGCAGGGAGAAGATGCCAAGGACTGACTCTGGGCTCAATCCCAGAACCCTGAGATCATGACCTGAGCCAAAGGCAGATGTTTAACCAGCTGAACCAGCCAGGTGCCCCCCTTAGTTTTCATTAATTGAAATTGCCTCATTGACCAGTGGGGTACCATATTGGATGGTACAGGTTTGGAAAGCTACAGACCAGAATCCCAAGGGATTCACCCCACCCCCACCCCCTCCCCCAGTGCCTTTTTGAGTGATTTGGCTTATTTAGGAAATCTAGTCCTATATTATGTTAAAAAAAAAAAAAACAACTCTTAAATGCAGTGTGGTACCTTGGATTGGGTCCTGGACAGAAAGACAATAGTGGAAGCACCAGGCTTTGTTTGAATTTCATCAATGCGTTACCAGTAGCGTACCAGTGTTCATTTCAGTTCTGACAAATGTCCCATGGGAGCATAAAACACTAGGGGAGGCTGGGTGTGAAAAGTTATATGGGGGGATTTTCTGTACTATCTCAACATTCCTATAAACCTTGAAACTACTCCAAACTAAAATGTAGTTTAAAAATTCTCATAAATGAGGTGCTAGGTTTTGGGGTGTTTTTTTCTGTTGCTGGTGCTAGGTTTGGAGTTTTGTTTTTTTGGTCATCCTATAGATTTTGAAAAGTCAGACATTTGTAGCTTCTCTGATCAAGGACAACCCACACTTTGAACCCTTGTTGGCTCTGGGCTTGGTATGTTCGAGAACCTTGCCTGAGATGAGGAGGCTGATCAGCCACTCAGAAGCACAATGAAAAGTGCACTTCCTCTGCTTGGTGGCTGGTCTTCCATCCCTGGTGCCCTCAGATACCTCCAGGGACCTGCTGACCAGCCCCAACCCCGGAGGTGAAGCCAAGAACATCTGTCCAATGGCCACATCTCCATAAAAAGGTAGCAAAGCAGGTGCTGCTTGAGCTCCTCCTGAGTTCATTCTGAATGTACCTGGAATTATGAAAAGCTGAGGACCAAGGACCTTCCCCCCCCCCCCCCCACCGGCCCATTTCACCCTCTGTTCTTCAGAGCACCGCCTAGTGGCAGATGGTAAAAGCAGTTCCTGATTTCATCTTCATGATGCAGTTGGGACCCCGCCCTCACCTGTGAGCCTCAGGATCCCACCTTGAGATGCCAAGTCTGACTTCCTGTGCCAGGCAAGGTCCCTGCCCCAAGGGAATGACAGCCTTGCAGAACACTCTGGAGTATGTATTCTAGGGTGCAACAAGCCTTGATTCTGCATCCCATTTCTACCACAGCCTCATGAGGATTTGAGGAAAACTTGCCTCATGTGCTGCTGTGAGCTTCCATTTACTCTTCTATAAAATATGAATGACTTCAAGCACTCATACCCTATCCAATGCCATGAAAATCCTCACAGCACCAATTCTTAAGGCCTGGTACCTGATGAGAGCTGCCATTGTTCTGCAGAACAGAACAATGGCAGAATCGTGAATCACCTATTCTTCTAGAGAGTTCCCTGGCCAAGCTAGGAAAATGGGAGGGGAAAAGCCTGTAACTCTTGGTGGGTTTTTTTGTTTTATTTTTTTATTCTGTGGCTCAAGCCAGAAGTTATGCAGTGATCACCTCCAACCTGGGGAAAAATCTGGAACCTGTTTCAGGTCCTAGTTTTGTCACTGGCAAAGGGTTCATAAGTATTCTGAGTAGCCTGCCCAGTCTGAACAGCTAGAGACCAGTATTTTCCTGTGGGAAATGAAATCTTGCAGTGGATAGGTCTGCCACAATAGGAGCATCTTGGGGGTTTAATGAAGTCCTCCTGCCTTGCCAGGCCCATCGTACAAAGTAGAGGCAGCAGAAGTACACTGTGACTCTCAGCTGGCAGGACTGACAGCTCCCACGCCAGCCTGTGGGTCATGTGACCACGCCTGCCTTCCCCAGCATTGTTCCTGATGTAAGTAAATGATGGCTGTTTAATCAAAACCAGACTTGCGCCTCCCTGGCCCAGCCAGCACCTCGCCGGCACCAACCTTCCCCCTCTGCCTTCGAGCTTTTGTGGTGTAAGTCCCAGGGGTCTTTGTCTACACTATCTAGAAGCAGCTGCTTTAGAGGGCGTTTTTCTGAGCTTCCTTCTGGGCACAGGCTAGCAGGTCTGAGAGCAAAAATGGGAAGGCCAGTTGTGAAGGATCGCCTGTCCAGTCCCATTTCACAAATGGACTACTGGCCATCTCCAGCCTTGCTGCTTGGGTGGGATTATTTCAGGGTCAGATTAGATGCACGGTGTGTAGAGAGGTTTGAGAAGCATTTGCTTCCCCACTTTCGGAAGTAACCTTCTTGGCAGAAGAGAGTAAAGACCGAGTTATGTTGGGGGGAAAAAAAATATGATTGACTAAATGCTAAACCCAGTTGGCCTAATGCCAGCTGGTCCTGTTGTCCTGGTATTGGTAAGGTTTGTAAGGGCAACCAGGATGGCATAAAGCAGGCTCTAGCTTGGTCACTCATACCAGAAATTCTAGCAATCCTCACCTGCCACAGGAGGGCTTGTGGGGTCTCTGGGGTCTGCTGTAACCCTTTCTATGTTTCTTCCAAAAGACAAGCCACCATGAGACCTTCTCTCCGCACTCCCATGAGCAGCCTGGGCTCACCTGCATATTCCCAGAAAAGCTCCACTTCCTCCTGGCTATTCTTGGTGCCTGAGATCCAACAGCCAATGTCTGGCTGGCATGCAGCTCCTCCAGCAAGACTTTGGTCCCTTTCTCTGCAGGAGGAGCAGGTGCACAGGCTGGCTTCCCTCCTCTCTTACTCGAGAGATCCCAGCCCCCACCTCCCTGCCTCCGATGCACAGCCCAGGCACCTTTACCTTCTTCTAGATCTCTCCCAGAAGAGTCTTCTTTCTTCCTTGTTCTCTGAAGTGCCCTGCCCCAAGGTTTAGAGAGCACAGCAGCCCCCTGTATTGCAGTGATGAATGGTTTTTGAAGACCTGAATAGAAGTGCGTGTGTTCAACCCATGTGTGCCACTAGTGATATTGTGTCCTCTTATTTGCTTCTGAGCCTCCACTTTCCCCCATCTGTAAAATGGGGACAGTAGTGCCCATCTCCTAGGCCTGCTCTGAGACTTCAGTCAGCAAGTATTAAGAATGGAGAATAGTGCACGGCATGTCCTGTTGTACAAATATTAAATAAACAAATCTGAATCTTCACAAAAACCTCTGGGAAGAAGGAGCTCTTCTCTCTTACTAGTGAGGAAACCAAGCGGGAGTCTGTGCTTCACAGATCACACAGCTAGTAGATGGCAGCTTTGGGTCTCCCTCCATCTGTCATCCTGGCCCATACACCTGTGAATATTCTAGTTAACCAACATGGTGGCTTGAGATGATTTTCTTTGCACGTGACCACTTGTGTTCTGAAGCAGCATCGTCCACCAGCCTGGACACTGCCCTTTCAGAACATTGACTTTCTAGCCCATAACTTCTTAGCTGATCTATTGTGCTATGAAAACCTCATGAAATGTCTCAGGCTGTCTCCAAGTAAACTAAAAAACAATGTGGAAAAGGAAGAGGAACTTTAGGAAGAGGAACCGTGTTAATCCCATGGAGCCTTTTGCCACCTGGCAGGTTTTGAATATCATTGATATTGGACTCTGGGTTAAAAACTCAACTAAGCTCTGCATATGGTCTTAGGCCTTCCTGTGAGAAAGGAAAGTTCTGGGGGTCCAGTTCACCTGCCAGGGAGTGTCACCTGGTAAGAGCTGGACTGTGAAGCTGGGTGTCCTGGTTCCTGGGTGCATGCTCAGGACCAGGCTTCCTGGGACCAGCCAAGCATCCTCCCGGCCATCAGGGCCCTGTCTTGTGTGAAAGCCAAGTGCACCGGGGAACCCGGGCAAGGGGGGGGCGCGGCAGGCAGCAGGCTTGCTATTCTTGCCCCACCTTCTGGAATGAGGTGGGTTGGCCTCTGGAGGACATTGAGTAATAGCTGGAGAAAGGGCCACTCTGGCTCCCAAATAAACAGGCTGGTGAGTGATGAGGGGACCCCTTCCTCCCCGGCCCCGCCCGGGCCAGCTGCCGCCACCCTGCACGCGTTTCTTACGCGAAGGCGGGTAAACACCACCGGGACCCACTTCAAAAGGCTCTGTGGGCAGCCTCTGAGCGGGCAGCTGCTGCTGATGGAAGCGACGTGCCTTTTGGGGGCTGGGGTGGCCTCCGGTAACAGACGGCCCCAAGATGTCCAAATACATCAGTGTGGAGCCCTCAAAGGCCCAGAGTCTGAGAGCAGGAAAAATAAATAATTCCGTTATCTCTGATGAATTTTTGTCTTTGATCTCATTTTCCCCCTCCTTCCATTGCCTTTTCCCCACCCCCTTACCCGATTTTTCTCTCCCCACTACCTCTTTTTTTTTTCTCTCTCTCTCTTCCTTAAACCTTTCCTCCTCGTAGTTTGATTTATGCCCCACACTGCTCGGCAAGGCTGACATCCCCTGATGGATTGGTGGAGTTGTTCTGCTCAGAGACCCCTAGCAGGCGGCTGGGAAGGGGGCAGGGGAATGGCTGGATGGCTCCTTCCGAGCAGGGAAATGGCCTGGCTCCAGCGAGGGGGCTGCCAGTGTAGACACATGCAGGCAGGTCTGGGTCCTGGGACAAGTGGAAGCAGGGGCTGCTCCAGCTCTTTGTATCTGAGCCAACCTGGCAGTAGGGGCAAGGATGCCTTTCTGTCTTTCCTCATGAGAAGGTTATTCATTCAAAGGCCATTAAGTGCTTACTGCACATAAGGCTCTGGGAAGCAAGAAGGGAGGACAGGCATAAGCTAGAGGCTGCGTATCATGATGGTTCTGTCTCAGTCCGGGTGGGTCATGCCAAGATCCCAGGCTCTGGGTTCGGAGTCTTGCTCTGCACTTCGCTAGCTGTGTGACAGTTTAAGAAAACTACCTAACATCTTTGCCCTGATTTTCTTACCTATAAAATAGGTAAGCATCTACACCATAAAACAAAAGCTTTTAACAGAAGGCAGAAGGTGCCAAGCACACCTGTAAGTGGGGGGAAATGGCAGAAAATAAGGAGCCCAAGGAATAATTAACAGGCATATATGCTAGCTTGAAGCCTCACCGATGGTTTGGGGGTAAAAGTGCATGTGCAAAAGTCCCTTGGCTGAAGCCCTCGAGGAATTATAAAAGCCACTATCATTAGAACTTGCCTAGAAATCCAAGAAGTAGGAAGAACCATGAGATTAGAGGAACCTAAGCACAGTCTTACAGGACAGGATCAGGAGTTTCTTTATCCAGTTGGCAATAGGAAGCCATTGGGGAGTAGAGTGATGAGATGTGTATTTAAGAGCCCTATGTGGCCAGTCCCAGGAATGGGGACTCCCGTGAAGGCTGGAAGGCAGATGGGTTATTGGAGTTGCCCAAATGAAAGTCAATTTTTATCACCCTTACCTCCCATGAGAATGGCAGCCTCTCTCTCTCCTTGACCAACAGTGAGGGATTGTTGGAGCCCAGCCAGACTTGACTGAACATAGCAGAAGGAAAGGTCAAGGCAGCCTCCTGAGTTTGGGAGCAATTGGGCATTGAGAGATGCCACTGGCCGTAGCAAGGGAAGGCTGATGTTGTGTTTTGATTTGCCAAGTGGTGAAGACCACCACTGGAGCAGCTGGGTTTGTCTTGCACACTGAAGCAGAAAAGATTGGAAGCCAGAGCTAATAAAACGATTAGGAGTATATGTGAGTAGGAGGCTGTGCTCCTTGAGTCAGGAACTAGGTGCCTGAAACCTGACTTCATAATAAATTAGTGGTCTCCAAACTTTGCTGTGCATGGGGATTTTTTTTTAAAGTACTAATAAATACTTGGCTCTTACCCTTAGACATTGATTTGATTTATATGAGATGAGACCAGGCCATCAGGATTTTTAAGAGCTCCCAGGTGATTCTAATGTGGAACAAAACTTGGGAACCATTGTAATAAAAATTTGTATGTCTGTGCCAGGCATAGTGCAGAGTAGATCTTGTGGCTAACCTTAATCTCCATGATCTACAGGTTTAGTTTGTCACCTGTACAAGGAGATGGGAGTGACTCTTTAAGGTTAAATTTGCCCAAAAGGACACAACTAATATGTAGATTATGTTTGAACTTGAGCCATCTAACTCCAGATGGCAGGGCTCATAACCATTATGTCCTACTGCCTTTCCACTTTGAACTAGAGCAAGGAAGGGGGAGTGGTTTTAAAAGCTCACCGCATGGGTTGCCTGGGTGGCTCAGCCTGTTAAGCGTCTGCCTTTGGCTCAGGTTATGATTTCAGGGTCCTGGGATTGAGTCCTGCACCAGGCTCTTTGCTCAGCAGGGAGTCTGCTTCTCCCTCTCTCTCTGCCTGCTGCTGCTCCTGCTTGCTTGCTCTGTCAAAATCTTAATTTTTTTTTTTTTTTACCACGTGTTTGGAGACTACCATCTTGGAAATTCCTCCAGAGCTGCTCATGAAGTTCTAGGGAGGTAGGACTAAGGGGAGGAGGTACCCAAAGAGGATCTTCACCATCAGATCTGGTACAAGGTCTGTTACTCAGTCTCCTGCAGTCTGCTGACTTGATGGCAAGAAGCACTTGGTTGGTGGCTTCCCAGGAGATATGCTGGATTCAGGTACTACTTGTTGGGAACACTATCAATGGAAGTAATACCCCTGGTGTGGAGTCTACCTAAGTGACCTCTAAATCCTTAATGCTTTCATTCCTTGGTTTGGTATTAGGGAGGTCACAGACCAGGCTTTGTGCTACCAAGAACTCCCTATCTGTCTTGGTCACCATACTTTTGTTGGTCTGGCCTTTGAATTTTGGCCATGTTGTGGCCTGCCTGCCTTGAGAATCTACCAGAACTATGTGGTATTTTTCTAATTGGATTTTTGTAATGTTCTGTGAATGTCACAAATATCCATTCTGCTTTGGACATCTGGTGGTTTCCATTTTGGGTCCATGATAAACAATGCTACTATGAACATCCTTGGATGTCTCTCCTGGTGCAAGAGGGGGGATTTCTGGGCCACAGAACAGAGACTTTCACCTTGATCTAGTGAATGATGCCAACCTGCTCCAAAGTGGTCTGGGTCCTCCCACCAACAGTTCACAAGAGCTCCTACTGACCTTGTCTACCTGGAAGTAGCAAGTTCCCACCTCCAGCATGTCCTATACTCCCAACGCCTCTCTCCTGTACCCCCTGTACCTTCCTTTTCCCTTGGGCTTCATTTTATCCTCAAACTGATTCTCCAAGGGAAGAGGTGGTAGGATCCCCATTTCGTGGAGAAGCAAATTGGTGTTTACTTGCAACATGTCGATGGGAAGGGACAGATCCAGATCTCAGATCTCTGTACCTTGCATTCAGTCATCACCTGCAAGGATCCTAGTGTTCCTGTGTATGGGTGTCCTCTGTATCCCCTAGAATGGATAGCAAGCACAGTGACATCTTCCCCAGGTAGGAGTAACTCTTCTTGTGGGTGTTTGCCTGCATTCTATGAGCTTTCAGTAGGGTGGTTTTGTTTCAGTAATTCCAGACCATCACGAGGCAGGTTCCATGCTTAGGTCTATAGGGTGACCGTACAGGAGCTGTGAAGAGCTCACACTTAAGAATCCCATTATTTTCTCCATCTGAAAACAGAAATAGCCTCTTACTGCTAGAGTCCTAGTGGACATTAGGTAGCATCATGGTCCGTGATCAGCAGGCAAATGCCAGATCCTTTCATTAGGATGTTTGGAACATGTAGTTTATACCACCACTGCTTCAAAACCAAAAACAGGATATACTTGAGAAAGTAACCTAGCTCCAGAAGTTAAAGCATAAATGTGGAGTGTTTAGAACTCAGAGCTTACAGGGAAGGATTTTGAAGGGAGGGAGGGGGGAATTGGTCCAGGAGTGGGGCAAGGGGGGGTGCAAGCACACATCTGGGGGAGTTATGGTTGCTGGAAGGGGCAGCTAAAAGGCCACCTTGATTAGGTGGGGACTCGCCCTGATGCAGTCCCCCTTACATCCACACTTCCTGCTAGCCCATCAACTAGGAATACAATTTTAAATGGATAATATTCTAAACAAAGGATAAAGCAAACCCTATTACAGAGATGGATAAAACTAGAAGAGGTTAAAATAACAGAATGAGGGTAGAACAACTCTCCTGGTTAGGTTAAGACCCTAGCTGTACGCTCCGGAAGCGGCCGGCACCCCCACTTGCTAGAACTTCCAACACTGTTAACTGATATGCAGAACCCTCCCTGGATGTGTGGGAGACAGTGTCCCCTTCCTCAGGGTTCCATCGCCAGGGCCTAGCATGTCCTCACTGCGTTTTTCATTTTTCCTATTTGTGGTTTTATTTAGTGAGACCCCCTAAAAGCAAATATCTCTGAATGGGTAAGTGCATTTAGAAACCGACGTGAACCATTAGCTGGGGGTGGGATTGGGGGTGGGGGGGTCAGTGGTGAACTCGTGATAGGACATAAGGAGAAGATGAGTGGGACATTTATAAAGTCTAGCTGGAAACTAAACACTATCAGCTGGAGTGAAATGTATCTGCCTGGCTCTCCCCTTCCTTTATGGTCTTCAACTCCCATGTGACCAACCCTTAAGGCTCAGAGCTCCTGGACGCCTTCAAACTAGGGTAGGCTTGACTCCAGAAGGGAAGGATTTTTGCTCATCTGCTGTCCCAGGGTTAGAGTTGTCAGCAAAAGACTGCAAGAGAGCCTTCTTCCTAACTCCCAGCTGAGCAGGACCCTCCACCATGGTGCCCTCAGCATCCCAGAGTGAATGGGTAAATCACCCCCTATCAAAAGTAAATAAACAAGTGAATAAATACAGGGATCTACCCCTAAGCAGTTTCCTTGTTGCTGCTTCCCTCCTCAAAAATCTCCTCCTTCCTGGCTGAGATGCTGTACCTGCTGGAGTCATGCCCTATTTAAGGAATGTCTTCCACTGGGACTGGTAATGCTTCCAGGGGGAATGTGTGGGGTACCTGGACTGGTCAATGCCAAAATGCAAAGGAAGGAAGGTGTGTTGGGCATGGTGGGTCAAGAACATAGTAGGCTGTGGGGTCAGAGGGCCGATTTAAACCTGTCTCCACCAGTTCCCAATGGTTTATTGGATATACTTTCTATCCCTGGACCTTCATTTTTCACTTCTGCAAAAGGGCAATGGTAGTACCATGAACTAGTGTTTCCTGTGGTGGTTGGATTCTATAAATTTCTCCCATGTGCTCAGACACAGGTTTTGGAATTATAGTATTAAATTATTCCTCCTGTGCTCAGCATTTGCCACTGTGAGTTGAAAATTAAAGAGGAAACACTCAGAGTCCTATAAAATGGGGAGGACATGGTTCTCCCCTGAGACCATCATGAGGATCGGGTGAGGTTTGCTAAGACCTAGTAGTGCTTTATGCAGACCTCACCATCCGCAGAGCTGGACTTAAACCCTGGCTTCCCACTTGCTGTGTGGCTTTGGCCCAGGACTTCCCTGGCTATGCCTCAGTTTCTTTGCCTGTAAGATGGAGATCCTAGGACCCCAAAATGCTGCTGTGAGGATTTGAGGGGATGATGCTTGGCATGTGATAAGGACCTGAGAAACATGAGCTGCAGTGATATGCATTCTATGTCTTGAGGATAATACAGAACAAGGTGTTCATGAAAACAAGTTGGGCATTGTGATCATTGTGCATCTGGCTTTCTACCTTTCTCTCCAGGGCTTTCCACCCCCTCTCCGTTCTATCCTATCTTTCCTTGCTCTCCACTCCTCTCTGTGGAGAAGAAAGGACTCTGTCTGAGAAGGTCCCAGCCCATCTGTTTCAAAATTCAGGGAAAGATGCCAAACAGCCTCCCCAGCTGGGGCCTAGCTGCCTCTGATAAGGATGAAGAGAGGTGAATTCTGAAAATTAAACAAATCCTGGTGTCTTTGAAAGGTCACCCAGCTCTGAGGTTGGCCGTCCCGTCGGTGACAGACTACAGGGCCAGCCAGCTGGAAGAAGGGAACAGAGGTAACCTGCGTCTGGGGCAGCCAGACAGAGAGGGTCTCAGATGCTCATGCCTGCAGGTAAGCAGCCCAGGAGATGGGGGGCATCTTCTGTGAAGCTGGCTGTTTGCAGGTGCCCTCAGAGCATCTATGTGCAAGTGCCAAGATTGAAGGAATTGTCCTGGAAGAATTCACTTTCCTAGTGAATTCACTTTTTCTAGTAGAAAGTTAGCATTCGTCTGCTGCTGGGCAGTACTAGAAAAGTGCTATGTCCAGAGGTGGACTTCTGATTCAGCGGTAACAGGAAGGGGGTGCCAGGGGTCCCACTGACCTTGCCAGGATCTGCATGAGACACAGTAGTTGTTGATCCCGGGCTTTGGAGGTGAGGCAGTTGGGGCTGTGCTGCCTGTTCCGGCAGCCTTGTCTCTGTATGGGAGGTTAGAGGATCCGGTCTATGAGCCCTGTGGTCCCAAGAGGTGAGGGGGGCAGGACGGGGGCCACACTGGGAGGGCAGGGAGTTGGGAGCCCAGCTCTTGGATACGATGTATTGGAAGTGTCCCATGAATGCAGGATTATGAGACTGGAAGCGCAAAGAAACGTACCGGTCTTCTTTCATCCAATCCTCACAGCAGCCCTATGTGAGTAACAGTTACCTCTCTGATCCCCATTTAACAGATGGCAAAGTGGAGGCTTTGGATCCTGGCTCTCCCACTCCCCAGCTGTGTAACTCACAGCTTGGTGACTTGCTCCTGAGACACACACCACTGCCTCCCCATCTCTCAGGCCTTTCCCTTAAATGCAGTGGTTGAGAGTCCCCATTCTTCCGTCATCACCACCACCCCCTACCCCAGCATCTGGAAGGAAGAGCGTCTGTTCCTGTTGTGCACTAGATACATATAGAAACCTTAACACCCAAAACCTAAACCTTAACACCTTAACATATAGAAACCTTAGCTCTTCCCACCCCAGCCATGGCTTTGGGAGCTATCAGTGAGCCTCTCACCAGAAGGAAACACAAACCTTTCCCTTGGGCACCAGCCACCAGTGCAATGGGTCAGAGCCACAGGGGACATGGCTCTCTGGCCACTTATTTCTGGTTGTTTCCCAAGTTAGCCCCTTGAAAACCCACCCAGTTGAGCCCTGTCCAAGTGCCAGATCCATGGTATAATGAGAAATCAGTGGTGTTTAAAGCTATAGAGTTTAAGAATGTTCTCCATTCATTGGTTTGCCATCACCAGGCTGGAAGCTCAGATGTTAGGATTTTGTTCTACTATATCCCTGGGTCTAGAGCATGGTACCCGGCACTTGGTAATTGGTTTCAACCATCTATTAAGATATTGAAGCGTTCAAGTAGGCATGGTTGTCTTCACCACATCGCCGATTCCTAGGCAACAAAATCCCTGCCCTCCTATTGACTAGCAATGACTTGTGTACATTGTTTATCTGTAGTTACATATTCTTAAGGGTGGATAAATGATCGTGGCACAAGGCAGGGTGATTTGGGAATGTCCTCACACTTATCTCAAAGGCAAGATGCTCTCCCACCTGCCCCCGGAAAAGGGGCATACTTCTCAAATCCAGGACCCAGTGGTCTCTGTTGGTGGACTGCATCCCCATTCATTCCTTACTCTGGAAGCTTTCAGCTTCCAGTCAGTGCTGCACAGATATGTTCTCCATCTGTCCATCCAGCAATGGTTTCTGCTGGAGGTGGGGTTTCTGTGTTATGGCTCATCAGCTCTGGGTCCTCATGGGAAGATCTGAAGGGCGGTGGTTTCTGCTCCCTGCCACACCCAACCCCCCCACCCAACACCGCCGTCTTCTACCCCATGAGTACTTTGGAGAAAGAGGCTTCTGCTTGGCTGCAAGCAAGAGGTGGGCAAGGAAAGATATGCCCAGCTTCCCCCAGCATTGCCTCACCTTTATCTGCCCCCAGCCTCGGATCCCGGCTCCAGTTCCTCACTGGCTGCGCCTGACAAGCTTGTACACTCGCACTTCTCAAAAGCAGTGTCCACTTTGGGAACAATGTTGGAGCCCAAGAGCAGCCACTTCCTTTGACAAATGCCAGTGCTGACAGCTAGACGCTGTTTTACAAACCCTGGCCTCCTGCGGCTCCCCGGGTGGTGCTGGGTAGAGCAAGAAGACGCTCAAAAGCAAGTCACTCACCAAGGACAGCGACACTTGCTGGAAATGTGTGCACACGGGGGCAGTTAGTGCTAAGACCTGGCAGTCCTTGCTGTCCTGCCCATGTCCCTAAGCAAGTTAGCACATTTCTCTGAATTTCCTTGTCCTCACCTGAAAAACAAAGGCCAGGATCTTGCCGTGTAGTTATATTGTTGCTTAACTGATTACTGTAAACTTAGCTTCAAATGATAAATGTTTACTGGTTTCTGTGGGTCCAACCATAAGGATATGGCAAAGCTGAGTCTGCTGGAACTGGGTCTCCTGAAAGTTGAAAGACTTCCTCCTGAAAGTCAAGTGTTGGCCAGGACTGCAGTCCCACCCTAAGGGCTCCAGTGGTATAGGATCCAATCTCAAGCTCTGGTGGTGGCGGCAAGATCCATTTCTTGCAGGTTGTAGGATTCGCTGGCAAGAAGCTGCCCTTGGTTCTTTGTCACATGGGTCTCCCCCACCATATAGCCACTTGCTTCATCAAAGCCAGCAAGAGGGAATCTGCTAGGTTACAGGAGGTTGTAACCTTCTTTGCTATCACGGTGTGGCTTCCTATCAGCTATGCCCTGTGCTACTTGTCAGAAGCAAGTCATAGGTCCATTGGTTGGGGGGGGGGAGCAGTTTTATAAGGGTATGAAAACTAAGGTAGGGTTACTGAAGACCATCTTTAGGTAAAGCATGTAGTGTGGGGCCTGGATGGCCTCTTCACTACTCCTAGTATTCAGCATCCCAGCAGGACACAGATAATACGCTCAAATGAGATCCCTTCATGAAATTCCCCCCCACACACACACCCCAACTATCAAAGGACCTGGAAGAGAGCATGAAAACACAAACTGAGGTGGTGGTGAAGTACTGTGGGACTAGCAGCACAGACCTCATTACCACCCCTATGCCTGAAGAGGCAAGGGGATACTATAGGCCCCCCAAAATTCATATATTGAAACCTAATTTCCAAGGCCAGGGTGTTAGGAGGTGGGACCTTTGGGAGATGATTACGTCAGAGTCCTCATGGGTGGGATTGGTGCTCTTATAAAAGACTCCAGAGAGCCCCCTTCTTCTTCTGCCATGTGAGGACACAGAAGATAGCCTTCTGTGACACCAAATCTGCGAGGACCTTGATCTTGGACTTTCAAGCCTCCAGCGCTAAGAGGGATAAATGTGTGATGCTTAAGGTCCCTAGTCTGTAGCATTTGTTAGAGCAGCTCAAGCAGGTGAAGAGGGAGGGGGAGCGGTCCGGAGAGGGCTTCTTGACCAACTATAGCCTTTGGTGGAGGAGACCCCACTAGCCAATAGGCAGCCCAGCAAGGGGAGAGGGTCTGGGGGGAGAAAGCATCTCTATTTTCCTGTTCCTCCTTCCAATAGCAGAATCCCATGGGAGCAAGGAGCCCGGTTCATTGACCCTCACTGGTCAGCCTCCAAAGAGGTGTAGAGGGTGGCTTTTGGGGCTGACAGCATATCCTGCAGTTACCCATACATACCAGGCAATTTCCAAGGCAACTGATTGTTGAAGTTGAATGCGTGTTTTCTGCTTCCAAAGATTGGAACACCTACTCAGTTCTTGGCCCTAGAAATCCAGAGGCCAATACAGCATAGCTGATGGTCTAGTTGCAGGGGTCAGCTCAGGGCCCAGGTCTGGCCCACCACCTGTTTCTGCAAATAAAGTTTTATTGAAATACAGCCACTCATTTATTAGCATCTTGTCTGATTGTTTTCACGCTGCAGTGGCAGTTGTAGTTGCAATAGAACCTGCATGGCCCTCAAATACTAAAATATTTACTAAGTGACCCTTCACAGGGTAAAAAACGTCCACTCCTGATCCAGTGGAGAAAACATGTTATGATTAGTAAAATAAGCTTTTGGGAGGTTGGGTAGGAGGAAATTAAACATGATCCCTGTTTTTAAAGGTAAGTACGGGATTGATAGTGTCGGGTATCTTGTTTAGCTAGAGCACAGCATGAAAGCCCCTAAGTGACACTGTCTTTTGAGAGAACCTCTGAAATTCCCTTTGCATACTGCTTTAGTTTTAGACTTATTTTAGTTTCTGCACAGCAAAAGAAGCAGCCAACCAAACTAAGACAACCTACAGAATGGGAGAAGATATTTGCAAATGACATAGCCGATAAAGGGCTAGTATCCAAAATCTATAAAGAACTTATTAAACCCAACAGCAAAGAAACCAAATCATGAAATGGGCAAAAGACATGAACAGAAATCTCACCAAAGAAGACATAGACATGGCCAACAAGCACATGAGAAAATGCTTATCACTTGCCATCAGGGAATACGAATCAAAACCATGATGAGATACCACCTCACACCAGTGAGAATGGTGAAAATTAACAAAACAGGAGACCACAAATGTTGGAGAAGATGTGGAGGAAGGGGAACCCTCTTGCACTGTTGATGGGAATGTGAACTGCTACAGCCACTCTGAGGAAACTCCAGAGTTTTCCAAAGTTAAAAATAGAGCTACCCTACAACCCAGTAATTGCACTACTGGGGATTTACCCCAAAGATACAGATGTAGTGAAAAACCAAGACACCTGCATCCCAGTGTTTATAGCAGCAATGTTCACGGTGGCCAAACTGTGGAAGGAGCCTCGGTGTCCATCGAAAGATGAATGGATAAAGATGTAGTATATGTATACAATGGAATATTACTCAGCCATTAGAAACGACAAATACCGTTTGTTTTGATGTGGTTGGAACTGGAGGGTATTATGCTGAATGAAGTAAATCAGAGAAGGACAATCATATGGTTTTACTCATACAGGGAATATAGTGAAAGGGATCATAGAGGAAAGGAGGGAAAATGAGTGGGGAAATATCAGAGGGGAAGGACAGGATATGAGAGACTCCTAACTCTGGGAAAGGAACAAGGGGTGGTAGAAGGGGAGGTGGGTGGGAGGATGGGGTGACGAGCACTGAGGGGGGGCACTTGACGGGATGAGCACTGGGTGTTATATGTTGGCAAATCGAACTCCAATAAAATACACAAAAAAGGACTTATTTTAGGGGGAGGTATAGAATCCCAAGCAGACTCCCACTGAGTCCAGAGCCTGACATGGGGCTTAATAACATGACCCTGAGATCATGTCCTGAGCTGAAACCAAGGATCGGATGCCCAACCAACTAATCCACCCAAGTGGCTTACATTTGTTGTAGAAGATAAACATGAAACAGGTACATAGGCAAGGCACATTCAATCCTAAAAATCTACTTCGTGCATATACAGGTGCTCTCCCTGAATGCTTGGCAATAAGAATTAGAGGCCCAGCAAAATCCAAGAATGCCTTCTGAATTCACAGTGAACTTCTATTACCAAAGCTTTATTCAGTGAATTCCTCTTGCCATAGCAAACTCATTCTTATCTAATTCCAATGAAGATTGTACATTATTTATTCACTCAACAAATATCTGAGCATCTTTTCCAGGCAGGTACCAAGGTTAGGTGCTGCAGATATTTGGAAGCTACAATCATTCCTCTGAGTTTGGACCTTGATCTCAGAGATGACCTACTTCACAGCAGGTGGACCAGGACTGTCTCCCAGGCTCCTGACTCTGCTGAGTGCTAAATACTTACTAGGTGTGAGACCCAGGGCAAGTCACTACCAACCCTCACTTTCCTTGTCCTCCACAAGAAGACTACCATTTCTCACTTCCTTGGCTTTGGAAGACAGGAGACGGGAAGCTCCATATGAGGTCCCCAGAGTGCTCAACTTCAAAGGCAGAAAGTAGAAGCCTGGTTGCCAGGGCCTGGGTGGGGGTGGGAAATGGGGAGCTATGGTTGAATGGGTATGAAGTCTCCATTTTGCAAGGTGAAAAAGCCCTGGAGATGAATTCCATAATGGCTATGCAACAGTGTGAATGTATTTCATGCCGCTGAACTGCACATTTAAAAAGACTGAGAATGAAATAGGAAAGCTTTTGTGAATGCTGCTGCACAAAGAGAGGGGTACCTTCTCGCTCATGGCTGTCGGGCTTTGCTGCCACCCACAGCGGACTGTTGAACCCTAAGCCCTTTGCTCCTCACAGCTGTCAGGCAGCCTCCCCAGCCCGGCTCATCCATCATTCGGTCCTTGCTCTCATCCATCTCCCCAAGGCCATCCCAGGGACCACATTCATCTGTCAGCTACGCCGATACCATCCACATATACTCTCCTACCTCCTTGACCCTCACTCCTGCCCTTCCTGTCCTCCAACTGAGCAAGATGCAAGAGAGCGCATTCTAGCAGGTGCCACAGCAGCAGCCATGGGACCACCCTGCTTGGAGCAGATTCCACCACCCCACCCCCATCCTGCTTCTGGAGACTGGGATTCTAAGGCAGTACAAATGATGATGTGTATGCCAGTCTGCTGGGGGGTCTTGTTCAAATGCAGAGTCTGAATTGGGAGGTGCAGGATGCCAGGCCCCATCTGGATCTCTCACAAGCTACCAGGTGATCCTGATGCTGCTGGCCAAAGGGCCACCACTTGAGAAGCCACATCTGAGACACTACCCGGTGGCCCCCTGATGCCTGGCCACAGGTGGTTGGTTGTCTGAGGACTCTGGGAGGGAACTCAGTTGGTGTTAAGGATCTTGCTTGAGAACTTTTGGTGAAAGCCCAATCAATACAACTTGAATAAAACGAGTGTAGGGTGGTGGTCTTCAATCCATCAAGCCTATTGTTATCCATCTTGGGGAAAGATGGGTATTTTAGTGGAATTTGAGAAATTTCTTTTTACAAAGGTAATTGACAAGGAAATTGGGAACAAGCCTTCATTATAGAAAAAAAAAATCCGAACGACATAAGCAGCTACTTCCCAATCCAGGATGTGGGGGCTTAATCTCCTCCTCCTTCCCCCCCGCCCTCCTCACAAATAAGAATATGGGAAGGGGTGGAGAAATCTGGTAAACACCACCTGGACCACATGATCAAGGTTAACACCATCCGTGAGGCAGGTGGCTGATGTGATGTGAAAGGTACTTCACCTCTGTGCTGTGGTCTTCCCAGTAACCCATAACGCCCATTCACATCATGAGAAAACCTCAAACTCCAGGGACATTCAACCAATCCCAGATCAGTACTCCTGAAATCAGTCAAGGTCATGACATAATAAGGAAAGACTGAGAAGCTGCCATCGATGGGAGGAGACAGGATGAGTAAATGCAATGTGGGGTCTTGGATGAGATGTTGGCACAAAAATAAGATACAACTGTGTAGAAAGTGGCGAAATCAGAATTAAGTTCAGCTCGTGGTTATAAACCAACATTGGTTTCTTAGTTTTGATGAATATCCCCTGGTGGTGGAAGATAATATCTTCAGGAGTAGGGCATATGGGAGCTCCCTGTATTATCTTTGCAACTGTTTTTTATAAATCTAAAATTGTGACAACATTTGAGAAGTGATTTTTTTCCCCCAGATGGAAATTAGCCTCTGATACTGACAGCAGCAGTATAGCTTGGAAGCAGTGTTGAGCCAAGGGGGTGCAGTGGTCTTAGGCACAGGTGGAAAGGAAACATTTTATCACTTACATGGACATCAGTTTTGCCCTCCTGCTGGCTCTTCTCCAAAATACTTCTGTGCCAATCATTGGCACTTAGTGGGGAGTGGAGTAGAGGGTTGCAGTGGGCATAGCAGCCTCAGTACAAGCAATTGCAAGGTACATTGTCTATAAAGAATGAAAAAGCAGCAATAAAGTTGACTAGCAGGTGATCTTTATTATAGTTGCATGCTGGCCATTCTAAGCAGTCATGCTTGTTTTTTAGCTTGTTAGGAAAATATTAAATTTTTAGTTGAAATTTTAATCAACACACAACTTTTTACTAGGTTCAGGTGTACAGCGTCGTGATTCGGTATTTTCGTGCATGAGATGATCCTCTTGATAGGTCTAGTTACCCTCTGTCACCATACAAAGTTATATCATTGACTATATTCCCTATGCTGTACATTTTATAATTGGAAGTTTGTTCCTCTTAAGCCTTTTCACCTGTTTCACCTGCTCCCTCCCCCCAACTCCCACCCCTCTGGCAACCACCAGTTTGTTTTCTATACCTGAGTCTGCTTCATTTGTTTACATTCCACACATAAGTGAAATCATACAGTAATTATTTTTCTGTCTTATTCTACTTAGCAAGGTATCCTCTAAGTCCATCCATGTTGTTGCAAATGGCAAGATCTCCTTCTTACAGCTGGGTAATAGTCCATTGTGTACACCACATCTTCATCTATCCATGGACACTTGACTTCCATAATTTGGCTATTGTGAATAATGCCACGATAAACATAGGGGTATGTGTATCTTTTCAAATCAGTGCTTTCATTTTCTTTGAATAAGTACCCAGAAGTAGAATTGCTGGATCATATCATAGTTCTACTTTTAATTTTTTTAGGAACCTCCACACTGTTTACTGTTGTGGCTGTGCCAGTAAATCCTACTAATGATGCAGGTGGTTTCCATTTTTCTACATCTTCACCAGCACTTATTGTCTTTTTTATAATAGCCATTCTGACAGGTGTGAGATGATCTCATTGTGGTTTTGATTTGCATTTTCCTGAGGATGAGTTATGTGGAGCATCTTTTCATGTGTCTGTGGCCATCTGTGTATCTTCTCTGGAAAAAAACGTCTATTCAGGTCCTCTGCCCATGTTTTTAGTTGGGTTTTTAGTTTTTGTGTGTGTGTTGAAATGTAGGAGTTCTAAATAGTCATACTTTTGATCCAAAAATTCATCTCATAGATGCTGAAAATTGAAACCAACGTCAATTTCTGTCTCTGTTAATACCAAGGCCAAGTGAAAACAAAACACACCTCAGAAAAAAAAAAAAAAACTAGCTACTGGTTTGAGGACATACTTGCCCCTAGACAATGCGGCTGGACAACTGACATGACCATTTGCTCACCAAGGTTTGCACCAAATCTTTACCTTGTTGTCTCCTTGCCTGGAGACATTGCATCATAGACTCTCCCCGATCCCAACGATTCCCTGCCCTACAAGACCCACCTTAAAAACAATCCAGCTCAACCTTTAAAAATCCTATAAATGCTCCGTCCCACTTCCCATTCTGAGGCACTCAGGGAGAGGTGCTCTCTTATGGCAGTGAGTCTAGTGACTCCATTCTCTTGACCTACAGCTTTTTTGAGGGGGTCAACTTGGGAAGTCAACTGAGGTATCATATGGAAAGAATACCACACATGCCCAGAGATCAATGAAGATGTTCACATGCAGAATGACTAGCAATGGGGAAAGTTGGTACCTAAGTGTCCATCAAGGAAAGAGCAGGTAAGTAATCACTCAAGGATCTGTCACAGGATGAAATGCTAACCGAGCTATACATATTGAGCTGAAAACCTTCTTCCCCATCTAGAGATGTGCTACATAAAAATCACTATCTTTCAAAATGTTATATAAAAAATATGTTGACTATATCCAGATATAGTCAAATGTTTATATTTGAAATATAAAAATGCATTGAAAAAACTGGAGAGTTAACTCCATCTCCTTGCAAGGGGGAAGTCTGGGAGGGGTCAAGGGAGACTTTTGCTTTATTATATTAATTTGTATGGCTTTGGGCACCTGGTTGGCTCAGTAGCTTAAGCCTCTGCCTTTGGCTTGGGTCATGGGATTGAGCACCCATATCAGGCTCCCTGCTCCAGGTGAGTAGTCTGCTTGTCCTTCCTCCTCTGCTCTTCCCCATGTGTGCTCACTTGCACACTTTCCTCTTTCATAAGTAAAATCTTTAAAAAATTTGTATGGCTTTCTCTTTAATTATACAATAATGAAAATGTTCTTGCTGGTGGTTTTGTTTTACAGATTATCTGTCTTTCTCTCCTGGTCTGACAGCTAGTGTGTCCCTAGCTTATCCTCATCCCACATGATCCCAAGTGTGAATTATGACCTGGTTGGACACCTACCTTGAGCATGACCATGAACATGGTCCTCCACTTAATCCTCATGAGAGTCCTAGGGAAAGAAGTAGCTATCTCTACTTGAACAAGGGGAAGACTGAAATCCGGAGCTTGAATTTTTTGAAGGTCTACTACCATTTTTCTGCCAAAACAAGCACTGTAGAGACAAGTGTGAACCCCCAGCTCAGACCATGGCTGAGCTCCAGCCTAAGAAGTCCCCAAGGTAATTCCAAGGTTACCCCTGTCACCTCCCCCACCCAGTCGCCTCTACAAAGAGCCCTATCTGACCAATTATGGCACCAGTGTCTTGCAAACTTGTTAGAAATGCAATTTAATGTCCCCTGCAGCCCACTTGGGCTAGGGTCCAACTCAGCCTCTGACATTATAGTAGCTCAGGGACAGGTAAGGAGGCTGCCAAATTCTGGGGCATTGCTGGACAGAGTTCCCGGCCAGGGCCCTAGGAGCTGCACACTCTGTTCCAGGACCACTTTCTGAAAACAGTACCTGAAGGAGCCTAGGAAGGCTGGGTGCTAAGCCAGCAGAGAGGACTTGAAACTCTAGTTGATGCTTGACTGGCCGAGCCTGGGGAAGGAAGGTTGAATCTAGTAACTGGTCCCCAAGGGTGTGCCACAGCTGTCATGTGCTTTGGCTGAGCAGTCTACAAAGCAAAGGAACCTGGTCGGGCTTATTCCTGGCCCTGAGCCCCAAAGTCTTTACGGATTTAATTCAGAGACTTCTCCTGGTACAACCTTGGAGCACCAGCCTAGAGCCAATGGCCCTTCTGTTGGACTGGGCTAGATCCTCATTTCCCCAAGACTCCGATCGCATAGTTCAACAGCCTCAACATCAAAGACTCGGTCCCAAGCTCTGGAAATTTTCAGTCCAAGTGTCTTCAGTTTATCATGTGATGAGGGGAGGCTTCGTGGATTGAAAGACCAGTACTTTCCAGAGTGTGTGTCCCCAAAATGACTGTTTTTTAAACCATCAGCATCATTTGTAGCTAAGAGAGCATGGAATCTAGAGCCAAGCGGCCAGGGTTCAAATCCCAGACCCATCATTTGCCAGTTGTGTGGCCTCAAGAAAGTTCTTGAAGCTCTCCATGCCTCTACCCCGACTTTGAAATGGGGATGATGATAGCAACCATTGCATGATGCAGTTACTAAGAGGAGATGAGCAAATATCTCCAAAGTCCCAGAACACTTACCAGGGGTCAGACCCGTATCATCATCCGGGGAACCCCTGTTGCCACTCTGTGTTTACACTTCCTGTGATGCTCTTTTTGTTAAGAATATCAGTATGATAGGGAAGGAGATTCAAAGTAAAAGCTCGGACTTGTATTTCCCTGATGACAAGTGATGTGGATGTGATGAGCTCTGGATGTTATATGCAACTGCTGAATTACTGAGAACTACATCTGAAACTGATGATGTACTGTATGTTTGGCTAATTGAGTTTAAATTTAAAAAAAAAAGTAAAAGCTCTCCCTAACTACCACTGATCCTGTTTCCCCACATTAACCAATGTTAAGAGTCCTTTGTATTCTTCCAGGAAAAAATTACCATCCTTTAAGTGTGACAGTTAACGAATTCCCATGTTTTGGAAATGAAAGTATTTGCAGGGCTTTCAGTGGGATAAACAACTTCATTTATTTAGCATTTGCTCGCTACTCAGGCATTGAAACTCCTATCTTAAGCCACACAACTTTATGATCAGAGTCCTCTGTTCCATTTCACAGATGAGGAAACTGTTACAGTGACCAAAATGTGCAAGATGATTCAGCGAGTAGTACAGTAACAGCTGTTTTCCCAGGCTGTTTTCAGAGAGGTAGGGTGACAAGAGCAAGAAGTATACAGACTCTGAGCTTCCTGATTCACACGCCAAATTCTCCCTGGGAGCTGACTCTGGCTTCTCTGCAGCAGCAGGTGGGAGTTTGAGCTGCCCTGGACCCTTCCGTCATCAGTTGTGAAATGAATCCATCACCCTTGACAGAGCACTTTGAGTCATTGCCATCCTCGTGGGGCCTCATGTCTGCAGACCCCAAGACAAGATTCGTGGGCAAGGGATTTATTAATGGATTGTCCCCCAGGAGAGGCCTGTAAGGGAGAAGGGGAGATGCAAGAGAGGGAGGGAGAAAGGTGGTCCAGCAAGAATGTGATTTCAGGCAGACTCATTCTGGTCCTGTGGGGATACTCAGCACATTACGCCGCTGAAGGTGTCCTGACTCCTGGCAAGGGCCTGAGCTTCTATACATTCCATGGGTCACTCACTGCCTAAGAACTTCCTCCAGAGAACATCAAGTCCCAGACACTTCCTTCTCTGCCAACAAAGGCAGAGAAACTCCAGGCCTTGCTGCCACTCTCTTCCTGGAGTGGTGTAGACACAAGGTACCGGGAGTAAAAGAACACAGACGTGGGTAGATGGGGACACAGGATAAAGGTATCTAAAGGGACCAGCGTGGAGAGCCAGTAGGGTCAGCTCCACGTGGTGATTCTCCTTCCTCCCATTCTTTGGCACCCCACTCTTCCGTTTGATCATAGGTGGACCAGAACCCCCTCCCCGCAGACTGTTTCCCTTCTGGCCACAACTGCCCTGGCCTCTGGGACAAGGACCTCCCCTCCAGATCTCCCAGGCTCCTCTTTTGTGAAATGAGGTACTAGTTCCACTGGAATACACAATTTTTTATTTACCTCTCCCTTTAAGCACAGCAGAAGAAACTTTCCTCCCAACTGCATATTACAGAGATGCTTTAACTATAAATAGAAGAGGAGACCTGACCGTTTTCATGTACAGACTCATTGATCCTTGATATCCTCCCTCCCTCCCTCACCCACACAGATAACACTCGGGCTTCATGGAAAGAGGCACCCAGGGGGCTGCTGGAGGTAGTGTGAATTGTTAGCAGTCTAATAAAATCTCCTAAGATTCCAAAATTATGTGGCCTCTGACCCTCTTCTGAAACTCTATCCTAGCTAAACAGCAGGAGCAGTCACTACTCAGAGAGCATGGCAAGGATTTTGACTGTAGCACATTTTATAACCTCAAAGGAAAAAAAAGCCCCAAACTGGTGTGACCTGCACGTCTGTCGGGGCAATGGCTAAGCGATGATGTATCCACGGCATGGAGTAGTACGCAACTCTTAAAAAGAAGGAAGTCAATTTGTGAATCTTAACTTGAAACATGTCCAGGACACAGCTGTGAAAAATGTGTATTGCAGCATAAAAACATGGTGGGATCCAGCTTTTGCAGAAAGGGAATCAAGGGGCACGTATTCTCTGGAGTATGGAGGGAGTGGAGAAGTCCCCACCCCCCCTCGGATGGTTGCTCTTGGTCAGCTCTGGGTAATAGGGCACACCCCTCTGCATGTCCGTTTTCCTTAAAGACCTATCCTCCTCACTATTCAAAACTACAAAATTGGGTATTAAAACTAAAACCTGTAAGAGCTGCCAGGGAAGGAGGCAGAGTGGGGAGGGGCAGCTTTGGCCTCTCGTTTGCCCCTCTGCCCTCAGCCTGTTCTCCCAGGCTGGCTGGTGCATGGCAAAGCTTCGCCTCCCCCTCTCTGTCACCCCCTGGGCCCTCCCCAGCTGCCCTCCTGGGATGTCTCACGTTGACAGGGGCCATGCTGCCCCCCCAGCCCTCGGCAGGCCTGCTGCCCCGGCCCTGACCCCAGCTCTCCGAGAGGTTGAAAGGCCACAGTGAGATAACCCAGCTCTGCGCCCCCACCCTGCAGAAGGTCAGTTAAAAAGCATCGACTTGGAGGGAACCCCCTTGGCCACCTATCCAGGCTTTCTTCAGAGCCTCCGGTGGGAACAGCCCCTAGGTGCTGAGCGCTTACTATGTGCCAGGAACTGTGCTGGGCCCTCAAATGCTTGTTAGGAGTATGGGCTGGGCTCTGAGGCAAGGCACCTGGTATCCTGGGGACTTTGCTCATCTGTGAAGTGAGGAGGATGACAACAGTACCTTCCTCAATGTTTTAATCTTCCCGATGACATGTCATGTGTAAGTGTGTCAGATTCCATGTGTGCGTATGTGTTCATGTATTATCTAGCCTCATATATACATACATCCTTATATATATGCTTTCCTATAAATACTTCCTTGTCCATCTTTATGTACATATACTAATTTACATAGATGGATGGATGGATACACGCATTCAAAGATACGTAGATTAGAGCAGGGCCAGTATTAAGTACACGCTCTTTGGGGAAGTTGTCTTCGAGGTAGATAAGAGTTCTGACGTTAGACTCAGTCTGCACCGGGCTTCAAATCCCAGCTCCACTGATGATAATGGTCTCCCAAGATGATTGCCAGGGGATGGCTGGGAAAGCATTCCCTATTGCTACCCTTTCTGAGAGCTAGTAGTGTCAGAGGGAAAATGTCCTTGCAAAATTCAGGGCCACTTGGATAGATTTCTCCAACAAGGGAAGATGTGCACACAGGCCTGTGTGGGGCAGGGGGTGGTTTCTGGGCCAGAGTCTGGCCTTGGTCTTCTGAGGGGATGGACAAGGAGCCAGCTCAGGTCTCTGCACCACAGCACAGGGCAGGTTCACACCGTATTCCGTGTAGTATGAGCAGCTGCTCTCAGGGTAGCCTACCTGGTGGCCCCATCAGGGCGTCCTCGGGGGAGGACTGTAAGAAGTGTGCTGGCAATGAGGTGGGGATGGGGCTTTGGGGGACCACGGGGAAGCTCACTGTCCCTTCTGACCTCCTGGCAAACAAAGGCTTAGCCTTATTGATCTCCTACCCTTTTGCGTAAAATGAGAACATTAGCAGATCAGGACCATAGAGTAATAGAAACAACAAAATTGTCCATTAATGGTTAAAAAGTAAAAATTCAATCAACTAAAACTCTTGGCTTTGTACCTTATGTGTGCATTTAATCCTGCCCGTGGCCCTCGTGTCTTTTTTTTAATTTTTATTTATTTATGATAGTCACACAGAGAGAGAGAGAGGCAGAGACACAGGCAGAGGGAGAAGCAGGCTCCATGCCGGGAGCCCGACGTGGGATTCGATCCCGGGTCTCCAGGATCACACCCTGGGCCAAAGGCAGGCGCCAAACCGCTGCGCCACCCAGGGATCCCCCTCGTGACCTTTTTAATCTCCATTTTTCTAGAAGGAGGGCAGCAGACCCAAGAACACTCTGAAGAGTGGCCACTTACTGAGCACCCATGGGCACCAGGCACCATGCTCTGCTAATTCGATAGCAGGATCAAAGATCGGCTGTCCCCAGTGCTCAGATGGGAACACCGAGGTGCAGAGAGGTCGAATCACCTGTCCAGTGCCTCCGGGAGACCATGAGCTAGAGCTGGGATGCAAACCAGTTTCTCAGGCTCCAAACCCCTTTCTCCATGGGCAAAGGGCTGCTCAAGCTTGAAGGGTGTGGGGGACCCCTTGTGGCTAACTTTCGCCTCGCTTGAAAATGATTCCACCTAAGGGGGACTGGTTGACCAGCAAGGAGAAGGGGAGGTCGGCAGGAGGGGTTGCATTCCCTCTATGAGGAGGGAAAAAGAGGCTCCTGTGAAAGCACCTGAATTATTCCATCTCCACATCAGTGAGAAGGTAAGAGATTTACAACCACACAGATGTGCAACATTGTATACTCTTCACACTTTAAACCAATGTCATATGGTCACACCTGGATCATAATATGAATTATATTCAATTCTTCATGTGTTTAGTTCTTATTTGCATTTTCCAAATTTGATAAGCCTAAGTGCTTTGTTTTTCTTCTGGAGGAAAACACTGTCCTATGAAAAAATTCTTTTTACTAGGACACCTGGGTGGCTCAGTGGTTGAGCGTCTGCCTTTCGCTCAGGTCATGATCCTGGGGTCCTGGGGTGGAGTCCTGCATCGGGGTCCCTGCAGGGAGTCTGCTTCTCCCTCTGCCTGTGTCTCTGTCTCTCTCATGAATAAATTCTATTTAAAAAAAGTTTTTACCATACTCTTGTGGGGGAAAGCCTCAGCTTCAGGGCCTCAGTCTACCTACCTGTAAAATGAGATGACTAGATACCTTTTCAATAACTCCATTATGTGCCATCACTAGACACACCACTCATGTTTTTGGAATGTCCTAGAAGTTGAGTACACTCAAAAAGGTCTTCCAGTGGGGGTGGACGGTCGTTCTGTCTATGGCTCATTTCAACCCCCTTCCCTCCTGAGGAAGGAGGGATGTCTGCTTCTACCCCCATCTGTCAGAAGGGCAAGTCACTGGCCATGTGTGCTTCCCCAAAGTCCATCCATGAGCTGCAGCTAAAAATCCCCCAAAGTGGGGGATGTTGCAGCCCCCACAGGGATGAAATCTGGGGAGGGGGTGAGAAGTTCGAAAGCACCTCATACATTTTAGAATGTCCCCCCCCCCCCATGGGGTGGTGTCACACCCACTGCCTCACATGCGGCAGGGCAAGTGCCCTTCAGAGGCTGACAGGGGTCGCTTCTGTCACCAGCCCCATCCTCAGGCTAGCAGCCAGCCTGTTGCTGTAGCCAACAAGCCCTGCTGGCTCTAGCGTCTTCCTGCCTCCTGGAGAACCAGCCTTTCTAGATCTGATGGGGTTTTGGCTCCTCTAGCCTGTCGCTTCCTTCTGCGGGAGCATTCTAAATCAATTCTGCGATCTGTGTTAGGACACACAGGAGCTGTGGTAAGGATTGTGTGTGGGTGTTGAAAGCCCGGTCCTAACCGTGGCTCTGCCGCTTGCTGTTTCTGCAATGTTGGCCACTGCCTTTTCTCTATTATACCTGGGAAGACCTCGGGGCTCAGGCAGGGCAGTGATTCACCCAAGGTCACACCGCTGCCAAGTGATGGAGTAGGGGGTTTGAATCCAGGTTGGTCTGGAGCAACTCAGATCTTTAAATGTGCACTCCTGGCTTTCCTCCCATTCCGCTACTTCTGCTCTGCATCTTCACACAGGACCCCACCTTAAATGCAAAAAGCAGACAGTCCAGGTTACATTAGGCCACCTGGGTGGCAGGGCCCTGGCATAATTTGAGAGGTTCCGGGAGATCCTGTCCTACGCCCTCCTTGATCTCTCTGCCGACTGGTAGCTAGTCCTGGGCTTGCAAAGTGGTTTGGTTTGTGGACCACAGGACAAAATCCTGGACACCTCTCAGCCCTTCTAAACGCAAATTCTATATATATAATAATATATAGAAACCCAAGTTATTTATATATTATATATTAACATATATATGTTAAAACACTATATTACATACATAATATATTTACATATTATATAAATTATATATTTCTGTATAAATGTATTTATACATTATATATAAACAATATATAAAATGTATAAATATACAATAAAATGTATAAATACATTTATATATTAATACAAATATTTTACATGTATATTACATATATCTTGCATACTTACTATATATGCGATATATTTTATATATTATCACATACATAATACATATTATCTCCTCTTTCTGTCTCTCCCAACCCTCTTCCCCTCTGTCATCCAACCATCTCTCCCTCCCCAGTCCCCCCTACACACATATGTGCAGTGGGGGGGGGGGTGCTAACACTCCCTCACAGGTGTGTCTGAGAACTAAAGGAGCTGATGCAGGACGCCTGGGTGGCTCATCGGTTGAGCATCTGCCTTTGGCTCAGGGCGTGATCCCAGGGTCTGGGGATCGAGTCCCACATCAGGCTCCCTGCAGGGAGCCTGCTTCTCCCTCTGCCTGTGTCTCTGCCTCTCTGTGTGTCTCTCATGAATAAATAAAATCTTTTAAAAAGATTTTTAAAAAAATAAAGGAGCTGATGCATGTGAAGCACTTAGTAGGTATTCATCCATCATTAGGAGCACCTGATGGCCCTCATCACCATCACTACTGCCCCTAAACACTCAACAGTGATGCTGGCTGCCTAGGCCAGAGCTGGGCCTCAGACCCCAATCTTCTTCTGACCCTAGATACGCTGCTCTGCCCTGGGCTCCATGACTCTTCATGACATGGTTTCGAGTGGAGGGAGGGGCATCAGCACAGAGATGGGCACAGAGGGAGAGGAAAGAGAGCTTCCTAGAGGCCTCTGAGCCCGCCTCGCCCAGCCCCAGTGCCCTCTACCCACCGAGGCCTGGCCCCACTTGGCTTCCTTGCCCACTAAAAGTTTCCACTGCCCTGACTCCAGGCCCAGGTGGGACAGGAGCAGCCCAGATTGGTACGTGTGCATTCCTGGCTGTGTGAGGAAGAGCAGGGGCACTTGGAGTTGGGGTGGGGGGTTGTTGCTCCTGAAATAACTCCAGAGTGACAGCCAGGGCAACAGGCAAAAAGGAGGCTTCTAAAAGAAACTATGAAAAATAAATAAATAAATGAATGAATGAATGAATGAATGAATGAATGAATGAAACTATGCCCAACTCCTCCTCTGTTCACCCGAAGCTGGCAGAGGGAGACGAGCCCAGATTACTCTCTGCAGAGCCAGGCAGAGGCCAGGCCCTAAACTCCACGCAATGAGGGCTTGCCACCTAGACTGTGTCAGAGAAACCCCAAGCCCCCAGATCAGCCCCAGTATACACTAAAGGGCTCAGCAGTAGAACCCAGCATCTCTCCCCTAGCAGCTGACTCTCCAAAGAGGGAGAAGGGGGTGAGGGGCAGGTCATACAAGCAGCTTTCTGAAAGTTCACAAGAGCTCAAATCTTTCTCTCACTCACTAGGGGGCCTGGGCCAGCTTGGTTTACCTCTGTGTGCCAACCAAAGGGGGGAGGGTCTTTCGGAAGGAAGGAGGGAAAAGGGCTGCTTCCTCTCTGATGGTGACTTCAAAGAGAGTATGTGGTCTAAGGTGGTGCTTATGGAAAAATGGAAGTCTCACCCTTTGGGATCCCAGAGCATAGACCTCTTGAATATCCGTGTTTCTTGGCGGGGCGTGGGGGGGGGGGCTGCTGGGAATCTTCATTTTCTCAAAGTACCCCTCTCCCCAGGTGTTTTTGAGTTACCAGGTAGTTCCCCAGCAACTCTTCTAGTGGTTCCCAAAGTGTGACCCAAATGCCAGCAGCAGCTCCTGAGAACTTGCTGGAAGTGCAGATTCTTAGACTCTGTCCTAGCCCCGCCAAGTCAGAGACTCTGGGATAGTTGAGTCAGAATGCCCGTGCAGGTGGTTCCAAAACACTCCATGGGATTTCTCCATGGGCTCCAGGTGTCTTCTCTATTCTGGCACCTGGGAGGGGCTCGATCCTGCTTCTCTTCTGGGACAGAAGTTCTTAACCTGCTCCTGGGGACCCTAAGGGGGTCCCCTGACTCCCCTGAAACTGCATGCAAATGTCTGTGTACACATGCCCGTGAGATGCTTATCTGCTGAGAGACCCCCCTGGCTGGTACTGCACACCCAAAGGGACCTGTGACTCCCTCCACTGCCAACAAATGTTTGGAACCACTAAACCTTTTTAAGCTTGGAACTGTGGGCACTTGGAGCTGGACATTCCTTTGTGACTGGGCTGTCCCCCTCTAGATGCCAATGGGACGTGTTTCCTAGTGATGCTGTAACAAATGATCACAAACTCAGCAGCTCAAACATCACAAATTGATGATCTCACAGTTCCATAGGTCAGAAGTCTGACACGACTCTCCCTGGGCGAAGATGAAGATGTCAGCAGGCTGTGTTCCCTTCTGGAAGCTTGAGGGGAAGGGGAGAGTCCACCATCTTTGCTCTTCCTGCTTTTAGAGGTGGCACACATTCCTTGGCTCATGACCCCTTTTTCCATCTCCAAAGCCAGCAACATGGCGCCTCTGAATGTCACTGGAGGCCCCACCTCTGACTCTCTTCTGCATGCCTCTCTTCCCCATTTGAGGAGCCTTGGGATTCCATTTCCTCACCCAGATAATCCAGGATAATTCCCCCATTGTAATGTAAACCGATTAGCAACCTTAACTCCATCTGCAACCTCCACCGGCCTTTACCATGTCACATACCATACTTGCAAGCCTACGGGAATTAGGACATGAACATCTTTGAGGGGACCACTACTCTGCCTACCACACTAGATACCACCCAAATTGTGACAACCCAACATGGTTCCTGATTGGCAAATGTCCCTGGGATTGGAAGCACCTGGGTGGCTCAGCAGTTGAGCTTCTGCCTTTGGCTCAGGACTTGATCCCGGGGTTCTGGGATGGAGTCCTGCATCGGGCTCCCCCACAAGGAGCCTGCTTCTCCCTGTGTGTCTCTTATGAATAAATAAAATCTTCTTAAAAAATGTCCCTGGAGTTAGGAGGGGATCACCTAGGTTGAGAACCACTGATTTCAAGGTTTCTTAAGCATCTTAAAGCTTTGCTTCTGACGGTCATGCTCTCTAGTGAGCTCATTAAAAGGGCATAGAATCGGGGGCAGGGAGGGGCTGGAGCAAATAGTATCAACTCCCAGAGCCTTCATGACCCTCCTGTGAGGCCAATGGCACCACATGAGCAAGCGACATAACCAGTATAACCTCCAGATCCTCATCTGTACCAGAACTATGTCTGGGGTTGTGGAGATTAAAGCAGAAGATATAAGGAAGAGGCTCCCACACAGCGGCTGGGGAACAGTGATGCTGAACATTGGATGCTGAGGGAGATTTTCTCAAATGGACAAATGGTATTAACTGTGCTCATCTTGGGGTCCCCCAAGTCAGAGCCCAAGACAAAGGTAATTTGGGGAAGTGATCCAGGGAGCTGGAGCAGAGGGCAGTGTGGGGAGGGACCAACAGGTAAAATGAGGACCAGGGAAATCCACTTAAAGATGTGTTACTGGGGCACCTGGATGGCTCAGTTGGTGAAGCATCTGCCTTCGGCTCAGGCCATAATCCTGGGGTCCTGGGATTGAGCCCCACATCAGGCTCCCTGTTCAGTGGGTCCCCTTCCTCCCTCCCTCCCTCTCTCTCCTGGACCCGCTACAGGGTCCCCTACGTGTGTTCTCTTGTACTCTCTCTGTCAAATAAAATATTTTTTTTTAATGTGCATTATTGATCTGGGTGCTACTAGGGACATGGGTCAGTCCTACGTGGGTACCAGTGAGGAACCGTATAGAACACGCCTCAAATGTTTCCATCTGAGACATGGGAGACAGATGTGGAGAGCATTTATCCACCAGCTCCTGACCTCATGAGTCAATGCTGGTTCCAGAGAGTGTTAACTCCTGAACTCTTCCTGGTGTGTGTAGGTGTCCAAACGGCCCAAGGGCATTTTCTGTGGGCAGAGGAGCTCAGAGCGGAGAAGGTGAGGTTCTGAGTGGCTGGTTTCCCTGGCTATGGAAGGTTGGGATAGAAAGGGAGCTGGGAAGGGAAAAAGGGCTAACAAGTTGCAGTCTTTCTTGCACAGGTTAGGGGTTAGCCTCGACTCTAGGGAATCCTGGGTCTCAATTCCAGCTCTGCCTCTGGCAAGCCTTGTAACTTTGAGTAAGATTACCCACCCCCGTTTTGGGCCTAGAGCCAGTTTCATAGGGTTGTCTCAAGGGTGAGGTGAAATCACATATGTAAAGTGCCTAGTGGAAAGAATTTAATAAGAGGAAGTTCCTACTATGGAAGCGACCCAGATATACACATTGAACCCCATTTTGGGAAAGTATCTACTTCCCCTCTCTTTTAAAAATGTCTGCAAAATAGACCAAAGTGTCCTCGCCTTAAAAATGGAACTAATAATAAAACCTAGCTCATAGGGTATAGTGAGGCACGAGTGAGGGAAAGCAGGTAACCATGCAGACGGGTATCCAGCACAAGCACATATCATGTGCTAAGTCTCGACACTATTAGATGAAACCCTGTGAAAAAAAAAAAAAATGAAGGGTTCACTTCAGAGAGCTGAGGGACTGGGGCCGGGTTTTGTATGTGAGCCCAGAATGAGCCCAAATCCGAGAAGGACTTTGCGCCAGACCCTCAGGTGATGGGGACATGTGTCAGGAAGGCCCGCGTAGAACCTCACATCCCAGGGGAAGTTGGGAGCCCACGCGGTACCTACGCTGGGGGTCCAGCTGTGTATAACGAAGGAGATGTGGGGGACACACAAGGAGGCCTCTGTCACTAGAAGGCCAGACTCCCAGTCCCTGCTCTGCTCCACCCTTGCTGTGTGACCTTGGCTGGGTTCCCTTCCCTCTCTGGTCCAGGGGGCCCATCTGAATAGTGAGACTGTAGACTGCAGAACAGCCAAAGGATCTCCCAGCTGGACACTTCGGGATCAGTTTTCTTCTCTCTCACCCCCTGTCCATCTCTCCTTCCTCCTTGGATGCTACTCTGAATCCTGGAGGGTCTTGTACACCAGGAGCCTCGGGACTATCAGGATTACCTGTCCAGTGATTGTCACCTGGCTCTCTAGTCTTCACTGCTGTCTGTCCAATGGGACTTGGTGCTCTGTGGACCTGGCCTCCCTGCCTCCTTTCACACTTGATTTCCCTCCTTACCTCATCACCAACTCTTGGCTGGTTCTGCTCTCTGGGTAATAAGATACACTTGGGGAACCTGCAGGGATGTTAACAACCTCATGACCACTTTTAAGATAGCATCTGAGCAGACCTCCACCTGGCCTGGGGGACGTCACCCTGCCTTCCCCTTTCTCTGGAAGCTTGCTGCAGGTAGGTGTATTAATCTGGCCTTTTAATTTTCTGTGTTTTCATACATTTTGACATCAGTGGGAGGCCTGGTCTGGGAGAGACTGTCCCTCTGGCCCCCACTGATTCTTAGACAAAGTAAAGGACTGGCTCATAAGTTGCCTTTGTATGCAAACCAACCAATCCAGAACTCCCCACCCTGGGATCCCATGCTCTGGGCCACTGTCCTCTTAGTGCCCTAATCACCCCGGGACCAGGTACTAGATCTCTAGGACCAGCCACAATGCTCTAGAGCCCCTTCAAAGTATTCAAACGAGCCAATCTTACTTAAGTCGGCTTACCCTACCTCGCCTTGCCTTTCCTAGAAAAACTGTAATAAGGGTTCTTACCCCTGACTGCCCCTGCCTCCTGACCCACCCTGGTGCACCCTCTTATGGGCCCGTGCGCCACACCATCCTTCCTGCTTCCAGGATCTGTCTGTAAAGGTTTCCTCCTTCGTGACCATCATCTCTGTGTATGTGTGTCTTAGCACCTGATTAAAACAAACCCAAGTACATTCTTAAATAGGGTGCATCAGCACCCACTGGTGATCCAGGACAAGACCTGATGAATGCACACAGCCTTCAGCAACACAGCAGAAGTCAACTCCATTCTCACTTTTATTAATTAATTATTAATATTTAATAAAAAAATTATTCCCATTCAAACTTTTGGGTTACCTGCAGGATTAAAATCTCTCCTTGGTGCTGGTATGTTACTTTACTTCAAACCAGAAAAAGTATTATTTGGGGGAACACGTTAGTCTAAAAAAAAAAAAAATGTTTCTTCCATTTCATAAGCAGTGAACCTGTTTATTTACCTAAATCCCTGAGGATTTAGTTAACTATTCCTAAGCGAATGGTCTCACTATGCCACGTGCTGGATGTCACAGTCCAGAAGCTTCTTCAAAATCACTTAATGAAATACATCCTGGGGGAAGGGTGGGGGAGACATGTTCATTCTCTCTAACGCAATCAAACTAAAAACTCAACCATGCAAATATTGGGCAAAACGTTTCCTAGGGTTTGTAGTACAATCTCCAGGGTCAGGATCTGTTATGGGCTGAATCATGTCCCATCCCCACATCAGAATATGACTGTACTTAAGAGCTGAAATCTTTAAAGAGGTTAAATGTTAAAATGAGGCCATTCGAATGTGTGCCGTTCCTGACTGGTGTCCTCATGGAAGAGGGGATTTGGATACAGACATTCACAGAGGGAAGACCATGGGAGGACACAGGGAGGAGGAGGCTGTCCACAAGCCAAGGAGAGTGGCCTCAGGAGGGACCAGCCCTGCTGACACCTTCATTGTGGGCTCCCAGGTTCCAAAACAGAGAGAAAACAAATTTCTGTGCAAGCCCCCCAGGCTGTAGTGCTTTGTTGTGGCAGTCCCAGCAAATGGATACAATATCAAACACCTATTCCAAACACGCTGCATTTCAGACAACTTGGCCCTTTTTTTTTTTTAAGGTTTTATTTATTTATTCATGAGAGACACACACAGAGAGGCAGAGACACAGGCAGAGGGAGAAGCGGGCTTCCTGCAGGGAGCCTGATGCAGGACTCGATCCCAGGATCCCAGGATCATGCCCTGAGCCAAAGGCAGACGCTCAACCCCTGAGCCACCCAGGAGTCCCGAGCTTTTTAAAACAATGTTTTTTATTTATTTTTTTTGAGGCAAGGGAGGAGGGGCAAAAGGAGAGAGAATCTTAGGCAGGTTTCATGCCCAGCGCAGATCTCGACATGGGGCTCGATCTCATGACCTGAGCTGAAATCGAGTCTGACATTTAACCGAACCCCACCCAGGAGCCCCACAACTTGGTCTTTTATAACCAGGGCTGCCCAATCACCAATCCAAGGCTTTGGACCCTGGAAAGGGAGAAAAAAAGCAGGGGTTCTGGAGCCTGGGGTGTGGTTCCATCTCTGACGGGCTCCGTCTTCCCTGGCTCAATGCCCCACCCTCTGGCCCGCGCTCCTTGGCATCCCCTCCCAAACAAACTGCTTTCACTCGATTCCTAGCCTCAGGGTCAGCTTCTGGGGGAGTCCAGCCCAAGACACCTCCCCACCTAGGAATCTGTGTCTTTGATCTGTCCCGAGTTGGAGCTGAGGTCGTTTTCATGTGTGTGATGTGTTTGGCCGGGCCCACCGCAGCCACGGCTAATATTAGGAGAGGACAGTTGTCCAGGTTGCAAACCAAGCTGCCCCGTGCCCAGAGTGGCAACTTCCCTCTGCAGCAGAAGGCAGGCTGCCATCCTGGCTCCTGTCCCCTTTCAAACAGACAATGTACCTCTGGTTCTTGGCATCATGGGACCCGTGCCTGGGTAAGAGGTCGGCACAGGCTTGCCGCCTTGACACTCATCCTCAACACGCTACATTTTGTGTGACAGATTCCTATTCAAATTCCATTCAAGAGGGTGACCATTAGCCCCTAGAGTCTTACAGAGGAGAGGGGATAAACTGGGATACCCCCAACATCTAGACACGTGGAGATTATGAAGGTGACACATTTCAAAAAAAACCCTACCTAAAAGTTGAGAACAGAAAACCAAGTTGCTGTCAACTTTCTCAAAGCACCAGGCAGAAAGGGAGGGGAAAAAAAATGCATCAGCTTGCCCATGCATGGGCGGTCCTCAACCAAGATACATTTCCTTTGGCCGTAAGATTGTTTTATGGGCTGTTTTTGGAAAAGAAGTAAAAGAAGGTTTATTGAAAATCATCATCAGATGCTTCCAAGAAAATTCAGACCTCTGACCAGAGTGGGAGGCTGTGTGGCTTTGCCTAGCCATGAGCAGCCCCGGAGCCAGGGGCGGGGAGGGGAGTCTGGCCAGCTTCGGCTGGGGCCGGCTGAGCCCAGGGCCGAGGACCACCCCGCGCAGGACTGCCCTGCAGGACTCACAAGTGGCTCATTCTCTCTGAGACAGCCGGGCACCGGGCTTGGGAGGAAAGGTGGAGACTGTGTATCTTGGCAAAGCAGAGAGAAGGGTCTGGGAGATGGTCCTTTCAGAAGAAGGTCATCTATGCGTCCCATCCTAGGAGAAGGAGTTGATTCAGGGCGAGCTTCGAGGAGTGGAAACTTGAAATGTCGTCAGAATCTAAGTTGGCCCGCCTCTCTCTCTAGAGAAGGGAGAGCCTATGGAGCAGAAAGATGGCCAGTGTGGGAAATCTGGACGCCAGGGTCCCTGTGACTTGCAGACAGGAGTTGGAGAACAGTTCCGGGGGGACAGGGCCTTCCCCTCGTGCCCCATGTGACCCGGACACAGAAGAGGTAAGCACCAGGGAAACATCTCCCCATCTTCAAAGCTGGGGCTTGGATCAACCAGAGCCAAACTACCATTTTCTGATATATTAGGAGGGGGATTAGGTTTAGGTAATGTCTGGAAAATGCTTCCTGCTGGTCAGTTTATCACCACATAAATAGTACAAATAGACTCTGTAAAGGCATGTCACGGGCAGCCTGCAGGGAAAGCATATTTTATTAGGATCCTTATGGATTCGGTGGTTTGAGCAACAGAGTCTCAGCTTGGGGACCATCCTGGTTTTATTTTATTTTTTTAATAAATTTATTTTTTATTGGTGTTCAATTTGTCAACATACAGAATAACACCCAGTGCTCATCCCGTCAAGTGCCCACCTCAGTGCCCGCCACCCAGTCACCCCCACCCCCCACCCACCTCCCCTTCTACCACCCCTAGATCGCCTCCCAGAGTTAGGAGTCTTTATGTTCTGTCTCCCTTTCTGATATTTCCCACTTATTTTTTCTCCTTTTCCCTTTATTCCCTTTCACTATTTTTTATAATCCCCAAATGAATGAGACCATAGCAGCAATGTCCATCCCTGTTTTATTTTTTTTTATTTTTTTATTTTTTATTTTTTTATGATAGGCATGCAGTGAGAGAGAGAGAGAGAGAGAGAGAGAGAGAGAGAGAGGCAGAGGGAGAAGCAGGCTCTATGCACCGGGAGCCCGACGTGGGATTCGATCCCGGGTCTCCAGGATCGCGCCCTGGGCCAAAGGCAGGCGCCAAACCGCTGCGCCACCCAGGGATCCCCATCCCTGTTTTAGTGCTGAAAGTCCTGTATCCCAGGAAACTCCCCAGACCTGGGAAAAGAGATTCGGCGGTTAGTCATCCCTACCACACATATGTGTGTACACACCACCTGCCCATCCCTGATCTTTTCAAGAATATCAGTGATTCAATTGCAAAAATTTGTCCCACATTCCTTTTGATCAGCCTGGCACTGTGCTGAGCCTTATGCCCCATAAATGTGCCATACGTGTCCATGTGCCTCTGCCCACACCCCCTTTATGCCTGATTCACCCACCCTGTAGCTGCTATAAGTCCAGCGGGTGGCTTAGTGCAACCATCCTGGAGAATTGGCCTTGATGGAGTCAAGCCACTTCACCCAGAGACGGAGACCCCCACCCCCGCAGGCTATACCACCCCTCACTGGGAACAGCCAATAGCTGATATGGGGGGCAGCTCTGTGCTTCAGGTTATGCTCCTGAGCCCCCCTCCCCCGAGGGTCAGGCAGAAACCAGACTTCACCTGAAACCGTACCCTGGCTGGGCCCCCTCCCCTGCCCATCCTGCTTCCCTCCCTCTCCACCCATCCCCCGTCTCCTATCCCATCCCCCAAACCCAGGGCCTCCGGCAGTAAATCAAGTGCTCCTGAATCCCTGCCTCAGACTCTGCTTCTACAGATCCCGACCTGGGGGGAGGCACACTGCTGGGTACACCCTCCTCAGGTAGCCTCTTGCAGCTGTGCCCTTTGTGTTGCCATCACCAGAGCCTCTTGGTGGCGGATGACACAAAGCCTGCTCCCTGCCCTCCCTGCCTCCACCCTGCCCCCTGCAGGCCACTCTCCTCTGAACAGCCAAAGGGAGCTCTGAAAGGTAGTCTGTTCAAGTTCTCCGCCACTGCTTCTGGGAACGGAACAACCTTTCATGAAACAAACAAAAATGCTCAAGAAACTAAGGAGGGACGCCTGAGTGGCTCAGAGGTTGAGTGTCTGCCTTTGGCTCAGGGTGTGATCCTGGGGTCCTGGGATCGAATCCTGCATTGGGCTCCCTGCATGGAGCCTGCTTCTCCCTCTGCCTGTGTCTTTGCCTCTCTCTGTGTGTCTCTCATGAATAGATAAATAAAATCTTTATTTTTTAAAAAAAAGGGATTTTTTTTTTACAATTTTTTTCTTGTAATCAGAAGATTACAAGAAACCCACAGTGAGCATCAGACTTAATGACAAAAGACCAAAAGTGTGCCCCTAAAGATCAGGAGCAAGACCAAGAGGACTACTCCTGCCACTTCTGTTCACATCCTATTGGAGGTTGCAGCCAGGGAATGGGGAAGAGGAAGAGGGAGGGAGGGGAGGAGGGGCGGGCAACCAGCCTCTGCTGGGAGATAAAATGATCTCCTGCGGCACATGCAGGGTGAGGACCAGATTTGTCCCATTTGCTGATTTCTGTAGCTGACTCAAAACATCAATATGTCATCCCCAAACGTGGAGCTGGAAAAAAACGCACGGAAGTGGCCCTGGGAACCAGGAGTGCACATAGAGGAGACCTGCCGCTGATGAAGACACTTCCTCTGAAAGCCCTTCTCTGATTTCCACTATATACTGTGTCTGGCATAGAGAAGACATCTAACATATATTGAAAGGACAAAACAAAAACATTTCTGTGACTTTGCATTCCTCTTAAGTTAAATGGAAAATCTTCGCTGTGGCCCCCGTGAGGTCTAGCTTCTGCCCATCTTCCCAGCTTCGTCTGGTACTGTTTCCCCTCTTGCCTGCAGCACTCGGCCCCATCACTCTCCCTCCAGTGCCCCACATTCTTCCCGCCTCAGGGCCTTTGCAAGCGCTGCTTCCTCTCCAAGCATGCTGCCGCCACTCGGCTCTTACTCATTGCTCAGGCCTTGGTTTAATGCAGTGGTTCTCAACTGGGGGGGCATTTGCCCATGTCTGGAGACGTTTAGCGATGGTCAAGGATTCTATTCAGTGTCCTCCAATGCCCAGGACAGCCCCCACAACACGGAATCCTTCAGCCCCAAATGTCAATAAGGCCAAGATGGAGAAAATCTGGCTTAATATCAAAGTGTCTTCACTGATCACCTTATTAACTGACACTTTTCCTGTTATTCTCTCATATCTCATAATATCCCCTGCTAGTCTCTTTTTCTAGGATGACTTGACACGATTTGGACCAGACCCACAGCAGACATCCCAGGATATTGGGGGAGATGCTCCGGATGCTTCTAGAACAGACTAAACAGCCCCGCTTCTGTCAGATTCACAGGAGCAGGAACTGACACCGGGGTCTTATGCACATGATTTATTAAGGAAGCGCTCGGGAGGAGTCAGTAGGCGACGTGGGGGAAGCTGAAGCAGGGACAGAGAAGCAGCCAAGCCAGGATGAGGTTTCAGCAAAGCCTCGGCTTAGCCTGATCCTGTGGGGAGCTCAGGAGTGTAAATTATACTTCTGAGCATGTCCCAATCACTCGAGACACGGAAGCTGGGCTTTCACACTCCTGCGGCAGCCAGCAGCCAGCTAAGGGTCACTCCCGAGTGGTGCTGGGGGTGTGTCCTGTCTGCTGCCACCGCCGCCCTCTGGACTTGCAGCCAGAGCAGCAGGAGCCTGGAGCAGGCTCCAGAGACAGGTGCAGCCTCGGGGAGCAAAAGCCCCCAGAAGCCGGAGGATGCTCCTAGATACACAAGAGAGGGAAGCTGGACGGAGCGCTGATGGTCCAAATCTGCTGGAATCCTGGGGGATGGGGTTCAAATGAATAGCCTCCTGTAACTTCTTCTGGTCTGCAAGCCCCGTATCCTTTTCCCCAGGGGCCGGCAGAAAGGGACAAGCATTGGTGAGCACCTCCCATGTGTCTGTCATGTGGCTGTCATGTGGCTCAGCGGGCACTATTCATACCCAGTCCTCCGGGTTTTTGCTACCTGCACTTCTCTCATCATGAAAGGATACAGGCTTCTCTCCCTTTCCTGTGATTGATGTTTCTACAGAGGTTGTTCATAAAAAGAACATCTGTACATCAACCCACTTGACTTAATCAGCTCAGGGGTGCTTCTTCACTCCCGTGTGAAACTGCTCTGTGTTTCACAGAGTTAACCACCTCCAGAATGTCTCTTCAGGTGTGGACGGTTGGGGGGATGTTTGAGAACTTTCAAAAGTCGCTTCCAAAATTCTATGTGGATGTGCGCTGTCTGCAGAGAGGACCTGTTGTTTCATTTGATTGAGTGTCTCAGGACCCCAAACAAACCCGAAGATCGATGTTCTCAAGGAGAGAAGGTTCTAACTTTCTATTGTGGGAGGCTTATTCATTTGCTAAGGCTGCCGTAATCCAGTGTGGGTGGCTTACACATCACAAGTTTATTGTCATGGTTCTGGAGGCTGGGAGTCTAAGATTTAGGTGTTGGCAGGAGTGCTTCCTTTGGACACTGGGAGAAAGAATCTGTGCCTTCCTTGGGTCTCCCTGGCTTCTGGTGGTTTGCCGGCAGTCTCTGGCATTCCCAGTCTTATGGATGTTTCACCCCAATCTCTGCCTTCATCTTCATGTGGTGCTCACAGGTGCTTGTCTGTGTCCAAATTTCTCCGTTTTATAAGGATACCACTCAGATTGGATTGGGGGCCTGCCCTACTCTAGGGTGACCCCATTCTAACTGATTCTATCTGCAGTGACCCTATTTCCAAATAAGGTCACATCCTAAGGGACCAAGGCCAGGACTTTGACATGAGAATGAACTCCTGGGAGAGAGAACGAGGAGGTAAGAGTAGTATAGGGACTGGGGTATCCAGTCCCTGAGGGCAAGCCACTGGCCACTGCTTATCAGGAGCTCATAGGCATCAGTAGAAAAGCCCCCCAGGCCACTGGGCAGCTCTATTTTCCTAAAATCCTTGCAGACTTACACACTGTCATTTGTAACCTTGATTCCCTAACATCCTCTGCCCTCCAAAAATTAAAAATGCTCTCACCATCAAACCACTCCCAAGAGCATCATCCCTATAGTGGCGAGAGGACACAGTTCTATGATGAGAACTTGAGACTTTGAGGCTTTACCTACCAGTGTGCAGCCCTGGGCGAGCAACTTAGACTCTTCATGCCTCAGTTTCCTCATCTGTTAAATGGAGACCATAACAGTGCTGGCCTCGCAGCATTGTTGCAAAGTTTACATGAGTTCATACCTGCAAGCTACCTGCCTTCCTGCCTTGCCTGGTTCCTCACAAGCATGTGATAAATAAAAACAAAGCTAAGCAGTGTCTGTGGAGGAGTTAGTAACTGGAAGGGAAGATGAGGGAATGTCTGAGGGGCTAGGAATGTTCTGCTTCTCCACCACAGGTATGTTCCATTTGTGACAAAAATCAGGGTGCTGGTGTGTGTGCCTTCTCCTGTCTGCATGTTCTACTGTGCTAAGAAATTTAAAGCTGAATAAAGGTGAAATGACCTGCCACTGGTGGTGGTTCTTTTTTTTTTTTTTTAAGATTTTATTTATCCATTCATAGAGAACACACACAGAGAGAGAGGCAGAGACATAGGCAGAGGGAGAAGCAGGCTCCATGCAGGGAGCCCAATGTGGGACTCAATCCCGGGACTCTAGGATCACGCCCGGGCTGCAGGTGGCACTAAACCGCTGCGCCACCAGGGCTGCCCCACTGGTGGTGTTTCTGAACTAAATCTGTAGGAGAAAATGGGAGAATGCCTGGCTTGAGTGAAAGACCTGGTGATTTTTGCATTGGGTCCACTGAGGAGAAGCCCAGCTCTCCAATGTGGGCAACCTCCCAGGTGGGTAAAAAAAAAAAAAAAAAAAAAAAAAAAAACCCTGGCTGATTCCTGACTTCTTGACTTCCCAGCTCCAGATATCAGTTTCTCCATTGGTCAAATGGAGAGAAATAATTCTTGCCTGATCCCCAAGTCTGGTATGGTTCTCCATTTCACTGATGGGGAAACTGGCCCAAAATGGTTCATAACAAATTCACAGGCACTGAAGCTTTAGCAAAGATGCAGACTCTGTCATTCTCTCCCAGATCTGGCTCTGAGACTACGAACAGCCTTGACGGCACAGCAACAACAGCTGGTTCTCACTGGCCACCAGGCAGTGTTCCAAGCACTTTGGGTTTCTTATCCTCCCCATTTTGCAGAAAAGGAAACTGAGGCACAGATCAAGGGTCACAGAAGCAGAGCTCATGCTCCTCACCCGCTGCCCTCAGGGCCTGGCTCCCTCGGTTAGGTGGGTCCCTCCCCGCTCCCCATGCACCCATCCCCCACCCGGCCCTTCCCCTCCCCCACCCGTGCGTTTAGCCAGGCTGGGTCCTTGCCAAGTCTGGGCTGTCACAGCGTTCCCACCTTTGATCACCAGTCAGCGTTCTTGAAGTGCCGAGTCTCCCAGATGTTGGCCTGATCAAAGGCAGCTGTTGCCTGGACCCTCCCGAGAGCACAGGATGGTAGAGCACGTAGGAGAGGCGAGAGGGTGGGAGGGCCAAAGACACAGTGAGGGATGGAGGGATGGAGCCGTTCCGTGGGGGGCAGGGCCCTGGGTGCAGTGGGGACCATCCCACCCCCCCAGGGCCCTCACCCTGTCACTGGGGGTCTGGGTAGGACCCGGGTCCAGAGAAGCCGATGCCCGCACCCAGAAGCCATCGGCTTACCCTTGAAAATGCTGGTGCTAGCTACAGGGGCCCTGGCCTCAAAACCAGATCCGAAGCACATCCTCGGAGATTCATGCAGAGGTTGCCAGTAGCTTTGATAATGACAGCAATTCCCTTCTGTTACATGACTCGCCCCATTGACTCCATCTTTCTATGCAGGTCCTTAAGAGCTAAATTTTATGCTTACAATTCATTAAATAAAAGACAGAACATGAATCAGCATGTACAGGATAATCCTGTGAGGTTTTTTTTTTAATACAGTTATAGGAACAGAAGCAAAATCTAGAGGAACATATACTAGAAAATCAACAGGGGCTGTGAAGTGGGCTGGGAGAAAACATGTCATTTCACTTTTTTATCTTCATTCCTTGATTCCACAAAATCTGTGGGCCATTTCTCCAATAAAGGTACCTCAGATTTATTAAATGTTTGCTGGATTCCAGAAACTGGCTTATCTCTCTACCTAGCGTCATTAGTATGTGCTATGTTTGTGACAGGAATAATAAGATTGAAGCAAAATATAAAATAGTGCATATATTTGGATATTCATTTTCTGAAAGATGTGATGTAATCATATAAAAGATAGATGGGAGAAACAGACAAAATATAAGGCTGCAAAACCCCCGATATACACAAGGAGCCCCCAGAACCTCTACCTTAACTGGCCTGCAGAGAACCCCACCTCCCTGTCTTGTCTCATTTCCCCGGGAGTGAAAAAGAAATGAACAGTGTGCCAGAAGGGCTTATGCTCCCACCCCCAGAAACCCCAAGGCCACGAACTCTAATGGAAGAAGAATAATGGCAGATACCTGACCCCTCCCACCCCCCCTTTTTTTGAGTGTGTGATCAGTGCCAAGCACTTTGCTGGCATGTTCTCTGACCTTCAACCACCATCGTAGCAAGTGGTATCATCCTGGTTTTACCAGGACAGAGAAGGACCAGAGACAGAGGTATGAACTGATTGTTAAATTTTCAGAAATTCTGTGAATCTGCCATTACTAAAAATTATGTTGCATAAACTTAAAATTAAGTATATTTTAAAACAAAGGAAATGCTCAAAACTCACCCCATCTGAATTGTCTTACAATGTTTTACTGTTATCTGTGCTCTTGGGGTGACTTCTGGCTAAGTGGAAATACGGCATAATGGGTGCTACTATGTTATCTTTATAAATCCACATTCAGAGGCATCAAATATACATAAATCAGCCATGGTGGGAGTGTGCATGCCACAGAAATTGGTGAATGCCACATATCGGTGCTTCCCCCCCTCCCCCGCCCTCCAGGGATCATTGTTAAACATTTACCAGTACACACTGTCCTTAGTGATAAAGTCAGGACTTGAAATATATGCGAACAGAACCTGTGCTCATAACACCTGCACTGGGGGCTCCATGCTGTCACTGAAGCCTGGCCCCAGAGCCACTAGGTACTAAGTCTTCCAGCTACATGAAGAGATTAAGTGCAAGTTTCGTGTAAGCACAGAGGAGACATTCTGTTGAGAAGGAAAAGCACATGAACGGAATCCTATTCTATTGATGCTACAGGCTTTGAACAAATGTCCCATCCCTGCCTCCCGTCCTGACTGGGGGATGGATGGTGGCTTTGTTGGGCACATAGCCAAGAGCCATGCAACGCTGATGAGAATCGTGGCTTCCTTTATTGAGCACTTGCTGGATGCCAGGGCATGGACCGAGCCCCCTAAAGGAACTATCTGGTGTGTTCCCCAACAACAGGTGGTTGGGCATTCAAAGCTGCTTAGGAAAACACATCCACATTATTTTTCTATTTCCTCCAGGCAAGGCCCAAACACGACCTGAATCATCCGCCTCCGGAACAGAAAGGCCTAATTGTTCTTGTTCACCAGATGCAGTGTCTACCCTCAGTCCCCAAACATGCTGGTTAAGACATAAGAGCAACGACAGCAGGAGGTCACTGGTAGTGGTTTGGAACCACATCCCCAGCTGTGTGAGCCACCAGCTTCCCAGGGTCCTGGGAACTGTGCACAGCCAAGGGGTTCAAAGTTAGATCCGCCTCGTCACTCCCCTGCCCCAGATCTTGCCGTGGCAACCCGGAGCTCTCTAGTGAATGTCCAAACGGATTCTCAGGTCGTGGTCTGACGTGGCTGGATTCATGTCTGTGTCTCTAGCTGAAACTCTCGTGGTTCCTTCTGTTGTCCTCTGTAGCCCCAGCAGACCAAACACCCTCAGGTCCTCAAGTGCCAAGTCCGCCAGGCCTCTGCCCTGCACACCTAGGTTGTGCTTCCTCCCTGGAGCTGTCTGATCACTCTCCCCACTCCCGCCTTCCCCTTCTTCCAGCCTTAATTCTGGTGTCCCCCCTTCACTTCCTCTCGGTTTATCTCCACTGACCAACCTCCTCTGTGGCCTTTGGGTTCCCCTAGAGCGTTATCTCTGCTGGGCCTGCCTCACGCCTCATCACCCCAGATCACACGAGTCCCCTTTTCTGTCTTCCCCTAAAGAATATATACAATTGGGGCCTGAGCATCTGCCTTCGACTCAGGGCATGATCCCAGGGTCCTGGGATCAAGTCCCACATTGGGCTCCCTGCATGGAGACTGCTTCTCAATCTGCCTATGTCTCTGCTTCTCTCTCTCTCTCTCTCTCTCTCTCTCTCAATGTGTGTCTCTCATGAATAAATAAAATCATACACACACACACACACACACACACACACAGTTGGAAGGTAAGGACTGTGTGCCACCATCTTGATCACCACTATTTACTGACTGCCAAGTGGAACCCAGCTTCACCACTTATGAGCTCTGTGCTCTTAGCCTCATCTGTGAAAAGATACAGGTGTAATGATTTGGCTCAAAAGGGACAAAGAGCTAAGCATGTAAAGTGCTAAGCATGATTAACATCATTCAATAAATGTAGTGGTGTATTTGCGTGTGTGTGTGTGTGTGTGTGTGTGTGTGTGTGTGTGTGTGTGTTGATTCTGAGGACTTGTCAGCTGAAAGGGGCATTCTCCCAAAGATGGAAGGGGAGACAAATGGGCAGTGTGGAGGTGCCAGCTGGGTAGCCCACCACTCTGCCTCAGTGTTCCCAGAGCTGGAGTCTCCCCACCCCTCCGTCCTGGCCCGCTAAGCACATGAGACCAAAGAGGGGCTGATCAATCACCAGGACTTTAAAGGCAGTCGGCTTCCATACCCCGTGTCCTCCGATGTTTCTCTTAGCTACATGCTAACACCCGTTTGTTTAGAACTCACAGCAAATACATCTCAGAGAGGACTTTGATCCCTGGCAGCTGTGTACGTGTGAGTGAGGCAGAGTCCCAGGGGCAGAGAGAGCCTGGAAAGAGGGCGGGCTGGGCTTGCCTCTCTCATGCCCTCTGAGCTTGGCACTCCATCCAAGCCCCACCCCAACACACTGCCTTTGGAGTCAGAAACAAGAGCAAAAGTTCAAGCTCGGAAGTCAGAACATCCTGGGTTCAACGGAAACTCCACATTTTCTGACTGTGTGACCTTGGGCAAGTCACTCAACCTCTCTGGGTATCACTTTCTTCATCTGTCCAATGGGCATAATAACAGCTCTTGAAGTCGGTAGTTTATGTCGAAAAAACAAGATCATGCACAAAAAAAGCATTTGGGGTAAGTAGGAACTTAAATGTTTGAGGAAAAGGCAGCACAAGAGTGTAATTAAAAGCACAGGGTGAGGTGCCAGGTGGTGCCACTAGTGTCTGACCTTGAATAAGTCCCTTCCCCCTTTAGAGCCTCAGTCTCATATATAAAATGGAAATTAAATAGTACCTGCCTTATAGGGAATGTGGAAACTAAGGCAGCACCTTCAAGTGCTTAGAACAGTTCCTGGTACATTGCACACACTCAGTAAACATGACCTCTGCCATCACCGTTATCTGTGGCACCGGCGTGGTGTGATGCTGTGTAGCCACCAACATTACCCCCATCTCTGAGCAGATTCCTATCAAGAAAGGGTAGCAGGAACAACAAGGAAGCACCCAGAGCTGTCTCACTGAAGGAGACCATGTGGGGAGGAGCCCTGTGCTATGCTGATCCCATGAGGACAGATGATGGATGGGCCATGGGGTTGTTTAGCTTAACTTTTACTCTGTTTTCTCAACCTGGAACAGAGGAAGCTTTCCCCTCCCAATGATGCAGACGTGACATCAGGTGTGGACTTCCACGAGATAGGTAGAGAAAGCCACATCTTTTTCCAGCCTCATTAAGACGTTCCCATTTCATGGAGAATACTTCATCGTGAATATGAGAGATGGTGAGAGCAGGGAGGTCTTGATTTTGTTCCTGTCCCTCTCCTTCCAGCAGCAGAGGCAGCAAGTCAGAGGAAGGTCTTCTCAGGTGGCTCAGAGACTATTGTAAGGAAGACCTGCCATGCCCCTCTTCGTCCCCACCATCATGATCCAAGCTGCCATCACCTCTCACTGGACACCTGCAGCGGCCTCATTTATGGGCTCGTTGTACAGAAAAAAACCCAGCACCTACTCTTCTTCAGTAATAGGACTCTGAGTTCATCAGGAGTGGCAACACTGCCCCCTGGAAAGATGATTTCCCAGCATCCGTTGTAGCTGGAGTGAGCCACGGGACTGAGTTCTGAATGATGGTAGGTAAGTGGAAGCTGTTGGTGGGGTGGACTTCTGGGAAGACCTGTAAAGGCACCTGATTCTGTTAGCAAGGACTTTTGCTCTTCCCTCTTTCCTCTTCCTCCCTGTCTGGAATGTAGACACGTTAGCTGGAGCTGCATAGCAACTTCTTTCCGACGGCTCTTCCATTTTCAACAAATGTCACCTCCACCTCATGGTCCCTTATGGCTTCCCTAGCTCCTGCCTTTGTGTCTCCATCCCAACCAGATGGATGTGGCAAAGGGGATCCAGGGACCATAAACAGACTGCCTGCAATCCAAAAGTAACCCAAGGACTTGACTGATTGATTCATTGACTGATGATGGACTGATTTGGTTCACAGAATTTTTTTTTCTTACTTGATTAGTTCCAACATTGGAAGGCTAAGACAGTTCATGTGAAAAATCTAAATTTCTGGCTTTTCTTGAAAAGTCAGAAGATCGTTCAATATTGGGGCTACACGTCCACGTGCCGACATCTGTAGGAGCCAGCTGGGAGCTGCCCCCACTGCATGACCCATTTAGGCCCGTGGAACTACCTTAGCCCTTACACAAATCAGCGTGCAAATGAGTGTGCGTATGGCGGGGGTGTTGACCAATTTTATATGCTAGAAACATAGAATTACAGCTTTTTTTTTTAAGATTTTATTTATTCAGGAGAGACAGAGAGAGAGGCAGAGACACAGGCGGAGGAAGAAGCAGGCCCCATGCAGGGAGCCCGACGTAGGACCCGATCCCGGATCTCCAGGACCACACCCTGGGCCGAAGACAGGCACCAAACTACTGAGCCATCCAGGGATCCCCATGAATTAGAGCTTTTTTATATCAGACACAGACACACATTTTAGAAAATTAATATGCATCTATGCTTAAATAAGTGGTATTTGTAAAGACTAAAAAATTTTAAGGCTTCAAAAGGGTTAAGAAGAAAAAAGGATTGTCTCTCTCCCATGCAGTTCCCTTCCCAGAGAAACAATTGTGGCTTCATCTCCTAGACACAGACTACAAGACAAAGATTTGAATGAAAGTCCTTTGTTTGGTAGTTGACCCCCAGAAGCACTGGTTGGGGGTGGGGAAGTAGGACGGAAGAAAGAGAACAGATACCCAGATGGGAATGAGCCCGTTGCTGCTGGAAGTGACTTTGCCATTTGGCACCGCAGATAACAATGTCTGGGGCCCATGACCCCTTTAAGGGCTCATAGAAAGGTTTTAGTGTTAATTTTTTTTAAATCGGGAGGGGAAAAAATGAACATTACAATAATGAATATATAAAGTAGTGACGATAGCCTGCATTCTGCTTATACCAACACAGTCATAAAACATTACAATAATTGTATGACTATCATGTTACAACATACGTAACTATATGCTATACACTATACATGTAAGTTACATACTCTGTTATACATGTATGTATATAAATGCAACTGCATGTATGTATGTGTAGTTACACAGGTGCATATTACATGTATGACATAGTTATATATACATACAATATTCGCATCCTTTATGCACAGGACATATGCACATATATACATACACATACACACACATACACACACACACACACAAATGCATACACACACATATATATTTTATGAGGAAAGACTCCCCAAAGACAAATGTGTCCCAGTCCTGCAGGAGTCATGAGTCCTGATATGGCCCTGCTACATCAGGACAGCTGGAGTTCAGTCGAGCTGGAAGGGTCTGGGAGACTGTGGAACACACCGGAGTTGTCCCTTTCACCGAGGGATGAAGATCTGAGCTATTTATGAAACTACTTGATCATGATCCCATGAGCCTGGCTGGTGCAAGTGTATTGGTAGGAAGCCTTTAGTGGGGGGATGAGGGTGGGGAGGACAGGAGATGTGGGGTTGCAGTAGAGGGCAGGGTGTCAGCGTCCAGGGAATGACGTGGGGCATTGACAGCCTCTCTTGTAAACGTCACTGTTGCCAGTTTCTTAGACACCTTTCTGGAAGTAGTCTATGCACACATAGGCATGGTGTGTGTATTTTATACATCTTTACACAAGTGGTAGCTGAATAAATAACATACACACATATGAAGCCATCATCAAGATACAGTAAAAATAAAAATGCGCTGAATGGGGTTTTAGCCAAAATGGAATCACATTCTACATAATAATTTGAAGACTGCTCTTTCTCTCCAACTAACATATATTGAACATCTCCTTATGGCATTATTTTCATGAGTTCAGTGGATTCAATTGTGTAGATAAGCCCTAGTGTTGAAAAATCTTTTTTAAAGTTTTAAACAATTCTTGACTGTTGGACATTTCTATAGCTTTGACTTTTCACTATTATAAACAACACGTACTCAAAACTTTCATACACGTGTTAAGATTTTTTCCTTGAAATGAGCTCCAAGAAATGCAACTGCTGTGAAAAAGTCTCCTGATGTGGTTTCCAAAAAATCTTTTCAGAAAATTGTACCATTTTGTACAACCTTTTCCAGAATATTATGAAATGCCCATTTCCCAACACCTTTGCTTAAAGATGGACTATATTTTTATGATATACATTTAATATATATTATTTAATTATTTAAATATATTAAAATATAATAAAATCAATAAAAAATAAAATATCTATTTTAAAATATTATTATATTTTTTATTTTCGCCAAGTGGGAAACTATAAGTAATCAGTAAAGATATGTTCAGGAAAGTTCCTAAAGCATCAATGTGCGTTATATATGTTGTCTTTGTAGAAGACAAGAAAATTCACCAAAATATGAGGCTGCCCTGGAAGATAGGAGGTCTTGGCCAGTTAGCTGCCTATGCCAGGCACAGAGAGAGGGTGCTGGTTATGATCCATTGTCCCCGACCTCTGCCCAACTGAGCCTGACCTGTGTAGACCCCATCACACAAGATTCCCGCATCAATTCTTCACCCGCCAGTAGGGTTCAGCCCATGGGAGGCATCGTCAGGCAACAGGCAGGAGACTAAGCAGCTAGGTGTCCCCCATAACCAGCGTGACAATGTCAGCAGACACTGGCTGTATCTCGTGTGCTCTCAGCTCCCCTCTAAGCAGCCCTGGGCAGCATCCTTATCCTTTTAGACCTGCAGTACGAATGGTTCTATATTATTTCCCTGTGGCTGCTTTAACACCTGCCACAAATGTGATATTTACAGTTCTGGAGGCCAAAAGTTGTAAATCAGGATTGCTGGATGGAAATTGAGGTGTCAGTGGGGCCATGCTGCCTCCGGAGGCTCTGGGGGAGGACCTGTGACTCCCCTCTTCCAGCTTCGGATGGCTGCCAGCAGTCCTTGGCTTATGGAGGCTCTCTCCAATCTTCATGGTGGCCGTCTTGAAATCTCTGCTCCATTTCATATCACTTTCTCCTCTGTTGGTGTCAGATCTCTGTCCCTCTTCTAAGGACACATGTGACTTCATTTGGGTCCACCTAGAAAATACTGGGTGATCTCATCTCAAAATCCTTAATCACATCGACAAAGGCACTTTTTCTTTTTTTTTTTTTTTTTGCCACAAAAGGTAATCTCAGATTTAGGGATTATGGCATGCATGTGTAGTGGGGGGGCCACTTCCCAGCCTTCCATGGGCTCCCGCTGTCACGGGTCCTGGTGCCCTGGGATCCTTGGCATCTCCTTATCCTGCCCAGAACTCTGGAGATGGCCCCTACAACCAAGTGTCCTCCAAGACCACAGTGACGTTTCCCCTGCTTGCTAACATGACCAGCACAGTATCCTTACCTTCCTCCCCAGACAGAACTCTCTCTCTCACTATATGCCTTTAGACACTTCAGGCTTTCTTTAATTGCCTCTGGGTTCAAATCCACTTATCCAGAAATACTTAAGGACAAACTATAGCCAGGAGCTAAGTTCAGCAGGGTTCTATCTTCCTAATGGGGTGAAATCAGGAATAAGCCCCATCCACTGTGACCGTATCTCTGCTGGTCCTGCAGGCCTGTGGGCAGTGTCCTGGTCCTGCAGACTTCCAGCTGCGGACGATTTTGTCCTTCCTGACCCGCTCTGCATGGGTTTATATGTGATCCTCGTGCGCCCCCTGCTGGCCGATCTCTGGAATTGCAGGCAGCCCTCCTAACAGCGCAGGACCCGCTGAGCGAGGATGGCCTCTCGGGGAAAGGACAAAGAGCTCAGAGGGCTGTGGGACACCGCCTGCACTTCGCAAGAGCTCTAGGAGACAAAAACCTAACACCAGCAAGGGGAAGCGTCAGGCTTGACCCTGGCCGTTCAAGGAGCAGCTTCTATGCCATATGCCATAGTGGATAGAACTTAGGTTCTGATTTGTTGCCTCCTACATCCTGACTGAGCTTGGCTGAGTCGCTTCTCCTCTCTATGCTTTAGTTTCCTCATCTGCAGAATGGGGTTAGTAAATGTTTCCACATCGCTGGGTTATTGTGAGGTTTCAATCAGCCAGTTCATCTATAAAGCTCTTAGCCAGTGCCTGGCACACGGAAATATGATTTTGTTGCTATGAATGGCAGCCTGGCTATTTTGTCTCCAGTCCTCACCACCTCCCTGAAAGTGACTCCGGTTTACTGGCCCTGGTTTACAAATGAAAGATGAGATTCAAAAAGGGTGGTTGACTTGCCCAAGATCACATAGTAAAAAGTGTCAGAGATGGAGATGGTACCCAGATGTCTCCACCTTCTATGTCCCTGCTTTTCCCAGAGCTCCATGGCATCCTCTTCTTGCTCTGATTTTTCAGAGGTCTCCTCACACTGGAAGAGAAAAGGACATCTGCATAGACAGAAGCACTGTTTACTCAAAAAAAAAAAAAAAGATCCAGGAGGGGCAGGTGGGCACAGCATTTGGTTTGGCCGGGCAGGGCCCCTCTGCTCATCCAGAAGAAGAGAGATCAGATGGACTCTGCAGAAGGGAGTGTAAATTAGCAATGCTTCTGAGGACAATTGATGTTCTATATCAAAGCCTTAAAAATGGGGGCACCTTGGTGGCTCAGTGGTTGAGTATCTGCCCTCAGCTCAGGGCATGATCCCAGGGTCCTGAGATCAAGTTCCACATTGGGCTCCCCGCAGGGAGCCTGATTCTCCCTCTGCCTATGTCTCTGCTTCTCTATGGGTCTCTCATGAATAAATAAAAATTTTAAAATGTCCATGCCCATGCTTGCACAAAATATTTATCTGAAGCAAAGGTTGGCAAACTGTGGCCCACAAGCCAAATATTGCCCGTGGCCTGCAAGCTAAGAATGCTTTTTATATTTTCAAATGGCTGACAAAGTGAACAGAATGGCAATGCCTTAGAACCAGTAAGATAAGTCAAGGCCAGGGGTTAGCACCCTGGCCCACTGGCTTGTCAATTATATTTTATTTGGTTGTTGGTTGTTTTTGACACAGCTATACTCATTCATTTACATCTTGTCCATGACTGCTCACAATGGCAGAATTGAGTGGTTGTGACAGAGACCTTAATGGCTCTCAAAGCCCAACATGTTTACCATTTGGCTTTTTTTTAAAGGATTTTATTTATTTATTCATGAGAGACACAGAGAGAGAGGCAGAGGGAGAGAAGCAGGCTCCCCATGGGAGCCCAATATGGGACTCAATCCCAGGACCCCGGGGATCACGACCTGAGCTAGAGGCAGACACTCAACCACTGAGCCACCCAGGTGCCCCACCATTCAGCTTTTTAGAGAAAAAGTGTGCCAGCTGTTCACTTAGGAAATCCTTACTGAAAAAAAACAAAACCAAAAACAAAATAACCCCCCCCCCCAAAGTGGGCACACTTTCCTATGAAGACTTCTAAAGGCAGATGGAAGGTGACTGGCCTGGGATGCTATGGGCAGGGGGGCAGGGGTGCGTGGACCATGGTACATTACGGGGTGATCTTGGGATGAAGGAAAATCTGGACTAGGATGGGAAAGGAGCAAAAGAACTGTTCCAGATGAATTGCAGGGCCAAATGGGCCTTAGCCAAGCTTGTGGAGAATTTTGAAGATGGGCTGAAACTTCAGGGTTGCCACTAATTAGGGCAAGGAGGCTGAGCCTTTACAATCCCTCACATCAAGCAGTCAGTGGATTGAGATCACGCAGTTCGATGCAGAATCCTGAGGCAAGGCAGCTCCCTGCAATGGGGAAGAGGCTCTGCAAACAGTCCTTCATGGCAGGGGGCTTCCCATCATCCACCATAGTGAGCAAAAGCAGACATAGACCCTGCCCAGTGAGGCTTACCTTCTAGCGGGGCAGCAGCGTTAAACCTATAAGCAAGCAAACGCTTACGTAATTACAAGCAGCTGGGAAAGGCAGAGGGTGTGCTCACAGTCAAAATTGGGGGGGGAGGGCTGATGTAGATGGAGATGTCCTCTTGGGCTGAGGTGTTTAAGCTGAGGCTAAAAGGATGAGCTGGATTGGTCAGATGAAGAGTTGAGGGGCAATCTCAGGATGTGCAAAGGCCCTGGGGTGATGTGTTAGTGTCCTTGGGCTGCTGTAATAAATTATCAAAATGGTGGTGGGGGTAGGGTGCTTAGAACAACAGAAATTTATCCTCTCACATTTCTGGATACTAGAAATCCTAAATGAAGGTGTTGGCAGGGTCATGCTCCCTCTGAAGGCTGTAGGAGAGGATCCTTCCTCACCATTTCCAGCTTCTGGTGGTTGTTGGCAATTCTCAGCTTGTGACTGCATCCCCCAACCTCTGCCTCTGGCATCACAGAGTTGTCCGTGTGTGTGTGTGTGTGTGTGTGTGTGTGTGTGTGTGTGTGTGTTCATGTGGCCTTCTTGTTAAGGAGACCAGTCATTGAGGTTAGGGCCCACCCTAAATCCAGGGTAACCTCATCTCCAGATCCTTGACCTAATTATATCTGCAAAGACCTAATTTCCAAATAAGATCACACTCATAGGTTCCAAGTCCTTCTGTATATTTTTGGGAGAGCCACAATTCAACCCCACAATAGGTGAGAACAAGGTCTGCCCATCTGAGAAACAGAAAGTGGCCAGTGTGGCTGCAGCTGAGTGGGTGGGGAGTGGCGGTCTGTGGTTGGACCTTGTGGGACCTTGAGGCCAGTCAGGAAATGAATTCCCTTTTCAAACCAGCCTTTTGATCCTCTGAATATGAGACAGAGGCATCTGCCCATGGCACAGCTAAAAAATAAGAAAAGAAAGGATGATTCTGGACTTAGCCCCAGATCATCCTGTCTTGGGCCTGCAGGCCAGGTTTAAAGAGGCATTGGAATCTGGAGGCACCAGCACCAGGAAGAAGATTCCAAAGGGTTTTTCTTCCTAGAATGGGTTCAGTTTTTCCCCAGTCACAGACTATTTGAGGAATGATTTGTGATTTCCGTTGTGCTTCCAGGTGAATCTTTATGGTTCACTGAACTGCCAAGGGTGGTAAGGCTCGGCTGCTACCTGTCACAGGTGCGCTACCTGGTGTCCGCACAGGTGCAGCTGAGGGTGGCTCCCACCTGGTCTTCTGGCCATCGGCATCCCTCACAGTCACTGCGCAGCTGCCTGGGAGTAAGAGGATACTCCTCTGGGCAGGGGGTTCCGGGGTGAAGGGCAGTGAAATGCTGACACCACATGGAGAATGTCAGGCAGTTACACATAGGGTAATAGTCTCCAGCACCTCCCTCGCTGCCCCTACTACATGACCCCAGGGAAAGGGCACAGGTAGGGGAGGAGCAAGAGGAGCCCAGCTTGAACCTGGCCTTGATTTCTATTAAGTGATCTTGAGCAAGTGTTTCCTTCACTTAGTTTCCCCAAGTGTCAATGGATAGGAGAGCCATGGCCTGGGACTTGTGTGACCCTATACAAACTAAATGGCCTCTAAGCCTTTCTAAATACTGGCAAATTTTCTGATTTATTAATGACAAAGGGAAAAGCATTGCAGAGGAGGAACCTGGCACACAGCCCTTCCCCTGTGTTCCCTTCACCAGCTTTGCAACAAATCGGCAGCACAGCTCGAATTCAATCATGGGGAAAGTGTTAGCCCAATCAACCCTGAGGGACAGTCTACACCATGACTGACCTGCAGCTTTCAAAACTATCACAGGCACCAGAGGTACAGAAAGGCTGACGAGATCCTACAGAGTGGAGGAGTTTAACATGATATGACAAAGGATGGCAACACGTAATCTTGGGCTGAGTTATGGGCCAGGAAAACAGTGGTGATTGAGACACTTGTTGCAATTTGCATACGCATTATTAGGTAAAAAGTATTGTATCAATATTGGGGCATCTGGGGGCCCAGTCAGTTGAGCCTCCAACTCTTGATTTGGGTTCAGGTCATGATCTCAGAGTCCTGGGATCGAGTCCTGCATCGGGTTCCCTGCTCAGCGTGGAGTCCTCTTGAGGATTTCTCTCTCTCCTTCTCCCTCTGCCCCTCCTCCTAATTGTGTGTGCGCATTCTCTCTCTCTCTAAAATAAATCTTTTTTAAATCCTTTTTAAGATTTTATTTATTCATTAATGAGAGACACACAGAGTGAGAGAGGCAGAGACACAGGCAAAGGGAAAAGTAGGCTCCATGCAGGAAGCCCAACGCAGGACTCGATCCCGGGTCTCCAGGATCAGGTCCTGAGCCGAAGGCGGCACCAAACTGCTGAGACACTCGGGCTGCCCCACTCTAAAATAAATCTTTAAAAAAGTATTTTATTGGGGATCCCTGGGTGGCTCAGTGGTTTAGCGCCTGCCTTTGGCCCAGGACGCGATCCTGGAGTCCCAGGATCGAGTCCCGTATCCGGCTCCCTGCATGGAGCCTGCTTCTCTGTCTGCTTCTCCCTCTGCCTGTGTCTCTGCCTCTCTCTCTCTCTCTCCCCCTCTGTCTCTCATGAAAAAATAAATAAAATTTTTTTAAAAATAAAAAATATTGTATCAATATTAAACGTTCTGAGTTTGATTGCACTGTGGTTATGTGTCAAATGTACGTAAAGTGTTTCAAGGTGAAGGGCCATGATGATTACAAACGGTTTTGTAATAACGAGACTATAGAGAGAGACATAAGTCAAATGAGGTGAATGTTAATACTCAGTGAGCCTGGTGAGGATACATGGGTGTTCATTGCACTTCTCTCAATAAAACATATTTTAAAATATAGTGAAAATGTACATTCAGGTGCTCGCAAATGCTGCTCTGTATACACATTATCATGTTGTACTTTCACCACACACCGGGTACTACCATTATCCAATTTTATAGAAAACGAACCCTGGGACCAGTAGTTTGCTGGAGACCCCCTAGCCAGTATGCCGCAAGCCATGATTTGAGTCCAGGGCCACCCTCTGGCTGAGGCTTGGGGTTTTGACACCTTCCCTGTAGCACCTGCCATGCTCAGCTCCCTGGGGCCAGGCCATGCTGTTCCCTGCCTGCAGACTTCTCACTTGCTGTTCTATGCTGTCCTCTCTGCCAGAAGGTGCTCTCTCCTTCCCACACCCTCTCGTGCCCTTTCGAGTCACCCCCAGGAGTGACTTAGATTCCCCAGCCTCAATCAGTTCCCCTGGGGACTATACTCCACTTCTTAGAGTCCTCACTGCACGTGTGATTAGTTCAACGTCAGCTCCTCCTTGAGCACAGGGAAATGCCTGTTTTATTAACTGCTGTAGCCCCAGTACTGGGCACAAAAGTCACTCAAATATTTGCTGGACTGCATTAAATTAAAAGGTGTCAGGATCCCTAGAAAAGCTGCTACTGGAAGAAACAGGAATGCTCAGAACAAAAAAAAAAGGGGACGGGTATCAGGGGAAAACTGAAGAAATCCAAACAAATTTATTTGACTTTAGTTAATGACAATGTGTCAATATAGGTTCAATTGTGACAAATTGTAACAAATATACCATTGCAATGCTAACCGCAGGGGAAATTGGGTGCAGGGTATATGGGGACTCTAACATTTCACAACCTTTCTATAAACCTAAAATGATTCTGAAATAGTTTATGAAATATTTTTAAAGGTATTTTGAAAATTAAAAGGATTTGGGAGGTATTTGTAGACATGAAATAATGGCTAAGACATATTCTAAAGGGCAAAAAGCAAGGTGCAGAAAAGATTTTTGTTTTGTTTTTTTTTAAGAAAAGTCTCTCTAGGGCAGCCCGGGTGGCTCAATGGTTTAGCGCCGCCTTCAGCCCAAGGTGTGATCCTGGAGACCTGGGATCGAGTCCTGCATCGGGCTCCCTGCATGGAGCCTGCTTCTCTCTCTGTCTCTGTCTCTCATGAACAAATAAATAAAATCTTTATTTAAAAAAAAAAAAAGAAAAGGCTCTCTATGCATGCTCGCTTCTACATGCAGGTCAGCAAACTATGTTTTGGGCCAAATTGGCCAGCCACCCATTACTGTATGACTTCACAGCTAAGAATGATTTTCACATTTTTAAATGGTAGAAAAAAAATATGAAAAAACGAATACCATTATGGGATCCAAGAAATGATATGGAATTCAAATTGCAGTGTCCGTCAATACAGTTTTATTGGAGCACGGCCATGCACATTCATGTATGTCTTATCTGTGGCTGCTTTCCTGTGGCAACAACCACAAGCTTGGCTGTCCCCGGAGAGAGAGATGAGAAGTTCCTAACAGCGGTTTCCTGCAGGAAGGAGAACAGATTGGATGGGGAGGCAGGAGTGATGGTTGCTGGATGTATGTTTGATCCCTTCTTAAAAATCCAATTCATTTACCAAAAGAAATTTTGAGGGCAGCCTGGGTGGCTCAACGGTTTAGTGCCGCCTTCAGCCCAGGGCCTGATCCTGGGGACCTGGGATCGAGTCCCACGTCGGGCTCCCTGCATGGAGCCTGCTTCTCCCTCTGCCTCTCTCTCTCTGTCTCTTATGAATAAATAAATAAAAATCTTTAAAAAAAATAAATTTTGAGAAGGAAAATGGGCTTCTCAGGGCCCAGGGGATAGGGCAATGTTGAGACATTTTAAGTCGAAAGGATGATGCTGGAAGGCATTTTGGGTATCTATTACTTTACTGTGTAGAAGCACTTTCCAAAGGTCGGTCGGATCGTGGTGGGCAGAGGGCCTTCTCCTCTGGGGAAGGGAACTCCCCCCAGGATCCAGACACGGCTTCCCACAGTCCCCAGTACACTCGTGGAGGCCTTGGGTGGCACTGGCTTTGACCTGCCTGATTGTTAATCCTTGAGGGTAATCAGAGAGGCCAGCCTGGTGGTGTCCAGGTGCCCCAGGATTATATTTGCTGGGAGAGAAAAGAAGGCAGGAGACAAACGGGGAAGGCAGGAGAGCAGGAAGACTAATAATGTTACAAGTGACTGTTTATTAAATGCATGGGGATACATAGCCCAGGAGTGGTCCCTCTGTCCCCAACATGTGGCGACCATATTTTCCTGGCCCAGCCTTGGGACGTGCGGATTGGCAGACAGCATTCCATTTCTTTTAATACCTTTGAAAAACCTTCTGATTTGTGAATTTCTTTAGGGAAGGCTACGTGTAGTTGCACATTTTAATAAAGGCAGTTCACGAAAATAATAAAATAAAAGTACATGAAACCAGGATTGGCCGGGCAACCCGCACTTGGCCCCTCATAAAAGGCTAATATCCCGGAGCTGCCTTATAAAGCCTGCTCCATCCCGTCCTGACCAGGGTCTTTGAGTGAAAAAAAAAAACAACAACCCCCTAATTGTCATTTAATTAAACAGCACTTTCATGAATATCAATAAATATCTGTCGAATAAATGAATGACACTGAAACACAGCGACCCCTTAAATCATCTACTCTAGGCACGAGGGTACATTTTCACGTGTGTACGTGTGCTTCCCTCGAATAGACTTTCTGCAAGAGGTGGAGAGGGTGAAATTCGATCTTCCAAGTAACCTACCATAAAGCAAGTAAATCTTGACGTAGGGGGTTGAAGAGTGTCCCCCAAAGAGATCTATACCTCCATGCCCTAACCATTGGAACCTAGGAATGTGACCTTAGCTGGAAAGGGTCCTTGCAGATAGAAAGCTGGATCTTGAGATGTGATCATCCTGGATTTGAGACCCAGTTAGAGAGGGGCGCCTGGGTGGCTACGTGGTTGAGCGTCTGTCTACCTTTGGTTCAGGTTGTCATCCCAGGGTCCTGGGATCGAGTCCCACGTCGGGCTCCCTGCAAGGAGCCCGCTTCTCCCCGTGCCTGTGTCTCTGCCTCTCTCTGTGTGTCCTTTGTGAATAAATAAAAATCTTTTTTTAAAAATTTCAAAAAAAAAAAAAAAGGAGAGGGAAGCGGATTGGACTCACTCTGAGGGAGCGGGATGCGGGGGAGGGGAGGATGCGGTCACAAGTCAAGGGACACCTGGGGCCACCAGGAGGCGGGCCAGGCAAGGAAGGACCTTCCCCTAGAGACTACCAGAGGAGCGCAGCCCTGCTGACACCTTGATTTGGGGTTTCTTGCCTCCAGAACTGCGGAAGAACACATTTCTGCTGTTTAAAGTCACTGTATTTCTGGTAATTTGTTGCAGCAGCTGTAGGAACCCCGTGAACCTTAGAACCTAGCTCTTAACTCCATCCGTCACAGCCCTATGACTTTGAGCAAGCTGGTTGGGATCTGGTTCCCGGTCCACTCGCCGGGCAGACCAGATTTCCAGGGCACACATCCCGATATTTGCAAGCGATGCTCAGACGCTGCTCCCTGGCCTCGGGCTCCGCATCTCTGCAGGGGAGGCAAGCATCCCTGATCCATCCTCCCCTCTCAGGGCAGCTTTAGGACACACGAATAATACAGAGTAGAGGAGGAGGTTGAAACGTCTTCGCAGAGTTCACCGGACTCACCCCCAGCCCCCGCCGTACCGCGGGCCACACGCAACCCCCCCCGCCGACCTTGGGAACCATCACCACCCCCCGCCGACTGCCGCGCTGCACGGGCTTCCCCGGGCGCCGCCCAACAGCCCGCGCCTGCGCAGAAGGCAAGCGCTCAGGCCCGCCCCTTGGGGGTGTGGCTTCCTAGGGCCGCTCCGGTTAGGCCTCGCCTGCTTCCGGAGGGAGCGTGCTGACGTCCGGAGCACGTGATCTTGTTCCGGCTCGCCAAAGATGGCGGCCCCCAGGGCGGGAGCGTGAAAGTTGCTGGTGAAAGCCGCCGCCCGTCCGCGCTGGAATCGAAGCAGCAGCGACCGTGCGCCATGTCGCGACTGATCGTTAAAAACCTCCCGAATGGGGTGAGTGCAGAGCGCGGAATCTGGCATCGGGGCCGGCCAGGAGCTGGGGACTAGGAAAGAGATGGCTGGAGGGAATGGAGGGGCTTTGGCCCTTGGGAGGATTCCGGGCGCAGTCGAAACCCAGAAGGGGCAGGGTTCTCGGCAAATCCTTATTTGACGGTCGGGAGAGGGGGTAGTGGCCGCTCAAGGTTTCACAGCCCGCCCGGAAGTACCTGGCTCCCGTCGCGACAGCTCTTTGGGGGGCACCCGTGCCCCGCGTGTGCTGAATGGCCTCCTGCAGCGCCTCGCGTTTGGTCACCGTCTGTGGCCGTTGACTCGCCACGGGGTCGGACCCTGCACTCTGTTCCTCCACCGCTCGGGGCTGGGGCAGAGGCACATGGGGAGAATTAGGGGGCGCCCCTGCCTTTGGGTCCCCACGCCCGCCCTTAGGGCCCGTGGACATAGCTGAAGACAGCCGAGCGCGTGTGCAGGGCTGGAAGTCGTTCATCCGGGAGGCGGAGGCCGGTGCCCCAGTCATGCTTGTCTCTGTTTCCCGGGAGACCGGCACAGAACCAGGCACTGGGTAGGCATGCCGTCAGAACATGCCTGCTGGAGCGGGCGAGGCAGCAGCTGCACGCGTGTGGTGTCAGGCGCCTGGAGGCGGTGGGCCCCGGTGGTTCCTCCTTCCCGATTTCATCGTGGCCTCTGTTTGGATGGAGAGCTCCCACTCCGTTGGTGGGGCCAGTAAGCTCGCTCCCCAGATATAAAATGTACCCTTTGGATAGGATGAGAGACCTTCTGGACTCCTCAGGAGCGTCTCTCTTGAGGAGGAGTGACGACACGAAGCTGTTTCTGCCTTATCGTGGTTTTTAACTTTTCTCTCTTGTGGGAGACCTATGACGGGATCTTAAGAATTCAAACAGTACCCCCAAGAAGAGTGCAAGCAGTATGGTAGTGTATGAAATGAGAAGCGAAGTCTTCCCTCGTGCTAGCTCCGTGCTACCCCCAGTCTCTCTTCAGTGACCTGTTTTTAGGACTCCTCCTAGGTATCGCTCCAGGTCTAAGTAGTGTGCTTTCTCCTCGGTGTCTTGCTCTATTTACCCCAATGACTGCTGACCCTCCCCCATGAAAGGTGAGGAACCCGATCATCTATTCTTTCAGTCTATTATATTACTATTTTTAATTCTTCCATTATTTACCCCAAAGAGTAGACTTTCAGAATACATTATGATCCATCCGTCTGCTTTAGGCAGTGTCTCTTGATGCCTCACTTTGATGGATGAGGATTTTAGCATGGCTACCCTTTTCTTCCCCTTCACTTCCATCTCATTGGGCTTCCTCCCTCATAGGAATGACTCTCTTACCATTGTGTGTCTTGTCTGGTGAATGAAAGAATTAATTAAAAAAAAAAAAAAGACAGTAGTAGCAGCTAACATATGAGAGCCGACTATGTGCCAGGCGCTGTACCAGTTGCTTTCTGTAAAGTAACCCAAGTAATCCTCAGCAAAACCCTACAAAGTAGGTTCCGTTTTATTTATTTAAAGATTTTACTTATTTATTCATGAGAGACACACAGAGAGAGGCAGAGACACAGGCAGAGGGAGAGGCAGGCTCCACACAGGGAGCCCGACGTGGGACTGAGTCCCAAGACCCAGGATCACACCCTTGGCCGAAGGCAGCACCGGCCCGCTGAGCCACCTGGGCTTCCCCCAGTAGGTTCCATTTTAATGATGAAGAACCTGAGCAACAGCAAGGGAAAGTGACTTGCCTGAGGTCACACACAACTGGTAATTCATAGAGCAGGGATCCATTGAATTGAACAGTCTATGTCTAGAATTTGCATTTCCGACCCCTACACCCTACTGTCTCTCTTTTCATGATAGCATGCACTCTTTCTTAACTCTTTCCTTACTTATTTAGCAGTAAGTACTCATTATATTGCTGACATTGTAGACAGTGGGGGATAAGACTCAATCCCCATCTATATGGCATTTACAGTCTAGCAGAGGACACCAGATCACTATGATGTAAGGAGCAGGGATGGAAGCATGACCCAGTGCTGTGTGAGCACAGAGGGCTTGGTCACCTGACCCACCCAAGGAGTTCAGGAGAGGCTTCCTGGGGGAGTTGATTGAACTGAGAATGAAGAGAAGGTAGCCCGGGTCTGCTGGGAAGATTTCATATGGGGAGACAACTCATAAAGCCTCAGAGGTGAGAAGCAGGGAAGGTTGCAAGGCATTTGACAAAAGATAGTGCTGAAGGGGTCAGTCAAGATAGATCATGGAGAATCTCACACTTTACCTTAGCTGCTTATGCTTGAGCCTTTGGCATTAGGAAGTCACCAAGAGGTTCTTTTTTTTTTTTTTTTTTTTTTTTTTTTAAATTTTTTATTTATTTATGATAGTCACACAGAGAGAGAGAGAGGCAGAGACACAGGCAGAGGGAGAAGCAGGCTCCATGCACCGGGAGCCCGATGTGGGATTCGATCCCGGGTCTCCAGGATCACGCCCTGGGCCAAAGGCAGGCGCCAAACCGCTGCGCCACCCAGGGATCCCCACCAAGAGGTTCTTGACGGAGGAATAATGGGGTCAGATTTGAGTCTGGTGGCTCCCAAGTAATGGGGAAGATGAATTCGCTGCCTTTTATGTATCTGAGCTGAGTCACAGATCTTGATTCTGTAGACCTTGGGTAGATCATTTATCCTGTATGAGCTTCCTTTTCTCCTCTATAAAATGGGGATAATAATTCCAGACTCATAGGGAGATACAAAGTTTTAATGAGCAGAGTTTACTAAGAACATGCCTCAGAAAATGTGTTTTCCCTTCCTACTAGGCTGCCAAGGTCTGTAGTTTCTTGAATCTTAGACTTTATTTTAGCTACTTGTGGGGTTCTTGGTGTCCATACTGCTACCCACACACAGATCTCCCAGAAACTGTTTGGAAGACTCACCGAATTGAGGAATAAGGCTGAAGTGAGAATGGGGGGATGCCAGGGCCCAATTTCCATAATGTTGGGTCCCTTGATCGAATAATAATAATAACGTTAATAAATTAGTGTTCTAGTGCTACTGTAAGAAATTACCTCAAACTTAGTGGTTTGAACAATAAACTTTTATTATCTTACAGTTTAGGAGGGGAGAAATCCTAAAATGAAGGTGTTGGCAGGGCTGCCTTCGTTTTGGAGACCCTGGGGAGAATCTGTTTCCTTGCCTTTTTTCAGCTTCTCGATGCTGCCTGTGCTTCTTGATTTTTGGCCATATTCTGAATGGTCAAAGCCAACAGCGAGGCATCTTGCAGTCTCTTTCTTTCTCTGTCTTTTAAAGTTTTTATTTATTTATTTGTGGAGAGAACATGAATGAGGGTAGGGGCAGAGAGAGAGAGAGAGAAGCAGACTTGTTGCTGAGCAGGAAGCTGGACATGTGGCTCAATCCCAGGACCCTGAGATCGTGACCTGAGCCGAAGGCAGAGGCTTAACTGACAGCTCCCAGGTGCCCCCTTGCAGTCTCTTTCTGTCTTCAACATCACATTGCCTTTTCCAGTCCTGACTCTCCTGCCTCTCTTGCATAATGGGACATGGACATTGGATCCGCCAGGATGATCCAGGATAACTTCCCCATCTCTAAGATCCTTAACAAAATCACATTTGTGAAATCACTTTGGCCATGTACAGTCACATGCTCACAGGTCCCAGGGATTAGGACATGGACGTGTCTCTGGGTACTTCGTTATTCCCTCTACCACAGTGAGCAAACAAGTATAACTTACCACATTCGTTCATTTGTGCATTTATTCTGACATCATCAGGTATTGGCTCTGGAGCAGCCACGGTGCTGGCCTCCTTACATCATGGGTCTCTTTATCCTCTGAACAGCCCATACCATAGGATGACTTCATTGCAGCCATTGGTGAAGTAAGCCAGGCAGTGTCTGAGCCAGAGCTGGAGCCAGCCCCACTGCAGAGCACACTGTGCCCCAGCCTTGTCTGACTTTGCCTTCAGTGAATCTCAGGGCCCTGGGTCTCCTTCCTGCCCCCTTGGCTCTGATAACTCCTTGCTCCTCCCTCACTGCGCCCCTTCTATTGTAGATGAAGGAGGACCGTTTCAGGCAGCTGTTTGCCTCCTTTGGCACGTTGACAGACTGCAGCCTGAAGTTCACCAAAGATGGCAAGTTCCGTAAGTTTGGCTTCATTGGCTTCAAGTCTGAGGAAGAGGCCCTGTCGGCACTGAACCATTTCAACAGGAGTTTTATCGACACTTCCCGGATCACGGTGAGTCAGTCTTTGCCCACTGTGACAGGGAAGCACCAGGGACCTCTGGGGAACAAAGGAGGCCTGTGTCCTGGGTGAGGAGGTGTCAGGAGAGCTTCCTGGAGGAGGAAGTCCCATCCCTGTCGCTCATGTACATTTCTATTATTTTTTAATTTTTTTTCACTCATGTACATTTAATGACTTGGTAAAACATCCGTAACGCTTTGTTGAGAAGAGAAAACCAGATGTTAGACAAGTATGTATAACGTGATCCCATTCACACAGAACCACAGTTCTTAATTTATACGTGTGTGAAACACAGAAAGAGCCATGCAGAAGGATTTTTACCAAAACATTAATTTCTCTGTTTGGGTAATAGGAATTGGTGTAAAAACATTTTTTCCCCCCACTTTCCTTTTACTTGTCTGTTGATTTGGGTTTTGTACTTTGGGCTCTTGTCATTGCTACAGAAACAGCAGAACTCTTTTGAAAGTCTAGAAAGGGGAGTGGCCAGAAGTGCAGCCCCTTTGTGGGGGAGGAGTGTTTTGAGGGAACGTGTCATCTCAGGCTTGACCTTGAGCACTTCCAGGCTTCTGAGTTGTCACCCACCTCTCATTGCCCTGGAGCAGTTCTCTGGGGCTAGCTGAGCTCCATGGGGGCCAGCTGAGCTCACTCCATGGTAATTACGGTGATTCCGGAAGCTGTTAGCTTAGCCTTGCCTCGTGCCAGACCCTGTGTCAGCCACCCTAGGGGCTAGATGGCTGAGAACTCCCACTCTAGGGCCAGCCTCCCCCCACCCCAACCCACCCAGCCGTCTCCACTTTGTTACCTTCTCCCAGGGTGACTGGCTGGGGCAAGTGACTTCACATTTCCCATCTGAGAAGTGGGGAGGTCTTGGCTGCTCCCTCCTTCTGTTTGGGAGGCTCCGTGTATTCCTGCTTGCCGAGGACTCCTGACTGCCTGGTGTGTGGAATTTGTTGCTAAGTGTAGTGACTGTAATGACTTTAGGGACTGGAGGCCAGTGGAGGCCAACAATTGGACAGTTAGGGTTTGAGCTGCGCAGGCTCACCTATACACGGATTTTTTTGTAAATACATTTTCTCTTATGTTTTCCTTAACGTTCTTTTTTCTAGCTTGTTGTAACAATATAGTACATAACACATATGACACACAAAATACAAGTTAATCGATTATTATTGGTAGGGCTTCCGGTCAACAGTAGACTTCTAGTAGTTAGGTTTTTGGGGGAGTTGAAAGTTATGTACAGATTTTTAATTCCACAGGGAAGGGGTCAGTGCCCCTAACCCCATGTTGTTCAAGGGTCAATTATAATTTGCTTTAACTGACTCAACTAGTAAATGACAGCTGCCTTTTTCAAAAGCCCAACTCTGAGGTGCTGAAGGGTAGCACCTGTGCTGGGCTGGTGGCAAGTGTCCTCATCACTCTCTCTCTCCTGTGCAGGTGGAGTTCTGTAAGTCATTTGGGGACCCAACAAAGCCCCGAGCCTGGAGCAAACATGCTCAGAAAACAAAACAGTCTAAGAATCCTTCAAAAGACAAAGATTTTGTCCCCACAGAACCTAAGAAAGTACGTACATGGTTACTCCCACTTGCATCCCCCAGGTCAGCAAGGCAGTCACCCCTGTGGGGGGAGGGGGGAAGGCAGGGCAGTGGGAACGGGAAGGACCAGAGACTCCCTCGCAGATAGTTCCTCAAAGATACAGATACAATGAAACGCTGGGACACCTGCACCCCGATGTTTCTAGCAGCAATGTCCACGATAGCCAAACTGTGGAAGGAGCCTCGGTGTCCAACGAAAGATGAATGGATAAAGAAGATGTGGTTTATGTATACAATGGAATATTACTCAGCTATTAGAAATGACAAATACCCACCATTTGCTTCAACGTGGATGGAACTGGAGGGTATTATGCTGAGTGAAATAAGTCAGTTGGAGAAGGACAAACATTATATGGTCTCATTCATTTGGGGAATATAAATAATAGTGAAAGGGAATAGAAAGGAAGGGAGAAGAAATGGGTAGGAAATATCAGAAAGGGAGACAGAACATGAAGACTCCTAACTCTGGGAAATGAACTAGGGGTGGTGGAAGGGGAGGAGGGCAGGGGGTGGGGGTGAATTGGTGACGGGCACTGAAGGGGGCACTTGACAGGATGAGCACTGGGTGTTATTCTGTATGTTGGCAAATTGAACACCAATAAAAAATAAATTTATTATTAAAAAAAAAAAAAAGATAGTTCCTCAAGATGGCCCCTCCTCAGACAATGTCTTCTGTCCCCCCTCATTGTTCGTCTGTAATCCTCCTTGTCTGTGCCTTCTATTTGCAGGATGACAAGACAAAAAAGGTAGCAAGTGAGCTGGAGAAGGTGAGCGAGTGTGTCCTGTGGACCCAGAGGGGAGGTACCCAGGATGGCACTGGGAGGGCTGTGGCAGGCTCAGATGGAGGGAGGCAGCCTGGCAAGCAGAGACATGCCTCTCGTCTTCCCTTAACACATCTCTGGGGCTTTTTAGTCTATTTATGTGATGACGAGTGTACCCAGCTGATCCCAGGGGTCCTCCAGAGGCTGGCAGGAGAAAGGAGCTTGGGGTAGGGGTAGTTAGAGCAGATGTCCTCGCTGAGCCTTCTCTGCCTGGTCTCCCTTCTCCCCACGTCCCTGGTGCCACCAGCTGAAGGAAGACACTGAGTTCCAGGAGTTCCTGTCAGCACACCAGAAGCGGACACAGACAGCCACTTGGGCGAATGATGCCCTGGACATCGAGCCCTTGAAAGGGAAGAGCAAGCCTCCTGCCAGTGACTACCTGAACTTTGACTCTGACTCAGGACAGGAGAGTGACGAGGAGGGAGCTGGGGAGGACCCAGAAGGTGAGGGCATCCATGTGCACCCTGTCTGCCTGAGTATGTGCCCCTGTGTGTGTCCTGGCTTGTGGATGTGACCTTGGGCCCTTTGGTGACAGACCCAGGAAATGACGTGAGACACTGTCCTCTGTGGGGGCAATTATTCAACCCAAGATATGCCCTGACCTATCCTGGTTCCAGTCAGTCAGATATTTATTGAGCTCCTGAATGCCAGGTACTACTTTGGGCATTGAGGATAGAGCACAGTGAGCAAAAGACAAAAGAATCCTGCTCTGCATGGAGCTGTCATTCTAGTTGGGGGAGAGAATACAAAATTAAGTCCACTATTTAGGATGATATTTAAAGATGAGCGCCATGGAGAGAAAGCAAGAAAGGGGGTAGGAGGGCTCCTGGGGAAGGCCCCTGAGGTGGGGAGGGAGGGGCCTCTGTCCTGGAAGGGGCTCACAGCATAGTGTGGGAGCAGAGAGAACCTGAGCAGTTGCAGTCCAGAGTAGGAACTGCTCTGGTTGTGGGTCACTCGTAATTTTGCTTGAAGGTGAGAGAAGGGATTTAATGTGAATTTTATGCCTGGTTAAGTTTTTGTGCAAAACTGGGGTCCAGAGGGCTCACTGGGAGTTGGTGGGGTACAGCAGGGGAGAGGCAGGAAGGGGGGGATTGCAGGCCAAGGGGAGAACATGGCCAGGACACACAGGAAAGGGCAGTGCAGGTGTCTGAGGGGGCCCTGCATGGTTTGGGGTGGCTGGAGAGGAGGCGCTGGAGATGGGGGAGAAGCCAGTCAGCTCACACATGCCTGGTGAGCATGGGTGTCCTGCAAGCGTCTGCAAACCACTGGAAAGTTTTAGGCAAGGAGTGACAATCCTGTCTGTGCTCTCAGAATAATCACATAGGCTGCAGTGGAAAGAGCAGATTGAGGAGGGCAAGTCTGGTGCAGGGCACTAGTGAGGAGCTACGGAGCTCTCTGGACTCATGTGAAATATCAGAACTCCCAACAGTTTCACCCTGATTAACGTTACATATCAGCAGACCCACGGGGGGTGTTCGGTGCGTCATGCCACTCGCGGTGGCTCCGCCATGCTCTCTGCCTTCCAGGCCTCTGCCCTCCCCTGACTGTCACTGACCCCGGCCTCCCTTTTTTGCAGACGACGATGGCCACAAACCCAGGGCAGCCGTGCAGAAGGAGCTGTCCGACATGGATTACCTAAAATCCAAGATGGTGAAGTCTGAGTCGCTGTCATCTTTGGAAGAGGAGGAGAGTGAAGACGAAGCTGTGAGCTGCGGGGAAGAGAGTGGGGCCGAGGAGGAGGCCCCTGGCGCTGCACCCACCCAGCAGGACAGAGGGAAGCCAGTGGCCGGCCCGGAGCAGGGTGCCCCATCTGAGAATGAGATACCAGGGGCAGCCCGAGCCGAGGTGTGTGTGGTGGAATGCACAGTGGCTCTTGGGAGGTGGTGGGAGGAGGGGGGACAGCTGTCCTCATCCTCACTCACCTTTCCTGAAGGCAGCTCAGCAGCCCAGCGACCTGCCTTCAGCTCTCAGCCCTGCCCTGTGCTTGCTGTGTGACATCAGGCAAGCACTTCTCCCCTCTGAGTTTATTTTCTATGTGGACTTGGACAAGCCACCTCCCTTCTGGAGCTGTGGGGTGTTAATGAGCTGCACAAGGGACCTGGGTGTAGGATGCTTTGTGCTTAGTAGCAGGGTAGGCAGGTGTGAGCCACAGTTGACCATAGTAGATGGAATGAATTGAGTACTTAACTATCTGCTGGGCTGTCATTTGTTATTAAATCTTATGACAGCTTTCTGGGGAGTGGGGGATTCTTGTCCCATTTTATAGGGAAGGAAACAGGCCTAGCAAAGGAAAGTGTGCCCAAGGTCACAGCTGGGAAGTATTGGGGTCAGGACTCAGACCAGGCCTGCTGGGCTCTGAAGTCTACATTACAGACGTGGGTGCTGCCTTTGGCGACAGCTATCTTTTCTCTGCTAGGGCGTCCTCTCCCCTCAGACACGGGGCAGGTCATGTTTGGGTCCCCATCCCCTCACGTCCCTCTTCTCCACCTGGCCCTCTTCAAGGCTCCAGACATCACTGCTCTCTTTTCTTTCCTTGGCACCCTCCCTCCTTGATTTTCGGCCCCTTCTCTTTGCCACAACCTGTCCTTATCTCCTAAAAATGTGTATTTCAGAGAGGTAGTCGAGTATATGGCAAAGTCAGAGAGCTATGGGTTCAAAATCCCAGCTCCAACACAGAGTAGCCATGGGGCCAGGGTGAGGTGCTTTGCCTCATGCTGCTGATCCTCATCTAGGATGATGGCACGGCAATGGCCTCTGTGTCCGGTTTCCAAAACCCCTGTGCCTAACCATATGCTGGCATTCAAAATTTCAGAGTTTGGGAAGATACCTCAATGCCTCGTGCAGTGTATGTAGCACCCTCAGCGGGGTCTCGGGCAGCACCCCATGATCAAGCACATGTCTGTTTCCACAGCAAAACCAGAAACAACCACTTGTGCTACAAGGGGTAAAGGTAGATGTTGGTTGTCTCACATCAACTCAGCAGATTTTGCTGGTCAAGGACTTGAAGTCAGGGCAAGTTTTGTTGCCGAAGGAATTATAGAAAATTTAGATTTTTTTCAGAGCTATTTGGATTTCAGAATTATAAAGACAATCCTGAACCCATACCTCTCTAAGGTGGTTGTGAAGATTTAATAGGCTAGGAGCATTTAGAAAGTGCTTTGGACGAGTGTCTGACACAGAGTTAAGGCCTAAATCAATGGTAGCAAGTATCACGATACCTCAAAGCTCCATCCGATACACCCTGCCCCTCATAGCCTGAAGCCCCCGTTAACACACTCTTACCTCCACCTCCAGCCATTGCACATCCTTGGCAGGCATAATGCTCGTGAGCATTCCCTGGTTCACGCTGGCAGCAGGTGCCTCACTGAGATATCTGGCTCTGCCTCCTGCATCTGTACCAAGGAACTCACTGTGGCCATTTCTGTTCTTCACCATCATTCAGGCAGACAAACTGGCAAACCAAAAGGAACCTACCACCCCCTACACTGTGAAGCTGCGTGGTGCCCCATTCAATGTCACAGAGGTACGTACCAACAGTGCAAGAAGGGCAAGGAGATCCTGGGAGAATAGGAGGCTCCGCCGCATGGGGGTGGGGTGGGGTTTTAGGATTATTGAGGACTTGAACTAGAAGGGATTGGAGTCAAAAAGGTGAAGATCTCAGGTGTTGTCAGGGTCAAGAAACAGGTGGCTCTACAGAGACTGAGGAAGACTGGTCCTATACATGAGGAGCAGAAGATGCTCTCTGGACAATTTCTAGGGGTGCTGGGGTGCTCAGTTGGTTAAGCATCCCAACTCCTTATCAGCTCAGGCCATGATTTGAGTCCTGAGATCAAGCCCCACGTCGGCTCTGTGCTCAGTGTGGAATCTGCTTGGAACTTTCTCCTTCTTTCGCTGCTCTTCTGACCCCCCCATGTTCTCTCCATCGCAAAACTAAATATATCTTTAAAAAACATTTCTTTTTTAAACATGAGCTGGTAAACACTTAGGGCTTTGTGATCAATATAGTCTCTGTTGCGACTACTCAACGCTGATGTTGTACCATTGAGGCAGCCCTAAAAGATAGGTAGACCAATAGGCATGGTTGTGTGCCAATAAATTATTGACAAAAACAGGCCATGGGCCACATTTGGCCTGCATATTGTAGTTTGCTGACTCTGGGTTTATACAGCAGAGAACTTTTTAATTTACTTCCTTGTGAAAGTAATAACAAGTTCAGCCTAGAAAATTTTTTAACAGCTAAATAAAGAGAAGTGAAATTACCTATAACTAAGATGACCATATAAAATGTCTTCCAGCTGAGTTGAGAGTGAGAGGAGTGCTAACCAGATAGGGTGCCAGAATGTAGGTCTACTTCCTGCAAGTGTAATCCCTATAGCCTACTTCCTACAAGTGTACTTCCTATAAGCCTACTTCCTACAGGCAAAATCCCTTACAGGCATACTTCCTGCAGGTTTAATTACTGTCCCAAGCAAAGTGGAGAAAATCCTCCCGCCAATCCACACACACCCCTATATCCCACTAAGTGACAACCAATAATAAATTCTGAGTATATCTTCCTAAACATTTTTTTCTTTGTATATAAACACTAACTTTTGTTTTCTAGTTTTAAAAATCATTCCTGTAGGAACTCTTTTGAACCTTTTTTCCCCTCTATTATAACAATATGTTAAAAATATCTTTGAATGTTCAATTTTCAGCTACAACATCTCTGTTCATGTTGTGTGTTATTTCTTGCTCTGAGCACATTGTGATATATACTCATCGGGTCCTATAAGGTGGAGCATAAGGGTTGTTTCCAATTTTCTGTTAATAATAACGTTAATAATGATTAATAATTCTGCTAACAGTAATGCAGTCAGCATTCCTTGAGACGAGGTGAGAAGATTTTTATTTTTTATTTATTTGTTTTTTTCTGTGAAGGTCAGTGCAGATTTTAGGCTTTGGGGACCATTTGGGGTCAGGAGCACGTTTCTTCATTTCTTCTTTTTTTAAATACCCTTCAAAAATGTAGAAACCATTCTTAGCTCACAGGGTCATACAAAAGCAGGCTATGGGCAGTATTTGACCTGCGGGCCACAGTTTGCCAACCCTTGCTCCAAGTAAATACTTGATGCAAGGGCACACACAAACATTCTCAAGGCTTTGATACAGAGTGTCAGTTGCCCCCTGGAAGCATTGCTAATTTATACTCCCTTCAGCAGAGTATGAAAGTGCCCACTTCTGCGGATCCTGAGTATTCATCTTTTGCAATATGACAGGTGTAAATGGTGTCTCATTTTAATTTATATTTTAAATTATTGGTGGCATCGATCATTCTTTCACATTTGTAAATCACATGTACATCTCTGTTTAAAGTGCCTGGCCAGGGACACCCGGGTGACTCAGCAGTCGAGTGTCTGTCTTTGACTCCGAGTGTGATCCCGGGGACCAGGATCAAGTCACGCATGGGGCTCCTGTGGGGAGCCTGCTTCTCCCTCTGCCTATGTCTCTGCCTCTGTCTCTGTGTCTTTCATGAATAAATAAATAAAATCTTAAAAAAAAAAAAAAAAAAAAGGTACCTAGCCATATCTTTGTCCTTTTTTCCCTCTTGAAGTGTTCATCTTTTTTGATAGTCTGTATATTTACTAATGTTTAAAAATTAAGCTAATCAGTTAATCCACATAGGCAGCATTTGGGTCACACCAGACTATCCAGTTAGCTGGTAAATTAGAGTCCTTCTGGAAAAAAAGAAATTCATCTAGCCACACTCTTCTGTATGTTGCATCTTCTACTTGATGGTACATCCTGGGGATCTTCCAAATTAGGACATTCTTTTTCATGATACATTATATTCTACTGTTTCAATGTGCTACACTTTATTTTTTTTTTTATTTATTATTTTTTTTAATTTTTATTTATTTATGATAGGCACACAGTGAGAGAGAGAGAGGCAGAGACACAGGCAGAGGGAGAAGCAGGCTCCATGCACCGGGAGCCCGACGTGGGATTTGATCCTGGGTCTCCAGGATCGCGCCCTGGGCCAAAGGCAGGCGCTAAACCGCTGCGCCACCCAGGGATCCCTTTTTTTTTTTTTTTTTTTTTTAATTTTTATTTATTTATACACTTTAGTTTCAATACCAAACATGCAGAAAATCATGCTTTGTTTTTTTAGAGGTTTTATTTATTTGAGAGAGAGCAAGAGCACGAGCAGAGGAAGGGGCAGAGGGAGAAGCAGGCTCCCCACAGAGTTGTGAGCCTGACGTGGAGCTCGATCCCAGGACCCTGAGATTATGACCTGAGCCGAAGGCACTTAACCAACTGAGCTACCCAGGTGCCCTGAAAATCATGCTTTAATTTAAAAAAAAAATAAGTAGATACTAGGTGGCTTTTGCAAAATTAATTCATAAAAAAATAGTGACTTTTTCTCTCTCCGTGAACAAAAACAAAATGAAATAGAAGAAAAAGTTTGTATATAAACCAGAAAGAAAACCTACCTTTAGATAGTTTGATATTACATGTGTGTGTGTCTGTGTGTGTAGGGAGGCTTTATAGATACTCTAATAAAAATTTTATAGGTTCTATATAAAGAAAACTTTAAACAGCAGTGAGGAATTTAAAAGAATACTTACATAAAGGGAAAGCTGTACATTTTGAGAATGTAAAGATGGTAATTCTCTAATTATGGATAAATGAGTAAGTTCAGTTATAGTTCATTAGGATGGGGGCATGTCATAGAGCATTGTGGAATATCGTGCAAGAAATAGAGCCTTTCCCTGCAAGATACTACAGCAATTAATATAGTCTGGTTCAGGCAAAGTCGTGGACAGGTTGATGGGGTAGAATAGAATCCAGATATAAACTATTTTTTATTAGCATTTACATGAGGATTATGGGGAATGTTTCATATCAATGAGGAGAGAGATTTTTTTTTCTTTAGTAATGGGACAACCTGTTAACCTTTTTGAAGAAAGAAAGAAAAAAAAAGATGGCTCTCTGCCTTACTCCTTATAGCAAGATAAACTTCAGATGTATCAAAAGCTTTAAAAAATGAGACTATAAAAGTTATAGGAGAAAAGCATTGGTGAATTTACTTATAATATTAGACTGAAACAGGGCTCCCTGAGCCGTTTGCAGAACTTGGCCATAAGGAAAAAAATGGACTGATTGATGACACAACAGTTATAACTTCTATAAGACAGCAAGTGTCATAAAGTTGAAAGACCACAGACATTTGTAACCAAACAGCAGGCAAAATCTGGTTTCTTTACAAATAGATCGATCAATATTGGGACCTGTGACCTGACAGGAAAAGGGACCACAGGTTGGAGGTCTTCTAAGGAAGACAATTCGTATGGCCAGTATAACTGCTTGAGTTCACTCATAGTTAAAGGTCAAAACTGGAAAATTACATTTTGCAAAAATTTCAAAAGCTCAGTAATACTTTCATGCGCTCTTGGCAGAAGTGTGCAGTGCAGCTTTTTGGAGGGCAATTTGGAAGCATCAGTCAAAATTTAGAATTTCCATACGTTTGACCTAGCAATTCTAATGCGAGAAATTTGTTCTATAAGTGAATGAACCAAATACGCCAAGATTTCAGTACAAGAATATTCACTGCTCTTGTGTTACTGTTGTATTTGTGACTTAATCTTTCAATTTGTGTCATGTCACTTATAAACACAAAAAGCAGTAAACAGCCTTTATACTTTATCACTAGAGAAGTGGCTAAGTTGGTGGGTCTCAGCTGGGGATGGTTGGCCCCCTCTAGAGAAAACTTGGCAATATCTGGAGGGGTTTTTGATGGTTGCAGCTGAGGAGGGATGCTCCTGGCATCCAGGGGTGGAAAGTAGAGATGTTGCCAAATACCCTACAATGCACAGGACAGCCCCTTACCACAGAGTGATCAGGCCCAAAATTTCCATAGTGCCCAGATTAGAAAACTCAAGGTTAACTCAGGTTTAGTTATCTTGAGTTAACTAAAGTGTGGCACATTGGAACAGTACAATATAATGTGCCATGAAAAAGAATATTCTGATACGGAAGATCCTCAGGATGTTCCATCATACATACAATGTACAGAAGACTGTATGGATAGATGAATTTCTTTCTGGAAGAAGATGCACCTTACATCGTATGCTGGATTTCTCAGTAGGCACATAAAAATGAGGAAAATATTTTTTTGGGAGAATTTGATAATTTGACATTTTAAAAAAATGGAGGTAGGAACAGGAAAAATTCACACCTTTATTGGACTTCTTCCATTCGTTGTGTAGTGCTTGGATTTTTATGGTTGCCTGGATAGTCTAAGCTTTCCCAAAGGACTTACACCAGTACACAGATGAAAAGGGGCCTCCTACTTTCATTTTTTTTTTTTCCTACTTTCATTTTTAATAAAAAGCTAACAAGAGTGAGCTGGGTGTTGGAATTAGGAATTTTGTTTTATTTGGCATTTGCTAACATTGTATATATCTGTGTGTTTCTGCATATATAAAAACATGTGTTTAATCACCTTCATGTCCAAAATAGAAGAGTTCAGAAAATCTGAGACCGTCTACAACAGCACTTTTTTTTTAATTTCATATATTTTTTATTTAAATTCAATTAGCCAACATAGTACATCGTTAGTTTCAGATGTACTTTTTTTTTTTAGTATGGATTTTTTTTAATTATTTTTTTTTAGTATGGATTTTTTTAAAATTATTTTTTTAATTATTTTTTTTATTGGAGTTCAATTTGCCAACATATAGCATAACACCCAGGGCTCATCCCATCAAGGGCCCCCCTCACTGCCCGTCACCCAGTCACCCCCACCCCCCGCCCACCTCCCTTTCTACCACTCCTAGTTTGTTTCCCAGAGTTAGGAGTCTCTCATGTTCTACAACAGCACTTTTGATTGCTGTGTCTCACCTTCATGAAGTAACATGGACAAACATTCATGCATTCATGAGAAATGGCAAAAGCAGTTAACCCCAAATATATAAAAAGGTCCTTAGGAAAAAGAGATCAGAACAATGCCTGAAAATGCCAATTGGAACATTACTATTTTATATATAGATCTGTATTTTTCACTCCTCCAACTTTTAGTTCCAAACTCATCTAAGGTAGTTTTATTTCATGTTGAAGAAAAGATTTGTGTTTAGCAGTGAGAGAGAAGCTGAAGGGTGAAACGCTGTGGAGGCCTTTCTGAATTCAGAAATTCGGCCCCTATCTCTTTGTTAGGTTGCACTTATATTAGTGAGTTGATAAAAGAGGGAAACTTCTCTTCTTGTAGAAGAACGTTCTAGAATTCCTGGCACCTCTGCGACCAGTGGCCATTCGGATAGTGAGAAATGCTCACGGAAACAAAACAGGTAAGGCCTGGGCTATTTCGGGTGGGTGTGTGGAGGCAGAGAGCAAGGATGGAAGGTTGGGCAGCTGCCTCAGGGGGGATGTTTTCAGGGCCAGTGTCATATTGGTTTTGTGTCCCCTGTTTTGTGAACCCCTGTGGAGGGGTTCAAGCACTTGGGACAAGTGTCTGCCTCTGGCAGTCTCGTATGTAGCTTTCTGCTGCTCCTCTCCTCTACCCCCCCGCCCCCACCCTCAGCCTATGCTCATGCTAGTGGATTCACCAGTTCTGTTTAAACACATGTCCCTCGGCTTGGGGCTGGCTGGGCCAAGTCTGTGGTCAGCTCTCCCAACGGGCGCACTCTGAAATGCTGCACATGGGTGGTATTGCCTCTGCTGCCCTCTCGCCCGCCTTTCCCAGTCTGATGGCCAGCCTACTTCCTAGGCTTTGGAGGGGTGGGGACCATGCTGGAAGGGAGGGTCTGAGCTTGGAGCGCTGGAATCCTACCTGTGCCTACTTGCTGGCCAGGTGGGGAGGCTGCAGGACATGGAGCAGCAGAACTGGTGCCCCTCTGAGAACTGCACCAAGGACCTCTGGCTGGGGGAGGCCAGGCAGCACTGGGCATGTAGGGTGTCCTTGGCAAGAAGATTCCTACATGGGCAGAGGGGTTGTGAACTGTGGGAGCTGACATCTGAGGAAGAAAGGGTGCCTACTTTAGGGGTGGTCTGGTCACTTTTGAGCATCTGCATTTCCTTCCCAACTCTCTGAGCCTGAAGCCCAGTTTACCAGGCAGCTCCATTCAGCCAGTCTGTGTGTTCTTGCATACTTACCTGAGTGCAGTAAAGGAAGGGCTCTGCATCATTCCAGCGTAGCCACTTACCGGCCCTGTGACCTTGGATGAGGGACTTGGCCTCTGTTTCTCATCTGTGCTTGGGGCAGTGCTATCTTGTTACATTGCGAGGATTCAGTGAGTTAATACACAGCATTTAAAGAATGCTGAATGCCTACTGCATACTCTCTGAAAGCTGCTATTGGTGGTGGTGGTGGTAGAGGTGGTATCCCCGGTTTCCTAGTACTTTGGAGACCACAGGGTAAGCAGGGATCAGCCAAAGGGAGCAGGAAGGAGCATATTGGAGCTGTCAGGGCTAAGAAAAAAACCATATTAGAGGCTCGGGAGCTGGAGGGAGCTTGGCATGGGAACAGAATGTTTCTGAGGAGCAACAGAATGTCCCCTTGGAAGAGCCTAGACCTTACTAATGATCACGGACTTCAGTGTGGATATAGGAGCCCCACAGGGGTAGGGAGGCACAGTTGGATATAGAACAGTCCCCTGGCTGGTGGGGCCCACGAGGGGCAGGTGGTCTGGGTTGGACTTTTGCAGCCATCCAGGGAAGGATCGATGGTGGGCTGGACTGGAGTGTGGCAGACAGGGAAGAGGATAGAGAATGTTTATGGAGATAGATGAGGTACTTACCTTTGGGAACAGAGAGGAAGGAGGAATCCTAGGAGGGAATGAATAGCCTTATGATAGAGCCCTGGACCCGTGGGCTTTGGACCAGGTACAGCACTGCCACCTCTTAGCCATGATGCTCTGCTGCCTCACGGGGTCGAGGGCCTGTGAGTTGAAGAATGTGAGGCCTCCTGTGCTCTAGGAAACAGTCCCATATACTTGTCTGTGTGTACACCGGGGCCATCGACAGAATCATTGTTGAGATAGCCACTCAGGTGCTGAGCTGGTCACAGTACTTTAGCCTCGGCAGGTCTCCTCCAGAGAAGGCCATGGAGGGGAGGAGGTGGTTCAGGTGGGGTGAAGGTGAGGCTGGAAGGGAGCTGATGGCCTCCTGTGTTCCTGACTCCTACGATCTGACACCTTCATCTGAAAAACCAGACTTTGGGGTCCCAACACTCCCTGTAAAAAGTGTGGCTGGGGGGCGGGGGGATCAGGGAGAGTCCACCTGTATTTTGGAGACTTGGCAAAAATAGGGGTTTTCCAGCACTTTCTGCTCAGATTCCCCCAAACACCAGCGCAGTGTGGGTGTTCCTGTGTGACTTCCACCAGTGTCTGCAGATTCTACCTTTGTCATTGTTCCTTTTCAGGGTATATCTTTGTGGACTTCCGCAGTGAAGAGGAAATAAAGCAAGCTCTGAAATGCAACAGGGAATACATGGGTAAGGAACCAGCCTCTGCCTGGTTGCAAGGCTTCATTCACTCATTCATTTACTTTGTTATGTTTTTATGGAGGGTCCGCTCTGCCCAACACTGGTTTAGACCCTAGGGATACAGAAAGTGTAGTGAACTAGGATGTCAGCCTCCCAGAGGTCAGAGTAAGCTGAGATAGAGGGGGGAGAGACAGGCAATCATCAGATGGGCCCGGACTGGAGCAGGTGGATTTTAAGACAGGATTGTGCCTACTTGGGCCTCACTAAGAAAGTAACATTAGAGCAAAACCCACAAGAGTAGCAGGAGCAAGCTCTGGCTCTGGGGGCAGTGCACAGAGATTGTTCATCAACGGTATGAGGCAGGTCTCCAGGGTTGGCTGTCCTGTGAAACCTTAGCACAGGCAGAGCCAGGGAGTGTGCCCTGAGGGGTAGAGGATGCAGTATAGCATGTGGCCCAGGTAGCCAGGTAGGCTCCCCCCAGGATTGAAGCTGAATGTGCAGGAGGAGTGAGATTTGGGGAGAGGGCCCTTCCCGTTCAGGCCCATCACCAGCCCTGACCTCTACCCTGGTAATAGAACTGGGTGCCAGCACTCTTACCTTGGGTGTGGCACCTGGAAGGCAGTGAAGGAGAGTTTGGACCACCACCCAGGAGTCTCTGGCGAGTTCCAGGCCTGCCCTGGAGCCCTGATTCCTCTCCTCCTGCAGGTGGACGCTACATTGAGATATTTAGGGAAAAGAATGTCCCCACAACCAAGGGGCCCCTAAAGAATAGTGCTAAACCCTGGCAAGGCCGGACCCTTGGGGAAAACGAAGAGGAGGAAGACCTGGCCGACTCCGGGAGGCTCTTCATACGAAACCTGCCCTATACCAGCACCGAGGAGGACTTGCAGCGGCTCTTCTCCAAATTCGGTAGGGACGCTGCCTCCAGCTTAACATGCATGTGCACCTGTAGCGCATAGTGTGCGAGCAGGTGGCCTGGGTTCAAGTACGGTACGCCTCCCATCAGCTCCTGACCATGGGCAGATGGTTTCCTTCTCGTCTCTGTTCTGTCACCCACAGATGGGGTTGATGGCTCCTGAGCTGCTGTGAGCACTCCCATGTCATGGACATAGGGGGTTAGCAGGGCTCCCCATGTAAGGTCGCATCAGAGGCATCGTGTGCTGTCTGAACCCATTGGCTCCTCACTCTCACTGTCTGAACTTGGAGCAGAAAAGATTTAGAGACATTCTGCTGATCTAGTTCCTGCTAGCTGAACTCTTGCTGCTCAGTGTTTGAAGTCCAGTGGCTAGAGGCACGAACGTGACAGGGCTCCTAGGTCTGACCTCTACCACCTGAGAGCTCCACTCTCCCAACCAAGTGTCCCAAGTGGATTTGATAGCAAGGGTCATGTTTGTCACAGTCGCTGCCGTTGCTGTGTCTCAGGCGAGAATGGGAAGGCCTGAGGTTCAGCTCGGCACTCGGGGATGTGTGTGTGTGTGTGTGTGTGTGTGTGTGTGTAAGAGAGAGAGGTTGGGGCTGTTGAAAGGAGGTCTGGCAGCTTTGGGATCCCTCACTTCTGTTTAGAGGCCAGCTGTGGGTCGTGAGGATCTGAGCTTGCTTGAGTGGCTGTTGTGGGGGCAGGGAGGCCCCCCGGTAGGATTCTCCCAGCCTGTAGCTGTGGGTTTGCACAGCTGCCTGGGTGAGGGGATGAGCAGTGGCCTCCAGGTTTCAATGGGGGAGGACAAAGACTGGGAGGGGGACGGGCACTCCCTGGTGTTGAACACCAAGGCCAGTTCAGAAAAGCTGTACCCAGCACACACCTCTAGGGCACTAACTGTGGGACAGGCGCTGTTCAGTACATACAGGTACTGACTCATTCATGGATGTGCTGACACCTGCCCTGTGAGTTAGGCCCTCTTAGGATGCCATCATACAGAGGAGAAACTGAGGCACGTGGAGGCTGGTAGTCTGGCCCCCGGCCACATGTGTGGTAGATGTTGGAGGCAGGATCCAGCCCAGGCACCTATACTTTTAAGTAGACACATAAAGGATTGCGGAAGGCCACTCTTGACCTTTGAGGTAGTCTCACAGCAACTGCTTGCCACCTTGTTCCGTGGGCTAGGTGGCCATGACCATCCTGGAAAGAGCAGCTCTTATGTGTTAAAACCCATCGCCTGATGGGTGCCCAGCACTCAGGCCCAGCCCCAGTCCCTGAGATACTGACACCTGTCCTGTTCTCAGGTCCCCTGTCTGAGCTTCATTACCCCATCGACAGCCTGACCAAGAAGCCCAAGGGCTTTGCCTTCGTCACCTTCATGTTTCCTGAGCATGCTGTGAGGGCCTACGCTGAAGTGGACGGGCAGGTGTTCCAGGTGACTGCTCAGGGTTGGCGGACCATGGCTAGTCCCAGGTGATGGGGAGAGGAAGTGAGCCTACATGTATGGGAGCCCACATTTCTAAGCAAATGCACATGGAGTGTGAAGCCACCACCTTATAGGAGCTGGTGAAGGGTAGCTCTCCGAAGGCAGGGCCCTTCAGCACCTAGGACAGCACCTGGCACATAGATGCTCAGACTCTTTGTCAAATGAGCAAATAGGCTCTATGTTCCCAGAAATACCACTTGGGAGAGAAACTAGAAGAAGAGTTTGGACCTGGTCATTTTAAACAGCCATAGTAGGATATAAGAAACTCTTCTTTTTTTTCTAGTGTTACCTCCCCCTTCCTCACTACTCCCTTCTTATCATCCCCCTCCAGGGCAGGATGCTCCATGTGTTACCATCCACCATCAAGAAAGAAGCCAGTGAGGACACTGATACCCAAGGATCATCTTATAAGAAGAAGAAAGAATCTAAAGACAAAGCCAACAGCTCCAGGTCCTTACCAGCCTCTGGGCCCCACCCCTCCAGCTGACCGCGTGCTCTGGTTCCTTGGGTTCACCTCTCATCCATGACCTTGCTGAGCTCTACTTTCCTTTTCTGCTTAATGGGGGAGGGATCACAGTGGTGCCTTACTTTCTTGATATTGTAAGAATTAAATGAGTTAATATAAGCAAAGTGCTTAGTGCACAAAATTAGTGCTTGTCAAATGTAAATGTCAAGGATCACATCATCATTGCTGACATCTCCAGGCCCTGGGTACTTGGCCTGCGCTAGGTAAGTTGGCAGGAGGAGAAGTCTTTGGGGGCTTAGAAGGACGGATGATGATGAGCTTATTTCTTTGATGTTTTGCATCTGAGAAAATACTCTGCTCATTCAGCCTTGGTCTGACTTCCCTGTTCTGCCTCTGCCTCTCAGCTCTCACAACTGGAACACGCTGTTCATGGGCCCAAACGCTGTGGCCGACGCCATTGCACAGAAGTATAATGCTACCAAGAGTCAAGTGTTTGACCATGTGAGTGGACATCCCGTCTGACATGCCTGGCTCTGGGCCAATCACAAGGGCAGAAGGAGCAGGGGAGGGACCATTGTTCTGGAGTCATTTATAAGCCCTGGGCCTCAGGCTGAAGGTGTGACCATCCTTGGGGTCTTCTCTGGAAGTACCCTGTCCACACTCCAGGCTTGCTTCTACTGGGCTTGTGTGGAGCCAAGTCAGAGAGACTCACCTGGGCAGTGCTCCTCACCACAGCCCATTGAGCGAGGTGCTTTTGCTGTCCCACTTTCCAGATGAGGAAACTGAGGCCTAGGGACACACAACAACTTGCCCAGGGTGACACACTTGGAAAAAGGCAGAGATGGGATGACACCAGGTCTGACCATGGTGCCTGTGCCCTGAACCCTGTCACACACTTCTCCAACGGTTGTTGCAGCCAGTCCCTTGCCTGGGGCAGCCACAGTCTTTGAAATGAGGAAAGAGGAGTCTGCCTCTCTTCCTGTCAAAGTTAAACTCAATTCCTGCTGACTTTTCCCATCCAGTTCTCCAGCCTCCTCAGATCACACAGCTTCTTTAAAATGCATGTGTCTTTAGTTACACCATTGCTAAGTCCATCTTAGGCAAAACCTCGGAGTATGTTTTCCATCCAGTCAGCAGAGGATAGCCATGGTTTTGGTCCATAAACTGCCGACCCATTGTCATTTACTCCTGCTCAGCACTCATAAAGTCCACATTGTTCATTAGAACTAGAATATGTGCCCCATGTGTATTTGCAGACATTGTAGTGGCCACGTTTCTTAAAAAGAAAGAAACAGGCGAGATTCATTTTGTATTCTGTTTTATTTAATTCAGTATAGCCAAAGCATAGTCAAGATATCATTTCAATGTAACACACAATATAAAAGATGACAAGATATTTTGCTTTTTTTTTTTTTTCATCATAAAGTATTTGAAATCCAGTGCATGTTTTATACTCTGAGCACTTTTTGATTCAGGTGTGCCACATTTCATGTGTTAAGTGGCCAGATGTGGTTCATGGCTACCATGTTGGGCAGCTCAGCTCCAGGCCTTAGCCAGTTAGGCAGTGTGCAGCCATTTCAGATCCCTCACATACCCCACACAGAAAGTCTTGTTCTTTTAGAGGCTTCCAGAGAAGGAAGACACTGGCTCGTAAACAAGCACAGCATGCCAGTGATGGCAAGGAACGTTAAGCGGAACAGCAGGCAGGGTGTGAGAATGAGGGTCACTAGTCAGAGTAACCTCTAAGCAGAAATTGAATGGAAGGGAGGGATCATGGGGTACGCACCAGGCAGAGGTCAATGGATGCAGAGGCCCAAGGTGGGGATGAGGTTGGCCTGCTTGGCTGGAATGGAGGGTGAGAAATGAAGTTGGAGAGGTAGATCCAGGGTTCCTGATTTACTGGGAGAGACACAAGCTGGAGCCAAGACATCACAGTAGGTCCATGAGGGGCCTTGGTGGGGGAGACAGCTGACCTGTCACCAACCTGCCAAATGACAGGGCCTCTCCCCTCTCTCATCCCACAGGAGACCAAGGGAAGTGTGGCTGTGCGCGTGGCCCTGGGAGAGACGCAGCTTGTCCAAGAAGTACGGCGCTTCCTCCTTGATAACGGGGTCAGTCTGGACTCCTTCAGCCAGGTGGGTACCAGCTCAGCAAGCCACCAGCTGCTAGAGAGCCGAAGGTGGGGCTTCTGATCCAGGACATGCTGGTGGGTTTAGGATCAGGCCTTTCAAGGATAATTATTACTAATCCCTAAATTATCTCTAGAGAAAATGTCACATGGGCTCAGATAAGGGCCCATCTGACACGGATGGTGTCTGTTGGAGGTTGTGTGCAGGTGGCTAGCTCACAACTCGCAGCTTTCGCACACAGATGACGGGCCCCCACACAGCCCATGCCTGCTGCCCCATGCCTTATTAAGAGCATCCATGATCTGACGGGGGGGTTTGAACCTTCCTTGGACCAGGTAGGAGAGAGGTCAGGACCGCTCATTCTCCACCAGGTAGGAGTTTTGATTAATGGATGGTTAAGTCTTAGTGGGCCTACTGAGACCACCTCACATCCTCCCCTCCCTTTCACAGGCTGGGAAACTGAGGCCGGCCCAGAGAGAAGTTAGGGGTAGTGACTAGAGGTCTAACGCTGAGCCTGTGGCAGGAGTCTGGACTAAATTTCGGCTTCTAACTCCTGAAACTCCTCTCCTCAGCTGCCAGGCCCTTGGTTTTACTGCAAGTAGGCAGTTGGGATGCAAGGGGTGGTAGATATGTTAAGTAAAGATACTGACAACTAACACTTACTGGGACTCACCAAAGTGTTCCTCTAAATTTGTGTCTCAGTATTCATTTCACTCACGTGACAACCTTGGAAAGCAGCCCTACTATGCTCCCATTGTGGCCCATAGAGGCACAAAAGAGGCCAAGACACATGTTCTGGGTCACACAGCTAGTCGTGGATCAGAATGCAGCCCCAGAGCTCACACCCCTGACCTCTGTCCTCTGTGGCCTGAGTTGCACCTGAAGCCCACTGAGGCCCAGCCCTTCCCATCTACAGATGGCTTCCACCTCACCTGCCTCACTCAGTCCTCATAGCAACAGTGAGGCCTAGAGGATGGGTATTACCTCCCATTTTGCTGCTGAAAAAACAGAGGCCAGGGTGCAAGTAGCTGAACCAGGGTTTCAGGTTGGATTCCTAGCCATGCTGAGACTTGTGCTCAGATGCTCCATATGCCTGGAGTTCTGCTGTTCTGTCTTGCCTCTTCTGTACTCCTCTGCTACATGGTTTTTCAATAAACTAATCTGTGACGTTTACAGAGTGTATATATGATGTGCACGTGGCTCATATTGACACACACAATTAAATCCTTCCTTGCAGTGATCCTGTCAAATAGGTGTTGCCCTTGGGTTAGGTAAGGGGCTGAGGCTGAGTTAAGTATGTGTCTCAGGGCCTTATATCTAATGTCTTGGTTGGGCTTCTCGCTAAAGCAGACCCTGAGATGGAGGTTCAAGTGCATGTTGTTTACTGGCCAGTGCGGAGAACACTGATAAGAAAGGGGTAGGGGAAGGAGACTAGTATAGGGTATACTTATTACAGTAACTGCTGATACAGTGCAGGGGCTGAGGTCTGTCTGGGGGAACACTGCAGAACTCACTCCTCATGCTTGTCCCGCCCAGAGGACAGGGGATGGTCCGAGTCCTGAGCGCCTAGGCTGCTCCCATGGTGTTAACTTCTCAGCCCTTCCCTCCTGCCCCATGTGTGGCAGTAAGCTCTCCCCAGTTCCAGGAAAAGGCTGTTGGCACTGAGATGCATTGACAGTCTGGGTGGGTCCAGTGAGGGCTTTTCACGAGCACTGTTAGAATCTGCTGTGGCTCAGAAGTGGAGGGGCTGAGACTTGACCTAGGCTCTAGAGCTGGAGCCCTCACCCCTTGTCTCTACCCCTGGAGTGCCGTGCCTGAGAAAGTGGGGTAGTGGGGGCCCCCTCCCCAAGTGCCTGGTACTTGAGAGGTTCCAGGTGTGGAGTCAATCGCAGATCGGTGCTGGGGTCAGACTGGGGATCCTCCCTCCTGTTGCCCATGTGTATTGATTTCTACCCTGCAGGCCGCGGCCGAGCGAAGCAAGACTGTGATCCTGGTTAAGAACCTCCCAGCGGGCACCCTGGTGGCTGAGCTGCAGGAGACTTTCGGCCGTTTTGGCAGCCTGGGCCGAGTGCTCCTGCCCGAGGGCGGCATCACTGCCATTGTGGAGTTCCTGGAGCCCCTGGAGGCCCGAAAGGCCTTCAGGCATCTGGCCTACTCCAAGGTAGGGCTGCTGGGGGCCTGCTCAGAAGAGGGCCAAGGGGGCCGATTACGGGCAGGCAGCCTTAGTGCAGACCTGGCTGGTGCGTTGCTGTGTACAAACCAGCCTTCTCTGACATGGTCTAAGTATGACCCCACCCCTAAGAACACCTCAGGACAGGAGCACGTGAGAGGATTGCTCTAGACCTCCTCCAGGAAGCACGTTTGTCGCCTCACTATGGCTTCCCTTGGCTTTCCTTTCCTGTATGAATTGGAACCATCATTCTTGGAGCTCCTGATATCTAGGATTTACAATAAGTACACAGTCACTTCTGTAAGAGGGCTGTCCCCTGTTTCCTGATAAAGAGAGAAAGAAGTTATGTGTACATACACATCTATGATAGTGTGTTAGTCGTGGCTTCTCTTACAAACGGCCACAATGCAGAACTGTATTGTCTCATGGTTCTGGAGGCCCAAGGTCTGAAGCCAACTGTCACAGGGCTTGTGACAGGGCTCTGCTCACTCTGAGGGCTCTAAGAGATCCTCCTCTGCCTCTGCCATTTTCTGGAGGCACCAGGTGTCCTTTGACTGGTGGCTGTGTCTATCCGGTCTGTGTCTCTATCTTCACATGGTGGTCTTCCTCTGTCCCAGATCTGACTCTGCCTTCCTCTTGTGTGGACACTTGTCATTGGATTTGGGGCCCACCCAGATGCTCTCATCTCAAGATCCTTCACTTAATGATACTTGCAAAGATCTTTTTTCCAAATAAGGTCCCATTAACAGGTTCTGGGCTTTCAGATGTGGATGTATCTTTGCAGAGGGGCACCATTTACCCACAATGAGTAGCTTCTCTCTATCAGACACTAACACTCCGCAGACTATTTATCAATGTTGGTTTGTCCTGTTTTTAAAAGGAAAGACTCTGTACATGCACATGTGTGCCTGCCTTGCCTGTGGTGTAAGGGCAGGGAGGGAGAGAATGTGTGTTTCTGACAGCCCTACTATACCTCCTCCTGGACATGTACTTCATCAGTGATCCTGCTTCCCCATCCCACTCCCCTCCATTCCCCAATTGAGAAAACACAAGCAGACGCAAATGTGCCCAGTGACAACAGATGCTCAAGCCTGTCCCCTGAGCCCCGAGCTGCAGCAAGGGGGCCCCTGTGGTGGTCTCTGGGATCACGTGGCACAGAGTGTGCCAGTCTGTGCTGGCTCCATTCCCTGGGGGGAGGTGCCCATACTCTGAGCCTCAGGCTCTTCCTCTGCAGAAGGAACTGAGCCCTTCCCCTGCCCGGTCTCTACAGTTTCACCACACCCCCCTGTACCTGGAGTGGGCTCCAGTGGGCGTCTTCTCAAGCTCAGCCCCGCAGACGAAGGAACCCCAAGATCCACCAGCAGGACCTGCAGAAGAAGACAGGGCGGAGCCAGAAACCTGTAAGAGCTGAGATCAGGGTGTCCTGGGGCAGTGGGCAAGCTGAGGGAGGGGAGGTGGCAGGGCTGGGTACTACACTAAAATCTATCAGATGTTTGGTTTAAAGTTCTTGATTTGTCCTGGAGATCAGCGCATCTCAAACTCTTGGACCTTATAGCCAGGTTAAATGTCCTTAAAATCGGAGCATAGAAATTATGGGCATTGCATAAAGGAGCCAACTTTTCAGTTTGTCTATTAAAGGTTGAAAAAGACCCTGAGAATCTACCAGTAGGATTTAGAACAGAGCAGGTAGGAACCTTATTTTATACATCCGCCAGGATGCCTGGCCAGTGAGGGCAGCTGGCAGAGGGGAGATAACTTCTCTGGGTCCTTGGAATGGCACAATGTCCCCTGGCCACGAATGACTGCAAGGGCAGGGCAGGGCAGGAAAGGGTCGCTGAGTCAGGGACAGGGATGACCCACCCCCAGCTAATGCTTCACATTTGGGGGCGGAGGGGGCGCCATTGGCACGGGGGCAGCACTGTTCCCCCTTGCCAGTCATTTTGCACCTTCAGCCTCTGCCCACTGAATGTTGGGGAATGCCCTCAGTGCTTAACTGCAACCTAAAACACCACCCCGCACTCCCTCAGTGTTCCCCAGATGCCCCCTAGGGGGCGAGAAGCGCTCATTGTAGGGACCAGGACCATATCCTAGAATCTGAGACCTTCAGAAAAGTTTTGAAAAGCCCTGGACAGTCCTGTTGTCCAGCTGTTAGGACTCTGCTCCTCCACAGTATCCCCCACTTTCCTTCACAACCTCCCATAGGGTTACCCACATATTAAAATATAAATTGAAAAAATAAGTCTCCCATCTACCATTTCCATCCTTACCAGAAAAGGTGTCTCACAGCAAAAATGGGGCAAGCAGAATTCTCAGATTAAAGAATAGACTTTTCATTGAACAGAACTCACTGTCTGTGAACCTCCCTGGGCTGTCTGCATGTGTCACCTTGTCGTGAGTCTGAAACCTTTAGGACTAGCCCAGTCAGCACAAGGCACTTGGGAGCCCCTGGTCTGGTATCTTTGTTCCAATCAGGGAGGGCAGTTCTTTCGTCTGCATCTTGCAGCTCTGGGAGCCTCCCTGGTCCTCAGGGTTACTGATTACTGGTATGAACCTTGGAGAACCCTTCACCAGCCCCTGTTGATGAATTAGTTTTGTCCACAGATTGGCTCAGGATTCCTTCAAATCCCACTTTTGCCACCATCAAGAAGAATTGTCTTGACACAGTCATGTGTTTTTCTTAACTAGCCATCACCCCAAAATCATCAGCTGCCTTAGTGTTCGCCTCACTTGCTAATCCTGAACTTGAACAGTATCTTTTGGCCAAAGCCAGTCCTCCTTTCAGGTGCATAGATTTGCCACAAGGGAGGGCCCCTTTCCCACCTGCTTTGGCAGGACCACTAAGCCTGGTACCATGTGGCCACATTCGTATGCACATGTCCTGGTGTGGCCCCTTGCTCTGGTCTTCTGTAACACTTGTCATGGTTTGTACTCTATTCATTTGGTTTTCTTGCTTCACATCTATCTCTGGCAGTTGACAAACCACGAGGGCAAGGAGTGGCCAGCTCGCTGGCTATTGGGTGCCCTGTCCTCTATGAGGTCCCAGGTATAGCCTGGGCTTGACTATGTGTAGATGGAGTGGGTGAATGCAGGAAGAAGGGTTTTTGCACCTGTCTGTGCCTGCAGGAGGTGGGGCTGGGTTATCTGTCTTTGTGTCCCAAACTTCCAGCACACAGTAGGATCTTAGTGATGAGGGGCATGTGCTCCAGCGTTCATCCCTTGTCAGTGGAGTAGAGGTGGTACCAGCACCCATGACAGTGATAGTCACGGCTCCTGCCGTGGGTACCAATTGATGCCTACACCACGAGCTACCCCTTGCTTTGTTCTCACCCTTTCCTACTTCCTGGAACTGTGTGTGGACAGGCTCATTTCCTTGGTGTCCATCTGCTTGACTGCCTATTAGAAAGTCTATTCCACAAGGCAGGTACCTTGCACACTTGCTCACTGCTGAACCTCAGTACCCAGCAAAGTGCCTGGCACCTGGTAGGAGAGCAGTGCATGGTGCTAAGTGGACCCAAGGGCATTTACTCCATGCCTGGCCCTGCACTAGGGACTTTGGGTTCCTCTCTGTGCAGCTCAGAGCTTCTGTGGAAGTTGCCATCTTCCTTGTTGTCATCTCAGCCCTGTGGCTGGGCAAGCCACTGTCCTCTGAGGCTGTTTCTGCATCTGTAAAATGGGTATGATGACCATGCTGACCTCTCAGGACGTTGGTGAGAGTGTGGTGAGGTGCTGTAGGTAAAGCATCATTACTCTGCTCCTTTCGTGCATTTGGCAGCAGAAGCCGGAGTGGATAGCCTGGCATTTAGCTGTGAGCACCAGCATATGCTGAGTGGGGGTGACCCCAGTGGGTGCCAACACAGACCCTCTTCCCCTGAAGAGGCCTGGTGGGGGGACAGATAGGGCTGGGTAGAGGTGGGGCAGCTGAGATGTCTCACTCCTAGTAGGAGTGGGCCCTGCGTCCAGAAACGCTCTGGAGCTCACTGAGAGGAGCTTTGCAGAGACCACGTTCCTGAGTCTGCAGTTAAGAGTGCTGTGTGCCCTGTTTCACTGGGCCTGTGTGGCCGTGTTGAGAGCGTCCCAGACAGACTCCCTCTGACAGGCTCTGCCTCGTAGGGCTGATGGGATTCACACAAAGGAGGCCACGGAGCTGGGCAGAGGGGCTCGGCTGCAGGCTGGATTTCAGACGGGAAGCTGTGCCTGTCTGGACTGATTTCAAGGCCTGCTGAGTCCCCCATCACCAGGTGAATTCCCACAGAGCTCACCTCCTGGGCCTCTTTTTGCCCTTTCTGTTCCTTTTCTTCCACAGATCGCATACTTAGCCCCCGCCCCAGCCTCCTGGGGCCTTTCCTTTTCACCTGCTCCTCCCCCCACACCCAGGCTTCCACCTTGTTCCTGAAGCTTCCGGATCCCCATCGTGCATGGGGACTCAGTCAGCCCCCCAGCCCAGAGACTTTCTTCAGCCCTGAAGGAAGGGGGTGGGGAGTGGAGTGGATGGAGCTTTTATTTTTCTACCCCTCCCTTCCTTTCTGGAAAGCTCTCCGTTCTCTGTACCAGTCTCAAGGGAGGGGGACCGTGTGTTTTATCTCCCCACAACCAAGACCCTCACCTCCAGATAAAGGGCTCAGAGTCGGGGGAGGTCCTGGAAAGCTGCTTGCAACTGATAACGGTCTTCTCTGCTGTCAGCTTTCAGCGCCCAGAGCTGGGGGGGGGGGGGGGGGAGCCACAGTAAATTCTGCGGCCTGATTATAATAAAGCCCCATGTGGTGATGCGTGACTGGGTTTTATTGTGCTAACTACAGATGGAAGCACATTCTCCTCTGCCTGCCCCAGCCCCCTCCAGCCCACCTTGCTTTGAAATCCTGCCCTCCCGCCCCCACCATGCACCCCCACCCTCTGGCCTAACCCTGCTCTCCTCTTTACTTCTTCCCTCTTTCTCTGATTCCTGGTGATTTTGTTGGCAAACATCTGTTTGAGTTTCACAGGATCTCATTTTTTCTTTCTTGTCTTTGTCTCCCCACTCGGGCCAGGAGCAGAAGTGCTTTTAAAAATGACCTTTGGCTTTCGCTGCCATGACACTTGGCCTCCACGCCACACCTCTCTGGACATGGATGTGGGCCTGGGCCCCAATAGAGCCTGGCCTGGATGCTCTGGGAGCAGGAGCCCTTCCCAGGGATGTGGCTAGCAGGGACACGGTCCCCCTAGACACTGAGGTGTGGTGTGGGCAGCCCACCCTGCAGGGAGAGACCTATGGGCTGTGGATAGCCACTGCCTTCCTCTCTTGGCTGCGGGGTTAGGGGTCTGTGACATTTGCCCCCAGATTTCTCATCAAGGCCTGGCTGGTAGCATGTGCAATGTGGACAGTCGGGGTGATGCTAAGACCAGTGAGACTATTCTAGATCACCATAGGCCCAAGCACTGTATTTTTTTTAAGATTTCGGTTATTTATTCATGAGAGAGGCAGAAACAGAGGCAGAGGGAGAAATAGGCTCCCTGCGGGGAGCCCAATGTGGGACTCGATCCCAGGACGCTGGGATCATGCCCTGAGCTGAAGACAGATGCTCAACCACTTAGCCACCCAGGAACCCCCACCCCCAAGCACTGTTCTGATAGCCTTCTATGCTCTAATTATCCTGATCATCCTGCAAGGGGGGGCCCTCTTAAAGTTATTCCCTGTCTTAGATCACAAAAAGGAAGCACAGAGATGTTTAGTGACTTGTGAACTATAGGGAGAGCCGGATGCACCCAGAGCCACCAGCCCTGATGTCTTGTACACTGAGCTATGACCCCACAGCTCCTCTTGGTCACACTAAGTGCCATTTGTGGGATGCCAGCTGTGTTCCAGTCACATGCCAAGTGCTGGACGTAGCCGTCATCCACGAATATTTGGGAGTGTCTGCTCTGGGCCTGGTGTAGGGGATGCAGTGGTGACAAGTCAGAAGGGGTCCCATCCTCAAGGAGCTCGCTTGCTCGTTGGGGGACACAGAGAAGTGAACAGACAAGGTGATTTCAGAATGGGATAAGGGATTTGAGTTGAGCCTAGGGGAATGTGAATGGTGAGTGGCTGGACCTGGGCTGGAGACCTCTGGAGCTGGAGTGGACAGGAAGTGCTCTGAGGGGAGGACACTGAACTGAGACCTGATGAGAAGGCAGGTCTAGAAAGAAGATGAGAGCAGAACAGGCAGAGGGGGGCGGCAAGTGCAAAAGCCCTGTGGTAGGGCTAGGTTTAGCGATCAGAATAGAGGCCTGTGCAGCTGTAGTGGGGGAAAGGGAACAGATGGGACAAGCTAGCAGGCCAGAGACCAGTGCTCAGGGGAGACGAGTAAGGTGGCCACTTGTCATCCAGATGAGAGGTAGTGATGCCTTGCACTGGAGATCCTGCGTGCAGATGGAGTAGCGGACACTTGTATTTCCAGACAACCCAGCAGAGTGTAGGTATGTGCACGCATCCATGCATGAGCATGTTTAATTCCACGTTCTAGATGAGCATGCTGAGGTAGGGGTCCACATAGTCACCCAAGCCCACACCACTAGTGAGTAGCATCACCGGGACTCTGACCAGGCCACTCATTCCTAAGGCTTGTGTGCATTTCACATCTCTGTGCTATTCCTGGCTAGTCTGTGGGCCCCTTCTCAATTTTCCAAGGCCCTTGTTTTCAGCAGATCTCAAGACCAGCCCCCTTGTCTTGTTAGTTCTCCCAGCATCCCAAGGGCAGTTACAGGTGCAGGCAGGTGGTTGCTAGGGACACAGAGGTTTATAGAAACAACAGGCACCTCTGTGCTGTTGGAGGATGGCCAGGCCACATTTAATCATGTCTTTGATGTCAAGCTGGATGTTCCTCCCAGATACTGGGGGTCAGGGCTGTTGGTTGACCTATTAGCAGTTGGAGGAGCCAGGTGATCTAGGCCAGCCGTGCACCTGGGGAGGAAATAGGTCCCGGCCGCCCTTGTTCTTGCCCGGGCAGGGGCCAGGGGCAGCTCTCTCGCCATGATAAGGATCCATCTGCTGTTCCTGGGGTGCCAACCCTAAGTGTAAGCTCAGCTCAGCTCCGCTCTCACTAAACCCACACATCACATCTCTTGGGCAGGTGCTTCTGACCTTTTACATAGCTCTTTGAAGCAGGGCAGCCACTGCTTGTAGGGCAGGGAGGCAGGCTGGGGTCGGGTTCCCCTAAGCTGCTGTGTCCTGGTGAGGCTTTGAACCCCCAGGACACTGGGGACTGGCTGGGTTCTGGGCCCTTGGCAGGGCTGGCGACCTGGGTGTGCTGGGGAGGAGTGAGCAAAGGTCCAATGAGCTGGTTGGTTTATTGGTTGACTACTGCCTAGTACAGAAGCGGCAGGCCATTGAGTTAGTTGCTGAGATTTAAACAGCATGGGTTTTTCTGTCAAAACATGGATTTTCAGCTTCTCTTGGAAGACCTGAATGCAGGAGTGCACCAACCTGACCTCCCATGGCAGCAGCTGGCTGGTATCAAGAAGGGGCTGCCCCCTGAAGCTAGCCATGAGCCTTCTTGATCACCATCATCCCCACCGCTGTTTTCTCTTTAAGAAGAATTTCTTTCTTTGGTCTTCCAAACCTCTCTCCCAACCTGAAGATCCTTAAGATTGATGGTGCAGATGCAGCAACCTCCAGCATTGTCCGTGGGCTGCCCACTTTTTGTTATGTGGCTACCGTGGTCATTAATGAGACAGTCCACCTGGGGCATGGAGCCTGGTGCCTGGCGCGTGGGGGGGGGAGAGGGGAGTCTAATCAGCCTTCCCTCCCCCCTGCTTTCATCTCCGAATTGGCAAATGCAAGGAGTCAGTGGGGTGGAAATGTCATTCCTGGCTGAAGGTCATGGTGTTCAGTGCGATTGAAGCTCTCATTCAGAACCCGAAGTCTTAGCTACTTTGCATAGCTTTGCTTCCCCATCATTAGCAATACTTTGTCCACCCTGCTTTGCTTTGAACATTGAGTACAAATGGCCACACCATGGAGTCCCTTGTTGGGTAAATTGTGTGAGTTTCTTGGGTGGGGGAGGAGCCTTTGTGTTGATTTCTTCTTTTTGTCCTGGAGTGAGAGTCTGGGTTCTGGGTTCACCTCCAGGGGAGCAGGAGGGGCAAAGGCTGTCTGTTCAACTGATGTGAAACAGACAACATTATCACTGCCGCCCGTCACCATCGGGGCTTGAAAGGGTTTTTTTTATGACAAAGCGGTTGAAGCTTAATTAGGACTTGCAAGCATTAAGCTTGCCTCAGAAGGGGCAGGGGAGACAGACATGAGACGGTTAGAGTACTCGGCATGAGGGTGGGGAGCGGGCTTGGACCCCCGAAAGCCTGAACTGTTGGAGTGCAGGTGTGCAGGAGGAGAGGGCTGTGTCTGTCAGCCTAGAGCCGGCTCGCAGAGCTGCCTCCGAGGGGCCAGTGTCGGCCAGTGTCGGGCAGGATGTGGCAGGTTTGGATCCGTGCAGAGGGACAGGCCCCCCCCGCTCAGAACCACACGGGTGCAAGGGTGCCGTCTCATGACCGCTTTGTAGAGCCTCCAAGGTGGGGTTCAGTTTCTCCAGGGTGTGGAGGAGCTTCAGAAGCTTGTATGGGGTGTTAGGATACCCTGGACCCCGATTATGTGACTTGGGGAGGTTGACCTGAACTGCACGCATTTTGTCACAGCAGGACTTCTAAGAGGTCAAGATACTAGGCACAGTTTTCCGAGGCTTCTGTCACCTGCAGTCACCACGGCTGGCTTTGAGTAACAGCCACGCACACTGGCCTGCTGATGCACAATCTCCTGTTTGCTCTTCCTTCTTCCTGAGATGCTTTTCCTTCTGAATAGCCGTGGCAGGAAGGCTCTGTAATCCTGTTCTCCAGAAACACCCAGGAGCACATTCAGTGTTCCCTTCCAGCTTTTGCTCCCTGCACATATCTCTCAGAAACTGTATGGAACCTGATTGGGCTCATGCTGTTCATTGTTTCATGTCTTAACTTTTCTTGTGATTTTTATATCCTAAGTGTCGCTCTGTGTTCTTACACATTCTTTGGAAACATATTTAATGAACACATATCCCAACCTTTGGTGGTGCTGCATGTGTCCTAGTGTCCTTCTTATGAGTATTTACTGGGTTTTTTTATTATTATTATTAATTTTTTACTGTCATGCACAACTCTGAATTTATGTTGTTGGGTATAGATAAGGCACGGTCTTAACATGTATGGCTACTTGAAGTTATGTATATTGGGAATTCTGATTGAACATAACATCCCTGAAGTTCATGGGGTATTTAGAATGTTCTAAGTTTTGCTCCCATTCGGTAATTTTTCAAAAGTTTTGAGTCACATTTTAATTTGAGAGTTCACTCAGTCTTGTTTTTGCAGAAAAGTAACATGTTACAGAAGTTTGTGGTTCAATAAAACAGTTCATGCAGTAATTTATTTTGAAGTTCAGATTAGCGTGGGTTAGTCCAAGGCTCAGACTTCTGGTCTGTCTTTCACATTTCTTTCTCTTTAAAAGAGGCTGGAGGCAGGACAGCCTTGTACCTTCCCCATTTTCCCCTGTTGCCCCCAGAGAGGGACTAGAGCCCCGCACCAGCTGGGAATCAGTGCCCCTTCCCCACGTTGCCCGCACAGTGGTGGCACTTCTCTGGTCTAGCAGGTTCTGTGCTTTAGGCCCCTGAACTTTGATGGATTTGACATTTAATGGATTTTTTTTTGGGGGGGGGGGCTTGTGCCAGACAATGAGACCCCAGAAGGTGAAAAGCCAGCAGAAGGAAGAGCTGAGGATTGTCCAGCAAAAGTGGAAGAAGAAGAGGAAGAAGAGGAAGAGGAGGAAGAGAGCCTCCCTGGGTGTACTCTGTTTATTAAAAATCTCAACTTCAGCACGACGGAGGAGACCCTAAAGGGAGTGAGTGATGGTTAAGAACGGAGGGTGGGTGGTGGGGCGGGGAAGGCCCTCTCCTGATGTGGTGCCTGTGCACATTCTGCCTGTAAATCTGGTTCGTGCTGATACGGGGCTTCACAACCAGCCACCAGCCACTTGACATCCCTGCTGGGCTGTCCCGTAGGCATCTCACCCAGGGGTTTGAGTCGTGGGCAGACTAGCCTGGGGGCTGGGAGGGGCAGCCACAGACATGGAAGGGGACGTGTCAGGTCGGCTAGGGAGGCACATGCAGTGTGAAAGCTGTAGTCTGCGTTCGTTAGCATTGTACATTCAGAAAACAAAGCTCCCCCCTCCCATTGTTTCTGTGATGTTAACTACCCAAAAGCAAATGTTAGCACAACCTTCTGGCCTGATGAGAGCATACAGAAGACACAAGAATGAGTGTGGGGCAGCGCTGCCTGTAATCCCTGGATAGGGTGTAGGTTTTGCATTCTTGGTAGAGGGAGGGCAGAGGGTAAAAAGATAGGCATCTCCAAGTAGGTATTTGGGAAATGTCAAGCGGGACCTACACTGAGTGGGGTTGGGGGATATTGGGAAGGAATTGGCCAGAGATAAGGAAATGGGGCCTCCAATTCCAAAAGATTAGGGTCTGCAAGCTCCCCCCGCAGGTCTGAGAACTGCTACAGGGAGACTCTTCATTTCTATGAACTGGGTTTGACACTTTTTTTTTTTTTAATGCGTAAATCAGCAATTATTAGCAGGCTGACAGCCATGGATTGGTTCTGAAAAAACAAGATGGCCATAAGGATTGAACTAATTGATTTCTAAAAACTCTTTGGAGTTCCAAAATCCCACAGATGGATTCAAGAGGGAGAATGGGGGTCTGCAGAATCCCAGAGGCAGGAAGGTGGTGGCTCGGTAGGTGGAAAGGAGGTCAGCCTGCAACTGGAGGGAGAGATTGAGGTGTCTCCTCTTTGGGGAGGCAAGAGGTCAGAGCCTCCACCCTGAGGCCATCTGGCTAAGTCTCTGTCATGTGACCATCCTCCTGCAAGACCAGAAGAGTGGCCATGGCAGAGGGGCACCTCAGCCAACACAGCAGTATCTTAAGGGCAAAGATTCACTGTCTGGAGCAGCTGGAGACCCACCCTTGGATTTATCATTGGCTGCTTCCTGAATCTGTTTTGGTTCAATTTGAGTTTGCTTTTGTAAAGAGGCACGCCCTAGCTGTGACGGATTGCTTCGACTAGGCGAAAGCAGCTTGTAGCTGGTGTTCATTTCCAGTGTGCTGGCTCTCCTGGGTCTGGTACGGGAATGTCATCAGGAAGATGCACCCAGGCTTCAGACTCATGAGCTGGGAGGCACGGCCAGGATGATGTTGTCCAGGTGCCTCCTGCATAGCTGTGAGGACTGAGCTTCAGGATGTCCGGTTACGGTCCCAGGGCCATAAGCCCATTGAAAGCTCTGCAGGAACAGCATCCAGCCCACAGGCCCCTACCACCACATGGTGCCACTGGGTTAAGGTCAGACTGCCTGCCTGTGGATCCCGGCCTCATTCCTGGCCAGCGATGCAACCCTGGGCGAGTCCTTTGTCCCGTCTGTGCCTTGGTCTTGTCACCTGTAAAATAGGGATGTTAGGAGAATCTTCCCATGGAGTGGTTTTAAAGATCTGTTTAGGACGAGTGAGATAGTCCAAGGGTCAGACCTTCAGATTGAGAGAGTCCCTAAGTGTCTGTATCTTTTTTTTTTTTTTTTTTTTTTAAGATTTTGTTTATTTATGAGAGACAGAGAGAGAGAGAGAGAGAGGCAGAGGGAGAAGAAGGCTCCATGCAGGAAGCCTGATGCGGGACTCATCCCCGGACTCCAGGATCATGCCATGGCTGAAGGCAGCGCTAAACCACTGAGCCACCTGGGCTGCCCAAGTGTCTGTATCTTAAGCACAGTCTGGGTATCGACTCTGCTGTTACTCCCTCCATCTTGGGGCCTGTGGTCACATACGCAGCTTCTTTCCAGATGCTCCTGTACTTGTTGCAGGATTAGCCTAGAAATACTGCTGATGCATGTTGACATTCCTTTCCAGGTGTTTTCCAAAGCAGGGATGGTGAAGAGCTGCTCCATTTCCAAGAAGAAGAACAAAGCAGGTATTCCTTAGGAAACTGCCTTCAGAAAGGATAATTCCAAAAGAACCTGTGGCTCTGGGTAGGGGTAGGGGTAACTTTTGCTTGCTGATTTTGAAGGCCCTCTTGGACTGAAGCACTGTCCCCCTCAGAGGCAGCCATGCACATCAGGTTCTTCTGAGTTTAGACTCTGCCACCTTGGACTGTCCCATGGTCTTCGAGCAGTACTTTTGATGTGCCACCAGTGTACAGTGACACTACCATAGCAGAAGCCTTGCTTTTCCCCTAGCACCTCTGGGCTTTGGAAGTTTCTTAGAGAAGAGCAGGAAGAGACCCATCTCAGGCCTTCCCACTTCCCTTCCGAGAGAAACAACCCAGACATAGAACCTTCTGGAACATTCCACTGAGCCATGAACCATGTATCTCCATGGCCTGTGGGTCACCTTACAGATGCCACCCTCATCTCTCCGTTTGGCCTCTGGTATTATCATGAGGCCCTGGGCCCCTGCTTGTCTCTTCTCCAGCCCTGGCTCCCTACATATGATGGACGGGCCACACGTTCTTGCTCTTTCACAGCTGTTCCATCCCATCCCTTTCACATGGCAGGATTTGCAGGGATGCCACGTGAGTCAGCCAGAGCTGTGTCCTGGCACAGAAACAAGCTGGTGGGTACAGCATTGGGTGATAAGGGACTGGAGCCCAGCACAGGCATCTCCACATAGCATAGAAGTCCAAGATCAAGGTTTTAGCAGATTGGTTCCTTGTGTGGGCTGTGAAGAGCCTGCCCCAGCCTGTCTCCTTGACTTCTGAATGGTAGTCTTCACACTCATGGGGTGCTCTCTTGGCTTGTGCCTGTCCTGTGTTCAGATGCCCTCCGTCCCCCTTCTTAAAAGAACACCAGTCATATGGACTCAGGGCCCAACCCCAACAACCTCACTTTTCACTTGATCACCTCTATAAAGAGCCTTTTTCCAAAGGTCACATTCTGAGATGCTGGGGATTAGGATGTCACCATAGAAATCTAGGGGGCACTATAACATCCTGTTCTCTGGGAGCCACAGGGCTAGTTTGGGAACATAAGAAAGGCAGTTAAGTACCAAGGAAACAATTTGAGGGCTTGGTTGCAGGAGCTTCAGGAAAGGAGGTGACCCTTGACTTCCAGGCAGCCAGTCAGGCCGGCAGAGGTGCTGCCCAGCCCGGGGCTGCCCCTGTGGGTTACAGGCTTGCCGGGCCCCTCTCTGCCGCCAGACCTATGGAGCCTGCCTCCAGCCCTCAGGAGTGCTCTTCAGCGTACTTTAGAAAGAGTTGCCTGATCTTTCAGTGTCGCGAGCACCTCTCTCGTGCGCTCTCTTTCTTAAGAGCTTGTGTTGGAGAGCCCTGCTCCACCAGGCTCCTCCATCAGAGTTGGAGGGGACTAAACAGCCTGTATACCTAGGAGGGTTGCTGCAGGTCACGGAAAGCACGCTTCACGCGTGGTGGGTCTGCACAGCATCAATGATTGGGTGATGAACCAGACTTTCCGTAGCTGCCTTTCACACAGTCTTACACGCTTTCTAAGTGTCCTGTGTACGCAGACACCACCCACCACCACCTTTAATCTTGACTTCTCCCAGGGAGAGCTTTCCAACATCCGCTCAAGAAACCAATGGTCAGGGTTGTCACAGGGTGGCGCTGCCTGCTGCTGACAGTTCTGTCATAGACTCTCTTCTGTGGCCCACAGAGAGAGTCACATTTGGACAGTTCGTGGACTTCCTTACTGCCTCGGGGCCTCATCTGATATAGCACATTTCCATAGTGAATGGAAATGCAAGCAAGAAGCCCACTTGGTTGGGGCTTGAGTCTTACGAACAATACAGTCGATGCAAAGATGGGGCCAGTGAGCAAGTCAAAGGTGATGAATCTTGCTTGTCGTTTGGACCCATCAGACTTGAGCCAGTCTTCTGAGTTCAACTGTGAAAAAAAAAACAAAGAATAAAATAAGTATATCTGTGTAATATGCAGGGAGGGGAGGAGGCGTGTGTCACCTTCTGTGACATAGGTCAAGGCGTAATCAGACAAATGCCCTCTACCATACCTGCTCCCCTGAATTATACAGTTGTACATATATACAAACCAGAGAGGTTTGCATAATGCAGCCCCCCTCCTCATCGGAACTTGGTATCTGAAATTCAGGAGCAGCTGTAATTGGATGGCCAGTGTTACCTGTAAAGAGTAAGTCTTTGGTGCATTTGGCTTTCACGCATATATTCATTTTCCGCATAATGTGTGGAAGAGGAGGACTGCCTAGGTAGACGTTGTGTCGCTTGTCATAGCGATGGTCATCCCTGTTCATTCCTTCTCCCTCCCAAAGGTGGAATTCTATTACGAAGTTAATTATCATGTCAATCATCTGTTAATTAATAGTCAACTGGGCCTCAGGTGACAGCTATATAACTTTGTTGGCTGGTTCTTCAAGATGACTGGTAATACATGTTGAGCCAGGAGTGGAAATCTTTTTGGGAATGAAGGAGAGGTGTGAGGAAGAGAGAAAAGAGTGGGCGTCCAGGGGCCTGCTGAGACCCTTGCACTTGGGCTCATGCTTTCTTCACTTTCCTGTCCACCTGCCTCACCCCTGTGATTTCTGCCTCCTTCAGGAGAGCTGCTTTCCATGGGATTTGGATTTGTGGAATACAGGAAGCCAGAGCAGGCCCAGAAGGCTCTCAAGCAGCTCCAGGTAAGGTGGGGATTTCGGCTGAGGTCCCTGGAGGCACTTGGTGGTGCCTGGGGTGGGGGCTGCCTGTCAGCACTCCTGAACTTGAACAGGAATGCGGATTAGGCCATATTTTCCTGGACCTTTCACTTCCTCTAGTTGTCTAGGGAGGAGAGAACTGTAGCCTAAGAAAAATTGAGACCCATTCTCAGCACTCTGTCATCACTATAGTGTGTTCATTAATCTCCATCTCTGTGCCACGTCTCAAGGAGACTGGCAGAGCAGACCTCTGAATAAATACACAAGACCAGGCCATGAGGAGCACTTGGATGGAAATAAAGAAGGCACTGTGATGGGTTGGGAGGGCTACTTTGCATTGTGTGGTCTGGGGAGGCCTCTTTGAGGAGGTAAAAATTGACAAGAAGGAGTCAGCTACCTAAAGATCTGAAGGGGGAGCAGTCTAGGAGGGAGGAACAGCACGTACAAAGGGACTGAGGCAGGGCTGCTAAGGTAGGAGTGAGCTTAGTATGTTTGAGAGGCAGGAGTTGGTGTGGGGTGGTTGGTACCTAGACCTGGATCTTGTAGGCCATTTAAGGACTAGAATGCAGTATAAGGCAGTGAGATTCTGGCAGAGTGCTTGGAGCACACTGGGAAGGGACTGGTTTATGCTTCCGGACAATCTCTGCAGCTGCTCTGCAGAGAGTGGATCATAGGGAGGCAGGTGAGAGAGCATTGAGTCGTCCAAGCAGGAAAGGGTGTTGGCCTGGGCAGGGGTGGAGGCAGTGGGGACAAGGGAGCCAAACTCCGAGGTGTCTGGACATGTCCTTTTCAGAAGTGCAAGATCAGACTGGGGCCCTCAGTAGCAAGAGGGAACCTGAATTGGGGCTGCAGGGAGCCAGACAGCCTGGGATTTGCACCTTCTCAAAGTGAGCCAGGCCTGTGCTCGAGATGGTGTCCTCAACAGTCTTGCCCTGGTGCCCTACATCCCGAAGGCGTTGGGTGGTAAGGGACAAGGAGCAGTGCCCTCCCACACACTTCTCTGTCTCTCTGCAGATCCGCTTGTTCCCCTCCAGCACTTGCCTTTCCCTCGTTCTGCAGCCAGAGTGCTCATGACCAGGCCTCTAGGACAGGCTTCTAGACCCAAGTCTCTGGAAGGGCTCCAAGGGGTCCAGGGGCCCTTTGAAGCCATAGTCAGAATGTCATGTGTCTGTGTGTACTGCACTAAGGAGGACGTGGTCTGCCTGGCATGAGGCCAAGCAATGTGAAGGTAAAATAAGAGTTGAATCAGGCCAAGTTTACAAGCCAGGGCATGGCAGGCTGCACACCATACCCCTGCCCTCATTCTCTTCTTGAGGGGTGCGCCTGGGCCAGACCCAGCTGGGCTGTTTGCAGTGTGGAAAGGATGCCCAAACAGGGCTACCTCCCTATCCTAGCAGAGCTTCCTGTGCAGGGGGAAGGCTTCAGGGCTATAGGAAATGTAACCCGGCCCTTAGCCAATATGTTTTTGTAGAATTTTGATGACCTTGGCTCAAGGCAACTTCATGAGGGGCTGAGTTGGTTTTGGGTAGGATGATGGGGAGGGGACCCCTTCGGGGCTTCTGCTCTCTTCGAAAGGCTCTCTGTTCTCCACCAGGGCTTGTAGACTCATGCCCATGGGGGCCAGTGGGGGCAGGCAGTGTAAGGGGTGAAGAGGCAGGCATCACCCAGAACAAAACCAGGTGCTTGTGCCCTGTCTAAAGGAGCAGCGACTTCTTGGCTTCACCCAGTCATTGCCTCGTGGGGAGGCAGATTACAACAATACCAGATCTCTAGGGGGTTTTTTTTTTTTTTTTTTTTTTTTTTAAGAGATGCCAGAAATGCCACTTCGTTATTAGATGCCATCAAGGCACATAACTGAATTTTAGCTCTGCACGTTTAGTGCTTCATTCTCTGCCACATGATGCTGGATTCTATAATAAAACCCCACCTCACACATGGACAGTGTTAGGTTCTGTACCTGCCTGTGTGCATACATATGTGCATATTTCCACAAAGAACTATTTACACGAATCTACATGTGGTGTATTTTATGGGAGATTTAAAGGATTTTTTAGGGTAGTTTTGCTAATATGCCAGTTTTGCCTTAAGGGACCCACGTGAGAGCCTGGCTTTCCTTGCAAGTCCTCTGTGGTTTAGAAATTTTTATTTTTTAAGCCCATACAGTCTAACCCGAACTCTGTCTGCAAGCCAGACCGAAGGGGCTTCCTTTGCCTGCACATCCTTACACACTATGGAAAATTCTATGCCCCTCGAATGGTGTAAAGGTCAAGGCCCACACATGGCTCGAGAGGATGTTGGAAGGCTGGGTCTCTGTGACCGCCAGCTGCTACCTGGGCTCAGCATGAGCCATTTCCAGGAGAAGCTGTTCTGTCCTTGATTCCAGCTGGCCCCTCTGCCTGGGAACATCTTCCCTCTGAAATTTCCCTGGCCCTCTAGGGAGGCCTGCAGTGGTGAATGGCAAGGGGGCAAGTGCGTATTTCTGGGAGGACAGAATGACAAGCTGTGTTGTCTTATTTCTTAGGGTCACGTTGTGGACAGCCACAAACTGGAAGTGAGGATCTCGGAACGAGCCACCAAGTAAGTCTTCAGTGCCCCATGTTTGCTTTGATCTGGGGTGGTCCCTTCTGCTCTGGTGCTGGTGCCCCAGTCCCTTAATGTGCCCTCCACCCAAACCCTCACCATCTGGGACTCTCCCTCACAAAGCTTGTGTCCTCTTTGCCAACTCCAAGGCCCATTTCTGTGATGAACTGGGATTGCTCCAGTCCTTTTGAGTGAATGTTTAATGCAGTTACTGTAATCAGAGGAGCAAGAATGGGAGAATCATCCTGCTTATCTTGGTGGTATCCGTAACCCAACAAAGAGTTGCAAGTTGTTGCTGGGGCTTTGGAGGGACCAGAGAAGTGATAAAACCTGAACATCTGCCTTTATAGACCTTTCTTTCCTGGAGCTGGATGACAGAGCCCAGAGACAGCCTCCAGTTGTTTTGAAAGAGATTCAGTAGGCATTAGTGATGGAGACAGACCTATTCTGCCCAGTGAACAGTTTCCTGAAGTAGTGGGGGTTTTTTCCCCAGAGTTTCATTTTGCTGCTACCCTTCTACCCACTTATATGTCTAAATGAGCTAGTAACCCCCAAGGTGCTTTGAACAGTGCCCGGCACGAAACGTGCCCTGCGTAAGGCATTATTGTCCTTGTCACGAATTGCCTCAGGTGATGAGGTGATTGCTTCTAACAGTCCTAGGGCTGGTTTAAGATATTTATTTGGTAGTTTTCAGCAGGTGGGGGGTCATTTGTTGTGGTCGTTGAGCAGATTAGCTGCTGGTGACTGTTCTGGAGCCGCTGCTTTTTCTTCCCTCTCTCTGTTTTCAAAGCAACTCATGAATCTAGTGCCATGCCACCTCTGGTATTGTTCACCCATCCCAGTCTGTGCCATGTCAGCATCCTTCAGGAGAAGAAGGCCTGGTATGGGAAGGGTTCCTGAGCTGTGATGGTACAGTGGAAGTTGAGTCCAGGCCTGGGACTCCACAGCTTTGGGTTCTAGTCCAGGAACTGCGTGACCTTGGGTGGCTGCATGAAGCGTCTGGCACATGCCCTACATGTGAGCACTCAGCCAGTGGTGGAGATCTTCTTTTCCACGCCCTATCTGTAGGGAGTCAAACTAAGGTCACCTTGCAGATTTCCAGTGTCCAGCCAATGTTGATTTAGTAATCCTTTTATTCAACAAAAAATCAGAGAAAGCCCACTGTATTCTACATACTCTGCCCAATTGCCAGGAATGGAGTTGCCTTGTGCTCGCATTCTAGGGTAGTGTATTTGGTAGAACCTTCTACAGTGGTGGGATTCTTCTCTAATGTTCTGCATCTGTGCTGTCCAGTATGGCAGCCGCTTGCTACGTGTGGCATTTGAACACTCGAAATGTGTATTAGTTATCTGTTGCCGCATAACAGAATATCCCAAACTTAGCTTAAAATAGCAAACGTTTATTATCCCACTCTCTTTGGGTCAGGAACTCAGGAGCAGCTTAGTTGGGTACTTCTGTCTCCAGGTCTCTCAAGAGGTTGCTATGAGGATGTGGGCCAAAGCTGCAGTTTCATCTGAAGTCTCCCTGGGGGCTAAAGGATCCACTTCCAAGATGGTGCCTTCCCATGGCTATTGGTAGGAAGCCTCTGTTCCCCACCATGGGTGCCTCTCCCTGGGATTGCATGAGGGTTTTTCCAGCCCATTTCCCACAGAGTGAGTGATCCAAGGGGGAGCAAGGAGGAGGTGACAGTGTCTTTTACGACCTCATCTCAGAAGTCACTGTTGGCATCTCTCGTCCATTGGTCACACAGATCTCCTGTCTAATGGAGCATGGGAGGGGACTCCCCAAGGGCATGAATCCCATGAGGCAGAAATCACAGGGGACCATCTTGGAGGCTGGCTCTCCCAGCAGTTGAAGAGTTGAATTTTGAATTTTGTTTTCATTTAGATTTAGCTGGCCATGTGTGGCTTGTGGCTACCGTATTGGACAGCATAGCCCTAGGGCACAAAGAGTAAAGGGAAATATAAACAAATACATATTATGCAGTTAGGTGGTGATGAATTCTAGGAAGGAAAATAAAGTCGGGCAGGGATGAGTTGCTGTTTTAGTGGCAAAACTTAGAGAAGGTCTTTGAGGAAGTGATGTGGAGCAGACCTGAAGGGAGCAAGTCATAACAATCATCTTTATGACAACTGCTGCCATTTACTGAGCGTTTAGCACATGGTGGGTACCATGTAGAGTGTTTGACAGGTCCTCAAGCAGTATGACAAGACCAGCACTATTATTAGGGCCATTCCCCAGTTGAGGAAACAGAGGCCCAGAGAGGCCAAGTTAACTTGCCCAAGATCATTCAGATCCTATGTGGCCAACTTGGCATCCATACCCCGATTATCTCAGCTCCCTGCTCACAATCCTGCCCCACTTTGATGTAGGGACTTAGGTAAGGTGGGAGTGTGTTAGAGGTAGCCCTGAGCCCCAGGATAAGTTTCCTCTCTAAACCCCAGCCCATCTCCATGGCTAGAAACTGCTCTGGGGCCTCAGGACAATGTTCTTCCAGTGAGCAGTGGAAATGTTCAGATAAGCCCTTTGGACCATCTGGGGTCTTGCTGCATCCACAAAGGGACAGTGGAGACTGGATATGGTGAGGAACTGGCCTCACTCTCATCAGGTTTCCTGTCTCCAGTCCCCGCTGGCCCCTGGGTCTCTCAGATGACAGGCAGGAGAGACCCAAGGGTGGGCAGGTGGGCCAACCAGATGCTGTTTTGAGAAGAAGATGGTTATGCTCTGTGTTATCCAAAGGAGACCACTTTCCTCACATTTCACATCTTCCTCATCCACACCAACTCCTTGAATCCCTCACCTGCACAGACCAGAGCATCTGCTCTTTGTGGGGGGCGGGGGAGTGGGGGGCAGTGTGGTGCAGGCAAGGGAGTCCATATAGGGCAACAGCTGCCTATACCCTGAATAACAACCTGAACCCTTTCCAGGCCAGCCCTGACATCCACTCGGAACAAACAAGTACCCAGAAAGCAGACAACTTCGAAGATACTGGTGCGCAACATCCCCTTCCAGGCTGACAAACGGGAGATCCAAGAGCTCTTCAGGTGAGAAGCGCTGGTTCGGTCCAAGGGGTGGCGTGTGGGTGGGGAACGTGCTGGAGCCTTGGAGAAGGTGGCTTCAGGTCCTTGATGGCTCTGCTGGCAGCCGGCCCAGTGGTCTTTCAGAGGTCATTATTTGGCTGCCTTTGATTTATCCCCCTTGAACTCACACACTGCTTTCCAGAGCACTGTGCAGAAAAGTCTCAAAACAGCCAGGCCTCTTCCTCCCGAGGTGAGACAAAAGGAAAGGGAGGCTGATCTTTTCCATCCCCACCCACAACAGGATGAGGTGGGAGCCCACATGGCCGAAGCTCAGCTCTGTCCATGATCTGCCTGAAATTCTTCCTCCCAGGTCACTCCTGGCTTAAGCCAATGGTTCTCCACTTTCTTGGTAGTTTTGAGTCAATTGGGGACTTTAATAAACATACCTTTGCTCAGGTCCCACCCCCACAGAGGTGGATTCTGTTAGTCAGGGGTAGAGCTCCGACATGGCTGTTCTGATCAGAGTTCCCCAGGGGCTTCTACTGACCAACAGAAGATTGGGCGCCTCTGTCTACATTGCTTCTCATGGAAAGGCCATTTCGAAAGAAGGGTGAATCACCTGCATAAATAATGCAGTCCATCAGCAGATGCTGGCACAGGGTCACACATTCCAGGTGGTGGGACCTGGGAGAGCAGGCCGGGAGGAGACCCAGCTGGAAGGCCGGCAGCAAGGCCCTGCAGAAAGGAAGATTTAATCAGACCAGGTTCCCCATGTTTCAAAAGAAAAATTAGCAATCCTGATTTTAAGGAGAAGAATAAGTTGGCAACTAATTTACTTTCTGAAAGCAAACATGGTATAGGACAAAGTGTCTGCCTATGGCCAGGGGCCACCATTTTGCTGCCCCCATGCTGCTACATTACATTGTTGGACATTTCTGATTAGTTGGGTACCACTTAGAACCAGCCCTAGGTTAGCCATTCTATATTGGGGCATCGCGGGAAGATGTTTAAAGCCAAGGCCCTTCCCAGGCATGATGCAGAGAGACCATCTAGCGCAAGGGCAGAGGGAATTAGCCCCAACTGAACAGATCGTCGGGGCCCTCAGAACCTACAGCACTCTGGTCCACAGGTTCAGGAGAGCTAGGTCCCTGTTGGAATCATCAGTTAGCATCTTACTCATTTGGTCAACTGTGGATGCAAAATATAAATCCTATATTCGGGAGACCAGAAAGAAGTGCCTTTTATGACATCTACTTCTTTGCTCTCATTTGGTGTAAAGCCGGGGGACCCATTTGTGGGATTTGCTTCAGAACTCGCTGTCACTCTCTCCTCCGATACACTGTCCACTGGCGTGCAGTTCGTTCACAGGCGTGGCTAGCGGATAGTGATGCGGATGCCAGCCCTGCTGGTTTCCTGAGTAGCTGGGTCTTAGCTGTGATACTGGGTCCCCTGGGCAGCACCAACAGTCTGGTGAGATGGGGTCACAACCTGGGGGATGTTTTCCATCTCCCCATACCCAGGGAGATGAGTCCCGAGGAGTTCGCCAGCAAGGTCGTTGCGGGAGAGAATGCACCCTCAGCCTCATGCGCCTGCTTGTTTTAACACGAGTCTGCTTTTTAAAGAGTCCAATTTAAGAACTGCCAGATCAAAACAGGATTGCCGCAAACAGCACGTGCTGATCAGGAAATAGTATCCCGCCGAAATGACAGTTTCACTTGTGTCTGCAGCGTATGTAGGATGACACTTATCCAGGGAGACAAAAGACCAAGTTGGAAAGGGAAAAACGCTTTGTTTGATCTTCCGTTTTATATTTATTTTGAGAAGACAGGGAATTAGCATCCAACGAACGTAATTACGCGGTCTCTCTTCTCCCTGCCATTGTTCTGGTGGTAGTTTCTGGCAGCCCTTGGAGAGAGGGCGGAAAGCCCTCGCGGCTGGCTCACCTTGCTTTGTTGTGCACTCAGGCTGGGGCCCGAGGCAGTTCCAAGCGGCAGGCAGCAGGGGTCGCTGTGAGCCTTTTCCGGGGGCTAAGCTGGTCGGGATTTCAGACAAAGCCAGTGGCCGGCAAAGGTCAGAGCCAGGGGAAGATTTCAGGATTTAGGGGAACCAATCTGGTCCATTTTGTAGACAGGTTTTGTGGGCTTGTCCTGCCAGGTGTAGTCAGAATCCCAGCTCTGATGGAGCATTTGCTCGGTGTATGCTGGGCCCCAGCTGCGTGTCTTCTTGTGCTGTGTCTTCTCTTTTAAGCTGCGTAGCCGTGTTGAGGAGGAGCAGTGCTGTTACCTGTTTTGCACCCAGAAGGATACTGGAGACCTGGGCACACTGAAGCATCCAGCCCAGGAGCCTCAGTTGAGCCAGGAATGGGAGTTCAGTGGTGTGCCCCAGAGCCATGGCTCAGAACCACTCCTCTCTGTAGCCTGTTGTCCTTCTCTGGGCCTAGAAGGATATTACGCCCTAGATCATGTCAGTGGAACCACTGTCCCACTATGTTAGGTGGGAACGTGTCATTCATACCAGCCACGGTGCTAGGTGTTGGGCAAGCAGCTGTTTCAGGAGAGATGGGCCCCTCTCCCGAGGACTTCACTGTCTGTGGGGGACCAGGGAGCAAAACAACAGGGCAGTCAGACAGTGACATTTCTATGGTGTGCAGGAGTGAGTGTGGGACTGCGGGAAGGCACGGTCAGGTTCTCAAGAGTGCCCGCTGCAGGGTGGCAGTTCACCTACCCTCCACAGCCTCCTGGGGACCTGCACATGAGCTGCCAGCAGCTTCCCGGCCAAGGCAGCATTTGCCTGCGCCTTCTCTGGAGGTCACCAGCCTTGCAGTCAGGCCTGCTTGCATCATACTGCAGCCCCTTGAACCCCATCTTGAGACGGGGGCCAAGAGGCACTGCAGATCCATGCCCCTACAGGATCACCATCTGGGATGATTTGAAGCTCGCCCTTTAGAAAAACCAGAATAGGGATCCCTGGGTGGCGCAGCGGTTTGGCACCTGCTTTTGGCCCAGGGCGCGATCCCGGAGACCCGGGATTGAATCCCACGTTGGGCTCCCAGTGCATGGAGCCTGCTTCTCCCTCTGCCTGTGTTTCTGTGTCTCTTTCTCTCTGTGACTATCATAAATAAATAAAAATTAAAAAAAAAAAAAGAATAGACACAACAGTGGATGAGGAGATTGCACTTCTCTCTGCCACCTCCTTTCTGGGCCTCAGTGTCCCCTGCCTGGCACAAGATAACAGTAGTAAGGCTACTGATCGCATATGCTGTAATTTGCAGTGACGACACAGTAAGAATGTTTATCATCAAGTAAAGTCTTGAAGCCCAACCTGTGTCGGGCACTGCTTTGCATTGTCAGTATAGGTCTGTTCCCCACAACAGCCCCGCAGAGGAGTGTTGCCTCCATCTCCAGGGAGGAAGCCAGCTCCCTAGGCCAGACTGCCGCCCTTGGGTCATCCGCTGGCTCGGGCAGCACCCAGCTCCCACACTGTGTGGCTGCCTCAAGGAATTTTGTTTGTGGAGCATTCAGTACAGGGCCTGGTGGGGAGTAAGTAGTTGACAGACATTAGCTGTGGTTCTCAAACAGCACAAAACCGGTGGCACCAGGCTTTGAACCCCAGGCAGGCTGGCTCTCACAGAGCCTGACAGCGGAACAGATCCTTGACAGTCTCCTGGGACATTTTCATAGTATTTCTCCTCCTTTTTATAAGTATGTCTCTCCTGCACTGTGATCCTCTCCCCCTCCAGCTGGTTCCAGGCTGGAGAGGGTCAGTTCTGGAGGACACAGGCCTCTCAACCCCAAAAAGGAAACACAGAAGATGAAAGGGGGGTTCTCTGGACCATGCAAGTGTGTGTGTGCATGCAGGGGCAGCAGACTCCTCACCCCACAGCCAGAGCAGGGGTGAAAACGGCCCCCTGCTTATCCTGCACCGTGCACAGTCTTAAGCTAGTAGCTGTTCCAGAGGAAGAAGGTACTGGCTTCCCTTCCTGTCTGGGTTTGCTCTGGGGTAGGTATGCGTGTGGGAGGGCCTATGCGTGGGGCGGGGGGGGGGGGGTTGGGGCTTCGCCCACCTCCATTGGAAAGCCTGGATTTGAAGGTCCCTGGGACAGAGGGTGGTTCAGAGAACAGCTCCACAGATAGGGCCAAAGTCTGTACTCCCACCTGAAGCTTGCACATTCAGGACCCCTGTCCTTAACACACAAGCACATGTACAGAGCCAAGGCATTTGATGGACAGGTCTTGTTCCCACCCAGATGTCAAGCACTGGTCCCAGGATAGCACAGACGCCTTGAGAATGGGATGATTCATGCTCACAGCACTTGGGAGGTGGCAGGCAGTAGGCTGACCCCATCCCATGCATCCATCCTATTGGTACATCCTGACAGTGGACCAGCATGCCAGAGCTGCAATGCCCACCTCCTAGAGGGGGAACCTGGGGCCCAGAGGTATGGGGGCTGTTCCCAGAAGGACCTTCAGCTTCCCCGTGTCTTCTATATCCCATGGGCAACCTCTGTCAACAGGGCTGGCTTTGTGAGTATGTGACCCTGTAGCCCCATGAGCCCCATGCTTGGTTTAGTGTTCTCTTGTCATTATCCTGAAATTCTTAATGTTTGTACAGGAGGCCCCAAGTTTTCGTCTCACACTGGACCCTGCAAGTTATGTAGCCAGTCCTGCCTGCAAACCAGTGGAATGGGGCCCGACACAGAGTAAGCACAGTCCGTGCACGCTGGAAGTAGCAATTTAAAATATGTCTTCAGCTCGCCATCAGCCAGCATGGTTTGGCCTGTCCTGTTCTCTCAAAGCTCCCAGCCCACCTCACGGCCACCCTTGGAGTGCTGTCCATGTGGTAGTTTAGTGTCCCTTACCCCTACCCCAGACTATAATCACACTTTGGTTACTGCTCCGTCCTCTGGTGCACATAGAGGGTGCTTGGTAAATGTTTGCTAAGCACCCTGCACAGCTTTGCTTATGGAATCCCGATAAAGGCAGGATGTGTGAGGCACAGAGAGGTTAGGGAGTTTGCCCAGGGCCACACAGCTCTGAAGTGGCCCCACCTGGTCATGCTCACTCTGGAGACCCACCTACCTCCTTGGAATTATCCACAAGGGTCAGGGGTGTTGGGTGAGAGCTGCTGGCAGAAAGATTGAGGCAGTAGCTGTGGGCTACAGATGGAGAGAGCTTTTCATCTTTTTCATCTGATCCTTTTTTTTTTTTTTTTTTTTTTTTTTTGGTTATTTTGTTCCTCAGATGTGTGAACCACCTGCTATGGGTGTGAATGGGTGAGCTCCCAACAGGTGTCTCGAGACCTTAATTACACAGCTTGCATCTCCTGTCCCCAGTGCACCTGTTGTGCCCTCTTTGTGGACAATGTCCGTTGTCCCTGGCCTCTCTCCTCATTTCCTCTCCTCACAGTGACCGTGACTGTGACCATGACCATGGAGGGAGGGCTGAGGATAGCAAGCCAGCCAAGTTCCCCTTTCTCAGGTATGGGGTCACTGCCTGATTAATTCCTGGTTGTGAGCAGTACTTTTCCAAATGCTAGGAGCCCTATAACCTGTTCTCTGAGGAGGTCCCAGGACTGATGGGGCCAGGTTCTGCAGGGGAGAAGCTCTGCAAAAAGCAGCCTTGGGCAGCTACCAAGAGCCATCCCAGAAGGACCATTTGAGAAGGAGTTTGTGGGTAGGTGGGAGAAAAACCCTTCAGCCACATTCTAGAAGGGATGTAATAAGGAGACCGTCCTTACCTGCATAGGTCATCCCCCTACACGCATCCCTACAGGGAGCCCCTAGATGGAGGCCACTACACCCCAAGGCCACATCCGGCCCTACTCATTTATTCTCCTGTTGGCCGGCTGCTCTCCAACCATAGCAGCAGAGTCGAGTAGCTGTATCTGAGACCAGCTGACCCGCAAGCCCATAAAATACTGTCTGGCCCTTTGTGGGGTATGTTTGCTGATCCCTGGACTAAGTTAAACGTAGGGCTCCTTTGGAGCTGGGGCATGCCCTAGGGGTTTTTGGCATTGTCTTTCAGATTAATTACCCAGACGTCATTTTTTTTCTTCCCCTTTTTGTAAAACATGCAGACCTTATAGGTAAAGCTGTCGCCCCATTGACCCCCATTGAACTGTGAGATGTGAGGCACCACTGAGAGAGTTGCTGTGTTCACCTCTGCAGGCCACTTCCCCACTCCGACATATTTTCTCATCAGGGACATCCTTGTTCCCCCTGCTTTGCTAAGGTCTTTGTTGTTTGTTTTAAGAGCCATTTTTTTTTAAGAGCAGTTTGAGGGTTATAGCACAATTGAGAGGAAGGTATGTGGTATCCGTAGATCCCCTGCCTACGGCCTCCCCATTATCCACATCTTCCATCAGAGTGGGATGTTGGTTACATTCAGTGAACCTACACTGACACGTCTGTCACCGAGTCTGCAAGTTGCTTTGGGGTCCATTCTCAGTGGTGTATATTCCATGCATTTGGACAAATGTGGAATGATGTGCCCCCATCATTACAGTCTCCCATAAAGTGTTTTTGCTGCCTTGAAAGTGCGTTGTATTCTGCCCATTCACCCCTCTCTTCCCCTTTGCTGAGTTTTTAAAGGACGGTATGAATGTGTTCGTTCATTCTCAGCTGAGCCGAGGAGCAGCGGTCAGTGAATTTAGGGCCCACCCAAATCCAGCGTGACCTCATCTTACCTAGATCACATCTGCAAAGACCTCATTTCCTGGGTAGCCCCAGTGGCGTAGCGGATTAGCGCCGCCTGCAGCCTGGGGCCAGTGGCGTAGCGGGTTAGCGCCGCCTGCAGCCTGGGGTGTGATCCTGGAGACCCAGGATTGAGTCCCACGTCGGGCTTCCTGCATGGAACCTGCTTCTCCCTCTGCCTGTGTCTCTGCCCCTCTCTCTGTGTGTCTCTATGAATAAATAAACAAAATATTTTTTTAAAAAAAAGACCTCATTTCCAGGAAGATCCCATTCATAAGCTCTGGCGGACATGAATTTGGGGGACAGGCCAGTGCCAGGTGTCTTAGAGAGGTGGTCAGGGAGAGCTTCTCTGAGGAGGAGACATTCCAGTGGGGACCCAAGGGTATGAAGAAGTGAGCTGCCTGCAGGCCTAGGGGCGACAGATGCCACATCCTGAGGTAGGAATGAGCTTGGCCCTCAGGGGGAATGGGCAGGGTGAGCAGGAACAGAGGGACAGCACTGAGATGAGACCAGTGGACAGGGCTACAGTCTTGTGGGCCATGATCAGGGCTTTACATGGTTTTTAAACTTGTTATTCAGGTGTGACCAGCAGCCAGCTCAAGAAACAGAACATTCCCAGCCTGCCCTTTGCCCAGTGCCCCCTTCTCTTCACTGTCCCCCACTCACTCCCTGCCCACCATTATCCTGCCTTCCAGAAACACGTATTTGCACTGCCAGTTTTGTTTACATAAATGACATCATAACATATATACTCTTTGGTGTCTGGTCTGTCTGCTCAATATTTTTTGTTGTGAGATTTTTCTGGGTTGTTAGGTTGTTGTGATTTGTTCAATCTCAGTGCTGTATAGTATTCCATTGTGTGAACATGTTGAAATACATGTATCCGTTTTACTGATGAGCGCTCGGTAGTTTTTAGATTTTGGACTATTTCGAATAAAGAATGCTTCTGTGAGTACTCTTGTGCATGTCTTTTGGTGACCGCGTGCCTATGTTTCTGTAGGGTGTCCCTGTAGGAGTGGAATTGCTGGGTCATGGGATGTGCATATTTCAGCTTTAGTAAATATCACAGTCAGGTTTCTAAAGAGACTGTGTCATTTTGTACTCCCCATGGGTCTGAGTGTTCTGGTTGCCCCTGGTCCTCATCGACACTTGGTATTGTCTGTCTTTCTTTTTAGCCATTCTGGTGGGTGTATAATGGCATCATCATATTGTGGTTTTAATTTTTAAATTTGTGTTTCCCTAGTAACTAAGGAGATCAAGTGTTTTTTCATATGCTTATGAGCATGTTTAGACCCTTGTGGAGGGCCTGCCTGTTCAAGTCTTCTGCCCATTCTTTTAAAAGTTGGGTTGTTTGATTTTTTTTCTTTTTTTTTTTTTTTTTCCTAATTCCTATATAATTTTATGTGTTCTGGTTGTCCTGTGATGGATATATGGTTGCAGTCCTTCCCTCTCCCATTCTGTGGGTATGTTAATGGCATCCTCTCAATGGTGTCCTTTAATGAACAGAGGGCTCTTAATGTCTATTGCTTTTTCCCTTCATAGTTAGAACCTTTTGTGTCCTAGTTAAGCAATCCCTGTCTCCTCCAAGCTCATGAAGATAGTCTCCTATTTTCCTATAAAAGCTTTGACCTTTCACATTTAGGTATGAAGTCCATCTGGAATTGATTTTTGTATATGGCATGAGGTAGAGATCAAGGTACTCCTCTCTTCCCCTCCCCCCATGGATAGTCAATTGACCCAACATCATTTATTGTGAAGGCCATTCTTTCCTCTCTGCTCTGCAGTATTGATTTTGTCATAAATCAGGTGGCTGTGTATGTGAGGGTCTGCTGCTGGACTCTCTAATCTGTTCCTTGGGTCTATTTGTCTACCCTCGTGCCAATATACACCGTCTTAATTACTGTGGCTTTGTAAAAGCTTGATATCTGGTGTCTTTGTTCTTCCCCAAGATTGCCTTGACTATTCCTGGCCCTTTGCACTTCAGGCCTTTGTGTTTTATTCTACAGCCACAAGAGGTTCTGAGCAGAAAGAGTGGTAGGTGACTTACATTCGTAAAAGATCTTGAGAGAAGAGGGTCAGAGCAGGGTGTGAGGAGGCCCACAAGGAGGTGTTTGCAGCCATCTGGGCCTGAAGCGATTGTGGTTTGGACCAGGTGTGGGTGGTAGAAGTGTGTGTCAGGTCAGTCTGGGGGCACAGTCGCAGACTCCTCCAGATTGATGGCTTTAGTGAGTCTCCTGTGATGGAGACAGGAATGGAGGACAGCTCCTGTGTTTGGGGTCCTCAGCAACTAGCTGGATGATGCACCATGTTCAGGGGTGGGGCAGCACGAGGAGGCACCGGCCCCATTCTCTGTGCCCACCCTTTCCTGGCCCATGATGTATCACACGTCACCAACATCCACAGTGGTAGTGCCAGAGCTATGCTTCTCATTTGATCTGTGCATGCGTGTTTAGGGGTGCCTGGGAGCCTTCCTTTCGGGAACAGCTCTGGTTCGCCCACAGATGTCAGCCGCAGCACCAGCACTGCTGTATCCACATTCCTTCTCGGCACATTCTCTGCCGTGTGAGGGAGGCGCAGTTGACGATACCCCCAGACATTTGCACAGCTCCTTACCAGAGGGTTCTGCCAGGGCCTGAAGTGCTCTGGTGCTCATGATTTCACTCATTCCTCCCCCGACAAGCCTCGGGAGCCGAAGCCGAAGCACACAAGGCAGATGGCTGCCCAGCCATAAAACCCCAAGCAAGTTGCAAAGTCGGATTCACACTCCCCATCACTCCCCTTCTGTGCAGCCTCTCCCATTGCAAATTCCAAGGATAGAGATGTGCCTTTTTAACCCTTTCCTGGACCCATTCAGCACATTTATTAAGTTTTTTTCAGTATGCCTGTCCCCAGGCATGTTGTCATGTCTGAGATTCTGTGTCCATGATGCTTATTAAGGCCAGTCTGCAAATATTTGGCACGTGCTTTGGGGAGCCAGTCCTTCCCTCAAGAGCACTCCATTTGGAAAGACGATAAGTTATAAGGCTGTAACTAAAACATGCCAAGCAATCCGTTCTTCATTGAAGGGAGTGTCCCAAACACAGAATGTAGCAGTCCTTGCCGGACATGTTTTTATTTGGGGGAAAAAAAATCTGTCATTACGAATGAACTCCAGGATTCACGGTAGCCAGCTATGGGATGCAGCTCAACAGAATCACCTGGTCCAAATCCCAGGTGTCCCATCTACCACCACCCCCCGATGGCAAGGCTACATCTTGAATCCAGCTCTTCTTTTTTTTAAAGATTTTTTATTTATTTAAAAATGAGAGACAGAGAGAGAGAGAGAGAGGCAGAGACACAGGCAGAGGGAGAAGCAGGCTCCATACAGGGAGCCTGACGTGGGACTCAATCCTGGGTCTCCAGTATCACGCCCTGGGCTGCAGGCGGCGCTAAACCATTGAGCCACCAGGGCTGCCCATTGAATCCAGCTCTTAATGTGGGCCCATTTGGTTTGGAGGCAAGGGGCATGGACTAGGTTCTATCAGGTTAGAGGACCAAAGGCTGGCCAGCATACACAGGTGAGCCCAAGGGGAGACTGCTGATCATTGCAGCAGATGTTACCCAGAGTCAGACTTCAGCCGAGTAAAGACAAGTGAATATACACACCCATCAGCATGGCTAGACTAAAAAACAGGAGGAACACAGAATGCTGACGAGGATGCAGAGAAACTGGACCCATTCACACATTGCTGGTGGGAATGCGAAATCGTACAGTGACTCAGGAAGAGAATAGGCACTTTCTTCCAAACTAAACCCACACTTACTGTGCGACCCAGCAGTTCTGCTCTTGTGCATCGGTATCAAAGAAATGGAAACTGAAGTTAATGTAAAAACCTGTACAGGTGCCCATCAGCTGATGAGTGGATAAACCTGATGTGGTCTGTGGAGTGTAATCCTGCCACCAGGAGGAATGAATGCACCCCTACCATGGTCCATCCATACCATGGATGGACCTTGAAAACATTATGCTAGAGAAAAGAAGCCAGTCCCAAAAGTGCGCATATTATGTGATCTCAGTTATATAAAATGTCCAGAGTAGACAAATGTAGAGTGAAAGAAAGTAAATCAATGGTTACTTGGGGAACGGGGTCAGGGAGGTGATTGCTAAAGGATTTGGGGTTTCTGTCTAAGCTGATGAAAATTTTCTATAGTTGTGGTGATGAGTCACAACTCTGAATATACTCAACCATCTTATCATACACTGAATAGTTGGATTGCATGGTGTGTGAATTGTGTCTCACTAAAGCTACTAGAGAAGGAAGGAAGGAGGGAGGGAGAGGGGAGGAACCTGTAGATAGAGGCAAATAGCAGCTTTATTCCTTGTAGCCAAAATCTAGAAACTACCCAAATATCCTTTAGTGGGCAAGTGGTTAAATGAACCATGGTTCATCTGTGCCATAGATTACTACGAAGCAACAGAAAGGGACAAACTCTCGGTACACCCAGCAACCTGGGTGAAATCTCTAGAGCATTATCATTATGCCAACTGGGAAATGCAGATCTCCAAAGGGTAGACACTGTGTGATTCTATTCATATAACATTCTTAAAATGACAAGATTAGAGAGATGGGGAGCATTGATTGGGGATCAGTTATATGGAGAGAGAGAGGGTGGTTGTGTCTGTGAAAGGAAGTACAGGAGATCCCTGAGGTGAATGTTCTAGGTCTTGATGGTCATGAGTCTACAGGTGGTACAATTGCATAAAACTAAATACATATATTCAAATGCATTCATGTAAAACCAGTGGAATCTGAATAAGGTCGGTGATTATATTAATGTTGATTTTTCTGGCTGTTGATATTGTACTTTTTTGAGATGTTACCACTGAGGGAGACTGATTGAAGGGCATATAGGATCTCCTTGATTATTTCTTATAATTGCCTGTGAGTCTATGATTATCTCAGAATAAAAACTTTAAAAAAAAACACAAATATCCAAATACATAAAGGAACAATTTGGCCACACCCTGCAGTAGTGAGTTGCCCATCACCATGGGCAAGCAAGTGAAGACTAAGTGTTAAAGGTGCTCTAAAAGGGATTTCTGATGGAGTAAGTCCAGGCTCACTCCCTTCAAGACACTTGCACCCCAAATATTATTAGCATTTGCAACCTGGGGAAGGGGGTGGTCAGAGAAAGGAGAATCCTCTGTCCTTTGGGTCAGCTGCAGGTGGACTGAGCCTTTGGTCAGAAGGAATTCAACACTCAACAGACACAGACAATAGCCAGGTGTGGAGGCAGCAGGAATGAGAAGAGAAATTATCCCAACTTTTATGTGCTATATAAACAGTATTTATACTTTATCACTTAAATCAAAGCTAATTGAACGCAGGGAAATGAAGAGACTGGCCTCCTATGTGTATTTGATCTCCTGGAATCTCCTCCTATGTTGTAGATTCTCACATGAACCTGGTATTGTAAAGAACATCGAAAAATATTAAGTATCCGTTGTTTGCAGTGCGAGAAAAGAATTATGTGTTGCTGCCCCCTTCTCAGAGAGCTAAGAAACCAGCTCATAGGGACACCTGGGTGGTTCAGTAGTTGAGCATCTGCCTTTGGCTCAAGTCATGATCCCAGGGTCTTGGAATCGAGTCCTCCATTAGGTTCCCCGCATGGAGCCTGCTTCTCCCTCTGCTTGTGTCTCTGGCTCTCTGTGTCTCATTAATAAATAAATAAAAATCTTAAAAAAAAAAAAAAACAGCTCATAACTTTCTTAGGTTCTTGTAGATCTCTATCCCTTCAGACACTGGGTCTAGCAGGCTGGGCACAAAGCCACATTTCTCAGAGCATGCCCTTCCCCATTTAAGATCTCAGGAGCACAGCCCTGAGGCATTTGATGGGGATATGCGCTGAGTGAAACTTTCTCCATTTGAGAGGCTTGTTCTGCAGAAAATCTGTTTCAGACCCCTTGCTTTTTTTAAATTATCCTGCTCTCTGCCTACCAGTATGCCCACCAGGGGATGGTCAGAGGCTGTAAAAGTTATTGCTGTTCAGACCGGGACGAAGCAGTGCTTGCTCTGATAAGACCCTCTGGTTACCCGAGTTCTCCTTTCTCGTGTCGTCCTTTATGCCGTGGTCATCAGAAGTCAGCTGTCAGCTTGGAAAGGAGCCAGTGTGATTTTCCAAGTGAGCAGAACACCGGCCAGGGAGTCAGGAGACCTGAATTCTGGCCTGGCTCTGTCTTGCACCCTTGAGGTCACCTTGGGCAGCGGGTATGACTTCACAGAGTCTCCATTTGTTGAATGAATCAGTTTAAGGGGTCGGGTGAGGCCAGCCAGAGCCGATTGCTTCCTCCTGGCAAGCCGACACAAACCCGTTGGTCACGGCTGCCTGGAGTCCTGTTCTAGAGGATGGCAAAGCTGTCTGGGCTCTGCAGGAAACGGCACTGCAGTTGATTAGCGATGTCTGCCACGGACGTGGGAACAGCCTCCGTGGTAGGTAAGCGGCTCCAGGGGTTCACCTGAGAACGTGGCTTTGATTGCATGTCGCTGGAGCATTTACATTTCCGTCTGCCAGACTGGCTGGTTAGAGGCAGTCCCAGACCAGGGCCCGTGTGGAAGCCTGCTTCATTTTCCTCTTTCAAAAAATGGTAATAAACTCAGAGTCGAGAAGGTTTTTTTTTTTTTCCTTTTCCTCTTGTCTGTTCTCTTCCTTTGCAATTCCATAGATGTGGTCTTGGGTCGCAGCTGACATTTTCTCTCCCTCCCTGCCTCGCCTGATTCCAGGATAGGTGACAAAGGGCCAGACGGTAGAACGGGGCACCCTGGGGAGAAAGCGCAGGTCCCTGGAGGGGGGGGAGGGTGGCATTGTGCGCCCTGCTTCCCTCCCTGCAGCCTGCTCTAGGCTTGCTTTCACACCTCCCCTCTCCCCCCGATTCCATTCACTGCCTTTTCAGTTACAAGGTCTCTGCGCTTTGTCTGGGCTTGTCGGGAGAGCGGCCGTCAGTGGGCTCTTTGTTGCGGCTGATAATTGTGCTCCGTGTCTCCAGCATCCTGGGTGCTGAAAGGCAGCGGGGGAGCCCTGGGATATCTTGGGAGGCTTCCGAACAGGAACAGCTTCTGCCTGCCCACGTGACTCGGAGCCTTCCCTAGAAAAGGGAGGTCTCGACACGCTGCTTTTTAGTTAAGAAATAACTCGCCGGTTTAGCAAATATTTGCTGAGCATCTCTAATGAGGCAGGGACTGTGCCAGGTGCTGGGTTACAGAAACAAACGTGAACTCCAGGCGGGAAAGGTACTGACTGCCTTGGTTTAGGGAGAAGCGGATGCTCGGTTTACACCGTTAAAACCCTTACAGCAGAGGCCAGGTCTTGCACGCCGCCAGTCTGGTGATGTCTCCAGGCCCCAGTTGTCTGGCTCCAGAGAAGGGTGAGGTTAATGACAGTTGTGGTTTGCTGTGAGGACAAGATCCGTGGTATTGCTAAGGCACCTGGCCTTTTTCTGGCCCAGACGCGCTGTTCTGTGCGGTGCTGAGGGCTCCCAGAGCACAGGGCTCTTACCCAGCCCTGCCACCCAGCTTGGAGCTCTTCAGAAAGTTACCTTACCTCCCTGGTCTGGTCCTCCCTGAGGCCACTCCAAAGTGTGGGGGATGGTCCCTGAAAGGGTTTTCTAGTTAAAGGAACAGTCTGTAAAATCACAGGCCATGACAGCATTTCTCAACACCATCTCATTTCTTGAGCCATGTATTAAACGGCCCTTTTGAAGAAAAATAAAACTCTCTTGGCCTTCCCCCATAGTGGTGATGGGAATGTTTTTATCATTGTATTACTTAACTCTGTGCAAACGTAACACTCGGAATAAAGTGACAGCCTATGCTTACGGTTCTCTTAGGACTATAAAACCAAGACACGTTTTCAAATTAAATACAAACAAAATTTCAAATCAATAAAATTCAAATTAACAACATTATTTTAGTGTGATGAATGATGTTGTTTTGCAGGAACTAAATTCAGAATGTGGGTTTTGATATTAGAAAGATGTAGCCTGGGGTTCAGATCTATAATCTGTTTCAGTGCTTTTACGTCAGCAAATACTAATGCAGAGAATGCCTGTTTGCATAAGTGTATGCAGAACGGGAATATGGACTCGGAGGCTTTATTTGCCAGTTCAGCAGAATCAGACCTCTGGCTTATCTCAACCCCAGCCCGTCATCAAACACCCTTCTCAGTGCAGTGTCGCTTACTGCTTCTGCAAAGCCGTCTTGATCACTTAAAAAATAACAGTTAGCATTATAGTATTACTGAAATTATCAATGAGTGGATAACCACTTACTTTCATTGGTTTCATTGTTCACTGTGGCTGATCCATCTCTTGTTGCGAATTAGAATGCAGGAAGACACGTTCCACACAATACAGGGCCCCCCGTCACCCTGAGATAGGTACTGGCGGCTCCTCCATCCCAGGTCTTTGGAAGTCATTGTGCCTGTACCACTGGGTGCCCAGTCTCTTTAAGCACTGTTCTGATACACATGTGTATGTATATTAAGAGTTAAGAGAGATTGTCTCAACACAAACCAAAATTTTAAGTTATCCTGCAAAGTAGCTAAGTCTCCCCACACCCCTGTCTCTTCCCTCACACACACGTGTGTGCCCGCATCTATCAGAGAGCCAGCAGACCTAATTTTGAGAAACTCTGTTCTATTAAGTAGGCTCTGACAAGAGCACACTTATAGGTCCACAATCCTTGCTGGGCCCACTTAGACTTCTAGATCTTTTTCTCTGCTGAACCTCCAACTTGTGGTTGAAATACCTACCGCCAGTTTTTGTTTGTTTTTTGCAATTCACCCTTTTGGAGCTGATCATTTTGCCGCCTGGTTACCAAGGTTAAATGAAGCTTTTGGAGTTCTTCAGCATGTCCTGCCAGTCTGAATTTGCTAGGGAAGCAATGTGGGCAGAGGCCCTTTAAGGTGATTGTAGAAGTTCTATCAAAAGGCTGCTCAGTGAAGGGGCTGTTACAGCTGGAGGCTTTGTCCTAAATCTAACACCAACTGTTAGCTTAATGATTTAGAGCATCAGCATTGTAGTTCTGTGGGAGTGGCACGCTCTAGAATTGTGTAGAGTGAGGGGTTGTTCATTGGATCCCCCATCCCTGGCTGTCAGACTCGGATATGTCACTTAAGTACTGCAAATGTCAGTATCTGCATCTGTAAAATGGGGACCATAGTACGGATGTGTCAGGGTCATTGGGAAGGTTCAACGAAATAATGAAAGTAAAACAGTTAACCTGGTTTCTGGTTCGCAAACCGTGCACTAAGGCCCCTTGGGAGTGCCTCCCTGAACTCACAGGGGAACTGGGGACTATTTTAGATATTTGAGAAAAATAGAGTGACAGCCATCAGAGATGGTGCCAGCTACTACTGTTAACATTGTCACCGTAAGCTTAGACTATGATTTGTTATAACCAGACTTCTGGGTATTCCTTTTAGCCTGGAAACACCATGAAAAAAGGATCTGAGACCCGAAGGGAACCACACACAAACCAAGAGTGTTTGGAGAGCTGTGGGCTAGCATTTTGTGCAAACCAGCACAGCAGAGGTGGCTCTGTTGTGACCAGAATGGCAGTGCAGAATGGCAGTGCAGGATTCCATTTTGTTTCAGCTCTTCCTACATTTCAGTGTGGGGCCCGGGACTGGGATCTAGGATCAGTAGGCTGTTCCTTCTGCCTCCTCTGTCTCCACTTCTGCTCACTTGTAAAATGCAATTTGGAACATTGATTCCCCAGCTCCAATTTTGGAAAAACCCCAGGTTGCCTGCAGTCATCTCAAAGGGGTGTCAGGAAGCGTCCAAAACATAAAAGTCTTACAAGAAAATGAATTCACTTGCATGTCCATGTCTTGCAGTATTCCTGGCAAGGTCCAGTGGCCACTGTCTGGACCCAGAAGTCAGGGGGTGGGGAGGTGTGGAGGTGTCTCCTCCCATTCAAGGGGCAGACCCTGGCTGTGCAGCCTGATTTCTGCAGAGGATGGCCATGGCCTTGACTGCCATAAGCCTTTGAAGTGTACACAGCCTCCAGCTGAGAAATCCCCCTGAGCTCTCAGTAGCATCCTGTGTGTTGGGGCTGTGGCATCTGGAGAAGCGGGCTCTCGCTGCAGACCCTATACCGGGGCAAGTGAACGGTACACATGTGCCAGCCCAAGATTTTTTGGTTTGGGTAGGTTGGGTTTTCATTCCCTTCCTCCTTCCAGCCCTCTCTGGCCAGCAGGTGAATTGAGATGCTCTTTAGCCTGCAGGCATTAGATTCAACTTTGTAAGAATGCCAACATGGGTATATCTTTGACCTGCAGAAATAGCGCTTTTACTTACCTAGTTCAGCCTCATAGTAATTAGTTATCTGTTATTGGACCCCTACCACGCAACTAGCTTGCTCTCACACATGTATGCTCTGTGTGTGTGTGTGTGTGTGTGTGTGTATATATATGTATGTATGTATATGTATGTATGTGGTTTATTTATGTATGGTTTATACGTACATATGGTTTCCCATTTAAAAAAATTTTTTGCTTACACAATTGACATAGGAGAGTGTTTTCCTGGCTGAGAGGCTCTTTCGCCCACTGCTGGCCCTGGTCAGTGCCATCCTCCTTCTCAAAGATATTCCTGTTAACCATTTGCTAACTCTCCTTCCAGGGCCTTTCTCTGTGCATTTCAAACATAGGTGAACCTGTAGACAGAATAGGCAATTGTGTCACATGCATTTTGACAAAAACAGTGCTATGTTTTACATATCATTCAACCTTTTTCCCCCTTATCTGAAAGGTATCTTGACAGTCTGGTTTAGTCCGTATAGCTCCACCAGACTCTTAATGCACCGCATTATCTCTTCCCTCTGAGGGAGTCTTGCAGCCCATTGTACAGATGAGGAAAATGGAGTGCAGAGCAGAGAGAAAATCCCACAGCGGGCAAATGGCAAGGCCACTTGTGACACCCCCCACCCAGGCTGGATTTTCTCCCACCAGCTGACCCTCCCCTATTCTCAAAGCACCAGCAGCCTGCCATGGCCTTCTCTACAGACTCATGTGTAGCTCCTTCTAACCCAACCAGAGCAGAGGGATGGGGCTTTCTGGCAGACCCACCATTCAGGTTAATGGAGAGTTACCATCGATACCATGGATGGCCAATTTCCAAGGAATTAGAATAGAATAAAATATACTTAACATTGGAACTCGGTGGAGTGTAATTGAATCTTTGACGATCCAGAAGGCGATTCAGGGCCTGCAGGGCCTCGGGTCATCATCACGAATATCAGTCATCACTGTGCGCGCTGGGCAGGAGTCTCAGTTAATGGGGCTTCCTGGCTGCTGGCCTAAGTGGCTCTCATTGTGCACGGCATCCCCTGTGACGGGCCTTGTCCTCCGGCCAGAAGAGCAGGCCTGGGGAAGGGAACAGCTCTTGGCCAGTATCAGAGAGCTCGAGGCCATCTGTGGGTGGGTGGCTATCCCACAGGAGCCTCTGTGAAGCACTTTCAGCTTGGGCTCTGCGGTCAGACAGCACCAGCTTTGAGTGCCAGCCCAGACCTTCTCCCATTAGTGGGAGCAGGTACACAGTATCGTCTTCTCTTCTCAGGAAGAGGAAGCTCTGATTGCTGAAGGAACTTGCAGGTCTCGGCACCTTACCTAGGAATCTGTGAAGTTGCCTTGTATTTGTTTTTTTTATTTGCAAGTGGATTCCTCACCTACTTCCAGAAGGGTCGAGACCTCTTTTGATCAGGGCAGAAATTTAAGAAAAATGTCATTTGGAAGGTTATATTACCACTCCCAGACTGAGGAGGACTTCAGTAAAGGGGCACTAAACTGAGGTCTGAGCTCCCTAGCAACCGGAACAAGAAGGGGAAAAAGCATGAGCATCTGCTCTTTCTGAATCTACCCCCCACCAAGCCCCCAAAGAGATAGAACTGACACTCCCCTGGAGAGTTCCCACAGTTCTGGCAGGCTGAATTTAAGCCTCGAGTTCTCAAGCTAGAGAGAGTGCACTATGCACTCGACTGCCTAAAACCACAAGATTAATAGGGATCATCCTCCTGTAGCACATTATACTCAATAATACAGAGGGGAAAAAATCATCTTCCTATGTTTTTGCGCAGATATGGCCCTGTTGTGCAGTAGAATGCAAAGTTTACAAGAAATGTTTATAAGCATAAGATAATCGTGAAGTACATTCACTGAGTCTTTAGAAGTGGGTGTTTGTTCTCTACTATATGGGGTAAGGGGTGCTGATGGGAATTTTTGAGCGTTTTGACTCAAGTACTAAGTGGAGAAGAAGGACAAGGAAGTAGCGGCGGGGGAAAATGACACCAGGTTGGAAGAAGAGGGAAGTGCCAGCCAGCAGTGCCACGCTCCTCCCTGTGCACTAGCCTGTGCTACGAGTGTGTGGCATGTTCCTCTAGAACTTTCTGCAGGAACGGAACTATGCCCAGCATGGTCGCCACCAAGCCCTCGAAATGCAATCTGCACAACAGAGGAGCCAAATTTCAATTTTATGTAATTTAAACATAAATAGCAATATAAGCATTACTCCTTTTAATTTTAAATAGTCACATGTGTCAGCAGCTACCGTGTTGGACATCACAGTAGCAAAATGATCATTCTCTTATTCTAGTTCTGGAGTTTTATCCTAAAGAAATAATTGGAAATTTCAGCAAACTTTCCACATGCAGGGGGATCATCCATGAAAGGTGGCTTATGACAGAAAAAAAAAAATTGGAAACACGGTTAATAATCAGCGATGAGAGAGGATGGGTTCAATAAATTATGGGTGGAATACCAAAAAGACACCAACAGTGTTTATAAAGAACGTCACCTAGGGGGGAGTTGCTTTGATCCAGGAATTCAGTGAAGGAAGCAAGAGTCAAAATAGTCTAGCGTATGACTTCAGAGTAAACACGGGTATAAAAAAAGCCTGGGAGGAAATGCACCAAAGCAGTCATCATTGTTGGTGAGCTCACCGGCCTCACTATTTCCTCCTTTGTGTTACTGTGCATCTGGCAGATGGTCTACATTGAGCATGGAGATCGCTGTAGATTCAGAAGGAAAAGTATTTCTCCCAAGTAAGACAATTGCCCATTGCTCTACCAGAGCTGCCCGGGGGGGCAGGGGGAGGGCATGCATGAAGTATTCTGGGTCAGACTCAGGCCCAGCTCACCTGGAATAAATCTGAGTGGCTCAGCATTCTCTTCCCTCATATCCGTTCAGTATGCACACCAAAAACAGCCCCTTTTGAAAATCTGATTGCACTAAACGGAGCCAGGACAAACCTGGCTCTCTTGGTGCTTTTGCCCAGCACTTTTCTGTGGCTTTGAAACCGTTCCGTGGACTGAATGAAGTCCTTTGAATCTCTCCGCTCTTAGCAAGTCAAAGTTTTACTCCTTTAAAATTCTTTCTTCTGATGAAAAAGAAGAACCTCATTGTGGGGACTTTGGGAAATGGAGCAGAGGCAGGAGCACAGCACCCAATCCCCACCACATGCTGCAGCAGTGCCTTTGTCATGCACCCTCCCCTCCCCTGCACCCTTTTCTCCCCTCTCCCACCCCCCCCCCCCCCCAGCCACGACATCCTCCTTGCATACGCCTGTGCAGGCAGGCTGGTATGAATATCACCATTTCACAGATGAGGAGACAGCGGGTCAGAGAGGTTAAGTGCCTCGCCTGAGGTCTCGTAGCTGGTTAAGTGGCAGAACCAGCCCCAAGCCTGGGTTCCAATCTGCGTTCTCCCCCTGGCTCCAGAGGTGAGGTTGGACGTAACCCCCAAATGGGCTTCTCACCTATTCATGGGATGCTGAGAGCCTCTTGTCCTTCCGAGTGTAGCACTTAAAAGCCTTCTATAATGGCTGAGCTCACAGAGTAAGTTACACCGGGCTGATCCTTCCTTTATGGGAGTTTACAATTTAAAGTCGGCACGGGTGCCCCAGACAGGGTTATTCAGGATGTGCATTGTCACACACAAACGGAATAAGCTAAATGTTTACCCGACACGTGGACAGAGGAATAAAGGCTTTCTGCAGGAAAATGAGTGGGAAGAAAGAGAGAGGCATGTGGAAGAGGTTTTAATCCTGGCAGTATGATTGCACTTCCCTGGGACAATTATACTCTGCCTACCTTGAATTTAAATAAAGTCCCTTTAATGGCTCGTTCGCAAAAGAGCTTTTTTTTTTCCCCCACCCCTGCCTGAGCCATCACCTCAGCTTCTCTTCATGAAGCCAGGCTCAACCCAGAACAGTTTAGAAAAGAAAAATCGTTGGGTTTTCAAAGCCTCCAAACCTCCTGGAGTGTGTACGTTGCTCTGGAATTTTCGGAAGCCTACTGCATCCTCAAGTAAATGGAAGTCACAGCCCCTGCCTTCTCTCCCGCCTGGACAGCTGCAGCCCTGCCTGGTGTTCTCAGACCCTGCCTTGACAAGCATGGAGACAGCCCAGGCAAGGGTTGAGACCCTGGCGAGAGGGAAAGAAGTTTCAGATCTGCCTGCCTCTGCTCCTCTGAATCCCTCCAATCCTGAGAAAGGGGGAGAAGTGCTGACCACACACTCCTTACTCCCTGGGGCTTATTTGTGCTTTTCTAAACAAGTTGTGCTAATGTTGACTTCCCCGTGGGAGATACAGCCCAAGTTTTAGGGAAAGAGTTGGCTTGATGCATAAAAATGGAAAACCAGCCCAGCAGCCAGGCCAGGGATTACAGGAAGGGGCAGGGGACTGGTGCTGCATATCCTGGGCAGGAGTCCATGGTTCTATCTGGGGCTCCCGAGGCAGCCTCCCCAGGTTGGTGGACAGATGCACCCGCCTGGGTGTTTCTGTTCCGAGGCTCCCATCAGCGTGTCTAGCTGCGTCTTGGACTATGCAGCATTCCTTCGAGGGGTTGGGGAGGATTTTGGGCCTGTTCTGGAGTCCTGTGGGACCCCCTTACGGGGAACAGAATGGGCACAGTCATCCACGTCCAGCTGGTTCGGTGGTTTGTTTTAACCTGTCCCTGCACCGCAGCTGGAGCTTAGCTATAGCATCCCCGAGCGTTCCCCACCACGCCAGGGTGGGAGAGAGTGGTGCACGGCGCGTCCCCACTCACGAGGAGCCACTCATTTGTATCTCATTTTCGAGTTATTATCGAGCTGCCGGTTGTGAGGCTGTTTTGACAGCAGCTGTCGGCAAGGTGCAAGCGGCTGCCATCACCTCCGATTGGCTGAAGACACCTATGGCAGCGCCTGAATAATATTCAGGCCCTCCCGCCCCCACCAGAGCAGGAGCCAAGGGAGGCAAAGCAAACGCAGGAGCAGAGGACAGCCCAGCCACTCCAGCCCCCCTTCCCCCCAGCCAGCCTGGCTCAGCCCGGGGCCCCGGAATCATTAGCATTTTTCTGACTCCCACTAGAGAAAGGGCCGTAAAAGACTCAGATTGTGTCTCTTGTTTTATTTATTTTATTTGCAGTTTTGGGCAGTGAAGGGGGGGGTCATTGAGAGAGGATCCATCCAAACAACCATTTAGGCTTGTCAGAGTTCATTTATTCAATTAGTGAGGTTACCACTCCCGGGCTCCCAGCTGCCAGCCTGCAAAGCCAGGGCGGAGGCAGCCCAGGAGCAGGGAGCTGGGGAGGGCGGTACCCATTGGGGAACGGGGCGCTCTGATCAATTACAGGTCTTCCGCCTGCCCCCCCCCACCCCCCACCCCCACCCCCCGCTTGACTAAAATGCAGAGGGATGCCTGTGATTTCCCTCCTTCCTTGAAGAGTCTTCTCCATAATATAAATTGTGCCACGTGTGTGTCTTTGCAAGTGCTGTGCATCCAGGCAGGGGAATAAATAATGCTTTGTATTCACTGCCTTTTACCTAAGCAGTTTAAAATTCATTCTTTTCTTTTCTTCTCTCTCTCTCTTTTTTTAAGTATGAAAAAAAAAATGTCAGCAACACCAGAAAGCAGATGTTTTGTGATCAGGAAGCAAGCACACTTCTGCCTTAAATTGAGGACCCGTGGGGGTCGTCTCAAATGCATAGCGACTACAAGATAATGTAATCTTTGTGTGCCAGACAAGGGAGACCGAGTGTCATTCTTATTTCCTACCCAAAGAATTCCCAAGTCAACTCAGACTTCACGATGGGGTCTCTCACTCTGGGGTTGCTGAACCCTGCAATCAAGCATGGGGCTCAAATGACATTGGCATTCCAGATGTACACTTGCTGCGTTCCTACTGGTTTTCCTTGCCCTTTGGTGCCAGGGAGCCAAAAAAAGCCACATTCTCAGGCTGTATCTCTTTATCTACAACCTTGGTGTTCAGTCAGGGGCACTTATGCCCATCAGGGGACATTTGGTGATGTCCAGAGTCATTTTTGGTTGTCATGACATGGAGGGTGCTGCTGGCACCTAGCGGATAGGGGTAGGGCTGCTGATGGGCATCCTACACGGTACAGAACAGCCCCTACCACGGGGAATCACACTCTCTGACCCCCCTCCCCCACCCCCCCAGATGTCAGCGATGCTGAGGCTGGAAATCCCTGGACTGTAGGTAGAGGGACCTGTTTGCAGAGAAACAGCAGAGGAGTTGGGAGTATCCAGTATTTCTAAATAGGGGTGCTCTGGCGTGGGGTGGGGGTGCTGTTCCGTGCCTGTGGCCATTTCACATGTGTGGCTGCCGCCTAGTAAACACTAATTGGGCTCCCCATCATTGTGACAACCAGAAGCAGCTCCTATGGATTCCTAAAGGCCCTTTGGGCACCAGTGCCCCTAAAGAACCACACGGCCTTTAATTTTGCCATGTGCTCGGTGCCAAGCTAAGATCTCATGCATCCCTTCGTTTGTCTTCCTCACCACCCCAGGAGATGTGTGTTTACCACCAGGTCAGACATAGGGAAGGCAGATGATGCCGAGAGAGCTGCCATCCCTTGCCGGCAGCCAAGATGCAGGGGGAGATGGGATAGAAGCCCAGACCTGTCAGAGGTCAAAGTCTTAACCACTCTGCTCATCCCTGAGCATCTCAAAGTCTCAGTTGGCTCATCTGCCAAATGGGGGGGAAAATGATACCCATCCTTGCACCCTCATCTCATGTTTTTCTTGGGAATCTTAAGAGAGAATGCACATAAAGTAGCTTTGAAAAAATACAGAGCACAACTGTGAGGAGATTGCAGTAATTATTGTCGCTGCCGGGAACCTAAAACCACATGGACGGTAAACAGCGTTCCTCGTGAACCAGCGCTATCTGCTGAGTCAGTGGCCGCTGGAATTTGCACGTAGAAGAAGAGGTTTAAAGCCAGATAAGGTTTGGGCTGAAATGTATAGAGTAGTCCCAAAGCAATGTCAAAAACCCTTTGAGTGATGTGAGGTTGGCTACTTCGGGATTGTTAGGTGTTATGTCATTAAACAGGTTATATAATGGCATTCCAAAGGGTATGTCTTTAAAGCATTGGGTTTTGCAAAAAGCAGCACGAGCAAAGGCCCCTGACTCGGAGTCTCACTAGAGCAACATTCTGTGCCCATGTCTCCTCGGTGAATGGATGATGAGAGTGTGGGCAGCAAGTCAAGGGAACCAACCACAGGTCATACCCAGTTCACCTTGCGGGGGGGCTTTCAGAAAGTAAGGGAGACTGGACCAAACCCTCGCCAATGAAATCAGAACTTCTGGGTGCTTGTGCTTAAAGCCCCTCCCACCCCTCAGTGGTCTAGATCTGCAGCCAGGGGAGAGAATGGCTCACCTAGATTACGAGCTAGCGACCTTTTTCATAAAGGACCAGTTAGGAGATATTTTCAGCTTTGTGGTTAGATAGATGGTCTCTGTCATTCCATCTACCCTGCCCTTGTTGGAAAACAGCTATAGACAGTAAGTAAACAAGGGGACAGGGCTGGTCTAATAAATCTTCATTATGGATGTTGAAGTTGGAATTACACATCATTTTCTTATACCATGAAATATCATTCTCTTGGCTTTTTTTTCCTTTCTAACCATTTAAAAAATTAGAAAAAAAAAAAAAAAAACGTTTTAGTGCACAGGCAGTACAAAAAAACTGGTTATAGGCCAGGTTTGGCTATAGCTTGCCCACACCCCAGGTCTAGAGGAACACTGAACTCTCTTCCAATGCAGGCTTTCTAGAAGTCTCAAAGGAAATAGGCTTTCCTCCAAATCATATGGGTTCTCCTGGCGAGACACCTCTGTCCTTGGGCATGATGGCAGGTCTCCCTGCCTCTGTTGATAATATCCTCCCCAGCCACACTGGCCCCCTGGTCTGCTCAGCACCTTTGACTTTGCTCTTCCCTCTGCTTGGACTCCTCTAACATATACCCTGACCCTTCATGGTATTCACCATCCACCCAGATGTCACCTCCCCTGAGATGCCTTCCACCTTATGTATGCTTCGAAAGTTGAATGGTCAGGCTCACTATGGCCTTGAACAGTGCAGACAGAGCATGTGGTCAGTTCTCAAGAAGCTCACGACCTTTGCCAGAGCCCTGCTGACCTGTCCTCAGACTGTACCATTTGCATGGGCCCCCCAAGAAAGTCCCATCATCCCTGTTTTACAAATAAGGACGTGGACTTGGCACTGACACATCACTTGCCTAAGGTCAGGCAGCCCCCAAATGGTCACATGAACCCTTAGAATTGTTGACTCCTCCATCCCAGAGTTTCCTCTGGCAAAACCAGGCAGGAAGCTTGGTCTTCCTTCTCTGGGCCAGGCCGTGTCCCTCTGGCTTGGGCTGGCTGTATGGGCTGGTCGGTCACTCTGGCCTGTTGGCTTGAGATGTTCCACTGAAACTTTCTGCGGCGGAGCAGATGGGCTATGTGGGAGGCGCTGTTTCTTTCCCAGCATGCGGTAAGCTCCTTCTTCTTTTTCATCACTTCTGACGGCTCAGCTGGTTAATCTCAGCAGACACCCCAGCCCGAGTCTGGCTCACCATCAAAGGGGGCTCTCTCTGCCCTGGACAGTGACCCCTCTCCTGCTGTCCTGCCAGGACCAGCCTCCCTCAGCGTAGGCCTGTACTGTCCAGAACGCCACCTGCAGGGTCTCACCACCTTGCCATTCTTACGGTCATTTTGGCAGTCACGGGCCCCTTCTTAAAAACTCCAGGGAAGAATGTTTTTAGGGAAGATGGCCTGCCTTTTGCCCTTCCTATTCCTCAAAAGCACATGTCTCTGTCTCTCTCTTCTTTTGATTTTTTCAAAAAGATATTTAGGCTCGCCGTTTCTTTCAAAGGCATCCCAAGGACTTCACATTACCATCTGACTCCCTGTCCCGGGAGGAAGAGAGTGGCTTTGGTATTGCTGCATAATCACCCAGGGGCAGAGGCCTAGGAGAAGAGCTGAGTCCCTGAACCCATGTTTCTGGAGTCTTTGTGGCAGCTCCTGAATCTCTCCAGTGGGGGAGCTGGGGCTGTCTGCAGGGACCTGTCCAGGAGCCACACGTGCCTTTGCTTAGATTGTGGGTGGCGTGGAACCTGATGGAAATCCTGGGAGTAAATGGCCCCCAAACCAGCCTAGTCTTGGTACAGCTCCCCTTGATATGAGAACCATCCCAGCCCCCTCTCCTTCTGCTGCCCAGAGCTATTACTTGAAACTCACCTGGCTCCAGTGCCTTCTCTCTTCCTTCTAGCACCAACCAAGTTTTGTCTGGCAACTCTTTTTAGCATGACCTTAGAGCTCCTTTAAAAATAAAATGTGCCAGTTCTTACATCTGAGAAGGAGTGTTGCCAGAATGCAGAATTAGGGCAAATCGGGATGATGCTTTGCAGTCTGTGGACTCTTTCTGGGAGCCCCCGTGGAGGGGGCCAGGCCATACCTGGTGTCAGTGACTCGCTTAACATAGCAGAGTCCCAAGGTCCAGGTCTCTGATGGCTCCAAATACCTGGTTAAAACAAAGGGCACCATCCCGTGCTACAGGCAGCTGTTAATCTGTCCATTCCAGGAGGAATGTGGTTTTCTGTCCTTTCACCTTGAGCAGGAAACCTCAGCACCCGGTCTTCTGTACCACTGCCATTCACTGTCTCGTCCACACAGCGTCCGCAGACAGGTCCATGCCATGCTGCCGGGAGAACAGAGGCCCTCAGGACTCTGCCCCACCTGCAGGGACCTGGGCAGGACTCAGCTGGGGTGGGGGTGGGGGTTCCAGTGCTGGTCAGATGCACAGTCAGCAGCGTGCAAGTGTGCTTACACCCTGGGGGCAGACACCTGTGTGCACCCCTGTGCATGCAGGTTTTGCTCCCAGCCAGCAGAGCCAGCTTTCTAAGGAGTAGCACAAGGCAGTAACAAGTGGCTTGTAGGAGGAGGGTTTTCTCTAGCCTGTAGAAGCAAATCTCGTCCCTGGGTCAGGGAGAAGAGAGGTCATGGGCCAGAGCAGTGATTTCACTTTTCCACACCCTGTCCTGCTCCCAGCTCCCTTTTCCTCCATGCCAGGAACCCCTGAAGGAGGGAGGAAGCCAGTCAGAGGCTTGGACGAGCGGTTGCTTTAAAGAAATACGCTCTAGGGTCTGGATATAAAAGGAACATAAGCAATGGCCAGAGGAAGACACAGTTTGGAATAGATGTCCCTACGGCTTTTCTAATGCACTTGTTTGTTTCCCCTCCGATGAAGGTAGATAGGTAAGGCATTCCTACCTGCGTCCTTGTAGAAAATGTTCTCACTCTTCCATTTCTCCAGCCGGGGGCCTTCTCTGGCTACGGGAACTTAGATTATTTTTTGGAGGTGGGGACATCGAGCCACACGACACTGTCCTCCTTCCTTCCTTCCCATGACAGAGCGTTAAATTGTCCAGGGGAGCCGGAGCTGTGAGGCTAAATTACCTCAACGACTGTATCATGGCAACTGTACCTGTCTCGTGTTCTAGCACTTTCTTCCGCAGCTGCAGCCTCTGAGAAACTTGGTCGAGAAAAGTCATTATCAAGGCCAGGCCAAGAATCCAAGATAATAAGTGTCCCAGAGCCCGCCTGTCTCTGCAGACTCAGGGCAGCCCTCCAGTTGGGGCAAGCCTTGCATGTAATGAAGCCAATTAGGGATGTAGGGGGTTTAGTTTGTGACATAGGTGCTTATGTTGACACGCAAAGAGGGCTCCCCTCTTCCTGTGGTCCTGATTTTTACCCTCAAGACCAATGAGAGCCCTGCCCTAGTGGAGCTGATGTACACATGGGGAGATGGCCCATGAACAGGTGACGTCAGAGAGTGACACGTGCAGTGCCGACTTGGTATGGGGTGATGGGGTCTGTGGTCCCTGACAGTTTGGTACAAGCAGTCAGGGAAAGCTCCCTGGAAGTGGTGACTCTGATCTGAGACTGAGATGTCAAGCAGACCTTTGCAGGGACTACAGCAGGCAGAGCTCGAGGCCCTCCAGCTGCCCAGGCCCTGTGGCGGTGTGGCTCTAAACCAGAGTCTAACCAGGCCCAGCAGCGACATCATCCCACTCACCCAAAGAATTTGAAGCCGCTTGACAGAGGATGCAGCCTGAGCTCCTTAGCAGCATAAGGAATAAAGGAAGCAAGTGGTTCTACTGGGCACCATGCATACATAGTATAAATATATTATTGTGTTTATGCATATATAGGCATGTTTTTTAGAAAACACGCACATAGTATAAAAGCTACAGTAAGGTATAGAATAAACGGGGAAGGGAGAGCAAGATGAGGAAGGGGCTCTGCTGCTACAAGCACCAACACCTTACCCCACAGATGGACGGAACCCCTTCCAGAGCTCCCATGAGCTCCCATGGCAGTGTTCTGGCTGGAGATGGCCTCAGGGCCACGGCCGCCCTGCCGCCTGGATTGAGTAAGCAGGGGCAGAATGGGTGACTGCAGGAGGGAGGGCGCTGGCTGGGAGATGGAAGCCCTGCGGGCACCAGAACCGGCCAGCCCGCCCAGCCCGGCCCAGCAGCAGCCAGCCAGGGGAGGGGCCGGGGGAGGGGCGTGGGACGCGAGGTCCAGCTCTTTGGGCCCCTTACAGGCAGCCGCTGCAACCAAGGTCCCATGTCTCACTCCAGAAATAACACTGTGCACATACACCTACATACAAGTCCCCTTCACCATCACCCTTTTTTTTTTTTTTTTAACTCTTTGGCTCCTGGCTCTTTTTTCTTTCTTTCCACTTAATCACATTTCTTGGTGAGGATTTACTTTGGGGAGTGCTCTCCTAACATTGCTACCTGGATAGGTGACCTCAGCTGTCTTCCCGTTTCTGAGGTCTCCATGCTGTGGGGTGAGGATGTGTGTGGTGGGCAGCGGGGGAGGGGGCAGCACCCATGCCTTCCAGGCACCATGTCTTGTCATGACCACGGTGGGTGATCACGCAGGTTCCCCCTCTCCTGGCCCTATAGAGAAGAGCTGGGTGGGGGCACTACTGTAGGGATGCCAGGTTCAGTCGTCTGTGATGGCTGGCTCCCCAGAAGCAGTTCCTCACCAGCGCCCCTCAGGTGAATGATGCACGGGAAGGGTGAGGCAGGGAGGCCTCGTGGAGGTTTGTGCAGACCTCCATAAAGACCAGTTGACTTGTCTACTAAGTGCCTCTTGATCTAATATGTACCTGATTAAGGAAAACAACTCAGGAGTGAGGAGGTAAAGACCTTGGTTTTCAGGGGGAAAGGACTAGGGTGCAGCAGTGCAGGGAGGAGGTCCAGAGCTGGAGCACTGGTGGTGTGGAGTGAGGTTGGGGACTGGGGACGGGATTGGGCTACATCTGGGGTTGTCAGACTTCTGTGAAGGGTCTGTGGTAGTCAGTTTCATGTGTCAACTTGACAGGGCCACCAGGTGCCCAGAGAGCTGGAGAAGCATTATTTCTGGTGTGTCTGTGAGGGTGTTCTGAAGGATGTTAGCATTTGAATCAGTGAACTGAGTGAAGCAGATGGCCCTCCTCGGTGTAGGTGGGTACCATTCAATCTGCAGAGGGCCACAATAGAACAAAAAGATGAAGGACAGGTGGATCTGCTCTCCTCTTAAGCTGGGACATCCATCTTCTGCCCCTAGACATCGGAGCTCCTGGATCTTAGGCCTTCAGACCAGGACATTACCATAGGCCCCCCAGGTTCTCTGGCCTTTGGCCTGGGACTTGCACCATTGGGTCCCCTTAGTCTTAGGCCCATGGATCTGGACTATACCACCAGCCTGGTTAGCCCTCCAGCTTGCAGACAGCAGAGCATGGAGCTCCTCGGCCCCCACAATCCTGTGAGCTAGTCCCATGTAGGAAATATCTTTCTATATCCTGTGTATATCCTACCACTTCTGTTTCTTTGGAGACTAATGCAAAGTCAGAGAGTCCATATACAGCTTTGTGGGCTGTATGGTCTCTGCTGCAGACACAACTGTGCCGCTGTAGCTCCAAAGCAGTCATAGACAAGCAATGGGCATAGCTGTGTTCTAGTAAAACCTTATATACCCAAGCAGGTAGAAGGCCATATTCGGCCCACAGGTCATGGTTTGCCAACCCCTAGTCACTTTCTCCTCATTATCATTTGAAATGGGAAGAGCCATCTTCATGTGAAAGGACTTGAGAGAGCGGACGGGCACATGGGGGGGTGCCACACAACTGCACAGAGAAGCAAACCAAACATGGATTCTGAAGACCCATATCCTTGAGCTCCCATCCCGGGAGCTGCTGTTCTTAAGCTGATGTGCTTTACATTTCAGCTACTTTCCTTGCAGCAGGCCCACAGCCAGCTCGGTCCCTCCCCAGACACTTCTGTTTTGTACACGTATTAGGATAGACCCGGTGAGCTGCAGTAACAACCAAGCCCCCAAACCTCAGTAGCTTAACTCAATCACAGGGGGTGCGCATACCTGGTGGGGGTCAGTGGGAGGCTCTACTCTACATACTTTCCGCAGGTCCCAGGTGAAGGGAGGCCCACCTCCTCAGTACTTGGCTTTGGGCTTCTCCTTGGCAGAGGAAGAACGAGCTGGACTGCCACGCTCAGGCTTCTGTTCTGACCTCATGACCATGGCTCCATCCCTCCAGGGCCTGGGAGGTGTGGGGAGCCATCGGTGCTAGGAGAGCAGGTGGTGGCTCTGCCACGATAACTGACCCCATCCCCAGCACACCTTCAGTAAATGTTCCTAGAACCCACCAATGGTCATTGGTGTAGCAGAGAGAGGCTTTCTCCCCGCCAAGGGGAACCATGTTTCAACTGAAATCATCCCCCAGAATCCCAAGTCTGTAAACTACACCCAAGGGCACTTCTCTGTTTCCAGTTGGGGAGGATGAGACAGAGCATCCCTGTGGGCTTCCAGTCCCATCTCTGTGGCTTGACTTTTTGAAGGTAGGCGGGGCAGGTGCCTTCCCCTTTCCCTGTCTGTAAGATGGGATTCTGGTCTTGGCCCAGAACCCCCTGCCACTGGCTCAGAGGGCAGGAGAGATCCCAGTTATCCTTACCTTCTACACATGATCTCCCCCATTCATTCTGTCATTCACTCCTTCATTTGTTCATTTTGCTTCTTGGCGAGTGCTCATTATGGGCCCCGCCCCACGTGAACTGCCTCAGACATATCTCACTCAGTCCTTACCACCACTCCGTTGAGTAGTGGACCATTATCCCCATTTTACAGGCGAGCAAGCCAAGGCAGAGAGTTGAGGAGCCAGCTTGACCCCCAGCCTGTCCTCGTCAGCCCAATACCCCATCTATGCTTCCAGACTTCTGATATCTCCCATCTCGAGTGGGGGCCAACCTGGAACACAGGGCACAAACTCATCCTGGGTGTTGGAGGTGCAGCTCCCTGCCAAGGGTAGGACACACCACATCTGATGCAGACAGAATTTCTATCTTACTGAGGATCTGAATGCAGCCAGAGGAACCAAGTCCAGTTTTAATTACCTCCCACTCTGCCCCACAAAAGCCTAAAACCACTGTCTTCACAGTGCTTTCCCAGCCCATGCCCACCCAGGACCCAGGTCACTGCGGACCTGCTGCCTCAGAAAAAGCTGTGGCCACACTTGTTCGTCATCCAAATGGACTGAGGAGGGAAGGCAAGGAAGGGGAGGTACAGCCCAGATTTGCACAGCTCTTCTCCTGAGTACAGCAAGGGAACAGGGATAAAGTGTGTGGAGGGATTTGTGTGTTGCTAAAGACAAGATCATTCACCTCTCCCTCCTTGCAGCTTTGCAAATGATGCTCCTTAACTGGCTCCTGAGACCAGCATTGGTTGCTGCAGACAGGGCCTTCTTCCCTCTGGCTGCTGGTTTTTCTCCTTTCCCTGTATCTCTGCCTAGAAATTCTTGGTCGTCCTACACCTCAGAACTTATCTGGCCCTAACAGGGCATCTTATCAGGGAAGAGTCTCCCCACCCCACACCCTCGGATGCTCTGCAGCAGGACCCACATTCACACACCTGGTTCACCGCTTCTCCTTTGCCTGCAGCCTCCAGAACGTGACAGCTCAAGGTCCAAGTTAGACCCCTGTGGCTCTCGGCTTCTGGTGACCCCCCGATTCTCAACCTCCCCTTCCCCTTCTGTGATTGAGTTGAATTCTGCATTGGTTGGTTTGCCCCAAACAAATGGGCCCCTCTCACAAATCCATTTCCTCCTCTCCCTGCCTCTCAGAACTCACCAACCACCCCAAGCCGGAGTTGTTTTATTGTTGTTTTCTTTCCCAGACTTTTAAAAATAATATTTGTCCCAGCCAGGGTGAATGCCTCTCCTCCCCCTCTGCGCTGGCAGGCTCAGTGGCATGAATCACTGTCCTCACTTCCTGTCTCGTGCCGTGCCCCCGGGACGGCCTCCGGCACCTTCCATCGATTGGCCCACACTGTGGATTTGCCTCTCTCGCCTTCTTGCAGAGCTGTCTTGCTGTCATCCCCTGTGGCTGTGGGCCTGGCTTTCTCAAAAGATCACATGTGGAGGTGACTCAGTTATCTGAGCCACACCTCAGTCTGAACTGCAGTAGACCAGGAAAGTGGTCACCTCCCAGTGTCAACTTGTCCACCTGGGGCTTCCTGGGGAGATAGCTTCTTCCTAGCTCAGACAGATGCCTGGAACTCTCAGGGAGGCAGTAGAGGGCATCCACAGTGGGTTTTCCTAAGGCACTGGGGGTCTGGACTGTTCCCCCTGATGGCAGGTGTTAGAAGTTTCCAGAATGCCGAGCTCTTTAGAAACTACCCTCTGTATCTTTCATCATCTCCTTGGCTGCTTTTCTGCTTCCTCCATCATTTTTCTGATGGCTTCCCAGTGCTTGGCAGGCTCCAGCTAGAACTGGAGGAGTTAGTTTAAGGGCAGAAGTGGGCATAGTGGAAAGCCCCACAGGCCTGGACCGGAGCTCTCAGACAGACTTCCCCTTAGTGTCTCACAGGTGCTCTGGGAATGCTGCCCCTCTTTAGGATTGCTCTGGGCCATCCAACATGGCACCAGCACATGGTATGTATCAGCCAATGCTGGTCCGCTCCCCACTCTCTGGCTTTTGTGCCTGGTGTCGAAAATCTAGGGGACCAGAAATAGAAAGGCGAGGAATAGAAGCGTCCATTCACAACTCAATCAGCAGCCACCGGATGGTCTACACTGAGCACCTACTGCATTCCAGGCACAGTTGGCCCTTCCTAGGTGCTAGGCACTTACTAGTCCAGCAGGGGAGATAGACATTTGTCCTCACCAACAGGCCAAAAGTCAAATGACATTGAGGAAGAGGAATGGGGCAAGTGACCACAGATGGAGGGCCTGTGAGGCAGGTGGGCTTGGAGGGAAGGTCTTTGAGGTGGCATCGTCCACCCTGGTATTCTTTCCCTCATGCCATTTAGTAGGGCAGCAGCTGGCTTTGTGAGTCTGTCTACTTGCTTCTATGCTGAGCAGGTCTCTGGGCAGGGGAGATGCGTGACTCTCCACGCTGTGGGGCTGGACACTCACCACTAGGCACAAACCACCAACAATGAGGATTCCCCAGTAAGTGACTTTGCCACCTTCTACCTTTGAGCATCAGTCCTCTGAAAATGTTGATCACTCAGCGGAAGTCATTCTAAAATACACAGTGCCTTTTCCTGTTTGTTCGAAGGATGCTGCACCCAGGCTGCCCACTGGTGCCAATCAGAGCTGTCCAGGCATGGTTGCTGTTTGCCCCGCACCTGACATTCCCAGACTACTGCGTTGTGTCAGTTAAATATCATGTTTTGGGGGTGGGGGGGGCTAGTTTGGGGGTTGGCAAATAAGGCTCACGTGGTTCCAGCCCCCCCTTTTTTCTATAAATAAAGTTTCGTTGGCATACAGCTGCCCCCATTCATTTCCATATAGCCTATGGCTGCTTTCACACTACAGAGTTGAGCAGATACAAAACCAAATGTATTTACTGTGTGACTCTTTATAGAGAAACTGAGCATGCCCTGGTCTGATCCATGGCGTCCATCATCACTTCTTGAGGCCTGATAGGCACCTGCCACTATTAACCCCAGTGCCCTCCGCCAGCTGTTCTGAGATGAGAAATTAGGTAAACAAGTTTGTGAAGTAAAAGTAAATAGACTTTCAGTGGGCCAGGGGCAAGGTCAAGGGCTTTCCCATCAGTGACAGGCAGAAGCTTAGTGTCTGGGGGTTGTGGCCTCGTTGTTGGGGTGGGTGGGGGTGGGGCGGGGGGCCCTTATCTAGCTTCTGGGTTCTCTGGATTCTAGATGAGTGACCAAGAACATTTGTGCAGGCTGCAGTTGCTGTGTGGCATTAACAGCACGCAGCCCCCTGGCTCTCCCAGTCTCTGTCCTGGGCCTCTAAGTAGTGGCATCGGCTCTCATCCCACTTGTGTTCCCAAGAGGGCTTGGGTTCACTGAACCCCTACAGAAGCTCCTCCCACCGTCCCACCCCTTTTTAGAGATGCTGTCTGGGACACCATGTAGACTTGTGTGGCTACCTTGTGCTCCTCCAGAGAGGTCGGAAGAGACGGGGCCTGGAGGCCATGTGTGGTGTACTTCAATAGCTGCAGGATGTTAAGTCGTCAGGCTTCCATCTCCCCAGATGCCTGCCTCTTGATCAGTAAATAGAGGGTGGTGCTGGTTACTGGGGGCTGCTGTTTGGCACTCTTAACAGGGGGATTGTCCCAGGCAGTTTCCTAGCTCCCTAGTGACTGTAACTCTCTCCTGACCCACATGTGCCCTCTGAGGACCCTCCACAGCCTGGGCACAATTTCTCCTTACTTTTGTAGGATCCTCTCTTCTTTCCCTGCACATCCTCCCCCTGCACCTGCCATGCACGCTCCCCATTTAGGAGGACCTAGAGCCTGCCCTTACCTGGGGGGATTAAAACAGTCCAAGGCTCGTTTGGGAGAACCGTGTCCAAGCCAATGGGAACAAGCTGGAGAGAATGGGGATTGGGGACATGAGGCTGTCCTCCTGAAGGTTCTGAGCACTGAAATGGATCCGAAAGAAATCTGATTGCCAGGGCCCTTTCTGAGTGTGGGGGAGACATGGCAGGGACAGGCGTGGGTATCGAGTGTGGGGAGTAGGTGCTAAGAAGTTGGCTACCCTTAATTCAGCCTTCTCAGGAGGCCTGCCATGACTTGGCAGCAGGTGGCATGAGGAGGTGTGGGCCAGTGCTATGGGGAGCCCCCTGCTCAGCCCCCCAGGCCCACCCTGACACAGGGGGTCCTAATGCCTGCTCTGTTTTGCATGGGAGGTCACCCTAGTTCTCCTGCCTCACTCAGATCCCAGGGACAGACACTTACTTAATCCAGTGTGAGAGGCTTCTGAGTTTGGTGGTGGCTTGGGGCCCTTAGTGGTCCTTGCCAAGCAGATTTTGGGCAGAGCAAAAGGTGTGGAGGGGTCTGCAGATTTCCCCATGGCAGGTGACTTCCAGGTGTGCTCCACCTACTTTGATATTTTCTGAGGTTACCGTGGAGATAGCAGACGTGGTGGAGATAATAGCGAGCAAGCTACTTGGCAGATCCATTCTTTAACCAGATTTAAGCCAACAAGAAAAAGGCTGGGCTTTCTTTTTTTTCCTTTTTAATTTTTTTCCTTCCACCTCTCCCACATTTCCTGTACTGAGGATAATGACACCAAAGGGTGTTAAATTGGTTCTGAATGTCCACCTCTGGCTGGCCACATTCTTGTAACGATTTCATTAGCCTGAATTATCCACTTTATTTTCTTGTAATGGGATTAGCTGTACTTGAGGCAGCTGAAGACCAGAGGGGGAGAAAGTAGGGGAGAGCGTCTGCTGTGGATTTCATTAACTCACCCCAGCAGAGGCGTGGAACTGACCAGAATGTGCGCCCCAGGCCAGGGGTTGCGTCTTGATCCTCTCCTTCCGAAAGGAAGAAGGAACACAAGCTGTTCCAATGGGCTAGCTCGGCCCGAGGGGAAACAGGGGTGCCGGGGTCTGGCTGAGGGATGCCTCCCTGGGGACAGTTTCTTCCAATTATCTTGTAAAGCTGATAGGTCATGTGGGTAAGACAGAGAACTGCTGCTTTTTTCAGGGCACTAAGAATCACAAGATCACATCTGGCTCTCTGAGCTCTTTGCTGAAAACCCTGGGGTCCCCCAGGAGGGGCCTGAACTGGCTCAGCCTGCCTCTTCTCCACTTCGACCTGAAACACCATAAGGGCCTGGAAGCCATCCCTTGCCTGGCACCAGTGCTGATCCCTTTAATGGTTGAGAACATCATCGTCAAGAGCTTCCTTTTCTTCATTCCCATTCTGTGTAGGGAACCCTGGATCCCGCAGCCTCATAGGGTGAGATGATCATTTTTCAGGTGACGAGAGCTTGAGTCTCAGGTGATGTCATGTGTAGGGCTAGGCTCTGAACCGCCATCTGACTCCACACTTCTGTTCTTTCAGTGATGCTGGGCTGTCAAAACCACCCCCCCCCCCCCCCGCCGCAGCAGCTCCCCACTTTCAGACCTTTAGAGTATGTGTGCTTGCCTCAGTGTGTGTGCTTGGGTCTTCCATGATGGCCACCTGCCTTTTCATCTCCCAAATTTTATTCCCCAACTGTGTCCCGAGAGATGCTAATAGATTTTCTTGTTTGGGGGTAGGAGGGGTTTGGTGGCCAGATAAGTTTGAGAAATACCTCACTCTTCCATATCCACCTTCCATGTACCTAATACCTTAAAGACACTGACAAGATCTGCAGGAGAGAAGCTTGCTGAACTCTTTTTACCAGATAGCTCTCAAAGTTATTTAATTCCAGAAGTCTTTTTACACAAAACACCTATTACCATCTTTCAGGACAAGTTTGAAAAGTACTGTCTTTAAAAAGTTACCTTTGATCTTAAAACGTTTTATGACATCTTCTGCCTAAGGACTATACTCAGTTTCAGCAGACAGTATTCAGCCTTCAGTGGCTTCTTAAATCCTTCAGCCATGCACAGATGGCCCCCCTCTAGTGCGAGACAACAGTTAAGAGCACAGGCTTTACAATTTCCTTAGGCCTAGGGTTGAGTCCTGGCTCTACCATTCAACATAGCCTCGTGAGTTTTCCCTTAAATCCTCTAAGCAGCTGGGCCTTAATTTCTCCATATGTGAAATAGGTATATAACCCCAGTTTCACAGAACCACTAAAGATGGCATAAAGTTACACATGGAATGTACTTATATACAGTCCTGGCCCACTGTGTGCCTTCAAAAACATGCCGATGACAGTCTGTTGGAGGAGCAGGAGAAAAACATTAGAATTTCCATTTCTATTTTATCTTATCCTTTCAAATTTTCTAATTTTTAAATATTTAAAGATGTATGTATGCAGTGAAAGAGCAGTGCGTACATACCTTTACAAATGAAAAGCATTCATATATATTGGAGATGAATGCTCAGAACCATTTTACTGAAAATGTGCATCAAGCCCAGGATTTAAAAAAAAAAAATTGAAAACCACCAGCATATAATCTTTGAGAAACAGGCTGTGCCCTGCAGAAGGCCAGAGCATGTCTGGCCCAGTTCTTTCCCAGCACAGAGCTCAATTTCTGCTCTGTACAGGATGCAGGAAATAGTTACCAAGTGAACGAAGGATCCGTTAAAATCCCTACCATGCCTCACATCTAGCTCTGGGTCCCGGAGGATGATGAGCAGTGATTCTCGTGGTGCATGTGTAGCCACAAGTGGTCCACACCTGGAGTAGATCGAGTAGATGCTATAGAGCAAAACACACTGGCAAGGCCCTCTCTGTCTCACGAAGCTTAGAATCCCATAGAGGCCACATCATGGGAACACAAACCAGCAAGGGGGCTGCTGGACTGCAGGGGGCCAGGTGAGACTCAAGCCTGGGTGAGAAGGAGGTAAGGAAACTTCATCATGTTGGGAGTAGACCAGCCCTTCTGATCTCTTGGAACCAAATCAGAGGGGGAACCCAGATGTGGAGGTGATGCACAGGCAGCCCACAGGCTGAATCTGGTATTTGGTGACAGAGTGTCTAAAATGTTTTGACTTTGTGACCGGTATTTAGAAATGTCATTTCTCAAAAGAACCTGGTGTGTAGGCCTGTTTAGAAGAAAGAGAAGATCTGCCAGACCTGGGCCCATGGCCCAGCTGGCCATGCAGCCTGGGGCTGAGTAGCCCCTGCCCCCTCTGGTGGAATAGGGGTCCTTAGTCTAGAGCTGGTTCACACTCTCCTCGTGCCTGCCCACATGCGTGCTTGCTTGTGCTATCATCATCATCATCATCCAGCCTAGAAACAACTAGGCCAAGGTCACCCAGCTGATGATGACAGAGCCAGGCCAGAAGCTTCCATCCCTCAACGCCATGTCCCCTCCTGGCAGGAGCCTCTCGAGGAAGTGTGGGCCCCGCCTGGAATGCAGGCCCCGACTCTGATTCAGAGATACCATTTAACTGCTCATCCCCAGGAGTTCTCATCTAGAAAACGAGAGGGTCACGCTTGCCTGGAAAGGACCCCATGAAAGGCTATTGAGAAAAGCTAAATGCTGTCCTCTGCGCTTCCTTTCTCACTTTCTTGGAAACCAGGTCATTTTTCAGCCTCCAAGAGCCCAAAGTGAAAGGAAGGATTGCTCTGATGGAGACAAGGTAACCTTTCTACATCCGGCTCTCGCCAGGATGAGTGGAGAATAATTGGAAAAGTTCAGTCTAAAAGCCACCCTTTAAAAAGAGAGTGAGAGAGAACAAAAGAAAAAACCACATGCCTGGATCTGTCTCCGTTAAACATCTCCGAGAGCTAGTGCCCGACTAGGCTCTGGTCCGCGGTGTAGCCTTCCAGGAGAATGCACACTGCCTGCCGTAGGCAAACTGCGGCCAGACTCCCTGCTCACGCGCGTCTGTACCTCGGCCGAGGCTGTGTAGAGGGAACCATGTCTTCTCTTACCCCACAGGGCTCGATTCTGATCCATATTGTCTGGGTACTAGTTCCCTAGTAAAGCCAGCCCCATTCTGGCTTTCTGTAATTTATGCACTGTGATTATAGTAAAAGGTGTGCGGGTGCCCTGGAAGGAGCACTGACCCCAGGGACCACACAGTCCAGTAATAATTCACGGTAGGTGAGGATGCGTCCTCAGGACAGAATGACCAGGTGTTCTGCCCCCAGATGTGACCCTGTGACCCCAGTAGCATGCATGGTCAGGATAGGGACCTGGCACTCAGGCTGGACTCCAAAGGCTGAACGCATGGCCCACTGAAGGGTGAGAGCGTATGCTCTCCACAGGCTGGACTCTGCAGTCACAACAGGAACAAGAACCCGGCCTACTTGGAGTGTTCTTTCTGTTTCTGGAACAGGTAGGGGAAAGACAAGTGTAAACAAGCCATTTCCGACAGGGCTCAGATGTGACAGCATGGCTGGTGGGGTAGGGAATGACATTAAATGGAGTGGCCTCTTTGAAAAGATGGCATTTGAGCTGAGATCAAATGATAGGAAGGAGTCAGTTGTGGGAATATCTAGGTAAGGAGAGGTCCAGGAATGAGATGAGTAAGGTCAAAGGTCCTCAGGTAGGCAAAGGTTTGGTGGCTTCAGGAGCAGGGGGCCAGCCAGTGTTGTTGGTTTAATCTCCTGTCCCTGTTTGTGAGAGTGGAGGATTGGACAAGGCTGCCTTAACTGGAGGCTTTGGTTTGGATGCATTGCAGAAGTGGGAGGTTGGTGTTGGGGCTGGTGCCCAAGCCTCCCTGCACCACAGAAATCACATCGTAAACAGAGGGATGGGTTTGTCTCTAGGTGTCCAGTCGGCCAGTCAGTCTCTCCTTGCCTCTGCAGGGGCCCTTATCCATATGGCGCGTGTTAGGGAGGGCACAAGACAGCTCACCAGGCAAAGCAGCCACCTGCCAGCCACATTGGTTCACCTCATGGAATCACTGGTGGGTCCTTGAATCCACAGGTAGACCCTTCTTTCAGATGGTGGGCACGGGGGATCCCTGAGTGGCTCAGCGGTTGAGCGCCTGCCTTTGGCCCGCATCATGATCCTGGAGTCCCAGGATCCAGTCCCACATTGGGCTCCCTGCATGGAGCCTGCTTCTCCCTCTGCCTGTGTCTCTGCCTCTCTCTCTCTCTCTGTGTCTCTCATGAATAAATAAATAAAATCTTAAAAAAAAAAAAAAAAAAAAGATGGTGGGCACGGAGAACAGAGCAGTGAGCAAAGATCAGGAGCCCTGGGCTGTGACCCTGAATCGGCTGAGATGAGAGGTTTGATTGCAAAGTCCTCCAGTGTCTGCAGGGCATGGGGGAGCGGGGGGGGGGGGGGGGGGGTCCCTTGCCTTGCCTGGCAGCTCTTCCCAGCCAGGCGAGGGTTCCCTGAGAACAAGGGTGATGTATGACCCACTATTGACTACCTCCCAGCACCTGGCACACAGGGAACATTGGGCTGGCTGTTGCTACACAAGACAGGGCTTGTAACCCCTGAGGGATCAGAGGCACAGGGGGACAAATTGCCCACTTTGAACCCGGCTCGGCTCATTGCCACCTGTGGGACCTCGGGCAAGACACTTCACCCCTGTGGTATGTGTGTAATAACTTGCCGAGTGACCTTGGAGAAATCACATGACTTCTCTGAGACTCGCTCTCCCCATTTATAAAATGGGAATGGCAATGCCTAGCTCCTGAAGCTGGTGTGAGATCATGTACAGCAGATGCTTAACATGCTCTGAGGCCTGTAGCCTGGAAGTCCCGGGAGAATGCACGGATATGCTGTGTGTTGGAAAATTGGTGCTGGTAGTGGGGATGTATTTGAAAGGCTTTTTTTGCCAAGAGATTTAGCCCTTTCTTTCCTACATCTAGAAGGAAGAGAAAGAAGCCTGGGGTTTATTCTTATCACAAACCACCCCTTCATCTTGTCGAGACCACACTGTTGTCTGACTCTGGGTCCCTTGGGTGACAGCTGATATTTTTTTCCCCTCAGCAGTGCGTTGAGCGCAGGTGGAAGAGAAGTCATGCCAACAAACTTCCCCACGTGACTCAGCACTTCTGCTGGGGTGCTGGTTCCTCTGGCAGATCCAAATAGGGGAGTGATAAGGACTTACATCTTGGGAGCAGAGGGCCTAGGCTCTTCAGGGTGTACCTGACTCCCACTTGGTGTCAGCATACAGGTCAGAGGGTCAGGCCAGCCTCCCAGTCAGCTCATTAAGCCCCAGGACCCAGGCACCAGAGCAGCTGCACAACTGTCAAGTTCTGCATCTCTGGAGGGTTCTCTCTGCCTCCCCCTCACCTCTCTTCTCACTCCTTCCTCCCTCACTTCAAACAAGGAGAGAAGAGAGAGGATGATTCATCCCCTTTTTAGCAGCAGAGCCAAAACCCCAGCAGTTACCAGCCAGGGCTAGAGTCCGGTTGGGGGGATAGGTAGTGTGTGCGGAGGGAGGACGTCCCCACATGCACACACAGCACACGCACGTACTGCATCCACGTTCAGGCCTGTGTGCAGACATGATTTGCATGCCCAGACCTGTTTACGAGGGCTGGGCATAATTGGCTCGCCTCGCTCAACACCTCCCACCCCCTCCCCTCTCTCCCTCCCACCCCTACACACCTCGGAAGAAATTAGAAACGTGACAACAAACTCCAGTCGTGGAAAACCCACCGGCCTGCCAGCAGTCATGCGCTCTGGGTGCGGCAGAGGGGGTGGGGCTGCGGCATGGGGGAGTAATTGGTGAACCCAAGGTGAATGAAGTAATTGGAAAAGTGAGGTGTGAGTTTGTTATGAAGTGTGAGCATGGTGGGGGAGGGAAGGAGGGCCATGTTTAAAAGCCCGGTATGTCCTCTTTATTCACAGCTTCTGATACAGTAATTGCTATTTTGTGGTTTCTATTATCTACACAGTGGGGAGCGCACGCAGCTCCTTCCCGAGCGGCGGGGTCTGGGGTGGGAGGGGGCTCCTGGGTGCCTCGCGATTTCCCTCCCTCTCTGGTCCCTGGCGGCCCTGCCTGGCCTCCCCTAGGCGGCAGCCTCTGCTCCCAGGAGACCAGGGTCCATGCAGAACTTCCTTCAAAAGCCACTCTTAAAAACGGCTCCGTGGACCTTCCTGTCAGATAAGAACCTTAATAATGGCTGGTATTTATATATCGCTTATCTCCAAGGAGCTAAAGGTACTTCATCGATTTTTCCCCCCAACCTTTTTTTTTTTTTTTTTTTTTTTTTTGCTTTTTTAATTCGCTTTCGATATCGCTCCAAGATCATTAGTACCAGCCTTATATTATCTGGCACAGTCACACTAGCAGCCAGAGCCGGCCACCTTCCCAGCATTGTTCTTGGGCCGGAGGAGTGGCAGCCGGGGAAGAGCGCTTGCCCGGGTGCCCAGTCCCGGCCAGCGGACACGGCAAGGGGATGTGGACGGGTTTTCTGGCCACTCCAGCCTCTGGCTTTCTCACCTGGGAAAATAGAGATGCTAACACCATTGCCTCACAGTTGTTACAGCTGGAAACAGTATATTTTAAAAAGGCCTAGCACATCGCAGGCACCAGGTCATTGGTTGCTGGAGTCACGGCTACAATCACGGTGTCTTGAAGCCTCGCTGGTTCATTTCAGGGCTTCCCAGATGTTGGGAAGTTCCTTCTAAGATCCAACCCTAATCTTGCAGCTGCTTCTTAAGTCCCAGCTCTCTCTTACGCTCTTCTCAGAAGGAAGGGGGAAACATGGTCATCAGGACCATTTCCCTGGTCCCTGTGAAGAATAATGGAATTTCTGAAGCTACTAGCATCTTCAGACCCAGGATTCTGTGCTATGCAGGTGGGGCCTGTGACCTCCCCAAGGCCCCCCCAGATGTCTGGAACAGGAGCCCCTGATCCCTGCACATGGTCCCTCATGGATCCAGGGCCTCCCTCTGCCATAGCCCCCCTCCCTTGCCAAGCTCTGAGATGCCACTTCTCCAGGCCACATAAGCACACCGCCTTCAGCCTCTCCTCATCAGCTTTTTTCTCCACCTTTTAATTATTTTCCTTGCCTTTCTCCGGACCTTTAGCTGCTTGCCATGCACAGAGCATCCGCAGCTTGCAGTGCGCTGCAGAGGGAAGAATTAACCTCAGCTATTTCTCTCCTCCTCTCTCTGTCATGCACACACTCACAGAGGCTAACTCACCAGAAATTAGACAGGGCTACGAAGAAATCTGGGCAGAGGCCATTGGGACCATCAGGGTACAGGATCGTAATCTGTGTGGGCAGAGGCAGGTGGGAGCAAAAGGAACTGGGACCCAGTCGCCATGTCTTACCCTGGGGTCTTGGGTAAGTCCCTGGATCCCTTGGAGTCCGAGCAGGCCATTCCCAGCCACCCTGCTCCAGCTTCATGCCAGATGGGGCCACACCTCAGAAAGTGACCCCCAGCCCAGAAGCGGCCAGTCCCCATCCAGATAACTAAAGGACCATGAAACACTGCAGTGGAAGGAGAGCTCTGGCTTCACATCAGAGCCACCCGGACTCATGTCCTAACCCGCCACTTGCTAGCCAGAACTGCTGCCTCCCTGGGCTCAGTCTCCCCATTCATTAAATGGGGGTGGCAAGACTACTAATGAAAATTTGTGCTGATTTGTACATACCCCATGGCCTGTTACATGTCCTCCTCAACACAGCTCTCTGAGTGTCAGTGGTAAAGTACCAGTGGTCTCGCATGCAGTCTGGGGCTACTGTTTCCTTGTTTGTTCGTTCCAAAAATGCTGCCAGGCATCCCCTCTGGGCCGTGCACTGGGCTCCTTGCTGTGGCTCCCCTAATGAGCAAGATAGATGTGGTTTCTGCTGTTGCAGAGCTGAGCTCCAGCCTTGAGGGAAGGCAGAGAGCACACAGGTATCCATACCACAGTGCCCTGGTGGAGAAGCCCTGACTGCTGGGGGTGCCATTCAGCCCGCCCAGAGGGATGAGAAAAGGCTGCTTGGATTAAGCAGTAGTTAAACAAGGTCTGCAAGAGCCTGGAGCCTGGGGCAGGAAGGGAGAGACCAGCACAGCCACGGGATGTCTGCCCCTTGTCTGTACAGCACCGAGCATGGCCTGGGCACATGGGAGGTGCTTGCTAAGGCCTCCTCTTACCATCTGACTGCTGTCATACTCTGGTCCTCATGGCCATCAGATGCACCATCCCTGCAGTCCCCATGTCTCTCTGAAGAACTCGGAGCCAAAGGCCCATTTATCTGAATAAGCATATGAGAAAACTCCTCTATCCGCTGCCCTCACTAGCCACGGCTCAGGCTCCCATGGAGGCAGAGGCAGTGCCTGTCATGGGATGCTTCGGCCTTTAGATGGCAGAAGAAAGCAGGGTTTGCAGGCTTGAGTCCTCAGGCCCTCCCACCTCACCTTCTTGCTTATCCCCACCTGCCTAGAGTCTGGGCCCCAGCCGCGCCCCCTCACCCCCCTCGGAATGAGCCAGAGCCTCAGCCAGGCTGGGAAGACTGACAGGGCTCTGCGGCCTACCCCCTCCAGCCCCTCCCCTCCCCAGGAGGCCGGCCTTGTCGCTAGCCTGGGGGGAGCTGCTGGGGGAGCTCCGAGGAGACGTGCAGATTCATTTTGAGGATTCATAATGCTGCATTTACACACCATCCTGCCTTCAGAAATTGGGCTGGCAGATGCCTGGTCATGCTGGCAGGGCTGCAGGTTAACGCCTCGGATTTAGCTTATATCATTTCACGAGAGCTTACGGCCCTTACCGTGTTCTTACCCAATCGGTCTTTGGCCCTGAAGCATCCTAGGCCGTTGAGTGTATATGTGTGTGCCCAGGCACCCGCAAGTGTGTGTAGATTTTCAAATAAAATAACACCTCTTCAGATGCTGTGCACATTAAATATTTATCGGCAGCAATTTGTGCATATAGATTTGATAAATGGACATCAGGATAGGGTTGGGGTGGGGGAGTGAGACAGGAGAGCCAGAGAGGCCTGATCCTTTTGTCCGGGAATTTCTGGAACATTTATCTGGAAGGAGGAGGTGGGGGTACAGCAGGGGATGGTCCAAGCTATGTTTACCTGTTTGATCCCTGTCAGGGGGAGCCAAGCCATTTCCTTCTCCAGAGCTTTGCCTGACTTTGGCTTAGCAGATATCAAAACTAAAGCCCAGAGGTAGGGGATGTGGGGTTTAGAGGGAGTAGCCGTGTGTCATTCCAACACTGAGCACCAAAGAAACATCCCGGGGCCTTGGGCCGGGAGAGGAGGCTCATCCTGCTTGCTCCACACAGGCTTGCTGTGTGCTCAGCCACGCAGGCGGATTCAGGTCAGGAGACCCTGCTGACTCCGCGTCCGGATCCCTGGCTTGCACACATGAGCAGCCCCGTGCCCTGGCCATGCGTGTACAGGGCTGCATCCCCCCTGCCAGATATTCGGCCCCGTGGGCAAGGGGAGGCCAAGTGTGCCAGCCTGTCAGAGAGGAACCAGAATTTCTCCGGCAGCATCTCCAACTTGATCATCCCTCCCTGCCCAGCATGATGGCCAGGATCTAAAAGGAGAAGGCCAGTCATGCCCCACAGCAAGTGCTGGCCAGTGGGGAAGCGACACGTGTGTGTGTGTGTGTGTGTGTGTGTGTGTGTGTGTATGTGTGTGTGTACACACGTGCACCTATGAGCACTTTTCTAACCAGAAAGGATGAGTGTGAGATTTGGTCCTGCCTTCCCACACATACCCCAGCCCCTTTGCAGTTCTTAAACTACTGTGTTCTGCTTTGTTTCTAGCACCTTCGGGGAGCTGAAGACTGTCCGCTTGCCAAAGAAGATGACCGGGACAGGCACACATAGAGGGTTCGGCTTCGTGGACTTCCTCACAAAGCAGGATGCAAAGGTGAGACCATGCCCTCCCCCACCCACCCCACTACCCTCTGAACCCTTGGGAGGGGAAGCAGTGGAACGTCTTAAGGGATGAGGGCATGTTGCTGCCCCATGTGATTCTGCTTTTACCCTGACCTTGCTAATTTGTAAGAAAAAGCCCTGAGTTTTGTATTTGGAGGAGGGGGCAGTTTTATATCCCCTTCTCTCCCTCCCTGACGTGACATCCACAGGAACCTGGGATACAAAGTTGGGGAGGCGAATGGGTTTCCTGGGCCTCCTGGTTCAGACAGAGTTCCCCAGTCATGAGCCCCCTGAGATGGGCAGTGTGGGAGACACTGGGCAGCATGGCAGGGGCCAGGGGCCAGCACCTTGGGAAGATGTATCCACAGGGACACACCTTTCCCCTCATCTTCCCACTTGTGGCCAGGGCCTCAGTTGTGCTCGTTATAGGCAAGGTCAGCCCAGGCGGGTGCCACCGTGTATAAGCACAGGTACAGAATTTTCCAGGCTTCTGGAGGCAGGGCATCTTTCATTTTGGAAGCAAGGCAGCCTCCTGGGGTTTGGGCTCAGTGCAGCGTGGCAGTGTTGCTCTTGTGGTGGGTGCCAGGCCCAGCCCGACAGCAGATGTGGGAGCAGAGGCAGTGTGACCAGGGCTCCTGGCTGTGTCTGCGGCCCCTGCCCTGGCAGCACCACATCAGAATCCCCAGGGGAGATGGCAGCACACTGTCACTGTGGGCTCCCCTCTGTGGGCCCCCTCCTTCTTCAGGGGTAGAGGAGGCAACGGGCGGTCTCGCTCATGCCGGGATCCCCTCCACCTCTCACGAGGCACCTTTTGAAAAGCAGAGGGCAATCATCAGAATCACATCCCTTGGCCTTTCGTGAGTTGGCGTTGCCAGAGGCCCAGTGGGTGGAGCCCAAGGTGACATTTCAGGGACGCAGCTGCAGCCTTTGTGGGTCCTGGGAACACGCACAGGCACAGAGGCGCTCCTGGGACCCCAGGGAGCCTTGCCAGCCACCTTTGTCTCAGCGCCTTGAACTCAAGTGCCTGTTGTGTTGACACGTGGCCGTGTTTGTCCGGACATCTGCTCCCCTTTCTTCTCGGCTGGCAGCCTTTCCCTTGCCTCCTGTCCGTGGCAGCAGGGGCAGGACCCCCTGCGTGCAACAGGCCCCAGCCCTGGTCCCCGTCAGCAGGGCAGGCGCCTTTGGGGGACCGGCACTGGCTGGGAGGGAAGCTGTGGAGGGCAGCCGTCCAGCACACCCTCCCGCCGGCCACTTGGCTTCCCAAGCCCTGCTCTACGCCCCAGGCTCCTGAGTTGTAACACAGCAGTAGGAACCGGGTCCTACCCTCATCGGGTAAAGGTGGACAGCGCCTGAAACCCAGGCCTGCCGTCCTGGAGACAAGTGAGTCGTTGCTTCCCTGTTCCCACCAACCCTGTTCCCCTGAGGGCCACCATCCCAGCTAGAGGGCAGGGCAGAGCAGTATTTTCTCCGCGGCCTTCCACTGAGCTCTGTGTTTCTGAGGGGTTGGACGGTGAGGGTACAGAGTCGTTGTTCCCTGTTTGGTATCCCTGGTTTATGTGTGAAGTTGTGAGCAGAGGAGAAGGGGGGGATTCACTCCTTGCCCCCAAGTGATGCCTCTTAACAAAGGGGCTCGTTAGAGCACAGACTCGGAAGCCAGACTGCCTGAGTCGGAATCCTACCACTATGACCATCTGCCGTGTGACCCCGGGCAGGTGCCTTATTCTCTGTGTGCCTCAGTTTCCCCCCTTACAAAGCAGTAATAGGATTTTCCTCATTGAGTGATCATGAGGTTTGGATGGGGTGATGTTCTAGGATGGCGCCAGTCCTGGGAGCTCCGCTTGCTAGCTACAATGAAGAAGAAGGTGGTGACAGTCATGACAACAGAGATGATCTGAAAAGGAGGAGGGATAGGACAGAGGGGAGAGAAGAGGCGTCAGAGCCCCTTGGCTGAGAGGCATACTCTCTTCTGCATGGGGGCCTCTCTCCAGGGCAGAGGTTGCTGTCAGAATGGACGTGGCTCTTGGGGCTGGAGGGTCAGACCAGGTGTGGGCTCCCGGCCTCCAGGTACACATGCTGCAAGCTCTTGGCCCCGGGGCCAGGCTGCAGAGGGTATTTGCAAAGCCAGCCAGCACAGCCCTCCGGGGATTGATGCAGGTGGCTCCTCCCCCTGCACCCCTTCCCTGCCTCCCATTCTGGGCTCCAGGAGGAGAAAGGGCAGCCGAGGACAGGGAGGACTCAACCTGCAGTCCTTCTGGGATTGACTCCTCCTGCCCCTTACGTCTGACAGGCGGCCGGCCAGGCTCAGGGACGGTTCTGGCCCTGGCATCCCCACCACAGCTCTTCCCTTTGGGTACGTAAGGATGAGGGCCCTTGTGCCCACCACCATGCCAGCTGGCCCTCCCCGAAGAGTGAACCCACCAGGAGTGCGTCTTCCCTGCAGATAGCCCTTTGCTCTTTTTGCCTCCCGGGGAAGCTGCTTCTCTCTCTCCTCCATGTCTGAAGAACTTCACTGCCTTCCTTTGGCACATTTAGCGTCAGCCACTGACCCAGGGAGCCGTGCACACTGCAGACTGGTGAATAGAATTCTGACTGCTGTACACATCGAGCCTGCCCGAGGGTGGGTGTGAGCCTGAAGAGGGAGTACAATGCTGTAAGGAGACGCTGAGCGAAACACCCCGAGATCCCGGTTTACTTCTTCAGAAGGAATTTGTGGGAATGCTAGGGGAACCTGCCCGATCCCAGTTCTTCCGGTGGCCTTCCTCTGCATGGCTCTCGTCCTTTGGAAGCACTGGAGGAAGCAGACCTCCTTTAGCAACCTTTTCAGGGCTTAGCTGATCCCTGACTCACCCAAATTCCTTACCAGGGACTTCCCTCCCATTGCCTGGCAGGACGCCCTCATGGAGATGGAAGTGGTCACTCTTGGCATCAGCAACCCTTGAACCCTTGGAGCCTCACCTGGGGTGGAGCCCGGCCAGTGCTCTGATGGGAGGAGGGAGAAGGGGAAGGAGAGGTAGAGGAGAGAGGGGAGAGACGGGAGGGGGTCACGAACAGTGGACTGTACAGCCGTGAGTCTGGAAAGCAGTGGAGGAACTGGTTTCTGGGTGGGGCCAGGGCCTGGACCCCAGGCATATCAGGTCCTAGTACAGTGCTCCTTCTCCAGCATCAACCAGCCCACTTTGCCAGCTGGCAGAGGAGAGAATTAGGTCCTGGTCAGTCCCTAGAGGCAGCCCGTTGACACCACTGTCTGCTTGGGCCCCAACATGTGCCCATCTGTGCCACTCCTGCGCCGGGCACTCTCGAGTCTTCCAACCTTTCTGCACAACACCATGTCCCACCCCGCCTGTGATCAGGGACTTTGTTATCCATCAAGCCCCTCTGGGTCAAGCACACACCCTCAAACTGGAAAGAGAATCCTAGCCCGAGGCTCCGCAGAGGCTGTCATGGCAGAGCTCAGAGTAACCAGGTAACTGAAGAGAATAGCCCGAGGCCCCCGCGACTGACCATGCAGGCTCTGTATGTGACATGTACACCGCACGCGCATTGTCTCGCCCCAACCTGCAGCAGCCCCAGGAATCGGACGGGAGATTTGCATAACTCCCTCCCCGTCTCTCCACGCGGCCGCTGGGCTCCATCTGCACAGACGCTGCAGAGCCCCGTGGACCGATCCCCGTGGACTGATCCCCGTGGACCAGTGGGAAGCCCAGCCCCAGCTCCAGGGGGCCGAGGCGCCAAGCTCGCCATATTTCCCATCCCAGGACATTGTCAGCCCTTGCTGTCCGGGGCATAAGTATCACTGCCTCCGACGGCAGTAGCATTCCCTAAAACTCCAGAGGTCATGTTTCTCAAAGAACCTTCCCCCTTGAGGTGGAGGGGAGCGGACAGAGGCTGACAAGGGAAGCCTGGAAGTCCAGGACTTGAACCATCCCAAATGCAGTGGTCTTCCTTGGGTGGCCTGGCTCTCCCCCTCGCTGGGGCGCCACATGGCCCTCTGGACACTGATGTTTCTAGAACAGCAACATCTTGGCATTGATCAAAACTGTCAACTTCTCAGAGCCTGTCTTTGGCAGGGAGGTGCTGGGTGTTTGATTTGTCGCTTTTAATCCTCCCAGGGCTCCAGGAGGAAAAGTGGCAGGTGGCATTTGATACCTGGGGAACTGAGGCTCCAAGGGGTGAAGTCACTGGCCCGGGGTCAAGCAGCCAGGACTGGGCAGAGCCGGCCGGCCTGCCTGCCAACCAGAGACCGAACCCCACATGTCCAAGCTCTCCCTCCTCGTTCACTTGCTTACACAGAGCGCCAGCCTCTCCTCTCTCCAGCACCCCTGCCACCGCCCCCGCCCCAGCACCCAGCAGAGAGGACTTGCCAGTTAGAGACATTTTGGTGGGGGTAGGGGGCAGAGCATCTCTTGGGAGCATGCCCAGGCTGAAGTGAGCACACACACACACACACACACAAAGAAGGAGTGAGCACCCCAGATCAGCCCCACCAGCACATGTATCGACTTCTAGCCCTCCCCAGCCTGACCACAGCCTAGCCTCAGAGGGGCCACCAGTAGCCACTGGGGTTCTGTTACACAGCCGCCACCTCCTCTCTCTTTTCCCAGAGGAGGAAAAGAAGGGTGGCCCAGAAGGGAAAGGATGGAAAGAATAGACTTGCAGCCCGGAAACCAGAATATTAATTTTTTTTCCCATGCATGCGCCTTTAATTTTTCCTTCCCGAGCCCGCCGTGCCTTTGTACTTTTGCAGTTGCAGCTGTTTTTATTTGCCGCCGCTGCTGTTGTTTTAAAAGGTCTATTTTCACATGGAATGTTATCCAATTAGCAGAGCAATGTGTTGGCTTAAATAAACACTTGGGGGGAGCCGGCAGTAGGGAGACGTGATGGCGGCTGGTGTTGGCAGGCAGAGCTGTTCTCACTGTGGTAAACAACCGCGGCTTTAATTGTGGGGTCGAACCAGCTCATGTGTCCCTTCCATTTCTCGCTTCTGCACCATGCCAGGGGAGGGGCCGGGGAGTAGGTGGTGGACACATGGCCTGAGCCCCCCCACCCCCACCCCATGGTTGGGGTGCTGCTGAGGGGTTTGTAGAGGGCTCCCATGGGGCTGGCCGCATTCAAGCTGTCACCTTGTGGGCTCTGCTGAAACCAGCACCTTTGTGGAGACAGCAGACCATAAGGGAACCAGGGCTGCTCAATGCAGTGATGGCCACCTCCGTGCCAGGTGCCCGGTGTGGCCAGTGCAGGGCTGGGCTGTTTTGCCTGCCCTGTAAACGATGATCACCATCAGATTATCAGTGGTGTGCGCTCAACACATGTTTGCTTAATTGAGTGTAAGAAGGGAGTAGAGCACTGTCTCCATGGGGCCTGTGGGAGTGCAGCGGGATCCACAGGGGCCATCACCCCGTGGAAATGAGGAGGCCATGAGATGCAGATGAGGGGCTTTGTACCTCCAAGCCCCAGATTACTCATCCATCTCCACGTTGGAAATAATACTGCCCCATGAGGCAACTGTGAGGATGCAGGGCTAGGCCCAGGCCGTGGCACAGGCACCAGAGAAGGGGCGGCAGCTGCATGTGCTGGAGCCCCGGGGGTCAGGGCTGCCGCCTGGCCATCAGATATTTTTCATCTCTAGAAATGTGAACTGGAAGCAAACTTGAAAATTGGGGTTTTGCCCCCATTTTTCTGTTCAGGCAGGTGTGTTATGTACATACACTCAGGCCTGTGTCTACCTGCTTCCCATCATTAGTACCCAGGGGTGAAAGAAAGTGTGTTGGATCCTGAGCCTTGCTTAGGGATTTGGGCTCCGCCAACACATTTAGGGGCCGAGAAGCCAGGGTCAGGACAAGCCACTCTCCTCAGACCCACAAGTGTGCATTGTTCATCATCAGGGTATAAGCAGCGCCACAAGGTAGCCCTTCGCTCACCCTGTCCCTCCATCCAGGCCTCTGCCCCTGAAGGAGGGACTTAGGCTCCAGTGTCCTCACTTCAGAGTTATCAGGCAGTCAGGACACGTTACCCAGGAAAGGTGACAAGGTAGCGGAGTGGGACAACTCTCTTCCTTCCGGGACCACTCTAATAACTCTTTAAAAACTATCCTGCCTGTGGCAATAACAGGTCCTAGGATTCAGGCTCTTAGCATGTGCCGGGCAGTGGGGGATAAATGAATCGTTGTGTCTTATTTATTCTGCCTGGGAGCCACGAGAGGTCAGAGGGCCCCCACTTGCAGAGAAGTTCCTCGTCGGATCCCAAGGCCAGAAAGCAGCAGGGCCCCACTGTGTGTCCCCCTTGGAGCCTGAAGCCGTTACGGAAAGGATGTGCCCCTTAGCACGGGATGCTGCCCAGAGAGACACAGAGCCTCCTCCCAGAAGCACAGGCCCCACGTTTTTCAACCCCCTCAGCAGAGAGAAGGAGCCAAGCCCCCAACAGTCCCAGCCAGGGCCCAGTGCTCCCATTCCCTTCCTTCAGCTCCCGGGCACACATGGTCATTCTTGGCCATCTTAGGTCACACTTACTCCAGGCATTGGGGGCACAGATGGCTTGGCATGGGTTGCACTTGTCCATGCTCAGGTGCACTTGATGTCTGCTGAGAGATACAGCCCTCCCACTCTGCAAGACAGTGCAGAAGGGGCCAAGAAGTGCCTGGACTTCTAAAGACAGGAGTCCTGTCCTCGGGTCCAGGCTGGGAGCCATGGCCCTTGGGATGGGAGTCCTGCCAAGGGCATTGAGTCGACTTTTGTTGCTAGGAGGAAGAGGTCTATCTCCAGGGAGAGCTGCAGAAAGGTCAGGCCAGTGCTGCGCTGGCCACCTTCCAGCACCTTCCCTGTTATGGAAAGATGACTGCCAGGCCTGGTCACAGTGTAGCCGGTGGCTGTCATTCCCTGTCTACCTTCGTAGATTCCCTTTTTGGGAGGTGGGGGTTGGGGGTAGAGGAGGATTTGCGGAAGAGCAGCCAGAGGCTTGGGCTCTCCATGCCCACAGTTGGCAGCTCAGGTCAGAGGAGGTCAAGGGGGTGTGATTCTAGGACAGCCAAGCCAGGAAACTAGATAATGGCTAGCCTGTACTCCAGCCAGACCTGCCTGAGCTCGCCTTAGTCCGCCTCAGTTCTCTGAGTGGGGCCAGGCCCTGAGACCTGCTGCCTGAAGTGAGAAGTCTGTCTATCCCAGGTCAAAGCAGAGGGACCTTGGGCAGCCATCTGGGTCAGCAAATAGCCTACTCTACTGGGGTCCTGGAACGTATCCCCCATAGGTAAGGGGGAGCTGCCGTATTCCCTGGGCACATTCTGTCCTGAGCAAGGTTCCACACTGAGCCAAGGGGGCCAGCACACAAGCAGGTTCTGGGATGGAGGCTACATGCGTGGGCCTCAGGGAGGGCACCTGGCTGTAGTCTGTGCGAGGAGAGCAGGCTGTGCCCTGGGCCACCAGCAGGTCAGCTTTTCAAGGGAGCTCTTCCAAGGCCAAAGCATGTTACAGAGGCCCAGGGATGGAACATACAAGGTCTAAAAGGAAAAGCGAGAAGGAAGTTCACGTGTGTAGGGACCTTGACCAGTGCCTGTATTCCTTTCACTGAGATGAGAGAGAATAATGCTTGTTCTCTTGAGTAGGTTGGGGTCAAGTGCTCAGAGTTCCAACCCAGGAGATCCATAATCTGTGGGAAGAAGAAGGCCCTTTCATTCCAAGAGAGGAAAACAGGCAGCAGAAGTAGGCTTTGGAGAGAAGCACCAGGCTAGGAACGCCTGACTCCCCGCTTCTTCTGAGATACCCACATTGCGCTGACCCCCAAACATCCCAAGATGAAACAAGGCCCTGAGAGTCCATTTGGCAGAGTTAAGCTGCACCTACAGCTGAGGTTCAGAACTCTCGGGGGGGTGGGTGGGGGTGGCATGGATCTCAGTAAGCACAGAGGCCAGGGAGAAAGCTACTGGCAGGCCCCAGGCCATAGATGCCAGGGCTGCATGTTTTCTCTGCTGTGCTTGGAACTTTCTGTGTCTCCTGCGTGAGCCTGAAAGCCCCTTAAGGTCCTCCTCCTCACTCACTCCCCTGCCTCTTTGGATCCCCCAAATATAACAAGCTCCCATCAGGCTCTTTTAGTAAAGTGTGATCACTCTGGATTGTCCAAGGCCAATCCTAGCCTCGAGTCCCTGTCTCTGCTGCCTATGACAGTTTGAAGCTGCTCCATTGCAACTACTGAGGCAGTGGGGACTGGTCTCCTATCACCCAGAGGGGACTGGAACTAGGGATGGTAGTCCTGCTATCTTTGGAGAACCATGAGCTACTCTCCAACACCAAATCCACAACAGCTTTCATGTCCCACCAAAATACTGGTCCTGCTCTTTGGTGGCATAAAGGGAACGGGTGGCATCCACAACAATAACAGCCAATAGTGCTGCAAGTGGCACACTTTGCAGTTCATGGGCTTCTCCTATCCATTCTTTCCACTCAAGGAAATGAGTCCCAGAAAGGTTAAGCAGCCTGCCCAAGCTCACACAGCTTGTAAGTGATACAGTAGGGGATTCGAACCAACGTAGCCAAGGTCCAGAGCCCCCAGTCTTTATGTCTGTGCCACTTCCAAAGCTCTTCCAAAGAGGAGATGAGAATTTGGAAGGGTTGATGTCAGAGGAATGGCAGGAGAGGGAGTTTTTAGCAACTCCTACAGGGAACAGAGTTGTCTCCAGACTTTGTGAGGCACAGCAACGGAGTACAGGGTTTCAGGAGTTGGGAGGAAATGCCAGCTTGAAGGTGCACGCAGGAGAAGGCCAGGGTCGGGGCATCTTGCCTGGGCCCACCTCCCAGGCCCACTTTCCTCACTTCTCTCTGCCACTCAGCCGCCACCAGATGCAGCCTCACAGCCGCCCCCACCCATCTGCATCCCCGGGACCGCAGCTCCTCAGGGACCCCAGCACCAGGACGGAATACCCGCCACGCCAGACTCCCGACTGGCTGTTCTCCCCCCATCTTAAAACCCCAGCTCCCCCAGTCAGGCTGTTTCTCTGCCGTGCCAGCTGAGAACGCGTGTGTTTTAAAGCTCTGAATGGGCCATTTCGGCTCGGAGTCCAGATGCATTTTTATATCCGCATGGAAAAAATGCAGAGGCTCTGCTGGCAGTCAGAAAGAGTTTTTTAAATTAAAGTTAAAAAAAGGGGGGTGGGGGAGAAAAAGTTTCCTGCACCTGGCCCTTCTCAGAAAAAGCACAGCTGAGCACAAAGCATTTCTTCAATTTGGCCACAGGTCTAGTTTTTAAAGATGCATGTCCCACCTACCTCCCACCAGTGCTTTTCAGATGCAGTTGTGTATGGAACAGCAGCCATGGGCTACCCATGGGGTTTGGTGGATGTTCATCCCACAATTGGCCCCCTTTTACAGAAGAGGAGACTGAGGGTCCCAGTAGGGCACCTGGCTTGCCCAGGGTCATCCCAGCTGCCGTAACAAAGTACCACAGGTTACATGGCTGAAACCAACTGTAACTGATGATTTCATGGTACTCAAGGCGAGGAGTCCAAGATCAAGGGCGTGAGAGTGTTGGGTTCCTTTTGAGGGAAGTCTGTTCCCCGCCTCTCCCAGCTTCCCGTGACAGCAGCATTCCTCTGTCCCCATGGGGCAGCCACCCTGCATCTGTCTTCACGTGGCTGTCTCTCACAAGGCCACAGTCATAGTGGGTTAGGGGGCCCACCTCCTCCAGTATCCCCTCACCTGAGTTTGACTACACCTGCAAGGACCTAGTTCCAAAGAGGGTCACAACCCGAGGTACCAGGGGTGTGGATTCCAACACCCATTCTCTGGGGGCACATGGTCCAGCCTGTAATGGTCACACTGTAGCAAAGGGCCAGAAGTGGATCATTTTCAGTGTGGAGCTCTGCTGGTCCCATGGTGCCTCCTTGCAGCATGGAGGGAGCAAGAGGGACATGCCCCACGGCCCCTCTTCTCATACCGCATGGTGCTGGCTGCAGCCCAGAAGCACGGATGAAGACGCCACCATTAGCCAGCTTTGCCTCCATTGCTGATGAGCATCCCTGACTAGCCCTGCCCATACCCACTGCTGACCCGAGGCCTCTGCTGAGAGAAAGGAACTGTCTGCAGTAACAGTACAACCAGGACGAGAGCTAGCATGTATTGGGCGCTTACTATGTGCCCACACACTATCGTAGGCACATTCCGTGTTAACTCTCATCCCCTGTGAACCCTTAGATTGGAGCACCATTAACATTCCCATTTCATGAACGAGGAAACTGAGGCCAGAGAGATTCATGAACTTGCTCAAGGTCTCAAAGCGAAGATGTGCAGGGCCCACCCTGCCCAGACATGGTGGCTCCAGAGTCTAAGCACATAGTGTCTTTGTACCCCAGGGGAGCTGCAGGAAGAGCCCCTGGGCAGCACCACTTAGCTTGGGCCCCAGCGATGCTGGAGAGGGAACTTGCCAGAACTGCATGGTTCCATTCACATAAAATGTCCACAACAGGCAAATCCAAAGTGACAGCAGACTAGTCCTGGTTGGGGACTGGGGCAAGGGTGTGGAGTGGCCACATCAAAGTGTGGGGTTTCCTTTGGGAGGAGGATAATGATGAAGTGCTCTGAACTTGTCCTGGTGATGGCTGCACAACTCTAAATATCCTGAAAAACCGTGCACTGTGTATTTCAAGTGGGTGCCCTGCATGCCTGATGGGTTCTATCTCAGCAAAGTGGCACCAAACCCCCGAGGGAGGGGTGGGCAGACCTCACCAGGCCAGGCGCCGCAGAGAGCAAGAGGAAGGAGTGTGCTAAAGGCAGAGAGGTGGGGGACAGAGCCACCAGCCAACAGTGAGGGCCCTGCATGGCCATCACGAGCCCTGACACAGCTCAGCTTTCTCACGTGGCGTTGCCCCTGATGGCACAGTGGGAGGCGAACAGACCAATGGGGTGGCCCTCCCCAGACAGGACACAGCATGGGAGAGAGGACGGCAGCTGGCCCGGGCACCAGTTACTGCAGATATATTGACAGCACGGTCACTTGCAGCTCTTTCCCTGGGAACGTAACCCACTAATTGGACAAAGTGCCCAACATCTCCCACGCCCTCACTAGAGAGCAGGTGTCACAAGGGCCAGAGCCTGGCCTTTGAGCTTGAGGGGCCGGCAGGTGGGAGGGTGACAGGATGCAGTGTCTGAGCAGGTCTCCACTAACTCGCACTTTTATATCCTGCCCATGCTCCCCAAGAGAGCCTTCCAGGCCCTGTGTCACAGCACCCACCTGTACGGCCGCAGACTGGTCCTGGAGTGGGCCGACTCCGAGGTGAGCCTGCAGGCCCTGCGGCGGAAGACAGCCGAGCACTTCCACGGTAAGTGCCCCAGGGCTCCCTGGAGGACTGTCCTTGTCAGGACGGGCTGCCTGATGCCCTGTCTCCTCCCAGTGCGTGCCCAGTGCCCTCCATCTGCCTCCTAGATCTGTTTTCCGCTCTCCTCTCCCCACTTAACATGGAGAGGCTGACCTGTGTGGATGACACTGGTGTAGCCTCCATGCCCTGTGGCTTCTGGCTGGACTGGGTCATTGGGAGGCCCGGCAGGAAATTGGGAAGAGGAGGAGACTGGAGTCAGGGTGTTTATCCCTTCCCCTGCTCTGTCCCTCGCCTTCCATCCCGCCAGGTGGCTGGCTAGCTGGCACTACCACCCAAGACCACAGCTCACGTCCAGTTGCCCCCTCTACCTGGCACTTTCTGTCTGGGTCGCAGTGGCCAGTCTAGGGGGTCACTTGCACTGAAACCCCATCCTCTACCACCTCTTTGCTGGACCGTCCTCGGTGACTGGGTTTGAGGGTCATCCACTCCCTGCTGGGGGCCTCATGGTCACAAGACCTGACTCCACCTCTTATACACTTTGGTGGCATCACATGGCCTCCCCAGTTACTCAGTCCATCCCCAGAAAACTCAGTGAGCACCTGCTTGGTTCTAGCACTAGGGGTGTGGGTGGAAGAAGCTTGGTACACTCTTTGTGCTAGTGGTCTAGAAAGGCCTCCTTGCAGACATGATGTTTGTGCCCACAAAAGGGCTGCCTGAGCCGTGGGGACCTTAACTGTGGCATGTGGAGAAAGGAGAAGCCAGCGTGGCTAGAACAGATAAAGTGGAGAGAGTGGGGGGCCGGCTCACAAGGGGCCTCATCCTTCCCAGCAAGTTGCTGGGAAGTCAGGTAGGTGGGGATGAGGGAAAGCCCCAACTGAGCATGTGGAAGGTGTGACAGGTGCCCCCCACTGCCCCTCCCTGTAGGCACCCTCGTGCTGAAGACATCGAGGGATGTTTGAACTTCAGTCCCATCTCCACACCTCTTCCATGCATCTCACAAGGCATTCAGGCCAGGCAGTAAAGGGGCAGCTGCTGGCCTCCTACCCACTTAGGATCCTGAGGGCTTAGTGACGGGTGCCCAGGAAGTAGCCTTGCCCAGCTGGGAATGTGTCCATTCCTCCTGCCTGCCTGGGAAAGCCAGGCTTGGTGAGGGGGCTCCATAGTCTCACCCACAGCATCAGCCATGGCTGCTCTGGGGTCTTAGGTGGTAGGTGCCTTCCTTCACCCAGCAGTCCCAGGGACAACTGGAGGGTTCACAGCCCTCGGAGGATTTCCTGGATGGACCAGTTACCCCAAGCACCTGCCACTGCTGCCCTTGCCACTAGGTATCAGGGGACCAGCATTGTCACCTGGGGACAGTCTAGGGGTGTTGGTGATGACGCCCACCCTCCCCCACGCTCCCCCACTCGTCCACATAGGGATGGAGCCTAGAGCCAGTACATGATCACTTACTGTCCTGCCAGTGACACCCGGTCCTCCACCACCACCACTCCAGTCATGCAGCAGCTCAGGAGAACCCGTGGAGGAGGTGGCCCTATGGGGCTAGGAGTTTCCCAGTTGGGCCTCGCTGGTCTTACTCTGGGCTAGCACATGGGGCTCCCGAGCAGTGTCTCTGGGATGCAACACTGCATCCCCCTTAGGTGTTCTAGGAGCTGCAAAGACAGGACTGCAGCCCAGCCTGAAAAACCGTTCAGAATACCCCCTGGCCCACTCCAGTGGCCTGTCCCAGCATAGTCTCACCAGACCTCTCCCAATGCCACGTGGTGTTCTGTGTCTTCTGGTGTATACTTTTTCTGCTCAGAATGCTCTGCCCTCCAGGTTTTTTTAACCGGGCAGTACCTATTCAGCCATGAAGGCCTAGCTCAAATGACACCTCCTCTGGGAGGCCCTCCCCTTTTCTGCCACCTCCTTACATATCTGTAGTGGCTCATCCTCTGCTTTCCCACCTCCATCCCTCTACTTCCCTGCCATGTCCTAATTTAGTTGAATATGGTTTTATCCTCGCTGGACTGATGTCTTTCCCAGCACGGAGACCATATCCTCGGGTTCCTCTCTGGGCCCCCATGCCTGGCACAGTGTCTGGCATGGCCAGGCCCTCAGTCTAAGGCTGGGGAAGATAGGAGCAAAGAAATCAGAACACAAGAAACCAGAGAAATCGGGACTGAGCACATAGTTACCAGCTTACAACTCAATAGGTCCCCGAATCCTGACACGCAGAAAGGGAACCTGTCCGTATCGACAGCCATTGACAGGCCCAAATGCACCGGTCGGCAAATGTTTATGTAAGGGACTGTGCCCACTCCTCCCCACCGCCCACCCCCGGGGCCGGCAGCGTGCAGTCTCAGCAGTTCTGCCCTGCATCAGAGAGAAGCCCCCTTCAATAAATTGAGTTCCAGAGACAGCATTATTGCTTCACCCCAGTGGGAAGACTCAGCCAGGAGTATTTCTATGGGATGGGCCGTCTCCCACAGCCGCAGCCCAAGGCCCACGCAGGGCAGGTGCAGTCACGGCAGTAATACAGGTAGTAGCTTACTTCCACTCATCTTCCTATGAGCTCCCCACTAGCCCGACGAGATGGGCATGGTCAGCCCCCATTTCTTTTTTTTTTTTTAAGATTTTACTTATTTGAGAGAGGTCATGGGGGAGGAGGGACAGAGGCAGAGTGAGAAGCAGACTCCCACACTGAGTGGGGATCCCAATGTGGGCCTTGATCCCAGGACCCTGAGATCATGACCTGAGCCAAAGGCAGACACTTAACCGATTGAGCTGCCCAGGCACCCATGAGAAGCCTCATTTTACGGATGGAGAACTGAGGCCAAGCACTGAAGTGACATGTGACGACTACTGTTTACTAAGGATTCGCTCTGTGCCAGGGCCATCCTCAGTATATGACCTGTACTGTCTCAGCCTCAGAATAGCAGTAGTGGCTCTAAGCGCTGCCGTCTCCATTCTACAGACAGAGAAACTGAGGCACTGCCCATGGTCATGTGGCTGGAAAGTGGCAGATTTGAACCCCAGGCCAGCTCAGGAGCCTCTCATCCCACCCACTGCCCTGTACTGTGTGACATTAGGAAATGCTATTTTCCAGAAGTTTGGGGCCTTTATTAGCTCTGGGGTGTGTGTTTCCTGTATTTCCTTCGTCCTGACTCATCCAGACCCTGATGTAGACTCTCCTGGGTCCCTTCAAGAAGTGGAGGGGATGAATAATAGATGGTGCTGGAAAATGTCATGTGGCCCCTTGAAACTGATGTGGTGTGTCCTCATAGAAGGCCCTGTGGTGTGCACGTTACGGTGTCCCTGCTGACAGGGAAGCTCAGGTACAAGGTGAGATGAAGGCCCCAAGGTCAATTTGGAGGGTCAGCCCAGCTCTGTGTTTGGACTGCCTCTAAGTCCTCCTGGATGAACATTGCCTGCTCGGGTTCTAGAAGGGGTCATGAGCTCTGAGCTATAACTGAGTGTGTGGAAGCAGGTGCTATCAGACCCTCCCAGCACCAAGGGAAGATAGGCAGGGTCCCACCAGGGAACAGAATTTACCCCAGTGGTTGTCGGGAAGAGCCTGTAAATGCAGAGGGGAGGGTGGGGGCCAGAGGTGAGCAGCAGTAAGGAGCAGTCTCCCAACCCCCTCCCCAGGGCCTATAGGGGCAGCGGGGGGGAGGAAATGATGTCTTTGTGGGTCCATCGAGAGCAGCGCCTGCCAACAGCTACTCAGTCCCCTGGTATAGAGGGAAACAGCAATGCCAGAGAACTCACCAAAGCAAGTGACGAGCCTGCAGCTCCCTCCTACCTCTGCTCTCCTCTGGGTCTCCCATTGACCCACTGAGGGCCAGGTGACACCTTCCAAGGGACAGCAGGACAGAGGATGGATCTGGTGGCACTAGGGAATATCCAGCACATGGTGCCCGTGAACAGCAGGATGTGTGGCTGGGATAGAGCTGGCTGGGTTTGCTGAGGGCCTAAGTATCTGGTTTGGAGGGGATGCCTCCTATCTGGAGGGGTCTCTTAGGTACCCACCCACATGTCAAACCTCTACACTGGCCTCACCTGTCTGGGTCATGAAGAGGCGACAGGCAGCCTGAGAGCAAACTAATTCCCAGTTGTGTTTCACAGCACTCTTTCCCAAAGAAACATATGATAATCCTGTGAAAACAAAAGAAAGCTCTCTCCAGAACACAGCAAGATAAGACACAGGGATTTGTACCCTAGAATATGTGAAACCTTGTCTTCGTGGATCCTAGTTTAGGACTGGCCTCAAAGGAGCTATGAACACCCAGGAATGTGTCATCCAGTGTGTGTGTGTGCACGCGGGCGCGCACACGTGTGCATATACTTGTCTGGCAAGAGAATCTATTGTCATCAGATTTTCTGTAAGCTCCTGGTCCCCAAAAGGTTGGCTTTAGGAGAAAGCTCGTTGACCTTGTAATCAAGGAGACCTGGTTTCTGTTGTTTCCCTGCTGTCAGGGAGGAGACACTGGGCCCTCTGGGCCACTGTCTCCCCTTTTACCAATCAAGAAGACTCACAAAGGCACTGCCTTAGAGAATTGTCCTGAAGATGAACTGTGCAGTAACTAAAGCAGCAGGAGCTTCTGTTTTGGTTTTTTGACCCACAGGGCACTCCCCTAGGGGGCACTCCCAGGAGGTAGAGGGTGTGTGCCTTCCCATTTTACAGATGAAGGGAGGAGGCTCATGGAGAGGAAGTAACTTGCCGGGGGTCATGCAGGCAGTGAGCAGGGGAAGCCAGTTCCAACTTGTACAGTTCTGCTAAAGCCCCCGTACTCAGGGCAACAGCTCCATCTGTCCTTCCCACCTTAGCTGGACCCTGGGGCGGGGGGTAGACAAGTGAGCGCAGGACAGGTGCTCTGGAGCCAGCAGTCCCTCTGACCCACCCACCCCATTGTCTGTCAGTGCTCTTCAGGAAAGGGAAGTGCCCCCACCACCCAGAATGTTCAGGATAGGGCTGCTAGCCTTCTGCTCTCCTGGCTGGACCCTTTCCCCCCACTCTGCCCCTTCCCTGTGGTGAAAAATACCCAGTTCATTTGTGTTGAAATCTGTATTGTTCAGCGCTTCTAGGGCTCTGGCAGACTCTGAGGGCAGGTGGGACCCATGCCCAGTGGCCTCCCTCCACCCCGAGCTCTGCCAGGAAGGCACTCAGATCTCAGGTGGAGGCCCCAGCCCCATTTGCCCAGCCTGAGCCCCCGAGGCCACGACAAAGGGCCGCCTGTGGAATGTGGGAATGACAGGCAGGCGTCTCAGCCATTCAGCAGGGCCAGGCACGAAGCCTGCTGGCCAGCCCAGAGCCCACTGGCCCCTGTCTCCAGCCGTGGTCCCTGACGAGCCTAGGTTAAGGTGGACAGCTCCGCGTACGGTTCCGGCCAGATAACACTGATTATTATTATCACCACTATAACAACTTTCATCTGTTAAACCTTACTCTGTGCCAGGTGTCATCCTCGGGCTGTCACAGCTATTAATCCTGCAGAATCCAAAGAAGTAAATACGGACGTTGTCTTCAGTTTCACAGATGAATAAATTGAGGCACAGGGAGGATAATAACTTGCCCAAAGAGGCACCCAGTTACTGGCGGCTCTGTCAGGAGTAAGGCCTGGCCTTTTAGTCATCCTGCTGGACTGAGTCTTTGTTTCAGCAGGTGTGCACCAGTGCCCTTTCCATTTACTCCAGCGTGTGTCCCTGGTGCTCTGGGACCTGGGACAAGGTGCTTGGCCTCAGCTTTGTCATCTGTACGGTGGGACAAGGGCACTCACCTCCTCTGGGGAATCACGGGCCTTAAGGAGGCAATGCCTGTAATGCTCCTGGCACAAGTGAGTGTGCAACAGATGTTACTCATCCTGTTCTTTGGGCTGCCATGAGCACCTTGCTGACCTTGCATTCCAGTCAAGCCAGGCTGAGAGAAGGTGTGCCCAGCACAAGGAATAGACAAAAGAAGAGCCCTGGCTTTTTTTTTTTTTTTTTTTTTTTTTGAGCCCTGGCTTTTATAAGCAATAACTGAGTGCATGTGTATGTACGTGTGCATGCATGTGTCTGTGCGTGAGAGAATGAATATGCCCACCACGTGGGCAGCGCTCAAGACAGTGCATTTGCATCTGACTCTGGATGCCATCTCGTCTCCCCTGTCTTGAGCTCCCTTGTCTATGTCCCTGTGCCCGGCACATAGTAGGCACTTAGTACACAGTGGCAGTGAGGAAGAGGAGGATTCCTCGCTGAGGAGACGGCACTTGTGATCCCTTGCCTTCCAACTTGGGCGTGGGAGCTCAATGTGCTCAGTGCCCGGTCTGGTGCTCGCCACTCACCTAGGCTCCTGTATTGGCAGCCAGAGAAGCTTGATTTAAACCACCCAGCCTCCCCACCCTCTGGAAGCCTTCATCCTCTCCATTGTCCCTGTAAGATGGCAAGATATTACATTAGCCTACGATAGACCCATCAAATTGAACAACGAAGAGCAGGCCTCTGAAAATCTTTGGAAAAGTTGCCCCATGTCTAAGACCTTGATGTCAGACAGAGATACTTTAAAGAGAGTAGCAGGATGGCCGCTTTCCCCTCGCCCCTGGCCCGCCCCTGCCTCCCCTCCCGCCCAGAACCAGCTTTCCCCACTGCACCTTGAAGCCTGGTAGGTGAAGTGCTATTCTTCAGTGCCTCGCGTGTGGGAGGGTGAAAAGAGAGAGCAAGGAGGGAAGAAAGAGGAAAGTCGGCCACTGGCTGTGTCCTTTTCTTCCTGAGCGTGTTACAAACCAGCAGGGTCGAGGCATCGAGAAGCTTTCAGGGCCTCGGCAGGCCGCGGTACCCGCGAGTGGCACCGAAAGAATATAATGGTAGAGAAGCAATCCGCCCGCAGAACCCTCTTTTTCAGAGCCCGCACAGCCAGGGAGGCCTGGGCAAACAGGCTTTTATTTGGCCGGGAGCGCGGCTCTGCTTCCCGCCGTTGTCTTATTCCAGCTGGGAGGACTGATGGGCTGTGGTTAGCGGTTGCACCTTTCACCTCCAGAGCTGGGAACAGAGACATGACCGGCATGGCAAGCGGCTGGCAGCAGTGCCTCCCCCGCCCGAGCTGGGCCAGGCCGGGGAGGGAGATCTGCTCTGTCTGGGTGCACACGGGTGCCTGTCCGGGTCGGTCACTAGCATCGAAGCACCTGCTGCCCGCCCCCAGCCAGGCACTGGTGGGAACCAGGCAGGGAAGGGGCCTGATTGCCAGCGCCCTTGACCTGACAGCCCGACCCCTGACCCTCCATGCCCGCAGGCCTCAGCCAGAGCATCAGAGATCGGCCCTTTCCCTCATAACCCACCCCTGTCTTCTCCATTTCCCCCTCACGCCCCTCGCTTGGTCATCCTGCCACTTTGTTCATGTGTGCAATTGTCTGATGTCTCTTCGCCCCATAAGGCTCTACCCTCCAGGGCCTGGGGCCCTCTCCACATCCCCTGTGCGGTCTTGCGTCTGGCACAGGGTAGACTCCTAAACTGTCTGTGTGGCGGATAGACAAACATCGGAATGGCCCATTCTGACCGAGCATCTCATCCGTACCAGCCACTATGTGAGAGCCAGTTCAGTTCCTCCTCACTGTCACCCCACAGGAGGGAGGCTGGGGCACAGGGAAGCTGGACAGCATGCCTCAGATCCCACGGTTAGCCAGACGTGCAGCCAGCCCTGGAGTCCTGCTTGGCCTAAAACCAGCTCTTACCACTTTGAGCCTAGACACACCACCAGTCTGAAAGGGGCAGCCATGTGACTTCTTATTAAGAGCCAAGTCAGGGATAAGAGAAGAGGGGAGAGAGGGCTGTGTGGAGGACCTGCTCCATGCAGGGAGCACTGCCAAGGGGTTCTGAGTACACAGTCCCATTTTGGCCTCCTCGCTCCCTGGAGAAAAGTGCCATTCCTATCTTTCTGAGGTGCAAACTGAGACCCAGAGAGGTCTAGTGAATTGCCAGAGGACACACAGCTCTGCACACTGCAGAACAGATAACCTTATCTCACCATGCACTGTATCCACAGAGGCCCCCAAATCCCAAATCATCCCCCTTTTATCGGACCTGGCCTCCCAATCCAGATGGGTCAGCAGTTGCAAACCAGAGCCAGATCCAGCCTGCAGCCTTCCTTTGTAAATAAAGGGTTTTTTGGCACACAGCCATCCCCGTTTGTTCATGTGGCCGGTACGGCTGCATGCTCACACTGCAAGGGAAGAACAGAGTGGCTGCAGCAGAGACCCTGTGGCCTGCAAAGCCAAAACTATTTACTGCCTCACCACGTACAGAAAAAGTTTACAGCCCCTGGGGCTCCTGAGATGCCTGCCTTATTTCATCTAAAAGCCATGGGGGCAGCTAATTCCTCCTACCATGACTCCTCCTTTCTCTAGAGAGTGTACAGCTCTAGAAGTATCATAGCCACACCCTCACCATCACCCCCCAGCTGTAGTGCTCAGCTCAAGAACTCCAGCTTTCCCTGGGAAGGAGGCCCTATTACTCTGCCCCTCGTTTACTCGATTCATTCATTCATGTGCTTAAGTCTGCATTGAGCACAAATCAATGATCAAGCTTTACTCAGCCCTGAGGATAAAGCAGTGAACCAAAGAGAAGACCCCTGCCCTCGTGGAGCTGTTATTTGACGAGGAGAGGCAGATGACAAAGAAGAAAAAGTAAATAACAATGTTAGGATGACAGCAAGCCCTGTGGAGGAAATGGGAAAGAATGGCAAGATGTTCCTCAGGGGTGGGAGGAGTAGAGAGATTTTCCCCTACTCTTGGCACAGGCCTGACCTAGAAAAAGTCTTTCCAAGGAGTCAGTATTTTTGTGATAGGAGGAAGAAAGCCAGCCAGCCAAAGAATGGGGGGGTGGGGGGTAGCATTCCCGGCACAGAGACCCGCAGGTGCAAAGGCCCTGGGGCAGGAGCATGGTCATAGCAGGCCATCGTGGCTAGAGAACTGTTCAGGGTGGAGAATACTAGGAAACAAAGCTGGAGAGAGGCCAGTAGGGCTCCTTGTGGGGCCTAGAGGCAGGGAGCCTGGCTTTTATTCAATGTAAAGCAGGAAGTTCCCTCAGAGATCAGTATGGTGGCCTGATTTACACTGTCAGACCTCTTCCTCCCTGTTATGTGGGGGTGTGCATCGTAGAGGGATAAGAATGGAGGTAGGAGTCCCATCGCCATCCTCCCAGCAAGCAGGGGCAGTGGCTTGGGTGGGGATAAAGACCGTGTGGGGATGGAGAGAAGCAGGTGGATTGATCCTATGGGCTCTACCTTTAGTAGAGCCGGCCTAATTTGTTCTGGAAGGCATGAGGGAAATTAAGGCCAGTGTGGAGATTTCTGCTCAGAGCCACTCAGAGGATGGTGGTGCCTCGTGATGATGAAGCCTAGGAAGCTGGGAAAAAGCAGGTGGGGGCTGGGGTGGGGGGGCACATGGGGTTTGAGACACCTATTAGGACTCCCCGCGGGATGTCAAGCAGATAAATCTATGAGTTCGGAGCTCAGGGGCGAAGTCTGGGCTGAGATATAAATTTGGAAGTCATCAGCATACAGATGATATTTAAAGCCTGCAACAGTTCACCAACCCCCCCCCCTCCATAACTTAATCATTCATAGGACGGCACATTTTCAAAAGATCGGGGACCAGGAGAGCCCGTTATCCCCACGCCAGCCCTTGCAAATATGCCTTCTTGATCTTGGCCATGAAAACATAATCATCGGGCTTTAAAAATCACAGTCGGGAAAGTTCAAGCAAGTATGTGAAGTCGCAGAATTTATTATTCAAAATATCCCTTTGCTGTGGATCTTTCCAGCTCCCTGAAGACAGAAGGTTCCTGTAAGCTCCCCTCACCTCATTTTTATTCCTCCATTTGGGTGCCTCTCGTTCCCTCCTTAAGGCTTCGCGGAAGCAGGCAGCCCTTCCTCCAGGGGCATGGAGACCGCCCCATCAGGAGGCAGAAGGGGGCGCGGGGAGCTGTCCCAACTGCCACTGTGGGGACCGGAGGGACGGAGGAGCCGTTTTACCCCTGCCCTCTTGGAAGTGCGCGGCCTTCCCTGGCCGGGCTGGTGTGTTTTGTTCTTCAGCCTGCTCCCAGCCGTGTTGGTGGGTGGCACCTGGAGAGAGGTTGAAATTGGCCGGGAGACCAGCTCTTTTCTCACGTGCCCCCAGCCATCCCAGCGGGCGGAGGCAGAGTGTCGCGAAGACACACGGAGAAGCAGGAATTGTTTTGGTCAGGCAGCTCCTAGGCGGCAGCTGCCAGCAAGGGTGCAAATGGCTGGCAGGAGGGAGGGATCCACGTTCAGACAGCCGAACGTCTCCCCCTGCGGAGGTGCTGGGGAGGCTGCAGGGGCCTGGGGCCGGCGGGAGCAGGTGTCTCCAGGTCACCTCCTCCTCCCTCCTTCCGGCCTCACGCCCCGAGCCTCTTGGAGTGCTGTTTTGGAAATATTTCCAAGCGCTTCAGCAATATCCTGCACACTCTCTTCCCCTTCCCCCGGGAGTGGCTGTCCGTGCGGGGAAGGTACTTGCTCCCAATCCAGCTAAATTGTTATTGACTTGTGTTCTCTGCGTTCCGCAAACATTTCACTCAGCCGTCGCCAGCGAGGCCAGGAATCCCTGCTAGGGCTAACGGGGAAACCAGCTGTGCCGGGCCATTTCTCCTGCTCTTCCTCATCGATCACAGAATTAAACTGACAGAAGGAAAATTTCAGAGCGACTTGGGAGGGGAAGGGGCTGGGCCCGGATTGGTCAGGGGTTCAGGGACCTGGGGACCAGAGTGCTAGAAATAGGAGCAGGAGGAGGGTGGACTTCCCTCCAGGGTTGTGGCTGGTGGCAGGGGGTGGCCGATTTTGCTTCTGAATTGTCGGTTGGCCTAGTCCGAAGAAACCCAAGAAAAACAGACAGACAGGGAGGTTTTTGTTACTGCTTCACGGCCACAAGTGGAACCGGTAGGGTTCTGTAGACAGAGGGGAGAGAGATAATAAATCAGAGGCTGCACAGGTGAGCCATCAACTGAGCTCAGCCACAGATCTTTATTTTGCATGGAAAATATGGACAAGTGGGGTTTGGGATTTTTTTTTTTTTTTTCATGAGTTGCCACTCTTTTGCTATCAGAAGATTTGATCCAGAAGTCGAGCTTCTGGCCTCTGGAAAAATCAGGTCTGACCACCTTGGTTCTGTGTGCCTGTAGGGCAGGTGGGGCTGAGTTGCCAGTCTGCAGCCCACCCTATAGTCTCCCTCCCGTGCCTGCCTGGCTGCTTGAGGCCCCCACACTTACAGATTGGATACAGACTTCCCTCCACCGTGGCCCCCTGAAGGCTTCCCTTCCAGTCTCTACTCCCAACCCAGGGCTGTGTCAGGAAGAGGGGGCCAGAAGCTAATGCCCATCAAGCCACTACTAGAAATGGAAAGATCCCTCTAGGCCTGAGGCAGAGGAGAGGGGGATCCCTTCCAGCAGGTCCTCTTCCTTTTCCTTTGTTTCCCCGCAATGAGTCACCTTCACCTGGCCACTCTCTGTCCTCCCCAGCCTGCACCGGCCCCTCCAGCATCTGTAACTAATGCAAACACATGCAGGACGGAGCCTGAAAGCCCCCAGGCTTAGCCCGGCCCCAGAGCCCTACGATGGGCTAAATCCACCATAATCCAGGCCCTGTGGATGGGGAGCTTCCAGGCCAGCTGCCTGGAACGCAGTGTGAGGGCCACCCACCAAGCTGCACGCAGGCTCCTGCTTCACAGCAAGCCAGAAGCCCATAGCACTGGTGATTAATAAAGGCAATGGGCATCAGTCTCAGTAACCAGTGGCCCACCCCAGACCATTCTCATCACCGGCTTCAGTGGTTTCTCGATGATTCTCTTAGGCAGTTGGGTAGAGAACCACTGGCCTCGAGAATGCCACTACTGCAGGTTGGTGGGTACCGTGGGGCCTCTGTTTCACACCTTTTCTGCTGGGAGCTATTTCCTAAAGGGGCTATGCCAGTGTCTCTACTGCAAGCCTGGCCGCTGAGCCACAGGACCCTAGGCCTCACTAGTGTATCGGGGCACAGGGAAGGGGGAAGTGTGGTCACGTGACTTCCCTAGATCCGCTGCTTATCCATCTGACAAATGGGATGATAATCTCACACAGCTCATGGGATTTCTCCCAGTACACACCCAGCCTGCTGCCCCAAGCCAGCAGGTGCCTGGGCCCTGCCCACTCTGGGGTCCCAACGTGGCCACCATGGCTGGTGGTTCAGAACATCCTGTAGAGTGTTCTTCACAGCTGCATCCCGAGCACCAGGTCTGGCACAGAGTATATGCTCACCTTCAGGTGGGGCCACGGGCTCTTTGTGGCTGAGTCATCCATTTTCTGGAGAAACTAGACATGCAGCAGACTCTTAGGTAGCATCTCCCTTTTTTTGGCATATTAGTAACTAGCTTTTTAAATCTTAAATCATGTCAGCAAATCCAGACACTCTACCAGGGGCCTGTCACGTGTGAGGCTTCCTCCCATTTGGTCACCCACAGACATGGTATCCCAGTGTGGTGGATTTCCCAGGGGCAGACCCCAAGACGTGGACTCGGGTACCGATCAGATCACCTAGGAGGTGAACCCGGGAAGTGCATGAGGAACCGGAAGGAGGCGAGGAACCGGAAGGAGGCGAGGGACCCAGTCCCAGGGGTCTCTGGGGCTCAGCCCACCAGGGCTCCCCAAGATCTGTGTCGTATACACCTCAGAGCTATCCCCCCGGGAGTCCAGGGAGCTGGGACATGTGTCCACCCTCACTGGTGGAGGATTCCTCTGAGGGAGCTTATGTACCCAACGCTTCCAGCCGGCCCCGTGCCAGGGCTGCACATGCCCCCGTGGCCAGGGAAAGCCATTGATGTGTCCCAGAGCCGCGCGCTAATGCTGTGGGTGGCCACCAGGATGGGGCACCCACAGCGGCTCCTATGTTTGTCCAGGGCTGGTATTGCCGCCCCCATTTTAAAAGAGAGAGAAGTGACCTGCCTGCATCCGGTGACAGCGTCCCATCAGGGGACCGTAAGATCCGCCAACCTTCACCGCGCTTACAGTGCGCCAGGCGCTGCTGTAAAAACTTAAGCGCCTTTACCCTCCCGGAGCCCCCCGCGCCGTCCACGCGGGGTACCATTCAGCAGGTGCGGGGACAGAGCACAGAGAGGTGAGGCTCCCGGCCCCAGGTGGCCCAGCGGGGAGCCGCGGGCTCTGATCCTGGCAGCCTGGCGCCCGCTCCTCTCAGGTCCTTTCAGAATTCCCTTGCCCCCCGCCCTGCCCGCCCGTCCTCAGCCTTCTGCCTCTGGAACAAAACCCCACGAGGCGCGTTCTCCCGTCCTCCGGCAGCTCCCCGCCCACCCACTCGCGCCTTTCCGTCTGCCCGCTTTTGCCTTCCATGCAGGGCGACAGCGCCAGCCAGGGCCGGGAGAGAGACGCGGGCTGGCATTCTGTCAAGGAATTAATTGAAAAATAAAATCATTAGATGGGAACTCCAGAAATGCAAAATGGTGGTTGGAGGGGGGGCGGGGAGGGGGGCAGGACTGGGGGGTTGTTGGGGGACGGCTGAGTTTTTTGTCAAGTTAATTTCTCGGGTATTGATGTTTGGTGACATTCACTTGTTGTTTATCTTCGGGTGCAGCTGTAATGCTGAAAGAAAATGCACAGCTTGTTTCGTTTATTTATTTTACACCTTTCTCCAGTTCTGCATTATGTTTGTTTGGTGAAAACCCACTGAGGCTTTTGATGTCGAAGAAGTGGGATTTCAGCAGCTGTTCCCTGCAAGCAGGGTGCTCCATGCGCAGACAGGGCCGGCGGGGGCTGCTGGGTGTCACGTGGTGGGGACTCGGGCCTGACGCATCCCCTGGGGGGGCGGTCGGGGGCCCGGCCTGAGCCAGGCCAACCAGAGCAGTCATGGCCCCGAGCGCCGAGCCCTTGGTGTACTGGGCTCCGAGCACAGACTCACTGATGCTCACGGCTGCCCCAGGAGACGGGTCCTGTCCTCAGCCCCCACGCACAGATGAAGCCGAGACCTGAGGAGCTGAAGTGACTTACCCAAGGTCACTGAGCCATTAGGTGGCAGAGCTGGGACCTTGAATTGTCTGATCTCCAAGGCTAGGGAGTGAGCCCCTCGCTGACCTACTTTGTGCACTCCTCACCCCGCCAGGGGTCCGGGGATCCCCCTGGGCCTCCGTTTTCCAACCTGGGGTGGGAAATGGGTACCGTACCCTTTCAGCCTTTACAAACCAAATCATTGTATTCATTTACCTAACAACTGCTCATGGATCACCTACTAGGTATTGGCTATCCTCTGACAGTCCCTGCCCCAGTGACGCCCCCTGGCCTAATAGCAAAGTGAGACATTGAGTCCACATCTCTGATGGGAGTTAGAGCGGCAGAGATGTTGGTCTGTCCACCACGGACCGGGGTCTAACCAGGTGCCAGTCATTGCTCTTTTGCCTCCATTAATTCTGCCCGTGACCCCACATTACAGGCAAGGAGACGGAGGCAGCAAAAGGCTGGCCAGCGGTGGGGCATATGTGCCCATGCCTGCGTTCCTGAGCCTGTATGCTAAGTGTTGAGGACAGGTGGGGGGTCCCCGGAGAGGCTTCGCTGGGAAGAGGAGCCCATAACTGCTCCAGGCAAAAGGAAAGGCCTCCTTACGTCTGGGCCTGCGGGTCAGCAGGTGGTGGCCACAGAGAAGGGGAAGGGTGGAGGAACAGCCCTGTCCGCCCCCCACCCCACATTTTATGCACGAGGGAGTGAGCCTCACTGGGTCCGGGCCCCACCCAAGGCTGCATACTGGGCAAGTGCCAAAGCCAAGTGTGTGTGACCGTGCAGTCACACCCGCACCCCCCACCCCGAATCAGGGCCCCCGAGAGCCGTTGCAAGCATGTGTGAGACAACGCTAGCAAGTGAGACAGGCCAGGGCAGCAGCCGGGGGCTGCCGTGTGTTAGCCAGGGGCCCTGGGCTGTGCACCTCGCCCTGCACCTCCGTGTCCCCAGCTGTGTAGTAGGGGTGGCAACGCCCCCTCCTGCAAAGGGTTCCTGAGACTCCACCCTCTGGTTTCCCCAGCCAGATGACCTCTCGGGTGCCTCCCAACCCCACCCCTGTTTGTTGTATTGCTGTCCCAACCACAGCAGTGCTGTTTCTCAAAGATTATCCACCTCAGTGCCCTAGGACTCATTCATTCATTCAGTCCTTCATTCGTTCGTTCTTACATTCAGCACAAAAGCACAGAGCTCAGTCTGGCAAGCTGGGGCCAGTGTGGTCCTGGGGACATCCAGAGAGCAGAAGCATCCAGGAGCAGGCCCTCCAGGCGAGCTGGGCCCTGGAGATGCCCTGTGTGGAGAGGTGCAGGAACAGCAGCTCTGTGTCCCATCCTGTGTCCATTGCTCCGGGGCCTCCTGCTTGTCCCAGGATGGGGAGCCGAGGCTCGGAGGGGTGAAGGTCCCACCACCAGGGAGGGGAGCATAGGACTGGAACCCAGCCATGGGTGGCTGTGTCACAGGATGTTTGGTATTCAGGTGACTCGGGGGAGGGCAGCCAAGGGCAGGGCTGACATTCCAGACAAAGACGCGGAAGAGCTGGTTCACAAGTCTTTAAAACAGTGAGGCCAGCTCCCAAGCAAACTGAACGTGGCTGGTGTCCCTGGGGCCGGGGCTGAGGTTGGGAGGTGCCCACTGGTTGGGAGGGTGGGAGATGCTCTGAAGCTATGGGCACAACCACCTGCCAGTGGCAAGACTTGCACAGTGGGGTGAGAGGGCCAGAGCTGAGAGTCAGGCTGGGTTCTGGCCATGTTTACATTGTCCCCTCCTCCAGGAAGCTGCCCTGATAGCCCACATGGAGCAGGTGCCTCCCCATCACAGCGCTGATCCTGCCCTGGGTTGTGGTTGTCCGGCTTCTTCTCCATCACCCCTCAGTGGTCCAGGAACAGCCTAGATGGGGGCTGTCCCATTCATACCAGGCCCAGCCCAGAGCGGGCACTGCCCAGCCTCTGCTGTGAGGGGATGAAAACATGAACAAAGGTGGTTAAAGACTGCTTTTGGTCCAGTCCCTGCTTCTGTGTGTCCTTCAGCAACCTGAACTCTTTGATCTCATCTGTCCCTGCCATCCGTCCTTTCAGTCAGCAGGTACTTACTGAGCATCTGCTGTGTGCCCCACGCCATTCCAGGCCTTGGGGGGACAGCAGTGACAATGCAGACCAAAACCCCTTCCTCCTGGAGCCAGCATTCCAGTGGGAGAGGCAGACAGGGAGCTGAACGGTCGGTCGATGCTGTAGAGGAATGTGGGCAGGGGCTCTGGGAGCCTTGTGGTCTTAAACAAGGAGAGGAGGGAGACCTCCCTGAAGAGGCGAGTCCCCCACCTGCAGGAGGAGCGCTCCAGGCAGAGGGAACAGCAAATGCGAGGCCCGGAGGTGGGAGAGGGGGGTGCCAGAAACCAAGAAGGGGCTCACCTGGGTGGCCTGGTGGCCCTCCTGCTGGCTTCAGCTTTTCCCCCAGGGGAGAGGAGATGGCCCCACTGAGGGCTGAGACAAAGGAGCCACAGGTTCTGATCCCTCTGGGTGCCCCTTGAGAGCGGACTCTGGGAGGGAGGGCAGAGGAAGCTCCCACCATCCTGCAGGCCAGAGATGCCGAGGACTGGGACCAGAGGGCGGCAGTGGAGGTGGGGGGTGTTCGGGGTGCAGAAGTGATGGAAAGCTCGAGCCCTAGGATGCATAGGCAGAAACCGGCTCCTGTGCTGGTGCCTCGGAGTTAGAGAAGCTCTGGAGGTGAGGCCCGCAGCTCCACTGCAGCGGCTGTGCTGGCCGCCACCAGCCAGCCCTTGGAGCCTGGGCCAGCCTGGCCCAGGAGAGCGGGGGCCCGCCAGCCCAGGAGCTCGCACTCCCATTGTTAGTAACTAGGAGGAGGCATCTGTGACAGGCCCACAGGCCCTATTTTGCTGTTCTTCTATTTCTCGGCTCCCATTACCTGCCCACAAATTCAATTTCCAAAGGCCATTGTGCACCTCCAGAGCCTGCGATTCTAAGGAAACCAGGAGCATCGAGGAGGCAGCAAGGAGAGGAAATGTGCGTCTGAGCCACGGGCTGCAGCCTCCACCCCCAGCCCATCCCACCCTCTCTCCCTTTCCATGACTAACAATGATGGGTACAGCTGCCAGGCCCGGGGGCTCCTGGGCGGCGGGCAGCCCCCCACAGCGTCCCCAGCCTTACTGTGTCCCCCCCTTCCTGCTCCATTTGCTTCTCCCTTCATCGGGCAGACGTTAGTGAGCACCCACTAGGTGCCAGGCTGTGCACTGAGGCAGGGACACGGCAGTGAACGGGACAGCTCTGTTCCCAAACAAAGAAATGACCGCCGCGATGTCAGCAGTAAGAAGTGCCCCAAAGCAGGTGGCGGGGTCAGAGGAGGAGGGGGCACGGGAGCTGGGGCTTCACTACAGGGTCCTCTGGGACCTGCAGGTGCCAAGGTCCTGTGGTGTGCATGCAGTGTACCAGCCCGGAGTGGCCAGCTCAAGCAATGGCACCCAGAGGACTAGAGAATTCCCTCTCCTTGCTTGCAAAGCCGTAGGAGCCTGAGACCCCAAGCAGTAGCACCTGTTCTAGAAGGATCGCTCAGGCAGCCCTGTGGGGATGGCAGGAGCAGGAATTCAGGTGAATGTCTTGGATCAGGCAGGTAGCCATGGAGAAGATGAGACAGGGTCAGTGCCCTGTCGCTTTGGGAGGAACAAGGTGAAGAAACAGGCCCAGAGAGTCCAAGTCACTAGCCTAGGACTCTATACAACAGGCCCAAGATTCTTCCTGTCAGGGCCAGGGGCCAGGCCAGACTCTGGAGAGACCCTCGTGAGAGACATGCCCTTGGGAGCTCCAGCCTAGTGGGGAGTCGGAGGCAAAGGATCACAGGGCGGTTGTCTCCCTGAGGACTTCACAGAGGAGGTGTTGTTTGAGGACGGGATTGGGACATCCTGTCTGCAGCTGCCTCTGAACAAGTCCGCATTCTCTGGGACTGAGGCCGACCGTGAGAGGTTAGACAGGCCAGGCCTGAGCCGGTCTCCCCCCACCACATCCCTCCTGGGAAGACCGAGGGCCCAGCTCACCTTCTCCTGCCACCCTCACTACCTCCCTGGCATTCTCGCGCCAGCCCTGGAGACTTTCATAGGAAGTGGGAACACTGTGGCCCTGGTGTTGCTTGGTTTCGAATCCTGCCTCCACGTGTGGCTGAGTAACCTTAGACTTACCTGTCTGCAGCTTGGTTCCCTCCCCTGCAGGAGGCAGTCCTAGCACGTCCCTGTGGGACTGCTGAGAGGAGGAGAGCTGTAGCACACAATGCATCCTCCGTAGTGTTTGGGGCTCAGAGCGACCATGTATTGCTGAGCCCACCGTGCCTTCTGTTTGTGCTGTCATCCACATCCCCGTCCCCTCTTCTCACAGAGAACTCCTATGCGTCCTTCAAAGTCCAAGTCAAATAGCCCCTCCTCTCCAAAGCTACCTCTAATTGTTCTTTCCTCCATGCTTCTTTTGGAATCTTTGAGCAAGCCGCTTACTCTACTGTTAAGAATGTATAACCTCCAGGAAAGCCGGAGCAGCTTCTACTTGTTTCCCCAGTGATGGCCCCCTCACTTTTGACCCATCCCCTCTGAAGGTGTTCTGCTCCCTGCAAGCCAGGCAGAGACCTGTTACCCCCTGAGCTGCTGGGAGGGGGCCTTCCTGGCTCCCTTCCTAAATGGAGCCCTGTCCTCTGCGGGTAGAAGTTGGGGAGGGGGTGGTGGGCAGAGCCGGAGAGTTCCTGGGGCAAGGAGAGGCAGCCCCACGGTGAAGCCAGAGACTAACAGGCAGTGTCTCTCTCCTCTCGTGTTTTCTCTCCCTCGATGGCTTCTGGTCCCTTGTGCCCTCTCTTGTGACTCCCTCCTCCCTCCCTATACCTCCTACCCTCCATTTTGCTCATCCCGGTCCCTCTCCCTTCCTGCCATTCCTCTCTTCCCGCCTCCCACCCCTCTCGGCTGTTTTTTCCTCCTCTCCTGCCATCTGGGCTCCCACAGAGCCCCCGAAGAAAAAGCGGTCTGTGGTGTTGGACGAGATCCTGGAGCAGCTGGAAGACAGTGAAAGCGACAGTGAGGAGCAAACCCTTCAGCTGCGAGCTGGCACCGAGAGGGTACGTGGCTCCAGGGCCCTGGGGACTGGGGACAGCCGCTCCGGCTTCTGCGCTCCTGCCGGGTGGGCGAGGAACGCAGGCACCCCCACCGTGCCCCAGCCTGAGGTTGACACGTTCCCGCCGTCCCCATGCATCCGCTCTGTGCCCCACACGCAAGGGCCAGGGGGCAGGGGAGAGGCAGCCACGTTAGGAAGTCTCGTGGCAGCACAGGGACCCGGAAGCAGCAAACACAAGCCACACCCCACCAAGCCTGGCAGTCCACCGCTGGTTGGAAGGTCAGGGCAGAGGGACTCGGGTTTGCTCATGCGCAGCTGCATGGGAGCAAGTGTGGCATCAGGGTGGAGGGGCAGGACCCTGGCGCCATGACCTAACCTCCCTTGGCCCAGTATCTGCCTCGCAAACGATTCCCACCTCGTGTGGTTTTAGTGAGAAAAACACGCCGCGTGAATCCATGAAAAACCCCTGGTGCGGCACTGAGCGTGTAAGACCGGCTCCAAAGCTTCTGTTCTTGCCCTCCTTCCAGGGCTGCTAGCTGGAGTTCCCACTACATCCATCTACGGGAGTGCTCGCAGCTTGGGACTTGACCTGTGTCCTGCCCGAGGCCCCTTGGGACTGAGGGCTCTGGTTCGACCGCCAGGGCTGACCACAAGGATGCTCACGACACCCAGATGCCAGCCTCTCCAGTTGAGCCTAAGATGTGTCTCTGATGGCAGCTACCCTTGGCTCGTGGATGGAGGACTCTGTGAAATGCATTCCAGCCCTGTTGAAAGGCTTATTGCAGGCTTGGGGTACCCGCCTGCACACACCTACTCCCACCTGTACCTACAGCCTCCTCCCACTGGGAGCACCTGCACCCAGACTCGCCAGAGGCTGGATGGTGTGGAGGAAAAGAGCCCCTGCCACTCATCTGACCTGGGTTCCAATCCCAGCCTCCTGAATCTCACCTCTGTAGCCTCAGACCAGCAAGGTCCCCTCTGACCCTCAGCTTCTCTTTCTGTCAAGTAGGGGTGATGTGCTCACCTGGGGCTTGACCACCTCAGTCAATCCAAGTAAAGCCTGGAAGAGATGCCCATCAGCACTTTTGTTTATTCCTTCATTTGGGACCTCTGGCAGGGGCTCATAAATCTTGGTCTCTGCATTTTGGAGGAAGGAGGTTCCAGTTTTTCATCCAGTTTTCACAGTGGCCTAGAACCCAAGCAAAGCTCCGCAGCGCCGGTCCCCGTGTGAGTCTAAGTGTACTCCCCACTCCCCGTGGGGCAGGTGCTCCCTGGCCAATCCTGGGCTCGTTCCTAAGAAGTAAGAGGCAAAAGGCCCAAACCCAAAGTGGCTTGTTCCCCGCCGTTTGTAGTGGGGTGCCCCACAGACCCCAGGTATGACCACAGTGTGTAGGTGAGGTCAGTGTTAAGCCTCACCCAGGCCAGGCCCTCGATGACCAGGCCCTCCAGTTGCTGTGAGTCTTGGGGGTGACAGGGGCCCACCCTAGTCCTCCCCACTGCTTGTCCTGTTCAGGGACATGTGGGTCCTTCCTGATGAACACACAGTCTATACTCACACCGCCAGGGCCAGGCCAGTGGCGGCAATGTAGTCACCACATTGGAGATAATCAGACCCATGGGCCTGACACACGAAGAGGCCTCGTTGGCATCTACAAGACTGACTCGGATGACGGGACTAGAACATTCCCAGGACAGGATCCGCCAGCTCCTGCAGCCTGATGCCGTGTGTCCAGCGCAGGCTATGTGTTCAACCAGCCTGGGAGACCGGGTCGCCACCCCCCTTGCTGCTGCACCTGGCCTCTCGGCCCCCCCACCCCAGGGGCTTACTGTCTGGACAAGGAACAGCCACGTAAGCAAACAAGAACAGCCAATTCAACTACCCTGGAGATCTTGGGGTGCCCCATCACCTCCCCCTTCATGCCACCAAGGATGTTGACGGTGGATGCCACCCTCATCGCCTCCCTTCCCCTAACCCAGGAGCACCTCATTCTCCACAAGCAGCCAGAAGGAGCCAGTTGGATCTGTAAACTGGGTTTTGGAAGTCATAGCTTAAAACCCTTCAGGGTTCCCCACACACTTGCAATGAAGTCACACTCTTCACCCAGCAAGAAGTCCCTGCCACTTGTCCCCCACTTACTGCATGCTGGCGTTTCCAGTGTGCTCCCACCCCAGGGCCTTTGCACTTGCTCTTCTCTCTGCCTGGGACACTCCCCCTCCCCCCTCATCTGTCCTGACCATCTTTTTTTTTTTTTTTTTTTTTTTTTAATTTCCCTTTGAGATCTTAGTCTAAATTCTCTGAAACAGTCCCTGGCCACTTTATCAGAAGCAGTCCACTCCACTCCTCCCCCACACCCAGACCCATGCCCACACCATTTAGTCACAGCACCTAGTGCAGGGAGCAGCCCAAGCCCTGGCCCTTCTCCTCTGAAAGTGACTGTCGCCTTGGGCGGTCAGAAATTACTCTCACTGTCATAATTCTTACATAGAAGCCACCACCACGTGATGACCCTGGAACAGCTAGATAATGGTTAGGCGAAGTTAGGTAAGGTAGGCTCGGCGCAGAGGACAGGCACCACTCTCCTCCTTGGAGGAAGCCCCTGGGAGCCCCTGGGGAGATAAACTTCCATCCAGTGTGTGCCGGGAGATTTGTGGGGACTCGGGCAGCCAGGACGTAGTTGCTGTTGTCACCAGGGATGCAGGGTATAGGGGAGCTTGTGGGGAGGAGTTAGAAGTGACAATAGGACATCAGTCAATCTAGGAGAGAAGTGCCAGGAATAAACCATGGCGGGGGAAGGGGGGGTGGTCGCTGAGGAAGGGGTGCAGCCCTGGGGCTCAGTGAGCCTCCTGATGCACGTGTGGACCCATCCATTTCTCACAGGGGTCCGTGGCCCTCAGATGGTCAGGGGAACTAGGAGGAGGGCTGTGCTGGAGGCTGGACCGGAACAGGCGCCCCGGAGAGGGGAGGGGAGGTGGCAGGGCCAGAGACCGCAGGGTCAGAGGGGGCCCCTGACCTGACGAGGCTGTGGGGCCCGCCGTTTGTAGAGGCAGGAGCTGGAACCCTTCCTGTGTGCCCCATGGCCACACCCACACCCCACGCCGGCTCTCACACTCAGGCCCTGACCCCTACAGGCCATATTTCCCAGGCTCCCCTGGCAACAGGCTGCCAGATGGGTCTGGCCAGAGGTGGGCACCAGCAGACGTCTGGGGGCTGGTGGAGGAGAGAGGCCAGAGCATTCCTCCCCACCCCTCACCCCTTTGGTCCTGTGCAGGTCCTCGCCGAGGGTTCTAGCCCTCGGTTCTGGCAACACCACTGTCTCCCTGGAACCCTCCAGGTGGGTGTGTTGTTACCCACTGGCCTCTGGCTCTGCCTGAAATCCCATCTGTGGAACTGACACAGTTCCCCACCAGGCACAGCGAGGAGATGCGGGGGGCGGAGGCCGGGAGTGTAGCTGGTCTGTGCACATGGGGCTCCAGAAGGAACAGAGAGAGGCCCCGAAAACCCCTGAAGGGTGGGAGGGAATATTTGGATGTAGGGCCAGGCTTGGGGAAGGAGAGGCCACCGAGGCCTCTGGGACTGGCTGGGGGAAGGTGCTGTACAGACCGGCCTGGATGGGTGAGGAGGCTCTGGCTCCTGCCTGCAGGTGGAGGACAGGCGAGTGGCTGGGGTCGTCGCAGAGCCGAGTGAGAGTGGGGTGCGCTGCAGCTGGAGGTGTGGGCAGGAGAGAACCCACAGGCTCCGGTTCCAGGAAGGCCTGGGTGGGATCTCAGCAGCACCCCCCACCGCCTGTGCAACCTGCACCAGGGGTCTCAGCCTCTCCCGCCTCAATTAGCCTATCTTAAAAAAAAAAAAAAAAAAAATTAGCCTATCTTTAAAGTGGGTACGAGAAGAATTTTGGCCTCGTAGGATTTTTTTTGAAGATTAGATAAAAGATCACGGGTAGGAAGCACGTAGCAGACTGTTATATGCCTCGGGGACGCTAAATAAGGGGAGGGTATCGCCATCGTTTGTTACTCAACAAAGGAAAGGATGGGGCATGGCACCTGCAGATGCCCGAGGAAGCCAGAGCCCAGCGTGCACACAGCAGGCCCGTGGGGCCCACGTCGGAGGCATGGGGCAGGGTGGGGAGTCCCTGCATCCGGGAAGGTGGCCTGGAGAGGGTACCCTCTGCCCACAGCGCCCGAGCCGGCACATCGTCCACCCGGGCACAGTGAGCCGACGGTTACCAGGGTGCGCACTTGGGAAACCAGGGAGGGCTTCCCCTGGTCTGTTCCTAACCCTTGCGATCCTGGGGTCACCCGCAGGCAGGCCTGCCGTTGTCACAGAAACTCCTCTTCTGAGAGCCAGGCTCGGGCCCCGGGTCAGCGCTTCTGGGCCGGTCCACAGACTTGGTGGGTAAGGAGGGTTCTTGGCCGCCAGAGGGCCCGGCCGTGGGGCTGGCCCGGGGCCCGGGGTGCGTGCTGAAGGCCTAGGGCCAGCCCTGGAGGGCTGCCTCCCTCCCTCCCGGGAAATCCAGCTGGCATCTTCCGGCCGGTTGAGGGCACTGGCCAGGGGCTGGCGTGACCGGAGTGAGCCTCCCTTCCCACGGACGCATCTCCGCTCCGGGAGGGCGCCGGGCAGCTTGGGGCGCCCAGAAAAGACCAGCCACGGCGGCTTCACGTGGAGCAGGAAGGGGCCCCGGCCAGAGGCAGCGGCTGGCGGAGCCAATCCTCGGAGGCCCTCGTCCCGGCCTGTGCATCCAGTCATCAAACACTCGGTGCCAGAAACCACAGCCACATGAGGGCCTGTCTCCTGGGCTTGGAGACCCACGCGTCAAGCACAAGACGGTTTCCAGCGGCCCTACCGCCGGATTTTCCTCCTCTTTTACTGCCTCCTCGGCTTTTTTGTCTTTTGAGGCCGGGCCGGCTCCCAGCGCCTGTCTGTGCTCTGCGGCGTCTAGGAAAGGATTAGTGCAAGCTGAGCATGCAGGCTTTGGTGAACAGAGCCGAGTTTGGTTTCAACATCTAATTCAATTTGTTCTGCCGAGATTGAAATATGAAATGGTTGCCAGTCAAACGTTCAAAGGATGGGGGGAAGGGAGAGAGCACGCCTGCTGAAATTTAAATTTTAATGAAAATGACTTTAACCCTTTGGTGCACCTTGCAGAAACAGAGCACAGTCTCCCCTCCCGCGGAGGAGCCCCTCCTGGGTGCCCCCCTCCCCGCTTCTCTTTTGCAGAGCTTCACTAAGACTATGTAGTGCTCTTTCTTTTTTTCAGAAATAACTGTTAATAAAAGATGAATGGAATACTTGGTTCGTTATAGGCTCCCATCTTCCCCCAGTGGTGACTTGTGCAAGTCCAGGCCCCGAACCCATGCTGGGCACCAGTCACAGGTGTAAATGGTCACCTGTGTCTCGGTTTCCTCTGTGTGCCCTGCCCCCTCTGGAGCATAAGCCCTGGGAAGGCAGGATCCATGCCTCGTGCACACCGCGACCCCTGCCTGGCTTGGGGTCGGAGGCAGGGGGCGCTTGGCAGTATTTGATGGAGAGAACGCTCCCCACTTTAAGCCCCCGACAGCTTTGGGAGGCGGGTTTATGGGATGTATAGAAACGGAGGCAGGCGGCATCCCCAGAGGACAAGACGCGGAGGGCGGGCACCAGGACTCGCACCCAGCTTCACGTCACCAGAAGCCCGAGTTCCCAACCTAGTGGTCCCCTGCTCCTCCAGGCTGTGCGAGAGCCTGACCCTGAGCAGGGTGGCAGCCACACTCTCCTCTCCTCGCCCCTGTGCAGTGGGCTGTGCCACTGTCCCTGTTTCACAGCTGAGTTTGGGGCTTGGGAGGGCAGGCCTCACAGGTGCCACATATGGATCTCTAACTCAGGGCAGCTTGAACGAAAGGCACCTTGTCTTTTTTCCCTTGATTCGGCTTTTCCTGTTCAGCTCCTACTTGCCATGAACTGCTAATGTGCTTTTTGGGGTATGTGTATGTTTAATATCAAATGCCATCAACCCCGGGCACGTGTTGTGGCTCACAAGGCTGTGGCAAGCACCAGGCGTTGCCATGCCATCCTAAGGCTCCGGGGCAGAGAGTGGGGGTGATGGGGTGGCCCCGAGACTTCCCTCGGGGACAGTGGGCTCCCGAGGGCTAATCCCTTGGCCTCATCCCTGGGAACTCATAGAGCCACGGAGCCAAAACTGTTTGAACTTAAAACGCCTTGTCATGTGCCTCTAGCCTGTTTGTGGAGCCCACTGTGCACGAGGCTGGGCCATGGGTGAACTCAGCAAATGACACTCCTGGTCCCGAGGAACTGATGGCAGAAGGTGGGGAGACAGCCAGCCAGCAGACGGCTCCTTCTCTAGTGCCACTGAGGCTGACGTGTATGGGGTGTCCACAGGGGCCGAGGGAGGGCTCCCTGAGGGGGTGGCATGTGAGCAGAGCCTGGGAAGGCGAAAGCAGGGACCTGAGTGCAGAGGCCACTGCAGTCATCTAGGGGCAGGGGGTGACTTAGACCTCAGAGGAGGAGGTGACTGGCAGCTAGGTCCTAGACATGTTGAAGATGGACCCCATGGGATTCATGTACTAAAGTTCCAGCCCTGAGGTGTGCAAGGCCAAAGTTGACTCCATGGTTTGGGACCTATGCAAAAGGTAGCTTATGCTGAGGCTGGCCCCTGCAGGAGCTGGCACAGGGCATGCCAGCAGTTGGGGTGCAAAAGCGCATTATGTTGGAGATGACCATAAGCCGTCAAGTGGAGAAGACTGTCAAGTTCACAAGAGACGGCTGGACCAAAGACATGATGGGAAATCCTCTGTTTTCTTTAAGAAATCTAAGAAACAACATGGGGCACTGACAGCCCCATGTAGGCAGAGCTAGTAAATCTTGGCTTGAAGCTCAGAACTTTCCGGTTCATTTTTAAGCCACCCATAGACAGTTCCAAACTCTTGGCCACAGGATTTTAAGAAACAAAAGTTTTACCAGAACCCCAACATAGAAAACCACAGAACTGCTCTGTTCAAAGTCGGGGTGTGCGGCCTGGCCCCCCACCCACATATTCGTCCTCCACCTCAACACCCCAGGGTTTGAAGACCTGAGGTAACATGCAAATGTGACTCACAAACATGATGTGCAGGCTTCAGGGGTACACAGGAAGACTTTTAATGTATGAGTTTATTTGCACATGTTTGTTGCAAATACAAACGCACAGCTAGCTCATCACACCTGCGATTTCACCAAGCTCTAACGAGGAGGCAAAAAGAGTGTATCGGGATAAAAGAAATTATTAAGACCGTGAGTATAGTAAAACGGAAGTGGTAAAGAAGAGCCGTGAGTGGTCTAAACCAGGGGTTGGCAAACAGCAGCCCGTGGGCCAGATCCAGCCGCAGCCTGTTTGTATAAAGTTTTATTGGCACACGGCCATGCCTGTTGGTTTCCATACTGCCAGTGCTGGCTTCCTGCTGCTGCTGCTGCTGCTGCTGCTGCAGAGTTGAGTTGCAACGGAGACCATAATATTTACCGTCTGACCCTTCACATCAAGTTTGCTGAGTCCTGATCTAAAGCGAACCCCTGTAATTTTACAGCTCAGAGATCTAGACCCAGAGAGGGCCAGTGGCTTCTACAAGGTCGCCCCATGCAGAACTCCCCATTGGGCGCACTTCCCACGGCACCACGCTGCCTGTGCACAGACCAGAGCCCCGCGCTCTGGGCTCAAATCCCGGCTCTGCCCCTTACCTGCCGCGTGACCTTGAGCTAGCTCCTTGACCTCTATGTGCCTCCGTGTCCTCATCTATGAACTGAGCGCAGCAGCAGTGCCACCTCTCTGGAGTCAGAAGGGTTAAATGAGTACAGACGCCGAGGGCTGAGACCAGTGCCCGCCACGTAGTGAACACCCTACAAGCAGTTGCTGCTGTTACCCCATCCCCCCAGTGTAAAGAAGTGTCCCCCGTGCCTGCCCCATCACCCACCACCCAGGAGGCCGTGTGCTCCAGCACAAGACCTGAGCCCAAGGCTGTCTGGCTGAGCAGCAAAATAAAAGGGGCCCTGCAATCTAATTAGAGCATCGCCAGAAGCCAGGCCTGAGTCCCCTCCAGCTTCCTTAATAAACCCCACTTCCCCCTTAATTGCAGCTTTCATGAAGACGATCCACTGGGGCCTCAGCGCCCCATCCTTGGGCTCAGGCCAGCAGCAAACATTTTCCTGTTTTGCAGATTTCGGGTGGCAGCTGCTTCTGCCTTCCCCAGGTACTGTCAGGAGCCCTCCCCTCTCCTGGTCTCCAAGAGATTCCGGGCAATAACATCGCTGCCACCTCCTATGTCCACATGTTACCCTGTAGTTGACAAAGCGCTTGAAGCCACCAACTCGATGGATCTCAGCTGAGTCGCAAGGCAGAGACTGTCAGTCTTGTTGCACGAGTGAGAAACTGAGGAAAGTGAAGCAGCGCATCTCCCAGGAAGGTGCCAGACGAGGGCAGGCTGCTCTCTCCCCCATGTGTGCAGTGGCCACACACTGTGACCCGCAGCATAATCTGAGGCATCCTCTTGCTCCCCTTGGCTTCGTGGACAAAGGACGGAAGCCGGAGGCGTGGGGAGCCACAGGCGCCACCACCAACAACACCGGTTCCATCCGTGGTTCTCAGACTGACCTTCCCAGAGGAGCTGGGGATGTGGCCTGGGTCCAGAGCCTGCACCCCCTGCAGCTTCCAGGGAGTTCGTGTCGGGTGGCCCAGCGCCCACCGTGTGAGCATCTCAGTTGGGAGCTGAGAGATTTATTTGGCAGCTGCCGAGATGCAGGCCAGCTTCATCTGGGGCTCCAAAATCAATCGGCTCCAAAGCCAGGGCACCGGGCAGCTGTGTCGGCTTCGCGGAGATGACCCTTCCCACTGCTGTGACAGACCCAAGTATCAGCGGTTTAGACAAGGTGGAGATTCTCTCCCTCAAATGACAGCGGGCAGGGCAGTAGGCTCCGTCCACTACAGCGCCGCAGGGCGACGGGGACCAGGCTGCCCTCTCTGCCAGGACCAGGCAGCGGGGTGGGGACCAGGAGAGGCCTGCCCCGCCCTTCAGGGGCGACAGTCTCACGTGGCTTCTGGTCAGGACAGAGTCACACAGCAGAAGCCTCCTGGGGGTGAGACCGAGAAGCAGTCCCGGGGTGGGGGTGCCGTGTGCCCAGGAGCCCGGGGTCCTCGACCTGCAGGAGGTGGGAGAGTGAGCGTGGGAACAGCCAATGGCCTCTGGCACCGAGGTCATCGGGCTGCTGCCTGGGCTCTTCCTGGGGCATTTTCAAGATTGATTTGTTCCTGATTTCCACCCTCTGAGCCAACTTGATTCCTGAACCCCCCAGGAGCATCCTTCAGAGGTCCAAAATGGGCTGCTGCGTATTCTTAACCCGAGAAAAGGTTAAAGCCTACTCTCCGATACTCAAGCACCAGCTGTCCTCGAAAAAGCCCAGACAGAGGGTCTTGCTTCCACACGGAGACATGTCTGCTGCTGCCCCACGTGGCAGGGACCGCAGTCATTGAGCGAGGAGATGGGGGAAATCGGGGTTTGGATGCAGTCCCTCCCCCACACACCTCTTAAACGTGCCTTGCTTCCGCCCCATCCCGGGGCACCATCCGATGGTCTCCCTCTCACCCCTTCCCCAGGCCACCTCCTGCCCGCCTGTCCCCACCAGCCACCCCTGGTTCGGGTGCTCTCCCTCGGGGCTTCCAGGGATGTGCTGTGGCTCCGGCACTGCCCCCACCTGGAAGCCCTTTGAGGGCGGGGCCGGGGCCTTGTGTACGCAATGTCCACCAGGGGAGGCACCCACTTAGTGTTCGCAGGAATCCAGGCTGTCCCTAGTCTGGCCTCTTGAGAAACAGGACATTCAGAGGGCCTTCAATGCCAAAACCAGGGAAATCCTAGCCAGGCAGGTGAGTTGGACCTCCCCAGTTGCCTTCTCACCTCCAGAACATTCATGCCACCCACAGACCTAGATGGCACCTGTCCAGCCCTGGGGTGAGCTGACCATCGAGTTAACTCCATCCTGCCCGAAGTTACTGTGCTCTGTCTTCTCTGCAAGGTCGGGTGGTCCTGCTTGATCGTCACAGCTAGGCGGGCCCAGCACCTGCCCCCCGGCCACGCAGCCTCCGCCCTCGTCCCCCTCAAAGCCAGCGAGCCCTTGGCGGGCCTGTGCTCCCCGGTTTGGCCTGCTCAGCTTGGCCTGGAAACAGTTCTCAGCCTTCCTTCAAAGGGTGCCCCGGGGTCCTGGAGAGCCCGAGCTGGTCCATTCTGGTTCCCCAGACTCCGTCTGTGCGAACCCCGGATCTTCTCTGGGAAGTGTTTGGGAGTTAGCCATACTTCTCCACCTTCGGGCTCCTCTGCTATCCCGGGCCTCCCGCCCTGGCTCGGTGCCTCAGGGACAACAGCACGGCCCCCCTCTCCACCCAGCTGGTGCGGCCACCGTTCTGGGGTTCTAAATGCAGGTCCTGCTTGGTTCTGGGCGCTCTCCCCTGTTCAGCCAGGCGGTGATGTCCCTGGAACACTGTTCACGTCTGTCCATTCGGCCGCCGCTCTGGGGGGAGTACTGTCAGCATTTTTACTTTCTCCAAGTCGACCGTCAAGTATTTACTTTTACTGTGTCTTGCCGGGGAGCCTTGGCTTCTGGAGCAAAAGCCACTGGACCCTCCAGATGAGAGTACTTCCCAGAAACCCAAGCCCTTGGGGGTGAGAGGTCAAGGGCCCAGAAGCACAGGCTTGAGAATCACCCAGCCTAGATTCACGATTCCTCCCATCTCGAATCTCAGCATCTGTTTCCTCTGAAAATAGGAGGAAAGACCATCCCTTCCCGGGGGCTGGGCCACAGCCCAGGTGCTGGTCCGTGGGAAACACTACCACTCATCTCACCGAGTCTTACAGATGCTGCCCTGCTCCAGGCCCCAGTGGGAACCGGGGTGCAAGCCCAGGTCCCCGAGGAGCTTTGCCCCAAGCACCAGAAACAATATCTTGGACTGTGGTCCTTTGCAATTTATATGCAGGGACAGCACAGTGGCCATGAAAACAGCATCAGGGGTCTTGCGTGGGTGAGGGCAATGGGAAGGCGGCTCTAAGAAGTGACATCCCAGCTGCAGGGGGGTAGGAGATAACCAAGCCGTGGGGTGGGGGTGGGGGTGCGGTGCGGGGAGGCACAGCTCACGAGAAGCTGCAGTGGTGGGGACTGGGAGCCGAGCTTGGCTGCCGGTTCCTCCCACCCCAGCCCCTGGCACCCCCATCCATCGCCCATCCAGACGGGAAAGCCCTGCTGGCACCCCCCGGTCCCGGCCACCGCCAGGAGTGGACCGCCATCAGCCAGGGGTGGCTCACAGGGCGCCCTGCTGTCCGCAGCTGGGGGCCGCCGTGGTGTGTCAGGGCTGCTCAGGTCCCCGCATCCCCCAAGGCAGAGAGTCATGTGACAGCTGTCTGAGGTTTCAGATGGATCCACTCATGAATATCAATCAGGCCTGGTAATTCACAGTAAGTGGGATCCAGATTGACTAATAAGGAAGGCTTTCACCCCAAACTGGGTCCAGGGAAGGAGAGTGGCGGCGGCGTGCAGCGGCAGGCAGGTGCGGGCACGATGTGACCGGAATTAGAAAGCCTGATGGCAGAACTGCAGGCAGCAGTGGACGCTCGCTCGCTCCAGGGGAGGGACAGCTCAGGGAGCGGGGCTCCCTCCAGGCGGCAGCCAGCACCCCCAGCGGAGTGGGGAGCAGACCCCGGGGAAGGCTGCAGCAACAGCAGGTGGGAGACGGAGGGAGAGGTGAGGCCGCCCTTCAGGGATGCTGGCGGGCATCTCGGGTGCAAGGCCCCTGCAGGTTCCTGTCCCTCCCCTGGCTCCTGACTATGGCTGTGGGGTCCAACTTGTGGGGGCCCAACTGGCACCCCCTGCCGAGATGGACTGCTGGGGCCGGTTCCAGGAGGACCACAGTCCTCCTCACCAAGTGAAGAGCTGGCTGCGGGGAGCAGTGCCCCCGGGATTCCGGGGGGAGCCGAGGCCCGTTCTGAGCACGTCCCTGGGTGCGGAGCTCCTGCATGCACCCCACAGCCCGAGGTCAGGGGATCAGGATTAAGGACAGCCCCAGGAACAGGCCAGATTTGGGGGCAGACCCAGCTCTGCTCTTACAAGCTCTGCGGCCTGGGAACCGAGGCGCCTGGGCTTTCTGTTCTTGGGTCTCTAAGTGGGATGACGAGAACACCCACCTTAGAGGATTGGCTGGGCTGTGGCCCCATCTGCAGGGGGCGCCTGTGGCCTGAAAGGCACCCATGAAGCCACTGACACACTGTGGGCATCGAGTGAGGGTCACTCCCTCGATGTGAGGGTCACTCCCTCCCTCGCCCTCCCCATCCTGCTTTTATCCACCATCCTGATAAGTCACCGTCGTCGTCATCACTGCCCTAACCACAGATGACTCCTTGAACTCGCCACCCCACGAGGTGGGTGCCATCCGACCTGCAGGGAGGAAGCAGACACTCAGAGGTTAGGTGCCTCACCCAAGACCACACAGCCCCGGGGTCGAGCCGGGGTTGGTGTGGGGTCTGCACCTCCGGGCTGCACCACTCGGCCTGCCTGCCGCGTCTGCCCCTGCCTGTTGCTGTCTCTCAGCTGCCCTAACGGAAAGGCTGGCAAGGCTCTGAACCAGTTCCTCAGCCTAGAAACCCCTCCGGCCCCGCAGCTGCAGGCTGCTGGCTGCCAGGGCCTGTTCCCTTCCCTCACGCACCAGGCGGAGCTTGTGGGGGTCTGCCCAGAGCACCTGCCCAGCATGCTTGCCTTCCCGGGGCGCCACTGTGGTTCCACGGCCCCTCAGGGCTAGGGCGAGCCGTGTCCTCCTTCCCAGCCACACTGGGTACAGGAGCAACACCAGCCCCCCGACTCCCAGCTCGGGGGGCTCTTCCGTCTCCAGAGGCAAAGGCAGTTCCCCCGGGGCCTGTGATCGGCCTGGAGTGGGGGCTTGAGAGATTCAGGGGCCCCCTTTAGAAGCCCCACCCAGCCGGCCTCCAGGCACATCCTGGCCAGTTCTCAGGGCTGGGCTCTGAGTCCTAATGACTCAGCATCTTTCTCTGAGAATTAAGTCCTAGGCCGCGGGGATTCCATGGTACAACGAAGTCAGATGATCGATTACTGAATCCTCGCCGCAGCCCAGTGACCCGTGTGCAGTGCTATCCCCCCACATGCCCCCATTTTTGCAGGGCAGGAAATGGAGGCTCAGGGTGGTGCTGGGGACCCCCCGCCCACCCCAGAGTCACCCAGCTGGGAAGAAGGAGGCCGTATGGTCCTGCCCGGACTCTGGGACTCCCGGACTCCCATCCCCGAGCCCCAGACGGCTGGCCAGGCCTGTGCCAGAGCCCGGTGCATTTGTTCCTCCCAGGGGACTCCGACCAGCCCCTTCCCCGGGCCAGGCCCTGGGGTCCGTGGCAGACCCAGCCCCTGCCCTGCAGAGCCCACGGGCGGACGGGGAGGAGACAGGAGACGGACATGGGCCAGGCCCTGGGAGAGAGGAGGCTCCCGGCTCTGAGGGCACGCGGGCACCTGGCCGTGCAGTCGTGCGTGTGGAAGGACGGGGAAGCCGCGGACACGCACGGCCTGGTGGTCGCGGGAGCTCAGCCTGGCTTCAGAGGGCCATGCCCGGCACAAGCCGCTGCCTCTGCTCGCCCATCAGCGGCCAGGACACGTCCTCGGTGTGCTCCGGGCACCGTCCCCACCACAATGACTCTGTTTAGGACAACAAACGGGTAGTTTAAAAGCCCCGGCCTCTGTCACCCAGGGGGGTGAGGGGGTCACCTGCCTCCGTTGCAAATGAGCCTGCCTCCGTCCACAACGTGTACGTGATACCCTGTGGGCAGAGAGAAGGACCGGAGATCAGAGCCAGGTGAGGGCCCTGGAAGTGGAGGGAGCTTCCACGTGCGCTCGGGGCGGCCGCTGACCAGGTGACAGTCTCCCTACTGCCGTCACTGGGTTCTTGGGAGCCCGCGATGAGATGAAGCTCGCCAGGGGCCTCTGCACAGCGCCTAGTGCACAGCAAGTGCTCAGTAAACAACCGCCACGGCGATGGTGGGTATTGTTACTTGCCAGGCTAGCCTTGATCTCATCGACTCTTCAGTGGATGGCACGTCGGTGCCACCTGGCCCCTGGCCCCCTCTGAACTGCAGGGCCAGGCAACACTCACGGGGGGGCCACGGGGAACAGATGAGCCAACGTGCCAGGACTGCTGCTCTGTGTTTGCTCGTCAAGTGGGCCACCATGCCTCCGAGGTGTAGGGGGGCCCAGTGTGGAGGCAGTGGGGGCCGTGAGTGCTGGCCCCCCAGTCCGAGGGCATCCGCCAACCTGCACGCCAGTGGCAGGGAGGGGTGGGGGGGGGTGAGGGTCGGCCAGCACAGCCCACCGCCTCCTGTGAAACACGGCGACTTTCTCATTTTCCCCTTGAGCGGTTTCACCTGCAGCGAAGGCTCGCTGGCTGGAGACCCAGGCCCGGGGTGGGAGGCGGGTGAGGGGACTGAGCACACCCCACACTCTGCCCTCCCCGCCACAACAAATAACCAGAAGTAACCAGAAAGGGCTTGAGGGAGAGACTGATTGATAAATACCAGCCCTGGCCCCTCCGCGGACCCAGTGGGAGTCTTCACTAAATACATAAATATGCCCAGAATTTAGATTCACTTTGGACATTTGCACACCAGGCAGCAAACTGTACAAAGACACCTTGTTCCAGCTCCTTATCTTTGAACGCAGAGATGTGCCTTCAGTTCATCTCTCTAAAGGGAGGGTCAGCTTCGGATGCTTTTGCTGTGTGCGATACTCTTACGTGGCCCGTCGGAATGCCATCATCTTTTATTTATAGGGGCTGTGTTAGTTAGAAAGGCTTCTAAGGAGAGTGTCCCTGGGCCAGTTTCTTGATACGAAAGCCCAGCTGTAACCATGTGAGTGGGGCTCGCGTGCCCATTTTCCAGATGCAGAAGCCAAGGCTCCTAGGGTTGTGGTGGCTTGCTTGCAGTTACACAGTCTGAAAACAGTGGATTGAGGCTTCGGGGCCCAGGGTCTGTCTGACAGCAAAGCTGGTGCTCTCCATAGAAAAGCCCTGATGGGTGGGGGCAGCGGGAGAGAGACAGAGACAGAGACAGAGAGAAGGCCCTTCCGTGCCCATCCTTTTGGGAACGTGTCCAGCCTGGGCTCCAGGCCATCACCAGCCTGCCGGGCCACTCGCTTTAACTCAGCGAGAACAGGTGGGATGAGACCCTCTGGTAAGTGTAGGCCCAGCCCGGCAGCCAGGGCCCCGGGCCCCTCACCGCACCTCTGTGGGCTTCCTCTCCCAACAGGACTCGGGTCACATGTGACCAAGGCCGGCCGGGCCGGGCTGCACCGAGTCCTGCTTCACGGGGCCTCAGAGCGTCCGAGGCCACAGGAGCTGAGCCCTGCCCCGTACCCCTGCCCACCCTTGTCCCGCAGCTCCAGCCTCATGATGATTCCCAGAAGTGTTCAGGCCGGGCCTCGGGCCCCAGGGCTCATCCCAACAGGTCCTCTGCTGCACATTCTCCACCCTCGTTCTCCCTCAGAGGTGACCTCACCCAGTGTGACCCCCCCACAGCGTACACAGTAGTGTCCCCCACACGCTCTGTCCCCCGACTCTGTTTCATTTTCTCCTGAGCATTTACCACGCTCTGACATGCTTGCTAGTTATTGTCTGTTCCTCCTGTCCCCCCCCCCAGCTAGAAAGTTCTACGAGGGCAAGCATGTTATTGGTCACTGCGGAGTCCTCAGGGCCCGGCACAGCTCTGGGGACAAGGGCATGTCGGCCCAAGCCAATGACAGGTGGGTAGAGAGCTCCCTCCTTCAATCAGAACGGTCATTCTCCATTCTGCCTTTTTTTACCCCCTTCGCAGACGAGAAGGCTGAGGCCCCTGGCCCAGCACACAGAGCCCCCGCGGTGCCCTGCGGTGGCCCTGGCCCCAGGACATTATCCCCTCCTCCAAGGGGGGGACGTCCAGCTAACTCCTGGCCAGCCGCTGCTTTCGAGAAGGAGGAAGGAGGATACAATCAAACCGGAGCCTGGACGCTTGGGTCGGCCTGCGCGGCTTGGAGCCCCGGCGGGCGGCGGGCGGCGGGCGGCGGGGTCTGGGGCGTGCTGGCAGACGGCCGGCGGAGGCCCTGCTCGCCTTACTTAGAATGCAGCCGTTAGATCCTGCCCGCTCTCTGATGGCTGCGAGTGATTGACACTTACAAATTACCCAGCCGAAAGTGTCGAGTCTTTGACCCCTGAGTAACATCTTTGGCAAGCCTGAGATTTGCCAGCATTTTGTCATCTAATTACTACAAATCCCTTGAAAATTCACTGGCTGGTGAATTTTTAATGCGGGGCAATTTCAATGTGATGCATTGCCCAGATGGGTTCTTGCATTTCTCACCCCTCTCTCTCCGTCTCGGTCTCTCTCTCCCTCTCTCTCTCTCTCTCTGTCTCCATTCCTCTTCACTTTAACTTTAATAATAACCTCACAAACTTCTGGATGAGCCGCCGCAGGAGTCGCACCCCGAGCGTCTGGGCGGAGCCGCTGGAGGTGTGCGGTCTTCCCTCTGACAGCCGGTTGCACGGTCTGCTCCCTGGAAACGTGCGCCCAGGCCGGTCTCCAGGCAGCATGTGGGTCTGCTTCCCCCCACACACCGCAGACTTCCCCACCCAGCACGACAGCCGAGGCAGCACCAATAAACCAGCTCCCTTCACAACACACCTTGCGAGGGGTGGCTTTCCCTGGGAGAGGGCTGGTGGCTGTTTGCAAGGTCGATTACTTTTTAGGCTCAGTCTTGGGCAAAGCAAGTATTTCAGCCCATCATCATCATCATTATTATTTTATCTCACTCTTTAGATCCGGGATGATGGCGTTCACCAGGCCCGAGGAGAGACGGCTGCCTTTTTCAGAGCAGAGGAGAGACTGTCCCTTCCACTCTGCATCCCTGGACAACCCCAGACCCCGAGGAGGAAGCCGGACTTTCTCGGCCCGAGCAGCACCCCGACCCTCTCGTGCTGCGGAATGCACCTGGGCCGTCAGCCCACGGGAAGCCGGCGCTTAGGACCCAGTTCCCCACGACAGCAAAACTGTCCTCCCACCACGAGTGAGGTGCGGCCCCTGAGCGAGAAATCTGCCTCCTGTTCCTGCACGTTTTACAAATACTCGTCATTCCTTTTCTTCCCTCATCTTTTTATATGTACATTGGAGTCTTATGTCTAAATGCAAAAACAAGATGCCGTTTGAACTTCGTCCCCAGAACAGCCCTCCGGGTGGACATTTTCCTCGTTGACAACGCGGAGGGCGAGAACCGTGGCCGCAGCCGTGTTCTTGCTGTTGACCTCGCAGAGATAAGTCCCTTCTCGCCACCTCCGCCAGCCCTCTCCACCCCGCCTGCCTCCCCCCCTATTCAGGGAGACGAGGTTTTGCTTTTCAGCCCCATTTCTGGTTACATATGTACACGGCTGATAAAATATTCCACTTCACCCCTTCTCCCCGTGGGACCCGCCGTCTTACGGGAAAAAGGTTTGTATGACAGCGACCGCGACAGCCCGTGTGTCGCCTGGAAACGGTGGTGGGGGCCGGATGGCTCTCTTCCGGCTCGTCTTTATTCAGATTCCCTCTCTTGGTTCTGATAATGGCATCGCCGGAGAGAAGAGGCCTGGGCCTCCTCCGTGGGCTCTGGTGGAAGCCTGGGCAGCTGCCCTCATGTCCCTGGCAAGGGAGATGCTACCAAGGTCCCCACTGTTTGCTGCCTGGCGACCCCCCTCCTGCATCTCCACCCGGGGCCACCCATGTAGCAGAGTCGGTCCTGCCCTTCCACCGGGTGGGCAGCGCCGCACCCACACAGCAGGCTCACTCCGTTCCACACCAGACAGCCTGGCTGTGGATGCTCAGCACAGGAGCTCACCCTCCCTGGACGCCTTTGAAAGTTGGGACCAGAGCAGCACTGGGGTGGGAGGAGGTCTCAAGTTCCCTTGGCTGGAAGGATGGACCCCAGCAGTGGGAGAAAGGGCTGGACACCGTGCAGGGGGAGGGAACGTCGTGGCTGTTTGATGTTGTCCATTCCTGTCTCTGTCTCCACCCACTTGATTGTCTTATGTCTCCCTTCAAGACTCACTGATGTTCTCAGATCCAGAATATTCCAGAGGCCCAAGGCAGGGGAGGTGGAAGGCATCATCAAGCTTCTTTGCAACCTCCTTCTACAAAAGGTGACAGCTCACTTTTCTGGGAGGTCACAGCAGTGGAGCCATTGCACTAGCATTGGGAAAGCCGCCCCTGAGGCAGCACCCCCACCCCCTTCCAGAAAGCCTCAACTCAGGGCAGCAGGTGTTGCTGAGCTCCGAGACACTGGGCCCAGCACCAGGGGCAAGGCCACGACCCTCGGCTGAAAAGAGCTTCCGGTAGGGTGTGGGGTTAATAAGACCAGAAGGAATCGAATAAACTTCACATGGGAGATGCAGAGTCTTCTGGAAGATGGAAGAAAGTGAGGTTCGGCATGAAAGCAACAAGCATTTACTAAGCACCCACGGGGTGCAAGGCGCTAGGGTGATAAAGATGAAAGACGGGGCCCTGGCCTGGGAGGGTTAATGTTCGGCAGAAAGGGTTTTGCACAGCGATGACTCTGAGAAGGGGGCTTTGAGGTGGGAGGTTGCCGGGGTGAAAAAGGGGTGTGGGGATCCTCACCCTCCCTGAGACCCCTCATGCTCTGGCTGGGTGGGCTCTGCACAGAGGTGTGCATGCACATTGCATGTGAGATGCAGCTGGGTCCCTCCGCGCTGTGGCCCGGGGAGCATGAGTTTGCCACACAGGACCCGCGTGGGAAGAAATGCATCTGGGCCTAAAAATAAGCGAGTCACTACAAATGATTAATCCCCTCATCTGTCTACTGATGCTGCCCATCCTCAGCCTCGAGGTCCCGAAAAGGCCAGCAGGACAGACGAAAGCATCTTTATTATGCCTCCAAATTCCCTGCTCTCCTAGTTCAGTTTTACCTTGAAGTGTGCAGGTGTGCACATGCATGCACATGCGCGTGCACACCCACACATTTTCTTCCCAGCGACAGTGCTGTGAGGACCGTTTAAAGTCCTAGGCTTACTTGAGTCGTAGCCTCCACTTGCCAGTACCTGCCAATGGTTCTGAGACTATCAACCTCTTTTTTTTCCTTTCTCTTATTCCTTCAACAAATAGTCGTGGAGAGCCTGGCACTGTGCTCTGCACGGGGAAGGTACCTGCTGACGTCTCAGGGGAAAACAGACACTAAACCAGGAGCGAAAACATGCACAGTATCGAGCAGGGGTGAGGGCTAGGGAAAGGGCGGGTGGGGCCTGCAGTGGTCTGGGAAGCCCACTCTGGGGAAGCAACTTTTAAGCCAAGAACAGGAAGAAGCCAGCCGTGCATGCCGACGTTGGAGCAGGGGCTGCTGCGTCTCGTGCAGAGACAAGCAAGTCCAAAGTTCCACGGGCAGGCCTTTCCTTAAGCAGAGGTGTGCAATGAAATAGAAATCATACGGCAGCCGGTAACTCCAGGTATCCCAGCATCGAGGGAAACCTCAGTGATTTCTACCTGATGGGATGGATGTGAGGACCCTGGTTCTAGGCATTCAGCAGAGGGCCAGTCCCTTGACCTGTGGTCAAGAGCCAGTTGGGGCCAAGTGAAACCATCACTCCCAAGGGGAAGGTGCCAATGCCGCAGATCCTGAATCCACAGCTCTCTGCCTAAGCTTGTGGCGTGATGGCATCCAATCAACAAACATTTGTTGAGGACCTACTGTGTGCATACCGTCCCGAGCACCGGAATCATCCAAGACTGAAGGTGGATGATAAAAGATAAAAACCGTTGTTAGGGGAGCTGCCTCAGAACTAAGAATCAAGAACATCTAACCACCGCTTTCTGTGCTAGGGACTGTGCTTTTGCTGCCTCTCCACCAGGACATGCCCATTCTACGCCTGGAAAATGCCAGATGTGGCGTAAATGCTAAAGACCACACTACCATCAGTGTTAAGCATCATCAGGAACGCTTCGAGGGTATCCCGGAGGAAGCATCCCAAGGCCTTGGTGTGATTGGAAACACAAAGACTTGCAAGAAGGAGCTACGAGACATTGTAGAGGCCCACACAGATTGCACTTGATTGTATTTTCCGTGCAGGTCTGCAGCACTCTGGACCCCAATTGTGGAGATGCAGCCCCGTGGTCTAACTTCTCTTTCCTGGTTCAAGGGAAGCCTTGGTGTTGACACCTTTACTATTAAAAGAAAAAAAAAAATTGGATGTGGGGTGGAAGGGAAAAGGAGAGAGAAATAAAATGTAATTAAAATGAGACCTAGACACCAAAAGATCCGTACGCGAATGTTCGTGGCAGCTTTGTTTGCAATAGCTGGGTGCTGGAAACAACCCAGATGTCCTCCCGGCGGTAGACCGGGCAAATAAATCGTGGCGTGGCCACACCACTGAACAGTGCTCTGCGGTGAAAAAGAGCGGCTGGTTACACGGCAGCACGGATGAATCTCGCAAGGAGTGTTCACGGAGGGAAAGCAAAGCCAGGCGCAGACCCGCCGCGTGACCGCTGGGCTGAAGTTCAGGACGAGGCAAAGCGGGTGCATGGTGATAAAGGTCGGGCAGTGTTAGCCCTGGGGGGAGCCTGGCGACGGGCTGCAGGTGTCCCACGTCTTGATCTGGGTGGTGGTGACACACGTGTTTACAGAGGTAGAAATTCAAGGATCTGTGCCTTTTATTTACCTCAAAAAATAAACAATAAGACAAGAGATTCCCACGTGCGTGTGTAACCAATAGTAAAGCCTGCCGTGTGACAGGAGGGTCACCTGGGAGAGTTTGACAAACGTACGCCTTGACCCCCACCGCCCCCCACCCCCGAGATTCTGGGACGTTGGTGGGGGTTCCAAAGCTCCGGCTAGTCTTTTGCTTTGTTTTTTAAGCAAAGACCCTGCAGCTGTCCCCAGGTAATTGTGATGGGTAACAACAGCCCTGGGCCCTGGGACTTCTGTCTCAAGGGCGGCCCCGGCCTTCCTCCCTCCAGGAGTTCGCTGTCTATTACAGGAGATCAGATACCAGAAATAATTAAAAGTTGGCATCGCCTCTGCTTCGAGAAATCTCAAGGAAGAAGTTGGCATAGACCTTGTGTCAGAGAAGGTAACGCTTTGTGGAGAAGATAGACCTCAAGTTGGACAGGTCAACCCCAAGCAGATGGAGAGGGCACGGATAAGCATTCCAGGGTGGAAGGGCACGAACGGGGCACAGAGGCAGACGAGCCTTAGTAGCGTGAAGCGCCCTACCCATCTCTTCGGGGTCCAGTCCAACCAGCATCCTCTCCTGGATGCTTCACCGCCTCCTCCTCACCTCGCATGACCTTCGGAGGTCCCCCCAGAGTAACCACCCGGTCTGCAAGTCTAACTCCCTATTAAACCGTAAGCTCCCCAAATACCATGACTGACATACTCACTTTTGAACCACCCAACTTCTGACCTAATTTCTCGCATAGAGGGAAAGAGGAATCTAGTTTCCAACAGAGAGCTGGGAGTCAGGCTGAAAATGGTGTCAAACAGATCTTACCTGACGTCGCTCCGCTTGCAACGGGCAGATATTTTGTTTTGTTTTGTTTTAATTTTTTATTGGTGGTCAATTTGCCAACATATAGAATAACACCCAGTGCTCATCCCACGGCAGAAATTAACTCAGGATCAGATGCTGGACGTCATCCGTTTGCGCTCCACCCCCGATCTAGTCTCCGCTGCACTCCGCCCTGCGCTGCGCCCGGGACTCTGGCCCAGATGGATCGAGTTGTGTTTGGCCTGGGGGAGGCCCTGGGAGAAGATGGGAGGGGGGGAGAGGTTGGGCTACTGGATGGACTTGTGCCCCCCGCCCCCCCCCCCGGCCACCACCAGCAGCCCCAGTGTCTGACAGGCAGCTCTTTCCACCAGCTACAGCAATGTTTCTTTGTTCTTTTTTTTTTTTTTTTTTTTTTTGGTCACCATCCCCCTACAGAGACTTTTCAGACATCCTTTCCTTAATCATGCCCCCCCTCCCACCTTAAATTGCAGTATCACGGGCATACTGGGTATCTGTTTAGGCATGCGTATTTATGCTGTATGCTTCCTACATAAAAAGGTAAGCTTGTTTCATCTCCCAAGCACCCATTTTTACCTCTTTGGGGGTGATATGGACCCCACTGAGAAGGCATGAGCTCCTGGGACACCCTGCCTCCTCTGGGCAGCCTGGCAATGGCCAGTCTACACCCACTTTACAATACCTCTTAACCTTGCCCACACCTTTGTTCCTTTATTAAATCCTCCAGCCTGCCACCAGCCTGATGGATGAGGATTCAGTGTCTGAGCCCACAGCATACCCCAGGAATGTTCTGGAACATTCTGGAAACAAGGCATGAGAGTAGATAGAGAGTCACCCCCAGATCCAGCTCACCCCAGACCTCTATCCCTCCCACTTGGAGGCTGGCATGGTTTGTCCCTCTCACGGCTCTCTCCCCCCGAGCCCCGGGCTTACACGTCAGCCACACAGCTATGCTTCAGAGCCTCATTGCTTCCAAGAGCATTTAGCATTTCCTCGGGTGTGCAGAAAGTGCTCCCTTTTCTTGGAAGACCAGGAACAGAGAGGAACAGAGTCACTTAGCCTCTTTACAAGGCTGATGGATCGTCAGCCTCCAGCCTGCAAAGACAGTGGTGTCTCACACGCCTCAACCCGGAGCCCTCTGAATGTGTTCCATTAAGACAAAGGTTTCATATAGTACATGACCCAGGCGGGTTGGCCAAGGAACTTCCCTACCACCGGCTTCCTTCAAGGGCCTGCTTGGGGTTCTCACCTAACCTGTGGCTCTGGGGGATGCTCCTCAGCAAGCATCTTTTCCGAATGGGTGAGCTGGCATCTGCGTGATGGACCGTGAGTCTTGCAATGCCACAAACTCACTCTGATGGACACGGGAGCTGTTTCCTGCTCCAGAGCCCTTGACTGCCTCTTTTCTGATTCCACCCACTTCTCTTTCTTCTCTCTTTGCAGTCAGCCCAAATCCTCTGCCCAGGGTTGCTAATAATTTGGTGCCCCATCACACTGAAACCCACTAAAGGTATTTGCTCAGCACCGTTTTAAGGATCCACAGAGCTTCCTGAGAAAAATGGCAAGAATGATCGCCCCCTGGTGGAGGAGCTCAGCCTCTCCTGCACCAACCACAGCAATTCCACTCTGGCCCTAACCTTGCATGTCCTCCAGTGAAGCAGTGCTGTTCGTTACTAGATACAAAGTACTAGGAAGGCAGTTTAGCAAACATATTTGTTAAGTGGAAAAAATCTTGGCGGGGAGGGGGTCTCACACTCTGCTCCAAGTGCCTTATCAGCATTCAGACCTGTATAAGTCTCCCCTAATAAGAGTTCTAGAAAACACTCTACATTATTACATGTCTTTGCTGATTTTATAACCCTTAAGGGTGGCTGTCCCTCGCCAGTGTCCAGTGGCCTGATTCTTAATCTACTTCTTTTTTCTATGCCGTCCTGCTTTGCCTGCCACATCTCCTAGGATGTTCCTTAGGCAAAGCCCCCATCATACCCTGGGTTAAAGTCAGATACTTCTCAGCCCCCTCTCTCTCAGCCAGGTAAGTTTGTAGAGCAGCAGTTCTCAAGCTTTTGTGTCTCAGCCCCTTTCCACTGTTAAAATAGAGAGGACCTCAAAGAGATGTCATTTTGTGGGTGCCATCCACTGATATTTAGAAATTAAAAATATTTATTTCACTTAACAGTACTAATAAGCTCAATTACATATTAACATAACGTATCTTGGGGAAAGCTCATAGTATTTTCCAAAAAGTACGATAAATGTAGTGATAGGGGTGGCATTGTTTTACCTTTTTGCAAATCTACAATGCCTGGCTTTATGTTCTCAAACCTGCTTCTGCACTCAACCTGACACAATCTATTGTTTTGGTTGAGGTGCAGGAAGAAAATCTGGCCCCACAAAGTACGAGGTGGAAAAAGAGGGCCCTGCAGACCCCCTGAAATGGTCTCTGGGACTCCCAGTGTCCTCAGAACACTGTCTGAGAGGGTTCAAATCCCAGCATCCCCAAGTAGAAAAACTGGTCTTCACAGGAAGCAGAGAGCTCGTGATAAACCTTAACTCTTGTGATCACCTTGAGTATCTGATGAAAGGGACACTGTTTTTGCCAAGAAAGAACACTGTTTTTAGTGATTGCAAAAGGAGTGCACATGTGCATTTCAGGGGCTGCACCAACCCTACAGGCCTCGTCTCTGACCTCAAAGTTACAACCGTGGGTCGAAGGAGAAGATACCAGAACATTTGCTTTGCTGGAAAGTTCCATGATCCAGGACCAGAAGAAGAACGCAGCCCCTCCAATCCATTCAGTGCAGTTACATCCCAGGGCTAATCATGATGACAGTAGCAGCTGTAATTTGGGGGAGTCTTTATGCCATGCCAGCACCGTATCTGGTTGGTGCACAGTATCCCACTTTCTTCTAGTGCTACCCCTTGGTGCTGTGATTGTCCCCATTTTATAGATGAGGAAACGGGGACTCAGAGAGACAAAGTCACTCACCCAAGGCCACACAACAGAGCCAAAATTAGATGAGCTCACCCTGGCAAGTACAGTTAGTCAGATCTCAGTGCTAGCAGCCTTACAACTGGTGTGTGTGTGTGAGAGAGAGAGAGAGAGAGAGAGATTGAGAGAGAGAGAGAGTTTATAATCATGCTGTTTGCAAGGAGAAGTCTGGAAAAATGAACGCCCAACACCTTTGCAGTTTTCAATTACAAGGTTGAGAAAACAGATGGACTTTTACTTGCTAAACCTTTACTGGTAACATTTGAAATTTTAAATCAGAAAAATAAAATAGAGATGTTTTGGGAAAGTCCACAATACTTTTGTTGCTGGCATGTGGAGCAGGCCCTAAGCGTGTGGCCGTGTGTGTGCATGTGTATGTGGGATGAGGCCAAGAAAGAAACTTCCAGGAAGCCACTAGCTGGGCAGACAGTTGCCTGGGTCCTGGGCACTGTAAGGCTGGACTGTCAGATGATGTGTGGATCACAGGTGACCCACAACCAAGCTGTTTTCCCCTGAAGTCCTCAAGTTGTGCACCCACATGTGGCACCGGGCACCCCCAGGAAAACCATGGGGACCCCAGGCCACTGGACACCTCTGGGGCCACAGGCCCTGCCTCCCAGCATGCCTGCTGCCGTCCTCCAAGTGTGAACCGTCCCTCTCGAAGTCCCCGGGGCTCACAGGACAGGAGATTCTCATTTTCACCCAGGAGACAGCCTGTCTGTCGGATAGCTAGGAGCCTCCTTCTATTTTTTTTCTGAATGATAATTTTCCCCCTTTTTTTGTAGCTAAAAATCACCCAGGCTTGTCCAGACGAGAGGGCAGAAAATTATGCCGTGAAAGAGAAGGGAAGATAATTTCTCCGGGTCACAGACGTTCTCACTTGTCATCGGTCTACAGCAGCAAAAGTAGAGAGGGAATGAAAATGAAGGCTGGCCCAGATCCATCACTGTGTCGCTGTCCTCCTCGGCTCTCCCTGGCGGGGACCAACCTGGGGAGGCGGGAGGGAGGGATGGGGCTTTGGGCTCTGATCACCAGACCTGGCAAAGGGGGGAGGTTGCAGAGCTGCTGTCCCAGCTGGACGGTGCACTCCCCACCCCCATCCCGGGGCCTCGGTTTCCCCATTGAGCAAACAGGGATAATCACTCCGTCCTCGCTCACCACCTGCACCCCTCCCCCACACAGCAGATAACAGACGGGAGCATTCTGAGGACTCCAGGCCACGAACGCACGAGGTACGGCAGGTGCCAACACGGAGGTACAGCCCGCAGGCCGGGGACGCAGAAGGCGGGCGGGGTCAAGGCCCAACCCCGTCCTGATCACAGCGTGGGCACATGGCAACCCTGCCTGGGCCTCAGTTTCCCCACCTGTAACCTGGGGATGATAACATGACTTATCTCATCATTGTGCGGACAAAGCAGCAATTACGCATGATGTGTCCGGCATATTGCAATCACTCAATTGTGATAATAATAGAAACAGAAAAGTGCAAGGAAACCACCCGACAGTCACCCATATCAACAATGGGGGACACCTCAGAGTCTCAATTTCTTGGATGCTTTCAAGGGGCGGGTTGTAGAAAAACACAGAATCTGGCCAAACTGGTTTGAGCCCTAGCTCTACCACCCCCTGCGTGGCCTGGGCAAGCCACTTTCCTCTCAGAGGCCTCATTTTCCCCATCTGCAAGAGCAGGTTGTGCTACCTCATGGGGTGGCCAGGAGGCTCAGAAACACCTCATGGGACAGGCCTGGTCTAAGGATGATCTCGGGTCCCCCGAAGCGCCAGCTCTCTGTGGAGTCATGTTTCCTCTTCCTCTCCACTCCCCCTCCTCGGCTGTGCCACCGCCACTCCCCAGAAGCCAGGGTCTCCCTCTCTCTGCCCCCCAAGACCCAGCAGGGAGAGGAAGCCTGTGGGAGGGCCCAGCGGCCTCTGGATGGTTGGCAGTGAGTCTCTCGGCTTGCATTGTGTCTCTGCAGAAGGGCATTGACGCGCTGGGTTCGTCTAGTGCAGGAGGCAACAAACTCCCTCCGTAAGGGGCTCGATGGTGAATATTGTCATCTTTGGAAGGCAGACAATCTCTGTCGCAACAACCCCTCTCCTCTGCCACTGTTGCAGAGATGAGTGGACCCAAATGGTGTGACTGGACCCCAGTAACACCGCTGGATAGAGACCAGCTGTAGGCCAGCTTTGGCTCAGGGGCCACCATTGGTCTATATGGTGGTGGGGTCCATTGTCTGGGTCCAGCGCTGGTTTCTCTTATGAGCAAGAAGTGAGATGAAAGTGAGATGAAGGGTCCATTTCATTTCTTCTAGCATATCAGGTTCCCTCCTGTCTCCAGGTCTTGGCACCTGCTGTTCCCTCTGCCTCAAACACCCTTCCTTGCCCTCTTCACCTAAAAAGTACCTACGCATCCTTCAGATCCCAGTTCAGACATGCCTTTCTCAGGGAAGACTTTCTTGATGGGCTGCTGCTTCTCCCACCCCAATCTCTCTCACAGCGTGCAGGGGTTGGGACTTGGTAGCATCACATCCTCCACTTGATGGTAAATCCCACCATCTGTGCAAGGAGGGGCTGTGTCTGTTCATTGTTTCATTTGTTTGTCCTACTGACATCATTGACCGAGATCTACCAGGTACAGACTGAATGGTTGGAAGCAAAAAAAAAAAAAAAAAAAAAAAAAAGGCAAGACTCTTACAAGGACATATGTGCAAGAAGGCAAACGTGGCTGGTGTAAAGTGAGTGAGGCGAGGAGCGAGAGATGCGACATATGGGAAGAGGTGGGGCTCGGGAGGAGGTTGGACTTAATACAAAAGCAAGGGGAAGCTGTACCAGTCAGCTATTGCTACAGTAATGCTGTGAGACAAATCACCCCAACACTCAGAGATTAAGAATTATTTTGTGCATCTGTGGGCCACAATTTTGATTCCATCCAGGCTCCCTCAGGCACCAGCGGTCTGCTATGGGTCAGGTAGTGGCTGCAATCGAGGTGGGCCTCTCACGTGTTTGGGATTCAGCTGGCTGACGGTTGGTTTTGCATGGCCTCGGTTGGGAGGAGCCGGCTCTCCTCCACATGGTCACTCATCCTCCAGCAGGCTTGACCAGGCCTGTTCTCGAGGTGGAGGCAGAGCTAGGAGAGAGAGAGAGAGCAGAGCTGCAAAGTCTTTTGAGGTCTAGGCTCGGAGCTGGCACAGCATGACTTCTGCAACCCTCTATTGGCCAACCCAAGTTTGGAAGCCAGTTGGGTGCACCATCGTCCCTCGCTGCAGTAGCATGGGGCCAAGCACAGCTGAGGATCTCAGCCAGTCCTTGTGGGATGGATGTACAGGTGGAGCGATGAGGGATGGATGTTCTCCACCTTTGTCTGAGCCAGAATTAACAACGGGCCGAGGGATAGAGGGTAAAATCCCCAAGGCTGACTGATTAGGAACCCCCACTCCCCTTTCCTGAAGCTGCAATGAGGAGAGAAGACAGCGTTCTTCCTCCCAACGTTTAATTAAGTGATCTGCCTCCATGGGGCTAATCCTGTTATCACTGCCCAGAGCTGACTACAGGGGCAGTGTAAAATGTCAGCTGTCTGGAGGGCCTGGTGGGGCCCTGAAAGCCGCTGGAATTCGGGGACAGGCAGGAGGTGGAGTGGAAGCAGAGCCCCCATGGGGGCAGGACGTCCGCTTTCCAGATGGAACACAAAGGAGCTAAACTCAGTTTCAATCCCATCCCAGGAGGAGACGAGGAGCAGAAGGAGGAGGAGGAGGAGGTGGAGGAGGAGGAGGAGGGAGTCTGCTAAGAAGCTTCTGGCTTGGATGGCCTTTGCTCCAGCCACTGCCCATCCCGGGTGCCGCATTCCAGAGGGGAGCCGTCCAGCCCCACATCCCGTCGTCTTCTGAAGAGGTGGGCACCCCCTCCGCCCGGACACACAGCCATGGGCCAGACCAGCGTGGGTTTGGGGCCTTTGCCAACCCTTCCCAGTGGCCATGGGCAGATCCTCTCATCACCCCGAGCTTCCTTCGTCCTCTGCACAAGGGAGGCAGCAGTGTCCATCTTCCGGGGCCAGTGAGAACACGCGGCGAAACATCTAGAGTAGCAGGTTCTCAGAAAATGCTGCCGCGGAGCCTTCCTCCTACGACTACGATCACACTTACCACAAGGGATGATTGCCTCCTGTCGCCCCTGCCCATCCACGGACTCCTTGGGAGCAAGGCCTGTGTCTTAGATGTAGGGCCACCACCCCACTCATCCCAGGGGCACCTCCCACCTCGGGGCTGGTGACCAGAGCCCCCGGGACGTGTGCAGAGTGCAGGCAGCTCTGCTCGCCGCTGAATCCCAGCCCCGAGCCTGGGGCCAGGCAGGTGCTCCCTCGGCGTTTCACCTGTGACTCATTCATGCATTCAATCATGCATTCATTCATTTGTCCGTCCGCAGGTCTAAGTGGATGCCATCTCACTTCCCCACCTATAAGTAGGCAGTGGAGGGGGAGGACGAGATGGCTCCATCTTGCTCAACATGCAGTGGTTTGGGGAAGACCGACAAAAAAGTCTCCTTTTCCCTGAAGGTCATGTTCCTCTCCAGTGCCAGGGCAGAAGCCATCTGCCAGGGCAGAGACCTCCTGAGGACCGGGCCACCTGAGGGGGCGGGAGGGCTTCTTAAGAGCTGTAGCTGTGCAGGGAGAAGAGCAAAGCCCCGGAGATGCAGAGGAGACATAGAAGCAGAGCCCGGGCCGGAGGGCCATGCAGCAGTGCCCTAAACTGACCCTGGCGTCACCTCTGTAATGACCACCGGTTTGTGTGCCCTATGCTGTCCCGAACGCTTAAATTCATCCTCCTGACGAGCCTCAGAGGCGGGTACGGTTATCACCCTCATCTGTAAGATGAGGGAACCGAGGCCCAGAGAGGTGCCCCAAGCTGGCTCGTGGGGAGCTGGGCCACCAGCCCAGTGCATAATGGCCCGTGCTTCTAACCTGTTTGCTGAATGACTTCTTGCCTCAGTTTCTCCCCCTGTCAAGGGGGGGTACTCATGATCCTCCATACAGACCTAACAAGGGGGTTGAGAGAAGTGTGGGGCTCCTCCAGATGCTGAGAGCTGTTTGGGGATGCCGAGGCCATCAGTAAAGTGGTGAGGCCCAGGATGTGACGTCAGACTTCCCAGTTGCGAGAGTGGAGGCAGCCAGTTACCCTCTGGCAACTTCCATTTGCTCATCTGGCCAAACGGGGTGACGCTTTGTGCCGATGGCCTGGGCTGTCTGGGGGCCGGCAGAGTGGTGTGTGTGCGTGTGTGAGTGTGTGTGTGCCAGCCCGTGGCCAGCGGCCGGGCCTGAGTCCCCGGGAGGCACCAGCTGGACATGTGGTAGGAGGCACGTCTGCCCCTGCCACCGTGGTCTCCAGAAGTCACACAGAAATGGCAACCCCAAAGAACTCCATAAAATCCAAGTGGCAGTTAAGTCGGACTTCGGAGTGAACAGGAGTAATTAGCGCACTTCCCGCAGAAAGTAAAACCCAAATGTCAGACAATGCCAGTGCCATTAAAGCCGTCCTCTGCTCTGGCTCCTGCCCGCCCACCCCTGCCGACCTTCTAGAAGCCTGCAGACCGCGCAGCAGGGGGCTGCCCGGGCCCGAGGACTGGACTGGGCCATGGCAGGTGGGCTGCACGTACTGCTCAGCTCTGGGACCAACAGAGCCTCATCTTTGCCATCCGTGAAATGGGTCATATCTGCTCCAGAGGGTTGTGGGGAGAAGTAGGTTTGGCCACGGTCTAGAATGTCGGGCCCATGATGGGCACTGTCTGTGGAGTGGGTGCCTCGAGGCAAACAGCGCCCTAGACACAGCAAGTGTAGCAGATGCAGCTGGTACCCCCGCCCAAGTCACCTTTGCCCAGTGCTCACCCCACCGCCGTGGGGTGACACACACGCCGTGGGGCTGGCTGCTCGAGGCCCCGGGCCTTCCGCCTCCAGAGGCAAGCCCTCTGCCAACGGGAGCCGCCACCGAGGGAGTCCGGCCAGGCGGCCCCCAGCCCGTGCCTGCTCCATGAGAAAGTCAGCCTCTCGCTTCAAGAGCGGGGCAACTCCGGGTACCAGCCACCTGCAGAGCCCCGGGCGGGCCGGGCCGGGCTGAGGCCCGACTCCAGTTAGAGCCCCACCTTTGGGCAACTTCTTCCTCTGCCGCATCAGGCTTCCCTCACCTCTCATTCCTGTTTCCTGCCCACATTCCTGCAATAAAGCACTTCCGGTGACTCTCCAATCCAATCCCGGGCTCTGCCTAGAAAGGACATCCCTTGAGGTGTTCAGTCAGACTTGTTGAATCAGTAAATATTATTTTTTTATTCTTTTAAAAGATTTTATTTATTTATTCTTGAGACACACACACACACACACACACACACAGAGGCAGACAGAGGCAGAGGGAGAAGCAGGCCCCATGCAGGGAGCCAACGTGGGACTCGATCCCGGGTCTCCATGATCACATCCTGGGCTGAAGGTGGCACTAAACCACTGAGCCACCGGGGCTGCCCAATATTATTATTTTAAAAACCAGGGCCAGGGGCACGGGGGTGGCTCAGTGGTTGAGCATCTGCCTTTGGCTCAGGTCCTGGGATCGAGTCCCACATCAGGTTCCCCACGGGGATCCTGCTTCTCTCTCAGCCTACGTCTCTGCCTTTCTCTGTGTCCCTCATGAATAAATAAATAAAATCTTTAAACACAAAGACCAGGACCAAGACTAGGGCGGGGCAGGTGAGGTGCCCAGGACGTGAACTATAGGCACTCCTGCCTAGCATCGTGCAGATGCCCAGTGCTGCTGAAGAGCTGGAAATCAATTAGAGTGATCAAATCAAGAACCGGCTATTTACGTCATGGGACATCCTGAGACGGGGGGAAGGTCATGGTTGTGAAACTGATTCTTGACTCAGATGGAGACAGACCCGAGTTCAAATCCTGACTCTGCTGCGTCATTAACCGTGACTTTGGGCAAGTCACCACACCTCTCTGAGCCTGGGTTCCCTCTTCTCTAACGTGTGCATGATAATACCTCCCCCAAAGGACTGTGGGAGGATTCGATGAGATTGTGGTTCAGGTACTTTGCATGTAGCACATGCTCAAGAAAGAGTAGACATTGTGATAAGCTTTCACGTACTTGGAGCAGTTTCTGGAGGTGCCAGAGGTGGAATGTCTCCTTCCCACCTGTGCTCTGTGGCCCCGCCCCAGATATCTGCTGCACCTGTTGCTTCTGCTTCTCACGAGCTGCAGAGCAGAATCGACGGTTAATTGTTAATGATGTGTACTTTCCCTCTGCTTACCAGTGGGCAGCTGAATCAACGTCTCAGGGATCTTTTGATCAAAATCATGATAAAATGAAATGCGCATGAGCGTACCCCATTCTATGAACTGGACCGAGTACTTAAAAGGATGACCACAAAAGTGCCATGGAATCAGCACCCCTGCAGAGGTGTGATGACGAAGCACAGGCTTTGGGGACTCCATCTGGCCATGTGTGGGACCACCACCCACTGTGTGGCCTGAAGCCTGCTGTGTGTCCTTTCTCAGTCTCAGTTTACATGTCTGCAAAATGGGTGTGCCCCGTGTGAAGGGAGATCCAGGGGAGGTGAAGGCCTTTTCTACTTTTTTTCTATTTTCTATTTTTCTCTTTGGGGATCCAGCTCTGGTTTATCCTGACTCAGGATGGGCCAAAGTATTCCATCCCCCCTGGCCTCGCTGATTGGTCCAGGATGAGCCTGTGGCCCAGATTTGGCCAATCAGGACATTTTAGTCCCCTAGCCATATTGATTGGTTCAGGGATGGGCACATGACCAAGTTGGTCCAGTTGGAGCTAATCCAAGGGTATTTTTCTGGAGTCTCTCATTATTCCTGGATTGTTGCTACCAGTGAAGAGGTGAGCAAGGGACTGTAGGGGACTGTCATGAATGATGCCAACACCAGGAAGCCAGATCAGGGAAAGAGACACACACCAGGCTCTGATGATGTTGTTTGAGCTTCTGGGTCCAGCTGAGCCTGATTTTTGTTACACAAGACAAGAAATTTCCTTTTTGCTTAAGTCAGTGTGGGTTGGGTGTCTACCTTAGCAGTCTAAAAAGCTCTGTCTGACACAAATATCAGGCCTATTTGCATCATATTTCTCCAGGGGAGGGTTTCCTTCTATCACCACTTGCTGTCATTTCTGAGCAACACTGTGGAAGAGCAGCGAGTGCATCCATTGTGGCATCAGATACACTTGGATCAATATCAAGGTCCTGCACTGAGGCAAGGCTCCCATTGTTCTAAGCCTCAGTTACTTTATCCACAAAATGGGGATATTTATACGCCCCTCCCAGTGCAGATCCAGTGGGAACAGGGACGTTAAATCTTTGCCTATGCTGTTCCCTGTACCCAGAATGCCCTTCCTTTCCCTCTTTGTTGACTTGGCATCTACTTGTCTTTCAGATTTTAGCGCTAAGGTCCTTTTGTCAAGGCTACCTCTCCTAACCTTGCTGGCCAAGTCTGATTGCTCCATGAAATTGTACTCAACTCAGCAGCTCCTGGTGCAGTTTCAATGTGTCATTACAGGCACAACCGTCTGACTAACATCCACCTCCTCCACCAGGCTGTAAGTAGCAGGTGAGTAGGGGAGTGTCAGGTGCTGTCCGCCACTATGTGCCCGGCGCCTGCATGTAGCAGACCCTCGAGAAATGTGTGTTGGGTTATCTGCTCTCAAACCCAGTTTCCAATCAGGACATTCGAGGCAGGTGGTGCTTCTGTGCCCTCAGCCAACATAAGTTGAGTGTCTGACAGGTGCCAGGATGCCATGATTCCAGCAAGTGTCCATATGCATTCGTTTGACCTGAAACCAAGGGAGAAGTGTGTTGGTCTCTATAGGGTCAGGCTGAGCCTCGTAGATGGCAGATCTGCACCCTTTGGCCAGCTAAAGTTCAACCAGGAAGGCAGGAACAGTGGCCCGTGGAAGAAGGGGACCTCAAAGAACCCTTGGAAGTTTTGAGCTTAACAGTTAGGGAGATACGGTGCTATTGTGGGCTATGGAGCAGGTGTAGCTCCGGAGCAGAGTTTGTAACTCAACTCCGCCACTGACTAGCTGTGTGGCTTTGGACAAGCAGGATCCCTCTCTGAGCCTCACTTTCTTCCTCGGGAAAATGGAGATGGTCATCCCTGCCTCCCAGAAGCATCCGAGTCCCTGTCCTTCTTTCAGGCTCTATGACCCTGGGTCTGACTCGCCCATTGCATGCCTTGGTTTTCTTGGTAGGATGGGGTAGCAGTGGAACCTAATTCTTGGGGAGAGACAGTTTAATGACTTATTAGGAACCAAGCCTGAATTTAACAGGCTCTCAATCTATGTGACCACTGCTCTTCTTCTGCTACTTCTGTATTAGTAATATTAGTAAGAATATTAATATGATGAATGAACCGCCTTGCGTCAAGCACCCAACACAGTGGCTGGAGGGCCATGGGTCCCTGTCGCCTCCCTTGAGGTGCATCCTAGCTCTGTCCACGGGCTGACCCACCCCAATTAGGTGGCCCTCATGTTAATATTGACACACAAAGGAACCAGCTGGTGACCTCTGAACCCACCTCACTTGGGATCCCAGGCTGATTTGAGCCCCAGTCCTCAGCTCTGAGAGCTGGACTCCTAATCTTCTTTGACGCCAAAAGGACATGGCCTCACCCCAACCTTTGCTCCCTGGCTCCCTGATTCCCAGTGTGGCCTGGGCCTGGTGAGAGTTACACTGCCCACAGCACGGACACTGCCTGGACCAAGGCGTGGGAAGGCTGCCTGGGCCAGCATTTGCTGCTTGGAGAAGGGAGAGGTCGAGGCATAGCAGGTGGAATCTCTTTGGCCTCTGACTTCTGGATAGAATGTAGATGAGTGCAGGCAGCTTTCCAGCCAGAGAGCCCATGCAGGAGGGCCAGGCAGGCACCCAGGAGGGAGATGCCAATGGCCAGATCTGCATGCTGCTGCAAAACGGAGCATTGATGGGGAGAAACCAGGGAGATGGAATTTTAGGGTGTGCTGAGGGTATTGGGAGGGGGTCGTCTAGGAGGGAGACCCCCTCCCAAAGGTCAACAACACAGGGTTTTGTCCCGCATGGCTCTGGGCTCACAAGGCGAGGCATCCAGGAACCTCACTCACTGCTCCTGTCCCTGCAGGACTGTCCAGGGAGATGACGTCTATCTTGGGTCAGAGGAGTCAGGACCAAGCCAGACATGAGTCCCAGGACCTGGTCCTGTGTCAGGACATCAGGCAAAAACTGCATGGGACTTAACATAAGGCACTGGAGGCAGAGACCGGGCTCCCATTCTGGCTCTGCTTGCTCCTGAGCTGGGTAGTCCCTGACTACTTAGTCTCTCTGGGCAGCAGACCCCTCACCCTGGAATTGGGAGAGCAACAGAGTCTCTGAGGTCAGGCATGTACAGAATCCGACAGGTTGGACATGCTTCATAGATATTAACTTTGTGATAAGTAGGACATGATTTCTTTTTCTGGAAAAGTTTTGGAAGTCAAAGGACACCAGCTTGGGGGCAGGTGACAGACCTCGCTGACTGTTGGATTCTCCTTCTAGCTGTGGAATTAGAGAACTGCAAGCTCCCCAAATGAGTTTCTACCTCCCAGGCCACCAAGGCTGGGACCTGTTAATGGAGGCAGGCAGAACCAGCCAGGTTCTCCGCGGGGCCTGATGCAAAATGCAAAGGGGGGGGGGGTCCCTTGTTCCAAAATATTAGAATGTCAAGAGGTGACAGCAACTCACAGAATCAAGCGCAGGGGCCTGTGCCTCAGGGCAGGACACACGGCCATGAGGCCGGACCGGGTGAAGGAACGTGCCCTCCAAGCTGCCCCACTTTGAGCCTCTGAGCGGCCACACAGCCTCCAGCCATGATCCTGGAGGACACTAGGGAAAAAACTGCTGCTCTGTGCGCTCTGCCATGGCCTGCAATGCAGGGCATCTGAACACAGCCTTGAGAGCTAGGTAATATCCTTATCCCCATATTACAGAGGGGGATACTGAGATGCAAGGGAAGGACCCGAGCTGGCCCACCTAAAGGCATGCAGCTGGGTGGCAGCTTAAAGGCAGGTGTTTGGGAAACTACAGCCCAGGAGCGGGAGGCACATTGCCCCACCAACCCACTCCTTCGGGAAGATAAGAGGTGCATTCCCTCAGTTCACCTGCCACCCGCCCCACTGCCCCAGGGTTAAATTAGTGGTTTAACCCAAATGTGGGCAGCCATGGTCCCCCGACTTCGAATCCCAACCCCTTGGGCAGCTCCCTCCCACCGCCCCCTCTTCCTGGGGCTGGGGGCCCCCTCCCTGCAGCAGGACAGGGGCTGGCTGCAACCACCTTGCTGCCGGGGCTGAGGCCAAGAGTTGCCGTCGGAGGAGAGCCCGGAGAGTGCGGGAGCGAAAGGACATGTCAAATCAATCATATTTAAACAAAAGCCTCTCCCGCCCAAGGGCCCTTTTAAAAGCTGCTTATTTAATTAAAAGTCCCATTTTCCATATTTATGGCCCTTATTCAGTTAAATATTAACCGCTGGGGCCAGGGCTGGTGTGTGCTTTGAGAGCGCTGTGTGGGGAGGTTCATTACCGCGGCCGGGATTTACCCGGTGGCGGCGCGGCCCGAGGATCAATGCCCCTCGCCTTGGACAAACACGCTCGCCTCCTCCTGCGCCGCGCGCTCCCCGCGTCCTCCCGCCGCCTGCGCTCTCGCCCGGCCCGGGCCAGGATGGGACTGGGAGGGGGACGGGGACGGGGACGGAGCCCGAGAGGCAGTGGGGAGCCGGCTGGGGAGCCAGAGAGCCAGCCAGCCAGAGACAGTGAGGGGCCGGCCAGAGAGACCGAGAGAGACCCAGAGACCCCTGGAGCTGTCCTCGGGCTCCCACGTCTCGGGCACCGTGCTAAGCGCTGCCCAAGGGCTAGCGCAAGGTAGATATCATTTGATCTCCATTTTCCAATGGGGAAACTGAGGGCCGGGCCCGGGAGGTCAGGTAACAAGTCCAGGCCGGTCCCAGAGCTGGGATTGGACCCTCGTGCTCTGACTCCTGACCGCACAGTAGAAATGGCCAGAGTCCCTGAGATTGGGCGGACTCTGCCCTTTACAAGCTTCCTGACCCTCCCTGAGCCTCAGTCTGACCATCTGCAAAACAGGCGTAACAACAGGAACTCCTCGAATTGCAAGGATTGAGTGGTGACTCCGGTGAAGGATCCCAGCAGCGCCTGACACACAGTGAGCATCACAGCCGCGCTGCGGTCGGTGGGGAGGCAGCCGCATCCCCCCGCAGAGTGCCGGCCATCGCTCCCAAAGGCTGCCAGAGCCCCCGCTCCCCCGGACACTTTGCCAGCCTCCCAGTGGCCCGAGCTCCAGTGCCACCTCTGACCCTGCTGTGACCTCGACCCTCGAGTGCGTCTTTCTTCTTCCTGGGCCACAGCTTACCCATCTGTGGAAAGAGTGGCCCTTTGGCGTTAGAACATCCCTCTGGGCCCTGTGCGGGGCTAAGGCATCTCTCGGCGGCAGGCGGGGTGGACGATTTGACCTGGATGTGAGAGTCTTGGCAAAATGTGCCCACTTATGTTCTGGAAGGACTGGGTGGAAGGCGAGGGAGGCACCCAGGCCCCCGGAGCTGTCTGTTAGCTGCCAAATGCAGGCTGGAGAAGGCATCTTCTACATCGCAGACACATGCAACATGCGCGTGAACATGCACTTTGCACACACACGCAGGCACATGCAGGCACATGCCACAGCGTACCTTTTGCCCTGTGTTCTACCCCTCCCGTTAGATCCTGTGGGGAGCTTGGCTGCTTCCACCGCTAACCCCCTCCCCCAAAAGAAAAAAAAATTCTGAAAAGCCAGATTAGAACTTCACACACGCATCGCCGGAAAAAATCTATGTCTCATTTTCATATCTAGCAAAATAAAATGACACCAGAACACTCCAGCAAACCCCTAGAGGGGGGAGCGTGTCTGCGGAAGAGGAAGGGTGGGTGGGGTGGGGAGACACCTTTCGCAAAGAGGGGAGGCCCCAGGGCCAGGAAGACGGGAGGGGGCGTGGGCCGGTGAGGGGACGAAATCGATCAGGCCATTTTCTCCCGGGTCTGAGGAAGGCTGGGGGTCCTGGGAAGAGCCTGGGGGGGGGCGGTTTGAGGGGGGTAGGGAGGCTGTGAGAGAGGGAGAGAGAGGAGGAAGAAAATCCCGAGGATGGTGGTGTGAGTGAGGGAGAGAGAAAGAGAGAGAGAGAGAGAGAGAGAGAGAGAGACACTAGGTTATCAGAGAAGTGTGAAGACAATAATACAATCTGACATTTCTGAAACAAGACCCCCCGGTTGCCATGGCAACGTCTCATGTGGGAGCAGCTCCCAGGAGACGGCTCTGAGATGTACTATAAATGATGTTTGATTAGAATTTAAATCATTTAGGCAGAGAGAAGATAGGCCTTTTGTCAGCAAGGGGACCTGGGGGTGGGGAGGGAGGGGGCCGGGGCCGGGCGGGGGAGGGGGCGCAGCCAGGGACGGGGCTCGGGCGCGGGCTCCACCAGCCGGGGCGCGGGGAGCGGATCGGAGGTCAGCCCGGGGGTTGATTACTTTTGCCCTCGGCTTCATTCCCGTTTACAGTAACCTTTCGGAGGTGGCCGGAGGGACCGGGAGGGCAGGAGGGGAGAGGCCTGGGGGATGGGGGCGTGGAGGGGAATGCGGGAGAGTAGCAGAGCCCGGAGACATGGAGACAGCACAGAGACAGAGAGGGAGAGAGAGAGAGACAGCAGCGAGGGAGAGAGACACGCACGGAGGGGCGGAGATTGCGCGCGCGAGAGACAGAATATAGACCAAGAAATAGCCTGAGAGACACAGAAAGGAGGTACAGAGGGAGGCGGGGAGAGGCTGCCAGAAGGGAAAGGAGGAGAAGCAGACCAAGAAGTGGAGAGAGAGAGACCGAGACAGACAGAGAAGTCAAAGCCAGAGCATCTGTTGCTAAAAGCACCTCTCGCTCTGGTTTCCCCCACATGGGGGTTCCCTGGGCCTGGAGACAGGCAGCACAGGCTTCTGGTTCTAAGGAAAATGAGCCACGCTGGCCCTCCCTGGGAGGCAAACCACTCAGAACCTCAGTTTCTCCATCTGTAACACGGGCCGTCTAAGATTACCTGTGGACAATGAGTTCAGTGCCTTTTAGTTGCCCTGGTTGCCAACATCTAAAAATTGCAAGACTTCACAGGAGTATTTGGATTTCTGGGTCCTTTAAAAAAATCAAGAAGGGGCACCTGGGTGGCTCAGCGGTTGAGCATCTGCCTTTGGCTCAGGGTGTGATCCCAGGGTGCCGGGATCAAGTCCCACGTCGGGGTCCCCACAGGGAGCCTGCTTCTCCCTCTGCCTACGTCTCTGCCTCTCTCTGGGTGTCTCTCATGAATAAAAACATAAAATCTTTTAAAAAATCAGGAAACCTCTCTAGGCTGGGTCTGCATGTCTGCGTGGCAGTCACCTGCTGGAAAGGAGTGCCGGTCACCCCTTTTAGGCTGACCAGGAGTCTCTAGTTTGCCACAGTCCTCACCACCCCATTTTGTCTTGTATCCAGCCACATTTCACTTGTTTGTGGCTCCTGCCCAGCTACTGTGGGCCTTTGAACTTGCAAAGCCTGCACATAACCTCCAGGACAACAGACATCATGGGCACCCACAGGTTTAGAGCACCCTACCCGGCCATCCACATCACATGGCAGGTGCTCAATTAATGTTTCATGAAGGCAGGGAGGAAGAGCTGAACTTCAGCTAATGACTAGGGAGGCTGACCAGGGGATGCTGATGGTATGCAGCTGTTTGAGAAAATGGACCAGCGCCATGAAGGATAAAATTATCTGCTCGGCCACAGCCCATGGGGTGGCTGGGAGGAGAACGTGCTTCTGAAGAAGCAGCATTGCAGCTCCCTGTCTCGACCTCTTCCTCATGCCCTTCACGGTGCTTATCACAGTCTCTATGTTTGTTGTTCATTTATTTGTATGCATGTTTGGTCTCTCCTCCCCCAGAAGACTGTGAATTCCACAAGGATGGAGACCACAGCTGGTCCAAGCAGTGCAACAGCACATAGCAGGTGCTCAGACAATTCTTGATGAATAAAGGAATGAATGAGACTCCCTTTCTCTCATGCTCCTCACTGTTCCCATTTTTCTGCTGCTTATGTGAGCTTATACGAGCCCTGTCCTCATACCGTATTTGTCTTATCAAATCCAAGCAATGCGGTCTTGTTTTGTGCATGTAAGGGGGCACTTCTCTTGTAAGAGGTGATAGGGATGTGACCCTAGGCAAGTAAGGCGCACTTAACATCTCTGAGTTTCAGTTTCAACATCTGCAAAGTAGAGCTAATACCTTCATCGTGGGAATGCTCAGAAATGTTCCACAGAAGCATCTGACATATAGTAGGTGCTCAATAAATGGAAACAATTCTTATTCCCTTAAAAAAGGAAAGAAGTAAAATTTAGGAGTGCTGGGAACATAGGGAAGAATTTGGGACTCCTTCAGCAACATTTCCCTTGGACAAAGTTGTTTGTCCAAGAACATTTTCCCTTCTCTGTTAGGAGTTTTTGAAGGGGATGGTGAATTCATATACAAGAGGTAACCAGCAGTGACCGTGGAAGCTCTTGGCCCGTCCAGCTGCCGTGACATTGGTAGGGCCCTCTACAGTGCTGTGTTGAGAAAGAGCTTGGAAGCATGTCTGGACTTAGTGAGCAAGAATGCTGTGATCAATTAGTAATGTCTGCCAGGGGCAGGGCAGCGTCCACTCGCTTGCTATCCTCACTGGGATGTTTCCACACGCAGAGGAAGGAATGATCCTCTTCCAGGTCCTTGTGTTACTGTTACTGGATATTTTTACTACCAGAAGGTTGGACTGTGACTACATGTGGCACATCTGAAAGGTGACTCCTGGAAAGAAAACAAAGAGGCAGGCAGAGTTGACAGCCTGGGAGTGGGAGGCGGGAGGGGGTCACTTGATCACCTATGAGAGTGGGCAGGGTATTGGATGTTGCTGATGCTTGTGAGCTGCACACCAGAGGAGTCCCTCAGACTGGAACCCCCATTAGGTGGGAGGCCCTTGGGGGACCCAAGAGGGCACACATAAGAGAAGGAGAGAAGGGGCAGCCCTGGTGGCGCAGCAGTTTGGCGCCGCCTGCAGCCTGGGGTGTGATCCTGGAGACCCGGGATCGAGTCCCACATCAGGCTCCCTGCATGGAGGCTGCTTCTCCCCCTGCCTGTGTCTCTGCCTCCCTCTCTGTGTCTATGAATAAATAAATAAAATCTTTTAAAAAACATTTAAAAAAAAAGGAGAGAAGCTCTTATGATTTGAGTGGAGACAGAGACAAGATGTTGCTGAGATACACAACTGTGGTGACAGCATCGTACCTCAAGCATGAGCTGTGTGTCATTCTTCCTTCTGGCCCAGGCCTGGTCTGGTGCTGTGGGAACCCACTCAACGGTACACGACGCAGCCTGAGGCTCTGGCTTGCATTAGCTTCCCATGGCTATTATATCAAATTTCCACCAAGTTAGTGGCTTGAAACCACATAGATTTATTGTCTCACCTTTTTGGGGATCAGAAATCTAACATGGGTCGTAATGGATTAGCATCAAGGGCTGTGTTCCTCTCGGAGGCTCAAGAGGGGAAGCATTTCCTTGCCTTTTCCAGCTTCTAGAAGCCACTCATATTCCTTGGCTCATGGCCCCTTCCTCCATCTACAAAGTCAGTAACATCGGACCAAGTCTTCCTCCTACTGCCGGCTTTCTGGTTGTCCCTCTTTTGCCTCCTCTTCTATTTATAAGGACTCTGATCACAGCGGGTCCACCCAGCTAAGCTGGGACAATCTCCCTACTTTATAATCATCTGATTAGCAACCTTTATTCCATCTGCAACTTTCGCCCCTCTGCTGGGGTAACCTAACATATTCACAAGTTCTGGGGATTCGGACATGGAGAGCTTTAGGGGGCTATTCTGGCTTCCACGTCACCCCTGGGACAGCCCTTCAAATGTTGGAGGATAGCAGCCAGTGGATAATCTGCCAGCCTTCTTCTGCTCTCTCATGGATAATTCTGGAAGGCTTTCTCTACATTCCTCAGGAGGTCCCAGAGAAACTGAGTCCCTGTAGTCTGCAGGAGCAATTTTGGCAATGACTTGCTATTGACTCTCCCGCTTCCCTGGATCACTCCCCCTCTTTCTTCATTCCTGGACTCCAGAGATCACCTGCCAAATAGTCTGCATCCAATCTACCTCTCAGGCTCTGCTTTCAGGGGAACCCAAATGAAGGCAGGGCTCAATAAACATCCGCTATTGCATTGGTTACGCTGGGGGTGATACACACTCAGTTCGAAGTGGCTTAAGCAAAACCAATTTATTTTTTCATGGTCTGAAGAGTTCATAGTTAAGTCTAGGACTTCAGGCACAGCTGGATCCAGGTCCTCAAACAATGTCATAAAGCATTGTCTCTCTCTTTTTCAATTTGAAAGTTGTGTTTTCCTCTGAGTTGGCTTCACCCTCAGGGAGTCTTTCCTCAAACATTGGTAAAGATGGTCCCTAGCTGCTCTGGACATCAACCACAGCAAAAATGAGAGTGACTTTTATCTGACAGTGCCAGTGAACGGCAGGTATCTTTGTTCCTTAGTTCTTATTGGTTCATCTTGCATCATATGCCTATGCCTGAACCAATCCCTATGGAGAGAGGGGATGTGGTACTCCCAATGGCCTGCCTGGGATCACTTGCCTGTCCCAGAATCTGGGGGTAGGGTCAGCCCCATCAAGAGAAAGCAGTAAGTTGTGGTTCCCCCAAGAAAATTGGGGTGCTTTTAACATCATGAGGGATAAAGGAAATATCACCGATGTCCTCTGCAAGTAAGATCATCACATGGTGTTAATTTTAGGTAAACCTCTCCCAAGGATGGGAGACAAGATGCTGCCCAGCAGGTGGGGGTCTGGAGCTGGGAGGAAGGGTGAAGCCAGGCACCGTGCCAGTCAGTGGTGCCAACCCATCCTAGCTGGAGGGAATTCTCAGGATCAGAAATCTGCAGTCTGAGAACTTGTCTATATTTTTGCAATTTCTATTTTCCTTCTTACAGAGCTGAGGGGAAGCCAAAAGGAAATAAAGCCCCTTTCAGAACTGCCAGCCTGTCTGCGCCGTATGAAATGGCGCGGAAAAGAGCACCCGCCTTTTGTGGAGGCCTGGGGAGATGGAAGAAAGGGAGGGGCCGAGGGAAATGCACAAGGATCCCCGCCCCCCACACCTGGGGAGGAAGCCAGCAGGGTGGGGAGGGAGGAAGGGGATCTTCCCGCAGGAGTGAGAGGAATCCAGGAAAGCGTGTGCCACTCATTGCTGCGGACCGCATAGACCTGGACATGAATCCCGGTCTTGCCACTTCCTTGGACGTGTTTTATAACCTCTCCAAGCTCAGTGTTTCCATCTCTGAGATGGGGATGAGAACACCAGTACCTCCTCTCATGGCTCGTAGGAAGATCAAATGGAAGGATACGTATGAAGCCATTGGCCTGATGAGTTTGATACCTGATAAGGGCTCAGGAAATAGTAGCTGTGTCTTTATTGCTTGTCAATTGTCATGGTCACCTGTCAAAGGAAAATGGATTCCCAGCTTGCTTTCTAACCAGAAGGTGGGAAAGGCAGCTGGGAGAGGCCCCCCATGCTGTGTTAATCTCTTCTTGCTGTTGTAACAAATGACCACGAAGCGGGGACTTGAAACCGCACACATTTGCTCCCTTATAGCTCTGGAGGTCAGAATTCCTAAGAGCAAGGTGATGGTAGGTCCGTGTTCCTTCCCGGGGCTCTGAGAGAAGAATGCGTCTCCTTGCCTCTTCTAAATTCTAGAAGCTGCTCACGGTCCTGGGCGCGTGGCCCTTCCTCCAGCCTCAAGGGCCAACATCAGAGCCAGTTTGGTTCCTCTGTGTCTGTCACCACAGCTCCTCTCTGTGACTGAGCCTCCTCCCGCCTCCCCCGTCAGGGACCCTGGAGGTTACCCTGGGCTCACTGCCCAAGTAACCCAGGATGGTCTCAAGATCTGTAACTGAGTCCCATCTGCGAAGCTCCTTTTGCCACATCAGGGAACAGATTCACTGGTTCCAGGGACGGGAGGGACTGGGAGGAGGTGGATGTGTTGGGGGCCTTTGGTGTGCCTGCCACATATGCTGAGCTTGGATAACAGGGGAAATGCAAAACTCGGTGGCTGGGGGGTCAGTTAACTTTTGCTGCATAACAAACCACCCCAAAGTTTGTGCTCACAACAGCCATCGGTTTTGTCGTGACTCTGAGCTGGCCGGGTGTATCTTGTGGTTTGGGCTGGCTCTGCTGATCTTGGCTGGGCCTGCCCCGTGTCTGCAGGCAGTGGGGGTGGTTAGGTGATGTAGGGGTGACAGGCTGTGGCTCTTGTAACTCTCCGGGCTGGCTCAGGCTCCTTCAGGTGTGGACATCAGCTGCACAGCTGCTTAGGGCTGAGGCTTAGACCTGGCGTCACGTTCCCGCCACTGCCTCGTGGGAGACGAAGCAAACCACAAGGCCAGGCCAGACTCACGTGTGTTGGGGGCGGGGAACAGACACCACCCTCAGAGGGGCAAAACCGCTAAATATTGGGGCCATTTCGGCCATCCACTGCAGGGCTGTGGGTTAGCGAGCATTTACTGAGCCCCGCTGAGGGCGGGCACTGTGCAGGCTGCTTTCATGACACCACCTCTTGGCATCCTCTCCTACCCCGCCGAGACCAGCACATTTGGGTCCCCAACTTGGAGGGGAGATACCGAAGCCGAAGCCACCGAGGAGTAGTCGCCTGGCCGTGGTCACACAGCAGGTGCAGGGCAGCCTGCCGCGAGCCACCTACGCCCCCTGGCTTCCTGCAGACTCTTCAGCAAAGGCCATGCCCTGCGAGGTGGGGGCCAGTGAGACCTGACGCTGAGGCTAAGGTCCAGAGGAACGCACGCGTGCACGGGCACAGGGGGCCGGCCTCCGAGGCCCCAACACCGAGCTCGCCAGCTCTGCCTCTAACCCGGCCGGGCCTCCCACGGCCAGACTCCCCGGGGGCTGAGCGGGCTCCTGACAGGGCGCCCTTTTTGAGGAGTCAGGAGCCCTTTCATTACCCACCTGGGGATCCAGGAAATGACCCCATCCCTTCCCCCTTGCTTTCCCACCAGAAAAGGAAGGGGAGGAGAGACAGCTGTGAGCCTGGAAAGGGCCTTGTGGCCCGGGGAGATTTTTTTTTTTTAAGATTTTATTTATTTATTCATGAGAGACACAGTGAGAGAGAGAGGCAGAGACACAGGCAGAGGGAGAAGCAGGCTCCCTGTGGGGAGATAGAGGCAGGACTCGATCCCAGGACCCTGGGATCACGCCCTGAGCCAAAGGCAGATGCTCAACCACTGAGCCCCCCAGGCGTCCCGGCCCAGGAAGATCTCACCTGGTTCCACAGGGGCCAGGTCGGCAGCGTGGGTCCACAGCTACACCGCCCATCCTTAGATCCTTACTCTCCCATCTGGCAGCTCACTGGTAATGACACAGGATCTGCTCTGTCTCTGGAATCGTCTCTCAAAATGGTTTCTCTGGGCTTTTAGGAGAAAAGCCTAGCAGAGGTGATGTCACAGAAGCCAGCTCTATCCCGGAGCAGGGCCCCGTCCTGAGACCCTCCGCAGCAAGACCACCGAATCACGTAGTGGGCATAGGTGTCTGTGGCTCCTACCAAACCCACAGGACCCTCCTTCCTTTTTTTTTTTTTTTTATTTTTTAGGACCCTCCTTCCAACAGGCATATCTCCTGACATCCTTCAGTGGGAAGCAGGAGCCCAGATGCTCAATTGTGACTTGATGGGGACATCATGAACCTTCTTTTTTTTTTTTATTTTTTAAGATTTTATATATTTGAGAGCATGAGAGAGAGACAGAGACACACAAGCAGGGAGAGGGGCAGAGGGATAGGGAGAAGCAGATTCCCCACTGAGCAGGGAGCCCGATGTGGGGCTGGATCCCAGGACCTGAGATCATGACCTGAGCTGAAAGCAGATGCTTGATTGAGCCACCCAGGCACCCCCAGCACAAACCTTCTAACGTGGAATTGGGAACTGTGGCCAGAGTGTGGGGCTTCCTCCACTCACCAGATCTGACCACAGTGCCACCTCTGCACCAGGGGCCATACAAAGCTCCTGGGCTCCCAACCTGACAACGACTCACGGCTGCTGAAGAGGTGAGATAGGTGGTGGTGGGCACCCTGGGCTCCCGAGCCCACCTGAGCTGGGATCCTGGCCCTGTCAGTCCATTACTCTGTCACCCTGGGCAAGATGCTCAGCCCTTTCATGCTTCTGTTCCCTCATCTCTAAATCGGAAACAAGAATCGCACCTCCTTCAGAGGATGAGATGAGAATTTTGGGGAAGGACTGTGCACAGGGCCTGGCACAGAGCCAGCAATGGCTCTGGGGGGGGGGGGTCAGCAATGGGGAAGGAGGGGGGCGGGCAAGGAAGAGCGTTCTGGGCAGGGGAATAGCAAAGGCGAGGGCTAAGCTGGGCGGGGGGAGCGTTGCTGGCACATGAGTGGCATGTTTGGGCAGCAAAGCTCAGAGGATAGTGGGTCTGAGCCCAGTCTGGGTCATTCCCAAAGTTGGGTTGACTCATCCATGATCAGAAACATGAACACAGGGGCGCTTGGGTGGCTCAGTGGTTGATCATCTGCCTCTGGCTCAGGGCGTGATCCCGGGGTCCCGGGATCGAGTCCCGCATCAGGCTCCCCACAAGGAGCCTGCTTCTCCCTCTGCCTGTGTCTCTGCCTCTCTCTGTGTGTCTCTCAGGAAAAAACAAATAAAATCTTAAAAAAAAAATGAACACATTCAGATTGATCCCTCCTGAAATCAGGAGGGTCGTGGAGCAGAGTTTCTCAACTGTGACACTAGTGACATCTGGGGCCAGAGAATTCTTGGTTGGGGCTGTCCTGTACATTGGACAGCATTAAGCAGCATCCCCAACCTCTACACGCTCGATGCCAGTAGCACCTCCTGCCCCAGTTGTGACAACCAAAACGTCTCCAGACGTGGCCCAATGTCCCCCAGGGGCATAATTGCACTCGGCTGAGAACCAGTGCCCTAAAGCATGTCTTTCAGCTGCCATAGGCCAGCACAGCCTGGACTGCTGGTGTCTTCTGCTCCCCACCCCTCCTGAGCTAAGGCCACAGAACGGATGCTCCCCTCATGCGAGCTGGCCTGGGGGACAGAAGTCCTGGAAAGAGTCAGGCGGAGTCTTGGCTGCCAGGCTGACCCATTCAGAGAACTTACTAAGGCAGAGGGTCTTGGATCCCTCCAGGGGGCACAGAACTGGGCGGTGCAGCGGCCATAGCCATGGGCTGCCTCCCCTTCAAGAAGAGCCTCCCTGGCAGGCTGCGGGGCCGTGGCTAGTGGGTTCTCTAGCTGCTTGCCCCCCTGAAAGTCATGCTTTCCCAGGCTGGCCTCCGGCCAGGGGCTGCACAAGGCACGGGAGCGGGGCGCACCTCTGCTTAGGGCAGCCCCTGGGCAGTGAGCAAGGCGGGGGCACTAGGGCACAGTCACTCCCCCCACCTCAGGACTCTGTGGCCTGACACCAGCCCCTGCCGAGTCCTGCTTTCTCCCTCTTCCTCCCTGCCCCTCAGCCTTCCAGAAGGGCCAAGAGGCATGGAAGTCAGGGTGGGGCCCAGAAATGGACGTGCTACTTTGTTCCCCAGGTCAGCCCATGTGCTCGGAGAGCTTGGGGAGCCTCCAGGTAAAGAAGCCCCCGGGTTCCTGCCAGCTCTGAAGTTCTGGGGTTTAGGATTTGGGAGAAACCTAATTTGACTTGAGGCGAATTTGAATGGTTGCCCTAAACCATGCTGCCTCAGGGCTCATCACCTCCTTGGGGCACAAGTTTTAAAGGCTCCGCTTGAAAGGGCACCTGGGTGGCTCAATCCGTTAGGCATCTGACTCTTGATTTCAGCTCAGGTCATGATCTCAGGTCATGGGATCGAGCCCCGCATGGGGCTCCGTGCTCAGCACAGAGTCTGCTTGAGATTCTCTTCCCCCTGCTTGCACTCTCTCGTACATGCATGCTTCCTCTCTCTCTCTCAGATAAATAAGTAAATCTTAAAGAATTTTTTTTTTTAAATAAAAGCTTTGCTTGGAGGGGGTAAAAAAGTCTGGCTCCCAACATTCTGATTTGGGCTCTAGGGTGATCAGAAGACGCATCTCCAAGTTCTGTGACTGTCTCGTTTAGAAAAGGCAGGAGTCACCATTATCCCCATTTTACAGATAAGGGTAAAAGGAAGCATCAAGGAAAAGATCAGAGTTTCGGCATCGGCAGACCTGATCTGCTGGACTTGGAGCAAACCTGGCCTCACAGAGCCTGTGTCCCTACCTGCAAGATGAGGCGGTCAGCCACCATCAAACTTACAAGCGCTTTGCTGGGTCTGCCACTGTCCTCAGGCCTGGGGATAGAAATGTGAAGAGAACAAGGAAGACAAGACACGTGGCACAGAGAGTACATTCTAGAAGGGGGAGATGGGCAGTGGAAGAGAAACAGTGAATACATGATTTCCAATAGGGTGAGTGCTTGCAGGTAGCAAACGGGGGATGAAGTCATGCTGGGGCTGGGGGTGAGCATGGGGGGCATGGTGTGGATAATAGGGTGATGGCGGGGAACGACAGTGAAATGGGTGCATCAGGATGAGAAGAAATCGGCCCCTGGAGGAGGCAGGAGAACAGCATTCTGGGCAGAGGGAACAGGGCGCAGGGACCCAGAAGGGGACGGGAGCAGCGTGGAAGGCAGTGCGGAGGGAGGGTCTTGGAGGCGGCTTTGGCTCCTACTCTGACCTTGACGGGGTGCTACTGGCCGTCTCCAGCAGGGGAAAGCCGTGGCCTGGCTCCCTGTGGGGATAAAAAGGAGCTATAAGATAAGGGACTTGTCCAAGGCCACCGAGCCTGCCATCCCAGCTTCCTTCGTCCCAGGGAGCCCCCTCCAGCAGAGAAGGCAAGCGAGCTGAGGACACCCAGAGGCAGAACCAATTGCACAAAGGTCCCTCCAGCAGGTGGGCCGGCCATGCTGGGACAGGAAGGGTGACCCATCCACCCAGGGAGCAAAGAGATCCCAGATGCTGTCGTGGCTCTGCCACGTGACACCACAGTGTGGACAAAGCAAGGATGCGGGGAGCCCACACACATGGAGACCAGGCCTCCTGGGTACAGAAGGGAGCTGGGAGTGGCAAGAGAAGGGGGGGATGGACCAGGGCCAGAGCCAGGGCAAGGAGGGGGAGGCTCTCACCTCAGGGGCCATCAAAACACCATCGTCCACATAAATGTTGTAACGCAATATGTCAAAAACTCAACGTAATGCAAAAGAAGCCATGGTACACAGACTCTCAAAGTTTTAGATGGAGACAGAAAAGATCTGTGTGGTGTGAGGCTGGGGGCCAGGGGCCAGGGCACCCGGTGCCAACACACCTGAGCCCAAAACGCTCCTGAGTCTGAGAACGCAAACCTCGGAGCTGGCTTTCCAGTTTGTTATGATGGCATGTTTGTCCAGGCAGGAGGATGGAACATATTTTATTTAAGAGTTTGTTAGCTCCATTTATAACTTTTAAACACTCAGACATATGGTCTGTGGGCCTCCATCTATCTTCTCACCCCTGGGCCTGCTCATGTAAGCAGCTGGCTGCCCTCTGAGGGAAGAGCTTGAGCAGGGAGTGGGACCCCTTGCTTGGAGGCAAGGGCTCAAGAGCTGCTACGGGCACAACCAAGGGCAGGGGGCTGGGGGCAAGTGCTGGGAGGGGGGGTAGGGAAAGTGGGGAGTTTGCTAAGAGGAGGGACGAGGGATGATGGGTTGAACGCTGCCCCCCACTGCCGCATCCCTGTCTACTTGGAGCCTCAGAGCATGACGTCACTGGGGAAGAGGCCTTTACAGATGTCACCAAGCTGAGTCTCTCAAGAGGAGACCATCCTGCAGGTAGGGTGGGCCCTCAAGCTGATGACTGGTTTCTATAAAGAGCATTGAAACAGTCACACGGAAGGGATGCTCTGACAATGGACACAGAGTGAGGCACCCTCAAGCTGAGAAACACTGAGATTTGTCAGCCCCACCAGAAGCCACAGAGCAGAGTCTCCTCATAGCCTCTAGCAGGAAGCACTCAGGGAAAACACCCTGGCTTTGGGTTTCTGGCCTCCCGAACTGTGAGAGAATAAGTTTCTGTTGTTTGAAACCCCCCATGGTTTGGGATACTTTGTGGTGGCAGCCCCAGGGGCCTGATAGTGGGAGAAAAGAAGTGCCAGGCAGCGGACCAGCCAGCGCAGAGGCCTGGGGGTGCCATGATGCCTACCCAGGCATAGACAAGGCTGGAGATGTCCGTCGGAGATGCCCAGATCCATGTGCCTATGTTTTATGCAAGGCCGGCACCTAGGACTCGTTGTCTGTTTCCTAATATGTCATAACTTAGACTGTGAACCTCTAGAGAATAGCAAAGTCCTAGACTTTAATTATTCCAAGGCAAGTGTTGGATTAGCAGAAACAAATGAACCCTATATTAATTACTAACAGTGTACTGCATGCCCGCTAAGCACCAAGCCTTATATACATTATCCTCACCTCTAAGGTAGGTACTGTTATTATGCCCGTTGTGCAAGTAAAGACTCAAACTTTCAAAGAATTGCTGCATCTGGGAAAATAAAACCCGTAACTCCCAAACAAAACAAAAACACCTCGTGTTTCCATGAGGCTCACACATGCCCAACAGTGGTCCAAGAGCTTTGCATACAAGTCAACTCATTTCACCCTGACAACAACCCAGTGAGGGACTTCCTATGACTCGACCCACGTTACAGGCGAGGAGACAGAAATAAGGTCTTCGGCACTTGCTCAGGGTAGAGCTGGAACGCGCACCCTGATAGAATCATTCCAGCTAAGCTGCTTCCCATTTACTAAAGACCTGCTGTGGGCCAGGCAGCATGCTGGGCATTCTACTATTGACTCCCCCCAGCCACCCAGAGGTGAGGCAGAAATATCAGTGAGCATTGCACACATATTCCATTGTGTATTTGAACACACAGGTGATAGCAGAATGCAGAGGGGTGGTTACTGTGTACAGCCTTCTGTCCTTGTCTCTGGACACATTCCTATCCTCTCCACCAGACTCTCAGGAGGCATGGAACATGCCTGAATGATCCTTGAATCCCTGACACACAGCACAGTGCCTGGTACATAGTAGGTGTGCATGTTTCCTGAACTGCCCCCACATGTCCTCCTGTGTCTGGCATGGCCCACTGGCTCAGAGAAGCCACTGGAAGGTACCCTCCTCTCCATGAATGCTGCAGCCAAGCTCACCGTCCCAAGCCCCAGGCACTGGGGGGTTGGGGGGCAGAAGGCTAGTGAAGCCCTTTGGTTGAATTTATGCCCACCTTTCCTGCCTCCCAAGGGCCCAGGGTAAGGAGGAGAAGGAGGAGGTGGTGGCAGGATCCACTTCAGTGCAGCCTTGATGGACGCATACATCACCCAGTATAAATGGATCCACTCCGAGAAGTATCGAGCGGAGTGAGGCAGACGGTGTGAGTGTGGCAGGCCTGCTCGTCCATCAGTGCTGCTGCCCCCGAGGCCCCAGGGTGAGGGCCATGGTGGGGGTCCACACAGGTGCTCCAACTTGGACCCCTGCCCCTGCTTACACTCTTGGCAGATGGGTCAGGGGGTGGCTGCTGCTTAAGGATGGGACCTGATTGTGCAAGGCTCCTCGTGGGCCCCAGCTGTCCTAGACTCATGCTGGAGGGGTGGTGGGCAGCCAGGTAACGACAGGACATTCAGAGTTCTGCTGGGTAGACAGGGAGCCAGGCAGAGGCAGGCAGGGGCAGGAGACAGGTCCGTGCAGTTGATGGTACTTATGGCCGATGGGATCTGGATAGGTCGCAGACAGATGCCTTCGGAGACAGCCAGCCCCCATCACGGAGGGCCTGTGGGTAGGGGACCGCCAGCCTGGTCTCCATGGGTGGAAGGTGAGGCTTTCTAGAGAAGGGTGAGGGGAGGTGGGTAGGAAGGCAGCAGCGGGAAAAGCTTTGGCAGTGATGGGGGCAGAGGACCAGAGATCGCCTGGACACAATTTCTCTCTTACTCTCTGTCTCTGCTTGTCTCCTGCTGCTTCCTTATCTCTGCCTCTTTCTCTTTTCTTTCTTTCTTTAGTCTGCTTCAGCTTGATCTCTCTCTGTCTCTCTCTTCCTTTCCTTTTCCTTTTCTTCCTCTTCCTCCCCACCGACCACCGACCACCGACCCCCCAGCCTGCCTCCCCTCCTATACAGGTATGCACCATGGGTGGCATTTACCCAGCGTGGGTGGTATTCAAGACACTGCTCTAAGCTCTTCAGCTGTATTTGCACACATTACAGAACTCCGTCCTCCCACAGCAGGCATTGCCTGTGACTCCCCAAGGGGCTTGCTTGCATCTAGATCCAGGATGCCCATGTGGGGTTTTCCTGGAATTCAAGCGTGTCTGTGTCTGCTAACAGCAATGACAGTGGTGGTGATAAAAAATAAGGCATTGGAGTATTTCCCCTGTGCTAGGTGCTAGGTGCCACCTCCAGAAACCCTCAGAGCACCTCCGGGAAGTAGATATTATTAGCCCCACTTTGCAGATGAGGAAACTGAGGCTCAGAGAGCTTACGTGACTTGGTCATGTTCACACAGTTGGTAAGACAGGGAGCAGGGCTGGAAACAGGTCCTTCTGAACGTTGCCTGTCTAAGCCTCTAGGAAGCCTGGAGACTTGGGGCAGACTGGGGACGGGGCCTGGCTTCAGAAGCCAGCTCCATGGCCATGCCTGTCCCTGTGTCATTTCTCTATCTCTCCCCTTTTCTCTCTCTGATTCTGAAAATCTCTCTGCATGTTTTCTCTCTTACCTCTCAATCTCTCGTCTTCTCTGTTTTCCTCTTCATCGCCAGTCTGCTGTCCCTCCCCCATCCTGACCTGTCTGCCACCCCCCACCCTGTTTTTTTTGAGGGACTCTCCTCCTCAGACAAAGATGATGCCCCTTCCCCCCATTATGGGCAATCATGTCTATCAGCGAAAACACTTCCATCCTAAACCAACAGTCATAAAAAAAAGAAAGGTATCGTTCTTGGGAAACAAAATGGCCTCCAGGCATTCTAGAAAGTTCAGAAATTGAAAGTTCATTTCTGAAATGAGTAGCCCTATAAAATGAGGATTCGTGAAATGTTTCAGTGAGAGAGTGGAGATGCGCATGGAGAAGAGCACCATCCCCGTTTTCCTTCTGACCTCCCAGAAGGGCATCGGGGCAAGAAAGTACTGAAGCAGAAAGATGCCAGAAACCACCGCTCATCTTGGCCATGGTCTTTCACCAGCAAAGAGGGCCTGAGGTCATATCGGTGCCCAACAAAAGGCTGAGAATTACAGCTGAGCTTTCCATCAAGATGGTGGCTCTTTTTTTTTTTTTTTTTAAGATTTTATTTATTTATTCATGAGAGACACAGAGAAAGAGGCAGAGACACAGGCAGAGGGAGAAGCAGGCTCCCTGTGGGGAGCCGGATGTGGTCTTCAATCCAGGGACCCCAGGATCACAACCTGAGCTAAAGGCAGATGCTCAACCACTGAGTCACCCAGGTGCCCCAAGATGGTGGGTCTTGACTCAGAGTTGGTCAGAAATAAAAATAACAAATGCAAGAGTATAATACTTTGGTCATCACCCACACATAATTTTTTCTGTAATAAAATACCTAATGGAGAGTAATCTATGTTTTTGAGATATCTGCCCAGTAAACACCCTTCTTTTTCTGAGAACCACGCATTCACTCCCTTATCCTATAAGAGGAAAGCACTTGACAGCCCTGTTGGTGTCACTGTGACTCTACCTTCCTGGCTGATTGGCCCAGTGGTGACCACATGACTCCAAAATACACCAATCAGATCCTGTCGCTGGAGTTTGAACTAGAGTATCTAATTTTTTTCATTTTTAATGTTTTAAACATAATTTGTCACATAAAATAGCATTATTATGTTTAAATTATGTGAATAATACATGCTGATTGGGAAAAAAAAGTTAAGTAGTGCCTAAAAATAGAATGAAGGCAATAAAAATTATCTGGAAGCCCATCATCCTGGGTTTTCGCCAATCACAGTTTTGGTGACCATCCCTTTATGCTCACTTTGTGTGTAAACTCACACACATATATCTAATTTACAGAAACCTAATTTTAAATATAGGCTCATATCTATTTAAGTATATTTTAGTATATTTAAACTTAAATATAGGCTCATTAATTCTATTTAATTTTAAATATTTATTAATTTTATTAGTATTATTTTAAAAATTAAATAATTTTATTTAATTTATTAATTTTATTTAATTTTAAATATAGGCTCATTAATTTTAAATATAGGCTATATCTATTTATTTAAGCATATTTAGCATATTCAAGTATATTTAAGTATAGGCTCTTATCATACATGCAGGTTCTAATATGCGCAATTTTTTTCTTATAATGAAGATGTTTACCTTCCTTCTTCCCTTTCCTCCTCTCCCCACTTCCTTCCTGGCTTTTGCTTGCCTCCCACTCCCTCATCCCCACCCAGATCTAACCTTAGGAGCCACTTCATAATCTGCTGTGTATCCTTCTGTGGGAAACTGCATACTGGCCCCCAAAAGATGCCCGCATGAAGCCCATATTACCTTGGCAAAGGGGACTTGCAGGTGTGCTGAAGTTAAGGACCTTGATTTGAGGAGATTATTTTGGATTATCTGGGTCGACCCGATATAATCACAAGGGTCATTCTGAGAGAGAAACAGAAAGGTCAGAGTTCAGGGAGAAGGCAATGTAAAAATGTAAGGAGAGATCCAGGTGATGCAACTATGTGTCAGCAAATGTCAAGGCAGCCTCTAGAAGTTGGAAGAGACAATGAATAGACCACCCCCCTGCAGCCTCTGGAGGGGCCAGCCTTGCTGACACCTTGATTTCAGCCCCACAGGGCTGATTTTAGATATCTGATTGCCAGAGCTACAGAAGAATAAACTTCTATTGTTTTCAGTCACATCATTTGTGATAATTTTCTGCAGCAATAATAGGGAACTCATACAGATTTTGGTACCAGAAGTGAGGTGCTGCTGTAAAAAAAATACCTAAAAATATGGAAGTAACTTTAAAATGGGGGATGCATAGAGGCTGGAAGAATTTTGAGGTGCATGATAGAAAAAGGCTAGATTGCCTTAAATAGAATCTTGGTAGAAATAAAAGAAATGCACTTCTGGGGGCTCAGAAGGAAACAAGGAACATTTTTAGAAAGTAGAGGAGAGGGAATCTTTGTTATCCAGTGGCAGAAAGTTTAGATGAATTGTGTCCTATGGTCTTGTGAAAGTAAAGCTTGCAGGTGACAGATGAACTTGGATATGAAGCTGCCTGCTTACTCAGGGTGTTGAAAACACAACATGGTATCTTCTTGCTATTATAATAAAACCCAAGAGGAAAGGGAAAAATTCAGGGAAGCCCTTATAAGCAAAAAGGAACCAGGATCTAGTGATTTGGGAAATTCTCAGCTTATCCAGATTGCAAACAATGGGAAAAATCTGGATATTTACTATCAGGGAAGCATGTTTTGGAGACAAAAATCAAGGGTGTGGCTGATTAGATTAACATTTTGCTAGTTCTTTAGAAGGAAGAAGGGGTCACAGAAAGCTGTCACATAGAGGGCACTTTCCAAGGATTAGGCATGTGGCTTGTTGATCCCTTTGGCCATTTGGGCAGAAGCGGGTGATAGAGATGAGATTGCATGGGAAGGACGTGCAAAGAAGCCTCTGGTCTAAAGGAGTGAATCCCTGTGACATACATGGGAAACCCACAAGGTTTTTGAGAATGTTATATTGATAGAAACCCTGCCAGCGTGGACTGAACAGGATAGAAAGGACTAAATGAAAGGAGGCAGTCAGACCCTCCAAATCTGCAGTAGGATATAGGCTGATAAAATTACTCAGTTGGAGAGATGCCTGGGCAGCTCAACAGTTGAACGTCTGCCTTTGGCTCAGGGCGTGATCCTGGGATCTGGGATCAAGTCCCACATCAGGCTCCCTTCATGGAGCCTGCTTTTCCCTCTGCCTATATCTCTGTCTCTCTCTGTGTCTCTCATGAATAAGTACATAAATATATTTTTTTTAATTACAGTTGGAAATGTGTGCCATCCTTCATTAAAAAAATAAAAAGTAAGGATGATTCATTCAGAGGACAAAACTGAATGATTCATTCAGAGGCTCTGATGGCAGCAACTGGAAATGAAGATACCTTTCAGACCCTACCCCTGCTCTTACCACCACATTAAATTATCTGTCACTGACTAAGGACATGTAAACTCGGCATACTTACACCAAAAAAAAATTTGTGTTGTTGTCTATCTGAAATTCTAACCTAAAAAAAAAATGAAATTCTAACTTAATTGGTTATCTTGCATTTTTATTTGCTAAATCTGGTGACTAGATACCCAGAGGATTCTGTTACCCAGTGAGATAGGGAAGCAGTGGGGTGGATGATGTCCTTTCCAACCAGAAAAATCTGAAGATCTTACTCTCATGTAGGGTAACCCGAGGGCTGGGGTTTCAATGGCCACACTGTGGTTTGGGCTGACTTTCTCACCACTTTTATGGGTTTATCAAGGCATGATGCACTCAGAGCCACCTAGAAGGAGTGGGAGTCTGGTATCTGCAATTGTCCTGGCTCTGATACTCTGACTGGGGTCTCCGCAGCTGCCCCTCTGCGCATTACATTCTTCCACTAAACATAATGCACTTCTGTGTGTTATAAGCATAACCACTCTTTTTACAATTTATAGACACTTAATTTGTTTCCTTTGGGTCTAAATTCCACCAGGCCAGGGAGCAGGCCAATCTTCTACCTCAATGCAACGCCTGGGAGATGAGAAATACTCAATACATATGCACAGAATAAATAAATGACAGTTTTGGAGGTGGTGGCAGGTCAATTTCTCAGTTTGTGTCTCTTCAATGTAGAAGTCAATACATGTTTGCTACATCAAGTGTGGCCCATGGACCCACCCCATTGACATCACCTGGGAGCCTGTTAGAAATGCAGAGTCTCGGGCCCCACCTTGGCCCTCTTGCACCCGCTGAATCCATCCCACCACTTCCTGGTGGGTAATTTTATTCAAGCCTCTAAGGTGTAGTTTCCTCAGCTGAAAAATAAAAGGTAATAAAGCCCTTTACTGCCCCTTTCTAGCGCTGTTGCCCATATCAGGTGCAGAATGGACTGGAAGGCACAAGCTTGAATATGCTATTTGTAGGATGGCGTTGTTCTTAAATGAGCGGCAAGGGGATTCTAAAAGAGTGCCCTGTTTGCCCACTCCGGCTCACCCTCTTCCACTCTGGCTCTCTGCTCCCAAGTTCCCAGCCCCTAAATTAGGCTCAGCGTCCCCTCTGGCTCTTCTCTGAGTTTCTAATAGCAGGTAGAACTGCCCAGGTGCTTGATAGTTGCTGTGGCTCAGAGACAAGTATTTGTGTGTGTGTGTGTGTGTGTGTGTCTGAAGGAGGTCGGGGTTGGGGGTGGCTGGGGGGTTAGTGGGACCAGTTCCAACAGGCTCAAGTCCCCTGCGCTGGGTTTTGTCTTGTTGCAAATGCAGCATTTGATGCAAGCCTGATTCAAACATGTGTCAGGAGCTGGGGGATGCAGGGTGGGCTGGGAGATGCGGGGATGGTGAGAGGAATTCACATTTTTCTCTCTACAGAGCCTGCCAGAGTCCCACCCCCTCCTGCATTTGGGCCTCATGGGGATCGCATCCAATTACAGACGGACCTCCAAGTCCAGCGCCCGCCTTCACATCCCGCACCATCACTGGAGGTGTGCAAGAGAGTGAGCTAACATCTATTAATGTTTTCAACATGCCAGGCTATGTGCTGGGTGCTTTACAAACATTTTTATGGGGTGACCAGGGGGTATAAAATGCAACATGGGGTTAATGCATTTCCTGAAATCAAAAATCCCATCAACTGTAGCTTTGTCCACTCGATGTAATCACAGCCACATTAAACAAAGCAGTCAACGGCTTCCTGGCTACTCAGAAGGTGGTTGGAGGGCTAGCAGCCTCCCCTGCCACTGAAGAACTTGGTAGAAATACGGGCCCTACCCCAGGCCTATTGAATCAGAATCTGCCTTCTAAATAATTCCCCAGGCAATGTATGCACCTTATAAATCCTATCTGGATTTCGGAATCATTCAAATACGGGTGGAAACACTGGTGCCATCATCAAGGATGCAGGGGGATTTATCTTTCCGATGAGGAAGTGGAGGCTCAGAGAGGCCGAGTTACTCGTCCAAGGTAACACAGCTTACAGCTGACCAAGCCCGAACGACAGCTCAGACCTCTAAGCGCCATGCTGTCAAGAGCTTGAAAGGAGGAGATTAGAATCGGCAGCAACAGAAGAGATGGGGACTCAGCCCCGTCACCCTCCCACCACACTGCACTCTACTCCACCCCTCCAATGACAGATGCCATTGTCACCAGTGGTAATCAATACTTGGGTTTTGATGTCAGCTCAAGATAGTTACCAAAGACCAGGTGTGTTTTTCCCATCACTTTGAGAGACTGACCTTGTGAACCATTATAGGCCTGGCTGCAAATATTTCCAGGTTCACACAAAATTCTGGAGGGTTTAATGTTGAGGTTGTTGATGCATCGCATTGTAATGATCAAATATTGAATGACTGTCTGCATAGAAGGACTTTCTGCTTCCCATCTGGGCTCCATATCCGTGTCACCCCCAGGCCTTTCCAGCACACCGACAGGCCCTCATTCTAAGTGTGGCACTTGTTACTGGTTAAGATGATCTTGCTTATCTGTTGAGTTGTTTATGACCTTTACCCCACTGGCACATCAGCCCCATAAGGGATCCTGTCTGCATAGTTCAACGCTGGGTCCCCGTTGCCTGGAGAGGGCCTGGCACGTGGCAGGTGCTTAGTAGCTGTTTGGTAAGTCAGTGAATGAATGAATGCGTGCATCGCATAGATGGATGGGCGGACGGGTGGCAGAAGGATGAATAGATAGACGGATGCCCAGGTGGATTTTAGACAGCCAGAGGGCTTGAGAAGGGCTTGCTTTCCTATTCCACACCGTAAACCGTCAAAGGAACGTCTCCAATGAAAACCACTTTAAAAAATCATTCCCATCAGCCATGAAAGAAGTCATAGTTCCTTATGAAAGAAGAAAATTTAAAAAGAGAGAAGGAAGCATTATTGACCTGGCAACAATGGGTCTCGTCTTCGCTCAGATTGAGGATATTTAGGAAAGCAAAACAAAATGATTATCACCCACCCCCCTTTCCTTGCTCTGTGTTTCTCTCTCCTGTAATTTAGTGGGGCTGAGATCCAGCCTTCTCCTTCTGATTCTTGACGGCTCAGGGGCAGCTTGCGGCTGACCCTCACGGTCATTAGGCTCCCTGCCTCTGCGCTTGCTGGCCCATATGGTGCCTTTGTGAGCAGGAGGGAAAGGCTTGCCTTCTGAGTGAGCATGGCCTTGGGCCATGAGGCTCCGGGCCTCTCCTTGGCTGGGATCTTGGCACGGGGGAAGGTCTGCCCAACTCTGCGAGGTAGCCTCGTCTGATCCCCCAGGACTTGGTCTGTTCCAGTCCCAGAGGCTCTGAGCTGCCTGTGGCCTTGTCACGTGTCACGAGTCCCAACCCGATCTCTTTAGGTGATGTTTCAGCCACTTGCTGCACAGAAGCCCAGCAGCCTGGGGGGCAGTCTGTTCTCAGTCTCCCACGCTGCCAACAGAGGACACTTGCAAGGGCTCTCTCAGCCCAGACAGTTCTCTTCTGTCCTCCTCTCTCCCCGCTCCCCTCTCCCGGCTGTCTTCCTCTGTGGTTAATTGCTATAGTCCTCGGCAATAACAACACCCCAAACTCCCCGTGATGTGGGCTCCCCCAGGTGGCAGTCTGAATGATAAGATGCAGCCCCTGTCCCTCCGTACTGGAGACAGGTGTGGGCAGAGGGGCCCGTGCACATCCCCGCTCACCTGAGGGTCGTTCTAAGGACTGTGACCAGGATCCAGGCCTTTGGGGACCGGGCAGAGACTGCGAGCCGGCAGTGAGGAGCACAAACATACAACTAGAAAGAACGGGATTCCTGTCTGCTACCTCTGTCTAGGAGATGCGCCTTCAGGCAAGCGACATGACCTCCTGGAACCTCTGTTTCTTCTTCTGTGGAACAGGTATGATGATGCCATGTTACAGGGCTGTGAGGATGAGGTGGAAAGGCCCAGCGCTGCTATCCTGACAGGAGTGTTTTGAATAGTGGGAGGAGAGGTGAGTTGCAGGTGAGGGGTGAGGGTGAGCAAGCAGCTGACCTCATCCGGTAACCAGGACACACGTGGCCACAAGTACCAGGACACAGAGGATTCTGAAAGAGAGAGAGGCATGGCGAGGTGAGCACCCAGGCCTTTGGGGCAGGGGCATTTCCCCATCTGTGGGCAGTGGGGTTGGTCGTCTGAGGCTGGAAGCGCCTTTGGGCAGTGTGTCATCCTCTACTGTCCCCTGACAGGAAGGAGCTGGGAACCCAAATTCGGATAAGAATGTTCTGATCTCAGCAAACTCGCTGGGGCCCTGGGGCCAGCTACTTTAGACTCAGTCTGGACTGCCGAATGCGGATGAGAAATCCCCTTGGAGAGCAGCTGTGGGGATGAAAGATGACGAGCGGTCTGGAAAGTCCTCTACGAACTGGGAAGTGCTTCAAAACGTGGGCAAGTACTTTATAAACTGTAGAGGACTTTACAAATGGGAAGGTGCATGGTCATAGTTAGACCTACTGGCTCCAGTCTCCACCTGGCCTCAGTCACCTGGAAAACCTCCCTTTGCAGGTGGTGTGGATAACTCTGAGGCTGGAGTACAGAGACTGGTGGCAGGGGGAGGCCGGATGCCCAGAAGGTCAGGGAAAGGCTGCGGGACCCGGGAGCCAGGGACTGCTAAGGGCAGGTCAACGTCATCCCTGAGTCCTGTGCATCCTCTGTCCCCGCCTAAGTCTGCCCCCTCCTCTGAACTGGTGTTTCTCAAAATCTTTGCGGGGGGGACCCCCTGTCCCAGAATCACCTGCAGGTTTTTTAAAATATGCAGGTGTCCGACCCTCTCCCGAACCACACGCACCAAATTGAATCACCGTCTCTGGGAGGGACAGGGTGGGGGGGTTGCGGCCAGGAATTCATATTTTCAAAGGGAAGCTTGATGCTCCATGATGGCTAAGAAACACTGAGCCCCTGGGCCCCAGTCCACAGCAATCCTAACCCCGGGTCTGGAGGAGGGCAGGCACCCAGCATATGCTTGTTGAATGTAGTAAAACCTTTATATCCTCAAGGCCCTCATCTGTGAAACGGGAGGGATGATCATCCCTGCCTTGCCCACTAGCCTTTGAGGCAATTCAGCAAACAGCCATCCTCCTGAGAACAAGGGGAAGGAAGGCATAAGAAGTCAAACACAAAATGACATCAGAAATGGAAGGATGGAAGGTACAGAGCAACACATGTGTGTGCGTGTGTGTGTGTGTGTGTGTGAGAGAGAGAGAGAGAGAGAGAGAGACAGAGAGAGAGAGAGAGAGAGCACCTCCATGTTTTAAGCACCAAGGAAAGCAAGCCGAGGCCCAGAGAAGCCAGGGATGACCTCTGCTCCCTGAGCTCTGAAAGGGTGGCCATCTGCCCTCAGGAAGCTTGCTACCTGCCTCGGTTTGGAGTCCTCCCAGCCTTGGAGGCCAAGACTTGGGTGCAGGTTGTTCATTTGGAAGCAAGAGGAAATGGGGGAACGGGACAGAGAAGTGAGAAAAACAGAGATGTCTGTGTTCAAGCACAAGGTCCTGCTGTGAGCAGCTGAGGGTCCCATGGGAGACCTTGGAGGGGCCAGGTAGCACCTGCCTCTGTACTGAGCCACCGAGGGACACAGAAGCTGGGGTCTTTCTCCACCGGCTGCCATCCTTCATTGGTGGAGAGCTGGCCCTGGAGCTGCTAGACCCCAGCACGTCCCAGCTGCCTGGGGTGCCTTGGAGAGAGGCCGCGGGCAGCAGGGCAAGGAGTCATGGGTGCTGGGTGGGCTGCTGGCAGCTCATGGAATGTCCACAGATGCCACTGCAGGTGAGCTGAGGCCATCTGTCTTTCAAAGCCACCCCAGCCCACAAGCCTCTTCTCCATCCATCCTGGCCTTCCCCATCTTCCCTTTAAAGAGAGGCAATGATTTAAATCCTTCTGATGGCTTTAGATTACATGTGCGGGACAAAACTGTAGGGAGAGGAACCGAGGAAGGAGGGGAGGGAGGGATAAATATTATTAAATATGAATGCTTTCCTGTCCATGGTCTCCTTAAAATCATCACAAGGAGTGCACGCAGTAGGTAACATAATCCATGACTTTTTTGTTAAGACAAGGAAACCAAAGCTCAGAGAGGTGAAGTCACGTACACACTATCACACAGCTAATCAGTGGCCAACCACTGGACTCCCAAACACGAGTTCGTCCCTGCCTGTCCCACTGGGCTCTCTTGACCTTCACCTACTCTGCGGGTGAATATCGTCAGTCCTCAACTAGATCTTCAATACTCAGCGCATGGTGTGCAGCCCCCCAGCTTCACACCTAGCACTTGTTAGAAATGCCGAGTCTCAGGGCCCTAGACGTACAGAGTCAGAATCTGCATTTTAAGGAGATTCCCCCTGGGGCAATCGTGTGCCTGCTAAAGATTGCAAGTGAGGTCCTAAATAACCACTGAGGACCAGGACAGTGCCTTCTTTTTGTTTTGTTTTGTTTTGTTTTGTTTTTTTATGTTCCAGGAGAATATTTTCTAAGTCTATTGGAAATGCTAAGAGCATAAAGCAAATAACAGGTGCCTAGTGGTCAGAGACGGATTTTGTGCGGCTGATGTGGAAGCTGTCGGGTTAGCCACGAACCAGAGAAACGTGTGCGCCTGGCCACGGCAGGCAGGGGCCGTTCGTGTGGACTTGGCCACATTATTGGCTATGTATTGAGCACCTGCGCCAGGCGATGCATTGCATGGGGTATAGATTTGTGAGTCTGCTGGGCAGTGACCCGAATTCAGTGCTGGGTAGAGTGCCGGGTGCACTGGGGAGATCAATAAGCAACTATAATTATTATTACCATTAATAATAAATGCTACACAGTTCGGACAAGGAAGCGTGATGGAATGGGTGCCTGCCTCGGAGCCCAGGCCTGGGGGTGTTGGTGCGCTGGCTCCGGGGGGCTCACTCTCAGCCCTGTGCCATTAGAGAGCACCTCTGTGCACGGAGGAGGCCGGGCTGGGGCTGTTCTGATGGTCTCTGCCCCTGCCTGCCTGCTCACAGCCTCCCCGGGTGGATGAGAGGGAGTGGGGGACCCACAAAGAAAGCAAGCATTCCTGGGGTGTAATGGGGTCAGAAGAGATCCCTGGGGGTTGATTGTTTATGAGGTGACTCTAGAAGACTCTGTCAGATGGTCCAGCTCAGTGGAGTTCACTCTCACCTTGTCCAGGGCAGAGCTCATTGCTCATTCACCCACCATAGTCCTCCGTGCGCCCTCTCAGAGGCACTGCTCACCTTGAATGCACATGATGGCAAAGTGGCAATGTTGCCCAGTGGTCAGGCACACAGGCTCAACAGCCAGACCGTCTGGGTTCCAATCTCAGCTTCACTTCCGATGAGCTGTGTGTCCTCAGACAAGTCACTTAACCTCTCTGTTCACTCCTTTGTGGAATGGTGCCAATAGTAGTGCTCAACACATGAGGCTTCAGAGAAGATGAAAACCAACGTAAAGTACCTTGCACACAGTGACCATTCCAATGTTCTTTGTTATGATTTACTTTCCTGTGACTTGGTCCCCACGGAAAGCCTGGTGTCTGGCACAGAGAAGGTGCTCGGTACATGTGGGCTAAATCAGTGGCTCTATGAATCATCACAGCTGATGTTTAGTAACTGCTCCCTGTTGCCAAGTACTCGTCTAAGCACCTACTTGCATCTACTAACTAGTTCGTCTGTGCACCAATTCTTGGAGGGAAGGACCACTCTTGTTTCCATTCAACAGATGCAGAAGCTGGGCCAGAGAGATTACGTAACTTGCTCGGGGTCGTTCAGTTAGTAAGGGATCCAGCTAGAATTTGAACCCAGTTTAGACCTAGTTTGAGTCTAGAGCCCGTGCTCTTACCACTGGACTGGACTGCCTCTTGAATGAATGAGGGAGGAAGGAAAGGAGAGGGAAGCGGGAGTGGGAGGGAGGGGGGGAGGTATTCGGAGTCAGTAAACTCACTCACAGACAGATGACAGAGTGAGAACTGGCCTCAGACTATGAAAACTAAAGTGAGTGTAGGGAGCAGGCTGGGCACACGGAACGTGCTCAATAAACCTTAGCCATGATGACCACCACGTGGCAATGACGGCAGTGGAGGCAGAGTGGCTAAGTGTGTCCATACACGAATGTCCATGGAGGGGACCAGGGGGTTCACGTTTGGAGGACCTGACAGGCCAGATCTCTCAAGAAGCCAGGAAGCGAGACCTACGTACAGACACTCAGGTTTCTCCCTCTTCCCATTCCACAGGTGGGGTGATGTGAGGCACCAGGAGTGGAGAGACCTCCTGGGTTGCACCACTGATACGGGAGACATGCCAGGACAACCCCCTGGGCGCAGCCTCTGTCTTCTGGGGCCCTGACCTGGCATCTGCCGGTATCAGGATGATGAGCCTGTTCTCGAGGACTGAGGCAGGAGTTCTGGGGAAATTCCTATTTTTCAGCTCAACAAGTAATTATTGGGGTGCCTGGGCGGCTCAGTCGTTTAAGTGTCTGCCTCTTGGTTTCGGCTCAGGTCCTGATCTCAGGGTTGTGAGACTGAGCCCCACATCAGGCTCTGTGCTGAGCATGGAGCTTGCTTGAGATTCTCTCTCCCTCTGTCCCTCCCCCTGCTCATGCGTGCTCTCTCTCTGTCTCTTTCAAGACAAATATAAAAAACCCACAAGCAACTACTGTGTGCCTGGTGTGCCTGGTCCTGTTTTTGGTGGGGATGAGTGGGGAGTAGGTTCTGATCTGCTGATCAATGTCCCGCTCACCTCCCCTCTGGTTTCTGGACCCCGGGGCCCTTCTGTAGGGCAAACTCGTGGTGATTAGGGCCGGAAAGAACCCAGAGGGGACCCCTGCAGAGGACAAGAGGCATCTGGTTGTATCAGTCAGGTCCATGCTACGGTGACAAGCAGCTCTCAGAACAGCCAGCTAGAGACTCATATTTTAGTCGTGCTACGCGTCCCCTGTGCGTTGCTGAGGGCTGGACCTCATGCTGTCCTCACGCAGGGTCCCAGGCCGGTGGAGGCTGCCCCCTGTGGAACATTGCCAGTCACTCTGGCAGGGCGATGGGACGGTGGAGAATCACACATTCGTGTTTCAGGACACACTTCACTCCTGCTCACATTTCATTGGCCAGAGCAAGGCACACGCCCAAGCCTAACGTGAAGGGTGTAGGGAAGGCACTCCTGCCATGTGGCCAGAGGAAGCGAATCAGAATCTCAGGGAAGCCCACAAAGGATCACTGCACAGACCCACAGGGAGAAGGGGCCTGTGGCTGGGGCTGTGAGCCATCCACTTGCTGCCTGCGTAGGCGACAGAAACTTCGGCAGGTGGCGGGCCAGGGGGAGGAGTCATACAAGGCTGGGGCTGGCTCAGCTCAGGGTTCAGAAACCAGTGTGAAGGCGAGCAGAGTTGGGGGTTAGTTTGGGATTATGGTTGGTGCTCAATCTGTGACTGGGGTCAGGCCGTCTGTGACGGGGTCCAAGGCTCAGTGTGAGACTGGGATCAAGGATCCAGCTAGGAGGGATGCCTGTGGGGACTCAGTGGTTGAGGACTGTCTCTGGCTCAGGTCGTGATCCCGGGGTCCTGGGATCGAGTCCTACATCAGAGTCCCCCCACCCCCAACCCCTGCATGGAGCCTGCTTCTCCCTCTGCCTGTGTCTCTGCCTCTCTCTGTGTCTCTCATGAATGAATAAATAAATAAAAATCTTAAAAAAAAAAAAAAAAGGATCTGCTAGGATCGGGACTCAGTCTGAAACTGGGATCAAGGCTCAGTTTCGAGCCGGAGTCAGGTGTGGGTCTGGAGCAAGAGGCCGGGCTTCCTCTGGGGCGAGGCTGAGGGTCCAGAGCCTCAGGGTCAGGCCTCGGCCGGCCCATCAGCAGCCAGTGGCTGGGAGCTGCGCCTCCACTTGGCGGGCGCGTGGGCCCTGTCCCCAGGCGGGGGTCTCGAGCTCCGCCCGGCGCCCCCGCCTCCCCCTCTGCCGCCAGCTGCCGGTGCCGTCTGCTCGCTCGCTCGCTCGCCCCCTCTCTGCCTTGGAGACAGCTATAAGTCTCCCGTGAAATATATACAGTGTAAATATATAAAAAGCTTGTGCCTGCCTGCTGCTTATGTATTCATGAAATAGTAAATAAATTTTATGGGATAATTTGAAGGCTGCCAGGAAGCCAGGAGATGGAAACGAAGCCCTAATGAGATGAAGGATCGGGGCGGCACACACGCGCGATCGATCGCGGCGCCAGCCAGCGGGGCCCAGCTCGTGGCCACGGCTGGGGCTTGGGGTCGCGAACCCGGGTGGCCGGGCCGGACGCAGGGCCGGGGTGCCCACGGCCACCCTGTGGGAGCCCCAGGCAGGGGACGAGTGCGCCCGCCCTGCTCTTTCCAGCTCTGCCCGGGTCTTGCTGCGTGACCTTGAACCAGTCCCCCCGCGGGCGTGCCTCAGTTTCTCCCCGCGCAGGAGGAGGAGCTGGAAGGAGCAGCCGGGCTGGGGCAGGCAGCCGTGACAGCTCCCTCCTAGGGTCCTGCTCGGCTCCTTCCTGCGACTTACTGCAGTGTGTAACGATATGTTTATTTTGTGCTTATTGGATTAATAATCTGTCTCTCCACTGAACTTCCACTCTGTTTGGGCAGGCGCGTGGACCTGTTTTGTTCAGTGCTTAGTACCCCCGGGGTCTGGCACAGAGGAGGTTCTCAATGGGTACTTACTGGTAGGATGGACAATGGAATAAACGAGGTGGGAGCAGGAATGAATGAATGAGGGTGTGAGCGAAACATCTAGAACAGACCCTGTCTCATGCACTGCCCTCCACGGCGGCCCCCGTAGCCCAAGCCTCTGTCATCTCATGCTTGGACTGGTGCAGTAGCCTCTTCTCTGGTCTTCCCTGTTTCCACCCTGCCTCCCTCCAGTGCATTCTCCCTGCGGCCACCAGAGGTATCCTGCTAAACTTACTAAGTCACACCATGTCCCTCCTCTGCTCAAAATCCTCCCAGGGCTCTCATCTCACTCAGAGAAGCAGTCAGAGTCCTCCCCGTGGCCCACAAGGGACTGTGACCTGCTGTTGGCCCCTCTGTCCCCCCTACTACCCACCACTAGCTTCTGTCCCTCACTCCACTCCAGCCCCTGGCTGCCTCTGCTCCTGAGTCCTGCCTCCGGGCCTTTGCACTGGCTGTTCCCCTCTCCCTAGAATATTCTTTCCCTGGACATCCTCACAACAAAACCTCTCTCACCTTTTTCGGGTCTTGGCTGAAATCCTATTCTCCCTCTGAAGCTGCCCCAACCACCCTACACAAAAGTACATCCCAGCCTTCTCCTGGCCTGCCCTGTTCCCTTATCCTGCTCTGTCCCCCCACAGAGCCCTTACTTCCTACCATACCACATCATTTACTCACTGTTTGCTCTTGACACTCCCTCCATGAGAATGTGAGCTCCCTGAGGGCAGAGACTTTTGTCTGGTGTGTTCACTGCCCTCTCCCAGCACCAGAACAGTGTCTGGCACACAATAGGTGCTCAGTAAGCATCAGATAGTCGAATAAATTAATATCTAAGGGGCTGTCTGAAGCTGATTTCATTCATTTCTCGAAATTTTTTTTTTGCTAAGCACTCCTCTGAGCCAGGCCTTGGCTTGGGCATCAGGGATGTTCTGAAGGGTGGGGTGGGCAGTGTCCTGGGGGAGGGAGGTGAGAGGGGGACACAGAAGGAGCGGGACCTGTGACAGCTTGGATGGGAACAGAAAGAAGTGTGGTCCTAGGGATGGGCGGCAGACAGGGTAGAGGCCAGCCTGGAGCCTGGGCCTGGGAGGGGAAGAGGACCCAGATGGAGCTCTGTTTGGGGCTGAACTGTGTCCCCCCAAAAATTCGTATGTAGGAGTCCTGACACCCATAACCTCAGAATGTGTTCTTATCTGGAAATAGGGTTGTTGTAGATGTAACTAGTCAAGGTGAGGCCACTAAAGTGGGCGCCAGTCCAATAGGGCTGGTATCCTTGTAAAAAGGGAGAAATTGGGGCATAGCTGTGCACACAGGGAGAGCGCCAGGTGGACACAGATCCAGGTGATGTGCCCGGGAGCCAGGAATGCCAAAGATCGCCAGCAACACCCCCCACCCCCAGAAGCTAGGGGAGAAACGGGGAACACATTTTCCATTTGGAAAGGACCACATGGAAGAAGGGACCAGCCCGGCTGACACCTTGACCCTGGACTTGCAGCCTCTGGACTATGAGACACTACATTCCTGTGGCTTTAGGCCTCGCCCCCACCCCCCACCCTCCATTTGTGGCACTTGGTTACAGCAGCCCTGCAAACTCATACAACCTCTGAGAGGCAAAGGCAGAAACACGAGCCTGTAAAGTTCAGTCCGAGCTGGAAGTGACCTCAAGAGGCCACGGGAGCCATCCCCCTGCCTCCAAGCAGGAGCAGAGATGACAGCCTGGTTTGCTCAGGACTGAAACTGTCCTCGGGGCCTATGAGATTGTTGGAAAGTCCTTCCTCGAGCTGACCTAAATCCCACATGCTGCAGCTGCTGCCATCCCTCTTGTTCTTGGTGGAAACCTACAGAGTCCCCCCACCACCACCCCCCAGATCTGGACACGACACTTCACCTTTGAGACCTCACCTGGAACACAGGAGTCAGCACACCTGGGTTCCAGCCCTGGCTCTGCCATATGCTGGGGGAGTGGCCTGGGGCAAGTCATTTCATACCCCAGCCTCAGTGTTCTCATCTGCAAAATGAGGCCGGGAAAACTGCGTGCTACATGGCGGGATCACCGTAAGGATTAACGAAGTCCGCCGTGTGAGCACACCTCGCCCCGTGCCAGGTGGGCAGCACGAGTGACGTATGCCTCTGGCGCTGTTATGGTTACGGGTTTGCTGTCGGGTTTCATGAGGTAACATGGGGAGGACGCTGAGGGGCTCCTCTGGAGGACACACGTGCTGGCAGGAGCCTCCCCAGCAGATCAAGGGACACGTCCACGTGCCCCGGACCTACGAGAAACATAGAGCCTGTAAACACATCGATGTAGATGAATAGGAGCAGACCCACAGAGACAGGACGGCTGATCACGAGGCGCTGCTTCTGAAAGTAAAGCTTCAGGCTCAAGGCCTGGCGTGTGGTAAGTTAAGTGTTCAATGAACCGTGGCCAGAATCGGGTCCTAAGAATGTGGATGTAATGCTTCCCCAGTCTCTGTCCTCAGCCCACACACCTGTAAAATGAAGCTGGGGGTTACGTCTGTGGCTTCTAGCTCGGTGTCGCCGGGCCATGGGCGGCATTTGTTGCTTGACATCAGTATGATCATGTCTTGCACATCGTCCATCCTTCCTGGACACAGGTCCACTTCGGAAATCCAACATTTGCCGCAGACAGGCTTCCTGCACCGAGGGGAATGCGCTCCTCTCCACCTGACCTTCCCCCATCCCCTCTCCCTTCTCCCCCCCCCACCTGACCATCTCTGCCAGTTGCCCCCCCACCGCCACAAAATGTGCCTGGGGACATTGGCGTCTCTGAGCTGCCCGCTATTCCCCTGGCAAAACGTTTCCTGGCAAAGCCCTTAATCCACTTCCTTCCAGTAACCCAGAGGAGGAGAGCCAGCAGCCTGGGGACGGAACCCCAGGCTCTGATCACATCTCTTCCTGCCTCTCCTGCCGGGGTACTCAAATGGGGCTGGGGAGGCTGGACAGGAGGGCCCGGAAGTCCTTCCTGGCCTGCCTCTGTCCCCCTGCAGACAGGACCACAGAAGAGCCCAGAGAGAGCGAGGGAGCCCGGGGTCCACGGCCGGAGGTCCACCTCTCAGACAGTGATGCAAAGTCCACGCTGATGGTCACTGTGCTGTCAGTGCTGGGGTTCCTCCTCCTGGCGCATCCCACTACTTGTGGAGAGAACTGTGTGCCCAGCGCTGCACTGAAGTATTTACAAGTGTCACCTCATTTGAGCCTCAGGACACACGGCTGGGGGTCAGAGGTGGGCAGCGGGGAGTCGCCTTGAGGCTTCGGAAGCATGGGCTTCAGGGCTTCTCGCTTGCATGGGCCCCTTTTAAAAAAATATTCACTCCTGTAGCTCACGTTTTATTCATAATTAGACATATTTTTTCTTAATGACATCTTCCGAAATTATATAAGCTTCAGGCCCTCCAAACCTGGATCCATGTTAGGAGGAGCTAGTCTTATCATACCCATTCTACAGAGGAGGGCTTTGGGGCCCAGAGAAGGTCCCTCGGTTATCCGAGGGCACACGGCTTGGAAGAAGCAGGGTGGGGACCTGAAGCCAGAGCCCTTGGCCACCACATCGTGCAGCCTTCCTGTGGGAAAGAAAAGCTCCCAACCCATCCAGCCCCTAAATCTCCTGCTCCCCAGTGGCAGGGCTGGGGACTCCAGGCACTCGGAGGAATCACTGAACATTACAGGGTGGGATGCAGATCTGAGAAGCAAGGACCAAGCATGAGAAATGGTTGCTTGGCTGGAGAGGGGTGGGTGGCCTGGACAGGGAGCCTGTGCGAATAGTCACAAGTTGTACAGAAAATGAAGTTAAGGTTGCCAAAGAAAGTAGGAGAGGAGGTCCCCCTAGGAGTTTTCCAGCCACAAGCTTATTATGTCTCTTTTAGTAAGACCTTTGCGGCAGGGGGCCCCTGAGTGGCTCAGTCAGCTATGCATCTGCTTTCGGCTCTGGTCACGATCTCAGGGTCCTCGGAGTCAAGCCCCATGTCAGGCTCCCTGGTCAGCGGGGAGTTCGTTTCTCCCTCTCCCTCTGCCCGTCCAATTGATAGGCGCTCTCTCTCACTCTCTCTCTCTCTCAAATAAATAGATAAATAAAATGTTTAAGAAAAAAGATGTTTGTAGCAAAATGATTGATTTTTAAGTGAAAGTTTGGAATGAATTAGTGTCAATGGCACCTACCATGGGGACCCTGGTCCAAGCCATCAACACAGCCACCTCCTAAGTGGCTTCCCTGCCTCTGCCTTTGCCATGCTCTTCACCCACCAGCACAGAAGCCACTGTGTACATCCCATCACAATCAGAAAATGTTAACAATCATAAAGGTTCCTACACACACACACGCGCACGCGCACACACACCAGATTACCTCTCTGACCCCATCTCCTGCTAATTTCCTCTCACTCATTCACTCCAACAATGCCAGCCCCCTTGTTATGCTCAAGTTCTCCCAGTATGTTCCTACCTCAGGGCCTTTGCACTGGCCACTCCATCTTCCTGGCCCTCTCCTTCTCCAGGTAACCACATGGCTTGTTCCTATGCCAAAATCAAAGTCTAACACTGTAATCTCACACCCAATATCTCTTGCCCTATTCATGATGTGTTTCCCTCCTTGGCATTTACAACCACCAAACACCCTATATTCTACTTATTTATCTTGCTCATTATCTGCCTCCCTCTCTAGAGTGCTGGTTCCACAAGGGCAGGGATTTTTGCCTGTCTTGTTCATCACTATGTCCCCAGCACCCACACACTGACATCGGCCACTGGCGGACCTGTGCAGTGACATGGCACCTTCCCGCCTCTAATAGATACCTAAACTCTGAGCAGAGAAAAAGTGGCCTGGGAGGCACACTCAGGGCATCCAGAGCTGAGCATCTCTACAAATGAGGCCCCGGGAGGGGAATCTATGCCGATGGCTCAGGGAACACGGATACAGAGGTCGGTGCGCATTGCATGCGACGCTGCCAGTCAGCCCCACCACTTGTCCTTTCTGTGGCTGCCTCTTCGATGAAGTAGAGAGGGCCCTTTCTTCTTTTCCTTTCCTCCAAAGCCAATCTTTATATTGATTTCTCCACCTCCACCTCCAGCCGCAGTCACTGGGTGTGGGGAGAGGCTGAGCATGTCGGTTTTGCTTAAGATCCTCAGCCCTGAGGGGCTTGCACAGCCTCGGGCCGCCACATCAGGCTGCAGGGACCCTGGCTGGGGGACGCAGGCTCCCCTGGGGCTCTGGAGAGAAACGACCAGCACCCAGTCGGGGTGAGTCATTTACGCCCTGAGCAGTATCTGGGTGCCTAGTGTGTGCTGGGCCCCGTTCCTAAGGTGGAATCACTGAGTGAGTCATTCAGCTAATAATTCAGTGAGCCCCTACTATGCACCAGGCACTCTTCTAGGTCCTGAGATACAGCTTGGAACAACAAGGATGAAAATTCTCTATCCTTGAAGAGTGGGAAACAAGGGAAAAATGGAAAAAAACTATATCTGTTAGATGGTGACAAATGCTAAGGGAATATGTAATGTAGACTAAGGGAGATAGTGACTGTTGAGGTGGAAAGGGCTACAATTTTAAGTGGGGCATCGGGGTCACATTTGAAGCACAGATAAGCTTTGAGCACGGACTTGGAGGAGGTGGGACCGAGGGGCTGCCTGGAGGAGGGGAGGAGGAAAACCCCATAGGGCCTTCCATGCCCTGGTGAGGACTTTGGCTTTTTCCCTGCAATGAGGTAGGAGCCACTGGAGGATTGTGAGCAGGAAGCCACAGGATCTGACCCGAACTGCAACAGGTATATCACGGTTGCTGTATGGAGAGGAGACTCAGGGAAGGAGAGTGAGGAGGCAAGGCTACATTTTGTTGACCACACTCCTTTATTGGTTGATACTCTACCTGACTTTCTAGCCATCAGGATTGTCCCTCCAGGACATGGGCTGCCTGCTGAGAAACTGAGTTCCCAGCACTGGAAGGACGCAGGCGTAGCCTGATGCCCTGAGGGATGAAGTAGATGATGTCCTGGGAAGGCTCAAGTCCTCCAACCGGATGACCCTACAGTCCCCACTAAGCCCCCTCCCTGCCCTGACATTTTAAAGACAGAGCTTAGATTTGTCTGGCTTCCTTATCCTTCCTCCGCAGCGCACCGCCCTCTGCCCCCACCTAGACCGAGAAGTCAGAACCCTGTCTAGTTGTAAGTGACAGGAACCCACATCAGCTCGGTTTAAGCACATAAGGGAATTGCTTGGATGACAAAAAGTGAAAGATTCCTGCTTCAGGCACAGCTAGATCCAGGAGCCCGATGACTCTTATTTGAAATCTGTCTCTCTCTAACTTTGGGCTGTACTTTCCTCAGTGTTGGCCGTGTTCTCGGGCAGGCTCGTTTCACATGGTATCGAGAACAGCCACCAAACAGCTCAGGCTGACATCCTTCCGGTGGAGCGAACCAAGAGAAAGAGACCACCTCTTTGCCAGCAAACGGGCCACAGTGGAATCTCATTGGGCCACGTGGGTTGAGGCACACATCCTTTAGTCGGTCATTACAGGCAGAGGTGTGACGGCTCCGGTCGGCTGGGACTGTTCTCAGGCTCACCCCGGGAGGTGAGGGTAGAGGGGCAGCCCTGCCTGAGCCGTGGGTGCGCCCTCAAAGGAAGATGGGCAGGGGAACTATGAGAAAAGTGGGAGTGGCGGGCTTCAGACCACCTCTGACCAATGGAGCTTCTACAGGGACAGCCAGCATTACCCCACTTAGCTCCGGCAATCATTTCTTTTCCCAAGTCAGAACCCGAGAGCTCACAAAACACGGTCAAGGGCAAAAACACTTGGGAGCACAGTTATAGTTGTTTGCAAACAAAGTCTGGACCATAAACATAAAGCTTTCCAATGTTTGTGCTCAGCCATCAGCCCCAAGGCCACCTGAACCCCTGCCAAGTCTGAACTCATGGAAATGACACAAAAACAATAGCAAGGCGATGCTTAGCGGGGAAGGGTGATCTGAATCCCGCAAAGCCAACAGTGTCTGGCAAAAATACCACCCCTGCCCTGCCAAGAGGAGCTCAAGAGGTCCTTGGACCCATCCTCCTGCGTCCAAGTGGGGCTGAAGACAATCCCTAAATCACATGAATCAATCATGGACAGATGTGACTCAGAAACATCAGATGCAATTGCCCTCATTGAACCGGGTTTTTGATAGCAAAACCCACTTCTATATTTGCTGTAAAAATGCCATAGAGAATAAGTGGCTCCATCAGATGCAAGCCTTCTGCTGCTTGCAGAATTCTTTCTTTCTTTCCTTTCTCTGTTTTTTCAGTGTCTTTCGGTGGTTGATATCCTGGCTGCCGGGGAGCTCAGAGCCTAAAATTTACACTTGGTTAAGTTACTTTGTGGGCCTGGATGCCTGTGTGGTCTTTTTTTTCCCCCTTGGTTCTGATTCTGCTTAATTTTTTTTTAAATTCTAACTATCCTGTTGCAAATACCTTTAAACTCCTTTTTTGGAAAGAGTTGGTAATGTGTATAAGCAAAAATAAGATAGAAGAGCACTGGAGAGGTGCCCTGTAGTCAGAGATTCAGCGGAGAATTCACTAGAAGACTGATCCAGGACAGTTCTGCAGTTGGGAGCTGGAGTTTTAAAGTCAAAAGACATGGGTTTGAACCCTGACTCCTCAAACTGTGCAGCCTTGAGCAGATTACTTAACCTCTCTGAGCCTCTCTATATATTTTTTAATCTGCATAATGGAGTTAGCAAATGTCACTAGGCATCAGGGAAAATGCGAATTAAAATAGCGACGAGATACCATTTTATGTGCACTAGGCTGACTAAAATAGAAACTGACATTATCAAATGTTGGCAAGAAAGTGGAGCAACCAAACGATTTGCCATTCAGTGATTGGACCACACAGTGATGTGCAAGTCTTCTTTAGTCACCCATCAAGGCTGGTGGGAATGCAGTTTGGAAGAATGTGTGGCAGTTTCTTATAAAACTTAAACCTATAGGGGCGCCTGGGTGGCTCAGTTGGTTGGACATCTGGCTCTTGATTTCAGCTCAGGTCCTGATCTTAGCAGGGAGTCTGCTTCTCTCTCTCTGCCCCTGTCCCTGCTCAAGCGCTTTCTCTCTCTCTCTCTCTCTCTCTCTCTCTCTCTTTCATAAAACTTAAAAAAAAAACAAACTAAACCTATAATTATTATATGATCCAACAATTCCACTCTTAGGTATTTAGCCAAAATAAATAAAATAACATGTCCGCAAAAGTATTCGTACAAAATATTCATAGCAGTCCTTTTCATAATGGCCCCAAACACGAAAACAGTTCAAATGTCCACCAACAGGTGAACAGAAAAATATATTGTGGTGTGTCCAAGCAATGGAATACCACACAGCAATAAAAAGGGACAAACTACCAATGGATCTCCAAAATTTATGCTGAATGAAAGAAGCTGTATACTGGCCAGAGTACGTACTGCAGGATTCAGTTTATATGAAGTTCTGTTGTCACCAAGTGGATCTGTGGTAGGAAAAAAAAAGCTGGAATGATTGTTTCTTCTAGAAGCTGAGAACTAATCGAAAGGGGAATGAGGGCATTTTCTGGGTAGATGAAAATGATCTTTAAAGTTATAAGGGCTTTTGATACTGCAATGTTGGTACTTGTCAAAACTCAGCAAATGGTCTACTTAAGGTTAGGGCGCTTCACTGTTTGTCATTTTTCTTTTTTAAAAAGGTACCTAACCAAATATTGCATTCCAATTAATTATAGACATGCTGAATGAGTTGGCAGGGTGGGGGGGAATAGAGAGATGTCTGCAATTTTACTCGGATTGCATTTTAAAAATGAAATGCACTGATAGATGGGGAGACAGATGGGTAAATGAAGCAGTCTGTGATAAAGCAAATATAGCAAAAAGAGGTAGAAATTATTTTTTTAAGATTTTATTTATTTATTCATGAGACACAGAGAGACATAGACAGAGGGAGAAGCAGGCTCCCTCCAGGGAGCCCTATGTGGGACTCGATCCCAGGACCCTGGGATCACAGCCTTAGCCAAAGGCAGCCGCTCAATCACTGAGCCACTCAGGTACCCTAGAGGTAGAGTTCAGAGGCACCTGGGTGGCGCAGTTGGTTAAGCATCAAACTCTTGGTTTTGGCTCAGGTCGTGATCTTGGGGTTGTGAGATGGAACCCTGAGTAGAGCCTTGTGTAGGGCGCTCAGCACAGAGTCTGCTGGAGTTTCTCTCTCGTTCTCCCTCTGCCCCTCCCACTGATTGATTCTCTCGTTCGCTCTCTCTTGCAAACAAATAAATACATTTTTTTAAATAGAATTGAGGCAGTGAATATATGGTTGTTCACTGAGAAATTCTTTCACCTTTATGTTTGAAACTTTTTGTAATAAAAAGTAGGAGGCACAAGGGTTAACTAAAGACCTGCCTCACAAGGTTGATGTAAAGACCAAGTGGGATGAAGTTTGCAAGGTGGCCAGTCCAGAGAGGACGTTGCACACATGATAACAATTACCACGATAAGCGAAGATGGTGCACAGAGCACAGGGAAGCATTTGGAAAGGACAGTGAGAGCGTACGAGATCTTCAAGACCCAAATTGGCAAATCTTTCCCACTATTACTATTTTAATTTTGGATCTGTTTGAATTGGTAATACTTGCACGTAGTATGAAATTCAAAAGCTACCATGATGTATAAAAAATGAAAACTCTCCTCCTTCCTTCGATCCCCCAGCTACCCACCTTGTCCCTGGTACCAGTTTCTTATATTCCCTTTCAGGGATATTCTATACTATATACATAATTATGTATATATTTTTCTTTTTGTCATGAGAACATGTTCTAACATTTTTTAAGACTATTTTGGTGGGGCACCTGGGTCGCTTGGTGGTTGAGCATCTGCCTTTGTCTCAGGTCGTGATCCCTGGGGTCCCGGGATCAAGTCCCGCAACGGGCTCCCCACAGAGAGCCTGCTTCTCCCTCTGCCTGAGTCTCTGCCTCTCTCTGTGTGTCTCTCATGAAAAATAAATAAAATCTTTTAAAAATTGAACTATCTTGGTAATTCTTCCATAACAATACATAAAACCCATCCTTGTTCTTTTATATGACTGCATAGTATTCCATTGGGTGGATAGACCAGTGTTTATTTGCTCAATCCCATATCGATGGACTTGTGGGCTGTTTCCATTGTTCGCTAAACCTTTTAGATGGTGCCATTGTTTTAAAGCCTTTGAAACTGAACCTCACACCTCTCAATAAATGAGTCAAAGAATAGGGGGCTTCTCTGAGCAAAACCCACAGCGCATCATTAAGTCCTTGGGCTTCTTCACTCCAGCTTTTATTAAATTATCCCAATTTGTCCTTTCAAATAGATGTCTTTTCTTAAGTAGTGATTTACCACAATTAAGCCCCCCAAAATTAAATTAAATGAATTACGTCTCTTAGGTTGGGTGTCTGCAGGAACCAAGGTTGGGCGCAGTAATGGTCCAGATGCTATTAAAAGCAAAGGCAGGAGAATGTGCGCTGGGTTAGAAGGGAAAATTCATAGCTCCACTGATACGCCATGATAAATAATTATGAGTTATTAATTTTAAATTACATCTTTAATGCGTTGCATGATTTTAATTCCCCCTACAGTATTAATATCGGACTGGCTTTGATTAATTTAAAGCAGAACAGAAAGGTGCCAATTAAGGGGACTCGCTGGGAACTTTGAGGTGTTTATATCTGTCTTGTGATAGCCTCCATGGTGGGGGGCAAGGTCATAGCTCAAGGGAAGCTGGTGATTATCCACAGGAACCCAGGGTGGGATGTGTCAAGAAGAGTGGGAGATGGATGTTAACCCTTTTTGTGTCTTTGAGTGCCAGGGAGGAGATAGATAAGGGTAGAAAAGCAAAGGAACTGAATAAATATTTTTCATGAGCCAAAAGACAAGTCAGAGTAAGGCCAGGCATCCCATGGCCTCGGGGAAGACTCCGAGGACCAGGACTTCTGGCTTCTGGGGTTTACCGTGTCACTCCAGACAAGAGCTTTGACCTCCCTACGCCTTTATGGACCTCACGACTTGGGAAAAAATGGCTAACAATAAATCAGAAGAGTTTCCTAACTAGCTGAATGCTTACAGGCTAACACTTGGGACAGCAGCCCACTGTCAGAATACGGCACATGTGAAGATGCTCCTGGGTGACCAAACATTGTATTTTGTTTAATAGCTAAGTGTTCACTTCCAATATATGCTAGAAAGAAATAGGTAACCAGACCATTGAACTCATGATTTGAAAGACATCATTGCTTATGTTGAAGCTAAATTTCAGTTAAAAAAATAAATAAAGAGGAACCTCCAAACAAAATATTGAGTGATACTAGTATTGGGCATGGAAAGAAGGAACGATGATGATGATGATGATGATGATGATGATGATGATGAGATACACAAGTAACTGAAGTTAGCACTATCAAATTAATGCCATTATAGCCACATGTGACAGCAAGCCCTCAGCTTGGAAAAGGAAGATAGGAGTTGATAAATATGAACCAATGAATCTAAGGTTCCTAGTTAACTGGATGGCCAGAGGTGATGCCTGGTAGAGCAGCCCACTGTGGGGATATGGCACCAAAAAGGGTGATTTGGGGTGGCAAGCGGGTGGGGTCAATTTTTTATTCCACCTAATAGCTAAGTGTTTAACATGTGCCCCTCTAACTTTAGGTTTCATGGATAGTATTGCTCAGGTTAAGGTTAAACCTGCATTCAAAAAAATAGGTGATTCAAAACACAATATTAAATAAAGCAGAGTTGTATGTGGTACGTGGCTACGGCAAATAATAGTAATTAGGATGATCATATGCAAGTAACTAAGGTTAGTGAATATCAAATTAATGTCACTACAGCCACAGATGATAGAAATCCCAGTCAAGGCTCTAAATTAATGACCCTAGATGAGAGGAAGCTGAAAGAGGAGTCACCACAAGCCACAGTGTGAATTTATCACCTCTCCTCTTCCATGACAGATTAGCCCTGATACTGCCAGAGTGCTTTCTCATTTGGTACATGTGATTCTTAAAATAGCTCTGGAGGAGGGCAGTGCCTAGAAAAGTGCCCAGCTCATGGCAGGTGCCCAACAGAGGATTGCGACGGACAAGTTGGAGGAGGCAGGAGAGGGAGAAACAGGAAGAAGAGGAGGAAAAGACATGAGCAGGTGTTCCCAACACTGATATGATTACTCCGTGCCAGGTGTGGTGTGGAGCACTCCACGTGCATCATCTCGTTTAATGCTTGTGACAACCTATGAAGGAAGCGTTCTCAGCGGTCCTCATTCACCAGTGAGGATGCTGAGGTTCAGAGAAGTGAGTCGACTTGCTTGAGGTCATCCAGGCAGTAGGCAACAGACGCAGGCATTATGACTATAGTAATACTCTATAGTGTCAGAGGTGAGGCAGAGAGAGGTTAGGCGGCCAACCCAAGCCCACGCAGACATTAAATGACTGGAAGCCAGGCCGTCTGCAGCCAGAGCTTCAGCTCTTCGACACCCAGCCATACTGCCTTAGACAAGAGATGCACGGTTTGGAGACAGGAAGACTGAGTCCAAGCGTGTGTCAGTCCTAAGGCCACTAACCCAGGGCAGGATCGAACTCAGGTATCAGGGCCCCCGCTCCGTATTCTTGCATTCACAGGTGGCTATGCCTACATGACCCGTGAACGCCGAGAAAGGGTCCCTCTGTGAAGGGAGTCTTGCCAAGCGCATAGTAGGTGCTCAGTTCATGGCTTCCTCCGGCCTGGCTCTGCTCCTTCCAGGGTCGGATCCGTGGCCTGCTGGTCTCCCCCGATCACCCCCTCATGCCTCCCAGGGCTCTGGGGGCCTCAGGAAGCCCCAGCCGGAAGCCCCAAGCTCAGGCTTCCCAGCAGAGTCGCAGAAGCGAGACAATCGCATTAGGTCCCCGGGGCGGATTTGGCAGCCTCGCCACGCCTTTGAAAGGCGAGGATTGGCCGTTGGACAGCGGGAGCGGCCGGAGCTGGTTCCTGTTCAAAGCTCCTTCCTCCAGCCGCATTAAAGATGGATTATAATTCAGGGGGTTAGAGAAGGGTGAGTGAAGCCAGCCCTCTTCCCAGATAAGATGGCCATGCAGGTGGGAACTCTCTGGTCAAGGGGCAGCCGAGCTGGCGACAACAGCCAGGGCCACAGCAACAACAGCAAAGACGCCTGCTGTCCTGAGCGCCTACCAGGTGCCAGGTTCTTTGCTAAATGCTTTTGGTCAACATCTTGTTTTAACTCTCACAGTCCCCAAACGAGGGGACCAAGACACAGAGACATCAGCCAACCAACCCAGGGCAACCCAGCTCGTGAACGGGCGCTGAGCTCAGATTCCAAGTCAGGTGTGACACACCTCTTGCCCTTCACCTGTTTCTCCCCAAATGTAATAAGGTAAGTATTTGTACTATTAGTTAAGTCCCTGTTTTCCCTGCTGCTTCATGAGACCAAGGCCACCGTCCACGTCCGTTCATCTATTTTACTCCCTTTATGTCTTCAGAGTCGAGCAGAGCACCTGGCATAGCGTGGGTGCACATCGGAGCTCACACCACAGGGTAGTGATCGCTGAGTCCTGGCCCGGAGAACAGAGAGCCCGGCTCCAGCCCTCCCTCTGTGCCTCACGAGCCATGTGACCTTAGACACATCAGTTTATGGGTTAAAGGTGATCCTCAGTTTCCCCGTTTCCCTGCCTCTAGGGGCTGTTCTAAGGATCAGATGGGAACAGGTACTGTTCGCACCCAAGGTGATCTGATGAGAATGTCAGGTCCCTCCATCAACACAGATAGAACAAAAGGACAGTGTCCTCTGGCTTGGAGATGAAAAAGCCGATAGGGTGGGTGTTAAGAACCTTAGTTCAGGGATTTGCTTGCTCTCTGCGTCTCAGTCTCCAGGCTGTAATTTGGGGATAATGGTATGAGCACCTACCTTACAGTGTCCAGCAATGATTACACAAGAGGCGGCTTGTAGCATGCTTAGTGCGGCCCCTGCCACGGTCAGTCCTGACTGTACAGTAGCTGCCCTCTGCGATACTATTACATTTTAGAAAAGTCAGCCTGAAAGCCCTGTCAGGGACTGTGGAGGTAAGGAGGGGTTCCTGGAGGAGGTGGGGCTTGGAGGAACAATTGAGTGAGTTTGATTCCGAGCGAATGTCCTCAATAGACACAATGAAGTCAGAATGGAAAAAAGTCATGTAAGGGGAGCAGAAGAATGCATTTTTTAGGGTCTCCTGGGGAGCAGAAACTATCTTATACATTTAAACCTTAAGTTGTGTTTTTTTTAATCTTGGAAGAGGCAAAGCATCCCCATAAGCATCAGCTACCAATGGCCACCATCATGCTGCATAACAAACAATCATAAAACCTTAGTAGTGTGGTCAGTGGCCAGGCAGCTCTGCTGACCTTGCCTGGGCTCATCCAGGTGTGGCTGCCTGTCATAGCTCGATGTGGATGACTAGGGTGGCTCAGCCCTGCTCCATGTGGCTCTCATCCTCCGGCAGGCAAGTATAGCTATGCCAGAGGGCCAGAGTAAGCCCAACTGCACAAGTGATTTTCAGGCCTCTGCTTGTGTCATATTTTCTACCATTTCATTAGCCAAAGCCAGTTAGATGAATAAACCTAGAATCAGAGGGGCTCAGGGCTACAGACTACAGAAGGTGTGAATGGGGAAACCGATGAACAGTGGGGCCCGATTTTGTGATCCACGCGGTTCAGCATTCAACAAGTACAAAAGGTGTATGGTAAAAACCTTCCCTTCTACTTCCAACTCATGGCAGCCACTGCTACTGGGCTCTTTTATATCCATCCAGACATATTCTGTGATTTTACAACATTTTAATAATCTTTATGCCTCAGTGGCCCCGACCCATTCCTTATTATCCTTGTAAATTCAGCACCTGCCAATAGTGTGGAGGCTGTGATATCATGCCCCTTCAGTTCTAATTCCTGCCCTGTCACCTGCTGGCAACGTGACCTGGGGCACATCATTTCCACTCACTGAGCCTCACTCTCCTCATCCGTGAAATGGGAATAATAGCATGTCTCTTGCACGGCGTATGAAGAGGTTTACACAGCATCATGCATGCAGAGTCCCCAGATACGGTAGCTGCTAAATAAATGTCTTGTCATTATCATTATTGTTCTTATTAACTCAGGAAGAACACGGTTTGCTCCACCGGTTTCAAGGCTTCTTAGATTCCCAGTGGGCAAGGGCTTTCCTTCTCACCGCTGGGCCCTGGGAGCCAGCTGACCATCTGCCAGGAAGGATTTCTGTTTAACAAGCTCTTGTAATCTTTGCTGTGATCACGACTCCCTTCCCAGTCCCGGCTCTCCTCTGGGGGCCTGCAGCCTCTTAGGCTAAGCCTCTGCTGGAGCTATGAATATCTGAGCACCTGACCCCGCATTTCAATGTACCCAGCCCATCCCTGGGCTTGTGTGCTTCCTGAAGATCTGCCCCAGGAAGGCTGTTGCACTCCCCAGCACTAGAAATGCTTAATCATTCAGGTCTTCCACTCAACAAGCATTTCTCCAACGCCCCACTGTATGCCAGACCCTGCCGCAGATGTCAGTGACATCTCACCGTGGCTTCTGAATCTTCAAGACGTCGTCAGGGCTTCTTGAGAAGAAAGCTCAAATGCTCGGCCAACAACCAGAGTGGTTAGACCCAGTTTAGGGTTAAACCATCAGCCAGTTTCCAAGAATGTGTCTCATGCCCCTATCTCAGGGAAGCTTAGGCAACCTACTTACTGAAGCCAAACACCTGGTGGAGAAGGTTCTCCGGTCAAACCTAGAAGATGCTGAGGGAGAAAGGACAGGGCAGGGGCAGGGAAACCAAGCAAGACATGGTTGCAGGTGAAGTCTCAGCCCAACCTGGAGCTCTGGAATGTGAACAGCACCGCAGAGTGGGTCTGTCCCTCCTTGAGACAAGGGAACAGGGCTTTTGTGCCCAGACAGGAGTCAGTCGTTGGCCACAGGCCACTCCGGGGTGTTTGGGGAGGCGATGGAACTCCAAGGCACCTCTGGGAAGGCAGCTCCAATTGCCCAAGGCAATCCTGCAGGAAAGTTGCAGGAGTGAATGCTGAGCAGCGGCACCTGCCACAGCTGGGGCCAGGGAGGGATGGGCATGCTGAAGCACACACACACACAAAAAAAAAACTATGGAAGTGGGTGGGCGCCCTCTGTTCCCAGCATCTCCTCTAGACACAAGCCCAAGCAGTCACATTGTTGTTGATGACTGTCCCTGAGCAGTAGGGAGGCAGCTGGAAGTGTGGGCTTGGCATCAGGTCAACCCAGTTTCTAACACTGCCTCTGCTCACTAGCTGTGCAATGTTGGGCAAATCACTCTGCCTCTCTGAGCTTCAAGCTGCTCACGAGAAACAGACAATATCCATCTTGGAGAGGTGTTATGGGGTTTCACTCTGTCTGGCCAGTGCCTGATTGCTCTTGAACACTCAATAAGGATTTGCCAGGGGCAGAGTTGGATTCGAACTCACGATTCCTTGGATCCTAGCCCAGTGCTTAGTAATAACGAGAAAACTCTGGGGAAAATCTCACAACCTCTCTGAATCTCCATTTTCTCATTCACAAAACAGGATGATAGCTCTCCTGCCCATTTGGGGAGGAGACTTTGGGAAGGTGTAGATGCTAGTTTATAAAATAATCAACTTTCCAAAGCTGGAAGAGATGGCATTGAGCCGTCATCCTACCTCTGCTATTTGGAGCCATTCCGCGGGTGAGTAAACTGAAGCCCGAGCAGTCCAGCAACTTCCCAGTTGTCCCACAGCCTGTGTCAGAGCTAGGAGGGGAACTCAGCTTCCTCACATCCTGGTTTCTGATTCCAGGCCCTTCCTAGAGCAAGTGTGCCTTCTAAGCCTACCCCGGGTGACCCTGACCACGCATGGTCCCTTCTGGCCTCTGCTCCTCCGTCTAGAAGTCAAAGGGGCAGAGCAGAGACTTCCATGTTCTTTTTGATTTAGAACATGTGTCCGAGTGCACTGGGTGCTCTGAAAACCCAACACACATTAAATGCCCCCCTCCCCGCCTTCAGGGGCACCTGGGTGACTCAGTGGTTGAGCATCTGCCTTTGGCTCAGGTAGTGATCCCAGGGTCCTGGGATTGAGTTCCACATCAGGCTTCCTGCATGGAGCCTGCTTCTCCCTCTGCCTGTGTCTCTGCCTCTCTCTCTTTCTCTCATGAAAAAAATAAAATCTTTAACCATACCCCCTTCAGCTACAGCCAACAGCAGAGTGGGGGGGGGGGTAGGAAACCAGTTCGCCCATTTCATGGATGAGGAAACTGAGGCCTACAAAGACTTGCCTTCAGGAGAAGGACCCTATGCCCACACACTTGCAGTCCCACCTGAAGGGGTGAGGAAGACCAGGAAAAGTGAGGAGGGAATCCAAGAATTGTATTTCCCCACAAGATCACATTTACCTGAATTTCTCAACCCACAGCCAAGTCCTTACCTCTTAATCACTGGAAACTTCCAAAGGATGTGCCACTCGATTCCTTACCAGAAGAAGGTACCTGCAAATCTGGTGTCAGTGGGGGAAAGCAGGGTCCAGGGTGACTGTGGGAGGTGAGACTCCTTCAACACGGCTGTGAGGACAGGGTGGTGGGATGGGACAAAGGGGCAATCACAGAGAGTTCCGTGGGGGGAGTGTAGGGACACGGAGGTGTCCCTAAGGCCATCCCACTGGCAGGAGGCCTGATCAGTCCAGCAGATACCTCTGAGGACACAGGGCCTTGACCCCGCAGAATACACGGTCCTCTTGGGGCCTGGTGGGATGGGGATAAGACTGAAGGATGTGGTAGGAGACGGAAGACCCACACCGCCTGGGGGTCCAGGTGTCTTTCTGGGAAGAAGGCCAATCCTCTTCATGAGAACACACTACTATTTCGAGAGATGGCCCCACCGTGGTGCCCTAGGGTGGCGGGGCAGCTTTATTCCAGGTCAGGGGTGGGCAAGCTGTTGGTGTACGCAGGCCCATCTCGGGGACCTGCCCTCCTCTGGCAGGAGCTGACTCCTGGGTGGCCACGCACCCACCTTACCTGGGGGCAGCTGACAGCCACCTGACAAAAGCGGACGGAAGCCCCACCACATTCCTTGAGGACAGACAACACTACGGTGCAATTTATGCTCCAGAGGGCCTGCGGGAGCAAATCCCACCTCGGCCCCTTCCCCATCCTTTCCCACGTCCTCCTTCCCAGTCCCACTGTAACGGCTCCTGTGACAGACGAGAGATGAGGCCACTGGCCCAGAGGCACGACACAGATGGCCAAGCAGCTCTGTCTCAGGAGCACATGGGGGCTTGGCTGGTGTGGGCAGAAGCCCATTGCAGGTGAACACCTGCCCGGGAGTGGGTGGTCAGAGCCGTATGAGGCCGGGGTCACAAAGCCCTCCAGCGAGAACATATGACCTGTCCTTTGGCAAGAGGCAACTGGGGCAACGGGAGACAAGAGATGGCCTGTGGGGGCGGTGAAGAGAGGAGTGAACCGGCTCCATTGTCTCTGCCAATGGCAGCGCCCACGCTCCCCAGGGCGCAGGCAGGGGCAGAGGTGGCCGAGTCACCCAGCCCCGAGGCAGACAGGGCCCCCAGCCTTACCCTCCACTAAAGGGGCACTCGGTGTTCCAGCAGTAACAGAGGACATTGAGACCTGCCCTCTCCCAGCTTGGGGCAGCTGCAGGATGTCTGCAAACACCAAAGAACACCCAGACACTATCTGGGGCTGCTGGCTTTAAAGGTCATATCCACATAGAGAGGCTCTTCTGCATGGTTTCATCTCCCAAATACAGATGCTCTGGATTGAAGAAAAAATGCCAAAGCCCATCCTGTCTGTGCCTGCCTCCCCGAAGGCCTGTGGCCCCAAACCTGCATTAGGGAACAGCTTTGGTTTGGCTCACGTTTGCTCACCCCCCACCCTCTAGACAAAGAATCCAATCCCGACTTGCTCTGTGGACTGGGAGATCATTTTCTTTCATCACACTGTTTCCCAGTCTGCAGACATCTGGTAAATGGGTTCTTCTCCTCCTTCCTTGCATGAGTTTGTAATACGGGAGATGTCAACTCATGCATTGATGCATTCATGAGTTGAACACCTACTATGTGCCAGGTTCTGTTGGTTATCACGGTGCCTAAGGCGGACAGGTCCCCAAGTTGGACTGGGGGTGGAGGAAGACAGGCCAGAAACAGGTAAATACACAGCCGATGTGTGTCCAGTAGCCAATAACAGGATGAACCCTGAAGAGGCAGGGCACTTAATCAACTTTGGGGACAAGAGCAGCAAAAGAAAGACATGGTTCTTAAAGGGATGGGCCAAAGGATCTCACCCAGGATTCCATGAAAGACGTAAAATCTCTATTTAGTAGTGACTGATGGAGCAGCGTGCTAGGCTCTAGGCATTCAGGGATGAACAAAACATAGATCCCTACTGACATGGAGCTCTCGTGGGGGCAATGGATAAATGCCACATTGGCACATCATCAAGTGTGTGTCATTAATAATAGCTGCTGATGGGATACCTGGGTGGCTCAGCAGTTGAGCGTCTGCCTTTGGCTCAGGTCATGATCCCGGGGTCCCAGGATTGAGTCCCACATCAGGCTCCCTGCTGATCAGGAACCTGCTTCTCCCTCTGCCTGTGTCTCTGCCTCTCTCTGTGTCTCTCATGAATAAATAAATTATCTTTAAAAATAAAATAAAATCAAGAGAAGTCAGCTTCACCCCAGTTCCCAACCTCCATTTCTACTACCTGTACAACGGAAGAGGAATGTCCCTTCCTTCTGCTCTCCTGGCTTTTTTCACTCCGCCTGGCATCTCAGAGGCCGTTTCCATAGCAACTCCAAAACCAACCCTCCACCCCCCGGGTCACACAGCCTACCTGCCTCCCAAAGGCCTGGCACCACTGGCTTAGCCACACTCTTCCCCCTCCGCCCGTCCCTGGGTTCTTCCCATTCTTCCAATGGCTCAGGGAGGCAGAGGAGATTGTTGATACCATGCCCATTTTCCAGATGAAGAAACTGAGGTTCTCCCAGCAGGAATTAGTAATGGAGTGAGGACTTGAACCTCCCAAGGAAAGTTAAGGACTCATGCTCAGCAAGAGCATGCCTTTGCTCTTGCTCATTCTCTCTGTCATAATGGGTCTTTCCTTAGGTCTTCATGGCTTGTTCTGTCCCAACCTTCAGATCTTGGTCTTAATATCATCTCCTCCAAGAGTCCTTCCTGACAACCCCGAAAATAGCAGCTCTTGTAGAATTCTGTTTTGTTGTCCTTGTAGTTCCCGTGACTCAAAAGCTGTCCATCTCTCCCGTAACTGGAATATTGTCTCAGTGAGGGCAGCAAACTATCTTTTTTTTTTTAAGATTTTATTTATTCATGAGAGAGACACACACAAAGGCAGAGGCAGGGGGAGAAGCAGGTTCCCTGCGACATGGGACTCAATCCCAGGACCCCAGGATCATGACCTGAGCCAAAAGCTAATGCTCAACTGACCGAGCCACCCAGGTGCCCAGTAAACCTGTATCTTACTCCTTCCCACGCATCTACTGTGGAATAGAGTTCAATAAGTATTTGTCAGATGAATGAAGGAGATCCAGAAATATGGACTTGACATTTTGTCCTCTTCCTTCTTTGAGCAAATATATCCACTGCTCAGACCGGCTAGTTCAGGGAGCCCGACTATGGTCACGGAGCTGGCAGGGGATCCCCTCCCTTGCAGAAAACAGTTTGGAGATTCCTCAAAGAGTTAAACATAGAAATATCGGACGAAAAAAAAAAAAGAAATATCGGACGACATATCGATTCCACTCTAATGTAAACACACAGGAATTTAAACAGGTTCTCACGTACATGTACACCCATGTTCACTGCGGCACTATTCATAGCAGCCAAAAGGCAGAAACAACCCACATGTCCATCACTGAATAAAAGGATAAACAGAATGTGGCATATCCATACAACAGATTATTTTTCAGCCTTCAAAAGGAATAAAGTACAAATACGTGCCATGACATGGGTGAACCTCAAAAACAATGCTACATGAAAGAAGCCAGATGCAAAAGGTCACATATCATATGAGGCCATGTATATGAAATATCCAGAATAGGTAAATCTATGGAAACAGAGAGCAGATCAGTGTTTGCCAGGAGCAGTGGAGAGCAGACAGGTACAGGTGTCTTTTCGTGGAAGATGAAGATATTCTGGAACAGGATAGAGCTGGTGCTTACACATTGCAAATGCAGTAAATGACACTGAATTGTTCACTTTAAAGTGGTTCCTTTTACATTACGTGAATCTCACCTCAATCGAAAACAAAAACAAAAGCATTCCTTTGCATCCAGTCTCCTCTCCAGACCCATGAGTGGGGTTCAGGCGGGGGGGGGGGGGGGGCAGAGCCCTGATGGAGGCTGAAGAGGCCTCCCAAACCCACCACTCCCCTTGTCAGCTGAATCACCCTAAGCAAAGCTCTGGCATTCACTGAGCCTCTGTTTTCCCATCTGCCAAATGGAGACCATCAACGCCACCCTTCACCACCTCACTGGGTCCTCCGATGACTCCGATGTGGAGGCTCCTGATAGAATAAGCCAAAATACAAGAAGTGTTGTGACCGCCAAGTGGTGAACACAAAATCCATGCAAAAGAACTTCCACCCCTCTTTACTTAGAGAAGACACAGTAAAACAGCAAAGACCTCCCTGCAATCGGCATGGAGAGTGCCTGTTTCGGTCATCTGTTGTCAGACATCAAACATCTATGGTTAAATGCAGTGGCTTGAGACAGTGACAACATTTAGTTTGCTCATGAACATGCAGTTTGAGCAGGGTTTAATGAGGACAGCTCATCTCTGTTGCACTTGGTATCAGAGAGAAGGCCCAGTGGCTGGGGCTGGAATCATCTGAAGGGTGCTAACTAGTCCACTCTGGCTGTGATAACAGATCACCATGGTTTGGGTAGCTCATAAGCAAGAGAAATGTATCTCTCACAGTTCTGGAGGCTACGAGGTCCAAAATCTTTGCTGAGAACCCACTTCCTGGTTCAGAGACAGTCACCTTCTCACCATGTCCTCACATGGCAGAAGAAGCAAGAGAGTTCCCTGGGGTTTCTTTTATAAGGGCACTAATTCCATTTGTGAGGACTCCAGCCTCCTGACCTAATTGTCTCCCAAAGACCCCGCTCCTCATACCGTCACCTTGGGAGTTAGGTTTCAATGTATGAATTTTGAGAGCTCACAGAGATCCAGACTGTAGCAAGTGGCTCACTCACCTACCTGGCGGTTGATGCTGGCCCTTGGCTGGGACTTCAGTTGAAGCTGTCAACCAGAACACCTACAGGTGGCCTCCCCATGTAGCCTGGGCTTCCTTACCACATGACTTCTGGGTTCCAAGGATGAGTGTCCTGAGAGAGAGTCAAGTGGATATCGTCTTAGAAGTCATGTGGTGTCATTTCTGCCTCATCCTATTTGTTGAGGCTCTCACAAAGTCACACACATCCTTAAGGGAAGCAAAATAGACCCCACCTCTTGACTGGGCTCATGGTGAGGTTCTGGAAGAATATGTAGGGTCAGAAATATGGCCATGGCCATTTTTGGAAGCTACAATGTATCACAGTACCCATCAGAGAAGGTTCCAGCAGGAGGTGAAGGCAGAGTGTTTTGCAGTCTACGGGACAGGACTGGTTGGTAGTAGGGGGCTCTTTGCACCAATTCCCCCTCTTGAATCCCCCCACCCCCCGCCAGGAGCTCCCTCCTCTGTTTCTTCCTTGATCAGCCTCAGGCCCTCCTTGCCTATCACAGGAAGGGGGCAGAATTTTCTGATTTGGAATAACAGTCTGAGTTCAGTTCAACTCAGTTCTCCTCTTCAGCCTGTTTCTATTCTCAGGGAGAAAGAAGAGTGGGCATTGTCTCTTTGCTGGGTGGAGGAAAAGATGGTGGTTGTCGAAAGACTCCACCCCTTTCCAGGTGGCCCACCACCTGAGATATGTCCCCGCCATCACCAGGTGTTTCCACAGACTGAAATAAAAGGTTGTCAGAAGGTCATCCTCTTAGCAGTTCCTACTGAGACTTCAGGCTTGGTCTGTCTACCGTGCCCTTCTTGCCAAGACATAAACACCTAAGTTCCTCTTGGACATATATTAGGCATCTAATTCTGAGGCTCTTTTGGTTACAAATGGCAAAAACCCAAATGCAGCTCAAAAGTTCATACATAATAAAACAGGGGGAGAATGTAGTGAAAAAGCCAGGAAACCCAAAGGGCTGCATCTAGGGCTGAGATGTGGCCAAGAATTCATCTCTTGGTCTGTTAACAGACTGCAGTCTCAGACAGCCTCACTCAAAAGGGTGGCCTGGCCCTTGCAGGCTTACATCCCCTTGCATCCTTCAAGTCCCACCAAAATCTCCTGGCAATTGTCACTGAGGGCTGCATCTCATTGGCCTGGCTCAGGTCATGTGGCTGTGGTTGTCCCAGGAGCAATCAATGATCCGGAGATGGAGTGCTCTGACTGGTCAAAACCTGGGCCACCCGACCAATCATAGCACACAAAAGGGTGAGCCGCGTTGAAATCGTGAGGCTTGAGCGCAGGGAAGGGAGAGCTTGAGGAAGGAAGGTCAATCCACTGTATCTTTAGGAGGAGCCAGTGTGGCTGGGCAGATTCAAAGCAGCGGGGGTGATGTTCTAGGCTAGGATGGGTAGAAAGAGGCAGAGGACACAGCCCCTCCTATCCAGGATTTTACCCTTTGGGTGCCATGGGAAATGCTCAGGAAACAATTCAGGGGCAGGAGAAAAAAAAAAAAACAGGATGGGAAAAGGTAAAGATGTATTAGGTAAAACTCTACATCTGAAATGAGATAGTTCATAAATAGCACTCAGGCCAAGATCCATGCTGTCCAACAGAAAGATGCCAGCCACATTTACGACTTTAAATTTTCTACTGGCCCTACTGGAGAGAAAAAGTAAAAAGAAACAGGTGAAATTAAGTTTTTTAATATATTTTATTCAAGCCAATATATCAAGGATATTATTTCAACATATAATCAGTTTTTAAAGAGTATAAGTGAAATGGTTTTTGGCGCTAAGCCTTTGAAACCCAGTGCATGTTTTACTCTTACCAAACTAAACTCTATTTAGACACACTGGTGTCAGGCGCTCCATGGCCACATGTGGTCGGTGGCTACTGTACTGGGCGGGCCAGCTCTAGACCTTCACTACTCAAAGTGTGGTACACAGACAGCAGGAGATAGAAATGCAGCGTCTCAGGCTCCAGTGCACACCTCCTAGGCCGGAGTCCGCTTTTACCCTATTTTTGCCAGGTGATTTCTGCGCATTTGAGGCATGCTGGTTGAAACCCACAGTGTCCAAAAGAACTTTCTGTGGTGATGGAAATGTTATGTATCGGCCCTGCCCTACACGATAACCACAGCCCTCAGGTGGTTCCTGAGTCCTTGAAATGTGGCTGTGCCACAGACAACTGAATTTTTCATTTCGTTTCATTTTAATTTAATAAGCCAATGGCTACCTCTCGGATGGCACAGATTTAAATCAATATAAGTGCTCTGAAATCCTAGCTATTTTAACTATTATCACCCTGTTGCTTGTGCAAGAAGGGAGGGTGAGCCAAATGAAAATGTGTTCAGCAACACGGACTCATTGTTTCCTCTGGAGTAGGTGTGTAATTATCCTCATTGGACATATTTGGAAAGTGAGGTTGGGGACTTGTTCAGAATCACATAATAAATAATAATGATCATGCTGGGGCTCCTGGGGGGCTCAATCGGTTAAGCATCTAACTTTGGCTCAGGTCATGATCTTGGGGTCCTGGAATCCAGCCCTGCGCCGGGCTCCCTGCTCAGCAAGGAGTTTGCTAGTCCCTCTACTCTTCCCTCGCTCGTTCTCTCTCTCTCTCTCTCTCTCTCTCTCTCAAATAAATAAATAAAATCCTAAAAAAAAATTTTTTAAATAATGGTCATGCTAGCATACATCACTGGGCAAGCACATCTATGTGCCAGGAACTCCATATACTTGGTTGTTATCTATCATAACTACCCAATGTGCAGGAACTATTACACTTGCCATTTTACAAATAGGGAGGTTAGGGAGGCTCAGAGAGGTGAGGTGACTTGCTCAGGGTCACACAGCATCTGAATGGCAGCATAGGGTGTGGCCCCAGGCCTGTCTGGCTCCCTGGGTTTCTCCCAAGATTGTACCCATGATTACCCTGAGGAGTGGCGAGGCCAGACCCAGGCTCAAGGGCCAGCAGCCTGAAGCACACAGGGATACCCTTCCACCTAGAAATGCTGCTCGGAAGTGGGGGGCTGCCACAGTGACCTCCGGGGACCCTCGCTGCCCTCCAGTGGGCAGAGGCAGATGCCAGGCACACACTGCTGCCTGCATGACCCTCCGCTTGCTGTCTGGAGTGGTGCTGGGTCAGCCCAGGCCGCCAGCAGCAGGCACCGGGGAACGTGAGCGGCTTCCTGAGTAGCTGTTGCCGGCGGCTGCGGCCAGCTAGGTCCAAGGGAGCCCAAGGAAGCCGGCCTTCCTCCTCAGTCTCTGCTGTTTGCTTGTATTTAAAGCCTCGCTTCATTTCCAAGCAAATGTGGGTGCTGTGTATTTGTTTGTCTAGTGACAGAAGGCAGCCTCCCAGGGAAAGGCGCACCCGCCCTCCCCCTGCACGCTCACACACCCGGCCTGATGCTGTGTGGCGGGAAGAGCCAGATGATTAGAAAGCAGGCTGCCCTCGCCTTCCCCCACAGGGCTCATCTCCAGGCCTCGTGAGCCAGGCCGAGATTCAAAATGCTGAAGGGCAGGGGCACACCATCCCCACACGGTGACCATGGCCCGAGCTGGGAACTCGGAGATGATGGGGTCCAGTCCCCACAGGTGGAGAAATAATGAAGATCACAATGATGAAACTACTCGGTGCCATTAGTGGACACGTACTGTACACCGCACACTTAACATGCATCTACTTTAATCCACGCCAGAGCCCAGTGAAGCACCTTCTGCTGTCATCCCCATTCTGTAGGGAAACAACCGAGTCTCAGAAAGGTAATTTGGCCAAGGTCACACAGCAAGGAGATGGCAGAGGCTCGACACGAATGCAGGTCTGCCTGGACATCTGCGATAGAGAGGGGCAAGGAGGGGTTTGGAAGTTTGAACCCAGTTCTGTGATGTCCTCATTGTGTGACCTTGGGGAGACAGTGGCTTGACCTTCTGAGCCTCTGTTTCCTCATATGTACAGTGGGGATATAAAGCCAACTTTGCACAAACAGTGTGAGAATTCAATGAGATGAGCCGCCTGATGTTTGGAAAGGAATCGGTGAAGGAATATGTGTCACCAATGCAGCACAGTGCTGGTGCACAGTAGACCCTTAATAAATGATGTGAGTCCACACTCTGGAAGGCGAAGCCCCTTTCCTTTTAAACCTCTGGGATTCACCTCCCAGGAGCAATGAGGTCCTGTTCCCTATGAGAAATAAGTGTTTTTCTTATATCATCTCACTTAATCCTAACCACAACCCTCAGAGCATGATTAATCCCGTTTTATAGACCCGAAAAACTGAGGCTCAGGAAAGTTTGATCGCCCGCTGTGGAACTCAAAGCTGCTAAGTATTGGAGCTGAGAGAGCAGTCAGGCTCCAGTGGACTCACAGTGCAAACCAAATGCCCTGTGGCAGAGCAGAGCTCAGGACTCCAGCTAGGCTGCCTCTGAGCATCAAGGGTGGTGGCTTTGGGTGGCTGAGATGTCTGCCCCTCACAGGTGGAAAGCCAGAGGGAGCCGGTACAAGACCGTCTTTCTCTCACACACAGCTGCCCTCGCTGCTGCTGCAATGTCCTTGCCCAACTGCTGGGGACAGCCATCACTATGGCAACCGCCAAAGGCCAGCTGGCCTCAGGTGCGAGGAGGCACCACGGCCACCTCGAGCCCTGGTCCTGGTGCCCTTTGACCACTTGGTGATGTTTCCAGCCTGGCAGCCTGTGGAAGTCACCAACCCTGACAGTTGGGTGGAGAGAGAACCCCCACAACTCCCCCACTGGGCCCGCCCCAACCCCTGCATCCAGGATCCTTCTGCCCCAAGGATGCTACTGCCCTGAGGCCCCGGGTCCTTGGCCAGAGAAGGGCTAGACGCCCCAGCTCTGTGGGCGGGAGCAGCTCGGCAGTCACAGCCTGGTGCTGCAAATATTAATTATCTCCTAACGACTCCCCAGGCAGTCATTATATCTCAGCTGCTGGCAGCTGTTCCTAAAAACCTACCCAAGGCATCTCCGGGCAGACGGAACCTGCCCTGGTGGCCGGAGGGGTGAGACAGGCCCTTCAAGCATGTGGGGGCAGGATGAGGGCGAGGGAGTCTAGGAGAGAAGGGGGTCTGCTGCCCTCCGGGAGGCAGAGAATTAGGGAGCAGTGGAAGGGGGCTGGATGAGTGGAGCAGACTGGAAAGCCAAAAATGTAAGGCTGTAGGGATGCCCAGTCTTTGCTGAGAACCATTTATGTTTATTGAGCACTTTCGATGTGCTAAGTGCTTCCATGCTTGCTACTCAGTGTGGCCCACAGACCTGCAGCCTCAGCATCTCACTTGCGAGCTGCTTAGAAATGCACGATCTATTGAATCAGAAGCTGCATTAAAAAAAAATTCCCAGGTGATTCATGCAGAGGTTCAAGCTTGAGAAGCGTGGCCTAAAGGTGTGATCCCATTTAAGCCTCCCACAAGGTGATGGGGGAGGTACTGTGATGATCTCCTCTTGCGAGAAGAAGGACTAAGGCCCAGAGAGGTGAGTGACCAGCCCAAGGTCACACAGCTAGCATGGGACAGAGCCTTGACTCGTGCCTTTTTCTCACAAATCCTCTCTGAGCACCAACTACACACCAGATGCTGTACTGGGTGCGGAGCCAAGGGCTGTCTTTCTTCCATCTTCCGGGTCTTAACGACACGCTGGCTCTCTGCTGGCACAACTAAACAGGGTCACCATCAGAACTCAGACCTGACCAGGACTTCCCAATTAACATGCACAGATCTCATTTGACCCTCACAATCAATTGAGAAAGCTGCCCCCTATAATCCTCGTTTTCCAGATCAAGAAACTGGGGCTCAGAACAGGGAAGTGGTGTCTCCCAACCAAAGGGCTTGTCTGGACATGTAAAGATCAGTTTTGCCTCTTCTTGAACTCAGCCAAATGGAATCATAGAGTATACGCCTTTAAAAAGAAACTTTATTGAGATACAAGTCACATACCGTACAATTCACCCATTTAAAGCGCACAATTCAGTGGTTTTTACTATATTCACAGTGTTGTAAAACTATCACCACAATCGATTTTAGAATATTTTATCACCCCAAAAGGAAACCCCATATCTTTCAGCCATCACCTCCCACCCTGGCAACCCTTCATCTGCGTTGTCTCTATGGCTCTCCCTATTCTGAACATTTTGTATAAATGGAATCATGCGACAGGTGACCTTTTGTGTCTGGCACCTTCCACTTAGCATCATGTTTCCAAAGTTTACCCATGGTGTACCACGTGTCAGTACTTCGTTTGTTTTTATGGCCGAATCGTATTTCGTTGTGTGGATGGACCACATGTTAGTTACCCATCCATCAGTGGGCGAACAAGCATGTGCCCTCTTGGGTCTGCTTCTTCAATTCAACATTGTGTCCGTGAAATTCATTCACGCTGCCATGTGTTCACAGCCCACTCTTCTCATTACTGGGTGATATTCGATCCCGTGAACACAACGGTGTTTATTACCCAGCGTCCTGTCGCTGGATATTTGGACAGCGTCCGCTCCGACACTGTTAGGAGTAAAGCTCCCGTGAATACTCCTGTACATGCCTTGTAGTGACCTTAGTTCAGCTGGCTGTATGCAAGTGTGCACTTGCTGGCCACTGGGTAGGTTAGCTTAGCATCTTTTCCAACAAAGAGAGAGAACAGGTCTCATGTTTTGATGTCAAACCATATCTTGTTAGAATGTAACAGCATTGCTTTGTTTTCACTATTTTCATTTATTACCTTTTCTAGGGCAAATGGATATTCTACGTACAAGACTATTCCTCAGTTTCCTTTTAAAATAATGTGTTTGGGGGATACCTGGGTGGTTCAGTGGTTGAGCATCTGCCTTCGGCTCAGGTCGTGATCCTGGGGTCTCGGGATCGAGTCCCACTTCGGGCTCCCCACAGAGTCTGCTTCGCTTTCTGCCTGTGTCTCTGCCTTTCTCTGTGTGTCTCTCATGAATAATAAATAAAATCTAACAATAAATAATAATAAAATAAAATAATGTATTTGGGTTTTCTTTAAGAACTTAGTTCAAAGCAAGTTTTATTATTATTTATTGTTAGATTTTATTTATTTATTCATGAGAGAGACACAAAGAGAGAGAGGCAGAGACACAGGCAGAGGGAGAAGCAGGCTCCATGCCGGGAGCCCGATGCGGGACTCGATCCCGGGACTCCAGGATCATGCCCGGGGCTGAAGACGGTGCTAACCCACTGAGCCACTGGGGCTGCTCTCAAAGCAAGTTTTCAGTAATAACAGTATAGGTAGTGTTTAGAGCACAAGTCATGAAGAAGATATCAGATGAGTGAGGTTTGGGAGCACTCATGTGGGAGCTTGGAAGAGGCACAGCAGTGGTGGTCAGGCAGGCCTCCTGGCTGGATCTGGAAGGATGGCAAGGGATACAAGAGGTTAGTGAAGAGAGGTCCTTGGAGGGAGTGCCACCAGGCCAATGGGACTTCCTGATGCAGGCAAGGGTTGCGGGGTTCTGGATTCAGGCTCCCCCTTCTCGAATCCCATGTGGCCTTGGGGATACCAAAGCTGCTCTCCAGCCCTCGGCCATCCTGCCTCTAAAATGCAGACACTGGGCTGGACTAGATGCTTCAAACAGGATTCCCTGACCAGAAGCCCGACCGCAGATGCATTTTCCTTTGTGGTGCCTTCCAGCAGGTTGACCTCACAGATAAGAAGAGGAATATTTTTTATTGAGACCAGCATTGTTCCTCAACGTGAGGTTCTGGGACCAGCAGTGGGTCAACAATTCGGGACCAGCAGTTGGGCAGGGCTGATTTGCAACTGCTTCCACAGGCGCCTGCAGGACGCCCCAGTCCCCACCACTCCCTACCACCTGTCCCATTGCTGAAGGAGAGTGTTAGTGACAACCACCGCTGCATTTCCATCCTGCTCTTCCTCCGTAAAGGTGAAAGCACCTACTCTCATACCCAGGTCTCTATCAAGAGTGAAGAAAGCAAGCCAGGCCAAGAGGCCAGCTGATTTTCCTTACACGCAGCCCTCTTAGAGTTCTCTCATCAGCTGACTCCCTCGAGGCATCTGAGTTAGAGATCCCCGACTTCTATGTTTTATAGAGTCCCACCCGGGTTGGAAAGTCTGCATGAGGTGATGAATCTACATGCAGGATCCTCAGATAAATTCTGTTGGCTGTGCAACCATTCCATGGGAAACAACCAGGACCAAAAGCCCAGAACTGATCACCGACATTAGGTCATGGGCAAAGCCTGGGATCTGTCCCATTCACTAGCTGCATGACCTTGAACCAGTCACTTCTTCTCTCTGTGCCTCAGTTTCCTCATGGGCACCAGGAGGTACGGACTCACTCCTAATTCTCAGGATAGATCCTCCATGTGCCAGGCACACAGTAGGTCTCCCGCACAGGAAAATGGTCACTGTGATCATCATCCTGCCCCCGGCCCAGCCAGCCCCGCACGGAGCTGCGCCAAGCGGCCACCCGGGCCTCTGTCTCTTCCATCCCAGAGCGGCTGGGAGGACGTGCCAATAAGTAGCTAGTTAACTAAATAAATGAATGAGGCAGGTCTATGCTGATATAAATCTCTGGAAGAGAACATTTAGACACTCCATATTCGAGCTGGATATCATTTAAATTACCAGACTGCCTCCTCGGCCCGTATCCCCTTATTACCGTGTTTTTAAAGCTCAGAGCTTAATTGCACACTGCCACAGCCTTTACCCACGGCGCTTGTGGAAATTAGAGGCGCTTCCCTGCCCACTCATTTGCAGCCCATCACCCCCTGGCCAGCGCACGGCCTGGGGTTTGGGCACTGGAGGGATGCGTGTGCAAGAAGCAGGGTCCAATGGGATGGGGTGAGAAGTGGGCTAAAAAGGATGTTCATCAATTGCCTCCTTGCCTCTATCCTTGCCCCCAGTAAACCATTCTCCGTGTAGCAGCCAGAGTGATCCTTCAACATAAATCAGATGATGTTACCTACCTCAGCTTTGACTCCTGGGTTCCGGTTCACTCAGGTTAAAAGCCAAGCTCCTTATGTAGGCCCTCAGTGCTCTGTGGGATCTGAACCCTCGTGACCTCTCTGATCTCTACTCCTATCGCCTCCCACCCTCCTGGCTTACTTGCCCTCGCTCTCTGGCCTCCTCATTATACAATAAGTCACTGTGCCTTAGGACCTTTGCGCCTGCTGTTTGCCCCACCCAGCTGGCTTCTCCCCAGTATTTGCATGGTGGGCCCTTGTACCTGCTTCAAGTCTCCACTCCTCCAGGCCTTAACGAAAATGTGTCTCCTTTCCCACACTGCACATTCTGCTTCATTTTCCTTCATAAAAATTCATCACTGTGTTTGTATTATTTTGCAGTTACTTGCATATTTGTCTCTTTAATACTCTCTCCCACTAGAATGTCACTCCATGAGGGCACAGGCTTTGGAGAAGAAGCAGGAAGCAAAGCAAGGCCTTTGTGGTGCCTCAAGGGCAGGTACGTGACCAATGGCCATTGATCGTATACACACACCATGATCATTGGGTGACATTCCTAGGTCACCTTTACCACTTTGAAACTTTGAAACTTTGAAAGTTCCCATCCCCCATTCTGCAGAAGTAATGGGAGGGAGCAGGTGGTTTTGGACCATTTGGCATATGGGGAAATGGAGCTCAGGGGTGTGATGTGACTTTCTGGAGGTCACACAGTAAGATGAGGGGCAGGTGTTCCCTTCACTCTCTGATGAAAATGTTCCATGCTCCTGCCTCTGGGTCTTTGCACAGGCTGTTCCTCCTGCCTGGATGCCCTTTGCACCTACCCTTCCTCCAAATTTCTTTTTTTTTTTAAAGATTTTATTTATTTATTCACAAGAGACACAGAGAAAGAAAGAGAGAGGCAGAGACACAGGCAGAGGGAGAAGCAGGCTCCATGTGGGGAGCCCAATGTGAGACTCAATTCTGGGACTCCAGGATCACGCCCCAAGTCAAAGGCAGATGCTCAACCGCTGAGCCACCCAGGCGTCCCTTCCTCCAGATTTCTATTCAGCATCTCCATGGGGGAACCCCCCACCCCAAGACCAGGCAGATCTACTTTCTGGAAGTCCTCAGTACTCCCTTGGATTTCTTCACAGCTCTGATCAGAGTTGTAAATGTAAAAATGTGAGAAGATATTTTTTGTTAACAAGTGAACTCAGGAGCGTCAGCGGAATGCAAATGTAAGCTGCTGGCCCAGGCTGGGTTCCCACAAAGCAGATCCTGAGACCAGGATTGGGAGCCAGGAGTTTGTAGGGGAGGTGATCCCAAGAAGCATGCGGGAGGGAGGGAGACAGCAAGGCAGGGAAGAAGGAAACGATGCGGGGTGCATTAATGAGCAGGGGACTGCTGTGGGCCACGGTGGGGGGCGGAGGGGGTGCAGTCCCACTGAGGACACCTGGAAGTCTGCAGAACTTGCCCTGAGCAGCAAGGAAGCAGGGACATTGGTCCATTCACTCCCATCACTGACTGATGGAAGGTTGCTCCTGGGGTCACCAACCTGCTGGCCCTTCTGACCTACCCTGTGTGAGAGCTGAGTTCACGTCTGTGGCCACTGGAAGCCCTCAGGCAGAGAAAGGCAGATGTTGGAGAACTGTCCTCTGAACCACCCACATACTTATAAGTCAGTCAACAAACACTCTATTTACTAATCTTGATCATAAAGTCAGACCTGAGCCCCAAAGGATATAAAAAAAGCCCAAGATTTCAGTCCTGCTCTCCTGGAACAGAAACTCTAGCCAAGAAACCCAGACACATGCACCCAGAACAGCCCAGTGAGGCAGGTACATTTCACAGATGAGGTGCAGAGGCACAGAGGGGTGAAGTGATTTACACAAGGTCACACAGCTAATAAGTAGCCGTGCTGGGTCTTGAACCCGAGACTACACCTTAACTCTCATCTGTAAATTGCTGGCCTGTGCACCATTAGTGGTAGCTGTGAACAGTATGCCTGCCAATGACCCTCCCATTGTGTGAGGATAGTCTACATCTACACTAGCATCCGCCCCCCCCCTTTTTTTTAAAAGATTTTATTTATTTATTTGAGACACAGATAGATCATGAACAAGAGGGAGCGGGAGAAGCAGACTCCTCACTGAGCAGGGAGCCCAATGCAGGGCTTGATCCTAGGACGCTGGGATCATGACTTAACAGACTGAGCCACCCAGGGGCCCCCCTCATCATCCCATTTTACAGGTGAGGAAACTGAGGCCCACAAGACGCACAATCACAGGGCAAGTGGGAGGCAGAGCTGGTGTTAGAGACTCAAATCAGCTGCCTTCCTGCGAGTCAGCCTCAGGTACTTCCCCTCCATTAGCCCTTTGGAGGCTGGCAAACAGAAGAAAGATGGGGAAATGACGATCACTTCCCTTTATTGAGCACCTACTGTTTGCCAGGGCCTTTTGCATAACCCGTCTATAGCTCCGCATCCACTTGTCCTACGAGGTGTTAGTATACCCACCTCACAAACAAGGAGACTACCATAGGCATGCTTAAATTAAGTTTCTCCCGCAAGCAGATGGCAGAGCCAGGAGTGAAGCCCAGAATCGAACCCACCCTCGTGTACCATATAGGAATTCCTTTTAGGACAGCTGAGCTGGATTGCCTCCAGCCAGTCGGGGACTCCTCACCTGGCAAAACACGCTGGTCCGCTGCAGGGCAGCCCTCGCTCTGTCCTCCCTGCCCCCAGAGGAGGGTCCCAAGCTTCGAGCCTGGGTCTCACCCAGAATTCTCACAGCCCAGCACCTGGCCAGGCTTCAGGGAGGGGGTCCTTTTGAGCTGCAGTGCCTATGTTTGAAAATCCCACACCTTAGTCCTCCTCTGTCCTGTGAGACACAAAAAACTCAACCTAAGCTCTTGGGGGTGGGGGTGGGGGTGGGGGCAGGTGGAGAGACAAGGAAGGAAATAAGCTGAAATCACATAAAGGAGCACATGGAAAGTACAGAACAGAGTCTCCAGCACACCACACACACTCCAAAAAAAAAAAATGAAGCAGATATTATTATATTATTATTGGTATTATTATCAGCAGGAGCAGCAGGAACATTGGAGCTTTTTGAGAACTCCAGGGGCCCTGAGTACACTCACAATTAGAAGCCCACCCCAGAGCATATCCAGCACATTAAGAGGCACCCACATCCCACACGAAAAACAATTTTCTGTGAAAAATAATTTGGAAGGCAATTTGCAATTTTGCCTCGGATATTACTACCAATTTTGATCCTGCCAGTTCCTCTTCATGTATCAGAACTAATCATTTGTTTTCCCTTCAGGTGTCAAGGACTCCCGTTTGAGGACTTGGATGGGGAAACTGAGGCACCAGGAGACAAATTTAGTGGTAGCAGCTGTGTTCACACCCCACCTGGCCGCCCCCAGGCTGTGCAATAGACGTGGCTGGTGGCAAGAGAGTGAGGCGGGTGGGGGGGTGGGGGGGCTGCATTTGGCAGGACTGGGGGCCCGGGAAGGGGTGAGGGGAGCCCTGGGAGCAGCAGCCAGCCTGTCGCCCTCTTGCCCCTGCCTGCTTAATTGCTCCTGCGAACGGTTCAGGGCCAAAGCTTCACAGCGGGTCTTATCTTTGTCTTCACCATTTTTCTTTCTGGGCAATGAAGTTAAAAATCCCTTCCCAGCGCTCCAATGGGGTTTTGTAAATGTGGCCTCCATATCACTATTTAACATGCACCGCTAAAAACTCGATAAATAGCGACCGTCATTTGCAGATTAGCTCTTCACATGACGAAATGATTTATTTAGAAGATGCCTCTCTGTCTTTCTTTTGCTCTCTCTCTCCCTCTCTCTCTCCTTTCCTTGGCTAAGAACATATTAATCAGAAATTAAGGCAGAGGGAGGGCTGGACGTGGCACTGGTGGGGGGGAAAGGGTGTGCAGGGAGGGGAGGGGAGGGGGGCAGGTGGCAGGGGCCAGGGCACCCCTGCGGGGAGGGAAAGAGGAAATGGGAGAGAGGGAGGCTGGGATGGAGACAGAGGCAGAGACAGAGAGGAGAGACACAGAGAGATGGAGAAGGAGAGAACGAGAGCAGTCGGAGAGCAGAAAGAAGCTGGAAGACAGCAGCAGTGAATAAGGCAAAGTGCAGGGGAGCTCCATAAAAGCAGGAAGAACTCTTCTGCCCATGGAATCGGGTCCCCAGGGAGATGCCTGTGGGTGCTGCTCCCCCCACCCCCTCACACTGACCAGGCCCGTCTGCAGGGGCGCTCACCACCCCCTGCCCCAGCCCTGCCGGCCCCCCAGCCACAGCCCCTAGAACCTTCTCTTCTCGGGGCCTCCCGGGCCAGCTGTGGCAGGGCTGCCTCGCAGGGGAGAGGGAGAAAGAGCTCTGCTTCTTGCCTGGCATCTCCCTTTTATTATTTCATGCATATACATATATTTATATAAATTTCTATGAAACATAAATATATATATGTATAAATCTCTCTCTTTTTCTCTTTTGCAAGCCCGCGAGATAACCAGGCCTGGAGCAGGGGCTACAATGATAAGAAGATTAGGGAGGATTGGTTCATTTGTTGTAAGATACTCCAGGAGGGATATTTTGCTCTCAGAAGACCCACCGGAAGGTTATCTAAATAGGCTGGGTCTGAACTCACCAGAGCCGCCCCCCATTGGGACATTAATGGTACAAAGAGCGAAAGACAGGAGGGGCGAAGATGAGTTATAATGATTATTTGATTATCTTGGGCTTTAACAAACCCAGCCAGTTCGTCTGGGTGTGAAAAATTAGCTGTTCTCACAGCGGCAAATTTCACAGCGTTTGGCGTTATATATCTTTTTCTCCGGAGAGGAGACAGGCACTACGCTCCGGCTCTGGGGTGACAAGGAAACCCCAATTTCTCTTGAGTGTGGCCCGGTGGCCTGATTCTCTGGATGAGGAAATGACCCAACTAATTCAGGGTCAGTTCAAAGAACGTTTTGGTTAACAGCTTCATTATATATATATATATATATATATATATATATATATATATATATACACACACACACACATATATATAAAATCTCTATATATGTATGTGAGAGAGATCTATATATGGATTTTTTTAAGAAAGCAATATGTATGTGTATATACAGAGAAAGAGGTTGCTACAGAATGAAGTACAGTGCTTGCTTTCTTAAAAAAAATTAAATTTAAAAAAGAAAAAACTTGGTTGACAGTCTGGTGGGAAGAGCTTTCCTATTCTAAGGCTGTACCCCCCATGGGGTAGTTCCTCGTGCCAGACGTGGTGACCCAGCCCGTGCCACATGGCGCCCCTGAACTGAGATGTGCCGCAATGCAAAACACACGCGGGATTTTGAAGGCTTGGTAGGGGCAAAAAAACAGAATGCGTGTAAAATATTACATTCAAAACATTTCTATGTTAACTGCAGGTTGGAATCCCAGTATCTTGGATATCTTGGGCTAAGTGAAGCATATTATTAAATTAATGTCACCCGTCCCCTTGTCCTTTGTAAAACGTGGATGCTGGGACATGTGCAAGGATACGTGTGCCTCCCGTTCTGTTTCTGCTATGGCGGGGGGCGGGGTGTGTGTGGGGGTGGGGGTTGCTACTCCCTGCCCCGTGCACCGTAGGCCCTGGGAAAGCCGCTGCACACACTCCTTTGGTTAAAAGTGCAGCAAATTGGTGGAATTTGTTTCAGACTTTGAGTGGTGGCCTGGCGCAAAGGTTAGCAAAAGGCCAGTGCGATGAGGCCTGGACTGGGAGGTGACATTCCACAGACGGTGGCTCTTCCATGCAGACCCAAATCTGGAACAGGCTTCAGAGCTCCGGGAAGATGGGGTGAGGCTCCTGGGCCTCTCAGGATGGTTTACTGCTCCAGCGGCGGATTTAGCTGGATTTTGCTGGCCAAACAGTCGGGAGGATGTATTTTTCCACCTCCCCCACCCGCTCCCTGCCACGGGCTCTCTTCTGCTCAGACCCCACCGGGGATGTAACACTTGGGCCGGGGTAGGAAGGTTTGAGGCAGCAGTACAAAAGAGGAGGGATTATGGGTAAGGTCAGAGGGCTCTGCGGATTAGAGATATGATGTGTTAAGGGGGCAAGACTGCCAGGAATACTTTCCGTTTCCAGGCTGTGCCCTGAGCACAGTATTCCGGTGGCCTCGTTGGTTCAGCCACACAGCTACCTCGAGGGGTGGGCAATTTTGTCCTCACGTGGCTCCCGAGGTGGCATTTACTAAGCACTTACTAGGTGCCCACTCCGGGCTGCTCACAGTGGCGCTGGTTCCCTGACCTCATCCTCACAAACATGGTCACTGTGGCTCTACACTCAGTCCCCGACCTTCCCCTTCTACCTCCTTGGATCATAAAATCCATTTTCTGGCCCGGCCCTACTCCAGCCCCAAAGGTTCGGATGGTGGCTTCATTTGGTGCCTCTCTGGGTGAAGGAAGAGAAAACCCAGCAGAAATCTGGGCCGGGCTGTGTTCATGGGAATGGACTTGGCCCTGGGGTGGCCCTGGGGGTTGAGTGCCGCCCCTGCTGTGTGGCCTGGAGCAGTCACTCCCACTCTCCGAGCCCTGGGTGTCCACTCTGCAGAATGGATGACCCTGCGGCCTCTTTCCTAGCTGGCACGCTGCACAGCTGCGGGGCGAGGTATCTAGTAGGTGCTCAGTAAAGGCTCGCTGGGAAGCCCGGGTGAGAGGAGTTAGCAGCCCACCCAGCACCCATTCCCCCCACACTTCTTGTTAAGGAAACTGGGTTTGTTCGTTTGTTTTTTTCAAAAGATTTTATTTAGTCATTCATGAGAGACACAGAGAGAACGAGAGAAACACAGGCAGAGGGGGAAGCAGGTGCCCCACAGGGAGCCCGATGCAGGACTGGTCCCCAGACCGGGGATCACGCCCTGAGCCGAAGGCAGACGCTCAACCACTGAGCCGCCCACGTGTCCCATGAAACTGGGTTTTTTCCAGGGTAGCGTTGGCTCTGCCAAAAGGATGAACACATTCCCCGGCTTTGCTTTCAGCCAGGCTGGCCAATGAGACGTGCCCCCGAGTCACCGAGTGGGGGTCTCAGGAAGCTCCCCTTCGGCTGGACACGCGCCCCTTTACCTTGTCCATCCTTCCACCCTCTCTGAGCCTAGAGTCAGGGTGGCAGGCCGGAACCCCACCTCCTGCTCCATGGGGTGGCAGCTGTGGCCGCCCCCACCCTGCCTCCAGGGGCCCCAGGAGAGCGGCGGGCACCCGGCTCGCGATCGCCACTCAGGACAGGGGCGAGAATGACCCGGGCCAGGCTGTCGGGGCGCAGTCCGGGGACAGCAGCGAGAGCTCGCGGCCCATCATCCCCATTACTATTACGCCGTCATCATCGTCATTATCGTTGGACAAAGGCGGCCTCCGGGTGGCCTTGAGCAGCCCGAGCCCAGCACCCGTCTCTGCCCGAGACATCCTGGCCTCCGTCCCTCTGTTCCCCCTGCCTTGCGCCCTCGTCTCCCTCTCACGTCCGCCCCCGCCGCCGGCGCCTCTCCCCTCTCTCCTTCCTCTTTATTTTATCTCAACTTGCCACAAATCTGTTCCCTACAAAGCAGCTGCCATCTTTGTTCTGGGCCATTATCTGTGGCAGCGCGGCCCGAGCGGGGCCGCCGGGCGGACAATCACCGGGTAATAGAGTGTCCGCGGGCCATTGTGGAGCGTGTCCGAGCCGATCCATCACCCGCCGCCCGACGCGCCGCCCTCGGCGTCTCCGCGGGGCCCTCCACGGCCCACCGGCCCCTGTCGCCGCCACTGGAAAGCGACGGGCTGCTGCTGGCCAGCCGTGTCCCGCCCGCGCCGCTGGACCGAGGAGCCGCAGTCCCCTGCGCTTTGGCGTGCGACACGGGCTCAGAGAGGGGAAGTCGCTCGCCCCAGGTCACACAGCACAGTAGAGGCAGAGCCGGGACACGAACCCAGGGCCGCCCGCTCCAAAGCCCGAGGTCTTCAACAGCAGGTGATGCTGTTTCCCGCGACCTGCTTGGGCAGGACAGTGGAGTGTGGCCCACGCTCGGGCCGTGGAACGGTGGTGCAGCCTGCAGGACCGTGTTCTAGACTCGGGGCACGTGGCGTTATTACAAGAGACAGGCGCCAGCGTCCTCCCTACTCCACCTGCAATAATGGGCTAATGGGAAAGTGCGGGGCAGTAGAAAGGAAATTTATCACAGTAGGCAAGAGGGAAGAGCCTGCTGCCCCCAGCTCTGTCACTGAAGCTGTGCGACTTTGGTCACGTAGCTTCACCTCTCTGTGCTGGAGTTCCCTAATCCGCAATAATGATAGCTCCTGGGCTCAGTGGCTGAGCGTCGGCCTTTGGCTCAGGTCGCGATCCTGGGGTCCTGGGATCGAGTCCCCCATCAGGCTCCCCACAGGAAGCCTGCTTCTCCCTCTGCCTGTGTCTCTGCCTCTCTCTCTCTCTCTCTGTGGGTCTCATGAATAAAGAAATAAAATCTTTTAAAAAATAATTATAATGATTGCCCCTCCCTCCTGGGACTGCTGGGAGGATTCAGTGCTTCATCAAAGGGCTTGGCACTTAGGAAGGATCATGTAAGTATTACATATTTTTATCCACTCTGGTCCTGCTTGGGGCCTCGTGTATTCTTTCCATTTGCTACATACCCCAACACCCAGCCCAACAGGTAGGTACAATTTTATTCCTATTTGACTGATGCAGACATGGAGAACCTTGCCCAAGATCATCCAGCTGTCAAAATAATGCGTCCTTTGGGCATTAGCTGAGCATCTACTATATCCTAGGCTTTGTCATAAGTGCTCGAAGAGCTACAGAAGGGTCGCTTTATGCAGCGACTGGCTTTGTGAAGAGACGTCGCTCTGCTAAACAGTTAAGTGTATGAAGCCAGTTAAACCTCCGGCAATCCTCAGAAGTGGGTGCCATCATCCCCATTTTACAGATGAGAACACCGAAGTGCTGAAATGTTAAGTAACTGGTAGGTCTCAGAGTCCATAAAGAGGGCGTCCAGGACTATACCCCGGCAGTCTGCCTCCAGAAATGGAGAGGCACAACATCACCTTGCCTGAGAGCACTCTTGCCAGTCCAGAAGTCCCAAGAAGGGGAGGTCAGCTGCAGGAGCCCCTAACTAGGGTGTGAAGAATTAGCACCACCACCCAAATGGAAAGGCCACCCCAGCAGCCTCTGGCAGATCGGAGGAGAACTCAAGCACACACCACTGAGAGAACCAGGGAAGGCTTCCTGGAGGTGGGTGGGCGCCAAATGGGGCCCCCTGGAGACGACACCTAAGTCAGGTAGGGCACTCTAGAGCACATTTTGGCCATTAATCTGAACTCACCATGAGAGCTCCATAGGAGGCGGCCCAGAAATGTCCTCTGGGGATCAGTTGTGTGGCTAGACTTTTTCTTACTGAGCACCTGCTGTGTGCCAGACCCCTGCCATTGCTCCCTGGTCATATATTGCCCACAGTCAAGCAGGGGACAGTGCTTGGTGGAACACAGAGGGAACAGCAGAGGGTCCTGGGAGGGGCTCTGACCCTCTTTGCTTGCAGAGCCAGGAGGCTTCTGAGGGGACCCGGAGGACGGGACCAAGCAAACCAGAGAGACAGAAGAGGGGAATGGTGTGGCAGGCAGAGGCACCAGGAAGTGTAGAGGCTGGAGCGGGGAGGTGTTAGGCAGAGAGTGGAAGGAGACAGGGTCTCTGCAGGGTGGGATTTACAAGTCAGCTCGACAACAGACTTGTGGCCAGAAGAGGAAGGGTCCAGCTCTCCATGACGAAGCCAACACAGCCATCTCCATCATCTCAGGGGGTAGCTGGTCAGTATCAAAGTTATGATGCCCACCGTCCTTTGTCCGCTTCCTGGTTTCAGACGCTGTGCTTCATGCTTTACAGGCAGGCACCGGTTCCCACCAATCTCTTTCCATCCGCCTCCTAACACAGACCTTATCATCATCCCCATTTTACAGATGCAGAAACAAGGCTCAGCGAGGTAAAATCACTTGCCAGCTGTCTGACTTTAGAACCCAAACTCTCAGCAGCTGCAAAGAGCAGAGGCCCTTCTTGCCTAGGGAGTTTCCTTAGGGAGCTGGGGCAGGGTCTTCCCCCCCCCCCCCCCGTAGAAGCTCCTCCCACCGGCCCTGTGGCCTCACCCTGTACCGTCCTAGTCCCACACATCAATGAGGCTCCCTGCCTCCCTCTGTCAGCCAACTCCTGTTCCTCCTGCAGACCCCAACCAATCGGGACATGCCCACTCCTGGGAAGCTTTTATGGGCAGAATTGGCCCCCTCTGAGTCATTGCTCCCTGGGTGTGGCACCCTGTGCTGGGGCCACTTTCCTGGGTTTCTAAATTAATAGTCTGCTATTAGCTACTGTTTATTAAGCACCTAGTATATTCCTAGTAGATTCCAGGCATTGTAACATAGCAGTAGTAATAGTAGTAGGACTATTAGAATAGTAATCATAATAGTAACGGCAGCCACAATAGTAAGCACGCTTGCCCTGGCTAATTGCTCTCTTGAGTCTCACAGCAACCCCCAGGGTAGGTCCCAACCTGGGCCCATTGCTCAGATGAAGTAAGTGGATGCAGGGGCCTGTGGCATCAGCTGTCAGCTGCACTCCAGCCTCTGGACCAAGCCTGAGCCCTCCCGGAAGCCACACAGGATGACCTGGGATTTTGGCCACTGTGAGGGACCAACTCCAAATGCCCAAATGCCCACAACCTCGCCATCCTCTCTTTGTTTCCACTTCCCTCTCTGTCTGGGGCTCTCTGTACCTCCTGGAAGCTTTCTCCAGGGCTACTTGGGGCTATGTATTTCTCTGGCCTTCTTCCCTTTTCTCTCTTACTCTCGCCAGAGACCCCAGCCATCTCTCTCTCTCTCTTCTCTCCCCTTTCTGGGCACTTGGACCCTCCTGGTCCTGCGTTTGGCAGTGGGTGAGGTGGCCCCATGCAGCAGCCCCGAGGAAGGCAGAGAACGGGGTGGGAAGCACCACCTCTGCGGTCCTGGACTCACTGGGAGGCCGGGAGCTCCCTGGAGGTCAAGGAGGCTGCCTGGGGAGGCCTCCAGCTCTGAAGAAGCAGGAGGGGCATGCAGGTGCAGGGAGCCTTAGGGACAGCAGGGGGGGCTGCGAGCCCGGTCGGAGGCAGTGGGGGCCGGCTGACAGCCCACGCCCTTGGGGACCAGCAACCTGGGAGGATTCCCGGGGTGGGGAGAGGCCAGGGGCCACAGGGAAGATGAGAGCTCTCTCAGTCAAAAGGCTTTACCTAAACTAGAGTTTTCATTGACCGGGGAGGGCTTGAGAGGAGGAGCAGACCATGTGCAAATGTGTGTGTGTGCACATGTGTGTGCTTGTGCGTGTGGAGATGGGGTGTGTATGGGGGAAGGGTGGGGTGGATCCCTCTGCGTATAGAGGGTGGGATGTAGGGCGGTGCTGGTCTGTGCGTGTGTAAGGGAGGCAGATATGAGAAGACCGGTCTCCTCCCGGTTGCTCAATTCCGGAAAACACAAATGCATAAGCCCTATTGCCCCAACACTGCTGAAAAGCAGATGCTGTGTGTGTGTGTGTGTGTGTGTGTGTGTGTGTAATGTTTTTTTTTTTTTTTCCCTTTAAAATCAAGAGTCACGGTGCATGTCAGGGGAAGCGGCCCCTGCGTGCCAGGGCCCGATGCGGTAATTAACAAAGGAGCCTCAATTTCCCTGCGCCTCTGTATTTACTGATCTATGCATGCACACACAAGGTGAGATAGGATGAATGGCTAATTTCCCAGCGGCTTTTGCTCCTGCTTGCTGCAAAGTTGTGAACAAAATGACTGGCCATGCATTGAACTGGCTTACACAGCTCTCCATATGGAAATTAAGATAATCCAGGGCCCAGCTTTGTGTCTCAGCGACGGCAGGGGAGCAGGGAGGAGAGGGGAGGGGGCTGGGGAGGCTCCAAAGAGACCGGGTAAGGCTCCTGGGCCTTTCAGAAGAACGGTTTACTGCGCGGGCTGGGGAATTTAGCTAGATTTTGTTGGTCAAACACTCGGGAGGATGTATTTTTCCACCTCCCCCACCCGCTCCCTGCCACCGGCTTTCTTCTGCTCAGACCCCACCGGGGATGTAACACTTGGGCCGGGGTAGGAAGGTTTTAGGCAGCAGTACAAAAGAGGAGGGATTATGGGTAAGGTCAGAGGGCTCTGCGGATTAGAGATATGATGTATTAAGAGGGCAAGACTGCCAGGAATACTTTCCGTTTCTATGAAGCCTGTGTTAATTGATGGGAAAAATCTCTCTCCAGCCATATCCCCTCCCACGATCCACTCTCCATGCTCCAGATCGGGCCTCTCTCTGTGTCCTTGCTAATTCTTTCTTGTGCCTTTCTATCTTTCCGCGTGGCCCCAATCTCTTCCTAGCCACAGCTTTTCTTATGTGTTAGGGATGTAAGGTGAAGGCGAAATGTTCTAGGTGAGGCGGGCCTGCATTAGAGTTGCAGTTTGGACACTCACTGTGGATGGCTCCCAGGTCCAGACCCCACCATGTGCAATGTGCACACACTCTATATATATGTCATTAGGGGGAACCCTTCAACCTCGCTGGACTTCGACTTTCTAATCTGTAAAATGGGAATCAGAAATAGTGATGAGGTACTCCATTCCTTTTTGTTGTTTTTTTAATTGCCTGCTATGGGCCAAGCTCTGTGCCAGGAGCTAAGGATGGACCCTCTCTCCTCTCAGAGCTTTCAGGCTAGTGGGGACATGGGAGGTCGACCAATAAACTAAATAGTGGCAGATGGTGGGACTGAGATAAAGGACATCAAGAGGGCATTTTTACCAGATCACTGGTGCTGGGTGGAGACCGGGTCACACGGGAGGCATGAAGAACCCCAATGGTTGACATGGTGTCAGAGAGCTCAGATTCCAGAGCTATAGGACCAGGGTTTGAAGTCTTCTCTACTTCCCAGTCATGTGACCTGAGGCAAGTCACCCCACCACTTGGGGCCTCAGTGTCCTCATCTATAAAATGGATGTGATGACAATTACACTCACCTGGCAGAGTTTGTTTTGAGGCTTAAAATAATCTGCATATGTAAACAACTAAGTCAATACCCTGCACGTTTTAAGTGCTTTATGCTCGTTCCCTATTAGCATTTTGCTAGTGATTCAAGCCAGAGATTGCCTGTACTTGCATTAGGATAAGTGACAGTGCAGAGGGAGTAGAGTGCACAGACGCTCTCTGAGAGTCTGTTGGCCCTTGGCCTCTGTTGGTCCTTGGTTTACTTGGTTTTGGGGTGGACTAGCTACTTCACAAACCTGATCTGTGGGAAAAAAAGACCAAAAGATTTTCAATTGATGGCATACTTACCTCAAATCACAGAACCATGTGCCTGACTGCAAGACAGATGTCACACTAGGGTGCATTGCATACAAGGGACTGGGACTCTCTACTCCAGGATCTCCCAACCACGGCACCGTTGGCATTTTGGGCCGGATGATCCTTTGTGATGGGGACCTCTCCTGGTTATTGTGGGCGTCATCTTGGCCTCTATCCACAGAATACCAGTTGCACGCACTCCGTGCACATACACACACCTATTGTGACCACCAGACATTGCCCAGTGTACCCCAAGGGCAAAATTGTCCCAGGTGTAGAACCCTACTCTCCTCTGAACTGGCTAACCCCACATCCAAAATATTTTTTCCTTCTGGATGGCAAACTTCAGGAGGAGTAGACAATGGAAAGAATTCATTCTGCAAAGAGCAGCCATGAGACAAGATCCTGAAAATGTATCTTACAGAGAAATGAAAGGCTTTCGGAGGACTTATTATGGTACAGAAAAACTAAAAGGCTGTCACTTGGAAGAAAGTCAATGAGCAAATGACACAGAGAGAGACAGGGAGAACTGTGTAAATCCAATTCAGAGCTGTCCAAAGATGAAAGGAGTTGTCTTGAAAGGGAGTGATCTCCCCATTCCTGGTGGCATGCAAGCAGAAATTGAGGATGACCATCTGGTGGCAAAGAAATACTAGATAAAATGGAGATTTCCATCACGGGACCCTCTCACCCCCAGGGAAAGCTCTGTCAGCTTTCTTCTTCTAGCCTCAAACCTACCAACTTTCAAGGCACAGCTCACTGCTCCCAAGAGGCTTCCTGACCAGTCTTTCCCACGCAGAGCTCTCCTGCACTGAAATCAAAAAACTCCTGGGGTTCTCTTTAGAGTGTTTACGCTAAATCTACCAAAGTGAAAGATAGGAGGGATAAATGCCAAGTCTTATTCTTACAGCCCACAAATCCCATGCCTCCTAACATAGAAAGAAAGAAAACAAAACCAAACCAGTGGCTCCTGGTCTTAATGGGACAGGTAAGTTGCCAGACTGCCGCCTGTGGGAAATAAACAAAGGCAAAAGGTTCCCATTTTTCAGACTGGAGGGTAATGAACCTACTCTGTACCATCAGATCCTCAGTGACAGCGTTCAGGGCGGGGCATGAGGAATTTACGGGGAAGTACTCAGATCTGGACTGGGTCCAGCATCTCCTCCCCAGACAGGCCCAGGATCCAAGAGACTGGCTTAGCTAAATGCAATGCCATGCCCTGGATTGGACTGTGGAACAGAGAAGGGACATTAGTGGAACAACAGGTGAAATCTGAAAAAAAGTCTGGAGCTTTGTTCACAGCAGTATTTTACCAATGTTAATTTCTTAATTTCATTGAATCTGCCCTAGTTAGTAACATTAGGGGGAGCTGGGTGAAGGGTCTATGGAAACTGTCTTTACTACCTTTGCCATTTTTCTGTAAATCTGAAGTTATTACAAAATTAAAAGAGTATTAAGAAAAACATTGACTTATGAAGAAATTTGCCCATTAAAGCAGTCCATCATAATCTTTTCATGTCTATCCACCATGTGCTTGCCTCTCTGTGGACTTCATGTTTTCATTGAAGTGAACTCATCTTTTATTTTATTTGAAATCTTTGTTTACATGTAACAAATACAAATGCAACAAATGAGAATGAACACAATTTGTTGTATATATGCAGTTTTTTAAGTCTACATATAATGTACCTCCCAGCCAACTCCCATCAATAACTTCATATTAGCAATTCTGAAAAACTTCTTATCCTTCTTATCTCCCTACTCCCTGCTTCTTTTTCCATAGAAATAACACCACAGTTTAAAAAAAGTTCCCCTTCCTTCTCCTTATATTATCACAATGCATGTAACTCACAATGCATGTAAAACAGATGCAATTTTGCTTATTTTCAACTCTTACGTGAAGGAAATCATTCTGATTGCATTTTATGAACCTTGCCATTTCTTTAGTTCAGAACTCAATTGCTGAGATTCCTTCGGGTGGGTGCTGGAGTACATTAATTCTCAATACCGTATGGAATTTAAATGTATGAACACAATTTGTTTTTCCATTTTACAGTATGTTTCTTTTCTTTTCCCAAATTTATTGAGATACAATTGACAGGTAACATCGTGCAAGTATAAGGTGTGCAATGTGATGATTTGATACATGTATATATTGTGAAATAAGGTCAGTTAACACATCCTTCACCTCAGCTAATTACCATTTTGTGGTTGCTGTTACAGTGAGAACGTTTAAGATCTACCCTCATAGCAATTTTCAAGCATGCATTCCACTATTATTAACTCTAGTCGCCGTGCTGTTAAACTCCTCTTCTTTTTAATTTTAAATATTTCTTTTAAAACGAAACCATACATCATGATCATAAATGAAAAGCCAGTTTCCCTCGCCACAAACTGATGGCCGCCATACAAATGAACGCAAATAACAACAACAAATGAGACTATTGATTTAAACCAAATGTTTTTACCTGCTGAAGGTTCCAGACCTGTTTCTGCCCTCTTTTGTTAGAAAGGTGTTAAAGATCTATCAGCACCAATGGAGACTTTCTCCTTGCTGGAATCCCACAATTAAAGGAAGAGAAGAGAAAAAGGGGATAATTTCTCACCATGGGATTCAAGTTATTTAAAAACTGTATCTGTGGGGACGCCCGGGTGGCTCAGTGATTGAGCGTCTGCCTTTGGCTCAGGGCGTGATCCCGGGGTTCTGGAATCGAGTCCCGCATCGGGCTCCCCACGGGAAGTCTGCTTCTCCCTCTGCCTGTGTCTCTGCCTCTCTCTCTGCTTCTCTTATGAATAAATAAAATATTTTTTTAAAAATGTGTTTGTGAACTACTCAAAGGCATGTCCTATTCTTTGGGGGGGCACTGTCCCAAAGCAGCATTATCCAATATGTTAGCCATTGGCACATGTAGCTATTTACCTTCCAATGACTTTAAATGTAATAACGTGAAAAATTCCGTTCTTGAGTCTCACTAGCCATGTTCCAAGTGCTCCATAGCCTCACGTGACTAGTGGCTGCTGTATTGGACAGTGCGGAGCATTTCCACCATTGCAGAAAGTTCTATGGAACAACACTGCTTGCAAGCATTTCTTTCTGATTCAGGGGGTTTGGGGGGCTCAGTGACACAAGCATGTGTCAAAACTCTTTTCTCTAAGCGCTGGTGAAAGGGGTCAGGTCAGCAATCTCCGGAGACCACAGAGAAACAGATGGGGCTGAGGCCGAAATGAGGCAGATGGGGCATCACCTCTGGCCTTGTGCTCACTGAGGGGCCCCCCTCCCTCCTCTGGATCCTTGGAGGGAAGCCCCTCTTGCTGCTGTCTGTCTGTGGCTGGGGCTGTGCCTCCTCAAGGCCACTTCCCCCTCCTCACCACCCAGCACCCAGAACACCCACCCCAACCCTGCTCCACCTCTTAATGCAGAAGAGACAAATCAAGATATATCTGTGGGAAAAGGAAAAAGGTAAATAGTACAGAAATTAAGATTGTTCCCAAAGTGGTCACTGAGTCTGCTTAATCATCAAATCAGAGGTTTTCTGATGCCTTTGGCATCCACGTCCCCATAATCAGCCGTATCAGTCTCTTTCCAACCTTTTTTTTCTCCCTCCTTAAGAGAAAGGCATAGCCAGAGTTGGAAGCATGGCTGCTTATTACCTTGGTTCAAACGCTAACTCAGCCACAAATCCTAACTCAGCTGTGCAACTTGGGGCAAGTCACTGGACCTCTCTGAGCCTCCATCGTTCTGCCTGTAAAACGAGGATTCGTATACTACAGTGCTCATAGGATAAGGTGAGGCAATTTAAGTCGAGTACCTGGTACATAGTTAATGGTAAAATACACACATCTGTTCTTAAATTTTTTTTTTTAAATTTATGATAGTCACAGAGAGAGAGAGAGAGGCAGAGACACAGGCAGAGGGAGAAGCAGGCTCCATGCACCAGGAGCCCGATGTGGGATTCGATCCCGGGTCTCCAGGATCACGCCCTGAGCCAAAGGCAGGCGCCAAACCGCTGCGCCACCCAGGGATCCCCACATCTGTTCTTATTATGGAAAAGATTAAGCAAGATAGTGGTAGTTACCCTCTAGAGAATATAAAGAGGTGCCACAGCAATAAGGATGCTGGCGGGAATGCTGCAACTAATAAGAACAGATAAATCTAATATTCTGGAAGAAACCACTCTTGGGCGCCCAATTTCCCAGACCCCCCAAAATCTCTGACCCCCTACTGCCAAGAGTACAAGCCCCAGGTGGTAGACTTCATTAATATTCATGGTATCTAGGTCTCTACTTCCAGATTCAGGGGCTTGCAAGTTCTCTTTCCTTTGAAAGTAGGTGCGGTCACGTGACTGGTTTGGGCCAATGAAACTTAAGCAAAAGGAACTGAGTTGATTCCTGGCCAAAGCATTTGATGCCCCGTGCTTACCCTCTGTTGTCTTCCTCTGCTGCATGGATTGTGGAAAAGTAAGTTGATGTGACAGTTTTATATCGGGTGGCTGGTCCCCCAGCCGGGTCCATGGCTTCAGTAAGCAGAGGGGTGCACCAGTTGACCTGCACTGGACAGATGGGATGAGTGAGAAATGAATCTCTGTTGTTTTATTTTTTTAAAGGACTTCGCAAAGTTTTTTTTTTTTTCTTTAAGATTTTTAAATGTACAAAAAAAAAAAAAAGATTTTTAAATGTATTTCTTCATGAGAGACACAGAGAGAGAGATAGAGACATAGGCAGAGGGAGAAGCAGGATCCCTGCGGGGACCTGATGTGAGACTCAATCTCAGGACCCTGGGATCACGATCTAAGCCAAAGGCAGGTGCTCGACTGCTGAGCCACCCAGGCCCCCCAAACCTCCATCATTTTAAACTATGAGATCAGTGGGCCGTTTGCTATGATACCATGACCTAGCCCACCCGAATACACCCTGGCTAGCCCTTTCCCAAAGGCTGCATGTCAGAAGCAGCATTCAGGCTCTCTGCTACATTGACACTACCCCCTCACACCAGTGATGAAAGAATGACCAGCTCCAGACCCACCAAAGCCATCAACCTCCCTGTGCCCCCAGAACTTCAGCCTAAACTGAGTCTGTGATCCAGTGGGTTACCCAGACCCACTAGGGAAATTAAAGCTCAGACTTCATCAGCCAATGCTAAGAGTTAAAGAGAATTCCAGCCTTTTACCAAATTTCCTCTTCCCTGCCTGCACCAAATGCCTCCCAAATGTTACATGATCTGGCTCAAGTCCAGCAACATATTAGTGGTGACTCTTTAAGAAAACCCACATCAACAAACAAGACACCGCAGAGAATTCATTCCCCTCTTTCTAAATAAAAGGGACATATTGCTTTTGCAAAGAGCCACATCGCTAATTATGCAAACACTCTCTGAGTTAGAAACAGCAGTAAGATCTTTGAAACGCTGTTAGCATTTTTGGATTCTGAGAAGACTAAGAAAATAATTATGAAATTCTAAAGTATCTGCTAAATGAAATTGTTCTACAGTAGACTGTTGACTTTCTTTTCTTCTTCCTCTTCTTCTTTTTTTTTTTTTTTTTCGGTTGGCCTCAAGTGTTTAGAGACTAAAACTACATTCTGTCCTAATTGTGTAATATGTATGACATTTGTCATTCCCTTGTTTGAAAAAAAAATTAGCAACAATTCCAACAAAACTGATAGGAAAGTGCTCTGGTCTTTGGATTTCTCGGGATGCTCTTGGGTCTACGGGGAAATTGGATGCTGGCTCCTGACTCCCCTGAATAAAGATTTTGATTTTTGGAGTAGAAATCTGGCCTTTAGATGAAGAGTGACTGTGTACTAGGAAGATTCCAGAAAGGTAAGCTTTGACCTCTGCCCTTGGCACCATTGCTGCAGACTTGACCTCTACTGGTCAACCCAGCCTTGACCTCTATTTTACTGATTTCTGTTGTTTTATAAATAATATTTTTGCGTGCATTACTTTAAAAACAAATATATAACGGGACACCTGGGTGGCTCAGTGGCATGATCCTGGAGTCCTGGGATCGAGTCCCACATCAGGCTCCCCACAGGGAGCCTGCTTCTCCCTCTGTCTATGTCTCTGCCTCTCTGTGTGTCTCTTATGAATAAATTTTTAAAATCTTAAAAAAAAAAAAGATTGTAACTCTCGTCTGGCCAGCAGACTCTCCTTTGCTGGTTTTGGTGAAGCCAGCTGCCATGTTGTGAGCTGCCCTGTGGAGAGCCCTGTGTGGCAGGGAACTATGAGCAGCACCAGTGGGACCTGATAGCCCACAAGCAACGGGATCCTTCCAACAGCCAAGTACATGAGTTAGGAGGGGGATCTTTCCCCAGTAAAGTCTCCGGATGAGACCTTGGCACCAACTGGCACCTTGACCACAGCCTCGGAGGAGACTGACCGGCTAAGCCGCGCTTGGACCCCTGGCCCCCCGAACCGTGACAGATTATGTGTGGACCAAAGCTACTAAGTTCATTAGTTATGTGGCCACAGGTAACTGACACAAGTTCTAAACCTGGTGCATAGTGAATGCTCACCAAGGGTAGCAGAGCGTGTCATCACAGGAGACACCTCCACATTGCCCTCCGCCGGGAGTGGAAATCCACCTGCCTGCAGGATCCCAGCTCCCCGAGGGCAGAGGATGCATCGGAATGTTTATCCAGTATTTAGCAATCATTCAGCAAACAGAAGAGCAATGATGGGCCAGGCTGGTGCTGAGAGTGAAGATACTGCAGGAAGCCCAGCGTGGTTTTCTAGTGGGGAGACAGACACGAAGTACACGTGACAGAGATGACGCTATAGTTACAGATGTCTGTGGGATACAGGGGTTTGCACATGCCTAGGGACACTCTAACAATCATCACTTAGTGCAGAGGCTTACCAAGGGCCAGCCCCTGCAGTAAAGGCTTGTATGTGGCATCACACTTCATTGCCAGAGGCAGGCTGGCATCAGTGTGCCCGCCTGATGACAAACTCAGACCTGGGAGGCTCACAGAGCCAGGGGTCAAGTCTAGTCTGTCTGCCTCCAGAATCTCCCCTCTCTTCATCATACTTTCTGCCTCCCTTCATTTTACCTTTATCAATTGCCTCATTCAGACCCTCTCTGTTTTCTTTGCCACCTAATTGATCCATCAAAAACTGGGAGCAATAAATAAATAAATAAATAAATAAATAAATAAATAAATAACTAGGAGCACTGTGTCAAGAGCCTCCCACTCCAATGGCTTGGGTGATAACGTGGCCTGTGGATCTGGCTCTCATCTGAATAGTACTCAGGGAGGCTGCCTCAGAGTACAAACATGACAGCTGGGGACCTTGGGAGTCTTTAGATCAGCGGTTCTCAACTGGGGGTGATTTTGGCTCTGCAGGGGGCATTTAACAATATCTAGAGACATTTTTGTTTCTCTCACAGCTGAAGAAGATGGTGCTACTGGCATCTAGTGGGTAGAGGCCAGGGATGCTGCTAAGCACCCTGTAATGCACAAGGCAGCTTCACAACAAAGAATGATGTGACCCAAGGTTGAGCAATCTTATTCTAGAGGAAAGACAAGCCCCTTGGAGGGAGGGGGTATGACAGAGAGAGCTTAGGAGTGAAAAGGAATCAGTCTTTTAGGTCCTTACTCTGGCTCACCAAAGGCAGCCATGTCCACTTTAGTGAGAATCACTAAGAGAGTCTTTTCTTTTGAGTATAGAAGTCTAGCTCTTAGGCTATTAAAAAAAGAAAGATTTCATAAATGGGGAGTAATTAATGTCCACAAGTTTTAAATGTTTCATTTACACTGAAATTGTCCAGGTCCCAACTCACTCTACCATTTGTGATGACGCCACCTCCACTCTAGAAATGAGAACAGTGCACTGGGCACAATTCTAGGGTCGAGGCAAGATTTCTGGGAGCACATTCCAGCTATTTCAAGGGTGGAATTGTCTTTAAGGAAGGTAGCATTTAAAAAAAAAAAAAAAAAAAAAAGGAAGGTAGCATTTTAATTGCTGAATGAATAGATTCCTTGGTGATAATAGAGAAACTAGGCGTTTGTTGAGTGCTTCCCACATGCCAGGTACTGCCCTAAGCACTCTGCGTCTCTTAAATCCTCATAACCATTTTGTGAGATGGGAATTGCCATTATGCCCATTTTACATATATGCAAATTGAGACACAGAGGGTTTCTGGAATCTGCTTGAGGTCACGCAGCCAGGAAGTGTTAGAATCTGGATTTGAACTTAGACCAGCTGCTTCCAGGGCCCACACCCCAAGGCATTTGCGCCCAAGACCTCTGCAATTGTCATTTACCAGTGGCTTTTATCTTTGCATTTAGAAATGCAAGACCTAAATTTAGAATTTTATATAAGGAAACAGATTTTTATTGATTGGGGGATGTTTGCTTTTCAGGCCTGCTACTCATTCAAGCTCTTCTTTGCTCCTTCCCTGGCTCCAAACTGGCCAGGAGTGATTGGATTGTGTATCTGCAGAGTATTTGCATTGGTATTCACGTGACGGTTGCTTTGATGAAATGCACTCTGAAGGGTTCCTGTTCTCACTCACGCATATTCCGTCCTGTTTCCATTTCTGTTCTTATAATTTCATTTCAAGATCATGAGTATAGCCAGCTTATGTACCTTAGACCAGGACCTTGGCCCACAGCAATTTTTCTTTTCTTTTATTTTTTAAGATTTTACTTATTTGACACACACACAGCACAAGCAGGCTCCTCACTGAGTGAGGAACCAAATGCAAGGCTCTATCCCAGGACCCCGGGATCATGACCTGAGCCAAAGGCAGATGCCCAACTGACTGAGCCACCCAGGCACCCTAGCACATAACAATTTCATTCTCAATATTACTCTTACTACAAACAAAACCAAGAACCAACTTTTCCCGACCCAAAGTCCTGAGTACATTGAGAATTCATGGCCCAAGGGCCCAAAGTCCCCAGAAATCTCAAATCCTCACATGGCTTAGTCCCAAGGATTAAAGAGTTTTGATCCTTCATCCCTGCTCAGCAAGAGACTTTGATTGGCAGAGCCAGAGGTAGGTGAGTCGAAAGGAGTTCTTAAATCAGACTCTTCATGCCAGAGTGTGTGAATACATAATCTCCCGCATGTGCCAGGATACACAATACATCATCATCCATAACCGTAATATGGCGTCATATATCACCTGCTCATAATAAATAGCATATCATCTGCTCATAATATTTTATCATATAATATCATGACATCTGCTCACAACATCATATATTATGTGATCGACACTCAGCATTTCCTCCTAGAAGGAGCGTCCTCAGATATATTTGTTTAAAAAAAAAAAAAAAAAAGGTACTGCTGACTTTTGTTAGACTGTGGGGGAATTTGCCACCAGTCCTGGAGGCTGGTTTGAATGGAGTTAGAAGGACCTTGTAGCTTCTCATCCATGACCCATAGTTTAGGCTGAACAGATAGCAAATATTTTTGTGTGCTCAAATCCCAGGAAAATAAAGCTGAGTAAGCCGTGTGTATGTATCAGTTACCTTTTGTGCATATTTTAATACCTGGTCTCAAAATTCTTTGACATCTCTCTGCCAAGTGCGGGCATCTGTATCCTTCCTCTTCTATCTGGACCTGTAACCGTTGACACCCATAGTGTAGGGAAGAGGTGACACTGGCCACTGTGAGAAGTCTGAAGCCACCATGCTGTGAGGAAGCCCGAGTCACACGGGGAGGCCACGTGTAGGTACTCCAGGTGGCTCTGGTCTAGGTTCCAGACACGCGAGGGAAGATGCTTTCAGATGATTCCAGCCCCAGCTACTGTGTCATCTCCAGCTTTCCAGTGACCCCCAGCCAAGGCTCCGGACAGCATGGAGCAGACACAAGCCATCCTCACTGGGCCCTATCTGAATTGGAAGTCCACAGAATCTGGGGTCATGTTACATCATTACACTGGGGGCCACTTAGGCAGCAATAATAACTGGAGGCTGAGTAGAGAGGTAGATGGAGGTAGTAATAGTGACAATTATAATAATTGTCTGCATTTATGGAGTGTTTAAAATACCCTATGATTTAAATGGAATTGTCATTCCCATTTTACAGCTAAGAAAACTGAGGCACATGGGTTCAGTCAATGAACAGGTATTAAGGACCTACACACAGCTGTAGGGCTGAGGATACAGCCGTTGAACAAAGCTGACAAAGATCCCTATCTGTGTGGAAATTACATTCTTACGGAGAGAAGCAAACGATAATCAAACAGAAAATTAGTAATGCCCAAAGTAAGTCAAGAATGCAGTACCTGGAGCCCAAGCAGTCTGACTTGGGACAGACGTGTCTGACCCACTGCTTGCTCGAAGCCGAGGCCTCCTGGACATGCACGATTTAGAAATATTGACACCCCACCCGCCCCGCATGTATTTTTATTATGCCCAGAGATCGACCAACAGGTGACTCAAGATGCTAACCCACCTCAACAGCAATAGTATAATCTTTGCCCTCACTGTGACAGGTGCGGTCCTCCAGAAGCCTGGCTCACCTGGTGGGAGCTGGGTAATGCACAGGCTCAGGCCTCGCCCCAGACCTGCTGAACCAGGCTGCGGCTGAGGAGGTGGTTGGGGTTAGCTGCTTCGAAGTGGAAGGGAGAGCGATCCTAGGTCTTTATGCATGGCCTGCTCACATTGGCAGACGTGCAAGAGTCATGCATGACTCCACTCGAGTGGCGGGGGCACCCAGGTGCAGGCCTCGGTCCACACAGGTCCTCGGGGGAAGATTCTCAAACCTCCAGAGTTGGATCCTGGCGAGTACCAGGCATTTCTGCTCTGTTGACAATGGCTTGGTTGGAGGCTTACAGGCCCCCCTTCACCATGAGAATTTCTGTCAGGCCAGTATTTTAAAAACAGACGTGCTTTATTTATTTTATTCTTTAAAATTTCGTAGGGGATCACCAAGAGGTGGAATGACCGGAGCGTATACATATTTTTATTCTTATGTGTAGCATATGATTTTTTTTTGTTTCTTAATCCTGTCTTTAAAAAATGCATGTCCAAGCCTACACAGATGTCCTTGCCACGACTGCTCAAAATTAGAGACACATATTTACAGAGAAACACTTTTAAAAATAAAATTAAAAATCACTTGATTCGAGGATTTCTCAACATCAGCCCTATTGGCACATGGGCTGGAGAACTCTGCACGGCGGGGCCCGTCCTGTGCATTGCAGGGCGCTGGGCAGTGTCTCTGGTCTCTACCCACTAGATGCCAGTTTCATCTCTTCTCCACCACCAAAAATGTCTCCAGACCCTGCCAAATGTTCTCTAGGCCTCAAAATCACCCTCAGTTGAGAAACACTGCTCTAGCCCAAACATCAGGGACCCATAAATAACACCCTGGCACAGCCCCCCTCCTGCTCCTTCATCCCGAGATGCTTTGCATCCCCAGCTGCCAGGGAGGATGGGGCAGTTAACACCTTCCCCTCGCCGGGTCTGTGTGTGCCCCATGTGAACTCCTGGGTGAACGTGCATGCGTGTGTGTGTGTGTGTGGTGTGTGTGAGGAGGACGTGTGTGTTATTCCAGTAATTCTTTTATCTTCTTCTCACACCCTGGGCATTATGAACATTCATCAAAATAATTGACGCGGATGAAATTAGCACTTCCTGCTATGTCGGGCAGATAAACTTTGCTGAATATTGATTTCACACAAAGAAAATGACATGTGCTTAGGCCTAACCCTTTATCTGGCCGGGCCAGGGAAATACAGCAGGAGGGGGACGGGCTGGCCGCCGCCGCTGGAGAAGCGGCCATAAGAATTACTTTTATCTCTTCTTCCACAAGAAGACAAGGCAAGATAAGAAGCCAGAGGGAGAGAAAGCACAGCCCCGGGCATTGGGGAAATCCGCAGAAGGCGTGGGACAGGGCAGGACTCTGGGGACCACGGGGACGAGCTGATGAATTCAGAAGGAGGAACAGATGTGAAGTGCGGGATGTTGCTGGGGGCCAAGGGCTGCAGCCAGTCTTGGGTTCAAATCCCAGCCCCGTCGCTAGGAGTGAGGGTGACGCGCCAACCCGGTTTGCCAGGACTGAGGGGTTTCCCTGGGATGTGGGAATTTCAGTGCTGAAACCGGGCGGAGTCAGGCGAGTCAGGATGGCTGGCCATCCTCCATGGGGCCACGTGACTTTGGACCCCAGCTGGGGCTCAGTTTCCTCATCTGGAGAACTGACCCGCCTCGCTGGCTTGGGAGGAAAGCCCCTTGGAGGTGTGCAGGGGGGAGCACCATCACCACCACCATCACCACCACCACCACCACCCCCCGACCCAACATCATAGCAAGGACAATTTCAGATCAGGGCCACCCCCTCCCAGAAGCTTCCCTGACCACCCCAGCTCACAGAGACCTCTGTGTGCCTGCCTGTTTCTTCTAGAACCCAGTGACTCAGAAGAGGCAGTTTAGGAAATGCTCGTGTCTTCCATTCGCCTCTGCTTTGAAATCATGAGCTTCCTGTCCCTGCTACCAGCTGGGGCTGGGCAGTCTCTGAGATGCCCGCATAAGCGGGAAAGGTTTTCCCTCAACCTGCCAAGTTCACAACCTTGAAGGCCTACTATGTGCTGGGCGCTGTGCCAGCTGACAGCCAGCAGCTTCCCCTGCACCTGACCATCCCCATGCAGCCTGGGCCCCCTTGGGCCCCACCCCAAACGGGAAGCAGACTCTAGGATGGGGTCACTGCCACTCCTGAGTCACTACCCAGGGTTCTTGTGGCACGCGGGCATCCAGAATGACATGTTTGTTCTGCCTACTTGGGAAGGGGAGAGAAAGGCACTGGGGAAGTAGGCAGGGCCTCGAGACCCAGCCCCCAGGGTGAACCCCAGCAGCAGCTTTGGCTGTATGGCCAGGGAAAAAGAAAAGTACTTCAGCTTTCCTTACGGTAAAGGTAAGACACTAGCATTTCTTAGAGAAATACTTAAGTACTTAGAAAGTACTTAATTTTCCTCCTCATTGAAGAGTGGGGTTGTCATAGAGCCTACCTCGTAAGATTACCGTGAGGAGCAAATACACTAATAATATTTGTAGGGCACTTAGAACAGCGCCTGGCACAGGGCAAGCATTTGCCAGTTTTATCAGATTAGAGCCGCCGTGTTGTATGACATGGAACACAATGCGTTGGGGGCCCGTAACAAAGACAACTCTGGATCAACACTGCCTCCTCCCAGAAGCCTTCCCTGACCACCCCCGCTCGCAGAGACCTCTGTGTGCCATGAAGGCTCATGGCTCCTCCTGTGTGGCTCATTGCAGGAGCATTTAGGGAGTGTTCCTACGAGGCCAGGGCTGTCTCGGTTACCTCCGCCCCCGGTCGGGGCCTGGTCAGGGGCAGAGGGCTGAGTGTGCTGGGTCGGGGGGTATATGCGTGCAGGCAGGCAGCTCCCACCCCACCCTGGGACCCACAGGACCCTTCCCCACTTTCTTCTCTCCAGTTAAGCTTGGTGGGAAAACAACAAGAACAGCAACAGCAAAAACAGCAACAGTAATAACACCTATCATTCGAGTCCTTCCTGCTGACATGATGCCTTCTATTCTGATTGAACCCTAGAAACACCACCTTGACCTGGGTCATAGTAGTCTCATTTTTTTAGATGAGTTCACTGAGTCTCAGAGAGCAGGAGTGAGCCAGCAGACCAGCAGAGGCCACACGGCCGGAAAGTGGAAGAGCTGGGTCCTGTGCCAGGTGTGCCTGACTCCAGAGCCCTAGTCCCCGCATGGCTCTGCCCCCCCTTAGAAGCCACGGTAGAAGACAGCGGCAACGAGGGTCCAAGGATCCGAGGGTCTGAGCAGCCAGGGTTTGACTCCTCCTCCTGCCACATCCTGGTGACCTTATAAGAATCCCTTAACCTCTCCGAGCGCCCATTTCCTTACCTGCCTCTGTTAGGAGATTTATGATCAGAGGGGAAGCAGCCACCACAGTGCCCAGCACCCAGGGGGGGCAGGGCAATGGCAAAGAGACACTCTAGCAGCCGTGATCACAAAGACAGGGTGTGTGAGGGACGGGGAGCTGGGAGGAGGTCCCATGCGGCACCCCCTCTCTGCCAAGGCGGAGGTGGGATCGGATCATCCCTCAGGCCCCTCTGGCCTGGCTCAATCCTGGCCCCTGCTCCAGCCCCAGCCGTGCCCTGCCAGGCGCAGAGACAAGTCAGGTCCCAGATGCTCAAGTTCAGCCACCCCTGCACGTTTCTACGGGCACTGGGCGGCGGCCCCACCCCCTGGCCATTCCCCACTGGGTGCCCAAGCCTGGCATCCCAACGGGGGGCCGTGGGGCTGCGGCTAATTGCAAATCATTTCTCAGGGTTCCCCGCTGTTCAGCTAAATTCACTGGAACTAATGTGTCCCGAAACAAATTTCACAGAAGAGCCAGGGCAATTACATGACGCTTAGTTCCCCTCCCCGCGTCCCCCACCAGAGGCTCCAGGCTGGGGCGCAGGGGACCGCTGGCGTGGGCGCAGAACGAGGAAGCAGGACCCCTTCTCAGGGGCCCAGCCCCTCCCCTCTCCTGCCCTCCTCAGTGTACCTTTGTTCCTAAATCTCTTCAGCCAGCACACCACCCAGGGTCACTCCTCCTCCATCCCTCCTCCCCTCCCAAAACAGCCATCCTCCCCATCCCTGAGCTTAGGACACACCTTGATGTAAAGACAAAAACAAGCACTGGCTCTCAAATCAGATGGATGGGCTCAAAGCCCAGCAGCACCTACTGGCTGTGTGTCCTTAGATAAGTCACTTAACCTCTCTGAGCCTTTGTTTCCTCATCCCTGAAATGAAGATACCATTACTTGGCTGGCGCTGGCTGTTGTGAAGACTAGTTCACGTGACATAGGTACGCTATTTCATGTGGGTCCATGGCATAGTAGGTCCTCAGTAAATATTGATCCATCTGACACCTACTTCAATGTAATCATTTTCAAGGTGATCAGGTGAACATCTAAGTCTCAGAATCAATTCAAAACAAGAGGAATCAGAAAGCAAAGACCCAGCGACGCCTGGGTGGCTCAGTGGTAGAACATTTTCCTTCAGTTTCCTTCCTTCCGGGATGGATTCCTGCATCGGGCTCCCCACAGGGAGCCTGCTTCTCCCCCTGCCTGTGTCTCTGCCTCTCTCACGGATAAATAAAATCTTAAAAAAAAAAAAAAAAGCAAAGACCCAGTTTAACCTCCCCAGACAAGGCACCGACACACATGATCTCTGCAAACCATTGCCCATCTCATCCCAGTCTCATCCTTCCAGACTTTTCCCATCAGAATATCCTCCACCTCTTCCCCGGCCCCGCAGCATCGCCCAGGAGCCCCTCTGAGAGCCTTTGTCCATTCTGCGCCTTCACTGTCTTGGCCGACCAAAGTCACTCATAGGACTTGGTGGCCACAATGACTTGTGGAAACAGTTCGGGCCAGTTGCTGGAAAACGAACATTTTCCATCGTGGCACTCATGGTGGACAGCCTCAGATCCTGCAAAGGAAAAGGAGACTTTTCCATCAAGATGTCCAGCAACAGGACCTCCGTGAAAGTTTCCTGGAGCTGTGGCAGAGTGGGCTGGGCAGAGGGTCGCCTGTCACCTCAGGGTTGGTCGGGAGGCTTTGCCCAAGACGGCTTGCAGCCTGCAAGCAGGTGCTCAGACTGTCATATGTGTCTGGGTTCACACTTTATTTTTCAAAAGTTAGGAAACCCTTCACTCACCTGTGGATAACTTAAAGGACACCTAGAATGAGGGTGTCACAACATCAAGGTCCAATGATTCAGCTGACAAATACTTACTGAGCCCCTACTATTCACTAGATCTGTTATGGGGTGCTGAGATGACAGCTGAACAAGACAGACCCAGTCCTGCTCTTGGCTGACAATTTGGTGGGAGGGATACACACTAACAAGCAGAGATGAATTAGTAGCAGATAGTATGAAGTCCACGTAAGGTAATAAAGATAAGACAAAGAGGGTACAGTGAGTATTTGTGGTCTAAAAGATCAGGTGGTCATGAGGTGGGAGCAATAAAGATCCACGGTGGCCTGGGATAACGTGTTCCGGTAAGGACCAGCAAATGCAAAGGTCCTGAGGTAGAGGTGAACTGGAGTGAATGGGAGCTGAGTAAGCAAGGCAGAGAGTCGGAGAGGAGATGAGAGGAGCTGGGCCAGGCCATGCAGAGGCTTGAAGGCCAAGATAAGGACTTGGTTCTGAGGGCAAGGGGAAGCCATTGGAGGGTTTTAAAGCAAGGGAAACTAATTCAGGTTTTTGGAAGTTCCCTGTGGCTGTGCTATGGAGAAGGGAAGGTGGGCAGAGTGTAGGACAGGAAGCGGAGAGGCCAGTGCAGAGCCTGTTGTCCAGGACATCCATGAAGGAGTCTAGCCAAGGGAGGACGTAGAACACTACAGTATGTGACCCAGCCCAGTCCTACAGGGGGTTCCTAGCCTCAGAGAGGGAAAGCCACCTGCCCCAAGCTGCCCAGCCAGGCACTGGGGAGGTGCAGACCTCAAACTCCTGGCTCAGGCCAGGTGCTCTTCCATGGCACAACCATGAACTGCTCCCTGGAGGAGCCAGGCAGAGAGCTCCAGCCAGGGCTTCAGCTTTCAGTATTAGAAAGAATCCTTATGGTGTATCCTTCTGTGATGACAAGAATCACCCCTAATTTATCTGCTTCATAAGCTCCCTATCACTTTGAAGCTCCGTGAACACATCTGTGTTCCTCTCTAGAAATAAAATGCTATTTGAAAAACCTAACGTGGGGTTGCTGATGAGGGCCACTGTTTCATGTCACTGAGCCATCTCTGGATCCCACAGGCACCCAGGAAGCACACAGTAAATCATAAAGGCAAGAATTTTTATTTTTAAGCCATGATTCCATCCCTACTACATGCTCAGCAGTGTGCCAAGCTTAATTTTTTATTTAATCCTCATACTACGGAAGGAAATGGGCTTTATTGTTGTTCCATTTTACAGCAGGGGAAACTGAGGCAAAGCCACTTAACCTGGTGTCACACAGCCTGCAGAAGCCAGGACTCAAACCAGGTGGCAACTAAACCCACGTCCAGAAATTCAAGGTCTATTTTCGAGGAAAGAAAAGAACGGAATGTTCAGAGATACGACTCAATTATTTCGGCATTCAATGCCTCTATAGACCGTAGATGATTCTCCTGATCCAAGGGCAGGGAGAAGGGGAGAGGTTCGGCCATGGCTGCCTGAGAACTGGCCTCTGCCACTACGGAGCTTCCAAGCTCTGGCACTCAAAATCTCTCTTCTGCTCTGGACTGGTTGTCACTCGCGTCCCCAACCCCTCCTCTACCCGGCTTCCTTATTCCCTCTCCCCGACTGTGTCCCTGCCAGGGAGTGGGGGTGGGCGGCCGCAGAGAATATATACACATAGGAGTAAGTTGTCTGCTGCGACCCCACCTGCCCTTGGTTAAATGAATGCAGTGTCAGCCCAGATAATTCCAAAGCCATAAAGATGATATAAAAAAAAAGTAGGGGAGTCGGTGCCGGGGAAGGGAGGTGGTGGTGGTGGAGGAGGAGATTACAAAAAAGAGGATGAGCTTAGCTGTGTGGCTTTGGCTCCTTATCTAACCCGCAGCAGGCCTGGCTGGGGGCCGCCTCTCTCCAGGGGGAAGAAGCTGGGCGGCTCTCTCTCTCAGGCCAGCACGCACCCCCCTCAGCCCCGCCCCCACCCCCCAGTGCAGCAGGAGGCCCCCCCCAGGGGGACCCAGGCCAGCAGGAGGGCAGGGCCAGTTGGCGGGGGCACCAACAGCTGGGCAGGCAATGGGAGGCTGGGGTCCCAGCAGACAGCTCTGCACCAACAGCTCCCCAGGACTAGAGGCCAGGCTTGCTAGGGGGCTTCCTGCCCCCCCACCCAGGCCCTCAGCACTGGCCTAGCTAAGGCCAAGAATGCCCCCAGGATGCTAGAGGTCACACTCAGCCTAGTTATTTTTATGAATATTGACTCCAGGAATAGGGCAGGGTGGGGCCTCTAATCACTGTACCGCCCCTGTGAGCCTCAGTTTCCCCATCTGGACGGTGGGCTCCACAAATCCCCTGCCCATGGCCCTCTTTCTCAAAGCGTCAGCAGAACTGTTTGCGGGAGGAGGGGGCAGCCCGAGCGCGGGGGCTGAGTCCCCACCAAGGGTCTTGTTCTTTGTCCTGGGGACAGCAGGACAGACAACCCACAGACACAGGATTAAGGAGGCAGAGAGACAGAAGAAGATGGAGTATGAGAAACAGAGAGAAAGAGACAGGGAGATAAGCTGACAAAGAGACAGAGGGAGACAGAGACAGATAATCAGAGAGGCAGAGAGATAGAGGCGGTAAGAAAAGATACAGAGATAGAGAGACAGAGTCCAATAATCAGAGAGGCAGAGGGAAAGAGGGAAAACAGGGGGGCGGAGAGAAACACAGACACGGGGACAGACACAGGAAGAGGGAGACAGAGACATATAGACAATCAAAGAGAAAGAGAGAGGCTGAGTCACAGACTCAGGGAGCCGGACTAGAAAGAAAGAAGGCTCATCAGAGACCCAAACCGCGGGTGGGGGTGCCTAGAAGCCAGGAACCCAGCCCCATTCAGCCAGCAGCTCCCCTGCTCCAAGCACCGCATCCTGTAAGCCTCTGCCCCTCCCTTGCCTCCCACACCCTTTCCTTCCTGCCTGTGCTCCTCTCACTGCTCTGGACCCCTCATCCTGCCTGTGCCCCCCATACCCAGATCCCCATCTCCCTGTGCCCCCCCATATCCAGGACCCCGTCTTGCCTATGTCCCTCCCATTCCCAGGACCCCTCCTGCCTGTGCCCCCCATATCCAGATCCCCATCTTGCCTATGTCCCCCCATACCCAGGTCCTCATCCTGCCTGTGGCCCCCCATCCAGAGCCCCATCCTGCCAGTGCCCCCCATATCCAAGGCCTCATCCTTACTGTAACCCCATCCCCAGGCCCCCACCCTCACTGCGCCCCCATCCCCAGGCCCCCATCCCCAGGCCCCCATCCCCACTGCGCCCCCATCCCCAGGCCCCCACCCTCACTGCGCCCCCATCCCCAGGCCCCCACCCTCACTGCGCCTCCATCCCCAGGCCCCCATCCCCACTGCGCTCCCATCCCCAGGCCCCCACCCTCATTGCGCCCCCATCCCCAGGCCCCCATCCCCACTGCGCCCCCATCCCCAGGTCCCCATCCCCAGGTCCCCATCCCCAGGCCCCCATCCCCAGGCCCCCACCCTCACTGCGTCCCCATCCCCAGGCCCCCATCCCCACTGCGCCCCCATCCCCAGGCCCCCATCCCCAGGCCCCCACCCTCACTGCGTCCCCATCCCCAGGCCCCCATCCCCACTGCGCCCCCATCCCCAGGCCCCCACCCTCACTGCGCCCCCATCCCCAGGCCCCCATCCCCACTGCGCCCGCCCCCCCTCCTCCCGTCCCGTCACCCGCCCCCCAACACGGCAGGGTTTTCTGGCGCCTTTGTGGCCGCCCCGAAGTGCGCGGCGACAAAGGCGGGGTGACGGGGTTAATTCGCGCGCGGAGGTGGGACGCGCGGGCGCCGGGGGAACAATGCCCGCGGCGCGCCTTTGAGCGCGGCCATTGTGCGCTGTGTGAACGGGAAATCTGGTCCCCGCGCCCCAGATGCGGGCCGCCCGGGTTAACCCCCTGTCGCCCTCTCCGCATCCTTGAACTCAGGGCCGCGGGGCCGGCGGGGAGGTCCCGGGCGCGCCCCCGCCTCGCCTCTCGCCCTCGGAGCGCCTCCCGCCCGCGCGTAGCTCAGAGGGCGGCCGCGGCCCCCAGACCCGCTCCGGGGCCCCAAGGGGGCGCAGGCGAGGCGGGAGGGCGGCTCGGCGCCTGGCGAGGGGCGCTGGGGCGCAGCAGCCGGCTGTGGGGTGCGGCTCCGACCCGCGGGGAAAGTCCAGCTCAGCCAGAAGGAGCTGTGCCGCCCGGGTCTCTGCTGCGCAGCGCCGGGCGGCCTCCCTCCCCACCTGGCCGAGCCCCTGTGAGGACCCCCGGGCGACGTGTGTCTGGCCCTTAGCGGCTCCGCTTTCTGCAACACAGCCAGGACCAGCGCCACTAGGGTGTCCCGAGTCCTCACGAGGTGCCAGCAGCTATTCTACTTTCATGATATGGATTTCGTGGTATTTTACACACAGAACACGTAGATTAGACGCAGACGCAGGTGCATATTTACGAACATATAGAAAACATTTACTGAGCTTCGTTATTCACTGGCATTGTCCTAATGCCTGTTTGCTCATCTACGAAATGGGACAGTGGTCCCTACTGCACAGTGTACCATGAATTCCCTGCCTCCTCTTCCAGAAGCTTCTATTCTAGGCTCCGACAGTCATGGGCCCCTTTCCTCTCCATGCTCCACGTCCCTGGCTCCGCGGTTTCCATCAAGGCCCCCATGAAATATTCCATCCCCGTGGAGAAAGATCTTGCCTGGGTGACATGACCCAGCCTAGGCCTCCTTCCTCCTGGTGCTCCTCCTCTTCTTCCTCCTCCAGAACGGAGCCCCTAGGCTGAGAAGTGGGGTCCCTGATTGAGTACGGAGTAGGGAGGGGGAGGTGGAGGACAGATGGAAGGAGCCCTGTGCGCAGACCTCATGCCTTGCATTAGAGAGCATTTATCCCTCTGCTGGTGGTTTGCTCCCATTTGCCCATAGTGTGAAGGACTGAGATGATCCTTCTAGAATCATGGAGAAGGAAATAGAAGCTCAGAGAAGCTAATTTGGAAATGCTTAACCTCTTCTGGGGGTCACGAACACCTTTAAGATTCTATGGTGCTCCCCAGACCCTCTCTCTGGAAAAATGTCCATCTGTCTGCATGCAGAACATTTGCCTTGCCGCCTCAAGGGCCCCCCACATTCTCCTCCGCCTGCTTCAGAACCTACACGGTAGCAAAAAGAGCTAAAGGGGGAATCCAAAGCTGGGATCCAAGGCTCAGGTTTGCCCACGCTCGTGGGCGGGGACTAAATTTGTGCTTCTCCTACAGTAGACCTGTAGGTCAGCCTCAAGATGTTGCGGTATTCAGAATCAGGAGGTTAAAAGTGCGCACACCCGGGGCCCACACCCGGGTTTGCTGTTGGGTTGGCGCTGGCTCTGTGAAGCTCAAGCCTTGGCGCCGTAATGGGCACCGCACGAGAGGCCGATGCTCATGACGTCGCAGCTGTGTTTGGAGAACCTGGTCCAGGATGTACCAACATTCATTGGACCCCATCCTGGCTTCTGGCTTCTCCCTTTCTCCCCTTCTTTTGCACACTGCCGTTTGTCCCTCACCTGCCTTAAGTCCTCTGAAAACCCTCTGCAAGAGACAGTCAAAGCCAAGTGTCGGGGCTCCCTCTTTTCCATGCCTAGGGTGGGTGGGCTCCGAAAAGCTCTGGACTGTCAGGGGACCGGGAACAGTCTTACCCAGCAGGTGCCTACGAGGGCTCTGCGTGCCGGGACGGGCACAGATGGAGTGGCTCTGGGCTGGGGGCAAGGGGCAGATGCAGCCCCCCGCCCCTGAGCCTCAGCTGCCTTGTTATCTCTTCATTGTCTCCCTGTCGCCCCAGCCCACCTCCTCCCCGGCCGCCCTTCTGTCATCTCTCTGAGGCACCTCTCGGCCAGCAGCCCAACCCCAAACTCCAGAGGGAGCTCCGGAGAGAGGGTCCCCCCCAGCTTTCCCTGCTCTGGGGGCAAGCAGGAGGGTGTGGGCTGTGGGGTGGCAGGGAGGGAGGGAACTTGGCTGGAGAGGCCGGGGATGGGGGTGTCAGAGTCTATAAATCACGCCCCACTGCGCTCCTGTTTAACACACACGTCTCCGACGAGTTGTCAGTGAAACCGTTAATTAATTAGCTAATCCCGCAATGAAGTGGATTCTAAATGGTTCTCCCCCTCCCAGCCTCCCATTTAGATAATTGCTGTTGAGGGATCTTTTGTGAGAGTCATTTTTTTCCAGCAGGGATGGCCCTGCAACACCGAGGCAGATGAATTTAAGGAAGGGGTCAGCGTGCTGTCCCCCAAGCTCCCAGTAGGAAGGGACCCTTCTCTTGGCCCAACGCAAAAACCGGGAAGGAGATTGGTTTTGGGGGGCAGGACGAAGGGTAGGCAGAGGAAACTGAGTTTTGGCGTTGGGGGATTGTTTGCGATCATTATTTGTTTGCGATCATTATTTGTGGCTCTGTGGGACTCTTCCTGGGGCAAGGTCCCAAGGCAAGTAATAATATTATTAATAAGGGGATGATGAGCATTGCCACCACATGTCAGAGGCTAACTGCGGGCCAGGCACCCAGCTACATTACATGCGCCATCTCATTCATTCCCCTCTTCACGTCTGCTCTATGAACACGTGAGATTAAGGACACTCGAGAAACTAAGGTTCTAAATGGGGAAGTGACTTGCCCAAGGTCACAGAGCTGGTGAGTAGCAGAGCCTGGGATGTCTGACCTTAGAGCTCACAGTCTTAAAGATTATGGGATTTTCTTGAAGTCTGTCCCTTTCCCAGAAGGGATACTGAAGCTTTTTTTAAAAAGCAATGTGACTACGCTTTGTTTATTTATTTATTTACTCATTTATTTATTTACTCATTTATTTATTTACAGAGAGGGTGTGTACATGCAAGAGCAAGGGGATTTGTGGGGGAGGGGCAGAGAGAGAGGGAGAAAGAATCTTAAGCAGACTCCGCGCCCAGTGCAGAGCCCCACTCGGGGCTCACTTAACCCTGAGATCATGACCTGGAGCCAAAACTAAGAGTCGGACTCAACTGGCTGAGCCACCCAGGCGCCCTCAATGTGATTCGCTTTAAATCACACAGGAATAGTAAAAAAATATTTGATGAATGAATAAAACCCCAATCTTGTGACCTGTGACTCAGAATTCAATAACGTGGCATATCCCCTGTTGACTGTGGATGGAAGTAATGGAGAAAGCACATGCCCATCCTAGGGTGTGAGTAGGTGGCTTTACCTGCCCAACATCCCTCTCCACTTGTCCCTGCCCCCCCCCCCTCGTTGGTCTCCATTCATGTGGTTTCACTGGGGCTGACCCCACCCTGCAGGTCCAGGGCAGCAGCATCACCCCAGCCTGGTAATGAGAATATATTTTCCACCATATGCCCTGTCCTCAGCCATATTGGAGTAGCCAGAGATACATACATATGTGATCCTATTGCTGTTAGAATTATCAGGAAAGACATGTTCATCTTTCCTGGGATTACTAACTTGATAGAATAGCAGTTCTTAGTTGCTGGAAGCCATTTTGCCACAGGAGTGGAACCGCACAGAGTAACCACAATATATGATGACGTTCTTTGAGCTCCTTGATCCAGCTATGCCTGAAGCCTGTGACACTTGGATTTATTTATTTTTATTGTATTTTATTTTTTTAGTTACAAAAGTTTCAATCTGCATGGCAGATGCTGCTGGTCACCTCTGGGTATCCATTTTTTCCTGTCTTCCTTATCAACAGAATCCTGATCTTCTTTTTTCTTAAATATTTTATTTATTTATTCATGAGAGAGGCAGAAACACAGGCAGATGGAGAAGCAGGGTTCCAGCAGGGAGCCCGATGCAGGGCTCGATCCTGGAATCCTGGGATCACACCTGAGCCAAAGGCAGACACTCAACCACTGAGCCACCCAGGTGCCCCCCCCCCTTTTTTTGAGACAGCCATGCAGCTAACTGAAATACTTGTGTAGACTTTTTGCTACTTTAAGAGGCTGAGTGACCCACTTTTAGGCAACAAGATGAGTGGCAGTCCTTGGGGGACATGTCATTCCCAAAGAAAGAGATAAAACCCTGGGAGAAGGCTCTTTACCCTCTCACCATTTGCCTGTCTGGATTGCAAATGCAGTGCTTTTCACTGGATTTCTTGTCACCTGTGAAAAATAAATGCCTTGCTTGCTTAAGCTATCGTACTTGCATTTCTGTTACATGCGGCCAAACGCAATCCTGCTTGGGAGACTATATTGCAACTGAAGAACATCTGCCTAATACGGCTGTTGCAGAGCTGTAAGGAGTGTGAGAAAAACTTGGAAGGACTAGGGGGGATAGCTTTGCCTTCTCTCCTTGCTCCAAGATAATCGACCACTTTGTATTACCTAGCAAAGATAGCAATCTGGAAGGACCATAAATTGTAAGTAGATTTGGAAGAAAATTGGCCTTTAACAAGGACTGGCTCCAGACAAAATTTCAAAATAGGAGAGATGGAAAAGGCAGTGAAGAACCAGCTCCCCATCTACACCAGGTACAAGGGCCTGCCAGCTCAGCCAGCTTCAGCACAGCTCATGGGTCCTGTGTCCTAGTCTCTCAAGGACCTGTCATCTACCGGATGTTGGCCACATGCTTTAATTGGTCACTGCCTCCATGACCGTGGGGGGTTCATGAGCCCAGTAGTGGCAGGCATGAGGATGTCCTGGCATGAGGATGTCCTGGCATGAGGATGGTGGAGAAGCTGGCCATCTAGAGCCAATGACCTTATAGTTCTATTCCAGGGTCAGATGCCAGAGTCTGCCCTGAATGCAGCACCAGACTGGTCAGCTCCAGGAAGCTCTGGGATGAAACAGGTTGTACTGGGAGCCAAGTGCTGGGAAGATGGTTATTTGTCATCAGAGATTTCTTTCCAGCTGCAGATTCAGCAAGAGGCCTGAACTCAACTTTTAGAATCTCAGAGTGAGAGAGTCTTAGCATATTAGCTGAAGAGAAACTTAGAACCATGTAACTTTAGAATTTTAGGAGAATCCACAATAGCACCTTAGAATTCTAGAATTCTAGAACGTTAGAACAAGAGAATTTACAATTCTAGCTTTATAGAAGCTTAGAACCGTAGAATTTTGGAATTAGAGAAATCCTTGAAAACTGAGACCTAAAAGGTCTTATGGTCCTCAATCTATAAAATCTTAGGATCATAAAATTCTAGAAAATTTAATGAGTAAAATCTTAGAACTATAAACTTCTAGAACATCAAGCTAATTACCTTTAAAAATACTAGCTTTACTGTGCCTTATATCCTGTTTTAGAATTGTGTAGGATCAGGGAAGCACAGAATTTTAGAATATTAAATAGAATCTGGGCAGCCCGGGTGGCTCAGCCATTTAGTGCCACCTTCAGCCCAGGGTGTGATCCTGGAGACCCAGGATCGAGTCCCACGTCGGGCTCCCTGCATGGAGACTGCTTCTCCTCTGCCTGTGTCTGTGCTTCTCTCTCTCCCTCTCTCCCTCTCTCTCTCTTTCTCTGTGTCTCTCATGAATAAATAAATAAATTTAAAAAATAAAATAAAATAGGGGCAGCCCAGGTGGCTCAGCGGTTTAGCGCTGCTTTCAGCCCAGGGCCTGGTCCTGGAGACCCGGAATCGAGTCTCACATCGGGCTCCCTGCATGGAGCCTGCTTCTCCCTCTGCCTATGTTTCTGCATCTCTCTCTCTGTCTCTCATGAATAAATAAATCAAATATTTTTAAAAACAAGATAAAATAAAATAGACTCTCAGAACAAAATATGGAGCATGTGAAAATTATTGAATTTTTAAATCTTAGAATGACAGGCTTTTAGAACCCTTAGACATTAGAGTCACAAGGATGGTAGCGCTCATCCTAGCTTACATTCTACCAGACACCATCAGTCACTTCTCCAGTAACCATGACAGGAAATCCCCAACCCACTGCATCATGACAATGGGGCCTGGCACAGACTGGGTATTCAATAGATGTAAGCAAATGAAATGTTTTTTTTTTTTTCTCTAAGAGGAATCATTAAAAGGAGGTGTGGGAGGAAATACAGTGTATCAAGAGAATGGGAAGACCAGTCACAGATGGGGAGAAAATATTTGCAAAGACATATCTGATAAAGGACTCTTGTCCCAAATATACAAAGAGCTCAAGACTCAACAATAAGAAAACAAGCAACCGAATTTAAAAATGGGCCAGACCTTAACAGACACTCACGAAAGCAGATATACAGATGGCAAATAAGCACATGAAAAGATGCTCCACATCACATGTCATCGGGGAAATGCAAATTCAAACAACGAGATACTAGGACGCACCTATTAGAATGGCTAAAATCCAAAACTCTGATGATGCCAATTGCTGAAGAGAAGGCAGAGCCACAGAAATTGTCATCCATCGCTGGTGGGGATGCAAAATGAGACAGTTTAGCGGTTTCGACAAAGCAGAACGTAGTCTTCTGCCTACACGAAGCCTGCATATGAATGTTCATAGCAGCTTTATCCATACTTGCTACAACTTGGAAGCAACCAAGGTGTCCTCCAACTGGGGAACGGATAAACAGCAGCGCATCTATCCAATGGAATGGTACTTGGCGACAAAAAGAAATGATCTATTAGTCCACCAAAAGACATAAAGGAACCTTAAATGAATATTGCTTAGTGAGAGAGGAACTGGTCTGAGAAGCTATATGCTGTAGGATTCCACCTATAGGACACTCTGGAAAAGGCCAGAACAGAGAGACAGCAGATCAGTGGTTGCCAGGGACTCAGGGCTGGTAGGGAGTGGGGGAGTGTAGCACAGGAAATTCTTTAGGGCAATGAAACTACTGCGGATGATACTATAATTGTGAATACGTGACATTGTGCATTCGTCAAAACTTTTAGAACTTTGAAACACAAAGAATGAATTTTAATGTATACAATTTATTTTTAAAAACCTCATTTATGGGGCACCTTGGTGGCTCAGTTGGTTAAGCATCTGCCTTTGGCTCAGGTAATGATCCCAGAGTCCTGGGTCCTCTCTCCTGCTCAGCAGGAGAGTCTGCTTCTCTCTCTCCCCCTCTCCATCACTTGTGCTCACTCTCTTCTCTCTCTGTTTCTCTCGCCCTCTAATAAATAAAAATAAAATAAAATCTTAAAAATCTTTTAAAACTCTAAAAACACCCTAATAATAAAAAAAATAAAATAAAATCTTAAAAATCTTTTTAAAAATATTTTTAAAATAGTGTAACTGTATTATAAATGCATGAAACAACTTCACTATGGGAGTTCGGTGGGGGGAGGAGGGCTGACCTCAGTAACATTGGAAATGAATGGAGTCTGTAAGGCAGAGGGCAACAAGAACTGCATGCAAGCACGGGGCTCTGGCTGATAAAGCCGCTCCCACAGGGGGCTGGGCTAGCCATTCTGAAACCACTGTGCATGTCAACTGGAACTGAACAATTCGGTGAATGGATGGCAGATGGTGGGAGCCAGTCTTCTCATCTTTGGAGTGCAAGGTTTCAGACAAGCAAGAGGGAGGCAAGAGTGATCTGTGTAGTGATGTAAGGAAATCGAAAAGGAGTATGAACTTAATTTAATAATAACAGATCAACATTGGTTCACTCATTCTGACAAATGTATCACACTAGTGTACGATGTAAAATACAAGGAGAAAGTGAGGAGTCTTCGGGAACCCCCTGTCTTGTCTTTGCCTTTTCCTGTAGATCTAAAACTATTCTAAAATTATAAGCTTATTTTCTAAAAAAATAAAAAAATAAAAAAAAAGGAAAGAAGGGCACCTGGGTGGCTCAGTGGTTGATCATCTGCTTTTGGCTCAGGTCATGATTCTGGGGTCCTGGGATCGAGTCCTGCATCAGGGTCCCCGCAGGGAGTCTACTTCTCCCCCTGCCTGTGTCTCTGCCTCTCTCTGTGTGTCTCTCATAAATAAATAAATAAAACATTTTAAAAAGAGAGAGAGAGAGAGATTTACAAATGGATTTACAAATGCCCATCAACAGAGGAATCAATAAACAAACCGTGGTCTATCCATACAACAGAATAGTATTTTTCAATAAAGAGGAAGAGGGACCCCCAGGGGCCTCAGCCGGTTAGGCACCCAGCTCTTGATTTCAGCTCAGGTCATGATCTTGGGGTCCTTGCAAGCTTTGCACTGGGCTCTGCACTCAGTGGGGATTCTCTCTCTCTCTCCCCACCCCCCCCCGCCCCTCCCCCTGTGCACTCGAGCAGCTCTCTCTCTTCCTCTTTCTCTCTCTAAAAATAAATAAGGTGGGATGCTTGGGGGGCGCAGCGGTTGAGAGTCTGCCTTTGGCTTGGGGCATGATCCTGGGGTCCCAGGATCGAGTCTCACAGTGGGCTCCCTGCATGGAGCCTGCTTCTCCTTCCGTTTGTGTCTCTGCCTCTCTCTCTCTCTCTCTCTCTGTGTGTGTATGTCTCTCATAAATAAATAAATAAATAAATAAATAAATAAATAAATAAATAAATAAATAAATAAGGAAATCTTTAAAAAACAAATAAATAAGGAAGAACAAACTATTGATACACACAAACGCATTGAAGTACCTCCCAGGCATTATGCCAAGTGCAAGAAGGCAAACCAAAACAGAGTACCAACCGAAGGATGCCATCCATTCGTATCAAACTTTAGAAAGTGTGAACTCATCTGTAGCGAGAGAAAGCAGGTCTGTGGGTGCCTGGGGATGAGCAGGTGGAGAGAGACAAGGGGGAAGAATCACAGGGAGGAAACCTTTGCAGGTGATTAGTACGTGTGTTACCTTGATCGTGGTGAAGGTGTTATAGGTAGGTGATATATCAAAAGTTATTATGCTGTACATTTTATATATAAGCAATTGATTGTACACCATCAGTTACACCTTAATAAAGCTGTTTTTTAAAGTGAGTGTGTCTAAAGAGACATACTAAGGGAATAATGGTATCAGTGGCCTGAGTGTGAGGGGCAACAGTCAGGGGGCCCCCCCTGGACAATAAGGCTAGGAACCAGCGCCTCCTCCTTCCTTCAGGGAATCAACCCCCTGCTCCCAGGACCTCTGGTGGTTAATTCCTCTTTCTCCCCGGGGGAGTCCTGGAAAACCAGGCCTCATTAGTTGAGGGCCCGGCCTCATGGAAGTTCGTGTTTGTTAAAGATTAATGGGGTGTCTCCGGTGTGAGAGCTGAAGGGTCTTCTGGCCTCGCTTCTTCCAAATCAGCCCCCTGCCATGACTCATCATCAGTCACGGGGGAGACGGCCACCGCCTGGGAGCCGGGGGAAGGAGGATGGTGAGAGCTAATGGACCTTCCCTGCAGGCCTCAGGATTCCCTCTAAAGGCCACTGACTTGGAGTCCTGGTTCTTTCTTGGAGTCCTGGTTCTTTTTAAACACAATCGAAAACTTAACCCCCCCAAAGAGGGTGTTTCCCTTCAAAGAACTTTCCCTTCCAAGTGTCCTGCCAAGTCGGGAGGACTTCTCTATTGAGAGCATCCTCAGAGAGCAGGATTGTCTTTGGCATGTCTCCCACTTACGTGGCAGGCATCCTTCTGACTGATGGATCCCATTTCTGGGAACAGCCACAGGTCAGCAGCAGTCAGAATGTCCACATCTTTTCCCTCATTCCTGATCACGTCTGTAATTTCTTGCTGCAGATCTCTGAGCTCCAGGAAGCCTGGGACCTTGTCTGGCTTTGTCACCTACTGTCATTCCAGCATCTAGCACTGCCTGACATACGGTGGGCATGCAGTAACTCTTGGCCGCGTGAATACATGAACGGATCCAGCTCTCTATATGTTAGGAGAATACCCTAACATATACAACAACTCTCTGCATATCCATTATGGCCACCATTGCGGGTCATGCCTGCCTGTGTCTCCCCTGCACGCCGAAGACTGTCCTCTCAGAGGATCCCCTGTTTCCTGTTGTGCTTCCAGCCACTACACACAGCAGCCAGTGAGCTTTTAACACTGAAACCAGATTGTGTAAATTTACTAAGTCAGATCCAACCAATGTCTTCTATCAAGCTCAGGATAAAACCCACACTTCTGGGATCCCTGGGTGGCGCAGCGGTTTGGCGCCTGCCTTTGGCCCAGGGCGCGATCCTGGAGACCCGGGATCGAGTCCCACGTCGGGCTCCCGGTGCATGGAGCCTGCTTCTCCCTCTGCCTGTGTCTCAGCCTCTCTCCTCTCTCTGTGTGACTATCATAAATAAATAAAAATTAAAAAAAAAAAAAAAAAACCACACTTCTCTCCATGGCCCACAGGGGTCAATGTGACCCAGTCACCTCCTACTTCCCCACCATCCCTCCCCCCACTGCTGGCTCCCAGCCCTCCAGGTCGCCTGAGTCCCATATTGCTCCTAACGGGTCCTGCATATTCCTGCCTCCAGGAATTTTGGCTTTTCTGTTCCCCCTGCCAGGAGCTCCCTCTTCACTGATGCCCTACTTCCAGCTCATTCCCATCTCGGCACCCTCGCATTCTCTTCCTCCTCTCTGAAACCCTCCTCACTAGATCTGAGATGAGGGTGGATGCCTCAGGGGCAAGTTTGGGGGGCTGCTAAAAAACTCAGGGCCTAAGAATAAGAAAATTTTGAAGAATCAAAATCAATACAAAAATCCATGATGATCCAGTGTCCATCAACGGAGGATGGTATAAAAAAATAGTGTGTCCATACAATGGAACATGACTCAGCCCTAAGAAAGAATGAGGCACTGACACATGTGAGCACGTGGATGAGCCTAGAAAACATTTTCCTATGTAGAAGGAGCCAGACCCAGAAAGACCACACGTTGAATTCATGTGCATCTACAACAGATGCACGACCACAAGAGACAGAGAGCAAATTCGTAGCTGCCAAGGGAGGGAGCGGGGATGGGCATGGCTGTTTGATGGGTATGGGGCTTTTTGGAGGGGGTGATGAAAATGTTCTGGAATTAGCAGTGACAGTCACACAACACTTTGAGCATACCAAAACCCACTGAATTGTACATTTTATTTTATTATTATTATTTAAAGATTTTATTTATTTATTCATGAGAGACACAGAGAGAGAGACAGAGACATAGGCAGAGAGAGAAGCAGGCTCCCTGTGGGGAGCCTGTGGGGGACTCGATCCCGGGACCCTGGGATCAAGCCCTGAGCTGACTGCAGATGCTCAACTGCTGAGCCACTCAGGTGTCCCTGAATAGTACATTTTAGAATGGTTAAAATTTGATGAGTTTTAGGTTATATGAATTTTATTTCAGTTTTTAAAAATCTATCCCAGAACCAATAGCATTTTAAATAAAGACGGGATCTGTGTCAGCACCATGATGAGCCATACTGAGCCAGAGGCAAGAGGAAAAGCCAGTAATATGGATTTGAGTCCCCCCCTCAAACTTCTTCAAGCCAGAGATCAGATAGTCTCTCTTCAAGGGAGACTTTGGTGACCACCCTTGCTGGTAGCATCCCTTATAAAACCCTGTTTTAGTTTCTTCCTGTTAATTTCTTTAAAAAAAAAAAAAAAAAAGACTTGGAGATCCCTGTTGGCTTAGTGGTTTGGCGCCTGCCTTTGGCCCAGGGAGCGATCCTGGAGTCCCGGGATCGAGTCCCACATCAGGCTCCCAGCATGGAGCCTGCTTCTCCCTCTGCCTGTATCTCTGCCTCTCTCTCTCTCTCTCTCTCTCTCTATGTCTATCATTAAAAAAAAAAAAGACTTTATTTGTTAGAGACAGAGAATGAGACCATGAGCAGGGGAAAAAGCAGACTCCCCACTGAGCAGGGAGCTTGACATGGGGGGCTCGATCCCAGGACCCTGGGATCATGCTCTGAGCCAAAGGCAAGCGCTTAACCAAGTAAGCCACCCAGGCGTCCTATCTTCTTGATACCTTTGCTGACTGCTTTATTGGAACAGTTCCCAGGGGGCAAGAATCTTTGCTGGTCCTGTCAGGTGTAGGCACTGCTGTGTCCCCAGAACTCAGCCCTGCCTGGCACACGGTGGGCACTAAAACGGTACATGAATGAATGAATGAATGAATGAATGAATGAATGAATGAATGACAGCTGAAACAAGCTTCCTCCCTGGATTTTGGAGGATAGATAGAACAGAGACCCAAAGAGAGAAGAACTCATCAAATGCCCCCTCCCCTGCCCACGGCCCCATCTGCCACATCCTGGATCCCCCAGCTGGAGGACTTCTGGCTGGAGATGTTGCCAGAGGCACAGACAGTTCAGCAAACCCAAGAAGGGTTCTGTCTCCCCACAGATCTTCTAGGGACTACTTGGTGCTGGGGGAAGGGCCTCAGTGGGGGCCGGGAGGATGCAGAACTGTCAGTGGCACTGGTGGAAGAACAAACTTTGCTCTGGGGACCCCAGCCCAGGCAGAGAAATGGGGGAATTAGTGGTGTTTGCTGAGCAAACATTGCCGGGCGGGGAGAAGCTGCCAGCAGAGTGTTTAACACACATCTTGTATTTGCTGGCAAATATCCCCAGCCTGCCAGGCCCCTCGGATGGACGGATGGGGATGCTGGTGCAAAGAGTATGGGGGAAGGAGGGGCTAAAGGGGACTCCAGGGAGGCTCCTGCAGGAACAGGGACAGAGAGAGGGGCACACAAAGGCTCAGCCTGGGGCTTGGAGGACACCAGGGCCTAACTCGAAGACCCACCAGAGAGAGTCCACTCTCTTCACCCTTGCCTGATCCAAAGCCACCCAAGGGCCACAGATGGAGTCCTTCAAAGCTAAATTTTATGGTCATGCTGTGTGATGATGAGCGGGTAACATGATGTCTCTGAGCCTCCATGTCATCATATAAATCATCAAACAGCTAATATTTCTAGTGTATGTACTACAAGGTCTAGCTGCTCCGTGCTTCAGTTTCCCCATCTGTAAAATGGCGATAATAAGATGCCACCCTAATTTGCGGGAGAGAACTTTTAAAAGTTTCAAGCCTATTGAAAAGCTGCAAGAATAATAAATCCATAGGACATGTATATAGTCTTTCTACTCCCCAGATGTTAATGTTTTAACATATTTGCTTTCTCTGCATCCATCCATCCGCCCCCCTCACCCACCCACCCATCCCTCCCTCCCTCCATCCATCCATCATCTACCTTTCTTTTCTTCATTGAACCCCCTGCCATTTCAGCACTTAGTACTTCAGCGTGGATTTTCCAAGAACAAGGACCACAGCCCAGCCACTACATAATTACCAAATTCGAGAACTTTGACATTGCCACAATTCTGTCATCGGACACACCTCATATGTTTTTGTGAGGAATAACGGAGCTAATACTCCTAAGCCCTGAGATCAGTGCCAGGCACAGAGTAAGTCTTCAGTAAATGTATCGCTCTTTAAATTAGTGATGTTCTGTTGGTTGTTATTGTGGCTGCTGTCATTTCGAGCAGAAGGGTCATTGCCGTCACCCCTGGTGACATAGGTGCTGCCCAGAGACACCTTCCCATTGGGCCTCTCCTTTTTGCTGTGCCCTGGGGTGTGGGTCATAGTCAGGGCTCTAGGGGAGCTGAGGGCAGCATGCCAGGCCAGGCTGGCAGATGGAGTCCTGACCAGGAAAGGGGCTTTTGGGAGCCTGCGATTTGACTTTTTGGGGACCATAGGGCTTCCTGAGTCCAAGACATGAAACACCCCTTGAACAGACGAAACTTCTACTAAATCTGCATCAGAATCACCCATGTTCCTGGAGCTCCTCCTCCAGGAAAAGGTGACATTTGAGTAGAGACCTACATGTTGTGAGAGCAGCATTCCAGGCACCAGGAACCCCAGGACAGAGACCCCAGGGAGAGAAAGGTTGGGCTATTCAAGGAACAGAAGGAAGGTGCAGACAGGAAGGAGAATCAGCTTTCCGCATCTGCCTCCTTGTCCCTCCCCTTCACCCCCCCACTTAAGGAACGAGCTTCACACCCAGCCTCCCACCCCAGGGAGCAGCCCCCAGCAGCTGTGCAGGACCCGGGTGTGAGTAACAAGCTGTGTCGGTGTTTTGCATCCTTCATCACCGACATGCTCCAGGGCTCTGCCCGGAGCTTAATTCTCTACCCCAGAGGTGACCAGAGAGACACTAGGGCCATCTGCAGAAGACAGCCTGTCCCCGAGGTGGGTCTGTCCCCTGTCCCACCCTCACACAGAGACAACAAGTTTTCAGAGGACTCTGGACCCAGTTCTTCCCTGGGGAGACCACCCCCCCCAACAGACCCTCACATCTGTTTGGAGGCTTTTGCTAGGCTCTCTGTAGCTCTGGAAAGAAAAGCAAGAAGTTAGGGGAACACCTCATGCACAGGGCATGTGTGTCTGTCCGTTTCTGATCCTGGAGAGGAAGCACGTTCAAAGGACATCCAGGTAGTGACCCGGAGTGACCAAGGACAACCAGCTACCAGACCTGCTCTATAAGCCTCAGTTTCCCCATCCAACAGTGTGAGGCAGAGCTTAGATCATCCCTGGCCTGACCGACCTTATGTTCGCTCCTGGGCTCAACAACTGGGCTCTGGCTGAAGGTTTCTTCCCAACATCTCATCTCCCACTTCCTGTTTGCATGCTTGAGACTTTTCCAGAAAGTTTGGTTACTTGTGAGCTTGCAGGAGGAACGAGGCCCTCATACATGTTATTAAAAAAAAAAAAAAATCCACACTCGTTGAGCACCTGTGTGAAGCACTTTGCTTGCATTCTCTCATTTATTTTAATCCCCTCGACAGCAGGAGAAGGAACGCTTTCTCCTTCAACCCGTCACCGACCCAACGAGCGTTTATGGAGACCTACAGCATGCCAGGCCTATGCTGGGCACTGACCATGTCCAACTCTGTCCTCAAGGACTTACAGACCAGCGAAGAGGTACACCTGCAAACAGAGACCCTAACTAAATTCAATAAATCGTGAGGGGGTGGTCATGCCCCAAGGGCTCTGGCTTCACAGACCTGGGCTCCAGGCAAGCTCCAGGGTGACCTTGGGTGGCAAGCGACAATGTATCTCTGAGCCTCAGGTTCCTTATCTTTTAAAATATGACCCCCCCCTTTGGGGGGTAGTTGTGAAGATTCCCCAAGATAACGTATGTAACGTAGCAAGTGCTCAATTAGTGTTTTCACAGTCTCAAAGTGGAAACTGAAACCCTCTTTTTTTTTTTTAAGATTTTATTTATTTATTTATGAGAGAACAGAGAGAAAGAAAGGCAGAGACGCAGGCAGAGGGAGAAGCAGACTCCACGCAGGGAGCCTGACGTGGGAGTTGATCCCGGGTCTCCAGGATCATGCCCTGGGCTGAAGGCAGGTGCTAAACCGCTGAGCCACCCGGGCTGCCCTGAAACCCTTTTTAAAAAAGATTGTATTTATCTATATGAGAGAGAACAAGAGAGGTCACAGAGGGAGAGGGAGAGGGAGAACCAGATTCATCGCCAAGTAGGGAGCCCAATGTGGGGCTCGATCCTAGGACCCTGAGGTCATGACCTGAGCCGAAGGCAGATACTTAAATGATTGAGCCAAAACACCTAAGTGTTTTTCTCTAAGTGACTGGGCTTTTATTTGGGGAACACAGAACCAGGATGAGAGAAAAGCATTGTTCCCTGCACACCCTAGACCCAACGTGGAGAGGAGGGATGGCGTGGGCCATGTGACAGGAGGGGAGAGGGGCCTGTGAGGGCAGCCAGCAGGTCCCCTCTTCTTGGAGACTGGGCATACCTCTCCCCGACTGACAGGTGCAGCCCTTTTGGGGGCGGGGGACAGGAGCATCAGGGCCATCCCGTGGAGGGCCCAGGGGTGCTTCCTTCCAGGGCACTCATGGGCTGCGGTCATGGCTTCCTTCCCCCGGCGGCCCTGGCACTCAGGGGCTGGATCAGACCTGCCTCCTGGGAGTCTTTTAAAGCATCACACATTACCATCTTCATTCCTTTTTTCAACCTGCATCAGACTCTTCCCTTCTTCTCTTCCTTTCTTCCTTTCTTTATCCATTCAGTCGTCTGTCCCCGTTTACCTCACTTGGCACTGTCTCTCTGCCAATCTTAACACTTGCTCTGGATGTGTTCTTGCAAAATGTGTAACTAATGGCGTGGGTGCATTTTTCATGGTTGTGGATTGCACTGCGATGCATCTCATTCTGCTCCCCCCACTCAGCACTCTGCTTGGGGGATCCCTCCAGGTTGCTCTGGGGCCATCTCACTGGTGGCTTCTCAGCACTGTGTAACATTCCATGGTGTTTGCTCAGCGTGGGTCTCCTCACTACCACCTCCCCCTCCCAGAGTCACAGTCTGAGACAAGGAGTTGGGTACTTTTAGGTCATTGGTTGGATGATCTCAGGAAGCAGGAGGGAGGATGTCAGGAAGGAGGAGGAGCCAACACCAGGGCGAGTTGTGGAGGTCACTGCGATGGGCCCTCAGTTCTGCTAGGACCCTCTGAGGACATAGAATGCCCTCCAGGACTGTCTGCTTGGATAACAGGTAGTAGGGAGGCTGGAGTGTTTGTCTACTACCAGACTCCACTGGCTGAGAGCTGAGATATGAAATGCCCCCTTCTGGTATAAGGGCCAATCATGCCCACATCAGAGAAGGCCAAGGACAGCATACTCTGGAGGGAGGGGTCTCTTGGTATGGGATGACAACCGGAGGGGCACCAGAGGCGCCTGCTACTGTTTCCCACACTGACCTGGTGCTTCAGCTTCCCCACCATAAACAATGCTGTGATGAATGTCCTCCTGGGTGTCCCTTTATGGAACTTTTGTGGGATCTACCTGGCCTCTATGCCCAGGAGTGGAATTTCTGGGTCATGAGGTATTTGTGTATTGAATTTGACTGAGTCATACCACACGCTGCATGCAGGTGGGCTCCCCAGATCCTCACCAATACTCCATATTACTTGGTTTTCTAATGTGTACCGGCATGACAGGTGGCAAACAGTAACCCTACAATCATGTTTTCATATTGAACTCTATCCGCTAATTTAGCAACAATCTGAGGATTCCAGGTCAGAAGTCTTGTTAGAATAGGGGAGGTGCAAGAGAGGAACCCAGTGCCCTGCACAGCGAGCCCTTGTGTAGGAAATGCATCAGTAGAAAAGTGCAGGATCCCAGTGAGTGTGAATCACCATATCTTGCCCTGCTCTGCACCTAGGCTGGGGGTGTCTCCCCTTTGCCCTCAGAGGGAGGAATGCCTGCGATTGAGCCTGTAACTTCTCCGCCTCCCAAGGGGCTGGCACAAAACAGCATCAGGGTTTGCTGGTGAATGAGCCCAAGGACATGTGTGTCCAGTCCTGAGGTCTCAGAAAAACACAGAACTCCAGACAAGGGAATGAAGGCAATGTCACTTTCCTAAACTGAAAGTAATCTCCCAGTGTTGCCTGGGAGGCTGTTTTTCAGGGAGGGGACTAGACAACTGCCCAATGATTTCCTTTTATCACAAACTGATAGATTTGCTGACCGACATCGTACAGCACAGAGGAGCACCACGAGTGGGAGGATTCTGAGCAAACAGAGTATGTTTTCTGGGCAGGAGGGTGCTCCAGCTGGCTCCTGGTGCCTGAATTTACTGGAATTTGGCAAGCCAGGTGTTTGACACAGCCACCGTTAACCCTTCGCTTAACTTACAATGACATAAATCATGTTAAAAACAAAAGTAACACAAACTCAAAACACCCTGCTCCCTGAATATTCTGCTACATTTTACTACCATCTGCACCCTTGGGTTTATTTACATGGATCGTATCTGTGTGGTGGGTACACCCGACAGGTGTGCTACCCAGTATCTCTTCCCACCTCTGACTGGGCCATGCTGGTGGGAGTCTTTACTCCATGGAACTCGACAAGCTCTACAAATCAGAGAGAGAGATTTTTTCTTCTCTTTTCTTTTTCTCTTTCTTTTTCTTTTTCTTCTCTCTCTCTCTCTCTCTCTCTCTCTCTCTCTCTCTCTCTTTTGAGAGCTGACCTATAAGCATTCACCAGCACAGCACTGCCTAAACCCCTCATGGTGGCTAGAGACACATGGTTTTTGCTGTGTGCATGGCTGGAAGCAGGAAGGGCAAGATTCCTTGCTTTCTTTGGGGTCGCAGGCAGAGAACAACATGCCCTGCCCGGGTCCCCTACCAAGCAGGAGGGAGAAGCCATCCACGCCGGCACCCCATCCATCCATCCATCCATCCATCCATCCTCCTCCTGCAGCCCCAGCCTTCGGGCGAAGAAAGGCCAGACATTATCCCTGCTGAATGTCTTCTTCTAACCACATCTAACTGCCCTGCGTCTGGCTGGCTGCAGTTAGCCGCACAAGAATGAGGCGGTGTGTTTCCGTCCTGAGAATGACTCCCGATAATTGGGGCTCCTACTTGCTATTTCTCTGCCTCCTATTTTGCCCGAAAAATGCCTGGCGGTAATTGCCCATCCTCTGGCATGGAGAGGGAGCCGGCCCTTCTGCCGCTCAGATTCCCAATTGGGCTATTACCACCGGCCCACTTTCTCTTAAATGGCCCTGTGTCGCTATGTTCGACATTTTGAAGAGGGATTCATCTTTCTCACCTCTTTCTCAGACAGAAAGAAGAGAAGATAGGAAAGTTCGCTTTCTCTTTCTAGTGGGAAGGCAATGAGATTGCTTCTCATTCGGGTCTCCGGGTTCTTACTCCTCAGTGAAAAGCCGAGCCTCTCTGTTGTACCCATTTCATAGATGAGGAAAGCAAGGCTGGATACAGACGGCACAACTCAATCCCATGATTGAAGTGGGAAGCAAGGCAGAGCCGTTTTCAGATATTAGCAGGCACCTAGACACTCATATTATGGGAAGGGGGGAAAAAATCCCGACTAAAAGCACAACACAGAGCCAGTTTTGCTGTGAAAATTCTTTTTTTTTTTAAGATTTTTATTTATTTATTCATGATAGAGAGAGAGAGAGAGAGGCAGAGACACAAGCAGAGGGAGAAGCAGGCTCCATGCAGGCAGCCTGATGTGGGACTCGATCCCCGGACTCCAGGATCCCGCCCTGGGCCAAAGGCAGGCGCTAAACCACTGAGCCACCCAGAGATACCCTTGCTGTGAAAATTCTTAAAAAGACTTTTCACATTTTCCTTTTGCAATTTGGTTATAAGGAACTCACCAAATTGATGGCTGGCTAGGATTGCCTGGCCATGCTCAGGCAAGCTTGGGAATTTCTTGCACAGTAAGAAAAAATCTGAACTAAAACTAAAAGGGATGTTGTTTGAAAATCTAACTATGCGATTGCAACTATTCTTGAAAGAGACAGACAAAACTTAGGCAGATGGTGAGTCTTGTTAGATGGGAGGGGAGGGATGGAGATCAGGAAGGGAGCATCAGGTCAGGAAGAGTTAGCAATGTTCTGGACTTGGGGGGTCCTCAGGGGTCCCCTATATTATCAGGGAGGAGGGATGGGGGGGTCAAGTCATGCCCTGAAGGAACAAGAAAGTCTGCCCCCACAAACTGTTTTAACATGCAACGAAATTTCTTAGGAATGTCCTACGGAGCAATTAGCCCAGCTGACCCTAAAATACAGTGAGCGAACTCGAAATTCTGCTTCTGTTCATTTTGAATTGGGAGTTTCCTTTCCTCATCTTTCAGTCGCCCATTTTCCTCCAGGTCTCCAACATTCTCGGGGAATTGAGAAGCTCCAGCAAGGGCCCAGTCTCTGCCTCGGCTGGGATGCTCCACTGGGCCAGGATGGGATGGCGCGGAGAGGTCTCGAGGATTCAGGATCTCCACGGAGGCAGGAGGCTGGGCCTCCTCCCCCTGTACAAGTCTCTCCGGGAAGCCTTGGGCTGCTCTCAGAAATGCTGACCAAGCCCATGCCAGGCCTCCGATGTCTCCATTGACCCTGTCACGCTCACACAGACACGCGCTCACACACACTCTCCTGCCCCGACACACGTGCCGGCACCCACGCCTGTCCTTGCCATCCAAGGTGCTGCAGGGAGGGGGCCCAGGGCGCAGTCGAGAGCCAGAGGCCCCCCGACCTGGTCTGGGGGGCACAGGGTGGGGAGGGCGGAGTGTCTAGTCCCGGAGGAGCCCCATCTCCCCCTCCTCCTTCCCCCTTCCCTGCTCCCCTCCCTCTCCCCCTCCCCCAGGGTCTCTGCAGCCTCACTTGATGGTGAAAGAAATAGTTGGCGAGGATGTTAGGTCTTTGTTGGGGCGGCCGAGGACGCAACATGAAAGGTCTGAGAAAGTGAAATGGGGTGTGTGGGGTGGAGGGGGGGCTGCGAGGGGAAGAGGACGGATTCTCCGTATCTAAAAGGGAATTAAAGTGCTTTTACTGGAGTGAAGAAATCAGCTGAAGAATGGCCGGGGAACAAAAGCAGAAAGACTGTGGACAAGCCCCGCTGAATAGGGCCCGATCCCCTTAAGTTTGTAAGCCCTCCTCCCCCGCCCCTTAAGCCTTCCTTACTTACTTCTGCCGAGAACAAATGCCAAGGAGGAAAACACGGCGGGGGGAGGGGAAGGGGGGATGGCAAAACCAGGGGAGAAAAACCCTAAAATAAAAGGTAATCCCTCCGGCACTTTGCCCTCCTAGTGCCTACCAGGGATCTGATTAAAGATCCCAGATGAAGCCATTCGGCTATTCACATGCAAGGAGCAGGATTTACAAGAAGAGAGGAGGGAAGAATAGGCCAGAGAGGAGAAAAGAAGAATTATTTGTGTCTCTTAATGCTTGTTAAGTACTCCTCTTTGCTGCACACCAGACAAGACAAGGCTCAGAACTCGCAGAGAAATCTTGGGCAACCCACCCCTGCCCCTGCAGCCTCCCCCCAGCCTGAGGCCAGACTCCCCTACACACATATGCACACACACACACACACACACACACACGCATGCACACTCGCCAGGCACGCACGCACACACTGCCATGAGCACAGCAGCCCAGCCAAGCCAGACTCACTAAAAGAGTAGCAATTAACCTCCTGTCCCTGGCTGACAGTGATCTAATCAAACCAGCCCTCCCTGATTCCTGCTCTGGGTACAGAGCAGGACGCCTAGGCTGCAACCCTCGGGGGGGACAAGGGTTGGGGTAAGAAAATGAGAACCAGAGGTGAGGAGCCAAGAGTCCTGAGGGACCATTGAGGGTTCTTAGTAAGACTCAAGAAGCTGATTGAGGTTCTTGCCCTCACCTGTCTGTCTCCCCAGACCCCCTGGTCTCCCAATAGTTGCTCAGAGATCCTGCCCCAGGACGTTTGCTTGTACGGGCACCTCTGCCTGGAATGCTTCCTACCTTCTTGGTAGAGCTAAGTCACAGCTCAGACTCAAGGAGCTGACCCAAGCTCTTTTCCAGAGCACCTCACATTTCCTTGTTTGGGGCTCTCAAAAGACCTTATAACTGGGTAATTACACATTTATTTCTTGGTGCACTTGATCAACATCTGTCTCTCCCACTGGAGTATCAGCCATGTGAAGGTAGGGACAGTGGCTGCTTCTGCCCACCAGGAGACCCCAGGGCCTGGTTCAGGTCTTGGCCTGCGAAGCTGCTCTGTATGTTCTTGCCCAGTAAAGGAATAAATGAACACATGGGTGAATGAATGAATGACCAGGCACAGCATCAGCACAGGGCTGATTTCACTAAGCACGGTAGACAACAGTTCTTAGGGCACACAGGATTTTTCATGTTAATTTCTCTTAGGATCAAAAGGAAAAATGAATGTAATAATAATGTATAGAGTCAAAAATCCAGCCTGGATTATATTTGTCTTTATACCAACACAGTCCAAAAAGGTAACTAAAAAAAAATTTTTTTTTAATGTCTAAAAGTCATAATGGAGCTCTGGGTCACAGAGACCAACTAAGCAAAAGCAGGGGCAGTGGGACTCTGGGGTCCTCCTTCCATCCTGGTGGAGGGGGTGGATGATTCCAGATCACAGGAGTACCTTTCACTCATTTATTTTCTCATTCAACAGACATTAGGTGTCCACCATGCAGCAGGCACTGTCCTAGGCTCAGGGACACAGCAATGAGCAAACCAGACAAAAATCCATGTCCTGCAGGAGCTCACAGGGAAGGTATTGGGCACATAAGCACATAAGAAAGACATGGCCACACGCTAGGGGTAAGTGTGCAGAAAGTTCTGTGACCCACAGGCAACCCAGGGATTTGCCAGGTGAAGAGAGAGAGAGAGCTGTTCAGGGTAGAGGAAACTGGATGTGCAAAGGTTTGGGATTGGAAGGAATATGGCAGAGAGATGGGGCTGGAGCCAACTGAGAGAGAGGGCAGGGAGCTGGAGCCAGGCCACAAGGGTGACCAGGGCACATTCCTAGTGCCTGAGGCCCTCCCTCACTGGACCAGCAAAGGCACCCAAGGAGATACCCACTGTCTTCCCCTTCCTCTCCTGGCCTGGGAAGGCCACCCATATGGTCATGTCTTTGAGAAAAATTGGCATCTTTGAAAGAAATGTTCCAAAGAAAGAGCTCTGGGCTCTGACCAATTCCTAGAATGTGCATATGTGTTATTATTGCTGCGTAGGTGACCGGGCTCAGTGTTAAACCAGGTCTGTGTGTGTCTGTGTTGTTATGAATTCTGTCTTTTTTGAGTGAAAACAATATGGTTCCCATTAACGATTTATTTCAGGGAGACTGGCACCATTTTTTTCAGAATCAAGTCAAGACAGAGCCACTAAAACTCAGGATTCCATTTTAGACTCGCACAATTTATGACAAAGACAAGTTTATATGGTAATAAAATAGATGAGGGACGAGGGAGGGAGGGAGGGAGAGAGGGAGAGAGGGAGGAGGGAGAGAAGGAAAGAGATAAGGAGGCCATATAAGAGGCATTTCACAATGTACCAGGATATCAGTATTGGCACTGATTCTTAAAGTATTATATTCCTTATTACAAACCCAATTCATGGTCATTATAGAAAATGAGAAAATCCGGGAGGGGGGGAAGGGAGGAAGCTTCTAGAAAGCTTTCTAAGTCACACTACCCAGAGAAGTCAGGCATTCACCTTTTAGTATATTTCCTTCCAGTCTTTTTTTTTTTTTTTCATGCAGACATATCCAAGCTTTACCTTATTCTTATATAATCTTGAATACTGGTTTCTTCACATGAAAGTGTCTTTATGAAAAACTTATTTTGTCTTATTTCAAAACTCTCCTTAAACAATATTGTTGGATTTGAAGTGATATATTTTATTGATTCTAAGTACAGAAAAACACAAAAAAAAATTATTTCCAATCCCATTCTGTAGAGTGAATCATTAGCAACAATTTAGTTTGTATTTTGCCTGTGTGTGTATATATACATTTTTACAAGTCCTTATTCATATGTAAAATTCTGTATCTTTTACTGTTTTACATTCAGTGACTGTAAAGCATTTCATCTTAATCAGGGGTGCCTGGCTGGCTCTGTCAGAAGAGCACATGACTCTTGATCTCGGGGTCCTGAGTTCAAGCCCTGTGTTAAGTGTAGGGATTACTTAAATTACTTAAATAAATAGAATTATTTAAATTATTTAAGATTACTTAAATAAATAGAAGTTAAAAAAAATAAGGAGGCATTCCATCCTAACTAGACCTCCATTGAAAACTATTTAGGTCATTTCTGGTGTTTTAATATCATGAATAATAAAATGAAAATCTTTCTATAGATGGTATTGTCTTCATTTCAGATTCTTTCCTTGGGGTAGATTCCTAAACAGTAACAAAGCAATCCACACCCCAAACCTCCACTTGGTAGCCACGCTCATTGTACTGAGAGAGCTGTTGTATGTGTCAGCATGGGCTAGCTTAGGCCATAGTAACAAGCAGTCCCAGCAGCTCACCTCTCACAGTGCGTTAGCAAGGAGGCTTTGATCCTTGTGTTAGCTTGAGATACCAGCTTGATAGAGGCACCACCTGGATCCAAACTTCCCTGACCGCAAAGGCAAACCTTCATAAAGACACAGCCCAGATGTGATGCTGTGATTTTTTTTTTTTAACATTCCTGCCATGTGCCCAGAAATCAGAGAACTACTCATTTGGGAACAGCCCTAATGCCCACCACAGACTCCCAAACCTCTGGTGGTGCATAGACAGAAACTTCCAGGATTGAAATGATATGCCTGAAAGCTGTCCCCAACTCATAGGTCCTCCAGACAGTGTTCTAGGTGAAACTCCCCCTCAATGGTCAATGGGTTTGTTTTAGTATCCTGTGGAGAACAGGTCCCTAATTGTCAACTCAAAACAGATTCTGGGGGGAGGGGGCAGTGCCTGGGTGGCTCAGCAGGTGAAATGTATGCCTCTGGCTCAGGTCATGATCCCCAGGTCCTGGGATTGAACCTTACTTTGGGGGGGAGGGTCCTGCTCAGTGGGGAGTCTGCTTCACCCTCTCCCATTGCCCCTCCCCCCACTTGTGATCTCATGCTCTCTCTCTCTTTCAAATAAATAAATAAAATCTTTTTTTAAAAAATCCAGATTATCCTGATATCAAAATACCAGAAGAACTGGTCTGAGTGTTCTCTTAATGGGTTTCTTAAGTGTCTGACAACTTTAATTTTTTATGCTTTTCTATATTTCTCATTATTAAAGCTGCATTTCCTTTCAGTGCTCTTTTTTACCATTTCACTTCTGCTTACCTATTAGAAAGAATAAATCTCATTTATTTATATTTTCTATTTGTCACTATTTTATGTTTATTATAGAACACACATTTAGTTAAGCACACTCATGTCTTGCCCAGTGAATTCTAATCAACATCCACACTCACGTAACCACCACTTGATCAAGATGTAAAACCTTCCAGTTCCCACAAGACTCCTTGCACTTCGTTTTTTTTAAAAAAATTTATTTATTTATTTGAGAGAGTGTGAACACAAGTGGGGGAGAGGCAGAGGGAGAGGGACAAACAGACCCCGCCCTGCCCTCCTCTGAGGAGGGAGCTGGGCGTGGCCCTGAGATCATGACCTGAGCCACAGGCAGATGCTTCACTGACTGAGCTACCTGGGTGCCCACCCGCTTGCACTTCTTCTCTGTTGATATTCCCGTGCCCAGAGGCACCCCAGTTGATACGGCACTATTTCTAACTTCTATGTTAGCATCTACTTGTTTGGTCTATTCTTGAACTTCATGTAAGTGGACTCATACTGTACATATCTCATTTGAGTCTGGCATTTTTCCATCCAAAATAGTGTCTGCAAGATTCTTTAATTGTCTGGGTATGTATGTGTGTGCAGTTACTCTCTTCAAATCATATTCAGACCTTAATCCTTTCTCCTCAACCCCACATCCAATGGATTTTCCTCTAGCACCTTCTCCCCACCTCCACTGCACCCCTAGACCAAGCCCTGTCACTGGACTGTTGCAGGAGCTTCCCCTCTGCTCCCCCCACCTCCCCTCTGTCCTACCCACCACCACTCTCTTTTTCCCCCAAAGCAGACAGATCAACTTCTCATACATAAATCCAATCAAGTCATCCCCTGGCCTGCGGGTTTTCATTGGCTCCCCACTGCCACCACATCCCACCCCCAAGGCCCTGCCAACCTTCCCAGACTCAGCCACACACCTGTCCCCTGCTCTCTCATCTTCATCACTAGCTTCTCTGTCTCCTCTGCCTAGAAGGCTAGTCACCCAGTTAACCCCTCCTACTAATCACAGCTGAAACATTACCTGGCAAAGCCTTCCAGATCACACACATAGATGCACATACACATCCCACCACTCACCAGTATTGTCTCCCCTCGTTTACAATCTCTGTATGTTCCTTTCCTACGTTTATCACAGTCAATAATTATATACTTGTGTGAATATTTTATTAATGTCTCCACCACTAGATCATAAACTTCTAAAGGCAGAGTCTAGCTTTTTTAGTTCCCAGCCACATCCCAGAACTTCCTGCAGACTTGATGCACCTTAGGTGCTCACAAAATATTTGTACAAAGTGTGAATGAACAAATGCTCCTTCTTCCCCAAACTTGGTGCTCATAGTCTTTCTAGTACCATAGTCTCAACTAAGCATCTCACTGACAGCCATGGCTGTCACTCACTGACAGCCATCTCACCATGCTGCCATTCTGATCTCAGTGTCTTCCCTTGATGTATTAGATTCAAAGTCCTCCTTCAGGGCAGCCCCAGATGGCTCAACGGTTTAGCGTCACCTTCGGCCCAGGGTGTGATCCTGGAGACCCGGGATCGAGTTCCATGTTGGGCTCCCTGCATGGAGCCTGCTTCTCCCTCTGCCTGTGTCTCTGCCTCTCTCTGTGTGTCTTTCATGAATAAATAAATAAAATATTTTTTAAAAAAAGTCCTCCTTCATTTTCAAATGAGCATGAGGTCCCCATGTATGTGACAGGGGGCACCTGTCACCTCCAGGCAAGTTATAAGACTTCTCTCTGGGTCTCATTTTCTTCACCTGAAAAATGGGGCCCAAATCCTTACTTTGCTTACTTGGGAAAAAATAAATAAGTGGGATCACAAGGCAGGGAAGAAGAGTGACAAGACAGATCATGATCATTAAGAGTCTGGTGGAAAAAAAAAAAAAAAGAGTCTGGTGGACCTGAGTTCAAATCCCAGCCCCATCACTTAGCAGCAGTGTGATCCGAGGCAAGTGATCTCATCTCTTAGAGCCCCTAGGTATTTATCTGTAAAATAGGTGCAAGAGAAGTGTCTGAGTAGTGTGATAGTATATGTAAAACACCAAGTATATATAGCAAAGACTTGATAAACCAGTAACTGTGAATGTTAAAATATAATTTAAAGAGGAAAAATAGTCTCAGGATAGTCCATCTGAGCTTGGATATCTGTGATAAAAATATTAGGAGCCATGTTTTATTGAGCATTACCACCATCTACATATGCTGTTGATGTGCTCTGTGTTTGTGCACTGTGTGTTTTGCATAAATTCTCCTAGGGACATGCTTGAGTTAAAACAATTAATATTTGATGAGAACTGACCAGGTGCCAGGCACTGTTCTGGGTTCTGAGTTCTGAGGATAAAGCAGTGAGCAAGACAGACAAGCCCTCCTGCCCTAGTGAGTTCACAGCTAGTAATCCCCATATTCAGGAACAGCTTGAGTTTAGCCATTCCCAATGTATGGACTCTAGGTCACTACTCCCACCCCCTGGCTAATCAAAACACACATCTCCGGGCAACACATAGCACGTTGGGCTTTGAAATACATATGTTAGGAATAGTAGGATGCAGACAGGCATCTATGTTCAAGACTCTTCAACTCTACTGCCCTGCAAGGTCTTTATCAAAAAAGAAGGAAAAATGAAATAGGAGTTTGGAACAGGCAATTCAGCGCATGAAATGGAGGTAGGTGCCTTCCCCACAAACCAAGGAGACACACACACACACACATGCACGCACTCACACTCACACACACACATACCTACCTCAATTACACCTCAGGAAGCAGAGCTAATGGAAGCTAGATTGATTCAAAGATAACAATTAGGGAACAATTTTAATCCCTGCTGTGATTGAGACACACAGTTTATTTTTAATTTGTAACCATGATAAAAAAAATAATAATTAAAAGGGCTGGCAAATTGCAGCTTTTACTGCAAAATTAGATTGACAGTGCCCACCTTTACCCCTTCACGAAGGAGATCAGCTCTCCCGCCTTCCTTCCCTTCTGCCCGAATGTCCCCATCACGACGCACTCCTGCGCGGAAGCCACAGACCCCATTTTAAATATAGAGACTCAGTAATTAAAGGAGATGGGAAGTGAACTTTCTTTAGCATCTACTATGTGCCAGGAGTGATGCCAAATACATTACATAGATTATTGCACTTAACCCTCACAGCATCCTGTGCAAAGGGAACCCCAGTTTACTCTCCTTTTGCAGAAGAAAATTTGCAGAAACAGACTCAGGGCTCCTTGCTGCAGATCACATGGGTCAGACAGGACAGGGCTGGGCCTGGTCCAAAATCTGCTTGGCCAGACTCATGGCTCACATTGCCCTTTCCCCGGGGCAGGGAGGGTGGGTGGGATATTAAATCCTTGTCCTTGGCAAGGGCCCTGCCTCCCCCACGACAGAAGACGCCCCTGTTTCTACCCAGCTTCTATTTCAACTCCAAGGGTGGAGTCTGACAAAAAAAAAAGCTAGAGGTAGCCTTCCAGATTCATGCTCTGAGTCTCAGGCTGATTCTCTGATTCGATGAGTCAGTCAGTTATCCTGAGATAATCTAGGGGAGAAGGAAGGCAGAAAGAAGAAGCCAGGGAGGAGGAGGAAGATAAAGAGGAAGAGGAGGAAGAGAAGAAGAACAGAGAAGTTGGGGGAGGAAGCGGAAAAGGAAGAGAAAGAAGAAAATGATCATTGAGAAGAGAAGGGAGGAGAGAAAGGGGAAGGGAGGGGAGAGGGAAGGGGGAAGGGGAGGAAGAGAAAGGGGAGGGAATGGCGAGGGAGGGGGAGAGAGAAGAGAGAGGGAATGGGAAAAGAGGGAGGGGAAGGGGGAAAGGGAAGGGGTGAGGGGGAGACCCGGGAAGAGAGAAGGAGGAAGGAAGGAGGAAGAGGAGGAAGGAAAGCAGCGGGATGCAGGCTGCTTGGTTCGAAGCCTCCCTTCTCCGGCACCCCCATCCCGCAAGCTCTGCCTGCCTGGTGGGGGAGGGCTCCGTGAAGCCCTCCGTAAAGTTACTACCTTACTGAACACAGCTTTCTTCCTCCATCTCCCACCGCCGCGTTTGGTATCTTACCTCTGGCACTTTATGCCTGGAGCTGTGGTTATTTGTGCACCTGTCCACCGGCCCCCACCACCAGCCTGGGAGCTTCCCAAAGCTAGGGACCCATCTTTACAGCTTCTCGGGGTCCCCAGCAATGTGCCTCATGCTGTCTCTTAGGGGCTCTTTTCCTTCTAACTGGCACCTTCCTCCTTAGGCCATCTCTCCTCTGATCAAACTGTTTTCTTAAAAGGGATTGGAAAAGGAAGAGAACTAATTAATAATAGCATCGGGGAGCCTGGGTGGTTCAGTCAGTTTGTCAGACTCTTGATTTCAGCTCAGGTCACAATCTCAGGGCCCTGCAATCTAGCCAGGCAATGGGCTCAGCACAGAGTCTGCTTGTACCTCTGTCTCTCCCCCCCGCTCAGATGCACATGCACCTGCTCTCTCTCTCTCTCTCTCAAATAAATAAATCTTAAAATACTACTAATAATAATAGTGTAGAGAAATCATGCTGGTGCCTGCATTATTAATAATAGTCCCTGGCATTGGAGAGAGCCTAGCTGAGCTGTAAGAAGCCACATGACTTCATTCGGCTTAAGTGTGGGGTCATGCTACCAGACAACTGGGGTGCAAACCCGAGCTCTGCCACTTTGCCAAATACATGCCCTTAGCCAGTTCCAGAATCTTTCTCTGCCTCAGCTCACAGGTCACAGGGTTGTTGAGAGTGTGGAGCAAGACGATGCTTATACAGCATGCAAGACAGAGCCAGGCACAAAGCAAGTGCTCAATAAAAAGCAGTGCTACTATTATTAATAAGGGCTACAGTTCTGTTTCCAGAACGATAGCAGTGATTGTCTGTTACTGAGTGTTTCCTGTGCCAAGTTCTGTGCGAGATTTCTTTCATCTTCAGAACTTGATTATTATTCATCCATTTGACAAATTTTCCCAGCCAGTCAGTGGCAGAGCTAGGGTAAATCCCAGACACTGGAAAAGGATCAGAGTTCTTGTCCAGAGAGACAAGAAAGATGAATACCACCTGGGGAGGCAGAGGAGTGAACAAGATGACCCCAGGAGATTCCTAGAAGCCCTGGGATTGAGCATAGCTCACCTTAGAAGGTGCCCTGAGCCTGGCCTCTTGGGGGTGTCCAATGTGACCTCTCTCCCTGATACTAGAGAATCCAAAATCCCTCCCAGGTCCTCAAAATCAGACCTGGGTGTGGCCAAACAGCCCGCAGCATCCCTTATAAAGTAGCAACTTTATGCATGAACTCTGCCAACTAAGTACTTCAGAATCAGAGAACTGGTTCTAGTAACCTGCCGGGATTCCTCAATTCCTGGTCCTAGAACCGAGCCCTGACCCGGCCTCCACCCACCACAAGAGTGTCTACCCTGAAATCCATCCCCCTTAAGGAGGTACCCCAGGTAAGCGAGAGCAGCAGAGGCTCCGGTGTTCTCCAGAGCCTCAGCTTAGCAGTGACACCAGCTCCCTCCCAAAACGAGGCAAATGTCTCCTCATTCAAACCGACAAGGAGAAGTCTCCATGTATAAATGAAGCAGATGTCTGCCTCCTATGTCGGGGTCTAGGAGTAGGATTTAGGACTTCGGGACCCCAAAATACTTCCCTTCCAGCTTAACCAAGCTAACATTCCTCTCCTAGGAAACCAAGGTCGAGTTTAGGAGGCAAAAGATCAGGCTGGTCTTGTGTCTGGTCTACGGTGTGAATGACTGCTAGCGATTCATTTCTGAGCCTGCTTCTCCCTCTGCCTATGTCTCTGCCTCTGTGTGTGTGTGTGTGTGTGTGTGTGACTATCATAAATAAATATTTAAAAAAAATTAAAAAGGGATCCCTGGGTGGCGCAGCGGTTTAGCGTCTGCCTTTGGCCCAGGGCGCGATCCTGGAGACCCGGGATCCAGTCCCACGTCGGGCTCCCGGTGCATGGAGCCTGCTTCTCCCTCTGCCTATGTCTCTGCCTCTCTCTCTCTCTCTCTCTGTGACTCTCATAAATAAATATTTTTAAAAAGTCATTTCTGGGCAAGGAAGTGCAGGTGTTTGGTAGCTTGAGAGACCGGGGTGGAACCATTCATTTGGTTCTTTTGGGCAGGTGACTTCACATCTGCACAGAAGCCCTGGCCGGTGCTTGGTACCCGACGGATGAGGAGCCAAGGCCGTCTGTTTCTCCAGGCCACTTCCTTTGCTGGTAGCTCCCTCCTTCCCTCACACCACACCCCTTCCATACACCCTTCTTACTCATCCAATCCCCTAAAAACTAAGGGCCTTTCTCTCCCTCCTAATCATCATCTTTAGGGAGGAGTCATTTCATTGATTACCGTTGCAGTGGATAGATTCATTTGAGTCATTAAATTGCCATTTTTGTAGGTCAAAACCAGTCAAATACAGGCGATTTCATATTACAACAGTAAATGCCTTGAGACTTCTCATTCAGCCTTTCTAGAAACAAGATGTAGATTCATATTTTTGCAAAGGCCACCCTAGCCAATTATTGGATGGGGGCGGGGGGGGGGGAAGGACTCCCCTCCCTCCCTTCAGCCTCTGGATAACAATTTGCTGAACAACAAAACCAAAAGCCCCCAACGTCCAAGTCCGCCAAGACAGCCGCTGGCTATTCAGCCATTTTTGAAGGAGAAAAAAATACATATTCTTCTCACACTTAGCAACAAATTGGCTTAAATAATCTGCGTCATCGTCCCTTGTCTCCTCAGCTAATCATGTTGGTAAATGGTTGGGTTTTTTTTCCCCCCTGTGGCCGCTGCTTGGGAGGACTTGGGAGGAGGGGGATGATGGAAGCGGGTGGGGGAGGGAGGAGGAGAGTGTTCCGTGATAGATGACTGATCCAAGAATCCTTTTGATATTCTTGGTTAACTTCCTCGCAGACACGGGGAATTGGATTGGTCAGACAGCTCCCCCTGTGTGGCACAAACAAGAAACATTAATTAAAAATAATTGCCACCCCCTCCCCAGAATTAAGAGTGTGATGTTCAGATTCGTTTTAAGAAAGGTAATTTGATGCCAATAAATTACAATTATAAAAACTTCATTACAGTCAAGAGCAATCTATCCACCATTGTCCTAATTACACATTGTAGGAATAATGAATGCTAATGATTTAATGTACAATAATTACCACGATTGAAAAATAAAATATAATAATCTCCATCGTTATTGTTATCAATAATACAGATATTTTGGCATGGCCAATCTCCACTTGAGGCTGAGATAAAATTTCGGGGTTTTTTTTTCCTGTCCCCAACTGGAAACACTCCCTTGTACCCGCGCCACCCCCCACCCCCAGCTCCATCTTTATTAAGACAAGAAATCTACAGCTCAGAATGAAAATGTTTTGCTTCTCCCGGAGGGTCAGAGTTGATGGGTTAAATCCAATCTCCCGTCTCCTGGCCAATAGATCACCTTTGGTTTCTTCCTGAATATCTTTTGAGGTAGGAAGGAAGGAAAAAGCAATTATTCTCATGTGGAGACAGGATTGTGTTTTGGCTGGTCACTCTCCAGTTCTTTTATGAAAGCATCCATGGCCTCTGACTGCAAAGAGAAAACATCCAAATTTTCCAGCCAGATATTCACAGTGTCGTGTTGCAGCAGGGGTGATGGGCTCTGGAGCCAGACTGCCCAGGTTCGGGGCCTGGCCCCACCACCTACCAGCTGTGGGGACTTTACCCAAGCCTTTTAACATTTCTGTGCCTTGGTTTCCTCCTGTAAAACGGGGCTTAAAATAGCACCCACCTCAGGATTTCATGACTCCACATTTGTTAATACATTGAAAACATTTAGAACAGAGCCTGACATATAATAACTGCTCCAAAACCATGAACTGAGACCCTCTGAGCCCACTTCTTCTACTTTTCCAGTCTTGCTTTCACACCATGCCCCATCATGCACGTCCCCGACAGTCAATTGATCATTCTCTTAAGATGGTCCGCATGCTCCTTTCTCAGCTTTTCTGCTCCTTCTGGACACTCCACAAGGAGTGCCTTTTACATCTCAGCCAGGCTTGATGACTCAGTCTCCAGATCACCCTCCCCACCACCCGAGGACCACCCCCACATTTCCTTCTGTGGCCTTTGCCACACCATTCAGTTCCCTGTGAGTCTAATCTCTAGTCCTTTCCATTCTGTGTCAAAACTCTTTATTTCTGAGGATGCCTGGGTGGCTCAGTGGTTGAACATCTGCCTTCAACTCAGGGCGTGATCCCAGGGTCCTGGGATCAAGTCCTGCATCAGGATCCCCGCAGGGAGCCTGCTTCTCCCTCTCTCTATGTCTCTGCCTATCTCTGTGTGTCTCTCATGGATAAATAAATAAAATCTTTAAAAAAAAAAACTATTTCTGTGTTTTACAATTGCATATCTCCAAGGAACTTGTAAAAGCTTTGAAAGAAGAATCAGATTTTTGCCCCATCTTGGTGTTTCTCCTATCTCCACCCCATTGCCCTACTATAATACTCAGTGTCCACAATGATCCTCTATATACGTTTGTTGAATTTCAGGAATGGAAAAGAAAATCTTTGCAATGTCTATTATTTTCCTTCTGATTCTACAAGCAATGCATCCTTATAATAGAACAACTGGAAAAGAAAGAAAAGTATAAGGAAGAATATTAATACAAACTGCACTCCCACAACCCAGAGACGGTCAATATAAATATGTTTGTGTGTTTCTATCTTGTCTTTTATATAGAATTTTAAACCTAACTGTCCAACTGCATACTGACTTTGGGAACAGCAAATAATTTCATCTCATATTTATCACATGTTTGTCAGATGCCAGAGACTAAGAATTTTCTTTGTGTGTTTTTTTTTAAGATTATTTATTTATTCATGAGAGATACAGAGAGAAAGGCAGAGACACAGGCAGAGGGAGAAGCAGGCTCCATGCAGGAATCCAGACGCGGGACTCAATCCCAGGACTCCAGGATCACGCCCTGGGCTGTAGGCAATGTCAAACCACTGAGCCACCCAGGCTGCCCTTCTTTGTGTTATTTTATCTAATTCTGGGAACATCCTATACAGTAGGTGCTACTGGCATCTCCATTGTACAGATGAGAAAACCGAGGTTTACAGAGGTTAAGACTTCCCAGACACCATGCAGCTGGTGTTTGGGCAAAGCCAGGATTCAACCCAGGCATCTGGGCTCCGGAGCCTGCATCCCACTGCTTGTCTTTCAATGGGCATTTTATCATGGGTATTATTCCATGGCATTAAGTTATTTTAATAATGTGCACAGCAATCCATTCTATGTATATACCGTCACTTATTTCATCCTGCAATTGGACATTTTGTTTGCATACAATTTTTCACCACAACAAACAATTCTCTGAAGTCCATCCTTGTGTGTAAATCCTTGTCCACATTCTGAATATTTCCTTTTGTTACCATCTTGATTGAAGGCTGTGTGCCTCCAATCATGCAGTGATCAGTGGCTCAGTGTTACGGTGTTCCCTTAAATAGGCTTGACTTATGATACTTGTCTTCTCTGATTGACTTATTTCACTTAGCATAATACACTCTAGGTCCATCCATGTTGTTGCAAATGGTAAGATTTCATTTTTTTAATGACTGAGTAGTATTCCATTGTGTGTATATATATATGTGTGTGTGTACATATATATATATTCTGCATCTTCTTTAGCTATTCATGATCTCACTCATATGTGGAATTTAAGAAACAAAACAGAGGAGCATAGAGGAAGGAAGGGAAAATAAAACAAGACAAAATCAGAGAGGGAGACAAACCATAAGAGATTCTTAATCATAGGAAACAAACTGAGGGTGGCTGGAGTGGAGGGGGTTGGGGAGACGGGGTAACTGGGTGATGGGCATTAAGAAGGGCACATGATGTAATGAGCACTGGGTGTTATAAAAGGCTAATGAATCACTGACCTCTACCTCTGAAACTAATAATACCCTATATGTTAATTAATTGAATTCAAATTTTTTTAAATGCAAAAATTTTTTTAAAGTATAGTGTTGACTTCTGTTCCAGCACACAGCTGAGTCACTGGAGTCAGATGCGCCTTTTCAAATCTTACTTTTGAGCTTCCTTACTGCAATGCTAGAGCAGCCTTTAATCTAGAGATAATTTATCAGCATTTTTAAGGCAATGCTCTTTCCAAAGATCCTACCCCATGCCCTATTAGCAGATCTTTCCACCCCAGCTAGTGGTAAGAGAACCATTCCCAGCCCTCAGTGAGACCCAGGAACTGTTCTACTCATTCCTTTTAGGGTTCTTTCCTTGGCCTCAGGAAGTGTCCTCTTTCACAGGCACAGACCTAAAGACATGAGGGCAGGCCTCTGAAGATTTCTGGCATTTTTCTCCCCAGGAAGATCTGTCCCCTCAAATACTCCATCCCCACAAATTCCAGCCCTCTTGGAGTCCCCAAACTCTGCTCTCTACCTTGAGTTCAGCTAAATAAACCACCCTCCTCCCTTTGGATTTGCCCTCCCCTGTGGCCCAGCAACTCTCAGAGGGCTTATCTCATTTGCTTTTTTTGCTCCTGGGGAGCAGAGACCAGGGCTGCCTGTTGGTCAATATCTGAAGCTGCTGTTTCTCAATATTTTGCCTGGTTTCCGATTGTTTACGGCAGAACAGTAATTCTTGTCTCTAAATGTCTCCTTTTCTTGAAACAGAAATTTAGTAGGAAGATTTTTGAGAATTTTGGTAAGAGTAATAATATATAGTGGGTGGGAAAGGAGGACCTTCCCTCTCAAACCGCCACTCCAAAATTTATCTCCCCAACTAATATTTAAAAATTATTTATCATAGAACATGAATTTAAAGGAGTTTAAATAAACACACTCAAAAGAAGGGAGTAGCTCTAAATTAGGTGGGGGAAATAATGGAAAGAAGACAGTTCAGAGTTGGGATATAGGATTCGAGTAGGTATAGGACACGTGGATGGCTCAGCGGTTGTGCTTCTGCCTTCAGCTCAGGGCGTGATCCTGGGGTCCAGGATCCAGTCCCATATCAGTCTCCCTGCAGGGAGCCTGCTTCTCCCTCTGCCTGTGTCTCTGCCTCTCTCTCTGTGTCTCTCATGAATAAATACATAAAATCTTAAAAAAAAAAAAAAAGGATTCAATCAGGTAAACCTACCCGCTCTGATAGGTCTTATCAGGATTGCTCAAAGCTTGAGGCTTTGTAGTAAAGTTTATGTTCTGGCTTTTTTTTTTAAATGCATATTCTCAGGGCCCGCCTCAACCCTACATAGAGATTAAATACCAGGACTAGGGCCCCATGTAGAATTTGCCTTTCCGTCATGTCCCCCCACCCACCCCCATGCTTTGGACATATGATAAACTCAGAAGAATATGGGCATCAGGACGATCACACATTTGGGCCCACATGATGAGTTAGTGGCAGGATTGCCCTTGGAAATAAAACCACTGACTTCCCATTCTGGTCCTCTTCCACACTGGCCAATGCTGACAATCCTCCTTGAACATCAGAATCACTCCACAGCTTTGAAAAGGTTGCTGCTCAAGACCATCCCCAAGAAACTCAGATTGAACTCGTCCTCAATGGGACCTGGACATCCAGACTTTCTCAAGCTTCCCAAGGCGATTCTACTGTGAGCCCAGGCTACAACACAGGTTCTAACTCCGGTATCCACAGGCCTGACACCCTGAAAGTATGTGTTATATGTTGGGGTCTCAGCCTGGGTGCAATCTGGATTCTCATTAATGGGGGCCTCACGATCCTTTTCTTCTTATAAAGGCAATGAACAAAGAAACCCTGCTTTGGTTATGATCGTACTTCTCAAACTTTACTGAGCATAAAGATCTCCTCGGGAGCTTGTGGAGACACAGATTCATTGGCCCTGACCCCACAGATTCTGATTTAGTAAGTCTCAGGGTAGGCCTGGAGAATTTGCACTTCTAACAAGTTCTGGAATGATGGGACTCTCTGATGCTGCTAGTCAGAGAGAGCACCACACTTTGAGAACTACTGAGCTGTGGGAAAGGAAGGCATGAAAGGGGGGACCAGAGCTCCACCAAGGACTGGGTAAGTTTAGGCAAGCCAGGACCTAGGAGATAGGACTTTGGAGGGGATAGGACCTAGGAGATAGCCTTGCACGTGTGTTGTGGGTCGGCTCCATTCTGGTCTGACAGCTTCCCCACCCTGAATCCCCATCTGCTCCCCCATCATCATCTCCTCCCCCTGCCCCCATCTGCATCACCTACCAAGGGTCTCACAAATCCTGGAGCCCTTTGCACATAGGAGAATCACCGCCACCACCATCATCAATCACAACCATTGCTTGCTCCAGGAAAGCAGACACTGTTTTGTTCACCTCTGGGATGCAGGGCCTTCGGAGCAGCGCACCCATAGTGCGCTGGTTCAGGGCAGCCCTGGTGGTGCAGCGCCTGCAGCCTGGGGTGTGATCCTGGAGACCCCGGATCAGGTCCCCGGTCAGGCCCCCTGCATGAAGCCTGCTTCTCCCTCTCCCTGTGTCTCTGCCTCTCTCTCTGTGTCAATGAATAAATAAACAAATAAAATCTTAAAAAAAATTAAAAAAAAAAAAAACACTGGTTCATGAATCAATGAGCAAGAGCTGACCTTCTGAGAGCATTGGGGCTAAGTGCTTGATGCCTTATCTTCAGTAAACCTCACAATCCAAACAAATGCACCCTCTCTTCATTTCCATGTGACAGATGGGAAAACTGAGGTTCTGGGAGGTGGAGGCACTGGCCCAGAGGCACACAGCCAGCGCCCCTGCAAAGGCCTGGTTGGGGATTCAGGTGTGTCTGTGGGAGCGCAGTCCTCCCCACCCCAACCCCCTGCACCTGGGACAGGTCTTGGGTCTCCTGGTGGGGTTGCTGAGGCGGGCGGGGGTGGGGGGGGGTGCACTGCAGAAGCTCCTCGAAGGTGCTGAGACGTAACACTGGCCGGCGGGCAGGGCGCGGGGGCGCGGAGACCCGCGCGGGGTGGGCGGCTCCTAATTGATGGCCCCGGGAAAGCGGGGACGGCCAATCTGGGAAGCAGCTCTGCGCGCGCCTCTCGGAGGCGGGTTGAGCTGCAGGTGAGGACAATGTAATTAAGAAATTAAAAGGTAATTTCCACAGACGCCGCCGCTCGCCAGGCCCAGCGACCGCCTAATTGATGGCGCGGCCGGCAGAGCCCACGCCGCTGCGCTTCCCGCGCGCCGCGCCCTCCCCGCGGGGGTGGCCTCCCGGGCCGTGGGGACTTCCAGGGAGCCCGGGCGCTGAGCGAGGGGCCAGGGGGCCGCGACACGCGGGACCCTCTGCCTCCGCTCTCCCCTGCCTCCTGTCGCCTCCGTTCCACTTCCAATTTCTCCATAAATGTCTCTCTCCCCAGTCTAGTTTGCTAGACTCTCCTTTCCTCTCTCTTCTCCACCCCCACCCTTAGGTTTCTGTCTCCTATTTCCTGCAGTTCCCAAAATTCTTATTGCTGGGCCTGGAAGAAAGAGGACGTGGGCGATCTTTACACCCCAGAGGAGATTGCATTTCAGTTACTGCCACCCTCACCATCTCCACCTGCCATCACGCGGACTTCTGCCTGTGGGTTGGGTTGTTAGAATATCCCAGCATGAGCTCTGCAAGCCCACAGCAATGGCTTCATTAGACCCACTTGGATTATTACATAGAGTCGGAACCAGGAATGCTGAGTGGATGGGTGGATAGGTGGGTGGATGAGTGGATGAGTGCTAAGGTTGTCAGTTGAGTGTTTGGATGGATGGGTGATTGGTTGGTCAAATAGATGGGTGGATAGTGTATGGTTGATTGGTAACTGGACAGATATGTAGACGAATGGATAAATGGGTCGGTGAAAGGATGGGTAGATGGATGGTCGTGGATGAATAAAGGAGTGGTTAATACAGCTGAATGGATGGATAAAGGCATGAGTAGGTGAGTGTTGAGGTGGCCAAATTTGCAGATGGATGGATAGGTGGGATATGTGGGTAGATTCCTGTGTTGATGGATAAATAGGTATTTACATGGGTGAGTGGGTAAGTAAGGATGGATAATGAGTAGGTGGGTGACTGGAGAGATAGGAGGGTGAGTGGGCATTTGGATGGATGGCAGTATGCATTAGTGAGCATGTGGTAGACGAATGGATGGCTGGTAAATGAACAAGTGGGTGAATAGATAGGAAGGCATTGACAGATAAGTGTATGGATGGATGGGTAGATGGAAGATGGATAGGCAGATGTATGGATGGATGGATAGTAGGTAAGTAGATGAATGGGTGATGGTATGTGTGGGTGGGTGGTTGGGTGCGTAGATGAATGGGTGGGTAGGTGGGTGAAAGGGTGAATGGATAGATGAGTAGATATATAGTAATAGTGGATAGGTAGATGGATAGAGGGGTGGATGGATGGGTGACCAGACAAATGGGGGAGCCCAGGAACATAAGTATGTTCCTAGTGGTAATATTAATTTGATGATAAAGTCGAACCATAAACACTTATAAACAAAGCGGTGATCTGCCATCCCCAGAGATACCTTCCAGCAGTGGGGTTCAAAGTATTTACCAAGTGTTTCCCCTTTTAGGGGAGCAGGGACTGGGCCCTCTGCACACCTGGGATGAGTCACCACTTTTTCCTGTTTCATCCATCTCTTCATATGCCAGATGGGCATAATAACATCATCCCCACTGGGTTAAGGAAAAGGTGAAGTAACAGGAGTGGAGGCACTTTGTCAATTGGAACACCCCCACCCCAACATGCACTGATCTCAACACGTGGAATCTATCAGCACGCCAACCCCATCGGTCACAGACTAGCCAGACTGCAAGGTTCAGCAGCCACACTCTTTCTGAAGCCATGATCTCTTGTCCAAAAGGCCCCTCCGTGACATCTCCACTTACCAAAACTTCATCTATTCTTCAAGGTCTGGTGTTCCCTCACACACCTGTACCCGCAGGAAGCCTCCCCAGTTGTGCCTACGCCATCATAAGGGGTCTTGAATGATATGCTAACGAACATAGGCTTTAATCAGGCATGCAAGATGGAGCCCTGGGAAGGCTTTTCATCCCCCACCTGTCTCCTGGTAACGTGGTTCATCCTGGATTCTAGTGACCTGTTTCTCTGTGGTCCCCTCCCACTTCCACTGCCACCATGGGTTCCCCAAGATAGAGAATGCCCTTTGTTCATCTCTCATTTTCAGTCCCTAGCAGAGAGCCTGGCACACAGAAGGTTCTCAGCAAGCGCATCCTGAGATGGCCAAGTGAGGAGTTTGAGAAAGCGTAACCACATTGGCAATATAGTTTTGCCTGCTGTCGTTTTTGTGGTGTCTTCCCCCATTTCTCAGGGGAGAAAACCAAGGTCAAGAGAGTTGCCCAACTGCTCTCCCCTCAAACTTTGCTGCCCCCCTCTTTCTGAGTCAAGCTGTTTTGGAATGTGACCACCCATGAGTACAGAACGCAAAAGGGTCCTTTGTTCTGGGAGATGTGGAGAGGTGAGTGGGGGAGGGATCCTTTGGGGGATTAGGGAAGAGCCTGCAGGGAATTCCTTTCTCACTGGGGCTCAGTAGGGGCTGGAGCTGGATTTTTCACCTGCTAAGAGTCTTTCCAGAGCTGCCTCCCACCTGCTGGGGTTACCCAAAACCAGGGAAGCTGGGAGGCCAGCCTGAGGCTACCATGCTTTGGGGCTGCACACCTGAGCAAAAGGAGAAAAAGGAAGATGAGGGGGAGGGGAGAGGAAGATGGAGGGAGGTGGAAGAAAGGGAGAGGGAAGACTGAGACGCATCTCTGTGGAAGAATATAGACACTTATATGCACACAATCACAAATACGTATACACTAGCACACAGGCATATACACCCACGTGCCTCCAAATGACGAGTTACACATAAATGTGTATGCCTGTTTTATCCACCCATTTTTATTTCTATGCACAGAACCGCACACAATTTTTGTGTACACAATCGCATATACAAAGATGCATGCACATACATTCACACACACGCTGGCACACACCCTCATCAGATGTTCACACAGACACATACAGATGCTCATAGACCACGCACAAATTCCCATGCACACTCATGTAGTCACTCACAGTCCCACGTATACAAGCACACTTCCTTGCGTTCACATATAAAAGCTCAGTCTCGCTTACTTCCATCCCCCTTCTCCACTTCTGGCTGCCTTCTGTCTAAAATTTAGAAAAATTCCTTCTTAGCAGTTTTCGAGCCCATTCACATGCATGTGGCATCCATGCACCTGCTAAGGTCCCAGTGAAGATTTAGTGGTGACCCTCTCCAATGAGCTAGAGCTGGTGGGGGGAGGAGGTGTGCAAGAGAGACCCCCTTCCCAGATCTTTCCAAGTGTTTTTTCAGCTGGCATCTCCTTGGGGCTGTGCTGTATCCCTCTGTTTACAGACCGGGAAACTTAGACCCCAAACAAGCAATGTGTCCTGTCATAAAGCTAGTTGGTGAGAGACTCAGATCTGAGGTGGGTTTGTCCTCAAAAGCAGGCAGGACGCACTATTTCTCTGTGCCTCCACAGGGGACTTTCTAATTATGAAATTTTTTAAGACTTAGCAAAACAAAAGATCCCCATCTCACCCTGCAATATCACTATCCTAAAATTAGTGCTAATCAGTCATTGTTCATTCGTGGAACACATGATTAAGGAGCATCTGACATTGTGGAAACCAACCACTTCCACCAAAATCTTCTCACAGAAAAACACAGTCAAGTGAATGCATTTCCTTATACTTTTACTAAAAATGCATAAATCCCTTAAAAACACATAGTTTAGTTAACCCATCCTTGAGCTTTATAGAAATGGCATTGTCTGTGGCAGGGTTTCTTGGCTTTGGCACTATTGACATGGAGGGCGGGGGCTGGATAACCCTTTGAGTGAGGGCTGTCCTGTGCAGGGGAGGATGAAGAGTAGCATCCCTGGCCTCTACCCACTAAATGCCCCAAATTGTGACAGCCAAAACATTGTGCAATGTCCCTGGGGGAGAAGAGAGGCAAAATCATCCCCCTCTATTGGGAACCACTGACCACTTATTTCCTTCTGGAACTTGCCCTTCTAATTCGAGGCCAGGTTTGTGAGACCCTCTAGGTCTGTGTGGAACCCTAACTCATTCGGATTTGCAACACCAGAGTCTTTATTTTATTTTTTTTTTAAAGATTTTATTTATTATTCATGAGAGACACAGAAGGAGAGAGAGGCAGAAACACAGGCAGAGGGAGAAGCAGGCTCCATGCAGGCAGGGAGCCTAATGTGGGACTCAATCCCAGGTCTCCAGGATCACACCCCGGGGCTGAAGGCGCCGCTGAGCCACTGGGGCTCCCCAACACCAGAGTCTTTAGATTATTTCCTGGTTTTCTTCTATAGCGTTGCCATGAGCATCCCTGTCTGTGCTTCCCAGAGCACAGGTGTGAGTTTCTCTAGGGACACATCCATCCATCTGCCAGATCCTACTAAATCGAGTTCCAGCTTCTCAGGAAAGGGGTACCAGGAGTCAGGATATTCAAGCTGCGATCCCACTGGTGCTTTCGTAACCCAGGGCCACCCACCCTTCTCTGGGCCCCACTTTCTTCCTTTGTAAGATGGTTAACGGTTGATAACTGGAATGGATGGAGTGTTTGCCTACATTGTCTCACAGAACACACACAGCAGTCTCATGAAGAAGGTACTGCTGTCATCCCCATTTTGCAAATGGGGAAACTGAGGCAGAAACATTACTTACCCAAGATCATGTGGCTAATAAGTAGCAAAGCTGAGGTTTGACTCCAGATTCTAGCTGGCTCCAGAGCTCATGTGCTTATCCGTTCATTCATTCAGTTAGTCTCTTATTCAATAGATATTTTTGTTGCCTACATACTGTGTGCCAGGCAAGGTATGTCCTTGGCAATGAACAAGACAAGCAAGGTCTTAGCTCTTGTGAAATCTACCACATAATGGCAAGGAAAGGTAGGAGGAGGAGACAAAAATGATTGTACTTATTTATTTAACTTGTTTATGGAGTTTAGCATAAGTGCCATGGGAGAAAAGAGAGTAATAGAAGGCTACTTTGGTCAGGGAAGTCCTCTCTGAGGGGGCGATATGTGAACTGAGAACTCGAGGAGAGACCAGTCAAGCAAAGATCTAAAACTAATAGGGTTCTAGGCAGAGGGAACAGCAGGAACAGAGATGCCAAGTCCAGAGACATTCTGGAATGAGCAGAAGGAAGAGCGACGGGAGAGGAGGTGGGAGAGAAGCTAGGGAGAAGGGGTCCCTTTACAGATCCTCAGTGTAAATTCTTAGCCTGGCTTTGGGGACCTTCTCTGTGCTAACCTCACCTTCCCCCCTTACCGTCCCCCAGTGTCCACTTCAGGCAGGAGGCAGTCCTAAAGAGGCAATAACGGTACACACCTGATTCACCCGCGGGGCCATGGGTCTTGGCCAATGAAGGTTGCTCCCTCGGGCCACTTTCCCAGGTGGGATATTACTATAGCCAGAGAAAGAGAAAGAATCCCTAGTTCTGTAATTTCCGTCGACCCAAAGTCACTGACCCAAAGAGATTTCTCTCTCAGGCATCCTCAAGAGTCAAAGCTAGCCCAGTGGGTGTTGAGGGTGAGAGCAAAGGTCATATTCCTCTTTTTGGACACAAAGGGCAACTTGCCCAACTTCCTGCCTCTGAAAACCCTATACCTCCAAGAATTCACCCCTTATAGAGAGACCTATTTCATTTTCAGGGGAACAGCCAGATGGTGTGATGGAAGCTAGGACTTCCAAAGTAGGCGGGTCTCACCTCTGCCACTTTGTAGCTGTGTGCTCTTGGGCCAAGGACTCAGCCTCTCTGAGCCTCCATTTCCTTATCAAGCAAATGGCAGGGTTGTCAAGAAATAACACATGTCTGGTCCCTGTTACACAGACGTCTTTCTACCGATGTTAATTTCCACTTTCCTTGGGGACTAATTTTTCAAGCATGGAAGCCTGCTTTGCCACTTCTGATGAGGGGCAGTCTGAATTTGCTGAGGGCTTGCTAAAATCTACCTAGCCTTGATTGGATGCCACAATGAAGGCTTTCCTCACCTCCCTTCTCCGGGTCGCATCCTTCCAGGACCTCTCCCTTGTCTTGCAGGATCCTCCGCTGCCCCTCCACACCTCTGCATCACAGCTCCCTGACCCAGGTCAGGGCTGAGGGAGGGGGAGTGTGAGGATGACCTCATGGCTGTCTTGGTGGGAGAGCTGGGGGTGGGGCTGTCATATAGTCATCCAGCCTGCATCTTTCCCTTCCTCTTTCTTCCTAGGGATGGAGTGAAGGGCTTTCACACTTGTCTGGGCTGACTCCAAGTGTGTGATCACTCTCCCCGGGTGTCAGCGCGGCTAGGAGATTTGTGATACCGCCTGGTTCCTAATTACCTCCCTCTCTGCACTCTCTCCTCTCCTAGCTCCCCTCAGACCTGCTGCCACCACTTCCATCATCTCCACCGGCCTATCTGCTTGACTTCATCTGCAGAAGAGAAACATGGCTGGAAGGTGAGAGAGGAGGCTTCAGGGGGCACCACTGTAAGAGGTTGGGTTACCTGTGCACCCAGGTGTGCTCAAGGTATACAGCGGCATGGAGTATACAGCCTCATACACCTACAAAAAGATCCACTCCACAAGTAGGGCTTATGCCAGGAATACAAACATGTTTTCCGACAAAGTAGCAATGCAATTCACTGCATTAACAGATTAAAGGAAAGTGACAGTTATCTCCATAAATGCTGAAAGGGAAAAGAGAAATTTGCCAGAAGGTACAAAGCCAGAGCAGTAAGAGTGAGGGAAAGGAGGATTGAGGCAGAAGAGGATGGGACTGGCAAGGTGGCATGTTGCAGTGCTGCTCAGGGCTTCTTGGAAAAGCATAGCAAATGTTTGGCCAGTGTGGCTGCTCAGCCCCCAGGGAACCTCCAGATGGACATGCCTCTGAGCAGTCTCTCAGAGGAGGAAAGTCGGGATTCATGAGCCCAGCTCTCTCCTCAGCTTCTGTTTCCCATTGGCGAGAAAGTTTCCCTCTAGGACCCATTCTCTGCATTTCTAGTTGCATCACAAAAGCCCACTGACAGCTGCTTGGGAAGCCACGCCCTATAGAATGGTGTTTCTCCTAAATTCAGAAATGGCAGGAGAAGCCAGAGACTCTGGGCCTTGTCACCTTGCATGAGCCCACATGGAGTCCATTGTCTGCTGTGGTGGCTGGGGCTGAGCAAATAGCTGAGGTCTGGGAAGCAGGTGAATCCAAGAGAATCTGAAGAGGTTCATAATTGTGTTACATACAACTGATTTCAACTTCTGCTTCTGATAAAAACTCCTCAAGCAATATACTTATTGATGAAATATTAAAAACACTCCCATTTTTTAAAAAGATTTTATTCATTTATTATGAGAGACACAGGGAGAGAGGGAGAGAGGGAGAGAGAGGCAGAGACACAGGCAGAAGGAGAAGCAGGCTCCATGCAGGGAGCCCGACACGGGACTAGATCCGGGGTCTCCAGGATCAGGCCTGGCTGAAGGCAGGCGCCAATCTGCTGAGCCACCCGAGCTGCCTAAAAACACTCCCATTTAAATTCAGTACTGAGATAAAGTTATCCATGATCATCACTGCTATTCAACCTTATACTTCAGGTGTTAAACAATGCAATAAGACAAGAAAAAAAAGAAAGTATAATGTTGGGAAAGAGACAAATTTGTCATCATGTATATATGTAATATGATTGTTACCTGAAAAATGCAAATGAAGCAACTGACCAACTATTTAAATTAACAAAGACTATATAGAAATCATTGTTTCTTCTTTTCTTCTCCCCCTTTTTTAAATTTATTTTTTATTTTTTTTATTTTTCTTCTCCCCCTTTATATCCTACATTCCAAGAAAACTCACCTTCTCTGTTCCTTGCACCTGTCCTGAAATTTCTCACCTCTGGACCTTCACCTTTCCTTGATCTTCCTTGCATTTTCTCCAGGTACAAATCCTACCTGTTTCCCAATGCCCAGTGCAAGTGCCACTGTGTTGTTGTTGTTTTTAATTTTACTTATTTATTCATGAGAGACACAGAGACATAGGCAGAGGGAGAAGCAGGCTCCCTGCAAGGAGCCTGATGTGGGACTCGATCCCAGGACCCTGGGATCACGATCTGAGCCAAAGGCAGACACTGAACCACTGAGCCCCCAGGTGTACCACCAACTGTGTTTTTATAAAACTTCTCTTGGTTCTTCAGTCACAAATAGGCTCTCTCTCCAGCTTCTAAGCTCACACGATTTGTATCATTCATTCATTCTCTATCATTTTCCAAAGCTACCTGCCCCCTCCTGCCTTTTATTCTAGCTATTAGTGTGCATATCCCATTTACTAAGATAGTGCCCTATCCTATCACACTAAGGTGTGAGCACCTTGAAGCTAGAGATTGGGGATGGGGAATATATTTTAGTGATGAAAAGCACCTTGGAACTTGACAGACCCATCTTCAAATCCCAGTGCCACTATTTATAAGCTATGTGCCCTTACACAAGTTATTGACTTCTCTGAGCTCTTCTCACATATAGAAATTGAGAACACATTAGTGTTGCTTTGAAGTTTATACTAAACAGGTTGGCATTATATATGCATTTATACATACTTTTAGCAAACAACCCAGCACATGATAAGGGATGCTGTCATTGTTACTCACTATCATTACTTATTTATTTATCCCTAACATCCAGGACAGGGCCCAACATATAACAGGAGTTCAAAAGTTGCTTTTTGTAGTGGCTCAGTTGGTCGAGCATCCAACTCTTGATCTCAGCTAAGGTCTTGATCTCAGTATCACAAGTTTGAGCCCCGTATTGGGCTCCATGCTGGGTGTGGAACCTACTTAAAAATAAAAATTGCTTGATGAGTGACTTTCACTTATAATTATTCAACAAATATTTCTTAAGAGCCTCTGTGTATAGGGCAATGCCCAGAATGCTAGAGATGAAAGGATGAATAAGATTTGAGCTCAGTCTCATTGACCTCAACGGTATCAGAGGGATATAAAAAAATAAAAGGAGCACAAATGTAGAGAAAGTCAAACACAAGCCCACTGAAGTCACCCTCACATTCCCAATCCCATGTGGTTGTCTTGTGGAGAAATCAGCACAAGGCCTGGAATCTTAGGCCATCAGATCCTTAGTGACGAGAGGTCAAGAACTTGGACTCTGGAGGCAACAGCCCTGCGTTCAGACCCTGGCTCCTACATTTATCATTTGGGTGAATTCAGGGAAACTATCTCTTCACTTTGAGTCTTGGTTCTTTTTCTGTACAATGGGAATGATAGCAACCCCTACCATGCAGAGTTGCTAAGCGGGTAATTGAGATCATCAAATGAAAGGAACATGGCTCAGCACCTGGCACCTCCAAAGCACTCACATAATGCTAACATCCACTCCACCCATGCATTCTGCAGATGGGGAGTGAGATGCATCACAAGTCACACTAAGCTGTGACCAGGTCAGACCACCTCGCTTCAAGGTTCTGTTCATCTTGGGATTTCCTGACTCGCATCCAGCTCTGGCAGCCTGAGTGGCCAGGAAGGTTCAGGAAGGTGAGCCACATGATCTTCTCAGGCCCTCACCAGCTAGTACTAAGCCAGCGTAAGCCTGGACCACAGGTGAAACTGATTAGCTCAAAGCAGCCCTTCATCATTTCTGCTCCACTCTAGGAACTTCTGGATCTCCTTTCCTTCCAGGCAAAGCATCAGGTACCTTGGATCCCCTGGCTTGGCTGACATCCCCCACCTAGACTTCATCAGTCCCAGCCCTCTTGAAAACAAAGAACATCAGAATACAACAGATCTTCCTTCTCTTGCCCCAAAACACCTCCAAAAATGGATATTCCTGTTGAAGAATATCTTTCTGTCCTGGCATGGGCAGATAAATTAAGTGAAGATAAACTAAGTGAAAAATCAGAAAACGCCACAATGCTGCTCAGTCCAACCCCACTTTTTAAAAATAGACAACTAAAAAAGAAAACACTGCAGAAATATTAACCAAAAGTGTTCCCACCAGTTATGTCTGAGGGTGGGATTACAGTGGATGTTCTATCTTACATGTTTCCCTAACGTTTCCATTTAGGCATTGATTTTGTAATCAGGAATAATAGTGTTGAACAGGAAAAGGGGTTCTTTAGATCTTGGCCTGCAGGAGAGGCAGGAGGGCTGCCAGAAAAAGTTCTAGAGCATTCTGTTCTAGAATCAGAGAGACTCCTGCCCCAGGCTGGGGATATTCCAACCTTTTGTCCAGGACTGAGTCTTCCTGAAGCAAGAAGGAAAACTGATGCTAAAGGGATCACTCCATCATCTCTTTCCTTAAAAATATAGGTCTGTTTCCAAATGTCCAACATGAGGTTGTGCCTAGAAGCACACATGAGAAGGGGGACTCCCTTTGCTCTTCATAAGGGGAGCCAGGTGGCCGGGGATGATGAGGTAGCAGTTCCACTTTATACCTTTTTTGGTACCTTTTGAATTATAAACCCTGTGAATGTATTACCTAGTCAAAAAATAAATAAAATTTAAATGTGAAAATAAAGCACTTTCCAAATAGCACTCTTAAATCAGTGTATGATATGTTAAATGTATACACAGATGCCTGGACAAACACAACCATTGGAAAACTATGAATTAATGTAAAGATGCTCATTAAGAAACATTTGGAAAATACAGAAAAGGAGGGGGAAATACATAGGTTTTACCCAGAAGCCCACCACTCAAAGGCAGCCACTATTAATATTAAGGCTTATTTCTTTCCAGTCTGTTTTCTATGCATGTGTGTTCTGTTGTGTTGTGATTTGGATCATTCTGTGTTAGAGTTCTAGAAATTGCTTTTTAAGCATCTAAACATGGATAAATGCTTACAATATACTATCATGGTATAACTTTGAGCATCAGTCTTTTTTTTTTAATTAAGATTTTATTTATCTATTCATGAGAGACACAGAGAGAGAGAGAGAAAGGCAGGGACATAGGCAGAGGGAGAAGTAGGCTCCCTGCGGGGAGTCCAATGCAGGACTCAATCCCAGGACCCCAGAATCACGACCTGAGCCAAAGGCAGCCACCCAGACATCCCTTGAGCAGTGGTCTTAAAGGCTGTATTGGGTCCTCACTTGTGATGGGAAGCTTGGGGAAGTCTCAGGAGAAAATTCTGCGTCTCCTCCCCCTTCCCCAAAACCTGAGGTGCGAGGCTGGAGGTGAAGGAGAGGAGGGCCAGGTGAGGCAGGGGTTTGTGTGGCTTTTGGGCTATTAACTGAGCTCTAAGCACATCCTGTGATCATTACCAATCTCAAGTCTCTGACTCCTCCCTCCCTATCACCAGGCTCACGGAGGAGCAAGGAGCGAGGAGCAGAGCAGGGAGCGCTGGGAGCAGGGCTGTTTGCTTTGGGGTCATTGGAGCTGGGGGTGGGGGAGGGACCGGGAGGAGGCAGCGGCTGGGCAGCTCAGCCTGAGCAAGAGTGATGGGGATGTGGGGCTGGAGGAGGTAGTGAAAAAGAGGAAATGATGGATGAGAAGGAAGACAGCCAGAGACAGGAAAACTGTCAGGAAAGGGTGGGGGGAAGGCATGGGGAGGCCAGGAGTGTGTTTGCCTCTCCCTCCTCCACACTGGGTTCAGCTCAGCACGTTTCTTGGGGATGCTGAATCCACACAGGAGCCAGGAAGAGCCAGGGCAATGATGCCTCCGACCCTTCCTGAAGACCTACTCTGTGCTATGCCCTGGGCTCGAAGCTGGCCCAGGGTGAGCTGAAGACAGAGAAACAGGTGCTGGAGAGGCAGGGAAAGAGAAGCACAATTGGGATAAGGGTGGGGGGTGTATTCTGTCTGGTGGAGGAGGGGCCACGCATGGGCTAGAACCCAGAGGGGAAAATGACAGAGATTTTAAAAGACAGACAAAACAGCACTTGAAAGGGACAGGGGCACGCCAGTGACAGAAACAGAGAGGATGGTGACGGCGGTGACAGTGGGCACAGAGGATGGGGAGAACTGACATGTGTGCAGGGCAGGCCCCATGAGCCCCCACCTCCACCCCATGCCTTCTGGCTACTGGAGCCTCCCTGGCCCTGCCCCCTGGACATGCTTCAGTGTGCCCCTCCAAACCTTCTCTGGATCCCTATTGCCTCCCACACGGAGCCCACCCTCCTCCCCTGGCATTCTCTCCAAAGGGAATTCTCTCCCCTCTCCCTGCCTTGGCGCAGGCCCCCTTCTGGGGCCCCCAGGATGCCTGTCCCTCTTGTCCTGTCCCTGTGCCAAGACGATTACACAGTGCCCAGATCAACATGTTTTAAGACCCATGAGTCACACAGGAAAATCAATTCCTATGAGAAAACATGTGAACGAGCCCATCAAGTGGCACTGGATTTCCACTTGCCACTGTAATACACAGTTTCCTCCTAAATGCAATCATTGAAGTATAAAGCGTAAGTTGTCTGAAGCACCATGTTAAGTAAGTGCGGTCACGGGCAGATAGGGCACAAACTCCAGGAGAGGCACCTGACTGAAGTGTAGGAGCCAAGGCCTCATCTGAAGCTCACTCCCGGGAGTCACCTCCTCTGGGAAGCCTTCCAGGATGCCCCACCCTCTGAGTCTCCTCTGCTGGCTCCCCAGGTTCCAAGGAGGGTGGGATGGGAGCCTGTGCGCAGCCCCAGAAGGAGGTGCACTGGCGCTGCATCCAGGAGGCCTGGGCAGAAAGAGAAGAGACACTGTTGCCCACGGAGGGAGTGGCAAGGGCCCAGGGAGCAACAGGAATGACATAGAAGGAGATGCGAGAGGCAGGATGCGCCTGGCCTAGCTGACTTCCATCCCTTTTCCTCCTCAATCTACCTTGCTCTCACTCCCGCCCCTGTCCCCTTGTCCTCAGAGGGCCTCGGCTGGGCCATCCAGGGCCAGGCTGCCCCCTGCCCCCGCCTCCACCCTAGTGAGGTGCGGGGTGGGGGGAGGAGGGGGGGTTGGCATTCTGGGGTTCATTCTGGTCCCAGCCTTGGAATAGGAAACAACACACCTGGCTGTGGCGCCCTCCCCTCCCACCCCAAGCCCTGTCCTTCCTGTCTCCCCTCTTAACCGGGCAGGTGGGGAGACCAGGCGCAGAGAGAAGTTCACCCAGTTCAGGTCCCCAGGTGGCAGAAGCCATCTGGGAACCCAGAGGTCTGAGCTCCTGCACTCCCTGGCCCCCCTCCCCTTCTCTCCCCCTCCCCCGCACCCCTCCTCCTGGCCCCAAACCTCTACTCTCTGCCTCCGTGTTTTCTTTATTTTCTTCCCCCCACCCCCCTGCTCTGCTCTGTTCCTAGATTCCTGTCTCATCCTTCCCTCCTCCTGCCTTTAGGAGACTTGCAGATTCTCCATCCTTCCTTGTGGCTGAGATTCTAGTCCCTCCCTCGCCCTCTCCTTTCCGCCACCCCTCCCTCCTGCCCCAGTTCCCCTCTACCAGTCCTCTCTCCCTATGCCTCCTCTTCTTTCTCTCTGTACAGTACTCTTCCTCAATCTTCCTGTGCATGGACTTCTCTGTCTGTCTGTCCCTCTCTCTCCAACCCCCCACCCCCAGCTCTCCCTCCACTCTCCAGCCCTCTCTCTCCAGCTTCTCATCCGATGCCAGCTCTCCCGCCAGCTCCCTCTCGCTCTCCCACTCAGACCCCACACGCAGCCACACCCTCCCTTGCACACCCCTGTCATCCATCAGCCCATCCTCTTCCTGTCCCCTCCCCTGCCTCCCACGGGTGTGGGCACCTTTGGAAGCTGGGAGGGGACAGGGAGGAGGAGCTATGGCTGGGGAGCAGCAGAAGGTGGAAGAGAGAAAAAGCAAGGCGCTCCTCCAGCCTGGACCCTGAGCACCGAGCATGTGGTCACATATTATTTTAATAAACTCGGCACATCTTGCCCTCACGCCAGCTGCCGTACACCCTCTCTCATCCTGCAGATCTCATTTATTCCTCATTAGCAAAATCACCTGTTTGTCAAATAGGGACAGCTCAGTGAGACATTAAATTGCGCTGAAGCTGAGGGGGGCTTAGGGACCACTGGGGGGAGGGGACATAGTGGGGAGAAGGGGGAGGGGATGGAAGCAACTTTACTTCCGCTCTAACTTTGGCCACAGAGACAAGGAGGTCCCTCCCCACCCTCCGTGCTTGTGGTCCCACCCTCACTCCAAGAACCAATATCTGCAGGGGTCATGATTTGGGCTGAAGGTGGAGAATGGGAAGACTCAGATTTTCCAATGACACCAGCTGGGGAGAGTGGCAGCCAAGTTGCCTGGAGGAGGAGGGATTGGGCAGCCCACTCCCACCCGTTGGAGAGCTGGCGTGGGAGAGAGTTCTACAGCAGTGGATTTGCACACAACATGCAACTGTGCTATTCTCCAGCAAGGGAGATGGGTGTCTCATCTGGAGTCAGGCAAAGGTGGGTTCAAATCCCCGCTCAGCCTCCTCTGGCTGTGCAAGCTCTGGGAGGTCACTTCACCTCTCTGGGCCTCACTCTCGCTGTTGTAACATGAGGCTCATCGGTCCCTACTTCGTGGCATTGATGGGTGATTATTCAATGTTACAGCACGTGGTCAACAGCCTATGCTTGGCCCCGAGGAAATGGTCAGCCTCCTCCTCTGGCCATGTCAGCCTGCAGCCAGGCTGCAAGGACAGCTGTCACACCCGCACAGCTTCTGACCCATCACCGCCCTTTGATTCCTCCTTGACACCCTCTCCCCCTTGGCTTTCAGGACCTCACACCATTAATCACCCAGTTCTTCCTTTTCTAAACCACAAGCTCTGTGAGGTCGTGGTGTATGGCCATTTGGTGCGCCCCTGCACATGGTATATGCCCAACTGTTTGTTGATCGATTAGCAGCTGGATTAACCCTCCTCTGGATGCCATCTTCCTCCAACACACTGACCCAGAGCCACCCAGTAGAAATACAAGTCACAAACATAATTTTTAATTTTCCAATAGTTTCATTCTTAAAAGAGTAAAAAGAAACAGATACAATTACATTTAATAATCTGTTTTATTTTAAAATGTATCCAAAATACTATTTCAGGGACATCTGGGTGGCTCAGTGGTTAAGCACCTGACTTCAGCTCAGGTCGTGACCCCAGGGTTCCGGGATCGAGTCCCACATCAGGCTCCCCTCAGGGAGCCTGCTTCTCCCTCTGCCTGTGTCTCTGCCTCTCTCTGTGTGTGTCTGTCATGAATAAATAGATTATCTTTTAAAAAAATACTATTTCAACATATAACAGACTCTTTAAGCTCCTAATGAAATATTTTACATTTTCTTTTTCATACTGTCTTCAAAGCCCATCTTGTATTATGCACATATGGTGCCTGTCAACCCAGACTGGCCACATTTCAAGGGCTAGACAACCGCCTACAACCAGAGACCATCATACCAAGGAGTGGTGGTGTTAGACTCTGTATGGTCATGGCCAGCAGCACCTCTTGGGAGTTTCTGAGGAATGCAATCTCTAAAATTTACCCCAGACTTCTTAATCAGAATGGGGATTTTTAAATTTTATTTATTTATTTATTTTAAATGTTATTTATTTATTCATGAAAGACACAAAGAGAGGCAGAGACACAGGCGGAGGGAGAAGCAGGCTCCGTGTGGGACTCAATCCCAGGACCCCGGGATCACAACCTGAGCCAAAGGCAAACGCTCGATCACTGAGCCACCCAGGCATTCTGGGATATTTTTTAAGCATTTTATTTTGAGATATGTTTGATTCACATGGAGTTGTAGAAATAACATGGGGTGATTGTATGCACCCTTCATCCAGGTTCCCCCGGAGGTAGCATCTTGGAGAACTACAGTCCAAATCACAGCCAGGATGTGGATCCTCCCCCCTTATTCACATTTCACCAGTTTTGCTTTCTTTACTTTTTTTTTTTCATTAAGTGAACTCCACACCCAACGTGGGGCTTAGACTTGTGACCCCGAGATCAAGAGTCATGGGTTCCACCCACTGAGCCAGCCGAGTGCCCCTGGATTTCACCAGTTTTACTTTCTCCTTATTCATGTTTCATTTTTGCTCAGTGGCCCGTGTATTTAATTCTATGCAATTTTATCACCACCACAGTCAAGGGACAGAACATTCATCCGAAGGATCCTTGGTGTCCTGCTGGGGCCGCAGCCACCTCCCTCCTTGCTGCCTCCCTACCCTCTGTAGGATCTGCGCTGTTGGGTCAGATCCCCAGGTGATTCCAGTGCACGGTAGCTGTGAAAATCAAGCACGCAGAAGGTTTTCACCTCTTATTTTCTTTCAAGCCCTTGACTCACCTAAGGGAGAAAGTCTTCATTGAGAACTAGTATTTCTTTAACCCTTTTCTTACCCTGGCTACCTTCCTGTGGGACTTTGAGCAAGTCACTGGGCTTTTTGGTGTCTCATGCTCTGCACTGCACAACAGGGGACCATGATGATGTCCATCTGCCAGGCATTGCTAAAGGGATGAAATGAGGTGAGGCTATTCAGTGCTTCCTGGACTGAGCCGAGGGGAAACCCTAGGAATCTGCGCCCCCCCCCCCACCAGGTTCTCGCTCGGAAGCGCCAGCTTGAGTGTTTGTGGCAGCATTGTGTACAGTTGAGATGTCTGGAGACCACCTCATCCTACAACCAGAGGAAATAGGGGAGATCCAAGAAAGTATATTCATGCCATGGAGCATCTTGCAGTATTTAAAAATTCATGTTCTAGGTGTCTATTGACTGTCAAGAGGGATCTCCATGTCATTTTATTAATCTTTAAAATTAAAAAGAAAGATGTGGTTATTGCAAAAAGTCAAAGAGCCCAGAAGGGTATAATGTAAACGTAAAGCCCTCTCTTTCCTGCTCCCATTTCTTCAATCTCAGAGGAGACTACTGATCACAATTTTGTGCATATCGTTCTGGACAGTTTCTTTGCAGATATAAATATACCCCTGTGTGTGTGTGCATGTGTGTGTGTTTACACAAAGGGTGTCATGTTATATCTACTAACTGGCATCTTGCTTTTCTCACTCAACCTTATATGTGCTAGGTTGTTAATGGAGAAAAGCAGGTCACATAATGGCACATTCAGTATGATCCCAATTTTGTAAATATATGCATAGAAAAAGACTGGAACTCCATATCTGAAAAATAAATAACTAACAAATCCTAATAACCAGCTGGGTTGGTGGGGGAGGGTGAACGATGCCAAAGACTGACATTTGATACCCAGTCCCCTGAGAGACAGGATGCTTCTAAGCCTCAGCCTCCAGGGTCTGTAAAATAGGATATTTTCCATGGTTCTCAACCAGGAGCACTTCCTCACCCCGCCCCCCCAACCCCAGGGGACATTTGGCAATCTCTGGAGACATTTTGCTGTCATGATTTGGGGGATTGGGGGTGCCACTGGGGGTGCTGTTCAGCACCCCGTAGTACACAGGTCAGCATCCCACATTCAAGAAGCATGCAGTTGGGGCACCTGGGTGGCTCAGTCAGCTAAGCGTCTGACTTCAGCTCAGGTCATGATCTCAGAGTCCTGGGATTGAACCCCACGTAGGGCTCCCTGCTCAGTGGAGAGTCTGCTTCTCTCTCTCACTCTGCCTGCTTGTGTGCTTCCCCCTCCCTGTCAAATAAATAAATGAATAAATAAATAAATAAATAAATAAATAAATAAATAAATAATTTTTAAAAAATAATAAGTAACCAGTCAATAAGGTCAGGTGGTGCTGAGAATGAAAACCTTCAACATCAGAAACCCTGTGCCCCTCCCAGGGCGGCTCTGAGACTCTAGGAGATGCCCAGAGAGCAGGAGGTTGATGTTACCACCATTACTATGATCACTATGTGGTGGGTGTTGTAATGGTCGACAGTGGTGAAGAGTTGAATATTTTTTAAAGCTCGAAGATTCTCAACTCTACTCAAATTTAAAGATTATTAAAAACAAACAAACTGAGAGACGGGACTCATTGTCCCAGCCCAAGCCCGTGGAAGCCACTGGACTGATTCGCCATCCAGGTGAACACACGACTGTCACAACATTGGCTCCAGGGACCGAGCCTCAGGATGACCCCTCCTGTCCCTGCCCAAGGCCAGAGGCAGCAGGGTGAGCGCAATGTGGGCGAGCGTCCGCAGGCCTGGCGTGAAGCCCCAGCCGGCGGCTGACCAGCTGGCCGAGCCCCCGAGTGGGGCCCAGCTGCCCAGCCTGGGCTCGGCCCCCTCTCCCTTCCCCGGCTGCTCCCAGGGAGCAGGAATTAACAGGAAGGCGTCCTTTGCACCTCCTGAGCTCATTAGCTCCCCAGGCTCATTCTCCTCCGAAAGCTGGAGTTCTGCTTGTGGCATCACGCTCTACTGCTGGGTCTGTGATTGTGGCCGGTGCCTCCCTGCGATCCCACCCGGGGGCCACTCCTTCCCATCTGCCTCCCTGCTCGGAACCCTTCCCCTTTGTCTTCTCCCCTCCGCCCTGCCCACCACCCCTCTTGACTCTAGTCCTCATTGGTTCCTCCTCCACCTCTTTCCTCCCTCTGTGGCTCTCCTGGCCGAGAGCAGGAGCAGCACCAAGCCGCCTGTTCCTCCTCGTTCCTGAATCAGACCCTCATCCTTGAGCCCCTCGTGTCCCTCCCCACTCAGAGCAGTCACAGGCACAGAATTCGGGAAACAGACCTTGACCATGGTCATTCTACAGATGTGAAAACCGTGGCCCAGAGAGGGTGAGACTTACCCGAGGTAGAAGGATGAGTTGGAGAATCATCCATGCGTTTGTTTGCTAAAAATGTATGAGGTCGTCTTTATAGTGTCAGACACTGTGTTAGACCCTGATGACACAGAGACGAGCAAGAGAGCTTCTGGGAGGTGGGGAGGACTGGTTGGGCAGCCAGAGGGCTCAGTTTGGGCAAAGATCCACCCATGGGGAAGTGCAAGCCTTGCTTCTCGAATTCTCAAGAGCCCCAACCCTATTGAAGCACCTGTCCCAGCCTAAATCAAGCCTCAACCACAGCCCCTGCCCTTGGAAAGCTTTCAGGCTAGACCAAGGGTTCGGCAAACTTCTTCTACAAAGGGCCAGATAGTAAACATTTTTGGCTTTGCAGCCAGACAGTCTCTTCTCTGCTGCCACTACTCAGCTCTGCCATTGTGACATGGGAGACACAGACAAATGGGCATTGCTATGTTGAGATAAAACTTTATTTACAAAAGCAGGCCACGGACAGAATTTGCTGACTCCTAATTTTTAGATTTCTTCTGGTCAATAGCCCTACTGATTTCCTTTTGTTTAAATTACCTGGGCTCATATTTACAGGACAGGGAATGCCACCTTCACATTCCTCACTAGAGGGATGGCTGGGGGCAAAGGTGGATCAGAAGGCCCAGGCTTTGGGGACCAGTGGATAGAGGCCAGATTTAAAAGAGTCAAGCAGGGGCGGCCCCAATGGCTTAGTGGTTTGGTGCCGCCTTCAGCCCAGGGTGTGATCCTGGAGGCCGGGGATCGTGTCCCATGTCGGGCTCCCTGCATGGAGCCTGCTTCTCCTTCTGCCTGTGTCTCTGTCTCTGTGTGTGTGTGTCTCTCATGAATGAATGAATAAATAAATAAATAAATAAATAAATAAATAAATAAATCTTTAAAAAAATAAATAAAAGAGTCAAGCATGCTTGGTCATGGTGGGCAGCCCGGGTAACCCCAGCCTGAGTTTGTAGGTGAGTCCTGGCTATGGGTCCACATTCAGACTGTTGCCCATGTTGCTGGGCTTCTCCAGCTCCTAGATGCAGCCGCCTGCAGCCTTGGAACCTAGAGAGATGGCTTCCAGTGGGGAATCCAAGGGCAGGCTTCTTTTCCTGGCAAGGTTCGTGAAATGAGAGACTTAGTCTCCCCATTACTAACTCCAGGAACCCCTGGTGTTCCCCAAGAGTGGGAGTTAATCAGAAAGTTTGTGTGCACATGTGTGCATGCACCTACACACACACACACACACACACACATACACACACACACACACACAGCATCCCCAGAATTATTCATTCACTCCCAAAGGAGCTGGGCCAACCCTACCTCTCACACCTGCATAGCACCATCCTCTGAACACAAGTCAGCTATACTGGGGTGGGCGAGGGTAGTGTACTGGTTAAGGAGGCTCTGAAGCCTATCCCCTTGTAGCTGAGAGACCTCAGGCAAATTATTTCATCTCTCTGAACCTCTGTTCGTCTTTTGCAAGACAGGAATTGCTGCAGCCCCCACCTCCCAGGGCTGGAATGAGGCCCAGATGAGCTCGCTGTGTCACTGGTGACTGCATGAAAGTCTTTAAGCATGGCCTGGCTTGTAGCACAGTCAATAAACAGCAGTGCTATCATCATATCATTGTCATGTCATATGATCAAAATACTCCAGGCGGCAGGCTGAAAAGAAACGTGCCTTCATTCCCATTCTACAGATGAAGAGATTGAGAAAAAGTCATACACCCAATGTAGCGGATGCCGTGATGTGCTGCCCAAACTCCAGACTGACCCTCATTCCCCAGATGCTGGAGTGGTGGCTTCTGATGGTTTCTCTGCTGTCAGTCCTCCCCAGGACCTGCCTTGGCCTGAAAGGAGGCACCACACCCGCATCCCTGCTGCCAAGCAACACAATGACTGGTTGATGCAGGGCTACAAAGGCCCAGCCCCTTTTGCCTCCATTTGGGTGCCTCTGAAAGGCCACCCCAGCTCCAGAGCTCCTCTGGGATGGTCTGAGGCCAACATTGCAACTACAGCCCAGCCCAGTTGCTCCCTCTGCCCATCCTGCTCCCCTCACTTCCTCACATGTGCTTATTCCAAGACCACTCCCCAGTTAACCAACAGCATGAATCTCTCCATCTCAGGGTCTGTTTCCAGGGAACATGCCCTGAGACACCCAGTTAGTAAGTGCTAGAGGCTGGACCACACTCTGAGCCCTCCCTGCCTTTTCCTTTGGCAAGAATAGAGACCAGCTGAACACAAGGGTGGCTGGTTGTACTTTCCTTGTTAGCCTGGTCTTCCGTAGTTAGAAATAACATGTGCAGAAAATAATAATGATTGCAACAGGGACGTGGTATTTCCCCGCTTCCAGGCTAGTCTAGCGCAGGAGCTCCCAGATTTGGGCATTTACTGGGATCACCTGGAAGAGGGTTGGTTGGTAAAACAGAGTGTCCAGGGAACACAGTTGGAGAATCACAAGCTGAATGGAGAAAGGTACAAGGTCTAAATTCAAAGAGAAATGCATTTAAACCCTGACATCACCATTTGCATGCTGTGTGATCTTGGGCAAGCTACCTGACCTCTCTGAACCTCCATCTTAGTATGTGGGAAATGGATGTGGAGGGACCTACTTTGCAGGGCTAAGGCAAATTCCAAAAGATCATGAACATAAAAACATCCAGCACAAGGCAAGTGTGCAGAACATGAGATCTGTAATTACACCCAGGCGCTGTGCTAGCTCCAACACGTGCATTAGCTCATTATTTTCATGACCCCTTTACCCTCAACTCCCAAGCCTGCCTCCTGCTGTCTGCCTCCTTGTCTTTTACTGGGGCATTCTCCCCATTTCTGAGAAGAGCAGACTGAGGAGGTGGCTTGCCCAAGGTCAGCGGCCCCGCCAGGGCTCAATTGTTCTTCCCAGGGCCCGGACTGGACTCCTCTGGCGTGAAGTCTTCCCAAACAAGGAGAGAATAAAGAGCTTTCTGTCCACACTAGAAGAAAAACAAACCCCCACCGCCCTCCATTCCCTGCTACGGAAATGATGGATTTCTGTTATTGTTGTTGTTGAAATCACTACCAGGGGAAATAGATCAAGGGACATTTTGCCGGCAAGAGAGCTCACTGTGTCACCGAGGAGAATGCACGTCTCCGCCACACTGCATTGCCTTCCCCCCCTCCGCACGCTCCTTTTCCTCTCCGCCAGGCTCAGGGTGGGGGCAGGACTGTGCCCGCGGTGACCAGGCCAGTGGCCCTGGACGGAGAAGAGCCAGTGAGGCCACAGCAGGGGGGCGCAGGGCCATCTTAGCTTGGCATCTCCTCGCTTCCCTCCCTCCTATGTGGATCTGGGGTGGGGGGTCAGCCAGTTGAATATTTAGTCTGACTTCCCCCTCATGTAGGTAGTGGTAGATGGCGACTTCAGATGAGGAGGACACGAGGAAATGTAGTCTACAGGGACAGCTCCCCTGGAAACATGTCTGTGTTCCGTCAGAAAAGCAACCACACATCCCACATCCTCGGGACTATTTTGGTTTCAAAGGTTCGCTATTGCTGTCCCTATAAGAGACATACACTCCAGTATCCATAGAGAATATCTGAAACCCACTGGAGGTGGGGGCCTTCATACACTGGTTCTGCGCTAGTGTAGACAGATCTACAGTGGCTCATCTGCTTTGCCTATTTCTGTCCTGGCCCACCTTCACCATCTGCCCGAAAGATGCATGTGCATCTGGCCTCTGGATATTCCCACCAGCTTCCCGTGCCCCTCCCCTCAAGCCTCAAGCCAGGGAGTGGAAAGAACAAGGGTTTTGCACTCTGTTTAAATGCCAACACACCGAATTACCCTCTGTGACTTTGGGATAGTTTTTTAAATCTCCATGAGCCTCGGTTTTTCCATCTGTAAAACTGGATCATCTACCCCCAAGAGTTAGAGGGGGAAATAGAATAATCATGTATATTAGATACCCAGAAAATAATAAGTTAACACTTATTGAAGTGTGGGGCACCTGGGTGGCTCGGTGGTGGAGTGTCTGACTTTGGCTCAGGTCATGATCCCAGGATCTTGGGATCGAGTCTCCCAGGTATGGGAGACTCCCCAGAGGAGCCTGCTTCTCCCTCTGCCTGTATCTCTGCCTCTCTCTGTGTGTCTCTCATGAATAAATAAATAAAATCTTTTTTAAAAATCACATTTATTGAAGTGAGCCAGCAATTGTTCTAAATATGGATTAATTTATTTAATCTTTGCAAGAATCCTAGGAAGAAGGTACTACTATCACCTGAATTTTCCAGAAATTGAGGTGCACAAAGATAAGGCAATAGGCTGAGGTCATGCAGCTGAAGTATGCATAGCTGGGATTCGAACCCAGACAGCCTGGCTGCAGACCCAGAGCTCTCAACCAGTGTGCCCTCTTCTCACACAGCAGGCGTTCAATAAAGGCTGGTTCATTTCTTTCTTCTTTTTGCTTTTTTCTCCTCTTGCTCTTTGGTACCTGCTTAGGACCTGACCAAACCCCAGTCCTAAATCCAGATATTCTAAGACCCAAAGTTTTGACCTTGTGCAACACCCAGATGTTTGATTGTTTGATTGAGCTTTTTTTTTTTTTTTTTTTTTCCTATTCCATTGACTGAGCCATTCGTGGTCATTGACATGGGACTGGCATGTTCAGATTTACCCTCCAGGGTCCCATTAGGTTCTAATACCTCAAGGAATGATGACCCTGGAAGCTTCCCCGGGTCACGGTTTCAGGTAGCATATCCTGTAGTAAAAGGGTGTATGGGCAGAGGTTCCCATGGTGTCTCTCCCACTCAAAACTTTTGCTTTGGGGCAGCATTCCCTGGAGCTTTTTTAAAAGATTTTTTCATTATTTATTTATTCATAAGAGACACAGAGAGAGGCAGAGACACAGGCAGAAGGAGAAGCAGGCTCCCTGCGAGGAGCCTGATGCGGGACTCGATCCGAGGACCCCGGGATCACGACCTGAGCCAAGGCAGATGCTCAACCACTGAGCCACCCAGGTGCCCCTCCCTGGGGCTCTTAAACCTCCCCTGTCTGATCCTTCTTTAGGCTCTCAGCAGAAAGCTTTGCTGGCTCAGCATCCCCCATGACACCCAGAAAAATGGCTTCATCGTCAAACCTTAGCAATTTCTTCTCTGGGCAACATTTTAATTCCCAATAAATCCCCGATGCCCCACATCCAGGCCAATGTGGGCCTCCATACTCCCCACCCTGCACCCTGCTGAGGCTCCAGTGTGGGCATGTGATTAGGGGTTGACCAATATCTACCACCCTGGGAGGGATGTAAATGACCTTTGAGGAGGTCCTTGGTGGGGGACAGCAGCTTGGCAGGCAAGGAGGTTTGGGTCCTGATGGGAGGTGGGGAAACATGCTTCAGAGGCAGAAAACAATCCAATCGGAGCAGGGGTTTGTGGGGGACGTGGCCGGATGGATGTCTGGAGACCCTTACAGGTCATAGGCTTGACTTGACAAAAGCAAGGAAACATTGCAGGATCTGAACAGATACCTCAGGGCTTCACTTTATGGCGATGGAAAAGCATGGGTTGCATCTGCCCCGGTGTGGCTTCCCCGGTTAGGGGACTCGCATGCAGCTGTTTTATTGGGAGGTGGTTCCAATGGGGAGGAGAGTAAGAAAATGAGAAGGGACGAGACAGAAGCAGTCAAGATACTACCAGGGCAGTTAGCTCCGTGCCCACCTGGAGCTCATCATCTGGGGAGCTCAGGAGGCTGCGTAGACTGCGCACATGCCTCGGGGCGAGTCCCGCCCATAGGATGGAAAGGCCTGAGGGCTTGTGTGCCATTGGTTGAGTGTTGCCTGTCAGCCTCCTCCTAGGGCCAGGGACTAAGAGCTGGTGGGGAGTTATCGAGCTTCCCCAAGTATGGGAAAAGGCTCAGGAGGTCTGGACGGGGCCATGTCTGCTATAATACGCACTAAATGTTCATTGAATGAGTGAATGAGTGAATGAATAAATGAATGATGTTCTGTGTACCTGGTGCTGTGCTGGGCTCTGAAGATGCAACAGTAACTTAGAACCCTACAGCCTCCTGCGAGTAGGGAAGGCTCTCTCTCTCTCTCTCTCTCTCTCTCTCTCCCACACACACACACACACACACACACACACACACACCAATCATGACATATTCAAGCACAAAGGCCCTCAGGAGACATTCACTCATTTTTAGTCACAGGTCCTTGTAGAGGATTAGTGTTATCATTGTTTCCCAAAGAACATCCCAGGGAACCCTACTCCTGGGAGATGTTTTGATGGGGAGTAAAAGAATGCTGTGGTCTTACCACGTGGGTTATATGTACACACTGTATTCATGATGCCCAGGACATGGTAAAGGCTCTGATAAATCTTGCGGGAAAGAAAATGGTTTCACTTTGTTTGACCCAGGGTCTGTCAAACATTTGACGTATTTATCCTCCAAAGTTCAAATTCGATCCAGCAAAACTGGGCCAAGCAGGTCACTAGAATCTTAACCCTCCTGAGCTGCAGGAAGATCACATACAACACTATCCAATCAAACTTTCTGCAGTGAGAGAAATGTGCTATGTCTGGCCTATCCAATGTGGCAGCCACATGGAGCTCTTTAGCACTTGAGATGTGGCTACGGGGACTAAGGAACTAAATTTTTTAATTTTACTTAATTTAACCTGAAACAACTATATGTGGTTAGTCGCTAACTTACTGAACAGAATAACTACATTGTCTAATCTTTGCCTGGTGCATAGTTCCCCCATTGAGACTGAGCCAGCCAGGCACAGTGACTGGCACAGAAGGAGCCCTCCATAAATCATGGTCTCCCTCCATTTATTGAGTGCTTACTGTATGCCAGGCATCGCATCAATAGCTTGATTTAATCCTCCAGCAGCCAAGGGACAATCTACTTTTCAGATGAGGAAACTGAGAGAGGGAGACACTAGATGATGAGCTCCAAGTCCCACAACCAAGCAGTAATGGGTCCAGGATTTGACCTGGTTCTATCTGACTCTTAGGTCCAGCCCAGACTGGCTTCTAGAACAGTCTTAGAACCAGCTCCAGGCCCCTCAAGGGGGCATGTCCAGGCTAAGAAGGCACCATTAAATGCTTGCTGACCATGTGGTGAGCGTTGGACTGGACCCCAAGTAGTCAGGGAGGCAGGGAGCTGCAAGGGTCCCAGGAGCACCCCCTGGGGGAGATCCCCATCTACTGGGAGGCCGCAGGCGACTAGATGGTTCTCCACCACACAGCAAGATAAGAGCCCAGAGAAGAACCATCTCCCCATCTCCTCCCCATCACCCCTGCCCAGCCTGGCCCAGCCCCCAGCCTCACAAAGCCATGGGGAGGCCCCCCTCCCCCGATGGCCGGCCGGCCAGCTTCTCGTGCCCAGCGAGCCAGGGTACATGATCTCATACCTTTCATCCCTTGCCGGGTTCAGATAAATCTCCCCCCTCCTCTCCCTCCACAGCTGAAAGTCGGCAGGTCTAGCTAGGGTTTCTCCCACTTATGCAGCTCATGAATATTTAACAGCATCTGCCGTGGAGGCGATAAAGCCCTACCAATCCTTGACAAATATGGCCTAATCTTTTCAATTTCGGGGTGCAAATATGCCTTCTGAGTCCTGTTTGTCACCTAGATTAATGGCCCAGGGTCCCATAATCCTTTGGTGCTAATTCAAGTGGTGGCTGGCCGGCGTGTGCCTGCCAGGGGGATGCTGGGATACACACACACACACACACACGCAGAGTGATTAGTCATGTGCGGATTACTTGTAGCATGTGTGCGTGTGTGGCCATCACATGTGCAGCCTGTGTACATAGATCTGTATGTATAGCTTGTGCTTTCATGTGTCATGACTGTTCACAAGTGTGGAGGTGTATGCTTCCAGGGGGAGTTATGTCTGTGCCTGTGCATGTGTGTGCATGCGTGTGCTTTGCTGCCTTCATACACTACTACTCTAGTATAGACAGAAATCCACAGTGGATTATCTCCTTTGCTGTCTCTCATTTGAGTGTGTCTGTCCACCCCACCCCCCCTGCTGCCCCCTGTGCGTGTCTCTCTCAGCAAACTTTCAACATTTCACCAAAAGCTTGTGCTGAGAACACATGGGGCTCGCCCTCTCCATAGTCTTTTTCCCTTGGTCTATTCTCAGCCCAGCAGGAAGGAGCTGGGGAGAGAGAGGTGTGAGTTCCTTCCCTAGAGCCCAGTTGAGCCACCAAGAAAGATCCAATTCTTCCCCTTGGGTCATTAGCCTCTGCACCGCTCACCTGTGAGGACAGTGGCGAGTCAGGGAAGTAGCAGCATGGCAGGCAGATGGGACAGCCTCGTCCAGGATGAGGCCGGGAAGGAGGGAGCAAGTGCTCCCTGGGGACCCATGTAGGATGCCCAGCCTCACAGCACTTAAAACAAACCTATGTTCAAACATAAGGATAAAAGCGTCCCATCCCAAGATAGAAGCAAGTCTCTATCCCCTTGCTTGGACACTCTTGGATAAGAGTGTCCCCTTCACTCCTTGGACAATAATTCGCTAGCACCGAATAGAGAATTTGGGCAGAGCACGCCCTTTGTGCCTGGCCTTGTTCCATGCTGAGGACATTGACCTTGAAAACGATGGGGAAGAGAACCTAGAACCTAGATGCAAGGTTCTAACTTCTGGGGCAGGAAAAGTAGGGGATTCGGTAGGAGCTCCCAGCCTTTAGCAGGAACACACTTCTGAAAAATACAAGAGCTTTGTCAGCAAATTTAATGCTACCAGAACATACCTGAGAGGGGAGTGAGGCCCGTGAAGTGGGCTCAGTGGTTAGCGGTGTTGGCACTGGATGTAGATGGGCCATATTTGAATTCTTGCTCAGATACTCATAAGCTACGTGACCATGAGCAAACCATTCGCCTCTCTCCCCAGCTCAGTTTCCCCAGGTGTTAATAGGGATAAGAACCAGCCCAGTTGCTGCTGGGGGAAGGTTGTGAGGATGACATGGCCAACCAAGGGCTTGTGATCATTAGTTCTCATTGTTGTTGTTATACTATTATTACCTAAAGGCTGTGCTGGTGGTGTTCTCTCCTCCACTTCACCCTGTCCTCCCTCAAGGCTAGAGAAATGCCAAGACTTAGGGCTGCTTAAGGAGTTTGGCCCACAAACATCTCTCCTATGTCCCAGCCAGCGGAGAAGAGAGACCATTTCCAGACCCTCATCCCATTTGCTTATTTTCTAAAAGATTTTATTTATCTATTCACGAGAGACACACAGAGAGAGGCAGAGGGAGAGGCAGGCTCTCTGCAGAGAGCCCGATGCAGGACTCAATCCCAGGACCCCAAGATCACTGTCTGAGCCAAAGGCAGCTGCTCAACCACTGAGCCACCCAAGTGCTCCCCTTCTCCCACTTGTAAGAAAAGTTTGGATCGAGAAACCCTTGCGCCTTTGCAACAACCCGCCTCCCAGTAACGGCTTCTTCCAGTCATCCCAGCACATCCACCCCAGCACAAACAGGTCCTTTTCTCCATCACAGACCGGAGAGCCCCACTAGGAGTCTCAGACTCCCAGGATACAGGGGTTCAGGGGACTCAGGAAGTGGCCATAACCACAGTGAACAATGCTACTGCTCTAGGAGCTGGGAGAAATCCCTTTGACCTCAAGCAAGAAGCCTCCACAATACCACCTTGAAGGATGAGGGTTAGAAGTATGTTTCTCAACCTTTTTATAAAAAAATAAAATAAAAAGATTTTATTTATTTATTTGCCAGAGAGAGCACAAGTAGGAGGCGCTGCAGGCAGAGGGAGAGGTCAAGAAGCAGACTCCCGCTGAGCAGGGAACCCAGGACCCCGGGATCATGACCTGAGCCCAAGGCAGATGCTTCACCCACTAGCCACCCAGGTGCCCCTCAGGCTTTTGATAAATTTGAAAACCTCCTTCCTCCCCATAAACAGCCGCCCATAAACAGGTGAGAATTCCTGCTCTGCCACCCATGCATCCCCACAAACCAAAGAGATTCTGTTCACCCCTATATCTGGTAGTTTGTGCCATGAAAACAACAGGCTCAATTCTTTTCCCAAATGCTACTAATTTCTCAAACTGTACCCACCCTGCTCAGGCATTCTCACTAGCAACCAATCCACTCACATCCTGAATCAACAATCTCTAAGTTTGCATATCATATCCTGGAGGACAGAAACCAAGGCTGGAGGAGCTCTGAGGGACACTCTGGGTATCCGCCCTGGAACTTTGAGAATGTCTCAAAGAATATACCAAAGAAAGCCAGAATATGGAAGCAATCTTTGTTTATTATTGAGGACAGGCGGCTTTGATGTTGCAAGATTAGAGCACAGTGGTTATGGCAGTCTGTCCCCGAGGTGGCCACCTCGAGATGGCCCAGATATGCCCTGCCTTCTGGTGATCATGGTTTGAGCACCCCTTGAGACTGGGCTGAACCTAGTGACCCATTTGTAGTGAATAGAATTGGCAAAAGATATGTCATTTCCAAGATTAGTTTGGGAAAAGACTGGTTTCTGTTTTCTCCTTCTCTTAGATCTCTCACTTTGGGGGAAGCAGGCTGCCCTATTTCGAACAGTGTGTGGAGAGGCCCATGTGACAAGAAACTAATGTCTCCAGCCAACAGCCAAAAAGAAACAGAGACCTGCCAGTAGCCACATGAGGGAGCTTAGAAGTGGAGCCTCCCCCAGTTGACCCTTGAGAGTCAACCATGGCCCAGAACAACACCTTGATTCAGCTTGCAAGGGTCCCTGAGCCAGAAACCCCAGCTAAGCCCACTCTCAGATTCCTGACCCTCAGAAACTATGAAGTAATAAATGATCATTGTTTCAAGCCATGAAGTTTGCAGGAATCTGTTACACAGAAACAGATAACTAATACAGGGGTTGACCATGGACCACCAAACCAGCCTGCCTAGGTTCAAATCCTGGATCTGCCATTTTCTTGTTGTGTAAACTTAGAAAAATCACTTCAACTCTTGATGACTCCGTTTCCTTGTCTGTAAAGAGGGCATAATAACAGTACCTTACCTCAGAGGGCTATTGCAAGGATTAAATGTACTAATATACATAAGGCATTTGGTACACAGAAAGCTTCTATAATGATTGGCATGACTCATATCCTAAGTCTCAGGTAGCTCAGGTGACATATGGAGACAGGAGACCTGGGGAAGGCCCCATCCAAACCAGCAGTCTTCAGTACATAGGACAAACTTATTACCTGTACCACATCTGAAACACCCTCTAGTAACAACTAACTTATGGTTCCAGACTTAGCCATGTACACCACATGGATCTCAGCATCAATCCTGACAACAGTCCTAAGAGACAGGCACTGTGGTAGATCATTTCCAAATGGCCACCACCAATCCCTTCCCTCCCTGTACACCTGCACTGCCCTTCTCATTGGGAGGTGAGTCTCTCCCCAGGCTTGCCTTCTGACTTGCTTTGATTCATGGAATGCAACAGAAAGGATGTTCTGAGATTTTTCTAGCGCAGATCTTAACAAGACTGAGAGCTTCCCACTTTTTCCTCTTTGAAGCCAGATTCCATGTGAGAATATGTCTGACAACCCTGCGGCCACCATGTTGTGAGGAAGCCCAAGCCAGCCATTATGAGCCACAGGTCCCATAAAGGGGGCACCAAGGTACCAGATGAGTAAATGAAACCTTCTTAGACATTCCTGTGTAGTCCAGCTGCCATACAAATGCCACGTGAGTGACCTCAGTAGATGCCACATTGGACAGAACTGCCCAGCTGAGCCTGGCTAATCTACAGAATTGTGATAAATAATAAATTGTTGTTTAAAGTCACTAAATTTGCAGGTGGTTTCTCTTACGGCAATAAATATCCAAAACAGGAACTGATGTTTTATTTTCTATTGTACAGATGGGTAAACTGAGGCTCAGAGAAATGAAATCACTTGGCCAAAGCACCATAGCCACTGGTGACGGTACCAGAATTTGACTCTAGAAAGTCTGACTCTTACAAATCTAATCACTATGTTATATAACCCCAAGGCCAAGCACGAATTGCTCCTCCTTCAGGAGGCCTTCCTAGCTTACTCTGAGGGTGCTTGTCATGAAGAACAGGCTTTGGCCATCCTAGATTATATGTATCTCTGTGACATTATTCCAGGACAGTGAATTCTTGATCTGAACCCCCTGCACACGGTAGGTGCTCAGAAAGTATAGGTTGGGTTGATTTATAATGCATTTTATAATGTTCCAACCCCCTTCTTTCCTGTTGCCCATTTGGCCATCACCAAAACTCAAAGGAGGCACAGGACAAGGAGAGAAGGCCTTTCTGAGCTGATGAGGAACGTCAGCCAGAATCACAAAACAAGTGAATGGCCGAGCTGGGCCTGGAGCCTGTGTTTGCCAAATCCCAGGCCACTGGCCAAAGGATGCAAACAGATGATTCCAACAAAGAAAAGACAAATGACCTGGCATGTGGGCAATGTGTAGCCCATGGTTTCTCAATCTTGGCACATTTTGGGCCAGCTCATTTTTTGTTGTTGTTGTGGGAGGCAATACTATGAATTGTAGGATATTTAACAGCATCCCTGGGCTCTACCCATTAGATTTGAGTAGTATTATGCCTCCCTGTTTTGGAGACAATCAAAAATATGTTTGGATATTGCCAAATGTCTCCTGGGGCTCGCATTATCACAGTTGAGAACCACTGGTACAGTCTAACTAATCCTTGAAGAAGGTCAATTAAAACTTTGAGATGACATTTATAACTCTTGTAGTATTTCAAAAAATCATAACCACCAATGCTTGCAATGTTGCTAGTAAATTGTGCAAGCAAGCTTCTCTTACAGCAGGATCAATTGGTAAAAGCTTGTGGCAATCCATCTGTAGCAACAAACATGGACATGTGTATGTCATTCAGTGTAGTAAACCCATATATCAGTCAGGGTCTTTAAAATAGAATTCTTCCCAGGGCGCCTGGGTAGCTCACCTGGGTGAGCATCTGATTCTTGGTTTCAGTTCAGGTCATGGTCTTGGGTCATAATATTGAGCCCCATGACAGGCTCCGTGCTTAGCTCAGAGCCTGCTTGGGATTCTTTCCACCTCCCTCTGTCTACCTATATGCTTTTCCCCCTGCTTGTTCTCTCTCTCTCTCTCTCTAATAAAATAAATAACATCTTTAAAATATATATAATTCTTTTCAAGAGCATTCAAATAAAAAGATTCTAATGAAAGGGGATGGAGATGTGAGGAGAATAAAGAGAACCAACCAGAGGTTGAGGGACCCAGAGACTGGCAACAGTGGGGCGCTGTCCCTCCCCCAGTGCTGAAGAGGAAGAAATAGTGCTAGGCAAGTTCTGAGAGTGCTTGAGGAGAGATCATGGGACCTGTAGTCTGGAGGAACATCCATGATCCAAGACACAGTGCAGAAGCAAGGAGGGGGTGGGAAAAATACCCCAACCTCTCTCTCCTCTTGTCTCCAATCTCCTGCTGGAGCCTTCCTTTGGTCAAGCCCAACGTAAGACAAAAAGCAAGGGAGCCTAGGAAGTCAATTCAGCAAAGGGCAGTCTCCTGCGGTGCCAAGCATGGCAAAGGAAGGGAGAGAATAAATGGGGCCAACAGGTAACTAGCACCTCCCACTCGATGCATTAAGCCCTCCCTTGAAAATTTATTCTAAGAAAAACAATTCTTCGAAAGCTAAAAGATAGGTGCACAAAGATGTTCATGCAGTATTATATATAATTCTCTAAATTTACATGGGAAACAAAAAGCTCACAATCCAATGTTCTATCATATAACCTGCCCCCCCTTTCCCTCCTCCACCCTGCCCGGACAGCTCTGCTCCAGAAAGAGGCTCCATCCCTTGCCCCACTTGCTCCTGGCATTTCTGAGACCTGGGAGGGAAGTGGAGACTTACTTAATTTTGATTCCAGAGTTTCGTCTCTGGGATGTTTTCCCAAGGCTGCTGCATGTAGATCAAGACCATGTGTGTTTCTGGAGGGCTGAGAAACTTTCCAAGGAATGATCTCCTGCTGAATGGTTGCCAGAACGGAGCAAGGTAGAGAGGGGAACAAAAGCTGGGGTCTCTGGTTCGCTCCATTCTCTCCAGGACATCCATTGAGCAGAGACAAAGCAGACAAATTGCCCCAGCTCCACAGTGCCAAACATGCCTTAGCTTTGGGAAGTAGAAGCCCATCCATGATGGGGGAGGCACCTCTCTCCCTCCTGGAAGATGCTGCATATCTTGGCTGCAAAACCAGGGCAGGCATACCCCTGACAGTACCGGGCTGGTACTCCATGCCCCATCACATACACTGTCTCTCTAAGCTTCATCCTGGCCTTAGGAGGTTTGTTAATATACCTGCCTTATGGATGAGGGAAGGAGGCTGAGAGAGGTTAGGTCACAGCCCAAGGACACACAGCTAGAAAGTGGCAGAACTGGGCCTTCATTGCCAGGCCATATGCTCTTAACCTCTGAGGTCTCCATACTCCCCCTCAATTCCTCCCTCATTTTCCCCTGCCCTACTCTCCACTGGCTGATCATCCATCCATGTTTGGGCTGGCAGAGAGAAAGAAATAATTACTCAGTGTACCCCAACTTTGTGGCAAATACTATTATCAATCCCAAACTTCCCTGTTCACCCTGTAACCATAGGTCCTCCATTTCCCAAACCTGTCTCCCTCACACCATAGCCTATTTCTTTCAGAAAATAGTTGAAAGTAACCAAATTTCATTGCTCCCATTTATATCCATAATGATTCCATAAATATAATAGCAACATTATTTAGAAAGCTATTTTTCTTGTTACAAATCATTACTTTTGCTTAGCAGATATTCACTAAGCACCCACTATACACAAGCCCCTGTGGAAACTAGCTAGACAAAGTCTCTAACCTCATGGAATTGATGGCAAGTTGGGGTTGGGAGAGAAAGGAAATAAATTACTATGGAATATGTACTTCTAGTGAGAAAGGGACAAGATACTTTGAGTGATACTAATAAAAGAAGCTTAGTTAGAGAGAGAAGTCAGAGAGGACTCCCTGAGAGGCTGACGTCTCAACTGAAAAAAAAGTGAGGATTAGTCAACTTTTTCAAGAACCATGGGAAGAGCATTCAAAGGCAAGGGAAGAGTAGGTGCAAAGGCCCTGAGGCCGAAAACAGTTTAATATGCTTAGAGGAATGGAGAGAAGGCCAATGTGACTGGAGCAATCAAATTTACACCCCTTTGATTTGCTCATACATTGTGATCAGTTGCAAAAATGGACACAAAATCTTTGCTGCCCTCCCACCAAGAGATGGAGTCTATTTCTCCCCACTCTCTCTTAAATCTAGACTTGGCTGTGTGACATGCTTTGGCCAATGAGACCTTAGTAAATATGACGCAAACAGAGATTTTTAAAAGTGCTTGTGCATTAGGGTTTGCTGTATAGTAATGTACTTTGGAATCCTGAGATCACTATGTAAAGAATCCCAGGGAGGCCTGCCAGGAAGTGAGAGACCACATGGAGCAGTGAGGAACATCTAGCTGAGATCCTTTGCATCATCACACACCCTCTTAGCCACCAGAAATGTGAGTGAGGCCATCCTAGACCATCCAGCCCCAGTGGAGCTAAAACAAACCAGAAAAGCTACTGTAGCCATCCAGCCATTCCAGCCAACCCACAGAATCAAGAGCTAAATAAAATTGATGTTTTAAGCCACTGCGTTTTGGGGAAACTTGTTACATGGCAAATGTTAACTGCTATGCCCACCTCATCCACAACCAGGGCTACCTTTTTTTCTTCTTTTTCTTGGAATAATTCTTCACAAAGGAAGTTTTCACCAGTAACCAGATTCCCTGAGCAGAATACAGAGGTGATGAAATGAGTGCTAGGTGGTTGCTGGGCTCACTCAGAACCTGAATGATGCTCACTTATATGCATGTGAGATTTAAATTCCTACTTTGATTAAATTACAAATCACTACTTGTGTTGTGCAAAGGCCCCAGATCGCTTACTGGACTCTGATTCCCGGGATCCAATCTTTTAAGCACCTACTATGTGCCTGTTACAGTAAGCCACTCTAGAGATATAGAAAAAGCAAACAATACTCAATCTTTGCCTTCAAGGATTTGAGACTAATTCATAGGGTGGGGTGGGAGGATTAGGGGATAGAGCAAAGCATTTTAAAGAAACCTCAAAAAGAAAAAAAAAAGAAACCTCAAACTGGTAGTTCAAGAGCTGAATTTTGTATTATGTTTAGATGACATAGTGTTTAAAATATAATAATTTTTAACCCTTTCAGTGGGCCATGCTATCCCAGATATATTCTGTTTGTCCCCTCAGGTCCATCCTGCACTTTTTTTCTATCCTGTCCTGGTCCCAGGAAGCTGATCCATGTGGGCTCACTAGTGGGCTCCCTTCCCTCTGGTTTACAGATGGAGTTAGCCAAGGGGAGACAGCAACAGGAGACTGCAGGGTGAGAAAAGTGTGAGGCTTTCCCCTGGATCCCTGCCCCTGCAGTCTCCCTGCTCATCACTCTGGCCTGGGAGTGATTTCTCCTCTATCCCTTTGGTTCCTCTCCACCCTCCCCACACCTTTGTAATTTGCCCCTTGTAAATAAACCCTGTTGGATTATCCAAACTTGAGGATGCCATCTATTTCCTCTGGGGACACTGTTGGACCTCTGTTGGGATTCTCAAACTCTCTCCCATTTGCCACAGTCCCCACCACTCCTTATTGCCCCAGGAGAGCCTGGGGCCTCCATATATTACCTGCCTGGCTGCTCTGTTCATCTCAGTTTGAGACTCTTCAGACATAAATTAAGCTAAATCCCGAGACAAGAGGGATTCCATTTGAATGGGAGAAGTCAGAAGAGACCTGAATGGGGAGAGGGTGGGGGTTGGATAGGATCTGCAAAGGGGAGGAAGAGAGTGTCAGTCACCACATGGAGGCATCAATCTCCTCTCTCCAGGGTCAATGTCCAAGACCAGTGAGAGCTGAGGGTCTCTCTCCTTTGCTGGGGGCCCTCCAGGGTCTGGGATGAATAGGACCCAGTCCCAAAGATACAGCCTTGGGGAGCCCCCTGCTCCCCCAGCCCACACTAGCACTGAGCATTTGAACTCAGTGCACACCTGAGTAGAAGAAACAGGGCCTCTGTGATTGAGAAAACAAATCAACAAAAGGGCCGGCGGTCCTCCAGCTCTCCTCCTCGCCTCCCTGCTCACTCCCTCAGGTCTCCCCTTCCAGGACTCCCCTCAGAGGCTTCTACATCCTCTTGCACCCTTTCTGACCTTCTTTCTCCCATTCCCTTCCTTGCCCTGGACCCCTTCCCAATCCTCTTTTGAATACCTCTGCCTTCTCTCTTACTCACCCCTTCCCTCCCCTTCCAACCACTATTCATTTCCTTCCCCGGGACCTTTCCTCCCTGTCTTCCGTCTTTCTCCTATTTTCTCCCCTCTGCCTCTCCTCATCCTCCTCCCTCTCCATGCCCATCCAGGCCTCTGAGCCCCCCTCCTCAACCCCACCCCCGCCCCATCCATCTTTCCTTCTTCCTCCCCCCCACCAGCCTGGCCTCCCTTGCTTCCTGACAGGGAGCGGTTGGAGAAAGATGGATGGAAATGACACACAGGCTCCTGCGTGACTGCCACCCGGTGATGCATTGGGAGCCGTCCTGGCTCTCTGTGGGAGCCATACAGATGAGACAGTGACCCCTTGCCGTGTGAGGTCAAGGACATCCAGGGCAGAGGGCTGGGGCCTGGGGAGGGGGGCTGGGCCAGGGTGGGCTGAGCTCTCTACAGACCTCCTCTTCCAGGGATCCAGCAGTATGCAAGGGGTCCATCAGTACCCTCTGGGCTGTGCCCCTAAAAAGAGTACAACAGCACAGAGGGACACCCAGGAGCACATGCGCACTGGGCCCAGCCTTAGACAAGCAATCAAAACTCCTGGTGCCTCAGTTTCTCCATTTGTAAAATGGTAATAATAGCACCCACTACATTGGGTTGTTGGAGGATTAAATGAATTGATCCCTGTATAGAACTTAGCCCCACACAGCTGGGGCAGGATGGGCACTCAGTAAATGTGCATCAGCATTATTATGCATAGTCCTCTCATTGAATATTGTCTGCAGAAGGACAGCACTTGGCCCGCAGAGTTGCTGTACAAGTTTAGTGGGAAACACATAGCTCGGTGCCCAGGATAGAGGGTAATAAGCACCAACATAGCTAAGTCCTCTCTGAGTATTGTTAGTCCATGGCCCTATGACTTGGGTACTTTTATTCCCATTATTCCCTCTGGGCTCAGTTTATGCACTCAGTTTATGCTCATCTTATGCACTATTGGAGATGGCTTCTCTTCCTGGATGTTGTAATTGATAAAATGTGAAGATTCTCTTCATCAGACATCAGTGCTGTGTCCAGAAGCTGCACCCCAATATAGGTGCTTACCTGAGTCTGGACGAACAAAAGTGGGCCAGATATCCAGACTTCTGGGCTGCTCTGGACCCCAGGGATATCCTTTCTCATGACATAGCCAAGCCCCCTGGCACCTGGCAAAGGGCCTGGTATTAAGAACTTGAAGACTTGCTCCTGTGGAGGAACCTGGGTAGATCCAACTCAATATTTCTTGGGGCAAGCGGAGTGAGGAGGATAACCCTAGCCAAGGGCATCACCCAACCTCGAGACCCCAGACTTCTAACTGTCTTCTTGGAAAAAGTGGTTAGCAGCCTCTCAAAGTCAATTCAGCCACAAAATAAGTAAGCCCAGGAATTGTGCTGTGGATAAGGCCCAGTCCGAACTCTCAGAAAGTAATCAACATGTGGAATTCTTGAGATGTTTTTCTCTTGCCTTTTGCCTGCTGTCCCAGGCCACATACTGCTTGCAAAATTAGAAGCTATTTAAAGTAAAGGAAAAACCTTGGGCTCTGGTATCAGACAGGACGCCATTTCCTACCCCAAGACCTTGCTCAGGCAAGGAATTCTCTGAGCCTGTTTCCTCATTTGCAAAATGGGGTTAATAATCATGCCTACCTGGCGGGGTGTGTGAGAACTTAATTCACTCATTCATTCATTCAACAAATATTTATTGAGCATCTACTATGAACCAGACACTGTTCTGGGCATTGGGGATACAGTGATAAACAAAATGTCAGAAATCCCTGTCCTCTGGTGTTTACAAACTAATGGGAGACAGACAATAAGAATACATATACACAAACACACACACAAATGCACTTCTGCACATACACACACTGCCAGGTCACATGGTCCCTTCTCCAGCCTCTAACCTGATTGTCCTAAGCCAGCCCACAGAGAGTCAGCTAAGTTCCTAGAACTCTCCAGGGAAGAGGCAGCCCACTTCCCCATATGACCCCCTCACTTACCTTCACTCTCTAAAGAGGTCTTGCATGTTTCCACTTGCTCTCTTGCACACCTGTCTTTGCCATAAGGACTTGCCCACTGGTCCATGGAACAAGGTGAGAGATACATGGGCATGGTGTCCCTAGCCAAGGTGTCCCAGCCACATCCAAACTAGTGTAGCCTCCTTCAGCCAACCAACCCTCAGTAAGCCCAGCTGGATGAACTAAATCCCAGCCACCCATAGCAAAGTGAAATATAATAAGTTGTTGAAGCCACTGCATCTTGGGGTAGTTTGTTACACAGCATTTGCTGACAAATATAGGAGTCCTAGGAAGGCATGGGCTTTGGAGTCATTAGACTCAAACTGAAGCCTTGACACAGATTCACTGTTTATGGTTAGGCAAATTGCTTAATCTCAGGGGCCTTGTTGTCCTCATCTGTAAAGTGGGCATGATAACAGCTGCCTCACAGTGTTGCCATGACAACTAAATGGAGCGTAGAGCTCCTGGATGGAAGTAAGTACCTGCTGGATAGTGGCTGTTACTATCAGAGTCACTAGTAAGGGTGTTTCTCTCTGGATGACAAGGAGCTTTGCTTCTCCAATGCTCAGTAAATATTCACTGGTCAGTTCAGGAATGTTGCCCCCATTCTGGGAGCTGGGGCTCAATGGGAAGAGACTTGGATCAAGTTAGAAATCTGGGTTTGAATCCCAGCTCCACCACTTCAAAATTAGCCTCTTCCAAAAATCCTGCTGTGTGATTCAAGCAAAGGACTTAACTTCTAAGAGCCTCAAATTGTCCATCTGTGAAATGGAAGTGACTGGACCCATTGGGGACCTGAGTGTCTTCTTGCTGATCCTGAGGTGGACAGACCGTCTGCCACACGGCACCTGCTCATGGAAAATCAATTCTTGCCCCTCTTCTGCAGCCCCATCTCCAGGGCTGAAGCCCTTTAGATGACCTCCCACCCCAGCTTTGGAGAGCTGGCTTCTCTTTTCCCTGAGCTCTGGAGTCAGACTACACAGTTTAGCCCACAGCTCCTCCTTGAGCATCTTCATGCATCTTGAGCAAACAGTATTTAGCACTTCTAAACCTCAGTCTTCCTGCCTATAAAATGGAGAGTATAAAATAAAACCATACCTTTTTTTTTTTTTTACAAAGGGAGGGGGAGAGGCTGCAGGAGTAAAACATTTAACTGACCGAGCCACCTATATGCCCCTGAACCTATATCATCTTTGAGTGTTTATTTTCATTAACCTCATACAAAAAACATGCTCAAGAAGGATTGGGATAGAGAAATAGAGAAGGGAGGAAGGGAGGGAAAGCACAGACCCCAGGGCCCACCAGAAGGCTTGTCCTCAAATTTCCACTCTTGGAATGACTGACCCCTTACCACATTTCAGATCCCAGCCCTGTGCTGTCCTCTCCGAGGGGCTGTCCCTGAGTCTCCCCACTTCCCCATGCACTGTTCTATGTGCTTCAAAAAAGCCACAATGATCTGAAAATTCATGTAATTGTTTACTGGCTCCCATAGAGGACTAGAAGCCCCTTGGAGACAGGGACTATGCCTGGCTGGCTCCCAGCTGGACCCGCAGCACCCGCCCGGCATGTGGCACATAAGTGGTCAGTAAATGCTGATTAAGCGAATGAATGAGAACAGCAGAGGTGGGAATGCCTGAGCCCTGGCCCCAGGCCACATCTCTGTCCATCTCCAGCTTCCTCCCCGCGTGCCTCCCCTCTGGAGGCGGCCCCACCAAGCCCAGCTGCCTCTCAGAAGGGTCTCTGGCTGTCTTGTTTCCTAATCAGCCACCTCATCTCCCCTCCACACTGGTGTCACACTTGTTAGAAAAGCTACGAGTCCCCACAGCCGTGTTTACCGCCGATTTGAAATTATCTATCACTCAGCCTGCCTCCTTGGTCTGCCCATCAATCTTATCACCTGTGGAAGGAGCTGGCCTGGGGGCCACTCTCCGGGTTCTCTTTTGTCTCCTGCAGGCATCAATTTTCCTCACTCCCGGCTCGCAAACCCCTCCTGTATTGAGCTGCCTGGCCTCTTCCTCTGCATTGATGGATGTTTCTGGATGGATGGGCCCCGGTCTCCCGCCTTCCTCGAGTCCCTACAGCAATGCCCCCATTGCCCACCCCCATCCAGCTGGACCTAACCTGAGGGTGAGGTCCTCGGAGCAACCCTCTGGCGCTCAGGGATAGAATGGGGCTGATTCCAGGCTGAGGGGCCTCCCAGTGGGCAATCTCTCCCATCCCCTGCCTCCTGGGAGGTGCGGTGCTGGATTTCCCGTCTGCTGGAGAAGCCCTTGCTCTAATAAAGGGGGGAGGCATATTTCCCTGGGTACCTACTGTGTTCCAAACACTTTAAATGCATCCTCTGATTTCATTTTCACCACTGTCTGGTGAAGCAGGAGCTGTTATAATTAGCCTCATGCCACAGCTGAGAACACAGGCCCAGAGAGGCAAACTGACTTACCTAAAGTGACCCAGCAGGGAGGTGGTGAGCGGGGCTTTGAATAAAAGGTGCAGCGGAGGCCCAGCTCCACCTCATCATCACCATCTTAACAAGGAAGTTCGTTCTGTTAAAACTTCAGTCCCTCTTGCTGCATCAATATGCCCATTCCCCTTAGTCCTGAGCAAGAAAGGGTTGTTAGTTTAATCATCAAGACCAGTGGTGCGCAACCAGTGGCGAGGTTGACCCCGCCGCCCCCCAGGGGACATGTGGCAATGTCAGGAGACATTTCTGGTTGTCACTACTGGGGAGGGAGTGCTACTGGCATCCAGTGGGTAGGGGCCAGGCATGCTGCCCACACGACAAAGAATCATCCAGCCCAGGGGAAAAAAAAAAAAGAATCATCCAGCCCGAAATGTCAGCATTATCAGTGAGTTCTCTGTGATGATGAAATGCTCTGTATCTCTGCTGTCCAATAGGGGAGCCACAGCAACGGCAGCTCCTGAGCACTCCAAATAGGGCTCATGCAACTAAGGAACTGAACTTTGAATTTTATTTAATTAATTTAAAATTAAATAGCCACACTCTGTTGGACAGATTAGGTCCAGATCATTTTTAGCTAGGTTGATCTTTTATATTTTTTATTATTATTTTTAAGAAAGAGTGTGTGTGTGTGTGTGTGTGTGTGTGCAAGCACGCAAGCAAATGGGGAGGTAGAGCAGGGGCAGAGGGAGAGGGAGAGACAATCCCAAGCAGGCTCCACGCCCAACATGGAGCCCAGTGCAGGGCTCGATCTCACGACCCTGAGATGGTGACCTGTGCTGAAACCAAGAGTCAGACACTCAACCAACTGAGCCACTCAGGCATCTTAAACCTTTATGTTCTTAAAGACGGTTTCTGAAAACTGGATTGAGGGTTTGAGGAGTAAAGGAAAAAAGGACATAGAACACAAGCTCCTTGAGAGCTCTGACCTGCTTTTGACTTTTCACACCTCAGAAAGAGAGAGACAGAGAGTTGGGGAGAAAGAAGAAAGGAAGACAGGATTAACAGAGGCAATGACATTACTTACGGGTGAACGATGGTTGACCAGACATTCGGCCTTTGTGAAAGTTCTTAGTTGTTCTGAGCCTCTGTTTGCCAACCTGTAGAATGGGATTGCTGTACTTAACTCATGGCTGTTCTGTGGTTTGTGGTTTAAGCTCACAATAACAGTCCTTAGAAGTCATCATCTCATCTCATTGTTCCCACAGCCCACTGAGGCAGAGGGGGACAGGGATTAGACAACCCAACTTAAAGTTGAGGCTACTGAGACCCATAGGTGAGCAGTGGCTTATCCAAGGTCACAAAGCCCATGGGAAGAGCAAGAATGAGAGTCTTAGTATCAGCACTTGGAGTCTAGGGTTTATGCTCTACACTCAGGCCAAGACTCCACTGACCCTAACCCAGCAATACAGAGTCTCTGGGTACCCAGAGCCAAGGCAGATGCAGAGGGGCCTACCAGCTGACACCAGCCCCAGAGCACGGATGGAGCATTTCACATGTGCTAGCTTATTTACTCCTCACGACAGCCCAGGGAAGGGGTGCTTACTACTAAAGAAGTTGTCAAGGCACAGAGAGAGAGGTGTAGTACTTGCCCACAGCCACACAGCTTGTCAATGATGAGCTTTGAGACTCAGCCCCACACCTGCTCCAGACACCTGGTTCCAGGCATTTCTGTGCTATGGGATCCTGGGGAGACACAGGGCATCAAGAGAGGTCTGAGGTAGGCCAGACTTAAAAGGGGGCTTGTCGAGGTTCGGCTCAGAGTGGACACAGCGATTTGAATGTTGAAGCTGAATATGGAGGGCTAGACACTCGAGGGAAAGACTAACAGAGACAGTCCCAAGATGCCGCCACACAAAACCCAAAGACACGAAGCTCCTTGGAAATACAGAAGCCTGAAAACAATATCGGAACTAGTTGCACGACCCCACTCTGAAGGAGGCGCACAGCTGGCCACTGTGGATCAGGGAAGGCTTCCTGGAGGAGGAGGCTTCAACTGGATCTTGGAAAAAGGAAGAGGCACCCTTCAGCAGAGCCACAGTAAGCCCAAGTAAGGGAATGGTGCACTGTAGAGTCAGAGAACCCACATTCTTGTCCTGGTTTGAGCATCTGTGGGCTCCTCACCTTCTCTGAATCTGCGTTCCCTCATCCTAACCTGCGACTAACCATTACGTCTCTCCTGCAATGCCATCATGCAGAATAATGGGTATGAAAGGCTTCGGGAGTTGTAGTACAGTCTGGAAATGAGTTTAAGGACAGAGGGGAACAGACCTGGGCTCAAATTCAGACTCTGCCACATATAAGCTGTGTGACCCAGCAGGTCCCTGAGCCTCTCTCAGCCTCAGTTTGCTTCCCTGTAAATCAGGAACGCTCAGAATGTCACTCTTGCAGTGATTAAATGAGATAATGCAACACAGGCAAAATGGCTGTCGAGGTATAAGCACTCAATACACATCGGCCATTCCTATTTCACTTCACAAGCACCTGTTCTGTGGCTGGCACTCTTCAAAGTGCTTTACTCATTCTATATTCACAACTCATTTGATCCTGAAACAGCCCTGTGAGATGGTGTATCAATCAGGATCTGAGCAGGAAAATAGACACCTCTTTAAGTATGAACACAGGGGGAAGGTAAGGCCAGGAATTGGTTACGAGCCAGCATTTCTACCCCTAGGCTGGCTGAAGGGGCAGAGGGATGAAGTGATGCTTCTAGGGCCCAGCAGCTGGGAGTCTTCTGACAATCATCTAATGGAAGCTGGAATCACAGCTGAAGACCCTCCAGGAGGACAGGAGGCTGCTACCACGGAAACTCCCCAAGGCAGGGAGAGAGAAGTACCTAGGCTTTTCCCTTCCTCCTGACTCCCATTGGTGGAACCCAGCTGATGCAGAGGAGCTTGGGCTCGAACAGACGGGGTGGGGGGTGGGGGGTGGAGCCAGGAAAAGTTCCGAGGGCAAGAGGCCCAGACCAGCACAAGTAGAGACCATCATTAGTCCCATCACACTGAGATGCAGACAAATCAAGCAACTTGCATAGGCTCCTCTTAACCCAATCTGAGTCTGTGCTCATAACCCCTATAGGGTGGCACCTTCAGGATATTATAGACACCAGAGTTGACTGGAGCCCTCCTTCTGGGGTGCCCGGGCCAAACTAAGAGGGTGGATGTCCCACTGGAAAGAAACCAGGCGCCTATCCTGAAGGCAGGTGGAGGGCCGGGATTTGACCTGCAGGAGGACAGTGCCTGAGCGACCAGGAGAGGAGACAGCCACCTTCTCCAGAACCGCATTAGCAGCAATTTCCCGAGGTGACGGGGACGGGAATCGCCGGCCCGAATGTTGCCCATTTGTAATCGCAAAGCAAGCATTTTTCCACCTCTTAATGGGGGACCCAACCAATCCGCGAGACACCCTATTTCTCTTTGTCTTCCCCTGCCAAGTCAGCAGGCTGACTGATCTCCCCCGGGTGATTAATTTTCCCCTTGACACCCTGGGGAATGAGACATTTGTCCCAAGGGTAGAGAGACAAAGAGGCAGGTCTGAAGTGCAGGAGGGCAGCGGGGCAGCCCAGGCCTGGCCCACTGTCCCAGGCACCTCGCCCCTTGCAGGCTAGGGCAGAGGGCAGGCTGGCTGGGGAGCAGGGTCTGCAAGCTTAGGGGTCTGGGCAAGAGTGCAGCCACCTAGGGGCTAGCTAAAGGGAACAGTGGAGGCAGAAGAGAAGGCCCAGCCACAAGGACCAGTGGATGCCAAAATCTCACTGCAGGGATGAAATGGGATCTCGCTGGACACAGCCACTCAGGCCGGGGTTTTAACAGCTTCATGGGCTATAGTGTGTTCCGAATTGCCAAAGTTCTGGATCAAACCAATGAGGGGAAATGGGGCAGGGAGTATATAGAAAGCTTATTACTTCCTAATGTCATTTCTTCCTTTTCTGGAAAGAGGAGGTTGCGTACACAGTCTCTGAGAGACAAAATCTCTGGGTTCAAGTCCAGCCTCTGCCATTTGTTAGCTGTGGGATTTGGGACAAATTTCTTCACCTCTCTGTGGCTCCGTTTCCTCATCTGTTAAATGGGTTATAATTTTGCTCCCCTCGTAGGGGTGTTAAGAAGTCCTTGGTTCTAGATCTCTAAAACCTTAGAAGACTGCCCCACACTCATGGCTGCTTAGAGGCATCTAAGCTTTTCCTCCTTACATTTATGAGGTTAGAAACAGCAAGAGCCTCCTGTACTTGAGTCATTTTCAAATGCCGCCATGCTGCAAGCATGATTCTTGAGTAGCACGCCCAATGCAATTATTTTAATACATTCATTTCAATTGATTCTGTTTTTACTTAGATTTATTTGGGAAGAAAACTTTGCATGCTGAGCTTAAATGGGAAATCACTTACATGTCATAATGAGAAGTTAACTGGGAAAATAGATACCACAAAAAGAAGACACAGTTATTAGATTCTAGCCAATCCTTGTTGTCTGCTGAAAGATTTCCTGCCTGACCCTGCTCTCTCTTATGAAAAGGGGAGACTGGCTAGTACTGACTAGTACTAGAGTGGTATAAAGACCCAGCAGGACCTAGCTGATTATTTAACATGGGGGAATTGAAAGGATCAAAAGAAGATAGAGAAGAAAGAAAGAAAGAAAGAAAGAAAGAAAGAAAGAAAGAAAGAAAGAAAGAAAGAAAGAAAGAAAGAAAGAAAAAGGAAGAAAGAGAGAAAGGAAGAAAGAGAAAGGAAGGAAGGAAGGAAGGAAGAAAGAAAGAAAGAAAGAAAGAAAGAAAGAAAGAAAGAAAGAAAGAAAGAAAGAAAGAAAGAAAGAGAGAGAGAAAGAAAAAGAGTAACTTTCTCCCCACGAGATTTAGGGTTAGGTTCCGGAAAACCCTCTTCTGGAGCTGCAGGGATCATATCCTACCCCACCCAGTGGACCATGTCATTCTAGGAACATTCCAGCCCTGACTTTCATTTCCTTGGTACCTCTGAGTCTTGAGATGAGTGAGCCCAGCCCACTGCTAAGGTCGAGAAGCAGCAATGACTTTTCCAAACAGACTAGTGGGATCTGAACATTCAATCAAGGACTAAGGGTTTGGGTTATTTATATTTATCATCTCCACACTCTTCCATATAGGTACCTTGGAAGGAATGGTGCTGTTTACCACTGCATTGCCTCAGGAAACCTACATGTGGTCAGTGATGGTCAGGGTCAGGGTCAGGGTCTTTGGAACTCTCATATGAAAGCCATTAATGTTTGTTGAGCACCTACTATGTGCCTTGTTTAACTTATCTCTGACTTTTCCTTGGTACCTGCCACAGAGCCTGGCATGTAGACAACTGAATGTTTGTTGAAGGAATAAATGGATTAATGACTGAAATGAATTGATCAGCTGAATGGATGGATGGATGGATGGATGGATGGATGGATGGATAAATGGACAGATGGATGAATGATGTAAATAATTGAAGAATAGCATAAATAACTGATGGATATAACAGGGGTTTGGTCATAAGCAAAAGAAACTCACTCTAGCTAGATTAATCAGAAAGCATAGTATTGGGCAGTTATTGAGCAACTCCCAGAAAAATTCAACCCTCCATAGTCCTTCGTTTCTTCCGAAATACACATTTGGGATCTCTCACTGTGAAATCCACGGGTTTGGGCTGCATCCCCCAAATCTCAAACACGCATGAGCGTTCTTACTTCAGATGCAGATTCATCTCTGCATCCCCTGCTCCCTACCCCCAGAATATCCCACCCCCAGATCCTTTTTGCACAAGCACATAAGACATAACCTTTGTGAAATGTGTTCGTGACAATCACAAAAGGCAGAGTTAGTCCCCCATTTTATGGATGAGCTCCTTGGATGTAGGGACCCTCTCAAGTTCACCAGGGATGGTGTCTGCAAACATCAAGTCTTTCCTAGCCAGGGGCGGGGCGAGTGGAAACAGGACGGAAATGAGAGCTCGGTTTTGCACAAGCCTTTCTAATCCAAAGCAAACAAATAAAGCCAGAGAAGAGAGAACCGGGAAGCAGGCACTCCCACACATCAATGCCCACTGCCAGCTCAGGGGCTTCTAATTGCCTTAGGAACCACCTGGTCTCCATTTAGCAGAAAACTGCCCCCTTCGCTTGGCGCAGCGGCAGTGGGGGCGGTGGAGGGACGTCAGGTGCTTCTTGGCTGGGAGCTGAGAGAAGGCTGGGACTTGTGCCTTCAGCCAACCTGGGCTCCCGCCTCCATGGGACAGACCAACTGGGCCAGGCAGGAGGCTCCTCTCCTGTTGGATAGAGAGGGGTTCACTCGCCACGTTGCTGGGGTTTTGTTTTCTTCCTCCTGCTCCTGGCAGGGGAGGCTGGCAGAGCTGGCTGCAAGCCCCATCCCCGGAATTTGCCATCTCAATTAGAACCCAAGATGAGCAAAACACCTGACAAGGAGAGGAGGAGGTGAGATGGAGAGAAGCAAGGATGGGAAGCCCTCTGGCCATGCCTCTGGGAAGCAGAGATCCAGGGAGAGCGGAAGGCAGAGAACCTGAAAATCCTCCAGGCCTTCTTGTTGTGGAGAGGAGGCGGGGGAGGGGCAAGGAGATGCAGCAGGGGGGCTGGACAAGCTCTCCATCTTTCTGACAACCATTACTAATAAGAGTTACCTTCCACTGCACACCTACTATGTACCAAGGAGGCTGCTAAAGATTTTATGTGTGTTACCTACATCTTACCTACCTGGCAATCCTTGCAAGATAAGTATTCCTTCATTCACTCCCACAAGTATTTCTTGAGCACACCTCTCCTCCATCTTGAGGATTTGCTGATCATCTTTCTAGACAGACACCATCTCACAGTCTCTGCCTTCATGGAGTTTACAGTCTAGTTGGAGGAGAAAGGCGATAGATGATAGATAGATAGATAGATGATAGATAGATAGATAGATAGATAGATAATAGAGATAGATATAGATAGATAGATGATAAAAAAAACAAGTATTTCAGAAGGTGACTGGGGAAGTATCTCTAAGGAAGAAGGCAACATTTGAGCAGATACCTAAATAGATTGAGGGTACCTGTGGAAGGGAAAAGAACAATCCAGGCAGAGGGAATAGCGAGTGCAAAGGCCCAGGGGTGGGAATGAGCTTGTAGATTTGAATGTCAGCTCAAGGACGAATATGGCTGGCACATAGTGAGCAAAAGGATGCATGGTAAGAGTTAAGGGCTGGAAGGCAGCAGGGAGTCAACCCAGCTTCCCTTGAAAGCCATGGGAAATAAGTAGAATGTGGAGGGTTTGAGCTAGGAGTGGCATGATCTGGTTGATACTTTACAGAAACCCCTCTGGCAGTGTGTGGGAGTTGATGAGGAGCACTGTGGGAACTAGAGATGGGAGCAGGGAGGCCAGGGAGAAGCCTACTACCCTCGCACTGGAGAGAGAAGACCATCACTCAGACCCAGACAGCAGCAGTGGGATGGAGAGAAATACTTGATTTGGAATACAATTTGGAGATGGAATCAACAAATATTCTTCATTCACAAATAGGTGAACTAAGGCTCAGAGAGTAAGCATAAGCAAGCCCAAAGCTTCCCAGTGAATTGATGGGTCTGAGACCAGCACCTAGGATTCCCAAGCTAAAACCTCCTCTGGGGGCACCTGGGTGGCTCAGTGGTTGAGCATCTGCCTTTGGTTCAGGTCATGACCCTGGGGTCCTGGGATCGAGTCCCACATCGGGCTCCCTGCAGGGAGCCTGCTTCTTCCTCTTCCTATGTCTCTGCCTCTCTCTCTCTGGGTCTGTCATGAATAAATAAATAAAAATCTTAAAAAAAAAAAAAAAAACCTCTTCTGCATCCCAAATCACCATCTTAAAACAGCAGTCTGTAAAACTTTTCCACAAAGAAAGAGATCATAAATGTTTTTGGCTGTGCAGGTGAGATGGTCTCTACTGCAACTCCTCAGCTCTGTTCTTGTAGCTGAAAAGCAGTCATAGGCAGTATATAAACAAATGGGTGTGGCTGTGTGCCAATAAAGCTTTATTTACAAAAACGGGTGGCCGGTCCAGAAGCCTGGTCCCTGGCTCTCGATTGAAACCTGCCCCGGAAGACTCTCAGAAGTAGGTGATGAGGAGCCATTCAAAGAAACAAAATAACCTTATTAGCTGATTTAGGTTAATGGGACAGAACTGTGCCTTGAGAAAATATGCATGCCTGTGGCCAAGAAACAGTAACATTTGAGTCAAAGCCAGGAAACTTCCAGATCCATTAAGAAGCCCGGCTATAAGCCCCCTGGGAGGAAGGGCTGAGCAGGAGTCCCCGCTCAGGGGTGTCTGTCTCTCTGGCTGGCTGATGACAAGACCTGAGGAGGTGGGGGATCTCAACGACCCCCGTGCCATCAACGTCGCAGCTGTGCGGGCTGGCAATACCTCCAGACCACTGGCACTCTGCGATCGTCCCAGGAGAGAAAGCAGGACACAGATGCTATTCCAGAGCATGAAATGGGTTGGAGGAAATGGAGACATTGCCGGGGGGAGAGAAAGCCCCCCTTGGGGTCCCTGTCATCTGTATTAAGAAAGGGCTGGCACTGCCTGCAAAGTAATGGTTGCTGTTTTGTTTGATGTGAGTTTATGCATGTGTCTGTTTGGAGAGCGTACTTTTTTTTTTTCTTTAGGTTTGGTATTTGGTTTAACGAAGGCATTTCAGCTGTACCTGGTTTGTACGGAGCCTGTCACTTGGTGGGAGACTTTAATTGCAAGCAGTGCTTGGGCTCTCTGAGCTTCCGTTTCCTTCTCTGTGAATCAGGAAACAATTGAGGAGGTAGACGTGGCATCTCACAGGCTAGCCCAGTGCCTCTCAACCTTCCTGTGCATGAGAATCGCCAGGGAAATTGTCAACTCCCTAGTGCCCAGGGCTTCTCCCCAGAGATTCTGATTCAATCGGTCAAGAGTGGGGCAGGGCGATTGGTAAATTTACAAGTGGCCCTTTTGGGGTAATTCGTGGGTGTAGCCAGGATTGGGAACCACTCGGCTGGGTGTTCTATGTAGATATCAGGAGGGGGCTCTCCACTGAGGCAATGTGGCCCGAAGGGGGCATTTGGGTTATTCTGGGTTGTCACAGCTGAAGTGGCATATCTGGTGGGGGGAGACCAAGGATGCTGCTAAACATCCCATCCATACTGCACAGGGCGTGGCTCAGAGGAAACTCCAAATAGGAAACCTTGCTGGCAAAGGTTCAGCAGTCCTCGGCTTGGGTGGAAGTTCCTCTGTGAAGCCACTCCACGTTCCCAGCAGGTGTGGAAGGTGCCCTGTCCCCGGGCTCCCATGGCAGCCACGCACATCCTGTCAGGGTCCACCAAGGACATCAGAAGCCACGTAAAGTGTTCACAACAGTAGGAATGGTGCCAGGAACTGTGCTCCTGGTGCTGAGGATGCCAATGTCCCACGGGGGACAGTGATGAGACACCAGAGATCAGCAAGAGCCTGAAGCTGCCTCCACCCTAATCAGGAGGGAGGGAAGAAGAAGGTGGCATCACTGGAGCCAGCTAGAAGACACCAGAACCACGGCCAGGGGTGGGCTCTCCTGAAGAAGCTGGAGCCACAGAGGCTATAAACCACCCTAGCTTCTCCCTTCCTTCCCGCCTCCAATGCCCTGATGGTGTCTTCCATTGGCCAAACTCAACTGGCCAGGAGCCTAGAAATGCAGCCTGAAGGTGCCTGCCCCCCAGTGGCAGGGCAAGGGCAGGGAATGGATCTGAGTACAAAGGAACCTAAGATGAGCCACGCAATCCTGCTTCCTGCTCCAACCAGCTGCTTGTGATAACCCCAGGAGCCTACTCAGGGGCTGGCGGTGAAGAGGTGACCATCTATGCCTCACAACGCACAAGGCTGGGGGTGCATTTGGATTGGACATGCCACCCTGCTCCTTTCTGCTTCCAGTCTGGAATAGTTTCAGAGGGGCCTGTCCATGGTCAAGCCAACCTTGGGAATTCCCAATCACGTCTCCTGGCTGGAATCAACCCACAGACAATGCCTTGGGATGCCTGCTGTATCCCTCTCCCAGTGGTGTGAGCTTTAAGGGGCTCAGAAGTCCCAACGAAACGTGGTGAACAAGACAGGCAACTGACACAGGAGACAGGCAGTAAGTGAGTAGACAGATGCATTAGGTAATTTCAGGTGACTTCAAGTGCTGGGGGAAACAGGTGATGTAATCAAAAGCCACCAGGGAGACGGAGCAGGGGCTATCTTCTATAGAGGGAGATATCAAGAGAAGCCTCTCTGAAGAGATGTTTAAGCTGAGACCTGAATGAGGTTCAGGGAAGAGACCTATAGCTTGGTGTGAGAAGGGCCTCCCGGGCAGAAGGGACAGCCAGTGCAAAGGCCCTGAGGTGGGGTGCGCTGTCTGAAGAATGGCAGAAGCCAGGGTAGTCACAGGAAGATGAGGGCTCACAGGACCAAGATTTTGTAGGGTCTCTGAGGCCAGGGTCACAAATTGGCTTTTAGTTTAAAAAGGGATAGGAGAGCTTCAGGCAGGGTGGCGACGTGATCTGGTTCCTGGGTGTGAAAGATCACCCCAACTGCTGTGTGGCGATATGCACGAGGTGGAACAAATGAATCGTGCTCTCATTTGTGTGCTTGGATTTTACCGGCTAGTATATTCTCTCTCTCCCCAACCCCCCAAATGGGGGACCATTACCTAAGGTTGTCAAGCCTTCATCTTACCAAGATTGCAAATGTTCAAAAAGGAAAAAAAGAAAACCTACTGGATCCCCTCATCACAGTTTTATAATAGAAAGGACATTTTAGCACTAGAAAAAAAGGAGAAAGGAGGAAGGACGTAATCTCAGAATGAAGGACAATGCTTTGTATTCGATGGATTTAGCTTTGTGCAAAGCTCCCTCCTTCCTCCTGACTTTCCCAATGTTCTCTGAGGACAGGTGGCCACTTCATGAGGCCCTGGTGTGCCCTCGACCCCCAGAGCTGCCCAGGGGGTCAGAGGAGCAGCCAGGGGTGAGATGGAGCCCAGCTTCCTCCAAGAGATGCTTTGATGAAGCCCTTTGTCATCCACGGCCCTTTTGATAAACCTAAAACCCTCCACAGAGAGAAGTCAGGATTCAGTTTCCATCTTTTCCCACCGTGGGGTGACCCCCCCGCCCCTAGTGCGAGGATCACTGAGCCATAAAAGACAGAAGTCTTTCCCATGAGCTCAGGAGATGACACTGCGCCTTAGGTTATATTACAAATAACAACAACAAACAACAAATACAGATATTTACTGAGCACTCATATGTGCCCGGCACTATTCCAAGAGCTTTATAAATATTAATCCATTTAACAATGATAATCAATCATTGTAATGTATGGTATAGGATACATATACTGGTATTAAAGAGTACGTATACCATCTGTAATGTTATATAATAATAATAACCCTAAGGGCGCCTAGGTGGCTCAGTTGGTTAAGCATCTCTCTTTGGCTCAGTCATGATCTCAGGTCCTGGGATCGAGCCCCACATCGCTGGGGGCTGCTCAGCAAGGTGATGGCTTCTCCCTTTCCCTCTGCCCCTCCCCCCACCCTGCTCATGCTCACTCTTGAGCTCTCTCTTTCTCCCAAATAAATAAATTTACAAAAAATAATAACCCTATAAGGCAGATACCACAGCTTTGTGATGAGAAACTGAGGCACGGAGAGACAAAATAATTTGCCTGTAGCAACCGCACATAACATAGAACAGCAGCCGGATTCCCATGCCAGTGATTTGAGTTTGTCCACCATGCCTTTTGGGACACTCTGGGGAGGGGAGGGACTGGGGCAAAAGCCTGAACGTGCCAATGACGACAGGGACAAGCCAGAGAGAGGGGGAGGGAAGGGAGATCCAGAGAGCTGAGTGGTGCGTGGAGGTGAGGGGGGCAGGCAGGAGGGCACTGGGCATCTATCCCATTGCCCCACCCATGGCCCCCTCTGGGCAGTGAAAGGGCACATCAGCAAAGCACATAAAAGACCCTCTTAGATTCTGTTCCAAGGCCTGCTTCAAGGCCATGCATTCTCTCAAGGTTGATACCTTCATTCCATAAAACCTTGGTGAGCACCTACTATATGACGTGCGGGATATCACGAGCATACAGCTGTGAGCCAAACCGGCCAACGTTCAGAGGCAAGCAGGCAAGTGTAAGTCAAAATACTCATTCAAATGAAGTGTCCTCACAAAGCCCTGAGTGGAGGACGCTGCTCAGGCCAGGAGACACTATGCGGTCACCTGACCCTGCCCAGCTGGCAGTCAGGAGGTGGCCTTTGGGCTCTGATCAGAAACAGGAGTCATAACCAGCTGGCTCAGAGCTTCTCAATCCTTCCAGGGCTTCAAACTCACCAGAGGAGGCTTTAGAAATACCCACACCCAGGCGCCACCCGGAGAGAACGTGCTTCCATTGGTCTGAGCGGGGTTCTAGGGTTGGTGAGCTTCAGGAGGCTGACTAGGGGATGCTAACACGCAGGCCAGGTTGGGAAAGGCAGGCTGCACAGAGACGGAGGGGAGCTGGCCAGGCAAGGGCCTCTGCCCCAGCCAAGGCCCCCAGAGCTGAAAAGAGCTTGCCACCCAGAGGAACGAGAGAAGGGAGAGTCACAGGAGGTAAAATCTGCAGGCTGAAGCAGTAAGAGGTCTGCCAACCCGGCTGGAGGGCCACAAGCAGAAGAGGAAAATTTTCAAATTACTATGTCTTAAAGATCACTTTGTTTCACCCCCTTGGATGAGAAAATGGAGAAGTTAGTTCCTCTGGCTTGGGACTGGGTGCAGATTATTTTCCCCAAAAAATAGCTTCCTAGAATCGAGAGCTGGACACACCTTCCTTCCTCCAGATGTCTCTTCCTCCTTGTGAGTGTTAAGACCCAGCTTCAAATCCTGGCTGTGCCTCCAACCCCCACCCCCAGCAATCTATGCAACTCAGCCACATCTCTGAGCCTGTTTCCCCGTCTGTCCAATGGACAAACGTTTTCAGATGCCCAGAAGAAGCAAATGAGATCCAGGGGTGCTGGCAAACATGGTGCCTGTGGGCCAGGCACTGTGCTGGGCACGGAGGACAGAGCCATGAACAAGAAAAACCCAAAGGCTAGCGCAGATGAAGAAGTTGAGGGAGGTCTTGTAATAAAGGGTGAGGGCTGGGGCCGGGTGCAGGGGCAGCGGGGTCCTCAGGGTGCCCGTCCTTCCTGCAGGCTGGCGGGCGGAGGTGGGGCAGCCAAGGGCCTCCAGGACGGCAGCTGGCCAGGGGAGAGGGCCCCCCCAAGGCCTGGCAGGGGGTGGGGGGGTGGGGGGTGGACAGCAAGGCCTCAAGAGGGTGGGTGCTGGAGGAAGAAGACACCTTGCCATGGGGCTCCTTGAGGCCGCAGCCCCAGAAGGAAGTCAACCACACAAAGGGAGCCAGGAGACAGCAGGGGGAGCCTAATGCAACCTTTTAAAAAACAATAAATAATAGCGCCCCGTGATAAATGCGTCCCCTCATCTGAATGGCGGCAGGAGAACAGAACCGGCCCCTTCTTTCTAATCACTTAATGACCCCCAAGAGGGTGGAGGGGGCTCACTCAAGGCCCCCCTCGGCCTCCACCCCGCCTTCGCACCAGGTCTATAAAGAGAAACTCGCTCCTTAAAGAGGGTCATTTACAAACCCTCCTTAATGGAGGGCGGCAGAGCTCCCGGGTGACACCCTTCTGGTCCCGGACAAGGGTCATGAAAAAGGAATTGGCTTCGGAGGCCCGTGCACATGAGCTCGCCCAGCCCCGGCCGCCCCCGCCCCCCACGCCTCTGCAGCCGGGAGCCCCGCGGCTGGCACGCTCCGATGTATTTATTATTTTTCCCCCCATTGTCTCAGCCTCCCCCCACCGGCCGAGCCCCCTCCCTCCGCAGGGCCTCCCCCTCCCCAGCCGCCCCTCCGGCCCGCCCTCCGCCTGCATCCAGCCTCTCATAATAGCGTCCTTTTCACAGAGACAAATTGTCCGGCCTCAGGATGCACCTGAGGACTTTCGCCCCTTAACAAATGGTCTTTTAATTTTCTACCAGAAGGGCAGAGGGAAGGGGGGCCGAATCAATCACACATCCATCTTCATCATTGCTGCTGAGGGACTCTTTTTGCTGGCTGGCTGCCCCTGGGGAAGATGGGGTGAAAGAGAGGAAGGGGGGCGCCGTCGGAAGGGCCGTGGGGGAGGGGCAGCTGCAGGGAAGCCGAGCGGAGAAGCCTGGGCCGCCGCTCAGAGGGCCACCCCCCCCACACACCTCGGGTTCCAGGGTGATTTGAGTCCAACCAGCACCACCCAGGGAACGAGGTGCTGCTGTTTGGGCAAATGGGGAAACTGAGGCCTGCCTAGCCAGTGGCCTACAGGGAGGGACTGACAGAGCAGAGATGGGAGAGCAGCTCCGCCTCTTTGCCACTTCTGGCAAAGTGTTTAGAGTCTGATAGGCGGGCTTTCCAATTCTGGGGGGTTCCCACTCTCTAGCTGCACTCTGGCCAAGCCAATCATTCAGCCTAAGCCTCAAACTTCTCGGCTGTTAAATGGAGTAGTAAGAGTGCCTGCCTCCTAAGAGCGTTGTTGACTAAGTGAGATAATCCATGGGAAGTGCTTGGCCCAGTCCTTGGCATGAAGTAGACATTTGATCCATGATGACTGTGTCCCTGGATGTTCCGGAGCCAGGTTTTAGGTTTCAGATTTTCCCCGCATTACCCCCCTCCTTTCCAAAAAAATGGTGCCACTACTTAGAATTTGATTTTCCTGGAGTCTGGGGAGCTAGCATCTACTTTCAGGCCAGGGATGTTCAGGGCCTTTGCATCAACTGTTCCTTCCACCTTCTTCCCTCAGATATTTCCCTTTTACCTCTTCAGGTCTCAACTCAAATGTCATCCTCCAAGTGAGGCCTCTCTTGATCATCCTATACCATATGGGATCACCTCCCAAGTTTCTTTTTCTCTGGAGCACTTCTCTATGTAACACCCCATCGGTATTTCTTATTTATCTAACAAATAGCGTTATCTATGGGACAGGCATGGTTCTAAGCACATTACAGATACTGGCTTATTTAATCCTCACACAATCTAGGAGGTAGGGATTCTTGTCTCTCACTAACAGGTGGAGAAACTGAGGCACCCAGCTAGGTGTTCTGAAAGCACCTACATGAAGTGACAACCCAGTAGCAGTGAGCACACCTGGAGCCTAGACTGTGGCTTCTACATCCCCTTTCCCCACTAAAAAGGACCAGGGCTCCTTGAAAAAACAGCTGATTCTAGGTCTGGGACAGGGACAGGGTGCAATCAGTCTGGCACACCTGCCTGTGTAAGACAGTAAGGAGGTGTTCAAAGAATGGGGGAGGGAGGCCTGTCCAAAGGGCACAGGAGTCCACTTGGCCACAGTAGGGCAACTTGAACATCAAAATACATAGTAAAGGATTATTGGCCAGTGAATAAAAGAAGAGTCCTAAGTCCATACCGACATAGTAAATATATCAATGAATAAATAAATGAATGGATAGGTAAATAAATAAATAAATAAATAAATAAATAAATAAATAAGGAATTCTCTTGTTTACAGTAGAAAGCCAACACATAAGTATGGAAGGAGGACTGGAGTTGGAAAATCTGCATTTGGGAAATATCATCATAATGGATGCAGGCAAGAATCATCAAATGATGCTAAAACCAGTCAATCAAAGTCTAAGGCGTAGCCAGGTATTACCATCTTCTCAAAGGACAGATAGATGCCAGTTTGCCCTTCCTTGTCTGTCTTCCTGCCTATCACCTATACAGCCTTCAAAGCCCCAGGAAAACAGAAAGGTTTTGGTTTTTTATCTGCTTTATCACTTACTATATTCCCAGCACCTAGAGCAATGCCTGGCACACAGTGGGGACTTAATGAACATTTGCTGAGTGAATGAATGAAGTTCAGGCAGAGGCACTAAGGTGCTCCAGATCACACAGCTGCCAGGACAGAGTTTGGGCTTGTCCAGGTTTGAGCTAACTCCACATGCAACCTTCACAGCCGCTGCATCCTACGGCCCCCACGCTCTGTGTCCTGGAGCCTCCAAGATAGAAGGGACTCCCACGGGGGAGCAGGCTTTGCAAAAATGAATCCCCAACCAAAGAGAAAACCAGAATTCAAACGTTTCCGGATTGTAGAGCCACATACCTAGCCCTAGCGAATTATGTGGGCTTGCCCAGCCGTGTAGGGGCCTATTAAAGAGGAATGCAGATCTCAGATCAAGCCTGAGGCCCCGGAGAAAGCCAACCCAGCTGGAGGTTTAGCTCAGCCCCTGCCCGGAGGGGAACTGGAAAAAAAAAAAAAAAAAAAAGCTTGGCTTCCTCTCCCTCCTACCACCTCCCCTCCTCTCCCTTCCCCCAAATCCATACCCCAAGGGAAGGCTGGGAGCCCTGGGAGGGCTGCCTCCCCCTCTGCGGAGGGAACTGAGGGAGAAGGTTAATTAGATGTTTGCATCCAATTTATGTCTTGTTTGTGAAAGCGCCATTTCAGCTGCAGCCCGGGCGGCGGCCCCTTGCCCTCCATCACGAGTCTCAGAGTTACTTCACAGCTCCAGAACTGGTTAGCCCGGGTCAAAACGCGCCCATTATCATTTTATCACTGCCTCTTCCTCTATAATTACGGAGCTCTGCTTCCCACCACCACCACCACCCCCCACTTTTCTGTTGTTTCAACCCCTCTTCTCATCCTCCTCCCAGGGCATGGGGAGAGATGGACCTCAGGGAAGTCCACGTGGGTCAACATCACTGACCCGCACCTGCCTTCTGTGGGCTGGGCTCTGAGCCGGGCACCCTGGGGCATGCCAAGGGCATGGGACGCCACTCAGCTGGAAGGCTCCCACACCAACTGGCTGCCCGGCTAGGGATCAGAGGCCCCTTAAACGCAGGTGCCACGCAGGTAAGGCAAGTGAGCCATGCTGGGGAGCAGGAAGCCACAGGGGGAGGAGACAGGCTAATGGAGAACACGGCCCAGCCTGGAGGGGCGCCATCCTTCAGCTCTGGCCTGGGGGTAACTGTCAATTGGCAGGTTGGCCCATCTCTGTGTTTAGGAGAGATGGGGTGAGAGTCAGGGGGACGAGGTGGTCCAGGGCGGACAAATAGCCCAACACTGGAAATTACCCAAATACCTCTCAACAGTAGAATCGATTAATCAAATATGGCTTCTTCATACAATGGAATAGGACATGGCAATGTCCCTGATGCACGCCCAGTATCTCCCACTGGCACCTGGCACACACTAGGTGCTCCGTATGTGTTTGTTAAATGAATGAGCAAAAGCCCTCAAGAAGCATGTTCTGAGGCTCAATTTTAAAAGTCCACTTCTGGGGATCCCTGGGTGGCGCAGCGGTTTGGCGCCTGCCTTTGGCCCAGGGCGCGATCCTGGAGACCCGGGATCGAATCCCACGTCGGGCTCCCGGTGCATGGAGCCTGCTTCTCCCTCTGCCTGTGTCTCTGCCTCTCTCTCTCTCTGTGACTATCATAAATAAATAAAAATTTAAAAAAATAAAATAAAATAAAATAAAAGTCCACTTCTGGAGTTCTCCATTCCGGCTGGAATCCAGCCTGGACCGGCTGGAGACACCCACCCCCCACCCCTAGCCCCCACCCACAGCCAGCCTCCCTCCATGCTGTGTTCCTTGGCCAGGCCTGCTGTGACCTGCCAGTCACTCTAAGTCCTGCAGGCAAGGCCCACTGGAGGCCAGATGGAGCCCTCCTAACTCATTCTGCTTGTCAGGGCAGCCTCACCTGGAGCGGGGGGGCGGGGGGGGGACCTCTCTGGGGGAAGGGGGCCAGTTGGGTCTATTAACCCCTTCACCCCTGCCCAGTTCCATCCAGGGGATGCTGGGCTTTAGGATGCAAATTGAGGTGGTCCTGGTAAAGGAGGAATGTGCCTCCTCTCTGAGGTTCCCAAAGGCCCCATCTCAGTACCATGTCCATATCAGGGTGGGGCTCACCCTGGGGTTCCCCCCACCAGCACCTCAGGAAATAAAAGGTAGTTCTGCTCTGCTCTTGGAGGAAAGCCAAAGAACACCAGGAGGTCAGAGGGAGAGCTGAGATCGGATCTCCTGAGTTCATGACCAAGGTTTTGCCTCCTCTTCTGGGCAGAGTCCCCATTGTTCTAGGGCCCATTCTACTGTTGTCCCCAGCCCTGCAGAATGCCCCCACCCCACCCTGCCATCCATCCTCGCTCAGCAAGGGAAGCAAGAGAAGACATCTCTCCAAATCTGGGGTGAGGGCTATAAGGAGAAGAGCTTGGGCAAAGAGATCCAGAAGAGGGAGCTGCTGCTGCTTGTCCTGATTTCCGCAAGTGTTTGGGACCCTCTGCAAAGATACAGGATCACTCGTTGCCTCAGTTTCTCCCTCTGCCAACCTTTGGCTTCTGTGGGCAGGAACCATGCCTGGCTGCTGTGCGGGGAGGAGACTGGAGAGGAGGAGAGGAAGGTAAGGTCAGATGAAAGTACAAGATGATGGGAGCTTGTCATGGCTGCGCTGGAGAGATCATGGGGCGCCCCACCTTGCACATTGCATGTGATGCTGTGCCTTTACCGAGCTCTGACACGGATCCTAAGAGAACCCAATTTAGAAGCTTCATCTTCATACCAAAGAGCAACTTTGTCTCCTTCATTAGACCTCCACCCTCACAAGAGCCCCCAGCCCTGCCCCAGGCTCCCCTCTGTGACTAGCCGGGTGGGTGGGTGGGTGGGCAGGTGGGAATGTACTCTGCCAGAATTAGCCAATTCCCTAGGGCATCAGTCCCCACCCCCTAATTTAGGAAGATTAGAGAGTCTCTGTAGCTGGAAGAAGGAAAGAAAGAAGGGAGTGAGGGGTCTTGCTTCTTCTGACACTATAGTATCAGGGCTGTTTACAGAGATTAAAATCCCATTGGTACGGGGTTTAATAATTTCACCATTGCAGGGCGAGCAGCTGGGCAGGGGACCCTGACATGCTGAAGTGTGAACAGCTCAGCTACAGGTTCAGGACTCCTGACAAATCAGTTCACCTGGTCCTAGGAAGGCTGAAGCATCTGCTGGGGTTGGGAGGTGGCCCTTTCATTCACTCAAGTGTTATGAGAGCCTGCACTGCGCCAGGCGCCCAAGCAGTATGATCCCCTGCCCTCATAGCGCTCACAGTCTTGCGAGGCTGCCCAGTGCAGAAGAAGCTGTCAGACAAAGAATACAAAGTCCCAGGGATCCCAGGGACCATGCAAAAGGAAGAACATCATGTGAACACAGAGGCCATAAGCCCCAGAAGAGCCACGGAACACCAAAGGTGGCCGGCAGCCCCCCAATGCTGGAAGAGCCAAGGAAGTGTTCTCCCCTACAGGCTGCAGAGGGAGTAGGACCCTGCTAGCACCTCAGTTGTGCACTGCCGGCCTCCAGAACGGAGGCAATAGATTTCTATTATTATAGGCCATCCAGTTTGTGGTACTTTGTCACAGCAGCCCTCAGAAAGAAACACAGTGACCATCCCGGAGTACAGGGGGACACCAGAGCCTGCCCAGGTCCAGGCTTCCGAGCCACAGTGTCAGCGTTTGAGTCCTGACTCGGTCAATTCCCTGCTGGATGATCTTGGGCAAGCAGTGGCCTCACCTCTCTGAACCTTGGCTTCCTGTCTGTGGCAGGGAAATGATGATCACAGCCCCTGCTTCCCAGGGTCATCGAAAGACCAGCCCATCAGGGGCAGGTTGCAAAATGCCAGTGACAGTAATAGGGATGAGGTTAGAGAGCAAGTTCTGGGTGGCTGGTCCTGCCTGGGGTGGGGGGGGTGGGATGGAAACCCAGAGAGTACCAGTCATAGACATAAGGAGGAGTCGTAGACATAAGGAGGGAGAAGGGATAGCAGGAGAAGAACTCATTACTCTTGAATGAGAGGCATGGAGGGAAATAGTTAGACCCACATCTTGCCTGGGTTCAAATGCCAGCTCCACACCCAACCTGCTGTGTGACCCTAGGCAAGTTACCTAACCTATCTGTGCCTCCATTTCCCCATCTGAAAATGGAGCATCATCACATCCGTCCACAACATTGCTGTGAAAATTAAATGTTAATATGTGATGCCACTCGAAACACAGTGCCAGGCATGAAGGAAATGTCACATGAGCGAGTGTGAAATAAATGAATAAACATACATAGAAACTTCAATCCCCTTCTGGCAGCCCCCCACCAGCAGCCCCCCAGCCTTCAGCCGCAGCGCGAGAAGGATGGTCCCTGCACACTGAAGTGAGAGAACATTCCACCATCGGGAAGTGGAAGCACTGAAAGCTTTTGCTTGGAGGAGCCAGAGATTATACCTTCAGCCAGCCTGGGATCCTGCTGCTGACCTCAATGAGCAAAGGGACAGATGGTGACAAAAGACCTGACGAATTTATTGGGCCCCTGCCACAAAGTGCTTTCAGAGAGTACCAGGTTGAAGATCAATAGGGAGTGGGAAGGGGCGTGGCTTGAAAATAGCTTAGTGGGGAGGGGATTCCGGGGGACAGCGTGGGAGGGCGGGGAAAGTGGGGACAGAGATGCTTGGTGGGAGGAGAGCTCGCAGGCTGGGGAGGCAGGAGGTAGCTTTTAGTCCCGGTGCAGATCTGGGTCAGCTGTGGGTCCTAGATAAGGCTCTTGGAAGCCAACCCTAATCCTGGCACCTGCCAGGGACTTCACACAGTTTCAGGGACTGGGAATTACCCTGCGGGTTTTGTCTAAAATAGCTGGGCTGATCCAAGAGGAGCCCAAATGGCAAAAGTGGAGAGAACTGTAATATTCAGCCAATGATAATAGCAGCTCACACCTACCGAGAGCTTACTGTGTGCCAGGCACAGCAATAGGTGCTTTACCTGCTGTATAAGTTTCCGAGGGCCGCTGTAAACAGGTGGTGGCTTAAAACAACACAAAAATGATTATCTTATCATTCTGTAGGTCAGAAACATGCCATGGGTCTCACTGGGTGAAATCAAGGTGTTGGCCAGGCTGCATTTATTCTGGAGGCTCTAGGGCGGAATCTGTTCGTTACTTTTTCCAGCTTCTAGAGGCCACCTGCTTCCCTTGTTTTATAGCCCGCTCCTCCTTGTAGAAAGCCAACAGCTTTCTCTCCTGTCTGTCTCTCTCTCTCTCTGACTTCTGCTTCCATCCTCACATCTCCCTCTCTGATTCTGCTCCACCAGCCTCTTATAAGGACTCTTATCTTTCCATTGGGCCCACCTGGACAATTCAGGATAATTTCTCCATCTCAAGATCCTTAACCACATCTGCAAAGTTCCTTTGGCTATGTCAGTTAACATATCTATAGGTTCCAGGGACTAGGTTCCAGGGACTATTTTTTCTTCAGCCTACCTGACTTGGATGGACTCAATTCCCCCCATGAAGCTACTTTATGAGGGAGGGACCATTATTTCCTCCATTGTACAGATGACAAAACTGAGACTCTGAAAGGTAATCAACTTATCCAAGATCATGCTCCCAGGAAAAGTAGAGACTCTCCCTTTCTTCAGCTCTGCACCTAGGAGGATGAGCCCCTGGATCCAACTTTGCCTGAAGGAGTCTACCTTCAACTTCTCAGTTAATAAGCAGACAAATTACCTTTTCTGAATCAAGTCAATCAAGTTGGATCTCATATTATTTATAACCGAGAGGGTTCTGGAGGACATGGGAGTCCTTTAGGAAGGAGGATGCAGAGGATCTGTTTCCCACAGGGTAAGGATTACACATGGCTATAATGCCCAGTTACTTAATCTGCTGGCCAGAGTCCAATCCTTAAAAAGGTTAGGTCATTCATTCATTCATTCATTCAACAAATAAATTTTGAACATTTGCGCTGTGTTAAGGCAGTGTTCTAGGTTGGGGGCAGCAAACTTTTCTGCCAGATAGCAAATATTTTTGACTTTGCACACTCTGCCTATCTCTGTTGAACTCTAGTTGTAGAGCAAAAGCAGCCATAGACAGTCAGAGAAGAATGGGCATGGCTGTGTTCCAATAAAACTCTATTTACAAAAGTAAGCTGCAAGCTGACTTTGTCAGTGGGCTGTAATTTCTTGATGCCATTCTAGATAATAAAAATTCAGCTGCGAATACATCACTTAAAGGCTCTGCCCTCATGGAGCTTCTATTCTATGTCATAATGAACAAATAACTATATGAATAATGTCAAGAAGTTATACACACCATGCAGAAAAATCAAGCAGAATGAGGATGTTAATGCAGGGCGGTCAGGGAAGGCTGTGCAAAGTCACCTTTACCTGAAGGAGATAAAGGTGAGAGTCAGGCAGGCAGCTAACCAGACAGGGAGAAGCAGGTGCAGACACCCCAAGATGGGCCCATGCTTGGGGAGTCTGAGGAGCAGCAAGGAGGCTGTGGTTAGAGCAGAGTGAAAGGAGAAGGAGAGGGCAGAGGAAGGGAGGGGTGAGAACAGAACTGGGACCTGCAGTTAGGACTTGGGGGTTCGGCTGTGATGGGGTTGTGATCTGAGGGTTTGGGGCAGGGGAATGACAACATCTGGCTCATGCTCTGAAACAGCTCTGGCCACCGGGCACCAAAGGATCTGAGGAGCAAGGGTGAAGCAGGGAGGCCAGGGAGGAGACTGTTGCAGGAAGAAGCCCACAGACGATGGGGTGTCCGATGGGGGACAGCTGTGCAGAGGGCGGGAGCTGATCGGATTCAGGATAAATGCTGAAGGTCAAGCTGACATGACTGTCTGACGGGCACCACCCTGACCCAGGCCTTGCTTTCCATCACCTTCCGCAGTGGCTCCCACCCACCCCCACAACAGTGAAAACAGCCGTCAAGACTTCTTTTTTTCAGAGAATGGGAAAAAAAAGCCAACAATCTATTAACTCATCAATACGGAACCCCGCCAATCTGTCCATCACCCGGGTTCCCGTCGATAACTCCATCTCGTAACTGACAAGGCGGGAGGGAAGAGGGGAAAATGAAATATTTATAATTTCTTACGGGACAAAGCCCTTCCCCAAGGTGACGTTCTCAGGTTCAAGCACATGAAAGTTTCCATCACAGAAAGGTCTCCCTGACTCCTGCCATCTTGGTGGGGCAGAAACACCCAACAGAAAAGAAAATCCTACAAGGCATCTAGAAGCAAAGCTCTTTCATTTGGACCAAGACTTAAGGGTCAGATCCATAGATTTCCATAAATCGCTAGATGTGCAACCAAGGGCAAATGATGTCTTCTCTCTGGCCTCTGTTTCCCATCTGTGAAGTGGGGGCAGCAGTAATACCATCTCACGAGGAAGACAAAGGGAGACGATATGCATGAAGCACTGAGCACAGTGTGTGGCACATGGAGGAAGTGACATAACAAACATTGCCTGGGTGCTGATTTGATCTGAGTCTTGAAAGGTTACATAGGATCCAGCCGTCAGAACCGCGTAACAGGCAGGAGGAGCAGCCTGGCCAAAGGCCCTGAGGGTCAAAGGAATATGGTTTTGAGGAGCTGTGCGGGGCGATGTGGGTGGATCAGACAGACGTAGGCAAGTTAATTCCTCTCCTAGCGCTAGAGACCATAAGATTAGATACCCCAGGATGTAACCAAGAAGGTCTGACTTCCACAGTTTGGGATGAGGAATCTGAGACCAGTTGCTCTGCCAAGAAGGGGAGGCATCCAGTAAATGGGTGGGTTGGTTTGTTCTTAACCTCAAGGGTTGAAATCAAATTGATCATTTTCAATCCATAGGGTATGTTATCACCATTGCTTCAGGCAAGGCTCCTTTATTGTATTATTATGTTGTCTCTGTGTCAGTCAGCTAAATAATGCTCTGTAACAACAACAAAAAAAAAAAAAAAAAAAAAAACCCTCGTGATCCCAGAGGTTTAGAGCAGCAAATTTACAACTTATTGTCACACAAATGGATCTGCAGGTTGGCTATGGTTTGGTTGATCCAGACTGGGCCCACCCAGGGCACGCTGGCTCCAGGCTCCCTGAAGGGCATGGTTCTGTTCCATGGATCTAGCAGCTGCCCAGGGCGTGAACTTATCACAGCAGATCACGAAAGTTCAAGAGAGGGGGGCAGACCCATAAGTATACTTAAAGCCTTTGCTTGTATCACAACCTTTAACATTCCACTGGTCAAGTCACATGGCCAAGTTCAAAGTCAAGGGGCAGGAAAATTCACCCTACCACATTGAAGACATGGCAAAGGTAGAGAAGTATAATTTTATACCAAGAGCGAGTGGGAAATTGGGAACAATGATCCAATCTACCACAATCGCCCACTCACAATTTCCTTTCCCTCCCCATTGCAGGCAATTAACTATTCCTCTATCTTTGTCCAATGAATAGAGGACACATTACTATGCCTTGATCTTGGGGTTGAGTTTGAGCCCCCATATTGGGTATAGAGATTACTTAAAAATAAAATCTTAAAAAAATGTTTTGAGGGGTGCCTGGGTGGCTCAGTTGGTTAAGCATCTGACTCTTCATTTCAGCGCAGGTTATGATCTCAGGATTGTGAGATGAAGCCCCACATTGGGGTCCATGTTCAGTGGAGAGTCTGGTTGAGGATTTCTCTCCCTCTCCTCTGCCCCTCCCCCCTAAAATAAATAAATCTTTAATAATTAATTAATTAAAGTATCCTTTTTGTTTTATATTTTATTATTTACAAGGAAATATTTTTTGAAGGATTTTTTTTTAAGATTTTATTTATTTATTCATGAGAGGCACAGAGAGAGAGAGAGAGAGAGAGAAAGGCAGAGACACAGGCAGAGGGAGAAACAGGCTTCATGCAGGGAGCCTGATGTGGGACTCGACCCAGGGTCTCCAGGATCACGCCCTGGACTGAAGGCAGCACTAAACCACTGAGCCACCTAGGGATCCCGGAAATATTGTTTTAAATAAACCTTACTGGAGCTAATTTACTCTCAGTAAGATCATGTACCTGTTTAAGTACCCAATTTGGTAAACTTTGATAAAAATATACAGTCATATAACCTCCACCATCAAGACATAGAACATTGCCACCACCTTAGAGAAAGTTCCCTTGTACCTCCTTGGAGAAAACTCTACCTCCCCTGCCCCCAGCTTTCTGCCACTACAGATTAGTGGCACTTTCATTTAAGTGGGACCCCACCATATGTAACCTTTTGTGTCTGGCTCCCTTCACCTAGCAGGATGCTTCTGAGATTCCACTGTGCTGGGCCTGAATCAGCAGTTCATTCCTTTTTATTGCTAAGTAGTGCTCCACTCTATGACCGTACCACAGGGTGTTAATCCAGTCAACGGCTGATGGGCTATAGCATTGTTTTTAATTTACATAAACGATATGGTTCTACACATCTTACGCTGTTTCTCACTCTTTCGCATAAAATATTTTTATGGCCTCCATGTTGCCATGTGTAGCTCTGGTTTGCTTTCCTGGCTGCTGCATGAACGTGTGTGTGTGCGGGCACGGGCATGCACGCATTTCATAGTTGATTATTATTTATCATTTGCATAATCCAAATATCACATACTGTGTTGAATGCATTTGTATACATTGCCATTGGTAAAGACTGCACACAGGATATGGGAGTGTGTGTGTGTGTGTCTGATGAGTGTGTGTGTGTGTGAGATGAGTGTGTGTGTGTGTGGTGGGAGGATATTACACAGAGCGCGTATTATTATATAAACTGAGGACCTCATTATGTGGGTTTATTTGTTAAACAAACCCATGCATCAATTGTGTTTGTGTGCACATGTGAGTGTGTGTGTGTGTGTGTGTGTGTAGGAGGGTGTTACCCTTGTGTCTATTTCCACAGACCACACACGGCATTTGCATATTGGTGTCTGCTGCACCCACACCGCCTCCCCTGCCCCCTCCCCAAGCCTGTTTGTAAAGACACCAGGCATAATGTGGATGTGTGTGTGAATGTGTGTGTGTGTTTGCCTTTTATTTTGCTCACTGTTCTGTGACAACAGAATGCTTTCCCCCGCTTACCTCCTCTTCCACATTGCAATCCTTTGGGAGATACCAAGGGCAAGCCAGAGAAGGGTTACCTGGAGAAAAAGGTTGCTAAGCAACCAAACACCCACCACCCCCGAGCACCACCAACCCAAAACTCCGTTCCAGGCCTGCAACCAGATTAGCATATTAATGAGGCTGTAATTTCCTCCGAATTGTCTGCTCGTACACACTCAACTCACAGCACACTGGCCCAGGAGTTTGCTATGCAAATAAACTGGTTTTACAGACTGCGACTTAATTAACTCATCAAGTTCATCCTCCTAACAGAAAAGGCAGACGAACTACAGATTAATGAACCTGTGTTTGCTCGCCCCCCTCTCTCTCTCCCGCCACAGCAAGCCGCCTTTCTTTTTATGGCCCGTTTCCCTTCCTTTTCCTCCTGAACCCGGCGGCCCCCGAAAACCCACCTGGGGCTCTTCTCCACTTTCCTCTGGTGTTTCCCGCCCTGAGCCTGGTGTCCCCTCCCTCCCCCGACCCCGACTCCACGCCCCAAGTACCTCTCCTTCCTCGTCCCTACCTGGAGCCCCCAGTCCCCGCACCCGGCTCTAAGCAGCCTGCCAGCTGCCAGGGAGGCAGGGGGCTGGAAATGGGGACGCTGCTCCTTTAACAAGAGGAGCACACAGGCTTTATTTTTGACACACGATTCATAGTTTAGCCCGAGCCCTGATATTCAATCAGCTGAATACAGACTCTGGAAGAAGAGGCATTCTCCCTGCCTGCGTGTTAATTAGAAACGCCAGTCCTGGCTGACGCCCACACTAATCAACTTTCTCCACGTCTTGATGGAAGACACACACCAAGGAGGGGTCTCTGAAACTCGGTAGAGAAGTTTCCAATGTATTGGATGCAAGAAGCGCCTTGGGAGGGAGTGGCTTTGAACACTGGACCATTTCTCCTTAAATCTCTTTTCTCTTTGCATTTATCCCTCACTGAGATCTGGGGGGAAGCATCACCGCCTCCAGGAAGCCTTCTCTGATTTGGTGAAATTCCATGTATGGATCTAAACCTGGAAGAAAGCCCTGTGTTGGAAGGTCAAGACATTTGTCCCCCACCTCTGACCTCCGTACAAGGCAAGACCTTTCGCAATTTCTCCAATGCCACAGATGCAGTGCATAACGACTCTGTGCCTCCTCCCTAGAATTCTCTGTCCAAGTTCAGGCCCTATTATTTCTCACATGAATTGTTGCACCCTTGTCCTATATTGGTCCTCTCTGCCTGCTGTCTTATTTCCTTCCAACCAGCCTTCCCTGCACCACTGGAGAAATAAGCCAGGTCCCTCCCTTGCTCAAACACCTTTGATGGCTCCCTATGGCTCTCAGGACAAAATCTAAACATAGCATAACATTAAGGCCATCTGTGATCTAGTGCTACCTAACCTCCCCGGGGTTTCCTCAGCACCCCCAAATCACCTGTGGTTCTGAAATATAAGAGTGTAAGAATCACCTGGAGCAGGATGCCTGGGTGGCTCAGTGGTTGGGCATCTGCCTTTGGCTCAGGGTGTGATCCTGGAGTCCCGGGATCGAGTCCCACGTCGGGCTCCCTGCATGGAGCCTGCCTCTCTCTCTGCCTCTCTTTCTGTGTGTCTCTAATGAATAAATGGATAAAATCTTAAAAAAAAAAAATCACCTGGAGCCTTTGTTAAAATACAGGTTAATACAGATTCCTGGGGCCCCCTTCAGAAAGTCTGTTTCTGTGGGCCTACGTGGGCCCAGGAATCTGCAACTTTAGCCAGTATCCCAAGTAACTGCATCCAGGTCATCCTCAGACCACTCTCTCTGTGAAGCAGGCCCTCTTGTGAGTTGAAATTCCCGTCAGCCCCCACCTGATTAAACCCATCCAGCCTAAGCACCTGCTCAGGACTGGCCCTCCTTCTCCAAAGGTCACCTTGACTTTTTTCCGTCCTGGTGCTCCACCCCAGGTCCTCCGTCAGAGATGCTGCCTAGCATCCCCCTAAGTGGGGGTCCTTTTCCTGGATGCTCCAGCCTCACAGGTCCCCACGGTGCCCATAGAAAGGGGGATCTTGTGGCTGTGGGCACCCACACAGCCCTAGGGGCAGTTGTGTATAGCTTTGGGGGCCAGTTCAAGGTTATTTTTTTAACTGTCCAAATCAAGAGATATTTGGAAATTTTGGGAAAAAACAATTCTCCCAAATGGTTGCTCTTACTGTTAATCCACAAAGATCTTGATTGTGAATAAAAAAGAATGTGAAAAAAATGAAAAAAAAAAAAGAATGTGAATTCTAGAGTCCAGCCTCTTGGGTTTGACCAACTCCCTCATCTCACCACCAGCTTGCTGTGTGACATTGGGCTAGTGAGTCCCCTCTGTACCAAAGCTTCCCCTAGAAGCAAAGTGGGAATAATAATAGTACCCACTTTGTAGGAGTAGAAATGAGATTTTAAAACATCCACAGGAGATACCCATCACTGCCAGTGTGGTTAACACAACACCGTTTGCCTGCTGGGTGGACTCCAAGGGGGGCTCAGAGTGTGCTGCCCTCCTGGGGGTTGTGGTTTGGGTTTTACTCTCAGGTCACTCCCTGCACCGAGCACAGTGCCTGGAACATAGTAGGTGCTCATCCAGTGACCGTTTAATTAAGATGGACAGTGAACAAACAGCTCGAGGGATGCAGAGAAGCTTCTTTTATGCGTCCAGGCAGCTCTCACCTTTACGCGTGTGTGTGCGCGTGCGCGCACACACACACACACACACACACACAAACACACAGACAGAAGTCTCCATTCAGACACAGAAATACAGAGGCAGACAGAAACGCGTCAAGACACAGATGCAATCAGACACACACTCATCAGTAGACATTCTCTGACACACACAAGTACAGACAGGCAGTCTCACACACACACACACCCAGAGACAGGCTCACAGACACACAAAGAAGACAGACATGCAGAGACACACGCAGATGCACACCCGTGAGTGCAGATGGACTGCACTCTCTCCTAAGCACACAGATTCTCACACACGCACACAATGCCAGTCCGTGTCATTCTCTGATGCCAGAACCAGAGGCAGCGGCTACCGCAACAGCTGCCTCCCCATCTCTATAACAAGCCTGCATTTATTTGAAGAGTGTCAGGAGGTCATCCCTCAGCTAAATAGTGTCATGCCCATCCTTTCTGTCTCCTCCTAGGACCTATTCTGCGATCCATTCATCACGCCCGCCCGCCCCGTATCTCCCTCCAGCGCAGGGCCTCCCGCAGACCTCCTGCCGCCAGCCCCTCCCACACAGAGGGCCAGCAGCAGCCACTCTGGGGGGGCTGGCCTCCAAATCCCTGCCCCTGCTCAGCCATGACTGCTCCCACCTCACAGATGAGAAGGCAGAGGTTCAGAGAAGAGGAATGATTTTACTTCATTCATTCATTCATTCATTCATTCATCCATCCAACCATCCATTCATTCATTCAATAATTGAATTGAATGAATTGAATTGATTCAGTTGACCCATTTGGAATGGCCATCTTTGAAAGGTCAAAACCCGTCAAATGTCAGCAAATTCAAATGGTTCATCCTAATACTTAACGAGTGGGTACCTAATGCTGATCACTGGGCGAAGCCTAGAGACACAGGGATTGACCTAAAGGTAAATTCTAGTAAGTGACACAGATGGTATTCAGAGAAAGGAATACATTAATGACAGATTTGTAGGTGGTAGTAAGTGCTCTGAAGCAGAGTGCTGGGCAAGGGAATGGGGGGATGGGAGTGAGGCAGAGGCTGTTCAAGACAGGGTGTCAGGCAGGATCTCTTGGGAAAGTTGACATTTGAGCTGGGGCCTGAGTGAATGAGATGAGCCCCATTCACAAGTGGACAGAGTGGCCAGTGCAAAGGCTCCAGGGCACAGAGTGTGGGGGAGTTTGTAGGTCAGCGGGAAGGCCTTGGTCACAGGGGCAGAAGGATTGAGAGAGGGATGAGGAAGGAGGGCAGTGGGGTGTGAAGGAGCTGGTCATGTGGGCAGCTTGGGTTTTATTCCAATGTGGTAGGAGTCAACAGTACCGAGAACTCACAGAAGAGAAGTGATATGATCTGATCTACGGAAAAGACATCACGATTTCCTGGGTAGATGATCAAAAGAATTGGAAACAGGATCTAAGCAGACTCCTGAGTGTACATGCTCACGGCAACACTCCTCACAGCAGCCCCAGGTGGAAAGCCCCTCACCATCCACCCACAGATGGGGAGACCGATGTAGTGAATCCTATGCACTCATGAAAAGGAGTGAAGAAGCACTGACACATGCCACAACATGGATGCACCTGAAAAACAGGACACTGAGTGAAAGAAGCCAGGCACAAAGGGGCATATGCCATGTGAGGGCCCCCTCACCATAAAATATCTAAAATAGTCAACTTCAGAGAGATAGAAAGTAGACAGGGGGCTTCCAGGAGCTGGGAGAGGGGGAGTGGGGAGTTATTTCTTAAGAGGCAAGGTTTGGGGTGAAGACGTCATGGAATGAGATGGTGTGATGGTTGCACAACACTGAATGCACCAGAGGACACGGAACCGTATGCTGAGAAACACTGAAAGTAGCAAGTTTTACAAGAGATTTATTTTACCACAGTAAAGAAAAAAAGAAAAAAGAAAAACGTGGAAGGGCAAGGATGGCAGCAGGGAGACCAGTGGGATGGCCACACTCTTTGTCCAGGCGAGAGACCACAGTGGCTAGGACACCACTGGTAGCGCAAACCTAGGGCTGTGGCCCCCGCACCCTTCCCTGTGGCTGAAACGTCCTATGGGGGCTTCCAGGGCAGACTGTAGACTCGCCAGCTGAGAGTTCAGGTTCCAGTTCGGCCCTCCCAGCTGTGTGACCTTGGGTTGGTGACCTCATCTCTCTGGGCTTGTTTCCTCAGCTGCTGAGCCAGAGTCATGACAGCACCTACCCCCAGGGGTTGTTGGGAGGATTCATCGGCTCAGGTGGGGGAAGGGCTTATCTGGGTGCAGAAAGTGCTTATCTGGTAGCAGAAAATCCTCCCTAACGTTACTTAGCAGAGGTCACTGCGGGGAAGCCATGGATTCCCAGCCCCAGGATTCCTCCCTCCTCCTCCTCTTTTTTACTCTCAGCTCCTCTTTCCCTTGCCTTTCCCCTTTGCCTCTTTTCCCATTTCCTCCTCATCTCTCTCTTCTCTCCAGGATGGGTTTCATGGGTGTGCAAACTGGAAGTCCCACGGGGCTCCCCGCTTGCTTTAATCCTCTGCTGTCACCATCTTGAAATTCTCAAAAAACTTCTTTTTTTATTTATTCATGAGAGACACAAAGAGGCAGAGACATAGGCAGAAGGAGAAGCAGGCTCCCTGTGGGGAGCCTGATGTAGGACTCCATCCTAGGACCCCAGGATCATGACTTGAGAGCCAAAGGCAGATGCTCAACCACTGAGCCACCCAGGCATCCCAAAATTCTTTTTTTAAATAAATTTTATTTATTTATTCATGAGAGACACACAGAGAGAGGCAGAGACATTGGCAGAGAGAGAAGCAGGCTCTCTGCAGGGAGCCCGAGGTGGGACTCCATCCTTAGGTCTCCTGGGATCACACCCTGGGCCGAAGGCAGGCGCTCAACTGCTGAGCCACCCAGGTGTCCCCATCCCAAAATTCTTTTAAAATTCTTAATAATTGTTAAGGGCCCCTCTTTTTTCACTTTGCACCTTGTCTCCTGCCTGCCACCCCCTGTCCAGACCCTCCCCCACAAAGAGAACCACTTTGCCCATTTCAGGTCTGCAGGAAAGGGTTTCTAGAGCTCCCAGCCAGGAGGGGCTGTGCCCACTAGGTCACCAGTCCACTCCATTATTATTTTCACGACCCACTCCCTAATTCTAAACGTCTTCCTTCTAGGGAATAGCAAAGGGGATGGAGGATGAGAAGAGCACAAGGGGCATACTCAGATTTCCCCTTGCTTTCTCCCCGCCTTGGTCCAGAGACTGTGGGCTGCCCTGGGGACAGGGGTAGTGAGGACGAGAAATACAGCTGGCAGGAGGAGGTCATCCAAACTCCTCTTGTCTGGCGACCCTCAAAGCTGGCTGCCCATCAGGCTTACCCGGAACATGGATTGGAAAAGTGAACTCTCTGGCCCCACCATTCCCAGGGTTTCTGAAGATTCCCGTGCAGGTGGATTTTATCCAGGTCCCCACCGGGCGCATGCCATCTGGCTGGACCACACACTTCTCTTCTGCCAACCTCCCACCCCAGCACTTCCCATTTCTTCTATCAGGAACACTCTCTCCCTGGATCTTCCCCTGGCTCCACTGAAATGTCACTTCATGAGGCCCACATCTAAAGCAGGTCCCCAGGCCCTGTCCCTTTCCATCAATTACCTGAGTTGATTAACTCTGCAGCGCAGGTACCACACAAAGGTACTTTACTTATGTTTCGTTGTCTGTCACCCTGACTAGGACATGAGCTACATGATAACCAGGACCTTGTCTGTCCTGTCGCTGTGGTGGCCTTGTCACCTCAACCGAGGCCTGGCACATAGTAGGTGCTCAATAAACATAAGTTGCAACCGCGAATGAATGAATCTGTGTTTTCCCACAAGTGCCTGGGTGATTTACAGGTGTCTGGGAATCAGTGACCTGGTTGGGTCATTCACGTAATGCCTTTTACATCCCATCAAACTTTTCTTGCATACCCCAGTGGTGGGGAGGCTCTTTCCCGTTTGCAACAGCCCTAATGGTTGGCAAGACTGATCTTCTACAGATGCGGAGTCTGCCCCCCACCCCCAGAGCTTCCACCAACTGGCCCCTATTCGACCCACAAGCCCCCTCTGAACAGACCTAATTCCTCCATCAAACCATAGCCCCTCAAAAGCCTCAGGTCTTCAGGTTGTACCTGAAGCCTTTCTGCAAGTCCCATTTCTTACTTTCACTTCTCCTAGGGGAGGACCAGGATTTAATTGAAGTAAATCCTTGTTCTGGATTAGATACTTCCCATTTATTATTTCTGACATCCGGCTTCATCTCCAAAATGTTCCACTGTGAGCTTGGATTCCTTCCATAATCAGAGAGAAGAGTATTTAAGAAGCAACCCTCTCCAAAGCAGGAGTCATTTGTAGGAGCTCTCCCTCCCCACCCCCTCCTGGCACCACCTCTCCACCAAATAAAAACGGGTTTTTGTGGTCTAGAAAGATAGTCAGTAATGAGTGGAAGTCACCAAAAATGCAGAAACCTTTCTTCACGGTGCTTGTAGTTTGGTTCCAGAGGAGAAAAGCAAAAACTTTATGTATGTATGTCCTGTTTCATTAGGTCCACCGGGGCTGGGGGGTGGGGGAGTGGGATGGAGGCAGTCACAGACCCTGTAGGACCGACTTTATGACAAACCTCAGATCAGCCCAAACAATCAGACTCATGCTTCTGCGAAAGATAGAACTTTCCATTTAGGTGCTTTCAGTTTAGGAATTTTCAGCATCAAGTCTTGGCTGTGTTGTTGGGAGAAGAATACTGATCAGAACAGGATGGGTATACATTCAAAAATCTCTTTCTGGGATCCCTGGGTGGCTCAGCAGTTTGGCGCCTGCCTTCAGCCCGGGGCATGATCCTGGAGTCCCAGGATCGAGTCCCACATTGGGCTCCCTGCATTGAGCCTGCTTCTCCCTCCGCCTGTGTCTCTGCCTCTCTCTCTCTCTCTCCCCACCTCTCTCTCTCATGAATAAATAAATAAAATCTTAAAAAAAAAAGACAAAAATCTCTTTCTGATCATTTAGAAATTATTCTTGCAGGGGATCTAGGAGCTCAGTTTCTGGGAACCCTGAAGACCCAGTTTCTCTATAAGAAAACCTTGGGGTAAATCAAATTAGAAGGTTTTTCACAAAAAATCTTCCTGGGGCGGGGGGGGAGGCATGAGCTTCTAGTGTCATCCAAGGAGACTCCCAATATGGTAACAGGAAAGGACTCCAGAAAACAACCCATCCCCACAGCAGGTCATTTTCTAGTGCTTTTCAGCAAGCCTTCAAGCAGAGAGTATCCGCTTTGGTCAATATTCCCAGAGAAGCACCTGGAAGGGTGGCTTATCAAGCAGTAGAAATGGTCTCTCAGCAGGAGCTGTGGCTCCAAGGAGGGGGCTAGGGGAATAGCTGACCAACCCCCCACCCTGTATCTGACCTCCCACTGGAATCCCCTTTGGCCAAACCCAAGCAGAAGTCAAAGGGAAGAGAGGCCATGGATGTTCCATATAGGTCAGCATCCCGGGACATAGAGCAGGTGGAGAAAGGTGGGGAATAAACCTAGGGGAGCAAACAGAAGACCCCACACTCCTTTCCAGCCGCATCCTTAGAGCAGTGCCTAGCACAAAGCTGGAGCTCAATATTTGATGAATTGAGTGAGTGAGTGATCCTTGATCCAGCCTAGTCTGGTTACCTTGCATTTTTCCGCCTTTAGATTTTTGTTCACACTAGTCTTTTACCCTAGAATGCCCTCTGCTTCTTCTTTGAGTCATACCCCATCCTTCAGCACCCCTGTATGCTGAATGAAAGAAGCCAGACACAAAAGAATACATACTGTATGACTCCATTTATGTAAAATTTTAGAAAATGCAAACTCATCCCTAGTGACAAAAAGCAGAGCCCTGCAGAGCCCTAGATGCCTGTATATGGGGTTGGGTGGGGGTGTAAGAAGAGATACCAAAGGACGTGAAGTGACTTTTAAGGCTGATGGTTATGCTCACTATCTTAACTGCGATGATGGTTTATACAGGTGAATACATATGCCAGAATGCATCAAATTGTACGCTTTAAATATGTAGTTTATTATACATCAATTGTATTAAAATAAAGCTAGACTAAAAAAAAATTTCTCCCCAAATCTTCAGATTCCCCACCTCCTAATAATACCTAATGATCCCTGGTCGTCCATGCTCTGCATCCATGCATTCAGCAGTTATGTATTGAGCATCCACTATGAGCCACACACAGGGCTGGATGCTAGGACAAGCCCCAGCCGTCAATGAGCCCAGAGCTCCTGTGGGGGGAATAGGTAAGGGACTAGGAGGAGTATGAAGGTTTCCCGAGAAAACATGTCTAAGTGGTGCCAGAAAAGTAAGAAAAGCAGGTGGAAATTGGGGAGGAAGAGTCAAACTGAAAGAAACAGGCTCAGAAGGCAGGAGTAGTTGGTAAATCCAGTCAAAGCTCAAGCCAGTTGGACTGTAGGAGGGAGGAGGCAAGAGAGGAAATAAGCAGGTTGGGGGATGGAGCCAACAGGGGCTTGGAAACCAACTAAGGCATTGCATTTTGTCCTGGCAGCAATAGGGAAGCTTCTGGAAGGTTTTAAGCATGGGAATCACCACGTCGGTTGTGTTCTATAGTAAAATCACTCTGGCTGGGCCATGGGGAATGAATTGGAAAACAGGTGGGTGCTGAGTGCCTGGCAAGAGGTGGCCTGGCCTGAATTAGGGTGTGACCACAGGCAGGTTAGTGATCGGGTGAGATTTGGGAGGGGTTGAGGGGAGCAAGAGAAGGAGCCAGTGTGGTTTCCCGCTTGGGCAGCTGGGTGGGAGGTGGTGGCCAGAGGGGCAACAGGCCGGAGGGGGAAAAGAAGGTCACTGATCATGCTGAGTTTAAGGGGTCAGTAGACCCCCCGGGAGTCTGTTTGGTGGGTAGCTGGATAAACGAAACTGACATCCAGGAGCCAGGGTTTTTTTGTTTTTTTTTAATCTTTATTTATTTTAATCTACGATAGTCACACACCAAGAGAGAGAGAGGCAGAGACACAGGGCAGAGGGAGAAGCAGGCTCCATGCACCGGGAGCCCGACGTGGGATTCGATCCCAGGTCTCCAGGATCGCGCCCTGGGCCAAAGGCAGGCACCAAACCGCTGCGCCACCCAGGGATCCCTGGGAGCCAGGTTTTGTGTCCTCTCCTTAAACTGCAAGATCCTTGAAGAAGCTATGAGATCCCTCAGGATCTTTGCACCCACAGCAAACTGCCCACAAGACCTGACACATGCTTTTCTCTTAATAGATGTTTGTTGATTGACCCATTGCTGACTTCTCTCTCCAGACCTGTACAAATACGCTCAGTCTCAAGGGACATCTACTTGTTTGTTGGAGAGGTTTCCATCTCTCCTCAGTCCAAGCCCCAGGTGAGAACAGGGTATACAGAGCAACTCTAACTTCCCATGGACCAATTCCACTAAGCCCTCCCAGGCGACTCCCACCTGGGCTCCCTATTTCTGGAGAAGATTCGTTCTCTGGTTAGCCTCCCCTCTTCGTGAATAGTTTGTCCTCAGAAAGAAACAGAACTGTATGTCTGCCAAATATTAATCATTATATTTCAGATAGCTCCAACATTGTTCTCCAGGAGGCTCTGGCCAATGTAAATGAGGCTGGGGACACATAATTCCCAATTCAAAGATTAAGAGACTCAACAGAGAGGTTCAGGGACTTTTCCGAGGCCACACAGCAAATCCAAAGGCAGAACCAGACCTCTTGATCCTGAGGGTGTCTTGTCTCCAACATTGGCTCCTCTTCCCCCTCTATACTCTCCAAAGTTGGCCTCTGAGGACCCAGAGGGTCTTAGATGAGAAAAGCCATGAACAGTGTGGAAGAGTAAAGGGACTTGCCCACAGCCTTACAGCTAGGAAGGTGCTTGGAGCAGAACCTAGAATTCCTCCTCTCCCCCACTTCTGGATTTCTCCGGGGAACATGTACAATCAACAGCCATTCTATTTATCTACACCGATGAGCCCAGCCACCGCAGACTCTTCCTTCTCGGGGCATTTCATATCCTTTCCTGGTTTCATATTTAATCTTCTCCAACTGAACTCCTGGGGCAAGAGCTGAGTCTGATTCATCTTTCTGCTCCCCAGCCCCTCACAAAGTGCCTTGATCATGGAGGGGGCTCAATCAGTGTCTGCTGATTCATTTTGACCCTTCGATGAGGTGGAAAGGAGAAATCATTGGAGGAGGGGAGAAACAAGTCATTGACTGAATAATGCTCATGGCCCTGGATTGCCCTCTGGAAATCTGGATTTCTATCCCAACCCTTTCTCCTACCACGTAGGAAATACTAAGGCAGCCATCTGTTCCGGGCCTCAGATGTCTGTAAAGTGGTAGTAATGATAGAAGGAAGGACTTGCGGTCTAGGCAATCAGAATTCACATGAAAAGAATCACTTCTCTCATCAAATAAGGGGGTGGGGCACCCTGCTACTTTCTCCTGTCTCCTCTTGAACTTCGTTGAGATCAGAGCCCAGGAAAAGGCTGCCGCTATCCACAGTGGAGAATAATCAGTTCCAACAAACACACTCCAATCAAGACCATGCAGGGTTGGGGTAGCTGACACACTGGCTCCATGTCACAGACTGATGCCCAGAGAGGTAGAGTGATGCCACCAAGCTCACACAGCAACCAGTGGCAGAGTTAAGCAACCTGAGGTCCATCAGACAAAAGCATCCCTGTTGGCAGAGTGTGCAGCTGAGTTAGCATCAGACAGCTCCAGATGCCATCTTGGCTTTGCAAGTTGGAGGTTGTGAAATCCAGGAAAAGTTGCTCAACGTCTCTGCACCCACAGTTTCCTTATCTTTGCAAAATGGGTAGAATAGTAGCACCTACCTCAGAGACGCACAGGAAGCGCTTTGCACAGTTCCCAGCACATGCGATCATCAGGTAAGCTGCTGTGGCTGCTGTTTTCAAGAGACCCCCAAGAAGTAATGATAATGGTAGAAATAACTTGGACTAAAACAAAGCAGGCTGGGAGACCTTTTAGACCACAGAACTTCTGGTGCCCCTCAGAGCTCCCAATCATCTGGCCCCAAGACCACCTGGTCACCTGTGCCCCAACCCCACCTGGAGATTCCACAGGGTCATGGCCTCATGGAGACTTGTGTGCAATAGCTGGATTACCTCCTTCCTGAGAGAAACCCAACGGTATCTTTAAAAACAAAGACCTTCTCAGGTCACCTGGGTGGCCCAGTTGGTTAAGTGTAGGACGTGGCTTCGTCTCAGGTCATGATCTCATGGTGGTGAAATTGAGCCCTGTGTCAGACTCCATGCTCAGAGCAGGATCTGCTTGGATTCTCTCTCCTCTCCCTCTGTCCCTCCCCCCTGCATTCTCTCTCTCTCTCTCTCTCTCTCTCTCTCTCTCTCTCCCTCCCTCCCTCTCTCTTTTTCTCTCTCTCTGGAATAAATACATAAAATCTTTAAAAAAAAAAAAAACACATTCTCAGGTCTGGTTTCATGAGATCTCAAAAATCCTGAAGCCTCCCAGAGAGAAGTAGAAAAGGCAAAGAGGCCCCAAGAGGTTTTCGTAACACCTGCCTGCCAGGAGGGCTCTCTGGATTAGCCCATGTGGCTACTGGCCCTGGGGATCTGACCAGCTGAGGCTATCAATTGGCTCAGGAGGGAGTGGGCCAAGCCCAGCTGGGTGTGGACACACACATACACACACACACACACACAAGCAAAGGCTTTAGTGAAAGGGCCTGGGTGTTTGGGCCTTAATCCCAGGCAGTGGAATGGGGGCTTCCTACCAACCATAGAATATAAGGCAGGGTTTCTCTACCTCTACACTACTGAGATTTTGAATAATTCTGGAGTTGGAGGAAATGGTCTTGTGCATTGTAGGATGTTTAGCAGTATCCCTGGTCTATGTGTTCAATGCCTATTGCACACTGCACCTGTACGGTCAGCCATCATGTCCCCAGATGCACCATATAGCCCTTGAGATACAAAATCAGCCCTGACTGATATAAACAGGGCTTCCCAAAAAGGGAGGTTAGAAACAGAAACCCAGGTTGACAGTAGTGGGAAGCAGGGGAGAGAAAATGCAGAAAGAGTAGAAATAGCTGCAGGCTTTAGAAAAATAAAAAGATTGGACTCTGAACAGAACACATCTGTAGCCCTGGGGACCTGGTCCAGGAAAGAGAGCTTACACCCTCCTCCTTTATTCTGAGGGATAACTCCTTATTTCCCTTAATAAGGGTATGATTCTATTATGTAAATATTTATTGATTACCTTTTGTAGACAAGGCACTTTCATGCATGTACTTCAAACAATTATTCAACAAATCTGTGCTGTTCTTATGACTACTCCATATTTCATCACTAATAATTAATAGCAACCATCATTAATTGGGCACTTACCTTGTGCCAGGCACTGTACAAAGCACTTTGCATTTATCATCTCATTTAATCCTCACAACTCCATGAGCTTATTCGTTTCTTTTATCATTATTATTTTTCCTGGTTTGCAAATGAGGACAGTGAGCCGTTAAGTAAGGAAAGCAAACACACCGGGCTTGATGGCTTTGGAGGAAGGAATGAATGAACGAACAACCCAGCAAGTCTGTAGTTTTCTCCTTTGATGTTTCAAGTAATGCATAGACATTGCATGGAAATTCAAGTTTATGGTGAGTCTCCCCTGCCAAGCTGTGAGGAGTTTGGGGGTTGGGAGAAGGATGCTCCTCATTCACTGAGGCAACTGCAGACTTGGCCTCCCGCACACTGCATGGCACACAGTAGGCAACCCATACAGTGAAATGAGGCACTCTGCAGATGTAGATGATTTACCTCTATAAGCACCACCTCCCAGGAAGACAATTATCATATGGTTTCACTCACTCACGTGTGGAATTTAAGAAATAGCGAAAGGGACTCCAAGGGAAGGGGGTGAAACTGAGTGAGGAAAAGTTAGAAAGGAAGACAGACCATGAGAGACTCCTTACTCTGGGAACAAAGGGTTGCAGAAGGGGAGGTGGGTGCGGGGATGGGGTGACTGGGTGATGGGCATTAAGGAGGGCACAGGATGTGATGAGCAGCACTGGGTGTTATAATATATGCTGGCAAATTGAATTTAAACAAAATAAAATATTTTTAAAAATAAAAAATAAATGCCACCTCCCAGATGCTGCACAGACTCTATCCCAGAGTAAGATCTCAGTATTACTGTATGTTGTTCAAAGTACAGGTCAGGTTCTGGAATCCCTAGGCTTCCAAGGGCTAGAGGTAGTTTGGCAGATCTGACTCTAGATCAGTGATTCTTAAGCAGGGGTAATGTTGTACCCCAGGGGACATTTGGCCACACCTAGAAATGCTTTGGGTTGCCACAACTGGGAGGAGGTGTTACTACTGTCACATGGGGAAGAGAGGCAGAGGGTGCTGCCCCACATCCTTCTGTGCACAGGACAGCTTCCCACAACAAAGAATTATCTGGCCCAAAATGTTAATAGTGCTGCTCTATTATAATAAAGCCTGCTCTAGGTGGACCTATCAGCAGGTGAATTATAATTAGGGATGGTTACAGATAATTAGGAACAAGACACTACAGGGTCACCTGGCTGTTCATTCACTCATTCAAAACACCTGTATCAAAACCATCTGATATAAGACAACTGTAAGGAGGGGTGGGTAAGGAGAAACAGATGAATACAGCTCAACCCCCCTCTGCCAAGCTTACCAGCTCCTGCAGTCTCTGATAAAGACAAAGCAACACCAGAGTGCTGGGTAGGAAATGGTGGTCTCCAGAGTCAGCCAAAGAGTGAAGAACCCAAGAAGAGGAAAAGGAAAGCCTCCTTGGTGTTACTCAGAGAAAGGGAGACTCCACCCCACTTCAATTTCATCAGAGGATCTTTTTGACTATGTGTCAATGAGATGCACCAACAGGGGGACCACACTGAAAGAAATGCTGCTCTGTTCACAGCTAACATTTGTGCATCACTTCTTCACAGAAGATTTGCATGGGCAGCCCATATTATATGGTGACATTTTTTCTTTTAAATTTTCCGAGGGAGAGAGAGAGAGAGAGAGAGAGAGAGAGAGATTGATTAGCACTGTGGCCAGAAATTCAGATCCAGGTACAAATCTGGATGGTGGGCTCTGACACTCATCAGCTGTGTGACTTCCCCTCTCTTAGTTTCTCCACCTGTAAAATGGGGTCTGCCTCCTAGTGCTATTCTGAGAATGCAACAAGATGACATGTTTCACATGGATCATTGCAATGCATAGCGCAATGTCAGGCACCTAAAAAGACTCAGTAAATTTTTTAATGCTACAGATTAGGGGGTAATCATTAACTTAACAAAAGGATTCACCAGGAGAATTATCTTAATGTCACATTCCAGTACTGCATTTAATACCTGGTGACATTGACCATTGCAGGATGGAGACATGTCTTTGTAGAACACTTCCATTATGTAAAGGATAGTTCCTCTGAAGGGTGAAAGCAACCACAGTGGCCCAGATAAGGCCTCTGGGAACCAGCTCTATCTGAAACTGGGCCAGCCCCAGCCGTGGGATTAGATTTTTTTTTTTAAGATTTCATTTATTTATTCACGAGAGACACAGAGAGAGAAGCAGAGACACAGGCAGAGGGGGAAGCAAGCTCCCTGTGAGGGAGCCTGATGTGGGACTCGATCCCAGGACCCAGGGATCACGACCTGAGCCAAAGGCAGACACTCAACCACTGAGCCACCCAGGTGCCCCTAGAAGACCCTTTAATGACTCCAAGCACATAGTTATTTATACCTTCCTCCCAGAAGTTAACTCTCACCTTCCTATTCTATCTCAAGGTCCAACAAAATGGTCTCACTCACTTTCACCTGCTCAAAGAGACATTTCTCTTTGTAAAAAGTAAAGAAAATAGGTTCCAAACAAGACCCAGCAATAGCAGCTAACTACCAGAAAGCTGGATGCTATCCAGGTTCCCAAATATCATCTCCTCAAATGCTCCAGGCAACCCTATGAAGCAGGCACAATTATGGCCCATTTTACAAATGAGAAGACTGAGGATCAAAGAGGCTGAGTGTTCCTTCCTGCCATGACTGAGCTGGTCAGCAATGTGACTAAGACTCTAAGCCAGGCCCTCTAACTTCAGAGCTGTCTTCTACATTGACAGGTAAAAAAAGAGCTCTTAAAGGAGAAAATCAGATCTTAAAGACGAATCTCATCTTTTCCCTTTGTATTCAGTTTGTACCATCATCTTCCCCACTCGCATCCCCGAACATACTCGGCTCCCCTTTTCCTCTGCTATACCAAACTCCAATACAAATAAAACAAACTAGAGCAATCCTTCATCACCACTCTATAAAACAGGCATACTACTTTTATCTCTATTCCACAGATGAGGAAACTGAGGAACAGAGAAGCTAAGTGATTTGCCCCATATCACACAGCTAGTAAGCAATGGAGCCAGAGTCCAGCCCAGGGAAATTGGGCTCCAGAGTCAAAGCCATTAACACACTTAATACCTTTCTTCACAAGCAGGACTGACTACACTTTTCAAAAAAGATTTTATAATTTAGATATCTTGTGATTTGTTGTGCTTTTTCCTTTATCACCCTTTTGTTTATAACCAAGAGAAGGCTTCAGACCCAACAAGAACAAATAAAAATCACTCTCCAAGGCATAAACCTGATTCTCCACCCCAATTTGATCCTGTATCTGGTCTTCAGAATCCACTTAAAGACTTCATACCCTTTTTGGGTCTTTGGGGAAACTTCTTTCTTCCTGTTTCCATACTGGGAACCCACCCAGTCAGCTCCTCCAGTTGTAGGATCCAGAAGATGGGTAAATGAAGTTCAGCCCTTCCTCAGCTTTGCACATCCATCTCCATTCACTTCTGTACCATGTGGGTCATCTATATATTCATTCATTATCCATTCAGTTGACACATAGGTGTTGGACAGCTATATCTGAGGTCCTGGGCTGGGCACAAGGGGTTCAATAGTAAACAAGATGAACACAGTCTCTGCCCTCAAAGAACTGATATTTTATGAAGAAGGACGGATAATGTGCACCTAAAAATATACATAGGATAATTCTGGATATTGATAAGGGGTATAAAGAAGATTGACAAAGAGGTAGGGAGTGACTGAGGTTGGGGTGCTTAGCTAAGGTGGCTCCTCACTTCTCTGAGGAGTTGACATTTGAGCTGAGATCTAAGAAATAAGAGGGAGTAAATATCATAAGGACCTGAGGGTAGAGGGGTAAGCCAAGTGCAAAGGCCTGGAGAAGAAATGAGAAGTGTGTGAGGCACAGCAGGAGGGCCAATGAAGAGGGAGCATGTTACAGAGATGGGTAGGAGCCAATCACAAAGAGCCCTGCAGAGCAAGGTGAGGAGTATGGATTTTATTCCAAGTGCACTAGGGAGTCGTTGGAGGGCTAAAAGCAGAAGAATGACAAGATCTGATTTATGATTTTAAAATATAACTTTAGTTATCGTGTAGAGAATGGATTGCAGAGGAGAGCAAGGATAGAAGAAACAGGGAGACCAGTCAGGAGGCTACTGTTATAAAACAAATGAGATGATGGTGGCTTAGACTAGGGTGATAATGAAGAAGAAGGTGAGAAGTAGATGGGTTGGAATATATTTGGAGGCAGAGCTAACTGAACTTGCTGATGGATCGGATACAAGGTAGGAGAGAATGGGGGAGGTAAGGATGACTCTCAGATGTGGGTCCAGGATGACACAGGATCCTTTTCACGTTTTGTGAAAACCCACCTAAGCCACATGAATGGAGGGTCCTCTGTCTTCTCTATTCTTTTTCTTGCTTTCAGATGTGGAATTTGAACCAACTTCCAAAGGCCATGATGACTGGGGAACCCAAAGGGACTATGGTAGCGTAATCACTGATATAACCTCCAGTATAACCATCCGTATGGCCTCCAAAAAAGCATGGGGTATGAGAACAAGCATAGGTTCCAGAACCAATGAGACCTAGGTTAGAATCATTGTGTAACCATAAGAAACTTAAGGAACATCTCTGAGCCTCAAATTCCTCAACTGCAATATGGAGCCATGATAAATAACTACTACTTTTCAGAATCTTACCGAAGATTAGGAATCAAATGCACATAGCGGTCACTCAATACATGGTTCGGTTTTGTTTTGGGTTTTTTGTTTTGTTTTGTTTTTTCATTTCTCCTTTACTCACTTAAGGTGAGGGTTTCTCTCCTGGCACTATGAGATTTTGCATTTTAAGAGGTTGAAAGGTGTATGATCCAGATGGATGACTGTTTGGGTCTTAATGAAAGATCTGCAGTAGTTTTAACAGTCAGGGCTTGGAGGAACTGGGGTTCATTATCCCAATCCAGAGATTCAACCCTCTATTACAAATTATCCCCATTTGAGAATTCTGGTTCCTCTGCCTTTATGGGCAAATTAGCTCTAGAATGCTCAGGTGGGGAGCTAGAATGAATCTACCCCATTGAATTCACAGGGACCTCTCTCCAGATGTATGGACGATGCTTACAACCTGGCTTAGCTGACACCCCTGCAGTGGGGAGGCTTGGAGGGTTGAGAGAAGACCACACGAAGAAGTGGCCCCAGGGTATCTGAGCTCTCTGGGAAGCAGTGTATCTATGAGACGCCAGAAGGAATGTATACAGATCTGTGTGCATTAATATGGGGGGAAGCCCCCCCCCCTCCAGAGGGAGTATGTGGTTTTTTTCTCCCCTGCACAAACTTCTTTAGACAAGTGCTGCATAAAATTTGAGCAGAGGAATCGATGCTTGGTTATACACCATGCCTGGCATCTAGATAACACGGTGCACATTTAGAAAATGAAACACCAGATTAACCCTTTTGTATCCAAACTTTCAAAAAGAACCATTTCCATCTTAATAATCCTGAAGATCGTTATCCTTTCAGATCTCATCTTGGCCTCAAACGGTTAAGTCAACTTACCGTCCATGCTTTGCCCCTCACAAGCCATCTATTGACTTATAGGCAAGTGCCTTAGTCTGTTCACCTTCATATTTGGCCACCAATCCTCCCCAGCTCTTATATTTTTGAACCTTCATAGTTCAGGTGCCAAGGATATGATTTTCCTGAAACTAAAATGTCTAAACCCCTAGCCTCTTCTTCAGAATAAATCAAAGGGCAGATTCACAGCATTCACTATTGCTCAGTTCTATTGTTTTAAGCATGAATTTTCATTTCTTTGGGGTTAGAGATAGCTACGTGTAACTGTTTTAGACTATGTTTGAAATAAACCTTTCTCACATCATTTATTTGGAAAGAAAGGAGAAGACACCGTTTTTAGTCAATTGTTTTGTTCTTTGATATATACCTGTACAGGGCTCGGGTTCTAAGGAAAGACAAAAGGGGGGAAATAAACGTAGGAGAGGGAGAAAATCACAGAATAAAGGAAAGACAAAAGGACGGGGTAAAGAGGGAGAGGGCAGGTTCCAAGAGCCCGTTTGCCCCTTGGCGGCGCGGCGGGATCAGCACCGCGGACAGCTCCCGTCTTTGTCTTGGTCCAAACTCCAGCGCCCGCGCTCAGCCCGGCAGCCACCGCTGGCGCGCCCGCTTCTCACTCCACCAAACCTGCTTTGGAAAGAGAGAGAGAGCGCATAGCAGAGGGAGAAAGGCTTCCTTTCCTCTCCCCGCATCCTCCGAACTCGGCCCTGATCCCATCCCACGATATCGCGGCGGCCGATTTTAACTTGGCTTCTCCGGGAATCTCCCTCCTGTCTACATGGTGCTGGGGGCTGGGGTGTCGCCGTGGCGAGTTCAGATTGCCTTTGGAATTCGTTTCACTGTCACTGTCCCAGGCCCCAGCCTCCCACATCTGTCCCTAGACAACGCCTAGCCTTCGGGGGGCGGGGGGGGGGGAAAGCCTGGGATGTCGAACGGTTCGCTGGTGCGCATCCCGAGCTGTGAACACACAAGGACGCCCAGACCAGCTGAGCTTGGCCTAAGACCCACAGCATCAAACCCAGGAAGGGAAAAACCACCACTGGGAGACGGGAGCCAGAAAGATGAGAGAGGGGTTTTTTTTTCCAATTCAAACTAAGCCTGGAAAAAGCAATGGATTATGTTATGTTCAGGAACCATACATCCGGCCACACGAATTCAGCCTCAATTTTTCTCCCTTTCACTAGAGAAAGCATCTAGCTCTGAGTTCAACAAGCCTCACCTACAGAGGCTGCTCAAAATACTTTTTTTTTTTTTTTCTGGGCCCTTTCGTAGGATCCAGGATAAAAAGAATCTCTTCTCGTGTTCTCCTTTGCCTAAAACCTTGCTTCCCGGAGGGGGTGGGCAATGCCCTGTGTGTGAAGCTCATTCTCCAAATCTTACACTAAACATACATAGAGAGAGAGAGAGAGAGAGAGAGAGAATGAAGCCCAGTTTCAATAAAGTTCTGCCTTTCGCCAAGCCTCAGAGAAGTCAGCCAGCCAAGCTACGTTTTGTTTTCACAGAATCTGTTACCCAGGTGGAGCTCTAGGGTGGGAGTATAGATAAGGAAAGTTTAAGAATGAGCCTCCTGTACAAGGAAGACTTCCTCTGGCCATCTGCAAATATTCTAGTAGGAAAGAAAGACGGAAAGAGGACTCTTGCAGATCTAAAGCTTACGGCCCCCACACCAGCGTCTGGAGCACAGAGATATCGCCACAAACCAACCAGCCAGAAGACCCGGAGCCCAGTCCAGACACTGTGGATGGATTGGTATCCACCTCCAAAATAAGATTCCTCTCCATCCCCTTCAAGAGGGGGAAAAAAAAAATCCCTGGAATTTTTTTTTTCCAAAGCAGCATTCTGTCCTTCCCCCTCCTCCTCCCCCAAGAAACCCAGAGGAGAAAGGCCACCGCACACTGTTGGGCAGCTCAAAAGAGTTTTAGAGAAAGCGCGGTCCCCGCTGAGGTCCCCACGGAGCAGAAGGGCGCACAGCGGGGTAAACATACTCGCCTTGGGAGGAAAGAGCTGGGGGTCGCTTTCCCTGGGCCCCTCCCCCCTCCCCAGGTCCACCGCGGCAGGCGCTTAGAGGTGGGGAGAGGACGCCCCCCTATCCACCCACCCACCCAGCCCGCTCCGGCGCGCGGTTCAGCCCTGCTGCAGTGTAAACCGCGGCTTTCCGATGCAGATTTCCCTTTTAACACCTTCTAAACAAAGGCTAATGAGGCCACTGCTTTACTCTATCAACACACAATCATTAGCAGCCGAGAAATACGCGCGCACGCGCGCACGTGCACACACACACACACACACACACACACCCCATGCCCGGGCTGCCAAAGTCGGGCGAATTATAAAGGAACCCATATTAGGTTGACAAAAAGAAGGTGAGATAGGGAGGGGCGGGGAGAGGAGGTGGGATAGAATGGGGAGAGAAGGGGGGGCAATGTTATCGAGACCACGGAAAAGACCAAGAGAAAAAAAAGGGACAGCAAGATACAGAGTCAAACGCAGACTAACTGGTCAGAGGGAGGGAAATTAGAAAGTCTAGGGAATCCTTAATGTGAATGTTAGGGTCCCTGGAAAGCTCTCCCCATTTGTGTTCCAGAGATGGAGCAGGGTGACAGGCCTCATCGTAGAAACGGCTTCCTGCACACTGGCGGATGGTCTCCACCTTAAGATACGCTCAATGGGGCCAGAGAAGCAGCAACTACAGCTCCCCAGCCTTCAGTCCTGCCTGCCCTCCGATGCCAAACAGCTGGGGCCGGGCTCCAGGCCCACAACAGGGGCAAGGATGAGGGTCCCGGTGGTTTTCAGCTCAGACCTTCAGCCTATCAGGCTGCCTGGGAAATGCACTTCGGTGGGCAGTTGTCGCTCAGCCCTGCAGCTCAGCACCATGTGCAGGGTTTTCCCTCTCTGAACAAAAGCCTCGGTGTTTTCCTCACAAGTTGGGAGTCTGGCTTGCACCTTTCTTTCTGTCCTCCTCAACACCCCTCTGGCCCCCAGCAATTAGCCCCAGACTCTGTCCTCCTAGTGACTGGGAGTCTGAGTTCAGCCCTAGGTTGTAGAACCTAAGAAATACAGCCTGCAGGAGCTGGCCCAACAGCCTGGCGTGTGGGGCCACTGGGAGGGTGCATTCCTGGAGGGGGCTTGCAGGAAGGAGAGAGGGACCACTACACCGGCCTTGGCCACAAAAATCGTCGGGGTCTCTAAGCTGGCCAGAGCCCACTAGCACATGCACTCACTTTAGGACTGGATATCCTACAACCTGAAAGTGCTGTTCAGCCACTGTCCTCCCTACCTGCTCCCTCCCAGAGATGCCAGACCTGCCCCTGGCGCCTGGTAGGGCTGCCCAGCCAGCCACCAGTGATTGCTGGACTCCTGGCCCCCATGGGGCTGACACAGCCTTCTGGCCCCAGTGCCTGTCCCAAAGCCACCCAACACCTGCTGGCTGGCACCCCACAGGCCCCTTGAAGTCCCAGTCCAGATATTGGGCTGGGGTTTAGTTCAAACTCAAGAGCCCCCTCCCAGCCGGTCGGTCGGGAGGAGATCGGGAGGAGACTCGGGGGAGGAAGGGAGCTTGGGGAGGAGTGCTGTTGTTGAATGGATAAATAGAGGAAGGAAGGGAGGAGGGAGGGAAGGAAGGAAGGAAGGAAGGAAGGAAGGAAGGAAGGAAGGAAGCAAGCAGAGGGATTCCCTGCCTTTTTGATTAAACGTTCCAGGTCGGGCCTGCCCAGTTAACGAGACCGTTAATTAAGCCGTGCGCAATTCAACTGACAGGAAGGCCCTGCACCCCGCAGAGATGTTCTGGAAACCGAGCAGTCCAAGGCGGAGCGTTAGGGGGCACATCGGCCTGATCGCGCCCCGGTCTTCCAGGGTTCTTCCGCCTATGCCGCCGGCTCTCTTGCGGACGCCCAGGCCCGGATACTTTCCCTGCCTGGACTCAGGGCTGCCCCCAGGTGGCCGCCCCCTCGGGGCTCCCGGAAGGCTCATCCACCCCCACATTCCTTCTGCATCCCTGCGGGGAGCCCGAGGCCTGAGCCCGAGCCCTAACGCACGCATCACGCCTCACCGGCGTCCACCGAGGCGAGCCGGGGCGCACACGTTTCTGGGCGTCGTCGGGCAAACTCGAACCCCCGAGCAGGACAGGAGCTGGGGACCTGGCCGGCCGGCTCGGCTCTCTGGGGCCTGGGGCCTGGGGACCGCGGGGCCTCGCCTCCACGCTCGCTCCTGCTCGGGGCCGGGGCCGGGGCCGGGGCCGGGGCCGGGGCCGATGCGCGCGGCGGCGGGCAGTGCGCGGCGGCGCGGCGGGACGCTGAGTGTGTGTGCGCGGCGCGGCCTATATTTACACCCCAAACAAAATAATTACACTTTTGTCGGAGGGAGAAAGCCAGTGATTAGGCGCGGGCTCTTTGCGGCAAAACAGTTTCTCAGTGGTACACCAGTATAATTTTTCACGGCTGGCTGAAATCAAAGAGGGGAGGTAATGAATCCGGCGAGCAATTTAAATTTACAATTTGTAACGCCGCCGCCGCCGCGCACACCCGGCCGAGAGCGCAGCTCTAAGGCGCTCGCTGCGTTTGTTTAATGTTAAAGCCGCGCTGGCTCTTGGGGGCCGGGGGTGGGGGGGGGGATGCGGAGGATGCGTTTGGCTGGGGGGTTGGGGGGAGGTAATGATCGAAGTCGGGAGAGGACCCGCTGAGCCGCCCGAGACGCCACGCGGAGAGGAGGACGAGGGGCGCGCCCCTCCGGTTCCCTCAGAGCGCGCGTTCCCCAAGAAAGCAAGCCGCTCTGCCCCATTCAAAGGGAGGGATGCCTTCAGAGGGGCGAAGGGAGATACTCTGGTCGCCGGAAAAGCCCCAGGTTCCTGCTGGGCTGCAGAAATTCCCCATCCCCGTCCCCCCAGGCAAGAGAGTTTCCGAGAAGGAGTAGGGAGGCGCAACCGAAAATTCTCTTTAGCCGGAGGGTAGGTCAGCTCCAGGAGCCCCGAAGAGTCCCCATTCCGGCCTCTGCCATGCGTCCCGGGCTGAAGAAGACAGGAAAGACGCCCCCACCAAGCCCCAGCTCAGCGCGCCTCAAAACTCCCACCCCGGGCGGGTGTGTGCCTCTTCGCCGGTAATTAATTACCGAACTCAAGGGGGAATATGCAAACCGCATATTACTAACTCTACAGGGCTTAAGTGATTGGAAACAGATTATTATCTTGTTTGTCTTTTGTCTGTTTTACTTATCCCGCCGCCGTCTGTCGAGTTGTAATGTTGATACTCTTTAGTCTAGGAGGAAGATTTTTATATAGTAAATTCCATCAACATCTTGTATAAGTGACATTGCGTCTCCATGCATTACCCTGTTAAGACACAAGCGGTTTATTAGTTACATATAGGAGGGGATTTCGCTGCCTGGTCGCCATCTGTTAGCGCTGTTAGGGCGGGATAATTCGTCTAATAGTTGGTCTGCTGGCGTTTTTTCGATGCTGTGCACCCTGGAAGGTGGAGAGCTGGCAGAGGCCAAGCAGGCTTTCCTGCAGCTGGGCTGGGGCATGGAGGTTTTGGACTGGGGCTGGGCTGTGCTGAGGCCCCCAAGGTGACTTGGCGGGGGAGGCTGTGACCTGGACAGGATGGGTAAACTCAGCTATAGGAGGCAGAAGGCCAGACCAAGGCTTCTGGAAGCAGTACCCTCATCTCCTGCAATTGGGCATTCAGCCCCCTCACGACATCCAAGCTCAGGCTCGGGATGAACCAGAGCTGCTCTATGAGACTGTCCCCAGTTCCTGCTACCTCCCTAACCTGGTATCTTAACTGCTGTGGCCTGGCTGTGCATTGGCATTTAAGCACATCCAGGAGGTGAGTGAGGGTGGGTGGATGTGTCCCACGTGGAACCCGGCACACAGCACCCAGCAGCCGGGCAGGGTTGGCAAAGCCAGGGCTGAGAGCAACTCGGCTCTCGGGGTACTGGACCATGGTTTGGGGGGGCTGAAGGGGTTGGAGGAGAGTGGGTTCCAGGTGCCTAGTCCAGAGCAGGGCAGAGGCCATCAGATGGGGGCTTTTAATGACTGTATGTGAGTCTTCGAGCACCCCAATAGCTGTATGGTGCACGATGAAAATTGTTCTTTGCAGCATTGAGCCGGGTGCTGGATTTGGCTACCCCAGCAGAGGCAGAGGGAAGGAAATAAAACCAGCGAAATCAAGAAGGAAAGTGATGGGGGGGAAAAACAGAAGGAAAGGGAAACAGAAAGAGAACAGAGGCTGAATGTAAGCGAGAAAAGGAGACAGAAAGGAAAACAGATGTGCAGAGAACGCGGGAGAGAGAAACCCCAATGAAACAAAGGGCGAGTAGGCAACCCAACTGGCCTCCATGTCCAGCCTGACGCCTCTCTCCTCCTGTGGTCTTGGTTCTCTTGGATCCTGCCCTGCAGGCGGGCACGGCCCCGGCACTTCCAGAAACTGTGGTTTCATTTGGGGCTCTTGGAGCTCTCCCAGCTGGGCCTGGGGGACCTGGCAAGATCCAGTCTACTTGTTCCTGGCCGAGCCAGGCTCTAACCAGCCACACCGCTAAGCTGCTATGTGGTATAGACACCTGTCCCTGGGCAAGCCCGAAGATGGAGTAACAGCACCATCAGGCAGAAGCTATCCGATTTGGGGACTTCTTTTCAGAGACCCAGCTGCGGGTCAGTGTCCCACCTGGTGACCAGCATCTGTCAGTTTCCTGTCCCCGGCCAGATCATCTCCCCTAGAGACTGTGGGGGACAGCGCTAGGCCTGGACGGGAACAGAGAGAGAAGTAAGCATCTCTAAGCATCTCTGTGCCTCCACCAAATGCCCCAACACAGGCATCCAGAAATCCTGCCCCTGCCAAATCCACAAAGGTGATGCTAGGAATACACACACAACGAACCCCCCAGACCTACAGGAGTCACATAAACAAAAACACTGCCATCCACACAAATAGTGACTGGCACACAAACACAGATCCACAAATTCTGCACTCACAAACACACTCAGCCCAGCTCAGTCAGATGCACACGAGGTCTCCAGCATGCACACGTTCACCCACACACAAACACACACATCCAGATTTTTTTTTAAGTCCACTTGCACAGCAACGTGATGGCACACATACACAATAATCGTACACAGATGCACACTCATGCATGCAAACACCCTTACATTCCAGTGTCCAAAAGTAAGCATACATGCATATACACAGACCAACAAAAATAAGTACGCACAGACTAATATACACAGCTGAGCTACACACGAATACAAGCACACAAATTTGCACAAAAAAGACACAAACCAAAATTACTCACATGATTGATTACTAACTATAAACAGACAAAAATGCAATTCTCAAACAGCAAATATAGACTAACAAACTCAATAAATGCACCCAAACACACATTCACAGCCAAGTCTTGGCACAAACACACTTCTCTGGCTCCAGCCCAGGGCCTACCTATTCGGTTAGCCTGCAGCCGATGAGCAGGATGGAAAAATCCTGCGGAGCCTGCCTGGCCTCCCTAACTTGGAGTGCACGGTCGCCAGGTTGGCCCCGTGGGAAAGGAGGCCTGGCCTCTCCCTCCGTCCCCCAGACCCACATTTCCCTCTTCACAGGCACCTGCAAGCACCCGCTTACCCCCTCCCCCCACCACACACACACACATACTCCCCAGACCCTCAGCTCCCTAACAACGAACCGCTCTTTCTGCGTCCTACGTAGATTGCAACTTGCACACGCAGCCCGCATGCGCTGCGTGTGCAAGCAGCACCCACGCAATCTCTGGCGTTCCGGATGCGGCAGTGGGACCCACTCACCACGGTGCCCTGACTGGCTGACCGGGATCTGGAAAGTGCGACGAGGAAAGGAGAGACGTGGTGAACTGGTGAACGCCACCTCTGATCAGGCTTCAGAAAGACCAGTCTGCCCTGATCTCCCCAAGTCTCCCCCAGAACTCCGTGGTGCGAGCGCTCAGGCCTGAAACTCCGGGGTCCGGGACCAGGCCAGATGACACCCTCCCCCAACTTGGGCCTGGGCCTGCAAAGGGAAAGATACCCAAACAGCGCGGCTCGCTCTCACGCTCGCTTGCTCTCTCGCTCTCTCTCTTTCTCTCTCGCTCTCTCTCTCTCTCCCTCTGTGTCCGTGAGAAAGGCTGGGCTGGGCCCCAGCTCCGTGTATGACAAAAGAAGCCGGCCCGGCTCTGGGAGCCCCGTGAACCGCGCCGTCGCAGCTCCTGGGCGCAAACCCCAGGGACGCGGGGAAGAGAGAATCCAATCTGGGCGAGCTGGACTAGGGAAGAGGAGGCGGACGCAGAGCGCGCTCCGGGCTTCGGGCAACTTCTGCAAGTTCCGGGGATGGCGAACGGGGCAGGGCCCCTCTCCCACTAGGCCCTGGAATCCCGGCCCCCAAATATTTGTGGGAAGAGAGAAGGGAGATGCAGTTTTCAGATCGCGCGGCCCCCCACCCCGCCCCCAGCCCCAAACTGGAAGGTAAATACTTACTTAGCCTCCGAACCAGGTACAAGCTAATACTCAACAATACTGATGCCTTGTTTTTTTTGCTCTGTCCGGACCGCAACGCTGTAGCCAATTTAGATATGCTATAAATTTAAGAGGTTGCCATGGCCACCGCGCGCCCATTGGCCGCCGGGCCCCCTACGTGCCGCGCCACGTCACCAAATCTGAATAAGGATGCGCGAATTAGGCGGCGGCCAGACAAAGATGAGGATCGGGACCGCTTGAAAGTGGGGGAAAGTGCCGGCGCCTCCGCCACCGGGGAAAGCCGCTCCGCAGCACCGAGGCCATTAGCCACCCAAGATACCTGGGGGAGCCCGGAACAAGCACTGGGGCGCGCGGCCCGAGGCATGAGGCTGTGAAAGCCACCCCTCCCCACCCCACCCCGGGCAGCCCAGCGCCAGGCCAGCGATCACCCAAGGACTTGACCGGCTGAGTCTGGGTCCGGCCCGGACTCGCCCGGCGGCGGCCGAGATAAGAGGCGGAGCGCAGCGGCGGGGCCTGGGGGCCCGAGGGCCGGGGGCCCAAAGGGAGGGCAGGGCGGCCCGAGCCGCCGGGGCGCTATGATGGTGCACTGTGCCGGCTGCGAGCGGCCCATCCTCGACCGCTTTCTGCTGAACGTGCTGGACCGCGCGTGGCACATCAAATGCGTTCAGTGCTGCGAGTGTAAGACCAACCTCTCGGAGAAGTGCTTCTCGCGCGAGGGCAAGCTCTACTGCAAAAACGACTTCTTCAGGTAAGAGGCCGCGCCGCCCCGCCGCCTGCGCGCCCGCCCTGCGCGCGCTCCGCCGGGGCGCCCGGGAAGGGGAGACCGCGAAACCGGCCTCCTGGGCTCGCAAGCTTAAATGGGAAGCGGGGCAGCCCACTGCTCTCGTCCTGTCCTTGGTCCAGGAAAGCGCCCGAGCCCGGGCGGAGTACGAAGAACGCTGCCTCGCTGTCTCTAGTTCGCTCCGGCAGGCCGGCTTGCAGCCGCGGCGGGGCAGGGCGAAGAAGCCCTGACAAACTTGCTCCCCACGCGTCTCTGCTCCTTCCCCGCAGCTGCGACCCCAGGGTGGAAGTTCAAGCCCGGTTCTGAGACAGTGAGAATTTTTGCCTAAGGTAGGGGCTGCTGGAGGCTTCTCCCACCGGGCAGAAAGCAGGAGCCCAGGGGCTGACGCCCGGCGGGCCAGGGCCCCAGAGCCCTCCTGGACAAGCTGAAACTTTCCCAACTCCAAGGGGGTTCAGCCAGGAAGATCTCCTCTGATGATGGGGGGAGGGAACCTTCTCCTCCTTGCCCCCCACCCCACCAACTCCTTAAACATTTTCTCCCATCTTGAAATGTACAAACAAAAATCGAAGCTGAGAATCAGGACCTCCAGGGTCCAGTCTGTGATGTGTCACCTCCCCTTGGCTGCCCACAGGGGCCCTCAGGTGAGCCAGAGCCTCAGTTTCCCCAGCTGGGAACCTCCAAGGGCTGGCCTGGAAGGCTGTGGGTTTTCTGGCGGCTCAGCCCTGCCTGCTTCTGCCAGGCGCCCAGAGCCGGCTTTGTGCCTGTGAATTCCGGGCACCGAGGGAAGGGGGGCGTGATTAACAGCGTGGAGAAAGGCTGCTCCCCGGCCCCAACGGCTCGGCACTAGGGAATTTGAATAGGAGAAAATGTCAGCCACAGCTTTACACGTGTAAACTCCCTAGCTCCGGAGGCCCGAGGCCCCTAATGTGGCGGTGCTTGCAAAGTGCCTAATGATTTTTGATAAGGTGCATATGGCCAATTACGCTGCCGGATAAGGCCAAAAGTGACTTATGGCTTCTAATGCCCTCACTACATCAACGTCACCCAAATTCGCCCTGTTTAGAGACATGGGTATGAGTAGATGTGGGGCCCCAAGGTCCCGGGCCCTTGCTCTCCCTCTCCACCTGCACCTCACCCCTCCCAGTGCTCGCCTGCACCACCCATTTTGGGGGAGGCTGGCCTTCTCCAAGCGCTCAAGAGAGAAAGAAAAGGATTTAGATCAGGAACGCGGGAAAGGGGGAGGAATTTGAGAGATCCTGTGTACCTGCCATGCAGGTTTAGGACTGCCTTCTAGTCACATTCTCCTGATGCCTGCCAGGGCCAGAGATTTTAGGGGGTTGAAGACTCAATCCCTGCTTTCCAGACTCCACAGTTTCTGAGGCCCTGCTGTCCACAGGGCCAAGTAGCTCCAACGGGTCCCAGAGTGGGGACTGGAAGGCCTCCAGTGCCGGTGGCATTGGGAATCAGCGAAAGATGCCTTCCGTCCTGCTCAGGTCCAGCTCGGGAGGGGAGCTCCCCACCCCATTGCTAAGACCTACCAGCCAGGCCAACTGGCCTAACCTGGGCCCCGGCAGACTGGACAGGACCCAGGAGGCAAAGCCAAGGAGTGGTCCAAACCTGGCTGGCCAGGCTGAAAATGCCAAATAACTTGGACAGCCAAGTTTGCCTCAAGCAGCCCAGGCGTATCTGGCAGGGATGCGGGGAGCATCTTGGGGTACATTGGGTCTGTGCTCAGCTGAAGGCTGCACCCATTTCTCTAAACCTTGTGGAGTACAAGTAAACCTGAACAAGCCATGAGAGTCCCAGCCGTAAGAAGAGCCCAGGACATTTGTCTCACCTCTCACACTAGCCAGAGAGTACAGGATTGCAGGTCTCATTTGACAGATGTGGACATGGGGGCTTCTCAGAGGCTAGGGTGGGTGGGAAGAAGTCAGGAGCTCAAGAGGATGGGACCCCGGGCTGCTCCAAGGTGACAGGCCCTGTTGTGTCTGCAGGCGTTTCGGCACTAAGTGTGCCGGCTGTGCGCAAGGCATCTCGCCCAGCGACCTGGTGCGCAAGGCCCGCAGTAAAGTCTTCCACCTCAACTGCTTCACCTGCATGGTGTGCAACAAGCAGCTGTCCACGGGCGAGGAGCTCTACGTCATCGACGAAAACAAGTTTGTGTGCAAGGATGACTACCTGAGCTCCTCCAGCCTCAAGGAGGGCAGCCTCAACTCAGGTAGGCTGTCTCCTCCCCTCCGCAGCCTGAGGCCCTAAGACCTTCCCACCACAGTCAGCCTGGCACTCTCCACTTGGCCCCTTGTGTGTTTCTGTGTCTGTCTCAGAGCTCCCTTCGGGCATTTCTAGGGTGGTGGGGAGGGTGCAGGGATTTGGAATTGGTCCTACAGGATAGACTACAAGCTCTTTCCCCTTCTCCTTCCATTGAGGGGCTACCCCCATTTGAAGCCACACAATTCTCCCCCCCCCCCTTTCCTAGTCTTTTCAGCTCCTGGTAATTGCAGCTACAGTGGAAGGATGATAATCAGGGACTGGAGGAAGGACAGACGGGGGAGGAAGATCTGAGGCCCAGAATGTATCCGTGGCCTCCTCCTGTCCCCTCTACACGGAGGCCAGACTCCCCCACAGGGCGTGCCTCCCCCTTCCCCCAAGCAGTGGCCCAAAAGGGCCGGGAAGGCTGGAGAAGGGTCCCTCCAAAGACCTGGCCCTACCTGGAGGGAATGGGCAGGCGCCGGACCCCTGGGGGAGGGGCTGTCGCTATGCTCACAAGGGAACCCACAGCGGGCGCCAGCGGCTGGCAGCCGGGTCGCTGGGGACCAGCTACCCGACTGGAGAGACCTTTGGCCACCGCTGACCGCTGACGGCGCTGTCCTCTTCCCGTCCCGTCCACCCGCAGTGTCATCCTGTACGGACCGCAGTTTGTCCCCGGACCTCCAGGACCCGCTCCAGGACGACCCCAAGGAGACAGACAACTCGACGTCGTCGGACAAGGAGACGGCCAACAACGAGAACGAGGAGCAGAACTCGGGCACGAAAAGGCGCGGCCCGCGCACCACCATCAAAGCCAAGCAGCTGGAGACGCTCAAGGCCGCCTTTGCCGCCACTCCCAAGCCCACGCGCCACATCCGCGAACAGTTGGCACAGGAGACCGGCCTCAACATGCGCGTTATCCAGGTGCGGGCGGACCCGGGGCACCCTTCCTTCCCCCCGGCCAGCTGAGCCCCGGAGCCCGGGAGCTCAGAGGAGCCTCCCGGCCTTGCTCCGGGCTAAGAGCGCACCAAGTTCGGGTGAGCCCGCCGACAGGGCCAGCTGGTCAAACTTCTACCAAAAGATCCAGCATAGTCCTGCGGTGCCCAAGACGGTGGGATCTTGGGCGGGTCGCTCACCGCTCGGAATCCCGCCCCCTTCCCGTTCAGGGAGAGTTTTAAGCCCTGTTGGGCACCTCCTTCCCTCCCATCTTTCGGAGCAGAGAAAGAGGCAAGGCTCTTGACGCGCCCCCTCCCTGTGTTGGTTCGTGGGGAGACAGACAACCCGCCAGAGCCCGGCTGGGAAGTCGAGGGGCCGGGACCAGAGCCGTGCTGGGCGGGAGGCCTTTATAAAGCCGTCAGGCCGAGGGCGGGCCGAGGACCAGGAAGCCCAAGTCTTTATGAGTCGCCCCACGGGTCCGCGAAATCCTTCACCCTTGGCTGGTTCCCCGAAGCCCCTCTCCACCTCTCGGGGCCTAATCCGCCCGGCTCCCGCCTCCGGGCAGTCTTGGTGTGGAGGAGGCTATAGGACCCAGAAGGGGCGGCCTGGGCAGGGAGGGGAGGGACACCCTGGACCCGAGCTCACAATCCTTGCCCTGTCCCAGGTGTGGTTCCAGAACCGAAGGTCCAAAGAACGCAGGATGAAACAGCTGAGCGCACTGGGCGCCCGGAGACACGCCTTCTTCCGGAGTCCGCGGCGCATGCGTCCGCTGGGCGGCCGCTTGGACGAGTCTGAGATGTTGGGGTCCACTCCGTACACCTACTACGGAGGTAAGGACCCCCCAAAGCCCCGAACGCCCTGCCCTACGCTCGGCCCCGTGTGGTTTGGGGGACTGAGGACGCAGGCAGAGGCCCCTGCCGTTGGCCGCCCGGGATCCCCTCCCTCCTTTCTACCTGCGGGGAAGGTACACAGTCATGAACACACCTTAACAGACACACAGCAGCAGGGGCGCGAACGCTCAGCCATAGATACCTCCTGGACACAAAATCAAACACATGGGTTCACTCACCCATACGGTTGATACACGCAGATAAACACACTCACCCACGCAGGACACATGATTGCCCCTCCCTTGCATGCACATTGGAGTTCAGAGACCTCAGGGATGCGCATCTAGGAACACGATCACACACAATACACAGGTGTGCGCTACTCCCCGGATTCACTCACGGACAAACATACCCAAAGAGATTGACAGGCTCACACACTCCCAAGCTTCATACCCAGGCGAGCACTGCAAATCTACATGCACCCTCCCCAGCCGGACACACAGCCTTCCTGCTGCCCTTGCCTCGCGGTGGTGGTTGCGCGGGGCCCTTGGCACCAGCAGGAACACTGGCACTGGAGGGAGCGCCGGCAGTAGGGATGGAGAGGTCAGGATCCAGCCCCAGCCACCTGCTAGCTAGCTTCCTAGTCGGCACCTCCTGTTCCACGCCTCCGGGGACTCTGCTCAGCGTTTGGCACTGTTAGCTAAGATGGGGCAGTTGCTCTGGGCAGGACTCCTGTGTTCATTGGGGTTGGATGTGTGGGAATTGAGCCCACCCCAATTTCTATCTTTAGGGATATAGGCGGCAAGGAGCTGGAGTTTGCAGAGAGGCATTCGGTCACGGGTGTCGAAGGGTTTGGGTCCTCTCCATCACTTCTCTTCTTCCTTCCCTCTTCTTTTCCTTCCTCTCTGGTCCCCTCACCGCTCCATTTCTCTCCATTTCCTTTGCATCTGCTAGGCGACCCATCCCAATCCCCCACTACCATCCCAGCTCCTTCATCCTGGCTTTTTGGTAACCTCAGGTGCTCTGGGAAATCCAGTCCCTTGCCCTGCACTTCCCCAACCTTTGGACTCCAGGAAAACACCTCCCTGTTGTGTTTCTGAGCCTCTGAATTTGGAGAGCCCGCAGGACTGCCTGTGCCTAAGATCTCCGCTGAGTCGTTCAGTGCCACGGGCCTGGGGTGAGGGGCCGAGGCTAGTGGCCCCGTTTGGGGAGAGGTGACTTTTCTTAGAAACGTGGGTTTGGAGAAAATGCCGAAACCAACGGGTAGCGTAGGCGCCGCCGGGTACGCAGGCAGACCTAGGAAGGAAGGCTTCAGTACAGGGTCGACCTAGGCGGTTAGATCTTCAGGTCCCTCCGGGGGCTCCTGAAATTGCAGGAGGGCAAATTGCGCGGCTGTGCTTCTGGAGGAGAGACTTTGCGCTGGCAGGGCGGGAGCCGGGGGCTGCGGGCGCGGAGGGAGGGCAGCTCGGAGGGTGGACGCGTGGGGCCGGCTTCAGTCTGGAACTCTCCCTACCTATCTCTGCCTCGCTGCGCGCACCATCCCCGCCCGGGTGCCCGGAGGTGGTGGGGCGGCGCGGTCCGGAATCTCTCCCCGCCTGGGTAATTAAGCCAGGTTTCCCCGAGGACTGCTGTGCCCCCACCAATCCCGCCCCCTCCTCCACCCGCGCGTCTGCTGGATGGGGGGGGGGGGCCTGGACACGCGGGCCCCTCTTTCTCCGGAATGGGGGGCAGGACCCCCCAGCCCCAGGGAGGCAGCCCCGCCTAGTCCGCGCTGGGAGATCCGGGCGGCGGCGGCCGGCAGCGGGCGAGAAAGGGGCTGGGCGGCGGGGCTGGCGGCTCCCCGTGGGAGCGCGGACAAAGCCCCAGCTGCGGCTTTTGTGCCCTTTTCAGACGGCGTTTGTTCCAATTACCTCCGGCCCGGCCGCCATATGGGCGGAGGCGGCGCGCTCCGCGCGGGGGCCGCGGCCCTCGCTGGCTCACCGGCTCGCTGCGGGCCGAGGCCGTCCCCCATCCCCGTCCCTTAGGGGCCCCAAATTCGCCGCTTCCAACCTTTCCCTTCACTTTCGGGGAGAATGGAGTGAGTGGTTTTTAAAAAAAGTAATGGGCGACCGTTTTAGCTGTTGCTTAAAGCGTCTACAAGGCGCGCCTCCAGGAACCCCCCATTTGGACTGATTTCAGGGTTTGGAGAAAGAAGGGGGGCAGGCGGCCGGGGACGTCCAGAATTCACCCTGCCGACCGAGACCCAAAGACCCAGCGAGGGGTGGGCGACGTCGCGGAGAAAACCCCAGCCTGGGGGCGCGCTGGTTTTCCCACCGCACAAAGCGGGTTATTGTCACCGGTGCCGGCTACAAGGTGATTCTTTCCTGGGGTCCCACACCCCAAACCTTCACGGCCGACCTGGAGGAAGGGAAGAGGCTGTCTTGCAAGGACCGTGTGCGAAGGAGTTCTGGGAGGAGGTCAGAGAGTGGATGCGGAAACAATTTATTCAGAGTGGGCTCGTAATCCGGAGTCCCGCACTTCCTGATTTTGCGGGTAAAATGCAATTTGTGAATTTTCTGGAGAGAGCTTATGGCTATCACCAGATTCTCAAAAGGACTCAGAGACCCCAAATGCCTCAGAACCTGCATGTCCTGGCTGGACAGGGGTGAGACTGAAGGACCCAGGCTTCCCACTGAAGCGCCCATGAAATGTTGGACCTGCGAGATCAGGCGAATGCCCGCCCTCCCTCCAGTCAGGTCTAGGGAGGCCGCGGCGAATTGTCAGACCCCCACATTCACCCAGAAGGTCGCAGAGCTGTCCTTGATAGGGCGGGGGGCCGGCCAGGTCCGCGGGGTGCCGGAGGTGAAGGAGAGGATGCTCAGCAGCCTCGCGGGCTCCTAGTCCCATTGCCTCGTCTGCCGGCCCAATTTGCCAGCCCCTCTCCGCTGCTCCGGCCTGGGGCCCAGGTCGGGCTGGGCTGCACCAGGTGGCTGCCCGCTCTCCACCACTTGGTGCTCTGGCGTCCGTCCCCCCCAGCATCACGGCCCAGCTCTACTTCAGGCGCCTTTGGCATCTCTCTGACTCATCTGGTCGGTCCCTGAGTGCCTCTCTCTCCTGGCCTTCCCCTTGGCTCCTGGGTCTCTTGCCCCTTTTTTACAAGTGTGTCTCTGAGCACACAGTTGTCTCATCTCTTTCTCCGGCTTGTCCTAGGCGATCGCCCTGGTCTCTGTCTCTGCCTTGGGCTTGGCCCCTCTGGGTCTCTTTTCTGACCTGAGTCTGGAGGTTCCTCTGTCTCTCTGCGCTCTGCCGATGTCTCACTGACCCTTCTCTGGCTGTCTCTGTGTCCCTGGCCCTCTGTGGCCGTCTCCCCAGTTCTGAGACGCGGTCTGGGACGTTCACTGTCTCTCCGCGACCGGGTCCCTGGCGGGGACCCTCCGAGTCTGAAGTCACCAGCTCTTTCTGTGTGTGTCCGGGTCTCCGAGTGCGCCCTCGGGTCGGTGGGTGCATGTCCCGCCTCGGTGTCTGGGCCTCTGTCCCCGCGCTGGCTCTGGGCTCGCTCGGCCTGTCCCTGCGCGCGGGGCGGGGGGGGGGGGTCCCCGCGGGGCCTGGGCCTCGGGCCGGGCGCCCCTGACCTCTGCCCGTCTCCCCCGGCCCCCGCAGACTACCAAGGCGACTACTACGCGCCCGGAGGCAACTACGACTTCTTCGCCCACGGCCCGCCGTCGCAGGCGCAGTCCCCGGCCGACTCGAGCTTCCTGGCCGCGTCGGGGCCCGGCTCCACGCCGCTGGGCGCCCTGGAGCCGCCGCTGGCCGGCCCGCACGCCGCCGACAACCCCCGCTTCACCGACATGATCTCGCACCCGGACACGCCCAGCCCCGAGCCCGGCCTGCCCGGCGCGCTGCACCCCCTGCCCGGCGAGGTGTTCGGCGGCGGGCCCAGCCCGCCCTTCCCCATGAGCGGCGCGGGCGGCTACAGCGGACCCCTGGCGCACCCCAACCCCGAGCTCAACGAGGCCGCCGTGTGGTAAGGGCGGCGGAGGAGCTCGCCCCGGACCCCGACCCGACCCGACCCGACCGGGGCCCGAGGCCGACCGGGGCCCGAGGCCGGGGGGCGGGGCGGGCTTGCCCCCTCGCGGCCTTCCCAACGGCAGCGGGGAACCTTATTTCTCACTCTGCTTTCCCCGTCTTTGAAACAAGATGATCAGAGAAAAGAGAGAGAGAGAGAGAAGGGAGCGCGGGGAGGAGCGGAGACGCGGAGAGCGCGCCCGCCGCGGGGCCCACGGCAGAGGGAGCGAGCGCCGCCCCGGGGCGGCTCGGGCGGTCCCCGCGAGGGCCCAGCCGCCTGCGCGCGCGCGCCCCCTGGCGGCCGCGCTCGAGGACCAAGGTCCGCTTCCCAGGAGGGGCCGGCCCGGAGCTCGCGGCGCTGGGGGCGCGGGGCACGCACCCCGCCCCCGCCCCTCCTCCCCTTGACACCGACTGTGAGCCCGGGGGTCCGGGCCGGACCGGAACCCTCGCCCCTCCTGCTCCTCCCGTCTCCCCCGCCCCCCCACGCTGGGCAAGGCGCCGAGATTTCTGGGCTCTGGCCCGTTGACCACCCTCCCTGCCCGGGGCCTGGAGGCTGGGTCGTCAGGATGTACAGTATTATACTTTTTTGGAAGTCGAACGCTTCTAGTTTCCTTATTTTGTATAAAGGAGAAACAAATAAAGTATGTTTTTGTGTTTACTGTTTATTTATTGTACTCTAGTTATCCGGGGTTGGACATTTTTATATTTTTAAGAGGAGGGTGGGCAGAGTGTGGGAGGGGAAACAGAAAGAGGTTTACCTAAAAAAAAAACAAAAACAAAAAAAAAAAAACACAAAAAACAAAAAAAATCAACTTTTTTAAAAAGAAAGATTAATAAAAAAAAAATTCTTTTTTCCCTCAGTGCTGTGTGGTTTTCTTGTGTGTATGGGTGTGTGGGTGTGTGTGCCTGCCTTCTCAGTCCCTCCGGGTAAACAGAGTCATGCTTCTCTAGTTCGTGGGTCCCACGTAAAACAGACTTGATTGGTATAAAGCCCCTCCCTTCATTGGGAGGGCAGGGGTGCTTTTGACAACCACCAGGTCTTGAAAGTGGCTGCTTCTTTTTTAAAAGGTTATATTTATTTATTCATGAGAGACACAGAGAGAGAGGCAGAGACATAGGCAGAGGGAGAAGCAGGCTCCCTTCGGGGACCCCGATTCAATTCAGGACTCCATCCCAGGACGCTGGGATCATGGCCTGAGCAGAAGGCAGATGCTCAACAACTGAGCCACCCAGGCACCCAGCTGCCATTATGTGCCGGGCACCATATAGCCCAGAGCTTTGTATAAGACCAGCATCGAACACAAGCCTGCCTGGCGCATAGTAGGCCTTCAAGATATTCGAGGCATGAAGGGTTATGTGATTTGTTTGTCCCCAAGACGTCAGAAGAATTCTAGCTTCACTCCTAATTAGGCCTCCCGTCATTCCGGCTGGCTGGTAAACTGGCGCTAGTTATCTGCAAGGCTGTATTAGGGCAGAAGGGCCCCAGGGAGAGAGCAAAGCTGATGTGCTCTGCAAGTCCGATGGAAGGAACGGGGGTCCCATTAGGTAAATAGGCGTGTTGGAAAGAGTGCTAGATGAGATTGCGGGGGGCCAGAGCCACTACCTGAAGGCAAGGTCCTCCCTCTTTTTGCTAGTTTCCCTACTTACAAAAGTGACATGGGAGGGAGGCCTCCCTACCTTCCCTTCCTACCCAGAGGACACCATAGGCTTAGAAAAGCAGATGAAGGAGATAAAAATAAATGTAAGGGTGTCCTGCATTGGGTTCCTTTCCACCCAAGCTGGGGCCAGGGACTTGTCCGCTTTAGTGGCAGCAGGGCCCAGGGTGGGGAGAGGCGGACGAGGGAGGGAAGTGGGCCACTGAGGAACGGGCATACGCTAAGAGCCCTGCTTTTCTGTCCTTGCATGTGGACCTCCTGAGCATAATGCAAGGTGGCTTGGCTTTTTCTTTTCTTTCCTTTATACGCGCGTTTGTCTTTATCAAATGAATGCTCCTTGCTCATTGAGGAAATTTTAGAAATTTCAGATAAACAAAGGAGAGAAAATCACCCAGAATCTCAAGCTCCTTGGTAATGTAATTTGATGCCTTTCCTTCCAGACTTTTCTTTTTTCTTTCCTTCATTTTGACCCTAGAGATCATTCTCTACAGGCCCATGTGGTTACCTGCTCTGGTTCACTCAGCAATAACTCCCAGATTAATAAATTGATCGTAGTCAGAGCTACGTCATCTGATGCAGTGATGGGCTGAAACTTGCTGGTGATGGGTGAGCCATCCTTTCTTTGGTTTTTGTTTTCTTTTTTAACTGGTTCTATTGTTGGTCATTTGGGTCTGTTGCCAATTTATTTATTTTTTACCACTTTAAACCATGCTGGAATAAATGTCCTCATAGCTAAATCTCTGGACTTGTATCAGGGTAGGTATTACTTTCCCCATTAGAATGCTCACAGAGATCAAGGGACTGGCCCAAAGTCACACAGCTGGGGAGTGGCAGAGCAGGGACTCAAGCCCACGTATTATTGGGTTGTGTTTCTACTCCACAATAGTGCCCTGATTGTAATGGATCATAGAACTCCAGAGAGAATTGCAAGATTCTGGGCCCCATCTCTGCCAGGCCCCCAAATGTTTTCGGTACATGTGTGAATTTTTCAAGAAGGGCTCACTTAGAACTTTTACCAGAGAAAGACCTAGGGAAGTGAAGTTCAGAGGAGTGGACTCACCTTTGCTCCCAGAAGACAGGCTTGTGACAGGGCCACAGAGGCAGGCAAGAAGGGGGCGGGGAATGCAAGAGGTTGGAGGACTCCCTCCTGTAGGTGTGCTCAGACCCCCAGCTGCCTACCCAGGTGGAAAGCTTGAGCCAGAGGTGTCAAGGAACTCCATCATGGGGGCAGCTGAGTGGACCTGCAGGGTGAGAATTCACTGTAGCACCACCTCTCACCTCCCCCCATCTAGCTACACACATGTACATACACACACCAAACATGTATATGCTCACATAATTGCACATTCACATATACAGAAACATGCATACAAACAGAAACACCCCCCAATGCAGACGCGGGCACAGGCACATAGACACACACACTAGCCACATGGACACACTCCTACAGATGTACACACAGACACATGCCTGATGATGGGCACATACTGCACACACTTGTACACACACAGGTACATGCAAGCACACGCACGTGAATGGGGATACCCCCACAAGCTTGTGTGCTTTTGCACAGATATGCAAGTGCATACAAGCACACACATGCGAGTCTACATATACCTGCTCTGAACTCACATGCCCAGCCCCTGTGGGTACACACAAACCCAAACCCCATATCCTTGTGCACATGTGTGCACACACATATATGCAGAGCCAATACCCGCCCTTCATATGCCCACATTTTTAGTCTGGGAGAATGGGGAGTGGAAGGAGCCCACCAGTGAGTGCATCAGGGAATACTTGAATAACCCTGGGGTGGTCCCATCAGGATCTCTGAGGCTGGTTCCAGACACCAGATTCCAGAAGGGAGGGCTATCTGTGGGGGTCAAGGTCAGTACTCTGGGCTAACTCCCAGGGCCTTTCCTCAGAGTGTCCTGGAGTGAGGCATGATGGGAGCAGAGGTCACCTGGGGATAGGATGGGGGCAGAACAGAGCAAGGGCCCTGGGATCTGGGAGACTATATGACTGGTTACTGTGTCAGCTTTCTGAGCCTTGGTCTCCCCCACTGCAAAATGGGCCTACAATGGCATTTCATCCACATGGGAAAGATGTCATTCAACCTGTGGCCAAGGTTCCCGAAATCTAGGTCCCAGGTTCAATCTCCACCCTCATCTCCCTGAAGACAAATCCAGAAGACAAGTTGGGGGTCGCTTGTCAAAATCAGCTCAAATCGACCCCCACTCCTTGTGAGGCCCACAGGACTGGGATTGAGTGTACTAAGTTAGAGAGGTGTTTCCTCAGGAAGCCTGGGCAGGCAAGGGGGAGAGCTGGGCAGGATTGCTGGTCCCTGGATACCCACCACCATTTTCTCAAAGTATGATCAGAGGAGGGGCCTTGCAGCAAGTACATATCCCACCCACCGCCCCAGCCTCCTGGCCCCGGGGCTGGCATTGCTCCCAGGCACAGGGACCCAGATACCCTACACGTCCAAGTTCCCAAGCTGATTCCCATGTCCCCCAAATTTGCAGGACCACTGCCCAACAAAGTCTCATCCACCTGGAGTCCACATAGACCCTCACACACCCTTCAGCATGGATGCTGTCAGCCCCACTTTGCAGATGAGAAGACTGAGCCCCAGCAGGTGAAGTGAGCGTGGGGTCATGAGTCAGGAAGTGATGACAGACCCAGGCTTTGAATCCAGATCTTCTGCTTCCAGAGCCTGTGTTGCCCCTGAACCCAGGCCAGCACCTGGCCCAGGTAAGGCCTTGCCCTCTGAAAACCAACCACCCAAATGAATGCATGCACTCCAGCTGCCATACAAAGAGATTCTTTAAGAGAGACTCCAATAAATGCTAATTCTCACTGGTAGCCACCTCACTGGATTTTGTTTTAGGGGTTCAGCAAAACCAGCCAGAGGGCAAAGGACATAATGAAGGCTGCCAAGGTCAAAAGACACAAGGACTTCCGGCTTTTCCACTTTGCCCTTGGTTCTTCTGCTCACCCTTCCCCCACCGCCTTCACCTTCCACCCCCGTTCATGTTTCTGCTCCTTTTCTTCTATCTCTTCATCATCTGTATTTATTATCATTTAAAAATAAAAGATTTTCGAGAGGGGGAAAAATACACTGAGCTGTGCCAGTAAGGAGGATAGCCAGGCCCTGGCTGTGCCCTCCAGCTCGGGGCAAAAGGGGCCCGTCGCCTGTCCCTTGCGGTTCCCAGGCTGTCATTCTGACAACACTGGACGGTGAAACCACATGTATTCCCCCATCCTCATGTGTGCTCTCCCTTGTCCCCAACCCTGTGCCCCTGCCCTGAAATGAACACCCCACAGAGCACGAAAGCTGACCCACTGTGCTTAGGACTAATATTTAAAATGCAGAATGGCTGTGGAGGGCTCCTGCTCCCAAGCCTTGTCGTGCAGTAAAAAGATATAAACAGAATAAATTACCTCTCCAGCTCGGATTATGAGAATACCCATCTCCTGACCGGAATTTTAAGTCCTGTCTCCCTCGTAGCGCCTCACACGGCTGATTTATGGAAACCTGAACACTTCTCTGCATATTTCTTCTGTTCAGCCAAGTGACCGAGTTTACCCTTCCTATGCCATTAGCGTTATTAACACCTGGGCAACCGATCATTGCAAATGGGCCATTTCTGTGATGAACGGAAACCTCTCCCGCCACTTCTCTGGGGCCTTGCCGCCTCTGGCCTCTTTCTGCATGTTGTGCCAGGGCTCAGGACCACCCCCGCTTCTCCCTGGCATCTGCTGATGGGCTCCTGGGGGCTCTGGGACGAAATCCTTCACTCCAGCAAGTGCTGTGGTTTTCTGATGCCAACACCACTTCTTTTCATGTTTTTTTAATCCTTCATAGAATGTTCCAGTTGGAAGGCAATGCCCCCATTGAGCAGGGAAATAAACTGAGACTCAGAGAGGGTGAGAGACTGGCCTAAGCTCCCACAGAGAGTTCACAACAGAGCTGTGATCCAAATTCAGATCTTCCATCCCATCGATACTCAGAGTGTGGTCCTCAGAGCAGCAACTGGGAGCTGGGTAGAAATGCAGATTCTCAGGCTACCCCCTGGAACTTCAGAGCCAGAATGCATTCAACCTCCAGGGGGGATTGGAGTGCACATTTAGTTTTTGAAGTCTTGGACTTCAAAACACACCCAGATTCTGAGTAATTCCTTTCTCGCTGGAGGAAAACTTCACCACGTAAGTCCTCTTTGCTCAGAAGCCGCAAGTGCCCCAACTCCAGGGCAGGGGGGTCAGGTCAAACTGATTAGGGGGAAGATGAAACCACCAGCCAAGCTAGTGTCCACATCTTCCTCCATATAACATCCCAGCCCACTCTGTCTCTGTCCCCAGCCCCAGGCTGTGAGCCAGAGCCACTTGAAGTCAGGGACTGTGTGAGTTGATATTGGACACTCAGCCTCTCTGAGGTTTGCCATGTAGAGAAAGGGTACAATCAGATCTAACCCCAAGGGTTCATTATCAGGGTTAAGTAAGGTCACATTTCTCAGAGTCTAAGCACAGTGCCTGGCAGGGAGCAGGCCACTGAGTAACACACCCTGATTGACATAATAATGGTATAGTTAGAATAACAATGACCTCTTACTGGATGCTGTGTTGTTGCTACCATGAACCTGTTTTATTATTTATTTATTTATTTATTTGAGAGAGAGAGAGAGAGAGAGAGAGAGCACAAGTGGGGGAAGGAGCAGAGGGAAAAGCAATCTTCCCCCTGAGCTGGGAGCCAGACACAGGGTTCTATTCCAAGACCCTGAGATCATGACCTAAGCCTAAGGCAGATGTTTAACCAACTTAGCCACTCAGGCACCCCAAATCTGTTTTCCTCTTTGAAGAAGGGCCTAAAGCACTTTTTAAAACAAGGACTCAGGAATCCCTGGGTGGCTCAGTGGTTTAGTGTCTGCCTTAGGTCCAGGCCATGATCCTGGAGTCCTGGGATCAAGTCCCACATCAGGCTCCTTGCATGGAGCCTGCTTCTCCCTCTCTCTCTCTCTGTCTTTTGTGAACAAATAAATAAAATCTTAAGAAAAAAATAAAACAAGGACTCGCTTCACAGCCTATTTGGACAGATACGCAATTTATTATTTTCCAGAACAAATTTAAGATATCCATGTTGCCATCTGGAAAACTATCAGGCCTGCGGAGATAAGAATGTGTTTGGCATGTAGTAGGAGGTCAAGGCTTAATCAAGAATAATCTGGCAATCTGTTTAAAAGGAAATGCACTGTGAACAATGAAAGGATAAACAAAATGTGGTATGTCCATTCAGCAGGCTATTATTACCCAGCCATAAAAATGAATGAAGGTCTGACATGTGCTAAGACACAGGGGAGCCTTGAAAACATGACACTATGTGAAAGAAGCCAGTCACAGGGAAACCGTATATTGTCTGGTTTTCCCTATCTATGTGAAATGTCCAGAACAAGCACATCCATAGAGATAGGAAGCATATCAGCGTTTACCCGCAGGCTAGGAGGGTGGGGATGGGGATGGGGATGGGGAGCGGTTGCTTCTTGGGTATGGAGTTTCCTTTTGGGGCAATGGAAATGTCCTGCAGTTGGGTAGAGAAGGTGGTTGTGCAACATTATGAATGTGCTAAATGCCTCTGAACTGTCCACTTTCACGTGATTAATTTTACATTGTGTTTTACCTCATTTTTAAAAAATGAAAGAAAAAGAAATGCAATTTTATTATATTTGGGACCTACAGAACGCCCAAACCTAGCTAAGGAATAAATCCCTGCTGCTGAATAAAGAGTCTTTGGAGCCTCTGCGGGAGCCAGCTGGAGGTGCTCTGGCTCCCGCTCCTCCTGGCGGACGTTGCTGGAGGGAGTTTGCTTCATACACTTTTTTAGGGGGAGGGGGTGTCCCCGAAATAAAATCGGCATCATGGTGTGGTTCTGCCAGACTGGAATTTAAGCAAAGCAAGGTTTGGGGTTGCAGTGAGGGACAAGGGCCTCTGGGGGAACTGGGCATTTTCACAGGAGCCTGATAGGTAGAAGTCACTCTTTTGGGTTCTTTTTTCTGCTCTTCCGACTGTCTTCAAACCAGTCTCTGTTGGGTGCTAGCATGCTTTTTTTTTTTTTTTTAAGATCTTATTTATTTATTCATGAGAGACATAGAGAGGCAGAGACACAGGCAGAGGGAGAAGCAGGCTCCATGCAGGGATCCCAATGCGGGACTCGATCCCGGGAACCCAGGATCATGCCCTGGGCCAAGGGCAGACGCCCAACAGCTGAGCCACCCAGTATCCCGGGTGCTAGCATGTCTTAAACACCCCTCTCACTCTTGCTTATCAAACACACTGCAGGCAGGCTTGAAGACCTAACACAAAAGAAGCTAGCTATAATGTAAAGGCACCGTTTTGTTTCTCCTTTTATTTGCTGCTATGTTTATTGCCTAATTCTGGGAAGTGATACCGTTTCTCCATTTAGAGTGGTGATAACATTTTCTTTCTAAAAGGCATTTAAGGTAAGGTTTCAAGAAACGAATGAACTGGCTAACAGTAAAGATGACGCATGGATCCGCACACCCCTAGTGGCAATAGGAGTTTGAGGACCACATTGTAGGAATATGAGGCCTCCAAGAGAGCTGTCCCCTACCTGGCCCACTCCAGGTAGCTTCTAGCTTCATCAGAGACTTCTCAGTGGTGAATGCACACAGCCCCATGGGATTCTCATGTGCGGGGCTGACTAGGTTACTCACCCCCTCTGGGCCTCAGCCTCCTCATCTGAAAAATGGAGCTGGGAGATGGACCAGAAGCCCTGTAGCCAAACACTTCTCCAAGGGAGAAATGCCATCATTTCAAATAGCAGTAGGAAGAGAAGGCAATGAGATCAAGAGGGATTGGGGGCTGGGAGAGGCACCCAAGGAGGCTAGGCCAAGGTGAGGCAAGCAGAGTACTCGCCTTGGGGTGGGGGAGACACACATCAAAAACTCAGTTATAAAGGTAAATTGTATTTTCATATAATGTATTTTCTTAAAGATTTTATTTATTGGGACCCCTGGGTGGCGCAGCAGTTTAGCACCTGCCTTTGGCCCAGGGCGCCATCCTGGAGACCCGGGATCGAATCCCACATTGGGCTCCCAGTGCATGGAGCCTGCTTCTCCCTCTGCCTATGTCTCTGCCTCTCTCTCTCTCTTTCTGTGACTATCATAAATAAATAAAAATTAAAAATTAAAAAAAAAGATTTTATTTATTTATTCATGAAAGACAAAGAGAGAAAGACAGAGACATAGGCATAGGGAGAAGCAGGCTCCCTGCAGGGAGCTGGATGTGGGACTCCATCCCAGGACCCCGAGATGACGCCCTGAGCCAAAGGCAGATACTCAACCATTGAGCTACCAAAGGGTCCCTCATATAATATTTTGAAAAATAAAAATTAATGCAAAATAACCTCCAATGAGCAAAATAGCAACCTTTTCAACAAAGACAGGATCTGACAGGCCTGGGAATCGGTGAGGTAGGACATGTAAGGCCACGTGAGATCCTATCTGTATTTAAAATGTCACTATTTTATTCATCACGAATTTCTTTCACATTAATTTTAATTGAAAAAATGTTTTATTACAATGTAATTTATCTTGATTTCTGAGTTGGGGTGCCCCTTACTTTTGCTCTGAAGGCAAGGGCCTTGCTTGCCTCAACTTAGACTCCGCCCCGCAAGGCAGGCCAGAAGGGCTCTGAGGTAAGGCCTGCATGAGAAGTGCCCATTTTGTTGAGATCTGGGGGAAGAGTGTGCCAGGCAAAGGGAACAGCACTGAGGATGGCTCTGAGGCAGAGTCAAGCTTGGTGAATTCTAGGAAGAGAAGAAAGGCTGATGTGGCTGCAATTTGGGAAGTGAGTGGAGAACTTGCTGAGGAAGCAGAAGCTGGGGTCTGGAAGGTCAGCAGAGGTCAGATGATACAGGGTTCTATGAGGGGTGGGCACTTTATGTGAAATGCAGCAGGGGCATAGGAGAGTTTAAGCAGGGTGAGGGGAGGGGGCAAAGATCTGCCTTAGCCTTATACAAGACACCAAACAGATCAGGGGTGGGGGCAGCCTCAAGACTGGGCAAGGGGGACCAGTGGGGTCTTTTTTTTTTTAAGATTTTATTCATTTATTCATGAGAGACACACACAGAGAGAGGCAGAGACATAGGCAGAGGGAGAAGCAGGCTCCCCGTGAGGAGCCCAATGCAGGACTCAATCCCAGGACCCCGAGATCACGACCAGAGCTGAAGTCAGACGCTCAACTGCTGAGCCACCCAGGTGTCCAAGTGGGGTCTTTTATTCCTTATTTTGCAAGGTGGGGAAATTGAGGCTCAGAGAGGTTAATTCACCTACTCAGGGTCCCGGCTAGTAAGAAACAGAGGTGGAGTTTGAACCTAGGTCTTTATTATTTTTTTTTAAGGATTTTATTTATTTATTCATGAGAGACACAGAGAGAGAGAGGCAGAGACACAGGCAGAGGGAGAAGCAGGCTCCATGCAGGGAGCCTGACGTGGGACTCGATCCTGGGTCTCCAGGATCACGCCCTGGGCAGAAGGTGGCGCTAAACCGCTGAGCCACCCGGACTGCCCTGAACCTAGGTCTTTAAATAACCAGGCGGGTCCACTCTCTCTGCTCATCTTACCAGCTCAGCGGGGCTCCATCACATAATTTCAGATGAGCCTCAGTTTCCCTCATCTGTCATATGGGATGGATTATGGTTCCCATTTCCTAGATTTGAGGAATCAAGGAAATTAAATAAACCATGCCCAGGCTAAGCACTTGCTACCTATTACCTTAAAAGGAAGATAAAAGGCTCTTTTCCACCCACTTCTCTCTCTGCTGGTTCTTCCCTAAATGGAGAAACTTTGGTATTTGTTCTTCAAACATTTATTTTATTCTTTGGGTTGGTATGGTTTTCTAGGTTTTTTTTGAGGGGGGAGAGGAAGGATTGGTGAAGGTAATCAGTTTTCAGACTTAAGATAAAAAATCGCAGCAAAGGGTCGACTTGACTCTTTATAATTAATGGGGAGGCTTGTAATAGGATTCTCCTGCCTGTGGCGCTCCCAGGAAACACCTTTTTACATAAGATATTGCCCACGCCGGAGTGGCAGCAAGGTGATTTATGGGGTTCCTTGCTCCAGAAAACCTCTCCTGGGGTTGCCCGGCCAGTGGAATTTATCAGGGAGTTTGGAAGCAATGAGAGAAACCAGGCCATGACATTTTTGGTGGAGTTTAAAAAGCACAAACACTGGGGAAGGGAGAGGCCGATGGGACGGGGAGAGGGGAGGGAGGGTCCATTTAGGGTGGGTTTTTCCAGATGCGTAGCCTGAGCCAGGGATTCTTGGAAGGATGGCTTGGAATAGGAGGGCAGTGGGAGAGAACGGAGGGAGGGCAGGGCTCAGCCTGAGCCGACCCACCACCCACCGGGATCCCTGCTCCAGGGATGGCACCACAGAGCTGCCCTGCCTGGAGCTTGCAAGGGGGGTTGCCTTTTATAACCCTCCGTGGATCGGTCATTGGCAATGGGCTACCTCCAGAAAGCATGACCTCTCGTGCATCTCTGAACACAGCGCTTCCCATTGGCTATTCTCTGGAGAAGGGTGGGAGCAGCTGTGGGCTGTTAGCAGCACCCCCACCCCCCACCCAGCAGCTGGGGAACCCACCTGCTAAAGGGGTTTGGGTCAAGGGGAAGGGCATCAATACTGTCTATTGCAGAGACAAAGGGGTGTCCGGACAGGTGATGGAACTCAAAGCTGGGGACAGGGCTGAGGGATGCAGGCAGGGGGGATGTGGTCTCATGCTCCACTGTCCCAGGGTTCTCCCTCACGCTCAGAGTAAAAACCAAAGTCTTAACCACAAACTACAAGACCCTCCATGATCTAATGTCCTATTCCCTTCCCTACACATACACACACTTTTTACCTCTCTGCCCATCTTAGATCTACCATCTTCTGCTATTCTCTCCCTCACCCATCCCCCTGTAGCCATGCTGGCTTCCTCACATGTCCTCACCTCAGGACTTTTGCACATGCCATCCCCTCCGCTCTTCCTCCACATGCCACACATGGCTTGTTCTTCATTTCCTTCAGACTCAGCTGAGATTTCATCTTTTCTAAAAGGCCTACTTGAACCATCCCACCTCAACCTACCAATAGATTAAGAGACCCAGGAGACCCATTTCACAATGTGAATACTTTGGATCCTGATTCCAACAAACCAACTCAAACAAGACATTTTTGAGACTATCTAGGAAAAGCTGGATACAGCCTGAGTAGTAGATAATATTAAGGAGTTATTTGGTTTTTTTTTAAAGACTTTATTTATTCATGAGAGACACAGAGAGAGAGGCAGACACATAGGCAGAGAGAGAAGCAGGCTCTATGCAGGAAGCCTGATGTGGGACTCGATCCCAGGACCCCAGGATCACAACCGGAGCCAAAGGTAGATAGATGCTCAACCACTGAGCCACCCGGGCCTCCCTAAGGGGTTATTTGTTAATTGTGATTGATGCAATAATGGTATGATGTTTACCTTAAACTATTTTTTTCCTGATCTGTTAGGGACCATACAGGCATACTTTATGAGGGAAACTACATGATGCCTGGGATTGCTTTGGCATACTCCAATAAAATAAAATAGCCCCCCACACCTCTTCCCAGGCATTCTGTCTCCCTTTCTCCTGCCCCATCCTTCCTTACATCTATCAGCATCTATCAGCATCTGACATGTCATATTTTTATTTGGGGATTTGTTATTGTCTGTCTCTCTCTTCACTAGAATGTAAGCTCCATGAGGCCAGGGCTTTTGCCATATTCCCAGTACTTACAAAAATGCCCAACACAGAGAAGGTGCTTAATAAATATTTACTAAATGAATTATTGAATGAATGAATGGATGGATGGATCCATTGGCTCTTTTTCCCACATGCTTCCTCCTTTTGGATCTCTCTTCTCAGCCATCTTCCCAGATGGTCACCAAGCCTGGGGGCCCCCTCACCACTAAATCAATCACCAGGTTGCGTCGATTCTACTTTCTCGAAATCTCTCCAAACTCATCACCTCTTCTCCAAGCAAACCACATGGTCAGACAAGATGGTCAAAGCTCCCATGGTCGTGCCCAGCATCACCCAGCCAAGCAGAGGTGAGTCTGGAGGTGGGCATCAGAGCATCTAACCCCAGTGCAGACTTCCGCCCAGTCAGGACCCCTCCCAGCCCCTCATTCACGGCTGCTCAATTACCCATCCCTTCATTCCTCATCATTGTGACGACTGCTAATTGCCCCTTGGTCTCAGTTCCCCTCTTTAGAAATTGAACCCTCAGCTTCAGTCAGGTAAGTGCCTCTTGGGCTACAGACTACATTTCCCATATTCCTTTGCAGCTAGCTGAGCCATGTGATTAAGTCTTGGCCGGTGGACTGGGAGCAGATGCAAGGTGTGCCACATCCTGGTGATGCTCTTTTCTTCCTTTTCTTTTTTAAAATTGTATTTATTTATTTGACAGAGAGAGAGAGAGCACAAGCAGGAGAGGTAGCAGAGGGAGAGGGAAAAAAGCAGGCTCCCCACCGAACAGGGAGCCTCACACGGGGTTCGAGGCCAGGATCCTGGGATCATGACCTGAGCAGAAGGCAGAGGCTCAACCGACTAAGCCACCCAGGCGCCTCTAGTGATGCCCTTAAAAAGGAAACTTCTTGCCTTCTACTTTCTCCTTCCCCCACTGCAGCCTTGGATAGTATGGACCAATATAGACCATGTGGATGAGAACAGTATTTTCAGGGATGGTGTAACAATAGTATAAAGGAATCTGGGTCCCTATAAAACCCAGTGGAACAGAGCTACCTACCTTCTCTGAACTAGTGCTGTAGTTTGGGGTCTTTTCAATATAGCAACTTAATCTGTAGGCTTACACATTTATTCTGTATGCCAAAGACTTCTTGTCATCCTTCAATATTAACTTATTTTTATTTTTCTGTAAGAGAACCTCTGGTTTTGGCTGGGCATATGGCTGCCTGTTATAAAGACTACATTTCCCAGCCTCCCTTGCAGCTAGTTGTAGCATGTGACTAAGTTCTGACCAATGGCCTATGAGCAGAATTAGTGTGTATTAATTATAGAGAGTGTCCTTAAAGAGAAGAAATGTGCCTTTCTTCATCCTTTCCTCCTTCCTGCGGCCTGAAATGAGGATATAATGGCTGCTCCCCCCACCCCACCCCAGCATCCATCCAGGACTATGAGGTGACCATGGGAATGGAATCCATTCACAGCTGAACAACCAAACAGCAAAGGAGCTTGGGTCTTTGACACCACTGAGACAGTACACCAGCCCTAGGCTACCTAACTGCAGGCTTCTACGTGAAAGAGAAATAAACTTCTCTTTTGGTTAAGCCACTTATTTTGTGTTTTCTGAATTACAAAGCTGAACCTAATCCTAACTGATATACTCACATGCAATCATTCATTCTGAAATAAACCAGCAACACAAAATAATGGAACTAGGTGTGCAGGTCTGGGATGGATCCTCCGTACCCCTTGCATGAGACAGAGTGGCCAGTCTGCCCCCAGAGAGCCCTGGAAGAGCTAGACAGAGATTAGGAATGAGTGGGTTCTACATCCTCGTGAGAACAAAGGGCCCTATCAGACACCGCAAGGAGCCAGGTGTCCTGGAGTGAGTAGCCGCCCCTCTCTGAGCCTCATTAATGTACTCACCATCAGCTAACGGTCCTGCCAGGCCTCCCAGAATGATGGGCATGAAGCTCTAAGGCAGAGTGATGCTGGCCCCAGGCCCCAAGGGTGCCTGGAAAATTAGGCAACTGCCTTCTTACAGGGCTGGCAGCGTCTCTGGCTTCCACCAACGCCAACCATCTCTCACACTGGCTACTTCCAAAAGAGGCTCCTACCCACTGATTTAAAAAAATTTTTTTTTTTACCCACTGATTTAAAACATACTCCTAGCTTCATAAAACAGTGCCCACCCCCCAACATCAATACCACAAAGTCAGCCTCAGCTGTCACATCCACAACATGAGGTTCAGACCCTGGTCTGCAGGTACTGGGCCACAGGTCCTGCCCTGCATGGGCTCTTGAGGCTGGAGAAGGGGGAGCAGCAGTGGTATGATGCTGGTCCCCCTCCTCACAACCTGCCTTGTCTGGATTCACAGAGGAAACCCAGGGAGGGATCCCTGGGTGGCGCGGCAGTTTAGCGCCTGCCTTTGGCCCAGGGCACGATCCTGGAGACCCGAGATTGAATCCCATGTCAGGCTCCGGGTGCATGGAGCCTGCTTCTCCCTCTGCCTATGTCTCTGCCTCTCTCTCTCTCTGTGTGTGACTATCATAAATAAATAAAAATTAAAAAAAAAAGAATTCAAATATATCATTTAAAAAAATAAAGGAAACCCACAGGGAGCACAAGGGGTCCCCCATCCCAGGACAGGGGCCCCAGAAGGGGGAGGGGAGAGGCTGGGTGCACCCAGGGCAGGTGCACACACCGGTGGCCCAGTCTGCTGGGCTCTCTGCACAGCGCTGAACAAACACAGAGAAGCTTCTGCTCTCAGGCCCCTCCTCCAGGCTCCCGGTTTCTCCCACGGAAGGTCCGAAAGGGCAGAGAGAACATGAGAGTCCCTGTGCCCAGCGCCCAGCCTGCTACACCAGGCCACGGCATCCAGGTATGGCATTCACGGCCTCAGCCTCGGCCACCCATGTCCTCTCCCTCTCCCCGTGCCTCTGCCCTGCCCTTGGCGTTCCTGGGGCGTCAACCAGCAAGGGCTACAGCAAGGTCACTGACGGCTGTTATCTGAATGGGGTCAATAGGCCCCTCGGCTTCTTATCTCCGGCTCCGCTGAGACCAGGAGGGGAGCAAACAGCAGCTGACTGGTCTCCCAGGAGTGCGGCCAAGGGCAGAGGCCTGACTGGGAGCCACAGCATCTGGGACTGGAGTGAGCTCTGCCACTCACCTGGAGGAGCACAGAGTGGCGGGAGATCATAGCTGGCTGGAGCAATCCCGAGGGGCTTCTGGGAGGAGGCTGCCCTCACAACGGGCTTTGAAGGATGCGTAGGATTTAGGAGCACAGAGGGCCTGGCAGGCAGGGGCCATGGCTTAAGCAAAGGAAAGGAGTTGTGAGAGCAGCAGCAGTTCCACGCATGGGCCTCAGAGGTCTACACGTCGGGGCTCCGCTCCTGCTGTGTGACTCAAAGGAAGCGCTCGACATCTCTGTGCTGCAACTGCCTCATTTGTAAAAGCGAACATAATAGTATCCACCACGTGGGTCAGGGGGGTGGGTATTAAATGAAATGACTGCTAAGGCCCCTTTGTACACAGTAGGCACTCAAGACTTGAATACATTCTGGCTCCTCCCCACCCTCGTTGCTGGGGAGGACCTCTCGGGAGATAGTAAGAGCTAACGTGGATTGAAATGTGCCAGGTCCAGAGCAAGAATCCACAAACCACCCATCTTGCAGATTAGAACACTGAGGCTCTGAAGCAGTGTTCTAATGCTCGGGTCTGGCAGAGGCCACTGCTGGGGCTCTCTGCACCCCTCTGTTCTGGGATGCTCACACCGCAGGATTCCAAGGACACATCGCTGAGCCTGATGGCTCCTGGAAGGACAACACTGGCAATCAAGGCAGCGTCTGGAGTCAGAGAGAGAACAGGACAGGGGCAGGGGGTGGTCACTGCCGCTCTCAAATTCTCTTCAGGGACCGAGGGGGCTCCTGGCAGGGGGAAGAGCCTGGGGAAAGGGAGGGAGGTGGGAAGCCACAAGTGGGCTTCCTCCAGCACAGATGTGCGGCCTGAGGCCCAGAGAAGGGAAGACACTAACCCCAGCACACACAGCCCGCAGGAGGCAGGAAAGGGGGCCCCCATAGGAGGCCTCAGAACCTGCCAGGGGCTGTGATGGGGTGGATCCCACACTCTCTGAGCCGTGTGTTCAGCATGGCAATGAGGTTTGGATTGGGCTCCCCGATCCCACGATCTTGTAGGCCCCAGCCATCTCTGGGACCCCCAGCAGGGGCGAGGGACCCCAAGGGCAGAGCCAAGGGAGGCTGGAGGGGTGGCGCCCGGGCCTCCCCTGCCCAGAGCCAGACTTTGCCATCAGAGACACTTTGCTGCCCCCTGGTGGCTCCAAACGACTAATTTCCTCTCCGTTTCCTAAGAGATTCTTCCCACGGAGGGAGGTGCCCAGTTCCGGGACCAGCACCCACCCTCCTTGTGACTCACAGGTGTGTCCAAACTGACCTGGAGGTCCTGCTCCCTTCCTCCGTGTCCCATCACCACCAACCGGCACACGAAGTAGGCTGAGGTCCAAGAAACAGAGTCACTCTGAAAACCACATGGCTTGAGTCTGGCTGGGCCACA